>NC_079156.1:108275301-118275301 GCF_947563725.1 Argiope bruennichi
TAATTCTTTTAGAAACTGCATAAGTTATCGATTTAAAAAAATTCTTGCTTCCAGTAAGTCTCTTGATGTCTTAAGTGTTTAGTTTCTCAAGTTTTGCTTCCCTTCTTTATAAAGGCTACCGAACAATGAAAATGAACAACGTTATGCGTGATTATCAAATTTTTTTGAAGTGATAACGATTAGATGATGAAATAAATGCCTTCTTCCATATTTGTGGCCAGTCCTTCGAAATTTAAAATTAAGCATATCACTGCAAATTTTCTAGAGAGAAATATGAAATTCTGTACGTGTAAATGAAAATAAGAAAAAAAAAATTATACTAATTCACACTTGAAATTATGATGGAAGTATAAACATTTAATTTTTGCAATTTTCGTACAATTGTCTGCCTTATTTAATGAGATATTGTAATTGAAAGTATGTCTAGATGCAGTATTTAAAAAAACAAAAACTTGTTCCTAAGTGCAACCACATAATGCTTTTTTAGAAAAAAAAGGATTCAGAAACCATACTTACATAGATGTAAAATTAGTCTTATCTCAGCCCTAATATTTAAATATATATTATTGTAATTTCAATTTTGATTAAGATAAAGGTCCAATCTTTATGAATCTATACTTTTGGCAAGAAATTCAGGGGAAAAAAAAGGAACGAATAAAATATAAAGTAATATATTTTATTTCTTGCTTTCTTTCGTGCTTCGATTTAGGATAAATTGAAAATTACTATCAAATCATTGGCAGCGCTTTTAAGAACATAGGCAGACATTTGCTACTACATTTCTTGCGAATAAAACTTTAGCTCATGATATTGTATCCGAGAATTAAGCGTTTTAACGTAACCGTAAGAGATATAACGATTAAATCCTCATAAAACTGAAAATTATACCTCACTCAATTAGATTAAATTTGTATTATGCACATTAAAATTATAATTTTTATAAATGTCAATTGTGTGGGAAAATTACAAATGTGTTCCTTCATAATAAATTTTTAAAGCAAATTTCCCACATTCTATTTATTATTGTCGACATTCGACTGAAAACGCGGTAAGGATCATCAGCATTTCTCTCACAGAAGCTTCGTTAAATCATTTAAAATTTTATAATTTTAATAATTTACACATCAGTATAACCACAAATAAGATATCCTCATTAATATATTTTATTCAAGAAAGTTTCTGTTAATAATATTAACCCTTTCTAGGGCCGTGGGAAGTATGCTTCCCACCAAATTTATCAATCTTTGTATGAAATTATGTAGGTTGGCATAAGTTCTGACTATATTTTTTAGAAAGGCAGAAACTTATATACTTCAGTTCTTTATCTCACACAAAATGACGTGTCTTGATTTATTACTTAACTATTAATTAACTTAATTAATTAATTAATAAAATTAAATTTATCTAATAAGCTAATTGAATCCCTTTTCTTATTCTAATTTCAAGCCTAAAAATATTTTAACATAATATGACTAGAAAAAAATGGCCCTTTAAAGGGTTAAAATAATTTTGATATATAAAAAGCTTTACTATCTATACAATTTTCTAATAGTATAGATTTTATATATTATTATTTTACTCCGTATATTAATTTGACAGACTCTTAGGAATCCATTAAATGGAATATCATAATCAAAATCAATATTTTTTTAAAATTTCAAACGATGGTAATGCTACGTTGCAAAGATAGATGAACGATTTGAGTAATAAAAAAAATCTGTAAAATATCTATAAGAGCATTGTAAACCGAGAATTAAAAAAAAATCATTCGTCTCATATGTGAAATTCTCATAAGGGGAGGGAAGATCAGGGAGATTGGATGATCTAAACTAAGTTAACAAAACCACTGCATGGTCAAGGCAAAAGAGAGTCTGTTTAATTCTATGGAAGCTTTCTATTCTCTATAATTGTGGTTGCTAGGTTAGATTATTTTTTAATCAACCAATCAGCTCATAATCTAAAAAAATTATCATAATTTTCTGTAAAAAAGAATCTTTTGGTGAAAAAAAGAGCAATATATATTAATAATAAAAAATGCTTTCATGACATCAAATATGAAAAATATCACCGAAAAACAAAATTAAAAGGTTTTTTAAGGATACTTTTTTTATGGCAACATTAATTTTTGGTTTTGAAATTTGCATCGCAAATTCGAAAAATAAAAATGCATGTCAGATCCTGATTTTCATTATCACATTGCAAAGAATAACCTAAATAAAATTCATCTGCATATGACTTTAAAATTAAAAAAAGTGTCATTATTTTTAATTAATGTTTTTTTTTTACACTCAATTTTTTTTTCTGCTTACGACAGTTCCTATCTTTTCCATATGCGCTCTACAATGAAATTAATTCATAAAAATCTTTATTCAAGACTAAAAGAAATATTTAAAAAATGAATCTAAGTAATGACGAGCAGAAATAACAAAAATTCCCATGCAATGGAGAAAAAAACGAAATTAGAAAAAATATTTCTTAAAAATATTAATATTTTCGGACTATATATTTTAAATTATAGTAAAATATTTGAAAGCTATCTGTTCAGTTAATTATATTAAATATAAGGCAAATAAAGCATAATTAATAGACTTTGAAACATAAATAATCTTTTATAAAATACTACTATACTATACTACGAGCTGATATTTTTTTTACTTTCTTCAACATAAATAATCTTTTATAAAATACTACAATACTATGCTACGAGCTGATATATTTTTACTTTCTTTAACACAAATAATCTTTTATAAAATACTACTATACTATACTACGAACTGATAATTTTTTACTTTCTTTAACATAAATAATCTTTTATAAAATACTGCTATACTATACTATGAGCTGAAATCGAGTATAATCTATACTACAAGCGAAATTTTTCCTACGAGTAGGAAAAATGCATTTGCGGAAAATATCTGTGTGCTTGTGACAAAGATAACTAAAAAACGCATTGAGCTAGACGGATGAAATTTGGTATGTAGCCTACACGCCAAATTTATAGATTTCTATCAAGTTTTGAGCAAAACCTTTTCTGTAAAGTCTGTGTGTTTCGGATATTAAGTTAACTATAAAACAAAGAAATCTAAGATAGGTATAATTCGATACATATATTTAACATTTATAGCATAGACATTAAATTTTGAGCCAAATTCAACAAGTTGTTTATCAACTGTTGATGTGTATTTTCAGAAATATTTAAGTTCGATAATTCAAAAACGCATTGATCTAAATATATGAAATTTGGCATGTGATTTTGTGACTACAAATGCAGTTTTGTATCTAATTTTTGTTTTAACTGGTTGGGAAGAATGCCTTTAAAACCCAAATTTTATTTTCGTATACTTTTAACTATATTCTAGAGATTTATAGCCAAAAAATGCCAAGGATCACACGATAGATCCAGTAAAAGTGCTAAATTCACACCAAAAGTTAATATTTTGTAACTGCTGTACGCCAATGCCTTGAAGTCGTTCTTTGGGATCACACCTTTATTCAAGAGTACGCGAGAAAATTTTGGGGCGACCGTTGCCGCTGGTTATTCTTAAATAATTCAGTTGTTATTTTAAAAGTGATTCAATAATAATTTTCGAAATTTTGGTTAATTTAAATTACAATTTCAAGAAACATATCTTTTAAAAAGTAGGTATTTTCATTTTTCTTGTTCAGAGAGCTATTTTGATGCTGCTTTTCATTTATTCTGATTTAAAGGTGGGAATGCACTTTTTATCGGGAATTTTATGGTAATTTGAAAGCTTATCTCTTTCATTAAACGCTTCCTTCCTAAAATCTGTCGCTTTACCGCACTCGTATGGAAATACAAAAATAACGGGGAAAAAGAGTTTTATTGAACCACTTCGTTGAAGTGAGCAAATGATCATTTTCGCGTCATTTTGCTTTAAACTTATTACTCTAGCCACTAGGGAATTTCGGTTGAATTTTCTCCGTGATTTTGAGCGAATATGCGGTCAAAGGATAATGTCGGTTTAAAAAGAAATAATTTCTATTAAAGGCGTTTAAGTTGATTCCATAAATTAATTTAACCCACACTCTTTTCGGTAATTTCTAATAATTTAATAGAATTACCAGTATATTACTTTTAACCTGATTAATCTATCTCTAGGGAGTATTTCTATAAATAGCTTTAAAAAGGAAGTTCGATAAATTGGATGCAATTTTGAAATAAGAAGATTCATGGAAATACATACTTATATTTATATATAAATAGCTGCCTCAAAATTGATTGAAAGAACTCTAATGATGAATTTGCAAATGAATTATTGTTTGAAAATATTTCTAGTGCAAAGTATTGTAGTTGAATCCAATTTTCCTCAGCGAACTATACACACTCATGGTGCATTTTACAAATGAATTTCAAAGCATGTTAAGTTGGTATTAGATGTGGCGGTTTTCTGCACACGTGCTGGAGACGGTCGCTTCGTCATTCTTGACCAAGAAGGTCCTCAACTCCACTTTGTTTATATTGTAGTGCTGTGTAGATCTATATAGATGATCTACAATGGAGCTTTGTTTATAGAAACATTTCTCCTCATATGTATATATATTCGCGTCTGTTTAGAAATCTATCAAATCCAACAAAGAGTTGGGTATCTGTTGGTCTGTACTTTTAGAAACATGTAAATGCGATGGCTCAGAAATATATCAAATTTGTTATGGGATTTTTGTGACTACATTTATAGTTTTGTGTCAAATTTTTGTTTCAATTGGTTTGGCAAAACGCGTCGAAGGCACAAATTGCAATTTCAGATACTATTAATCACATTCCATATTAGTTTAGTTATATTAACCTCTCGTTTTAAAGCAACACCAGGGCTATTTTGGGACGGACTTCGTAATGTTGAACCGCAATCTTGTTAGGAAATTTCGGCATTAAGGTTATAAATTCCAAATTATTTTGTCTCCCGTACTTTATTGAAAAATGATGCAGTGCATTTTGAACCTGCTTTTGTGCGTCATTGGTATGAATAAATCACTTCACGTGACATTAAACATTTAACTATTTAATCGGTATCGCATCTGACATTTATTTAACCTGGCAACTGTAGCTAATATACAAATTTTAGAATTAAGACATGATATGAAATACGTGTCGTTATGTTTGTAAGATGTTTTGGTTCGGTATTGGTCTCAGGTCCTGTAATGACCGTTTATGTATTTATAAGATTTCCCCGTCATATCTGTAAATAGTTCATCATGTGTTTGTGGTGACGCTTTATAAGCCAGATAACAGCTACGAGACATGAGAAATTTCTTTTGTCTAGTGGTCTTGTTACTCGGCTACGAACCCAAAGGTTGCGAGTTCGATCCTTCGCTTATCGACAATAACAACATTGGTGACCCGATGACGTCATACGCAAAAAACCTTCATACAACTGTTGTAGCACCCTATACCAGAAATAAATAAAATCAAAGCTGATAAATAATCAGCCAATAAAAAATGAAAAAAAAAATGAAGCTGGTAAACAATCGGCCAATAAATAAAATGCAGCTGATAAATAATCGGCCAATAAGAGAAAAAAAAATGCAGCTGATAAATAATCAGCCAATAAATAAATAAAGCTGATAAATAATCAGCCAAAAAAAATGGATAAGGCGCCACAGCCAATATATCACCACAAATAACAGCAAAAACAGGACAAAAAATCGTTCGTCTCACCTCCGAGGAACTGAAGGGGGAGTAATGTGGTGACGCTTTATAAGCCAGATAACAGCTACGAGACATGAAAAATTTCTTTTATCTAGTGGTCTTGTTACTCGGCTACGAACCCAAAGGGTGCGAGTTCGATCCTTCGCTTATCGCCAATAGCAACTTGTTCAATTCTGTTTCCTCGTAATAAATTGTATTTAAATTAAACCTTTCCTTTTGTCGGACTCGATCTTTGGAGACTTTTTTATTTGTCACATTTCCACTGCAATACTCTAATATCAAACGGCTGAATTCCCAGCCGTTTTATAAAATATCATTGTAACAAGGTTATGGGCCCAGTCACTAACCAAGAGGCTTATGGTGACGAATAAAATTAAAGGAATTTAGAGAGGAAACTAAGAACCGAATATTGTGACCGCGGGCCGGAGTTCCTTTATAAAAGATGGAGTCAACTGTAGAACCACTCGATGCTAACAACTACTCATCACACCTGGGTTGGCACCCCCTCCCCACCATACCAGCGAGAGAAAGTTTGGCCCTGACGGATTTAACGTGCAACAGACCCCTTACACACACTTCTTTGGTGGAATCGTGTCTCGAACCTGAAATTTACGGCTCACGAGCCGAGACCTTACCACCGGGCCACCGCGGCCCTATTACACTCCAGGACTAATCACCAAAAACAGTCGCCAAGGATGACACTTTAGATTTAGTGAAAATGCTGAATGCACACCAAAGGTTAATATTTTATACCAGTCGCACTTTAATGAAATGCAAAGCGTTCTCTAGGATAACACTTTTATTAGCGTGTATGCGAGATAGTTGTGGGGATACTATTCCTGCTGGTTTAAAAGATGAGATATCATATTGTGCACTGCCCTTAAACACTTTAAATACGCCAATAATTTAAAAATAACGGAAATGTCTTCACAAAAAATTAACAATAAATTAATAAAAAAATTAATTTATTGCCATTTCAATTTATCGCTCAATTTTCAAAAGTTCACTTTCAAGGTACCGTTATATAGCTTATAACAACAATGTTTGCTCTGTCTTTATTGTTATTTTGAATTTCAAACATATAAGCTGTAGAAAATCAGCATATCTTATCAGGATTTTTCTAGTTCAGATCATGGATAAGCAGGTCATTTCAAACTTCTAAGATTCTCCACACAGGAATTTTGCGTTCTCAAATGCGAAAGGAATACACTATGACTGCCAAAAAAAATTCTACTTCGAGCTTTTCACCATGTTTTAGGTCCATTCGTGTCTGAATACACGTGTGTATGAGCCCAAAGAGTTGGAAGAACTGAAATTTGGCATATAGTTTTGACACCAAAAGTGTGGATTTTTAATAAATTTTTGACAAAATTCTTCAAAGGGAAGGCTGGTTATCTGCGAGTGAGCATGTAAGTACGAACACTCGGAAAAGTTTCGAGCTAATAAATGCTTGAAATTTAATGCCTCATTTTATCACTTTTTTTTTATTTGAAAAAAAATATTTTTGGAAATACATATTATACATATATATTTACTAAAAATTTCAAAGAGATATACGATTTTCAACTTTTTGAAAACGCATCTTCTGTCAAAGAAGCATAAGAAATAATAAAGCAATACTGGTAAAAGCAGGTCAACCTTTTAAAAACGCATCTGCTTTCAAAGAAGCATACATAATAATAATGCAATACTGGTAAAAGCAGATAAAAGAATACATGCGATTAAAAGATGAAGATGAAAATTGCCATTTATGTTTTATTTATTGCCTTCGCGATTTCGAGCTTCAAAACCTCCTAACCAAAACAACATCATGTTCTCACATGATAATAACTAGTAAAACTAATAACTAATAAAACATGCCAATGAAAAAGAAATCGTGGTGAAATGTATGGAAAAGAAAAAATAATAAATCTGATAATAAAATTTTATCACTTACTTGACTCTCAGTAGTTGTAAAAATTGACTAAAAATAGCTGCATTTCATTATTCTTTAAAATTTCAGAATTATTTTCTATTTATTTATTACGAGCCTTCTTTGACAGCCAGCTGGTCCGCCGAGATTAATGGTTGCGAAAATTTTCAATTAAGTATTTGATCTAATTTGTTCTTCAGCATCATATTTATAAATTAAAATTTTGATAGTCATAGAATTCACATCATTATTTTATTGTTCTTATCGTAAAGTAAAGTCTTATATACTTTGATTCATTGTACTGTAGCAGATTGGCAACAAAAGAAATGAAGAACTCTTTTAAATTCATTAACTGTTTGACCGTATAATTTTTATTTTCGAATTTTTAATTGTTAATTGTATTATTATTTTTACTTAAGCATCAGATTAACTGTAACTGTGACTCAGAACGTTTTTCACTTTCTGCTACTTCGCTTGTATTTTATTCTAATTCTCTGTGGCGTTCTTAGACTCTCAGTGTTATTAGGAGTTGATTAAAATAAATATTTTTGTCGTTCAAACGATTGAAACGCAATTGTCTTAAACAAGTTAATTCTTCATTGTGAACTTTATATTAAGAAGCCTTAATATGGAGATATGCATTTAATATTTAATATGGAGATCATAAATATCAAACTCCATAGTATTATGCATTTTACTAATTTTCTGCCATCCTTTCAAAACTATGAACTTAAATTTGAAGCGGAAGTGATTTAAACTTCAATCCTTATAAAAAAGCTTTACTGACAGACAGAAGGCATTTTTTGAAAAAATGTGAGTCTAGAAAATAGAATTGTTCGGCATTTAAGTCTTATGTGTACTACAGAAAATTCTTTATAATGTATGCAATATTTCTGAGGATTATTCAATTAAAATTTCTATAATTCAGTTTATATTGTTAATATTTATAGCTAAATTAGCATTTAATTATCTCTTAGAACATTAATTATCTCTTAACATTAACATCCTTTGTAGAAAATCTTTTAAAGTCAAAACCTTCACCGACTTAATCTCCTTTATATCTTGGAAAAAACTCAAGAGTTTAACATTCCTTCTTTGAAAAAAAAATGCAAAATTATTTTTTTAAGGAAATCATTAGTCAAATCTCCAGAATGTATAAGAGAATAAGTTAAGCAGTTTCATTTGAAGTTGCTTTTAAAGCTCCCTAGCAAATAACAAATTTATGTTTTCCTGAATTCAGAAATAAGGTATAGTAACAGAGTTTATGAAGGATAATACTTTTTTTTCTACTATATCCTTTAATAAAAGTATTAAAGGAGTTTTTTCCCTCTAGAAAAGAGTCGATTTTTTGCCACTTGAAAGAATAATGAACAAAAAAAAAGTTATTTTTCTTTTTTTTATAGATTTATTCTCGAAAGAATTGTTTGTTCTTTTGATGCTTTTATTAGGAAATATTTTTTATAAGGTTTTTAAATTGTTGACAATTAAAGAAGTTTATTACATGAAAATTTAATTATTCTAGTTTGGTGAACATTCTAAAAAATTTTAATTTGTTGATTAACTATTTGTTGAACCATTCAATTAAAGTAGACGAAGCTTAATAATAATTTATTTATTTTGTCTTGATAATGATCCAGTGATTAATTTTTTTTTATATTTATATGCTAACGTATTTTTAATTAATAACATATACAGTGGTGGCCAAAATTGCGGACACTTTTGAAAATTTTAATGTTGTCTAACTTTGTATGCTTATAGAAAATGCAACGTTTCACAAAATGGTATTACTTACATATCATTTTAAAGGGAATTTAATGCCGATTTCAATACCTAAAGCAAAACTCAAATATTTGAAATAGAAAAAAAGTTGAGAGGCAATAATTATTGAGATACATTAGATGCTGATGACTGCAGTGAGTTATCAGTGCTTAGCCTAAGTAGTAAGGTAGCCTTTATATTTTATTACAGCTTAACACTGATGTTTCCTTGAGCTGACGACAGTTTTAAGCTCTTCCTTCGTTATTGCTTGATGCCAGGAAACAATTATAGACTCAATTAATCCTCTTTTATTTGATGAAAGCTTCATATATATAAGAGTTTTCAAACGGTCCCCTAAGTTCTCAATGATTTTGAGTTTTAGGACTGTTTCCTGGCCATGATAACAATTCAATGCTCTTTGTACTCAATCACACTTTCGATATTTTTGTTGTGTGGCAAGGAGCTGAATCATGCTGAAAAATAAATGATGCATTGTTGGGAAAGAGATCACTGATGGAGACCAATACCATTCTGACATTCATGACCAAATCATAACACTAACTGAGTTCTTCATAGTTGCCTGAATGCAGTCAGGATGTAGCTCTTCGCCTATTCTATGTCTTACCTATTTCCACCATCACTACCGAATAACAATATCTTTGTTTCATCACTCCGTATAACTTGTAACCACTGATCATCTGTCCAATTAATGCGTTTCCTTTGCCCACTGTAATCTTTTTATACTCTGCTGTAAATTTTTTTCGTTGAATTCTACCGCTTAGTCTAACATCTAATAATCTTCTCCTGATGGTTCTTGAACTGACAAAAATGTCAGCATCATTCAATTCACTTCTGGTGGCCGCTGATGATATTCTTTGATCATGAAGACATAGTCTTTTTTCTCTTCTGTCATGAACAAATGTGGTGTACCTTTTTCAGCCATTCCCTACTTTGTATTTTATTGAATTTATCTAGTGGTATCGTAAACAAATCTTTTGGACGCCATATGTAGTTACTGAACCACCCACCTGTTTTGCAATTTCAGCATTGGAAAGACCACATTCATGTAACACAATAATCTTAGTTCTCTTTCTAAGTGTGCAATCTATTCTTTTATTTGATGGCATGACTAAATATTAGAAATATTTACAACAATTCGTACTAAATATTAAAAAGCTTAACAAAACTTTTTACTTATGATTTGATTACATAAAAAACAGTCTCCCTTCTATAGAAAAAAGCACAATAATGACCTGCTCCAACTTTAAACATGATGTCATCTTCTTCTGGCAGTTATTAACATTTTATTGGTTCCCAGAATAAGAACAGTGATTGATTGGTCAGGAAAGTTAGAAATTACAATCCACTTCATCACTGTGTTTATTATTCAGATTAAAGTAAGAATAACATTTTTGTATTGAAAATTTTTGAATTTGGCTTTTTGTATTGAAATCAGCATTAAATTCTCTTTAAAATGATGTGTAAGAGTTTGCATTTTGTGAAATGTAACATTTTCTATAAGCATACAAAGTTAGAAAACATAACGATTTTCAAAAGTGTCCACAATTTTGGCCACCACTGTATATCAGTACATAAATATATTCTCATTAATACATTAAAGTTATTAGAGTTTTCCTTCTGATTATAATAACATTTTCTGAAGCTGTTACAAAAAATTACGTAAACTCAAACGGATTCACTACAGTGTGTGTACAGTGACATATCCAAAAGCCCTCAATAATAAATAACGACATTTATTAGCACGAAAGCAAAGATAGATGTGCACAAGCAACACACAGCAGCATTTACAAAGAAAAGAATCTCCCAAGTTGTAATTAGTAGCTAACAACAACCACAACATACCAAGTAGCCAGACAGAACTCAGCAGGATAAGAGAATTCACATAGCTATTCACTAACGTCTCCTCAAACGACTGCTATTCTCCACTGTCTCCTCGCTTTAGCTGTACTCAACAGCCGACTCACAGCTATACGACTGACGGCTCCACACACGACTCGATGCTGCTTCAATACTTGTCGCCAACATCCATAGCTAGCTTATTTGACAGTTTTTGTTTAAAATCGAGCCTCGAACCTGGAAACTTTAGAACCTGAAGACGAGACCTTACCATAAGGCCACCTTCTTCTCGTCAAAATAATTGACTAAGAAAGATAATGAACAGCTTGCTTAATATCACTGCAGGTCTTCATCCTCGGGGATTGTGATCTCTGAATCAAATTCATCTTCTAATAAATCAATAAACTCAAAGTTGAAAGGACTTATACTCGAGCAGTTGGACAGATAGACTTCCTTTGTGTGGATTTTTCCCAAAATTTTATAGAAATCTATAAATTTGGTATAAAGACTGTATATCAAATTCCACTCATCTAGCTCAAAGTGGTTTTGAGTTATCTTTGTCACAGACAGGAAAATGGATATTTTCAAAGTATACGTTTTTCGAACTCAAGGAATTCTAAAATGTGGATATTCATCGAAATCTCGAGTTCAAAGTTTTGACGATTAGTATGCTTTTTCTATGCTACGTATACGAGAAAGTAAAAAATGTATATCAGATCCTAATTTTAATTTCCGTATTAAAAACAAAAGAAAAACGATTTGTGCGTAAAATTTATATGATATGAAAAAAAGAAAAAGATAAGAAAAATTGTCGTTATTTCTCAATAATACTACAAGTCTTTTCCAACAAAATTTATTGCAATCCTTCCATTATTCCCATCCATGGATTCTAATATTAAAATAATTTATTGCAATCTTTTGCAATCCTTCTATTATTCTCATCCATGGATTCTAATATTAAAATAATTTATTACAATATTTTGCAATCCTTCTATTATTCTCATCCATGGATTCTAATATTAAAATAATTTATTGCAATATTTTGTAATCCTTCTATTATTCTCATCCATGGATTCTAATATTGAAATAATTTATTGCAATCTTTTGCAATCCTTCTATTATTCTCATCCATGGATTCTAATATTGAAATAATTTATTGCAATCTTTTGCAATCCTTCTATTATTCTCATCCATGGATTCTAATATTGAAATAATTTATTGCAATCTTTTGCAATCCTTCTATTATTCTCATCCATGGATTCTAATATTAAAATAATTTATTACAATATTTTGCAATCCTTCTATTATTCTCATCCATGGATTCTAATATTAAAATAATTTATTGCAATCTTTTGCAATCCTTCTATTATTCTCATCCATGGATTCTAATATTAAAATAATTTATTACAATATTTTGTAATCCTTCTATTATTCTCATCCATGGATTCTAATATTAAAATAATTTATTACAATATTTTGCAATCCTTCTATTATTCTCATCCATGGATTCTAATATTAAAATAATTTATTACAATATTTTGCAATCCTTCTATTATTCTCATCCATGGATTCTAATATTAAAATAATTTATTACAATATTTTGCAATCCTTCTATTATTCTCATCCATGGATTCTAATATTAAAATAATTTATTACAATATTTTGGAATCCTTCTATTATTCTCATCCATGGATTCTAATATTAAAATAATTTATTACAATCTTTTGCAATCCTTCTATTATTCTCATCCATGGATTCTAATATTAAAATAATTTATTGCAATCTTTTGCAATCCTTCTATTATTCTCATCCATGGATTCTAATATTAAAATAATTTATTGCAATATTTTGCAATCCTTCTATTATTCTCATCCATGGATTCTAATATTGAAATAATTTATTGCAATCTTTTGCAATCCTTCTATTATTCTCATCCATGGATTCTAATATTGAAATAATTTATTGCAATCTTTTGCAATCCTTCTATTATTCTCATCCATGGATTCTAATATTGAAATAATTTATTGCAATCTTTTGCAATCCTTCTATTATTCTCATCCATGGATTCTAATATTGAAATAATTTATTGCAATCTTTTGCAATCCTTCTATTATTCTCATCCATGGATTCTAATATTAAAATAATTTATTACAATATTTTGCAATCCTTCTATTATTCTCATCCATGGATTCTAATATTGAAATAATTTATTGCAATCTTTTGCAATCCTTCTATTATTCTCATCCATGGATTCTAATATTAAAATAATTTATTGCAATCTTTTGCAATCCTTCTATTATTCTCATCCATGGATTCTAATATTAAAATAATTTATTACAATATTTTGCAATCCTTCTATTATTCTCATCCATGGATTCTAATATTAAAATAATTTATTGTAATATTTTGCAATCCTTCTATTATTCTCAGATAGAGAGAGAGAATAGAGAGAAATATAACTTACTCGTATAATTGCTAATAAATTTTTCATGTCGGAGAACGCCTTACATTACATGGCATCGGAGTACAGTAGTTACAGAATATTAACTTTTGGCTTGTATTCAGCATTTTTACAAATGTATTTTGTTATCCTTTGTGAGTTATTTCGAGATTTATCCCTGAAAATCATAATAAAATCTAAAAATCGAATTTGTGTTTTAGGAAAGTTTTTCTCAACCGATGGAAACAAAAATTAAACGCAAAACTGCACTTGCAGTCACAAAATCCCACAATCAGTTTTTATATATTTAAGTAGCTGCATTTTTGAGTTATCGCGTTTACATGTTTTTGAAAGTACAGACCGACAGACAGTTAACCTGTTGTTGGTTTTATCTCGAAATTTGACAGGCGTCTACACTGTAGAATGCTAAATCTGCGTTCCGAATTTCATCCGTATAGCTCTTTTCATTTTTTAATTATCATGTTAAATTATGTTCGAACAGCTGCACAGATGGGCTTCCGCTGAACAGATTTTACTCAAAATTTGGTAATATGCAAATTTGATATAAGTTCGTATACCAATTTTCAGCCGTCTAACGGGAAGCGTTTCTGCAAGGCGCTAGAAGCGCAATTTATATTTATTTTTACAGACAAACGAACATTTTCCAAAAATATATTTTTCGATCTCAGGGACATCTAATTTTTTGACGATGACTATACTTTCTCTATACTATGTATATGAGAAAGAAAAAATAATAATATGGCTGATACCCATCTCCTTTCATCGTAACACTTAATAATCGTAAAAATATGCAAAAAATGGGTCGTTTTTTGTTTGTACGAATTTTCCACATTTTTACTTAAAACGAGCGCAAGTTTCAATTTTTTAAGAGTAATACAACTTATTTTATTAAAATGGATCACTAACCTGCGGCTGCAAATTCTATGCAAAGTCGATAAAAATTTGTGTAAATATATTTTTGAGCAAATTTTAGTTCCTTAATATACTATAATCTTCATATGTCACATTATGCAGGAATTAAATATTTTAATGAATATGAAATAGGAAAAGGCTATATGGTTTAAAAACTATCATCTTGATATATTTTCTTTGCTTATGGTATTGTACAACAAAATTTTGGGCGGGATAGCCTGGTTGGTAGGGCGTTGGATTCGCATTCGAACCCAATTCGGCCGAAGACTCTCCGTGTGTGTGGTGGCTGGCGCACTCATACATATGTGGTGGCCACAAAGTCCTCCATTTTGAGAATAATACCAATGGGGGTACAGGATCAGGGGTGATCGTTCTCTGATTCAGGTCTAAATTACGATCTGTGGATGAGTAAATGAAATGCATGAATGAAGTCCGCCCCTTAAATAGGGTTGTGACGTGTGTGTGTAGCTAAGTCGTACTCTTGGCCCTAGATGGCGCTACTAAAAAACAAGAGATGCACCCTTGGCGTAATATCACTGATTACTAAAGTTAGTAGGCGTGTCTATGACAAATGCCATTAGAAACAACAAAATTTAATTTTAAGAATATCATTTGTTAGTAAAAAAATGTAAGAATGTTATAAAAATTAAGAAACCATTAGTAAAACATTTCATCTATCAAAGCATTTCAATATATTCCAGTGCTTGAAATGACATTTTACTCTTTCATTTTCTTTTCCCTTGATGATATTTGGAATTACAGATTCATTGAAGAACTCGAGCATTGCGGGCAATACTTCTGTTTTAAGACTTCACAACATTTTCTCGATATTTCGAATTGTCCTCTCTTAGGATTTTGAGGTTTCATGGCATAAATATGGAACAGATCTTCCTTTCCCAAAAGTAAATATTTTATAACTTGGAAAGTGTGATTTCACTAAGAAGAAAAATCAAAATGCATAAATCTGCCTTTCAGTCAAAAAATATTATACATTAAAATTAATTTAAATTGACAGAAACTCTTCTTAAAAAATAAAAATTTATGAGTTCAATTCTATTTGGAATATTCTGAATGACATGTCCCAGATTCTTTTTACTTTCTCATATGCGGAATATACAGAAAATTTTATAGTTATCAAGAAATTCGAATTGGAGGTTTTGGAGGATCTTCACGTGCAGACCTCCTCTAGTTCGAAGAACACATTGTTGAAATAGTGTCTGTCATTCTGTTACCTCAGATAGATAGATAGATAGATAGATAGATTAGATAACCTCAAAACGCTTTGAACTAGACTGATGAAATCTGGTATACGATTTTTACTCCAAATTTATAGATATCTATCAAATTTTGTGCAGAATCCGTTCAGAGGAAGCCTATTTCGTATGTTTTGCGAATATAAGTTGCACGATAACTACAAAATGAAGAGAGCTAGATGGGTGAAATTCGGCTTATTTAATGCCTATAGTATAACCTATCAAATTGTGTGCCAAATTAAATAAGGAATTTATCGTTTGCATGTCTATACTTTCAGAAACATCAAACGCGACAACTGAAAAATGTAAAAACTTTAATATATCAAATTTGGTATGGAATTTTGAGATTATAATTGTAATTCTGTATCAAATTTTTGTTTCAATCGGTTAGGAAAAATGTCGTCTAAAACATAAATTCGATTTTTGGATATTATTCACCACATGTCAGGAATTAATCGCCAAAAAAATCGCCACGGATCAGAGAATAGATTCAATAAAAATAGTAGTTTCACGCCATTCAAATTTCAAAGAGATAGACCACTTCGTGTGAAAGCTTCGCCTTTTACGGCTTAACAACAGAATATCAAATTATATAAAAGAATCTACAAGCTTCGACATCTAATAGAATATCATCATAATTGTTCTATTTTTCAGAATTTTAATTTTGTTACCAAATGGGCACTACATTATCGTCATCGTTGGGATTCATTCTTTCACCTGGCATGCATTCAGAATCCATTAAATATATCTGTAAATTTCTCTTTTCAGCAGTGATATAAGCATTGTGAGAATGCAATATTACATATTCGTAATAATATTTAGAAATTTGTTGTTAGGGCTACATATCAAATTTTATTCATCCCTTTCTTTTTGCATTTGAGTTATAACATTTATATATTCTTGGAAAAATGGATATAATTCCAAAATATGTATTAATTAAGGGAATACAATGTTTATCTCTGTCAATTTACCAGAACTCCCAGGGGGCAACTCGAAATAAGGATTCTGTTTCCGGTATGGTGGTTGGATATCGCTACCCTGGAGGATACACAAAAAGGTGGGGCATTTGGCTCCTCCCATCGATGACGCTACGTACTTCCTACGGGAAGGGTTGTACCGTGGCCGGTGATGGTTCTTAGGACTTAACCACAGTTCCCGCCAGTGTTGCTGTTGCGGCAGTCCGGACATTCAGTATTTTTTCCGTGTGCCTTCTGGCGGGTCGGGGAGTCAATGATATGACTTATCAATTTATGAGAAAATTTTTTCCCATCATAGAGTATTTCATACTGAAATCCTTACTCGAAATAATTAAACAGTTTAATTTGATACATGTATCCATACCACATGCTCTTTCTATATATTCATGGGAAACTGAAAATGTTTCGCTTTTATTTAATGATCGTTTACGTTTGTATTAATTAATTACTGTATCTGGTGACATTTATAATGTCTCTCGCTGCGGGGTCTTATTTCACAAAATGATGTCAAAAGACTTGAAAAAATGCCTGCATCGAATTTCATCATTCACTCTGTAGAGCTTGTGCATTTTTTCCATATTTCTTTTTACTTTATACTTTTAGAAGAGTGTTTGAAACGTCATACGATGCTTATTTTTTTTAATTACTGTGCTACCGCTATCCAAATTTATCTTTCATTTTCCATGCATCTCTAAGGATTTATAGATGAATTATAGTTATTTCAAGTTTTTATTCAATAAATTAAGTAAGCGAAGTTGGCTATCCGTCGACAAATTATAGTTATTGTCTATCCTTTTTTTTTGCAGAATCGTATTAACTTTCTGTTTAATTTGTGTTTTTTAGAATGGTTTTTATACAATTTTTTGTTATTTAAAAGGAAGGGGACAATTTGCATATTCCTTTCAGTAGGAAGCAATTATTTAATTTTTTCATCGGCATTAATTTGATGTTAAATATTATGGGGCTTTTAGACATTCAAATGTAAAAGAGTGAAGGCTGTTTTACTTCGAGATATAATAAAATATTTTCTTTTAGGAATAAAATTATTAGAGAAATTAGTGAGGTTAACGTTTTTACTTAAATTACTAATTTAAATCCTAATTTTTTAAATAATTAATTAAAAAAGGTTTTGAAATAATAGATCTTAATTCGTGAATACTTTTTAAAATTTCCTTCTTTTTTTTTTTTTTTCTTTTTTTTTTTTGCCTCATAGTTTTAGCTTATACCGCACTTTTCAATCATACCTTTAAACCTAGAGTTTAGTTTTATTAACGTCCCGTTTTAAAGCAACACTAGGGACATTTTGGGATGGACCTCGTAATTTTGAACCTTGTTCAGATGACGAGGACGGCACTTGAGCTGGCACTTCTTCTCCACACCACACCATACCACACCAATGGGAAGACGTTTGGCTCGGACGGTTTAACCGGCAGCCTTTAAATCCAGAAGAAAGAATGTAATAAAAAATCTTACTTAATCTTAAGATTTTTATATATGTAGTTTTAAAATTGTTACGATTTTGTAATGTTGCTTTCCTGTGTAGTTAAGTATCATGGTAAGGAATATAATTTTATTGTTATAGTAATGGTTGTCAGGTCAGTGATCCCTCCCCGCCCCCTCCAACTTTGACGAAAAACAATCATTTGACAACTTGTCGAAGAATTTGGGGACATTAGTGACATGATCGGAGATTCCAAAAATATCTCTCTATGTAAAATAATCTCACTTAAAATAATGTATTAAATTAGGAAGTAAGACATGGTTAATAATAAAAGAGTCCTCATTTTATTTCCTAAATTTGGATGTATTGTTTTAGAGAGAAAAAAAATCAATTTTTGAAAGCAATACTAAAGACTTCGAACAGCGTTTGAAAGTCAAATGCTTTCACCAAACGATTAAAAATATCTTTTGAGATTTAATCTTTAAGACACCCATTTCAAAGAATCAAGATTTTCCTTTGCAAGCAACAACAGCAACAAAATGTTTTCCCTTATAACAACAACACTAATTTTTATTAATTTATGCTGGCAATATTAGGAATCACTTTTAAAGATTGTCCATACATGAATGAAGGAGAAGAGACGATTTCATTATTTATTGCCGATTTCGTTGTTTCTGATTTTCAATTTCTCTTTCTTAGAACTGTTACGGTTTTAGATGAAATTGAATAAAATATTAATGAACATCGCTACCACGTTTATTTACAAAAAAAAAAAAAAAAAAAAAATGAATGTTCTTGGAATAGCACCAACATTCCATGAATAATCTATTGAAAATTTGGAAAGTAATTTTCTAGGTAGAAAGCTATTTTGACTAATTAGATGGATTGTTGGAATGACTGAGTTAAAAAGAAACTAAATTGTGCCACAAAACATTTAATTTAATTACTATTTTAGAAATATACCTAAGCATTTACATTTATACCCCCCTTCCTCCACACCCTGTACAAGTTTCTCAATTTAGAGGGTTCAAAACTGCGTTTTATTGAATCAAATGAGATAGAATTTGATCTACAGATAATTAAAATGTTGGATGTACATTTGGCGATTGTTAAGGAAATAAATTGTCGGTTTTCGTCATATCCCTTTTAAGAAACCTTTCCCATCTCTCCTTCTCACCATCTTATTCCATTTAAAAAAAGTTGAATAACAATAAAAAACTATCTGTCAATTTGCATTGATTTGTAATATTTGCATCTTATTAAAGGTTTCTGGGATTTTTCCATACTTTTGTCGCATCTACCAATTTTAACTGTTTTTTTGAAAGATTTAATCGACGAATTTATTTATCTTATATACATATAAAATGCATTAATATCAATACAAATTCAGAGTGTAAAATATAATTTATTTTACCGTATTTATTTCAATTTAAAACATAATCATAGGATGAAAATGAACACCACTCTCATTTTACACCACACGGTATTCTGTTAAATATATAAAATAAAACAAGAAAGTTTTAAGTATTTCAATTGTAGAAAAGCCATAGTAGTTCATTTTTAGATGGCCTCAAATTAAAATAACTATTATGAAATGCTAAATTTTCTGTTAGACCCTGTTATATAATATTTTTTCGAAGCTACCAAAATTCTGCCTTTGGCATCTTCGTTTGATATTTTTAACCCCTTTTGCAATATTATGCAATTCCCTGGATTAAGGTCGAATATTACTACAAATACTACTTTCCTGATTACTGGATTACATTTTTGCGAACACTGTAACGGGTATTTTAAGCAATTGTATGAGTATTGTAAGATAACCATTCTATGTTCAATCGCGTCTGCATTCTCTCGTACACTGCGTAAAAGGTAGGATTTAGTACTTGTTTACTTAATTATCGTATTCACATGATGTTAAAAAGAGAAATAATTGACTTTGAAGTTGCACATCTTATCAATTTATAGCTACCTGAATATAGAAAAAAAAAACCTTGCAATTCAAATGGTTCTTACACCATTCTTCTTGGCTGATGGTTCACTGTACTGAAGAAAATTAAAAATATCTTAATTTCTTTTACTAGATAACCCTGCAAGTTCTCAATAGGTTTCTAATATTACTTTTCTGGACATATATGGCTTTATAAGTCCGGAAATCAAACAATTAAATTTATTCAATACACTAATATATATATATATATATATATATATATATATATATATATAATCAAAAATACAAACATTATAAAATATCAATTTAAATTAATTCTGAATCAAACTAAAAAAAGATACAGTTGTATTTAGAGAGCGCAAATGCTGCTACTATTAAAACACTGATGAACTTAACCAAATTAGTGAGAATATTAAGTTAATATAAGCAAAAAGAATAAAAATAGGATCAATAAAGAAATTATGAATCCAGCCTGAAGACTTTTTCAGGGGTCACCCTCAGGCAGGGATTCAAACAAGGGATTTTTTTCTGTGAGGGGTCTGACTTTCGTCCAACAATATTGACCACTCTTGATCCGAAAAATCCCCTGAAATTGTGGCCTTAGAGATAAACCAGTTTTAACAGAAATAAAATCATAAATTATAACTTCCAATTTAAGCGAAAATTACAAAACATAATATAAACTATAAAAAAACACCCACAATACCCAAAAATCCCCTGAAATCGAGGCCTTAGAGATACACCAGTTTTCACAGAAATAAAACAATAAATTATAACTTCTAATTTAAGCGAAAATTTCAATAACGTAATATAAACTATAAAGGATAGTTTTTTAGTTTATATTAGGCATAATTTCTTTTTTGATTCTATTTTTATTCTTTTTGCTTATATTAACTTAATATTCTTATTAATTGTATATATATATATATATATATATATATATATATATATATATATATAGGTGTGTGTCTGCAATGTGTCAATTTCCTAATTTTTTTTGAAGAATTAAATTATTTCTTAATTACCCCATGTTAACTTCATTCTAAGAAATTGTCTTATTTCCTGATCCAGTTCCTATTTTATTTAATTACTTCTAAAACTCGCCTAACAGAAATTGCTGATTCTGTCGTTCCCATGCGAAGAACGGAGGGATACAAATCTTTAATATCTGCACATCTTTTTAAAAAGACACCTAAGAGTCCCTTGCCTAAATCGACACGTGACAAAGAAATCCTATCAGAATCTCACAGTAAAATCACTGAAAGGAAAAATTTGTTCAATTAAATTAGTTGTCTATTTTCTTAAATACACATTCAAGTTTTGAAAGATATTATAAGATTTTAAACTCGTTTTGTAAATGATTTCAGCGCCCACTAAGTCATCTGTGGTATAGTTTAATAAAGTACG
Organism: Argiope bruennichi; assembly: GCF_947563725.1. NCBI lineage: Eukaryota > Metazoa > Arthropoda > Arachnida > Araneae > Araneidae > Argiope > Argiope bruennichi. The sequence goes on from NC_079156.1 coordinate 108,296,893, forward strand.
TTGATACTTATACGCGTTAGCTAATTGTTTACATACCCTTTTAATTGATGCTTGATTACTACAGTTTATAAATGATTTTAGTTAAACTTTTTGGCTTTTAGGATCCTAACCCAAGAAAATGGTTGTGGAGTCTTTGTCCTTTTCATCAATCTATCTTACGACCAATTAAAAGCATTCTCATAGTTCTCATCTGATTTAACATTTCCCGTAGTATTTCATAATACTGACTTTAAATATAAGCATTTATTCATTGTTGATAACAATTTTATTATTTTCAACAATATTATTTCAATAGACTGTCTGATTGACAAAAGTATTTTTCAATCAAAAGTTTAGATAATTTAATAATATTTGCAAAATTAATTTTAGTACTAAATTTAATGGTTGAACTTCTAAACGCATAATTCTGTGCGCCAATTTCAAAATGTTTATGTATTCTTATTAGATAAATATTTGATGAGTTCTAATCGAATTTGAAGAATCTTTAACTATCGAAAGTTCAAGAAATGTAAATAGTAATCTTTTAACTATATTATAGAATAGACTCAATTTCAAAATCAAATTATCTTTTGCAATCAATATGTTTATATATTTCACAATTTGAGCATTTAACTCCTTTTAATTAATTCCTTCTCTTAAATTAGCTAATTATTTTTAAGGATTGTTCACAGTATAAGAATCTATCTAATCAGGAAATTTTGATTCCATTTTATTCATACATACCTTCATAAAAGTATTGGGAGTTATTCTAATCATTTTAAGATTTTGAAAATTTACCAACTTTTAAGATTCTCAATTTCATGCATTTAAATTCGATCAAATTTTGAGCTTTCAAATGGAACAATTCATATAATTCAAAAATATAACAGTAAGTGTTACTTAGCTTTAAGACATTCAAGTCAAATATATCTTCAAACTACTTGAATAAGCTATAACATAAGGTATATAAATCGGTTATATGGCCTGAAGTTATTAAAATCATTTAAAATTTGGAGACATTCAAATCGAAAATGTTTAAAAGTCTAATAAAAGTCTGAATGCCGAATTCTAGCATTAATTATAAGTCTAGAAGTAAATATCTTTAATTTGAATTTTATTATCGTCATCTGGAGATAAAACAATCCAAAGTGTTATTACTAATCATATAAAATTCTATATGGAATATACTGCATTCAATTTTCCCTTTTTCCATTTGTTTTTTTCCATTCTATTTTTTTTCTAATTTTCTAAATTAGTTGTTTTTAGATTTTATCCTAAATACTTTATCATCATATTCTGATTAAAATTTCTTTTAAATTCTTAAATCTAAAACAAGTGAGCTTTCTTGTTCCTATATACAAAAGTTTAATTTTCAGCTTTATCGCAATTAAATAGAGTTCAAACATAATAAATTATTTCTATATTTATTTGACATACATAAACTATTAAATTCAACACGAGCAATAATACAAACTAAAACGAAATAGCCAGAACAAATTAACAAATTCAGAAAGAAAAATAAACGAAAAGTTTACCTGCAGACGATTCTGAAACTTTCAACCATTCCATTCAAAACAGGCTCTTTGACATCAAATAAAAAAAAACAGTGTCATGTCATAAAATATTCACTTATTAATTGATGCTTGAGATATCACGAAAATGAATACAAACGAAAACAATATTGCCAAAACATATTAACAAATTCTGAAAAAGAAAAATAAATAAAAAAGCTTACAGGCAGACGATTTTCAAACTATTATTCATTTCCGTTCAGCACAGATTCTTTGTTGTTAAATGAAAAGCAATGTTATGTCATAAAAAATTCACTTATTAATTGATGTTTGATGAAACCTTTTTTTCCTCAACAAATCATATTAATTAATGTTTCCAGCAATCAAGATTATCTAAGTTTCCTGTCTATTATCAAAATAAAAGATTTACAGCCTTTGATTATATCAAAAGTTATTTGATTCGCAAAATCTAAATCCTTTGTTTAATGTCTGATTAATGAAGAAAGTAAATGCAGGTTTATTTTGCATTGGAAATTACGAGATTCTTTCTAGATATTCTACAAACATATCAGTCAGTTATTCGATTATTATTTTTTTGGAATATTTAACGGCTGATTATCATTTCACTTGTCTCAAGAATGAAATAAAGCTCATCGTTTATATATGAGATAAAACAAATATTAGTATTTGTTATTAGATTAGTTGCTTGTGGTATTATTATTATAAAAAACATCACCAATCACACAAAATAAGGCTTTTTATCTGAATTTCAAACGTCAAGCTCTTCAATTATTTTAATAAACATAATATCTGGCTATTTAAAAAAAATCTTTTAAATTTTTTCAGGTGAAATCTTAAAAAATTTTACACTAAATTAAATAGCATTTTTTATCAATCGTTTTATTTTTCGTATTTCATTTCATATAAAATCCGAACAAATGCATTTTAATTTTTTATGCTACCATTTTAAATTTGATAATAATATTAAATTATGATTTCCGTCTTCAAATTAAAATAAATCTCAAAAATATTGCATTTTTTATTTATTCCTTTTTTATTAAAATTTATTATTTTTTATTTTATTTTACTATTCTAATGTTTTTATAGATGTTATATCAAAGAATTACAGAATTTTTTACTTTTAACATTCTATTCTTATAACAAAAATGTACGTATTAATAAAAATGCAAAACCTTTTATTTTACGAATACACATAGTATGTTAATTAAAAAAAATGTTTTTGAATATCACTGTTTGGTACTACGTCGAATGTATAAGACATAAAGAGTTGCTTGTTTATGCCTAACCGAAGAGGGAAAATGTAGAAAAATTTTTAGACCCCTTATGATATATCAAATTTATTATTACAACTTGTAGCATTTTAATCTTCATTCTGTTCTACAAAATTATAAAGAAATTTAGAAGTGATTACAAAATTGTATACAAAAGATTCTTAAACTCTGGTTTGATGGACTCCAGGGGATAACTAAGACTTTTGAAGAGATTATAAGAAATACTTGGGCTGCATTCTTGGGATAAAATGAAAAATGAATAAATAAAAAGACCCAAAAGAGATTTGTGGAAGTAAATAGAATGAATTTTCATCTCTATAAGTGAAACTTTTTTATTATTTTCATCAAACGTTATTTCTTCTTCAAAACTCTTTATGAAATCAAAGTTTTCCAAAACAACACTGGTGTCCTTAGAGAATTTCGAATTAATTTAATGGCGTGAAAGCATAATTTCTGTTTTAAAAGACATTAAAATATTTATAAATGAAAAATTTTGTTGGAAGACTCTAAAATAGAAAAAAGACAACAAAATTCAAATTTCTCACGAAATTTTAAAAACTCATTTACTCTTTAAAAATGTTAGTATTTTCAAAAAATAGATATAAAAATAAACATTTTACTTTTAAGCTATTTTCACATTGTTAGGTTACTTTTATCTAACATGCTTAGAAAAAGTAAATTTAATTAAAAATAATTGTTAGAAATTTAAATTCTATTAACAAATCAGTGGGAGAAATTTTAAATTTTAAAATTTTACTTTTTGCTTTTTAATTTTCACAACCAAATCAATTACTATGTGGTGACACGAATTTGGAAATTTAATTTAATTTCTGAGTAACTTATAATTACTTTGAAATTAGTAAAACAGTGTATTTCCATCTAGATTAAATAAGTCCACAAAATTTGAAATTGAGGGAATAGACCAATATTGCATTTTAAATAACATTTTATTAAAATATTTAGTTTTAAATCCACTGATAATATTTAAACGAAATCTTTCTTTAATTTTTCTTATCAAAATCCCGATCTTTCACCTTTAGATTTTCACAAGTCACTTTTTTTAAAAACTTCAAAATGAAAACATGAAAAATTAAAACATAATTGTGAAATTTGGCCAATTAAAGCTAGAATTTAATTTTAAAGGAAATTATTTGTAACAGAGTATTTGAAAAATGTTTTTCAATTAGTCATAGTTAGAATTTCAGCAGTTTTAAATTAAAGTTAACTTAACCAATTTATTATTTAAACAACTTTAAATAAATTATTTTAAAAATGATTTTTTTCTTGAACCTTGCATTAAGTTTATTTCTTTGATTCTATTCATTTCCTTAATTATCTTTTACAATTTTTTTAAAAAAAATACTTGTATTTACCTCTTTATAAATTCCTACTAAAAATTTCGTTTGTATGTCTTATTAATGATTTTTTTCTTCCAGTTTTTTAAAATTTCTTTTTATCCTGCGTTTCAAAGTTCAGGAAATGAACCAGACGATAAAAAGTCTCGGATTATCCTTATTGTTGAGTTAAATTGAAATAATTGGCATATGGGAAATACAAAAAAGTAACTTTTTTAATGAGAAGTTACAAAAGAATTAATTGAAATAAAGAAAACATTTGAGGTTTTATTTTTAAAACAAAGGAATTTCTTATTCCTACTGTTAGAAGCGAGTTTTCCAAAGACGGATCTGAAACATTTTATTTCTAGGTGGTTAGTCGCATAAAACAGAAAAAAAATATTCACAGATACTACCCGTTTTTGACGACCAGTTTTTTCTTCCAGAATACTGTCCAGCTATTAAACTTTTAATAAGGAATATATTTACTAAAAATTTCACCTTTTTTGCTGAAAAAGACTGAAATATGAATGTACATATTTGCTAAAAATACTGCTCGGACAAATCAAAGAATATATGTATTTTCTTTTAAGTGTAATGAAGATATTTCATCGAATTCTTAGTTATTATATGAAATAATTGATCATGATTTATCAGTTATTTCATAGAATTTTTAGTTATTGCATGAGTTAGGACATTTCGGCGTTAAGGTTCTGAATTCCAAATTCTTTTGTCTCCCGTACTTTATTCTAAAATGATGCAATGCATTTTGAACATGCTATTGTGCGTCATTAGTTTGAGTCAATCACTTCATTTGACATTAAGCATACAGCTATTTAATCGGTATCGTATCTGACATTTATTTAACCTGGAAACCGTAGCTAATATGCAAATATAAGAATTAAGACATGATATAAATACGTGTCATTATGTTTGTAATGTGGTACGGCTCTTGAATCCAGAATCGATTGAATCTTCGACTCCAGAATCTTGATTTCATTTGCCTTTCTTACTTTTGGTTGAATGGAAATTTGGGTGACAGCATGAACTTTTTTCGAGCATTTCTAATATTATTTTACATTTCCATTAATTAGTAAAGGAAATTGTTGAATTAAGTATAGAAATAAATCGTTCCATTAAAGTAGTCTTAAACGTTTGTACGATGGTTTGTTTACATTTGATTGTTGCCCTTCAAAAATAAATAATAAGGTCTAATTCTGTGTTACGTATGTTAGCGTGTATATATTACCTGTATGTAGTTAAAAAGATATAAAATGTGCATTTGTCAAATAAATGTAAATATAAATAAGCCGTGAAAATGAATATTATGTGTGAATATAAATGAGAAGGACATGTAATAGTCAATAACACTGGTATTGCGTTTGACGTAGAGAAAACATATGAAGCAATTATAATGTACACAGTATCATTTTAAGGTTTCTTCTGTATTTTTTACAACAGTATTTCCTATCATTCTTTATAAGGAAGTTATGGTTATATAATTCATGTTTTCAGAGTTTATTTTTTTATTAGATTTCAGCTTTACAAAAATGTTTAATCAGTTGAATCAATTTTTTCACTAGAAAGTATATTTTGAACGTACTATCAAAGTTTTGATAGTTAAAATAATTGTTCTTAATACATTAATAAGTACTGTTCTTATGTTAAGCATTGAACTAAAAAAATGTAGGGTGGTTATAATTAAACTTCCCCTATAAACAGCATCCTACAACTCAAACGGGTGAACGGATTGCAACGAAATTTTGCATATAGACTATACAAGAGATGCGCTCACGGAATTTCGAAAAAAAAAAGTTTAGTTCCAAAATTTTTACCAGAGGGCGCTCTTTCTGGAAAACATTAAATTTAACACAATAAAAGACCAAAACGGAATACAAAAACAATACTAACAGTATAGAACAAGGATTATGAGTAATAAAATGTAATACCAGGAAAAGTTGTCCGTTCTAGAAAAAAATGTCGAGACTTGCATGCTTGCGAAGAAGAGGAAGCTTTAAGCAAAACAGGTTAGGATAAAAAATGTTTGCAATCATTGTCCTGTTTTATGTCGATGTTTCAGGCAATAATGATGACGGTATCTTGTTGCGACTTGGATTGACTTAAAGAACTCCGTAACGCTTCTTGTGCGAAGCATCACAACTGATCAGTTACGACCTGCTGTTGAACACACTGTCCATCGACTTGAAATTTTGCAGGTGAATGAGGGTGATCACGTGGAGCATCTTTCTCTACATCACTGCGGGCACAATTAACAAATGTTCGCCTTTTGAAATTTCGTACTAATCTGTTCTTGTTTTTGCAAACTGAACTATTTTTTCTCAAACAGCTTATTATTAATTTTTTTTACCCTTACTTAATGTGGTTCGATGACAAGGTGATCAAACTAGTCAATAAATGTTAATATTGCTTCTGTATCCCGTTTTGGTAGTTTATTGTGTTTAATTTAATGTTTTTCCGGAAAAAGTGCCCTCTGGCGGACATTTGGAACTAATTATTTTTTCGAAATTCCGTGAGCGCATCTCGTGTCTAGTCTATATAGCAAATTTCGCTGCAATCCGTCAACCCGTTTGCGTTGTAGGATGCTGTTTATAGGGGAAGTTTAATTATAACCACCTTGTAGATTGAGTCGCTTTCTGTATAATATATAAACCCAATCCTACATTTTGTATTTTATAACCATTGACAATTACAGAGCCAGAATACGAGAAGCGGTTGTCAACTGGAAACTTAATCTAAACTATCGGCAGTGGTCTTCCCAAAACGTTCTCGAATATTCTCTAATAAACTTGTCATGTCAGAGAACGCATTGCATTGCACTGGTGTACAATAGTTAAGAAATATTAAATTTTGGCGTGAAATTAGCATTTTTATTGAATTTATCGTGTCATCCTTGGCAAGTAATTCTTGTCATGGCATTAATAGAATCCTAAAATCGAATTTGTGTTCTATGCACGCTTTTCTCAAACGATTCAAACAAAGATGTGACACAAAAGTGCGCTTGTAGTCACAAAATACCATACCAAATTTGATATATTTAATTCATTGCCTCTTTGAGTCATCATGTTGACATGTTTCTCAAACTACAGAAAGACAGACGGTCAATCCCTTAATGGGTTTGACTCAAAATTCGAAAGATGTCTAGACTATAGATATTAATAATGTGTATTGAATTTTGTCTATCTAGCTCTCTTCATTTTGTAATTATCGTGTTAACTTATATTCGAGCAGCCGGATAGACGGACTGGCTCTGAATAGATTTTACTCACAATTTGATGCAGATTCCACATACCAATTTTCATCCGTCTAGCTGTCTATCATGTTCGAGTTATCTTTATCACAGACAGATGGATATTTTTCAAAAATCAGGGAGGTCTAAACTAATTCGAACACAGGGAGATCTAAAACATGAAGATCATCAAAATCTCGAGTTCGAATTTTTTGACGATAACTACACATTCTCTATACTACACATACGAGAAAGTAAAAAAGATGAATCAGGCAATTATTTAAACTTCTTCTTTCACTTCTGGATGAAAAGACATTTAAAAAATAAAATAATACTTTTATCCTAATGGTAAAAATGCGCACGAATAAACTATCATTTAATTATTTAATTTACTAAAAGTCCTTATTACTTGATTTATCTATTTTTGCCTCTTTAATGAAACGATTTTAACGAAGCGTAGAATCGTCTGCCCAAGAAGAGTTCGAAAATGCTATTTTAAAGTGGCACTTAACACAGCTACTGAGTGGAATTGCTCAAAAGGGTATTGCGAAAGTAGGTTCGCGGAGTGAAGTGAGGATTTTAACCCTAATTGAAGCAGTGAAAGGGTCATCTAATGAGACGGACCAACTTGAATTGGTATAAATTATTCTAATGAAGAGTTATTCTTTGCTAAGAAAAGATATTAGAAAATTGCTTGTTATCTTGAAAACTGATAAGTTCTGTATAGCGGCAGTTAAGTCAGGATATGTTAATAAATTTCGCGTATGTCATTCCTCATATTTAAAATTTTCATATTAATGGTTTATAGGAAATTGTAAAAAAGAGAGCAAAGAGGACAGAATTTATGATTAATTCCGAAATATTATTTAAAAAAATCAATAAAACATTCACTTTATGAATTGTTAAGTATAAAGAAAATGCATTGCTTGTAAGTTGATACAATCTGAAACATTTATTTTCTTTATTGAAAAATTGTTGTGGTTTATAATGGCACTTGCCATGGACAAGATTGCTGACGAAGTCAGCGAATTTAAGCCAAGGGAGCGTCTCTTGTTTTAGTAGCGCCAACTAAGGTCAAGACTACGTCTTAGCTACTCACGCATCACATTCGCTTGCACGACCCCTTTTTACAGAGTATCACATTCACACATCTCACAGATAGAACAGATGAAGTACAACCATGCCGAACCGGGACTCGAACCCAGGACGCCCAGATCACGGAGAAGACGCGCTACCCCTATGCCAGGAGGCCGGACTTATTGAAAATTATAAGTATATATGTCCTGTAAGGGACAGTTTATCTTCACAGATGGCTCAAAAACAGAACATGGAGTTGGAGCTGTGTTTTGTGTTCTGTTCAATGATACCTGGTCCTACCACTGGTCTGCCAAATTGAATGACAACAATACCGTTTTCCAAGCTGAACTCACTGCACTTCATGAAGCAGTAAAATATACATCTCAGTTTTCAAACAACAATACTTTTAAAATACATGTTGACAATAGAGCTAGTATCATGGCATCTTCAAATCCAAAGAGCACAAACCAAAAAGCAAGAGAAATTTTTGGTGTCCTGCTTTCAAAACCAACAATAAAAATTTCATGGGTTAAAGCACATGCGGGCAATATAGGCAACGAAAAAGCAGATCAACTGGCAAAGGACGCAAGGCAAAATGGGCAATTTTATAGGCAAACAAAGATACCAAAACCACATATAAAAGCCCTCCTCCGGAAAGACATGCTTGAGGAATGGCAAGGATATTGGAGTAATGGTGTCACAGGCAGACAAATTTTTAATATCCTACCTTCAGTCAACCTTAATCCCACTAACTGGAACAGAGAGGAAATTATTTTCTTCTCAGAACACGGCCCTTTTCCTGCCTACCTCAAAAGGTTCAACCTGTCTGAGAGTGACCAGTGCAGTTGTGGAGGGACAGGCACCGCACTTCATTATGCTACGGAATGCATCCTTACAATCTCCTGGCATATGAAAAAACCATCACCAAGCCATGAACAGGAATGGCTGAAAAGAGTCGCCGGCAACTTCCCTTCCAGGCAAAAAATCCACAGTATAATCAAATTTATAAGTGGAAATAGAGACCTATTCTCGCCTCCATAGCACTCAACATCAAGTCTCATACCAAAATAGACTAAGGGAAAAAACAAGCACTGCAGTCTCCTGTCACACATTTCAATCAAACAGAGATTTCTTCATTTCCATTTCTCAAATCATTTTCCATCTGATTTTTTTTTTTAACTGCATCCTGATCTACTATAACATAAAAAATGTGAACACAGATTATATGTATATTTTTACAAATTTTATCTCTCAATCTGCATTATATTTCTAAGTTAATTACTACAAATTATATTTCTAAGTTGCAAAATTATGTAAGCGGTCTCATCATAATATAATTTCTTATATAATTGTAAATTTTGTAAATAGTTATTTTTGTTTCGTTTTCCTACTGTAAATATTTTGTTAATTAAATAAAATACCCGTAACATGCCTACCAAACCGTTCAGTGACCAGAATGGTCACGGATACGGGGGCATGAGACGGCGTTCTGTTCTGTAAGGGACAGTTTCTTTATTTGTTATTTGTTCTTTTATGTATTACAAGAAATATATCGAAATTTCAGATTTTTTAAAAAATCATTGTAATTTTTGACCTCACTATTTATTATCTGTCTGAAAAAATATGGGCTTACAAAATTTATAATAATATTTACTTATATTTCTCAGGCAGATTATTCTTCACTGATTCCTATTATTAGAAAATAACTTTATCATTATTGACCAGACCAGCTTTATTAGAAAATAACTTTATTGTGATTGACCAGACCAGCTTTATTAGAAAATAACTTTATCATTATTGATCAGACTAGCTTTATTAGAAAATAACTTTATCATTATTGACCAGACCAGCTTTATTAGAAAATAACTTTATCATTATTGACCAGACCAGCTTTATTAGAAAATAGCTTTATTATGATTGACTAGACCAGTTTTATTAAAAAATAAGTTTATTATTATTGACTGAACCAGCTTTATTAGAAAATAACTTTATTATTATTGACCAGACCAGCTTTATTAGAAAATAACTTTTTAAATAGAACATAACTTTATTAGTATATTAGCTAGTATATTTTGAGTATAGCAATATTTTAATAATATTTCTTATATTTCTCAGGCAGGTTATTCTCTAACAATTCAGGTGATTAGAAAACAATGTTATTATTATTGATCAGATTAACGTTATTAGAAAATACCTTTATTAATATATTAGCTAATTAATAATATATATGTAATGATATTTTAAACTTTAATTTCAATTTAATTCATTTCCAAAGTTTTATCTTAATTTAGCCCATAGTAAGTTCATTCTCTTATTTCGTGATCCAATTCCACTGTCTCTACTTAATTAATTCAAGAGAAGCTTTGTTAAATTGCTGAACCGGCTAAACGCCGACACGTTCACACGCTCAGCGCGAAGGGATAAAAAATGTCCAGTAAGCACATTCTTTTTAAAAGATCCCTGTGTTTCCTTTACATGTGATTGACATGCGTCAGAAATCCCTATCAGAATCTTATTAATATATTAGAACAGTAAAATAATATTTTCTTTATCCATATCTCATGCTATATAAGGCCAGGGATAAAATGTCCAAAAGCTTTTTCCTCATTCCTTTTCTGTGTCGTTCTGTGTGCTCATCGCTTGTACATATGTCTGCTTCTTCAAAATGAAATAAAACGACTTCACGAAATGAAAAGTCTCTTCACTGTCTTCAAACTGCATTCTGCTTCACACAAAATAATGCTTACATATTAAAGATTTTTTTTACATATTTAAATTAATTTTAATCTATCGGGAAAGCATAATTATTTACAAGCAAAGACATTGCGCGTTCGCCACAGCGCGTTGCAAAAAGCAGAAGTGGGGAAGAAGTGTCACTAAGGCCCCATTTATTGTGAATTTTATTTTGAGACGCATGTCAATCACATGTAAAGGAAACGCAGGGATCTTTTAAAAAGTGAGAGTAGTTTGTTGTATTTTCGTTAATATACACCCAAATTGTTACTCCCAAATTTTAAGAGAAAAAAAAAATTAAATGCAATGTCATCGATATTTGTAAAGTCGTTTCCTCCCTAATCATCGAATTTTCGTGATATAAATGACAGACTGATTAGAAATATTCTATTAATTTATCTCCGTCTTTTACTATAATATTAATACAGATTTGTTAATAAACATTACTTTTGCTTTAAAAAATATAAACTGCGATAAAAACCACTATTAGGCAAAATAAAATCAATATAAATTAAATGTCTATCATTAAAAATTTCAAACACTTAGATTGCTTAGTTCTGCGATTCCACTGGAATTTAAGGAAATGAATTTCCTATACCAAATTATTTAGAAAATAAAATATATTTTTTTTATGTCTATATGTGCATGTGCTTGCGTGCATCCATGTGTGTGTGTGTGTGTGTGTTGCTATTTCCGAAATCATTTTAGCAGCATTTAGTATCCCTGTTGTTATTATTTTACCTTCTTATAACAAATAGTCAGTGATTTATTAATAAAAGTATTAAAATCAAAAATGGTTTTATTAAAAAATTGCCATATTTCATAAACTAAATTAGAAATAAATTAAAATATATATATGTAATGATATTTTAAACTTTAGGGCTTACTCAGAGCCTCCCAGCTATGTTCCTCAATATTTTATATTTCAGTTAGGATCTGAAATGATATATTTTAGCTATCATTATATACTAGAATTTTAGGCATGTATCTAAGTTCGAGTGGAATTTTTTGAAAAACGTTCGAAAATAGTTTTATTTTTGTATATTTGCATAAAAAATATTGAAAAATCATCTGTAAAACTTAAATATACCATTTAAGTGTCAGAAGTATTTTAAAAATTGTAAATATATTTTTTGGTGGGTTTAAAAGGGGTATAACACAAAAGTCTTCTAGTTTTAGAGTTTATCAAATGATTTGCTTAAAATTTTGCGGATTGCTTAAGAAATATATTATTTAGTTTTTGAACTATAAGCTATATTTTTATCCATTCTTTAAATATTGGACTGATAAATAACACGAAGTTTTTAATTCTTATCATATTGTGAAGCATTCAAACAAGTATAAAATATTTCTAAACGATTAGAATATTTTAATTCTGTAGGTAAAGAACTGCAGGACATATTGAGAATTTTCATAACAAACCCGAATAAAAATATGCATTAAATTTTAATTTATGAGGTTTTTTTGATAGAAAATTCCATCATATCTTATATTTGAGAAAATAGCATCTGATGCAAAATAGCATTAAATCCCATGTGAAAGCAAATGTAAAAATAAATGTAACTTCTCAAAAAATGGATTTAGAAACCGAAGTCAAATGGTTTAATAAAGAAACCTGTCCAAACATTAAGAATATTAAATAAAAAAAAAATGTCATAATTTCGCAAAAAATCGACTTTACAACATAGTCACCTATATTAAGAAATATCATTTTATTTAAGAAAGGTTATTTTATTTTAATTTAGAAAGTCATTATCTCATGTCAAAAATCATTTCTACTTAATCAATTTAACATCTCAGAAAGAATCTGGTGTCCAAAACTCCTTCTCAAAGAATAGAAAATAATTTTTTTCTTTCTTTTTAAGAAGGCTGTAGGTCAAATCAGCAAAGCTTATGAGAGAATATAATCAGCAATTCCATTTGTAGCTGCACTTAAAGCACTCTTTGAAGGTAACAAATTTATCTTTTCCTGAAGTCAGAGATATGGCATACTTAAAGGAGTTTATAGAGGAAAGACTTTTTTCTTAATCCTGTAATGGAAGCATTAAAAGATTTTTTTTCTGCAAGAGAGTTTTTCCCCCCTTATGCTCTAGATGAGAACCGTGAGCAAAGAAAAAATTTTTTTGTACTTTTTCTTGAAAGAATGTTTGCTTATGCTTTTATTAGAAAGTGTTTTTATAAAATTTTATTAATTTATTATCTTTATGGTGATCATGCAAATTTGTTGATTAATTTATCATCTTTATGGTGATCATGCTAATTTGTTGATTAATTTATCATCTTTATTGTGATCATGCTAATTTGTTGATTAATTTATCATCTTTATGGTGATCATGCTAATTTGTTGATTAATTTATCATCTTTATGGTGATCATGCTAATTTGTTGATTAATTTATCATCTTTATGGTGATCATGCTAATTTGTTGATTAATTTATGGTGATCATGCTAATTTGTTGATTAATTTATCATCTTTATGGTGATCATGCAAATTTATTGATTAATTTATCATCTTTATGGTGATCATGCTAATTTGTTGATTAATTTATGGTGATCAGGCTAATTTGTTGATTAATTTATCATATTTATGGTGATCATGCTAATTTGTTGATTAATTTATCATCTTTATGGTGATCATGCTAATTTGTTGATTAATGAGTTGCTGCATGACCTCCAATATAATAAAAATTGAATAATAAAAAAAATTTAATAAAATCGATAAAAGTCACAAAAGTGCAAGATCAATTTCCAATGTATTATACAATTTCCAATGTATTTCCAAATATGTTCAAATATTTAAATTTCATATAATAATTTCCACATTAAAATTTCCACAATACTTGTGGATTGTCTTTAACATGTTTTATTCAAGAGAAAGTCATTGCTGATTATATTAAAGTAATTTTCATATATGGAAAACCCACTCATTTATTGAAAACTTTTATTATAACTGCTTTCAATGTCAGTATTTGTATAATGCAAATTAATTCAGCAGTTTATCAGAAGTCAATGAATTAAATTAGGCAACCGAAAACAACATATGTAATGATTGTATTTAAAGTGAATTTAAACTCTAGTGTAGGTTATATACACATCACTGCCCGGATTCAAACCCACTCATGCAAAAATGTTTAACATAAACACTACTTTTGTATAAAATACAGGGTGTTTATAAAGTCCCGGACCCATTTTGATGTTTAATAACTCATAAAATAATAAAGATATAAACACACTTATGGCATTTATTGATGGAATAACTCATATATTTTCCTTTTCAGGTTTGAATATTTTTACTTTTGTAAATTTCGTCTGCGCGTGTGGTTAATTTCAGATAATTTCATTTTCCGGTCTAAATATCTGTACTTTTCTAAATACTGTCTGCTTATTAATTGCATTTTTCTCTCTTTTGTTTTTGGCAACTATTGCAATGTTATGTTTACTTTTGATGTGTTTGTTCTATGTAGTACTTTTGTATGTGATGTTTTATTCGATCGGATATTAAGGAGAATGCATACACCACAAGAGAAAGCACAGATTTTATGGTGGTTCATAGAAATGAATTCGATAGTGCAAGCACAGAGAAATTTCAGAAGAATTTACCAAAAAGATCCTCCATACAAAAACAGCATCTTGCGGTGGAAAAAGAATTTTCTAGAAATTGGAAGTATCGAAGATAAGAAACGTTCCAGACTTCCTTGCACAAGTGATTTTGATGTTGAGCGTGTCAGAGAGACATTTTTACACAATCCTAGAATATCTGTGAGATCAGCGGCAACAGAATTGGATATGCCAATTTCGACGGTGTACAAGGTTATTAAGAAAAAATTAAGACTACAGGCATACAAAGTTCAAATTGTTCAAGTTTTGGAACCGAACGATAGGCCTAGGAGGATGGCCTTTGCAACAGATATTCTAAGGAGGATAGAAGATGCTGCTGATTTTCTGAAGAGCATAATGTTCTCCGATGAAGCATCTTTTCATGTTTCTGGTATTGTCAATCGCCATAATGTGCGCAAATGACTCTGTGGATGCCGACATGCTTGTCGCTACCTGGCGTGAAATTGACTATCGACTTGATATTCTCCGTGCGACGAAGGGGCCACACGTGGAAGTTCATTGACAAGGGTCATGAAACTTTTTGAGTCTATTTAACCATTTATGTTATTAATTTAAATCTATCTTTATTATTTTATGAGTTATTAAACATCAAAATGGGTCCGGGACTTTATAAACACCCTGTATTATAATCCTTTTATCGTGTGCAGTCCTGTCTCTTTGCAGCACTTTATCCATATATTTACAACAATAATGTAATAGAATTATTTAATTGTTTGAAATGTTATATAATTAAAACTGAATTATTAGTTGAAGAAGAAGATTTTTAAAATAGTCTAATGGATGATTTACTATATAAGTTTGAAATATTTGTTATTTTAGTCCTAAAAATTTTGTACACAAATGCTGAAATATAAGACAAATAAAATTTTGAGAGACAAGTAGTTAAATAGCTAATTTTTCATTAGTAAATAACTTGGAGAAAATAAACAAAATCAATAAAATAAATTTCTGATACAAATTGTTAATCGTTTCTGCTTCTGAAGTTTTCTCTTACAATTTTATTAATGTGTTCTGGCAACAATTTTTTGTATGTATTCTCTTGTTTTTGAACGATAATTTTTTTTTTCATTTTTCATGGAAAATTTCTTTCCAAGTCATCGTTTGTGTGGTACAATTATATATATATATTTTATCATTGTTAAATATCGACTTTAAAACAAAAAAAAGGAGTGTTAAAAGAGAAATTAAATAAAATTCGAAGATTTAGATCGTTTAGCAAAGGAATATATATTAATTCGCTTACTTCATAATCGTCTGCGTTAGAGTTTTTTAAAAAAATGAATATCAATTAAAAAATTTACAGATTATGAAATTGATATCTATGGAAATACAAAAATTATTTTAAAATGACGTGCAAAAACAATTATTTTTGGAATAATTTTCTCCGAAATTATTGTAGAAAACAAATACAATTTTGGTTATTTTTCATAGTCTGAAAGCAAGGTTGTTGTTGAAAATCTGTGCTTTTATTAAAAAAATAGGTAGTCATTCTATAAGGATAAGGACCTAGTAATGGCCCAGCAAAGGAATACCTAAACAGTTTCTAATTTCAAAAGCATCTCAGTTAAATTTTCTAAAGAGTTTATAACAACTGAAAGAAAAATTACAATAAAGTGAAACTGTTATCGATATACAGATAAAATTTCATGATGATGTAATTATTTTTGAATTATTTTCACCCAAATGATTGCGGGAAATTACGGGTTAATTTCTCATAGTATGAAGAGGTTGCACTCGGCATATATCTGTTTTATTTACCCACATTTTACCTCCTTTACTATGTTGCGTTTCCTGCCTTATTTGAGGAATGATTTGCGCTTCTTCCAGACGATGTTAAACCACCACTTAGGAGCAAAAGAAATTCTGATTGAAAGATGTATTCTCTTTTAATCAGATGAAATTTTTATCAATAATGTATTAAAATAAAACAGAAATTTCAAAAATAGTGCGAAGTTAATATTAATTTAGTGCTTTTAAAATTCTTCAAACTAAGCATAATTGAAAGATGTACGAAAATGGAATTATTATCAATGGAATGTTAATAGTTTTAGATTTTATAGAAGTCTGAAATATTTATTTGCTTCGAAGATATTACAAAAAACGGAGACAATTTCAATTAATTTCTAATTAATTGAATAAAAATATGTAATTATAATTTTTGTACTTTGAAAATTTGGTAGTATTCCTTTTTTGTATTGAAGAACAAGTAAATATAATTTCGTTGAAATTGAGCTTAAGAGTAAATAAGGTACATCATACATATGTGCATAGATAGCCACAATGACTTTTATTTATATTAAAACAACGCATAGTCATGAGGACATATGGTAATGACATGAACTTTCATTTAGAGCAATACGAGTTCTCTGAAACACACAAAAGTCTCATGCGTGATATCGTCATAAAGAGGTATTTTCCGTCATCAGAAATAGGGTCGTTTAACAGTCTCATCATTTTTATTTTCCAGCCGGCGAATTTGAAGACACTTTGGCAATTTTCCAGCTTTGAGATCACCGCTCCCATTCGGATTCATAAATATTCGCAGAGCGGATTCATAAATAAGATGACTCACAGATAATTGAAATAAATTACACAAAAATATAAAGAGAATCTTTGTGATAGATTTGAAATGAGATAGATCACAAATGAAGCGCATTGCAGAAGACTTCAACTTTGGTTCTGCTAAAAGAGACAGAATTGTCAATTATTTCCAAACTTAACTCACTTAACTGTTTTTATTTAATAAAAACTAGATGTAATTTAACAAAAAAAATTTTTTCGTAAAAGTAAAAGTAAGTTCTTCATTTCAATTTTTTACTTTCAGGTATATGTAGTAAAAAGAAAATCGTCAGAGTAATCGTTAAGAAATTCGAACTCGAGATTTTGACGAATCTCTACGCTTTAGACCTTCCTGAGTTTGAAAAATGTCCATCTATATGTCTGTGACAAAGATAACTCAAAAACGCTATGGACTCGACTGTTGAAATTTGGTATACAGCCTTTACACCAAATTTGCTGATTTCTATCAAATTTTGAGAAAAATCTATTCAGGGGAAGTTCGGCTGTTCGAATATAAATGAACACAATAATTGCAAAATGAAGACAGCTAGATAGATAAAATTCGGCACACATGTTTAATATCTGTAATTTCAAAATATGTCAAATATTGAGCCAAATCCAACTTCGGATTGATTGTTTGTCGGTCTGTATTTTCAAAAACATGTAAACTCAACAATTTAAAAATGCAATGACATAAAACATCAAACTTGATACGGGATTTTATAACTACCAGTGCAGTGTTATGTCAAATTTTTGTTTCAATCGGTCGAGAGAAACGTGTCTAAAACACAAATTCGATTTTCGTATACTATTAACCACATCCCAGGAATTAATCGCCAAATAATAATAACCAATATGTTGACACGATAGATTCAGTAAAAAGGATAAATTCACATTTCTTAATTTATTCTTCAATTGTCAGCTAATACCATGCAAGACGTTCTCTGGCATGAAAAGTTTATTAAGAGTATGCGATATATATATATATATATATATATATATATATATATATATATATATATAAATCACCATAGTATTTAGAGAGCTACTACTAAAGCTACTACAAAAAAACAACAGATGAATTGAGACAATAGTAATAAAAACCAAGTTAATAGGAAAAAATCAAAATAAAACAACCAAATAAATCAAAATCAAACGAAACAAAGAATCAGGCCTGAAGACTTTCTCAAGGGTCACCCTCAGGCAGGGATTAAAAAAAAAGGGATTTTTTCTGTGAAGGAATGCAGACCAAACAGTCCAATAATCGATTCCTTGTGACCCGTAAATCCCCTGAAATTAGGCCTAAGTGATATACCATTTTAACAGAAAAGAAAAACACCAAACAATAAATTAGAAGAATACGTCCACTAATAAGCAAAAATACAATAACCAAATATAACCTAAAATAACCATATAATAACACTCAAACCAGTTATGAATACAAAAAGGAAACAACATACCAGCAGCAGGCAAAAAAAAAAAAAAAAATTAAGCTTTCCCGTTGTGTTACCCGCGCTCTACACTTCTAAGCTAACGCATTCAAGGTAAAAAATAATTGGAGGTTATTAATCCAATCTACCTCCATATTAAAATGTTCTTGTTCAGTTGGAGAAAAATAATAAATTGATCATTTATTGACTTTAATATATTTATTTTCAGATCTTTTATTTTTCTAAGAGGAATAATTCATAAATTACTATATTTCGATGTAATGTAACTACTTGACATTATATATTAGTAAAGATAATCTCAGCTTTTAGCTTATAGAGGGGGAAATATATTCATTTATTTAGTTCGAATTGTATTTTTTCTTACTAATCAGAAAGTTATTGAAATAAAAAAAGGATTTACTAAACACAATTTTTATAAGTTTCTAAAGAATTCTACTCTTCCATATTGTTTGAAATAGAATATATTCAATATAATTTAACAAAAGTGATTATTTCATTCGGAAAGAGAAAGTACAAAATAAAGGCTTTCATCAGAATCTTGGAATTGAATCTTTCGCCAATTACTTTATTTTTCTTTGTATACCATCTAAAGAATATTTCGTCAATTAGAAAAAAGAAAGAATTGAAGGCTCAAATTCTACTATATCAATCTCGCATGGTATGTGAGCTGTCATTTATTTTCTGATTTATTTCATTTCAGATCGCATTTACCTTCACTCAAGTTTCCATGCTTATTATAGGTTTGCTGGTAACATATAAACAATGGGTATAACAAATACACACTCCCCCTTCCCATTACAAAGCATGCATATATAAAAAAGATTCCATTATATTCTTTATCGAATAAATCAGTCTGCTTAAAAGTTGAAAAAAGACTTTCATACATTTTAAGCAGACATTTGTTCTAGTAATGGCATGGTAATTTTTTTTGGGGGGGGGGGGAGGGAAAGGCGGAGCAATTGAGCCTAGAAAATTAATTTAATTTGTTAAATCAGATAAATAAGATTCATGATTTTCTTTTATTTGATTTGAAAATTTCCCGAGAATTCACTTCTTTTTCGGATTAAAAGCACTAGTATCTCAAAATAATAAGAGAAATGATTAGGAGATAATTAATTTGATTGTAAAAATCTGGTTGAGAAGCTACTTTTATTTGTCGTTAGGCTAGTATGAGTTAGCAGCTTTTATCATATGCTGTGAAATAGCTTACCAAGGGCATCTGAAAACTGAAAATTAATTTGATTGCAAAAATCTCGTTATGGGGATAACTTTATTTGTGGTTTGGTTAGTATGAGTTAGCAGCTTTAATCATATGCTGTGAAATAGCTTACCAAGGGCATCTGAAAACTGACAATTAATTTGATTGCAAAAATCTCGTTATGGGGATAACTTTATTTGTGGTTTGGTTAGTATGAGTTAGCAGCTTTAATCATATGCTGTGAAATAGCTTACCAAAGGCATCTGCAATCTGATAATTAATTTGATTGTAAAAATCTCGTTGAGAGGTAACTTTATTTGTGGTTAGGTTAGTATGAAATCAGCATCATGTTTTACTATCAGTTGTTATAAAACAGTTTACCACGGACATTTGCAAAGTGATAATTAATTTTATTATAAAGGTTGCGTTGAGATATTAACTTTATTTGTGGCTCTTGAAATTAGTCTGATATAGCAAATAAATCAGATGTTGTAAAATAGTTTGCCATTTAGTATATTTACAAACTGATGAATTTGATTCTTTTACCTCCGATGGATTTATAAAGGGTTAAGAAAATTCCATCTTCAACCAGCCATTGAATAAATATGACAGAAACGTATATTTAAAATAAGAATGAGCTTTCCTGACATTTAATGTTAAAAACAGCACGGAAAAAATAAAATAAAATATTTTATCCAGTTTTAATGACAGCATTTCTTTTATTTTAAAATATTCTCTTCCATTTCAAAATACATTTGGAAAAAAATAAAAGTCCTTTCCAGCTGCTCATCTCTATATTTTAAAGAGAGCAGAGAAGCATTTTGAGAAAAAAGATTATATGTATATTATAAAAACAAAAAATGCCATAATTTTTAAATATTCTTCTTATGTTTTTTAAAGCAGAGAGTTTAATTCCTTCCTAATAATATTTCCTATTTTTCTTGCACATATAATTACAATTATTTAAATTAATCAACCGAAATGAATGACAAAATTTCCACGTGAAAAAAAAGCTTAAAAGAATTTTTAATCTAGACACATAATTTTTTTTTTCGAATATAATTACTAACTAATATCTCTGACATTCTATTTCAAATTATAGTAAATATTTGACATTTAATACTTGACAATTTATATCAGAAAAAGTTCATATAAAAAGTTTAATTGAATGACCTTTAACATAAATTACCTATTATTAAATCAAAAGTCATGTGTAGATGTCACATTTAACAAGTAAACCTTTTTTTATTGTCAAATACATATCAGAACCAGTAAATTTAACTTGTCATTTTGAGAAATGTGAACTTTTTAAAACAAAGAATTTTCAGTTTAATTGTTCATTGTGCTGTTTTGATGCTGATTATTTTGAAACTGATTTTTCTTAAATAAAAATTTCTGATTTTTCTTTTCTTTTTTCTCTTTTTATTGGAAGATTCGAAAATAATTGATGAAACTCTCTCATCTCTTCATTAAATATTTCTTTCCTGAAATCGGCTGCAATACTGCACTCGTATGTAAACATCGGATTTTGAAAAAGTAAACTTTTATTGAGGTTTGCAAATTGCTCTTTTCCCGTCATTATATTTGTTATTCGAGCCAATAGGGAATTTCGAGAGATTAACATCCGTGATTTCTAAGAAACGTGTCGGTAAAGGATAATTTCAGTGGAAAACGAAATAATATCTTCTAAAAGCGTTTTAGTTGATTCTACTAATTAGCTAAATTAATAAGCATGTTGATAGCTTCTAATAATTTAATAGGATTAGCATTATGTTTCCTTTAAGTAGATTGAATCAATCTCTAGGGAGCACTTAGAGAGAGTAGTTTTAAAAAGAATGCATTACACATTGCAAGAAAATTGTACTGATCATTTCTAACGCGATATTTGCACTTAAAGGGTTATTAATTAAAAGTAGTTTTTTTGCTCAAAGCATTGGAGATATACACACTTTTTGCATACAAAACTACACAAAATTAGAATTTGATTCTCAAATATGAAATCAGAGATGGATTTGTGGCTAAGTAGAATAGGCAGCTGCCTAGCACCAGTTGGCTGAGGAGAAGTGACACCGTCAAACAGATTAAAAGACCTCAGATATAAAAATTTTAAAGCAAGGCCAAAATTTTATTTAGACAGAATTGATGAAGTAAATATCAGAAAAGAGAAAAAAGGATTATAAAATTTAAACAATGCTAAATTGCCAATGAAATTTATCCATTAGTATTTTATCAAAAAATGGAAGGAGAAAAAATTGGATAAACACTGTTTCTGCCTTGTGAAATATTTAAAATTCATCAAAATAATCCAGAAGCAAATCTTCAGTAGTCCTTTTGAATAAAATTTATTCATAATGAAAACTAATATCTGAGCTTTCTTAGAGAATTTTATGGTATTAATTTTAGAAAGGTTATTAATAATTATAGTTTGAAAGAGAGTTGATTTTGTTAAAGTATTAAAAGCATAATATATTAATCAATCTTAATTTTAGTATCAATTAATTTATTGATATTGCTTTATGACTCTTTTTTTACCATTCCTTTTTGTTAAAGGATTATAATTATATAGCTGAGGATAAAATCCACTTATTGCCAGTTCAGGTGTCGTCCTCGTCATCTGACCGCGGTTCAAAATTACGATGTCCGTCCCAAAATAGCCCTAGCGTTGCTTTAAAGGGAGATGTTAATATAACTAAACTAAACCCTTATGTGAGGATGCCAGAGAAAAACTATCAAAAATGATTTTTGCTTATTTTTAAAACTAATAGATTTGTTAATAAAAAATCAAATTCTTCAAATTAAAAAAATATTAGGATAATATTAACACCTCTAATATATAACTGGATATGGTCCTATTTTATTTGTACGTTTTTGCATTTGTTCTTTTATTATTATTTGATTTATTACGTTCATTTTGTTTTTACAATATTTATGGCGATTGCTTAAATATTAATGTAGACAAATTTGATTATTGCACAGTCTTAATAAATAAAGAAATAACAACAATATAATAAAAAAATTATAAAAATAACAAATAAATAAACAATAAAAATTTATCTAAAATAAACCATTGACTTGTTTATTAAGTGAATATGATAAAATAAGAAACTATATTACCATTTTATTAAATTTAGAATGTCATAATGCCATAAAGTATGAAAATTCACCATTGTATGAGATAAAAATATACATAATAATAATAATATTAGATAACAGAACTGTATTTAATTGTGCGATGCATTTTTTTTTTCAAATGCAGTGGAATTTTCTCTAATACTCATTATTCCGATACTTTAACTACCTTTACGGACCTTTTGGAACAACTTAGTAATGAATAATTATTTTATTTATGTTACATCTTCAAACTTTCCCAATTTCAGTACATGATTTGTCTGTTTAACGTGCTCCTACTCTAAACCTGAAGATATTTTTCTTCAAAACGTATAGTTAGCTCTTTTCTTTCACACAGAAAATGTATGATTGTATAATTTAGTGATATTTATATGATTATCTTTAGTTTGGATAATCTCTATAAACCGACAGGTGCTCGGTCCCATAGATGCCGGATTGGATACAATGTACTATATTGTTTTCAGTTAAATGTAAATAAAAAAAATAATTACAAAGTGAAAAAGAAATTAATTCTGATGCCTGCAATCATTTTATTATGCATTTAACAACAAAAACAGAATATGTTTGCAGATTTGGAAAGCAATGAAAAGCAAAATATTCCAAATAAAACTGTTTATCCAATGCTGTTGCATCAGATAAAAAAAAGTTTCCCGTTTTTTATCTTTCTTTAAGTGGAATGTAAAAGATCCACCAGTCAATATTTGCCCAAATACTTAACTTGATTATTATAATGTTTAATGTTATTGTATTCTATATTGTTAACAATGTTTACAGTTTCATGTTTATATGAATGGACCCGATTTGAACTTTATGTTTATTCATTCTTGTTTACTCCCTAACTGATGTTTCTCAACAGATTCTATTGAAATGCTTGTTATTTATGAAAAAGTATTATTTTTAATTTATTCATGGAAAACTTTCTTTGTTTAAAGTTCGCTTAGTTGTTTTGTCGGTATTAAATAAATACTGCCCTCCCCCCCCCCTTCCTAGCTCTTCATGATGGTATAGCCGCATCATCGACAGCTGTGTTTGTTTAATGATACATTTACATTTTCCCCCGCCCTTTTGCTAATGTCATCTATTGGCCAATGGTGAAGAGCCATGATTCTCAAAGGCAACCTGTATGTTCACTCTCTTTTTGTCATATATCCTGCCTGCGCGTTGGTATTGGCTGTTCTTTGTATAATTTCGATCTTTTTTAACCTGATTTCTGTTCTGTTAAATATGTTATTGTTTTAAACATTGTTTAAATATATTGTTATTTTATTCACGTATTGTTTGCACTTTTTCACTGTACAAATAATAAATAAATGAAATCTAATGGTTAGATAATTTTATGATGCAAGATAAATAGCATTAAAACATAATGCATATATAAAAATTATAGTAACTATCTAAAGAGTGGGCTTATAAACAAAATTTTAGTTGTTTTATAAAGAAAACGGTCCAGAAATTAAGAATATTGAATTGAAAAATTTTTATTTTCGCAAAATATCGACTACCCAATATAGTCACTTATCTTAAAATTTGATATGAACTTTTTAAAGATTGTGATACTTTTTTTTTGGTATCAACTTACTCTAGAGAAAAATTCATATCCTCTCTAAAGCATATTTCAAGTTAAAAATCTCATTCTAAAGTAATTAAAAAAAGCGTTCTCCAGTACGTACGCATCTTTAAGGTGTTTTTGACAAAACACGAATTTTGTTCCTTTATTTCATGATTTTATTTAAAAACTAGTCATCGGTAGTAATGGTTGTTAAAAATCTCATTTAAATATTTATAGTCACTTAATGTCTTTTTCAGCAAAATTTAAACTTTAAATTCTGATATGTATACAACGCATGCTATGTTAGAAGCCTTACATAATTCTGTTCATTCTGCTATAAATTTCTTTTATTTTCTGTTTATATCTTTACAGATCCACCACAGGAAAGAGCGCACTTAAAAATTATCATCATTAATTCATTCTGAAGTTAAACCTTATTTGTAAATAAAAAGCAATTCAAAGATTTTATTAAAAGCATGCCTCATACTAAAACTTATTGAACATGGAAAATAATCCTCTTATTTTGAATATCGACAACGGAAAAAAAGGAAAAATGAAATATAAGTGTCAATAATTGAAACTGTTTTATCTTCAAAAACAAAATTTATATATATATATATATATATATATATATATATATATATATATATATATATATATATATATATATATATATATATATATATATATATAATGAAAAAAAGTCAATGAATTAAAAGAGCTTTTTAAAATAACAACTGAAATTTTCATAGAACAGTTAGGTTTCTACCAACCAAATCAATTCGCTCTATTATTCAAAACAGAAAATTCATTTTATATTTTCAAAACAGTAGAAATGATACTTATTCAAAGAATCTTCTTAAAATCTTCGCATAATTCGTAACTAAGATTTAACATCCATAAACCCGAGCAATTTGCATTATTCTTCATCTAAAACATCGATCTTTCTGAGAAAAAGAATAAAAGAGAAACTTAACAGCAGATGGCAACTGAAATCACCCACGAATAATAAATGCATGACTTTTGCAACATTTCTGTGTTTCCAGTTTTTGAAAATGCTCCCAGCGTAATTACATTTTTCAATCAGTGAAAAGTAACGAAGTTAATTGATACCGTTGGTGAAAACCATCTCATTTGTCATCATGAAAGAAAAATCCCGACCTTTTGAAAAGAGTTCTTAAAGACGAATGCTCGGAACAAATTTTTAATGGCTTGATGGCTACAAATGACTTTTAAATGTCATTCGTAAGAATTTCGGTTTTCTTTCGAAATTTAATTGCTTTACAAACATTTTCTCAAGCGAAATATTTTTGGTTTCAGAATAAAACCAGAGCTCTTTCATGTCCTCTCATTTATCTGTCTCAATAATTTTTTATAAAACCTTAATTGTATTGCATTGCTTCATATCAAATTATCGAGACTGCGATGTTTTTATTTGATTTGACAACAAATTGAGATGATTTTTCAATATAATTGTCTATTCACAACAAAGTGAATGCACACAGAATAATTTGATTATACGATAAATATTTTAGTATAATTTTTGGCAATAATAATTTTTTTATTATTATAATATATTTTTAAAATTTTTTTCTGGCATTTTTTTTACTTTTCAATCTTTTTCCAACTTATAAATAAACTTTCTTCTCTTCTTAAATAATAATATTCTTTGTTGCATAAATATATAGTTATCCAATCTTAAAGGTATGGATTAATTTGAATATTACGGATTATCCAATCTTAATGGTATGGATTAATTTGGATATTACGGATTACCCAATCTTAATAGTATGGATTAATTTGGATATTACATATTATCCAATCTTAATGGTATGGATTAATTTGGATATTACGTATTATCCGATCTTAATGGTATGGATTAATTTGGATATTACGTATTATCCGATCTTAATGGTATGGATTAATTTGGATATTACGGATTATTCGATTATTATGAATATTGGGTAATTGACTTAGCGTACTACTCCGAATCTAAAATAATGTTTTTGAACAAAGTAAATGTAATCGCAGGAAGGAAGATTTATAAATATTTTCAAATGATGCAAAGTCAATGATTCCTCATGATCTTGACATAAGAATTGGCTATTTTGGCGACAAAAATTATAATTCTAGAAAATGCTTGAATTTTCTAGATATCTCAATTAGGTTTGAGATTCTGAGGTGTTACAAGAAAATTCGATTCCCACAATCTATATAAAATATAAAATATACACTCTCAAAGAGTCAGTCTAGAGAATTTTCTATTAGAGAGTGTTAACGAATTGCAAATGGATGACTGACCGGACCGTTTTGTGATATTGTTTGTTTAATGATTTGCGTTTTGCAAGTGAGTTATTGGTTTTCGTGTATGCTTCGGCTGAGTTTTTCTACTTATGCTTAGTTTCTCACTTGGAATAAAGTGTTGCTAATCATTAATGAAATTCTATTTCTCCCACTGTACACCTACCTATCAGATTTCCGTAAAAGTGACAATTTGAATGTTGTATTCTTCGTTGGGTATGGTATACAGTAATGCAGATTTTCACATCATGAGCATTTTTGCATTTAAAAAATAATTTGAAATATTTTATAAATAATTAAGAAAAGCTGAATTGTATTCTTTACAAAGTAGAGTATATTTAATGAAAATTTTTTAGTTAAAACGATACTTTCTTTAAATAAACTTTAACATCAGAAATATATACAAAATTTTTTTGTTCTTTTCTCTATACTTTTTGCATTTAATTAATTAATACTGCTGTTAAATAATAAAAAAAATGCTCAGCGAAAGATTAAGATGAAACATCTGAAGGATAGGTGTACTTCGTTAGCAAAAAAAAAAAAAAATATTTAATGCAAATGAGAGTTAAAAAAAGTAAAATCTGTAATCTTAAACTTTTTAACATAGTTTTATTGCTAGAATCACCTCCTTTCCTTCTCACCAATATACGTTTCCCACCAGAAGGCAAGCTCGAGTACGAGGATGAACTGGCATAGATTTTGCTGTATTTGTCACTCTTGAATACCTCTAAAATCTCTAGGATGTATCTTTCGATAATACTAACATTCCAAAATTTATCCATAGTTAAATTCTTTAAAATATAAGTAACATAGCTGAAGATTTTGAGGAAAATAAAAAATTAAGTTAGTTTATGATAGTTCGTCATTATGTTGAAGAAAGCTCGATACAAAATCTATAATCAAATATATTTAACATATTTTAGATTTTGTGGTTAACTTCTTTATAAATATGAATTTATCAACTAAATTCAGAGATGAAGTAAAAGCCAAATTTACCCAACACAAAAATAAATGTCAAAATGTTATCCAATTGCAATGTTTAAAGATTTTAACTATGCATTAATATCTATTATCCCAAATCATCTTTATAAGAATGATTCTAAAATTTGAAAATAATTTATTTGAAAAAAGGTTACATTATTAAAACTTAAGTAATTTTGTTCCTAAATGGAACATGTTTAAATTATATCTCGATTTAAAAAAAATTGTAATTTATTTTTTTTCCCGCCTATAGAATAATAATTTATTGATTGCGAGATTAATTAGAGTGAAAAATAATTGTTCTATTTTGCTCTAAAAACAAACTGTCAGGTTTTTTAATTAAGAAAAATATGCAAAAGAACCATTAAAAAAATTCAAGCTGAGCCCAACATAAATGTATCACAATAGAAAAAGGAAAAAAAAATTAATATACTGAAAATGATTAACATTAATTACTTTTTCAAATTAATGTAACTAATTAATTAATTATATTTCAAATAAATAGTGCAAGACCCTATAGGAATATATAAAATTTTTATACGGAATTCTGCAATAGATGTGTGTGTGTGTGTGTGTATTGGGCTCGATAAGTCAGGCCGTTTAACTTAGATCTACCAATCTTGACACATATAAAATTAGGAAGGGGAGATCGTGCATCCAGGAACGATTTCTCTTCCAAATTTTAAATAATTAAAATTTAAGACATTCTAATAATGTAACATATATAATTTATTCTAATAATATATAATGTAAGGAATAAGTTTTCCATTTTTTTATGATTGCAAACAGTGATAAAAGGCGTTCATGCTTTGATTTAAAAAAAACCGTTGATCGTTATGTAGGTATACATAAGTGCATATTCGTTTATCAGCTAAAAATATTTTGTTTGGCAATGCCATGTTAAATGCAAAATTAATTAATCACGTTTCAGTTCTTATATTAATTTAATATTCAAAAGAGATAAAATCAAATATTTGTTGTAAATATTAATACAGATTTGACGTTAAAAATCAATTTGTATGTCTGAAATTTTTCCAGAATATTGAATAAAATTCATGATGAAGTTAAGCCCTACTTTTTGTTAAAAGGCTGCGTTTAGTAAATATTATTTTTGAGATAATATTTGTAAGCAATCGAAATATCAAAGACTGTTTACTACAAGTGTATAAAAACTTTAATCCCTAATATTAATAAAGTAAATATCCGAAAATTGAAAATGGGAATTTTGATACAAACATAACGTTAAAATGTTAATAAAATTTCTATAAAACTTATACTTTAGCATTTTATTGCAAAAAAATAATAAAAATGAACAAGCTTTTTCGACTTAGCGAAAACTTTAAAATAATAATAATAATAATAAAAAAATGTAATAATCCAGCAACAAACTTTTAATAATCTTATTGACAAATGGTTATTTAGAATGAAAAAAAAATACAAATTTTCATAAAGAGAATTACAATATTAGTTTTAGAAAGGGTATTTAATGCATTAATATTAAAACAATTCAATTTTATTCAGGTAGTGAGTTTGAGAATACAATGAGTATAAGTTATTAATAAATATTAACTATATAATTACTTAGTATATAAATTTTTGTCTTCATTTTCTGAATGTTCTTTTATTTTCATATTCATTAACGGATTATCATTCTGGAGCTGAGGATAAAAGCTTTGCATTTCGGTAAACATATTTTTCTAGATCACACTGCAAGCAATGGTAGTCCTCCAACTAGGCTGACTAGGCAATTCACTAGGCTGACTAGGCAATTCACTAGGCTGACTAGGCAATTCACTAGGCTGACTAGGCAATTCACTAGGCTGACTAGGCGATTCACTAGGCTGACTAGGCAATTCACTAGGCTGACTAGGCAATTCACTAGGCTGACTAGGCAATTCACTAGGCTGACTAGGCAATTCACTAGGCTGACTAGGCAAGTGAATGGAGAAGAAGCCGCAGATATGTCGATTCAAAAATATTATTAGTCTTGTTGCCAGAAAAAAAATGTGAAAAATATTCAAATTTCATTGTTAAAATATTAAAACAATAATAATACTGTTACGAAATTTCCCGGTTCGTTTAGATAGTGGAAGTGATATGGTGTGGAGAACGCTCAATCAGCAGACGGCAGTAGAAAAAAACACAACGGCGTTTATTTACACGAAGACAGGACAGGAAAGACGACAACTATATACAGCACAGAGAAGACAATTATCTTCAGCCGAGACGTGCACACAGCAGCACACAACAAGACTCCACTGCAGACAGTAGCGCACAGCTTAGTTCAGCACTAACTTGACTCCGTCGCTGCTCTGCTAATCTCTGGAAGACTCGTTCTTTATCGTCGATTCCGACTACTACTCCGGCAGCTGCAGACTGCCTCCTTTTATAGTCTCAAGAGGTGGTGGGGCTAGAAACCTCTTGACCAATCAGGAACTTTTGAGGCGTATCTCGGTTCCCAATGGACGGATCGGGAAAATTCTCGGTATTTTGGGTATAATCTATTTTGGCACCAAAGTCGTCGCCAAGCCGTCAAATGATCGCCAAGTTTGTCGCCAAGCTCTGGGACCTCCGGCGCGCACCCGGACTCCGTCCAATAGAGATGACTGTAAAACAGTCTTTCTGATGATGGAACCAACTATGCTGGGAACCAGCATCACAGATTCGTAACAGTACATTATGAGATATGGTATAATTGATTTCACA
Organism: Argiope bruennichi; assembly: GCF_947563725.1. Lineage (NCBI taxonomy): Eukaryota > Metazoa > Arthropoda > Arachnida > Araneae > Araneidae > Argiope > Argiope bruennichi. The sequence goes on from NC_079156.1 coordinate 108,327,557, forward strand.
ATACCATATAATCGGTTTTATTCCATTCATTTTGTCGAAAAATATCATTAAACCTTTTTAAACAATGTCGTGTACAAAGGACTTCACATTAAAGTACAACTTTACATACAAGGAAATTACATTAAATTCCTTGTATGATGATTGCCTATTACAATTGTTTTTATGACACGAAACGTAGGAAAAGTTTCTTTGCATCTTCTCCAAGCATGGTCCTGAACCTCGAATCTCTAGTAAGTATGTATGTATATACTGATAGTTTCAGTACCACGAGACCATCAAATTTCGATGATTCCATCCCTATAAGGGGTGAGACTTGGAAAGATGAGCGCTTCTCATGAATTATTCTTCATTCTTTGACCTTGATATTCGCTCCTTTTGATACTTTCTCGTTCAATCTTTTTTCACGTGTGCGTGATAGTTGTGTCATTTCTGACCGAACTGTTTTATTTTAACTCAAATTTGTGTATTTAGTGCTATATGGGCATTCTTTGACCTTGATTTTCGCTCCTTTTGATACTTTCTCGTTCAATCTTTTTTCACGTGTGCGTGATAGTTGTGTCATTTCTGACCGAACTGTTTTATTTTAACTCAAATTTGTGTATTTAGTGCTAATTTAGTGCTATAAGTGCATTCTTTGACCTTGATTTTCGCTCCTTTTGATACTTTCTCGTTCAATCTTTTTTCACGTGTGCGTGATAGTTGTGTCATTTCTGACCGAACTGTTTTATTTTAACTCAAATTTGTGTATTTAGTGCTAATTTAGTGCTATAAGTGCATTCTTTGACCTTGATTTTCGCTCCTTTTGATACTTTCTCGTTCAATCTTTTTTCACGTGTGCGTGATAGTTGTGTCATTTCTGACCGAACTGTTTTATTTTAACTCAAATTTGTGTATTTAGTGCTAATTTAGTGCTATAAGTGCATTCTTTGACCTTGATTTTCGCTCCTTTTGATACTTTCTCGTTCAATCTTTTTTCACGTGTGCGTGATAGTTGTGTCATTTCTGACCGAACTATTTTATTTTAACTCAAATTTGTGTATTTAGTGCTATATGGGCATTCTTTGACTTTGATATTCGCTCCTTTTGATACTTTCTCGTTCAATCTTTTTTCACGTGTGCGTGATAGTTGTGTCATTTCTGACCGAACTGTTTTATTTTAACTCAAATTTGTGTATTTAGTGCTATATGGGCATTCTTTGACCTTCATTTTCGCTCCTTTTCATACTTTCTCGTTCAATCTTTTTTCACGTGTGCTTAATAGTTGTGTCATTTCTGACCGAACTATTTTATTTTAACTCAAATTTGTGTATTTAGTGCTAATTTAGTGCTATAAGTGCATTCTTTGACTTTGATTTTCGCTCCTTTTGATACTTTCTCGTTCAATCTTTTTTCACGTGTGCGTGATAGTTGTGTCATTTCTGACCGAAATGTTTTATTTTAACTCAAATTTGTGTATTTAGTGCTATATGGGCATTGTTTGACCTTGATTTTCGCTCCTTTTGATACTTTCTCGTTCAATCTTTTTTCACGTGTGCGTGATAGTTGTGTCATTTCTGACCGAACTGTTTTATTTTAACTCAAATTTGTGTATTTAGTGCTTATTTAGTGCTATAAGTGCATTCTTTGACTTTGATTTTCGCTCCTTTTGATACTTTCTCGTTCAATCTTTTTTCACGTGTGCGTGATAGTTGTGTCATTTCTGACCGAACTGTTTTATTTTAACTCAAATTTGTGTATTTAGTGCTATATGGGCTTTCTTTGACCTTGATTTTCGCTCCTTTTGATACTTTCTCGTTCAATCTTTTTTCACGTGTGCGTGATAGTTGTGTCATTTCTGACCGAACTGTTTTATTTTAACTCAAATTTGTGTATTTAGTGCTAATTTAGTGCTATAAGTGCATTCTTTGACTTTGATTTTCGCTCCTTTTGATACTTTCTCGTTCAATCTTTTTTCACGTGTGCGTGATAGTTGTGTCATTTCTGACCGAACTGTTTTATTTTAACTCAAATTTGTGTATTTAGTGCTATATGGGCTTTCTTTGACCTTGATTTTCGCTCCTTTTGATACTTTCTCGTTCAATCTTTTTTCACGTGTGCGTGATAGTTGTGTCATTTCTGACCGAACTGTTTTATTTTAACTCAAATTTGTGTATTTAGTGCTAATTTAGTGCTATAAGTGCATTCTTTGACCTTGATTTTCGCTCCTTTTCATACTTTCTCGTTCAATCTTTTTTCACGTGTGCGTGATAGTTGTGTCATTTCTGACCGAACTGTTTTCTTTTAACTCAGATTTGTGTATTTAGTGCTATATGGGCATTCTTTGACCTTGATTTTCGCTCCTTTTCATACTTTCTCGTTCAATCTTTTTTCACGTGTGCGTGATAGTTGTGTCATTTCTGACCGAACTATTTTATTTTAACTCAAATTTGTGTATTTAGTGCTAATTTAGTGCTATAAGTGCATTCTTTGACTTTGATTTTCGCTCCTTTTGATACTTTCTCGTTCAATCTTTTTTCACGTGTGCGTGATAGTTGTGTCATTTCTGACCGAACTGTTTTATTTTAACTCAAATTTGTGTATTTAGTGCTATATGGGCATTCTTTGACCTTGATTTTCGCTCCTTTTGATACTTTCTCGTTCAATCTTTTTTCACGTGTGCGTGATAGTTGTGTCATTTCTGACCGAACTGTTTTATTTTAACTCTAATTTGTGTATTTAGTGCTAATTTAGTGCTATAAGTGCATTCTTTGACCTTGATTTTCGCTCCTTTTCATACTTTCTCGTTCAATCTTTTTTCACGTGTGCGTGATAGTTGTGTCATTTCTGACCGAACTATTTTATTTTAACTCAAATTTGTGTATTTAGTGCTAATTTAGTGCTATAAGTGCATTCTTTGACTTTGATTTTCGCTCCTTTTGATACTTTCTCGTTCAATCTTTTTTCACGTGTGCGTGATAGTTGTGTCATTTCTGACCGAACTATTTTATTTTAACTCAAATTTGTGTATTTAGTGCTAATTTAGTTCTATAAGTGCATTCTTTGACTTTGATTTTCGCTCCTTTTGATACTTTCTCGTTCAATCTTTTTTCACGTGTGCGTGATAGTTGTGTCATTTCTGACCGAACTGTTTTATTTTAACTCAAATTTGTGTATTTAGTGCTATATGGGCATTCTTTGACCTTGATTTTCGCTCCTTTTGATACTTTCTCGTTCAATCTTTTTTCACGTGTGCGTGATAGTTGTGTCATTTCTGACCGAACTGTTTTATTTTAACTCAAATTTGTGTATTTAGTGCTAATTTAGTGCTATAAGTGCATTCTTTGACTTTGATTTTCGCTCCTTTTGATACTTTCTCGTTCAATCTTTTTTCACGTGTGCGTGATAGTTGTGTCATTTCTGACCGAACTATTTTATTTTAACTCAAATTTGTGTATTTAGTGCTATATGGGCATTCTTTGACTTTGATATTCGCTCCTTTTGATACTTTCTCGTTCAATCTTTTTTCACGTGTGCGTGATAGTTGTGTCATTTCTGACCGAACTATTTTATTTTAACTCAAATTTGTGTATTTAGTGCTATATGGGCATTCTTTGACTTTGATATTCGCTCCTTTTGATACTTTCTCGTTCAATCTTTTTTCACGTGTGCGTGATAGTTGTGTCATTTCTGACCGAACTATTTTATTTTAACTCAAATTTGTGTATTTAGTGCTATATGGGCATTCTTTGACTTTGATATTTGCTCCTTTTGATACTTTCTCGTTCAATCTTTTTTCACGTGTGCGTGATAGTTGTGTCATTTCTGACCGAACTATTTTATTTTAACTCAAATTTGTGTATTTAGTGCTATATGGGCATTCTTTGACCTTGATTTTCGCTCCTTTTCATACTTTCTCGTTCAATCTTTTTTCACGTGTGATAGTTGTGTCATTTCTGACCGAACTATTTTATTTTAACTCAAATTTGTGTATTTAGTGCTATATGGGCATTCTTTGACTTTGATATTCGCTACTTTTGATACTTTCTCGTTCAATCTTTTTTCACGTGTGCGTGATAGTTGTGTCATTTCTGACCGAACTATTTTATTTTAACTCAAATTTGTGTATTTAGTGCTATATGGGCATTCTTTGACTTTGATATTCGCTCCTTTTGATACTTTCTCGTTCAATCTTTTTTCACGTGTGCGTGATAGTTGTGTCATTTCTGACCGAACTGTTTTATTTTAACTCAAATTTGTGTATTTAGTGCTAATTTAGTGCTATAAGTGCATTCTTTGACTTTGATTTTCGCTCCTTTTGATACTTTCTCGTTCAATCTTTTTTCACGTGTGCGTGATAGTTGTGTCATTTCTGACCGAACTGTTTTATTTTAACTCAAATTTGTGTATTTAGTGCTAATTTAGTGCTATAAGTGCATTCTTTGACTTTGATATTCGCTCCTTTTGATACTTTCTCGTTCAATCTTTTTTCACGTGTGCGTGATAGTTGTGTCATTTCTGACCGAACTATTTTATTTTAACTCAAATTTGTGTATTTAGTGCTATATGTCATTCTTTGACCTTGATTTTCGCTCCTTTTGATACTTTCTCGTTCAATCTTTTTTTCACGTGTGCGTGATAGTTGTGTCATTTCTGACCGAACTATTTTATTTTAACTCAAATTTGTGTATTTAGTGCTATATGGGCATTCTTTGACCTTGATTTTCGCTCCTTTTCATACTTTCTCGTTCAATCCTTTTTTCACGTGTTCGTGATAGTTGTGTCATTTCTGACCGAACTATTTTATTTTAACTCAAATTTGTGTATTTAGTGCTATATGGGCATTCTTTGACCTTGATTTTCGCTCCTTTTCATACTTTCTCGTTCAATCTTTTTTCACGTGTGCGTGATAGTTGTGTCATTTCTGACCGAACTATTTTATTTTAACTCAAATTTGTGTATTTAGTGCTATATGGGCATTCTTTGACTTTGATATTCGCTCCTTTTGATACTTTCTCGTTCAATCTTTTTTCACGTGTGCGTGATAGTTGTGTCATTTCTGACCGAACTGTTTTATTTTAACTCAAATTTGTGTATTTAATATATCTAGTTCAAGTGTCAAAGAAGCGTTAAAGAGTGGCACAAAGAACAATTTATATAATATCATTAAATGTCACCGAGATTCTGAACCATTGTTAATTTCAAAACGCTATAAAAATTCAATAACAAATAAAAAAAAGTGTTTTAATATAAATGTTATATTATTTTGTAAAAAAAAGGTGAATTATCAAGTTTGAAGAAAAAAAATCGTCTATTTATTCATTGGAATTAAATGTTTAGGCTCCTTAAAATAAATAAAAGTTATTCTAAAGTATTTTATTGTGAATTAAATAAATCCCCCCCCCTATAATATTACAAATAATCAGCAACTGTTTTTCAACTCCACGAATAATCCAAGTTCAATTTATTGTTAAATGTAAACATCTCGTCTTTTCATCTTTCTACTCAGTCCTATTTTGATTAAATAGAAGTGAGAGGAAACAATCCTGACGCATGCGCAAAAGCATGAAGGGTTTTCTTATCCGTGAATGAACAGTATGTATATAACTTTTTGTCCATGATGTCTTATTAACATGAAAATTGGAGTAATTTTGATCGGATTTCAAACGGCATGGGATATGTTATAAGGAATTGTAATATCTAGGCCGGTGGAGGTGAAAATAGCGTGTGTTTAGGGGTGGGTGGGGGTTTAAAATATTCGATTTCTTATAATTTCAATACGATTGAAAATAAAAAATTGAAATGAAATAAGCATATTTAGCACCTCATTAAGATAAAAATCTTTTGCATGTAAAGTTTTTCGATAGCTTAGAAGTTAGGGGGTTAAAAAGCGGTTTTGAAAAACATTATTTATATTACCAGTTTTGAAAAAACAATAATAAAATTAGACTTTTATCATTATCTTGAATTTGTTTCAATGCACGTGTACCATCATTAAATTCATCATTACCCACAAGTTCTCAAGAGAATTCTAAAATTATTGAATAGATATTTTCAGTTCTTTTAAATTTAGTTTTTATTTTATTTTGACAAACTGTGGAAACCAGGCTATTTATTTAGTTCTGTGCGAAACGTCTTTCTTGTTAAAGAAAAGTTTAAACAAGCGCAGAAACTGATTTTTCTTGAAACACATACAATATTCCCTATCACTTCAAACTAAAACCACTCATGTGTCATAACAATTCACTTATTAATTGATATCTCGTGGAAGACATTTACTGTCCGAAATGATGCCAGTAATATTTCTAGCTATCAGAACTAAACGTATTTCGTTTCTGTTTATAAAAACAGGAAGTTTGCAGCCATGGGAATCTTAGATATTCTAATTTTTTTTCTTATCAGCACAGAAGAACTGCGCAACTTGACTTTGTTTTGGATGTTCTTGGATTAAGTGTAATGGATGAGTTTCTTACATATATCCCAATCGGTTATTGAAATATTTCTTTACTCGAATAATTTTTATTACTGGCTTCAGTTGTCTCTTATATCTGTAAGCCTGCATTAAGAATTTTACTTTCATACCCACCTCTAACACAAAAAAATGATATTACTTTTCTTGATATCTGTCTCATGTATGTATTAACCTATCACTCATTCCTCTGATAACACAAAAGTAGCAATTCATTATCCATTTTAGTTATTTAGGTATGAATCTTGTTGTTTACAGAGTAATTACAGAAGTCTTGCCATTCAGAACATGGCCTATTTTTTCAACAGAAAATCTTAAAATAAATTACTTTTTTCAATAAATTTCAATGAAATAGATGGGTTTATTACAATATCCAAACCAGCTACTGGAATATTTCTTTACCTGAAATATTTTTTGAATCCTACTGGTTTCACTTGTTTTTCATTCAAATTTTTTTTTTTATTACTTTGCTTAATATCTATCTCATGTATGTATTTACCAGTAACTCATTCCTTTATTAACACAAACGCTGAAATCTATTCATTATCTAACTCAGTTATTCATTATCTATTCAATTATGTCTCATGTATGTATTAACATGTAACTCATTCCATTATTAACACAAAAGATGAAACTATTCATTATCTATTCAATTATGTCTCATGTTTGAATTGCCTGTCACTCATTCGTTTATTAACACAAAGGATGAAATCTATTCATTACCTAATTCAGTTATTCATTATCTATTCAATTATGTGTCATGTATGTATTAACATGTAACTCATTCCATTATTAACACAAAAGATGAAACTATTCATTATCTATTCAATTATGTCTCATGTTTGAATTTCCTGCCACTCATTCGTTTATTAACACAAAAGATGAAATCTATTCATTATCTATTCAATTATGTCTCATGTTTGAATTTCCTGCCACTCATTCGTTTATTAACACAAAAGATGAAATCTATTCATTATCTATTCAATTATGTCTCATGTTTGAATTTCCTGCCACTCATTCGTTTATTAACACAAAAGATGAAATCTATTCATTATCTATTCAATTATGTCTCATGTATGTATTAACATGTAACTCATTCCATTATTAACACAAAAGATGAAACTATTCATTATCTATTCAATTATGTCTCATGTTTGAATTGCCTGTCACTCATTCGTTTATTAACATAAAAGATGAAATCTATTCATTACCTAATTCAGTTATTCATTATCTATTCAATTATGTCTCATGTATGTATTAACATGTAACTCATTCCATTATTAACACAAAAGATGAAACTATTCATTGTCTATTCAATTATGTCTCATGTTTGAATTTCCTGCCACTCATTCGTTTATTAACACAAAAGATGAAATCTATTCATTATCTATTCAATTATGTCTCATGTATGTATTAACATGTAACTCATTCCATTATTAACACAAAAGATGAAACTATTCATTATCTATTCAATTATGTCTCATGTTTGAATTGCCTGTCACTCATTCGTTTATTAACATAAAAGATGAAATCTATTCATTACCTAATTCAGTTATTCATTATCTATTCAATTATGTCTCATGTATGTATTAACATGTAACTCATTCCATTATTAACACAAAAGATGAAACTATTCATTGTCTATTCAATTATGTCTCATGTTTGAATTTCCTGCCACTCATTCGTTTATTAACACAAAAGATGAAATCTATTCATTATCTATTCAATTATGTCTCATGTATGTATTAACATGTAACTCATTCCATTATTAACACAAAAGATGAAACTATTCATTATCTATTCAATTATGTCTCATGTTTGAATTGCCTGTCACTCATTCGTTTATTAACATAAAAGATGAAATCTATTCATTACCTAATTCAGTTATTCATTATCTATTCAATGATGTCTCATGTATGTATTAACATGTAACTCATTCCATTATTAACACAAAAGATGAAACTATTCATTATCTATTCAATTATGTCTCATGTTTGAATTGCCTGTCACTCATTCGTTTATTAACATAAAAGATGAAATCTATTCATTACCTAATTCAGTTATTCATTATCTATTCAATTATGTCTCATGTATGTATTAACATGTAACTCATTCCATTATTAACACAAAAGATGAAACTATTCATTATCTATTCAATTATGTCTCATGTTTGAATTGCCTGTCACTCATTCGTTTATTAACATATAAGATGAAATCTATTCATTACCTAATTCAGTTATTCATTATCTATTCAATTATGTCTCATGTATGTATTAACATGTAACTCATTCCATTATTAACACAAAAGATGAAACTATTCATTGTCTATTCAATTATGTCTCATGTTTGAATTTCCTGCCACTCATTCGTTTATTAACACAAAAGATGAAATCTATTCATTATCTATTCAATTATGTCTCATGTATGTATTAACATGTAACTCATTCCTTTATTAACACAAAAGATGAAACTATTCATTATCTATTCAATTATGTCTCATGTTTGAATTGCCTGTCACTCATTCGTTTATTAACATAAAAGATGAAATCTATTCATTACCTAATTCAGTTATTCATTATCTATTCAATGATGTCTCATGTATGTATTAACATGTAACTCATTCCATTATTAACACAAAAGATGAAACTATTCATTATCTATTCAATTATGTCTCATGTTTGAATTTCCTGCCACTCATTCGTTTATTAACACAAAAGATGAAATCTATTCATTACCTAATTCAGTTATTCATTATTTATTCAATTATGTCTCATGTATGCATTAACTTGACACTTATTAATCTGCTAACACAAATGTATATATATTAACCTGTCGTTTATTCTTTTATTAACACAAAAGATGAAATTCCTTCATTATCTAATTCAGTTGTTTATTATCTATTCAATTATGCCTCATGTATGTCACTCATTCCTCTGATAACACAAATGTATGTATTAACCTATCACTCATTTTTGCATTAACACAAAAATTGCAATCTATTCATTATCTAATTCAATTATTTAGATGTGAATCAAGCTGTTTATAGAGTATCTATAGAAGTTTTGCCATTCACAACAAGATCAATTTTTAGTCAGAAAATCTAAAAATATATTTCTTTCATCAATAAATATAACAACTATAGTTTTTAATATATTTTAAGTATAGATGCTTCAAATTCATACGAATTCCTTAAAAGTTTTGACACAATACAACATGTTTTATATTGGTTTTCATAATAAGTTGTAATAAGTGTTTGATATTAAGATGAAAAAAAAAATCAGAAATAAAAATTTACTTTTACGAAAAACGATGTTGCAAATATTTCAGATTTCTTACCATATACTGAATTTTTAAAGATATTACATTAAAAATGGCAACATATAAATTCCTTTTACAGAGTCATAAACGATGTGGCTGAGATTACGAATTGCCTAACAACAGATTCTTAAATCGTTTTTTGAATAGAAATGTTAAGAGAGTCTTAAAGATTTTGTCGGGGATCCTAGTAAGATTCAAACACCTAAAGAAAAAAATACGAAGAAAATTTATTGAAAAAAAAAGATGGGACAATTTTGGTTATAAATAATGGCAGCCTTTTATCATTTTCAGCAGATGTCGTGTATTTTTGAAAACTTTTGATTAAGAATATTTCTCTGAATTTTTTAAGATATTGTAGGGTTCATTTCCAATCTATTTCTATTCATTTCCAATTAAATTAAATCTTTGAAAAAATTATTGTTATATGGCATTTAAAAATACAAATGCACCTTAATTAATAAATAAGAAAATTTTTGGAAGAATTCAAAAAGTGAACTGAGACGAAATATTTGTAAAATTGAGTAAAGTATCTGAAATCAGGCCATAAAAAATTTAAAAAGGAAAATCTAAGATTTTAACTATAAAATCTTAGATTTTTTTATAATTAAAATCTTAATTTTACATACCATTAAATCAACAAGATTGAATACAATATGGTACTAAAAATTATATAAACCATTTTCTACTCATCCAGATTGTAAGAGGTTTAATGGAAACATTCTAATTTTCATTATCTAGAATCAAAATAATATAGATATTTAGAAATGATTATTTCATATTTTTAAAACAAAAGATACATTGAAAATGTAAAAACATATGATATTTCTTAAAACTGGACAAATTAAAAATTTGATATCAATTTTTAAAAAAAATTAAAATTTTAAATAAAATAAATTGTTTTATTTTATTTAAAGTTTTTTTACAAAAAATACTTAAATTACATTAAAATTTATTATTTATTATAATTTTTTTATAATTTATTAGAATTAAAAATTAAATACAAAATTTATTTTTTTTGACTGGATTAAAGTTTTTTTATGAAATGAAAGTGCGTCAGATCATTTGAAAAAGCATTCTTTTTTTCGTAGCTAAAAATTTTTAATAATTTTAAATTGAAAATTTCAACTATTTTGAGAATTTTAAAGGAAAAATTCCTTTTGATTCCTATATTAAGTGGAAAATTCCTTGATTCTATTCAATTCCACAATTACATTAAAAATAATTATGTTTTGTTAGCGATAAAAATGCAAAGAGATATTTATTTGTATTTCTCGCCAGTGAATTAAAAAATAATTAAGTATTTTATTCTAAATACAGCAAAGAAAACAAACTCTGAATTGTGAATAGAATTCTAATTGCTAATTTTTGAGATAAATTAAAATAATTAGATCTTTTAGAGAAATAAAAAAAGAATCATTTTAATGAGCAGCTACGAAAGAATTAAAACTAACAAAGATAAAAATCATTAACATTTGAGCATTTTTCTTTAGTTTTATGCAGACGATTTATACTGTTATTATTTTTTTTTAGATTTTATACTATTTTGGTAAAGATATTTCAAGATAAATTAATTATTTTATCTTAAGAATTTTACGTTTACAATTTTGAATAAAAGATAACAGTGAAGAAGCATTACATAATAAGATGTAGTAATAATATTTCAAGAAATTGATTCAAGTGAATTGTTACAAATTATATGATGAATGTATAATCTTCTTAAATCACATTTCTAAGTGCCTTTTTAAATTAAAATTATGTTCATAGAATGTGTGTGTGTGTGTTTTCAAATTTATATAAAACACTTCATGAAAGAACCAGTAGCAAGTTTGTAATGAAGATTTATTCCATCATTATCCATTTTAGTTCAATATTTTACAGTTTTTAATTTTAATTTAAGAAAACTGCAAGTGTCTATAAGAAATCTTAGTTGTTAATTTTTTTAAAAAATTCTGTGAAAGAAATATAACACATTTGATTATGACGAAATTTTCTTTTAAAAATAAAATAGCAGTGGCAGAAACGTCAAAAATTACGGCAACTATAGAATATTTATTATTATTTATTCATGAATTACAGATACTTGTTTTCTGTTCTATATGATTCATGAATTAATTTCTTCAATCCCTTATCTATTATCTAAATATGCTCTAATTAAAAATATTACTCTGAAGGCAATTTTTAAATTATTCAATTTTTACGCACATTTTCCTGAAACAATAATAAATTATATTCGTTCGGAAAATGTTGGATGTAATAATATTACATAATGAAAAATGGAAACAGAACTAATTATTGCCGTCAATAAATTGAAAAATAAGGTGATAATAATAAACTAAAATGTGTATCATTCATTTTTATACCATTACAAGAAAGTAGTTATAATATCCACATTAATCAATATTTGACTTAAAAGGAAAAAATATTTGTTTCCGTAAACATTTGTATGTTAGTCAAAACTGATTATGGAAAAATTAACTCTATTAAAAATTCTCATTTATATTGATTTACAGTTATATAAAGCAAAACAAATAGAAGTTGTATTGCTTTATTTTTCTAAAAAAAAATATTAAAGTAAAAGACTCAGCGAATTACTGCTATGTTGCATTACAAAATATTTCTTCTTTCACATTTATAATTATGGGTAATGAAAACATATCACTTACACTCTTCATAAATAAAGAATTACAAATTTTTATTTACGAATGATACTGTTGAAAAGAATGTAATCATGATCGATTGATCATGATTACATTCTGTTCAACAGTATATCATGATCGATTGAAGAACGCTTGATTGAATATTCTTTACTGTTAATTCAACAAGATGATGATTGAACTCACCAACAATGCTTGACTGAATATTCTTTACTGTTGATTCAACAATCTGATGATTCAATTCAATGCGAATGCTCGATTGAATATTCTTTATTGTTGATGCATCAAGATAATGATTGAATTCAACAATGACGCTTGACTGAATATTCCTTTCTGTTGATTCAGCAATATAATGATTGAATTCAATAATGACGCTTGATTGAATATTTTTACTGTTGATTCAACAAGATGATGACTGAACATGAAGAACGCTTGATTGAATATTCTTCCTTATTGATTCAGCAAGATGATGATTGAACTCACCAACAATGCTTGACTGAATATTCTTTACTGTTGATTCAACAATCTGATGATTCAATTCAATGCGAATGCTCGATTGAATATTCTTTATTGTTGATGCATCAAGATAATGATTGAATTCAACAATGACGCTTGATTGAATATTCTTTACTGTTGATTCAACAAGATGATGATTGAATTCAACAACAATGCTTGATTGAATATTCTTTACTGTTGATTCAACAATCTGATGATTCAATTCAACACGAATGCTCGATTGAATATTATTTACTGTTATGTGCTAAAGTGTAGAAAGGCGGATTTTTATCTGTCATTACTTTATGTTTAATTTAAAAAGTAAAAGTCAATTTGTTTTGTCAAAGAAAGTATCCGATAGTGATTTAAAAATCTAAAATGTCAATGCTTTGAAAATGTGGAGTATAGGCTGGAAGTTTCAGAAACTAACCGCCCATAGATTCAATAATGTCCTTCTTCGCTCTAAAATTCTTTCAAACAGGATACTTTTTCGAAATTCCTGCAAAGCGGAGGAATCAAAGAGTGAGAAATCCAATAACACTTTACAAATACTAGGAAACAAGCTTTCTCGCCGAAAGAAAGCAGGAGATAAACTTCCGGAAGCAAAAAAAAAAAAAAAAAAAAAAAAAAAAAAGCTTTTCAGAGTGTGCTTTTTTTTTGTCCTTATAAAGCCTCGATTTTTTTTCGTTTTTTTAAAGATACTTTTTTGGAATAACATTGCTTTCGAATGGAAAAAGATTTAAAAAGGGATTTTGCGAAAAATCATAAGGTTTTTGTTCATGGATTTAGAAAAGTACTAGGTGAATCAACTTATGCTCAAATTGAGAGAAGATGTGAAGTTTGAGATGTTTTCAAAGATAAAGAATCGGAAGAATAATTAAAAAGTGATTCGTTCATATGTTATGTTTTTGTCTGAAAATAATAATAAATCTATAAATATATCGCTTTTTTAATAAAAGAAAACAAACCCATGAAGGGTTTGATTTAGAAAATTCAGTTAATTTTTTAATAGTCATCAAAAACTCTTGTAAATTTACTAAAAAAAAAAAAAAAAAAAGAAACCGAAAATTTTGGGAAATCAGAGAAAAGGCAAGCATATATCGTAAAGCTGATTTTTTTTATTTTATTAATTCTTATCTATTTCGATAATTCGCTGATATATTTTTTATTTTATTAATTCATATCTATTTCGAAAATTAGCTGATATTTTTTCTCGTGAATATAATAAAACATCGTTGGCAACGGGTGAAAAACAGGCATTGACTGATCGTTTATCAATATATTGCATCTCCACGATGCATACTTTATGGCTTTACAGTGCTATTTAGGTGGTATAATAATTTGTTTATTCATCATTATTAGAATGTTTTTAATCATTATTTTTTTAAAGAATTTATTAATAGATTTTTAAATTTTGAAGTCCCGAAATTATTATATTAAACGATATTTGCAGCATATAAAACCGACAGCGAAAAAATTTATCAAATTAATTTACATTATGCCAACTTTAAAAAAATGAATCTTCTAAAACATTTTTCATTTCATGGAGAAAAAAAAAAGAAGAAAATTAGTTATAAGAATTAAATTTCCCTTTTACTCTGTATTATACAAATGTGTCAAATATTCAGCTAGCATGCAGACGATTTTTTTACTGCGGTTGATGAGCTAAAAGTTAATGTAATTTTTCTGCTTTGAATTACTTCTTGTATTTTAAAACAATAATCCTTTCAGTTTAAAAGTTTATGCTTTCAATTGTTTTACATTTTGATCTGGTAATTTTTTTTTCTGTTAATGGATTTATTATTCACTTTGGAATTGGCTCTTGATAAACATCACGAATATGGAAGATACCATGAAAAGGAAAAAAAATTCATTCTTAAGTCCTCTATCAATGTGATTTGACTTTGTATTACATCTTTTGTGATTTAATTTGTGATAATCAGTTCTGAGATGTGATTAGTAAGTTTAAAATACTGTTTAGATAGGCATACATTTTCTAATCCTGCATTTACTGATTTGTGTCTTTGCAATAAATGAGGAAATATTTACGACCATGAAGCTTATCTGGAATTTAATTACTGAAAATGAATTTTTTTTGCTTCGTTTTCAGAGCTTTATATTTTGTTTATCAACTTTTGATTTTAGTTAGAAAAAATATAAGGATTTTTTTCAGATGTTAAGAACGTATTGAACAAAGGAAGTAACATCGGTTTGAAGATTTTAGATTCTTTTAAAAATTGAAGGGATTTTTTTTTTTTTATAAAACCTGGAAATATCAGGGAAAAGTTATGGAAAACAAAACAGCAAAAATTCTGTCCACTCTAGATACACATCGAAGTTATTGAAAAAAAGCTTTAAAATATTGATTAATTCTATACTAACTAAAATTATGATTAAAACATTTAAATCATTTCTTAGTGGCACTGACTAATAAGTGACTATATATACAATATGAAACTATCAATCAAAAATTAAAGCATTTTCTTTAAGAAACTAACTTAAAAGTAAATATTTCCGGAGTCAAAACTATTAAAAAAATACATTTTATTTAGAACGCGTTAATGCTGCGGCATCTAAAACACAAATAAACTTAAGCAAATTAGAAATAAATATTAAATTTTAATTCTAATTAAAACATTATTTTCAACTTTAATTGAATCAAGAAATACTATTTGCTAATTATTATTGTGCAATTTAATATCGTTTCTTTATTGATACTATGTATTATCTTCAAAAACCTCAATTTCTTGGTAATTTCGGGTCACGAGAGATCAATACTTGGACGAAAGTGAGACCCATCACAGAAAAATTTCCCTGGTTTGATTCCTTGCCTCAGGATGACCTTTGATAAAGTCTTCAGACCCGTTTCATCATTTATTTCTTTTTTATTTCATTTGATTCATTTTTGCATTTGTAAAGTATTTATTTCTAATTTGGTTATGTTTACGATATGTTAGTTTTGGAAGCAATGTTTAATCTCAAGTGAGTAGTTCTCTGATTAAATCAAGATTAATCGAAACTATGCCTTCCTAAAAATATCATCTTTTCAACAAAAACTAACAAATCCATTGCATTTATCAAGGAAAAATTATTTTAAAACTAACTAATATACGAATCACAAAATTACTTACTTGAAGTTTCCAATTAAAATAGTACTTCAGAGCTAAATAATGAACTCGCCAAATGAACTTTATTTTGATGTAGCAGTTTCTTTGAAACAATTTAGTCTTAAGTTGCTCTAACAAATTTTTCAAACCCAGTATTTTGGACTGAAGACCATCTAAACGTCAGCTTAATCTTGCTTGTGCAAAATTTATTTCCTCGGGGGAGTGCGTCAGGGAAAGAGAGTTTGTAGGGAGAAACCTAACTACTCAGTTGAGATCATGTTCAAATTTAAAACAGTCATTTCACGTCTGTGGGATGGGATAGACTCCCCGAAGAATATGAAATGCTGAGATTAAAGAAAATGGGGATAAATGAGTTCTATTTCATTTGCTTTGTTTCTTGAGGTAAATACGAGTAAAGGCAAGTTGGTCTAGGCGTGTTTAAGAAATGCATATGGGTGATGTGAGGTTTAAATAAACGAGGTTAATATGCTCATATGTTATTGAAATGAAATATTAACATTTAGGAGAAATAAAAATTTTATAAAAGGGAATGAGCAGAATTTTGAAATAAAATTTGTAAAATAATCCTTTTTTTTTTTTATTGAATATCTATTACTCAAGAAATAACTTTCTGCAATATTTGTATTTCTAGATTCCACTCTTTCATTTTAAAATTTAATTCATTAAAATTTCATTTTAAATGTTTAAAATGACAAAATAAGTGATGCGAACTTAGTTCGAATTAGTTCGTGACAAATTACTACATGTACAAAGTAAAAGATAAGTCTACATACTGCAAGATAAACGTGGAGGTATAAGTTCCACTTTAAGCTTAATATCTTAAGAAATCAATTTGTTTTATCTTATAAATAGCGGAAGAATCAATTGAATGTTTGATAGAACAATGAAATATGTTTGAATTTCATCATAATAGATAAAACCACTGAGTATAAAATTAAATTAAAAAATTAAAGAAAAAAATTGCAAAGAAATGTAAACTTCAAACAACGTTAAAATCAATTTTTGAGGTAATTTTTCAGAAAAATACGTCTGAAAAACACCAAATACCATGCTTAATTTCTATCTGATATGTTAATTACTTTTTAAATTTGAAAACTAAGATTTTACCCTTGCCTTGAAGAACATGTATACCACAGATCTACAAAATTGAAATTAAAATTCTAGATGTGTATAAAAGCTCTATAAACTGAAATCCATTTTTATAAATACGTTTGAATTTCATCATAACAGGTAAAAGCAGATATAGTTTGAGTATCAAATTAAATTTAAAAATTAAAGAAAAAAATTATAAAGAAATGTAAATTTCAAACAACGTTAAAATACTTTTTGAGGTAATTTTTCATATATATATATATATATATATATATATATATATATATATATATATATATATATATATATATATATATATATATATATATATGTCTGAAAAACACCAAATACCATGCATAATTTCTATCTGATATTTTAATTAACTTATTAAATTTTGAAAACTGAAATTTCACCCTTGCTTTGAAGAACATACATACCACAGATCTACAAAATTGAAATTAAAATTCTAGATGTGTATAAAAGCTCTATAAACTGAAATCCATTTTTATAAATACGTTTGAATTTCATCATAACAGGTAAAAGCAGATATAGTTTGAGTATCAAATTAAATTTAAAAATGAAAGAAAAAAATTATAAAGAAATGTAAATTTCAAACAACGTTAAAATACTTTTTGAGGTAATTTTTCATATATATATATATATATATATATATATATATATATATATATATATACATATATATATATATATATATATATATATATATACATATATATATATATATATATATATATATATATATATATATATATATATATATATATATATATATATATATATATATATATATATATATATATATATATATATATGTCTGAAAAACACCAAATACCATGCATAATTTTTATCTTATATTTTAATTAACTTATTAAATTTTGAAAACTGAAATTTCACCCTTGCTTTGAAGAACATATATACCACAGATCTACAAAATAGAAATTAAAATCCTAGATGTGTATAAAAGCTCTACAAACTGAAATCAATTTTTATGAATACAAAGATGTTTGGAGGTCCTTTTATCACAGGAATTTATTTTTTAATAGTTGAACATTTAATATTGCTCAAGCACCAGAATGTACACAGGTAAGGCTTACAAAAGTAAGTAAGTATACAGACAAATTAAATTTTATCGAAAAATTCCTTAACAAAAGAAAAAAAATAAAAATACAAAAGAAATAGATAAAAGGAAGCAAAATAGACTAGAATATAGATACAAGATATACATAAAAGCAAATCAGGGCAAAACACAAATACCGGCATGCAAACAAACATCAACCACGAGAAACGGAATGTCACAAAGAATTTAAAATCGAAACCCAGTTTCGAAAACAACATTTCAAATATGCAAACATAGGTACAAGCTTCACAGAAGAAAAGTAAATACACACACAAACACAGAAAAAACAAACAAATTTAAGAATGAAAAATATCAAAAGAAGGAGAAAAAAAATCTGAATTAAAAATAATACTAAGTAAAATAATTTTACAATGGATTTAAAAATTCTAGACTATATTACAAGAATAACATTATTCTATTGATTCTATGAAATTTTATTACTTTTATTTCTATGAAAAAATTCTGAAAAATATAAGAAAGAGGATGACTTTGTATTTATGAATAATACCATAAGGAATAATTAATAATTGGTTTAAGTTTTTATTGAAGTAATTTTAGGCAATACCGTGTATACAGATATCTGAAAAATAAGATACTTTAACGTCTTTAATTACTTTTAACTATAAGTCCCCGCCTCTAAAGAAGAAACCTTTTTACTTTCTCGAATACACAGTATAGAGAAAGTATGATAATGATCAAAAAATTTGAACTCGAGAATTTGACGAATTACCAGGTTTCAGACCTCTCTGAGTTCGAAAAAAACACATTTTTGGAAAATGTTTGTCCGTCTGACTGTAACAAGGATGACAAAAAGGCTTTGAGCTAGATGGATGATATTTGGTATTCGGTATTTACACAAAATTTGCAGTTTTCTATCAAATTTCAAATAAAATATGATCAGCTGAAGTTCGTCTGTCTGAATGTTCGAATATAAGTTAACACAATAACTTCAAAACGAAGAGAGCTTGATAGATGAAATTCGACCCACGGATTTAACATCAAATTTTGAACCAAATTAATCTATCAAATGTTTGAGCGAAATCCAACAAGAGGTTGACTGTTTGTCGGTCTGTACTTTCAGAAACATGTAAACGTGAAAATTCAAAAACGGCGTGATTTATATCAAATTTAGCGTGAGGTTTTGCGACTACAAGTGTAGTATTATGTCAAATTTTTGTTTCCATTGATTGAGAAAAACGTATCTAAAACACAAATTCGATTTGATTTTTGGATTCTATTAATATCACGCCAAGGATCTATCGCCAGAAAATTCGCCAAGGATATACATGATAGATCCAATAAAAATGCTAACGATTTATAGCAAATAATAGAAAAACAGCCATTTTGAAAAGTGAATTTAATGTGAAAAGTTTAATAGATAGAAAGAAAAGTGAAAAGTTTAAGTGATAGATAGAAAAGTGGAAAGTTTAATAGATAAAAGAATTAAAATTTAGATTCAGGTTATAAGTAATAGGATATATCAAAACAAATTATAACTTAGAGTGCAACTTTTCATTATTCATTAAGTAGAAGAAATCATATTCAAATATCATTTTATTCTCATGTTTCGCTGGTTTTATATTCATTTCAATTAAAAAAAAATTGGTCGTTGGCATATTATTTGTTTGAGTAATACTGCGCATGCGCAATGGAAGCATAGTTTTTGAATTTACAAAAAAAAAAAAAAAATTAATGACTAATGAACCTTCAATAAAATTTCTTTTATGGTTCATATTACTTGTTAGTAAAATTTCAAGGAAATTTATTCTATAATTCCTAAAGAGTACAAATATTAAAGAATTTCAGTTTTGTTTCTATAGATTTACCAATAAAACAAAACCAGAAAATTAAAAAAAAATGTATTTCATTTTTAATTATGCTTTTTTTAATAATAAAACATTTTTCAATTACTATGCAACTTCTAAGCCTTTAGAAACTGGAGTAAAAAACTAAAATAATTCAAAACTGCTTTTATATCAATATAAATATATTTAAAAAAAAGAATCTGAATAAAGATATGATTGCAAAGAATCACCAAAACGATGAAAGAAAATTGTTTTAAACCACCTCTTTTTAAAAAAGAAATAATGTCTCAAGCAATCTTCATTAAATCTCATTTCCCAATGTCTTGATTATGCGCTATTTAAATATTTAAATCATTGAAAATAATTCCTTCTAAAGACATTTTCTAAAGGCATTTAAAAGCAATCAACTATTTATTAAAGCAGCAACAAAGAATAAGTAACTTATGAATTTTCTTTTTTCTGGTAATTAAATGGTTTTTCTAAAAAGTGCCTGCTTTAGCTCCCTAATTACAAAATAACGACATTTAACAAATGATTATTTACAATTTATCAGCACTTTAAATAGACTGTTTTGATTTTACAGCACTCTCTTTAATTTTTGAAGAAGCGAAAAATTTTATCGTAAAAATTATTTTCGCTTATGACTTTACTTTTTCATTAAATGCTGCTTTTATGAAACGTGCCATATTATTCATGGTTCTCATCAACATCGGACTTCGAATAAAAAAAGTAAATGAGCCATTTTATTGAAGTTAACAAATTGCTTTTTTCGCACCATTTCTTGAGCTAACTGGTAATTTTGAAATATTTTTGATTATGAGTCCTAGCAAGTGTATTGACAAAGGATAACCTCGGTTTAAAAAGATATAAATAAACAAAAATTTTGATTTTAATCTAAAAATTGTTTAATTATTACTTTAGTGGTTATTTATTCCAAATAATTAAATTATATTATCTTCTCAATTATATTATGATTATATTTCTTCAATTATATTATGATTATATTTCCTCAATTATATTATCATTATATTTCCTCCATTATATTATCATTATATTTCCTCAATTATATTATCATTATATTTCTTCAATTATATTATCATTACATTTATTCAATTATATTATCATTATATTTCCTAAATTATATTATCATTACATTTATTCAATTATATTATATTTCCTAAATTATATTATCATTATATTGCCTCAATTATATTATCATTGCATTTATTCAATTATATTATCATTATATTTCCAAAATTATATTATCATTACATTGCCTCAATTATATTATCATTACATTTCCTAAATTATATTATCATCATATTGCCTCAATTATATTATCATTATATTTCCTAAATCATATTATTATTATATTTCCTTAGCAAACCAAATCTATGTCTAAGGATTGTATTGGATGAATAGATTCAAGGTAGTTTACTACGTTAAAAAGTGGAATGATTGAGAAATTAAAAATATTTTTGATAATATACTTAATGTTAGAACAAGTTTCTTTATAAAACCATTTGAATTTTGTTTCTAAGTCTGTTTTTGAACAGTTAAACTAGATTTTATAGTTGAATTATATATGTTTTAATGTTATTTCACATCTTTCTATTTTCTATTTTCACAAATTCTAATCTTTGGTAGAATTTGCTTACAAAAAAATGACATAAATTTAATTCTAATGCATATTTTTTTTTTTCAAATTTGGTATAATAATTTCTCACTATGTTCTACAGTTTCTGAACTAGAGAATAAGTAATTTATTTGTTTAGAAATATTGTTAATGCTTCACAATGGGAAAAAAATTTAAAATTTCGTTTTATTTGTCAGTCGAATCCTTATATTTAACGAATAGATTAAAATACAGCTTATTTTTTAGTTCAGTTCTATCTGCAATATTTTTGATAAACCTTTAAACTAGAATATTTTTGCTTTATACCTGTTTTTAGCCAATAAAAAGCTCCTTTTTTTCAAATTTTATAAAAAACCAAAACCACTTATCTATGATATTTTGGTTTCATATGTGTTTTTTCAATCTTTTTATGCAAAAATTCCAAATTTTAATTAATATTTTAGAGCATTTTTCAAAAAATTCATTCTGAACATAGTCACATATATTAAATAATAAATGAGAATTTTCTGTATTTCAGTAAAAATAAACATTTTATTTTACCTATAAAATGTGGATGCATACAATGTATGTCAATATATGAAGCAATGTATATATTTCAAGTTATTTGCATTTCAAATAAATGAAATAACGATTTCAGCTTGTTTAATTATTGATGTTGTGGTTGGTATATTAAACAAAACATCGAAAAGATGACTGTCAGATTTTCTCTCAAAACAAAAGGTTTTGAATATGTTTCAAAATACATGTATGAAATCATTGTTATTTAAATTATTAATACTATATTTACATTTACAAATTTAATGAATGTTCGACTTTTTTTCACTGTTCTATTTATTTATTCATTTCATGTAGACGTATTTTTTTAATTGGATTAAAATTATTAAGGGCTGGCAGAAATATAATTTTCAATATCGAAAAGAAAGATAATTGAGTCGGAGATAAACAATGACGTACTTTATAATTTTTATAGATAATGAATTTTTGCCGATTATAGGATACAATTTCTTTAATACTTTTCTAAATGAAGCTTATTTAAACTCCTTATGATTCGGAATTTAAAATTTGCAAGTTGAATTTCTATAATTAACGTATGATATTGAATAAAAATCGTCAATCACTAATTCAGACATGAAATATCTGCATAACGATAGAAATGGATAAAAGGCTTTTTTTTCAAGTCTTTCCGGTGGTCTTGTTGAAAATTTCTTATTAGAGAAATTGCTGTCTTTGCTATTGTTAGAGCTAACAATAAATCTAATCATTTTTAAAAGTAATTAGTTTGGTTTAGTTCAGTTATATTAACGTCCCATTTTAAAGCAACAGTAGGGATATTTTGGGACGGACCACACAATTCTGAACCACTGTCAGACCACGAGGATGACACCTGAGCTGGCAATCTCCTCTCCAAGCTTTCGCACCACATCAGCTAGAGAACGCTTAGCCCCGATGGATTTGGCGTTCATCAGACCCACTTATACGACGGTTCTTTGGTGGAATCGGGTCTAGAGTTTGAAGCCCTCCGGTTCCGAAGCGGAGACCTTACCACTAGGCCACCGCAACCCCGTTTAAAAGTATTTATGTAATATATTGTAATGATTCAGCTTCTTCCCTGTTTGACCATGGTGACGTTTCTTTTCCCACGCACCATAATTAGCATCCAGACAGCAATATCAGCAATGGCGACACCCTACCGCAGTCTAAGTGCTTCCAGAAGTGCCGGGTGGTCAACTCCTTTAAAGTAAGGACATCTGAGCAATTAGTGCGAATCCAGATAAGGGACCCCACCTGCATTGTATTTGAAACAGATGTAAACCTGCATTCTTTACATTATGGAGGGTGGCTCCCCAATGCATTCCCACGGTCGACGGTAGACCAGTGAAGTTGTTGCTGAACGATTATTGGATAACCGGGAAAATGGTCCGATGTGAATGAGGGTGGGAACAGAATAAAAGTGCGAGGAGATTGGAAAAGAGGATCGTGGACACTGAGGCAGAAAGCGGAGTGTCCGACTAGAATTCCACCCGAAAAGATTCGGTGGATCCCTGGAGCTACGCCTGTTTGCGAGAACGCTACGAGTCGGCTAGCTGTGTTCTTAAGAGGTTTCTCCGAAGTATTCGAGGAATTATCCTTGTAGTGTCGAATAAAATCATTTAACCTAGAACTCATTTAACCTAGATGATGAACTGTAAATTTATGTAAATAAAGCTGTAAATAAAGAATTTGATCATAAAGCTACCTTTTATTGGATCGAGACTTTACAATATTAATCATATTGTTTGATATCCTTTTACTAATTAAGGAGGACTCATTTAAGGATTGAGAAATACCCTTAAAAAAGGGGTTCAGTATGCGTTCATAGCAATCAAATTGACCAGAGGAGTGAGAAAGTGGCCAGTCCCTAATAGAATGAGTTCGTAGGAATCAAGGAGGACTCATTGAAGAAGTGAGAAATTGCCCAGTCTCTAATAGAAAGGGCCCAAGATGGATTCTTAAGGAATGGAGGATGAATCATCGAAAGTGCATAGTCTATAGCAGAAGAGGCCATGGATGAGTTCGTAGGCGATTGAGAAGGGTCCATAGAAGGAATGAGAAACTTATCAATCCTAAGAGAACATAACTCAGGAGGGATTTGTAGGAAATCGAGAAGAATGATATTTAGTGGCAAGATTTCAGACCACCATCCTTTGTATCCCTCATTGGAAAGTGGCAGTTATGCAGGCTGCTGTGTGAAAATGATCATTAACTATAATATCTTCTGATTTGCATAGAAAACCTTCCTCTTTGTTATTTTTTGGAATATCAGATCCATCATAAATGCGCAGCTCTTCCATACTTTTGTTCATTTTTTCAAAGCTAATCGACACGAATCAATGAACGTATCTAGTCTTTTCAAGAATCTTTAAATAAATAAAAAAAAAAAACAAGACGACTGCAATCTGACATAAAATATTCCCTACAGAGTAGTATTGTCGATTTTTAACATCAATGGGCTGTCTTTTCTAATATTTTATGCGCTTCTTTTACTATTTAATTAAAAAATCAACAATAAAGGAGATTATTTGTGAGATGGCTGAATGTGCAAAATTTTTTCACTGTCTTCTTAGTTATTTGCAATTTTAAAGCAGACACACACATACACACACACACACACACACATATATATATATATATATATATATATATATATATATATATATATATATATATATATATATATATATATATATATATATATATATATATATATATATATATATATATATATATATATATATATATATATATATATATATATATATATATATATATATATTCATTTTAAGTATGATTGACTGTACTAGACATAAGTTCGAATCTGTACTATCACGTTAGCCCTTTTTTGTCGCTGTTGAACAGAGTAATTTACAAAAATTCTTAATTTAATTTAATTCTTCATTAATGACTTAATTAATTCTTAGACTTAACTTAATCTTAATTAATCTTATTAATCTTAATTAATGACTATCAAAATTTGACTACTTAGACAATAAAATTGGAGCCCCTGGAAGATATTAGAATAATTATCATCTTTCTTTTTTTAGTAACAGAGATATGTAGATTCTTCTAGAGAATTTCATGTGGTGTTTGCATTCGGTGAAAACCCCTGAATTCTCAAAACATTTGTTATCATTCTCTGTATGAAGATGGGTTCGCAGAGGGAATTGACTATGATAGTATCAGCAAATAAGATTTCTTAAGTATATTTTGGATATATTTTCCTACTTGATTTTTATGTTTTTCAGAATATTTGTGCAATTAATCTTCATTTCCAAATATCTAACTTGTTGGACATAATTCACTTTACATTTACAGTCGATTTCAGCAATAATACTGATAAGTATCTTCACATTCTACAAATTTCAAAAAGCTTCTTTAGGAGGTACTAATTATTATTATTTATTAGAAGTATTTTAAACGATTATTATCAATGTCTAAACTGTTAATTTAAAATTATTTGCTCTCAGTTTTAAATTTCTTCGCAGGAACATCGTAAAAATCGCGTCTCAGTGTAATTAATTCTCGATTATGTGATCATTTGAACTTGACAGCACTGTAGAACACTGACAGAACTTTTGACAGCACTGTAGAAAGTAAAACTTATATTCAGTTAGATATTAGATGGTGCATGCATTCACTTAAATCAAATGATTGTTATTTTATGCACCTTGATTGCTTTATTCAATACATAATTACGGAAGCTACATTCCAACATTGCAAATAAATAGGAATCCAAATCGTCTCAAAAGCTTTCAATAAGTGTTTTACGTAAACAAGGTTTATAAGCAGCCACTTTTATAATACAGAAAAATATAAATAATTAAATGCGATATGAGGGTTAAATTAAAATCTAAGTAAGCATGAAGCATAAAAAAACGTGTGCCAAATCATGTTTCTTTAACATACTTCTTACGAAATCCTCTTCCAAATATTTTAGTTGTGTTTTAAACGGATGCAGGTCTCTGAGGTTTAATTACTGCTATCTAAATTACATTTTTAGTTTTAGTGTGATCCATAAGCTGTTAGTACAAGATATGCCACTGCTCTCAGTTAATTAAAATGGTAAAGAATGCTTGTTACCAGTTGTGAAATGGTTTTGGTTAAATTGTTATTTTATTCGCGCTAATGAAAAAGAAGAACTTGAGCGAACGAAGGTACTTTAAAAATACCTTTTTTATATATGTTGACATAGTATGTAGCATTTGAAAGTTTAAAATAAAAAAAAGGACATTTCCGTATAATAGAAAAAGTTAAAGTAGGAATGCAAGAACATAGAATTTGTAGAAAAATAAAAATAAAGTGAGAAATGTATGCTCTTCGTATTACAGTGAGCTTTTTTTATTATCACGTTTGCAAATTCTACAAAAATAAATTATTGTAATCGTCGGAAAATCTGTATTCGAAATTTTTACGAATCCATACGATCCAACCTTCACATATGGAAAGACACCATTTTCTACTGCTCGTTCTCAGATTCACAATTATTAGATCAAAACTTAAAATGCATTTTCTGAAGAACGTGTTTTTACGTAATTCTACTGTTTCGAGTATTGCAATATCTCAAAAAAATAATCTAGACATCTTAATGGAATTTATAATTAGTCCTCGTTATGTTACGCAGAATGATATGAACTATGGATTTCATATTGAATGCTCTAGAAATGGATTTATGATTGTTTAATGTAAATATTGTTGAAAAAAAATTCCCAAATTTCATACATAATTTCATACATCACACAAAATTTTTTATTTTTTAATATAATTCTTAGATAATAGTTAATGACATTCTAAGATATGTTACACATGTAATGTTGCAAGGAAAAAAAACTGTAACAATTTTTTTCTCTAGAACAATCCTACTTTTTGTAAATAAATGATAAAACTTACCTCAAAATATACTTTTTCTTCAAAAGCTACAGATATATTCCAATAATTTCACTGTTATTCCTCCCTTTATTTATTTATTAATAAAAAACATCATATGAACATAAAAATATTTGTTTTATTTGAAAAATACCCTCCGAACCTAGTCGAATACTTAACGGATAATTGGAAACATTAATTTCCGCAGGCGGCCAGAGGCATAATGTCAAAATGACTCCACTGTTTTTTTCTTCTTCTTTTGTCTTTTGTAAACGATATTGGAATTTATTTTGGAAACATTATACATTCAGGAAATTATGTAGTTATCAAAAATATTAAAACTATTAATATTAAAAGTGTTAAATGTTATAATATTAAATGTTGAAAAGCCGTTATTAGAAAAATCTAAACAATCTTTTAATGAGTATTTACTTCGTTTAGATATTACGGAATGACACTAATGTTAATAATTGTTAGAATTTAACAAACAAAAAGGAAGAATACAATATTATAAAATATTGTTTTAAGAATGTTTCTTTATTCTTTTTTGCATTACTCAAACTAAAACCAGTTTCAGAGAAATGGAATCAATGACTCCATAAATAACAACAAAAAACTTGAAAAAGAATAACTCGGTTATACGCACGTATTCATACTTAGAGTTTTGCCAACATACTGCTTGCTGAAAGAACAACTTGAATGGACTGTAGAATATTGTGATGAGCGAGGATAGAACCTGGGATCTTGTGGTTCGCAACCGAGTAACATGACCACATTACAAAAGCAATTGCTCGTGCAGCGTTGCTGTTAACTTGCTTATAAGCTTTCACCACAGACTCTCCCTCCATTGAGTCGAATGATATGGCTATTGACTGGTGATGCATTCATTAGTTGTTGAATCTAATGCGCCTGTACTCATTTGAGTAGCGCCAAGCGTTATGGCGAGCGATTGCTGAATGCTGTTGCTGTGTCAAGTGAGTCTGACGACTTGATTTGCTGTGGGTAGATGGCGCCACAACAGCTGTACGAAGTTTGAAGGTTCATCGTCCGAGGTCACCAATGTAGCGGATTGAAATGAGCGAGGATAGAACCTGGGACCTTGTTCTTCGCAGTCCAGTAACATGACCACATTACAAAAGCAATTGCTCGTGCAGCGCAGCTGTTAACTGGCCTATAAGCGTCTATCACACAACTGAGGAGATGATTGCATTCAAGGACAAAGTAATACCGCATGATAATCAGAGATAATGGACAACGCGGAGTCATTTTGACACCCGTCTCACAGTTATGGTTTAAAATACTTTAAAACCCTCTTATTCACACAATTTAATAAAACTCTTACTACGCTATTATGAATTTCATTATTAATGAGGATTCATGGCAGATGTGTTTAATATAATTAAAACGTTATTTAAACTAGCATATTCCTTTCCGTATATATGAAAAGGAATATCCTTTTTCGTCATATACCGGGTGTCCCATAAATTTGTAAATACTTTAAAAATTCATAAAATTTGAAGGACTGAGTATATTTGAAGGACTGAGTTTGTGAAACTATTATTCTCATGAAGGGGGATTTGTTTTGATACAGAAAAAAAATAATTCAAAAATTTGTCAATAGAGGGCGCTGCACACAAGCAAATCAGTGGAAATATGCAAATTAAAATCTTATGGCAGAGTGAGCGATTGACACATAATTTCTAAAGGTTTGTATTAAGATGTTGACACTGATCGATAAAGCACTATTGGTAAAGTTGTTTTATGTCAGCAACGAATCGGCGGCTGAAGCCTTACGAAAGTTTAAGACCCAGAAAAGATTGAAGAAAGGTTCAGGTCCGATCACTCCTGCTGGACTTGTTTCCCTAGTACGCCGTTTCGAAGAAACTGGAAGTTTGTGCCATCGTCCAGTGACATTCATGCACCTCGTTTAACAACAGTCCGTACCCCCGATGTCTCTTCGCAAATGGACACGCTAAGGGGACAGTCTACAAGTGCAGTCAGTAGCGCACGAGAAGTGGCACGAATAACTGGTATACCAAAGACTTCGGTGTACCGTATCCTTCATGGTGTATTGCAATTGTACCCATACAAATTGCAATCGCTACATCAGCTCTTACCAAATGATACAGATAAGAGATTGGAATTCTCAAATTGGGCTTTGGCGAAAATTGAAGATGACCCGCGATGGCTGCTGAAAATATTGTGGACAGATGAGGCTCATTTTGCTTTGCATGGAGCAGTTAATACCCATAACTGTAAAATATGGGCACATGAGAATCCACATGCTTACACTGAGAAGCCCCTGTATTCACCACGGGTTACTGTTTGGTGTGGTTTCACTGCATCCATTATTGTAGGCCCTTTTTTCTTTGAAAAGCCCTGTAAAAAGCAGGATGGAAGACATGTTCAGTTAATGGAACAAGTTACTTGGAAATGTTACAGAAGGAAGTGATACCGTCCTTATTGGAACACGATGTCCTTGACACAGTGACATTCATGCAAGACGGGGCACCTCCTCAAATCGACACCGAAGTGAAGGCACTTTTGAGAAGAACTTTTACTGAAGAACGGATAATCAGCCGTCACTTTACACATGAATGGCCCCCACGCTCACCAGATTTAACACCCCTTGATTTTTGGCTATGGGGTTACCTTAAGTCTAGAGTGTACCTCCATAGGCCAACTTTGTTTGTGCAGCTAAAGGAAGCCATTCGCCACGAAATCTCATGCATTCATCCGGATATTCTGTATGATGCAGTTACCAGTGTTGTCTTCCGCTTCCAAACTGTTATTTGTGGTGATGGCGGACACATAGAACAAGTACTGTAGTACTGGTGTGATACGCAAGTAAACAATTGCTTGCATGCAAATAAAAGTATTTTTCCCGTAGAATTGTATGTTTTGCTTGTATTTAGCGCCCTCTATCGGCAAATTTTTGAACTTTTTCTTCTTTTTTTTGTATGAAAAAAAATCTCCCTTCATGAGAATAACAGTTTCGCAAACCGCATTAAAATATACTCATTCCTTCAATTGTTATGAATTTTTAAAGTATTAACAAATTTATGGGATACCCGGTATATCACTGGCATATTCCTTTTCGTCAGTCATATGAATTAACTTCTTTGAATCAGTCTGTTATTTTTGGCACAATTATTAATAAATGTCCCCATTGCTGATGTTACTAATGTTGCTCACCATCCAATTAATAAATAGCTCCTCTTTCAATCCTACAGAAAGGGCGATGTCTCCAAGTCCACCAGAGCAAGACCCACAACCTTTAACATGTGAATAATCCAACCAACTGCTGCATCATCGTTTCCCAACAATTCCAGCAATCATTCATCTCTAAGGAGTCATTCCGCTGGGGCGCCGGAACCGGGGCGTCTAACAGAAATTGTCCCTTCAGCTTCCAAGGAATAAAGGGCATAGAAAAATCGTTACGTATTTACGGGAGTGCAGGTAAACTAAAAGGCGAGAGACAAAATTGAACAGTAGAGGCCGACGGAGTGGCGCTCAAGATACCAGTTCCTCACTCATGGGTCTTTAATGGTGGTTGAAGTCCAATTGAAAGGAACGAAGCAGCAAGTGGCTTTCTTTGCAGGTGTCAAGTTGATGGTCGTTAACGAAAATAAATTATCCCTTGTCGTTCCAATTTCCTTATTGTGTCTTTTCCTTTCTGATTAAACAGTGCATTAGTAGCAAACATAGTGAGATTTTATTGTCAGTTTGGAATGTTTTATATTCATTATAAGTAGCTTTTCTAAGGGCGTGTTTAAAACTTTTGGTAATAGTTTGATATATCTGAGATTAAGTTTATTTTCTATTTCTTCTTCGTAATTTCTTTTATAATGAGAAGCAAAATAAATGTTTTTAGTTTTATTAGTTAGGGTTAATATACATTAGCATTAATAAAATAAATACATTAACGATAATAAAATTAGTACTTTTGTCTAATTTTAAGGTTATTGTTTTATAGATACTAATTCTTGTTTTTTTTAAACACCTCAATTTTTCGGGTCACGAGGATTGTCAATAAATGGAAGAAAGTCAGACCCTACAAAGAAAAAAATTCCTAGTTTGAATCCCTGTTTGAAGATGACCCTTGATAAAGTCTTCTGATTTGATTCATCATTTCCTTTTTTATTCTTATTTTTCCAATTTATGCAATTTAAACTTAAGGGTAATATTAATTTTTAATTAAATTAATTTCATTTGAATTTTAGATGTAGCTGCATTAGAGCGATCTAAAAACAATGTGCCTCACTCTTAAAGGTTTTGTCTCAAAAAATATTTTCTTTATCAAATAGTTTCATAAAAAATATTCTTTTAAATTTATATCTTAATGCTTGAAACATATTGCATGCTTCTTGTTTTGTATTAAAAAAAAGAATTTAAAATACATTGAGGGTATAGACATTATCATCTATATGTTTTATAGTAGGAAAATGATGGGGACAAAGCTTAGCTGATACTTCATGAAAGTACAATAAAATAAATTAAGATTTATATGCCGATTCTTACGGACAATCTTTCTTTCGAAACTTCAGTATTTTTGGTAAAAATAATTATGAAAATAAATCTTGTCTCATAATAATAAATCCCTACATGTTTGATATTAGGATAATGATGGGGACTAAGTTTAAGTGATACTGCATAAACGTACAATAAAATAAATTAAGATTTCTATCTCCCCTAAAGTCCTGCATTGCTGCCTCATCGTAGCGGGGGAGTGTTCCTGGGCGGAATGGGCGAAGTGCGTCGGGTGAGTATTCTCCTGGTAGGGTCAACCAAGTCGTGAAGGCCATTCCATTATGTTCAGCTAAATGCAATGCAGGCATGAAGCAAAGTCAGACTTCAGCCTTTGGTACCTCTGGGTCCTTGACCTTCCGAAGCTGCATTTTAATCCCTTTTCTCATGACTCGTCGATTAGGAGACAATGAGCACACTGTCAGGCTGTGCTACATTGTTTGAAGGCATTTGGGCTCATGGACCTGATTTGATGTTACTTAGGTGGGATAAGCCACAACAACAAGATTTCTGTGCCTATTCTTAAGAATATTCTCTTTCGGCTTCAGCATTTTTGGTAAAAAAATCATGGAAATAAATATTGCCTCATAATAATAAATGCCACATAACAATAAATCTTAATAATAAATCCCTACATGTTTGATATTAAGAGAATGATGGGGATCAAGTTTAAGTGATACTGCCTAAACGTACAATAAAATAAATTAAGATTTCTGTGCCTATTCTTAAGAACAGACTTTCTTTCTTTTCACTTCTGCTCTTTTAGTAAAAAAATTATGAACATAAATATCGCATCATAATAATAAATCATTCAATACAGCCTCAGGAATGAATTGCAGTAAAGAGTTCTTTTGCATCATGAATTCGGCATAGCATTTAAGTTCCTTGTCCATTCTTGAAACATGTTCTAGGTTAATATTCGGACTTCATATCACACATGACAGAAAAATTTGGGAATGAGAAGCATTGACTGATTGCTTGTAGTCCTTATTTTTGCCCTTATAAATGAAATCATGAATTTTCAACTTCTCTCTAAAGGCCGTGGTGACCTGGTGGTAAGGTCTCGGCTTTTGAGTCGAAAGGTTTCAGGTTCGAGACCCGATTCTACCGAAGAACCGTCGTGTAAGGGGGTCTGTTGCACGTTAAATCCGTCATGCCAAACGTCCTCCCGCTGGTGTGGTGTGGACAGGGGGGTGCCAGCTCAGAAGTCGTCCTCGTTATCTGGCCGTGGTTCAAAATGACGAGGTCCGTCCCAAAATAGCCCTAGTGTTGCTTTACGACGGGACGTTAATTTAACTAAAACTAAAAAAAAAAAAACCAAATCTCTCTAATAATCTTGTTATTCCAAGGAACACCTAATATAACATTGGCATGCAATAGTTATGAAATATTAATTTTTGGCATGAATTCAGTCTTTTCATTGAATCTATCGTGTCATCCTTGGCGAATTATTTGGCGGTTAATCCAGGGCATGTTTTAATAGAATCCCAAAACAGACTTTGTGTTTTATAGAAGCTTTTCTCGAGCGATTGAGACAAAATTTTGACACAAAACTGCACTTGTAGTCACAATATCGCCAACCAAATTTGATATATTTAAGTCATTGAGTTTACGCGTTAACATGTTTCGGAAACTGAAGCCCGACAGACAATCAACCCTTTCTTGGTTCTATCTCAAACTTTGATAGGTGTCGACATTATAGAATTTAAATCTCTGTGTCGAATTTTGCCTGTCTATCTCTCTTCGTTTCGCAGATATCATGTTAATTTATAATCGAACAGCTGGACAGATGGACTTCGTCAGCGCAGATTTCACACAAAAATTTGATAGAAATTTGCAACATTGGTGTAAAGACCGTT
This sequence comes from Argiope bruennichi, assembly GCF_947563725.1. Taxonomy (NCBI): domain Eukaryota; kingdom Metazoa; phylum Arthropoda; class Arachnida; order Araneae; family Araneidae; genus Argiope; species Argiope bruennichi. Next base: position 108,361,054 of record NC_079156.1, read on the forward strand.
ATACCAAACTTCATCTGTCTAGCTCAAAGCATTTTTGAATTATCTTTGCCACAGATAAATAGGTGGATATTTTCTGAAAATATGCTTTTCGGACTAAGGGAGTCTGAAACGTAAAAATTCGTCAAAATCTTGAGTTCGAATTTTCTTGACGATTATTATATTATCTCTACATAAAAAAAGTGAAATCTTACGTTTCAAATAGTAAAATACTTCTTACAGCATTCTCTAACATCAGATAGAATCCATCACTCTCTGCCAGCAATAAATAATGCTCCGTGTCAGAAATACCATTTGTTTTTGCAAGAAAAAAGGCGAATTCTTTTCTGTAATATATGACACACGCTTTCTTTCTCTTATTAATATTTTTTGTTTGTGTCAATAAACAAAAATTTTTCGACAATTCCTTCTGCTTTTTTGAAGGTTTTATCCATAAGATAGACTTCTTTAATGTATAATAGATTCTATCTAGTAGATTCCTTAATGTTGCCTTCTTTTTTCTAACTGAATATTTAAGAATTAAAGAAGATAAGAATTTAAAGAAGATAAGAATTTAAGAAGAAAAGAATTTAAGAATTAAAGAAGAAGAATTAAGAAGATAAGAATTTAAGAAGAAGAATTAAGAAGATAAGAATTTAAGAAGATAAGAATTTAAGAATTAAAGAAGAAGAATTTAAAAAGAAAAGAATTTAAGAATTAAAGAAGAATTAAGAAGAAAAGAATTTAAGAATTAAAGAAGAATAATTAAGAAGATAAGATCTTCTAAGTATGATAATATTTTTAGGCTTGATTTATCTATGTTCTTTTTATTTTTAACATTCTTCTTCTTTTTGTTTATTGTTATTAATCACAAGGCAGTGATAAACTACTATGATCTGGATATAAACTATGATCTGGATATAAACTCAATAATTAAAATAATGAAAAGTCTTATTTTAAAATAAGACGTTTTTGAGAATTCCTTAAAATTCTAGAAAATGTGTGTAGGTGTCTGTTCACATCGCCGTAGAAGATCAAAAGTGGCAAAATTTTTCCCTTTAGTGATTTTATTATGTGATTCCGATATAATTATCTTAATTCATTTTATTATTATTCCTTTTAGGGTGCTCTGCACTTAATTTCAAATTAAATCAAGAAATCTAAAATGATGGACGATGATATGCTTTCTTTCAAGTCTGTGCATTGCTGCGATTATTATACGCAGTTTATTGAAAGCATTAAGACCTAATCATAATATATAACACTCTTGATCCCTTATGACCTACAATGTAAGATCCTGAGGATAGTTAGTTAGTTGTATTAATGCCCCATTTTAAAGCAACACTAAGGTTATTTGAGGACGGACCTCGGGATTTTGAATTGCGGTCAGATGACTAGGACGACATCTGAGCTGGTATCTCCTATACAAACTTCCACACCACACCAGCGGGAGAACATTTAGCTGTAACGGATTTAGAGCGCACTAGATCTACTTGCAAGACGATTCTTCAGTGGAATCGGCTCTTGAGCCTGGAACCTACAGGCCCAAAACCCTAATCTTGCCACCAAGCCACCTCGGGCTCATGAACCTACAACAGAAATATAACAATTCACGAAATTTGGAGAATCGTTTCAAATGAGACGTCGATGCAAAAAACTAGCATTCAGTCTTTGAAGATTCATCATGAACTGAAGGCTTTACATCTTTTCCATTATGATTTCGTAAACAATAAGGAATTATCTATCCGAAACAATAAGCAGAATATTAAAATAAGATAAAATAAATAAACGCGAATAACTTCAGTATTTTTAATTCATTGACTATTGAGAATCATGTTGATCTACAAGGATTTTTTTGAAATGGAAACATCTTTGTTAAAAACGAAAGAAAGATATAAAAAACTATTCGTTGTATAATAATAATGACTTAAAATTGCATTAAGAAATATTATTTGATTAAGTAGTAGAACAAAATTTCTTATAATTTAACTTACAATTCTATAAAAATAACTTTTAAAATTTAAAATTTTTTGGAAATCAGATTGTTTTGCTTCGTTTTGAAATTGTAAAAATATAATAGTTCTAAAAATCGAATCTTATTGTGGTATTTTAAACAGAGATATACCATTCAAATAAAAGCTATAAAACTGTAACCTAATTTTTCAAGTCTAAATATATTTTAAGCGAAATATTCCTAAGGAATTTAATCTGTCAAATATTCGTTTAAAGAGGCTTACAGTAAAGGTGGATTTACACTCGGCCAGTTATAAGATGGCCAGTAGGCAGCGCATGCTCAGAAAGGCTGAAAAATGCTGTTCGGTCCATGGCAAGTACTTGTGCCCACGGGGCAACAACTTGCTGCTATATTGCATTTTTTTCTTAATGCCATGCATTTGTAGAGTTTGGCGGGGTTTTTTGGCGTGAAGAAATTGATCACTTATCATAGATCAATTCTGACACTTTTTACATTTTGTTCTTTCTGATGAGAGGTTGTGTGTGTGTGTTTTCATTTCACTTACCATTTTTTTTCTAAAGTTTTCCATATTTAGATATGCTGACCTTTTTCTTACTTTAGCATGTTTCTTTGTGTAAATATCCATCTTTTTATTACGATACGCAGTAGAAAAGAAAAATTCAGGGATGCCAAAACGGCAATATAAAGCCAAGCATGGAATGCCTAAATCTATCGTATGAAAATGTGGCAAACATAAATCAGTCCCTTTCTGCGCATGCGTTGTCTTTCCGGCCGTTTTATAATTGGTCAAGTGTACACCCACTTTTAATTAAAAAATACTATACAAATCAATAATTTTTTTAAAGCAACCATTGGGGAAAACAAAGAGCCTTTAATTCAATTATTCGCTATCCCGTTTCTATAGCAACACTGTCTTACGCATTTCAAAATTCTTCCCGTGCATTTGGAAACAAATTTTTACGAAATGAAACTGACAGCTTTTGATTCATGATCTCCATCATAAAGAATAATTTCATATGCAAAATTCATTTGGAATAGACAACGAAAGTAATAAAATTGCAACCAGCCTTAGAAAAAATTTTACTTTTCAACCAGAAAACTTTATTTTTCTCCCCTTTTTTATTGTTCTTATTAATAATTTCAATATATCTTACAGCTGTATATTAAAACCAATATAATTCAGAACTACCTTTGCACGAAACAGAAGAAATTAAATATTAAAAAGTATAGAAGTAAAAATGTTTTTCAGTCAAATTTCAGAAATTTCTTTCTTGATATGAATTAATGTCTTTGAATTAAATCTCTGCTTCAAATGTTTTGCACATATTTTATATAATTATTTAAATCATAGGAAAAAATTCGTTTCAAAAAATATCAAATGATGCTATTTAAAGACAATTAACTATTTAAAAAATCAAAGCAATGCATAGATGCCAAAAAAATTTGGAGCCTTTTTCTTTATTTAATAAATGCTTTTCAATTGCTTAATTTTCCACATCAGTTTCAAAATACGACACACAAAAACCTGTTATTTTCCATTTTTTTTATCCCTTTAAAAACGACTATTTTAATTCCACATCTTCATTTTTTTATTTTCACTGACAGAAATACATTACTTTTTTTGTCGTGAAATTAATTTCACTTTTCAAGAAAATTGATACTTTTATTAAATGCATCCTTCTTGAAACTGGCCAATGTCACCCGTCTGGCACATGAACATCTAATTTTAAATAAAAAAAATGTACGAGCCATTTCATTGAGGTAGACAAATTGAATCTTTCTGAAATTTTTTAATAAAGGATGTTCGAAAATTAACACAATATTTGAATTCGCCACCATTCGTGCAATAAAGTATTGGTAACCCTATTAAAAAAACCAATTGAGAGCTGATAGCTTAGGGTTAGCAAAAATGGAGTGCTATAAAATAAAACAACCTGTTTTCATTGTTAAACAATATTTCAAAAGTAATGAAAGTCTGGCGGCCACATTTCGAAATTTTGAGAATTGGCTTCCTAGATCGCGTGATTTAACGCCATCGGAATTCCTTTTATGGGGTTATTTGAATTTAAAGGTTGATGCTCACAAGCCAAAAAGTAACGCGTGAATTGAAGGAGGAAAATCAACGCTGCATCAACGGAATTCAGCCACATTTATGCAAAATGGTAAAATTTTGGCAAAAGTGCGCTTATGTGCCAGAAAAGCCGCGATGGTCTATGTGTTATTTCATACATAATCCTATCCTGTGTACTTTACGATTCAATAAAAATATAACAATTTAAAGAAGAAAATACCTGTGTTTTTCATTTAATTCTAATATTGCATTAACACATTGTTCTATCGTGTAATTCTAAAGTTTTACTAACCCTAAACTATTAGCTGTAAAATGGTTTTTGAAATAGAATTGCCAAACCTTTATTGCAAAATTGGTTCCAAATTCAAATCTTGCTTTAATTTTGAGACATCATACTTATTAAAATTTTTTAAGCAGATATTTCTAAAAGATTCTCTGAAATCGATAGGAACAAGAGTCTCAGTTTAAAAATAAATTCATTGCTAAAGTGTCAGGTTTAATGTATAAATTAGTTTCATTGCTTAGTAATTGGTAACTCTTAATAATTAAATAGAACTACCGTTACATTTCCTTTAAGGAGACTGAATTTGTCTGTAGCGAATGCTTTGAATGAATTAGGTAAATTAAGAGAGGAAAATATTTCGAGCGATTTCCCACATTCAAGTGTAAATAACCTTTTAATTCCACCTGCGAGAAATGAATGCTCGTTCGTTTAAATAAACATTTTATAACACAAATAGCATCGAAACAAATTAAAGCATATATATTCTATAACTTATTGAATTGATTTAAAGCTCTGAAAAGTTAGTATTTACAACATATATTTAACAACATAATTAAATGTTGTCATGGCAGGTATTGAATGCAGCGTTTGTGTTTCGATATTTATTCATATATTGAAAGACCTATGCACAATTTTTAGTTTGTTCTAACTGTTGAATTATCTCGTATAGATATAAAGATGTTTAATTACGTCTTAAATTCACTTATTAGAAGAGAATAGAACAAATGATTTAAATAATCAGACAGAAAGTTGATTTTTCAAGATTTTTTGCTGTGGTAATGATGTGCTCCTTTATTATCATTTTTTTTTAAATGAAAAATCGCTTCACTGCGTCTTTAAGGAGTTTGAACCTCAAAAACTAAACGCGCGTTCTTTGCCTTTGGAAATTGAACGCGTCTTTCGAACTTTTGAGAACTGAACGCGATTTCTGAACCTCAGTAAACCTAATGCGTTTTCTGTATATTCGAAAGCTAAAGTTTAAACACACGTTTATACGTTTTTAAAGGTAGAACTTAAAAATCCTGCTGTTTGAGGCTTAGCAAAGATTAGATCCAAAATTTAATTTGTATTTTGACATAACAGAATAACTGTCTTTTCAATGATAATAATTGTCAGTTTTGTGAATTCTTGTAAAGATGTTAAGCCTATAGTTTATCGATATTCTTTAATCAGACTTTATGGTTTAGCAGTTAATAAATCTAATGAAAATTCAAAGCGATAATATAATAAACTTTTTCTTGCTTAATATTCCTTTTCTTATCTTCTATCCAAAAACAAAACATCGTAATTATCAACAAGATTCCGTTGAGTATTTACACTTCAGACGGCTATATGTCTTAGAAACACATATTTGGACACTTACTGTAGTGTTTTTCCCATCTGTAAATATGTGGTGATACTGAAAACAAACAAACGAAACCAAGCATAGTAAATGAATTTGTATTTTAAGTGCCAAAATCTTTCTTTTGGGGCGTGGTGGCCTGATGGCAAAGTTTCGGCTTCGGAATCGGAGGGTTTCAGGCTCGTAACCCGATTCATCTGAAAAATCGCCATGCATGCGAGTTTGGTGCATGTTAATTTCTTTGGGGTAAAACGTCCAAACTTGTCCCGCCAGGACGAAAAAATGCTGCAGTATTGCATTTTTTTCTTACTGCTTATGTGTTTGTAGAATTTGGTGGGTTTTTTTTTGGCGTGGAACAATTGATCACTTATTACAGATCAATTCCGACATGTTTTCCTCTTTGTTATTTCTGATGAGAGTTGTGATTTTTTCATTTTACTTGCCATTTTTTTCTAAAGTTTTCCAAATTTAGGTATGTTGACCTTTTTTTTTATTTTACCGTGTTGCTTTGTGTAAATATCCACCATTTTAATACGATACGCAGTGAAAAAGAAAAATCACGATACACTAAAATGGCAACTTATAGCCAAGCACGGAATGCCTGAATCTATTTTATGAAATTATGGAAAACATAAATCAGTATCCCTTTCTGCGACTGCATTGGTGCACTGGCCATCGTATAATTGGCCAAATGTAAACTCACCTTTGATTAAAAAATACTATATAGATCAATTATTTTTTTAAGCAACCATTGGGGAAAACAAAGAGCATTAAATCAATTATTCGTTATCCCGTTTCTATAGCAACACTGTCTTACGCATTTCAAAATTTTTCCCGTGCATTTGGAAACGAATTTTTACAAAATTAAACTGACAGCTTTTGATTTATGATCTCCCTCATAAAGAATAATTTCATATGCAAAATTCATTTCGAATAGACAAAGAAAATAATAAAATTGCTTCTAGTCTTGGTAAAAATTTTGCTTTTAATCTCTAAAACTGTCTCCCTCTCTTTTATTTATTTATTGCAGTTCTGATTTATAACTTCAAACACTTTTACACCTGTATATTAAAACCAATATAATTAATTCACAGCCAACTTCTCACACACAAATAATTAAAGTATTAAAAGGTTTAGAAAGTGCGATTTTTTTTCCATTCAAATCGCATGAAATTACTTCCATGATATGAATTATGTCTTTGACAGTTTTATTAAATCTCTGCTTCAAATATTTTGCACATATTTTATATAATTAGTTAAATCATAGGAAAAAAATCCGTTTAAAAATATCAAATGATGATATTTGAAAGCAATGAAATATTTAAAAAATCAAAACAATGCATAGTTGCCACATAAATATGGAGTATTTTCTATATTTATAAATACTTTTCAATTGCTTAATTACCCTCATCAGTTTCAAAATACCGACACATAAAAACTTGTTATTCCCATTTTTTATCTCTTTAAATCGACAATTTTAATTCTAATTCTTCATTTATTTTACTTTCACTAACAGAAATGCATTTTTTATCTGGAAATTAATTTTCCCTTTTAAGATAATAGAGCCACTTTTCTCTTTTTTTAAATGCGTCCTTCCTGCTTTTATTAAGCATCTTGTACATCAGCATCTAATTTTGAATAAAAAATGAACGAGTCACATTATTGAGGTTGGCAAATTGCCTGTTTCTCATCATTTTTTATAAAGGATATTCCAAAATTAACCCAATATTTGAATTTGCAACCATTCTTGAAGTAAAGTGTTGGCAACCCTATTAAAAAACCATTTGGCAGCTGATAATTTAGGGTTAGTAAAACTGCAGCATTAAACAAAGTGTTTTCATTGTTGAACAATATTTCAAAAATAATAAAAGTCTGGTTGCCATAGTTCTGAAATTTGAGAATTAGCCTCCTAGATCATGTGATTTAACACCATCTTGTTTCTTTTTATGAGGTTATTTGTAATCAAAGGTATTTGCCAACAAGCCCACAAGCACGCGTGCATTGAAGGAGGAAATTCAACGCTGCATCAAGGAAAGCTTTCGACAAAGCTTTTACTTTGATTTAAAACTTCAAAATCTCTTACACCTGTATATTAAAACCTTCTTAATTCACAGCCCCCCTTTACACGAAACAAAAGAATCTACGTATAAAAGGCTTAGAAAGTGGTTTTTTTTTTCATTCAAATTGCATGAAATTACTTTCTTGATCTGATTTAATGCCTTTGACAGTTTTTATTAAATGTCTGCTTCAAATCGTTTGCACATATTTTATATAATTAGTTAAATCATAGAAAAAAATTAAATGGAGATATTTAAAGTAATTACCTATTTAAAAAAATCAAAGCTTTGCATAGATGTCATGTAAACGCGCAATCTTTTTTTTTCTATTTATTAAATACTTTTCAATTGCTTAATTTCTCTCATCAGTTTCACAATACCGACAATTAAAAACTTGTTATTTCCCATTTTTCATGTTTTTAAACCAACTATTTTAATTCTGCTTCTACATTTTTTTATTTTATTGCTTAATTTGAGAATTGGCTTCCTAGATCGCTTGATTTAACACCATAGGATTTCTTTTGATGTGGTTATTTAAAATCAAAGGTGTATGTCAAAACGCACTCAAGCACGCCTGCATTGGAGGAAGAAATTCAACACTGCATCGACAAATTTTAATTACATTTAGGCAAAACGGACATGGAAAATTTCGACAAAAGAGCACTTTTGTTCCAGTAAAACAGGGGATTCCAGCTGCCTTATGTGTTATTCCATGAATATCCCTATACTGTGTATATTACGATTCAATAGAAATATAACAATTTAAAGAAAAAAAACTTGTGTTTTTTTATTTATTTCAAATCTTGCGTTAACACGTAGTTCTATCGTGTAATCGTGTAATTTTTACTAACCCTAAACTATTAGCTGTCAAATGGGATTTTTACAGGGTTGCTAATACTTTACTGCACCAATGGTGGCAAATTGAAATCTTGCATTAATTTTCTGAAATCATTTACTTCTAAATTTTTTTAAGCAGAGATTTCTGAAAGATACTCTGAAATCGATTGGAACAAGTCTCTCAGTTTAAAAATAAATTTATTGCTAAAGTTTCAAGTTTAATGTATAAATTCGTTTCATTGCGAAATAATTGGTAACTCCTAATAATTAAATAGAACTACCGTTACATTTCCTTTAAGCAGATTGAATTTGTCTGTAGGGAATGCTTTGAATGAATTAGGCAAATTAAGTGAGGAAAATGTTACGTACGATTTCGCACATTTAAGTGTAAATAACCTTTTAATTCCACCTGCGAGAAATGAATGCTTGTTCGTTAAATTAAACATTTTATAATACATTTTAACGAATAAATAGTATCGAAATGAATTAAAGTATATATACTCGCTAACTTATTCAATTAATGCTCTGATCAAAGCTTTGAAATGGTAATTGTTACAACGTATTTTAAACAAAATACTTTGATTAAACATTTGTTATGTAAGTGTTGAATGCGCTGTTCGTATTTCGAATATTTGAATATATTTGAAGACGACAATTTTTAGCTTATTCTAATTGCTGAATCATTTCGTAGAGATATACATATTTTTAATTAAATCTGAAGTTAAATTATTCGGAGATAATGGAACAAATGTTTCAGATGATCCGGCTTTAAATTGATTTTTTTTGTTTGGTAATGATGAGCTGTTCCATCATTTTGAAATGAAAAATTGCTTTTCTGCTTATTAAAGTAGTTTGAATCTTAAGGTGTACGTACACACTTGAAGATTTTTTTTAAATTTTAACTTTAAAATTAAAGTTTTTTACAGTAGGTTATTTATATATGTTTAAATTCATTTCAGTGAGAAAAAACCATATTGCACTAATTATTAATTAATTAAATAATATTTAATGAGCTAATTAGCCTATTTTTTGAAACATGATATCTTAAATTCTAATTTGTACAGACACACATTTCTAGTTGGAAATGATGCCTAATATTAGTCTTCATGTTGTCTGCCTCAAACAAGTTATAAAAATAAATAGTTTTTTTAAAACAATTTTTTCATCAACGATGAATAGAAAAAGCGAGATTTTTTCTGTAATTTTAACATTTAAACAGTTATTAAAAATTTATTTCCATAAATATAATTTTGATGGAGGCACAAAACATCCGCTATTTCATACAGATTGTTTTGATATATAAATATCTGTATTTGGTTCATTTCTTGTTGAGTTATGATTGTTTGAATGAAGCAACATAGTGGAAAAATATCATTCTTCATAAAATAAGTTTTAAAAACACCGTAACTAGAGTTTTTAATGAAAGCGCCTCAAGAAAAATAATTATAACTCAAGAAATATTTCGAATGCTGACAACATCTTGGCATCGCTTGAAAGCTAAAGGATCAAAGAACATTATTAAGCAATAAAAAAATATTCGATATTTTGAACAATTTTCGAAGTTTCAAGTGTGTATATACACCTTAAAAACTGTATGGGTCTGCTGAATTTCTGGAAACTGCAAGCATCTTCTGAACTTTTGAAACCTGAATACGTTTTCTGTATATTTGAAAACTAAAGTTTAAAAAGTATATCAACTACAGTATCGTTTTAAAAGTCTAAACTAAAAGCATCGTATCTATTGTGGCAGAATAATTGGCTTTTCAACGATAATAACTGTTTGTTTGACTGAATTCTTGTAACGATATTACATCTATAGTATCTGTCTATAGCCGGCGTCCTGGCATAGGGATAGCGCGTCTTCCTCCTGATCTGGGCGTACTGGGTTCGAATCCCGGTTCGGGCATCGTTGATCTTCATCTGTGAGGTGTGTGAATGTGCCCCCACCTTGTAAAAAGGGGTTGTGCAAGCGAATGTGTGAGTTTCATGAGCTAGAAGTCAGACTTTTGCCCTCGGGTGCTCTGGGGTCTTTACCCTCAGCAGCTACTGCACTCCCTTTCCGTGGTAACGCGGACACGACATCATCATCAGTCTATCGATATTCTTACATTATAATTCAGGGTATTACAATCAATAAATAAAATACGTATTCAAACCGCTAATATCGTGGGATTTTCATGTGTAATTTATTCTCGTTTCAAATTATATCTGAATACGAAACAAATATTGTAATTATCAAAAAGATTCTGATGAATATTACTTCAGACGGTTCTATGTCTGAGAAGCACATTTTTAGACATTTACTTTAATGTTTGTCCATCTGTAAATATGTGGTCATACAAAAAAAAAAAAAAAAAAAAAAAGGCGAAAACAGCGTACCAAATGAATTTGCGGTTTAATTGAAGAAATCTTTCATTTGGCCTGGTGGAAAAGTATTGATTTCTGAACCGAATCGTGACAGGCTCGAGACCCGATTCCACTGATGAACCATGGTGCAAGTTAAATCTGTTTTAGTGAAACGTCCTCCCACCAGGTGTGGCGTGGAAGTTTGGAGAGGAGGTTTCCAGCTCAGGTGTCATCCTTGTTATCTTAAAGCTATTCAAAATTACGAGGTCCGTTCCAAAATAGCCCTAGGTGTTGCTTTAAAAAATGAATTAAATAATGTAATGTAAATTTACATCTTTTTTTTTTGTCCCAAATGTGTTAAATGGTGCTATTTTAAAATACATTCTCTGTGTTGCGGATTGTATATAGATGGCGCTCTCGCCTGTTATTTGCTTCCTGTTTGTAAACGTCCACCCCCGTGAACGGGGACTTGCGTGGCAGGCACGGACCCCAGCGGTAATGGAGTTTACCCTGAGCTTACAACTCTGTTGTTATTGTTAATAAAAAAATATCTAAAGGCACCTGGAGTTGGAATATCTTCATTAATTACCACCACTGACCCCAGTCGCAACACTCTATTCCCTTCAGCATATTATGAAGCAAAAGGTAAAACATGAAATATTGTAGAAACAATATAAGCAGTTGGATTTATATATAAGACAAGCCTTATTTTTATAATATAGATGCCTGTTTCTCAAATTAATGCTAGTGACAATGGAATTACAAAAATTAATAAACCTTTTTTTCTTGTCCTACAGTTATACCCTCCTCTTTCTAAAGAAAAAATATTCAAAAATATTAACGAGTCCAGCCACGTGAAAGATTGTAGCCAACAAAGACCTTGCTTTGTTCTTGCAATAGATTCACAGCTTTAAGACTACATTAAAAGAAGATCCATTGTGCAAGTTCATCCGGTAACAGTTATGCTAGTCATTCATAATCACTTCATATTGGGATAGTTTCATTGGTCATTCACATCAGAAGAGTGGCAGATTCAATCCATTAAATTTTTTCCGGATTTATTTAGGCTGGAGACATATAATTCCAAACTCTTACCTCTCAATGAACGCTTTACTGAAGTACAACAAATAACTGCCTTCTATTACTCGGAAAAAAATACCTTGTAACTTTTTTTCTTGATGAAACTTTACTTGAATACACCAAATCTTGTTTCCTTACCCACATTCAACGAGATCTCAATTCAAATGGTGCGATAAAATCAGACTGAGAAGAAATTACCACTGATTACCTAACTAGCCTTCCAGTCTGCACCACGCCAAATTGGACCAGTTTTTAATACTGGGGACTGAGTTTCGAGTGACGCAATTCCAATTGTGTAGCTTTGAATGATTATGAATGCTCTGCTTTAAGTTCATCGGAGTCTTTATAATGCTGGAGCCCAGTGCATCTTTTTTTCTCTTTTTCTTCTGTATTACTCTGGAGTCCTTGGGCGTACAGTGGGAATAAGAAAGTGTATGGAAGGAGATAATAAATAATTAAATATGACAAGAGGACAATTTGCATGCTTTATTTCACATGCTGTTACTCTGTAAGCATTTTATGTTTCTAAATATTATGAAGCATTTTGATCATCTTTTTTTCCAAAGATTGAAAAAAAGATTGATTCTAACATTTGATACAATACAAATTTGGCTGAAGACCAGATATTAAATTTTAATTACAAAGTCATTGCATCTTTGAGTTATCGCATATACACAGCCCAACAAAATGGACCTACCTTTGTCCAATTAGTTCTAAAATCTAGCACATGTCTATATATATAAAGTTAATTCTACTCATCAAACTTCATTCATCGAGCTCAGTGTGTTTTGAAGCATCCTGTTCATAAACAGACATAATTTAAAATGTGGTTTATGAACTCAAGCAAGTCTGAAGCATAAAAATTCGTCAAAATTCTGAATTCGAAGTTTTTGATAATACTATATTTTTTCTTTATATATCTTGCATTATAGAGAGCAAAACATGCCACAGTAATATATATTTATACTATGACATGTTACTTATTATATTCTTAATATATATGGAAATTTAAAGCGACACTTAAGTCTGGGAAAAGATTAAAAATAACAACATGCGACACTTGTTAAAATATAAACACGAATTTTGTCTAATTCACTTTTAACATAATTGCGATTGCTTAATCCTTCGTTGGAAGAGCATTGAGGAAGATTGGAAAGAGTAGCGTATAAAGTATGCAAATTTACTTTTCATACACTGCTGCAAGTTCCCGCCTGTTTTTCTTCTTTTATTAAATATTAATCTGTTGTGAAATTAGAAAGAAACTTTAAAAAATTGAAATGGGAAAAAAGGAAGGTGAAAACAATGTTTAAAATAAACAAAACATTTAAAAACAAAATTAACAAAACTGGAAAATTGCACCAAGTGTTACGTTACTTTCTGCATAAAAAAATGGATTAAAATTTTCCGGTTTACTTATTTCCGGTTTATTAATCTTTGTGAAAAAGATATACAGGTTGACGTATGAATAAAATGAAAAAGATAATTTTGAATAATTTGAGGCCCTAACCATCTTCAGATTGTTCATTCTAGCATGTCCTGAAAGAATACGCTTTTTTATCCAAGCGATTTTTGCATGTGAAATTAGATACATTATTCTCAAGCGTTATTCGTTTCAAACCATTTTTTTACTCTTCGTATATGAATTATAGAGGAAGTATTGTAATCATCTAAATATTGGAACTTGAGAATTGACGATTCTCCATGCTTCAGACTTCCTTAAAATCGAAACATACAATTTTTTGTCTGTCAGTCTACCTGTCTGTGAACAAAAGAACTAAAAATTGCTTTGAGCTAGATGGCTAAAATTTTGTATACGGAATTATGATTATATTTGCAAATTTCTATCAAATTTTCAACAAATTCCATTGACAGAAAATCAGTCTGATTCTCCCAATACAAGGATCTTGATAATTACAAAATGCAAAGATCAAGGTATATCAGATTTAATATAAAATTTAAAATATAGATTCTTATCGAATTTTAAACCAAATCTGTCAAACACGCTGTCTGTCGGTAGGTCTGTACTTTCATATGCAATAACTGGCAGCCGCAAAGACAATGAAACTCGATATGTTATCTTGTGACAATAATTGATGTTTTGAGTCAAATTTTGGTGTTAATCGGTTAACAAAAAGTGCCAAAAACTACATACTCTTGTGATAGATTCATTAAAAATGTTAGACTGAAACCAAAGATCTATACTTTGTAAGTATCGCTCACCAATACCGTGCAAGGTATTCGTGGCAAGGTCCACAATTTTATATGGGGGATGGGAGGATAAGGCCTTTATTGGAGAATATACGAGAATGTTTCAAGGAGACCACTCACATTGATTTTAGTTTGAAAAAAATGTTAAATTTGAGCCTTTCTTCAATTAAAACATGTTATATAAATTCTAATGAAGTTTGTCATAATAGGATCGTAAGCATATTTTGAATAGGGGGGAATTTAGATGAATGAGATGTCTGTTTCCCATTGCTACTCCTACCTACAATCAGGCCTCACTGATATTCTAAGAAAGACATAAAACAATACATATTTTACAAACATTTCTTTTTTAGAACTGTTTACGCAGAATAGCCATAAGTTAATTTCATATATGGTAATGTTCAAAATATAATTTACGAAATAGAATTTGGCGTATAGTCCATAAAGTTTTGGTTCTTCCTTCCATGATTTCTTCTGAGTTCTGAACCAAAAGTACTCTATGATTTCTATGAATTGGGTGAAATTCCATTGATATTTATATCGTATTTCGCTCTAACTGATTGGTAATTCAGGGTTAAAGTAGATGGGGAAATAAGTGTCAGGAGTCGTAGTCTGGAATTTATAGCTAGAAACAACTCCTTGTCGTAATCTGTCTCGCGTACAGCCGTACCGGCAGTTACAATGGTTTTAAAATATTGTTACAAACCTGTACTATTGCTTCCCAGCACGAATATTTTCATCGTAAAAAAAACCGTTTTACGGTGAGCCCTGTTAAGTGCTGATCGGGTGATCTCAAAGCTTAGAGACAATCTTGGTGATTATTTGGCGAATTAGCGACAAAATAGATATTACTGGAAACTCTGAGAATTTTATTGATCCATCCAATAGAAATCGTGATATTCTTGATTGGTCCAGAAACTTCTCAGTCCGTCTCCCAGGAACTACAAAAAGCTAGCAGTCTCAAGCCCAAATGAATCAGGAATCGCAGTTGGAGACAAATAAAGTCGTCGAGAGGATAACGAAGCAACTGCGGAATAGCCTAGAGTTGTGTGGAGCTGAAGCGAGTGTTGAACTGTTGTGTGCCGAGTCCTGTTGTCTATTGTAAAAGCAGCGTCGTGTCGCGTGTGGAGCAGCCAGTTGTGTAGGAGTGAGTCGGCAGTTGGATACAGCTAAAGCGAGGAGACAGTGAAAAATTTCAGCCGTTTGGAGAGACCGTAGAGTGAGACTCCGAGGATCCCCTCACCTGCTGAATTCTGTCTGGCTGCTTTGTGTGCTGTGGTCGATTACTAATTGTGGGCGTCTACTAGTGTGCATCTGTGTATTCGTCTCTTCGTGTGAAATAAAAGTCGTCGTCTTTTGTTACTAAAGGACTGTCCATTTCAGCATCTACCTGCAAATCAAAAAGAACCCCGATAAAAGAAGTAAATTCGTAACAATATATATGAATCCGTTAATTGTGATGTGATAAAAATAAATTACATATAAGGAATAACATGAACGAATTTAAGATTAATGTCTTCATCAGGTCATATAACGCATAATAGAAATGATGCTGATGCCCGTGGATATCCAACATTTAATAATTCATCAGTAAAAATCATTTGTTCTACGCACTACTTCAAATATATCTCGTTAAGTCGCGTAAAATACATTTAATTGGTAACTTTTATTATGAAATGCTTTTCTAAACGAACAAAATATTCTTTTTCATAAGCTAATTTTCAATCAACCGTACGAAATCATTCGGAAATTTTAATTCTATAATTATTCAACCAAAACATTTAATTACCCACGACCCTAAAACTACGACATTTTAAATTCATCGTTTAAAATATCGTAGGGCAATTAAATGTCCTATGACATTTTAAATTCGCTAAAAGAGAATGTAGGGATAATTCTGTAATAATTTGGAAATACTTATATACATTGCAATTAAATTAATGCATGGATTAAAATAAAACTCTTGTAACTGAATTATTATCAGAATTCGTAGTAGAGAATCTTACGAAATTTAGAATTGGTTTGGCCAATATATCCTATGCGAAATGAGTGAAAAAGAAGCTATTTGCTAATCACAGTGTAGTATCTCATTCTTTTTTCATTAAAGACTTCATGTTCTCGGACGTAGTGAGTAAATACAGCGGATTTCAGGAAGGAAGTGTTTAATAAAAGTGACAGGCTCTTAGATGGTTTTTTTTCTTTGTGAAAATTAAATAAAAAAAAAAGAAAACGAAGCAATTTAAGGTGATGAAAAATGGAAGTATCCATCCATTTGACGATCTCAACTTCAGCAGTTTTAAATAGCTATTTAAGAATCTAGAGAAGCAAAGTGATAGTTTATGTAACATCTATTTATATTGTTTGCGTTATGATAAACAATAAATTGTGTTTAAATTTCTTTTGTAAGCGTGTTTTGAAGTGAAACCTTATATAATAATTGAAAGCTAAACTTAATCCGCTTTCGAATTAAGTTTCGATAGCCAAACGCTCAAAAAATTTGGAGTATAAATTAGATGAAGATTATCAAAGATGTTCATCCTCTTCAAAAATATACAGATTATTTTAATTTCTTTCTTTTGACTTATTTATGACAAAAATGAAATGAATTCTCTTTTTTTCCACAAATTTATTTAACTTATTATAAACTAGCCGCCTTTGGCGACCAACCGGTTCGCCAATCTTAATGTTCGTTAAAATTTTAATAATTAAATATTTTATGCAATTTCTACTTTAATAGCTTCTTCATCAAAATATTTTAAAACTACAAATTTTGATTATCATATAATTCATTCATAATATTATAAAGGCCTTCAGTCATAACGTAATATGTATCTCTCTCATTTTCTGTTAGCACCCGTAGAATTTATGCTTTGAATTAAAGTAGAAATGATTAAACTGCAATTAATATAATAATATTTTTTACTGAAACAAAGCATTTTTTTATAATCTGATTACTGAAAATAGAGTCACTCAGCGTTTAAACTTTATGGGCACTAAAGAATATCTTTTTCAATTTACGTATTATCTCAAGAATTTGTCAACAAAATTTTCTTAGCTTCATTATGAGCAGATCGATTCATTAACAATGTTTAAATTTAAATGCATCAAACACTAAGAAAATAAAACGAATCGTTTAAAATAAACGGTCGAAAACAGGTTTTAAAAAAACTACTTAAAAAACGATGTACTTAAAACTATAAGCATATACAAAAAATATAAAACTAACATAAATACAATTTACTTACAAAAGCATGCAACTAACCCAAAAATAATTTAAATCATCCATTGATAACGTTGTCATGGCAACAATCAGAACAGAATGCGCATGCGTGAATTTTCTTCGCCGGTTACGTAACGCAAATACGTGATTTTTTCTACGCCAGTTGGGGTAACGCTATGCGGATTAGAAATTTTTAATTTCCTTTATTCTGTTTTATTTTAATTCAAAAGTACTTCAGACTGAATCTGAAAGATTGATTCATTAACAATGTTTAATTTTAAATGCATCAAACATTAAGAAAATAAACAGAACCGATTGAAATAATCCGCCGAAAAATGTTAACCCTAGCCTCATTACTGTTGGGAGAAAAAAAAAACTGAAGCCTTTCTCGTTTGGCGCTGGGGATAATGAAAGATTATTTTGGCGGAAAAGTTGGCGGTGGGGAAAATGGATGATTTTTTTGGCGGGAAAGTTAGTTTTTAATTAATAATTAAAATTCTAATTAAAAATTCGAAAAAAGAAACCCCAGGTGCACATTCCCAACCTCCAAGGTATACATGTACCAAATTTGGTAGCTGTATGTCAAACGGTCTGGCCTGTAGAGCGCCAACACACACACACACACATACATTGAGCTTTATTATAAGTATATAGATTATTAGCTATTTGAGAAGAAGATGAAATTGGGAGTAAAAATGAAAAAAACATTTTAGTGTTGAAAAACAAACATATAATTCAAAGAATTAATACAATTCCATATATTATAATTTGAAAAAGGATTTTTGAAATATTTTTTCATAATTACCTGAAAGAATGCCACATTACGTATTTTTTTAAAGAATGGCGAATTTTGGAAATGTGTACCAGAAAAGAGGCAAGAAATTAGAGGTTAAGGAAATATCTTTAATTTTACACTTTACTTTTGTGTTATTTTTTAGGTATCTATTTTTGAAATTTTACTATATTTCAAGTTTATTAAATGATTCTACTTGGTGAATTCTACTCAATTTCTTACAACGCATTCCTTATGTCCTTGAAAACATTGATTTAACCCTTCTTAGGGCCGTGGGAAGTATGCTTCCCACCAAATTTATCAATCTTTGTATGAAATTATGAAGGTTGGCGTAAGTTCTGACAAATTTTTTTAGTAAGTCAGAAACTTAAATGCTTCAGTTCTTTATCTCAGACAAAATGATGTGCATTGATTTGTTACTTAATTATGAATTAACCATATTAATTAATTAATCAAATTAAATTTATCTAATAAGCTAAATGAATCCCTTTTCTTATTCTAATTTCAAGCCTAAAATTATTTTAACATAATATGACTAGAAAAAAAATGGCCATTTAAAGGCTTAAGTTGCAAAAAAATCTAAATGCGCTTCTATTTAAAAGAAATAAATAAAAAAATATTCTTTAAAAACTTATATTTTTATTTTTTTACATAAATAATAAAACAGCTCATCGCCTCCCCCCCCCACACCCATTTATTTAAAAGTTGCTTCATCTGCAGGATTCTAAAACAGCATTTCTTTTCTCATAAAACAATTTCTAATTAGCTTGAAATAACTATATTCATTGAAATGTCTAAACAAATAGAACCTAAAAATAATGACACATGCATTATATATTATTAAGAATTTAAAATGTAAATACGGTATTTTGCATTTCGTTGCATTTTTGGATAAATACAATTTGTTGCATGATCAAAAGAAAGGGAATCGTAACTCATTATAAAAGCTGCTTTCTAGATTTTTTTATTAAAATTGTCCCCCTATTCTTAATTCAGTATGTTAGCAAAGATATCCTCTAAATTTTATTCGATGTAATGAATTTGAAAAAAAAAAAGACATTATAAAATACTTGCCTTCACCTATAACTATTCAATTTTCTCAAACAGAATTAACTACTTATTTGCATTTAATTATGTAAAACTATATAACTAACTTAACTATAAGAACTAAAACTATCTAACTTGATATGTCATATCGTAACAATAATAGAAGCTCTATGTGCAATTTTAGTTTCAGCCGGTGGACAAAAAAGCGCAAGAATGTATATTTGATTTTACTGTATTGCAAAGCTTAGAATGTTTATGTGCTGAATTTAGAAAATAAACATCTGAACATTCGTGATGTTCTCTAATTTGCGCATTAACCAAAACTTCTTGGTACGATTATATCTGTATTAAAGATTATGTAAAAAAGTTTCGGATATATAACTCGCTCTGGTTATACAATGACTTCGATTTTAGCAAAAGAGAAGAGAGTGAAGGATTTAATGAAAAAATATTGATTTAAATTTCATGACTAATTTTTATTTGAAAGCTCAGCCGCTGCAAAGCAAGAATTTTTTTAAAAATAATATACTTCAAATTTATATTGAGTAGAAATACTAAAAATTTGATTAAGTATCTGTTAATTTAAAATCTAAATAAAATTTGAAAATTCCTTTCTACTACTTAAGAAGTTATTTTCAATGAAGTATTGAGAGTAAAATCTTTACGTAAAGAAATTTTAAGCCAGCATAAAGATATGATTTATTTAAAGAGAATAATTATAATTATTATCATGTGAGAACATGATTTTGTTTTGGTTTGGTGTTTTTGAAGCCTGAAAATGCACATGTAGAAAATTGACGATTTAGCGCTTTTCAGAATTTTTCACTTATAGGGTTATTAGAAAATGATAAAGAAAGTTGTTACATTTGGCGACTTGCCTACAAAAAGTTAGAACTTGGCAAGAATGTCCACCATGTACTCGATTCACTTGTCAGGCCAATAAAGGGCAGGAACTTAAGAATTTATCTAGTTTAAACCAGATTTTCACAAAAAACGAAAAAAGAAAGAAAGAAAATCTGACCTCGAGATATTGTTTTGAAGAACAAACGATTTTAAGAGGGGGGGGGGGGTAAACCATAGTTTTTTTTTAAATATCGATGCATGTGTAATCTGATAGTCACGTGATTGTTTAAAACCAGTTGAAACTGATTTTCCATGAAAAAAAAATTTGGCTTCGAGAAAAAAATTTAGAATTTGATGATTTTGAGACGGTCAAAAACCATCGCTTTATTGTTTAAAACCAGTTTAAACTGGCTTTCCATGAAAAAAAATTCTGGCTTCGAGGAAAAAAAATTCAGAACTTGATTGATTTTGAGATGGTCAAAAACCATCGTTTTTCTAAATGTTTGTGATTACGAGATATGTGATGCAAGAACATGATGTTTTTTTGTCGAATTGATACCATTTGACTTAAAAATTTTTTTCTCATATGATAACTTGAGATTTGCGATGGCAGATTTCAGTTTTTAAAAATTATTTTAATTTATTTTTCTACGGTGAATTTGTTACGGATAATAAGGATATAAAATATTAAACAGATAAAATTTTAAAGAAAAATATTATTAAAGAAGCATTTTTATAAAATTTGAAATGAACTCATGAAATAAAAGCTATGAAATATTCAATCGGTAAAAATTACTTATAAAGATTTTCACTCAGTTTTTAAAGGACATTTTCAATAACTAGTTTCCTCCGAACAGCAAAGTTAAACATTTACCATTTATCATTTGTTTTAAGAAATCTTTTCAAACAGTCTTAATTTTCCATAACTACTGACAAATGAGATGACATTTTACATGGTCCTCACCAGCAATATCAATTAACTTTGTCGTCGATTCTCCTTTATTTTAAAATGTCATTACGCGGGGAACATTTTAAGTCATTTTCAAAGGATGTCAACACAGAAATGTAGCAGAAGATATGTGTACATTATTGATCAGCAATTTCTGTCAGCATCTGACGGTAAGTTTCATTTTTATCGTTTTGTAAATGTATCATTAGAAAGTAAATCAAAATTTTGCATATTTATGAGCTCTTCCTTGCGAGTTAAATGGGCTCTCTTTAAATGAAATGAGGAGGCTTTGAGATTTATTGAAATGTATCGTTCTTGAGGCCATGAAATTTGATTTGTAAATTTGTAAATAGAGAATGATATCTTTGGATTAATTGCTTATGCACAAATTATTTGAGCCCCAGTAAATGATATAAACCCGTCATTGTTTTCATCAGCAGTTTTTATGGATTTACACATCATTTAGAAATAGCGTCTTCCGTTTAACCGAGAAATCATCTTGATCAAATAAGTATAAAGATACCTGATACCTAAAATTTTCGGTTGATCTGATATGCAAGAAAACAGTTGTTGATTGGTTAACGGTTTTACTGCCGATGACGAGACATATCTTCTTGTAGATATTCCTTGCTATGCTAACATTGTTCGTAGGGTTTGGTTTTACATAGTCTGGGCGGAGTAATTCTTTGTTGCCACAAATTTCTTGAAGTGTTTTGGTTCTTAAAATATTTTTGAAAATGAAACTTTTTTGGTCATAAATATTTGAAACAAATTTTTATTACAATACTTTTTTCTTTTTTAATATCCATGTAAATTTCAAATGGATTATTTAAATAGATAATCCCTTATTCCATGGATAACTCATTTATTTAATTGGATTATTTGTCAAAAAAAACACCCTTTTTCGAACTTTTTTTGAGATTTTTGGTGAATTTAACGGCTAGATGTCATCAGACATCTGGCCGTTGAACCTTCATTAAAAGAAATAATATCAATGTTATTTTGTCTAGATTACTAAGCCACACCAACATCAAGGAAATTTTCAGTTTTGTTATGAAGAGGAGATTATATTATTATGAGAAAGTACCAAAAAAAATTCGAAACTAGGTGAATCAATAAGGAACTATTCTATTAATCTAATTCTTCTGATGGATGTATTATCCTTTAAGTCCTCTTGCACCACAACTTAATATTCTAGGAATTTTACCTCTTTTGGAAAGTTTCATGAAAATACCCTTTTCGCAGTACGTAGAAGTCCCAACTGAGAGCACATGTGAATACCATACAGCTCTGATTCGGCACCTTCAAATTTTCATTTGTTTGAATTTTTTAAGTTGTTCTTCGTTGATCAATAGTTGACTCTGATGACGATCTCAGACGATTACGTTCAAAGACATCAGGATTTTCGAACTGATCCACCAATGGAAGAAATATATCAATACCAAGGTTTGACTGCCTGTTGATCTGAACTTTCGCATGCAAATAAAAATGAAATAATTCATAAACGGAATGGCTTTAACCAATGAAATTCGGTATCTTGTGACTATAATTAATAAGAGAAGTCTCCTAAATACATATTTGTCCTATATATTCAGTAAAAACTCTAGATTTATATTAAAGATCTATATTTCTTAGCTATTCTACTGCTCTGAAAGGTATTTGTGACCTTACTCATAATTTATAATTTCATGTGTAGGAGAGAGATTAAGACATTATGCAAGATAGTTTCGCGGAGACCACTCCACTGGTATTTTTCAATTATTGTGAAATTTTGAAAAACATTCAGTAATTCTTTTATCTTTTGAAAAATGAAACCGAGTCTTTCGTCGTTTTAAATAAGTCATGGGTCAAGACAGCAAGGAGAATGAAGCAACATAATCAGCAATTCCGTCTGTGGTTTGTCTTAAAGTACTCCTTGCAGATAACAAATTTATCTTTTCCTGAATTCGAAGATATGGTGTGCTTAACTAAGTTTATGGGTGAAAAGTGCTTTTCCTTAATCCTATAATGGAAGCATTCAAAAGAAGGTTTTTCCTAAAAAAAGACAGGTTTCTTTATGCTTCTAGATAAGGACGATGGACAAAGGGTTGAGATTTATTTTCTCTCTCGAAAGGAATGCTCTTGAAATACTTTTTAACTTAAAGAAACATTGTGCTATTTCTAAAGTTACAAATTAATTATTTGTACTGGCGACTATGTATGTATTTAAAAGCAAGAAAATGAAAAAGGTGCTTTTAGCTAAAATTTGCTATAGTGCATAAATATCATAGAGTCGTTTTATAAAAAATGGTCATCATTTAATGAAACGCAATTTTTTATCCCTTAAATTGCTTTTTAAAAAAATTTAAAACTGCTTTCCAATTAGAAATCTGAATAATTAAATTAAGTTCATTTGTTTAATTATATGGTCTTCTATTTCCTGGAAAAATTCGATTTGGAAATTGGTATTGATTTGAAAATTTCAATTTCTTTTTTATTTATTGAAAAAAAATTTAAAAAAATCCCAACTGTTTTATATTAGGGTGTCCCTTATTTAATATCGCACTGATTTTAACTGAATATATTTATATCAAATCGCAGGCCTATCTATTAGCCATATCTGAATCCAGATGTCCAAAAAGGTTTTTACCGTATGCATCAGTGGTGACCCAATCTTTCTCAAGACTTTTCCTACAGAATTGAATTTGGAATAACCAAAGGAAACATCTGCGGCATATTACGTTTCTTCGTTTTTAAAATCGTGGAAGAGGTATTACATCTATTACATCTTTCCGCAATCGGTTTAAGCAAGTGAAATCTGTCAATTTTCACAAAATGGAAACTACAGCTGCTGTCCTGCAACGAAAGATACTTGACATCACATTCAAATGTTAATTCAAAACTGATATTGTAGCGTGTTGTGATGCGCGAGGATAGAACCTGGGACCTTGTGGTTCGCAGTCCAGTAACATGACCAGGATACAAAAGCAATTGCTCGTGTAGCGTAGTTGTTAACTGGCTTTTATGCTATTCACCACAATATATTTCATGTTAATGTTAACTTATTTATGTTAATGATGTCTTAAGCAAATAATACCACGTCTCATTTTATAGAATTTCACAGAATCATTAATTTCACTAAAATATGCATTATAAATGATTCTTCTTCTTCATCAATTTATAAGGAAGAATATTCATAATTACTCTAGAAAGAGGTAATTTTCAAAGAAAAATTTATTCTGGAGACAAAATATATTTAACGATTCTGTTATTTAGTCTTTACGTTTGTATACCAAATATTTAATGATGAATCATTCTGGAGTCATCATGAAATATTCTCTAATCCTCACATTCATCTGCTTCATATAATACTGGTATCCTCACATATATCTGTATCCTCATATTTAGTAAACCATAATTACACTATGAATGATTTCGTGATAATAATGGCTCTTTCCAGATCTAATTTGCTTATTTCAAACAAAACAACAATTAAAGCATTAACAGAAATGAAGAATAATAAAAATTCTCTATACTTAAATCAACTGTAATATTTTGTATCATTATTATTAACATCATCATTGCTGACGTCCTTTAATGCTTCATATGTATACCGATTACGTTCTCTAATGTCTCTTACATACACCTATTAAATAAGTCCTCTAATGGCTTTTACGTACACCTATTGGATACGTTCTCTAATGTCTCTTACGTACACCTATTAAATATGTCCTCTAATGTCACTTACGTACACCTATTAAATACGTTCTCTAATGTCTCTTACGTACACCCATTAAATACGTCCTCTAATGACTTTTACGTACACCTATTGGATACGTTCTCTAATGTCTCTTACGTACACCTATTAAATATGTCCTCTAATGTCACTTACGTACACCTATTAAATACGTTCTCTAATGTCTCTTACATACACCTATTAAATACGTCCTCTAATGACTTTTACGTACACCTATTGGATACGTTCTCTAATGTCTCTTACGTACACCTATTAAATATGTCCTCTAATGTCACTTACGTACACCTATTAAATACGTTCTTTAATGTCTCTTACATACACCTATTAAATACGTCCTCTAATGACTTTTACGTACACCTATTGGATACGTTCTCTAATGTCTTTTACGTACACCTATTAAATATGTCCTCTAATGTCACTTACGTACACCTATTAAATACGTTCTCTAATGTCTCTTACATACACCTATTAAATACGTCCTCTAATGACTTTTACGTACATCTATTGGATACGTTCTCTAATGTCTCTTACGTACACCTATTAAATATGTCCTCTAATGTCACTTACGTACACCTATTAAATACGTTCTCTAATGTCTCTTACGTACACCCATTAAATACGTCCTCTAATGGCTTTTACGTACACCTATTGGATACGTTCTCTAATGTCTCTTACGTACACCTATTAAATATGTCCTCTAATGTCACTTACGTACACCTATTAAATACGTTCTCTAATGGCTTTTACGTACACCCATTAAATACGTCCTCTAATGGCTTTTACGTACATCTATTGGATACGTTCCCTAATGTCTCCTACGTTCACCTATGAAATAGGTCTCCTAATATCCTATGTACACCTGTTATATACGTCTCCTAACGGCTCTTTTACGTATATCTATTAAATAGTGGTCTAATGTTTCACATGCACATGCATTAAATACGTCCTCTAATGTCTCTTATATACACCTATTAAATACGTTCTGTAATGGCTCCTATATGCAGTTATTAAATATGAAATTTCTCTACTGAGCAAACTAGAAGACATTTCGCATTTTCGACCTCTCTGCCTTGTGGGCGATCCACCCCAGTGCTACATCATCGTTTTCTAACAGTCCCAGCAATAATTCATTTCTGGGTAGTCATTGCTCTGGGGCGCCAGGACGGTGCGCCCGCCTGAGAAAGTCCCTCCAGTGCGTCCAAGAAGAAAAATCGTTACGAATTTATGGAGGCGCAGGTAAACTAAAAGATGAGAAACAAAATGGAACAGTAGAGACCGACGGAGTGGCGCTGATGATACCCGTCCTGGCTCAAAAGCCCTTAATGGTTTCACGGCGGGTGCATTCTGATTGGGAGGAACGAAGCAACAAGTGGCTTGCTTTGCTGATGTCAAGTTGGCGGTCGTTAATGTTATAAATTATCATTTGTCGTCATCTACCCTCCAAGAGGTCCTTGTTATATCTCTTCGTCCCTATTTTATTTTCTTTAAAGAGAGAGGGTGGTCGGTCATTATCTTGAAAAATTTTATTTTTTAGTTTTATAAACATTCGTTATTATTACGGGTAACTTTTTAGTAGTTTTTGGAGCTTCTCCAAACATTTGCTATTTATTTGTTGACCCATGGGATCAAATGAAATTTTAGATCATTTGGTTTAGCAAAAATGAGTTGATTTGCTTAAATTTTAACAAGATATTCAAAGCAAAGATTCATGTATTAGTAATTTTGATATGGCTTTTCTAAATTTTCTTATATGGCTAAAAATATGGCCTTTCTTTTGAAAATTTCTCTTCTAACTGAAGCTTTAAATGTGAGAATGAAAAGAAGTTTCCAGAATCATGAAATAAAGCAGTAATTTTGTTTCAAATTTCTAATCATCGTACACGTTTATCAGAAATAAAATTATAAAATTGTCACAATGGAGATAGAAAAGTGTTGCATTGCCAAGAAATGATTTTTTTTATTAATTGGTCTGCTGAGTATTGTTATTTATTATCACCGAGACACAACTTGGCTGTACTATGTCATAATTGTAAATATAAATTCAGAAGACCAAATCCATTTACCTAAAATTTGTGTCGACATTTATTTATAAGATCTATATATTTGAATTTATTTGACAAAAGAATTTTACTTTAATTAAGCGATTCGTTGAAATTTATCTGTTTAAAGCACAATATCGAATAACCCTACTGTAAAAAATAGTTTTGATATAAAAATCACTACGTCAAAACTATTTTCTATGGTAACAGTAGATAGGAAATGGTAACAGATATACCATATGTTGAAACTTTATCACCCCCCTCGAGGTCCAAGGTTTTCCGCCCGAAGGCGCTGTGTCCCCCTCTGGGTTTTGTTTGTATTAGTCAGTTTTGTTGTGTACGTTGTAGAGTCATGTTGTATTGCTTTTTCTTTGTGGGCTTTGCTGTATACATGCTGTGTGTGAATAAAATGTGTAAAACCACTAGTTGCTTCCATTTCCTTTCTGACAGGTAAAAGCTTTTCGAATCATTCCATTGGCTATTGAATTGGTCTAATCACCATAATTCAGTGTCTTACAAAAAAAAAAAGAAAAAAGAAAAGGAAGCACCTAATATATTTTGAAAATAAATGATACTTTACATAACAATATCAAAGTACAGAAAAATTACAGTAATTATTATTTCTTAGACACATTTTAAACCAATCCCTAAAAAAATAAATAATTCCTATTTTTCTATTGTAGATATCAAATTTTGAAGAAAATGTACTATTTTTTAAATTTAGAAATCTTTTAAATAAAAAAAAAATTAAAATAATAATTTATTCATTGAATCAGATTTAATTGATCAGAATCAATTGATCTTAGAATTGAATGCGATCTTCTTTTTTTTGCTGAAATAATTTGAAACTATAAACTTTGTAAGAATCATCTTGCTTTCAATAATGAAATTTATGATGGAATTTTATTTCCAAGTTTGAACATTTATTATAGTTAAATATGACAAGAATTATATTCTCGCCTTTAATATTTTGCAGAAATATGCCGAAAAGACTTCAAACAAAATTTCACTTAAATTCTATTATAACAAGGATGATTTAAATGTAAACAATACATTAATTAGGAGAATCTTTAGAAAATTAATTATTTTTTTAATAAAAAGAATTCAATCGACATTACAAATATTGATTAAAGAAGGCAGATAATTTGGTTTTGACGGAAACTGATTTTCCTTTGTTTATATTAAAAAACGCTTTTAATTTGTTTAACAAATATAACTATGATTGTCTTAAATTATTTGCTTCAATTGATAACAGAATCTTTCGAAAGTAAGTTTTAAATTTAATAAAATTTGCCATTTCTTGCCAAAAAAATTTTGCCATTTCTTTTTATATCTTTGATTCTATTCTTTTTTAACTATCGTCTAACTAGAATAATTAGAATAATAAATAGAATTATTTTTATATTTGAACTACAAGGCGAAACTTCCTTTATGTAGCTCCTCAGAAATTTTTGTTTTGTTTGAAATTCCTTTTCGTTTTATGTTCAATAATACGAACTAATGAACCCTACGCTGTTTTTTATAATAAACAACTGCTATTTATTGTTAAAACAGTTTTAAATAATTGGCTGCTTGAAAAATAAACTTATTTTAATGAGTTGTACCAAAATAATTAAATTAAAATCGGATTTGGTAAAAATCGTTTTCAATTTCTTTTTTAAACTAATGCGTCATTAGTTATTCCATTAAAGATTTTAAATTATTTCGAAAAGAACAAACTTAATTATTTCATAATAAAATTTGTTTTCCCATATATATTTTCAATAGAATGTTGTTATTTAGTTAAATAGGAACAATACGACTGTCTAGATGAAAACGATGCTTTCTTTAAACTTAGGCGTTTGACATATCAGCTAGAATTATTTTTTATACTAATTTATGATATGAAGATTATAAACCAAATCTTACAATTTTAATCTTACTGTGTTTTTGAGTTAATGTGTTTAAACGCAGAAAAACAAATAATGTTCTAATTACTAGATTTAGCCCAAAAAATTTTTACCTTTAACGCACGGGACAGATTTCAAAATTTGACCACCCAAATCTTGTTTTGATTAATTATAGATCACACATATAAACAGACTGCAATGCACATAATTTAAAATTGCTTAACCGATATCAGAGATTAATAAGTTTTGATTTTGCAAAATATAGAAATAGAATTTCATGAAGATTACATTATTTTCTCTTTGCGTATACGCTTTAAAGTACAAAGCAAAAATGATTATTTTATAAAAGTCTTTAGCAAAATTTTGTTAATATTACTACTGTAAAACGGAAATTATATTACAATTTCACTCCTTAAAAAATTCAAAAAGTTTGGAAAAATTATCGGAAAATGAAGTTTAGTTTGCATCGAAAATAAACTTTTAAAAGCTATTAGTAATATGAGTATTTGATTAATTGCAACAGAAACACCTTATGTAGGAAACATTTATTTTGATAAATTTTTATTAATGTACAAAATCGAAACGAAATTCTAAAATTTCGTTTAATAAATTTTTACAAGCTTACTGAATTTTTATAATTTTTCAATGTTTAATTTATGAAAGAAACATACAAAATTTATCTTGATATTTTATTGGAAAGTTAAGTCATTTATTTTATTTTATAACAGCAAAGATTATTTTCCACTTATTCAATTAATTATTTTTAATAAATTAAAAATATGATTCTAATAGTAGCAGTTAGCATTTCATGGCACCATGTTCAGATGCTAAATAGCAGTTAAGTAAAATGAAGCAGCAATAGAAGGTTATAGTTTGGTCTGAGATAAATGGCTGTAACTAGAATTTTAATGAAAGACACAAGATGCAAAATTATTTGAATTTAAGGAAAATTTCAAACGTTAAGATCTTTTCTATTTTTAAGGCACCCTATAAGTTTCTTTTCATGAAACCTATATGATTACAGGAAATTTGTTGTTTAAGGTCGATTTGTTGTGCTTTATGCGAATATAAATTTTGCTTTAGCATTTAATTCTATCTGCCAAGAAATTTCCTCTTACCCTCTATGTGCGTTTTCTTTTTGTTTATGGATTAGAATCTTTGATCACCAAGAGAAGAATCCATTGTCAGCGATAAATAAATGTCCTATGGAGCAAGATCGGGGGGAATACGGAGAATATGTTAAAACGTCTCAATAAAATTGTATTGGTTTTTTTCTTGCAACCAATACAAATAATGAGAAATGGCACTTCCTGGTTTCTTAATTCTCGCTTTTTTGTTAAGGTAGCTTTCACTTTATCAAGCTAATAACAATATTTGACATAATTGATAGCTTCACCTCTAATAGGATGTTGGTAGCAAATTACACCTTTCCAGTCCCATCAAATGGATGAAGGAACTTTCATCGTTTAAATTTTTGGTTTCTCGACAATTGAAGGTCTGTTGTCTTTAGACCAATGGCATTTTGATTCAAAATCCAATTGTATGATAACTAAAATCAAACAACAAGCTCCTTTAAGAAAGGAATCATTCATGTTGCCGGAAAATTAAATTGTTTTTAACCAAACAACTTTTAATGCCATCAACAAACGTGAAATACCAACCTTAAAATGATTTACTAATCTCATTTAGATAAGTTAATTATGTATCGTTATCCGGGAATGTTAGTGGCATCCTCTATCTCGAACACACTATATCGTGGATTGTCAGCCAGCATGGCCTTGACAACGCCTGTATCTGACGTTACTTGTCAGCAACTGCAGTCTTCAGTTTGTCAAACGCAACTGCTTTCATCTCTTAAACCGACAGCAAATGGAAGCGTTGCTGTTGTTTCTAGTGGCACTTGTCATTGACTTTAGAAGTCAGTGATTTAGGCCAAGGGTGCGTCTCTTGTTTTTTCAGTAGCGCCATCTAGGGCCAAGAGTAAGACTTAGCTACTCACGAGTCTCAACCCTTTTTACGGGCGGACTTCATTCATGCAATTCATTAATTCAACCACAGACGTAATTTAGACCTGAACCATAACCCTTGATCCAGTACCCTCAGTGGTATTACTCTCGAAAAGGAGGACTTTGTGACCACGACAGATTTGTACGCGCGCCAGCTCCCACCACACACGGAGAGTCTTCGGCTGGCTGGTTCGAACTCACAACCCAAGCGAAGCGAATCCAACGCCAACCAGCTATACTGGCCAAGAGAAAAAATGTTCACCAATGAAGCATCTAGTAAAAGAAGACTAATAGAAGACAATGTTACAGAGGGCTAATAGATAAGCCTGCTATTTTATATAAACAAACACAGTTAAAAACAGTTCGAAAGAAACTTAATGGACCTAATATAAAAAAGTTGGAAAAAATTTAATTAGTATCTACAACATTTTTTTAATAAATAAAAAAAGAAATTGAAATTTCCAAATCAATAACAATCTCCGAATCGAATTTTTCGAGGAAATAGAAGAATATTTGAGCAAATAGACATTATTCCATTATTTTGATTGATTATTGTAAATCAGCTTTGAATAAAACCACTAGGAGAGGTCTGAACAAAATTTCCTCAGATGCTCTCTAAAACACTTGTCATGCTAGTAAACGCCTTGCATGGCAATGGCATACAATAGTTACGAAATATTAACTTTTGGTGTGAATTTAGCATTTTTATTGAATCTATCGTGTGATCCTTGGTGAGTGTTTTTGGCGATTAATCCTTGACATGCGGTTAATTGTATCCCAAATAGACACGTTTTTCACTAACAATTGAAAGAAAAATGTAACAAAAAACTGCACGTATTTTCACAAAATGGCAATTTCTTTGCATGGCATTGGCGTACAAGAGTTACGAAATATTAACTTTTGGCGTGAATTTAGCACTTTTATTGAATCTATCGCGTGATCCTTGGCGAGTGTTTTTGGCGATTAATCCTTGACATGCGGTTAATTGTATCCCAAATAGACACGTTTTTCACTAACAATTGAAAGAAAAATGTAACAAAAAACTGCACGTATTTTCACAAAATGGCAATTTCTTTGCATGGCATTGGCGTACAAGAGTTACGAAATATTAACTTTTGGCGTGAATTTAGCACTTTTATTGAATCTATCGCGTGATCCTTGGCGAGTGTTTTTGGCGATTAATCCTTGACATGCGGTTAATTGTATCCCAAATAGACACGTTTTTCACTAACAATTGAAAGAAAAATGTAACAAAAAACTGCACGTATTTTCACAAAATGGCAATTTCTTTGCATGGCATTGGCGTACAAGAGTTACGAAATATTAACTTTTGGCGTGAATTTAGCATTTTTATTGAATCTATCGCGTGATCCTTGGCGAGTGTTTTTGGCGATTAATCCTTGACATGCGGTTAATTGTATCCCAAATAGACACGTTTTTCACTAACAATTGAAAGAAAAATGTAACAAAAAACTGCACGTATTTTCACAAAATGGCAATTTCTTTGCATGGCATTGGCGTACAAGAGTTACGAAATATTAACTTTTGGCGTGAATTTAGCATTTTTATTGAATCTATCGTGTGATCCTTGGCGAGTGTTTTTGGCGATTAATCCTTGACATGCGATTAATTGTGTCCGAAATAGACACGTTTTTTAATAACAATTGAAATAAAATATTAACAAAAAAATTGCACTTATTATTACAAAATTCCAAACCGTATTTGATATATTTAAGTGATTGCGATTTGCAATTATCGCGTTTACATGTTTCTTAAAGTACCGATAGACAGACAGTCAAGCCTTTGTTGGTTTTGGTGGTTATTTGATGGGTGTCTACATTATAGATGTTAAATCTGTGTACCGAATCTTATGTATCTAGCTCTTTTAGTTTCTCAGTTATCGTGTTATGTTATATTCGAATAGCCGGACAGACGGACTTTCTCTGAATACATTTTTCTCAAAATTTGATAAAAATCTGTATACTTGATGCAAAGACCATATGCGAAATTTCAACCGTCTAGCTCAAAATGTTTTTGAGTTATCTCTGTTGCAGACAGGCAGATGGGCTTTTTCGAAAAATGTATTTTTCGAATTAAGGGAAGTCTAGAACATGGAGAACGTGGAGGGAAGTCTAGAGCGGGGACAAAATTACCAGTTCGAATTTTTTGACAATTAGAATATTCTACGTATAAGAAAAAGTAAAAATAATCAAGTGATGAAATAAAAAAAAAATTGTATTGAAGAATAACAAATTTTCATAAAACGTATACACTCTATCACATTTTTTCAGTATCAACAAATTTTAGCGAGTTTTGAAAATTATAGAAATAAGCCTTTTTCATTTTCTTTCTTTTAAGCATATACATAGTCACTGAAATAAATAGTTAATTTGCAACTTAAAAAATATTATAATGTTTCTTCAAGTTAAAAAGTATTTAAAAAACATTCATTTTCAGAAAAAAAGGGAAAAATCCAGACTCTTTGTTTATTGTTCTTATCTAGAAGCATAGAGAAACTCGTCTTTTGTTCGGAAAAAGACTTCTTTTTAATGCTTCCATTATAGGATTAAAGAAAAAGCACTTTTCACCCATAAACTTAGTTAAGCGCACCATATCTACGAATTCAGTAAAAGATAAATTTGCTATCTTCAAGGAGTAGTTTAAGACAAACCACAGACGGAATTACTGACTATTTATTTATCTAGATTTCGTTTTACTTTTTAAAAGTGCTACGAATTGTTCAATGTTTTTCGAAAATTCACACAGTGATTAAAAAAACCAGATCACATGCTATTAAAATTTGAATAATTAGATTTCTATTACTAAGCTCAAATCGATGTAACGCAATATCAGATATTGACTGCTTCGACCCATCCTGAGGGGTACAGACAAAATCTGAAAAACAAGACCGCAGCTGTAACATTAGTGAAACTATAGCCGCGTTCCGACGACCTGTGCGTCTGCAGACATACTTACCTCTCTTTCCCCTCTTTTGCGATTTCAACGGCCCCATTGTTGGAGCAACCCCGCCTATTGACCCGATTCGGAGTTTCCTTCAAATTGTCGGTAAACTAAACAGACATCAAAGAACCTTGGAAAACCGGAAGAAAGGGGAAATAGGGGAAAGTGTGCCATATCGGCAAACGCACAGATTGTCGGAACGCGGCTTGAGACAGACGCATTTTGCCCTATTCCCCATATCTTGTGTTTTCCAGGGTTCTTTGATGTCTGTTCATTTTACCGACAATTTGAGGGAAGGTCCCAATTGACGTCCACAGGAGGGAGTGGTCCAAAAATGGGTCAATTGGTATATTTGCGACCATATTCGTAAAGGCCATAGGTCGTTCAGAGCGCTACTTAAGCGTGAGCCATAAGAGCCATCACTGGTACAATTCTTCTCATGGAAAGCACGTTCCGTCATCGGTAGAGAGTACTCGACCACATATCATTTCTGTACCCACCTGGGTGGCAAGAACGAACAACCGTGCCGGAAGCTTCTCATTCTCAAATTTTAGGTGCCCTCCCCTAACATAAATAATACAATCATCAATCTTTTCCAACATCGCCTCGTCAATGGACCCAATAAAATTAGCACAGCAACACATGTTGCAATTACCTTAAAGATTGTTTTACATTTATAATAATATTTGCCTCTTATTCCTTATCATTTCTGTTATCTTATAAAAAATTCACATTTGTGTCAGTCCTAAATTCTTAAAAAGAAAATATAATTCTTTTTATTTTTAGCATTTATTTTATAACATTACTGGATTTGAAGAAATCATTTGACTACTTTCACTAAATACATATGATATCATATAAATTTCACTTTTAGACAAAACGAAAATTGAAAATTTGGCTATGAAAAAGCCATAACGCAATTTTGTTTTTGTCTGAAATTAAACAGAAAAAGTCACAATGCTCGTGAAAAAAATAATAAATATTTGCAGCACTTTTCTAAAATTGCAGATAATACTAAAATGACCCGAATATCAGATTATTTTGTATTCATATATTAGAAATTTTTATAAAAAATCAGTCTTATATATCTTATATAAAAAGTTTTGCGTAAATTTTTAGAAAAGATAATTTTATTAAAAACTGTTCATTGTAATTAAAGTAGGATTTTATTTAAATAAAATATTTTTTAAAAATATAACAAGCGAAGACTATAAATTTTAATAATATAATATAGTTTATATAAAAATTTTCTGTTACGGAAAACGATTTCCCTAATTTTTTACGGAAACATTTATAATGTATACTTGAAAAACTTTTTAAAAAATCAGAATAAAATGCTAACGAATCCTTTGTTTTAAATTTAACAAGGAAGCTAAAAGGATTTCTTGCTTTTTAATCAAATTCTTTAACAATTATTCACGGAAAAAATTCTTTTTTTTTTTTTTTTGTTTCTAAGAAACCAGTTATTTTGAATTATCTTGACAATAGCTGCATTTTTATAGAACTCAGCATTTGGCTTCATTGTTCGAATTTGAAATACAGAATAAAAAATATTAAACAAACATTTAAAAAAAATCACTAATAGGACACATAAGTGAAGTTTTTCTATGACTTTTTGAAAACCCCTAAATACAATCATTTTTTTAAAAATTAAGTATTAAGTTAATTAAGGAACTGAATTGAAATTAAGAAACCATGAATGTATGTCAAATTCAAGAAAAAAACTTTACTTTGAAAAGCTCTAATCAGGTAAAGCATTTAATTTGAAACTGGTCCAATTCGGAAAACAAAGAAAGTTAGATAATTGTTTTAATAACTTGATTCAAGTTTTATTTTGAAGAAAAATGTTTTTCCGTCTCTAATAAGCAGTATTTCTAAAGCATTTTTAATTATTCATATTTCTTGAGCTGAATTTAATTCTGAGCTTTCTATGACTTTTTGAAAACCCCTAAATACAATCATTTTTTAAAAAATTAAGTATTAAGTTAATTAAGGAACTGAATTGAAATTAAGAAACCATGAATGTATGTCAAATTCAAGAAAAAAACTTTACTTTGAAAAGCTCTAATCAGGTAAAGCATTTAATTTGAAACTGGTCCAATTCGGAAAACAAAGAAAGTTAGATAATTGTTTTAATAACTTGATTCAAGTTTTATTTTGAAGAAAAATGTTTTTCCGTCTCTAATAAGCAGTATTTCTAAAGCATTTTTAATTATTCATATTTCTTGAGCTGAATTTAATTCTGAGCTTTCTATGACTTTTTGAAAACCCCTAAATACAATCATTTTTTAAAAAATTAAGTATTAAGTTAATTAAGGAACTGAATTGAAATTAAGAAACCATGAATGTATGTCAAATTCAAGAAAAAAACTTTACTTTGAAAAGCTCTAATCAGGTAAAGCATTTAATTTGAAACTGGTCCAATTCGGAAAACAAAGAAAGTTAGATAATTGTTTTAATAACTTGATTCAAGTTTTATTTTGAAGAAAAATGTTTTTCCGACTCTAATAAGCAGTATTTCTAAAGCATTTTTAATTATTCATATTTCTTGAGCTGTATATTTTAAAATTTGTGAAAATTGCGTTTTGGGAAATAAAAATGAATTTAATTCTTTTTCTAGAGATTATAAAGAGATAACACTATATCATATAATATGAGACAGTTAAACAAATTATATATGTTTTGAAACAAATAAACAATATCTTAAAATGTTGACAGCTCTAATAACATAGTTTTAAAAGCTCAACATAACCTATGATTTCCAAACATTTTGTGGTATCAATCTTTGGCGACGAATAAGCTGTTCGTGTTATTTTCATAAACTTAAAGTCAGTATAAATATGTACCAAATACTTTTTGAAATAATCTGTTGCTCATATAAACGGAAATTTAAAGATTTCGGTTTATGATATAATAGTTGTAATTCGTCATTTGTTATCAAAACGAAATCCTGTCTCGACCAATAATTGAAAAGAATGTGTGTATTGTAACTCTACATGACGAAACACTGGAATTAGATAAATCGAATTTGGTATAAACATACTTTGAAGTTGGGATTTTGTCCCTGGGTGCGATTTTCGTAATTAGAAATTTGATGGGGTCGGGATAGACGGGTCGGTAGAGTGTTGGATTCGCGTCCCTTAGGTTGCGAGTTCGAGCCCCGCCTGCCGAAGATTCCCTGACTGCTTTATTCCTGACGCGTGCATAAATCGGTAGTGGTCACAAAGTCCTCCATGTCGAGAGTACTACCACTAAGGGTACTGGATGAGGGGTGATCGTTCTCTGATTCAGGTCTAAATTACGATCTGTGGGTGAGTGAATGAAATGCGTGAATGAAGTCCACAGCGTAAAAAGGGTTACGACGCGTGTAGCTAAGTCTTTCTCTTGGCCCTAGATGGCGCTACTATAAAAAGAGACGCTCCCCCACAGGCTTAAAATCGCTGCCTTCGTAACAGCGGGTTTGTCCGTGGCAGTGCCATAAGAAACAACAACAACAAGCAGCAAAATTTGATGAATTAAGAAATAAACGAAATTTTGATGTGTTATGCTCTTATATCTTTTTACTATTACAGTATAAAATTCAATTTTGCACCATACTAAAACTCAAAAAAAAAAAATTATCATTTCAATGATACCAAATTTGTTTTCCAAGCATTTTTTCGTTCTTTTTTTAAATTACAAAATATTATATGCGCATTTTACAACAGTATATTTAGTTTTGGAATTAAAACTCAAATTGTTTTCATTGTTGGTATAAATATTTCATGAGGATCTGAAGATACAGCAGAAGTAGAGATTTTTGTTTCTAATGTACTCTCTGTTGCTAATCAAAAAGTCGTTATGTTTATCAGGTCGAATTTTGTTAGTTAAATGATTTTTAACATAATGATGTAGCGCATAGTATGCTCGAGGATGGAACCTGAGACCTTGTGGTTCGCAGTCCAGTAACATGACCACGATACAAAAGAAATTGCATGGGTAGCGTAACTGTTAACTGGCTTATAAAGGCATTCACCACAGACTCTCCCTCCAGTGAGTCGAACGATATGGCTGTTGAGTGGTGATGTATTATTTATTAGCTATTGAGTCTAAAGTGCCTGTACCCATTTGAGTAGCACCAAGCGTTATGGCTAGCGTGTGTGGGTGAGTGGTTGCTATTGCTGCGTCAAGTGAGTCTGACGACTTTGGTTTGCTGTGGGTAGATGGCGTCACAACAGCTGTACGAAGGTTGAAGGATCATCGTCCAAGGTCACCAATGTAGCGGATAGTATGCGCGAGGGTAGAACCTGGGACCTTGTGATTCGAAGTCCAGTAACATGACCACGATACAAAAGCAATTGATCGGGTAGCGTAGCTATTAACTGGCTTTTCACAACAACGATATTTCGCATCAGTTATTCTTTGGTAATATCGAACTTGAAATGGATGCGAAAATGACCATTGTCTGTTCAAAATCTTCGTTTAACTTTAAGATTCGTTTAACTCTCATTCTGAAAGAGGAAGGAATCCGGTTCCGTTGGAAGCAATAAAGGTTGCACTTCACGTGACAGAGGACAAAGGCTTCAAAGTACAGGCTATTATTAATGTTCGTCATGTGGCAATAAATTATTCAAAAGGTCATCTAGAATATCTTCCGATACTATCCACTTAAGCTTGAACTTGTGCAAAGGTTGCTTTTACTTGATTATATGATTCGAAATCATTTGCCGACACCAAAAGTAATTGTGTGGGATTGTCGCGTCCTTTACTTTCGGACCATATTTCTTCAAAGAATTAGATGCTAGAAGTCTAACAACATGCTCTATTACTGGGGAGCGATATGCATCGTTGTTACAGAATAAAATTAGTCTGGGTTCTGCAAGCGCGTTTGTGACTTTCACGCAAAATTTAGATGTAGCTCTTCCACGCATTAACCTTTTTATGAAGGAGGCTCTCAAAAATAACTTCACAGAAGAATATGTCACTTCCGCCATTTTCATGATGTATGGCCTTTCTACAGACAACTTTATAACTATGGCAATCCGAAAAGAGCTAATGCTCCCGTTGGAAGGTAAGTGCACTGATATGAACACTGACAAATAACAAGAGTCATTCGATTAGTTTAAGTTAGTTTAGTTATATTAACGTCCCGTTTTTAAAGCAGCACTAGGGCTATTTTGGGACGGACCGCGTAATTTTGAATCATGGTCAGATGACGAGGACGACACTTGAGCTGGTCATACCACACCACACCATCGGGAGGACGTTTGGCCTGATGGATTTAGCGTGCAAGACTCCCTTACACTACAGGTCTTCGATGGAATCGGGTCCCGACCCTGAAACCCTACGGCTCACGAGCCGAGACATTACCAGCAGGCCACCGTGGCCTACAGAAGGATGTAAGGCAATTAAAATAATCTGAATCATATGTTTATCAATATTTGAAGTAGTGCAAATATACGTTCCAGAGGAAACCATTAACAACAAACAACCTTAAATATTTTATTGCAAATTTTAGTAGTCATAAATACCGGTGAATCAACTGGTCGGCAAAGACGATTAGTTATTACTATAAACAAATCACAATGGATTGTTGGTGTGATACATTTGCTTTTTCTGTATATGTCAGACATAATTTCAAAACCAATTTTCGTAGATGCATTATTAGGTACTGAACTGAGATTAAATGTTAATATCTAAATTACAAATGAATCACTTTCTTTCGCAATTTGAAGAATTTCTTTAAAATGTGGAATTGATTCAAAACCTTAAACATTTCAAAAGTCTTTTACACTCCCATAGTTTTACTTAAAATTAAAATGCAAGTCAATTTTACGTAATATTCAGAAATAGCACGTGACATTTAAGTATTCATCTTTTGGGGGAAGGGAATTCATGAATTTCAGATGTAAATAAGAAAAGATAAAAATATCTATCAAACATTTAAAATCAAAGCAAAAATTCGAAATGAATTTAATTTTATGCACAAATGCCAAAGATTTAGAAAAATACTAGAAGCTAATAAATAACTGCATATAAGTAATAAAAATCGTACAAATTTGTCTGTATTGTGATCCATCCTCTGTCTAATAAAAAAAAAGATTTTGAAAAGGAGAGAAAGGAAAGACCACTTGATGGGACGGTGACGACAAACAACAATTTATTTTCTTAATGACCACCAACTTGACACCAGCAAAGCATTCCACTTGTTGTTTCATTCTTCCCGATTGGAATTCACCCTCCGTGAAACCATTAAGGGACTTAGAAATCACTAGCGCCATTCTGTCCGCGGTTGCTGTTCGATTTTTTTCTTTGTCATTCAGTTCACCTGCATCCCCATAAAATCGCACCAATTTTCCTCTGCCCTCCTCACCAAGTGAAGTTACACAGATGACTCCGAAGCAGCACAACATTCCTAGAATCCCAACACAATGTCTCCTTCGAGAAGAGCGATTTCTGGAACTGTTGTGGAAGTGATGATGTTGTACCATCATCCGTATGTCAGAGGTCAGCAGAGAGTAAAGAATTGATGGAAGGTTCCAGAGAAGTTGGAAGGCTCTTTAAGCCTACTACATGAAAGCGAAAAAAATTATAATTTGGATAGCAAACGTCATCATATAGTGGACTCAGGTAATAATAATAATACAAAAACGATACAAGAGATATAAACATAAAATGTTCAAGCAAAGGATTTAATGTGGATGGTTTGTTTTAAATAGATTATTTAAATCTTCGGTGAGTCATAATAAAATAATCTTGAAATTATGCCGTTGTTTTGATCAAGATGTCTGAGAGGACCTTTAGGATAATTCAGGAAAAGGACTACGTTATTACTTTGAAATGACGGATATTGGCTGAAATCGAAACGGCCATGATAATGTAGTCTATATGAAAATTATGAGAACCTGATAAATAATGAAATAGATAATGTAGTCTATATGAAAATTATGAGAACCTGATAAATAATAAAAAGGATAATGTAATGTAGTCTATATGAAAATTATGAGAACCTGATAAATAATAAAAAAGGATAATGTAGTCTATATGAAAATTATGAGAACCTGATAAATAATGAAATAGATAATGTAGTCTATATGAAAATTATGAGAACCTGATAAATAATAAAAAGGATAATGTAATGTAGTCTATATGAAAATTATGAGAACCTGATAAATAATAAAAAGGATAATGTAGTCTATATGAAAATTATGAGAACCTGATAAATAACAAAAAGGATAATGTAGTCTGTATGAAAATTATGAGAACCTGATAAATAATAAAAAGGATAATGTAATGTAGTCTATATGAAAATTATGAGAACCTGATAAATAATAAAAAGGATAATGTAGTCTATATGAAAATTATGAGAACCTGATAAATAATAAAAAGGATAATGTAGTCTATATGAAAATTATGAGAACCTGATAAATAATAAAAAGGATAATGTAATGTAGTCTATATGAAAATTATGAGAACCTGATAAATAATAAAAAGGATAATGTAGTCTATATGAAAATTATGAGAACCTGATAAATAATAAAAAGGATAATGTAGTCTATATGAAAATTATGAGAACCTGATAAATAATAAAATTTATAATGTAGTCTATATGAAAATTATGAGAACCTGATAAATAATAAAAAGGATAATGAAACCAGATTATGAAAAAGAAAAGATTTACTCTTAAAACAATGCTCATGATGCTTCATGATTGAAATGCTGGTGTTTATCGAAGTCCATCCAATGTTTATTTCAAAACTTTAAAAGTACTGTTTGTTTCAGTATCTCGAGATTCCCACTTTTCGACGATTCTGCCTCGCTAAGAGGCGAGAGATGGCAGGAGGAGTGCATTTCCAGAATTCTCCGTCAATCTTTGACCTTGATTTCAGCTTCGATAGATTTTTTTCGTTTAGGTTTTTCCCGCGTATATGCAAGTGTCTTGTCGTTTTTGATCGTGTCATTTTATTTTAACTCAAAATTGTGTATTGGTCCTAATATGGCTAGTTCAAGTGGCACAAAGAATATTTTATATAAAATCATTTAATGTAACAGATTAACTAATGTAGTTAGTTTCAAAACGTTATCAAAAAATTCAATAGCAAATAAAAAACTGAGTGTTTTAAGATAAAAATTATTATTAATTTGTAAAAAAGTGAAATATCAAATTTTAAGAAAAAAAATCTTCCATTTATTCATTAGAATTTAATGTTTAGATCTCTTACAGTAGATATATAATTGTTCTAAAGTATTTTATTATGAATTAGAATCTTTTTCTCACAGTATTAAGCGTTATCCGCAATTTTTTACATTTTCTAAGTACGCATTAATCAGAGTTCACTTCATAGCTAAAATTAAACATCTCCTCTTTTCATCTATCCAGTCATCCCCATTTTGACTAAATAAACGCATCCTGACGCATGCGCAAAAGGGCGGAAGGTTTTCAAATCTATGAATGAACAGCATTATTTATTCTTCACACTTCAAAATAATATTGTCACGTCGGTTCTTTAGTGTGTAACTCAATGACACACTCAAGAAGTAGAGCTAAACCCATTTATTAACTCAGAACACAGTGACTGACAAATCTTCTGCTTTTATACTATCAGGGAAAGTTCCAAAATAATTTTCTGGAGACAGTAATAAAAGTCCAGAACACTTGTCTGGTAAACTAAAGAAACGTCCAGAATCTTCTGGAACATGAAATAAAGGAAAACATAAAATCAAGGAATTAAATATTTACACAGACAGTGAATCATATTGTCTTTAGCGGGATTCGAACTTACGATATCTTGATTATAAGAACAGTGCTATAACTATTCGACCATGGAGAGTCGAATGCCTCTTTTCAATGCGGCAATATTACTGTTTATAATATGTTTTCATTTCCATTGAAAATAATAGAATAACTCATCTTTCACAAATCATACTTTTGTTGAAACAACTATTCTATATCCCTCCATCAAATGGGTTTATGTATTGAAGCTCTTCAACAAATAAAAGTAGAAGGACCATGCCATATGCATCCTTATATTTATAAAATATTCTAAATGAAACACATTTAATACTTGTTACAAACACTATTTGAAAAAAATTTAAAAAATATTTGAAATATACTGTAAAATACAAAAACTATACTTCAAAAATGCTTTGCACTTTAATATAAAACAAAGATTACTCAAAATGCCTTTTTAAAATTTCACTGTAAAGCTACTTTTTCAGAATTTTGTCGAAGCCACTATTTCATTTATTATTCAGTAAACTAGCTATAAAAGTTGTTTTCGATTCAATAATTCTTCAACATTTATTATGAAATGCATATTTGGGCAAACAGAAAATCATTTTTACAAGCCCAATTTAATGCTCATTTACACTTAATCGCTTGAAATCGCTCAACTATTCTTCACCCATATTTTATCTTATTCCTTCAAAACACTCTCTAAAAACAGATTCAATCTACTTAAAAATGTGCCAATAATTCTATTTAATAATATGAAAGCTCTAGCAAAATTGCAATCAAAGTTAGTTATAGATTAAATTCAAAGCTTTTGCAGACGATTTATTTTTAAACAGAGGTCGATATTTTAAAACTAAATCAATTTATCATGGATCATAAAGTAAATCAATTTATAAATTTATCACCATCAATTTATCATAGAGAATCTTATTATATTCTCAGTTGGCGAGGGGCAATATATCTTAGACAAAGGGGTGTGTAAAAGGCTGTTTG
The DNA here is from genome assembly GCF_947563725.1 of Argiope bruennichi. Taxonomy (NCBI): domain Eukaryota; kingdom Metazoa; phylum Arthropoda; class Arachnida; order Araneae; family Araneidae; genus Argiope; species Argiope bruennichi. The sequence continues at coordinate 108,404,418 of NC_079156.1, forward strand.
CCAACCTTAATCAAGTGGCTCATTCTTTTTTCATTAGAGACCCGATGTCCTTATTCAATAAGGGTGAATAGGACAGATTTTAGGAAGGAAGGTATTAGTGAAATGGAAAAAGTTCCGCAATGGCGTTTCTTTGTGAAAACTAAAGAAAGAAAGAAATCGAGCCCATTTCAGGTGATGAAAAACTGAAATAACTACTTTTTAAAAGTCGTTTTTTTAAAATTTGATAGCATCAATTTTAAAAACAGATGTTTAAAAACCAAGCAACGTGATTGATAATGCAATATCTGTTAATAATTCTTGCATTATAATAAGTAGCTGATATGTATAAATAACTTTAGTTAGTGATTTTTAAAATGAAATGCTGAAATGATTTAAATAATTAAATATATTTTTCTCAAATGATTCAGAAGCACAAATTAAAAGAAAATCATTAAAAATGTTAATTCTCCTCAAAAATATTTAAATTGTTTTGATTAAAATAAAATTCTTTTATTTTAACTCTCCAATGCGTGAGTTTTAAACACAAACCAGCATCTTCTCAAAACTTTCTCGCGTATTCCATAATACCCCAGAAAACGCCGTGCATGGCATTGGCGTACAATAGTTATGAAATATCAACTTTTGATGTGAATTTATCATTTTTACTGAATCTATCGTGTCATCCTTGGATAGTTATTTCGAGATTAATCTCTGGTATGTGTTAATAGTATTCGAAAACCGAATTTTTATTTTAAACGCGTTCTTCCCAGCCGATTGTTACAAACATTTGACATAAAACTTCACCTGTAGCTCACAAAATCTTATGCCAAATTTGATATATTTAAGCTATTACGTCTTTGAGCTATTACTTTTATATGTTTCTAAAAGTACAGACAGACAGATGGTTAATTCCGTGTTGGATTTGGTTCAAAATTAGAAAGGTGTCTAGACCTTAAATGTTAATTCTGTGCATAGAATTTTATCAATATAACTCACTTCGTTTCATAGTTATCTTGTTGAAATATATTGGAACAACCGGACAGACAGACTTCCTCTGGGGTTTTTTTTTGCGAAAATTTGATAAAAATTTGGTGTAGAAATTCTTATCAAATTTTCGCAGTTTATCAAACAGTATACCAAATTTCATCCATTTGTATGAAACAGTTTATGAGTTATCTTTGTCACAGCTAAACAGATGGATATTTTCCAAAAATTTGTTTAACGAATCCAGGGAGGTTTAAAACGTAGAAATTTGTCAAAATCTGGAGTTTGTAGTTTTTTGAAGATTTCTATATTTGCTCTAAACTACGTATAGTAGAAAGTAGGGAAAAAAAAAAACGCTTTTAGTCAGGAAAAATTCAAAAATAATAACAAAGAAATACACACACAAAAAAAAAACATTAAAATATTTTTGGAATGTTATTACACTGAATTTAACGAACCTGTCAAATTTGATACAGTGAGCACGAAGGTATTTTCCTACTGTATTATATTTGATACAAAGTATACTTGATACAAAGTATACTTTTGAATATTTGATACAAAGTATTCAAAATTTTATACCACATTTGAAGGACTAATGTTTAATTATCCATATCTGAAAGCATTTAAAACAAATGTTTTTCTTTTTAAACAAAGAAACACATATTATTTTTCACATTTATCAGAGGATAATTTTCCAGATTTGAGATATTGATAAATTTGTCTATTCTCAAAAAGTATCGGAAATTGGCCAATTCCCTCTATACCGACATTACAAAGTAGTACATCAGGTAATGAAGATTTCTAGTATTTCTTTTCTCTTAGTTGTATTATCTGATGAAAGTCATCTACGCTTTTGAAATGATTTGCAATGTGTTTACTTTAGATCTATGCTCCTCTGCTTTGAATTTCGATGAAAAAAATGTGTTGGCAATCTCGTCTTTTTCTTCACTATATTTAGTTACTCTTTCATATAAAATCCAAGCATTTACAATAGACAGATCAAGTAGATGATGAAACTATCTTCTATTTTTTATATACCATTTTTTATTTCTTATTTTTGTGTCGTCCATTTAGAAAACTACCAAAGAGGTCAACCTCTCCCATGTGTTTATTATATGTATAAATGAAAACAGAGCAGTCTATGAAATACTTTTTCTTTTGTTTTCTATCAACTGTTTATCTTCTGAAAAATGCTACCATCAGAAATATAATTAATTGATTTGGTGTGTTATTAGAATTAATTATGTTATCATGACTTTCAAAATGAAATCCATCTTTATTATCATCATTTCAAGTTGTATTTATTAAATCCTGTTTTTCCTTTTGAGATATAATTCTTTTTTACCCCATTTTCTAATCAGCAACAGTGGTCTCCCAAAAACTTTCTCGCATACTCTCTAATCAATTTGTCATGCCAGAGAACGTCTTACATGGCACTGGCGTACAATAGTTACGATATATTAAATTTTGGCTTGAATTTAGCATTTTTACTAAATCTATCGTGTCATCCTTGGTGAGTTATTTGGCGATGAATCCCTGGCATGCTGTTAATAGTATCCCAAAATCGAATTTGTGTTTTAAACATGTTTTTCCTGAACCACCTGATACAAAAATTTGACTCAAAACTGCACTTGCAGTCATAAAATACCATATCAAATTTGATATATTTAAGTCATTGGAGTTTGTATTATCAGGTTTGAAATTACAACCCAGCAGACATTAAACCTTTCATTAGATTTGGTTCAAAATTTGACAGGTATCCACACTACAAATGTTAAATTTGTGCACCGAATCTTATCTATCTAGCTCTCTTCGTTGTGTGTAGTTATCGTGTTAAATTATACTCGATCAGCCGGACTGATGGACATCCTGTGAACAGATTTGGCTGAAAGTTAGATAAAAATCTGCAAATTCGATTTAAAGACCGTATATCCAATTTCTTTAGTCTACTTCAAAGTGTTTTTTTAATTATCTTTGTCAGAGACAGAAGGACATTTCCCAAAAATGCGTTTTTCGAACTCAGGGAGATATAAAACGTGGAGGTATAAACGTCAAAATCTCGAGTTAATTTTTTTTGACGACTATTGTACTTTCTTTATATTAGGTTGCCAAAAAGTAATTAAGAAAAGAATTTTAAAAGTAATATCAAAAGTTAAATACCTAGATAAGCTATTGATAAAATCAGCGAAATCCAATACCGTTTTGAAAGTTAAAAAACTTAGCAATAGTCAGCAATTGTAACAGGAACTGAATAACTGATTATTACTGATTTATGAATATGAGCTATGCTGCAATCTGTTCACGAGAAATACAATGAATGCTTCTTTTCCAAATTCTTATAATGAATTTTATCTGATAAAGCATATACAAGTGAACAAAAAAATTTTAATAATAATAATTTTTAATGTGGCAAATAAATTATGCATCGAATCTGCAGTAAAAGTTATTTATTGTGAAAATAATTAGATTCCTTATGATTATATATTTTTAACTCACTTTTTTAAGTAATTAAGAATTAGTTTAATTTCAAACTATGGGTTCAAAAGATCTGAAGCTGCGAATAAGAATTCAGAAGCGTTTAGATGTTAAAACAAATCTTTATTAAAAACATCTTAATACATGTTTTTGTTCTCGTTTGAGAAAAGCTTCATAAAAATCTCTCATTTTAGCATTATATGGTGATTGGATATCATGATATATCATTTAATTAGAATATCATGATACATCATTTAATTAAAATATCTTTACATATTGTTTTATTGTAGTCTTTATATTACAAATATTGGAAAACAAGTAGGAAATTAAGATTGTTTCAGGTTGAAATTCCTTACTTTTTAGCATACTTATCAGCAGATTTGATCACCCCCCCCCAGTGAATTTTACATAGACCTTAAGCTCGAATTCAAAGGATCATTATCAAAGTATGCTTATTTCGTACTGTAACATAAGCCAGTAAATACACTCTTCAACTTGCATGTTATACTACAGCATGTTACTAAAATTCTGCTTTTTTTCTTTATTTGTAAAATTTTAAATTCACAAGTACAATGGTTAGCTTTCCAGTGCTTTTCTGATAAATATGGATATGGAAATTCAACTGAAAATCCCACTTTTGACATCAAGTGTTACGGAAATTCAAAATTCCACTAAACTAGACTACAGGTTCGCTTTGTAGTGAGTGTATGGTGTAATATAGTCAACAGGCCACAATAAAAAACAACGACGTTTAATCACACGAACACACAGATAATAATAACACAGCTGAGACGCACAAAAGCAATACACAGCAGCAGTTTCAACAATAGCAATAAGTAGGAATCGACAGTAAGCAACGACAACAGTACATAAAGCAGTCAGACAGAACTCATCAGGAGGAGGGAATCCACGTAACTAATCACTAAACGTCTGCTATTCTCGACTGTCTCGTTGCTTTAGTTGTACCCAACTTTCCACATACTACTATACGCCTGGCTACTCTACACACGACTCCATGCTATACTAAATTCCAAGACTCGGTGCACAGATAAATTCTCAATCCACTAATCGTTTGAGCATCATTGGTATCATTCAACTCATTCGTCGTTGACTCACTGTACTAATTTCGGTTTGGATAGCCGGCATTTTATAGCTTTCGGAATAGGGCAAAGAAGGTTCTCGAACCATCACGCGTAACTCGCTTCTTATTGGTCCTATCACCAGAATTCCTAAATATTCTAATATCTTCCATTTTGCAGCCAATGTTGAAAAATTCGTCACCAAATGGTCGTCAAATTTATCACTAAGCCCGGGGTCATTGATCTGGCATCTGATCAGAGCTACCTGAAAAACTATCTTTCTTACGAAGTAAATAACTGTGCTAGAAAGCAACGTTACAAATTCATAACAATATATTTTGAGGATAATCAAAATGTTTTATTTCCTAAAGTATTATATTAGTTCTATATCAGAATATTATTTTAATTTCGAATTCGCTTTTGATTTAGCATGTATATTTTCGAAAATATTCTTTATTTCTGTATCGACAGCACTGAGATTTTTAAGAAACGTTATTAAATATATGGATAAGCCAGTAACTATTCATTTTTCACAACAGAATTAAATATTTATTCCCATTTACCACTATAAAATTGCCCATAATAATTTCCTCACTTAATTGACCTTACTCAACCAAATAATCTCTAGAAATAAAATAAACATCTTCATAGGAATTGAAACGATAATTCTATTTAATTATTAGTAACCCTAACATACGCAATAATTAAACTAATTTACGGATTAAACTTAATGCATTTGTAATCCCATTTTAAGCCGAGATTATCGTTTTACGATATAAACACTTGTTAAAATTTATAGTAGGAAATCTTTCGGTATTCCCTGCTGGCTCAAGCAGTATAAATATAAAAAGAAATAGCACGAAAATGGCAATTTGCCAACCCCAATAAAACGGCTCGTTCATTTTTTATTCAATGTTTGATGTTGTTGCTCGAGGTGGGTAATATGGATTTCAGGAAGGATGCGTTTAATAAGGTAAATAATTCCTCACATATCTTGAAAGGTGAAAGGATTTCCGCAATAAAAAATTCATTTAGGGATAAAATAATAAAAAATCAAGACAAAATCAAAACGATGTATTTCAAGGATAAAAGAAATTAGAATTAACCTATTTTTATTGGTTATTATTTTGAAATGAAGAGCTAAACTGGAATTTTTTGAATAATCATATCAAGCAACAGATGAAGAGACGTTTTTTTTCGTTTATACAAAGTATAAAACAAGAAAGTATCTGCGAAGTTCTTAAAATAAAGCACTGTGGAACATAGATTCAGATTCATCAAAGAATATGAGTTCAGTATTCTGACGAAAATCAATGTTTCAGATCTTCATGAGTCTGGAAAACCCATTTTTGGAATTATTTCTTCTGCGGACACAAGAACTAAAAAACGCTTTAACCTAAACAGGTGAAATTTGGTATATAAAAAAAAAAATTGAAATATTGACTGCCGGGAGAAATTTATATGGTGTAATTTGTTTCAAAAATCATTTTTAGAGGTGTATTTCTTTAGTTTAGTTATATTAACGTCCCGTTTGCAGGACTAGGGCTATTTTGGGACGGACTTCGCAATTTTGAATCATGGTCAGATGACGAGGACGACACCTGAGTTGGCATCCCCCTCTCCACATCATATCATACCAGCGGGAGGACGTTTGGTCATGACGGATTTAACGTGCAACAGACCCCTTTACACGGCGGTTCTTCGGTTGAATCGGGTCTCGAACCTAAAACGCTCCGATCCCGAAGCCAACACTTTACCACCAGGTCACCGCAGCCCTAGTATTTCTTTAGAGAATTTCATTTGGGACATTAATTTTCAAAATAAAATAACATTGTAACTTAAATAATTATGCCTTTACGACAACAGTTTTGACAACAACTGTACTGTTTGATTTTCACACCAAATAATGTTGATTAATTTTATATCTAAAGCTTTATTTAAAACCACATAGGCATACACTGAAATTTGCGAAAGATTAGCTCAAACTATGAGACAGATTGTACAGAGAATGAATCAGCTAATACATCATTGTATTTTCCTCGAAAGAAAAAATTACTATGTAACATAACATATAAGGATCAGCAAATGCATCTATTTCACTTTAAAATGCCGAAAAGCATTAAAAAGAATTTTCTTCCTTTTAAACACTACCTTTGTTTAACCTTCTTATTTTACAGTACAAAAAAGCCTCTTAGTTTTAAAAAAAAGATTTACTTTAAAATTTCCATTATAGGATTTAGAAAAGGCATTTTTCTTCCACAACTTCTGCTAAGCGTATCACATTTTTGAGTTTAGGTAAGGATTAATTTGTTGTGAAGTTACAGGAGTGGATTTAAGATTGTTCACAGGTATAGCGACTGAGTACTGGATCTCATACGGTTGTTGATTTGATTTACGGCTTTGTTAGGGCTTCATAAGTCTTATTTTTTATTCTTAGAAACAGTTTTTTAACATATATAGAAGGTTAAGCCTTAGAAACTTTTTAAATGTGAAAGATAATTTGTTGGAACCTCAGGATATGCTTGTATTTGGAACTCATTTCCTGCTTGTGTATGAGAATTCACAGTGGAATTCGAAAATAAAAGGAGTAAAACAAAAAAGAAAGGAAAAAATAGAATAAAATGCCGAAATAAAAGACTTAGAGACTGGTAAATTCTATGGAAAAGAGAAAATGATTACGAGAAATGTGCTAACAAATTAAATAAAACTGTAAAAATTCATCAGAAATTTCAAAATGTCAGCTTTATATTACTTGGTTATTCCTGTTGAAATACTGGAACTAAGAATTATAAGATACAAAGAGAAAATCAAAAAAAAAAATTATGATAATGTGATTGAATTTTTATTCAAAAGTTTCTCTAAGATAACTAATGATTCATTTGTTTAAATCAAAAGAAAAACATGAACACGATTTTTTTCGAATCTGTTTAAATGAATTCTTTTTGCAACTACTCATTAGAAGAGGGTTTTCTTTATTTCGAAGAAGCCAATTATTTTTAATTAACTAAAGAAAAATAACAATTGCCTACTGTAGAGAGCGCCATACGGTTTATTATTCTTTTTAAATTTAAAAACGGAGAATGCTAGTAACAAATTAATTAAAAGAAAAATGTCAGAAATACTACACTTGTGAAGTTCATCTTTATAGCTCTGAAACAAAATCGTTCTATATATTCTATAGAAGCAAATAATTACGCGATTGTTAATGAGAATTTATTCTAAAAAGTAAAAAAAAGAAAAAAGATTCTATGACAACTGTGGATTAAAAATATTCCTTCACCTGTAGAAGAAAATTATTTAAGGGAAACATTTCTTATTCTGAAAAAAGATTTTATAATAAAGAAATATAAGAATTTTTTCTTAAAAAAATACTCACCTCTTCACATTAGTCTTACATTTTAATAATTATTAAAGTTTTTCATTTAAAATAGCTTCTTTTTTTGAATTTTAGAGTTTAATAGACTATATGCATTTAAATATTCTTTTTTTATTAATAAAATTGGTAAAACTCTCATATAGTATTTTTTCTATATATTTTTAGAAAATATAAAGCAGAAAATAATTCCTTTTTCTTGAAAAAAAATTGTAAATGCATAAATGATTGAATTTACGCATTTACAATACTTATAAAAGTATGATACACACTTGACGATTAATTTCATTTTATGCAGCTACAATTTGGTCGCTTTCGTTTCTAACATAATTTCAGATTCATTTTAATTCGTTGGATAAAATACTCGTTCTTGGTATTTATTTGCTGAAGCTTGCAAACCGTTTTTTTTTAATTTCACGCCAAATTAAAATCGTATATGATAATCAATGCTTATTGACGTATTCATAGGGTATTTTTATATTTTGGGAATAAGGTGAAATGTGTTTTGAAGGAACCTAGATGATAATCAATGATCAATTATTTACTGACGTATTTATAGCGTGTCTTTGTATTTTGAGATTAAGTTGAAACATCTGTTGAAGGATCGTAGATGATAATCAATGATCTATTATTTACTGACGTATATACAGGGTGTCTTAACATTTTGGGAATAAGTTGAAACATTTATAGAAGGAGCCTAGATTTCTATAATTTAGGTATATATGTGTTAATTTAATTAGGCATATGTGTTAATTTAAAACATGACAATGGCCTGAAAATTAATTTTATTTACAAATAATAAAAAATATATTTATTTACGAATACTTTGTACTAAAGTGGAAACAAGATCTTAATCCAATGTGTGATTGAGATATTGAATCATTCAACTTAATAGTACTTGAGTATTTTATATTTCAGACAGTTTTTTATATCAAAAGTAGTGTATCGAACATATTTTGGACATCACATAATAATAAATAAATAACAAAAATGTGCGACAATTCCAGAAAATTAAAAAAAAAATGATTACATAAGGATAGCAAATAGTTCTAAACTAAGAAAAAATATTTCCAGTTTGTGATCCATCCCATCTTCGATCAAAATAAGATTATGGACTAAGAAAGAAGGGATGTGCCTCTTGATGAGGAGAGGCCGACAAACGACAGTTTACTTCATTAACGATAATCCACTTAACAACAGCCTAGCAACGAACTTTTATTTTATCCCTCCCGATTGCGATTCAACGGCCATGGAACGATTAAGGGCTTCGAATTAGGAACGGGCACCATCAGCGCCACCCCGGTTTGTGGTGTTCGATTTTGCTTCTCGGCTCTCAGTTTACCTGAACTCTCAGGAAATCATAACGATTTTTGGTCACTCTCTACCCCGAATGAGGCTCTGAAATGTTTCTTCAGGGCGCACCAGTACCGACGCCCCAGCATAATGACAACTAGAAAATGAGCGATTGCTTGAATTTTGGGAAAACGATTATGTAGCATCGGTTTGGTTTGTCCGTATGTCTGAAGTTGCAGGAATACAAAAAATTGACACCTGTTCAAATGAAAAAGGCGAGTTATTCTTGCTGTCTCTTGGAAAGTTCATTTATGCAAAGCAGATCCTAGATTAAAATTATAAGTTATGTTCAAATGCAATTCAGTTTAGGTTTCATGTTAAATTTCACTGCTACAGATCTCCTAAAATCATAAAATATTTATTATTAACATCTATTATTAACATATTTATTTATAATACAATACCCCTTATATTATTAAACGTATAAATTAAATTTTTACTAATAATATTATTTCCAGTTTTTTTTAATAGTTTAAATTTTAAGACATTTGAAGACCTTTGGAATAATATTTTATTCAAATTAATTTAAAATTTTATAATAATTTCAATTTTCAAACGGAATATTTTAATTTCTACATAGACTTATGCTTAATAAGTCCTCATTAATAATTCTTCTTTAGTACATTAAAAAAATCTCTTTTATTAATAATAATGGAGTAACGTTTCTAGTAAAAATTGTTAAATGTTGCTATAGAATGAAGCGATTGCATAGTGCAACCAATAAACTCTATGAGGGAATAAGAATACTTCATTCCTCAAGAAAACACAGGCAACAGAACATAGTTGAAGCGTACAGAAAGACAGCACTTGTAGGAAATCAAAAACATAAGTAAATATCATATCCCCTAATTAAAAAAGCCACACAGCATAACACTGCTCCATGTAAACTGGAGAGTTCAATCTGGTATTAACAATCCAAAAAGAGAATTTAATTCGCTTTACTTCACTCACCTGTCATCTTAGTTTAGTTTTCTGATAGAACCTAGGATTTTCTAGGAGAATCTTTGAACCTCCAGAACTAATGTAGATAGCATCGAAATTCTTGAATTTTCCTGGTCCTTCAAACTTTTTCGTCAAATTCGACGACTGATAATCGTTATCTTTTGTTACTAAGGTTGGAAGTCATTGACCTGGAATTCTTTAAGCATCCATTAAGAATATATGGGAATCCAGATTTTCTGCGATGAGATTTGCCATGCAGTTAAACAATGTTACTAATTCGTAATAATATAATTTTACAGGAATTAATTTTAAAAGATCATGAGAAGTACAAAATTTCCCGTCTTTGAGGAGAAATAGCCAAATTTTCCCTATAGAGAGAAGTATCTGTAAACGAAGACACGAACTTCTGCATTAAGTAGGACTCGAGTAGGAATTCGTAATTATTGAATCCTGTCTTTTTGAACTTATAACGCTGAAAATTTAGCAATTAACTCTGAATATAAGAATAAAAAAATATAGGTTTTTATATATTTTCTTCAATTCTGCTACAGTTATTAAGTCATTATTACCTTCTTTACAAATTAAACTTTCTTTTAAATTATAGAAAAATTGGAAATTTGTTTAACAATAAATGTTGCCATTTATAAATTTTTGTAAAGAATAAGTGGAAATATTTACAGCAACTAAGAAGAAACAAAATGATGTGGAACTGTTCTAAAATTTCAACTAAAGGTTTAATTTAGCCTACAGCAAATTATTTTCAATCAAAATACTAGATTTTTTTATATAAAATGATCTTTTTCATATGAAAGTGAAAGACAAAGCTCTTTATTTTTTTAATAAATTTAACTCATTATTTTTCATTCTACACAAACTTCAGTAAAAGATAATTCCTCTAACAATTGTTCATTGCAAATAAAACAACATATTATACAAAAAAAATTTATATAATTTGAATTTTTACAAAATACTTTTTGAAATACATTATATAATATCTACTTTTTTAATCTCAGACTTGCTACAATTAATAAAGCACCTTCACATAGGAATTTTTTTAAATATGTTTTGATAGATAATTTGGTTTTGGAAAATGTTTAACATTCATTATAATTGTAAAACTCTCATGATACATAATTTGTTTACTTTGAAAATCAAAATAAGATTTTAATGATTCGCTTTTTTCCCTGATTAAGTAAAAATGTTTTTACAATTTTTTTCTGATATTTTAATTGATTTCTTTAACAATTATTCAGCAACAAATTTCTATTTTTTTTCCAGATTTTTCAAAAAAAAAAAAAATCTTATTGTTTTGATTATTTTAACAAATAGTATAATCCGATGCTAATCAACATTTGGTTCATTTTGCTGACTGGAAATCACAAAATAAAAAATAGGTAACAAAATGAAAAGAAAATTCATTAACAAACACTCAAATGAAGTCTGTTAAGATTTTTTGAAACAACTAAATACAATTATTTTTTGGAAAAAGTAAGCAACGAGCTAATTAAAGAAACAAATTGAAACAAAAGAATTAATTATATGAAGTTAACTATAAAGAATCTTTAACCAAGTAAAGCCTTTGAAAATCTCTGATCAGTTAAAACATTTAATTTAAGAAAGGTACATTTTTAAATGTTGAGAAAGATAGAATATCTCTTAAATAGTTTGATTAAAGTTTAATTTCTTTAAAAAAAAATGCCATTTCCGCACTTCCGATAATCAAGATGCTGAAACATGTTTCAATTATCTACATTTCTTTCGCTGTATTTGCTATTCCCAGATGGTCTGGCCTTCTTGATTCTAAAATGTGTAAATCGAGTCGCAAATGAATAAAATCGAGTAGCTTAAAACTTCGGCTTTGGTAAAATCCGAACAATCAAGAAGGTGTGAGAGGAGGGGAGGGGATTGCTTAGTCAGCTTTATAACAATGACATTCCGGAAAGAGCTAACGTTCCCGCTGGAAGGTAAGTGCTCTGACATGACTACTAAAAAATATTAAGAGAGTCGTTCGTTTAATTTTATTTCGTTTAGTTTAGTTATATTAACATCCCTTTTTTAAAGCAGCACTAGGGCTATTTTGGGACAGACCGCGTACTTTCGAATTGCGGTCAGATGACGAGGACTACACCTGAGCTGGCACTCCCCCTCTCTAAACTTCCACACCACACCAGCGGGAGGACGTTTAGTCCCGACGAATTTAATATGCGAGAGAGTCGTTCGAAGTTTTCTAATAAATTTATTCTGATTTAATAGATATCTTCCAATTACTTGATGAAGAGACTCACCAAGGCCTCTACCAAGTTCATGGTTGGTTACCGATTTCCAAATATATTTTTATAATTTTTTTTTTATATTTTAGAGTTTTGGTTTGTGAAAATCTTAATAACATTAGTTCTTATATGAAAAATTATATTTAAAGATTATCAGCAATTTGTTATTTAATATTATAATTTGTTTTAATGACAAAATTTTTTTAATAATATTAGTTGTTTTAATAATATAAAAAATCATTGTTTTAATAATATTAGTTCGTTTAAACAATGTAAAAATTCATTGTTTTAATAATATTAGTTCGTTTTAAAAATATAAAAATTCATTGTTTTAATAATATTAGTTCGTTTTAACAATGTAAAAATTCATTGTTTTAATAATATTAGTTCGTTTTAACAATATAAAAATTCATTGTTTTAATAATATTAGTTTGTTTCCATAATATTCAAACTACTTTTTTTTATTATAAAAATATATTTTTATTTAGAATTATAAAAATATGTCTCAATAAATTAATAAAAAGAAGTGATTGCATTAATAGAATCTTTAAAAAAACATTCTTTTGGTTATTGACTTTTTCAGATTAGAATAAAAAATGTTGGAATTCAATGTTTGATTATTTTTTTGCATCCCTATCATCCTTTTCTTATTGATATTTTAAAATGAAGTAAGAAATAATGGTTCTTCATTTAATTTAATAAATTCGAAAAACATAAAATAATTTATTATTTTCAGTAAAAATTCAGATAAATCTTCTTATGGAAAATTTTGATAAGGAAAGACAATATTTAAAATATAATTAAAAGATATTTGAAAAAAATCTTTTCACTTTTAAGTACATAAAGGCTTTTTATTGATTTTCAGTTGTTTATTTCGCTCTTTTTTCGAATCTTAAATTCTTTATGATACCTGTACCAGACTTTTTATATTACAAGCCATATGCACTCTTAGCTACTGACAGATATTTTATAACTTTTTTGAAATAAGTAAGCAATTTTTTTAAAAAAAGTATTGATTTTTAGGAATATAATTTTCAGCATGTTTTTTGATAACCAAAATTTTTGAGACAACAATTTTTGGTTTCGAATTATCTCTTTTTGCTACAAATATATTTGATTGGCTAAAAATCAATATTGTATTTAGAAAACGAAGCATATTTTAAAAAACAGAATTTTGTTGTTATTAGGGATATCACGATGCTTTTTTATTTTATAATGTATGCAAAACACCTTATCAAAACAAAGTGTTTTTTTAGATATTTTTGATTGGCACATAGCCTTGGGTTAATTTTAAATTCTAGAATGTGCAATTACACATTTTCTTATGAACTAAAAATATAATTCATTAAAAATCATGAATTGACTTAAGGAATTAAAAACATTTTTTTTTTAAGTATGGTCATTTATATTACATTTTTGTCGTATTATTTCTTTAAATTAAGTCAGCAATTTCATGTATAATGATAATGTAAGATACAAATTTCTGTTTTCGAGTTAAATACTTAAATTTCTATATATAGAGAGAATATAGACACACACATCTAGAATTAATAGTTTATCACTATCTTTTAAATAAAATATACCAAGAACAATTTTTAAAGTAAATATTCAGTAAACCCGACTGACAAAATAGTGAATGAGGCATAGACCCATTAAAAAGATATCTTCAAATTACTTAAAGAAGGAAAGTGGATTCTGAATAATATATATATATATATATATATATATATATATATATTTTCATATGTCAACTCTTCCTGTGAGACTTGATATTACATACTTGTTGCAGTTTAAAAAATGACTTTATAATTCTGACTTCACAATTTCAAATCTTTGTAACTTTTTCTCATTATTGTATTTGACACTCAAGAGGAAGATATTTTAACCGAAAATTCTTCAACTGAATTTTTATTATAAGCAATGCATAATTTATATCGCATTATAAATTGAAACTAATATAGCGATATAAATTATGCTTGAAGCATTTAAATACTCTTTTTTATTAAAGTTTGTCAATATTAAATCCAAATTATGAGATAAAAAAATATACCAAAACTTTTATAACGGAATAAATAATTCAAAAATGACTATAAAAGTACATATAACTGTGGGAAAAGGCAACGACCAGCATTAATATGTGAAATATATTTATTAAGATTAAAGGACTAAGGACAAAACATTACTACATAGAACATAAAAGATACATGAGCGTGAGCTGCACGTCTTGCAGTCTCACTGCCCAACTCTCGTCTGCCAATAATGGCGGGAAAGCATCACGTGATTAATGACGTGACGCAACATGGCCAGCATGGCGCCGTACAGGATACGGGATCTGTCAGCACTTCCCACATCGGCCATCATGACAGGATAGGCGACCTCGCCTTATGGTATACAGTACATTGAAGTAAATATATAAAACAAACAGCAAATACAGGAAAATAATAATATGTAAAATTGAAATATTCACAAGATAAAACAAATAAAATAGTCATACCATCCGTGACAGCATAAGTATATAGCAATACAATAGCGTGCACTGGAAATATCAAATAACTAACTAAAAATAAAAATAATATTAGTGTTCAGCATATAGAAATACAATAACACAAAATAAATAGAATAAAAATCAAAGTCTATATCGTCCAAATATACACACACAAAAAGAAGGAAAATAGTTCTCTTTCTCTTTAAGTAGTGTTCAGTGTTTTCTTTTGAAACACAATTCAAGTGATATGTTCTATATTGCTGGACCATGGTTTCATATATTCTGCACAAGTTGAAGTTTTTGATGGTCCATCGAAGAAATCATACTTTTCAACATCGTATGTGTCGTTTGCTTTAATTTTGATCACTTTATATGGTCCGAGAAATTTTTGTTTCAATTTCAGACCAGGGCCAAATTGAGTGCGCTTGATTGCGACGAGATCATTCAATTGAAATTTTTGAGCATGTTTCCTACGCAGATTGTAGGTACGGCGATTTTCTTCTTGGATTTTGAGGATTTGTTGTTTTGCATCTTTACGGAGCTCATCACGCTGTTGGAGAAATGCAGACTGGATCTCTTCGTTGACGATTTCGAGGATTTTTATATCATGCTCAGATTTCATTTTAGTTCCAAACAGAATTTCGAATGGAGTAGAATTGATACTTCGTTGAAATGTAGAATTAATAATTTGCTGAACGGAAGCAACATGGCTATACCATTTCTCAGGGTTTTCTATGGATAGCTTGGAGAGTACAGATATGATAGTAGAATTAAGTCTTTCTACCTGACCGTTTGATCTAGGAAGTCCAGCTGTAATAGCAATGTGGGTGATATGCTGATGTTCACAATATTCTTTGAATGACGTAGATGTGAAAGCGGTACCTCTGTCCGTAATAATCCTTGAAGGATTACCGAAAACTGATCTTTGGCATTCGAGCTTATTGAGAACTTCAGCGGTGTCGGTGGACTTGGTCGGGTAAAGCCACACAAACTTCGTAAAGGAATCGATGATTGCCAGAATATGCTTATATTTCTTAGAAGTGCTGGGAAGAGGACCCAAATGATCAATATGATATGTATGAAAGGGAGTATCGTCTTTGTCAAGTGGATGCAAAGTGCCATCTAATTTGCCACGTTTTCTGTTATTTAGAATGCATGTTACACAGTTGCGTATGCATTGTTCAATTTTCTCTTTCAAGTTCGGAATAAAGAATTCTTTGTTTAACATTTCCTGCGTGCGTTTTACTGCAAAATGGCCTCGTTCATGACAGGATTTAATAATGTTGGCCTGCATATCATCAGGTACGACAAATAAATCGATTCCGTCTAAGTTCTTATATAAAATGTTGTTTTTGACTATGTAGTTCTCGTAAGGTGCATTTTGAAGTAATGCTTTTATAGCTGTAATATGCTCATCTGTCTGTTGAGCTTTAAAAATTTGAAGATTGACACAGTCTTGAATGATCATGCAGCATGGGCTTCGGCTAAGAGCGTCGACATGAGTCATCTTTGAACCGGTTCGATGCTCTATTTCGTAGTCAAAATCCTGAAGGTATAATGCCCATCGCGAAATGCGGGAATTCATTTCTTTTTTATTTAACGTTTTGACGAATGCATTACAGTCAGTGATAATTTTAAAGTGTGATCCGAGGATGTAAATTCGGAATTTTTTAAGAGCTTCTACAATGGCGAGTACCTCCAGTTCATAGCTGGTGTATTTTCTTTCGCTGTCAGACGTTTTCTTGGACATATAATACACTGGATGGAATTTGTTATCATCTTTGGATTTTTGTAGTAGGACTGCCCCCAAGCCATCAATTGACGCGTCTGTATGAATTTCAATGGGACTGCCTTGATTAAAAATAGTTAAAACGGGTTTATCAGAAAGTAACTGTTTTAAGCGTAAAAACGCAGTTTTTTGCTGAGCTTGAAATAGAAAGGGGCTGTCCTTACGAAGAAGATCACTAAGTGGTTTTGCTATAGCAGAGTATGAGGGAATAAATTTTCTAAAGTATCCCGTAAGACCTAGAAAACGTTGTACGTCTTTTGCATTTTTTAACTCAGGATAATTAAGAACGGCTTTAGTTTTGGAGGGTGAAGGGAGCAATTTGCCGTGTTCTACTACGTGACCCAAAAATTCAATCTGACTATGCAAAAATTGACATTTTTTAAAGTTTATATCTAGTCCATAATCGCGAGCTACTTTTAGAACAGTGTTAAGGCGTTCGAGAGCCTCAGATTCATTATTTGCGGGAATGACGATGTCATCCATATACGGGAGGACAATGCCTTTTGCAATAAGATCATGAAAAACGGCATTTATGTATCGCATAAAGACAGGAGGACATGAACTTAAACCGAATGGCATATAACGGAATTGAAATTGACCTGTATTTGTGACGAAACTGGTGTAACTACGACTTTTTTCTTTTACCGGCACATGAAAAAATCCGTTACGCAAATCGAGAGTACTGAAAATTTTAGCATTTTGAAGACGATCTAAAATGTCATCAATTAATGGTAGTGGATAATGGTCTTTAACTAATTTACGATTTAATTTTCTATAATCTATACAGACTCTATGTTTTCCATTTTTCTTACGAACTACGACAACTTGACTAGCATAGGGTGAAGAACATGGTTCTATAATTCCATTTTTTAACCACTCGTCTATCTGCGCATTTACTATATCACGTTCGGCAAAGGGTAAACGTCGAGGAGTGTGAAAAATTGGCTCATCGTCAGTAAGCGTTATATCAAGTGCGATGTTCGCGGTTTTAGTTTTGTTAGGTTTATAGGCTAACGAAATCTGTTCAACCTCATTGCGAGTTTGTTTAGAAATATTCGGACCTATATCAAACGTGGGAGTTTCGGCAGAAATAGCCATTATAAAACTGTCAGTTTCAACAGGATCATCAGATTTAGTAATTTTGGAAAATACAACACCGTCAGGTTTAATTGTCAAATTTGCCTGATTTATTACGTCGCAACCTATTATTAGGTCATAAGTAGTACAATTATTAGGTACCACAGAAATAAAAACAGGAAAACTTTGTTTGTCAATAATAATTTCAGATTCAAAGGAACCTATTATTTTAGTTTGGGAAAAACCGAATCCAGTTAGTGTCATCTTGTTATTCGTCAACGGCGGCGATCCTAGTTTAATCCATGCAGAATGTTTGAGAAGTGTCGAAAAACTACCAGTATCGACTAATCCGGAAAGTGTATTATTAAGAATAACAACCTCTTTATGCATATTCGACGGAGAATGCAATAAATGTAAAGTGTTGACATTACCACGTGGGGTAGAACTGTCATTCCGAGTAGTACGATGACAATCGGAAGATTTATGTCCGAAAAGATTACAAGAAAGACATTTAGGACCACGATTACGATTAGGGCAAGACTTTGCGATATGTCCAAAATCGTTACAGTTAAAACAACGCGTCTTACTGTTAGTCGGATTACTAAGATTCAATTTTGATTCTCTTTGTTGGACAGGGATTTTATGTATTGTATCACGTCTTTGGCCGTCATTAGCATATCTAGAATACGACATATTTGAATTATTTGCGTTCATTGCACTTACGATAGTTTCGAAAATTCGTAATTTTTCTTTAAACTCAGAATAACATTTTGCACCATAAAGAATAATTTTATCAGAAGGAGAACCCTGTATCCCATTTATTGTGTATTTAATAACAGAACATTCATCAATAAGGGTTTCAGACTGATTTGCAATTTCACGCATGGCAATAAAATATTGCATAAAAGTTTCATTCGAGCGCATTTTACGTCTTTCTAGTTGTTTATGTATTTCAATAGAAGTTACTTTATCGGAAAATTCATTAATTAATGCACTTTTAAAAGCTTGATAGGAATTTAGATTTCTTTGGGAAAATAAAAAAGATTTAGCAGTACCGGAAACTAACCTCTTTGCAAAGATTAATTTTTGTTGTTCGCTTAAAGAAGGAAAAAGCGAAAAATTCTCTTCAACATCATAAAAAAAACTTTTAATCGAATAGGAATCATTTCCTGTGAAGTTTCTGCTACTACCACAGAGATCGCGTAATAAAAAACAAAACTGAAGGTTTATTTCATTCATCGTTTGTTTATTCGAGGGATCATTTTCGAGTGATTCCCTTTTGGCGCCAGTAATTAATGCCTGACTGTTATTTATTAATGTTTCGTCTGAAGTTACGGGGATGGGGAAGGAAGAGTTATTACCCCCATTACTTGTTGAACTTTCGGTTTCAGAAATCTGTTGAGGAGATAAAGGTTTTTCTTCTGTTTCCGATAAAAAACTAATGTCTAGCGAGTTCTGAAATTCATGTAAATTATTTAGGGCTTTAAAAATATTTTCCCACAAATCATTTTTGTTACTTTCGTTTACTTCTAAATGTAATAAATCAGAAATGGAGATAAAATCAGATAAAGAAAAATTCTTCAGCAATTCTTGTTTATGTTTTTCTACATCTAAATTTTCAAATCTTTCAAAATTTCTCATTCTTTTTCGAGAAGAATGGTCAAAATTACTGTAACCTAACACAGAGTTAAGCAATTTTACTGAATTAGTTTTTGCATATTTAAGGGAGTTAGCGATTAATTCAATATCGCCTAGTTTTAAAGACATTGTAATGAATTAAAACAGAACTAATGCACATTCACTCGGGATTAAAATTTAAAGGGAGAATGGAATAAAGTAACGTACTATACTATAAATTACAAACTTGGGAAAAAATTGCGCCTACCTGGTTGGGAGCAGTCGAATTATTCACTCTTAAAAGTTCCTTTTTTTTTAAGCAGCCAGTATATGTCAGCACAGTTGCACAAGAACACGAAGTAATTGAACCTTTAACGTTTCCACTTGAATCATATCCATCCAAAACGTACACTAACGTCCATTAAAATATCCACGGCAAAAATCCACTCTTATCAAAATTCTTAGCATCAATTTAACGTCTTAAATTGTACTAACGTCCACAGCTTTTCAACAATTTGGCGGGATTTGCTAGGGGTATTCACGAGAAAGGCCGAGCCCCCAAAAATGTGGGAAAAGGCAACGACCAGCATTAATATATGAAATATATTTATTAAGATTAAAGTACAAAGGACAAAACATTACTACATAGAACATAAAAGATACATGAGCGTGAGCTGCACGTCTTGCAGTCTCACTGCCTAACTCTCGTCTGCCAATAATGGCGGGAAAGCATCACGTGATTAATGACGTGACGCAACATGGCCAGCATGGCGCCATACAGGATACGGGATCTGTCAGCGCTTCCCACATAACACACCAATCATAAAGGTGCGGCAAAAATACCAGAAAATAACAAAAACGCTTATAAATCCAATAAAATACTTCAAAACTAAGGAGAAAGCTTTCTATTTTGTGGCTACCTTTTTTTTTTAAACCTCGTCTCCCCCCAAAAAAAATATTTTGATGAGAGAACAGAAGAGGCGTCTTGATGGAGATATGATGACAAATGACAATTTATATCTTTAATGGCCATGAACTCGACATCAGCAAAACGTGGCACTTGTTGCTACAATTCCACTGAATGAAACTCATCCGCCATGAAACCATTAAGAGGCAGACATCACCAGCGCCGTTCTGTCCGTCGCTCTGTTCGATTTTGTTTTTGGTCTTTCAGTACCTGCACCTCATGAAAATCGTAACGATTTTCTTTCGCTCTCTTCATTGAATGAGTTTCAAAGAGGGGCGAGATTCCCCGGGGGTGCAACGTCATCGTGCCGAGGCACAATGTCTCCTTCGGGATGAACTAGTATATTGCTGAGACTGTTGTGGAAATTATGATGTGCCATCTGTGTAAATAGGGCGTATGTCAGAGTTGGAAGAAAAGGTAGGTGTGGCGAATAGATCTAAAGAAACCGTTATTTTCTTACCATGAGCATGAAAGTGGGGACATTTATAAGTTGGATGGTGAACACCATTAAGGGAGATGAGTAACGGAGATATACATGTGTCCCTGAATTTATGGGTCAAACTTTAAGAATCAGATGGACTAGGTTGGATTGGATTTTAGGATTTCTATGGCGCAAGAACCAAAGTTGACCATGATGCGACAAAACAAGCGGTTACCATACGTTCTATTAAAGAAAACATTTCCTCAAGGTTAAAATACAAACAACGCTTACGAATCGGTAAGCGTATTAAGAAACAATTTTTACTCACGAGGGGGCACCTCGAAATGAGGATGAGATGCTTCCGGCATGATGGTTGGATCTCGCCACCCTGGAGGGTACACAAATAGCTAGGGGATCTGACTCCTCCCATCGATGACGGGACGTACTTCCTTCGGGGAGGGTTGTACCGTGGCCGGTGATGGCCCTTAGGACTCAACGACGGTTCCCGCCAGTGTTGCTGTTGCGGTGGTCCGGTCATTCAGTTTTATGGTTTAAATCCGTGTGCCTTAGTGGCGGGTCGGAGAGTCAGATTGACTTACTATGAGCATGAAAGTGGGGACATTTATACGTTAGATGTTGAACGAGTAAGATGTTAGAGTAACGGTGATATGTATGTATCCCTGAATTTATGGGTCAAATTTTACGAATCAGAAGGATTATGCTGAATTGGAGTTTTCGATTTTTATGGCGCAAGAGCCAAAATTGACCATAATGCGCCAAAACAAGCGGTATGCGTATATTACCATACGTTCTATTAAAGAAAACATTTCTTCAAGGTTAAAATACAGACAACGTTTACGAATCGGTAAACGTATAAAGAAACATTTTTTACTTTCTTGCATTTGAAGTGTAGAGAAAGTATAGTAATCGTCGCTGTTAGAGGGCTTGTAAAGTGTCATAAGTCACAACAACAATAACAGTAATCGTCAAAAAATTCGAATTTGAGATTTCGACAAATCTCCACGTTACCTTCCTGAATTCGAAAAACACATTTTTGGAAAATGCCCATCTGTCTGTCTGGGACAACGACAAATCAATAACTATTTGAGCTAAGCGGATGAAATTTGCTATGCGGTCTTTACACCAAATTTTCAGAATTACATAAAATTTTACTATATTCCGCTAGGAGGAAGTCCGCCTGCCCGGTTGTTTGAATATAAGTTAACACAACAACTAGAAAACGGAGAGAGCTAGATATATGAGATTCGGTGCTCAGATTTAACATCTATAGTGTAAACGGTTATCAAATTTTGTGTTAAAACCAACAAGAGAATGACTATCAATCTGTTCTTTCAGAAGAAACATGTAAAACAATAATTCAAAGTCGCAATGGATTAAATATATCAAATTAGATATTTGTGACAGCAAATGTAGTTTTGTGCCAAATCTTTGTTTCAATCGGTTGTGAAAAACATGTCTAAACACAAAGTCTATTTTCCTTATATCAGGGATTAATCGCCAAATAACTCGCCAAAAATGACACGATAGATTCAGTAAAAAATGTTGAATTCACACAAAAAGTTAATATTTCTTAACTATTGTAAGCTAGTGCAATGCAAGGCGTTCTATGGAGTGATAATTATTTTAGATAGTGTACAGGGAAGTTTTAGAAGACCATTCCTGCTGATTTGTATAGCAACACTCGTATCAAACTGAAAAGTTTGGTGGAAAAAACAAAAATGCTCAGAAAATGAAAAAGAAAGCTCTTTACTTATATAATATTACAGTAAGTGCACATATGTACCACCACTAGCAGCGCTACAGGCTTGCTAGTATCTAGCAAAGGATTGGTGGACACTTTCGACGATGTCCGGTTATTCATAAGCAGTTTCTGCAGCAAATGAAAGTTTTGCAATAAGGTCCTCATCAGAGTCTCTTAGAGACTGCATCTTTCCACCTTACTTGTACTTGCTTACATTTACTTGTTCCATCAAAAATTTCCATTTCCAACCCCATATTTCTATACAAATAGTGCTTCTTTATTTGTATTTTACTTACCCGAAGGCCGGTTCTGGCATAGGGGTAGCGCGTCTTCCCCGTGATCTGGGCGTCCCGGGTTCGAGTCCCGGTTTGGGCATGGTTGTTCTTCTGTTGTTCTGTCTGTGAGATGTGTGAATGTGCCCTCCTGTAAAAAGGGGTTGTGCAAGCGAATGAGTGATGCGTGAGTGGCAAAGTCGTACTCTTGGCCCTAGTTGGCGCTGCTATAAAAAATAAGAGACGTTCCCCTCAGGCTTAAATCGCTGTCTTCGTAACAGTGGGCTTGTCAGTGGCAAGTGCCATAAGAAACAAACAAACAAACAACTTACCCGAAGAGTTTGGACCATAAATTCAGGGACACTCTGCAGATTATTGACGAGAATACAAAAATGATGAAGTTGATATTAAATTAGAATACCTTAATTTTTACTCGAATTATCAATGCATTTACAGTGAAAGTTTTCTTTTAACCAGAGTAATTAATAAGTTTTTAATTAGAGTAATTAGTAATTCATTTAACTACAGTAACTAGTAATTCTTTTAACTAGAGTAACTAGTAATTACTTTGACTAAACTAACTAGTGGTTTTTTTGACTAGAATAACTAGTAATTCTTTTTAGTAGAGTAACTAGTAATTCTTTTTAGTAGAGTAACTAGTAATTCTTTTAATTAGAGTAACTATGAGATCTGGGATGAACCAGCATAATTATTGAACAATTCATTATCTACTCTAGTTAAATAAGATTTGAGAGGTATTTAGAGTAATTCAAGACGAGGAAGTAAGTGTTTAAAGAATGTTACGTTTAAAATGAGAATGACATTAGATAATTATTTTGAAACTTGGTCATTGAGAAAGATCGAAATAGAAATAACTGTGACAATAGAAAAAAAAAGAATCCAATGAGATAACTCTGATGATCAAAGTGAAAAATTCCATAGTGTAAAATCTCTATTTATTTATTTATATTTCAATGCCTAAGCCTTCATGTAAATAAATAACTTTACATTTTTATGAATATCTTACATAAAGTTGTCAAATGTATCTCACGTAGTTATAAATTCCATTTATCAATCATGATTTAAAATTATCGACTCTTTATTTATTTTTCAATTTTATAAAGATTAAACAATCCTCTTACAACTGGAAAATAAAACATTTTGTTTAAAAATAGCGAAACGATTCACTGCCATTACTTCAATGCATTCACATTTCTATTGAAGCAGTTAAAATAAATATTTATTTTTAGTCTACAAGTGCATTTTCAATTCAATTAAAGTAAACATATTTCTTTGAAATGCATCCTCAAATTGAATGAAGTAACGATATTGTATATATTTCAATGTTTGTAAAAATATTCGAAATGCAAACATATTTAACAATTATTACAATTACTGTTTAATAAATACAGGTTAGAATTTATTCTAAACGTGTTGTTCTAAATTGCATTGCAGCATCTACCTTTAGAAAGATTTATTCAAAGTATAACATTATTCATCATTTATTAAGTTAATTAAAAAAGTATTTTTATTTTTCTTTGATGATATATTCTTTAACATGCGTCATTAAATGATTATTTATATAAACAAAATTCCATTTTTCACTTATCGAATCCAATGTTTATTTACATTTAAATATACGAAATCGTTTGAAAGATTTTCCACGAATAATTTTCTCTATTCAACCAAAATACTCCCTAAAGACAAATTCTATTCGCTGAAAGGCAGTAATAATAATTTTATTTATTAATTTGAAAACGCCAATTTACATCTCAATTAATTTAATACATAGATTAAATTTACTTTTAAAAATGATTTATTTTTAAACTGAGCTGACTCTCTTTGGTATCAGATATCTCTTTGGTTGGACTAATATATCTTGTACGAAGTGGTGTGAAAAAAGTTGTTTGCAAACTTCAATAAAGTACCTCATCCTTTTTTTCATTACAGACTTGATGTTCTTATTCGATGTGAGTAAATAAGACAGATTTCAGGACGCAAGTACTAAATGTAAGATGCAAGCTTTTCAGTGGTTTACTTTCGCTAAAATTAAAGAAAAAGAGACGCAGACTTCATTCAAAGTGAAGAAAAGCTGAAAATAAGCATTTTTCAAGGGTTACCTTTTTGAATTCGACTATCTCAACAATTTTTGAGGAAAATATAATATCGATTTACAGCTTTTATATTTATAAAATCCTACTCATGTTTAAATACCTTTAGTTACGGTCTTTCAAAATGAAACTTTGGTAAATCCTAGATGGGCCCACCTCTTGGCGACTTATTTGGAATCTCGCCAAGTTGACTACTAATTGAATATTTGTTATTATTATTATTTTTCAATTAAAAAACGATATTTGACGGTCAGAAATAATAATAAATATAATAAAAATAAATAAATAATAATATAATAAAATAATAAATAAATAAAATACAATAAATATAATAAAAAATAAAATGAAATATATAAAATACAATAAATATAATAAAAAATAAAATGAAATAAATAAAATACAATAAATATAATAAAAAATAAAATGAAATAAATAAAATTAAATTAAAATAAATACAAAAAATCCGTCTATGTTGCCACATTGGCGACGTTTGGCGAGCATTCAAAAAGACGCCAAGAGGTGGGCTGTGCTAGGATCCACCCGAAACTTTTCCAAATAGTTTAAGTACTTAAACGCATTGCACTCAAATGGTTTTGAACAGAAGTGAGATAAAGATATTTCTCTTCAAAAATGTATTCACACATTCTTGGAAAATGTCCGTTTACCTGCCTGTGACAAAGTTAACTCAAAACCACTTTGAGCTAGACTGTTGAAATTTGGTATACTATCTTTACTTCAAATGAGTAGATTTCTATCAAATTTTGAGTGAAATCTGTTCTTTGGAAGTGTGTCTGTTCGGCTGTACGAATAAAAGTTAATATGATAACTACAAAATGGACAGAGCTAAATAGATATGACTTGGTACACTGATTTAACATACGCAATGTAAAGATTTGCCAAATTATAAGCGAAATCGAACAAAGGTATGACTGTCTGTCGGTCGGTAATTTTAGAAACATGTAAACGCGATAACTCAAAAACGCAGTGCCTTAAATATATCGGATTTGGTATGGGATTTTGTGATTACAAGTGGAGTTTTGGATCAAATTTTTGTTTCAATCGTTTGAGAAAAACGTATGGAAAACACAAATTCGATTTTTGGATGCTATTCATCGCATGTCATGGATTAATCGTCAAAACATTCGCCAAGGTTGCACGATATATTCATTAAAAATGCCAAATTCACACAAAAGATAAATATTTCATGATTATATGGAAGGTGAAAATAACAATTTTGAATGAACTTTGAAATAACAATTTTATTTGAGAGTAAGCAAAAAAGTGTAACCAGCCGGTGACCACTCGTAATAGCAAATTCATAGATAATTCTGCTTAATAATTAGTAACTTCTGTTATATGTAGCAATTAGGATTAATTTATAAATTAAACAATGCTTTTTTTATCATTTTATTATATACAGAGATTTTTTTTATCATATACACTTGTCTAAACTTATAGCTAGAATCATAGATCGTAACATAATCATATAGCTAGAATCATCATATAAACTTATAGCTGGATTTCATATTGATCGAATTATATAAATATAAAATGAAATGATGCGAAAATGGCAATTTGCCAGCATGAATAAAATGGCCCGTTCATTTTTTTTCTCAATATTTGATGTTGATGCACCTGATGAATGTTATGTCAAATTTCTGGAAGGAAATACTTGATAAAGGAGAAACATTTTTCAGATTTATTTTAAGCTAAAATGAATTTTTACAATAAAACATACATTTAGTGGAAATTAATAAAAAAAAATATAAAGCAAAATCAAAGCTTTGCATTTCATTGTTTAAAGAAATTATAATTAATTAGTTGTTTTGGCGTTTGTTTTGAAATGAGAAAGTAAACATAACAGATTTTTAAAAAGCTATTCAACAACCTAGGTACATTCTTTTTTATATTCCTAAAGGAAGACTGCCCTTTGCAATGGTTCTCATGACAAGACTTCGGGAAAGTTTCTAACACACACACACACACACACACACACACACACACACACACACACACACACACACACACACACACACACACACACACACACACACACACACACACACACACACACACATATATATATAGCAGCAGTCCCAATTCCAGTCCAAGGTACGCAATTTAACAGTTTGGATCATTGATTCAAACATAAGCCTAAAAGTAGTTGCCGATACTGCCTAGTTGGATTCTCGGATATCAGATATTCAAAATACAATTTAATTCCTCGTTTTATGACAAACAGAATATGTTTCCGGGCAGTTCATAGAAACAATTAAACTTACATATTAAACATTTAATTTCATATTACGAGCAACTACTTAAAAGCAACGGTTTGTCTTATATATATATTTTAATTACTTAGTCTGTGCAGTCACAAAAATTTTTATTAAAAGTTTTCATCATTTGTCAACTAAAGCTTAAAAATTCACGACTTATTTTAATTCGCTTATATTATTAACATCTTATTTTGAATAAAAACAAAAGTTTCGGAAGGACCATTAATTGTGAATTTTCTCCGAACCAGGAAGTCTGTTTGACTTAGAACTAGCAAAATTGGCACAAATGTAATTTGAAGGCTGTGAAAAGGCCCCTTAGAACGATTTTAATTCAACTTTTCTAAGAATGCATTTGTAACAGTTAGTGAAAGGCTGTCATATTCAAAAAAAATATAAGCACTGGCTAATGAGAGAAATCTATGTTGCGAATTTATTTTATAAAAATTAGTTTCAGCAGAGAAGTATTTTAAAAACTTTTATTTGGGTGGAAAAATTATTCAAAAGTCAATTAATTTTAGCATAGAATAAATAATAATTTATATGATCTTATTTTCCATGCCATATGATTAATTTTATAGCGAAAGTATTTAATTAAAGCAATACAAACAACCACATGTAAAATTTTAAGAAATACTAATTCATATTTATTAAGGAGATTGCATTCTCTTTGTAACTGAAACAAACATATGTTTATTAGAAGGAAGATTCTACTCGCATGTAGCGCATGCGCAATAAAAATTATAAAGAAGAAAATTATTTTGCTTAATGGACAAAGGAAATGAAGATTGAATGTTACTTTTCCGTTTGAAAAATAATGTTTAGACATATATAAAATTTTAAGCAATAAAGAATTTGAATTTAAAATATAATTTAAGTAAAATTGAAGCGATGCTTACATTTGGTGCTCATTTTCATGTCGTGTATAAGAATCCATTTCATTATGAAATCGGAAAATGTAAAAATATTTGAGAATTCGAATTTTTTTCTAAAGAAGATCTGAGATGATCGAAAAAATGCGCGATTCACTAAAGAAAACCAACAAACTTATTTCAAGAAATCGTTTTTATATTGGTTAGTCTACGCTATTACCTTAATAACTGTTTTAATATTAGTAGTAGAAATTGGATTATACATATTGAAAATTAAGAATTTTTATAATAATATATTTAAATTTTATTTAAATGCTTCAATAAGCTTTATTAAAAGCTTTCTTTTCCAATAAAATAATTATCGTTCATTTGTTAAAAGCTTAAATAAGAACATGAAAACGATTTTTTTTCGATTCCGATTAAAATGAATTCTTTTGCAAATATTCATCAAATTAATTTTTTATTTTTCATCAAGAAGCATCTTTTTATCAAGAAGCCAATTAATTTAAATTAAATAAAGAGAAAAAGTAGCAATCGTAAATCAGTGTACGACTCATTTTTTAAACTTTGAAGCTAAAGGTGGTAGAAAGAAAATATGTCAGATAGACTACGCAAACGAATTTTATGTTTGGAGCTCTGAAACAAAATAATTCAATATTAATCTAGTATTCTTGAAAATCCAATTAAAAACAATTAAATTCTAGATTCTGTCACAAAATTTAATTGGGAAAAATATTCGGTTTTTAATAAAAAAGAAGTACTTTTATGACAATCAGAATCCTAATAGGAGGTGAAAATAGAAAAATTATTTTTGAAATTGTCTTCAAGCAACACTTTCTAATCTTTATTAATTATCTTACATTTTAATATATGTTGTGGTTTATTTTCATTTTAAAAATTTATTTGATTTTGAAGTATATTTCATTACATGCATTTCAATATTCCTTATTATCACATTTTTATTAACTTGCTTCTTTGTTATTTCTAATAATTATTTCATTTTTTTTATAAAATTGGAAAGAATTTTTTCATATGATTTTATGATTCTATAAATTTTAGGGAAATATATATAAAAAAAGAAAATATATTCCATTTAAAAAAAATATTGTAAGCACATAAAGAAGAAGAATTCGAAGAATAATTTCATTTTATGCAACTACAATAAGAACTTCTCATTTTCTAAAATATAATTTGCAATTCATTCTTATTCGATGACTAAATCCATAATTTTCAGTATTGAAATCCCAAAACAGATTTTTAAAAACATTTAAAGATGAGGTCGAATGGGTCGAAACTGCTCGCTGAAAACTAGGATTTGTTCGTGAATTTTTTTTTATTAAAAATCTAAAATAATTTTAGCATTTGATAGTTAGCGTCATTTTTTTATATATTGGTGAGTTATATTATAAAATTTTCTTAATTTTAAAAAAATCTCGTTTTATGATATGGTTGTGAAAAGATAACTTGGTTTCGATTGAAAACAATATTCCTATAGTCTGTTAACATAATGTGGTATTTTAATCTGGTTATAGAGTAACCTTGGTAAATGTTAATAATTTTTAATCATAGGAGATGGAATACTGAGAAATAAATTCTACATAAAGTCATTAACAATAAAATTTGATAATGAATCTTCTAACAAGAAGAATGGCATCGCATAGCTTAAGTAAGCTCTTTCATTATGACTAGACTATTATAGTCAATTTGAGTGTAGATCACAAATTGCTGGGAACAAGAACTGTTTAAAAAATCAATATGCAAATATTTATTGACATTATACTTATAGATTATCGTTATATTTTAAAAATAAAACAAAATCATTATTAAATTAGCATTACTAATTTTAAGCATATATGCTTGTTTATTAAAACATGACAATAGTCTGAGAATTAATTTAATCTAAAAATTAGGAAAAAATAAGTATTATTTATATACTCTGTACTAATTAGAAAAAGGGATTTTATTCTGATGTACTGTTAAAATACTGAAATCAATTATGTTTGAGTATTTTACGATTCTTCAAATACTTTTAATACTTACTTAATCATAAGAAACTGTTGTAAAATAAATAATATAATAGAAATAACATAAAAAATATAATAGAAAGCCCTATTTTTATTGAGAATCACTCCCCCTTTTTTCTTTGATTACGATTGGATTGTGACGATGGAAGAGGGTAGGGACCTTTTGAATGGGGGGGGGGAGTAGGAGATGGCAAGCGACCATTTATTTCGTTAACGATCACAATATTAACAAAACATGAGGTTTGTTGTTTTATTCTTTCCAATTGCAATTCAACTACTGTGAAACTATTAAGGGCCTTAGAGTCAGGACGAGCATCATCAGCGCCACTACGTCGGTTTGCGCTGTTCGATTTTACTTCTCAGCTTTCAGTTTACCTGCACCCTCATAAAATCATAACGATTTTTCCCCCTTCTCGTTTCAGAATGAACTTCAGAAGCCTTTCTGCGAGGCGCGCAGCTTCCGGGGCCCAATACAATGATTTTTCCTGAGATGAATGATTTTTGAACTTAGAGAAAACGAAGACGACGCCCAAGCGCGTACAGTTCGTTCATCAGATGTTGACGAAATGCGTAGGGCTGAGACGTTGTTTTAACCCTTAAAAGCACTCTTAAATTTTTATTTTTGATAAATAAAATTTGAAATCAACCGGGAAATGAGTGTAGTTAATGGGAAAAATATAAAAAAACCACATAAGTATTTTTTTTAATTTAAAAAAAAACATATGGATTTATTTCTATATTATCATAAACAATCACTCCTTAAGTACTACAAATCTACTGAGTACAATAATGTAATATTTCAAACATAAATAATACCTCTCATCACATTTCAAACCATGAAAAATTCGTGAAACAATTATTTTTAGCATTTAAACATAAAGGAACATGGTATTTGCTACATGACCACTGAGCCTTACATAGTGGAATTTTGCATCTCAATCACTTTGAAAATATAGACCAAGACCGTCTTTTCGTGCATCCATCGACGGCAAAGGATGAGATGACGCTCTTGGTTTTTTTGGTCTGTAAATTTCGCTCTAATGAGCCATTACTAGGCAGATCTCTTTTATTGCCGTTTACATGCGTTATCTGTATATGCAAAAATATAAATTTTATTCGTTACTCTTACCTTCTTTCTATCCGAAAATAATTTTTCCTGTATGTTTTTATTACTTTTTATATAAACACTCGTAATTCGTAACACCTGCCGAAATGAAATTATACTCCGATAGCGCGCCAACAATGAAAATTGTCACAGATAAAGAAATAAATTGCCAAATATACTAGTTACGTTTAGGAACGATAAAATAGTTTTAGTAAAATTAAAATTAAAAATACGCGATGCAAAAGGTTGATACATAAAGAAATATGAGGTTTTAATCATACAATGCAGATCTACATCCGCAGGGATTAAAGGGTTAATGAGGTCGGTCTTTTAGGTAGGAAGAAGAGACATTTTGTGAAATAGAAGGAAAACAGTTCGTTTCAATAACAAAGTTGGAAATTGGAACCAATCCTCCGATACAGTTCAAGCATTCTGCCAAGTTTGAATCCATGATATTTCAAAATGATTCTACAATACTTCAATTAAAAAAGGACCTAACATCGTTACAAATTTAACCCATTCAGTTTATAGGTTTGATAATAAAACGTCTGTGGTTTGACATCTACCCGATGTCGTGTGATTGTTGATTAATTATATACCAAAGAAGGAGGCATGTGACACATGAAAGCACATATAATAACCACGAGCACAAAAGCAATACAACATTGTACGATTGTAGCGAATTGATATGACAGAGGATAGAACCTGAGACCTTGTGGTTTG
Organism: Argiope bruennichi; assembly: GCF_947563725.1. NCBI lineage: Eukaryota > Metazoa > Arthropoda > Arachnida > Araneae > Araneidae > Argiope > Argiope bruennichi. The sequence continues at coordinate 108,436,371 of NC_079156.1, forward strand.
CAGTCCAGTAACATGACCATTATACAAAAGCAATTGCTCGTGCAGCGTAGTTGTTAACTGGCTTATAAGCTTTTACCACAGATTCTCCCTCCAGTGAGTCGGAGGTGAGACGAACGATATGGCTGTTGAGTGGTGATGTATTTAGATGTTGATTCTAATGCGCCTGTACCCATTTGAGTAGCGAAAAGCGTTATGGCAAGCGTGCTTGGGTGAATGGTTGCTGTGTCAAGTGAGTCTGACGGCTTTGGGTCGCTGCGTCAAGTGAATCTGACGACTTTGGATTCCTGTGGGTAGATAGCGCCACAACAGCTGTACGAGGGTTGAAGGTTCATCGTCCAAGGTCACCAATGTGGAGTATTGGTATGAGTGAGGGATAGAACCTGGGACCTTGTGGTTCGCAGTCCAGTAACATGGCCATAATACAAAAGCAATTGCTCGTGCAGCGTAGTTGCTAACTGGCTTATAAGTTTTTACCACACTATCACATAAGCAAGAATGAATAGAAGAGACATAGAAAAAAAACACTCAACAATTACGTCATTTACTACTGCTCTTCTGATTGGAGGAGAAAGTAAGATGCATTTAGCAATCCTTTCGCAACGGATAGTGTGCGAAGCGGGCGATCCGTATAATTAAAATCTGAGAATAGATTATCAAAGAAATTATTCTTATAAACAGGCTTATTCCATCGTGAATGAATTATATAATACATAAAAGAATTAGATAAGTTACGATGCAGTTATCTAATAATTTATATTAGATCCAGCACAAGATAATATCATCATTAATAAAATTCTACGAAGTAAGAAAAATAGATGAAAGCGGAATGGCGAATTTAGATGGAATACTTTTTATAACAATATATTTATTTTATTCGTAGATAAATTCATACATATATGAATCTATTCTTGAGTTTCCTTACAAAGATACGAATCTGATATATATATATATATATATATATATATATATATATATATTGGACATATCCTATACGGAATTTTCTACTACTCGTAAATATTAAATTATTTAGTCCTAGGTGATAAAATTGTTTAGCACTTAGAATACATGCGACGTAGTGATTTTATATTCATTTCTTTTTTTCTTTAGTCCAAAATATTTTATTCATGTAAATTATGTGTTAATGGTGAGACCTTTGGAAACTATCTCTTTGAATTTAAGTAAATAAATCTATTAAAATAAAGATGCAATGCTTCATAACATTTGGCTTGAATGAAGAAACTTAAAACAGACAGTAGTGAGTTATTTATGCTGTGGTGAAGCTTTATAAGCCAAATAACAGCTACGAGACATGAGTTGTTGCTTTTGTCTTGTGATCATGTTACGAGGTTCGAACCATAAGGTTACGAATTTGACCCTCGCTTATAACCAATAGCAACATATGTTGCTATAGGAAAATGAAGCATTTTAACGGTCTGAGGTATTTTTCATCTTAATTGTTATGTATCTTAACTTGAAAGAAAAAAGTAAAATCAATATTCAGTTTCGAATTTCTGAATATCAATCAAGTGAATAAAATTATTAAGGACGTCTTTCTAATCGCAGTCCAGAAGCTAATTTCTACTACGTTAGGAATAGACACTTGCATCAAACCTGGCCTAACGATCACCTCTTATAACGAGTCTTTCGCATAGAAGGCAAATAAAAGTGTAAAAAAAAGTGACTCGCTTAACAAGCGATGTTTTGTAGGACGAGTGATGTATTAAAGCAATCTCAAATAATCACACAAGTGGAAGAAGTCTTAATTTTATACAAAAGTACCACTTTTAAACGAAATAAGTTTATAAAAAAGATAGTTGGGTAAGCATATATACAACATCTTGAATGAAATCGGTTTATACTCGTATTTAGCGTTATTTAAAATTACACGAACAGCAAAAATAATATAATGGTAAGGAATGAATTTAGTAAGTATGGGTGTTTGAAAATTAATTGGAAATAGAATTTGGAAAATTAATTTAAAATATTAAGATTTGAAATCTAGACGAATTACAAAGAAAATTAGGAATAGCCTTTAAAAATAGACATTTGCATCAAACCTCGCCTAACGATTACCTCTCCTAACGAGTCATTCGTGTAGCGAGTAAATCAAAATGCAAAAAAAAAAAAAAAGTGACTCGTTTAACGAGCAATGTTTTGTAGGACGCCGCAAATAGTCACACTGAAATATAAAGTTTTACTTTGTTGCCAAAAGCCTCACTTAAAAAAAATAAAATAAAGAAGGGCATAGAATAAGCATATATACAACAGTATTAATGAAGTCGTTCTTACACTCACATTTAGCGTTATTTGAAATTTCATGAACAGCAAAAATAAAAGTGCAAACGATAATGAATGGATTCAATACTTTTGGTTTTTTTGAAAATTAATTGGAAATAGATTAAATCATTAAGATTTGAACTCCAAACGAATTATAAAGAAAATTAACAGAAAAAAAAATGTATTTATTATAAGTGCTTAGAGGCTATGACAATTTTTTGTAAGATTAAAAATATTTCCCAGCATTTTTGGAGAACAATTAACAAAAGGGGGCATATTTTTTATAACTGTTTACAAAATTTTTTAGATAATTTCTGACAAACTGATTTTAAGTTCACAATTTGGTGATTAATGTATATAAAATCATTTCCAGGTACCATGGCTCATTTTATGGTACAGAGGAAACAAAAAAGGGAAAGAGCCTATTGACTAGGAGGGGAGGACAAGCAATAATTTATTCCCTTAATGACCACCAATTCATCATCAGTAAAGCATGCCACTCGTCGTTTCATCCCTATCATCCGGAATGCATTCGCCATGAAATCATTAAGGGCTTTTGAGTAGGACGGGTATCATCAGTGCCATTTTGTCGGTCATTGCACTTCTATTTTGTATCTCGTCTTTCAGTTTACCTGCACCCCCATAAAACCATAACGATTTTCCTTCACCCTCTACCCCTGTATGAGCTGTAGAGACATTTCTGAAGCGTGCAAAGTTCCCAGCGCCCTAGTACAATGACTTACGACGGGTTGAATATTTGTTGGAACTGTTGATGCAGCACTAGTGTTCATCGTTTGTAAGTCAGAGCTCGCGGGAGATCGAAGGGTTGGCGCGTGTTCTGGCGCGGCCGGATAACCAGTCTGATAGGGAGAGTTAAATTATTTATTATTTATATGGTGTGAGTCATTAAGTAGCTTTAGATCTAGAGACAGATTTATAGTTGCTTTAAAAAGTAATAAATTTGCGTCATAGCATTTTAATCCTCAGAATTTATGTCTGGAAATGAAATTACCAGTAAATTTAATGTTTCTGGAAAAGGAAAATGATCTGGAATGGATTATTGTAGCGTCAAGATAAGTCGATATAGTATGAATTTTATTAAAAGACAAGTCTGAATTTTTTCAAAAAATAATTTTTCGGGATAGTAAAAAAATTATTTAAAAAAAATTGATTTTTGTGTTAAACACAATTTTTTAAATAATTATTCAGGATGATGGGTCTGTTTGTTTTTTGCTATTTGATATTGATATCCTTTTAATCCTAGTGTGGCCCAGAATAGTTAAAATCATAGCTCTTGCGCCTGAAAAAAATCCAAACAATCCAATCCAATTCAAGATGTTATACAAAATTCGATTTTTTCAAAAACCGGTTTTCAAATTCAATATTTCCAAAAAACCGGTTTTAGCCGGTTTTTGAATTTTTGTAAAAAAAAAATAATAAATAGAATAGGAAAAATATTTTATTTAATCTATATAAAATAATAAAAAACAAAATCAATGTCAAAGTCAAAATATAAAAAATATTAAGAATTACGTATACATATTACTTACACAAAATAACGAAACTCAAAAAAAAAAAATATCAAATAATATTTATATTATTTTCACTAATTTTAATTTCTCCTAAGAAAATAGGATTTTAAAAAAACATAAAATATCCACTGAACGGTGGCTAAGTCTTATTCTTATTTTGGACACAATATTGCCTGAAGTTGAAAATACTCGTTCACTAGCTACTAAGCTGGTTTTATAATTTTCATGGTTTGAAATAACAAATCTTTGTTCTTTTATTCGTTGATTCAAATAATGAAAATTCAGCTTTCATTGTCCTTGGATTTTTAAGTTTATCTTCAGGGTCTTCAAGAAACTTATGAATTGATTTTTCCATGGCTTCTTTTTAAAAAGCATTACTCTGATGAATAGTTTCTTTGATTTACACTTCATCAGAATTGGTTACCACATAAGAATTCGGAAATTTTCTATACAGTATTTTTCCAGATAACTCAATAATTTCGGTTTTTTGAAGTTAAAGAAAGTACACTAGATTTCTTCGGTGAACTAGAAATGTGCAAATACAGCAAAAGAGTTGCTAATTCTACTTTTTTCTTGAATTCGTTCTTCTAAAGCATATAATAATTTCAAACTTATTTCAGTATTTAAATTTTTTATTTCATTTAACAGAAATTCAGATATACCTTTTCTTGTTTATAAATTGGTATATCGTCACCTAAGCGTTCAGTTACTAGATGAATCGGTCCCAAACGATAAATTCAAAATATTTGTTTGTTTGTTTTTTAAAGAACAGGAATATGCAGGCGTTCAGGAAAACCGGTTTTCTTAATTTAAAAACCGGTTTTCAAATGTGTCAAATTTACTCTAAAAAACCGGTTTTTTAAAACCAGGTGTGAAAAACTGTCAAACCCTAATGCAGAAACATTTCAAAATGAATGATACTAAATTCGAAGCATAAATTATAGACGTAAGTTAAAAAAAAATATTTAAATATAATTGAAAGTGAGGAATTATAAGGAATTATTTTTAATTAAAAAATATCTTTTTGTTTTGAGAAAATTGTAATTCTTTCACGTTAATATTTTCTTAAGCATATTATATTTACTTATTCTTACTTAAGTAAGCATAAGTTACTTACGTAAGCTTATTGCATTTATATTTACTTATGCTTACTGTTTTATTACACCGAATTCCTTTTAAATTACGGTATAAATAAAAACCCCAGGTTAATTTAAATAGCTTTTTCATTAAGGAAAACGGAAAAAAAAAATCTTTAAACAAAACCCTCTTCAAGAATGTTAGACTGGTAACTACTATAATTTACTATTTTTAATTAACTTAAAGTAAAAAATTCTGCGTAACTATTACTTACAGCTTTTAAAGACATTAAAAAGTTTTTGATAGTAATAATGCTGTAATTAAATAAAAAGAAATACAAATATGTGAGACCCTTTTATAATATGTTAAATTAGGAATTCGGAAAAAGTGTAGGCGCTATGAACACTTAAGATTACACTCATTATTTGATATTTCCCCCCTTTTTTTCTGAACTTTCTGAGCTCGGCTTATTTTTTTTTTTTTTTTACTCCTTTTTGTTTGCGGATTTTTTAGCTGCAAAATTAATATACATCCCTTGAAAATAAATCCAAATACTTTAAAAACGAAACGAATTGTCATTTATTATGTAATGTATTTCTAGTCAATTCTCATGGAATAATGTAATTAATTCACTTATGTTATGTTTTGTTAAGTCATATATCAATATATTATGTTATGTTTGTTAAGTCATATAGCAATATATATGCTATGTTTTGTTAAGTCATATAGCAATATATATGTTATGTTTTGTTAAATCATAAAACAATATATTATGTTATGTTTTGTTAAGTCATAAAACAATATATTATGTTATGTTTTGTTAAGTCATATAACAATATATATGTTATGTTTTGTTAAGTCATAAAACAATATATTATGTTTTGTCAAGTCATATAACAATATATTATGTTTTGTTAAGTCATATAACAATATATTATGTTATGTTTTCTCAAGTCATATAACAATATATTATGTTCTGTTAAGTCATATAACAATATATTATGTTATGTTTTGTCAAGTCATATAACAATATATTATGTTTTGTTAAGTCATATAACAATATATTATGTTTTGTTAAGTCATATAACAAAAACTCCTTTTAGCGTCTAACTATTCATGAACGTAGTATCTTAAGTATGGCTTCTTTTCTCCTGTATCCAATATAGGTAGAGAAAGATTTTAAAATAAAATTCAGATAGTGATATATTTTAGAGCTAGAAATAAATTCAATCAATATGAAGAATCAATATAAATTCAATCAATATATCAATTTGAATATTAGGGCTTATTCTACACAGCAGTTAAATATTAAGGATTACTCTGCATACAGTTCAAATTTCAATATCTGACAGTTCATTTATACTTATGCTACTATTATCTTTTTCAATCCTATCCAATTCAATTTAAAATCTAAGATAACTACTCAATCCTTTGGTTTTAGGGCATCTGACCAGAAAGGCAGGATAGTCTGTACTAGAATAAAATGAATATGTGTGCTTGTGTTGGCGCTTTTCTGGTTCAGATTCAAAAATTGGTTATTCAATTTAGTATAACATATTATACAAAATAGGTTGTTCAAATTTGGTATAATAATTTCTCAGAGTCGTCAGCCGTTCCTGAATTAGAGAATAAATATTCTATTCATTTAAAAATATTCTACAGTTGTTTTAATGTTTCACAAAGCGAAAAGGAAAATTAAATATCATTATAATTATCAGTCGAATCCTAATATTTAAAAAGTGGATAAAAATACAGTTTTTTTTTTTGTTCAGGAACTAAGTAATATATTTTTTAAGCTATCTCCAAATGTTTAACAAATCATTCGATAAACATTTTTGAACAAAATGAGTTTTGTTTTATACCTCTATTTATAAAAAAGAGCCCTTTTTACCCATTTCTGAACAAATTTAGTCATTTAATTATGTTTCAGTTTCATAGTTTCTTTAAAAGTTTTTTTTATACACAAATTTAAAAATCATAAGTCATAAGTCTATATTGAACATCCCTGACGAACCAGCTGGCCGTTTACGCCGATTAATAAAAAAAGTGAAATTACAATTCCACAAATGTTCGAAAATAAATGGTACTAGACATTAAAAATGTAATTACATTTTTAATACCACTAAGACATCATGGAACAAACTTCCATTTGAAAGGTTCATATACATAATGAGAGATATGTATTATGTATGAGATTATATGTCAGATTATTAAAATAATACGGCATTCATACATATTATAATTTGATGCTTAAAAATATTTTCCGAGGGAAAATTAAACATAAGATTATACAAAATGGGGATTTAATTGGAAATAACACAAACATTCATTCTAACGAACAAGATGGTCGCCAATGGTGGCTAGTGTAATGTTCTGGTCTAGACTGATCAAATAACGAAGCAGAATTTCCAGACAATTCTTCATTTTACAGCCCGATATATACAAAGCACAACTTGTTCTAATCTTGGTTAAATAAATAGTTATTTACACCTGTAGTAGGAGATACAACAGACAAAATCGAAAGTTTTTCTTGAAACTCAGTTCTTCATCTCGTCAACACGACCATTCCAGGGGTAGTTTCTCAGACTCCGAACTCGTGGGCGTAGTCCAAGAGTTCCTGCAATTCGTTTCTTTTCTCCTGCCCAGAAAAAATCTCCGCGCTTTATTTCGGCGACAATATCCATCTCTTAATTTACATTGGTCACTTGAGCTCTCCTTCAGCCAATCGGGGTTCAGCCATATGCTCTCTCAGCGGCGCCAGTGGGTCGTGGTAAGGTCCTTTTACAAAGAGAAACATCTAGCATCCAGATGTTCAGACACCCCTTTCTCTTTGAGGACCTTTGGGACGAGGAGCTCGATATGTAGTCTTTCATTGTTGTCGCTAATGAACAGATGCGAGACCACCCAGGTGAAAAGATCCACCATCTGGCTATCTCGAGGAGTTTAGTAAGTAACAGCGACGACTCCAATGAATCAGCACAACATAATGTCTTATCAGTACTAGGAAACACGGAGTATTATACTAGTAAAATTATGTATAGAAATAAATATATCAAATAAATAATGAAATGTGGACACTTAAGTTTTAATTGCTTAAAATTTAACAGAAGAAGATGAAATTATAATCTATGAGCTCGCCAAAAATACTGTAGTAAAAATCACTGTAGAAAAATCCTTCGGAATTTTCAAATATTTTGAAAAATAAGTCTAAGATGATATGGCATGATAAAAGCAATTCAACAATCTTTCCATAAAATAGTTTGCAGATTTTATATTAAAAATTTCCTGCTCATTATTTAATGGTTTCTGACAAAGAAAAAGCATTTAATAAATTTTTTCCATTATCTTAAAATGGATTTCAACAGTTAAAAGTGTGGAGAAAACAAAAGAAAATGTATAGAAGAATTAAAACCGACTATTTAAATTAATTTAAACTCGTAAAATGTAACTTTTAATTGTCAATATATTTAAATTGATGGAATTAAATACACAAATTTGAGAAAACTTTAACAACAGAAACATTTATTCGTAATTTATGAGCGTAATATAAAAGCGAAATAAGTAAAAAAAAAAAAAGAAAGAAAGAGCAATTACTTACAATTTTTCTCATAATTATCTTGCGTAGAAATTAACTGTGCAATAAAAATCTTTTCATGAAAACTAAAAAGAAATAGTCCATTAGAAGTGATGGTAAATGGGATACAAACAATTTTTCACTACTTTAAATTTGAGGATCGCAGCAAGACATTCTTTTAAAAAGTAGGTAATAATTGATAAAATTTATATATAGCTTTTAAGAAACTATTAATTGATAACTATTAATTAAATGCTTTCTTATAATGTTTTTGAAAAGAATTTCTTTCAAAGATTTAAATATTTTAATAAAGTGCTCTTAGTTTCTACAGAGCAAAAGTTTAACAAAGATAAGCAGAGGAATTGTTTTTTTTAAGAAATTTTTTATGATTTTAGAAAATATTCTTTTTCTAAGATTTCTGTCTGGGTTAATTTTTATATTTAAATTCTCTTCTCTTATAATATTATTCTGGAGGCTATGGCTTATTATTTTATTTCAGACAGCCGAAGTAATGTTCATTTCAGTTCAGTTATATTAACGCCCGTTTTAAAGCAACAGTATGGCTATTTTAGGACGGACTTCGTAATTTTGAACCGCTGTCAGATGACGGGGCTGACACCTGAGTTGCTATTACCCCCTCTAAACTTCCGCACTACATCAACGAGAGGACGATAGCTGAAATAAAAGAAGAGACAGGAGTTTTGTCTAAGAAAAGAAAAATTGCTTTAATATAAAAAAAGGACCCTTAAAAAATAATTGAATTTATTTTGTTTTTCATGTCAGTTTTGGTTTATTGTATACGAAAATCTTCCTTATTTTTCAATATGAAAAAAGAAAAAAAAATGAAAGTCACGACCGACAAATGAGTGAAAAGAATTTTAAATAAACAAAATAGCTATAACAGGATAAAAAATTAATTTTGTTATTTAAATAACAAAATGGCTATAGGAAATGGCTCTACTTATATTCTAAATGTAAAAATATATAAATTCTAAAACTTATATTCTAAATGTCTAAAGAACTGAAATGCCTTTTATATAGAGGTGTATCAGAATATAAAAAAAGTCCAACTTTATTTTACAAAGGGCTTAATTTCAATTTTGGTCGGTTTTTTGCGAAATATTTTTTTCTAATATAAGTAAAGTATACCTTATCTCCGAGTTCAGAAACAGATGTTATTTGATAAGGGTTTTTTAAGACAATCCACAGATAAAATAATGATTCTTTAATTTCACTAATTTTCACTTTCACTAATTTTGAACTACGTTTTTGTTCAAATTAGTGAAGATTTAAAAAATAGTTTTGTTTCTTAGAATTGATTGGATTATGAAGGATTTTCAATATGCAAAATAAAATAAGTTTTTATTATTTTATTCTTAAAAATAACATAGCATGAAAATTGTGAAGATTTAGTGATTGGCAGTATCTCATCTTAAAAAGACAGGCATTGAAATTTTAGAATATTTTCTCCACGTGATTTAGAGAAAACATATAATATCATCATTGTTTAAAATTTTCTTATAATTGTTTTACTTTTAACTACTGAAAGTTTGTTTAAAAATTAAACATATTTTAATCATCATATGTTTCATTGCTAAATACAATAAAAATACCAAATAATTAAAAACCAAATTTACAAATAGATTGCGCTTTAGAAAGCACTATTGCTATTTCTTATCTCTGTAATATAAATATACTAAGTCAATGACCATCAAAATAGCGAACAATTTTTAAAAACCAATCGTGGCACGGCATAATTCCTTATTAAATCAAAGTAATATATATTCAATTTGTTCGCTTAATTAATTGACTTACTCTCTGTTTCAATTGCAGCTGAAATCTTTAACTCCGTAAAGGTATCATTTGGCTCAAATTTCATAATCCTCTTTGGACGGCTTTATTTTACAGCTGAGTTAAGGTTAAGTGTCACTATAAAATGGACTGTTCAAAGTATTATGGCACAAACGGGTCAACAATTCATTAAAATAGCTTAAGTGAAGTAGCAGAAATAATTAAATTGATTAAAGATGCTTTTTAGTAAATTAAGTGATTAAAAGCTAATTTGTTCATATACATTTTAACCTAATTTATATTAAAGTAACGTTTTTTTTTCCTTTACCTAGATTGAATTATATAGTGTAAGAGATATAAATCAGAGTGATTTAATTTCTTCGTTTATTTTCATATTTGAAAATAAACCTGAATTTACAATGTATTTTCATATTAAATACAAGATATTCGCTATTTTCAGCAATTCTTCAAGAACCACAATGCAAAATTTCTTAAATTAAATTCATGGCATTCTTTTACGTCTTCTATTAAATGTGACGGAGTACATAAGTTATTTCAACTGTTATCTTACAGCTGTGAGATGCAATGTGGCAGACGATATTGTTATCGCTTAAATAGAAAATTGGAAATATAAATAACTTAGCAAGTTATTATTTTTTGAGAATATCCAATTGCCAAATCGTGTCAGTTGATGGTTAGATAGATAAAGTCTGGTGAAACGTTTAGAATTTTGAGGTTTTATCTATTCTGTGAGTGAAAGCCAAACAGCCACACCCAATAGAGACCATCTATTGTGATTAGGATTTCAATAGAAAAAAAAATTTAGACTGTTATATGTCATATACCGTGCAGAAAAAATGAGTTTACAAGAGATTTAAGAAGCTCTATTTGGTAGAAAAAGCGAATCGATTACTGCTGACGGTGTAAAAAAAATGGCCGAAGTCTTTCTATAAAATGTAATTTTATTTTTCCAATATCCTTCGCATTTTCTTGTATAAGTTTCGAAGATATATTGTTTAAGACGATAAGCAAAATCGTATTCGTATCCTTGATTGATAGATTAATTCTTTGAAAGTAGGGGTTACTTGTAATATTGGTAAGTTGTAAAATGAACATCATGCAGTAGTTTTTTTTAAATCTTTGATCTGAAATTTTATTAAACATAATTTTTTAATTTGATCTATTACATAAGCACAGTTAATGCCTTCAGAAATTGGTAGCAAAAACTTGAACGCGCATCTTTCTTTTTGATTCATCAATGGAAAAAAATAATTCGTTAATTTTTATTTAAGATAGATTAATTAATCTCGTAAAAATGTTTTTACTTATTTATTTTTTCTATGCACAGTTTGAAATTTTTTTTTCTTATCGTAATATTTTTTATTTCTATCTTTATTTATAATAAATATGAATGTGTGTTTATGAGTGTGTTAGCTCTCTACAGGATAGATTGTTTGATTTAGATGTAGAACTAACAAACTTAGCATATACATATATATCTTGGAAATTGGATTGTGCATTTCGGAATTCAACTTGCACGAACAAATTAAGCCTGATTGGGAAAAAATTATTTTTATTTCACTCTACGTAGTCAAAATCTCAAATAAAAAGTTTAAGTTAAGTGTAATTTTGAGCATGAATTGTAAAAATTAAATAAACATGAAACGTGATATTTGCAAGAAATATTAGTGTAAGAAAACGGTTTCTGTGAACTTCTAAAATATCTATATTATTAATTTAATAATTCTGTAGTAGTTCAAAATTATCTATATCTATGTTACCGCTTAAGTGCGGAAAATTCTTTCATTTCTCTAATATTCAAGACAATCTTCACATTACCTTCTAAGCACTCATTAATCTGCACATTATTTACTAAACCCTCGTTAATCTGCACATTACCTACTAAGCACTTGTTTATCTGCACATTATTTACTAAACCCTCGTTAATCTGCACATTACCTACTAAGCATTCGTTAATCTGCACATTATTTACTAAACCTTCGTTAATCTGCACATTACCTACTAAGCACTTGTTAATCTGCACATTATTTACTAAACCCTCGTTAACTGCACATTACCTACTAAGCACTCGTTAATCTGCACATTATTTACTAAACCCTCGTTAATCTGCACATTACCTACTAAGCATTCGTTAATCTGCACATTATTTACTAAACCCTCGTTAATCTGCACATTACCTACTAAGCACTCGTTAATCTGCACATTATTTACTAAACCCTCGTTAATCTGCACATTACCTACTAAGCACTCGTTAATCTGCACATTATTTACTAAACCCTCGTTAATCTGCACATTACCTACTAAGCACTTGTTAATCTGCACATTATTTACTAAACCCTCGTTAATCTGCACATTACCTACTAAGCACTCGTTAATCTGCACATTATTTACTAAACCCTCGTTAATCTGCACATTACCTACTAAGCACTTGTTAATCTGCACATTATTTACTAAAACCTAGTTAACTGCCCATTACCTACTAAGCACTCGTTAATCTGCACATTATTTACTAAACCCTCGTTAATCTGCACATTACCTACTACGCACTCGTTAATCTGCACATTATTTACTAAACCCTCGTTAATCTGCACATTACCTACTAAGCACTTGTTAATCTGCACATTATTTACTAAACCCTAGTTAACTGCACATTACCTACTAAGCACTCGTTAATCTGCACATTACCTACTAAACCCTTGTTAATCTGCACATTACCTACTAGAAACTCGTTAAAGTGAAAATAAGCACGCTTCTTATTTATGTTTATTTTATTAATAAATTCTGCACATTTAAATTAAATGTTTGGGCTTGGGTTATATTTTTGTAAAATGTATTTAATTGCGTGATCTTTCTGTGATCTCCACCATGGCCAACTGACAAATGAGTGGAATGCAATATGTCAAATAATTCTTCGGCATGGACAAACCTTTTCGCACTTTCTCACGCATCGGACGATGTCTCAACGAGTTTTTCATAGTCATTTTACTCACCAATTCAGTGCTTGATTGCACACTTGGAGCTAAATTTCTGCTTTTCAAATAATCACAACGTAAATACAAGCACAATAATCAGAAACGAATTTGAAAACAGAATTGGCAGCCGACGCAAATTATGAAAATAAAAGCAAACCGGTGACAACCAGACCCTGGCGAAACCAAATTAAAAGTGGGGGGGGGGAGAGGAAGAAGGAGTACGGAAAGGAAATGAGAGAAAGAAATTTCGAACTTTAACCATACGGAAACCGCTAATGTGCGCATTAACAAATTAAAATGCCAAAAACTCTTCATTTCGCATTTTAACGGAGCAAATCAGTTAATCTTCATATTAACGGTCGAGCGTTAACGGTAAGATATGCGTACATACAGTGGGTAAAAAAAGTTTCCGTACGGAAGACTAAAATAAAAATAAACTAGCATAATTTCTAATCTTTGCTTTTTATCTTTATAAACTACTTATATATTGTTATTATGAATCTTTAAAAGGGAGTTTCATAGTAAATTTCTCTTTTTTACAAAACTCAGCAAGTCCGTCTGCAATTTTTAAGATAAATGACGAAGTATCATGCAAAAAAAGTTTCCGTACGCAATATGCAAATTCCTCCTGACGTGCTCCACAACTAACCCACAGTAAATATTCGAAGTTTGAAGGTTTGTCAGAGTGAAGAATACGAAGTAACAACAGTTGTTTAATTCCAATGTTTCGCTGCTCGTCTTAAAATGGAAATTCAGAAATCCATTCGAAAGTTAATGATTCGGTTGTGAAAAAATGGATTATTTATGAAAAAAATCAGGAAATGACTTACAAACCAAAGTCTACAGTGCAGTATATTATTGAAAGATACCGTGATGTGTAAACATTTAAAGATAGAGATCGATCTGGAAGAACTCCGAAGTTAAATCGCTTGCATAAAAGAAATATCATGTGTAAAGTGAAAGATAATCCCTCGGATTAGTGCACATCAACTTGCAACCGATTTAATGGTTAATTGCAACATTAAATTCGGAACTTAAATTGCGAGAAATGTCATTTTAAAAAAAGGTTATATTGGATGTGGGTCCCATAAGAAGTCTGTTATAAGTCTCTGCTACAGAAAAAGGCCTCGAGTTTACAAAGAAGCATATAAGCAAGCCTCTATCTTTTTGGGAATCGGTCCTTTTTAGTGATGAATCAAAATTTAATATCCGTGGGTCAGATGGTCGAGTGATGATCTGAAGGGAATCAAAACAGCATATGTTAATTAAGAATTTATGTGGAACTGTGAAGCACGGTGATGGTTGGAATATGGTATGGGGGTGTATAAGTGCTACTGGTGTCGGATATTTATGCTTTATAAATGGAAATATGGATAGGTACATACATCTTGACATTCTAAAACAAAGCGTTTTAACCAATGCAGATAAACTGTCCCTTGGAATGGATCTTACGTTTCAACAGGACAACGATCATAAGCACACTTCCAAGATTTGTCAAGAGTAATGTCTCTATAAAGTTAAAAAACAGCTTCATAGCCCTCCCCAGCTTCCCGATTTAATCCTTATAGGACATTTATTGGAAGAAATGGATCGTGAACTAAAAAAATATGACACAAAGAACAAAGTTGAACTCAAAAGGGTCATTCCAGACATTTGGAGTAGTATTTCTCCAAAAACAACAACAACAACAACAAAACTGATGGAGTTATGCCACAACATTTGAGAGAAGTGATAAAGGCCAAAGGAAGGCCTACCAATCATTAAATGCAAGTTGATCAGCATCAAAAAGGTTTTTCATGTACTATGTAAATACCGTACGGAAACTTTTTTATTCCTTATTAGTGGCATTTTTTTATTCTTTCAATTTATGTATTTAATTTTCTTCATAGTTTTTCCTTTATAATATTCCTAAATAATAAATGAAATT
Source organism: Argiope bruennichi (assembly GCF_947563725.1). Lineage (NCBI taxonomy): Eukaryota > Metazoa > Arthropoda > Arachnida > Araneae > Araneidae > Argiope > Argiope bruennichi. The sequence continues at coordinate 108,451,542 of NC_079156.1, forward strand.
GTGTTAAACCAATTTTAAAATTTTCATTTTCATAAAAAAATATTTTGTACCAAAAATTAAACTTTTATTAACAGTCATAGGTGCGTACGGAAACTTTTTTTACCAACTGTACATACACATATAACATGTCTACTCTAATGGGGTCCTAATACTTAATTTCTATACATAGTATTAAATAAAATTAAGCGTATGCATCTAATAAGAATAAATAGTCTGAATGAAGTAAATAATAATTTTTAAAAAGTAGGAGTCGATCAATTTTCTAATGAATAACGAATTTTATATCTTAATTCAGACCCTCATTCTTTTGAGCCATTTAAAAAAAAAAAAACTTATTTTTATTATGATACATAGAAACTTATTTTTGAGACACTACCATTTTAAATAAAAAAGAATGTCCCCTTATATTGTTAATAATAGCTGGGTAAGTTATAAAAATTAAATATAACTATTTTATAAAATAGCGCGATTTTAGAACATTATACTGATAATCTCAAAGAAAAATCGCCAATCAATTTCTTAAAAGGGATTAGATTTTCTGCATTAACTTCTTGACGAAATCAATGCTTAATTTTACTTCTTCTGATTAATTATCAGAACAGAGTTTTCAAACCATTCCACATGTTTGCTTAGTGTGAGATAAACTGCATCGCCAAAGTCACTTTTAAATCCATAAACAAAGACAATGCATTTTCTTCCCAAAAATCCCTTTTTAAGTCTATTTCTTGCTATAGCTTTGCCTTCGAAAAAGATTTTATAAAATAGGGCTATTTTTTGAGAAGAAAAATAGTGAAACACAGGCAGATCTGTTTTTTTTTTTATTCCGGAAGTTTATCTTCCGCTTTCTATTGGCTAAAGAAAGGCCGCCTGCTCGCATTTGTAAAGTATTATTGAATTGTCCGCTTTTTGAATCTCAAGCTTTAGAGGAATTTAGAGGCATTATTGATTCTTAAGGCTGTTCAGTCGCTCTTCACTTAGTTTTTTTTTCTGAAATCTCCTGTTGATACTCACTTGAAAAATTGCCAAGGTATTTATATTTATTTCCATTGTGAATTTTAAATCGCTGGCAGTGTTTTTTTTTCTTTTTACAAAATCTTTTTCAGTTTGAAATATAATCATGGCCGATAGAAACACATTGTAGATATAATATGGCATAAATTTCTATAGAAATCTCCAGGCTAAGGCCCTTCTTTTTACGTTAAACTCTCTTTCAATCTGTTCCTTGCATTAGAGATACTATTCCAAAGAATTAAAAAAAGTTATCTCTGAACAGAAAAAAAGTATAACACCGATTGGTCTGTTTTTCTTGTCTCAAAAGTTTATCTTGTGCTTTTATTGGGAGAGAAAGTCTTCTTTCTTCGTATTTTCTAAGTGTTATTGGATTGTTTACCTTTTCGGATTTCTCAGCTATAGAAGAATTAGGAAGAAAGATCTTACTGAAAGAGTTATTTTTCAGAGAAGCTATTATTATTGATGTACAAGATTTTATAGAAAGTCCAGACGTATCCCTGCTAGTTTTGAAGACTTTAATTAAGTGATGCAGAATTGATTACCAATCGCCATTATTTGCATCGTTTAAATCACAGATTTTTTTTGTTATGCCAAAAGCAACGTAATTTTGACCAGTTCATTCAGTATAAAGTGGACAGAAAGAAAATCATTTATACTTAACCTCTTTTACACATTTACTATATGATATACCTAGTGTTGTTTGGAAGTAACATATCTCATATTTTTAAAGAGAAAATTATTTTTGTAAAGTATATCCCAAATTAACCCAAGATTTGAATTTGCCATCATTCGTGCAGCAAAGTGTTGGCAGTCCTATTAAAAACCCATTTGATAGCTGATAGTTAAGAATTAGTAAAAATAGAGCGTTACACGATAGAAGACCGTATTTTCATGGTTTAACAATATTCCAAAAATAATGAAAGTCTGGCTGCCACAGTTCAAAAATGTGAGAATTGGTCCACTAGATGGCGTGATTTAACATTACTGAATTTCCTTTTATGGGGCTATTAGAAGTTAAAGGTATATGCCTTTAAAAGGTACAAGTCTACAAGCAGGCAGGCATTCAAAGAGGAAATTAACTACTTCATCAATGAAATTCAAAAACATTTATACAAAGCGATGCCGGCGTCCTGGCATAGGGGTAGCGCGTCTTCCCCGTGATCTGGGCGTCCCAGGTTCGAGTCCTGGTTTGGGCATGGCTGTTCTTCTGTTGTTCTATCTGTGAGATGTGTGATTGAAGCCCTCCTGTAAAAATGGGTTGTGCAAGCGAATGAGTGATGCGTGAGTAGCAAAGTCGTACTCTTGGCCCTAGTTGGCGCTGCTATAAAAAATAAGAGACGTACCACCTCATTCTTAAATCGCTGTCTTCGTAACAGCGGGCTTGTCAGTGGCAAGTGCCATAAGAAACAAACAAAGCCGATAGTGGAATCATAAAAATCGTCATTAGAATTAAAGAATTCTGATATAAAATTAGCGAATTCTGAAGAAAGAATCAGTCAGAAACCATGGCAAAAAGCATCGTGCATAAATTGTTACAAAGTGCATTTTTCAATTACAATTTTTTCATATAAGAATCTTTATCCATCTATAAAATGGTTTCAAAATTCACCGTCATTCATCAACTCCAATATTGGGGGTATAGGGGGTGTAGTATCGGTTTGTATCCATACGCATTTTCACGCAAGGTAGGAACATCCGGGAATAAAAAGTAGTGATTGATTGGCTGTAGTCTCTTTTTGTCATTGAAAGAAAGAAAAAATGAGATTGTGCCAGTGACTGGGGAAAATGTAGCTAAAAGCATTCCTCGAGACAAAACATCAGATAATGTCCATCATTCTTTATCAGCTATAAATAATGCTCTACGTCACAAATTCACCATTTGTTTTTAGAAGAAATATGGAATTTTTTCGGTAGCATGTGCTATACATGCTTTTTTTTTTGCTTGAAACAAGGGGGGGAAAGCAAAGAAATAAAGATTTTTTTTCAGCATTCCTAGTGATTTCTTCAGGGTTCCATCAATAAATAGGGTTTACGCAATCTATTATGTTAATGCAGTTCCCCGTTTTTTAAATCAAACTTTCAAATGAATATCGTAGCAAAAATATTGGAGGATTGATCCGCAAATTTTGTAGTAACTTTCTCACAAACGCAGATGGTGCAATTTTCACCTTGTAAAATCAATTAATTCTTATTTAATTAAACAGAAAAATTAATTCTTTTTGTTAATAAATTGGGAAAAATTTATCGAACAAAAATCCTTTTTACACCATATACAATTCCAATAAATTATCGTTTTACTGATACTGATTTAAGTATGATAAACATTTTCTGTAATTTAAAAAAATCTAATAAAATTTAATTTTAAATGCAATTTGTTTCAATAAAATTCAGACAAATTTAGTTGTTTCATGAAATCCTCCATCTAGACACTGGGGCGAATTTGAGTTTCCCTACCTTTGTTTTTCATTATTTTCCTTTTATATTTAAATATTTTGGCAGCAATTCTTATTGATTTTTATTGCATTCTAAAAATAATTTAATTTTGATGAAATATTATTGTTGTTAAAATCTCCTATTTTCTTAAGATTTTGATTAATTAAAAAAATTAACAAGTTTTTGTCATTTATCCGTAATGGTTTTAAAATATATTATTTAAAAAACTGTATTAAACTTATTAACTATTTAACAAACTATATTAAAATTTTAACAAATTAGTTGGTAAGTAGTTTGCAAATTAGTAGCAGGTAGTTTTGTTTCTGAGCAATTAATTACTCTCATTTTAATATCTTCTATAAAATTAATTTTTTACACAGTATGTAAAAATATTTTTTACTGCCGAGGAGCAAGAATATGCGAAAAGAATTTCAAACAGAACACCTTAAAAGAATTCTGGAAGAACAGTAAACTTTAAAAGCAGGTAATTGACAATTTATATCAAACAATTACTAATTTAGCATGCTTTCATATTTTTTAACTAATGAAAAATTAACTAGAGAATTAATTTTCCCATCATTTTCATTAAAATTTTTCTTATACTTCACTATTTGTGAATAGAATTTGAAGTAATTCTGTTTTAAATATCAATAACTTCTAGAGGAAATTAGCAAATGACAGTTTTTAAAAATCGTTTTCTCAGTCTCATTTTAATTTAAAATCATTTCAGACGATAAAATGATTTTGAATATTTCAATATTTAATAAAGACTGTCCCAAAACTAATACAAGATTTGAATTTGCCACCATTCGTGCTATAAAGTAATGGCAACTCTCATAAAAGAAACCACTTGACAGCTGATAATTTAGGGTTATTAAAAATGGAGCGTTGCACAATAGGACGACGTGTTAAGGTGAATTATATAAAAAAACAGTTTGAATTTTTATACTTTTAATTTATTATATACGTGTATAAGAATATAACAAAATGACTTTAAGGTTCCACAATTTAATAGTAGCCAAGTACAAAATATATTAAATATATATATAAGGAACATTAAAAATAAAAAGCTTTTTACAAATAATTATTTATTACTTTATTAAAATGTAAAAAACTCCAGAATGTCTGTATCCAGAATATCTTGTCTAAAATTTGGAAAAAACACATAAGTGTGAAACACTGAAAATATTGTTAGAAATAATTAAAGTCAAAATTGCTAAAAAAAAATAAAATTAAACGCTTGATATAAGTTAATATGTATTAGGAATAGATTAAAATTGAATTAACTCGTATGTCGAATGTTAGAAATGCTTTATTAATAAATTGCAAGACAATATTAACTCTACATTTTTCGTTGTTGTCAAAAATGATAAGTACTTATGAATCAAAATAATTAAATACTTTAGAAATTCTGTTTATTAAAACTCATTTTCACATTCAAAATTATTGCTTATATCGTTAAAGAATAGCTATTTTTTAAAAATCAGTATTTGAAAGTAATAAGTATTTGGAAAATAATTTTTTTCTTTTACGTTATTTTTAATCGTCAAATCAAATATCATAAAACGAAAAATTCAAGGGTTTTTTTTTCTGTTACTAAAACTATGAATTTACGTTTTACATAATCCTTTCAACAAGCAGCAAGCCACATTTGTTATAATTCTTTATTTTTACATTTGATATCGTAGATATTAATCTCAAATTGAGACGTCTGGATTTCTTGATTAAATCGTTTTTGAATCGAGCAAATTTTACTTGTGGTTCGTTAAAATGTATTTTTATCTGCAATTTGTAATATATCATCATAAAAAAATTGAATTTCAAAAACAAAAATTGGGATCATTTAAAAAATAATTTTTTTTTCTGCAAAAATTATAGAATTATCTTATTTTGTTACTAATAGTTGCATTATCTCATTATTCCAAGCAACATAAATATACTATTTCTTTCGCGTTTATTTTGTAACAATTTATTCATCATTTCTTGAAATTCTAAACTTCTGGAATTCTAAATAATTGGATTTTCGATATCAGAATATTATTTTCAAACCTTCCAAATTTAATTAACAATTAGTCGATTACTTTTATTTACTTTAGATACCATACGATAAGGACCAACCAGTACTCATTCTGTTAAAAGATTCATTAACAGTATTTATTTCAATGCATCATAAAGTATTTTAAATGTAAAACGATGGAAAATTAGCTGAATTTGGAAAAAGTATGAGGGGATTGGGAAAATTTGTATCCTCTAAAAAATTTGATTTTTCATTAAATTTTAGTTTTATAAAATAAGAAATCTTTCATTTATTCCAAAATAAAATACTGGCATCCTGGCATAGGGATAGCGCGTCCTATCCGTGATCTGGGCGTCCGGCGTTCGAGTCCTAGTTCGGGCAGGGTTGCTCCTCTTCTGTGTTCTATCTGCAAGGTGTGTGAATGCGCCCCCTGTAAAAAGGGGTTGTGCAAGCGAATGAGACGCATGAAGTAGCTAAGTCGTACTCTTGGCCCTAGTTGGCGCAACTGAAAAAACAAGAGACGCTCGCTCGGCTTAAATTACTTAGATACTGTCAGCGGGCTTGTAAAGTGCCATAAGTCACAACAGAATATAATATGTATATATTTGAGATGTTCATAAAACATTTTTAAATGTAACTGATAAGTGTATTATTCATAGAAAACTATAATTTCTTGACTTTTTTCCGAAGCAGATATATTTTCTGTAAGAATATATAAAAAGTCCTTTTATTCTAATCGCATAAAATTTTACATTATAATACTCAAAGCAAATAATATCTTTTAAAATCTTTTTTGTTCATTTCTTGGTTGTAATTTAAGAATATTTATAATGAAAAATATCATGTTGTTGAAAATTTTAAAATCTGGTGAGATAATTTTTTGAAATTTTAAATTAAAAAATTTAAATTAAATCAAGTTCAGTGCATTTAATTACCTATTCCCATCTTACGATTATTTTGGAGTAATTTTTTTAACGATTCTTTAATTATTTTTCGTGAGCATCCCGATTTCTGGTTGCGAGTTTGAAGACTACACCATAACGTCACATTTTTATTATTTGCTATTAAAAAAAATTCTTTAATAAATAAATAATTCTTAACAAATACTCTTTACCTTTATTTATAGGTTAAATTTCAAGAATTTTTTTAATTGAGAGCTCCTTTTTACTTAAATAAGATGCTTTAATTATAGCATTCAAACGAAGGAAATACTTTTAATTAATGATCTGGAGGTCAAAACAATAAATTATAGAAATATAAAATGTGCCGTGAAAATGGTAGAAAATCCTATTTAATAAAAATATTTATATAATCCTTTTTCATTTGCTTGATTTTTTGTTATGACATCCCCATTTTTCATTAAAATAAGTATTTTTAATATTTTTGTTCCCTATTACTAAAATACATTTGAATATTTTGAAGATTAACTTTATTGCCCTTGATCATAGATAAGTATTTTTTTATTACTAAATAATCCGTTTTTCTGTCATACGCTGTCACTGAACTTTAAAAAGTGTGTGTTTCAAATCTCGCATACCTACCGTGTCTATGCAAGAAATGGTGTAATTTTTTATGTAACATATTTTTTAAATTTAAAAAGTAAAAAGTAAGTTCTTAGACAATAAATGAATAAATTTTGAAGAGTTCTAAGCAAAGGGAATTTCTCTCCTAAACTCTCTTCCAAATTCTCGAACAAATATATTCGTTTTTTATTCAAAACGTGTTTGTGTTTTCTTGTCTATAGATATACAGACTAATTCCAAATTTAATTCCTGTCAACTATTAATTAGTAAGGATTTATTTATTATCTAAAACCATTATTCTGGAAAACAATTCAGAAGAATGCGATAATGAAGGATGGATACGTAAATTTTTACCAATATGAAGGCCAGCTCATTTAAATGAAATTTTGACAAATATACGTTAGAGGAAGAAATGAGGACTTTCTATTCTTAATTATTTAAAATTTAAGCTCTATTTTGGTATTTTGCCATGGTAATTCTCAAAAGTATTATTGAATAACCAGGACGAGTATTTTGGCATCCAGTATGTCCTATTCTGTTCTGTTATTTTCCTCTGCATCCCTCGAAGCAGAGTAAGGAAGTATGCGAAGGGGGGAGGGTGAGTAGATCGTTAAATGTGATCAAGCAGAAAGCTTGATCAAATTTAAAGTAGGAGTTAGATAGAAATTTCATAATGCTCAAAATGTATGCCATATGCCTTTTCAGTGTGACATTTTATCAGTTCTTTAAAAGTTATAGTACGTAAATATATATTGATGGGTAATTCGTTTAATATAAGATGTATCATTTAACATCAAAATGCAAATACTCAAACCGATAATGAATGTGCAAAACCTTCCTTCCACCATTTCCGATAATCCTTTGCATATATGCAACTTGATTGCTAATTGGTTTCATTTGAAAGTAACACGCAAATATATTTGGTAGTACCACAAGCAACCCTCTTTAACCGCCAAACCTTCTCAATATGATTCATTATTCTTGGTGAAACTTCACGAGACTTGCATCTTCTTGTGTCCTCAGGGAATAAAGATGGCCGATTTTCTGAAACAAGCATCATCTTTGCCTTTCTTTCCGCGAGTCGATTCTCCGTCAGAAGTAGAAATGGAATTTATATCACAGATAAACGTCAATCTTTAATGAACTTTTCTTGCGCTGTCTCTTGGGAATAACGAATCCAGAACTTGAGGATTTTAATGATTAAGCCAGAATTTCAGGTTTCCTCTTTAGAATCTTCATAACCAGACAGGCAATAATAGCATGCTAATATGTTTCTATATTTTGGAGGGCTTCTGCCATCTTATTATTTTGCGTTTGCTTAAATAAGACGTAGAATTTGTAGACTTCCTTTGATTTCGAAATAATATTTGGTATAGACACTTCAGAAATGTGACTGGGGTTCAAACTCACCAGTATAATGCAAAGAAATATTTTTTCAGCTAATAGCAAATTTCAAAGTAATAAATCTCTACGGAGTGAATATTAAATTTTTATATGAAGGGATTAAACGATTGCTTATGTGATAATTTCGCTTCTGATTTTTGCTTATTTGTTGTAATGAAGACGTAAAAAAAATTGGCCATCTAGAATAATTAATTTCTCGTATACGTAGTATAGAGAAAAAATAACAATCGTTAAGAAATTCTAACTCCAGGTTTTGAAAAATCTCTTAAAGTTTTAGACCTCTCTGACTTCAATAACCACATTTTTGGAAAATGTCCGTCTGTCTGTGGCAAAGTTGGCTTGAGTTGGATGAGTAAAATTTGGTATAAGGTTTTTACATTAAATGTGCAAGTTCCTATCAAATTTTGAGCAAAATCTATCTAGAGAAAGTCTGTCGGTCCGGCTGTTCCAATACAGATTAACATGATAACTATAAATCGAAGAGAACTAGATGGATAAAATTCGATACACATGTTTAATATCCACAGAATAGACGTTGGTTAAATTTTGAGCCAAATCCAACAAAGTGTTGACTGTCTGTCGGTCTGTACTTTCAGAAATGTATAAACGCGATAACTCAAAAACACAATGAGTTAAATATAATAAATTTGATATGGGATTTTGTGACAACAAAGCAGCTCTTTAAAGAATTTTTGAATCAATCGATTGGGAAAAACGGATCTAAAAAACATATTCAATTTCAGACGCTATTGACCACATGCGAGGGCTTTATCGCCAAATGATTCGCCAAGTATGACAAAATAGATTCAGTAAAAATGATGAATTCACGCCTAAGGTTAACATTTCGTAACTATTGTATGCGAAATGTACTCAAGCCATTCTCTGTTAAAACACATTTATCAGAGAGTGTGCAAAATGTTTTTAGGGAGGTAATTCTAGCTGGTTAATATATGTGTTACGGCCAAAGTCCGAAATCAGCCAGTTCGCGAATTGACCGGCCAATTTGTATTTTGGCCAACGTTGCTGTGAACTTACCGGCCAATATCCGATCTTTTCTTGATTTCGGGCTTTGACCGGCCAATTCGCGAAGTGGTTTGGGACGATCGGCCAAAGAAGGAAGAAAGAAATAAAGAGCAGATTGTTTTATACACTGTTAAAAATGAAGTATTTAAAAATGAGTACTTCGGTGTACTGTTTTTTTTAAGTACAATTGTTTCAGAAACGAGTTCAAATATAAGTGACACCTCTCAGTTAAAAATAAGCTTGTAATATATAAAAATATGATCTCGTGTTATTCTGTTCTCATATTAAAGCATAACAGAAATTATTCATTGAACGTATATGCTGTAACAACGTGATAGCTTGAATAAGATTAGATCTGCGTCCTTTAAATCTTATATGAATACAAAGGCAAATTGAGTACTCAATTTGTCAACTACCATTAAAGGTCTTAACTGCTCCTTAGTTAAGTTAACTTAATGTTAAAGATCCCAGATCACATTGCCTCCCGAAATATCGCTTCAAAAATATGAATTTTTTTCAAAGGCAAATAGCAAATATAAGGGCTAATTAAAACAAATATGAAGGAAAAATAGTTTTCTTGTTAAAATTATTTAAAGACATTTCTTTGTTGGCACCATCTGTCAAATTTCACCTACAATATATTTTTTACATAAATATCATTATATTCATTTTAATTTAGTCTTAATATTGTTTTTCCTTTGTAAAAAAGTTCATATTTTATGAATCGATATTTCGGAAGAGAATGTAATCTGGAAAATTCAGCATTAGGTCTATGGGACAGAAAAAGATTGATGATCACTCTTAAAACATTTCTTGAAATACACCGCTCTTGCGCGAGTTAGCCTAGTTGGCAGCAAATTGGGCTGCAGATCGAACGGTCTATCTTCGAATCCCTCTGGATCCAACCCTGTCAATTAATAGCAGTGTACATTTTTATTTACTATAACTTAAATCAAATAAAAGGGAAAAGTTGCTCTTGAAATCTGCACACACACACACACACACACACACACACACACACACACACACACACACACACACATATATATATATATATATTCTCTTCTTCTTGTATATTTTTTGTATTGGCCAACTTTGTAAAATTCAAGACAATAGTTGCACGGGAAAAATTCCTGCAAGATATTCAAAACTAAGTAACAGAACAAAAACAAAGTAACTTCTTGTTTCAAATTAGGTCACTTCAACATTTAGGCATAACATTTTTCTTTCCTCTTTTAATGAGTGTTGCGTGAGAAAATGAAATTTTTCTTGTGAAATCGTCATTATATCTGAAATCTTGCCCTTGATGTCAAATGAGTTCTAAAATATTGGGTCATTTCAATGAAGAAGAAGAAGAAGAATGTGGTTTTAGATTCTTTTATTTTTCAAAATTAAATTGAAAGAGCTTTTTTTAAAAAATTTTAATATATACTTTCTCCCATTTTTTAAAAAAATTGTTTTCAATCTTTCTAGTAGACATTCTAAACTAATTTTCCGATATATTCTTTTTTCCAGACAAGAAATAGCCTTTCAATAGAGCTTTGACCTAGTCAATCGATTCAGGTTTTCTTTAGTCCATTACTTAAGAGACAAGAATAAATGATAATTAGAATCCAACGTTCAGAAAATATGATTATTCCTTTTAAAATTACCCCTTTTTTTAATGTCATCTCGATGTGTTTTATTGAACATTATCCTGATGAAAAAAACAACAACATTTATTTCCTTGAATTCAGAGTTGGTCACGTTTCTTCTAGTGCTTATATAAGCTTACTCGCAGTAGATCATTTATATTATAACTAGGTTTTGTTTAAAATGCACAAAATACTTTCATATCTAACGAAAGAGAATAAACAATGCATAATATTTCCCCAAAGGGAAAAAACTCTATATAATGCTTTCATATCTCATTCATGGGAAACATTTATATAATACTTTAATACTTCACCAAAGAGAAAAAAAACTCAATATAATACTTTCATATCTCATCAATGAAAAACATTTCATAATACTTTCATACTTCACCAAGGTGAAAAAAACTTTATATAATACTTTCATACCTCATTCATGAGAAAACCTTTATATAATACTTTCATACCTCATTCATGAGAAAAACTTTATATAATACTTTCATACCTCATCAGAGAAAAACTCTGTATAATTCATACCTCACCAAAGAGAAAAAACTCTATATAATACTTTCAGGCCTTACTAAAGAGAAAAAAACTCTATATAATACTTTCATACCTCACCAAAGGGAAAGAAATCTCTATACAATACTACTTTCATACCTCACCAAAGGGAAAAAATCTCTATACAATACTACTTTCATATTTCATTAATGAAAAAACTTTATAGAATACTTTCATACCTCATCAAAGAAAAACATTTCATACAACTTTCATACCTCACCAAAACAGAAAAAATTTATAATGCTTATATACCTCATTAATAAGAAAAACTATACTTTCATACCTTATCAAAGAAAAAAAAATGCATAATATTTTCATATCTCACCAATGAGAGAATAATCTATATAAAACTTTCATTCTTCACCAAAGAGAAAAAAAAACACTGTATGTCATTGAAGACTTTCTTTTCACTGTCTCTTTCGTGATTGATACTATTATAGATAATTCATTTCTCATCACCAGTCATTATCGAATTACAAAAAAAGCTTCATACTAGAGACATGTTAACAAAGATTAATACAAACTCTACCTCTGCGCACCTGATTCTCTATTCTGAGAATTTGTGAGGAGCCCCTTAATGCAAATTACGAAATTTAAACTTTTCTGGTAATTTCGTAACAGCAGAGAACAAGAATTTATTATAAAAGTGTTTGCAGGACGTACTTATCCAACTCCATAGATTTATCAAAGCAAGGCCTGTCTTCGAGGTAGTTCTTTCTAAATGTGAATAGACATGGTGCATAAATAAGTAATTTTCTATTTAAAGCTAGGAAAACTTTCAGATCAATATTATATGGATGGAGCAAAAAAACTGATAGCTTTAATAAAAGAAAAAAAATATACATTACAAAAAAATATCATCACTTGAAAATTGATGCAATTGCATTATCCTCATTTTTAGAAGTGAGTTGCATGCGGAGAATAAAATTACCCCGTGAATAGCTTTTGAGTTTGGCAATTCGTCCTTAATGTATCACTCCCAGGATTCGATCATGAAACTTCAAAGCGATGAACTCGCGTTCAAAAAAGAGAAAAGAGAGCGGGAGAGTTAAAGCTAATCATTTTTCATCAGATATTGTGAGAATCGCCTGCATGCCAGCTGTTGCTCTTTCAAAGAAACTATGTACATTTTTTTTAATTCAATAAGAGATTCTACTCCTTTATTCTTCCATCGAAAGACACATTAGAATTCAAATTTTAAGATATATTTTTAAAAACTTGAAAGCGAAATATTTAATTCATCGATCAAAAGCTGTTAAATCTTTTCCATCATAGGAATTTGGAATGATTGTGAGATCTGTTCAAAACTATTTGTATTTAAAGAAACTTTATTTGCAATTTAAAAACTCATTTCATGTTCCTAATTTCATTTGCAGAGAAGAATTGTGATTAAAATTTGAAATGTGTCATCTTTTGGGAATACATAGCAACTGAGGCAGAAATTTGACTTCGATTCTGTAAATGGAAAAAGATTGCCTTCCTTGAGGTATACTAAGTCGAAACGACCCTCATTTATGTTTCATTTGAATCAAATTAGAAGACTGCGAAATCAGTTATTTCGAATTCATTGCTAAAGCTAAGAATGGTTTACTGAATTTTGAATAATTCTGATTAGGAACATATCTTAGTATAACTTCTCTTTCCACTATTCCTATAACTTGCTATTCTGTAATCCACTTTTGGATTTACAGGGAGATTAAAAAAAAAACGTAACGATCATACCTTCGTATAAAATAATAACTATCATACCGTTCATAGGAACGGTATGATAGTTATTATTATATCTATGATAGTTATGATAGAACGGAATCATATTTTGGTTCAAGGTATTTTGAGGTATGAGCTCAAAAATCATATGGAAAAAAACAGTTAAATTCTAACATTGACAAAATTTTAAAATGCGACTTTTTTATTGGACTGCGTTCTCCATAGCAAAAAAAAAAAAAAAAAAATGCATTGGAGCGGTATCTGTAGCATGAAAATCACAGCTCTGGACGATCTAAGAGCAAAAGAGAAAGCAAATGTATGTGCATAACAAAGACATGAAGTTCAACAGATTATTTTCGGCATGGAACGTGGCATGCCATCTACCGCATCATCTAGGCACCATCTGCCGCATGCGAAGTATAATCGTGGTTGAAGTAGGTCAAGCAGAAAAATTGTGAAATACAATAACATATTTTTTTTTCTATTGTTTCTCTCTATTATTGGTTATTTTCTCTTTTCTTCTTAGTCTGTCTCGTGCTGGTAATTTTCGTGCTACAGGTACCATTCCATCGCTATTTACTGCTTTCTGCTACAGAGAACACATTCCAATTAAAAAATGTGATGTTGCCATTTGAAAATTTTCAAATTTTTTCTTTATGACCCTAATTGCTACAACTTAACTGCTGTTTTTCCTATGATTCTGGAGCGCATATCTCAAAATACCTTGAGCCAAAATGTTATTCAGTTTCTGTAGAAGTTATGATAGTTACAGTCTCATGTATTGGATTAGGTTTTCCATAATCTTCCTGCATATAGTTTGAATCATTTGTTGAGTTAGGTTAATTTCGAATTTTAGTGTTCATAAATGTAAAAAAAAAAAAAAAAAAATCTCACCAATGTGGTCAGATAAGAAAGACAATATCTGATCTAATTCCATTTCCTAGAAGTTCAGCGCCACAACGGAAAGCAGAGATTTTACGGCTACAGAACACGTGCTTCAGATTTTTATGCAAGTCGGAAGTTTAACCTTTTGCGGTCCACTGTCCAGCACCACCGGATATTTATTTTAATTGAACAACCCCCCCTTCCCCGTCCAGTACCACTGGACTTTTTTCATTCACATTCTTTCTAAATTTCTTTTAAATTTCAATCCAGACTACAACTATACTTACACTGTTGGATGAATTTTAAGATTCTTATGCCGGCGTTCTAATAAAATCTATCTACCACAAAGTGTTAGAGTTTTGACTCCCTCCGGTGGAGAAAAGGGGAAATTCTGTTCCCCTAACCAGATGTATTGGAGACGCCGACGCGGCAACATGTACATACTCTCTCTCCCGTGTTTTGTGTTGTGATGTGTTTGTGTGGTAGCTTAGAAATGTCCGTGTCCATATATGTGTGAAAATAAAACCTATGAAAGTTTCAACTCCTGCTTCGTCATTTATGGAGCTGTCAAGCACTGACTGATCACAAAGGGTTAAACAAATCAACATCTAAAGCCAAGACGGAGCCATTAAATCAGTGTGGTTTCCTTATTAAGTATATGGGCAATTCTCTAATCTGCAAAATGAGATTTTTTTCTTTAATTTTTCTACATCTTTCTATGTTTATTGATATTTAATGGAGAGCTGCTCCAGATTGGTTAAGATGGGTTACTATTAATAAAACTAAATGGTGCGGTTTCTGTATTTTAGTCAAAATTGTTTCATGTTGGATTTTGAGGGATCAAACAACGCTACTTTATAAATTTCCTAGTGTGGTATAAAATGATACAATACTTATGAAGTGCCACTTTGCCACAATATCAAATATTGCCAAAAAGGTTCACTGTTTGATTATATTTAAGATAAAATTTGAGCTCTTATTTGGCACTCTGGTCAAAGTTAGAATTCATATCTCAACTTCAGCATCATCAGAGACTGGTTTTCTTCTTTAAATAATTTGCGAAGAGTCATTCACTTTTAAAGTAATTATAAAGTAGTTAAAGTACTAGTACTAGTAAATTAAATGCTAAAAAGCTGAACAAAAATATTAAGTTTTCAATTCCAAGCGGGATAAAAATTTCATAATCGATATTGAACAGTATCAGAGTTCTTCACTCGACAATATTGAACCATGGTACAATATGACTCCTTTTGAGCCTGATTATAGAAAACTATATTATAGATGGAACCATCCTTCGGGTTAATACAGTTTTTCAAATACTTTCAGAAAGGCTGAAAGATCTGCTCGTGAACAACCATGTAAATATGCCAGAAATCATATTCCACAGCGAACATTCGGCACTGAAAGCATTTCAATAATCTATAAGAAATGGATGAAAAATCAGGGGGAGTTGTCTCCAGAAAACTTTCTCGCACACTGTCTAATAAACTAATCCTGCCAGAATTCGCCTTACATGACACTGGCGTATATCAGATACCAAATATTAACCTTTAGTGTCAATTTGGCGTCTTTGTTGCATCCATCGTGTCATCCTTGGAGAGTAATCCCTGGCCATGCAGTTCCGAAAATTCAATTTGAGTTTTAGATGTATTTTTCTCAACCTATTGAAACTAAAATTTGACATAAAACTGCAATTGTAGGCCCAAATTCACATATCAGTTTTGATATATTTAATTCAATTCTCTTTTGAATTATTGTGTTTACATGTATCTGAAAGTGCAGATCGACATATTGTCAACCTCTCATTGGATTTCTGTCAAATTTTAATATGTGTCTTCACTACAAATGTTAAATATAAGCACCGAATTTTATCTGTATAGCTCCTCTTCATTTTGTAATTATTGTGTTCATTTATATTCGAACAACCGGACAGGCGGATTTTACTGAAAATTTGATAGAAATCTGCATATTCAATATAAATGCCAAGTTTCAACCGTCTAGCTCAAATTGGTTTTATGTTATATTTGTCACAGATAGTCAGACAGTTTTTAAAAATTTGTTTTTCGAACTCAGAGAAATCAAAAATGTGAAGATTCATCAAAATATAGAGTTCCAAATTTTCGATGATTGTTATACTTTTTCTATACTACGTATACCAGAAAGTAAAAAAGAACATTTACCCTCATTCCCTTTCACAAAAACCTATTAAAAATTTGAAACTTCTATCAATTATTCCTTTTCCTATGCGGATTGCATTCAGAGATTTTTCTAAAATATAATTCGTATAACGATTTTTTATATCCGAAAATGTTCACTTTTTTATAGCTATAAAGCAAGGAATTTTTAATCATATTATACGAAATTTACAGAATATGGGGCAAACTGCCTTTGAAATATTATATGAAAATTTAAAAAAAAAACATTTCAGGGTTCTAGGAAATAGGGCATTTGTGGTTAATAATCTACAACTGCTCATGTTCTAACTATGGAATATTTTTTTCAATAATTTGGAAACTAAATACGAATGGCAGCTTAAATAAAAATTCAATTTTATTAACATGAATTAAAAAGATATCTACATTATACTGAACCGAGTTTTAACTGTTAAACCAGTTAACGTTTTTTGACGAGTATTTTTGTCATCGAAAAAGTACAAAATTTTGCTTTATGATGTTTTTATTCGATGGCAATTATTATATTCATATAATAATTGTTTAATTATTATGTTTATGATGAATTATTTATTATATTTATATAATATATATATCCGAAGAGGTCGAAAAACTGTTGAACTGTCAATTGTTTTCCCCCAAATTGGTATTTTCCCAAGTTGAATTTTCGAATAATTACATTAAATTATTTAAATGTTAGAAATAGAATAAATATCTCAGCATATATTCATAAAATTCAAAATTTTAGTTAATTAGGTAATACTAAATTTTATTATTTTTATTCTTATTATTTACACAGATATTAGAATTATAAAACATTGTTATATAATGAACACTATATAAGTTAAAGCATTCGCTCAGGTTTAGGATAGTGAAACTCACTGAAATTTATGTTTTCTCTTATAATTCGCCTAGAACCTTTCACCATCTCGTGATAATTAAATAAATTTGAAACACTTTTATTTCTTACTTTCCCTGCAGACGGCGTCATGGCATAGGGTAGCGAGTCTTCCCCGTGGTCTGGGCGACCTAGGCTCGAGTCACGGTTTGGGCATGGTAGTTCTTCCGTTGTTCGATGTATGAATGCACAAAGGGGTAAAAAGTAAAAAAGGGGTTGTGCAAGCGAATGAGTGATGCTTCAGTAGCAAAGTCGCACCTTGTCCCTAGATGGCGCTACTATAAAAACAAGAGACGCTACCCCACCGGCTTAAATCGCTGTCTTCGTAACAGCGGGCTGGTTTATGGCAAGTGCCATAAGAAACAACAACTTTCCCTGCAGATGCGTCAGTTACTAATGCGGAAAGAGTATACTTATTACTGCAGTGGTAGCTGTTTCTTTACGAGAAAGGCTATCCACTAGTTTATTAAATATTTCTGATTTAACTGCATGCTATTCTAATAGGGAAAATATTGTTCGCTCAGTTTCTTATGTGAGCGTCGGGTCTAAATTCCACATTCCAATTCATATCATAAATGTTCAACGATATTCACTTTTCATCTATAAATTCCATTCCTGCATAATAAAAAAAAATATAAAGATGTATGAATACATTTAATTATATAACTGATAACAAATTTCTTAATGTTGCAGTTCTAATGTTTGCATATATAACAAGAATAACATAATAAAATTTATTACTAATAATGATACCTAATTTATTGCAATTTAAATAACTTATTTAATTTAGAAGTCTACTAGTGTATTTAGTATATTTCTAACCATTATAAGATTAAATATAATAATTCAAAGACTTAAGTATAATAAATACAAATTTGGGGAAAAATCCTCATTATTTAGTTTCTCTTTGAAATCAATTGAAATTCGATTCTTCTTCTTCTGATATTAAATATAATTAACTGGTATTTTTTATAAGATATACCTTATATATCTTTCGTAAAAAATTGTAATTATAGAAAAAAATTATTTTTCGCATAAGACTAGTTTAAAATTATTTACAAAAAACTTTATTTCGTCAAATATTGAAAGTATTTATTTTGAGCTTCGATATAATGCTTCAATTGCATTTAGTCTCATATTTTGTCAGTTTCATCAAATTTGATTGAAAACTTTTGATATTTTAAGCAGAAAAATAAAAACTTTTGGGAAAAACTTGCATTTTATCCTATATCTTCTCGAATATATGTGCAGCTTTTTAAAATAAAAGTATGTTGTAAGTATTTTGCAAAGTAAATAAAACAAATGTCTTTACAAATGACAAAATAAATAAATAAAAGAAGAATATGTTGAACTCAAACTTTTTCTAACTCATCCATTTCTGACCAGTCTCCTAATTATCCTCATGAGTGAATTTTTATTATCAAAGGTAGTATCAATGAAGATTCAGTCATAAGGGCAATTAGGGAACCAATAAGAAATTGAAGAAATAGAGAAAGTTGAAAGTACGAAATATATTGAAAATAAAGGGCAGTACGTCCAACCTTCCAGTCTAAATTTAAAGAAATATATAAATCCGAGAATAGTCCTGATAATTATAATAATATAACGAAAAATTATAGTGTATGCAAATATGATTTTTTTGGATCGAATTTCAAATCTGATTTGATTTTTAAATTTGATGAAAGGACACAATTCATTTATTTTGTCCATAGCTCTTCTTTTATCTCTATCAGGGCATCAAATCCGCTCTGCCATTTGAGAATTTCTTAATAGCAGCTACATTATGAGAAAATAACATATAATTAATATTAATTTCAACGGTATTCTGGCAAGTTTAAGGAATCCATAGATCTCAAAAAAACGAAAAAATAACATAGAAATATATGAGCGGAAACGCTCATCAGGGGAAAGAAGCCCATACATTTCAATAAAATGCAAATGTAGCAGTCAACAAGGGTTATGAATTTAATTCGAAGAACATTACACATGAATAGTGTGTGAGCAAGTTTGATTTTGTAACAGTTGACTAAAATTCTTACATTTTCTGTTCGCAGTTAAGACACTGGGATTGACAGATCTTTACAACGAAGCTGGGCATTTCTCGGACGTTAGGAAAATCAATAGAAATTCATTGAATGATATTGGTATGCCCACCCTTCCAGCATCTGTAAATTGTAGTATGCTCTTCTTATACTTATAATCACTAGCGCCAAAATCCAATTATATCGGTATAGGACAAGGCCCTCCAGCTATTTCGTTTAGAGATTTCGATGCCAAACAATCTTTTGTGATATTATATCGTATTTTTTATTGTTCGTTCTCTCTTTAAAAGCATGACTGTCTAATTCTGAGTTATATTTAAATAAAATTCTTTACTCATATGCATGCCAAATATTTAATTTAGTTATTATAAATTACATTTGTCATATTTGTGTATTATTCTTTAATTTCTGATACAATTGCAAGGTTAAAAAAATTGGTAGGTAAGAAGAAACAAAGCCTTTAAGTTCATCTGGTAGGTGTTTCAGACCAAGCATTTAAGTATACAATACTATATTCAATAAAATCGTGTTTCTGTCTTAATGGATTTGGATTCCTGGCTCAGGATCCTAATACAGTATATGCTGCACAGAAACATGTTAAATTTTTTCCAGTAAGACAAAAACTAGTTTAAAATTGATGAAAGGGTTACTGGCTGTGTTCAATTTAGCAATAAGCTGAAAATGAGTGAAAGTACGCAAATTAGTAGTTAAATTTCAAGGATGATATCCTCATCTTCAGTGAACAATAAAATGTTTGGATAATTCCGGCGTCCTGGCATAGGGGTAGAGCGTCTTCCCCGTGATCTGGGCGTTCGAGTCCCGGTTTTGGCATGGTTGTTCATCCGTTGTTCTATCTGTGAGATGTGTGAATGTGCCCTATTGTAAAAAGGGATTGTGCAAGCGAATGAGTGATGCGTGAGTAGCAAAGTCGTACTCTTGGCCCTAGTTGGCGCAACTATAAAAACAAGAGACGCTCCCCCCTCCGGCTTAAATCGCTGTCTTCGTAACAGCGGGCTTCTACGTGGCAAGAGCCATAGAAATAACAACAACAATGTTTGGATAATGTGTATCACTCAATAAAAATAATTAAAGTGTTGTTGTAATTAAAGTGTTGTTGTTAATTGTTAAATTGTTGTAATTAAAGTGTTTAAAGGAAAGATCAACCAAACTTACGCATTCTATTAAAATATGACGAATTGCTTAAATATCTCCGTTCACTGAAGGAGGCTTGGCGAAAGGCAAAAAATCTATGAATCAAGCGAATGTGATCAATGCGTAGTCGGGATAAAATTACATCATAGCGACTGTTTAGTTTAAGAAACCAGTTGATCAATCATGATTTAATGAAATGGAGCTGTTGTTAGTTTCCATGTCTCATCGATTTTGCCTTTCCGCGATAACAACAATGAATAATTTCTGCAGATATATCTTCATAAGAAAGACCTTTATTGTCTTTCTCGTGAAGACGATCTTAATGGTATCAATTCCCATGACATTACAGTGATATTATAATCATAACTACGTTTATCATGAAAGAGCTGTGCTATGTCTTCCACAGTTGCAACCTAACATTTCTTTTTCTCCCTGAAATATCCGCAATGGATCTCAAAATGAAAAGGATGCTATATTTGAATACGAACATGAATTTATTCGAAAATTTAAAAAAGTGCAATTGTAATCTGTAAGTTTTTAAATATCCATCTACTCTTTTCCAGTCATTAATTTTTTAAGGTATTAAATAAACATTTTACTTTAGAACTAACCGGCTGGCGTTTGTATTTCCTAAATTTTCTAGTATAAAAGTTGATTTTCCGCAACCTTTGTAAAAGAAGACCGTACCACCATGGAATACCACATTTGCGTGGATTTTTACCCCATTTAAGAATCGGAAACTGAGATAAGGGGGTGGGAAGCGTGAAAACACAAAAGGAATGTGCGTTCCTCCACAACACCATTCTTTTTCAGTAATTAGAATGTGAAATAGAATTCCAAAACGAGTCATATTTACACAACACAATAAGAACCGTTCCATGCTTCGTTGCAAAGTAAAATAGTAATTAAAAAGCTAATTTTTTTTCAAACTATTCATTGAAACCAAACTTTAATGCAAATCTAGAGTGTAGTTTTAAAATCACATGCTAAATTTCACTTATTAATGTCATTGCTTTTTGAATTACCACTTTCAGAAACCAAATACAAAGAGCAATCAAAGGTCTTGGATCGAGAAGTTGAAATAACAGTCACGATTAAATGATAAAATTTGATTAAGAGAACGGATTCTAATGTAAGAGTTTGTATCAAAATTTATGAATCTGTCTATCATTATTTTTCCGATACCATGTTCACGGATGGGAGACAGATAGATTTCCTATAAATGGAATTTAAAAATTATGGATTCATTTTCTAAATTTGAAGGTGACCCACATTTAGAAAGCGTGAATTACTTATTTTGGTGTAGAAAATGATACACCAAATTTTAAATCTCTGCGTTCTGGAGTTATTATGTTTTTAAATAGAGAGACGATTTTTTTTAAATGTGTTTTTTCAGACTCAAGAAGATTAATTAAAATCACGAGAAAGAATTTTGGACGATTATATTACTTTTTCTTTATATAATTCTTAAACAAGGGAATAAAAAGAATAAACTGATAATGTATTATCTCTAATTCTTTTGAATTAATGTAACCAAATGCCAGTTATATAGCAGTGACAAAGGAACTCCATATTCCTCTCAAATGCTTTAGCTTTTATGAAATATGCACATATAGCCGTGTTATATGAAAGACCATGCAGTGTTGTAGATTACTATGTATATGAACAATTCACAAATTATTATGTATATGTACAATTCACAAATGAGTTACATGGAATGTAAACTCTGTGAGAACATTAATATGCAAAATGTTCAGAATATTGTTGGGAATTCCGTTGATGCCTTCTGCAATACTTCTAGAGTGGAATTTGAGTAAATATATCAAAATGTAAAATTGGTATATTATTTTTCTTGAATTATTATTAGAAAATATGTATATTAAGAAATCACGCACGTTGATATTAAATTGATTTGATATTAGTTGATATTTTTCTGTATATTATTATGTATATGAGAAATTCATAAATCCTTTACATGGGATGTAATTTCGATATGAGCATTAGTGATTCAAGTTGCTATATGATTAAAATTCAACACTTTCCTCTATGCAAATTTTTTTTTTGATTATTAAAACTGCGTTTTAAAGCAAATTATACAAAGTTCTATTGAATATATGACTATGTAACATCTATGCACTTTATTAGAATTAAAATTAAATTTTATAAATAGAGAAAAATCCATATTACAGTAAAAAAAAGAAATCTAATTGCAAATGCCAGAAATATAGCATACTTTTGTATAAGTTGTATCAAAATTCTGTGTTTAAGGAGCAAGAAAAATGGAGACACTTGTGATTTTGCAAAAGTAATTATCTTAAATATGGAAGAAATTTTTATAAAAATCCATATAAGTTTTGTTATCGGTAAAGGAAATCATGTTTAAAAGTTTTAAATAACTATCTGCTTTCGGTGAAACGAAGGAGTGGACTGACATCGTTTTCTTTCTCACCAAAATGCTCTCACAATTCTCTAGGTTCTCTAAATGCTCTCACAATTCGAATCTTCACGGTAAACTGTGAGTTCACGTATTTTTTTTTTTTCACATGCTTGAAATTTAATAATCGGTAGGTAGTCTGTCCAACTTTTCTGGAGAAACACAGAAAAAATACTTTAGTTCAAAAGAACCTGAATATTTTAATTAAATAATATTTTTACAAAACACGTCTTGAATTAAACTATGTAAATATGTACTTAGAAACTGACATGGTCTAAGGAAAAAATTAAATCTTGACTCCTACAACGAAACATTTCCCTAGCTATAATTCGGTGTCTCTTCGTACCATTTTGACCAACATTGAGAATCCTATCATAGAACACCTACCTTATTCACCTGACGTCGCTCCAAGCGACTTTTTATTCCTATGAACACAAAGAAATTTATTTAGGATAATAAAAGACATAGCGTACAGAAGGTTCTTCTGGAAATTGCATAAGACAGTGCTTTAATAACAATATGGACAGTGCTTTCCATAAACAGTCATATGGAACAATGTAGTAATTTAAATGTGAGAAAGTAAGCATTTTAAACCATCATTAAAGTTCTTTACTAACTCTACCTTCTATATGAAATTATCACAACTTGAAATTTACACCAGTTAATTTCAATTGATTTTCTAAATTTTTCTTACATGTTTTTGACTGTTAAATACATATATTCATGCTCATAAATTAAGAATAAGGACATCTTCAGCAATCCATGTATATACTCTGTCATCGCTGGATTTCGATTACGCCTTTCTGGAGGGACTTATAAAAATTAATTCCGCAGTTAAATGGTTAAAATGTTTAACAAAAGAATAATAATAAGCTGTTCATTCCCATTACTTCCGTGGCTGTACTTTTGAGATTATTGTAATTTTTCCACCAAGAAAAAAGTTAATTTGATTTGAGTTTTCGAATATCAACATCAATAACCGAAAGAAATCAAAGTTTAATTTCACTCTTTTAGAGTATTTTTCCATGTAGAAATGTCGAAACGCGCCATATGTTCGCCAAATTCGAGATAAGCTGCTTCGCCAAGTTCATTTCTAAATCCGTGAGTACAGATAATGCTATTTTTCACTAAATCCCTTTATAAGTCTGTTTCTTGAAATAGCAGCGCTTTCCTATTGTAGTTCTAAAAGAGAGATTTCTTTATAGAGATAAAAACATACAACAATGTGAAGTCTGATTTTTTTTTATTCCCGGAAGTTTATCTTCCGCTCTTCGTTCTGTGAAAAAAATCCCGTCTTCTTGCGCTTGTATTGGATTGTTCATCCTCTGAGTCTTCAGCTTTTAAGGAATTTCGAAGAAGTCTTAGAACGGGCATTATTGCTTCTTAGTGCAATTCAATCACTAATCTCTCAAAGGTTTTGAAATCTCGAGTTGATGCTCTATGGAAAGATGGTGAAAGCATAAATATTGGTTCTAATTTGGAATTTCCAAGCTGTTGAAATTATTTTAAAATGTCTTTTATTGTTTAAAGTGAATAAATAGTCAAAAGTACGAATAGTCACCCTATTACGAGTACAAATTGGTATTCATATCCGAATCGATGAATATTTTTCTTTGAAATTAAATTCTCCTTTAAGTGTATTTCATTCTATAATAATCCATTTCAGAGTTGAAAAAGGGGTTGTTTTGCAAGGAAAAAAATGGAAATACTGACACGACTCTTTTTTGTTTATTTGTTTAAAAAAGATATCTTTTTATTATATGAGAGCATATGATATTATTTTGATATTGATGGCGTAGATGTACCCGATTCTCTTTTCTGGTAAATAAAAGGAAGGTTCGTAAGAAGTATTCGCCCGAATAAGCACAGGGAAGAAAATTATATATATATATATATATATATATATATATATATATATATATATATATATATATATATATATATATATATATATATATATATATATATATATATATATATATATACAGAGAGAGAGAGAGAAAGTGTGTGTGGGAGAGAGATAAATATAGATATATAGATAAATTTTCAATTTTTCTAGTTAGTAAAAAAAGTTTTGGAGCTCGAGCAATTTTGAGATGGAAAAAAACACCCATCGGTTTACTAAAAGTTGGCATTTGCGCAATAGAATAATCACTTGATCATTCCAAACCAGTTTAAACTGGATTTTGGAAAAAAAATCTGGCCCGGAGACAAAGTTTTGGAACTCGAGCGATTTTGAGATGAAAAAACAAAAAACAATTGCCGCATGTGTAATCTGATAGTTACGTGATATTTTAAAACCTATTTAAGCTGGGTTTTCACGGAAATAAATGTTGGTATCAAGAAAAAATCGTAGAACTCTATTGATTTTTGAGATGGTCAAAAATATACGTTTTTCTAAATGTTGGTAATTGCGAAATATGAAACTTGTGAGAACATGATACTTTTCTGTGGGATTGATACCACATGACTTTAAAAATAGAACTCACATGATAACTTGATATTTGCGATAGCAGATTTCAATTTTCCTTATTCTTTTTTTTTTCTTTTAGAAAGAAAATCCCCCGTCCTCCTATTCGGATTGTGTTGGAAATGTTTGGAAAATGTTATTGGATTTTTTAGTTTTTCATTTCTCAGTTTTAGAGGGATTTGAAAGAACGATCTCTCTGGAAGAACTCTCACCAAGAACAGCTGTTATTGATTATACTGATTTTTCTATAAAATCCAGTCATAGCTTCGCTATTTTGGAATTCATGAATGATATTCATTTGAACGAGGAGAAGAAGAATTAAATATCAATCGCCAATATCTGTATGTTTCGAGTCTTCTGTCAGTAACAAACATTGTAATTTTGACCAGTTTGTTCTATACAGCTTTAAGTGAGTGAAAAGACAATATATTTTGCTACGCCATTTTTATACTTTTATTTTATTTGGCTTTCCGGTTTAAAATCCATAGGATTTCATTATCGATTTCTTGACTCATTTCCTAATCGATTAGAATTTTGAATTTCCGTGTACTAGTGTGTTTTCTTTAAAATTCTTTGATATTTTTTGACTTCAATTATCGGTTTGTCGATATTTTGCTCAAATTATGATTCTGTGTGTTTTTTACTGTCTGGCAGGAATTCATAAACAAAAACAATAAATAGATTCCCTAATATTTATAATAAAAAATTAGAAAGTTTAGTAAATAATCAAAAGCAATATATATACATATATTATTTAGTATATAAAATAGAAATAAAAGTATTAAAAATGTGCTTTTAAAGTTTTCATTTGTTTTCGCTTTTATTAAGAGGTTTTTAAGAGAGGATACGCAAGGTATATTTCACATAATCATATGATGTTAACTGATTAAAAGGCAAAGTTAAAAAAAAAGAATGATAAAGAATACTGATTTTAAATAAATTTACTTACGGGAGACTAAAGTATTTATTTACAACTATACAATATGTTTACACTTACTAAAGAATTACACCGTGTGCATACTTTACAACTATGAATGTAACTAATATACTAATGGTCATTGGACTTTATATACATTAATATATATACCAATATATAAAACTGTGTCTTTAAATAGGACAACTTTTAATAATTTTCTTTTATTTCAACTGTCTTGTAAACTAGATATATATATCTATTTTTATATATAAAGCTCAATGTGTGTGTGTATGTGTGTGTGTTAGCTCTCTACAGAAAAGACCATTTGACCTACAGCTACCAAATTTGGTACGTGCATACCTTGGAGGTTGGGAATGTGCACCTGGGGGTCCCTTTTTTGAATTTTTAATTAAAATTTTAATTATTAATTAAAACTAACTATCTCTCCATAAACTCTTTTCATTTTCCCCACCGCCAAATCAGTAAGGCTTCAGTTTTTTTTCCCAACAGTAATGAGGCTAGGCTTAACATTTTTCGGCCGATTATTTCAAACGATTCTGTTTATTTTCTTAATGTTTGATGCATTTAAAATTAAATATTGTTAATGAATCGATCCTTCAGATTCATTCTGAAGTACTTTTCAATTAAAATAAAACAGAATAAAGGAAATTAAAAATTTCTAATCTGTATAGTGCTACCCCAACTGGCGTTGAAAATTCACGCATGCGCATTGTGTTCTGATTGTTGACAATTATTATCATCGGATGGTTCTTGGTTTAAATTATTTTTAGGTTAATTGCATGCTTTTGTAATTAAATTGTATTTAAGTTAGTTATATATTTTTTGTACATGCTTATAGTTTTAAGTACATCGTTTTTAAATAGTTTTATTAAACCTGTTTTCGACCGATTATTTTAAACGATTCATTTTATTTTCTTAGTGTTTGATGCATTTAAAATTAAACATTGTTAATGAATCGATCAGTTCATGATGAATCTGAGAAAAGTTTGTTGACAAATTCTTGAGATATTACATAAATTAAGAAAGATATTCTTTAGTGCCCATAAAGTTTAAACGCTCAGTGACTCTGTTATCAGTAATCATATTATTAAAAAAATGCTTTGTTTCAGTAAAAAATATTATTATATTAATTGCAGATTAATTCTTTCCACTTTAATTTAAAGCATAAATTCTAAGAAGGCTAACAGAAACTTAGAGAGATACATATTACGTTATGACTGAAGGCCTTTATAATATTATGACTGAATTATATGACTACCAAAATTTGAAGTTTTAAAATATTTTGCTGAAGACTCTATTAAAGTAGGAATTGCTTAAAATATTTAATTATTAAAATTTAAACGAACATTAAGATTGGCGAACAGGCTGGTCGCTAAAGGCGGCTAGTATAAAATATTTCAAAGCTATCATATAATACTATCATAAACATTTACACTCTATAATAGCAATTATAAAGTGAACAAGAAATGCATTTATTATTTTCACACCAGACCTTTCTAAAAAAGGTTTTAACTTAAACAACTAAAAGTATTGTTATAAGAAATATTAAAAAATATTTAAAAATTTATTAAAAGTAAAGAAAAAAACCCTACGGAAATAAAACTATTATCCCCACAGAAAAGCCTCTCTTTTAAGACTTAATATGGTGTATATATTGGTTTTGTGTGACTATATGCTACTAAGTTACTGAAAAAAAAAATCTCGAAATTTATTTAATTTATTAAAAAAATTAATTAAAATCTTGAAAATTATTTCTTAAAGAATATTTATTCTCCAAGAATTAACTACCTGTCTAATTTAGTCCAATGTAATTATGTACAATGGTTTATCTTACAGAATGTTCAGAATTCTATTGTAACACCAACAGCACAATTAGCATTTTGGAGGAAGAGAAAATGACGCAGAGTTGAATCTCGCATCCTAAGTTGTAAATTTCTATAAATCTCCCTTTCCGACCTTATGACTAGCATAGTAAGGAAAGATATTACAGTTTCATAAAACTGTTCTTTAAAATAAAATTTAATATGACCTTCATTTACAAAAATGTTTCAAAGCATTTTTTATAACGTCAGAGACCAGTCACTTTAAATGAAATTTTACAATTTTTTCATTTATTTTCTATTGCGATGACGTTCACAGCTAAGATGAATCATTGCTGTTATATCAAAATAACGTATGTCAAAATCCATGTGTAAACCCAGAAAAGAGATCTATCCAAAATATTTTCATATATCCTCTAATAAAGGTGTCCTAGAAAATGCTTTGCATGGAATTTTCATACAACAGATACGAAATATTATCCTTTGGCATGAATTTAACAATTTTACCGAATCTATTCGTATGATTCTTGGTGAGTTATTTGGCGATGAATCCTTGGCATGGGATTAATTATAAAATCGAATTTTTCGCAGTGCAATCTTAATGCAATTTTTTCAAACCGATTGAAACAAAAATGTGACACAAATCTACACTTGTAATCTCAAAATTTCATATATCCAAGTCCTTGCATTTTCGAGTTGTAGCACATAAATATTTCTGAAAGTCCATATCAACAGATGGTCAACACTTCATTCAAAAAATTCGATTGGTATCTACACAATAAATGCCAAAATGTTTACTGAATTTCATCTATCTAGCTCTCTTCGTGTTGTAGTTATCATCTGAACTAGTAATAGAAAGGCCGGATAGATCTACTTCCTCTGAACGGAATTAGCTCAAAATTTGATAGATATCTACAAATTTGAAGTAAAGACCGTATACCACATTTCATACGTCTAGCTCGAAGGGTTTATGAGTTATCATTGTCATATACAGACGGACGGACATTTTCCTAAAATATGTTTTTTGAACTCTGGGAGATATAAAAACGTGGTGATTTATCAAAATCTCCAGTTCGAGTTTTTTGAAGATTAACATACTTTCTCTATACTACGTATACCAGAAAGTAAAGTTTATAAAAATCGTGATATAACTGCTGGAATCACTTATGAAATTCACATTTTCTGATAATAAACAACAAACGCATTCAACAATTTGAGAATAGATGTAGTCAATCCATTGAAGGTACTTGACGACAATAAAATATTTTAGCAGATTTTAAATACAATATCTTGATATAATAAAGACAAAATATTACATTCTATTTTTTATACCCCTTATTCACAACAAAGGAATACATTTGTTTATATACATATCGTGATATAATTGAATATGCTTTTGCTAAGTTGTTAGGAAGAATTAGAGAAAAATAGCACCATAATTTAAATAGAATATTTGGACGAACTTTTACTAGAATTAAGAAAATGTTGAAATTTAAAAAACAAAGGTTTCAAGTTAAAAAAAAGTTATTTAAATACAAAGGTAACGATATTTTTTTTCACATTATTACATGATTGTTGTGAAACACATGACAAAACTTTGAGATTAAATCTTCCTTTTTTTTCTATGATATTCATGCAAAATTATGTTAAAATTAAAGAAGCTACATTAACATTATAGATCGTATAAATTCAATTTATTGATGGAAAGCTCAAAAAATCAGGTAGAATGTTGGGGGAAAAAATCATTATTTCGTGCCACGAGCAAAAACAAAAATATATTGAAAAGAAAAAACAAAACATTTAGCATATGCTACTGAAAAAAAAATCCATCTTTCATCTTTTGAAAAACAAATGGAGAATATGTGGCTTGGAATATTATTTCTAGCTGATTGAGAATGATGGACACTATCTGATGCTTTATCTCGAGGAATGCTTTTAGCTGATTTTTGCTTCCTCAGTCCTGCGATATTATACTTTTTTCAATTTTGTTATAACAAAAGTAGAGACGACAGATAATTAATTGTTACTTTTTCACTCCACATTTGTTTGTATTGTATGCAAATACAATACAAACGGATATTAACTTGCATTACACCACCTATATTCCTGTTTTAAAGCTTTGCGTCTTTTTTCTCTCGCTCTCTCCTTTTTTTTTTTTTTTTTTTTTTTTTTCTTGATTGACCATTGGGAGTTTGGAACTGTTTTTTTTAATGGAACAAAATTATTAAATACTATACAGAATTTAAAAAATCAAAAATTTATGAAGCTACAATTCAAGAATGAAGATTCGTTTAATGGCTTCTTATTGAAAAGAAAGTTTTCACTTTAATAATTTTCTAACAAAATTGTAGCCATCAAGCCAAATTCATTAACACGAAAGAGTGTCACAGAAATATTCTACGTTTTCTCTTAAATATTGTGGCTTACTTTCTCTATTGTCACCATATCTCATGCTTCTGTGATTGTGATTTGGATTGACCTCAGTTGTATGTAGCTTTCCCATTAAAAACGACCTCTTCAGAATTCTCTAGAAGAATCTTCAGATCTCTGCTCTTGAATGAAATGTTGATATTAATATAATGTTATTTTATTCTTTTGAGCAAAGAAATAGTACTTTAATAATACTTTTATTTTATTCTTTTTAATCTTAGTAAAACACAGTGTTCATTCAAAAAAATGATTAAAATGCTTATTTTTAAAGATGAATTCCTTTAATTGATTTTTCCATTTGAAAGTTTATGTTTATCTCTAACAGTAGTGATTTTAACTATTGTTTCACGATTAGAGTGGAACACTGTATTTCATATTTTATCTTTATTATTATACAATTATAATTATATTATAATTTTTTTTTCAAAATCAGAAACAGATGGCGGTTCTCATATAACTAAAATTTAATCAATTCCTTAACAAGGACTATGAAAAGAAAAGTTAAAATTATAAATTAAAATAAGTTTTGAATAATCAAAAACTGGAGCTAAACAGAGGACGCCTGGTTAATTTTAGGCAACATATCCCCTTTTACTTTAGAAATGAAATCAACGGGACCATTATGGCTTCATTTTAACTTCTTGTGTACAGCCGACCACCCTGACACCACTGAACGAAGCAGTCCCGATAGCCATCATAAGAAAACTTATGATCATAGGAACCTTACATAACTATTTTTTATTTGCTATAATTTTTCTGAACTTCCTTTTTTTTTTTTTTTTTTTTGAAAATTTGAATCTTGCTTTTATTTTATTTTTTTAAATACAAGACACTTGCATATAGAAATAATTTTTTGCAATTTTGAATATTTAATTCAAGTATCAAATTCGAAATTTAGAATATCTAGGTTAATATGTGAATTTATGTTCACTTTAATGTTGAATATTACCTAAAATTAATATAACATTTAAAAACAAAAGCATTTAGGAAAAAATAACTTTTGATTATAGCAATGAAATTCGAAAAATAAATTCTAAGACAAGACAGAGGAATATATCTACAGAAATAATTGAGTCTTTGCGGCATTTAGATTTTTTCTGAAATTATTAAATTGGAGTATATAAATTTAAAAGAAATAGTAGGCATAGTAATGCAATAGAAATTGGCTGAAAAAGAATCGATTTCGCAATTTCATCTTTATAGCTCTGAAAGAATGTAAATAAAAATTTGTTACAAAAAAACAGAATTTGTTTTCAGGAAAAAAAAATTTATTTGATTCATAAATAATTATGCTGTGTAGCACCTCTTTCTTCCCTCGAGAAGAAAGCGCCCCCTTGTGGCGTTTAGCAGAAGACAACCAGTTGAACGGCAGACCTGCGCCCTGAGGTCGAATTATTTCCCATGCGTAGCCCTTGCGCTAACGCCGAATGCTTTCGGCTGGAAACCGTGAAATGCCTCCACCATACTGTTCTTTAACCTCATTTTCTATGTGTGTCTGTCGCAATGAGTGTTTGTGAATTTTGTAGTTTAACTGTGTTTGTGAAGATTAAAAATAGTGTATTTAAAACCGGGCAGTTCCTTAAAAAACCACAACACACCACTATAGCTGCTTATTCTTTTGCTTTTAGCAGACATAATTGCTGCATTCAGAATAAAAAGAAAGGAAAAAGAAAATCAGTTTTATTTTAGAGTTAAAAAAAATCCCAAAGAGAGTCCAATCCCAATGGGGGTCTGTCCGTACTTTCTAGCATACTCTCTAATAAATTTGTCATGTCAGAGAACATTTTACATGAAAATGGCGTAGAATATTATTGGTGTACGATAGTTACGACACATTAACCTTTGGCATGAATTCAGCATTTTCACTGTCATTGTTGGCGAGTTTTTCAGTGATTTATTTCTGGCATGCGTTAATAGTATCTGAAAATTGAATTCGTATTTTAGACACGTTTCCCTCAACTTATTGAAAGAAAAATTAGGCACAAAACTGCCCTTGTAATCACAAAGCTCCATACAAAATTTGATTGGTACTTAAGACAGTGCATTTTTGAATTATCGCATTTACATGTTTCTGACTATAACTGACCGACAGACTGTCAACCTGTTGTTGGATTTAGCTCAAAATTTGTCTATACTATAGATGTGAAATCTGTATTTTGATTTTTATCTATCTAACTCCCCTTTTTTTATAAAAATCATGTTAACTTATATTCGAACAATAGGACAGACGAACTTCCTCAGAACAGAGTTTATATAAAATTTGATAGAAATCTGCAAATTTGGTGTAAAGACCGTGTGTCAAATTTGTACCATCTAGCTGAAAGCGCTTTTGAGTTATCTTTGTCACAGACAGACAAACAGGCAGTCATTTTCTAAAAATATGTTTTTCGAACTAAGAGAGATCTACAGAGTGCTGATTCGTCAAAATCTCGAGTTCGAAATTTTTGATGATTATTATGCTTTCTCTATATTACATATGCAAAAAATGTAAAAATGAAGCACCCCTACAAAATTAGCAAACTACGGCATAAAATATTCACACAGAAATGTACAAGAATATCATCTTAATATATACAGACAGCTCATATGTCTGGACACGCAATAAAGAATTCTGATTGGGTCATTTGAACCTCCTCTCCTGAGAAACAAGAATTGTCTAATCAGTGGACTGAGATCTGCCTGAGGGAAGAGGTAAGCCTATTTGGAACAACAATTCCCGTTCTCATTACCTTGACGAGAAAGACCAATAAAGAGGCAGAGCTCTAGAAAATCGAACGTGAAGATGTTATCCGTTCCGAAATTAAACTATCTGAATAGTTTTATGTGTTAGTTAGATAATATTATTTTTGTTAAGAATTAACAAGTGAGTAGAATCATAATTTAAAGGTGATTCTATTCCTTAATATCAAACGTTTTAAAATATTAATATTTCTGATTGATTTTTGTGTCATTGCTTTATTTTTAAAAATTACTATTATTTATTTAAGAACGATATTTTATAATAAAAAAATAGGCGAAATATCATGCTTCACGTGAATAAAACTGTGGTAAATAAAAAAATATAAATTTTGTCATAAAATATGCATGATAATATAGTTTTTTTTAATTTATTATATTGGAGAAAAATTGAATGTAATATTGGTACGAAGTTGGTGCGATAAAAAAGATTATTTTACTCATTTTTAATCTTTTTTTTTATTTAAGGAATATTACTGTAGCAATAGTTTTAAAAACTAAAGTTCATTTTAAATATTGTTTTGTTGACATTTAATTTTTCTGAAGTTGCAAGTAATACAATTATATTTTTTAATAGAAGTTTGTTTTTAACAGCAGTATATTTGTTAATTATACTATATTGCTATTGTGCTGTTACATATGACACTTTACAAGCCCGCTGACGAACTGTCACCGATTTAAGCCGAGTGTGCAATAGCTTCTAAGGGCCAAGGCCCCTGAGCGCCCGAGGGCAGAAGTCTGACTTCGAACTCCTGTGAAGATGACCCACACATTCGCTTGGACAACCTCTTTTTACGGGGGGGGGGGCTCTTTCACACACCTCATAGATAGAACACAGGGTAGGGAACAACCACTCCTGAACCAGGGCTCGAACCTGCGAGATCACGGGGAAGACGCGCTATCTCTACGCCAAGTAGCCGGAATTTACATTATTATTCTTGGAAATGATTCAGAACAGGGAACTGATAGTTTTCAAGCTTGATTTTAACAGATAGGCTTACCGATTCCTCTTGTTCAAGAACCTTCGTAGTATCAATCTCACAGATTGAATGTGAATAAATGTGAATTAATTTGCTACAGATTAAAAAGTGTATATATTAATGAAATAAAAGCGGGTGTGAAAATTCTACAACTGAGTTTTTGATTGGTAAAGGCACGCAAATGAATGTTTTGATGAATGACTCCATAGCATTTAAGATTATTTCAGATAGTGCATCAAATTGAATTAAAAATATTATTAAAATTAAATAAAAACTATACAGATATGAAATTTCTATAATTAAAAATGCTACTTTTTTGAGTTTTAAGATAATACAAAGACTGTTTGTTGAAAGATAATTGTTTTGAAGACACGAATATCAATTTCCGTAGGGAAGTAACTACGATTACAACTAGGCTTAAGATTAATGTATAGTCGCCAAAATTGAAACATTTGGAGCGATTTCTCACCAAATATAATTGTAACAATTTTTTACTGAAACCTTTAAAAGCCTTTTGTTATCATTTCTGGTATCCATCCAGGATGACAATCTTTAGGCGAGTTTATGGAATTTGGCACGATTTTGACATTCTGTCCAGACTGGAGAATCGGGCACATGGTGGACATTCGCGTCAAGTCCATCTTATGCCTGATTCTCCTGTCTGGTTGTAACCTTATTTGGCTAGTTGTAACTTTGTAACGATTATATTATAACTTTTTGTTGGAGATAAGTCGCCAAATGTGACAACCTTCTTTATCCTTTTATAATAACCCTAAAAGCGAAAAATGAATGCCTCAAAAGCGATAAATCACCAATTTTCCGCCCGTGCATTTGGGGTTTCAAAATCCCAAACCAAAACAACATCATGTTCTCACATGATAATATACTATCAGCTAAATTACAAGAAACCATTGCTTAAATCGGTATGCGGGGAAATACCATCATTTTGATAAAAATTTATTGCAAAATATATTTAAAAAAACTTGTTTCCATACATAATAGAGCTTATATTGTCAACAAACTGATAGCGGATGAAAAGCAGTATTGTTATTTTTGGATAAACAATTAACATTTCAGCAACTTTCCAATCAACAGCCATTGTTAAAAATAAACTATTACCATACGAAATAGATATACTTCAGGCAGAAATCTTCAGCGATCTTTTCATTTTTGCTGCATATTCCGTCTCTAAGCAACTGCAATTCCCAGTGCCTCGCTAGATTTCTTTTTTCTTTTTACGACATTCGAAAATGGCTCTCTGTGAAATGAATGGTTTCTATATTTGCTTTAGGGAATTTCTCAGATTCCATTTGTTATTCTTTGCTATTATAGTTTGTTTGCCTTTAGACAAAAAGTAGTTGCAACCGCATTGCTTTAATATTTGAAGAAATTCTATCGCAATTTATGTAATTAAAGGAAACAATGTCAGCAGTTAGAGAAAAAATGTGATATCAGGGATTTTGTTCTAAAAAAATATTTGTGAAGCGGGTGTTGGTTGTATTTGTTCAGAAATACAAAGTATGATAAATATTTTAGGTTTATATTTATGGCGTTAATTCATATCTATATTAACAATAGATATCACTTTATATGTGTATTTTTTGGTATTGGATAAGCCAAACTATTGGATCAAGTAGCACCATGTATAAAACAAATATACTTTGAAGGGTAGGATTGTCTATTTTGGAAATTAGGAGCGTATTTTTAGAAATTTTATTAAATAAAAATTAAATTAAAAAGAATTTAGAATTAGTTAGAGTTTAGCCTAATTTTTATGATAACTTATGAAATATCAGTACATAAAAATGACTTTTATCCTATTTTAAAAATCAAGTACTTTTATGCTTATTGATACCAATTTAACTATTATGCAGTTTTTATACCAAAATTTTAGTTTTTTACATTTTGCATAATTTCAAAAATATATTCTTTTTGAGATAATTTTAGAAACATCATTGTTCAAAAATTATTTTTGGTATTGGATAAGCCAAACTATTGGATCAAGTAACACTAAGTATAAAACAAATATACTTGAAGGGTAGGATTGTCCATTTTGGAAATTAGGAGCGGATTTTTAGAAATTTTATTATATAAAAATTAAATTAAAAAGAATTTAGAATTAGTTAGAGTTTAGCCTATTTTTTATGATAACTTATGAAATATCAGTACATAAAAATGACTTTTATCCTATTTTAAAAATCAAGTACTTTTATGCTTATTGATACCAATTTAACTATTATGCAGTTTTTATACCAAAATTTTAGTTTTTTACATTTTGCATAATTTTAAAAATATATTCTTTTTGAGATAATTTTAGAAACATCATTGTTCAAAAATTATTTTTGGTATTGGATAAGCCAAACTATTGGATCAAGTAACACTAAGTATAATACAAATATACATGAAGGGTAGGATTGTCCATTTTGGAAATTAGGAGCGGATTTTTAGAAATTTTATTATATAAAAATTAAATTAAAAAGAATTTAGAATTAGTTAGAGTTTAGCCTAATTTTTATGATAACTTATGAAATATCAGTACATAAAAATGACTTTTATCCTATTTTAAAAATCAAGTACTTTTATGCTTATTGATACCAATTTAACTATTATGCAGTTTTTATACCAAAATTTTAGTTTTTTACATTTTGCATAATTTTAAAAATATATTCTTTTTGAGATAATTTTAGAAACATCATTGTTCAAAAATTATTTTTGGTATTGGATAAGCCAAACTATTGGATCAAGTAACACTAAGTATAATACAAATATACATGAAGGGTAGGATTGTCCATTTTGGAAATTAGGAGCGGATTTTTAGAAATTTTATTATATAAAAATTAAATTAAAAAGAATTTAGAATTAGTTAGAGTTTAGCCTAATTTTTATGATAACTTATGAAATATCAGTACATAAAAATGACTTTTATCCTATTTTAAAAATCAAGTACTTTTATGCTTATTGATACCAATTTAACTATTATGCAGTTTTTATACCAAAATTTTAGTTTTTTACATTTTGCATAATTTCAAAAATATATTTTTTTTGAGATAATTT
Source organism: Argiope bruennichi (assembly GCF_947563725.1). Classification (NCBI taxonomy): domain Eukaryota; kingdom Metazoa; phylum Arthropoda; class Arachnida; order Araneae; family Araneidae; genus Argiope; species Argiope bruennichi. The sequence continues at coordinate 108,488,861 of NC_079156.1, forward strand.
TAGAAACATCATTGTTCAAAAATTATTTTTATCCAATTTTAAAATTCAAATGCTGTCTGTTTACTGATACCAAATTTAATTATTGTGCTGTTTTTTGCAGAATTTTAAAAACCTTTTCTTTAATATTTTGCATAGTTTTAACAATATATTCTTTTCGCACTCATTTCTGAAATACCAGTGCACAAAAATTGTTTTTATCCAATTTTAAAATTCAAATACTATCTGTTTACTGATACCAATTTAATTATTGTGAAGTCTTTTCCAGAATTTTAATGACTTTTTTAATATTTTGCATAATTTCAATAATATATTTCGCTTCTACAGTGACATTCAATTTTTATTGTTTCACCAATTATTTAATAGCATGATTTTCATCCAATGATCGAAGCTGAACAATGAAGTTCTTGTTTTTCATTTGAGAAACTTACATAAAAAGTAAGAAAATGGGGAGACATTACCATGTAATTTGATGGTAGAACACCCTGAATCATAAATTTTTAATGAGACTATACTTGCTTTCATTAGGATGGTTTTTGTAATCAATAAATATAAGACGTTATTGTAATTAAAATAACTTGAGTAAAATGTCAACAGAAATTTGATACTTCAAAATACTTTATTGACAGAATCATGATCTTCAAGTATACATAAGATATTGATTTGATATTAAACATAGTCAATATATTCGGTAAGAAGCTGGTCATCAGCGACGGCTAGTAAAATAATACTCTCTATTTTTGATAAAAACAATTGTATATGTTTGTTTACTGATCTTTTATAAGACAAACTGTTTAATATTAAATTTAAAAAAATTGGGACAGATACATTTGGTAGGTGGAACGTGCACCTAATGGTGATAAATTTTTCAAACTTTTATAAAAATTTCAGTTAATTAAGTGAAATTTTGGACCTTTATCTCCATAAATTCTGGAAATATTATCGCAAGAAAATTAGTGCTGAACTGCATAAATTTCAAGCTATTATATTTTTAATGATATCAATATTGTTAAAATAAAGTGTTCCCAAAGTTTAAAGAAAATTAAATATATTTGAACGCATCATTTAGAACAGTATTCTTTATTGTTGTAATGAAATACCAAACATATTCAATTATATATTTTTATTCCCTTGAGCCAATATTCCTATTGGGTTCTACTTTCCTTTTTTTTATTTCATCATGGTTTGTTTGTGCGCGAGAGTGTGTCTGTGAAATACGTAAATAAACTCCATTAAGGTAGTAAATACATTAGGAAATATATCTAGTTAAGTCAAAGATATGATTCTCAACGAAAATTTCTAATTTTTAATTATTTTCTTATATACGTAGTAAAGAAAAAGTATAGTAATCGTCAAAAAATTCGTAATTGAGACGACTCCTCGACGAATCTCCACTTTAAGGCCTATCTTAGTTCGAAAAACACATTTATGAAAAATGTCCGTCTGTCTGTATGTGACAAAGATAATTCAGAAATGCTTTGAGCTAGAAGACTGAAATTTGGAATATACACTTTACATAAAATTTGCAGACTTCTATCAACTTTTGAGTAAAATTTGGTCAGACAAAGTCAGTATGTTCGAATAGAAGTTAACATGATACCTACAAAGCGAAGAGATCTAGATGGATAAGATTCGGTATACAGACATAACATCTATAGTGTAGACACCTGTCAAAGTGTAAGACAAATCGAACAATGGGTTTACTATCTGTCGATCTGTCATTTCATAAACATGAAAACACGATAATTCAAAAACGCAGTGAGTTAAATATATCAAATTTGGTAAATTTGAATTCAAAATTGAATTCAAATTTTTATTTCAATCGGTTGAGGAAAACGTGTCTACAAACACAGATTCGATTTTTGGATGCTATTAACCGCATGCCAGGGATTAATCGCAAAAAAAAATCGCTGAGGATGGCACAATAATTTTAATAAAAATGATAAATTCAAGCAAAAATTCATATTTCGTAACTGTTCTGCTCCAATGTTATGCAAGGCGTTCTCCGGCATGACTAGATTTTTAGAGTGTATGCGAGAAAGTTTTTGAGAGACCACACACTCCTTTTTTAACTAATGAGTTTTAATTTATTAAGATTATGTTTAATATAGAATATACCATGTCAATTTAATGAAATTTTGCATGAAGAATAAAAAAGGAAGTAGGCGCCATCAGCATGCAATGCAGAGATGGCAGTACGAGGATGTCCGCACGACAGTTCATGGAGTCTCAAAGAAAAGTTACAAGCATATTCCCTAAGATAGGCAGAGATTAAAAACTGTGATTTGTCTGAATAGCATTTTGCATTATTAAGTTAATTACAATTATCAATCCAATTCGGTGGGGAATGGTATTACACTTTCCCATATGGTCTCCCCTGAGTGGCTGGAAATTGATTACAGCCCCCCCCCCTCGAGATGATAGTTGAAAACTGCTGTTAATAAATGTCTCTTCCTTGATTTCTGTAATGATGGTAATTCTCAACACAAAACTCGTTTTTTAGATAAATAATATTTAGTAGATATAATAGAGAGTTTTTGTATATAATAGAGAAATAATATACAAAACTCGTTTTTTAGAAAAATAACATTTAGTAGATATAATAGAGAGTTTTTATATATAATAGAGAAATAATATACAAAACTCGTTTTTTAGAGAAATAATATTTAGTAGATATAATAGAGAGTTTTTGTATATAATAGAGAAATAATATACAAAACTCGTTTTTTAGAGAAATAATATTTAGTAGATATAATAGAGAGTTTTTGTATATAATAGAGAAATAATATACAAAACTCGTTTTTTAGAGAAATAATATTTAGTAGATATAATAGAGAGTTTTTATATATAATAGAGAAATAATATACAAAACTCGTTTTTTAGAGAAATAATATTTAGTAGATATAATAGAGAGTTTTTGTATATAATAGAGAAATAATATACAAAACTCGTTTTTTAGAGAAATAATATTTAGTAGATATAATAGAGAGTTTTTATATATAATAGAGAAATAATATACAAAACTCGTTTTTTAGAGAAATAATATTTAGTAGATATAATAGAGAGTTTTTGTATATAATAGAGAAATAATATACAAAACTCGTTTTTTAGAGAAATAATATTTAGTAGATATAATAGAGAGTTTTTGTATATGATAGAGAAATAATATACAAAACTCGTTTTTTAGAGAAATAATATTTAGTAGATATAATAGAGAGTTTTTGTATATAATAGAGAAATAATATACAAAACTCGTTTTTTAGAGAAATAATATTTAGTAGATATAATAGAGAGTTTTTGTATTTAATAGAGAAATAATATACAAAACTCGTTTTTTAGAGAAATAATATTTTTAATATATTTTCTAAATTTAAAGACCAGGAAAAACTTGCAAAAATTGTCAAAGTTGAAATTAGCTAATTTGTAAATAAAAAAGTTATGTGCACAATTCTCCGATTATAATTCTAGAAATATTTGGCATATGTGTAAAAGTTTATACTTTTCATTTTCGATTCTATTTCTAGTTCCTCCTCATCCTCTAGCGAATATGTTTTTGGTATTCTTTTTTTTTTCTAAAATTCTAGTTTTGTCCATTTATCTAAATTGTGTTGGCCAACAGATAATAGTAAGTTTGGTTTGGTTATATTAACGTCCCGTTTGAAGCAACACTAGGGCTATTTTTGGGACGGACCTCGTCATTTTGAACCGCGGTCAGATGACGAGGACGACACCTGAGATGGCATCCCCCTCTCCACACCACACCAGCGGGAGGACGTTTGGTCATGACGGATTTAACGTGCAACAGACCCCCTTACACGACGGTTCTTTGGTGGAATCGGATCACGAACCTGAAACCCTCCGGTTCCGAAGCCGAGACCTTACCACCAGGCCACCGCGGCCCCAGATAATAGTAAGATAAAGTCATATAAATATGATCTCTCTCTGCTTTCGGAAATTTTCATGATGATAACTCTTTCTTTTTCTCTCTATCGGTATATTTGCCGAATTTTTAGCCCACAATGAGCTGGTTCTTTTTTAAAAAAAAATAAATATGACAAAAAGAACCTAAAATGATTAGAAAGAAAAAGTTAACTAAGTAGTGCAGAAAAAGGCATATCAGATGTGCTATACATTTATAAACATAATTCTGAAAATTATATATAATAATAATAATAATATCTCTTAATTGAATTTAAATCTCAAATATTGTCCAAATTTTTATCTTAATTTAGCCCATATTATCTTCATTCTAAAATGTTTTCTTATTTCTTGATTCAATTAACACTTTTTTATTTAATAAAATTAACATGCGCTGTACAAAAATGCTTACTTCTGCGTTTCTCTTACTTCTGCGCTCCGAAACGATTAAGGATAGAAATCCTTAATATTTGAAACATTCTTTTAAAGATACCTACATTTCCCTATCCTAAGACTAAACGTGTTAAATAAATCCATATAAAAATCTCATTGTAAAAAGCACCGAAGGGAAAATTTCGGTCACTCTCTGTCTAGTCATTCGAATGAATGGTGTCAAATCATATCTACAATGCCCACAAGGTGAATGAAAACCGCATTACTGAGCAGGTGGTTTCTCACTTACGCTCACTTCTCAGTGACTCCATCTGTTGTCATCGTGTTCGCTGCTTTGCAATTCGAATTTTCTTCTGTTTATCTCCTTTGTAATGTTGTAGTTTTTGTTCCTGATGAGAAAATATCATATTCAGAATTTCAAAATTAATTATCAGTTAATAGCTAGATAATAGTTATTTTTATTTACTGTCTAAATTTGCCTCTGAATTTAAGAAACTTTTATTTTAGACTTTCATAATATTGATAACAAACCATTAATTTTTTTTAAAAAAACTGAACGCAGAAAATATTTTTTTGAAAGTTTTTAAATTTTTTTATTGTTTTATTAAAATGTATTTTTTTTAAATAAAAGAAACTGCAGATTGGAACAAAATACAAAGAATACAAGGTACTAAAATAGCATTTCAAAAAAGCAAAAATAAAATGAATAAAAAATTGAAACATTCAATTTTTAACATTTAAAAATCAAGTTAATCCTAATCAAGTTAAAATCCTAAAGTATTGGAAGTTAATATTACAAAGTAAATCCATAAAGAATAAAATAACAAACTTTTTAATATTTAATATAAATCAAAATTCATTATTAACCTGAAGGAAATTAAAATAATAGTAAACTGTAATGAATAAAATAATTCAATATTTAAGTGTAAAAATTAAATCAAAATAATTAATTCCCGATGGAAATTCTATTCTTTGAAACTTATATTCGAGAATAAAAGACTCGATTGTAACAATTTAGAACGAGCTTATTTTAAATTCATTTATAAATGAAATAAATAAGGATTTACCTAATACGTTTCTCTTATATATTTTTTTATGTATTATTAGATCTTGTTTAGCGAAAAAAAATTAATCACGTTGTTCTAAGATAACAAATGTTACATAATCCTCTTAGTCCCACGCAACAAACAATATTTGTAACAAGTATTTTCTTCTTTAATATCTGAAAAAGATAACTTTGAATAAGACGCTCGAATCTCGCGACTACATGGTGACTTAAAAAAAAAACTAGGCTTGCTTTTGTTTTGTTAAGATGGATTTTCTTCATTCCTTTGTTATCTATATATTCTTATAATAAAGCTCAATGTGTCTGTGTGTGTGTGTGTGTGTGTGTGTGTGTGTGTGTGTGTGTGTGTGTGTGTGTGTTGGCGCTCTACAGGCCAGGTCATTTGACATACAGCTATCAAATTTGGTACATGTATACCTTAGAGGTTGGGAATGTGCACCTGGGGTCCCTTTTCTTGAAATTTTAATTATTAATTAAAAACTAACTTTCCCGCCAAAAATATCTTCCATTTTCCCCACCGCCAAATGAGTAAGGCTTCAGTATTTTTTTTCTCCCAACAGTAATAAGGCTAGGGTTAACATTTTTCGGCAGATTATTTCAAACGATTCTGTTTATTTTCTTACTGTTTGATGCATTTAAAATTAAACATTGTTAATTTATCCATGTTTCAGATTCCTTCTGAAGTACTTTTGAATTAAAATAACACAGAATAAAGGAAATTAAAAATGTATAATCTGCATAGCGTTACCCCAACTGGCGTAGAAAAATTCACGTATTTGCGTTACTGTAAAAGGCGAAGAAAATTCACGCATGCGCACTGTGTTCTGCTTGTTGGCATGGCAACCATTATCAACGGACGATTTAAATTACTTTTAGGTTAGTTGTATGCTTTTTTAAGTAAATTATATTTATGTTAGTTATATATTTTTTGTATATGCTTATAGTTTTAAGTACATCGTTTTTTAAGTAGTTTTTTTTAACCTGTTTTCAATGATTTAAATTATTTTTAGGTTAGTTGCATGCTTTTGTAATTAAATTGTATTTATGTTAGTTATATATTTTTTTATTTATGCTTATAGTTTGAAGTACATCGTTTTTTAAGTAGTTTTTTTAAACCTGTTTTCGACCGATTATTTTAAACGATTCATTTTATTTTCTTAGTGTTTGATGCATTTAAAATTAAACATTGTTAATGAATCGATCTGTTCATGATGAATCTGAGAAAATTTTGTTGACAAATTTTTGAGATATTATATAAATTAAGAAAGATATTCTTTAGTGCCCATAAAGTGTAAACGCTCAGTGACTCTATTATCAGTAATCATATTATTAAAAAAAAGGCTTTGTTTCAGTAAAAAATATTATTATATTAATTGCAGATTAATCATTTACACTTTAATTTAAAGCATAAATTATACGAGGGGTAACAGAAAATGAGAGAGATACATATCACGTTATGACTGAAGGCCTTTATAATATTATGAGTGAATTATATGACTATCAAAATTTGAAGTTTTAAAATATTTTGCTGAAGAATCTATTAAAGTTGGAATTGCGTAAAATATTTAATGGTACGATCGGAGTTTAACCCCCTGCTTTGCGCAATTTTTAAAAATCGCCAACAATGGCCTTGGGAAATGTTCGAAAGCAAAGGAGCAGATGTTCAATTATAGTGCATAATAAAGATTGCCAACTTTGGCGCGTTATCGCAACTTGACGAAGAAGGGGGTTAATCTCCGGTTCAACCTATTTAATAATTAAAATTTAAACGAACATTAAGATTGGCGAACCGGCTGGTCGCCAAAGGCGGCTAGTATGTTATAATATGATTGGAAGGAGTTTTTCAAGGAAAAAAAAACATGTTTATTTGATGTTTTTTATCAATATAAAGATAAAATGATGAATAATTGTGAAATTATTTAAATATTGCTACGGATTCACTACTTCCATAGAGGTTCTTTTACGATTTGCTGGTCGATGCAGAAATAAACAGCCCTTTAATAGAAAAGACGACGACTTTTATTAACATAAAGGACACGAATACACAGACAACAAATATATACAGTTGAGATAAACACAGGACAGCACACTACAGCAACAGTCGTAATTGGTAGTAATAACAGTCACAGCACACAAATCGGTCAGATAGAATTCAGCTGAAGAGGGAATCTTCGTAGATTCACTTCGTACGCTCACGTAGGTCTCTCCAAACGGCTGAAATTTTACACTGTCTCTTCGCTTTAGCTGTATCCAACTGCTGACACACTATTGCAAGACTGGCTACTCCTCATAGGACTCGATGCTCTTCCGCAATAAACACATGGATGCGGCACACAGTTCAGTTCAGCACTCGCTTGAGCTCCACACAACGCTGGCACTTCGCCGGACTGTACCACCATTGCTTCGCTATCCTCTCGAAGACTCGTTACTTGTCTTCGACCCCAATTCCAACTGCAATTCTGGCTTGAGTTTGCCGGCCTTTTATAGTTCCCGGGTAGGGGGGTAGCTGAGAAGGTTTTGGACCAATCAGGTGTATCTCAATTCCTATTGGATGGATCGAAAAAATTCTCAAAGTTTCCAGCAATATTCATTTTATCGCCAAAGTCGTCTCCAAGTCGGCAAAGGGTCGTCAAGTTTGTCGCCAAGCACTGATATCACTTACGCTGCACCTGATTAGCACCCAACAGGGTTGACCGTAAAACAGTTTTTCTTGCGATGACACTATTCTTGCTGGGGAGCAAAATTACAGGTACACACAATATATATGTAGCTTTCGAAGAAAAAGGCATACTTAGATGTAGATGTAAAGTTTAGCATTTGTTTATAAAAACTAGGTTTTTTCTAGAGAAATAAATTATTATAACTTTTCATTTTTCTTTGTAGCATTACATGTATAACATATATTAGATGTAACTAACTTTTATCTAAGAATTATATTCAAAAATAAAATTCTTGTGTGTAATGTATGAAATTATCCATGAAATTTTGGACTTTTTTTCAGCAATATTACAATCCCAAGTCCACTTCTACAGCATTTAACATCAAATCCATAGTTCATTACATTCTGCATAACACAATGAGCACTAATTATAAATTTCATTATGATAGTTTTGAATATTTTTTGAGATAAGGCGCCACTCGTACAATAGAATTATGAAAATACCTTCAGAAAATGCTTTTAAAGTTTTTAAATGTTTATAAATAAGCTTCACTTAGCACTTACATGTTAATTATTTGATATAACTTCGCTTCTAATTGACATAAAATCAAAATAGAGATATCTTTGAAAACAGAAACATATTTAGTTTTTGAAACTGCAAATAAATAAAAAGGCGAATTTTCATCCCAATTCATGTTTTTATTCTAGTCGGATACTTTAACGTCAGAAAATTAAATTTAGAAATTAACTGCGTGAACTTTTTAAATTATTCAATTTTTCAGTAAAACAAATAATACAATTTTAATTTGGGCAAGAAGATGAAACACGAAAATGCATCTTTCAGAATTGCAATAGTATTAATTTTATACAAGTTGGTTCATCGGATACATTGGTTATACTTAATTTTAAGTAAATTATTTAATGAAAACATAATGCCAATGATTCAGTCAAACTGCCCAAAATTAAAGCGGAGCTATTTCATTAACTTTACATATGTTTTATCCATGTATAAAGGAACTTTTCTAATGGAAACCAGTTCAATGATGTCGTGGCGCTACTATGCTCGGTCCAAATATAGTGGGGGGGGCGCAGTGGCCTGGTGGTCTCGGATTTGGAACCGTAGGGCTTCAGGTTCGAGACCCTATTCCACCGAAGAACCGTCATGTAAGCGGGCGTGATGCAGACTAAATCGATCGGGACAAAATGTTCTCCCTCTGGCGTGGTGTGGAATTTTGGAGAGGGGGTGTTGCCAGCTTAGGTGTCGTCCTCGTCATCTGACTGCGGTTCAAAATATGAGGTCCATCCCAAAATAGTCCCACTGTTGCTTTAAAACGGGACGTTTATAAACTAAAAATAACTAAAACTAAACTCTAAATATAGCGGCGTTGTAACCACTTTTATTATTCGTCCAGTAAGGTGCATTGCTTTTAAACAGAATGCATGTTTAGCTTTAGAAAACGAAAGTAAATTGTCTGATCAAATATTTACTGAAATAATCAGAGAGATTTTGGAAAATTATTGCGAAATTTGCTTTAAAGTATATTTAAAAAGTGAAAGATGCAGCATAGTAATAACATATAACATAACTAGATTACAATTTGTTTTCATTTTATTCCAAAGCCTATACAAATCTTAAAACAAGTGAATAATTCTAAATGGTGCTGTACTCTATTTCCGATAATCCACTGAACAAATAAAACTTAATCGCTAATTGGTTACTTTTCAAATAAAAGTAAATAACATTAATATGCAAACCCTTTTGGTACACCATAAGCTCTCCTTTTTAACCGCCAAACCTTCTCAAATCCATTCATTATTCTTGGTGAATCTCCTCGAGACTTGCATCGCCTTCTGTCCTCGGGGAATAAAGAATGCCGATTTTCTGAAATAAGCATCATCTTTGCCTTTCTTTCTGCGAGACAGCCCTACGCAAAAAGTAGAAAAGGATTTATATCACAGATAAACGTCAATCCTTAATGAACTTTTCTTGGGGAATCTCTTGGGGAATCCAGTATTTGGAGATTTTAATGATTAAGCCAGAATTCCAGGTTTTCCCCTTTGGAATTTTAATAACCCGGAACCAAACTCTAGCATAGTATTATGTTTCTACTGTTCGGAAAAATTCTAGTATCATCGTTTTGATTATTAGGCACTTGATAAAATGGGAAGTAGTATTTGAGGATTTCGTTGTGAATTTCTAATATATATTCTAAAATTGCAATTGTTATTCAAAATGTTCGCTACAGTGTGAAAATGTATTTTTTTTTTATATAATAGCAAAATTAATATCCAGTGATCACTACGAAAAAACTTAATTTTTGTTATAAGATAGTTATAGCATTAATTTTTTTATAGCAAGGACCGGGATAACCTGGTTGGTAGGGCGTTGTATTCGCGTCCCTTAGGTTGCGACTTCAAGCCCCACCGGCCGAAGACTCTCCGTGTGTGTGTGTGGCTGGAGCACGTATAAATCTGTCGTGGTCACAAAGTCCTCTATATCACGAGTAATACCACTCGGGGTACAGGATAAGTGGATATCGTTCTCTGTTTCAGGACTAAATTACGATCAGTGGATGAGTGAATGAAATGCTTGACTGAAGTCCGCCCCGTAAAAAGGGTTGCGACGTGTGTGTAGCTAAGTTTCACTCTTGACCCTAGATGGTGCTACTGTCAAAAACAAGAGACGCACTCTTGGCTAAAAATCACTGACTTCTAAAGTCAGTGGGCTTGTCTATGGCAAGTGCCATTAGAAACAACAACATTTTTTAATAGTTTAATTTTCTAATGATTGTACGGTCTGATTATTGAAATGATTATAAGATTCAATTAAATAAATTTTAAATATTATCAAAAAATCTCACTAGATTTCTGCCAATAAGATTAACCGAGTTATGAAGTTTTGAATATTACTCTTCGAAACAACATTTGTTCCATGTGACAGCCGTTAATTGACTTGAAATAATAAAACTGTCAAATTTGAGATCAGACGATTGTAACAATTTTTACATAGTGAAAACATATTATTTATACAAAGTGTGCCAAAAAAGTTTTAGGGCTGGATCTCTAAAATGAAAGAAAAAAATATTATTTGTTTTTTTGTTTTTTATTCAAAATAAACTCTCCAGAAGAACTCTTCAAACTAAAATAAAGCTTTTAAATATACTCGTCAATTCACTTGTTATAACAATTCAATAAAGTATTAGAGTCAGAATGGCAGTCTCCACAATTTTCACTAAATATACTAAGGTAATAAGGTACATTTAGTCCCCACTTTTATAACCAAACTATTTTGATATCGTTTATTCCGTTTACAACGACTTTTAGTTCTTACCCGCGATCTGGGCGTCCCGGGTTCGAATCCCGGTTCGGGCATGGTTGTTCTTCATCTGTGTTCCATCTGTGAGGTGTGTGAATGTGCCCCCCCCCCCGTAAAAAGGGGTTGTGCAAGCGAATGTGTGAGTTTCATCTTCATATGAGCTAGAAGTCAGACTTCTGCCCTCAGGTGCTCAGGGGTCTTTACCCTCAGAAGCTACTACACCCCCTTTCCGTGGTAACACGGACACGACATCATCAACAACGACTTTTAGTGCTTGCAACTCAAAGAAAGGGGTTGTTTATCAAATGATCCAAAAATTTCTAAAAACAAGGCCGAATTTCGTTCTGCAATACATACAGATTATGTTGTAGAAAAGTATGATTCCTAGCAATCATAAAAGGGAAGAAGGCACAAGTTTCTCAACAGCATTTTTGGATATTGCATATACTCTTTTGCTGCTTATGTTAAATGATATGGCTGTAGTTTTGTCTGTTAATACTATCTTTGCCGTAGCCTGAGATCGTTATAAACCTTGTAAGAACACCTCAGAAATGAGAATTAGAAGCTTCCAACATGATGGTAAGTTCTCACCCTACCCTGGTGGATGCAGAAATGATGGGGGGTCGATTACCTTCTACCGATGATGGGACTTATTTCCCTTGTGAAGATTGTACCGTGGCTGGAAAAGCACTTAGGACTGAACCATGGTCTCACCAGTGCTGTTGTCACTGCGGTCAGGTCATTCAGAATTTTTTCGAAAACCTTCGGGCAGGTCGAAGTAGCCGGTTAAGGTTATAATCCTTGAGGGATTCTGTATTCTGAGATCAAATAGATTACTTGTGTTATGGTTTATATAATATACCACTAAAACGCTGCACGAGTTTCACATATGTCCTATTCACTACATACTTCAATTATCTTTGTCTTTGTCTTTGAAATATCAAAGTCTTTGAGATATCAAAGTCTTTGTCTTTGAAACTACAAGAATACTGTTTTGAGATGAATTTAAAATTTTAGAAAAACAGAAAATGTATTATTCGTATATCCGTCTTCAATCCATCCTTATCAATATGAACCTATATTAAGCATCTCATGGAAAGACTTACTGATATCCACTCTTCCAATAAATAATATTTAATAATAATAATATTCTGAAAATTAATAACATTGATAACTTATTTGATGAAATAAACTGAATAAAATTAAAGCTTCGTATTTAGGAACTCATAAAATATTGATTTCGATAAACGATATAACTTATTGACATTTTATAATATGTCACAATTTTTTGAAATTTTAACCAATGTTTATGGATTTTTAAGATACCATTAGTATGTAATAGAGAGAATATATCAATGTTTGAGCATCTTTTTATAATTTGAAGATAAGAGCAATATCAAAATACATGGAAAATATTCAATCCATAAGCCTTTAGAAATTTCAAAATCGCATTCCCAGAAGTTATATGACAAATAATTCCCGGAATAAGTTGCCTATTATCAGAAGCAAGAAATTTTACAACTTAAAACTACTAAAATCTTTTGCATCAATATAAAAAGCGCAGCGCAAAAGAAATGGCAGCATTAAGGAAGAACAAAAAAAAAATTGTATCACTCAAAAAAATGAATACGCCAATGGCAAGTTGATACAGTCATTGTTTCAAACGTCAATTTTTCAGTCCAGAATTATCTCCATCTTTTAGAACGAGTAGCGTGCGAAGATGAGATTCAGCTGTGCATCGCCATTACATCTGGCATCTCGTCCTTGATGTATCACTCCCAAGATTTGATCACGGAAACCTCAAAGCGATGAACGCCCGCTCGAAGAGAGAGATTGTTTAAAATAGATGAATCCTCATGGAATATTGTGAGAATTGCATGTATGGCAGCTGTTGTTCTTCCAAACCAATTACCAATTTCTGCTATTGACAGTGGATTCTACTACTTTTTTCCATAAGTGCATTCATCGAAGAATAAGTTGCAATTCATATTTTATGAATAAATTCGTTCGTTAAAAAGATGAAATTCATAAATTGTCGGTTGAAGGCTTTTGAATTGCTTGATTGGTAGGACTGGTATAAGAGAATCGTAGGATGAAAGAATTTGTTCCAAAATATTTGTCATGAAAGATACTTTATTTGCAATTTAATTTCACATTTTGTGCATCTGGAGAGAAGAATTCACTTGAAAAATGAAAAGTGTGTCATCTTTTGGAGATACATAACAACTAAAGTAGCAGGTTGATATTATTCTTGTAAATATTAAAAGCTTTCCTTCCTGGATATATCTTAACTCAAACTTACCAAATATTAATGTTTCATTTGAAGCAAAATTAAGATAATTTTCAGCAGATAATCCACTCGAATTCATTGCTGATCTTCAAGTCGCCCTACTAATTAATGCTGATTAAAAACAAAATTAGCAAAAATCTATAATATTTTACTTCCGTTCTTATAAAGCCACTAGTTGAAAAATGTAGTTTAGTTAGCATAACCTCTAAATTCTTTGTCCCATATGTACTATTCAAGAACAGACTCATTGCTGTGATGAGACATGAACCAAAAATTGAATCCGGACCCCATTTCCTGTAAATTATATGCCTTAGAGAAGAGAAGATATCAATAATATGCTCCAAACACTTATACAATACGGAAATTTAATGACATTAAGTTCCTAAGTCCAGACTCCCCTCAGAATTATTTTGATTTCCTAATAATATGTATAAATTATTTTCTAAAAATGTATGAAATGAAATTTGTTCATTAATTTTTCTTTATTGCTCTAAATTCAAATTTATTTATTGCTCTAATTAAATTTGTTTAAAAGCTGCTTCAGAGGTGAAATTGTTTTATTGCAAATTGCTGCATTTCCGTGTATTTATTGATTAAACTTGATGGATGTGGGATTTTAAGGTAGTAAATATCACCACATAATCAATTCTATGGTGCAGTATTAACAATATAACAATACGTCGTTCTAACCCTTCTTGAGATGTCAAAGATTATCTAAACGCTGTATTGTTTAATTTAACTTCGATAAACTTTGAGGGTCTCTGTAGCATTCAGGTCAAAATTAAAATAGATGTGACAACTTGAGTACCAGCATCGACAGAAGCTGATTTCCTGCTTTTTAAAGATCTTCAAACGATATTTAGAAATATCCACCCTGTGAAACAGTTGCGCCTGTTAGTGACTAAAGATGGAAGTAAAAAATTCAAATTTTCAACTTCAAACTGGAGGAGAATAGTGTAATCAGCCATTCAGGTTCCGAATTAAGTAGTGATAATGCTGTCTCTGTGACAGTTTCTTGCAATAGCGCAATGTAACGCCTTTAGTGTTTGAATTTATTAAAATATGCTATATGAGAAAAACTATCCATATACTTTCGGATTTATTCTGCTTTTCGAATAACTTCAGAAAGATTGCTAGAGCTGACTTCTCATGCATTTCGACTACGTTAAGAATATGCTTCGAATCACATTTTACTGCGAAAATTCGTTCCTAAGGCATTTAAGGGAACAAACAGAAATTGATGAAGATGAAAAGAGTTTGGTATTATCCCGTTTGACAAAAAGTCGAAACTGATTTTCACATTTCATCCATTTGCCTTGTACAAAACTTAAAATCATTTTCTATACTTTCTTGCAGATATGTTTACTTACATTTTCATATGTCTGACACGTAGATTTTTTGAATGAATTCATATAGACGTAGATTTTTTTTAAACTAAATGTTTCGCTTCTTTTCCCTTTCTCTATACTTATAGAGAAAGTTAAGTAATTGTCAAAAAATTCGAACTCGACATTTTAACGAATCTTCACGCTTTAGACCACCCTGAGTTCGAAAAGCATATTTTCAGAAAATGTCTATCTGTCTGTGACAAAGATAACTGAGAAACGCTTTGAGCTAGTAGGTGGAAATTTAGCTTACGGTCATTACACCAAATTTGCAGATTTTTGTAAAATTTTGAGTAAAACCTGTTCAGAGGACGAGGTTTGTTCGACTGTTCAAATATAAGTTATCACAATAATTACAAAACGGAAAGAACCAGACGGATAAAATTCGGTACACAGATTTAACATCTGTAGTATAGGCATCTGTCACATTTTGAGCCAAATCGAACCACTTGCTGATGGATTGTACTTTCAGAACCATGTGAGCAACGATAGTTAAAAAACGCAATGGAATGAATATACCAAATTTGGTATGGAATTTTGTGACTACAAGTTCAGTTTTGTGTCACATTTTTGTTTCAATCGGTTGAGCAAAATGTGTCGAAAACACAATTTTGATGTTGGGTTACTATTAACGCATGCCAAGGATGAATCGCCAAATAACTCGCCAAGAATGGAACGATAGATTCAGTAGAAATGTCTAAATTCACCAAAAAGTTAATATGTGGTAACTATTGCACTCCAATGTCTAATTTATTGATTTGATCACTGTATTTCTTCTAGGGACCAAAAATTGCATCCTCAAATTAATGAAAGTATTATTTTTCTTGTAGGAATATCATCACCAGAAAGACTAATACAAAAATTTCCATTCTGTCACCTTCGATTCCATCTTCCCAATTCTCCAGCATAAAACTTCCTTTTCAAGCTTTAGCGAGTGTAGCGTGCGGAAGTGAGATTTCTCCCATTTTTCCTGTTTATGCTGGAAACTGGCCCATGATGAATCGCTACCCTGAATCGATCACGGAACTTCGGAGTGAAGAAATGAAGCTCGAAAAGAAGAGCTTAAAATAGATTATATCTCATCAAATCTTGTGAGAATTATCTGTGCACCAGCTGTTGTTTTTCCAGGACAATTATGTATGCTGTTACTAATCTCAATGGCGGATTCCTCGAATTAGCGTCTCTGCTTATTCATGATTGAATGGATTATGATAGAATGATCTGCTTAATGCAGCATAAATGATAATTCTTCTAATTTTTACATTATTATAAAACAATATGCACATTGAGAGAACATTGAATCACAGATCATAGCCAATTCTGTGTGGCGTTTATATAGCCATGAAAAGCTGTTCAAAGGCAAGTCAGCTATAAAGGCATTATAATTCACCTAATTAGTAAACAAAAAACATTTAAAGAAGTTAAAAAAAACGAATGTTCATGGAAGTGTGAAATGATATAAATTTTTTTCTTTGATAGCATAATCATTGAGTTAATTTATAATATATATTTAATCTAGATGATAGTGATATTGTCAAAGGTTTCCCAAAATGAACGCAAGATTTGAATTTACCACCATTCGTGTAGTAAAGTGTTGGAAGCCCTGTAAAAAAACATTTGATAGTTGATAGTTTAGGATTAGTAAAAATGGTGCGTTACACGAAGAACAAGATGTTAACTCAAGATTGAAGTTAAATTGTTAGATTTTTATTGATTCGTAAAGTAAGGACAGGGTTATGTATGGAATAACATTTAGGACAAATGGCCTCTACGGATTTTTTGGCACATACGCACTCTTTTGTCGAAATTTTCCATGAGCATTATGCATAAATGTGACGGAATTTCTTTGTTGCAGCTTTGAATTTCTTCCTTCAATGCACATGTGATTTTGGGTTTGTTGGCTTAGACCTTTGACTTCAAATAACCCCATACACAAGTGATATTTTTTTTTTTAATTAAATTCCTACTTAGGTCAACAAACAAAAATTTTATTTTAGTTACTTTTTATTAAATAATTTTCAAAAAAATTATAATGCATCAAAAAATTATTGATTTCCGCAAGAACTGAACTCGCATTCTTCACCTTCACATGAAAATAACTGAAATCTTTGCATTTTACCAATTGAGCTACTGCTTGTTGACTTCGGCCGCGGTAGCCTGCTGGTACGGTCTCGGCTTCGGAACCGGAGGATTGCAGGTTCGAGACCCGATTCCACCGAAGAACCGTCGTGTAAGGAGGTCTGTTGCACCAGCGGGAGGACCAAGCGTCCTCCAGCTGGTGTGGTGTTGAGTTGAGAGGGGGTTGCCAGCTCAGGTGTCGTCCTCGTCATCTGACAGTCCAAAATAGCCTTAGTGTTGCTTCAAACGGGACGTTAATATAACTAAACTAAACCTGTTGACTTCAATTTTCATAAATAGAGGGATTAGTACTCAATAAGAATTGAGAAAATACGTATTATGGAAGTGGGTTTTGGTATAAAAATTTTGTCTTCTGGTATTAGTGGACAAAGGAATGAATTCATAGAATTTGTGTCTATACGATTTTTTTGTTATCCGGCCTGCCCTTCCACCACTTTAGGCTGAATACCTGGGAGTATATTGTATATAGATTACAAGGCTAAATTTCGCTGATACGGTAAAATTCAGTTAGCATATACATTTTATATGGAAAAATGAATTACTACATTACCATCAGCAATTATTTCAAATAAATGACAGACGGTTAAGCTCGAACATTTTATAATCTTTTCCTTAAATATATTTTAACAAATGAATTTCAAGCAACAACATTTCCAAAATCGATTAGAATACAAGCGCTTTGTAAAAAGTCATTAAGCAGACCCCCTGAAAAGTTTTTAACTATAAGAGGATGCCAAAGTAGCGAGGAGATGCTACCTTTTTTTTTCAACTTTTGAAAGCGTTCCAAAACTTCTTTGTGTAGAGTTCTCGGGATAAAACTAGACAAGAGGGTTATTATCGAACTTTTTGAAAAATAAAAGCTGCCTTTTTTTCTTCCTTGGATGTTTGTCAATTGAGAAGAAGTCTTTATAAGTAAATGGATTTTGAAGTTGAAAATCTATCATTACTTTTTCTAGGTAAAATCTTGTGTGGAATATGTTAACAAAACGAAATTTTCAAAAAATCAAAAATATTTAGTGGCAAAACTGTTTTTGTTTATATTTATAAAATTCTTACATTATAATAAAATATTTTTCTGAGTTATATCAATGAAAATTTCGTTTTTATTGATATTGCAAAGAACGAAATGCAAATTGTCACATATTAATTTTTCATGATATTTAATTCATGTTGACAAAGTATATGTCAAAATATCCAGACAATTCAGATTTGAAATGCATACAATAGTTAATTGTAACGGTCAGAGGGAGGCCGTCTGTCCGGCTGTTCGAATATAATTTAATACGACAGTTAAAAAACGGAGGGAGCTAGATAGATAAAGTTCGTTACGCATATTTAACATGTATAATGTAGATACCCCCTTTTTTAGCCAAATCCAACAAAGGATTGACCTTCCGTTTCTCTATACTTTCAGAAACATGTAAACGAAATAATTCAAAAACTCAATGACTTAAATATATCAAATTTGGTATGTGATTTTGTGACTAAAAGTTCAATTTTATGTCAAATTTTTGTCTCAGTCAGTTAAAAAAAAACGAGTCTTAAACACAAATTCGATTTTTGGGTACTATTAATGATGGGAATTAATCGCCAAATAACTCGCCAAGGATGACCCGATAGACTCAGTAAAAACGCTAAATTCACTTGAAAGTTAATGTTTTCGAACTATTGTACGCCAGCGCCATGTATGGTGTTCTCTGACATGACAAATTTATTAGAGACTATGCGAGAAAGTTTTGAGAAGACCACTGCTGCTGGTTAGGTAATGTTATAGAATGTTTTATATTTTAAATAACCAATAGAAAAGATCTCCCCTTGATTTTCTCGTATTCTATCCTGTAAAAATGTTATTCCCCAATCTATAAATGTCCGACATATGTACCGTTATATATGCTCTATCTTTTAACAAAAAAGATCAAAATGATACTAGGCTAACTGAATTCTTTTGAATTAAAAAAAATAAAATTTCAATTTAATAGCTCTTAAAAGCGATATCGTATTTTCAGAAAACGGATGTATTTATAGGCCTTATGAGGATAACCATTGAATAGCCCATCTTACATTTCGGGGGATTACTAGGCATATGAGCATTTCCCGAATCAGACGTATGCGATGTAATCATGGAATGAACATTAATATACAAAGTGGTCGGAGCATTATTAGAAACTCCACCAATGTGTTCCGCAACACTTATATAACACAGTCTGGATTAGATTCAGGGTAGGAGATTGTGAGATTATATGTCTCGAGTATGACATCACAATTTGTTAGAATTAATTATAGGCAATTAATATGTCAGCGTTTGAAAAACTGCAGGCAAAAAAAGTTAATCGTCTTGCGTTAAGCTGGTATCAAAATGATCGCTTCTCAGATTTATAAGCTGAAATTAAATCTTTCAAATACACTATAATTCGGCAGTAAAAATTAAACAATATTCAGAAATACCTAAAATATTCTATGAATATTTAAATGAATTAATAAGACCATATTCCTGAAAAGAAAGCGGTCATTTAACTGGATAACGAAAAAAAAAGAAAACCGTTAAAATCAATTCGAAATTCTATTCCAAACTTCTTGGCATAATAATGGTTTAAAGTTGATGCATCAACAAAGGCTCCCAAAAGTGTTCGTACACAAAAGAAATTTGCAGAAATTGTGTTCTACACTTCTTAATAAAGCCTTTTATTAGTTGGTTTTTTTTAATTAGCATCTTTAAATAGTTCTTAATAAAACCGAACAAATAATTTTATAAAAATCAAGTAGTATTGTTCTAAAAAATAAATAAATAAAAAATGTCACCAATTAGAACACAGAAGTCTTCGTACATCCAAACATTATTTATTTAAATTCATCATAAAAATATCTTTTGCGGCTTATTTTTCTTCTAATTGAAAAATACACTAAAATTGTTTGATTTTAGTATTTACTATCACAATTATTTATTCTATTTACTTTATTCTTAGATATGACGCGCATTCGTAAAGAAACGAGTTTGGACGTACGAAAATTAATTATATTTCATTTTAAAGCTGGAAAATCAATTAGAGGCATTGCAAGTAGTATATAAATGCGTGTTCTGGCACACCTTAAGAGCCATCAATAATTTTAAAATAACATCAAAATTTAGAGCAAAAATAGTGTAAAAAGGGCATAATTAGCACACCTTAAAATCCATCAATAATTTTAAAATAACCTCAAAATTTAGAGCAAAAATAGTGTAAAAAGGTCATAATTAGCACACCAAAATAACATCAATAATTTAAAGTATCAAGTCAAAATTTAGAGCAAAAATAGTGTAAAAAGGGCATAATTAGCACACCTTAAAAATCCATCAAATAACCTCAAAATTTAGAGCAAAAATAACATTAACAAATAACATCAATAATTTAAAGTATCAAGTCAAAATTTAGAGCAAAAATAGTGCAAAAAGGACATAATAAAATAACATCAATAATTTAAAATATCAAGCCAAAACTTGGAAAAAGTTAACAAATTAACCGAAAGGCTATCGTCTTAAAATCAATATAAATTCATGCGTTGTTCACATTATTATACACATTAAAAGAAATAAAAATATAAGAATAAAAATATAAAAAAAGAAAAAATTATTCATAAATACTGCACGCACCCCATTGAAAAAAATCTTTATGTTCTGTTAAAGGTTCGCCGTTTAATTTTATACATTGAAATCTAAAACCATATCGATCTACTTCTGTTATTTTAACAATAAAAGGTTCACCATATTTACAAATAGGTGTTACAGTTATTACAGGATGAATTCTAAAAGTTTCTGTAAAACTAACGTTTATTCGATCACTAGTACAACTACCTGTTAATATCTTTGTTTGCTTACCACCCATTTATAAAGATTAAAAAAAGAATTATTATTTATTCAAACACGTTCTTGCTATATACCATAATTTCATCCTTCTATAAAGTTTATTAAATTCTTCATCTGAAAGTTTCAGATTTCTCATAACTCTACAATCTGTTATTTTTTCAACATGTTTCATTATAAATTCAGAGGTTAAATTTTTCTGATATGAATAAATTTTATTCCAATTAACAGTTGTTTCTAGTTTTTCGATTATATTCATACTCATTTCATCTTGATACTGAGAAACTAAATTCATATCTAGTTTTCCAACATTTTCAAAAATAAATTTATCACTTAAAGTTTGATATTGTGAAATTGCAGGCCAGTGTACTTTATGATCATGCATTAAAATAAATTTTTCTGTTAATTTTTGAAATTTCGATATGATATCCCATTCAACTAAATGTTCATTTTCACTTATAAATTTTTCTGATAATTTTTGATAAGCTGATATATTTTTCCAATCAACTTTATCTTTGAACTCTAAAATGAAATTTTCTGATAATGTTTGATATCTAGAAATTAAATCCCATTTCACTTCATCTTTTAATTTTCTAATCAAACTTTCAGGCATACCACGTTCTTTTGAAACTTCATCCCAATTGACTTTTTCACTCATTTATTATAGGATGAAATCTTCACTTAATTCTAGTTTTCGGGATATATAATACCAATCTACTCTATCTTGAAATATTCTTATGAAATCTTCACTTAATTTTTGATGTTCTGATATACCTTCCCAATCTACTTTATCTTGAAATATTATTATGAAATCTTCACTTAATTTTTGGTGATATGATATACCTTCCCAATCTACTTTATGTTGAAATATTCTTATGAAATCTTCACTTAATTTTTGGTGATATGATATACCTTCCCAATCTACTTTATGTTGAAATTCTCGAATAAAATCTTCACTTAATTTTTGATTTTCTGATATAAGTTTCCAATTAACTTTATCTTGAAATATTCTTATAAAATCTTCACTTAATTTTTGATATTCTGATATAAGTTTCCAATTAACTTTATATTTAAATTCTCTTATAAAATCTTCACTTAATTTTTGATATTCTGATATAAGTTTCCAATTAACTTTATCTTGAAATTCTCTTATAAAATCTTCACTTAATTTTTGATATTCTGATATAAGTTTCCAATTAAATTTATCTTGAAATTCTCTTATAAAATCTTCACTTAATTTTTGTTTTATTGGTTTTATTAGCTTTGCTGCTAATATTCGTTTTTCTAAATAGTTAGATGAACTCATTTATTTAGAAAAATTTTATAAGTCGAAATCTAAAATAAAAAATCAAGTTTATCTTGAAATTCTCTAATGAAATCTTCACTTAATTCTTGATATTCTGATATATAATACCAATCTACTTTATCTTGAAATTCTCTAATAAAATCTTCACTTATTTTTTGATTTCGGGATATACACTTCCAATCTACTAAATCTTTAAATTCTCTAATGAAATCTTCACTTATTTTTTGATAAGCTGATATATCATACCAATATACTTGATCTTGAAATTCTCTTATAAAATCTTCACTTAATTTTTGTTTTACGGATATATAATACCAATCTACTAAATCTTTAAATTCTCTAATGAAATCTTCACTTAATTCTTGATATTCTGATATATAGTCCCAATTAACTTTATCTTGAAATTCTCTAATAAAATCTTCACTTATTTTTTGATTTCGGGATATACACTTCCAATCTACTTTATCTTTAAATTCTCTAATAAAATCTTCACTTAATTTTCGATATTTGGATATATAAAACCATTTCAAATATAGATTTTTTGACTTTTCTGCTAATATTGGTTTTTTATAGTCGGAAAGACTATCGTCTTTAAAATAGGTAGATGAACTCATTTATTTAGAAAAAAATTATAAATCAATTTCAGCTAATTTCTCAATATAAAGATAAGATTTCAATAACGTATTAGACGTATCTTGATTATTATTAAATAATAGACGTATTATCAATTGAGAGTCAATTTTACCGTATGTTATAAAAATAATAGGATTTAATTTACCAATTTTGTCACCATATATGATATCAGTTGATTCATCATTTTCAATACTGATTGATATGTAAGGATTAAAATTAAATCTCTTTAAACAAAAGGTAATTTTTACCAGCATATCTTTCGTAAATCTCAGATCAGGAGTTAATAATGATGAAGTGAATTTATCAAAAACAATTGTAAATCTTTCGGGATAAGTATGATATTTATATTCTTGAGTTGCTAAGAATGTTTCAATTTTATTTAAGTTAGGAACATATAATCCATCATGGTCTCTAGTTAACATATTGTCAGTTTTTTTATCATTTATTTTTGTTTTTTTATCAACGTATTGTTTAGTAACTGCATCGTTTTTATCTTGAGGATTAGAAAGATTTTTTAAAGAAATACCTTTCAAATCATAAAATTCTTCAGGTGGAACAGTATTCTTTTGACTTAAAGTTAAAGCATTTTTTTCGAAATATTGCTTATTGACAACATTCAAGTTTTTTATAGGATCTTTCACATTTCCGATAATTTTACCTTTAGCATCAAAATCACCATGTTCTGAATGAATTAAACTTCTTTTTTGCAATTCTACAATATCTTCTTTTAGTGATATTTGATTCAAATCAACATAAGATTTAGTAGCTGCATCACTTATATCTACAGGTTCATCTACATTTTTTAATTTTTTCTTTTCCATATCATAATCACCATAATCTGTTAACTTAAAACCAATTCCTGAGGGTCCAATTGGCCCTTCTTTCATTTCATCATCAAAAAGTGGATAATAAGCAGCCATTTATTATAGGATGAAAAGCGACTATCACTCTGAATGATCTTTTATACTAAACGTAAATTTATTCTCATACATATTTAAGTAACATTTATTCCTTTCCTTCAAAATAAAATAAAATATATATTCTTTTTGGGTATTATTTTCTAATTTCCAATGAAATATTAATTCTCTGGAAGATACAGAAGTAAGATTCTTATGAGCAGATAAATCTATACAGAGAAATGGATATAATTCTCCAAAATCTTTATATCCAATCATGCAACCTGTTTCTGTATTATTAGCATTATATCCTTCTTTTAAAAGAGCTGTATATGCATTATTATAATTTTTATCCGAAAAATTTACTTTATAATGATATTCAGGATAATCTTGTCCATTTACAGTAACCCAATATTCAACTATCCCTAAATTATCAAATATTAGATTATTTTTAGTATAATCTCCATTTCTATCATAATATTGGGGAATTGCATAAAATGCTGAGACTTCATCCCATTCAGTTGAAAGTTTATATGATCCATATTTTACATTTAAGTTTGTACCAGATTTTTCTATTCTATAATGATCCCAATATATATCTATATATGAATTTAAAACTTTCAATTCTGTAAATTTCAAATTTGCGGCATTTCTAAACTTTACATAAGGTAAAAATAATGATATTTTCTCAACTTTTACTTTAAAATCAGGGTTTGCATCATCTGTAATAATCATATCCTTATTAGTATTTCTCGTAAATTCCATTCTAACATGAAATCCAGTCAATACTTTTCTGTATTCATTAAAGAAATCGAATATATATTTCAAAGGAATCCATATATTAACGGTTTTACTATTTTTTGTGAAATAATACCTTTTATCAAAGCCTTTGTTATAATTCTCATTTATTTTTAACTTATTAAAAAATTCAGTTATTTTAGTTGTATCTGTTAAAGTTCCATCATATTTTAATATATTTATATCCTTCGTATCTGCTGTATCTGAGTAAAAAAACATATTTTGAGCTTCAGATTTTGAATAATCACTTGTAAAATGAATATGTCTTAAAACTTGATCTAGAATTGAACAATTTTCATTAATCGATTCGAGTGTAGTTGAGCCAATTTGCAGTTTTTTACCCTTAAAAAAACCTCCTCCATTCTCAAAAGTTGCTTTTCTATTTCCAATATTTAAATCATTTTTATCAGTAATTTTCATTTCCAGATGAATATAGGCTCCTGAATAAAATATATTATCATTTTCACCTCTAATACTAAACTTATACGTTGCATTTTCATCATAAGCATTACTTGGATTTTCACATTCTTTTTCCTGATATTCAAATTGTTCGAGATCATTATTTTGAAAATAATGAGTATCTGTCAAATCATAAATCTTTTCCATTTATTAAGGATAAAAAGTGTAAAGGTCACTTGGAATACTTTTTAAAGCCTCCTCCAATTTTATTCTTCGATAAAATTTCTTCTACTTTATCATGAAAAATTTTCTTTGTTTTATCTTCTAATACTGGTTTCACTCCTTTAATAGCTGCTAGAAACAAATCTTTAAAAAATCCTTTTCCTTGAATTTTTTCTCTTTTAGCTGAAAAGCTATCTCTTTTACTTCTACGATATAATCTATGTTTATTCATTTATTATAGGATGAAAATCCTTCGTCTTTAAAGGTTTATCTAAGTGGATAATCTTTCATGCATCAAATTGTAAATTTTCTTTAAATAATTTCCCTCTTCTTCATCATATACAGCTACAAAATTATATTCAACTCTTCCTTTATTCAAATCTATTAGTTCATTATTTTGATTAGTAATTCTCATTCTTATTCTATATATATTCTTCTTTTCCACAGCTGAAAATATCCAATTATTAAAATCTTTAGTTATATTACCGCCATGAGGAATTTTACTAACGAATGAATGAATAACATCTGAATCACAATTATTAATTAATGAACCTTTTACGATGTCACAATGAATATAAATATTATCGATTCCATGTGTAATATCTGCAATATATTCACCAAATTGATTTTCCTGATCTAATATTTTAGATTTAAAACCTAATAATTGATGAAGATTTCCTTCTGTTAAATCCATTTTAAAATTTTTCTTCAAATTAACAGAAATTAATTCTCTTTCTTCAATAATACCAAATTTAATGGGTGAATCTATTCCGAATAGTTCAATCATATAACGATTTAAACTTTTAACAGTATAACTACCATTTGGAATTTTAATGATCCTTTCATTGTTTCCTTCAATCAATTTAAACTTATTATTATTAAATTTTTCACTTATGTTATGCCAAGTCTTTTTAATAGAAAACGACTCTAAAGCTAACTTTTTAATCTTCAAAGGAGGCGAATATTCAACTGTAAAGTCTTCAGATTTTTCATAATTATCTGATGTCAATTTTAAACGACTCATTTATTATAGTCGAAAGTTGACTAATTTCTCATTATAAGCACTTGGTTCTTGAGTAAATGAATATAAAACTTCAACAGGTGATTTTCCTTTATTTCTTTCAGTTATGTATTTCATGCAAAATAAACCACATTTTACAGAAGTAGGTTGTTGTAAAAAACTAGAATTATATCTGATTTCTTTCTTAGATGTTTTAAGATAATTTACAATATTTTTAGGAATATCACCTTCTTTGAATTTGATCCCTTCATATTCATATTCACCAAAAGAATCAAAATATTCAACAAATTTATATTTAGGATCATTATAATAACAGACCCAATGAGTTCCAGATCCAGTTGAAATATCAAAATTAATTATCCCATTTTCAAATTTTCTCATTATTTTGGGTAATGTATCTATTGTAAAAACTCCTCGAAATCCTTTCTCTTTTATCATATTTTCATTAATCATTGCATCGGATATTCCCTTGGTAGATATACTCCCTTTCCATTCTTTGGTTTTCGATTTTTTTTTTTAGGGTGCCGGCCCTTCAGTCTAGGATTACCAGAGCCTGTTACTTTATCTAATACTTTTTTAGTGCCCCAAGCTCCTAATCCTGTTGCTGCACCAGTTAAAAGAGGAATAAGAAATTGTAAAAATCCCCCATTTTTATTCAATTGAGCTTTACTGATTGTAATTCTTTTACCTTCATTAATTCGATTAATATTTGTTTTTGTTAAATACAATTCATAATTCGGTGATTTAGATTTATCGATTTGTAAGGTAATTTCCTCATTTTTTCTATAAGCCGATTTTAATTTATCTTTCTGCCCATCACTTAAAAAGACTTTCTTTTTAATATAACTCATTTATTATAAGAGAAATTTATGATAATATCGTATTACTTGATCATTAGTCATAAATCCTTCTTTATGTAATCTATCTATTAATATAACAACTTGATTATATATTTTTGCAGGAATATCACTTTTAAATTGACAAATTTTATCTGTTAATTTATCTAAAAGCATCTTTTTATCTTCTAAACCTTCTCCAATATAATCTTTACCTAAGTTTATAAGACTCAGTGCTTTTATGTATTTTTTCATATTATTCATCTTTTTATCTGCATCTTGTATTTGATCTGTTTTCCTATGTTTAGACGCATTTCCTTTTGCTCGTTTATATTCATCTCGTCTATCTTTTGCTTTTTTTATTATTGTATTCAGTTCATCTGCACTTTTATTTACTAATTCTGACGGTAATTCAAAACCTTCATTTTTAATAAAAGATGTATCTAAATCTTTATTAAAATGCATCTTAAATATATCGTCAGCTCTCTCAAACATATTTGTAATATCTGACGAATAATCAGGCTCAATTTCTAAAGGAATTTTGGATGATTCATGCTGTGGAATGATTGAAAAATCACTTACAATATTTTGTATAGCTCGTATTTGCTCTTTCGTATTTATTTCTTGTTTCTGAAATTCTTCTAAAATAGGCTTATATTTTTTCTTTAAAGATTTTTGTATTCCAATTTCTTCTTCTAATTTTTCTTCATTTATTCTTCTTTTTTCTTCATCTAATTTATTTATATGTAATAAATCTCTTATTTCTGAACTTTTCTTTAAAGGGGTAATCTTTTTATTCGTTCTATTTAAAGGTTTAGATACCTTTAAGGTGATAACCTGTCGGTTTAAAGCTTCTTCATTTATTCTTCTTTTTTCTTCTTCTAATTTTATGATACGTTTTAAATCTTTCAAGTCTTTTTCATTCATTTATTATTGTTGAAAAACTTAAGATTTGCAACGAGCAAAAGAATATTTGCAACGAGCAAAAGAATATTTGCAACGAGCAAAAGAATATTTTTCAACTATAATAAATGATAAAAATCAAAAATTATAGTGAAGAAGAAGAATTTACAGATGAAAACCAAAATCCATATATACCAAAACATCCATTTCGTTTATTAATTACAGGAGCATCTGGTTCAGGAAAAACGAATTTATTATTGAATTTAATCTATGATTATTTAGATTTTGATGCTTTATACGTATGTGCTAAAGATTTATTTGAACCTAAATATTCTAAATTGCAAGAAAATTATACATTGTTTCAAGATCTTCAAAAAGAAGATATTATTAGCAATATTAAAAATCATAAAAAAAGGGAAAGGTTATTAAAATTGTACAACAAATTCAAAAAGAAAGAAGTCTTATTTTCATCTGATTTGAATGAATTTATTACAGTGGATGATTTAGATCCTGCTATTAAAAACTTGGTTATATTTGATGATTGCGTTACAGAAAAAAATCAAAAATGTATAGAAGATTTATTCATAAGAGGAAGGAAAAAAAATGCATCAATTATTTATTTATCACAATCTTATTATTCTACACCAATCAATATTAGAAAAAACTGTAATTATTTCATTTTTTTCAATCTTCAACCAAGAGAAATGAAACAAATTATTAGAGAAATAGATGGTAAATTAAACACAGAAGAATTTAAACAATTATATAATAAGTGCATTCAAAAACCATATGATTTCTTTATGCTAGATTTAGTGAATCCAAAAATGAGATACAGACAAAATTTTGACTATATTAAATGGACGAATATTTAGAAAAACGGATCTTTATTTACAGAAAGAGCTATAATTACTTTCACAAGATAAGCATTTCTTTATCTGTCAGTAAGTTTATTTTAAGTGGAACAGGCTTATCAGCATTTGTTTTTATTCCTTTAGCAGCATTAAGTTTAAGTGCTGGAATTGTTGAAATTATTGAAAAATCGTTAAATATTTTAGAAAGAAAAGAAGAATATAAGCAATGTTATAGATTTTATAAACAATTGTTAAATTTATGGAAAGCTAAAGCAATTTCTGAAGAAGAAATATATCAAAGAGAACAAGATTTTATTAATAGTTTAAACTATTTTCCTGTCGAAAAATATGTAAAAAAGACTCAATTGAATGGATATAAATATGTTAATAACGTATGATTTTTTATCCTTAATAAATGGTTTGTGATAAGAAAAAGACACCTTGCAGCTGTAAAAAATTTGTTATTGAAAAAATATCAAAAAATGGAAAATTTAAAGGATATTGTCAAAAATGTGAACAACTAATAAGTAATCCGGAATCAGTTAAATATGGAAAAGGATTTATAAATTCAGCTATAAATAATTTACCATTCGAATTGCATTTACCAGGTCATAATTTTACTGGTCCTGGAACTCAATTATTATGGGGAAAACATAGATTAAATCCAGATTTATCATATAAAGATTTGAGTAAACCGATTAATAGAGTTGATAAAGCTGCTTATAATCATGATGTTTGTTATTTAAAAAATAAAGATACAAAAGTAAGAAATGAAGTATGTGATTCAAATATGTTGAAAGAATTGGATGATATTGAAAAGCCAACTATTAGAGAAAGAATTGAAAGAGCAATTGTAAAACCTATTATTAAAACTAAAAAAAGGTTTGGAATGGGAGGCGTTTTCATGATATATTGTGTAAAATGTAAAAAGGAAACAGAAACTAAAGATATGAAAGAAACTGTTACTAAAAATAATAGACCAATATTAAAAGGAATTTGTATACAATGTGGATCTAAAAAGTGTCGTTTTTTAGGATTAACAAAAAAGAAATCCTAGAAAAAACATATTATGATCCAGAAACTGGTTATTGTGGAATTAACGAGATAAAAAGAAAAACAGGGATAAAACAAAAAGAAATTGCAGATTTTTTACATTCTCAAGATGTTTATACTAGATATAAACCTGTTATAAGAAAATTTAAAAGAAGAAGAGTATATGTTTCTCATATTGATGATCAATGGCAAGCAGATTTATTATTCATAAAAAAATTTAGTAAATACAATGATGGAACTAATTATTTATTAACTGTCATTGATATTTTTAGCAAATATGCTTGGGCTATACCAATTAAAAGAAAAACAGGAGAAGAAGTTACTGAAGCATTTAAAAAGGTTTTTAAAGGCAGAATTCCTGAAAATCTTCAAACAGATAAAGGAACTGAATTTATTAATAAACATACTCAAAAGTTATTCAAAGATAATAATATTCATTGGTTTACAACAGAAAATGTTGAAATTAAATGCTCTATAGTTGAACGGTTTAATCGCACTATTAATACTAAAATAAGAAAATATTTAGCAGCTAACAATACTAAAACGTATATAAATGTATTACCGAAATTACTAAAAAATTATAACAATTCTTACCACAGATCTATAAAAATGACACCTATAGAAGCAAGTAAAGAAGAAAACGAATCATTAGTTTATAAGAATTTATACCAACAAAAAGTGATTAGAAAACCGAAATTTCAAGTAGGTGATAAAGTTAGAATATCTAAATATAAAGAAACTTTTACACGAGGTTATGATCCTACATTTACTGAAGAAATATTTCTAATCTCAAAAATATTAAAAACTGACCCAATAACATATAAAATTAAAGATTTAAATGATGAAGAAATTAAAGGAACGTATTATGAATCTGAATTGGTTAAATATAATAAAAAAGACAATGACTATAAGACTATAAAATTAAAAGAAAGGAAATAATCCGAAAAGATTTAAATTATTAGAAAAAATCGCAAAATAGCCCGCCAGATTCGATGTATGGAACTTCAGTTCCCACAGCTGTTTAAGAATTCAAGGAACTGAAGCTCCATACATCGAATTCTGACCAACAGGGCCTTCTTTTAACATCACAAACATAACATAACATTTAGGACTTAGAACCACAAGTTCTATCCCACCTCTTTTCTTTTTTTAATCGTTGAAGCATGCTATTTTTATCGTTGAGATCGATCGATTATTTTTATCGTTGTTATGACGTCATTTTTTTAGGCTTGGTAAAAGTTCATAGGCCATCAATTCGAATTATTCGAATAACATAACTCGAAAGAGGCTTATATTCGAACCCGGGACCTTTTGTTTCGTCCCTGCGCGCAAACCAATTAAGCCATGGATACCCGGAAGTAAAACGCTTATTTAAATATTTAAACTTAACTCCGAAGCGAAGCTCCTTCATATGCCATAGTGGCGCCATCTTTTAGTTAAATTTTCTTGATTGCGATTTACTTTAAAGCTGAAAAAATCTGGAATGAATTTCAGGGAAAACATTTAATAAATTGTTATGTAATAAATGGAGCTCGATTTTAAAACGTGTATAAAATGTTTAAACACAAAATCAGTAAATGAGTTTTATACTTATAATAAAAAAGGAAAAATTTATTTCCAAAGTCGTTGCAAATGTTGTGATTCTTTAATGAAAGGTAAGAAAATTACCTGTGAATGTGGAAAACAATATACATATTCACATAGAAAAAGACATGAGAGTTCAAGTTATCATATTAAGCGAACGCAAAGTAAAAGTGTTTAAAAATTTTTTTCCTAATAAATGGAGCACGCCTTGAAGTCAAAGACTATCGGTGAACTTAGAAAAGCTGTAAAACAGTTAAAAATTAAACAACCTAGAGGTTGTAAGAAAGTTGAATTGATTAGATTATTAAGGAAATACATTAAAGAAACAGGTGAATATAAACCGGTTTTGGTAGATTTATTAAACTTGGATGTTACTGATTATTTGAATAAATGTAAAAGAGATAGCTTTTCAGCTAAAAAAATATTTAACAAAAAACCAGAAAAGCGTGATAAGATTAAAAAAATATTTGATTCTTTCGTAAAAAATTTATATGATTTTGATAAAGGTGAAATTGAAGGCCAGTTTAATCTTGATAAGTTATTTACAGTGGAAGAAGATAGAAAAATGAATAAAAAATCAAAAAAGAAGAGAACATGTATGATTTGTGGTGAATATCATAACATAGCACATTTAAGTAATCACATATCAAGTCGAAAACATCTAAAAGCATTATCAAAAATAAAAGATGGAGAAATTATAGAATATGACACTGCTTTTAAATCTAGATTAAGATCTTATAGAATTAATAATTATAATAATATTATAATCCCCTTAGAGTTTTTACAAGAGAAAAGAAAAATTGTAATTGATAAAATAAGACAAATTTTGAATGAATTTAATGGAATAAAAGTCAATTTAAAATTGTTTTGTTTGTATAGGTTAGATGATGAAATTCAGGAATTTTCATTCAAAACTGAGAATCAAATTATATTAAATTCTAATGATTTACATACTTTTTATGATAATGCTATTGACAAATTAATTAATGAATCTGATGAATTTATAGCAAAAGGCTCTGGTTGGAGTCTTGAAGAAATTAGATTTTTGGAATTGAGAATAAATAAATATCAACCTTTGAGTGGATCAAGTTATATTGATTTACCTGATGAAATTAAATCTAAAAAAGCTATAATAAATGTTAAAAATACAGATAATAAATGTTTTATGTGGTCTATATTATCAGCGATTCATCCTGTAAAAAAGAATCCTCAAAGAGTGTCAAAATATGAACAATTTAAAGATGAATTGAATTTTAAAGGAATTGATTTCCCTGTTTCATTAGATAATATTAAAAAATTTGAAAAACAAAATAATATATCTGTAAATGTTTACAGTTATGACAGTTCGATTTATCCACTTAGAATAACTAACAATAAATTACAAAATCATGTAAACTTGTTTTATATGAAAGATGAGCAAAATGATCATTATTGTTGGATTAAAGATATAAATAAATTGGTCGGATCCCAAATTACTGATAATCATCGAATATTTTTATGTGATAGATGTTTAAATCATTTTTATTCTGAGGAAAAATTAAAAATGCATGAAGAATACTGTAAAAAGAAAGAAGCTGTCACAATTAATATGCCAGAAAAAGGTAAAGTTATTCGATTTAAAAAATATAATCATAAAATGAGAAATCCATTTACTATATACGCAGATTTTGAGTGTCTTTTACATAAAATGGATACAAGTGAACCAGATCAAACTAAATCGTATACTATGAAATATCAGAAACATGAATCTGATAATTTTTGTTATTATATCAAATATGAAAATGAATATTTTAAACCTCCTATTCATTATAGAGGACCTGATGCAATAAAAAAGTTTATATCTATGTTAAAAGAGGATACTCTCGAAATTGAAATTTTTATAAAAGAGAAAACTGAAAAATATGAAAGTCTTAAATCAATGATAGATTTCGATAAAAATCATTACAAAAGAACTAATATTTGTCATATATGTGAAAATGAAATCTTAAAGGATTCTCCTGTTGATGGGGAAAAAAAAGTAATTGATCACTGTCATTTAACCGGAAAATATAGAGGTCCAGCTCATAATATTTGTAATTTAAATTATAAAATTCCAAAATTTATTCCAGTAAAAATCCATAATTTAACAGGTTATGATTCTCATTTATTTATAAAAGAGCTCGGATTTGATAAATCAAAAATAGATGCTATACCTAATACTGAAGAAAAATATATATCTTTCAGCAAAAAAATAGGAGGAATGAAATTGAGATTTATTGATTCATTTAAATTTATGTCATCCAGTTTAGATCAATTATCAAAAAACTTGAGAAAGATGCCTGAAAATGAGTTGAGTAAATATCCGTCAAAAATAAGAGAAATGAAATATATTAATTATTTAAAATCGAAATTTAGAGAGACATCATTACATTTTCCTGATGACAAATTAGATCTCATAACAAGAAAAGGTGTATATCCGTATGATTATATGGATTCTAAAGATAAATATGAAGAAACAAAATTACCTCCAAAAGATAAATTTTATAATAAATTGAATGAATGTCATATAACTGATGAAGAATATCAACATGCTCAACGTGTTTGGAAAGCATTTAATATAAAAAATTTGGGTGAATATACAGATTTATATGTTAAAACAGATGTATTAATTTTAACAGATGTATTTGAAAATTTTAGAGATGTTTGTTTAAAAACTTATAAATTAGATCCAGATTGGTATTTTACTGCTCCTGGTTTATCTTGGGATGCAATGTTAAAAATGACAAAAATTAAATTAGATTTATTAGATGATTATGATATGATTCTTATGTTAGAAAAAGGATTAAGAGGTGGAGTTTCGCAATGTTGTAATAGATATGGGAAAGCAAATAATAAATATATGAAAAATTATGATGAAAGCAAAGAATCCAATTTTTTAATGTATTTAGATGCTAATAACTTATATGGATGGGCAATGAGTCAATATTTACCTTATGGAGGATTTAAATGGATAAATACAAATGCAATACAAAATATTCTTAAATGTCCTGATGATTCAGAAAAAGGATATATATTGGAAGTTGATTTAGAATATCCAAAAGAATTACATGATTATCATACAGATTTACCATTATGTCCTGAAAATAGAATTCCTGAAAATTCTAAACAAGGTAAGTTATTAACAACTTTATACGATAAAGAGAAATATGTAGTTCATTATAGAAGTTTAAAACAGTATTTGAAAATGGGTTTAAAAATTATAAAAGTACATAGAATATTGAAATTCAAACAATCGAATTGGTTGAAAAAATATATAGATTTAAACACTGAAATGAGAAAACGAGCAACTAATGATTTTGAGAAAGATTTTTATAAATTGATGAATAACTCAGTATTTGGAAAAACCATGGAAAACATAAGAAAACGAATAGATATAAGATTATGTTGTAATTATGATCAAGTTAAAAAATTAATTGCCAAACCTCATTTTAAAAGTCGAACTATTTTTGATGAAAATTTGGTTGCTGTTCATATGAAAAAGACAAAAATACTTTTTAATAAACCAATCTATGTTGGAATGAGTATATTAGATTTGTCTAAATATTTAATGTATGATTTCCATTATAATGTAATGAAGCCAAGATATAAGAATAATATTAAATTATTATATATGGATACAGATAGTTTCATATATGATATTAAAACAGATGATTTTTATGAAGATATGAAATCTATGATTGATTATTTTGATACTTCTGATTATCAAGAAAATAATCTATATAATATGCCGAGATGTAATAAAAAAATATTGGGTAAAATGAAAGATGAAAATAGTGGTGTTATTATGGAAGAATTTGTAGGTTTAAGAAGTAAAATGTATGCAATCAGACTAGAAAAATGTGAAATTAAAAAATCGAAAGGAGTTAAAAAATCTGTAGTTAAAAATAGAATATCATTTGATGATTATAAAAAATGTTTATTTGATAAAATTCATCAATATAGAACACAGAATTTAATTCGAAGTATGAAACATGAGCTGTATTCAATTCAAATAAATAAAATAGCTTTATCAGCAAAAGATGATAAAAGATATATTTTAGAAGATGGAATTCACACTTTAGCATTGGGTCATTATAAGACGATAGATTCTTAAAGGAAATAAATGGAGGATCTAGAACAACTTACACAAGAACTTATGAAACTAAATTCAAAATATTTAAGATCTGACTTGCATGAATTAATAACGAAATATGTCAAAGAAATAATTAATTCATATACAAATAAAATATCTAATGCATTGGAAAATATCGATTCAAACACACAATTAATCAACTCAATTGAAGAAATAATCGATTCATAAGATGGAAGTCATTCAACTTGTAAAATTTTTTTCTAAATAAATGGAAGCTTTCAATAGACTTAAGCCACTTGTAACATATAGATTAAAAGATTTAAAGAATGGTGAATACACTCTATTATCTTTGAAAAAAATTCAATCTGCTAAATATGGATATATAGTTATTGCAAAATTACAAGTTGAAGGGCAAGAAAAAGAATATTTTCTCCCTAAACATAAATCTAATATATCTGATGAAGCAATTGATATAATTAATGAAGGCTCATATATTTTTGGTTATAGAGGTAAGGTTGATGGTAAATATGATGATTGCTATATCAAGAAAATTGAATAGTGAAACCTTTTTCTTTTTATATTTTTATTCTTATATTTTTATTCTTATATTTTTATTTCTTTTAATGTGTATAATAATGTGAACAACGCATGAATTTATATTGATTTTAAGACGATAGCCTTTCGGTTAATTTGTTAACTTTTTCCAAGTTTTGGCTTGATATTTTAAATTATTGATGTTATTTTATTATGTCCTTTTTGCACTATTTTTGCTCTAAATTTTGACTTGATACTTTAAATTATTGATGTTATTTGTTAATGTTATTTTTGCTCTAAATTTTGAGGTTATTTGATGGATTTTTAAGGTGTGCTAATTATGCCCTTTTTACACTATTTTTGCTCTAAATTTTGACTTGATACTTTAAATTATTGATGTTATTTTGGTGTGCTAATTATGACCTTTTTACACTATTTTTGCTCTAAATTTTGAGGTTATTTTAAAATTATTGATGGATTTTAAGGTGTGCTAATTATGCCCTTTTTACACTATTTTTGCTCTAAATTTTGATGTTATTTTAAAATTATTGATGGCTCTTAAGGTGTGCCAGAACACGCATTTATATACTACTATTGCAGCTATAACTAATCTACCTCATTCAACGGTGCAAAGCATAATAAAACGTTACAGAGAGGGAAAAAGGATTGCAAACAAGCCTCGTAATGGTCGCCCTCAAATTCTGTCAGCTAGAAGTCAAAGAAATATTGGGAGTAAATTTCTAAAAAATCCACGTCTGAGTGCAATAAAGTTTACTTCACAATATAATGAATCAAATGGAACTTCTATTTCCTGTGAAACTATTCGT
The DNA here is from genome assembly GCF_947563725.1 of Argiope bruennichi. Classification (NCBI taxonomy): domain Eukaryota; kingdom Metazoa; phylum Arthropoda; class Arachnida; order Araneae; family Araneidae; genus Argiope; species Argiope bruennichi. The sequence goes on from NC_079156.1 coordinate 108,525,836, forward strand.
AAAATTCTTAGGAATGCTGGTATACATGGCTGCTCTGCACGAAGAAAATTCTTTGTAAGTCAGAAGAACAGAATTGCTAGGATTAAATTTGCCAAATCTATGATAAACCAGCCAGAGAGCTATTGGAATCGTGTCTTATTTGCAGATGAAAGTAAGTTTAACATCTTTGGGTCGGATGGGAGAATCATTGTATGGAGAAAAAAAACGAAGAACTTTATCCCAAGAATTTAGTTGGAACAGTAAAACATGGCGGTGGAGGTGTCATGGTTTGGGGGTGTATGTCAGCCGCTGGAGTAGGCAATTTAGTATTCATTGATGGTATAATGGATCATAGAGTTTATATAAATATTCTCAATAATAATTTAAAATTGTCAGCACAAAAATTGGGCATTTTAAACAACTTTGTGTATTACCAAGACAACGATCCTAAGCACACGGCCATGAATGTTCGTCTTTTTTGCCTCTATCATTGCCCTCAAACCCTTAAAACACCAGCTCAATCACTGGATTTAAACCCTATAGAACATATTTGGAAAGAATTAGAGGTGCGAATAAGAAGTCACGACATTAAATCGAAAATTCAACTGAAAGCAGTAATGATCGAAGAATGGAACAAGATCGGTGCAGAAGTAACCGACCGTTTAGTTAAATCTATGCCCAAACGTTTAAAAACTGTTATAAAGAATAAAGGATATCCTACTAAATATTAAACATTTATGAAAATTTAGAAAATTTCATATTTAGTGATGTTTTCTTAAAGTGTATAATCACTTTTGTGTCCTATTTTTGTGAAATTTTATTTATTGTCATTTTTTAAAAAATAATTTGCATCGTAATTAAAATTTATTCTTTACTGCTTTATTAAGAACTGTAAAAATATGCTATGAAAAAATTTTCGTTTAAAAATAAGAATATATAATGGTAAATAATGAGGTTTTTAATTGATTCTTGTTGGTGTACGAACATTTTTGGGAGCCACTGTATTTTAATTACATAATATTATAAAGGGAATGATATTATCGTTTGGCTATTTCAAAATATTACTCTTTTATTGGATTTGCATGTAAGTTCACAATTATCTTGTAGTTATTGATCTTATCTCTACTTGGTTTTAAATTCACTACATGTAATTAAAAAGCTAAACTATTCTATTTTAACATTTTTAATTATTTTTATAAAATCCTCAAGGAAGTCAGTGTTACAACGTACTTTTGTTCTACGTTTGTTATAAAAACAAGCAAAAATCAGAAAATAAATTTCATTATATTGAAATGATAAGATTGTTATTATTTTATTAAATCTCAAGTTTTTATTCTTCAAAAAATTATTTACAAGAGTTCATTTTTTTAAAATGGTTCGTTCCTTTCAAAATATGTTTATTTTGATACAATTTAATGAAGTAGAAAAATCGTTACTGAATTTTATAACTAGAAAAATGTATCACTATTTTAAGAATTAAGTTGTTCTAATCTCTTTTGATAAAAAATAGCCGAATTTCTTTCGAATATCTTTCCAGATTAATTTTGTTTTAAGTTTTGAGAGCCTGATTTAGTTTTATTGTTTGTAAGGTCATTTTTTCAGAACTGTCTAATTTTTGATTTTGTCTTTTTTTATTTATTCCAATTTTCCACTCATCTTTAGGAAAATGTCTTATATTTTCAGACGATATAATTGAGAGATTTGATAGATACTAATATATTTAGAAGACAAATTTTTGTGTCAGATTCAATTCTAACGAACTTACAAGTTTTGAATAATGCATGAGATTTGGATGAATCGTTGGGCTGTCAGTTACGAATGATGGCAAAAAATTCATTTCCAGTAACAAATATTCTTTTAAATATTCCAGTAAAAATATTCAATTAAATATTCCAGTAAAAAATATTCAATTAAATATTCCAGTAAAAATATTCAATTAAATATTCCAGTAAAAAATATTCAATTAAATATTCCAGTAAAAATATTCAATTAAATATTCCAGTAAAAAATATTCAATTAAATATTCCAGTAAAAAATATTCAATTAAATATTCCAGTAAAAATATTCAATTAAATATTCCAGTAAAAAATATTCAATTAAATATTCCAGTAAAATATGTTCTAAAAAATATACACATTGAAACTTTTCAAGATATTATTTGGATTCCAGATTTAATAAGTCAATTTAGCTATCATATATGGAAACATATTTACCATATTACATGTCGTTAACAGTGTATGCATATATATAGATATAGATATAGATATAGATATAGATAGATTGATAGATAGATAGATATAGATATATAAAGAAGAGATTAAAATAACACTCGCAAAATAGATTACGATATATATTTTCTTGATGAATAATCATAACTGACTGGTTCAATATAATCAACCTAATCCATGAACTAAAGAATGGTGAAAATAGACAAATATTAAGACAATTGTAGACAATATTAAGGCAATGTCTACTTGGAGAAGCAGATCTAATCTTTATCTTTAATAAATATGCATTGGCTTCTTGGTGACATTTCAGAAGAAACTAACCTGCATTTGCGTTTCGCTTGGAGGAAACTCAGAGAAAACAGACAAGCGCCATTCTAAACAATATAAGGAATTCAATATTAAAAGGCACATTGTTTAAGCGATTACGGATTATGTTAACAGCACAGCTAGCATAGGAAGGAACTTTCTTTTTTTAATTGCAATTTTAAACCCATGCCTTCTTTTAACCCATTAGACCGGTAGGTTATTGAAATTATTTGCATAATTTTATATAAATTTTTATTTAAAACTCTTTCAAATTTTTAAAACTTGAAATAATTTATTAATAAAACCTATTTCAGGGATAATATTTCACAATGTAAATTATCTTAGAATAAATTTCATGATGCTGAAATAGGAAAATTATATAAAAATTTGCTTATAAATAAAATTTAAAAAAATAAGCATATTAAAAACAGGCCGTTAACATAAATAACTGCTGAAATTTCATTTTAGAAGACATTCGAAAATAACATGCTCATTTTTCGCGAATGACACAGTTTTATCGCAATCACAGATAAGAAAAATATCGTCTGTTTGTTTTGCTTAGATCAAATAGCATCATTTTGTTTTTCTTTCTTTGAACAATATTTTTCTTCTGCTTTTCGTTCTCATTTTGATCGGAGCCATTTTGTTCTGTTTGTTTACTTTAGAATGCAATTATTTAGTAATTTCGAAGGAGAATATATTTCTTCTCATTTGTGAAGTGGCATCGATTGATTTTTTTCTTCTGTAAAAATTTTAATTCGACTTTACTAAACAACGTTTTGAAGAGATAAATTTTTTTGAATATATTAATGATATTTTATGGTATCAAGAGTGTGTCAGAAAATTATATTAAATTTGTAAATAATTTATTTACACGGCAAAGAAACAAATATTTTTATACAAGCAATTTACCGGTATTTTTTGTAGATGTCTAAAATCATTTGAATAGAATTATTGCAAAGTTTCATAACATAAAATCAAATATATTGAGAGATATGATGAAAGAGCTTTACCCATTATATATAATTTTTAATTTCCAATTTTGTAATTAATTTCACTTTAGAAATTTTAGGAATTCATTTGATTTTTCTTCAAGAAAATGAAATGAATTCATATGAAAATCTATAACAGCTGGTTTGGAGAACCATTTGTTTATTTTATATCAGAAATTACAAAGAATGTTTTTGCTAATATACCTTTCAGACAGCCCACTTAAGAAATATTCTAAATGAAGTGATTAAGAAACAGTAAAGTATTAAAAGTTAGAAGTAACTTTTTTCTTAGAAAAATAGTCTATATGAACATCAAAAATAATTTAATTCATTCTGGATATCTTTATTATGATAATTTTAAAAATTAATTAACTATATTTTTAAGTTTCTTTATTTCATATATCATGGCAAATTATTCATTTTAAAGAATATATTTTAAAATGAAAATGAATATATGTTTTGATAAAACATATATGCATTTCCCTTGATTTGTTCCAAAAAAACTTGTATCAATTTAGGAAAAGGTTTTCATATTCGAACATGAAAATATTACCTAAATAATTTTTGAGTGACATATAGAAACAGTTTTGTTTAGCCTATTCTTAAAATGAAAATCTACTTGTTGAATTAATGAAAAATGTAATTTCAAGATTCATCCTATGTCTTGATTAATTAAACTATAAAATATAGTTCTTATAACTGATAATATATCCTTCCTACATTTAAAATAAAATATTATCTTCAAAATATTTTTAATAAATTTTAGTTTGAATGTAATCGTTCGTAATAATTGTTCGCGATTTTCAAAATACTAAGATAATGTAATAAATGAGTCATCTAAAAATCAAGTTCTTTTACCTCGTAGAATATATATTACTAGTTTTTTTGACGCATTATTGGTTTTCAGTTCCATTTCTACATTTAAGAGAATAGTTTTTAAGATAGACATGTAAAATCTATAATATTAAAAATATTAAAATTCGGTGGTGGAATCTCATATACAATGACATACCTTAATTCTGGTTCTAAAATCAGAAGGTAAAAGATAGAAAATGTTCTTAAATAACAGCTATTAAAAGTTGCATACCTGTACATAAACATTATTATGTATGCATTATAAAAAAGTTTAATTTTTGAAAGAAAACTTGTTTCTATTTAGAAAAAGTTTTTCTTAACTGAATATGAAAATATTACCTAAATAATTTTGGAAGACACATAAAAACAATTTTGCTTAGTTCATTCATAAGTCTCATACTTAAAAATAAAATATAATTCTTATAACTGATAATCTATTCCTGCTACATTCAAAAGATCTTTTCTGAAAGAATCTTTTTTCTTACCACCAAAAGAACCTTTCGAAGAACCCTTCTTTTTTCTAATCTATCATTCGATTTAAGAAAAAAAACCTAATTTCAAGATTCATCAAAGTCCTTTATTAATCAAATTATAAAATATATTTCTTATAACTGATAAACTATCCTTGCTACATGCAGAAAAATATATTTATCTTCAAAATATTTTTAATAAATTTTAGTCTCAACGTAATAATTCGTAATTATTTTTCGCGATTTTCAAAATAAGTTAGATAATGTAATAAGTATAGGTCATCTAAAAATCAAGTTCATTTACTTCGTCAGATATATATTATTAGTTGATTTTTTTAACATATTATTCGTTTCGAACTTCCATTTCGATATTTAAGAGGATAGTTTTTAGGATATTAAGAGAAATGTAAAATCTCTGATGTTAAAAATATATGGCAAAATCTTATACTTAATTCTGTATTCTTAATTCTTATTCCATACCTAAATTCTGATTCCAATTCAGAAGACAAACGATAGAAAATATTTTTAAATTAGAACTTAGAAATGTATATAATGTTTATATACATTTATATAAACATTATTTTTATGTAATGTAAAAAAATAATTATTGAAAGAAAAATAGTTTGTTTCACATGATCAGAAGATGATTTAACAAACGAAGCGCTAAACCGCCTGAATAATAAAACGAAGAAACGCCGTCACATTAATAAAACCGAAAATGTCACAACATCCTTTACGAGATTGTCAACAACCTTCAGAGATATTCAATCTGATCACCAATCTTCCATTCAAACAATATTATTAAACAGATAACTGTGCATTCTTTCTCCATCCCATCTTCGTCCAAAAAAAGTCGCTTTCGGAGGGACTTCGGACACAAGAGGGCGCACCCATCCAATGTGCGGCACAGCCCCGGCGCTTCAAGGTGAACCCGGAAAGCGGGGCGACCGCTTCAGAGCACACCGAACCTGTCCCCCATCAAAATGCCGCCCAAGCACGGCAAAAAGAAGATCAATCCACGGGTTGACAGCCGTGAGTATACCTTAACCTTTCCTTTTCATCACACTGTACTTGCAAATGTTCTCAGGATGTCCCGGTGTCGACCTCCTGAAGATGTCATCCCGCGAGAAAGTTGGGTCGAGTTCTGGACTAAGTTCGGATTCGATCAGGACGGAGAGGGACAGTTGGAAGTTTCTTTACTTCCTAAGAGTGGGGGTGTAGTTCGTATGGGATTTAGATGGGGATGCTCCCATATGGGATCTTACCGATATGCGTTTTATCCCCATACTGGGATGGATATGACTTTTTGTTGAAAGAATATTATTTTTAAATTTTACCATCCTGTGGAAACATTTGGTAGTGTCCTGGAGGAGCAACGCTTTTTTTCTGGTATCTGAAAACAAGCTACAAGTAAACTAAAAAAAATGATTAAAAAAATGCTAAAAATGAAATATGAAACGGATTGCTTAAATTTTGTGAAAGAATGAATTGTTTCTTGAGTACTAAAGAACCGAAACTCTTATTATTTTTAAGGAACAATGTAGCGATCTAATTAATATATGTATAAATGCTTAAAGACGAAAATGAAATGAAATATGTATCTTTTTAGAAGAAAAGTAAGACTTACTGTCATTTTTGTAGTATATAGAATATTTTTTAATATAAAAGGATAAATATTTACGAATAAAATTAAATTCGAATAAAAAAGTTTGAAAATAAATTTCTAGAGAATATAAATGCAATATTATAAGAAAAAAGCATTATTTTAAGCTTTATGGACAAAAATAATTTTCCATTAATTAAAATTCAGTTAGAAGGGCTATAAGTCAAAAATTGGTATTATTTGAGGAAGACGAAAATTATATCACCAGATTATTTTTCATTTTAACATTTATTGCCTTAATAAGTCTGATTATATTTTTGTATCTCAGTAATCTAATATAATAGTTAAAATTGTTGATTTATTAGTTTTTAAAATTGGAAGTAATTTCCATGTATTTTAAGGTAATCTCTTCTCTGACTGAATGAATACCTGAATTCTTGTTTAAATTTATTTGAATTAATACATATTGTTACTAAATTTATAAACCCAAATAATTGGTATTACTTTAAATATTACTCAAATATAAAATTATTATAGCCTATAAAATAAGTTTTGACAATGTTATTACTATTACTGCAATTTTGCTAAGGTTTGTGTAATTGATTTAAAATATAAGATCAAAACGATATGAATATATTTAAAAATATTTTAATACTTTTTTTTTTTGAGAAAATTAGTTTTTTTTATTTAAGATATTTTGACCTATGTTTATTTAAAAGCGAATTAAATTTATATCTAAATAAATATTTTTAACATTATTTTGCAATTTAGTAGCACTTTAATTATTATATCAGGATTTTATATAATGTTGTTTTAACGATGCCGAAATGGAGGCGCTTCTTGCCCAAAATGATAAATACCATATTTTATTTAATGAAACAAATAAGAAATTAATTTAAAACTTTAAAAAAAAATTTGTAAAAGCTTGAATTATAATATTTGATGTCGTTTGAGAATTCTTACATTTTGTAGTAGTATAGGATTTATATAAGTGTTCTTTCTTTTTAATGGTTTACGAATTAAAGATTTAAAAGTTTGTAGGTAATTAACTTTTAGAACTATTATTAACATAATATTCATAATATAATATCCATTCATACAAATTGAGAAACATATAATTTTTATTTTAACAGAATTTTAATGTTTGTAATAGATATTTTTTTTTATGTTCTTAGTTATAGTTAAGTCATTTTATTATGTTCTTAATTATAGTTAAGTCTAAATTTTTATTTAAAAAATTCTTTTAGTCTTTCTAATTTGAAATAAATCAACTTTTTACATGGTAAATCCAATCCTTTCATAAGTATTAATATCTATATCAAAATTTGTTAAAGAATAATTATTATAAAGTTTCTAAAATATCCACTGTGGTATCTACAGAATTTTAGTCAAATCAGTTATTCAGTTTCGGAATTCAAATTAAACTTTAAAAAATCCTTACACGAAAAATCTCATGGATAATTTCATATCTTCATAATTTGATGCGTTTGAAATATTTTTTTCAATACAAAAGAGCTTACTGAAAACGATTTTTCCCCATTTTTTTTGTTTTAATTTTCCCCAAAGTGGCCAACGCTGAATTCACAAATACCATCAAGCCTTATATTTTAGCTATACAATTTCATAACGGATTTAAAATTTTCTTACTAAAATAAAAGAGTTTCTTACTAAAATAAAGAAAATACAGATTATGTTTTTTTTTTTTTTTTGTATAAAGCTGATATTAATATTGTGTTCAAATTCCGATTTCTAAAGAAATCCATAGAAATAAAATATATTTGTAAGTGAAAAACCACTCCATTATTTGAAACAAATGCTTTTTGTGGGAAAAACTGGAGCTAAATTTTCGTACAGCAAAAAAGGGGCGGGGATAAAATAAGTTATAAAGTGATCTTTATAGAAGCTGTGATCTATGTTTTCAAAACTGATACTTTCAACTGATAGCATACTTTGTTGAAAATCTGCTCTGCTGTTAAAAATCTGTAATTTAAAAATAATCTATATTTAAAAAAAAAGAATTAAACTATTTTATCACTAGCGCAAGTGAATTGAAATGCTGGCGGCATTTTTCTGTTACGAAAAGAAATAATTCATTTTAGCAATGATATACTGATGCTGTTTTTCATCGAAGTATATGAAATTCGTTCATTCAAAATATATTTAAGATTTTTAATTTTTTAATTTAAAAAAATTATAGAAGATAATAGATTTTTCAAACTTTTTTTAGGCCTCATATAGTGTGTTTCTTTGAGATTTTCTTACGGAATAGTGTACTTATCTTTAAAAAAAAATTTTAATTTCAGATAAATAAATTTTATAATTATTTATGATCCTAAAAAAAAAAAAACTTCTTAAAAATCAACTTAAAAAGATTAGCCTTTTAAATAAGTTCCCCAAAAAGCAAATGGGAAAAAAAAAAAAAAATCATTTTCTAAAGTTTCTGTTCAATAAACAATACTTTTGACACTAGCGTAAGAACTGTCTACAAGATATAACTCATTATTTCTAACTTTTTTTTTAAATACTTTTGTTCCACAAGCAACTTGTATTTAGTTCTCTAATTCAAATTACAACCGTTTATAAACTACTCGATAAATTCTATTTAATTATAAATTTACAAACTTTTGAATATCATAGAAAAGATTTAAAGAATTATCGCTTGTCATATATGTAAGAAAATTCTAATGAAAGCTTTCATAGTTATATAATCAGAGATTTAAAGATTGTTAATATAACTGAATTATTCAAGTAAAATCAAAATTTAGAACTCAAATAAGAATTATGTAGCATTATTTTTAACAATGTTCATACAGGAAGACAGACCTGCATCGAAATTATACTCTCCAAACTTCAAATCTGGAGAACATGAAAACATATGAATCTCAACAGATTTGACATATATCAGCCTGCGTGAAATAGAGTTTAGACTCGATACAAGGTTAATCCGCAGGCTATAAAGAGCACTTATAGAAAGGTCAGAATAACAAAAGAAAAATTACTGAAATTTAAGATGAAAATAATAATTTTATCTGACTTAAAAGTTTTTCAACTTTTAAGATATATATAAGGTATATAGATAATCTATATAAAAACTCAAAGCATTGTTAATCAATATCAAAGGGAAATAAAAATTGTGGAGTAATATAATGTCATATACTGTATTTAATCGATGGAAATAAGGAAAATCCGCGTGAAATATATATCCCAAAAATTCAAATCGTAAAAATACTCATACTTTTTTGTGAGTTAGTAAGGGTTCACTACAAAGATATATAAAGCAATTTCCGCCGAAATTAAACTATTAGAACTGAATTTATGGCCTCGAGCACAAAAGGCATGTCATCAAAGCGTTCAATTTTGCTACAATCAAAGTTTGATTTATTCAAAAGAAATAAAATAATTGCCTACTCATTACATAAATTGCATTTAATGCCTTTATAAATTGAATATTAACATTCTATCTCTCTAAAACTAATGATTAGAGCTAATTCAGCAATTTTGAATTTATTTTTAAATATGAATTTTTAGGATATGCAATGATTGCAATAAATAATTGGATAATAATTATATAAATTGTATTTAATGTCTTTATAAATTGCTGCTTAACGTTTTATCTCTCTAAAACTAATGACTAGAACAAATTCAAAAGTTTGAATTCATTTCTAATTACGAATTTTTAGGATACGCAATGATTGCAATAATTAATTGCATAATAATTACATAAATTATATTTAAATCCTTTATAAATTGCACCTTAACGTTTTACTTGTCTAAGACTAATTATTAGAATTAATTCAGTAATTTTGAATTTAATTATGAATTTTTAGGATATGCCATAATTGCAATAAATAATCTAATAATAATTACATAAATTGTATTTAATGCCTTTATAAATTGCTGCTTAACATTTTATTTCTCTAAAACTAATGATTAGAAAAATGTAATAGTTTTCAATTCATTTTTAGATATGAAATTTTATGATATGCAATGATTGCAATAAATAATTGCATAATAATTACATAAATTGAATTTAATGTTTTTATAAATTGTTTCCAAACATTCTCTCTAAAATTAATGACTAGAACAAATTCAATATTTTTGAATTCATTTCTAAATATGAATATTTAGGATATGCAATGATTGCAACAAATATTTGCATAATAATTACATAAATTGCATTTAATGCTTTTATAATTTGCTTCTTAACGTTCTATTATCTCTAAAACTAATAATTAGAGTTCATTCAATATTTTTGAATTAATTTATAAATATGAATTTTTATGATATGCATTTATTATTATATATATATATATTTACGATTTTTATCTATTATATATATTTTGCCATACCATATTACTTCCATTTTTATTCTTCCTCAAATCTATTAATATTCTTTTGGAGTTGACTCCGAAATATCTGCATAATCATTTTATAGATTATAATTAACTTATTTATCAAACTGATTACAAATTATCTAATTATCTAAGCATCATTCATTAATATAAATATAATAAGTACTGGATTAGTGAATCAAATAAAAATCCAGCATATTAATTGAAGAAAAACACAACTCTTACGTAATCTAATTTTACAAAAAACTGATAATAAGATAAACTATTTTTTTAATAGCTTAAAGATTTCATAACTTCCGTCGAATCTGTTTAAATCTTCTGTTAAGCTCTTTAATCTTGTTTTCCAAAACAGTAATCTGAATAGTACGGCAGAGAATTCACTAAGAGATAAGAAAAAGATAAAAATATTGCGTAAAAAAATAAAATAAACAAGAAATGGAAAGAAAGAATTAGTGAATAAACGTTTGCTGAAATTCTCTTATCGAGTATGTGAAGAACGTTGCCAGGGATTAAATAAGTACTTTTTTTTGGCCACATTACGCAACAAAATAATAACAAATTTGGGATGTAAACATTGAAAAAGTTTTAAACAGCAAATATTAATGGGTTTTAGAAATGATCATTACTCAAAGGATTATTATTTGTTTCAACTGGGTGTTTTTCTCCAACAATTTAATGCGTGTCTGGAATGGACAATTTTGTCATTAGCCGTGCATTTAATTAATGCTTTTGCCATATTATGATGAAAGCTATCTATTAATTTTGTATGGTTTCCAGTAAGATTTTAATAATGTATAAAGTTAAAATTATGTTGCCTTGATGTAAAAAAAAGTTCTTGAAATGAGGTAAGAGATAATTAAAAGCCTTTTGTGTAATAATCTAATTTATTTTTTACTATTCATTTATTTATTATTTCAAAAATCTATTTACTCCGTCCATATTTTTCGGTTGATTTAATTAGTAACTTTCATTTTTAACATAATGCTATTTTATCACCAAGATTGCCAATCTAGATATTATGAATAATTGTAAGAATTTTTCTAAAGGAATTTAAGTCATGCAGTTGCAGTTAACAATTGTTATTTTCAAAATATTGGCACAAATATGACTAAGGTGAAAAAACGTTAATAAACATTTTACTAATTTAGCACTTGGAAAAACAGACTAAACAAATCCTGGTTCATTTTTGTTGCTTGAAAAGTTGCAATTCTATCTTCTATTTTATATTTTGTTCTTTTTTTGTAAATCAATGTGAAGTATATTACAGGCACAAATTAATGCCAGTGACAAAGCTAGTATGAATATAATAATGCAACAAGATTATAATAATGTAATAATGCAATGCAAAGAATATTTAATAAAGTAATAAAATGTTATTAAAATGATATATTCCTCATAAAATAAAATATGAGTCTTTCGGCAATAAATTCCCATTTTATCTCAATTTTGATATTCGATTTCAGATTTAAAAAATTGTGAATATCGTATTAATTCTGTACAGTTAAAATACATAACTCCGAAATGTAACATTTATTATTCAAAAAGAAGTTTATAGTTGCAACAATACTTCCCGGTAAACCTAAAAATGTTTTAAAATAACGAAATTTCTAAACTATTTTTATTTAAAATATGTCAAAGTTAAAAATATAACAATATATAATTTTACAATAGTAAATAAAAATCTTTAATTCATTTTTAAAACTTTTTTACTGAAGCATTCAGTATACATTTTTTTTACAAGATATGATTGCAAACTGGCGTGTTCTTTAGATTTTGAAAAAAAAATCTTTTGAATATAGTTATTTCTTGAATAATAGCTATTCAGAAAGAAAAAGTTTCCAAATTAAGTATCTAAATTAAAATGAATAAAAATTTTACTTAACACGTTTTCTGCATAACTTTAGAATATATTAATACATTATCACGCACAAAAATTTTTTCTATCAATTTAAAATTAAAAAAAAAGAAGATTTTTTTCATTTTATTTTAGACAATATTTCCATGATACTTTTTCTTCAATATTAATATTAATCTTTTCAAAAATGATTTTAAACGCAAATTTGTAACAATGTATTTTATTGTCATAATGAAATTCCAACCAGTTTAAATCAAATCTTTTACTCGCAAACATCTACCAGTAATAATATTATGATAAAATAAATTGCTTTACTTGCATTCATTTCAAACCAGAATTTACATTTCCTCTTTTATCAGCATTGTAATATTTTGGGGCTGATATTCTTTCTGTAAACTGCGAAATATAAAAATCACCAAGCACAGAATGCATCATCTGAATTAATCACGATTTACTAAAAGCAAGAAAAACCAATTTAACCTAAAAAATTATCGTTTTCTAGAAGACTTTTGATTCACTTTTAGAATTATTATTATTATTAAAACACCAGCCTTTTCTGTTGCCACTTCTTTTTTATAAAATCATAGTTTTCGGGGGAACAAAGCATATTATTCTATCTGAAATTGTGACAAAATATCTTTCTACCTTTTCTTAATTGATTTTTAATTTATTTAAAAATGAAACACGATAGACTGAATTTGTGCATTGGTTTTTTTTCATGTATATATTTTTTCACATTCATTGTATTTTTGTACTCTTAAAAAAAGTATTGCAATCTCTTAGAATTCGACCTTAAGATTTTACAGACATAACCTAGACATTTTATCACAATCGAGAAATTTCTGAGTGTCTAAAAAAATACAAAATTCGAATAACCTCTTTTGTCATTATAACTATATATAAGCATAGTACATACGAACCAAAAACTGCGAAATGTCTGTCTGTCGGTTTAAGTATATACTTGTGAAAACAATAATTAAAAAGCACCTCAAATTAAATGAATGAATGTCAGCATATGGCTTCATTACCGGAATCGTAGATATTATAAAATTCTGAACTAAATTTGTCTATTTAACTGTCTGTCTGTTTATCTGTAAGTGCATATGGAAACGATAATTAAAAAATCACAACAAATTGATAAATAAAATTTAACAAAACAATTTGGTTCTAACAATGAAATAATAGATATAGATCACATTTAGACCCTAATTAATTAACTTAGAAACGTAAAAAAATGCATATTTCGTTCTTTTTCCCCAAACTACGAAACCAAACACAAAACAGTTCCTATTTTGTATTAGAAGAAATCAAAAATGCAACAACCTCGAAGGTTTATTAAGCAGTGGTGAAGTAAGACCGATATTATATTACTAATGTAATTATAAAGTTAATTAAAATGCAATACAGTGTAGAGAGATTATTATATTTCCACTAAACTGATGAAATTTGTTTCAAGATAAATCTGCACATTAATTTCAAAACTTACGAAATTAAAATTCTGAGTAAATTAATATAATTAGAAAGGTCGAATTTAACAAAGTTAATTAGTTTTTTATTATTCTGAATTCTGAACAAATTTTCTATCTTCAACGGTCAATTATTTTAATAAAGATGCTCATTATATTAATTAAAATATACTCCAGTCGATTTAAATTCCATTTTTAGTACAAGAACGAATTTTCAATCTCCACTGCTTAATTATTTTAATAAAATTATATACACCAGTCTTAAGCTAATTATATTATATAAAATATACAGCAATAGATACAAATACCATTTATATATAAAAGAATAAAATGTAAAGATATACCTCGAAAAATAAACAGTTTGAACGTAAAATAATATTGTATAACATACAGCTTCCAGCCTTTTTCACAATCTTACAATCTTAAATCTTTCGCATTTCAACACCTTAGATAAAAATTTAAACTTATTACTTCCATAAACGTCTTATAACATTTCCTTTACTTTATTTATTTACACAGCTGTCGAAAAAAACGAAAAAATCCGACAGAAAAAAGAAAACTGGAATTATTGTAACAATTTCGGCGTATTTATTTTGAAAAAATAAACGCTTTTAAATATCACGCGCTAGAACGATCCACACTTTTCATTCCGAAAAGCTTTTAAATATATTGTAAGAATATTTATTCACAAAAAAATACAAGGAGCATTATGTATTTATAAAGACAGATTATACAATTCTATTGGGAATATTTGTATTCGAAAAAGACACAAAATTGTTCAGACGTGTCAAAAAATTATCGTCTGTTTCGTTTTACGAAAATTCTTTACAGCGCGATTTTTTTTTCAAAGATATTTTCTTAAAAAAATTCAAAGAAAGAAAATAAAATGGCACTTTCTTCCATTGAATCCTCTTTTATATATAATTGAATTCTCTTTTATATATATTTTATATATAATATTTGATCATCCGATGTTCAGTTGAGTTACTTCTTTTTTTTCACATTATTGAGTTACTGATAATTTTTTAGAAATCTTTCGAAGAAATAAATTTCATCAAAATTCTATTGATAGTATTTTTAAATGTGCTGTCATTTATCAAAATGTACTAAAGATTTTATTTTATATGTCGAATAATTTGGAGTCGGAAATTTTACTTCTTAATATATTTTATTATTTAACAAAGCTTACTTTATTATGTTTTTGTATACGTAGTATAGAGAAAGTATAGTGATAGTCAAAAAATTCGATTTAAAAGATTTTGATGGATTTCCACGTTTTAGATTTTCCTGAGGTTGAAAAACACATTTTTAGAAAATGTCCGTCTGGTTGTCTGTGACAAAATTAACTCAAAAACGCTTTGAGTTAGGCAGTTACAATTCGGTATACGATCTTCATACCAAATTTTAAGATCTCCGCCAAATTTTGAGTAAAATCTACTCAGAGAAAATACGTCTGCCCGGCTGTTCGATTATAAGTTAGTACTATAACTACAAAACGAAGAAAGCTAGATGAATAAAATTTGGTACAAAGATTTAACATCTATAGTGTAAACACCTGTCAAATTTGAGCCAATCCAACATTGTTTGTCCGTCGGTCTGTACGTTTAGAAAAAGGTATACGTGATAATTAAAAAAAGCAATGACTTAAATATATCAAATTTAGTATGGGATTTCATGATTTTCGTGATTTGACAAATTTTTATTTAACCATTTATAAATTAACACGGAAATTACAAAAAGAATAGTATTATGTAGACAAAATTCGATGTATAGCTTTAACATCGATAGATTAGACACCTTTCAAAATGTAAGTCAAATCCAATTGCAGGGTTAACTGCCTGTCAGTCTGTACGTTCAGAAAAAAGCAAATGCTATAATTTAAAAAAAACAGTGACTAAAATATATCAAATTTGATATGGGATTTTGCGACACCAAGTGCAGTTTTACGTCAATTTGTTGTTTCAATCGGTCGAGAAAAGAGTGTCAGAAACACAAATTCGATTTCGATACACAAATTCGATGGAAGGCTTTCTTTGTGATAACATCTTTATTAGAATAATCGCGTGAATGTCTTGGGGTTGACCACCCACGTTGGTTTTAATATTCATTTTGAGAAAAGAAACTATTTCAATTTTTTTGGCACATTTAAACGATTTAAAAGAAGAAGTTTAAAATACTAACAGATAAATAATAGTTACTACATTAATAATAAATGAATTTCTATCTACTTTATAAAATATCGTTTGCAAACTTAAAGTTTGATCCAAATGTAGCAGGTGGTGCTGAAGCACCCCCAGTACAAAAACTGTTGGGTGAGGTATAATCAAATTTTGAAGACTTCCTTTTTTTGAACATATGCCTTTGATTTTTAAAGAAAAAATATTTCACATTTTACCAATTAAAATAGAGCTTCTGTATTAGTAACTTCCAAAAATTTGAAAGCATTTCAAACTCTTTTACTTATATAACAGTATATAAAATGATATTTCATTTTTTAATGATTTAATGTCAATATCACTAACTATTATTGATCATTGCAAGCCAAACGATTTTATTTGAAAACTAATGCTTCGGCCACTTTCAAAGCATTTCGATAAGAAAAATGTATGAGCCGTGGCTTTCCTACGATTACAAACTTTTGGCTAATGATTCTGAGTTTTGAAAGAATAAGAACCTACACACGCACACACTTAAGTTTATTTTTCGATTCTCTTACAAAAGCTTGTATTTCCCGAAAAAGTATTAGAATAAGTGATTGGATATGAAAGGAAGCAATAAACCCTCAAAAGTCACGATTAAGTTCGCAAGTATTTTTTTTTTCTCCCGACTTCCGAATGCGATGATTTTTGATTTCGAAATAAAAATCATATGCTTAAAATCATTTTTTCAGAATCAATCATTTTTCGATTTATTTTTGCCATCGTAAATCGGTTAAATCACCTGATGGAAAGACAGGATACCAAAATTGGCTCTTTGTCATTCAAAGAGATCTAAAACATGAAAATTATTAAAATTTCGAAATTAATTTTTTTAAAAAAGATTACTATATATTACAGACATATAAGAAAATTTAAATTTAGTAGCCCTGACTTCTCAACTATATTATCTTTATATCAAAATTAATATTTATCACAGATTTTTGCCAAAAACATAAGCACCGGTTGTGTCATTTATAAAACTTATTCTATTGCAGCAATTCTCAAATAAACTCTAAGATTTTCAATTGACATTTGAAAATGATTTTATACCAAAGACAAAATACTTTACAGTGAATTGCATTCGGCAATAATAATAAAATAATAATTCTGACGCTCTCAAGTCTTCTGTGAATACTCCATCTTCTGAATGTTTCATAAAACTTCAATTTTATCAAAACCATAAGAGCAGATTCGTCATCATTTGGCGTTCTATAAAGCAAACATAATATCTCTATCAATCTTAAGAAAATCAAATTATTTTCGAAGCTTTCTAGATAGAAGAATCATGTGTTTAAAATCTAATAACATGGATTCTTTCATTTATCTCAATTTATTTTTTATATCTGTGAACGATATTTTAGGGATTTAATCGGAAATTGAATTTATCACATGTATAAATTACTCTTTCACAAGAATAATAATTGATAGGCGCACATAGTTAAATTGTATTTTCTAGAATACAATTTTAACTGAAATATTAGAATCAAAACATATGAAATATGAAGATAGTTTTATGATAGTATGGGACTTTTACTGAAAGAGAATGAATTGTTTGTATATAAATTCAAATTTAGTTAATAAATGGGTTTGAATATTTCCAACATTGCTTACCAATTATAATGAAAGGAGATATGTTTTGGAATGGTTTATAGTGGATATTGATAGAAAATTTTGAATTTAATTTGCTTAATCGAAGTACTGAACATTGTTTGTCAGAAGAAAGGGTAGTAATTCCATCTTCTGCAAAACACAGATAAGAAAAAGAAATAAAGGAAATGAAATAATGGAGAAGTAACGCAAAATTTGAATTAACCACCATTCGTACAGTAAAGTGTTGGCAATCCTATTAAAAAAACACTTGAATGCTGATAGTTTAAGATTAGTATAACTGGAGCGTTACACGATAGAACAATGTGTTAACGCAAGATTTGAATTAAATTGTTAAAAAATACGGTTTTTTCTTTAAATTGTTATATTTTTATTGAATCGTAAAGTACACAGCATAGGGTTATATATGGAATAACACATAGAGCAAATGAGCTTCACGGCTTTGCTGACACATACGCACTCCTTTATTGAACTTTTCTACATTTGTATAATTGTGACAGAATTTCGTTGATGCAGTGTTGAATTTCCTCCTTCAATACACGCGTATTTGTGGGCTTGTTGGCATAGACCTTTTACTTCCAATAACCCCATAAAAAGAAGTTCAAGGGTATTAAATCACGCTATCTAGGGGGCCAGTTCTCAAATTTTGGAACTGTGGCAGCCAGACTTTCATTATTATTGAAATATTGTTCAACAATTAAAACGCATTGCTCTACAGTGCAATGCTCCATCTTTGCTAATCCTAAATTATCAGTAGTCATATGGTTTTTTTAATAGTGTTGCCAAAACTGTACTGCCCAAATGGTGGAAAATTTAAATGTTGTGTTAATTTTAAGACACTCTTTACAAATAATTTTCTTAGCAATAGTTTTAGATTACCATACAAGATCATTATTTCCATTCAAATAGCGAAAATTATGAGTATCTTAGTATTTTAAAGTTAAGTATTGTTAACCACTTAGTCTCATTCTTTACAAAATAAGGAGAAATATGGGCACCATTTTTTTAGCTATCATTGCATAAATCATTTAATCATTTTTAAGCAATCATGACATACACTCAATCACACTGAAATAGGGATAATTTAAAAAAAATTAAGCACAAACTATTTTTAAGCAATCATGATATAATCATTCTCATCATAATGCGGATAAATATGAGTATCATGATGAAGAAATCCTTTTTAAACAATCATGATATACACTCATTCTGATTGAAACGCAGACAATTTTGAATATCTTTATGCTCAAAGCAGTTTTAAGCAATCATGATATATACTCATTATCATCAAAATGCGGACAAATATGAGTATCATGATGAATAAACCATTTTTAACTAATCATGATATACACTCATTCTCATTGAAATGCAGACAATTTTGAATATTTTTACGCACAAAATAGTTTTAAGCAATCATGATATATATTCATTCTCATCAAAATATGGGAAATTATTACTACAGTAGTGAATTAAGTATTTCCTTATTGAAACTAAGTTGGATTTAACAAAAGCTTTCAAAATTTATCTTGCTTAGTTAGAAATATATTTACCTTCTTCCATGGTATTGAAAATGTTAAACAATAAAATGTTTTCTTCCTAAGATTTACTACACTTGGAAGTCACAGAAGCGAGGTCTGATGACAAGACAGAATTGCGGATGCTTCATTCAACTCATTAGCTAAAAATAGAAAGGATATAAAATTAATACAGTTAACAAAGAAATTGATATAAAGTTTAATTATTCATTTATACTTATTTTGCTGTATGCAAACAACAAATATTCATTATCTGTGTTTTTGTTATTACATTGCAAAAAAAAAATCATATGCCTAAGTCCATCGATTTAGTTCGATTAGACATAATTAACGAATTTTGTCTAAAATTTAACGCATTTCTGTTATTTTAACGAAAAGACCTCATACCGAATTTTATTCACATAGTTCACTCAGATTTTGAGTGACCAGGCTTTCAGATAGATGGACAAATATAACATTAAAAACGAGTAGAGGGGAGGGTGCTTTAGCGGTTATGAAGAGCAGATCCATCAAAATGGAGGTGAATTCTTTGAAAGATTTTAATATTTTGCAATATATATTGTTACGGATTTACTCTTCCGTCGGGTTTTTTTCTTTATTTGATGGTCGATGCAGAAATAAATTATCCTTTAGTAGAAAAGACGACGACTTTTATTACACGCGAAGAGACGAATACACAGAGACGACGAACACACAGACGACAAATATATACAGCTGAGACGAAGACAGGCAACAGATAGCAGCACACTACAGAAAATAGTAGCTTACAAGTCGTAAGCGATAGTAATAACAACCGCAGCACACAAAGCGCCCAGACAGAATTCAGCAGGAGAGGGGATACTCGGAGCTTCGCTCTACGGTCTCTCCAAACGGCTGAAATTCCCCACTGTCTCCACGCTTTAGCTTTATCAGCTGCCAACACACTACTACACGACTGGCTATTCCTCACAGGACTCGATGCTGCTTCCACAATAAACAACAAGACTCCGCACACAGCTCAGTTCAGAAATAGCTTGAGCTCCACGCAACGCTGGCACTTCTTCGGACTATACCGCTGTTGCTTCGTTGCCTCTCTATGACTCGCTTCTTGTCTTCGACTCCTACTCCGATTCTGGTTCACGATTCACTGCAGCTTTAGACTGCCGGCCTTTTATAGTTCCCGTGAGGCGGGCCGAGAATTCATTGGACCAATCAGGTGTAACTGAGTTGCTATTTACGTATTGTTAAAATTCTCGAAGTTTCCAGCAATATTTATTTTGTCGCCAAAGTCGCCAAATTATCGCCAAGTTTGTCACCATGTTTTGAGAACACTGACGCGGCACCCGATCAGCACCCAACAGGTCTCTCCGTAAAATGGTCTTCCTTACGATGAAACCAATCGTGCTGAGAAGCAACATTACAGGTTTTTAACAATATTATATGTAAGGGAAACTATAATATTAATTTAAGTGATTTGTCGCATGTAAACCTTTTTTTAACCATGTAAAAAATATATTAAATAGTATGTTAATAAATAAATTTATAATAATATGTTACATAAAAATATGTTAAACAAAAATATCTGTTTACATATGTTAAAATAAATTTAAAATAATATTATATCATAGAGATATTTAATGCAAAAATGAAACTCTTTTAAATTCCTTACGTATTGATAATTTTCTTATTCTATTAATATTCGCTTATAGGGTGATACAAATAGGTGAATAGTTTTAGGTTCACAACAATGGACAGGGTTCTCCTTTCCTGCCCCCCCCCCTCTCCAAGTGAGATGACAACTGTTGCTCCCTGTAATGAAGTGTCAGCATGAATCCATGCGCACAGTGACCATCCGACAGCGGGTATTATGAGATTGGCTTTCCGTTAGAAAGGACATCCATTAGAGTCTTGAATTACATGAGCATGGGAGGTTAATATTATATCGCGCTATAGCCTCGTAGCTTTAGTGACGAACTCTAACATTTGTGCATTTAAGCGTTGCTCTTGTATGTTTATAATATACCTTAAGGGTTTATATATCTTCTAATCAGCTAAAAGAATAAATGCAACTAATAAATCGAATGGGATTGCTATGAAATTAGTTTAAAAATAATAATATTCATTCTGTTGGTTGTAGGGTTGTCTGATGGTGATTATTTAATTTATTGTATACCAATATATATGGATATAAAATGTAAAACAGAATGTGATACAAAGCAGTTGACGCATTTAGTGTTCATGAGGGGATGAAATTAGCATGAAGCGATAAAAGGAATTGCGTCGTTTCTTTTCATATGTTTTATGTACTTCACTCCTTTCCCCAGATTTATTTTCAGTTTTCGCTTTATCTCTTATTTGTATTTTCTCTTTTGTTATATCTATATGTATACATATCTATATGTAATTAGATATCATTAAAAGTGGGTATCATACTTATGAAGACAGAATATAACATGATATAAATATTGACGAATAAGGTGAGACTTTTGTAAATACGAATTGAATATTATTTTTTTATTTCTGCAAGTGTTGTTTGTGTATACGCTCTGACGTCCTGTTAATTGCGTTTTGTGTTTTCTCGAGCAATAAAGCACGAATTGTCCGTTATAGAGCTTGCTAAATTTCTTAAACCATATACTTGCTTGACTGATTTTTCTAACAATATGTGAACACTACTATTCGTTAGCGTAAAAAGCTGTTTAAATTAAATTTGATTTATATATCAGATTTGTATGACATTTTGACCAAATCCATCATCAAAAGGAGATATTTTCCCTAAACAATTCATTTGGTTTACTTCATAAAAATTTTAAAGTAAACACGAAACGATCGCTATTATATGTATTTGAGAAAATTAAAAAGAGAATATTTCTGAGGAGAAATGGATTCAAAAATGAAATGCATGCAGCGAAGTGACATGAAACACGGAATTTTCAATTGACTATATCTATTTCATTTCATCTTACTTTCTTCGAAATATTCATGATCAATGCATCCCATTACAAAATCCATTGCAAGAAGAGAATTTTGAAAAACCAGATACAGATCGACCAAATAAATCCGTTATATTTGAAACAGCGCATGCTCAGTTTTGGAGACAGGAACAGGTATGCGAGTACGGAAATTCTGTTTGATTTTTTGCAGTTTTAACATTTCAGTCTGTGACCAGCAGTAATGTATGTTAGGACAGCATATTTTTGTTTGTAATTATTTTATGAGTAGTGGTGAATGGATCTTCACGAATTTCACTGCTGATGCAAAATCCATTGGAATGAATGTTTCTTCGCGCAAGATAATCCTACATTGCTTTGTTCTTATCGGAAATGTCTAAAGAATTTGAATAGAAATATTACGAACTCCGTGCTTGACTTTGCTATTCTACTTGTAGCTGTGTTGTAGTATTTCAATCCAGAAACAAAAATAACATCATTTGGAAAATGTAATTTTTTGTTCTTGAATGTAAATATCATTAAGTAGTTTTATGATAAATTTGATATATTATTTTTCTGAGCAGTAAGTCACCTTTTAAGAAAAACATCATTACATATAGAGTTATGGCTGTTCTACAATTGCCGAATCCATAACTCCCTGCCTTGGAGACAAGCTTGGCGACCATTCGACGAATTAGAGGCTGATTTGGTGAGTTTGTGGGAAAAGACCCAGAAAATTTAATCATCTTTGCGCTATCTCCATTATTAGAACTCGAATTCTGGTATTCGTTCTAGAATCTTCTTTTCCCTGTCAAAAAAATTACATATAAAAACAGAGACAGAACTAGAGGTAGTCGATCAGTAGCAAAGCAATCATACAATTGAGTTGGGGTTGAGTAATCCGCAGTAGTAGTCAAATCGAAAAACAGTTGCTGAGTTGTATCTGAACATTTCGCGCCATTGCGGTTGTTTAGCAGATATCTGCAGTTTGTGTGCTGCTGTCCACTACAGGTATTGCAATTGTATCTGCTTTGGCTGTATTTTGCTCCTACTTATACGTGGTTTTGTGTAGAATAAAGCAGTGTTATTCTTTATCGAACTTGTACTTTTGGAAATTTTTTCTGAGGTGCCCCTATCAGGGGCACCTCGGAAAAGAATGAGAAGCTTCCGGTATAGTGGTTGCTTCTCGCCATCCTGGTGGGTACAGAAATAATGGGGATCGGCTACTTCCTATCGATGACGGGGCGTACTTCCCACAGGAAGGGTTGTACCGTGGCCGGTGATGACCTTTAGGGCTCAACCTTCATTCACTATTGCTGTCCTGGTGATCCAGTCAATCATATTTAATCCGAAAGCCATAATTGGGCAAGCCAAGTAGCCAGGTTGGTTAGCTATACGACAACTGGACGAGTTTTTGGATTATTTTTTTTCTGTAAAACTATGTTATTATAAATATTAATATGTCTTAAAACTAAATTTCTTTTATTATTATTGCTTGAAAAACATTCCATTATTCTGCCCTCTCGTTATAAATTATTTAAGTAATTATTTCTTCATTAGACTAATAAACATTATTCAGAAAAAGGAGTGGAAATGATATTCAGCGAAGGTCACCAGAAACATCCTCCGACCCGCTCGTGGCGCAGAAAGGGTTAGAGAAAAAAAAACCCTCAGAAATCCGAAAATCATTTGCGCAGTTCGTCGTTGTAAAAAGAAAGATACGTTCATTTGCCGGACCGAATCGGTCGGATCTTCTGGACCGTGTCCGGTCGATGGATGCTCCATTTAGCTCCTGACGTCGACGACGAAAGGTTGCACAGAGTCTCCAGAGTTGGGTCGGATAATTGGAAATATATATATACACGCACATACAGGGAATGAATTCAGGTGAAGACACTGTAGTTCCTCTGCTTTTTTTTTTTTTTTTTTATTTGCCCAGACGAAAGTAAAAAGGTAAGGTCAGATTTGGTTGAGGCAGAAAAAGATGAGATTGCATAGGACCGTTGTCCCATAACAGTATCTTTGCAATGTTAGGTCTCCTGAGATGTAAGAGGTTCTTTATTTGGTAAATCAAAAGATCAGTAATGATTTGCAGTGGCGGATTTTCAACTAGGTGGACTATACAGTTGCCAAAAAATCTTCTAGATTAAGATGGGGTTGATTTAAAAAGTCCATTTCCCATTTCCTTCCTTATGAAGGAGTTTGTAAAGAATTGAATTTCTATAAATAAAATATTAGTATAATATTAAACACTTTATCAAATTGAATTAGTCAGGATACTTTCTATTAAATTAATTTATTCATTAGAATATTTATAAAACTGAAGGTCTACAGCAACATTTTTGAGTACAAATGCGAATGCTGAACAGTCTGGAGTCATAATAGATAAATAAACACACAAATACATATTCACAAAGTTAATAAAATAAAAAGCATATCAATTTAAATTAAAACAATAACCTTTTTTAAAAATATGAAACTGAATTGGTTCTTTTAATAAAAAAGGACCTCGTGATATTTACTGCTTTGAACTACAAAATATCCGAAGTTCACCACTAGTGTTTTGAGGGAATAATATGATTTGTGATTTTTATAACTTTTTGTGGTTTTATGTAGATTTGTATGGTTTTTTATTAAATTTTTAGCAATCTTGAATTTATTCTGGAATTCTGTAAGCGGAATTCCAAATATTGACAAAACAATATAAAATTAAAAAACATTTTTTTTCTTTATATAATAGTAAATATCTGAAAATGGGAAATTCTGGTGATTAGGTTGTTGAAGTGATTTCTTATAATAAATCCTTGACTTATTCGACTTCAAATTACCGATCTCCAGATTTATTGAATACATAATTTTAGATAAACTTTAATTATGCGGCAAATCAATGTTAGGGAATTCACGGGAAAGATATTGAAATCAATGCTCTTCTGTTGTAATGTTGAAGCTAATAAATTCGATCATGCAAAATGCTGCACAAAGCGGAATTGCAGGATCTAGAGATACTGAATTTGGAACCAGCTTTTTTTGGGGGGTGTAGAAGTTTATTAAGGAAAGATTTTAGAAGATTTTAATTACATTATTTTTGTTATTAAATAAAAAATTATCAAAATGTTCACTTTTTCCCAAACAATATCGGCGGGCGCAATTTTACATAAAAAAAAAACAATTTTTGAGCCATTTCTGACTTTAAACAATAGGCTTTTTATTGACATCGTTTTTATTTTCACCTGTTATTTCATCACTTTTGTTTTTCAATGCACAATTTTTTTTCTCGAATTTTGATAAATTCTTAAGAATATTTTCTACTGGAATTCATAACAATACTTTTCATGATTACGAATATTGGATTTGTAATCATTTACAACGTTAAATACATTTTTTGAAAGTGTGTGTGTGTATTATGTACACTAAATATATCTAACAATACATTTTAAAAATGAAAAAAAGTTAAGCGAATTAATTCTAAACCACTGCCATGCATAGAAACAGTGATTCGAATCTTTTTTAAATGTTTTCTTCCTTTTAATGATTACATGTAAGGTGTCTTTTCTTACCAATATGATATTTATAATATAACATTAACCATTAATATTATACAACACTACTCAAAATAAAATATTTGTTTTAAATCGTATTCATAAGACATTTTACTCATTAAGGAATCATTGGTTTTTAGAGCGTTAACTGTTAAAACAAGGATTACTGTATTAGCGTAATAAAAAATCTAATGGAGAGTTCACTTTTTAAATATCGCTTCAACGTCTTATTATTTTAAGTTTTTTTTATATATTTTTTTAATTCTTAGCTTAAGAAGATTATGATCTTTTTCCAAAATTTTTTCCGATAAGGGTTTATTGGAAAATAATATAAATTTTATGACAATTAATTAAATAGTTAATTTTTCATCATAAGTAACTATTTAATCATATATTTTTATTAAAATACGCAAAAAAATTTTAATTCGAGCAAATTAGGAATACTAATTATTCTCTCAGTAAAATAAATAAATCTAATTCTTGTTTTTCTATTTTAAACGCAATTGTTGTTATATTAAAATGCAATAATCGCATATCAAGTATATTATACTCTGGATGTAAAACACAAAATTATATAATAAAAGGTGTCCAGAAATTTACGCAAGATTTGAATTTGCCATCATTCGTGTAGTAAAGTTTGTACAATCCAATTAAAAAAACCCATTTGATAGCTGATAGTTTAGGGTTAGTAAAAATGGAACGTTACACAATAGAACAACCCGTTTTCAATGTTCAACTTTATTTCAAAAATAATGAAAGTCTGGCAGCCACAGTTCGAAAAGTTGATATTGGCCCTCTATATCGCATGATTTAACACCATTGGATTTCTTTATATGGGTTTATTTGAAGCCAAAGGTCTATACAACAAGCCTCAAGTACTCGTGCATTTAAGTATTAAATTCAACGCTGTATCAACTAAATTCAGCAAAATTTGTGCAAAATGTTCATGAAAAATTTGGTCAAAAGTGTGCGTATGTACCAGCGAAACAGTGGAGAATATCTGCCATATGTGTTGCTCCATATGTAACCCTATCTTGTGTACATTACGATTCAATAAAAATATAAAAATTCAAAGAAAAAAAGTGTATTTTTTAATTTAATCAAATCACTCTGTTCTATCATGTAACGCTTCATTTTTACTAACCCTATATATCAGCTTTAATGGATTTTTTAATAGGGTTACCAACACTTTATTGCACGAATGGTGGCAAATCAAATATGGCGTTAATTTTAGGATACCCTTTATTTATTTTTCTTACTATGTTCAACTTTAGTTTCAGATTAAAAGAGTTTTCATATCGTCAATGCATTTTTTTTACCGAGATTAAGGGTAAAAAAAATGTTTCAATTTCATGATTTAATGAAACTTTCAAAATTTATATGCAATGCAAGAGATATGAAATTATGTATATTTCATGAGATCAAAACTTTCCGAAATGCACCGTTCTCACCTCCTCTTTCACAAAATCTTTTGCACATCTTATAAAAGCAAATTCAGTCTATTTTGAAATCTTTTCTAACTGTCTAAAATTAGATTACTGATTAAAATATTCACGAAAGGAGTACGAACTGACAGGGGAAGAAAACGACTTTGTTACATCTAGATCTATGCAGAACGCTATGTAATTAAAATTTTCGTTCTTATCATTCTAAAACGCCAGAATAACAGCTTCTAATTTTCTTTGATAAATATGCGGGGATCGACATTTAGGAAATTTTGAATTCGAAATCTTAATTTAAGTTTCGGAGGGAAGAATATTCCATCCCTTTACCATTAGTTACTCGTAATTTATTTTCGAAGTTTTATCAGTATTTGTTTGATGTTTGTAAGATTTTGAACGTTTCTTGACATTTCAATTTATTCTGCTAATAAATGAAAGGTTTATTAAATACGTATTTAAATGAAAACAGAAGCATCATAACTAAGAATTTATTTGTTCAAGAAGGATTTAGAAATAGGCAATATTTCTTTCCTAAAGAAAGATTATTTATGGCTGATAAATGGATCTAATAAACTCAGCTTTTATGTTTAACGCTTGTGAGTAATCATTAATGATACAGCATAAGCAATTTAATTCAAACAAATGATTTATATTCTTATTCGGAAATCTCGGGTCATTTAACATGGTTTGGTTTGGTTATATTAACGTCCCGTTTGAAGCAACACTAGAGCTATTTTCGGACGGACCTCGTCATTTTGAACCGCGGTCAGATGACGAGGACAACACCTGAGCTGGCACCCCCTTCTCCACACCACACCACACCAGCGGGAGGACGTTTGGTCATGACGGATTTAACGTGCAACAGACCCCCTTACACGACGGTTCTTTGGTGGAATCGAGTCACGAACCCGAAACCCTCCGGTTCCGAAGCCGAGACTTTACCACCAGGCCCATTTAACATGGTACTTAGCAGCAAGATTATTCTCCCTACCACTTTCTCATATACTTACCAATACCGAGTATTTTATTTTAAGTTATATATTATTTCCATTGATATATAACTATATCATATTGCAGCCTTATGAGGCATCAAACATTAAAAATACATTTCCCTTCCCAGAAAAAATTCCATGTCTTTTATAAATATCTTAGAAGCACGCATTCAATATGATATTATGAATTTGTAATATGGCTGTCCTGTGGAGCAAATACCCTAGTAGGCAAGATAGTTTTACAAATATAATAATGACTGCTAAATGGATACCAAGTTAATGATCCCAGGCCTTGGCGACTATTTGGCGACAAAAATGAAGAATTTAAAATATTCGAGAATTTCGGCAATAGTTCTATTAGGACTCGAGTTACGGCGTCTGTTCTAGATCATTCGATGCTTTGTCATGGGATCTATCAAGTCAAGAGAGAGTAATAGAATTCTGTCTGAACGTTTTCTGAAATTGCAATTATTTAGTAATGGTCTGTTCCTTGTGATCTTGTGAAGTCAATGGTCATTTTTTTTAACTTTGTATTTATGTTTTTATGTAAGATAAAACATTGCATCATATAATGTGACATCTAATGTATTATTTTTTATTTATTCCGGACTTTGCAGATAAAAAAAACGATCATTAATAAAAAAATTTAAAAAATGTTTTTAAAACAAGTTATTTTTTCAAAGTAAATATAAGTAAATAAAAATAAAGAAAAGTAGAAAATATTTATTTTTATTATAAACATGAAGATCAGAACCAAATCTTAAAGGTTCATTAGATAGGAAAGGTATTCATTGAAAAATTGTGAGGGAATTTAAATTTTCAATGCATATATTACATATTTTCCTGTTTATTGAATATTTAGGGATTTTCTTTTTTATTATATTCATTGCGTCTTAATTTCATAATTATATTCCTTTCAGGTGACTCATGGTTTTATGATTTTGTTTGATCGCCACAATTTGTGATAAAATATCATTTTCAACTCACTGCAGTAATAAATTGTATTTAAATATATTATCCCCTTTGTTTTCTACTTTTTTAATCTTTAAAATATTCGATAACTCATTGTTATAAATATTGTTACAAATCTGTAATGGTACTTCCCAGCACTGTTAGTTCAATCATTGGAAAGATCGTTTTACGATCAGCTCTGTTGAATGCTGATCGGATGCCGAATCAGTGATTCAAAAGCTTGGTGACACACTTGGCTACCATTTGGCGACGAATTTGGTGACAAAATATATAATACCGAAATCTTCCAGAATTTTGACGATAGAGTCAATAGGAACCGAGATATGCTTGATTGCTCTAGAATCTTCTCTGCTCGGCTTCGGGAGCTATAAAAGGCCGGCAGTTTAAGCTGAAGACAATCGTGGAAAGAGTCGCCGAAAGGTTTAGAGTCGCATAGCATGCCGAGGGTGAATAGTTGAAACATTACAGCGAAGCGCAAGCGTGGAGTGGAGTACAAGCGATTGGTGAATTGAGCCTTGTGCCGAGTCCCGGTGTTTATTGTAGAAGCAGCATCAAGTCGAGATTGGGTACAGCTAAAGCGAGGAGACAGTGAAGAATTGCAGGCGGTTGGAGAGACCCTAAAGAGTAGCAACGCAGATTCCCTTCTCCCGCTGAATTCTCTCTGGCCGGTTTGTATGCTATGTTTGTTATTACGACCGAATTACTATTTGTTGGCTATTGTTTTTTGTAGTGTGCTGCTGTGTATTATGTGTGTTCGTCTCGGTTGAATATTTGTTGTCGTGTCTGCGTGTTTAATAAAAGTTGTCGTTCGGTACTAAGAGACTATTTCTTCATGGACTAACAAATTGAAATAACCCTGAATTCATAACAACATTATGCAATAATTAATAAGTTTTCTTGAATTCATTGATAAATATTAACCCTCACTTAGCGCAATTATTAAAATAAAATTATTCGACTAACTAGAATGTATCTTTGAAATTATTAAAATATTGTGTTGTTGTTGCATTCATCATCCAGTCTGTCAGGAATTTTGTTTTAATAATTCTCCTCAACATTATTTTTCAAACTATTGGGAATTTATTGGTTAAAATTATTTTCTTTTTGTTCCGTTTCAAGTAGTTTGTTTCTCTTCAGTAAGTTACAATTTTCTGTTATTATGCATGCGTTGTAATAAAGCTTGAGTTGGTTTGGTTTTTAGATCACTTTTTTTCTGACTCTGGTTCCATTACTGAACTATGCAAAGAAGGGGGAGGGATAGAAGAAATATTCTCAGGAATTTAGTAATACAACTTAATTTGTGTATCAACATTTGATGTTCTAAACAACAAAAAGCATGCACAGTTTTAAACTTCTTATTTTGTTTTCTCATATATTAAATATATTAAAGGTCAAATACCCAAAATTTTAATATTTTTTAATTATTGTGCGTCATTGTCGTGCGTCGCATTCAAATCCTTTTCCGAGAACCTCAATTTTATGCGTGGGAAGAGGAGATGATACATTTGTTAGTGAATAAGCGAGAAAGATTTTGAAAGACTACTCCCGCTGATTTCCCATTGTTCAAAACTAACTAAGAATCAAAGTTCACAAAGCTTCAAAATTATCTCACAATATGTCTCCTCAAGTTATTCCCAAGCATTAAACAACCTCAACGATAAGAACCGTCCTAGAAGTGCCATTTCCGAATTAAATTCCTTTGTATTACCGCGGTAATGATGTCTGGTAAAAATCTTCCAGAACCAGAAAGGCGCGAAACAAGGTTTTTGTTCGAATTCCATTTATTATTCCCGCTTAATTAAAGAACGCCAAACGATCTTTTAACCTTTCCGAAGACAGAAGTGGAGAACCTCTCAACTCGAGCACTGCAAGCGGCGGAGCATTCATCTTTGTGTGTGTACACTTAATCAGATAAGTTCGTGTTTTGGGGGGGGGGTCGGCCGCGGGGACAATTCGTAGATTAGGGGCACAAGGGAATGAAGGGTGTTCGTCATACCGTTGTGAAAGGGTTGGCTGGATTGGAAATGTCGATTTAATTTAGGAACGCGGAGCATCCATTTATACTTCAAAATTGCAATATTAGTTCGTGCTAAGGAAAATGAATAAGATTTAAATATCCAGTAAGGTGAGGGAATGTGTTCGTCGTCTGGCTCTAGCAGAATGCAATTGGGAATGCGCGAAATTCATAGACGGAATTCTGATCGGTGATTGGATATGCTTTGTTAATATGAATCATGGAAAATATGGGATATTTATATTTGAGCTGTGATTAAAATTCCAGTTCCAATTAAATATGAATGACAGCATTTTACAGTACTCATCAATTACATAATTCATCATAATATATATATATATATATATATATATATATATATATATATATATATATATATATATATATATATATATATATATATATATATATATATATATATATATATATATATATATATATATATATATATATATATATATATATATATGTATGTATGTATGTATGTATGTATGTACGTATGTATGTGTGTATATATGTGTGTGTATGTGTGTGTGTGTGTGTGTGTGTGTGTGTGTGTGTAATGATATTTTAAAGTCTTAACTTCAGTTTAATTAATTTTCAAGATTGTATCTTAATTTAGCCCATAGTAACTTCATTCTAAAATATTCTCTTATTTCGTGATTCAATTCCACTGTCTCTACTTAATTAATTCAAGAGAAGCTTTGTTGAATTGTTGTATCAGCTAAAATCTAACTTTCCCACACTGCGCGTGAAGAGATAAAATACCGCTGATCAGGCAAATTCTTTTTTAAAATCTCCCTGTGTTTCCCCTGCCTTGTCCACGCGTGTAACGAAAATCCCTATTGAAATCTCATAATACATTAGCACTGTAAAGAAATATTTTCCCTACCAAAATCATAGGTTATATAAGACCAGGAATAAAATGTGCAAGAGCTTTTTTCTCGTTCTTTTCTGTGTGCTCATCGCTTGTACATATGCCTGCTTCTTCAATATGAAATAAAACGACGTCACGAAATCAAAAGTATCATCACTGTCTTGAAACTGCATTCTGCTTCACATAAAATAATGTTACATATATATATAACTAAGCGCTCTATAGAATGATAAAAGCTATTTATGCAAGGAATGAAAAAAGGATTATGATAACACTATTATTTAAACATTTATTAGTTGAAACAGAAAGTGCATAAAATAATATTTTCAGCATTTTTATTACCATGACCAAAGAATGTATACATTTTTTTGGAGGCACTTTGTGCTTGTATGCATATCATTGGCTCAAAAACACATAAATAATCAAAAATACAAAAAAAAAAAGAAATTAACACAAAAGGAAATTTAAAATTTCATTGAGTAGAATACATCTAAGAAAAACAGAAAAAAGCCTAAATGATCTAAAATTGCTGTATCATTGACTATTTTGAGGATGCACGATAATACGAAAATGACAAGCCAATAATGAGTGCAAAAATGATAAGTTAATACAATAAGTTAATTAAATTTAACACAAAACGAAATATATAGAGAGATTCAAAATTAATCATATAGAATACTGCTGAAAAAGACGAAAAATACAAAAAAAATACAAAAAAACGTGCTCAAATCCCACAGAAAGGCTGGAATCCTTGACGCCACCAATGACGATTTAGAGGACACACGATAATGCAAAAAATGATAAGTCAATGTATACAAAAACAAAAAATTTAACACGAAACGAAATATGCAAGGAGATTCTTAATGTATCGTGTCTAATGCTGCTAAGAGAAATATAAACAAAAATAAACCTAAATCAAGCAGAAATGCTTGTCCGGAAAAGCTACTACTAACGGTTTAGAAGATGCATGCGAATACAAAAATGATAAGAAAATAAAGAGTAACAATTCTTTATTTGTTGACATAGTATTTTATCTCTGGATAATGCATGCATACACTCATACTACAGAAAGTTTTGTATTTGCTCATCTTCCCGTGTAAATTTATGAACCTTTCATGATGTTGTATATGTCTAATAAGATTATTTTGCATACAATCTTCCTTCGACATTTCCATTTTTATCTCCAACTTTATACAAAATCTCCGCCAATCTCATCATACGGAAATTGTTGTACATCCTTTATATGCACTCCCAATTGAGGGAGAGGGGAGGCACCTCACAATTGAAGATGGGAAGTTTCCGGTATGATGGTTGGTTTTTGCTATTCTGGTGGGTATAGAAATAGGTGGGAGTCGGAGGGTTGTAGCGTGGCCAGCAATAGCCCTTAGGACTCAACCACAGTTCCTTCCAGTGTTGTTGTTGCAACGGTCCTGTCATTCAGATTTTTCCGAGTGCCTTTCGGCGGGTTGAAGTATCCGGTTACAGGTTCTCCGTATGCAGTTGGAGTTCATTTGATTACAATTGAAATTTTATTATAAAGCAACGAATCAGTCAAGATTTCTTATGTGATTTTGGTTTCTTTATAAGCTTTCTATAACTTTTGCAGTTGAAGTTTCATTTAACTACAACTGAAATTTTAACATAGAGCAACGAATCGGTCATACTTTCTTATGTGATTTTGATTTCTTTAAAAGTTATAGATAACTTTTAACAGTTTTCAGTTGGATTTTTCAATCACTCTCTATTCTTATGTCATACATTCTTTTTCTAAACGCAGTTGTCGAATATTTCCTCGTAACCTCACTTGATTGTCTCTGTATGTCTTTAAAATTCTACATTTATCAAGATTGTTCCTCCATACAGGGTCTAGAGTGTGAAATATGTTCTTATACTCTTTTTTAAGAGTCAGGATTTCTTTAAAAATGCAAACTAGAAGTCAGAATTTTGTATTATGTAGGTAATCTTTGCACAATTTTTAAGCAATTCAGTTTCGATATTTTATCTATATGTTTCTTCAAATTCAATTTTTGGCCAAGAAATAAAAAAAAAGAAACTACTAGGAAATAAAAAGGAAAATGTGCCTACGAAGTGTAGATAATAAATATCTTAAATTTTTAATGATGTTTTTTATTTTGAAGCAAATCGAGCCAACATCAAATATTCCGCTCCATTATGCACATTCTTTGCAGCCCTTCTCGATATTCCTACGTTCTTCGTTTCTCGACGTCCTTACAAACTTTAAATTCCATTGCTCAATAAATAAATCATCCCCATTTAGACTCTTCCTATGAGAATTGAGACAAAGATGATGGAAATACTATTGCCTGTCAATCTATTATGCACCCGATTAGAAATTCTTTACGGTCTGCAGTTAGATTCAGCTAATTTTATTTGAATTTCATCTACTAAAATGTAGAATACCATTAAAAAGAAGAATACCATTATGATCAAATGAATACCATTATGATCAAATGAATACCATTATGATCAAATGAAAACTATAATGATGGATGCAGAATACCATTATGATCAATGTAGAATACCATTTTGATCAAATGAATACCATTATCATGAATGTAGAATACCATTATGATCATTGGAATATCTTTATGATTAATGTAGAATATCATTATGATCAATGAATTATCAATTATTTTTCACCTTAATACAAATCAGAGGCATTGTCCAATATATATATATATATATATATATATATATATATATATATATATATATATATATATATATATACATGCATGTTTCTCTTCTCCTTTTAAACCAAATTTCTGATTTGATTGTTGAATCAAATACTTTTGAGCAATTTTGAGTGTTTCAATGACCTTGAGTACTTGGTTGATTTTGAAGCAGCAGTTAGGTTACTATGCAGCTGCTGAATACTGAATGTTGTCTTCTATGCAATTGCTGCAACGCTGAATGTTGTCTACTACGCAGTTGCTGGCTTTGGGATAAAAGACATATTTGTTGCAAACGAAGCGCCCTTCTTCTGAATGAGAAGAGATAAATGCTTATCATTGTGATTCCTTTAATCATTCTATCATCATTCTGAAAGATCCTACAGGATTTTAGAATAAAAGAAGTTTCGAACCTTTATTTAAAAAGAAAACTAAAATATTTTAGTACACTAATACATTTTGCAAATTTGTAGAATATAAGATAATTTTTAAATTTTTTTATGAATATCTAGATTTTAAACTGAATTCTTATATCAATCTAGAAGTTTTAAAATGTTTGCAAAGGATATTGGATCCTTTTTGCAGCGTTGAAGATCTTGAAAGTTCTTTGACAATAAATAACCATAACGATAATTATCAATAATTATGGGTAGTATGCAAGTAAATCAACAAAAAGATTACTACAACCAGCATTTTATAACTGAAATATAAAATTCAAATACTTCTCAAGTCTACAAAACTCTATACTCACAAGTTTCAACCAGCATACGTACTCTCAGCAAAACATTCTCGAATATTCTCTTTTGAAGGTGCTATCCTGTTGCCTCCCCCTCCCTCAAGATAAGGTTTTGAATCTTGGGTAATGCCTCGATTACTTTGCACTGTATTGGCGAAAAATACAATTCAATAGTTACGAAATATAGATCTTTGGCGCGAATTTAGCATTTTTATCATGCGATCTTTAATGATTAATCCCTAGCATGCGATTAATTCAAAAACATAAAATCAAATCCGGTAGCAGGAAATCAAATATATATCTCTATCGTTTTTTGTTGACAAACTGAAATCAAAATTTGACATAGAATTTCAATTGTAATCACAAAGACATATATCCGGCGTCCTGGCATAGGGGTAGCACGTCTTCCCGATGTTCTGGGTTCGAGTCCTGGGTTTGGGCATGGTTGTTCTTCCGTTGTTCTATCTGTGAGACGTGTGAATGTGCTCTCCTGTAAAAAAGGGTTGTGCAAGCGAATGAGTGATGCGCGAGTAGCAAAGTCAT
Source organism: Argiope bruennichi (assembly GCF_947563725.1). Taxonomy (NCBI): domain Eukaryota; kingdom Metazoa; phylum Arthropoda; class Arachnida; order Araneae; family Araneidae; genus Argiope; species Argiope bruennichi. The sequence goes on from NC_079156.1 coordinate 108,562,000, forward strand.
ACTCTTGGCCCTAGTTGGCTCTACTATGAAAACAAGAGAAGCCCCCCACAGACTTAAAATCGCTGTCTTCGTAACAGCGGGCTTGTCCATGGCAAATGCTATAAGAAACAACAACAAAACAAAAACATATGCTGAGTTTCAATAAGTTAAATCATTCAGTATTTGTGATTTTCCGTTTACATACACCAGAAAGTATGACCGACAGACGGTCAACCCTTTGACAGATTTGGTTAAAAATTTGATGCAAATTTAAAATTTAAATGGTAAAATAAATTCGCCAAGTTTTATTTATTTAATATTTCACGTGTTTTGTCGTTATCGAATCCACTTCCACTCGAACAGCTTGACGGATAGACATTTCACTCAAAATTTGATAGAAATCTGCAAATTTGGTTTTAATTCCACATACAAGTTTTCATTCATATAGATCAAAGCATTTCATCATTCATTATAATTCCAAAAGGTGTGTTTCTAACTCAGGGACATCTGGAAAGTGGAGATTCGTTAATATATTAAGTTAAAATTTCCTAACAATTACATTTACTTCCTTTATGTGCATTTCACATACCAGAAATACATGAAATATACATAAATAAAGAGATTTAAAGATTAACAATGAAAATATCCATAGAAAACCAAAGCATATTTTCAAATTCAGTATCTTCTTCCAGTAAATCCTCTTCTGAATTTGTCAGGTTCCACGCCACAGCCAATCTCGACGGAAAATCCCTCAGTGAATTTTCTCCAATAATGGGCACACCCGTGCTCTAGTGTTCCAGAAACAAATGGAAATCAGAACAAGGAAAGTGTCCTGGGGTAGTGGTAGCAGGAGGCCCCATTTGAATAACTCGGGATATCATTTCGTACCTGGATTTCCATTTGGAACGCTGGAGAAAATGTCCCCACTTAAGTATCTGGGGATATCATTTCGTACTCCGATTTCCATTTCAGAAAAACTATCCTGGGGAGAGGTATGCGCGAGCTCTATAGAGGCACAGATTGCAGCGCGGGTGTGCATCTATGTCAACAACCCATTTCTACTGGAGTTTATCATACTGAATAAAGTATGTCACGCAAGAGGAATAGTAAGGATTTATTTTTATTTTTATTTTTTCAATATTGAGAAATTACTTTAGAGACGCTGTGCAAAACTCTAAAATTTGGAATCTCTAGCGCGAAACCGAGTAGCGAGATTATGTTTTAGTCTTGCTTTAGTTTGTCCTCGTCTGGGTTTCTTGCCTAAGCCAGACGAATGAGGAAATGTCAGCATTAGGAGAAATATTTAGTGAATTTTTTTAAAGAGAATTTTCTGTTTGAGTTCATTACTTTCCTGTTTATCCAAGCTGATGGAGGAATGACATATTATAAAGGATGGATGGATGATCTATTCTAAAAGCATTGTTCTAGAGTATTTTGTGATTTTTTTTTACTTTATTATATACGAAGTTTGGAGGAAATCTTGCAATCGTCCAAAAATTCGAACTTGAGATTTTGCAGAATTTCCACTCTTCAGACCACCCTGAGACAGAAAAACACATTTCTGACACCATGTCTGTCTGCGAACACGATAACTCAAAAACTCCTTAAGCTAGATGGAGGAAATTTGGTATATGGACTTTTTATAATATTGTCACGTAGGTAGTCTAGTGTGGAACGTAATGACACACACAAGAAGTAGAGCTAAATCAGTTTATTAACTCAACTCAAAACACAATGACTGACAGATGTTCTGCTTTTATACTAGCAGGGAAAGTTCCAGAATACTTTTCTGGAGACTGTAAGAAAAGTCCAGAACACTTGTCTGGTAAACTAAAGAAATGTCCAGAACACTTGTCTGGTAAACTAAAGAAATGTCCAGAACACTTGTCTGGTAAACTAAAGAAATGTCCAGAATCTTCTGGAACATGAAATAAAGGAAAACATAAAATCAAGTAATTAAATATTTACACAGACTGTGAACCGCATTGTCTTTAGCGGGATTCGAACTTACGATCTCTTGATTATGAGACCAGTGCTATGACCATTCGACCATGGAGAGTAGACAGCCTCGCTACAATGCGGCAGTATATGTAGAGTTATGTTCAATTTTGAATGAAATCAATTGATAGGAAGGAAGAACGTCTGGATATTGGAATACTACGGAACTGGACAACAACAAGACGCAAAACTCTTGACAAATAACATTTGGTACACAAGATTCCTCTTGTACACATCTATATTTTAGCATTTAAAATATAGATTTCTATCTAATTTTAAACTAAATGTATCAAATGGTTGACTGTCTATCGGTCTGTAGTTTAGCATGATTGTAAATACAATAACAAATCAAAGAAATTCAATGTTGTCTTTTGACTACATCGTAATTTCGCCAATTTTGGTATATTTGTAGACAAGAATATTTCGAAATTAATATTCTTGTGATAGATTCAGAAAAAATGCGGCCTTACCCAAGGTCTGCAATTTTATGCAGGGAAAAGTGGGTATAAATTTATTGCAGAATATGTGAGATAATTTTGAGACAACTCCAGTTGATTTATGGTTGTTATTCATAAAAAAAGTGTTTTGGTGTTTTCTGTTTAACATTTTAGTATAAATCATGTATAAATTCTCCATTTCTTTCTATTAACGTTTGGATATGAAATTTAACACAGATCTAAAATTTTGACAACAAAATCATTATACCAAGCTTCATTTACCTATTGATTACACTTTTATGTAATCTTTTTCACATATTCAAGGTTATAATTGGAAAAACACACACACCTCTTTGATGAATTTGGTTCAAAATTTTCTCAGATCTATGATTTTGTAGATAAATCCGCAACTTGAATTTTTTATATATAGTTTTTACGTTTTAGAGTTCCTATACACAGAACATAGACAGATAGATTTTCTATAGACGAATTTCGTAGAAAAGTTTAATTGTATCTAAAATTTTCAAAAAAACTATCATCTAACAAACTGATTTCATGCAGCTCGTTCAGTCTAGAATGAATGATTTTACAGATAGGGTAATTAAATCTAACAAGGGAAGGTCACGGGGTTGAAATCTGAGATCTGGATGAGATTTTGTATTATGATAATATACATTTAGAATGTTCATTCATGAAAATATGAAAACGCAATGGCCAGTCAATTTCGAGAAAATGGTCCTCAAACTTTTGGCAAAGCTTATATACTGATAACTTGATTCTATCCCGATGATCCCAATAGCATGGTTGTCTAGGTAACCGTCTCGTATACGGAAGGTCAGGGTTTGAACCTGGGTAGGAATTTTCTTCTTTTTTAATAACTTTTAGTCAATTCAAAATTTACAAATACTCTTAATAAATATTTTAATTTTTTTCATCCAAAATAAATATTTGTTATCAAAATATATAATAATAAAATTAAAATTTTAAAAGAATAAATGTGTATAAATATGTAAAATTTTAAATATGTATTTTTATTTCTTTAAAAATTATTTTGAATCGATTTTTATTTTTTTTTAAATTAACAAATTTAAAATTAAGCTTGTTGTTTTTATTTATTGTAAAATAACATTTTAAATACCAAACCAGAAAAAAAAAAGTTTAGATAGAAGAATCTATAGAAATATTTACAATTCAATTACATCGGTCTGTATTGATATGAAGTAATTTAATTATAGCTATCGTTCTACAAATAAACACATTTTCTGTAACTTTAGCTAAAAGTGATGAAGTTGTGACCTTAAAACATGTCAAGCATGTGATTTTAAATGGCTGTCTATGATCGGGACATGTTATGGATATCCTCTACGAAATTGATACTGTCTAGGAATATTTATAGTTTCTGTTTAATATCAGCAAACTTTGAAACTAAATATCAGTCTAGACAACGTCTGACGCAATTCATAGCAGCCCCGTCTTTAATAAGTTTATTCATATTAACATTGCTTGATGAAAATATCTTCGCAGAAAAAAATTCAGAATATTCGATGTCCATTATTTTGAAAATATATCTTAAGCCATGGCAATATCATGTTTATCGAGAATTGCACCAATTCTAATTATGCGATAGCATATCTTTATGAGAATTAATACACATAAATTTTTAATAGCTATAAATATTGTTTGCACTGTGTACTACTCTTCAGTTGTGGCAGGAAGTGTAAATGATGATACAGTTTCTTTGGGTTAAAATGATCCAATTTAAATGAATAAGTCACAAATTCAAATCCATGAAGATGAAGGCTTGTTTAACATTAAGTCCTATTAAGGCAATTGTAATAGGCTTTTGGAGGATTATAATTTTTTGCGCTAGCAATGTATGTGTAGACACGAAAAGAACAACAACAACAAGGCAATTGTAATAAAGCAAGAACTATAACTATAAAAAAACACAAATCAGAGAGTTAACTAGATTTAAGGCACTCAACCTATTGCAAGCTTAAGCAACTATAAAATTGAATTCCAGAGCATTGTCCCGTTTCTTAAAGTCTAGCGAGGTGGCTAATCGAACTTTCTGGAAATTTCCTTAGACCTCGAGATCCAAACTTCTCCAAGCCTCATAACTTAGCATTTTCCAAACAAGCATATAGTCTCGAATTTTGTCACCAAGTTAAAATCTCTAAGAGATTGTTGGAATCATCAAGAAAGTAGACCTCGGCATTTTAATGGATCTCTACTTTTTAGTCCTTCTCTAGACCTGAAAAAAAATTGAAATTTGGTCTATCAGTCTTTTTTAGAACATGGTAACACAAAAATAAGCCAACTCAATAAATGAAGTTAGTTGCTTGGTCTTGGACTGAAATTACGATTCTCCATGAAATGTTGAGTCAAACTGAAGATGAATTTCAAAAAATCCAAAATAAGTATTCGATTTTTATCAATACATTATTACAAATTCTTCATATTGAGTAGATATTTCAGACAGAAGGTAAAACCATAAATTGTGCGCCTCCACTATGTCTAAACAATTTAATTCTCAACAAATTGGTTGCCACGATAATATAGGCGGTTAGGAAACGACCATCAGCGATCCACGCAATCACCTCCTCCTGAAGGAGACGATTCTCTTCATCATGAAAATGATGCCACGCAGCCACATAACAAGCTATTTTACCCTACAGGAAAGTGAGAATCCAATTGTTTATCTGGAGATTTCTTTTTCCCAAATTTGAGTAGCACCTCTCCTCCTCCCAGTCGGGTAAAGAGTGTTTCTCTCTCTCTCTCTCTCTCTCTGACTATGGTAATGAAGTAATTCCACAACCAGAGGTCGTGAATGATCTGTACAAAAAAAGTTGTCGCATAATCTCTAAAAATATATTGGCGTATTATTAATCGTATGCCATTGGCGAACAATTGTTAGATAATAGCCTTTGAGAGAGCGTTTAAAGCGAGCGTATTCTTTGATATCTTGCGATCGACTGTTTCATTCGTTACTAAATTTTCTTTCCATACGGAGCATTAATGAAATGTATTGGTAACAATACGTTATTCTACTTATTTATCTGTATTGATAACCATACGTTTTTCTTTTCAATATTGTTTGACCCCATATGGGGTTGACAAGCTTAGTTTAAGAATTCCTAATTGAAACATGAATATACATAAAACAAAATTTACCTATATTTATATCTCAATAATTTATTAAAATAAAAGCTGCAACACCTTCGAAACCAACTCTACACATTGTATCTCAATTCCAAAAAAGAAAACACAACAAGCATCCCAAAACGGGCAATAAATTTCCACCTAGAACCACATCTCATCTTTAACACCAATCCTACGTGATAACACAAGGATTGATAAAAAGAATATTTCGCCTCTCGCCTACAATTTCAAATCGATATCGGACCAACCAATGTCTCATAAAAGAAGAAGACCGAGGCGTCGAGGGGGGGGTGGGGAGAGATGACACGGAAGTAGTCCTTGAAGAGTCTTTTTTCCGGTCAGCTCCGGGGATAGACGTGTCTATCTTCCAGAGCGCGTGACCATACACAAGAAAGACTTCTCCATCTGTTGAATAGACTTGTCGGAATGTTTGGCCCTCATCCAATCTTTCCTTGTTCAAGAGGAGGGGGAGGCAGGAGGGGAGCGTCTCATCCACTTTCCCCTTTTTTCTATTCATGAGCTCCTGGTAGAAGAAAATATAGAATTTTTCTCCATCTTCTTTTAATCTTTTTCCATCTGGCCCTTCATTGGGTCGTTTACGTAAAATTGGGGGTGTTACGCCCTTTATCCCTCTTCTAACACCAAGAATCTAATTAATTTATGTTTTTGCTCTATTTTTCCCTTCCTTTTTTTTATCTATCTTGGCGTTATTCTACTAACTTGAATGCCTGGCATGTAATGATAATGCATTTTTATGAGAGAGGAGTTATCCGTCTTTTATCATTCTGCGTGAGTTTTCTTTTTATCATTCTGTTGTTCATCCGTTTATTTATACCGCTTTTATTCGCATTTATTTTTAGTTTTTTTTTTCACTCTTTCCCAGAAGAAGGTATTTGCGCCATTCTTGAGATACTTCTTCGCGTGATGAATCCTTTCGTTTAATTAATTGGCTTAATTAATCGCTTAATTGATTTCGGTAATGAAGAGAGTCTCGGATTTTAAATTTGACCAAAAAAAGGGACTAATTCTTGTCTAGCGTATGCTATTTGAGTCACGAACATCGCAGAATATGTTAATAACCAAGTCCCTAATTAAACCCTTATACACGAAATAATGAATTAGGTTAAATAAAGCATTTCCGTAAGAATTAATATTTTCTGTTCTTAAATTGAATACTGTTACACAATAGAGAACCAGAACCATACCGCAGATTTAGGGATAGTAGTGCCAGTCAAAAGTATACACAGTGAGAACGGAGTAAAAATAGAAATTCATTAATAAGAAAGCAAGATTTAATACTTATTAGGTGCTTGCATGCATTTTAATCAGCGACATCTGTTGGTAAACATACGAAGTAGCTACATAAACGACAATGGGTTTTACTAATTTGCTATTACTGTTTTGTTATCATTTAGAAATTTTTTCAATTTAGTATTGTTGAATTATTCACTGCTTTTTTTGCTGATTTGAAAAAAAATCTGCTTCTGAAGCTCATCAGACACTTTTAGAAACTTATGGTGATGCTGCTCTGTCATATCTGAATTGGTCGGTTTTGGTTTCGACGATTTAAGGGTGGTGATTTCGATGTCAATGACAAAGAACTGTCAGGAGGACCAAAAGAATTCAAAGACAATCATTTTCTAGACTTATTGGAATGATTGCCCATAATGATGGAGAATATTTTGATTGATAAATATTGTACCATTTTTTCTCAATAAATGCCATTTTTTTTAAAGTGAAATAAATTATCAAAATACATGCAAGCACCTAATAGATTAGTTTGATCTGATTTTTTATAAAAGAAAAAGAATTCTGAGATAAGACTTCAGTGTCATTTCTTTATCCATTACACAAGAACTAAAGTTTAGTTGTCGTTCTAAGCAATAAAATATAGATTTTGCTTCAACTTTTAATATTTTTCGAATATATATATATACAGTTTTTAATTTATTTATTGAAATCTCGCATAAAATTTATTGACCATAGAATTCTTCAGTAGGGATATATTAAGATCATATTTTGCATTTTTCTAGTTGAGCCAGCTTACAAGAATACATTATTTTTTTATCAAACCTAATTATAAAATTATTAAATTAGCTAAATCTGAATAAAAAAGAAGGTTGTTTATAGGTGAGGAAAGTTACAGAATATGAAAAATGTATAAAAATATAACGCTTAATGCAGGCGCAGGTTTAATAATTCTGCTAAGGGTACAGGATCACCTCAATACAGCCTTCCAGGAAACCAATCGCAAATGCATATTTCGAAAATATAGTTGCAACAGTCAAGTATTTCAGAAACAAATCTAACTCTCTAGACGCCCAAATGTAACGGCCTGACCTCAAAGTGAGAAAAAAAAAATTGAATTGGAAAGATTAATATGCAAGGTAAAGTGTGGTCCGTTTCTTTATCAGTGTATTAGGATATAATTTCCTAAAAATTCTCATGAAATTCATCAGTTCCTAAAAAAAAAATTATGAAGTATTTCGGAGATGCCGAATGGCATCACTGAAATAATCAGCAAATAGCATTACCCCTTTCCTCTTTCTTCCAGTGACATGTGCTTAGAATTGTCAGCATTACAAACAGGAAACACTATGGGAAATAGCCGCAGGAATTTATACGGGACATATAATGGACGTGTCCGTTAGGTCAATGAGGCGAAATTTGACTCTAATAGACTATGGCAACAGAAGACCGACTCGAGTGCCTTTACAAACACGACCTGCTGCACCTCTTCTGGATTCCTGACCACACCGGTAGGACTCTAGACGACTGGAAGACCGTAACTTGCTCAAATGATTCACAGATTCAATTGGTAAGAGCCGATGGTAGGTTTCGAGTATGATGCAGACCCCACGAAGTCATGGACCGAAGTTATCAACTAGGTACTGTGCAAGATGATGGTCACTCGATAATGGTGTGGGTTGTTCTTACATTGAATGGAGTGTGCCTTATGGTCCTGCCGAATCGACAATTGATTAGAAAAATTTATGTTCAGCTACTTGGAAACCACTTGCGGGTATTCGTGGACTCCATGTGCCATAACAATGAGTCATAGGCCCACAACTGCTTGCGATTGATTTGAAGGACAATTTGGAAACCTGCAGCTAATGATTTGTCCACCCAGAACTCCCCTTATCCCATCGAATTTTTATGGGACATAATCGAGAGTAAGTTCGTACACAAAATCCTGCTTAGGCAATGATTTCGTAATTATGGATGTCTGTAGAGGCAGCATGGCTCAAAATTTCTGCAGGAAACTTCTGAGGACTTATTGAGTCCAAGTCAGGTTGTTTTGCTGCATTTCGTTGTCAAACGGAGGCTCGACAGATTATCAGGGGGTATTTTATGACTGTAGTCACCTCAGTGTATATTGAAATATAATACATTTGTATTAAAACATAAAGCACTATGTCAATCACTAGTGACTGACACTGAGTTGTTTATGTGGTCTACGCCATTGAATGGTGACTGACAGTACACTTTCATTTAATATCTTGTCAGTCACATGTGACTGACTTGATACTTTCTTGTCAGGCCACATCAATCACTGCATTCTGACTATATAATATCCTTTCAAGCTGCATTTATCACTGTTGATTGATGATTTACATTTGTAAAACTATATTCTGTCATAAATTTCAATATGTGGATCATAAAATAATTATCCTAAAGGTAAATGGCCGTATAACATCTGCACATAGACTTCTTGCAGGTCATATGGAAAGGCCGTAAAAACAAGTTTGGCTCTTAAAGTGTAAAATACATTTCTTTTTTGGATACGCATTATTGCTGCTTTATAATTAAGAGTGAATATTAAAAATAAATTAATGGCAGACGAATAAAATCCAGGGAACATTACCAAGCTACGATGTCACGAGTTAGAGATTGAAATATCTTTTAAATTTTTTCTACTAACAAATAATAATTTAGCTTGGTGAATATAATATAATAACCAATTATTATGAAACTATATTTTTCTGAATTTAGTGCCCAAATATTTCATATTGTTAAGCGTTATATGAGCACTGCTTTAAATAACACGCATCTTGAGCTTTTCCTAATAACCTAATAATGGTATTATTATTAGATAATCCAACACATTCTAATAATCATCGTTCAGTCGGTAGTTTAATTCTGAATAGGATTAAACTCCCAGTCCTTTTAAAATGAAAGACCATAACTTTCCTCTGGATGCTCTAAAGACATGTTTAATAATTGATGAATCGGTGTGACGTCATTAGTGGGCAGTGTCTGTCTTTGAGGCCTCTGTTTATGTACGATTAGAGGCCTTTTGATCAATAGCTGCCAGTGGAACGTCAGGAATAACCCTACTCCTCGCCACGTGATGGGGTTTCCATGGCAACGGCAGTAATCAAAGAGCTTTCACTGAAAGCGAATAATAGGGAGGCCAGCATCACGTGAAAGCTATAAAAATCTTCATTTAGAGGTTGGCAGGTGGCGCCTTTGTAAAGTTCTGTTCTGTGGAAATTATATCCTGGAAATTACACACCATTTCTCGCCAAACAACAGGAATGGAGGATGATGCCATAGAAGGCATAAAAGTATGAATAGTTTGAGAAAGCCTATTTGGATAATACCATGTTAAAAATAATACGATTATGGCTTCACATGCAAAAGATAATCTCACATTATTATTAATACTTTTTTAAAAAAAAGAATATTTCCTGTAAACATTATAACGCGTATTAGTATATATGTGATTTATGATCATTAATTTTGAATAAACTATAATACTGAATGAATTATATAATCTAATTAAAATATTTATTTTTTTTATAAGTTTTTCGTTTATTTAAAGAATGCGCAATTGTGTTATCTATTTTTTAAAGTATTATTTTTGTTAATACATATGAAGAAGAAAAATTGCATTTTTTATGGGAAAAATACGATAGAGATTATTGAACTAACAGGACATTTTATTATAAAATTTATTGAAATGAACAAGTATACTATGTTCTGTCAATAATACTTGTATTGTGTTAATAACATATCATATATCATTATTGATTGTGAAAATCTCACTTCAGCTTTCTAAATACATCTCCAAAGATAACAAAAATGAGTGATTTAAAATATGGATAACGCAAAGGGAGAAGCAGTGAAGAGAAAGAACAAGTAAACGGATAGAAGAACGAAAAACGACAGTGCACTCCCAATTATCCATCTTCCCTATTATCCAGCCTAATTTTCTTTTATCGCAATTAAATGAGTGTATTAATGCATTGGTGTCGTGTGTGAAATAAGATCCTCCTACAATGTGTCGTGTGCGAAATACAAGTTGTACCAAGAAAAGAGAAGCATTCGTTGTTCATTGTTTCGTCAGAATGTAACGGATCTCAACTGTTGCCACTGCCTTTTTATAGCGACTAGACTCTGGTGTAACAGCAACAAATATAACTTCGGTTTAGTTCAGTTTAGTTATATTAACGTCCCATTGTAAAGCAACACTAGGGCTATTTTGGGACGGATGTCGTCATTTTGAACCGCGGTCAGATGACGAGGACGACACCTGAGCTGGAACCCCCCACACCACACCAGTGGGAGGACGTTTGGCATGACGGATTTAACGTGCAACAGACCTCCTTACACGACGGTTCTTCGGTGAAATCGGGTCTCGAACCTGAAAAACCTTACGGCTCACAAGCCGAGGCCTTACCACCAGGCCAACGCGACCCAAATATAATTTCAGAGTAAGGAGTTGGGAAAAGTACAGTGGGGGACTGGTAAAAAATTGGGTACAAATTAAAAAGGGGCGTGTTGCACAAGCTAGTGGAAGTGAAATAAAAGTTTTAAAAAAAAGCATTGACATTCTACAAGGCTTAAGATAAATATAGAGGGCTTAATAAGCAGTGAAAAAATACATAGTTATAACTGCGTGTTTAGGTACAAAACTTTGTCTTCAGGTATTGGTGGGCAAAGAAAAGAGTTCATAGAATTCTGACCTATGCGGCCTTTTTGTTATCCAACCTGTCCTTCCGCCACATTAAGTTGGATGTTTGGGAGTGTGCTGCGTATGAAATATTTTCGAAAAACGACAATAATCAGCTGAAAGCCACTTTAACAGGGGTAGTTTCTAGAGACAGTTCTGAACACTCAACGTAATTTTATTGCAGAATTTTCAAGCGAGTATGTTCATACCTTGACCAGCACTATATTAACAGATGGATATGGAAGAACCCTCCTGAACATAAGCTTTGGTGAACACCGGATCACATTGCTAATCCATTCGATTGATAATTTGCAAAATGGCATTCATGTAATGAAATAACAAATATTCATTTAAAAACATTTATTAATTCTACAGCAATATCAAGGCTTTTAAGTAGGTTAAATTAAACAAAGAATTTTGTTATGCGTTACATAAAAAGTACATATACAAAGGGCGTCTTTCGGAAACTATTCTATCAATATAAACCCTAGAATGCCTGACTTGATATTTTTTTATAAAAAAAGTATGTGTTTTGAATAACTAACTGCATATAACTTTAAAAAATATTTAAAAATTCCGTGAATAAAAATTAAAATGACGAAATGGCTATATTATGAAATAAACAATATCCCAGTGACACAAATTACATTATAACTATTCTGCAATAAAAATAAAAGTCCCTTTTTACCAAAATATTTGTAATAATGCCAAAAAAAATATTTGGAATGTTAGAACTTTTCATACCATATCCACCTTGGTATATTTTCCGAATTTCAGTTTTAAATCTAATTCTGCGAGATCTTTTGCCATATATTTGTCTTTTCGTTGCATTTATCAAAAAGCATTAAAACAATTTCAAACACTCAATGTTGCATTTTGAACAGTCATGTAAACTTTATAAATGGAAATAAAAACGTGTAGCCAGATGGTTATAAGATACACTGCAGGGTTAAATATGCATTTAATCGTATAAAAATATCATCAGTTTAAAACAATAGCAATATCCGATACGATTTCTTTTTTCTATTTTTGTGCATAACTCATTTATGAAGAATTTTTGTATTTCATATACCTATTTAATTAATACCTCATTTAATCCATCGTATTATAATATACTCTTCAACCTTTCAACCAGCTAAAATAATATTCAAATCTCTTGAAGGCATCTCAATCCCTTATTTTTTTAACCCTTCACCGTCCTCACACTCATGATAAAAAAAAAAATCTGTCCTCCAGTGTATCTAATCTCCAAAAAATATAACAAAATGGCTGAAAATTGAGAGTGACATTTTATTAGATTTTTAATTTTAAGCTGTCAGCTATAATCAGCTGCAATTACGCTCTGTGCGTAATTAACAGCAAAACACAGCGTTCCGAGGGTTTGCTGGCGGCAAGAGCTATCTTAAAGTAAAACCTTTTAAGCTGCCTGTAATGAAATTCAGAGGTTTCATTTAATTTTAGAAAAGCTTTCATGAGTCAAGACAGGATTCCCAAGCTTCGTGGTATTGGATTCGGTAAAAGAATTTTGAAATTTTAATACTCTGTGATTAAAACTTACCCATCTTAAAAATTGGAGAAAATAATATTTTTTTTTCGATTATTTGTTTAATTAGATACATATTTTTATGAAGAAGGGGAAACTAATATACCATGACATATTTTATAATATGCATAGGATGTGTTTAGTTTTTGTTATATTTAATCCTGAGTTTTCAGCGAAATATTGAGAAATAAAATTTCAACTGAAATTCGAAACTATTTCATAAAATTTAGATTTAAAACTGGTTATATTTTCTCACATAAAGAGGTGAAACCGACAAAAGATTTAATCATGAAATTTTTATGAATCTCTTTTTTTAACTCAGAGTTTTGAAAACAAAATAAAGGCGATAGTTAAAAAAATAAAGCGAACTTGGGAGGAGAAATTTGGTAGATGGTCTTCATAGCAAATTTATAGACAGGTGTGAAATATAAAGTGATCGGGTTGTCTCTCGATCTATTCGTTAATAGGCATGACACAAAAAAAACCCCTCAGAAACTAATTGATACTGTTACGAATCTGTAATGCTGCTTCCCAGCATAGTTAGTTCCACCATCGGAAAGAATGTTTTACTGTCATCGATATTGTACGGAGTCCGGTGTCGCGTCGGAGGGTCCCGGGGCTTGGCGACCATTTGGCGACTTTGGCGCCAAAATAGATTATACCCGAAACATTGAGAATTTTCTCGACCCGTCCAGTAGGAACGGAGATACGCCTCGAAAGTTCCTGATTGGTTGAGAGGCGTCTAGCCCCGCTTCCTGAGACCTATAAAAGGAAGCGGCCGCAGCTGCTAGGGCAGAGTAGTCGGAACCGACCTTCCAGAGATAAGCGGAGCAGCGACGGAGTGAAGTAGTGCTGAACTAAGCTGTGCGCTACTGTCTGTCTGTCTTGTTATATGCTGCTGGTGTTGCTGCACGTTTCGGCTGAAGATAATCGTCTGTTGTGCTGTATATAGTTGTCGTCTTTGTGCTGTCCCGTGTGTCTTCGTGTAAATAAACGTCGTTGTTTTTTTTCCTACTGCCGCCTGCTGATTGAGCGTTCTCCACACCATATAACTCCCACTATCCAAACGAACCCCGGAAATTTCGTAACAATACCTATCACTTGATTGCAAATAGCTTTAAAATTTTGATTTAGATCTGAAAATGATTTAAACGTTTGTCGATCTATTTATTATATTATTGTCGATCTATTACTGAAAAACAGGATAATATTCCTGGATGAATTTCAGTACATAGTTTGTACATATAGTTACCTATTTTTGAATCAAAACTATCAAAGGATAGGCTATAAGTTTGTTTATTTCTGTGTATTTGCTGAAGCCGCACGTTTTGTGATTGCAAGACCTTCCACCTCTGTAGTTTCTCAGACAGTGACTTATTCTTTATATCATAAATCATATTTTGATTTGAGATGCCCAGAATATTTTTATTAGATTATATCTATATTTTTATAGATTATATTAGATTATATTTTTTATTAAATTATAATAGATTATATCTACTACAAAATTGACAAGAACATTGCTACGATATCATCACGGTGTTGTCAAGCATTCAGAATATTGAAATAAATCATGAAAATACCCTGAAATATCTTGGTATAAGGATGATCTCAAATTACCACACGCCATTCCCAGAGGCTCTTGTAAAAATGTAAAATTTCCTAATCCACGGCACCATCCCTTTCACCCGAAGCGCATAATACTATTTAATATGCAAATGGCGTCATTTTGTAGACTGAAAAGAATAACTGAAGAAAATTTTGAAAATGGAACTTCTTGATTCCAAATATTTTACTGGTTATTAGTACCTAAAGATAAAATTTCAGAAGGAAATTTCAATTTTATTTGATTTCAGATATATGAACTTTGTCTTCATTATGAATTTCATATTTTATTGATGAAAATCTTCTCTGGAATTTCTAATCTTAGCTAAACAGGCAGAAATCTTTATATTAATCAACAACGAAATAAACTGAAACATTAATTTTGCAAAGAACCGTAACATCCTGTTTAGTTTATTTTCATAATACGTTTTTCCTACATTTGATTTTTTAGATAATTTTTTAAAGCTGAGATGTCAGCCTCAAGGAAGGGATATAATAATTTAAAATCATGCAGATATTTCTAGGACGCCTTTTGTGATTTTTAAAATTTCCGCACTTCATTAAATCAGGAAGTCGATGTTCAAGTTTGGGAAAACTATCCTCATACATATTTGACATCTTTGACGAAAATGACAATAAAAGATCCCTGGCCACCAAGAATTTCTGAAGAATGAAAGATCTAAATTAATGAAATTGCATTATTTGAATCTCTTTTCTTTACTTTAAAGGAAAGAGAAGCGTGGCATCAATAAACTTAATATCGATTTAAATAGCATGAGGCCAATGTTACAAGATAATAATTTGGTAATATGCTTTATTCTGTCAAAGATGTGCATTTGAAGCACATAAACCAAAATCTGAGTTCCAATTTATCTCTTTTTTAAAGCTATATGTCCCCACATTTTTCATACAGTCTGATTTTGAAATGTTAACTAAAATTTATCTGATGTGCAAATTAGATTATTCAAATTTCTCTGTAGTTATGATGTAGCATATAGGAGAAAATTTTCAGCTAAATTCGAATTAATGTTCTCTTTATATTTTTTTTTAACAAAGATAACATTATTCTTACATGTTATTCTTATTTTTAATTTATTTCTTATTTTTAATATCTAACAAACTATTAGATACGCATTATTTAAAAATCTGAAATCATAAAAGAGGTTTTTATCCAATTAGTGGAAAAGTGGAACCCTAATCTTTATCTTATTTTGAATTCAAATACTTAAAAATTACTAATTTACCCCTTTTTTCAACTGATTCACTTTTTTTTAATCTCTTTAGTAGTTTAAAAAGTTAGATAGAAAGAGAAAATCTAAAAATTGTAACAACATTCTCCAACGCTAAACATAAAAATAAAGATTAGTCTTATAGCTATATTCACAGCATCTTTTTCTACTTATTTTCATTCATATAGTGTCCTATGAAAAAAAAGAGAAACATTCCAATGATTCTATTGCTAGACATAGAGATTTAGGATTCAATTTAGGATTCAAATATTACACATGCTATTAAATCACACCCATTTCAACTTACTGATAAAAATAAATTTTAACCCTTAACTGGGGACATGCTGTCTGTGAGACCGCTAGCAAAGGATATTCTGTCACCCCTATTCTATTTTTAGCTTAATTGAATGGATTGACCCTGTAGCTTCATGTTTTGTGACCTTCAATACACGTGCATTTTTTCAACCAATTTCAGCAGATGCTTTTTAAAATAATTCAGTTATCTCTTCAAGCGCGGTCTCTAAGACTGCATCTCCCTGTTAGTGTCCCAGTGATAAACAAGGCTTAGCAGATGGCGCTAAAACTTCGGCCCCGAAATATCATCCAGTTTACTGATCCTATTATGAAGTAGTGCTCCAGACACTTTTAAATGAAGCATAAAATAATTTTAGTGATAAGGATAATTACAAAGAAGAGTTTTTCGATGAAATTTCGCATTCAATTGATTTTGATATGTATGTTCAAACATAATTAATTTTACTAGTGATAATGTATTTTGAAAAATTTATAAAATATATTAATATACCTAGAGATATATATACAGAATTTATAGGTTGATTTTTATACTAGTTCTTAACCTGTATGTTTAAAATGCTCTAGAAAACCATGCTATGAAAGTCACACAAGCCGATAAAAAAAGGGCCAATTTTACCCATTTTCATTTTTTTTTATTTTTCATAACAATGTTTAATTTTATATTATATTATTTTCTATATACCTTCATATACTGTAAAAATAAATATGATATAAAAAGTAAAAAGTAATATGCTTTTTTCAAGAATATTATTTATTGTAACATGTAATTTGAGAAGAAAATGTATGTTCCAACGTATTTACTTTTTTCAATGATAATATATTTTGAAAAATTTCTAAAACATATCTATATATCAAGAAAAATATCTGCAAAATATATTGGCAGTTTTTTATTCTAATACATTCATTAGAAAATTTAATTTGACTGTAAATGAAATGCGGTCTCGTAGACCGCACCTCTCCAGTTAAGTCCTAAAATTTCACCTCTCCAGTTAAAGGTTAAGATAAAACAAGGCTGATAGATGAGTAACCATTTAACAATCCACTCAGATTTTTCCCTAAAAAAAGACCATCAATAATAAATAAATATTCATTTAAAACAATAATGTTCGCCAATTTTAGTCCAAACAAACATCGTTAAAGAATCGCAGTTGAAGTGACTTAATAAATTCTCCTCCATTGCCAAATTTAATTTTCAAAGATTTACTTCAGAATCCCATTCAGGATTTGTAACATAACAATCTCAAAATAGAGACTTCCTACAGTAACTTGAGTACTTTTATCTGGAGAGCTGTGCTTTATTTCCAGCCTCAAACGTCATGAATGTACAGAGTGCTTCAGTTCAAAACGAGCGCTCTGAAGAGGCTTATGTTTCCTGTGACAAGTGGCAACCTGCAGCTGGCGCGAGGAGAGCTTGTTGTCAAGGCAATTTGAAGCAGCTGAAAACATAGTTTTACGATTCTAAAAATGGATTTTCAAACATCCCATTAGATTAGTACATTCTGTTTCATGCGTTGAAAAATACTCACTCGGGTAGAAATGATTTGTTTAGTCTCTGCGCTCTGAGAAATTTTGTAGTACTACTTAGGGCCTGTCGAATGATTCAAGCAAAAAGTTTTTGTTTGAAAAACAATGCCTGGAACTTTTTTGATTAAAATATAAATCAATTTTTATCACGTAGAAATAATGAGAATTTTACATTTTGAAATTGAAAATGATTGGAATGTTATAAAACGCGCAGATAAGTCCTCTGAAGGCCTAAGATTATTTATAAAAAGATTTTAATTTAAGACATTCAAACTTTATTCAGTTTCATAACACAATTCATCACTTATAAAATCGTACTTTTGGGTTTTTAAAATTTCCATTTATTAAAGAATGTTTTATGAATTTGTATGATGATTTAAAAGATTCTGAATATTTTAAAATATAATACACGTGTAAATACGTCAAAATTATATATATTCATGTAAACGTTTCACAGACCTTTTCCCATTTTAATGCAAATATTTGAAAGCTACATTTTCAAAGCATACGAGCCGCGTCTTGAAACTATTGTTCTTTATATCACTATGGAGTTTTCTTACTCTGTTTATATAAGAGTGAAGAAAATAATGTAAAATTAAAGTATTATATGTTCCTTTGTTTTAGATTCTTAATATTTTACTTATAATTTTAAAGCAGAAAGTATTCAACATATTAATAATTTAAATGAATACGAACGGCGTATTTTGTATTTTGTATAAGATTAACATGTTTGAATACTTACTAACTTGCATGATTTTTAGACTGCATTATTTGGAGCAGAATTTTTATCATAGTTACATTATTTGCTCTAGATTTTTTAAAACCATGTAGACAAGCAAAACCCATATTTGACAGCTCATAAGTAAGTTTATAAATTACTTTATTTATAAACTTACAATGTTTAAAATCAATACAGTGACTTTAAAATACATAATTGTGTTAGGTAATATATTATTACGGTAAAGAATTTATACTAATTCTTTTGCATATTTGTTATGTCATAAAAACAGTCACAATGAAACTATTTTTGAACTGTGTTTTTGTTATAAAAAAAAAGTCCAGTAGTTCGTTAAGTCGATAGAAGTATTGCTCACTTTTCTGTAAAATATCAATTAAACTAATATGAATTTGTTGAAATTAATTGCGTAGAGAACCTTTCTGTAAATTAAACTTGAACCTGTCTGTAAATTAACTATTGTTACCGGAGAAGGTATATAAAAAACAATACTTTGATATTGTTCTTGTGTGCCTTCTTTCCTAATTACCTGTCTGTAATACTGACTACGGACAATGTAATACTAATTAACTAATACAATTATTCAGTAATACTAATTAATTAATACAATACTAATTACCCATCTGTCTACTGATTACAGATAGGTAATTTGCAATGTACAGGGTAGTCACAGAATTTTCCCCTGATAACAAAAACTTATTCTAAAATAACTATTATTATTTGATGTATATGCTTTCTGCGATTTATTGCAATGGCATTTATAAAAGTTGAAATAAAACAACTAATATCAGAATATTTCAATGTGACACTCTTAGTATCTTAAAGAATATCAAGTAATATATGAATATGAAGAATATCAAGGAGCACTTGATGAGAATTCCAAATTCTCATCAAGTACATTCATCAAGTATTTTGATTTGATTATTTAGAATATAACATATTTTGTAACAATAATTTCAACTGACGTTGCAAGCACTTTGTTCTTTATCAAACTCCAAAACCGACATTAAACACTAGTGGCAGATTTCAATATATGGAAACTAAAAACACACTGAACTTTCCTCCTCTTTGATGCCTTTTTGTTAATAATCGAATATAAAATCACAATTTTTAAAGTAATTGCGCTGTTTATTGGACAAAAAAATCAAATTTATTTCATAGAAAACAGTTTACAATTTTGTTTCATACAAAACATTTTTTTTGGTAATATTTTTTGAAATCAGGAGAAAACCTAATGACCCCCCCCCGGTGTATTCGGGTTGTAGAATAACGATTAAAAAAATTTCTCTCTTTTAATTTCACTTTGAAAATGCAAAGAAATAAAATGATATTTTTTCTTATAGATAAGATACAAATATGGGTCACAAAAATGCTTAAATCAGGAAAAGGAAAAGTTGGCTTTCAAAATTAGAGAACTTCTTTTGCGTCATTTGCTAAATTTGAACCATTTTCTTCGGAATAAAATAACAATTGTGTCTTTCACAAAAATATATACAGCAATAGTGGAAAATTTCTCAACTCAACAATTGAAATCAACATGCGTTTGTGGTCCCCAAAGATTACTTTTAAGTCATTTTTTCTGTCATACGTGGGAAAATTCCTTTAAAATTAAAAGCTTCATGAAAAGAAATTCTTTATCCAAGTAGCAGTTCAAACATTTTTACAAAATAGAAGCAGACGAGGTAAAAAAAAAATATATGTTCATCTAGACAGCATTTGGGTCTCCTATTTCTGATCCTAACAAATGATTTGCCTCATAAGCGTTGTAGGAGTGACATATTAAATCCTACTCAAGTAACTCGCCTGCCAAGTTGAATTTTCAACTGCTCACTTCAGAGACCCATTTATAAATTGTAGAATAACAGACTTAAAATAAGGACTTCCCGCTGTAACAAGAGTACTTTTATCTGGAGAATAATGCTTTGTTTCGAGCTCCAAACAATGAAAATGTACCAAGTACTTCTGTTCAAAACGAGCTCTCTCTGAAGAGGCTTATGATTCGTATGACAAATAGCGAGTTGTAACTGGAACGAGGAGAGCTTGTTGTCAGGGCAACCTGAAGCAGCTGAAAACATAGTTTTTCCGACTCTAAAAATGGATTTTCAAAAATCCAACTTTATTGGCTGTGTTCGGTTTCACGCTCTGAAAAATACTCGCTCGGGAAGAAATGATTTGTTTAGTGAGGGCTTTTACGGAAAATGTAGTAGTACTTGTATATACATGAAATGATTCAAGCGGTAACTTTTTTTTCAAGGAAATGTCACAAGTTTTCCAATACGAAAGTAAAATCAATATTATTGAGCTTAATATTATCATCCAAAGTAAATGATTGAAAATTTGAGAGAAGTAATAAAAAGAAAAGAAAAGAAAAAGAAAAAAATATGTTGTCGAAATATTTGCAAAAATATTTCTGTATTGTGAAGTATAATTCTTCCCCATTGTGACAATTTATCTTTCTTTTTCCCTTGCTATAACTAATATTGATAACGAAATTATCCTCTTCTTTACTTTCTCAGATCGTAGTACTCCAGAAAATAATTAATCATCAAAAAAAAAAAAATCGAAAGAGATTTT
Source organism: Argiope bruennichi (assembly GCF_947563725.1). Taxonomy (NCBI): domain Eukaryota; kingdom Metazoa; phylum Arthropoda; class Arachnida; order Araneae; family Araneidae; genus Argiope; species Argiope bruennichi. Next base: position 108,583,058 of record NC_079156.1, read on the forward strand.
GACGAATCACCACGTTTTAGATCATGAGTTCAAAGAACACATTTTTGGAAAAAGTTCATCCCTTTGTTTGTGATAAAGATGTCTCAAAAACATTTTGAACTTGACAACGGAAATTTAGCATGCTGTTTTTATACCAAATTTGAAGATTTCTATCAAATTTTGAGCAAAATATGTACAAAGGAAGTTCGTCTGTCCGGCTTTTCGAATATGAGTTAACATGGTAATTTGCAAAATGAAGAGAACTATTTGGTGCACAGATTTGTCATCTATTGTACAGACACATTTCGGATTTTGCTCCAAATTCAACTGCGTCTTAACTGTCTGTTAGTCTGTACGTTCAGAAACCGGTAAACACGGTAATTAAAAAAATGTAATGACTTAAATATTTCAAATTTGGTATGGGATTTTTTGAATACACAAACAGTTTTGTGCCGAATCTTTGTTCCAATCTGTTGAGAAGAACATGTCGGAAAGGTCGATTCGATTTTTGAATACGATTAACCGCATGCCAAGGATTAATCGCCAAATATTTAAGCCAAGCATGACTCGACATTAAAAATGCTAAATTCTCTCCAAAAATTAATATTTTGTATTGTACGTCTATGCCATATAAGGCGTTCTTTGGTTGTTTGAAACAACAAGTTTATTAGAGAGAATGCGAGAAAGTTTTGAGAAGACTACTCCCGCTCGTTTAGTTTCCTGTGAAAGAAGACAACTATTCATAATTATCAATAATATGATTCGATAAAATGTGTTGTTAATTTGATTTTCAAAAGGGATAAGTATTTCTTTTATTAAGTTTGCTGATCCTGTGTTGATCAAATACATAAACCAAATACAGCATTGAAAAAGAATATTGAAAATTATCTGTAATATGAATACATCTGACTAGACTTAAAAAAAAGCCTTTAAAATACGATAAACTAGCATTATATTTGTTAATAAAACATTTTGCTTTGATTTTTTAAATGAATCTTTTAATGAATCTAGAAAAGGAGAGAAGATATCAAATAGCATATTATAAATCATTTTCGTTCCTCAGACCTTTCAGATAAGTAGACTGAATTACTTGATTAAATAAAAGATCATAAGGCAAGGTACCGAAACTGTGTATCATTGCTATAATGACCACTATAAACACCCATGTCATTATAATAACAATCCAAACAGAAAACAACTGAAATATTCAATATGTCTGATGTGTTTTACTTACTCAAAAAATAACAAGACGGTCTATAATAGCATGTTTTCATCTGGGTAAAATATTTGAGGGCAAATATAGTCAAACTTTTAAAAATGCTTTGGAAATTATATATTTTTCCAATAATTATATGAGAAAAAATATTTCAAATTAAAATGAAGACTTTTCTTTTGTTTTATATTAATAAAACACAAACTATCAAATAACTGTTGTGTAAATTTAATTAGTAAAATTTCTTCAAAAGTTTATTAAATACAGATATGCCAACAACTAAAATCATGTATGACATTTAAAAGAATTTATAAAGTTTTCGAAATTATTATCATATGCTTTACATTAAAGAACGCATTTCCAAATATTTATTAATTTTCTATTAAAATATATTCTTTATTTCAAGTAATAAATACTTTCACTCAATTTCTTTAAACAGTTTCAACATTCTTCAAATAATAATACAATAAATTACGATTAAAAGCGAAGATTTTATTAAAAAGAGATTAAAGCAAAAGGCCCTTCGCTTTGACAAAAACTTTTCATCAGAGATTTGCTCAGATTATTTCAAATCAATTAATGTCTAGGTGCTTAAATACTTTAATATATTTTCAACACTTACTTTAATGATAAGAATTTAGGAAAACGTTGAAGCGGAACTGTTAAATAATAAGAAAAGCTGGACATAAAATGCTATTAAATTGCAAGAAGCTTTGCTGCTTTCACGATACATTGCCCAAAAACGAAGCGAAGTCTTTAAAATACGAATACCAGAAAGTGAATTTAATGGTTCGTTGCATTTCTTCACTTCATCTTAATTTAATCCGCTTTCATTTTATGCAAACGATTTCGTTTTTAAATAATATTGAATGTTCCAAAAGAAAACGTGACTAATTGATTCAAATTTTTCGCACGAACAGTTAAAAGATCAGAAGATGTTAATAAATATTCTGAAAAATCGTCTGCAGTGAATCTGCAAATTGTTCTGTCTTCTATAATTAATTTTAAAACTGTTTCAACATTTTTTTGTTTCAAAATGGATGATAAATTAAATTTAGTAAATGTTTTCATTGAAAATTAGAAACGTTGCAGATAAGAATGCAAAGCACCCATTTCTGCGATTCTTTTTTTCATTTTTATTAGTTTTTTTTAAATTTATTTATCTATTCGTTTCTGTTATCAATTTACTTAATTTTTATTTAATTAACTGAAAAAAAGACACTAAATATTTTTTTTTTAATTTACGTTATAATTGTAATTGGTTTATAAGAAAACAGAGCTCATATAGTTATGAACTAGAGCGTTCTACTAATCTCAGATTCTTTTATGATGTTTTTAGTGTAATGAGTTGATTTGTGTAAACTGAATTTAACAAGAATTCATTGTATTGGACATAAAACTGAACGTAGAAAATACTATAAATTTGAATAAATAAAAATCAAGAAAAATATATTAAAATTAATTTTTGTTGATTATACTTATCGAAAAAATTCAATTCATATACTTGAAAAAACAGAATCTTTGATTTGAACTTCTGTTTGTCGTAGAAACTACAAAAATTTAAATAGAAAAATTAAGAAAAACAATAGCATTTAAATAATTCTCTTTTATCTCAATTACCTTCTTATTGCTGTGCCATGTTTATACATGCGTTTTTCTTAAATCTGCGAAAAATAGGTTAATATATATTTTTGATATATATTAACCTATATATAGCCATTGACAAAATTCTATAGAATTTTATATTTGAATATGAATTTTAATTCTTCAATAGATAATTTCAACTTTCGATTTAAAAACTCCAACAAGAAATTATGCACTGGTTTACAACATAATATAAGTAATATGATTTATTTTTACATTATTTTTTTAAGAAATGAAGGAATTTTGATCCTTTATATATTTTGTCTTATATTATCTTTTGTTTGATTACATTATCCATACATAAACAATTTGAAATTTCATGCATTTTGTGCCTGTGTATTATCAAATTAGTGTATATATATATATATATATATATATATATATATATATATATATATATATATATATAATTGCATCTACTCCACCCATGTATATCATAAGGCTTTGAGATAATTTGAAAGCACCGTATGATGTAATACCGCCCAAATTAGTTGGCGAAATTCGGTGAATATCGCCAACTGGTGAATATCTTCGCATAATTACGTTGCGGCATTTAATTATAATTATATAGCTTGTAAATTTTTATAATGAAAGAAGAATATTTTACATCCTTTAATCTGCAATTTTTTAAAAATAAATCGATAAAAAAAATTTAAATTCCAATATATGTTCACCACCGGTACATTCGATTAAGAATCTTTAGGCAGCATATATGAATACAATCTATTTTACACGGAAATAATGGTGAGAATGTTTCATACGGCAGCGCATCGGTATTGAAAGGTCATTAGTTTGCAATGGTATATTATATAATGTATTTGAGGCATTGGTTAGAATATGGGCTTATATTGTACAGCCACAAGTAATATACTATTTAGTATGATTACAATAGAGATAATGTATAGAAAATACAGAAACTAGAATCTTACTTTTGTTGAGATTTTCTTTGTTAAATATGTATGAGTTGTTTAGAATACAATTTTCTAAGTTAAATTGTGGTCCGCTAATGAGGGTGGCAACTGCACAGAAATCGTTTCTTTCAAACTTCTATGCCTTATCAATATGAATACATTCCAATATTTTTTTCAAAGATTTCACTTCACACTAATATTAAGTGAACGGATGTGGTCTTTCACTTATTTTTGTAATAATTAAGTCTAATATCTGAGCTACTGTATCCATATATATGCATATAAACAAAGAAATAATTGAAGAGGTCATTTTAAAATGAAGCAATCTCTAATTTTTTTTTTTTTACAAATTCATTTTTTTTTCTGGCGGTTTCGCAGTTATTTACTATTGACTCATACATTCCATATCATGGTAATACATGATCCGTTAAAGAAAAATTTTCTCACTGGATCTCATTCCAGTGTTAAATTTAACAACAGGTCGTCTCCTAAGCAATGTTTTACTTAAATATCATATATTCCTTGAAAAATACGAGCAGACATAATAAGGAATGTCACACATCGAGATATAGTTGCTTTTAAAATTTTATGACTTGCCTTCTTTGAAATTCTTAGCATTTGCAGATACGAAAGAGATGTTTCTCAAGAGCAAAAAAGATGTTTCTTAAGAATCAGGAGTTTTGATTTCCAAGTATTATATCGACAATGTCCTGTAGGAAAATCTTCTATCATTAATGAGATAACAGGGCATATTTCTGTTCATTCCAGTTTCAAATACAGCTCTGCCTCCCAAGTAAATTTTCCTATAAATTCTCGGTGAATACAAGACATCAAAAGGCTTTCTTTTGCAATTACTGCTACAGTAAAATAATAATTCAACGAACCATAATTAAAATGGATCAAAGGGTCTGAATAATTGCAGCTTTTTCTCTAATTTTTGTTACCTGATTTTATGCAAATTTAGTAATTGTAAAGATTTGTAATAGTATTTATTTTTCCATTGTGTATGTTATAAAAATATGTGCCACTGTAAATGAAAATGAGCTTGACCTTTTACAAACAAAGGTTCATTTAAAAGCAAGTCATTTTCGCATAGGAAAAGCAATTTATTTTTTTATTTTTCCTGCAGTCCATAATAATCATTTAAGCAGATTTGCATCACATGTAATATCATTTTACGACAGAAAATTTCTAAATTATGGAATGCTATGAAAAGAAATTGTTTATTTTTTTAATCTCTAGAATTTAGAAAGCAAACATAACCACCTATTTAAAATGACCCATTCAATTTCCAAAATGATATTTTTCTTTTTCTTTTCTAATGCTTGAATCTTCTATCGTTAACAACACAAAAATCACATTCATTTAAAATTGAATCACTTTCGTATAGAAAAAAACAGATCTTCTGTGAATCCTATATGTCCACAATAATTATCTAGGCAGTTTTACATCATATATAGTACCTTTTCATGATAGAAAATTATTAAATTATGAAAAGAAATTGTTCATTTTTTTAATCACTAGAATTTAGAAAGCAAACATAACCACCTATTTAAAATGACCCATTCAATTTCCAAAATGATATTTTTCTTTTTCTTTTCTAATGCTTGAATCTTCTATCGTTAACATCACAAAAATCACATTCATTTAAAATTGAATCACTTTCGTATAGAAAAAAACAGATCTTCTGTGAATCCTATATGTCCACAATAATTATCTAGGCAGTTTTACATCATATATAGTACCTTTTCATGATAGAAAATTATTAAATTATGAAAAGAAATTGTTTATTTTTTAAACTGCAGTATTTGGATGACCACCTGTTTAAAATGGCCAATTGAATTCCCAAAATGATTTTTTTTCTTTTCTTATTCTTGAATCTTCCATCACTAATATCACAAAAAAACATTCATTTAAAAATTAATCCCTTTCATATGTAAAAAAACAGTTCTTCTGTTAATCCTGTAAGCCCATAATAATTATTTAGACAGTTTTACACCATATATAATATCATTTACCGACAAAAAAATTAACAAATTATGGAATTCTTCGAAAAGAAATTATTTATTTTTCAATTATTATTCTCCTAATTAAAATTATTATTCTAAGAAATTATTATTCTCCTAATTAAAATGACCCTTTCAATTCCTAAAATTATCTCTTATTATTTTTTTTCTTTTTCTTTTCTCAAGCTTGAAATCTTCCATCATTAATATCACAAAAAACACATTCAATCAAAACTGAATCAATTTTGCATAGAAAAAATAGTTCTTCTGTTAATCAAATAGTTTTATAATAACTATTTAGGCAGTTTTACATTATGTGTAATGACATTTTATGACAGATAATTACTAAATTATGGTATAGTATAGAAAGAAATCTTTTATTTTTTAACATGTAGAATTTAGAAAGTAAAGATGACCCCCTAATTAAAATGACCCATTCAATTCACAAATTGACCTCTTTTGTTTTCTTTTTCTTTTCTTATGCTCGAATCTTCCATCTCTAACATCACAAAAAAACACATTCAATTAAAAATAAATCCCTTTCGTATAGAAAAAAAAAGAACGTCATCTTCTATTTTACAGAATTTGTTAATCCTGTGGGTCCATAATAATTACTTCAGGCTGTTTTACATCATATATAATACCATTTTATGCCAGAAAATTAATAAACTGTGGAACATTATGGAAAGAAATTATTTAATTTTTTAACTTTTTAGAATTTCTAAAAGGTTAAATTTCTTCAATTCCTAAAAAGATTTTTTTTCTTTTCTTATTCTTAGATCTTCCAATAGCAGCATCTCATTTTATAAGAACCCCTACCAAACTAACTTTCCACGCGAAAATCACTGTCGGAAGCAGATAAAATCCTCTTCCTAGACGCAGCAGATTAACGGCGGCAACACCGAAAAAACGACAAAGAAAACTCTTTTTAATGATCTCTGCTGCAGATTGTTTCAATAAGTCCCATTAGTTATCCGCAAGTTCCCTGCGAATGTTCGAAACTTCTGTTCTTCCGGAGAACACGGGGGCATCGATCCGAGAATCGAATCGTCTGGCGGTTTCATCCCCCCCCCAAGGCCTTAACCAACAGTTGCAACTTTATGGACGGGCTCTGACCTCTTAAATCACAATCAGTGGTCGACAATGTGTAAAATATTGCAGAAGACCGAGAAGCTGGATTGCACACGGACGATAATAATGTGTGAAAACTTATGTTGCTATTTTTGTCCCAATAAAAAGAGTTTGGGCAGTATGTCCGTAAATGTGAGGCTTGTATTTGTTTTGTAGATGAATAAACCTCTGCATATCTTCTTACTGAGGTATTAAGTAAACATTTAAGAAATATATTCAATATAAAAATCAATAGATCTCTTGAACTGCAACCATACGAATAGTTTTTGTTTTTAGTTTCGTTGTATAGGAAAAAGAATTGGCTTTGAATTTCACAAATATACTTCTACCCTTTGTTTGATTATTTTCAAAATTTTGTACAATTCTAAAATTGCAAATTTGGTGCAAAATCAACATCCCGAATTTCATTTGTTTAATATAATATGTGTTTCAGATAATGTGCTGATAGATTGATCTTTAATTTATCTTTAAGGAAAAGAATCCATTCCTTCAGACGATTTGTTCACGTTGACATTCTTTTGATATAAATGTCATGACAGTGAGTGGAAAGTCAAAATTTTCAGACTTTTCCAGCCTGGTTGGTTCTTTGAATCTCAAATCACCTACTATATATTCATGGTCTTGCTTTCATAGAAATGTCAATTTTAACGCTATGTGCAGGAAAGACAAAAAATGAAAGTTCTATACTATTCGCATTTTTGTTTCACACTTTACTGCTTGTTCGATATCGTCTCCTCCTTTTCGTTGTTGAAATAACCTTTTTATACACTCTTTTGTTTACTTCTTCATAGACAAGACATTACATCTCAAGAAAAGGACAGGACACCAAAATATAAAACCTCCTTTTTTGTCAGGTAAAGAAATCAATTCGCTTAACGTCATGTCACATGATAAAAGTAACAGCACATTTTATTTACATATTATCAGTTTATTTCATCCATTGTTTTGTGGTAGAAAATGCTTTTTCTTGAGGTAGAGATGCGCAATGTATACGTTCATTGACTTCGGCCGGTCTGCCATAAAGTAATAGTATTTTATTTACTTTTTTAGAATCTAGATGGCGCTATATATGAATCAAACTGTAAATTGTTTAAGTTAAAAAGCTTTGACATTTATCAGCAAAGAAAATGCGATAAAATACCAAATGAATTCGACAATGTTCTGCAACTTTCAATATTTTTGTATTATATTCATTTGAAGATAGCTTCATTTTATTAATTGTTTTTACAGCTTTCAGAAAATCAATGAATTTAAGAATGAATTGCTGCCAATATTGTATGATTTCTAATAATAAATATAATGATACTGTAAATGCAGCTGTGTTAACTTCCACATTCTGAGAAATTATATTATAAAAATTTTTCAAAATTAGTTTGGCAATTTTAATTTGACTTGTAGCATTCGTTTAAAAATTTTCTCGATTGACTGGAGAATATATCGGCAACAATTAGCAATTGAAGATCTTGCTCAAAAAAGAAAACCTTTTTTATTTTTAAAGAATTTAGGGTTTCGTTTAATAAAGTATAAAAAAAAATAGTCCATAGAATGTGGAATTATATTTGTATTTGCTTTGGAACAAAAATGAAACATTGATTTCAACGTATTGAAAATATATTAATATTGAAATTGACCTCCTTTTTTAACAGCAATTCTAATTTCTAATATATCTCCTCGAATTTTAAAGGAATATAACTCGCATATAAAATTCATCTTTGAGGCCAGACCACTGAAACCAGAATATAACAAATAATAGATAAGCTTTTACAATTTTTGTGTTGGATTTGAGGAGGTATGAGACGCGCTAGGATAGAACCTGGGACCTCGTGGTTCGCAGTCCAGTAACTTAACAATTATACCAAAACAGCTGTTCGGGTAGAAGCGCTGTTACTGGCTTATATGCAATTCACCACAGTACTCTCCCTCCTGTGAGTCGAAGGGGAGACGAACCATATGGCGTTGAGTGGTGATGTATTTTAGTAGTAGTAGCTGTTGTTTTAATGGGCCTACACAGTTGATTAGAGCCAAGCGTTATGGCGAGCGTTTTTGTGGGTACTGGTGCGCCAAGTGTGTCTGGCGACTTTTGGGGTTGCTGCGTCACGTGAGTCTGGCGACTTTCATTGCGGGTAGATGGCACCACAACAGCTGTATGAAGGTTGAAGGTTCAGCGTCCGAGGTCACCAATTAAGAGGTAAGGAACGCGCTAGGATAGAATCTGGGACCTTGTGGTTCGCAGTCCAGTAACTTAACAATTATACCAAAACAGCTGTTCGGGTAGAAGCGCTGTTACTGGCTTATATGCAATTCACCACAGATTAATCGCAACAGCTGTAGAAAAAGATGGAAGATTTAAAAGCAGATTAAAAAAGAAAGTTTAACAGGAAGATTTTTTTTACACCATTATAAGTTTTTTACTATTTTATTTATCATTTTAGAAATATTTTTAACCCTAAATTGCAACTATTAAGTTAAAATGAATCTATAATAAGCATTTATAATAACTAAAAACTAGTTTAAATGTTTTATTATTATTTCAAACTATAAGATGGTCTTTAAATTTAATACAACAAAATGCCAGGATATCACATGTATGTTTCTTCGTTTACTCCATTATACTCTTAAATATTATGACAAGCTGACGAACTAGTGATGTTATTTAAGTATAATTAGATAGTAATTTTTAATTGTAATATATTTAAAAAATATATTAATCAATTATAAACTTTCAATCAAACATAAAAATTGACGTAACATAAACTTTCTCGCTACTCTTTAATAAAGGTGCTAAACCAGAGAACATCTTGCATGAAATTAGCGTACAATAGTTACGAAATATCAACCGTTGGCGAGAATACAAGCATTTTTAATGGATCAATCCTGCAATTCTTGGTGAGTTATTTGGCGATTAATCCCTGGCATGAAGTTAATAGTATCTGAAAATAGATTCTATGCTTTAGAAGCGTTTTTCTCAACCGATTGAAACAAATATTTGACATAAAATTACAATTGTAGCCACAAAATTATACCAAATTTAATATATTTTAGTTATTATGTTTTTGAATTATTACATTTGCATGTTTTTAAAAGTACAGACAGACAGACGGTCAATCCCTAGTTGGATTTGGCTCAACATTTGAAAGATATCTAAATTATAGGTGTTAATTCTGTATATAGAATTTTATCTATCTAGCTCTCTTCGTTTTGTAATTATCTTGTTAAATTATATTCGAACAGTCAGACAGACGGATTTCCTCTGAGCGGATTTTGTTCGAAATTTGACAATATCTAAAAATTTGGGTATAAAGACCGTATACCAAATTTTATCTGTCTAGTTTAAACCATTTTTAAGTTTTATTTGTCATAACTAGACAGACAGGCGGACGGACATTTTCCAAAAATGAGTTTTTCGAACTCAAGGGAGACTAAAACGCGGACAAAATTCTTAATTTTGAATTTTTTTGGTGATTATTATATTTTCTCAACACTACGCATACAAGAAAACAGAAAAAGATTCACTACATCATATGATATTATGAAATATCAAATTATACTATAATACAATATAATGCAATATTGTACAAAATTGAGTAAAAAGCTGTACTTCTACTTTATGAGGAATAAAAATGGCTATATTAATTTAAAATGAATTTTACATCAACTAACACACATATTTCAAGCTTAATAAACTAAGCTTTCTGCCGAGTTTCTTTTTTATTTTTAATTCAGGAGCAGCAAATATAAATCATAACTAAAATCCAATTCATTAAGGTACCTTAATTTAAAGTTTCATTAATAGAGAAAACAAAAACAATCTTAAACAAACCCCATCTTTTTTAAACATTTGATTAAATAATATACAGTAGCCTCCCTATATAAATATATACTTTTCCCCCTTTGTTAATTATTCATAACATCAAAAATGAATAATTTATCCTTCAAGAATAACTTTTCCTCTTTTCAAATTTTTCACCGCCATTTTTAATCCATCCCAATCAAAAACTGACGTTTTTCTCTTGTTTGGCACGCGAGAACAATCGTCAGCAGCGCCACCAGACGGAGAGAAATAAAACAAACTAAAAAGAAGGATTCCAATAGGAGAAAGAGAAAGGTCTGCGATCAAAGTTATTAAAATATCTCGAGATCTAATTAGAGGAACACAAAGAAGTTGAGGGCTGATATGAGAGCGGGCCGATCACTTCCAATCGTCCGGGTATTAAATCTTCGATATTAATTAAACTTGTTTTCTTACCAGGGCTCTATTTCTAGAATTAAAATATGTACGGACACAAAGTTTTCTCCGAAGGGGATTGTATTGAAGTTGAAAAAGAAGTTTCTTGAACGATAAGCAAACGATTTTTTTTAACTTTCAATATCGATTTAGTCTGTCAAAACAGATATTTTCTTTTTGCTTTTATATGTCTGAAATATTTAATCCATATGCATGAATTTTTTTGCTTAGGTTTTTTTTTCTGACGAGCAAATGTAATTAAAGTATGAAAATAGTTCGGCATTGCAACATTTTTTTAAGTAATGAAAGATTAGGTTCGAGTTTTAAAAACTTTTAAAATTATTTCTGAAATAGTTTTTTTCCCTTTCTTTTGTTTATTTATAATAATAATTATAATTAAAAATTGCTTTAACGTTAGCTGTGGTAGTTAATTTTTATACTTTTATACTTATAGAACAATATTTATATTAATAGAAACAAGATATTATAAATTTTCTATAGTTAATTTATTTTATCGTTATTTTAAATATTATATTTAATTGATTAATAAATATTAATTATATTTAGAATATAATAGTTTAATTATTTGGCTATTTGAGACAAATTAAAGTTAAATTTCTTTAAATAGCAAATTCAATATTAAAATAAAATTGGAAACGCTCCGTAGCATATATCATTATATTAATGTAAAAGTTGGATGCTTTATTTAAAAGGTTAATTTGAACGCAGGTCAGAACTAATGATTTCGTAAACGTATTATTTCATAATTTGTATTTATTTAACACGCAAAATGCACAAATGGAAAGTTGTTCAGTTGCCTTACCCGTACAGAAATCTGAACACAGAATGTTGGGATTGCATATGAAATGTCTGCTATTAATTATAACAGATAATGAATATTTTAAGATAATTTTCAAATTTCAAGGAAGACCTGAATAATTTTTTTTGATCAGGGCATCTGCAAAGTTAATGAGCAGAATGGAACCGAATTTCATATGCAAATATGAAAATTATGAGAAAATGAATTCTACAAAAAAAGTTTCCAATGCAATATATATTTTACATAACGTTATGCGGAAAATCCAACCTTAACGCAGCAACTTATAAAAGAACATTCTTAAGGATCTGTGATATCCCTTTTTTGGTCTCTATGTCTCCTAGAAACGAAAGATTTTACAGATATCTCTAATGAATACCGAATAGATGCTGGGATATTGATTCCCAACCTTGGTTTCAAATTTGGCAACTTTTGGATTTCGAATATTCCAGAACCTGGACAATACCTCCATTAAAACTCGAGTTCCAGTGGTTTTTATAGAACACTCGATGCCCTATCACGAGAGACGTAGAAATGAAAGCACACAAACGGTAGTAATAAGTTGAATCATAAACTATAAGTGGAATAAGGCTACTTTTTTTATGCTGTTTTGTATTCGCTTTGTCTGCGTTTCGTTATGTAGGAATGTAGGAAATGTAGAAAATGTCGCATGTAATAAATCAGGTTTATTATTTTTTTATTTGTTTCAGTTGCAAATGTCACCAAACAAGAAAAGTTATTTTATGGGTACCCTATACTATTTTAGTCTAAAAACCGCATTTCCCTATTTTGAAAAATTATTTGAAATATTTTCAAACGTTTTACCATATAACAATTAAAAATAACTTTTTCTAAATGCAAAGGGCTATCCGTACTTTTAGCTATAAATTTCTTTCCCATTTTTTAACATAAATAATTTTTTTTTGCTTTTCTGTGCAAAAATGATAATAGATGGTCAATATTAAAACTTGATATTTTTTTCAATATTTTGTATCAAATAATGAATTTAATTTTTTTCGAACTGCAAAAGATAAAAAAGGATTTGTAAAATAGAGAATGGGCTGAAATTAAAAAAAAAATTAATGCAAGAAATACTCCTGGTCTTGGTGTCGAATTTGATAATTTTGACGATAAAAATGATGGATTTCGTATATTCTAGTATCTTTACAATATCTCCATTAGAAATTTTCTGGAATTAAAAAGGATGAAAAGAAAAAGAAAATGTGTTGAAATTTTAAAAATGTTAACACAAAAAATAATAAATTTAATTTTCTGGAATTGAAAATGATAAAAATGAATTTGTAAAATAGAAAATGTGTTTAAATTTCTATTGGCTCTAAAAATACAAACATGGCAGAGAATCCCTGCACCTAAGCACATAAAATTTATTTCTTCGATTTTAGTAAATGCAAAATAATATAATAAAGATGATCTACTTTCATAATGGTATCAAAATGCAGTAATATCTATTTACATATTATTTACAAAGAGTATTAGATATAATCTTCATTCTCAAGTTTTATGCAATGTTTGGTAGATACCATTCAAATGTATATAAACCTAAAAATCTTTTCAAATTGTCAATTTTTAGAGGAAAAACTTATCAAAATTTTGACGTCTGCACATCAAATAGAGCAAAATATTGTTCTAAGATTACTTTCTGACATTTTAAAATTTAAAAAATAAAATAAATCTATCCATAAAATAATCTTTAAAAAAACAAAAAATTATATATCCAATCTTAATTTCATTTCCTTCCAATTTTCTCTAATATTAATTATTTTTTAAATATCTTTTTAAATACATTTCGCTTTATAAATATGCTTTAAATCTTTTCATCATTTTAGATATTGAATTCATACTCATAGGCATTCTAAAAAGTTATTATTATATTTATATTTTGTACTCATGTTATCACTGTTGTATAACTTAAAAATAATTTTAAAATGAAATAGAAGATAGAACAAATTAGGGCTAAAATATTATCATAATATCACAATTTAAATCTAAAATATTATCATTTTACGATGTTTGAAATCAGAATTTCGAACCACCTTTAAATATTTTGAAGTATTGCATTATTAACTGAAAAGACACATTTCAATAATATTTTATTCGAATTCAAGAAGGTATACGAAGTGAAAATTCGTCAAAATCTTGATATTTAAATTTTTGACAGCTACTATACTTTCTCTTGTTTTGTTTCATACAAGAAAGTAGAAACAAATTATAAACATTTTAAGTCCTTACTTAATCATCTTATTTCAAAACAACCAAATATGGACTCTATTGTCTGAAGCCGAAATGCTTGCTGACCTTTTACAACCTACTCTAAGGAAAATTAAATTCAATTATCTGTCCATTACTTAGCAAAGAAACAAGCAAATGCTCCTATCCTTAAGACCATCGCTCCGTAAAACCAAGCTCACCTCAGCTTAACAACCCACAACTCAAAACTGTCAGGGCAGTTTACAGCCTACATCATAAAATCCTCTTTCCACCATGAAACAAAACTTTTTTAAGCATCTTCCCTTCAATGATTTCCCCTTTTCCCATTAACTGTCAACCGTGTCGACGAGGCACGTAACGAGGCTCGCTCTTATTTGGTTATTTAGATGTTAGAGCCATCCCTTTTCTGTTGTTTTTGCTCCCTGTGCCTCGCCCAGATCACAGCGCTCGGGGCGATTTCGTTTAATTCTTCTGACGCACGACCCCCGCTCAGTGCCTGTCGTCAAAACACTTCGTTCTAATCTCTCCAGATGTGTCGTCAAACGCGGAACGATGATGGTAAAAAAAAATATAACTAAAAGGGTGGCAAAGTGATTTCCCGAGGGAAAATCGTCCATCGCTCGTACAGGAAACGATTGGATCTGGGTTTGCTGAAGAAAGAACAAAAGCAGCGTTTATGCATATGATTGGATGGGTTTGTTAGACTGGGATTCTTAGAAGACAATGATATTGCATTATGTAAAATGCATATATCCTAAGATGGATGCTCTTCTTTGACCAGATGTGTTATTACTAATCTTTCTGGGAGACCCGGATTGTCTGATGGCATAATATCAGCTGGTTGAATAAGATTGCTTATTGTTGACGGTTCTAACCTGAAGGCAGTAATATTAGATATGAAATACAGATTTCATATTCATGTTTCACTAAACTAGTCGCCTGCGGCGATCATCTTGTTTTCCAAACTACTGACTTTTTAACTGTTAAATGATTAAAATGAAAAACTTTTTGTAATGTTATGCTATGCGATACGATTGGAACATGAACATAAAATCTGCTTATTGTAAAATTTAACTACAATATCATTTTGAGAAAAGTCATTAAGATGAACTATTTTTCCTCTAAACCCATCAAATATTTATTCTATATAACAATGAATTTTATAAAAAGATTTTAGTTGAATATAAACATATATTTTGGTGATGAAACGATAAAAATAAAGTTGCTCGTTTTCGTCCATTTTTGCTTATTTCAAAGTCAACCGTCTTTTTAAAAAGTGCTTATATTACGAAATAACAGTGGAAGTGAAAATCCCACTATGGAGTTAAAAACACACGATTGAATGTTGTAATGGATGAATTAGAATTCCATCGAAATATTTCAAAGCATTGTTTAGATTAAATAACAAATCAATTAAAAATATTATTAAAATATATTATTAAAATTAAGGGATACATTTTATAGAAATGGAACTGATATCATTAAAAATGTAACTTTTTGAGTCTTAGCACTAAGTTTAGCATGAGTTGGCATATACCTATTTCTACCAAAGGGGTTAAAATGAATAATTTACCCCTTTCGGTATTTAATTATAAAAAATATAAATTGACCTATCTATTACGAAGTTAAAGTAGAAAAAAAACTTTTATATTTTCAGAATATTTGTTGAGGTTTTGTGTGATGAAAAGGTAGTTTCTCTGTGTTTATTTACTAAAAAAGTGTTTGTTTTCTAATCTAAGTCTTCAATACCATCTGTTCTGTTACCATCATCTTCTACCAAAACATCGACTCACGCGTCTTCTTACTAGCAACTTATAATAGCTTCTATCTGACTGACTTTCGGCTTCGTCTTCTTGCTTCTTATATAACACATTCTCATTTCTATATTTATACCTATATCTATGCGCGTCCCTATCAAACCGTTGCATATTTAAATATAAATGTATGCACTCTGAACAACATTTATTTGAATGGTCAAAATGACTCCTTCGGTAAAAATAGGTACACTATATACATTCCTCCGAAACTGAAAAAAGAAAAAGAAAATATTTGCGATTATATGTCTTATAAATATAAGTAAAAATTAATTAAAATATTCTCATAAAGTAAGACAATAATTTTCTTGAAGAAAATTAACGTAAAGTGTTCTCAGAGGAATCAAAATGACCCCTTGGTAAATCTATTGTTAAGATAATACGAAGATTATTTTGGAAGATATGAGCAGTAATTTCCATAGGCAAGTCATAACGATTACTCATACTGGCGACGGGTAAGTCTATTTTTGAGTCCGTTCGTCCGTCCGTTACTGAGTTTGTGGAACTTTTCAATTTATGATCTCTAAGAATATTTGGATTTTTGATTTTTCATTAATATTATAATACACAGATGTGATTCATCGTCTAAAACGCTTTATTTTTAAAATAGAATTAGAATATCAATTGTATCACTTTCAATTGTAAAATACAAGTAGAATATTAAATGCAAATTTTATAAACCGTTCAAAACTAATTTTTATAATAAATTATTAAAAGAACTAATTTTTACAATAAACTAATTTTTTTACAATAAGCTAATTTAATTAAAACTAATGTTTACAATAATTATAAGTATTTCAAAATTTGTACACAAATACTGGAGAATAAGAAAGAAATTAATGAACATTTCGGGATAGTTAATTAAACTGTTAATATTTTAATTATAAAAATATGAAAATAAACCGAATCATTAGTTTCTGTTCATAAAAATTAAACTCTCATTATAATGTTCATTCACAATGGCACATTAATACATTAAACTGATTTCAATTTATGCATTTTTTTTCATCTCAACAATAAAAGAATTTAGCAATAAATAGTGGATAAAATTAGTTTTGAAGTTACATAAAAATCAGAGACACTCATTGTAAAGCAATAAAAAATTGTTGCCAAATATATTCAAAAAATAAAACAAAATATCTAACAAAGATGAAATACTTTAGAGTCCCACTTTGACAAGCAAACAAGTATCTATAAATTTCATTATTACAAAATCGTCTGTATCTATTCAGTTATAATTTATTTAATTTTAAAAATTTTCTGAGAATCAGCAATGAAACTGGATGTTAAAAGCTCTAATTTTGAGTTCCATTTTGATAAGCAAACAAGTATCTATAAATTTCATTATTACAAAATCGTCTGTATCTATTCAGTCACTTATTACATTTTGAAAATTTACTTAGAAATTGCATCAGTAATGAAATTGGATGTTAAAAGCTCTAATTTTGAGTTCCATTTTGATAAGCAAACAAGTATCTATAAATTTCATTATTACAAAATCGTCTGTATCTATTCAGTTATTTATTACATTTTGAAAATTTACTTAGAAATTGCATCAGTAATGAAACTGGATGTTAAAAGCTCTAATTTTGAGTTCCATTTTGATAAGCAAACAAGTATCTATAAATTTATTATTACAAAATCGTCTGCATCTATTCAATTATTTATTTCATTTTGAAAATTTACTTAGAAATTGCATCAGTAATGAAATTAGATGTTAAATTCATTACTACTAAATTAGAGCTTTTAAGACGGAATAAAAATATTTATTCTTACATATTTTGCTAAAAAGCTACTGCGGAAGAACACATGTTAATTTCATTTAATTTCTAATTATTTGATTATTTTATTAACTTTTTTCATTTTTCTTTCTCGTGTCTTAATTGATAAGTTTATACGAGTTGATTGAATGCAGCTCATTTGTTTAAGAGATGTGTAACATAGTTACAATGATTTCCATTTATGTTAAGAAAAAGTTTCAGTGCAGAATTATTTCAAAACTAAAGACTACTCTTTCAATTTATTTCTTAAAATGATATTCTTGAGATAAGTTTTTTCAAAAATATGGTCTTATTTTACATTTATCTACTTACAAATCTTGATAAAGTTGATTCTTTTTTTTTAATAATAATTTGTGTTTTCTATTCTTTTGATGTATTTTTAAATTATTAACTAACTAATTACTAAATCTTGGAGTAAATCCACTGAATTCATGGATCTATTTTTCCTTATTATCTTAGAACTTATATAATATTAGCTTCAACATAATTAAACTATCCGCGCAAATAAAATTCATTTTTGAACCAGTTAAAAAAATATTTTTGCTAAAAATCCGCAAAATATAATTTTTTCTACTTTTGGAAATAAGAAATATCATTTTATACTTATATAACACCACCAACAGGAATATCTTAGAAGTAAAATTTCAAATCATACCCAAGGATTCTTTAATTAACGTACTTTATTTCAGAGAAAAAAAATTACCATAAAAGCTGTAGATACTGCGAAAATAGAAAGAAATCATGTGAGAGATTTCATTTAAAATATGAAATTCAGAATTCTTTATGAAACTCAGAAAGAAAAAGGAATAAGCAACTCCAAACGTTTGATCTAAGATTTCGTCAGTTAGCCTTTTTACCCTAACCGCAATCTAAAACATTCTAAGTCACGTACTAAAAACAGTTAATGCACAAGTAAAAAAAAGTTCTATGCCCCCTCCCCCTTTTCTTTTCTGTTGATGTTGCCAATTGATCGTGAAGCAACTTTCTTACCTCTCTCAAGGAATATTTTAATGAGATGAACGAAATACACTCCGGAGAAGAGGCAGGAGAGCAAGGAGGGCAACAACAAAAAATTTGAAAAATCCGGAGCATTACCTGGGAAAAGAACACTATCCAGGCGTAGAAAAGGGAAGTTCGAATCAATCCACTTTTAAAATAACGACGGTGGCCACCCCCCCCCCTTTCCTTCTGCTTCTGAGCGAGCCTTTCGCTATTAATAAAATCCATAGTATAATAAAAAGGGAAAGTTTATGATGAAAACAAGTCCATTAAATAGCAAAAGAAAAAGATGTAAATAAAGAAATGACGCTCAGAAACAACGCTCTGTTGACGTCGAGAAAGGCATAAGTCATTTTATAAAATTTCTTCGCAGTGAGTTTTATAGAATTTTTCACTGTTTTTAGAATATTAAGGATATTAATCCACAAAAGAATTTAGATTTGTTTCTCTTAAATTCACAGATTTCCTGCAAAAAAACTTCGCATTTATGGCACACAATATTTTATCAAAATTCAGAACATTATAAAAAATATTTTTATATTAATCTTGTTTTAAGGAATTAGAGAAAACGACAATATTTTAAGCAACAGTAATTTCATAACAAGTTTCTCCCTTAGCATGAAGAAAATTTGATATTCTTTGTTTAATGTTGGTTAAATATTTATTTTGCTTATATATTTTCGATTCCAATCGAAGCTTTATTATCAATATAATAAGAAAGTATAATGTTCTCTATACTCTCTAATTAATGAAAGCATAATTAGAAAGTATAAAGTATTTAAGTATTTCTATTCATATTAGTTTAAAATATTTTGTGGATTTGTGTCATTACATATAATTCTTAGTAACATTGGAAAAAAGACAGCAATATATAAGATTCTAATAAAGTTTTAAAAAAATCTCTAGAAGAAATCCTGACCAGCTTTTACCAGATGATTTCTTTATTTTCCATCTTAAAATAAATATATTTAAAAGAGTTCTGTGTTTCATTGTGCAATAAACACCTGCGTTTTGACTGATAGATAAAATGGGAAGCAAAATATCTCATAATATTAAATACAGTATCCTTAGACATATTTTAATATCTATGAATTCTCAATAGAAATTCAGCAAAAGATTTTCAAATCGAAAAACATTCTCTAAGAACAGTTAATTTGGTCTAACAGCTTCTAAGAAGATTATATGTTTAATTAAAATAAATGTGATTTCCTTTATTTTCATCGTCTGCATTAATTATATATGTTATAATTCGTTACTCATTTAATTATCGTTTTTTTTAATATTTTAATTAGATCTCTAATAAGAATATCAATTAAAAAATCTCATATATTATTTATAAATATTAAATTCAAAATATAAAATATATTATGTTTTATTGGCAGAAAGGGTATATATTAATGTTCAATTTATAATTCAGGATTTACAAACTACAATACATGAAAAAAAATATGGGTTAAGACCTTTTATGCAAACATAAAATTTTTACAAAAATTTTATTTGACTTTTAGTCAGCCATATTATTAGTGATCAAAATAGGAATTTATCACAATATATTCAATGTATTTTTAATGTTATAGAATTATTTTAATTTAAAATTGAATTTCATTCAAATAATCTTATTCAGCATTGTGTGCTTAACATAAACAGGTTTTTCATAAAAAGTTCTTAAAACAGGATTCTGAGCTTCATTTTAAAAATTAAAAAAGAAAATAATGATAGCATTTTTATCGAATAATATTATTTATAAAATGTAGAGATTGTGCTCTTTTAATCACAAAACCTAAATAAACTCTCAAAAAAATTTCGTAAGAATATAAAAAAAAAATATTTATGTTATTGTCAGTGAATTTCGTTGGAATAATCACAAAAGATTGTAGCTTTTTTCTAAAGAGAAGGACATTATTTTCGCTAAAATATTTTGTTTTAAAAATTATACTACCAGAAAATTCTCTCCAAATTCTAGCAAAAATCATTTAAATTAAAATAGTAGGGAGCGAAAGTTTTCAAGAACTACTAAAAAAATATATTTCCTGCAAAATAAGCAAAAAAATCTTTACAAATCTCAAAAATAAGAAAGAGATTCGAAAAATATAGAAATAAGAATTTGGTGTCAACCTCTGGAGCGAATCACCAGACGTCAGAGCGAATCGCCAGACGTCAGAGTGAATCGCCAGACGATTTAATCTGCACCGTTCATTCTATTAAGTGAAAACATTTTGACACATTATTCTGATACAAATTCTGGTGTTGCCAAAGAAAATGACTTATTCCGTTATTCTATGAAGCAAAATTCGCATTAAGTAAAGAAAATAAAGAATAAAGGTAAAGACATTCTTTATCATTCTTTCTGACTTACGTCTGTTTTCTTCAAATGAACCTGATTTCTAGCATCAACCAATGAGGTCTCGAACCTTTACTAGTATTTTTTTTCTATGGAAGATGGTTCTCCTTCCTGTTGGATCTTGTATCGGCTTAATGGTGTTCTTTTTATAGCAAGTTGTTACAGTTACGAATAAATTGCTTCTACTGCTCCATTTTTTCCATCCTCCAGTGCCATTGGAGTAAATGTTCAAAAAATAAAATATGCTACTTTCGCCTCTATTGCATTAAGCAGAGAGAGGAGAGGCCTTTTCTGTCGTTAATTTACATATGGGAGATTCATTTCGCGCTTGGAAAAATATTTTGCTGAGCTAAAATGCAAAGCAAAATCAAACAAAAGTTAGATTACCATGAAAGCTGAAAAATAGCGAGCTATTTATTCCTTTCGAACGCTATATACATCATGTCTGGGAAGCGACATAAAAGAAAGGATATCTTCCCACCTTTTAGAATTTGTTGCATTTTAAAAGGGTATAAAAACAAAATGGGAGTTGTTTTTGAATAAAGCAAACTTTCCAAACAAAAAATACACAAATAAAAAGCTAATGCTATCGAATGCAGAAAATTTCGTATTCAAATCCTAAACATTTCAGAAATTTTAGCAACAGATGTTTTTATTTAAATCTGAAAAATCCTAAAAGCATTCTATAAAGATTTTATTTAGTACTGAATAGCATTTTTTCTCTAAAGTACGTATCAATATGCCGAGTATATCAGTATTGAAATCTAAAACATTTCAATATTATAGCACCGAAATGTGCGTGTTTTCAAATAAATTGTAATACATTATAGACAAAATCAGAATTCTCTTAATATTATCTTCACAAATTTAGAAATAAAAAAATAAATAATTTTCAACATTTGATATTCCTTCTAACTCTATTGTACAGAATCTATGTGAATATATTTTGATTCCATTATTAAATATTTTTTATTATTAATATGTTTTATTCCTATTCATGTCATAAATTAAATCTTAATATCATTTTTTGGAATGACAGAAGTATAAAGACACAAACTTGTAAAAAGAAAAAGAAAAATATAGTAAAAAGTTATATAAAAACAAGATACAAAGGCCAAATTTTTTTTCAAGTTTTTCTTGTTTCTACGTAAAATATTATATAATTAAAGTATTCCAAAATCCGAGCTTTGAAATCAAATAAATAATTATAAATATATAACTATAACCACAAATTTCTAAATTATATATACATATGTATATATATATGTAACATTATTTGTTGTGAAGCATGATGTAGTTTTGATGACAGTGAAGAAACTTTTTATCTTTTTAAAATATTTTTAATCCATCGGGTAAGCATAATTATTTACAAGAAAAGACGCGGATATTGTGCGTCCGCCACAGCGCGTTGCAAAAGAAGAAGTAGGGAAGAAGGGCTGAAATAAATTATCCCTCGTCTTATATAACCTTAGATTTTGATAGGGAAAATATTTCTTCACAGTGCTAATATATTATTAAGATTCTGATAGGGATTTCTGACGCATTTCAATCCCATGTAAGGGAAACACAGGGATCTTTTAAGAAAGAATGTGCTTACTGGACATTTTTTACCCCTTCACGCCGAGCGTGTGAAAGTATCGGCGTTTAGCTGATTAAGCAATTTTATGAAGCTTCTCTTGATTTAATTAAGTAGAGAAAGTGGAATTGGATCACGAAATAAGAGAATATTTTTAGAATGAAGTTACTATGGGGTAAATTAAGATAAAATCTTGGAAATTAATTAAATTGAAATTGAAAGTTTAAAATATCATTATATATATATATATATATATATAGTTTAGTCATAACATATATATTAGACAAATTGAAGTTCTAAATTTTGTAAATTTTTACCTAGTGTAATAATATTACTGCAATTACACTAAATAAATTCTTTTATTATTCTTATTTATTCTTTTACAATATTTATTTATTCTTTTCTACTTTATTTTTCTTTCTACTTTATTTTTCTTTCTACTTTATTTTTCTTTCTACTTTATTTTTCTTTCTACTTTATTTATTCTTTTTACTCTAAATTAATTCTTGAATTTTTCTTTTACAAAGAACTTAAATTTTCTGAGACTGCATATTACATCCTTTTCCATATTTTTTCATATCTAGATATACTTATTATAGCTAATATTGCTCCCTATTAATTTTTTATTGTGGACTTTATATTTAAAAATGTTGCTTATAATTTTTTAACTCATATGCGATTTTTCTAATAATACATCATACCTATGCAAAAAATAAGAATGAAATTAATTATCTTGAAATTTTAAATTATTTACCATCAGCTAACAAATTCACAATCGGAATGCGAGGTAAATAAATAATAATCTAAATAATCAATTGAAACAACAAGCATAACTTATAATTTCGGTTTCCAAATTATTTATTTTCTGTAAATGGTATCTTAAATACAAATTTGTTTCTGTCAAATAAATAAATTATATCCATGACTATTCAGCCAGCAAATCTATATAAATGGTATCAAATAACTCAACTGATCTTAATCTACATATTCCAGAATTTATAATTACATCTATATTAAATAAATATAATTATAACTATTTGAATACAATGGATATAGTTTGGATATAACATAATAATATGAAGAAAGTGACTTAAAATTTCCTGCCCGACAAATAATTAAATTTATGTTCTCTTTCGATGTTATACGAGGTCTATTTTGGGATGGGTCTTGCAATTTTATGCTGCGATCAGATGATCAGACAGAAAAAAAAAGAGTGGACTGTCTTTTCGTTTTTGAACTCCAAATTAGTGCATATGGAATGAATTACAAATTTATGATTATAATCATTAAATTAAAAATTAGATTTATAAATTAAGACTATGAAAATAAAATAAAAGTATGTATAATATATATAATTTCAAAAAATATTGAAAAATCCCTATAATTGTTTTAATTGAAGATATTGTCAGTTAATTCTTGTAAACTAAATGTCACAGTATTAATTAAATATTATAGAAAAAGATTATATTACTATATAGATAATCCAAATTTAGATAATACTTATTACCAAACTACATCAATTAAACAAAATATTTGATCATGCAGATTAAATGTTCACATCTTACTGATTGAACAACAAGCATCCGATTTAATTTTGAAATTAAATCGGATTCATGGTAAATTTCAATCTTCTGAAAAGTATTTACATCAAATACAGTCATTATTACTTTGTAAGCAGTTTCCTTTGTTTGTATGTTTTTAAATATCTATGTTTTCAAATAAAAGAAATGATAAATATTTTCTGAAATCATTTAAAAATTATGTGTACACTCTCTTTAAACAATTTTACTATTTCTTAAATGCTTACTTAAATATAAATATTAAATGTGCTTCAACCGAAAAGAAACTATTGGTAATTTAATTTTCTCTTTTTCGAAAAACGTGAATTCTACCTAGAACCATATCTTATTTTGCAGATTCCCAAGCAAATTTTGGAATACATATATTCTTTTAAAAACTCTATTTCAAACGATAACTCATATTTATTTCATCTTCAATTTAATATTAACGTTTCCACGTTTGTTAACATATGAACTACTTTCAGTAAAAACAAATTCCCATTTTGTAATTCCATCTTCATTTCAAACAAAAGCAAATTGCAGAAGCTTTTGCCAAACGATTTCTTATTTATGAATAAAAGAACATATTTAAATATGACAGTTAACGGCAAAAGAATTTCTGAATTTAAATATTTAAATCCTTAATTCATTTTCCCCGGAGAAGTTCAGAGCAATGATTTGGCCGTGGGCCGACATTTCTTCATTCTTCTACAACAAGCCATCTTCCTTTTTAAATTTCTCGCTAGAAGATAAGGAATGCAATTACAAAATCTTCAACGAATTCCACATTCTTCAGTCGAACGCAGATTTCTTAAGGAATCTGCCTGAATACCAACAACTCTTTATTAAACTGCACTTTAAAGCCGAAGTCTCGACAAGTGTTAGCACTTCACAATCTTTAGAAATATGAGAAAAATTGTTCGGTAGTGGAATTATCAACTACTGATTATTTAAACGTGTTATAAATTAACGCTTCGATGGTAGATTATGATATGTAATTTCTTGCTCATTTTCTTCAGAAACAGAGAGAAAACTATTGTCACAAGTTTTTTATTCGGATTATATCAAATTACAAATAAACATTTCAACAATTCATTATCGTCTGATGAAATAAAGCTCTAGTATGATGTGAATTAAAACATCAGTAATGGATTAAAGTCTGTAATTTTTTTGGAATTTGTTTAAGCTGAAAATTCACAAATATGCATCAAATTATTATCTATTTTTCTAGCATGTTGTACATTTACTATTCAAAGACATGTTGTATACTGGTAAATGTTTTCATTGATGAAGTAATACATTATAAAATAATGTATGAAAGTTAATTAACGCTTATTATTTCCTATTTATATTTTAATTCATTATAAATCAGCATTAGAGAATTATCGTTTGCTTTCTTGCTTTTTAAGTTACATGTTTTAAACCAACTGTTTAGAGTGGATTATGCATTTAAAGCTAACATGTTATACACATGTTAGTAAGAAATTGGCTTTTTATAATTTTTTATTTTTGTTCTGTAGTAATTTGTTATGTAGTACCATATGACAATCTGTCGACTTTTTTACCCTCCATCTTATAATTGTCATAAATCAATGGCTGATGTTTCTTATATTTTAATTCCCTATAAATTATCAACACATCACCAATGTTAGACGGCCATGGATTAGATTTATCTGTAATTTCGAGATAGATGTCAATGGTTGTGTCTCATTTGTAGTGTATTGGATTTTACAATCAGACACCAACGGATAGACTTATATCACGTGATTGCATGAATCGACATTTATCGCGTTTTTAGCACACACCTTAAAGAATATTTAACAGTAAGAAGATTTCTTTCTCTTTCTAGTTTCAAATTTATATATATATATATATATATATATATATATATATATATATATATATATATATATATATATATATATATATATATATATATTAATATATATAAATTACGTGTCACGTTGTTTGTCCGCGATGGACTCCTAAACTAATTAACCGATTTTAATCAAATTTGCACACCGTGTGCAGTTTGATCTAACTTAAAAGATAGGATAGCCCTTTTTTTGAATTTTTAATTAAAATTTTAATTATTAATTAAAAACTAACTTTCCCGCCAAAAAAAACCTTTTCATTTTCCCCACCGCCAAATGAATACGGCTTCAGTTTTTTTAGCCAACAGTCATGAGGCTAGGCTTAAGATTTTTCGGCTGATTATTTGAAGCGATTCTATTTATTTTCTTAATGTTTGATGCATTTAAAATTAAACATTGTTAATGAATCGATCTTTCAGATTCATTCTTAAGTACTTTTGAATCAAAATAAAACAGAATAAAGGAAATTAAAAATTTCTAATCTGCATAGCGTTAAACCAACTGGCGTAAAAAAAACTCACGCATTTACGTTACCGTAACTGGCGTTGAAAATTCACGCATGCGCATTGTGTTCTGATTGTTGACATGACAACCATTATCAATGGATAATTTAAATTATTTTTAGGTTAGTTGCATGTTTTTGTAATTAAATTGTATTTATGTTAGTTATATATTTTTTGTATATGCTTATAGTTTTAAGTACATCGTTTTTTTAAGTAGTTTTTTTAACCTGTTTTCAACCGATTATTTTAAACGATTCGTTTTATTTTCTTAGTGTTTAATGCATTTAAAATTAAACATTATTAATTAATCGTTCTGGTCATAATGAATCTGAGAATATTTTGTTGACAAATTCTTGAAATATTACATAAATTAGGAAATATATTCATTAGTGCCCATTAAGTTTAAACTCTCAGTGACTGTTTTCAGTAATCATATGACAAAAAAATACTTTGTTTCAGTAAAAAATATTATTATATTAATTGCAGATTAAACCTTTCCACTTTAATTTATAGTATAAATTCTACGGGAACTAACAGAAAATTAGAGAGATACATATTACGTTATGACTGAAGGCCTTTATAATATTATGAGTGAATTATATGACTATCAAAATTTGAAGTTTTAAAATATTTTGATGAAGAAGCTTTTAAAGCAGGAATTGCATAAAATATTTAATTATTAAAATTTTAACGAACGTTAAGATTGGCGAACCGGCTGGTCGCCAAAGGCGGCTATATATATATATATATATATATATATATATATATATATATATATATATATATATATATATAGAGAGAGAGAGAGAGAGAGAGGATTCTTATATTTTCAGATTCCAGGGAGCACTTCAAATCTAGGTATGAGTTGCTTTCTTGATAAATGCATTAATGGTACATTGCTGCTTCCTCTATTCCTTTGACGAATAGAGGTTCTGTATAAGGGATGGACCCATAATTCTCACCTTAATGATGCTATATTACGTTCACCACAGTGCCATTTCTAATTTTCGTGGCAATGTGGTCGTTCATATTACTCCGAGAACTAAAATAATATGAAAGTAAATATATATATATATATATATATATATATATATATATATATATATATATATATATATATATATATATATATATATATATATATTAACAAATTTTTATATAAAACATCCGTTTAAATGTGTATTTAAGTGTCTGGACATTCAAAAAAAAAATTGACATAATGGTAAAAAAAATAATATTCTTTAATATATATAATAATAATATTCTTTAATATATATATATATATATATATATATAATGAGAGAGAGAGAGAGAGTGAAGAGAAAATTTCTTTCTTAGAAAAAATAATCAACGCATTAATTAGTCAACAGGAGCGGAAATTAATGTGAACACAAAAAAATAATAACATATCCCTTAAGAGATTTGAACAATAAAGTGAAAAGATGCTGGCTTCATGCACATGCTATAATTGGCTAATATGCACGAGAATCGAATTTATATATAAACTAGCGATTATGTATAGAGAAATTTGTTTTTGTTGTTTCTAATGGCACTTCTGATAGACAAGCCAACTGATTTTAGAAGTCAGTGATTTTAAGCCAAGGGTGCGTCTCTTAGTTTTTCAGTAGCGCCATCTAGGGCCAATAGAGAAATTTAAAATATGTAAGTATTTGCATCCAGTTTAACCTTCATTGAATTCATCAATTATAGCTTTTAGAATAACGATCGTAATGTCTTTCACCTCATTGTTCGTTACCGTTGACAAATCACGGGGCATTGTCTCCCCGAAACTTTCTCGGATACTCTCTAATAAAGGTGTCGTCCTAGAGAACATCTCGCATAGCACTGGCGTAGAATAGTTAGAAAATATTAACATTTGACGAAATATTAACATTAGCATTTTGACTGAATCTATCGAGTCATCCTTGGAGGTTCATTCCTGGCATGCGATTCATAGAATCCGAAAATCGAATTTATGTTTTAGATGCGGGTTTTCCAATTGATTGAAATAAAAATTTGACGTTGAATTACACTTGTAGTTACACAATCACATATCAATTTTGATACATTTAATTCAACTTTGCTTTATTACGTTTATATGCTTCTAAAAGTACAAAGGGACAGACGATCAATCCCTTGTTCGATTTGGCTCATAATTTGATAGGTGTCTAGACTATAGATGTTAGTTCCATATATTGAATTTTATCACTCTAGCTTTCTTTATTTTGTAGTCATCATGTTAAATAGCCGGATAGACAGACTTTCTGTAAGAGAATTTTTCTCAAAATTTGATAGAAAACTATAAATTTGGTATAACGACCTTATGCCAAATTCCATCCATCTAAATCAAAGCGTTTATGAGTTTGTGACAGACAGATGGACGGACACTTTACAAGAATGTGTTTTTCGAACTCAGGGAATCTGAAATGTGGAGATTCGTCAAAATTTTGAGTTCGACTATTATTATACTTTCTCTGTACTAGGTATACTAGAAAGTAAAAAATGTTGTACTTCATTTTTAGCGATACAAATTGATTTAATTCCGTATTACCAATTAATGCATTTACTGCTTTGCTCTACTTTTTATTTCTTTCTTTATAATTATTTATTATTTATATTATAAGGAGCATAAAAACATAATCTTTTTCTAGTAAGATTTTATTTTATTCTTTTGATTTTGATTTATATGTAGATACAAATGCTGTTAACAAGAATATTTAAATAACGAGATTATAAATAATCTCCATTTACTCTCAAAAATAATGTGCAAAAGTAGTGATGCCAAAGTAAAATTTAAAAATTAATTCTTGTACAAACGGTTGGATTAAGAGAGAAAAAAATCGATCACAGTGTTAATTTTTATTTATCCTGCTTTTTAATAAATCTTACTGAGAAAAAAATAATAATGATCCAGTAATATTATGATTAAAATTTTCCATTAAAAGCTCGAAAACTAGCTTTGAAATATATTTAAACAAATCCCTGATTTATTTGTGCTTTTGATAAAACAAATACCTTTTACTCTTCGTTATTTTATTCTTTGTTATGAAGTAAATTAAAGTTATTGTTTCCCCAGATGGCAATTACTTAAGGAATTGTACATATATGTATTAATCAAACATTAGAGTGCATTTTTCTGAATTTTATTGCTTGATAATTAAGTTCATCCCTTCTCTTTTTATTTTAATAATAATTCCTGGTTGTTTTAATGATGTTCTTTTGATAAAAAAAAATGTTTGATTTTTTTTTTTTTTTTTTTTTTTTGCTGCATTCTTGGAAGTATAACCAATATATAAGTAAATATCGTTTCTTTGGAAGTTGCCTGGAATTTTAAATTAAATTATTTTTCTTTGCTTTAATTATTTTATACTTATTTTCGTGTTTAACAGCAACCTCAGAATCAGAATAATGATTTTTTTTTTCATCAACATAACATACAGTGGCTCAAAAAATTGAGAGTACACCTTACGTTTACTTGATAAATGCGACTTTCAATATAAATAACACATTAACGGGAAGTGCAAACTTGTTTTTATTTTTACACATAACAAATGGTTTAATTTAGAGTAAAAATAAAGAAAAATCAACGAAAAATTTCTAAATTGAAAATTTTCAGAAGCATTTTAAATAAACATACGCAGAATTTTGCCTCAAAAAATTGAGAATACACCAATGAAATTTTTGCAATATCACGCATAGAAACAAAGTGTCACTATTAAATTGCATGTCTTTTGGCTCTTATAATGGTCTCTAAACGTCATGGTACCGATTCGACCCATTTTTGGTGGTATCTGAAGATCTTTTACCCCATTCTTCTTGCACCACTTGTTGTAAATGGGTTTTGTTTCTAATTTTGTATTTTTGAACCACTTTTTCGAGTATCCCCCTCGAATATTCAATGGCATTGATGTCAGGGTACTGTGGTGGTGTGTGTAACTGTTGTTTACAACGAAAAAGACATCATATTTTGGCGTTACGTGCATTCTGTTTGAGGTCGTTGTCCTGCTGGAAAATGGAATTTCCATCTAAACCCAAATTTTTAACACTTTCCTTTAGATTGCTGCTACCATATGGTTCATCCAACTTTTTGCAGAAACTTTTCAAATCATTGGCAGAAGTGTAAGTGCTGAAACTGTGCTAAATGGTATTAAACAAGCTGGATATAAAAGTAGCATTGTTAGAGAGAAACCGTTCACGAGCTTGCAAATTCAGAAAAAGCATTTGAAGTTTGCAAAAACTCATCAATTGAAGACCAATAACCTTTGGAAGAAATCTATATTTAGTAATGAAAGAAACCTCAACATTTTTGGCAGTGACAACCATCTTACTGTATGGAGAAAGTCTAATACTGCTTTGTATCCAAAAAATTTACGTCCTACAGTTAAACATGATGGTGACTCCGTGATGATTTGAGGTTACATGGCTTCATTCGGGGTAGGGAATTTAATTTTTATAGATGGCATTATAAATGATACGGTTTACTTGAATATACTTCGCAGCAATCTAAAGGAAAGTGCTAAAAATTTGGGTTTAAATGGAAATTTCATTTTCCAGTAAGACAACGACCCCAAACAGAATACACGTAACTTCAAAATATGGTGTCTTTTTCATTGTAAATACCAGTTACACACACCACCACAGTACCCCGACATCAATGCCATTGAATATTCGTGGGCCATACCCAAAAAAAGGGGTTCAAAGACACAAAATTAGAAACAAAACCCATTTAAAACAAGTGGTGCAAGAAGAATGGGGTAAAATATCTTCAAATACCACCAAAAATGGGTCAAATCGGTACCATGACGTTTAGAGGCCATTATAAGAGCTAAAAGACATACAATTTAATAGTGACACTTTATTTTTATGCGTGATGTTGGAAAAATTTCATTGGTGTATTCTCAATTTTTTGAGGCAAAATTCTGCGTATGTTTATTTAAAATGCTTCTGAAAATTTTCAATTTAGAAATTTTTCGTTGATTTTTCTTTATTTTTACTCTAAATTAAACCATTTGTTATGTGTAAAAATAAAATCATGTTTGCACTTCCCGGTAATGTGTTATTTATATTGAAAGTCGCATTTATCAAGTAAACGTAAGGTGTACTCTCAATTTTTTGAGCCACTGTAAGTCGATGTTTCAAGAAAAAAGAAATAATATATTTTAATACTTCAACAACAATTATTTCTGAAGTAATTTTTATCATTTTTTTTTAAATTTCTGAATTAGAAATCAGCTTACTTAAGAAAGCAAACATAAGTCGATGTTTCAAGAAAAAAGAAATAATATATTTTAATACTTCAGCAAAAATTATTACTGAAGTAATTTTTATCATTTTTTTTAAATTTCTGAATTAGAAATCGGCTTACTTAAGAAAGCAAACATAAGTCGATGTTTCAAGAAAAAATAAATAATATATTTTAATACTTCAGCAAAAATTATTACTGAAGTAATTTTTATTATTTTTTTTTTAAATTTCTGAATTAGAAATCGGCTTACTTAAGAAAGCATTCATTTGATTTAAGAAATATTATATTATGCATATTTGACAGTGAAGAATTTGGTCTGCTATTGGCTAGATTTATATTCTAATAAAATACAACTCCAAGAATCTCCAAAAATAAATGTTGCACTCTATCTTTTTATTTAGAATAAAATATTAATTTAGGTAATGTCTTTTTTCTGTTCTGATAAATGTTTCATTATAAAAGTATTTTACTAATAAAATTGAAATACGTTTAT
Organism: Argiope bruennichi; assembly: GCF_947563725.1. NCBI lineage: Eukaryota > Metazoa > Arthropoda > Arachnida > Araneae > Araneidae > Argiope > Argiope bruennichi. Next base: position 108,615,398 of record NC_079156.1, read on the forward strand.
TTGGTATTTTGAATTGAATTGAGATAAATTTATTGTCACTGGATATACTTCAAATGAAACCCGTTAGTTTAATTATGCAAACTATAACATGATTACCATTGATTGTCTATGATTATCATTGATTTTAAGTTCATTGAAATTACTAGAATTAAAAGCTACATCTAAAAGTATAAAGTCTCATAAAATAATTAAAAAAAACTACTTTTATTATTACTATTTAGCAAGACTAATGATTAAGTATTTACTATCGATTTGGCATATTAAAAACTAAATACTAATTATTTAATACAATATTGAAAAAATCAATATGGTACTAAAATATCTAAAAAAATAAAGTTACAAGAAGTAAAATAATTTTTTAAAAAAAAACCCTTTTTTTATTATTACTACTTATGAAATAATGATTAACAATTTATTAATTATTTGGCATGTTAAAAAATACTAATTATTTAATACAATATTAAGAAATCAATACGGTACTTAGTCGACACTGTAATGCAATCACTTTACAGATTACATTTAACAATGCAGTTTCAACAAAAATGCTATTTAATATTTTATAACTGAAGCACTATGCTGTTATTCAAATTCACAGGCAATCTAGAATAATTTATGGCTTTATCCTGCTTTTACATATTTTAATGTATAGCTGAGAAAAGTAAAGAAAAGAAAATGTAATCTAGAAAAAAAATCAAAACATTCTAAAACCTATTCTTACTGAATAGTTTCTAGCATGAATATTATTAAACTATTCAACATTTTATTAAACGAACATTCAAAATTTTAAATCATCTTCATTACCTAAATCTGTTAAAAAAAGTCTAGAAAATATAAGCTTTTTTAAATATGTTTCAACGAAATTCAATAAGCATTTTACAAAACTGGTAGATTTTATGTTTATAATTTAGAGTCTCACTTCAAAATCGCGGAAGCATAAAACACTTTCAGACACAAGAATATTTTCAAAACTATTCTGTTTTTGCAACAAGATTAAAAATGAAATATAGATGTTTTAGACCATTGAAAATAAGTCGTAAATTTAAAAAAAAATATTTTGTGATTTGGTGTTCAACAAATTTACGGCCGTAAACACAATTTATTTTGAGTACGAAATGAACTGGGAAAATGAAAAGAAGCTTATTTTGTAAAAGAACATATTCTTCAATCCGAACGAAAAATATTCTTCACAATGACAGGAAATAAAAAAACAGCAATAAAGAAAGAAGAAAAACTTGGGTAATATATCGCCAAACGAACTCGAAAATAACTTCACTTAGCATCGTCCTCGATCTGCGTAAACAAACCGAGATAATAACTGACAAAAACAGACGATTTTAGAAAACGAAAGCTAATTACGGAACCGCATTTATGGCGGACATAGAGATCAAAAGAAGATTTTACGACAGTTTTAAACCCACTTTTTCCTGAAAAATTCAGATAAACAACTCGGAATGGCAAAGAACGTGCCTGTTAAAGGCCGTTGAGACCTCTCTGGAAACCGTAAGATTCTTAGAAGTAACTTTTAACCGTATAATCTTGTTTGTCGAAATAATAATTGCTAAAAAGTTCTTTCTTGAAGAACGTTTCGGGAAGTGTACAAACAAGACTCATAATTGGGTTACTGCTTACATAGCTGAATTAACGTTAGGCCCCAGCAAAGTTTAAGTGAAATGACATTTATTTTAGTGAGTTTATTTTTCTGGAAAACAGAGTTATTTTGTGATTTGGTATTAAATAGGCACAGTATGTACTTTTCATTTCAAAGACAAGGTTATTTGTAATAAACTTTTCATGTACATTAAAAGCATTTACTAAATATTCGTTTGTAGCACATTTTTAGGAGAAATCTAAATATGAAGTAATAATTTATCCCATTTCCTTATATTTCAGGAATATGTATTATTTAATTAATATCGTTACAATATATATTGTTAACTTTTATTTTAATATAACTAAGATATAACTTGTAATAACTTGTAAGTTTATAACTTTTCAAATCCACTTTATAAATTATTTTTTCACCAGTGGAACTTAAAATGAAATTTATATAAATTCTAAACTAAATACATACTTCTTGATGTTTATAAAAATAATATATTACAAGCTGTTTTTCATTTATTTATTTACTAGCCGCCTTTGGCGACCAGCCGGTTCACCAATCTTAATGTTCGTTAAAATTTTAATAATTAAATATTTTATGCAATTTCTACTTTAATAGCTTCTTCATCAAAATATTTTAAAACTTCAAATTTTGATTATCATATAATTCATTCATAATATTATAAAGGCCTTCAGTCATAACGTAATATGTATCTCTCTCATTTTCTGTTAGCACCCGTAGAATTTATGCTTTAAATTAAAGTGGAAAGAATTTATCTTCAATTAATATAATAATATTTTTTACTGAAACAAAGCATTTTTTTATAATCTGATTACTGAAAATAGAGTCACTCAGCGTTTAAACTTTATGGGCACTAAAGAATATCTTTTTAAATTTATGTAATATCTCAAGAGTTGGTCAACAAAATTTTCTTAGATTCATTATGAGCAGATCGATTAATTAACAATGTTTAAATTTAAATGCATCAAACACTAAGAAAATAAAACGAATCGTTTAAAATAAACGGTTGAAAACGGTAGAATTTATGCTTTAAATTAAAGTGGAAAGAATTTATCTTCAATTAATATAATAATATTTTTTACTGAAACAAAGCATTTTTTTATAATCTGATTACTGAAAATAGAGTCACTCAGCGTTTAAACTTTATGGGCACTAAAGAATATCTTTTTAAATTTATGTAATATCTCAAGAGTTGGTCAACAAAATTTTCTTAGATTCATTATGAGCAGATCGATTAATTAACAATGTTTAAATTTAAATGCATCAAACACTAAGAAAATAAAACGAATCGTTTAAAATAAACGGTTGAAAACGGTAGAATTTATGCTTTAAATTAAAGTGGAAAGAATTTATCTTCAATTAATATAATAATATTTTTTACTGAAACAAAGCATTTTTTTATAACGCAAATACGTGATTTTTTCTACGCCAGTTGGGGTAACGCTATGCGGATTAGAAATTTTTAATTTCCTTTATTCTGTTTTATTTTAATTCGAAAGTACTTCAGAATGAATCTGAAAGATTGATTCATTAACAATGTTTAATTTTAAATGCATCAAACATTAAGAAAATAAACAGAACCGATTGAAATAATCCGCCGAAAAATTTTAACCCTAGTCTCATTACTGTTGGGAGAAAAAAAAACTGAAGCCTTTCTCGTTTGGCGCTGGGGATAATGGAAGATTTTTTTGGCGGAAAAGTTGGCGGTGGGAAAAATGGAAGATTTTTTTGGCGGGAAAGTTAGTTTTTAATTAATAATTAAAATTCTAATTAAAAATTCGAAAAAAGAAACCCCAGGTGCACATTCCCAACCTCCAAGGTATACATGTACCAAATTTGGTAGCTGTATGTCAAACGGTCTGGCCTGTAGAGCGCCAACACACACACACACACACATTGAGCTTTATTATAAGTATAGATATAGATGAATTTGTATAATTGCGAGTTCCTGGTTACAAGGCAATATTAATGTTTCTATGATTTAATTTTTTATTCGATTAACTTTGGTTCCACGTGAAAATATGGTAATTAATAGTGACTTTGAAAAATCAATGGTCAAAAAATTCCATAGTAATCCTAATAATAATTTGTGGAATACATTAAAGAATTAAAAGGAACATAATAATTATTAAGTAAAACTAATTTTAATAAGATACATTTTTAAAATGAACAAATATATTTTATCAAAAATTTAGATATGAAAACAAAAATCGCAAAAGTATTCGGCGCTGAAGAATGGAATAATAAGGAACTAAGCTACATTTAAAATTATAAAAAATATAACTTATAAGCTTTAATTAAAAATAAATTTGTATTACGGATGCGATTAAAATTCCAATTTATATAGAACATCATACTTTTATTATTTTTCTTTTCACATCAGATTTTTGTTAGAATTATTTTCATGATAATATATACAAAATATATTAATATTTAAATTCCATTTTTATTTATAATTCATCTCTTAGAGTGAAAATGAATTTTTAATCAATCTTTGGAATATTACTTAAAAGAATGCAACGTCATTATTCAATATTTTAATTATTTTATGAAAAATAAATATTGTATATATTAACAAGATTAATTTTTTCTGTCGAATAATATAACTTTGAAAGTAAAATATATAATTATTTATATTTCCTTACTCAAAATATTTCGTGATTTTATCATAAGAATTATGAAAACCTGGAGAAATTTTTGATTTAAATAAATAGAAATTTTTAAAAAAATGTCTTAATTTATAAAATTGAAAGGAATTGTAAATAAAGTTGAAAAGAATAAAATTTAGTATTTATTTGAAAGTATTTATTTCAATGTTCAATGTTTTATACTGGTATCATTATTTGAAGATATCTTTATTTACTTATTTCTTATTTTGAAACGAAAATTTTATTCAAAAAAGCTTAAATAAATTATATTTTCTTTCAGTATTATTTGTTAATAGCTTTTTTTTTATATTCTTTGAAAATTGTTTCGTCAGATTAGAATAAAAACCGTTATGCAAATAAATTGATAACATTTCCTTGAAAATAAAATTTGATGCAATATTATTTAAAAGAAATAAACATTTTTTTATTTATTTTAAATCTTTATTTCAAATTTCTTTATTAATATTATCGTGTGAAACCATAAGTAATTAATAAACAGCAACTAAAATTAATTGCAATAAACTTTAAAGAATAAAATAAAGATACTGTCTGACAGAATAACATAATACTTTTACAAAATGGTTCATCAAAATATAAAATCTGAATAAGTTAAAATAAGCATAAAAACTTCGTACGTAATTGCAATTGAAATTATTGAAATAATTTTCTTCAAATTTTCTTCATTTATGTTATAAAATATAAAGAAATAAAGATTTCGTAACAAATATTTGTTCTTTTTTATACAAATTTTGCTTGCATGCATAGAAATTTTTATTTATCTTTGAAAAAGATTATTTTATCTTTGTTGTTATTATTCCTCATGAACGGAAATGTATAGATTTAAAATCGTTTTATTTCTTGCTTCCATATTGTCAGAACTCGCAGTCTCAAAAATTTTTAAATCACTATTTAAAATTATTATTAATTAATGGAAAAATTAATTTTCATCTATTTTTAAAGTTTGTTTGCTATGTCTGTAATTTTCAACTGTTCTTCGTTAAAAGCGGTGGAAAAAGGTTACGATAAAAAGATCGTTTGTTGCAATTGATATTTTTATTTCATTAAACATAGAATTCCACATCATAATAAGATTTTGCGTATTATGATACTTTATTTTATAGCATTTTTTTACGGTGATTGTACAGCAGTGATATTCTTTATCACATACTTTTTTAAAAAAAGTACATTTATTGAAGCACGCATTATTATTCCTTTAACGAAAATTTTAAATATATTTATACTTTCTGTATATAATGTTCATATAGCAGTTAATAACAGATTTTATTTCTGATCAATTCTTTTTTAATATACGTAAATATTTTTGTAAAGAATATTTTAGGGAATTAAGAAATTAAAAAAACTTTTTAAAATTAAAACTTTCTTGTTTTTGTAATTTTTTTAAAATTTTTATTCTTAAATATGAAAGGATCATTGAATCAGCAGTTTGTTAAAAATGTCTAACGCCAAATAAATCTTAGCAAAAATAATGTGAACAAAACATATGTCATTTTATAGACGTTAAATGTAAGCTATAGAAATGAAAGGAAAACTACTAAATAAACTGATGATGTAAAGAATGTTACATTATATAATGGTTAAAAAATTAGGAAATTTTTATTTCTTGTTTGTGTTTCCCAAAGAAAGAGAATTCTAGATTCAATTTCTTTTTACAAACTGTTGCGTTAGTTAGGATTTTAAGGAATATTTAATGAATATTAATTAAACAATTTTTTATTAATAAATACCATTAAAAAAGACAGAATAGGTGTTGTTATTTAATAACATATACATTTTATAATCTTATTAATGTTGATTTTTATTATGTTTGAAACATGAAAAATGTTCAGTTCAATATAACATGGACAAAATAGCTTTATTGGCTTTTCGCTGCTGTGAGAACTATCCTTTATAAAAAAAATTATAAATTTCAACTACATTTGTATTCTGAAATTAAAAAGCAATACCATTTTGTATTTTGCAGAAAGAATAATTTGCTATTGGTTTATTGTAATAAAAGCATAAATATATAATAAAAACATCAGGAAAAATATGATTAAAAATATCATTGAAATAAACATGGAATAAAAAAGAAAATGCACCTATTTATGATTTTTAGAGAAATAAACGAAGCGATCATTCGACTTCGAATATTTTTTATAAGTCTTTAGTAAAGCATGTATCGATCTCTCACTGTGAGGCAGGCATAAATTCGATTACACATAATCTTGACCAGATTACTTCGGAGAAAGTGAGATTCATTAGTTTTGCCACTTGTCCACTAAGTGCACTCCATAATGTTCTAAGGAATTAAGGCCGGAGAATACCATTCCATTCGATAAATCATTTCACTTTCAAGAATACTGTCAAAATAAGCCGCTGGATGACAAAAGGCTTTATCATCAAACGGTTCCCAACTGCACTATGAAACTCGTGTGTAATATCTTACAAATATACTTGCGTGTATTATTTTGTCCTTTCAATGACGTAAAATTGTGTGCACCCATTTTAGATTAGATCTTTTCAGAGTGTAAACCACAATTTCAGTAATTTTCAATTTCCAAACTGGTAGATCTTTCTAGATTTTACTAAATATCTTAATGTAATTAATATAAACATAATTAATATTAATAAATTGATATAATTAATTAATACAAAATTACGTTGAATTATAAGTTACAGGAATTAATTTAATATTTCTTTTAATATATCTATATTCCTGTGCGTTACAACAATATTAAATGTTTTGTTTAAATGCATGTTATGTACTATGTAGTTAAGAGTTATCTTTACTTTCTTACATACAAATTATAGAGAAAATTTTATAATCGTCAGAAAAAAAAAATGGATTTGAAACCTTAATCCATCTAAACTTTTTGGACTGTTTTGAATTCGATTTTTTTTAATTATGTATCTCTGTCTGTGAACACGATAATTAGAAAATTTTGAATTAGACCAACGAAATGCGAAATAATGTAACATGAAATTTTTAATAAACTCTATTGACAGGAAATTCGCCTGGCTGTCTGAAAATAAATGAACGTGAAAATAGAGCTAACATAAAGGAAATATAGAGAGCTAAATGGATGGACCATGTCACACTGATTTAGTATTTAAAATGTAGATTTGTGCGAAGTTTTCAATCAGATTCGTTTAAAGAGTAACATTCTACTGGTCTGTACTTAGCATGCATGTAAACATAATAATTCAAAAACGTAACAACGTGGTAAATAAAATTTGGTAGACCTCGAAAATGTAAATTTTATTAAAATTTGCAACAAAACCTACCAAAGAATTCGCTATCTGTCTGTCTGTACTTTCGTATTTTTGAGTTTTGTAAACACAAAAACTCAAAAAGGGAATAAAGTAAAAAAATGGAACTTAAAGTCTCATCTTGCGAATATATTTGCAATTCTATGTCAGATATTAGTTTCATTCGATCAGAAAAAAAGTCCAAAATTCATATTTAGTTTTCCATTGCTTGTGTATTAACCACATACCAGTGATTAATCGCCAAAAATTCACCAAACATCGCACATTGGAATCGATGAAAATTATCTATTCATGACAAAGATAAATATTTTATTAACTACGGTTCACCAATGTCATGCAATTATTACAGAAGTACCAATTTGTTTTGCTAAACAACGAAGCTAACAGTTTTCATGGTGGGAGTCGGAAAATAGAAATCTGAACATTCGTGGCCTTCAGGACTTCGCCCAAGGTCTACAATTTTATGAAAGGAAGGCATAATTAGGTTCATTTGGTTATAAGAGTATTTATAAAATCCAAGGGACTGCTTAGTATTTTAATTTTCTCGTATATATATTGCGAAAGTATAGTAATTGACAAAAAATTGAAACTCGAGATTTTATCGAATCTCCAGCTTTTAGACTTCCTTAGATCAAAAAACACATTTTTGGAAAATATCCATCTGTCTGTGCCTATCTGTGACAAAGACAACTCAAAAACGCTTTAATCTAGACAGATGAAATTTGGTATACGGTCTTTTCACCAAACCTGCAGAAATCTATCCAATATTGAGTAAATTCCGTTCAGAGGAAGTCCGTCTATCCCGCTGTTCGAATATAAGTTAAAATCGCAGTTACAAAACGAAGAGAGCTAGATTAATGGAATTCACCACACAGATCTAACATATATACTGTAGATACCTTTCAAATTTTTATCCAAATCCAAGAAAGGATTGACAGTCTGTCGGTCTGTACTTTCAGAAACATATAAACGCGATAATTCAAAAACGCAATAACTTAAATATATGAAATTTGGTATAGGAATTTGTGACCATGAGTACAGTTTTATGTCAAATATTTTTATCAATCGGTTGAGAAAACATGTCTAACACAAATTCGATTTTCGGATATTATTGGCAGTATGGTAGGGATTTATCGCCAAATAACTCGCCAAGGATGGCACGATAAATTCAGTAAAACTGCTAAATTCAATATTTCGTAACTATTGTACACCAGTATTGCGTAAGGTGTTCTGATATGACAAGTTTTTCAGACAGTATGCGAGAAAGTTTTGGGAAGACTACTCTAACCAGTTTAACTCATTATGAAAACGCGCCAAATTGTAAAAGCACGCAAGAAAGTCAAGTGAGTGATTTATTTAATTGTTTTGTAGATTAACGTTTTTCTACCTCCCTTAAGAGACCATCTTATACCATGCAATTCAACAGTTTGAAGAGTTCTGTCAATATAGGATCATTGAAATGGTGGTGTACATATATATATGTGTGTACAGTATTTATACCATTACTTAGGAAAAACGTAATCCCCTCCCCCACATCGGATTATAAATCTTTTTACTAATCCTAAGTCGGAAAACTGCGAAATCAGCCATTTCGATTTAGGCAATTCTTTGAAGGACAAGAACCGGATATTCTTAAAAATCTGAAAAGGTCAAATCCTATTTTTTTAAAAATTTCAATTAAGGAAACAGGTTTTAAAGAACATCCAAAGTCAATGCCTTAATCTCTTTTCATCAGAAAAAAAAATCATTTGCAATCCTTTTATAAAAGAATCCTCCGGCCCCTCACTTCCAGCCGGATAATTCAATAATCACGCCATCCAGGACAAGATAATGGAATGCTTCAATCCGGTTAAATCCGAGAAAAAGATGCCTTTAACGGAAAATAAACGGAACGAAGTGTTAAAATGTCTTCCCTTCCAATAAATCTCTCTCAATTGAATGTCGGCTCGACACCCCCATATGTCCGTCCGGGAGAGGAGGAGGGGGTGAGATGGGGGTCGCCAAGACAGACGGACCAAAGTGGTGGAAACAAAAACCAACGGACGAAGAAAGTGAGAGGTCACGTGACAAGATGGCGTCGACCGCGATGCCCCCTCTTCGATCGATATCGATCGTTTGTGATCATTGAGGAGGGTAGTCCACCCCCACCCAACCCCCCGGCGGTTCCTCACCATCACCTTATTCCTAGGAAACAGGAAAGCTGAAGAATTTGGGTTGGGGATTTGTAGGACCCTTTTCACACCCTTTCCGTGCACCCTCCGGGGTGTTTGGGACACTTGCAGTTTTCTGTTGCCACAGATTAATCGTTCGTCCTTGAAACGGGATATGCTTTGTTATGAAATAAGTTTAAAGAACTTCATGAAGAGAAACATTATTTTAGATAATGTCTTTGGATTGTCCCGTTTCTTGTGTCTGAGAAATGCACTTAAAATAGCACAAAAGATGTGTTATTGTATTTCATAAATCCACAGAGCAAAGTTTTGGTCCAAACAGAGAAACTGTTTAATTTAATGCTGTAACTTTTAATCTTCTGATTTTTAGAAAATGAAATAACTGAAAAATAACGATACCAAATAAATGAAATGATATCTATTATACTGCTGAAGATTCGAATATATACAGTTAAAGCTTTATATGTAAGCATAACAATGTCACTTTAAACATATTGTTAAAATAAACGGATAAATTTAAAAGAAATGCGCATCTCTAACCGTAAACATCATAGGAAAATAATATCTTATCTTTGTTGGACTACCATTGCTTTATTTTTGAAATTAACTCTTTAACTATAGCAAACATAACGTGCGTATAGAAAATAAATTTAATATCAGTACTAGTTTTGTGCTGTAAAGTAAAAACATTTTCAAATAAAGTTTTAAAATAAAAATAGTTTCAAAAATGTATTAAAATTAAAGAATAACAAAAGCAAAATTAATCACTGAAAAACTTATTTTTTAAAGCTTAAAAATGATGTAAAAATGATTGTGTGTGTGTGTGAGAGAGAGAGAAAGTGAGAAAAAGTGAATGTTTTTGGAAGATGTTGTGAAAAATATCAACATTTCATTCATTATTAAGTAAAATTATGAAGATTACTTTTTTGACGCGCATTTGCTACCAAAAAGATTAATTCCTGCGAGAAATGATAACTTTATACCCAGAGATGTATCCAATAAAATAATTTGAACGATTCTTAAATCATTCTTTCTGTAACACCTGCCAGTTTATTATATTGTAACTGACAAATAATACATAGCCTACAAATTTTGTAAGATTAAAATTAGTGTAATTATGTGTAACTTAACTAAACGACCTCATAACGAAAATCATCCAAAACTCAACAAAATCTGAGCTCTCTTCCTGTTTATAAAGATTGAATTTCGTTAATGAGAAGTATAGATCATAGGTCATATCCTTGGTTTTTTTTAACCCTTTTTTTATCAGCTAAAATATTTTTGAATTTCAATATTCCTGATGATTATCGTTATTTTAACATTTTTATCATAACTATCCATTAATCATTTTTCAAAATTAAATTTTGATTTCACATGTTTGAATGTCACTTGCTAGAAATTATTGATATCAGAATTTCATTGTACCTAAAATAATGATTTATACATTGAAACAAAAAGTAAAAAAGATTAAAATAAAGCAAATTTTGATATAGCAACAAAAGAATGCTTGCGAAAATTGAATTCATTAAATTTGTTCATTTAATCTTTATCATTTCTGTAAACATTTGTTTATGATAATAGTGACGATGAAAGAAAATTAAAACTCTGAAATCCCAAGCGTTTCCTTCCATATTACAACAAAAACAAAAGGACACGCTTTAAAAACAATTAAAATTAGTTGTTTCGCTTTGCGAGAATAAACACAAATTTAAACGATATTATATTTAATCTTTTGTTTTCAAAGAAAACAAATTATTTTTTTTTAAATTCAGGGAACTGATGAGTTTTGGAAAAATGATATTGAACTATTTATATTTCTCTTCATCTTTAATGTATTGAATGCTTCATTTTTTAAATTCGTAACTTAAAAATTGCTGAGGTTTCTCTTTTTAAACGTGATAGATATTTCGGCTTATAATATACTAGCCGCCTTTGGCGACCAGCCGGTTCGCCAATCTTAATGTTCGTTTAAATTTTAATAATTAAAAAGGTTGAACCGGAGTTTAACCCCCTTCTTCTCCAAGTTGCGATAACGCGCCAAAGCTGGCAATCTTTATTATGCACTATAATTGAACATCTGATCCTTTGCTTTTAAACATTTCTCTAAGCCGTTGTTGGCGATTTTTAAAAATTGTGCCAAGCAGGGGGTTAAACTCCGGTCGTACCATTAAATATTCTACGCAATTTCAACTTTAATAGATTCTTTAGCAAAATATTTTAAAACTTCAAATTTTGATAGTCATATAATTCACTCATAATATTATAAAGGCCTTCAGTCATAACGTGATATGTATCTCTCTAATTTTCTGTTACCCACCGTAGGGCTTTAAATTAAAGTGTAAATGATTAATCTGCAATTAATATAATAATATTTTTTACTGAAACAAAGCATTTTTTAAAACATATGATTACTGATAATAGAATCACTGAGCGTTTAAACTTTATGGGCACTAAAGAATATCTTTCTTAATTTAAGTAATATCTCAAGAATTTGTCAACAAAATTTTCTCAAATTCATCATGAACAGATCGATTTATTAACAATGTTTAATTTTAAATGCATCAAACACTAAGAAAATAAAATGAATCGTTTAAAATAATCGGTCGAAAACAGGTTTAAAAAAACTACTTAAAAAACGATGTACTTAAAACTATAAGCATATACAAAAAAATATATAACTAACATAAATACAATTTAATTACAAAAGCATGCAACTAACCTAAAAATAATTTAAATCATTGAAAACAGGTTAAAAAAACTACTTAAAAAACGATGTACTTAAAACTATAAGCATATACAAAAAATATATAATTAACATAAATATAATTTACTTACAAAAGTATACAACGAACCTAAAAATAATTTAAATTGTCCGTTGATAATGGTTGTCATGGCAACAATTGGAACAGAATACGCATGCGTGAATTTTCTTCCCCAATTACGTTAACGCAAATGCGTGAATTTTTCTACGCCAGTTGGGGTAACGCTTATGCAGATTATATATTTTTAATTTCCTTTATTCTGTGTTATTTTAATTCAAAAGTACTTCAGAATGAATCTGAAACATGGATTATTTAACAATGTTTAATTTTAAATGCATGAAACATTAAGAAAATAAACAGAATCGTTTGAAATAATCCGCCGAAAAACGTTAACCCTAACCTCATTACTGTCGGGAGAAAAAAAATACTGAAGCCTTACTCATTTGGCGGTGGGGAAAATGGAAGTTTTTTTTGGCGGAAAAGTTGGCGGTGAAGAAAATGGAAGATTTTTTGGCGGGAAAGTTGCTTTTAATTAATAATTAAAATTCTAATTAAAATTTCAAAAAAAGGGACCCCAGGTGCACATTCCCACCCTCTAAGGTATACATGTACCAAATTTGATAGCTGTATGTCAAATTACCTTGCCTGTAGAGCGCCAACCTACACACACACACATTGAGCTTTATTATAAGTATAGATATATATTTTTTTTACTTGCTTCAACAGAAAAAGAAAAAAAATGATGTAAGAATTTTTAAAACAATTCATTCTTTTGTGCAATCTTTTAGGAAAATATTTTATAAGATGAGATTATTAATTCTACTTATAAAAGTTGAGGTTATCGATTATTTACATTAAAATAGAATATATTACTTATTTTGAATATTAAAATTGAGTGCATCGATGATGATAAAAAAGTTGAAAAAATTACCACACTGTAAAAAACAAGATCATAAGCAAAGTAAAATGTACTTCATTTGATAATACTTTTTACTAATTAATCATTATATTTAAATTATATCACATTGGTACTGTAATTATTTTTAAATAATATTGTTTTAAGAAATTTTATATTTAATGAACCAAGGATGGTAACCAGGTTATTTATTCATTCAGAATATTGGTTTTTTTTTTCCTTACTATTTAATAATAAATATAGAATGTGTTTATTTAAAATTTTTCCTTGCTATCAATGAATGAAATACGAATTTAAAGAAATCAGTTTATTTTTCAATCATTTTGCAAGTAAAATACACGGTGGATATACTACGAAATTAAAATCGTTTTTTGGAATTAGTGACCTTCAAATAGTAATCAAACACTTGCTTAAATTTTTAAGTAACTATATCAGTCACCTTTTGGACATGTGATAGCGATTTTATCCTGAAAAGTATGTGGGCCAAATTTCACCCAAAACGAACAAAATTTGTTTATTTATTTAAAAAGTCATAATAGCCCCTTAAAAGGATATAACAGCAGAAATTGCCAAGGGGGGGCACGTATCGAATGAATTAAATGTAACAAGAATCTCCGAATTTGAACAGGAGCTTCCCATTTAGTTTGTCGTTTTCTTCATTTTATCTGATAATAAATGGTAAACTACAAATAGTGGACAGAAAAGTACAAATGCCTAAAATAAAATTAATAAATCTAACTTTTAACCCTTTAATTGACTTTCCCGTGGCATTTATGGTCATCGAATTATTGTTTCTCAAACTTTTAAGCTGAAAGGTTCTATAATTCTAAATAAAAATTACGCATAGCTTATAAATACTGTTACGAATCTGTAATGCTGCTTCCCAGCATAGTTGGTTCCACCATCGGAAAGAACGTTTTACAGTCATCTGTACTGGACGGAGTCCGGTGTCGCGTCGGAGGTTCCAGAGCTTGGCGACAAACTTGGTGACCATTTGGCGACTTGGCGACGAATTTAGCGACTTTGGCGCCAAAATGGATTATACCCGAAACATCGAAAATTTTCCCGAATCTTCCAGTAGGAACGGAAATACGCCTCGAACGTTCCTGATTGGTTGAGAGGCTTCTAGCCCCGCCTAATAAGACCTATAAAAGGAGCTGCAGCTGCCGAGTAGTGGGGACCCAGTAGTGGTAGAGTAGTCGGAACCAATCGTAAAGAACTGGCCTTCCAGAGTTCAGCGGAGCAGCGACGGAGTGAAGCTAGTGCTGAAGTAAGCTGTGTGCTATTGTCTGTAGTAGAATTTTGTATGCTGCTGTGAATGCTGTTGTATACTGCGCGTCTCGGCTGAAGATAATCGTCTTCTGTGCTGTATATAGTTGTCGTCTTTGTGCTGTCCTGTGTGTCTTCGTGTAAGTAAACGTCGTTGTTTTGTTTTCTACTGCCGCCTAATGATTGAGCGTTCTTCACACTATATAACCCCCACTATCGAAACGAACCCCGGAAAATTTCGTAACAATACCTTAAATATTTTATGGTTTCTTAATTGAATCAGTATGACAGCACATTCTTTAAATGCGGGACACCATCTAATAAAATACCAAAATAAAAGCAAAAATCGTTACAGGGTTTAATAACACTCAATTAGTTAAATTAGGTTATAATCTAGTTTTCAAGTTACACGAAGAATACTCTGAGATAGACATGTTGCAAAAACAACATCGGAATGGTTCTAACGTCATCTCTTTCTTTAAATTTCTACTTTATACCAACATAAGAGCATTTGTTTTGAAGAGAATTAGTGAGCAAAGTCCGTATACAAGGCACATTTTTTAAAGAAAAAAGTTTCGATACTTCAACCGACCAATTTTTAAGCTCTTTGTCCAGAACATTGGAATCCTGAACAATTCTTGTATTAATACAATACCATTTAAATATAAGACAATTATTATAAATAGTCTTTAACTAGCTGTGCCATACTAAATCCTTAATTTTCAACTAACTATATTAAACTAAATCTAATCCTTAACTTAAAATTCCTCACTTTCTGTTTTTTTTTCTTTAAAATTTTTAAAAGTTTTTTTTATTATTATTTTTTTAAAGATGATGTATAAGACAAAGTGAATCCGCTAGAAGTATTTCTCAATACATAACTAAATTTTAAAAATAAAAAATGCAAACATTTGCATGTGACAAACTAGGTGCCAACTAGTTTTGCCATTTTAAGTAAATTTTTTCTCGGTCCTTACAAAATTGAACTTCAAACTTACAAGATTTTTCAAAGACGACCTATTTCACAACAATGAGCCAAATAAAAGCGAAATTCACTTTCTAGTTCACAAAATAAACTTATAAATTCCTTTTTCCGCCTTACCGCGTTTGACGTCAGATGTGTGTCGTGCGCTTTACTTACTTTTCTTTTATGCTTTTGCAGTGAAAGGCATACACGAGGCTCGGGTATTAGATTTGCCGGTAATCCTGTTTTTCTTGGAGATTCTACAAATTCTGTTACAAGATCTTGCGTCTGACGTTTGAAGATCTCGTTTCGAATCGAAGAATGGAGCAAATTTATACGAAGGAATAAAAATGAAATGATTAATGTGCATTTTTTATGTGTGTAAATGTTTGTGAAAAACTATCGATTCTGGAATGGAAAAGACCGGGAAAAAGTTTTAAAAACTTTTCCTTTTTCAGGTGCTTTGAAGTCCAGATTTTTAAACAAGAATAGTTCAAAGCAATTCCTTATTTTAACTCAATAATGCTTCAGATATAGCAACAACTCTTTAATTGCTAAAGCATTTAAATGCAAAATTTAATTGCTAAAGAATTTAAATGAAAAATTTAATTGATAAGAAATTTAGATGCAAAATTTAATTGCTAAAACATTTGAATGCAAAATTTAATTGATAAGAAATTTAAATGCAAAATTTAATTGCTAAAGCATTTAAATGCAAAATTTAATTGCTAAAGCATTTAAATGCAAAATTTAATTGCTAAAGTATTTGAATGCAAAATTTAATTGATAAGAAATTTAAATGCAAAATTTAATTGCTAAAAAATTTGAATGCAAAATTTAATTAATAAGAAGAATAAATACAAAATTTAATTGATAAGAAATTTAAATGCAAAATTTTATTGATAAGAAATTTAAATGCAGAATTTTATTGATAAGAAATTTAAATGCAAAATTTAATTGCTAAAGCATTTAAATGTAAAATTTAATTACTAAAGCATTTGAATGCCAAATTTAATTGATAAAACATTTAAATACAAAATTTAATTGATAAGAAATTTAAATGCAAAATTTAATTGATAAGTAATTTAAATGCAAAATTTAATTTATAAGAAATTTAAATGCAAAATTTAATTTATAAGAAATTTAAATGCAAAATTTAATTAATAATAAATTTAAATACAACACTACAATTATTATACAATACAATACAATATTGTTTTGTAAATATTTTTAAAAATTTGATTCCGAAAAGTTTTGAAGCCTTGAAAATTCTACAGCACTCAAGTTCCTTTTTCAAAAATAATATAAATTTATACCTTTTTTTCAGATTTAAAAATCCATAATGGTAATTCATATTATTAAGAAACTGAATGCAAAGGAAGATACTGCTTATCCAATGAATATAAGAATAACTTGAACAATGAAATGAGTTCATTTTTTTTTTTCTTTCTTTAAGGCAATGTACTCAAAAACATTAAGCACATGCTTCGTTTATTCACAAAGAAGAGGAGATGAGAGATTTCTTCAGGCATTTTGGATGGTGTTACATTTTGTTTTGACGGACGTTTCGGGTGTTTGATTGTTCAAAGAGTAAAGTTGCTGACCAGTTTTCTTTATATATTTTATGAAGTGCGTTTGTGATATGATTATTTCAAAACTATTTTCTTTGGAGATATGAATTACAACGATCGCACAAATTCCAATTATATAAATAAACTGCTGGGATGCATTTTAAGGAGCAATTCCTAGCTCTTCTCAATAAGAAAAATCTTCATTTCATTGCCAAACAAGTATATATCAAAATTGAAATTATTTGATTTGACATTTTTTGGACTGCGCTTTGATCCGAGATTTTACGATGTACTCCAATTTCGCTGTTCTTGATAGTTATCCAAAAATTAGTAATGGTTACTAATTTCTTTTACTATATTCTAGACTTCCTTGAATAAGAATTATATAACTAGAAATTTTTTGAGGCCAATTTAGTTTTAAAAAATATTTATTAAAAGCAGAATCGATTTCACCCCTTTGTTAAGCATCACTGACCAATAAAAGTGCTGTATCTATTGATAATTTGAAATAATTTCTTTTTTGTGATAATATGCAGCTCATCAAAGTTGATTGACATGAAAAATTAAATCAATTTGCATCAAAATTATTTCCGAACAATTAGTCATACAGTGTGTTCAATCTAATTTGGCTAAGTAAAAATTATTTAACTTATATAGTTAAAAATATACTTCTAATTGGAAAAATAACTTAAAAGGTCTATAAATTATGTGTATAAAATCAGTAAATTCAATTCTAAAAATTTTATGATTTCTTTTATACAATCGACCGATCCTATCAATCCAATTTTAAAAAAATATTTTTTGAGACAAAAAATTTGCATAAAATAAAATTCCCCCTGTTGTGGCTAAAATTGATCAAAAGTTAAAGATTTGAATTCCGTTATTTTGAACGAAAAGTCTCTTTGCTATTTCTTTTCCTTGAACTTGTCATTGCAATAATCTGAAGTTGTTATAAAATTATTATATTCAAAGTTTGATATCTCATTCTATTTTAATTGTAAAAGAATTGCGATAAACTCCTTCAGATAAAGTGTCAAAATTTAATTACTAAGAATATTATATGAGAATAAATACAGAATTAAAATTTATTTCATAAATTTTCGGTACTATATTTAACGAATCAAGTAGTTCAAAACAAAATTTTAAATTATTTATTTTCTATTCCTAATTATATACTTTCACAGACAGTTTAGAAATTAATTAATAATTATACGCTTATAATTATAATGTTATAATTCATGTATGCTTTCATCATATATATATATATATATATATATATATATATATATATATATATATATATAGATATAGATATATATTTCATTTGCTTGTTACTTTTTAAAAATTAATTTAACTTTTATATTTCAGTTTGCTTTATTTTTTTATTGGATATACAAGTATGAATACATATTTTAAATTTCACCTTAGATGGATAAAAAGAACGAATATTTTTCGAAAATATATATAATTCAAAAATTCTCAGAAAAATAATTTGCATTTATTAAAAATGCTCCATATTTTTTATGAAAATTTTTTTCGCAAACTGATCGTAAAGTTATAAAAAATTCATTTTAGGACAAAAAGAATACGCTGGGCAGTACAACAACGAATGAAAAAAAGAAAAATATTCATTTTTGTATTAAAAATTCCATTTAATTATAGATCAGATTTAAAGAATGTCTTTTGACTTTTATGGAAGAAAATCGAAAAAAAAAAAAAGATATCAAAAGGTTTTTTATTTATAAGAGTATAAACTTATTTTTGAAACTACCAAATATTGTTATTAAGAAAACAGGATTCTAAATTATGCAAACTATGTTTTTCCACGCCTCTTTCCTTTCTGTTCGTATTTTAATGCAAATATTTTATTCGTATTTCTTTGAAATCCTAGATAATTCTATTATGTTCCATTACTGATGCATAATTTATGACTGAAAACTGAGAATATAGATATAAATTTTGTGCATACAAGCTATTTTTTTAACTTAAAAAATAGAAAAAAAATTCTTCTCTAAAAGTCTTTTAATATTTATTGATATTTTCAAGTGATACATCTTGTACATGTAGCTTTGAAATTCTTATTATACAGATAATTGTGCCGGAAAAATTCTTTTCATAAAAATAATATATAGAATTGCACTATAAATAATTTATATTTAAGTGCGAGATTCGTATTTTATTTGTACTGGAATAAACTAAATATACATTATGGAAAGCATTTGATAGAATAAGTGTTTTTGTACGGTGACTTCTCTTTGATCTCTTTGACTATTTTCTTTTATTTTTTCTTCCATCTAAATAGACGACCCCCTTCCATTTCGGCAATATGCTGCCCTATTAAGTCAATTAAAAGTACATCAAACATAGAAGGCTTGAAATGTTTCTATATTGTGTGTGAATTTTGTATAAAATTATAATGAGTTTTAATTTAAGCAGCAGTAGTTCAATGCACAACTGAAGCTAGGGCATGATGGTTCTTCATTTACCTCGTTTATTTTAACGAGGATGATATTAATAATACCTCATTTTAAGCTAACATTCTACAATGCTTCAATTTAATAAAAATACAATTAAAAACAACACTTTATTGCACATGGTTATTGCAGTGAAAACGACTTACAAAGTGATTGAAATAGTGTTTAAAGATTCAAGAAAATTCTGTTGAAAAAATCAATAATTTGCAAACGAAGTTGAAAAGATATTGCTTAGACCGAAATATTGGAAATGATTTTTTGACAGGTCTTTTATCATTTAAGGTGGGTTATGGATTGCATAGGTTGAAATTTAAGTCATCAGATGGTTCTATAATCGGTAGTACAATGTATCATATAAGAAGAAGCATGGTGTAATAGCTTCTGAATATCCAATGTATCATTTTCCATCCAGGAGCTACATTTTCAGTTGCTCATGTATTATCCTATCATCAGAAATGACATTTTATTACGTAAAAAATGCTATATCTTTTCTGGCAGATGAAATTCTGAATGGAATTCATCTCATCTCTTGAAACACATTGCGCCAACATCTAAAGTACCATTTGGTGGTTTGAATTACAAACTGTGCCAATACAATACAAACTACGCCAACTGTTCTGATCTCATTACAAAAATTTCGGTTTCATTTCAACCTTTTCATTGAAAGCGGCGTCTTTCTCTCTTCCACCGCTGTTGATTTTTAAACTTGCTTTGAACTTCTAAAACACCTTATATAAATGACTTGAGATGAATTTATATCCTTAATTTCTAAGCTGTAATTAACTGGATAAAAAATTCATTAATGTTTTGTAATACCCAGAGGAAAATTGTGTGCTTCAGTACTGTAACGATAACATTGGTAGTAAGTTTTACAGATGAAAAACGTTGAAGACTTGATTTCATTACGTGTCTTTTGTCGAGAAGTAAAGTACATCTTCAATGTAAAGATTACAACAGCACTCAGTACTTCAATGTAAAGATAGCAACAGCACTCAGTACTTCAATGTAAAGATTCAACAGTACTCAGTACTTCAATGTAAAGATAGCAACAGCACTCAGGACTTCAATGTAAAGATTACAACAGCACTCAGTACTTCAATGTAAAGATAGCAACAGCACTCAGTACTTCAATGTAAAGATTACAACAGCACTCAGTACTTCAATGTAAAGATAGCAACAGCACTCAGGACTTCAATGTAAAGATTACAACAGCACTCAGTACTTCAATGTAAAGATAGCAACAGCACTCAGGACTTCAATGTAAAGATTACAACAGCACTCAGTACTTCAATGTAAAGATAGCAACAGCACTCAGAACTTTATCTTATTTAAGTACCTTTGGTCGAAAAGGTTGGCATTAAAGGGTCTATCTGATGTTGAAGATGGAGATTTGAGTCTAAAACTGGGAAATTAAAAAGTCAAGAATGATCTAATTAGCACTCTCTATTTTATTAACTTGACCGCGGTGACCTTATGGTAAGGTCTCTGCTTTATGACCAGAGGGTTTCAGGCTCGAGACGCGATTCCACCGAAAAATCGTCGTTTAAGCGGGTCTGGTTCCCGCTAAATCCGTTTGGACCAAACGTCTTTCCGCTGGTGTGATGTGGCAGTAAGATTGGAGATAGAGGTATCAGCTCAGAAATCGTCCACGTTATATGACTGCGGTTCAAAATTAAACCTACTCCGTCCTAAAATAACCCTTGATGTTGCTTTAAAACGGAACGTTAATATAACTAAACTATTATATTAACCAAAAATTGCAGAGGCAGTCTGTTTCTAGAAAATATTTCCATATTTTATTTCATTGATTTCTTTGGACTGCAATCGCAACTATTTCTTTACGAATAGTGATGTAATTTTTTTTTAAATAAAAAATGTATAGTGCAATATCCATATAAGAAAAATACAATGCGATTGTACAGAATGAAAAATACAATCATTCAAATTACTGTCATGTAAAATTATAAATAAAAAATAGTAAATACTATAGTATTTCAGTCAAAAGTAATTAAAGTTATCAATGATTTTCATAATATCGCCATTTTTATGTGTTAGAATGTTGATTTGAGGGGAATAAAACAAGTAGAATCTCGTAATACGCATGTGCTGCTCCATCAGAGCGTTTTATCGCTTCATAATAGTCTTATTATTCGAAAAAAAAAATTATTAAAGTTTAAACTATAATCTAAAAATATGTAAGAATGTTATTATATTGTTAATATTTATAACATTTTGATTAATTAACTTTTTACAAAGCTCAATTTCATACCCTTGGGTCGTGGTGGCCTGGTGGTAAGGTCTCAGCTCGTAAGCTGTAGGGTTTCAGGTTCGAGACCCGATTCCACCAAAGAACTCCGTGTAAGGAAGTCTGTTGCACGTTAAATCCGTCAGGACCAAACCTCCTCCTATTGGAGCGGTGTGGAGAGGGGGATGCCAGCTCAGGTGTCGTCCTCGGGTGTCATCTGACCGCTGTTCAAAATTACGAGATCTGTCCCAAAATAGCCCTGGCGTTGCTTTACAATGGTACGTTAATATAACTAGGGGGGTGCCAGCTGAGGTGCCGTCCTCGGGTGTCATCTGACCGCTGTGCAAAATTACGAGATCTGTCTCAAAATAGCCCTGGCGTTGCTTTACAATAGTACGTTAATATAACTAGGGGGGTGCCAGCTGAGGTGCCGCCTTCGGGGGTCATCTGACCGTAGTGCAAAATTACGAGGTCTGTCTCAAAATAGCCCTGGCGTTGCTTTACAATGGTACGTTAATATAACTAGGGGGGTGCCAGCTGAGGTGTCGTCCTCGGGTGTCATCTGATCGCTGTGCAAAATTACGAGGTCTGTCCCAAAATAGCCCTGGCGTTGCTTTACAATGGTACGTTAATATAACTAAATTCAATTCCACATTCATACCACTTACGATAGAAAAATTCATTTTTTTCTCTCTGAGAATTTTACGTTTACTACCTTTCTCTTATCTGCAAGTGAAAACTACTAGCGCAAACAATCAAATAACTTTTCTTTTCTCTTGCACCAAATATTTGCTTTTTGCTGGAAATTTAATGCTTTCATTTCGCTAGTTATATATAAAGAATATTTTTATTTAACGTTGCCATTCTTTAGTACAAAAATCGAAAAGTCGAGTTGTCTTACAGAAATAACTACTCAAACGTGAATAGAATTCTTAGAACCATGTCTTTGATTTAATATTGACTTACATCTTTTCTTTACAAAATGTTAAAATACTTTTTCTTTTCCTTTTTTAATTTTATTACTTTAGTCTAGACATACGAAGAAAAAAAATGAATGTAAGTGCTTTTAAATCTTGGATTGGACCTTTTCAACCGGGATAGTTGTTGTGTTAATGCAAGATGATTGTGTTTCCAGCCGTATATATTTTATAACATTCTTTTAAATGATTTTCTTCTTTCGTCGTTGTTATAAAAATAATCATATTTCTTAAATGTAAAAATAGAATTGCATTGTGTTTCATATATGTTTTTGATTCCTGCCACAGTGGAATGGGCTATTTTCAGCAATATGTTACAATGTATTTGAAGAATTTTCCCGGTTATATGCCAAAAGAGAAATATTGCAAAGCAACTAGGACTTAATACACTTTCAGAAAAGCGCTTTTATTTTCATCAAATAGCCAGACTGATTTCAGAAATGTATGATATATAATATTTGAAGGCCTGTCACTTAAAACATTAACTTTTAAAGATATTGTTACGAAATTTCCGGGGTTCGTTTGGATAGTGGGGGTTATATGGTGTGAAGAACGCTCAATCACGAGGCGGCAGTAGAAAATAAAACAACGACGTTTATTTACACGAAGATGCACAGGACAGCACAAAGACGACAACTATGTACAGCACAGAAGACGATTATCTTCAGCCGGGACGTGCAGCATACAAAACTCTACTGTAGACAGTAGCACAGAGCTTAGTTCAACACTAGCTTCACACCGTCGCTGCTCCGCTTATCTCTGGAAGGCCAGTCCTTTAGCGTCGGTTCCGACTACTCTTCGACTCCACTGGTCCACGACTACTCTCTCTGGAAGACTCGTTCTTCCCCGTCGATCCCGACGACTCTCGACTACTACTCAATTCACCACTATTCGGCAGCGGCAGGACTGCTTCCTTTTATAGGCATCAGGAGGCGGAGCTAGAAGCCTCTCAACCAATCAGGAACGTTCGAGGCGTCTTTCCGTTCCTACTGGACGGATCGGGAAAATTCTCGATGTTTCAAGTATAATCTATTTTGCCGCCAAAGGCGCCAAATTCGTCGCCAAGTCTCCAAATGGTCGCCAAGCTCTGGGACCTCCTATGGAACCAAATATGCTGGGAAGCAGCATCACAGGTTCGTAACAATATAATCAAGGTAACTAAACATGGTTTAGAAAAGTGATTTTGCCTGAAAAATTCGAATTTTATTTTATGATCTCAGAAAAAGGCCCAATTTTATAAATTCTATTATTTTTCTTTATTACTTTCTCGCATATGTTGTATAGAGAAAGTATAATAATCGTCAAAAATTCGAATTCAAGATTTTGACTAATCTTTATGTTTTAGACATACCCGAGTTCGAAAAGCATATTTTTGGAAAATGTCCGTCTCTCTGGCAAGAGAACTCAAAAATATTTTGAGCTTGATCAAGGAAATTTAGTATACATAAATAAAAACAATTTAGTAAATTTCTGTTAAATTTTTCGAACAAAATCCATTCAGAAGACATCTGCCAATCCGACTTTTCGAAAATAAGTTAACACAACAACTACAAAAACAGAGTAATAGATAGAGAAAATTCAGTACACAGATTTAACATCTTCAATATGAATGCCTACTAGATTTTGAGTGAAATCAAACAAGGGAATGTCTGGCTGTCGGTCTGTAATTTTAGAAACATATGAATGGGATAATTAAAAAATGTAATGACTTTAATATATCAAATTTAGTACGTGATTTTGAGTGTAGTTTTATGTTTAGAGTTGCTTGTAGTTTCTTAACCTTAATATTTCCTAAATATAGTACGCTAACACCGTGCAAGGTATTCATTAGGATAAAAACTTTATTAGAGAGTATACGAGAAAATTTTGTGGAGACCCCTCCTGCTGGAAAATACAACTATAGCTTTTGAATAACATACGACAATTTAAATAAATAATAAAAAATAATGAAAATACAAATAACATAAATAGTTTTAATACCATACGGCAGATAAAGATGAAACCGGAAATTGTGATTTTTGAAACTGGAAGTGAAATTATTAATTTAATTTTACGGTAAAATTATCCAAAAAAAATAATATTTGAAATGTCTATATTAATTCTACTTATCCACTTCAGTTTGTTTTGATTCAGGCAATTCTTTTAGAAGCGCTTGAAAACAGTATTTTTTCTACTGTATTTATATGAATTATCATGTTAAGTACATTTTTAACTACATTTTCTGAAGAATGAATATCTCACTAAGATTGGTTCACGGTAAGTGAAATTCTCAAAAACAATCCAATAAAATATAATGGAATTTAGTACGTATATTTCTAAATACTTTAAGGATGTAAGAGACCGTACATTTTAAGATAGATTCATTTTGTCATGTTTTACAGCCAATTTCAATTCAAAAAGTAGAAAACGTTTTACAAAAAATTATTGACGACAACTTCAAGTGTTTATAAAATATTTATTTATTAAAATAATTTTTATCTTTCAGTCTATTACATTTTAATAGTTTGAGATTTATATATGTAAAATAAAATTTTTGCAAAAAATTCCTTACCAAAACAGTTTTTTTTTCTCAATAGTTAATAATAATTTTTTTATAATTCTGATTTTTTTAAACTATTCCTGTTGTTTGACATTATTAAGATTTTTTATCCCATTTTTATTTTTTAAAAAATCGCCTGCAACTTTAGCAGAAACGTTATGATAGATGATATTTATTTCTGTTCACATTTTTCGGTTTCCCTTCACATTTCTTGGAAACATTTTCGTTTTTTAATTTGTGTTTTTATTGCATAATTAATAGAGAATTTATTGTATTTCAAATCCATTTTTCTCTTACTTGATATTATATATTAACGTAATTCTATAGGCGCAGCAACTGTGTAATAAAATCTCAGTTTCAAAAACAGCAGTTTGTCGAATCAACAGCTGATTCAACCGAATATTTACTTCGTATGTAAGCTTAATATGGATTAAAAGTGAAGTTGTGGATGAAACGGCCTCTTTCTATTGTTCGATTCTTTATCGAAGAGAATACATGTTCAAGATTTATCGTATCATCCCCTGTTTGAGTAAGAGGAAATGTAGAATCTGGCTAATTTGTTAAAGTGACATCCGATTTTTATAATATGTACTTGATATTTATTACTTTATAATATAAAATATTATTTATTCAAGCTTGCAAACGTACTTGTAGTTTGAGCATTTGCATAATGCTCAAAATAGACTATATACAATTAAGTTTATCAAGCATACTCAGGCCTGTCTTGAACAATTGAAAAAGTGGCACTTTTTTAATTCGCTTACTTAGCTGCCAAACTAAATGTTTGCGTCTCCATTAGCTCCTACAACCTAAAAGAATGCCGCATGCCAGAATATTCCGTTAGTTTAACATTTCCAAATTTTTTTGATTCATTTGATTCTCCAACTTAAAATCCATTTAGCAAATTTACTTCAATTACAATTACGTTATTTGTTTATTTTCAAAAATATTTTAACATTATCTAACTTTCTTAATTTCTCGTATATGTTGTATAGGGAAAGTACAGTAATAGTCAACAAATTGAACCCTGAGTTCGAAAAACATATTATTGGAAAATGTTCGACTGTCTGTCTGTGACAAAGATAATTCAAAAACGCTTTCAGCTAGACTAGCTAGACTATTGAATTTTGGTATATGGCCTTTATACCAAATTTGCAGATTTCTATCACATTTTGAACAAAATTCGCTTTGATTAATTCTGTCTGTCCGGCTATTCGAATGTAAGTTAATATGATAATTACAAAACGAACAGAACTAGATAGATAACATTTAATACGCAGAATTAATATTTATAGACACCTTTCAAAGTTTGAGTTAAAACCAACGAGGCGTTGATCATCTGTCGGTCTGTTCTTTCAGAAACACGTAAACTCGGTATTTCAAAAACACAATGTCTTGGATATATCAAATTTGGTATGGGATATTTGTGACTACAAGTGCAATTTTGGTCAATCAATCAGTTGGGAAAAAATGCATCTAAAACATAAATTCGATTTACAAATACTATTAACCCCATGCCAGGGATTAATCGCCAAATAACTCGTCAAGAATGACTCGTTACATTCAGAAAAAATGCTAAATTCGTGCCAAAGATTAATATTTCGTAACTATTGTAAGTCATTGATATACAAGGCTTAGTTTAGTTTAGTTATATTAACGTCCCGTTGTAAAACAACACTACGGCTATTTTGGGATGGACCTCGTCATTTTGAACCGCGGTCAGATGACGAGGACACCTGAGCTGGCACTCCCCACTTAACACCACACCAGCAGGAGGACGTTTGGCATGACGGATTTAACGTACAACAGATCCCCTTACACGACGGTTCTTCGGTGGAATCGGGTCTCGAACCTGAAACCCCACGGCTCACAAGCCGAGACCTTACCACCATGCCAGTACGGCCTGATATACAAGGCTTTCTCTGGGATAAACACCTTTGACAGAGTGTTTGCGATAAAACTTTGGGAGACACTACCGCTGATTTGCCTTTATTTTACTTCGAAAAGTGGGAATTTATCTGCATATTTGGCGCAGTATGGACAAAAAAGTTTCGTTGTGCAAACAATCCAAGTCAATGATATGGTCGTTTAATTCGTTTTTTTAATCGGATATCTATTAAATTGAGTCAACGTATAATGATGACGTATAATAATGAAATGAATTACTATTAAAATCTATTGAAATAAAATATCGAGGAGTCATTGTTCATTGAAACAAACCTGAGCCACATAATATTCCATGGCCAAGTTGTATCAACCACCATTCGAGCAAGGAACTGAAGTGCAAAAGTTTTATGGACTTGATTTGGTACGGATAAAATGTACAGACTTGATTTGGTATGTGTACAGACTTGATTTGGTATGGATAAAAATGCAAAATCTGCGGGAGGGTTTTTCGTATACAGTTGAATACGGCATATCCAGAACACGGGAAACAACTGGCAAACTCACATTATTATGCGGCGACTGCTGGCTCCAAAGAGAGCGGTCGCAACATTTTCGACACTGGAAATCGGGACTTTTTTCCATCCTCTACCTGGAATAATGCCAAGTTGCCCAGTTTTTTTCAAATTTCTGCATCATCTTACGTACAGCACCTGGAGACATTGGATCTCTTCGTATCTGCTTCATACGACGAAATTCCTTTAGAGCTGCTTCGTAGTTTTGTTGGTTCTGGTAGAACAATTTCACCAGTAACACGTTTTCTTGCAACGTAGGCATCACGAACAGAGAAGAAACTAATGTTCGTGCAGAATCCGCCTTCTTCCTTACCAAAGAAAAATTGTAATAGACATGCGCTTTAATGTAAATTGTTTCACATTTTCAATATATTCAAATTAATGCAATTTGTATTACAGCGCCATCTATTGGTGAAATTTTTGTTCTAATTTTTTTAATTAATAAATGTAAAACGCATCATCTGAATAATCTGTAGTTCAAATTTTATCTTATTTGGACAAATAGAACGCATTTTAGATCCCTGTGAAAAGGGTAATTATTTCTTACTAACCCTGTATTATACTACCGCTCAATATCACCAGTATTGACAACGACTCTTAAAAGTACGGTCATTTGCTATGAAGGTTAATGTAAACACAAGAATTAGAACTAGAATTAGAAATGATACATATTATACATAGAAATAACAGATATGTAATCACTTCTCAATTGTTAATTTTCATTCAGCTTCAGTACGACACAGACGAAATCAAATTCCTCTTTTATTCAATAGCAGTATGTTTATATATCAAATGAGGTTAAGAATTCATCCTTACAGTATTGGAGATTTTAGGTGATATCTGTCGAGTCCACAAGGTCTCATAATAGGTGACTCTCCAATAAATGTTTGATAAATTTGTCCACAATCCTATTTGTAGCATAGAGGCGCCGAGACATTCTTGTTAAATTAACTGAAAGATAAAAGAAAAAAAGAAATCAGATTTTTTTGAAGTTCCGTGAAGAGCAATTGGTAAGAATTCCTCGTAACTCAAGAGCTGGCACCTTCCCACCCCTTCCTTCCTCCCAATCCTTCTCACCCTCCCCTCGTCATCATCGACAGCAGCAGAGAAAGTTTCTTAAAAACAACAGAAGAAAAAAAAATCAAGAAAAGAATCCGTTTCTTGCCAAGAGAATGCAATAAAAAGAACCTTAATTTATAATCCAGTGAAAAGGAAGAAATAAACAAAATAAATAAAAAATACTTCCTCCTTTTGCCGTGAGCAAAAAGAAAATTCAGAAAAGAAAAAAAAATCCGGAATAAAAAAAGAAGAGTATATCTTAAGCAGGAGTGATGTAATAAATAAATAAAAAAGAAACGTAACAGGAACCCTAAAAATCGCAGAAATATATACAATAGCAGGCAGATATTTTTACGTCAAGCTAGATTGTTCCATCTTCAAAATCGAAATTTAGGACATCAGAATTCTTTTTTACAGAAAGTTGATGAGCCTCGGAGATAGATGAATGAAAGATTGACAAATTAAGTTTGTCCCTGATACGAGCGATGCCACCGAAAATCGTTATAATAATATCGATTATTATCAAAAAAAATTATTTGTCAAGAAAAATTCCAAAAAAAATTTGGTTGGATGAGATATCTGCTTCTCATAATTCTTCAATATTTTACTCAAATATTTGATCGTTTGATTATCGTTTTTATTATCGTTTGATGATACGGATTTTTTTTAAATCTATAATTATTTTAAGAAACAGAATCTTTGTATCCTTAAAATGCTTTCGAAGGCAGAGTATCAGAATATCTACATAAAAGCTAAAATAAAAAGAACAAAGCAATAATTTTTCTTTAAGAATGGTAACAAAACTATTTTGGAATGGTATGGGAATTTTCTAAATTATATTATTTTTAGTTTTCATATTATCGTTTGATGATTCTTCTTGTTTATACTTAGTTTTATTGAAAAATAAATACGTTAGTACAAGTCCATGCAAATAAAGAACATTTTTGTTATTTTATATAGATATTATTTATATTCTTTTAAAAATGATACAGAATTAAGTAGAATAAAAATAAGAAATAAAACTAATAAAAACGAAAATTAAATTAGAAAATTTTGATCATTTTGATCAAATTTTGATTATCATCACTGAAATCAAACCATAGTGATTTCCATAATTTCATCTTTTGATTTTGCATTTTCTTAAAACAAGATGGGCATAGATATTGTTCAAAAAAATGTTTGTAAAATCATAATACTTATTAACGTTATGGCATAATGCAGTGAAGCATCAATAATTTGTTTAAAAAAACCTCAAAAATTATATTGATATTAATGAAATTATTTGAAAAAAGTATGTTTATACATGCCAACATGAATTCATAAGAATATTATTAAATATATGAAATTATATGCCATGCTAGGTATAGACATAAAAATCTTTTCGTGCGTAACTTTTTAAAACATGCGCAATGCTTTTCATGTGAAAAGATTTTTACATAAAATATTATAATACATAAAATGCATTAATAATACATAAGACATACAGTGTCTTATGTATTATTAATGCATTAAATGCATAAATTATTAATGCATTAAAGAGTACTGAATTGTACTCTTAATAAAGATTAGAATTTTGTTTGAAGCAAACGATTTTTAAAAACATTTATATATATATATGTTTATTATATATAAATATTTATATATTTATATATAATAAGAACTTTTAATAAATTATTAATAACTTTAACAATTTATTTAAAGTTATTAATAAATTATTTTTTTCTTATTTATAATTCATCGTAACTTTATGGAATTATTTATAATTCAATTAAACACTGTTAGTAGAAACTCAATGAAATAAATAAATAAAACGATTTTAATAATTTTTTATTCAATAAAAATGATAACACTAAAAATAAAATAATCATATCTTTACATGAAAAAAAAATTAATTATTTAATTCATTGTAACGAAACATTGTAATTTAAATTTTCCTCATTTGTGAGAAAACTTTGAAGAAATTCTCCACGAAAATTCGTAATTCTACAGCTCGCGAACTATTTAAGAATTCAGTAATATTTTATATAGTAAGAGATATATTATATCGAAATTTTTGGAACTGTATGGAACTCACTCTGCACGATATGATTTCTTAAGAATAATAATAAAAAAATACCAAAAGGCAAATAATTTGGTTCGTTCCAAAAGAATGCAATAAAAACAACTATAATTTAATCCAGTAAAAATAAACAAATAACGAAAAACCGAGGAGAAATTTCCATCTTTTGCCGCAGGCAAAAAGGAAAATCAAAGGAGAAAAAGAATCAGAAAAAAAAATTCAGAGCGTACCTTACAGAGAAAAAGAAGAATATATCCCAGGAAGGATGACGTTATAAATAATGAACGAAAGAAAAATACGAACCTTAAAAATCACACAAACGTATACAGCAGCAGGGGGATATCTCAGCGTCATACCTGCTTATTTCATCATCTTCAAAATCGAAACTTAGAACGAAAGGGTTCTTTTTTTGTTTTTTTTTGTTTTTTGTTTATTTGTACAGAAAAAAAAGTGATGAGATCCAGGGCCCTAAGAGCGAAGGAATGACAAATTAAGTTTGCCCCGGGTGCGCCGCAGCGAATTCTTCAAGCAAAATATACTACATTTGCTGCTCGATGCCCCAGAAGGGGAAAGTTGAGGTGTAAGGATACTGTTGTTACAGACAGATATTGGAAAGGATGATCTAGAAAATAAATCTTGGATCAAATAAAGCTGTTGGGAAGAAAGTGATAAAGTAGTGAATGGGATTTGTAGAAAATTTCCGTCTCGCCATTTGGCAACACGTCGAGAAATTTCAAAATATAGATTTATAATAAAATATCAATTTTAGTTCGAAATTTTTTTTAAATTATTGAAATTTTTAATTATTGTTTGACGCCTCCGATTTTGTTCTTTTTAGACTCAAAACCTAAGAAAACATATTTTTTTTATCTAAAATGATATAGAATGTATGAAATTATTTAACTACTAGCTAAAGAATCGTGAAATTATATATTTTGTGAAAATTGAGGTTCTAAATCTTATGCGAAGAAACTATTTAAAAATAATGTGTGTGTGTTTTCTTTAATGTTTTTAAATTATGCTATTGATTTTCCTCTGGTACAATCATGAAAAAAAAATATAAGATATAAAGACAATTTGCTTTTCAAAATGTGAGTGCGAAAATTTTTAAGTAAAAGCACTATTAGAAGACAGAAATCTAGGTTTCTTAAACTTGTCACATTTCGCACAAGTTGAAGTTGAAATGTAGTTTAAATGGTAATATAGAGATAACCTTTTGGAATATGAAAAGAGAAATTTACATAACAACTAATTTTGCAGATTTTAACTGTCATTTTAAGAATTTTGAATTTTTTCTCTTCTTTTCAAAAATGATTTGAACAAATGAGTAAATAATTACAAATGGAATATAATTTTCGTTCTCTCCCCGCATAGAATAATTTATATTCTATACTGGAGTTTATGTATATTCTCTACTCGAATAGTTGATTTTCGATAGCCTAAACTGCTGTAAAATTCATGAAGTAGCGATATCTAATAGAGCTATAGAAAATAACAATTATAGCTCTATTAGTTAATTATTTACATATAATTAACTACCTATCAATTATTATTTACCTATTTTCTTACTGTGTTCCATCATAAGCATAATATATTGTCATTATGCGGCTGAAAGTAATCATAAAAACAAAACAAAAATAGATAAATGTATAAATATGTTCTTGTTTTTATAAAATATCATCCATGTAGTACTGGAAAAGCAGATATATTAATACATTGTCACAACATAACTTGCATGTGTGTACATATGTTTACTATTATTTTTGATTTATTTTTCAGGTAATTCACTAATTAGAAAGCAAACGTTATTATTTTTTATCATTTTACTATAGTGTAAAACTATTTTTAATATATATTATCAATTTTTCAATAATTCTGTTTTAAAAATTTGGAATTTTGTTTTATTTTAAAGCTATCTAAATCTTGGTATTTTTAGCATTATATAAGACTAATTTACTGAAATTTCTTACTTAAATAAACTTGTACGTCCATCATTTTTTTTAATAAATAGAAATTTTACTATGGGCGCATCAACCTTTTAACACTTTAAATTCCACAGCATACCTTAAAACGAATTTTTTTTTCAAAAGCTTTCTTATGAAATAACTACGTCCTACTTAAATTCAAATTTATTTCTCCAAAGCATCCATAATGGCAAAAAAAAAAAAAAATGCGCTATTCTAAAAATTTATAGCATCATTAAATACAACGATTAATCAAAAATAAAATACTAACTATCATTAAATAATGAACATATGAAATTAAAATCCCCTTAGCACATCAAATACACTATTAAAAATTAAAATATACCAACTTTCGTCAGTAAAAAAAAGCTTTTATTATCATCATTTACTTCTCCCAATATTGAAAGTTCCTGACAATTAAAAATTACCTATCAGCGAGAGGAACGTGACTAAACCTACGTTTCTGGAAATTCCTGACTCAACTAAATTACCTAGAAATAAAATAACACCAAAGAATTTAATTTTAAAGCGAGGAAATTTTCAGACTAACTCCATTGGTGAAACTATCAAACTAAATAGACTACGAAACGCTCCTTTAAACCATTATTACAACCATTAATTCTTCTCTCGCTCCAAAATATTTGCATAATCTGGGAAGTTTCGAAAGCAAGGAAGCTCCAAGGGGGTGACTACTATCGATTATCGTTTGAGGAATATTTTAAGGAACGTAATGACTTTCGCGCCTCTGAATAAATAAGGCCATAATTATGGGGGTTGGAAATCAAACGCCAGGCTGGATAGTTTTTTTGGGAGGGGAGGGGAGATTGGTCATAAATCATTCGGATTTGGTTCAAAATCAGCTTAACAACGGCGTTAGAGAAGAAAATTTTATAATTAGATAAGTTTCGTTATCATTTTCTCATTAGATGTTAGAGGACGTCCCGAGTTCGAATCCCGGTTCGGGCATGGTTGTTCTTCATCTGTGTTCTATCTGTGAGATGTGTGAATGTGCCTCCCTGTAAAAAGGGCTTGTGCAAGCGAATGTGTGTGAGTTTCAACTTCATATGAGCTAGAAGCTAGACTTCTGCCCTCAGGTGCTCAGGGGTCTTTACCCTCAAAAGCTACTGCACCCCCTTTCCGTGTCAACGCGGACACGACATCATCATCATCATTAAATGTTAGAGGCAATAAATTAGTTGGAATTAGATAATGAATTTGTGAGTTTTAGAATACTAAAACTGCATGCTAATCTGTTCCTACAGTTTCTGCATCTTAATGTATAATTCCTGTAAAATATAATAGTAGTAAAGGTTGTCCCAAAATTAGCGCAAGATTTAAATTTGCCACTATTCGTGCAGTAAAGTGTTAGCAACCCTAAAAATAACACCATTTTACAGGACCATAAATCATTTCAATGGAATAAAATATTATATGCCATTTTCATAGTATGATGGCCAGCTTAGATTCCTTCGTCTGCGCCAGTATATTTGCTATTATGCGAATTTTATCTGAAAAAAATTAAATTCGCACTTTAAAAAATAATCAATTACTGAACGATGTTGAGATAGAATTATATTTCGTATAACTAGCAAGATTAAAACTGAATTTGGTAGCAAAACGCAAAATTCTCCGATCTTCGCAAGAATTCTATTAAAGAACAATTAAGAGTTTCCCATTTTAAAGCAATTACTGTACACTGTATTAAAAGAATCTTACTCTTTTCCCTTAACACTCTCTGGATTTCTTCTTTAACTTCCAATATTGAAATTTAACCATGTTCCAAGTAAACACCACAATTTAAAAGCCTTACCGCGGAATCTATACAATAATTTAAAGTTGCAGACGATAAATCAATTGCAACACTGTTTCCGTTGCAATTCATCGTCATCTGCTTGAGCTTCATTTAATTCTCCGAAAGAATTAATTAAAAATCCAGTAGCGGGTTTGGGTTTAACAAATTATGCCACAGAATTCCTTTAGAATGGCGGTTCTTCTTCTATTTAACAATGGAAGTCCTCAAGGCAAATAAGTAAGAGAAAGATAATTATTCTTTTTTGCATATTTTAATCTAAGTTACTACATATTTGTAAAGAACGAATTTTGAGACTTTATGTTCTAGAATATTTCTGTGTTTGGGTATTCTCCGTAAGTAAGAATAATTTGTGTACAAGTTCACCTCAGTTTTGTATGAAGTGCAATCTGATACACATGTGAATTCTCAATAGCAATATATAATTTTAACATTTCATAATTTTATTGTTAATTAATCATAAATTAAACTACTGAATTCTAATTATGCAAAACATAATTTATGTAATATTAATTAAATAAAAAAATGCAAACAATGTTTTCAGAAAATTTGATTTTTAATTGAGAAAATAATAATTTAAATCCTGTCTTTTTTCTTCTTATTATTATTCGAAAGTTGTAAGTATGATGCTAAACAATGTTATGGCTTGGATACATTAATATTTTCACAACGGAATTTCAAATCTATAAAATTATGCAAAGAACTTTGTACTTTAAATTAAAGTGGTGTCAGTTCTTACCAATGTTAGAATGAACTTCAGCTAGACTAAAAATGAAATAGTCTCACAATCAACACGCCTTTCTCTGTAGAATTTTCTCGAATCAAATAGCTAACTCTTGAAACTTTTCAACTACTCAGAATAAGATTATAAACTCAAATTTTATTCGCGATAAAAATCATGAAAAGCTACAATAGTAAAGGAAACTGCATTTGCGAATGAAATTTATCTCTTGAAAGAAAAATAAAACTATTTCCTTCGAGTATGAATTAGATTTATAAAACTACTCCAATAACTTATTCAAATCTTAGCGAAAGGAACTCGAGAAAAATGTTTCAGAAAAAAAAATGAGGCTGGACTGAAATAGGAGAAAGTATCGTTTTTCATTTCAAAATCTGAAAGAGATAGAAACGAAAAGAAGCAAAAGATGATACCGGAACGGACGAAAGAGGAGAAGAATTTAAACAATGAACCCAACCAAAACGAACCGAGACATTCTAAAAAAAAAAAAAAAAATCCAGCTGGAATAGAATAAAAAAGAGACAGAAAAAAAAATTCAACAGAAAACGGTCACATATCTTCCATACATATGCTTGAATTCGAATTCATTTCTTAAACATCTAAATTTATTCCTTTTACCCGCCAAACGATAAAAAAAAAAGACATTTTTTTTAAAAAAAATAAAAATAGAAGAAAACGAAATTCGACTTCTTTTTTCGGTGGTACGTCAGAGATGGTTACTTCCTGCAAAAGAAAGAAAAATATTTGGGATGGAAATCTTTTCGAAGACTTCCCGCCTCCTCTCCTTCCTATCTATCCTATCCCTATCTATCCGAATCAATACTTTTCGAAACGCACATCATCAAAGGAATTCGAATCACAGGAAGAAATTCGGCTTCGAACGAAATTTCTGCGAAGCTCTTCTGAAATTCGAAATGCGAATGCCACCCCTCGAACGAACATCTATTTTAACAAGCGCTCTTCTACCGCCTCTGCTAAAATACGAATTTGGAACTGAAGGGTTCTAGACGTGGAAAAAAAAAAGGAAAAAATGAAAATGAAAATTTTATTTTTCTGGAAATTCGCCCTCTGTATCGAATCAGGAGTTCATGATGTTAATGGATGCAGACAACTTTGTACAGAATAATAGAAAAATGGCGCCTAGAAATATACCGTTTTCAAGAGAAGTGATAGACTATTGTAATTTCTATTTTGAACAGGAAAATGCATTCATTTCTTTTTTTTTTCTCATTTTAATAAATAATAAAAGTAAAGAAAACAATTTTTTTTTCTGCATATTCTTTTATGCCCCTTTTTCCATAACATATTGAATAGAATATTTTTTGGCAGAACTGCATTCTTCCGATTTTATCTTTCGGAAATAATATTTGTATACCAGAATTATTTTTTCTTACTGAAAAATATTACAAATGCCTGGCGTTTTTTAACGAAATAAATGTTATCTTGAAGCTTGTTGAACATAAATTGAAACATATTTTATAGTTACTTTTTTGACAAATTTATTGCTACGATATATCTCATGTATTATCTAAATAATTCTGATATCTGCAAATCAGTTTTCACAATAAAAATATATTGAGCCTTGAAGAAGAATGAAAAATAATAGTCAATGTAACAATAATAATCAATGTAAAAGTAATAATCAATTTGAAAATAATAATAAAAGTGAAAGTAATAATCAATATAAAAGTAATAATCAATGTAAAAATAATAATCAATGTGACAATAATCAATGTAAAAATAATAATCGATGTAAAAACAATAATCAATGTAAAAATAATAATCAATGTAACAATAATCAATGTAAAAATAATAACCAATGAAAAATATTTATCAATGTGCTCATTATGCTGTATTTCAATCATTTTGTATTTGATTTAAGAAACAATTATTTAACTGGAATTATATAAAATATAATATCAAATTTTTTTATGGAGTAGAAGGTAATTTCATTGATTCAAAATAATTCCTGAATAGATTTTAAAAGAAACGTTTCGTCTGTAGTCATATGAAATTGAAGCAACTTCAGCCTTTCTGCAGCATATAAATTTAATTATAAAACAGATAATTTTTATAAGTTGATAAATTATAACGAGTTATAAATTAAGTTATTAAGTTATAAGTTATAAATTATAACGAGTTTAATAGTGCAAAGCGATCTACAAGAAGTAAAATATTTCTCAAATAATAACTTATGGGAACTACATGTTTATCAGTAAAGATTTTTTTAATTTACTTAGATTTTTAATTAAAAATTAATTCACATTTTTATGTTTATTTCTCTCTGACATTTTATACAAAAGCATATTTATACCTACTTAAATTAAGTGATTTCAGTTTTATTCCTGTATATTTTCTATATTTCATAAATTTTTCAAAATATTTTTACTGTATTTTAGAAGGACATTACTCATTGTTTTGATAACATTGTTTATATATACG
This sequence comes from Argiope bruennichi, assembly GCF_947563725.1. Lineage (NCBI taxonomy): Eukaryota > Metazoa > Arthropoda > Arachnida > Araneae > Araneidae > Argiope > Argiope bruennichi. Next base: position 108,653,357 of record NC_079156.1, read on the forward strand.
TCCTTTGTAATGATATTAAATACATTTATCGGGTGGAAGTTATTGTCGATATGTAAAATTAAATTTTTAAAATAATATAAGAATAGGCGAATTAATCCTAAAATATTATTTCACTATGATGTATTGAAGCGGTTGCGAGAGTTTGAACGATTTTTTTTTATTTATACACAGCATTAAATTTATCATTGATAATTTATTCCAACTTGTGTCTGACCTTATCAATATAATTTAATTTATAAAAGAGTAATAAAAATAAATTTTAAATAAAATTCTGAATTTTTATTTATATCCTTTCTACTTTTAAAACTGTTACATATAATATTATGTTTTATGTTTATTTAAATTATCAAAAAAATCCAGAGTCATTAAGTAGAAATTCTGTAATGAGGCCTATCTGGTTTAATAATATTCTAAACCTCTTTTTGATATTTTCCTTTGGGGCTTATAAAATGACGCTATTCTTTGTAGTTGCATGCGCTCATGATATGTGTTGCTTGATCCCGTTCTCTAAATAATTTTTGAATTAAGTAAGTTTCTAACAAGAAATTATGAAAATTCTAAAAGAATTTTTTTCATAAATGCTTTATGTTTCTTTCCAATCAAAAATCCAAACGATAATTTCCATTAAGAATTCAAAAGAAAATAATTTCAAAAAGCACTTAAAACTTGCCTCCAAATAAAAACTGATTTCGTTTACATTTACTTTCTTTTCTATAACTATTAATAAATCTCTAAAGTCTTTGATACTTTGATTCTGAAATGAAACGACTTTCGAAAACTATTACTGTTCTTCTAATGGCGCATAAAAAAATTAAAGTAACGATAAAACTAACAACAATCAGGTATAATTCCATTCTACCACTGCAAAATCTTCTGCACATTTCTTTCTCCAGAAATCACGAAGAACCTGGCAACACGAACGAAGAAATGGTTCCGAGTATTTCTATTAGCGAATAAAAAAAATCTGCTTTATCTTATTTGCATCTGATTAAAAAGCAAAAGTTTTTTCTTCTTCTTTTTCTTCTTATATCTTATCCAATGTTCTGCCTGCTAATTTACAAGACAGAATTGGGGCTCGTGAATTTAAGCAAGATTCGAGGAAATGAATAAAAAATAAAAAGTAATTCTGCATAATGCAACGGTAACTGCATTAGTGAAACATTTGAAAAAAAAAAAGATATCGCAATGAATCAAAAAGAGAAAGGCATATCTTTAAAAAAAATATGTTTCTCGTTCTAAAAGAGAAACGAATTAAAATTAAAGAGACGAAATGGCTATCAGAATTGTCTTCCGTTTTAATTTATATCCGATTAATATTTTTGATTAGAAAATTATGATTATAATTTCCTCAGTTACTTAATTCATTTCCAGAAATTAATTATATCTTATTTTAACTAAAGAACAGTATTAATTTGAATAAAAAAGTGGATATATATTAAAATATGTTCAAACGCTTCATTTTAATTAGAGTCGAGCGTGGTATAATTGTTTTAATCATCGTTAAAGAAGATAATTATATTTCTATGCGGTCATGCCATGGGTACATGATAGACGGAAAAAAATTAAAATTTTTGAATTAAATCCGTTTTACGACATATGCATGCGTGTTCTAATTTACATTTTATTCTTTCCTTCTAAATTTAATATTTTTATGATCTTGGCAATAAATAAGGAACTTAATGTATTTTTAACCTTTTGAAAAGAAAAGAATTTATGAAAATTTATTTACTAATTTCAACAAGAGATTTTTTAAACTTTTATTAGATATAAGGTTTGTTTTAAAATCCATTTATTTCAGTTTTCAAAGCTGTTTCTTTTTTAATTCTAAGATAAATAGAAATCGAGATATGTGATTTTTTATATTGTATTTATCACTGTAACTGAAAATGAAACCAGAAGTATCAAGGAAAGTTGACTGTTGAATGTAAACATATGTAAGCAGTTGCTTAACCGAATAGAAGAAAATTTTGAAATTTTAAAACTTCGATTTATTTCATCACGAGAGGTGTAATTAGAGTACAAAGAATAAAAAGTAAGATAAAGGTAAGAAGTATATGAGTCTACATCGCAACAAAAGAGCAGAAAAGACCAAAATTTTCCCCTTTAGTGTTGTTATTATGAGATTTTTATAAGGATTTATTTCACATGTGTAATCTTAGGAAAGGAATATTTAGATATCTTTAAAAGATTGTTGTAAGCTTTAGGGGTTTTTACCTCTTCCTCTGAAAGGTGGGAAAATGCTGAAGTGAGCAGTTTTGCAAAGAGCGTACAGAATTAATTAAATAAAAAAGCTGGAATTGGATTAGGAAATAAGAGAAAATTTTAGAATGTAGTTAATATGTGTTAAATTAAAATAAAAATTAGAGAATTAATTAGGATTTAAATTAGAATAAGAGATATAATTTTCATCGGATATATTTTTCAATCAGGAATCAGCAAACGATTTTTAAAACTGATTAGCAGAAGATAATTTACAAAAATACATATTAATTTTATTCTCGCTTCATAATCTTGAAATCCACTTTACAGTAGAAATTTAGATCTAGTTCTTACACACGAGTACAATTTTATACACAAATCAAAAGTCCCCGATAACACTATAATTCATGATGGAAAAGTTAATTAGGAATATTCTGCCTATTTCAATTGCCATATTTTTTTTTATTTTATATTTGTAATTTTTTTAATAAAAAATTTTAAAGCAATTTATACTTAGTAACTTAAGAATATGTAAACAATTTTATATTAACAGATTTTATAAGAATCTTAAAAACGAAAAGATGATTTTTGACTAATTTTTATGCAGTTAAAATAAAGTAGACAGAAATAAGAAAATTCAGAAATTCTTTCCAGATTAAGCAAAATTTTTGACGCAGAAATAAGTAAATTTTTCAGAAAGCTTCGTTGTAGTAATATTTCTTCTCAGTGCTGCAGAATAAGTTCGAAGTAAATGAATGTATTTGAAACGATTTTACATGAACTTGTGACAAATTTTAGAAAAAAAAAAGAGAAAAAAAGAAAGAAACTTACTGAATTCTTCGAATTAACAGAAATACTATAAAATAGATTTCGTCTTTTTCTCCAGTATAAATATCCTACGCAGAAATCATAGAATATTAAAATTTTGAATTGAATATTTGCAGAAATAATTTATTAAGTTAAAATTCTCAGAAGAGAATATGAAATATATAAATCTTTAAATAATTTAGCAAGATTTAAAGATAAAAAATATGTAAATTCTAATTCTTTTTCTGAAAATATTCGCAGACCGAAGTCTTTCTAATTTTAATATTTTTGCTGTTTCAACTACAAATGCGATTTGGAGAAATTTAGAAATAAAAAATTGAGTTTCACAGACAGAAATCGTAACATTTTTGAAAATTCATTTAATAAATACTTACCAGAAAAAAAATTGTTTTAAAATAATAGAAAAAAGTAACTAAATAATTTAAAGCATTTCCTTTCAGTTAAGAAAGTTTCTATATACAAGCAAATTGTTTATAACCAAATTTTGTTTAGATTTTGAAGAATTTCGAATTATTTACTTTATTTTGAAATTGGTTTATTTTTATCATGAATTGTGCAGTTTAGAACTTTCATCTTCGTTAAAGATAGCGAAGCAGTATGGGATATTGCACTAAGGGTTGAACATGTATCTGTTATTATTTTCTACAAATATATTACAAGTAATGGATACTAGGCATATGTGATAGTTAATCATAACTGCCTACTTCGATCCGCACACGGAAACAATTGAGTGATCCCACCGCCGCGATAGCATTGACGGGAACTAGGGTTGAGTCCTAAGGGCCCTCACCAGCCCCTCTTGTAAGAGACACGTCCCATCATCGATAGAAGGTAGCCAACCACAACATTTCTGTATCCACCGGAGCGTGAGAAATACCACCATTCGGAAGCTCCTCTTTCCCATATTTAAGGTGCCTCTTTGAGGGAAAAAAGTTATAGTTAAATTAAAGAATAAGCTATCTTAAAGACGATATCGCAGTGCGGCTCATTTTTTCAGTGTCTACTCTATAAATTTATTTTAAAGCACTGCACTAGATTAGAATCAAACAAATTTATTCAAAGAAATAAAAGCAATTTAATCTTATTATATATATTGTTACGGAATTTCCGGGGTTCGTCTGGATAGTGGGAGTTATATGGTGTGCAGAACACTCAATCAGCAGGTGGCAGTAGAAAATGAAACAACGACGTTTATTTACACGAAGACACACAGGACAACACAAAGACGACAACTATATACAGCACACAATTATCTTCAGCCGAGACGTGCAGACAACAGACTCTAATGCAGACCATAGAGCACAACTTAATTCAGCACTCACTCCGTCGCTGCTCCGCTAATCTCTGGAAGGCCAGTTCTTACTGTCGATTCCGACTACTCTGCCCTAGCAGAAGTGGATGTGGTTAAAGGAGAGCCCGCTTCCAACAGAAGCTATCTCCTGTAGATGGCTAGAAGTAGATGTAAGTTGACTTGGCTTCACATGAATGCCGTGGACTTTTTACTTCAAGAGGAGCGGTCCGAAGGACCGTCCTCTCCCGTTGCAAGAAAGAAATGAAGCCTGGCCAGGAACTCTGCCCTAGCAGCTGCGGCCACTTCCTTTTATAGGTCTCCGGAGGCGGGGCTAGACGCCTCTCAACCAATCAGGAACGTTCGAGGCCTATCTCCGTTCCTACTGGACGAATCGGGAAAATTCTCGATGTTTCGGGTATAATCTATTTTGGCGCCAAAGTCGCCAAATTCGTCGTCAAGGCGCCAAATGGTCGCCAAGTTTGTCGCCAAGCCCCGGGACCCTCCGACGCGACACCGGACTCCGCCCAATACCGATGATTGTAAAACATTCTTTCCGATGGTGGAACCAACTATGCTGGGAAGCAGCATTACAGATTCGTAACAATATTAAAAGTAAAATCATTCTATATTCTCCAGCAATTTATGTCCCTATTAAAATAAATTTATTGCATCATATTGTGCAATATTCACAATATCGTGCAATATTGTATAGTATCGAATTATCGTACTATTATATCGAATATCGAAATATTATATGAAATATCAAATTATGGTAATATTATATAACATTACTTTAAGGAATGAACTGACTTAGAGAATTGTCGCAGCATGGTTCAGCCTTTAAATATCCGTTCAATAGATTCATTGTAAAGTAGAAGATTCTTCAATCAGTTCCAGACAAACTTATTTCTAATAATTTTCTTTAAGGAACAAAAAATATAAAGTATAAACTAGTATAATATATAAAGTACAATCATTCTATATTCTCCAGAACTTATACTCCCTTATGAAACAAAAAAATATCGTAGAATCTTGTAAAATATTGTATAATAATAGTAATATCATAAAATATTAAGAAATATCGAACGATATTCCACAATACAGTTAAAAATCTTATGATTGTAAAAAATGGATTCACATAAAGAACAGAATGAAGATAAAAAAAATCATTCCATCTTTGATTGATTTTATATATAAATTCGTTCATATCAATTGAGACAAAACAATGTCTGCTTTAGAACGCTATACTTATATTGCATTTGTATAAAATCTAGTCTTAAAAATGTGTGAGAAAAGGTTTGTATTCTGTATATTTAGATAAATTTACTTAGATATATTTAATAATTACATATTTACCAAAGAAATATGAGATGAAATTTAATCATAAAAAATAGCTTTATCTTTTATTACACCAATTTTTTGGATTAATAACTGATTCACAGCAATGTATAGAAGTTTCAATATTTTCAACTCGCTTACAGATTGTTGTGATTTCTGTATTATAAGTGAAATAATATATATATATATATATATATGTAACATTATTTGTTGTGAAGCATGATGCAGTTTGAAGGCAGTGAAGATACTTTTAATTTTTGTGACGTCGTTTTATTTCATTTTGAAGAAGCAGGCATATGTACAAGCGATGAGCACACAGAACGACACAGAAAGGAATGAGGAAAAAGCTCTTGGACACTTTATCCCTGGTCTTATATAACCTATGATTTTGATAGGGAAAATATTTCTTTACAGTGCTAATGTATTATGAGATTTCAATAGGGATTTTCGTTACACACGCGGAGAAGGTAGGGGAAACACAGAGAGATTTAAAAAAAGAATTTGCCTGATCAGCGGTATTTTATCTCTTCACGCGCAGTGTGGGAAAGTTAGATTTTAGCTGATTCAATACTTTAACAAAGCTTCTCTTGAATGAATTAAGAAGAGACAGTGGAATTGGATCACGAAATAAGAAAATATTTTAGAATGAAGTTACGATGGGCTAAATTAAGATAAAATCTTGAAAATTAATTAAATTGAAATTAAGAGTTAAAATATCATTACATGTATATATATTTAATTTAAGTAAATTTATCATTTTTAAGTAAATTTATCATTTTTACATAAATTTATCATTTTTACATAAATTTATCATTTTTTTTTGGCTAAAATATATTTTAGTTTTCTTCTTCTGTGAACGAATAAATGACAAACGTTTCTCTGTTCTAAAAAAATAATAATAATAAAATGTCTGCAATATCTGTCTAGCTAACTAGAACATGTATAAGAACAAATCTCATGTTTGCTAATAAACTGTTCCTGCTACATAAGAATCAATTAATCGACCCATTGAGTCAGCTAGCCCGCGACAAATGAAGTTATGCACAAGTGAAAGAAGCGTGAAATTTTCTCTCCGATGCCAGATGCAAATGACATTTGAGTGGAAATTAACTCCATGTTCGAAAATCTAATCATGCGCCTGAAAGAAGTGGGGAGGGGGACGACGACGCATCTCATATGTTTGTTCATCTTTTCTCGAGCCATCGATTATCTTTTTAGATCCGCCTGATGGAGAATAAATATTGTGATAGTGAAATGTATCGATTAATTTCTCCAGGATCTGGATGACGTCATTGCCACAAGTGACGTGACGTAACGAAAAAGGAAAGAATTATAAACGAGTCGTTTGTTTGACAAGTTTGGAACTTTTTGGAAGTTCAAAAAAATTACTTTTTTTTTTTCTTTCGTTTTGTTCGATGCAGATATTTTGTCTTTGGTTAAACTTTAGAGGTTAAATAGAGGGCTTTTGTTTCATTTTAGATGGAATAATTTATTTACTTTTTTCTGTCTACTGTAAAAAATAATGAACGTTAAGGACATTTCTATCTTATTTTCAAGCTCCAAGCAGAAGAAAAAAAAATGCAAAAAAGCTTTGCCGCTTCAGCCCATCAATACACATAAACAGAATATTTGAAAATATGCTGAAAATAGGTATATGCTTTGATAGCTTATTAATCTAAAATATTTTTAAGGGAACAAATCCGTGAAGTATAGTAAAGTTTTAATGCCAACATCGATATTTGATGGAAAAAAATGAAAGATTATCATCAAAACAGTTTTTTATAAAAATAAATTTTAATATTAAAAAAAACTGTAATGCCAGCAAATTTCCAAAATATCGCAAACATTTTCCAAAATAAGAAAATTTGGGTATTCAATAAAAATAATAAAGGCATAGTAATTTTTGTTGTTTCACTAAAATATAACAAATAATGTTTTTCTCAAAAAATATAAATAAAATATATATATATTGTAATGATATTTTTTTCTGTATTAAGTCTTGCATTATAGGCATCGTCATTTATTTTTACATGCTTTGTTTCATAAGGCACAAATGAATTGCCAGATGTGAAAGAGGGAATTATTTGTATATGATGCGAATGTTTTAAGCTTCATGAAAAGTTAGCTCATCATTGGTTAGTTTCTCGATTACTAAACGAATTCTTTTATAAATAGTAAATAAATTATTTCTTAAGAAAATAATGGCTATTCTTTTAGTTTAAAGTTACAAAATGTATCCCGGATAATCGGTAAAATCCGTTAAATTCAAAAAAGCGTCTCGTAAGTAACTTGATCAATAATAAAGTGAACTATGCTAAATTTATCAATACAGATTGCTGTGCCCCTAGCGGAGAAATAAGGAATTTACAAAAAATGACTAAAAAATATAGGATATCCGCCAAAGAGTCCAGCTAGAAAATGAATGATATATCATAATAAAAAACACAGAAAAAGTCTCATGGAATTATCTGTAAAATTGGCGGTGATATCTGCGATCAAAATTATGAATTTTCCATGACTGGAAAAAAGGGTTGGTCGTAAAATAGAAAAATATATCCTAAGTTTCTCTTCCCTAGTTCCGAGTGCGTTTTCCGGATGTTTTTTATTATTAATTTTGTTTATTGTCTTCATTCCTTCTCTCAGAAAATCTGTATGATAATATCAAAGAACAAATACATTTTTCAATTTTACAACGAACAACCTTTTTGTCAAGGCACGTAAGATTCATAATTTTAATCGCAAATATCTCCACCAATTTTATAGATAACATTAAAATTTTTCCTCTGTTTTTATACGGTATAGCGCACATTTTTATATGGATATTTTGGTAGATCTTCTTTATTTTTTTAGGTTTTTTTTAACTTTCTTATTTCGCCGCTATGTGTCTCAATAAATTAAACATTGTCACTTATCATTACGTACATGCAACTTCCCCAGCTATACTAAGCCCCGTTCTGAATTTAAAGAGTTGTAGCAGTTACATAACTCTACTACCTTCTCTTTTGATACAATAGATGGCGTTATCAAATTAACATCAAGGTATATTTCCCATGATTCATCTTGGAGGTCATTATTAGATTGTATTCAAGTGAATATCGCGTATTTTCGTGTTCTTGTTGTCTTGAGAAATGTGGAACTTAATAACTTAAACTAAATAACTGTTCCTTAAATTCGTCTATTAGATTCAACTACCTCATAATGAAGTTATAAAGAGTCTCGTCCCACTAAAGTGGCCCCACGTTGGACGCCACATGGTTTAAAATGACTATACTGATCACCCCGTATATGGTATTTGAAAGAACAAATAAAAACAAAATAACATTAAAGTACTCCTTTGCAGATAAACTTTTTGATCGTCCTGATTGGAAATAATTGATTGAATTGGAGATAATTAAAAATAATTTATAATTAAGTCACAATCTCAAAAAAAAAAAAATGCTGGTACATTTTTGTGATTTTAAAACATCTTCATGTAAAGAAAAATCTGCAAAATCAAGAATCAAAAAGGGAATTGAAATTGATTTCATATTTAATCAAGTACGGAAGCAATCAAAATGATGATACCAGATTTTCTGAACTATACAAAGTATTAATATCCTAGGTTTATCTCTTGAGTAATAAAGAATGCCTGAGGGAAACTAGAATTCAAATTACGATTTAATCACAATGGCATCCTGGAGTGGATACATCATTCCCAGGAGAAAGCGCAAGAAAGATTTATTAGGACTAGTACAATGGGGTTTATACGTGACAAAAATCCATTTATATTTCTGATGGTGGATTGTCTTGGAGAAAGGAAATCATAAAGTTTCATATTTCTCAGTGTAGCTTTCTTTATCCCAGAGGAAAAGAAGCAATAAAAATTATTTTTGATGTGATATCAAGAACATAATGAAAAGATATTGATAAGACTTGTAGGGAATGACTTATAGTACTAATAATTCTCAGATTACATTTATCTGCTTGTATTTATCTTTATTGCTAATAAAAACAAAATGTGTACGAACATCCGCTAGTGTTTTATAGAAGCAAAGCTCTGGACCCAGAATTGACAAATTTAGCATAAAAATGCATTGATGGATAAGAATGTGCCCTTGGGAGAAATTTTTCTGAAATTTTAGAAATTCCAATTAAAAATTAATTAAATTAAGCAAAAATTAATTAATTAAATTAATTTTGTTAAATAAATTTAAAATTAAGCAAAGCATTGGCGTTTTCGTTAAGAGCATCTAGAAATATTTTCAGTAAAAAATTATTTAATATTAAAAATGTTTTTTATAAAGAAAACAATATTTATTAAAAATGAATTGGTGGATAAAAATGTGCACTTGGGTGAAATTTTTCTGAAATTTTAAAAAGTTCAGTTAATTAAAAATTAAGCATAGCATTGGCGTTTTTCGTCAGTAATAACTAGAAATATTTTCAGTAAAATAGGATTTAATATTTAAATATGTTTTTTAATAAAGAAACTTATTCAGTTCTTGCGAATTTTTTCCCCTAGAAATGTGACAATTTTGTATAATTTTTTTGCATAATTTTCAACTGTATGTGTCATTGAATAGTGCGATTTACCATTAGTTTTATTATTATAAAATTTAATCAATGTCCACGTTGTTTTTATAAATATTTAATTTAAATGCCGGTTTTTTCTTTCATTATTTAAATTTAAGGAATGCATAAACTGCTTTTTTGATATTCTTTTGAAATGGTTTCATGAAATTTTAATTTCTTATTTTTTTTTTTTTTGGAATTGATAATAAAATATTGTTTAAAATGTTTAAAATATTCCCTCCATTCCATATCAATGGCAGCAAACGATAATAAATATAGAACGCAACATTTATAATCAGAAAATTAGATCAAATTAAACAGTGCATTAAAAACATTGCTTTTAATTTTTCTTTTGAGTGTTCGGATATAATTGTATATTTTTGAGTATTCTGTGTTTTTTTTTAATACTTTTGTTTCTGAATTTTCAATATGTATATAAAGTCCATTGACAGTGATTATTTTTCTTTATAAAGAATGTTAATGCAGATTTAGGAAATCCAATATTGTAAACTTCATCTTATGATACATCCTCTAAACGGCATGTCTATGTTTTTTTTTCAAGTTTTTCTTTATAATAATTGCACTTATGTCCACAGTTTATTTTTTTCAAAGACACTAGCATAAAACACACCTTGATAGTTACTTTTGACTTTTAACGTATCAATCATTGGGCAATCGCCACTCTATCTTTGCTTTAAAACTTTCTTTTCTTTTATCTTATTTTTAAAATGGATAGATATTCTCTTGAAATAAAACAAACGATTTCGATTAATGGAGGAAATTAAAAAGATAGTTATTGTTAGTAATAATTAGGTTACCTAAAATGTTGGAAAATGTACGTAAACAAATGGCAGTTGTTATGGAAAATTTTAACTGACGGTTCCAAAATTTTGCAGTATAACATAGCTGGCAGCTGATTCGTCAAGAATTCTCGTTTAAATATCCACTTTCCACCATTATTATAGGACTTAGGCAATATGTACTATATGCTTGAAGATTATATTTTGTATTCTTTCCTAATTGTTCAGCATATTTAGTCCTATTATAGTCTGTTACATGTGCATATCTACAAGAGCAAAATGCAATGCGCTATTTTAATATTAGAATCAACAAAGCGTTTCATATGAGGAATCAGAAAGTGGAGTTTGAAAGCAGCGTAAAATTTAGCATTGATAAAACAGACAAATATATTTTCATTTATAAATGGCGTTGTTCGAATCTTACAAAAGATTGGCTTTTGTAACATTTGAATAAATATAAAAATTACTTCAGAATCTTAAAATCATTTAGTTATTTTTTTTAAATTTAAAATAATTCATATAATGTACATCCAATAACAATCACTCGTTGATTTTCAAACAGGCAGAGCAAGTCTTTGCCTATGGCCTTTTAGCCAAAAGAAAGCTACAAACAGGTCGATTAAAAAACTTTGTTATCTTCCTAGTTACCCAAATAAATAAATTTGTAAAAAAAAAATGTTATAGATGATGAAATATTAGGATAATATTAACACTCTATCCAGTATAATTGCTTAGATTTCTTTATGTTTCCTTACAATCATTTAATTATCAGATTTTTTTTAAAAAAATCCCAAATATCTTATTTAATACTGTTAAATATAAATATATATGCCAGGTAATCTGTAGCCATAATATATAAATAAAAACAAATACATACTCAGAAAGTTAATAAAACTAAAAATAATAATCAAAAATAAATCGTTAATATATTAAAAATGTGTGAAATATGTAGCTAAATTAACCATCTTATTAAAAGAAGACTCTCATAACATACATTATCTACTACCTGAATCCACTATTAATGACAATGTTACAGATTATGTTTAGTACCAGTTTTTTTTGGTAAAATCGTGTTTTATCGGAGAAAATATTTATATACGAATCACATATTACATATGAATATTTTTCAATCTAACCTACATATGAACTGGTCATTTAGATAAGGAAAATCATGAATACACTTAGTTTGGCAAGTTATTCGAAACAATATGAAATATTACAGTATTCATTTTACAATTTATCTTTCACTACTTATGTTTTTTTCTGAACATAAGTCATATGTGCTGTCATATAGCGCCATCTCACAAAATTTTGAGGTACTAGTAGGTCATCATCCTATGACAACAATGCAAGCAAGTATCACAAAAATTTATGACATGGCGCTATATGACATCATCATGTCAGCGTGACAGCAGATATATAAAGGCTCTAATAATTAGTTATAAGAAATGGTTTTTGTGTGTATAAAATAGAATTTTAGGAAAAACACCAATATGGATAAACTTAAAAATCAAAACTTTATCTGAATATAACATTTGATGCAAATCGTTAGAGCAGTTTCCGATATACACGAAATAAATTTATATATGTATATGTATATATATACAAGAATTGCACGTTTAAAGTTATTAGATAAATCCATCCTATTATGAAAACATTTATTTAGCAGATATATACTAAAGAAATATTTAGTCAAAACTGGTTTTGGAATTAAAGCTTGCCTTTTCAATGACATTTCTGAACATCTTTTAAGAAATATACCGAGAACTTTAACAATGTAAATGAAATCAATACTTTATTACAATCAAAAATATTCCATAGGAAGAATCTGAATTGCAATAGCTTTTTAATATCTAATAATTATTTCTCGAATAATAGAGATTTCTAAGCGGAAATTCGAATTGGAATTCCGGTATAATCAAAAAGGCCTCTAGCATTTGATTTTGCATTCCCATGGGATTGTTCAAGAAAGATTTATTAGAAATATCACTGAAGCGTTCGTATTTGGTATTTATCCATTTCTATTTCTGATGAAAGATTGTTTTGGATAAAAGAAAAATTTAAACGTGAACGTTTCTGAAATGTAGTTTTCTTTATTCCCACTGGAGTAAAAGCATTGGAAATATTTTCATGAAGAAATAATAAAAGTAATGAATGCTATTGAGGAGGGTTTGCTTGTTGAAAGGACTAGATTTCGGATTTGCATATACCGGCATTTCGAATAAAACCAATTAGCTATCAAGTGCATGCATTCATATACAGTTATCGAAAATAGCGGATATAAATGACATTTAGTATTTATGTTATTCGTTCAACGTCCACATAATCCACATTCGTTTTATCGCTAAATGACCTACTGATATATATCTCAAATAAAAGAATTTTTAAGCAAGCAAACGATTTTTTAGTGAATTGTTCTAGAATTCAAATACACATTGGTTATTCATTATTCTTCAACTTTTCAATTAATTCAGTATATTTTGTAATAAAATTCATTAAAATTTCGGATATAAATGTGTGAAAATAAAACTCATGTTATTGAAAAGGTAATATTTTATGCTTAAAGGCAGGGTAAAAAATTAATTTGTAAAATTTGTACTCTCTAAAAGTTATCGAGAGAAAATATTGAAATTTCGATTCATTTTTAATTCATTAAAAATCTAATACAGCAGTTGCCACTTAATGTAAGTTAAGAACTATAACTGATTGATAACAGTAATGATTACAGCAAAATTAATTATTTTTCATCAAATTAATGGAGAAGAATTTTTAAAATTAACGATTATTTATTGCAAAACTAGCCGCCTTTGGCGACCAGCCGGTTCGCCAATCTTAATGTTCGTTTAAATTTTAATAATTAAATAGGTTGAACCGGAGTTTAACCCCCTTCTTCGCCAAGTTGCGATAACGCTCCAAAGCTGGCAATCTTTATTATGCACTATAATTGAACATCTGCTCCTTTGCTTTTGAACATTTCGCAAGGTCGTTGTTGGCGACTTTTAAAAATTGCTCCAAGCAGGAGGTTAAACTCCGGTCGTACCATTAAATATTTTACGCAATTCCAACTTTAATAGATTCTTCGGCAAAATATTTTAAAACTTCAAATTTTGATAGTCATATAATTCACTCATAATATTATAAGGGCCTTCAGTCATAGCCTGATATGTATCTCTCTAATTTTCTGTTACCCCTCGTAGAAATTATGCTTTAAATTAAAGTGTAAATGATTAATCTGCAATTAATATAATAATATTCTTTACTGAAACAAAGCATTTTTTTATAATATGATTACTGATAATAGAGTCACTGAGCGTTTAGACTTTATGGGCACTAAAGAATATCTTTCTTAATTTATGTAATATCTCAAGAATTTTTCAACAAAAATTTCTCAGATTCATCATGAACAGATCGATTCATTAACAATGTTTAATTTTAAATGCATCAAACACTAAAAAAATAAAATGAATCGTTTAAAATAATCGGTCGAAAACAGGTTTAAAAAAACTTCTTAAAAAACGATGTACTTAAAACTATAAACATATACAAAAAATATATAACTAACATAAATACAATTTAATTACAAAAGCATGCAACTAACCTAAAAATAATTTAAATCATCCGTTGGTTGCCATGTCAACAGTCAGAAAACAATGCGCATGCGTGAATTTTCTTCGCCAGTTACGTTAACGCAAGCGCGTGAATTTTTCTACGCCAGTTGGGGTAACGCTATGCAGATTAGGCATTTTTAATTTCCTTTATTCTGTGTTATTTTAATTCAAAAGTACTTCAGAATGAATGTGAAACATGGATTCATTAACAATGTTTAATTTTAAATGCATAAAACATTAAGAAAATAAACAGAATCGTTTGAAATAATCCGCCGAAAAATGTTAACCCTAGCCTCAATTCTGTTGGGAGAAAAAAATAACTGAAAGTTGGCGGTGGGGAAAATGGAAGATTTTTTGGCGGGAAAGTTAGTTTTTAACTAATAATTAAAATTCTAATTAAAATTTCAAAAAAAGGGACCCCAGGTGCACATTTTCGACCTCTAAGGTATACATGTACCAAATTTGGTAGCTGTATGTCAAATGACCTGACCTGTAGAGCGCCAACACACACACACACACACACACACACACATTGAGCTTTATTATAAGTATAGATAAACAATTAAAAATTCATTAATTGTTTCTTAACAATTCATTTATGTATTGTTAGTACTTGCATGTTTTTTTTAAAATTTATTGAACGATGAGGTACGCCACTTCTCAAAATATTAAAACCTTGACTAATTTCGCCGTTTGTCATAGGATTTTCTTCAACACATTCGTAACCTTCAGGATCCACAACATTTATTGCTTCATTTCGTTAACAAAAGGCTAAAGTTTTCCAAAATTTTACCAAGAGATTGTGAAATTTTAATTTCTCAGCAATATTATGTTTGCTCGTTTTAGGTAATTTTCACATATGTTAAGAATTTTGTCTTTAACTTTCAAATCTATTCCTCTTCCATCTATTATGACATTACAATTCAATCGCAGATATCAATAGTTTTTAGCTGCTCATATTTTAATCTACACCTAGAAATATAGCTGTCCTATTCAATAAATCCAAGTGAAAGTAATGTAACACTCTTCTAAGCAAGCCAAAGGAAAGTGCTGTTCTCAAAACTTTCTCGTATATATTCTAATAAAGATGTTATCCAGCAAAACGTCTTGCATAGCATTAGCGTAAAATAGTTACAAAATATTAACCTTTGGCATGAATTTAGAATTTTTACTGCGTCTATTGTGCCATTCTTGGCCGGTTATTTGGCTATTAATCCCTGGCATGCAACAGGAAATTAAATCTAAGTTTTATATGTGTTTTTCCCAACCGACTGAATCAAAACTGACACAAAACTACACTTGTTATTGCAAAATCACATATTAGATTTTATATATTTAAGTGTTGTGTCTTTGTGTTATTGTGTTTACATGTTACTAAAAACATTGACCGACAAACGGTCAATTCGTCGGCTCAAAATTTGATAGGTGTCTAGATTATAGATGCTAATTCTGTGTGTGTATCGAATTATATCTATTTAGCTCTTTTTGTTTTGTAATTATGATGTTAAATTATATTCGAACAGCCGGATAGAAAGACTTCCACCGAAAGGACGTTGCTCAAAATTTGATAGAAATCTATAAATTTTATATAAAGACCGTATACCAAATTTAATCCATCTAGATTAAAACGTTTTTTCTTTGTCATAGACTGACAGACGGACATTTTCTAAAATGCATTTTTCGAACTCAGGGGGATCTAAAAGATGGAGATTCGTCAAAAACTCGAGTTCGAATTTTTCGACGAATATAATACTTTTTCTATTCCACATATATGAAAAAATAAATGGACTCCTAGATATTTCCTTGCAAATGAAACTAGAAAGTTTACAAATGTCAACTGTTATCTTTAGATTAAAATGATTCAGACATTTTTTTTTATTTCAAAACTTGTGGTAATAAACGAATATTTTTGTGCACATTTGAATATGTCGGCTCACGATCAGAGAAGTTTAATATTATAAAGCCAACGATAATATTAACTGGGATCGTATTAAATGTCGTTCAGTTTAAAAATTTTAAAAATTCCTTTAAGGAGTATACGTTGTGTAAAAAGTAATTTTTACCAATTCCAGAAGCCAAATTTGATTGCTCTAGCAACTATCTACCTTAAAATCCATTGGATCACGTGCGCTACACATAATTTTGCTCTCTTTACGATTTTGGCATCACATAATTCACAGGAATTATGTCAGTCTGAAAATATTGCCATATTAAAAGGAAACTATAAAAGTGCATAATTCTGAAATGTATCCCTCTTTATCCTCATTGGAGAGAAATACAGAATGTGTTGACGCAATGACAGCAAAATTAATGAACGCTATTCAGAAGTTTTAGTAAGCTCGCTAGAGGGAACGACTTGTGGGATTGCCAAAAGGAATTGTAATTAGGTTACCTTCTTGTATTTATATCAAATTAGATCAATTAGCAATCAACTTGCATTTGCGCGTGGAATTATCGGAAATAGCGGATGGAAACCCTCACAGTTTATTGCTGATTTTATGACTCGCATATATCTTGTTGCTTAACACCTTTCTGGTATCATTATATCGATTCTGCCATGAATTGATATAGCGCCTAATACTCAATAAAAATGTACAAGAAAATCTTAAAGCACATTATTCTTTCTCGATATTTCTTATTTTTCTGATTATTATCCATAACAATAAAGATTAAAAACTTGTTTTTATAATACCATCCATTGATTCGGAGGATCTCTTTCTGTTATTCGAAGTATAGAGAAAATATTGTAATCGTCAAAAATTCGAACTCGAAATTTTGATAAATTTCCATGTTTTAGACTTCCCTGATTTAGAAAAATACATTTTCGGCATTATTTCTATCCGTCCGTCTGAGATAAAGATAACTCAAAAACATTTTAAGCTTGACAGATGGCATTTTGTATATAGTCTTTATACTTAATTTATAGATTACTGTCAAATTCCATTCAGAGAAAGTATGTTTGTTCGGCTGTTCGAATACTTAACGTGATAGTTATAAAACAAAAAGAGCTACTTGGAAAAAATTCGATACATGGATTCAGCATTTGTAGTATAGATAATTATGAAATGTTCACATAAATGTGAAGAAAATATCGTAAAATTTATCCTCGAAATAATAGTTGTATTTAAATAGTTAAACATAATAAAATAATTATAAGCTTAAAATGATTTTTAATTTTTGGAGTAATGAAAATTAAAAATTATTCTTGCACTTTTGATGCAGACACATTTAATTTCCACGGCGTTTGTATCGTTACAGATGAAAAAATTAGTTGAATTGAGACAGACATAAAAAATTTCGTGATATTTGTTATATTTTGCTTTATCTCTTGATATATTTGAAGGAATTATCCATGTGTAATCAATGCAGGGCTTCGTAAAACACATAGAAGCTATGATGAATAGTAAATCAAAACAAAATTACGATTTTCATATCACAATTCGCAATTAGACTTGGTTGGTACAAAAGGACTCAAATCACTTGAATGTATAGTTTAAGAACAAATAGATTGGGTGCAGTGTACTCACATGTTCAACCTTTAATCCATCGGGGCCAAACGTCCTTCCTCTGGTGTGATGCAGAGGCTTAAAGAGGAGGGTGCCAGCTCAGGTGCTGTCCTCGTCATTTGACCTGTATTCAAAATTACGAGGTCAATCCCAAAATAGCCGTAGTGTTGCTTTAAAACGGGACATTAATATGATTAAACTAAACTAAACTCCCACACCTCTATCCAAAATTCTGCATTTTCAACTTTTTTTTTCTGTAGAAGAATTTAAAAATCTAGCTTAACCCAACTAGAAACTTAATAACTAGCTTTCGTAAAACTCATGTGAACAATTCAGAAAATATCAAACATCTTTCTTTTTA
Organism: Argiope bruennichi; assembly: GCF_947563725.1. Classification (NCBI taxonomy): domain Eukaryota; kingdom Metazoa; phylum Arthropoda; class Arachnida; order Araneae; family Araneidae; genus Argiope; species Argiope bruennichi. The sequence continues at coordinate 108,671,839 of NC_079156.1, forward strand.
AATATGCTAGATTAAAAGGAATTCTCGCTTCCATATTCCTTGAGTTTATAATATTTCGGTTATTACATTTCTTTTTATACCTAACATTCTTTTTATATATATATAAAAAAAGTGCTATATTCTGACCCTTCTTAAAATTCTGGGAATTATTTCTGACGCGATATATATCCTTAATTTAATGAAATTTTCTTTGCAAATATTTTATAACGAACTTGAATTTTAAATATAAAGCAAATCAGGAAGCACGCAACTATAAGAGACTTTAAAAAAATCAACTAAGTATACACAATGTAATTTTTTTTTAAAAAAATGTACAGCATTCTGATAGTAAAACACAAATTCAATAAAGAGTTTATCGAGCATCATATACGTGATTTCCAAACTTTTTCAGAAGAATTATAGCCCTGAAAGGAATTTAATTTTGGAGACGCTCCCCTAGGAATGGAATTGAGAGACAGGATACATCCCCTGAGGGCCCGTAATCACGTCCTTTATATCCTCGAGGGACGGCCGGATGGTACAGTTTGACTGCTGGAGGAGATTGGATGACAGGAGATCTCTGGCCTACGCGAATGGGGAATTTGCAATTCTTTTAAAATGTTTGCCGCATCTTCAAAGTCTCGCAAACTGTTAAACAAGGTGACCTCTTTTGGGTTGGCTTTGGCGGTAGGATATCGGCTGCGAACTTTGAGTTTGAATTGGTTCTTGAGAAGCAGTTGGGCGGGATTTTAAATTTGATTACCGTTGTTTCTAAACTTTTTCAGATTTAAAAAGAGTAATCATTGAGGATCTATCTCTAAAGGTAATGGAAAAACTTAAGCAATTCTGGTATTGACTCACAGTACTTTCTTAAACTGAACATGTATTTTTAAAAATCATTATAAATCTCTTACCTAAGGTGAAGTAAAAATCGCATCTCAAGTATTGGAAACAATTTGATTTGTGATACTATTTGTAAATTACATATAAATATTAATTGTATTTGAAATATAAATATCTAAATTTTTCCGCTGTCATCTGAATTTTGAAATTAGCCTAGGATCTGAGGCTAAAAACTGAAAAATGTCTGAGGTTGGAAAGTTTAATAGCATGAAAAATATTTTAAAGTAAATTTTGATGAATTTTGTTTTGTTTAACTCAGATATGCTTAAACTACATCAAAATAAATTATCTTAAGTTTTACTTTAAAAAACCAGCAGGAGTGGTCTTTCCAAAACTTTCTCGCATACTCTCTAATAAACTTGTCATTACACAGGACGCTTTGTATGGCATTGAAGTACAATAGTTACGAAACTTTAACTTTTGGCGTGAGTTTAGTCTTTTTTACTGACTCGATCGTGTCATTCTTGGCGAGTTATTTGGCTATTAATCCCTAGCATGCATTACTAGTATCTAAAAATCAAATCTGAATTTCAGACGGATATTTCTGAACTGATTAAAACAAAAATTTGGCACAAAATTGCACTTGTAGTCAGAAAATCCAATACCAAATTGCATACATTTAAGTCATTGCGTTTTTAAATTATCTAATTTACTTTTTTTCTGAAAGGGCAGACCGACAGACAGTCAATTCAGGATTGGATTAGGATGAAAATTTGATAGATGTCTACATTACAGATGTTAAATCTGTGTACCGAATTTTATTCATCTTGCTCTCTTCATTGAATAGTTATCATGTTAATTTATATTCGAACAGCCAGACAGGCGGACTTCATCTGAACAGATGATACACAAAATCTGATAGAAATATGCAAATTTCGTGTAAAGACCGCGTGTCAAAATTCAACCATCTCGCTCAAGCATTTTTGAGTTATCTTTATCAAGGGTAGACAAGTGGAATTTTCCAAAAATGTGTTTTTTGAACTCAAGGAGGTCTGAAGCGTGGAGATTCACCATAATCTCGAGTTCGAATTTTTTGACGATTGCTATTCTTTCTCTATATTACGTACACGAGAGAGTAATTAACTGTCACCTTATTATAAACAAAATGCTTCAAGGTTATTATCTCAAATAAGAGTGTATGAATTTTTTTTCTGAATAGTTATCCATACTCTTGATTCATCTAATAATAATGGCACAATAATACTACTATGGCTATTATTGTGCCATTAGATGAATCAAGAGTTAAGGTCTGGTTAACTCTTGATTCATCTAATGGCACAGTATATGGTTAGTTAAGTTATACGGTTAGTTAGATAAATGGTTACTCCGTAGTCTTTTATCCTATGCACACGTTTGTCTGATTGATTAAATAATCAAATGAGTGAAACTCATAATAAGCACATTTCCTTACGAGGATTCCATTTACAAGATACCCATGATGGGTTTTATTTTTCTTAGAAACCAGATCTATTCTTTCAGTCATTTGGCTTGGCTTGTCTGAATAGGAATTTCTCTGTTAACCCTTTAAAGGGCCATTTTTTTCTAGTCATATTGAAATATTTTTGGGCTTGGAATTAGAATAAGAAAAGGAATTCATTTAGCTTATTAGCTAAATTTAAGTTGATTAATTAATTAATCAGTTTAATTAGTAATTAAGTAAAAAATCAAGACACATCATTTTGTGTAAGATAAATAACTGAAGCCTCTATTGTTTCTGTCTTTCTAAAAAAGTTTGTCATAACTGATGCCAACCTACATAAATTCATACAAAGATTGATAAATTTGGTGGGAAGCATACTTCCCACGGCCCTAGAAATGGTCAAGGTCACTTAATAAGATTCATTAATTTCCAGTAAAGTAAACCTCCATGAGCCATATTTAATATAAAAAGTAGTTGTGATAGAAATTACTATGAAATTGTATGATCGTTTACTTGTTTTAGAAACCTTATCCTTAGGTCTTTCTTTTATCTTAAAAACACACGAAGCCAATGTACTTGATGAATGATATGATTTCAATGAGACAAAATTAAATCATGTTTAGAAAACATTCTTAGTTAAAAGAGATTTTATTCTCGACTTCATTATTCTTTGTTTCATACCGTTAGATATTAGCTTGGAATCAATAAAGTTTTAATCTTTAGAATGTGTATTAGGAAAAATCAGTTTCTAGGTTATATAATGAAGATTTTGACAAACTACCAGGAAAGCTCTTTTTCTCTTTTTCGCATCATTCTGAGCTCAGAATTCTAAGCTAATCTTCTTTTCTTTCATTTATGTAATGTAAAGTAACAAATAGGAACTAAGCTACAGAAGATATTTAAATATTAGTTCGAAGTTCTAAAAAAACTTCTAATATAATTATAAATTTAAACATGTAAATATTTTGAATTCATCTTCAATCTATTATCATGAAAAAACAGATATCTGAAAGAAATAATGCACCAAAACATTCAACAAAAGGTTGTACTGTTAAAAGTAAAAAAGTAAAATGTAGGTTATTTCAGAAAATGACATGACCTTGAAGCTTTGTTCTTAAGGCCGAGGGTCTTAGCAATTTTTTTTTTTAATTAGCCTTCACTTTATCAAGGCTCATACTTTTAGATTTGTGGTTGGTTGCATTCCAAACAATCAGTCCGTTCTTGCTACTTGTAGCTTGGCAATTCTCAAGTGAACAACATTGCGAGACATTTTTCAATTTCGTTTTTCGTTTTTTTGGAATTAAAGCTTGCCTTTTCAATGACATTTCTAAACATCTTTTAAGAAATATACCGAGAACTTAAACAATGTAAATGAAATCAATACTTTATTACAATCAAAAATATTCCATAGGAAGAATCTGAATTGCAATAGCTTTTTAATATCTTATATCTTTAGAATGTGTATTAGGAAAAATCAGTTTCTAGGTTATATAATGAAGATTTTGACAAACTACCAAGAAAGCTCTTTTTCTCTTTTTCGCATCATTCCGAGCTCAGAATTCTAAGCTAAGCGTCTTTTCTTTCATTTATGTAATGTAAAGTAACAAATAGGAGCTAAGCTACAGAAGATATTTAAATATTAGTTCGATGTTTTAACTTCTTCTAATATAATTATATAAACTTCTAATATAATTATAAATTTAAATACGTATATATTTTGAATTCATCTTCAATCTATTATCATGAAAAAACAGATATCTGAAAGAAATAATGCACCAAAACATTCAACAAAAGGTTGTACTGTTAAAAGTAAAAAAGTAAAATGTAGGTTATTTCAGAAAATGACATGACCTTGAAGCTTTGTTCTTAAGGCCGAGTGTCTTAGCAATTTTTTTTTTTTTTAAATTAGCCTTCACTTTATCAAGGCTCATACTTTTAGATTTGTGGTTGGTTGCATTCCAAACAATCAGTCCGTTCCTGCTACTTGTAGCTTGGCAATTCTCAAGTGAACAACATTGCGAGACATTTTTCAATTTCGTTTTTCTTCTATTTTTATTAAACACTTCATTATTTCATAATGATGTACATGAAACCCAGAGCTTCTTGAAAATTGTAATACAAAACCTATTTAACTAAATTTCTGGTTTATTTTACAATACAGAACTATCTTTGAGGAATTAATTTTCAGAAACATTTTATGGCCTATAATTTATCGACATTTCTCGGAAAAGGTCGATCCAAGGTCACCTTGAGCTAGTTGAACCAAGGTCACCTTGGACAATTACGGGTTTTTAAGTTACCATGGCAAGAGGTATGGCAAATTTCATATCAAGAACAAGACTTCTGACAAGATGTAAACATCTTTAAAATTTTTTGAAACACGAATGGGTATTTGCAGCTGGGAAAATAAAAACTAATTTTTGGTGCAAATAATGAATTTTTCCAAGACTTTTTATTTGCTTTTTGTTAAATTTTTTCACCAATTGTTCGCATTTATTGTAGTATTTTTAAATTCACGACAGAGAATATTTGATCATCCATAAAATCAAGATTTGTATTATAGCTATCATGTTTGTGTAACATAGCAAATAAGTATTATCTGAAGTTGTGAAAATCAGTAAAAAGAGTTCCAATATGGTGTATCTATTTTCAGGGTGCTTTAAAACTTGAATATTAAGACTCCCTGTGATGACAGCGAAAAGTTTAAAGTAGTGAAGTAGTGTAGAAGTAGAATTATATCTTTCGACTTCGACTTCGTCATGACTGCTATATATAACTCAGGTAAAGCCATCACAAGCAAAATCTCTATGTGTGTCCGTTGTTTCGTTGTTTTGTGTGTTACGGAAAGCATTCACTTCCATTTAAAAAAATGCTTTTGCACTTTATGTAGCATTTTTTCCTTTTTATTTTAATCCTTTTTTTTTATTTTGTTCGATGTGTATGTGTTTTTCTTTTGGAGATGCTATATTTAATTTTGAAATTAAGAAACCTTGTTGTTATTGCTCATTTAATTCTCAGTTCGTTTTGGTAGGACAGAATGTAACATGTAAAAATGATGAAATTTAATTGCAGAATAATTTAAAATTAAGCGTGCGCATTGTTCTGAGAGATAAAGACCATAAAACATGTCAAAATCATATAGGAATTAATAATTCAAATGCTATCCAGATGAGGTAAATGCTAACGAAGATGCAGTAATGTCAAGCCCGTAACAAGTAAAATTCCACATTTGGCAGTACTTTATTTATACTTGTAAAGTATAGTATACGCTTCAAAGAAAAAAAAGTGGAAATCCATATTTGGCAGTAGTTCATTTGTACTTGTTAAGTACATATATGCGCTTCAAAGAAAAACAAGTGAAAACACCATATTTTGTAGTAGCTCATTTGTACTAGTAAAATACATGCAAACTCTCAGTTTTGAGGAAAAACAAGGGCAATAGCATTTTAATTTGTACTTGGAGCACTTTTAATTTGTACTTGTAAATTATATGGATAGGTTTAATTACGAAAAAAAAAACAAGTGAAAACTCTATATTTGGCAATACTTTCTCAATAACATATATACACCCAGTTTCAGAGCAAAACAGGCGAAAAACCTCATATTTAGTAAACCTCAATCCGTTTATACAATGCATGCATATGTACATTTTAAGCTGAATTAATCTGATGAACTTAACAAACTTTTGGTTTAAAGCCTTGCATTTTATAGTAATTTGTGCTTATGTGTGTTTACTCTTAGCTTAATTTTTTTTGAATATCTTCTATTATACAAATCAAACGCATCTCGAAGACTAACCGATATATTGTGAATAACTTTGAAATTTATCTCCGAAATGATTTTTGATTTGAAATTAGTTTGGAAGGTGAAAAAGAATGAAACATTACCATGAATGCTTTTAATTAATCTTGGAAAAAATGTAAATTTGAGAGGAAATGTCTTCACATGAAAAGAAAAGGCAAATAATTCATCTCTTAATAACTTATCATCTTTACGGTTCTCTTTTACATTAAGATCTCGTAACGGAAGATTTAATACTTGCAAAGAATATGTAAATAACGAGAGGATATTACTAAAGAAATACCGCTAAATTCAATGGGTTCGTTGTAGTGGGTGACACAATCAAGTCACAGTCATGGTGACACAGTCAGTAGGCCTTAATAACGAATATCTACATTTAATTAACACAAAAAAAACAGACAACAAAACCCAGCCAAGACATACACAAGCAATAAACAGCAGCACCTTCAGCAAACAGCAAAACGCAAGCAGCACAACAATGATAAGCAACTCGAAATGCTCAAAGAAGGAGAGAACTCGCTCAACTAATAACTAGAGCTCAACTCAAACGACTGCCTCCAGTTCAGTCTGACGGCCTTTTATAGTTTTCAAGGCAGAGAAGGTTCTCGAAAGATCAACTTAAATCGCGTTTTAATGGATCTATCACCAAAATTCCTGAAGATTCTACAATCTGTCACCAAAATTGCCAAGGTCGGGGTCAATGATCCGATATCCGTACAGTTACCTACAAAACTATCGTCTTCCTTACGATGAAACTATCTGCACTGTGAAGCAACTTCAAATTTTCCTGGAGAGATTCCAAAGACCGTCCATAAATTTTCTGTCTGAACAAGATAACTAACGCATTTTCGGCATCATTTGCTTATGTATATTTATATAAGGCAGTCTACCTTTCTTCGGAAAAATGCCGTTGCGATTATACGCATAGAAAGGCTCGCACATCCCTTGTTGACAGATATGTCGACGTTCTAGATACTTCTTGGCTGTTCTTCTGGATCTTAAAACGAAATTTACATCAAAATCGAAATTCTATTTTATCCTCTTAATCGAATAGCAGTGAAATCTGAAAAAGGGGTTATCGCAGATAAGTGATAAACAACCCATACCATATACGCTTCATAATACACTGAATTCAGTATTTTAATAGTTCATGATGATAATCCAGAGATAATAAGGGCACCAAAATTAAATATATTTTTAAAAATTACTTGAAAAATAAGAAGTAATTAAACCATCTATAGAGAAAAAAATCAATTTTCTTATAATAGTAGATTAATTATTTTTTTCTGGTTGCAGTACTATACCATCTTTTTAAAAATTTAAATTCACATTTGAGGACTCTACTTACTTTTCAATGTATTTATTAGCTTATTTTATAGATTTTGCTTCAAGCCTTTTGATCACTTTAACAATGCTAGCCTCACTAGTATGTTCTGTAATATGTCAATTAAACAACACTTATTTTCCTTTTGATTTCTGCAATAAAACAATGGAAAAGAAAACGCCAACGAAAATCTGATTAATTAAAATGTAAATACATTTACGAATGATATCAATACATTATGGAATCACCAGTGATTCTGGATGTCACTAGACCTCCTGACCTTGACACCCTACAAACAGCAATACAAGCAGGCCTAATGATAATAAATATTTTATCCACATTTTCAATTAATAATTTCGTATTATATCGCCACCCATGGCGATTGAGAATTGACTGATAACGAGGCTCTACGATACTTAGAAGAGTTTCTGTTTAAATGTGTTTATAACTAACTATTTCATTCGTTTTAGTTCAGATACCTAAAAATGCTGAAAGGCTCAAGTCTCTCTTTCAAAGATGAGAAAAATTATCTACCTTTCCTCAAAAACCTACCTTTAAATGCTCTTAGTAAACCTCCCTGCACAATCAAACCAATCTGGGTGAGCATCTCTAACGCACAAAGCATGCACCACAGGTATTTAATAAATTAATGTATTAAAGAAAGGGTGAGGAGTTTTGTAGTTTATCCAGGCAACTCATTAGCCTCATTCAATGGGAGCTAGCGGCCTTCCCGTACTGACTGAATTAGTTTACTGGATTTATTCACATTTAGAAATTTTAAGAGGCTTGTTAAATTTATGTTTCCTTTTTTGCTTTCCCATATACGAAATATACAAAGAAAAAGTATTGTAATCGTCAAAAAAATTCAAACTCCAGATTTTGATGAATATATACTTATCTGAGTCCAGAAAATACATTTTTGATATTATATCTATCAGTCTGGGAACAAGATAACTGAAAAAAAAATGCATTGATCTAGACGGATGAAATTTAGTATATGATATCTTTTCCAAATCTGTAGATTTTTATCAACTCTTGAAAGAAATCACATTGAGACGAAGTCTATCTGTCCGAATATAAATCTGGATAACAACACAAAGAAGAGAACTAGATGGGTAAAATTGGCCACATATTTAAAATTTAATGTGTAGATAGACACCGAATTTAGAACTAATTCTGTCAAATGGTTGAGTATCTGTAGGTCACTTTTACAAGCATATAAATACGTTAACTCGGAAATGAAATTAAGTATGCGAAATTTCTTACTTGATTTGTAATTGTAAATGTAGTTCTGCGCCCATTTTTGGTTTTAATCATTCATGAAAAAGGCGTCCAAAATATACATATACTTTTCCGATGCTTGTGTATTTACTGCATTCTAACGTTAAAAATGTCACTTTAATAGAATGTTTCGCTATTGTCATACATATAAGTTCATTTCAAAGAGAGTTGCGAGAAAGTTCCGGGAAGACCACGCCTGCTATTTAAACATAAAATAACTTCACTTCATTATTCTTAATTTGCAACAATACACCCCAAGAGGCACGAAATGCAGCGAAACAAATCTTCTGCAATAACCAGCTAGAGGCGATGTTCTTTTTTATTGAAACACTTTAAGAATCTAAAATTCACTAACATAGAATTTCTTTTCTTAAATATTAAAATGACTCGATTAAATTGCTTGCTGATAGAAAAAAGATTTCTAAAATACCGACTCATTTTATAAATTCTTATTTTTTTTTTAAGTCTAAATCTCTGGCCCTCAATTTATCTCCATTTTTCTAATATGATAAATTTTCAACTTCATTGAATTGACTGGAAACAAAAACAAAACAAAACAAAAATGTCAAGCAATTTTTGTCCTTTATATTAATTTCGTTTCCATTGCAGTGAAATGTAGAATATAATTTTTCTATTTCATAACTTAAATGTGAACTGGAAGCGATAGATCCCTTACTACACAGTGGGACCCAGCACAAAATCCACCATATTTACAACTAAACACAATATTTTTTAGTCACGAGTGTAAATGAATTTCGTAAATGGAAGCATACGAGAAAAGAGAAAATAAATCTTATGGCTTTTATTTTATTTTAAAGTTATTTTTTAGGAGGGGAGAGGGAAATCTTTTTGTCAGGATGATGAACGCTTAGTTTAGCAGTTTTCATTTATCAGATCCTTGTTGGCTAGCCAGAAATAAACGAAATCAAAAACTTTCAACACATTTCGTTTCGGAAAAACTCAAGAAATTATCATTACAAGGCTTCTCATCGTTAAATCGGAGCTTCTGTTAAGAATCATTGAAGCGAAATAGAGCCACAAATCATGCAAAAATAAATTTCTTAGATTTAAACTAGAAATTTATAGAGAAATTAATTTCAAATCTTGAAATAAGTGAAACTATTTATTTTAAAACTACATATTTCCTTCAGTAATCTTAAAAATTCATAAAAAAATCGTAACTTTTGCATTAAATGAATTTTAATTTGTTTCCATGGATAAAATTATTAATTATAATTTGTAGAAGTCACACAACTCTTTTACCTTCTCTTTTGATACAACAGATGGCGTTACCTTATTAACGTCAAGGCATATATCCCATGATCCTCTTGGGGGTCATTATTAGATTGCATTCTAGTGAGTGTCGAGTAATTTTTGTGTTAGTGTTTGCTTCGTCCTGTGAAATGTGGTACTTAGAAAGTAATTAAATAACTGTTCCTGCAACTCGTCTGTTATTTTTATAGACTTCATAATGAATTTATAAAGAATGTCGCCCCTCTAAAAACTAACAAAATGCTGTTAAAAATTCTATTAAAGTTTCAAAGCTGTTTCCTAAAAAAGCAATATGTACGCAACTCCATATTTTATTTCCTAATTTTAAAGAAAACTTCATATCTGTGTACACTTTTATTTAAAAATATATTTACCTATAAATTAAAATAGCTCTATAATTAAAAATTTCTCAAATTTCCACGAGAATACTTCAGCTTTAACAATAATAGTTACAACATTAATATTTTAAAGAAAAACAAGTCTCAATTAATGTATTCCCTGACGCAATACATATTGATTTAAATTCGCTCAATTAATTCATATGACCACAGTAAACTTTGCAAAATAAAATATTACACCCAGATTAAATTTTAGCGAAATGAGTTAAATGTCACATGGAGCTTTCAAATTTCATTTTGAAATTTATTACGTTTCTTGCTTAAGGCAAAGATATCTTAAGTTGTTACATTATCTGAAATAAAATTGCATGTCAGACTGCATATACATTTCAGCTTGTGATGTGATTCTGATGTCATGTGAGTTGACTTTTACGAGTGAAAATAAATTCCTTCAAGCTATTAACTGTTTTTATAATATCCTACTGCGTTTTATTAAATCAGAGTAATTTAATCAATTCAATTGAAATGACAGGTTTTTAAAGATGCTTTATTCAATTACATCTGCCGAGATAATACATTTATATAGCATGCGCTTTCATAAATACATATTTGGAGACATTCGGGAAAGTGTTTCTCCAATCTTGGTGATATTTATTCAGTTTCTCTAACTGTGATATCTTTACGAAAATTGTCTCATAGATGGAAGCTACAAGAATTTCGGCAAGCTCGGTAATAGATACAGCACAATATTCCACAAAAAATAAGAAACACAGATAGAAAAAATATTATCGAGGCATATAGGAACAACACCTCTAAATATTAACAAAACAAGCAGACTATTAATCACTAAGTAGAAAAAGACTCTGCGTAAACAACTAAAGAATATGCTCTGCTGCGATCAGTTCTTCAATGAAACAACAAACACTCATGTGAGTGCCTCCGCTTATATGCTCTCCGCGACTGTGAATAGAAGGATTGCTGTATCTCGGCTCCTAAAATTAATTTATTTTCTGTAACCTTCATTGTATTGCTTAATTTCGAGATCATCGATCTGGAATCCATTTAGCATCCATTAAAAATATCTGTAAATCTTTCTTCCTTATCGCCAAAGGAATAACTGTGCTTCAAAACAATTTTAAAAATTCATAACCGTATATATGCTGTTTAAAGGGCCTCCAGACATAAAAAGTATATGTCGAAAACTCTAAACAAGAAGTGGGTGCATTATCTCTAAGTAAAAAACTGTTAAATTAAATCTTTGGTTTCAATAAAATTTGTGGAAACATCTGGCTTTTCATCATGTTGACAACCACATCTATTTCTTATTGACTTCTTGTCTCTGGTTTCTCTTATTTAATTCTTGTCTCCTAGTATATTTCTCACAAAATGTTTTAAAACAAGTTTCCTGAGAGAACTAAATGAATAAGTACTATTTTGTCAGCAACTTTTTTAAAGGCAAATTGATCAGAGTTCCAACATTTAGTAATACCTCTTCATGATGACATTTTGAGATTGTAAGGCAATCTCTGAGATAATTGACGGAGTTTCTCTGATTACACTGTCCACTTATTTATTTATCCATAATTTTTTTCATATTTTAAAGCATTTAGACTTTCTTTAGGAGCGGATATCGTTGATATGGAAACATCGCATATATTATTACGAAATCGTTCTGGTGGATGTATAGCACAAAAGATCCTGCAATTTCAATAACAGGATATAGAGGTTTATACTATATAAAAAGTTGAAATATACGTAAAAAACACGAAGACGGCACTTGCAGCAACATGGGAATGGCAAGCCATTAATTAAGCAAAAGCCTAGACGCACTCTGTCCCGATCATCTTGTTTTGAGCGCTTTTTATAATCTCCCAAAAGAATATGGAACTTTACAGAAGAATCTCCATATCTGAAGTCCTAATAGAAACAGAGCCAAAATTCTTGCATTTTCCAGAATCTTTACCTTTGTCTCCAAAATAGAAAAAGAGGAAGCCAAGATCAGTAATTATTGATTTTGGCACCGATTCAGCAACATTCAAGAATCGTTGTAAATCTCTATTTTCATCGTTGATATCAACAGTAAAGTAAAACATTATTACAAATTCGAAAACATTATTTTATTTTCCATGAACGATTCCAAAATTACTCCTAAAATTTGTACAATTTTATTTTCAAAAATTCTATTTTTAATATTTATTAAGAAACAAAAAAGTATTACCTTCATTTGAGCTGATGTTAGAAAATCGTTCTTAATTTAGGATAGAAATTGTCTTGCATATCTATATCCAACAGCTTTTGTGTTGCTTTAAGAAAAAAAGTTAAAGATATAACTAAGCTAGACTTAGATACTAATAGCAAAACTAATTTAATGCAAACGATTTTTCTCGTTGCTTACAATGAAATTGCCATGAGCAAATAAATATAAAGTTCCAGAAAAACTTTTAACATGACTAGACATAAAATATTTGAAAAATTTCGAGATAGATTCTAAAAATATGGCTTAAATAAAAGTCAAAAATAATCAGAATTTTTTTTAAATTTATTTACAAAATAGTTAATTCCTTCATTTTTTTTAAAAAAGTAATTTAATATTTTGTTTAATTTATTTTTCATTTCATATTTTTATTTTATTTTTAATTTAATTTTTTTCATTCCATTTCCTTTACATTGCCACCGTTTTTTCCAATTAATAATTTGTAACAAGCGGTAGAACAAAATTTGTTTTCCAGTCATTTAAGTTTGAAAATGAAATATTCACTATCTTTGAAAATTTTAATTAAATATTCTCATTTTTTTTGGAATTTGTTCCTATTATTATATATTTTTACCTTAATGTTTCTTTTTCTTCATTTCATAGTTTAATATGGCCAATTTCGGTTTTTTTTTTTTTTGGATGCTGTTTTTTTTTCAAAAGATACTGACGAACTCTCATAATACGAAGTAAAAAATACTCCTAAACAATTATACTGTATTTTTTCTTTACATATTACATAAAAGAATTCTTTTTTTTTTGTTTATGGTAAAGAGTATTATTTTATACGAAAAAGATAAATTTTGCTTTTATAAAGGAGACAGAATTACAATTAAATTATTTTTCGTTGTCTATATGTTTTATATATATATACTTTTTTCCTTATTTTTTCACTTGATGTTTACATTGTAATTATAATTTTATAAGCTTGCATGTAATGAGCATTTGCAATCGAATTTTCGTGAATTAAATTATATTATCAGCAAATTAAATTATTGTCATAAAAATAACAATAATAATTTTTTTTCTGTTCCTTAAAATGCAAAACGCTGTTTTTAATTTTTTTTGAAATCTAATTTCAAATTTAATTAGTTTTAATATTTTTCATTCTTGTAATAAATACAAAACATACCGATTTCTAAGTAAAAGCTTTAAGGCAACATCTTATTTTAATTTTGGAAGACATACAGTGGCTCCCAAAAGTGTTCGTACACCAACAAGAATCAATTAAAAACCTCATTATTTACCATTATATATTCTTATTTTTACATGAAAATTTTTTCATAGCATATTTTTACAGTTCTTAATAAAGCAGTGAAGAATAAATTTTAATTACGATGCAAATTATTTTTTAAAAAATGACAATAAATAAAATTGCACAAAAATAGGACACAAAAGTGATCATACACTTTAAAAAAACATCACTAAATATGAAATTTTCTAAATTTTACCATTATATATTCTTATTTTTACATGAAAATTTTTTCATAGCATATTTTTACAGTTCTTAATAAAGCAGTGAAGAATAAATTTTAATTACGATGCAAATTATTTTTTAAAAAATGACAATAAATAAAATTGCACAAAAATAGGACACAAAAGTGATCATACACTTTAAAAAAACATCACTAAATATGAAATTTTCTAAATTTTTCTAAATATTTAGTATTTAGTAGGATATTCTTTATTCTTTATAACAGCTTTTAAACGTTTGGGCATAGATTTAACTAAACGGTCGGTTACTTCTGCACCGATCTTGTTCCATTCTTCGATCATTACTGCTTTCAGTTGAATTTTCGATTTAATGTCGTGACTTCTTATTCGCACCTCTAATTCTTTCCAAATATGTTCTATAGGGTTTAAATCCGGTGATTGAGCTGGTGTTTTAAGGGTTTGAGGGCAATGATAGAGGCAAAAAAGACGAACATTCATGGCCGTGTGCTTAGGATCGTTGTCTTGGTAATGCACAAACTTGTTTAAAATGCCCAATTTTTGTGCTGATACTTTTAAATTATTATTGAGAATATTTATATAAACTCTATGATCCATTATATCATGAATGAATACTAAATTGCCTACTCCAGCCGCTGACATACACCCCCAAACCATGACACCTCCACCGCCATGTTTTACTGTTCCAACTAAATTCTTGGGATTAAGTTCTTCGTTTTTTTTTTTTCTCCATACAATGATTCTCCCATCCGACCCAAAGATGTTAAACTTACTTTCATCTGCAAATAAGACACGATTCCAATAGCTCTCTGGCTGGTTTATCATAGATTTGGCAATTTTAAGCCTAGCAATTCTGTTCTTCTGACTTACAAAGAATTTTCTTCGTGCAGAGCGGCCATGTATACTAGCATTCCGACGAATTCTACGAATAGTTTCACAGGAAATAGAAGTTCCATTTGATTCATTATATTGTGAAGTAAACTTGATTGCACTCAAACGTGGATTTTTTAGAAATTTACTCACAATATTTCTTTGACTTCTAGCTGACAGAATTTGAGGCCGACCATTACGAGGCTTGTTTGCAATTCTTTTTCCCTCTCTGTAACGTTTTATTATGCTTTGCACCGTTGAATGAGGTAGATTAGTTATATTTGCAATGCCTCTAATTGAATTTCCAGCTTTAAAATGAAATATAATTAATTTTCGTACGTCTAAACTCGTTTCTTTACGAATGCGCGTTATATCTAAGAATAAAGTAAATAGAATAAATAATTGTGATATTAAATACTGAAATCAAACGATTTTAGTGTATTTTTCAATTAGAAGAAAAATAAGCCGCAAAAGATATTTTTATGATGAACTTAAATAAATAATGTTTAGATGTACGAAGACTTTTGTGTTCTAATTTTGTGACGTTTTTTATTTATTTATTTTTTTAGAACAATACTACTTGATTTTTTATAAAAATATTTGTTCAGTTTTATTAAGAACTATTTAAAGATGCTAATTAAAAAAAACCAACTTATAAAATGCTTTATTAAGAAGTATAGAACACAATTTCTGCAAATTTCCTTAGTGTACGAACACTTTTGGGAGTCACTGTATATTTGTTTTGTATTTATTTTTGGGCATTAAGTCCAAAATAGAGTTTCGCTGTAAATTTTTACGATGCGTATTCACAGAATGTAATATAGTCTTTTTAAACATTGGCTTTCATGCCGAAAAAATTCTTGTAAGAATTTTATTTTGTAGTTTATTATAATTATTTATGATTTTTAAGCTCATCTTATCAACAAACTCGTACATCTTTCTTTCAGCTTTAGGTCTGTCAGATATGATAATTTTTTTGAGTTATTAGAGTGGTTAATTGTAGTTTTTTTTATCATATTGATAAAATTTTGTTTCAAAGCTGTTTTAGAATTAATAAGCAGTGTAATTTTCGGATAAATTACAATTTTTATAATAACTCTTATAACGTAGCTTATTCTTTCATGTTTCTTTGCTTAAAATTCTCAACAACTGAATCTGAAAGTTTCATTTTTACAAAATGCTTATGCGCTATTTGCATTTCTTAAAATGGAAAGTTTTGACTATATGCCTTCACTAAAATTGTGATTTCTTCTGATTAGATCTTCTGTTCTGAAATTAGAAATTAGAGGTTGAGTTTACGGTTTCGCCCAATACAAAATTTAAAATTTGGACATTCGAGTTGCGATTATTTTATTTACAGAAGTAGAATTATAAAATATTCTGATATATTCCATACTATGAATAAATATATAATATGTTGTTGTTGAATATATCATGATAATTAAGTTAACACTAGAACTACCGATGTTAAATATATACCTAGTTTTACAGCCGTCAAACAGACGGATTTTTAATTACCATGACTTTTATTATAACTTTTGGTTTAGTTTAAGTAAATAATTAATATAATTTAACGAAAACAATATTTAACATAATAATTCATTAATTATTAATAAAACCAAACCAAAACAAATACATTAACACTTGATTACATTAACCAAGTCAGAGGTTTCAGTCCTAAACTGAATCCTAATTGGAATGAAATAGATCCCATTATAAAGGCTGCCGAACATTTTAGATCAATCAATATAATTTCATATGAAAAACGTTATTCAAATTTTTCTAGGAAAGGTTTGAAAGCGATGTATAAATGAATGTAAATACGTATTGATGTCAACCATTCCATAGAGGATCCATAAAATATTATAAATTTTGAAATTGCTAAAGCCGCCATTTTTATGGTTCATAGTATAAATATGTGTAGGTCATATTGACTATGCAAATTAAAATGGACGAGTGTAAATTCAATCGGAATATATAATTGTTCTTATATTTCATTAAAAGTCATCATAAAGTTGTAGAATAATACATAAATTATATCCAAATTTTTAAGCATGAAATTTGAAAACTGTCAAAATGAGGGTATTGGTAGTTCTAGTGTTCATTAAATATTATTCTTTTTTTTATGCAACTAAAGTGCGATCGTTCGAATAATCCCCATTTACTTTAAGTATATATTGTTATTAGAAGGAAAATAAAACCTCACTAATGGGAAGCATAATAACTGTAAATAAAGAGATTTAAAGAAAATTTTTAACTTTACCAGTAACTTGTAGTCAATATGGAACTCGTACAATGTACTCACATCTAATATGAATTCACATAAATCACGAAAAAATTGCTACTAATTTTGATACGGTTTAGTAAAAGTTTCATATTACAGGTCCAGTAAGTTTAAGTAAGTTATAGTTGTTTTTTAATTTAGAATTTAGAAAAGTAAATGCACATACTTATATAAGAACAGTAAATTTCATAAAAAGTAATACTTCACTAACAATATAAGCAATCATGAATTTTGTAATAATTATATTAGAGCTGTACAATCTCGTATAATACTGATCTCCTGTTATGTATTCCCGCGGTTGCCAAAGTGCTTTGTAGATACAGTTGCTCGTATCTTTCAGGATTAGCTTGCATGTTTAGAATACAGCCTGCCATATTTTTGTGAAGGGAATGAGGTCGATAAATTAAACATGGGATTTCATTACGGAATTTCTGAATGTAAATTATAAAGAGTATAATTCTTTTCCAGATATTTTATAAGCATTGAAATTTTGAATGAATTTCTTCATTTGCTATTGTGTTTTAACATGAAACTGCATAAATGTAAAACAGCAATATATATATATATATATATATATATATATATATATAAAATCTTAATTTGCCCATAGTAACTTTATTCTAAAATATTCTCTTATTTCGTGATCCAATTCCACTTTCGGTTTAATTAATCCCTTTGTAAAAATAATGCGCCATCAGTACTACGTATTAAATGAAAGTGATACTTTTACCCTTCAAAACGTGTCAAAAGTCACACGTGTATTGAATTGGCGCCTGGCCAGAAATCCAATGTTATATAAGGCTAGTGATCATCTGTATGGCCCTCTTTTTTCCCTTCTTACTTCTGCTTTGTGCCACACTAAGTTTTCTTGTATATAATCATGCATGCCACTCGGAATAGAATAGAACGTAATTAAAAATACCAAGTCTCTTCACTGCTTCGAACCTGTATTCTACTTAAACAAAAAATATGTTACATATTATTTAGTCGACAGGATAGTTTCCTATGGAAAAAAATGTTCAAATGAATGAAAAGAATTAAATCCCCGCAATGAGAGGCATTTTTATGTTACGGTACGGCTCCTTGATTCGCCGGTAATCTGAAGATGGTTCCGTGTTGCCTCTTGCTGGGTTACCTCCCGTGGCATAGCGTCTTCAGATCCGACCACGTAGTGAAATTCTACTTCAATATATATATATATATATTACGCTGCAAATTTTTTTATTGATACCTATTTTAATTCATTATAAAAGTTCCAAACTAATAATGGATCTGGTTGTTCGTACGGCATATTTTTGTAGCTTTGCATGTTTTAAGCATTGCATATAAATGTTTCAGATATGGATAGAATAAAGTGATTTTCTGTTTTGGTCTTTAGTTTTTAAACTTTCAAATCGTATATGATTTCTTAACGGTTAAAATAAACTCCATTATAACTTTATATATAATACTGCAAATTTGTAGCATATGAAGCTTTTGAATTCTGCTGTGTACGTACAAAAATAAAAAATTATTCCTTTTTCGATTGCAAACCAAGGCACTGAGATTAAAAGTAGAGCAACCTACAATTTTCATTTCACTGAGCTAGACATCATATTTCATACAATTTAAAAAATAAAACTTATTTTCAGTGTCAAGTATTGCTTTCCAGTGCAGGACAGTTCTTTGTAATAATTTCTTTTTAAGTTTTAGTTCTCAAAGGCCCAGACCTTCATTTCGCATTTGAATAATTTTCGGTTGTGATGTGTTTTATATTTCTCCCAAAAGATTGTATATTGCGTTTAAACATAATGCTCTTAGGCACTTAAATAATCGAAAACTAGATATTAAATGTTAAAATCATCGCAACTTCTAACTATTAAATGAGCTTTTATTTCAGTTTTTTTTTCCCCAAAGCTATACTGATAGACATGCAGTATCTTTGAATTTAGGCATCATCATGTCCTATTGAAACTGACTTATTTCATATTACAAAAGTGAAATTTTGAAATCGGTTTCTTCTCACTTCTGTTAACACATATTTATTGAACTGAAATGCTTACTTAACTTACTGAAATTTTGAAAAGTTGAGTGTTTTCGATGGCAGAATAGAATCTTGATAATTTTAGAATTAAAATTATTAATTGATTACAAAGTTTCAATTAAATTTCAATTACATAAAAACGACATTATCTCAGCAGATTTTTGTTTTAGAAAAAATGTATGGTAAATTTATATATATTATTATGGTAAATTTATATATATTAAAAATCGAAAATCTTATTTTAAAAATATGAAGACTGAAACAAATTCTAAAAGCCGAAAACATTATTATAAATTAGAAGAAAATTATTAATAATGAATATCTGATTAAAAAATTCCTAATAATATAGAGGTATGCCCTTAAATCTTTCTACCCCACATTAATTTGAAAAGGGCGACAATTATTGCCAGAAACTGGGTGCCTTGTTAAAGTAAATTGACCATGTGATTCACTGTGAGATAAGTTACAGTACCATCTGACGGAAAACAGAAGAATTAGCTTTCCTTTAACAAAAACGGTACAAGATATCAGAAAAAAGTTTAGTTTCAAAATTACAGATCGTCTTTGATTTAGCGTCTTTGAAGACATTTTTAGCGCAATTATGCTAAGAACAAGGTGTGTAAAATACGCATATGTTTAGTTGAGATTTCAAATTGAAACGCCAGAAAAGCATTAGAAATAAAACAGAACAATTAGTTATCGGCAAATAATTTTATTTCCTTTTTTCGAAATGCATTATGTCATTGATCATTTGCTTAAAAGATTATTTTTTCTGTGTTGTTTGCTGTTTCTTATGGCACTTATCATAGACAAACCCGCAGTTACTTACAAAGACAGCGATTTTAAGCCGGTAGAGGAGCGTCTCTTGTTTTTATAGTAGTGCCATCTAGAGCCGAGAGAACGACTTAGCTACACAAACTTCTCAACCCTTTTTACGGGGAGGACTTCATTCACACATCGTAATTTAGACCTGAATCAGAGAACGATCACCCCTGATCCAGTACCCCAGTGGTATTACTCTCGACATGGAGGACTTTGTGACCACGACAGATTTATACGCGCGTCAGCCACCAAGCACACGGGGAATCTTCGGCCGTCGGAGTTCGAACTCGCAACCTAAGGGACGCGAATCTAACTCTCTACCAACCAGACTATCCAGGCCTCTGCCTTCATTTTTTTTGTGTTTCTGCTATTGTTATTGTTGTTCTATTGTGTTTCTTCTATTGTTAAGTTGTTTAATCACAATATTTGGAAATCACGACCAAACAAATGATCATTTTAAACGTTGTATTCTTATTACATTCAAAGTATCTTTTTGTATTGAATATACTCTACAATTTAGTAAATAATTCCCTACCCCGTAAATTATACATCTTTTAAAATAGGAATGCAACATCTGTTGTTTACTCCAGATGGCGCTGCAAGGAATCTCACCATGTAGCACATGATCAATTGATTATACCTAGATGCTAAGTCTGTGGGAAGAGATATCGCCCTACTGAAATCAATGTGGGATGTTAGGATTTTAGTGTACATATTGTATATTAAAAGTTTTAAGTATATTATGATTCTTTTAAATACCAATTTAGTTCAGAAATCTCTATTCAAGATCTTGTTCTCTTATAATTATGTTTTGATATTTATGTTTATGACCAAAATAATCATTCCCTTCTTTTTAGAACACAACCGAAAGCAAGGCTTAAAAAGTGTTTTTCTTTTTGTTATTTGCTATTTGTTTATTTTTATTGTGTTTTTCTGACGTCTTTCCTTCTCTTGCAGGGTGCGACTTGGTAGGGAAGTTCAAAACTTCTATGAAGCGGTTCGTCCAGGAGGTAGAAATAGGTAATGCGAAGTGCTCCTAGGCCACCCAACATGTTCTCTTACATTCTCCCCATTCTCACCGCAGGTTAGTCTCTCTCAGACATTCCACCCATGAAGGGAGTGATGGAGAAAATCTTCTGTCTTTTTCTGTCTCTATTCTCACCCGATCACTTCTCTTCTGTTCTTTCTGTCTCTTTACTTTCTCTACACTACGGCCAAAATCGGATTCTCTAACTCATCGTGTCACTTGCCCGCACAGCCGTTGATTATACAATAAGTACTTCAGTTTGGGCACAACAGCATGGCAGATAATTAATCAACAAAACAAAATATATCTATGACCCTCATTAATATTTTACTTGCACAAAATGTCGATAATATTGTTACGATACTTTCATGATGTTGTGTGCTATTTAGAATATCGAATAATATCGTAAAAGTATTGTCCTGTGATAATAGATTAAGAATTATCAATTTACCTCGTCAATAAAAAGACGATAATATTTTATTTGTACAAAATGTCGATAATATTGTTACGATGCTTTCATGATGTTGTGTGCTATTTAGAATATCGAACAATATCGTAAAAGTATTGTCCTGTGATAATAGATTAAGAATTATCAATTTACCTCGTCAATAAAAAGACGATAATATTTTATTTGTACAAAATGTCGATAATATTGTTACGATACTTTCATGATGTTGTGTGCTATTTAGAATATCGAACAATATCGTAAAAGTTTTGTCCTGTGATAATAGATTAAGAATTATCAATTTACCTCGTCAATAAAAAGACGATAATATTTTATTTGTACAAAATGTCGATAATATTGTTACGATACTTAATGTTGTGTGCTATTTAGAATATCGAACAATATCGTAGAAGTTTTGTCCTGTGATAATAGATTAAGAATTATCAATTTACCTCGTCAATAAAAAAAAGATAACACTTAGGGAAATGATATTCATAGTTAATCAACAAAACGGAATATATCTATTGCTTTCATCAATACCTTTTAGCAGAACATGCCAATTATTACAAAATATTTACGATATTGTACGATATTTAAAATATCGATAAGCATCATAAATGTATCATAGTGCCATGCGCTAATAGGCTAAGAAGTATGTTCACTCATTAATAAGCAGCTATAGCAGTTTAGCACTAATCATACAGATAATTATCAAAAAACAAATATATCTAGTTCATGAATACTTTATTAGCACAACAGGCCAATTTTTACGACAGCTCTACGATATTGTTCGATATTCAAAATATCGAACAGTATTTTATAGGTATCGTTTAATATCTTATTTTAATAGGCGACAAATAATTAATTAACAAAATTAATATATCTATTAGTCTCATCAATACTTTATTAGCACAGCATGCCAATTTTTACGACAGCTCTACGATATTGTTCGATATTCAAAATATCGAACAGTATTTTAGAGGTATCATATAATATCTTGTGCTATAGGCTACAAATAATTAATTAACAAAATTAATATATCTATTAGTCTCATCAATACTTTATTAGCACAGCATGCCAATTTTTACGACAGCTCTACGATATTGTTCGATATTCAAAATATCGAACAGTATTTTAGAGGTATCGTATAATATCTTGTGCTATAGGCTACAAATAATTAATTAACAAAATTAATATATCTATTAGTCTCATCAATACTTTATTAGCACAGCATGCCAATTTTTACGACAGCTCTACGATATTGTTCGATATTCAAAATATCGAACAGTATTTTAGAGGTATCGTATAATATCTTATTTTAATAGGCGACAAATAATTAATTAATAATTTAATATATCTATTACTCTCATCAATACTTTATTGGAACAAACAATTTTATAGTTACGATATTTTTACGATATTGTGCGACATTCTGAATACCATACAACATCGTACATGTATCGTACAATATCCTGTGATAATAAACTAAAAATCAGCAGTTTCCCACACCAATATAGATTCCACAATATGAGTAACACTAGTAAAACACGAAACAATATAAATAACAAATCAAAACTTCAACAACATACACCAATTACAGTAATTCATCATAAATTTTCCACATAATTAATCAACTTAACAAATATACCGATTTCCCTCATCAATATCCTTTTATCACAAAATGCTGGATTACATTCTTACGATATCTTCGCAATATTGTACAGTACTCAGAATATCTAAATATATCGTAGAGATATTTATAAAGAATAAATCTAATTCTTTATATCTCTAATAGGTCAAAAATACCCAGTGCTAATCGACGAAGAATCGCCAGTTTTCATCATCATTAACAACAACAATGATATAAATAACTCCAAAAAAAACAGAAAACGAATTAATAAGGAATCAACAAAAACGATATTTATTTATTTATTTCACCAATGATAATTACAGAATTTTCATCATCAATAAAACTGCATTAGTATGAATGACACCAATGAAACAGAACAAAACACGCTGTTGACAACAATGAACAAAATGGGCCCTTACAATAAGAATTACCCGTAACTGTCGTTCGAATATATTAGTAGAAGGGATGTTAAATATTTTATAAAATACATACGAGCTTTAAAATCAGAGAGATTATAAAATTGTTCCAACATCTCAAAAATGACATTGAATGCAAAAATGTCAAACAATGCTAAACGCTTGGTTAAAAATAAACAGCGAAACTGTTTTAAATTAGAGTAATAAAAGTAAATTCATAAAAAATAAAAGATTAAAAACGAGACAAATTGTGCAAGCAGTAAAATTAGATATAACGATGAAAAATAGAATATTGCTAAAAGTTTATAGATCCACTCGAATACGAGTTTGGAATATATATTTTATTAATACTAGAATTATTCTGGCTAAACTTTTAAGATTTTTTTGGCATACTAATATTATTAACACCCACGTTATTGAGAAAAACATAGGTAGGACTTTAAATTTATATTAAAATTGTAATTGCTTAATTTCTTTACTGGGTTATTGTTCCACAAAAATATAAAAATAAACTGCAGACAGTCATATGTAAGGAGACCAATTTACATTTTTAGAAAAACTGTTTAGTAAAGATTATTCACTGGTCAAGATTATTCAGAAAAGATTAGCCTGATCAAGAAAGATTACTCAAAAAAGATTAGCCTGATCAAGAAGGATTATTCAAGAAAGATTAGCCTGATCAAGATAGATATTCAATTTAAAATCTCTTTAGACCCATATACGTGTACTAATAAATAAATGCATACATATTATGATATGGTTACTTTCAAGAAAATGCATTTTTTTGCTATATTTTGCAACTTCATTATTGCTTTATAAATAGCTTGTTGTACAACAGGATTTCAACTCACTTTTATTTAAGGCTTATTTAAGTATCTTTTTAATAGTGAACTCAAAATTTATACAATAATATCTATATTTCAATTACATAAATACATCTAAACGTGAATTCTCGAAAGCGCAAAAACCTGAAATAAAATAAAACGTTACTAATATGACACATTATAAAGTTTCTCGCCGGCGTCCTGGCATAGGGGTAGCGCGTCTTCCCCGTGATCTGGGCGTCCCGGGTTCGAGTCCCGGTTTGGGCATGGTTGTTCTTCTGTTGTTCTGTCTGTGAGATGTGTGAATGTGCCCTCCTGTAAAAAGGGGTTGTGCAAGCGAATGAGTGATGCGTGAGTGGCAAAGTCGTACTCTTGGCCCTAGTTGGCGCTGCTATAAAAAATAAGAGACGTTCCCCCTCAGGCTTAAATCGCTGTCTTCGTAACAGTGGGCTTGTCAGTGGCAAGTGCCATAAGAAACAAACAAACAAACAATAAATTTTCTCAAAAAACTCATTTTAGATATATTTGTAACAAAACCCATATAAAACTTTCGAAATACATTTCAATCGTTTGTCCAATTACATTTCAATTCTATTATGTAGAAACATATTGAAGTTAGCTAAAATAATCATATTGAATCAAATGCCTAGCTCGCATCTAGGAGGAATACATTTTTTTTTTTTTTTTGAAACTGTAAACGTAGTTATGGGAAAACCCCAAAAATATGCAAGGCGTTTCATTAAGGATTTTCCCAACATTGAAATAAAAAACAACGTGAAACAAACATTGAAACAATGAGAGACAAAAAAGTGAAACAACGGGTATGTTGGACAGATAGGTCTGGAATTTGTTATACACAACAGAAATAATTCCGAGATTGGACATCAGTAGGCGCTGCAGATACAGAACATTATCTTTTAGAAAATGCATGAATGTGCGCTTAGTGAACATAGCTCAAACCACAATACAATGGTTTCGATATGACACCTTTCACAGCAATAATATGATGCAACCGAAGGTAAAATTCGGAGTCACTGGCTACGATGTCTCAGACAAACTGTCGATGTCGAAATAGTTGTGAATGTCTCAGACAAACTGTTCCAACGTTTGAGGATTCTTAAGGTAAACAGTATCTTTCAACTACCCTCACAAGAAGTCATATGGATTGAGATCTGTGGAACAATCCATATCAATGTCTATTTCTAGGAATAACTCAGAGTAATGACTCTGTTACTGAAATGATTCCCCAAGAACTAAAACGTGGTGTGAAATGGCCTCATCCTGCATAAACCATGAATTCTCTGGTACATCATCTAGAACTTGAAATGTTTCAACAAATTG
This sequence comes from Argiope bruennichi, assembly GCF_947563725.1. NCBI lineage: Eukaryota > Metazoa > Arthropoda > Arachnida > Araneae > Araneidae > Argiope > Argiope bruennichi. The sequence goes on from NC_079156.1 coordinate 108,697,542, forward strand.
CTATAAAATTTCCATATATGAAATGAGTTAATCGTTTATTTCGTGAAAAGGGACTCAATGTTCCCTTTAAATTACAATCCAGTCCAAAGTATAATTTTTTGCAAAGTGCAGTAGTTTCACAAGACAAACAAACGCGTTTTGCAGTGCCTCATATTCGTCAATTTTATTTATTCACAAATCCCTCTAAATGACATCATTAATGAACCAGAGACAGATGACATCAATCTTATTCTTATCTATCACCTGGAGTACCTCATTTGCTAAGACTTCCCTTTGCCGCAGAGCTGTATTTTTGATCAGTTGATGACACCGTATTTCATAGAGAAACAGCTTCAGACTATTTCGCATTATTTTTTTACTTAAAGGTATTTAACAATGCCACTTCAGCAACTATTCATCTGATAGATTTCTGAGGCTTACGTTTGATAATTTCTTCGACTGTTTGCACATTTTGAAGTATCTTGACTGATGGGCAGCATCTCATATTTCCGGCTAAATCACCTGCCACACTGCCTGTTCGTTTAAACTTGTTAAATAAATAAAAAATGGTTTTCTGGTCTGGACTATTTTTAGCACTGCATTTTTGTTGAAAGTTTCGCTTTGTCATTGTTGGACTTCAAATTAAATTGATGGTATTCCAGTACAATTAAAGTATATTGCTCCAAGCAATACAACAGGTTGTTCTTCAATTTCCTATAATAACCAATGCAATACTTATCTCTTACACTTTTCAGCAACGATAGCCTGTATAATTTTACAGTCAAATGAATACACTTACAGTACTTTCGAGTATTTAAGGCTTCATGTGATTGTGACACCACTTATTAATCAATCTTGCAAGTATTTCTGCAAACCGGAGTATAACAAATTTCAGACTTGTTTGTTCAACATACCACTTGTTTCACTTTTGTGTATTTGATGCTAGTATACATCTGGCATCGCGAATCATGGAACCGATAACATTCTGGAAAATATTTCCCCATTTCTTTAATAACCACGATAACTGCCGAGAAATATGTGGCTTCCTCCTCATATCAGTGTCATACACCAAATATTTCAAGTGATCTCAATTAAATTATTTGAAACAGGATAAACTCGTTGATCGTGTCAACCAATATTTGAAGGTACCAAGTCCGTACCAGCATTGACTGAATCTCATTTTCTTTGTGTTGACGAAAGTCATGGCTGAAACAGACAACGATGCACAAGGTAGAATTTGGTGCACACAGAAATCTCCCAGCATTATTCGGTATATAATCCGCCTATATGTTCAATTATGTGGTTTATATCAATTATCAGTCCTCAAGATTATCAAGTCCAAAGCTTTCAATATAGTTCGTTCAAAGTCCGTTCCAGCATTGATTGAATGTCACTTTCTTTGTGTTGATGAAAGTCATGGCTGAAATAAACAGCGTAGAAGTCGGTGCACACACAAGTCCTACAGCCTTATTCGGTATGTACATTCGCCCATGTGTTCGATCATGTGGTGTAAATTTTATGTGACATAAACCTATTAGCAGTCCTAGAGACTATCAAGTCCAAAGCTTTCAATATATTTGTGTAGCTTGATGCGTTTTCTAACTACTTAATCCATGAAGATGTCATTGCAGACATTGGAAAAATATATAATATCTCTTCATCTTTGAAAGCTACACTTTCCAAAATGTTGCACATACGCTAGTGAGACATCCTTTATACAGTAATTTCTATTAAAATCCTTTTTTCGGGCTCTATGTCAAAAGAATATGTCAAAATTAAACAATACTGCTTATTTTGTTGTATTAGTCTTAATGTAATTCAAACAACTTTTGCAATCAATATCTTCTAACGTTTATAGGTCCAAAAATAATTCTTGTTTCATTTTCAAATTTCAGTTTTATTTTTATTGAATTGTTTACCAATAATATTTTCTAAAGGATAAAAAGTTTCTAAAAATAGTAATTTAATCACTGCCGAAACTAAATGAAAACAATTAAATTGAAATTAGTGAATTGCCGAAAAAATGAAAACAAGTTTCTTCCCTTGGGATTAAAGAGCTCGTATATATTTTGATCTCAAAGTTTTCAATTTATTTTTACTCCGAGAGAAAGTTATCAATTCTTGAAAAAATTGAGACGTTAGCTAAATGGCTTTAGAACAAACATTTTTATTTGTTTATATACTGCGTAGGAGCTAAGCTTTTAATGCCTTCAAGGGTTTTGAAACCATATATTTCTTAACGTCAGGAGCTCTTAAATTTCCGAGTCAACACACACAAAAAGTTTTCCTTCTAAAGCTTACTTTTTATATATTTATATTGATTTTATATTTAATATGGAAGGAATTTGGGAAAATTCAGGATTTATTATAAATGGTGTTTGATTTTTTTTCCTGTAAGTTTAGGGGAATTCTTTATTTTAGTTCACTGTAGTTTGAAGATAACTTTTGTGCGATTACTAAATTGTAGAAAGCACAGATGATATGAAAGTTGAGAATAAGCAGAATAGTTAAAATTCGAATGGGTCTGACAATATTTGAATTCATTTACTTCAGTATATTAAATTGTTGCCCAATGAGGTTTACTTCTTGATGCTAAGAAATGTCATTTTGCCAGAATATGGCAGATATCGATTAATAAGAACAATCCTATTAGCTTCTGCCACTAAAAAAAATATTGAGTAGGGTTCGCTAGCCAGAGGTAACCAGAGCAATGATCTCATAATACTAACGTTACTGTATATAGTTTCATATGATACACAAATACTAAAATGGGAGCAAGTTTTTATTGTGCTCCCTTCCCATACGAGATAGTTGCTGATCTTTCTTACTATCTAAAGAATATTTGTTTATTTTTACAGTTCACGGGTATACTTGTTGATTTTTAGATTGCGCTGAAGTCAACAAACTCTATCAACCAAACATAAGATGCCGACATGGTTAGCGATAATTTGCATTTTAAGACAATGCCTATTATTTTGCTAAGATGACTGCATTCCTAGGTTTACTTGGCGGCTTTCAAATATCGCCAAACTAAGGGAATTACTTTGCGATTTTTGGATTGTGCCAAGATAATGGATTTACTTGGCGGCGATTTTCAAATTACGCTAGAATCACCAATTTCCATTATACATAAGATGACAAGATGGTTGGCGATAATTTGCCTTTTGTGACGATGTGGGTGTCACATTTTGCCTAGATGAGAGCATTCCTTGGTTAACTTGGCGGGTTTCAAATTTCACCAAATAATGGACTTATTTTGCGATTCTCAAATTACATCAACATTTTTGAACTTCATTATACATAAGCCGCGATTTTTGGATTATGTTAAGATGATGAGTTAATTTAGCGATTTTCAGATTACGCCAGCCTCGCCAAATTCCATTATACATAAGATGCCAAGATGTTTAGCGACGGTTTGCATTTTTGACAATATATTACCAAAATCACCAAGCTTCATTAAATATGAGATGCCAAGCTGTTGGAAATAATTTTCATTTCATGTTGATACGAAAGTCGTATTTTGCTTAGATGATTGCATTCTTAGATTTACTAGGCGGCTTTCAAATTTCACCAAAATAATGGAATTGTGATCCGATTTTCTAATTACACCAATTGATAGCTTCCTTATACGCAAATTGTGTTTTTTGAATTATGCAAAGATAAAGGCTTTACATGGCGATTTTCATATATCAGCACCGGCAAGCTCCATTATGCATAAGATACCAAGATTTAACCAAGATGATTGGCCACGGATTGCATTTTTGGTAGTATGTTACCGAAATCAGAAAGCTGCATTATAAATAAAATGCCAAGATGGTCGACAATAATTTATATTTCATTACGATGCAAGAGCCGTTTTTAGCCAAGATTATTGCATTCCGAAGTTTACTTGGCGTGTTTCGAATGTCGCCAAAATAATGGAATTACTTCTGGATTTCCAAATTATGCCAATATCACCGAGCTCTCTTACGCAATGCAGCCGAGATTTTTGGATTATGCTAAGATAATAGGTTTACTTGGCGATTTTCAGATTACGACAGCGTCGCTAAATTCCATTATATACAGGGTGGTCCAAAAAAAACTTCCCCTATATATGAAACCCTAGCGGCCTATCCGCTCAACCAATCGAACCAAAATTTCAGACATGGTTGTTTCAAGGTATGCGCTGGAGATTGTGATGATTCTAAACAACGCAGAGCTCACGGTTACGGTTACAGTGAGAGAATTTCGAAATTTTCGAATGGCAACACCCACTTTTTCCTTGCGCAAATTGATCCGCGTATTGAAAAACCACAATTGGCGTTGGAACGATTAGCATGTGACGAAAATTGCCGCCGTAAAGCATATGCAAAGAAGAGCATTATAAAAGAATAATAACAACACAGAGAGGAAAGAGAAAAAAGTTTTTATTGGAATGGAAAGTTATAATTACAGGTTTTCAACATGTTCATCTTCACAGGCGACAACGCATTGCATTCGGCCGAACGTAACATGAAAGGAAGAATCTGCATAACTTTACGTGTTATCGCATCTTACAATTCTGACACAGTTGCAGAATTCCATTGTATGGATGCAAGATGGGGCTCCTCCACACTTCGCCCAATGTGTTCGACCAGTGCTACAACAACACTTTGGTGATAGTGTCATCTCTAGTAACTTTGCAATTTCGTGGCCACCGCGATCCCCCGACTCACTCCTATGGATTTCTGGTTCTGGGATTATCTGAAATCTAAGGTGTATACGTCTGGTCCACGAGATGTGTCAGAATTGCAAGATGTCATAACACGTGGAGTTATGCGGATTCCTCCTTTCATGTTACGTTCGGCATTGTTGTCTACAATCTCCCGAATGCAATGCGTTGTCGCCTGCGAAGATAAACACGTTGTAAACCTGTAATTATAACTTTCCATTCCAATAAAAATAAATTTTCTCTTTCCTCTCTGTGTTATCATTATTCCTTTATAATGCTCTTCTTTGCATATGCTTTACGGCGGCAATTTTCGTCACACGCTAATTGTTCCAACGCCAATTGTGGTTTTTCAATACGCGGATCAATTTGCGCAAGGAAAAAGTGGGTGCTGCCATTCGAAAATTTCGAAATTCTCTCACTGTAACCGTAACCGTGAGCTCTGCGTTGTTTAGAATCATCACAATCTCCAGCGCATACCTTGAAACAACCATGTCTGAAATTTTGGTTCGATTGGTTGAGCGGATAGGCCGCTAGGGTTTCATATATAGGGGAAGTTTTTTTTGGACCACCCTGTATAATATGCAAAGGTTTAGCCAAGATGATTAACGAAGGTTTGCATTTTTGGTAATATATTACCGAAATCACCATTATACATAATATGCCAAGATAGTTCGCGATTATTTATATTTTATGGCGATGCGAGAGTCCTATTTTGCCTATATGATTGCATTCCTAGGTTTAATTGATAGTTTTCAAATTTCGTCAAAATAAGGGATTTACTTTGAGATTTTCTAATTACGCTAATTATTGGCTTCCTTTTCACAAGCGACGATTTTCAGATTATGGCAGCCTCGCCAAGTTCAAGTATATATATGAAGTACTAAGATTGAGCCGAGATGATGGGAAACGGTTTGCACTTTTGGCAATATATTACCGCAAAAATAAATAAGTACCATAATCCGCTGATTTTGAGGGAATTGAATCTGTGACATGAAGAGGTGAGGTCAAGGTTCGGAATATGAAATATTCCATGTAGTTGTTTCCCATTAATGTAGTAGTCTTACTCTGAAAAATTTACAAAATAAAACTTTTCTCATCATGAATTTTTTTAAATACCCAAAGTATCTAGGATTTAGCCAAATTGGTACAGTTCTAGAGACGGGTACCATTTGGCGATTCCCCACCAAAGTTTTCTCGCCAAGCCCAGCGGACGCTGTAATCGTCAGAATTGTATCTCCACAAGAGAAATCGAAGAAAGTAAGAAAAAAATACGTTACAAGACTTGGGGAGCAGTAGAAATTAGAAATTCCCCGTGAAAAGCTGCACTTATACCTAAATGGTTGATATTTAAAGTCAATTCATACCTGATTAGTTGATAATTACATCACCCCATTCTCTTCACAGGGTTGCCATACATTGGAAGCGTGCCCTATTGGCTTCTTTAGCTTTAAAATTTGGCGCCAAACTTGGCGGTACCCGTCTCTAGGATTTAGCCAAATTTTTAATTAGATATCTTTTATATTTGCAATAAGCATTCCTATATAAATTATCGTAGCCCTGTTAATTGTGAATTTCTTCTAACAATCACAATTATTAAGAAAGAAAACTAATGGATCAATTTGAAGCATTCTTATTAAACTATTTAAATAAAATTATCTGAAAACTGTAGCGAGATAACATATGAATTACTGCTGATGTCAACACGTCTTCTATCTATAGTCTTGTTGTTATTGAAATACTCAATAAATACAGATCCTCAAGCCAATTAATCACCTGATATAAGCCTAAATCCTATTTTATTATCTCTATTTCAAAAATTGGTCCTCCTGGGCTCCTGATGATGAATTAACGAAATTTCATTGACAAATATGTTCAATTTCTGAAGAATATCCAAAAAAAAAAATTTAACAACTTCCCATAATTTAAAAGACCGAATTTAATTACTAGAAGTAAAATAGAATTACTCTGAAGGTTGCATTGAACAATAAAATTAATCTCCTATTCCAATGCTTCTTGGTTAGTTTCTAGTGATATTCATTGTTTCAATAAAATATGCCTTACTTCAATGATATACTCATATGTTCTTCACATTCCCCACCTACTGAGATACTTCAGCCACTTTCTACCTACTTAGTAGTAGTGACCAAGTTTCTGGCCTTCAGCGATCGGAATCCATTACCGAAGCAGCCATGTACAGGCGACTTGTAGTTGGTTTAATGAAAGGGAAGATTACCTAACGTGATGTGCTTCACGATCAATAAGATTGCTTCATTTCATTGCGTTTCTTTGTTTGTTTTTTTCTCTTAGTCTCGCTAGAGCTACTGCATTCAGGCACCACATATTGCGAGGTTCTCGTTTTCATTGGACACTAAAGTGTGCCATTGTTAGGTAGCTGCTTTAAAGCTATGCTGCGTTGTACCAGAGATTCCGAGTAATTTCTTTTCAATTATCATTGTTTATTATTTTCTAAAAAACGGGGAAATTTAAAATGGCGTTTCTATCAATCAAATTCGAAAGCTTTTATGATAATTCTACAGAAGAAATAGTGAGAATTCAAGCCATTTAGGAGTATGTAAATACGATTAAAAATAATATTATATTTTAACATTTGCATTTTGTTTACCATCTCTCATACGTAGTATAGAGAAAGTATAGTAATCGTCAAACAATTCAACTCGAGATATTAACGAATCTCCACAATCCACTTTTGAGTTCGAAAAATATATTTTTGGAAAATATGCGTCTGTCTGTTTATCTCTGACAAAGGCAACTCAAGAACGATTTAAGCTAGACGGTTAAAATTTGGCGTACGATCTTTAAACTAATATCTGTACTAAGGAAGTTCGTCTGTCTGGCTGTTCGAATAATAGTTAACTGCTAAACGACCTATACACACACGCATATTAATGAAAGCACACATACACACATATATACATATGCACACAAGCATAATTGAAAGAAAGATAGTTTGGAGTTCTCGCTTCCTGATTTGTAAAGGTCTATGAAATTTTCAAAACGACATGTCATGAAAACCATTGAATAGGCTGTATTCCTGTGAGGGGTTTTGCTAAATTACTTTATTTGAATTATAAAGCAAAAATAGAACAAAACGTTGTCTGAAAGTATAAGTGAAATAAAAACATATCGCCACTTAAAAAATGAATTATATTTAAATTAAATGTTAAGCATTTTGAATAGCTTTTGAAAATTAAATGTATATTAAATGATTTTGAAATTTTACAAATATTATACTTTTCATGAAATAATAGTTTTAGAATCATTCTGACAGGAACCATATCCTAAAGCCATTGTATACAAATGAATATCTTAATTCTTTTAAAATCTCGAAATTCAAATTATTTAATTCACTATATAAGAAAGCAAATCTCTTTTTAATAAACAAAAATTTTTTTAAGTATAACGGTCTATCGTTTCGAATTTTTAAAAAAAGGCTATGTAAAAAAGATCTGCAGTAATTAAATGTTAATAAAAGTGTTCTATTTTATTTTGCATATTTCTAGAAACATAAAATATAATTTTACATGTTAGAATTCTTCCAACTTTATAAAACATTGAAATACAGGGTTCGTCATAAATTCGTAATGAAAGATAAATTCGCCCTAAAACCGTAATAAAAAGTAATCCTGGAAGAAATTGTGGTTTGTGGAAATATGTTCAGACAGCTTTAGATTTTTGTTCTCATTAAAAATGATTCATTAAAGGACCGATAGATGTTACTGATACGTCAAACTGAGATGGTTTAAGTGAATCAGGAAAAAAGATCACAGTAATTTAACACATCGGATTTTGTTTTAAATCAAAAGGTGTTCAACATGACCGCCACGACAAAATATAAACAAGTGCAACTCGTAACTACGTGTGCAGCTATAACCTATTACAGCTGAGCGAAGCATCGATTTCACCGATGACCAGTTGAATGGTATTTTTCAGTTCCCCCAAAGTCTCTCGATAGACCAGGTAGACATGACACTTTAGGTATCCCCACAAACCAAAAGTCCCCTGGAGTAAGGCGAGGCGATCGTGAGGGCCATTTAATCTTACATCTTCAACTCGTCATTCGATCTTCATTGAATGTTTATGGGAACATCTTGATAGAAAAGCAATGTCAGATGGGACAAAATCCTGCATGAAGGAAACGGCAGGTAAAGCACTTATTTTCTGCCAAGCTCGCACAATGTGCTCTCGCAAAAGATACTGTTCTGCGGTGACAGAACATGTTTTCCAATAAGATACAGCTGTTCAAAATAGAAAGTGACCAGGATATCCATACCAAATAGTCACACACATTTGCCGAATTAAGAAAAATGACCTCTTCGTTCGAGTGATTGACTTAAACTCAGTTTTGAGAAAGGCTAAATCACTGCTTTAAAAACCAATAAAGACACTGTCAAAAAGCGTATTAAAATGAAAGATAAATTTTAAAAATTGTAATAGAGTAGTTCAAAATGCAAAATAATCAAAATCATTGTTAATTGGTAATTAAATGAATATTTGATTAATTCTTACGCTTTGAAAAGTTGTCAGTATTCATCATCTTGTCTTCAAGAATAAGTGTACAAAGTTTGGTTCAATTTGGAGCATTTGTTGAGGAGATAATGTGGAACATACATATATACATATATATTCACAATGGCTTTTATTTATTTTAAGATCAGACGAAAAAAATATCGCTAGTCATAACATATTCCAATATTTATTGAGAATCCCATTTTGGCAACACTTTCGCGTAGTGAAAACCTTCACTCGTTGAGCTTTCACTTCTAAATGGCAACATACTAATTCCATCTTAAATGAAATTTTAAGTATGTACACGATTTCAGATTTTTTTAAAAAAATAATTTCCTAGCAATTTTAAACGAAAAGATTCATTTTCTCATCGGCTTTTACATAAAAATATTTCGATAACAGAATGTTGCCAAGTGACAAGTGGAAGATCTTCGAGTAGTTTTCTCTGAGCTCATATCTCTTTATTTTCTGTACCTCTCCATCACTCCTCCAATAGGTAGCGGCTTAGAATTTTTATAGACAGTTAGAAAATATCGAAAGCGATTATATCGTGAGCAAAAGCCTAAAGATGTCTAACAGAAGCCGGAACAACCAGATGCGCTGCTTGCTTCACTAAGATATGATTTTGGACTCCAGAAAAGAGTGTAACCAAGATTATTTGAATAAATGTATTTGTAAGTAAAGCTAAAATGTATTCTTTAGAAACTATTAATGAATTAAATATTCTATATTCAATGGAAATAGTCGTGGTTGAATTTCAAAACTAACTCTAAAATTGCATTATTTCTGTATAAGCACAATGGATCACATGTAGAATAATTTTATTCCTTGGTGGCTTTCTTTAAGAAAATAAGAAAACAAAACGATATTCTAGCCAAAATCAATGAAAAATTGTGACTCAAAATCACTAACAAATTAAGAAATAAACCATGAAATATTAGTCAAAAGGAAATAATTCGATTAGATTTATTAGCAGATAAAGTTCTTGTTTAATAAAATGTCCAATAATGTGTATTCATACAAAACTTGACCTTTACAGGATTATACTCTATTTTAAAGGTTCAATTCTGTAAATAGAATGTTTAATTATTCCAATGAATTTTGAACATCAAAGAAAGGAATTCCAAGAATTAGAACAAAAAAATCAAGTGCACATAATATTCTTGTAAAACTCTGTCTTCAAACATTTCAACAATATGATATTTTGGGGAAAAATTGCGGATAATGAAATTAAAAAGACATTGAATATAAAATCTTGAAATTCTAGAAAATAAATCATCATTACGTCTCAAATAAGGAAAATTCTGCTTACATTAAAAAAAACCATATGTTTGATTGAACAGAATGCTCAAATTTTGAAAGCAATAATCCTCTTCGTCAACTCAACAAGAAGATTAAAAAAATATCGTTAGCAAGTATTCAAGATTCATATAACAGCAATCAAAATCACAGGTGCTTGTCTTAACATGAAACTACGAATATCAAAATCTAATAATTGATAAATTTCTTTTTATTTCCACCATTTTAACAAACTGTAATTTATCGTTTGTTTTACAAACATAATGTATGAAAAGATTATTCCATTCTTTTTTTCCCTTGAAATACGCGGATAAAATATCGTCTGTCGCATATTTTAATGAAATATTCTTCATGTGTAGGCTACAGAATAAAACTGTTAGATAAATGTCTTCATTTACATGTATTTTCAATTAAAGCTTTTCCTAATAAAATTAAGCACGCGCTCATTGTGTGAATTCTTCGATTAAACAAAGCTCTACATTGAAATGCAAACAATTGAGAGAATAAAACAATGAAATAAGGCGGATGTAAAATTAGTTTCCATTAAGGAGCGCTGCATGGATTAGCTTAGTTGGAAAAATGTATATTTCGAATTAAATAAAGGAGAATTATAGCTCTGTGTTTGGAAAATTTAGTTAGCGTTCACGATGTAATGAAATTGAGAAAATGAGCTAAAGAAATTAGAAGGATCTCTTTTCTTCATAACAAAATAAAGATATAGCATTTAAACTTCCTTTAAAACATTTGCAAAATTGTTTTTAAAAGCACAGAAAAGAAACAGATGAAAATTCAAGCATAACAATTATTTTTAACACAATAAATTTAATAAGAAAAATTTTAAAAACAAATATTTATCAATGTTCAGAAAAATAGAATGATTGGATAAAAATTTTAATAATTTTTAGTTTATTAATATTTTATTGTTTTATTCCTATTACATTTTTAATTTATTAATATTTTATTGTTTTATTTTTATTATGTTTTTATTTTATTAATATTTTATTGTTTTATTCCTATTATATTTTTAATTTATTAATATTTTATCGTTTTATTTTTATTATGTTTTTAGTTTATTGATATTTTATTGTTTTATTTCTATTATATTTTTAATTTATTAATATTTTATCGTTTTATTTTTATTATGTTTTTAGTTTATTGATATTTTATTGTTTTATTTCTATTATATTTTTAATTTATTAATATTTTATCGTTTTATTTTTATTATGTTTTTAGTTTATTAATATTTTATCGTATTATTTTTATTGCTCTTAGTTTATTATATATTTTATTTGCTATTTAATATTTTATGTTTTATTTATTATTATTGATATTAGTATTATGAAATCTTGAAATGTTTTCTTAAATATATTATCAGTAGGACCAAATGGATCTAATCTGAATTGATTTAAATTAATTGTTTAACTTATAATTAATTTCTAGAAATATTAAAATAGTATTTTTATTAAGAATATACAATTTTTCTAAATTCCATAGGTCTATCACATGCGTAAGCGAATAATAGATTAATTAAGAAATTTCGTCTATATAATCATGTAAAATGAAAACTTGAATAAAAATACAATGAATTTTTATATCGAAATGATACGGGGTGATCAAGAAATGACAGCAGGTGTTCGGAGTCCTGTAGCGTGTTATGTACTGGACGAAGTATAACAAGATTTGGTCACCATACATAATAAAGTATGCAGTTTCGATTTATCAAGAAAAAATTAATACGAAATACGCCGATAGGGGAAATACTGGCGCTGCAAGCGCATAATGTGTGAAAAAAGAATACATAACTGCCAATGGAAACAGTAAATAGCAACACTCCAAATACCAATGAAAAACGTTTATTATAGCAACTTATATTATCATTAGCACTTATGAATTTGGCTCAAGGTAACCACCACCATGATGTTCCAATAATTGCATGCAGTACACGAGGTTTTCGAACGGTGGCTCGCAGCATAACGGCATTTATTCGTCTGACAGGTAACGTTATTTGATCTTTTAAAGTAGGAATGCTAGGGACATGTTATTGATACACAAAGCTTTTCAAGTAGCCCCACAACCAGAAATCGCCAAGATTCAGATCAGTGTTATCAGTCAATGGGTGTTATCTTATACGGATAAAATTTCAGGATCATACGCAATATTTTCTGCACCATTGAGAACGGGATATCTATTTGTCGTGATATTGAACGCGCCCTGCTGGTATCCTACTTATTAGCTGTCGTCTGATCCATAACGGCAGTTGTAACTTCTTCAACATGTTCTTGCTTGACACTTTAACGTTCTCGGCCTGGTTGCACACCAAGAATTCCTGTTGTTTGAAATCATTCAACTATTCTTCGCAAATTAGTTATGATCATCGGTCCTCTACGTAACTATTTTAACTGCAGGTATTCACGAAGAGTAGCGCTGGCATTTTCATTCCGCTGATAAAACAGCTTGACTAATGAGGTGCGTTCACATAATGACAACGCAATCGACTGTAGAATTCTTGCAGAATGACTTAAATTCCTGCAACCCTTCCCTTTATGCTCGATGTCATGTTACAAAGTACCCGTATAAGCAAATTACATAATAAAATTTTCTATCGCAACGCCAGGATTTTCCCTATCGGCGTTTTTTGGTACTGATTTTTTTCCTGATAAATTGAAACCGCATACTTTAATGTGTATGGTGGCCAAATTTTGTTATATTTCGTCCAGTACAAAACACGCTACAGGGCTCCGAACACCTCCTGTTATTTGATCAGCCTGTACTTTGTTTCCGTTTTTTATAATTCTCCTACATATGTGTATGTTAATCATTAATTTCAATAGGGTTGAAACAAATTAACTTATTAAGTTCAGACCTCCGAGCAATGCTATCTAACGATTTAGAAAATTTAGTTATGTTACCATTTAAGTTACCTAACAGACTACAGCTTAGTTCAAACGATTTCTGACTCTTCCATTTTAAGAAAAAAAAATATGTCTCTGTCAACAATTAACAGCGGAAATGATGTTCGCGTTGTTATGAAATACTTCTTTAAAAATAATATATGAAATAAGATTTTGAAAAATTGCGTTTATCATATAACATTAAAAGATACAGTTTATCAGAAAAGTGGAGATCGATTTGTCGAGAAGAAAAAGTCTGATAATATTGAAAAATATAACAAAATAATGTATTTGTTTTCATAAAAATGTCTATATTTTTTCAGGTTTATCTCCTTTCTCATATTGCCTATAGTAGACTCCTTTATCGTTTGCTAATGAATTGAGGTACATGCATGCATAACCATCTTATCGCCTGAAAGAAATGCAAGAAAAAACAAGAGGCACTAACAATTATTTTGAAATAGCCATTATATCTAGTAAATATTAGTCTTATTAAAATTGATTAAATTATAAAAATTATTTAATTTTCACAGCATTTTTAATTTTTTTTTAAATTTAGGAACAAATAAATAAAAAACTAGAGCCATTATATTTTTTAATTTTTTCTTTTATATTACTATATTACTTTTTTTCTTTTTAATTATTTCTTATTATTTCTTATTATTTATTCAACATTCATTTATTTATTAGAATCTGAATCAAATACATCTCAGATTCAGATGAAATAATCTTCTTAAAATCCACAAAATTCTTTTATTTATATTATTTAATTGATACTTCTTTATTTCATACATTAATTTCATTTTTTTTAAAAAATCGTTTGGATTTACCGTCTATAAAATAATTCAGCCCAAATACAAACTTCTGAATGACTAATTTAATCATGCTAATTTTGAAATCCAATTTAATATTATTTATTTAATTTCTTCCCTTTTCTTTTCGAATCACAATTCACTCTTTTCTTAAAAATGTTCTATGGAAACTCCAAAAGTCAATAACGCACAAAAAAAACTTTTAAAGTTTTGCTTCAAACATGAGCTATCTTTTGTAATATAGAATTTACATAATATCACTAAGTTCTAAAAACAGAATGTCTATTCATTAATCTAAAACTTGGAATTTGAAAAACTTCTTCGGAGAATATATTCTTCAATCTAAAGTATAGTATTTGTTTAAATATAAAAATATTGAATTTCCTACGATGATACTTTTACTGAAAAAAGGTCTTTTTTTATCTCGAATAGAGAAAATAATAAGTATGCTATATTATTTTAAAGTAACTACAAGAATCATATAGAAATATATTATTTAAAATAATAATATTTAGATAATAGTAACATTTTAAGTCTTCCTGTCATTATAATTTGTCATCAATTTTCACATTTTAATATCAATTTTTATATCATCATCAAAAATATTCCATGATTACTTTTTGATTAATGTCAATTTTTATATAATCGTCAGGAAAATTGCATGATTATTTTTTGATTAATGTCAATTTTTATATAATCGTCAGGAAAATTCCGTGACTACTTTCAGATTAATTTCAATTTTTATATCATCATCAAAAAAAATCCTGTAATTACTGTCTGATTAATGTCAATTTTTATATCTCATTCAAAAATTCCAGTGATCATTTTCTGATTAATGTCGATTTTCATATTATCAGCGAAAAAATTCTGTGATTACTTTCTGATTAATTTTAATTTTTACATCATCGAAAAAATTCCGTAATTACTATCTGATTAATGTCAATTTTTATTTCAATATCAAAAAAATAATCATAATTACGCTTCTGATGATGCCATCCTAATTTTATAAAATATTGAAACATAATTTGATTTTTGGCATCTTGCCATCAAAACTATACAAGTCTGATGATAACCAGCAGCTGAGTAAAACAAATATGAGATAATACGCAAGTGTACAGTATTGCATTTGCATACAGCAGCTTTTTTCTAAAAGATTAAAATCTTCTGCATATATTATTTAATTAAAAAATTCATTAGGTTTTTTTTTTTTTTATTTTGAGAAATATCGTTTGTCAATTTTTTTTTCTTATGTATCAGCTCCAGAGGAAGTTCATTTTTAGAATAGAAGCAAAAGTTAGCATTATTTAATAATCTTAAAATGCTGCTACTTCAAATTTAAGCAAATTGCAATTGTCGATTTATTAATTAAAATGACATCTTTTTGTCCTTTCCTTAATTATTAAGTTAATCTATTTTTCTAAAGAAAAATATTTTTTGATGACTTCTAAATTTAAAAAAATAAACTTACGAGGTCGAGGTCTTTTTTAATATTTCTGAAGAATTTGTTCATAGTTCCCAAGGGAGAAGTAAATAATAATGCAAAATAATTTAGTTTTATCTGATGACATTTTATTACATACTTCGAATATAAAAATATCAGTTACCCCTGAAATTGATCAAAGGAAATAAGAAAAAGTTTCATTTCTTTAATTAATTTATGTTTCTCGGTTTTATTTCGTTTCTATCAAAAAACAGCCGTGCAATGACAGTATTTTACCTATTTTAAACCAAAACATAAAACAATTGTAATATTTATAAAATATACAGTACAAGCTTCATTTTAATAAAACACATCGGTATACAGTAATTCTTGATAAGCAATATCAACTTTAATATGATTCCAAATATAGAAATTCATGAAGAATAATTCGTTTTAACGTTATGAAATATGTAGAAATTCTGGAAAAATGAATCGGCTGAAATATGATTCAATGCACAAAAAATTGGAGACAGTAAATAAGCTATTTTTCAATACAAAGGCATTCATGAAGACAAAATAATCTTAAATAGAATTCGATATATAGAAATTCCCGAAGAGTAACTCATCTTAAACTCAATGCAATATGTAGAAATTTTGGAAAAATATATCTGCTGAAATATGATTCATTACACAGAAAATTAGAGGGGTGGATCCTAGCACAGCCCACCTCTTGGCTTATTTTTGAATTCATGCCAAACGAGTGGCGATAACGTCGCCAATGTGGCAACCTAGACGTATTTTTTAAATTTATTTTTTATTTTATTTTTTATTATATTTATTTCATTTTATTTATTTTTTTTATTTTTTATTTTATTATTTATTTATTTATTTTATTTTTAATTTTATTATTTATTTATTTATTTTATTTATTATATTTATTTATTTTATTTATTATATTTATTT
Organism: Argiope bruennichi; assembly: GCF_947563725.1. NCBI lineage: Eukaryota > Metazoa > Arthropoda > Arachnida > Araneae > Araneidae > Argiope > Argiope bruennichi. The sequence goes on from NC_079156.1 coordinate 108,714,123, forward strand.
TTTATTATAATTATTTTATTTATTATTATTTCTGGCCTTCAAGTATCGTTTTTAATTGAAAAAAATAATAATAACAGATATTCAATTAGTACTCAACTTGGCGAGATTTCAAATAAGTCGCCAAGAGGTGGGCCCATCTAGGATTTTACCAATTAGAGAGATTAAATAAGCTATTTTTCAATACGTAGGCATTCATGAAGAATAAATAAGGCTAAATAGAGTCCAATTTCTGTATTATGACTCAGATTAAATAGTCATTCGATATGTTTCAAAATGTAACTTGGGAATGAAATATACCTACACCACCAAGGAATAATGAACTTATTAGGTCATATGAAGGTCAGACAGCAAGCAGCGACTGGTCAGCTTTCGGTAAGTGAGCCCGCGATGTTGAGGGCAAGACTAACTTTCTCTCTCTTCTCTCTGCATGTTTGGTGTTCGATGTTTTTTAACTAGTCAGTAGTCTCTAGTTTAGATCTAACTCTAGGTTCAGGAAAGCACTGCAGGGAAGTAAACAGTGAAGGTGAAATGTAGATCATTGCATGACTGATCTAATATTTGCCTGGAAACTGTATAATTTTAACCCATTCATCGTCTGAGGGTATTAAATTTCCCATCCGCGTTTAATATATTAGGCAGATCATGAATCAGTGCGTTTGGAAGCCCAGTGCTTTCCTGAATCGTTCACATGTTCTGTCGTAGATATTACTTTTAGTTGTGAATGTATGTTAATGTATGCAGATAAATAAAAAAAAATTATGCTAATTTAGAATAAATAAATATTATGGTTGATGTTTGTTTAAAAACTGAAGATATGTTGATTATCATTAACCCTTAAATGCCTGTTGTCGCCTTATGCAATATAAACAATTTTTTCTTCTAAAATATTATTAGGATTAAGTTGAAACTCTATTGCCTGTTGTCCCTAGGCGGATACATAATGAAACTATTCGTAAATTAATTTACAAGTACATGACAAAATAAATAAAAATGAATGTTTTTCTTTTTCTTTTTGATTGAATGCCTTTTTTTGTCTTAAAAAATTATATCATTTTTTTTTTATCATAATTCATATATTTTTTTTCTGAATTAATGTTCTGTTTGCCAATTTTCAATAAACTATTTCATGACCGTAAAGCAGTTTTGAAACAAGATATTATTTTTAAAGGATTTTTCCAATGATTTTTTAAGAAATAAAAGTAAAACCCTTTTAATCAGTTTTTAAAAAGCAGGCATTGAAGGGTTAATATTTCAATAATAACTGTAGATTAATGTAGCAGAAACAAATTAATTGGTATGGTTATATGTATTTAGAATAGTTAGGTTCTTTTATCATTGTAGATTTTGGAATGGGAAATATTTATATAATGCACATTTAAAATTAGTTGTTTCACGGCACGTAAGCATTTTTCTATTTTTCACTATACACTTCACTGCCATATTTGTGTTAAAAGAAATACCTTTTTCCCTTTTAATAAAAGTTAATTTACTTTTCAATTTTGTTTATATTTCCATTTTTTTCTTGCAAAAATTTTCACTTTTTTCTTTAATTCAGTCTACGACTATATATGTTATTTATCGTATGGTGTTCCTGATAGTTGTCTTATTTCCATAGTTACGAAATTACTCAAAATCTACTGATTATACCATTTTTTTTCTTTTTATATTTGTAAAAAAAGGATTTTATAAACCAAATAAAGCACAAAGCAAGAACTGAAATATAAAAAGCCGAGAAGAATCCTTTTGAATTTACAAAACATTAAAGAAATGTAAAATTCCAACAAAATAAAGAAAATCATAAACATTTTCGAAAGGCGAATTCTAAAATTTTAATTTTTTTTAATGTTTATCAGCTTGGAAGCAACTTTAAGGTTTTATAATCAATTATTAAAATTTCCGTTCGCTGTATTTTGATGGATTTAAAAATATTGAAAGAGTTTTGTACCATTCAGTTAAAAAAACTGAATTTCTCTAAATTTAATAACGTAACTTTTAAAACTTTAGTAAAATTGGCTGTTCCGTTTTAAAGAAACTTGTTGGTTACTTCAATTTTCCATGCAATCTATTTTTCTTTTTTTTTTTATTCATTTTGTCATTTTAAAAAATATCCAACATTTCCCCATAAAAGAATTTTTTCACGGATGGTAAGTTTTTTCATACCACTTACATTAATTCTGTGCATAGTTTCTTTAACATCATATATGGCGAAAACTTTCAGCAAGAAACATTTAATTATGCCTTTACATCACAGCGAAAGAAAATATTATTAATTCTTTGCCACCTTAGATTCCGAGCAACTTAAATTCTAGAACTTCGTTCTTCAGAAAGCAGCCATTTATAACTTACAGAAGCTTGAAATAATTCCTGGATTCTTACGCTTCATATCGTCTGCAGCTTTTAGTTAGACTTATTTTTGCTGAAAGTCTGCTTTGTTAATTGAAATCTGCTCGCTGCATTTCGCTGTCAGACTAAAGCGAATTAATATTTTGCACATTTCCTTTTCCACGGAATGTAATGGCTTCGCGAACTAATCCATTAGGTTTTGTGTTTCAGAGTCAATTTAAGCTCGAGGTAAGGTGACTTTAATGTCTCTTTTGCATTTTAAGTACATTGTTGAAAGTTTTATTTGGAACAAAGCTAAGAGTTTCCTCCTTTTGTGTATGACACTCGAGTAAATTCATTTCATTAAAAGACTTAAAATGTCTATTGTGCATTAGCGCTAAGAAGACATGTAATGAATTAAAAGTATATCCATGCAATGAATTAAAAGTATAAAGTATATATATCTCTTAAAATATTTACTTATCCCTATACAGCCGTATACAAAATAATGTGTGTATGTAAATTGGAAGAGACGGTTAACGAAAATTTATCGCATTTTCTTTACTTCACGAGTCTTGACATTTATAGCCATTGCCACTTAAAATTATAAAAATAATAAATTTCAAATTTTAAAACAAAGCATTATTTTACGTTCTATGTTTGCACGCAGTGCATTCAATACACTACATATTCGGAATTAAAAAAAATCATTAATCATTTATTGTTTTGCGTCTTAATTTGTTTCAATTTATATTCTAAAAAAAGAGTTTTCATTCTCTTACTGGCAAAGCTCGAGTTCCCGATTCAGCCAATCAAAAATAAATTGTTTGGATCTCTGTATTATTACTTTAAAATATACTTACTTTTTATGACTTTTCGTACTTAGTCTGTAAATAAATTGTATTATTATTACTTATTTTACTAATACTAAATTTTTACTAATGTTTTCGAGTATTTCTAGGATTTAATTGTGTCCTCAGATAGTAGCAATATGCATGTCTTTCAACCTGTATATATATATTGATTGATTTTCTTGATTTTTGTATAATTTGTGTTATAAGGTTAATGAAAATAGAGTTGGAAACCATAAATCTCACTAATGACCAATTCTATTTAAGAATTATCAATCGAAGCCAAATCCGGACTAAATTTAGGATGACATATATTACGTGAAGGGAAGTCAACCAACTAACTATCCGACTCGCCAGGAAGGACACGGACTTAAACCATAAGGCTGAATGACCGGACCACCACAACAGCAATACTGACGGGAACTGTAGTTGAGTTCTAAGGGCCATCACCGACCACGGTACAACCCTCCCCGAAGGAAGTACGTCCCGTCATCGATGGGAACAGTCAGATCTCCCACCTATTTGTGTACCCTCCAGGGCGGCGAGATCGAACCACCATGCCGGAAGCATCTCATCCTCATTTCGAGGTGCCTCACCCGAGGGACTAACATGAAGGGAAAGCATATAACGTTGTTGTTGTTGTTTCTTATGGCACTTGCCATGGGCAAGTCCGCTGTTCGAAGACAGCCGATTTAAGCCTGAAGGGGAGCGCCTCTTGTTTCTAAAGTAGCGCCATCTAGGGCCAAGAGAACGACTTAGCTACACACACGTCACAACCCTTTTTACGGAGCGGACTTCATTCACTCAACCACAGATCGTAATTTAGACCTGAATCGGAGAACGATCACTCCAGATCCAGTACCCCCAGTGATATTACTTTCGACATGTAGGACTTTGTGACCACGACAGATTGAACGCGCGTCAGCCACCACGCACGCGGGAAATCTTCGGCCGGCGGGGTTCGAACTCGCAACCTAAGGGACGCGAATCCGACGCTCTACCAACCAGGCTATCCCGGCCTAAAACGTAGAATAGAGAATTATCTCAGAATAAAAAAAAAATGCAAAATTTAGAATGAAATGCAAAATAATACACAACGTTTCAACGTGCTTATAGAAGAGAAATTATAAGCAAAAAATATATAAATCAGGAACTAGAAAATCAAAGATAATACCGTGACTTGAATGACAATAATTCATCAAGTACCAACGCAAACGCGAATTCAAAGATAATAACATAACATCTAAATAAGATAGTCATAAATGGAAAATGCGCATCATTCAGTACGATTGCCATTATAAAATATGTGTAAAAGACAATAGATTTTCAATTAATAAATTTGTTGTAAATGAACGGGTAAACTTGAATTGCTTATCAACAAATTTTCAGTTTTTCAGAATAGAAGACTTGTTCCTGCAAAATGATTCGAACCAAATGTTCATAGGTTTTTCCCTTGGCTTTTATGACTGACTGGTCACCTTTGGCGACCAGCCGGTTCGACAATCTTAATGTTCGTTAAAATTTTAATAATTAAATATTTTATGCAATTCCTAATTTAATAGCTTCTTCATCAAAATATTTTAAAACTTCAAATTTTGATTGTCATATAATTCATTCATAATATTATAAAGGCCTTCAGTCATAACGTAATATGTATCTCTCTAATTTTCTGTTAGCACCCGTAGAATTTATACTTTAAATTAAAGTGGAAAGAATTAATCTTCAATTAATATAATAATATTTTTTACTGAAACAAAGCATTTTTTTTATAATCTGATTACTAAAAATAGTCACCCAGCGTTTAAACTTTATGGGCACTGAAGAATATCTTTTTTAATTTATGTAATATCTCAAGAATTTGTCAACAAAATTTTCTAAGATTCATTATGAGCAGATCGATTCATTAACAATGTTTAATTTTAAATGCATCAAACACTAAGAAAATAAAACGAATCGTTTAAAATAAACGGTTGAAAAAAGGTTTTAAAAAAACTACTTAAAAACGATTTACTTAAAACTATAAGCATATACAAGAAATATATAACTAACATAAATACATTTTAATTACAAAAGCATACAACGAACCTAAAAATAATTTAAATCCAGTCCGCATCCGTTGATAATAATTGTCAACACAATGCGGAATTCAGAACACACAGCGCATGCGTGAATTTTCAACCGCAGTTACGTAACGCAAATACGTGATTTTTTTTCTACGCCAGTTGGGGTAACGCTATGCGGATTAGAAATTTTTAATTTCCTTTATTCTGTTTTATTTTAATTCAAAAGTACTTCATAATGAATCTGAAAGATTGATTCATTAACAATGTTTAATTTTAAATGCATCAAACATTAAGAAAATAAACAGAATCGTTTGAAATAATCCGCCGAAAAATACTAACCCTAGCCTCATTACTGTTGGGAGAAAAAAAACTGAAGCCTTACTCATTTGGAAGATTTTTTTGGCGGAAAAGTTGGCGGTGGGGGAAAATGGAGGATTTTTTTGGCGGGAAAGTTAGTTTTTAATTAATAATTAAAATTGTAATTAAAAATTCGGACAACGGAACCCCAGGTGCACATTCCCGACCTCCAAGGTATGCATGTGCCAAATTTGGTAGCTGTAGGTCAAACGGTCTGGCCTGTAGAGCGCCAACACACACACACACACATTGAGCTTTATTATAAGTATAGATAATCTGTGGTATAAATGCATCTCCAATTTTTCTGCTTTTTTTCTGTTAGAAGAGCAGATATATAGAATGATGTAAGTATGAAATAGATGTAGAAAAAAATACAATGCAGAAAAAAAATCAAACAATTTAAAAGAAATTAGTGAAAATCTTAGACATTTAAAAAAAATTCTTTTTGAAACATTCACAGATATGTTGAAGTAAATGCAAAATTATTTATCGTCTATGTGTCGCTGAGTCATAGAATGTTTTTAAAAAAATGCATTGAACGTGAAATTTCTTTAGTTTTAAAATCCGAATTTATATAATTCGTGAAAAATAAATAATTTAGACTTCATTCTAATCATTTTGCCTTCAATTATTGATGAAAAGTGGAAAAAAATGGCATTGCATTGAAAAAAGAAATAGTTATGTGATCAAAAAAAATCAAATTGCAAGTCACAAGAAGTTTTTAGACTATGAATATTTTTTTATGAATTCAGTGCATTTGATTAGCAATATTCAGAAGCCTGAAATAAAAGCAGAAGAAAAGAAATTTTGTGAGTCAAGAATGATGATAAATCATCTAGATGATAAATGTCTTTTAAATTACATTCTAATATAAATCATCTAGATGGTAAATGTCTTTTTAATTACATTCTAATATCATCATTACCGAAGAATAGAAACAATTATTGATTCGCAATTGATTAGCAATATTCAGAAGCCTGAAAAAAAAGCAGAAGAAAAGAAATTTTGTGAGTCAAGAATGATGATAAATCATCTAGATGATAAATGTCTTTTAAATTACATTCTAATATAAATCATCTAGATGGTAAATGTCTTTTTAATTACATTCTAATATCATCATTACCGAAGAATAGAAACAATTATTGATTCGCAATTGATTAGCAATATTCAGAAGCCTGAAATAAAAGCAGAAGAAAAGAAATTTTGTGAGTCAAGAATGATGATAAATGTCTTTTAAATTACATTCTAATATAAATCATCTAGATGGTAAATGTCTTTTTAATTACATTCTAATATCATCATTACCGAAGAATAGAAGCAATTATTGATTCGCAATTGATTAGCAATATTCAGAAGCCTGAAAAAAAAGCAGAAGAAAAGAAATTTTGTGAGTCAAGAATGATGATAAATCATCTAGATGATAAATGTCTTTTAAATTACATTCTAATATAAATCATCTAGATGGTAAATGTCTTTTTAATTACATTCTAATATCATCATTACCGAAGAATAGAAGCAATTATTGATTCGCAATTGATTAGCAATATTCAGAAGCCTGAAATAAAAGCAGAAGAAAAGAAATTTTGTGAGTCAAGAATGATGATAAATCATCTAGATGATAAATGTCTTTTAAATTACATTCTAATATAAATCATCTAGATGGTAAATGTCTTTTTAATTACATTCTAATATCATCATTACCGAAGAATAGAAGCAATTATTGATTCGCAATTGATTAGCAATATTCAGAAGCCTGAAATAAAAGCAGAAGAAAAGAAATTTTGTGAGTCAAGAATGATGATAAATCATCTAGATGATAAATGTCTTTTAAATTACATTCTAATATAAATCATCTAGATGGTAAATGTCTTTTTAATTACATTCTAATATCATCATTACCGAAGAATAGAAACAATTATTGATTCGCAATTGATTAGCAATATTCAGAAGCCTGAAATAAAAGCAGAAGAAAAGAAATTTTGTGAGTCAAGAATGATGATAAATCATCTAGATGATAAATGTCTTTTAAATTACATTCTAATATAAATCATCTAGATGGTAAATGTCTTTTTAATTACATTCTAATATCATCATTACCGAAGAATAGAAACAATTATTGATTCGCAATTGATTAGCAATATTCAGAAGCCTGAAATAAAAGCAGAAGAAAAGAAATTTTGTGAGTCAAGAATGATGATAAATCATCTAGATGATAAATGTCTTTTAAATTACATTCTAATATAAATCATCTAGATGGTAAATGTCTTTTTAATTACATTCAAATATCATCATTACCGAAGAATAGAAACAATTATTGATTCGCAATTGATTAGCAATATTCAGAAGCCTGAAATAAAAGCAGAAGAAAAGAAATTTTGTGAGTCAAGAATGATGATAAATCATCTAGATGATAAATGTCTTTTAAATTACATTCTAATATAAATCATCTAGATGGTAAATGTCTTTTTAATTACATTCTAATATCATCATTACCGAAGAATAGAAGCAATTATTGATTCGCATTTGATTAGCAATATTCAGAAGCCTGAAATAAAAGCAGAAGAAAAGAAATTTTGTGAGTCAAGAATGATGATAAATCATCTAGATGATAAATGTCTTTTAAATTACATTCTAATATAAATCATCTAGATGGTAAATGTCTTTTTAATTACATTCTAATATCATCATTACCGAAGAATAGAAACAATTATTGATTCGCAATTGATTAGCAATATTCAGAAGCCTGAAATAAAAGCAGAAGAAAAGAAATTTTGTGAGTCAAGAATGATGATAAATCATCTAGATGATAAATGTCTTTTAAATTACATTCTAATATAAATCATCTAGATGGTAAATGTCTTTTTAATTACATTCTAATATCATCATTACCGAAGAATAGAAACAATTATTGATTCGCAATTGATTAGCAATATTCAGAAGCCTGAAAAAAAAGCAGAAGAAAAGAAATTTTGTGAGTCAAGAATGATGATAAATCATCTAGATGATAAATGTCTTTTAAATTACATTCTAATATAAATCATCTAGATGGTAAATGTCTTTTTAATTACATTCTAATATCATCATTACCGAAGAATAGAAACAATTATTGATTCGCAATTGATTAGCAATATTCAGAAGCCTGAAATAAAAGCAGAAGAAAAGAAATTTTGTGAGTCAAGAATGATGATAAATGTCTTTTAAATTACATTCTAATATAAATCATCTAGATGGTAAATGTCTTTTTAATTACATTCTAATATCATCATTACCGAAGAATAGAAGCAATTATTGATTCGCAATTGATTAGCAATATTCAGAAGCCTGAAAAAAAAGCAGAAGAAAAGAAATTTTGTGAGTCAAGAATGATGATAAATCATCTAGATGATAAATGTCTTTTAAATTACATTCTAATATAAATCATCTAGATGGTAAATGTCTTTTTAATTACATTCTAATATCATCATTACCGAAGAATAGAAGCAATTATTGATTCGCAATTGATTAGCAATATTCAGAAGCCTGAAATAAAAGCAGAAGAAAAGAAATTTTGTGAGTCAAGAATGATGATAAATCATCTAGATGATAAATGTCTTTTAAATTACATTCTAATATAAATCATCTAGATGGTAAATGTCTTTTTAATTACATTCTAATATCATCATTACCGAAGAATAGAAGCAATTATTGATTCGCAATTGATTAGCAATATTCAGAAGCCTGAAATAAAAGCAGAAGAAAAGAAATTTTGTGAGTCAAGAATGATGATAAATCATCTAGATGATAAATGTCTTTTAAATTACATTCTAATATAAATCATCTAGATGGTAAATGTCTTTTTAATTACATTCTAATATCATCATTACCGAAGAATAGAAACAATTATTGATTCGCAATTGATTAGCAATACTCAGAAGCCTGAAATAAAAGCAGAAGAAAAGAAATTTTGTGAGTCAAGAATGATGATAAATCATCTAGATGATAAATGTCTTTTAAATTACATTCTAATATAAATCATCTAGATGGTAAATGTCTTTTTAATTACATTCTAATATCATCATTACCGAAGAATAGAAACAATTATTGATTCGCAATTGATTAGCAATATTCAGAAGCCTGAAATAAAAGCAGAAGAAAAGAAATTTTGTGAGTCAAGAATGATGATAAATCATCTAGATGATAAATGTCTTTTAAATTACATTCTAATATAAATCATCTAGATGGTAAATGTCTTTTTAATTACATTCAAATATCATCATTACCGAAGAATAGAAACAATTATTGATTCGCAATTGATTAGCAATATTCAGAAGCCTGAAATAAAAGCAGAAGAAAAGAAATTTTGTGAGTCAAGAATGATGATAAATCATCTAGATGATAAATGTCTTTTAAATTACATTCTAATATAAATCATCTAGATGGTAAATGTCTTTTTAATTACATTCTAATATCATCATTACCGAAGAATAGAAGCAATTATTGATTCGCATTTGATTAGCAATATTCAGAAGCCTGAAATAAAAGCAGAAGAAAAGAAATTTTGTGAGTCAAGAATGATGATAAATCATCTAGATGATAAATGTCTTTTAAATTACATTCTAATATAAATCATCTAGATGGTAAATGTCTTTTTAATTACATTCTAATATCATCATTACCGAAGAATAGAAACAATTATTGATTCGCAATTGATTAGCAATATTCAGAAGCCTGAAATAAAAGCAGAAGAAAAGAAATTTTGTGAGTCAAGAATGATGATAAATCATCTAGATGATAAATGTCTTTTAAATTACATTCTAATATAAATCATCTAGATGGTAAATGTCTTTTTAATTACATTCTAATATCATCATTACCGAAGAATAGAAGCAATTATTGATTCGTAATTGATTAGCAATATTCAGAAGCCTGAAAAAAAAGCAGAAGAAAAGAAATTTTGTGAGTCAAGAATGATGATAAATCATCTAGATGATAAATGTCTTTTAAATTACATTCTAATATAAATAATCTAGATGGTAAATGTCTTTTTAATTACATTCTAATATCATCATTACCGAAGAATAGAAGCAATTATTGATTCGCAATTGATTAGCAATATTCAGAAGCCTGAAATAAAAGCAGAAGAAAAGAAATTTTGTGAGTCAAGAATGATGATAAATCATCTAGATGATAAATGTCTTTTAAATTACATTCTAATATAAATCATCTAGATGGTAAATGTCTTTTTAATTACATTCTAATATCATCATTACCGAAGAATAGAAGCAATTATTGATTCGCAATTGATTAGCAATATTCAGAAGCCTGAAAAAAAAGCAGAAGAAAAGAAATTTTGTGAGTCAAGAATGATGATAAATCATCTAGATGATAAATGTCTTTTAAATTACATTCTAATATAAATCATCTAGATGATAAATGTCTTTTAAATTACATTCTAATATCATCATTACCGAAGAATAGAAACAATTATTGATTCGCAATTGATTAGCAATATTCAGAAGCCTGAAATAAAAGCAGAAGAAAAGAAATTTTGTGAGTCAAGAATGATGATAAATCATCTAGATGATAAATGTCTTTTAAATTACATTCTAATATAAATCATCTAGATGATAAATGTCTTTTTAATTACATTCTAATATCATCATTACCGAAGAATAGAAACAATTATTGATTCGCAATTGATTAGCAATATTCAGAAGCCTGAAATAAAAGCAGAAGAAAAGAAATTTTGTGAGTCAAGAATGATGATAAATCATCTAGATGATAAATGTCTTTTAAATTACATTCTAATATAAATCATCTAGATGATAAATGTCTTTTTAATTACATTCTAATATCATCATTACCGAAGAATAGAAGCAATTATTGATTCGCAATTGATTAGCAATATTCAGAAGCCTGAAATAAAAGCAGAAGAAAAGAAATTTTGTGAGTCAAGAATGATGATAAATCATCTAGATGATAAATGTCTTTTAAATTACATTCTAATATAAATCATCTAGATGGTAAATGTCTTTTTAATTACATTCTAATATCATCATTACCGAAGAATAGAAGCAATTATTGATTCGCAATTGATTAGCAATATTCAGAATCCTGAAAAAAAAGCAGAAGAAAAGAAATTTTGTGAGTCAAGAATGATGATAAATCATCTAGATGATAAATGTCTTTTAAATTATATTCTAATATAAATCATCTAGATGATAAATGTCTTTTAAATTACATTCTAATATAAATCATCTAGAGGATAAATGTCTTTTTAATTACTTTCTAATATCATCATTACCGAAGAATAGAAACAATTATTGATTCGCAATTGATTAGCAATATTCAGAAGCCTGAAATAAAAGCAGAAGAAAAGAAATTTTGTGAGTCAGGAATGATGATAAATCATCTAGATGATAAATGTCTTTTAAATTACATTCTAATATAAATCATCTAGAGGATAAATGTCTTTTTAATTACTTTCTAATATCATCATTACCGAAGAATAGAAACAATTATTGATTCGCAATTGATTAGCAATATTCAGAAGCCTGAAATAAAAGCAGAAGAAAAGAAATTTTGTGAGTCAAGAATGATGATAAATCATCTAGATGATAAATGTCTTTTAAATTACATTCTAATATAAATCATCTAGATGATAAATGTCTTTTTAATTACATTCTAATATCATCATTACCGAAGAATAGAAACAATTATTGATTCGCAATTGATTAGCAATATTCAGAAGCCTGAAATAAAAGCAGAAGAAAAGAAATTTTGTGAGTCAAGAATGATGATAAATCATCTAGATGATAAATGTCTTTTAAATTACATTCTAATATAAATCATCTAGATGATAAATGTCTTTTTAATTACATTCTAATATCATCATTACCGAAGAATAGAAACAATTATTGATTCGCAATTGATTAGCAATATTCAGAAGCCTGAAATAAAAGCAGAAGAAAAGAAATTTTGTGAGTCAAGAATGATGATAAATCATCTAGATGATAAATGTCTTTTAAATTACATTCTAATATAAATCATCTAGATGGTAAATGTCTTTTTAATTACATTCTAATATCATCATTACCGAAGAATAGAAGCAATTATTGATTCGCAATTGATTAGCAATATTCAGAAGCCTGAAAAAAAAGCAGAAGAAAAGAAATTTTGTGAGTCAAGAATGATGATAAATCATCTAGATGATAAATGTCTTTTAAATTACATTCTAATATAAATCATCTAGATGGTACATGTCTTTTTAATTACATTCTAATATCATCATTACCGAAGAATAGAAGCAATTATTGATTCGCAATTGATTAGCAATATTCAGAAGCCTGAAATAAAAGCAGAAGAAAAGAAATTTTGTGAGTCAAGAATGATGATAAATCATCTAGATGATAAATGTCTTTTAAATTACATTCTAATATAAATCATCTAGATGGTAAATGTCTTTTTAATTACATTCTAATATCATCATTACCGAAGAATAGAAGCAATTATTGATTCGCAATTGATTAGCAATATTCAGAAGCCTGAAATAAAAGCAGAAGAAAAGAAATTTTGTGAGTCAAGAATGATGATAAATCATCTAGATGATAAATGTCTTTTAAATTACATTCTAATATAAATCATCTAGATGGTAAATGTCTTTTTAATTACATTCTAATATCATCATTACCGAAGAATAGAAACAATTATTGATTCGCAATTGATTAGCAATATTCAGAAGCCTGAAATAAAAGCAGAAGAAAAGAAATTTTGTGAGTCAAGAATGATGATAAATCATCTAGATGATAAATGTCTTTTAAATTACATTCTAATATAAATCATCTAGATGGTAAATGTCTTTTTAATTACATTCTAATATCATCATTACCGAAGAATAGAAACAATTATTGATTCGCAATTGATTAGCAATATTCAGAAGCCTGAAATAAAAGCAGACGAAAAGAAATTTTGTGAGTCAAGAATGATGATAAATCATCTAGATGATAAATGTCTTTTAAATTACATTCTAATATAAATCATCTAGATGGTAAATGTCTTTTTAATTACATTCTAATATCATCATTACCGAAGAATAGAAACAATTATTGATTCGCAATTGATTAGCAATATTCAGAAGCCTGAAATAAAAGCAGAAGAAAAGAAATTTTGTGAGTCAAGAATGATGATAAATCATCTAGATGATAAATGTCTTTTAAATTACATTCTAATATAAATCATCTAGATGGTAAATGTCTTTTTAATTACATTCTAATATCATCATTACCGAAGAATAGAAGCAATTATTGATTCGCATTTGATTAGCAATATTCAGAAGCCTGAAATAAAAGCAGAAGAAAAGAAATTTTGTGAGTCAAGAATGATGATAAATCATCTAGATGATAAATGTCTTTTAAATTACATTCTAATATAAATCATCTAGATGGTAAATGTCTTTTTAATTACATTCTAATATCATCATTACCGAAGAATAGAAACAATTATTGATTCGCAATTGATTAGCAATATTCAGAAGCCTGAAATAAAAGCAGAAGAAAAGAAATTTTGTGAGTCAAGAATGATGATAAATCATCTAGATGATAAATGTCTTTTAAATTACATTCTAATATAAATCATCTAGATGGTAAATGTCTTTTTAATTACATTCTAATATCATCATTACCGAAGAATAGAAGCAATTATTGATTCGTAATTGATTAGCAATATTCAGAAGCCTGAAAAAAAAGCAGAAGAAAAGAAATTTTGTGAGTCAAGAATGATGATAAATCATCTAGATGATAAATGTCTTTTAAATTACATTCTAATATAAATCATCTAGATGGTAAATGTCTTTTTAATTACATTCTAATATCATCATTACCGAAGAATAGAAGCAATTATTGATTCGCAATTGATTAGCAATATTCAGAAGCCTGAAATAAAAGCAGAAGAAAAGAAATTTTGTGAGTCAAGAATGATGATAAATCATCTAGATGATAAATGTCTTTTAAATTACATTCTAATATAAATCATCTAGATGGTAAATGTCTTTTTAATTACATTCTAATATCATCATTACCGAAGAATAGAAGCAATTATTGATTCGCAATTGATTAGCAATATTCAGAAGCCTGAAAAAAAAGCAGAAGAAAAGAAATTTTGTGAGTCAAGAATGATGATAAATCATCTAGATGATAAATGCCTTTTAAATTACATTCTAATATAAATCATCTAGATGATAAATGTCTTTTAAATTACATTCTAATATCATCATTACCGAAGAATAGAAACAATTATTGATTCGCAATTGATTAGCAATATTCAGAAGCCTGAAATAAAAGCAGAAGAAAAGAAATTTTGTGAGTCAAGAATGATGATAAATCATCTAGATGATAAATGTCTTTTAAATTACATTCTAATATAAATCATCTAGATGATAAATGTCTTTTTACTTACATTCTAATATCATCATTACCGAAGAATAGAAACAATTATTGATTCGCAATTGATTAGCAATATTCAGAAGCCTGAAATAAAAGCAGAAGAAAAGAAATTTTGTGAGTCAAGAATGATGATAAATCATCTAGATGATAAATGTCTTTTAAATTACATTCTAATATAAATCATCTAGATGATAAATGTCTTTTTAATTACATTCTAATATCATCATTACCGAAGAATAGAAGCAATTATTGATTCGCAATTTATTAGCAATATTCAGAAGCCTGAAATAAAAGCAGAAGAAAAGAAATTTTGTGAGTCAAGAATGATGATAAATCATCTAGATGATAAATGTCTTTTAAATTACATTCTAATATAAATCATCTAGATGGTAAATGTCTTTTTAATTACATTCTAATATCATCATTACCGAAGAATAGAAGCAATTATTGATTCGCAATTGATTAGCAATATTCAGAAGCCTGAAAAAAAAGCAGAAGAAAAGAAATTTTGTGAGTCAAGAATGATGATAAATCATCTAGATGATAAATGTCTTTTAAATTATATTCTAATATAAATCATCTAGATGATAAATGTCTTTTAAATTACATTCTAATATAAATCATCTAGAGGATAAATGTCTTTTTAATTACTTTCTAATATCATCATTACCGAAGAATAGAAACAATTATTGATTCGCAATTGATTAGCAATATTCAGAAGCCTGAAATAAAAGCAGAAGAAAAGAAATTTTGTGAGTCAGGAATGATGATAAATCATCTAGATGATAAATGTCTTTTAAATTACATTCTAATATAAATCATCTAGAGGATAAATGTCTTTTTAATTACTTTCTAATATCATCATTACCGAAGAATAGAAACAATTATTGATTCGCAATTGATTAGCAATATTCAGAAGCCTGAAATAAAAGCAGAAGAAAAGAAATTTTGTGAGTCAAGAATGATGATAAATCATCTAGATGATAAATGTCTTTTAAATTACATTCTAATATAAATCATCTAGATGATAAATGTCTTTTTAATTACATTCTAATATCATCATTACCGAAGAATAGAAACAATTATTGATTCGCAATTGATTAGCAATATTCAGAAGCCTGAAATAAAAGCAGAAGAAAAGAAATTTTGTGAGTCAAGAATGATGATAAATCATCTAGATGATAAATGTCTTTTAAATTACATTCTAATATAAATCATCTAGATGATAAATGTCTTTTTAATTACATTCTAATATCATCATTACCGAAGAATAGAAACAATTATTGATTCGCAATTGATTAGCAATATTCAGAAGCCTGAAATAAAAGCAGAAGAAAAGAAATTTTGTGAGTCAAGAATGATGATAAATCATCTAGATGATAAATGTCTTTTAAATTACATTCTAATATAAATCATCTAGATGGTAAATGTCTTTTTAATTACATTCTAATATCATCATTACCGAAGAATAGAAGCAATTATTGATTCGCAATTGATTAGCAATATTCAGAAGCCTGAAATAAAAGCAGAAGAAAAGAAATTTTGTGAGTCAAGAATGATGATAAATCATCTAGATGATAAATGTCTTTTAAATTACATTCTAATATAAATCATCTAGATGATAAATGTCTTTTTAATTACATTCTAATATCATCATTACCGAAGAATAGAAACAATTATTGATTCGCAATTGATTAGCAATATTCAGAAGCCTGAAATAAAAGCAGAAGAAAAGAAATTTTGTGAGTCAAGAATGATGATAAATCATCTAGATGATAAATGTCTTTTAAATTACATTCTAATATAAATCATCTAGATGGTAAATGTCTTTTTAATTACATTCTAATATCATCATTACCGAAGAATAGAAACAATTATTGATTCGCAATTGATTAGCAATATTCAGAAGCCTGAAATAAAAGCAGAAGAAAAGAAATTTTGTGAGTCAAGAATGATGATAAATCATCTAGATGATAAATGTCTTTTAAATTACATTCTAATATAAATCATCTAGATGGTAAATGTCTTTTTAATTACATTCTAATATCATCATTACCGAAGAATAGAAGCAATTATTGATTCGCAATTGATTAGCAATATTCAGAAGCCTGAAAAAAAAGCAGAAGAAAAGAAATTTTGTGAGTCAAGAATGATGATAAATCATCTAGATGATAAATGTCTTTTAAATTATATTCTAATATAAATCATCTAGATGATAAATGTCTTTTAAATTACATTCTAATATAAATCATCTAGAGGATAAATGTCTTTTTAATTACTTTCTAATATCATCATTACCGAAGAATAGAAACAATTATTGATTCGCAATTGATTAGCAATATTCAGAAGCCTGAAATAAAAGCAGAAGAAAAGAAATTTTGTGAGTCAGGAATGATGATAAATCATCTAGATGATAAATGTCTTTTAAATTACATTCTAATATAAATCCTCTAGAGGATAAATGTCTTTTTAATTACTTTCTAATATCATCATTACCGAAGAATAGAAACAATTATTGATTCGCAATTGATTAGCAATATTCAGAAGCCTGAAATAAAAGCAGAAGAAAAGAAATTTTGTGAGTCAAGAATGATGATAAATCATCTAGATGATAAATGTCTTTTAAATTACATTCTAATATAAATCATCTAGATGATAAATGTCTTTTTAATTACATTCTAATATCATCATTACCGAAGAATAGAAACAATTATTGATTCGCAATTGATTAGCAATATTCAGAAGCCTGAAATAAAAGCAGAAGAAAAGAAATTTTGTGAGTCAAGAATGATGATAAATCATCTAGATGATAAATGTCTTTTAAATTACATTCTAATATAAATCATCTAGATGATAAATGTCTTTTTAATTACATTCTAATATCATCATTACCGAAGAATAGAAACAATTATTGATTCGCAATTGATTAGCAATATTCAGAAGCCTGAAATAAAAACAGAAGAAAAGAAATTTTGTGAGTCAAGAATGATGATAAATCATCTAGATGATAAATGTCTTTTAAATTACATTCTAATATAAATCATCTAGATGGTAAATGTCTTTTTAATTACATTCTAATATCATCATTACCGAAGAATAGAAGCAATTATTGATTCGCAATTGATTAGCAATATTCAGAAGCCTGAAAAAAAAGCAGAAGAAAAGAAATTTTGTGAGTCAAGAATGATGATAAATCATCTAGATGATAAATGTCTTTTAAATTATATTCTAATATAAATCATCTAGATGATAAATGTCTTTTAAATTACATTCTAATATAAATCATCTAGAGGATAAATGTCTTTTTAATTACTTTCTAATATCATCATTACCGAAGAATAGAAACAATTATTGATTCGCAATTGATTAGCAATATTCAGAAGCCTGAAATAAAAGCAGAAGAAAAGAAATTTTGTGAGTCAGGAATGATGATAAATCATCTAGATGATAAATGTCTTTTAAATTACATTCTAATATAAATCATCTAGATGATAAATGTCTTTTTAATTACATTCTAATATCATCGTTACCGAAGAATAGAAGCAATTATTGATTCGCAATTGATTAGCAATATTCAGAAGCCTGAAATAAAAGCAGAAGAAAAGAAATTTTGTGAGTCAAGAATGATGATAAATCATCTAGATGATAAATGTCTTTTAAATTACGTTCTAATACAAATCATCTAGATGATAAATGTCTTTTTAATTACATTCTAATATCATCATTACCGAAGAACAGAAGAAAAAAAAGTTAAAATCATCAAAAAAACCTGATCTGAAAACCTGAGTTAAAAAAAAAATCCAATTTTGTTTGTCTGTATATAAACATGATAACAACATGATAATTCAAAAATGCAGAAATCTACTCCGATAAACTTGCATATGTGGTATTTATACTAAAATTAAAAATCTATATCACGTTTTGAACTAGATCACATAACATTTGGAAAATTACTCTGTTTGATCCTAAGCTATGCTAATCCTATAAATAAAGAATTCAACCAAGTATCTACATGAAATTTAGTACACTGTTTTGCCACAATTATCGGGAATATTAAGAAAAGTTTGAACTAGTCCGCTGATCTAATTATTATTAGTGAAAGTGGTATTCCAAATGTACAATAATAAAGATTTATATATGTTTTTTACGTCAATAATTTGGAACTGTATCTTATCCAATACGTCATAGGATAAAAATCCAAAATGCATGCAATAAAAAAATCCATTTTAAGTCCAACAAACAAAAAATGCAAAACTAAAACAAAATATTTATATTATTTAAATACATTAGACAGCACTTCGCCGATATTTGTTGAAAATAGTTTTAAAATATTTCTTAATAGTTAAAAATATAATATTGCCATTGGCTATCTACAACACAGACATATTGTAATGGATTTTTAGATAGAAACCTACAAATGTCAAAGAACTCTTCTACAAACTGAGGATTTCTATTGTTGAAAACTTTAAGACTATGGCAACAGCTTCTATGACGATATTTCACTTGGAATTTACTAGAATCATATAATCAAGGTGATTTTGCCATAAAAATTGATAATATCTCGTAAGGGTATTAAAGGCTTCAGATAATGAAGTACTGTGAAAGTATTTATAGCTAGAGGCGTTCTTTACCTTTACGACATAAACTTACTTTTCTGCAATAAAAACATACTACTTAAAATGGCGAAACCTAATTTTCAGAGGTTCGACCGTCTCCAGTCAAAAAGCAACAGTAATTGACTTCAATGCAGACAGCGACTTCCATCAGTTAAACGCTTAACTACGGCACAGCAGTCAGAAGTGAAAGACATAAAATATGAAACTACTGCTACCAGCGCAAGTCACGGAGCTTAAAATTTCATTTTCCTTCTCTGTGATAAACGTACCTTTTTCTCCTCAACACAGCTTTGATTTGTATGATCAATAATCGACATGATTTGAAAATTCTTCTGCCTCGGTAGAATTGTTGTTGTTCTTTTTATATATTCTTTCCTCCAATTGCTTGAAACGAGGTTTATTTTCCAGAATGACCATTTTTCAAATTTCATGTCTAGATGGAGGGAAAAAAATGAAATTTTCAGGAGGAAAAACAACACTCAAATGATCCAATCGAAGGCGAACTGCGTTAGATCAACTGTTCCATCGTTCAATTCGCCAAAATTGCCTGCAACTTAAATGATTGTCTGGGATCAGCTAGAGTTGGGGTAAATATGGGATGTTGTATAGATGGCTCTGGTTTATTTATTTATTTTTTTCTATCAAAAGAGATAAGAAAATTTTCAGGCTTTGTGAAAAATAAATTTGGATCTAAGAGTCTAGATTTTTGAATTTTAGATGATGAGCTCGTTTTGCTGAAAATCAAAAGCAACAGTCCGTTGATTGTTAAATGATGAACAGGTACAGAATTATTATTATCAAATAACAGAATTATTGTTATCAATTAACATGATTATTGTTATCAAATAAAATTAAAAAAATATTTCAAGATTAATTATTTTTTTTAATTTTAAGTGTGTAAAAAGTTTTTTGATTGATAATAGACCCCGAAGATATTGAAACTGCTTTAACATTTCAATTAACTTTTAATTAAATATCTAGTTATAATTTTAAAACCTTTAAGGTTTAAAACTTAATTTTTAAATCCTGAGGTGTTTTTTGAGCCTTTAAAAATTATTATGTCAGAGTTTCTTTCAGATATTATCCATTTCATAGTCATGAAAGTCCAACCATTCTTTTTGCCTTTTATTTCAGAAATTTCATCAGTGAATGCTTGACTCTGAATGACATATTTACAGGATGGTCATGCATTGGAATAAATTAAAAGACTTATATAAAGATATTAATAAAATCATTTTCTCTCCATTTATTAAAAAAGTATTTCAAGAATACAATAAAAAGCCTTTTGAATATTTCGGAATGATTGCAACTTTTTTAAAAATTGGGCCTCAGACAACACAATTTTCACAATTTTTAAATCTTGGCCTCAGACATGGAACAGCACTGTCTTATCATCTGTTCGAGTCCACTCTTCAAAAAATGATAAAAGATTCCAGCATTAACACTGGAGAAATAATATTTAATCAATCTGTGCAGATTTTTTACATTTGCTGATGGCATTCGTATTGTCGCTCATACCACAAAATCACTAAAAGCATCTTCCTTTCCTTGGAAGTTGAAGCAAATAAATGTATTTTGTCAATTACCAGAATAAGATCAAATATTTGACATGTACCAGTTTTGACAATCCATATTTTGAAATAGGAGAATAGAAGTTTAAAACTGTCAAAAGTTTCAAATATTTGAAATGAACACACTGATGTACAAAACGCCATCAGATCGCAACCCAGTCATATCTGCTAATAAATTCTTGTTTGGTCTATAAAAATATTTAGAATCTAATTTCATCGGCAGATAAACCAAATTGTTATTTTACAAAACCATGATTAGACCAGCACAAACCTACGTTGGTAAAACATGGACAATTATTGAGAAAGATCAAAAGATTCTTGCCATATTTGAAAGAGGAATTTTAAGAAGCGTATTTGATGTAATTATATGTGATAATTACTGGAGAAGACGAACTAAAATAGAAATTTACAAATTATATAACAATTCATATATTATTAAATTTATACCAACAAAGAGGATAAAATGGACATGATACTTAATGAGATAGACTGACAATCGATCCACTAAAAAGATCTTTTTGGCTAACCATCGGATACTTGGGGAAAAAAAGGAAAGCTAGAATTTACGGCCTGTAAAAAGCCTTGAAAACTATTAAGATTACAAATTGAAAAATCTTAACCAAGAACAAGACATCGTGGAATAGAATTCTGAGAAACGCCAGGGTCCATCCGGGGCTATCGCACCGTTGAAGAAGAAACAAACTTTCCAATTTTACAATTTTCGCCTGAAGCTGAGAAAAATCACGTAAAAAAATCAATAATAATTCAAATTCCTTCTGTAATATTTTATTTAACCTAATTTCAAGTAATAATTGATACGATTGCATTTGCCTTATTCAGTATGGCATCGATTCAAAAAGCATGGAGTTGAACTAATGTTAGAAATATGCAAATTGCCGTAAATTGTTTTAAAGAGAAAAAAAAAACCCAAAGATTTTTATTTAAAGATTCTTCTTAAAACAAATAAGAATAGAAAAGAAAAAAAGAAAAGAAATAAACTACTTCGATTCGTAATCATTGAATTCGTATGATCAAACTTAATTCAGAATTTACATAGAAGAACTAAAGAATATTTACCTTGAAGCAGAATTATTCTTAAGAACTTTTTACTTCTTTTGTTCTAAAGCAGAAAAGAAGTCCAAATTGCAGTTACGGTTGTAGAAGAAATACGAGTGCATTGAATCGTCGCTTTGCTGTGTTGATTTACTTTTCAAGCGTGAGATCTCCTATTTCCTTGAACTTTGAAAGAGTTCCTTTCTGATAAACAGGAACAGAATACAAAATTATTTTGAACTTTGCACCAGCAAAGAAAGTGAAACAGAATTTCGTTATTTTTTGTTTTTTGAGCTGATGAACTATATGTCTTAGTATTCTCCATTGATTTATCAACATAACAAGTTAAAGAAAGATTAACTTGTTTCAAAATTTATTTGTTAGTTACCACAAAACTATTATTTTAGATATACAATTTTTTTTGTAATAATTTTCTTGAAACGTTAGAGATTCTGAAAGTAAATTTCTCTGAAATCTCTAATCAGAGTCCCAAGGTTTCTAATCTCTGGAAATATTTTTAAATATTGCTGTTTATTGTTGCTATGAATTATGTCCTAAAAGCGCTGCCAAAACAAAATAATTATTTTATATGTGGGAACTGCTGAACTGATCAGAAATTGACTACTCCGACCACGGAAAAAAACTGAATGTCTGAACCGGCGCGACAGGAACCTGTAATTGAGTTTCAAAAGCATTCACCAGTCACGGCACAATCATTCCCGTGAGAAGTACGTCCCATCATCAATGGGAGGTAGCCAATCCTCACCTTTTCAGTATCCACAAGGGTGGTGAGAACGAACCCATGGAAGCTTCTCATACTCTAATTGAGGTTCCCCCGGGGGGATGCCCTAAAGGTTAAATCCCAAAAACTTGTGCACTCGGAAAAACTTGAATAATCGGATCGCCGCAACAGCAACACTGGAGATAACTGTGGTTGAGTTCCAAAGGGCCTTCACAGGCCACAGTACAATCCTTCCCGTGTGAAGTATGTCCCGTCATCGATGGATCATCTATCAATTATTAATTTCACAAGCATGTAAACATGATAAATCAAAAATGAACAATTTTGGAAAATGAAATTTGTTTTTTCGTGTTCACAATCTTAGACTCTAAAGTGCAGAAGAATGTGAAATTTTGAAATTACATTTGTCAAAGGATTGATCATCCATTGATTTGTACTTTCACAAACATGCAAATGGAAATATCCAAAAAAGGCAATGACTTAAGTGTATGAAATGTTGCATGTGATCTTGTAATCTTGATTGTAGCTACATCTCAAATTTCGGAAATAAATCAATCGGAATAAAATATCCAAAATTTAAATTTGGGTATTTCTATATTAACCTCATTCTATCAATTAATCACCAAATTCGAATGCTGTTTGGCTCTTTAATAAATATTGCTCGCCAAAAACATACGAATAATAATATACAAATACATTTATTAGAGAAAATGCAAGAATATTTCGAAAATAGATTTTTTTTCCAGTCTGGTTTTAAAAGACTGCGATTGTAGTAATCTTTTTGCTGCATCTAATGTTACATTTCAGAACATTGCAGATTATCCATACAATCTCAACGAAATGTTGCTTTGTTTTTGTATTGAAAGCATATAAAAAGACGAAGCGTTTCAAATATTCTGGTCGTTTAGTGTGGAGATTTATTTAACTTAGAGCGAAGCTCTGACGTAGAAAAACAACATTTTTGCTTCAAAGTAAAACTTGGCTTAAGATTTTCTCGCTCCTTCTTTTTTGAAAAATAAAGGAGTGTTAAGCGAAGTCTATAGAAAAAATACGACAGCATTGATACGCTAAATGTTAGATTTCATCTTTCAGTCAAAGTATCCTAAAGCTGCCTTCTGTTAAGGAAATACGGAATACTTAAGTGTTTTTAGAAAGTATTCAGAAAATGGAATGCGATGAAAATTTCTCTTTTATTTGAACCTAAAAGTATATAGAATTTTTTCATTTTCTTTAGCATCACAGTAAAGAAAAGCAGAATGAACCTGTCACATATTTCAGCTTGCGTCTATTTTTTCGACCAAACTATTATTTCCAACATTTTTTTTCCGCTTACATATCACAGGATCTGAAAGAGAACTCGACTGGAAAATACAAATCCTCAACGTTTTATAAAGGGTGTTCCAAACTTAGCCTAAAATTTGAATTTGTCGCCCTTTGTGCTGTAAAGTGTTGCAACCCTATTAAAAAAACCATTTGACAGCTGATAAGTTAGGGTTAATGAAAATGGTGCGTTACATAATAGAACAACGTCTTTTCATTGTAAAACAATATTTAAAAAATAATGAAAGTCTGGCGGCCACAGTTCACAAATTTGAGAATTGACCCCCTAGATTGTGTGATTTAACACCTCTGAATTTTTTATGGGGTCATTTGAAGTCCAAATTTGGCGGAAATTCAAAGCTGCATCGACGAAATTCAGCCACATTTATGCCAAATGGCGTAAAAACTTGCTTATATGCAAGCAAATCTGTGGAGACCATTTGCCCTATATGTTATTCCATACATAACCCCTTCCTGTCTACTTTATGATTCAATAAAAATCTAACAATTAAAAAAAAACTGCATTATTTATTTTAATTCAAATCTTGCGTTAACACATTGTTCCCTCCGGCAGACCTCGCTTTTTTACGAACCCTAAACAGTCAGCTGTTAAATGGGGTTTTTTAATAGGGTCGCTAACACTTTACTGTGAATGGTGGAAAATTCAAATATTTCGCTAATTTTGGGACACCCTTTAGTAATCTATTCAAGGTTTAAATTGAACATGAATCTTTAAAAGCTGTAAAACGTCTTTTTAAAAGGTCACACTTAACTAATTGATTCAGGTACTTGGGGATTTCTAAAAGAGAAACATCGAATAAAGATTTTTAGATATATAAATAATCAATTTTTTTACCTGATGACACTGAAGTGTTTTATCTGAATTGCCATTCCGGAAATCTTTTGTTTTATTGCAAAACAGCGCTGATTAAACAGAAGTTAAGATGAAACAGCTTTGAGACAATTACTTTGGGAAAAATCACTTTAATTACCGAAAAAAAAATCAGAACAAATTTGTTTCCACCTGGACGTCTTTTTTCATCCAAAATAAACGAGAATCGCACAATCTAAAAGAAAACAAACTTGTTAACCAATTCAATTCTCAATCACTTGATTCACTTCCACAATTAACTCGAAAACTCGAGTTGAACAGCTAAGAAAAGCCAATCTAACTGTCTAAAGTCGCATTCTTTCAGACGAGAACCGAAGCGCTTTTTATTTAAAGCAGAACTCAACTTGAAGATTTTTATTTTCTTCTTTCGCGAAAAAAGAAGGCAAGTCAATGTAGCGACTGTAAAAGAAATGCGAGAGCATTGAAACGCTGTATTCCTGTGTTGATTCTACTTTTCCATTCCGGCTTTTCCATCGCTCGTTTTTCCATGAAGTTGCAAAAGAGCTTCACCGTGATAAACGAGTTCAGAATACAAAAGAACTTTTAAATTTATTTCAGGTTAGCATTCGGAAAACAAAATCTGGACTATGTTCTCTCGTCTGTGAACAGACAATATATGTATTTCTCTTCATTCTTTAACTCTTAAATGCGTAGCAATGTATATCTGCATCGTATGTTAAAAACCTCATATCTTTTTATGTAGCAACCTCTGCATAGTGCTTTTTTTATTTTAATTTTACCCAAACTGTTTTATCGTTTTCGAACGTATCTAGAATCTTTGACAGTTTATTTCTTTATCTGTGACAATTTTCATTGTTCGCGCGCTATCTGAAAGCAATTTCATATCGGTGGGTGTTACGAATTACGAGTATTTATATAAAAAGTAATAAAAACATTCAGGAAAAACTGTTTTCGGATAGAAACAAGGCAAAAGTAACGAATAATATTTATATTTTTGCATATAGTGATAAATTTATGCAAGAAAAATGTAGCTTGTTTGTGATGTAAAGATACATCAATATGTAAAATCGATTCTACCTAAGTTCACTAATCCTAAAGTTATTTTATGAAATATTTATTACTATTTTCACATTTTTTTTCAACTTTTTAGGTATAGGTATTATTGTGATTCAAAATTTTAAATTATTGCACGCAATAGATTTGTAGAACTTAAGGAGGGGTCGTTCATAATAACATAGAAATATACAAGTACTTTTGTTTTTTAAATTAAAAAAATTCTTATATAATGGCTTTTTTTTGTATTTTTCCTATTAACTACACACATTTGTCCGGATGATTTGAAATTTTATTCATCAAAAATAACAAATTTTGTATTTAAGGGTTAACATCATATTTCAGAACATTTTAAAGAGACATTATGTACTTTCAGACCATCTTTTGTTTAAAGTAGAATACTTTCTTTGCTTCATATTAAGAGTTGTGGAAGGTTTAGGTTTAGTTATATTAACGTCCCGTTTCAAAGCAACACTAAGGCTATTTTGAGACGGACCTCGTAATTTTGAACCTCGGTCAGATGACGAGGACGACACCTGAGCCGGCACCCCCTCTCCACACCACACGACACCAGCAGGAAGACGTTTGATCATGACGATTTAACGTGCAACAGACCCCCTTACATGACGGTTCTTCAGAGGAATCGGAGCCCGAACCTGAAACCCTCCGGTTCCGAAGCCGAGACCTTACCACCAGGCCACCGCGGCCCAAGAGTTGTGGAAATCAAATAATTTGTAAAGAAAGCCACAGGCGAAACAACCTGGAATTTGAACGAATATAGTTAGGAGAAAAGATCTTCTAAAAAAAGACAGATATGAAAAGATAATGCATACAGTCCTTATTTCGATTATGGCCCGATTCTCATTTCTAAATTTCATTATTTTAGACCATTTTAATCCCCTCCTCGAGAATGATCTACCAATCATAGAAAACTATTTCTTCGAAGAGATTGGTGGTTCATATGAAATAATAAAGTTCCAAAGTTTCGCGATAAGTTTTGGTTGCAAAAGTGTGATAATTATCTTGCTTAAAATGCTAAACTGTCATTTTTTTTTTACAAAATATATCTGGAAATTACATAATTTTAGATTTCGTAATATTTTGTGTAATACATTTACTGACTGAAACAATATAATATGGGATTTTATACTTAAATTCAGAACTTTTTTCTAATTGGAAATATCTAATCTATCTTGTAATTACGTAGAAATGAACTATTAGAATAAACGCCTTTTGCTCAGCTACAATAACAAACCCGTAAGTATAAGTTATAAGTAAGCAAGTTAGTTAATTTGAATAGTGCCTTACTTTATCTTATGGATGAAACGCATCAAATATTTTATTGAACAGCAAAGTTTAAGACCTATCAAGCCATGTAGGATCTGCTGTCGTGTCTTCGAATCTAAATCGCGAAAAGTATGAATCAAGATCCGATATCACCAAAGGTCTGTTTAAATACTAACCTATTATTCTTTTAATCTGATATTAAGTGCTAAATAATCCTCGCGTGTCGGAACGTAAACTAGAAACTGGTATTCCAAGTCAGGAATACTTTTGTCATTAAAATAACAATCTAAATTTCGAAGTAATTATTCGATAGCCCATGTATAGCTCAGAACGCATGATGTATATTGTTTATATTTTTTCTATTTAGATTCATTAAATATAAATGAAAATACTACTATATTCAAAATGTCCCGGCACTTATTTTATTTGGAAAGAATGAATTCTGTTCAAACATGTTTAGTTGGTCATTTCTTGAAGTATCTAACTTGCAGGACTATGCATAGTTTGTCATTTTTCATTCAAATATGAAACGCAGATTAGAAGGTTCTGTTTGTCTCCTTCTCCAGCGCATTCGTCACTGCACTTTTTCAGAACTTGAGAATAGGTGCTCCTTAAAAAGAAATTCTTCATTTGCATAAAAAATAATTTAAGGCGAGATTAGATTAATATGCTGGTCGTGGAAATACCGACCAGACTATCAGATTAGCTGATCAGATTATTCTAAAGGTGAAGAGTATCTATGTTAAAACTTTAGCATCACACATGATTTAGACTTCTCCAGAAAGGAAAGTTTAGAATATCTGCAATCGTGAACTATGTATATTTTTTAATGACACTTGCTTTGTTTAGTCGGTACCATGAATCTTTTCCTATTGTTTTGAAGGAAATTAGAGGGTTTTCGGATTCAGTGAGATCTGAAACGTAAAAATTCGTCAAAATCTCGATATTGAATTTGTTGGTGATTACAATACTTTTTTTATACTTAGTATGGAAAGCAAAAAAATGAACCGTGATTTTCGTCATAACTAACAGCCGCTTAGTCATTAATACATTTACAGAAGCTACAACAAATTCTCAGGAGATCGTTCCATAGGCGAACGAAAAGCACTGATCGTCTTCACACATCATATAAAAATGTTGAAAATATCCGCACTGCTTTCGAACCATAGGAAACCACAGACAGAAGAAGCAGAGAGCTTGTAACACCACAACCAAAAGTGTATGCATTAAATCTGTGCTTATTGATCTTCAAAAACAACAAGATCGGATTGCGAAAGCAGTAAATTAAATAACCAAACACCAGTTACATCATATTTAACTAGAAATGGATTTTCGAACTATAGGAAATCCGCAAGCAGAGGAAGTAGGGAGCTGGTAACACTACCAAAAGCGAGTGCATTACACCTATGCTTGTTGATGTTCAAGATCTGCAAGATCACGTAGCAATAGCATTGAATTAAATAACCAGGAATCAGTTACATTACATGTAAATAGAAATTGACATTCAAATCATAGGAAATCCACAAGCAGAGGAAGCAAAGTACTTATAACACCACCACCAAAGGTGTGTGCATTAAACCTATGCTTGTTGATCTTCAAGATCTTCAAGGAAAAATTATCATAGCAATTAATAAAATAACTAATAACTAGTTACATTACATGTAACAAGAAACTGACTTTCAAACCTTAAGAAGTCCACAAGCAGAGGAAGCAAAGAACTTATAACACCACCACCAAAGTCGTGTGCATTAAACCTATGCTTGTTGATCTTCAAGATCTGCAAGATCACGTTGCAATAACATTGAATTAAATAACCAGGAATCAGTTACATTACATGTAAATAGAAATTGACTTTCAAATCATAGGAAGTCCACAAGCAGAAGAAGCAAAGAACTTATAAAACCACTACCAAAGACGTGTGCATTAAACCTATGCTTGTTGATCTTCAAGATCTGCAAGATCACATTGCAATAGCATTGAATTAAATAACCGGGAATCAGTTACATCGCATAAAGCTAGAAATTGACTTTCAAGTAAAAGGAAATCCACAAGCAGAGGAAGCAGGGAGCTTGTAACACCACCACCAAAAGTGTGTGCATTAAACCTATGCTTGTTGATCTTCAAGATCTTCAAGGTAAAATTGTCGTAGCATTGAATTAAATAACGAGGAACTAGTTACATCGCATATAGTTAGAAATTGAATTTCAAACCATAGGAAGTCCACAAGCAGAGGAAGCAGAGTACTTGTAACAACAGCACCAAAGGCGTCTGTATTAAACCTATGCCTTTTGATCTTCAAGATCAGGATGGTACGGCAATAAATTAAATAATCAGGAATCAATTATATCGCATATAGCTAGAAATAGACATACGATTCGGTGATTGCTACAGAAAAAAAATTTAATCTTTTTAACATTCCTTTATCCCGTGATGTATTGCATGAGTCTCTATTAATTGTCATTTGTTAGGTATAAATATTTTAAGTCTGCTCCTTCTTTTCGAATAATTCTATATCAACTCGAAGACGATTTATTTTCTGCTGTAGAAAAAAAAAATAGTTGTAGTCTAGCAATTTTAATAGTATTTTATGTTAATTTTTCTACACAGCTTCAAAAACTTCTAAAATGAAAAGATGATTGGAGCTTAGTTCTGGAAAAATCAGTTTGAATGTTAAAAATGTAACAAATAATTCTTTATTCTACAATTTACTTCTTTTTATTCAAGAAGACTGGAAATTGAGAAATTTAAAAATAAAAATATACGAAATCAGATACAAACTTGTTTACTACTTTCAATTCGCAATTAGTGAATTTACAATTGCAATTATCTAAGAGCTTCGATGAAAAGCCAATCTAAAGAATGAAATTCATGCTCTTTCAATTTGAAACTGAAGGATTTTTACTTTTAAATAGTGAGTTTAAGAATTTTTCAGTTACTTCTTCTCAAAGAGAAAGTGGGGCTAAATTACAGCAGCAGAAAAAAATACGAAAGCGCTGCATGATCGCGTTGATTTATTTTTCCAGTGCAAAATCTCGTCTTCCTATGAATGACGAAAGATCTCCCTTCTGATAAACGAGTAAAAAATAAAAAAGCCTCTTTAGCGAGTGGATAGAAAATAGAATTTAGATACTGAATCTCTATTCTTTTCTGAATCGGAGGCATATGCGTGTTTTCACTGCTTTGTCAGCATCATGTTTTATAAATCTATGGAAGGAATTCGTCTTATATTCGATTCTTTTTCTTTTGGTTTCGATGGAGCTGTTATTCCTGACATTTTGCTTTATTCTGTAGCTAATGTCGTAAACAACAAACAATTTAAAAGTGAAATATCAGTTGTTATTTTACGAAGATTGAATGGCATCGGATTCTAGGAAAACCTCTTTCACAAAATAAAAATAATTGAATAATATCATTGTGTTGTTATTGAAAAGATGCAAATTTTGTGTCAGTATGCCAGACTGGTGTAAAAAGGAGTGTATTGAATATCGGTGGACTCATCTCATCACAAGGATCGAACAAAACTATTTTTGTAAAGGAAAAATATAAGATTCTTGGAAAAATATATTTGTAAGTAAGCTGATATACTCCTGGATATGATGGAGATCAACAGCAAATTCGAAGTTAGAAATTTGATATCCTTACATTGTGGAAATGTAAAAAGACTTGAATCCCTGTTCAATCTTAATCCACGTTGACGGTCAAATGTTGAAAATAATGTGTGTGTTTTTTTAATTTATTCATTTACTTATCTTGAAATTCATCGATACATTTCAAATAGGATGCCTGCGAAGATATTGAAATAGAACATATAAAAGAAGGCAAAATTTTCTTCTGAAATCATTCGGCTCTAGTAATAGATTCAGACATTTTGTGCTCAGGGCAAAGCATATAACGAAGTCTCTTTTTTTAATAAATGATTGATTTAATTTGACATTTCAAAATATTTTTAAATTAATCAACATATTAGCAATTCCTTTAATTTTTTTATTTTAATTGATTTGTACTATTATATATGTTTTATTTTCTTATTTAAAAATTTTTTTGAAAAAGTAACAACAATTATTAGTAAATGACGACCTTGCTGAGACATATAAATAGTTCATTTTTACAAAAGATTATAAGCAAAGAGTAACTTTAAACAAATATAAGATTAAAAATTATGAATTAACAAGATTTTTTTAATTAAAAATAGCATAACCAATAATTAAATAATTAACGTTCCGATATATTTTTAAAAAGTGATTGATTATTCTTTAATTTATTTGATAATTTATTAATATCTTAAAATTCATAAAATTTGAATTTTGTTTTGCAAATATATTTACTTAATAACGAGGCTAAAAATATTTTTTTAATTTCCCTGTTTGTCACACCCCCCCCCTTCAATCTAGTGGTCCTAGACATTTGTCTAGTTGGAATACCCCGACTGTTTGTTTTAAACACAGAGCATTTAAGTGAGGATAATTTCAGACTTGTCTACCCCAAACAGACTTTTAAGGGAAGAGGTAATCAATCAGAAGAAAAACGGAATTCAAATATTATATATTCATCTATTTTCCATAAGGTTTTGGTTTTATATTTTCAATCACGACTAGGATCAATTTAGGCACCCTCTTTTTCTAATTCAAAATATAGCGGTTTAGCTATAATAAATTAATATAAAAAAGTTTGGAATTGATGCCTAAAGAAAACAGGAAGTCGAGTCTCGATACCAGTGTGCGGTTTGAGATTCGAACTCGCAACGTTAGGGTTCGTAGCCGCGTAACAAAGCCACTAGACAAAAGTGTACACTCTTCTCCGCAAATTGTTAACTGGCTTATTATGTTACCACCACAATAGTCCCCCACCAGTGAGTCGGTAGAGTTTATCGCGCCAGTGATGGCGAGCGACGAACGTGATTATCGCGCCAGGTGTTATGGCGGACGAAGGCGAGCGTGGTTGCTGCCGGTAGATGGAGCTACGACAGCTGAATAAAGGATGCGGTTGTTCAGAACCAGGGTCACCAACGTGCAGGTTGAGGTTCGAACTCGCAACGTTAGGGTTCGTAGCCGCGTAACAAAGCCACTAGACAAAAGTGTACACTCCTCTCCGGAAGTTGTTAACTGGCTTATTATGTTACCACCACACCAGCAATGTGAGCACAAATTATTTAGAAATATTTTTTAGAACATTTACAGTATATTCACAAGTATCCGGGCTAATATGGCGAAAGGGCAGGCCGGATAATAAAAAGCCGGATAGACCGGAGTTCTGTTGACAATTCTGTTTGCCCACCAATACCAGAAGGCAAAGTTTTTATACCAAAACTCAATGCTATAATACACAATTTCTTACTTCTTATTGAGTACTAAGCCCTCCATTTATCTTAATATGAAAGCAGCCGCGGGAAGGTGAATCGTAGAAGCAGATGCCGGTAACGTGTCGAGTTGAAATAGAAATCTGTGTACTGGTAGTTTATATATGTTTATATACTGCATTGCCCGTCTCAAGAATTTATTAGAGAAAAATAATAAGTTAAAGGAAATAAACTGTTCAGATTTGAACATAAATTTTGTACTTCCCAACTTAAATGTAGGGAACTTAAACAAAAAATTAACATAAATCGTAATCCTGATTCTTAAGAAAAGTGTCGTAAACTGAGTTTTTTCACTAATAAATGATTACAAAGATATGAAAAGGTAACCCTCAGATAAAAGTCAAAATTTACAATTCTTAGGTTTTGAAAAAGTTCTTTATAGATGACTTAATAGACACCTTGCATTCCTCATTTAATTGCGATAAAAGAAAACTAGGCCGGATAGTCGCTAACCGGATACTCGGGAGTTTACTGTATTTCGGTTTTTAAAACATTTTATGACCAAGCGCTTATCTAAATATATTTCTCTACTTAAAGAATTCAATATTTCGTCTAATCGTCTTAGAAATACAAGTTCTAAAAGGAAAGTTGGATATTTTGCCGAAATTTGCTAACAATATATGCGCCATTCAATCCAAAACTTACGCATTAAAATCACAGTCTTTCTCCTGAAGACCGCAGAAAACTACTTTCGTACAAATCAAAAGAATTTTTCATTTCGTCTCTTTCCAAAAGAAAATAAAGCTAAATTACAGCTGTAGCCGAAATAGGACGAACGTGCCAAATAGTCCTAGTGATTCCTTTCGCAACGTGAGATTTCGGCTTCTTGTGAAACCTAGAAGAATTTGCTTCTATTAAACGAGTACTGAATATAAATGTATTCTAAGCATCCTCGACGTTATTGCTTTGACAATAGAATTTGGTTAATGTTTACCTTTTTGGAACAGGAAAGTATAATTTCCCTCGCACTTTCTTTTATTAGCAACGAGTTACAGAAAGATTTAAGAAACTTGTCGTGAATCGTAACTTATGCCTTTAATTTCGCTGGAGCTATTATTAACTGACATTTTTTTACCATTGCATGCCAATTATATTAGGTGCTTGCATGTATTTTGATCATTTTTTCACTTTAAAAAGGCATTTATTGAGAAAAATTAGTACAATATGTATATCAAACAAAATATTTTCTATCCTTTTCTACAACTCTTTTCCATTTTCGTTCAATAAGTCTTGGAATTGATTGTCTTCGAATTCTTTTGGTCCTCCGGCCAAGTCTTTGTGATTGGCATCGAATTCACCACTTTTAAAATCGTCGAAACCAAAACGGACAACTGAGATATGACGGAGCAGCATAACCATAAGTTTCTAAAAGTGTCTGATGGGTTTCGGCAGCAGATTTCTTCAAATCAAACAAAAAAAGTAATAAATGTCGAAAATGCAATTTCAGGTTTTCCCTGACTGGCGTCTTTACACTGAATAATTCAATAATATTAAATGGAGAACTTTCAAAGTGATGAAAATAAAGTAAGAGTAAATTGGTGAAACCCAAAACCATTGTCGTTCATATAGATAGTTTGCATGTTTACCAATAGATGTCGCTGATTAAATACCCAATGCTTGACTACTGAGTGTCTTGAATAACACATGATTTGAAACAAATACTTGGCTGATATGTGCCAATAATATTCTTTTAAATATAAGATTTCTTAAAAATCGGTGAAAAAAAATATTGTTTGAATATATTATATTCATTGAATATATTATATTGTTGGAATACATACATATTCCAAATATTTTATCTTCTCGCATAAGAAAATAGTATATAAATATTACAAGGCCTAAGTTATTTGACCTCGAGATTTTGATTTATCTCTGGATTGCCCCTCCCTAAATTCGAAGAAAATATTTTTAGAATTTGGTCTTTCTGTTGTCTATGAAAATGATGATTAAAATGCGCGATGAATTTATGTCTCTTTGTCTGTCAATTGCCCTTCCACGAACTAGAGGCTTCAAATTTGCCTTGATTAGACATTGGAGAATTGTCATTCGAATGTTTGCAAATTTTTAAGAGTTTTTAAATGTTAATTAATCAAAAATTAAGACAGTTCTCTTTGTTGTTGTTTTTCTGCCGTAATTACCAGACATATATAGTGAAAACTTATTTTTTGCTACTTTAAAATTACAAAATTATCTTTTCAATGATATCGCTTTTAGAGGCGTACATTTTTTTTTTTCTAAATTTTTACGATATTTTATTTTTAAAATATTTTTTGCTTCATTTTTAACAATAAATTTGAATATCACAATAAAATTCATAGGGATTTCATTCTATTATCAAATATTGAATGTTATGACTTTTTTCTATTATTTAAAATTCAGGAAGAAAGATTCAATTTTTCATGTGCATAGTTAACATATGTAAAAATAAATTGGAGTTCCAGAAGAAAATGTGTAATGGAAGATAGATTACCCGAAAAGTTTGTAATAACACTGGACATATAATGTCATGGGATGCGACTCCATTAGGAATGTTCAAGAACATAATAAACAGAAATGTAAAAGGCTCTTAAAATGACAAGGCTTTATGGTATATATTAATTTGGTGCTTAAACAAATTTTGTTATACAAATATCAAATTATGCATGCGAATTTTGCTTGAAATTAAACATATTTAATATTCCAGGCGTCTTTAAAAGCGGTTAGTATTATATGATTCCGAAACATACTTGAATTCTTCCAATAGTCTCTTTTTTATTTCAAATTTTTGATAACATATTTGATTTTCATAGCAGAAACTAGCATTTTTTTGAAAAAAAAAATCCAATATATTCTCTTTTGTAGACAGTCTTATGGTTCTAACACCCTAAAAATGTTTTAAACTTAGTTTTTAGAAGTATTCTTTTTTGGAATGAAAAAAAAAATTCTTATTTTCAAGCGAAACTGAGCCTAAGAATTTTTCATTCCTTCTTTCCTAAAGGGAAAAAAAGAAGACTGAATTACAGCCGTAGAAGAAATACGAGAGCACAGAATCGTCGCGTCGCTGTGCTGATTTAGTTTTCTAACGCAGGATCTCGCCTTTCCGTGGATGTACGAAGAATATCTTTCTGATAAACGAGTACAGAATACAAAAGTATTTTTAGCGGGTGTACGGGAAATAGAATTTACACGACGTCTCATTTTTTTTTTTTAACCGACAAGTTGCATTCCGCCCTTTTTCTTCCATATCGCGTTACACAGAAGTTTAACAGAATTCTTTATATTTTTCAACAAGTTCTTTTTTGTTTCAACCGACCTGTTATTTCTGACACATTTTTTTTCACTTATCTCTTGTAATCGGAAACAAGTATCATCAAAAAAATAAAAATTTTTAAACAAATCAAAAAATTCCTTTGAAAGATTGAAATGAAACTTTGTTCTAAGATAGTTTTAAAGAAAGAAAATTACGACTTCTCAATTTGGTTATGCTCAATTATCTACAAAAAAAGCAAAATTAAGAAAATTTCGATGGAGTTTCCTCATTTATAAATATAGATAATTAAAATTGTAATTTCTTTTTAATCAGCTCTGACGAAAAGTTCTTTTACGTTCCTCTATAAACATATTTTAAGATATAGTGGCAATGGAATATTTATTAAGTTTCACTTTGAGTGTTAGACAATTAAGTGCTTGGAGTTTGACTATTACCAAAGATTCTTCTACATAACCTAGTACACACTGACAATCATAGATTTGATTTGTTTCAACTTCTATGTTTGAGAATTGAATGTACCGTATCTAATTACTACCCAAGATTCGCCTTGTATATAACTTTGCATGCATTGATAATCGTATATTTGGTTTGTTTCTACTTCAATGTCTGAGAATTGAATGCTCCAGATCTAACTACTACCCAAGATTTATCTTGAATATAACCAAGTATCCAGAGGCAATCTTAGATTTCGTTTGTTTCTTCTTCTAAGTCTAAGAATTGAATGCTCCAGATCTAACTCCAACCCAAGATTCGCCTTGTATATAACATAATATACACTGATAATCGTAAATTTGATTTGTTTGATTTTCGATACCTGAGAATTGAATATTTCAGATCTAAATCTTACCCAAGATGCATTATATATACAAGAATGATAGAATTGGCTTTTTTCTACTTATCAACAAGCATTCACTGACAATGGCAGATTTGGTTTGTCTGAATTTCACTATCTTAGAATTGAATACTCCAGATGTAATTATAGAAGACATTTTTTTTCAAGAGCCATTAAAAAATAAAAGAACAAAGTGTATTTATTTTCCAAAGTTATGTGCAAACAGGGTTATTTTTCAGCATAATCACCATAACAATTCATTCATTTGCCTTATCGAAAAATGGTGAAGAAAGTAATATGAAATGTGTTTTAACACTTCCTTGAAGATCCTTATTAATCTTGAAGTTCTTATAAGGAAATAATACGGAGTAGAAATGTCTAAACGTTCATCATCCAAAGTTGTAATTTTGATATGCTGCTCGGTCAGTTCCTTACCTAGAATTCCAAGATCCTCTGTTTCTC
This sequence comes from Argiope bruennichi, assembly GCF_947563725.1. Taxonomy (NCBI): domain Eukaryota; kingdom Metazoa; phylum Arthropoda; class Arachnida; order Araneae; family Araneidae; genus Argiope; species Argiope bruennichi. The sequence goes on from NC_079156.1 coordinate 108,751,530, forward strand.
TCAGCCTATTTGATCAAAGCATTCAACAATATATTCTATTGCGAAAGATGCCCTTCTTCATCAATAACGTGGCTAAGAGTCAAGGAATTTTCATCTCTTGTATGAATTAAAGAACTGGCTAAGAAGTTAAAACTTTTATTCTGATGAATGGTTTCAATGAAACGTTAAAAGAAACGCTAAATCTTATCTCACATCGCTGGCAGCAACGCTTTTCGAAAATGGGATAGGAAACCTGGTCCACCGATGTGACAAATGTCTGAATCTTCATGTTGATTATATCAAAAAGTAAAGATTTATAGATAACACTTGGTAATAAGTCTTTTTTTTTTCTTATAGTTTCTTTTAGCTCCGATTTCGATTTGATTCATCTTAATTTTGATATCTGAGGAATTATACGTTCAAGATATGATTATATTCTAAGATTAGTTTTATGCCTGATCTCATTCTTTTTGAATATGACGCTGCAGACCGAAATATGAAGTCGAATGAAACCAAAGCAATGAGATATAGAATCAGTCACTATCTGGCAGATTATCAAAATGTTTGTCTTGAAATGCCCGTTTTCTAATTTTGAAATAAGACGTTAATCTAAAGTACCAAGAAAACACCAGCAGAAATGGCTTTCCCGAAAATTTCTCGTATAATCTTTAATAAAGTTCTTATCACCCCATCCCCCAAATAAAACTGTGGGTTTAAATACAGCCGTGAATGCCTTGCGTGGCATTGCCGCACAATAGCTACGTAATATGCTGTTGTGCACATCGCCAAGAACATCAAAGTATTTTTGGGGTTGCGAAACGATACAACAACGGTAGAGTATAAGTATATCGTCAATGAAATTGTACAACCTGAAGAAATACAATACCAATAGTAGATTGCCAGTAAGATCCTGCTTGTAGATGCCCAGACATGTAAGAAGCCTCTTTCGTAAAACACTTGGTGCAGACTTCAAAGCATTTAAACCCTCATAATATTTCATAGTACTAAGGTGCCCACTGAGAAGGCGAGTGAGAGTACCTGATCCTGACCTCAACAAACAAGAGTCAGATAGCCTCCTCCCCCGGAAGACTACTCTTATACCAGTGCTGTACTGGTGTGACAAGCCACGTGGTTTTATTTCAGCTTTTAGGTCTCTTGAAAATTTCCATGTAAATTAAGAGTTTCAGTAGGGACAGAGGCATCACTAGCTCCCGCTGTAGCCAGGGGTTACTTTTGGTACTCTAGTCTTAGGACTTCATCTTCCCATATATGAATAAATCACGAAATATTGATATTTGGATGGAATTACTATTTTAAATGAATCTATAGTGTAAATATGTATCTTGGACGCTCTTTTTTCCAACCGACTAAAACCAAGGCATGACATGGGACTTCAGTTGCAGTTACAAGATCATTTACCGCATTTTAGTGATTTAAGCGATTGCTTAATGAATTATTGCACTTAGATGCATGCGATAATACAGATTAATAGTCAGTCCTTTGACAAATTTAGTTCAAAATTTTAAAAGAACCTGTATTTTAGACACTATAACTTGTGTACCAAATTTATCTTTCTAGTTCTTTGTTTTTTGAAACTATCGAGTTCACTTGTACTCAAAAAGCCATGCAGGCAGGCTTTGCCTGAATGGATTTTATTCAAAATTTTATATAAATATACAAATTTAGTCAGCTTAAATACCACATTTCATTCATTCTGCTCAAAATGTTTTTGAGCTATCGTGTTCACGGAAAGACAGACAAACAGACAGACAAAGAAACGCAATTTCAAAAAATATGTTCTTTTTTAACTCAGGAAGGTCTGAAGCTTAGAAATTTGTCAAAATCTCGAGTTCGAAATTTTTAACGGTTATAATACTTTGCATATGAAATAATAAAAAAGATGTTTTTGTTATTTTAGTATTTTTACTTGTAAAACTCTTATAGTGAATTTGGTTTGGTTAGGTTTGGTTATATTAACGTCGCGTTTGAAGCAACACTAGGGCTATTTTGGGACGGACCTCGTAATTTTGAACCGCGGTCAGATGACGAGGACGACACCTGAGCTGGCACCCCCTCTCCACACCACACCACACCACACCAGCGTGACGTTTGGTTATGACGGATTTAACATGCAACAGACCCCCTTGCAGGACGGTTCTTCGTTGGAATCGGCTCACGAACCTGAAACCCTCCGGTTCCGAAGCCGAGATCTTACCACCGGGCAACCGCTGTCCTTCCTCTTATAGCGAAATAAATCTGAATAAAATGATAGTCCGTTCATATTTTAGTGGGACAAAAAGCAAGGCATGATTTAACTGACGATAACTAAAGCCAAAGTATTCATAGCTCCATTTCAAAATATGATCATATCGTTTTCAACAAACTATTTTTCTGATCTAACATAGAGTATTTGAATAATATTAAAAACAAAAATATTTTTGAAAATCAATTTTAATGCTGAAAAATTAATTTATTTGACTTTTGTTGGTACATTATGGGTGCAAGAAAGATAAAAATTACAAAAACTAAACGAAGATACTTTTGCTTACTACTTCAGTTTGCGATCATTTTATTCAAATATTCACAATAGATCCAAGTCTTTTTTTTTATTCCCATCTAACAAATTAAATGAGCGTTCTTTGAATTGGCATCGAAAAGTCTTTACTTTAAAGCCAAGAGCTTAGAACATTGCCTGCTTTCTTTTCTGAAATGAAAAGAAAATTACTTTAAAGTTGTTGAAAAAAATATGAGAGCACTGAATTGTCTCGCTGATGCGTTGATTTGCTTTTCCAATTCGAGTTTTAGCATTTCAACTGTACTACAGAACTGTACTTATGTGATAAATGAACAAAGATTACAAAAGAATTCTTAACTTCTCAGAAGTCAGTAATTCGATGTCGATTACTTGTAGATGTGTTTTTCTTAAACTGGAGGATTTACGTACTTTTACCTTTTTTAAATCGTCTTGGGAAAAAAATTTTTTAAAGAGATTCATGTATTTCGAATAGTTTCATTTTTTCTTATAAAATTGTTATTAAATATCTTTTAAATTTAAAATAAATTTCAAAAGTAACATAGAATTTGAAAACAAGACTGGATTAAGTCTTGGCGATTTTTTTAAGCAGTGCAAGTTTCGTCTTTCCCCCATTTTTAATTTTAGCTCAGTTTAATGATATTTTCGTCCCTTTTAAAAGCAATAAAAAAAACTGGATCTTATAATTTTGAGCCGTAGCTGAATGACGAGAACATTATCTGAGCCGGTAATTCCCTATCCGGGCTTCCATATGAGAACGCAAATATCATATTTGTTCCTGATGGATTTAACATTTTTGGATCACATTTTTTAAGAGTAGATTCGTCACAATACTTGCAGGTGGATTTGATGGATCACATTTTTTTAGAGTAGATTCGTCACAATACTTGCAGGTGGATTTGATGGATCACATTGTTTAAGAATAGATTCTTCACAATACTTGCAGGTGGATTTGATGGATCACATTTTTTAAGAGTAGATTTGTCACAATACTTGCAGGTGGATTTGATGGATCACATTTTTTAAGAGTAGATTTGTCACAATACTTGCAGGTGGATTTGATGGATCAAATTTTTTAAGAGTAGATTTCTCAGAATACTTACCGCATTTTTTTTAATTTGAAGTATTACCACAGATTGAAATAACAGATCATGCAAATACAGGTGACCTTCAGCAGAATTAGGTTCTCTACCTCGTTTATAAGAAAAATTTTAAATCCAAATTTAGAAATAAATTTCAACAAAATGTTTTTAAAAAATGAGAAATTTTTTTAACATCATCTAAAGGCTTCGATTCAAAATTTGACAGTTTTAAAAACGTAGAATCAACGTAGAAAAAAAACTTGGAGCCGTTTGATTTACGAATAAATTTTGAAAACGCGAAAAAATTGTTTAAAATGATGTTTTGAAAACTAAACGATAATCCTAAAAACAAAAACTAAACGAACGAAACTATCCTAAAAAATATCGAGGCTTCAGTTCTTTTGCCATTTTTCACAAACCGGTACTGTCAGGAAAGAATACTAGTTCTTAAATTGTTGAGAACCAGCATTCTTAATTTCTGTTAATTGTTCTTAAATGTTCTCTTGTACAACATTACTGTATTATTAGGAAAGACCTTTTTAGGAGTCTATGAACTGGTTTTGATTTGAAATAAATTTTTACAAATAACACTTTGTTTTTAATAGAAGACTAGACTTAGATTAGCGACCAATTAGTTCGCCGGAAATATTGGCTATGATTAATTTCAAAAAAATCATTTGGCTCCGAGATCTAGAGATTATTCCAGAAAATTCCATATCCTGTCTGGAGACAATAAAACTAAAAGTATTCACACTAGAAATCAAATGTCTCTTTTGAATGTTCATAGTAGAGAGAACTCTCTAGTTGTTTTCCTCTGAGCTCTATTATTGTTTCCTATTAAGAAATTTCCTCTCTTCTTTTGTTGTTAGATCTGAAAGTTGTGTATATTTTGGTTGAGTGTTTAACACCTGTGCATTGTATTTTCATAAATTATCTCCTCGTCTTTCTTTCTCTCACATGTTGGACTTCTTGCTGCGTACAAATGCCGAGCGATTTCCGTAACAAAACCTTTCCCCGGGTCCATTTTTATGTAAAATGTGTTATAATGGTTTTGAAGTTAATTTTATCAATATCTTTATATTATCAAAACCCTTTGGTACGGAACTGAAGTATTCAATATACACAAAAAATAATTGTTTAAAGTAAAGTAAAATAACACACAAACGCACACACATTATTATGAGCATTTATATTAAACTGAACACTAACTTGAATAAACTCCCCGCCTTTCGCGATCAATTTTTCCTCCCAAATTATTGACTTTTTAGGCTGTTAAACTATTAGTATAGGATGCATTCTTTATAAAAATCTCGCCTTATTATTTGATAAGAGTGAAAATATGAATTTAATTGAATCAATCCGTTTCAAATTACTTCATACTCAAATTGAAATGGTCTATATACAACGGAATACAAATAGAAGTGGATAAAAACTATTTCAGAATTAATTCACAAGACAAACAATGTTTTTATCTTAATTTTAACAATGATAAAAGCATGCGACTGTATACTTTGAGGAATGAATTTAAATATGATAATAATTCATTAAAAGCATTGTAACAGATTGTACACTAAATTAAATTGGCTAAATTTATTACAAATAAAAAAGTTGAACGAAAATGAAATTGATATCATTAAAAAGAAAAACTTTCGACTGCTGAATTGAGTTTTTAAAATGATGTAGAATTCATTTTTGTCAGATAATATTTTAAAAAGATATGAATGTCAATTTCCACGGGCAAGTCATAGCCATTATCTAACTGACGACGGTTAAGCCTATTTTCGTATTCCATTAAACCTTCTGTTTGATACCTATTTTTGACATCTTAATTTCTTTCACATCTTCTTACCTCTGATTGAATGGATGTTTAGGTGACATTGAGAGTCATTCTCATAGCATTTCTAGTGATATTTTATGCTTTATTAATTTGTTAAGTGAAGAGTTGGATTATATGCAGCTTTGAAAACTTTCAATGAAGCTGTTGAAAACGTTCATATGAGAATTTATTTACATTTGATTATTGCCATTTTATAATCAATAATAAAAAGGGCTTCTGTGCCAAATTTCTAAACATTTTATATCTATATGTAAAATAAAAGCTGATTTTTCTGTTTCTTAAAGAAATCTACTTCATTGAACAGATTTTCTTCGAAGTTTTCTTCCAAATATTGAGGAGCATAGGGGAAATTTCAGAGAAAGTTTCGTAAAAATTAACTATATAGTTTACTATTAATTAAAACTATGTTAACTACTAATATTTAACTAACTATTAATTAAAACTTATACACATATTCGAGGAAACTACCCGACCAGGCTCAAGATTCATTTAGTTAATTAAATTTAAAGAACTCAAAACTTTTGAAAGAAAGATGTTTTAAATTGATTATTTCATACTAATGGTTCTTAAAAATATATGTTAGACTTGAAAATTGTTTTGAGGTTTGTTGTTACCTAAAACTTAATTAAAAACTTTATTGCTTGCTTTGGACGGTCGATGGAGATTGAAACTCACGGTTGAAGATTTCATATTCCATGTTATTAACACATATTTAATTGCCACTCGAAAAGTTTAACTGTACTTTGCATAATTTGTTAAATATTATTAACAACTTACGTTACAAATTGGATTTCAGCTGTTTTAAAGAATCGTCTGCTACAATCTAATTTTTCAGAAAATATGAGATATTAAAACCGTTTTTTACAACTTTGGTATTTTAATTAAAAATAAAACTGCAGACGATAAAAAGATTTTATGTATTATATATTTTATTTAAATTAGATTTTTTGCATTGCAAATAATTACAATGCAGAAAAAAACTACTTTAAATAAAATTTTGCAATAACTCAGACGTTTAATTTCGAACGAGTTGGAATTCCGTTGAGTTCTAATATTAAATGGTTTTTAACTTTATTGCAGACGACACATACTTAAAGTTTTACTCACATTTGCTGATAAACAAGCCTTTAAAAATAAAACAAGATTTTAATGAAGTTATAAGTATAAACACGGTTTTATTGATGTTACCGCGACAATTAATTCAAACAGTTTATAACTAGTAATAAGAATGCAAATATCACTCCGAGCTTCGTAGAATATTTCAGTTAATATTAAAAAATAGTCGCGTTTGGCAACAGCTGTTTTGCCAGAGATATTAGTTTTATTTTATTCCCTGTCCATAGTTTTTCCAAATTATGAGTTCCGTGTTATTTTAATTGTCTTACATATGATCTATTTATTCCATACATGAACTTTTCTATTGTGGAACAGTTCCATGACATCAAAGATTTATTATGTCTGGTTCATTTCCGGATTGAAAGATATCGAAGTTTCACTTTTTTTCATTCGACTTGTAAGCAATATAAGTATTAAACAGAATCATTCTTTAGCTTTCAACAATAAAAGAAAATCACGCAATCAAATATTTGATGAAACAATGAAAACGATTTCAAGTTCATTCGTAATAAGGAAAATATTATTGTAAAATATATTTAAAAATATTTTTAGAAGTTGATTAAGTCTAGACTTAATAATTTTACAGAAACTAAATTGGCATCAATGACAAGATTGTTTTTTTGGATTCTAAACTGCCATAAATTGTGGAAATATTTTTCTGCGATTTACAATGGAAATTACAGAGAAAAGAATATTAAAATTTTGCTTGTTTTTAACTAATTAGTATTCTAATTAAAATTTCGAAAAGGAGCTCCAAGATTTCTGTATAAGGTATGTTTTCAATAAATTTTTTGAAATTTTACTGTACGTGCAACTAGATTTAATTTCAGGTTTAAGCAGTAGTGAAAATTTTTTAAGTATGCTTTTTTTAAAAATATTGTCCCTTTTTCGTTGGGTGTTTTAAGACACAAGCAATAGTGTTTAGCTTCTAAAACAATTTATGACTATAACAATTTAAAGTTTAAAAATAAATATAGAGAAATCCTTTAAGAAGAAATTGCAGAAAGGTTATTTAATTGAATATTTTAGTAACCCTTAATTCAATTGGTCGCCAAATGCAGCTATTTTATAAAATAGCAAACATTTACATTTTGTGTAAAATGTTCAGTTATATTTGCCAAGTGACTGCGACGTCGCTTGAATTCATTGCAAAATACAAAAAATAAACTATCAGCTTAAAATATAATTTTTGCTAAAAACAAATATAGACAACATATCTTGTGCAAATATATAAAAAAAATCCCTAATTTCTGTATAGGATTCATTTGAAATCAAATCCATTTTTGCAGTTCTTTGAGGGAAAATATTTTATAAATACGCTTGAAATATAAAACGCAAAATTTAAATAACACTCCATTCCATCACGCAATTAAATCCCCCGGGATTTCTTTTTCTGAGATTTAATTACATGAAGTATATGTTTATAAAAGCTTTTTGAAAACAAATATACGATATAAAGGAAGTAAGAAAAAAATACAGTCTGCTCATACCAATATATGGATCATAAAACAAACATCCCAGCAATAAAAATCTTTCGATTGAATAAAAATATATTTGTTATCTTTCTCTAAAGTATTCTCTAGAATAATTATCTTATTATAACAAGACAGCTCGCAATTTCCAAATCCCTTGCCGTCAGATTTCGAATCAAAAGATTAGCAAAACAAACACAGGAAGTATTGAGTTTTATTTTTGCAAACGATTCTTGTATAGCAGCTGGGTAAAAAGAAGGAGAGATTTCCATATATTGACTTTTGTTCTTTTATGAAATAGCAAATCGCTCAGGGAAATGTATTTATAGTATCTGGTTTTAAGATTAGAAAAAATTTTAAACATTGTTTAGAATTCATTAGAAAATAATCTCTGAACTTTATCAATTTTAGTAGAATGATTTAGATTGTTTTGCTTATTAATATGCAAATATTAAATATTTTATTATTTTGAAATTTTGAGATAGCAATAAATAATTAATCTCAGAGCAAAAAGGAGTCTTTTTAGATTTATTTCCGAGTGCTTCTAAAATATTTGGAAAATGAAACAATCTAAAAATAATTCTTTGTAGGTGATCTTTGTGATAATGAAAAGCAATATTACAAGAGACAATGTTAGCATGGATATTTTTCTCATGACGAAAACAAAGATTATCTATACTTTTTTGATTGCGTGTGTCCGTTTGTCTATAAATTGGCGCATTACAGGACAGTAGTTTCAAATGTATCCCAGACATACATTGAAACGTGGGAACATGTAGTTCATAATGAGTGTTTTGAAATATTAATTAATTGAAAATAAAGTAATATTTTGGTATTTTTTCACGATAATTTGCGAAAAATTAAGCACTAAATCTTTTTTATAATCTTAAAATTCAAAAAAAATTATTTTTTCAGAAGCACATTTTTTTTTTTTTTTTTTTTTGCCATTTTTAATGAATTCAAAAAATATTTTAAACATATTTTACAAAAATACATTTCACTATTGAAATGAAATTGAAAACTAAGTAACATTTTGCCGTTTTTACACGATAGTTCCCGAAATATTAAGCATTAGATTTTTGTATCATCTTAAAATGAAAAAAAAAATTATCTTTTCAATTATTGAAATTTTTGCCATAGAATAATTTTTTCTATTTTTAATAAATTCTTTAAAAAAATTATTTAAAAATATTTTAAACATATTTTGCAAAAATATATTTCAATATTGAAGTGAAATTCAAATAATTTTCTTTGCTGTTATTAATATTTCATTCTGATTTATTTTTCCATTATTATGATCAAAATATTATGAATTTCGCTTATTTTTCCTCTTTGAGAATGTTTCAGCTTAGGTTTAACTTCAGAAGTAAGCAGTAATAACTATTTTTTATTGTTCATATATTCTTAGACAATTTTAGCTTGAAGTTTTTCTTCCTGTAATATGATGAATACTTTTTTTAATAAAATTAGATAAATTTTATATCGTATTCTCCTGATATATTACAAATACATTTTGCTGAACATACAACACTTCAGAATTGCAAGATTTTTTACGTTTCTATTTTTTATACGAAAGACTTGGATTTAGTGAGGTTGTTATTGGAATAGGTAATATTTTTTTTCAATTTAAAGTGTAAATTTTATTCGAAATGAGAGAAAATTAAGGAACTGCAAAACATTATGAGCAGAATGGTATAAGATTCGTCAAATAATGCATGCTACTTGATTATCAAAATTTTATTTTTGAAATATTTTGTTTAGGAAGACATTAAGAGTAAGTGATATCTAAGATATTTAAACAATATTCTACGCAACTAATAATACAACGATATAGTTGGTCGCCAATGGCGGCTGCTGTTAAGTAAACAAAAGCTGGACAGCATATCTGTTGCTCTATGCAATTAACTGTTTGATGAAGGGGTAAATTTCTTTTATTCTTTTATTTTATTTATTTTCTTCCTCATTTAAAAAGTGTAATTAAAGTATTGCAAAAAATTATGAAATCTTTATTTTTAAGTGATGCATTATCGTCCAAAAATATAGACGCATGTATTTATTTTTATATATATATAGTGCATAGTGTAGTTGACGCCATTACTTAAGGAATGAATAATGCTTGAATTAACCTAAATGTTTGACGGTTTGAAATTGAAAATAAATACCTATTTTTACAGTCCCACGTGGTGTGTGTGTGTGTGGGGGGGGGGGGTACCTTGTATGAGAGGATGAGAAGCCTTCGTCATGGTGTTGGTTCTCATCTTCCTTGGGGTTGCACGAAAAGGCGAGGGTCTGCTCCTCCCATTGATAACGGGACGTACTTCCTCAGGGAAGGGTTGTGCCGCGGCCAGTGATGGTCCTTAGGATTCAACCATAGTCCTCGCCAGTATTGCTGTTGCGGCGGTTCGATCATTCATTTTTTTCTGTGTGCCTTCTGGCCGGGCGGAGTTGCCAGGTTGTGATTCCTAAAAATGACAATACATACCCTCTCGAAGCATTAAAACTATTTTTTTTTGTTGAAAACTTTTAAACAAAGGTTGATAGACATTGCTATAATACCCAATTTCATTTTAAGATTCTGTTCCTTTCGCTGGAAGTTTTGCTTATTTGGGGTAGTTCAAACCATTACTACTGCCCAGTTGGCGTAAAATATTTCACAATATCGCACGATGTTATATTATATTATTTTCATTGTCTATAATGCACAATATATGTGTATCAAATACATTTTGAACAAATCTATTTTTGAAGTTTTGTTGCAAATGCAGGCATTACCAAAAGCAAAATGATATCCCTAACTATCACATTCATTACACTTAGAATAGAATTCAAAACGTCCGGCAGGCCTCACAGCAGCTGCTTTGCTAATCATAAAATTCTTTTCAAAGCGCTTTTGAGGAAAAAGAAGTTAAAATCATTTGTGAGTTATACATAATAAGGGATTTGAATTCAAAAAATTGTTTTAATAAATAGCGTTAAAAAATTACAATAATTTTTTCGATTTTCTATGAACGAAAACTAAAGAATACATTTTAAAGTGTCTGAAATAAACCGCAAAAATTTCAGACAATTCAGACTGTAAAAATTTATTTTAAGAATAATTGAATCTGCAAGGCAGATGGATTTAAGTGTCAACAGCATAAAATAAACTTATTCCAGCGTGTAAATTGTGAAGGAATCGTAAATTCATTTGGAAATAAAACTGTCTCTTCCATATTGATTTTAATGAATGCGCTTTTTAAAATTTCGAGAATTCTTTTCAAGTTTTTTTGAATCAGGATAAATTTTATTATAATTCAATGTTTCAATGCTTTTTATTCGGTTACTCTTCTGAAATGTCACTTATTTTTGTTTATGTGGCAATTTTTACTTCCTCTTATACGAAGTATACAGAAAATATAGCTATCGTCAAAAAACTCGTACTCGCGATTTTAACTAATCAACTTGTTTTAGATCTCTCTGAATTCCAAATAAACATTTTTTGGAAAATGTCCGTCTGTCTATCCGTGACAAAGATAACTCAAAAATGATTTGAACTAGACGATTAAAGCTTAATATACGGTCTTTACACACAATTTGCAGATTATTGTCAAATTATGAAATTCATTCAGAGGAAGTCCGTCTGTCCAGCAGTTCAAATATAAGTTAACACGATAACTACAAAACGAAGAGAGCTAGATAGATGAGATTCGGTACACAGATTCACCATATGTAGTGTAGATGCATATTAAATTTTGGAGCCAAATCCAACAAACTCATAACTTATGTATATCAAATTTGGTACGTGATTTTGTGACTTTAATTGTAGTTATGTTTCAAATTTTTGCTGCAATCGGTTGCGAAAAAATGCGGCTGAAACCCAAATTCGATTTTCATATATTATTAACTGCATGCCAAGGATTAATCGCCAATAATTCGCCAAGGATGACACGGTAAGTTCAGTAAAAATGCTAAATTCACGCCAAAAGTTAATATTTCGTAACTATTGTTCGCCAATTCCATGCAAGGCGTTCTGTAGCATAGCACCTTTACGAGAGAGTATGCGAGAGAGCTTTGGGGAAATCACTCCCACTGGTTTTTGTCTCCTTACACAAATTACTTATTTCAACCGATGAAATAAAGTGACATCAAAATATGTAAAACTTGTAATACAAGAATGCCCCTTCCACATCTGAATGAGAGAACATCTGAATGAACATCTATAAGAGGTAAAAAAAAAATTAGATGTCTGTAAAACGCTTCTCAATGCTATTAAGCATTTTAGATAATTTAACAGTCTTGGATGATACCTTGCGAAAAAAAAACCTTTACATGATGTCTGGATGATAATTTTTCAACTCACGGTTAAAAATGATCCAAAAATTCAAAACCGAAAATTGATTCAATTTTTCATGCAATATAAAATTTTGCCAATCGAATATTCTAGATAAATATTTAGAAAAAAAAGAAACAAAAGCATATTTCTACTTTATTGTACAGAAATAAAATGCAAGGAAAAAATGTATTGTATTTGCCTGAAAAAATGAAATATTCGTCAGAAAAGGTAAGATACCACAAGATTTTAGACGTTCTCCAAAAAATTCTTTTAAAATTTTGGTGTGCTTGTCTACGAACAAGATAAATCAAAAAAGAATTGAGTTAAAAGGATTATATACAATGTAATGATATGAGCCTACACCTAAACAATACATCTGTATCAAATTTTGGGCATAATTCGCTAACGAAATCTGTCTGCCTGTTCGTATTTATATAAAGACGATAAATGAAAAAGGAAGGAGCGAGTTAGGCTTAACCCTTTGCAGTCAGAAAAGTAATTCGAGGCATAATTATTCACCTAATCCAAAGAGTTCTTTATTGCGCCGAAAAATAAATATATGCAATTGTTTTAAGTTGAAATGATGATGATGTCGTGTCCACGTTATCACAGAAAGGGGGTGCAGTAGCTTCTGAGGGTAAAGACCACTGAGCACCCGAGGGCAAAAGTCTGACTTCTAGCTCATACGAAGATGAAACTCACACATACGCTTGCACAACTCCTTTTCACAGGGAGGCACATCCACACACCTCACAGATAGAACACAGATGAAGAACACCATCCCCGCACCGGGATTCGAACCCGGGACGCCCAGATCACGGGGAAGATGCGCTGCCCCTATGCCAGGACGCCGGCTTTAAGTTGAATTCTCCTGTTTAATTAATTTGCATCTTCTTACGACTCTGGAGGTATTTTTAATAATCAAAATTAGCTCGGGGAGCACCTCGAAATGAGGATGCAAGGCTTCCGGTATGGTGATTGGATCTTGCCACCTTAGTGGGTACAAAAAAAGGTGGGGAATCTGGCTCCTCCCATCGATGACGGGACGTACTTCTTTCGGGAAGGGTTGTACCGTGGCCGGTGATGTCCTTTAGGACTCAACCATAGTTCCCGCCAGTGTTGCTGTTGCGGTGGTCCGGTCATTCAGTTTTCTTTTATCCGTGTGCATTTGAGCGGGTCGGAGAGTCAATGATATCATTTAATAATCAAAATTAAATAAGTAAAACGTCAAAATGATTCACTGTTCTTTAAAGTTGAGTGAGAGTCACCATCTGAGTACAAAGGTTTAAAATATGAAGTCCAACTCAAAATAATTCTCGCATTATTTCCTATCGTGTACTTCATAATAAGGTTAATCTTCCATTTTTCTTCAATCACAAACTATAAAAATTTCAAATTTTCTTATATCCTAATACAAATTAAAACATTTATTTCTCGTGATATCTTAGAAAATATTTAATTTCCACATTTTATAGTTTGCATTATTTTAGCAACGTTAAAAAAATAAACTGAATGCGTAGGACTATCTCAATTTTGGAAACCATTATAATTAAAGTATGATGCAAGATAAAACAGCATTTTCTGTAACGACTTTGTTTTTAAACTGAAACTATTTTCGGGCGAAAATGTGCAAATACTAATCAGATCAAATGAGCTTATTCTCTTAATTCACCAAGACACTCTTTTTTGAAGCTCACAGATGCATTCTAGTAAAAAGTAATGCAACAAAGCAACTGCGTCTCTTTAATAAATAGAAAGATGCTATTGCTTAACGGGTACGAGAGAAAGCAAACGCGGAATTGTGTTCGGAGAGAAGACAATAGAAACTATGCAATAACAATTTAATTAATGATGTATTTAGTACTAGAAAAGCTGCTTTGAAGATTCTCCACTATTTCGTCTTTTCCTAATTAGTTGCAATTGCGCATTACTTCGTAGAAGAGAGAAAATTATCAGTATTAAACTTATATACAGCTCAAAAAAAACTATATCGCATCCTACATGAGTATGCTGTGATACAATTAAATAGTTTTTATTATTAAACTAGATGATGTTTACTCAACGTAATGTCCTTATAATTATTTGCTCGATTAAAGCGGTGGTTTCTCATAATGTGCACCAAGGTGCTCTGGAGAGATACTCCACTCTCTTCGAGGAGCGCTCAGAAATAAAGAGTGTAAATTTGCCACCATTCGTGCAGTAAAGTGTTGGCAACCCTATTAAAAATTATTTGACAGCTGATAGTTAAAGTTTAGTAAAAATGGAGCGGCACACGATAGAACAACGTGTTAACGCAAGATTTGCATTAAATAAAACACACAATTTTTTTCTTTAAATTTTTATATTTTTATTGAAAGGTAAAATGCACAGGATAAGGTTATGTATGGAATAACATCTAAGGCAAAAAGCCTCAACGGCTTTGCTGGCACATAGCACTCGTTCGTCGAAATTTTCCATGACCATTTTGCATAAATGTGGCTGAATTCCGTTGATGCAGCGTTGAATTTCCTCCATCAAAACACGCGTGCTTGTGGGCTTGTTGGCATAGACCTTTGACTTCAAATAACCCCACAAAAAGAAATCCAATGGTGTTAAATCAAGCGATCTAGGAAGCCAATTCTCAAATTTCAGAACTATGGCAACCAGACTTTTATTATTTTTGAAATATTGTTCAACAATGAAAACACTTTGTTCTATCGTTTAATGCTGCAGTTTTACTAACCCTAAATTATCAGCTGCCAAATGGTTTTTTAATAGGATTGCCAAAACTTTACTTCAAGAATGGTTGTAAATTCAAATATTGGGTTAATTTTGTAATATCCTTTATAAAAAATGATGAGAAACAGGCAATTTGCCAACCTCAATAATGTGACTCGTTCATTTTTTATTCAAAATTAGATGCTGATGTACAAGATGCTTAATAAAAGCAGAAAGAAAATATTTAAAAAAAGAGAAAAGTGGCTCTATTATCTTAAAAGGGAAAATTAATTTCCAGATAAAAAATGCATTTCTGTTAGTGAAGGTAAAATAAATGAAGAATTAGAATTAAAATTGTCGATTTAAAGAGATAAAAAATGGGAATAACAAGTTTTTATGTGTCGGTATTTTGAAACTGATGAGGGTAATTAAGCAATTGAAAAGTATTTATAAATATAGAAAATACTCCATATTTATGTGGCAATTTATGTGGCTTTACTTTGGGGACATCATTTATTATTATTAATTACTAAAAATGCTAAATTTCAAAAAAAAAATTCTATTTGATACTCTTTATTTGGGTGCAGTTGTATTGTTGACAGATGCTGTCGAAAATAAATGATGATATGAAGTATCTTTATGTCGTTTAGTTCTGCGATTTGAGAAATTTTATAGAAAGTAGCAAGCTGATCCGCACAATTGATTAATAATATCTACTCAAAACAGTTTTTTTATGATGCGGTAAAGTTTAGTCTATTTTTAGTTTTTTGTTTACATAGTCGTAGTGTGGAGAAAGTTTTGTAATCGTTAAAAAAATTAAATGAATAAAATCGCCAAATGTGACAACCCTCTGCATTATTTTCTAATAACCCTAAAAGCAAAAAATGGATGCCTCAAAATTGATAAATTGCCAATTTGTTGACTACTCATTTTCAGGCTTCAACAAATTGTTGCCGACACATTTTGATTCTTCAAAAACCTCAAACCAAAACAACATCACGTTCACACATGATAAAAACAAATAAAAACCTCAAGATCTTGAAACATCTCCACGTTTTAGACCTCCTTGAGATAAAAAATACATAGACCTTTTAGACTAAAAATACATTTTTGGGGAAATGTTCGTCTGTCTGTCTGTAACAAAGATAAGTCAAAAACGCTTTGAGATAAATGGTTGAAATTTCGTATATTTTCACTTAATTTCTCGAAACTCCAAAATGAGCAGGGCCAACAAAATACTTATTTACACTGCCTATCTGCGTCCAGTTTTAACATATGCATGCCCGGTTTGGGGATACGCTGCTAAATCTAATCTAAGAATAATAGAAATTCAACAAAACAACCTTATCAGAAGATTTTGTAATTGCTACTGGTATATGCCAAACACCAACATGTATAAAGCACTTGATTACCCTCCACTTAAAAAATTTATTAAAAAACTTGCTGAAAAATTCTTCAAAAATATTGACAATCATGATAACAAAGCAGTACTTGATATTCCTAAATATAATCCTAATCTCCGTATTAAAAGACCTCGTGATATCTTGATTTAGCCCTCCCTAATCTTTTGTTTTTTCCATTTTAATTACTTCTTATTTTTACTTAACTTTATTTCTCATAAACTTAATAAATTGCTCGGCAGCGTTTTCCCAATCCATGTTGCACTTCTTATCACATCCTGTCAGTCATTAGTTACCTTAGCTTCGTCATGCACCTCACTCCTCATCTCCTGTCTGTCCCTGTAATCCAGTTCATCGGACTTTTTTGCGAAGATGATCACGTCAACTACTGAAAGCCAAGTCTTATAAAAGTTTTCCATCTACCGGAGATTAAGCCCCAACCCTCGGGGCTAGGCGCTCCGTCAAACATATCATTACCATTACCATGGTTGAAATTTCGTATACGGTCTTTATACTAAATTTTCAAATTTCTATTAAATTTCAAGCAAAACCTCGTCAGATAAGTTTGTCTATCCGGTTGTTCAAATGTAAGTTAACACAATAACTACAAAACGAAGAGAGCTAAATGGATAAAATTCTGTACACGCATTTAACATGTATTGTGTAGACAAATATCAAATTGAGAGATAAATTCTGCAAGAGGTTGACAGCGTATTGGTCTGTACTTTCAGAAACATGTTAACGCGATAAGTCAAACACGCATGACTCATGACTTAAATATATCAAATATAGTGTGGAATTTAGTGACTACAAATAGAAAAACACACATTTTATTTTTGGATAGTATTAACCATATGCCAAGGATTAATCGCCAAAATACTTGCCAGGGATCTCATGATAGATTCAATAAAAATGCGCCAATTTGCGCCAAATTTAATATTTTGTAACTATTGTACACCAGCACCATGCAAAATGTTCACTGTGATAGCATTTTTATTTATGCGAGAAACTGTTAGCAAAACCACACCCGCTGGTTTAAATATCATAAACAAAAGTTATTGACTCTTTTAAAAAGTGTATATTGGAGTTTTATGTAGGGGTCAGGGAAATACTCTGGATTGAACACTGGCACCAAGAATAGAAAAGATTTGGCGAACCACTAGATTAAACTTTCAATAAAAACTGGATAATTAAACATAAGAATAAATGACTATTCTTCATAAAATTTGAAAAACTATTACAACTCTACTTTAAATAACGCACTTGTTATTTTTTCGTACGGGAATTATTCAAAGAAAAGACATTTTAATCATTGAAAAAGTTCGAACTCCAGATTTTAACGAAAATCGAGCTAGATCTAGGCAATTATCTACTAAAACCAAAGCTTCTGTGGTTTGCTTCTGCTTTTATACTAGCAGGGAAAGTTCCGAAATACTTTTCTGGAGACAGTAAGAAAAGTCCAGAACACTTATCTGGTAAACTAAAGAAAGGTCCAGAATCTTCTAGAACACGAAATAAAGGAGAGCATTAAAAAGGGAACTAAATATTTACAAAACCTGCAAACCGCAATTTCTCTAGCGGGATTCGAACTGCCGATCTCTTGATTATGAAATCAGTGCAATGACCATTCGGCCATGAAGAGTCGACTGCCTCTTTTCAATGCGGCAATATAACTAATACTCTTGGAAAATAATGAAACAATACGGGTAAAACATGAGGAAGAAATTTTAAAGGGTCACTGAAATTCTTGATTGAAACATTTTATCTAATCTGATTCACATATCTATCGTAGCTTGTTGGACAATTTAATTATTTTAATTATTCACATTAACATAGTAGCGATAATGGATATTTAATAAAGTGCATTTAATAAAATCGCAACATACATAAGCAAATTTGATATCACAAAAAGGACTTTTTATTAATTTGTAATTAAATGAAAGTGTGTTTGTAGTAAATCAGAGTGTATTATTATACTCTGAAATTTTTTGGTAAAACAAATCGAAACTTAATTAATAAATTAAAATTTTTACTAATAATTAATTAAATTTTCAATTAATTATCAATTATAAGTCAAATTAATTTTTTTAAACTACTTTTAGTCGTATTTTGTCATATTCGGTAACTTTAAATATCAGACGTCCTATAAAGCTTTTTTAAATTGTTTTTTTAAGTCGAATATCTCACAAAAATGCATAATATTATAAATAATAAAGTCGACGCAAATTCAAAAAAAAGGGATACTGGGTAGCAGATATTTTGAGAGAAAGTGATTATATGTAAATAAAGATAGTGACATTTATTGATGCGAAAAATTGTAATTCCTAGAAATTATTTGCAAAAAACGAATGAAAAAAATGTAAAAAACGAAACTCTTAATACATTCATCACATACGCAGCTGAATGTTGAGCGAAGCACATTTTGTTTAGCAAGCAAAATCTACAAAATATGAGTTATTCTTATTTATTTTATGATCTGGTAAAATTTCTATCGGGTAAGAAATCTAATCACGACCGAATTAACGAATCTAATTTCGGAAAGTTTCGGAGATTTAGTCGGATTCGAAATTCAACATTTTTTTTTTTTCGATTAACAGTCTAACGAATCCAATTTCAGCAGCTGACTTTTGCAATGGTGGTAATTACGATCATTCAGAAATGGCAGGAAAAAATTTTTAATGTTTGTGTTTTTAGGTTTCACATTTCATTTTAAGTATTATCGTTAAAAAGTGATTCAGGAGGGAAGTTCAGATAAATGATTCCCTTTGGAATAAATTAGCGTCCTTCGACTTATCAAACAAGTTGTTTTTAATAGAAAACAAATATTTTATTTGAATTAAATCATTTTTTTTTATTTCAACGGATCGATCTAAATGTTTCTTTGAAAATTCTGAAGCAAAAATGAATATAAACAAACTAATTACATAAAATTATGTCACAGGGACACCTCAGAAATGAGGATGAGAAGCTTCCAGTATGGTGGTTGGTTCTCGCCACCCTAGTGGGTACAGAAAAGATGGGGGTTGGCTACTTGGTGAAGGATACTTCTCATGGGGAGGATTGTATCGTGGCCGGTGATGGCCCTTTGGACTCAGCCACAGTTTCCACCAATACTGTTGTCGTGGAGATTCAGTTATTCCGGGGTTTTTTTCGTGTGCCTCAGGGAGGGTCGGAGTTGACAATTTATGATTTATTGATTACCCCTTCGGACAACTCATTGACGAGAAGAGGGTGTACGTGTACGTCAGACATGGTGATGAGAAACTTTTAATATGGTGGTTGGTTCTTGCTGCCCTGGTGGGTACAAAAATAATATGGGGAAAGTTTACTCTACTGATGACAGGACTGCGTCCTACGAGAAAGGCTGTACCGTGACCGGTGGTGGCCTTTAAGACTCAACCGTACTTCCCGCGAAAGCTGTAGTGGTGATCCGATCATTCAGTTTTTCTGAGTGCCTTCAAAGCGGATCAGAATAGTTGTTTGCGGTTACAATTTGTAGCCTAGCACCAAATTTCATTCATTTAACTTATTGCATTTTTGAGCTTTCATACTCACATTTTTGAAGGATAGACATGCGCGCTTTTAATTCCAAACTTTTTTTTTCTTCCTGAACTCGAGATTAAAATAGCATAGCTTCAACATTTGCCTGATTTGCAACTTCAAAACCTTAACAGAAATTAAAATATACTTCAAATATTCATGCATTTGACATGTACGTATGGAAACTCACAAATATGTGCCAACCCATTCTCTGGCCAACTGCAGGATAGAATAAATCTCCAATTCATATATTTTTAAGATTTATAATCATAAAAGCATTCAATGAATCATTCATTACTTAAATTCTTATGTTCACACCATAATAATTATTCACTTCGGGAATGAAATGAACACTTCGAATAACAGATGAAATGAACACTTCGAATAACAGCAAGTCTTCACCTCATGATTTCTAAATGAATGATTTATCGTTCATTATTAACGAACTCACTTAATGCAACGAGGAACAATTCATTTCGTTCAGCTCAATCCATTCTCGAGCAGCCAGAAACAATTCATTCTGCCATAATGCTCACTTTCTCCATTCATCTCAGGATTCATCTAAAATATTAATACTCTATTCTGTGATTCCTTTAGTAAGCATTGTTGTTGAATCTGAAACTACTTGGCAGTAATAAATGTGAAAGCGCATGAAATTCTCTGTGTGTTGCCACTCTCCAGTATAGAATAATGGATCGAAATGAGGGCACTAACAAAATTTGGATGAAGGAAATGTGGACCTTGGTGCTTTTAGGTAGATTCCTATAGGAGGATGCCTATTATAAAGGTTCTCATGACAAGACTTCGGGAAAATTTCTTCAGTTCTCCACCGATCATGGTCCCTAAAACCCATAAGCACCCTTCGTTCTAAAACTTATATATATATATATATATATATATATATATATATATATATATATATATATATATATATATATATATATATATATATATATATATATATAGGTCCAAAAACTTTTATATAATATAGGTGTTATATAGTAGCCAATCTAAAGTAAGAAATATTTTGAAAACGAAACTAAAATGAAAACGAAACGAAATAGTTTCGGAATCGCAACTAAATATTATTTCTTATTCAAACTAAAACCAAAAAAACAACAGAAAAAACTTCATAGTATTTAGAGATCGCAAACGCAGCTACTTCTAAAACACAGATGAATTGAGACATAAGTATTAAAATCAAGTTAATAGGAAAATCAAATAAACCAAATAAAAAAAGAATCCTGCCTGAAGACTTTTTCAAGGGTCACCCTCAGGCAGGGATTCAAAAAAAGGGATTTTTTCTATGAGAGAATGCAGACAAGAAAGTCTAATAATGACTCCTCGTGATCCAAAAATCCTCTGAAATTAGGCCTAAGAGATATACCATTTTAACAGAAAGGACAAAACAAAACAACAAATTAGAAGAAAATAACCACTAATAAGTAAAAATACAATAACAAAATAACAATAAACACTTAAAACCCTAAAACCATTAAAGCAAACAAAAAGAAAAGACCATACTAGCAGCAGGCAAGGAAATTTTAAGCTATCGATTGTGATTCCCGCTTTTTAAAAACATAAAGCTAACGTATTAAAAGTAAACAATATATATATATATATATATATATATGAATTTTTGAACGAACTGTGGTTTTGGGTTCTACATCTTTGCCTATTTTATCTTATGAATAGGATAGCTAGAGCTATTTGGATTTTAACTGGCTTGGATTAAAAATATAAAAATTATTAAGTTATTAAAAATATAAAAATCTCCGTCTATTTCGTAAATGGTCCACCTAGATCAAAAGGAATGGAAATGTCGAGGGGATGGAAATTTTCATTTCTTTATATTTCTCTTAATATTAAAGGCAGAAAAAAAATCCAATTAGGCAAATTAGGGCCTCATTATTTTGTTTATCTTTTCTATTTGAAATATTTCGATAACTGCAATATCTTAGATCTGAAAAGTGATTTTCACGCCTTAAATTGATTGCTTCTAACATCAACAATTTATGCTGCTAGATATTAACTTAGATGTAAAGGAGAGGATTTTTGCCGCGAGGATTTTTTTATATTTTGATTAGAATTATTATTAATTAAATACAAGCAAATTTTTAACGCTTTTCTGTGATAACGTCCTAAAATATAGTAGCAGAAAAATTATTTTTACGTATTTTAAAATTCGAAAACTTATCTTTGCAATGTTATTTTTTTTTAGTAGTAGCTATTTTCTTAAATATTAATACATTTTTTAGCTAATGTTTGTAAGTATACTTTACAAAAGCGCTTTTAGTTAGAAAAATAAAATGTTTTTACAAACATTTTTCCCTGAATTTTTTCTGTTAATGTTAATCAATATATGATAAATTATCAATTATTTTCATATTGAGTAGTTTATAATAATTGCAGATAAAGTTTAACTTCAAAAGTAGGCAATTTTGAAAGTTTTTCACTTCCAGTTTTTCTTTTCCAATGTAGAACACTATTTTTTTTTTTTTATTGAAACGGTAAACAAAAAATCTGCAATATTTTACAAAAATTATGAAACGCTACTACTTATAAAACAACGATATTAAATGATTTCACTCATTAGCTAAATACATTTTATGAGCATGTTTCTATTCAGTAAGCAAGTGATAGTATTAGTTCAATTTCAATAATTTCGAGGCTTTAAAGAGGTGGGCTCATAAAATAATACGTTTCATGTTTATCAAAATTTAAAAATAATTTGTGATAAGACTATAAAGTAAAAAAAAAACTTCCCATAAAAGATTTATTGACATTTTTTAAACACAATATTTTTGGTGAACCAGTCGATTTGCGAAGATGATTTTAAAATTTGACATATGTTAGTTTCTAATAATCTAATTTAACAAAATAAATCCTGAAAGGAGCGTAAATTTTTTTTCCATAAATATATTCACTTCAAGTTAGGGTACTTTCACAATAAAAGAATATAAAAAGAATTTCATAAAGCTCAAGTATTTTATGGAAATAACATATATTACATATCTATTATAAATTTGATACAAAATGTACAAAATACTTATTAGTTTGTAAATATATTTTCTAAGATTAATTTAGGATTTATATAGACTAATTAACTGACAGTTAATTTAATTAAACTTCTTAGCAGCATTCATTAGTTAATGATTAGATAGCGCTGTATGACATTGTCAGCATTAGACTATAGAAAAACTCTCTAATAGTTAGTTATAAGAATATGTTTTTGTGTGTAAGATTGGGATTTTTTTTTTCAGAAAAGACACCTATTTAGATAAACTTAAAAAGCAAAAACTTATGTAAATATAAAATTTAATCTAAATTGTTAGAGCTGTTTCCGAGATACACAAAATAAATTTGTATATATATATGTGTGTGTGTGTGTGTGTGTGTAAGTGTGTGTGTATGTGTGTGTAATGATATCTTAATTCTCATTTCAATTTAATTAATTTCCAAGATTTTATCTTAATTTACACCCTAGTAACTTCATTCTAAAAATATTCTCTTATTTCGTGATCCAATTCCACTTTCGGTTTAATTTATCCCTTTGTAAAAATAATGCGCCATCAGTACTACGTATCAAATGAAAATGAAACTTTAGTTGTCCTTGTCAAAGGTCATCATATGTATTTCATCGGCAGGGGCCGGAAATCCCATGCTATATAAGAATAGTGATCATTTGTGTCGGCCCTTTTTTGCTTTTTTCTTACTTCTGCTTTTGTGGCGCGCTGCGTCTGCTTGTAAATAAATTGCTTTCCCGATATGGATATGAAACAGAGAATAAAATGGAGTTAAAAATACAACGTCTCGTCTATGTCTTCAAACCTGCATTCTGCTTCAACCAATATATATATATATATATATATATATATATATATATATATATATAAACAAGAATTGCTCGTTTTAAGTTATAAGATGGTATAAATACACAATGGTAAAGTGAAACATAAAGATACTATGTGATATAGAAAATCCCTTGATTAAAAAATTGCAGAAATATTGCCTTGAAAATAGTTGAAAATGTTGACAATCGCTGTATGTTTCAGTTTGAAGAGTTGTATTGCTCTGTATGGCAACAGTGAAAATAATTTTTTATCTTTATGTGCGAGAAGAGGTGTTCGACTAGATTTAAAAGCATTGCTGTGACAGAATTATAAAATTCCATTACCGCTGTGATTCTACTGAAATAAATCAAGCACGCTTCATTTTGTGAACCTTTTCGTATGAAATCCCCGCGCTTCCGAATCGGGTTTGGAAATATTTAATCCTTCGTTTGTTAAACAATTTCGGAGTCATTTTTATCCAGTAATCAAGCATTATAAACAATGTTATGTGCAAATCATCTCTATTATTAACTGCAACTCATCTATAATCTCATCGGATAAATTTATCTCTTCGTTACTTCTTAACCCTTGGCACTCGGATGAGGCCTCTCACTCGCCATTCAAGACAGCTCATCATTTTAAAGAACCGTACATTTTATTAATTAATTTTAATTGTTAAAAATATCTACAGAATGGTAGAAAAAAGATGTAGATTCATTTTTTCAGATAAATTCAACTTGAAACAATTGTATGTATTTATTGAGGATGATGTCGTGTCCGCTTTACCACGGAAAAGGGGTGCAGTAGCTTCTGAGGGTAAAAAACCCCTCAGAAGACACGAGGGAGGAAGTCTGACTTCTAGCTCAGATGAAGATGAAACTCACACATTCGCTTGCACAACCCCTTTTTACAGGGGGGCACATTCACACACATCACAGATAGAAGACAGATGAAGAACAACCATGCCCGAACCGGGATTCGAATCCGAGACGCCCAGATCAGGGGGAAGATGCATGCATTTATTTTTTGGAGTGATAAACAAGTTTATGTATTAAGTGAATAATTATGCATCGAATTCCTTTTTCGAGAGCAAATTGTTAATAGTTGAATTGATTTTAATAATATTGAAAAAAAATCATTCTGAAAAGCCATTTTGGAAAGAATTTGGCATATATTTCTATTGGGCATTATTTATTCACCAAATTAAACAGAACCAAAAAGCAGCCAAACATTTGCAACAGACTACCAAATGGTAGTATGTTTTTCAAACTATTTTTAATCTGATTAGAAATTCATATTTAGTAGGTATAGATGTTAATTCAATAAATTACGACCAAAACTTATAAATAATTCGCCAGATTTTTGAAATAAATTTCTTATTGAAGACTTTTTGCACCAAAACGGAACAACGCCAACATTTAAAATCGACGAGTATTGGTTTGATAAATGGAGGGGTACTTCATATTGTGTCATCATCTGAAAGATAAGACATACAACAATTCAATGCTTCATTCTACCAAAGAATTACTAAAAAAGAAATAACTATTATACATAATGTTCCATGGTTTTGAGGTATCGCTAAATCGTCTGCTAATATTCTGCGTCATACATGAATCAACTCATATGCCTTTAATACTGCTTGGTCATCTACGCGTTTACACACACAGTCACTCCAGATCTAAGAAACAGATCATAAAAGGATCGATAAAATCGAACAAATCGTACCGGCATTCGATGGTAAAAACATTGCCGTTCTTGCCAGGAGCGCATCCATCGATCCTTCCACTTAGTGGTTATCCTGACTCCTTCCACCCAACCAACATTCGTTGATTCCTGAATCGTAATCAAATATTGGCTCTGTCCGAACGTAATTGTTTTTCTCGCGTCTGTTCCTTGGGGAGTGCAGAAACAGGGGCATTCAACACAATTAGCCTTCTCTCACGACTCCAAAATTTGAACAAGCATTCCCCTGGGGGCTGACTTCAGTTAGGTTTGTCAAAAAAAACTTTGGGTGAACATCCCCAGTAGCTCTGCAGTAAACTATAACGAGGAAACCATCGTAACTAGTACAGTAGATACGAGTGCAAAAAGAATAAAAAGACCGTTCGGTCAAAGATGCTATGTTTTGGTTGATTTAATTGAATTTGACTTAATCTGTCTTCTCGATTAAGGTATCCGATTAGATTAAAATCATGAATTTGGATGAAAATTCGTATTTTTATTTTTTGCTGTTTCAAAAAATAGATACGTTTCTGTTTCCAATGATATCTTTATTGTCTCTATGTTAGTTAAAAGCCAAGTTATAGCCCACTATTGACACATAAGTGAGGCTTATTTATCAGAATTTCAAAACTTTAAATACAGGGTGTTCATTAATTATTGTCGGGGTTTCCGTACCTCATAACTTTCGAATAAAAAATATTACGCAAAAACCGATTACGTATTCGTAAATTACAACTCAAAGAATTTTATTAATGATATTAAAGTGTAAAGCTTGCACAATTTGCACTTTGTAGGCATTCAGTTGAAGGCGATTATGTATTCGTAAATTACAACTCAAAGAATTATGAATATGTAAATTACAACTCAAAGAATTATGAATATGTAAATTACAACTCAAAGAATTATGTATTCGTAAAGTACAACTCAAAGAATCGCCTAATAATATTCAGTTGAAGGCTATTATGAATACGTAAATTACAACTCAAAGAATTATGAATACGTAAATTACAACTCAAAGAATTATGTATTCGTAAAGTACAACTCAAAGAATCGCCTTCAGCTGAATACCTACAAAGTGCAAATTGTGCAAGCTTTACACTTAAATATCATTAATAAAATTCTTTGAGTTGTAATTTACGAATACGTAATCGGTTTTTGCGTAATATTTTTTATTCGAAAGTTATGAGGTACGGAAACCCCGACAATAATTAATGAACACCCTGTATATTTTGTGAAGAAAGGGTCTTTTTTCATAATTCTACTGTAAAAATCTCAAAAAATAATCAAGATATCACAATGAAATTAGTGCACGCCATACTATGCAGAATGTATAACATAACGAGCACTACTATGTATGACGCAATATTATGTTATATGTACTATATTATGTTATTAGGCGCTATTATGTCTATATTTAATTATATGAATGTATTTGACGTCGAATGTTCTAGAAATGGTTTTATGATTGATGTAAATATTGTTGAAAAATTCCAAAATTTCATAAGTAATTTCATATATTTTATTACATTTTTTTTTAAATATAATTTTTAGATCATAGTTAGTTATACTCTAAGATAGGTTATGTAATGTTACAAAGAAAAACGAAAAAGTGTAAAAAAAATTTCTAGAACATTCCTAGTCTTTGCAAATAAATGCTAAAATTTACATTAAAAAATGTTTTTTCTTCAAAAGTTACATATATTAAATAATTTCATTTTTATTCTTTATTTTATCCTTATATTAATAAAAAAACATCACATCAACATTTAAATATTTGTTTCTGTTTTTTTGTTTCTTTTCTAGAAAAATTCCCTCCGAACCAAGTCGGAACCATAATTTAAATATTAATGAAATTCATGCTTCTGACGTTTTAATATTGAAAAAAACCACACTATGGTTGTGAATTGATATTTTATTCCATTTTGTTTGGCGCTTTACTTCGATGATACATCCTGTTAGATGGTCAGCTGACTTCACACAGTGTATAAAATACATAATTAATTTGTCCGTAAAGATTTAATTTAACCTTATATAAACATCAATATGAAAAATTTCTCATTAAAATAAATGTAATCATTTACGAAATCCCGTACTCAGTTGATAAAATATATTGATTATATGCTGATAAATTGAATTATATTAATATAAAAATTATGAATTATAATAATATATAAATTAAATTAATGATAACAAGGGACAGATGTAATGCGAAATAGTTTTATTTCACATTAATCTTTCTTTCTTTAACCGCTTTCACATTAATCTTTCTTTAACCGCTTTCACGTTAATCTTTCTTTCCTTAACCGCTTTCACATTAATCTTTCTTTCTTTAACCGCTTTCACGTTAATCTTTCTTTCTTTAACCGCTTTCACGTTAATCTTTCTTTCCTTAACCGCTTTCACATTAATCTTTCTTTCATTAATAATATTTCTTTCCGAGAAATGTAAATATCAAAAATAATTTAGCTGATTGTACAAACAGTTTGGTGTTTACTAAAGTCTTTTTTTGGATTAAAAATTTACCTTTATATTGAAAATTACAATTTCCTTCTAATTTGGGACTACAAGATTTTTTTACTATGTCGCTTTTTTTCTCCATAAAATAATTTGTTCAAAATGCTGTTCTTTAAATATTTTGAAATATACTTTCTCAATATTTAAATCATTAACCCTCCAGCAACTTGTCCCGCGATTTCCGCGGGTTGGCGACTAGTCCATTTTCTATTGCATCCTACGTTTTTCGCAGTTTAATGTGTTTATTTTTACGATTACAGATTTGTATTATATCATATTATTATCCTGTAACATATTGTATCAGTTTACTTAGTTTGAAAAAAAAACTGAAGTATTTGCAAACATCACATCTAAATAGTGATTTTTAAAAATTACGCAGTCAGAGGGTTAAAAATAATAAAGATTATCAGTATACATTTATTTACATTATTAAAACTATATTTACAATAAGAAAACAGCAAAAGTGGTCCTCTCAAGGCTTTCTCGTAAATGAAGGTGTTATCATCCTCTACTTGTATAAAATTGTGACTTCGGATAAGACCACTAATTCCCGGTATGGCATTGGCGAACATTAGGGATCTTTGGGGTGAATCAAATATTTTTAAGGAATCTAGCGATACTTGGCGGTTTCTTTGGCGATGAATCTTTGGCATGTAGTTAATACACAAGTACCTGAAAAACGGATATACGTTGTGGACCATTTCTTCCGAACGAATGAAATCAAAATTTGATCTTGTAGTCACAAAATTAAGTTCCTAATTTCCACTTTTTAAAGTCTTGCACTTCTGAGTTCTTGTGTTTACATGCAAGAGAAAATTCAAACCGACAGACAGGTAATCTTTTAATAGATTTAGTTCTAAATCTGATAAGAATTTACATTTTAGATGCTAACCAAATTTTATCCATCAAGCTTCATTTGTTTTGTAGGTACCGTGTTAATTTATATTTAAATAGCCGGACAGACTTCTTCTGAATGGATCTCATTCTAAATTTAATAGAAATTTATAAATTTGATACAAAGACCATATATCAAATTTCATCCGCCAAATTTCGACTCGTTACTTAGTCACAAATATATAAATAGACAGAAATAGACACAATAGACAGAAATAGACATGTCGAAATTGGGTTTTTTTAAAGGTGGGGAAATTTGAAACAAAATTCCGTCAAAATCTCATGTTCGAATTTTTTTGACGATAGTAAAATTGTCTCTGGATATAATAGAAAATAAAAGTGTTAAAAATGTATTAACTGTTTCTCCTTGTAAGAAAATTAATATATCGGGTAACTATTCATCCATGCAATGTATAGTAATCTTATAAGCTCATTAAACAATTTTCGTACTTAAGTTCAAATTCATCATCCTTTTCTCTTTCATGGCATATACTGAAAGGAGCTTAATCCATAATTTTAAACAAAAAAAATAAATAATAATAATAATAATAATAATATTTTAATGCATCACAGTTTTAAAAAAAATCGTTAAGCTTTAACCAAACTGTTTACACTAAATGATGATATTTTAATCCCTTAATTTGATGTTTAAAAATAGTTAATTGCTTCTTTCTGAAATACAAAAATTCATTGTTTGTATAAGAGGATAATATCTGAACGTTCGTCTTTAATTTTGCGTCTTTTTCAATAAAAAATTCTAAGCTCTATTAAAAGAATAGATGTAAAGGCTTTAAATTGTTAAGATACTTTCAAAAATAATTTTTGATCCGTTCGATTCATACACAGATTATAGTCCACATCATGAAATTGTTGTTGATAACGGTAAGAAATTTATTTTTATCTTGTTTGAAATATCGTTTGGTTTTTGCTGCCACATATTTTTTTTCTGTAATTTATTTCCGATGATTAAAATTTTATTTTTTTTAAAAAATTCTGCTTCATTTCATTATTTTTCCGTGTCTACATTGGAATCAATTCTATTAGTTAGTATAATTAGACTGAATTTTATCAATATTATTTGAAGTAAAATCTGTTTTATATCTTTATGTCAATTATTTATCAAATCTTATTGTAGATCAAAAATATTATACATTCGGGAACCGATTTGTTTTCTCCAAGGTATGACGGACCATAAAACCAACGAAAAAATAGAGAAAAAAAATTTTTTTTTCAAAACAAATAAGCTTACATTTCGACATAATCATCTTGAATGTTTAGACATTTGTCATATTGGTGGGCCAGGTATCTAATATTCTCTTCGCTCAAAAGTATCGCCAATACTGTGATAAACCTTACCTATCTTTTGAAGCTTCTTATTACTTTGAAGGCTCTTTAGGAAATAATATGAATAAATTTACTTTTAAATGTGACATCTTTTGCCATGAGCTCTGCCTATGCAATAAGCGTTCTCTGTCAAAAAACAACGTCATCGATACATTTCTCGCAGATGGAATAATTCGACAGTTTTTTCAAATGTTTTCATTCGAGGGTGCTGCGCTTCGTTTCAGGTGAGAGGTGACGAATCCAAGTCTCATCTCCGATCACAATTTTGTCCAAATACGCATTTCCTTCTTTTTGGTATATATATATATATATATATATATACAGCAGGTCTATGACTTTTGCTTTAGAAAGTTGGTGGTTGATTCTTGAGGAAATCCTGCACAGCTTCCTTCACTTCGCCGTCCGAATAGAAACGAGTCGCCTGTAATGCTCTCTTAAGTGGCCCTAAGATTTGGAAGTCACAAGGTGATAAGTCCGGAATGTACGGCTGGCATTGTTATGGAGAAGGATCACTTGTTGCCTGAGAAATCATGGCCGTTTGCTTTTGATAGTTCCTTCAGAGTATTGCCCTATTGTGTTTAATTGGTAATGTTCCTTTGGGGCAGGAAATCAATCAAGAGTGGTCCACGACATTCGAATAATCAGAAACCGTACTACAGCGAATTGTTCCGATCTGGATGCATCCATATATAGCACGACTTTACTTTCGATTAGTTTCCTTTAATACGGACAGTTTTCGCTGTTGCAAGCCGTATGCAGTGCACACCTCCTACCGTCCTTTATATCCGGAAGCGCCGCTATAGAAGCATTCATTCTGACGCAATCGCAAGAGTCCACTTTTCATTTGGGTAAGGACCCCAACAGATATGAATATAAATATTGTAATTTAAGTAAAATAACTTTTACTACTACTGCACATGCATAGACTCTTCACAAGAGAGGTATGTCCCATCATCAGTGATAAAACAATTAATCAATTATCAACACCATTATTGTATGTTCGGCAGAAGATAAAGCATGTGGAATGACTCGGACAAGTTTTCTTCTATATCCTCAGGGCAGATAACCATGATGTACATACGGAGAATGAAATTAATACACAAATAACCAGATTATTATTTTTGAACTTTTTAACAACGTGATATTTGTCATTATTAATGATTATATATGTAGTATTCCTGTTCCACTTATTAAATTGCTTTGCATCATCATTATACTGTATTTATAATAATGAATGAAGTATTAAAAATTCTACTTTCCCTTACTATCCTTTATAGATGGGATATTATTACGGCATTAATGTCCTTGAGCTTTGAAATATCAAAATATATTATTTACTTTTAAACAGATTCGTGCAATGATTTTATCATGGATATTTTACTTCCAACCAACAAGAATTTATTATTCCTGTAAACTCCTCGGCCAATACATTTCTTGCAGAAAAATCAGTTTTATAGCAAGAGGAAAAATTTGTTTGCTAAGCGTGTCTTCTTTCTAGAACAATTATTATTATAATACCAAGGAGAAAAAAATTTAGCGTTCGCGTTGAAAAATTCCAGAAAAATTAACAATATCCATAAATCTAAGAGCTGTATTCTTGATGTTTGCAGAACACTCCAGAAGGCATCTTCACGTGCTTTAACTCCAAGTTTTGCTCTCTTTTTTTAATATTGTCATTTAAGAGAGCTACGTATTTAGAATACAGCATTTTTGTGGTTCTATACGTCTTGTGGGGAGAAAAAATGTCAACTTCAACTTATTATGAAACCATATTTTTATACGATATGGTGTTTTGCTAAAATGACGTAAAGGGATATTAATTCTCCAGGCTTAAAACATACATATTTAGGATAATTTATCAACTTCCTCTTTTTGAAAGGAAGCTAAAAGTAATTTGCTTTTCTTTGCTTCCTAACAGCTGTACTTATAAGAAATATTGTCTATTGAAATGAATGAAGTCGATTCATGCATATATGATTCTCGTCAAACACAACGCACCATTTTCAGTTATGCAATTCGATGCCTATTTGTAGTTTAGAAAAGGAAAGGGCATCACAAAACAAAATGAAGTTATATTGTCAACGTAGGTACTTTAGTATAGAACTCAATGACACACACAAGAAGTAGAGCTAAACCAATTTATTAATTCAACTCAGAACTTAGTGACTGACAAATCTTCTTCTTTTATACTAACAGCGAAAGTTCCAGAATACTTTTCTGGAGACAGTAAGAAAAGTCCAGAAAACTTGTCTGGTAAATAAAAAATATGTCCAGAATCTTCTGGAACATGAAATAAAGGGACATAACATAAAATCAAGGAATTAAATATTTACACAAACTGTGAATCGCATTGTCTCTAACGGGATTCGAACTCACAATCTCCTGATTATTAGATCAGTGCTATGACCATTCGGCCACGGAGATTCGACTACCTCATTTCAATGCTGCAATATGATGATTATTTTGATAATTATTTTTTCCCCATAGATAGATTTTTTTTGATAGAATTTTTAATTTTTTTCAATTATAGTAGAAATGCTGAGTAAGCTCCTTTTTCGGGGGGACTATGTCTTTAATAAATTCTAAAAACTAAAAAGAGAATTTTAGCAGTTTTAGGAAATTCTTTTTCGGCGGGAATATGCCTTTTAGAAATTATAAAAGTTGATAGCTGGTTTTCAGAGGGTTTAATACATTCTCATATAAGAAATATACACAAAAATAAGCTGCAGTAATCTTCGAGAAATTTTATCTCAAGATTTTATTGAATCCCGTTTCAGACCCCCTGAATGCCAAAAGCACATTTTTAGAATCAGGATTATCTAAGTACGCAATAACTCAAAAATATTTTGAAATGGATGAATGATATGCAACCAAATTTGTATACCAATCAAAATTTCGACTAAATTCTTTAAAGGGAAGTTTATGACGATTATTATATTTTTAAGGATGTTAAATGCGATAGCACAAAAACACAAAGAGCTATATGAGTGAAATTTTGTGTATTTTTTTACATCAGAATTGTAAACATTTATTAAGTTTTGGACTAAATCCTTCAACGATACAACTGTAAATCTCTGCGTATATTGGCAAATAAGTAAATCCCAAACACAACGTACATAAATGAAATAAAAGTCAGAAAAGGAGGTGTCATTCATATTTGCGAATTGCCATGATCTTCAGCTTTAGTGCCTCAGTACCTATACTTCTTAACCCCGTTATATATTCAGGGGAGGCAAAAAAGGAGAAAAAAAGAGCAGAAAGAAAGGTGTTAGATTTCTAAGCTCACGAAAAGTCGGAAATGGAACGTTCCTCTAGTTTTCTTCTGCATTTGACACTTACCGTGATTTGAGCCCTTTTACATGGAATATTTATTTAATGATCATTATTTTATCTTCAGTGACATTTTATTTTTAAATTTCAAAATACTAAAAAAAAAAACATATTGTAACGAATCTGTAATGCTGCTTTCCAGCATAGTTGGTTCCATCATCAGAAAGACCGTTTTACAGTCATCTGTATTGGGCGGAGTCCGGGTGTCGCTTCGCAGGTCCCAGATCTTGGTGACAAACTTGGTGACCATTTGGCGACTTGGCGACGAATTTTGCAACTTCGGCTCCAAAATAGTATTTTCCCGATCCGTCCATCGGGAACCGAGATTCCTGATTGGCTGAGAGGCTTCTAGCTCCGCCTCCTGAGACCTATAAAAGGAGGCAGTCTGCAGCTGCCGGGTAGTCGGAATCGACGGTGAAGAACTGGTCTTCCAGGGATTAGCAGAGCAGGGACGGAGTCAAGCTAGTGCTGAACTAAGCTGTGCGTTACTGTCTGCAGTAGAGTCTTGTTGTATGCTGCTGTTTACACGTCTCGCGGCTGAAGATAATTGTCTTCTCTGTGCTGTATATAATTGTCGTCTTTGTGCTGTCCTGTGTGTCTTCGTGTAAATAAACGTCGTTGTTGTTTTTTTCTACTGCCGCCTGCTGATTGAGCGTTCTCCACACCCTATAACTTCCATTATCCAAACGAACCCGGAAATTTCGTAACAATATGTATGTAATAATATACTCTAATGCTACAGCGGATAAACGTCAAAATCCCATTTTTCTAATTGATTCGAACTTTAAAAATGTACATTCTTATTTGCATTCTTCTATTCTTTTAAACATCGCCCTCACTATTCATATTGCGTGTTAAATTCTATGATTCTAAGTCAAACAGAGTCAAATCGGTCCCCATAGAACTTCAACACACCCATGCGCACAGAAAAAGACATTCTGCTTTATAATTAGTACATAATTGGAAACAGCATTAATTGCCGAATAATTTTTTCTAGGATTATATATATTTAAAATGTCTCGAAAAATATATCATAGCCGATATCCTAGAAAATTACATAATGTAATTTTTGAGCCATTTTAGTACAAAAATTATACTCATGCAAGTTTTTCATTAACATTTAAAATACAGCTTCCGTTCATGGAAAGATACGTATTTAAATTATGTATTTTGGTAAGTTATAATTTAAAAAAAAAAAAAAAAGGATAGACATTTGAAATTAAGATATAAATTTAAAAATTATATTAGAAATTTATATTTTAACAATCATTACTATAATTCCTTTATTTCATTGAAAATCAGTAAAAACTAAATCAAACAATTATTATTTAAAACTTCTGTAGCAACTCGAAGTTTTGAGAGATTTAAAAGATAATAATACTCAAAGTTTAAATTTGACTTTTTGTTCTATGCGCGTTACACAATATTTTAATTTTCAAGGATTTTTAAGATTAATTTGTCAATAATCTAAATATTTATATATCAATTATCCTTAAAGAATCACACAGTATTTTTTTTTCATTTTAAAAACGCTATTCATGGATCTTTCCTTAATTTATCTTATAATTGATAATCGAAACCTGAATACTGATACGATTGTAATCATTTAGTACTTTCAATTTCATGTTGTAGTTTATAAAATGCAAAGCATATGACTAATATAATAAGGCATCAAAACTAAAACAGAGAACCAAATTTGGAAGATTTTTAATGCCGACCCTTGACAGAATTGTTGCCTTACCACTTAAAGCAAAATTGTCTTAACCCTTTTTTAGGACCGTGGAAAGTATGTTTACCACCGAATTCAACAATTTTTGTATGAAGTTATGCAGGTTGGTATAAGTTCTCACAAATTTTTAAATAACAAAATCTTCGATGCTTCATTTCCTTATATCACACAAACTGGTGTGGCTTGATTTGTTACTTTGTTATTAATTAACCAAATTAATTAATTTATCAAATTAAGCTTATTTAATTAGATAAACGAATCACTTTTTAAACCAATCTCAATTCTAAGAATATTGCAATATATCTTGACTAGAAAAAATAGCTTTTTAAAGGGTTAAGACAGCTCATAAAGTGGTAAATCAATGAGAAGTGTTCATTTATTTATGACATTGATTTCAGAATTATTAATATAAACATTTATTGTGCCTTGAAAAAGGTTGTCAACGTCCCTTATCGAAAGTCTAGCATGAATCTCTCGAAAACGTTCCGATTTTCTTCTCTTTGTTTCGTTGCAGACAACACTCGCGAGGGCGCCGTCCAGACCAACGAGCGTCTCCGCCTGGTGACGGGCAAGGTGTCCGTCTCGTACAACACCGTGAAGAGCGCCCTCACCGGACTACACGAGCGCTACGAATCCTCCAAGGCGGAAAGGAACGTCTTCAGGCGGTACGCCCTGCTCAAGGGCATTGTCAAGGAGGTCATCCAGCTCGACGCTCAGTACTGGCTGCTTCTTGACGTACCAAAGCAAGACAAGCAGGAACAGGTGAGGACATTACCATGCATGTTCCATAATGCAATTAATTTCTAAGTTGTAGACTGTTCTACGAAATGCAGCTAAAGTAAAGGGTGTTATAAAATTAACGCAAGATTTGAATATGCCTCCATTCGTGCAATAAAGTGTTGGCACTCTTATTAAAAAACCATTCTACAGCTGATAGTTTAGGATTAGTAAAAAAAATGGAGTGTTACACAATAGAATAACATGTTAACGCAAGATTTGAATTAAATAAGAAACATTGTTTTTTACTTTAAATTGTTATATTTTATTGAAACGTGAAAAGTACAGGAATAACACATAGAGAAAATGGCCTCCACCATTTTTTGGCACATACGCACTCTTTTCCGAAGTTTTCCATGATCAATTTGCATAAATGTGACTGAATTTCGTTGATGCAGCGTTAAATTTTCTTCCTTCAATACACGCTTTCTTGTTAGCTTGTTGGCATCGACCTTTGAATTCAAATAATCTCATCAAAAGAAACCCAATAGTGTTAAATCACACGATCTAGGGGGCCAATTTCTCAAATTTTTCGAACTGTGGCCGTCATATTTTCAATATTTGTGAAATATTGTTCAACAATGAAAACTCATTGTTCTGTCGTACAACCCTCCACTTTTGCTAACCCTAAACTATCAACTGTCAAATGGAATTTTTAATAGGGTTGCCAACACTTTATAGCACGAATGGTGGCAAATTCAAATCTTGCATTAATTTTGGAACACCCTTTAATAGTAGCAGAATTATTTGTTCTTGGAGCTACCAAATCTAAAGTGTTACTTTAATGCAATTGTCTTTGTATAATTGTAGAATATCTTATTTGTTTTGCAGTCATTTGCATAGCTATGATGGTTTTTCAGTAAGTATTAAATCTCTATCAGATATCTGGTTATGCCCTCTAATGACCTTGACCACATCCCTAAGAAGTTTAGAACGTTGTTATTGCAAATGGTATTTCGTATTCCCATCACGTTAACACTATCCCCTCCCTAGTAGCAGTAAAAAATCATTGTTCTTTTACTCATTCTTATTGTATTTTTCTTGTTTGTTCTAAGGAGAATTAAACTAACTACCGGAATTCATCATCCGTTATTAAGCTTATATACGCTGAGCATCATCACCAAGCAACTATTGCTGATAAATTCGAGTACTACTTGCGGCGAGGGACAAAATGGGGCTTCCTCCATCTATTAATAATGCATTTGTAGAG
This sequence comes from Argiope bruennichi, assembly GCF_947563725.1. NCBI lineage: Eukaryota > Metazoa > Arthropoda > Arachnida > Araneae > Araneidae > Argiope > Argiope bruennichi. The sequence goes on from NC_079156.1 coordinate 108,788,851, forward strand.
CTGATATTGAAGCGCATTTCAAAGAGCCATCGCTCGGTGATTGCAAATCTCAGCAGATGTCTCGCCCAAAGTCTGACGTTTGTTTTCGATATTTCTAAAAATTATAAAAATTTAATGGAAATTTTATAAAAATAATTTTATATAACCATTAAACGAACACCGATCAGAATTTATCATTGACTGTTACTAGTATATAGGTCGGGCATCATGACTGTTGCAGATGTATTCACGTACTATTCGAGAAGAGGAACAAAATAGGGAGTTCACCATCGATTAATAAGGGATTTGTAGAGCTTATATAGAAGCGATTACGAAAAAATTGTAGATTTCAGTAACTGTTTCGCCCACAGTTTGATGTCTGCTTTTCGATGTTGCTATGAAATATAAAAATTAAAAGTTGCTATGAAGTTTATAAAGTCACAACACCGATCGGAATTCATCATCGGTTATTGCAAGTGCATAAGCTGAACGTCATGATCAAGTGCAGATTCAAACTGCGGATGAGTTCACATAAATCGGGGCGAGGAACATGACCTTTTATTAATGATGAATTTGTTGAACTGGTGTAGAGGCGGATTGCGAAAAAGCTTCGCTTAGCGACTGCAGATCTCAGCAGCTATTTTTTCCAGAGTCTAAGGTTTGTTTTTTCGATATTACCATGAAGCACCTGCTGCTTTAAAAATTGTGCCAGTTGAGTGAGAGAAAATGTAACACTCGAACACTGAAGCAAAACGGTGGACTCAAGCATAAAAGTTTTGCCTTCCGTGCAATGGTAGCAAGAGCCAGGTTTGCAAGAATATCTTCATAGACTGTGAAATATGATTAGTTATTTTATAAAATAAACCGAACTGAAGAATGATTTGCGCCCCTTAAAAATTTGCCATTTTTGACACAAAAGAAAAGGGAATTTAGCGATATGTGACGCGCGGGGGATAGAACCTGGAACCTTGTGGTTCGCAGTCCAGTAACATGACCAGGATACAAAAGCATATGCTCGTGTAGCGTAGTTGTTAACTGGCTTATATGCTATTCACCACAGACTCTCCCTCCAGTAAGTCGGAGGTGAGGCGAACGATATGGCTGATGAGTGGTGATGCATTGAGCTGTTGATTCTAATGCGCCTGTACCCATTTGAGTAGCGCCAAGCGTTATGGTGAGCGTGTGAGGGGTTGCTGATGCTGTTGCACCAAGTAAGTCTGGCGACTTTGGTTGCTGCATCAAGTGAGTCTGACGACTTTGGTTGCGGGTAGATGGCGCCACAACAGCTGTACGAAGGTTGAAGGTTCATGGTCCGATTCAATCATGTCAGGGACACCAATTTAGTGATATGTGATGAGCGGGGGATAGAAACTGAGACCTTGTGGTTTGCAGTCCAGTAAAATATATTGTACTCGCTTCGGCAGTACATATACCAAAATTGGAACGAAACAGAGAAGAAAGCAAAGTCCAGTAACATAACCAGGATACAAAAGCATATGCTCGTGTAGCGTAGTATATGGCTTATATGCTATTCACCACAGGAATATTAGTTAGCAAAGCTAATCCCAAATCAATCAAGCCGGCAAATTACAAGCTTTTAAAATTCTAAACTAAGGAAGCGAATAAAATATAAAAATCAGCCTCTTGAGGGATTTGACCTTCCACATATCTCTAAAATCTTCTTGGCGTATGTTTAAATCTATAAAATGTATACTATTCAAACACTCGAAGTGTTAACTGTAACCTTGACTAATATTAACCGGCAATCTGTTTTCCATCATCAACAATTCTAAACAAACCACATTTTAGTAGTAAGTTTCTAAAGAGGTTCAACAGATCCTAAAATAACATATTATATTTTAACATTTATAAATAAACATCATGGCGACTTTCTATCCAGGGCAACTTTCTCGCAACGTCAAACACGCTTTTAAATGTGGTGAGCGTGTCCCTATCATATCATTCAAGACGGTGGAAATTCTTCAGAGTCTTCTCCAAAACCAGTCTCGGCTCATTTAATCCAAAGATATTTCTGATACCGCTAGAAACTCCTGTACAACTTTCACCCAAAGAGCAGTTAGGGTTTTAAACTGTAAACTCTCCGAGTGTATCTGTTCGAATAAATGCTAGAAATGGAACTTTCTAATGTACCAGGTATGACTTAACACTAAATTGGCAAGAAGATAGTTTTCTGTTATTATCTTGCAGGCAAAAGTAATTTTTTTTTCAAAGATATGAATGAATATATTGATACATCATTTAATTGATACGACATTTAATGAATGTGATTTATGATACGTCAAATGTGAATATATTGATGCGTCATATATTGATACATCCTTTAATTGATACGACATTTAATGAATGTGATAGATGTGAATATATTCATACGTCATATATTGATACGACATTTAATGAATGTGATAGATGTGAATATATTCATACGTCATATATTGATACGACATTTAATGAATGTGATTTATGATACGTCAGATGTGAATATATTGATACGGCATATATTGATACATCATTTAATTAATTGATACGATATTTAATAAATGTGATTTATGATACATCAGATGTGAATATATTGATACGTCATATATTGATACATCCTTTAATTGATACGACATTTAATGAATGTGATAGATGCGAATATATTCATACGTCATATATTGATACGACATTTAATGAATGTGATTTATGATACGTCAGATGTGAATATATTGATACGGCATATATTGATACATCATTTAATTAATTGATACGATATTTAATAAATGTGATTTATGATACATCAGATGTGAATATATTGATACGTCATATATTGATACATCCTTTAATTGATACGACATTTAATGAATGTGATAGATGTGAATATATTCATACGTCATATATTGATACGACATTTAATGAATGTGATTTATGATACGTCAGATGTGAATTTATTGATACGGCATATATTGATACATCATTTAATTAATTGATACGATATTTAATAAATGTGATTTATGATACATCAGATGTGAATATATTGATACGTCATATATTGATACATCATTTAATTGATACGACATTTAATAAATGTGATTTATGATACGTCAGATATGAATATATCGATACGTCATATATTGATACATCATTTAATTGATACAACATTTAATAAATGTGATTTATGATACGTCAGATGTGAATATATTGATACGTCATTTAATCAACATTGTTCCATTCTTGGTCAGATTTCTTACTAAGTTTTACTTTACATTTTATTAGATACACAATCATTTGAAATTAACATTCTATTTATTATTCCTGTTTTAAATAATAAATAGGATGTTGGTCCTATTATTATTTCTTTACTAATATAATGTTTACAATATATTAGTAAAGATTATTATTTCTTTATAATATAATGCTTACTGTATATTAGTAAAGAACAAAAAGAAAAGCTACAGAAAATCGTATAATCAGCACTCAAGATTCCTAGTCTAATAAAAAGGTAAATGATTAGAAAAAAAAAAATCCTATAGTTTATTGTTACTTTCACATGCGGTGCTTCCGAGTTGGCTTAACTGAATACTAAGAAATATTTTATGAGGGATTTGTGTGTCATGCAGCAGATTAGTGCTAGTTTGCTTATCTAAACTGGCAAATATAAAATAGGATAGTTCATATATAATAAATTATTCAGATTGTTGGGTTGATAAGGGAGTGTAGATCTTTTGCTTCATATATAACTTCGGTTATTGTTTTGAAAGTACGGATAGTGATTATTCGAAAATCATTTTTTAAATATATACTTTCTCTAATATGACAACATGTTATTCACAACACAAGAAAGATTCACAATTGGTATGCAAGTTCTGAAGTATTATACGATAAATATTTTGAATGCAAGTCAAGCAGTTAGTTACAAAAAGAAAATTTTCTGTATTCATAAAAAGAATGAATGTGTGTGTGTACTACAGTATGACCTAATTACCAAACATTATATATTGTTAGGAATCTGTAATGCTGCTTCCCAGCATAGTTGGTTCCACCATCGGAAAGAATGTTTTACAGTCATCGATATTGGACGGAGTCCGGTGTCGCGTCGGAGGGTCCCGGAGCTTGGAGACAAACTTGGCGACCATTTGGCGACGAATTTGGCGACTTTGGCACCAAAATAGATTATACCCGAAAAATCGAGAATTTTCCCGATCCGTTCAGTAAGAACGGAGATACGCCTCGAACGTTCCTGATTGGTTGAGAGGCGTCTAGCCCCGCCTCCTGAGATCTATGAAAGGAAGCGGCCGCAGCTGCTAGGAGAGGGTAGTCGAAAGCGACGGTGAAGAACTGGTCTTCCACGGATAAGCGGAGCAGCGACGGAGTCAAGCTAGTGCTGAACTAAGCTGTGCGCTACTGCGCTGTGCGGTAGAGAGTCTTGTTATATGCTGCTGTGTATGCTGTTGTTGCTGCACGTCTCGGCTGAAGATAATCGTCTTTTATGCTGTATATAGTTGTCGTCTTTGTGCTGTCCTGTGTGTCTTCGTGTAAATTAACGTCGTTGTTTTATTTTCTACTGTCGCCTGCTGATTGAGCGTTCTCCACACCATATAACTCCCACTATCCAAACGAACCCGGAAATTTCGTAACAATATATATATAATGACATATTTTTTATTTCAATAAAAATATAAAAGCCATCACAAAAAAACGAGTCTGAAGCACAAATTCGAAGTGAAAAATTCGATTTTCAATAATATTATTTACATAGTAAGAATTAATCATCAAGGATCATGACATAAATTCGGTAAAATAGACAATATTCAAGTCGAAGATCTATATTTTATAATTATTACTAGCCAATGACGTCCAAGGAATTCATGTCGTTATCCTAGCTCCACAATTTTATGCACGAGTGGGAAAGAGGGTAACCATACAAGGCTATACAGTCTAGCCTATTCATAAGGCATACGGATTAACGGCTGCGAAAGTGTTGGGGAGAACTAAGGCTGAGCCATAAGAGCCATCACCAGCTACTACACAACTCTTCTCGTGGGAAGCATGCCCTGTCATTGGTAGAAAGTAACTGACCCTTTCCCATTTCTGTGCCCATTAGGTTGGCAAGAACCAACCTCCATGATGGACGCTTTTCATTCTCATATTTAAGGTGCCCCTCAAAGGGGGTGGAAAAAGAAAGAATACTTCTTTTGAAGAATAAAATAAATTTTTGAGGAGACATATTAGTTGGGTTTTTTAACTTAAATAATTATTACGTCTTTGCAATCAAAGCAGCGCAGCATCCTAGAATTTATTCTAATATTGATATAAATCTAGAAGTCATAAAAATAGTCGATCTTATAGAATATACTTTTGATTTTAATAAAATAAGAAAAAATAAATACTTCATGCGATATTCCAAATAATTCCAGCATATTCGTATAATCTTTCTCCTAATTTTATCTTCTCCTGTTTTTCAGGGAGATTTCACGTTAATCTAAAATAACGCGTTTAGCCACAATATAAATAAGCAAAGAAAGTGGCTAAACTAGAAAAGACCCACACATACCCAGACAAACATTTATCAAATTCAGAGGAGGGCAGAGAGTGGGGGGGAGAGGGTGTGTTTGGCAAGAATTTGCGCAAAATAACTCTGGTCATTGTTTTAGGCCAGAATCTACTTTGTTTTCTTAATTTATTTCCCTTTTGTAATGACTAAGAGGCTCGAGAACGACGCCCATTAATCCAAGTCCCCAGCCACCGCTCTGGTCAACGTAATCCCAGAACAACAACAGAGCAAATTTTCAGGAAAGTGGTCGGCGGGCGCTGTTTCTAATCTTGATAAACATTCTTTGCTGACACGGTGATCCTGACATTAGGTCAACAGCGTTGACTGATGTGATAATCCTGTCACAGGACTTGCTGAACGATAACCTTTTCCTCGATGAGTTTGGCGAGACGCTAAATCTTCATGAGAAGGAGAGGAAAACTGTTATCGAGTTTCGGCCTGTATTTTTGAAGTGAAATGAAATTCACCAGGGAATATCAAATGGAATTTATTTGTTTAGCTTTTAAGCTTTTTACTAATAGGATTACTGTAGGATTTGTTATGGATATTCAGGGTTTTTTTTTTTTTTTGTTTCTTTTTGGAGTTATTGGAGAATCTTTTTTCAAACACTTGTAGATTTAACACATGAATTTTGGATGTAGCTAAGAACACTGTAATAAACTTCCAAGAAATCAATTGAATCTTGAATATTTTATTCAATCAAATGCAAATGCAATTGTCATCATTTAAAATGCACTAATAAGTCAAATTTAATTAATGAAAATAATTGATATGATTATTTTTCTGACAACAAAAAAAAAGGATATTTGTATGAGCATTTAAGACAAAAAAATTTCCTGAAACATTCATTTTTTTTCTCTACACAGATACATGCTGCTAGTTTACAATTCATATAATTTTCTTGTGGAATGACTGATATGAAAGTACTTAAAGCTGTTTATCTTTTCTGATTCAATCTCGTAACTGCAAATTTGTTTATAATTTTGTTGTCACTGTACAGTAGCCTATAACTAATTTTGAATAATAATAATTTTATGTAATTGAATATTTAAATAATACTGTTTTGTTTAGAGAACTTGTTTTAATTTATTTTAAATTCTGATAAAAAGATACTCACAAAAATCTTTTAGTACGTTCATTTGATGGTTGCCTTATGGATGTATCAAAATTCCGCTGGATTTTAATATTTCTGACTTTCAATTTTTTTCAGCATTTTAGTTGGTTTTGGCCTTTTAGTGCGTGCCTTGACATTTTTGTCAAAATTATGAAGGACTCACACTCACTTTATTTTTATATTTTACTTGATTTTTGATTTGTAGTAATTCCCTCCTTTGGTTTTTTTTTTCGGTAACTAATAAATAAAATTATTGCTTGTAATTGATTAGTACAGTACATTCCCGAGTATCCGGTTCGTGATTATCCGGTTTCCGTACTATCCAGCTTCGTTTTCTTTTATCATAATTAAATGAGAAAGGTAGGGCCGTCTATTAAGTCATCTAGTAAGGACTTTTTCAAAACCTAAAAACTTTCATTTCTATCTTAGGGTTACCTTTTCATATCTGTGTAACAATTCATTAGAGAAAAATAAAATCAGTTTGAGCCAATTTTCTTAAGAAATCAGCCCCACAATTTATGTTAATGTTTTGTTTATATTTCCTGCATTTAAATTGGGCATTACAGAATTTATGCTAAAATATGAACAGTTTATATCCTTTTACTTTTTCTCTAATAAATTCTTGAAACGTGCAATGCAGTATATAAACATACATAAACTACCAGTACAGAGCCTTCTATTTGAACTTACCGGCAACTGCTTCTATGATTCACTGGATCGTGGCTGCGTTCACATTGAGATAACTGGAAGTTTAGCACTCAATAAGAAGTGAGTAAAATAATAGAACAGTGTTTTGGTAGAAAAACTTTGTATTCTGGTATTGGTGTGCAAATGAATAGAACTCCGGCCTCTCCGGCTTTTTTGTTATCCGGCCTGCCCTTCAGCCGCATTAGGCCGGATACTGTGGAGTGTACTGTATTTATTTGTATTTAGCTTTCATATAGAAATCTATAATGCTATTCCACATACTTATGTATCTATTGAAATGAAATTATTTTGTATACTGTTGTTTCATTACGAAAACTTTATTTAGCAACGTATTTATGTTTATAGGTTGAACGATTTCTTGCATTTTTTTTCACTCATTTACGAGAATAATTGCATAGTAATTCCTAATTTTTCAAGATTTTAATCAATTTAACCTTTTCTCTTATTAGATTAAACAAAATTATTGAAGATCATTACAATATACCTGCAATGCAAGAAATTAAACTGTATATTGTAGAAGAAGTTCAAATCTATGATATTATTTCTGATTATTTATATGAAATTTTACTATCTTTTAGTGGATTGAGATGAGCGAGGATAGAAGCTGGGACCTTGTGGTTCGCAGTCCAGTAACTTAACCATTATGCAAAAGCAATTGCTTGTGCAGCGTAGTTGTTAACTGGCTTATATGCTGTTCACTACAGACTCTCCCTCCAGTGAGTCGAACGATATGGCTGATGAGTGGTGATGTATTTAGCTGTTGTTTCTAATGCGCCTGTACCTATTTGAGTTGCGCCAAGCGTTATGGCGAGCGTGTTTGGGTGAGTGGTTGCTGTTGCTGCGTCACGTGAGTGTGACGACTTTGGGTTGCTGTGGGTAGATGGCGCCACAACAGCCGTACGAAGGTTGAAGGTTCATCGTTCGAGGTCACCAATTTAGCGATATGTGATGCTCGAGGATAGAACCTGGGACCTTATGGTTCACAGTTCAGTAATTTAACCATTATGCAAAAGCAATTGCTTGTGCAGCGTAGTTGTTAACTGGCTTATATGCTATTCACTATAAGCTGCTTTTGGATCCATCGATAAAATTATGCTTGCAATATTTTCTTAGATTGAATATTAAAAGCTATTTGAAAGGCAAAATGTACCAGAAACTTATTTCAAAATACGACAAAAATTAAAAAAAATAGCCCTTATGTAAATGCAAGGGCTGTTGAAAGAAGAATGAAGCCACCACCACACACTGTTTATTACATATGACATATTTCACCAATATGTATATATGGCAGTCCTGCCCTTATAAAATTTTATAAGGCTATTTATAATAAAAGATGCTGGGGCAATGGAATTGTCTCGGGCATAAAAGACTTTATGGAACAAAATAAATAGACTGAATTATGAATTTAAGCATTTCACCAAGGCTCATATTCCATACTCAATTTGTTCTGAAGAAGGAAAATCATCTTCCATTTTTATTTTCCAATAAAAGCGAATGGGGTAAAAAAAAAAACTTTCAACGGCCTATATCAACAGATTCTGGAAACCCGCCAACTTCGCCAGTAATCGAAACAGGGAGACCATAAACATCATTTACCATTTGCATTTCATGTCGCCAGAAGAAGATATTTCTGTGAAAACTGCAATAAATCATTCAGAGAAACTACCCTGAGAAACGTGTTGACACTTTTACCCAAACAGGCGCTACTCATCTGTACAAAAAGAGTAAAAGCGAAAAATCTTTCACTGGAGGAACCAGGATCAGTCTTCTTAGCAATATTACTTGCTATTCAAAACTTGGGGAGGGTATGATGAATGTTTTAAAGAGATTAAGTACTTCGACGAATTCATGTTTCACAGAAATATTATCTTTACGAATTTACACTCGTCTTGGGCTTAGACTCTAGAACAATCATTATTTATCACCTCGGTTTATGACATTTCATGCACTCAGCTGAAATTATTGCTGCATACAGTAAAGCACCATAGAATAAATTTGTTACCGGTTGAAATATAAGGTGTTATATGAAAATTTCATGTTTTATGAGTCTTACAATATTCAACCTGGCATTTTTACAGTATGGTGTATTTCGCATTTAGCTGTGTTTTGCTTGTTTGCAAAGAAACTCGAGGTTGAATTTTAGACGTCTTCCATTTCATCGACTTTATTAAAAAATTTGTTTCAAATCTATATTCGTAGTATTATATCTAATTAGCTAGTTACGTGTTTGTAGTGTAGTGAATAGCTTATAAGCCAGTTAACAACTACGCTGCACGAGCAATTGCTTTTGAATTGTGGTCACGTTACTGGGCTGCGAACCACAAGGTCCCAGATTCTATCCTCGCTCATCACAATTCGCCACATTGTTGACCTCGGTCGCTGAACCTTCAACCTTCGTACAGCTGTTGTGGCGCCATCTACCCGCAACTAAAATCGTCAGACTCACTAGACGCAACCACTCACCCACACACGCTCGCCATAACGCTTGGTGCTACTCAAATGAGTACATGCGCATTAGAATCAACAGCTAATACATCACCACTCAACAACCATATTGTTCGTCTCACGTCCGACTCACTGGAGGGAGAGTCTGTAGTGAATAGCTTATAAGCCAATTAACAAGTGCGCTGCACGGGCAATTGCTTTTGTATTGTGGTCATGTTACTGGGCTGCGAATCACAATGTCGCAGATTCTATCCTCGCTCATCACAATTCGCCACATTGTTGACCTCGGTCGCTGAACCTTCAACCTTCGTACAGCTGTTGTGGCGCCATCTACCCGCAACTAAAATCGTCAGACTCACTAGACGCAACCACTCACCCACACACGCTCGCCATAACGCTTGGTGCTACTCAAATGAGTACATGCGCATTAGAATCAACAGCTAATACATCACCACTCAACAACCATATTGTTCGTCTCACGTCCGACTCACTGGAGGGAGAGTCTGTAGTGAATAGCTTATAAGCCAATTAACAAGTGCGCTGCACGAGCAATTGCTTTTGTATTGTAGTCATGTTACTGGGCTGCGAACCACAAGGTCCCAGGTTCTATCCTCGCTCATCAAAATTCGTCACAGTAGAATCATGTTCTCGTACGCACGGAAGGGAGTACATATACACTTCTAGTTGATGGAATTCGTACAAAATTTGAGAGAAATCAATAATTTGGGCGTTAAAAGCCATCCTCCAAATTTTATTTGTGCACATGCTTTCAATTTTTTCTTTCTCTTATATAATGCATACAAGAAGTATTGCAATCGTAAAGAATTTCGAATTCGAGATTTTGATGACTCTTGACGTTTTAAACTTAAAAAAAAGGTAAATAGCTCGTATTTCAAGAGTAAATACATTTTATATATAAAAAAAATCCGCAATGAATCAGAGTAAGTAAAAATACTCTTTCGAGGCAAGTTGTGAAACAAGCTGCAAAAAGAATTAAATTTTTTTAAGAATTTCTAATGCCGAGCAAAAAATATTCAATGCTATGGAACGTTGTATGCGAACGTTGTATTCAATGGAACGTTGTATGCGATATTTCTATTTGTCAAGCATCATTGATAATTTGAAATTCAACATAGAAGGTTTTTGAATTCTATTATTCTATTGACACTTTTTGAATCTCTGTTATTTTTCTGTAAGTGGTGCTTTGATTCCAAGAAATCATCGTATTTCATAAAGCTGATGCCAGTATTAAAACCAGATAGAGTTTTTTCGCATATTTTCCAACAAAGGTCCTCGCGTGAAACTCTGTACCTTTAGTAAGGTTTCCAATATTTGCATGGCATTGACAAACAATAGCTAAAAGGTATAGATCTATCGCATGAATATAGCATCTGTCAATCGAATATGTAGTTTGGATCTTTTTCTTGACCATTTGAAATCCAAATTTGATAAGGAATTACAGTTGTAATCACAAGATCATATACTGAAATTCATTGATTTAAATCATTGCGCATTATATGCATGCGATAATACAGACCAACAGATGGTCAATCATTTGATAGATCTGATTAAAATTTTGATAATAATCGAAATTTTAGATGATAAACATTTACACCAAACTTTATCGATTGAACAAAATCTGATGGGAAATCAGCAAATTTGATCTAAAACTCATAACTCTGCATCAAATTCTTCGGTTTGCAGTTATTTTGTTAACTTATATTCGGAGAGACAGAGTTCCTTTGACTGGATTTTGCTCCAAATTCGATACAAATCTACAAACTTAATGTAAAGACCGTATGCCAAATTTAATCCGTCTGGTTCAATTCATTTTTGTATTATCGTGTTCACGGATTGACAGACATAATTCCAAAAATGCGTTTTTCGGTTTCAGAGTAGTTTGAAACGTGGAGATCGGGTAAAATTTTGAGTTCGAATCTTTTGGTGATTAAAATATTTTCTCTTAGCTTCCACTCTTCGTTTACGAAAAAATAAATACAGTGCGGTTTGTACATAATTTTCTTCCAAGTTCTGTAAAAGTTGTTCCACTGTATGGATACTTTCAATGTAGTGAAAGAGCAACAACTCATTAACCACTGAAACATGTTGCTTTCTTCTTTGCTCAACAATTTTCATGCAAATGTACTTCCGTGACTCATGAAAGCATTTTTTTTCTGTTCCTTCTACTCAAGTTATGTTTTTCTAAGGATTTTTCAACTTGTGTCCTGTGTTATCTCTTAATGTCTGAGATCTTCCTTTTTGTATCTTGAGCACTACTTGAGAAATTATTCTTTTTATTCTCTTGCTTTTTTTCTCTCCCGTCATTCTATTCATCTTGTTAGTACTTTGAAACCTTTTCTTTTACTTTCAGACACTTCAAAACATTTTTGGAATATTTTTTTCTTTTCTTCTTTTATCTGAATCTACTAAAAGTGACTTTCAATGGGAGGTGAAGAGGTTATATACTTTGAAAGCGAGATTTTGCCATAAAGATTTGGGTTCAAAAAAATTTAACTCATCATCAGAGAGGCTACTTTTCTTTCTTTCTGTCTGGTGGCTTTATTTTGTTATGAAAAATGCCAAAATAAAGTGAGTTTAAATCTGCCTATAGCTTTCGAATGAAATAATTTCCGAGCCGTTTTAGAGAATGATACATTTTTTTTTTTTTTTTTTTTTGAGAAAGGGTTTGGAAGGGAATGTAATAGTTGAGGTTTGCAAAGTTAGGTCTAGGAGAGGTCTTAGGAGTTATACAGTGGTCTAGTAGAGCAAAAATGCTTCCGTTGAAATCACCTTTTAATCATAAATAAACAAATTTTGGGGAAACTGTTAAGTTTCTCCATCCGGGCTTTTACTATTTCTTTAAATTATGTTGAAAGTGACAAGTTAATTACAATTCATCCTGCACTCGTAGCACATGAAAAGCATAGATAGAGTATGTAATTTTGCGTAAAGTTGTAATCAGAAAATTCATCCCTGCATTGCTTTAAATTAGTTATTTTACTTTCTCTTATACGTAGTATAGAGCAAGTATAGTAATCGTGAAAAAATTTGAATATAATATTGTTACGAATCCTTGATGCGGCTTCCCAGCATAGTGGGTTCCATAGGAGATCCCAGAGCTTGGCGACAAACTTGGCGACTTGGCGACGAATTTGGCGACTTTGGAGCCAAAATAGATTATAACCGAAACATCGAGAATTTTCCGATCCTTCCAGTAGGAACGGAGATACGCCTCGAACGTTCCTGATTGGTTGAGAGGCTTCTAACCCCGCCTCCTGAGACCTATAAAAGGAGTAGCCCGCAGCTGCCGAGTCGAGTCGTGACCCAGCAGTGGTGGACCGGTGGTGAACTGAGTGGTGTACCAGTAGTCGGAAGCGACGGCGAAGAACTCGTCTTCCAGGGACTAACGGAGCAGCGACGGAGTAGAGCTGCTGTGTATACTGTTGTATGCTGCTGTGTATATTGTTGTATGCTGCACGTCTCGGCTGAAGATAATCGTCTTCTGTGCTGTATATAGTTGTCGTCTTTGTGCTGTCCTGTGTGTCTTCGTGTAAATAAACGTCGTTGTTTATTTTCTACTGCCGCCAGGTGATTCAGCGTTCTTCACACCAAATCACTTCCACTATCCAAACGAACCCGGAAATTCCGTAACAATATTAAATTTGCATATATTATAATTTATTAAAGGGATTAATTATTATTGGATTATTAATATTATTATTATTATTAAAGAATTAATTATTATTTATTTAATAATAATTTAATAATGAATTATCATTAAATTATTTGAATATGATATATTTTACTCTTAAACTCGATATACAATAAAAATAATCGATTATACATATTGGCTCTTTATTTTTATCAGTCAGTCACATAATTTAATTTAATATAAGTTTGCTATTTTAATGCGAAAAACAGATACAAAATTTCTTTTTTCTAGATTTTTGCAAATTTGAGTTACCGTAATCCCTTAAGTACAAACAGATAGACCGAAATTCTATCTTAAAATATTCGATACAAATGTGTTATTCTTAAATCACATATTAAATTTTGTATATATAGGGATACTTTCACATAAGCATATTCACACTGACAAATGAACATTACTGAACGGATTTCGCCGAAAATTTGAAGGGCAGTTTTTATTTAAAAACTTTTATTTCTATAGTTTCTTCAAATTTTTATTTTTCATGTTTACTGATAAAAAATACATATCTATAACAATACAAATAAATGAAATGATTGATAAATCTCATATTGATTTAAATCAAAAATAATTAATTTATATATTTTATACTAATGGAAGAAGTAATAAAAGAAAGCTTATTAACTTTTACATTTTATATTGTTGGAAACAGTAAAAAAGACAAGATCCAATATTTTGAGCGTCAATTTTATTTATTTATTTCATAAAAAGTTATTAAGTTAAAAAGTTAGTTTGATTTTATAAAATATTTCGTTATTTTTTAGTAATAACATTTATTTTATTTCCTACTTTATGATGAATTCATAACTTATATTTTAGCTGTTGTGAATCAAATGTATCAATATTATTTCATCATATTCTTTTTCTTTTTTAAGATTTTCCAGCTACATGTTGCCATTTCATTTTTCTCAGAAATATTTCTTAGAAAAGAAAATTAGTTTTGCTTTAAATATGTAAGATAAATGATCAGAAATACTTTTTTTCTTTTCAACATTCACTATCTAATTCATGCATAAAGAATCTGAAACTTTCAATTTTATTTTCAGAAAATAAAATTCTATTTTATCTTATTTGACTCATGTTCAATTTGTTTGGGAATATCTAAAGTTTAGAAGATGTACGCTATTAAGAAGAGCTTTTTCATACCGTCTTTGAATAAAACTGTCTTTTAACTTTAATAAAAAAAAATAACTCGAAATAAATTGCATTCTAAACCGTCTATAATACATTCAAGATATCTAAATCGTAATAAAAAGAAATCATTGGATATGATTTTAACTCAGAAAAGGAAATACAGTACAAAAAAAGGAGGAAAATTTGCAAACAGGATTAGGAAAGGAAGTTAAAAAATGTTGGAGTAGTTTAATAAGTGAAAAAAAATTGTATTTTGATAAGCATATAAAAAACAAAAGTCGGAGAGCTTTTTTAGTTCATCTGGGATTTGTGCTCGAAGAATTTTCTCCCAGAAGGCTTACCTGCCAAGCTATCTTTCGTTACTTTCAAATATTTGTATAAAATAGAACAACTCATAAAAGGGCAAAATAGTAAAACCTTATATCTTATTTGACAGCAGTAGCTAAGAAAGTTTTATTCTTAACGGGGATTTAATATTTAACAATCATACTTTAAAATTTAGTAATAAAAATTAAATTGATGGTTATTTTATAAATAAATAATTCTAAGAAATAAAATTATTTGATGCTTTCAAACTGTAAAGTAATATTATAGTTGTTTCTTTTGAGGAAATTCAAAAATTTAATTCGAAGTGTCATTGCCTGATAATTTTTTGGCTTTCATCAGCCTTTGTCTGCATTTATTTTTAATTATATAGCCAGAATTACCCGCTGATAAAGAAAATTATACAATCACTGTTACCTGCACACAAATAAGATAGTTATATAGACACAATTTTCTGCATACGAATAAGATTATATGACCACGAACACCTGCACAAAAATAAAATCATATAAAGTCACCATTATTGCATAAAAAACAAGGTTATACAACCACGCTTATCGGCACATAAGCAAGGTATAATGCTATAAGGTATATAAGGTATAATGTGCAAGCATATGATCTTGAATATTAACACCATAAAAAGCATATTATAGGTGATATTTTATCCTTAGTATAAAATGTTAAAGGGTTTTTGATTATTTCTGGATAAAATTTTCGCTTGTTCGTATGTGTGGTATCAAATATGAGTGAAAATAAATTTTTGCCCATATTTTATTCGATTTATTTTATAATTTTTATCCAAGGTGGTAGCTTTCTAAAAACTCCATTTCTGCTCAAACGAAAATAAACTTAATGCCGATAATGCTAGTATTTCCGAAATAATGTTATCACTTGTCAGCACATGTGATATCAAACTTGAGTGAGCATAAATTTTTCTCCATATTTTATAACTAATTTATTTTATAATACTTTTATCTATGATAGTGTTTTCTAGAAACTCTTTTCTACTCATAAGAAAATAAACCTAATGGCAATAACTCTATTGTTTCAGAAACAATGTTTTCACTTGTCAGCACATGTGGTGTCAAAATTGAATCAGCATTTATTTTAATCTATACTTTTATCAATTTATTTTAGAATATTTTTATTCATGGTGGTAGATTTTAAAAACTCCCTTCTACTCCTAAGGAAACAATCTTAATGCTGATAACGCTATTATTTCAGAAACAACGTTTACACTTGTCAGCACATGCGGTGCCAAAATTGAATCAGCATTTATTTTACTCTATACTTTAATCGATTTATTTTAGAATATTTTTATCCATGGTAGTAGATTTTAAAAACTCCCTTCTATTCCTAAGGAAACAATCCTAATGCTGATAACTCTATTATTTCAGAAACAACGTTTACACTTGTCGGCATGTATGCTATCAAATTTGAGTGATCATAAATTTATCGCCATACTTTAATCTGTTTACTTTATAATTTTTTTTGTCCATGGTGTTAGCTTTCTAAAAACTCCTTTCTGCTCATAAGAAAATAATCTTAATGACAATAACGCTATTATTTCAGAAACAATGTCATTCAAAAAACTACTTGTTTTCTACTTCTTTGCCATTATCATCAACATTTACCATTCTATAACTCTTTTAATTTATCATGTATTCAAGTTCCGAAAGTTCCTAGATGTATTCAAAATGACATCATTTATTCCCATCTTTCCATAGTGCAGACATCTCTTCCAGAAAACCCTTTGTTACCTCTAGATGAATGGTTATTCTTTAGGAGTGGAATTCTGGGTAACCGGAAGTTTCACTTGCCTTTTCAGTTGCCAGTTACCGGTTCCTCTTTCAATAGCTACAGCTCGAACAAAATGCCCGTAACAAGCTATTACTCCATTTTGTGTCATCTCTCACACAAATGGAGGGTCGTAAAATTTGCTTGACTAGAATAGAACAGGTGGAGCTTCTCAATTCGAATAAAGCAAGCTGCTTTTCGCTCTTCTGTTTCTGTGAATTGTTCTTCGTTAGCAATGATCTTCATGCATGTATTCAGTTTGCTGATAAATGCATGGAGAACTGATTAAATACTGAATGCTGAATTTTGAAAGGATTCCGGGTGTATTATATAGCAGCAAATGCATTTATAATATTGACAAGTAGTTTGATATTCTATAAATAACTTTCGATTAATCGACAATTCTGAAAAGACTATAAAGTAAGGAAAAAGCGAGCAGATTTGCTTCAGTTTTGTTCCCTTATATAAATAAATGAAATATGAAATAATAATACAGTTTTCTGATTGAGAATCTTTTTAAAGGAAACATGCTCGTATATGGTGTCTTAATAAAAGTTCTTAGGTTGTTGTTTGTTTTTTTTTAATTATGCATTGTAAACCATATAATGCAATTGACATTTTCATTCATAATACAAATTTCATTCCATCTTTGTTTTTTGTTTATTACATATTTATGATAGTCTGCATAGTTAATTAATGTAAGTTTACAATTTGCCATGAAGTCTACACTTTTATTGTCAATATTTTGTGACTGACACTCTGTTTCTCACTAGCAGTAAAATACCAGAAGAAGAAGAATTTACAGTTATAATCCTCATAATCTACATTTTAAAATCAGGGTATAGAAAAACATAAAAAGTACAATACAATAAAATTACAAAGAATAGGTTGGAAACATTTAAAAGAAACAAAAATAGTTCCCGGATCATATATTTTTATCATTAATTTTTTTATCTAGTAATTCTAGGCATTTCAGACTTTCTTGTATTTGGCAATCTACATTCTCCTCCAAAAGTATATCCTTTGTTCGTACTTTGTCCTGTTCTCTTTTTTTATATAAATCAAATGCACAGACTTTGCTCCTATCTTCCACAATCCTGATTATAAATATAAGAATGCATACCCTTATCAAATTTCCTCAAAGCATGAAATTGGCTTGAATTATTTCTTTTTCTACGATATGTTTATGTATTTTTTCATCATGAGGGCTTTTCCATTTTACAGAAATATTTTTAAGACAATATTTTTTTTTATCTCTGTAAAATAAATTATAAGAATATTATGGAAATTTAATGGAATATTTGAGAAGTATTATTTTATAGAAATAATATTTCCCAAATTTTATTTGTCTGCTTGTAAACTAATAATTTTTATATTTTTTTATGCATTATATATGTATTTGATGCAAAATTGTTCAATCTATTACCAGTATCTCAGTGCTTCATGTCTCTATTTTCAGCTGCAGTTAGTTTCAGTGGATGCCAAAATTTCGAAGCTGAAATATATAAAAACTAATAAATCAAAATAGCAATACTGTATAGAAAATTATTAAATATTCCTAAACTTTTTCAATGGTTTTCAACGACGTATTATTTTGATTTTAGTGTGTTCCCTACATCCTGGAAACTTCCAGGGTATAAATACTATGCTGCTGAACATTTTCCCTTTAGGTTTAATGTAAATCTTAAAATATATGTTTAAAACGTGAAAAAGTGTTGAGATACTCTCTCTTATTTATCGGACTCGTTGCAAAGTTACTCTATGAAAAATTGCACGTTTGAATATCTTTTAATATCTTTAAATCTTAGCAAAAAACACACAATTTTTATGTTAAATATGTAGAAAATAAATACCATATTATTGGGATCTGGTTATACACAGTCTAGTACATATAAAGGTTACAAAAATGTAATTAACATAAAGCATCAATATTAGCCAAACACATGACACATAAAAATGCGGAAATGACATAATCTTTTAAAAATCCATTGATAGCGTATACTATAGAATGGACTATTAAATCTTGCTATCTCTTATTGAAATACTTAAACAACTACTCAACATGATACAGAAGTTAATTTTCAGAAAATCTCATCGCTTTACGATATTTAACATTTTACCTGACCTCGATCATTTATTGACCATACGAAAACAGCATGCACTTATGACTATATAAGTTAAATTAACAGCATACCCTTAAATTCTTAACCTTAATATATTTTATCGTCAGATCTCGGGTTTAATCTATACTTATAATAAAGCTCAATGTGTGTGTGTGTGTGTTGGCGCTCTACAGGCCAGGTCATTTGACATAAAGCTACCAAATTTGGTACATGTATACCTCAGAGGTCGGGAATGTGCACCTGGGGTCCCTTTTTTTGAAATTTTAATTAGAATTTTAATTATTAATTAAAAACTAACTTTCCCGCCAAAAAAATCTTCCATTTTCCCCACCGCCAACTTCTCCGCCAAAAAAATCTTCCATTTTTCCCACCGCCAAATGAGTAAGGCTTTTCTTTTTTTTTTTCTCCCAACAGTAATAAGGCTAGGGTTAACATTTTACGGCGGATTATTTCAAACGATTCTGTTTATTTTCTTAATGTTTTATGCATTTAAAATTAAACATTGTTAATTAATCCATGTTTCAGATTCATTCTGAAGTACTTTTGAATTAAAATAACACAGAATAAAGGAAATTAAAAATGTATAATCTGCATAGCGTTACCCCAACTGGCGTAGAAAAATTCACACATTTGCGTTACCGTAAAAGGCGAAGAAAATTCACGCATGCGCACTGTGTTCTGATTGTTGGCATGGCAACCATTATCAACGGACGATTTAAATTACTTTTAGGTTAGTTGTATGCTTTTGTAAGTAAATTGTATTTATGTTAGTTATATATTTTTTGTATATGCTTATAGTTTTAAGTACATCGTTTTTTAAGTAGTTTTTTTTAAACCTGTTTTCGACCGATTATTTTAAACGATTCGTTTTATTTTCTTAGTGTTTGATGCATTTAAAATGAAACATTGTTAATGAATCGATCCGTTCATGATGAATCTGAGAAAATTTTGTTGACAAATTCTTGAGATATTACATAAATTAAGAAAGATATTCTTTATTGCCCATAAAGTTTAAACGCTCAGTGACTCTATTATCAATAATCATATTATTAAAAAAATGCTTTGTTTCAGTAAAAATTATTATTATATTAATTGCAGATTAATCCTTTACACTTTAATTTAAAGCATAAATTCTACGAGGGGTAACAGAAAATGAGAGAGATACATATCACGTTATGACTGAAGGCCTTTATAATATTATGAGTGAATTATATGACTATCAAAATTTGAAGTTTTAAAATATTTTTCTGAAGAATCTATTAAAGTTGGAATTGTATAAAATATTTAATTATTAAAATTTTAACGAACATTAAGATTGGCGAACCGGCTGGTCGCCAAAGGCGGCTAGTCCTTTCAATAAATCTAATCATATTGTTCAACAACCAGCCAAATCACAGAATCAATTGAAATTTGTGACTTATTTATGCTAGATTATAAATAATAAAGTGTGATGAATGAAATATAGCATCGAAGCCTCAGCCCTGCTTTTTTTTTCCCTCGTAGGTGAACGCATATGTGCTTCGTGCATGTGCGGTGCTGGAAAAAGCGTCAGATACGCGGCCAACGGGCGAACAGTCCAAGAGCCAGGCTGCCCAACAAGCGGAGGAAGAAGCTAGAGAGAAGGAGAGGAAGGCAAGACTAGAAGGTGGCATATCCTTTTGTTTTAGTAGTTCTTCATTCCGGTTATATAACTATCTGGGTTTGACAGAATATTCAAAACTGAATATTAAAATAAAATAGATGGATCAAATATAAAATTACAATTATTGGAATTTTAAAATTTTCCTAATATAAAATTATATTCTGTCCTCTTGGATTAAAAGTAATGATCTTTTTTGACAAAATTTCTTAGCAATATATGTATCGAAATTTATCTAAATAGAATGAAAGCAGTGTTTACAAATCAATTAACGAAAAGAATCAATTCTACTGGTAACCTAAATATATATATATATATATATATATGTTACCAGTAGAATTATCTTATTTAGGTGTACATTTGATGTTAAATATTTCAAATAATAACCATATTTGATTAATAATTAAAATCTAGATATATTTCTAGAAATATTATGAAAACTAGGATGGAATCCACATTCCAATTTTGTATCAATTTTACTTAAAGAATTTTTAGATAAAGATATTCTAAAATTTCTGAATATATATATATATATGAATATATATATATATATATATATGAATATATGTATATATATATGAATATATATATATATATATGAATATATATATATATATATATATATATATATATATATATATATATATATATATATATATATATATATATATATATATATATATATATATATATATATATATATATATATATATATATATATATATATATATATATATATATATATATATATATATATATATATATATATATATATTCAAAGAACATGATTTTTTTAAATGTTCGATTAAATGTTTTTAAAAATATTTCAACTTATTTTCCTTAACTTTTTTCATTCCCTAATAGTGACTTTCATCAGGAACATAAATTTGAAAAATAAAATTATTCCAAATAATATATTATTTTTGCTTAAACTATTATATCAAAATATTATAAATATTAAATATTATATCAAAAATTGAGTGTTAAAATCTTTATGAAATAACATTTAAAATACATTTTGAGCTTAAATATTCGAAATAATGCCCTAATTCCGCTTCTGACGATTTTGAAAATCGCAAAAAGTTATATGAGTAATTTTAAGTTTTGCCAAATTATTTTTTATTAATCATTCCTCTACTGAAACAATATACCTATAATTATTATATGCTGTTTTTAATGCTTATTAATACTGGCAGAATTAGTATTTTATTTTTCATTTAGAGAAAGATGAAATTTTTCATTTTGAGAAACTTTTACAATTTATATTCTTGATTATAAGAATAACTGAGAATTTAAAAGAGTATTGGTATGAATACCAAGACCTTTTATTCTTATACAGAATTCTAATAATTTTTAGTTTCGCAAAGAATAAAGTAAAAATTAAATTGAAAAAGAAATTTTCAATAATGCCGCGAGTAATGTCTGACGAAAATAAAAATGTTAAAAGTTGTCGGAAATCGGAAAATAGAATTCCCTATTTTGAATTGAAAGTAAATTTTTTAAAGTGACAGCTATGTTTTTTATGATAATTTTTTTAAATAAATCTTAATTAAATCTTCTTCAAGTTTTGTGGAAAAAAAGATGCATAAAAAATTGATTAAAAGTAAAATTATTTTTAAATGCAGTTAATTCTTTAAAATCTTATAAAAATTTTCTAAAGTGAAATACTCTATTTGCAAAACCAAGGCATTTCTAATAAAATATAATTAAAAAAAATCGCTAAAAAAGTTGTTTCACATATATATTTTGTTTTCTTTTTCAATTTAGTAAAAAAAAAGTTTAAATTTAGTTCATCGATTAAAATTTAAAGTTCAGAGTCAGAAGAAAGTATTTTCAAAAACGAAAAATATCTTAAGTACCTCAGGTGTTCTTTCCACTAGTTATGCATGAGTGTTAATAAATGTTGAAATAATAATAATCGGGTTGAAATTGCTTTACTTATTCTTTTACATTCATTCTGTCTGCCACATTTTTATTCAGTTCACTCATATTACATTATATTGCAATTTCATATCACTCAAAACCTAACAAAACTTTTAGGAGATTGTAACATTCTAGAAAACAAAAATTATCTAAATTTGAGTCTAATTTAATAAATATATTCAATTTTAATATTATATTTAACGTATGAAATGAAATGAAAAAAGAAATGAAATGAAAAAAAGAATGAGCTATTTTTAACATAAAATAGCATAACAATATTTTGTTTCTTTAAATATTTTAATGATATTTTTGCAATAATTAATTTTTAATCATAATTAATTAGCATATAGCACTAATATGAAAATCTTAAAAAAAATAATCTCAGAAAAAAAAAGAATTCTGCTTAAAATCTCTCTAAATTAAAAGCAATATGTTTAAATTCAATAATTACAATGAACTAATTTTCAACTTAACATGCTTAAAATAAATAATTTTAAAAAGTATTACCTATTATTTAATTTAAAAATCTGATATGCATACAATATTTTTCATGATAAATAGTCTCGTAAAAATATATTGAATCCCATTAATATATAAAAGTAGGTTTAATGGATGTCTAAATCTTAAAAATAATGGTGTAAAAGAATATAAAATGAAATATAAATTCCAATAAAAGACAAACAAAAATTCTTTACTTATCAACAAAACGTTAATGCCAATTAATCATTGGAGAGATAAATATAAAATTTTTGACCTAACATATAACCCTGCTCTTAAATTTTATCGTGTTGAACAGAAAAGAAATGAAACAGTGAATCGAATATTAATTTTAACGAAATGATTCCGATGAGGGGGAAAGCGAGATGTATTTTTGATAGCTCCTTGAAAATAAATCGACCATTTCTTTTCAATGGAAGCACTAAGATTATTATGAACAAAATCTTACAGATATCAGAATCATAAAATAAGGGTATGGAGCGTTTAAAGCTGATTACAGTACTGACTTTCCAAGAAGCGGTAGGTCTGGAATTAAAGCACAGTTCCAGCGTCCCATGCGCGCCTCGAGTCCGCCGCATTTTCCCTCTTTCCCTGCACTTGTAATTTTCCTGGGTTCTTTGGTGTCATTTCATTTTACCGACAATGTGAGGGAAGCTCCCTACATACATCTATAGGCGAGAGTGGTCCTACAGCGTGTCAGATGGCAGATTTACAACCATATCCATAAAGACAACGGGAACGCTGCTTAAGTGGAGCAAGTATGGACCGTATTCAGATCTGCAAGCAGATTATTGTCCAGACGCAGTAAATTTGTAATTGATATTCTCTACAGAATAAAGCATAGTAGAATTTTCATAAATAACGCTTGTTTCTCAGATTGGTCAGGTATTATGTCCTTGACATAATGCTCATCTAAAAGTTGCTTTACAAACAGAGACAGCCTTGGCTTTCTCTGATCTATTAAGGAGAAGCTTTTTAAAGTAATTTGTCTTATCGCTTATTCAATTATTATATTTGCAAAAGTAAACATATTTCTTAGGATAGTAAATTTCGAGCAATAAAATATTATAATAAAGAAAAATCTTTGAGCTCTTAAGTTATATAGATTACGTCTATACTCTATTTTAAAAAAATTTATACATTCAATTTTAATATTCCTATTCAACTTCAGATTGAAAAAGTAATATTCCAAATATTTGTATTAATATTTAGATTGATTGCATAACCTCTATCAAACTTAATCGAAAGCGTGAAATTTGCTTGTATTATTTCTTTCCTCTATCTGTTGTTAGAATTCATTTAATGATTCTCTCTTCTGAAGCTGGTAGAAATACTTATTTTCGTACTATATTATTGTCTAAAGAACAACTGATAACTTTAATAGAGTTATTAATAAATAATAATTTAGATTTTAGCGCATTTTTAGTGCAATCTGTAATAACTTTTCATCATTCACTTATTTAATAGTGCTGTTTTTCTTCAGGTTCTTTGTTGTTGATTTTTAATTAGGTAGTATATACAGGTGGTTATCAAAATAATGGAAACACCTTAGATTTATAAAGAATCCTTTATTAGCGTAGTGAAGGACCGTGAATGGAATGTAATACATCTTGGATTCGCCTAGGAATCGATTCATACAAGTGTTGAATAATGTTTAGAAGAATATTGTATCATTCTTCCTGGAGATATTGTGAATGTTCTGGGAGAGATGTCGGTGGAGAATATCGATTCCGTATTGAACGTTCTAAAACAGACCATAACGATTCAATTATATTGAGGTAGGGGGATGTGCGTACCAGGGCAGATATTTAACTTCATCCTCGTGTTCATCAATGCTGTCACAGGCAGAAAAATTTTTAATATCCTACCTTCAGTCAACCTTAATCCCACTAACTGGAACAGAGAGGAAATTATTTTCTTCTCAGAACACGGCCCTTTTCCTGCCTACCTCAAAAGGTTCAACCTGTCTGAGAGTGACCAGTGCAGTTGTGGTGGGATAGGCACCGCACTTCATTATGCTACGGAATGCATCCTTACAATCTCCTGGCATATGAAAAAACCATCACCAAGCCATGAACAGGAATGGCTGAAAAGAGTCACCAGCAACTTCCTTTCCAGACAAAAAATCCACAGAATAATTAAATTTATAAGTGGAAATAGAGACCTATTCTCGCCTCCATAGCACTCAACATCAAGTCTCATACCAAAAAAGACTAAGGGAAAAAACAAGCACTGCAGTCTCCTGTCACACATTTCAATCAAACAGAGATTGTCTTCATTTCCATTTCTCAAATCATTTTCCATCTGATTTTTTTTAACTGCATCCTGATCTACTATAACATAAAAAATGTGAACACAGATTATATGTATATTTTTACAAATTTTATCTCTCAATCTGCATTATATTTCTAAGTTAATTACTACAAATTATATTTCTAAGTTGAAAAATTATGTAAACGGTCTCATCATAATATAATTTCTTATATAATTGTAAATTTTGTAAATAGTTATTTTTGTTTCGTTTTCCTACTGTAAATATTTTGTTAATTAAATAAAATTCCCGTAACATGCCTACCAAACCGTTCAGTGACCAGAATGGTCACGGATACGGGGGTATGAGACGGCGTTCTGTTCTGTTCATCATTGGGCAAGTCTCGCTACATGGATAGGTGCATTACCATCCTGGCAAATTCCATCTTTTTCAGGAAACAAAGTTTGCATCATAAGATGGACCTAGTCAGCTGAAATTTCTCTATACTTCTCCCCAGTGATCCTTCCTTTTAGGGTTACAATTGGTCCAGCAGAAAACCACGAGATGGCTGTCCATATCATGACATGGAGGTGGCTCCATGCTTGATAGTTGGAAGAAGACAATCACGGTCATACGCTAATGCAGGTGTCCTCCAAACGTACGCCCGTTTTATTGTAGGGAAAAGTGTGAAACACGATTCGTCAGACCATATTACTTTCTTCCCCTTATCAATCGACCAAATTTTGCGAGTGTGACACCACTGTAGAAAACGTTTACCATTAACATCTGTGACAAGTGGCTTGGGAATCGCTGCTCTGCCATAAATGCTCTGCTTATGAAAGTGCCGTTTAACTTTAATTACTGACACTCGAGAATCCAGATGGGTATTGAGCTCTGCGGTCCTTTTTTCCGTAGTTGTTCGCTTTTTAGACGTTGCAATCGGCTTCAATACCCGTCGATCTCTTTCATTGAGTTTCTCTTTCGCCCACTATTTTGCTTTGCCGAGCTTTTCTTGCCGCGCTGTGTGTATGCTGTCATAACTTTAGACACCGTATCTCTAGAAACACCTAAAAGTTGGGACGTTTCGGTCACATTTGCTCCAGCTAGACGGGCCCCTACAATTTGACCTCTTTGAAACTCTGAGAAGTCCACGTTTTACGCTTTTGAAAAAACTCCAAGAATTTCAGAACTTTTATAAAGCTAAAACATACTACTAGAATATTTACATTGCTATTTATAAAAAAAACTGGTAGCTATTATTATATTTTTATGCTTACGAAGCGCATTCAGAATTGTCACATTTATTCACAGGCGTTTTCATTATTTTGGTAATCACCTGTATATCTTATGCGATTTTCTGAAGATCATCGGACTATTTTTAGAAATAAATGTGTACATTTTAAATAAACTGATTAAATGAAAATGAAGACGTCGATATAAATATTAAAATATCATCCATACTCAAATCTCATCCATTTAATCTATTCTCATAAGCATTTACAAAATCTCAATTCATCCTTTTAAAAGCTGCAGAGCGCTACAGATGAAATAAATGCTCAGATAGAAATCATGTTGAAACATATTTACTGGTGATTTCTTGGTAAATTCAGATATTTTTACACTAAAATGAAAGATAGGGATTCTACTGTTTAGACAGCATTTCCAGCCTTTTCATAAAGGAACCCTAAGTCTATCTAATAATCTCAAATGCTTTCAAAAAAAGAATCTGCTTTCACCTTGAATGCAAGGTTTTTGGAAGAAAGGAATTTACCAAGTATTAGGTGTTGACTGCGGTGGCATAAGGTTCTACGGTATCGTTATTGGTTTAGTAGAAGAACAGTGAACCAATTGATCCAGCAGTAGAACCCATCTGTGAGATTGGACTATGTAAGGAATATATATATATATATATATATATATCATATTCTTCCTTTATACAAGAATTTTTTTCATAAATTTTTTTTCTCCCGTCTCAGTCTAAGATAATCAGGGAAAGAAAGGAAAATATCCTATTTCTTAAGTATCGAAGCCTATATGTTTGCATCGAATAAGAACAGCTTATGTTTTCTCTGCAAAACGTATTTTCAGGAAATCGAGCTCATAGTTGCCTTATGGATTTGGTTTACCTTCTGCCCTCAGCATTTTGTGGTAGTTTGTAGAAGATTATATACCATTTTTTATTTTCTTTCCTATTTCGCTCATTTTAATATGTTTGCGGATAAATGGGATATCTGCATAGAGCAGAGGATTTTCTCAAAGTTGATCCTTAGAAGATGAATCGTTCAAGGACATTTTATAGTAGAATATTAAAAATATATTCATGCTACTGGCCAAAAAAATTGCAATGATATTTTTTTAAAAAATATCCAAGAAAGTAAAGGCAACATTGGAAAAAAAATCAAGAATAGTGAAATTATGGATAAAACAAATCATTGTTCCTTATATTACGCAATCAGTAAATCAGAAATAATAAAAGCATAGTTGCAGACATGATATTAACTCAGTACTAAAAAGCATTATAAAAATAATAGGCTATTAGAACACAATTTTAGGGAAACACGAATTTTGGGCGTATCACGCGAATATCCGTGTTCATAGCGGCCGCAATAATCAACAGCTTCGAAAAACCAGTGGAAATGGTCGCCACAACACTTTCTCACATGCTTTCTAATAAAGTTGTTATACCAGGAAACCCCTTGCTTGGAACTGACGTACAATAGTTACGAAATATTAACCTTTGGCGTGAATTTACCATCTTTACTGAATCTATTGTGTCATCCTTGGCAAGTATTTTAGCGATTATTCCAAAAAACACGTTTTTCTCAATTGATTGAACCAAAGATTTGGCACAAAAATACACTTGTTGTTAAAATAAAACCCCGCCTCAAATTTGACAAATTTAAGTCATTGCGTTTTTGAGTTATTGCATGTTTCTGAAAGTACAGACAGACAGACGGTCAACATCTCATTGGATCAGGCTCAAAATGGGTAGATGTTTACACTATAGATGTTAAATATGTATACAGAATTTAATCAATCGGGCTCTCTACATTTTGGTGTTAATTTATATATAAACAGCCAGACAGACAAACCTCATGTGAATGGATTTTACACTAAATTGACAGAAATTTTAAACTATGGTATTAAGACAGTATACTAAATTTCATCCTTCCACTTCAAAGCAAACGCCTAACAGACAGATAGATTTTTTTAATTTTTTTTAGAGTTCAATGGCGATTCGGCGAAATATCTCGTTCGAATTTTTTGATAACTACGATTTTTCTCTACACTGCATAAATGCGAAAGTAAAAATATGAGATATATGCATTTGAAAGTATGCACTCAGAAGTGAGAAGAAAAATAATACTCGAGCTTTCATGGTTTCAGTCACAGTTATAAATTCAACTTATTATATATACAAGTAGAACATGGGCATACGAAAAGATAGAAAAGTTATGAAGGGAAATATTGACAGAATAACACCCAAAAGTTTAATTAACTTCGCAAATATTTCACTCTTCTACCCTCACAAACGATGACATACATGAAATGTTGTACAACATTTGAGCATACACCAGCGATCGCGTCTTTCAAACAAAATGTAAGCTTCTGATTCCAAGACCGTCCGCCAAATATGCTTCTTTCCAGTTTGCAATTTCCCAGAAACAAAGAGCAGACATGTATATTGTTACGAATCTGTGATGCGGCTTCCCAGCATAGTTGGTTCCATAGGAGGTCCAAGAGCTCGGCGACAAACTTGGAGACCATTTGGCGTCTTGGCGACAAATTTGGCGACTTTGGCGCCAAAATAGATTATACCCGAAACATCGAGAATTTTCCCGATCCGTCCAGTAGGAAAATTCGTTCGTTCAGTTACGCCTCGAACGTTCCTGATTGGTTGAGAGGCTTCAAGCCCCGCCTCCTGAGACCTATAAAAGGAGCAGCCTGCAGCTGCCGAGTCGTCGTGAACCAGTGGAGTACGAGAATAGTCGGAAGCGACAGAGACGAGAGTAGTCGAAATCGACGGTAAAGAACTGGCCTTCCAGAGATAAGCGGAGCAGCGACGGAGTGAAGCTAGTGCTGAACTAAGCTGTACGCTACTGTCTTCAGTAGAGATTTGTTGTATGCTGCTGTGTATGCTGTTGTTGCTGCACGTCTCTGCTGAAGATAATTGTCTTCTGTGCTGTATATAGTGGTAGTCTTTGTGCTGTCCTGTGTGTCTTCGTGTAAATAAACGTCGTTGTTTTATTTTCTACTGCCGCCTGGTGATTGAGCGTTCTTCACACCATATAACTTCCACTATCCAAACGAACCCCGGAAATTTCGTAACAATATAAATAGGCTCGTGGTATTTGTAAAACTATTTAAAAGCTTTCATCTTTATCGACTATTTTCAGTTTATATTCTTATGCTCTTGTTTCCAATCTTTCTGGGATATATTTTCAAACCCCTTTACGAATTTTCATAGGAAAAATCAAATAGCAATGGATATGGATATTAGAATTTTATGAAATTCCACCGCTGTAACCATAGCTGTGAAAGCGAAGTGTTTGTTCTTCTCACACTTAAGTGCATATTTCGAAATGCTTGAATTTCCATTCTCATTCAATGATTTTTGAGGTAGTTTGTATGTCAGCACATATGTTACCACCTTATTTTCTTTTGAAATTTTTCTCAATTTCTGTTATAACCTCTAAATGATTTTAAGAACTTTCCGATTATCCATGAATTTTTTTAAAAGATATTTCAGTTTAACTAATATTTTTAATTTTAATGTTAATTATTCAGTTATATTCATACCTAATTGGTAATTTCATTAGTTCTGAATGTGATTAATATAAATATTCTGAATGAAAATTTTCTAAAGTATATACATATAAAAGTGAAAAGTAAACCTGTGACAAATTTTAAATTGCCCATTAAAATTTTAATATTTCAATTTTCATTAATATTCAAAATATCTGAGATCAGATTTAATTCATTTAAAAAAGCTATAAGATCATTTTGATAAAAATGAGATAAAAATAACCTGCAAACGAATAATTATTAGACCATTTCATCATTTAGAATATTCATTAACTATTAATCTCTATATTTCGAAATGCTGTTACAAATAGAATATAAAAAATAGCTTTTAAAGGTATCAAAATTTAAAATCATGTTTAAATATTTTATATCCATATATGGTAAACTATTGTATGATTTAGATGTTCAGGGTACTTAATTGGCTTGAAATATTTTAATTTAAGAAATATTGAAATTTTATTGAAACTCCATTGAGATCTTTTTAATAGATTTACGAAAACAATAAAATTTCAGTTAACTCGTGTTTCAAAACTTAATTAAATTTTAGAAATTGGTCCTTTTTAATGAGTAATTAATACTACGAATATTTTAAACAAGAAGAAACTACGTCTTGGTAACTCTAGATCTTATGGTCTATCCTCTGCCAAGAAAATTTTTTGAATCATTCGTGTCCTATAACGCGTCATCAGTAAACGAGTCATTAATTTCATTCCAGCCTCCTCGTAAACTGGGTTTAGAAACAACAGACTTTTTTAAGATCCGTTGATTTTTCAGTTTCCAGATTCTAGATCTAAAAGCTAAAACACAAATTTTGAATTTCTTTATTTAAAATTTCTTTATTAATTATTCTTAGAAAAACCATTAAAAATTATAGTTTAAGTTACCAATTATCTATAAAAATTATGTCTAGTTACTTCATTTTAACATTTGTCGCATATAAATCTCAGAGGCGTTTTGAAATTTAAGGAAAATCCAGCAATCTCTAAAGGTCTATTTTATATAGCATTCAAATAAAATTTAACTTAAGAGCTTGGAGAGGGGGGGGGGCTACTCAGATGTCATCCTCACCACGATTCAAAATTACGGGATCCATCCCAAAATAGCCACTAGTGTTACTTTCAAACGGAGCGTTAATATAACTAAACATACAAAGCATAGCATTTTAACACGATTCAACCATATATACATAATATACGTGTCTATACACATGTATATATATACAAAAGAAAAAATTAATGAAATAAAACACAGTGTGTGAGATATTTAAACAAAAGATTCAAGCTGATCATTGTATGCGTATTCTTAATAGAATAAAAATTCCATGGTACAATATTTGAGTTAAGGCTATATTCGAATTTCCGGCTATTCATTGCACGGGAGTTGTCGACATGGTGTAAAGTTTTAAAGAAAGAGAGCCCTCATTTCCATTTAAAAATAATGGAATATGATTATGAAAACGAAGAAAGAATATTAACCTTTTATGCTGATGAGGGGAAAACTTCACTCAAAACTTTCACAAGCCCTTTCATCCAAATCTCTTTGAAGTGAAGGAAATAATATCGCAAACATATGGACGAATAGGAAAGTTCGAAATGCAAACTTTAGTTTGGAAAAGTTTTCAGACGGTATTTACTGTAATAATCGGCTTATATAGGAAATACGAGAAAGTCGTCTGCCTTTATGAGTTTAACATTTCTCCGAGATTTGTCTGTCATTTTAAAGTCAGAGATGTTGACATTATTATTAATCTCGAACTACCTTTTAAGCTGTAAAAGAATTATTCGATGTAGCAAACATCGATTTGTTTAATTACAGATTATCCTACACTGTTTTCAAAGAAATGTCTGTAAGTCCCTGGAAACATAAAGTATTAAGAAGAAACATAAAGATTAAAATTTAAAGATTAGTTCTTAACATTGCTTTTTGTGTCAAACTGAAATCTATAACACGGACCATAGCAATTTATGTATTTTAAACTTCAAAATGCAGGGGTATTAGAAGAAAACAAAACAAAATACAACTTCGTTGCTCATTGATAATCGTAAATAACAGTTCTATTTTTAAATTCAACATAGTTATAAGCATTCAATATTATCTCTTTCAGAAATAGGACCAATATCGTGGTGGTACGATAATTCATCCCACATTTTTTCAGCATGTCTGGGTGAGTCTGAAAAGCTGTAAATACAGGGTGATCAAAAAGTAACAGAAAGTGTTCGGAGCCCTGTAGTGTGTTATGTATGGGACGAAAAG
Organism: Argiope bruennichi; assembly: GCF_947563725.1. NCBI lineage: Eukaryota > Metazoa > Arthropoda > Arachnida > Araneae > Araneidae > Argiope > Argiope bruennichi. The sequence goes on from NC_079156.1 coordinate 108,821,105, forward strand.
CAACAAAATTTGGTCACCATACACATTAAAGTATGCGGTTTCGATTTGTCCAGAAAAAAAAATTAGTACCAAAAAACTCCGATAGGGGAAATTCTGGAGCTGGAATAGAAAACTTTATTATATAATTTCCTTATATTGGTACTTTGTGACCCGATATCGAGGATAAAAGAAAAGGTTGAGGGAATTTAAGTCATTCTACAAGAATTCGCCCGTAGATGGTGTTGACACTACGTGAACTTACCTTAATAGTTAAGCTCTTTTATCAGAGGGATGAAAATGCCAGTGCTGCTCTTCGTAAATACCAGTTGTTAAAACGGTTACGTAGAGGACTGGAGACCATAACTAGCTTACGAAGAAAGGTTAAAAGATTTGAAACAACAGGGATTCTTGGAGTGTAACCAGGTATGAAGCAGGAACATGTTGAAGAAGTTACAACTGCCGTTATGGATCAGACGATAGCTAATAAGTAGAATACCAGCAGTGCACGTTCAATATCACGACTAATAGATATCCCGTTCTTGATGGTGCAGAAAATATTGCGTATGATCCTGAAATTTTATCCGTATAAGATAACACCCATTCACTGATAATACTGATCTGAATCTTGGCGATTTCTGGTTGTGGGGCTACTTAAAAAGATATGTGTATCAAGGACATGTTCCTGGCATTCCTACTTTAAAAGATCAAATAACGTTACATGTCAGACGAATAAATCCGATATGCTGCGAGCCACCGTCGAAAACCTCGTGTACCGCATGCAATTATTGGAACATCAGGCTGGTGGTTACCTTGAGCCAAAATTGTAAGTTGCTATAATAAACACTTTTCATTGGTATTTGGTGTCTTGTTATTTATGGTTTCCATTGGCAGTTATGTATTCTTTCTTCACACATTATGCGCTTGCAGCGCCAGGATTTCCCTTATCGGCGTTTTATGGTACTATTTTTTTAAAATCGAAACCGCATACTTTAATGTGTATGTTGACCAAATTTTGTTTTATTTCATCCAGTACAAAACACGCTACAGGGCTCCAAACACCTCCTGTTATTTCTTAATCACCCTGTATATATGTCTTAGGTTCGTCAACATGAATTGGCGGCAGTGAAATAACTACTGACTGCTAATAAAACTATCGACATACACGCATATCTGCAGCTTTCCAAAACTTCACACAAGATATTTGGGAAAAGAGTGAGATGAATTATCGAACAATCTCGATATTGTTAATATTTTTGTACGTGTCCAATTCAAGCACAAAACTGTCGTTCCTGATTATCAACGAAAGCAAGGTAGTACTTTGTTTTGTTTTCTTGCCCGGCGAAGTTAAGATAACCATTTATGAGCACCATGTATTAAATGCTCAAAATTACCGGTAATAAATGCATAAATTAAATATTAAAATTTCTAATAAGTTCAACTGCTGTGTTGATTCATTCATAACCTTTTTGTGGCTAAATAATTATGTGTGATTTCTTTTTACTAATTCACCGTAAACACGAAAATTCTAATTAAACAGCTTTATTTGAATCAGACAAATTATTTTAAGATGGGCCCTACAATCTTGGGATAAATGTCAGATAACGAAGTCCGGAAACCCACTCTGTGCCTTGCCTATGATACCAAGATGACACATGATAGAGTAGAAGTGAATCAAATACAAATACATCACACTTCTCCCGGGGAATTCTATGATTCAAAAGCTACATTGAATTCAAACAACTGCGAACTCCGAACTAAATCTGAAAACATTAAGAGGAATTATATGGCTTATTAAGTATATAAAGAAAAAGTACTGCAATCAACAAAAAAAAAAAAAAAAAATCAAACATTTTAAACTTCCCTAAGTCCGATAGTTTCTGGAATTATTCTGTTTGTCTGTGGACACGATAACTCAAAAACCTTTTGAGCTAGATGAATGAAATTTGTTGATTTCTATTAAATTTTGAAAGAAATTCATTTAGAGGAAGTTTGACTTTTCATCTGTCTCAGAATAAGTTATTACAATAATTACAAAACGACGAGGGCTTGATTGATGAAATTTTGTACGCAACTTTAACATCTAAAGTGTAGAAACGTATCAAATTAAAAGCATCAAAGTCCGTCCGTCTCTATTTTCACAAGCAAGTAAACACGATATCTAAAAAACGGAATGGCTTAAATATCTGAAATTTGGTATGAGATTTCATGACTACAATTATTGTTCTATCTCAAATTTTGGTTTTTATAAGTTGGAAGAAAAGCGCCAAAATATACATTTGGTTTTCTGACCTTTACTAGTAACTGAATTCCAGCTTTTAATAACTAAATATCTCATTCTATCATGTTCGCCTATGATATATGGTCAATAATTAGCAAGTACATTTATTACAGAATAGGCAAGAAAGTTTCGAGGAGATCATTTCTGCTAGTTATAATCATAGAACAGATTTTAAAGGTTTAACAGATAAGTAATTTATTACATCAGAATATGAGATATAAAATGCTAAATAATCAAACTGTATACAAAGTATCAAGATTTGACTAGTTACTTTAACGTTCTATTTTTAAGTTATAAGAGATCCATTAGAAAAGAATTAAATATTTTTATTTTAAACTTGCCGCCTTTGGCGACCAGCCGGTTCGCCAGTATTATTGCTCGCTAAAATGTTCAATTAATATTTTATGTAACTTGTTCTCATAATAGGTTTTCAGCAAAATATTTTTAAGCCTCAAATTTTGATAGTCATTTTATTCACTTATACTATTGTGTACACTTTAAGCCGTTCTATTCATTGTACTATGCATCTTTCTCTCTAATTTTCTATTAGAACCCATAGAATTGAATTTTAAATTTAAATTGAAACTATTTAACCGCAATTAATAAAAAAACATCTCTTTAGTGAATCCACGCGGCTTAAAAAGAAATACGAGAATTGAAATCAGAGTCATTCGGCATTGAAGTCCTATGTGCACTACCGAATAATTTTCATAATTTATAATATCTCAAAAAATTATTCAACAACAATTCCACGGATTCATTGAAAAATTCAGTTACAAGTTTTATTTTTAAAAGGATATAAATGCTGTCAATAATACTAGTTTATTTTTTCGGTTTATAAATATATTTCAAAAAATTATGAAATTTTAAATTTTAGTCCTAAGAAATAATATTCTGCAAAATATTCTTGACACTTAAACTTTCAAATAAATAAATGTTTCTATCTTCTGCATTCGAATCTGATTGATTCATTAAGTTTTGAATATTACAATATTAAAACAACCGATCACTCTTGAGCAACTCTGGGCGATGATTCACTTCTTTGAGACAATTGATGATCTGAAATAACTCGTTTTTATAGAGTAGTGATATTGAAATTTCATAAATCGGTCAGTTTTAGTGATTGATTTAGTTAGAATGCAACTCTGTTTATTTAAAATATTAGCGTCTTAAGAATATTTTGTTAAATATGATTCATAGAGTAGAGGGTATATGTAAAAATCTAAAATTCGAAATTGATCTTCATTTATTAACTCCATTTACATAAAAATGCAATTATTTATTTCATTTAGGTCATTTGTTAGCAGATGTAGTATGTCTATTACTAAAGGTTTGCAAATTAGTTGCTGGGCTCCGGTTGGAGTAGATATACATATTAAACCATATATGCCTTAAATAAAATTGTTTAATTGAGTTTGTAATATTGTATTGTAAAAGATCATAGAAAAAGTTTCCTTTTCAAAAAATGTTTATTTTTCAAAATATAACATGTTTCATATTCATTTAATTTCATACAGACATGTGCTGAAAATTACATTTTTATATGTTTAATTTGCAATGAGAGTTAACTTTTTTTTCGTCGAAATTTCACTTAATTTTTAATTAATTAAAATTCTAATTAAAAATTCAAAAAAAATCGCTACGAGGTGCACATTCCCGGCCTTCAAGTGCCAAATTCGGTAGCTGTAGATCGAACGGTCTGGTCTGTAGAGCGCCAACACATACATTGAGCTTTATTAGAAGTATAGATAAATATTTGTAAAAAACTCTAAAAAATTTGCAAGTGTTCTCTTTTTGCTATTTTTAGTTCAAAATGATAATCAACACTTTTTGAAGCTTCAGGAGTGATTTTTAAATTCAAATTTATTCCCACATATTTATTTCCTTTCTCTTTCTTTCAGAGATTTTCTCTCCTCTTTTCTATATATAAATTTAATTACGTATACAGGCGTTTATCAAAATAATGGAAACACCTTAGATTTATAAAGAATCCTTCATTAGTATGGCGTAGGACCGCTTTTGGCATATAATGCTGTTTGGATTCACCTAGGAATCGATTCATACAAGTGTTGAATAGTATTTAGAGGAATATTGTACCATTCTTCCTGGAAATATTGTGAAAAATCTGAGAGAGATGCCGGTGGAGGATATCGATTCCGTATTGAACTCTCTAAAATAGACCATAATGGTTCAATTATATTGAGGTTGGGGGACTGTGCGGGCCATGGCAGATGTTTAACTTCATCCTCGTGTTCATCAAACTATAATTGGACAAGTCTGTCACTGCATGGATAGGTGCATTATCATTCCTGGAAAATTCCATCTCTTGCAGGAAACAAACTTTGCATCATAGGATGGAACAGATCAGCTAAAATTTCTCTATACTTCTCCCCAGTGATCCTTCACACTTGTTTCAACTAGACTGCCTCCTACAATTTGGTCTCTTTGAGAATCTGAGAGTCCGACGTCTGACATTTTAAGCTTTTGAAAAAAATCCAAGAATTACAGATCCTCAATAAGGCTAACACATACTACCAGAATATATACATTTGTGGTAGTATGTAGATTATTATGATCCATGCAGGAAACAACAGGACGAATGTTTTTAGGTACATTTCTTTTAATAATCACATTCACACACTAAACAAACACAAAGACAAGACATTCACGCGCGCGGTTTCACAGTTCAGCGTTACATCTCATTCTAATTACAATCGCAATACACAATGGAATGACACATGGGATGGCCTAATCAGGTATCGCCATCTAGTATCCAAAAGAGAAGATAAGAGTAATGCAACTGCTACACATTGCTATTTATAAAAAAAAACTGTTGACTATTATTATATTTTAATGCTTATGAAGCGCACTCAAAAATGTCATTTTTATTCACAGGTGTTTCCATTATTTTGATGACCACCTGTATTGTATGGTGTTATAACAGATAAAAATTCCAAATTTGGAAATGTGATATTTCGATCATATAAAAAATAATATTTTTAATGTTTCTTATATTTTTATATCAATTGCATACTGATCAATTCTAATATAGTTTTATTCCAATATTTCATCTCATTTGACATTAACTCCTCATACTCTTGAAGAAACACTCAATGTGTATACAAGGTTCGTTTTTTTTAAATCCAAATGAACTAAAAAATATAAAACGAATTCATAATCAAAAGTTTTGTGCAAACATGCCTTATTTTCGACATAATTTCTTGGAAGATTCAGGCTTTTATCACAGTAGTGTACCAAGCTTCCGATTTGCTATTCATCGAATGTTGCCGCCTGTGATGTGAGAAGGGCATTTTCTTTGAACTACTCATTACTCTAGAAATTCATCGAATTTTAAGAAGGGTATTGAGTAGATATCCAAACAATCCCCCTTGACGCACCACCGGCTTATTGAGAAGGTGTGGTCTGTGAGATCGCTAGCGATGGACTTTCGGTCACCCCTATTCTATTTTTAGCTCAATCGAGTGGATTGACCCTGTAGTTTCCTATTAAGTGACCTTCAATACACGTGTACTTTTTCAAACGGTTTCAGAGGATGCTTTTTAAAATAATTCACTATTTCTTTGAACGACGTCTGTAAGACAACACCTTCCTGTTAGTGTTCCAATAATAAACAAGACTTAGCAGATGGCACTGAAACTTGGTCCTCGAAATATCATTCAACTTACTGATTCTCGTTATGAAGCACAGCTCCAGAGACTTTTAAATGAAGCATAAAGTGAGTTGAGTGATGATGATAACTGTAGAGATTTTTTCGATGAAAGTTCTCATTCAACTGATTCTGAATTATCCGAATTTGAAGAGGAAGATCAGCAGGAAAGTGAAAATTCTTCATGTAACAATTATTATTATGGAAAAAATCGTCTTAAATGATCATCTGCCAAATGAACCAAAACGAACTGTTAGAACTCCTGCTCACATTATCATTCGACTACCAGGACTGCGCTCTTATGGAAAATTAAAAGAAAAAATCCAACTCCCAAAGCTATCTGGGAACTTCTTTTTACAGATGAAATACTACAGAATATTGTGAAATGGACAAATATCAAATTGAAAAATCTAGATACAATCTTTCTGATCAACAAAAAATGAAATAGCAAATACTGACTTGGAAGCTTTAAAGACTCTCTTCGGATTACTTATATATACATCTGTTTTCAAATCAAACCATAAAGATTTTGAGTATTTCTTTGCTACTGAGGGAACTTGACGAGACATTTTTCGAACTGCTATGTCTATAAAGAGATTTAAATTTTTGTTGCTAAGTTTAAGGTTTGATGCTCCCCAAGATAGAGACATTAGCAAAATGACTGATTCTGCAACACTGATTTCTGACACACTCAATTCGTTTGTTTTGAACTCCCATAAAACTTATACTGTAGGTGCGTGTGTTTGCTAAGATGAAATGCTCATTGGTTTCAGAGGTAGATCGCGTTATAAAATGCATATGCCAAAGAAGCCAGTTAAATGTGGGCTTAAACTCATATGCTTAACAGATGCTCGGAATAATTATGTATATAACGCTTATTTATATTGTGGCAAAGATTCGGGTGGCATTGGTTTAGAAGAAAAATTTTAAAAATACAATAAACCAGCTCACACAGTTTTAAGATTGAGCAAACCTATCTTCAAATCCAATAGAAATATAACAGCTGACAACTGATTTACTTCAGTTAAGCTTATTTCAGAATTTAAAAACAATGGATTGACATATATCGAAACGTGAAATAAAAATAAAAGAGATATCCCCAAAGATTTCCTACCAAATAAATCAAGGGAAGTAAATTCCACTATATACGGATTTACAAAAGGTGTTACTATAATACCATATGTCCCCCAAAAAAGAAAATATGTAATTCTTATGTCATCCAAGCATCATTCGAAAGAAATTGACCCAGAAACTGAAAAACATGAAATTATATATTTTTATAATCGAACCCAAGATGGAGTCGATTCATTAGATGAAAAGTGTTCCGTATATTCATGCAGCAGACGAACAAAACGATGGCCTATGGTTATTTTTTACAGACTATTGAATATGAGTACTGTAAATTCCTATATTTTGTACCAAAGTTCTCCTGTAAATTCGGTTATGAATAGATTGGAATTTTTTAAAACATTAGCAAGAGAATTAATCCCCAAAATTAGGCAAAGAATGGGAAATCCAAAAATCAATCAGGAATTATACCTTACAATGAAGCCATTTTAGGAAGTGATGCAGAGATTCAGGAGCTCTTGACTATCCTAGATGAAACAAAGCTGGCGGTGAGAAAACCATGCAATTTGTATCCACCAATGAAAAAGAGGAAAGCTACATATTTATGCATATATTGAAAGAAACCTGTTTGCTTAGAATGTACTCGGAAACTCTGCTACGAGCAAACTCCGCAACTCTATTCTCAAATTTCTGCTTAGAAATAATCTCTATAAAAAAAAGGTCAGTTTTACAAAATGTCTATGCTTTTATTTTTCATCTAACCGTCCAATTTCTCATTATGTATTTTCTGTATAACTTTATATGCTGGAAATATAAATGTGATTGAAGTAAAAAGTAATAAGCTTTTTCTAGAATGATAATTGTTGTGATATATTTTCCGAAAAGAAAATTTATGTTCATATATAATACATTTTTCTAATGACAATGTATTTTGAAAAATTTCTAAAATGTATTAATATGCCAGGAGAAATATCTACAGAATTTAAACGCTGATTTTTAACCTAATACTTAACTTGTAGGCTTAAAATGCTCTCGAAAACCGTGCTAGGAATGTTCACAAGTTTCTTCGTAGAAATGATGCCGATTAAAAAAAAAAAGGGTCAATTTTACCCATTGTCAATTTTTTTAGTTTTCATATAATTGTTGAATTTTTTATTATACCGTTTTCTATATACCTTTTTACGCTGTAAAAATGAATATGATTTAAAAAGTAAAAAGTAATATGTTTTTTCAAGAATATTATTTGGTGTTACATATAATTTGAGGAGAAAATTTATGTTCAAACGCAATTATTTTTTTCAATGATAATATATTTTGAAAAATTTCTAAGACATATTTATATAGTAAGAAAAATGTGTGCAGAATATATTGGCTGATTTTCAATCTAATACTTACATTAGAGAATTTAATTCGAGTTTTAAAAAAAAATGCGCTCTCGTAAACTGCACCTCCCCAGTAAAGGGATAAAGCCGATTGGTTCATCATATGTTCCCTGAAATGATGAATGCTTAGAGACCAATGTTTCCAAATTAATGAGGAACTTCAAAACAACGTTAAAGTCCAATTTACATAATTGGCTGCAATGTTCTTCGTAGAGGAAATTGGAAACTTGATATATTGATCTGTCAAAAGCCTGAAACTTCACGATGATAACTGCACAAGACGGTCTGTTGTGATTGTCTTGTGCTATTGCCTTCCTTTACTTTCACGGAGAATGTGACTAGAGCCGATTGATTCATCATCTCTTCTCTGAAATGATGAATTGACTTAGAGACAAATGCATCCAAATTAATGATGAGGAGCTTCAAAAAAACGCTGAAGTCAAATTCACACAATTGGCTGTAATGTTCTTTGTAGTGGAGATAGGAAACTTGATACACTAATATGTCTATTGCCAGAAATTTCAATGGGATTACGTCTAATAATATCCATGATTGTATATAAATTTCGATAATAAATTAATATACAATTATGGTTTAAATAAATTCATTTTGTTCGCATCTCTTATATATGGTTCATCAAAGTTTGAAAAAACAACCCTCATATTCAAAAATGTTATTGTAATCTGTTATGTGAAGATAAAAATTTTGAAATTATATTTTCTCTATCCTTTAGCTGCCACGGTACAACAAATAGAAGAGGAGAACACGCTGCTCATCAACGATCTCTACCGTCTCCTCAAAAAGTACGCCAACCTGCGATTGGTGGTGCATACATTGCATCTTTCATATAGGGCGGCGAGGATGTACCCTATCTTTCCCAGGTACAATATGTTGAAGGACATGATCAAGGACGTCCTCAGGGACCCCAGTTACATGGAAGTGTGTCACGAAGAGAGCTAAAGCTTCTTCTTATTCTCCCTCCCTCTCTCCGCCCCGGCGCCAACCGCACTTCGCCTATACAAGGAACGACAACGCCCCCAAGAAGGTACCAAGAAAAAGTTTCATCTTATGAGGATTCAATGCTGATTCGCCAAATTTGAATATCAGAGTTGTTTAAAAAGACGAGTGCTTTGGTCTTCACTAGTTAGACAATTAATTCTTATACTTTTTTTTCCTCAGCAAATTATTTCCCTGATTGAAGGAATAATAATCTTACTTGAATGTCAAGTGCCCAGAAAAAGATAAATTTCGAGATAAACGAGAATTTCAAAATTTTCTGTGGCAATTACATTTTTCTTAGTAGAATCTATTTATTAATATATCGCACAGTGCAATAAATAATTTAATAGGTTTTTTTATTATATTCTTCAAAATAATGAGCGATAACGGACTGCCTATTTCATTAAAAAATATGCTTAAGTTATTTAATCAACAATAAGGAGATACCAATACTTTTTTTTTTTCGTTTCTTCATCTCATCAGACTATATTTGTAGCCGAAAGGGTGCTAAACTCAGGTCTCAGTTCTTCTTATTCCGTTGATGGAATCAAAGGTTGTGCTTCTTCTGTAATGTCTGACTTTACATATCATAACCACGAACAACAAAGTTGATTTGACTGACGGATTATAACTTAGCACTTGTTTCAACTCACTTCTTAGCAGATGCAATACAACTGATAGTCGAATGTTTTGATGCTACTAAACACATTTTTTTATTACTGAAAATACTTTTTACACCCCCAAAGAAATTTCTGTAATTCTATGAAGAGTATAACGTGAAGGAAAGCTGTACAAAGCACTTCTCGAGCATTAGTGGCTGAATGAGTTACAACATGCCAGACCAGAAGCAACATTTGACTGAAAAGGTACAGCATTCTTCGAATCCCGCAGAGAAGACACTCAACCAAAGTAATTAAGCGTGAGAGAGGGAGAGAGGGCGGGTGACAGAGGTTCCACTGCCAAAATTAGGTGAACGTTCTGCGCCATGTTTAATTCAACGAACACAGCGTCTTAGTGTTCTTTCCTTCCCTAGCATGAAGTTGTTCTTCCTCCATCAGCCATGACGTCTGAGGGCAAAACCTCTAGCTTTTACGACTGACTGTTTCTAGACTTCTAACATCTTGTTGTCGAATGTTTTTTTCTTTTTCCAAATAGGGTTGAGGACACTCTAGTTTCGCTGCTGGATGTGGATCTGGATTCGATGGGCCTGATTGATTGTGATTCTAAAGAACGATGGTTCCCTTTTCATCCAAGTCAAAACAAATGTTATATATCATGCCTTATATTTGCAAACGGGAATAACCATTCCTTGTGTTGCAACTTTTCTCTGTAGATCTAATTTCAATGTTGTCATTTGTTATTAGTGAATTTTGCTTATGAGGAGTCAAAGATGTCACAGTGTTTTAGACACAGACTGCTTTTTGATCTATAGATGTTTCTAGTCTTCAGGAAATTTTTATGCCAGAAATTTCCTTTTAGAATTTAATAAATTTAGAGAGAAGAATTAGGAAATTCTGTTCCATATTTTGTTTAGTATCTTATATAAGAATTAATATTGATTTGATGTATTAAATAATGGTTTTCATACGTTTTCCACGAAATATTTCAATATTTGTTTAGTTTTTATCTCATTTAAAAGCTCAAGAAAATAGATATTTTGATGTTTTCTAATAGTTTATTTTTAGAGATGTATTCTATTTTATACAGCTTAAAAGTTTTGATTTCGGTAAAATATTTATGGCTTATCAATCAAGGTAAGATTCATAAATTATTTGAAACATAGTTTAAACAATAAAACTATAATAAAAGAAACCCTGCAAATTTTGCATTTGTTAATCAGAATTTCCACCTTGAAACTCTATTTTCATTTTCGCTTATAGCTTGTCGATATGTTATTATAACTAAATCTCTCAGTAGTAAATCTGTGTTACTCTGTCAATCAGGCCCTCAACATATATCTCTCAGAGGTATAAAGCATCATCTTTAAATTGTTCGTCAAAAGCGTCTTTTCCATTAGCGAAGCTGAGTCAAGTCCTATACAAACACTTTTAGAATCTAGATGTTATACTAAGTAAAGCGCGAACATTTTAGGGTGTCAAAGATTTCCGTGGCAAATTTAGCAAAACACAATTCAGATTAATTAATACAATAATTCGTGGTTTGCGTAGGGGAAATGCGATAGCTGTAAAAGAAATAGGAGACATATGCACGAGGTAGCGATTCTAATAACCATTTTTTGAAAAAAAATTAATTGATTAAATACTACAGCACAATTTCAGTGAGTTTTAGCCAATTTTCTCGATTTCCGTTTCTCATCTACAAATGGGGACCACTTTTCCAGTCGCAAGACAAGGAAAGAAAATGAAAAAAAGTAACAAAAAAAAATTAAAAATGTACACCTTATTCGAATTATATAACAGATCTGTTTCGAATAAGCAAAAATAAATAAAATTATTGTTATTGTGTAAACAGAACAGCACGATTCAAGCGACATCTCTCAAAATGAAAAGCACTTTCATATGCTAATGAGATACATATTTTTTTACTTAAGTGCAAATTATTGTATTTGCATTAAAGCTTGAAAATTGCTATTCCTTAATATTTCATACTTTGAATTTTGCAATTGAATATTTTTTTATTTTTGTCCCATACATTTACTTAAATCGAAGAAATATTTTGCAAACACGTAAATATTTATGAGTTGATATTGGCATCTAATTCGGAAACTGCTACCTTTTTTAAATAGTATTTTGTAAACTGAAAGAAATTGAAATAAGAATAAATTGTAATTCTAGCTCTTCTTAGAATTAGGATTTATTCCATTTTTCTGAAGATATATCTTTAATGTAAATAATTTGAAAGGTTTTATACCGAATGATAAACAACAGCTACAAAAAATAGGAAAACTTAACATTTGATGTTACTTTTCATCCCTATTTTTACATAGCTTTATGAAAATGATGTATCGATTTTATGCAAATATTATAAAATATATTTGTACATACATTGCTCAATATAAGGCAAAGTGCTTTTCTTCGCTATTTTAAGTTAGTGAGCGTTGTTTATTTGCAAAATAAGACTGTTTATCATTTGTGGAATTAAAACAAAGAAATACCTATTAATATTATCTTTTCAAAAGGAATTCAATAATACTAAAATTTTATTTGGAAATTAAAAGTACTTTCATAAAATTCCAACCATTTTCTTAAAGTAATAATCTCACATTCACTCTATTTAATCAGAAATAAGGAATTTTTTCTCTTGTTTCACTTGAAAAAATATTTTTTTAATATATATTAGAAATAATGGTTACTCTAAGAAAATCTGTGTATCAGGGATTTCAAAACAAAAATAAAAAAATAAATTAAATGACATAAAAATAATAGAATAAATAATAGAATAAAAATAATACATTTAATTAAAAAAGTAAGTGATTGATGGCTTATCTTTTGAAAGTTTGTCCAGACAAAATCTTGAATGCAGGAAAATTTTCAAACTATGAAGTAACAATCATTATTTATTAATCATGTATCATTAACAATCATTATTTATTAATAAAAAAAGAAGGTATTACTTGTTAACTTAATATGCAGTTATAAAGATTTTGTTTCTTTGAAATATATCAACAAAATTAGAAATAATACTTTCTTTTCTTAAATATACTTCTTTTTTCTGGAAAAGAAGTTGTTTTTTCTTTTGTTTTGTTTTGTTTCTTTTTGACACTCTTTTAAATATGGACTTCAGAAACTTAGTTATATTGATTTATCTCTTTCCGAAATAAATATGTGCCAAATTAAATATGCTCAAATATAAACAAATTAGCTGAAAAAATGTGGAAATTTATGAAATTTTTAATTTAATTTAAACTTTTATTAAAAAATAAATTTATTATTTATAACTGAAATTAACGCGGTGCTCCATCATTAACATAATATTTAATACTATGCAGAATATATTAATATTCTAAATATAATTTGAAATAAGCATGTAGATTTTTTTCTAAGAATTTCAATGGTATTATAAGCATTAAAGAATATATCATGAATACATTTGCGTGCCAATAAAACCATTAAGAAATGTTGTGAAATTTCTCTTCTTCATAATTGTGAATTTTAACTTATATAACAAGATTTTGAAACAAAAATCCTTAGATCTGATTTTATAAAAATTATTTGATGCTGAGTTTAGTTTTTAAAAAATACATTAAGCCAATAATATAATATCGAATTAAACTACAATGACGAAAATTTTTTACTACAAGTACTTTCTAAAAGTTTTTGAGTATTTCACCCAGTAATACAATTTTGACTTATAAGATTTCGCACTCCTTTTTTAAAAACTTTGAGAAAAAAAAACAGCAACTAGAAAATTAGAATTTTATTTCGCTATAAAATCAGAACTCATTTTGTCTTAGATTGAGTAAGCAAATTATTTTTCAAATTTTCCTTTTTTTAACTAAACTTAGCTGTAATTATATTCCAAAGGATTCTGAAAAAAAAACTGTACTGAAAAGCATTTTGAATTATTTTTAACATTGTAAAATAACGAAAATTATTTTAAAGTAACTTGCAGAAGAATTGCACGTTTTGGTCTCATATTTACATTTACAATGAAAATACAATCCAGTCTATAATACATTCTCCAAATAAAATTTGCAGGCATTTTTTAAGACCCTATTGTGACGTAAATGTCTTCCATTGCTTTTCGCTAATATTTTTGTGCAAGTGGAATGTCGCTTGAATCGTTGCAGAAATAAATGTGATTTTTCTGGAAGAAAAGTGTGATTCTGTATCGACCAACCGAAATTCCGATCTTCCTAAGATATTTTTATAGGAGCGAAGTGTATTTTAATATCGCAATCTCGTTTTTCCGGTTTGAAAAAAAAAAGAATGGAACGAGCATACGTCATACTTTGTCGAAAAGAGTGTCTCAAAATGCTCAAATCTTTATCAACCACTCGGCAAAGCATATCAGGAAGACACAAAGTGTCTGTGTTCCAAAGTATGACAGATCTCTTTTTTCTCATTTTTCTCGTGAATTAACTTCTCACAAGTGTAATATGCAATTCATGTCATTTCGTTTCAGAAAGCAGATAAAGCTCAATTTCGAAAGCCAAGACTCGTTTTAGCAACTAAGTTTGGAATCTTTAAACATGCGACGATGTCTCTCTGCTTGTGAGGTTGTAATAAGCAATATCATATACAGTAATACTTTTCACAAGCTAATATGCATAATATACAAAGCATTATAAATAATTGTATTTCTAAAGATAAAATAAAAGAAGAATTTTTTTATTTGTTTATTCAGGAATTGTCTCGAGAGAGAGAAAAATGTATCGATAGTTATTGATTTTTCAACAAAGAGTGGAATATTCTCCCCTTTCTCTGAGTTTGTCAGATGTGCATACTAAGCACTTCTTGTTCCATTTATGTATTATATTCGAGTTTTCCCGCGAAAAACTTTTGTTAATAGTTCTCTCTTGCATTTGGAGCGAGTTCTTCGCTACTAAGCAGTTTCTCTTTTTATTTGCTTTTATCCCCATAAAATACTTGCGAAATGTTTGAAGAATATAACTTTTGGTTCTTTTAAAATTGCTAATTCTTTCTAATCCGTACAATATATTTGTATCATAAAATACCAAAAGATTTTCACTGCATAAATGGCATTTTAATTTTATTAAAGGGAGAATCGAATAAATTTCGATGTATTAATTGATCAAATTCTGAGACGATACCACACAGAAAAAATAAAGGACATGGTTAGCATCTGAGAAACAAACTGTGAAATATGTGAGAGCAAATTGTTTTAATTTTTTTTATTTTAATAGATATTCCTCTCCGATAACAATAAATTTTAGAGTATTATTTAATTAACAAAAATATTGATATTCTTAAAACTAAAACTAGATTATTAGCATTTCGATTTGATTAAAACTTCGGTTATCCTTGTTGAGCTACGAAGTGCGTAGCAGAGAAAAAGCTTTCTCTTTCAAAAAAAAAATAACCAAAAGCTTTTGTGAATTCTTTAATACTTCAACTAGAATTTTTTAACAATAATTTAAAATTTTAATATTTTTTAGAAATTGCATGATCATTAAAAGTGTCTCTTTGTTATTCTAAAATCAAGCTTGAGAATGGTTTACTGAATATGATAGTCGAAATCCTCGGAGAAAAATTACGAAATTCTGCGCTCTAAAATCTTGGCAAAAACTGCTGCTAATTTTCACCAGGTTTAGAGTTCTGGTTTAACCACAACCACCAAGATAAGGACAGGTTACAGATTTCCGATTTTATATTTGAGTGTCGTGTCTGTGTCAATTCTATCATCGTCCTTTTTCGCCATTCCGATTTTCATGCCGCTCGCTGCTTTCCAGTGACTCTCGCAGCCATTTTCTGTATCCGTCTTGTCTTTCAACATTTAAAATACACAAGTCCATGATAAGTTATTTATCAATAGGGATTCATGATAAATTATTGTCTATTAATGATGGAAAAATCGGAGTGCAATGCATCGATATGAAGAATTGCAATATTTATTTGTATATAAATATTTATTTGTATATCAACGACAACTTAAGTTATAAATTTCTTATTTGATTAAAAGGTGGTTTACACTCGGCCAGTTATAAGACTGCCAGTGAGTAGCACATGCGTAGTAAGGCTGAAAAATGTTTTTCGGTCGATGGCGAGTACTTGCCCTGACAAAACAACAACATGCCGCTGTATTGCATTTTTTTCCCCTTTACTGCGCACATGCATTTGTAG
The DNA here is from genome assembly GCF_947563725.1 of Argiope bruennichi. Classification (NCBI taxonomy): domain Eukaryota; kingdom Metazoa; phylum Arthropoda; class Arachnida; order Araneae; family Araneidae; genus Argiope; species Argiope bruennichi. The sequence continues at coordinate 108,837,242 of NC_079156.1, forward strand.
AATTTGGCGGATTTCACTTCAAAAATTGATCACTTATAATAGATTAATTCTGACATTTTTTGCTCCTACTGATGCAAGATTGAGGAGTGGTTTTTTTTCATTTTATTTGTCTTTTTTTCTGTTGTTTTCCAAATTTAAGTATATTTACCTTTTTTTTTATTTCCCCCTGTTTCTTTGTGTAAATATCCATCGTTTTAATACGATACGCAGTGAAAAAGAAAAATTCCAGGACTCCAAAATGGTAATTTATAGCCAAGCATGGAATGCCTGAATCGATCTTATGAAATTGCAGCAATTATCTTATGAAAGGCAAATCAGTCCCTTTCTACGCATGCTCTGTCTTATAACTGGCCGAGTGTAAACCCACCTTAACATCAGTTTTTAAATTTATAGCCAGCTTTTACCGTTTAGCAGCTCGTTAGCAGTGAATCGATTAATAAAAATTATTAATAATAGATAATTCTTCCTACCTTACATCATCGTTTTTATTAGTATGAAGAAATTAAAAGCATTGCCGTCCTAGTGTGAAAAATATCTGGCTTTAAAAAAATAAATTGTGGAAGTTTTGAAAAGTTAAAATATCCTAAAATATTCAGACGTTTTTGCTTTCGCTCACTTGAGGAGGAATAAATATAATAAATTAATTAATTTTTCTTATATTTTAAAAATCGTTTTTAATTGCAAAAAATTCTCCTTTATGTTTTAAATTCATCTAATGTTTTCAGCAATTAATGCTCTCTTAAAATTATCATCTTATTCATCAGACATCGAAATTTTTTTTTTCAATTATTCAAATGATATGAAGGTGTTGAGATTATTTTTGTACATTGTTAAGGTCTTTCATCAAATTTTTTTCTGTATCTTTATATGTAATATTTAATTTTTTAATATTAAATATAATTATAGCTCATTAAGGTTAACAAATGCAATAATGCATTATTTTCTGATATAACTACAATGTTAAATTTGCGACTTGCTCCGAACATCAAATAAAATTCTTCATCAATGATGAACTCTTTTCACTAAGTTTTCTGACCAATAATTATGGAATTAGATTCATATATTTGAATTTAACTGTTACTCGGATATAATTCTGACATAATTTTTTATTTCATTATCAAATCAATATATAAAAAATATAAATAATGTAATCATATTTTTTAATCTCTTTAAAACATGTTTATCCGTATCCAGAAATTTGCATGGAAACCTTGAGCTACAAATTGCTGTTCTAAATTAAACGAAAACTACCAATAATAAGTACATAAAAAAATCAGAATTTTATAGAAAGGTTTTATTCCTTCACTAGTCTATCTTTATGTTATAATACATATTTTATTACAAGGGTAGAGAGTCAATAATTGTATTGTTTCAATGTTCGATAAGAAAGAGTTATTTCCATTGATAAGCATTAATTTTAATGAACGCATTTCTGCATCAATCTGTTTTTCATTGATATATAACCTTTATTAAAATATTTCATTATAAAAGTTTAAAGTTATTTTAAAGATAATAATTTATGTATAAGGTTAATAATTATGGAACTTCGTTAATTTGAATAAATATAGCAAATAATTTACCAAAACCATCTTAACTCTTTATATAAAAGGTAATTTTGTGGCAAAAATTTTACACCGAATATTCTACTGATTGATGTGAACCAAAGATCAGCTTCCCATGTACTTCTTTAACAACTTAAGTTCCATCTAACAGAAATATTTCAGACAAACTACAAAACTTGAAATTCATATTTCAATAGTTAACCTGTTAGGAGGCATGCTATAGAACCCAAATGGGCTCACTCAAAAAACTAAATTGCTCTAATAAAAGGGAACTAAATAACGCTTTCAAAAAGTGAAAGAAGCGCGGGTCTACAGAAGAGGCTGCGAGAGTGCTCAGAAGGCATCCCCTGCGAGAAAGTATTCTGCTTGCCTACGCTTCGACTGTAAATATGCTTTACGAGCTTACTTTCTAGTGTGGGAGGCCACTCCCTGCATCTTTCTTCAGGCTATCACCGAGATAATCGTCTGCAGTTGAAAGAAATATTAAGGTTGTAAATCGCCGACGTAGAGCATATCCGTCCTCTTCAGTCTCCAATTATTGTCAAATTCCGCCGCGAACGCGGGCCTTGAAAAATGTGCAAATTAGGACGGACGCATCTTACAAAATAAAATAGGAATTCTAAAACGACTTTATTTCAAGATACGTAATTTGTGCGCTTGTATTTCCACATCAAATGAGTATGGGAGCAGGCAAGCCTGATATTCTAAAATAATACTTTTTAATTTGGAAAGATCGAATACAATATAATGTGTTATTATGTGTGGCTTTATGAATCAAAATATTCGTAGCTGTTTAATCTGACTTTAATTATGAGTGTCTCTTCATTATCAATGCATGTGAGGAATCAGATCCAAAATGCAGCATTTCCATTTTCAAGTGACGAAAAAAGTAGAATAATTTAAATTGATTATCTGCAGTATCATTCTTCATTTTAAGAATGAATTTCCAGATCAGCACAAATCAACTACGTTGCACTTAAACGAATTTGTATTAAGGGGGCTCTTGTGTATCAGTAAAAATGCAATAATTATTTCATCAAAATTAAGATAATTGCGAGATATGGGAGGAAAAAAAATGTTTTATTAAGTAATAATACAATGAAATAGAATATTGTGCAAAGAAAATGCAGTGCTTTAGATTAGGTGTTCTCAAATGCAATTTGAAATAAAATTATTAAAAAAATTAATTATTAATATTGCACCTTATTGCAAATAGTATCGATTTCTATTTAAAATACAGGAAATTTCATTGTATTTCTTACAGTCATAATAATATTAAAACTGTTAAATCACAGTAATGCGAGTGTACTAATATTTAAAATTGCATTTGTTTCTTTTTTTTTATATATATATAAATGATGGCAAACATGGACATGATTATAAAAGAATTTTTTTTTAAAGTTTTGTCAGATGTTCTGATGTAAAATCTTTTGAGAAAATTTTCTTCATACTAAATAAAATTGCTAAAAAAGTTATAATAGAAAATGTAGTGCAGCATATTTGACTTTTAATTGTTTTAATGATGTATTAGTTACTGTGCAACAAATTATTGATATGTATTATTGCTGTGTGAGATGCTGCCTACTTGTTCCACAGAAATTCATAAATATTTTATAATGAATTGTATAATAGTATTCCATGTTTCTATGATTATAAGATATTATTTAATGAGTTATCATTTAATGTTTGGAGAATTATAGATTTTAATAAGTGTTTAAATGTCTAGTTTATCTATCTAAAATCTAGTTTATCTTTTATTTTGTGCATTGTGAAATATTTGAAACGTTGAGAGCCATAATAGGAAAATCCACAATTTTTGATAAACTGAGATTGGCATCATATTTTATAAGCACTGATAATTCGCCAGGTGGCAACTATTGCTATCTAGAACAAGCATGCTAAAATTCTTATGACTCATTTTAGTTCTTAAAGAAAATATGATTCTGATGTCAATATAATGCATATTTCGGCTTAGAAAAAATTCCGAATTAATTCCTTTGGCTCTCAGCGCTTCAATTCAATTTAGAAAAAGCTTTAAATGTATATAGAACTTAGTTTGTCAATTACTTATAATGGATGTAACAAATTTTCATTTAGGTTAAAAAAATATTTGTCATTTGATAGATATAAAAAATTATATATCAATATTATTGATTTTAACAAAAATTGCAAATATTTTACAACAAAACAGGGATAGAGCAATTGACTTACAATAGTTATAAATTTTCACTATCATATCCAATTATGCTTTATTTCCTTTAAATAATTAATGGTATGTAAAGTTCAAAGTTTTTAAAAAATCTAGTATTATTCTTGTATTAACATCCCAATAATAGCATTCACGGAAAATGATAATTCAAATAAATTCTGCTCTTTTAAGATGCATTATATTTGCTTCTGACATAAGAAAATTAATTTGAACTCGAAAAAATTGAAGGTGCTACTGAAATGGAAGGATTTATTGTAAATAAATGGTATGAAATTATATATACATATATAAAAATATATTTATCTGTAATTTAATTCGTGTGTATTTATATTATCACGTCTCAGAATGAAATAAAATTGAATTCTATAATTAAAACCGGATATCAAACGAATTTTTATTTTTAAAAATTAAAAAAAATCCCGTAGAATGTTATATTTTAAAAACTTATGGACGGAGGCTCGCTTCATATAATTGACATTTATGCTTGATAAAACTGAAATGATTATTTGCAACCTAATGTTCTAAAAATTCGGGAGCGACTAATAAAAATGATTCAGCCGTTAAACTGATGATAATAAAGGCCAACTGCTTCGCTCGCTGTTTCTTAATCCACCATCGCGAGCCCTTACATTTTTTGCTATAACAAAATCTCAAATATTAATCCTCGTCTTTACTATGGTCGATGTTTCCAATACCTGTCATGTGTAATCGTTTATGAATGTACCGCTGTTCGAAACGCCCCTCTTTGGAAAGTTCCTTGTGCCACACTGATCCAGGACTCACGTCGTGAATCTGTGAGTTCGAAGTGAAAAAAATGTAAATTATGCGTGTGTGTTACTCTGCTGATATAAAATCGATTGGGATTTTTTAAAATATAAAATGGGGGAAAGGTTTTAGATCTTGAAAAACACGGAGTTCAAAATTTAGGATTCAACTTTCCCCTTGAGATTAGTTTCAATTTTTCAGTAGCTAAAAAAGAAAAAGTAATGCTTGTCAATTTACTTGAAAGGTTCTGTATTAGAACTTTTCATCGATCATATTTCTCTATATAAAGTTTCAATGTTTCAAAACCAATGTTTTCCTTTTTTTAAAAGACTTTTTTACTTGATATTGTTTATCAAAATTAAAAGGGGGAATTTAATTAGTTTTCTTAAATGTTCTTTTTCACCACTAAAACCACAATTCTTCCTGAAAAAAAATATTTTTTCTTTATTGACTCTTAATCAATAAATGTTGAATATCGTAAATGGTAAAATTAAAATACTTTTATAAGCATTCTAGAGTATAATAATCCTATACTTTTTCAGTATCAAAACACTATTGTTTGAATTCAGTACTTCTTGTGAAAATTTATAATGCTTTAATTTTCTTTTAATTATGACTCGCCATGGTTTCTCTTTTACGAAGCCAAAAATAGTATAACTAATAAAGTGTAAAATCTACATATTTTTCAGTTAATAAAATCATGAGAATAATTTAAAGGAATTCCAACATGAATTCTGAACACTTAATTTTCTATTCAACGATATTTTAAAAGTAATATTGGAAACATTACAAAATTGAACCGGCAAATACTGATGCAATACTAAACATAAAAATAAAGTAATTAAAAATAATATTTTGATAGCAATAAGTTTGTATATAATTAAACAGAAAATTAAATATTTTCAAAACTTTTTAATTAAAAAATTAAAATGAATTTTAAGGAAGGGAATGAAAATAATAAATCAATAAAAATAATCACTTTATCTTATATTTCTTATTGATCAACTATCTCATTTCATATCTTGAAAGGATAATAAAGCACAAACTGTGCAGTCCTGCGTTACCTCATTAATCCTATATTTCCAAACCAAAATTAATAGAAATATAAGTGAAATTTTCTCTTTTGCGCAAATGTTTCCTTAATTTTTTTAAATAGAATATTATATACGCTAACATTGATTGAAAAGTATTTCCGTATCATTCTTATTACAATCAGGATTATTTTCATTACAAAGGAGTAAGGATAATTATTTATGGATAAATTAGAGTATCATGTATGTATTAAGAAAATTTCAGAAGGATATTTATTAAAAATTTTAAAATCAAGTTCTAAAAATTTAATTTAAAAGACAGTCATTAATATACTAAGGAATGAATAATTGGCATATAACGCTTTTCATTTATATAAAAACAACTGCCTATAATCGAATACCTAATGATAAAGAGCAAATACATTTAAATACATATTATTTTCAAAGAAGTATTTTACGACTTGAAACAAAAATTTGGATATATCCAATCTAAATAGATGTTTTATTCTTCATTCCACAATGCTCGTACGAATTAAAAAGTAAAAAGGAATTTAAATTAAGAATTGCAAGCGGTGAAAAAATAAATAGCCTACGAAATAAATAGGATTTTTCTTAGCCGAAACAAAGTACTTTTGACATTTACCATAAAATACAATAATTGAAATAATAACAAATCCAGGCTTAGCTTATAGAATTTGTTCTTTTTTACTTGCAGAAATTTCCCAAGACATGTGTTTTATCCTACTTAATTTGAAATGGCTAGGAAAGTCATAAAGCAGAGGAATTCCAGCAACTGTCCTTCAAATGATAAAACTCGCATTTCTACTTCCGTTGCATTAGCTAAATCGATTCTCGAATCACTTTTTTATGCCCACAAAATGCGTCGAGATTTAATAATATGGATTCTTACGGCCCATTCAAATTTATTGTTGCTGGGATACCAAGCGATCCTGAAGGAAGGAAAATCAGTGTTTTCTTGAATCCGAATTATTAGTGTGATAATATTCGAATAACTGAATAATGACTTTCAGGAAATAAATCGTAATTCACTTAGATAGGAAGAAAGTATTTTATTATTTTTATGTGAAATAACATTTCACTTTCCGTAATAAGTTCTTTCAGCAATTAGCTAAAGATAAAAGTCATAAGAACAATTCTTATTTTCTTTATTTCATTTCCGAAATGGAAATTTTCGCCTAGAAATATATATTCACAAAAATATGAATAATTCTTTAAAAAAATAAGAATATTAGAAAAATAAAGAATATCTATAAAAATCTTAGTACTGAATTGACTTAGTAAAGAAAATTACTGATAGCAATCTTAACTTAAGACAATATTCTAAAATTTTAAAAAATCAGAAATAACATTATTTGCCCTTTTATAGAAATGTGCATTGATTTTCAAAGAACAAAAAAAATGCAATATTCCATCAAAATTCTTATCTTCTAATTATTTCTATGTTCAAAATTCAATTCAAATCATAAAAACATATATAAATAATAATTCGTGGAAAAGTAATTATTCAAAAACAAGTTTAAAGGACAATCTTTCATAATATAATTATTTTAATATTTAAACTAAAAAAGCAATATATATTATTCTGAATATCTTAAGAAATTTAATATTCCTTAAAAATCACGGAATTGTATTTGGAACACTTAAATACCTAAGAACAATCTCTGGAAATAAAAATTATAGCATCAAGTAAATACCATTATTTAGATGAACATAATATAATTTAATCACTTACTGAAATTTATGTGATTTGTAGAAAATGCAGTTTACAGCAATATATATTCTTACAAATGATTTGACAATAGATTTAATACTAAACAATATCATAGTTGAACAATCTTTTATTTATCGTTTGCAAAAAAATAAATATGTTGCTTTTTTCAAAAATCAAAGAAATTCAACATAAAATCGTCTGCAACTGTTTGGTTAAAAGAGTAACACGCACGAAATTTTTTTAAATCTCAATTGGCAATGATGAGAGTACTGATTCGAATTTTCTCATTTCTTTAAAATTAATTGAGATATTTTTTGAATGAAGCAAAAAAAAATGTCGATTAAGCATCAAATATTTGTTTTGAAAAATGGTAAATTGTGGATCAATTTTGGATTCAAGGAAAACAAAGAGGTTACATTTAGACGTTTCGGATGTGTAGTACGATTTTCCCATGCTCTCGAACTGTTCTGAAATGTTTGTAGAACGACTGAATGTTCTCATTAAGATAAATAAAAATGTATATTTGTTACGCATAACTCCGAGTCTTTCTTTCATATTACTTCAATACAACACAATAAACAACATTTTCAAATCATATGAGTACAATCAATCATCCAAACATTTTTTCACCGTCGAAAACATTGGAACCCTGTACGTTTCTTTAAAACAAATATTTCAAAAAGATCATTTGACTGATGGAATATTAAATCTGCCGAAAAAAAAACATATAAAATATTCTTTCCATATTTTATCATAATAAATGACATTTGGATATTATTTTTGATTTAATACTAACCTACTTTGTCTATCAGACAATTTGCAAGAAAAAATAGTTATTTTAATTTCAATTAAACCTTATATTCATAATTTGATTTCATGATTCCGCGTACAAATCGTATTTTAAAATTCAAATTGTAAAATATATATATATATATTAGACCCATTTTCTTCATTATTATATAAATTAATCTATTGGAATAAGATCTCTTAACATCACAGTACTAATAAGATAGTTAAATAACTATGTGCTTGCTTTAAAAATGTTATTAACAGCCTACATCAAAAATACCATTTTTGATTAAATTTTTAAAAAATAATAGTAATAATTTTATTGTTTTATTTAAAAGTACATACTTTTAGGATTCTAAATCTGATAAAATGGTTTCTACTGTAATTATTTAAAGTAATATAGCTATTTTAATAAACGGAAAGTCAGTTTGTAAGACCGGAAGCAACTTTCTAAAATCCAAATCAAGTGTAAACATCGTAGTTTCGTTTGATTTTTAAAACAATGCCAATTTCTAAAAGAACTCTGTAAAGTGTTTGGAGAATTCAATAATAACTTTAATGAAATATTGTTTTGTCGCACCTGACAACTTTTCAGGCACTTTTAATGTGTTAAAAGTGCTAAACGACAACAAAAGTTTTAAAACTTTCCCATGAGGAAATAGAAAAAAAAATCTGCCAAAACGGAAAAATTATTAAATTTTCAGTTAAATAATTGTGTAAAGACAATTAAAAAGACTTTAATATCTCATAATTTCGTGGAATGATTAACATGAAGTTTTGTCTACACGATTTATCTTCTATTAAAATTAATTATTACGATTTATATTACAATCCATTTAAATAATATTAAATATAACGAAAATTGCTGGCGAACCAGCTGATCGCCAAAGACGATTAGTTTAAAAAAATGTTGGCGAATTCGTACAGTGTCTGTATCTGCAGAGATTGTTCTTTTCTTCTCCAAATTATTTTAGATATAAGATGATGGACCAGCAGCTAGTCACCGAAGTTAGTTTTTATTAAAATTTCAAATTCCTCATAAAATGTAATATTATTAATTCATTCATTATTATAGTTTTCAGATAATCAAAATTTAATTTTCCAACAACTTCTTAAATTATTTTTACTATTTAATAAATAATTTTCAAATATCAGTTTCAATGCTTTTCTTTCAAACGACCTTTTAATATCCTAGGTAGACAGCTACGATAAATAACATCTTAACCGAATGCCACGCTTTGTTAAATATCCCCCATTCGCTTGACCGTTTCTTGAATATTGTATGCACAGAAAGCTACCTTAAAATCGCGTGTATCAATATGATAATTTTATGCGCACTCACAAATGTGTCCTTATTTCATTGTCCGCCGCTGCACACCGCGAATGTCAGATTTGGGCAGCACCACAGAGGGAATTTAACGTCCTCTGCGATTTAGCGATGTAATATGCTTTGCGGGAATTTCAGTAGCTCGTATAATAAATTATCCTGTTGGCGCGGTTAGGAATGTACCCATGCCTAATTCTGCGCGACGTCAAGCGATGACCGTGAGTCCAGGCAACAAATTTGATGGCGCAGTTAGAGAAATTAGAGTTGAAATCCACTAAATCGGATAAGAGTGGAGTGCGGTTAATGCAAATTTTGGTTAAATGTAATTTGTCTTTCAAATGTTTGTAAGAGAATAAGGTATTTGATTGATCTGCTCAATAGAAAATGTCTTCTAGTATCCAATTAAAGGCCTGTTTTATTTACTCATATTCAAAGTATAGAAAGAGAAACCAGTGGGAGTATTCTACTCAAAACTTTCTCACATTCTCTTTAACAAACTTGTCATGCTAGAGAACGCCTTAAATGGCATTGTTACGAAATATTAACTTTTGGCGCGAATTTGGCATTTTTACTAAATACATCATGCTATCTATCCTTGGCGAGTTATTTGGCGATTAATCCCTGATGTGCGTTAATAATATCCAAATATCGAATTTGTGTTTCAGACACATTTTTCTCAATCGATTAAAATGAAAATTTGATATAAAACTGCACTTGTAGTCACAAAATCTTATACCACATTTGATATATTTAAGTCATTGCATTTTTCAATTAGCGTGTTGACATGTTTCTGAAAGTAAAGACCAATAGACAGTCAACCCGTCGTTGAATTTGGCTCAAAATTTGACTGGAGTCCACCCTATAGATGTTAAATCCGTCTACCGAATTTTATTTATCTAGCTCTTTTTATTTTGTAATTAGCGTGTTTATTTATAATCAAACAACTGGACAGATGAACTTGTTGCTACTAGCGATAGGCGAGGATCGAACTCGCAACCTTTGGGTTCGTAGCCGAGTAACAAGACCACTAGACAAAAGAAATTTCTCATGTCTCGTAGCTGTTATCTGGCTTATAAAGCGTCACCACATTACTCCCCCTTCAGTTCGTCGGAGGTGAGACGAACGATTTTTTGTCCTGTTTTTGCTGTTATTAGTGGTGATATATTGGCTGTTGCGCCTTATCCATTTTTTTTTTATTGGCTGATTATTTATCAGCTTCATTTTTTTTATTTATTTATTGGCCGATTTTTTATCAGCTTATTGATTTTTATTTATTTCTGGTAGAGGGCGCCACAACAGTTGTATGAAGGTTGTGTATTTTCGTCATCGGGTCACCAATGTTGCTACTAGCGATAGGCGAGGATCGAACTCGCAACCTTTGGGTTCGTAGCCGAGTAACAAGACCACTAGACAAAAGAAATTTCTCATGTCTCGTAGCTGTTATCTGGCTTATAAAGCGTCACCACAAACTTCTTCTGAGCAGATTTTAAACAAATTTGGACAGAAAACTATAATTTTGATATAAAGACAGTATACCAAAGTTCATACGTCTAGCTCAAAATGTTTTTGAGTTATCTACGTCACAGACAGATGAACATTTTTCAAAAATATATTTTTCGAACTCAGGGAACTGAAACGGGGAGATTCGTCAAAATCTCGAGTTCGAATTTTTTGGCGATTACTATACTTTCTCTATACTACGTATACAAGAAAGCAAAAGTATGGTAATCATCAAAGAATTATATCTGTCACGTTGATGCTCTACTTGATTATTATCTTTGTTTTTTAATATTTTGTAAGTTCTGAATGGCAACTGTAATAAAAATGGAATAATGTTATGGTATTTTGAGAATTTCTTTTGAGTAGAGTTTCTTACTTTGATGATATTAATAAGCATGATTTACGCCATAAATATATATATTACTGAGTGAAAATTTGGGAAGTTAAACAAAGAGAGTATATATTTGAACTGTAAAAAAACGTTTGTGTTAATGTGGAAGAAGAGAAGTTTCGTCCATTTTATGACTACACAAAACATCGAGTTTTAATATACTTCTGGTTCGTAAAGCACAAAGTACGAAACGGAACAATATCTCCAGATCTTGACGCAGATTGCAGAACTGCAGATTTCCTTGAGTTTGAAAAACACATTTCTGTAATTATGTCTATCTATCTGTGAACATGATAATTCAAAACCGTTGTGAGTCAGACAGATGGAATTTGGTTCACAGACTTTACACCAAATTTGTAGATTTCTATCAAATGTTGGGCAAAATCCATTCAAAGAAAGTTTGTAGGCCAGGCTGTCCGAGTACAGTTTGGGCATGATAACTACAAAATATAAAAGGCAAAATGTTATCACTGTACTTTTTTGCTATCATCTGATGCAATAATGAAAGAAATCGAATGTTTGTTTTTAAAAAATACATATTGTAACAGATTTGGTCAATAATGTGTGTTTGGTCAATGCAGCCTTTACAATTTTCATTTTTTTATCATGTGAGAACACGATGTTGTTTTGGTTAGGTTTTGAAGCTCGAAATTGCGTTGGCAATGAGCAAAGAATAAAGGGCAATTTTCATCGTCATCTTTTAATCGCATATATATTTTTTACCTGTTTTTACCAGTATTTCATTTATTATTATGTATGCTTCTTTGAAAGCAAATGCGTTTTTAAAAGGTTGACCTGCTTTTACCAATATTGCTTTATTATTGACAGCAGATGCGTTTTTGAAAGGTCGACGTAGAACTATGACATCATAGCAGATATTTCCTCTCAAAATCGGTCGAGCTCCAAAGCTTTGTTTGCCAGCTGGAAAAATTGAAAGTGAAAGTTTCAAAAAATTATCATTATATATATATATATATATACATAGACAGAGAGGGGGGATAGAGACCAGCAGAGAAGTCTCGTGATTTTTTCAAAGAGGTTTGAACTGGTTAATGACTTAAATTAATTAAGACAAAAGATGATTTAAAAAATAATAATGATCTCACATGATAACTTGAAATTTGCGATCGTAGACATTATTTTTTTAATGATTTTTTAATTAATTTATTTATTTTGTGTATGAAAGCTGCACGAGAAATTTCCTCTCTTTAACTCCTTACATTTTTTAGTTACCTCTTTCACATAATACCTATTTCTATAATAATCGCAATCAGAGAGACTTCTTTAATAAATTTCGTTGCATAGCCTGAACCATAAATCAAATATACAATTTCATATAGTTTCTCATACACGAAGTAGAGAGAAATTATTACAAAAATCAAATATTCCAACTCGATATTTTGACGAATTTCTCCGTATTTCAGAGCTAACTGAGTTCGAAAAACACATTTTATGGCATTATGCCTGGCTGCCTGTGAACAAGATATTTTAAAGACTCTTTCAGCTAATCCTGTGAAATCTGGTGTATAAAATTATGACCAAATGTACTGATTTGTATCAAATTTTGAGTGAAATTCATTTACAGAAGTAGGTTTGTATTTCTGTTCAAATAAAAGTGAACTCGAGAACTACAAAAGTATAACATCTAAAATATAGATTCGTTTCAAATTTTAAACAAAATGTGGTAAATTGGAGAGCGTCCACTGATATGCGCTTTCATATGCATAAAAGCCATATAATTTATAAAGGAAATAACTTAAATCAGTGAAATTTCGTATGGAATCTTATGAACACAACTGTAGTTCCATGTCCTGTAGTTCCATGTTCCTTTGTTTTAACCGGTAGGGAAAGAGGTGTCCAAAATATATATTCTTGCAAAAGATCAATAACCAAAAGTTACTCGCATATTCTTAAATAAACTTCTCATGCCAGAGAATGCTTTGCATGGTACTGGCGTACAATAGTATTACAAAATTTTTCCTACAAATACCGCCAATCAATCGTAATAACTCAGCGCATTTAATCGCTAGTTCAGCAGCTAGCTTACTGTCTAATCCTCTAATTCTTTATTTGTCGGCGACTCTGACTACTCTCACACACCACTTCCCTGCAGCTTCAGAGTGCCTGTTTTTTATAGTTCCGGTAGGCGGGGCTAGAATATTCCAGACCAATCAGGGCATACCTGGCTGTATTTCGGGTCTTAGTGGATGGATCGTGAAAGTTCTCGAAATTTCCCGTATTATCCATTTAGTCGCCAAATGGTCGCCAAGCTCAGCACGCACAGGACAGATCTTACAACAGTTTTTCCCACGATGACACTATTCGTGACGGGTAGCAAAATTACAGATTTGTAACAATGGTTACGAAATACTAACCTTAGGCATTAATATAGCATTTTTATTGAATCTATCATGCGATCCTTCGTGAATTTTTTGGCGATTAATCCCTGGCTTGCAATTAATAGTATCCGAAAATCAAATTTGTATTTTAAAACTTTTGAAACAAAAATTCGACACAGAACTATACTTGTAGTAGCAAAATCCCATACCAAATGTGATAATATTTAAATCATTGCGTTTTTGAACTATCGCTTTTACATGTTCTTGAAAGTACAGACCTCCAGACAGTCAACCCGTAGTTGGATTTGGATCAAAATTGGACAGGTGTTTCCAACATAGATGTTAAATCTGTGTTCTGAAACTTATCTCTCTAGCTCTCTTCGTTTTGTAGTTATGGTTTTAGATTGTATTCCATCAGCCGGACATACGAACTTCTGAAATTTTTTTATTTGAAATTCGATAGAAATCTGTAAGTGCGGTGTAAATATTGTATACCAAATTTCAACCATCTAGCTCTAAACTTTTTGAGTTATCTTAGTGACAGACAGACGGACATTTTTCAGAAATATGTTTTTCAAACTCAGGAAGGTTTAACACGTAAAAATTTGTCAAAACCTCGAGTTTGAATTTTTCGACGATTAAAACACTTTTTCTACATTAAGTATACTAGAAAGTAATAATGCTAGATTAACAACAAATATCTACATTTCACAATTATTTCCCGCCATTTCAATACATAACACTTGCGTTCTTATCCAAGGTTCACAATTTTAAGCGGGAGAAGGTTTCGTTTAGTTTAATTTAGTTATATTAACATCTCGTTTAGTAAAGCAATACTAGGGCTATTGTTTGATGGACCTTGTAATTTTGAATCACGATTAGATGATGAGGACGACACCTGAGCTGGCACCCCTCTCCAAACTTCCACACCACACCAATGTGAGCGGAAGGAGGAATTTAAGACATTTTATTGGAATATATGCGAGAAAATATCGGGAAGATCACTTCCTTTTTTTAAAAAAAATTACTGAGATAAAAAAAATCATTCTCGTTTAATTTTATAAAATGTTTTCTATAAAATTTTCTGAAATATAAGTGAAATAGCACTTCTTTTTTTCTATTTTATGAAGTCTTAGAATTACATAACATTTTATTAGTTCAATAAAATAAAGTTTATATTCTATTTTTCAAAGAAAGTTTCTTCTGATATGAATTCATTTCTTATTTTCACTTGTCACTGGAAGAATGAAATAGTCTTCTTTACCGTACTTCAACTAAATTTTTAAAGAAAAAAAAAATCTAGCCGGCATTTTTATTTCAACTTTCTCAATAAAAAAAAAAAATGATACTTCAGAGAGTTATTTGCAATGGCTATTTCAAAACGTCGGGATTGAAAATGAAGTTACTTACATAAGTTGCTGCCTGAAAAGAGAAAATAGGCTTGTGTTTCTGAGTGAATTCAATGCATTGATTTTTATCTTTATATATCTCTGGAACTATCTCTTTTATTTTTCATGTCAAAAGATTTTGATTTGGAACTTTTGAACTTTCATTCGAGAGTTTAACAAGCTTACAATAGAAGCTACGCTCTCGAGATTAGGCTATAGCAGAGAGCCAAAACATGTCTATACTATATAGAAAGAGAAATTCAATATCTTTTGTTTAAGAACTTATACTGAGGAGAAGAATGAAAACTATTCAATAGATTCTTTGGGGAATATTTTTGTGTTCAAGCTGGACTGATTAGAGAAGTTGAAAAATTTAATTAAATGATTGAACTGATTTGTTAAATGACTAGCTGCCTTGGACAATTAACTTATTTGTCGGGAATACTCGTATTATTTAATTCCAATTAAATATCTTACATGAACATGATATTCATGATTTCTGCAACAATTCCTATAACAATTGTGACCATTATTAACCCGCTGACTGTGAAATTTTTTTAAATCACTATTTCGGTGCTTTTTTGCAAATAAATTCAAATATTTTTCAAACAAAGTGAACTGACACTATATGTTACACGATACTAATATGATATAATAAAAATCTGTAATCGTAAAAATAAACGCACTAAACTGCGAAAAACGCGAGATGCAGCAGAAATAGACTGATTGCCAACCCGCGGAAATCGTGGGATAAGCAGCTGGAGGGTTAAAAACATACTATTTTAATAGCTTTATACATGCTTAATGTATAGAGAATCTTCCTAATGGAGTTGAGTCCCACAACGTCATAGTGTCATTAAAAATTCAAGTACTCGAGCAATCCATTTCGAATTGCCTTTTGCTGTAAGGTAATTTCACAGGCTGCCTCCTCACGAAAACTGTGCATATGTTACCGTTAAAGTATATAATGCAGTTATTTCATAGAATACCTAGTTATACCATGAAATAACTGGCCGTGTCCGTTAAAGTGTGTAATATGTTATTAATTTGACACTTTAACTAGTTATTCTATGAAATAACTAGGTATTCTATAAATTAACTAATGAGAGACAGTTAAAGCGTAAAATAAACAATTTACCTAAAATGAAATGAAACTAATGACAGACAATCAAAATGAAAACGATCAATTTATCTAATTTATGCAGCGTATAAATGGTATTTATGGAAACGTACCATAAAATCATTTGTTACAACAAGGATTACTAAAATGACACTTGAAATTAAAAAGAACATTATTTCTAAAACAAAAACATTTTTTATTTCTAAAACAAATAAACAAAAACATAAGTGCAGTAGGGGTGGAAGGTAAATGTATTTGTCGTGCGAGATATATGATATAGATTATTTTACACTTTAACGGGCTGCAGATTGTTATTCTATGAAATAACTAGTTAAACCATGATATACAAGAGAGTTTTACACTTTAACGGACACGATCAGTTATTTCATGGAATAACTAGGTATTCTATAAAATAACGGTTTTCATACTTTAACGGTAACATATATAATAAATAGGATTTTAACTCCTTTGCTTCCAACAAGGAAGGAAATAATGCGATTAAATACTTGATGAGATAATGTAAACGGTTTTTGAATTTCATAGCAACAAAAAAAATTATTTTAAAAACTTCACAAACAAAAAAATATGTTTAAAAAATTGTGATAATTCAGGAAAAATAACACGGAAACTAAATTATTAATTCTCATTAAAAAGATAAATTTATTTTTATTTTTAAAGTGTACAAAAACCATTTTTGTGCAGAAATATTTTTCAGAAGCTATAGCAGAAAATTTCAAATCTTAATTTAATTTTTAATTAAATAAAATACCAATTAAAATTCCTAAGAAATCCGAGATGAAAATTTTCAGCCTCCAAATTATACTTGCTCTGAATCTGATAACTCTAGAGCAAACATTTCAACCTACAAAGCACTAATATACAACACACTCACACACACATTTTACTTTATTATTAGTAGAGACTGAAGCAGATTTAGACAAACTGTGGTTTTAGCAGTGGCAAAACATAAGGCTATTTTTTATTAATATACTAAGCAAATCGCTTTCATATTTCAAAACATTTTTAACTTATTCAACATGCTAATGATTTATTTTAGATTAGTAATTTATTTTTTTGGTAAATATATGAATAAGTCTATATATATTTATTTTCCTTAACTAATAACTACATAGTATTCAAACTTAAATTCAAACCAGCGAGGATGATTTACCCAAAACTTTCTCGCATATTCTCTAATGAAAGTGTTATCCCAGAGAATGTCTTACATCGCACTGGCGTACAAGAGATACGAATTATTAATCTTTATCGAGAATTTAAGATTTTTACTGAATCTATTAAATGATCCTTGGCGGGAATTTTGGCGGTTGAACCTGGTATGTGGTTAAAAGTGTCCAAAATCGAATTTATGTTTTAGATACCTTTTTTTTCAACCGATTAAAATAAAAAGTTTCATTTGCAGTCAGAAAATTACATATTAGATTTGATATATTTAAATCACTGCGTTTTTTTTTCAGCTATCGAGTTTGCCTATTTCTGAGAGTACGACAGACAGATAACCAAACCTTTGTTGGATTTGGCTCAAAATTTGAGATACTTTCCCGTTAGCCGGCAAAAAATTGCCATATAATGTAGAATTCCGCCAAATTTCTTACGCCAAATTCGCGTTTGATTTACAATCCGTTAGTCGGGCGCAAGCGAAAAATCACCAAATAATGTAGAATTCTGCCAAATTTCTTACGCCAAATACGCGTTTGGTTCACAATCCGTTAGCCGGGCACAAGCGAAAAATCGCCAAATAATGTATCATTCCGCCGACTTCGCGTTTGGTTCACAAGTGGCGACATTTGCGCCCGACTAACGAAAAAGTAGCAAATTTGATATGCATCTATACTACATATGGGGAATCTGTTTACCAAATTTTATCTATCTAGTTCTATTCGTTTTGTAGTTATAATGTTAACTTATAACCAAACAGCCGGTCAGATGAACTTCCTCTGAAAGGAATTTGCTGAAAATTTGAAAAAAATCTACAAATTTGGTGTAAATGCCGTATCTATTTATCCCTCTAGCTCAAAACGTTTTTGAGTTATCTTTGTAACAGAAAGACAGACATTTTCCAAAAATGCGTTTTTCGAACTCAGTGAGGTCTAAAACGTGGAGGTTCGTCAAAATCTGGAGTTCGAATTTTTCAACAATTACAGTACTTTCTCTGTATTCAATTTACGAAAAAGTAAAAATAACTATCACACGGAGCTTATAAATACTGTAAAAAATAAGTGAACTTAATGAAACGGCCTAGTCATTTATACTTGATAAAATGTTATTTATATCTTTATATTTTACTAGCTCCTGCACCCATGCCTTCGACTAAGTTTGTTTGTTCTATAAACAGATACGAAAACGAAAAGTGCAAATATCTTTATATCGCACAATTTTTATATTCAACTCCTTAAGAAATTTGAGGAAATTCTAACATAATTAATTGTTTATCCAAAATATTTTAGATTAATGACATTCTTTAACCTTAAATTTAATTCATGAAATTCACATTCAAGAAGTTGGCATCACACAATTGGCCACTGGTGGAACACTGAATTTCTAGAATCAAGCTTTTGTATTTTAAGGAATAAAAAGTTATCTAAAGGTCCTTTGGTCTCAGATAATAATGATGATAATTTAATAAGACAACTTGTCAGATAATTTAATAAGTGACGCAATAACACATTATTGTTTTAATATCAATTACTACAAAGAACAGAATTATAGCGATTACAATTCAAATTTTTCACGAAGTAAAATACAACTTGTGTATTGAAAAATACCAGTGCGCATATAAATAAACATACAATTAGATTCTTTTTTTTATAGAAATATTTTTGACATGGTATTGGATTTTTGATCTGGGGCCTTTTTATTTTAAGAGCCTTGATATTCAAATTTTCTATAATGTTTAATCAGCTATTCAAAACCAATATTAGAGTTTAAACCTATGATATGGTAACAATAATATGTAAAAAACATAGTTGAATTCTGTATATTAAAAAAAGTTAAAGAAAAGTTACATCTGAAAATATAGATAACAGTTATTGTTGCTATACATTGCAGCCTCGTACTTTCAAGTTAAAGAAAAGTCAAAATTCTGTAGTTAAAAAAGGAAGAGATAAAACGAAAGGCCCTTTGATACTTTTAAAAAATAAGATTTTGAAGCTGTCGCGATAAAATAAATTTAAATGGAAATTTTTTATTCCATGAACACAAACAAAAAAACAGGGGAAAAAAAGATATTTGATATGCCTACTGCTTGTATTAAAAGTCTAAAAGTGCTAAAATGTGAAACAAAATTAGTCCAAACAGTTAAAAAAAATAGCCTTTTTGAAAGTTAAGACAAGCATATTAAAATTTTTACTTCTTTTTGCTATATAATACATACAAAAATGGAAAAATTCTGAAGAAAGCAACTTTAACATTGGTGAAAGTGCGCGTGTGAGAAATGTGACGAAGTTGTGAAAAAAGATTTAATATTTCGAAAAATAAATGAATGAAAATGATAGAAATTGCGTTTAAATAGATTTCTAAAGATTAATTCAAAATTCAAAGAAAAATGTATAAAAATGCAAAAAAAGCTACAAAAATATTGTTAAAAGGTTATATTTTTATTAATAATAATTTAAGATGATGTAAAAATAATGCCAGTGAAGCGGCAGGCTCTAGAAGTTATGGCTGAAACACGTTAAAAATGATTAACCTCATTTCTCCCTATAAAAAGTCGCAGAAGCTTTTTAACTGCACGGCTAATCTGTCCAGGTGTTAAAAAACATTCGTGCTAAATCTCATTCAAGATGTGGAATTGAATAAGTTTATAACAAACGAACATTCAATTTTATATACATGTAAATTTCATATACATGTAAATTTGTATTTTGTACAAATTTATTTAGAAGGAAACTAGGTTAATAATGTATAAAAAGTATTTATATATTTTTAGAACGATTTCTATAAAGAATTTTTTAGAAAGCAAACTTTAAAAATAAAACTTTCTGGCAACAGCTTATTATTTGAAATGAGAAATATCGTCTGCTACTTTAAAATTTATTCTTTTATCAAAATGTTACAAATAAACAAGATGTGGCTTGAAGAATAAGTTTTTGAACTTTCGGAAGGGAAATATTCCTATTCCATAATTCAAAAAAAAATTTTGAAATGCGTGGTATTAAAATTTCTGCGTGCAAAATAAGCAGCATTAGTAACCGAAAGGGGGAAACCGTCAATCATTACGTCTACATGGAAAGAAGATTCCAAATGAATATCCGAAAAATATATATACTGTTTCAAATATTTCTGAAATGAAATCGCTGGTAAGAAGAGAAAAATCATCGACATTGAAATAATTTGTAAAGTCTCTCAATACATCTATAGTTATGATAAATAAAATAATTTATTAATTAAGATTTGCAATTTTAAAAAACTTAAAAACATAATGTTCACCAGCCTTTTCCGGGACATATGTGGCTTAACGCAAAAAAATTTATGTAACCCTGTGCAAAAACTAATTAACAAGGAGATAAATGGGAAATAAATTGTGACCCGAATTTGCTTACCAAAATATCTGCAATAAAAATAGATCTAATTATTATACGAAACGAAGAAGAAAAAAAGGAACTAATCTGGTTTCGTCAATTCAAAGAAAGTGTCAGCAATGGATATCATTGTCGGAGGATTCTCCAATGAGGGGAAATTAAAAATAAGAAAATTGGGGAGGGAAATGTTAAAAGTCATCTCAACATAAGATGAAAAGAAAATTTTACAGCCAAAATTTTAAAAAGTAATTAAATTTTATCGCAATAATTTTCAAACTTCATAAAGACAGCAAGATAAGTCATATTTGGAAAAATATCATCCATTTTATTGAAAAAGTAAAGACTGGTACAGGTATTGTATTCATACTTTTTCAACACATTCCTGCAAAAAACCCCATATGCTTCATTTTTTGAAAATAGCTGTTTTAATCTGTTGAAAAGGTGTCTTTTCAAGTTTAAACCCACCATAATTGATAGGCTCTGGGAACTAGTACAAGAGAAATGAAAATAATTACCATTTGAAATTTTAGGAAAAGCCTTTCTACTATTGAAATCATGGTACAAGCTTATAGTCCAGGAAAAAGCTATGAGATCAAATATTTTTTTAAAAAATAATCTTCACATTTTAAACATTTGTTGAATGGTTTCGAATTATTTTTCTAAAAATGTTCAAAAATCCTTCGTATTTTAATCTTTATATATGCTGCCCCTTTTCAGGCCAGCAGTCCAAGACTGCCTAATCGGAAATCTGTGTCTAAGTAGAGACAATTTTCTTTTCCAATAAATCAGTATTTAAATGTCGAGAACCTAGCAAAACAAATCCTAATTGCAAGGACTGAAATAGGAAAATTAGTTTAATTCATCAGTTTTAAATTTTTATGAGAAATTACAGAAAAATATTTGGGACACTGTCCAATAATGACACTGAATCTGTACTCATCGGCTCTGTTCAGCAGTATTAACGTTACATTTTAAAGCAACAGTATGGCTATTTTGGGACGGATCTCGTCATTTTGAACCACGATCAGATGACGAGAGCGACACCTGAACTGGCATAGTGCTCTCTTTCTAATTTTCGTGAATAGTGATCCAGTATGGAATATTTTGTACTTTATAATATAAAGGAAAAAAAAACATTTTAATGAAATCTACCATCGCAAATTTCAAGTTATCATGTGAAAACATGATTATTTTTAAGTCATTATTTGTCCTAATTAAGTCATTAACCAGTTTAAACCGGTTTACGAGAGCTCCAAAGAGAGCTCAAAAACTTTTTTGCCAGCCAAGAAAAACATTGAAAATAAAAATTGTCATTTATGCTTTATTCATTGCCTACGCGATTTCGAGCTTCAAAACCCCCAAACCAAAACAACATCATGTTCTCATATGATAACAAGGTAAGTATATTGAACACCTCCATAAGATCCATTGGTTCCAGAATTTGATAAAAGTTTACAATTTTGACCCTAGTACGGCAAACCAAATTTTATTTATCTAAGCAGTCGCATTTTTGAATTGTCGCCTTCACATACATGGGAATATAAAGACTAATAAATGATTCATTCCCTCGCCTTCCATGATAGATTTAGTCCAAAATTGAAAACATAATGACGATAAATCTGTGTAACAAATTTCATCTCTATAGCTCTTTGCGTTTTCCAGTATTTGCGTTCACGTGCATACGGACAGATAAGCAGACTTCCGATATCAAATATCATTGTTCTAGTTAAAAGCATTTTCGGAAGTATCATAATCGGAGAGACATTTAAAGTATGAAACGCAGAAGTTAGTCAAACATTCATAATAACAATTTTTTACAATATTTACTCTGTATAAATTTCGTTTAGAAAAAAAAATGATAAAACCTTAATTTAAATAAATATAACCGAAACCATTTAAATTTATTAAGTTGCAACCAAAGTTTTCGCATGTAAACATCCAGTTTACATTTCAGTTCATAAACATTCACAATATTAGGTATCATTGTCCAACTGATCTTTCCTCCTCTGATATTTACGTTATAATTTGTCAACATTCGGACCATTTCTCAGTTATTCTAACCCTCAACATAAGGATTTTATCAATAAACTTCTCAAGGCTTTTCCCACCAATAGGAACCTTTTCTCCACGAAAGTATGTCCTATCTATTCGATTTTCAAAGTAACAGTTAGATTGAATCTGCCACGGTTGGATTAACTGCAACCTATAAAAGGTTATCGCAGAAACTTCGAAATCGAAATTTAATCTTTCTCCATTGCGACACCTCGTGAAATTCGCTACAAAGTAACGTCAGAAAATCACGTCCAGAAACTTCGGAAAATATCTAGCTATGTCCAAGTTAGAATTGAACTCGTATATTAGGCAATAAAGTAACTCTAAATATAACTGAATTCAAATAGAAACGTTTAGAAAATGACATTGAGACATTTAAGGCTCAGTCAATATGGATTTTGTGTAAATCGTATAATGTGCTAGCAGCAGTATTGTTAAGTCCATTAAAAAGGCAGCAATTAACAAACAGCTTTAGGGATCAATTTGACCATAAGCAAACATCGATATAAGTAATGAAAGATAAACAGTAAAATGAAAACTGCAATAGAGCAGATTGTTTCGAATAACATGTTAAACTAAGTGCATTCATGATTTTCTTTATTTAAGATCAATTCATATGTAGGTAAGATTGTAAAATATTCATATGTAATCAGTATGTGATTCGTATCTATTAAAAATTTTCTCAGAAAAAACGCGATTTTACATGAAAAGAAAAAAAAAAAAAAAAAAAAAACTTAACTAATTTTGGTAAGTTATCTCACATGGAATGTTTAGAATTTTATCTTTCTAAATCTATAATTTACACTACTTTCTTTCTTTTTTTATATATATATTCCTTGTATTTTATTATCTTATCCAAATGACTAAAAATATTAAATGCCAAATTTCGAAATAATTAAGAAAAATTCCAATAAAACCAAAAAAAAAAATATTACTTGCATTGCGTTATTACATTCAAAAACTTTTTGCATATTTCTCACTTTGTGTTTTTTAATCATTCTGCTTCTTGAAACATCCTTCAACTGCACATGATAATTTCACATGACAAGTAATTTATACTAAGCAAAAAATTTGAAAACCACGACCACAGTTCTTAAAAATAAAATTATTTTTTTCATTTAAAAAAAAAAGTGCTCAAATTATGCACAAAATGAAGATACAAGGGTGCCCATAATTAAATGATCCTATTTAAAATGGTCTAGATTAGAAGCTACAATTCTAAAAAATAATACATTTTGTGGTGGATATAATGAAAGGATGGAAATTTGTTCAACAGAATAAAAATATTAATATAAAATTTCGCCGCCAGAGTTCATTTTTAATGAATTACACATTTAGCCTACATTTATGACAATTTACCAATATTCTTAAATAAAAATATATCCCGCACAGTGATGATCATTTTCAACTAGTATCGTACTTACTGGAATTGTAAAGTAGCATGTTCCATAACTGACCATAGTGTGTTCTAGGAAATGCACGAACATGTGAAATGCTATCTTGATGAGCAGATGAAATTTTTGGATTATCAAAACTTGCAAGATATCCTCAAAGCCAATAGTCACATGGATCAAGGTCTGGCGATCGGGAGGCCAAATATCAGGGAAGTGGCGGTTAATAACACTTTCTTACGTGAAGTCATTTTTCCGAACGTCCTTAACACAAAGACTATGTGTAAAGGACTTCTGAAAAAACTTGCATAAAAAGCATTGATAAACTCGCAGATTTGGAATAATTTTGTTCTGCAACAGCGGTGCCCAGTAATTGAGCATATTGCTGGACTTCTAGCAATTAATTTCTCGAAAAATTACGGCCAGTGAATAAATGATGCAGTGTACTCAAAAGTTACTTTTGTAACTGTTTAATGTTAAAAAATAAATCACTATATTCATAGTAATATATTAACATAATTTGTCTCACCTATTTATTACTTTGTCGCGTACTAAAGTATTGCAAGTAAATATATAGATATATATATCTTAGTTCTTAACTTCTGTTGATGATGTACCTATTGTACCCCTTACAATCATTGATTTATAACTTATGTATTAGTACCATGTGAAGTTTAAAAATATTAGCAATAATTCGATGGCTCCAAAGCTATTTATCGCAAAGCAAAGGTCAACATTCACTCTATTTATGGAAATAGTGACAATGGAAATTTTATTTTCAAATAATTGATTGAATAGTTTTCATTTTCTCATCGTCCAAAGGGAGAGGCGTTTCCAAAATCCAAACAATGAACTACGGTTTTATGTGACTGCTAACAATTGTGTTGCCTATGATAATTTAATTGTAAAACTGACTCAGCATATTAAATTTATATATGAATTAAAAAGGAAATACAAGGTTATATATATCATGCTTGCTTCACCATATCAAAATATACTCGGATACAAATTAGATTGAAATTTACGTAAATCAATTATAATGAATCAATGAATTCAACCTTAGCTTTGATTAACACTATTCATGTAAATAGACTAATCATAATAAAACAGTTCATGAAACAAATTTTAATGAGTTAAAATAAAACATTATTTATCATACTTTATTCCTTTAGCAACAACAAATTATTTAAACACTGAAATAATGCTTAGTTTCCATGTTTAGCCTAATGTTTGATATATCTTGTCATGATCACCCACCCCCAGTCCTTTAAATTGCACATCTTGTTCATAACAGGAAATGAAGCCTTTTTGTATTTTCCGTTGACATATAAATAGCTTGAGTTTGAAGTTTATGGCACAAGAGCCAGATTTGGCCATATTGTGCTAAACATATATAAATATATCAATAAATAATGAGCAAAAATCATAAGAACAAGTAATTATCTTTACTTCAACCACCAAACTTTAACAACATTAAAATTAATTTTTAAAAAAAGCATTTTGCATCGTTTGAGATATTTTTGCAATGTTTCAAATCAATAAATGAAATATATCTTTATAATTAATTCAAATATCTTCATTAAGTAAAAGTTATTCAATTAAGATAGATATATTGCTTAAGATGCAAAATAAAAGTCTAGAAAAATTATTTTTCTAAAAGTTTAATGCTCAAGAGTAAAATCTTTAATGTTAAAATTCTGTCTTGCTTCTCCTTTAATATTCATCTTTCTTTTCAATTTTTATGAAATTTTTATAAAATAATAATATGTAGTCTTAATAACAGAATATCAAAATGAATTTAAATTCCACTTTTTGTTGAAAAGAAACATAACAAAAGATTAAGTAAAAATGATTAAAAAATACCATCAAATTTTAATAAGAATCTTAACTCCAAAAATAACTGTTTTCTATGTTTCGATTTACTGAATGGATATATAATTCCATTAGGCTCTCCCTGACATACTTGGTGAATTGTAACATATGTGCATAATGTATTATCTATTCACATATTAGATATAATATTATTCACATATTTAAATATTAAAATGTATGTAGTACTTGCTTAATTTACAAGAGTATGTAATCAAAGGTGTAGTATTATTTTAAAAAATCCTATCATTTATAGATAACACATTTATTTTTAATTTACAGCTGAAATACAATGCATCAGTGATAACAAAAACACATTTGCTAGAAACAGTTATTTCCACATCATTCTTTGATCATTTTGGATAGAAAATTTATAGGAATCATTTCTGACTAAAATATATATTTCCAGGTAAACAAATTGGTATAAATGACAAAAAAGAATAATCACAATAATGCAGTAATAAATTATTCACGATAAATACAGAGCGTAACACATTTTTTTTATTATAAATCCTAAATCCATGTCATATAATCCTGTTTATAAGGTATTCACTTACAGAAGGCCATTATATTTCTGTTTGTTACAGAAGAAATGATCATATATTTTTATAAATAACAAACAAATCTCTATTCAATTTTAAATAAACAATAATTTTAAAACTAGTTTGCAAAATGAAATATTTTTTGTTTAAATCCCTTTAGAAATTCATAAAAATATTGCTATTAAATATTTAAACTTGTGATTTAATTTTAAAATGACTTACAAATTTCAAAAGAATTTTTAAATTGTGAAACTAAATAATGAAAGTACTAAATAAAAAAAATTATAATTTTACAGTTTATTTTTAACAGTTCTTATAGTTCAAATATATATAAATTTTTTTAATTATTTAAAAATAACTATTCACACCCTCAGAAGATTTCTTTTTTTATATATAAAAATCATTCACAATCATTTTCATAAACTCTTTACCACTTTTTTTTTATCACACAGTTAGTCTGGAATTATTTAGATCATAATATAAATAGAGACATATTAGATACAGATTTAGACAAAAGTTCACAGCTTGGAAAAAAACATTATTTACATAAAGCAAGGAGCATTTGTGCATAGAATCAGTTTTAAATGAAAGAAAATTTATCACAATGACAAAAGATGAACAAATAAAAAACAGTTATTTCAAAAGTATAAAGAACATATAAAATAACAAAAACAAAACATATAAATTGGCCCTTCACTTCAATAAATTAATAAAGGCAAACAAAGACATTCAAAAGAATTAATTATGTTACATAATATACAGAAATATCTTTTATTTTTCATTTACCAAATTTTAGAAATAGCTGCAGGTCAATTAAAGTAGTTATTTTCAAAACAACAGAAAACAGCTGTACAATATATACAATATATTTCTAACACAAATTCATTTTTCATTCATCATCATGAAAAAAGAAAGAAAGGAAAAAAAAAAGAAAAAAAAAGAACGTAATCTAATTTTCCAAACATTTTTCAAGTTAGTAATAGGAGGGCTCTGCTTCTACAAACTAATTTCATAACAATCCAATGATCAAGCTAATCATCAAAGCTCTTGACAGTGCATTAAATTTTTATTATTGAAAGTGAAACACTAAGCTACAAATATTCAGCAATAATGAATTATTTCTTGACTTGCAAACAAATTTCATACACTGAAAAGCACAGACAGGTTTTCATAACTTTTTATCACTGACATAGCAGATAACAATATTTATCCAGTGTATATGCCCAAAATAAAAAAATTAAATATTAAAAAAAACTTATGGGCTAATTTTTTTAAAATAAAAGTCTTGCATAACAAATGGGAAGATCAAATGAGAGTCATAAAAGAAGTATTAATTATTGTTTTTATTAATTATTGCTCAAAGTTATTTTCAATTCTGTTATTTTTATTCTAAACTTACTCAATATTATGAAAAAATATATATGTAAAACAAGAGAAAATAAAATGAAACTAAATAAAAACATTTTTGAAAACTTTTACTCAACAATCAAAAAGTAATTTTTTAAAAAGGAAAATATTCTAAAAATTAAGGGGGGGGGGACATTGTCAGATAATGGACAATGAAGGAAACATGACAACCAACAAGTTATTTAAAATGAATACAAAAAAAATTAATTATAATTGCATTAGCAAATAGAAACTGTCATTTAACAGGCTATATATATGCATACATAACAAACAAAGTAAAATAGACATTGATATGCAAAGTTGACATTTTAATTTTTCCTTTACATTTTAAAGATATTTAAAAAAAAGAGTACTAAAAATAAAAAGGTAAAAGTACTAAAAAAAGTACTTAAAATGGAATTATAACTTTAGACAAATACAAAAAAAATGAAAAAGGGCAGATTAACCTTGCTCTATCACGATTAAAAACATTTTTCTGAAAAATTCCTAGTAAATCTTTTGAGTTAAGACAAATTAAAAACAGCTCAGGGGTATTATGATATTTTAATACCTTTAGATGTTTACAATAGTCCTCCAAGTAATACTTTCATAGTTTCTATAATTTAAGTAGGCTACATGTATTATTAGCTATGGATATAAAGCTATATGTTAGCTTCAAAAAGCACATAATATACTTCCATACACATACACATGTACAAAAGAAAAAAAATGGAAATTAAAAACCACTAAAAAAACAGGAAATAAAATGTCACAAATAAAATAAGTACTTAAAAATAAGATCCACATTAACTAAAATTACTCAACTCATACTTCCCATCCATATATGATTATAAAATATTTGTATGTTCAGGATATATCTCACACAAAAATTTTTATTTGACTACAAATACAAAAAAAACACAATTTTTTTCAACCAGATATAATTTGGGGAAAAGGAAACTACCAAAATTCTTATAACAACAAACATAATATGAAGAATATATTAAATTCCAAATAAATAGATTTATAATAATGGCAGTATTACAAAACATTAGTATTAATAAACCAACTAAATTAATGACTTACATCATATTAATTTCAAACTATGATAAATATCTGATTTTACTAATTTGGCACAAGATTTGTAGCTATGTAAACTAAAAGAAATATATCTTGTAAGCAGAAAAGAGGACAAAAAAAGGGGAAAAGAAAACACGGTTGTTATTTTCATATATTTTAGATTTAAAAATTTAATTTTAATAGCAGTATTATGCATTTCAGTGAAGTTCAAAAGTTAATTTTTCTTATAGATAAATAGAATGATTTTCCCTTATATATAACATTAAAACAATAATAATTAGGACTAAATAAATTGATAAAAGAACTTTGGGGGGGAGGGGATGAAGGTCAATACAAGTATTACAATAATCATCTTTTGCCTTAACATAAGATAAAAAAAAGTTTCCACATTTTGAAATTAACTAATAGTGGCAAAATATATTGCTGCGATGCAATCACTTGATTATGTTCAATAACTATTTGTTCTAGATATAAAAAGAAATTTTCTTATTGTTTTTCTATTCTATTTTCAGAAATTACAATCACCAAGTTTTTTTCAAGAAATTGTAAAGAAGGGGGGGGGAGTACGAAAAGACTTAGGTGGTTAAAGGTGTCTACTCAATGGCTGTGAAATGCACAAGGAAATCAAAGTATCCTTTTTTTAAAACACCAGTAAATTATACTGCTATTAAACTCATAAATTTTTATCAATGAAAAGCAATATCCAATTAAAATGGGAATAGTTACGGATTTATTAATTACAATAATAAAAAAAAATTAATAGAAAAAAAAATGGAATTCTTTATAAACCAAAAATGTCAAACACAGATGCAGTTAAAACTGACATCTACTTATGTAGTTGTTCTATAAAAATCCAAGGCCCTGTAGTCATAAAACAGACCAAAAATATTGGTAATATATATCTATTGGAATTAAATTTATGCATATTTGCATACAGCATTAATGCATATTTATAAATAAAATTTTCATATATTTCTTAGCAAGCTAAAAAAAAGACAAAGAAAAGAAAAGAAAGCACATTTTTTCAAAATATGCTTCGACATATTTTAAATGTAGAGATCAGTTTGACTTTATAGTATAGCCTTATTTTACTTCCAAATGAAAACAGTTTATCTGTGATTTTCTATGAAGTAAATAATATGTTAGCTAATTAATCCATTTTAAATAGCAGCATCATTTATTAACAATAAAAGCATTAATGAAAATATTCAAAATATTTTTGTACAAATATATGGCTTATAAAAAAAGTAACATTGAGTTTTGTTGATGACAAATAGAAGACAACACAATAGAAATAGAATATTTTATGCAAACTCATTTGGAAAAGGGGAAAAAAAATCAAAATTAAAGAAAGTTAGGGATTTTCAGATCCATGTGCAATAAACTACATTTATATTATTTCCTGTTAAATGTCGCATGAGAAACTGTGAAATTTGCTTCCAAATTTTTTAAAGTAGCATTTTAAAAAAACACATAACTGTAAAAAAAAAGGAAACAACTTCTTAAAAAATATTTTTAAACATATTTAATAAAAGGCCGCTCCTGTTTCATATAAGTGCCAAAGATTTAAGTGATTATTCTGCAACAAAGTATTAAAATGAAAAAAAGCTTAAAAAGAAGCAACTTAATGAATGAAGACATATAATGAAACGTTCATAATGGATTTGAATCTGTAAAACCACACTTTTGAGAATATTAAAACAAATTAAATACAGGATGATTCAAAAATTTACATTAAGTTTTTAAGCACTTATATACCACTTAAAATAACCATAATCAATGCATGGTTGAATACATAAAATGGTTACAAAAATTGGCTGGTTTCGTCAATATTAAGAAAACAATAACGTGATTGATGTCAATGATTTTTTTCTTATTAACTTTCATTAAAATGCAAATATATATTTAAAAAGAAACCCTTTTCTTAAAATTTTAAAATATTCAAAAAAAATTTCCTTTCCCGCAAAAATATGATTGAATTGCATTAACATATCAAATTACCAGCATTTAACAGCAAAAGTAGAAATTACAGCCATTCTACATTCATCAAAAAACAAGAGGAATTTTTGAAGCATCCTGCATTATTACATACAATAGTTTTTAAAAAATTTAAAATCAATAAAATAATGTGGTACACAAAAACAACCTCTTAAATGTAATAAAAAAAAATCAGCAGAACCGACATTAGCTATAATATGCAAAAATATTGATTTTTTTTTTTTTTTTTTAGATATACTATCTAATTAAATCTTCTCCATTAAATCTATTGTTTTCAACATTCTGAATGGTTTGGGGAGGCATTAGAAGTTTGGTCAAGCAAGCGAACAACCTCAATTAAATGTTCAGACAAAACATCTTGTTCCTGTTGATAAAAAATATGTGATTGTAATATCAAAAAGAGATCTGATAAAGATATTTTTTTTTTCTAATTATAAAAAAATCTCATATATAAATGCTTACTTGAGACTTCTTCCTAAATGTTTTTTCAAAATCGTCCTGCACACTGAAACAAGTCAAGATATTATACAGTCAAGGAAATTAAATGTACATACACAATTTTTTAAAAAATAAATAAATACATAAAAAAAATAAGAAAAATCATGCAAAATTGTCTGAAACTTATCCAGATATTAAAATATGAATGAAAATGCAGAATCATCAACCACACAGCACAAAAATTGTAAAGAATATACAAACAAATGCATGCATGCAGTGCAGATTGACTTGTTAATAATTTCTATTTTTGAAAAGACAAAAGGAACGCTGGAATATTCTCATAATCATGAAACTAAATTGCATGTTAAGAAATTTAGGAAAGATTAAATATTAAATGTCCATTGAATTTATAAGTATATTTCCGGGTTTTCAAATCAGACAAATTTAACCACTTGCAATTATTAATTATTTCCAAAGTTGCACATTAATGTGGCTTCAAAAATGTAGCAAATGCATATAAAAACACTACAATACTGTACATTGAAAAGTTGATGATTAGATTACATAGGGCAATGTTTAAAATTTTCACCTAATGTATTTGGTATTCTCATTTACATTTGATATACAAGCTTCTAAAACCATAGTACCATGACATAGCATTCAGAAAATTATTGAATAATTATTTTTTCATGCTTGTTGAAAATAAAAAAGCAGGATTGAACTCAGATATAAAACTCATTACAATAATTTTTTTAAGCTGGAAAATAAAATGATTGTTATATATATATTAATGAAAAAATAACATCAATGCAATCTACATTTTATTATAAGAAATAATGGAAATGTTAGAAAAATTTTCATATGTAAATAATTCATACATGAAATTTGGTAAATAAATTTCAAACAAGCTAAGCAAAACCATAATTTCCATACACAATTATTTGCTACCTGTTGGCAATAAGCAAGATAATGAAAGTAAATTATTCTGAAAAATAACTGCAAATGCTACAATTTGTAAATACTTCATAGAAAATAAGTGGGTGAATTTAATCTCATGCAAATAAAAAAAAAAAATGAATGGTTCAAGCAAATTTTCCCATGCTCTGAATATCAATAAATTCCTACCTTGGTTATCCTGAAGCTGAACAATAAAAATAAAAAAAAGAAAGTGTGAGAAAAAGGCTAATTTTATATAAAATTATCATGTTATACACTATTATTATTTATTTTATAATACCAAAGTGTATTTTTATTAATTTTCTAAAAATAATAACAATTAGTGAAATAAGGCATTTATGTTGCATGAATAATGCAATGTCAATGATATATTTTTAATGTTTATACATTTTAAAAAGTTTTTTTTATATATATCTGTAAATCTGTTAAAATGCTGTACTAAGTATTTAATAGATAATATAGGTACAAAGTATTTACCTAACAAGAGTTTCAATTGAATCATCAGCTGATGAAGAAGATGAAAAAGATCCCGTCAATGAATGACTCTATAAATAAAGGAACATAAAAAGATTAATTGCATTGAATTTTTATCAAAACAAAAAGCACCACTAATTTAATATGCATATTATAAAATAGAATGATAAAATATTAATAGGCTATAAACATATATCAATTACCTCTAAACTGCAAATCTTTTATAGCTATTTCAATAAATTGTAAGTGTGAAATCAAAAATTTTAATAACATTTTTATTCTAATTTGTACACATTTTTAAAATGGTTTATGCAGTAGCTATTATGATTTTTTATACTGTTATTGAAAATTCTTATTTTAATAAAATACTACTTACTCTTTCAGTTTGAGTAGCTGCATTGGAACTTGAAGCACTATGATTACATCCAGCTTGAACTTTCAGATACTTAGTCTGTTAAAATTAAAATCAAAATAAGTATTGGGGAAAAATTGGACTATTTAAGCATAGCATCTAAAAAAATATTTGTAAAAAAATCATTATTTACCATTTGTTGCTGAAGCAAGTGGATAGTATGGTCTTTATCTTCTAATTGCTGTTGCAAAAGAACTAGCTGTCTTCGTAAATCTGCATTTTCCTTTACAAAAAAAATTAAATAAATAAATAATCATGCAATTTTATAGGAAGGTATATATTAATAATTAATGTTTTCACCACAAATGATATAAAAAAAAACTATTATGATAAATTGATATTTATTAAAATGATTTATTATTTAAAATTTACTATTTTAAAATGATGTATCATAACCAAAGTACACTTAAGATAAAGTGAAATTTCTACACAAATATGTATAGCATATTTAATATGGATTATCTTTTCTCTATCAGAAGGTAACATAAATTTACTTTGATCTGATTCTTATCTGATTATTAAAAAAAAGCATGAAATAAAATATTATAATTAATTAAAAAATATTTCTTACTATATTTGATATTTACTGTTTCTTAGGTACTAAAAAAAATCAATTTAGATAAATTTGGTTTAAAAAAATAGGTAAATTAAATGTTGCTTTTGTAATTTACTGAATTAAAAAGGATAAATAGAATTTTTTTTTCAAGCAAATATTTACACATCATGCATAACTTGTTTCTCTCACGCTCTCATTTAATACTCTTTACATTACAATAAATAAATAATAATTGCTATGATTTTTTGAAAAATACTTATAATTTTTCAATTTTATAGGACTTTAAAATTTTTTTAACTTTTCATCAAATTCTTGGGTAAGAAATGCATATAGTAAGAGCTTTAAATATTCATTCATTAATTGTAATAATAAAATATTAAGAACTATACTTGTAAAAAATGTTTAGAATTCCAAAATCACTGAATAAATTTCAATGTCTTTCAAAGAAATGTACTAATATATATATATATATATAATCTTTCACCTTTCAACACATGATTGAAAGTTTCACAGTGCATACAGAACATAATATAATTATCTGACTATAAATACAAAAAAATTATGTAGAAAATATTTACTTAGAACAAACTACAAACATTATAGCATGGTATTGAGCAAAATATCGACCAATGGTAATATGCTAATTATTTTTTTAATTAAAAACATTTGATAGACATTTACCAATTTTTCATCCCTAATTAAACTTTCCAATAAAGCTGAATATTATTTAATGAATATTAAATAACAACAGTCACCTTAGTAATTCTGGATACTTTTTTTAATTCTGGATACTTTTTTTAATTGTTTGACTTAATTGTGATAGTCTAAATCTGTAACCAAAGTGTACTGAAGCAAAAAATAAATAATTTTACTGGTATCTCAAACATTAACACAACTAACTTAACATAATTAAAAATTTATATGTTTAGCACTGATTACACTTACTTCAATAATAGTTGATATATCTGGTCCTTTCTTATCATCACTTTTAGTGAGTGCTGCAAGACTTGAAGGAAAATCTGTTTGAGCCAGAGTGTGATAGAATAAATTCTAAAAAAAAACATTAAAATTCAGTGACTTTACAAAAATTAAATTGATAAAATGGAAAAAAAATTAATTAGTTTTAGTAGATTATAATAAACTTTAATTTTTGCTTACTAACAGAGCGTGTATGTTCCATTCATATTTTAAAATTATTAGTGATAAAACTTCATAACTCATTATAATATATCCCGATCTAGAACAAATACTGATGTATACATTCACACATGTATCTATACATACATTTATATATAAATACCAACTATATTAAATTTATATATCGATAGAAGCATTTATATTATAAATGTATACATTAGAAATGTACACATTTATGCAAAAAAATGTGTCTGTCCTAAAAACTATCAATTATTATGTTCATAAGTAAACTTCTTACTAAAGGGTTAAGTATCACCAGCTGTTGTGTAATGGATTGCAATTTAATTTTATTACTGAAAACTATACACATTTAGATACAAATTTTAGCAGCAAATTCTACATTTATAAAGAA
The DNA here is from genome assembly GCF_947563725.1 of Argiope bruennichi. Classification (NCBI taxonomy): domain Eukaryota; kingdom Metazoa; phylum Arthropoda; class Arachnida; order Araneae; family Araneidae; genus Argiope; species Argiope bruennichi. The sequence continues at coordinate 108,872,637 of NC_079156.1, forward strand.
GTGTTTGATTATTAAATGAGAAAAAAAATTAAAATGAGAAAAGAAGTTTAAATTAATTATAACATGGTACTAAAAGCAGAACTAAAATTTAAATATATTACTTACATTAGTATTAACCTGGTCAAATGGATTGATGGTTTCAGCCTATTATAAAAAGAAAACAACATCTTTTAGAACAGCATTCAGAAAAAATGCAGCATATGCAATCTAATAGAATAAATCACAATGCTATAATACCTCTTGAATAACTGATTTTAGTCTCAAAAGTAGGGTTTTAACCCCATTTAGATCTTGGCACAATAATCTGTAAGAAGAAGCATCAAGTTTAAGACCTCCGTCATCAGCTTCTGACACTGTCATTTGACGGGGTGGTCTCAAAGGAAGGCTGACTGTCCTTTGACGCCATTCTAATCGTTCCGCTGGAGTAGATAATGGTCCAGAAGATCTACGATGCAGTCGCTTTCTAAAATAGAAAGCAATAATAAACATAAAAGTCATCCTACAGCAATTTGGTCTCATAGAACCATAATAAATTTGTTAACAATTAAATCTAACAGACAAATGAGAATACATATTAAATGAAATAAATATTCTGGAAATTAATAATAAAGATGTTCTAACTTAATAAGCAAGAACGTCAAAAAAAAAACTATTTTGATGTATAATATTTAAAATGCTTATTTAACTATACAAGAAAAAATACAAATATTTAATGTATCTTATACAAACTCATGGATGATTAATATTTAAAAAATATCAAAGGATACACAAGTAGAATATTGATTGTGAATTGAGCTCAAATAAAAATGATCTTATTATTTTATCAAGCATCATCTTTTACTTGTAAAAGAAGGTGCAAATGATGAAGTAGGCATCTTGTATTAAAATAATATAATTTACAATTATGTCACAAATTCAAAAATGGGAAGTGTGCTTATTTAAGACTAAACTCAATTGCAATAAAAAACTATTGCAACAAACTATATAATAACATGAATTGTCGAGCTTATTAAGCCTTGGCATGTTTCGTACTGATAAAATTTTGAAACTGAAATCTTAAAGCAATTGACTGCATTTTATTATCTGATCAAATATTCTCTAAATTTCTTGAATCTTCAGAATCAAGAATTCAAGATCCAAACAAGCATTTGATGCCGAAGCTGGTTACCAGGTCAAAGTCACTACAACAATATAATGATAACTCTACTTCTATTTATCAGTAAGAAAGTATAAGAAAATAAAAAAAAGCCAGATACACATTGCATACACTGATGCATCAATGTATATTTGTTTCAAGAAAGAGTTTTATTATCCCACAGACAGAAAGATTAACATCTTTGCCTACAGCTGAGTTTGTTTGTTTTTTAATTATTATTTGGCCATGCACTATTAAAATATATATTTTAATAAGGATCAGAAATATTTTAACTATTGTTTTTATGTTTGAAATTTCATAAAATACATTTAAACATTAGATTCACTGTTTGATGGAATACTTTTTGAAAAAATATAATTTAGATATATAATAATTATTAATTGATAATATATAAACTGGACAAATCTAGAAAAGCTACATTCAGTTAAATAAAATATTAATAACTATTATAGCCAATAAGATTCAATAATTTTATTCTTTTTCTTTTTTTTTTTTTTAGTTTTGATAAATGCAAATATGTCTCATGAACTAAAAAAAAATATATGGTTTCATATAACAATACTTCATAAACACAACAGTTTAAAATAAATTTAATACTATTTTATTTTAGGGATTAATGTCACAAGACTGAAAATGTTTTTAACAAAAGATTAATTCATTTTCAGAAAGAATTTTGTTAGCATTAAATATTTTTGTACAGCAATTCATAAGATTTTGAATATGCAATTTATGAAATACAATGATGCTAGTAATTCAGATTTTTTTTTTTTTTTTTTGCTTACTGATGTATGTTGTTACATCAAGAAATTAAAAATAAACTTCTATTTAAAGTCAAAAAATATTATTTATTAGAATTTTTTTCTTTTTTGATTAAAAAGTTACATTAAGAAAAGAAAAAAAAAATCAATATTTTGAAATAAAAAAGATTTAAAGTCAAAATTTATCTCTATATATATCTTAGAGATTTGAAATAAAGCATATAAAATTATTCAGCTAGCATTATTGAATTAACAGTAAAGGAAAATAAAAAAATACCCACTAATTATAAACAGTATCATTAAATCAGTAAATTAATGTGATTGAAAATACTCTTTCACAAAAAATAATTAAAGACTATGTACGTTAATCAATAAATAATATAATCAAATATGATATAAAAATTAAATTAAAATACAAAAAATACATACAAACATACAACTATAAAATATGTGAAAAAAAAAGTGCATCTTACATTATATACCAGTTATGAACATTTTTGTTATTATTTCTAAAATATTTTGAATAGAAATTGATTTAATAAATTCCATGTATTGTTTAAAAAAATTTTAATAATTTTATTCCCATTTTTAAAATAGGATTGCATTTTTATCATTAATTCTTTTTCTCCAAAATCAATGCATTAATTGTTGCAAAAAATATTCTGAATAAAGTATGTGAGAGTAAACAAAAGAAAAGCTTACATGAGTTCTGGACGTTTAAATTCAAAATTTCTTTCATACATTTTAGCAGAAGATGAAGGCAAATTTATCTTGCCAATTACGCAGTATACTTAAATCTCTTAGTGACAAAGTTTTTTTTTTTTTTTTTTTTTTTTTTTAAGCTGAAACAACAAATAAAGGCTTCAACTGACCATACTTCAAAAATTGAAAAGATTTTTAAAAGGAAATACATGACATCCAAACATAAGGAGCAAGAAAAGGGTGGAAAAAAAATCAAGGAAACTATAAAGTAAATGATTAGGAAAATGAGGAAATTTCAATATGCCTACATTTAAGATAAAAGACAGTGACAGATATAAGGGAAAAATCTATCCAGTCTATAATGAGAGAGACTTCAAAAAGATATATTTTGCTTCTTTCCACAGAAGGAAATGCATAAGTATTATAGATAAAAGTTATTAAAATGTCAAATGTTCTATGAAATATTCAAAGTTCTGCAATAATCAACATTAGATTCAGTTCTAAAAAAATAACTTTAATCTCTACATAAAAATGATTTTGAAAATAAAACTTTATGCAATAGAAAATAAATAGTTAAATTCTTCAGAGAAAAATGTACTCAATGCTGACATTCAACAAAATAAAAGGGAAAGAGGCACAGGCAAACAAAAATGAACTTAAAAACATTTAAAAAAAACAGATTGATGATTAAACTTAAATTATGAGCATTCACACACAAATGCAATTTTTAAAAGATTGTTAATTGCTATAGCAATAACAATAAAAAAATTTAATACAACTAGTGGCAAAAAAGATTGAAGGAAATAAATGCCAATGTCATGTTAAGGGATGTTGAGATACTAAAACTTTACTCCTCTTTGCCTTTATAACTACTGCATTGAAAGTGGGAAAAACTAAAGAAGCAGAGAAATTCTTTCTCACGCTCTATGTCATCTGCCAATAACCAACTGTAGTTTTATAAACTTTCCACAGAAATTATTAATATTCATTTTCTATTATCTATGAAAATAACTTATCACACATGTGGTAATAAAAAAGAAAACTAGAGTAAAATAATGAACAAGATGATCAGAGTATCCCATAGATGCTGATAGCAGAAATCCAAATGTGCTACTGCTGTAACAATATATTGGTCCCATATAGAAATATGAGAAAGAGAGATGAATTTGTACCCACATCTTTGCCTCCCCCAATAATCAAATAAGAATAAACTATTACCACCCTGCCTAATAATCCTGTGGGAATAGAATAATCATTATGACAACTTTGTAGATATTAAGGGTGGAGTCCTAATAACCATTATGAGCCACGGCCCAGCCTTTACTGCAGGAAGTATGTTCTGATTTTGGGGTAGGAAGCAGCTTACCCCATACCATTAATGCCCACATATAAAAACATTAAGCCCAAATGAGACATTAAAAGCAAAAAAAAAAAAAAAAGTGCCCAGACACCATTTGCTCTTGATATTCTACTGTAATTATTATAATGTTATTGCATCTCACCTAATATAAAATGGTTATTATGGCTGAAAAATTGCAAATGCTTACCTCTTTTCTTCAAAATCAATTTTTTTCTCAGATTTCAAAGGTGCAACTTTGTCCACTTCATCAACTTCTGATAATTTTCTCATAGGGGAAGCTGGTCTAAAAAAAAGAGAAAACTTCAATTACCATTAATTATTAGATGGGTAAAAATAAATGACAACACAAATTACTAATGTTTAATTGACTATAATAATATATGGCATTTTAAAATATTCACATATTTAAAAACTGTTTGCAGATCCTTTTTTTGTAATGGTATCTGTATTTATTATACAAAAAGGTAGATGCAATAAACAATTTTAAAGGCAGCAATAAAAGTGAATAGATACCCCCCTCCCAAAAAAAATAAGAAAATGGCTTGAATTTCTTTTGAATTTTTGAATGGCCATTTGAATTTCTTTTATATATTCAGAACACTTTAGAAAACATAATAATTTAATAATTCATATGGAAATAAATATATTGATGTGAATTTTGAAAAATCTATACATACAATGAAATCAGTTCCGATAATAACAAAATTGCAACCTTCTTAAATTATGATAAAGATTTGAACAGAAACTACTCAGTAATAATTTAGAATCAAGAAACTTAAACTATCAGAAAATTTTAATGGCATTTAATCTATACCAATTCCTGAAATCAAATGTCTAAATGAAATTTTAAAAAATAAGCATTAGAAATAGATTTAAAGCATTAGAAATTAAATAGCATATAAGATATATAGAAAAAATTTCATTCTATTTGCATTCTATTAAATGCTAAATGATGAAGATTTTAAAAATATGTTTTAAAAAATAATTTTCAAATAAACTTTTTGATAAAAGCAAAAAAAAAATTAATCCTAAATTTTAGGACATATATTACATATGTGAGTAAAATGATAAAAGAATGAATTTTGTACAAAAGAAAAGCTTCTTAATCCCTTACCTGCCGAGGATAACTTGCAAGATTCGGTTCCCAGTGCCACGTATATATATATATATATATAGCTGTGAGATGTATATATATGCCAGGAACAGTTAACACATTGACTTAGGGAGACGTATATATATGCCCGCGGCAGGCAAGGGGTTAAACCAAAAAAATGTAGGAATATTTCGATAAATAAGCAAACTTTCTGCTTCTGCATCTTTTAATTTCTTTAAAGTTTGTAAGGAAAGTTCAGATACTTATGCAAAAAGTTTTAAACATTCTGACTTTTTTTTTTTTTTTTTTTTTTCATCTCTTTAATTAATGCAGCATTTTACTATTTATTAAAGTATACGGACTGGAGTAAGAAAAAAGGAACTTTTACAATAAAATAGAAAAAAAATATTTCAATGAAATGATAAGTAAGCTGGTTCCTCGCCCAAAATCAAAACATAATGAGTTAAAAAAATGTATGCCAAATGTAAAGATAAAAAAAAATCAACAAAAAAAATATCTTCATAACAATAAAATAATAATAATATATGAAGTAAGGACATTTTATAGAAAGATTTTTCAAATGATATTTAGATAATGAGTAAGTTTAAAATTTATATTTTTAAAAAATATTCAAATTACCCTTCATTAACAGTTCCTTCAGGAAAAGCATCAAATGATTTTTCATAATCAAGCATTAAATCATCAGAAGCAATGCTGGAACAAGAAGACCCAAGTTCTGATCCGAGTATTAAGCTATCTCTATGATCATTGCGTCCTTTACGGCTGGAATAACTACTAACACTATCAGTTCTTCTTTTATTAGTACTTGCTAATTGTAGGGCATGCAATTCAGACATAGCTAATTGCAAAGACTGTACATCTGAATCTTCAGATTTTGGATCACCAAAAAAAGTCAATCCTGGTTGATCAGCAATCTCATCATCTATTAAAAACTCTCTATTTTCTTCAGATGGTGGACTCAAGACACCATTTTCTGTGCTATCTGATTTTTCATCAGAATCTAGACTAGAATTACGTTGATGTTGAGGTGGTTTTTCTAAATTTGTTAATGTTTTTTCATCATCAAAACTACAATTATTCGAATCAGTGTCACAATAGAAAATAGTTCCACTAGAAGAAATGGGTTGACTTTGTTGTCTTTTCATTTTAGGAATACTAGAAACATTTGGAGATTGTTGCTGAAGAGGCTGCTGTTGGGTAGCCTTTTCTCTAAGATTGAATTTAACATCTGCAGGCTGGAAAGATTTCTTTTGATATGATAGCAATCCTTTATATGAAGCATAAGTTGAAAATATATTTTCTGAAGCATTCATTTTGAAAGAGTGCTTTGCTTTAGGACTAGACCCATTAGTATTTCCAAAAGGCTTTGGTTCAGCAGTCCGAACTGGTTCTGGACCAAAATGTTTTTCATCAAAACTCCATTTCCCATTCGGTTCTCTTTTATAAGTTGGTGCTTTTAAGGAAAGCTTTGATTCAGCAGCAGATTGTTTAGGTGTACTTGTAGACCGATTAGGAGAAGTTTTTACACTTATGCTAGGCGATATTTCATCTTGAAATTCAAGCTGTTCTATATCCTTGATAGTATCTGAATCTTCAGGTTTATTTTTATCAGTCAGACTGTTACCTAAACCTGAATCAAAATCAGATAAACTATCTCGGCTTTCAAATCCTTTAGTTGATGGAGATTTTGATACAGGACTAGGCCCACTGGAATTTCTGCCAGCTAGCTTCGAATCCTTAGGCTGTTGCATTTTCGAACTATTTGGAGTTTCAGGACTATTTTGTGAAGAACTAGGAGAAGATCTGCCCATAAATATTCGAGATATACCAGATCCCTTCAAAGGCGTTCTGCTAGGTTTCTCATCAGGACTAAGAATTTTATCTGGACAACTTTTGCTACCTAAACTCTTTGGCTTGATTTGTGATTCTCTAACAGCTAGTTTATTTACAGGAGAAGTTGCATTTGAAACATTAAAAGCAGAGCGTGAATTGACTATAGCATTATTATTTACAACATGTAAAGCTTCATTATCATTAATTATGGTCTTTTGTTCCCCTGAAATAGATGCTGAAACAGGTAGACTAGAACTAAAACGAGGAATGTTTGACTGGAAGGTATTCTTTGCATTCTTCAGATCACTCTGATCTGCAGTTGTCAGTGAATTGTGTTTTGATGGCAACGGAATGCTTTTTTTGGCTGCAAAATCAATATTTGCATTCTGAGTTCGTGTGTAAGGGGTGGGCCTCACCAATCTTGACCCTTCCTCTAGCTTAGTGGAAGCCATTTGAACTGTTGTATAAGAACGATTCCCTCCACTAGCCTTCTTGGAATAGCATGCGCCCATTCAGAGGAGTAATGAGAAAGGAACTGGAAAAGAAAAATATCTGCATTACATAAAGATAATTGTAAAACAATAATTATTTCTATGAATATTATCAGCAATTATATTCAAAAATGTAATTCAAGTGCAAAAAAAATATTAATGCTATGCATATAAAGCATTATTATCTTCAGCATTTATGAAAAAAAATCATTTGTTCACATTTATTAAATTGATTACTCTTCTTACTTTACAACACAAATTTTCCCTAACTGAATAATAAAACAAAAAATTAAAAAACTGTAAACTGGAAGCATGCACTTCTGCTAATATGCATATTAAATTCAAAAACAATGAAAATTTCAAACTTTATTCATTTTTTTTTCATTGATTTCATTTATTTAGTCTTTATATTTATAGTTGTAATATTTAATGTTAATATCTGTTACTAGCTATACTTAAAAAAGACATTATATATCAAAATGTACAGTTACTGAGCAAATAAAGTAGAAATATGGAGTCTATTTTAGGTGAATTATTTAATAATAAATAAATCTAAGCTAATTTTATAGATTTGACACATTTAAAGCACCAAATCTTATACGAATTACTACTTTATGCTAAATATAAGTATCTCAAAGTACCCAGAAATATTAATGATTGCAAGCACATACAACCTCATTATATTATAAAAGTACTATTATTATATTTACAATACCATCACTTTTTCAAGATTCGGTAATAAGTGAGAAATTTCTTAACTGTTAAAATAATGAGAAAGTAAATATATTAGTAGAATCAAAATTATCAAACTAGAAGTAAAAATCACTAATAGCTTTATATTATTGAAATTCAATAAACTGAATCAATTTTCTTTAAATGCAGCTTACAAATACTGCAATGCATATAAAATATTTTATGAAAAATAATGTGAATATTACAGTTATATTAAATCCTTCTATTCTTTTGCCTCTAAATATTTAATTAAATGTTGTGTCATTCTTTAAAATTACTAAAAACTTGAGGAAAAGTATTAGCTTTAAAATTCATCTGCTTCAAATAATATTCTCAAGTTAATAAAGCTACAGATAGTAAGGTTTCTTTATATGTGTAATGTCAAATTAATTTTTATTTTAAATAAAAAAAAACTTTTTAAATCACATATATGTTTTTAAAAAATGTGTTTATTTGTATCCTTACACCTATTATATTGAGTGCACTATTTCAAATACATGTTTAAAAAACAAAAAATTATAATTCATTTGCTGTATAACATAACTTTCACTACATAATCTTCAAGTACTGCTTAGAATATTTTGAAGAATAAGGAAGATTTTAGTGAAAATTTTGCTACAAATAAATTAATAGTTAATTTTTATTGATAAAAGATATGAAAATATTTTCATCCAGAACAGTATCAGATATACCAACAAACACAAAATAAAAGAACCTAATTTTTTAGTATTTAATCAGACATAAAATACATTGAATAATTCATTTTTAGCATATCACATGAAAAGATTTACAAAATTAGCAGCCCTCTAATCTATGTTAACTGTAATTTAATTTAGGTACAACAGCTTTGTTAATAATACATAAAATTGCATACCTAATAAAGATTTGTTTCATTTCTTCTTAATAGCAATTAATATATTCTAATTAAAATAGATGAATATTCAGATGTTGACATAAATAGAAGATTTGAAATCAAACGTTTCAATACTACTAATGAGATAGAAGATAGAGATCAGCCATGCAAAGCAGCTAAGTTAATCCTGAAATAATAAAAGTAATAGTGTTTAAAAGTAAATTTAAAATATTGAAAATAAGTATAATAAAGGAATTCATAGAATGCAATTTTTATATAAATTGTGCTTTGAAACAGTTTGCAATAACACTAATTTATAATTATCTAAAGATCATAACTCAGGATTATTAATATAATGTTACCTATGGTACACAAAATAGAAAAAATTGCATCATTCAGAAATTTCTATATAAATAAAATATGAACTACATAAAGATACTTAATAGTATGCAGCAATACAAATAGCAAAACTCTTAATATTTTCTAATCAATAAATAGAAAATGGAAAAAAATATGAATTAGACACTGCTAATTAAAAAATAAGTATTGATAATAATTTGTTATCACATTCGTGCTTTCTTAAAACACATTGATATAATAAATATATGAAATGCCAGTTATTAAATGATATAATCGGCCAGTCAGTAAGTTGTTATAAAAAGAAATCATAGGTAATTTTTATAGGAATAATGATGTAAATAACAAGATCATAATTTGATAGATGATGAATTATATTTCATACATAATTTATAGTAATAAAAGAAGGCACTTCGAATTACAATGATCAGCGCTTTTATTTTTAAAAAATAATAAGTAACAGGAATTACTATTATATTTCTTAAGAATGATTCAATATGTTCGGACAGAAATTCTTCAAATAAAACGAAAGTAAGTACTCATACATTCATCATAATCTCAACTCTATATTTTACATATATCAATATCATCTGCATATTTAAAGCAGGATATTAAAGGCATAATTACATAAGATATTTGTAATCGTGTTTCGAATATTTTAAAACGCAAGGAAATTTCGAACAAAAATTATGAGATATATATTATTGATTGAATTATTCTATTTTTGTGATTATTAGAAACTATGTTCTAACATGGATCGCAAACAACGTTAGAATTCTACTAAAAATTATTAAATCTACTATTTATTGACATTTTTAAAGCATACCTAAACATTACTTGCCCCTCTGCGTCAAAACACAAACCATGTAACTGCAGCGTCAGCCATGAATCTAGCGCAACTCTTCAGTATGTCTGAACGAACTTATTGATTTTTAAATACTATGATACTAAAAGAAAGACAATCACATTAAAAATTGAGCCAGATCAAGAAACTTTAAAATAAAGAAAATTTACTTTTTCTACTTAATTATGAAATTGAATTGATACTATTAATCTAATCTATATGCAAGCCCCTGTCTTCCTAATACTTAATATACTTTATATCTGGCAACATTCAAGTAGGTTCTACTTCGTATACTCGTCTGCTTGTTTTGAAATTTTCATTACATAAAAATGCTTAAAATATTTGAACCAAGTAATGTTTTATATGTCTGTACTTGTGGAGCTGAAAGACCCATCACAAAAATTTATTTTTGTCGTCATTGCTCTAGTTTAAGATGCGGGGAATGTGTTTCTCATGAGGTATAGGTTGTTTTTTAATACTAGAAAAAAATTGGGTGGACCCGATTTTTTTCCCCTAATATATTGATATTTAATATTTATTTAGGTTGATTCTCATTATTGCCAAAATTGTTTGGAATATATGCCATCGCCAGAAGCGAGACTGAAGAAAAATAAGTAAGTTGTTATCATTTTCACTTCACCGCTTTGAAAGAAAGTTTGTCTGTATAACTTAATTAGGTTAAAAAGTGGTTTACGGAATCTGATTTTGAGATGTTTCTGGAAAGTATTATATTCAGCATTTGTGATTGTAGAAACAATGTTTAGTGTTATGAATAGTGCCTAGAATTGCGATGCTATATTGCGCCTATTAGAAAAGCAACCGCATATGTTTGATACTTTTAACGTTGTTTACTTTTATTATTAATCTATAACTATAAAAAATTACGGCTATGTAGACCCAATTAAATTTATTTATTCTAAATTTATAAGTACAATTTTCCAGTTCAATTTGACAGTAATTGAAATTAACTGATGCCCAATAGCAAAAGCATTTTCAATATTTTATCTCAATTGTTATGATGTTTTCTAAATTTAGGAGTTTAATGTTTTATAATTTAAATTTTATTATCAAAGCTGCATTTCTATATTTATTATAAATCCCTGTTTACTTATTTTGATTAGACAAAGAAACATAATTTCATTTCATCTTAATAGTTCTAAATAATTCCTTTCTTATGTTTAAGTTATAAGTATTAAAAATTTATAGTGTATTATAAATATAATTCAGATTCAGTATTATTTTCAGATATTGTAATAAGTATCCCCGTATTTATTATAAATTCATTCACTTCTAATGTATTGTGGGTTAAACTGTCTTATCCCGTTGTTTCATGAAAGTTTTAAGAGTGGTGTTATGATCTTTATTATTGTCCTTATCAGTGGCAAGCTGGGTCTGAAATAGTGGTTCTTGGAAGACTTTGGAGGTCCAGTTACATCTATACTGCTCTCATTAGTTTTTATAAAAATTAGATAATGTTTCCAAAAAATTACATGCATTGGAACAAATAGGTTTTAATACAATTATTGCAATTATATATGAATTTGAATTGTAACTTATATACATAAATGAAATTCAAATTGTTTGCACTCTCAAGAAATACTAATGATTTCTAGATTCTAGATTTTCCTCATACTTTGCTCTGAAATATTAGGAAACATAAAAATGGCCTTAGTGAGGGTTTAGAAATCATTAATGAGATACTTAATTTTTATTAGGTAAAAACTATGTTTTCATACATGGATCACAACATCTGTATATATATTTATGCTCCAAAATATTTTGCTTATCTGTATATAAGAAATCACTTGCATTGCTTAATTATTTTGTTCCATTCATTAAAAATTATCAATAACTCATGGAACCATTGAACCCATGGAATCATTGAAAACCATTTGATATTGTATATAATTTTTTTAAAGCTACTATAAGATTCAAAATTGGTTGATGTAATTAATAAACAAAATTTTCTGCCCTCGCTTTCAATAATTGTGGGAGGGGGGCATGCAATGGAATATTTCATAAAAGAGTGAAATATAAATGATAAAAACTTGAACTTGTGTCTCTTAGATAAAAAGTATATCCAAGATGATTTATTGAATTTCTGATGTATGCATTCCTTATAAACCTTTTTGATTAAAGTATAAAGATATGGTATTCTTTGTAAATCATATTGATTAAAGCATAAAATGCTGACATTTTTAATACTTGACCACATTCAGCAACAATCTCATCAAAATATCTATTAGCTTATTCTTTCAGAATGCATTTTGAATGAACTGAAATTAGAGAGACATTGCAGTTGAAAATCTTATTTTTCACATTTTTATTCAATATAAATTTTGATTTGGTTAATTCTTTTAAGTTTTTGCTATAAAATCAAACTATATGGGAATATTTTTATTTTGTTTCTTCAGGCTCATTGTGTTGCAAAATTAATTTCTAGTAGTTCTGTCGGAAATTTTTTTGAGTCGGTCTCTCTTTTAACTCATTCTACAAAAATATAATTATGATCAAATAATCCTCTGAAAATAAGTAAATCTAAGAAAAAGCCTGAGTTTGTACACTCCCTTTTATACAGTCTACTTTTCATTGTTAAATTACGTGGTTTTTTCATTCTACTTCCCCCCTTCTTATTTTAGAAAAGGAAAGAGTTCATTTATTACTAGTCCATTATTTGCATGGCATTAAAAGATTACAATAAAAGGACAAAAATGTCTGTCGATGTTAAAAACAAATATTCATGTGGAGTAATATCGTAACTCACTTTTCTGAAAACAATAAAAATATGGTGCTTGGGCATCACCAACCTTGCATAATAGATGTTGTATATAGCATAAAATTACATGCTATTTTGTTTATAAGCTTTAAAAGACTTCAGAAAATATGTTTCAGACATTTTTTTTTTTCTATCTCTTATATGCTCCTTCTGGATGCCCATTTTGTCTCACTAGACATCTTTGGCAATAAGCTGATTTGCTAGGATTAATAGTCTCTAAAATTTTAAAATATTTGATGTAACTTGATCTTAAGAGCTCCTTCAGCTAGTAATTTTTAAGCTCCAAAGAGAAGCCTTACACTATTCTATTCATTTTGCTATGTATTTCTCTTATTTTCTGGCAGTTCCTCTAAAATTCTTTCAAAAAAGATATACTTAAATGATGCAACCTAATTTCTAACCTAAAACAATATGAAATTTATTTTTTTCTTGATGTTAATAGAATTTTAAATATAAATTTAAATCTTTTACAGATTTTTTGGAATTAAGTGAATATATCACTTACTTTCCTGAAATCCACTTTGCCAATAATGTTTTGTGTTTATGACAGGATAGTAATTCAGATTGTAAAACAAATTTGGAAAAATATCTGTATTTTTAATAGAGAATTGTTTTAACAATTTTGCTCTTCTGCTTAATTTGTTCTGTATTTTGTAGAACAATATGCTTAAAATATCTTTCAAAAAATTGATTAAATATTTTTAAAAAAAAATCTATATGCAGTAAAAGCATTGGTATTATTTAGAAAATAATACATTTTTTGAATTTTAAGAGGATGTAAAAGTTATTTTTGTACAATCATATTTTCTGATATGCCAAATTTGGTTGCTATAGGTCAGTTAATTTAACCTGTAGAGCACCAAGTATAGACTACTATGTTATTCACTATGCTATGCTATGTATTAATATGTTATTATTATCAAGACACTATCATAATAAATTTACTTCTCAATTTAAAAATGGTGTTTGTGTGCAATTATTTTATTATTTGTTACTTTTACATAATATTATAAATTAATTTTAGTTTCTGATACTTCTATTTTATAGCAGCCTCCAATGTTTATTTAGCAATTTTCAGATTACATTAAGCTTCGTTATAATTAATGCAGGTATCTAGCAGTATTTCTTGGTAATAAAATGTGAGTTTATTTTAAGACTCGAGTGAGTTTATTTTAAGACTCGAGTGAGTTTATTTTAAACTCGAGATAACAGGAATAACTCTAATTCCTGTTATTGCTTGAAAATTACAAGAAAATGAGTAATAATTAATCATTATATATATATATATAATCATGATTTTTGTAAAACAAATGTTTTAATTTATTTTTCCTTTAAAATTTTAATTTTTAATTTTTGTTTTTTAAAAATAAAGATGTTCAAATTGCTTTGACTGCCCCAGCTGTATGCATACACTCTCAACTCGTGCAACAAGTATTCAAATTCCAAACCCAGAAGATGCTTCTAAAACTATGCCAAAAAAGGTTTATTATTTAGTTTGTGGATTCTGCAGATGGACATCTCGTGATGTTGGAATTGCAGATCAAGCAACAGGTATAAATTGCTTTTTTTTTATTTATTTATTTTAATTTTGTGTTTGAGTTATGAAACTTGTGAATGAATTGTATGCAATCTGTAAACTTTTGACTTAATTGCATGCCATTATCAAAATTTAAATATAATTGCATATCATTCTCAAACATAGTGAATAGACCAACATAATAATTTTGTCAACTTTCTTGGTGATTAATTGCTTTTTTTCAATAAATGTGACATTTTTGTGGATTTTTTTGATTAATTACTTGCATATGGTTAATACACATATATCTTTCTTTTCTTTAAAGGACTTTATTTGAAAATTATTTCTTATCTAATGTAATATCTATTATTAATTCTGATTCAGTATTATAATTTTAATAATTATCAACTGAACAAATTATTTATTTTCTTTTAAGATAATTTTTCTTATTTGTTTTTATGAAAACTTTTAATTTCATATGTGATTTCAGAGTTTTGCTTAATATACTTGTTTATTAGCATCACATTTTACCTTTATATATATATTTATAATTGAATTAACTTTTACAATAAATTTTAAATTTATTCTACTTGGAATTTGTATTCAATCATTTACTTTGAAAGTTATTATGACACAGAAGTCCTATGTCATCAAGGCTGAAAATATTTGTTGTAATATTCACAATATTTAAAATGAATAATACAGCTTATTGAACTCAGTTCTGTGAATTGGATAGTTACTATTAAATGCTAAAATCTTTGTAAAATTTTTTTCAAACATAGAATAATCTCTGGTGTAACATGCATAGCTCATTTTCTTCTTGTCTATTCTTTTGTATTTCTTGTTTTAAAAATTACTGCTGCATATTTGTTTTAAAAAGTTATTTAATTTAATTTCCTTATTAGCTAGTGGAGGTTGGCAAGAAGCAGAAAATCCTCATAGCAAAAGAGTAAGATATATTTTGAGTTTATTATTATTGTATTTTTCATCTTTTACAAAATATTTATATAATTCAAATGTAATACATATTATTGTAATATAATGAGTGAAATATTGAAAGGAAAAATCATTGACTAAAGCAAAATGCCTTTAAAATCTGAAACTGTTTAAAAAATATTATCAACGAGATGGATCCCTCACAAACCACTAACCCTCAGGAATCACACTGCGATTCTTTTAAGATCACTACAACAACACACTTTGCTCAATCACTGCAATACACTTCTGCTAGTAATACGAAATTATAAATAATTTTTTACTGAAATTTCAAATTGCATGAACTGCATTTGAAGTTACATTAGTTCTTAACAAACATTAATTTTTTATCAATTTCTAACAACAAAATCAGTTTCTAAAATTTAAATTTTCTGATATATGTACCGTAATTTCGTGCGTATAGTCCACGGACTATCTGTGTTTAAAATGCGAATTTTTGAAGCTGCGGACTATCCACTAGTGCGGATAATACGCTGGTTGTTCACGGTTAAAATCGTTGAAATTTAAAAAACACGCTGTCGTGAACTGCCGATGATCAAATATAAAAAAAGCGCGAGATTCCAAGAAAACATTTGTATGTATCGTATCGATAGTAAATCATGGAGCATAGTGCAGAACGAATGAGAAGTAGCAAGTAGAGCTCCTAAAATCCAGGCTCAACCATCCGATCAGGATTTATAAAAGCCGGGGTTGTTAGTGAAAGTGAGGAAATCACTGATAGTGAAGATAGTGATGCTGAAAATGAATTTTCGGACACTCTTCCCGAAAATATATTAGAACTGTTTAATTCTGATACCGATGAATCGGACTTTGAAGGTTTTCGTTAATGTAGTAGAATGTGTGATTAATTAATATATGATTAATTAGTAAGCACTGTTTTTTATTTGTATTTAGCGTTTTATTTCTGAAGGTATATTAGTAAGTAAGTACTTTTTTCTATTTATACTTAGTTCTTTGTTTCTAAAATACATTAATATTGCCGTATTAAAATAATGTAATTTCGAACGTATAGTCCGCGGATTATCTGGTGGTGCGGACTATCTGACGTTTTTTGAAATTTTTTTATATAAAATCTTGTCTGCGGACTATACGTGCGAAATTACGGTATTTAAGTATTAAGAATATTGACTATATTTCTACCTGGAGCGACAACAGCCATTGAATCAAAAGATTTAACTCATGAAAAGTGTTTATACAATTGTCCATGACTAAAAATAGGATTTTGCTGCATCAAGTAAATTTTTGCAAAGGTTTGTCCCTATTCTTTATTTATTGTCATACTATAAGCCAAATGAATTGGAAACTTTTGTTTGCTTTTCAAGGGCATATTTTCCTCAGATTAAGTGCTATAAAATAGTCTCACCATTTTCGGAACACAATACGTTTAGCCTCTATAATGTTATGTAGGAAACTTTTTTACATTTAAGCATGTTTTGCTGCATATACCTTTTATTGGAGCCAAATTACGCAATAACATTATAATACTTCCCACCTTTAAATTCAATTTATACAATGGCAATGTTAATGGAAATGTTAGCCTATGATTAGATCCAATAACAATATTATCTTTATAAGTAAATGTTTCCCAAGATAAACATACTAATATCTGTTAATTAATATTGATAGAAGTATCATTAGTAAAAATTAGAATAGCTTGATCATTTAGCTGCTGAATCATAATCATGCTTAAATCCATGCAATCAATATTAGTTAACACAATCTGTAAAATGGTCTTTTATAAGTCATCTATGATTAGCATGGTTTTTAGAACATTAACAATAAAATACTTTATTCCCCTCCCTTCTGCCTCAAAAATATAAAATAATATTAAACCATTTCTTAAGTTTCATCGTTTATTTGTAATATTTAAAGTAAATATAATTTTTTGGTAGGTATAAAAAAAATTAAAAAACATCATTTTTTTATGGATAAGCATCTTGTTAATTTAGTAAGTCAAGAAAAAAAATAATAGCCATTCCTTTTTCTTTTTTTTAACTCATTTTATTTTTAACTCACTTTATTACCTCTCCAAAACAGATATCTCAGCTGATGGAATATTATCGACTTCTTGCTCAGAAGGAAAAATTAGAAAGAGAAAGGAAAAAAATCAATCAACGTTACAGCTATTTACATATCTCAGTAAGTTTTACTTGATTAATATTACAGAAACCCAAAATAAGACATCTTTGTCAGAGTAAAGATGGAAATTTTAAGTATTTAAAAGTCATTTTTCTTCCCATTATTGATTTATGAAAGTCTTAATCTGTTATCTATCTGAAAGAAAGGATTTTTAAAAAATTGCTGAATATTTGCTTTCTACTTCTGTTAAGAGAATTCCCTTACGTGCAAAAATTGCTTATAATTTCATTCCTGATTCTTTTTAAATTCTTTTAATCTCAGCTATAAAACTGATGCATGGTGGACTTTTATAGTATTTTTTATGCTATTACAGTATGTTATCAGTCAGTCAGTAGAACTGTGATTGAGATATATTTTAATAAATATGATACATTTTAATATATCTCTCAAAAATATTTCTGCATGTAATTCTTTGCTGCAATTAGTCTTTAGAAACTATGTGTGTCAAATTTACTATTTAAAACTGATTATTTACTTTTTTCAGGATAAATATGGCATGTCGGCAACAGTAGTTAGGAAATTAGCTGGTTTACCTCCTACATTAAGGTTTGGTTTTCACTTGGTATTTTAAATAATCATTGACCTTTTTTAAATTTTTTCTTTTAAATTGACTCTTTATTATCTTATAGCAAAGGGGAACCTGAAGTATCTGAGCAGCTGACCTTACCCGAGGCAACATCAGATGTTGAACCTCTGCCGGAAAGTTATTTGACACAACCTTTAAATTTATCATCAGGTTTGTAATTGTCTTCTATTGGTCTATATCTTCTTATTTCAGTGTCTCTTCTTTTTTTCCCTCTTCAATCAATTTGGAGCAAAACTATGAATGTTCTCTTAATGCAAAAATACTATACTTTTAGTTGCAAAAGTTATAATGTATCATTTATACATTTTTGATGTGATGGTTTCTCAAAATGATTTGTTGTTGCTGTTTATTTCTTTGAAAACTTGTCAAATTTTTCATCAGTATCATTTTTAATATTTATATATATTTATGCAACAGCATAACAACTGAAATATTAATCATGCCTGTGGCAAATTTTGTTACAGCTAGGTTACAAATACCTAGCATTACATTATGTTGCTGTAAGTCAATATAATATGCCAAAATAATATTTTTATTTTTTATTAACAATTATTTAATATATTTTTAACTAATCATTTCTCATTTTATCAAGTTAATGTTGTTAAAATAATTTACATAATCTGATAGGTAGTTAGTCGCAAAAGTGGCTTGTATTTATTAATTTGCACATATTTCCTTTGTGGCATTAGAGACATTTAAGTCTTCTTTTTTCTATAATGTCTTATCTGTAATTTTGAAAATTCATCTTCAAAATAATTTATCTGCTTAAATCTCTTATCTGTTAATTTATCTGTTTAAAATAAGAAATTTTTATGCAGCAAAAATTATGTAAAAAAAATAGAATGACAATTTATTGTAAAAAAAAAAAAGAAGAAATTTAATAAAATAGAAATTTTTATTTTAAATTATTGCATGATCAGAAAATAGTTGTATATTTGATAACTCAGCTCAGCAGTACATGAGCTGTTATGAATGGCCATATGTTTCTGCTAATGTTATAAAGTCTTAGGAAAAGCTCTGCAAAATTTAAAAAAAAAAATTTAATATAAAAATTTTAACATTGCTTGCTACTATTAAAAATATATTCTGATCAAATATATGATTTTTTTAAAAATACAATATGATATATTCAGAATTATTTAACAAGGAATAATAATATACAACATTGCTTTTCCTATTTTGTCAACTTCACTAGTAATTAATGGATGGTTATAAGGTTCTGAAAAAAGTGAAGAGACTGAATTGAACATATAGCTAAGAGAGTATAAATTAGAAATGAAATAATAAAGAATTAAAGACTACATATTTTATAGATAAAAACAAAAAATATTTGTTACAAAAAGAAATTAATACTCTCAAAAGAAAAGTTATGTCATAATATTTGCATCTATTTGTTATATTCTGACCACTTTATGAAAAGTGGTATAAAAGTACTAATATCATATTTATTTGGTGTTATAAATGTAGTCAAATAGCTTTAAAATAAATTTTGTCTCTTGCAATATAATAGAACTTGATTAAAAATAAGAAAATTCAGATTCATATAGATTAATAATTTGATAAGTAAAACATTAATCATTACATGAATTTAATTCATCTACAAAATGGAAAAATTGTGATTTATTTACTCAACTGTTTTATTCATTATTTTATTATATTAAACAATTTATTCGCTCAGTTTTTTCCCCCATAATAATCAAATTATAAAACGAGAGTTCCATAATGAATAAAAGAATGCAAGCCATTTTTATTAGTTGACCAAGATACATTTATTGCTTATTTGCATTCTATTAATAATTTGGTTATCATAAGAAGATAGGGAAAAAAATAGAATAGAAATAATATAAAACAATAAATAAAAATAGAAAAATAGAAATTTTATAGTAGTTATAAATCTGCATACCATCATAAAGTGCACTTGTCCAAATTTAATATTTCTTGATGTGTTATTATTTTGACCAATCAACATTGGAATATAAATTTAATGTTTATTTATTTTTAATACCATCATTGTTGGTAATTTAATTCATTTAAATTCTGTAGTTGATTGTTCTATTTTTGATTTTATTGTTTATTTTATGTTATGTTTGTCACAAAATTAACTAAAATCATTTATGTTAATTTTTTTAATACTTAAATTTTTTTTCTTTGCAGTTACTACTCTGAAACAAAGGCTGTTTCAACCTCAATTTCAGCCTGTTTATACTTCTGAATTATATCCACAAAATAAGTATATGCACATAAAACGGTCTCAACGTTGTAAAGTGAGTATAGTATTTTATGGTATTACTGATATTTAATTATTAATCAGAGGCGATTATTCTTTGCTTTTTCTAAATTTAGCTAACTGTATCTGTAATAGTAGAATTATTGTAAAATATTTTTAAATTGCAAAAGAATATTATAATTAAATGATGCATAAAAGATTCCATTACTTAAGTCTAATTTATGAATCAAAGATAATGTTTTTTGAAGTATCGAGACACCTTGAAGGAAATGCACTCATTGATCATCCTAAAAAATTGGTCTTAAAGCATATTTCTGTGAGTGACAAAAAATCATTTTAAACCTTCAAATAATTAAGTAGATTCCAACCATAATCACTTTTCAAGAAAGTGCAACACATGTTCACTGGTGGAAACAAGCATCACTGATTAAAGAAAAAAAAAGTGGGAATGCTTTCTAGATTTGTATCCATTCGTAATTTGATTTTCTTCTCATTTGGTGGTGAGGTGAGGGGCGGGGGGATTGGGGGATTTAAAGAATTATTAAGTCTGCAGTTTATCACATATAAAGTTACAGTATTAGACCCTAGCAGATATGAGACGACCAAAAGTCCTTAAATCTCTGAAATAAAAATGAGTTTCATATTTAAAGTGTTGAAAAGGTATTAATATTTTTAAATGTGGAAAAATTGAATTTATCGCATATATATTTTTATAAAGCTTCATATAAAAATAAATAAAATTTAATATTTACATAGTACAAAGAACTTTAATTTGATCCCTCTTATGATAGTTGAAATTTTAAATCTACTGTCCTAGATATATTTAAAGTGTTTTTTTTTTTTTTTTTTGAAATTATGAATTTGTTTGACAGCTTGTGAAAAATCAATCAGT
The DNA here is from genome assembly GCF_947563725.1 of Argiope bruennichi. Lineage (NCBI taxonomy): Eukaryota > Metazoa > Arthropoda > Arachnida > Araneae > Araneidae > Argiope > Argiope bruennichi. Next base: position 108,893,969 of record NC_079156.1, read on the forward strand.
GTGTATTGTAAACTGGAAGTGTTTATATATTCATATGAATTTATGATTAATTCTCTTTTATTCTATTTAAATTATCATTCTTTTGTCTTTATTACTGCCCATCCCTTGCAACTGTGCAAAAGTACTATATTATTTTTATCTGAATTTATTTATTTTTAATATTTTATAATTTTAAATTTTTTGCTTTTCTAAGTTTTCAAATATTGCCTTAAAACTACATTTTTCTGTAAAATTTATTTGGCACAAAAAATTTTATATCTTGTAACGAACTTAGATTGATTTCCTTTTAGTAATTTTTTTTTTTTTTTTCAATCTTCATTAGGTATGTGAGCACAATCTTAGCAAACCAGAGTATAATCCATCATCAATTAAATTCAAAATACAGTTAGCAGCTTTGTAAGAATTAGATTTTATATATTTCTTTTGATTCTTTTTGAAATAAAATTCTTTATTTACTTGGTATTCATCATTTCTGTTTTCACAGCTATCATATACCAGAACTGAGGATTAAAAATGTGTCAAAATTATATCTTCAAAAGGTCAGTTTATCGTTTTGTATTTTTATGATATATATATATAAACAGTGTAAATGCTCATTATTCTCTTAAAAAGGAATTTTCCCAAAATTTTTGTTCTGGTAGCTCATTTACTAGATTTGGAAATACAAAAAAAATTAAGCTTATATTTCAAAACTAAATATTTGGAGCATTTAGTTGATATTTTAATTCATTAAAAATTAAATGATTTATTTACCTTTACACCTTACTTGTTTTTTATTTTATATCATTTTGTTGTTAACTAGATTATCATTTCTCTTTATTATGGGGTTTCAATAAAGATGTTTTTTCCCACTTTATTTCAGACTTGTCTTGTAGAAATGGTTTTAATCAATCCTACACCTCATCTAGCTCATATTACATTTGAACCTGTAGAAAATCCATCGGATGATTTGTCCTCTGTAAGTAATATTTTATATAAAATGTATATATGATCTCATAGTTTATTGCCTATTATGTTTAATAATAGTTTTTTTTAATCTTCTTTAGGTTAAGTTACCTCCTGGTGAATTAATTTTAGCTCCTAGAGATGATACAGCAGAATTTGATGATGTGAATGATAATCAGAATTTCAAGGATGATCCAAAGTATGATCCTAATTTTTTTCGCTTTGTAATTAACCATATATATATATATATATAATATGAATATTCTGTTAATTTTTTCTTTCTTAATTACTTAATATTTTGCAGTTTGATAAATGCTGTAGAGAATTAATGTAGCATTAACAATAACTATCAACATTTATTGATGGCTTGTAGTGTAAAAAGCTTTTTAGCGTATTGTCCAACTGAGGAGGGGGGGCATCTCAGAAATGTGGATGCGAAGCTTCTGGTATTGGAGTTGGCTACCTCCCATCGATTAACAGGACATACTTTCTTGTGGAAGGATTGTGCCGTGGCCAATGATGGCCCTTGGGACTCAACCACAGTTCTTGTCAGTGTTGTATGAAAGTTTGGCGACTTAGATATTGCCTATGTTGTTTTAAAAAGGTCTAAAATTGGAATTTACATTTTCATAGCACTCATTATGTAATAAAAAAAATCATTTATGAAAAAAGATTGGATTAAAAAAATTTTAATGTATGTATGTTTTGAGGAATTCAAAGTTACAGCAGATTGAAGTAAAGGCTTTTTTGTGTGTTTGTTCGGTATATCTAATTAATAAAAGAAATTTGTAATACATTTATTTTAAGGTTTCATACTCAGTCTACTGATATATACAAGTACAATTTGTGTGCAAATATAATTTTCATATGTATGGCACAGTTTCTTGGAAAATTTATGTCAATGCAATGTTTCTAAAAAATATTATATTAATAATGTTATATAATATTTCCATCAATATTTTTGATATAAAGCATTATTTTTGTACCAAAGTATTAAAGTAAAGTATTTCTTAAGTTTATAAATCTTTAAAATACACTTATATTTATTGATTTTTTTTTTGACATATCCCTTTTTTTTTACAGCAATTTTTTTAAGAATATAAAATGTGCCTCTTTATTAATTTTACAGCATTGTGACTTTTCGAAAAGCAAATAAATTGGGCTTTATGTTTTCACTCGTACCTTCTACCAAAGATGTTGTTGTAAGTATTTTTTCTTTAAAAATTTTATTTATATAATAGCATAAGTGAATCAATTTTGCTGAATAAGTGAACATTTTATTTATTGCATTTACAAAGGATATTTAATTATAAAAGCATTTTTAAAAAATGTGAAGCTTTTGATATTATAACTTAATCAACATTTTGTTTATATTTTAAAAGGAGAAATAAGCTTTTTATTATTATGACTTTTGTTACTTTTCAAACTCTGAAAAGTAATCAAATTTTGTTACTTTTCATATTTTATAAATAATGTTTTTTTTTAATAACAAGCGTTAACTGAATTTCGTAACTATCAATTATCTACCACTTTTTGATTAGACCTAAATTTCTTTATAACTTTAGTCAAAAAGTACTCATTTTGGTTTTAATCCCATTTGGTATGAAAAGAAGTGACATTTTTTATTAATCAAAATAACCTTAAAACAATAACCTTAAACAAAACTTAAAACAATCGATTGACTTCTTGAAGAACTTTCAGTAGACATTGTTCTATATTAGTATTTTACTTGAAAGACCCCACACCCACCCACCCAGAAGCTTTCCTGGCCATAGGTGGGGGTGGGATCATTGACAAAATGCATATCAGTTTACCAATTTTTTATAATGCTGTTAGAGGACAGACAGAGAATAGAACTCGTAACTCACAGTTTCGGATTCATGTTCCTCACCAATGTCTTAATCCACTAGACTACTTACAACCACTCTCTAAAGTTGCAAAAAAGTATATTTAAGGCCAATTTATTTATTAAGTTTCCAACTTTTAATCTTCTATTACTGTTTTTTTAACACCTTTTGTTTTTGAAATTCTCACATTTAGAGTTAAATAAATTATCCTTGAAGTACTTCGCTTTGAAACATATGTGTTTATTAATGCACAAATATGAAACTTCCTTTGTTTTATTACCTATTTTATATGCTTCTCTTAATTGAATTGGAATTGATTTTGTCATCAATTAAAACTTCTACAATATTGATATAATTTTAGCTAATCACTGTTTGTTCTTATTTTTTTTTTTCATTCCAAAAATTCAATAATGGATCAGGATAAAATTCAAATTTTATTATCATTTGAGTTAAAATATTAAATATTGATGAATTAAAAATGATTATTTTAAAAATATGGATAATGAAATTTTAGTTACCAGTTATATTTGTTATCAAATGCATGCTCTTTATTTTTTATTAGTTTAAATAGAATTTTAATAAATTATTTATTAGTGACTTCATGTAGCTTAAGTCAAACTGCAGTGCTAAAAAAATGATTATTATATACCAACTATTTATTCATAGATTTTTTTTTTACCACTTTTATGAAATTGTTTTGCAGATAAAAGTTTTACATTAACTATATATTTATTGATTTTTTTTTTCTTCAGTATACTTTTTAAATGATAATGAATGCAAACATTTTTAGTTGTAAATTATAAATATTGGGAGAAATTTCGTTCCAGGTGTCTTTTAAAATGAAGCATGATTTTATAAATATGGTAGTTACATTACCTGGAGAACAACCTAGAGAACCGCAAGTAGTCTGGCTGACTCATACTCTGAAAATACGATTAGGCACAGTTGTTGGAGAAGTGTAATACCTCTTGTTTCCAGGCAAAAAAAAAACCAATGATATATATATGCTATTTATTATTATTATACATTTTCTGATAATTGGAATTACTGCTATCTGATAGCTTTCATCAAATTATTATAAATTTGTTTTAATTATCAATCTAATACATTTTGTAAATTCTGACTGGTCTTAATATTTTTACTTAATATTTTTATGTGCAATTTTCGTAGCCTCTCATTTATAATGAACTTTATAAACAATCAGCTATGCATGACATATTGTGAGCAATGTTATAATCATAAATAAAGAAGTTGCTTAACAAAAATAAAAGTGCATATTTTATTTCTGACTTCACAGTAAACAAATATACAAGCACAACATGTCACAAATCTTTAACAAAGATAAATTTGGCCGAGTCTTCCAGGAGGTCAATTTAAATGCTCAAAGTGTTCTTAAATAACTAGACTATATAACTGCAGCTTTATACGCAGATTTTATTACATTCATAAAAGACAAAACAATATAAAAATTAAGGACTGATAAAAACAATTAATGAAATTTCTTTAAGCACTGCTATAGAATCAAAGTCTTGGGGACTTCCCAGGGGAATTCTTGTCTTCCAAAATGACCATAGACACAGGTTTTCTGGTAGAAGGGAGTTTGCAATTTTAGCTCTCTGAAAATAAAAAATAAAAATTAAGTAAAAGTCAAGCATCAAATCTGAAACATCTTAGCATTATAATGTTTTAAAGCTTGATTAATATATTTTTATTTTTTAATTTACTCTTAGTTATATAGTAGAAATAATGAGCATATTAAAAATGTATTTAATTTTGTTACAACTTGCTTGAGAAAAATTCCAGTAATTAAAACAATAAAAGCCGTTTTTATGAAATATACTTAAATATTTTTAATTTGTGGAAATCAGAAAATATTTTCATGGAAATAAAATTGGAATCGCTAGGAAATTTATTTTTAAAAATTTTTGAAATGCTTATAAATGGTATATGCATTGGAATTATGACATGAAAATGTTAAAACTTTGATGGGTTATTAATTAAAAATCGGATTAAAATTTTGAAACAGTTTTTTAGTGAGCACCTACTGCCCAATAGTAGTTATGTAGTAGCTTGAAATGCTACGGTTTGTCTTGTGAAGCCATTTTGAATGATTTTTAATTATGTGTCGCATGATTTTCAGAATATTATAATGGCCTATAAATATTATGTTATAAAATTATTACTATTGCAGAATATTGTGTGGATTAGACCTGAACCTTTATAAGTAATGCTGAAATTTTGTAATTCATTTTGGATAAAATAAATGTAGTGTGGATTACAATCATTGAAATAACTACCTTTTTTTGATTCCAAATTCAGTAATGAAAATTGCACTTAGTGTGTTATTGCTGTGTAGAATTAAATTGACTCCATTCAGTTTACTATAGAGTATTTAAAATGCTGTAAATAATTAAAAAAAAAAAAGAAATCAAGCCTTTGAATTCTTCTTTTATTTTTAAAAATATATATAAGAAATGCATATTTTGGCGTTACTTCCCAAATCTTTAAATATTTCTTATGTTTTAAAGAGTATATAATGCTCAAGTAAAATATATACAGGGTGTTCATTAATTATTGTCGGGGTTTCCGTACCTCATAACTTTCGAATAAAAAATATTACGCAAAAACCGATTACGTATTCGTAAATTACAACTCAAAGAATTTTATTAATGATATTTAAGTGTAAAGCTTGCACTTTCTAGGCATTCAGCCGAAGGCGATTATGTATCCGTACATTACAACTCAAAGAATTTTACGTGGCAACAATGCGATCTTAGCACATTTGCAGTCTGGGTAATTATGACGTCAGAAATAAAAATGGTGACCATGCAAGAAAAAGCAATATGTGAATTGTGGTTTTTCGAAACTAAATCTGACATAACTACTCAACGTCGCTTCAGGACCACGTACAAGAAAGATCCTCCTTCGGATAATTCGGACACTTGGAGGGAAATCGAATTTCGTCTCGATGTGTTACGAGCCACGAAGGGCAGCCATGTGCAAATTCATTAATCTTTTTAATATCATTAATAAAATTCTTTGAGTTGTAATTTACGAATATGTAATCGCCTTCAGCTGAATGCGTACAAAGTGCAAATTGTGCAAGCTTTACACTTTAATATCATTAATAAAATTCTTTGAGTTGTAATTTATGAATATGTAATCGGTTTTTGCGTAATATTTTTTATTCGAAAGTTATGAGGTACAGAAACCCCGACAATAATTAATGAACACCCTGTATTTCTGAATTCAATGCCATAACAAAGATGAATGGTGTCTAATGCATAGTGGTCCTACTGTTTTATCATATGTAATTTCAAAAACATGAGATAAATTATTATTTGCATTCATCTTACCCGGCATCTTCCCAAACGCTAGTGGTTATAATAGAAACAACAAACCTTTGACAATCTGTTTTCTTTAAGACTATTTTGATTTTTTTTCTTTCTTTTCTCTCTCTTTCAATTTTTATGAAACTCATCTGGTCTTTAATATGTTATTATTTTTTATTTCTATAAATTTAGTATTTTAAATTTTCCAATGGATACTTACTTTATGATTTTTCCTGGCCTTAGATCAAAATTGTCCTTGACGATTTGTAGTAGTTCTTTGGTGGTTTTATCTGACGTTCCGTAAGAAAAGATTGAAATGGACAGAGGTTCAGCAATGCCTATTGCGTATGATAACTGAAAGAGAAAATAACATTTAATTTATTTTTCAATTAAGATAAATTTTTTCATCAGTTGTGCAAATGTTTAATCATATTCTTACATATCGCAAATATGTAATCGTGCTGTTTGTGGTAAATAAAAAAAAATGAAAAAGCAAACAATGTAGCCGAATTTTTCCGGACATTCAGAAGCTTCAAAGTGGGACATTTTAACTAAAAATTTAATGTGCTTTAGCATCATGACATTATATTAATGTATCTTTGTAAATTGCAAAGGTTGCGACGGCATAGGGGAAGGATATCTATCTGGCTTCAGGGTTGAAAAATTCTATATTCAAAACCCTATTCCACTAAAGATCTAGTGTGTATGCAGACCTGGTGAATGCGAAATCCAATCTTATAGATCAAATGGCCAATCGGTAGTTTGAGAAAGTTGTCAGTTCAAATATCAAACAACCGCGATTCAAAATGTTGAGTTCTTTCTCAAAATAACATCCTAAAGTTGATTCAAAATGGGACATTTAACAAAACTAAGCTACCAAAACCAGTAAAGTCTGTTCAAAATATATCGCCACTGAAAATATATTAATACTAAATTTACAGACACATAAATATTACATCTTTCGATGCTCATTTATTTAAAATAGCAAGTTGTAGAAATAGATAGAAATTAATATTTTTACTTTCTTCTATACATGGTATAGAGAAAGTTTAGTAATCGTCAAAAAATTCGAACTTGTAATTTCGACGAATCTTCGCGTTTTAGACTTCCCTGAATTCAAAGAACACATTTTTAGAAAATGTCTGTCTGTGTGACAAAGATAACTCGGAAAAGCTTTTATCCAAGATGAAATTTGGTATACCGTTTTTATACCAAATTTGTAGATTTCTGTCAAATTCTGAGAAAAATCTGTTCATAAGAAGTTGTCTGTCCGTCTCTTCGGTTAAAAGTTAACATGATAATTGCAGAACACAGAGATTTAGATAGATAAAATTCAGTACACAGAATTAACCTCTATAGTCTAGACACCTGTCGAATTTGATCCGAATCCAATCAAGGATTGACCAAATATCGGTCTGTACCTTTCATAACCATGTAAAAGTGATAACTCAAAGACGCGTTGACTTAAATATATCAAATTTGGTATGGGATTTTGTAAGCACAATTGCAGTTCTGTGTCAAATTTCTGTTTCAATCAGTTGGGAGAAACGCGTTCTAAAACACAGATTCGATTTTCATATATTAACTACATGGCAGAGATAACTCGCCTAGAATGACACGACAGATTCAGTAAAAATGTTATAATCATGCCAAAATCTAATATTTTGTAACTATTGTACGCCAATGCCATGCAAGGCGTTCTCTGGGATATCATCTTTATTAGAGAGAGTATGCGAGAAAATTTTGGGGAGACCACCTCTGCTAGTTATATCATACTTTTAAACTTAAAAAATTGCCAATTATATTATTATTGCTCGCTCAAACCTCAAAGACATTCCTCACTCTTCTTGAACTGCATCGCTGTTAGGAGGCCAATTTCTCCTTTATTTTACTCAATGGTTGATTCGTTCAGGCCGACTACATGAAGAGGCAGTCGGTGGGCTCGATAGTTTTACCAGCTGATAAGACGTCTAGAACTTTTTACCATAAAGGCAAAGATAGTTAAATTATAACGCCAAACATGTATAAGTAACTTTTAAAATTAACTCTTTGCAATTCATTTCATAAAAAACGAAACGATAGCCGGTTTTTTTTATATAAAGAAAATCAGTTTTCTATCAATTTTGTTAATGTAATAGAATGAATGATAATTCAGTTATTTATTTGCGAACCTTTTATTTAAATCAAATTTGAAATCTCATGAGTCTATTAAATAAAAATAAAATCAAAGTGTAAGCAAATTCTGTCTATTTTGAAAAATAGCTTATTTAACATATTTATTTGAGAAAAAAGCAAAAACTCTACCTGGACAAGGCATCTTCTGCACAGACCAGCAGCCACCAGAGATTTGGCCACCCACCTGGCTGCGTAGGCTGCCGATCGGTCCACTTTGGTGGGATCTTTACCGGAAAAGGCTCCACCTCCGTGGGCACCCCAACCTCCATAGGTGTCAACGATGATTTTGCGGCCTGTGAGCCCAGCGTCGGCCTGTAAAGAACAAGTAAAATATGTTAGCTGTCAGCTCTGAATCACACGTGGGCTTTGCTTTTCGGAATGAGGAGAGTCCAATATTCAGTAAGTGCTACAGACTCATCCTTAAAGAGACTGTGTTGTAAGATTTAGTAATATTATATAAAGGTCATCAAGGGTAAACAAATTTTGTATAGAATTCGGTTTAAGAATTAAGTTAATTCATATGATGTCATTGTCACATGCAATTGTAGTAACTCGCTCAGCTGTTAGAGACACTCGCTTCATGCCTCGAGATATGGAGCTTCAAAATATGTTTCTTGAAAGAGATTATGACATTGGGTTTGTAAGAAACCAGAAAATTAATTTTCGATTTAGTTTCCATATTGTCAAAATGTGTTACTAGCTACTTGACAAACGGAACTATGCATCCCAATTAAGCTCAATGGCGTCGCGACTAGGACACAAAGTGTGAAGATTTTGATCTAACGGAGTCTAATCTTATGGGACGCCATCGACTCAAAGCATTAGACCTTTTGTATCATTTTTTGAATGAAATATTACGAAGGGGTGAAAAAAAAGGTGTCATATATATATATATATATATATATATATATATATATATATTAAGCCGCAGATAATGACTGGGGACAAAAAATTCTATTATACTCAGACATCCGTTACTCTCACTATGCCACTTCTTAAGTAGCATCTTTCTTTAGTTCAGTTAAAACGCTACAATATTTTCCATTCTTCGAAAATGCGTAATGAATTGTAAGGCATTTTATACTAAGATATTCCTGTCTGTAAATAATTAGGAGAAGAAATTTGAAGATTTATTAACTTAATCCCTACATAGTTTGGAATATTTAGTAGAAATATTATGAGAAATTCAGCATTTCAGAAAGGAATAAAATGACCAATTGATTTTTATTGTTCTTAAAAATGTGATCTTCAACCACATTTAATACCAATTGCTTAAATTTCACAAAATGGAAGAACCTTTTTTGTTCAGAAATCGCAATAGTAAAATACACAGCTTAATCAAATTATATGAATGTTTTTAATGGCTGCTTTAATTTTAACTAAAAAAACTGAAATTTTAATCTTTTCTAGGCTCATTCTTTGATTTGCCTGCTTTGAATTAAAATTTCTTTGCTAAATAAATTGACTTACCATAGGTCCTCCTGTAACGAAGCGTCCACAGGGGTTGATATAATAAATAGTTTGGTCATCGAGATACTGCTTGGGTATGACCTCCAGGATCACTCGGTTCATGACTTCCTCCCTTAAGAGGTCCAGAGTGATGTCATCGGTGTGCTGTGTGGATATTACGACTGTGTGGACCCTGAGGGGAACAGTAGCTCCGTGTTCGAACACATATTCACAGGTTACCTATGTAGACCAATATAAACGTGGGTTTGTGAAATAAATACATAGAAACAATATGTTGTTGGTTCATATACAACAGAAGAGCAAAGCAACCCAGTACATGTTTGAATTTATTTTCTTTTTATAGTATAATAAACATTTTTCTTTTAAATGAAGAGTACTGCAATGTTTTCATACAAATAGAAAAAATTTCTCTAGATGAATTACAGGTGGTTATCAAAATAATGGAAACACCTGCGAATGAAAGTGACATTTTTGAATGCGCTTCATAAGCATTAAAATATAATAATAGCCACCGGTTTTTTTTATAAATAGCAATATATATTCTGGTAGTGTGTGTTAGTTTTTTAAGTTCTGTAATTCTTGGATTTTTTTTCAAAAGCATAAATTGTCGAATCTCTTAGATTTTCAGAGGCCAAATTGTAGAACCCCGTCTAGCTGGAGCAAGTGTGACCGAAACATCTTAACGTTTAATCGTTTCTAGAGGTACGGCGTCTAAAGTCATAACAACATACACACAGCGCGGCAAGATAAGCTCGGCATTTCAAAATAGTGGCGGAAAGAGAAGCTCAGTGAAAGAGAACGACGGATATTAAAGCGATTGTAACGTCTAAAAAGCGAACTGCAGCAAAAGTGATCGGAAAGCTCAATACCCATCTGGATTCTCCTGTGTCAATAATTATAGTCAGAAGAAGGCACTTTCATAAACAGAACATTTATGGCAGAGCAGTAATTCCCAAGTCACTTGTCACAGATGTTAATGGTAAACGTCATATACAGTGTTGTCACACTCGCAAAACCTGGTCGATTGATAAGGGGAAGAAAGTAATATGGTCTGACTAATCGTGTTTCACACTTTTCCCTACAATATAACACCTGCACAAGCGTATGATTGTAATTGTCTCCTTCCAACTGCCAAGCATGGAGGTGGATCTATCATGATATGTGCAGCCATGTCGTGGTTTTCTGTTGGACCAATCGTAACCCTGGAAGGAAGGATTACTTTGGAGAAGTATAGAGAAATTTTAGCTGACCAGGTCTATCCTATGATGCAAACTTTGTTTCCGGCAAGAGATGGAATTTTCCAGGATGATAATGCACCTATCCATGCAGTGAGAGACTTGTCCAATCATGGTCTGATGAACACGAGGATGAAGTTAAACTTTTGCCTTGATTCGCACAGTCACCCAACCTCAATATAATTGAACCATTATGGTCTATTTTATAGAGTTCAATACGGAATCGATATCCTCCACCGGCATCTCTCCCAGAACTTTCACAATATCTCCAGGAAGAATGGTACAATATTCCTCTAAACACTTTTCGACACTTGCATGAATCAATTCCTAGTCGAATTCAAGCTGTATTACATGCTAAAGGCGGTCATACACCATACTAATAAAGGATACTCTATAAATCTGAGGTATTTCCATTATTTTGATAACCACCTGTGAGTTTGGAAATATATTCTCAAATTGAATTCATGATATATATACCTATATTTCATTTAAAGTTTGATGGAATGAATTTCTTTTTACTGATTTTTGGATACTAAAATTTAGACATTAAAGTCTAACTTGTACCAGACGATACTATTATTAAACCACGAGGCCTCTATTATCTTTCTTTCATGATTCTGTTCTTAAATATGTAGAGAAACTCTATTTTAGAACGTTCGTAACCTCACATTCTATGATAAATGTAAAGATATTTATTTCATATTTTAACGCTGTTATATGTGCAGAATATGAAAAATTTTGTCGTTTTTTTTTAAAAAAAGAACGATTGCAGTTAATTATTACAGTTTCCACCTGAGGAATTGAATGCTTCAAATATGAAAATAAGAAACTGCTGATATAATATTAAGTTCCTATTTCTCGGGCGGATATATTACAACTCTGGGGTCAAATTACCTCCACTTTCTTGATGGAGCTTACTTCTAATGAGAAGAGTTGCACTGTGGCCATCGATTGTCATTAAGATTTAACCTTAATTCCTACTCTTCATGCTGTTGCAAGAAAGATCATTCAAATAATCCGCATTCTTCGAAAGGTGATTGGTAATTTTCATAAAATCAACAATTATATGTAATCGAGGATCTACTTTAAAATGAATAACGAAGTAGTTGTTAATAATTATTTACCTTCGAATTAAAGAATGAGAAAAGTAATTAAAAAGTATTCACTTTTAACCAGTTGAAGCAAGCGCGCGTGCCCGTTTAGCTACCAAATTTGACCTAAATATATTTTAGTTGGAGATAATATGCAGAGCGGTTGTCGCTCAGACATCTCTAGATGCATGAATCGTAGTTACATATTGCACTCTCATTATCTTCTACAACATCTAATTCATTCCGAAATATTTGATGATTCAGAAAAAGGTTGTGGCATTTTTTATAAGCTTTGAAACCAATTAAAATATTTTGAAAATAATATATAAAATTAGCCAGATGTTGATCAAAAAGTGCTTTTTTTTACTATAGCAAATCTAGATTTGAAAAAATTGCATGTATTGCAAGAAATTTTATCAAAAAATATTTTGAAACGTGCACTAACCTGCGATTTGGTATCGGGACCAGCCCAGGGAAATGTTCCATTCCTTCGGAGTTCTGCTAGTTTGGAATTCAGTTTATGAGCCAGCATTATTGTAAGAGGCATGCATTCTTCTGTTTCGTCACTTGCATAGCCAAACATAAGGCCCTGTAAAGCATAATAGAGCAATTAAATATTAAAATAAATTATTTTCACTATCATTTCCGACAAAATAACATAAAATATTAGAGCCATTTTGAAAACATTCTTAGTTTATTCAAAGTTCCATATTTTTGTTTTTTACTTTTTCGAATATTCCCATGGAGGGGGGGGGGACTCGTAATTGAGGAGGAGAAGCTTCTGGCATGATGGTTGGTTCTCGCCACCCTTGTGGGTACACGAAAAGGGGGGGGGGATCTGGCTCCTCTCGTCGATGACGGTAAGCACTTCCTTAGGGATTAGTTATAACATGGGCGGTGATGGCCCTTAGAACTCAACCACAGTTTCCGCCAGTGTTCCTGTTGCGGCGGTCCTGTCATTCAAGCCTTCCAGCGAGTTGGGGTTAATCAGATTGTGGTTACTTTTTCGAATAAAATGTATACGAAAACATTGTAACTATTAAAAAGTTTGAACTCTAGATTTTGACGAATCTTGATGAGGCATACCTCTCTGAGTCCGAAAGATGTATTTTTGGAATTACGTCTGTCTGTCTATCTATCTATCTATCTATCTATCTATCTATCTATATATATATATATATATATATATATATATATATATATATATATATATATATATATATATATATATATATATATATATATATATATCTTCTCACCTGATCTCCAGCTCCAATTTCTTCTTCATGTTTGTCTTTGTGAACACCATTGGCTATTTCAGGGTTCTGTTCGTCAATGGCCAGCTCAATTTCACAGCTTTTACAGTCAATACCTAAAAAGAAAATAAGCGTGTTTAAAAGTATCTATAAAAAATGATTTTAACATAATATTATCGATCGATATAAAGATTTAATTTGTGCAAAATCTTCAAATTTTTATTGAGCAGCTGTAAATGATTATAAGTTTAACTTTTTAGATTTGACATTTTGTATTAATTAAATGTATGGATATAAAATAAACTCTCAGATAGTGAGAGTTTTATTATCAATTTGGTTATCTTGCAATGACTAAATATTATCTCTTTTAATGCTGTTAAAATATTAATACTAGATTTAGTTTAGTTTAGTTATATTAATGTCCCGTTTGAAACAAACACTAGGGCTGTTTTGAAACGGACCTCATAGTTTTGAATCGCGGTCAGATGACGAGAAAGACGCCTGAGCTGGCACCCCCTTCCAAACTTCTACTCCACATTAGCGGGAGGACGTATAGCCCCAACGGATTTAACGTGCACTATACCCGCTTACACGACGGTTCTTCGGTGTAATTGGGTCTCGACCCCGAAACCCTCCGGTTAAGAGACCTTACCACCAGGCCACCGTGGCCCAGCATATTGATACTAGAATATATTATTTTAATCTGTTATCTGTTAGATAAAATACAGTTTCAAATATCAGTTATTCAGTGCTTTCCCTACATATATTCGTGCCCGAGAAAATGAAAATAAAAGTAATTGGATATGTTGCATATATTGTTTCGTATGCTATTTTGCCTGTATAGACACTGGGGAACTCTAACGCTTCCAACTCTTTAAAATTCATAAATATTTATTTAATTTAATAATTAACATTAATAAATTAATTTTGCATGTGATATCTGAATTTAACAACAATCTAAAAATAATCCTTCTAAAGCTTTCAATATTCCGGAACTATGCAACGAGAGCGAAAACAAAATAGATTTTTCACACAGTCCACGCGTAATTACAAATCGTATTCTTTTTGCTTCATAGTTTGTGAAGATAGGAAAATGTTATCCCGAGGAGGATTTCTGTAATGCAGAATTTTTTTTTTCTTGCTAGCTTGAAATTTAAGCAAAAAATAATTAAACAAAAATGAGGAAGAGTTATTAATAAATAAATATTATTTCAAAAATTGTGTACAATTAATTTTTTTCGTAAATAAATGTGTAATATCCTTTTTTGTGTATTTAAATATTTGCAGTTTCATGTTTGTTTTTCATTACTACACCATAGTTGAATAAAATCCTATAAAAGAGAACGTAAATGCAAAGAAAAGTAACTGTAATTTAATGTTTAAATAAAAAATAAATAATTATTTAATTACAATTTCTTTGTTAAAATTTACAACATCAGCCAAAAATCTAATAATTAAATTAGCCAAAATTGATTTACGAATCAAAATGAATTTTGAGGCACTAGAGAGTGTACAAAATAAGACCCTTCGTTTCACAAACTGCTCGATTTTATCTCACATTTCAATATATTTTTAACTTAATCAACATGTTAATGATTTGTCAAAGATTAAGTAGTAAGGTTAAGGCAAAGGTTAAGTAACTCTGTGTAACTCTTAGTAACTTTGTGAAAATTAAATACTCTAACTTATTTACTTATTACGTATCATGACTGCATGACATTTACACAATGTTATTATACATAATATTATTTAGGCAGACATTCATTGTTTATAAATACTGTAATAACTAAGTTGTGGGACCATTAAGGCGCTCAGTAAAAAGTCTAAATTAGTGTAACAGTGATTTATTTACAAATTACGTTACACACTGACAATTCACATACTAAGTTTTGGAATAATTTCAAGATAGATGTAACAGCAGGGATCATAGCATGCAGCCCATGCCGTCGCCTGAACTGAACTGAGTCATAGCGCCACAAGGCACCAGAGTACGCTGTCTCTGACGTCATCATAGTCAGTTATGGTTTGTATTATAAGAGCGGCTTCAAAGTGAATATTATGAAACGGATTAGAGCCTGATTAATTATACACAACAAAATTAATATTCTTTTAATTTATTTATTCGAAATATGTGTACTTTTTTTTACAAATTTATTTATTGGTTTAATAATGTTTTTTTATTCGATTTCTCTGCGGCGATCCCCCTAACAATCAATCCTAAGTAACTGCCTACTCGGAAATCCACCAGTGGGTACACACACACCCTTCCACGTTTTCACATGTATAAGCCGCCATTGCTTACAATATAAGTATCAACAAAAATATATAAATACGTTTTATTACCTTTAGTTATATCATCATAACCCACATGTTTCAGAACATTTCGGACAACAGAGTCGTAATCTACCTTGGCAGATGAGGTGATTTCTCCGCAAACAAGGATTTTCCCGTTCTTCGTAACTGTCTCTGTAACATCAAGAAATATGTATTATTAAATGGTAATAAAAAAGATAAGAGAAAAAAGAATGTAAATTATCATTTATATGTCTTATCTGTACATTTTCATTGGGACATTACTAAGCATTCGTACTGAGATCTTAAGAATGGTTTGACTTTATTCTTATTAAAATGAACTTTATTCTTATTATTTTGATAAATTATTACTTTGTAATGGTTTTTATTTTAACGGATCCTTGAAATTCTTGAATAGATCCTTGATATAATTCTCATTAGTGAAGGCATATATTATAAAGAAATTTAAAGATTTTAGAGAGATATATGTAATTTAAGTACTTTCAAAGAATGGAATTGCTTTTTATCATTTTTATTAAACATTAATAAGCATTCGTATTTAGTTCTTAAGAATGGTTTAACTTTATTCTTATTATTGTAACAAAGTATTATTTTATATTGGTTTTCATTTTTATGGATCCTTGAAATAATTCTGATTAGTAAAGGCATACATTATAAAGAAATTTAGAGATTGTAGAGGGATATGTGTAATTTAACCAGTTTCAAAGAATGGTATTGCTCTTTATTTTCATCATGAAAACTAAAATCAGCCAGAAATAGAACTAGTTGATAACTATAAGCGTTTTCTTATCGTCAACAACACAGAAAAGCCATTTGTTTCTTTCATCACTAATTCCTTCAGCCGCCTTCTGCATTACCCAACCCCCCTCCAAGAAAAATGTAGCGTTTCGTTTCAAAACAAATATGTAGACAAGTATATGTATAAATTTGTCGGCTAACTATGATGCATTCAAAACATAGCGCGATTAATCTCTCTTCAACTCTCAAGTATTTTTCACTCAAAATTATGCGTTTTAAGTTCAGTTTCATTACATAGTCAAAGAAGTTTTGCATATTTTATTGCTCTCTCCTTTTATCTATTGTGTCAAACATTTGCCACAGATTTACATTTGAACTGTTTAGACCTCATACCAAATTTCATCCAATTAGCTTACTGCGATCAAAATTACAAAAGAAATTTTGCATATTTGATCATTTTCCTTCTACCTATTGTATCAAAAGTCTGCCACAGATTCAAAATTACGGTATCTAAACCCCATACCAAATTTCATCCAGTTAGCTTGCTGCGACTTTGAGTTATAACGATTACATATGAACAAACAAACCAACAGACAATTAGTCAACATATGCATTTGTTCGAAAACGTCATTGGCATCTACAATTCTGGCAAATAAAACTTTATTCAAAATTCATAACGATTTAGTTCGTTTTCTTTAGTTATTATCCTCTTCTAAACACAGACGAACTTACAAACAGGGTTTACTGATTTGATCCAAAATTTGATGCAAATCTATTGTTTTTGTGAAAATCCTAATCAAGTTTTATATATCGAGATCTTTTTTTCTGTCTATTTGGTGAATGGGGAAATAAAAAGAAAAGAATATTAAAATAAACGGCTTTTAGCAAACGCAACATTGCACAGAAAACATGAAATAAAACTTGTAAAGGGCTTTACTTAAAATCTTTCAATACTATAAATATTTCCCTTTGATTACCAGAATTTTTAATGATTTTAACATTAAAAGGAGCATAAAGATAAAAAAAATTTTAGTGTAAAATGCATGTTCTACTTACCGCAGGCTACTTTAGAATGTGGATCTTGCTTCAAATGAGCATCTAGGACGGCATCACTGATTTGATCACAGAGTTTGTCTGGAAAATAAAAGAATAAGTGAATAAGTGAAAAAATAAACAAATGGATAAACAGTGAGAGAAGCAAAATTTATAAATTTTTCACCAAAGATTGCAATTATTTTAATGATTTAAATATTTCATATGTCTACGATACTAATTCAATAATAACATTTTTATCTTAAACCAGTGGGAATGGTAAAAACAAAACTTTCTCGTAACAAAGACATTGCCACGAGAATACCTTGCACAGCATTAGCATACAGTAGTTGTGCAATATTAACCTTTGGCGTGAATTTAGTATTTTTAAAATCTATCTGTCATCCTTGGCGAGTTATTTGGAGATAAATCCCTGGAATGCGGTTAATAATATCCAAAAATCGAATTAATATTTGAGGCACGTTTTTCACAAGCGACTAACATGATTTTGACACAAAACTACACTTGTAGTCAGATATTCCATACCGAATTTGATGTTTTTAAATAATCCCGTTTTTGAGTTATCGCGTTTCAGTATTTTTAAAAGTACGGAGCGACAAGCAGTCCACCCCTTGATGGATTTGGCTCCAAATTAGATAGGTGTCTAGACTATAGACGTTAATTCTACGTACTGAATTTTATCTATCTAGATTCATTACATTCTGTATTTATCGCGTTAACTTATAATCGAAGAGGATCGGATAAGATTCCTCTTTTTTTGGACAGGATTTCTCAGATTTTGGACAAAATTTGACAAAAATCTGCAAATTTTATATAAAGACCGCATATAAAATTTCATCTGTCTAGCTCAAAGCATTTTTGAGTTATCGTTGTCACAGACAGACAAATGGATGGTTATTTTCCAAAAATTTGTTTTTCGAACTCAAGGAGTTCTAAAATGTGGAGATTCTTCAAAATCTCGAGCTTGAATTTTTTGACGATTACTATACTTTCTCTATACTACATATAACAGAAAGTAGAATCGTAGGAAAAAATTATCATTCATCAGATGAAAATCCAAATATATCCTTGAAAATGTTAGTTACACGAAATTAATTATCTGACTCAAGCACAAAAAGAGAAAAAAAAAAGATATTTCGTTTTTGTGACTTGACGAAAAAGAATCTGAAATATTTTATGAAGATATGTTTATTATTTCTCGCGATAATAATTTAGTCATTATTATGTAGTTAGTATGTGTGGGCAATAAGGAATAATTAGAAACCATAATTTTTGAATTTTGCTTTTGCTTCTATGTATGGTCGGACAATCAATGTCACTATATAAAGGAGGAAAGAATGAAAAAAAAAATTCAATATATAAATAAAATTGAGAAATTTTCAAAATATCCTGAACAATAAGTGAGTAACTTATCAAAATTTTCTGAAAAAAGCAATAAGAAATCAAAGTGGCATAAATAGTATGTTTTTAAAAATATTTTTATTATTTTTCTCGCAAGCTAATTTATCAATATTATACCATATTAGTCTAGTCATATTCTATGCAAAGTCAATTGGGAAAGAATACTCCTCAGAAATAAATTTCCTGAACCTTTCAGTCTAATCAAATTTTTTTTCTATAAATATCAAGAAAAAATTTCCAACTCAATGGGCAGTAATGAAATTCAAGAGATTTGTTCACTTTATAGTTTACTGTAAAATACCAAACAAATTATTAAGACTGAAATCGTTTACTTGATGCCAAAATAATCTCAATCCAATATAGCTACAAGAAAAAGGATATACAACTGAGTTTATTAGTTTTATGAGTTAATGGCTCCATACATAATCTATTTCAAATGCTCTTGAGCAGGCAAGTTTTTTAAAGGAGATTCTTGAAAACTAATCGAGAAATTTTAAATGTATTTGGCAAGAGAGAATACCCGAAGAAAAAATTTTTGAACTAACCTTTCTGTGGCTTTAATCAAACAATTTCAAAATAATTTAGCAAGGCAGGATCTTCGAAAAAGATTCTTAAATGTGTGCGACAAGGCTGGCCTTTCGAAAGAGATTTTTTAAACTAACCCTCCTTGATCCTTAATCATAAAATTTCAAAAGCATTTGGCAAGACAAGATTTTCGAAAAAGATTTTTTTAAAGTAATCTTTCTGAGTCTGTATCAACTTGATGGTAATTCAATATTTTCGTATACATGATCATTTGCTTGAAATTCTATTCAGATGAAGACTTTCTGCGTGAACACTTGAAATGCTTTAATTCTATTAATTATTTTAATTCTTTTGCGTTTATTATTGAATTGTTGAAAATCTATGCCTCGTGATTGCATGTCATTTCAAAATCAAATTGGTTGCCTCCAGTGCTTAAATGCCAGTAAAGTGAAACATTAGTCCAACAAGACGAATCATGCGTTTGTGTGTCGATGTGTGTTTGGTTTTGCAAACAAAGAAAAATCAATCTCTATATATTTTTTTATATTTTAAATGTCATAATATGAATAGTCTGGTAAAGTGCATTAAAAAAATTTTGCCATAAAAAAATCTTTTTTATAAGTGTATATAAAAATTTCATTGCATGGAAAAATGTATGTAAATTATTTCCATTAAGTTATGATGTAGTTTTTATATGCGTAAGAATTTTTTGAACAATAAAGTAATAATATTGCAAAGAAGTATAAGAATTTTTTTATTTGAAATATAAAAACTCATAATAGTATTAAACAATTAACAATACATGTATGTAGTACAGACACCTACCAAATTTTGTACCAAATCTAAAAACAGCTTGACAGTTATTGGTTTATACCCTCAGAAATGTCTAAACGCTTTAACTCTACAACTCAATGACTTAATTTATCAAATTTGGTATGGCATTTTATGACTACAAGTGTAGTTTTGTGTCAAATTTTTATTTCAATCAGTTGAAGAAAGCTCGACTAAAACACACATTCAATTTTCAGATACTATTAACTGATTACCAGAGATTGATCGTCAAATAACTCGCTAAGGATTATATGATAGATTCGGTAAAAATGCTATATGCTCACCAAAGTTTAATGTTCGTAACTATTATATAACTGTTACCAATGGCATGCAAAATATCCACTATTATAGCATCTTTATTAGAAAATATGCAGGAAAATTTTAGGAAAACTACTCCCACTGTTCTTTTTTTAAATGCATTCCATACTAATTATTTAACAACCTAAGAAAAGTCAACAATCTAGGCAAACAAGACTGTCGCCATGGCGGTTAGGATGAATATATGTTTATAAAATAATACATATTAATATATTCCATATTAATAGTTTAACAGACAGATTAAACAATATTCCGGAAAAATAAGCTGGTTATCACAAGATGGTCGCCAAGGCGACTAGTATTAATATAATTTATTAAATAGAGCATTATTACATTTTATGTTAATAGTTTTATAGCCAGGATAACCAATATTTCTGGAGAATAAGCTGGCTGTCAAAAAACAGCTATTGCTAATATAAATATTAACTATCGCGTTTATTCTCACTCAGATTAGAATTTAGCGGTTACTAAACCGATCAGACCGATGCGCATCGCTACTGTTTTAAGAAGATTCGCTTAAACATGCATGAATGATCACCCTTTCAAGCCAACATGCAAAGTAATAATTAACCCTCAAGCTTTATTGGGACCTTCACGGTCTGTAAATCCCATTCTTAGTGAGAAATAGTCAAATTACTTAGAACTAAATGGCAATAATTTACATAAAAGTTTGAGGTTGAGGTTTTATGAGCCATTCAGTATCGATATACGAAAAAAAAATCACAATCCTCTTGTTTCCTGCTCAAAAATTTATTAAATTTGAAGCCATTCAAGCTCTTAAAAGTTGGTTGAGCATTTCCTATGTACCTATTCCAAAGCAAAATAAATGACGATGGAGTGTTTTTATCGGAGTAATTTTAATCAAAGTGGGGCAGATGGTACTGATAAAAATCATGTGAAGCTTCCCATTTAGATTTATCACAGACAATAAAAGAATGTATTAGTGTTTGGTATCTTCCGAAACACCTGAAAAAAAAATGAATGCATGGTAGAATTATAATGTTTTGCTTTATGTGAGAAAGATGTTTCTTTGAGCTAAAGAGTTTTAATTATGTACCCAAACAGGATATGAGTGAATTATGAATATTTTGATGCTAGCTCGCTCATACACAAACACGGCAAAGTTTAATGTAATCACATGCCATTAAAGATTTTCTTTGCATTTGTGCTTTATACTATCAGCAACATTTAATACATATGCAACCAAAATATATTTAAAATTAGCCACCTTCGGCTACCAAGAGGTTCGGCGGAAATATTGGATGTATTTAATTTCAATTAAATGTCTCTTATACTTGTATACGTTGATTTTTCATGATTCCTTCAAAAAATGTTTTAAGCACCAAATTCTCACAGATGTTGAAACCATGTTATCTTAATAGTTTCCAGCATCATTTGTTCATTATGTAAATGAGCCCTCTTAGTGGAATTAAGTCCTCTGTCATCATAACACCATTAAAAACTCAAATGTTTGTGCTGATCATTTCAAATTGCTCGTTATCTTTTGCAATAATACGTATCCACTTTCTGATTCTTCTTACAAATTGAAAAAATTATTAGCAAATTCTTCATCCTAAGCTTCAAAAAATGATATAAAATCACTCCAGTAAATATTCTATGACCAAATCAAACTGTTAGAATTCCATTAAATCTATTGTTGAAAATTATGCAAAAAAATATTTTGAAAATATTGCGACAATTAAAGAAAAACTGTATATGGCAATTAAACAAATATGATTAAAAAGTTTTTCAAATTTTGAAATGAAGTAAAAATTAGTTTTGTGGAATAATATTTTCTGAAATTTTGCGGAAAATACAGCTAATTTTGACGACAAAATTATTTTGCAGTGCACTAATATGTCATTAAAAATATTCTTTCTGCTAACCTTAACAGAGTATAAAAACTTCCTCTAAAACAGTAATTGATCATTAATCATTCAGACGAAAATTTTTTCGCTAAAAAAATCATGTAAAACAAAAAAAAGTAAATTCAAATGAAGCTGGAATTTTTCCTTCCAAATATTAAAATAAAATGGTCAGAATAAAGCAAAGAAAAAAAATAACTAGATGGAGGTAGGAGAGAAAAACCGACTGGTCAAGTATCAATGCATGATTATGACATCAAAAGTATATGCATTACTTCGGGCCTGTTTTTTGAGTTACAAACTTAACTTCCTCAGCACCATTTAATTTCTCCATTTGACATGCACACTAAATGATAAATCTCACCATAAAGGCTTTAAACTTTGGCATCAGAATTCGTGATTAGCCTTCCTTCCTTCAGACATGGTGCAATACACTAATGCAAATGATGAGCTTTGTAAGCAGTTACTAATTTTATTTTATTTCAAAAATATTAGATGTAATCTCTTTAAATTATTTTTATAAATGAATAACTATTTTTTCTGTTTTAAAACGAGAAAATTATATAAGTTTTCAAAAAATATAATTTATTTAATAAATTGTATTTAATAGCATGCTGATTGTTATAAGAAGATCTGAAGTTTTAAATAAATTTTCCTATTCAAACTCCAATGCCGAGAATCAAAATTTTACTACGGATTTTTACCGATATATTTTAATCAAACATTTTGTAGGTACCACTTTTTTAAAGCTGCATTTTTGTTTTTAAAATAATAAATCTTATAAATTTAATTCGAATATAAAACAAAAATTTTCCCGATTCATCATAAAATATAGTAGGCCAAGAAAAGTAATTTTTAAATATCCAGTTTGTTCAGTTATCTTTACAATCCTCTGTTCTGTCATGTGATTCAAATTCAGATATTTAAATCTCTCCTTCTGCTAAGTTCAAAGTCGAATTTTTCCCGTCTGTGCTTCATTTCATGGAAAGTAAGATAAAAAAAAATAACTATCTAAAAAATATCGATGTGAAAGTAACAGATTTATCTTTGAAGGGAACGAAAATTTAAAATGATAAAAGATTCTACACATACATTTTAAAATGCCTTATCTATAAACCCAACGCTTTTGAACTTTGAACATTTAAAGATTAATTTATTAATATTTTTATAGAATTCAATAATTTTATTTAATTAATTTTATTAAACGGGGGAGGGGTAATTTAGTTGAAAACAAAGTACAAAATTTGCACTGAATTATGGTATTATATTTACGAAACAATGACAAAAAAAATTCAAATATTGCTTTTACCAAAATCAATTAGTGTATTATTAGCACTCTCTTAGTTCACACATACGTTTTTGCTTAGAAATTTCACATATATATGTACAGCTAAAATAATTCAACCAGAATCCACAAAATGATAGCTAGTTATTAATTGATTTTAAAGAAAATTCGTTGATTATAATCAATAAATCGAATTAGTAAATCAAGTTCAGTTGTTCATTGTTTTAATGCTGCTTTAAGTTTTTTTTTAATTTCTAAAACTCTTTTGCTTTTTTTTTCGAATTAAAAAAAAAATTCTGCTTAATAGTTGTCTTGCAGATTAATTATAATTTTCTTTCTATTTCATTACATATATGATAATTGTTGTTAAAAGTGAAAACAATTTAATTGTTGATTTTCTTTTTTAATTTTTTAGACGTGTTTATCAAATACGATGTAAATGTTGTTAATGATTTATTAATGATATTTTATATTTTACTTAGGAATGTATTAATTTTTTATGCTAACATTTTAATTTCAAAAAATTTCAAATAATTCTCTAATTCCACGTCCCCCCCCCCCTGAAATTCGTGGTTGGCATCTTAAATATGCTTCAGATCGTAGAGCAAAGTGAATAAATTTCCATTTTTTTATATTTCTATAATTTAAAAACAAAGCTTTCATTTTATAACTTTCTTTTTAAATTTTTATCAACTTTATTTACATATTAGGATTCTTTCCGAGTTTATCGATATAGTTAGCTTCTGGACGGAAAAAAGTAATACATATTTTTCTTGTTTTTGATTTCTACAACTGCAGTCATTCCTCAATAACATTCGCAGGATATTTTTTTTAAAGACTGGCTACACTTACATTATAAATCATCGCTACAAATTTACAAAGAAAAGAATGTCCTGATTAAAAACTAAAATTTTAAGTTACAATTCAATTTCTTCTTTGCAAACTATTGCAATTACACTTAGTAAATCATATTTTATCCATTTTGTATTTATCATATCTTATATAATAATTTATTTTATACATCGTTTTATTTATCCTATTTAACATATTTTATTCATTTGTATCCATTTTGTAAATAATTTTTATTACGGGTATTTTCTTTTCAAAAACTTTTGTTAATAAGAAAATAAAAAAGCTAATTTCATATATATTCGTTTACAGCACTTAAAGCATGGTATTATGGATAATTATTCTTCATCCAATTAAAAAGCATTAATATACTTATCATTAGCAATTCAATTTTAATATTCTTTTATCTTATTACCATGATCGACAAATATTTAGAAGCTTCTTTCTTCCTTCAATGCACGGTAAAAAATATGCATTTAAATAACGACATGTTTTATATATATATATATATATTTCAAGTTATTCAGTGCGATAATTATCCATATTCTAAAAAATAATATAATTATTTCTTAAACTTTCACCTCTAAAAAAATTATTATAAAAGACTACATAGATTGAATTCGGTAAAAAGAATAGTCTTAATTCAACGATAATTGTTCAACAGTAAGAAAGTTTTTGGAAAGCGCTGTTTTCTATCATTATTTTGAAAAATTTTATCAACTTACCAGGGTGTCCTTCCCCCACAGATTCTGAACTGAAGAGGAATGGCTCGGCCCCCCCGTGTTGCTCCCTGGACCCATCTTCCCAAATGTCTTGAGCGTTTCGCACCATATTGATCTCTGTTTGGTCAGAGAGGGAAAATATGGCTATATAACACCTCGGAAGCTGAAGCGAAAAAGAGTTTTTAAGAGTCCGTTCGTGATGAGGCGTTTTTCTGCCTTATCTTATCGAACGTTTGCGTCAGGGGCTGGTAAACAGTTGCGACCTTATCAGAGGGACCGACGAATGATTCTGCCATCTCATCGTCTTGCACCTCGATCGGATCAGCACGTCTGATGTATAGTAACACGTCGTGTCTCGTATGTAGCCTCGGAAAAATAAAATGAATAAATTCTCTCAAGAACTGCACGTGTCTTTGAGATTTATCTGGCATGAAATCATTATGATGCCTTGGCATGTTGTATTACGTCATGTAAAGCAACAGTATCGAAAAGGAACCAGAACAATATGATATTATGTCGTTATTAGTGTGCATAAGCAAGAAATATTTGTTGTATTGCATTGATGAATGCTGATTAGCTTTTAGAGTAGGTTAATAGTCGTGCTGTTAGAATCAAACAGTCTGAAATCGTGTTGATCTCTTGGTATGTGATATTACGTCTTATAATATCGTGATACTAAAAAGAAACCACAGTATTATTGTGTACGTCATAAGTGAGCGTAAACAAAAATATTTGTTGTATTGCATTGATGAGTGCATATTAGAGTTTTTTGAACGGGTTGATAGCCATGCTGTTAGAATCAGTTGGTCTAAAACCATAATAGTGCCTTAGCTTTTGCATTAGAAATAAACAAATTTAAATAAGCACAAAAGTATTTCATATTTGTAATAGTTGTATGTATATCAGAAATTTTTTAGAATGCGCTCCATTTCGAGCGTTTATTTCTATTCTTATGCTTTATATGTTTCCGTATGCTGTTTTCTATGATTTCTATCCCGCGCTGTTCGAACTAATAGAATCACACTGCTAAAACCAAATTTAAGAAGTATTTGATATTTTCCATAGTTGTTAAATGAATATATATTAGAGATTTTCTTAGAA
Source organism: Argiope bruennichi (assembly GCF_947563725.1). Lineage (NCBI taxonomy): Eukaryota > Metazoa > Arthropoda > Arachnida > Araneae > Araneidae > Argiope > Argiope bruennichi. The sequence continues at coordinate 108,920,321 of NC_079156.1, forward strand.
TGCACTCCATTTCGAACGTTTATTTCTATTCGTATGTTTTTTTTTATTATTATTTCTATCCGTATACTGTTCAAACTGTTAGAGTCACATTGCCAGAAATCATGAAGGTGTCTTGGCATGCCTTGCGGAGATAAAGCTTTACTTCACAAGAAAACATAAGCAATTTCAAGAAATATAGGATGTATCATGTCGATGAACGCATATAGAATTCTAAGGATATTTTGAAAATCATGTATTGCTCGAGTCTTTTTCTTTCATTGAGTAATAGGTAAGATTTTAATCAAAGATAGATAAAATTATGTCAAAGATATTAAAACACTAAATTTTCAATTTTCTGAAATCAGATAAAATCGATCAAGAACTGAAGTATGACTTTTATGCTATAGTACATTTTAAATTCTATAGTCTTTTTGAAAAAAATTACAGGTTTTCATTCATTCTTCTTAAATAGTTACTTATTTATATGAGCTTTTTTGTTTTGTGCTTAATAAATAACAAATGCTAGTCAATTAAAACAATGATTTAAGGATATTTGATTCTAAAAACAAACAAAGAATCGTTTGAATGTCATTTATTGTAACTCCTAATGTCTAAAAGTTTTTTCGAAGATGGACGATAAAGGAAGAAGGTAAAAAAATTGGTTTTGGAAACATTGATATATAGGTGATTAAAAGGTATTATTTAAAGAGAATCTAAAATGATTACTGACGAAATCGCATTGTAAGTTATGTCTTTTTAGTAGATCAAGGAGTTATCATAACAATAATATACGTTTTGATAGCACGGCGAATCAATGAGGACATATTTTTTTTTCTAATTGATTTTGTTCTAATTCAGAGTAATTTTCTCGAAATCTCCTCTAGTATTAAAGGAACATGTATGTCACTACGTGTGTGCGCGTTGGCATTTTAAAGGGCATTCCATTTGACCTGTAGCTACCATATTGAGCAGAGATACAATTTTAACAGTAGGAATATGCACCACGGAGCGATTTTTTTTCTTTTTGCAATTTTAATTTAATAGAAATTAGGCAATGTTTTTCTATGATATCTGAAAATATAATTGCATATAAGTTATTTTTGCAAAATTTTAAAATTTATAAATTTGTCTATTTAATGATACCAAATTCAAAGTCTTGCAAATTTTTCCTGCATTTTGGCAATTTTTTGAAATGTTTTATTTACTCGCATACTTAGTATAGAGAAAGTATAGTAATCGTCAAAAAATTCAATCTAAAAATTTTGACGGTCTACACGTTTTAAACCTTATCGAATTCAAAAAAACACATTTTTAGAAAAATGCCTATTTTTCTGTAGCAAAAATAACTCAAAAATAATTTGAGCTAGACGGATGAAATTTGGTATACGGTATTTGGTATATTTGGTATTACATCATAATTGTAAGATTTCTATCGAATTTTGAGTAGACTCTATTTGGGGGGGGGGGGGGGGGTCTGTCTGCCCATCTGTTCGAATATAAATTAGTATAACTGCAAAACGAAGAGAAAATTCGGCACACTGATTTAGCACTTGTAGTGTAGACAATTATTAAATTTTGAGCCAAATCCAATAAGGGGTTGATCATCTGCTGATCTGTACTTTCAGACACATATAAATAGGATAACTCAAAAAACGCTATGAGTTAAAAATATCAAATTTGATATGGGATTTTTTGATAACAAATGTAGCTTTTTAATAAATTTTTGTTTCGATCGACAGGGGAAAAATTTGTCTAAAATACAAATTCGATTTTGGAATATTATTATCCACATGGCAGGATTAATCGGGAAATAATTCGCCAAAATAGACACGTTAGATTCAATAAAAATGCTGAATTCACACCAAAGGTCAATATTTCGAACTATTTTACGCCAATGTCATGCAAGGCATTACATCTAGTATAACACCTTTATTAGAAAGCACGCGATAAAGATTTAAGAAGACCATTCTCAGGGGTTTTGCATATTTTTCAACACCGTTCTAATGAAATTCAAATATTTTCATTATTTCACTACCTGGTTTCCTTCCAATTTTTAAAACTAAGAAAGAAATATTTTGCTGATTATTTTTTGACACTGCAGTTTGCATGAGGGATCCAAGGCCTTTACTTAAGCTTTTAATAGCACTGTGACGTCATGGGATTTGACTCTATTAACTATCTTTGTATTATAATATGCGACGGTTTCAATGCCGGTAACATTTTGATACTCATAATTACTTTCTAAAGGAATCATGAAAATCAAATTTTGCATAATTTCTTTAATTAAAACTAAATAAAACCAATTTTCCTGGGGAAAGAACTAACATTTTTATAAATTATTTTTGCTTCTGATCTGTAAAAACTTCTCTCCTAAATTTGAAATTATTATTCAAATAATTTAAGAGAATAGCCCTTAAAATCCCAAACACAATTATGACTATTACCAACAAAGGACCTTGTTAGTTGGGATGTGTTAACAAAAATGTGCCCGCAAAGGTAACAAAGCAAAATTATCTCTTATTACAAACATATATATAAAGAAGTAAAAAATCTCTACTATTTATAAAGAAATGTGTCTTGAACTTGTCAAGACAGATCCTTGGAACTATCCAAGATATTTGTGTCAAACTTGAAGCTATCAAATTTGTCACAAATATACTTTTAGGCGTGAGAATAAGCCCTTCAGAAAGCTTTTTTTTTTTAAATTTCAATTCAATTTTAGAATTTTTTTGATAAAAAACTATGCTAGATACTTGAGCGTGATGTTTTATCGCCATAACTTCCAAAAATATTATAGCATAAAAATAATTTTTCATCGTCTTAAAATTCAAAAAAAAATAAAATTTCTCCAATATCATTTTCACTTCTTTAACAACTCTTAACAAATTTTAATTAATTTTCAAAATTATTTCCATGCATAGTTTGTAAAAATATTTTTATATTTGCAATGAAATTCGACTTTTATCAAGTATTTAATCGCTTATGGTTATTCCATTATTAAAACTCCAAGAAATGAAGTTTTTTTTAATTCTTTTTTATATTCTTTGTCTATACAATAGTGAATTCTTTAATTTTTTTATTTAAAGTTTTTGGGTATCTCTCTCTCTCTTTCTGTATATATATATATAAGGAATCGATAAGGCATAGGGTATAAGAAAGGGAAGTTACAATATCGCGTAAGACAACGTGCAGTTAGATTATCAATTAATGCAAACTTTTGTGATATTCAAGCCATTTTAACATTTGACTCGAATTTGTTGAAAATCACTAAAGAAGAGAAAAGATAGATGTGAAGCAATGAAAATAGCACTGCTTCTATTTCCATCTCGATTTCAAGCTCTTAAATACTTTGTGGATGAAACAAACCATAAATATCAAATTATGCATAAAAGTCTTAACTGAAATGAAACTCAACCAATACTCCGGGTGAACCAAAAGCGATTAGTACAATATACCATAATTGTTAAGAAATATGAAAATCAAAAGATAAGTCATTAGGAAACAAAAACATTAAGATTTCTTTTATTTCCCAATTTAAAATTAACATATAATGCTTACAAAAGTAGTGTTACTGAGTGATTTGTTTGTTGATTACATATATTCTCTGATAAATATATGAGTCAAAATAAATTTCCTAATTTCGAAACTATACTGCAAAACAATCATTACTGTATTTACTTGTAATGCGTGTATTTCGAAAGTTTATACGTTGAATATTGGCAAGCATTGCGCAGATGCACGATGTATTTTCCTTTTGTAACTCTGTATACAAGAAATCTGTAATACACTTCTTGCCAAATTTTCTGTAACATTTCTTTGCCAATTTTGGCAATAGCAACTGTTCACGAGTTTCAAATCAAAGATGGCCTTTGAATGTGGAGGCACTGTCTCAGCAACATGCAATCACAGCGGCGAATTATAATTGGTGTGGGTGTGATGGGTTTTAATGCATCAGTCCACTTGAATTAGCTTAATCTTTTTATTCTTGATTAACAAATGATGATTCTGATGAATTTTACAAATGAGAATTCAGTGATGAAGGAATTTATATTACATGAAGATGGACAGTTGATGTTGTTTAAAGGATCTTTCCCACCTGCGCGTGGTTCACTGGCAGAGGAATTCTTCAACGCAAGAATTCTAGTTTCGGCCCTTTCTCAGAGTATCACGTCTTCTCGGTTTCCGGTCGCACCCTTCTCGGCGGACGTCCGTTCTCCCCCTCGTCTAGTGAACTCTGAACTCTGCCCTCCGACTGCTGGCTATCACCGGAAGAACGCAGAGCGCCCTCTCGTGAAGTTAATTTACCACATTGGCAAAGATAGAAAATGTTGTCTTGATTAGTATGAAAATTAAATCGCTTTTTTAGGATCATTTCTAGTTTATTTATTTAAATTAACGCCCCATTTTTTTAAATAGCATTAAGGATATTTGGGAAGGCCTCATAACTTTGAACCGCGGTTAGACGATTGGTATGACGCCTGATATACCTCCCCTTTCCAAACTTCTGCACCCCACAAACGGGATGATCATTTTTAGAGAATAACATGCACGTATCTCCATATCCAATAAATCTAGCTGATTTTTGATGTTGCGAGGATCTATATAGGCATACCATAGAAAATTTGGTAAAAATTGCAATACAGATTGATAAAAAAAATCACAAATTGAACCTCTGCTATTTTTGAATATATTACCTTTTAATCAATGTATCTTTTAAATTATACAGCAACTACTTATTTAAAAGAAGCTCTTTGGAACCAAGGTTTTAATATTGTCTTTCCCTGTGTAGCATGAAGGCGATACATTTATTTCCTTAACCATTATTATTCTTTACTAAGCCCCATGAATTTCATCATTAGGTTATCCATTATCTGTCATTTATTATCAGTCATCAGAACGGAAATAGCTATACTGTGTTTAACACATAGCTATTATCAGTCATCAGAACGGAAATAGCTATACTGTGTTTAACACATAGCTATTATCAGTCATCAGAACGGAAATAGCTATACTGTGTTTAACACATAGCTATTATCAGTCATCAGAACGGAAATAGCTATACTGTGTTTAACACATAGCTATTATCAGTCATCAGAACGGAAATAGCTATACTGTGTTTAACACATAGCTATTATCAGTCATCAGAACGGAAATAGCTATACTGTGTTTAACACATAGCTATTATCAGTCATCAGAACGGAAATAGCTATACTGTGTTTAACACATAGCTATTATCAGTCATCAGAACGGAAATAGCTATACTGTGTTTAACACATAAACCAAAACGCTAATTCGTGTTATGTGCACTAAAATAGTACCTATTATTTAATAGTACCCTTGGCGACCAGCTAATTCACCGGTACTATTCCACATTAGAAAATTCGATCAATTCTTTTATATGTAGCTTGACCTTAATAGTTCCTTTAGCAAAGTAATTTGAATTTTAAATTTTGCATAAGACTTATTTTAGAAGCCTTTCGCCTATTCTATCCTCTCCATTTAAAAATGAATCTTTCACCTAAATTTGAACTTTAATCTGAAATGGCAAAGGAATAAACATCAGCTGATTCGATAAATGATTCAAAGCATAATTCATTAAAAGTATAAAACTAATAAAAAAAACCATTCAATGTTGAAATGTTTGAAACATTTAAATGTTGAAAGTTGTTATTCATTTTTCTACGATAAATATAAGATCAATCAAAATAAATTTCCTAATTTCGAAACTATACTGTAAAATAGATAATTGCTGTATTTACTTGTAATATGTATATTTCGGAAAGTTATACACTGAATGTTTGAATTCAAGCATTGCGCAGAAAGTACCGAAAAAGGTTTCCTGATTTTTAGAAAGCCTTATAGAATTTTTGATCGTTGATTCGCAAGAAATGTCGTACACTACTATAAGAAAACAAAACTTTAAACTTGAAAAGTGCGGTAATACGTCTTTATAACTAAAAGTATATTATAGAAAGGAGTAGTAAAATTTAAAATTGTACAAATTATAAAACATTTTAATCGTGACTTATTTTTAAAGCTAGATTTTATCTGAAATAATTAATTTAAAAATTTATGAAATATAATAAAGATCATACTTTAAAATGAAACTTGTTGGTAATATATATATATATATATAATTTTATTCTAATTAGAGAACGGATTCAGAAAATATAAAAGCTGCTGTATTCGGAAGTTATCAAGGAAAGCTTCAAAATTTTGCTTAATATTTTATTATTTAAAATTTCAAAAAATACTTTTGAGATGCATATTGCCAGCTTTTGTAATATGCTCATTGTATATATGTTATTGTTCTAGATGTAGAAGTTTTTCCGACAGATGACCAAGATGCACACTTACAGACGCATATTTCCATTTATTAGTAGTAGAAAGAAAAGCAAGCAATAGAGTTTCAAATTAGAAAGAGTTGTAGATGTAAATACTAAGAGAAACCAATCTCCTACCAAAAACTTTTAAGGGATGGATTTTGTGCAATGATCGTTGACAGCATCTTCTATAGTAAGTTTCATGATGTCCATTTCCGGTCAAAGTAAGTGTTAATTGTGAAAGGTTTATTTCATACAACTGTTCGGCCAAATTCATAAGAAGTTCAAGGTAAGGTACGCTCATGCATAAAAATATTTTTCGACATAAACACACCATAATTTGCCCGTTTCCATTTGCTGTCCCCTGATTTCATGTCTAACATCTTAGCATTTCTGTAAAATTCCGTCTTATTTTCACAAGAATAATCATAGCAGAGATTTCCCAGTTTAGTTTAGATACGAAAAAAATGTCCTCTAGTGCTAACGCATTCCACAGTGTTACGAATCTGTTACACTGTTTCTTTGTCATGTTAATCTTGATTATTCTTGGTTATGGTAGAACAAAAAGATTTATAAATATTCTTTATGAGTCCCAAGCAATGCCCCTGACATTGGCGACAAATTAAAGGAAGAGCACTATCTCTATTATTAAACGAAATCTGAAGATTCTTCTGAAGAATTCCATGTTATATAATACACAATTGGGAAGCTATAAATACCCAAAAAGAGTTAATATTTCTCTGGGGTGTTCGAAGTACGAGCTGTTAAACTGTAGATGTTGAGTGCTGTTTATAATGGTGTAAAAGTTATTCTTTCATGATTTGTTGTCAATTTGTGTTATTATTATCTACAAAAATTCATCTTCCTGTATATTTTGGTTAGGATTTTGTTATTGTCACTCATGCTTTGTGTTTTCGAGAATACTAGAGGGATAAAGTAATCCATTCCATTTTCCGTTATCCATTTTGTTGAGCTGCATTCAAAAAATATCCACCAGATGATTTCCGCACAATTTTTTTCATATGCGTTTTCTATGTCAAAGGGATTTGTTTTAATTTATCTAGCTAATTTTTTTTAAGTTTTTAAGACCCTTTTAATTCTCAGTTTTCATTTCACTTCCAAACATTTCCACCATAAAACACAGAGTTGAGGTGATCAAGTATTTGAGTAAAGTGTTATTTGTTATATTATATTAATAGTTCAAGAATACGTCGGAATTTATAATAAGGAGTTTGTTAATGTTATGGAGGTTTGGACCAATAGTATACGTATTCTGGAGCCCTCTGAAGTCGGAAATTATTTCTTGTTAATCTTGTACATTCATATGTTTACGAAATTTCTTTCTCTTTCTATCCATTATTATGCGTTGTAATTACCTTGTGAAATTTCTGGTAACGAGTGAAGTCCTTTATAAGAAGAGTTAAAAAATTTCCTCATGTTGGAAATAATTCTGTTTTTTTTTAAAGAATACAAAATAATTAGTCGATTACTATATAAGCATTACCACACAAAAAGGCGTTATATCTTTTGATTTTTTTTTTTCGATTACAATTGTCAGATATTTGAATGCTCCAAAGATTCTCCAAAAATAATTTTCCAGCATTTTTAACAACTGATAATTTCTCAACTAGGTAATAAATCCACACATATATTAAGTAGCTTTCAGTTCTTCCTTTTTTCTCAACAATACCTATTCTAAATAAGTTGTTTCATATAATTTGAAGCAGTTTCATGCATTTGAACAGTAATGTATTACCCAAATCCACCTGTACTTGTGTTTAAAATCCCACTTGTATTTCCAGAAATAATCAAGGTAGAGGTTAAGAACCTCAGAGCTAAAGCATTATGCTGAATACCTGTACTTTGACATTTTTTTACAATAATCTTTCTTTAAAAAAAAATATTCCTTATTTCTTTAATATTTGTTTATCTGTTTTTGAGTTTGTTTAAGCACTGTTTCAAAAAAAGGAACTATAATAGGCTTCATATTCAACATATAAAACATTATTTCAATATAACCTAAATGATTTCTTAAACTTTTCCTTATGATTTCGTAATAATAATTTCCTAGGAAATATTATTAATATATAATATTTGGGATAATATCTGGGAATAATTTCCTGTCCCAATAGCTTTAGAACTACAACCAGAAGTTCTTCAATGGGCATAAAAACAAAAACTTGCATCAAATATATTAGAATATTTGTATATCGCGAATTCTGTTTGGTAAAACGTTTCTGCTGGTTTCATGAAGAAGTTCGAAGGGAAATGGGGGTGCTGCTTCTGTTGTCATAGTTGTCAATTGTTACGGCTTAAAATTACATTGTTCATTAGAAAATAACCATTATGTAGCTTGGAAATGCGACATTTATGTAAATTAAACAATACTAGAACTTTATTTGTCCATTAATTTCTCTTGTTGCTGGTTTTTTTTTTTTTTTTTTTTCGTTGTGATAGTGTAATCCAAGTGGCAAGGAGTCCAAAGCCTATATATCAAGTTCCATTTTTTATCAAAAGCTTTGCCAGATCAAATTAACGGTTTAGTTAATATTGCCAGGGGGTTATTCTTTCATAAAAAGATGATATTTGTTATTTCACCGGTTGAGAATCACAGTGGCAAAACTCCAAAAAAATACAATTTTCGGGTAAATATGGCCAAACTGCATCTAAATTAATCCTTTCTCTCATGCTAAAGAGGAGACAAAATATCTCAATTCCTTATTTCTAAAGAAAGATATATACTGGATGACACAAACTCTGAAACGTTGTTTTTTCCAAATGAATGAATTCCAGACTTCCATCATTATGATTTTAAACAAGTGATATAGAGATAATTTCAGGATTTCTAGGTGATTTTTTTTTCGTTGTTGTTGTTGTTTAAAACAAGTTAAGAATATTTTTTTTTTGGCATTAATGCGTGGTCAAGGTTATTGAAATAAAAGCAGAAATAAAATATTAGCCTATATGAATGGCAGAAATAATAAAAATCCTACATGAATGGCTTCCAGTTGTACAATTAATATATTCTTAAAGATTTTATTTAAATTTCGTTCATTGTTACTTCAATCCGCAAGTCTGTGATATGAATTCAGCGGTAAAATCAAAAAACGATATTATGAAGCAATAGGATGCTTTACTGAAATAAATCATGATGAAGATAATACACTTATTAATGCAGATAAAAACCTTATTACTGTGAACACATAATAACGAATCAATGAAAAAATAAACTTTATGTTTCTCATGCATAAAACAAAGAGAAAACATAAATTTAAAAACTGCAATTTGCAAGAAGAATAAGAAACTTGCAAAACTTTTACGTAGATAATAGAATAGATGACCTTCATTATCACGCACTAAAGCTATCAAATTACTGTTTGTCAAGCTACTTAGAAGATAGATAATAAATCAAGAAAATGAATTAGAAATTCAAATACTTACTTGTTAGATTTTGTTCAAAATTTCTGTTGTGACATTTACAACATTCTTTTTCTAAGTACTTGATATCAAATAAAGTTATCAGAACATAGATGAAAATTTTCTAAATTTGTCACAAATTTGAATTTAATCTCCCAGATCATCTCGCATCTGAAGTGTTCTCCAATTAGACAGCTGGGAAAGAAATTCGATTAAAAAGATATTATTCGTCTAGTTGTCAAATAAAGAAATTTGTACAATATGCATATTATATGAGTTATAATTAATTATTATAACAATAGTAACAGTTGGTGCACTAAAGATAATATTAACATTTTATCAGATGCAAATGGTCAGGTTCTTATTAGTTTCATTACATTCACTAATTATAGCAGTATAAACAGGGTATCCCAGAAAAGTCGAACAAACTTTTATCCACTTAAATATTGCACCTCAGTATATATTTCCATTTACAAAGTTTCAATAAATAAAATGGGTAATTGTATGAAAACACCTTGATTTCTGTATAGGATAATAATAAAGAGTTTTAAAAGTTAAATTTTTATATGACCCCCATAGTGGAAAAGTGCCAATCAATAAAATGTTTCCATGAATATTTCAGTCTTTCATTATCATTAGTTTCCGTTATATGTATATTACTGTCTTTTTAATGTCATTGTAAAATAATAGAATGTCCAAAATTTGTAAGAAGAATTCCGTCTTTTAATATTTTCTCTGATTTCACCTTCCAAATGAACTTACTTTACATATAAGTCGAGGAAATATGGTCCCTTTAAAAGTGATTATTGTTTTTGTTGTAAAACTCAAGCATGCTAGCCTTATACTAAATATTATGTAGAACCAAAAAAAGAAGTTGATTCAAGGAACATTGCAGAAACTGTTCCACAACGCAGTTTATATACAAAGTATGATTAGTCAATATTATTGAGCATGATATCAGAAGATAATGAATATCTTAAAATATAACAATGGTTTTTTTAGCTTTTTTTCTATAACTGTCACATGTCACTGAAAATAGATTGAGTCTTGCAGATGCTCTAAGTACACAAACATCAAAGATTTCGTATCTTCCAGACTTGATTAAAACCACTTGAATGTCATCTAATGTGAGATTTTCCACTTCATCTTTACTTCTTTTTATTGCGTTTCCGCACTTGCTGACGTCATTCGTTTGTGTCTGTCAACCCAAAGACAGAAAAGGCCCTTCATTTTTTTTAAATGTATTTTTTCCCATATGCACATGTGTGTGAATAACCTGTAAATAAGTCCTTGAACTTAGACAAATATGAGATAGAAAGTTCTCTGATTACGCACTTCCTCAAAGCATAATTCCGTACAAACACTTTCACATCGATGACGTGATTTCTAGGTTTATATTGTGTATCTCTCAGCAATACGTTATTTAACATGTGTATCAAGAAAATCACGTTCCTTAAAAATCGTATGACTTCAGAAATTTTTTCCGTTTATGAACTGATCATTTTTGGTTCAGTAAGTACTAGTTACCTACATGATCTGTACACTGGAATGATATATTGATTAAAAACTGTGTAAAGCATTATATCCTGTAATCAGTATATCAGGCACAATGAGGTATATAATCAGGCACAATGAAGCATAAGCATTTGGTTATTTAAGTTATTTTATTTGATTACAAAACAAAGTAATACTTCTCCATAATAAACGATTATAGATGTATAATTATGGATGAGACTTGGCAATTAGGTAAGATATGTGATTGCGCATGCCATCTAACATCTACCTGCATGTCGTCTTATTCAGCAAGATCCAAAACATATTACAAAACTGCACTGCTGTGGTCACTTAAGTATGAGTTGACTCCACTTAAAAATTGTTTCACAAAGAATATTTTTAATGATAAAAATTAATAACTATGAAATGTTGTGCTTGTTTTTAGAAATGTGGAATTTAGTAGTTCCAGTAAGTTTAAATAAATTAAAATGACTTTTTCCGTTTAACTATGAGACAGGAAATTCCTTGAACTATAATTTAAAAAAATTACGTTTATATATTAATGAAAACAAAAAAGATTTCAGATAAATTTGTATATGTGTGTTGGTTCTCTTCAGTAAATATTATTATACCTACAACAGCTAAATCTGGCAAAGATTATTTTAGAAATTTTGAAATAAGAACTCAAAAGCGTTTTTTTTTTCTATTTTTGTTTAGAATTTTAATTAATCAAAGGTAAAGGGAAATTTGAAATATCTTAACCATAACCGGAAATATTAAAGAACAAAAATGATTCTTACTTCATCTTCAAATTGTCTTTTCAATAATATCAATCTAATAAACTGCAAATTCTTCCTGAATTTTGGCAGTTTTTTAAATGATTTTAAACGAAGAACAATATATTACATTGCTGTTCTGAAATTTAAACCATCTTCATGTTCTCATCCTATATGTAATCGCGTGATTTTTTCCCATTATTAAAAGCTATGGAAGAAAGATTCTGCTTAATATCTGTGTAGTTTATATGACAAATAAAAAAGTTCCTCGAAAATTAGAAGTTATATGAATTAGACAATTATGTTTTTATCAGCACTTTGATGCCATGAGACTGACTTCCACCAGAAAGGTTTTCATGGGCACAATGAGAAAAGTCTGTGTAAGACTATTAAAATAATATGACTTTAATGTCTCTGATAATTTGGTGATGAAAAATATTTTGTTGACAGAATCATGGACATAAAGTTACGTCTAGTAGAACTTAATTAAAATTAAATGCAGCCAAATCCCCAGAAAATCAACTGATCGTCAAAGATGATTAGTGAAAAATAAGAAAATGAAGTTTTAGTACTAGATAATTAGAAGGCACAACTGTTAGGATTAGTTCATATACCCAAAGAACAAATCCTGTGTAAGGCTATTAAAATAGCCTGATTGTGATGTTTGTTATAATTTGGTGCTCAAAAATAATTTCTTGGGCTAATCAGCAACATAAAGCTGTGCATAAGAAATTAGATTTGACAAAATTTTGCATACAGCTGAGATAATGATATCAGCTCTATGAAATTTTGCCAATATTCCGAAAGAACCAGATGATCATTGAAGACGTTAACTTACGTAAAAAAAGTATTCTTGAAAAAAGTATTCATCTGAAACAATCAAGAATAACTACTATCGAAATTGAAAATGTTGAAGTTATAGATTTTTGTTTCATTTGTATATGATTGTATTTCTGATTCTTAATCAGCATAATGCTTTAACAACAAAAAAGACTTTTATTTGGAAAATAAAATTCAAATCTATATTTATTAAAAAAAAATGTTTGTATGTATTTTGGCACTTTATTGACTAACCATTAGACCTAAAGCAACCAAATTCTACACAGATTTACTTTAAAAGATAAAATTGGACGCCATGAATCAATTTTTTTAAAATTGTGATAAATTAAAAATGAAGTAAAATTATGTCATTTTTTCTGAAAAAAAAACGAAAATATTATAGCTTAAAATATATTTTTATATTATTTTAATGTTTAAAGAATTGTCTTTTTAAAGATTCCAAGTTAAATATCGTGAAAGTTTCCCCTAACACCAGTCTTTTTTTTTCTTTTGAATAGGAAAGTTTATATTTTTTTTACTTTCACGAAAAGAAAATATTATAATTGCCATAGCATTCTTAACTCGATATTTTAATGAATCTTCACGTTTCAAACCTCTCTGAGTTCTAAAAACAGGTTTTTGGCATTATGTTTGTCAGTCTATATATGAACATGATAACTCAAAAACGCTTTAAGCTAGACGTATGAAGCTTGGTACTTGAACTCACGTCTAAAATTTGTAGATTTCTCTCAACTTTTGAACAAACTCCATTCACTGGTAGTCAGTCTGTCTGGATATTCATTTACAAGTTAACTCAACAATTTCAAAACGCAAGGAGACTGGTGGATAAAATTCGATACTAAGATGTAGATTCATTTCAAATCCTGGACCAAATCTGTCAAATGGCTGTCTGTCTGTCTATATTTTCGCATATATGTAAAAGCAATAACTCATATATGAAATGACTTAAATCAATGATATTCTTTATGTTACTTTATGACTATGACTACAAAAGGAATTCCATGTCAAATTTTGGTTTCATTCGATAAGCAAAAGGCATCCAAAATGCATATTCAGACGGTAGATTCTTAAAGTACTAGATTCATTTCAAAGATTTATATTTCGTAACGGTTTTTCGCTAATACCAAGCAAGACACTTGCGCCTTTACTCAAGGTTTATAATTTTACGCGAGAGGAAGGAGGAAAAAACTTGAATTGGAGAGTATTCGAGAATGTTTAGCAAACTCCACTGCCGCTGATTTAAACAAAAACAGCTGGATTTTTCACCACGTCTGAAAGCTAATGAAAAAAAATTTTGCTAATTGCCCACTTTACATGAGAAATCGGTTAAGAAAATATTAATGCTTCAAGGAATAATTGAAAATAAATTACTCCGATATTTAAATTTTTTACTGCACTATGATTTCGTCATACCCGACTTATTAGGCTAACTCTTTCTATTTTGAGAATAATTAATATCGAGTAATGCATAAGAGATTTGATAGAAATGGAACATAGCATGTTCTAGGCGATCCAACTGATCGTCAAACGAATGCGGCCGGTATTTTGCCTTTGTGATATCTGTAAAAACTGGCATCCAAGGTGTCTTTACACACACACACCAACTTCTATTGAATATTTTGTAAAGTTAATTCGCTTTTGCGTGACCAAATACTTATATTTAAGTGTAATTTAAAACAGTCAATTTGAAATCAGCGAAGTTACAATTTGTTCTTTGAAAAAGAGTAAGAAAATATTGAATTTTTCGCAACCAGTAACAAATATTTATGCGGTTTGTTTTTCATATCTAGTATGAACATGTGGTCATATACTATTACTAAATGCCGAAATAATCAATAATATCCAGTTATTAGTTGGAAAAATTCATGTTTTTTTTTTCTTCTAAAATTGGCAAAACCCGGATATATAAATTGGCTTATTAAGTGACCGTATAGTAATAAAAATAAAATAAACAATCACGCCAGCAATGCGTGATCTGAAAAGAAATGCAAAGATGCAAGTCCATTCGAAAATACCAGCTCCGAAAACGAGAAAGAGATTTTCCTATTGGGAGATATTGGAAGAAAACTATCAAAGCAAATGTCAGCTGGTGAAAAAGGAAATCACTTTTTCTAATTTCCGTTACATAGAATCAGTATATGTTGAAGCTCTTCCAGGGTGCAGCCGTTACCACAGGAGTAGCCCATGCTCTGCTTAGACTTCGAGTATCAGCTAAACACAAACAAGCATCATTGTGTTATGTCATCTGTGTTGATGTCATGACAAGTTGAGACATTGAGTGTAAAACTCGCCGTTTAAAACGCTGAGAGTGAAATTTTAAGGACTTAAACTATCTCACAGAAGATATATCCAGTAAAAATGGATGTAACATAACCTTTCACCATTACTACACTCATTGGAAAAGCGAGAACCTACTTACTTATCATCGAACATGATGCCCGCAATCGTTAATCATATTTGTATTATACGCAAGAATGGAGTAAATTATTAACATGGGAAAAGTTGATACGCGATTTATTTATAAACTCTCTCTAAAAACAGATGACAAATTGATGAAATCCAAACTTAAATTTTTAATTTAATTTTTTTTTTAATTTCGAAATTTCTTTCAGCAACTTACTACATATCCTATAGTGTATTTGGCTAGTCGAACTTATCAGCATTTTATTTTCATTTTTTTATATCTATCTCAAACATTTTCCCCCGGTTGTTGCACTGGAAAGCTGCTTGAATTTCGAAACAAATTTTTCACTCAAGGAGTTTCGAAAATTTTTTTTTCTCTCTTAGAATTATCTTTTAAACAATAATATCTAAAAGGCCATAAATCTTTTATCGGCACAACATTCACTTTTCCCATTGATAAAAAGAAAAACATTGTGAAAAAAAACGAATTTGTTTTTATTTGCCCATTAAAATAAGATAATATGCTGTCTTCCAGATGATTCTTAGACTAAAATGAAGTTACATAACATGAAAAATAATCTTATTTTTTTTAAAGCAAAATACCTTTTTTGGTAAAACATGCTTGAAGACTTTTAGATTTTCAACTAATAGCCTTTGTAAACATCATTCTTTAGTATTTAGACTGAACAATTGCAATCAAGTTAAGCTCCAAGAGTATATATACCTCTACGTAAATGATAATGCATTGTTTTTCTAAATTTATCAAAAGATCCTATTCGATTCCAAAAATTTCAAGCTTTAAAGCTTCAAAACTGTTTTGGGTTATTGTAAGCTTTCAAACAAGTTTCTCAACTAGTTTTGTTTTGAATAATTATTTTCAGAGATATATCATATTATTGAAAATTAAAATATTTAAAAAATATACAAATTTTTGGGATCTAGAGGATTATTAATATTTTCATTTACAAGTGATTTTAATTATGATTATTTTTATTTTGATGAATAATATCTTTCGTTCTGTGGTGATCCTGCTTTCAACAAGATGACGTCACGGTCTGCGTGCATGTACCAGCGGATTAATCATGCGATGCACGAACCAACAGTATTTTTTTCTATATTCAAGAGATTTTTTTACATTTTTTTGTTATATATTCCATTAACTAGCAAACAAAAACTTCTTCTTAATGTTTAATTTTTTTTTAATAAAAATGTTATTTTTTACACCGCTGTTGAATTGAATATATGGACAACCATCCATATTGGTGATCCGGACTTGAAAAAATACTGTTAGCTCGTGCATCACATGATTAATCCATCGGCAAGAGTATGCAGCTTAAACTACAACGTCGCCTTGGTTAACGTAGCAGGATCACCACAATTCAAACTACAGGAAGATTATTTAACTGCCGGGAATTTTGAGCCACCGTCGAAAGATAAAGTGAAATGTGAGACAGTATGCCTATGTTCAAATTTAAAATCTATATTCACGAATGGTAGAAGCTGATTTGGAATAAGTGAAGTGTTTCCTGTACTACTTATTTCATAAAGAATTACAGATAAAATTTACAGGAGTCAATGCTTCGTCCATGAACTAGGGAACCGCAGACCCAAGTCTCAGGGGTATTAAGTAGAAAGTAGTTCTGAATTGATTCCAGGATTATGATAGCAATTTCAGTTTACATGCACACTAAAAAAATTGCAAACAATGAAATGATATTAGTGGAATTCAAAAAGCTTTGATCAAGAGTTCTGTAATTCTCTGAAACTTCGTTGCCGAAAGATAATGACAAACTATTTACTAAAGTACTGCAATACGAGTTGAATGGAATAAAAGAAGCATTATTTCTTTCATCCTTTTCTCTACAAAGAAAGCCTTAAGAATTGTTTTATTACTTTTTCGTATACATAATATAGAGTAAGTATAGCAATCGTCAAAAAATCTCCACGTTTTAGACCTCACTGAATTCAAAAAACATATTTTTGGAAAAATGTCCGCCCGTCCGTCCGTCTGTCTGTCACAAAGATAACTCAAAAATGATTTGAGTTAGACTGTTGAAATTTGGTATACGATCCTTACATAAAACTTGCAGATTTTCATCAAATTTTGAGTAAAATCTGCACAGAGGAAGTCCAACTGTCCCGCTGTTTGAATACAAGTTAAGGCTATAATTTTAAAACGAAGAGAGCTATATAGATAAATTTTGGTACACAGATTTAACATCTATAGCGTAGACATCTGCCAAAATTTGAACCAATCTAACTACGGGCTGACTATCGGTCGGTAACACGATAACTCAAAAAAAGAGATTAATTAAATACATCGAATTTTATATGGAATATTTGACTACAAGTGTAGTTTTGGGGCAAATGTTTGCTTCGATAGGTCGAGGAAAAAGTGTCTAAATCACAAAGTCGATTTTTGAATACTATTAAAGCATGTCATTTATTAATCCTCAAATAACTCGCCAAGGATGACACGATAGATTCAGTAAAAATGTTAAATTCATGCCAAAAATTAGTATTTCATAGCTATTGTACTCCAGTAAAGCATTTTCTGGCATGACAAATTTATCAGAGAGTATGCGAGAAAGTTCTGCGGAGGCCACTCTCGCTGATTGGCTGTGTTATATAGAAAACGTTAGAAAAAAATTGCGTTAGATAAGTGATGATGGATTAAAACATTAGATAATAAAATATATAAATTATAAATTAAATTAATATAATCAAATAAATTAGGTATCTGCAGACTTTGAATTACATTTTAAGCATTTTACAGCTTGCAATTTGTTATACTTTACTGCAATTGCATTCTACTCTCTTATTTAAGATCATTTATAAAAGTAAAAGCAGATTTTTTCCCCTACTTATCTTATTTATTCATAACGAGTTTTAGTAACAAATGAAAAATACAATTATATTAACATAGAATTTCTTAAGGATTTTTAGTAGTATAATTTGATTTCCGGGACGTTAAAATAATTTGTAGAAACAGGGAATGATTCCATAGATTACCGAATTCTATGGAATCATTACAGCGTAACAACATCACATCTATCTTCCTTTTTAGATGCATAATACAAAAGCAAATATGTTCACCCTCATTTAATCGCTGGCATTTCGGTTATTTGCACAGTAGAATGGTCATTTAAAGTCATAAACACACTTCGTCTTTGGATGTCTCCAAATTAACATATAAATTGATAACCACCGGGTTGAACCACGGATTAGAAACTCATAAAATGACTTTGCAATTTTTTTGCACACTGAGGGTTTAAATGAAATAGATAATGGGTTTGTCTGCTCCTATTGCCCAAATCCAGATGATTAACATGAACAACCTCCGTTTCTGAAATTACTATTTATGGGATTTTCGAGATCTTACGACGCCTTTGAGTTCTCTTTTTCGTTTCAACCTGGTGATCAAGATACAGTTTCACGGCTTCCTTTGCATTTTTGTTTGCTTATTAATTTTTTTTCAAAGATCGGATGAATGATTACAGATGGGCTCATATAAAATCCGATTAGTTGAAATCACATTTTCTCACGTATTCTTAATCCGCTAAGTAGTTTTTTCTAGGAATATGTTGCGAATAAAGGCTTGAATATCCCAAATAAACCACCAATGAAAAATTCAGTTTTATTAATTTAAACGTTTGTCAGTTTCTTCCAAACATAAATTGTAACAAGAGAAACATTTTAAATATCTATGAAAAGGGTTTTACTAAACCTTGCACAAATGATGGGATTTTTTTATATGTAGAATATCCATTCCGATTCGTGGTCCAATAAATATATTCATAGCTATTAGAAATAAATAAATGCTTCTATTTGAAAGGATGTCTTGAATAATAATAAAATAAATAATAATTATAATAAATATCAATAAATAATTATATTTTATTTAGTTTGGATGAATGAATGTTAAAATATGTGATGTCAAAAATTTTATGCAGTTCTCCAATATTATCAATCATATTTAACAAAATATTATTGATATACTAATACTTTAAGTAAAAGAGTACCACTCTTTTGCAAATCGGACTGATCAAGTATGAAACATTACAAATTATTATTTTATAATATTTTAGATAATTTCAATCGTCATCTACAAAATACATAACTCTTCCCCAAGATGTTCATATTGACCAAAGATAATGTAAATCAATGCTTCATAATTTGATCGCTTTTAATTACAAAAGAGTGGAATTTTCTTTTGTTTAAAATGATAGCGTACCAAAGATATTTTATTTAGTAAGATTTATGAGATCGTGTTTGTATCAAAGTTTATTTTCTTAATTCTTTTCAATTTTTCGTTCATCGTTTCAAGCAACTTAAAATATATTTCATTACGTCATACAAAGCATTTCTCCAATTGGAAGTATATATCTATCTTTAACGTATCTTTAAATTAGCTATTGAGCCAGGATTAAAACAGATACTTTATATTTATAAAAATATGACAGTTTTACAAACATCTTATTGATTTTTTTTAAAGTTATAAATTTATTTTATTAAACAGAAAATTAATTCATTTGGGGATTATTTTAAATAAAAAATGCTCCTTAACTTTTTAATTTAGTAAAATTTTATAAAACATTAAATTTTTAAAATTATTTTTACAATTTCTTTATTTTTAGAAAAATTTCACTAAAAGAATTTTCTCTTCGTCTCATAAAAAAAAACTCATAAATGTCGCATATCCGCATTATTGCAATATTTGCATTTTTAAATAATTAAGTTTTAAAAAATTTCATATAATACTTATTTAACGATTATTCAAATAAATATTGATGTTATATTAAAAATATTTTTATCCATTAAAACAGAAATATTAAATTAATTTCTAATTCAAAAAATCATCTAATAAACAGTAATGAAATAAGAAATAAATTTTGGAAACAAAAGTTAAAATATTAATTAAAGTGTGATGAAAGTTATACTGTTTGCATATAGGTCTTTACAAAATTTTAATAAACTTGAAGGGAAGTAGGAGAAAAAAAAATCTCGACTTATAATAAAAATTAATGTGTGAATGTGAGAGCGTGTGCATGCGCGTGTGCGTGTATTGATGCTCTATAGGCCAGGTCATAGACCAAAAACTACCAAATTTTCCCCCAGATAAATTTTACTGAATGGGAATAGAATCAGAACGGTTTTTCTTCTTAAAAATTTTAATTAATTCAAAAATAATCAAAATTTCGATGTTCAATTGCGATAACTACCAAAATAGTAATCCCACTGAAAAAAATATTTTTTTTTAAGTCAAAGAAAGTTATTTTTTTAATAATGCCAATTTAGTTGCTGTAAAATTCTTTATATTAGATTTAATTAACTTTAAAATATATTTTAAGCATATTTTACCACAATAATCGCATTATTGTGAATTAAACTGAAATCGGTTTCATGATTGCATGAAATATTTGATCGCAAGATTTTTTTTCCATTGCTGACTCTTCCAAGACTCAATCCAACGAAAGACTATTTTTAATATATATGTAATTTACAGGACAAATAAAAACGGGTAATTAACTATGATGTAATGGAAATAAACTATGATGTAATGTATAATAATTTATAATAAACTATGATGTAATGGAAATGGTCTCTATTAGTCAACACTAATAGAGAACACTTATAGGACTAATAAAATAACACGGCTTTAATGAGTGATAATTTGTGGAATCATGGAAATGCAATTTTATCTAAACGATTTAACAGAAAATAATATAATCAGTATCTTCAGCGAACCACCTAGTCGCTAATATATTTGTCTGCATCTTTTTCCTTTCTCAACGAAAACAAAACGAGATTTAAAATATAAATTGTTAATACATTAGGTCTTTTAAAATATGCTCCAGTACTTTCAAGAACGAAAACAAAACAAGATTTAAAACATAAAATGTTAATATAATAGTTTTTTTTTAATATGTCCCAATACTTTCATGAATGACTACAGCAATTTCAGGTTAATATGTTATAAATAACCATTTGTGCATAACACCTGAGAATTCTAAATAATAGATTTTATCGGGAAATCGATCCAACTCTATCGATTCTTTGAGATCTGCATATCTAACATCCTGGTATTTGAGACTTTCCCTCTCAGAATTTAGAAAAACCCGTCTCGTTTCAAATGAAAGGAAAATAATTCCACTTTAATATTAGTTGTCTTCAAACCTAATTATTTTGTGTGTGTATCTGATGAGGTATATTATTCGAGCTTTTGGGTCCTAAATCTCTTGGCTACTTTCGTGCTGTTTTTAACGGAATCATCATTCGCCCAGAGGGCCTTTGTTTTTTAATCGGCCCCGTTCTCAGAGCACAAGTGGAGCGAAACGCAATTCCCCCATCATTATGTCTTCCGACTTCAATAAGACACGTTCACCATCTCGCGGATCTGTTGTCGCCTTTCCGTTGTGTTATATCTATTTATTCGCTGACAAAATGCCCTTCAGTTTGTTTATCAGCTAATTTTTGTTGCTTGTTTTGCTTCGTATATGGAATTGTGGGTAACGGTGATGCGACATTAATATAACCACTTTAAGGTTTTTGACAGGTGTCTTTTGGTTGAAGTTCATCGGGTGTGACTAAGCTGGCATATTATGTGCATATTAGAACACAGACTGAATTGAAATGAGTTAAATTTGTTTTCATATATTTATTTTATTTTTGGAATGCGGAATTGGCGAGCATAATTTGTGATTACAAATGCAGTGGCAAAAACTTTTCAAAAACTGTTAAAAAACGTGGCTAAACACATGTTCTTCTCGAAAGGTATCAAATGATATTTATGTGTCGCCTGATGCCTTAAATGTAAAAAGATAAATTATACATTTCTTTTAGATATATTGTCAATCAATACTTGATAGGAATTCTAAATAGAACTTTATTACTTTCTTTATTAATACATACGTGAGCGTATATTTGTATTATTTTTTTACATTCCTTTATTGGCATTTTCACAAAAGACAATGCAATTTATTCATATTTTGTGGGTGAAAACAATTTTTTTTTAGCTTCATTTTTGTCAGAAGAATTTTAGCACGTTCCAGTAGTTCGAAAATGAATAAGATTATGAAATATTAATTTAATTTTTCCCGATAACTGAATGAAAAATACGAATTAATATTCAGATAAATTCATTCAATAGAATTTTATAGTTATTACTGCGATTAAGTAAATCAAGCTCCTTTATAAATAAATTTTTAATCCGTTTAATCAGTTCAAAACATAATTATAAATTAAACCGAATTAATTTTATATAAATTTTGATTCTAATTGAAAGGTGCCGACTGTTCAGGAATTTGTGAGAAAAGTTATCATTAAACTTCATTATGGTAATATAAATAAATTATGGAATAAATTTATGATTGAAAGAAAACGAAAATTTTTATCAATAAAAAAAATTTAATAAGAATTTTAGAAAGTAGGAAATAATAATCTTTAACAATGATCTGGTGACCAAAACAAAAATGTCTCAGCCGCAGGAGCTGAATAACAAATAAAATTGCAAAGAATACAACATTAAAAAACTTCCAAATATTTATAAAAATTAGTTTGATGAGATTAACAGCTGTTAAAAACTTCAATTAAATATCATGCTTAATTTGATCTTAATAGCTTTCTCAACTATAATTTTTTAAACTTTGATAGGCGTATAACTCATACTTTTTTACAAGCCTTATGCCTAGAGATTGCAATACCGGACCAAAATTTCAATACCGGTATTCAGTATTTTATAGATCTTAATACCGGGATACCGGTTTTAATACCGGTATTAGAAATTTTAGAAAAAAAAAGAAAACACAGACGTTTCTTCGTTTTATTTGCCAGTTTTGTTAGAGAGTGTAAATATCACAAAAAATAATTTGTAACTTATAAATTATAACAGTATATAAAGAATCACAAAAAAGTAGAGGAACAACTTATTTATTTAAATCAGAAAAAAAGTGTAAATAACACTATTCAGTCTGTGGTACTATTACAAAGTTTTGAAATGTGATCTTAAACAACATAATGCATCCATTATACTTTCATTAAGCCTGAAAAGTAATTTTGTGTAAAAATTACCAGCTGTCGAAACCGCTCTTTCGGCATCTACGTCTACGTTCTTCAGATAGTGATTTATGCTGTTCTTTCATGATTGCAACATGAAATTTATTGTTGCATTTTAGCTGTTAATAAATTAAAATTTCTCCGACATAATGCCTCTATAGTCAGTTTTATTGGAAGTAGAACTGGTATAGTTCTGGATATTAAGACGAATTCACTGTCTGAAAAAATTAATTTGCAGGTTTAAGTTGATTATTGCTTTTTTGGATTGGATTTCTAAATTTCAAAAACCTTTCCATCATTAGGAGTAAACTGTTCCAACTTGTCTTAGAATATATTATTGACATATATTCTGTTTTATTTTCAGTTAGTATATATATTTTTAATATGAAATTTTTTGTAGGGGAAAGTTTAAATACCTTAACAATTTTTTGAACTTTATAAATTATAGGAAGCAATTCTTGATGGGTTAATATTTCATCCTCATTAGCAATATCTTCTTCCACAATTACATTGTCATTGTCTTCATTGTCAATATCACTCTCACTCTTACTCTCTTCAATGTCGGAATCCGAAGTTTCTATATCCACAATATTTGGATTCTTCTATTCTTTATTTTTTTGGTACATTTGGTATTTGGTATTTACTCCTAATTGAAATCCATGAGCAAAGCACAATTGCTGATTTGCACCAATCAACTTTCCAACTTTTTTCATAACTGTTGCTCCATGAGTCGCTATAGATACAATATCTTCTTTCAGGGATAATCCATGTTTCGCTAATTTAGATTTAAGCAATTCATTAAGCCATTAATTAGCTAATTAATTTCGCCAGTTGGGGAGACATAAAAACAAAAACGTATACTATTTTGCTATGTTGGCGATCCCTGTGGAGACAATTTAAAATATTTCTAGTAAATACCGAAAAACCGGTATTTAAACTTGTGAATACCGGTATTACGAAATTATAAAAGGGCTCAAAATACCGGTATTCGGTATCCCGGTATACCGGTATTGCAATCCCTACATGCCGTTTTGTTCATTCTGCTTTATATTTTCTATATTTCTCTAAACCTTATACCTCCAATTACATTAAAGACAAATACAACAATATTTAAAAAAAGTGCCTTTTGAAACATTTTTATCATTCTTTAGTTCTGAAAATAAATTTTAATTTTAAATACAACAAAATTTCAAATATTTTATTAAAAGCATGCGTTATACAGAAAACTAATAAACATAGAATAAAAAGTCGAAACTTCATACTTCGATCACAAAATTTGGAAAAAGAATAGACATTATGAAATATTAATGACAGCAATACAAATCATTTGAATTTCATTTCAACAATAAAATATATTATTGTAAAACGTGCTTAAAATATTTTATAAAAATTAATTAAAAATGGAAGAATTCTACCTCAAAAAAAATTGTATCATTAAAAAAAAAGTAGTAATTTTTTGAATTTTTAGATGAGGTAAAAAGGTTTTGCATTTTTTTCTGTTAGTGAATCACTGTTTGTTTCAAATTGATTTGATTGATTGGTTTTGATATGAGTGTTAGTGAAAATTACGGATAAAGAATATCCCACTGCAAAGGAACAAAAATTTTCATATTATATATTTGCATCTAAAATGTTATTTAAATAATAATTTTTTATTCCTTAAACACTTCGTCAATGAGCATCAAATTTTCTACTGCATCTTTCGTTAGTTAATATGTGTCAATCATTTCCAAGATATTATTAACAAAATGGTAATCAGCTTAAACAAGCGCATTTTTTAATTTAAACATAATGATACTCATTTGCGTTTGGAGTGATTGATCTGATATATTCTAGTTTTCCTAGAATACACTAGAGGCGAAACAAACGGGCTACTTAATTAGAGGTGGTTCATTTGCAAAAACATAATTTAGTTGCAAAACCGTTATTTATTCCACAAAATATACAAAACTGCGGATAAAGTTATAATGTATAAAATAAACAGAACAAACCCCGAACAGTAAGTATGGTCAGAGACCTTTCGCGACGTAAACAAAACCTAAGAAGCAGTTGTTGTTTACGTCGTGAAAGAAAGATCTCCGACATCGACAAGGAGTGATTTGATATTTCTTTCACAAACACACGTGTTCACACTGAGAGCATTAGAGTATAAGGATAACCCTAAATTATAAACTTCTAGATTATGGAGAGAACACTGGGCTTTAAATTGCACCCAAATGGTACACGTTATTTTATACAAACTTACATATTATTTCTAATTGCACACTTTAGCATTGGGGGGGGGGTGTCCTTTGAGAAGCTTTCTTTTAAACCATCTTAAATAATATCGCTTAAATTTTCTCCTTAATAAAGCTGTTGTTGTTTCTTATCTCCCTTGAATTGCATACCAATTCAAACCAAGTCTAAGTGTTCGGTAGGAAGATGGGAGCAGTAGCTTCTGAGGTTAAAGACGCTGAGCATCCGAGGACAGAAGTCTGACTTTAGTTCATGACACTCACACGTACTCGTTTTCACAACCCCTTTTTACTGGAGGGCTCTTTCACACACCTCACAGATAGAACACTGGGAAGAGAATAACCATGCCAGAACCAGGACTCGAACCCGGGACGCCCAGATAATAAGTATGTTGTCATATGGAATCTTCCAATCCCAAAGCAGGGGTTTAGTAAGAGTTCGTCAGGTCTTATATTTGCTTTACTAATTTTTCTGAAATATTGATCAATTTACAATACAATATAAAACTTTTTTTTTGAAATATTTATATTATTTTAACAAATTTGTATTTTAACAAAAATTTGATTTCAGCATAAACCATTTTAAGTTTGTCTCTAATGGAATATGTATTTGTGGGCATAATTATAGCTAGCCACATTTAAATTCATAATCGTTTTTTAATTAATTAAATTTTTAGATTTATTTTCAATAAATTAGTTAATATATATAACACCATTGGAAAACTTCTGATGTAAGTTTAGAAATTTCTGTTCAAGTTCTGACAGTCCTTGACTTTCATAAAAAAGACTTGACACGTGAAAAGTTCAAAAGCGTTTTGCGTGTTCATTTTTCATTTGCAGATAAAAACTAATCGATGATGTATTTTTTTCAAAAGGATTCTCCCAAGTGCAAACAGAACTTGATGCAATATGTTAAGTGCAAGTGCACTCTGTCAAATAGCGTAGTATTCATTAGCACATTGAGATGGCATACACATTAAGGTTTTTCACGGAATTCTACACCTTATGAGTTGATAAAATTATCATGAATACGAATTAAGAATAAAGGAAACTCAATAAACTTGGACAGTATATTTTTAAAAGATTTCATAACAATTCGTTCAAATGGCTTTTTTACTTTCCGTTAAACGAAGAATAGGTATACGGCATTGAGAAAGTATTATTATCATTAAAAAAATCAATTTTGAAATTTTGAGTCTTAAAACATATTTTAGGAATTATATCTGTTAGTGAAAAGTGTGATAATTCAAGAACATTTTGAACTAGAATAATGAAATTTGGTATGTAGTATTTAATCCAAATTTTTAGGTGCTATCTAATTTTGAATTTTATCTATTCATAAGTATTCTGACTATCCAAATATAAATTCGCATGATAATTGAAAAAGGAAAACAACAAAATGAATAAAATTTGGTAATAGCTTTGATAGAAAGCATTTTTTTAACAATATGTGTCTGTCTCTCTTGTGCGTCTGTCTATCTATGTATACAATAATTCAATAACGCTTTGAATTAGATAGCTGAAATTTACTAAGTGGTTGAACACTATTTGGCAGATGTATTAGAGTTCTGCCACATTTGAACGAAATCTAATAAGAGGAAATGCAGCTGTCCGGAAGTCCGAATACAATTTAACACAGTATTGATAAAACACCAAATATCTGAACTCATACAATTCTGTCCACAGTTTAAACATCTAAAGTTGGATCTGCATAAAAATTGTTAAGCATGCCGCTTGGCTACTTGATAATATTTAGGCATAAATACTTGAATATACATAAACATGATGATAGATAAGTGAAATTTGGTATACCATCTTGGTGCTAAAATTGTAGATCAGTGTCACATTTCGGTTTCAGTCTGTTCACAAAAAAGTGTCTAAAAAGCCAAACAGGCTTTCTTTACTACATTACGAAGTATAAAACTCTCATATGCGAGATTCAGAAAATAAAAATCTGAGTATTCGAGACGTTCACAAATTGTCTCCACAATATGCAAGAGAGGGGAGAGGATGATATCTTTATTAGGAGAATAAGAAAAGGTTTCAAGGATACGAGTCCTAAATTAGAGGTTAATAAATTCATAAATTTGTTCTATATATATATATATATATATATATCCTTAAAATGAACACATAGCATGAGAATTTAAAGGCAGATTTAAATTTTCTTTCTATTATATTATTAATTATTAAGAGTTCGGTAAAATTAAATAAAATATTTATAAAGAAAACAAATTAATTTATCACCAGCAAAATTCCTTTTGATCATTCAGACATTTAAATATTCATAAATTAAATATCAGCTGTTCATCAGTTGTTCAGAATTTTTCGGTTTTGCAAGTTTTGACCCCAAGTCAGATTTCCAAGAATTAGGAAATACGCTAAATTGTCTCAACTCACAGCATTCCCACGATTTTTTCCCGATAAACTGCTATTCACAAAATAAAATCGAGCAAAAAAAATCACTCACTAATCTGAAGATCCTTCACCCTGATCTCCTTCACCTTCGTTTAATGTTTTGGTATTTTGTCTATCTACGCATTCCGCAAATCTTCACATGTGCTTTTGTTTTGAAACTATGCTTTGAAAAAAAATCTTGTTTTCTTTTCTTTTCTTTCGCAATGGGGTTCGCAAGTAACGACAGTGATTGTCAGATAAAACAAGACTGGTGTGTTGTAATACTTGGAATATTCCAAACATTTCCCACTGCGCGAAATATAAACAAAAGCTGAGAAAAATGTCTCCGAAAAAAGAGCTTTGAACTGTACTGCATTGAGAATAGAGGGGATAGCAATAGAAGAGATAGTGAGGTATAACTCTTAATCTAATATTCTTAATGTATCCGAATAGGTTCGGAGAGGAATTTTGAAAAAAAAAAATCAAATATTTTAATGCTTATATGATATGCTTTTATTAATATAATGATAAAATAATGAATAAAAGAGAAATTATTTAAATATATATATATATATAGCTTTGAAATAAAAAGCATATTTTGAGTGAATTTTAGCATATATTTACAAAAACTAGGATTGTTCTACAGAAAAAAAATTGTTACATCTATTCATTTTTCATTATATTACATATGTAAAATTAATTTAGAGTGTAATTAACTATTATCTAAAAATTATATATAAAAATAAAATTTTTGTGTGTAATATTTGAAATTAACTATGATTTTTTAAATTTTTTTTTAACAATATTTATATTAAACAATCACAAATCCATGACTCATTACATTCTGCATAATATAGCGAGCACTAATTATATATTTCATTAAAATATCTTGATTATTTTTTGAAATATGACAATACTCTTACAGTAGAATTATGAAAAAACTCGTTCTTCAGAAAATATATTTAAAGTTTTTAAATTCTTATAAATAAGCATCACTCACATGTCAATAGTTTGCTATAACATGGTTCCTAATTGGCATAGAGGCAAAATAAAGATATCACTGGAAACAGAAACGTGCCTACATTTTTGAAACTTCAAAAATAAAATAAAAATGCGACTTGTCATCCAAATTTTTGTTTTCAACACAGACAGTTACCTTAAAAAATTTGCCGTATATCACATGGATATCTTAAAGTAAAAGGGTAAACTACAGTAAATTTCAGAATAAGATAAATGTTGACAAAAAATAACATTAAATATCTTTATCGGTTCAATGTAACAGCAGTTGCTTTTTTATTTATTTAAGGATTTCAAATGAATCTCGTTTCATTATTTATTGATTAATTATTTTTTAATTATTATGTTTCTTTCAATAACAAAATTGGAGTTTTAACGTATTCATTACCAAGACATATCTTCATGCCTTCTAAAGCCCTTCCTTTAAAAAGTGATCAGAAAACGAGTTAGTGGGAACTTTTCCCAATTTCGGCTAATTACTTAAAATAAATAATAAATAATTTCGATATTCGAGAAAAAAGACTAAAATATTTTTTCAAAAACATGAAGCAAATTGAATTAACAACATCGGTAGTGGTTTTCCCGAAACTTTCTTCAATACTCTGTAACAAACGCACTTGCATATTATTAGCTGCGTACCATTGGCGAGTTTAGTTTAGTTATATTAACGTCCCGTTGTAAAGCAACACTAGGGCTATTTTGGGACGGACCTCGTAGTAATTTTGAACCGCGGTCAGATGACGAGGACGACACCTAAGCTGGCACCCCCCTCTCCACATCGCACCACACCAGCGGAAGGACGTTTGGTCTGACGGATTTAACGTGCAACAGACCCCCTTACACGACGGTTCTTCGGTGGAATCGGGTCACGAACCTGAAACCCTACGGCTCACAAGCCGAGACCTTACCACCAGGCCACCGCGGCCTCGATGTATCGTTGGCGAATAGATACAAAAGAATTTATTGAAGAGCTATCCTTGAAGGTGCTTTATTTGGCGATTAATGGTTGGGATTTAGATAATACATAAGTACCAGAAAGTCAAATTGATATTCTGGGAGCAAATTTTCCTGCCTATTGAAATCAAAATTTGATACAAAAAAGCGATTACCTTTTTGAGGTTTCAAGTCTTTTAATACTAAATAATATACGCTTGTGACCTTTTTATCTGTTGGTGTTCTACACGTTACCCGATAATTTAAGCAGTGTTTAATTAATTTAAATTTAAGAGAGAATTTGGCGTGTATTTTTGCGTCTAATATATATATATATATATATATATATATATATATATATATATATATATATATATATATATATATATATATATATATATATATATATGGGTGTGATGGGTTTTAATGCATCAGTCCACTTGAATTAGCTTAATCTTTTTATTCTTGATTAACAAATGATGATTCAGATGGTTTTTACAAATGGAATTCAATGATGAAGAAGGAATTTATATTACATGAAGATGGACAGTTGATGTCGTTCAAAGGATCTTTCCCACCTACGCGTGGTGCACTGGCATTTGCAGAGGAATCCTTCAACGCAAGAATTCCAGTTTCGGCCCTTTCTCAGAGTATCACGGCTTCTCGGTTTCCGGTCGCACCCTTCTCGGCGGACATCCGTTCCCCCCCTCGTCTAGTGAACTCTGAACTCTGCCCTCCGACTGCTGGCTATCACCGGAAGAACGCAGAGCGCCTTCTCGTGAAGTTAATTTACCACATATATATATATTAGAAAGTTATCGCAGAAAAACGCCAAATTCTCTCTTAAATTAGGGTGCAGAAAGCCAACGGATATAAAGGTCACAGGCGTATATTATTTAGTATTAGAAGACATGAAACCACAAAAAGATAATGATCAATTTTACTGGCGTAATTCAAGCATCCATTCATTGAGAAATATTTCTAACAAAAAAAGAATATTTTAGATTTTTTTCAATTAAAAGTGTACAATATAAAAGGGAAAATTTATAGAGTTGCGTCTTAAAATCTAAAGTATCTCTGCATTGTTTAATTATTTTTAAAATATCGTATTACACGCGAGTAGGAATTCAATCATAAAATTAATGTTCAAGAAAATAAGCTTTCATGCTTTTGATTTGTTTCAGAACAAATAAAAGTATGCCAAAAAGAACTAAGAAGTTTGGTCTTATCAAATGCGTTTAAAAAATTTTCTTCTTGAAAATTCAAAATTTAACTTAAATATGTACTAATTTTTAATATAAACATTCGATTTTAATAGAAAACAAATTAAATTATGTGCATTGGATGGTTGAAATAAAATGTACCACTGACGACCAAAGAATGCGTAAAAATCAATACTATTATTTCACAACGTAGCCTTTCCTTGCCCAGGATGATGTAAAAAAAAATTAAATTGAACAATTTATGTCACAAAATTGTTCACGAACTTCATTAAGAGCTTTTATTTACTGACCAGATTTCAAATAATTCATAATATAAAAAAACTGAAAAAAATTAAATTTAATACTTTAATCTTAATAAGTTTTAGTACAGAATATTTAAATTTATAGTTTTTGAATTATCTCATTTGAATTATTTCATTTTGAATTTATAAAGATAGGTGAATTGTAGTCACAGTTTTTATTTTAATGTAAAATGTTTATAAAAAAATATCCCAAATACAATATATAATTGAACAAAAACTTTTAAGTTATATACAATTATAGCACTGCCCTATTCAATCGCCAAAAAATCATTTTAAAACTGAAGCGCAACAAATAAAACATGTTTAGACCGTTCTACTTCACTGCTATTTATTGAACCTTTAAAAAAAATGTTGTTTAC
The DNA here is from genome assembly GCF_947563725.1 of Argiope bruennichi. Taxonomy (NCBI): domain Eukaryota; kingdom Metazoa; phylum Arthropoda; class Arachnida; order Araneae; family Araneidae; genus Argiope; species Argiope bruennichi. Next base: position 108,952,073 of record NC_079156.1, read on the forward strand.
GACAGATGCAGTTTTTCTATATTCCCAGAAAATTCGATATTTGCGTGTTATTCGTGAATTAAAGAACGTAACAAGAAAGAAGATACGGATGACACTTTCTTGTAATTTTGATGTACGTTCTCCGGGAATTCAATGTGTGTCACGAACAAGAATTTCAATAACAAAAAAAAAAAAATGGCAATAATATTTAAAAGCGTTTCTTCTTGTTCCCACGTGTTTTGAAAAAGAGTTCGAATATATTTTTATGTCTAATAAATATATTAGATTCTGAAAATTTTGTAGAAAATGAATCCATATTATGGTTTTAATCCGTTATATGACTTCTTTAATATTTAACTTGGAAAAGATTTGTTTATAAAAACATTTAAATTGTGTAAATTCAATTGTCATATTGTAAACGTGACAACTGGATTCATACAACTGACATAATTCATTTGTATTTTTATTTTCTTTTTGGAATTAAATTATCTTGTATAATTTAATGTCTATAACCAACATTGAACAGACAAATAATTAAAGTTTAATAAGGAGAGGCTTTCAAGTAATTTGTAGCGAAGAATCTTTTATATCAGCATTGAAATTTTTTGAAACTGATTGATCAAACAATTTTAAGATTGTTCATTTCTCGAATTTTTCATAAGAATTCTATCTTAACTAGCATACTTAAAAATAAATTATTGAATGCTATGAATTGTTTACAAGGAGAGAATAAATCGATAAAACTTCTAGCAGCGAAATTATTAAAATTAAAATGTTTTTCTTATTTATTTCAACATCTGTATCTTAACATCTAATATCAACCAATTAAAGTTTGATGAGTAAAGGTTTTAAAAGAAAATTATTTCAGCTATGTGACTACGTTCGGGATGAATTTTTTAAAAGTGTTGAATAATTCTTTTATTTTTTAATATTTGCATATAAAAGATTAAGAAAAGATCTATGAAATCAAAATAAACCGGTTAAGTAACAAAAATTTAAAAAAATGGGGGAAAAGAGTTTTTTTAATAGGTATGAAGCAACAATTCTTCTTGTTAATAATTTGCTTAAAATTTTGCAGATAGCTTAAAAAATTTTTTGTCTAGTTTCTGAAGTAAAAAATAAGCTGTATTTATATCCGTTCTTTAAATATTGGAGCCTAACTGATAAATAACAAGAAATTTCCAAATTTTTTTCACATTGTAAAGCACTAAAACAACTATAAAATATTTCTAGAAGAATAGATTGCTCATTCTCAAGTTCAAAAAGTACAGAAAGTGTTACAAAACTTTTATATCAAATTTGGACCAAAAATATGTTTTAGATTTTAATTTATGAGGTTTTTCGTAAGAAAATTCTATCAAGGATTAGAATTTGAGAAAATAGTAAAGATGTAAAACAGCATTAAAACCTGTGTAAATTCAAATATAAAAATTGGTGTAACTTCCCAAAAAATGGATTCAAAGACAAAATTCTAACAGTTTTATAAAAAAACCTGTTCAAACATTAAGAATATTAAATTTTAAAAAAATCAAAATTTCGCAAAAAGTCGACTTTTAACGTAGTCACCCACCATCTAATAAACAAAAATATTTAATATCATGCATTAAAATTTTTTTATATGTAGTTGATTAAAATGCATTATGACCTCGTACATTTATTAAGTTTTTCATGCGAATTTTATCGCGATTAAATTTGTTGAATTCGAAGAAAAGTTGTGTATAGATGAAAGAATCTCCCAGGAAAACAGTGCTTAAAAAATTATAAAATATCAATAGAGATAGCGTGCGTTTTGTAAAACAAGACTTTTCAAATAAGCATCTTTAATCAGAATTGTTAATAAATATTTGTGTATTACTGCATAATCTGATATTTTTGCAGGCCTTCACTTACTATGCAAAACGTGTTTACCAAAAGTCCTTTCAAGTTATTCAGACAACTTATTCCATGGACATAAAAAATAAAATCCTAATCCATTATCCAGAGAAGGTGAGTTTAAATCCAATGTCCAAAGATCGCTGTGACCTTGTATCCAATATTATATTTTTTTTTTTTTTGTCAAAATATTCTATCTGCCCAAACGTGATTGATTCTTATCATTGAAGGCTTGTGTTATAGTTTTTCAATCGATAAGATACTGAACATCAATTTTTCATATTTCACACTAGAAACATTTTGGCTTCCTCAAGGACAGTAGAAACATTTAGTCCTAGTTTACGTATTTGCTATCTTTTCTGTTCCCCATGTGAGATAAGAAAGCCTTATCAAGCACTTAAACGTAAATGCGATAACTTTTTTGAATGATTAAAAACGCACTTATTGAAAGATGAGGACCAAAATATTAAAACACATAAAAATACTTCGTACCTAATATGAGCGAAAACAGCTTGACATTGAAAACTTGTTATTGAAAAAATTTGCTTAGGTAAATTTTATCATTTATCTATCAATCATTTGAAACATTATATGATCTCCCATACAATTTTGGTTTAAACCAGTTGTTTGATGCAAACATTTTCTAGAACTTTTAACTTCTTATCTCACGGTAAGTTTCATCGAAAGGCAAATTAAATTCGTGCCTTTTCCCACTGAGAGATATATTATCTTTTAATACACCAAGATAGTAATAAACGACCCCTTTATTTTAGAAAAACAAAAACAAACCTTCAGAGAAAATGATTGACAGCTAAAATGATCATTCAACTAAAATTTAAGAAAATAAACTCAATATGTTACTGTCCTCATTATTTTTTAAATTAAATTCGCAAGAAGACAGGCATAATTCTCAAAATATGTTTTTCGGATTTAGGGAAATTAAACCGAGGAAATTCTTCAAAATCTTCGAATTTTTTTAAGATTACTGTATTTTCTTTTTGTATACTTCGCATACAAGAAAGTAAAAAAAAAATCAAAATATTTGTTTGCATGATTATATCTGTTTTCTGAGGAAAATTTAATAACTTATTAATAGCTATGACTTTTTAGTAACTAAAATTGTCTCAAGTTGTTTCAAAACTTTTAAAAACTATTTGTTGCACCATATAAACACTAAGCAACAAAATTAACTACAAATATCTTTTTTTATTGTGATTAGAAAATTATTTTATTTTAATCTCAATCCCTTATGTAGCTATTTTCATGTAAACCATTACAGTAAAAATTTCATTATATGAAAATGTTGTAATGAAATTTTATTGCATTATTTCTATTCAATCGAATCTTCCTCTGTTGAAATTGTATTATAAATTTAAACAGAATAGAAATGTATTTTAATCCAAAAAATAATTATATGCATACTTACGCATTTATTCAATAAATAGATAAAAATACTGTTGCTAAAAAAATCAAAATAAATGCAATAGAATGTATCTTCTATGATTTATAAAATCAACGTATACAATCTTTACATTAATAGAAAAAATTATTCATTTTTTGATGAGTAAAATAGAAATTTTACGAAACAGTAACTATTCCATTTTTGGTACGTCAAACAGAATTTTTAGTTAACGTGAGAATATATAATCTAAATAATGATTATTGAATTAACTCTCTGACTGCTCAATTTTTTAAAATCACTACTTAGAGGCGATTTTTGCAAATAAGTTCAAACATTTTTTATACAAAGCGAACTGATACTATATGTTGTACGATAATAATATACAATTAAAATCTGTAATCGTAAAAATAAACTCACTAAACTGCGAAAAACGCAGGATGCAATAGAAAATGGACTAATTGCCAACCCGCGGAAATTTCAGGATAAACAATTGGAGAAATAAACAGAATTTTATGGGTTTTAATTATTATAATGAATACTTATGAAGAAATTAAAAAAATAAACTCTAAGGAGACGTAATTGCCATGCCAAAACACCATATAGTTAAAACGATATTAAGCAAACATTTTTCGAAATAAAGTATGAAAAGTGACTTAATTGTTTTTCATCTTAATTTACTCAAAAGGTAATAGTATAGAAATATCACAAAAAAAGACTATCAAATAAATTTAAAGTTTTTTTTGCATTTATTGATATGTAAGAAAAATCTTGTTGCATGTTAAATTTTATGCTTTTAAAATGTTTTAAGAGTCTTTCAAACTAATAACTCTTTTGACAACCTTTTTTTTTCTTCTGAAATAGACGGAACTCGTTCTGAGAAACACACGCCACATACTAATTTTCTCATCAAGAAAACTATTTTTCACTGTTGTCAAAAGTTTGTCCGGCTGTCCTCGAAACTTACTTTTTTTCCGCTTACTGACAAGTTTTGGGAGCATAAATCCTCTTATCTTCAAATCGTATCCTATTGTTTTGTTTATTGTATTTTGTTACACAACGCTTGAATTTCGTCGCCCAAAAAATTGTTTGCCAAAAGCACATTTAATGCATTAACCTAAACTGAAATGCAAATTATCCAATCAAACAGGCACATATTTTGATTTAAAATAATATGAATGTATGAATTCATTTTTTTTTCAATTCATAAGGAAATATAAGACGCATTTCTTTTGAAAAATCAAGAAGAAAAAATCAAGAGCAATACGCTATATGATATTATCATTGATCGAGTAAAAGATATATAATTTAAAATTCAGGTACAAAAAAATTACGAGATTTGGTGCAGTCGCAATGACAGAAATTTTCTTCCGTTTCTAATGAAATGCTACAAGCATGTGGAGTTAATATCGATAGGGATACCGTCGTCCATAATCTAGACTACATCTTATAACTTTAAAAGAGCAATTCTTGTATATATATAAGTTTATTTCGTGTATCTCGAAAACGGCTCTGACAATTTGGATCAAATTTAGATAAGGTTTTGCTCTTTAAGTTTAGTTATATAGGTGTATTTCTTGAAAAAACGCGATTTTACATACAAAAAAAAAATGTTTTTTTTATCTGTTTTCTGTTTTATCTGTTTAGCCTTTTTATCTGTTTTCATATCGACAATGTCGTATAGCGCCATCTCGAACATTGTTGTGGTTCTTGCATTGTTGCCATAGGATGATAACCTACTGGTACTTCAACATTTTGTGAGATGCCGCTATATGACATTATCCGAATACGAATACGGTCGGCTCACATCCAACAACAAACATGCAATTATTGTTTTAACCAATTCGAATAACATGTTCAACTAAGTGAAATCATGATTTTTTTTTATTTATTTAAATGACCAGTTCATATGTAGGTAAAATTGAAAAAATATTCATATGTAATCAGTATGCGCTTGGTATCTAAATATATTCTCCAAAAAGACAAAATTTTACAAAAAAAAAAAAAAAAAAAAAAAAAAAAAAACGAACAAAGAAATTGCCGAAAGCCGGAAACTGAAGCCGAAAAAAACTGCTATCTCTGAGTGAAATATTATCCGAGCATGATAGTAAAAATGGGTTTACAAAATATGTATTAAATGCATAGATGGACTCTTTTGTTGAAATTCTTTAACCTTTCAGCTAGTGGGCGTTTGATAAAGATAAACTAGAAAAAAATTTCGTTTAATAACTTCTTACCACTTTTATTTTACTTAAAAATCTATATTTTATAATAACGTATCTAAAATATATGCACAGCTTTTCACGTTAATATGACGAGCACGCCGGTTGGAAGGTTAAGTAGAATAAGACACAATTTTCTGCCTTACCCAATGTTTCTTTTAAAATTAAAAATTTTAATGCTATGTAAATGCAATTAAACTTCATTTTAATTAACAATTATTATTATATATTTCAATTATTTTCAATTTATATTAAATCGTAGGAGTTAAAGCAACAAATATCACAAAACATTAAAAGCATTTACTTTACATACTATATTAAATTATCAAAAAATGAAAAAGATTAGGTTATAATAGCGTCGAAAGGTATCTCAGTTATAAGAACGCGTGGATTACGTAAACGTCTAGAATGATCTTGTCTCTGACGCATGCGTTACTTTTATAACTTATATAATGGATGATTCTATTTTAGAAAAGATTGTTAGGAGAGGAAAACGAGCATTAATACCTAGCATAAAAGTAATTCTAATCTATAATTAAATTACCTTTTTGTTAAAAGAAAAATTACAAAAAAAAACAAGTTTTAAAACAATATCAGGATTAAATATGTCCATTTTTTGTTTATTATTTCCTTTTTATTTTTAAACTTTATTTTATGTATGCAAAGATGAAATTTTATTACTGATTTTTTTATCACTTCTTACAAGTTTGGCAATTTTATATAATTGTATATTCCCAGTTAGAAAGCTATATTTTGATATTTTCTGGACTTAATTATATGTTCATCGATTGATTGCAATTAATTATTGATACCGCGTAAAGAGCGCCATCTAATACTGAATTTTTTTTAAATATTAAATAAAATTTAGAAGTAGCACAACATTTGTAATATTTATAATAATTTTGCAATATGGTGTTAAAAAGTAGAAAGTCATATAAATAAAAAAATTAACACGCGTTTTTATTTGTGCATTAAATAGAAATATCTATACTTAATAATATATAATGTTTTATTGAAAATATGGAGCTTAGAACATTATCGTAAAATAGTGAGAGATAAAAATAATAACGAAACTAAATCACGATAAATATCATTAGAAACAAAAAAATGAGTATCCATTAAAAATTAAAAATGCATGATCAATATGATCAAAATTATAATTTATTCTTCTACCATTTTAAATAAAAATATCTATCCTAGATTTCAGCAGACTATCAAATGCGCTTATCTGATTTTTTTTTTATTATTATCTGTAAACTAATGCTTCCTTACATTTTTTAATGAAATACTTAAAAATTTCAGTAGCACCTTAAAATTTCTGAAGGATAAAATGATTACTAAATAAATGTAGATCTGATCATTTATTTTAACGAAAAAAATATTAAAAGATTTTAAAAGATAACTAATTCACAGAAATAAACAGCAATATTAAAAGCCAGGAAAGCCCAAGTCTAAAAAAGTGAATTTAACAAACAATTCGAAAAAGAAGTCATGTCTACATTTTACACGTTGGAAATTTACATTTATAAAAGAGCGAATGTTCTTATTTTTGAAAAAAAAAAAAAACGTCTATATATGTCATAAATTTTAAAGAAATTAAGCTGTTAAGCTGGTTATTTTCTCTCGCCAAAAACCTACACTCTCTTATGAAATTCTGAGACAGATGATTTTTATTTCGGGGGGAGGGGAGTCTTTAGTTTCAAAAAAAAAATTCACCCATTGAGTGTGAAATTCACATTACAATCAGGGACGTCTTAATAAATTTGAGCAGCGAAGAATTGGATAAATTTTATACACCTTTAGAACTATAATTAAGAATTTAAATTCATATGACTTAATAAAAATACACGCTTTATAAAATACTAGCCGCCTTTGGCGACCAGCCTATTCGCCAATCTTAATGCTCGTTAAAATTTTAATTATTAAATATTTTATGTAATTCCTACTTTAATAGCTTCTTCATCAAATATTTTAAAGCTTCATATTTTGATAGTCATGTAATTCACTCATAATAATATAAAGTCCTTCAGCCATAACATAATATGTATCTCTCTAATTTTCTGTTAGTTCCGGTAGAATTTATGCTTAAAATTAAAATGGAAATGACTAAACTGCAATTAATAATTAAATTATTTCTTTTACTGAAACAAAGCATTTTTTTTAATAATATGATTACTGATAATAGAGTCACTGAGCGTTTAAACTTTATGGGCACTAAAGAATATCTTTCTTAAGTTATGTAATATCTCAAGAATTTGTCAACAAAATTTTCTCAGATTCATCATGAACAGATCGATTCATTAACAATGTTTAATTTTAAATGCATCAAACTTTAAGAAAATAAAATGAATCGTTTAAAATAATCGGTCGAAAAAAGGTTTAAAAAACTACTTAAAAAACGATGTACTTAAAACTAAAAGCATATACAAAAAATATATAACTAACATAAATACAATTTAATTACAAAAGCATGCAACTAACCTAAAAATAATTTAAATCATCCGTTGATAACGGTTGTCATGGCAACAATCGGAATGCGCATGCGTGAATTTTCTTCGCCAGCTCCGGTAACGCAAATGCGTGAATTTTTCTACGCCAGTTGGGGTAACGCTATGCAGATTATACATTTTTAATTTCCTTTATTCTGTGTTATTTTAATTCAAAAGTACTTCAGAATGAATCTGAAACATGGATTAATTAACAATGTTTAATTTTAAATGCATAAAACATTAAGAAAATAAACAGAATCGTTTGAAATCATCCGCCGAAAAATGTTAACCCTAGCCTCATTACCGTTGGGAGAAAAAAAATTGAAGCCTTACTCATTTGGCGTGGGGAAAATGGTAGATTTTTTTGGCGGAAAAGTTGGCGGTGGGGAAAATAGAAGATTTTTTTGGCGGGAAAGTTAGTTTTTAATTAATAATTAAAATTCTAATTAAAATTTCAAAAAAAGGGACCCCAGGTGCACATTCCCGACCTCTAAGGTATACATGTACCAAATTTGATAGCTGTATGTCAAATGACCTGGCCTGTAGAGCGCCAACACACACACATTGAGCTTTATTATAAGTATAGATAAAGAAGGAAAAAAAAAGAAAAGGGTACGTTTTCGATTAAAACCTTATCAACTTGTAAATAGTTGTAAATATCAACTTGTAAAATACAACTTGTAAATAAAACATTCAAAACCACTATAAAATATTTCTTTTGATCCAAAATTTTAAAAAAAAAGAAAAGAAATCAGTATAGCAAATTTTTAAGTGAACTAATCAAAGGCCCTATTAACCCATTGAATAAGAGGGCTAATAATCTTAATACACATAATCTATAATGAGAGATTTAGGCATTTGTCGGCCCTGTACAATGCACATTATAAAACCCATTTTTCTAATAATTGACCAATTTGGTTTCACACTTTAACAAATTTCTAACTTAATCACTATGTTAATGATTTATTTTAATTATTTTTTGCGTTTTAATAATTTAATAATTTTCTTATAAAAATAAGCATTATTATGAAAGATATAAAAATAAAAACGTTCAATCGTATATAACATTAAGAATTATTCTTTAATAAAGTTTGAAAAAAATATAATTTAATTAGTTAATGACAACTTACAATTCCATTACATTATAAAATAATTATTTAAAAAAAATATTAAAATTCATTGAGTACATACGTTATCTTCCTACTATTTTTAATTCAAAACATTTTTAATTCTTATAAAATCTTTTAACTATTAGACTTATAATATTTTAAATCGACCTGCTTGCGGCTCCTAATAAACCAGCGACCTTATGCAGCTGCCTAATCGAAAATCCGCCATTACCTCTCTGTAATTGGCCTATTTTGTGCTTTAAAATATCGTTGCAGCCCGAAGAATGCGAATGCTATAAGAACGCGTAAATAAAGATTTAATAATGAGGAAGTTATTTGTTTAAAATATAATTATCCAATAAAGAGGAAAAATAGCAAACTTAAGATCAAATATAGTAGGTTACAGCATTTTGTAAGGCATATGCCGTTCCTAAGTTACATAAAATGATATCGGCTTCAGATAATACAACTTTAACAACCAGCTCTTCGGGTGTACATATCCACACTTCATAGGTTTTGGTTGTTGCGCATTCACCGATGAATATGATTTGAGGAGAGGCTACTCTTCTTCAATTCATAAGTGAAAATTTTCTCAATGATACGCATCATTGAATATTTATGAAAATGATTTTCTATTTTATCCCGTTTTTCAGAATTCTCAAATGTTATGTTTTAAAAATCACACATAATTTATTTTTATATCGAAAGTATATCTTATTCCTTATCATTCAATTACTTTGTGCCGTAAAGATGTTTTCTTTCTCAGTCAGATAAATTGCTTCATAAATGGAAATGTAGTTTCATGCAACAGTTGATACAGCTTGAAAAAATGCGGTGATTTTTATTCAGTTCTCATAAACTAAGAGCAAATATTTAAAGGCAAGTTCAATTCATTCAAGGTATTAAGAAAAAAATCGCGCAATTTATGATGATAAAAAGACATCCGGTTATTCATTTCTTTAGGGTTATGATTATGTTAACAGCATTCCCAAAAAAATTCTGTTTGCTATAAATCAGAAAATAATCTCTTTAATCTTAAAGCAGGTACTCTTACTTACGCAGTTACAAATAATAAAATATCTTATTTATTGTTTTGAATGATTTCGAAAATTAAATAAGATTACTTAACCTTTTCTAGGACCATGGGAAGTATGCCTCCCTTCAAATTCATCAATCATTTTATGAAGTTATGTAGGGCAAAACCAGAAACATATGTTCTGACAAATTTTTCAACCAAATAGAAAACTTAGATGCTTCATTTTCTTATCTCGCACAAAATAATGTCACGATTTGTTCTTTAATTAATATTTAAACATGTTAATTGATTAATCAAATTAAATTTATCTAAAAAGCTAAATGAATCACTTTTCTTAAGCTTATCTCAATCCTAAAAATATTTTAATATACTATGACTAGAAAAAAATGGGTTTTTGAAAGGTTAAATATGAGAATCCATAAAAGTTTTTGATGCTTCATTGAAAATCTGTTGATATTGTTTTGATATATTATTAACCTTTTTAACGTTTGGATTATGTGACTGAATATTCTTGCATTTTTCGTTCATTTTAATATTAATGTTATTTTGTTTCTGCATGCTCTATTCTATATAGATTCCTTAGAAAAACCATCTATTGTAAAGGTACTAATGCAGACTTTGAGATGATTTCTATTAATTTTCTATACCTACCTATCTCTCTATATATACATGTATAACCAATTAATAAAGATAATTAGCCTAATCAATTAGCTAGTATAATGATAATTAGAATAATTATCATTATACTAGCTAATTGATTGGATTTTAACCACCTTGGGATATGTGTAAGGAGAGTAAACTTCTCGGTTAAATTCATAGACAGGTTATCTAGCTCAAAAAGGGTGGAAACATTTAAAGAGAAAAGTGAATTTGACAAATTAGCATATCAATAACGAGAACAAGTTTTGCACAAAAAGCTTTTCGATAGCTGTAGTTGCTTAGAAATTAAGCGTCGAAAAGGGATTTTTCAAATCCGACAACATAGGTTAAAACATGATGTGTATTGTTTTATTTAAATAAATAAAAAGCATTTCTATACTTATTTTCTGTCCTTAAATTGAAGTTATTTAAAAGTACATGGACTAAAATTTAATAGTCTGAAGAAAACGAATCGAAAAAAATTAAAAATTAGAAATATTCATTGGCAAAATTAAGTAAAAATGGTCAGTTCTAAAAAAATTCAGAAGCTGCGCGTGATTCAGTTTTTATTTTCAATGAATTCGATTTACAATTATTCGCTTATTGAAATGTGAAATTATAGATCATGTTAAATATTTATTTCGCAATAAATGCTTAATTATGCAAGAACAATAAGTCACTATCTATGGTCGCTTCAATCTGAAATATTTCATTGTTTTTACCTAAGGACTGAAAAGAATTTTAAAATATTAACTTAGAATTCAGAGGTTAATTTAAATGTATAAATATTTGCATATAGTTCTCTATTTATTATGTCCATTCGGACATAGTTAATTTTTTAGAGTTTTTCTTTGGTGTTTTGCAAGAGTTTGGTCCCAATCAATCTTTATATCTGCAAGCACATTGACAGTAAGTGATTGTTGAACATGGGATATGTGACGATAGCCCTTGATATGGTCTGATCTGATTATTTGATCACTAATAGCGTTTTTATTAGATTAGAAAATAAAATGTAATTTGCATTATCCCGAAAATCAATAGTAGTACATGCACATCTCTAGTGGAATTTCGTGCATGATGTTTAAAACTTTATATGTTTAGGGATTATATATGTTTAGGGAATTTTATAGTCAGGGTTTTATATGTTAGGGATATGTTATGCACTAAAAAATAAAAATAGGGCATTTTTATTTTAAAAAAGGAATTATTTTTAATTCACTCAAACTCTAACAGAGAGGTGAAGGTGGTCACGCTTGGCTTAGTTTGTGAGTTTCAAATTTAATTTGAATAGAAATAATGCGGAGAAATATTTTCATTAAAACCTTCAAAAAATTTGAGAAACTACAGAAGAAATGATTACCAATGTAGCAAAGTGGAAAAGAAACAATAAAAATTATATGCTTCTAAGTTAAAATTCAAAAGTTTCATGGGAAAATCTCTTAAAATAGCTTGATATGTATCATTTTGAATAGTAGATTGAAGAAAAGAAGATTTGAAAGAGAAAAGAGATATATAGACTATGTGAACCCTGGTTTAATTACGAAATGCCAAAAATGTTACGATACGAAATGCCAGAATCCATTTTCGAATGAGTGCAGACAAATAAGAGTTTCACTCTAGTGAATTTATTAGTCTCTCGCTCTAATTTCAAATGCTCAAAAATCAGAAATAATATAAACATGTCTAATGTTATTTTACTATATTTGATGTTTCTGAGATGAAATAAAAATTTGTGGAATAAATTTAAATTCGGTGAAACAAAATGAAGAGCGAATAATTAATTCGGATAAAATTAGACAACCAATTGTAATTGTATTAAAGATGTGTTAGTAAAGATAAAAAGATTTTCATTGCACTCATTTTTGCATATCAATGCATGTATCATTTCTATGGTATTTTTGGTTTAAAAATGTGCAAGAGCAGCTAAAGTGGATCAAACTTCATTCAATTAAATTGGAATTTCTTTAATCATAATAAATCCAAATCTTGCTTTTCGAATGTCCAGTAAAATAAGATTTTTTTTTTGTTAATTATTATTATATTTTGAAAATTTATTCTTCTGTATTGTGTAGGAAGTTTTTCTAATATGGATCTCATTATTAAGTTTTAAATATATTTAATAAGGGTAATAATATATTAAATCGGGTAATAAGTATTATACTTAATAAATTATTAATCATTTGAGACATTTTTGATGAGACCTTAGAAACTGTACATGTTATTCTGCAAATACTGATTTTTACCACTCTTGTTTAATGAGTTAATGTTCACCTTTCAAGGACAAATCAGTTTCGCAAGAACAAGTAAATATTCAAAATTGATACTTTATAATTTCGTTTCAGTCCTTTCATAAAAATATTATCCTCTACACATGTTTTGATATTACAAAATGATAACTCAGATTATCTTATCGGCTTCATTCATTCATCTGAGCCTTTCAACTCGTGACAAAACAGCGTGACTGTTCCCAAGTGCCTCTTTCGTAATCTCATAGTTTTGCACGTGATGTTATTTGATAAATGATTTAATATTAAATATTATTTAGATCCATCAATTAATGTGTTTGCCTTTTAAATGCGTGCTATCCTAGAAAAATATTTCAAAACAGATTAAAATAGCTAATCTTTTGGTCTTCATGATGTTGCAAGTTTATTTTGTGTGATTATATTAGGAAAATTTTAAAAAAAATTCACAACGTATGCAGTTTGTTTGGCTTTTATATTGATATTAAATTTTTAAATATACAGCTGGAAAAAGATTTTGTAGATATATATCTTTCCAATAAATTTCTATAACCAGGCAATATATTAATTGATTCCTGATGCATGTTATTAAATTAATTAACAAAAATCTTATGAAAAAGCAATGCCTCTATTGCAAAACAAATGACTATGTTATCCAAGAGCTCGAAGACATTAATTCTACCTGTGATTTTTATGGCAATTAGTTCCAAAAATTAGCAATTTATATTAATTCACACTAAATGACTTTAATTTGAAGAAGAATAATTCAAATGTTACAGTTTTGTATGATTACATACAGAATTCTCAAGCTTCCCTTGCAAGAATGTATCTCTATAAATGCAAGCAGTGTTTGCACAAATCAAATTAAAAACAGTTTGAAATGCGAATTCCTTTTAGAATTTAATTATACTAGCAACCTTGATAGCTAAATGTCTCCTTAAGCTTTTAAGCTGCATCGCTTAAGCATTTATAAAATGAAATACATTATACTTCTTTAACTTATTTTTTTAAAGATTAGAGGCCTTCTTCAATGAATTAATACAATCATCCTATATTTTCAAACACAAAGATAATTTGTATTTCATCAACAATGGCATTGAAAGAGTATATTCAAAACGCTGAAAAGACACTAAGTACCTTTTTCTGAAACAGACTAAAGTATTAATTCCAAACTTAAATTAATTTATTTGGGGATTTTTTTAAAATCTTTTTTATCTTTCACATTCAATTACTTAAAATTTCGGAATTTAGTAAAGATCACATCATAGATGACATTTTTTTCTTGAAATACTTAACTAGTTACACAAAAAGAAAAGCTTCAAATATTAATAAAATGTGTTATTTCATAACGTTCCTGAAATATTACCTTTATACTACAAGATAAGGTTAACATTTGACATTTTTAGTATTATTCCTTTACATAAAATGCATCAAATAAATTACAAATATTTTCTCAAAAATATTCTAAAAAATTACCCCATCTTAGCATAAAATAGGAAAAAACATTTTGAAAGAAAATCTAGAAATAGAAACAAATTTGGGTAAGTAAATTTACAAATATAAATGCAAAAATTCTGCAATCTTTTAAGAAACAAGAGATAAAATTTACTCAAATAACAAACAAAAATAGAATCGAAAAATTGAACATATATGTAAATATAAATCGATGCTCATTTATACATATATGTTCTATCTCTTTTAAAAATAAAAGCTGTTTTCAAAAAAACAGTTAATGATAAGCATCCCTTTTCTTCTTTCACTAAACTTTAAAAAAATATTATGGTAGTAGACTCTATTAAAATTCTTTTTAAATTTATAATTGCATCTGAATAAGAGGTTTTTTTTTATTTTTTTGTACACATTAAGTTATAATATACTAAAAATAATGTAGCTCTTTATATTAGTATTTGCGTTTGTATATCTCTTTTTTCAATTCATAATTTTTTAAAGAAAAAAATCTGGAAAAAAAATAGAATAATGATAAAATAGAACAGCATTATATTTCTGCTTTGAAGTGCATATACCATTATCCGTTCTTTACAATCGAAAATCACTGCCTTTTATTCAATTTGTTTAGCATTTTTTAAATAAAATAACAATAAACTGAAAAAAATGAATGTTGATGATAGGCAAAGAAAGCCAGTTTACATTCATTATGCAATCACCGATTTTTCATGGGAAACTGGCATAAAATAGTCTATGATGAAACAATGAGTATAAAATGTATCTAAAAGTATCAAATTTTGCTTAAAAAATACCCCATTACTTCCATACTAATTCACATAATGCAGGTCTTTTGAACTATCCGGAAATAAAAATACACTTCTTTTATGAATTGTCTTTTAATGCTTTTTATTACTTGAGGGCATAATTGATTTACTTAATGCATGCATTAAAGAAGATTTCAATTTCATACTTCAGTAAGCTTCATAAGTTTTTTTTTTTTTTTTTTGAAAATGTATCTTTTTCTAAGTATGTTTCCCACAGTTTCTCAAAGTTGATACATTGTCAACTTGTCTTCCAGTTATCCTCTACAATAATGAGAAATAAATGAGTTTCAAATCATCCCTTTTTGTATTTTTTAACGCAAATCTTTTTTTATGGTACTTTTGAGACAACGGCATGATGAGTCTTTTGAAGCAATCATATATAAACAAACCAAAAGTACATAATACAAAATTCTTTATGCTATATATGCGTCTTATATATTGGCAAAAACTTTCCACATCCTATATAGAAAAAAAATATAACTCAAATTTTAGATGTTGAATATAATATTAATTTAAACAAATAAAGAAATTATATAATAAGAATTAACATTCTTGCAAACAAAAAAGCATCGGTTTTTATCACCTATTCTCTTTCTAATGGTTTTTGAATAGGTAATGATACTTTTTTTAATAATCATGCAACATGTTTCTTTGACTTTATAACATTGCACAGTATTGGATACACGCTCTTTAAATAATCCCTAAGCGTTAGTAAGTTCTATTTTTTTTTTTCATTTCTAAATCGAAAGGAAAATTATTTTATTTCTACAACTGAATATTGGTGATATAATATTGCTGTACAATTTTTTCTGGTTGTATCACGATTGAAAAGTACTTTTTGTTTCTATGCCATTTGATTTGTTAATGAAAGCTAGCTATTCCCTAAATGTTACTAACAAATAAATATCTAAAAAATTTACTACATTTTTAAAACGGACTAAAAAGCATAAAATAATTTCCATAAGATTGTCCTAAAAGAAATTCGCAATTACAATTCTCAAACCATTAGCTCTAGATAGCTAACTAATCGAAAATCTATCCTTTGTATACATTCTTTTTTTTTTCCCTTATAAGACGAGTAACGTCAAAGTTATAATGTACAGAATGTACAAATAAAGCTGGAAGAAAGTAAAGCTTAAAACATTATCAAGTTACAATATTTTAGGATTAAAAATTCGAAATCTAAGGGTATATTTGCTTTTAATATTGGATATTTTTTAATTTTCAATAGAATAGCATCAATGAATGTATGAAAACTTGAAAAATAATCAATTATCAGTTTCGTAAATACTTTTATTGGTCTTTCACGATTACGTGAGTCTCATTCTCTGTTTTGTACAATTTTAAAGAATTATTCTTATTTTGCTATGTTTATTAATATGTAAGGTATATCTTGTCTATTAGGACGAATTATTCTCGCCTCTAAAATTTAACCGGTCGTTTTCAGTGTCAAATTAAACTACTAATAAACTGTGGGTTTACAATGAAAACTTACTAAACGGTATTGTATTGTACGAAAAAGAATGAATACGATATATATGTGTGTGTGTGGTACACTTTTGCCTCTTGAATGCGCTTTTAACTTGACTACCGCTTTTTCAAAAAACATTTGCAGTTAATCAAAATTTAATTTCGACGTTCGCTAAGCAGAGAATTTTTACGCGGTTTCAGAATTGTTTCTACTATTGTTATATACTAAAATGTTTGCATGTGTTTGCTCCTCTTAGAATAGTTCTAAATAATATTTCAGAAACAGAGGGAGTGGTCTCTTCAAAGATTTCTATCTAATCTAATAAACTTCTTGACATGCCAGAGAACGCCTTATATGGCATTGGCTTACAATAGTTACGAAATGTTAACTTTTGGCGTGCATTTAGCATTTTTATTGAATCTATTGTGTCATCCTTGGCGGCAATATTTGACGATTAATCCCTGACATTAGTTAATAGTATCCAAAAGTCGAATTTATGCTTTAGACACATTTTCCTCAACCGATTGAAACAAAAATTTGACACAAAACCTCATTTGCAGTCAAAGATTCCTATATCAAATTTGCTACAGTTAAGTCATTGCGGTTTTTTTTTTTTTTATTTATTTATTGCGTTTACCTGTTTCTGAAAGTACAGATAGACAATCAACCCGTAGTTAGGTTTGGCTTAAAATTTGACAGATGTCTACATTATAGATGGTAAATTTGTGTACCGTATTTTATCTATCTAGCTGTCTTCGTTTTCTAATTATCGTGTGAATTGATATTCGAACAATCAGACAGACGGACCTCCTCTGAATAGATTTTTCTCAAAACGTGAGAGAAATCTGCATATTTTGTGTAAAGACTGTATGTCAAATTTCAACCGTCTTGTTCAAAGTATTGTGAGTTATTTTTGTCACAAACAAGCGGACATTTTCCAAAAATGTTTCTATATTTTTCTATACTATGTTTGTGAGCAAATAAAAATAATGCATTTTTTCAATATAATACGATAATACTTTTTAACAAGCTAGTATTTGTATTAAGTAGATCTATTTGAGAAAAATTTTCCCATTTTTTTATAATATTAATCGATTTTCTTTTTAAATTCCATTAATCAAAGATTCCTTAACAATGACCAAATACTTTCTGGTATAATTTCTAGGTTAGCATGAGATTTTCTGAAATTTAAAGCTTTCAATGATTGTTTTGTCCATTTTCTTTTTGTATATAATCTAACTTTATGAACATTTATAAAGGAGGAATATTTAAAATTATTCCAGATATCATGATCTTGAATTAAATATGGTCTTAGTAATTTGAAATATTTTTTCTACAACTACAAACTTATTCTTAGTAAACTTAAATAATGGTAATCTAAAAAGAAAGTCTGGCATTCAAAATAGATCGCATAGAATAAATCCTTTCAAAGCAAACCAAAATAAGAGACGAAAATAGGCAAGAGTACCTAAGCAAAACCGATGTAAATTTATCACGTCTTCATCGTGTTTGCTTTAGGGATGATTTTATTTTGCAGCCAAAGGCTGCTGAAGAAATGTACTTTTAAAATACTTCGCCGGATTTAGCAGTTATTAGGAAAAGATTAAGGTTAAATTTGTAGGTAAGAATGGTGACGAGCAAACTTTTAGATTCCTGTTTTGGTATCCGCTTTACCTAGAAGAGATTAAACTACTCATCAAATATGGGAAAATTAGCTTTTACTTCTATTATCGGTTCTCGTTGTTCGTTTCTTTTTATCATCAGTTGAAAGGAGGTGAAATTTCATTTATCAACAGCTAAGTTCCTTTACACACAATAAAATTATCTATTTATGGTTTCAGAATCGCTTTTACTTAAACTGTATTACAGAATACTTAGTAAAATAATCGCATTTGTTTTAAATCATATCATTTATAGAAAAACATTTTTAGGCTCCGTTTATTCGAATAATGGGCAAGCAAACTTATATCATACCAAATTAAAACCATAGTTGATCTTCAATTCAGTTCATGCTTTTCAAATAGTCTGATTATAGTTTCTGAAATCATGTAATTAAAAAAAATCTTTGATATGCATAAGCACATCTAGCACTCTGTTGGAAACAATTTACTTTCCATTTGAAGAAGTTTGAATGTTAATGATAAAACTATTGCTAATAAAAATCATTTTGTCGTTCTACCAAATTGTAAAAATACTAGTAAATGCTATGATTGCCGAAAATCGGAAACTTTCTAGAGAACACCATTGTCAAAAACATTCAAAACTCTAGATCAAATATGATAGTGCTATGACACTAAAAAGCCTAATTTATTTTATTTCTTTACTATTTTGTTGCAATTTCTATTCTAATTGTTATACTGTGAAAGGTAGCTCTAGAATTACATCTACTACTCTGTATTTCAGTTAGGCTAATTAATGATTGGTAAAAATCTATTGCAAGAGTTATTACATAGTTTGAAATGCTTAGATTATTTTTCAACATTGTTACCACCATCTTCGAAAAAATAGCGTTAAAATCGCACTTAAAGAAAATGAAATTTACTGCCCAGCACTTCCAAAGAATGCTAAGCGACCTCGCCACTTCCTGCATGTTTAGAATATCACCACAGCTTTGCCACCAACTTGATTCTGGACCGATTTTGCCGAAATTTATCAATGTAAAATCTTCTACACTTTTTTTTCCATATATTAATATAAATTGTCATATTATAAAGTAAATCCTCAATTTCTTTTGAGCAACCACTTGCTAAGTAATCTCATTTCCATGCCGTTACCCTATTCATTTGTTATATCCGAAGGTTAAGAATCTTGAGTTCAAGCACTCCGTGACTCCCTTCAAATCGGCATCCATCGCTGAAAGATGCTGCCTTCTGTAATGAAGAAGTGGGAATAAAATTTGAGAAAATGCGTTGACAGTGTCATAATAACAAATTTTCAGTTCTTCTTAATCCTCTTCAACAAATTATCATCAATCAATCGATCATTAACATCAATCTTCAGCAAACCATTAACAATCAGAGATGGTCACGCAATTCTTTCTTCATTGTGAGCATTTTCATATTCTTCATTGAAACTTCTCACTTATGTCTCTACTAACGTATTTGTATCACGTTTTGTTCATAAACAAAATTTATCTGTGGATTTCAATTGATTTTAACGTCCCAAGCATTAAAAATGCCGATGTTATAACGTTACTCACTTGCGGTAATATATTCAATTTTTTTTTTTTTTAACGCATTTTGAACTCTCAATATGCAGCCAATGCAATATTCAACAATCTAAAAATAACTTCTATCGTTCGACAATGAGTCAGCAAAACGGACGCACATGAGCAAAATCATGAAGCACTCCCATGTAAAAACTGTAAAATTGTAAACGGAACATAGTTTCTGGATACCGCTATAAACCTGGTATTATTATAAAACTGATATTCTGAATTTTAAAGTAACATAAAAATAGTTTTCATGCGATAAAATATACCTTAATTATTGAGAAAAATATTAAAATGTCGATTAATTTTTAATGCGTTAAAAATATATTGAAATTTTGGAAACTTTTCTTAGTAAGTATCTACTGCTGAAAAGCAATTACATATCATATTTTGCATATTTAAACCCAACTGATGGGCATTTTGGAGGGTTTTTGCATAATTTCAATATACAAAAATTATACCAGCCATGCTGAAATGTTGTAATAATGAAATTATTGGGAATATAAATATGATTCTGTACTATTTTTTTTTTTCAAATTAAGAAATTAAAATAAAAGTTCAAAGTTACTTTTTTCTCAGTTTTGTATTAAAGCATAATCTACATTTTTCTAATTGTATTTTTTGACCAATCTTCTTTATTTTTTTGTTATTTTTATAACTTCATAATTTCACTGCTAGAGGCACTGTCACCTGTCTCAATAAATTCATCATATTCGTTTTACTATAAGTACACGTTACTTCCTTCGCAATACGAGATACCTTTTTAAATTTATCTTATATATCTTCAAAGTGAAATTTCGTGATAAACTAATAAGAAAATTCGTTTTAATTGCGCAATAAAGAAAAGAAGACAGCACTTTCATTTGAATTTAAATTGCAATTAAAATTAAATCTTATTAAGTGTTAGTAATATTTTAAATAGTTGCAATAACACCATTAGTACTCCCTTGCCATTTTTCAGATTTTAGGCTCACTATTGGAAATTTTGCTAAGAGTGTGTAGTTCGCTTTTCTGCAGTAAATCAACATCAATCAGTTGTACAATACACTTACCATATAATAAACTATCTTGAAAAGACATTACACAAAAATTTTGACTAAAATATTTTGAGAAAACGACTTTGTTTTTAAAAGTGTTTTTGGAGTTACTAATCGTGCAATTTCATATTTTGCTTTGCTAACATTAATTACGACGAATTCGAAAGTTAAATGCATCTGTACTTGGCATTCCAAGAATCTCTCAATTTAAGCTTTTGAATTCTTCTTCTCTTTGTACTTGTCAAAGAGAAGAAGAATCACGTGATAAAAATAACGTCACTTGATAAAAATGACTTTAAACACTATAAATGCAAATAAAAACTATTAAAAATAATTTAAATCATAAGCATTAACTGTAGATATAGCCCTGAATGATTATGCCAGAAAAGTAAATCCACTAAACAATATTATCTACTGACATCGTTCACTAATTTTTCATTGAAATTAAAACATTTCTCAAGTTGAAAGTCTTTAGAATCAACTAATGCATTTTAATGCACTTAATTTGAATCAAAACCGTAAGTTATCCATAAAAGATCAGTGTCTATTTAAGGTTCTAAAAGTGGAAGTTCGCCTTCATGCTCTGGCGATTATGGAAAGGGTCAGTGGAGTAAGGCGTTGCCTCCGGCTGCCCACTTTGGGCCCTCACAAAAGACCGTTTTTCTCATCCTCCTAGAAATGAAGCACATAGAATCCTTCCGGAACAAGGGCTTGAAAAATTATTTGTGGACAGCAACTGGCAACGAACAATTTCACTATGAAAAATCGTTCGCTTTCAGTAACACGTGAGAACTTTATCCCGTTTCTAAACGGAGATTGATAAGTTCTTTTACGCTAGTTTGGTCACACAAATTGCACCGATCGGTTATAGCGAATGAAGCATCCTTGCAACGACTGTCAAGAAAAGCTAGATAAATGCAGGGATGAATATATTTGGTGTGAACTGTTCTTTGGTGAAATGGTGTCAAAGCAAGCGTAACAAAACACTTGAATGTCAAGGCTGCTACATTTTTTTTACATCACATATCTTTCTAATTACTGACATTAAGTAGAGAAGGAAAAAAAAGTTCATTTTAGAGTCGACAGCATTTTGTTGCAGCTCTGATGAAAATAGTCATTAATGCCTGTAATATAAAAAAATACAAGTTATATGACTCAATCTTTCCAAATTTGTCATGTAAGGTGATCTTTGTTTGATTATTAAAGTCGAATTTGGTCTTAACTTTATTGATTACTCATTTTTTTGGTCAAATCCGCTTTGAAAACTTTTTTTATTATGTATGTACATATACATACATTAAATCTATATGCAATTGAAATTTTAAATATATATTTCTTGTGAAAGAGTTAATTTTTTGTATCTATACCAGAAGAAACTTGTCATCAAATTTATTTTTAAAAACTAATTCGTGACGATAGTTAATTCATTTAAGATTGCATTCCTATTCATTATTCAAAACATAAAGCAATGGAAATGGTGGATTTTATTTTAAGTCTATTATTGTCGGAAGAGGAATATTTAAAAAATGATCATCTGTAGCACGATTATGTAGTATATTATAATATATAACCTGATTCAGTATGACCACTTTTCTACAAAAATACAATATATCACAACTCTCTCAAAAACACTCTCTGAGTGTTTTCGTCACATTATTTCTGATTAGCGAAAAACAAACGGAAATCATTAAAATTCCTTTGTGCATAAAGCATAAAAAATCAGAATCCAAACCCTATCTTTTCCAGAAAAAGTCTAATAAATGATTTTTCTTATTATTAGTTGAAAAAGAAATCGTATGTTGAAAAAGAAATTCGATGCCTATTTATATTCAACAATTTGGATCAATAGTTTCAAATGTTTTGAACGAGGATTTAAAAAATTGGGCTAGATTGAATTTCTACATAATACTGACAAAAGCTACTCTTAAAAGAGTGTCCCCAAATTAATACAAGATTTGAATTTGCCCCCATACATGCAATAAAGTATTGGCAATCCTATTAGAAAACCATTTGACAGCTGATAGTTTAGGGTTAGTTAAAATGGAGCGTTACACGATAGAACAACGTTTCATTATTGAACAATATTTCAAAAAGAATGAAAGTCTGGCAGGAACAGTTTGAAACGTTGAGAATTGGCCCCCTAGATCGTGTGATTTAACACTATTGAATTTCTTTTTATGGGGTTATTTGAAGTCAAAGGTCTATGCCAACGAGCCAACAAGCACGGATGCATTGATGGTGGAAATTCAACACTGCATCAACGAAATCAAACGAAATTCATATTTGTGCCAAAATGGTAATGGAAAAGTTCGATAAAAGAGTACGTACGTGTCAGCAAAGCCGTGGAGGTTATTTGCTCTATGTGTTATTCCGTACAAAACTCTATCCTGTGTATTTTATAATACAATAAAAATATAACAATTTAAAGAAAAAACTGTGTGATTTTAATTTAATTCAAATATTGCGTTAACATGTTGTTCTATCGGGTATTGCTCCATTTTTACTAACCCTAAACTATCGACTGTCAAATGGGTTCTTTAATAGGGTTTCCAACACTTTACTGCACGAATTGTGGCAAATTCAAACCTTGCGTTAATTTTGGGACACTCTTTAGCAACCTTAAGACAACAAATGTGAAATTATTTATTTTTTCCGTCTATTATATATCATAGAAATGTTTTCTGAAAGTAACTAGGTAGCTTGTAATTTGATTCATTTACAGGCATTAGTTATAAAGTAAAGCATCAATTTTAGAAATAAAAATGAAATAAGATATGTGCAATAATAGCAAAGTTGATCACAACAAGTGATTCCTTTTAATTAAACAGCTATCAATAGTAACAAATGAAATTCATGATATAAAACTGTGATGATTCTGTTCACTAATGAAGCAAAACTAGTGTAAACTAATTAAAAGGAATATAAAGAAAATGCACTGATATGTGTATTTTTTTTCAACGACTAGCTATGGAAAAAAAACAAAAAGTAAATGTGTACTGAAAATACCTCATTAACATTGAATGTATTTTATAAACAAAAAAAATTTGTTATTTAAACTTCAATTTCTAAAAATGAATCAGAAGTATTAAAAGATTTATTATGCACTTTTTCAAACAAAAACATCATTTAAATAACATCATCATTAAAAAAATCATTCTTATACGAGAACAACCTATTACACATGAGTCTCATGACACGACGACTTAAGGAAACTTTCTGATGCGTATAACACTTTACTCATTTATCTTGCTAACACCACAACCAAAGTAATATTCATTGGATTTTAACAGGCATCGAATATATTGTAAGTAGATTAAAAATCTTGGATGAGTTCGTGGATGGGTCACCTAGCTCAAAGGGAGGTAGGGTATATGGTGGAGGTTGTAATTTTAATTATCTAATAAGTTATTTAAGATTGAAGATAGAAAAATAAACCAAATCAGACGAATTGGCGTCTCATTAAAACGAACAACTTTTGTATTAAAAGTTTTTCGGTACTGCAATTATTTAGAAGTGAAGGACTAAAAACTGATTTTTCAGTACTTGATTTCCATTATTTTTAACATCAACAATTTATGTTTCCAGAGTTAAAAACCAGTAGGAGTAGTCTCAAAAAACTTTCTCGCACCCTCTCTAATAAAAGTTTCATATCAGAGAACGCTTCAATTTCGAGTTAATTGACGATTAATCTTGCCAAACAGTTGATAACTTCCGAAAATCGAATTTGCGTTTTAGATGCGATTTTCCAACCTTTTGAAACCAAAATTTGACACAAAAAAAACTGTACTTGTAGTTACAAAATCCCGTGTCAAATTTAAGAGATTAAACTCACTGTGTTTTTGAGTTATCGCTTTTATATGATTTTGGACGTACAGACCGACAGACGATCAACTCTTCATGAAATATGGTTCAAAATTTGATGAGAATCTACACTATAGATGTTATATATGTGTACCAAAACTTATCTACCTAGCTCTCTTCTTTTTGTAGTTATCTTGTTAAATGTCATTCGAACAGCAGCACAAAAAGACTTCCTTTGAACGGGTTTTGCTCAAACTTTGATAAATATCTATAAATTTGGCATAAAGATCGCATACCAAATTTCATCCTTCTAGCTCAAAGCTATTTGAGTTAGCATTGTCACAGACAGACAGGCAGGCGGACATTTTCTAAAAATGTGTTTTCGAACTCAAGTCTAAAACGTGGAAATTTCCTAAAATCTAGAGTTCGAATTGTTTGGCGATTACTATATTTTCTCTATGCTATGTATACGAGAAAGTAAGAAATTATATAAAACTCCTACCTTTATTTCATTTCTATACTGGGAAATTGTTTAGAAGCATGGGCTAAAGTTTAAGAACTTGAATAAAACTAATTAAATAAAAGTAAAGATTTAATCACAATGTTATGTAAAAATGATTAGCTTAAAAAATTGAAGAAACTGTTGTGTTTCAGTTTTTTTTAATGTATGAATGATCATTTGATTCATTAACAAAATATAGAGATGCGATTTTGTTTTTGGTATAATGGAGCATAAAAGCATCAGATAGAATACAGAAAATTCACTTGACCGGCTATTAGAAGTTTTTGCTTGCTTAAACAGCAAACACACAAAAATTATGAATTAGGAATATCAATCGAAATAATCTTTGCTGTGTGACAGGAAAATAACTTCAGGCAAGATAGAAACAGCACGCGAAAGTTCTACAATAATTTCAACTAATTTTTAATATTTTGTTGTTTACCATTCTCTACAATCACATAATATGTTATTGTTTACTTTATATATAAAGGATATATGAAACAAATATGTTTGCGTGCCAGCCTTTAAATTTCGTTCAATAATCAAACTAGATCAAAACAGTGTTCAAATTCGCGGTTTTTTTTTTTTTTTTTTTTTTTTTTGTCGTGCTGAGAACACGCATGCGATCAAGGTTAATTCACTCAGAAAACAAGTGTTTATGAAACAAATGTATTTTTCTTCTAGTAAGCTTTTCGGTCCCATAAAGCAAGTAACTAACACCTCAAAATAGTTTTAGAAGTTCTTTGACTGTAATTAGTATGCTAAGAGATAAAGATAATTAATAAGCCATTTCGACCACAGTTTAAATGTGTAACGTTCATTTAAAGATTTTATCTATTATATTATTACCCTTATTCTAGTTTTAAAAAATATGCAATTATCAAACGGATTTTTTACTATTATTATATGTAATAAAAATTACTTAAAATAGTCTATTTTTACATGTGACATAGAATGAACAGTTTTTTTTTTTTTTTTTTTTTTTTTTTGTCATACAGAATTATTCTCATTTTGAGTAAGAATGCATTAAGACTAGAATTATAATCTTTGTGGGGACATAAAAAAAACATAGAAGATTTTTGTAATAAGATAACTTAAAATTTAATGTTATGGTATTAACGTATTTCAAAAGAATATGAAAATAATATACCATGTCAGTTAAATTTATTAAGAAGAGTCAAATAATTTCGTTTTTAATTCCCCTAGTTTTTTAAAAATGCTAGGGGGAATTAAAAACGAAATTATTCAATGTTTGCTCAGTTTTTATATAAGCATCAAACAAAGAATTTTAAAATCTTTTAGCGATTTTTTAGGAATATAGATTAATGCTAAGCTGATTGCAAATGTATTATAAAAAAACTAATAAGATTTTAAATGTACTGCAGGTTTTCATTACAATGTGTACATTACTTCCCAAATATTTTTAAATTATTTGTGCTGAAATGTTTTCAAACACTTGATAAATAAGTTCTTCAACAGATGCATCGCTAGATAAATATAAAATCCTTTATATTTAAAGTAAAGCAAGGTTTCGAATAAGCATATATAAGATGTTAAAGAGAGAAATTTAATATATAGAAAATGAAATAAAAAATCATTCACCTGTAAAATTTAGTTCTTCGAAAATTGAAAAACAAAATTATAAACTAATCACATTTCTTTTTCTTCCTTGTTTACTCATATTCACAGCTTACGTCGTCCGAATAGAAAGATCAGTGTGAGAATATCAGATAAAATACTAATTCTCACAAGAATGAAAATATGAAAACAATAAAACAAA
Source organism: Argiope bruennichi (assembly GCF_947563725.1). NCBI lineage: Eukaryota > Metazoa > Arthropoda > Arachnida > Araneae > Araneidae > Argiope > Argiope bruennichi. Next base: position 108,979,133 of record NC_079156.1, read on the forward strand.
ATTCTGGAATTTGGTAATTAATTCAGACGATCACGAACATATAATGCCAAATAATTCTTATTAAATAGTGAACGCATTAAGAATCGTTCACCTAACATGCGATGCCAAAATTAAAATAAAAGTAGAAAACGATTTTTTAATTGCAAATTATTTTGATTTTGCGCAGCTAGTTATTAACTGAGAAAAGAGAAACCAAACATGCATTTATTATTCTTTTATTTTAGTTTCCATTCATTTTCTCTACAATTGTAGATTTTAAAAATAAATGCAATTTAATTTTCACTCTTTTTTATTCCAACTGTAATTGGATATTTTCAAAGGTTTATTTTATTTTCAATGTTTTTGCTCAGAAAAAATGCACTGGAAAAATATTTTTCGAAAAAATTATTGCATTTAATTTTCTATCAATCGTACGTTATAGATGAATGGCTGTAATAAATGTAGCCTAAATAAATTTATTTTATTTGGAATTAAAGCATAAAAAAGTACCTGGATGTGTTAAATAAACGAACGAAAATAAATAGGACAAAAAATTATTGTTGATGATGATGAAATTGCTGAGGATATATGCTCGTTATTTGATTGTTTTATCTCAAATCATCTTTAATTTCAACTTTAAATCGTGAATTAAGAAAAGATAAAAATGAAATTCAAATAAGATTTCGAAGTTAATAGTTATCATGGATAAAACGTAAAAGTTTCATAAAAAAACAAATTTTTTCTTCCTTTTCAGATTTTTAGAAAAATCGAAACCCATGAAAATAACTGTCACTTCTATGAATTAGTATTTATAATGAAATATTTTAAAAAAACTTTTCCTTTTCCAATTAAGAGAAAAGCATTAAAAAAAATGATGAAAATCTGAAATTTTCCTTATAATATCATCTTATTAGATTCAAAAATTTAAAAATGGCTTCTAACTTGAAATGAAACAAAATGTTTGCTTTCACGTACTGTATTTTTAATAAGAAAAAAATATATTTAAAGCAGAATGATTGTGACATAGAATATAAAATTCTTTTAAATAACAGAGACTGCCATTATTACAATAGCATTGCGCAATGATAAATCTAATATAATAACCTTTTTAATACAATGATTTTATTATAAATTTGTTTTCTTACATTTTTAGCATAAAAGGTATTATGAAAAAAATGGATATTTCCTAGCATTTTCTGACATTGGTCTGATATTTTTACGAGTTTTTTGGAATAGCAACCCAGGAATTTGTTTTATAAATGCGTATATACTCTTTTTTTAATTTTTAATTGAAATTTAGGATATTCCTTGCAATATAAGACAATTCCGTTTAATTATTTAAATAGCAGGAGGAAATAATATAATAATATAAAATAATAAAAGTTTTTCAGTAATATTTCAGGAGTGGCTGTAACGCAAAAAAAAAAGACTGTGTTTATATTTTCTTTAATGAGTTGAACTGTGGAATGTTTTAATCTTGCAAATATAATTTAGCCTGTTTTTCTCAGAGGATTAAGTGAATTAGATATCACTGGGGCGATTAATCGATTATCCTTCCAATTAAAGTGGCCGGATCATTTCTACTAATTAGAGTTTGGCATTACTTTTAATTATCCATCATCATCCGCGAAAAGCGTGGATTATCCTTTCTAATTTAAAAAAATGGATATTCTGAATAGTAGATGTCTACATTATCCGCTTATCCTATTATAATTTTCCTCGCAGTTATAATTTTTTTCAAAATCCGAACTACAATTAGCGAAAATATGCCTATTTTTGCCAACTACATGTTTTTTTTTCTTTGTATAATACAAAAGCATATATCGGATTGTTTCGTAAATTATTTTTATAAAAAAGTTTTCTTTATAGAAGCAATAAAAATCTATCAAATACAGTCAGAAGGCAAACCGTTGAGCTGATAGAGCATTGAAAAATTGGTGTGCGGCAAATTATAAAAAGAAAACCAAATAACGTTTAAACAGGAACAAATTATGAAATTTGATATTATAACTTCGTACTGAATGAAATTAAATCGTTACGATGGTTAACACCAAACCAGAAAAACGCAAAATTTTAATGTTTTAATTTTTAAAACAGTAAGAATATATAAGATTAAATAATTTAGAAAAGAATAAAATATTACAATATCTGAATTGTAATTATCTCTATTGATAATAAAGGGGTGTGTGTTATTTTCAACACTAAATTAAGTTGTTACCTTGAAATTCAAAACCGTATTCTTTTTCTCTCAAATCTTTAATAACATGAAAAAGGAGGTAAATGGATTCGATTAATGTCCACATGCATCACGCAAAGAGCAAGTTTTGAATCCACTATAGATCTTGCTAAAGGAAAAGGAATATAACACAATACAATGTATTTACATAAAATAACTAAATGTAATTACATAACAAGTAATGTTTATCTTGAGCATATAATTTTATTTAATTTGAATTAATTTATAAAAATTTATGATAAATATTTTGTTGATTTATTCTATGGCGAATTATAATTAAACTATTCAAATTTATAATAATGGCAATATTAACAGAATTATTGCAAGCATATCCTTAAATATGCATTTTTCGGTGTATTTTATAGTTAGGATTTTTATTATTTATCTGGAATCTGAGGAAATAACATGCAATGAGTAACATTAAACACTTTTTAATTTGTATCAAGAGAATATACATATATATATATATATATATATATATATATATATATATATATATATATATATATATATATATATATATATATATTACTTTACTTTAAAATTTCTTTTATTTATAAGAGTACAAAAAATCTCAAACACAGAAAGAACAAAATAAAACGATGCAATATAAGAGTAACAATGCCAATTTATAAGGAAAATATTTTTTCTAAAAACAAAACTAAATAATTTTTTACTTTCTTCAAACGTTCAAAATTATTCTTTTCTTTTTAAACATTTCAGTTTCGAGCCTTTCAAAAAGATCATTAGAATAGGAGTATACGTCAATTTTTTCTCTCAACATTTGGATGTCTAGAAACAATTCAAGGTTAAAAATTTTTACAATTTATAAAAAATTCTCAAAGAAAAAAAATTTTTGGAGACAATTCAGTCAATCAAAAGAATGCAATATTTCGATAAAAGAGTCAAATTATAGTTGAAATATAAAAAAAATGTTTTCTTCTTTCAAATCAAATTCAACAAAAATTCACATTTTCCTATATAATACACCCTGAATTGGCAAAAGTCTTGGAATAATTTTGAATAAAATGTCGGATCTCAATTTGTTCTGCGAAGTGCAGCAACATGGATTCAACAAGTCGTTGGAAGTCTCCTGCAGAAATAGTAAGCCATGCTGCCTCTATAGACGTCAATAATTGAGAAAGTATTGCTAGTGCAGGATTTTGTGCGCGGACTGACCTCTCGATTGTGTTCTATAAATGTTCGATGTGATTCATGGCGGGCTATCTAGGTGGCCAAATCATTCGCTGGAATTGTCCAGAATGTTCTTCAAATTAATCCCGAATAGTTGCGGCTGTGACATGACGCATTGTCATGCATAAAAATTAAATCGTTATTTGGGCCCACGAAGTCCATGAAAGGCTGCAGGTGGTCACCAAGTAGCTGAAAATAACCCTTTCCTGAAGAACAAACGTTGTAACGAAGCCACCATAATCCCTTTAACAGCAAATATAACAAGCAGACATCAAAATTACTTTCCGCTTCACTCAATAGCTTAAAACACTTTTTCAAACGATAATTTCTTTTTAATGTTTCGACGAAAATTATGAAAAACAGAAACTTTTCTTTATTGAAAAAAATACATCATCATCACATTTTACAACTATCATATATATATATAATTGTGGTAGAAAACTGATGACCAATCACTCAAGTGAAACATGCATCATGGTTAATACTAACAAAACAAAGATAACACTGAAAAGAAAACTAAAACTTTTATATCAACGAACTTCGAAAAGAAAAACAAATCATTAAAACTCTTTCCTTTTCTTGTGCTTCATAAAGATTATTTGTCATGCTTTTCACTTAAATAACAATTACTCTAGACAAAACTCTGATACAACTGTGATTTACGAGAAAAACTTTTCCTTTATATCAGAAGAAAAGTTATTTATTTGAAAACTTTTCAGACAGAAAAAACTCACTAAAGTTCCAGAAATAGATTTTCTCAAATCAGTCATGTTTTTCAAAATATTTCTCAAATGGCTCCGAGAATACAAGCTGCCGTTGTGATTTGGGTTTCTTTTTTTTTTTTTTTTTTTTATTATTCTTTTTCATAAAATAACAAGTAGCGTGTCTGCGCCATGGGAATACTACTTTCTTCAAAGTTTTGTTAAATAGGTTGAATTATTTTGCATTATTGTAAAACAAGATTTATCTTAAAAGAATCGAAGCATGAAATCAAATTTTGCTCGTGTTAGATTCAAATTATTTTACGTTATATGGGACGAATTCTCTTTTTCTCAAATTGATTAATTGAATTTTTGTCTTTCAAGAATCAATACAAAGACAAAAAACGTTTTTTTTTTTTTTTTACACATCTATGCATGATAACAAATTCTTTGTACGTGTTGCCAAATCATTTTAAAGTTAGCCAGTAGTTAATCGAATTCTTTTCTCATTGGAATATTATTAAGACATCCTGTATCATAAAGTCTGTGCTGGCATTTATTCACTTGCGTTTGGATTTAAGTGTCAACAAATTAACTTAACTATTATTGCAGATGGAGTAATTAAATTAAGCCAATTTGAATAATTTAGTAAGAAAAACTTTTGAAATTTTGTGTTACAAAGATTCAGAAATCTGGTTAGCCATGACTGGAATTAAAAGATTCTGTTTATAAATTAATCCAAAGAAATATAAGTTTTGTTTTTAATGACAAAATTCACGGTTTCAGTAGCATAAAATATTTTATTTTACAAAATCCAGCATCCTCTTCCTACAATTTTGTAATCTTGCAAAAAAAAAAAAAAAAAACTATCATCATTTTAACTATGTTTGTGTCGCACTGGAACACTTTTTCTATCATTATCATCGAAAATTTCATGAATGATGCTTTTGAATTTGATTTCTTAATCGATACCATATCAAACATGCATTTCACAACCATCTTTCGGAATTAATGTAATACTTTCTTTCTTATCAAGATGATGCACTTTTCAAAAACTACAACTTCACCTACAGATCACCGTAATACGTTTTGGTCTGAATATTTTTCAGATTGATTCCGAAGCTTAAAAGAGATTTTCTTATAATCTGAACTGACTTGTATTTAAATTAGTTCAGATAAAGACCTATATAAGGTATTTTGAATTATATCATAATAAATATTACGTAAGATGTGCTTTTTTAAAATATGTTTGCAGAGCTCAGTTGCACGTCTTTAAGTAAAATAAGTATCTATAACAATGCCTGAATAACTTGTTAAAGAATGTCCAATGATTGTATACGTAGCATAGAGAAAGTATAGTAACAGTCAAACAATTCGAATTCGAGATTTTGATTAATGTCCACGTTTTAAACCTCTCTGAATTCGAAAAACACATATCTGGAAAATGCTCGTCTGTCTCTCTGTGACAAAGATAATTCAAAAACGGTTTGAGCTAGACGATTGAAATTTGGTATACGGTTTTTACACAAAATTTGCAAATTTCTACCAAGTTTTGTGTAAAATCTGTTCAGAGGAAGCTCTTCTGCCCGTCTGCTCGAATATAAATTAATACGATAATTACAAAACGAATAGAGCTAGATAGATGAAATTTGGTATGTAGATTTAACATTTATAGTGTAGATACCTGGCAAATTTTAAGCCAAATCTAAATATGGGTTGACTATATGTCGGTCTGTACTTTCAGAAAAAAAAATGAACGCGATAAATCAAAAACATAATGACTTAAATATATCAAATTTATAAAGGGAATTTATGACTGCAAGTGCAATTATGTGTCAAATTTTTATTTCAATAGGTTAAGGTGTACGTACACACTTAAAACTTCGAAAATCGTTCAAAATATCGATTTTTTTTTTTTTTTTTTTTTTTTTTTTTTTTCTTCTTCTTTTTATTGCTTCAAAATGTTCTCTGGTCCTTTAGCTTTCATGCGATACCAAGATGTTATCAATATTCGGAATATTTCTCGAGTTATAATTATTTTTCCTGAGGCACTTTCACTAAAAACTCTAGTTTCGGTTTTTTTTAAACATTTTATGAAGAATGATATTTTTCCACTATGTTGCTTTATTCAAATAATCATAACTCAACAAGAAATGAACCAAATACAATTATTTATATATCAAAATAATCTGTATGAAACAATGAATGTTTTGTGCCTTAATCAAAGTTATATTTATAGAAATAAATTTTTAATAGCTATTTAAAAGTTAAAATTACAAAAAAAAATCTGTCTTTTTCTATCCACTGTTGATAAAAAAATTAAAAAAAAAAAAAAAAAAAAACTACATATTTTTATAATTTGATTGAGGCAGACAACATGTAGACAAATATTAGGCATAATTTGGGTATCTGTACAAATTTGAATTTAAGATATCATGTTTCAAAAAATATGCTAATTATCTCATTAAATATTAATTAATTTATTAATAATTAGTGTAATATGGTTTTTCACACTGAAATGAGTTTAAACATATATTAATGACCTACTGTAAAAAAACTTGATTTTTAAATTTAAAATTTAAAACAAAAATTTCTAGTGTGTACGTACACCTTAAAAAAAGTACTAAATATTTAATTACTAAATATTTCTACCACAAATGACATAATAGAATTTAAAAAAAAAAATTCTAAATTCAAGCCAAAAATTAAATTTTGTAGTTATTGTACGCCAATGCCATGTAAGGCATTCTCTGGCATGTCAACTTACCATGCGATTTATTAAATTAGTTAATATGCGAGAAAGCTTTTTGAAGACCACTCCCGCTGTTTCTGAAATATTATTTAGCAACTAATTCACGAGGAGCAAGCTCATGGGAGCTTCTTAATATAACACAATAGAAGAAACAATTGTAATTTATTTGAAAGTATTTTTTTAAGTAAAGGCGTAGTTTGTGACGTCATAATCTATCAGGTCACTGACTTGGCATACATCTTAACTTCGCTTCTTTTTATTTTCACTAAATGATTTTTACTCTCTTCTAAAAGTACAATTAAGCAAAAATAAATCATTCTGATTGCCATTGTCTTTCTAACTGCTCCACAAAGGAATCATCTAATTTTCACCGAATTCTGTCATGTAAAGAGAAACCCTTTTTTGCCTTCCTCGATTAGTGCAAGTACTTACGGATCATTAAGACTAATCTCGCTTCTCACTCTTTATAAAAAAAAAAAGTCTTTAAAGCAAAATAGGTGACACGGATTCGATTTCATTCCATGCATAAGACATCTGAAAAGATGATAAGCTTGTATTCCAGCGAATCGGTTCCCAAGCAATCAGAACATAAAACTTATTTAATAGATTATGACATTGGAATACTTTTCCTTCTAAACCTTGCTTCAAGAAAGAGACGTCATTCATTATGATTAATCGTCTGATGAATAATTAGGTAGAATTTTCGAAATTTTGTATCTACTTTTTGGGGAGGCAATCATGCTTTTCATTTATACAGTTAAGTGTCAGAGTAAGTATATTCACACGGTGCTTAAAGTAAATTTGAATATTCTCAATTTTATTTTTTATTTTTTTCAGATTAAGTTTGAGGATCGTTCTTGAATCAATTCAAATATTCACTGTCTTTAATTAAAGTCTGATGATTCTTTTTTCTAAAATTGTTTTTTAGAATGAAGTTAATTCACAGGCCACAGTCACAAGATATATATAAATTTACATGGAACTACGCATTCCAGGTAAATCTATACGTATGTTGCCTTATACTGTACTGTGATGTCACTTCCTTTGACTTTTCAAAAAATCAAGATGGATCCAAAAATAAAATTTGGTGTGCTTGTCCATCGTCTAAACTGATTACTTCTCGTTACAGAGCTGTTGTCATAATGGAACAAATTTGCATGATGACACAATCACAAAATAACACATCTGCTTCTAATATCAAATATATGAATATTAGCTGACCGGAGCTCCAAATTAATATCCTTTTCTTATTTTCTCCCAAATCAGTAACAGATTTCAAAATAGAATTGGTGCATCGCATTTCACATGTATCATAGAAACTTTAAATGCCAATCTAATAACTTTAAACGAGTAGTTCTTATATATATATATATATATATATATATATATATATATATATATATATATATATATATATATATTTCGGGTATCTCGGTAAGTTTCTGTAAGTTTAGTAAGTTTCTCTGTAAGTTTTTGCTTATTAAGTTTATCTATACAAGTGTTTTTACCTGAAAAAAAGGCGATTTTATACACAAAATTTTTTTTATTTAGCTAACTATTAGAATAAGTATATTCAACTTCCGCTTTGAACAGTAGGCAGAGCAGTATGGTGGTAAGAACGGCATGACTGCTGCTTGTGTTGTGGGAACTCACGTTCGAGTCGCACTTTTTGCTTTACTGTTAATTTATGTATTTATATTTAACATTTTTGCTTTCTAAGTTCATCTATATGGGTTTCATTCTTTGGTACAAAAAAACCCTATTTTTTATAACTATTAGAGCCTTTATCTGTCTGCTCTCATACTGACAATGTCATGGACCCAATTTCACCATGATAAAACTTAAAAAATATAGGCAATGATAGATAAATTGTAAAATAAATGCTGTAATATAGCTGATTGTTTCGAATAACATTTTAACCCTTTAAAGGGCCATTTTTTCTAGTCATATTATGTTAAAATATTTTTAGGCTTAAAATTAGAATAAGAAAAAGGATTCATTTAGCTTGTTAGATAAATTTAATTTGATTAATTAATTAATTTGGTTAATTAATAATTAAGTAACAAATCAAGACACATCATTTTGTGTGAGATAAAGAACTGATGCGTCTTAGTTTTTGCCTTTCTAAAAAAATTTATCAGAACTTATACCAACCTACATAATTTCATACAAATATTGATAAATTTGGTGGGAAGCATATTTCTCACGTCCCTAGAAAGGGTTAAACAACTAAGTGCATTCATGATTTTTTTTTATTTAAATAACCATTAAGGTAGAATTAGAAAAAAATTCATATGTAATCAATATGCGATGCGTATTGAAATATTTTAACCGATTTATAAAGAAAAAAAAAACTTGCCAAGCGCAGTTGGTTTTCCAGTTACTATAAAGATTAATCATCGAAATTTATTTGTTACTGTTTTTATGCAAGTTTTAATTACCATACCAGTGAAAAGAATAATTTCCTTCATTTCCATAATTAAGTATTAATATGTACCTTTAATTGTTAGAAACGTTTTGAAACTAATTTTCGGAGTAACATGTTAATAAAATCAAGAGCTTCGTCGCTCTACTTTCATTTACTTCCTTCTGCTAATCAGTGGAATCTGTATTTTGATAATATTATGCCGAGTATAATTTAAGTTTTGATTTTGAAAATATACTCACATATTTATTTTACATAGATTCTCTAGATGCTATGAAGTGCTTAAAAAAATTCTTGAACAGTTTTCTTTATTCCTTTACGTCATTTGCTAAATACAAAATAGTTTTCTGCACTGAAAAATTCACGAACGAATTTACTTAAAAACTTATTAAAGTTTTTATCTAATTTAAAATTATGAACAAATTTCGTTGCAAAAAAAGAAAATATTTTTTAAATATAACTTATATAATATTTCGTTAATATCTAAGGAAGAGATATTTCTCAAAATCTATAAATTGAGATAAAAACAAAGATTTCAATTAAGTTCAAAATAGAAGTTTAAAAAAAAGGAGCATTACAATTTTATGAAATAAGAAATTAAAATATTGTCATGTCAGAAAATCTCCCGCAGCAACTCCAAATATAAACATTCTGTCAGTCCTTTCAAAACGGTGGGAAGAATTCTTTTAACCCCATTTGGAGGTCATTACCTTCTCTCCTAATGTTTTGCCCTTGTGATTACGGGCTTCTATTAACTTAATAGAACCTGGGGAAATCTTCGCTGATAAATGTTTAATGCTGTAACAGGCTAAAGTGAAAGAATGGTTGCTTTCCTGACATATAGGGATAAAAATAACAGCTTGATACTAGGTCTTAAGACGCTAATATGTCAGTAATTCATTGGGCATAAAAAAAAGCATTTTTGGAGCATAGATTTTATCTTTCTTTGTTTTTGTTTTGGGCTACTTTAATAAATAAATCTTAATCTGGCATCTTTGATGATTATTTTACTTTCTCCTGTACGTAGTATAGAGAAAGTACAGTGATCGTCAAAAAATTCAAACTCGAGATTTTCTCCACGTTCTTGGAAAATGTCTATCTGTTTGTCTGTGACAAAGATAACTCAAAAACGAATTTTGAATTAGACATATGAAATTTAGTATACAGTCTGTACACTCTATTTACAGATTACTATCGAATTTTGAGCAAAATCTGTTCAAAGGAAGTCCGCCGTTCCAGCTATTCCAATGTAAGGTAACACGATAGTACAAAACGAACATACCTATATAGATAAATTTCGAGATATAGAATTAGTATCTACAGTGTAGATATCTATATGATTTTGAGCCGTATCCAACAAGATGTTAACCGTCTATCGATCTGTGTTTTTAGAAACATGTAAACGCAATAATTCAAAAACACTATGATTTAATTGTATCAAATTTTTTATGCGATTTTGTGACTACAGTGTAAATTTGTCAAATTTTTGTTTCAATCGATTGAGAAAAACGAATCTAAAACACAAATTCGGTTTTTGGATACTATTATCCACTTGTCAGGGATGAATCGTCAAATAACTCGCCAAGGATGACACGATAATTCCAGTAAAAATGCTAAACTCACGCCAAAAGTTAATATTTCGTAACTATTGTACGCCAATGCCAAGCAAGACTCTCTTTGATATGACAAATTTAATAGAGTATATGCGAGAAAGTTTTGGGAAGACCATTCTAGCTGGTTTATTTTAAGATACCGTAAAAATCAGTTTCTCCTTAAATATCCTTCAAAATCATCAGCGGGTAAAGTTATGAAATTAAAAAAAACAACGAAGCCAAATTGCAATGGGTAATTTTGGATATTAATTAAAGAAACTTTACTAACCGCAGTCTAAAATTTAATTATTTAACACATGGGTTTAGTGATTTTGTTAGCATGTTATTAAAAACATCCTTAATGAGGGGCATGCAAGAAATTCAAAAGAAAAATATTTCCATTTTTTTTTAAATAGTATACAATAGTGGTATAAAAAATTCTGTTCATTTGATTACTTTATGTGCCAACCATGAGCGATTTATGCGATATAATCTTTTCGAAAAAAAAAACTTTTTGGGAGTTATAAAAAGTTGCTTTAGGATGCATTTTCGTCATGACAGTTTGCATTAGTAATCAGATTTCCATTTATACACCATTTTGCTTCGCGTGACAACAGAAAATGATTCATGTTTAACCTTCTGAAACAATAATAAAAAAAGGCAAAATATTTCTTTTAAAAAAAAGATAAAATACTTCTAGAATCTGTTTCACCTTAATATAAATGTATTTAAATACATCATTCTCAAAAAAACACAGGTTCCCTGATTATTAAGAAAAAAAAACTCTTCTTCTGTAACATTATACAAACACACAAAAAAAAAAAAAAAAAAATACAGCGGAAGTGGTCTTCCCAAAATTTTCTCGCATACCTTCGGTAAAAAGTTATTCCAGAATACGTCTTGTATAGCGGCGTACAGTAATTACGGAATATTTATCTTTGGCTAGAATTTCGCCATTTTACTCAATCTATCATCTGATCCTTGGCGAGTTTTTTGGCGATTACTCTCTGGCATGCGATTAATAGTATCCAAAATCTGAATTAGTGTTTTAGACGCGTTTTTTCCAACCGTTTGGAAAAAAAAATTGACACAGAACTACACTTGTAATCACAAAATTACATATCAAATTTTATATATTTAAGTCCTTATGTTTTTGATTTATCGTGTTTACATGTTTACGAAAATACAAACCAACAAATGGTCAACTCCTTCTTATATTAAGCTCAAAATTTGATAAGTGTTTACACTATAATGTTAAATCTGTGTGCCGAATTTTTTTATGTAGCTCTCTTCGATTTGTAATTATTGTGTTAATTTATATTCCAACACCAGGACAGATGAACTTCTTCTGAACAGATTTTACACAAAATTTGGTAGAAATCATCAAATTTAATGTAAAATTTCAGCCGTCTAGCTCAGAGCGTTTTTGAATTTTCTTTCTCACGTATAGGCAAACAGACAGATCACATTTTCTAAAATGTGTTTTTCGAACTCAGGGAAACCTAAAACGTGGAGATTCGTCAAAATCTCGAGTTCGAATTGTTTGACGATTACTATACTTTCTCTATACTATGTATACGAGAAAGTAAAAATGCCAAATGTATCAGCATCTTTTGATGATATCATGTCTGCGTTTCCACGGAAAGGGGGTGCAGTAGCTTCTGAGGGTAAAGACCCCTGAGCATCCGAGGGAAGAAATCTGACTTCTAGCTCATATGTAGATGAAACTCACACATTCGCTTGCACAACCCCGTTTTATAAGGGAGCACATTCACACACCTCACAGATAGAACACAGATGAAGAACAACCATGCCCGAACTGGGATTCGAACCCAGGACGCCCAGATCAAAAGGAATACGCGCTACCCCTATGCCAGGACGCCGTCAACAGCATCTTTTAAAGCATTTAAAAGAGCCCGTTATGATGAATAACTACCATTTCTCATATGTCAGAAATGTATTGTCAGTTGTTGTTCTGTCGTATTCATTCATAAGATTTTCATAAGAAATCGAAAAAGATGCGTATTGATGCCTTCATATTAGAACTTAAACCATGAACTTTGGGCAATCCAAGGATTTTACGTAGAGAAAGTATTGTGATCATCAATATATTTGACCCCGAAGTTTTAATAAATTTCCCCCATTTTAATTTTGTGTCTAAATACTCCTTTTACTTTTCCGTATATGATGTATTGTGCTATCGCCAAAAAAATTCGAACATTGTCTGTCTATTTGTCTGTGAACACGATAGCTCAAAACGTTTTGAGCTAGATGGATGAAATTCAGTATTTGGTCTTAACATTGCATTTACAGATTTTAATCAAATTTTGAAAGAAATCCAGTCAGGTGAAATCTGGCTACCGAAATATTCGTTAATATGATAATTTCAAAACGTAAACAACTAGATAAGTAAAATTTGATATAAGTATTAAATTTAAAATGTAGATTATTATCAAATTTTTCATCAAATATCTCAAAGGTTGACCGTTTCTTGTTCTGTACTTTCACATGCACGGAAACGCCATAACTTACATTAAAGAAATATTATACGTGATCTTGTTATTACAGCTATCTTTCCGCATCAAACTGTGATTGCAATTGATCTGAAACAAGTAATATATAAAAAAAATTTAAGTCAATTCCTACTTAGGTCAACAAAAAAAATTTTATTTTAGTTACTTATTTTCTTATATTATTTAGATATATCTTATATTACGTATGATCGGGTGTCACGTCAATAATCTCAGAGCTTGGCGACAAACTTGGCAACCATTTGGCGAAATGGCGATGGATTTGGCGACTTTGGCAACCAAATAGAAATTACTGGACAAATTTAATTCATTAATTAATATTTGAAAAAAACTGTATTAACATCAAGTGTCATCCACTACAATTTTTTTAAAACTTGAACTTGAATGGATGAATAAAAATTATTTTATTAACGATTAAAAAATTTTCACGAGAGTTTCAGTAAAATTTGCCAGATTCAAGCTTAAAATCTATATTTCGTAACTATTGTTAACCATGCCAATGGCATGTAAGACATTCGTAGCCTTACCCAATGTTCACAATTTTTTGGGGGTGGGGGGGGGGTCAAAGCGATAAAACCTTTAGTGGAGAATGTGCGAGAAAGTTCCGAGAGAACCACTCCGGAAGATTGGGAATATGTCGGCGAACGCAGTTACCCAAAAATGCAATGAACCACTAGGGTGAATTTCGGCATGTAGTTTTTACTCGAAAATTGAAGATATATATTTATTTTTGAACTGGAGATTAGGCAATTGCTATTTTGTTTATTGCATTATGAAACTACGCAGGAGTTTTATTAAAAAAACATTAATATCTGGTTTGTTATTCCAGTTAAATATACAGGATGGTTATAATTAAACTTCCCCTATAAACAGCATCCTACAACGCAAACGGGTGAACGGATTGCAGCGAAACTTGCTATACAGACTATAAACGAGATGCGCTCATGGAATTTCGAGAAAAAAAAATTAGTTTCAAAATGTCCACCAGAAGTTGCCTTTTCCCGAAAAACATTAATTTTAACACAATAAACGACCAAAACGGAATTCAGAAACAATATTAACATTTACTGACTAGTTTCTGATCACCTTGTCATCGAATCACATTAAGTAAAGATGAGAAAAAAATAACAGTACACTTTTTTAGGGAAAAAATTCAGTTTGCAGAAACAAGAAGAGATTAGAACGAAATTGCACAAGAGGAGCAGATGTTAATCATGTCCAGGATGATGTAGGAAAAGGTGTTCCATGTGACCACCCTCATTCACTTGCAAAATTTCAAGTCGATGGACAGTGTATTCAACAGCAGATCGTAACTAATCAATTGTGATGCTTCGCACAGGAAGCGTTATGGAGCTCTTTAAGTATTCAACGTCGCAACAAGATACCGGCATCATCACAACCGGAAACTTCGACATGAAACATGAAAACGACTGTAAACGTTTCTTATCCTAACCTGTTTTGCATAAAGCTTCCCTTCTTCGCAAGCATGCAAATCTCGATATTTTTTTCGTAGAATTGGCAGCTTTTCCCGGTTTTACATTTTATAACTCATAATTCTTGTTGTGGATTATTAATATTGTTTCTGTATTCCGTTGTGGGCATTTACTGTGTTAAATTTACTGTTTTTCTAGAAAAAGCGCACTCTGGTGGTCATTTTGGAGCTTCTTTTTTTTCGAAATTCCGTGAGTGCATCTCGTGTATAATCTATATACAAAATTTCGCTGCAATCCGTTCACCCGTTTGCGTTATATGATGCTGTTTATAGGGGAAGTTTAATTATAACCACCCTGTACATTTTTAATATAGAATTAAATTTCTTTTAAATATCGCATGTGATTTGAAAATATTATGTAAACTTCTGTTGTGGAGGTCTATGATGGCTCCACAATTGAGATTGAGAACTAAATAATGCGGTGTAACTAATTTAAATAAACTAAGGAAATGCGGTGTAGCTATAAGGATGAAAACGATGCTTCTATAAAATGCGGTTTATTTCTATGAGGAGGGGCATGGAGTCACCCCACTACCAACGGTAAGCATCGCGTTCCGAGTTCTTAACAGTTCTGGCGGGTCATGACCCCGCGCAGTTACAAAAAAGGAGCAACCCTAGAATGGGCGCTTGCCAACTTGGCGCGTTGGTAGCAAAGTACTGAACATGCCGCCCCCGTTGAAATATACATTTCAATAATTACAATTACATTTTTTGTAAAAACAAGGGAGACAATTAATGCAGTAAATATATGAAAATAACAAAATGACATTAATAATTCTTAAGAAATATAAATAGTTGCACTAGCACTGAAAAAGAAAATACAAATAAAGATAAATAACAATGAATATTGAAGTTTTCAGATATAATATTCATCACAAATATTAAAGAGAATCTTACAGATTTCAAGGTACACATTTAGAAATTAATTATGTAAGAAGAAATTAGACTTCCAATGGCAAAAGTGCAATTTTAGAAATGGATCGTTTATAGATACCAGAATGAGTTTTAACATTTACTACTCTTACTACATTGTCTTTACCATAGAATACATTTACAATTCTACCTAAAATCCATTTACAACATGGAAAATTTTCTTCTTTGAGCAAAACCATGTCACCAATTTTTAAATTTTGGTTCTTAATTATCCATTTATGTCTTTGTTGCAAAGTACTTAAATAATTATTTTGCCATCTTTTCCATATGACTTGTACCATTTTTGAGGTTCTTTGCCATAAATTCAATCTATTATTTTCCGTGTTTGTTAAATTTGGTTCAACAATGGATGTGATTGGCCTACCAATAAGAAAATGTCCAGGTGTCAGAATTTCCAGATCGTCCATGTCACTAGACAAAGGAGTAATAGGACGGGAATTCAAAATTCCTTCGATCTGATGCAGAATAGTAAACAATTCCTCATATGTCAACTTTGAAAGTCCAACAACACGTTTGAGATGGTATTTGAAGGATTTGACACCTGCCTCCCATAAGCCACCAAAGTTAGGTGCTCTGGGTGGAAGAAATTTCCATTGAATGCCCTCTTCAGATAAAAAATTTGATAAATATTCATCATGTTTAGTTACCATAAGAGCTAATCTCTTTAATTCAGAATTACCACTTACAAAATTCTTACCATTATCACTAAAAATAAATTGCGATTTACCTCGTCTTGAAAAGAACCTTTTGAGGCATGCAATGAATGCTTCAGAAGTTAGATCAGAAACAATATCTAAGTGAATACATTTAGTAACCATACAGATAAATATACAAACATAAATTTTATGATATAAACCTTTCCTTTGACCTTTATACTTTATGAAAAACGGTCCACAGAAGTCGATACCTGTACAGTTAAAAGGAGAATTTACATTCACACGTTCTTTTGGCAAATTGCCCATAATTTGTTCATTAGTCAAAGGTTTTGCTTTGAAACAGGTAATACAACTGTGGACAATTTTTCTACAAACATTCCTTCCATTTAAGGGCCAGAATTCTCTACGAACACAATACAATAAATTTTGTGGTCCAATATGCAAATTTTTCAAATGAAAATACATAACA
Source organism: Argiope bruennichi (assembly GCF_947563725.1). Classification (NCBI taxonomy): domain Eukaryota; kingdom Metazoa; phylum Arthropoda; class Arachnida; order Araneae; family Araneidae; genus Argiope; species Argiope bruennichi. The sequence goes on from NC_079156.1 coordinate 108,996,093, forward strand.
ATACTTTTTGTTAAATTACTTTTGTCAGGTAACATAACTGGATGTCTCTGGTCAAAATTTACACTGCTGTGTTGAATACGACCTCCTACTCTCAAAATTCCATCTTCATCAAGAAAAGGATTTAGATTTTTAATCTTACCTGTGGGTTGTTTTCCATGAAGAAGTAAATTTATATCACTCTGAAATGTAATTTCTTGCACAGATTTTACCAAGAATGATTTACCCCTTTGTAATTCTACTGCAGAAAGAGGTCCATACAACCTATTCTTAGGATTTCTTAAATTGATACAAAACCTAAAAAGAAAACTTACAATACGAATTAATTTAGAATATTTGTTAGTAATACATAAAAGTAAATCTAAAAATGTAGCATCCACACTTAAAGTTAGAGTCTTATTAGTCTCTCCTTTCAGTTCATGAAAATATTCGTCATCAGTAGGAATGTTACTTTCATTACTAAGTTCAACAGTAACTTGTTGAAGAAACTGTGGACCATTCCACCACAAATGATTGTTCATAAGTTGATGAGGAGTCATACCACGTGAAATAATATCAGCAGGATTTTCACAAGTTTTTACATGATGCCAGGAAAATTCTTTCGTCAGCTCTTGGATGCGGGAAATTCTATTTGAGACAAACACCTTAAGCAGATGCGATGAAGTAATAATCCAGGCCAGCACTATAGTCGAATCTGAGTAGAGGCAAATTTTATCTATTTTCAGGTTAAGAGATGACACAGTTTTAGAAGCGAGCTTAGCAAGAAGCTCAGCAGCACATAGCTCAAGACGGGGTATTGTCATCACCTTAATAGGAGCAACTTTAGATTTGCTGCATAGTAGAGAAACCTTCACATGATTCAATATAGTAACACAACGAAGATAGATGACTGCACCATAAGCATCTTTCGATGCGTCAGCAAAACCATGTAGTTCAACTTCCTTGATGGAGTCAGTTAGAATGCAACGAGGAATCTGCATCTTTGTAATATCCCCTAAACAATATCTGAATATTTCCCATTCGTGCTTTTCCTGATGTGGTAACACTTGATCCCATTCAATTTTGCGTAGCCAAAATCTCTGGAGGAAGATCTTTGCCTTTACTGTCACTGGTCCTAGAAGACCAAGTGGGTCAAAAAGTTTAGCTATATCAGTCAAAACAGTTCGCTTTGTGGGAATGCTAGTTGATGGAGTGACATTGAAACCAAAGCAGTCTTCTTTTGGGTTCCATTTTAAGCCAAGAGTTTTAATTGTATTTTTATCAGAATCACCAAACTGATAACATTGATCTTCAGATGGAACAGATTCTAAAAGCATTTCATTGTTTGCACACCATTTGTGCAAATCCATGCCACCAGCTTTTAGAAGAGAAATCAATTCTTGCTGTAATTTTATTGCAGTAGAAACGTCATCTGCACCAGAGAGAACATCATCAACATAAAAATCTTTTAAGGTTACAGCAGATGCTAAAGGAAATTTGTGTTGCTCATCTATTGCTAATTGGTTTAGCACTCTCGTAACTAAGTAGGGAGCAGATTTGGTGCCGTATGTAACTGTAAGAAGCTTATAAAATGAAGGTTCCTCAGAACTCCTGGTTTTCCAAAGAATGCATTGAAAATTACACTGCTCAGGATTAACCCAAATCTGTCTGTACATTTTCATGACATCAGCAGTAAATGCAACCTTGTGCTTTCGGAATCTCAATAAGATTGAAAACAAGTCATTTTGAACAACACCTCCTTTTAGCAAACAGTTATTCAGAGATACACCTGAAGTAGATGCAGCTGAGGCATCGAAAACTACGCGTAACTTTGTTGTACTACTATCAGCCTTGTAAACGCCGTGATGAGGCATGACATATTTTACATTCTCAATACTATCTAATTTTTGCATATGACCCAATTGCTCATATTCTTTCATAAAATTACAATAAAGATTAGAAAAATTCGGATCATTATTTAATCGCTTCCAGAGACTATCTAATCTTTGTTTTGCAGTTTGAATGGAATTGCCCAATTGCATATTCTTCTTAAGAGGAAGGTTAACAATATATTTACCTTGCTCATCCCTACGATAAGTTTGCACGAAATTTTCTTCGCATTCTAATTCTTCTTTGTTTTTAGATGTAGGTGTATCTAAAATATTTTCAACTTCCCAAAATTTCTTTAACAAATTATCTAAGTTATCTATTTGAGAGATTAAACCACAATGATGTGATTCCTGTTTACCTCGAATTGTTCCACTTAGTATATGTCCAAATACAGTTTCTTGCAAAATTAAGGAATTATTTATATCAAATCTATTTTCTTTTAAGATACGAAAGAATATTTCTGCCCCTATTAATATATCCACTTTTTTGGGGGAAAAGAATTCCGAATCTGCTAATTGGACGTAAGGCGGAATTTCTATTCCTTCTAAATCAATAAATGTGGATGGCATTAGATCTGTGATTTTCGGAATGACCAAGAAATCTAGTGTTGCAGTAAAAGAACCATCCGAGTTCAAAATAGTGGAGGTACTTTTTCTTTTCACATTAAGAGTAGTATCGGAAATCCCTGATATTGGAACATTTATTTTTTCTTTCTTTAAACCAAGTGCATTGGCGAAATCAGATGTCATCAAATTACACATGCTTCCAGAATCTAATAAAGCCCTACCCTTTCTGACAGTTCCGAAACTATCCAAAACATAAACAACAGCCGTAGCTAGAATCACTCTTTTCTTCTGCGTAACGAAACAGGAAGTCAGGGGGGAAGGGTTGCACGACGAACAGGGGTCAGCAACTGAGGGAGTCTGCCTTGAATTCATTGAGGATGAGTCATCGCTTACTGTGGACACCTGCATCCGGTGTAATAGAGTATGATGCTTTGCTTTGCAAGTGAAACAAGTGTGTTTCGATTTACATTGAGCGATTTTGTGAGATCCGAAACAGTTTAAACATAAATGTTTTTCTCGAACAGTTTCATATCGCTTTTGCGGAGAGAATTGCAAAAACTGATCGCATTTATGCAATGGATGATCAGCGTTTCTACACAGTATACAATACTTGGGATTATTCGATGGCTTAACAAATAGAGTTCGTGCTTTATTTTTCTGTTCACTAACATCCGAATATTTAGATTTGTATGGAATATTGTGCCCAATGGCATTTAAAACTTGATATCTTCTTTCTAAAAATTCTATGAAATCATCAAAATCAGGAACTTCCTTGTTTACTAAGGAAAGTTCAAACTGCTTTCGAGATTCGCGGTCTAATTTTTGCAAAATTATATTTATTAAAATAGCATCTGACAATTCATTACGTTCATATTTTAAAACATTTAATGCTCTTAAATTTTTAAGAATACAATCTATTAAATTGCGTAAGTCTTTCGCGGATTCATGAACAATTTTTTCTTGATTAATTATATTTTTGATATGGGTGTCTACAATTACACGTTTATTTTCGAATCTTTCTACTAAAGCTTTCAGAAGGGAATCATACATATGTATCTTCAGACGTTTCTATCAATTTTGCATCGTTTCTCAAACATGAACGTAAATAGTAGCACTTTTGGTTTTCAGTTAAATTGGGATTATCATTTATTAAATTTAGGAATTGTTGCTTAAAGGAATTCCATTCTTCTATTTTACCGTTAAACAATGGAAGAGGTATTTCCGGTAATCTAATTGAAGTAACTTTATCTATGGACTCTTTAATAATAGCACCATTTGTAGAATTAGAAACAGAAGTAGATTTGAGATCATGTAAAATGGATTTGAGGCTTACCTCTATTTTCAAAATTTCATCCTCGAGTTCGGATAGATTGGATTCCACTTGATCAAAGTCATTGTCCGACACAGTCCTATAATATTCGTTTCTCAGTTCTTCAAATCTTGTACTTGTTCTCGAAAGAATATCCAGTTGGGTAATCACTGTCGATTCAGTTAAATGTTCTCCTTTTTCAATGAATGTTCGCAGTTTTGTCAACTGTCCTCTAATACTCCCCTTTCTTCTATTCAAGACAACTAAATCACTTGCCATAACTAATTTGAATGGATATCAAATAGAAATCCAGTGCGCTCAGGCTCCAACGGACCAAAAATGTTGTGGAGGTCTATGATGGCTCCACAATTGAGATTGAGAACTAAATAATGCGGTGTAACTAATTTAAATAAACTAAGGAAATGCGGTGTAGCTATAAGGATGAAAACGATGCTTCTATAAAATGCGGTTTATTTCTATGAGGAGGGGCATGGAGTCACCCCACTACCAACGGTAAGCATCGCGTTCCGAGTTCTTAACAGTTCTGGCGGGTCATGACCCCGCGCAGTTACAAAAAAGGAGCAACCCTAGAATGGGTGCTTGCCAACTTGGCGCGTTGGTAGCAAAGTACTGAACAACTTCTATTCATTGAATCTCGTTATTTACTTGTCTTTTGATTGTAAAACCTGAGTAAATATTGCATACATTTTGACTTCATCCACACGTACATTTCGCACATACAGATTTATTCGTGGAATTAAAAGCATGTATTCGTGAGTGGGCTTAAAAATGCAACTGTGTCATTGCTGTTAAAACATTATTTTAAATTTAAACTAGATACAAATATAGTTTTCTTCGTTTAATATTTTCCAAAGCTATCATTTGTAAGCATAAACTTCTTGAAAATAAAAAATATAAATGATAACTGTCAATAAAAGACAATTTTGATTTCTTTCAGAATTATTTCTGTTACTGCCAGGATTGTGTACGTAGATAACATAGTATGAATTTTGGTTGTTTAATGATAATTCCGAAGAAAAGTAATTTTTAATTGCGAGTTATAAATTATATCCTTATATGGGAATGGGAGCGAACTTCGATTTTAATTAGTTAATATTTTCAATGCTAACGTATTTTTATTTTCTGTGTATGTAAGTTCGCAATTCTGTAGCAAATACTAATCTTTTCTTCATTTCAGCTACATATTTTAAAAGATAAGATAAATCCTAACTGAACTTTATTAATTTGAAGAAAAAAAGATATAATTACTGTCAGAAGTCATGTTTTTCTTAGCCTGTTTTGTCAAAGCAGCAGAGTTTCTTTTTTAATCCCTTTCTATATTTTTTTTAGTTTTAGCACGGCATCATTAGATTTCAATGTTTTAAAGTTAATATGTACCTGTCAGTGATAATCCTTGTTTTAACATTTGATTTGTTTACATATTCCTATTCTTCACTGAGGAAAAGCCTTACATTTTTCAAGAGATTTAACCGAAGAGTTCGGCGATATATTTAGACTGACAGGAGTTTGGGTCAGAATCCGCGTTGATGAATCTTCAGTGGTTGAACACTGAATCAGGCATGAGATCTGGATGAATCAGCGGCCTGTCAGTTACAGATGAAAGCAGAAACTCGTCATCAGTAAAAATATTTTTTATTAAAAAGAGAAACCCCTATTACATTGAAACTTCCATGATATTATTAGGAGTCATAAATTTTGTAAATCAATTTAGCCACAACATATATGATAAATGGTTTGATTACTAATACTTGATATTAACCCTTGGCACTCGGAAAAGTAATTTGATGCATAATTATTTACTTAATGTAAGGGCTTGTTTATTGCTCCTAAATATATATATATATATATATATATATATATATATATATATATATATATATATATATATATTTAGAATAATTTCCTAATTTCTAAGTGGTTTAACCTTTAGGTTGAATTTCCCCGAAAAATTAATCAAAGTCTTTTTACCGTTCTGTAGGTATTTTTAACGATCAAAATTGAAAAATAAATAAATAAAATGTCAAAACGATGCACCGTTTTGAATGATGAATGACAGTCACCATCCGAGTGTGATGAGTTAATGTCCAGTTGTTCATTGCCTGGTTGTAATAAAATCGTGGGAAGGCCAAGTACATCCCTATCAAGCAGTTACATTCGAAGATTATTGTGAGGATAAAAGACCATAATAGTCACACCATTTTACTTTTACCATTTCAATAATCGGCATAGTTACGTGACCTTCGTGGTTGTCAAGGAATGACAGTACAGAGTTTTTAGGGTACGGTCGGAAGAAAATCGATAAAATGCTTACAATATAGTTTCTAAAAGCGATATAAATATTGAAAAGTCATATATAAAAAATAATCACGTAAGAAAAGTATCGTAAGCTGATAGTAAAGGTTAAACCACTTAGAATTAAGATATTCTGCCAATTTTAATTCTAAGATTGTACATACTGTACATGCTGTAGTAAATTATGAACTTAAGTAAGCTTGAAATTTGATAATATTTCAATTAATATTTCTTCCAAAAGCAAATTTCCATTCTACAAAAGAAATAAGTTACTGCTGTCTTTTAAAACATATTTATCTATTTATAACAAAATGGTTTTTAAGATTTGAAAGGAAATCTCTTGTGATAGATCCTATGACCAAGGATCAAATAAAGATTGCACACATAAACTACCCTCGCATTCTGATAAAATGATCATGGATGAAATATCTCTATTTTTCTCTAAATAAAAAATATTGTTTCTATGAACTGATAAACGGTACAACATAGTATAGTTTGACATTTTAACCTCTATAACCCATTTTTGGTTAGGAAAAGAAGAATCAGTGTTTGAATAAACTAAGATTACCAGGCCGGGATAGCCTGGTTAGAGCGTCGGATTCGCGTCCCTTATGTTGCGAGTTCGAACCCCACCAGCCGAAGGTTCCCCGCGTGCTTGGTGGCTGACGCGCGTTAAATCTGTCGTGGTCACAAAGTCCTCCATGTCGAGAGTAATACCACTGGGGATACTGGATCAGGGGTGATCGTTCTCTGAATCAGGTCTAAATTACGATCTGTGTTTGAGTGAATGAAATGCGTGAATGAAGTCCGCCCCGTAAAAAGGGTTGTGACGTGGGTGTAGCTAAGTCGTTCTCTTGGCCCTAGATGGCGCTACTTTTGAAACAAGAGGCGCTCTCCCCTCAGGCTTAAATCGGCTGTCTACGAACAGCGGGCTTGTCCATGGCAAGTGCCATAAGAAACAACAACAACAAGATTACTAGTCTATTTATATTGCTTACATATTAACATCCTTTCTTGATTATATTATTAAACTCATGGTAGTGGTCTCCCTAAAATTTTCTCGCATACTCTCTAATAAACTTGCCATGCCGGAGAATGCCTTGCATGACACTGGTGTACAATAGTTACGAAATATTAGCTTTGGGCGTGAATTCAGCATTTTTACTGAATCTATTGTGTGATCCTTGGCGAGTGTTTTATGGATTAATCCCTGGCATGTAGTTAATAATAACCGAAAATCGAATTTGAGTTTTAAATTAGTTTTTCCCAACCCATTGAAATAAAGATTTAGCACAAAACTGCATTTGTAGTCCACAAAATTTCATACCTAATATGATATATTTAAATCATTGTGTTGTAACGGATTGTTATGAGCAAGGATAGAACCTGGGATTTTGTGGTTCGCAGCCAAGTAACAAGACAAAAGCAATTGCCCGTGTTTCGTAGCTGTTATCTGGCTTATAAGCTTTTCACCACAGTACCCTTCGTCCAGTGAGTCGGAGGTGAGACGAACGATATGACTGTTGAGTGGTGATGTATTAGCTGTTGAGTCTAATGTGCCTGCACCCATTTGAGTTACGCCAAGCGTTATGGCGAGCGTACGTGGGTGAGTGAGTGGTTGCTATTGCGGCAAGCGAGTCTGATGACTTTGTGTTGCTGCGGCAAGTGAATCTGACGACTTTGGGTTGCTGAGGGTAGATGGCGCTACAATAGCTGTAGGAAGGTTGAAGGTTCATCGCCCGAGATTACCAATGTAACGGATTGGTATGAGAGAGAATAGAACTTGGGACCTTGCGGTTTGCAGCCGATTAACAAGACCACAATACAAAAGCAATTGCCCGTGTTTCGTAGCTGTTATCTGGCTTATAAGCTTTTCACCACAGTGTTTTTGAATTATCTCTTTACATGTTTCTGAAAGTACCGATCGATAGACGGTCAACTCCTTGCTGATTTTGTCTCAAACTTTGACAGATGTCTACACTATAGATGTTAAATCGGTGTACCGAATCTTGTCTATGTAGTTATCTTTGTTTTGTAGTGATCGTGTTAATTTATATTCGAACAGCCGGACAGATGGACTTCCTCTAACCTTATTTTGATCAAAATTTCATACAAATCTGTAACTTTGTTGTAAAGACCGTGTACCAAAATTCAACTGTCTAGCTCAAAACGAGGCCGCGGTGGCTTTTTGGTAAGGTCTCGGCTTGTGAGCCATAAGGTTTCAGGTTCGAGACCCGATTCCACCGAACAACCGTCGTGTAAGGGTGTCTGTTGCACGTTAAATCCGTCATGCCGAACATCCTCCAGCTGGTGTGGTGTGGTGTGGCGTGGAGAGGGGTTGCCAGATCAGGTGTCGTCCTCGTCATCTGACCGCGGTTCAAAATTACGAGCTCCTTCCCAAAATAGCCCTAGTGTTGCTTTACAACGGGACGTTAATATAACTTAACTAAACTAGCTCAAAACGTTTTTGAGTTATGATTGTCACAGACAGATAGACGGAAATTTTCTAAAAATATTTTTTTCGTACCCAGGGAAGTCTAAACCTAGATGTTCGTCAAAATCTCGAGTTCAATTTTTAACGATTATTTACGCATACGAGAAAATAGAAACTCTTTCAGGCAAAAGGTAGTGTTTGTAATACTTATTTTTTAGTCGCAAAATCTGATAAATATCTTTATACATCAAAGTAATCATTTCTTTAAAATAACAATAAGTTAAATTTAGCAACTGGTGATTAATCTTTGTACTACAAACAAAAACTTTCAAATTTTGTTGCCATTAGCCAGTACAGAAAAAGTAGTCAAAAGGACAACACTCTCTCCTTTACTCTCAAATAGGAGGAAAACCATTAACGATTTTTTTATGTTTATCACTAAAACTATCAAGTGTCTAAATCCAATGTTTAACAATAACAGTAAGAGAAACCCTCGAAGAGGAAAGTTTGAAATTCTAATGCATAAACAATTAACTACGAATAATATAAACACGAAGCTTCTCAATAACTCTAAACAACTTTTGTTTCAGAAAGAAAGTAATTAACAATACAAAGCAGTTTAAAAAATAGTGTCGATTCGTATGTTTTAAGAACTAATTCGGTACAAGAAAAAAGTTTGATAAATAGGGATTTCGAGAGTTTACAAATACAGCATTTTGACTTTCGAAAGTTGTTGTAAAATTCTTATTTTTTACCCTGCCTTCTTTAATTGTTTTATATTTATCAGCGTCCAGGTAATCTTGTGCCAGCAATTTGCCATCAAAGTTGGATTACAAGTTTTTGACTTGGTGGCATTGAACTCTTAAAGAAGCATGAACGCTCAAGACAGAAATTAGCGAAATCAAGGTTATATGGATGTCATTAATAAAGGAAATGAAATAGTGACGGAAAATATCAACTTACTTTTAAAGAGTAAAACAAAGGTGAGTTATGGAAGAAAATGTTTATTTGGAGGATTAATTTTGAAAGTAATTATGAGTCCCAGCCCTAAATGGGATCTTGCACAGGAATTTTAGGATCTCGGAAACATTGATAGCAAGCCCTTGTTTCATTTTTTTATGTTAATAAAAAAAAAATTGAAAAGATCATCTTTATTTGAAATATTTTGTTATAATTTCTCCAACTTAATATTTTAAAAAATACATGATTTGTTTGTCATTAATGAATGTTTTCCTACACATACATAAACGCTTGGGAGAAGAAAAAATTTTTTTGCATTATATAGATAAGATGATAAGTAAGAAAAAATATTAAAAAATTTATTTAAATGCTAAGCATCCAATGTTTGATGATAATGGGACTATGGCGTCACGCACGTTAACTCCATTGGGAAAAACATGTTAAATTATACTGAAACTTAAGCAAATATGCTAATAATATTTGCATTAAACCTCTTCTAGAAAAACGAACTTGACATTCATAAAAGAAAACAGTTTTGGTTTATGGCAACATCCGTGAAATTTAAAATCGCTGTCATATTACTGGCACTCACTGTATAATGTTTTATCTTTTTTATTTTTCAAAAAGGTTGAAATATTCCTTTTTTTTAAAAAAAAATAATGAATTTCATACACACCTTATAAAAATACAACCATTTTTTTTAAAAATTTTGAGGTATTCGAGAAAAATTCTAGTCATTCATAGCTATTTTAACTCTTATTTTTTGAACTTGCAAAACGTGACTCTACAGAATCTTGATTTACAAGATCTAATTACTGAAATCAAAATAAGAAACTCAATTGCCATTTTAAATTTAGCAATAAAATACTAGCCTTTAAAACAGATAAAGCCATTTTTAGTAAAATAATACATAATTTGCGAGTGAAAAGTCCAAATTTCATTGGACAAAGGGCAGAGCAGATGTGAAGGGCTAGATTGTGCGAGTAAAATTGGTATGGAAAGTTTGATCTATCAAAACACTGAGCACATTAAAGACCAGAAAAAGTTTTAATAGTAAATCGGTGAGTGAGTGAACTTCACAGCTTCATTCAAAACGTTTTTCAAAGCCATAAAAAGCAAACCTCATTTGAGGTTAAACGAAGCGATTACGTCTACAAATTTCACTCTCAGTTCCACTAAGATCCATTTACACATTTCTCTGAGCGATGGCATCAGTATTTCGAGGGGGAGGGGTGGGAAGGAAGAACAGAACAAAATAATCAGCATATATAAGCCGTCTTCTCGGTAAAGCGCCTCAAATAACACAAAGTATAGATCCGCGATTCGGCTTGGAAGTGGGTCGCTCACCAAGCCAAGCGTATTCAACTTCAATCTCTTTTGTGTTGGTTTGTGTTGTTGCGGATGAGTGGAGGCCTACTTCTTCTCCCCCCTTCCCCCCTAGAGGTCTCTGCCGACGATCATCTTCCAAGTTTTTCAAAAAATAAAAGCCACCGCCAGCCGAGGTCTTCTTGGATTGTTCTGATGAGTTTTGTGAAGAACGCGCGTTGTGTTCACACTTCCAGAAAAAGTAACTCTGGCATCTCTCGGATGCGACTCATGGCGGATACACAGGTGAGGACAATTGCGGTTTTCGGAGATGGCAACATATAGAAATCGTTTTCTTTTAACATATTTTTGAATTTTTTTTAATGTATTGATAGAAAAAAAAATAGATTACATTTCTCTGTCTTTTACTGAAATAGAATTTCAGAAAATTTTAATTGGTACAAATTTGACTTTGAAAATCACTTAGATTTATTAAAGAATTTTTTTTCTGTTAGATTAAATTTAGAAAAGCAAAGAATAAAATATCTATTGTAATTGAAAGAGCCAACATAAGATTTTATAGCTATAGAAAATAAGTAGTTTCTTAATATAAAGACATAAACGAATCTTTGAGTTCATTCATCCCAATTTTCAACTAAAAAAGCAGATTTTTTTATTTCTACATTTTTTAGAAAGCCGAAGAATGAAAATTTCGATAATATAATAATAAGAAGAATGATCAAAAGTATTTGGATTCTATACAATATTGAGAATTGAATTGAAAGCTCAAAACTATGTACTTTTGAGTAAAAGAATTTTATAAAATCAAATTTAGAATAAATTCTCTAGTATGTTGCTCATTTGAAAAGTAAATAAATTAAGATATCTAAGAAATAACTCAAAAATATTTTAATATTTGTTTTGCGAAGTTATTGGTTTCATACATAATTTTAATAATATTTTTAAATTTTCCAAAATAAGAATTTTTTTGTATATTTGATTTTAAAATGAAATCGAGTGCTTTGAATATTTAATACTTTGAACTTTCTTCATTTGAGGGTGCGAAGCATTTAAAAATATTTAAGCCAGAAAAGCGTTTTAATATATTTATTAGTTTAATACAAGTACACAATCAATAACTCAACTTCAAATTAATGTAATCATTCATTTCTCTTTAAAAAGTGCAAAAAGATATATTTTAGATTTAAAAAAACAGAAGAATATTTCATTAGCATTGTGTAAATAATGCGTCAATTTGTTTCATGCAATTCCTCCTTCAAAAGTTTTTATACAAATGTTTCTATCTTTATAACTTTCTACTTTCATGCTTTGCTTTTAAAGAAGAGGAAATTTCAAAAACCTGTTTTTTCGTGCATGTTATCGTTTTTGGTCATACATAATATTCTCTTTATATATGCTTATTAAAAATATAATATACATTTTTTTCTAACTATAATTGCTTTTAAACTCGATATGCATTAATTTTTGAAGGTATTTAAATGATTATTATGTAAATTAAATTTATATAAATAAATAACAGTACTTCAAAGGATTAAATATGCATTTTACCAGAGCAAACAAGTCGGAATGAATTTCAAAGCTGGATTTAAAAATCGTTTTCACAATGCGATTCTACCAAACAAAAACTGGCATATTTATTAAGTTTATGAATTAACTCAATTCAATTTTAGGGTTCTTTTTATCTTAAATAATAGGTCGCATTCTTTTATGCTTTATTTATTCTTTAAATTTATAAATATTTAACGATTATACAAGACGAGTTATAATACCACTACCAGTATGAAAAAGAAAAATTTCTCACTATTCTTTCTCATATAAAAGCAAAATAATGATAGGATGATATTATTAAAATATTTTTTTCAAAGCTGACTATATAATATTTATATTTAACATTACTGACGAGCAGGTTAAATAGAAACATGTAAAATTTTAAAAAAATGGTATGATCTCATTTAACACCTTTTGAACTATTACTGATAGTGAATTACTACGTAATGATCATAACATCTTCAATTTATAGTAGAATTTTCGTTTTGTTCTTTGTTCTTTTTGGTCTTAGTAGTATTTTTTCTTTATTTAGGTTCATCTTATAAAATTAGAATAAAAAATCAAGTAGATATGAGAGAATTAATAGAACAGTCAGAGAATAATCTAAAATGTGAAAAATTGATTACGTTTTAAAATGCTTCTCGGCATATTAAGAAGGTTGACTGAATGACAATTGTTCAAGTATCTAAGTAAATTAGGAATAACTAATTTTGAAAACTTTTATGAAAAAAAAAATTGCCTGCCTTTGAAATTAACAGTTTTTGAACAATAAGAAGGCCAATGTATGTTTTATAAAATCTGAATATTTATTCACTAAAAAGGGCAATTTATTTCATGAGAGAATAATTTTCACTAAGTTTTATTCATTTATTTTCACAAAACCTTTTTTTTTTTTTGTAGTAGTAGTAGTGGTATTTTTTTACACTTAATAATACCTTTAGCAAAAGAAATTATAAAAATCTAATATTCGCTTTCAACCTTCTGTTGTCATTCTTAAATTTCCTTAAATAATGTAGGAACATCAAATCCAATTATTTTTTAGCATACACCTAAAATTTGAAATTTCAATGACCAAATAAATTAGCTAGGAATTGAATTTAAAGTACTTTTAACTGAATGTAAATGAACACTTCTTATAGAAACACTGCGTTTACAAAAGGCTTCATTAAATTATATTGTTTAAACTGTGACAATATTATCAAATCTTTGTTTAGTTTCAAGATTACATATTGCATTTCAAGGAAAAAAATGTTTTTCTAGAATTTATTTAATAATTTAATTGAATTATTTAAATTAATTTGATTTATTTTATTTTTATCTAACGTTACAAAAACCTGAAAGACTGTATAATCAGTATTAAGATTATTTTCTATGTAAGATTCCCGCCAAAGTGACGTGAAATTCTCTTTCTTTTTCAAGTACTTAAAAATTACAAAATGTTGCTTGATTTTTTATTTTATTGCTATTGCTGTCTATTTATTTTATTTATTGCTATTTTTTATTTGATTTAATTTAATTAATTGTATTGCATTTCCTTCGATATATTTCAGTATGTAAATTGATATGTATTAAGCTTATCGATGCGATCAGACTGTAGTTAGTACAGTGCACAATTATTTTTTTAAACCTTTTTGTATGTTTTATATAATAAGTACAGTTTTCCAGTTATTATTATTTTTATAGGTTTTTATTTCAATATAAACTTGAAAACTATGTGCATTTATTAGTATTTGCTATGTCGAAAGCAGATTAAGGAGTTAATATTTTTCTTTCTATCGGTATACAAGTCGGAAAGATGCATTTAAATATATATATATATATATATATATATATAAACATGCAATCAAAATTAAACATATGATGAATGCAATTTTAAATGTGTTATTTTTAACTTTTTATGAAGAAAATAACTAGACATTTTTATCGAAATTATATTTTATACTTATCGTTATCAAAATAATATTTTGAGAGAAAAAAAGATTAATACCAATCGATTTGTTTAATATTCCATTTTAAAGCTATGTGAGATTTAATTTAGAACGGACATAGCAATTTTAAGCCAAAATCAAATGATGATAAGATAATTTTTCACCATAATTAAATCAAAAGATCAGCAACCCCTGTGTCAATTCCCAGATCACCGCACTTAAACCCCAAAATAACGAGTGGACGTTTGTTCCATGGAAGTAGACTTAACAAGTTACGATGCGCAAATTCGAAGCGGATCTTTAATCTCAAACCCTACCTGAAATTGCTTAACCTTCGAATATCATTGGCTAACCAAGAATGATTCAAGAATCAGATTCCTTTTAAGTAATTCTCTAACTAATTATGAGAATTCGTAGTAAATTTTTAAGCATCGATCCATGTACAAGCCTACTTCAAACTTAATATTATTTATTGTTGAATGGCAACAGTCATATATAAACAAATCATCATATGAATTTCAGACTGCTTCTTTGGACATTTTTACAGCTTCGTTGATTCAACCTATCGCATTGCTAATTAATAAAGCTACAAAATGTAATTAGACATATCTTCAGGAGACAATTCTGTTTATCAACCAAGAAATACATTCAGGTTTACAATTGGTTTCAAGAATTTGTTGAATCCATTGGTTTCAAGCAGAAAGTGGAATCGAGCTCAAAAATTGACTTAACCATCACCAAATGGGTAATAGTTACTATTGCCTACGAAATGTCCATATCATAAATAACAATTATCTGATAAAAAATGTTTTTTGTATTATTTAAAAACTAAAAAGAATTACCTTTTTAATTATATCAATCTCCTTTCCGTAGAATACCACCTCCTTAATTTTAAGATTATTTTTAATTCAATTTGATACGCTAAATACAACAATGATTTTTAAATGCTGTTTTGGAATTCAATTTCATTCATCAAAACAATCATG
This sequence comes from Argiope bruennichi, assembly GCF_947563725.1. NCBI lineage: Eukaryota > Metazoa > Arthropoda > Arachnida > Araneae > Araneidae > Argiope > Argiope bruennichi. The sequence goes on from NC_079156.1 coordinate 109,011,329, forward strand.
ACCAATCATTAATTTAGTACTAGGATTTCCAGTTCCGCTTTTATTTCGTAATTTATATTCTTTTTAATTTGCAGTAAGTTGATTCAATTGAATTCATGTTTTTCGATGATACCAAATAAAAAGGCAAATGTCTTTTTAATGCATTCCATAAATTATTTGACGGTCTATAAAGTCAATAATATGGGTGAACAAACTGATCGCCAAAGGCGACTAGAACTTAAAAAATATTTAACTAAAACAAAAGTTAACTTAAAATAATTTTTTACTTTCAACAAACACATGCACTTACACTATTAACAGTTAGTACGGTCAAATTTATTAAATTTCTTTCAGTTAATTGCATGTGGGTTTTTTTTAAATATAGAGATTCACAACAAAGCTCTAGACATTTTTAAAATCAATTTTTAATTATTCTAGTTGTACTCAATGAACTGAAAAGAAAATTGCTCTATTTTAAAGCAGCATTCTTATCTTATCCAAATAATTAGATTTTAATTAAAATATTTTTAATTTCCAATCATTTATTAAAATGAACTGATATAGGTCAAAGTATTTCTTACTGCTCAAAAAAAGAAAAGAAAAGAAAACTGTTATTGCTAAAATAAATGAAAGCGCTATCTATTTAAATTAAATTCAACGAGGAAGAATTTTTATTATAAAATTTATTGGATTATTGTTATTAACAAATAAAATAATTGTTTCAATAATTTTAATATAAACACTAATCATTTTTCTTGTTTCAAAATTAAGGTTCAATTTTTCAATAACAAATGCACGTTGCATCTTATAAAAAAGCAATTAAAAAAAGTAATTTTAGAAACTATTTTGAGATTCATTTTATGTGTAAGAATTTGTTAAATTCAAGGCTGAAGAGATCATAAGCCCTCTTTATTTTTAAAAATATTTTTATATCATAAAAAAGTGAAAAAGTGCTATATTAAAGTGAACAAAACATAAAAAAGTACAAAATGTAATTATAAAAAATAGTGTAAGGGCAGAGTTTTAGAATGCTTGTTATTCCTTTTAAATAATTTATTTTTCGTATTCTAAACATCGGGTACTTTTTAGTCTTTTCCAAGTATTCCAAGCGATTTTCCGTAAAATCGATTCCAGGTAACTTTTGTAAGTAACAATTTAGAACAGGAAAATAACTTTAAATTTGAAATTGATTTTTCAGAAATTGTCTAACACCGGCTTAAAACATCATTCATTCTCGAAGATCTTAGGGACTTAAGAACTGTTTTTTAAAAAGAATTCCCGATCCTCAGCTTTTAAAATAGTACAAAAAGTACAAACTTTATTGCGATGTCGCAACAAATTTTATCTCTAAGAGAAAGAACAGAAAAAGAAAGCAAAAATAGTAGAATAAATCATTTATGGCTCATAAAAAAAACGAAATTTAGTTGCATTAACAAAAATGAATTTTTCCCACCTTGCCAAAGCATTCGGAAATATGGAAATGGGAACTTAATTTTATGCATGGTAGCCTGGAACTTTACATACAATTTCTTATGGAGATCTTGATAGACAAGAAAATGTTTTTGCAATAGAAAATAAAGTCACAAAAGAGGAGAAAGCTTTTCGCCAAAAAATTGAACCAAAGGGAAAAAATATACCAGATAAAATAAAATGTCCTTTTAACATTTTAAATTTATTCGAAAATGTGTTGCTGACGGGGCATACTATTTCAACATGACCTATATAAGGCTGCGACTGACAGGGCATACTATCAGCTGCAGCATTGTATATGTCATGCTGTGACTGATTTTTAATTATGTGAATTTGTATTCCATTGACTTTCAACTGTTGTGTTCTCCCCTTTTACTTAATTCTGTGACTTAGAGTCCCCTAGAGTTGTTGACTTTTCCATTTGCGACTCCATGTTCTACTTAGATTATATTTGTTTCTCCTAGAAGTTTATCAATGGATTTCCATAAGTTCTGTATGTTTATTTGCACCTATTGGGGTGGGGTGCATCTAAGAAATGAGGATAGGAAACTTCCGGTATGGTGGTTGTTTCTTGCCACCTGGGTGAATACAGAAATGATCGGGGTCCGCTACCTCATACTGTTGACGAGACGTACTTCCCAACGGAAGTATTATACCGTGGCCGGTGATGGTCCTTAGGACTCAACTATAGTTCCCCCAGTGTTGCTGTCTTGGTGGTCCGATCGTTCAATTTTTTCTGTATTCTGGATCTGGCGGAGTAGCCGGTTCCCAGATACAATATTGTACAATATTATGCGATATTGTATGATATTAATCAATATTTGGCAATATTATACAATACTGAGAATGTTGAAAAATGGCATACAATATTGTACATTATTTGTGTTCTATTAGGGTTAAGGTATGTTTATTTGTAAAATGTCGATGAGATATTCCGGATTAGAATAACTTTCTATATTATGTTTGCTAATTAATATAGAAGGATAAGACAAAAATGTTATGTCTGCTTGATACCACAACCTCTATTTAAGAAATTCTATTTTAGAACAAAAAAAAAAGGGAGGGCTGTTTCCTTTTCTGGTAAACAATGCCGTTAAATATCTAATTCTGCAGAACACGCACTGCACAAATCTATTCTAAACTTAAACCTGCTTATGCATCAATGACCAGCAACTGACTTATCAATTCATTCTAGCAGTGTCCCGACACGCTCTTTTGGCTATATGGAAGTTTCTGTGACAGCTGTCATGTCACGGATGGGTCGCGTGACCGCCAAATCAAGACACATCTTGGCGGTTTTTTATTCAATCGGCCATGTCCAAGGAGAGTGTCCGGTGGAAGTCTGAGTTCGACTCCGAATCAAAGGAAGCAACAAACGGTATCTAATGAAAGATTTATTAGAGCGGGGAAATTTTAAGGCTGTATTGTGCGTGTGGTCAGCTGGCTACCCTTTAATCGAAACGCATCATCATCATCAGATTGCAATGATTAATGGTTGTTTCGTTAAAATGGATTTGAATTCAGGTTCAGCTTCGTTAATGGAAAGCGTTAGATGGCTATTTTTAGAATTTAGTGAATTTATTTTCTTTATGCTTCATTTAAAAACATTTATTTGGGGGATATAAGGAATTTAGCAGTGTGGTCACTCAGAATAAAATCTAATATATAAAAATGAATTTTTGTTTGTTCGTACCTCATGTAGTCCCGTTCAATTGCTTGCGATGAAACTTGGCCAACGTATTGCTTGCATGTGCACGAAAGTTATAGACATAGTAAAATTAACACAAATAAAACTTGTGTTTTAATTTAAATAAAATTTAATTAAAGTAAATTTAAATAAAATTTTTAAACAAATTGTTTCATACGTTTTTATGATTCAACTTAAAAATTGAGAATGGACAAAAGACAAACAGTAAATGGCAAACAACACATGTCAGTCGGAGTTAATCGTGCGTATATCAAACAAAATAAAATTATTATGATTGATGCCAATCAATGTGAGTGAAATAAAATTTAAAATATTTGGTGGTGCAAGCGTTAATTTTTTTTTCTTATTAATGACTAGTCATCTTCTACACAGGATGCTGTTAGCTATTTTCCTAAATTAATGTTGCCGAAATTTCCAAAATTGTTTCTTCTGAGCGCAGCAACGCTCCGGGTACCAGCTACTAAATTATAAAAATAACTTAAGAGTAATTCGATAAAATACAGACAAAAGTATTTTAGATTATGTAGCAATAGATAAAACAATGTAAAGCCCATTTTTCTTCTTTCTTTTGGCGTATCACTTGAAAGAAATTTTCAATACATTCACAAAAATAGATGTAGCAATTATCCGACGAAATTAAAGAATCGCAGTGGAAAGAGTATACTCGATTTATCTTAATTCAAAAGTCAGTAGAAAAAAATTAAAGTTTCTAACCTCTAAATCAACAACGATAATATTTTATTTTTATTTTTCTATATTTAATATTATTTTTTTTAAAGTCCTACCATACCGACACACAAAAAAATGCATTTAATATTATCGAAACGTGAATGCATATAAACGCAGTCATAAAAACAACGAAAAGCATCATGGCAAAATATTTTTAAAGAATAAATATAAAATTTTATGGGAAATAAAATTTGTATCACTGAAAATCTAGATTTTTGATAGTTAAAAACTGTTTTTATGAAATAATATAGTCCGAGGTTTATGGACTTATTATATTGGAGTTAACATTAATTTAATTAAACACAAAAAATGAATTATTTAATTAATATTTTGATAACGAAGTACCTACTTGCTTCATTATGAGACAACCCAAAAAAGTAACTACTATTCAAAAATTTAACTACTGCCAAAAAAAGGTAACTCTTATCCAATAATATTATTATTTGCAAAATTTGAGTACCGTATGCTCAGTTATCTGCCTAGAGGTGTCTTTTACATGTCGCATAAAGTAATTACATAGATTATAAAAAATATGCAACCTGTTAACTTTTGATAAAAAAAGAATGAATAAAAGTGAAGTAAAATAATATAATTGTTATCCATTTTGTTTTGCAAAGACATCAATTTAATAATCCTGTTTAAAGTAAAGTATTCGTTTTGTAAAAAAAAAAATCTTTGGAGCTTTAATAGTTAATACTTTTATTTATTTGAATACGCCAGAGATTCTAACCTACCATCATGTGGAACAAGATTATCTACATAAGCCTATCTACTCTATCTTTTTCACATCCAATACATTTTGCAATTTTAAATATTATAAAAATGCCTTTAATGTAACTTACATGGATTCGTATGTATCTAAGGAAAGTTTATTATTGTTGCATTTACAGAAATATATATATATTTTTTTTACCTTTGTAGCGGTTACAAAACTCTACCACCATCTCTTTTGATACAACAGATGGCGTTACCTTACTAACATCAAATTATATTTCCCATGATTCTTCTTGGGGGTGATTTCCCATGATTCTTCTTAGCTTATATCAATTATTATTATTATTTGACAGGTTAAATGACTTCTTGGTTGCTGATATTTTTATTTACCAATATACTATGGTATTCTAACCATTTTGCTTCTTATAAAGTTTCAGCCAGTTTTACTATTATAGTATATGAAATAATCATAAAAAATATCAAAGCCCAGGTGTTTGAAAAATACACTGACTAATTTTTAAAAAAAAAATCGTTCTACTGTAATACATTTGTTACAAACTATTTGTACAAATGTACGCTTTATACATGATACAAAATGGTGAGAAAGTTATGACATCTTAACAACCCAAAACGTGAATTTGAATGGAGATTTTCTACACATGAAAAATTAAGTTTCTCAGCCCATGATTAGCTTCAGAGCTTGGGAACAAATAGTTTCTCATATTCAAGGAAAGGTTTTGTTTTAAATAAAAATTTACTAAACAGGAAATTGACTCAGCATCTGAAGATGCTCCTTAACTAGATTTGGACATTATAATAACATTTTTTTAAAAAGTGGTCTTTTTAGGATTTGTCATTTTTTTTTTTCATTGATTCGATGTTAAAAAATAAGCAGCGTTATATGTATATGTATTAGATAAAAATGTTTTATTAAAAGAGATTTAAATGTTACAAAGTAGTAAAAATTTAATATAAAGCTGTTTTTCATCATCGTTTGCTTGCATTTATTTATTATCTTTATTTCTTGACACATTCATAATATTAACATAAGATATAATTCCAACTATATTTCCTTTTCCTTAATGAGAAATGCAGTCAGAAATATTTCTTCAACTGACAGATCTGCTTAGGAGACATAGAATAAATTGATTCTTTCCATCAGAATGAAAATCTCCATTATAAAGATGCCGTTCAACGAGTTTTCAATCAGTATTCAACCAATTTTGAAGCACTTCATTCTTAATGGAATAATTGTCTCGTATTACTCTCATATTTTTAAACATATACACCAAAAGATAATGAAAACCATCTTTAAAGTTAATTGTTAATAATGAAAAATCGTAAATATTTTATATTCTACTTTCTTATAAATATATTCTTAGCATATTCAATTCTATGACATAAAATTATTTTAGAATTACTTGGTTTTTGTCAAGTTCGCTTCAAAATTTAAATAGACACACTATTGCCAAATTTAAAATAAAAATAATGGCAATCAAATAATTAGCTGCTTTTTTAAAGTCCCAATGTTAATTAGAAGTCCAAAATTAAGACCTGGAATTTTTATACACTTGAAATCGCCAGAAATCGAATTAGAAAAAAAAAAAAAGTTAGCAACTAAATTTTCAGTATTTTTATAACTGATAAATAACTAACTTAAAAACACATCAAAAATAAAAAATCGTTAAAAAAATTTAAGAGTACTTACATTTTTTTTATGTCAGTAAAAAAAAATTATTAAAAAAATTGAAAAATTATAAAAAAAATAAGTAAATTTATAAAAAAAATTTTATTTTACTAGGTATAAAATATACTTATTGTTGCTAAATCAAGAAATATATAGAAAGTAACATATATGACACTATTATTTTGATTTTTCCAAAAAAAAAAAAGCATTACCTTTCAAAAACAAGGTCATTTAACTTATATAATTGCTACAACCAAATACTATCAATTTTTTTTCTTTTTCCTTTTTTTTGTGTTCTTGAAACATTCTTTTCTGGGAGTAGAATGATTTTTATTTTCCAAATCTGATTCTACGTCTATTATTACACTGAGTAACAAAATCGATGAAAATTCTCTTACATAAGCATTTCCTTTCGCTGTAAACCCTTCATCAAGAAACTAATTACAACTTCCAAACAGAAGACGGACGAACGAATTGTTCGTATCTGTCTGTTCTTCAACATGCTCCATTTCACATGGAGTGTTTCAAGAAAGAAGCTTATTCGATACAAAGTTTTCTGGGAAACGTCTTCGTCGATCCATGCATTGTATTATTAGCGGACTAAATCAAGAATAGGAGAAAAAATTAGTGCTTTAGATTAGTAGGCTGACCCAGGGAAGCGTGATTCCGTTCAGGATATTCAAGGATCCCGTTCCCAATCTCAAGATTTCACTGCTCCAGGCTGTGGATTAGGTTAAGCAACAAATTTGCAGACAGGATTCAGGAAATAATTTTTGTTGGGAAATTCAAAGAAATATAGTTATAATATGGCATGACTAGATCAAATATGCCAATTTTTATGAATTCTTTGTAATCTTAAGAATTGATTATTCGATCTGATTGAACATCCAAAAAGAAGCCTGAGAGTTTCGGTTATACTATATAATACTTGCAAACTTTTATAAATGATGTGGTAGGATTTTGATTTTTGAATTACGTTATGAATTTTTTTTGTAGCCCTTAATTTTAGTAATTATGTTTTTAATAGTCATTTATTGTATAGCTGTTTATTTTAAGCCGTTACATTTCTATCAATCATTTATTATATAGCCATTTATTTTTACCAAACTAGCCATTATTTTTTTTAATCTTTCGTTGAGTTTCAAAAATTATATTCTTGAGTTTTTAATCGAACATCCAAATAGAAGTATGGTTTGATTATATAAAATTATTGTTATAAATTTTGAACAAAATTTCAGGTGCAAAAAAAATTTAATTTATATTTTATAAGATTATTATAATTCCAAACTGTTTGCAACTGCAATTCGAAAGTCAAAACCTGAAATTGTTCATTTTTAGAATAGAAAACAATCAAATTTCAATTCATTTTAAATTATAAAAAAAAGAAACTAAAAATTCAGCTCGTTTTTTAGTTCGCAATTTTCTTTTTTCGTTGGTTTTATTAGAATAAAGAGGAATGCTGAGTAAATGATGAAAAAGATTTGAGCTTTGTTCTTAGAATAATTATATAAAAAGTTTTACTTCTTTTAATTTTGATGAAATTTCGGGTTAAAAAATCAGTTCTTAGTCTTTATTAAATTCAATAAACATTCATTTATAAGATGAGTTTTTTTTTTTTTTTTTCTTAAACCTCATGAGTCTTGTTTGTTTCATTTTCATTACTCATTTTCCATGAGTTAATTAACTTAAAATATGTTGATTTTAGCATAATACATTGTATGCTTGCAAATATAAATTAGCGAGAGATATTTTTAAATACATTAGAATATTCAATTTTTATGCTTCTATTCTGTGTTTTCAAATAATTTTTAAGAATTTAAAAATATTTACTATAATAATTCTTTATGCAAAAAAACTTACTGAGACTTCAAATTATCGTCTGAAATGAAGATCGTTTGATTACAATAAATTTCGATTGAAATGTTGCTTTAAATAATACTTACAAACTATGGGTTACAATTGCATATAATTATAGAAAATTCCTTTGATTAAAATTTTAGAAATTTAGTATCACATTAAAAAATGGTACTCTACAGATATAAAAGAATTTTCTTTCATTGGAATTAATTAATACTTTAAATTAAAATTGGTTAGAATTTGATCTTCATTATTCAATGTACTAATAAATCGCAACATCGGAAATCAAATGGATCGCTTTTCAAAACAAAAAAATGACAAATTACTATCTCTTATTCAGTTAATCATTGTACTCATCAAGCATGCTTGGAAGTGATATATATTATGGCTTAATTATTCATTCATGCAATAGGTGAATTAGATAAATGCTCAGAATGTGCAAAACCTTCCATGTCATAAAAAAATTATATATTTTTTAAATTACCATTCGTGAAAAAAAATATAAAATTGTATCTTGATTTTCAATAATCGCAATTCTAGGATAATAATGACTGTAGATTTTTTTACATTTTGCTCCTTTGATCTATTTACAATATTTTGTAGATTGTGCCAAATTAATTTTAACCATTGGGAATGATCCTATACTTTCTAATAAATGTATTTGTGTATTATTAGCCATATGAAATTTCGCTTATCAGCTGTATGTGTGTGTGTGTGTGTGTGTGTGTGTGTGTGTGTGTGTGTGTGTGTGTGTGTGTGTGTGTGTGTGTGTGTGTGTGTGTGTGCGTGCGCGCGTGCACGTGCGTGCGCGCGTGCACGTGCGCACGCGTGCGTGTAAGTTTTGAAGGTTAATTTTAAAATCATCGGAATTATTCTCATTTATTTAGTTCAGTTAACTGGGGAACTACTGGTATTAAATGATCGATTCACTGAACTTTCCTATATATCTAGCTACTAATACAATTTGAATTTTCCCAATTTATCAAATTTGACTTCAACAGAAAAATAATGAAAAAATAATCTAGGACAATCAACTACAATCGAAATTAAATTCGTGATTCTAAACGTTAGTATGAATCAAGCATGCAAATGGATTTTAATGCTTTATACAATATTTAAAAGTTAAAATGCTCAAAAAAGAAGTAGTGTCTTTAAAGGGGAGAGGGTTTGTTTGAGGAAACTTTTCTGGTAAGAAAAGACTAACAAGATATAAAAATAAGCTTGTTATCTTATGTTGTGTATAATTACCAGATCATTTAACTGCTCATTAATATTGTTACTGCCTTTCTTTCTTTTTTTTCCTTCAAAATTTGCTTCTTTACACTTACGTCTAATTTGCTTGATTGAAGTCTTACAAATAAAAACATCGTTTAAAATATGCGCTAATGACAAAGCTTTGTCATCCGCGCACATATGAATAACCTGACATTACGCATCGTTAATAGGAATCTATACGCTTTGTAAAATAAGCCCCAAAATAGCAAGCCTCTTGCAAAAAATCCACTCATTGCCGAAAGCAAGGCCAATATCACCTCATATTTCACTAGAAAAAACAGAGAACCCGCTTAGATATCCGATGACTTCAAATTCTGGGGGACCACAAGGAGGCAGCAAAAATTTTTTGCAGAAATCTATTTATTATGCATGATAACTGTAAAAATGTTTATAAAGAATCTGTTGTTGTTGTTGCCCATTCTCAAAAACAGCAGAGTTACATCAAGTCTATGAAATCGTGAAATCTGAGGAAGTCCAACACTAACAATGGATTGTCAACAAGATCCTGCCTTGTGAGGCCCAGACAAATAAGAATATGATCAGGTGAAGACTCTTCCGTAAAACACTTGAGCAGACTTCAAAGCGCTTAGAACTCTCAGAATATTTTATAGTTCCCACTGAGAAAGCGATTAAAAGTAGTCTGAACCTGCCTACTACAATCAAGAGTCAGAGTGTCCCCTGGACAACTACTCTTATACTAGAGATGTACTGGTGTGACAAACCAAGTGGTTTTATTTTGGCTTTTGGCTCCCATGCAGGTAAGAGTTTCAGTAAGAACAGAGGCAGCTCCCGCTTTAGCCAGGGTGTCCCAATTTCATTCCCCTCGATGCCAACATGAGAGGTTATCCGATGTATGAGACAAGGAAAGGCGTTTTAGGTTTTTGAGCATATTCACTTCCACATTATCCCTGGCACTATGCCAATTCGCCAAGTGTTGAATTGAGCTTCTACTATCTGACAGAATCCAGATTGCATTTTTATGAGTGAGTGTCTTCAGCAATTCTAGTCCTTCATTGATGATAAAAAATCCTATTCTACTTGGGTTTTTTTTTTTTTTTTAGTCTTTACGACACCTTAAATAATCAAAGTTCAAGCAATACTCTCTCCATTTTCTCTCCTGATTTAAAAAAATAAGGATTTTAAGAAATTGTAATTTATCTATTTGTTTTTGACTTTTAAGCTACCTTGTTTTGTTACAAGTATTAAAAATAGTTTGTAACTTAATTGAACTAATGTAAGTTTCTTATTAATTTGCTCTTAAATTTCTAACCAATTAATACATATTCTATATTATCTGTATAAATTAAATAAAGACACTTTGCAGGGAATTAATCGTATCTCTCTCTTTTTTTTTTTAATTTACAAAGGAAAAGATCTTGCATCATTTGAGACGATCTAGACAAGAGCTTTCTGTGTAACTGGTTTCTGTCCAGTTCGAAAAAGCCTCTCACAATGTTTCTATTTTCACTAATAAGTAATTAATTCATACAAAACATTTATAAATAAATTTATATTAATTATATTAATTTTTAATAAACTGCTGAATTATTTCCGATTCATAAAGTCACAGTGGTATAGGTACCGAATGGCAATCCATTCAGACAAAACTTTAGCGCATTTATATCCTTTATGAACAGATTTTGCACAAAATTTGATATAAATCCGCAAGTTTGATGTAAAGACCATATAGCAAATTTCATATATCTAGCTCAAAGCGTTTTTGAGTTATCTTTGCCATAGACAGACAGACGGACATTTCCCAATAAAAGTGTTTTTCCAACTCATGGTGATCCAAAATGGAGAGATTCGTCGAAATCTTGAGTTCGAATCTTTGGCGATTAATATATATATATATATATATATGTGTGTGTGTGTGTGTGTGTGTGTGTGTGTGTGTGTGTGTGTGTGTGTGTGTATGTATGTATCTAGAGTTAATTATTTATTTTACTAATTATTATTAATCTAATATTTGAGTAATTATTTTGAGAGAGATCATTTACTAGATTTTATTCATTTTACATTTTACTACTCATTTTACTTACATCATACTACTAAGTATATACTAATCGTTTTAAGCTAGAGAGATAATGTTATTCAAAATGTTTCTGTACTTGCGCTTGAACCTTTTGCGCCAAACTGTCTTCATCTGCACTTCTTAAGTATGGTCGAAGGCATTCAAGTGTAAAATGTGTATCTGTCTGATTTATACAAGCAGTGACAGCTGAACTACACGTTGTCATTCTCATCCTTTCAAGCATGAAGTTCAGTCCATTTGATATAGATTATCAAAAGATTTCGTTGGCAAAAAAAAAAAAAAAAAATTGAAAAAGTATAATTAAGATATCGACATTGTACAAAAATCTAGATGGGGACATTTTAACAACAAAAAAATATGCAAAAGTGGATAATATGAACCTAGAATAAAATAATTCTTTTTCAGTTTATTTTGTTCCTTAAAAAAATTGAGGAATAGTAAATTTTGAAAAAAAAAAAGAATTTTAAATACATTATTGTGACGATTGGAAAAACATTTGATATAAATCTTAAATTTTTCTGCTTTTTTTAAGCTGAAAAAAAATTGAGGAATAGTAAATTTTCAAAAAAAAAAATTAAAATACATTATTGTGACGATTGGAAAAACATTTGATATAAATCTTAAATTTTTCTGCTTTTTTTAAGCTGAAAAAAAATTGAGGAATAGTAAATTTTCAAAAAAAAAAATTAAAATACATTATTGTGACGATTGGAAAAACATTTGATATAAATCTTAAATTTTCCTGCTTTTTTTAAGCTGAAAAAAAATTGAGGAATAGTAAATTTAAAAAAAAAAAAAAAGAATTTTAAATACATTATTGTGACGATTGGAAAAACATTTGATGTAAATCTTCAATTTTTCTGCTTTTTTTAAGCTGAAAAAAAATTGAGGAATAGTAAATTTTCAAAAAAAAAAAAATTAAAATACATTATTGTGACGATTGGAAAAACATTTGATATAAATCTTAAATTTTTCTGCTTTTTTTAAGCTGAAAAAAAATTGAGGAATAGTAAATTTTGAAGAAAAAAAAAAAAGAATTTTAAATACATTATTGTGACGATTGGAAAAACATTTGATATAAATCTTAAATTTTTCTGCTTTTTTTAAGCTGAAAAATTAAGGAAGAACTGAAGCAGCTTCTGTTCAGTTTAGTTAGTTTAGCGTCCGGTTTTAAAGCAGCACTAGGCTATTTTTGGACTACATCGTAATCTTTATGTGACCTTTGGACAATAGATGGGAGGGCGTTTGCCCCCGACGGATTTAACGTGCATCGCACCCGCTTACACGATGGTTCTTCTGTGGAATCGGATCTCGAACCTAGAACCCTCAGTCCCAGAAGACGAGATCGTTACACCAGGCTACCGAGGCTCGGAAGCAGTGTTCGATGTTAATTCAGTTATAGCATTTTAAATAAATAATTTCTCTTATTTTTAATGTGTAATATAATTAATTAAAAAGCGAAAACTAAAGAGCATTTTTGTTTTCTATATTCGATCTGTTCAATGGGAAAGCAGAGTAGTTGATAAAAATTTCAACACTGACATCTGATGAATTTTCAAATTTAAATCCATCTGAGTCAAAAAAAAAAAAAAAAAAATGAGATATTTCCGCGTGTTTATTTGTGAAAACGAGGGCACAAAAACGCAAGAAGCTGAAATGTTAAAAATTTTGGTATACGATTTTTAAATTAAAAATGTAGATTTCTATCAATAAAATGCTGTTCAAAAGCAGAAAAATGAGAACCAGTGGGAATTGTCTCTCTGGATACATTCCTGCATGCTATAATAAAAATGTTATCCCCCTCCCTCAGATAAAAACTGTGGATTTTTGACAAAGCCCTGAATGTCACAAATGCTCAGATTTTTATTTTTAGAGTCTCATACATAAGAACTGTGTGATTCTTAGGTCTGAGAAAAAAAATAGAAAAAGAATCTGAATGTGTGTTTTTGAGGCTAGTTTTTCGGCCGCTTCAAAAATAGTCGCATGATTAGATAACAAATTTCATTGATGCAAAATGTTGCATTTTTGAATTATAACATACGCATGTATGGGAAAACACAAACAGACGGCCAACCATTTTGACAGACTCGGTTCAAAATTGAATAAAGATGTAATCTTTAAAACCTGAAACTATCTACTCGTTGCTTTTCTGAGTTATAGCATTTACATGATTGCGAAAGGTGGAACTTATACTATTTAGTTCAAATTTTGACAAATATACTTTACACGCTAAAACTGGTATCAAATGATAGTTATCTAATTCTTTACGCGTTTTGAGCTACCGCCTTTTCAAGCATAAAAAGTACAGATATGGTCAACTCCTAAAAGGATTTGGTTTAAAATGTGATACAAATTTATTTTAAATGATATATTTTTTTATCAAATTTTACCCATCCATTTATTTCCTTTTTGTACTTACCATGTTGGCCTGTTCTCAAACAGTCAGATAGACCGATACCGTCTGAGTAGATTTCGCTCAAAATTTATTAGAAATTTACAAATTTAGTGTTGAGACCACACACCAAATTTCATCTGCATAGTTCAAAGCGTTTTTGAATCATTTTTTCATAGATAGACATAATTTTCAAAATGTGTTTACGGACTCAGGAAGATTTGAAGTGTGCAGATTCATCGAAATTTCGAGTTCGAATTTTTTAACGCTTATAATACTTATTCTTCGTATACGAGAAAATTAAAATAATAAATAATTAAAATAATAATTAATAATAAATAATTAAATAAAATAATAAATAATTAAATAAAATAATAATTAATAATAAATAATTAAATAAAATAATGAATAATTAAATAAAATAATGAATAATTAAATAAAATAATAAATAATTAAATAAAATAATAATATAATAATTAATAATAAATAATTAAAATAATTTTGTGTAATAATTATTATTATCATACATATTTAAAATTTTTCCATCATGTTTTAACTTTCGTAATTTTTTATCGCACTAAAGATTGATTGAATGTTTCATTTTGGCAACCTTGTGCTTTTTGTTCTTTTTCATTTACTTACAAGAACCCATTCTATCAATGCAATGCACGTGGGAAATTTTATGGTTCACCGTTGCTTGAGTTAAGAGATATTATATAATTTGATGCGTGATTTTAAATATCTTATCTTTTTTTTCCTCACGTGGGTTTCACTGATTTCGTTACTTTCTTTTCAAGTACGTTCTTTGCAATTTAGAAGATAATAATTCATTCAATCCTTCATATTTAAAGAAGGTTTGGTATTTAATATTGCGTCATGAAATTCCTATTCATTACTAATTCCATACTGATATTGTAAAATCCGGTTCAAACCGGAATTAGCAGAGTTGATGATTTGAATCACTTTCTTCATGGAGTGAATTTTTTGGTGCTTACATTATAACTATGCATTATTTTAAGAATATATGCATTGCGTTGGTTCTTTCTCTCTCTCTCTCTCTCTCTATTATATTTAATTACTTCCCTCATTAGATGCATGACTTAAAAATATTAAATGGACAATTAGAAATAAAGCACTTACAGTACAAATATAAATTGTGAAACAAATTGAAATCTAAACATAACCAAGTGCGTAATTTTGCGCATACGAAATTATTTTAACACTTGCGATTTTGAAACATAAATTACTTTATTCATGTCATTTATTTTTCATTCACGATGTTTTTAAAAATATAAAAACAATTCATTATATAAAAGCATTATAATTAAATACATTTATTATCTCTTATTATATAAAAGCATTATAAATAGATACATTTCGTTTTACTATCGATTTAAAAATGCTTCCAAAATTTTCCTCTGTTGAAGAGATATAAATTTATTACGTTAAAATAAAAATAAAATTCATCCATTATTATAATTCACAAATAAATTTGCAATTCATTTATTATGATTTACCTAGCTATCGTAGCTTCTTTTTTTACTATTTTTTATTCTTATCAAAAAATATTTTTTTATATAATTCTGCGTGATTGAGTTTAAAAATATAAAGAATGTTTTTTAACTAAATCTAGATTTGAACTTTTATTAATTTATTAAAATTATTAAGTAAACAACTGAAATCAACGAGTGGAAACTTTGTTTAAAAGTTTTCTAACTCAAGAAGAAAGAGAATTTAAATAAATAAGTTTTTAGTCAATAAAATCCTAAATTATTATAGTAATCAATATAATCATCAAAATATCGGACAAAAAAATTGTATCAGCTATCAAAGTGATATTAAGTATCAATTATAATATCATTTAAAAATCATTTTGGAAATTTCAGAAGGATATCCTGTAAAAATATAGAAAAGATATATATTCTGAACAAGGGTATTTATACGTCGCATGGCGGTCTATGTACGGCCAAAATAGAATCGTAGAACAATTGCATTGGTCGCACTGTTTTTCCGCAAGTTTCCACCATACAGTCAAAATATTACTCTGATAAATTTAATAAGTATTCTATTTTCCAAATTACAGATATTATTTTTATTAAATATATCTTTTGTAAGAAAAACATGTATTATTGTATGGCAGTTTGGCAACAATTTGTTTATCCAAATTATATTCAGCATGCTGATTATGCAAATCTGGTTGAGATAAACGTGATGATAAATCGATTATCCGGATTATAGATAGTATTAAATATATGAAGTTTCTTTGTATAATATAGTCACAAACTCATATTTATGATTTTGATTATGATTATCCATATTATGAATAGCATGTGTTATTAATTATGTGATTAAATATAAATGCGTATTACGTTTTCTTGTAAGAAAATCATCAATTATGAAAAATTTGCACGCTAACTTAATTGGCATCATTAAAAAGATTTTTTTAAATTTAAAATGAAACAAAAATTGTTTTTGAGCATTAATATTTTTGGAAGTTAACATAGGAAAACACCAAAATCCAGCTTAATTTTTAATTAATTGAAAATTTAAAGTAATTTTCCAAAGCTCACATATTCGCCCTTCAAAAAAAATTTGTAGGTATTTTTGTAGATATATTTGTAGGTATTTTTGTAGGTATATTTAAAGGTATTTTTGTAGGTATATTTAAAGGTATTTTTGTAGGTATATTTAAAGGTATTTTTGTAGGTATTTGTATTTTGTAGATAGGTAATCTACCTATCTTGGCCTATAAGAGCGCCAAAAGTCAGGTACATATTCTGCTTTACTATAGAAAGAGATACTAAGCGTCCTTGTATGAAAATCATATACTTCAATCATGTAGCCATTCAAAGTTATAATTTAAAATTACCAAAATCTAGCTTAATTTTTAATTAATTGAAAATTCAAAGTAATTGTTTCAAGGTTCATATATTCGCCCTTCAAAAACATTTTTGTAGGTATATTTGTAAATATATTTGTAGGTATATTTAAAGGTATTTAGCCGGCGTCCTGGCATAGGGGTAGCGCGTCTTCCCCGTGATCTGGGCGTCCCGGGTTCGAGTCCCGGTTTGGGCATGGTTGTTCTATCTGTGAGATGTGTGAATGTGCCCTCCTGTAAAAAGGGTTGTGCAAGCGAATGAATGATGCGTGAGTGGCAAAGTCGTACTCTTGGGCCTAGTTGGCGCTGCTATAAAAAATAAGAGACGTTCCCCCTCAGGCTTAAATCGCTGTCTTCGTAACAGCGGGCTTGTCAGTGGCAAGTGCCATAAGAAACAAACAAACAACAAAGGTATTTTTGTAGATATTTGTATTTTGTAGGTAGGTAATCTAGTATGACAGTACTAAGTCAAACGGTCTTGGTCTGTAAAATCGCCAAAAGACAGTTACGTATTCTGCTTTACTAGTAGAAAGAGATACCAAGTGCCTTTGCATGAAAATCATATGCCTCAATAAAGTAACCATTCAAATATATCTGAATCCCGCTAGATTTACTGATATGTTCATATTGTAACATTTCCTTGAGTCTACTAATTCAACAATCATATTTCAATCGAGATTTGATCTGATTGAATATTCTTCCAAAAAACGCATTTGAGCGTTAACAAAGCGCACAAGACGATGCCATTTTATGAAACCTGTAATAAACACAGCCATTTGCGGATCTTCCATAAATTCCTTTCATCTTTTCATGCCCGTAGGCAACAGGTGAACAAAAAGCATTGAATTAGCAACGGGCGATCGACGTTAGGTGCCTCACGTTCGGGATCGGTACGTTGCTTTTTTAGGTTGAGATCTCATTTTGAAATCTTTACGAGGCGGATGATGAACTTTTTTTTTATTTACCTATTTCTGCTCGTTCTTTTATGTAAGCCGGGAGAAGTATTGTCACTGAAAAGTATCCATCAGCTATCAGTCGGATAAATATTTATTGAAAAGTTCACGAATCACTGATTTCCTTGACGGGTAGTTGCGTGTTAAACGATGATAATACCAATCTTACCTTTCTAAATGTTGATGCTACTCTCAATATTTCGTGCGCATTGTGGTTTTCGTGAATTGAAAGCAATGAAAACATATATAAATATTTGCGTTTTATTATTATTATTGTAATTTGATTTTAATTTATTTATTTATTAGAAAACTCCTCATGCTTTCTTCAAAGAAATCAGAAGATACATTAAACCTCTGTCGTGAGATTCTAATCTAAAAAGGAAAAGTTGTTGAGCCGCGAATTAAAATTTTGTATTTTGACATGTATTTGCTCCCCCCCCCCCACCTTTCTTTTCTTTCTTTTTTTGGGGGGTAGGGGACATTAAATTACCGTCAATCAGTTTTAATATTTACAACATTAATATCATGCACATGCGAAAAGAATCCGAACGATTTGCATGTTAAAATTAATAAAACAATTATAAAGCGTTTCGATAGAAAAAAAATGGAATAATAATTTTGACAACACATTATTAGCCATAAATTGAGTGGTATAATACCCATAAAACAAAAATAGCTCAAAATGCTCTACGAGACAAGCCGTTAAGCTGAATTCGATGCTGAAATCAATTTTTAATAATGCATAACCAGTTAGAGTTTTTTTAATTAATCAAAATTTTGTCGTTTATCCTCAATAATTGCAATGCATATTATTGCATAAAAGAACATCGTACATCACTTTTTAAAAAAATTTAAGGTATTCGAACACGTTAAAAAGGTCGATTTTCGCTAAAAACGACATTAAATTTTTTTTATTATTGAATAGATCAGTCTTTGAGCTATCCAAAACAGGTTTACTTTTGTCTCTATGCTAATTAGAAGTCAAGATATTAATATTTTCGTAAAGATAGGTAAACCGGAAGTGGACATTTAAATAACCGGAAGTACTGATTTTAAGGATCAAAAACATGTTAAAAATTTGTATAAACACAAATTTAGTTTTAAATATGGAAAATTTTTTGCACAGAAAAACACAAAGGGCCAATGAGAGTTTCAACGGTGTTTTGTAGAAATTTGTACCTAAAAATGTCTTTGTTGAGCTCCGAATTCTCAGATTAGGGGCTTTTATGCCTGTAATACATTTTAACGTAAGTTTTATAGAATTAGTGAATATTCTTAAGATTGTTAAAGTGTATCTTAGTAGAAATTCAGTTAGAGCGTTTACTGATCTCGACAAAGAGAGAATAAATTACTCTGAGCGGCATTCAAATGTAAAAATTGCCAGAAAAAAATTAAAATGATTAAAAAAAATTATTAAAATATTAGGAGAAAGAAGGTATAAATAACCTATAAATGTGGTGAATTTTAAGTATGTGCACTCATAACTTATTATTAAAATATGTTACTATATACTTTAAATGCATTTTTCTCAAAACTGATTTTTTCTTAATTCTTGCTCACTCCAAATCAAATAACACAAAATATAATTATCATATTACTATGAAATTTGGTGGACTTTGTCTTTATTCTATTTTCTAGGGAATGAACAAAAAGAATTTAAATCGAGTGAATATTTTTTTTTTTTTTTTTTTTTACTTTACAGCTTATTCTTTGAATAATAACGTCATAAAGTTACTAAAAATTTCATGATAAATCTTCGACTGGTTGTAAAATTTTCATTTATTATTATAACCATACGCTTGTAGTTCATTCCCTATAGAAAACTATGCAGTTTATTTTGGTATAAGTTTTGTTTGGATGAGAGTAATAGTTTTTGATGTATCCAATTTAAAGTCTTTTAAAAATTTGCTTAAATTTATACTATTAAATGCCAATTTTCAAAAAGTTTTAATGTTTATTTCAAATATTGACACCCTATTATTAATTTTGAATAGTCTTGAACCCAGAAATATGGTTAAAGTATGTCTACACCATGTTTTTCTAAAAAAATTGCTCCGAACGTGTTCGGATACGTTAAGTAGCTTTTTCAATGGTATCAGTTTTATTTACGCTGAGGTGGTATGTAGATTATTATGATCCATGCAGGGAGCAACAGGACGAATGTTTTTAGGAACATTTCTTTCAATAATCACATTCACACATTAAACAAGCACAAACACAAAGACAAGACATTCACGCGCACGGCTAAACAGTTCAGCATCACATGTCATTCTAATTACAATCGCATCGCAATGCACTATGGGATGGCCTAATCAGGTATCGCCATCTAGTATCCAAAGAGAAGATAAGAGTAATGCAACTGCTACAACGCTCACTTTTTTTTTCGAATGTGATGAATTTGAAAAATAATTAATCACATTACTTCCCCCCCCCTTTTTTTTTCCTTTAACTTACTGCCATCTTACATATGCGCGTTTCGATGATATCAAGTATATTTATTGCGTCCATTTTAGTATTGTTAATGGGCTCATTATTGTATCCCATTTTAGTACTGTACAGCCCGGGTCACTAATATGTAATTTACTGATCACGTCCGGGTCACCAGTATGTAATGATATAAAGCAAAGCTGAAGAAGTCGTGCTGTCATACATTAGGCGTGTTCTTATTAAAATAATTCAATCCAAAGTAAGACGACAAGAACATTTAATATTTACATTTAAATATAACGATCGACGTTAACAGAAATAGCGCTATGCGTATATCAAATCTTTCGAACACCAGTCAATCAACAAACTAGAGTTGAGTTGTCACATAACTTCTAAATTCAATAATAAAATGTTTTAAGTTGAGCGTGAGTTTATTTTTGCTTCTTCGTTGCATCACAAAATCACGCACACATACAATGTAGAGCATGATATAAAATATAGAAAGCTCTTAGTATATTCTTACTCATAAAACTAAAATGAATACACTTATATCATAATTATAATATTTTATTTTGTTTCTTTTCTTCTAGCTTTTAGTTTTTCTTCTTCTGGCATGCACGTGGACGGCAACATCTGGTCAACTAAACCGATTAAAAGTACCACGTCATAGAGTTGGCACCTCTAAATTCTCTCTGAACCCCTTAAAGCCACTGATGAATCTGATGCGCCAAGATCCAATGAAGGCGTCTGCTACAAGGCATCATATGAAGTACTTACCTCCTCCTCCCAGCATGTACCAACAGATGGCACTTCCATCCAGAACTTCCAGCGTCGTGTACGGTATGCATCCTTATCGGCCTTACCCTTCCCACCATGTGAGAATGCTTCCACCATCAACAGTATCTCTGCTACCGCAGTACATGGCATCCCCATCTTCGCACATGTATTCAAATATTTACAATGACCATCAAGTCTACAGACCTTTGCCATCGGACATGCAAGTTAAGGCAGTTCGCATCCCAACCAAAATCCGGAAGCCAGCAGCATCAGTGGATTCTTTGAACATAGCTGACTCAGTGGTGCGTCAGCTACTGGATATGTCCAGTCAGAAACAGCAATCTGAAAACAACAATAATCCATCCGTACTGGTCATAGAAGATCCAGATGTGACCTCTTCCAGTCAACAGTCGGAGATATTTGGTGATACTTTAGCACAATCTCCACAAAAGATAATGTTAGCGCCTCCGGTTCATGCGGAGTACGCGCAAGATTCGTCAGCAGATGTGTCAAGCAATTCCGCGAGCAATCCAGAAGTATTTGTAATTGTTTCTAAAAACAAAGGTAAAAACAATTATTATATAGATGAAAAGAAACAAGATCTCCTTTCCTCGCCAAGTTCTTCATCGAAATCGAAGAAATTTAAGATTACCTCTGCTTATGATGAAAATGGCGATCGCCAAGTCTGGATCATCAAGTAAATGAAACCTCATCTGATTAGTTGAATGTACAAGACTGTATCGTCTGTTTAACCTATCAATCTTATTTACAGCCAATGTTCCATGAAGGAACGGAAATGTTCAAAGAATCTGATGAACTTGCAATAATGAAAACGAAAGACTTAAACATATCTGATCCTTAAAAATATAAACTTTCTTTCACTCCTGGTGAGTGAACAAATAAAACATTTTTGGTGCTGGCACATTTTTTTGTTGACAGCAAAATGATATGAAAGTTTTACAAATCATTTTGTCATAGTATTAATTCCAACAGAAAGATTGTGAAATCTTTATGTTAAAAAAAATATTGTAATTAGTTATATATGCATTTAAAAAAAGTAATGAAAATATTTCATTGACACGCTGGACGTGTAGTCACGGCCATTTCTTGTAAACGAAATCAAATATACAAAAATCCTTAAAATATCGACTGAGTTATTTTACTAGTAATAATGAATATAAACTTTATCAATTATATTTCCAACCAATGACATAAGACCATACAGATTAAAAATCTGGACACTATAAACTTACCTAACCCAATCACACGATTAATGCAGTCTATAAAATATTAATAATTTATTTGCTTAGTTCTGTAGATGTTTTACACCTTTTTTAGACAAAACCTAAAACGTTATTTGACAGTGAAGAAATTATAAATCACTTTCTATCATGGCACTAATCAGTTTTTATTCCGAATTTTTTTTTAATTAAATAGTTTTCATTTTTCACATGAATCAACTTTTATACTTACAGTAAATGACTCAGTTATATATTTAAAAAAATGCATGACGCAACTACATTCTATGATGGCAAAAATATTAAGTTTTATATCAATATTCTTGTATAAATAAATTATTTTATTGTTCAGTATATTTATATAAGTATTTGAAAATAAATTTCTAAAAACATGCTTTTTGTTCTATTTATTTATTAAGAAATTCAAACTTTCATCAAGAGCCATATGTATTTATTACATAAATAGCGAGTGCTCTCTCCTTTTCCACAATACACTGCATTTTGTATTCAGCTTCTTAATATAATTAAGTGTAACGATTTTTTGACATCTTTCCTTTGCCCGATTGGATTTCAAATTTTATTAAATATCTAAAATTTGAAGGTCACATGGTTAATTCCTCTTACCTGATTAGTTGATTGCACTTTTACGTCTTAATATTCACACACGCACATATAAACTTTTAGTTCATGAACAGATTTGGTCTAAAATTTGATGCAGCTCAACAATTATATTGTTAAGATTACATACTAAAATTCCTTCATATATTGTCTGCCAACGGATTCTAAAACCCTCCGCGCTTTTCCGCATGCGTTAGAATGGATTTAATTCAGCAAAATAGGGGTGAGAAGAATAAGGAAAAGAGTTGTTTACATTTAACAATAAAGTAAATTCCGGAAATGACGCACATCCTTTCGTGTATCACCCCTTAGTGAGATAGTGCAGTCGAAAAGTGGTCGTCTCAGAATACTGAAACGAGCGGTAGTTTGTTGTGATTTTATTTATCGCGTTCACGCCTCTGGACGGACAGACAAAATTTCTTTCGACAAATTTTGTTCAAAACTTAATAGAGATCAGTAATTTTGGTGTAATCCCCACTACCAAAATTCATTCATATATATATATATATATATATATATATATATATATATATATATATATATCCATTCCTGAAATATCTAGTTCAAATGCAGATTATTTCCAAAAATGTTTTTACTTCGGACTCAGGACGTTTTACTTCAAGAAGTAAATCAAATGAAAGTTTCCAAATCCAAATTTTTGATTGTATAATATTTTATGCTAGCCGCGACCAACTTGCTCTTATAGATTACAGACTTTTTAGGCTGTTAAATGATTGATATGAAATATTATGTGATGCGACAGAAAAAAGTGAATTCAATTGAATCATTTTACTGCAAATTCAAAAGCGTTGTTGTTTCTAATGGCACTTGTTATAGACAAGCCCACTGACTTTAGAAGTCAGTGATTTTAAGCCAAGGGTGCGTCTCTTGTTTTTCATTAGCGCCATCTAGGGCCAAGAGTACGACTTAGCTTCACACACGTCACGACCCTTTTTACGGGGGGGGGACTTTATTCATGCATTCACAGATGGTAATTTAGACCTGAATCAGAAAACGATCACCCCTGATCCAGTACCCCCAGTGGTATTACTCTCGACATGGACAGCCACCACACACACGAGAAGTCTTCAGCCAGTTGGGTTCGAACTCGCAACCCAAGGGACATGAATCCAACGCCCTACCAACCAAGTTATCCCGGCCCGAACGTGTATATATGAAATAAAAGCAGAAGTGGAAACCCTATTACGGAGTAAGTAATCGGGAAAAAGCGCACGATTTAATTTTTTGATGGGTGGATTTGAACTCCCTCATAACATTAAAAAAAAAAAAAAAAAAAAAAAAAAAAAGATTGTGAGTCAAACTAAATTAAAAAATATTATTAAAATTAAGGAGGAAAATTATACGAAATTCAAATTAATAACATTAAAAAAT
This sequence comes from Argiope bruennichi, assembly GCF_947563725.1. NCBI lineage: Eukaryota > Metazoa > Arthropoda > Arachnida > Araneae > Araneidae > Argiope > Argiope bruennichi. The sequence goes on from NC_079156.1 coordinate 109,035,458, forward strand.
AATGAGTCTTGAAAAATAATTGTTTTGAAAGATATAAGCCTAAATTTCCATAGCAGGTTACAGCAATTCTGGCAACGATTAGGCCTATTTTTGCTCTCGATTAAACTTTCTATTTCTTGATTCCTTTTAAATTTTCTTTCCTCTGACTGAGTGAAACTGAACTGAGTTATCTTTTTGGGCATATAACTCCTATCGAACCCCTTCAGAAAATTTCATATAACATTTTGCAGCTCCATTAATTAGTTAAGCGAAGGATTAAATTAAGTGAAGCTGTATTGATTGAAACTGATTGATTGAAATGGACTGAAAATGAGATTTTTGGCCACAGATGCCGTTACCCCCTAATTCCAAGAGTTCATCAATCCGCTTATTAGAAACAGTTTTTTGAATAAATGTTTTGAAAGAAGAACAAGAATGAAGAACAATATATTAAGTTTTGTAAAAAAAAGACTAGACCTATGATTTGCGTATTTGGAACAAAACAAAATTATATGTTCAATGTTATTTTCAAGATTACAAACTTGGCAGTGAGGGTAATTGTGTAGTCCAAATCTATGAAGAATGCTGGCCAGCCCATAAGGGTGATATCCTCCAATCGAAGGCATTCGTTTACGGTGTTTGCACAGTGAGAACGGGCGTTGTCATCCATAAACACGAATTCTGCGCCCATGGCGCCTCGAAACAAACGTACATGACGTCCCGATAGATTTGGCCTTTCATGGTTCCAATTTGAACATGCAGGTCAGTTCTGAAACCAAGAATAATTCCTCCCCAAACGAGCAATCCTGCACCATCCTAACGGTGTCGTTCAATGATGTCCTCATGGTGGTAACGGGTACCTGGTAACGCTCTCCATATGAAAGTCCGGCGAGAATCAGTCTGCAAGCTAAACCTGGACAAGCCCACAATTGCGGTGTCCACAATGCATGCTCTCTACTCCAGGCTAACCGCTGACGACAGTGAGTTGCAGTAAGTGGAACACATCTGACAGGCCTACGAGCGTATAGATTAATCTGCCCTAAGCGTCTGTACACGGTCTGCCTTGAAACTGTCGTACCGGTGGCTGAAGAGAGCTGACGGGACAGGTCTGCTGCTGTGCTTCGTCTGATTCATGGCGGACCTGTGCTGTAACGGATACTCACATTACCATCATCTTGGAATCGTTGCCAAAGCCTGGAGATGACATTCTGGGCGATTCCAAGTTCCTCGGATACTTCCAGCTGGGTAAGCCCACATTCCAGACGGCCGATAATTCTACCACGCAAAAAATCATCCAAATGCGTCTTTTGTGTCATAACTATGCGGTTATTGCACTGAAAGGCTTATAAAGCGCTTGCGAACAATTTTACTTCTTTGCCTGTATTCCTTATACATCACTCTCTTACACTCTCGTCATTGTGACGTACTATCGGTGTCATATGGTGGCTCCCTGCAAATTTCCATATGATTTTTGAAAAGGTGTGTAGTCATTTTACGGGTGATATATGTATTTTAGAGTTCGATTTCCGAGTGACTCTGAATTATCCTTAATTTATGGACATGAGTGTAATGTCTAATTATTTGATATATTATTTGTCTTTCTTATTATGAAGAAAATAACTGGTTGAAAATGATTTTATGATGATGGCCAGTCCAATAATTCTACTTTATTTGCTTGAAACCATGACTTTGACGATGACACATGATTAAAGCAATTAACTTGTTGAAAAATACCATGGCCACCTGTATTGATTGGAGCTTTTGGTAATAATTTTTAAGCAAGCATGTCTTGATATCCTTCAGAGTTAGTTTTCGGTTTTTAAAAAAGGGAATTGTTCCATTTCGACCAAATCCTACCCCAAATCATAATGTTACTGACAAAGTATGAAATGCCTATAGAATGCCTGGGCATTGCCTAAAAACGTCCGACATTATATACAAACTATGAAATATGAGAATTGTTACATACTTTCCTTAGACATTGTATATAATGTCAGAGGTTTTTAGGCTAAGTATGAAATATGATAATTGTCACATGCTTTTCCAAGGCATTATATATAATACCCAGGCATTCTTTAGAATGACAAATGCTATTTAAGCAAAATATGAAAAAGGTCCCGATAAGGCTATTATATAAATGACATGCATTCCTCAAAAATACAAATGTTATTCTGAAAAATTAATGAAAGTGCCATTAAAAAAATTATTCAAAATAGGTCAAGAAAAATTAAAGTTGTATAAAACAAAATGTATGCCTTCCTTATTAAGGGAAACAAAATTTTCATATAAAAAATAAGAAATTAAAATTAACCTACTTGTTACAACAACATGGTAGGCTTGAATGGCATTTTGAATTACATTTTTTGTGCAAAGATGTTTCATATTTTGGCACTTAGTTTTACACATACATTTGACGAATTCTTGGCCGATTCCACTACACTAAGCAATTGCAACTGACTGGGGAGGAATTTCTTGGTAAGGAATATCTTCAATTCCAAGCAAGTTCTTGTAAGAGGAGAAAGTGTATTGTGATCTTGCATATACTTGTTTTAAAATTCCTTCAGAAGTTCCAAGTTGATAGAGCTCTGAAGGACCATTCTCTGTCACATTCATTACAACTACCAAAGTATTTCATACTTTGCCGGTTTCTCATTTGGTATTCTATAGAATGCCTAGAAAATGTGTGAAATATAGATTGTTTCATACATTGTCAGCTAGTTTTAGGTATTCTATAAAAAACCAGATTTCATACTTTGCCAGAAAACAACAAAGCTACCACCCCAAATCGATGTATAAAAAACACAGTTCATTTACAACATAAATCATGCCAATAATATTGGAGGCTGTCAGGTCCAACCAAATTCAATTTTTCATCTCAAAAAATTGCTTTAAATTTCATTAATGGAGACTCGAATTTAAATTCTCAGACTCTAATCTCAATTACAGTACACAATATACTTTTACTCGAACAAGATAGTAACAATTCCTTTTTAATTTAAGTAGAAGAATGATGTTGAAAATGGGCTCGATTAATTATGACTCTTTTTGATCGATTAGATAAAAACGGTTTTTTACCAGATCATTTATATACAGCATAGAGATCAAGATCTTTTCGTAAGTTATTCAGAACATTTTTTGAGCTCTTAATCGCTTTGCAGTTTTTCTGGAAAACAAACTACATTTTCTGAAACTAAAAATCTTATTTCATTCTTCTTCACACAACTTTTTTTTTTTCCTTTTCTCATAACTATTATTATAATATCATCAAATATGCTATTAGCAGAAAACAGAAATAATGTTAACAACTAAATGTAAAAATAAGATAAAAAAAAAAGATTAGATATCAACTAAAAACAAAGAATATTATCAAAAAAAAAAAAAAAAATACAAATTTTACTGCCAAAACATATGGTGAAAATAAACATCATTTGTGTTAATAAACTTAACATATGTAATTTAAAATTTTTTAATAAAATCGTTTGCTTTTATAATCGAATTCTAATAAATAAAATTGCTTGGGAAAACTATTTTTGCCATCCAATAATAGATTCAGAGTAAAAATATATTCTGAATAATATAAGAAATTGAGTGTTCCTATTTTTGTCATCCAATAATAGATTCAGAGTAAAAATAAATTCTGAATAATATAAGAAATTGAGTGGTCCTATTTTTGTTTACAAATTTCATTCTGCATAAATATTTAAAAGGAATACAATATTTAACATTAAAAAATGCTAAACTTTTACTAAAAAAATTACTTCTTTTTGCTATACTTCCTAAAAGATTTAAAATATAATATTATAAAATTCAGTAAATATAAGAAAATTATAGCTGGTACTATATTTATTTTTTTTCACCACTGTATAAATTTTACTCATAGTATGTTGTTTGATGATTAATATGACATATAGATGCTTGAAAAATATAAATAAAATATGAAAGACGATATGAGAAAATAATTTTTATTCATATTTTCGTCCAACATTGATATTATAATAGTTCTGAGACACATATAGTAAAATATACAATCTGTATTAAAAATGTATTATTTACAAATGGAGGAATAATTTAACATGTTCCAATTCCAACTCATTTCTGACACCATTTAAAAAATAAATTTTTGCAAAAAGTTAAATTTTATTTTAATATATTTTTTTATCATATTTTTATTTATGATTTTATAGATATGAAGATATAACTTAAAGAAAGTTGTAAGACTTTTACAAAAAATATTTCAAAATTTAAATTTTCCAGTCATAGTCATCTGAAATATAAGATAAAATATCACATACGAATGCATTCTTAATCCTAAAAAAAAAGTTTTTCCTTATATAAATAATGAAGAAAATTAAAGATAGTCAATACTTTAAAAGATAATTATTTTTTACATCAAGTTCTCACTCTCTATATATTTTGAAGTACTATGATTGGTTTACATCTTACAATAGTAAGGAAAAAAATCAGATTAATATATGAATTTCAATTTAAAATCCCAGTTGTAATGACAAATATCATTTTTAATGAAAAATATTCCAATAACCAAAGCAGTATTTGAACATGTATCTAAAAAAGTTTTTTAAAAAAATCTTATCTTGACATTTTTTTTCACCACAAAATAGTCTTTTAGTAGCTGCAGTCACAAGAAAAACAGTCCTAATGATTATGATTTTGAAGAGCCAAGCGATGAGAACGCTTGTGTCTAGCAAGACTGCTACTGTGACGAAATGTACGGCCACAAAAAATGCATTTGAAATGTCGAGCAGAATCGTGAGTGTATAGGTGGCTTTGCAACTGATATTTTTCTCGAAAAACTTTTGGACAAGAAGGACAGCTGAATGGAATTTTCTCTGGATAATGTGTGCTCTCATGTTTAATAAGAGCTCTCTTGTTGGTGTAAACAAAAGTACAGAATCTGCAGCTGAAATGGAAAATTGATACAATACCCTTATTAATAAACCTGGCTTAATATGACAACTGAATTTTTAGATTCATTACCAGAAAGATATATTTTTCTTTTCAATTTTGGAAATTAATACATATAACAAAAATACCATAATAACTTGATCCATGAACATAAGCAAATAAAAATGTTCAGAGTAATATTATATAAGCTAGATAACTATTTGCTTCAGTAAGATTAATTTTCTAATTATGTATATATACAGAGTTTTTACTGAAATAACTATTAAACGCTTCTTAAACTTTCTGCATCAGCAATTATATCTAGCTGACACAAAAGTAAATATAAGTTGACAAACAAACAAAATCCGGGATGCTCTCAAATCAACTTTTTCTAATATCTGCATGATATGGTTGATTTCATGTTAAGTTTTATAAAATAGTTATGAACATCTATTCTCTATCACTTCTGTTATACAGACTGAGTCAATAATTTTATACAGATCTATAACTTTGACATCAAGATCATGTATCAAGTTCATCTATGTAGTTTGTAGCATTGTTTAGATGCTGCAATTGCATACACAGAAAAAAAGAGTAAAGAACCATTTTCTGGGCAGATTAGTCCAGAATTCATCAAAATTTGGATAAGGATCTACTGTTCTGGTAAACAAATCACATACCAAATTTCATTTATTTAGTTTGTTGTATTTTATTAATTATTTTGTTCACAGACAGAAAGGCATAATTACAAAATTGCAAAGAGGGTTCTCTGCTTGAAAAAAGTTCAAAACAAGATTCAGCAAAATCTCAAAGTCAAATTTTTGATGATTATGTATTTTTTTACATACATAGATGTTCATTTTCTGATCAGTTTTGTCAAATTATGATTATGGAACTTTACTATATAAACGAACATTCTAAATGTAAAGAAAATACTATGCTAATTAATTATAATTTATAAAAATAAAAATTATAATCATTTAAAATATTATTTTCAAAATAAAAGACCTATGTAGCATCTTTCATGCAAGTTAAATAACAATGAATAAGGGTAAACAATTTCAAATTAAAATTTTTTATTAGTTCAAAACTGATCATCAAAAAGATAATAAATTTAAATGTCTTCAAAAATTATTATTGCTAATTTATTAATAAAAAGTTACGCTATTTATATTCAAAAGAATAATCCACCTGTAATTAGTAATAGGAACTGTTGGTGCTTCCTCCAAAAGTGTATTTCCATCAAAAAATGAGGAATCGGAAAGTGATTTTGAGCTAAGTATCCTGACTGAAATTTGGAAATAAATATATAAATAAGGAGGAAAAAATGGTAAAAAAATATAAAATGTTTTTTTAAAGACATTTATGCACAAATTATTAAAATTTTAAAATAATGCATTTTCAAAAACAGTGTTCATTCTGAAACAAATAGTATTATGTAATATTATCATATACATATAAAATATGTATATGTATTATGCAATATTGTCTATGCCAAAGATAATATTGACATAATATTCCAATCCATAAATTGCAAAAGACAGTTAAATAAAAGTTAAAAAGCAAAATAATGGATTATATAAAAATACAAAAACATTAATTACTGCCTATTAGAGGAATTTATAGCAAAACAAAAACATATATACAAACAAAATTGTAGAATTAATTTATATTAATTAACTAAAATAAAATACACTTAAAAACTACTTTTTCTAGAATTAAACTGTATACTAATTAACCACAAACATAAATCATTATGCATCAAACAGTTAATTATATACATTATATATTTCAATAATTACATATTTTATTTGGCAATGCATATCTTTAAGCATTTATATAAAAAAAAACTGTTAAAACATATGAAGAGTAAATTTTAAAAACATATAAGAAATTATGTACAATCACAGAAGTGATTCTACACACACACATACACAAAAAAAGGGGGGGAGGAAAAACTTAAACATTATTTAATAAATCGATCATCTAAAAATAAAGCATTCCATTCATATTATGAAGAAATCTACCAAATTAAGGCAAACTGCCCATAATCATAGTCTCTTCCTTCTTTTCAAGCTAACTCTCACATTAGGAACAGACACCTAAAGACACGAAAAAAATTAATTGTAAAGAAATAACATATGGAGAAAATACAATTATGAAATATAATATACAAAAAATAAAACCAAAAATATAGAAATAGCAATTATATACAAAACTGCATTTACAATGCTGTATTTTATAAAGAGGAAAATAACAAACTTTGAATAATCAGAAAATTAACAAAGTCAATTTTGGCATTTATACAAAAATAGAAAAAGAAACTTATATAATAAAAACATACAAATGTATATATTTTTATATAGCTGATGTCTCAGTGAATCAAAACAAATTAGCTGATTTCAAAGCTCGGTTTTACAAAAGTTAGTTGATGTGTTTATTTGAAAAATATGCATTTCATCTCTAATTTGAAAGCTTGCATACAGTGCTATTGGCAGCATCAAAAGAGAAATACTATAGAAAATTCGATAAGAATTCCGAAATAATATTAAGTATACCACATAATAAAAATAACACGTGCATTCAATATCAGCTTCTTTTTCTAATTTTGCACTCAAAAGCTGAATAGATTATTTTTTGAAATATATGTGTTTCAAATAAATATAAGTCTTTGTTGCACAGAAAATCTTTGAAATCAAATATTCATTTTGAGTAACAATATAAAATTTATGAATTTTTGTAGAACACAATTTGTTTAGGAATCTTCTTACATATATAATTCTTATAATAATTACCTTCATATACACACAGAAATATATAAAGCGAATGGGTCCACTTATCAGATTATTTTTAAAAATAATTATTCTGTTCAGTTATTAGATAAGCATAAACACAAATACATTACATGAAGAATAAAACGGAGACAGGCAAAATTAAGCTAGTTTATGCAAATTTGTAGGTGGAAAAATTCAGGAAAATTTGGTATTATGCTGTTAAAAAAAAAAAAAAATAGCAATGCATTTGGTTAATTTCTTAATAATAAAATTATGTAAAAAATTGAGCACAATCTATATAATATCAAGATTTATGTAAACTATGTAACATATAATAACCAATAAGAGATTTTGTCACATGTATATAATATTCATGAAAAGGAATCCATTCAACATTTTTTTTAAGGAACTATTTTATTTAAGAAATATAGCTTCTAAAACTGCTTTTCATAGATAGAGAAATGAAAGAACAAGTTTTAACCCTTTGCATTCGGATGGTGACTCTCACTCACCATTCAAGCTAGTGCATCAATTTGACATTTTATTTATTTATTTATTTAATTTTAATTATTGAAAATACTGCATAGTAACAAGTTGCAAATCAATTTAATGGGAGAATCCAACTTAAAACAACTATATATATTTATTTTTCAAAACAATGAACAAGTCTTTGTATTAGGTATATAATTATGCATCGAATTACTTTTCCAAGTGCAAAGGGTTAATAGCCACATATTCTGAAAAAATAGAGAAAAACTTTGTCTGATCAAAGCAAAGGGACAGATCCTAAATCCACAAAATTAAAATCTAATTAAGATTGTACAAGATTTTTGCTTTAAAAGTGGTATGGTAAAAAATTACTGAAAATGGAATAATTATGTTTATGAAAATAATTAATTTTTCAAGCACATAAATAACATAAGGCATGTGCAATGTAAATAATTATTTTTTATATTTAATACTAATAGGAAATTTTAGCACTAGTCAATAAGTTGCTTTCCATTTTCCACCGAGCAATGAAAATTCAAACTTTCCCATATACTAAAACAAAATTATCAAATGAATAATACGTGTAAAAATTAGTATAAATTTAATTAACTTTAAAAAATATACATAAAAATTTGACATAAGTTACTGATTTCTTTCCATAAAAATTTTGCAAATAATGCTTTCCTTGCATCATTTAAATACTTTTTGAAAATAATAAATACTTGTTAACAAAATTTTGAATTATAATTGTGTAAAGTTATTTATAAATAACATTTCAAAAAATAAAAATCAAATAGTAGACACAAATTATAATCCTTGGATAATTTATAAATAATCAAGATATCATTAAGAATCATGTAATTATTAATAAGACATGATTCTTAATGATATCTTCAATCTTTAAGAATCATGTATTATTAATAATCATAATTATTAAGAATCATGTTTCAGACAAACATCAATAATTTCAATTTCCTCATTTAAAAATTAACATTTCATTCAATTACACCTCATACTAACAATTGTAAATCTCACTTTATCCTGTTTTTCCTTATTCCAAAATTAAACATTGCATTCAATTAGACCACCCCACATCAATAATTCCAAATCTCACTTTATCATGCTATTATATATAAAATGTAATCAAAAGAATGCTCTGTATGTGGAAAATATTAATTAGAGATTTCATTTAAGTTATTCAGTTTGCATATTGAATAAATTATATATTCTTGAGTAATAGTACATTATATTTTACTTAGTTATAACTACCAATAGTTAAAAACATCCACTTACCTGTGCAACTCTTTTTCTCACATCAGAAATGGTTTTCTGATATGAAGAATCAGCTTTGTAAGGCAATTGACTTTGAGGAGCAGATCTTAGATCAGATTGTGAAGAAGCACTGCTTCCTGCAGAGTTCCAAGCTAGTGGTTGATTTGACCGAACCTGGTGAGGAACGAATGAACTTGATGTAATTCTTTCTCTATTTTGCACAGGTAAGTTTTCCAAAGGAGGCACAGGGTATTCAGTGTATTCTTTTCCAGCCCAAATATAAGTAACAGGTTGCAATGAAGGGATATTGGATAGCTGATTTCTTTGAACTTGGCTGCTAGAAGCATTACGTTTGTGTTCATTAGCAGCATTTGTATTATTTTTTCCTAATAAAAAGGGAGTAAATGATTCATTTAAATGCTAATCAAACTGTATAACATGGTCAATTAAAAAAAATCCTAATATATAAGCATATCTAAAACTAATAATTGCAGTTTTCAGAAAAAAAAAGCAAATAAAAATTCAATATTAATATAACATAGTAAATTAAAAGAATAGAAAAATGTAAAATAATGTAAGAAATTATTAATTAAAAGAAAAAATTAACATACAAATAATTTTTATGTAAATCAAAGCAAAAAAAAAAAAAAGCTGACTTGATATAAATACTCTGAGTAAAGAAAGTTTTTTTACAATTATTGTTTTTAATGTAAATGGTGTTTAAACTTTTACTATTTATGACAAACACTATGATATTAAATAAAAACAGAATTTCCCAAATACATTAATTCATAAATCCCTATTTCAGTATTTTTTAAAATATATTTTGATTTAAATATTTTTTGATAAAAATCATAAGAATCTTAGAAAATCAACTAAAGAAACAATAAAATGTAGTTGAAAAAAGATAAAGTAAAACTGGAAGTAGAATCCAAACAATCCAATGCAAGTTGACTAAATAAAATACATATACATAAAAATAAATAGTAATTAAATGTGAATATTTCATTCAAACACACACACACACTTTTTTTTTTTTTGATAAAATTAGATGATTGAAAGTGGGCCAAGATAAAAAGATATACTCTCAAATATGATTAAAAGACATGAGAAAATGCAAAAAAAGTAAAGAAAAATATAGAAAAAAATAAACACTAAAATAATTAATTTTGATTATTAGGTGTTTGTTTTACAGCAAAATAATGGTGAACCAAATTGTGAAAATCTTGAAAATTATAGTAAGGAAATAGAAATGGGAGATCTAGAAATATTTAGATTAGCTTTATTTGTGGCCTAATGAATTACAATAAGAAAATTAGTTAATGAATTATAATTAAGTTAGTGAAAGGAAGATGAAGAGGCAGAGATTCCAAACACTAATTTAATAACGAGTTATAACGTAAAATAATTTTTTTTAAATATTGGAAAAAAGGCATCTGTAATTACTTTACCTTTTAAAAAAAAAGCATAAAAATTTGCCATATATTAGTGTGTGTCAAAAATATTTTGGAGTTGGATAATAGTACACCTTAGAATTACTAGTCAGAAAATTATCAAAAAGTTATTTAATTTATATATCATAGCATAAAGTATTATATTAATTTTATGTGCCTGATTAAAAAAATATAAAAACAAATAAGTACAAACCTAAGATGTGAAATTTCATTTTCCCTTTACAATTAAAAATACATAGCAATTTTAGTTTTATGCAAACAAAAGATTGCATTACCATTTCTAGTAATTTACATCATTTGTTTAAAATTTGTAAAAAAATCTGAAAAACAGAATTTGCAGTGCAATATAGTGGAGCGTTTGTACAATCTAGCAATAAGCAAACCTAAGGATTTAAGCATATATTATGAAGGCGAACTTTCTTAGTATTGTTTAGTCACATTTTCAGACCAACAAAAGCTTTTATCAGTGTTGGCTGAATATAGTAGCTATGAAATTTATGTCGTCTATTTATGATATTTTGAAAATTTTAATAATAAAAAAATCTATTGTTTTATAAGAAAATTTTTACACTGCCATTTTCATATGTGCCTAAATCATCACATGCATAACTCCCTCAAATCTCATTTTTATTTTACAAAGTTAAATTATATAAATCCTGTAACTTATATAGCCTTTTCAAGAATCACTAAAACAATTTTTTTGTATCAATTCTTAAAAACAATGTAAAAAATCAAGATAATTACATTCTGAAATCGGATATTGTATACGAATTATTATAAATATATTCACATCAATAAATTATCTTTGCTATTTTATGCATACACCTTACTAAATATTTAATTCCAACAAAGAAAAAGGATAAAACATTTGGAAAGGAGGAGAGGAATGGAGAATTTTTCTATGAATTTACAGATCAATTATTAAGATTTTTTAAGCAAGAAAATAATAGACTTTTAATATATATCTATAATTAAAATAAAATTTAATATATTATAGCTAACATAAATATAGTAGTAATGCAAAATAGAAAATGACAAACAATAGATAACTTCACAAAGTTGTTGTTTTTTTTTACAGCACTTTTTTCTGATAAGTAACATTAATATAAAAATATTGGGAAAGAAGGAAAAGGAGAAATTAAGAAAAAAAATTTTTATCTTATTTAGAAAGCACCTCTAAAGAAAACTTGGTATTTCAAGTTTAAGCATAGGCATTCAATTTATAGAAATTCATTAAATAACAATACTTTAAAATTTAAATAAAAAAAAAATTACCTGTTTTAGTTTTCCAAGCAACATATTTTCTTCTTTCTTGTAACTTTAATCGTGTCTCTGAAATTGTTTCAAATTCTGGTGCATAACAAACATGCAGGGTACTGCCAAGAAATGATCTATCATCTAAATGTTTTTTTGCAATCCTATAAAGGAAAAAATGAGCTTATGAAAAGAAATGAATCCTCAAAATAGTAATTACAGACAGTAAAAATTAAGGTTGAGAGTACAGAGAAAGATTAAAAAAACATTAACATTACAAGAATTCGTGTATTTTATTTATTTAAAAAATATATATGAATTCTTGAATTTATATATTTTTTTTAATATTCATTATTTTTCTATAATGAATATTAAAAGTAATAAATCTTTTATATCTGACATGATATTGTTTTATTTCTCAGAATTTTATATATTACTTTTAAAAACACATTTTATCTAATTGATAATATTGTTGTCAGTTTAAAGTGCATTATTAATTTACTTTATCATAGATGTGATTCATTTTGTAAAATTACAAGGAGTCATTTAGAAATTTAAATATCTAATATATAAAAGTGAATGTTTGTTTGTACCTTATGCGCTGCCATACCATTCAACCGATTGCAATGAAACTTGGTCAATTTATTGCTTGCATCTCTGCAAAGATTATAGGTATAGTATATTTATCACATCTAATATATAAAAATGAATTTTGTTTGTTCATACCTTATGTGCTGCCGTATCATTCAACTGCTAGCGATGAAACTTGGGTCAATTAATTGCTTGCATCTCCATAAAGGTTATAGGCATAGTACAGTTATCATATCTAATATATAAAAATGAATTTTTGTTGGTTTGCACCTTATGTGCTACTGTACCGTTCAACATATTTTAATGAAACTTGGTCAACTCATTGCTTACGGCCATACAAAGGTTACATTTTAAAATTGTTGACAGACAAACAGTAAACGGCACATGTCATTCGGAGTTAATTGCACATACATCAAATTAAATAAAAATATTATGACTGATGCCAATCAATGTGAGTGAAATGAAAGCGGAAATATTTAGTGCAAGTACTAATTTTTTCTTTTAATTAATAAATAATCATCTACACAAGATGCTGTTATTCAGCATGAAAAATATTTTGTCTGTGGCAAACCGCACATATTATTCTGAGTTTATTTTATACATACAAAATAGAATTATTATTATTGATGTCAATCAAGTTGTTATATATAATGGAAATTTCTGGTGCAAACAATAAATTTTCTATTTATTCAGTGAATCAACAAACGATATTTCGGTTAAACAAGTATATATTGTATTGATTGCTTCGTCAAAAAATATACCTCCCAAATGTTCGTCACTTAATAGATCTACCAGAGCAGCGTATAGAAATAAGAAAATTTGAGCTTTCCAAACAAACAAGGAACAATAAATGAGCAATGAAACAGATTGTTAACGAATCTCAAATTCACGTGCATCAGAATCTGATGATCAAGAATCGAAAGACAAAGTTCATATGCTACCTGATCATGTGCATCAGAATCAAAAACCAATATGCGGCAAGAAAAGAGGCAACTATTCTTAAAGGAAAATCAATTGCAGAAAATGCACTCATTCCACACATTCCCACTGACAAGTCTTTTGATTTCAAACGACTGCAGTTTATGATTCAACTTGCATTCTTGATGACCATCAACAAGGCGCAAGGTCAATCACTCCCAAGTGTGCAAATTGAATCTAGAAAATCCATATTCTTCATATGACTAATTGTATGTTGGATGCTCACAAGTCAGACAGCCAAAAAATTTATTTGTTTCTGCTGAGAATGGAAAAACCAAAAAAATTGTCTACCCTTAGGATCTTGAATAATAAAGTTAAAAAAAATATATTATTTAAACAACTCCTTTATATATTATTCAGTTTCAATGAATGTATACATTGCCGATAAGCAGATAAATATCATTCTTTCTATCATTTCTAATTAAAAAAGATAGCTATTTTAAATTTCAACATAATATTTCAAAAATTATTTCTTTTAAGGCAGCAACACGCCGAGTACCAGCTAGTTATAAATACATTTCAGAATATATATATATATAATACTAGTATATACTAGTCTCTATAACCTTATTAAAAGTAATATTTTGGAAAATAGATAATTAATTGCAATTGTAAAACTGTATTAATTGAATTAGAATATGAATTCCTATTAGAATTAAACAATCATGATCAACAAATTTAGTCTTTTTAAATATCATAATAAAGTTTTAGTTGTCTAATTTTAATTATAAACTTATCAATTTCTCATATATGAGAAAAATATTATAAAATAAATACCAAAAATGTTATTTTTTAACCAGTATTTATAATTATATATTAATTATTGAAATATGTTTGCTAGAGAGGAATGCATTTTAAATTCTCTTTTTTTTTATGATAAACTTGTAACTAAATGATATGGCAAACAAAATATGTTGTATAAATTGCAAGCATAATCATTTGGCTAAGTTTTACACAACTAATTCTTTTTCTTACTGTTAGCAAAGCATTGAGATATTTTTTTACTTTCTCATATATGGGTATAAAAAAAGTATTGTAACTATCAAAAGAGTAAATTATGATGCATCTCCACATTTGTTACTTACTTAAGTCCAAAAGGAATTTTTTTCAATTATTACTGTTTGTGATTACAATAACTGTGTAATATGCTAAACAAATGTTGCATATTACACATTGCTAACCAGGGATAGATACATAATTCCCTGCAACTTCTATGCCAATTTTTAAAAATCAGAGATAAAACAATACAATATAATAAATTTTAATTAGAGTAGATGCTGTTAAAATGCATGATTTTTTTTTTTTTTTTGTATGAATATTCTACACTTCACAATTTGAGGTGTAACACTGATAGAAAATCAGAAATAAACTTAATCCATCCAAAGTACAGTGTAAAGTCAATCAAGCTGTTTTTTTTTCATTTGATTAACAACCTAATTAGCAAATTCCTGATAAATGATAAAATCTTTAGGTTTCGATTCTTGGCATGCTCCAATTTGTATGAATATAATAGACAAATAATATATTTTTACCTATTTTCCACATACTACAATGTGAAATACCAGTCTGTTCAATCACTTTCTGAACAGCCTGGATTTTCAAATAATAACTGAATCATTTTGATACCAAATTAACCTCATTTAACATCTAGCATATCATACATGAAATTATGTGCCTATAATACTCCTCTGCCTTTTTCTTCTTCTTTGAAATATAACTTGACTAAGCTTTCTTAACTAAAACATTTCTAAGTATTTTTAGCTAAGCCTACTAATATCTTTTAAGATAGGGTTTCTTCCCCCCTTTCTCTAATAATTAACATAAACTGAAATCTACCTGACAATGTCATTTGTTAATTAAAAAATATATATATATTCTAGTATTATTTGGCTCTTTGATAAACATAAATGAAAAAATAAAAAAAAAGAAAAAAAAAAAAAAGGATCATTTTCTACCCATCTAAGCAAATGCATCATTTATCATTATTAGTTTTGAAAAAATAATTTTTCAATTTTTTCCTTTACTTTTGGTTAACTTTTTATAAAACTAAAAAATAAAACCTTTAATTTACCTTGCAGCTGGAAATAAGTTATATTTCACTAAATAAACTTCAGTGAATTCTTCACAAGGATATTCATCTAAAGGTCTGAAGTCTTCCACTGTTCCATACTGATCACAAAGAGCTTGTAGCTCCTCGGCTCCACCAACAGCTGGAACATTACTAATCAAAAGGTATACAGATTCTTGATTTATAGTATAAACCTAAAACAAGATTAAAATTATTGAAGATTTTATGGTAAAAAAAATCAAACTACAAAATTTTCCTTAAATGTTTCTTTAATCAGACTACATTAAATTGCACATAGTCATTTAGCACTTCAAGAACTGATCCTACACTTTAGTAACAGATACGTAGAAACTTATAAATATTAACAGTAACATAAATATGGCATAAGAAATATAGGAAACATGGCACATAAAAATTTTTCTAAAAGTATCTACAAGATTGACTTCCTAACTATTAAAGATTATGTTAAACAGAAGTAAAAATGCCTATTCCAGGTTATTTACCATTTGGTAGGACTGGAAAGAATGATTAAACTATAATATAAAATTATTCATTTTCATACTTATGGTAAAGTTAATTAAATTTAATTATTTTATTAATTTCTTTTATACCTATTAACTCTTACAGCTATTACAGAGCCTTTGCTAATTGTCCGCGAATTATCAAGCATGTGACAGTTATCTTTCCTTATGGTAATAATCAAATTTTATTGTATTAAATTCTACTCCCTTTACCTGAATTTATCGATACCGGAAACACAAATGGTTTATTCTGTTTCTCCTGTATAATACATGACATCCTAAATTTTATTAGCTGAAATTTAAAGATTAACATTTAAATAATTTTACTTGATTTCTTAACTATTAATTGGTTTAAAATAGTTTTAAAATTTTAAATAAATACTTTAAAAATTATGCTCGACATTTTCTTTTAAAACATATTTAAACCATTAATGCCCTCAGGCAAAATACGTTTTGTTCTACCCATAGAATTAATTTAAATTACTACATTAGGAAAATGTTTTCAACGAAACAGAACAAATATGTATTTCTGGAGATAATCTTAAAAATATTCAAAAGTCAAATTACCATATGAATTTTAATATAATATTAACAGAAGCTGTGAATGCTTTTTAGGGCAAATTAAATATGTCTTGTAATCATTAAACAATCATAAGATACTCAATTATTATAATTACAAAAAGGTTATTGAAAGAGCTTACCAATTATTTGGAGTAGACTTAATTAATCGCTGACTACTTTTGAGTAATCGATGTTATGTATAAAACCATAATACAGAATTTATAAAACTATTAAAGTGAAAACATATCAAAACAAACGAAATAAAATGAATAATAATGTCATAATCCATTTAAAAAAATAGCAATAAATATAGTACTCATACCTTTACGGCAGTATCTTTTTTACCGTCTCGGTACTTTGCACGAGTTCCACATATATTTTGTTTCACATGATGAGGATACACAGATATAGATTTAAATGAATAAACTGGTTCCATATTGCATAAAATTGAGCTGTAACAAAACAGCAATAGATAAAAAAAAAAAATCCAACAAAATGTTCCTTTAAATTATGAGTTGTAAATTTTTAGCCAGCGAAAGAGTTTTGTTTACATTAATTTACGATTATCGTTAACATGCTGCCAAAATATAAATAAACTTTAAGCAAATTTTAACGAAAAAAAAATTTTACTCATAAAACTGAATTCTGTAAAAAATGTCATGATAAATTTAATCATCGCGGAAAGCTATGTTTTTATGTGTCATCGAAAAAAAGCAGAATTAAATTGGTTTAAAAGCATTATTTCATTTTCTTTCACATTTTTCATCCTTACCGTTCGGCATCAGTAGTGGCATTGCCCAGGAGGGGGGATAACTTTTTTTATTTGCATTGTCCTCCGTATAATTTGTTCCGTAATCATAAGATTAGTGAGCTTAGAAAATTTCTTTTCCTTGTTATTGAAATTATGCAGAAATCAAATTAATCTAAATTTACTTATATTAGTAAACCTGCATATAAAATCTTATGGATTCGCTGTAGAAGAAGTAATTAACCACAAGTACGTGTTACACATTTTAGAATTATTTTTAATAAATATTCATTTCTGTTTATTTTTATTGTATTGTCATTGCATAGTTTTAGCATGATAATTCGTTTTAATTATGTCATGAAATGCTTTTTGCTGCTAAAAGATATAGAGAATTTTCATGCATATAGCACGTTGCTCTAAATGATTAGAAACACGCGTTGTATAGATTTGTAAAAACTTCTTTGTTGTTGTTGTTATTTTTGTTCTTATTTTTTAATTTTTATAGTTTAATGTGCACTAGATAGGATTTTACGATGTACCCTAATAATGTTAACTTGAATTTTTTTATGTTAATAAGTTGGAGTACTGCCAAATTATGTGTGACGCCTTATCAATCCTTCTCATCATTTTACTTGTTTTGCGCATTTCTAATCATTTGCACGCATGTTTACTAATCATCTATGTTTGTTGATTCATAGTATAACTACCAATATTCATCGGAATATTTTGTGTGAAAAAGAATTGGAAGTTTGTACTTTCAGCATTTATCGTATTTATAATTAAGATTTATTGATGTAATTTTGAAAATTGAATCAATGCCAGATTCTCATTTTTCTGTTTCATAAGAAAAGTGTCAATTTTTGTTTCAGTTATGATGTATTTTTTTTTTATCATTATTTTTGTCATATTAGTAGAAATGCAAAGAAATCAATTTTAGTTAAATATGCAAAGTATCATATTGTATAGTTGTATTGTATATATCATACGTAATGTTGATATCATGCAGCATGTAGAAAGAACAATAAATATTCTCCCACTAAAAATCATTTCCTTTCAATCTACCATGGTACTGTGCTTTTCTAATGTTACCTTTAATCTCTAATGGCTAAGTTTTAGATAGTATTTTTATATTGGCATAAGTGTTATACACTTTTTAAAATTATTTAAAATAAATATATCCTTACAAATCTGTAGTTAAAATAATGAATGACTTGCTTTATTTTACATAAGTCAAAACTTTGAAATATCTCAGGATATAATTTATTTTGATTTTCTTTCAAAAATAGTTTTTATTGAATGTTATGTCCTGTTTAATTAAGCTAATAATAAAATTTAAAATAATTGCTATATTTGTAAATAATTAGACTAAATATAGTTTCTCTAAAATTATATACTTCATCTTTAAGTTGAGATAAATATATGTTCATATAATTTTAAGTTTGAAAGTTAGCTAGTAAGTTGAAGTATTTTTTATTTTACTGCATACTAAAAATTTAAATGCTTTTCAGTAACGAAATTTGTTGTTGATTTCTATTTTACTGGTCTAAAAAACTTAAGGTAATAAATAGCTCAAAATTAATCGTTAAAATTAATGTATATTAGAGTACTGTTTGCTAAATACAAACTTATATTTATTTTATAACTGTTTTTGTATCTGGTATTGATTTTAAATTTATTATCTAAATTAAAGGCTCTATGCATAAATATTACTAATATAGATGTAGAATCTTGATTAATTTTAATTGATCAGTTACAAAAAGTATTTTAATTTTTAGTCATTGTCATTCAAATGTAACTGGTAATTGAATTTTAAATATCTCTAAGTGTATCATTTGATATTTAAGCTAAATTTCTTTTTAATGATTGCTGTCGGTTTATAGATTATCGTTAGTCTTGAACTTTAGTTATGTTTCGGGTGCTCCCATTATAAAAATAAATAATAGCAAGATCTAGTTTTTGAAATGAATCAATTTAAGTTGTGAAATTTTAATACCAATCATTGCAATAGTTATTCAAAGTGGGGGTATATAATTAAGATACCTTCTATGTTTTCATATTATGTTATCATTTCTTCATTAATTTTAATCTTTTTTTTTTTATATTTAGAATGAGTAAAAGCAGCTTAGAAGCTGCTGCAGAGGCTGCAGCAAAGGTCAATGCTATGTTAATAGCTAAAGGAAAATTAAAATTGTCTTCTTCACAAATTAAACCCAAGGTAATAATCTTGTTATTTAATGTTTTTGAAAAACTTAATTATTATCTCACTCATCATTTAATTGTTTTCTCACAATATTGCAGTGATTGCTTTACTTTTTAGTCAGTATCACTGGAATAGATTTGAGAGAATTCAAAGTCTGTGACAGTTCCATTCAGGCTGTAGAGTTACTACTTCCCAACATTGTTTTCACTTTCATTACTTCTTTATTTTATGAAAAATTGTTGACTAAGAACCCATTCTCGCTTGCAATTATGTATAAAAACCTTAGTTAACCTTTTCTTCTAATCGCGATTAAGATATAAAAAAATTGTCTTTTAACAAAGCATCATAGTGAATTGATATTGAAAACTTTGATTGAGCAAGACAGAACTTTGAATTTCTTGAATCTGTGTCCAATTTTGCTTAGAGCACATGACAAAATATTGCTTTGAGAGAAATGATCTACTAGTTCTGTAGACCTTGCATCCAGTATCTAATTAGAGGGGGAAAACAAATTGAAGATCTTTTATTTTTCCACGTTTTATGCTCTTATGTAACTTTTTCTTAATATTTACTTAGAGGTTCATTATAGTATAGTATATGCTACTAAAAAGAATACTAAGAAATAAATTATTTCTTTGTATAATTTACAAAAGGATAATTTTTCCATAAATAATAAAAAAAAAAATTCCAACATTATTTTAGGCTGAGGTTTACAATCTATATGCAGTTGAGACAGTTTTGTTGATATATTTTTTTATGTCAAATTCCAAAAGCTGAATATTAGGCTTGGCATGCAAGATTTTTTTTCCCCCTTCCCCCATCCCTGAATGTAAGTTAACCGTTAACTCTTTATTACTTGCTGGGATCTCTCAAACCACTTGTTCTTTTTTTTAATCCATTATCTTTTTATTTTTATAAATAAATACTGAAAAATTAGTTTTGTATGTATTGTCACTTTGATGTAGATGACATTGGTGAAACATTCTAAATGAATTGATATTATTTATTGACAAACTATTATCACTTGGCTCGCATATAACCAGAATGAGTGCTCATAGTTTTAAATAGCATAATGAAATATTCCAGATCTCTGTTGTGGATAGTAACCAATTTGTTTGGCAAGAAATTTCTTATAGGACTTTAAATTATTTTTTTAAGTCTCTTGGATATTGATTATATCTTTTGAGAATATTTTTTATTGGATTTAAAATAATGATTTAATGATGTCTAAAATTAAGTATAAGTTAGTCACCCAAATGAAATAATAATAAATATAAAGAATAAAAAGTAATAAGAATAAAAATTAAGTTTTTATGAGCAAGTGAAACAGATATTCAATGACAGCAGCAGCTTCAAGCTGTAAAAGACTATGCTGAAATATCGTGAGTGGGAAATTCAGAAGACCAATAATAAGATTCTCCACACATGTGGAAACCTTTATTTTGATAAATAAATTTCTGTGTGCATTTTTCTTAGGTTTTACAAAATTTAATAAATAACTGAATATTTCCATATTTTAAAAGAAGAAATTTATAGCTCCTTTGTTACTAGATAACAGTGAAACCTCGAACTTTTCTATCTTAATTTTAGTTTCTGAAAGTGATTTTTTTAATGTATATTTAGCAGTAGTTTTTTTATTGATTTCAATGTAAATTTTTCTGGCAAATGAACAAAAGGATTCTAAATTGTAATTAAAAAATGTTTCTGACAATAAAAAGAACTTGTATAATCTAATATTTTATCTTTAAAAAATGGTTTTTATTTTAAAAAATATTATATATGAAAGTATTCTATGCTGCTATAAATGTTTTCCAGTGGAAGAAGAACTAGCAAAAGCAATTATTGTAATATATATAGGATTTTTGAAGTTACTTTAATTGAAAATTAAGGTAATAAATCCAAAATTTTCATCTTTTGTGTTATATCTTGTGTATTATTCTCCTGTTTCTAAACTAAGGCAAATCCAACAATAAAGTAGATATCTTAAAGTTTGCTTATAAAATGATAAGTGACTAGCTCTGCTGAAAAGTAGAATTCTTGAACTTAGCATCATTATACTTTTTGTTGTTGTTTCTCTTAAGTAAATGAATTTTACAATCTTATAAACTTATTTGTGCTTTGAATTGTGTTTTAACATTTACTGTTTTTGATACAGATTGGAAATAATTTTGCTAATAACCGATCTAAGATTGCTGGTGATCTTGTGACTGCTGAAGTTGATATAAATGATGCTCCTTTGAGTGCAAGAAATTTGTTGACCAGAGGTCATATGCAAGATGAGGTAACTATTTTTTTGAAATAATATTGCAGTTGGCATTGAAGTATCTTTACCATTGAAAAACTTTACCACTTTGAATCGTTAAAATATATCTGGTGTTGCTTATTATCCAAGTGTAACCTTTTGAAAATTGCAAAGAACATGTTTTACTAATATTTATTATATTTTGCGAGTTTAATATTTTAACTCGATAATCTATTAAAAACTGAATTGTAAAGGAAGAAATGCGGGCATATTATATAATGATAGCATGTTTTCTTTTTTTTTTTTTTTTTTTTTTTTCTCCTACCTTTATAATGTACAGTTGTATTTAAGAAGTTGCTTGAAACCTTAGTTCATAAATTCTGTTAATATATTACATAGTACTCTGACATTTTTAATATATTTTTATTAAACTGGTAATTAGTGCTCATCTGTCATAAAATATCTAGTGTTGAAAAAAGATATTTATGACGAAAAATTTGAAAATAAAATTTATATGCTATTTAATGTAAATATTTATCATATATTTAATGCTCTAAATGTTTTAATACTTTTTGAACAAAATTATCTTTCTTTTTAGATTTGCAAACTTAGTGGAGCTGCAATATCAACAAGAGGCAGATACATGACACCAGAAGAAAGACAAAATATTGCTACACCTGAGTGAGTCACTGATACATTTCATTTAATTTAATCATCGAGTAATGGTGTGTTAATGAATGCCAAACCTAACAATATTTTTCTTAAGGTGCCGGCCTCTATATTTGAATGTTCAAGCTTCAAGTTTTGAAGCTGTTAAAGGTAAGTTACTTATTTCAAATAAAATTTTATAATCTATGTATGCTCTTTGTTATATGAATTGAAGATGGGGGAGGGGCAGAGGTTTCATGATGAGGGGAGGGGCAAGGTAAATCCTGACAGGGGGACGAGCACAATTTCTCTAATTTGGCTTTAAATTAACTCATAATAATTAATTTTTTATGTTTAATTAAAGCCAATTAAGTATTAGTTCGTCTAAATTCTTTGCCTCCTAATTTTAATTTTTATTCAAATATTGATCCTATTTGTTTTGTCATTAGAAATTTGAATGATCAGGGAAATATTTAATCTTTAAAAAGGAATATGCTTTTTACTATTTTGAATTTGGTTAAAATTTAATGAAAATATTAATTTTTTAAATATTTTATTTAATATTTATAAAATATTTCAATAACAAAAATAGATTGACCAGCTGCAATCTATACTACTATTATTATTATGAAAGTTTGGATGGATGGATGTTTGTTAATCAATCATGGCTGAACAGAATTGGATGAAATTTAGCTGAGAGATAAATTATAGTCTGGAATAGGACATAGGCTACTTTTTATTTCGTTTTATTCAGTGGTTAATTGTTTATTAATTAAAAACTACCTTTCCCGCCAAAAATCTGAGGCCAAATCCTGCTAAAAATGAATAAAGCTTTAGTTTTTTTCTCCACTCTAATCAGGTTAGGCTTAACATGTTTTCGACTGAATATTTCAAACGATTCTATTTATTTTCTTAGTGTTTGATGCATTTAAAATTAAAATTGTTAATTAATCAATCTTTCGGATTCATTCTGAAGTACTTTTAAATTAAAATAAAAAATTAATTAAGGAAATTGAACATTTGTTTTGCGTTACCCCAACTGGCGTAGAAAATTCACACATTTGTGTTGCCCCAATTGGCATTGAAAATTCATGTATGCGCAGGAGTAACAATAGATAAAGCCATCAATGCTATAAATTCCAATCTATTTCCACGCGTAGGAAAGGTAGGCAGGAAAGAAGTCACGGATAAAAGCTAGTAATTTATAAATGCTGATTATTGGATAATAACATGAAAAATACCTAATAAAATGAAAAATTAAATTTAAAAATTCATAAGTTTTCTGGATTAGTAAATTTTGTTTCAGAACAATACTTCTATTATATATAATTGTGTGAGAAAAATTAGTTCATGAAATTGTCTAGGCAAAAGAAAATATGAAAAAAAATTGACAGAAAGAAATATTTTATTTATTTTTATAAACCCTTTTTGATTCAGAAAAAAATGAAATCATTTTCGATTGCAACAATCAAAAGAATATTAGAGCTTCTGTTGTCTTTAAAAAGAATTTTTCATGAAGTAATTTCCCGTGGATTCTTCCTTATTGTCACTTTTATTTCTAAGACTGGAGTTACCCAATTTTATTTTACTAATATGGGAGGCTTCACACGTATGTCTTTTAAACATAAAATGGAAGCATTCTTGAGAAACATTATATAATCGGCTTTATATCAGTTGTGCCTGAATGACATGTAATAATAAATGAATGAATCCATGATCTTATGATGGAAGCTATATAAAATGAATGTAGTAACTAAATACGTTCTATAATTTTAATTCTGTAAAATTTCTATGATTTTAAACTTGAATGACAAAGAAGGCATGTATTTATTATAGTTGCTGTGAGAAGAATACAAGAAATAATTGATCAAGAGGTCTTATCTTCTGGTCTTCCAAAAAGTCCTACTGTTGGTGTTGTAACTTATCCTCAAAATTGTACCAATGGTACTGTTAATACTGGTTTTCAAGCAAATCATGTTCCTACAGGGGTAAGTATGTTAATTTATTTAATGTTTTTAATATTCAGAAGAAGAAGAAAAACTATAAAAATATAAAATACATTTGCTCTTTGTAAACCTGGAATTGTGTATTGAATGTGAAAAAGTCGCTATTTACTTCTGTAAAAAGCCTTAAAAGATTTTTGTTAAAATGTTTTAATATTTGGAATTGTTGTAAAGTATTTTAAAACTTTTGATCACATTATGTCTTTTATTTGTAACTTCTTGGTAAATTCATTTTAAAATTTAAAAAACATTTTTTTGACATAAAGTTATTAGATCTTATTTCTTGCATGATGTATGAGGTGTGTGTGTTTTCAATGGTATAAAATGAAAATATTGAATTTATAATAAATTTCTTTCTAAAAAGCCATAGGTCATGAAATATCTTATTTATTCCTTTTCTATTTTGAAGGGCTTAAACAATATTTATAAATAAGTTTACATCTTGCTTATTTAAAATGGATTGGGTTTTCTTAATTGATAGGGATTTCTTTCACTGATATCTTTCATAAGATTGTTATTTACAATGATTATTTATTTTGCTGTTGTAATTTTTATTTCCGAGTCATTCTTTTAAATCTTTCAAAGTCATATTTCTGAGTCATTATTTCAATCAAAGAATAAAACTTTAATGCTAATTTTATTTTTACTATTATGTTTGTGTAATGAAATTTGAATGCAAAAATTTATCAAAAATAAGTCAAAATCATAATATGAAAAAATGCATCTTTTACAAAAATATGTATATCTGAAATCTCATCTTGTAGAATATTATGTTTAGTTGAATAATATATCTATTATTGCATGATCTTAATTATTTAGTTTTTCAGTCATCTTAATGTTTCCTTTTTCAGTCACATTTTGTTCAGGATAAAGTATTTATTGGATTGGAGCAAGCTCCATCTGAATATCCTGTTAGAGAAAAGATTTTGGGTCCTGGTGTAAGTATATTAATATCAAGATTTTTTTTTATAAGTTCTTTTATTTTCAGCATTAAAAATATTTAAAATTCTTATCATTTAGATTAAATATTCTAACTTATCATTATTATTATGATCATAGTAACTTATTATTTCAGCATTAAATATATTAACTTATCATTTCAGCATTAAATATATTAACTTATCATTTAGATATTGCTAAAAAAATTTTTTTTTTATTTCAAGGAATATATATTTTCCACTGTGAACATTAATAAATTATAGAATATGAATTTGATGTTATTATAATGTATGTAAATAGTACCTAATCATTTTATACCATTTTCAGGGTGTTGTACAAATATGCTTTTTTAGATGTATATGTATAGATTTGCTAATTTTTTTAATTCTTTAATAATTCTTATAGACTAATAAGTTGTATACAATGTAGTTAACTATAGCTATTACTAAAAAAAATAGTGGCAATTAATTTCAAAATGTTTAAAAATTGTCATGACAGTCAGGATCTAAATTCTCCATCTCCAAATAATATATCTACATGCTTGTAGTTTTGAAAGTATATGTAGAATAATTTGCAGAAAATATATATGTAAAATCTGTTCCTTTATGCATTATATTATAAAACCTAGTAATTGAACAACCAAGTTATATAGTAAATTTAAATTCTGTATGTATTTTTGAAACAAGGGTGAGACAAATTATTCATTAACTTTTGTAATAATATAGAAAAAATATTATGGTGCAGAATGTTCCTCTATGATATAAGAATAATATTTATGGACAAATTCATGAACTGAATGCATATGCCTTTTTAATAGATTAAATTTCCAGATCTATTTTGTGATAAAACTCTCTATAGACATACATTTGATGAAATAAAATTTAGTTGCTTAAATAGGACTCTATGGATCTCATATAAAAAAAATGAAATCTTTTAGAATGCACATTTTTAAAAAGTTACAATATAAATTAATTGCTATTGACGCTGCTTGATTTTAAAGAGAAAATTCATCTCTAAGGATGAAGGAACTATGTATATCTCTAAGGATGAAGGAACTATGTATCACTTATTCTCCTCTGTCTCTCCCCATTTAGGGCTCATTTTTGCAACATATCCGTTCTGAAACTGGTGCTTCAGTTATGCTAAGAGGTAAAGGCTCGGGTTTCCTTGAACCGACTTCTGGCAGGGAGGCATTTGAACCACTCTACATACATATAACGTAAGATTATCTTTGTTATCTTAAAATCAAATTTTAAATTTCTGTAGTTATTTTACCAGTGACTTATATAATCTTTTTTAGCATAATGTTTTATGCTGTCAAATTATGCAATTAAATTTTTGTACTAGAGTTATCAGATTTGACATATAATTATAGAAAGATTTTCAATTAAAATTAAAATCAATTTTTTTCCCTGAATAAAGAAAACAATTTTGTTCTAAAATTATTGTATTATATTTTAGGCCATTTTAAAATTCAAAAAATTATCTGTTTAGTTTTGGATAGTTTTATTTTTACATTTCTCTTTAATTTTAATAAAATTTCCAAAATATTTTTAAGTGGGTTTGTAGTATTTTTTTATACAAATGTATGCTCAAAGTGCTGCAGCATGAAATGGTTTTTTTTTTTTTTTTTTTCTGTATTTGCTTCTTGTTCATGTTGTATTGTAATTAAACCCCTTACCTGCCAAGGATAACTTGCGAGATTCGGTCCCCAATGCCATGTATATAGTTGCGAGATGTATATATACGCCAGGAGCAGTTAACACATTGACTTGCTCAGAAGTATATATACATCTGCGGCAGGCAAAAGGTTAAAATTAAATTTTTAAAATATTAAGATAAGTGAATCAATTGTGAATCATGTTATAGTGTTTTAAATTAGAGATCTTAAATTTCCTTTCTCTTTCTGTCATTAATATGAATTAGAAATATGTATTATAAGAATTGATCTATAGTAGGTTTCTATGATTGGTTATTTCAATGTAATCACAGCAGAATAGTAATTCTCAGCCTGGATTATATGGTCTTAAAGTGAACTATCTGTAAATTTAGCAGTTCATAGCCAAATTAAATATCTGTATTTACCTTTTTTTTTTTTTTGCCATGTTTTAATTTAATTTATTAATTAAAACGATACATTAGTTACTTTTGTATGTAGAATCTAATGGAACATTATGTGGCACTTATGAGATTCAGACCACGTAAATAGAAAGATTTATTAGAAAGCAAGTATTATTCAAGTTTAATGTTGGCACTGTTTGTTTGGATGAAAAATAGCTATTTTATTTACCATGCTTATGAATGGCACTAGATTAGTTTGTATGAAAGTAACTTTCAAATAGAAAGGTTTGCTGGCTTGGAACAATTTCGTGCTCATTTCAAAAAACAGCTGATACTCTAAAAAAAAAAAGCATTAATGATTTAATAATGATTGTTTTATTCATTACTTTAAATAGATTTTGCTCTTAAAATAATGTATAAAACAATTTTGCCTGAATTATTAATTATTTAAATGATTTAGTGGGAAGGTTTTATTATCTTTTATATCAATCTTTATCTAGTAACTACTTTTATTATATTATTAGAGACATGCATATGCTTCTAGTTGGTAAAGTATTCTAAATAAAATTTGGAATTAAATTTGCTTTGATTATATTGTTCTATGTACTGATAAAAAGAAAATCATTTATCTGTGCTTTTATGCAGTCCTCTGGTAACATTTGTTATATTTAGTAAAATATTCTTGATCCTATTATTTTAAAAGAAGAAAAATCAACTTTTCTGTCATTAAAACTGAATTTGTTATGAAATTCTGAATTTTTATGTTGTGCCAATCAATGGCCACTTCGAAAAATTTTCTCTTGGCAAAAGACAAGTCCTCTTTAGTTTACATTGAAATGGTCTACAGTAATAGTATTCAAAGCTTCAGAATTTGACCAATAAGAACTGAACAGTATATAAAAATTTAGGTCACATTTTTTTTTTTTTCTTTCCTTAATTTGAAGTATAAGTCTATCTTAAATGATTAACAAATTAACTATTGGACTACAAATATGATGGATATCCTGTATACTATCATAATATTTTTTTCGCAGTGATATAAGATGGACTAAAAAAAATGAAGGTCTTAATTTCAAAGTTTAAAGGAAAGATAAGAAGGAGGTGCAGTTAAAGTGTCACTGTTCCTCCGATACAACTTTCCAATACTAATAGGACTTGAAGAACACGTTCCTTAATTTTAGGTTAATTTAGGAACCCACATTTAAGTCGATAGATATAAAGATATTATTTAACATTTCTACTTTTTAGTTTTGTGTAAACAACTGCTTATTCAGATTTTCAGTTATATTGCTGTAGAAGTAAAATTAGAAACTGAAAAAATCCATTGAATTGCAATCATTAGGAAAAATTAAAGGGACAACTATGAAATCTCATATGGTTTAAATAAAAAAAATTTTATGTAAAACATAGGATTTGTAAAAAATATTCATTTACTTTTATTACTTGTCTTATCTTCCAACTGCTGAATTGGCTATTTCTTTAAAATAATATATAAATTACACATAAATTTGGGATAAAAGGGATGTCAATTTTTGGTGAGAGATGTAGGGAAAATTAGTGTTTATCTGACCACTGGTAGCCAATATATAGATTTTATTATTATTTTCCAAGTTTTGTGGTATTTATTGAATTTTAAATTATTTTTTTAATTTATGTACTGAATATCTTTTTTTAGGCATCCCAAACCAGAAGGCCTTCAAGCAGCCAAAGCACTGGCAATTAACTTAGTAGAAACAGTAAGAAATGTTTTTCTTTTAAATACCATTATACTAATAAGCTAATGCTAGTTTAAATTATAACACCTGAAATGTCTTAGCTAGATTTTTTTCTCTCCTTTTATTAATTTATTACTTATTTACAATTGAAAGTTTTGGAGGTGTTATATTTTATACCATTTTTTGCCAAATCATAAATTTATAGTTTTTAATAATTTTATGTATACTTTATTTCTATACAAAAGAAAATATTTTATTGATTGGATAATTATAATCAAGATAGACTAAAAGACAAGGCTATCTAGAAAAGCTGATATCCAGTTAACAAATCTTAGGTTTGGTTTTGCCTCTTTATCTGTTATTGAGGTCTTGGCTTCAGGACCAAAGGGTTACAAGTTTGAAGCCCAATTCTTCGAAAAGACCATTATGGATATAGGTCTGGTACATGTTAAATCTGATATTGTGGGCCAAATAGTAGTGTGGAAGTTTGAAAAAGGTTGCCAGTTCATATGTCATTCTCATCATGAGGCTAAAATTTAAAATTAGCAATAGAAACAAGAGATAATACAGAATATAATGAAAAGTTTGAACTAATTTTTATTCATGCTTAACTTTAGTCACACATAAATAAAGCAGTCACTTTACCCTCTCTCTCTCTCTCTCTCTCTCTCTATATATATATATATATATATATATATATATATATATATATATATAATATAGCAAAAAAATTCATTACAGCTTTATTTTTCAGTATAATCAATATGTGATGAAATAATTGTAATGTGTATACATTTTCAGGTTTGTGCCTGATATATTCTTAAGATGTTTTCCTTATTGCTGTTTTCAATCTACTATAAATATATATTATTTAAAATATAAACTTGGAATCACTTTAAAATTTTGTATATAAAATATTGAAAAATGAAACATTTTTATTTTCAGGCCCATGTAGAATTTGCTCAATGGCAACAAGCACAACAGCAGTCTGTATTGCAACCATTAACGTCTATTGTATTACCTCAAGCTACTCCAGTTGCTTATCAAAATCAAGGTTAGCTCTATTAAATAACTACTTTTGTAACATATGATTATCCAATTACTAATTTCCAATTTTTTTTAATTGTAATTAAATCTTTATGTTGTTGCTGCTGCTTATTTAGTTTAAAAGGGGGTTCAGTGATGTTTTTTAATGTTTGGAAGCTACACTAAATGCTTTAATTAAATATTAATGGTTTTAATTCATTTCCTATTAATGTTTTTGACATTTAATTTTGCATAGTGCATTTAAATTCATCTGTAATCTAATGCAATTTTTTAAGCCTTGTATCTTTATTAGAAATGCAAATAAAAATCACCTTCTAGAAGAATTAAAGTGTCCTTTTGTTTTGATTTCTATTGTGCATGCGTTGTGACAATGTACCATTCTACTTTTATTATTATACAATTTGCAGAAAACAAGAATGCAGATAAGCCAGTCCATAAATGTTAGAAATGACATTTTAGAATTGTTTGTACTGCTTTAAATTTTCAAAAAATGTTGTGCAAATTTTTACATTGCTTAAATATTTTTCTTCATATTACATTTCAACTTTTTTCTAAACCTGTTTGTGCATTAAAGTTTGTGGTAAATATGTTGCTTTTGCATCGTTTGACTTATATAAAGTTAATAGAGATAAACAGTTTTATTGCTGCTAAGGTTATATGAAAGACCATTTAAAAAAAATGCTTGGAGTCTTTTTAGTAGTTATGAGAGTCTAAAGGAAAGATAAGAAGGAGGTGCAGTTGAAGTGGTATTGTTCCTCCGATACAACTTTCCAATATTAAATGACTTAAAGAACATGTTCCTAAAGTTTAAGTTAATTTTGGAACCTACATTTAAGTCAATAAATGTAAGTTAAGATATTATTTCATATTTGTAAATTATTATATTTTTTTTTACGTATAAGTGTGGTAACTTTACTAGAATTCCAATTTGACTAACAAAGAGATGTTGGCAAGAACACTTTTCCCCCTTCTTACATTAGTTATATAATACAACTCAAGACATTTTATAAACTAATATATAGTGTTTGTAAAATTTTGGCTTATTTGAGAGTAGCATTAATTTAAAAAATTACCTTTATTCTTCTTTTAGTAACTACTTAATTTATCAGGACTATGAGTATGAAAATTTACAAAATTTCAAACTTTGATAGGCATGCAATTGTATTATTTTAAAAGCCTTATACAGTTGTGTACCTCCCTAACTTTTTGCTTTGCCTAAAATCTAAATTTTCATTTTAAGCTGGCAATAAATGATAATTATCGCATAGCATGCTTACTGAACTGAAGCATTTTCATAAAAAAAAAAATAATAAACAGTAGAATTCTTCTGCAGAATCATTTTGCATGTTCTATAGAGTATATTTCATGCTTTATGTAGTATTTCAGGGAAATAATTATTTGATAAACAATTTAGTATACTACAGTACAAAAGTGAAACTTGGAAGACGAAAGAGCGATAATTTTTTATATATCCATTTAAATTACAGGAAAGATAAGATAGATTGTTACCTTGTAAGTACTTGGAATGCAATCTTATCATCAATGTGTATTAATACTACCTATAGTTATTCCCCATTTATAACATGTTGGTTATATTCAAAACACCTGCTGACAGACTTGTTATTGTTTGTTATTTACTGTATGAGGAAGAAAATTGTTATTCAATATCTAGATTATATATATATATATATATATATATATATATATATATATATATATATATATATATATATATATATATATATATATATATATATTTGAAATTTTATTTGGTGTCTGAAGAAAAAAATAATTATGAAGTTTTGTTGATACATAGTCTGAAAATTTGTTGTTGCTGTTTATTTCCTGAAGTTCTGTTGCTTTGTTAATTAAAATCTTCAATTTTATTCTTTCTCTTAAAAATTTCAGCATTGTTGTATTGTCTATATTACACTGAAAGTGCTATACCAAATTGACATAATTTTCATTAAATAAAAAGTGATAAATGACCTTCAATTATTTCTTAAGGGTTTCATGAATTGGTGTTTAAAATCAATTTCAGTGTTTACACATGATTGTAGTGTAATCTTTTCAATGGTAGATTTTATTTAACTGCTTCTAAAATCTAAATTCGTAATAGTGATGGTAACACCAGCTGTTCTTCCTGGAACATTACCTGCAGGTACAGGTGTTGTTGCTACAGGAATACAGATACCAGCATCAGTAGCAGCACCTGTAGCTGGTAAGTAAATTAGTTTTATAAGAACTTTTATTACTTTGACTGCTACGCATATATTTCACTTTATAATTTATGGCAAATGGAATATGTTTTGAGTGTAGACAGTGGTAATATTTCTTTACTGTAGCATAGTCATATTATTTTGGATCAAAATTAAATGTATTACTTAAATAAGAAAAAACTATGTCAGCAATTAGATTTTTTTCATTTCATAAATAATCTTGAAATTTTGTATCTTTTAGCGTTCTTCCTTGTTTGTTTTTTTTTTGTTTGTTTGTTTGTCTGTTTTAGTGTATTATTTTCCTTTAATTTATATATGTACCATTGATTATATGTTTATGGCAGTGATAGGCTAGATAAGGCTCTTTATTAAAGTTTTACATGCATTAACCTGCTAATTTTATAATTTATAGAATTTTGTTGGAATATTTTTATTTGTTGGAGATACAGTGTTCTGAATTTGTTTGGGTAGGTGAGGTAACTGATTAACAGTTTTTGCTATAAGTTATTAATTAAGCATTAAAACACTTATGAATTTCATTATTATAAAATATTTCTACCCAATAGAACTAATATTTATTTGGGATGCTTTTTTTCCCCCACCCCTTACATTTTTGGTTTATTTGTTTGTTTTTGAGTGGTGATATTTGAAAGATTTTCAAATGTTTTTATCTTATTTATAAAAGAATTTGTTTGTTTCTTTTAATTATCTTATTGATTTGTTTTTAAAAAATTCTTAAAGAATTTCACAAAGCAGAATGGCTTTTCAATACAATGCACTTTTTAAAACTTTATTGTTAAATGTGGATACTGTAAATATGAGATTTTATCATTCATTTTTGCATGATAACCATTTGTTTCTTCAGGTACAACTCTAACTACTGGTATTCCAAGCTTAATACATGCTAGTATGCCTACTCTAGTTTCTCCTGTGTCTGTTGTTTCTTCTGTACCTATGTCAGTTCAAGGTTAGTAAGCATTTTGTTATTGTTGCATGGTGCATTAATAAATTGTATCAATAATTTATATTTTATTATTAAAATGCATTGACCCTAAATTACGAAACTAGTTTTAGTAAAAAATTAAGTTTTTAAATATATAATGTATTTAATTGATGTTTTATTATTTCTTGTTTTATTTCATAATTGCATATTCAGATATTCTTACATTGTTAAAAATTAAACTTAGTTGCATATTTACTCTGGGTCATCTGATTGATTTTTTAACAAAAGTATAGTTTTTGCTTTCAATTATTTAATAAATGCAAATTTTCATTTTGATGCTTTATGTTATTTCTCAAAAGCCTGCTGAAATTCGTAATATTTTGGAATGAATAATAAATTATCTGCAGGTTTTTTTTTTTTTTTTTTTATTTATTTATTTATTTATTTTTTATTAAATTCCACAGCTTTGAAAAAAAAATTGTGATAAATTTTATTTAATATCCAAAAAAAATTATTATTATTATAAAATGATTTTTTCAGTATTTATTGCTTGTTGGACTGTCTTAATGAGTATCACATATTTCAAAAGATAAATTACATTATATAAAATTTTAAGCTGAATTTTAAATGTATTATTAATTTAAATTATAATCTAGTTGATATTCTTAATGAAAATCTAAGAATATGATTACATGCTTTGATTTTCTTTAAGAAGATGCAATTTTTGTGTTATTTAAAATTGAGAAAAATTAGTATGCATAAAAAAAAGCAAATAAATTATTTTGTTTTAAAGAATTGCCAGGTTTATAAATATTTTTTGAAAATAAATAAGCTATAGAAAATAAGTGTGTTCTGATATAATGATCAATTTTGAAGTGATCTCGCTCAATAATAATTTGTTCTTAATCTAAAAATATTATTACATTTTGAAAACATGCAAAATATCTTTAAATAGACAAATATATTTGTTTTAACTAACTACCTTTGTCAACCAATTTTCTTGTCTAGATTATTAATTTTTGGGGTTGTTAAATATTAGTGTAGAATGTATATTTTTTAAAATTTCAATTTATTTTAGATCAATGAATATAAAAACCATGAATGTAATTGAATAAAATAAAAGCAAAAGTGAAAATGTTACTTTGGAATTAATGTTCAAATAAAAAATTTTAAAATTAACATTTGCAAAACATGATTAAATGTTTTGATGGATGAATTTGAGATTCATAATATTAACATTTGTTACAGATTAAGTATTACATTTTTAAAAAATTATTTTAAAAAAATCATGAAAACATTGTACAGAAATAACATGGATATTGTTTATAAGGTAATATTTTGAGTTTTAAGGTTTATATAAAAACCATTCTTATGAGGTTATGATTCTGGAGGATATAGCCATTACTTTCCATAGTAATCTCAAAATGATTGAACTTATTCCCATGCCTGATTAACCCTCTCACTGCCTTATTTATTTTTTTATCAAAATAGGTTTAAAAATTGCAAAAAAGTTCCTGCATGAGAGCTTTGAAAAGAGCGTGCAAACCGTGCTTGTATATTTCGCTGAACTATGACAACTAACACTGTCTGTTAACCCAGATCTGAATTAAACCAGAAAAGCCAAAATGAAGCCATGAATTAGAAAAAGCAAGTTGGAAACTAAATAAATGGAAAAAATTAATCCTCATGGAAATCGTGGGTTGTGCAAATTTTGCTACTTCTATGTTGTCCGTGTAAATCATGAGATATGCAGTTGGAGGGTTAACCTTTGTATGATGCTTATCTCTTGAGTTTTTTTTTCCCCTCTCTCTCTCTCTCTTCCCTTCTCTGAATGAATAGATTTTTGGATGAGCCTTATTCCAAGAGTTGCTAATGATATTTTTCAACTTTATTAATTAGTGGTGCAGTCAGTGAAGTAGTATGTAATATTCATTTAGTGATTTGTTTACATGTAACTGTTGCTATTCCACAGTATGTTATAAGAGCAATTACTGTACCACATATGTTCCTGTTTTATATACATATGATAATTCAAAAGCAAAACAGTTTTACCAGCGAATAAGTTGTTTAAATTTCTTTTGTGCCTCTCCTCACTTTCATAATTGATATACTAGAGGAACTGTTGTAAAATGAAATAAAGCATTTAGTTTTCATTAGTTGGAAATTAATATCTATAGTATCTCTAAAGTAAACTGGGAGTTAGTTATACAGAAAATGTTTTAAATAAATTTATTATTGCATTCTATTAAAACTTGAGGTTACTACTATTATTAGAGAAAAAAAAGTTTATTAAGAATGTAGGTTCAAATTAAGATAATTAATATTCATATCTGTAATTTTTTTTTAGATTTTTAAATATAAATCATGATTATCTATGTATTATGTAATGAATTTTATAAGTATTGAAATGAATTCAAAAACTGTTTTTAAAAGTGGTTAATGAACAATTTTATTATTTAAAATGCATGTTTACTCTTTTTTGTTGTTGTTGTTTGTTTGAATTTCATAAATGAATTTTTATTTTAGCCATATCTCCCACTGTCATTTCTTATCCAACATATGTTGCCAATACAAATTCTATTATTGCAAGACCAGCTAATCCTGTACTAGCTCGCCCAGCGGCTCCTGCAGTTAGTATTCTTAGTGTTGTTCCAACACTCCCTACTGGTGCTGCTTATACCTCTGCACGGCCTAGGCCAGCATACCAAATACAGCCTGTGGTATACACAAATGTACCACCTTTACAGGTATGTTTAATATGAATTAACTGATTTCTTCTGTGAAATTTTCCAAGAAATATTTAACAAAAAGGGGGAGATAGATGTAAGTAAGTTGTGATCATGTAATTTAATAAAAGTGTATCTACTGTTTTCTATGAGAATGGAAAAGATATTAAATTTTATTGAGTGTATTGTAACTATTTGAGTATAGTTATTCATTTTTAACTTCAGCCCTCTGCAGCCTAATGGCAAACTTGAGTCTTAGATTAGAAGGTTTTTTTTAAAATTAAGGTTTAATGCATATTAACCCCTTTAAGACCAGTCTTCAGAAAAGAAATGCTGTTGCAGGAAAGCATTTGGGAAATTGAGTTTCAGCCAGTCACAGACGCAATCATTTTGCATAGTTAAGCCTAAATTTTCAACAAAAAAAAATCGTATAAAATCAGCATATTAATATAAAGAATTCAATTTCACAACTAATATAAATAATATATACTACTACTTATTTTAAGTAGTAGTATATTATTTATATTAGTTTTAATAATTTTATATTCATTATTAATATAATGAATATAAAATTAATAAAAATGAGCGAAACAAGTAAAATATTCAAATTTTACCTGTGCCGACAAAAACAAGTACTATATGCATGGAAAATAAGTAACAAATGATATCCAAATAAAATTTTTAAAAAGAGCAGTAATAATTTTTTACAGGTTGTAAACTCATTATTTGTTTACTATTCAAAATTATTAACTCCATCCTGGAAATCTTATAAATGGGACATTAAACTTTTTTTAATCCAATTGTTTCAAAGAATTCCTTTTTTCTTTATGTATATTTTACTTCTTAAGAAAGTGACATTCTTTGATGGCATGAAGATTGATATTTTAGCAGGCATTGTTTGTTAAATGATCAGATTTTATATGTATTATCATTTTTTTGTTTGTTTGTTTTTGAGTATTTAAGATCTGTTCCCTCTTTTTCTTTTAAAAAAAAAAAAATTATATCTTTCGAACAGATTGTATATAGGCAGCACTTTAATAAATTCATGTCAAAGATTCCCCCCCCCCCCCTCTCTTCTGCGGTTCACTTTGTTTCACACTATCTGTCTTCTAAAATAGTCATTATTTTATGTATCTTCCAAGATTTGAATATTATACAATAATCTCTGCTTAAAATACATGCTGGCTTTGCTATTTCGAATATAAATATTTTCGGAAATTAATTATCTATCATTTTACAAGATTTGTACCTTTGGTGATTGTTTTTGCCTTTTTTGTACATTTGAAAAATTATTGTAGCTTTTCTATTTATATGCTTATATATTTTTTATAATAAAAAATATCTTTTCATTTTTAACTATCAGGAAAAAGTGATAACGTTTAATATAATATAGTTAAAATAACCCTACCAAACTAAAAATATAGTGTGTTTTTTATAATTGCTTACTTTGTTGTTGTACAAGCAATACATATATTTATAATAGTTTGAGCAAAAGATATTAAGTGTTTATTTTGTAATTTTGTGTCCTACAATTTACCTGGGCCTTTCCTGTTTTCCTGATATGATCCATCTTGAAAGTTATTTGAAAATTTTACATATAACTCACACTTGATTTTTATAATTTTAAATAAATTTTATTAACTACATCCAATACATGACTTGTCTTAATGTTTTTAGCAATTCATTATGATTCATTCAAGGAAATTAATTATCTATACCAAAAATGAAGTTTGGACGATTAGATTTGTAATAAAAGATTAAAATTGTAATAGAGAAAAATTCAAGGATATCAACTGTATTTATGAGTCATCTTCAATTCTGTAAATATAAATTGGTTTTAAGATTAGCATATGCCTTTTGTGAGATTTCCATCTAAAAAATAAATAATTTCTTATTACAGTTTAATCTTTTAGTAAGTGAAAAATACTTTTTAAAAATGCTTTTTTATTTTCAGCCTGCCAATCTAGCCCAATCTCCAATGCCTGCAACATCTATGGTAGTAACTCTTACGGAACCTACAAATTATCCCGTGCAATCTCGATTTACACATCCTCCTCCAATAACTCAGTCTGAACTTGCAAAACATAGATATTTTAGTAATATGAATATTTCGGTGCCTTCATCTGTAAATACAGCACCTACGTATTGGTAAGTTTTTTGGACCACTGTGTAAATAATGATTTATGTTTATTGATGATATAGGAATTAACATAGACTAACTAATCAATAACCAAAAAATATAGTAATTCTTAAAATTTACTTTCTTATAGTAATTCTTAAAACTTCAAAAAAAAAAATTGAAACTAAATAAAAGTTCTGAAAAGTCTGTTTTCTTTTAAATACTATTGCATGGATATTTAAATTTTCTTTTTTTCCAACTTTATACTCTTTAAGCTTTTTGATTCTTTAAATTTCACTTTTGGAGAATTTGAAATTATTCCATACAAAAAATGTTTTTTTTTTTTCCCTAGCAATATATTAGGTTGCATGTTTACTGCATCTTCGTATTTTCTTCATGCTGACAAATATTTACCCCCTTTCTGCTGTGCTACTATTTCTACCTTATTATTAATATTATTCTTCAGAATTAAAAGTAATTTTATAAAATGCAAATGTATAATCGTGTTACTTGTGAAAGGCTTAAAGTCGTTTCTTATGAGAATTTTATAATTTTGTTTGGCATACAAATGTTTTTTGTGTTTTAATATTTCGTTAGAACTATTGATTTTGCATTTTGATTTAAAATTTTTATTAAAAATGCACAGCTTAAAAGCATTTCTCGTGGCACTTGTTTTCTCGCATTGTTCATCCACTTTCATTTTATTTTATATATAAAAAGGAACAAATCACTAACTTAGATGCAAATAAATCTAATTAATTCTAAGAAATATTTTTTTTCTCTCTCTTTCTAAATCAAATTTTAGATTTATTTTGACAGATTGTTTTATTAGGCAGAGAGTAGTATCGGAAGAAGGAAAAATGGCGATCTTCTGAAATTCAGTGGTAAAAGAAATTATTATGAACGCTTTTGTTTTTTTATTATTGAATCTTTAAAACATTTTGCAAAAGTGGTAGTAAAATATTTTTTCAAATAAAAAAAAAAATAT
The DNA here is from genome assembly GCF_947563725.1 of Argiope bruennichi. Taxonomy (NCBI): domain Eukaryota; kingdom Metazoa; phylum Arthropoda; class Arachnida; order Araneae; family Araneidae; genus Argiope; species Argiope bruennichi. The sequence goes on from NC_079156.1 coordinate 109,074,899, forward strand.
TAACTAAATTGCAAATTATTTTTGTATAAACGGTTTCAGATATATGCATTGCAGCTGTGTTGTTTTTGTTGCATGTGCTAAATAGTACAAATTAAAAATTAGCCTAAATAATAAGTTCTAAAAAAATTAGAAAGAATAAACTCTTATTTTTATTATTGAAACATGGAAACTAATGATTCCTTAATTACTGTCATAAGACATAATTTTATGATTTCACAGCTATTTTCTTGCATTTTTAATGCAACTTGAACTCAAAATTTACATTGAATTGCTGCTAGAGAATATTCAGGTTTATAATTTTGACTACAGTTCCAGTTGATAGGTTAATATTTTGCCAAAACTTTTAATAACAGTATAACCGAATTTGACAAAGTTCATGTTATTTAAATAAAAACAATTTCAAAATCCGTTAGGACAGTACCTGTGTCGTACATCCATGTTCAGTTCTAGGTGTGAGCATTTCATTGCCACCTTTGTGAGCTGGGTGTGTGATAAGCATTTGAAAGAAGGTATTCCAGTAGGTTCCTGGTGGTGTTAACCGGTTTTTTTCTGTTTGTTGTTACTAACACTCTAGCTTGCAGGAGTCTAATGTAAACCATCCAACAGAGCTGCAGCCCAGAAGAGGACCCAGTAACCCGCCACAACAATCAGATCCCCAGGACCGTGAGCTCATGCCGCCTCCCCCTACAACCTTGACCTCAACTCCATCATCAGCCAAAGAAAAAGAAGGTTAATATGCTATCTTATTTTTAATGTTATTTTCCCAGTTTTACTTATTAGCTGACATACCCATTTAATATGCATGATTTTTAAAATTTTTATTAAAATAAAAATATTGTCTTAAAATTCAAAATTATTGATTGATTTTACAATAACCATATTAATGAAATAAGAGCAAATGGTAAGAAATGACAATTAATCTTTCACCAAATTAAAAATAACTGAGCATACTGAAACTTTAAAAAAAAAATTAACATTTCCATTATATCTCAGAAACTAAATAACAATCTGCTCATGTGCAAAAATAAGTTTTAATTTTCCAAACCTGTAAAGACAATGAAAAGGTAGATTTTTCTAGTGTATTTTAATATAATTCAGAAGTACATCAGGAGACATTTGAAAGATGGATTGATTAACAATGTTTAATTTTCTCAGCATAAAACGAATCCCTCCCCCCTCCTTTTCTTTTTGAAACAATAAGGGAAACTCTTGGCATGCAGGAGGGGGGAAACAGTGCAGTCTTAAACCATTTTTCCCATTTATAGAATTTTAAACACACTGCACATGGGCAGATAATCTTCCATACCATCGGAGGTCTTTCATCATTTGTGTGGGAAAAGAATCTGCCTTCCTCCATTGGCATAGGAAAAGAAGTAGAAAGATTCAATGCAAAGGCATAAAAAGATTTTAATAAAAATAATGTTTTGGTTAATTATCACCAAACTTTCCAATTTACTTCTGCATGCAAAATTTTAATAAAATTTGCCCAGTCTTTTTTTAGTCTATAGAGAACAAACAGAAATGAACATTGACTTATATATATGTGTAATGATGTCTTTTTATTTCATTTTAAATGTTAATTAATTTCCAAATTTTTATCTTTAACTAACCCATATTAATTTCATTCTAAAATTTTTGTTTATTTCCTGGCCTAGTTCCAACTTTTTTATTTAATTAAATCAACTGAGCTTTATAAAACTGCTTATTTCTCCATTTCCTCACACTCCAAGTGAAGAGATACAAATTTTTAAGGTTTGCAACATTCTCTTAAAGGTACCTAAATTTCTCTATCCTAAATCTACTTATGTCCAAGAAATCCATCAAAATTTCATTATAAAATCACTAAGGGAAAATTTTCTTTTTTCTGTTGTGTCATGATGTAGACTGATATATTTCTTGTGTATAAATTATGCCTCCCTGGATAGAAAAAAGCAAAATTAAAAATTCAAAAGTGTCTTCTCTTCTCAACCACACATCTGCTAAAATATGCTTTATATATGTGTGTGTGTAATGATATTTTAAACTCTTAATTTAAACCAAATTAATTTCCAAAGCTTTATTTTAATTTAGCCCATAGTAATTTCATTCTCTTATTTCCTGATCTCATTCCACTTTTAATTCAACTGAAGTTGTATAAAAATTATTGCGCCATCAGTTGACCTTGCCAAGGTGAACACGAGTATTCAATTGACACGTGGCCAGAAATCCCATGTTATGTAAGACTAGTGATCATTTGTATGTAAGACTAGTGATCCTTCCTCCCTTTTCTTACTTCTGCTTTTGTTTCGCGCTGTGGCGGACGTGCATTGTCCGCATCTCTGCTTGTAAATAATCGTGCCTGTCACCCGGGAGAGAATAAAACGAAATTAAAAATACAAAGTCTCTTCTCTGCTTCAACCAAAATAAGCTTATATAATATGAGAGAGAGATAGGCTTATCTGATTTTAAGATTGAGTTTATCTATATTACTCATAATATTAAAAGCAGGGGATAAATTTCATAATCTATTAATAAAGTGTTAATTAGTACAGTTTCTGCAATCTTTGAAAGTATTGTATCTTGCTGACAATGATATGTAAATAAATGGATGTACATCTTTCCTTGCTTATAGTGTCCCATGAACCTGTTCCCTCATCTAAAAAGTACACCACTATGTAAATCTAATCATAACAATATGTTTGGCTCAATAACTTCAGTTTGAAAGCTTTTTGTTGTATTTCTTTAATTCAAATAACAAAATAAACTAAAATTATTTATTCAATCAGTAAATAAAGTTTTTATTTCATTAACATGTCTAAGTTATTACTTCATTTAAGAGGAGAGAAGAAAGCAGCTAGCTTTTATTTATTTATATATATATATATATAACTCATCAAACATTTTGACTTTCAATTGAAAGCAATTATAATTGGGAACATAATTCTTGTCTTTAAACAATGTTATAAAGCAGTGTGGTTTTTAATAGCCTGTTATTTATGTCAGTTATAATTTGTATTTCTTATAATTAAAAATTTTTTGCATTGTTTGCCAGTAAGTAATTTTGTAATATGTTGTACAAATCTAGCTGTACGCAAATGCATCAAGTTTCCTTTTATTATATAGACCCAATAAGCTTTTTGACTATTTGGAAATCAGTAAATGCCTAAAAGAGTTTATTCTCTGCAAAAATTTTGAATTAATTTTTAAAGAGGTTTTCTTTGTGTTTATGATAATTTGCTCAAACCCATTTTCTTTTTTGCAGAATTAGTGTTGAAAGAAATTTCCTGTAACATTCAACAAAAGCTATTTTATAAATAACAGTTTATTATTATTATTATTATTATTTTCAGAGATGTTATTATGCATTGTTATCTAAGGTACTTTTATTCATTTTTATATTTAAAGCAATCACAATTTTTTTTTTTTTTTTTTTTTTTTTTTGCAGTTAGAGAATTTTCTCCAGAAGATGAAGGGCAGCAAAGGAAGAGGTTGAAAGGTGCATTAGGAGGCATAGCTTGTAAGTATATACATGTATCTATACTACTATATAAATGTGAAAGTTTGGATGGATGTATGTTAGTCAGTTACGGCTGATTGGAATTAGATGAAATTTAGCACAGAGATAGATTATAGTCTGGAATAAGACATAGGCTACTATTTGTTCCGATTAATTTTTTATTAATTAAAAACTAACTTTCCCGCCAAAAGTCTTTATTTCCCCACCGTCAAATGAGTTGGGCTTCAGTTGTTTTTCTTTCCCATGCTGAAGAGGCAAGGCTTACGATATTTTTGATCGATTATTTCAAATGATTCTGTTCATTTTCTTAGTGTTTGATGCATTTAAAATTAAAAATTGTTAATTAATCGATCTTTCGGATACATTCTGAAGTACTTTTAAATTAAAATAGAACAGAATAAAGGAAATAAAAAATTTCTAATCTGCATTGCATTACACTAACTGGTGTAGAAAATTCATGCATGCACATTGTGTTCTGCTTGTTGACAAATATTCAAATTCACATCAAAATTTCCGTGCGAATGAAGTCGCGTGTATTGACTAGAGTAATATATATTCTATGTTAACTTCTTGAACTGCAATAAATTTTCAGTCAGCACTACTAAGACTGATAGATTTGTTTTCTTAATTTTGGGAAGAGGAGTCATAAATAAAATTTTTCATAAAGCGTGTTCACTCAATAGTTTCTTGTGAGTGCATGTTGTCGTTATTTGCTTGCTCAAGAAAGTTCCTGACAGTCTGAACTTGTCATTTCAAAAGGTTAATTAAACCCTTAATTAAGTACTATCTCTCAAGTCGCGTGCTTTTTTTAGATTTTATATAGAAGCACTACCTTTTATGATCGACAGGAAAAATTTCTACACTGTTTCTTTTGATCATGATACGTAGAGCCTAAAATTACTTCTTCACACCCAATTAAAGTTTTCCATTTAAAGTTTAAGTTACAAACACATTTTTTGTAATTATTATAAATAGTTTTAATTAAATTTTTTTAATTAGCATTGCCTAATTTGGTGAGGGTAAGTTCAAAGTATTGCTAGTAGTACAGAAAACAAATGGACAGTTTTTTTAAAATCAAATTCCAAAATAAATTAAATTAAGAATGATTGAAATATTTCTTTGTTTACCATTAAATATCTGCCAAAAATTTAGTATTTTAGTTTTCAGTTCTCAATCACATTTTTTAAATACCTGTTATTTGGAATATAATTTTTTTGTATGATTTTCATATTGATAATGTTTTAATGTAAGAGCTGTTTACTTCAGTTGATAATGCATGGAGGGGGGGGGGGATTTGTCATTAAATATAACACATAGCAGGTAAATGCTGCGGCTAACTAGTATTTTCCTTACTGCTAATGTTAATCTGTCAATTATTTGTTAGTGTAGGCACTTTAATAATTTATTTCTTCCTTTTATTTGATGAAAATAAAAATCTGTAAAAGGTGCTCCAAAATTGTATATTTACTTTGAATAACAGGTATATAAACATTTTTCCTCCCAACTTCCATTGATGTAGATACATCGTATTCTAATCTGTTATTTGAAGAATTAAGTGAAAATATATTGTCTACATAAAAAATATTGTATAGATGAAGCTGATTTTTCAGTAGCAAAGCTAGAAACTAAGCATATTAATTCATAACATAACATAATTAAAGAAATTAATGTGTGTTATTGCATGTTTACATTTCATTTCTTAAATACTCTGCTAATGTGTATAATGTTTTCTCCTACAACTTCTGTTAATTATTCTGTGAAAATATAATATCCGAGATATTGTTCACAGCAGAATAGCTCATTTAGATAGGCACACCTTCTAGTTTATTAGACTTGCATTTTTTTTTTCACCCCCACCAAAATGATTCCTTTTCTTCTGATGATGAAATTGTTGTATAATATGCACATGTAAGTATTTATATGTGTACATTCAAAATTTCGATTTTTAAATCACACTAATTTTCAAAAATTTTGAAATAGCGTCACAATCATCTCTGTTCTTAAACAGTTATTTCAGAAGGCTGATAAGAGAATTTCTCGTAAACATTTTAATATCTTAAAATGTGCAGATTAATTATCTCTAAATATTATTACCTTTAATTAAAAATATCAGTTCGTAAAAAAAAAAATGATCAGTTTGAATTTTTATAGAAAGGTATGAAAGAAAGTGCTCCATTTAACTGTAAACTATATCTTAATGTGAGGTTTTTCTCACAATCTGATATTTTTCATTTCCAGACATATTTTAACTTTATTACGTGAATATTAATTGTTTTCAAAAATTTTTAATATATTAAATATTTTTAATTCTTTCTGTTTCAGCTATATATGGATCAGACGATTCTGATGAGGAGGATGAAGAAGATACACTTGCTTCAAAATCCTGATAAACGTTCTCTATATAAACTTTGACTTAAATTGTCTGGTCCTTGTATATAGGCTATTTTAAGAGCCAAGTGCCTTTTCCCTTAATTTTATATCATTTTTCCCCCTCGACATTAAGTGCATTGTATATTGAGCTGCATCAAGAGTTGTACATATTGTAAAAATATATATATATATTCTTTATTCTGTAATTCTAAATTGCATTGTGGTATATCAAAGTAAAAATATCTCGACTATCTGTGTGCCTCATATAATTCATCTGCACATAAGATTTTTATTCATTTGTGCTATGTTTTTAAAAAAATAAATCTAAAATAAAACTAATTTGTAAAAATATTATTTTTCACTTCCTTGCATGGTTTTTAGCCTTGTTATAGCTTCCAGTTACAGAGAGAGAAGGGAAGTAATTCCTTTTGTTTTTCCCTTGTATTGTAATCGATACAATGCATTAAGATATAATATTTTGTATCTTCAGTTTAATTTTAATTCTTTTGTTGTTGCAAATTATGCCATTCGTATAGCAAAAATCTCTTTAAGCAAAAGGTATAAATTTAAATCTGAGATTTAAATTGAACCTGTGAAACCGTTAATTCATGCTATCTTTTTTTAAAATCTTGTATCACTAAAACATTTTTGTTGGCGATTTACATGTTGAAAACAAACAAACATTGGAAGCATTTATTTATACAACAACACACACATGAAAGCATTACAGTAAATGATTAAATAAGAACATGAAGGAGAATTAGGAACAGCATTGGAAGGATATTCAATGATATAGAATACATATGATGTCAACTATGCAACGTCTAGTTGGTGCATGTGCATCTTGCATAATGGCAGGTTCTACTTTAGGATAAAGGGATCAAGGAGAAATTGAGCATTGATATCTAACAATTTTTTTTTTCAATAAAGAAAGAAAAAATAACTAATTTGCCACTTTTTTTGTACATTATGGGTTAAGCATTCTGCCAGTGTGTAAGTGATGTGTCTGTAATTAGAATTATTGTTCAGCTCTAATTTGAGGGATTAATAAATAGTATGGATAGGGGAGACCTCACTGGAAGGTAACAAATTATTTCATTCTTAAGCAATCAGTCAATGTCCAAGTGTTTTTGTTCTGCATCTTCCATGAACAAAACTGACAAACGGTTCCGAAATACAATTGATTGACTAAAAGGCAGTGTAGAAGAGCATACATCTTCTGGTATTAGTTAATATATTTGCAATAAAGAGGAAAGTATTTACATAATTCAAGCTTATCTGAAATCCAATAGGTGAAAATGATCTTTGTTTTGTTTCTTGAACATTTAATTTCATTTTACATTGATTTTAGTTAAGAGTGGAACAGTTTTTACATACAGTTAAGAACACATTATGCAATAAATAAAGAAAATTAAATAAAACAACGTTATTCTGAAGATATGAGATGCATCTGAAAACAGTCAGGGAAATTTGTTACAAAACCTTGAAATATCAGGGAAAATCAAACAGCAGAAATGATGATCACCCTGTTGTAGCACATTTTTTATGTATGAATTATTAACTTGCTAACAGACTAAACAGGTTTCCTCTAAATAGATTTCTTTTAAAATTCCATTGATATCTGTGCCATAACAACAAACCTAAGTTCATCTGTTGGATTTGAGTTATCAAGATTGGATATATGCTAATCTTTCTAGGCTGAATTTATTGAGAATTGCATTTATATATATATTATAAAGGTTAGCCCTTTAATTCTTCAACTCAATTTTGCACCTTCTTTAAATGCATGCAAGACATATATCCTGCTCATTTCAATTGTAACAGTTCCATTGAGAATTGAGCTGCGAGTCAATAGCACTACTTGTGGAGCCTGGTTGGAAGCATTCGGCAAAAGGCCATCTGTCAGATTTATTTGTTCTTGTTGTTACAATCTTTGTTGGGAAGGTTATAATAATGTGTGAGGATGCTCCGCAGTTGACCCACAGTTACCAATTTTAGCTCCTACATATTGTATGTGTACTGTTGACTGTGCACAGGAATGTGCACTGTTGAATTATTTCTTTTTTTTTTAAATATTGATTAAAAGTTAAGCAAAATTTTGATTTTTCTGCAATAACTTCAGAAAATATTGTAGTACAAAAATATTTTTTGTCATCATAAAATGTAAAAAATTATATTAATGATATTAATTTTTTTTTAATTTAATCGGTTCTTTAAAAAATACTTTAAGCATTTTTTTACATGAACCTTAAGAATTCCAAATGAATATTAAATGTGTCACATATGATAATATAACAATTTTAGAAGAACAAAAAGTTACTAATAAAGGCCATTATTAAAATTACATTATTTCCCCCTTTTTTGTTTTGCAATACGAATTTTTATCCTGTCCTTGATGTAAAACGTAATTGGCAAAGCAGATTTCAGGAAAGGGATTTTATTTAATTAAGGATATTTATTTAATTCTGAAAGAATCTTTAAAAGATTTAAATTTTTTTTTATTTAAAATACTATTAATTTGAAAAATAATAGCACATTTTACATTGTTTTAAAATGAAAGATTATGGTATTAAAAGGTTAGAAATAACAAAGTGAATCTTTTTAAGAATTTTATGGGATCTGTCAGAAAATGAGAAGAATGTGTATTTGGCCCTCTACGAACCAGGCTATTTGACCTAGAGCTACCAAATTTTGTCTAGTGCAAAGTGGGGGAAAATGTACGTCCCAGTGCTATTTATTTCGGGAAAGGAGAAATTTTATGCACCAAAGAAATTTTGTAATGGTAAATTCAGCAATGATCTTGCAGACAAGATTTCAATATCTGTTAAGATCAGACCACCAAAATGAAACCAGTTATTTTTTTTCAGCCTATTTACTTTTTTACAAATATTTAATTTTTAAGAAGTATATGTCCGTTGATTTCCTCTTATGATGGGCAGTTTTACGACTTCGAGCTGTATTACGTCAATTAGGTATAAAAATACTGTGTTTAATTTTCTCCTTTCCTATGAAAAAAAAATCTAATTTGATCTAAAATTCGAATGTATTACTAAAAAAAAGAACTATTTATTAAAATAACGGCATTATCAAACGAATTCAAGGTAAAATTATAATTACACCGTTTCACTAGAGCAAATCTAGTAATTAAACTCATTACCATCTATGTATACTTCAAGGCTTGAATTCCAACAATGGTTGAAAGAAAAAAGAAAAAAAACATGTTGGCTTTATTTACGAGGATATTAAAGCACATAAATGCTTCGTTCCTTTTTGTCCCGTTATTCTGTTTCACTGTAGATTCGTTTTTCGATTAATTTACATCTTTTAAAAATTGGTTATAAATGGTTTATGCTGGTTTTTGACTTCTCAATTAAAAGCGTTTGCCGGTTTGGTTATATATATGTGTAATGATATTTTAAAATTAATTTAAATCTTAATTGATTTTCTAATTTTTATCTTAATTTAGGCCATATTAACTTTATTCTAAAATATTCTCTTATTTTCCTGATCCAATTCCATTTTCTTATTTAATTATTTCAACGCGCCCTTAATAAAATTGCTAATTTGTGCATTTTTCACACCCACCAAGCAAAGCGATAAAAATCCTTAATGCCTACAACATTCTAGTAAATATACCCAAGATTCCCTTTCTTAATTCGATACATGGCAAAGAAATTCTTATTAGAATCCCTTATCTCAGAAATTCTTATCAGAAAAATTTTCTGTCTCTTTTACTCGTGTGATGTAGACATGCATCGCTTTCCACAAATTATGCCTCTGGGGATGAAATAAAGTTTAAAATTCCAAAAGATTCTTCTCGGCCAGCATCTGTGTAAATATGTTTATATATATATAATATTGTAAACATAATTTTAGCAAAATGCATGGCAGAAAATAAACTTTTGAAATAAAATTCAATTTATTTTCACCATGGGAAGCACATTTTATACAGGTTAGAAGCGATGATAAAACAACGCGTCCTTTTACATCGTGATACAAGAACAAAGGGACAGAAATTTTGCCGAAAGATTCTGATAGGGATTTCTTTGACATGAATTGACTCAAGAAATGGAACTTTGGGTATCTTTGAGAAGTAGGGATTTTTATTCCTTCGCTCTGAGTTTGTGATTTCCCAATGCAACAATATTTTTAGATCTTGGAAATAATTTAATTTTAAAAAAGTGGGATTTGAATCAGGAAATAGGAGAAAATACTAAATTAAAGTAACATGTGATAATTTAAAATAAAAATTAGGATTTAAATTAAAGAGTATCAACTACGTATTATATGATATGGGCAGAATAGGTTTTAGAAATAACATCATCAATCTGAGCTGGTTATTGTTCTATGTTTATTAAAATCAGTTTTTATTGATTGGATACGCAAAATTTTGCATCAGTTTTCTGAGTAACCTGTATAGTTTCGAAGTGTGCTCCAGGAAATCTTGTTCTTGAGCGTAAACAGTTATCTCGCGCAAGAGAGTTTGGAAAATTCCTAATTGTTTGGCTCTTCCCTGTAAAACAGCTACAGTGGTTGCTTTTAATTGAGCTTGGCTCCAAGGATCTATTTGTACTTCCTATATAAATTTGAAGCATTTATGAAATAAAAAAAATAGAGATTAGGTAAAGGAGTTTTAGTACGGTGTAATACCACGAACTAGTTGCCATATTGCGCAGATTTATCCGCTGAGTTTATTCATTCAGAAGGCATTGTTTCAATTAAAATTCGCTAACTGATTCAAAGAATAGTAGTGGAAAACGCTGTAGATTTACAATATTTTCAGATGGAAGTTGTTTTTATCATTTAGAAAAATGTTTTAACTTAAAAACCGGTGGCCCGGAAAAGAAAACAAACTATTATAATTTGGAATAGGTGCGTTTATAAAGTTTTTGCTAAAAACCACTTACGTCCAGTAATGGTAGCTCTAAGAACAACAAGGCAGTATTCCAATGCGTGACAGGTATTATCCAACTTTTCAGCGGTCACATAACACTTACGATCCTAATTTTGAATGTATCAGTATCTTCAACTGGTATTGCAAACACTTTGCCCTTTATGTAACCCCAAAATTCCTAATGAACAGTTATGGCCAATTTAATTCATGAAACTAAAGAAATTGTTTTCTTTGTTGACATATGAATATGAAATCACTATTTCTGCATTAGTTGCGCCATCTATTGGACTAAAAAATATTTAAGAACACAATTATTCCATATTAAAAATTTCAAGTATTATATTCATTTGTTCTTTTGTAATCAGAGAAAGATTTTTTGACCATACTTTATTAAAATATAATTTCACCAGTCAAGTTTATATTAAATTTTGAAGCGCTTAGAGGACATATGTTGGAAAAGCAGTTGCTAAACTCATGAAAAAATAGCTTATGTGTAGAGGGAGATGCTTCATCTAATTGTGATACAACATTACATTGCAGATTGCAAAGCTCAATTATTTTCCGCTCACCCATCATATAGAAAGTCATCTAAAAAAAGTGGAGCAAGTAAACGTTATTCTATTATTTCTTTAAATATTGCCTTTAAGCATATCCTCTAATTCTAAAACAGATAGATATGTATAATTCATTAAATTAGGTAGACATATGATTTACTTATATGAATACACTTTGAATTTTGTGGAAGTTAATACTAAGAAGTTACAAAAATTTCTTTTTTTATATAACTGAAATGTATCAACTGATAAAATATTTTTCTGATACTGATCTAAGTGCTCACAAAATTTCATGCTTCTATCCATAAAATTTGGAAAAGTATTAGAAGGCAAATTATTGACTAAAACAAAAAAATTTTATACAGTTGCCTGGTGTTTGAAAGAGTCTTGTACTGAACTTTTTGTTTCGTCTTATTAAGTGGACTGTATTTTTGGATGAAAAACAATTCTTCTGCAAAGCGAAGTCTAATTTTTCGTTTCGTGAGCCCGTTTGTCTCGGTTAACAGCTCTCGACTGGCTGTCATTTAAAAAAATATTTACAGATGGCGCTACAGTACTCTTTTGCTATACATGACGTTTGATTGTCTTTTTATAGATAGCGCTACAGTACGTTATTGCTTTGCGATAACACTAGCATCTCAATCGCACTATTTATCCCTATGAAATAGACAAATCCATCGCAAACCGTACTTTTCACAGGTAGGACCGTTTCAGCGAGAGGAGTAACTGGGATAAGTATCGTCATTTATATGTTGAGTTGTATCGCAACGCTTTTCTCGGTGGGTTGGAAATGAATGATATTTTTTTCAAATGATGTGTCAACATATTTTTCAGAAATCTTTCTACTTATTTAATGGATATTTAATACAGATTCCATTTACTCATATTTATAAAATGATCAATTAATATTAATTCCTTTTCATCTTTTATAAGTGTTCCTTTGTATATTATTTCATTACAGCGAATGCTGGAGAAAAATGACATAGTGCTAATCATTAAGTTCAAACGAAAAATTTCAGACTAATTATTTTCTTCAGGTGGTATTTACTTGTTTTCTACTTTTTTTTTATTACTTCTATTGCTGTTTTTACATGGTTCTGAATTTCCTGATATTAATAAATCTTGAAATTATTTAAAAGTACTTTTTGCCTGACGAATGTTTCCATCATAGGCGGGGGATATTGCTCCCCTATCGGCAGCCTCTTGCCCCCCCCCCCGTCGGCGAGAGATTGCGAGTTTTGTCGGCAAAAGTCTTCGCCACTTCAGGGTGATTGTAGAGAGTTGCGAATCATCAAACATGATTATTTAAAAACCACCTTAAAGTTAATATATTATAAACTTTTCAAATATCCAAGTAATAGTTAAAGCGGTTTGACTATATTTGGCAAAATAATCGACAGGGTGCCAGATCAATAAGAGGACGTATTTTGAAAACAATTTTTGATAAACCGACTAAGAACTGAAAGCAATTGTGACCTTAAGTTCATAGATTTTCAGGCATCTGATTCAAATATCGTTCTCTCAGCTTATAATTTGCTCTACTTTTGCAAATACAACCGACAAGGTAACAAGTGAATAAGATATCGACAAGGTTATAGGCGCATTTTGCGGACAATCGACTATAAACTCAATGCGGTGATTGTTGATGTAAGTCTGCAGACTTTCAAATATTTGATTAAAGTGTCCTTCAACGAGCTTATAATTTGTCCGACAAAGTGAAAGAGATATTTGCATTCCGCTGACAATTTTTGGACGGTCGACTATGAATTGAATGCAATGAATGTTGAGCACTACATCCACAGATTTTACGACACATGATTCAAATATAGTTCATCAAACTTTTAATTTGCACTACTTTTGACAATATAACCAACAAGGTGACATGTGAACAATATATCACATTTTACCAAACATTTTTAATCGGTCGACTAAGAATTCAATGCGAGGGATGTCGACGATGTTAAGTCCGCAAATTTTCAGTCATCTGATTTAAATGCTGTTCACTCAATTTATATAATTTGTACTATATTTAGTAGAATAATCAATAAACTGGCAACTGAATAAATTATCGCTTTTTTTTTCCTACCAATTTTTATCTTTCGTCTAAGATGTTATCATAGGTTATGGAGAAAAAAAATTGTTTTCATTGAGTAGTCTGATTACCTTCCAGTGGAATTATAAGGGAAATTGAAGCTTTTATATTACACATGAATACGGCGATAGAGTTGGTTTTCCTGATCCATCATTCAAATTCACGTTTAAAATAAATCGTCATCTTTTTCATCTAATTGTTACTTCCTCGGAAACGAACTAGTGATTTCTTTTATCTATTTCAATGTCATAATTGGCTGACAAAAATCTTGTTAATGGTTAAATGAAATTTAATAAAGCACTCCTTTCTTTCGACACTCTTATGCATATGCATGTTAAGAAGAGTTACTTAACTGTAGCCAAATTATGTGAATTCTATATAAATTCCTGAAATAAGTAAATTGCTTAAGTGTAAATTAAGTTAATTTAATAGTAAAAATGTCTGCTTAATACAGTCTAATTTATCAGGCAGCAATTATTACACTAAAGAAATAAAACAGACCGCAATTGACTACAAAAATAAATATACAGTGGCTCCCAAAATTGAGTATACACTATACTCTTTCTTCTTCAATTTTATTCTTTTTGATCTTAATATTCTTATTTATAGCTAATATTTATAAAAACGACAAAATATACATTAACAAAAGTATTAGGCTAAAAAATGAAACGGAAAAATCAATAATATTTTTATTACAGTAATTTTTATGCCAAAGTTACAAATTCCTAAGTCACAAAATTGAGTATACACCTTATAAAATATGCGACTTGACTACTATTATTTATTTTCAAATGAATAAGTAAAATATTTTTGTTTACTTTAATTGGCAATCATTGATTTCCAAGTGAAAACAAACGTTTTGGTTATCATATTGAGCTCCAGAAATGAAACAAATGTTGAAATTCGGAAACCTTTTATTCGATTGTCTGAAGATGGTAAATCTCTACGAGAAATTGCAAGGTAAATTCAACGAAGTCACGGATGCGTTCAAAAAATTATCCAGAAATATAAAATGAATGGAGAAATAGCTAATAAACCTGGAAGAGGAAGAAAAGAAATCCTCAGTGTCACGACCAAGAGAAGAGTTATTCGAGAGGTAGCAAACAATCCTAAGGTGAATGCTACAAAAATTGCTACATTTACTTCAAGAACAATTGGAAAGTTTGTTTCTGCAGAAACAATTCGAAGAGTAATCTGAAAAGCAAATTATAATGGTCGCGTAGCCAGAACAAAACCATTCATTTACAAAGTGAATGGAAAGAAAAGAATTTCATTTGCTAAAATTCATATTTCAAAACCAAAGGACTTCTGGAATCAAGTAATATTCAGTGACGAAGTAAGTTCAATGTTTTTGGTAGTGATGGTCGATGTTATGTTTGGAGAAAGCCCAATTCTGAACTTCTTCCTAAAAACACCAATGCTTCTGTCAAGCATGGAAATGGTTCACTTCTTGTATGGGGCTGTATGTCTGCAAAAGGAGTGGGAAATTTAGTTTTCATTAATGGAATCATGGACAAAATCAAATATTTGGATATGTTGAAGAACAATTTAAAACAAAGTGCCCAGCATTTGGGTTTAGGGTCAAGTTTTCTATTTCAACAAGATAATGACCCGAAGCATACAGCTAAAATAGATAAGTTATGATTGTTGTATAATTGTGAAATGCAATTGAACACCCCTCCTCAATCTACAGATCTCAATTTGATTGAAAATTTGTGGGCACAATTAGGAAAATCAGTTCAAAAACACAATATTAGGGGCAAGGAACATTTAAAAAGAGTATTACAAGAAGAATAGTCAAAAATATCCGGCGAAACAACTCAAATTCTTGTCAACTCAATGCCACAACGTTTACAAGATGTTCTAAATGCAAAAAAATATTAATTTTTCTTTTTTTTTTTACAGATTTTGCTGGATGTATACTCAATTTTGTAACTTTGACATAAAAATTACTGTAATAAAAATATTAATGATTCCTCCGTTTTGTTTTTTAGCCTAATATTTTTGTTAATGTATATTTTGTCGTTCCTATAAATATTAGCCATAAATAGGAATGTTAAGATCAAAAAGAATAAAATTAAAGAAGAAAGAGTTTAGTGTCTACTCAATTTTGGGAGCCACTGTATGTGGTATGATAGCATTTTAGCTACACTACAAAAATTTATTCAATTGTGCATTAAATTTTTTAAATAAATTACTACCTAAATTCTTCAAATTTTGCAGTCAGTATTATAACTATGTAATTGGGGAGCGTATCTTTTAATTTCTTTCTTTCTTTTTTTTTTTTTTCAATTTTTTGTCTTCTTGGCAAAGACTATATAATTACAGGTTCTTCTAAATTTTTAATAGACTTTGGATAAAGATGTCTTGATAAAAAGATGATTAAAATAGTCATTCATAGAATATTTATATATAACATACTAAACCCCTTGATATACGAATTTACTTAACTTCTTAATTAAATGGCACATCGTTTTGGGGACAATTATTATTATTTTAATCCCTAGAATAATATAAAGGTATTTGAGGTAATGTTGGATTTTCAAGTGATTTGCGCATTTTAAATTACTTAATACTTTCATTTAATTGCTGATTTAAAATTAAAAATTTAGCAATTCTATGTGAGAGTCAGACTTGTCATTGTATATGAAGGGATTAAGAAAAATCAACACATGTAACTGAGGGGATAAAACTTTTTGGGAGGCTTGTGGGCTCACTTGCAAAACTTCGGGGGGAAAAAGTACTTAACCATAAGAACGCATGACTAAAAATGAAGAGCGGATCTCGAGAGCTCTATTAAAGATATAATTGTTTCCTAATAAATTGCATTGGTTTGTTAAGTCTAAATATACACTGAAGAATAAATAGATGAAGAATCTAATGTTTAAGTAGTCAATTTTTCACACGAACCTTTTTCAATTCTTATATAAAATATTTCGTTCATATATTTGCAAAACATTTTTGTCAACCTTCATAAGAAACAACATCATTGTATCTTTTCCGCATTCTAAATTGTTCATGTCCGAATTAGAGTAAATTTTTGTTGAACACACGCACTAATTCAAAATACATCGTACGGATTCGAAATGTATCAGAATTCCTGCACGTTGTTCCATTCCTTATTAAAAATTTTTTTTAGGTAGGGGACTACGTTAAAAAAAAATCAATTTTTTGCGAAAACATCGATTTTTTTTTTTTTTATTATTATTATTATTCTGGATTTCTAAAAACGTTTCTTTTATAAAACTTTTTGAATTTAGTTTCAATAATCATTTCATATTGCTTCTGATATAAAATGATAAGAGCATGCATTTGTTCATTAATCGTGACACGTCATTCTGGCACAATTTATATTTCTATCTGTATTCAAAATCTAGAATGAAATAAATTCGATCTCAGAGAAATTAAATCTTAAGAGTCTCATAAAAAATAGACTCAAATATTGACAATCTTTTGATGGTCAGGGAGGGGGGGATATTGCGAAATTTTTTTTGCAAATATCTTTATAAATTTTTAGAGTGAAAGCAAGGGTCACCATATAAATAAAAAAATTATAATAATTAATTTAAAATAATAATACTTAATTTTTTGTTAATTAAATGTAAAATTAATAAAATCAATGTAATTAATTAATGTAGAATTAATTATTATGTGTTATTTTGAAGCCAAATAAGAGAAATTGCGCTTGCCCCCCTGTCGGAGTTACCTTGCCCCCTCGTCGACAAATCTCGGCCGCCTCCTCTGGTTTTCATTGATACATCTTCAAAGCAGGTGATTTACTGATTTTGAAAAAAAAAAAAATTAATAGTAATGTATTAACTTACATTCCTTTACAGAAAAACTTTTGAATAATATGGTGGCATATTTTTCCATTAACATCTAATGTTTCTCCCCCCCCCCTCCAAAAAAAAGTACCTTTTAAAACTTTATATGATTGTATGAATACAATATCTTTGTTGCCAGAGAAAAATATTCTGCTAATGAGCTAATATTATTATTAGCTCATTATCAGTTATGAGCTAATAATAATATTATCATTAATGAGTTAATATTACAGCTTATGTCTATTTTTTTTAATAATTTCTAAGCTCAACATTTCTATTTGTTTTAATTTGTCTTAATAAGTTACCATGAACTGAAAATAAATAAATAACGCTGCTACTGCTCATTTCCAAATAAATGTTGCGATTGAGACGCTAGCATGCATAACATAACACATCTCAAGAATAATGTATATCAAAATAACAATATTAGAAAATAACCCATGTATTAATTCTTATAAAATTTTAAAAAATGGCCAAAGGATGTATTAATGGAAATATAAAACTTTTTCGATGCCTATACGAAGTTGCATCTTCTATCATAATAGTATTTGCCAACACATACAACTGCGTTATGATCACATGAGCATTAAATCATAAGAATTTCAGAATGTTCTCCGTCACCAAAATGCATTTCTTTTTAAAGCTTAATACCAGGCACATAATTACAAGCAGAATTTATTTTTATCTTTTTGTTCGAAATTGAACTATTTCTCTGAGATGCTTTAATTGTTCTATTTCTCAAGTTTCTATGATAGATACTAGTATGACTTATCGACTTTAGAGCAAATTGCTTTCAAATAAGAATGTACAACTAAATAATAATTTGCCTGATTTTTTGATATAGAATAAATTTTTATTTCTAAAATAAATGCTTCCATCGAAATTTGTGATAAGTCCCTTAAAATTTAAAAATAAACATATATCTGCAGATAGAAACGTGGAACTTTGAGTGAGCATCAATGAATGAAGGAGAAATGTTTCATTAATTGGAATTTTACACTATAGGGATGGTATAAAAATTAATTTCTTTCTACCCCTAAATTTTTTAAAATTTCTACAGAAGTTAAAACATTTTCATGAGATTGCCCATCTTATTTAATGAAATTTTGTAATTGAAAGTATATGACTAAGCTAATATGTATGCCTATTAAAATATATATATTTCCAATAATTACAAAATAAAAAGGATTAACCACCTTTTTGGATATTTTGCTCACTCTATTAACACAGATATTGCATGATATCTCCACGATGTAGTTCAGTATTCTGAATGATGGTTAATATTATGAATATATTGTAATAATGTTGTTGGGCATTTTGTGCTAATACCGTAATGCCATATTTAAAAGAAATAAAATGAATCCACTTACTTTTTCTTCTTAATTTGAAATTGTGAAACTGAAAGCAAGAACAATGAAGTTCCCTTGGAAGTGAAGCCACGAAGAATACAAGGACTAAGACCTGAATTAACCCAAATGGGAGATAAGTCTTGATAAGCAAATAAGATCTGGAGATTGCTCTCCTACGAACACAATATATTGTATGATATTCTGAATGCCCAGCAATATCGTGAACATAATGTTGCAAGCCTGTAAAATTGCTTCCCAGTACGGTTAGTTCTATCACCAGAAAGACTGATATACAATCATCTGTATTGGATGCTGCTCGGGTGCCGAGCCAGTGATCTCAGAGCTTGGCGACAGAATAGATAATGATGGAAACATCAAGAATTTTAACGATCTGTCCATTAGGAACCGAGATACGTCTGATTGGCCTAGAAGATTCTAGGCCCGCCTCCCGGAAGCTATAAAAGACCGTCAGTCTCAAGCTGAAGTGAACCAGATCGGAATCGTAGACAGTAACCAGTCTTCGAGAGGATAGTTGCATCAAGTTGTGTGTGGAGTAGCCAGTCATGTTGGTAGTGAGTCGGCAGTTGGATACAACTAAAGGGAGGAGACAGTGAGAACTTCAGCCATTGGAGAGACCGTAGAGCGAAGCTCCGATGATCCCTTCCTGCTGGATTCTGTTTGGCCGCTTTTGTGTTTTGGTCGATTACTACTTGTGGGCTACTGTTTGCTGTCCTGTGTGTACGTCTTGGCTGTATATAGTTGTCGTCTTTGTATTTGTGTCCTTGTGTTTAATAAATGTCGTTGTTGTTTTCTACTGAGGCCTGCTCTGCTGATAGTGTTTTCCCACCATATACCCAATACACGAAACCCAGTGAAATCCGTAACAATATCTTTTGTTATTGGACATTTTGTGCCAATAGGGTCGCCATCTGCTTGAAGTACAAACTTAACTCGCTGATCTACAAGTCGAATCTAAGAGTTAAGGAAAGATTATATTGATTAAAAGAATATGATTGAGTTGCTAACCATTTGAGGTGTGTGTGTGTGTGACATGATCCGATTTGCATATGCTTATTTCTTCTGAATGGTAACAAGGCAATAATATGGGAATGTGAACAAAAGTACACTTATGACATGGCAGACTTTTAAAAACCATCTCAAAGCCTTTTTTTTTTTTTTTCTTTCTTTCTTTTACCATAACATGTTGAACTGAAGAGGATTTAAAAACACGAATGAAAGATATCAATCACAGATTCATGATGTTCTAGATTTGTGCCATCAAGTCCGCATGCGAGTGAAAATGAAAATATATGCCACCTTGTGGAAAAATGTCGCAGAAAATGTCTACTAGGTATTATTAATTGAAGATATAATATCTACTCAATAGTACTAACATGCAGTAAGTGGCAAAAGTGATAAATCACGTGAAAAATATTTGAAAAATTACCAATTTGTTACTATAAATAGGAATGTTACCTCCCCCCCTTCTTTTTTCTAAAAGATAAGGGTGTAAGACAATAAAATAATCACCTCTTGAGATGAATGCCGACTTAAAAAACAAAAGCATTTATGTTGTCTAGTTTATAATCGTGCTGAAGTACTGTGAAGTAAAATGTCATTTTCGAATGAAAATTGAAAAATTATATTATAAAATAAAGTTTATTGTGTATCTAAGAGCTTTCAGGTAATAAGTAGGTGGAGCGAAAAGCTTGAAAAGTATTCAATAAAGTTAATAATATAAATTCTTAAACAAAAGACATATATCAAGATACAACTTATTTTTATGAATACTCTTATTTAAAAATATCATGTTTTTTTTTAACAAGTCATGGTCTACAACTTTATTTGATTGATATTAAATTGAGACCATTTTTTAACTACATCACGAGCATCTATCATTATATCTTTTAAAGAAAAGAGCAAAATCAATTAACCCATACTTCATACTTATGTTCATTTGAAGGTGGTTGGAAATCAATTTTAGTGCTCTAAATTATCTTTCAGAAATTTCTGAAGATAAAGATGATGTTGGAACAATTTTGAAAGGTAAGACTTTTAATAATTTAAATGTTATCTTCGAAATATCTACCAAATTTAAACATTTTTATTTTTATGTTTTGGTCACGTTTATGTACCGAATTTCATCCGTTTGGCTAAAAGTGTTTGAGTTATCGCATTCACAAAGACATAATACCAAAAATGTGTTTTTGCAGACTCGGGGTGGTGGAGATTCGTCAAAATCTCGAATTCAAATTCATTTCCTCTATACTTTTCCAAGGTCCACAATTTTATTCAAATAAGAGGGATAAGATCTCATTGGAAAGTATTTTTAACCAATGGGAAACCACTCCAAATCGAACTATTTTGGCAATATTTAACACAGTAGGGTTAAAAGATTTTGGTTTGGTTATATTAACGTCCCGTTTGAAGCAACACTAGGGCTATTTTGGGACGGACCTCGCCATTTTGAACCGCGGTCAGATGACGAGGACGACACCTGAGCTGGCACCCCCCTCTCCACATCAGCGGGAGGACGTTTGGTCATGACGGATTTAACGTGCAACAGACCCCATTACACGACGATTCTTCGGTGGAATCGGGTCTCGAACCTGAAACCCTATGGCTCACAAGCCGGGACCTTACCACCAGGCCTCGTTTTGAGCTGGACAGTTGAATTTTGGTATACAACAAAGTTACAGATTTCTATGAAATTTTGATCAAAATAAGTTAGAAGAAGTCCATCTGTCCGCTGTTCGAATATAAATTAACACGATAACTACAAAACAAAGATAACTACGTAGACAAGATTCGGTACACCGATTTAACATCTATAGTGTAGACATCTGTCAAAGTTTGAGACAAAATCAGCAAGGAGTTGACCGTCTATCGATCGGTACTTTCAGAAACATGTAAAGAGATAATTAAAAAACACTGTGGTAAAAAGCTTATAAGCCAGATAACAGCTACGAAACACGGGCAATTGCTTTTGTATTGTGGTCTTGTTAATCGGCTGCAAACCGCAAGGTCCCAAGGTCACGAACCTGAAACCCTCCGGTTCCGAAGCCGAGACCTTACCATCAGGCCACCGCGGCCCTAGGGATAAAAGATACTTCTCTTTCAAGTGCAAAGAGAATAGTTTAACAAAGTCATTGGCATTTCTCTATAAAGTATCGCCCTATGACACCATCTATGAAATTCGGGCACAAGCTTTTGCAATATGACTGATATTTCAAATGGATTGAATAGAATGTCATATTCAATTTGCTCAAGTCATACCATCAATTGACCCTTCCATACATTAAACAGATATAAAGAAGACCCTCCAACACTGATTACCAAGTCATCAAATATCAACAAATTATTGAATAGATATTTCCAAAAATTTTTAACTAGTTGCAACAAATATTTTCAGATCTTAATTATTGATTAGTATATAAGTGAAATATTTTTTTTAAAAAAATGACATAACACGATTTTGTTGATCAAAGAAATTACTTGCTAGACAATTTAAAATTTTTATCACTAATGCTTTTTTTAAGCCATCATTAATCATTTTAACATCATAATAAACTCCCACGTGCATTTTTTAATGAGGAAGGACTCCAATGTTTTTATATTCATGCTGGAATAAGATTCCATTTTCTCTCTCTCTCTAATACTAAACTAAATGGCACGACAGCCCAATGTGGACCAAGGACTACACAGTGCCCATATTTGCTTTTTTGACCGATGGCCCTGGGGTGCAAGACATATGTCTAGGTTAGGTGGTCAGTACCTAACGGGAAACTCCCAGTGTTTAGTTCCTAAGCATGCTTGGTCCTCAGTTTTTCGACCCATTGAAGGGATGAAAGGCTGAGCCGACCTTGCCCAGCCTGAGGATCGAACCTCGGACCTGTGCGTTGGGAGCACCGGGATTCCTCTCTCTGACTAACCATGCTAACAAATTTTTTACTGATAAGAGCATTGTTGAGTGAGGTTTCGGGAAAATAGATTTTTTTCTATGTTTTTTTTTTGATATATATTCGTTTTTGTAGTTTCTTCGGAGTTTATATATCTGTAATTTCTTAGATTTCCTCCAATTTTCGTAGCAACTACAGATTTTTTCGTAGCTGTAGCTGGGTATGGAAGACATACTTTTTTTCTTAACCCTTTAAAGGGCCATTTTTTTCTAGTCATATTATGTTAAAATATTTTTAGGCTTGAAATTAGAATAAGAAAAGAGATTCATTTAGCTTATTAGATAAATTTCATTTGATTCATTAATTAATTTGGCTAATTAATAATTAAGTGACAAACCAAGACACATCATTTTGTGTGAGATAAAGAACTGAAGCATCTAAGTTTCTGTCTTTATAAAAAAAAAATTGTCAGAACTTATGCCAACCTACATAATTTCATACAAAGATTGATAAATTTGGTGGGAAGCATACTTCCCACAGCCTTAGAAAGGGTTAATACCATCTCATCAGACCTTAAATTGTTAAAAAGCATTTCATTTCTAATGTAATGTATTATATTAATGCATCACCCAATATCTTAAAATTTTGTAATAAAGATATGGAACACCATCTCTAAAACTAGTATTAAAAAATTGGATTTTAATGAATTGATAATGCTCCAAATTACTTATTTCTTCTTTATGGATGGGAAAAAAAAAAAAAGAATTTTTGTTCTTAAAAAGTTTATAACAACAAAAAAGTAAATCAATGTATTATCAAATATTTTTTATAGAATACTGGTTACAAATTTGATATGCTTGCTGCATTAGCAAGTTTAATAAATCCTTAATAATGCTATTTCAAAAATTATTAACATTTTTTGACAGTCTACAATACCAGAACAAAATAATTTATAAAGTAAAAATTTTTATTGTATAATAAAAAAAAAAGAAAGAAAAACATTTTATTTCCACATACATGTGCTCATAAGTAGGAATGTGTTACACTTTAGAGTTGCTGAATTCTATAGCTATTCTTACAAAATAAAAGGGATAATGGCCTTTCGGTTTTTGGGATATTTAGAAAATTCCTTCTTGTAGTTGCGATGTTTTCCTAAGGCCCATACAGCCATTTGGTAGAAACCTGCCATAGTAAAGAGTCCAGCTGGGGGAAAAAAAAAAAAAAAAACAATAAATTTTTAATAAGAATGTAAAAAAAATAGTTTAAAATACCATTTAATGGTTTTGTATCAATGGCATGCCCAAGTTTTAATTTCTACTTAAAAACATTCGAATTTTTGGTTACCTTTGTAAGCATACTCATAACCATAACAAGCTTTACAAATATAAATATATAAAGTGCCCACTCTAACTGTGAGTCAATAGCTAATTTTAAAACGATTCAATATATTTCCAAATTAAAAAAAAATGTTCTAATAGAGGTAAAGTATTCTATTTCATGTTATTTGCACCAATAAATGTACAGATGAGAAATTTAAGATATCTACCTTTTTATTCAGTCCTATGATCTTATAGTCATATTTAGAAAACCATTCTTGACACCAACAATTTTTTTTAAAAAAAAAAAAATCATACTTCTACAAAAAAAAAAAAAAAAAAGAAAAAAGAATCCAAAAATGATCAAGTTGCGTAGCTCTAAATATTACTATTTAGGAGTTTTAAATCATTTTAATGATTGCCCAAAAGAATATTCATCTATCAATGCACATTGAAGCCTTGGTTGTTGATTGAAGTAAAATAATATTACACTGGCCCAAACAACATAAAATAAAATTATTTATAACATTTAAGGCATTTAATCTTCCATTACAAAAATATGCCTATCTCTAATGGTTTATATATCAAATATTGAGCAATAATTATAATAGGCATCCTATATAATAATATTTGTACTCCATATCAGTTCTAAACAATTACTTGAGTGGTGTGAGGGATAAAAATATACAGAAAGCTATAACACAGCATGGAATCAAAATCTAATGATGGATGGCAAGTTAGAAAGATGATGCAGGCTTTTTTTTAAATGCATATAGCATTCTGAATCAACCAGAAAGGCAGAAATATAGAATAAAGGTGCCATTCAGTACAAGACGTACTTTCCAAGATAAGAATCCCAAAATGCATATAGACATGCAGATTAAATGGTGCTGCATTCTTTTTACAAATCTCCTTACTATCCTTCATATTGAAAAGCACGGATACAAAGGAATCATACTTCATACTACTGCTTTTGTTAACCTTTTTCTTTCTTACAGATAGTACAGAAGCTGTACCATTTCAGAATTGGGTTTTCATCTTCTGCTGCTACAGAATTAATAATTTCTCTAACTACATAGCATAGTCTAATTTCTCTTTCTCAATCAACCATTTTATATCTGATGAGTATTTGATTATATGACTAATTATTAATGAATAAAAACAAAGTGATTCCATTTTTTTTAGAAGAGTGAAAAGGACACCATTATTTTTACCTTTGAATTCTTTAAAATGATTGGAAAGCATTCTAACAAACAATCTTAGGTTTAAAAAATAAAATTTAAAATCTATGAGACATTTATTCAGTTAATTATAAGTAGAAAAGTATTTCTAATATTACCTGATAAGTAGATTTGTCATTAAAAACATTCTTGCATAAGTTGAGCAAATTTAAACCTTAATGACTCATAATTATATGAATTCAGTTCTTAACAGATTTTCATAATACATCCCTCATTTGGATATTAATACAGGAATAAAAAGTAATTTCCATTCTGTTATATTAAAATGGAAATGAAATTATCATTCAAAAATGTTTTTTAAATTCTTCAGAATGGATGAAAGCTTTTGTTACAAAGTAAAGTAAAGGATTGGTAGTACTTATTTTAACTCTAAAAGGTATGGATTACCTTGAACTTTATATTTGTATTCTAATAAATCAAAGCTTTGTAACATTATATTATATTAACAGGTCTTGCAAATTTTAAGCATACACACACTTTAAAAAATGTCATTATGTGTTTACTAATAAGATTTTTAGAGATATCCAAGTATTAGCTATAAAACAATTCAGAATAATTTACTTTACTTTTTCTGTATTAGTAGTAAAGATGTTGAGCACCCCCCCTCCCTCTCTATATATACATATAGGTACAGACAATATTGATAACACATTTAATTTTTAATCCTTCTTCTACCAATGTCACATATGAGATGTTAACATTTTCTTACTTGAACCTGGCATCACAAATATGTGACAAATTCATGGTCAGTTTATGATAATTATGTGTACCAAATTATGATCCAAATAGATGAGTTATATCAAAAAAACAATAAAACTTATTTTTAATTTTCAGATACTCCACATTTTCTTGTGCGCCATGTGCAAGTTTACCAATAAATAGCAGGCAAAAGTTCACAACTACTATGCATTTTTAAGTAATATAAAGTTACACAGTTGTCAATTGGGCTACGTATATGGGCATATTTGTTAAAAAAAAAGCATCTTCTTAGAATTGAATAAAATTTACCACATCTAAATAAAACAAATTCCATTATATTGAAATCCACATGAAAAATGTTTAGCAATAGCAATGTAAAATTCAAAGCCATTTTTCAATACAACATGAACATGTCTTTCTAAATAATAATAATAATAAAAACAATTTCAAAATAAGTAATCTTATTTTTACAATATGTTGCTTGATCAGAAAAATTAAATTTCAAAATAGATATAAATAACAAGAATGAAGTCAGATTCATACATTTTTAAGCATGATTAAGTCATGTATCATAAAAGTAAATTAAAATCCCAATAACTAAAAGTAATTGGTACAAATATTTTTCTAGCAAAACAAATGTATGCATTTTTATTAATTAATTTTAGTATGTAAAAATCAATTTTATAATTCCACTAAATGAAACTGAAGGATTAATAACAATTCTTTATCCATTTAAAGAAGGAAAAAAAAAAAAAAATTAAAAATTGAATTTGTGGAAACATTCTTACCTGGCAGCAAATTAGTCATTACTGAGAAAGATACCCACGCCATTACTTCATAAGTGTAGTTAGGGCAAGAAACGTAGTTGAACAGCCAGGTAAATGGATTGCTAGTTGGCATTGGAATTTTTCTTTCAGTTGAACCTAAAGATAATTTTTGAATTAGTTTATAAATAAAAGAAACCCCTAAAATTTTGTATTATTGCTTTCTTAATTCTAAGGAATATTTTTTTAAATGTAATATTAAAATAATTTCATTTCATGTAACAATAAACATTATTTTAAAAATTAAAATAAATTTTAAAAAATTAAATAAATTTTAAAAACAGGCATTTTTTAATTCTAAGGATAAAAATTTCTTCCCAAATTATTAGTACTTATTTTAAAATCAATAAAACCATTTCTTATTCATTAATTGAAAGGATTAAGAAACTAAAATTTAAGCTCAATAAAACTTATGTTACATATATAACACATTCTCATCATAAATCATGTATTACTTCACTGAACTTATAAATTGTTGCAATCTGAAAAAGTTACAAGATTAAAAGGACATTTATATATAAATACTACACATTAATTTTTTTTATAAAAAAAATTCATAAATTACCTAATATTAGACTTTGAATTTATTTATTACTTTACTTTGAATTTATTTCACTTCAATCTATTCATACAAAAACAGAAAAAAATAAATAAATCATTTTTCAAAATGCAAGATATTAATAAGATAATCTCATGATCATTTATTTATATATTTCAAAGTACATAAATAAAGTTCTTTTTTGTGAAGAAAATTTTTAAGTTAAGTAATAGATATTGAGGTAATATGGATATATTCTTAAAAATTTGTTTAATTCATCACCAATTCAATCAACTCCATAAAATATTTATATTTTCAAAAATTTAGCATACATATGTAATTTATTTTTAAATATTAATTATTTTTAATTTATAAATTGATTAAATGAAAGTACTATCATTTTGCCATTAACAATCGAAGCTTGCTTTTATTATTTCAAACATAGAATTTTTCATACCTTCGGGACGTAAATTTCGCAGAGCCAAATGAATGCTCAAGTTTCCAAGTTCAGCAAACTAAGGGAGATAATTCTAGTTAATGCTTATACAAATTTTTGTAGTGCTGAAATTAACAAACAAGTAAATGGTGTACTTACAATAAAGGCAGCAAGACTACCATATATTTGCATCTGGCAAGCTACAAGAGAAACATTTACATTATTAAATTTTGAAATAACAAAATAATCTGGTAATCAAAAATTATTAATGGAATGACTGAAATAAGATGTCTGTGGTTGAAACATCCTTTTTCCATAATGATCAGTAACTATATTTGGAATAATAATTATAAAACATTTAAAAGAGTTTCTAATATATAAGATAAAACATTATTGACAGACAATATTTTATTGCTTAATTTATATATTTTAAAAATTAAAATCTCGTTATGATAGCACACACAAAGAAAAATGCATTTATCTTAACATATATAAAAGAATTAAAGGTTTTATTATATTATAAAATATACTTAATATTTTTTTAAAAAAATAAGTAAATAAAATTTGTATATCAAGCTTAGTTTTTAAATTCGAAAGTGGTTTATATTTGCTTTACAAAAATAGCTTTGGGACAGTAATTTGAGCCTAAGTTACCGAGAGAAAACATTAAAATTTTCAATAAATTTAATTAAAGCATTGAAATACCGTTTCTTAAAAAAAGTCTACAACCCTAAAAATAACTACATATCAAATTTCACAGATCTATGTCTACTGATCAACTCTGCAGTGTTTTGAATGATCTTTTCATCATGTTATAATTGAGAGACAGATATTGATCGATAGTAGTATCAAACATATCACAATAAACAGATAGTATGGGAGCTTACAAATATTACCATTCTAAAATACATAATAAAATATCAAGAAATGTCCTAATTAATCCAAATTCTCAATTATTATTAATTACTGTTTTTTAAAAAAATTCACCTTCATTTGCTTAAATAAAAAAAAAATTAATTATAAGATATTTTTTGTGTGATACCTATCTGTTTATATATCCAACACCCACTCCTAAAAGTATTATATCAAAGATATATGCAGAAAACCATTAAAAAGAAACTAATATTGTGTATGTACTCAAACTTACTATGTAATAGATATGAATGCCTCTATTGGAATTATGAAATACATATAACAAAAGTTAATTATTGAAAACAAGAGAAATGAAACAAAATAGCATGATCAAGACTTTTTAAAGCAAAAGTATACATATTAATTCTAAACAAATATAACTCTGTTTGTTTACGTCATCCCTTCCCTCTTTCACTTGGTAAGCAATCAAGAACTAAAGTAAGTGTTCTCCCAGAAATATTCTCGCATACTCACTGATAAATGTACATGCATATTATTAACTAAGAGCCATAACTGATTATTATTATTAACTAAGAGTGTGATCTTTAATCACTGGGATAAATTTTAATACACCAGATAAAATTGAATGTGTATTTTGGATACCTTTTTTCAGACCAATCGAAACTAAAATTAAATACAGAACTACTACTGTAATCACACATTAAAGTTCATATATTTAAGTCTTTGCAGTTTTGAGTTACGATGAAATTAGAGGCATACTTCTACTTAAGATATAAAATCTTTGAACCAAATTTTATCTATTTCGCACTTATTGCTTACCTTTTATTAGAACAGTCATACAGAATTCCTCTGAATAGATTTTATTCAAAAATTTTATAGAAATCCACAAATTTAGAGCATAGATCATATACTAAATTTTATCCATTTAACACAAAATGCTTTTTCGTTATTGCGTTCACAGACAGACAAGAATAAAACCAAAACTGTACTCTTTGGACTGTGGGAGGTATGAAATATGGATATTCATTAAATTCTTGAGTTCCAATCTTTTGACAATAACAATACTTTCTAGCACACTTTGTATAAAAAAAAGTACAATTTTCATAGAGGAAGGAAAGACTAAGAAGAATGTATGTTAGAATGTATAGTAAACATGAAGTGAAAGTACCATTAAGATGTCTAGGCTGAACAATTAGTACTATATTCACTAAAAGTGGACAGCCAATAATTACCGTTAAAAAAATTAAACAAAATTTTTTTTTGAATAAGACAATTACACAGATTATTATTGAAATACTGAGTGTCAACATGTTATATAAAAGTATGAATTCACATGATTACATTATTTTTAACTGCATCACTAAAACAAATCTTACCTGGAGCAGTGTACAGAGGGTGATTAGCATAATATCCAATGTAGAGGCCAAACAACCAATAGTATGAGCAGTTCTATAAGAAATTTCAAAAACATCCAAATATTAAATCAGAAAAAAAAAATTATAAATAACATCAAAATCTAGATAGAGTGTTTATTTTTATTACTGACAGAAATTTAAACAGCTAATCTCTGATTTCATGTACATGAACCTTCCACAAATGGCGACTTTATTTTAAATGCTAACAGCGTTTAGCGACTGATGCATGTTAGTTTGTTAATGATTATGTATGGTTTTAATTAACCACTTAACTGCTTTATTTTCTTTCCTATCTAATAAGATTACATCTTCTATTTTGGGAATATTTTCTTATTTTGATTCAAATGGAAATCTATTGAATACTCAATTTATCTATGTATTCAAAATAATTTTAAAATTGAATTATAATCATTATGAATGGTTTATTTTTTCTTACAACTATCAAACTTCGATAAATCGACGCACGTATGACACTCGGGCAAAATAGTTAAGCAGTTAAACTCCTTATACATGACTGAATATTCATGTTTCTCTCGACAAAAACTTTAAAATTTCAAACCAAAGTAGATATTGAAAAGTAATATTCTTTTTAATTATCAAATACTATTAGGTACATTGTGCATACAAAACTCAAATAAAAATATTGAAATCAATTAGCATCATAGTAACATGGAAAAAACAACTTTAGTTTCATCAAATTAAAGGGGAGGAAAGAATATTTAGAACAATTAAAATTTAAGCATGCACAGTAAAGATTTTCATTTTATGCAGAACTGTAACTTTCTTATTCAGTATGTAAAATTGATTTAAATACTTAAGTATTATATTTTGCATGCAAGTAAAGATTTGCTGGATGGAAACCTATTGTTAAAAAACACAAAGTTGCCATAAAAACAAATATAATCACACAACAAAAAGATAATTTTCTTTAATCTGTCCCCCTGAAATCTCCATAATAGGATAATATGCATTATCAGTTAACTGAGTAATTAATTTATATTCAAATCGTTTTGCATTGAAATATTTTGTCATAACTGGCTAACAGATTAATATTTTGGAACATTTCCTCTATACATTCACAAAAAAAAAAAAAGTAGTAAAACAGCAATAAAATATTTATTACATATTTTATATAGCATATTTATTACAATGCTACCATAGAATATATATAAAATAATTATAAACTTCATTCTTTAGCATTAATCAGACTAGAATCTAAGGAGAATGAAGATGATGAGAAGAAGAAACAAATGAAAGAGAACATTACATATATGTACCAATAATGAAGTTACAATTTAATTGGAATAATGAAAAGTTTTGTTACAAACTGAACATAAAAATATTTTTTTAAATTGTCAAAATTAAAGAAAAAAAATAATATTAATAAAAGGCTTTTTTTTTTAAATTTTAAGATAATGAAAAATTATTTTTGTGAAATATTTTCTGTAAATTATAATAGAAACATGTAAAAATTTTGATTAATTTCAAACAAATAAAATGTATTTAATTAAAATATAAAATATTTTAATTAAATACATTTTAATTTAATTTAATTATATTTGTCTCAACTTTGGCAGTTCAAAATACAATAATCTGTACAGCCGAGTACAAAAAAAATCATACAGACACGCAAGTTTTTATTATTGAAAAAGATTTAGCAAAAATAGGGTAGGGGGCGAGAGAAGTATTATTATCACCAAAAGCAGACTCAAACAGCCAGAAATCCATTGTGATGGTAAAATTTTATTGATATTATTGCAATCAAAAAGTGTATCAAATCTAAATACCAAAATTTAACAGTATGAACTAGGCAATTTTCAGCCAAATATATAATGTAAGCATCTTTTATCAATCAAAATTTAATACCAAATTTAATTATACCAAAACTTACATAATTTGGTATCTAGTTCATTAATAGAAAAGAGATATTTGGCAACAAAGTATTGCTTGGTAACACCCGATGTCAAGTTAATGGAAAAATAACTTTTATGTTAGAACCATTAATGAATAATAATTTACCCTTATTAAAATTTCTATTTTTTAAAAATAGATTCTAAAGTGTCAAATTACAGAGTAACATTTTATTTTTCAGAAGTAAACTTCACATTTATCAACAGAGAAATTTTATATAAGTTTTTTTTGCCAGTTTTGATAATGCTTTAAGTTAATAAAAATGCGAAAGTGAATTAATGTAAATTTATTAACAATGCAAAATTAATTGAAATATAAAAGATATACGGAAAAAAGACTTTTGCAATTTTAATATGACATTAAATATTTACAGACCCAAAATGCGATTATATCTGGTCATAAATAGCTTAAATAGTATTTGTCTCTCTGCTGTTTTGTGCACTACTGAAAACGTTTAAAACAATGTAGTGAATTTGAAGGTGCATGCAGAGCGAATGAAACAATTACTATCGTGTCAGAAAAATAAAACATTAGCTACAGATACATCAACAAAAATAACATTTGATTTATCTACAGACTCCATTTTAATTGGAATCCAATTTGGTGTTTTTCATTTCCAAAAGTTTTCACATATTTACAAAATTGAAGGAAGAAGTGTTGAATTTGTACAAATTTCAAATTTTATTGAATGAATATTTAAAAATAAATGTATAGAAGAAATACCTTAAAAAGATTACGCATTGGCATAGTGGCATGAGAGAACCTATGAATAAAGAGTGTTTCCAGCAGACGCTTTGAATAATGGAAAATCCAACAAATAACTGCTATGCTAAAATGAAAAAGAAAAAAAAAGTATTCAAAAAATCATACATGCAATGAAATAATAAAATGAAATGTCAACATTTAAACAAACATACTACTTACTGAACAACGGGATGGATTGCTTTATTTGCATCAGCTCCATACATAAAAGCAGGCCGAAAGTAAGTGGCCACATAAAGAGCAAGAGGGCCAGCATATTCAAACAAGAAAACCTATAAAGTAAAACAAACAATATTTTCTCAAGTTGGTTTATTTTTGGAAAACAACCCTTCTGTCAGCAAGTTATGCTCCAAATTTATAGCAATTCAAAGGACAGAATGTACAATTTTTATGGATTTTGCAATATAAGATAGCTATATTTGGTGCATTCATGCATGATTTAACAGCTATGCACAAGCAAAAAAGTGACACTATTTATACTTGGCGACAGCTGTTATTAAATATTAGCAAGTTGCAAATATTTTTAATACAAATAACAAAATATTTCAAAACAAATTAAGATTAAACAATTCTGAACAATGTAAAAATGGATTTCATTTCATTTATTAAAAATTGAATACAAAAATCACCATAAATGATAATATAAAAACTTTAACTCATCAATCATTTTCATATTATATAAGCCTGCATAAATTTTCTTCTCCTTCCAAAAAAAAAAATCAATAAAAAGAAATTTTTTCTATTGGGGCTGTCTTTTTTATTATTAACAAATACTTAAGAAGCAAATCACTACAGAATAGCAATTAAAAACAAACCATTAAAAAATTTATCCAAAAAGAAGTAAAATTATAAAATAATTTTGATATTAAAAGTAAAATTTTACAAAAGTTTTTGGGGAAAAAAATTACTCAGGCAAATCTAGATAATATATAAATATTTCTAAAATTCTGTTGATATTGAAAAGAGAATTATTTCATTTCAATTCATACAAGAACTAGAAATTGATAAGGCATAGAAATACTAAATGATAATTTGTTACCATTTAGAAATCTTAATAAAAAGATTTAAAATACCCTTTCATTTTTAAATGTTTATTTCATGTTCAAACTATTATACAGTTAATTTATACAGAAATTATACATCCTAATATATTATTATTTTCATTAGAAATGATACTCTTTAAACATTGTCAATTTTAATTAAGCTGTTTTATTGGATCTTTAAACTGATCCAATAAAGATAATTAAAACATATTAATAGCACACAAACTTTTCTTTTATAGCTTATGAAACAGATGCATTGTATAAAAAAGTAATTTATTCAGTAGATAGAATGACTTACAATATGTAAATCAGAATCAGAATATTAAAACATATTAATAGCACACAAACTTTTCTTTTATAGCTTATGAAACAGATGCATTGTATAAAAAAGTAATTTATTCAGTAGATAGAATGACTTACAATATGTAAATCAGAATCAGAATATTAAAACATATTAATAGCACACAAACTTTTCTTTTATAGCTTATGAAACAGATGCATTGTATAAAAAAGTAATTTATTCAGTAGATAGAATGACTTACAATATGTAAATCAGAATCAGAATATTAAAACATATTAATAGCACACAAACTTTTCTTTTATAGCTTATGAAACAGATGCATTGTATAAAAAAGTAATTTATTCAGTAGATAGAATGACTTACAATATGTAAATCAGAATCAGAATATTAAAACATATTAATAGCACACAAACTTTTCTTTTATAGCTTATGAAACAGATGCATTGTATAAAAAAGTAATTTATTCAGTAGATAGAATGACTTACAATATGTAAATCAGAATCAGAATATTAAAACATATTAATAGCACACAAACTTTTCTTTATAGCTTATGAAACAGATGCATTGTATAAAAAAGTAATTTATTCAGTAGATAGAATGACTTACAATATGTAAATCAGAATTGCTAACAAATTGAATTCTGTCAAAGAATAGTTAATAACCTAGTGTGGCAGAAAAGAAAACTGGATACATACTATCTCAAAAAAATAATTATTATATAATTTTCAAAAGTTAAATTTCACAGATATAATTCTAAAAAACTATTTGCACTTACAGTTTTCCATCCTATTTGTGGTCCAAGGTCTTTCAAATACAATTGATTACTTTGTCCTTTAAATTCAACTGACTGTAAAGTTAAATTGTCAGCTAAAAACTTTCCACCTAAAATGAAAGACAAAAGAAAAAAAAAATAAATTCTTAATTTTCATATAAAGCATTTAAAAAAAAAGATAAAGATAAAAAGAATACAAGAAATATTTTTAAAACATTTATTAAAATTTAAAAAACATGACATCACAGGCTTCAAAATTCCACATTAAAATGGGCAATGGAATTAAAATACTCAATTTTCTTTCATTTTTTTAATTGTACAAAATTTCAAGATAAGAGAAAAATATAAATTAAAATTTTAATGCTTAAATATTTATGATTTTTTTTAAAGATATATATATATTTTGCCAAAAATTGCATGCAAAAAGAAAATCTTTTTTATTAATTAAAAAAGCTATTCAATGGCAATTCTGAGGCAGATCTAGTAATTTTCTGCCATGAGCAGACGATAAGAATGCTATCAAAAATAAAATCTCAAACTTCAAAATTCCTTGTTATACTAATGAAAGAACATTTGAGCTACAATATCTGATTATACATGCATCTGCTCCATATTATATAAATCAGATTTTTGACGGATTATTTCCTAACTCTGAAACCAAGATATGACTTGTGAGATATGACAAATCCATATATCAATAGAGAGAATGTAAAATTTAAATGTCAGCCCTATCAAATAGATTATACTTACGAGGTTCCAATCTCAAAGCTTGTCTACATGGATGAAGTTTCCTTTCTGTAAAGAAAAGAATATATATATATAAGTAAATAAAATCTAACACAGATGTTGTGCACTAACACATTTTGCATTATTAAAGTTGTAGTATGTATACTAACATTTTATACAACAAAGGAAATATTATTGATTTTGAAAATACTCACTGATTTTGTGGATTTCTTTTTTTATATCATAAATGGTAGTTGTTGATGACAACTGAAATAAAAATTAAAAGATTTAAAAACACTCTCTACATTGTAGTTTAAATAATACTACAGATATTTTTATAAATAAGTATTTAAATCTATAATTTCCAAATTAATATAAATTCATCCAACTCATTTAACAATAATCAAAAAATGTTATTGAAAACTGGCTACACATCGTGGTTGATGAAGTATGGGATGGTGAGGTTAACTTGCTGTTTGATTCATTTTATTGGTATTGAAAATGGGATGATGTTAATATATTAAACTTTTAAAACATAATTTGATGATTTTTTTAAATCAACAATTTTAAAAAAGAAAACTTGATAGATGAAAGTAAAATGAGAATAATGATAAATATCAATACTGAAAATACAGTAAGACATACAATCATGAATTCTTAGATATAAAAAAGATATGGGATGCATTAATGCATAGGATCAAATTTTAACATGCATCTTTATTATAAGAAAATTATGTTAAGGAAAAGGAAAATACATTTCATTTAACAACAGACAAGCTAGTTTATCATACACATGTTCTACATTATAAATTCAACTATAGACTGATACAGATGCAATGGCCTTTATTTTATTGCAGCTGAAAAATTAGAGCAACTGATGTACAGTTAAATAATAGATGCAGAAGATACTCTTCAACTTTTAATGTGAATTAATACTAATTTTATATCAGATAAATATACAAATACGTGAAAAAACCTATACTTACATCTTTTAAATGAGCAACAGGTTTGGTGCTACTACCTTGAAGAATTTCGATCTAATCAAAATTTTAAAAAAAATTAACAAAATAGTATAATTGTTTATCATAATTAAGTAACTGATAGAAACATAATGCTCTAAGATAAATATAAAAATACATATGTACAAATACTATTTAATTTATAAATATTAAAAATAGATATTTAATATACAGATATTTATCAAAAAAAATTTCAGAGTCATCAAATAAAAATTTAAAATTTTCATAATCAACATACATTTTAATTTCTAAATTAGTTTTCTTAAAAGATATTTCCAGAAATGAAATAGTAATTCAGACCCAAGAAGAAAGTGGGATCCAATTAATAGAATATTTCTGTAAACAATTTACATTAGCATAAAAATATTAAGAAATTTTATTAGCATAATATCATTTCTCTCTATTCAGAAATATCATGTTTTAATATTTCAAAAAAATTACAAGAAATGACACTTTAAAAATTTTTTGGACATAAATTTTTACAGAAGAAAGTGAATTCCCCATTATTAGCATGAAAGTTACCTTCTACATTGCCATTACATTGGAGTTAATTCAAGATTCAACTTCATTTACTTTGCACAATTAATACACTGATCTGTTAATGATACAAAAATTTTTCAAGTAAACATGCACACTATTTGGAAATGTAGCGAGATGAAAAGAATAACACCCAAGATGGCAGCCTTTCTCCAGATTCCCAAATCAATGGGAAGACATTTAACATATAATTCATTTAATACTGATGGCAGATTTGGATAAAAATTAATCTTGAACTTCCAACAATGCCTCATACCTCTTTTCGGTATGAGGGAAAAGAAAAAAGTTCAAACATTGTGCTAATGCTCTGAATAAACACTTTAAGGATAATAGATGATTAATGTATAATTGTAATTGTTTCAAATGATTATGTTCATTATATTAGTGAGCATTAAGTTTCACTGAAAATTAAAGGAGGGGGGGGGAAAGCAATTTGACCAAGGAGATAAACAGATATTTATTTTTAGAGATGGATGTATTACAAGTTGTTAAAGGCCTTAAAAAAGAACATACATGACATGCAAATAAAATGCAGATAATATACTAGATAATTGGCCCAAGAACAAAAATTATAATTTTAATTTTATAATTATAATCAAACATAATATCAAAAAGTATTTTGCGAAAGCAAGTACAATTATTATGACCTTTGCCCTTTTGAAAAAGAAAAGGCAACCAGCAAGCAAAGCAAAAGGTGCATGAAAAAACACAATTCCTCTTTTACGGTCATATACCTGTCGAACTATAAAATTAATAAAATAAGGGAGGCAAAGAAGTAACATTCTGATATAGAATGAACCATTCACCAAAAAAATGTGATGCCATTAGAGTCGTGTTATTTGTATTGGTCTTTATCTGAAAAATCAAAAATGGTATTTTTGAAACAAAATTCTAGCCTTATAACTCTCATTCCACAATCTAATAAATTAAAAACATTACTCTATCATATGACATAAATATGCAATAAATATATTTTTATAAAGTATATAATTGAAGCAAAAATGGGCTCTAAAAGAAATTATAAGAAAAATGAGTAATAGTAAAAGAATGATAATTAAGATATTTAAGATTTTTTTAATGATAAATGTAATGTAGTTTATGGCTAATTTTCTGTCAGTGGAACACAGACAAAACTTTGTCAAATCTCAGCAATGATAGATAGCATTAATCAAATTGACCAACACTCAAGCTTCATCATAACGGAATTTTACTATTCAAAATATTACTTCTTTTTTAGGTACTTTCAAACCTAATGGGATACAAGTACATTTGGAGCAATGTTGAAAGGATTAACTAATTACAAATATTTATAAGTAATAATTTCCTTCGATGGATTTTAAATCTCTCAATGCTCTAAAGAGTTTAAAGGTGATTATTTGGAATTTTATTTTGCTACTTACTGACTGGCATTCGCAAGAGTCCCTCCCTCCCCCCCAAAAAAACCTTTTAAATATACTTTTGTTATTTATGATATTTTTTAAGTCATTCTCAAAATCAAAAAATTTCTCCAGATATAAAATAACAAGGCAATATTCAACAAAGATCTAGAAAAACTATGTAAGAATTCACATCTTTCTAGTCGCACTTATTTTCCAAAATACCAAAAAAGAACACAGTGAACAGTTCATAAGTAATTACATAAAATGCTGTTCTTCTGAAAAATTAATATACTCAGTATGCCTTTATTGTAACATTAATTTAAAATATATAATAGAAAATGAGATTATTTAAAGATTGGGAATGGAAAACAAAGTTAAGTGACAAACTACAAATTTTACAGATAAATAAATTAAAAAAAAAAAAAAAAAAAACAGTTTCAGGTTGTTTTTGGAGCAAACAGTATTTTCTAGTTAGTGATGTTTATTTCTTGCCTTAATACTAGACTAAATGGCATTTACAATGTTCTTTATGTACCATATCACTGTACTTATGTGATTCATTGTATATACCAACACATTTTGCAACAATTTAAAGTGTGTTTGGCACTTCCATCATTCTTTAGGTTAAAGGCATTTGCTACATTATGATTTGGGAAAAAAATTCTTTTATCTTGACAATTATTGCATTTCCAATTTTCAGACTTAATTTCTAGAAAAAGAGAATATAAATTTATCTATAAAATTTCTTACAATAAAAAAAATAACTCAAAGGTAAATCAATTGAAATCAGAGATAAAATAGATCTTTTACCAAAATAGAAAATATTAAAATATTATAAACCAATATATTTCACAAAGAGAATTTATGAACAAGTATTTGAAAATTAAATATGTATTAATGGTAGCATAAAAAAATGCATTGAAATTCTGAATACAACAAATACAATTTAAATCAAACTTTCTAGTAAATGTAAAATCAAATTCGAGGAATATGCATTTATATATACATTTAAAATATTCCTAACTATAAAATTCTATTATTAAAATCTGGATAACATCTTGTTTTAGTGCAAATTAAGTTTGCTTAATAATTAAAAGAATTTTTTTTAAAAATATGTTCAGAAGCAATTTATGCAATGAATTTTTAAAAATATTTCAAATGAAATTCTTAATTTAATCGCCACCAATTTCAATTTACTATTTGATGTGCCAACATTGTGCATTTGTATTAAACAAAGGAATATTCTTCCTTCAGACAGATGAAAGGAAAATTAGCAACTTCTTTTCGTCACTTTTTTCGAGGTAAAAAAATGATCTAATTATAATGAGCAGTTCAGGAAATACTGTCAAGTACATTTTAAAGAATAAGGAAAAGATGCACAAAATATAAAAGGAAAGTCAAGGCTACAATAATTATAGTTTGCAGACGAGTCGCAAATTAAAACAAAAATGATGAGCTTGTGAAATCATAGGCTGCAGAATTTGGTATTAGATAACTAATCTGAAATTCACGTTTGGAAAGGAGTATGGAAAACCATAATTAAAAGAATCCGAATTATAAAACAATTAGTGAATTAGTATTATAATTTAATTTTTAGTTTACAGCTAAAAAGGTTTCGAAAA
Source organism: Argiope bruennichi (assembly GCF_947563725.1). Classification (NCBI taxonomy): domain Eukaryota; kingdom Metazoa; phylum Arthropoda; class Arachnida; order Araneae; family Araneidae; genus Argiope; species Argiope bruennichi. The sequence goes on from NC_079156.1 coordinate 109,114,791, forward strand.
ACAAGTAATCGTTTTTAAAATGCCGGAATAAATGATTGCAACATCGATTAAACGAAATTTTCCCGTAGTTTCATGGTATATAACATTCGAATATAAATATTATTTTATCTCCAAGTATTATATTAAAATGAATAACGTTCTAAAGTCAAAATTTTTCCAACATGCATAATAAATGGCAGTCTTACCTCCATGCCGACTGATCAAAACCGTCGACGTTCGAGAAAAATAAGCCGGAGTGTAAATTTTGTTGTTTTCAAATCCAAAACTAACGATAGCCGAATGCCTCGTTACTTTAGACTCAGGTTACACCTTCCTCCAGTAGCAGAATTCATGCAGCAGCGTTCACGAGCGAACGCATGACCTCGCAATCTTGCTCACGTGACCAGCTATACAACCAATGATACTTCACAAACCTAAGTTGAAGGTGCATCGCTTGAGGAAAATGTATTTAGCGGAGTCAATGAATTTTCTCTATTAATTTCGAATTTCCACTGCATGCACGCTTTATAACATTCGTTGTTGAAAGCAATATAAATAATGGAAGCTTTTAAGTTGTAACTGCACAAAAAGAATATAAAATACAGAAAACGTGCTTAAAATACGAAATTCGTAAATGAAAGAGATTTTGTTTTCTTGTGTCGTATTAGTTTAGCTAAAATGTGTTCAGTTAATTGGAATGGAATTAATATGGAATTGATACATTTGTACTTTTCTGCATAAATTCCGCATTTCATAGATGTAAAACCTAGTTGTTGTCAGGTCGGATCAAACCCTGTAGAGTCCCTCAAATTATGCGAGTTTCAAAAGCGCCTTTCTTTCCCTCAGCAAGGCCGTACTAAAGTAGGTCACTTGGGGCCCCATAACTTAAAGGTACTCTGAGCCCTTCAGCTTTTTTTTTTTTTTGGGGGGGGGGGGGGTATGGGGAAGGGGGGGATTGCGATATTTTGAAAGTATACAGTTTTATGTTTTCATTCGATTCTAAAGGCCGAGCAATTAAATTGATTCAAATCAATATCAAGTATTTTTTTAACGTTATTCCAGTAACATTCTCAACTAATTTTTATTTGCCAGTTTTATGATTCTAAAAAAATACGTTGTTTTAATTAATTAATAATTGTTGTTTAATCAATTATTAAATGTTTTTAAACTATGCCAAAAAATTGTCATTTTTTTTCTATTTTATTTAGAATTTTTAAAAATTTTTGAAAACACGATCTACTGCAATTAACTTTTTAAAGTTTAATCTGCAATTTTTTACAATTTCATTTTGACAAAAATCGCTGACTTAAAATAGTATATAAAAATTTATATTAAAATTGACAAAAAAAATTTTTGATTTTTGTAAGTCCAAGAAGGTAAAGAGACTGAAATTAATTGTCAAAGGGTTGCTAATTGCTAATTGTTTCTACAACTTAAAAAACATGATATTTTCTATGGATTTTAATTTAATGTTTATATCAGGTTTAAGTGACAAACAAGATAACCAGAGAAAATAATAAAATATTCAATTCCAATCGTCTCCTAGTGAAATTATTTTAATTACTTGCGTATAAAAAATGTTTAACTTCAAAAATAATTTAAATCAAAATGGTAAAATACAAAATATTTTTAACACAATCTAATTGTTTCAACACAAATTTTGACTTGAGGTGTTGACTTTTGACACAATCAGCTAACAAAAAATTGCTCCATTCAATATACAAACAAATTTTTTTAAAAAAATCCTGGTAATAATATTCTGAAACTTGGAAGATACCTAATTTTCATTTTGATAAATCCAAGTATATGGAATTCTTACATCAAATGAAAGCTTACCATTTATTTATCATGAAAATGTTATGCAAAAAGTAATAATTAAAAAAAATTTCAAGCTGTGGGGCCCCAAGCAGTTACTTATTTTATCTATTTGCTATTACAGCCCTGGCTGTTGTTTGGAAATTTGAGCGGTCTGTTAGATTTATTTCTTTTTTCAGAGTAAACCGAGAGTTGAATAATTATAATGCAAAACTCATAGGGATGTGTAGTGTACTCTTATAAAAATGCTGAGATCTCATTAAAAAAATAAGATGTATCGAAATTATGAAACTCTTTGCTTATGAAAAACGGAAAATGTGTGTGTTTGCGTGCATTTGTGCTTTACAGGTCGGAACGTTCAATTTCGATCTACCAAATTTGATCATATATACTTTAGACGGTGAAAATATGTACTTTGGCGCGACTTTTTAAATTTTTTAATTAATTAAAAGTTAACTAAAATGTTACAGTTTTTCTAAAATAACTCCTTCAAAAAACAATTGAACAAAAATAATTTATACACCATTTTAACTGTCAAAAATTATTTTTGTTAAAAAATATCTTACAATTCAATTGTGCAATTTTTTTCTAAACCATGTCTGTTAAAAAAAATTATTTTTTGAATAATTTTCAACAATAGTCTTAGTCATTGCCATGAAATTCAAATCGTTTTCATTGTTTCATAGAATGTTTAGTAATGTGATTTTCTACCATTTTTTTTTAATGTTAAGAAAGATTCTGTTTATTGTCTACTCATTTACAGAAAGAATAAGAAACATTAATCCGCGAGACAACGCCCAATAAAAAATTAGATTTCCCGCATAATCATGCTTTCATTGGTCCTATGACGTAATAGAATTTGGAGGAAACGAAATAGCATGGTTTGGTTGGGGGGGGGGGTATACCTTTAGAAAGGAACTAAGAACGAAGGGAGCAAATACAGAAGAAATGTGATTGGAATTAAACATTGCAAATATTCTCAGCCAGTGAGATGGTCATCAAAGGCGGCTGATCAGAAATAAATATCAAAATTATAACTAATAAAATTATGTCCTAAATATTGTGACTAATCAGAAGGGAAAAAATATGAAAACAAACTGTACATCATTTAAAATTTAGATAAAATGTAAAAGTGAATTAAAATATTAAAAACAAAAGGAGTCATTATCTGGGAATCATAATTCACAGTCACAGTGAAGACTGCAGCCAATACTTTTTGACTTTTCAGGGGAATCCGTCATCTTTTTATGATTTGTAGGAGACATTTCATAGCATTGAAAATAGATTTGATTTTTATTATTTTCTCATACATGAGTTATACATAAAAATATTATAATTTTCAAAAATTTGATTATAGAATTTGTTGAATTTTTATATATTAGATTTTTCACAGTCAAATAAAAAACAACCTTTAGAATTATTTCATACTTGAACACAACAACTTAAAAGCGCAATAAGCTAGAAGAATGAAATTTTGTATGCAGTCCTTTACGCCAGAATTACACATTTCTATCAATTTTTTATTAAATCCCTTTATGTAAAACTATTTGTTCATATAGTCATAACAAAACAAATATAAAACAAAACGCTAGATAAATAAAATTTGGGGTGATTTTATTACTAAAATTGTCATTATAATACACTGTGATGTTTATTATTTATTAATAGCGCAATATTCCACTTGGCAGGTACAATAAAATAATAATTTTTAATGTTATATTTGTATTATTTTATGTATTATTTTTGTGTATGTATGTATTATTTTTATAATGTATTATTTTTTATAATCTTCCTTAATAGCTCAGTGTTTATATTTGTACATCAGGAAATCATCAATTAATAAATATTAATACATTTTCCAGAATTTATTTATTTTATTAATTTAATAATTAATTATCCATGATACAAAAATGAAAAATAAGTAAATAAAAACAAATATATTTTCAAGAAATTTATTAAAAGAAAAAATAAAACTAAACAAATTCTTATAAACAAAATAAATAATTGTTTAAAACGCTTGGAAATTTGAAACTAAATAAATCAATTAATAAAAGAGGAGTCTTATAATGTGCAACATATAGGGCCAAATAACTCATAAACCCACTACTCTGTTCATCCGCATCAAAGTTTGAACCAAATACATCAAGGGATTGACTGTCCATCGGTCTGTACGTTCGCATACAAGTAAGCATGGTACGTCAAATATGTAACGATTAAAATAAATGAAATTTAGCCTAAAATTATTATTCTGTTCAGAATTTGATTTTGCTCTATCAAGAAAATGGCGTCCAAAATGCATAATGCGTTTTCTTCATTATATTTCAAAGCATAAAACCCTATGCAGCTTTCTAAAATAAAAATCTGAGCTCCTGTGTCACTTATAGCCCTACCCAAGCTCCGCACTTTTTATGAACGGGAAAAGAAAGATGAAATATAAAAATTGGGGAATATAAAAGAAAATTTTAGGGAGAATACCTCTTCTACTTTTCGCTAATTTCAAAAAGATAATCTCTCTTTTTTTTTTTTTTTCGAAAGCTATTTGGCTGTAGATTCAAATTTTCAAGTTAGTTTGGGTTTTGGATGCAGGACTGGTTTTATGAACAACATGGAAACTTAGCCCCTCTTCTTCCAGTAGATTTGCAACACAGAGTTCTCCCCTTCTCTTTAATTCACATTTTCAAATTTTGAAAAAGTAATGATAATAATAATAAGAAAAACACCTGAATTTGAATCAGACAAATAACGTGGACTAAAAATTTCTCCGATATAGCTTTTTGAATTTTTCTATAACTTAAAAAAATGACATCAGACTTTTTTTTTTTTTATTTTCTCGTATACGTGTATAAAGTATATAGTACGCAAAGTATAGTAATCGTCAAAAAATTCGAATTCGAGATTTTGACTAATCTTCATATTTCATTCATATCATTCATTCTTCATATCTTCATATTTTGACTATTCTTCATATCTTCATATTTTGACTATTCTTCATATCTTTATATTTTGACTATTCTTCATATCTTCATATTTTGAATATTCTTCATATCTTTATATTTTGACTATTCTTCATATCTTCATATTTTGAATATTCTTCATATCTTTATATTTTGACTATTTTTCATATCCTCATATTTTGACTATTCTTCATATCTTCATATTTTGACTATTCTTCATATCTTCATATTTTGACTATTCTTCATATCTTCATATTTTGACTATTCTTCATATCTTCATATATTGACTATTCTTCATATTTTCATATATTGACTATTCTTCATATCTTCATATTTTGACTATTCTTCATATCTTCATATTGAGTTCGAAAAACACATTTTGGGAAAATATACGTCTATCTATCTGTGATAAAGATAACTAAAAAACGATTTGAGCTAGACTGTTGAAATTTGGTATACGGTTTTTACACCAATCTTGCATATTTCTATCAAAGTTTAGAGGAAGTCTGTCTGTCCGGTTTCTCGAATATAAGTAATTCGATAATTACAAAACGAAGAGAACAGGATATATAAAACTCGGCACACAGATTTAACATCTATAGCGTAAACAATTGTGAAATTTTGAACCAAATTCAACAGTGGGTTGACTGTCTGTCGGTCTGTACTTTCAGAAACAAGTAAACGTGAAACACAAAAACGCAATAACTTAAATATATTAAGTTTAGTATGAGATTTTGTGACTACAAGTGCAGTTTTGTGTCAAATTTTTGCTCCAATCGGTTGAGAAAAACGTGTCTAAAACACAAATTCGATAATCTGATACTATTAACGGCATGTCAGGGATTAATCGCCAAATAACTCGCCAATGTTGATACGATAGATTCAGTAAAAATACTTAATTCACATCAAAGATTAATATTTCGTAATTATTGCACATCAGTGCCATGCAAGGCATTGTCTGGAATGACACCTTTATTAAAGAGTATGAGAGACAATTTTACGGAGACCACTCCCGCTGGCTTGAGTTATATTTTCGTAACTTTTTTATTTCGCACTCTGTCACTGTAACCTGTCTCACAAAATTCAGCATAGTCGCTTTGCTATAGGTACACGTTATTAAACCGGCTACATCAGACGGTGTTTTCAATTTAAAAGGCTTAAAATGATTTTACCGATTACATTGTACATATTTCGTACGCGAGAAAATAAAAAAACAAAGGGTTTAGTGAAAATTAGTTAATGTATGAGTCCAAAATTCAATTTATATGATGTTTCAAATCATTCACGGACACTTGAATTTATATAAAAAATAAAATATTATTGACAGAGTCATGCAGATTTTCGAGAAAGATGCAGCTGATAAGAAAAGGGTTAAATGCAGAGCTAGCGGAAATTGATATTTATGCAAACTAGGCAGCTGATAAAAACATAGAGCGAAATTCTTTTATTATCGTTCATAAATTATCGCTTTTAATGAACCAGCACAACCGAAGGAATGTTATTTCCAATTACCACAAGACTGTAGCATGAATAGAGTCAATTCCTCCTCTTCATTCATTGAAATATTAAGGTATCCGACCAGGTTAAAAACATAAATTTAAATAAAAATTCGCATTTTTTTTCTTCTTTTTGTAATTTTTAAAAAATAGGTATGTTTTTGTTTCCAAGAATATCTTTATTTTGTCGCTACGTTAATTAAAAGCTAAGTTATAGCAAATTATTGACATGCAAGTGATGCTTATTTATAAGCATTTAAAAACTTTAAATGCATTTTTTGAAGAACGAATATTTTTTTCCCATGATTCTACTGTACGAGTATCGTCATATCTCAAAAAATATTCAAGGTATCTTAATGAAATGTATAATTAGTGCTAGTTATGTTATACAAAATGTAATGAACTACGGATTTGATACTGATGGCTTTAGAAGTGGATTTATGATTGTTTAATGTAAATACTGTTGGAAAAAAAATTCCAAAATTTCATTGATATTTTCATAGATTACACACAAAAATTTTGTTTTTGAATGTAATTCTTAGATAATAGGTAATTGTAATCTAAAATATGTTAAACATGCAATGTTACAAAGAAAAAGGAAAAACTGCAATAACTTTTTTCTAAAAATCCTATTTTTTGTAAATAAATTCTAAAATTTACATCAAAATACGCTTTTTCTTCATAAGTTACACATATATTTAAAAAATTTTAATTTTATTCATCGTTTTATCCTTATATTAATAAGAAATATCATATAAATATTAAAATATTCGTTTTCTTTAAAAATCTCCTCCGAATCTAGTCGGATACTTTAAGCGATCCGTGCCATTTTAGAGGTGAAGTCTATTGTGCATCGTGTTAACTACAATCGCTTGTAACAATAAGAAAATTTAAACTTACCTATTTTAAACAAGAGCTTATTTATTTATTTTTTTTTTGAAATATAACTCTTATTTTTTTTTAAATAAATATTTGCATTATTTTTATTAATTCTCAAATTTCGCGTAGGAGAGAACAGGGTAATTCCGTGCAGTCCTATCGCTGGGATGGTGCGGAAGTTAGTTTGCCAGTTTAGATGTCGTCTTCGTCATCTGATCACGGTTCAAAATTACGAGGTCTGTCCCAAAATAGCCCTAGTGTTGATTCAAAATGGGACGTTAATATAACTAAAATGAACTAACTGCAAGTCGTTTTTGGTAATGAAAAGCTCGGCAAATGATCTGGAACCACCTGCCTACATAGTGAACAGAATATATGTTAGAATAAGCTTCATTACCTTCTAATTTCTGTTTTGATTAGAGTATTATCAGATATTGAAGTTTTTCTTCAGTAGAGTCGAAGTTGCAAGGTAAAACTCTTTTTCAAATAATAATAATAAAAAAATCTGCATCTGCGAATATTGTCAGAGCTGGTATTTTCTATTAAAAACAGATCATTTTTAACAGAAATGGGACCTGTTGAATGAAATGCATGAGTCCACCTTAATGTTTGCGAAGTCACCTGAAAGAATAGAATACCATTCACGATTATAAATACTTCCTCCCTCCTAACCGATTCTTTTTAAAAGAACAACTTCCTTTTATGAAATCACGCATCAATTTGATTGATACAATTTATATAGAATAAAATTTTGTTTACTATCTTTTATACGAAGTAAAGAAAAAGTATTGTAATCCTCAAACCATCTGAACTCGAGATTTTGACAAATACCCACGTTTAAGACCTTCCTGAGTTCATAAATACACTTTTAGCCTTATTCTGTGTGTTTGTGAATATGATAACTCAAAAACGGTTAAAGCTAGATGGATGAAATTCGGTAAATAGGTTTAAGATCAAATTTGTAGATTTCAGTCAGATTTTGAAGGAAATCCATTCAGAAGAAATCTGCCTGCCTGGCTATTCGAATACAAATGAACTCGATAATTGTAAAACCTAAACAGCTAAGTAGATAAGATTTGGTACGCATCTTTAGTGTCTAAAATGCAGACTAAATGATTGTCACTCATTTTATACTTTGCATGCAATGACTTAAATAAAGAAAAAATATGTTCCCCAGCTTTAGTTCTGTGTTAAATTTTAGTTTTAATAAGTCCGAAAAAAAAGTTGTCTAAAATACATATTCGATCTTGTGTATCAAATAATGCCAGCGATTAATCGCCAAAGATTACAGCTGGATTAAGCAAAAATGCTAGATTTACGTCAAAGCGATCTTTAATAGCTATGTTTCCAGCGCCATGCAGCTAATATAAAAGTTTCGATTTTTCTTTACGGAGTACATGTCTTTCATGTCCGAAATTCTGAAAATAGAAATCTAATCACTCGTGGGCTTGTCCATGGTTCACCATTTTATTCGGATTTAGAGGTATAATATCTTTATTAGCAGGCGAGAAAGTTTACAATGCTGGATTCAAGTTTAAAAATCCATATTTTGTAACTACCGTTCGCCACTGCCACGTTAGGCCTTGGCGATCTTACCCAATATTCACAATTTCAAGGAGGGGGTGGCAAAGGGATAATATTGTTACGAACCTGTGAGGCGGCTTCCCAGCATAGCTGGTTCCATAGGAGATCCCAGAGCTTGGCGACAAACTTGGCGACCATTTGGTGACTTGACGATGAATTTGGCGACTTTGGCACCGAAATAGATTATACCCGAAATATCGAGAATTTTCCCGATCCGTCTAGTAGGAACGAAGATACGCCTCGAACGTTCCTGATTGGTTGAGAGGCTTCTAGCCCCGCCTCCTGAGACCTATAAAAGGAAGCACCCGCAGATGCCGGGCAGTGGTGAGTCGAGTGGTGAATTGAGTAGTCGAAAGCGACGGTGAAGAAATCGTCTTCCAGGGACTAGCGGAGCAGCGACGGAATAGAGCTGCTGTGTATACTGTTGTATGCTGCACGTCTCGGCTGAAGATAATCGTCTTTCGTGCTGTATATAGCTGTCGTCTTTGAGCTGTCCTGTGTGTCTTCGTGTAAATAAACGTCGTTGTTTTATTTCCTACTGCCGCCTGCTGATTGAGTGTTCTTCACACCATATAACCCCCACTATCCAAACGAACCCCGGAAATTTCGTAACAATATCTTTATTAGAGAGTATACGAGTAAGTTTTGGAGAAACTACTCCCATGGGTAAACTTATGCAATATGGCTCATTTCGATGAATAGTGAAGAGATTCGAGCAAGTATTTTGGAATGCTTCCCGTTGATTGACTGTATTCAAAATTTGATAAAATTTTAATGCTAAGACTAAGTTTCATTTATCTATCCCGTTTCTTCCTTAATATATCATGTTCATACACACATAAGCAAACAAACAAAAGAAAAAAAAAACAGTTTCGCTTTGAAGGTTTTTGCATAAAATGATACATGATATATAATTTTGGTACAAATATCATATACTAAATTCGAATGCTGCATTTTCCAGCTATTACATTCACGTATGCACTAAGACCGACAGATTAATAATAAATGTAATTTTTGGATTTAAAACTTGACAGCAAATCTGAGAGTTAGGCTTAAAGAACAGGCTTCAACTTTCATCTGCCTAGCTGGTTGAATTTTTAAATTGTTGTTTTCATGTAAAGATTGACAGACTGATGTACAAAATTTCAAAAATGTGTTTTATGGTAGTTTGAAACTTAAAACCATGTTTAAGACGGTTTGGTATTTAGTTCTATTCTATTTATTTAGCTCTCTTCGTTTTGTAATTATCGTTCTAATATATATTTCGACAGACTTCCACTAAAGAAATTTCACTCAAAATTTGACAGAAATCTACAAATTGGGTGTAAAGACCGTATACCAAATTTCATCCGTCTAGCTCAAAGCGTTTTTGTGTTATCTTTGTCACAGATAGACAAATGGACGGGCATTTTCCAAAAATGTAATTTTCGAGGGAGGTCAAAAATGTGGAGATTCATTAAAATTCAGATGTCTAGATTTTAGACGGTTATAATATTTCCCGTCTATACATATGCGAAAAAGTAAAACTTACACCTAAGATATATTGAATAGTATTAGAATATATTGTATTAAGATTAAAAATAAAACATCCATTAAATTCTGAAAAATAATTCAACGTTTGCCTAAGCAATATCTATTATATTGCCCGACTTTCACGAGAAGACCGGAGTGAAATATATTTATCGGGACTTTAGACGAGCCTATTTTGATTCGCTAAAAGGTATCAACACGATTTTGTTTAATACTTTGCTCTGCATATCATATTTCCCTCCCTTCTCTCAGTTAATAGACTAGTCTCAGTAAAAGGACTCGTCAGCTCATCCATGTGAGTCAATGAATATTATTTAAGTTGTCTTTGGGAAAAAAAACTTAGCGAAATGCGAAACCCTATTTCACAAGCCGTTCTAATCGTTTGTATAGTAATATTGTCACGAAAATGTAAAGAACCAAGCCGTTAATTTAAACAAACAATTACATTTATTTGAACGAAGTAACTCACAATTGCACGAGATTGAGAACTTGCCCATCAATGATGGGGCTCAGCTTTTATACATATATAGAACGTTCGAGAACAATCCAATGTAAACATTTAAGAAATATCTAGAATCTTCCAGATCCTAGATAAACATTTTAAATAAAAGAATTCCAATGTTTGTTTAAAACATTGTGATTGGGATTCGATCCATGGGCCAGCCAAACAGAAATGAGATGTCCCGCCAATTGAGCCACGGCGATTAACAACTTTTTGTCTTTGGGCGACAGTATACTTGTATTTGAATTGAAATTAATTTGACTTAGGGCGTTAACATGTTTTCTAAGGCAGTTACATTGAATTTTTGAATTTAAGAAAATCAATTGCTGGCGTCCTAGTATAGGGATAGCGCATCTTCCCCATGATCTGGGTGTCCCGGGTTCGAATCCCGGTTCGGACATGGTTGTTTTTCATTTGTGTCCTATCTGTGAGTTGTGTGAATGTGCTTCCCCTGTAAAAAGGGGTTGTGCAAGCGAATGTACGAGTTTCATCTTCATATGAGCTAGAAGTCAGACTTCTGCCCTCGGTTGCTCATAGGTCTTTACCCTCAGAAGCTACTGCACCCCCTTTCCGTGGTAACGCGGACACGACATCATCATCATCAAGAAAATCAATTAATAGTTAAACACTTTATAATTCTTAATCTATTAAAGTCATAACCTATTTAATAAAAATTCTTATTTTATTCGTTTTATTATATTTTTATTTTTATTTAAAACATCAAAAGTCCCTAACGGAAATTTTTACTTACCTTTAGGGAGCCTTTCATGGCATAAATATTGATAATTATAAACCTTGTTTAAAATTTATTGTTGCTTAAATTTTTACCTTAGTATAATTTTTTTTTCTTTTTATTTCAAAGTGTGTAGAGGAAAACTAATTTTCAGTCTTATCTATACACCTCTCGCTAGAATTATCCTTTCACTAAACTTGTTTAACAATACCATCTTCACTCTTTTATTTAAACACCTGCCTTTACAGCTATCCCTTTGTCATATTTCAGTTTCTGTGAAGCAGGAAATGAAGCAAAGAATGTAGTGCATATGAGGTTTAAAGGAAAAATGATTTTTAAATCTTGGAAAGATTGCAAAACACATAGAATAAGTTATGAAGATACAACAGGAATAAATTTGCTGATGTTTTATCAGGCATGCGATTTTATTATCGATATTATTATTCGAATATTACATAGTATTGATTTTCAAAGTTGTTAGGAAGGAACTCTTTTCGAGGAATTAGACCCTGTTTGGCTACCTGAAGCTTTTTCTTTTTTCAATGATAATAAAGTCTACGCAGGTAGAAGTTATTTATTAGCAAATCAATACCAGAGATCTCTTTGAAGGTCAACTCTTAACTGCCTATAACATGTGAGACGATTTAAGGCCACAGTAATACCTAGAAAGGGAAAATCCAGCTTATGTTTCCCCCATCCGTTGGGGAAATTCAATCAGTATAAAATCAATACTGCTGACTGAGTGTGGGATCGGTAAATGGCTGATTTAAAATGGATCTGGAATTTTTATCTTTTTCTGTGATTAATGTTTTTGCATATAGAATTCCTGTCGTTCTGTGTTTGTAAAATATTTGCAAAGTTGTAATAAAATAATTGGATACTTTTCGGTTCACTGAGCGCAAGCGAAAAGTCGTCAAATAATTTAGATTGCTCCAAAGAAAAGTTGTAGTGTTAAATTTGTATGCAAATTGGCGCAGGTCATGGCAACGCTTTTTTTTTTTTTTTTTTTTTTTTGTTTTTTGGCGCAGATCTAAATTATTTGGCGCCCTTTCGCTTGCACCGGGCTAATCGAAAAGTACCAACAACTGAAAGGCAGAAAGGAACAGGTAACCTTGGAACAAATAATAATTAATTGGAACAGGTAACAACAAAAGTGTGTGTTTGACAACAGCTGCTGACTATTCTTTCATATTTTTTGCATTTCCTTTACTTTTCAGTCTTTTTCCACTAGACATTTTGATATGTTTTATTTCAAATATTTTCAAAATTTGTATGTAATGATAGTTTAAAAATTTATAGGTTTCAAAGTAGCGGTTAATGAGAGCAGGAAAGTCTTCTGAACGCATAAGTAAACAATTTTAAAACTTTAAAGCATGAGAAATGCAAAAAGTAAAAATAATCAGTATTAAAAATATTAAGACACATTAAGAATTAGGAAGTTGAACAAATTAGGAATTTAGAAGTCGTATTCATTTGATTTTAAAAATCCTCATAAACATACAAATAATATTAAATTTTTCAAGAAACTTATTGAATGTTTAGTAAAATTTATAGAATGATAATTTGTATACTGAATTCGTTTCGACAAAGACCAAAGGAACTGTCGATTTTGAATACCCTGACAGTTGCAACAAAATATATAAAGTTTAATTTCTCATCACATTTAATCATTATTACCTTTCTTTTTATTAATTACATACGAAACATTCAAAAGCAAAAGACGAAATAGTCAAAAAATTCAATCTTGAGATTTTGACAAATCCCTACGCATTAGTCAATTTTTTTTGGTAGTATGTACCAAAATTTTTGGTACTATGTCTATCTGTTTACAATAATTCGAAAATGATGAATGTTTTACACTGAGATTTTAGATTTTTGCTAACTTCTATGGTAGTCTATCTATCCATCTGTAAGCAAATGAGCAGGGTTACAAAAAATTGCAACAATATAAACTGATATATATATATATATAAACTGATATATATATATATATATATATATATATATAATGACAAATTTTGATTTCTATTGGTAAAGATTTGGATGTTTTTATTGCTAAATTATCTAGAAAATACCATTGGCCTGCAGAAGATTTCGGAGAATGGAAAGTGAGAATTTTAAAGGAAATTAAAATAAAAATGAATACTGATTTTGACAGATCTAAAGAACGTGGGATTTATTTTAGTAAAACATTAAAAAACGAAATAAAAAAATTTAAAAGAAAAATTTGTTATTACAGTAATAGATAAATCAGCAAATAATTTCTGGTTAATTTGTAAATATTATTATGAAGAACTTTTAATTAATGAATATAACTCTAACGCAACTTATATGTTAAAGAACACCGGGAAAAAGGAATTAGATAAAAGAATGCTAGCTTTCGCAAAAAAAACCAAAATTAAGACTTGCTCTCTAAACTATCCTTATTTATTCCCAACAGTTAAATTTCATAAAAATCCATTAAAATTCAGATTCGTGACATGTAGCACTGGCAGTTATAATTACTATACGGGTAAACATTTCTTTAAATACTTAAAAATTATCCTGGACAAGATAAAAGATGAAGACAATTTTATTATTTCTAGTAACAAAGAAATACTGGATTTTCTTAAAGATAACAACATTAATAAACTTAATACTTATGATTTCGAAAATTTATACACCAATCCACCTCATAAAAAATTAATAAAGGTCTGCACTTTTATATATGACGAATATTTAAATGAAAATGTCATTCCTAAAAATAACTGGCTAGAGTTACTTAATTTTAATATTACTGAAAATTACGTTTTTAATGGTATTAATTTTTATAAACAAGTTAAGGGAATTCCAATGGGAACAGCTTTCTCAAGTGCTTTAGTTAATATTTTCCTACATTACTATGAGAAAAAAATAATTAAATATAATTTAATAAACGGGTGGAGGTATATTGATGACCTACTTTTGATAAACTTCGACAATACTAATATTGTTACTAACTGCTATCCAAAAGATTTAATTCTAACAGAAACAAATAAAAATCAACTTGAGGCTACCTTTCTGGATTTAAAAATCAAAATTGCTAATGATAAAACAATAGTTGGTATCTACGACAAAAGGGATTAATTCAACTTTAAAATTACAAAACTATGTAACTATCATTCCAATTTAAACTCTAAAATTTTCAAAAATTTAACTTTTTCACAAGTTAACAGGATCAAATGGGTTTACAATAACAAAAATTCCTATATTGATGTATCAAATAAACTCATTAAAAATTTAATTAAAAATGAATTTCCTAAAAATTACTGTAATGTCAACTTTTAAATTAAACAAGGTATGGTTTGGGATTAATCCTTTACCTAAAAAAAAAAAATAGAACTTTCCTTGCATATTAGATCACTCAATAGATGGCGCTGGGAGACTACAATTGTTATTTACCTTTAATGCGTTAGCTTTGTGTTTTTAAAAACACAATCGATAGCTTACAATTTCCTTGCCTGCTGTTGAAATGTACTTTCCTTTTTGTGTTTCTTTAGTGGTTTAAGTGTTTTAGTGTTTATTGATATTTTGTTATTGTATTTTTACTTATTAGTGGTTATTTTCTTTTAATTTGTTGTTTTGTTTTGTCCTTTCTGTTAAAATGGTATATCTCTTAGGCCTAATTTCAGGAGTTTTCGGGTCACGAGGAATCATTATTAGACTTTCTTCTCTGCATTCCCTTACAGAAAAAAAATCCCTTTTTTTTTAATCCCTGCCTGAGGGTAACCCTTGAAAGCGTCTTCAGGCCGGATTCTTTTTTTTTGTTTGGTTTATTTGTTTTTCCTATTAACTTAATTTTAATTCTTTTGTCTCAATTCATCTGTGTTTTAGAAGTAGCTGCATTTGCGCTCTCCAAATACTATGAAGTTTTTCATGTTCCTTTTTTGGTTTTAGTTTGAATAAGAAATAATTTTTAGTTGCGATACCGAAATTATTTCGTTTCGTTTTCAAAATATTTCTTACTGTAGATTGGTTACTTATATATAAGCATTATTTTTTGCGAAGCAGAATGCAATTTGAAGACAGTGAAGAGACTTTTGATTTCGTGACGTCGTTTTATTTCATCTTGAAGAAGCAGGTATTATTTACAAGCAGAGACGCGGACAAGGCACGTCAGCCACAGTGCGACGCAAAAGCAGAAGTCGAAAAAGAACGAAATAAATTATCCCTCGTCTTATATAACCTGAGATTTTGATAGGGAAAATATTTTTTCATAGTGCTAATATATTATTAAGATTCATATAGGGATTTCTGACGCATGTCAATCACATGTAAGGGAAACACAGGGATCTTTTAAGAAAGAATGTGCTTACTGGACATTTTTTACACCTTCACGTCGAGCGTGTGAAAGTGTCGGCGTTTAGCCGATTCAGCAATTTTATAAAGCTTTTCTTGAATTAAGTAGTGAAAGTGGAATTGGATCACGAAATAAGAGAATATTTTAGAATGAAGTTACCATGGGCTAAATTAAGATAAAACTTTGTAAATTAATTAGAATTAAAATCATTGTTTAAAATATCATTATACACACACACACACACACACACAATTTTATACCCTTGAACAGGTGTAAAAGGTCATTCCCACGGCGCGTGGCCAGAAATCCTATAAGGCTAGTCATCATCTGTTCGTCCCTTTTTTTTCCCTTTTCTTACTTCTGTGTGTGCCGCGCTGCTTTTTCTTGTATATAATCATGCCTGCCACTCGGAATAGAATAAAAAGAAATTAAAAATATTAAGTCTCTTCACTGTTTCGAACATGCATTCTACTTCAATCAAAATATGTTACATATTATTTAGCCGACAGGATTCGAAATACATTATATATATATATATATATATATATATATATATATATATATATATATATATATATATATATATATATATATATATATATATATATATATGTGTGTGTGTGTGTGTGTGTGTGTGTGTGTGTGTGTGTGTAATATTATTTGTTGTGAAGCATGATGCAGTTTGAAGACAATGAAGATACTTTTAATTTCGTGACGTCGTTTTATTTCATTTTGAAGAAGCAAGCATATGTACAGCGATGAGCACACAGGGCGACACAGAAACGGAATGAGGGAAGAGTTCTTGGACATTTTATCCCTGGTCTTATATAACCTATGATTTTGATAGGGAAAATACTTCTTCACAGTGCTAATGTATTATGAGATTTCGATAGGGATTTTCATTACAGGCGCGGAGAAGGTAGGGGAAACAAAGGGAGATTTTAAAAAAGAATTTGCTTGATCAGCGGTATGTTATCTCTTCACGCGTAGTGTGGGAAAGTTAGATTTTAGCTGATTCAACAAAGCTTCTCTTGAATTAATTAAGTAGAGACAGTGGAATTGGATCACGAAATAAGAGAATATTTTAGAATGAAGCTACTATGGGCAAAATTAAGATGAAGTTATTATGAAAATTTATTAAATTGAAATTAGAATTAAAATATCATTACACACACACACACACACACACACACACACACACACACACACACATATATATATATATATATATATATATATATATATATATATATATATATATATATATATATATATATATATATATATATATATATATATATATATATATATATATATATATATATAATGTATTTCGAATCCTGTCGGCTAAATAATATGTAACATATTTTGATTGAAGTAGAATGCATGTTCGAAACAGTGAAGAGACTTAGCATTTTTAATTTCTTTTTATTCTATTCCGAGTGGCAGGCATGATTATATACAAGAAAAAGCAGCGCGGCACACACAGAAGTAAGAAAAGGGAAAAAAAAGGGACGAACAGATGATGACTAGCCTTATAGGATTTCTGGCCAAGCGCCGTGGGAATGACCTTTGACACCTGTTCAAGGGTACCGAAGTATCACTCTCATGTGAAACGTAGTTCTTGATGGCGCATTATTTTTACAAAGGGATTAATTAAACTGAAAGTGGAATTGGATTACGAAATAAGAGAATATTTAAAATGAAGTTAGGAAGGTTAAATTAAGGTAAAGTTTTGGAAATTAATTTGGATTAAATTAAGAGTTTAAAATATCATTACATTTATATATATATATATATATATATATATATATATATATATATATATATATATATATATATATATATATATATATATATATATATAACAGTAATGTACGTGGCACATAAATCGTCCTTATTACTTATCATGGACTGGCAACAGGTCAAATGTAAACAAATCGATATGCGAGCGTTTCAGACTGCATCACTGAATGTTTTCACAGGTGCACTTAATACAATACTTTACTGCTTCATGGATCTGAAAAAGATGAATTATTAATTTTTCTCGCCGTGTCAAATACCTCATTTAGTCAGAACAAAAGGCATAATAGAAATCAAGAACAGGCGTCAAAGCAGAAAGATTTAGTCAAGCGTGAAAGTAGGCTTAACCCCTCCAGATGGATAATCGATATTGATTTGCTTATGAAAATAGATTATCATATCTTCCACAACTACTATTCTCACAAAAATGATTTTTGCATTATTTTAAAATTCAAAACATTTCCTCTTTAATCATATCGATTTCATTTCTATGCAGTGTTTTTTCTTTACTTTTTAGGTATCCGAACACATTCGGAGCGCTTTTTTAGAAAACATGTTGTAGTCATACTTTAACGACATTTCTGGGTTTAAGACTATTAAAGATTAGCAATAGAATGTCAATATTTGAAATAAACATTAATAATTTTTGAAAATTGGCATTTAGTAGCATAAATTTAAACAAATTCTTTAAAAACTTCAAATTGGCTACACCAAAATCTATTACTCTCATCGGAACAAAACTTGTACCAAAATAAACTGCATTATTTTCTCTAGGAAATGAACTACAAGCGTATGGTTATAATAATAAATAAAAATTTTAGAACCAGTCGAAGATTTATCATGAAATTTTTAGTAACTTTAAGACGTTATTATTCAAACAGTAGGCTGTAAATTAATATATATATATATTCACTCAATCTACATTCTTTTAGTTCATTCCCTAGAAAATAGTATAAAGACAAATCCCACTAAATTTAATAGTAATATGATAATTATATTCTGAGTTATTCGATTTAAAGTGATTTTGAGAAAAATGCGTTTAAAGTATACACTAACATGTTTTAATAATAAATTATGTGTGTACATACTTAAAATTCACCGCATTTATAGGTCATACCATCTTTCTCCTCAGCTTTTAATAATTTCACTTTTTAATCATTTTTTTTCTGGCAATTTTTGTATTATGTAATGAATGCCGCCTAGATTGATTTATTCTGTCTTTGTCAAGCTCAGCAAATACTCTAATTGCATTTGCACTCCAATAGCCTTAAGGATATTCAGTAATCCTATAAAGTCCTTCGTTAAAATGTATTGTTATTAAATGTAAATGTAAAATGTAATGTTATCCTTCGTTAAAATATATTACAGACATAAATGCCCCTAATCTGAGGGTTCGGAGCTCAACAAAGACATCTTTAGGTACAAATTTCCACAAAACACCGTTGAAACTCTCATTGGCATTTTGCGTTTTTTCATGCAAAAAATGTTCTGTATTTAAAACTAAATTTGTGTTTATACAAACTTTCACCATGTTTTTGGTCCTTTAAATCGATGCTTCCGGTTATTTAAATGTCCACTTCCGGTTTACCGATCATTACGAAAATATTAATATCTTGACTTCTAGTTAAAGTAGAGACAAAAATAAACCTGTTTTGGATAGCTCAAAGACTGGTCTATCCAATAAAAGAATTTTTTTTTTAAATGCAATTTTTAGCGGAAATTGACTTTGTCAACAAGTTCGGATACTTTAAGAAATTTTTCAAGTTTAATTTACAATGTTTTAATGTTATGATGAAATTCAAATTCGTTAATCAAAATAATAAATCGCGTGTGGTTTTGGTAATATTACATTTGGTATAGTAAAGAAACCCGTGATTTTGTATTAATCGTATGCCATTGAAGAGCATAGGTTGAGAAAGAGCATGTTAGTGGGCGATGGCGAATAAACGCTGGCATGAGGTTAATACACAAGTATCCAAAAACCAAATACATATTTTAGGCATAGTTTTTTGACTAATTGAAACCAAAATTTTGCACAAATTTACAATTGTAATCATACCAAATTTCATTTATTTAAGTCATTGCTTTTATTTTAATTATCATATTTACATGCATACAAAGTACGGACTAACAGACGGTCAACACTTTGATTCATTCAATTCAAAATTGGATAATAATCTGCACTTAAGATGCTGAAACTATGTCAAAAGTTTTTGAACTATCGCATTTATATACATGCAAAAGTACAGACAAACAACCAACTCCTTAATGGATTCTCTTCCAAATTTCATAAGCACTTGAATTTTAGAAATTAAATCTATATACCAAATTTTATCTATCTAGTTCTGCACGTCTTGTAGTTTTCATTTCCATTTTTAATGTCATGCACCGAATTTGAAAACATTTCGAATTTGAAAACCTAACTGAAAACGTTTTTGAGGTATCGTGCAGATGGATAAACAGACAGACAACATTCCAATAATGTATTTTCCAGTCTTAAGGAAGTCTGAAACGTGAAAACTCATGAAAATCTGGAATTTGAATTTTTTTTACTGTTATAATATTTTCTCTTTGCGTATTTTGTATATCAGAAAGTAAAAAAAAAGCTAAAAGAAAACACATTTAAAGTAACCAAGGTCAAGGTCTAACAAAGAACACCAGAAATGTGCTCCTCTTATGGTTATAACCACTTTTGTTGAATAAAATCCAAAAGTGATAGCAACGAAATGAACAGTAAATATAGTAGAAAGTTGAAGGGAGAAACTGTCTCGTGTTTCTTTTTCATGGCGCATATACTAGAGTTACCGTTATTTGCCTAAGGCATTCCGAAAACTTTCATCTCAATTAAGAGACACTTTGACCTTGAGTCGAATATTTAACACCCCTCACCCCACCCCCATTCCAAAGTTGCAAGACCCTGTTTGTTTAGAAATATATCCAAAGCTTTCTAAGAATAATTCATTAGCAGTTTTGAACTTTGCGCAATCTGTTTACAAAAAGCATTCGCATTCATAAGAACAAACTACAAATATTAATTTATGAAGCATTTATTTACTTTATAAGCAACGTATAATGACCGCTTGTAATTTGTAACGACTTTTTTTTTATCTGTAGGCCGCTGAACAATAGCTCGGAATATGCGATAAAATCGCTTTGACGAAAAGGACATTGTTTCTTCATTTATTAAAGTTATTTAATATTCTTAAAGCGTCCGATATCTTTTTCATTAACATACGCGTGAATTATTGTTTTTTAATAGATACCTCCGGGATATTCATCTGTAAAGAAGGAAAGCAGATTTCATTCATGATTTATTAATGTTTCTTTTAAATGCAATTATAAGAACCAGGAAGATGTATGTGTATTAATATTATAATTTCATGATTAAGATAAACTAGGATTAGATATACGTCATTTCAGATGCAATATCATGAGTTCGTGAAGATATTGTTGTCCTCCTACAATAATATGAAATTTGAAAATTTATTAAATTTTAATCGCCTAATAATAATAATCTATACTTATAATAAAGCTCAATGTGTGTGTGTGTGTTGGCGCTCTACAGGCCAGACCGTTCGACCAACAGCTACGAAAATTGGCACGTGTATACCTTGGAGGCCGGGAATATGCACCTCGGGGTTATTTTTTCAAATTTTTAATTAGAATTTTATTTATTTAAAAAATAAGCGAAATTTTGGCTTGTTTCTGCTATAACTTTCGAAAATATTACTGCACAAAAAAGATTTTTACATGAAGTTAAAGATCAAAAATTTCTCTTTTAAATGATACCAATGTTTTAACCTTGAAGTTAAATTTCTATTTTTAATGAATTTTTTTAACTATATTTTTCAACAATTTTTTTCGTACAATATAAAAATACAGGGTGTCCCCAAAAAATGTATACACATTTTAGCAGCTGATAACTAAGTTATTTCTTCTTTCTTTACGGACTGAACCCATTGAACCGAGTGATGGCAGACAGACTTGAATTTGAAGAAAGGAAATTTATTCTAAAATGCTACCGGAAGTAAGAAAATGCAGTAGAAGTGCAAAGACAATTTAAGAGGGAGTTTAACAAAGAACCACCTACACTAGTTACCATCACTCGAATTAGAGATAAGTTTGAAGCTGATGGAACTGTTCAGGACGTCCATAAACCTGAAACAGTTGTTCAATTGAGGGCAACCATTGAACATGAATGTACGAATATCCCAAGGGAATTGTTCCATCATGTGTGCTATTCAATCGCTTCGCGTTGTCAGCAGAGTCTGGAGCAGAACGGACATCAGTTTGAGAACATGCGATAACAAGACAATAGAATGACATTTGTAGAATCTTTTACATGTTGAAAATTATTCGAATTATAATAAACCCCAAATTTACAATTATTTAAAGTGTGTATACATTTTTTGGGACACCCTGTATAATAAATTTTAGTTGCTACACCGCCATTATTGCATTATACATTCATTATAGTAAATAGTATTTTTTATATGCATTTATTGTACTTCATTCCTTTTTATTTACTCATGTACTTAGTTTAAGGAAAGTATAGTAGTCGTCAAAAAATTCGAACTCAACATTTTGACGAATCTCCATGTTTTAGACATTTTTGAATCTAAGCTGCACGAGCACGTTTCGCATTCATGGGGAAAAATTAGCTTTTTTCAAAGTGTTACCATCACATTGATTAAAGCTCCAATTGAAAATAAATTAAATCTTTTTGGAAATGAAATCTGCAAAAATATAATTTTCAGCACGTGTCTGTAGGAAATGAAACAAATATGAAATATTATTTTTTCTAAAAAATAAATTCAAGAAAATTTATTTTATGATCTTTTACGCTTTCTATATCATTAATCCAATAAATCAGTTTTATTTTAAGGCAAGTTTTGTTTAATATGAACAGTATATCCATTCAAATCAGGGCCACACAGCTAATTTGCAAACCTTTAGTAATGGACACAAATCTTCTAAAATGGTCTAAATGGAAAATGATTATATTTTATGTAACTTGATCCAACAAATGCTCTAATAAATAACGAATTTTTGATTTTACATAAAGCTTCTGCTGTGGAAATCACGTTTAACAAAATGTTCTTGAAACACTAATGTTTTAAATTAAAAAAAGTTAATTTCCAATCAACTAAATCAATCACTTAAACTGACTGATTTATGAAAATTTGAATATCACTATTCAATAAAAAAAGGATAATTTTAGATTTTTCATCGATCGTTTCAAAGAAAATACGCCAATCAGCGCGCGGGTTTCTCAAGATTAATTGGACTAAAATTATGAAAATGTTGAGTTTTTCTAAATTTTTAAAATTCAAAACTTCATAAATCAGTCTTAGTTGATCGTTGAAAATAGAAACATTCATTCATTTATTTAAAATTTGGTGCGTCTAGAATATTTCTCAGAATATGATACCTTACTGCATTAAATTTAGACTTCATAATTTTTGAAATATATTTATAGGCCGGAACAAAATATTATTATGGATTTCATTTCAATCCTTTTGAAAGCAAAACTAAAAACTGAATTTTATGCTGAATCTGAGAAATTTTTGTTGAATTCTTCTTTGAGATATTACATAAATTATGAAAAATATTTTGTAACTCACATAAGACTTAAATACCGAGCGATTCTGTTTGCAGTACTCATATTCAATAATAATAATAATAAATAAATAACAATAAAAATGATAAATAAAATAAAACGCTTGGTTTCATTAAAAAATATCTTTATATTAATTGCAATCTCAGCATTTCCACTTTAAATTAAAGTTGAAGTTTTACCGGAAATGACAACAAATTAGGAAAATATATATAGTAAACGATCTAAACAACAGTATAAGTTTGGTATGACTATCAAAATTTGAAGATTAAAAATGTTTTGTTTGAGAAGCTATTAAGAGACAAGTTACTGAAAATATTTAATTGAAAATTGTAGCTAGCGGTAATACTGGTGAACCGGCTGGTCGCCAAAGGCGGCTAGTTTTTAATAAAGGCATCCCAAAAAACGTCTTGAATGCCATTGGTACGCAATAGTTACGAAATATTAACTTTCTGCGTTAATTTAGCATTTTTACTGAACTTACCGTGTCATCCTTGGCGAGTGTGTTTGGCGATTATTTTTTGTCATGCGGTTAGTAGTATCCGAACTGATACAACTAACTCCGATTTTTAATGAATCTATCGTGTCATCCTTGGCGAGTGTGTTTGGCGATTATTTTTTGTCATGCGGTTAGTAGTATCCGAACTGATACAACTAACTCCGATTTTTACTGAAATCTATCGTGTCATCCTTGGCGAGTCTTTTTAGCGATTAATTTTTGCTATGGGGTTAGTAGTATCCGATCTGATACTACAGATTCCGATTTTTAATGAATCTATCGTGTCATCCTTGGCGAGTGTTTTTGGCGATTATTTTTTGCCATCAGGTTAGTAGTATCCGAACTGATACAACTAACTCCGATTTTTACTGAAATCTATCGTGTCATCCTTGGCGAGTCTTTTTAGCGATTAATTTTTGCTATGGGGTTAGTAGTATCCGATCTGATACTACAGATTCCGATTTTTAATGAATCTATCGTGTCATCCTTGGCGAGTGTTTTTGGCGATTATTTTTTGTCATGCGGTTAGTAGTATCCGAACTGATACAACTAACTCCGATTTTTACTGAAATCTATCGTGTCATCCTTGGCGAGTCTTTTTAGCGATTAATTTTTGCTATGGGGTTAGTAGTATCCGATCTGATACTACAGATTCCGATTTTTAATGAATCTATCGTGTCATCCTTGGCGAGTGTTTTTGGCGATTATTTTTTGTCATGCGGTTAGTAGTATCCGAACTGATACAACTAACTCCGATTTTTACTGAAATCTATCGTGTCATCCTTGGCGAGTCTTTTTAGCGATTAATTTTTGCTATGGGGTTAGTAGTATCCGATCTGATACTACAGATTCCGATTTTTAATGAATCTATCGTGTCATCCTTGGCGAGTGTTTTTGGCGATTATTTTTTGCCATGCGGTTAATAATATCCGAACTAATGCTACAAATTCCGATTTTTAATGAATCTATCGTGTTATCCTTGGCGAGTGTGTTTGGCGATTATTTTTTGCCATCAGGTTAGTAGTATCCGAAATTCGAATTACTGTTTTGGACACGTTTTTCACAACCGATTGTAACAAAACTACACTTGTAATCACAAAATCCCATAGCATATTTGGTATATTTAAGTCATTCCGTTTTTGATTCATTACGTTTGCATGTTTCTAAAGGTACAGATGATCACCCCCTGGTGGATTTAGCACAAAGTTTGATAGGTGTTTTCACTATATAAGTTAAATCTGTATACTGAATTATATCTATTTGGCTCTCTTCGTTTTGTAGTATCATGTTAACTTGTCATGCCAGAGAATACCTTGCGTGACATTGGCGTACAATAGTTACGGAATATTAATTTTTGGCGTAAATTTAGCATTTTTACTGACTTCATCGTGCCAACCTTGACGAGTTATTTGGCGTTTAATTCCTGGCATGCAATAGTAACCAAAAATCGAATTTTAAAATCGTACTTTAGACATGTTTTTCTCAACCGATTGAAATTTGGGACAAAACTGTACTTGTAATTACAATATCTCATACCAAATTGGTATGTTTAAATCATTGCGTTCACATGTTTCTGACGGAGAGACATGACATACAGTCAACTCGTAATTGCATTTGGCTCAAAATTTAATAAATGTCTACACTATAGATGTTAAATCTGTGTACCAAATAATATCTGTTTACCTTTCTTCGTTTTGTAGTTATTGTACTAACTTATATTCGAACAGCCGAACAGACGTATTTACTCTGAATAGATTTTACTCAAAATTTGCCAGAAATCTTCAAATTTGGTATGAAGACCGTATACCGAATTGTAACTGGCAAGCTCAAAACGTTTTTGAGTTATTTTTGTCACAGACAACCAGACGGACATTTTCTAAAAATGTATTTTTCGACCTCAGGAAAATCTAAAACGTGGAGATCTGTCAAAATCAGCCAGGCAGACAGACTTCCTCTAAAAGGATTTTATTCAAAATTTGACAGAAATCTACAATTTTGGCGTAAAGAACATACACCAAATTTCACCAATATAGCTCAGAGCAATTTTGAGTTATCTCTGTCACAGACAGACAGACATTTTTAGAACTCAGGGAGGTCTAAAACTAGGAAAGTCGTCAAAATCTCGAGTTCTAATTTTTTGGATTACAATACTTTCTCTATATTGCATATACGAGAAAGACATAAAAGTGAATATGTGTGTCTGTTGACGCTTTAGATGATGATTACTACACTTAGAGCTACAAAATTTGGAACAAACAAACTTTGAAGAAATGGAAATGTGAACTTATTTACAGAGGCGCACTTGCATAAAATAATGCCCAGATCAAATACCAAAACAGCGCCCTTTATCCAGTCTTTTAGCTACAATCTTCATATTCTCATCCCGGAAAAAACGTTATACCGGAGGGGAAATTCAAGGTAACCCTAAATAATTATATATAAGCACTTATGAACTAATATAGATTAGCAACTATTCAAAACATCCTAATTATTCAGGCAAGGAAATTAAACTATTTATAAAAACTAAGCAATATATTATAAGCAGTTCTAGAGACGATTGTTAACAAAAATATAATTAAATCGTGTAAAGGCAATTGAAATTGTATTTTAAAACTTAATGACTGGTAAATTGTGTATGAATTTCTCAGAGCGCCGGCATCCTGGCCTTGGGGTAGGTAGCGCGCCTTCCCCAAAATCTAGCGTCCCAGGTTCGAGTCCCGGTTCGAACATGGTTGTTCTCTACCCTGTGTTCTATCTGTGAGATGTGTGAAAGCTCCCCCCCTCCTCCCCTTGAAAAAAGGGGTTGTGTAAGTAAGTGTGTGAGAGTCATCTTCATATTAGAAATCAGGTTTCTGCCCTCAGGTGCTCAGGGGCTTTTACCCTCAGAAACTACTGCACCCCTCTTTCCCTGATCTCTTACTTGTTTTGAATTGGAGTTCAATCTATGGGGGATAAGCAATAACAACTTATTTCAGAGCCTAGCCCCTCAAAAATTCAGCGCCAATGCCCTTCAACAATCTTATTCCATATCTGACGATTAATGGAGTGCATATTGATTTGACATTTTTCCAATATATCAAATTTTTCACAAAAATATCTGTTCAAATTTCTTATTTAAATGGGGTTTTTTTTAGTGGTTTAAGCTATTAATGCATTCAACATTTTTTGAACAGAGATAGTAAAATTTATCTAAATGCTTTCATAAAAGATTTTTACATTTTTTAATATTATTTTTATATATCATTATGCCGCCTTTCAAATGAAAGAGTCGTCTGTATTTATAGTTCATTACAAAGTTACATCTGTTAATTAAAATTAATTACATCTATTATATTAAAAACTAGAGTTTTTTAACTATGCATGCAGAATACTTGATATTGAACAATTAATCAAACAACTCATCAATAATTACATATTCTCATTAAGATCCAGAACAAATTTGAACTGCTTAGAAATTCAAAATATTTTCATTTAATGAAGTAAAATGCCGAATCCTTGATTTTAAACTAATTGCTAATTTTCTACATTTAATTTCCAAGTAATATTTTTTAATTTTTATCACGTGGTCTCCCCGTTGTTGTTTAGTATACTTTTTTTTCCAGTAGAAGCGAACTTGACTCCTATACTAAGGGGAGTGTGATCTCGGCTCTCACTCTCTCTCCCGAGAAATTTTATGTGTAGTTCTCTAGGCCTACTACACTATGGCGTAATAATGTGCCTTTTGTTGTTGATGTTACCAATAAACCACATAAAAGGCAACATGTGTCTTCAAGTCATTTCATCCAGACCACAATCTTCACTATCAAATAAATTGTTGTGTAAACAAGAAAAGCAACGATAATTTAAATTTATAAGGGATGCCTTTAAAATTATCTTTAAGAAATATAACTAAATTTTTAATTGTACTTGAATTAAAAAGTAGAAATTTTTAATTTACGCTGAAATGATATTTGAAGTAATAAATCTCAAGCAAATTTATAAAAGCAAAAACTTAAAAACTTGAGATGGAATATATTACACACTATACACAGGAAATCAAATCCTCACTTATTTCTTAAAATCGAGAAAAATAAAGTCTTACACCTAAAAGCAATTAAATGTGGAACGAAATAAATGCTTACGCTCTGAAATCGAAAAGTTGACGGAATTTCAGAGCAAATAATGAAAAATACTTTCAGCATTATATTTAATATTTGAAAAATATAAGCAATCACTCTGTTGATCCTCATTTTCACTTTTAATATTTAGCGGATATTATTCATATCCCTGTACTATTGTAATTTGTCTTGATTTTTTTTCTTAATCTTGTAAATAATTCTAGTTCCATCGTGTAATCAGTATATAAATACATATACATAGAAAAAAAGTAAAATCAATAAATAATTTTAAAAGAAGTGTCATTGATGTAGTTCTATGATATATAAAAAAGAGAAAGAAAGGAAACAAGGAATTGAAACCACATTGTTACAAACCTGTAATGTTGCTTCACTGTAGAGTTAGTTCAATCACTGGAAAAACTGTTTTACGATCAGCTCTGTTGGGTGTTGATCGGTACCGCGTCAGTGAGCACAGAGATTGGTGACAAACTTGACGACCATTTGGCGGCTTGACGACGAATTTGGAGACTTTGGTAACAAAACAGATAATACTGGAAACTTCGAGAATTTTAGCGATTTAGCCAATAGGAACTGAGATAGCTGTGGCTTATTTCATTGGCGACTGCTTTGAAAACACAGGCGATTGCTGGGAAAAGGCTCGTTTCTACTAGCATGAAGTTGTTAAAGAGCAATCAATTCAAATGTTATGATGCTGTCTTCGAAGAGTAGAAGAAGGTATTATAGAAGATTCTAATGAGGGTCCTGGTCACTACCTACCTCATCGAGAAGTGTTTAAAAATGATTCCGATGCGGCCAGTTTTTGTCGCTTCATGCAAGTCAAGAGGTAATCTCACAATGAATGATTGTTTGATGAAAGGTCCAAATTTTATAGAGACGATATGTTCAGTATTTATGAAATTTCGGGATAAAAATTTTGGTGTTGTATCAAACATCAAAAAGGAGTTTCTTCAAATATCTGTTGTTGAAGAAGACAGAAAATACTTGAAATTTCTGTGGTGGAAGAATGAGAGCAGACATGCAACTAAAGTTTATCAGCACGCCAGAGTAGTTTTTGGCATGAATTGCAGCCCCTTTCTGTTGAGTGCTGCCATCCACCATCATTTGGACCAGTATTTATCTTCTCCTTACCATGATACTGTTGTGAAGTTAAAGAACTCCTTTTATGTCGACAATTGTGTGAAATCTGTAGATTCTGAGCAGGAATTGCAACATTTTATTGAAGATTCAACAAAGCTGATGGTACAAGCCAAGTTTGATCTTAGATTCACAGGAGAGGCAATTTCATTAAACGATCCCAAACCAACTCCTGTTTTAGGACTGCCTGCAATCTTTTCTCTCGGTTTTCCAGCTAAGCCAAAATCATTAAAATTTTGGGTTGGATTTCAAGATTTCAGCATAATTCTAAGACCGAAAAGGAAGGCAGAAAAGAGGGATGTTTGACTATATCTGAAATAACTGAAGCAGAAAAAAGGATTAATAGGATGATTCAAGAAGAGTCTTTCACCGAAGAATCAGTTAGAGGTTTGTAGACCCTCAATGTCTTTAGAGGTGAGGAGAGTATTTTAAGGATTAAAACAAAATTAACTGAAAAGGACGACTTGCGAAATTTTAGATACTCTATTCTTTTTCCTGGAAAACATAGGTTAGTAGAGCTTCTGGTCAGAGAAGCTCATATGAAAAACTCTCATGCTGGAGTGCAGATTCTATTATCAAAATTTCGACAAAATTTCTGTATTATAAATGGAAGAAGAACCATTCGTAGAGAAATTAACAAATGCTTAAGATGCAAGAGATACAATTCCAAGAACATAGAGACCCAACCTATCGGTTTGCCTCAGGACAGAGTAGAAGAATCAGCTGCATATGAAGTGAGCGGCGTAGATTTAACTGGACCACTTATGCTTAAGGGAGGTGAAAAATGTTGAATAGTTCTTTTCACGTGTGCAGTGTATCGAGAAATACACTTCGAACTGACACTGTCACTTGATACTAGATCCTTTCCCCTTTGCCTTCAGTAGTTCATAGTCAGACGAGGCCGACCAAAGCTTATTTACAGCGATAATAGCACTAACTTTGCAGGCGCTGAAAATTTGCTAAAAAACTGGATTGGGATGTGATCGAAAGAAAAACTTCTATCCAAAGAATAACATGGAAATTCATACCACCCTCTGCACCTTGGTGGGGTGGAGTTTGGGAGCGGATTGTACAAATGGTGAAAAACTTCTTAGACGTGTTTTATTGAATGCCAGCTTGTACTATGAAGAGTTAGTTACTATCTTATGTGATTGTGAGGCGGTCATTAACTCCAGACCTCTTACGTAATTATGATCTCATTCCGCTCACTCCATCAATATTTATACAAGATATTCCGATATACTATACAAGATATTCCGATATACTATACAAGATATTCCGATATACTATATAATATACATTAATTCAATATAAATAAATTGATTTAATTTGTTAATTAGGTAAACATATTACTTTGAAATATTTTTTTTCTGCACAGAAAGGGAAAGAAACAAGACAGTACTTTTTTAAAACAAGACAGTACCATTTAAATATATTTTAACCGGAGAAATTATTTATTAGTAAATATATGATAAAAGTTGGTTACCCGTGATTTCAAAATGTGAAATTATTGTATAAGATTTGTAAAACATGAATCTAGCAAGTATAAAGCGAACCAATGATTTTTGAATACTGTTTGCACATCCCAAATAAACGTAAACACAAGAGAGGGCACTGAAGCAGAAACTCACAGCATTTTCTAAATAGGAAATTTTCTTTGTTGGTACTTCTGACGTGACTATTAATCCATTCCTTGTCTTTGGATAGAAAAAGATATATATTTGTATTTAAAGACTGAAGGGAAAGAAGCAACATAAACGTGCAGAATAACATAGCACTAAAAATAGGTTATTTTCAATACGAAACTTGTAAACTTTAAAATTTCCCAGCTGGAGAAAAGAATAGATATGCTCTATATAGAGAGAAGATTAGGGATGACGAATATTTTACGAGCGGTTATTACGTAACCAATATCAAAAAGTCACAAATACAAGTGATCAATACTTTTCAAAGAGGGGTGTGATTCAAATCCTTGATACGATCTTATTGGTGATAGAGATGTGTTAGAGTTTTGACTCCCTCCGGTGGAGAAAAGGGGAAATTCTGTTCCCCTAACCAGATGTATTCGAGACGCCGACGCGGCGACATGTACATACTCTCTCTCCCGTCTTTTGTGTTGCGATGTGTTTGTGTGGTAGCTTAGAAATGTCCGTGTCCATATATGTGTGAAAATAAACCTATGAAAGTTTCAACTCCTGCTTCGTCATTAATGGAATTGTCATGCACTGACTGAACAAGATGCATAATCCACGATTTTTTGAATAACAAATAATTTTGCTATTGTTATTTTTAAATATTTGTTCCAAATATCTGTTATTTCAATCATATTATTAATTAAAAATTATTACTTAATATCAAATATAAAATTCATAAACTGTAATTAATACTTCATTTACTTTAATTACTTACTATTACTATAATATATTACTTAATAATTTACTTTAATACTTAATTTACATAATTTAATATTTAAGTAACGTGTGATTAAATTAACTTATCTGTTTCAGCTTACTTCTTAAATTTGATTTTCTTTCAAAATTATTTATTTAATTTCTTTATTGGAGTAATCCATTTTCTGAAAAATTTGAATTAAATATATATGTCATTTCTTTAAATTGTTTACTTTAGTTCTATATTCTACCAATAGAGGGCGCCAGCAGTAAACAGAATATATGCAAAGTCAAGTCACAAGCAATTAAAAAGGGTTTGTATGGAATAGTGCATCGTCAAATGCGAATATCTGAAGGTCAAGATCAATCTCATGAAGTGGAGCGGCGACTTCACACTTTCTAGTAAAGTCACCGCTCCGATAAATTTCAGTGATATGCAATTCAATCATACGATAATTCCAAGAATAACCGGTCCGTTCACTTTTCAAGCCATTCACAGATTTCTCCTTTTCTATTTCGTTCGAGAGCTTCCATTGGACAGATCGTATCGATTGTTACTTTCCAGTGAATTCACCGCTCCGGTAAATTTCAGTGATATAGTATTGATTGTTACTTTCTATCGTGATCCAAAACCGGTAATCGAAATATCACCAGTAAGATCGTATCAAGGATTTGAATCACACCCCTCTTTGAAAAGTATTTATCACTGGTATTTGTGACTTTTTGATATTGGTTACGTAATAACCGCTCGTAAAATATTCGTCATCCCTAATTGGTGATATTTTGATTACAGTTTTTGGATCGCGATAGAAGCTAACAACCGATACGATCTGTCCAATGGAAGCTCTCGAACAAAACAGAAGAGGAGAAATCTGTGAATGGGATGAAAAATGAACGGACCCGTTATTCTTGTAATTATCGTATGATTGAATTGCATATCACTGAAATTTATCGGAGCGGTGACTGGAAAGTGTGAAGTCGCCACTCCACTTCATGGGAGTGACCTTGATTTTCCGATATTCGCATTTGACGATGCACTATTCCATAAAGATCATTTTTAATTGCTTGTGAATATAGAACTAAAGTACACATTTTAAAGAAATGACTTATATATTTAATTCAAATTTTTCAGAAAATGGTTTACTCCAATAAAGAAATTAAATAAATAGTTTTGAAAAAAATCAAATTTAAGAAGTAAACTGAAATAGATAAATTAATTCAATCACACATTACTTAAATTAGTAAATTGAGCATTAATTACAATTAATAAATTTTATATTTAATACTAAGTAATAATTTCGAATTAATCATATGATTGAAATAACATATATTTGGAACAAATATTTAAAAATAACAATAGCAAGGTTATTTGTTATTCAAAAAATCGTGGATTATGCATTGCTAGAGAAGATATAATTAAAGTGCTTAAGGACTGAAGAAGAAAAACTGTTTGGATATGCTTGGTTTTGAATACTTTTATATTAAATCAAAACCAACATATTAGGGAAAAAAAATTGCAAAATTTAAAAAATATAGTTCCATTTTTTTTCAACAGGTGGCGCTATTTCATTTATACTCTTTAGAATATTCAAATTATAACACATTTTTCTTTGTTATAAGATACGAATTGAATTGTTAGCATATCTGCTCTAATTGTGAGTCTTCAGGTAGAATCAACTGCTGCAGTTTTGCAAGACTGGCTGAACCCCAAGAGCAGCTAATTTTTCTTGGAGAATTTCTAGGACATATCTAGTGATTCTGCTTTTTAAATAAACAATAGAATTATGTTATTCTTTAGAAGTGGTCTTGAATATATCCTCGCAATCAAAAGTCTTGAGAATTCAAATCAGATGAATGGGGTGGTCAAACATTTTGGAAACACCCGCTAATTATGCGAGTACGCAAATTGTACAGACTAACTCTATGGCAAAGGATACCGACGTGCTCTGATTGGTTTAAACCTTGGCATCTTTTTAGCAATGTTTTGCACTCATTACAGTATAGTTATCGCTTATTTGGCTCAAACCTTGCAAAACTGTGCCAAACTGTTTCCGATCTTTGTTGATATTCTTGAATCCATTCCTAAAATATGTGTTACAGAAATGCAAGATATAAGTATTCAAAAGAAATGTATAAACTATTTATATATTTATAAATCTTAATATTAAGCTAATAACAAATATCAAGATTAATAATTAGATTGTTAATAACTATATGAATCTAAATATCTTAACAAATATAGCACATTTGCAGATAGACATCTAATGGTAATAATTTGAATACGAAATTAATAAATAAATATCTCATTATTTTATTTTGCATGAATATTCAATAAGAATTACAATGATTTCTATTCCGTTTAATGTCGTCTAAATATCTTAATAAATATAGTATATTTGCATATAAATATTTTATGGTAATGATTTTAACGTGAAAATTTAATTAAAAAATTGGCCGATCATTTCCCCTAAAATAAAAGCTTAATTTTCAAGTCTTATTTTAATAATACTTCACAAAAAAATTGCTACCTGTGCTAATTCTTTATTTACAAGATCTGAAATACGAAAAATAGCTCTATTGTCATCAATCTCAATTATTTTATAATTGTATTTCTTTGGAAGATTTAATTTCTCCATTTTGAAAAATGGCAGGCAAAAAAATACGTAGAAACCAAACAATGCAACAGGGTTGCAGCAGCTACAGCATAGAAAGTCTGTGGGAAAGAAATCGACCAATCAGAGCACGTCGGTATCCTTTGCCATAGAGTTAGTCTGTACAATTTGCGAACTCGCGCTAATTATGCGATCCTTACAAAACACTATTTATTTGTTTAACTGAGGTTGGTTACTTGTTTCACTGAGGCAGCAAAATCAGGTGGTTTTCCGATTGCATAAATATTGTATATTCCCATTGCTTCTAATTTACTAAACATTTTCTTCAATCATTTCACACTCATTGTCTTCCAAGCTATGATATTTTTTCAAAATGGTGATTGATATAGCTGCCATTTCTAAATAACAAAGCACGTTTCTGTCTTCCAAACAGTCATGCCTGCGATTAAAAAAGTATTCCTATTACTTTTATAGCTGAAATGTTTTTGTTTTTTTAAAATTGAAATGATAACATTTTAGACATAATTAAGAGCGAAAATTTTATTAATCTATAATACAATCTATTGAGAAACTTTACTTTTTGTTTTTACTACATAATTTGCCCCCCCCCCTCTCTGTAAAATTTCACATATTAAGTGTCATCAACATACTCCGAATAATTTTTCTTCAAGATTCTTTCAAACACTTATATTTTCAGAATAACCATCTTATTTATAAAAAGCTTTTAATGAGAACTACAACTTGGCTCAATAAATTTAAGAGAAACACTCTCTGAAGTGAAATTTCGAAAAATTTCATCTCCAGTTTGTTCAATCGGAAAAATTTTCGGATTAGATATAAACACTCTGCTTCAGTTTATATATAAGGATAATTCTACAAAATTGAGAAGACGTGGCTCAGTTTATTTGGCAATGGCAATACAAGCCATAACATTATGAGAGGAATTTACCTAAATTAATGGTCATTAAAATTTTCAATTAAATATTTTGTGTAATTTGTTCTTCCACTTCAAAATATTTTTTAAATTTTGATAGACATATAACTCATACTATTTTAGAAACTTTACACCGTTCTATTCGCTGTGCTTGCTTTTTTCTACTTTTCTTTTTATATCCTTACATCACAATAAAGAGCAGTAGTGTTTAGAAATAAGCGTATTCTTTAGTACTTCTTGCATCTGAAAATTGTAGTTACAGCAAAAATTCCAAAACTTTTATTTGAAAAATGCCTTAGACTGAAGGTATTAAGGAAAAGTAAACCGTTATCTTCGCATATCCTTTATCAACAAGGGCGTGTGTGTGTGGGGGGGGGGCAAGATGAAGTATTATTAGTTACAATGAAAACGATGTGATTTTATCTTTAACAATGAAATATGTTGTTGAAGAATATGTTTAAAATGTATTTTAAAAATGAACTAAAACTAGAGAAAATTATCGTGCTGTAATATTTCTAAATTTTATTTATCACTGAAAAACCTTAAAATTTAGGTTGAATTTCAATTAATTATTTTTCTAATCAAATTTTTTAAAAATTGTCTTTTTTTGTAGAGATCCACCAGTTACACATTTCCCGGTTCAGTTGAATCGTTTTTCGCTGAGCACAAGGGAAAAACATTGTCATTGCTTTTTTATACAGCCTGAGTAAAAACTTTAAGGCCAGTAAAAAATTTTGAGAAAATGTAAAATGAAATAAAAGGGATTCAAATAATATTAATTATTAAAGTTCATTGATAAGAAATAAATGCCATAAACATAATTATGAGAAACATGTGGTTATTTAAAAAGTTAGTATTTCTGCCTGAGTAAAAACTTTAAGGCCACCAGTCATTTTTTAAAAATAAATATAACATAATCGTGTAATTACCATTGCAACTACTAGCTTGTGACAACGCTGCAATTTTCATATTTGTCATACGTTTCTTCGAAGTATTGGTGATCTTTGTGAAGATGGCGAAGGGTAGGAAGTTAACTGATCGTGAAAGAGGACAGATCGAAGCTTTGTCTTCAACAGGAATGAGTAGTCGTGCTATTGCGATAAAGATAGGAAGGTCAAAGACTGTAGTCAACAAATTTTTTAAATTGAAAGACAATTATGGTAAAAAGAATACTGGGGGAAGACCTAAAGCTTTGTCCCCGAATGATGAAAGAAGAGTTTGCCAACTTGCATCTACTGGAAAGTACTCAACCAGGAAACTAATTACGACGACAGGTTTAAAAGTTTGTCAAAAAACGATTTATAACACAATTAGAAGGTCTGAAAGGTTCACTTATACAGCAAAATTAACTAAGCCTCAGTTACTGCAGAGACACAAAATAGAGCGTTTGAACTTTGGCCAGAAAGTCATGACCTGGGACAACCAATGAATAGAAATTATTTTTTCTGAAGAAAAAAAAAATGGAATTTGGATGGACCAGATGGCTGGAATTTCTACTGGCATGATATAAGAAATGAAAAAGAAATATTCTCCAAGCGCCAATTAGGTGGAGGGTCTGTCATGACTTGGGGTTGTTTTGCTTACAATGGTGTGGGCTCAATTGCATTCGTTTCAGGTAGAATGAATTCACAAGGATACCAAAATGTACTAACAAATCATCTTTTGACAAATGCTGAATGTCTTGCTGGAGAAAATTGGAAATATCAGCAAGACAAATGCATCAATCCATTCGAGTAACAGCACAAAAAATTGGTTCCAAATCAACAATGTTGAAACTGTGAAATGGCAGCTAGATAACCTGACCTCAACCCAATCGAGAACCTTTAGGGTGACTTAGCAAGAAGAGTTTATGTAAATGGGAGACATTTTACATCAATAACAGAGCTGAAATCTACTATCGAAGATGAATGGTATAAAACCGACCCCACCCTTTGTCAAAAACTCGTTTCATCCATGAAAACAAGAATATTTGAAGTAATTCGAAGAAATGGCTCCTACACAACCTTCTAAGAATTTGTAATTTTTTTCTTATATGTTATTTTCCATGTTGGCCTTAAAGTTTTTACTCAGGCCCAAATATTCATCTGTGTGTTCTGTAATATTTTCTAATAATAAAATATTTGCAAATTAATTTTTCTACTTTTTTTTACTTTTATTTAAGCTCAATAATTATCAATCAAATGATATTTTAATTCCTCAGTTTATATGTTTCCATTTTCTCAAAAATTTTTACTGGCCTTAAAGTTTTTACTCAGGCTGTATGAATGTGGATATAGATTTTTTTTTTTTTGAAACTAAAAGCAGTTTTGTTATCTAGTGATAGAGAAAAATTAATTTTAAATTTCCCTTTATTAATGTCTGTTTTTAAATCGCTATTTCTTATCTTTGTAACTGATGTTTTTGCAGCTTACAGATTTGTTCTGGTGATGCATTTCACAAAGAGATCATATGAAATTTTTAGAAACGTATAAATTACACTGTGAATGAAGAGGTAATGTGATATTGATATTCAAGTTTCATAATAGGTAATATGTAAATAAAACAAATCATTACCCATTTGATATATGTTGATTTTTATTTGGTCATTATATTACTCCTGTGCTTTATAATTTTAAGCAAATGCATGTTAAATTCTTGTAAATTGCAGACTTATATAATTTTTTAGTACTTTAATTTGATAAACTAATAGGAATTCATATCTGTAGTCATAATTAAGTAACTTACTGAATTTAAATAATACATCTTATGAGTTGAAGACATATAACCACAACTTGATGATGTAAATCATCTTTATTTTTTTAGAAAATGAGTAAAAAACATTAACATAAATTTAGAGAAAATAATTTTTTTTAAGTGCTAACTGTAAAAACAACTTGATATCACAAATAACTACTCAGGGAAAGTATTTAGATCTTTCCCTCTCTTTGTTTTCAATTATTGAGTCTTTAATTTATTTCTAACTTAAATGAAGCTAACTAAATAAAATACAAAAGATAAGCAATAAAATTCATACCATAGTGGTTTAATAGACACAGTATGTTGAGTAAGCATATATTGTAATTTTCATTGTGTATGAAGGTATTTTATTCAAGAATGAGTTTTCTTATATTTATTCTGATTTTGTTGAGAGTATTTTGAGATTTATTATTTTTAATTAATTCAGAATGAATGTTTGATTGAGATTTATTATTTTTAATTAATTCAGAATGAATGTTTGATTGAGATTTATTATTTTTAATTAATTCAGAATGAATGTTTGATTGAGATTTATTATTTTTAATTAATTCAGAATGAATGTTTGATTGAGATTTATTATTTTTAATTAATTCAGAATGAATGTTTGATTGAGATTTATTATTTTTAATTAATTCAGAATGAATGTTTGATTGAGATTTATTATTTTTAATTAATTCAGAATGAATGTTTGATTGAAATTTATTATTTTTAATTAATTCAGAATGAATGTTTGATTGAGATTTACTTTACTATATTCCAGTATAGTGTAATGTATTATAAATTTCTAAAGTAGTTGAATAAAATTTTTGTTCTAGAGAAATAAAACAAACACATAAACAACACATAAATTTCAGTACATGAGCTATAAAATAGCAAATTTGATGAACCTTTTTAATGCATGAAATAAAACCATATTTCAATTCATGTTTTATTGGCAATTTTTTTTTTGTGACAAATTTATCATTTATATGAAAACTGAACAAATATTCAATGAATATTTGTTCAGTTTTTTTTTTTTATGTTCTACTAAAAATTCTTGAATGATTATTCAAAAAAATGTTTAAAGACATCTGTGCATTAGTATAGTGACAATTACATAAAAATTTAAATAGAATTTAATTACAATTACTGAATTGATTATTTTATTGAGTGAAAGAATTAATGCATATTTATTTTAATTTGAGCTTCAGTTAAATATAGAAATATTTTTATGCAAGTAATATGATAAATGAGTTTTTGTTATAGTTCATTTTATGGATTAGATAATGTAAACAAGGATATTTATATAAATACTACAGATGACAAGCAACTCTATGCATTATTTAGTTAAATGTTACCTACCATATTTTGACCCATGTTTTATAATTATACTAAATAATCTAGTGTGTTATAATTATTCAAATAATCTGTGCAGCTTCAGCTTTCAAGAATTGAGAACTTGGTGTCAGGTCAATGATAGAATATATGATTAATAGATATTTTAGATTAATATATGATTAATAGATATTTTTAATTTAAAGAACTTTAATAATAATGTTTTATAAAATATCTATTGCAAACAACTTTTTTCATTACCATTATGGAATATAGCATAAGAAATGAAATACTTTTTGAATTTAATTTACAAATGAATCGTAATTTTTTATGGGGAAAAAATTTGTTTGATTTCAATAGCAATTTAATTTCTCTATTGTTTACTGTATATAATTATTAAAAAATATAGCATCGCAGCTTTATTAGAAACAAAGCATTTTGCGAAAGCATATAACATATTTCATCATTTCATAAACTCAATTTGTGTTAATTGACTTTTTCAGGCTGAATAAACTTATATAATAAAATATATTAACCCTTTAAAGGGCCATTTTTTATAGTCATATTATGTTAAAATATTTTTAGGCTTGAAATTAGAACAAGAAAAGGGATCCATTTAGCTTATTAGATAAATTTAATTTGATTAATTAATTAATTGGGTTAATTAATAATTAAGTAACAAACCAAGACACATTATTTTGTGTGAGATAAAGAACCGAAGCATCTAAGTTTCTGTCTTTCTAAAAAAATTTGTCAGAACTTATGCCAACCTACATAATTTCAAACAAATATTGATAAATTTGGTGGGAAGCATACTTCCCACGGCCCTAGAAAGGGTTAAAAGAATACATTGAAAATAGATAGTTCCCTTTTTTATTAGTAATTATACAAAAATATGTTATTTTCTCTGATAAGAAATATATTTCTACTATAGTGAGTGTGTTGTGATTTCCTAATGAACTGCCCGGTTTAAAATATATTTTTAATCTACACAAACACAGCTACACTAAAAAATTTGCAAACACACATAGACAATTAAGTTAAAGTAAACAGTATGGTGGAGGGATTCCACCGTTTCCAACCGAAAGTATTCGGCGTTAGCGCAAGGGTTGCGCATAGGAAAAAGTCAACCTCAGGATGCAGGTCTCCCGTTCAACTGCTTGCTTGTCTGTAAACGTCATAAGGGGCTTCTGTAAAACGCCACAAGGAGGCGCTCTATGCTCAAGGGGGAAAAGAGGTGCTACACTACAATTTTATATTATTATTAATAAAGTCGTTATAATTTTCGCTCCCCCCCCCAAGAAATTACTCTTGCCTTATTTCAGTCAAATGAACATTTGACTGTTCATTGAATCAGTCTTTTTTACTTTGTTGAAACTTTTCTTCTTAGATTAGTAGCCTTTTGTAAATAAAAAAAAATCCATCTGTCTTTCCACTTCTAGGGTCTGATATAAAAAATCCAGTACCCAATTTTTAATGGCAGTTCTAGCAACTGATATACATTTTTCTGCATCTTGATGCTTTTAGGGCAATTCGATTGGATTAAAAGAAGAATTTCCAATTAAGTGGTTTAAATAAGAGCAATTTATGAAGTTATTCATGGAAAGAAAGAAAATATATTGAATATAAATAAAGTTATGAAAATATGCAATAACCAATTCTTAAAACACACATTACTTTGGCATTGCCTATACTTATTTACATAATATACTTCACATACATTTCATTAGTAATATTTAAAATGTTTCATGAAGAGATTTTTCATTATAGTTCATGAGCCTGTTATACGTGTCCTTTTAACTTTATAAAATAATTCTTTTCTTACACATTTTACATAAATAAGATTTAATTCGTAGTGTTCTCGTTGAAACACATTTCTTTCTCACTAATAGATGGCAGCATGATCGCGACTGATGTTCTTTAATGCAGGAAAGCTTAACTTGAATTGCATTTTCTAATTTTCGCGATAACGAATTTTCAAGCAACATTTAAATTATCAATTAATTATCAAATTATTTTACAATTTTTTCTTTTCCTAACGAAATTTGAATATTTTGGTTAGCAACATTTATACATTTAATTCTAATATGAAATCAACAATTTTTTTTAAAAAAAATCCTTTATTATTTCGTAAAGCTTGTACAGTGGATTAGCATTAATTATTTCATCATTAAGTAAAAAAATTACTAAATAAAAAGTATTAAAAACAAGTAAACAAAAGGTAATACAAATACTAAGATCCTGTTCAGATTAAAAGTTACTAAAATTTTAAAAATAAGTAAATTTGCTTTTATATAAAATTATTAAATATTTTATAAATGAACAAAGTACAAAAGGATAAAGTTTTGTATTAACATCCAAATCGTAATAAGAATGAATTATAATCTTTTTAATTAAATGTATTATTTTTTAGGAAAGTATTGCTTACAATGATACGTGTCATACATAATTTTATAATATATGCTAAATAACCATATTGAAATTTATACACATGAAAATACCCAATCGAGCACAATCCCAAGAGCGAAAAATTAAGACACAAATAACTTACAAAAACATTTTTAGCCAGGAAAGACCTTCAAAAACATGATATCCGCAGCCAATTTAGGATTAGTGTCCATGAAATGTTTCCATTCTGGCGAACCAAACACTTCTTTGTCGTGTTTCAGTATATGCTCCTGCACAGTACTTTTCAGATCACTATCATGATGACGGTCAGCCAAGATTAAAGTTTCACACGCATCGGTGGGGCATAAACTTTCTTTCAAAAATGCAGAACATCTGCTCCTTAGAGATATAATGTCATATTTATCTGCAGCCGCGTACAACTTGCATGCATTTTCAAAATGCATATCTTCCAAGGTACCAGTGTATATGTACAGGAGCATCCGGTGGATGGTGTCGTCCTCCAAATCGGTTATGTCGACGTATCCACAATTCTTCTCCTTCATGTCATTGCTAAACATTCTCCTGAACACAGGAGATCTAACACTCAATATATTTTTGTGGACTGGGAAGATTTGTGTTGGGGTGCGAAGCTCTGTATCACTGCGGATACCATCTCTATACATGAATTTCAAGGCATCTATCAAAACTGAAGTGTTTTGAGATTTCTCCCTTTCGGCAACTAGTGTCGTTGATTTAGGTAAAATGACACCGGAACCACAATGTTCACGTACAACAGTTCCATTCGAAGAGACAAATTCACAATCAAGCAATAATACATCACTTTCATGGTCTTGCAATGCCAGAGTTTTGCTTCCCCTTAGCGTTTTATTGAAAAACAGCACCTGTTTTCCCCCTTTTTTAAGATTATCAGTGAAATACTCTTGAGCTCCAGAATCCTCCTTTTCTCCTTTCGAATTTATAACAGCCATTTTAAAAGAAAAATATTTTATGGTATTATGAAATGAAATAATATCTATATCCAGTTTTCTTGAGAAACTAGACATTGCATTCAAAACGAGATCGAATTCGATTAAATCATCTTTAAATTTATTTCTTACACCAGATTTTAGAGCGTTGACTTCGTAGATTTTCCAAACAAAAGATCTCCGATTTATTTTGTAAACGGTTCGAGCAGATATTAATTTTGGCTTGACAGGTGTCCCTTCCTTACTCCAAATCGTACACTGCACCATCAGAGTATCATTAGTAAGAAATTCGTCTTTTCCACTCACAAAAATCTTTTCCCGTGACGCATGTATAAAGTGAGCGAAGGCATTCCTTTTCTTGAAATTCCAATTAAATACAGTTTCTTTTGTCAAGAATGAGCCATTTTTATCGAGGAATGAAAGCTGGAAATTCACCTTAATGACATTCGGTCCAGTGCAGTCTTCTTCTCTACGAAGATAAAAACTGACACAATTTTTATCTGTGTATCCCATGGCATACAACCACAAAGACCATTTCGTGTCTTCTAGTACATCTGCGATGAAAACTGGGCTAGCAATTCGTTCTCCCGTACTTAACCAGCAGTGACTTATATTTTCGATTTCCCACACAAAAGTGCATCCATCCATTTTGCTCGCCATCAAATTTGGTTGCCATTTGGATTATTTTCTTTAAAAGCCATTAATAATAATAGACTCACAAAAAGAAAAGTTTCCGGAAAGATAACTATTACCCTACCTGGCTGTCATTCCCTTTCTTTCATGCATTCTAAGTTCCGAAGACCCGCATAGGAAGGGGTATTTTTTTCATATAAACTCCACGTACTTATTAATCTTTGGAGATTAGTGATTGGATATTTATGAAGCAAACGCCTAATGTCAAAGATAGTCTCAAATTCTTTTTTTTTTTAGGTGGAATCAGCTGATTTCATACTTCATTGATAAATTGATTCCAAAGTTTATATTTCAGCTCTTCATTGTTTTACGAAATAGTCTGTCACTATCTGGTAGAATGATAATGACTAATGTGTTAATTACGTGGCAACGATTCCGAGTTA
The DNA here is from genome assembly GCF_947563725.1 of Argiope bruennichi. Lineage (NCBI taxonomy): Eukaryota > Metazoa > Arthropoda > Arachnida > Araneae > Araneidae > Argiope > Argiope bruennichi. Next base: position 109,158,188 of record NC_079156.1, read on the forward strand.
ACAAATGCAACTAAAAGAAACGAAATAAATACTGTTCTAAATTTCTCAGTTCTAAACCCATGCTTTTATAAACTATTTAAAGGCTACAAGAATGAAATCAAGTAATATAATTTTTTTTAAATTTAATTCCTACTTATTTTCTTATATTATATCTTATATTATTTATGATCGGGTGTCGCGTCAGTAATCTCAGAGTTTAGCGATAAACTTGGCGACCATTTGGAGAAGGATTTGGCGACCAAATAGAAATTACTGGACAAATTTAATTAATTAATATTTGAAAAAAAAACTATTAACATCAAGTGTCATCCACTACAAGTTTAAAAAAAATATATTTGAACTTGAGTAGATGAATAAAAAGTATTTTATAACGATTGAAAATTTGAACAAGATATATATATATATATATATATATATATATATATATATATATATATATATAAGTAAGTATTATTTTATGTGAAGCAAGATGCAGTTTTGAAGACAGTAAAGATACTTTTTACATTTTTAAATTCGTTTTAATCCATCTGGAAAGCATAATTATTTAGAAGCAGGGACGTGGACGCATGTCCGCCACAGTGCAGCACAAAAACAGAAGTGGAAAAAGGGGCAAAATAAATTATCCCTCGTCTTATATAACCTTAGATTTTGATAGGGAAAATATTTCACCACAGTGCTAATATATTATTAAGAATCTGATAGGTATTTCTGTCGCATGTCAATCACATGTAAACACAGGGATCTTTTAAAAAGAATGTGCTTACTGGAAAGTTTTCTTTCCCTTCGCGCTGAGCGTGTGAAAGTGTCGGCGTTTAGCCGATTCAGCAATTATTTTATAAAACTTCTCTTGAATTAATTAAGTAGAGAAAGTGGAATTAGATCACGAAATAAGGGAAAATTTTTAGAATGAAGTTACTATGGGCAAAATTAAGATAAAATCTTGGAAATTAATTAAATTGAAATTAAAGTTTTAAAATATCATCATATATATATATATATATATATATAGAAAGAGTGTGAACTAATAGTAGGAACCGAAAAATAATTATTGCAAATATTCTTGAAAAAACATTGAAAAATAATATAAAAATGAAAAATTAAAACTGTGAATATTTTAAATGAAATACTGATTGATTATACAAAGAATGAAAAAAAAAAACATTCTTAAGAAAGTAATGAATTGTAAATCAGAAATAGAAAAGTAATAATTACGAATATTCGTCATAAACAATTGAATTCTAAATTAAAAATAAATCCTATGAACATCCATAATAAACCATTGAACGATTAAGCAAAAGAGTATAATTGCGAACATCCTTACTAAACTATTGAGTAGTTCGACAAAAATAAAAATTATAATTATGAATATTCTTGATAAATTATTGAATGATCTGTTGCTGTTGTGCAGGTTGGGGTTCGAACTCGCAACGTTAGGGTTCATAGCCGAGTAACAAAGCCACTAGACAAAAGTGTACACTCTTCTCCGGAAGTTGTTAGCTGGCTTATAATGTTACCACCACAATAGTCCCCCACCAGTGAGTCGGTAGAGTTTATCGCGCCAGGCGTTATGACGAGCGACGAACGTGATTATCGCGCCAGGCGTTATGACGAGTGACGAACGTTGTTATCGCGCCAAGTGTTATGGCGGTGACGGCGAGCGTGTGTGAGTGGTTGCTGCCGGTGGATGGAGCCACGACAGCTGAATGAAGGATGCGGTTGTTCAGAACCAGGGTCACCAATAGGGTTCATAGCCGAGTAACAAAGCCACTAGACAAAAGTGTACACTCTTCTCCGGAAGTTGTTAGCTGGCTTATAATGTTACCACCACAATAGTCCCCCACCAGTGAGTCGGTAGAGTTTATCGCGCCAGGCGTTATGACGAGCGACGAACGTGATTATCGCGCCAGGCGTTATGACGAGCGACGAACGTTGTTATCGCGCCAAGTGTTATGGCGGTGACGGCGAGCGTGTGTGAGTGGTTGCTGCCGGTGGATGGAGCCACGACAGCTGAATGAAGGATGCGGTTGTTCAGAACCAGGGTCACCAATAGGGTTCATAGCCGAGTAACAAAGCCACTAGACAAAAGTGTACACTCTTCTCCGGAAGTTGTTAGCTGGCTTATAATGTTACCACCACACTGTTATTGACCTCCCGATTAAGAAATGTGCCGGTGTTAGCATTTCTAAGTCATCAACATCAGTTGAAAGTGGCGTGATAGGACAAGAATTTAGAATCGCTTCGATTTGGGAAGTCATCTTTAGCAGTTCTTCATAAGAAAATTTTGAGTTTCCTGCTATGCGTTTGAATTGGTATTTAAAGGCTTTGATATTTGCCTCTCACAGTGATCCCTAATTTGTACTTTTGGGAAGAATAAAGAACCTTCCAATATCTTCTGCAAAAAGGGCATATAAGGACTCATTTTTGTCGAACCAATTTATATAAAGATCTTAATGCTCTGTTAATACCTACCATGTTAGAATCATAATCAGAAAAATCTTATGTCATTTACTCCTTGTAGAAAGAAATCTTTTTAATTAGCTATTAATGCTTTAAATATTACATTACCGATTATTTCAAGGTGTAAAGCCTTTGTCAGTAAACAAATAAATATACAAACATACACTTTAATTTCAGAACCCTTCCTTTGATATTATTGATTAAAAATGGACCACACAAATCTATTCCCGTTAAATTCAAGATTTTTATCTGGAGTTATTCTTTCCTTTGGCAATTCGCCCATTTTTTGAGAATACTCTTAATGATTATATTTAAAGCTAATAACACAGTTATTGTTTGCCAACAGATTCTAAAACCTTCCGCGCCTTTGCGCATGCGTTAGGATGAGTTTAATTCATCAAAATAGGGGTGACAGGAAAGAGGAGATGTTTACATTTAACAATAAAATGAATTCCGGAAATGAAGCACATCCTTCCATGTGTCACCCCTTAGCGAGGTAAAACCGCCGAAAAGGAGTCGCCTCAAAATACTGAAATGAACAGTATGAACAATTTTTATACGTACATTTATTTCTCCCACGAATACGCCAATATTTTTATCTGATCTGAAAAAGTAAATGCTGGGGTCCTAGATAAAAATATTTTTCAAGATAATACCTTACAATAATTTTAGTTAACTTATCCTTTGAGAGTATTATTATGAGATGCTTCTCTGAATCTGGTAAGTGCGAATTTTCCAATTTTCCGCCTACCCTCAATAATTTAGAAAGGAAGATAAACTCAGTATTTTCCATTTTTATTTGAAATTAGAGTGTTCAGCTTTCTTTTAAAATTATATTTTGTTGAATTAAGCACGGAAGCTAAAGTTTGTATTTATTTCTAGTTTCTTTCCAAGAATTTCGCTCACTTTCCTACTCAAAATATTTATATTTGATTCGGAATCAAAAATGCAAGTATATTTTATTAATGTACCTTCTTTATTCTGCAAGAAGATATTTCTGTTTGCCAATAAAACGCTTTTCTTTTTTCGATGAGACAAGCTATTGAATGCTGTAAAAAAGGATTTTTGTGCATCTGTGAGAGTTCCGATTCTTTATTTTTTTTATTTCTCACACATGATCGGATTGTTTAGATTATCTGCGACATATGGCTCTCGTTTCTCGTTTGTTTGTCTGAAACAGATTACTTTAGAATGTTTCAGACCGGAATTGTACACGTACTTAAAGTTATGCTCGGTTTACACTCGGTCAGTTATAAGACGGCAAGTAGGCAGCCAATCAGGAATTCTATTTTTGACTATAAATTGCCATTTTGGCCTCCTTGACGTTTTCTCTTTCTATACGCATCGTATTAAAATGATGGATATTTATACAAAGAAACATGGTAAAACAAAAAGAAGGTCAACATACCTAAAAAAAGAAAAGAAATGGCAGTTAAAATGAAAAAAGAACACAACCTTGCAAGAGAAAGTGCAAAAAATGTCGGAATTAATTTATGATAAGTGAAAAATTGTTTCATGCCCCCCACCGCCCAAATTCTACAAACGCATGTGCAGTTACAAAAAATACAATACAACGGCTTGTAGTTGTCTCTTTGGGACTATTACTTGACATCGACCGAACATCATTTTTCAGCCTTTCTACGCATGCGCTGTCTACTTGCCATCTTATAATTGACCGAGTGTAAACCCGACGTTACACTCGGGTTTTTTATGGTTTCTACCGAGACACAATTCACACAATTTATGTATCTTTACTAGATCAAAACTTTTTTGTGGAGTTAATTCTAGAAATTTTATACTTTGATATACCGGGTGTGATTTTTTTCTCAACGAATTAACAAATTAGACAATCAAATTATTTTCAATAATTTGTTTCTAGAAAAAAATTTTAGTTTTTGTCGAAAAATCAATTTTGTTTTGACTGCACAATTTCTGACTACTGATAAAAGCACGGTTTCTCTTTGTTCTAAAGTGTAATAAACTGTTCGAATGTAGGAACAGTTTTTGCTTTTAGGCTTAATTCAAAATTCTTTTGAAATTCTTTATCTGATTTCTTTAGCATAATATTAATTATTAAGAAAATATTGTAGTGAAAAATTGTAGCTTCTGTGGAGAAAGCTTATAAGCCAGTTAACAGCTACGAAACACGAGCAATTGCTTTTGTATTGTGGTCATGTTACTCGGCTGCGAACCACACTGACCCAGGTTCAATCCTCGACCATAATAATCTTCCACATTGGTACCTCGGACGGTGAACCTTCAACCTCCGTATAGCTGTTGTGGCGCCATCTACCCACAGCAAACCAGATTCACTTGACGCAATAGCAACCACTCACACACTCTCGCCAAATCAAAAGGGGCAAGGCGCATTAAAGTCAACAGCCAAAGCTTATAAGCCAGTTAACAGCTACGAAACACGGGCAATTGCTCGTGCAGCGTAGCTGTTAACTGGCTTATAAGCTTTCACCACAATATCAAACAAATTCTTTTGTTCGTATTTAAGTGCTCTTAAAGCTCGCAGGTTTCTCTGAATACAATCAATCATTACGCGGATTTCTCTAGGATTTTCATGTTCTATTTTCTTAAAATCTAATATTGACAGAACATAAATATCAATAATTAATCTTTTATTATCATATTGAAATTCCACGGCTTCATATAAAGAAATAAGACTATCAAATGAAGATTCAAATTCGATAACATCATTAGAAAGACTAGAATTCAAATAATATAGTTCCTGTGACAGTGCCAGTTGTTCATTCGATGTAATCAAATCATCGAATTGATTTTTAAAATTGGTAAACTGTTCATAGCTTTCCGAAAAAGTGGGAAGAATTAACGGTGGAATTTTAATTGGTATGTTAAAAAATTCAGTTTCATTTCTGGAAGTTGCAGTCACAGGAGAAGGTTTACAAATAGAATTTAATTCTGAACTCCAAATCATAGAGGGGGACATCACATTGTTCCAAATCTTTGTTCTAGAGCTGTTAATTCAGCTGCTGTTATATTCAATTCAAATGAATTTCATCTTAGATTTTCGACATTTTGCTGCAGCTGGTCGATTTTCTTTTCATCCGGATCAGTCTCGTGTCTTTTGACACTTTATCAAGAAAGTTTTCGATTCGTGTTATATCCTCTTTCAGGAAAGTTTTGGGTTTATTTAATTTAATTATATTGTCCATAGTTCGTGCTCATGATCGACTGGACCAGAAAATAGTCTGGCTTGAAATCCTGTGTCCATTTGGCAAATTAAATGACGGATCAATACTGTCTTCTAAATTTTTAATAACACAACACAATACAGAACATTAATCGATATGAAAAATCTTTTTGTTATTGTGGGTATCGAATTATAAGTTGCAATGTAATTACCGACGTCAGACGTTGTCGAAATCCTCTCGGCGTCTGCTGAGGTATAACATTTGTAATCATATGACCGGTTGGGAGCACGCATGCACCAACACCAAGGAATCAAAACTTTTCTCAAACTAAAATTTATAGATACATGATCTCTAAGACTAAACTAGACATTATATGATCTCTAAGTAGCTTATAATTATCAATGAATCAGAATTTTGGTAGAGATATATTTTATATAATTATTTTTAACGTTACCTTTATCAGTGTAAAAGCACCGACAATAAAAAACAACAACTGATTATTTCCTCGTCTTGTAATCTACAGTTTTACCGAAATGGTGATAAGATATAATTTGTGGAACAATCTTATCAAAGCTATGAAAAGAATAGAAAATAAAACAGGCAAAAGGAACAAAAATGAATTGTATTTTAACTATCAAAAGAGTCACGCGCATATGGATAGCGCATCACCTGCAGAGTAGCAATCAACTGTTGCTTATCGAAAGGAATTCCGCTTACTCTCCTCCCTTTCGGAGCTTGAATGCTTTGTTATTAGCAGAAAAGAATCAGAAGCGTTGATACATTTCTTCCAATATAGTGCTGATTGCAATTTTGAAAACATTTCAGTGCTAGCTCCGTTTTCATCTGTCAACTGTTGTCAGTAGTGTGTAAGAGATATACTCAAAATGGCTGCCAAAGATGAGAGCGAAAAAGGAAGAAACGGATGCACTTTCCAATGGAATATTGAGAATATAAGTCACTGCTGGTCATTGAAGAAAGGGGAAAAAATAAAAAGCCATTCATTCAACGCAGATGTACTGAAAGAAACGAAATGGTCGTTGTTATTTTATCCCATGGGAGCAGAAAATGAAAATTACATGGGTATCGGTCTTCGCAGAGAAAGAGATTGCACTGGACCAAGTTTTATTGAAGTAAGTCTTCAAATTGCACTACTCGGCAAGGATAACTCAGTTTTGAAAACATGTAATAAATTAAAATACAACTTCAAAAAAGGCGTCGCTTATGTAATTCGAGAATTCGAAGTAAGAGAAAAAGTGTTTTTCACTGAAAGAGAAATATATCTGCCTGAGGATATTTTAACGATTCAGTGCACCATATGGATTGCACACCAGGAATTTATTAAATCTCAACATTTATTAGCAACAACGATTTTCAAATTAAACAGATTACCTTTCATTTGGAAAATTAACGAATTCAGCTCTTATGTGTTTGGCGGGGAAAAGAAAATTGAAGATCAGTTCAGTGATTTAGAAACCATTTTCAATGAAACGGCCGAGAAAATGGGCTTAGATCTGAGTTTATTGGATGATAATATAATATATTATTCTCTTAAATTTTCGATTATAGATGCCGAGGGAAGAAAGGGAAATTCAGTGCTTTTAGATTGTTTAAAAGACGATCCAAACACTGAAGAATTGGCCTGTTTGGAGCATTTGGAAGAAACCGTGAAAGAAAACAAAAGCAGATATTTTCCAAATGATGTTTTGTCTCTTGAATTTGTTTTGACGTTTGTTCATCTGGATTATAGAAAAAGTGGTGCTGAGTTAGAGAAAGAGGCTGTTGTTAAAAGTAACGAACACAATATTTTAAAAGAGGAAACTAAAAACACTGGAGCTTTGGTTGATGACTTGAAAACCCTTTATAAAGAGGGGGTTTCCTGTGATACTGAACTTCGTACTGCAACGCAAACTTTCCCCGCTCATCAAGTCATACTGAGCGCTAGGTCCCCAGTGTTCAGGAGCTTGTTCAGCAGCGACATGAGGGAAAAGAACAGCGGGCACGTTGACATCACTGATTTCGAAAATGACACTATTCACCGAATGCTGCTGTACATGTACACGGACTCACTGGAAGATTTGCAGTTTGAAAGCGCATTCGAGTTATACAAGGCTGCAGATAAATATCAAATCTTATCCTTAAAGAGCAGATGTTCTTCTTTCTTAAAAGAAAGCTTGTGCCCATCGAATGCCTGTGAAATGCTAATTCTGGCTGACCTACACAGTGATGACGATCTGAAAGGTGTTGTGCAGGAGTATATACTTAGGCAGAATAAACAATTTTTTTGCTCTCAAGAATGGAAAGATTTTATGAAAGTTCATATTAAATTAGCTTCAGATGTCATGCACCAAAAGATGTGCCAAGATTAATGTGAAACCATTATGGCAGGCGTAAGTCAGTTTTGCTTTGAACATAAATGTGCGTTTCATAAATTTTATCCTCATTAAATTTAGCGTATGGTTTTAAAAAAGTGCGGATAATACATATTGCTGTATTGAAATATCCATTTTGCTTTTTATTATTACAGTGGCAATAATTTATAATGAGTATTATTCGATGCAATTTGTTTAAATGTGTAATAATTTTATATTTAGATTTAGAGGGTAATGATGCTAATTAATCCTAAAAAAAATAACAGAATAAATCTTATTCTTCAAAAATATATTACTTTTACGATTTTACTTGTCAATGTTGCGAAAATATAAATAAAATAACCAAAAAATTGTCAAATATTTTGAAATTCAATTATTTTTTTTTTAATTCACCAAGTTTATTCTAAGTAGTAGCAAGAACTCAGTAGTTCTTGATTATGGAAATATTTTTAATTATTTTCCTCATACACCAACATGCAAGCTAGATAAATTCCGGCAACTGAGAGCCGATAAATTTTTCTAAGCTACTACTTCTCAAAACTAATTAGTTATGTAAATTTATAAGACGTGAAGATGAACGGATTGATGAAAAAAGTGGTGGGAAGCTGATAAAAAAAATAAGAAAAAAATAAAAAAAAAGATGTGATTTTTCAAAAAAAAGAACTAATTAGTTATGTAAATTTATAAGACGTGCAAATGAACGAAATGATGAAAAAATGATGAGAAGCTGGTAAAAAAATAATAAAAGATTTTTAAAAAAATGTGATTTTTCAAAAAAAGAGCTAATTCATTATGTAAATATATAAGACGTGCAAATGAGAGAAATGATGAAAAAATGGTGAGAAGCTGATAAAAAAATAATAAAAGAATTTTAAAAAATATGATCTTTCAAAAAAAGAGCTAATTAGTTATGTAAATTTATAAGACGTGCAAATGAACGAAATGGTGAGAAGCTGATAAAAAAATAATAAAAGAATTTAAAAAAAGGTGATTTTTTAAAAAAAGAGCTAATTAGTTATGTAAATTTATAAGACGTGGAATTGGACAAAATGATGAAAAAAGTGGTGGGAAGCTGATAAAAAAATAATAAATACAATAAAAAATGAAGTGAATTTTCAAAAAAAAGCTAAGTAGTTATGTAAATTTATAAGACGTGCAAATGAACGAAATGATGAAAAAATGATGAGAAGCTGGTAAAAAAATAATAAAAGATTTTTAAAAAAATGTGATTTTTCAAAAAAAGAGCTAATTAATTATGTAAATATATAAGACGTGCAAATGAGAGAAATGATGAAAAAATGGTGAGAAGCTGATAAAAAAATAATAAAAGAATTTTAAAAAATATGATCTTTCAAAAAAAGAGCTAATTAGTTATGTAAATTTATAAGACGTGCAACTGAACGAAATGGTGAGAAGCTGATAAAAAAATAATAAAAGAATTTAGAAAAAGGTGATTTTTTAAAAAAAGAGCTAATTAGTTATGTAAATTTATAAGACGTGGAATTGGACAAAATGATGAAAAAAGTGGTGGGAAGCTGATAAAAAAATAATAAATACAATAAAAAATGAAGTGAATTTTCAAAAAAAAGCTAAGTAGTTATGTAAATTTATAAGACGTGCAAATGAACGAAATGATGAAAAAATGATGAGAAGCTGGTAAAAAAATAATAAAAGATTTTTAAAAAAATGTGATTTTTCAAAAAAAGAGCTAATTAATTATGTAAATATATAAGACGTGCAAATGAGAGAAATGATGAAAAAATGGTGAGAAGCTGATAAAAAAATAATAACAGAATTTTAAAAAATATGATCTTTCAAAAAAAGAGCTAATTAGTTATGTAAATTTATAAGACGTGCAACTGAACGAAATGGTGAGAAGCTGATAAAAAAATAATAAAAAAATTTAAAAAAAGGTGATTTTTTAAAAAAGAGCTAATTAGTTATGTAAATTTATAAGACGTGGAATTGGACAAAATGATGAAAAAAGTGGTGGGAAGCTGATAAAAAAATAATAAATACAATAAAAAATGAAGTGAATTTTCAAAAAAAAGCTAAGTAGTTATGTAAATTTATAAGACGTGCAAATGAACGAAATGATGAAAAAATGGCGAGAAGCTGATTAAAAAATAATAAAAGAATTTTTTTTTAAATGTGATTTCTCAAAAAAAGAGCTAATTAGTTATGTAAATTTATAAGACGTGCAAATGGAAAAAATGATGAAAAAAGTGGTAGGAAGCTGATAAAAAAATAGTAAATACAATAAAAAAAGAAGTGAATTTTCAAAAAAAAGCTAAGTAGTTATGTAAATTTATAAGACGTGCAAATGGACAAAATTATAAAAAAAAGTGGTGGGAAGCTGATAAAAAAATAATAAATACAATAAAAAAAGATGTGAATTGTCAAAAATTAAAGCTAAGTAGTTATGTAATTTTATAAGATGTGAAGATTGTAACCTGAAGTCGATTTTTACCCTAGGCGCAACCCTTGTGCTAACGCCGAATGCTTTCGGCTGGTAACTGTGGAATCCCTCCACCATACTGTTCGTTAATTTAATATTATATGTGTGTCTATAGTAGTAAGTGTTTGTAAATTTTGTAGTGTAGCTGTGTGTGTGTAGATTAAAAATAGTATATTTAAACCGGGCAGTTCATTAGAAAATGACAACACACTCACTATAGAGCTAAGTAGTTATGTAAATTTTTAAGACGTGCAGATAGACAAAATGATGGAGAAAATGGTGGGAAGCTGATGAACAATAAATACAATAAAAAATATGCGCATTGTAAAAAAAGTAGAGGATGTAGTATAACTTAAAAAATGATTTTATAATTATTTATCTTTAAAATGGATTCTATCAGTACTAGGCAAATTGTAAGGCAATTCACTCTGTTTTGCATACACTTTATTATTAAAGGAAGAAATCGCTTCAATGAAATTTTGCAATAGAATTTTAACTAAAATAGGTCATTACTATTTTTAACAAGGCAGTATACTGTGAAAGTATATTAGTAATGATGTATCATAATTCTATTTATATTAGTACTGCTATCATGTGAGGCAATATTAAAAAATGTGCGATCGTTGAATCCTTTTACTACTAATCCGGCCCAACAGGCGGTGCAAACTGTGTATTGGTACAGTGCAGGATATTGTAAAGTCTCGATCCAATAAAAGGTAGCGTTATGATCAAATTCTTTATTTACAGCTTAATTTACATTACAGTTCCTCATTTAGGTTAAATGAGTTCTAGGTTAAATGATTCTTATTTGACACAACAAGGATAGTTCCTCGAATACTTTCGGAGAAACTTCCAAAGGAAACAGCTCGCCGACTCTTAGCGTTCTCGCAAACAGGCGTAGCTCCAGGGATCCACCGAATCTTTTCGGGTGGAATTCTAGTCGGACACTCCGTTCTCTGCCTCAGTGTCCACGATTCTTCCTTCTCTTCCAATCTCCTCGCACTTTTATTCTGTCCCCACCCTCATTCACATCGGACCATTTCCCTGGTTATCCAATAGTCCTTCAGCAACAACTTCACTGGTCTACCGTCGACCGTGGGAATCCGTTGGGGAGCCACCCTCCACAATGTAAAAAATGCAGGTTTACATCTGTTTCAAATACAATGCAGGTGGGGTCCCTTATCTGGACTCGCACTAATTGCCCAGATGTCCTTACTTTAAAGGGGTTGACCACCTGGCACTTCTGGAAGCACTTACACTGCGGTAGGGCGTCGCCATTGCTGATACTGCTGTCTGGATGCTAATTATGGAGCGGGAAAATATGGGAAAATTTTCCCATATTTTCCCATGGAAAATATGGGAAAAGAAACGTCACCATGGTCAAGCAGGGAAGAAGCTGAATCATTACAATATAAAGCGAAGACATCCTTGATTTTAACTCGTTTATCCTGAACTTTTTGGTTGAAATAGAAATTGGCCCGCCAGTAAAGAATTTTTACGGCCGTTTCGGCTGAATCAATAGTAAAAGGGTTAAAGTATTAAAAATTTTAAATTTAAAAGAATGCCTCAGCGTAAACATTGGGGCAATATTTACATTTCTTCTTGCTCTGATTTTTAACGCAGAACAAATGGCATTAAAATGTAATGTTTCTTATTTGCTGTATTGCATATATTTGGTAGTTCTATTAAAGTAGTTGATTACTTTATTGCTGCTATTCTTCTGGGCTTTTGTTTTAAGGAAGTATCCAAAGAATTATTAAAAATTTAATATTATTTTTAAGAGAAGTTCGCTGATTTTATATATCATATTTCTTTTTGAACTCTAATTAAATTCTAATTAAATTGCTTTTAATTATTTTATGAGGCTATATACTTTTAAAAAATTTCTGTTACTATTTTAGGAAACGCATACCGATTGGCTGCTATGCTCTAATGATATTTTTTAACAAGAAGGTGGATTGAAATGAATTAATATTGAAATAGATGAATCGATAGATGAAGTAAGTATCCGAGCTACATCTGGGCTCTCTGTTTTCGAGCTCCAATAAAACGGCATTGTTAATTTTTTTCTGCAGAATAGAGATAAGCAGAATTTTTTTTTTTCATATCTGGGGAGACCGTGTGTTTTTACAAATTAAATGCAATGAAATTAACTTCCTACTGATAGATGGTAGGCATGGATCCTGTCATGAAATGTATAAATGTTAGAACTCTTTTTGAAAAACTACTTTAAAATAAAACTTCTATTCAGCTCAATATACAATACACTCTCGAGTATCCGTTTCGTACTTTGATTATTTTCACAATCGGAGGCATAATTTAAGCAGTAAGAGTAAGTGGTAAGAAATACGCCAGTCTACGTTATGACACAGGAGCAGAAGAGAGCAAACATTTTTCCTTCATTGGTTTTACCATGAGATTCTGATAGGAATTTCTTTGACATGTGTCGATTTAGGCAAGGGAATTTTAGGTATCGTTAAAAGAATGTTGTAAGCATTAAGGATTTTTATTCCTTCACTCGGAGAATGAGAAAATGCTGCGATGAGCAGTTTTATAGAGCACGTGTAGAATTAATTAAAAAAGTGGAAATTAGATCAGAAAATAAGAGAACATTCTAGAATGAAGTTAACATGGGTTGATTTAAAATAAAATTATGAAATTAATTAAGATTTAAATTGGATTAAGAGATATCATAACATACATATTATATATATAATCATAACTGTTGAAAGCAGAGCAGGAATGTCGGAAGAGGTCTCAGCCGAAGCAAAGGCATCAGTGTCGGAAGGACTGTTACGTCATTCATTTCGCTTGCCTCTTCCGCGGATTTAATTTTAATTCTTTTAATTAGTTCGACAATTTTAAGCATAGAAAATATCCTGTCGACTCTTTAAATGGAAGCATAATTTTTGAAGCGCATAAGCAGAATTTTTAATCTAAGCATACATGCAAGCATAATTTTTATTTTTTGGCTAAATCAGAGTAGACACTTTGAATTTTTAACTTCGTTTTATTTCCATCCCGGGAGGCATGATTTTTTATACAAGCAGAAGCGACGAGCACAGCAAGAACGACATGAAAAGAAATCAGAAAAAGCTAATGAAAATTTATCCCTGTAAATATATACTGTGAGACTTTTAATAGGGATTTCCTACACGCCCCGATTTAGACAAGGAAAACACAGGCATCTTTTGGAAGAATTTGTTTAACTAAGCAATATTTTATCCCTTCACTCGGAAAACTTGTCGGCTTTTGGCCGATTCAGCAATTTTAGAACTCGCGTTGAATTAATTAAATAGAAAAAGTAGAATGGGATCAGGAAATAAGAGAATATTTTAGAATGAAGTTGATATGAGCTAAATTAAACTGAAAGTTAAAAAATTAATAAAGTTTAAATTAGATTTTATATATATATATATATGTGTGTGTAATGATATCTTAAACCCTTAATTTAATCCAAATTAATTTGCAAAACTTTATCTTAATTTAGCCCATAGTAACTTCATTCTAAAAATATTCTCTTATTTCGAGATCCAATTCCCCTTTCGGTTTAATTAATTCTTCTGTAAAACTAATGCGCCATCAGTACTACGTATCAAATGAAAGAGATACTTCATTTGATACTTTTGCCCTTGTCAAAGGTCACCATATGTATTCCGCGTGGCCGAAATTCATATGTTATATAAGACTAGTGATCATTTGTTCGGCCCTTTTTGCCTTCTCCTTTTGTGTCGCACTTCGCCTTCTTGTTAATAATAATGCTTTCCTGGATGGATATTAGAGAGAGAATAAAACGAAATTAAAAATACAAAGTCTCGTTTATGTCTTCAAACCTGCACTTTGTTTCAACCAAAAATATACTACATATTATTTAGCCGACAGGATTCCAATTTCATTATATATTATTTATTCGACAAGGATAGTTTCCTGTGAAAAAGTTTTAAAAGAATTAATCACCGGGATGAGAGGCAATTTGATGTTATGGTATGGCTCCTTGATTCGCCGTGGATCGAAGATGGTTCCGTATTGGTGCGGCCACCCACGCTTGTCTCCGATGGCGAAGTTCCATACCAATCGATGCAATATCCCCTGCATTCCGTCATGTTACCGCATCGTCGATGGTTCCGTGCTTAAGCTGTACCATTCCTGTTCTGCTGTTCAATATCCTTGGGTTTTTGTGCTCCTTGTCATCATAGAGAAGTTCCAGTTAATCAGTGCTCAAACTTTCCTCTTCTGTTTGTGCTGCTTATTTTCAAGAAGTTCCAACCTGTGCCATGATTCATTAAAAAGTTATTAATGTTGAAAAAAACGCCTCCATCAACTGACTCAACGGATGAAATTCAAGTTTTATGTTCTGTACTTTTGATTTGATTTGATTTTAAATTGCATTTTCCTATTATAATATAATTGCAAATAATCTTTTTATATTATTATTCAAAATATCATGAGTTTTAATTTAAAATATTGAGTTTTTAAATTTATTCATAATATTATAATTTGTTGAATTTGAAATTTATGTACATGTTATTAATAATTAAGAAAAAATGATTTCCCCAATTTAATTAAATTTATCTAACTCAAAAGGTTTTTAAAAAATATGCATACAGACCTTGTGAACGAAATAAGTAACATACCAAGATTCTTATATACTTAATAATTAATGGCACATGATAATTAGACAAATGTAGTGAATACCTCAGGGGAAATTTTTACACCCCCGACAGTTATTAAGCTGCCCTCTATTATCACTGTGTCCAAATACTTTTTTTTTTTTTCCAAAATACAAATATTTTTTTTATATTGCATGTTTTTTTGTTTTTTTTTTTCTTCAAATATTATAAAAGTATTTTGAGTCTTGAGTTTGTTGCATTCATTCACAAGTGTTTTGTTTGAAATTTTGAATTTTACAATTATTATTATCATTTCCAAATGATTTATTTGAAATATATGAATCTTACATTTATTTACATTTCCAAAAGTTTTATATCAAACCATTCAATTTTACAAGTATTATTTTCATTTCCAAGTTTTTCATTAGATATTTTTGAATCTTATATTTATGGTTTCAAGTCCAAAAGTTTATATGAAATATTTCAATTTTGCAAGTATCATTTTCATATCCAATTTTTTACCCGAAATTTTGAATCTTGTGTTTTTATTTATAGCTAAAATACTTTATTTATAATCATAACTATACTGATATTTCATTTGGCTGAAATCATAACAATATTGATATTATATTTAACAATTTAATACTTTTTTTCTAATTTAATAATCATGTTGTGTCAGATTTCCTATCACTTAAGAATTTACCATCGACTATCCTCACCAAATTAAATTCTATACTTGAGTTTTTCCAGAAAAATGGTCAAAATAGCTTTGTGCAATATACTGTTAAATTTATTAATATTTTGTTATTACTGTTGATTATTAAGGTTTTTATATACTATTTTCACAAATATATGTCTTTATGCCTCTAATATAAAATGATAAATTCGATGTCTGTTTTAATGTAAAGGCAAAGGAAACTGAGGTGTCACTTTCAATATACTTTTAAATTAAACTTATTCAGTCACCACTGTAGGATATGATGGGTGTCAATGAGCCCCGATACACTTCCAGTTTTGCGGTGGGGGGAAAATGTAATGATATTTTAAACTCTTAATTTAATCCAAATTAATTTCCAAAACTTTATCCTAATTTAGCCCACAGTAACTTCATTCTAAAAATATTCTCTTATTTCGAGATCCAATTCCACTTTCGGTTTAATTAATTCCTCTGTAAAACTAATGCGCCATCAGTACTACGTATCAAATGAAAGTAATACTTCATTTGATACTTTTGCCCTTGTCAAAGGTCACCATATGTATTCCAACCGCGCGTGGCCGGAAATCCTATATTATATTTTATGCTAGTGATCATTTGTTCGGCCCTTTTTGCCTTCTCCTTTTGTGCCGCATTTTGCCTTCTTGTTAATAATTATGCTTTCCTGGATGGATATTAGAGAGAAAATAAAACGAAATTAAAAATATAACTTCTAGTCTATGTTTTCAAACCTGCACTCTGCTTCAACCAAAAATATATTACATATTATTTAGCCGAGAGGATTCCAAATATGTTACACACATATATATAGACCAGATGCATAAAATGGCCAATGGTCATCGTTCTGAGGAATGTGAAGAAATAGTTTAATAAGCTCTGCAACATATGTAAAATCTGCGAAAAATATTTCCCTAATACTTTTTATATATATATACTCCCTAATAAAGATGTTATCACTTACCTTAAGAACCAGTGAAAGTCGCAGATACTCGGACTTTTTTTTCTGAAGCATTTTGTACTTCGCAGTAAAGTAAAAATGGGGGGGGGGGACACCACGAGTGTGTATTTTGGAAGCTTTTCGATCGGCCATTGAATCCAAAATTTGGGCAGAACTACAAGTTTAGAAACAAGATATCTTATCACATTTCCTTTATCTAAGTTGTTAAGGTTTTTCTTTTGTTATGTTATTTATGTGCACGTGAACATGAAGATCGACAGTTGCTCAATTCGTTAATGGATTTGGTTCAAAATATGATGTGTATTTTATACTTGAGATGTTAAAACCTTTGCCAAATTTTACCGATGTAACTCTTCGCGATTTGATTTTATAATGTTCATTTGTATCGGGATAAGCAGGTAAAAAACTCTTAGACATGGGTTTCATTCAAAAATCTGAAAACGTGGGTGTTAAGAAATCGTAGTTCAAAGTGTTTATGTGTGACCGAGTTCACAAGCAATCCAAAAATGTGCCTTAGTGAGATTTCAATCGTAAAGATTGGCAAAAGCTCAAACTCGAATTTTGTGTTAATTACAATTTTTTTCTCTTTAAAAACCTCGTATATGGGAAACTAAAACAATAATTTTATTGGAATTAATTTAGTTTTGGCATATTTTGGCAAGAATATAAAATGACTTAAAAGTGACTTTGGAGCATCATGAATATTCTGCTTCAGTTTTTTTTTTTTTTTTTTTTTTCTTTCTTTCTTTCTGAAAGTCCTGAATTATTTAGTGTATTATGAATGTCCACAGTGAATTTAATACACATTTACCAGCATATTGTTAAAACGTTCTAAACCTTTGCACAAAAATTACTTCAAGTAAAAATAATTAAATAATTCACTAAATGATATTGAAATTTAACCAGCAAATGCTCTACAAAAAAGTAATTATGTGTAGAGAAGCGACGACGAGTTGAAGTTGTTAGAAACCAACTCATGTGGGTTTTCATTAACCCTTTCTAGGACCGTGGGAAGTATGATTCCCACCAAATTTATCAATCTTTGTATGAAATTATGTAGGTTGGCATAAGTTCTGACAAATTTTTTTAGTAAGTCAGAAACTTAGATGCTTCAGTTCTTTATCTCACACAAAATTTGTTACTTAATTATTAATTAACCAATTAATTAATTAATCAAATTAAATTTATCTAATAAGCTAAATGAATCCTTTTTCTTATTCTAATTTCAAGCCTAAAAATATTTTAACATAATATAACAAGAAAAAAAATGGCCCTTTAAAGGGTTAATGCATAAAATTATTCCTAAAAAGAATTGTGTCTTCTGCTTTCTAAACAAGAAAAGAATGTGAAAAAAAAGTCAAATAAATGAAAGGAAATATTTTCTCTTCAATCAATCCAATATTATCATATTTTCCAATCTCCAATCCAATTTCAATCAATTCTTCTTTAACCACTTAACTGCTTTTTTTTTACTATGTAATAAGATGACACCTTCTATTTTGGGAATGTTTTCTTATTTTGATTCAAACGGAAATCCATTAAATATTTGTCTTATCTCTGTATTCGAAATAATTTTAATATTGAATTATAATCGTTACGTGTTCAGTACTTTGCTACCAACGCGCCAAGTTGGCAAGCGCCCATTCTAGGGTTGCTCCTTTTTTGTAACTGCGCGGGGTTATGACCCGCCAGAACTGTTAAGAACTCGGAACGCGATGCTTACCGTTGGTAGCGGGGTGACTCCATGCCCCTTCTCATAGAAATAAACCGCATTTTATAGAAGCATCGTTTTCGTCCTTATAGCTACACCGCATTTCCTTAGTTTATTTTAATTAGTTACACCGCAATATTTAGTTCTCAATCTCAATTGTGGAGCCATCAAAGACCTCCACAACATTTTTGGTCCGTCGAGCCGGAGCGCACTGGATTTCTATTTGATATCCATTCAAATTAGTTATGGCAAGTGATTTAGTTGTCTTGAATAGAAGAAAGGGGAGTATTAGAGGACAGTTGACAAAACTGCGAACATTCATTGAAAAAGGAGAACATTTAACTGAATCGACAGTGATTACCCAACTGGATATTCTTTCGAGAACAAGTACAAGATTTGAAGAACTGAGAAACGAATATTATAGGACTGTGTCGGACAATGACTTTGATCAAGTGGAATCCAATCTATCCGAACTCGAGGATGAAATTTTGAAAATAGAGGTAAGCCTCAAATCCATTTTACATGATCTCAAATCTACTTCTGTTTCTAATTCTACAAATGGTGCTATTATTAAAGAGTCCATAGATAAAGTTACTTCAATTAGATTACCGGAAATACCTCTTCCATTGTTTAACGGTAAAATAGAAGAATGGAATTCCTTTAAGCAACAATTCCTAAATTTAATAAATGATAATCCCAATTTAACTGAAAACCAAAAGTGCTACTATTTACGTTCATGTTTGAGAAACGATGCAAAATTGATAGAAACGTCTGAAGATACATATGATTCCCTTCTGAAAGCTTTAGTAGAAAGATTCGAAAATAAACGTGTAATTGTAGACACCCATATCAAAAATATAATTAATCAAGAAAAAATTGTTCATGAATCCGCGAAAGACTTACGCAATTTAATAGATTGTATTCTTAAAAATTTAAGAGCATTAAATGTTTTAAAATATGAACGTAATGAATTGTCAGATGCTATTTTAATAAATATAATTTTGCAAAAATTAGACCGCGAATCTCGAAAGCAGTTTGAACTTTCCTTAGTAAACAAGGAAGTTCCTGATTTTGATGATTTCATAGAATTTTTAGAAAGAAGATATCAAGTTTTAAATGCCATTGGGCACAATATTCCATACAAATCTAAATATTCGGATGTTAGTGAACAGAAAAATAAAGCACGAACTCTATTTGTTAAGCCATCGAATAATCCCAAGTATTGTATACTGTGTAGAAACGCTGATCATCCATTGCATAAATGCGATCAGTTTTTGCAATTCTCCCCGCAAAAGCGATATGAAACTGTTCGAGAAAAACATTTATGTTTAAATTGTTTCGGATCTCACAAAATCGCTCAATGTAAATCGAAACACACTTGTTTCACTTGCAAAGCAAAGCATCATACTCTATTACACCGGATGCAGGTGTCTACAGTAAGCGATGACTCATCCTCAATAAATTCAAGGCAGACTCCCTCAGTTGCTGACCCCTGTTCGTCGTGCAACCCTTCCCCCCTGACTTCCTGTTTCGTTACGCAGAAGAAAAGAGTCATTCTAGCTACGGCTGTTGTTTATGTTTTGGATAGTTTCGGAACTGTCAGAAAGGGTAGGGCTTTATTAGATTCTGGAAGCATGTGTAATTTGATGACATCTGATTTCGCCAATGCACTTGGTTTAAAGAAAGAAAAAATAAATGTTCCAATATCAGGGATTTCCGATACTACTCTTAATGTGAAAAGAAAAAGTACCTCCACTATTTTGAACTCGGATGGTTCTTTTACTGCAACACTAGATTTCTTGGCCATTCCGAAAATCACAGATTTAATGCCATCCACATATATTGATTTAGAAGGAATAGAAATTCCGCCTTACGTCCAATTAGCAGATCCGGAATTCTTTTCCCCCAAAAAAGTGGATATATTAATAGGGGCAGAAATATTCTTAAGTATCTTAAAAGAAAATAGATTTGATATAAATAATTCCTTAATTTTGCAAGAAACTGTATTTGGACATATATTAAGTGGAACAATTCAAGGTAAACAGGAATCACATCATTGTGGTTTAATCTCTCAAATAGATAACTTAGATAATTTGTTAAAGAAATTTTGGGAAGTTGAAAATATTTTAGATACACCTACATCTAAAAACAAAGAAGAATTAGAATGCGAAGAAAATTTCATGCAAACTTATCGTAGGGATGAGCAAGGTAAATATATTGTTAACCTTCCTCTTAAGAAGAATATGCAATTAGGCAATTCCATTCAAACTGCAAAACAAAGATTAGATAGTCTCTGGAAGCGATTAAATAATGATCCGAATTTTTCTAATCTTTATTGTAATTTCATGAAAGAATATGAGCAATTGGGTCATATGCAAAAATTAGATAGTATTGAGAATGTAAAATATGTCATGCCTCATCACGGCGTTTACAAGGCTGATAGTAGTACAACAAAGTTACGCGTAGTTTTCGATGCCTCTGCTGCATCTACTTCAGGTGTATCTCTGAATAACTGTTTGCTAAAAGGAGGTGTTGTTCAAGATGACTTGTTTTCAATCTTATTGAGATTCCGAAAGCACAAGGTTGCATTTACTGCTGATGTCAAGAAAATGTACAGACAGATTTGGGTTAATCCTGAGCAGTGTAATTTTCAATGCATTCTTTGGAAAACTAGGAGTTCTGAGGAACCTTCATTTTATAAGCTTCTTACAGTTACATACGGCACCAAATCTGCTCCCTACTTAGCTACGAGAGTGCTAAACCAATTAGCAATAGATGAGCAACACAAATTTCCTTTAGCATCTGCTGTAACCTTAAAAGATTTTTATGTTGATGATGTTCTCTCTGGTGCAGATGACGTTTCTACTGCAATAAAATTACAGCAAGAATTGATTTCTTTTCTAAAAGCTGGTGGCATGGATTTGCACAAATGGTGTGCAAACAATGAAATGCTTTTAGAATCTGTTCCATCTGAAGATCAAGGTTATCAGTTTGGTGATTCTGATAAAAATACAATTAAAACACTTGGCTTGAAATGGAACCCAAAAGAAGACTGCTTTGGTTTCAATGCAACTCCATCAACTAGCATTCCCACAAAGCGAACTGTTTTGGCTGATATAGCTAAACTTTTTGACCCACTTGGTCTTCTAGGACCAGTGACAGTAAAGGCAAAGATCTTCCTCCAGAGATTGTGGCTACACAAAATTGAATGGGATCAAGTGTTACCACATCAGGAAAAGCACGAATGGGAAATATTCAGATATTGTTTAGGGGATATTACAAAGATGCAAATTCCTCGTTGCATTCTAACTGACTCCATCAAGGAAGTTGAACTACATGGTTTTGCTGACGCATCGAAAGATGCTTATGGTGCAGTCATCTATCTTCGTTGTGTTACTATATTGAATCATGTGAAAGTTTCTCTACTATGCAGCAAATCTAAAGTTGCTCCAATTAAGGTGATGACAATACCCCGTCTTGAGCTATGTGCTGCTGAGCTTCTTGCTAAGCTCGCTTCTAAAACTGTGTCATCTCTTAACCTGAAAATAGATAAAATTTGCCTCTACTCAGATTCGACTATAGTGCTGGCCTGGATTAATACTTCATTGCATCTACTTAAAGTGTTTGTGTCAAATAGAATTTCCCGCATCCAAGAGCTGACGAAAGAATTTTCCTGGCATCATGTAAAAACTTGTGAAAATCCTGCTGATATTATTTCACGTGGTATGACTCCTCATCAACTTATGAACAATCATTTGTGGTGGAATGGTCCACAGTTTCTTCAACAAGTTACTGTTGAACTTAGTGATGAAAGTAACATTCCTACTGATGACGAATATTTTCATGAACTGAAAGGAGAGACTACTAAGACTCTAACTTTAAGTGTGGATGCTACATTTTTAGATTTACTTTTATGTGTTACTAACAAATATTCTAAATTAATTCGTATTGTAAGTTTTCTTTTTAGGTTTTGTAACAATTTAAGAAATCCTAAGAATAGGTTGTATGGACCTCTTTCTACAGTAGAATTACAAAGGGGTAAATCATTCTTGGTAAAATCTGTGCAAGAAATTGCATTTCAGAGTGATATAAATTTACTTCTTCATGGAAAACAACCCACAGGTAAGATTAAAAATCTAAATCCTTTTCTTGATGAAGATGGAATTTTGAGAGTAGGAGGTCGTATTCAACACAGCAGTGTAAATTTTGACCAGAGACATCCAGTTATCTTACCTGACAAAAGTAATTTAACAAAAATTATTGTTATGTATTTTCATTTGAAAAATTTGCATATTGGACCACAAAATTTACTGTATTGTGTTCGTAGAGAATTCTGGCCCTTAAATGGAAGGAATGTTTGTAGAAAAATTGTCCACAGTTGTATTACCTGTTTCAAAGCAAAACCTTTGACTAATGAACAAATTATGAGCAATTTGCCAAAAGAACGTGTGAATGTAAATTCTCCTTTTAACTGTACAGGTATCGACTTCTGTGGACCGTTTTTCATAAAGTATAAAGGTCAAAGGAAAGGTTTATATCATAAAATTTATGTTTGTATATTTATCTGTATGGTTACTAAATGTATTCCCTTAGATATTGTTTCTGATCTAACTTCTGAAGCATTCATTGCATGCCTCAAAAGGTTCTTTTCAAGACGAGGTAAATCGCAATTTATTTTTAGTGATAATGGTAAGAATTTTGTAAGTGGTAATTCTGAATTAAAGAGATTAGCTCTTATGGTAACTAAACATGATGAATATTTATCAAATTTTTTATCTGAAGAGGGCATTCAATGGAAATTTCTTCCACCCAGAGCACCTAACTTTGGTGGCTTATGGGAGGCAGGTGTCAAATCCTTCAAATACCATCTAAAACGTGTTGTTGGAGTTTCAAAGTTAACATATGAGGAATTTTTTACTATTCTGCATCAGATAGAAGGAATTTTGAATTCCCGTCCTATTACTCCTTTGTCTAGTGACATGGGCGATCTGGAAATTCTGACACCTGGACATTTTCTCATTGGTCGGCCAATCACATCCATTGTTGAACCAAATTTAACAAACCCGGAAAGTAATAGATTGAATTTATGGCAAAGAACCTCAAAAATGGTACAAGTCATATGGAAAAGATGGCAAAATAATTATTTAAGTACTTTGCAACAAAGACATAAATGGATAATTAAGAACCAAAATTTAAAAATTGGTGACATGGTTTTGCTCAAAGAAGAAAATCTTCCATGTTTTAAATGGATTTTAGGTAGAATTGTAAATGTATTCTATGGTAAAGACAATGTAGTAAGAGTAGTAAATGTTAAAACTCATTCTGGTATATATAAACGATCCATTTCTAAAATTGCACTTTTGCCATTGGAAGTCTAATTTCACCTTACATAATCCATTTCTAAATGTGTACCTTGAAATCTGTAAGATTCTCTTTAATATTTGTACCGAATATTATATCTAAAAACTGCAATATTCATTGTTATTTATCTTTATTTGTATTTTCTTTTCAGTGCTAGTGCAACTATTTGTATTTCTTAAGAATTATTAATGTCATTTTGTTATTTTCATATATTTACTGCATTAATTGTCTCAATTGTTTTTACAAAAAATGTAATTTATGTAAGTATTGAAATGTATATTTCAACGGGGGCGGCATGTTCAGTACTTTGCTACCAACGCGCCAAGTTGGCAAGCGCCCATTCTAGGGTTGCTCCTTTTTTGTAACTGCGCGGGGTTATGACCCGCCAGAACTGTTAAGAACTCGGAACGCGATGCTTACTGTTGGTAGCGGGGTGACTCCATGCCCCTTCTCATAGAAATAAACCGCATTTTATAGAAGCATCGTTTTCGTCCTTATAGCTACACCGCATTTCCTTAGTTTATTTTAATTAGTTATACCGCAATATTTAGTTCTCAATCTCAATTGTGGAGCCATCAAAGACCTCCACAACATTACGAATGGTTTATTTTTTTGCTTACAACTTTCAAAATTCGATAAATCGATGAACATATGGCATACGGGCAAGACAGTTAAGCGGTTAAACTCAGATAACAGATAAGACGATACAAGGAAAATAGAGTCATGTAATGGGGCAACATGGTTCGATAGGGTGGTGAAATGCAATTTTTCATCCTTCAAAAAGGAATTAGACAAAGTAGGTACTTTTAATGGCCTTATATAATGACCAGTAAAAATAAGCAGTTTTTAAGGACTTCTAATAACGTTACGCACCCTACGAAGTTTAGAACAGAGTGCAGTCTGTAATTCATATACAACTAGTCTTACAGTATATTACTTTTGGTGTTACAATTTTTGTGCAAAAAAAATAAATAAACATTCAGAATATAAGCAAAACTGCAACGCTTTTAATATTTATATATTTATTTGGTCACACACACACCGTTTGTTCGCCTGGCCACATAGTCAGCATATGGCAGTGTGCTGATTACTGCCTTGAGATTAATACTGATAACAATTATCTCGTGATCACCAAGAAAATTGTAGCATTTACAACTTTAGAAGAATTGTTCAGAAAAATAATCTATTTCTAACAAAGCAACTTAGTGAAGATGAAGAAATACATTAGACAACCCTTATCAACACATGTTTTGTTAATACGTCTTAAAATCTTGAAAAAGGAAAGTTGAATAAGAAATTCATATTATGCTGTATAGGACAGATATGATGCAAGATAATATTCCGGTTGTTGTAGAGGATAAGTTTTTTTGTTGCTTCTTTTTAAATTGAAGATGAAGAAATACATTCCACAAGACTTATTAACATGTTTTGTTTTTATCGTACTGAAAATTTGAAAAAGAGAAATTAGAAATTCATTCTATATATTGGACAGATATAGTGCAAGATAATATTCCAGTTGTTGTAGAGGATAAGTTTTTTTGTTGCTTCCTTTTAAATTGAAGATGAAGAAATGCATTCCACAAGACTTAACATATTTTGTTCTTATTATCCTGAAAATTTGAAAAAGAAACGTTGAATAAGAAATGCATTCTATATTTCGGATATGATGCAAGATAATATTCCAGTTCTGCCATAAAATAAGTTTTTTTAATTGTATTTTTTTTTAAAAATTTCAGATGATAAAAATTACATGAATGTGTAAAAACATAACCACATAATTTTTTATTGATAAGAAGAGTTGAATATATTTCTGACCAAGTAGTGAAAATTTTATTGCTTCTCAACATGTTATATCTCGGCAAAACGAGATTTTCAAACAACACATATTATTTAAAATTAAATATACAAGAGATTTTGAAAATAAATTTTACAAACGCTTGAAATTAACGAAGGCCTATGATATCGGAAATTGGTAAGAATCAAACAGATTCACTTGACACGTTAATCTTTTATATTAATTCACTCACTATTTCTCAATTTTCAAAATATAATATTTATATTTTTTTTTGTCATGTAAAATTTTATTTACTGGTATAACTGAATTACATAAATAAATAAAAAGTTTTACTATCTTTAAAATTAATTGATTCTCAATTGGAAAATGGTTCATATATTTGTTACCATTTATGAAGTAAAAATTTTAAAATGATTGTTAACCCTCGATTTAGAACAAACACAGCCCAATAATTTCAGGCGAAAATGGTTACAGCTAAAGAAGGATTAAAACGAGGACAACAATACGCGCAATAAAACGTCACGCCTACTCCAAGATCATGTGACCACAATGGGACAATAGCAAATAGTTGTCCCGACAACATTTACCATTGTCCCGTTGAGGTCACGTAATGTTCTTAAGGTAGGCGTGGCATCCTATTGGGCGCAATAGTTGGCCTCCTGTGAACGCTGCTTTAAACTTAATATCATATATGTTCCAGATATTAACTCTGTCGCTTAAATTGATGTACCAGATACGAGTACTGAATTACTGATTTTTCATTATTCAAAATTACAAATATGTAATTCAATAAATATTTTATTTATTATATTCTAGGTAATTTAAAATGCCAAAACCACTTGTAAACGTCACAATAACTTAAGTATTTTCTTGTGCTTTTACAAGGATTGAAACAGAGTGTCTCAAATACGATGTGCCATCCAATTATGAGGTAAAGGTTAATATGCCATGAAAAATTGTCTGCATGAGTGGGAAACAAAACAGCAGGGAAATTGCATCAAATTAAATAAGGTGACTTCAAGTTGCCATCATATTGTGATTTTCCATGCAGCATTCTTAACTGAATTTTATTATTTAGGAACTTCAATCATTAAAAGTTTATTTGTTTCTGGTTAAATTAAATTGCAAAACCTCATGACTCTTTTTTTCATATTTCAGCATAAAATGTCTCCAACTGTTTTGCGTTCCTCAATAAACAAAAAATTCATATAAAACAAATTCATATATATTAATGATGCAATAATTAAAAAATTGCTGCTCACAAATCCATATTCTACAATTATAAGTGGGCATAATTATCTTTTAATCAATGTAGGTCAATCCATTCAAAGTAAATGCGTTAGTTTAATAATATGCAAGTAAATTATGATAATTTATTAGTACTCCGATACGAGTGAAAAAAATTTACTTTTACTGCAATGCCAACAAGATTTGCAACATTCTAAAAAGAAGAGAAATTGCCTTATTATAATCAACATTTATTAAGAGAGTTTGTTTCTACTAGAGACTGGTGCTTTTCTTAAGAAGATATTTGAAGGAATAAATGCACCACTTACTCGGTTCAACTAATTCTTCATTTGAGCACAGAATGATTTAGACAAAAAAAAAAAAAAAAAAAAAAAATTTAGTGATGCAGACATTGTTAAGTCGGAGCCATACATATTTCGTAGACATCGAATTCACAAAAATATTCCTCATACTGTATGTGATCATAATATTTCTGATTATCCTAATAATCAGATATCGGAACACGCACAACATCAAATAATCAAGGGAAATTTACGAAAAAGAACAATAAATCGCAAAGAATTCTATTAAAATGTTAAGATGAAAAACTATGAAATAAAGAAAAACGATTTAAAAAGCTCGAAGGGGTGTTTTTAGTTTCTGTTCTGATAAAATTAGTAAACGGACGATTCTAATTAGAATAAAATAATTCGAGAAGAATAGCAAATGGTTAAATACTATCTATTCATAATTCACTTTAAAAATAACAAAAGTTTTATTAGCAGTAATAACACTTTCGATTATAAAACGTAATTTAATTCAATTCTTTAATAGATGTTTATTTATCGATTCTTTTTAATTTTCATTTCTACGAGATAGTTGTAGTAAATGTTTAACTCAACAAGCGAGAAAAAAAAACATTGTAAACAAATCAATATTAGGATTACTAGGAAAATAATTCCGCTTTCTTTCTTTTGGGTTATCATATTGGCGACAAACTCAGGGACGGACTAAACTAGGATTAATCCCCTTGAATTAACGGATGATCTGCAATATGGGATTCATTTTTACAAATTAAAAGGTTTAAATTATGGGAATGATATATAGCGAACTAATTAAAATTCCGAAATTACTAATTCACAGAGGAATATTAAGACAAAATGAGAATTAGAAAATAAGTAACTTAAATGCAGGATTTATTGTTTATATTACATTAGTTTCAATCAAATATCAAATGCATTACATTTACATGATTGCTTCCTTTCAAATTGAATGGGAAATTTCAAGTCATAATCAGGAAAGGATTAACTATAATAAAAATATGGGGAAAAAAAACAATAGCATAATGAAAGAATCAGATTTTTTTAATACAAACTCAAAAAAGCATAAAATAATTAGTTGTTACTTCTATGTAATATTAACGACATATTATAATTTTATTTGACGTGTATGCATGAATTCACGTATAATAATACACAATTTGACAACTGTTCTAAAACCATACCATCACATTAGCATCTAGAAATGAGAATAGATACATAAAAAATATTCCAAACATACATCCATTATACATCTAACAAAATATATTACAGTAATAATTAATGCATTATTGGTTTAAAGAATCTCGTTATCATCATAAAGTTATTAAAATAAATGAATCTCCTAGAAGAATACAAATTAAAATCAAATTCTTATCAAATATATTTAAAATAAGCATTTCAACACAAAACAATTTTTAAGAAAAAGAGAATAATGTATATCTAGTAAACATTATTTTCAAGATTTCGTTTTCATAAACACAATACTAAATCTGTATAATAAACAATGAAATACATCGTTAAGAGGGAAAATTAAATATACAAATCACTTACACAAGCAGCGAATCATCTAAATTTTAGCCGGGAAAGTACTTTCGATACATTGTATCCGCGGCTAATACAGGATTAGTATCCATGATATGTTTCCATTCCTTTGAGCCAAAGACTTCTTTATCATATTTCAGTATATAATCCTGCACAGCAATTTTTAAATCGTCGTCGTGGTGCAGATCTGCGAGAACTAAAATGTCACAGGCTTTCTTTAGACATAAACTGTCTTTCAAAAAAGAAGAACACCTATTTCTTAGAGACAGGATCTCATATTTATCTGCAGCAGTATACAACTTCGATGCGCTTTCATATAGAAAATTCTCCAATGAATCCGTGTACATATATAGTAGCATTCTGTGCACTGTGTCATCATCTATATCGGTTATATCGACGTGTCTACTGTTTTTCTCCTTCATGTCACTGCTGAACATTCTTCTGAACACTGGGGATCTGGCACTCAAAATACTCTTGTGAACTGGAAAGGATTGCGTTGAAGTACGAAGCACCATGTCGCTGAAAATCCCATCTTTATACATGGATTTCATGTCAATCACCAGAGCAGGTGGGTGTTCATTTTTCTCTTTCCCTACACGATGTTCGTTTCCTTTTTCGATAGTCACATTCGTTGTTTTTGGAGAAATTATTCCGCAGCCACAGACTTCATATAAGACAGTCCCATTCGAAGAGACGTATTCACATTCGAGAGATAGAACATCATTTGGCAAATTTCGGTGTTTGTCTTCCAGCAATTTATCAACGAAGAGCAGAGTTGATGATATTCCTCTTTTCAAATCGGATTCAAAATATTCATGGGTTCCGCTATCTGTCTTTTTACCTTCCGAGTCTATGATGCAAGTCCTAAATGAAAAATATTTTACGCTCTTATCAAGTAAAACGCCATCTATGTTCAGCGTTTTTCCACATTCAAGTCCTTCTTTGAAAACGAGATCAAAATCAATGAAATCGTCCTTGAACTTAGTTTTTACTCCAGGTTTTAGAGTGCTGAATTCGGCGATTTTCCAAGAGAAAGATCTCCGATTTACTTTGAAAACAGTTCGGGCAG
Source organism: Argiope bruennichi (assembly GCF_947563725.1). Classification (NCBI taxonomy): domain Eukaryota; kingdom Metazoa; phylum Arthropoda; class Arachnida; order Araneae; family Araneidae; genus Argiope; species Argiope bruennichi. The sequence goes on from NC_079156.1 coordinate 109,187,941, forward strand.
ATAAATGATTAGGTTTAACAGGTATCTTACTTTTTTTCCAAATCATACACTGAATCGTCAAAGAATCTTCAGAAATAAATGCTTCTCTTTTAGCGACGAAAACAGTTTCTCGTAATGCTATTATAGAGCAAAAAGAATAGTCTTTCTGGAAACGTTCACTCGATTCAGACAAAACATTTACGGATGAATCATCTTTAGATAGAATTCTGAGTTGATATTTTACATCAACAATATATGGCCCACAACAATCCTCTTCTCTATGAAGATACAAATGGATGTTATCATAGTTAGGATACAGCCTCAATGCCCATTTCGTTCCATCGATTGCATCAGAAATGAAAGCGGGACTAATAATTGGAATTACTTTTTTCAGCCACCAGTGACTTATGTTTTCAATTTTCCACAGGAAAACGCACCCGTTTGTTTCTTCATCACTTTTGGCTGCCATTTAAAATTCCTTTCATATAAACTGCCAACAAAATTAGAGTTATAAAAAAAATTAAATTCAAATATTCGGAGAAAGAATTAATACCTAAGTTGAGCGAGATTCCATTACTTTTTACCGACGAATTTCAAGCTCCGAAAAGATAGAACATGAAAGGGGAATTCCCTTCAGCTAAACGCCTTCTACCGACTGTGATCAATGATTGGCTACTTTCAAGCATGTGATCTCATGACGAATTTCTTTATCAAACTGATACAAATTTTCTTCCTTTGTGCTAACTCTCCGCTGCTTTATTTATGTTTTGTTTTTAAAAGAACCCAGCGTGCCCGTTAAACTTTCAACGACGCCGTTATATCTCACTCCATACCTTTTCATTTAATTTGTATTTATTTCCTTCGTTGGTATAGTTTTTATTTTGACTCTTCCTTGTTCGGTCGAGAACTACCTACCATTGCTTTTTAAATGATAAATCATAGTGAATCTAGTTTTAATACTGATACAAAAAATTTGGCGCTGTAAGAATTTAGCTATATGCTCCCTTTCTCATAAATTATTCACAGTATTTTCGTAGATAAAATTGAAAACTGCGATCTTCATATATTTTGCTCAGAAATCCCGAAGATAAAAATTCGCAGATTACTTTAATTTCAATAAAAAGCGATTTTTTTTAAAAAAGTTGAGTAGTAATAATTTCGATTAAATATGATTGTGTAACAATTTATACAGAAACCACATTTGTCACTTTAATTTGTTTATATTTAATGGAGAAATTCAAAAAACTCGTTACATCCTATTTTTTTTTTCAATTCCTACTATTAGTTCACATTCCCCTATGTATTGTATTTATTTATATATCTTGTTCAAATTTTCAATCGTTCATAAAATACTTTTCATTCATCCACTCAAGTTCAAATACATTTTTTAAAACTTGTAGTGGATGACCTCTGATGTTAATACAATTTTTTCAAATATTAATTCATTAATTAAATGTAATTAATTTTTAATACTTTAAATAGAGTTTTAGTAGTTTGTAATAAAAATTGAAATGAACAGGCATTAGCTCAATCGGTAAAATGCAAGAATTTAAGTATTTTTTACGTGAAAATGAAGAATGCGAGTTCAGTTCTTGCAAAAATCAATAATTTTTTTGATAATTATTTAATAAAAAGTAACTAAAATAATTTTTTTCTTTGTTGACCTAAGTAGGAATTGAATTAAAAAATTTTCATATTACTTGTTTTGAAACCAATATAGATAAAAACATAAATTTTAATTATGTTTAATGTTCTCCTAGACAAAGAATACTATTAAGTATTCTTTTTATAATGTTATGGATGAAATTCGTCAACTCTATTCCTTATTTGGTTTGGACAAAAGATTTATGATCATTAAGATCTATATTTGCATTTATATGTAGATACGGAACCTTCCACTCTCTTTTTTTTTCTGTATTACAAGCCGCCTTTGGCGACAAGTTTGTTCATCCTAATACCGACGTTTTAGGCTGTTAAATGATACATATAGAATGCATGTACATATTTTTAAAAAAATCACCATATTTGTTACGACTGCAAAACTTGAATTCAATCGACTGATTTTCCTGCAGATTAAAAGATGCATATATACTGTGAAATAAAAACAAAAGGAAAATTTCAAGTTTTTTTTTTTTTTTTTTTTTTTTTTTTTTTGCAAGAACACGAAATTGAATGTTTTAATGAATGGGTTTTTATTCTATAATAACAATTAAAAATATTAAATCAAATTGTATTAAAAATATTATTAAAATGTAGAGGAAAAATGTTCGGAAATGAAATTTATATTATTAATAAGATAATTTTTAGAGTCTATGATAATACAGTTTAATAAAATAATTGTTTCAGATGGGATGAACATCTATGTCCATAGGTAATTCATAAAGATTACCCGTTTGGCGACGGTTGTGTCTATTTCTGTCTTGATTTAGGTTTCGGTTTTAGCCCTTTATGTCTTCTTTTTTTCCGATTGATTGGACTTTTTGGTGATTGGTCGAACACTCTCCAGAGTATTTCTAATTAAATTTTGCAATTCCATTAATTAACTGAGCGAAGTGCTAAATTCATTGCAACTGCAAAAATATGCAATGAAGCAGAATCAAATTTGCGCAATGTTATATTTACATTTAACTGCTGCCATTCGGGAATAACTGATAAGAGCGATTTTTGTGCCACGCACGTTAGCGCTGTCGTATCACTTTTATCACAAGATGATATGACAAAGTTTATTTAAGTCACTGCAGATTTGAATAATCGTGTTTAAATATATGAGAAGACGAAAACCGATTGACAATCCATCCTTTGGCAGATTTGATTTAAAATATGCCAAGAAATCAATCACAATTTAGATGTTAAAACTCTGGACAAAATTTCATTTAACTAAATTATTACATTGTTGAATTATAGCGCTTACATACATGCAAAACTACAGGCAGGTAAATGGTCAAATGTTTGATGGATTTGGGTCCAAACAAGATACGGAACTATATTTTAGATGCTAAAACTGTTATTAAATTTTAAGGGCCGGGATAGCTTGGTTGGTAGGGTCTTGTATTCGCGTCCCTTTGTTGCGAGTTCGAACCCCGCTGGCCGAAGACTCTCCGCTTGTGTGGTGGCTGGCGTGCGTATGAATCTGTCGTAGTCACAAAGTCCTCCATGTCGAGAGTAATAACATTAGGGGTAGTGGATCAGGGGTGATCGTTCTCTGATTCAGGTCTAAGTTACGATCTGTGGTTGAGCGAATGAAATTCATGAATGAAGTCCGCACCATAAAAAGAGTAGTGACGTGTATAGAAACCAAGTCGTACACTTGGCCCTAGATGGCGCCACTGAAAAAACAAGAGACGCATCCTATCGGCTTAAATTGATGTCTTCGTAACAGCGGGTTTGTCCATGGCAAGTGCTATAAAAAGCGTCAAATTTTATCTATCTAGCTCTAAATTTTCTAATTATCGTGCTCACATGTACTCAGATAGCCGGACTGACAGATTTTAATGAATTTCCTCTAAATGGACTTTGTTTAAAATTCAATAGAAATTCACAGATTTAAGCCTTTAAGTCTGTGTACTAAATTTCATCTGTCTAGATCAAAGTATTTTTAAGTTATCTCGTGCAGATACATACATATAAATATATATATGCATGCAATCCGGTAATTAAATAAAAATTAAGCATGCATGCATGTTTAATCTTTATTAATAATTCCTTCACTATTACACACTGGTTGTAATACAATATTATATATTTTATTATCATGTAAAATTTTTATTTATAGATATAATTGAATTATGTACATTTAAAATGTTTTATTCTTTGTATAAGCGTACTATTTTAGGATGATTCTCAATGGGAAAATACATCCATGATAGTTCATAATATTTTCTTATTATTTGTGTATTAAAACTTATTAATATTGATAACCCTATATTTGCTACAAATGTACCTCAATAAATTTAGCTGTAATGATTGTGAAAACATTTACAGCTCAAAATTTACGTCTTTTCTAAGCCTTTTTAAAGAATTCGAATTATCACTTTCAAATTGACATATCAGATACAAAAATCGAATTACTGAAATTTTATTATTCAAATTAACAAATAAGTAGAAATTAAGAAAACAGATTACGCATTTGATAAGTTATTTAAAAAAAATTTAAAGCTTGGTACTATAAGCTTCCATATACCCGATTCTCCAATATTTCTTTTTAAGGAGTGTATGCATGGCACAATTATTTGTATTGACAATATACAATCTTTTCACTGTCTTAATTATCTCACAAACGCCTATAATTAATTGAGCATAGAAACAAGCAAAATTGCTTGAATTCCTTTATAAAGAATTATTTAATAAGATAAATAATTAATCAAAAAATCTCTTCAAAATTTGTTATGATGAAATTTGTTTCTTATTATAGTAAATGTAAATTACGATTACAAATACAAGAATTAATAAAAATACATAAATAATCAAATAATTTCTTCAAAATTTGTTATGACTAAATTTACTTCTTTCCATAGTAAATGTAATCTACTAATACAAATACAAGAATTATACATTCTTTAAACACCAAAATCATTCGCAGTCAATCGTTTCAGTATTTTTATAAAAATAACTAGAAGTAATAATTTCGCTGTGCGTTATTATAAAAAGAAATAAATTTTTTTTGAAACGATTTATTTTTATATTAGGAATTACAAAAACATATAAAACCAAAAAAATACTAATTAAAATTAAAAATTTTATGAAGTTTTCTTAAAGTAAGCAATATCATTACTACATTCATATCACAAAAATTTTCCAGGGAAAAGATACTATAATTATATACTTAAATGAAATTAACTGCATTTTCAAGATTGCATATTTTTAATACGAATAAATGAAAACGCTAATCACTTACACAAGCAGTGCTGAATCTTAGCCAGGCAGAAATTTCCGATACATCGTTTCTGCAGCCAATTTAAGATTAGTATCCATGATAAGATTCCATTCCTGCGAGCAAAAAACTTCGTCATATTTCAGCATATAGTCTTGGACAGCGGTTTTCAGGTCTTCATCGTGGTATAAATCAGCGACAACTAAAATGTCACAAGCTTTGTTTAGACACAAATTGTCTCTCAAGAAAGACGAACACCTGCTTCTTAGCGACAGAATCTCATACTTATCCGCAGCCACGTACAATTTGATTGCATTTTCCAACTGCAAATCTTCCAGAGAGTCTGTATAAATATACTGAATCATTCGGCGCACAGTATCATCCTCCAAATCGGTGATATCGACGCATCCAATGTTCACCTCCTTCATGTCATTGCTGAACATTCTCCTGAACACTGGGGATCTGACACTCAAAATATTCTTGTGAACTGGAAAGGATTGCGTTGAAGTACGAAGCTCCATGTCGCTGAAAATCCCATCTTTATACATGGATTTCATGTCAATCACCAGAGCTGGTGGGTATTCATTTTTCTCTTTCCCTACACGATGTTCGTTTCCTTTTTCGATAGTCACATTCGTTGTTTTTGGAGAAATTATTCCGCAGCCACAGACTTCATATAAGACAGTCCCATTCGAAGAGACGTATTCACATTCGAGAGATAGAACATCATTTGGCAAATTTCGGTGTTTGTCTTCCAGCAATTTATCAACGAAGAGCAGAGTTGATGATATTCCTCTTTTCAAATCGGATTCAAAATATTCATGGGTTTCGCTATCTGTCTTTTTACCTTCCGAGTCTATGATGCAAGTCTTAAAAGAAAAATATTTTACGCTCTTATCAAGTAAAACGCCATCCATGACCAGCTTTTTTCCAAAGTCAAGTCCTTCATTTAAAACGAGATCAAAATCAATGAAATCGTCCTTGATCCTGGTTCTTACTCCAGGCTTCAGGGTACTGAATTCGTCGATTTTCCAACAGAAAGATCTCCGATTTACTTTGAAAACTGTTCGGGCAGATAAATGTCTGGTTTTAACAGGTGTTCTGCTTTGCTTCCAAATCACGCACTGTACTGTCAAAGTGTCTTCAGGAACAAATGCTTCTCTTTCAGTGACGAAAATTGCTTCTCTTATGTTGCTTCCTGCCATAATCGATTTGCCTTTACGGAAACAGTTCGTCCATTCACATATAATATTCAAGAGTGAACCATCTTTACGCAATAATGAAATTTGATAATTTATAGAAACACTATTTGGCCCGCTACATTCTTTCTCTCTTACAAGAAAAAAGCTTACGCAATTTTCATCAATGTATCCTTTGGGATATAACTGCAACGACCATTTCGCGCCCTCTGCAATGAAAGTGGGACTCAGTATTGGTCTTTCCTTCTGAAACCAGTAGTGACTTATGTTTTCAATTTTCCATTGGATAGTACAACCATCTGTTTTCTTTAGAGATTTGGCTGCCATTTGGAATTCCTTTCATTTAAATTTTTGATAAAACTAGTTTCAAAAAGAAAAATTACAATATAGTATTCGATTAAAGAATTTATAACTGAACAAATCACTATCTCTTCAATTAATATCACACTGAACTTACGAAGACTGGGATGAAAAGAATTCCCTCCACTTACGCGTTCTGCTTATTAGGAACAGTGATAGGTTATCTTACAGCAAGTGACTTTACGACAGCTGTTAAAACTTTTCTAAGCAGAAAGTTTTTCTTCTTCTTTGAGGACGATCTGCTGCTTTTTTCAGATGCTTGTTTCCAACTCAATTTTACAATCGTCATCACATACAAAAAAAAAAGTGTCTACGATGTGTTTTTATCGATTTAATATTATTTCTTTCATTCATTTTTCCAATCCAATTTTACAGTCTTTATAACACAAAAAAAAATGTGTCTACGATGTGCTTTTATTGATTTAATTATACTTCAACCATTAATTTTTCCAACCCAATTTTACAGCCTTCATCTCATAGAAAAAAAGTGTGTCTACGATATGTTTTTATTGTTTTAATTCAATGTGTTTTTACTGATTTAATAACATTTCTTTCATTAATTTTCCAACCCAATATTACAGCCTTCATCTCATACAAAAAAAAAAAAAAACCGTGTCTACACTGTGTTTTTATTGATTTAATAATATTTCTTTCATTGATTTTTCCAACCCAATTTTACAGTCTTCATCAGAAAAAATATGTGTCTACGATGTGCTTTTATTGATTTAATTATACTTCAATCATTGATTTTTCCAACCCAATTTTACAGCCTTCATCCCATAGAAAAAATATGTCTCTACGATATGTTTTTATTGATTTAATTCAATGTGTTTTTACTGATTTAATAACAATTTTTTCATTAATTTTCAAACCCAATTTTACAGCCTTCATCTCATACAAAAAACGTGTCTACACTGTGTTTTTATTGATTTAATAATATTTCTTTCATTGATTTTTCCAACCCAATTTTACAGTCTTCACCCCATACAAAAAAAATGTGCCTACCGTGTGTTTTTATTGATTTAATTACATTTCTTTCATTGAGTTTTCCAACCCAATTTTACTGTCTTCAACACATACAAAAAAATGTGTCTACGATGGGTTTTTATTGATTTAATTATATTTCTTTCACTGATTTTTCCAACCCAATTTTACAGTCTTCATCAGAAAAAAAATGAATCTACGATGTGTTTTTATTGATTTAATTATATTTCGTGCATTGATTTTTCCAACCCAATTTTACAGTCTTCATCAGAAAAAAAAATGTGTCAACGATGTGTTTTTATTGATTTAATTATATTTCTTTCATTGATTTTTCCAACCGAATTTTACAGTCTTCATCAGAAAAAAAATGTGTCCAAGATGTGTTTTTATTGATTTAATTATATTTCTTTCATTGATTTTTCCAACCCAATTTTACAGTCTTCACCCCATACAAAAAAAAATGTGCCTACCGTGTGTTTTTATTGATTTAATTACATTTCGTTCATTGATTTTTCCAACCCAATTTTACAGTCTTCACCCCATACAAAAAAAATGTTCTTACGTTGTGTTTTTATTGATTTAATTACATTTCTTTCATTGGGTTTTCCAACCCAATTTTACTGTCTTCAACACATACAAAAAAATGTGTCAACGATGTGTTTTTATTGATTTAATTATATTTCTTTCATTGATTTTTCCAACCCAATTTTACAGTCTTCATCAGAAAAAAAATGTGTCCAAGATGTGTTTTTATTGATTTAATTATATTTCTTTCATTGATTTTTCCAACCCAATTTTACAGTCTTCATCAGAAAAAAAATGTGTCAACGATGTGTTTTTATTGATTAAATTATATTTCTTTCATTGATTTTTCCAACCCAATTTTACAGTCTTCATCAGAAAAAAAATGTGTCCAAGATGTGTTTTTATTGATTTAATTATATTTCTTTCATTGATTTTTCCAACCCAATTTTACAGTCTTCATCAGAAAAAAAATGTGTCCAAGATGTGTTTTTATTGATTTAATTATATTTCGTGCATTGATTTTTCCAACCCAATTTTACAGTCTTCACCCCATACAAAAAAAATGTTCTTACGTTGTGTTTTTATTGATTTAATTATATTTCTTTCATTAAGTTTCTAAAATTAATTTATAAATTTTAATTTCATCTCTTCGTGTTACAATATCTTCTGTTCTATATCTTTATTTATCATAAATATAAATGTGTGTGCGTGAGTTGGCGCTCTACAGATTAGATCGTTTGGCCTAGAATCATCTAATTTGGCACATATATATTTTGGAAGGTGGAAATTTGCACCTTCTGCGACAATTTCCAAAAATATTACAGCAAGAAAATAATTTTTACATCATCTTAAAATTAAAAAAAATGAGCACTATCTATGATTTTTGTTTAAATTTTCGATTATTTATTAAAAAAGTATTATTTTAGAACTACTCCATTGACCATCGTGATAAAGATACACGCATCAACAAAGCTTCCGCAAGGCTGATTGGTCTAAATGAATGATATTTTACATAACCTGGTCATATTTGGTCGTAGAAGATTGAAATGTTTTATTTATTTAAAAGTTAGAGTTTCAAGAATATGGTTCATAGGATTGATGGAATATATAAAATTTAGCCTTCTGAAATTTTTTAGGAACTATATTTGAGCCTTTAATTTTGAAAGTGGGGCAAGTCTATTTTGGAAAAAAAAAATGGGGATAATGGTAGTTACAGATAAAACTTGTTATGATCTTTTTATACGTAACCAATTTATAGTAAAAAAAAAAAAAAATCAGATTCTAGTATTTGAAAGATAGAAGTTTTAGCTCTTATCGGTATTGAAAATCTCTTTATTTTGAAAGTGGTGCAAGTCCATCTGAGATTTTATTGATTGAAAAAAAATTATTATTATTTATCTTAATTTAAATCCATTTGAAACTACAGCATGAAAACTGAATTATACGATGATTTAGGGAAATTTTTAGCTTTATTGAACAGAAATCGTATACCTTTGAGAAATTATATAAATTTAAAAAAATATTTTATGGTATGCATAACACTTCAGTGCTGAACGATTTATTTTCTGTTCTCGTGATTTAAAAAATAATACGTTTGATTTCAGCAAAAAAAAAAAAAAAAAAAAAATCTGAAGTTTGATTACTTTTGTTCCAAATTTAAATTCAAATTTTTGTACAGATGCCAAAAAAAAAAGAGTACAGAAATACATAGTATAATGAACACAATGGTGTAAGGCTTCTAAAATAGTACGAGTGAGATGACTGTTAATATTTTATGCTTAAAAAAGTTTTGCTGTAAAAACCATAAAAAACAAGCTACATAAAACACTTAACTGAAAATTTTAGCGAGCATGAATCATGGAAAAACTTTTTGCTGTAAAAACCATAAAAAACAAGCTACATAAAACACTTAACTGAAAATTTTAGCGAGCATGAATCATGGAGAAACCAGCTGGTCGCCAAAGGCAGGTATAATCTGGTGATGACATGATAAGAATCTGATAAAATCTAAATCTAAGAAAAAAGAAATCTTTATATCTTTAAAAGAATTTTATATATATATATATATATATATATATATATATATATATATATATATATATATATATATATAAAACGTTACGTTAACTCCTACAATAAAATGAATTACTGATTACACTGAGTGTTGTTTTTTAGAAAATTATAAATTTTTATAAATTTCAGTAGATATTTATAGAAACGTTATCTCATCTTGGAACAGCAATAGGGTTTATACAATCTAAGATCCGAACCAACATTAGTAAATGCTGCCTATTTTTTCTCAAAAAAGAAATCCCTCTCCCACTCTAATTATTCCGAAATTTTTTTTCAATGAAATGATGACACAGTCTACTGTGACATCACATTATGTAAGCATTTAACATTTAAAAAGCAAATTTATCAAATAAAAAATAATTTCAAAGGTGCGAAGGAAACACTTTAAAAAATATTCAACTGCAAATCTAAATTATCTAGAAAACCAACTACTGATATGTCAAAATACGCTGCGACCCCTCATTTCCTATGCAACTAGAATCTGGCCGACTTCTGTTAAAACTTACATCACTGGTCTTCAAAGATTACAAAATATGACGGTTCGTCAAATAAGCAATATCCCGTTGTTTTTATCCGGAAAAATCACATTCAACGAGACTTCAGTCTTGCTTCGATAAATGAATTCCACAGTAAATTATCATCTAGATTTTTCGATAAACTGCATAAAAGCGATCTCCAATCTGGACGAACTCTGTTAAAACTCACATCACTGGTCTCGAAAGATTACAAAATATAATGGTTCCGAAAATCAGCACTATCCCGTGGTTTTGTCCAGAAAAACGACATTCGGCGAAGCCTCAGACTTGGTATGATAAATGGCAATAAATTATCAATATTTTTTTAATAAATTGGATAAAAGCGATAGTATTGTAATGAAAGAAATTGAATCCTACAACATAAAGCTTCCAATAAACGCCAAGAGACCATGAAGTCTCCTCTGTGATTGAATTTAATTGCAGCATTTCCATGCCAATTTGACTCTGGGCTGATTTTTTTAAGGACTTTTATGTAAACTTTCTCTCTGTGTCTTCTTATTTGTACCAAACTCATAAGCAAGTCATATTCCATGCACAATCAATCCAATCGTTGAAATTCTCTTAGAAAAACCACTTCCTAAATCGTTTCATTGCCACTTAATTACCCTTATCATTTTCCAAATCCGAGGCTTAGGAATTATGCGTTCACTATTCCGTGACCTATCCCTCAATTAGACAACTAGAACAGAGAAGATCCGGATTACGTCAAGTTAATTCTCTTGACTTAAGATAATTCTGATAGACCAGATACTATGACAGGGTAGTTCTGGAAATGTTAAAGGGTAATTGTGGATGGGATTGGTCACTGTTTAATTTAAAGTAAGCAGATTTTCTGAACTGCTGTCCTAGACCTGCACATGGAATCCGAAATGATAGCGATGCTGTGGTGTAAGCAAGAGTTACAGACGATCGGGACCTAATATAATATTTATTTCTTCGGGTGTCATCAATGGTTTAGTAAATGTAATTAAAGCCGGGCCATGACAGTTTTTTTACACCCTTTCATGATGTTTTTATTTTTAAAATATGTAATCGCACTACTTTTTTTCCACAATGTTGCCTATAAAGTTGCCGCCCAGTCTTCTATTGCCTCCCCCTTGCCCTCAAACACTACGCCACTGACGGGGGGAGGTAGGGATATGAGAAAAAATTATGGAGCTTGTCAAAATGTTAAAACTAGTTAGAATATTATATGAATAATAAAAAAAACTATGACACTATATGCTTTACATCTGTGTTTGTATGTTACTATTTCTTTATAAATATCTACGATTATAAGTTTTATTTAGAGTTTTTATTAGTTTTTCTTACGATTACTTCATCTACTTTTATTCCATTAGATCATTTGTATCAACGAACAATAAAAGATAAGGAAATAATTTCAGAATCAGATTGTTAAAATTAGATCTTGCTATACTTTTTTTGACATTAATAAGTAATAATGCGTAGCAATTTCCTCCACAATTTAGTGTAATTTACAATGAAACCAGGCTTTGACTTCATTTTATTATGAAGAAACTCGATCATTCGTTTTGAGACAATGTTTTTTTTCGCTGATAATCTTGATATTGATCTACAGTTTTAGTATAAACATCATATACTAAAATTTAAGCATTTAGCTTGTTGTGTGAAACCATACGCCAAATTTTACCCATCTAGTTTTTTTCTTTGCGTTTTTGAATTGCTGTAATCACATCACACATATGAACAAACACATAAAATTCCCATTGATGGATTTCCACATAATTTTATTGCAATCTACTTTGATTCTTGTCACTAGGTCCTTGTGTCTTTTTTCCTGGTGTCATATGAAAGAAAAGTGTGTGAACTCCCTACTGAATGGGTTAAAGACATTATTATTGTTTGAAAAATAGCACGCATTTTCCTGAACATTAGAGGTTTCATGAAATTGTGGTGAATTGCATATAAGCCAGTAACAGCGCTTCTGCCCGGACAGCTGTTTTGGTAAAATCGGATCGTTACTGGACAGCTAACCAAAAGGTCCCAGGTTCAATCCTAGCGCATCCCTCACCTCTAAATTGGTGACCTCGGACGCTGAACCTTCAACCTTCATACAGCTGTTGTGGCGCCATCTACCCGCAACTAAAGTCGCCAGACTCACTTGGCGCAGCAAAGTCGTCAGACTCACGTGACGCAGCAACCCAAAAGTCGCCAGACACACTTGGCGCATCAGCACCCACACACGCTCGCCATAATGCTTGGCGCTACTCAAATAGGGTACAGGCCCATTAAGACAACAACTACTACTACTAAATACATCACCACTCAACATCCGTATCGTCCCCCCCCTTCGTCTCACTGTGGTGAATTGCATATAAGCCAGTAACAGCGCTTCTACCCGGACAGCTGTTTTGGTAAAATCGGATCGTTACTGGACTGCTAACCAAAAGGTTCCAGGTTCTATCCTCCCGCGTCCCATATCTCTTCAAAATGCTAACATCAAGTGTTTGTGGTGAAAATTGTGTTATTTTCATTTTCATTTGTGCTGTTTGTCAACATGTTTTGTTCCAATTAGATGTAGATGTAGATGATTAGATGTTGTAATTAGATAATAATTTCTTTTTATGTAGTTTAAAAAACATTTTAACGCTGACAGAATGTGATTCCGAATCGTTTGATTGCTCTTCTGTACATTTATGGCGTAGAGTGCTAAATCAATCAGCATATATCTCTAATCGTTCTGAAATGTCTGATAATTAATAATGTTCTGAAATTTTTAACTTCTACCTTGATCGAAGTTGCTTTTCTTTGATTTGTGTCAGAATTTTTGGATAATACAATACTTACAAAATCTGATTAACTCTTACGTTATATCTTTTCTGCATATCTTGTTTTTACTTATTTTTCCTTTGCTTCTTAGGAAGATTCCTATAAGAAGACTGCAATGGTTCTCATGACAAGAAGACTCCGGGAAAATTTCTTCAGTTCTTCGCTGATCATGGTCCCTAGAACCCAAAACCACCTTTCGTTCAAAAGTTTATATATATATATATATAAATTAAATCTTAATTAATTTCCTAATTTTTATTTTAATTTAGCCCATATTAACTTAATTCTAAAATGTTCTCCTATTTCCTGATGCAATTCAATCTTTTTTATTTAATTAATGCAACACGAGTTCTGTAGAACTGCTTTAATCAGCATTATATAAACCTCATTGTAAAAACTACCAAAGGGAAAATTTCGCTTTCTTCTGCTCTTGTATCGCTTATGAACGTATGTCAACTTCATCATCGCTTCTTGTACATAAATTATAAGCAAAATAAATAAAGCAAAATTTTAAAATTCCAAAGTGTCTTCTCTTGGGCCAAGCTACTGCTTAAAAAAATATATGTGTTTATATTATATTATTATATATTATATAATAATATAATATAATATAAATATGTATATTATATTATATTAATGTGTGTATATTATATTATATATAACACTTCCATGTTTCTTGTTAGGTAGATTACTAGAATACTATAAGAAAAACTGCAATGGATCTCATGACAAGACTTCGGGAAAAATTTCTTCAGTTCTTCAACGATCATGGTCCCTAGAACCCAAAACCAACATTCGTTCAAAAGTTTATATACGTAATGCTTTGCCCATATTATCTTGTGAAAAGGAAAACTAGAGTAATTTTGTTTGGATTTTTAAAAAAAATTAGAATATGCTGTAAGAAATGTAAAAATCTCGGACGAGTTCGTAAATGGACCATCTAACGCAAAGGGAGCGGAAATGATGGGGACTGAAATTTTTATTTCTCTTTAACTTCTAAATATTGGAGGTAAAAAAATACATCCGATTAGTCAAATTAGCGCCTCATTAAGACGAGCAACTTTTGTATTTGATGTTTTTCGATATCTGCAATATCTGAGAAATTAGGGACTGAAAAGTCATTTTCAGTCCCTAAGCTTGCCGAGAGGAATTTTTTAGCTAACACCTGCTTTATTTAAATGACCAGAACTTTCTTAGTAAAATAATGATATTATGACCTTATCACACTTCTTTTATTTTATTTGGAAGAATTTTTTCTTTTGTATTTGCTTTAGAAGTTTACAGGTCAGATAACATCATGATAGATTTCAAATTCACAGATATAGTTTAATTATTTGATTTTGTCTTGAAAATTTTCTGAACAAAATACTCAAATTTGTGCAGAGGTAGCTGTACTTTGCCTTAAATATGCCTTATTTCTATTTAATAAATATTCGCGGCTTTTTAATTATCAATCTGATTTTTGAAAATTATTAAATAAAATTCAGAGTGATTTGCAGCATTATTTCCCTTACTCTTCTTTGAATTTTCAAAATTAACTATCATGATTACTTTAGAACTGTGAACTATAGCAATTATGATAAATTCTATAATTATAATTCCTGATTTATTATTGGTTTACTATTAATACCAAGTGTATTACAAATTACACACAGTATTAGCAATATAAAATTCAATATTTATTCGCATATCAAAGATATGTTAATCATGATCAGTTAAAAAAAGATGAAATTATATTTAAAAGATTTCAGTTTATTATAAGCCAGTATAATTTTCATGGATAACGATAGATTAACACATTATAGCATGGCGCATATGTTTGATGAGACACTATAGTGATTATCGTTATTTCGAAATGTTAGAAATAGTTTTCTAGAGGGGACTGTAGCACCCCTGAAGAACAGAACGACCTGGAGCAGATCTTTCTGAAATAGAATTTTAAGGATGAAACTAATCCCAACTTCTCTGGACAACATTATATCTGAGATGCATTTAAATTTCTAGCAATTAGTTAATACTTTTCGTTTTTGGGTTGGAACTAATCCAAAATTTTCTGTACTACTTATTATGAGATGCATTTAATTTTCTAACAGTTAGTTAATACTTTTCCTTTTGGAGCTGAAACGAATCCCGGATTCTCTGGACTGCACTACATCTGAGATGCATTTAAGTTTCTAGCAGTTAGTTAATATCTTTAGTCTAAAAGTTAGTCAGTTACCTTTAGCCCAAAAGGAAAAAATACTCTTTCCCTTTTACATATAATGAAGTTTTTACTTTTCAGGTATTCCCAATAGAGTTGGGGACCTGCTGGTTAATAATAGATCAAATTAAATCTTTCTGAGAATTTTCCACTACTATGTGAAATTCGGAAGCTCGTAAATTGAAGGAGTTGAATTACTGTCTCCGACTGGTCCACCCCCCCCCCCTCATCTGAGGGGTTCTACTGTACACTCTATTGAGTAGGGGTGCCTCGTAGCAGTCTGCATCAAAGTCCGTGTGGGTTCGTCTAGTTAGGAATAAGATTCTGCTTGTATAATCTTCCAGTTACTACAAATTCATTTCCAGCCATTTCAATGAATTTAAATAAATGCCCTCTTTCGGATACATCATCGATATATTTTTGTAAATAGAACTGAAAACCCCAAAGCATCATAAAAATTACTCACAAATTATGAAGGAAAATAGTCGTAGTTTACTCTTTTTCAATAAAAGACCAATTAAAAAAACTGAGTGGCGTAAATTCTTTTATCATTTAAGTGTGGTTACTTAATGTTTTTGTCTAATAGTTTTTAATTGTATTTTATTTAGATCCTAGAAGTTCAAGAGTACAAAGAGCTGAAAACAAAAGTGCTTTTCTTCCCCATATTTTTAAAAATTACTGTTAATTATTGTTTTTACGGAAGAGAGGTTGATGGGTAAGTTCTAGGAATTAATGCGCCTACATTTTCATAGTCGAGAGATCAGTTTTATCTTCAAGATATTTTAAAGAAACCATCAGGTTTTCAAGAAGTAGGGAAGAATCTGAAGTATTCAATATTGGAGTATTTTAATGTAAATTAAAGAATTCTAGCAAAATGTTTAATACCCATTAAATTTTCTTCGAAATCATTAATATTATAGCCTTGTGCGGATAGTTTAGTTTAGTCATATTAACGTTCCGTTTGAAGCAACACTAGGGCTATTTTGGGACGGACCTCGTAATTTTGAACCGCGGTTAGATGATGAGGACGACACCTGAGCTGGCACCCCCCCCCCTCTCCACACCAGCGGGAGGACGTTTGGTCAGGACGGATTTGAAGTGCAACAGACCCCCTTACACGACGGTTCTTCGGTGGAATAGGGTCTCGAATCTGAAACCCTCCAGTTCCGAAGCCGAAACCTTACCACCAGGCCACCACGGCCCTTAACCTTGTGCGGAATTTTCTGGCTCATAAATCTCATATCAGTTTTATTTAAAGAAAATAAATTACATTTTATAGTTTGCATAGCATTTTATTATAAATATTCAAATATATTTATACTTGAAATTTGGAACATAAAAAAAGATCAAATAAAATACGTAAATAATTAAATTATTTTTCCAAAAATCAGCCGAATCTCACTACATTTGCTGAGTAATATAATACATGAAATTAAAATACACATCTTATTTTTTAAAAACTTATTATTTTAGCATTTTTACATAAATGTACAGTGGCCCTAGCTTTAATCTCATCCCCTGTAAAAAAAGTTGCATTATAATATGAGTAAAATATCACAAAAAGTATCAAAAAATTTGTAGAAAAACTCAATTTCCCTAAGTCTTAAAATCATCATTTATAATAGCAAACAAAATGCATGCAAACATACTTATTATATACGCGTCAAACATCATCACAGTAATAATCAAAATGGAGAACTTATCGAAAAAATATTGCCACAAGAAATATCATATAAAATACATAATCTCGTGATATATACTTACTAAAACGCATTTCCATTTTATGTTTGTAAAATGAACAATTCATCTCAATCATATGTGGAGGGGCATCACGAATATAAAAGCATTGTTAAATTTTAGCCAGGGAAAACCTTCAAATACATGATATCCGCAGCCAATTTAGGATTAGCGTCCATGAAAAGTTTCCATTCCCGCAAGCCAAACACTTCTGTGTCCTTTTTCAATATATAATCCTGCACAAAGTGTTTTAGGTCATCGTCATGGTGCCGGTCAGCCAAAGTTAAAACTTCACAAGCTTCAGTGGGGCACAAGTTGTCCTTCAAGAAAGTAGAGCATCTACTCATTAAGGATAGGATCTCATATTTATCTGCAGCTGCGTACAACTTGCATGCGCTTTCAAAATGTAGATCTTCCAGGATGTCGGTGTACATGTATAGAAGCATTTGGTGTATAGCATCTTCCTCCAAATCGATGATGTCGATATGTCCGCTGTTCTTCTCTTTCATATCATTGACGAGCATTCTCTTGAACACAGGGGATCTGGCGCTTAAAATATTTTTGTGAGCTGGGAATACCCGTTTTGAGGTACGAAGCTCAATGTCGTGAAAACTCCCATCTTCATACATGGATTTCAAGGCATTTATCACAGCTGACGTATTTGGAGATTTCACTTTTTCAGGAGCTGTTGTCGTTACTTTAGGAGAAATTATACCACAACTGCAAATTTCATTTAAAACAGTTCCATTTGAAGAGACAAATTCACACTCGAATAACAAGCTGTGAGCGTTCTTTTCCAGGTTTTTGATGAGCACTGTTGATAATGTTCCTTTTTTAAGATCACAGGCAAAATATTCACGAATTCCGCACATTTCCTTTTCCCCTTTCGCATTCATTCTGGAAATTTTGAAAGAAAAATATTTCGTATTCTCAGCGAATGAAATGATGTCTACATCCAGTTTATAAATAGAAAGTCCTTCAGATAAAATGAAATCAATGGCAATCAAATCATCTCTGAACTTATTTCTTAGACTATCCTTAGAAATGGTGAATTGATCGATTTTCCAAATGTAAACTTTCCTATTTACTTTAAAAACCGTCCGAGCAGATATTAATTTTGGTTTTAAGAGCGTTTCTTTCTTGTTCCAAATTGTACACTGCACAGTTAGAGTATCATCAGGAAGAAATGACTCTTTTTCAGTGATGAAAACTTTCTCATGTAATTCACGTATTGGGTGAGCAAAAACATTCTTTTTCATGAAACTCCAATTCGATACTGTTACTTCCGTCAAAACCGAGCCATCCTTGCCAAGGAATGATAGTTGGAAATTCACTTTAACGGCAATCGGTCCAGTGCAGTCTTCTTTTCTGTGGAGATAAAAACTGACATGATTTTTGTCAATGTATCCCATGGGATACAACAACAGCGACCATTTTGTACCGTCTAATGCATCTGTGATGAAAGCGGGACTAGCGATGCATTCTCCTGTTTTTAACCAGCAATGACTGATGTTTTCAATTTTCCATACAAAAGTATATCCGTTTATTTTGTCATCAATTTTAGTTGCCATTAGTTGCCTTTCCTTGAAGCCATTGAGCAAATTTAGTAACAAAATGAACACATTACTATCCAAAAAGTGAAACAAAATATTGTCTGAGCAGTACTAGTCGTTCACCGTTATTTTTTTGCTCATAATCATAAAATCAAGTTCAGAAGTATCCAATTAAAAAGGGAAATTCCCTTTGTTTAAGCATCACCCACTTTACAGGACAGACCGATAAGATATCTATGAAGACACGACCTAACAACAGAAGACAGAATAAAAAACTTGCATGAATGGTGTCACTTGACTTTGATCATTGTTGATAAACGATTCCAAAGTTAGCATTTTAGTTCTTCATTGTTTGATAAAACAGTGCTTAACTCTCTGACCGAATAGATAATGACTGTCATTTTTATTATGTTGCAACTATTTATCGGTTTTTAATAGCACAAGATTCGGCGACTAACAATACTTCATCTTTGCATAATTCGTATTCAAGAAAGTTAAAAAACTTGATAATCTGAAACATTTTACATAAGTCGAGATATCTCTTCAACCTTTCACAAGGTATCAAAAATCGAATCTTTCGGCCAGTCACATAGGTCTGGTTACTTCGGTTGATTCTTTTTAAATTTAAAAAAAAATTAAATTCTGGCATTGCATAAATTCTGGCATTTTGTGTTTCGTTTCAGTGGAGATGAGAATTTTATCACCGATATGTTTATTCATATCAGAATAATAGGGTTTCAAGGATTCACATTTCCCTGGAGTGTTAAAACTGCCTTCCTCATGTTATGGGGACTTCACATGTACAGCCCAGTTTGGTTGTGTGTGTTTCACCGTCGTCTTTGGAGGTATAGCCCATCAGATTTACCTCTAAAGCGCGATAGTGGATATTTGATCTTTTCCATAGCAAACCTTGCCGTGAGTATTCGAAGAACATGCCGTTATATAAAGGAGTGAATGTTTCCTGATAATACTTACTTGGACAAATAGATTAGTTTCTTTCCTGATAATACTTACTTGGACAAATAGATTAGTTTCTTTACTGATAATACTTACTTGGACAAATAGATTAGTTTCTTTCCTGATAATACTTACTTGGACAAATAGATTAGTTTCTTTCCTGATAATACTTACTTGGACAAATAGATTAGTTTCTTTCCTGATAATACTTACTTGGACAAATAGATTAGTTTCTTTCCTGATAATAATTACTTGGACAAATAGATTAGTTTCTTTACTGATAATACTTACTTGGACAAATAGATTAGTTTCTTTCCTGATAATACTTACTTGGACAAATAGATTAGTTTCTTTCCTGATAATACTTACTTGGACAAATAGATTAGTTTCTTTCCTGATAATACTTACTTGGACAAATAGATTAGTTTTTTTGCTGATAATACTTACTTGGACAAATAGATTAGTTTCTTTACTGATAATACTTATTTGGACAAATAGACTAGTTTCTTCCCTGATAATACTTACTTGGACAAATAGATTAGTTTCTTTCCTTATAATACTTACTTGGACAAGCAGATTAGTTCCTTTCCTGATAATACTTGGATAATTAGATTAGTAATCATTTGTAAAAATACTGAATGAAGAAAAAAAGAAATAATGGAGATTCGAACCTCTGGATCGAATCCTTCAAGAACGATGATGATTTAGGCTTGGTTCATCGGATAGGTAGGTGACTGCATTGAAAAATCGTTTTTTTTTTTTTTTTTTGCGAATTTATGATTTATTTTTATTCTTAATCTTTGAACAGATTAATTTATAAAACCATCAGAATCATTTATGTTTATTTTTTAAGAAGTACCACTGATTTTTAGATTTGTATTTACATACTTTTTAATCTTATTTTACATCTTTTTATGCTGTTTTCTCATATTCTAATCTTTGGTAGAATTTTCTTACGGGAAAACCTCGTAAGTCAAAATCTAATGAATATTTTTCATTCAAATTAGGTATAATAATTTCTCAATAAGTTCTGCAGTTTTTGAATTAGACAATAAGTAATCTATTCATTTAGAAATATTTTATTATTGTTTTAGTGCTTCATAAGTGAAAAAAAATATGAAAATTTGGTGTTATTTATAATTCGAACCTCAGTATTTAAAGAATGGATAAAAATACAACTTATTTTTTAATTCAGGAAAGAGATAATATATTTTTGAAGCCATTTGCAAATTTTCAAGCAGATTATTTGACAAATATCTAAACTGGATGGTTTTTGCTTTATGCCTCTTTTTAGCCACCCACTCATTTTTTCCAATTTTTAAAAAAACCTTTGCGACTTAATTGTTATATTTTTGTTTCATTGGCATTTTTTTCAATATTTTTTTAAGCAACTATTCAAAAATACAGCTATTTTCGAAAATTTTTCAAAAACTTGATCTCGAACATAGTCAGATACCTTAAAGAAGATTCGAACATCTGGTCCGAAACATTTTGGCATGACTATAAATTAGGCTTGATTCATCGATCCTAATCACATGGCAGCTGTAACGTCACGTAGAACCCAGTAGGAATAGTGTTCTCAAAGCTTCTACGCATACTCCCTAAAAAGCATGTATGTCTCCTCCCCCCCCCCATCGCCACTACAAAAATTGAGGACCTTGGGTAATATTGTAAATGCTTTACATGGCATTGGCCGATAACAGTTACAAAATATTGATCTTTGTCGTGGATTTAGTATTTTTATTGAACCTATCGTCTTGGCGATCTTTGGCGAAATTTTTGGCGATTCCGGTTATTAGTACCTCAAAATTAAATTTGTGTTTTAGATGGATTTTTTTCGAACTAAAACCAAAATTTGCAACAGAACTTCAATTTCAGTCACAAAGTCACATTCGAAATTCCATATATTTTAGTCACTGCGTTTTCAAATCATTGCGTTTGACTTGCTTTTGAAAGTACTGACCGATAGACAGGCAGCTTTTAGACAATTTGGCTCTAAATATGATAGGTATCTGTACTTTAGATCTTAATTCTGTGCTCTAAATTTTATTCAGTCATGTCTCTTCATTTTGTAGCTATCCTTTTAACTTATATTCAGACAGGCAAACTTCCTCTGAAGGCATGTCACTTATATTCGGCAGAAGTCTATAAATGTGAAAAAAAAAACCATATACCGAATTTTATTATTAGATAAAAATGTTTTTGAGTTGGTGTGTTCACAGTCAGATAGTCAAAAAATGTGTTTTTCGAACTCAAAGATCGTCACTCACTTCGTCAAAATGTCTTCGAATTTTTCGACTATTATAACATTTTCTTACTAATTTGAAAAGGAGAAAATAAAAAATGTGTTTAATATAATGGGTATGCGGTTTAGTGTATTTATCCAATAACTAAGTGAAAATTCTTTTTATGAAAAAATGTGAGGATATGAAAGTGCTATTACTGAAGAGTTTAGGTTTTGAATTTTAAAATATTGTTAAGATGTTTTTTATGCAACTATATGATCCGAAGTTATTGAAAAAAAAATTTAAAATATTGACCCATTTTTAATTAAAATTCTGAAAAAATTCTTTATGATTGAGCATTAATTACTACCGAAGTAAAATTTATTGCCAGTCATAATCAGATGTAGAGTTATTAAAATTTTTAGTTCTATATTAGATGGTCTACCCTGTAGTTCGTTTTGAATGATTTTTTCCCATCACATGCTTCTCAGTAGCGCTTTACACAGTTTTCAAATAACTTATAAATATTATCATTATAAAGGAAAAGTAGTAGATGAAATAAATAATAAAATGAAAAAATAAAAATAATTTTAGTTGGTGAAAGAATTTGTTAATTAAAAAAAGATTTTGAAGGCGAGCCAATTCGAATTTCTATCAAGTTCGTGAAGCGAAACATATTTTAGCAGTCAAAATGATTTTTGCCGATTTATGGGAAGGTTCGCGAAGTACTTGAACACAAAGTTCCTTACCTCCAGACATTAGAAATGGATCGATTAAAATGGGGTACATTTATTGATGATATTGTTACGAATCTGTGATGTTGCTTCCCAGCATAGTTAGCTCAATCACTGGAAAGACCATTTGACGATCAGCTCTCTTGGATGCTGATGGGTTGCCGGATCAATAACCCCCGGGCTTGGCAGCAAACTTGGCGACCATTTGGTGCCGAATTTGGCGACAAAATGGATAATACTAGCATCTTTAAGAATTTTAGCGATAGAGCCAATAGAAGCTGAGATATGCTTGATTGTTCCCGAACTTTTTCTGCCTGCTTCGGAAACTATAAAAGGCCGGCAGTTCAAGCTGAAGACAGTCGTGTATAAAGTCGTCGAGTGATTTAGAATCGCATAGCGAGTCAACGGCGAATTAGTTGGCTCAGCCTTGCGAAGAGCAGACATTTAGTGGAGCTCAAGCGATTGCTGAATTGAGCTATGTGCCGAATTCTGGAGTTTATTATAGAAGCAGCATTGAGTCGTGTGTGGAGTAGCCAGTCATGTAGTAGTTGGTCGGCGGTTGGATACATCTAAAGCGAGGTAAAGTAGGAAATTGCAGACATTTGGAGAGACCGTAGAGAGTAGCTATGAAGATTTCTTCCTCCTGCTGAATTTTGTCTGGTCGCTTTGTGTGCTATGATTGCTGCTAGCTATCAATTACTATTTGTGAGCTGCTGTTTGCACTAAGTGTGCTGCTGGTGTTGTTTATGTACGTCTCAGATACGTATTGTTATTTATGTATTCGTGCTACTAAAAGTCGTTTTTCGTTACTGAGGACTGTTGATTGTATTACACCATACACCTACTACAAGCGAACTCACTGACTTTACGGTCTTGGTGCAAGAAGTTCCTTAATAAAGAGAAATAAAAGGAAAGAAAAATGAGTTTATATAAGAGCTTTATCGACAAATTCGGTTTAGAGTCAAGCTGGCGTGGTAAAACTGTTGGAGATGCTCTAGTCGCATAAAAGGCGACGCAGTCTTCTGGAATTCTTATCGAACTTGCTGTCGTAAAATTATATTTCCTAGATAACAATGTCATTGCTTTTGTCTAATTTTTCAAAGAACCTGGTTTATAATTTCATGTGACAGTCGTAAAGTGTCGAGAGATTAAAGACTCTGTGAATGTTATTGTACTGGACAAACTACGGCATGTTACTAACTTGCCGAACCGTCTCATTTTGTGAGTCATGCGAGTTCACGAACCTTCACATGCGAGTTTTTGCAGCAGACGAAAGGAGGAGAGGCAGAAACAAGAAACTGCGGGAAAAGTACGTATGTTACGAAAAGTTAGTATAAAAATGTTAATCTTTTACTATTTAAATAACAATTAATGCTATCGGAGGGTATTTAAAATCTTACCACACTTCTAAAATAATTACATTGTAATAAAACTGTTTTTAAAAAAAAAATCGCAAAAATGCTTTGTAAATATTAGAATTTTTTTAGCTTATCTTATAAAATAATTACATACTAAAAATATATATACTAAATAAAGCTTAGTATTTCAGTTAAAATCAACTTTTCATAATGTATCATTGAAACACAACAAAAATGAACAATTCATCTAATACAAAAGAAATTCCCTTCGGCAAGTTGGAAGGCAAAGATAGATTCGTTTTACATCTAAGTTACTATCTGGCAACATAAAGCTTAGTATTTCAATTAAAATCAGCTTTGCATGATATATCACTGAAATAATAAAAATGAACAATTCATCTAATAGAAAAGAAATTCCCTTCGGCAAGCTGGAAGGCAAAGGCAGGAATAAAATGTCCAAGAGTTTTTTCCTCATTTCTCTCTGTGTCGTTCTGTGTTGTGTGTGTGCTCATCGCTTATACATATGCCTGCTTCTCCAAAATGAAATAAAACGACGTCACGAAATCAAAAGTCTTTTCACTGTCTTCAAAACTGCATCCTGCTTCACAAAAAATAATGCTTACACACACGCGCACACACACACACGCACGCACACACACACACATATATATATATATATATATATATATATATATATATATATAATCTTAATTTAGCCCATAGTAAGTTCATTGTCTTATTTCTTGATCCAATTCCACTTTCTCTACTTCATTAAGTCAAGAGAAGCTTTATAAAATTGCTGAAACGGCTAAACGCCGACACATTCTCATGCTCCGCGTGACGGGCTAGACAAATGTCCAATAAACACATTCTTTTTCAAAAGATCCCTGTATTTCCCTTATTTGTGATTAACATACGTCAGAAATCCCTATCAGAATATTATTAGCACTGTAAAAAATATTTTCCCTATCCATATTTCATGCTATTTAAGACGAGGAATAATTTATTTCGTTCTTCTTTCCCACTTCTGCTTTTGCAACGTGCTGTGGCGGACGTGCCTTGTCCGCGCCTTCTTGTAAATAATCATGCCTGCCTCCCGAGAGAGAATAAAACGAACTTAAAAATACAAACTGCTTGTCACACCGGCATTCTGCTTCACATAAAATAATGCTTACATATATATGCAATAATTTTAAGAAAAAATCATTTTTCATAAAAATATGACTTTGAAAGATATTGCATAATATACAGTTTTTTATTAATAGATGCAATTAATCATATTTTCATAATATTTTTAGTCATGAAAATACATAGTGCAGCACATTCTTAAGAGACAATTAAAGACACTAATCACTTACTAAAACATTGCAGTAACTTAATGAGGAAAGACCTTCCGAAACATGACATCCGCAGCCAATTTAGGATTAGTGTCCATAAAATGTTTCCATTCTTGAGAGCCAAACACTTCTTGGTCATGTTTTAGTATGTAATCCTGTACAACTCTTCTAAGATCATCGTCACAGTGTAGGTCAGCCAAAACCATAAAAGCACAAGCTTTGTCCGGAATCAAATTATCTTTCAAAAACGAAGAACACTTGCTTCTCAGAGACATTATCTGATATTTATCTGCAGCCGTATAGAGCTTGTAAGCATTTTCCAACTTCAGATCTTCCAGGGTATCAGTGTATAAGTACTGCAACATTTGGTGCACAGTGTCATCTTCCAGATCGGTTACATCAACATGCCCACAGTTCTTCGCCTTCATGTCACTGCTGAACATTCTTTTGAAAACAGGAGATCTGGCGCTTAAAATGAATTTGTGAGCAGGGTAGCTTTTTGCAGAGGTACGAAGTTCCATATCACTGTGGATCCCGTCATTAAAGGCAGATTTTAATTCGCTCACCAGATCTGGCATTTGCTGAATTGGCTCTTTTTTAACAACCACAGTTTTTGCATTTGAAGAAATTATTCCGTAGCTGCAAAATTCATATAAAACTGTTCCATTTGACGAGACGTATTCACAATGAAGTAACAGTTCATCATTCGGCAAGTACCGTGTTTTGTTTTCCAGTAACATTTTACTAAAGAGAGGCATTGGTAATATTCCTTTCTTAAGATCACAAGAGAGATAGTCAAGCCTTCCACACTCTACCTTTTCTTTCTCCGAACTTATTACGGATATTTTTATCGAAAACTTTTTTATCTGCTCTTTTAGTGAAATGATTTCTATGTCAAGTTTTTTCACAAAATCTATAATTTCATTCAAAACCAGGTCGAAATCAATTAGATCATCTCTGCATTTAGTTCTAATGCCGGACTTAACTTTGCTGAACTCGTCGATTTTCCAAACAAAAGATCTTCGGTTTACCTTGAAAACCGTTAAGACAGATAAATGTATGGGTTTAACTAGTGTCTCGTCTTTTTTCCAAATCGCGCATTGCACCATCAAAGTATCTTCAGGAATAAATGCTTCTGTATCACCGAGGAAAAGTTTTTCTCTTGATTCGATTGCTTCCTCACCAAACACACTTCTAGAAAAACTTTGGACCGATTTAGACATTTCCCCTAAGAATGAACCATTTTTATCCAATAATGCAAATTGGTAATTTACTTCAACGATATCCGGTCCATTACAGTCAGCTTCTCTGCGAAGATAAAGACTGATATTATGTTCATCAGTGTATCCCTTAGGATACAACCATAATTTCCATTTAGTGCATTCCAGTGTATCTGCGACAAAAGCGGGGCTCATAATACTTTGTCTGTGCTTGCATAAACAGTGACTCATATTTTTAATTTTCCACTGGAAAATGCAACCGTTTGTTACATTCTCATTTTTGGTTGCCATATTAGATCACTTGCTCTAAACGCTGCTGACAATAGATTATAAAATTAACTACTTACAAGCAGATTTATGAAAGAAAGAATGAATTCGAAAAGAGAAAGTACACTCTTGTCAAACGAAATGAACCAAGCACTATCGCTGGTTTTGTTTATAACAGTCTATTAATGTTTCAAGTTACAAAGAATCCGACAGGAAGGGCTCTTCCGTTCCATTTTGATAAGTAATGCTTATCTTTTGACACACATGATTGGTTGTCTCAAACTACATGACTTAGAGACGAAATGACACCTGTTTTATTTCTTTAGCTTATTCATATAACGCTGATAAATAGATTCCGATAATAACTATCTTCGTTTCTATATTAGATCAAACATTCGCTTTCAATGTGAATGAAAGTGGGTGATTGATAGCTGTTTTCAATTCATGACAATTATTTTGCACTGACATGAAAATTTATAAATTATGGGGCTTAAGGAGTTTGCGATCAGTGAGAGTGCATACCTGATATCTCCATTTTAAATTAAAAAATAAAATAGCTCTTTTTTCATTGCTGGATTGAATTAGAATATGCATACGTCTGAATATAATTAAGCTGTGTGGGTACATTTCACATAAGTCAATTTAAACCAACGTTGCGTATTTAAGTCTCTATGCTGGTAGATATATAACGCCGATTGCAGAGTAAGACCAACTGGAGTGGTCTCCAAAAACTTTCTCGCATACTCTCCAATAAATGTGTTATCCCAGAGAACGCCTTGCATGGTATTGGCATACAATAGTTACGAAATATTAGTCTTTTCTTGAATACAGCATTTTTACTGAATCTATCGTGTAATTCAAGGATGGGCATTAAGTCGATCGCGATCGAACGTTTGTACCACCAAGACATTTTTTGGGTGTCCGCTTTTACTAAGACTTAAGTAGAGCATACTAAAAGAAATATATCTATGGAACATTGTATTCTCTTTATATTTTAAGGAAAACAAAGCTTTTCATGTTCAATATGACATGATTTTAAAAGCACGTTGTTCAGAACCTAAGAATAGCTTTTGGAATCTAATGACCGTACCCTAATTTTAAAAAGGTTGCATATTGTGGTGAATTGCATATAAGCCAGTAACAGCGCTTCTACCCGAACAGCTGTTTTGGTAAAATGGTTTTAGTTATTGCACTGCTAATCGAAAGGTCCCAGGTTCTATCCCCGCGTATCTCTTATCGCTTTATTGGTGACCTCGGACGCTGAATCTTCAACCTTCGTACAGCTGTTGTGGTGCCATCTACCCGCAACTAAAGTCGTCCAACACACGTGACGCAGCAACCCAAAGCCGTTAGACACACTTGGCGCAACAGCACCCACAAAACGCTCGCCATAACGCTTGGCGCTACTCAAAACTGGGTACAGTCCCATTAAGACAACAGCTACTAATAAAATACTTCACCACTCAACAGCCGTATCGTTCGTCTCACCTTCGATTCACTGGAGGGAGAGTACTGTGGTGAATCGCATATAAGCCAGTAACAGCGCTTCTACCCGTTTTGGTAAAATGGTTTAGTTACTAGACTGCTAACCAAAAGGTCCCAGGTTCTATCCTTCGTCCATCACCTATCGCTTCAATATCATTTAACATCGTTCTTTGGTTCTGTCTACCTGTGAGAATTTGCATTTTCAACGATGAATATAATTAAGACAACATATCATTACCTTCTCACAGATGACCACTTAGAATCCAGTGGAAGTTTAGCAGTTAGTAATTATATCCCGAGATAATGGTGGACAGTATGTAGTCGAAGTTTTCTACTAACTATAACTTCGAGAACTAACTTTAGATGAAAGCTATCTATTTTTTAATGCATTTTGAATTTTTTGATATTAAATGCGTCATTTGATATTATTATATTTGTGACAATTATTATTATGTTTGTTGTTATGTAAGTGAGCACATATTCCGTATTTATTATTAATTTATAATAAATATTGTAGACCTACATCACGGGGTGGTCTGCAATACTTTGAAAGAAATTAGAAGTAGAATGTGCTCTGAAAAAAATCTGCTCACCCCTGGTGTAATACTTGGCGATTATTCGCTGGCATGCGGTTAATAGCATCCAAAAACCGAATTTGGATTTTAGAGGCATTTTCCCCAATTGATTGAAACAGAAATTTGACACAAAATTGCACTTATAGTCACAAACTGCCATATCTAATGTGATGTCATCAAAGTACAGCCGAGTGAATAGGTTAAATTTGTCTTTTAAATTTGTTTATTTATAACATCACAGTCGGACAAAACACATAACGTAAAAACATTTACAACATATAATCAATAGGATATTCATACATCAAATCCATTCCCACGACCATCATCTTAATCTACAAGATAGAACACCATTACCAGGCATCAATGCCTTTTGCTTTCAACACCACATAACATAACACAACACCACGCTGACTCCCGACGAAAGAAATCTCCGTCTGCCAAACGTACTACCGGTGTGATGTCATCACATTTTTGATCTACATCAATACGGTGCTGCCATCTATCTTCTGGCAATTTTCCAGTCAAATTCTTTACACTAATTTGATATATTTAAATCGTTGAGTTTTTGAATTATCTTGTTAACATGTTTCTGAAATTAAAGACCGACAGACAGTCAGCCCGTTGACTTTTCATTTCTTATGCAATTAGTTCTGTCCGTTGAATCTCTGGCTCATCTGGACAAAATTCCGAAATCATTGTCGAACTTTTATTTCTTTAGTAAATCGAATTAATTAATTAATTATGGGAATGTTCGATTTGAAATATGGTCATTGTTAAATCAAAAAACATTAATTTAAAGAGCTTTTTTTTCTTACTTTTCAAATCATTATTTCTCTCTTGAAAAATTGCTAATCTAAACAATTTGAAGTGATGTAATTTTATCAGAATTTAACAAGAATGGAATTCAGTCAATAACGAATCATTCATAACCATCTTGAGTGGTCTCCCCATAACTTTCTAGCATACTCTCTAATAAATTTGTCATGCCAGAGAGCTTTTTACAAGGTAAGTTACGAAATATTAACTTTTGGCGTGAATTTGGCATTTTTACTTTTGCTATCGTGGCATCCTTGGCGAGTTATTTGGCGATTAATTCCTGACTTGCAGTTAATAGTATCCGAAAATCGATTTTGTGTTTCAGACTTTTTTCTCGCCCGATTGAAACAAAAATTTGACACAAAACTACACTTGCAGTTAAAAAATCTCACTCTAAATTCGGCATATTTAAATCATTGATTTTTTAATCATCACGTTTTCATGTTCCTGAAAGTACAGACCGACAGACAGTCAACCCGTTATTGGATTTGTTTAAAAATTCGATAGATGTCTGTACTATAGATGTTAAATCAATGTACCGAATCTCATCTATCTAGCTCTCTTCGTTTTGTAGTTATCTTGTTAACTTATATTCGAACAGCCGAACAGACGGACTTCCTCTGAACAGATTTTAATTAAAATTTGATAGAAATCTGCAAATTTGGTGCAAAAAAACATATAACAAATTTGAATCGTCCAGCTCAAAGCGTTTTTAAGCAATCTTAGTCTCAGACAGACAGATGGGCGAACATCTTCAAAAAATGTGTCAGGGAGTCTAAAACTTCGTCAAAATCTCGATTTTAATTTTTTGATTGATTACTATATTTTCTAGATATTATGTATATGGGAAGATGAAAAGGGGAAATCATCATATTTCTGATGAAATATTGACTGATAGCACATGATCCACACACACACACGCACAGACATACACACATACACACACACGCACGCACGCACACACACACACACACACAAGAATGCAGGTTGACGCAGAATGCAGGTTTGACAAACAGTGAAGAGACTTTGTATTTTTTTATTCTTTTTAATATTCATTCCGGGAGAGCAATTTATTTACAAGCAGGAGCGGGCAAGGCACGTCCACAACAGCGCGGCACAAAAGCAGAAGTGAGAAAAAGGAACGGAACAAATGATCACTAGTCTTATATAACATGGGATTTCCGGTCACGTGGCGACTGAATACATGTGTTGACCTTTGACAAGGGCACTGAAAGTATCATTTCCACTTGATACGTAGACTGATTGCGCAGTAATTTTTACACAGCTTCATACGTGGAATGAGATCAAGAAATAAGAGAATATTTTACTAATTAAGATAAAGTTTTGGAAATTAATTTGGATTTAATTAAGAGTTTAAAATATCATTATATATGTGTGTGTGTGTGTGTTCCAAACCAAAACAACTTCATGTTCTCACATGATCATTAATGCAATGTAACAAAATTATTCCTCTTTGAATGTAGAATTCACACATGAAATAAAAATACATGACTTTGTATTTTCATAAAGACGTTATTTATTTAATTTTTTTTGTCATGTTTAATAACAATCAATGACAACAATAGCATTAGCAATCTTTTCATTTCCTAAAAATAAATGCCTTATAATTCAATCAATTGAAATTTATTCAAATAAAAAAAATACTTTTCTTTTTAAAAATCAGTTTCAATTTAAAAGACTTTGCATTCACTAGCCTTTTTATCAAAATCATTGCATATGTATAAAAGAAAATAAAATGCACAATTTTATAATAATTAAAACCCATTTCGCATCAAACGTTATGATATTAAAAAAATAAGCATTTTATTTCAATAAATAAAATTATTTTTAAACAATACCGATTATAATCACGTGGTATACCTTTATCCTTTACCTTTTTATTTGTATTGTTTACCTTTACCTTATTACCTTTTTATCATTATGTACTTTATTATACAAGGGGTGTTCAAATGAAAAGTTACGAAACGTCGTAACAAAGTAACCGTTAACATATTTGCCTATGCCGCTATGTGAGAACGTAGCTATGCATCTAAGGATGCGATTGGAGTCTCCGGCGTTGATCAGAGCATGCGTGGGCGCTCACATGCGCAGGAGAGAGCAGAGGCTCTTATAAAGAGCACCGTCCAAGGTCCGCAACTTGTTGAATTCCTCGACCACAGAAGAACCATTAACTCCGATGTGTACTGTGAGACACTCCGAAGACTACGCAAGTCCAACAAGTATAAGATATCGGGGCTATTCACGGAGGGTGTTGTTTTGCTCTATGATAACGCGCGTTCACACGTCCCCAGGGTCACGCAGGTGGAACTTTACAAGTTCAAGTGGGAGCAGCTCGACCATACTATCTACAGCCCGGACATGTCGTCCTGCAATTTTCATGTGTTTGGTCCCCTGAAGAAAACCTGAAGTTCATATAAAACTTTTCCATCTGAATATACGTATTCACATTCAAGAGACAGATCATCATTTGGCAAATACCGGCTTTTATCTTCCATCACTTTGCTTGCAAACAATAGCGTAGATAATAGTCGTCTCTTTAAATCATCAGTGGAATATTCATGGGTTCCACAACTTTCCTTGCTTCCTCCCGAACCCATGATGCAAATCTTAAAAGATTTTATGTTTTTATCAAGTAAGAGGCCATCCAGGATTAACTTTTTTTTCAAAGTCAAGTCCTTTTTTTAAAACGAGATCAAAGTCAACTAAATCATCTTTGAATTTAACTCTTTTTACCAGACTTAAGAGCGCTGAATTTCTCGATTTCCCAAACGAAAGATCTTCGTTTATGTTTATGCGATTTTATTATTTGTAATTTTTGTTTTCATTTAATTATTTTATTTATATTTTTTATTCTTTGTATAGTTATTCATACCGCACAGATAAATTAATACTGAACATAGGTGGCGCAATATGGTCTAAACCGTATGTACATTTGGAACGTGAATGAAGCGCACTTAAGCTTTTCTGTTCTTATTGTAAACATTTCAACTTGAGAGATGGTGTGAAATTGGTGCAAGGAGGCACCGCTCGCTCTTTGTTAACGGCAAAAAGAATTCGCTCTTAGTTAGCAGCAAATTCTTCATTTAAATATATGTATTATGTGTTACCATATATATGTGTGATCATCATCCATGTGTGTTATTGTGTTCATATATGTGTGTGTGCGAAAATAAATAAGAAAAAGACAAGAAAGAATCTTTTATGGATTAAACACGCACACCCAGCTACAGGTTTACTTTGAAAACCGTTCGGGCAGATAGATGTCTGGATTTAACAAGTGTTTCGTCTTTCTTCCAAATCGCACACTGCACAGTCAGAGGGTCTTCAGGAACAAATGCTTCTTTTTCATTGTTGAAAACTCATTTTCTTGTCAGAAATATAAAATAATGGTTTGAACTCTTTAAAAACTTGCTGGTACATACACTGCTTCCTTTTAAGATTTTACCCTCTTTATCCGGGAACATTCTTCGGTATCTTACTTGAAGTTTATGCTGTCCATTGCAATCTTCTTCTCTTTTAAGAAGAATATCAATTTGATCGCTAACACACACTTATTCCATTGGGATAGAGCCACAACGACTATTTCGTGACTTCCAGTGCATCTGCAATGAAAGTGGGACTCGCAATTTTGTCACTCGTATTTAACCAGCAATGACTTACAGTGGGTAAAAAAAGTCTCCGTAAGCAGCTATGACTGTCAATGAATATTTAATTTTTGACACAATATTTTTTTTATGAAAATGAAAATTTGAACATTGGTTTTAAATAACAATTTCGTTTATTATTTATGAATATTATAAGGGAAAACTATGGAGAAAATTAAATAGGTAAATTGAAAGAATCAAAAAATGCCATAAATAAGGAACAAAAAAAGTAGGGATGACGAATATTTTAAGAACGGTTATTACGTAACCAATATCAAAAAAATCACAAATACAAGTGATCAATACTTTTCAAAGAGGGGTGTGATTCAAATCCTTGATACGATCTTACTGATGCTATTTCGATTATAGGTTTTAGATCACGATAGAAAGTAACAATCGATACGATATCACTGAAATTTGCCGGAGCGGTGACTTCCCTCGAAAGTAACAATCGATACGATCTGTCCAATGGAAGCTCTCGAAAGAAATCTGTGATTGGATTGAAAAGTGAACGGACCGGTTATTGGAATTATCGTATCGTATCATTAAATTGCATATCACTGAAATTTATCGGAGCGGTAATTTTACCGGAAAGTGCGAGGCTTCACTGGAAAGTGCGAAATCACCGCTCCACTTTACGGGAGTGACTGATATTCGTATTTGATGATGCACTATTCCATACAGATCCTTTTTAATTGTTCGTGACATGATTGACTTCGATTACATATATTCTGTTTACTGCTGGCTCCATCTATTGGTACAATATAGGACTAAAGTAAACATTTTAAAGAAATGACATATATTTTTAACTCACCTTTTCCAGAAAATGGTTCACTCTAATAAATAAATTAAATAAATAGTTTTGAGAAAAAAAATACAATTTAAGAAGTAAGCTGAAACAGGTAAATTAATTCAATCACACGTTACTTAAATTAGTAAATTAAGTATTAATTACAATTAATAAATGTTATATTTAATATTAAGTAATAATTTTTAATTAATAATATGATTGAAATAACAGATATTTGGAACGCATATTTAAAAATAACAATAGCAATATTATTTGTTATTCAAAAAATCGTGGATTATGCATCTCTAAAAAAAGTTTCCTTACGGTATTTTCATAGTACATGAAAGATCTTTTTCATGGAAACCAGCTTGCATTTAATGATCGATAGGCCTTCTTTTGTCTTTTATCACTTCCCTCAAACGTTGTGGCATAACCTCTGAGAAGTTTTTTTTTGTTGTTGTTTCTGAAGAAATATTGCTCCAAATTTCTTGAATGCCCCTTTTGAGTTCAACTTGTTCTTTGTGTCATATTTTTTTTTAGTTCACGACTGATTTCTTCCCATGAATGTTCTAGAAGGATTAATCGGGAGACTGGAGAGGGCTTTGAAGTTGTTGTTTAATATGATAGAGACGTTACTGTTGACAAATCTTGGTGGTGTGCTTAGAATCGTTGTCCTGTTGAAAAGTAAACTCAGTCCCACAGGACAATTTTTCTGCATTGGTTAAAAAGTTTTGTTTTAGAATGCCAATATAGAATACAGAAGCATAAATTTCCGACACCAGCAGCAGTCATACACCCCCATACCATGTTCCCACCATCACCGTGCTTCACAGTTCCACAAAAATTCTTAATTAACATACGCTTCTTTGGTTTTCTCCAGACCATAACTCGACCATCTGAACCCCCGGATATTAAATTTTGATTCGTCACTGAAAAGGACAGAATCCCCAAAATATAGAGGCTTGCTTATATACTTCTTTGCAAACTCGAGACGCTTTTTTTCTGTTGCAGAGACTTATAACAGGTTACTTAATGGTCGCACGTCCATTATACCCTTTTTTAATGACATTTTTCACCATTTGAGGTGCGACTTTAATCTTGTAATCAATCATTAAATCAGGCCGGCGTCCTGGCATAGGGGTAGCGCATCTTCCCCGTGATCTGGGCGTCCCGGGTTCGAGTCCCGGTTTGGGTATGGTTGTTCTTCCTGTTCTAGCTGTGAGATGTGTGAATGTGCCATCCTGTAAAAAGGGATTGTGCAAGCGAATGCGTGAGTAGTCAAGTCGTAGTCTTGGCCCAAGTTGGCTCTACGATAAAAAAACAAGAGGCTCCTTAGGCTTAAATCGGCTGTCGTTGGACAGCGGGCTTGCCCGTGGCAAGTGCCATAAGTCCGGGGTTGTTGTGCCATGTGATAAGTGCCACAACAACAAAACTGAGGTGCACTAATCCGAGGGATAATCTTGCACCTTACACAGGATACTTCTTTTATGCAAGCAATTTAATTGCGGAGGTTTTCCGGAACGATTTCTATTTTCGAATATTTGCAACTTATGATATTGTAGCGAAAATTGCTCCTTCCGACCAAGCGCCGATGGCTCAGGCGGCTGAACGACGCATCTTGCGGGAACGTAGCGGGTGCGAATACAACGAGGCGAACTGCCAAAAATTGATATTTAATTTCAATTTGCTTTATGTCGGACTTATGCAAATTTATGTTAATTATTCTAATATGTTATTTATGTAAATTCCTAATTTTCTGAGGGACTTCTTTTCTGCGGGCCTTCAAATTCTAGAAGGTTCTTGAACTGTATATAAGTAGTTTCACAATCAGTTAGATTGTTATTAAACTCCTCAGTTGATCTTGAGTGTGTTCATTTCTATTGGACTTACTACATTCACTTCATCTACTTGACAATATCTTGCAATAATATATTGCACTGTAGAATTTCATTTGTTAAATATTTTTCTGATTTTTTTCATAGATAATCCATTTTTTCACAACAGAATCACTTACTCTCCAATGGCTTTCTGAACTTTCATTTTAAGACGATCAACTACATTTTGAAATTAAACAACTGCTGCTATGTCGTGTTCTTCACTCTGATAAAGCATCAAACTTCGAATAGTTACTGCAGATCAGTTCTAAAATATGTCAGAAAGAATTTGCCTGTTGAGTACGGAAACATTTTTCGCATGATACTTCGTCATTTAGCTTAAAAATTGCAGAAAGACTTTCTGCGTTTTATAAAAAAAAAGAAATTTATTATGAAACTTCCTTTAAAGACTCATATTAACCATATACAAGTAGTTTATAAAGATAAAAAGCAAACAATAGAAATTCTGCTTGCTTATTTTTCTTTGTTTTCCGTACGGAAACTTTTTTTACCCAATATATGTTTTCAATTTTCCACTGGAAAATATAACCGCTGCTTTCGTGGTCATTTTTGGTTGCCATTTGGAATGTGTTTCCTTAAAGCTGCTGGCAATAATATAGTCACGAAAATAAAGTTAAATATCTTTAAAAAAAGGTTTCCATATTGGCAACTTTAAACGAGCCAAGTATTGTAATTGCATTTGTTCATAAAAAACCATTGAAATTTTAATTTTTAAAAAAATCAGTCACAATAGGGAATTCCTTTAATTCAGATACAGGACATTTACATTTAGAAATCTGTGACTATCTACAGACACTGAACAATGAACGCTCAAAACTTTTTCGGGGAATCATCTAGATTTTATTTATTGCACAAAGCGATGATAAGATAATTCCAAATATGAATTACTTCGTTTTGATAGTAAAGGAAACAACTGATTTCAACACGAATAAATTATCGCGATTGTTGTTTTTATCTTGTGGCAAGGAATTTGCAACCTTATAGAGATGATAAGAACACTTGGGGGGTGAAAATGCACGTGCCATTGACTGATTTTGAAAAATATAATTGCTTTTTTTTTTTTATCTTGAGCCATATGAAGAGATTTGTGCTCATTTCATATCGACCAGTCTATGAGTGCAATTAAATCAGCGACTGCAATAGATGCGGTTGATAGCAAAACACTCTGTGTTTGTTTGCGGCGTTTAAATAAACAGCGCCGGCAGATGGCGCTGCATATCCGGTGGTTCCAGCCTACTCAACTGCATTATCTGAAGACATAGAAGTCGTAGCATGTGTAGAGATGATTAGGTAGAACAGTCTGCACTTTTTGACGTTAAAAATAACTCAAGAGCTCAAAAAAAGAAAAGCTTTAAACATAAGGGATAAATTTGCACATCTTATCTATTTATAACCTTTTAAAATGACAAAATAAAACAATCTAAAAATGTGAATATAAAACTCATTAACTTCGAAAATATATTTGATAATAAATGTGCCAAATTTATTCTCAAATGTTTATTCAGTGCTTTCTATCCATTTTCTTTATTTGAAGATTATAATTATTTAAAAAAAGAAACAAGTTGATATATTTGATGGAATTTACTGGCGCTAAAACCATTTTTGATATAAAAAAAAATATCCAACCATCAAGCAGGCCACGGTGGCCTGGTGGTAAGATATCAGCTTGTGAGCCGTAGGGTTTCGGGTTCCAGACCCGATTCCACCGCAGAACAGTCGTGTGATGAGGCTTGTTGCATGTTAAATGTGTCAACGCCGAACATCATCCCGCTGGTGTGGTGCAGCTCAACTGTCGTCCCTGTCATCTGCCGCGGTTTAAAATTATGAAGTCCGTCCTAAAATAGTCCTAGTGTTGCTTTATAACGGGACGTTAATGTAACTAAACTAATCACCAACCATCAGGTATAAGCAAACATATAGTTCAAAAAGAAAAAATCAAGATCGTATTTTAAACGGTCGATTAAAAAATCCTTTTCAATGTTTAGAAATAGCCTGTTTGCTAATCTGCAAACAAAACTGTTGTACAGGTTTTGAAACAGTAAAAAATGAACAATACATATCTATACATAAACTAGCC
This sequence comes from Argiope bruennichi, assembly GCF_947563725.1. Taxonomy (NCBI): domain Eukaryota; kingdom Metazoa; phylum Arthropoda; class Arachnida; order Araneae; family Araneidae; genus Argiope; species Argiope bruennichi. The sequence goes on from NC_079156.1 coordinate 109,226,148, forward strand.
GTCTTTGGCGACCAGCCGGTTCGCCAATCTTAATGTTCGTTAAAATATTAATCGCCAATCTTAATGTTCGTTAAAATATTAATCGCCAATCTTAATGTTCGTTAAAATTTTAATAATTAAATATTTTATGCAATTCCTATTTTAATAGCTTCTTCATCAAAATATTTTAAAACTTCAAATTTTGATAGTCATATAATTCACTCATAATATTAAAAACGCCTTCAATCATAACGTAATATGTATCTCTCTAATTTTCTGTTAGCTCCCGTAGAATTTATACTTTAAATTACAGTGGAAAGGATTAATCTGCAATTAATATAATAATATTTTTTTACTGAAACAAAGTATTTTTTTGTAATATGATTACTGAAAACAGTCACTGAGCGTTTAAACTTTATGGCACTAAAGAATATCTTTCTTAATTTATGTAATATTTCAAGATTTTGTGAACAAAATTTTATCAGACTCATCATGACCAGATCGATTAATTAACAATGTTTAATTATAAATGCATCAAACCCTAAGAAAATAAAACGAATCGTTTAAAATAATCGGTTGAAAACAGGTTTAAAAAAACCACTTAAAAATGATGTACTTAAAACTATAAGCATATACAAAAAATATATAACTAACATAAATACAATTTAATTACAAAAGCATGCAACTAACCTAAAAATAATTTAAATCAAAAATCATCCGTTGATAATATTGTCAACAATCAGAACATAATGCGCATGCGTGAATTTTCAATTCCCGTTACGGTAACGCAAATGCGTGAATTTTTCTATGCCAGTTGGGGTGACGTTATGCAGATTAGACGTTTTTAATTTCCTTTATTCTGTGTTATTTTAATTCAAAAGTACTTCAGAATGAATCTGAAAGATCCATTCATTAACAATGTTTAATTTTAAATGCATCAAACATTAAGAAAATAAAAAGAAACGTTTGAAATAATCGGCCGAAAAATGTTAATCCTAGCCTCATTAATGCTGGGAAAAAAAAACTGAAGTCTTACTCATTTGGCGTTGGGGAAAATGAAAAGAATTTTGGCGGAAAGTTCGTTTTTAATTAATAATGAATACGTTACGACTGAAGGCCTTTATAATATTATGAGTGAATTATATGACTATCAAAATTTGAAGTTTTAAAATACTTTGATGGAGAATCTATTAAAGAAGGAATTGCGTAAAATATTTAATTATTAAAATTTAATCGAACATTAAGATTGGTGAATCGGCTGGTCACCAAAGGCGGATAGTATAAGATATAAGAGACCAATCATTTTTAAAAAGATGCGGGTGATGCACTTTGTGAAGAATGTCCCTTAAAATAACGCGAGAAGAATGAAAATTTTGAATTCTTTGAGAATTAAAACATGGGCATTCCATAAGAATGTGACGAATTGTCATTGGACATTGCCATACTGCATATCGAGGGGCGGGTTGCCCTAACAACAAATGCCTGTGTGTGAGTCTAATATGGCCAATTCTTAAGCGAGTAACACTGTTATCCAATTTTTTGTTAGAAAAACTGGGCCAAAAGTCGAAGCTTGTTTGCCTCTTTACAATCAAGAAAGTTAATTAACAGGAAAAATTTTATTTACAGTGTCTCACAAAAGTGATGGGACACTTGTGCTTTACGAAAGGAAACTGTAATAAAATAAATTTAAAAAAAGATGCACAAATTTTTTGTGGGCGTGTTTCATACTTAAATTTAGTAACAATTATTACATAACATACATTTTGTCAAAATGATAAAATATTAATTTAATAAAAATACAATTGTTTGGAGCAAAAAATAGCTCACATAATTGATGGGACACCATTAGATATGCAACAAAAATCGTCTGAAATAAGCAATAAAAAAGTTTTTGGTGGTTTTATTTTTACTGAAAAGCAATTGGCAATAATTTATAAAATCGTCTGCAGTATTTCTCTCCAGTTTGTTTTTGAATTTTTGTGTTTTTTAGTTCTGTGCAGACATGAATGCTAAACGAAAAGAAACTTCGCCTGAAATTCGAAAATTAGTTATTAATTTGCATATTGAACGTGGAAAATCTATTAGAAAAACTGCTGAAACAGTTTAACTTGAGTCATTCAACAGCTTTCAATATCATTGAACGATATAAAAAGAATCATATTATTCAGGATAAAAGAAGACTTGGCCGACCATCAAAGCTATCCAATAGAATAAAGCGAATTATCGTTCGAGATATTAAAAAAAAATCCAAGAAAGAGTGCTCCTAAAGTTGCTGCTGATTTAGAAGCATTATATGGAATAATTGCTAATCCTGAGACTATTAGAAAGGTAATTCGATCTGCTGGATATCACGAGAGAGTAGCCAGAAAAAAATTCTTCGCAAGTGAAAAGGATAGAAAACTCAGACTAGCTTTCGCAATATCCAACATAAATAAGAATTCTGATTACTGGAATAAAGTTATATTTGCTGATGAGAGTAAATTTAATATATTTGGTTCTGATGGTAGAATCTTGGTGTGGAGAAAACCCAGGGAAGAATTTCGCAAACAAAACTTGGTGCCAACAGTAAGACATGATGGAGGAGGAGTTATGGTATGGGGGTGTATGTCGTCCGCTGGAGTTGGTAATCTTGTTTTTATTGACAGTATAATGGATCAGTGCAAGTATATTGACATTTTAAAGCAAAATTTGAAATCTTCAACACGAAAATTGAACCTTCATAACGATTTTAAATTCTACCAGGACAATGACCCCAAGCACACTGCTTTGAACGTTAGACTCTGACTGCTGTATAACTGTCCTGAAATAATAAAAACACCACCACAATCTCCAGATTTAAATCCCATATAGAATATTTGGCAAGAATTGGAATCAAGAATTCGCAAACACATCATTTCTTCAAAACAACAATTAAAATTGGTGCTTCAAGAAGAATGGGGTAAAATCACTCCGGAAATCACAAAAAAAAAAAAATTAGTCGAATCCATTCCAAGAAGATTAAATCATGTTTTAAAAGTAAAAGGAAATCCAACAAAATATTAAAACCTTTTAAAAAGTAAAATTTTTGGATAAATATTTGATTGAAAAGTAAGTGTCCCATCACTTATGTGAGCCATTTTTTGCTCCGTTCTAAACAATTGCATTTTTATTAAATTAATATTTTAATATTTTGACAAAATGTATGTTATGTAATAATTGTTACTAACTTTAAATATGAAACACACCCAAAAAATATTTGTTCATGTTTATTTATTTATTTTATTACAGTTTCCTTTTGTAAAGCACAAGTGTCCCATCACTTTTGTAAGACACTGTATATTTGTCAAGAATTCAGTCTGAAGTTTCTGTTTAAAATGCTTATATTAATAAAACCAATTGTAGATCCCACTGATTTTCAAAATACTTTTTTTCTCTCAACTGCAGTTACAGAATATACATATATAGTAAATCTTTATTTTCTATTTAAAAAAAAGTGTTATATATTGATTGTTAGCTAAATGCTTAAATATAACCACAAATTCACTATCTATTAATGAATGCGTAAAATGTGTATTTTTTGTAAAACGAGCATTCATATTTTTTTAATTATTGTATAGAAATATTTCAGATGTTATTAAGATCTTTATTCTTTAAATATTCCAGTAAAGGGAAATTATTTCAAATTCAAATAATTTCAGGTAAATACTGTCTTAAAATCAATAAAGTATTTAGAATGAGTTAAATACAGACAATTATCCCCAAAATTCATTGAATTCTATCAATGTCTAGTTATTAAATATAAATAACATTTTGTATTTAATGCTGTAACAAATTTGTGTCGTTCCAATTATTTATAATTAGTGTTACAAATAAGATTTCAATTGTTTTATGAATTATTGTTGTCAATTGTTATATGAATCAAATGAAAAACATTTATATGCTACGTTGTACAAAATTTCAAATTCATTTAATGTCAATCTTTATCAATAGTTCATTATGTACTACCCAACAATGATAAAAAAAATATTGTTCAGAAAACTAATAGACAGGCAAATTCCCACAATTACAGATATAACGTAGATCTCTAAACATCATCCTAAATGTTCTTTCATTTATTCCACATGTCTTTAATTTCTATTATAGTTGCACTTATTTATAGCAATTATTTATTCATATATTTACGAATCTGCAATGTTGCTTCTCAGCACGGTTCTATCGTAGGAAAGACCGTTTTACGATCAGCTCTATTGGATGCTGATCCCATGCCGGATCAGTGATCCCGGGCTTGGCAACAAACTTGGCGACAAAAATGGATATTACTAGAATCTTCAAGAAGTTTGGCGATAGGACCAATAGGAACTGAGATATTATTTATTGTTCGAGAATCTTCTTTGTCTTGTTTCGGGAACTATAAGAGGCGTTGAGACTGAGCTGGAGGTTCTAGGATGATGAGTTCAGTTCTAGTTAATAATTGAACGAGTTCTCTCTCTGATCGCTCCGAGCTGCTTATCGCTGTTTTGTTGCTTGCGTTCTGCCGTTTGCTAGAAGTGCTTCTGTTTATTGCTTGTGCACGTCTTGGCTGTGTTTTGTTATCTGTGTATTAGTGTTTTGGTGTTAATGAACGTCGATATTTTTTATTGAGACCTGAAGTTCCGAACAATGTTTTGCTGTTTTTGATATGATTAGAAAGCAGATATAATAATAGAAATAATTATAATCTATATAATCACATGAATAATTATTACTCTTAAATAATTATGATAGTAATTATTCCACGGCATGTCTTTAAGAACTATATAATTTAATAGTTGACATATATATATATATAATTGAAATCTGCTATCGCAAATTTCAAGTTATAATGTGAGAACATTATTATTTTTTTAAGTCATTGTTTGTTTTGGTTAAATTAACCAGTTTAAACCGGTTTCAAACAATTACGTGATATCAGAATAATCATGTGTTGACATTTAGAAAAACAATGTATATATTTTTTTTTAATCTCAAATCAGTCGAGCTACAAAATTTCTTATCAGGGACAGAAAAAAAAATTTTTTGGAATATATTGCGCAAGCGTTTATTTGGAATATATTGGAATTATTTATTTGCAATATATTGCGCAAACGTTAATTTTTCGAAAAAGGCGTTGGTTTTTTTTTCTTCATCTCAAAATGTTTCGTTTATTTATATATACACACACTATCCGATATACCCTTTTGCTATTTCATGTTGATTTTCGTTTTCTTCTTTGTGCTTTTTCAGGCGAGAACTTTTTTCGACCCATGCCCTTTATTAACCAGACAGGAGAATCGGGCACATTCGCTCTAAGTTATACGTTTTTGTTGGAGATAAGTCACCAAATGTGTCAACCTGTTGTTTTATTTGTTATTTTCTAACAACCCTAAAAGTGAAAATTTATACCATAAAAGCAATAAATCGCGAAATTTTCGCCTGTGCATTTTGAAGCTACAAAAACCTGAAACCAAAACAACATCATGTTCTCACTTGATAATATTAATAAATTTAAACAAACACAAATTGCACTTTACAGAAATGGCATTTTTCTTGTTGCAGAATATGGAATTCATTTCCTACCAATTACATTGAGAAGCAATTTTGTCTGTATGTTTGCAGAGTTAAATAATTACAATCCTCTAAAGTATTTACAAAGAAATAAAATTCGCCTTTTTTAAAAAATAATTTCTCATATTCTGTAAGTGGCATTATATCAGCCAATGAGCAAACAATCTAGCTCGCCACAGGAGTAGAGACTAGGGATGACGAATATTTTCAGAGCGGTTATTACGTAACCAATATCAAAAAGTCACAAATACAAGTGATCAATACTTTTCAAAGAGGGGTGTGATTCAAATCCTTGATACGATCTTACTGATGAAATTTCGATTACAGGTTTTGGATCACGATAGAAAGTAACAATCGATACAATATCACTGAAATTTGCCGGAGCGGTGACTTTCCTGCAAAGTAATAATCGATACGATCTGTCCAATGGAAGCTCTCGAAAGAAATCTGTGATTGGATTGAAAAGTGAACGGACCGGTTATTGGAATTATCGTATCGTATCATTGAATTGCATATCACTGAAATTTATCGGAGCGGTGATTTCACCGGAAAGTGCGAGACTTCACTGGAAAGTGCGAAGTCACCGCTCCACTTTATGGGAGTGACCGATATTCGTATTTGATGATGCGCTATTCCATACAGATCATTTTTAATTGCTCGTGACATGATTGACTTTGATTACATGAACTCTGTTTACTGCTGGCGCCATCTATTGGTAGAATATAGGACTAAAGTAAACATTTTAAAGAAATGACATATATTTTTAACTCATCTTTTCCGGAAAATGGTTCACTCTAATAAATAAATTAAATAAATCATTTTGAGAAAAAAAAAATTTAAGAAGTAAGCTGAAACAGATTAATTAATTCAATCACAGGTTACTTAAATTAGTAAATTAAATATTAATTACAATTAATAAATTTTATATTTAATATTAAGTAATAATTTTTAATTAATAATATGATTGAAATAACAGATATTTGGAACGCATATTTAAAAATAACAATAGCAATATTATTTGTTATTCAAAAAATCGTGGATTATGCATCTCTAGTAGAGACTGTCCTCCGCAAGATTTTCTGCCGCTATCAGTACTAAACTTAAATCATTATTTTCAACGTTTAGTTTTTTTTTTTTTTTTTTTTTGTTAATTCCGAGACTTTTGTCCTATAAATAACGATGAACAGTTTCAATTCCTCTGCGGATGTATATATTTTCCTGCATTCTTCCGAATCTTAGAAAGTATGTTGAAAATCTCGTCTCGACAATTGTCCTCAGATAATTTGGATTATTAGCGGGTGCTATTTTCTTATTTTTATCATCTACCTCGGACTGATGGGATTTTCTGTAGAACACACATACATAATACTGATTCTTTTTGCTGTCTTTGGTCTTTTTAACTCCCCTAATAATTCTGCACGCCGAAGTTTGTCCTCCTCTTTATAGTATTAATAAACCGACCTTTCGATTGACATTCTTTTACCACTTTTATTTGTATCATTTCAAAAATAAATAATCTTAGATTGCAAATCTTATCGTTGACTGGTTCTTTAGAGTTATCTTGTAAAATTAGATTGGAGATTGGCTGTCGCCGGTCTGAGGAAGTAAACAGATATATTTGTCACATTTCAAGATTTTACAAACGTCGACAAGATACTGTAGCAAAATATGATACGATTTCATGAATAATTTTTATAGGAAAGTGTATGTATATATAAAGGGGATATATTACAGAGGAATGGAATGCAATATTACGAATAATTTTTTATTTGACAGCGTAGTGTATATGAAAGGGGATATAGAACTTTGCAATCATATGTGATACAATTTCGTGAATAATTTTTTATAGGCCAGTGTAGTACATACGAAAAGAGATAATAGGATATTGCAGCGAAATGTGATACAATTTCATGAATAATTTTTTTGTAGGACAGTGCAGTATATATAGAAAGCGGCAATCGGACACTGGAGTGAAATGTGATACATTTCATGAATAATTTTTTATAGGACAGTTTAGTATATGAAAATAGGTAATAGGAAATTGTAGTGACATGTAATACAATTTCAGAATAATTTTTACAGGACAGTGCAGTATATATAAGAAGGGATAATAAGACACTGCAGCGAAACGTGATACAATTTCATGAATAATTTTTATAGGCCAGTGTAGTATATATGAAAAGAGATAATAGGATATTGCAGCGAAATGTGACACAATTTTACGAATGATGTTTTATAGGATAGTGTAGTCTATACTTATAATAAAGCTCAATGTGTGTGTGTGTTGGCGCTCTACAGGCCAGGTCATTTGACATACAGCTATCAAATTTGGTACATGTATACCTTAGAGGTCGGGAATGTGCACCTGGGGTCCCTTTTTTTAAAATTTTAATTAGAATTTTAATTATTAATTAAAAACTAACTTTCCCGCCAAAAAAATCTTCCATTTTCCCAACTGCCAACTTCAATTTTTTTTCTCCCAACAGAAATGAGGCTAGGGTTAACATTTTTCGGCGGATTATTTCAAACGATTCTGTTTATTTTCTTAATGTTTTATGCATTTAAAATTAAACATTGTTAATTAATCCATGTTTCAGATTCATTCTGAAGTACTTTTGAATTAAAATAACACAGAATAAAGGAGATTAAAAATGTATAATCTGCATAGCGTTACCCCAACTGGCGTAGAAAAATTCACGCATTTGCGTTACCGGAGCTGGCGAAGAAAATTCACGCATGCGCATTCTGATTGTTGCCATGACAACCGTTATCAACGGTTGATTTAAATTATTTTTAGGTTAGTTGCATGCTTTTGTAAGTAAATTGTATTTATGTTAGTTAAATATTTTTTGTATATGCTTATAGTTTTAAGTACATCGTTTTTTAAGTAGATTTTTTTAACCTGTTTTCAATGATTTAAATTATTTTTAGGTTAGTTGCATGCTTTTGTAATTAAATTGTATTTATGTTAGTTATATATTTTTTTGTATATGCTTATAGTTTTAAGTACATCGTTTTTAAAGTAGTTTTTTAAACCTGTTTTCGACTGATTATTTTAAACGATTCATTTTATTTTCTTAAAGTTTGATGCATTTAAAATTAAACATTATTAATGAATCGATCTGTTCATGATGAATCTGAGAAAATTTTATTGACAGATTCTTGAGAAATTACATAACTTAAGAAAGATATTCTTTAGTGCCCATAAAGTTTAAACGCTCAGTGACTCTGTTATCAGTAATCATATTATAAAAAATGCTTTTTTTCAGTAAAAAATATTATATTAATTGCAGTTTAGTCATTTCCATTTTAATTTTAAGCATGAATTCTACCGGAACTAACAGAAAATTAGAGAGATACATATTATGTTATGGCTGAAGGACTTTATATTATTATGAGTGAATTACATGACTATCAAAATTTGAAGCTTTAAAATATTTGATGAAGAAGCTATTAAAGTAGGAATTACATAATATATTTAATTATTAAAATTTTAACGAGCATTAAGATTGGCGAACCGGCTGGTCGCCAAAGGCGGCTAGTATATATATAAATAGGATATATATTACAGCGAAATGTGATATCATATCATGAATAATTTTTTATAGCACAATGTAGTATATATGAAAGGAGACATATTTTAAGTTATAGAATTCATTTATTGAGGATTGAAACTTAATGGAGATAACAGAAGAAAACAAGTCTTCGTTTTTTCTGAAATACGACTCTTGTTTGACTCTCAAAAGGAAACAAAATCAGCTATAGCAGTCACTCAAAAATGTATTCGTCAACCATTTCGTTTTAACAAATGGTTGTGTTGCATCAAATACATTGTTGTATTTAATGTCAAATTCCTCAACTTTCCCGTACCGCGGCTATACGTATAGCTGATTACTCTTGTGAGCTATAAAAGAGTTGCGCTACCAATAGGTAATCCTATATAAATACAGAAAAGGCTACGAATATTCAACGAAACTACATCGGGAGTAGATATACTTAGATATCAGTAGAAAATTCCTCCCCTTTTTGTTAAATGTAATTGTTTAAATATTCGAGGCCCGCGCTTTGTTCGTTAGATATGCTCACCCAGAAGTGTTTCGATCACAGGGAGTTTTTTTTTGAGAATTCTCAAAAGATGTCTAAGTGTATATTTATTTAAGAAGCATCAAGTAAGCGGGAACCTCTTTTACACAGCAATCCCCATACAAATACAGCCATCACTGTGAATTTTGAAATTGGCTTATCATTCAAAGCGAAACTAGGGCGTTTCAGTACTCTAAAATATCTAATCTCGAAAGAGCTTAGGAATGGGATTGTTCATTCTGGAATGAAGACGTCACTACTGTGATAAACTCGTTAACAGATATGCGAAGTGAATCTGACTCTTCGATTGTGATTTCATTTGGTGTCTTATCAGTTTGATCAAGGACACAACTGGGGAGTTAGTTTGACGACTGTTCAGACTGTGTGCTTGAATTTATCGGCAATTTCTTATCCGAAGTGAGTTTTATGATAAAAATCAATTATACAGAATTATTATAAAGAACATTGCAGGTGAAAGATCTCCTATGGAAAATATCACCCGAGAATTACGGCAGCGCTTAAGAACAATGTGAAAAACAATAGTTTAGCTCTCATTTTCAATCCATAACTGGACATGAATGTAACCAAAATGACTCCGTTAGTTCTGATTTTCCCATGTTAATTTGACCATGAATACAATCATCTCCTCAGTACCTTCTAATTGTTCTTTCAGCTGTATGTTAGCAAAAGTATAATTATGAAATGTGCATATAACCGAGTTATTGTTTTTCAAAGTTTTTATTCTTATTTAGGGAGTCATGGACTCCATTTCTCTGAAACTGATTTTAATTTGAATAACTGCAAAAAGAATAAAGAAATATTCTTAAAATAATATTTTAAAATATTGATGTCTTCGTTTTTGATTCTTAAATTCGAACAGTTATTATCATTAGTGTAATTCCGTAATGTCTAAACGAAGTAAATACTCATTAAAAGATTGTTTAGGTTTTTCTTATAACATCTTTCCGTTAATATTATAACACTTTCCATTAATACCATTTCTATTAATATTATAACACTTAATATTTTTGGTAACTACCTGATTTCCAGTATGTATTGTGTTTCCAAAATAAATTGCACTGCTGTTTACAAAAGACAAAAAAGGAAAATTACAATCGAGTTTTTTTTTTTTTTTTTTTTTTTTTTTTTTACTTCATGTCTCTGGCCATTCACATCTCATTTGTCGGAATGACAAATGTGTTGAAACAATATTGAAATTCAGTGTACTTATTAATCTTCATCGCCTAGCACAAATGGAAATATATTACAGTGTGAATGTTGTTGTCCATGGCGCCAGAGCATTTACCAAATAATTCTGAATGCAATCCCACCATTCTAATTCTGTTATGTAGTTCGGTGGTTATAATTACTCATGATCTAACATCTAAAATCTATTTTCTAACTCCCAAGATATCGTTAAACACAGAATAACCCTTCACTGGGGAGTGCGGTCTGTCAGATAGAGATGCATAATCCACTATTTTTTGAATAACAAATAATATTGCTATTGTTATTTTTAAATATGCGTTCCAAATATCTGTTATTTCAATCATATTATTAATTAAAAATTATTACTTAGTATTAAATGTAAAATTTGTTAATTGTAATTAATACTTAATTTAATAATTTAATTAATGTGTGATTGAATTAATTTATCTGTTTCAGCTTACTTCTTAAATTTTATTTTTTTCTCAAAACTATTTATTTAATTTATTTATTAGAGTAAACCATTTTCTGGAAAAGTTGAGTTAAAAATATATGTCATTTCTTTAAAAGGTTTACTTTAGTCTTCTATTCTACCAATAGATGGCGCCAGCAGTAAACAGAGTACATGTAATCAAAGTCAATCATGTCACGAGCAATTAAAAATGATCTGTATGGAATAGCACATCATCAAATACGAATATCGGTCACTCCCATAAAGTGGAGCGGTGACTTCGCACTTTCCAGTGAAGCCTCGCACTATCCGGTGAAATCACCGCTCCGATAAATTTCAGTGATATGCAATTCAATGATACGATACGATAATTCCAATAACCGGTCCGTTCACTTTTCAATCCAATCACAGATTTCTTTCGAGAGCTTCTATTGGACAGATCGTATCGATTCTTACTTTCCAGTAAAGTCACCGCTCCGGCAAATTTCAGTGATATCGTATCGATTATTACTTTCTATCGTGATCCAAAACCTGTAATCGAAATATCACTAATAAGATCGTATCAAGGATTTGAATCACACCCCTCTTTGAAAAGTATTGATCACTTGTATTTGTGACTTTTTGATATTGGTTACTTAATAACCGCTCTGAAAATATTCTTATCCCTACTGTCAGACCTTTAAAGATGGACTTTCGGTCAACCCTATTCTATTTTTAGCTCATCCGCATGTACTGACCCTGTAGTTTCCTGTTTCGTGACCTTCACTACAAGTGTACTTTTTCAGCCGGTTTCAGCGGATGCTTTTTTAAATATTTCATCTATTTCTTAGCTCGATATCTGTGAGACCGCACCTACCTTTTAGTGTCCCAGTTTCATACAAGACTTAACAGATGGCTCTAAAACTTCGTGCTCGAAACATCATCCAACCTTTTGATCCTCGTTGTAAATCAGAGCTCCAAAGACTTTTAAATGAAGCAAAAAGTAATTTTAGTGATGAGGGTAATTGTACAGAAGATTTTTTTTTTGATGAAAGTTCTCATTCGGCTGATTCTTATGAGTTGTTCAAATATAATTAATTTTTATTGTGAGAATGTATTTTGAAAAAATTCTAAAATATATTAATATACCAAGAGTAATATCTACAGAATTTATAGGCTGAATTTTATATTTGTACTTAATCTCTATGTTTAAAATGCCCTCGTAAACCGATGATGATAATAAAAAGGGTCAATTTTACCTATAGACAATTTTTCTTATTTTTCATCTAATTGTTTAATTTTTTTCCTTATATTGTTTTCTATATACCTTTGTATAATGGGAAAATAAATATGATTTAGAAAATAATAAGTAATATGTTTTTTCAAGAATATTATTTATTGTAACATGTAATTGGAGAAGAAAAATGCCAGTTCCAACGAAATTACTTTTTTCAATGATAATATATTTTGAAAAATTTCTAAAACATATTTATATATCAAGAAAAATATCTGCAGAATGTATTGACAGATTATCATAATAATACTTTTATTAGAAAATTTAATTTCATTTTAAAGAAAATGCGCTTTCCTAGACCGCACCTCCCGAGTTTAGTCCTAAATTTTCACCTCTCCAGTTAAAGGATAACATTTACTGACGAACATAAAAACCAACCCGAACACTAATATATACACGGTTACATCTCTAATTAGACATTACAAAATCTGAATAGCTAAGCATAAAAAAAGAAACGTATCAAAGTCCTAGAAAAACTGCACATGCGCCGGTTTCCATGGCAACCACAGCTGGATTGGGAAAAAAGCGTCTCTAAGACGCAACACAGTGATTAACATGAAATAAAGAATGAAATTCGGCTATTTTTATTTTCTCGTCTACGCAGTGTAATAATCGTCGAAAAATTCGAACTTGATGAATCTCGGCGTTTTAGAATTCCATGAGTTCGAAAAACGCATTTTAGGAAAATGTCCGTCTCTGACAAAGATAATTCAAAAACGGTTTGAGTTAAACGAATAAAATTTGATATACGATCTTTACACCAAATATGCAGATTTCTATAAAATGTTTTAGTAAAATCTGTTCAGAGGGAGTCTATCTGTCTATTTGTTCGAATATAGGTTGTCACGATAACTACAAAATGAAGAGAGCTAGATGGATAAAATTCGGCAAGCAAATTTAACATGAATAGTGCAGAGATTTACGCTAAATCAAACAAGGGATTGACCATCTGTTGCTCTGTATTTTTAGAAACATGTAAATGCGATAGCTCAAAGACGCATTGACATGAATATATTAAATTTGGTACTCGATTTTGTGATCACAAGTGTAGTTTTGTGTCAGATTTTTGTTTGTCAGTTGGAAAAAACTCATTTAAAACACAAATTCGAATTTCGGATGCTATTAACGCATGTCAGGAATTAATCGCCAAATAACTCGTCAAGGATCACACGGTAGATTTAGTAAAAGGCTAAATTCACGCCAAAGGTTAATATTTCATGACAGATGTATGCCAATACCATGTAAGGCATTCTCTGGAATGACACTTGGTGAGTTTGCGATCATATGTGGAGATCAATTGATGCTTAATTAAGCTGTTAAACATGTTTCTGTCTGTGAGGAAGGTAACTCAAAAACACTTTGAGCTAGATGGTTGAAATTTGGCATACGGTCTTCACATCAAATTTGCAGATCTCTATCAAGTTTTGAATAAAACCTGTTCACAAGAAAACCATCTGTCCACCTGTTCGAATATAATAATTATGAAAAGAAGACAGCTAGATCGCTAAAATTCGTTACATTGATTTAGGGTTTATACAAAATCTACAAATAAAACCGGTTTTCGAATTTTTGTCAAAAAAAAATTGAATAGAGAAAATATTTTTTAAATTTAATTTTAATAAGAAAAAAACTTGCAGTCTTACACAAAATAACGAAAACTGAAACAAAAATTTTAAATAATATTTTTATTATTTTCACTCATTTTAATTTCTCCTAAGGAAATAGGATTTTAAAAAACATAAAATATTTACTGAACAGTGGCTAAGTCTTTTTCTTATTTTGGACACAATACTGCCTGAAATCGAAAATACTCGTTCACTAACTACTGAGCTTGGTTTTATAGTTTTCATGGCATCAAATAACAAATCTAAGTTTTTTGTTCTTTTATTCGTTGCCTCAAATAATGAAAATTCAGCTTTCACTGTCTTTGGATTTATAAGTTTTTCTTCAGGGTTTTCAAGAAACTTATGAATTGATTTTTTCCAAGGCTTCTTTTAAGAAAGCATTACTCTGAGGAGTAGTTTCTTCGATTTGCTCTTCATCAGAATCGATTTCCACGTAAAAATTTGGAAATATTCTAGGCAAAATATTTCCAGATAACCTAATATTTTTGGTTTTTGAAGCTAAAGAAAGTACACTAGATTTCTTCGCTGAACTAGAAATGTTTTGTGGATTTTGCAAATACAGCAAAAGAGTCGCTCATTCTACTTGTCTTCTTTCTTGAATTCGTTCTTCTAAAGCATATAAAAATTTCAAATTTATTCAGTGTTTAAATTTTTAAGTTCACTTAACAGAAATTCAAATATACTTTCTCGTAGCATCTCGTAGGCATCTCGTAGCCCTAAACCTTCAGCTGCAAGACGAATCGGTCCCAAGACTTTATGAAGTTCTAAAAATTTAGGATATTTAGCTTCATTCCACATATAAACAGAGCCAATATCATTCAGTGCTAAAACAACACATTCTTTTACTGCTAGAAATATTTCAAGCATGTCCTCCATACTATTTCACATTGTTTTGAAGTCAGAAATTAAATATAATTCCTTTCCTGTTTTTGTTTTTTTATACAATTTTGAAGAATGGTATATCTTACTGGAGACTCTAAAGAACTTCCAAATTTTTCTAATTATTAAAAGTTTTTTTTTTCTTTGTAATTGTCAGACAAAATAGAAATAAAATGTCATCGGTTACAAACATAAAAAAGAGAACCTTCAAAATCTTTATCTTCCGATTCCTCACTTGAAACATTTATTTCGGCTTCAGCTTCAGCCATTTCTCTATGTTTATGTAACACATCAGTAACTGCTAAGAGAATGACATGTGAGTGAAGCATAGTTGATTACCTATAGAAGACAATTTGCCAAATTTTTTCATAACAGCAGCACCATCATTTGTTGCTGCAACTATGCCTGTCGTGGCTGGTTCGTGAGTGCTTTGAAAAAAATTAGGCAAATAGAAAACTTAACAGATTTATTTCAGATTCGTTCGAGTTACTCTGCTCAGTAACTCCTTCTCTTCCAAGAGCCAACACTCGAATGACATCACTCTTTTGAATTACACTCGCGCTAGTTCCCTAGCGCCATCTATGAACGTTTATTTCCTAACGCTTCAAAATCCAATCACTACAATGCCAGTTTCTAGATTCGAAATTTTGTAGCCTTTCAGATACCGGTTCTAGTGTTCTCAGAGCATCACAGGAAAAAAACACGCATCTTCTTAATTTTATTGGCACTAATTTCAAATTGAAATCTTCTGCCAAGTGGTGTACATTAATGTTTAAATATCTATGATTTCTTTTACTAGTCCACTCGTCTAAAGTTATAGAGAATTTTTCCAATTCTTTTTTAATGGATTTATTTCACGTTTAGCATTGTCATAAAACGCATGAATGAGATCCATTACTCTAGAATAATTTCTTTGTGATGAATATCCTTGTTGTTGAAGAGACTCTCGTATGAATGAGCTATTTGTAATGCTATAAATAGAAAATCCATCCATTGCTGTAAGTTTTGATATGATTTCTTTTAAACCACTCCTTTTCACTTTCATAAAATTCAATATATATGTAATGATATTTTAAACTCTTAATTTAGACCATAGTAAAATATTCTCTTATTTTGTGATCCAATTCTACTTTCGGTTTAATTAATTCCTCTGTAAAACTAATGCGCCATCAGTACTACGTATTAAATGAAAGTGATACTTTATTTGATACTTTTGTCCTTGTCAAAGGTCATTCCAGCAGCACGTGGCCGGAAATGCTATGTTATATAAGGCTAGTGATCATTTGTTCGGCCCTTTTTGCCTTCGTGCTTATTTCTGCTTTTGTGCCGCGCTGCGTCGTGTAAAAATCATGCCTACCACTCGGAATAGAATAAAACGAAATTAAAGATACCAAGTCTCTTAACTGCTTCGAACCTGCATTCTATTTTTATCAATAATATGTTACATATTATTTAGCCGACAGGATTCAAAATCTATTATATATATATATATTGAAGAAGAGGAATATCCTGGCGTTTCTTCATCGATAATCGTTTCTGATTTCTTTCCGATAATTATTTTATGAACTGCTTTCAAGTGATTATGTAGATTGCTCGTAGATAATCCTTTGCAGCTGAGCATTTTATTACAATGTTTGCAGATTGCCTTGTCAATTCCTAACTTTTTGAAACTATCTCAAACTTTAGATATTCATTTTTATTTAAGAATGAAATTAAAGTTATTAAATAAATATTTTTGAAGTTCATTTTACAATTTTATTATCAGAACTATTAATATTAATGTAATTTAAAATAGTCTAATCTACACATTTTTTAGGAATTAAAAAAAAAAAACACGCATCTTCTTAATTTAATTCCGATGCTTGATAAAAACATAATTTATGTCGAAACGTTGCGAAAGAAAATATGGATTATTTTAACACCCTGTTTATTTAAAATCCCATTAGACAGAAGCCAGAACTTTTTATTTCTCATTAATTTTTGAGAGAAGAAATTTATATAATAAAATTAAAGTTTTAAAATGTAAAATAGAAAATACAACTATAAAAATTAGGAACATGCTGATTACTTACGTTATTTTTACCAAATATAACAATTTTATATTTTGGTTTCCAGTTTTCACTTTACAATATTAAGCGAACCTGTCGTGACTCGTGACAGATTGTACAAACTGTTCGTTTCAGTATTCTGAGACGATCATTTTTCGACGATTCTATCTTATTAAGGGAAGAGACGTGGAAGGATGAGAGCATTTCCGGAATTCGTCATTCTTTGACCGTCATTTTCTTCCTATTAGATACATTTTTTGTTCAATTTTTTCCCTACGTGTATGTGATTATCGTGTTGTTTCCGAACGTATTATTTTAATCCAGTCTGCGAATAATCCGAGTTTATTTTATTGTTAAATGTAAACATCCCCTCCTTTCATCTTTCCTCTCACCCCTATTTTGACGAATTAAACCCATCCTAACGCATGCGCAAATGTGCGGAGGATTTTAGAATCCGTTGTCAAACAATAGTAGTCACATGATAATAATCACATTGCTCAAGTCACAATTTTTTTGAAAATTTTAAGTATCGTCACAATACATGAGAAACTATTTATTCTTTGGAAAAAAAACTGAGGAACTCTCTATTAATTTGCCTCTATTAAAAATTTCTAATGCTTGAATTTCATATGCATTAAATATTCATAAAATATGTTTATACATGTGTAGGACTCAGGAATCACTACTATTTTAGAATCACGCACATTTAATTACATTTAGGACGGACAATTACATTAATATAAAGAAATGAACATTAAACAGATTTCGTCGAATATGTCGCAGAATTAATTCACATGTTAATATCGCAGTCATTGCATGGCAGTATTCGTCGTTTCGTCAGCTGCATCCATCGTCTCACAGCTCTTGTCCAGACCTACGTCGCGTCCTTCGTTCAGAGACCCCTCTCATCTGTACTCCGTCTAACAAGCATCAACACCTGTTGGCCAGCAGATGGCGCTCGTCATCAGGTGTTCGTCACTACATATGTATATGTACTAACATAAAATAAATCGGTTAGGCATGTCTTTTCCACTTGCGCATCGGTGCAATGCACAAGCACTGGCCAACGCAACTCGCAACGTTGAAAAAATATGTTTGTTGCCTATTGCATGGAATGAATAACAAATTAGAAAAGTTTAAGATTAATTTTTAAATAATGATATGAATTCTTTAAACCGGTTTTCTTTATTTAAAAAACGGTTTCCAAATGCGACTAATTTACTTTAAAAAATCCGGTCTTTTAAAAGCGGGTTTGAAAAACCGTCAAACCCTATTCAAGATCTAAAGAATTAGCAATCGAGATTTTGAATGATATTTTATCAGAATCTCATCTCACTGCGTGCCTGCCTTCTACTTATTTTGCATTGCATTTTTTAATTTTTTTTTAATATTCATTTTAAAGTTTATTAATGTATTTTGTCCATTAAAACTTCAGAAAGAATTGAATAGGACTTCTGAAAATTATTTCACATCGTATATGAGTTTTTAAAATATATTTTAATGTAAATTAAAAGGGAGAGATACTAAATGCTATATTTAACGTGTATGACAACTGAACCAATAATCTATATTAGGTATCAAAAATTACGACATTAGGACTTACACTTTTTTTTGGTGTGTGTAATTTTTTTTTCTTCCTTCTTCAAAGTTAGGCTTAGCGACAGAAACCTTGGTCTGTGGGATGAATCCTATCACGTACGCTGCGTCTCCAGCGAACGTCTGGAATAGAGGCATCATATCCCTAAAGGGGTAATGACTTGGTGTTCACGTGATCTTAGGTTTGGTTTGGTTATATTAACGTCCCGTTTGAAGCAACACTAGGGCTATTTTGGGATGGACCTCGTAATTTTGAACCGTGGTCAGATGACGAGAACGACACCTGAGCTGGCACCCCCCTCTCCACACCACACCACACCAGCGGGAGGACATTTGGTCATGACGGATTTAACGTGCAACCGACCCCCTTACACGACGGTTCTTAGGTGGAATCGGGTCACGAACCTGAAACCCTCCGGTTCCGAAGCCGAGACCTTACCACCAGGCCACCGCGGCCCCACGTGATCTTAGTATTCAAGGTCAAAGACTGATAACACAAACCAAACAAGATTAAGCTAAAGTGAGCCGGCGTCCTGGCGTAAGGGTAGCGCGTCACGGGTTCGAGTCCCCGTTGTTCCTCTTTGTTCTATTTGTGAGGTGTGTGAAAGTGCCCCTCTGTAAAAAGGGGTTGTGCAAGCGAATGTGAAGCATGAAGTAGCTAAGTTGTACTCTTGGCCCTAGTTAGCGCTACTAAAAAAACAAGAGACGCTCACTCAGCTTAAATCGCTGACAGATAATTGTCAGCGGTCTTAAGTAAATAAGAAATAAATGACAGTCATTTTGTTCAAAATAAACATTTGTATAAAACCAAATAAACTGCTTGATAAAAAAAAAAGAGTAGTGAAAAGTTTGTTTTTGACTATGCCGTATAATCATATAATTCTCCATTGCATATATACATAAATGATTTAATTAGCCCACAATGAAGAAACAATAAGCCAAACAATATTTTGTAATCAAAACAAAGAAAACGTTCAGTTTACAAAAGAATAAAACATTAAAGTATTATGCAATGCAATAAAATGAAAATAAAATAATATAGGAAAAATCAGATTAAAATCTAAAATTCTAAATCTCATGCTACCACAGAATCACAAAATTAAATCATGGATATATTAAAACATTCAACGCATCAAATCTGGGACAGTGTTCCTGTAATATCTTAATTACTAGCCGTCTTTAGCGACCAATTAGTTCACTGAGATTAATGGTTGCTAAATACTTTAATGAAATATTTTATGTAACGAGATTTGCATCCTTTACCCGGCAAAGTATTTTAAAATGTGAAATTTCGATAAGCACAAAGTTCGTACTTCTTCAGAAACCTTACACCGTTCAGTTTATCATATTATTATAAAAGGGGTGTTCAAATGAAAAGCTACGAAACGGCACCGTGGGTATAAATGAAGACTTTATTCAAAGTATACACTATAGGCCTGAGCACAACGATCCCATTGAATAATGAGCTGAAGGACTCCTTGTTTCCAGAATTCCTGTGGCCGTGACGAGACCCAGTCTTTCACAGCGTCCTTGAGTTCGCCGTCCGAGTTGACGCGCTTCCCTTTCAGATGTTTTTTCAGTGGACCAAACACATGAAAATCGCAGGGCGACATTTCCGGGCTGTAGGGCAGATGATCGAGCTGCTCCCACTTGAACTTGGCCAGTTCCGCGTATGTGACCCTGGAGACGTGTGGGCATGCGTTATCATGGAGCAGAATCACACCCTCCATGAGTAGCCTTGGTCTTTTGTTCTTGATGGACCTGCGTAGTCTTCGGAGTGTCTCACAGCACACATCGGAGTTAATGGTTCTTCTGTGCTCGAGGAATTCAACATTATTAATCAATTGGACGGTGCTCTATAAGAGCCTCCGCTCTCTTTTCTGCGCATGCGGGCGACCGCGCATGCTCCGACCTACTCCGAAGACTCCAATCGCATTTTTAGAGGTCTTGCTACGATACGATAGCGGCATAGGCAAATATGTTAAAGGTTACGTTGTTACGACGTTTCGTACCTTTTTATTTGCTACACCCCTTGTTTTATTCATTTCCGTAATTTTCTATTTAAACCTTTTACAACCAATAATATTACAAAAAAGAGCAATAATGTTTAAAAAAAATAAAAATAGTGTAAAAAAAATAATTCCTTTAAAAAAATCTTCCCTAGTGCTGGATTCTGATGTTAAACTTTAATTTAACATTTCAAAAATTTTAATGAAAGTTTACCTTATTCTAAAACCTACTCTATATGAAAAAATAAACTATGATTATTCATATATTGATCATTAACAATGGAAGCGACAGAGGATGAAGTATTAGTAGCAACCTTAAAAGACAGATTTCAATTTAATTTTTCCAACGAAACACATCATTGCAATTGGCTTATGAAATATATTATCACAAATACATTAAATAATTTTTTTTCTCTTTTCACGTTGTCACTCACTGCTTTCTAACAAAGAGAAAATTTAAAAAATAAAATAGAAATAGGCGAAAATCTAATATCCATTTTTATTTTACAATACTTCGTAAAAAAAAAATTCAAATCTTTTAATTTTTTTGTAATTTTAATAATTCAGTAGGAGCGTTTGGATAGAAATCAAAATTAATCTTTTCGAGCAACAACTAAATCGACCAAGGAAAAAAAAAAGCAGTATGTGTTTTATCATTGTTGCTCGAAATAAATAGATAAAGGCTCTGATTAAGAATTTCATTTTTGGGGACGTCATGAATCACGTGCTCATAATCACTGGCACAAAAATCAAACGTCGTTGAACGAATGGGAATTCCCCTAGCTTTCTCAAACTTATGAACCGGAATGCAGTTGCTATATGCAGTAAAAGACTGTGTTGGCGTCTGAATTTTTTCCACGTCACAAACTGAAAATCATTTCTAATATTTAACTATAGTCGCTGTTCGTGTGAATATACAAATATCAACAGTTTATAAGAGGGATACTCGGAATGGCGACTGAAATAAATGATGAAACGATTGGATGCACTTTCCAGTGGAAAATTGAGAATATAAGTCATTGCTGGTTGAAAAAGAACGAATTCATAGAGAGTCCTGTTTTCACTGCAGATGCTCTGAAAGGCACGAAATGGAAGTTGTATTTCTATCCCATGGGATGTAATAATGAAAATAAACTAGATTTTTCTCTTCATAGAGTACCAGACAACACTGGAAAGAATTTCGTTCAACTAAATTATCTGCTCGCTTTTGTGGATAAAAGTGGCTCGATCTTGCACGAAATAAACGGATTACCGAATTTAAATTTCGGAATGAATTCAATGCGGGGTTTCCTAGAAAGCCAAACACGGGATTTTATTTTCGGAAGTGGAAAAGAAGCATATCTTCCCGAAGACACTCTGACTGTTCAGTGTACTTTATGGGAAAAAGAAAAGAAACCTGATAAAGTCGAGCATTTATATGCCCGAACGGTTTACATAGTGAATCGAAGATCTTTCTTGTGGAGGATGGAAAAATTCAGTTCTCTTAAATCCGGGAAAAAATATAAATTAACCACTGATTTTATTGATTTAGATTTTTTTATAACTGAAGGACTAGATTTTGAAAAAAAATTAGGCTTAAAATTTAATCATAGGTTTTCTTTAAAATATTTTTCGTTTATAACATCTGTGGTGGATTTGGCAGGGAGAAAGAAAAATTGCGGAACCCATGAATATTTCCAAGAAGATTTAAGAAAGGGGGTATCGTGCATGTTGCTTTCTACTAAAGAGTTGATGGAAAACCAAAGCCACTATTTGCCGAATGATATGCTCACTCTTGAGTGTGAGTGTGTCTATTCAACTGGAGCTGCTACAAAAGAATTTTGCGGCTTTTTAATGGAAAGCCCTGAATCAACGAATGAAATTGTTGAAAGTATAAGTGAGCGTAATATCCAAAAAGGGGAATCTCAAAACTTATCAAATCTGGCAGAAGACTTGAAATCCATTTATAACGATACCATCTTCAGCGACATAGAAGTTCGTACTTCAACAAAAACCTTTCCAACTCATAAAAATATTTTAACCGCTAGATCTCCAGTGTTTAGGACCATGTTCAGCAACGACATGAAGGAGAGGAACAGTGGACATGTCGACATCACCGATTTCGAGGATGACACCGTACACCGAATGCTTCTGTACATGTACACGGATTCACTGGAAGATCTACAGTTTGAAAGCGCATCCAGTTTGTACAAGATTGCTGACAAGTATCAGATTCTCTCCCTAAAACGCAGGTGTTCTTTCTTCTTGAAGATGAACTTGAGTGCATCAAATGCGTGTGATATTTTGATTCTTGCTGATCTACTCGATGATGGTGATCTAAAACGTGCTGCGCAAGATTATATACTGGGACAGAAGAAAGATTTTTTTTGCTCTCAAGAATGGAAGGAATTGATGAAAACTCATCTTGATATTGCTGCAGATGTTATGGTCAGAAAGATGTATCAGGAATAAGATCCTCCATGAAATGCGTAAGTCATTAGCCTTCTTTACTTTCTGTGTTCTTGATTTTTTCTTCTAATTTAAATTATTATGTTTGAATCAAGCATAGTAGTTTAACTATTAAAGTTTGGTGACATCTCTGATGGTATATTTTTGAGAGCTATACTTTTCGAAAAATAAAATTGAGAAATTCAAATAAAACTCCAATTTTCTAATATTTCAAGTAAATAGAACATCCACTGTTATTTGGCAAATGCTATTAATATTCAATTTGGTTTAGGTCTTAATATTACCATATGATTTACTTTTATAACGATGCATTTATAAACTGCTTTTGGTTCGCCATGATTTATGATTGCTTAAAATGCAATCATATATTTTTGTAAAAATCAGTTTACAGTATTATTTCGGCAAAACGTTTTAAAATTTCAGCTGTTCAACTCATAGTATTTGAAACGCCTTATACTGCCCTGTTCATTGTCCTTTGAATTTCCATATGTTTCTATCTATATATTATAACATTCATTCATGCCACCGAAAAGAGCAGCAATGCTTGAAAATGGGAACACTATAACCACTTCCAATTTCACTTCAAAAATAAAATATATTGTTGAATAATAAGTTAAAAATATATTTTAAAAATTATTAAAAATAGAAAATAAAGTTATTCGGCAAAAAATGGCATCATTAAAAGAGTTTAATTCATTAAAGGAATTTTAGATAACATAAAAATTTTTGTGAAGTAATATTTTTGGAAGTTGTAGGGAAAAAAACCCCTTAATATTTTAACTATTTTTTAATTAAAATTCTAATTCAAGAAAAAAAAAACTCTCCTAGATGCATATTTTGTCCCTCCAAAAGTATATACAGGGTGGTCAAAAAAAAACTTCGCCTATATATGAAACCCTAGCGGCCTATCCGCTCAACCAATCGAACCAAAATTTCAGACATGGTTGTTTGTATTGGTTGTATGCGCTGGTGATTGTGATGATTCTAAACAAAGCAGAGTTCACGGTTATGGTTACAGTCAGAGAATTTCGAAATTTTCGAATGGCAACACCCACTTTTTCCTTGCACAAATTGATCAGCGTATTGAAAAACCACAAATGGCGCTGGAACGATTAGCGTGTGATGAAAATTGCTGCCGTAAAGCATTTGCAAAGAAGAGCATTATAAAGGACTGACAATACAGAGAGGAAAGAGAGAAAAAAAGCTTTTTATTGGAATGAAAAGTTATAATTACAGGTTTTCAACGTGTTCACCTTCGCAGGCGACAACACATTGTATTCGGGAGATTGTGGGCAACAATGCTGAACGTAACATGAAAGGAGAAATCTGCATAACTTTAATGGCATCTTGCAATTCTGACAAAGTTGCAGAATTCCGTTATTCCTGAATTGCAGCAACGAAATGTTATTAAGGACATTGTATGGATGCAAGATAGGGCTCCACCACACGTCACCCAATGGGTTCGACCAGTACTGCAACAAAACTTTGGTGATAGAGTCATCTCTAGTAACTTTGCAGTTTCGTGGCCACCGCGATCCCCTGACTCACTCCTATGGATTTCAGGTTCTGGGGTTATCTGAAATCTAAGGTGTACATGCCTGGTCCACGAGATGTGTCAGAATTGCAAGATGCCATAACACGTGAAATTCTGCAGATTCCTCCTTTCATGTTACGTTCGGCATTGTTGTCCACAATCTCCCGAATGTGTTGTCACCTGCGAAGGTGAACACATTGAAAACCTATAATTATAACATTCCATTCCAATAGAATTTTTTCTCTTTCCTCTCTGTGTTGTCAGTAGTCCTTTATAATGCTCTTCTTTGCAAATGCTTTACGGCAGCAATTTTCGTCACACGTTAATCGTTCCAACGCCATTTGTGGTTTTTCAATACGCTGATCAATTTACGCAAGGAAAAAGTGGGTGTTGCCATTCGAAAATTTAGAAATTCTCTCACTGTAACCGTAACCGTGAACTCTGCGTTGTTTAGAATCATCACAATATCCAGCGCATACCTTCAAACAACCTTGTCTGAAATTTTGGTTCGATTGGTTGAGCGGATAGGCAGCTAGGGTTTCATTTATAGGGGAGTTTTTTTTTGACCACCCTGTATATGCCAAATTAGGTAGCTCTAGGTCAAACGGCCTGGCCTGTAGAGAGCTGAAACGCCAGTTCATCTTTAATATTAGTATAGATTATAGAAAGCAAATTCTTTATAATTAGTATTATGTATAGATGTTGAAATATTAAAAATAATGTATTTCAATTCTATTTGGTTGATGAAATAAAAACTATAAGAAACTGCATATTTATTGTTTGCATTTCATTCATTAGTATTACCAAACCAAAGATTTATGCATAAATTCAGTTGGCATTATAAAATTTTATAATGAATGTGTCGTGGCTGGTTCGTGAGTGCTTTCAATAAATAGGCAAATAGAAAACTTAACAAATTTATTGCAGATTCGTTCGAGTTACTCTGCTCAGTAACTCCTTCTCCTCCAAGAGCCAACACTCTAATGACATCACTCTTTTTAATTACACTCGCGCTAGTTGCCTAGCGCCATCTATGAACGTTTATTTCCTAACGCTTCAAAATCCAATCACTACACCCCCAACGTAAGAGTAGTGTTTATATGAAAATATAAACACACCTCTGAATTAAAATTATGAATTGGATTTTAAAACGCATCCAATAACATCAAATTATCCAAATAAAAATAAACACAAATGCAAAGTTAACTCGAATGAATAACTAATAAATATTTAAGAAAGCAATGAGGTAAAATAAGAAATGCACAATTGAATATAAATACCATCTTGATAATAAGAAACTCACTTATCAGTTAATATATACTTAATAATGTATATAATCACTAATCAACTAATAAACACAAATTCATAATGAATATAATCACTTAGTAAACATTAATACATAATTAAGAAAGGATTTCACTTGATAACATTACTCAAATGATATTTCAAATACAACCAAAACTTCTGAATGAAAATTTATAACAAACACTAGAAAAAGTTATATTCCTATTTCAAATAGTTTTGCACATTATACTCTTAACCAAACTTGCGAATACCAATTATTCAACATATTAAGAAAATGATAATTAAAAAAACATTAAAACAAATATACATAATATCAAGGATAAATTATTATTATTTTATAGTCACTAATCCCATATTGATATATAAAACAGAAAAATGATATTAGTACTAAAAAAATGTTTTTCAGTCTATTTTGGTAATAAACGTGACAGGGCATCAGCATGCGGCATTTTAGAACCAGGGCAATGTTTTAATGTTATGTTGAATCTCTGCAAGGCAAATACCCACCTTTGTAGTCGAGATGACTGAGGAGCGCACTTGGTCAGATAAGGAAGGGGGTTATGATCGGTAAAAATGTGGATCTCGGATCCAAACACAAGGTTTCAAACTTTTTCAAGCTCCAAACTATAGCAAATGCTTCCCGTTCGATTGTCGACCAAGATTGTTGGCTTTTGTTTAATTTTTGACTTGCATAAGCGATAGGGCACATTTTTCCATCAACAGTCTGTGATAAACACGAGCCAATCCCGATTGATGAGGCATCACAATGAATCACAAAGGGTTTGCTGATATTCGGGGTGTGTAGAGTAGGAGCGTGTAACAATGCTGATTTTAATTTTTCAAAAGGAACACTATGCATTTCACACCATGCCTTTTCACATCAGGGCTTCTTTTCTTAGTTAGTTCCGTTAATGGAAAGGCAATCTCGGCGAAATTCGCAATATAATCACGATAATAATTGAACAGGCCAAGAGCACTACGTAGTTGTTTCTTGGTTTCAGGTACGGGCAAACGAGAGATCGTTTCCAACTTAGCTGGATCAGCTTGATGCTTTCCTGAGCCAATTATATGTTCCAGGTATGAAATTTCAGATTTCGCGAAAGCACACTTTGAAAGATTAACAGTGAATTCCAGCTCTTCCAATCTATCCAGCACCAAATGAAGATGTTTCAAGTGAGAAGGAATATCAATGGAGAATATAGCAATGTCATCAATATAAGCACGGCAAAATTCTCTGAATGGCGACAATGTTTTGTTTATTTCCCTTTGAAAAGTAACAGCTGCATTTTTCAACCCAAAAAGCATTACCTTAAAACGATATTGTGCTCTATGAGTCTTAAAAGATGTATAATACCGCGAATCTTCTTCCATGGGAAGCGAATAGTATCCCTTCAAAAGATCTAACACACTAATCACATTTGCCTGTCCTATGGAATATATTAATTCCGTTGCGTCTTCCATGGGGAAATCGTCGGTTTCAGTCACTGCATTCAAAGCTCGATAATCCACGCACATCCTGATAGATCCATCCTTCTTGTTTACACAGACTATAGGATAAGCAATGTCAGCTGAGCTCTCTTCGATTAGATCTAGTTTTAGGAGCTCTTCGATTTGGGTGTCTATTTGAGGTTTCAACGCTTCAGGAATCCTGTACACGTAAGGTTTTTTCCTTTCTTTATCGTCCTCTAATTTTATCTTGTGATGACCAACCTTTGCAACTCTAACTTGTCCGGTAAATATTGAAAGATGGTTCCGCAATAAGTTCAGGATTTGACATTTCACTTCCTCAGAAAGATGTCGCAAATCCACTTGATCAAATATCTCTTTCCAGTAACATACATTTTTATAACTGGGGGATGAATAAACTTCTCCAAAGTCTGCATCATCTTCAAAGATCATGCCTACAGCATTAATTCTTGGATAGTATTTCCGAATTTTATTCGCATGACAATGCCGAATTTTTCCATCGCTAAGTTTTACTTTATATGAATGTGGAGGGCAATGCTCGATAACTTCTCCAGGACCAGTCCAACGGGCATACAATTTGTTCGATGAATCAGGTATTAATAAATAAACTTGGTCACCTGGCTTAAATTCCTTAGAAGCGGTTCGGCGGTTAAAATATTCTGCATATGCCTGCTGTTTACCAGAAGCGATGAGAGATGCTTCCTCTGCAGCTCTTTCTAAGTTTATTTTTTGCTCCTGTAAATAATCCACAACTGATTTCTCCATGTTTAACGGAATGGCAATATCACCACACCAGCTCGATTTTAGAACACTGAGAGGTCCTCGTGCTTCACGTCCATACATCAACTTGAATGGCGAAACACCCGTCGTACAGTTAGGAACTTCCCTGTACGCAAAAAGCATATATGGAATGTATTTATCCCAATTACTCGGATCAGTTCTGATAATGTGATGGAGTGAATTTTTGAACACCCTATTATATCTTTCTATAAGGCCATTCCCAGCTGGATAGTTAGGCGTCGTAAATCTGGGAGCACAACCTAATCTTTTCATGAATTCCTGGGTTAACTTAGAAATAAACGTTCCATTATCACTTGCAATAACATTGGGTATTCCAGTCCGCATGAATATCTCCAATAAAGCATCACACGTAACTTTAGCCGTTAACGAACGAAGAGGGATAGCCTCCGGCCATCGAGAATGCTGGTCCATTAGACATAATACATACTTATGCCGACGAGCAGAAGGGGGTTCAATGGGTCCTATTAGGTCTATATTTACTATCTCAAATGGCAATTCCGGACGGAGAACAGGAGTAATAGGAATTTTATCAATTATTTTTTCCGGACTCCTCAACTGGCATTCTTTACAGGATTTACAAAAGTTTTTGATATCATCTGTCATATTTGGCCAATAAAAACTGTTATTTAATTCTTTCACTAGTCTTTTTTAATCCCATATGGCATCCGAAAATTGATTCATGTGCTAATTTAAGAACTTGCTGTCTCTTATTTTTGGGCAAAACCAACTGACTCACTTTTTCGCCTAATATTTTATCCCGGTGGAATATTAATTCATCATTCATAAAAAAGTTTCCTTTTCCAAGGGATAAATTTTTTCTTACTAACTGCAAAGTATCACATTTTCTTTGTTCTTCTTTCAACGCATTAATTTTGTTTTTCTTATCCAAATAATCGCTTTCATTTCCGCTCGGATGTTCTTCGCTCTGACTAACTCCACAACAAATCATAAATTCATCAAAGCTCTCTTCCATTGGCGCCTCTAACAAGTTTTGGGAGCGGCTGTGGTTTATGCTTTCTCCCAATAAATTTAATACAGAGGGGGGGATGATGAATTGCTCTTGAATTCTATCCGTGACAGCTGCAACTATCTCAATAGGCCTGGAAAATCCTTCGTTGTTTTTATCTTTTAAGGATATTTGAAAACTGGAAAGAATAGCGTTAATCCTTTCTCCAAATGCACTTTTTAAAATGATCTTTCCTTTTTCTTTTTGTTCACTTGACACATATTTAGAATTTAAAACTGGTATCATAGCACCTGAGTCAACTAGGGTTTTCAGTTCTCTATTGTCCACACAAAGATCAAGGTAAAGGGTTGATATTTAAGCTTTTTTCACCATTAATTAATTCCGACTGAATTTCCGCGGTTAAAACGTCTTCCCGTTTCTTTTCTGCCGCAGATTCTCTCAACTGCGATTTTTTATGTCTATTTGGACAGTCTCTAGCAAAATGTGACAATCCACAAACGTAACAGTCTCTTGTTACTTTTCTTGAATTTGTAGTTTCGTTTTTATGAAAGTTTTTGTTTCTGAATTCTCGTTGATGCAGGGGTACATATTTCCGTTCCGAAAAATGTCTCTCTTCTCTTTCGTCGTAGGTTTGATGTTTAGAAAAGTTATTCTCTTGATATAGTTCTTTCTTTTTCCTCATATTGTTTGATCGCACATTTTCATAATCATCTTATTTGCTTGCAGTTTCGTTTGGATTTGTGAATTGTGACCAAACATCAATAAAATGTTCTTTAATATCCGTAGGTACTTTTCGCTTTATCTGTTCTGTTATGATTAAACCCGACAAACTTTCAAAAGTAGTTATTTCCAATCCTTGAATCCATTGCTCAAAATAATTTTTAAGTTCGTAAGTAAAATCGCACCAGGTAGTCTCCGGTCTTTTAAAATGAGTCATAAACTTTTGCCTGAATTTTTCCGGGCTGAGTTTAAATCGTTTCACTAATAAACTCTTGATGTGGTCATAGTCCTTAACTTTCTCGATTGGCTCTCGAGCGATGAGTTGGGTTATATCCGTTGGCAATAATCCTAATAGATGCGACACGTAATTTTCTCGTTTTATTTGAGCCCACTCGGCTTGCCTCTCGAACAACAGCAAATATAAACTGATAGCACTATTCTTTTTATCGAATTTTTACATCACGTGCCTGAGTTCTATCTTGGGAGTTGGTAATTCGACATCCACGGGTACACTGGAATATTGCAGCTTCAGTTTCTCAAGTTCGAATTCTCGTTCTTCTCGTGCCTTTTTCTCCTGCAATTCCCACTCTTCTTTAATTTTTCTTTCTTCAAATTCTCGTTCTTGCTTTCGTTTTTGTTCTTCTTGCTTTCGTTTTGATCTTCTCTCGCTTTTCTATCCTCTATGATAACTATCATTTGTTTCTTCACAAACTCTTCCTCGTAATTTTCACTTCCAGTAATTAATTTTTTTTAAGTCCACAATTTTCATCTCTAATGAAACAGTTTCACCCAGCTCTTCCGCCAACAACTTCAAATCTTCCTTTTTCGCACTGCCTAGGAAGATATCGATACCGAAAGCACACCTTTATCAAATGAAGTTCGATTTCAAGTTCGTCAAAAATAGCACTCGATTCTCAATCTGGTCGACTGCGCCAAATGTCGTGGCTGGTTCGTGAGTGCTTTCAATAAATAGGCAAATAGAAAACTTAACAGATTTATTTCGGATTCGTTCGAGTTACTCTGCTCAGTAACTCCTTCTCCTCCAAGAGCCAACACTCTAATGACATCACTCTTTTTAATTACACTCGCGCTAGTTGCCTAGCGCCATCTATGAACGTTTATTTCCTAACGCTTCAAAATCCAATCACTACAGAATGCTTCTATCTCGTGCTTGATATTCTTTAAATACAAGATATCTATAACTGTTACCTCTTTTAGATACCTTTTAATCCTTTCACATGTTGAAATAATCGAATAACTTCAGTAGAAGGAGCAAGAAAGGCAATAGGTAGGCCGGGATAGCATGGTTGGTAGGGCGTTGGAATTGTGTCTCTTGGGTTGCTAGTTCGATCCCCGCCGGCCGAAGACTCCCTGCATGTGTGGTGGTTGGCGCGCGTATAAATATGTCGTGATCACAAAGACCTCCATGTCGAGAGCAATACCGCTGGGGGTACTGGATCAGGGGTTATCTTTCTCTGATTCAGTTCTAAATTACTATCTATTGATTAGTGAATGAAATGCATGAATGAAGTCCTCCCCGTAAAAAGGGTTGTGACATGTGCGTAGCTAAGTTGTTCTCTTGGCCCTAGATGGCGCTACAGAAAAAACCGGAGACGTACCCTTGGCTTAAATGACTTCTTAAAGTCAGTGGGCTTGTCTAGGACAAGAGCCATTAGAAACAACAACATAAAGGCAATACAAAATTCTGACAGTCATAATTGCAGTTTTAGTATTAAAATTTATACTATTTGTTAGCTTTTAATGTATGTCAATATTAGATTGTACTATCATGATTTTCATCTCGGAGTTTTTAGATTTTGATGATAGAAGCTTCCAAAGCTTGATGTGAAATCTTTAAATATTTAAAGTAATAAGAAAAACTAATGAATCATTCGCCCAGCGCCGACCACCGTTTTGATTTTGATCATGTCATACGTAGCTGCCTATTCTCCTCTCATCCTTTTTTTTTCAGAGTAATTTAAAAAGCAATACTTCATAATACATACACTCTTTAGAAAAATCTTATGATAGATGGTGCAGATACATGATAATGACGCATAAGCAGAAAGTTCAGATTTTATTCCAAATACTCATGGATAATCTGGTTAATCAATGTTATGTGCGAAGTATTGTGCGCCAATGATGCCAAGTCGCCAATATAAATGACGGACCAAATAAACAATTCTGCAAAATAGTTACGGTTACCACTTTCTGCATTAAAATTATCTTTACTGATATGTTTTATATGAGAAGACTTTTTTTTTTAACTTTTAGGGTCACTATTGCGGCTTACCTTTACAGTCTTGAGATAAAGAAAACTTTTGCAAACCAGCTGCGCCAATCTGTTGTTTTGACAAAAAATATAGAACTTACGATGCTTTCAGCATCTTTAAAAGGCATCGGCAGAATTTTTTAACTTAAAAAAAATTAAAACATTCTACGGCTTTGCTAGCAGCGGCAGCCGGATCCAAGTAGCTTCGCTATCACAGTGAATACAAGTGTGGATAACAGGAACAGTACATAATCAAAAGTAAGGAAAGAATGCAAGAAGAAGCAATCAAACCAATCTCCATACAAAATTTCAAACAAGTATCCTTTTCCCAACTTCATCAATAGTAAAAAAAATATATATTTCACTCGCCCTTCATCCATTCTGAAAGTTCAAAATATTTCCAGCCATCCCATTTATAATTAACGACATAACGAATTATCAAGAAAACCGTCGGAGCAGGAAAAGAACTACAAAAAGTGCAAGAAATTCCATTGCAGAAGATTTTTAAATTAAAAGTAAGACAATTTCTAAAAGCGCATAACGACAGTTAAGAATTACAAAAAAATAAATATTTTCTTTTCGTATTAACATTAAAAATAACATTACAGTGTCTTATTAGCAATAAAAACATTTAATTATAATGCGGAACTAAATTAAAATCTTTAATCGATATTTTTTTTATCATGTGGGAACGTGATGTTGTTTTGGTTTGAGGTTTTTGAAGCCTCAAAATGCGTATGCAAAAAATTGGTGATTTATCGCTATTGAGGCATCTATTTTTCGCTTTTAGGGTTATTAAAAAATAGTGCAGAAGGTTGCCACATTTAGCGATTTATCGCCAACTGAAGTTAGAACTTGATTTCCATATTATTTATTCTCTGAATGTTTACGAATTGTCTTAATTAATTTAAGTCATTCACCAGTTTAAACTGGTTTGAAACAATCACAAAACTATCAGATTACGCATGCGTCGATATTTAGAAAAACAATGTTTGTTTTTTTTAATCTCAAAATCGGTCTAGCTCCAAAACTTCGTTTGCCAGCTAAAAAAACTAAGAATGAAATTCTTATTTTTAATTTAACATTTTTCATAAAATAGTTGTAGTTCATGTACAGCTCAACCATTGTAAAAAGTAGTAAACATACTAAATTAGGTTGCTAGAAGATCGTTTCGTTGGGTTACCACATTGGCGACAAACTCGGGGTCACACTAAAGTACAATTCAACCCAAATTTTATTTTTGTACCCTTTATTTTTTTTCAATATTCCAATAAATTTGTTATTTTTCACTTTAGATTTTTACATTATAAATATATTTATACTTTTATTAATTCGAAACTTGCATTTTAATTTAACTTTTAAAATGTCACCGGCATTAACCAGACAGAAGAGCCAGAACCAGACATTACAGAACCCAGAGTACTTTAAGTTACCGTATTATAGTAATTGGGTCCTTTATACATGTATTATTATATGCATTTAGAAATTTAATCATATCATTTCTGCATAAATATATGCCCATAGTTTTGAATTTTAAATAAAATGAAATCAGTCGTGATATAATAATATGCTTTGAAAGTAATTGAATTTTCTATCTTTGCAGGTACACTCTTCAACCACGTTCTTTTTAGGATAGGTTAATAAAAGCGACGATTATTTCCACCTCCCATCCTTGAACTTCCCTCATGTGGCAGTGGAAATGTGGAGAAAAGAAAAAGATATGGTTTACTCGAATATTTCAGAGTGAAGAGTAGCATTCTCAATAATGAAAACAAAAACTGCCTTAAGTAGCTGCAAATGCTATCCATTAACTGAGACTGCTGCATTCATCAGATTAATTTTGAAAAATCATAATTTTTAATTAATCGGTTGATGATTTTCAAGTGATTTTTTCACAATATTATTAAATTTAAAAAGCGATTATTACTTAAAGAAAATATAAATTTTTCTTCCGCTTTCGAAGAATTTTTTCGTACTTATCGGCTGTGTAATTGCTGAGTTATTGGTGCTTGATTTAGATGTACTTAACAGTTTGTATTCCAATATTTGTTTTAATAAAGTCGTTATGTCTTTCATTTTAGAACTCTAACATTTTTTATAAAATCTTTCCAGTTAATATATTTCATTAATATTTCAATTATTAATAAGGTTTTCTTTGAACTTGTAATGTGGTCAGTTCCATCATCAAATGACTTAAATACAATTTGGCTTTCCAACAACTGTAAATACATTTTTTTTCCTATGTGTGTGTGCATTTTATTGATGGTATATTTAAAAGTTGCTCTATTATATAAAGATTAACGAATCTGACCTTATCTTAGTACGATGCAGAATAAATTCGAATCTCATTTATGTTTCCGACATTAAGTACTATAACACAACTAACAAATAAAGCAAAATAAATGTTACTTCGGATCTTGTAATCTGAGAGATTTCGCCAAAATGTTCTTTTTATTAAATTATCGTATTTTGATAAATCCTCTCTTTACCACAAATTCGAATCTTCTTCCTTTTTTCACATTAAATACCATAACGTAGCCAACAAAAAAGCAAGCAAAATAAATGTTACTTTGGCTCTTACTGTTCGTTTCAGTATTCTGAGACAACTTTTCGAGTATTCTATCTGAATAAGAGGAGAGACTCGGAAAGATGAGCGCATTTCCGGCATTTTTCGTCATTTTTTTACCTTGATTTTCGCCCTATTAGATACTTCTTTGTTCGCCTTTTTTTCACGTATATATGAATATTGTGTCGTTTCCGACCGTATAATTTTAATTCCGTCTGCGAGTAATCCGAGTTTTATTTTATTGTTAAACTAGCCGTCTTTGGCGACCAGCCGGTTCGCCAATCTTAATGCTCGTTAAAATTTTAATAATTAAATATTTTATGTAAATCCTATTTTAATAGCTTCTTCGTCAAAATATTTTTAAGATTCAAATTTTGATAGTCATATAATTCATTCATAATATTATAAAGGGCTTCAGCCATAACGTAATATGTATCTCTATAATTTTCTGTTAGCTCCTGTAAAATTTATGCTTTAAATTAAAGTGGAAATGGTTAAATTGCAATTAATATAAGAACATTTTTTACTGAAACGAGTCACTGAGTATTTAAACCTTATGGGCACTAAAGAATATCTTTCTTAATTTATATAATATCTCAAGAAGTTTTCTACGAAATTTTCTCAGATTCATCATGAACAGATCAATTAATTAACAATGTTTAGTTTTAAATGCATAAAACTCTAAGAAAATAAACAGAATCGTTTGAAATAATCGGTCGGAAACATTACAAGCCTTCAAAACCAAGTCCGTATCCGTTGAAAATAGAGTTGTCAGCAATCGGAACACAATGCGCATGCGTGAATTCTCAACACCAATTATGGTAACGCAAATGCGCCAATCTTAATGCTCGTTAAAATTTTCATAATTAAATATTTTATGCCATTACTGCTTTAATAGCTTCTTTATTAAAATATTTCAAAACTTCACATTTTGATAGTCATATCATTCACTCATAATATTATAAAAGCCTTCAGTCATAACGTAATATGTATCTCTCTAATTTTCTGTTATCCCCCATAGAATTTATGCTTTAAATTAAAATGGAAATTAATTCTGAGATCCTTTGTCTCAACAGATTTCGCAAACCGAAAGAGAAAGTTCACCTAGTAATGCTAATAATATTTCTTCCTTCCCCCTCCCCGCTACTTCAAACGAAACATACATAAATAACAGACAAGCATTCATTACTGGCGCCGAAACGGAATCACTCGAAAATGATCCTTTGAATAACCAAACGATGAATGAAATAAATCTTAGTTTTGCTTTTTGTTATGCGGTCTCTGTGGCAATTGTAGAAACTTTACAGGAAATGATTCCTATTCTATAAGATTTTTTTTTTTTTTTTTTTTTTTTTTTTTTTGTGATGGTGAAGAGAATTTTTCGCTTTTCCCTTCTTAGGTGAACAACAAAAAGTAATCTTTGCGAAGAGATTAAATTAGTTTCCGGCGCAGCTAAATCTTTTTTTATTTGCTCAGAGAAATCTAAAATCGTATCATGCTTTTAAAAAGCATTAATTAACGCATTTTCTGATAAAGTAACTTCTATTGAAGAACATAAACAACTAGAAACATGCAAAATGCGCTCGAATGAAACTTTTATGCAGTATTTTATTCCCATGCATGAAAGTGTAAATCAGTCTGAAACCATTATAGACGAATGCTCTGTTATTCAATACACATTAAATGGGATATAGGGTTCCCCTTCTAATAAAATTATTCTTTACGGTGCAAAATGTTATTCAAAGTTTAAAGAAAAATTACATATTTTTGAAACAGTCGTAAATGCAATGAACGCAGATAATTTAGACGTCCCATTCTAGATATGCTAATGACGGTAAGAAACATGGTACAATTCATAAAATTCCTGTCCAACAAAGAGAATCAAAATCGAATCTTAGTAATCCGACTAACAGTAAGATGCGTTGTTTTTCTAAATCTTGATGATTTTGGACATATCTCAAAATCTTGCCCTAATCGTTCTCGTGGTCCTAAATCTGTTTCTTGTAATCTTTTGGGGCATAAATCTTCCGATTGTCACTGTACTACTCCAAATGACAGTTCTACTCCACATGATGTCACACTGTCTGCCTTCTCCGTGGAATATGCATAAAGATGTTGTTATTTTTAATAATACATTTTCTAGATTAGTCGGTACTGATAGTTTTTCGACGCTTCTCAAACATTCTGAATGGATTAAACTAAGATCGCCAATAACAAGACAACGCTAACTCAATGCGGTTTTTCACGAACTAAAATAATAGGTTCCTATGAATCTGAAATTATTATTGATAAACAAAGTTTTTCAGTTTCTATTTCTGTAGTACCTAATAATTGTACTACTTACGATCTCATATTAGGTTGCGACGTAATAAATCAGGTAAACTTGACAATTAAACCTGAAGGTGTTGTATTTTCCAAAATTTCTAAATCTGATGATGCTGTTACATCTGACAGTTTTATAATGACCATTTCTGCCGATACTCCTACTTTTGATAGTGGTCCGAATATTTCTAAACAAACTCGTAATGACGTTAAACGGCGTTTGTTAGCTTATAAACCTAAAAAAAAAACTGAAACCACGATCATCGAACTTGATATAATGATTACTAACGATGAGCCAATTTTCCACAATCCCCGACGTTTACCCTTTTCCGAACATGATATAGTAAAGGCGCAGATAGACGAATGATTAAAAAATGGAATTATAGAACCATGTTCTTCACCTTATGCTAGTTAAGTTGTCGTAGTTCGTAAGAAAGATGGACAGCATGGTCTGTATAGATTAAAAACAATTAAATCGTAAATTAGTTAATGATCATTTTCCTCTACCGTTAATGGATGACATTTTAGATCGTCTTCAAAATGCGAAAATTTTCAGTACTCTCGATTTGCGTAACGGATTTTTTCATGTGGCAATAAAAGAAAAACGTCGTAGTTACGCCAGTTTTGTCACAAATACAAGTCAGTTTCAGCTCCGTTATATGCCATTCGTTTAAATATCATGTCCTCCGGTCCTACGATGTCCTATCATGTCCTCCGGCACACAAGTGCCGTTTTTCGTGATCTTATTGCAAAAGGCATTGTCCTCTCATATATGGATGACTTCGTCATTCCCGCGAATAATGAATCTGAGGCTCTCGAACGCCTAAACACCTTTCTAACTGTAGCTCGCGATTATGGACTAGACATTAAAAAATGTCAATTTTTGTATAGTAAGATTGAATTTTCGGGTCACATAGTGGAACACGGCAAATTGTTCCTTTCACTCTCCAAAACTAAAGCCGTTCTTAATTACTCTCAGTTAAAAAATGCAAAAGCCGCACAACGTTTTCTAGGTCTTACGGGATACTTTAGAAAATTTATCCCCTCATACTCTACTGTAGCAAAACCACTTAATGACATGTTTCATAAGAACACTCCCTTTCGATTTCAAACTGTGTAAAAAAATTGTGTTTTTGCGTTTAAAACATTTACTTTCTGAAAAAACCGTTTTAAATATTTTTAATCAAGGCAGTCCCATTGAAACTCATACAGACTCGCCAAATGTTGGATTAGGGTCAGCCCTACTACAAAAATCTAAAGAGGATAACAAATTTCATCCAGTGTATTATATGTCCAAGAAAACGTCTGACAACGAAAGAAAATACACCAGTAATAAATTGGAAGTATTCGCCATTGTTGAAACTCTTAAAAAATTCAGAATTTACATTCTCGGATCACTTTTTTAAAATTATCACTGACTGTAATGCATTTGTCAGAACGTTAAATAAAAAAGAAATGCATTCCGCGATGAGTATTATTCCTTCAGAATTTTGACTACGAAATAGAGTATCGAACTGGTTAAAAAATGACTCACGTCGACGCTCTTAGCCGAAGCCCATGCTGCATGATCATTCAAGACTGCCTCAGTCTTCAAATTTTTAAAGCTCAACAAACAAATGCGCATATTACAACTATAAAAGCATTACTTCAAAATGCACCTTACGAGAATTACATACTAAAAAAACACATTTTATATAAGAACATAGACGGAATCGATTTACTTGTAGTACCTGACAATATGCAGGTCAACATCATTAATCATGTCATGAACGAGGCATTTTGCAGTAAAATGCACATAGAAGCTGCTAAACAAAGAATTCTTTATTCCGAACTTGCAAGAGAAAATTGATCGGTGTAACGCAACTGTGTAACATGCATTCTAAATAACAGAAAACGTGGCAAATTAGATGGCACTTTGCATTCACTTGACAAAGACGACACTCCCTTTCATACGTACCATATTGACCATCTGGGTCTTCTCCCCAGCATTTCTAAGAAATATAAGCATATTCTGGCAATAATCGATTCTTTTACGAAGTTTTTGTGGCTTTATCCAACCAAGTCCATCGACACCGCTGAAGTTCTCAATGAGCTCGAATGCCAAAGATCAGTTTTCAGCATTCCTTTAAGGATTATTACGGACACAGGTACCGCTTTCACCTTCACGTCATTCAAAGAATATTGTGAGCATCAGCATATCACCCATATTGCTATTATAGCTGGACTTCCCAGGATCAGGCAGAAAGACTTAATTCTACTATCATAACTGTATTCTCCAAGCTATCCATATAAAACCCTGAAAAATGGTATAGCCATGTTGCTGCCGTTCAGCAAATTATTAATTATGCATTTCAAAGAAGTATCAATTTTATTCAATTCGAAATATTGCTTGGAACTAAAATGAAATCTGATCATGATATAAAAATCCTCGAGATCATCAACGAAGAGATCCAATCTGCATTTCTTCAACAACGTGATGAACTCTGTAAAGATGCAAAGCAACAAATTTGCAAGATCCAACAAGAAAATCAACGCACTTACAATCTGCGTCACAAGCATGCTGAAAAATTACAATTGAATGATCTCGTCGCAATCAAGCGCACAATTGGGTCCTGATTTCAAATAGAAACAAAAATTTCTCAGACCATATAAAGTAATCAAAATCAAAGCAAATGAGGCATACGATATTGAAAAGTGTGATTTCTTCGATGGACCATCAAAAACTTCAACTGGTACAGAATATATGAAGGCATGGTATAGCAATATAGGACATATCACTTTAATTGTTTTTCAAAAGAAAAAAACTGAACACTACTTTTAAAACATGACAACTATTTTTATTTTTGTTCATGTGTAATTGTACGATAGAAGACTTTGTTTTTTTCTACTTACTTTGTGTTATATTTTTATATATTCAACATTAATATTATTTTTCGTTAGTTATTCGATATTTCCAGTGCACGCTATAGTAATGCTGTATACTTATGCTGTCACGAATGGTATGACTGTTTTGTTTGGTTTTACCTAGCAACTATTTCAATTTTGTATCTTATTATTTTTTCTGAATTTACTGTTTTATAATATGTTTACTTCAATGTACTGTATACCTTAAAGCGAGATCGCTTGTCCTGTTATGATTGCCGATGTGGGAGCTGTTAACAGTTCTCATATCCTGTATGGCGACATGTTACGTCATTGGTCACATGATGCTTTCGCGCCTTAAGCGGTTCAAGGTAAGAAGTACCGCTCACGCATCTTTTTATGTGTTTTATGATAGTTTAATAATGTCCTTGTAATCTTAAATATATTTTATATACTAATGCTAGTCATTGCTTTTCCCCACATTTTAGTTTAGTGAAAGTGCACAACATATTTATATACGTAAGAATAGTATATTTACCTCATCTAAGTTAGATTGCATATAGTATTTTGAAAATTTATACTATGAAATGTTAATTATTGTTGGATCTAATCATGTCCATGCATGGTAAGTTCATTTCCCTCCGAATGTCAACAAAGAAAATTAGCAGGAAAGAAAAAAAGAAAAAAATCAAGAAGTAACAAGTAGATCTGTTTTCTTTTCACGAATTAATTTTGGCAAAGAAATTGTTTCAACTTCAAAAAATTACTATTCAA
The DNA here is from genome assembly GCF_947563725.1 of Argiope bruennichi. Classification (NCBI taxonomy): domain Eukaryota; kingdom Metazoa; phylum Arthropoda; class Arachnida; order Araneae; family Araneidae; genus Argiope; species Argiope bruennichi. The sequence goes on from NC_079156.1 coordinate 109,266,897, forward strand.
TCTTCGACTGGACAAGAAAGTTCAGCAGAAACTATACGATCTTTTAATGGAAATTTAGAAACGGTGATATTCGTTGAAGAACCGCATATTTATACAAATGCGATTGAATTAGAAAATAAAATAACGATGAAAATGACAATAACAAATATGATCTAATGAATGTAAGTCATCCAGGTTTATGGTCAAGTATTATAATTGATAAGTTTAGATTGTTGTTTTAAAACCGGACCTGAACTACACTAAAGAGGTTTTGCGAAGAATGCTGAAATTAGATCATTTTGCACTACCCACTTACTTACTACCTTTAGAAAAATGCCAAATGATGAAACCTAGCTATTGTAATTTATTCTAAAACGCAAAATTCGTTTTGTTGTATACTGTGACTATATTTTGTTTTTGTTGTATACTGTTTTCCAAAAGACTAGGAAATGAAAAAGCTCGACGATTTAAATTCATTTATTGCTTCGAAAGAATTACCCAAACAACTAAATTTATGTTCGACTATTGATGCAACAGATCAAGTTATTATAAATAAAGAAATTTAAATTACTATTTCAAAGAATTGTCAATTTGATTCTATTTTTAGCATATAATAATCTTAAGATTCGAGGATCTCATTTAATAATATAACCATTAATAATGGAAATTTTTTCAAGTTTGATCAAATTGTTAATTAAATACAACTCTGTACTAATGGATCTTAGAAGCAGAATAAAAAAAAATTCGGAAATTTGAATTGTGCTTCATTTAACACATAGATCACAAGAACAAATTATCCCTGCATTAGAGAAAGAAGTCTTTCATAAAATTAAAGACGATATAAAAACCACGTATTTTAGTATCCAAATGGATTGCAGTCCCGAAATTTACCATAAAAAACAAATTTCAATCATTATTAGGTATGCAAAGTTTGAAGAGAAAACTTAAGTATAAATGAGTCATTTATCATGGTTATTGAAGTAACTATTGGGACTGGAAAAGGACTAGCAAAAACTCTTGAAAATATTAAGTGAACTTGATTTAAATATTATGAATTGTAGAGGATAGTCGTACGACAACGGTAGCAACATGGAAAGGAAATATAAAAGATGTATAGTCTAGAATAATTGCGTATACCATTCTTTTAATTTATTAATTTGTGATGACGGGTCCTACAGTATATATTCCAATATTTTTTTTCATATAGCAATGTTTATATTATTCTTTAATATATGTATTATGTTTTAATGAAAAAAAGATGGGAAACTCTGCAAAAACATTTAAATATTACTCTTGAACCATTATGCGCCATTCGTTGGGGAATTTTATGGAAGAATTTATTGGTGCAAATGCCAATATTCAAGAGTATCAGAAGCTAAAAGTCCTGTTGGATTCAATACAAGAAATGCCATTCATTTTATGAATAATAGCATGGCTTGCAATATTGTCCAAAATTAACTCTATCAATAAATTATTCTGAACAAAAGCAATTGTTTTTGATTGATTAAATTTAATTCAGTCAATAAACTTAAAACTGAAATCTTAAATTTAAGAACAAAATTGAACACATTTTTTGACGAACAATAAGGATAGCACATAATTTGAATATTTCCGAACGTTTTCCTGAAAACGTTTTTGAAAAAGAGAAATATTAAATTTTGAAATAGCAGATGAAGTTATAGAAATCGGGTAGATGAATTTAGATGTTAAAAAATAACAATGTAAATGATACTGTTATTGCACAGATACAAGATACATTTAAAAGTATTTCAAATTAATTCATTCTTTTCTAAATTCAACCATTAATTTAGAAAAACATAAGTTAGAAAATTTTTCAAAAACTTTGTTTAAAAAAATTTTATAATAAAGATGTAATAAAGATGAAAACCTATTGCAAGAAATTGGTTGGATACCGGATTTGATTTCGAATAAAATGGATGTAAATAAAGCACAAATCATACTGCAATACGTACTAAATAATAATTTTCAAGAATTATTTCTAAATATATTAATTGTCTAAAAACATTTCTTTAAGTTACGAATTACTACAAAGAGTGCTGAGAATTCTTTCAGCAAATTAAAATTAATGAAGAATTGTCTTCAGTCAAGCAAATGTGCATTTAATGCATTTACTATACTGAACATCAAACAAGAAATTGCCATTTTTCGGAAGTAATTCCTAGCAAAACAAAGTCATGCCTTAAATTAACATGCAATAACAATGTAAGTTCGTGTTTATAATTTTTCTTTTACTTCACACACACACAAAAAATTAGTGCCCAAAATGGTTATTTGCAGCCATGTCCATTTATAGAGAAGGCCTGGTTCTGTATTATAGTATTTAATGTCGGAAACATAAATGAGATTCGAATTTATATTGCATCGTTTTAAGATAAGGTCAGATTCGCCAATATTTATTCAATAGAACAACTTTTAAAACATACCACCAATAAAATGCACACACATAGAAAAAAAAAGTGTCCAAGTTGGGAAATTACTATCGAGTCATTTATTGAAAAACTAACCACATTACGAGATCAAAGAAAATTTTATTAGTAAATTCAAAAATATTAATTAGAAAAGCTTTAGGTTTCTAAAATTAAAGACTTCAACATTTATTTATCACGCAGAACGACTTTATTAAAAAAATACTGAAATACAAATTGTTAAATACATTTAAATCAAGCACCAACATCTCAGCAATTACAGAACCGATAAGTACGAAGAAATACTTCGAAAGCTTGAGAAAAATTTATATATATTTTTTAATAATAGCTTTTTAAATTCTAATAATATTATAAAAAATCATTTGAAAATCATCAACCAATTAATTAAAAATTATGATTTTTCAAAATTAATCTGATAATTCAGCAGTCTCAGTTAATGACAGCATTTGTAGCTACTTTAGGCAGTTTTTGTTTTCATTATTGAGAATGTTACTCTTCACTCTGAAATATTCGAGTAAACCAGATCTTTTTTTTTCTCTACATTTCCACTGCCACATGAGGGAAGTTCAAGGATGGGAGGTGAAAATAATCGCCGCTTTTATTAACCTATCCCAAAAAGAACGTGGTTGAAGAGTGTACCTGCAAAGACAGAAAATTCAATTACTTTCAAAGCATATTATTATACCACGACTGATTTCATTTTATTTAGAATTCAAAACTATAGGCATGATGATACGATGAAAAATGATACGATAAAATTTCTAAATTCATGTAATAATACATGTAAAAAACACTAAATTATTATAATACTGCAAATTAAGCTCCCGAGTTTGTCGCCAGTGTGGTAGCCCAAAGAAACACTCTTCTAGCAACCCTAATGCTATTTTGTTTAATACTTTTTACAGTGGTTGAGCTGTGCATGAACTACAATTAATTTATGAAAAATATTAAATTAAACATAATAAAATATCGATTAAAGATTTTAATTTAATTCTGTATTACAATTAAAAGTTTTTTTACTACTAATAAGACACTAATGTTATTTTTAATGTGAATACGAACAGAAAATATTTATTTTTTTTGCAATTCTTAACTGCGCTTTTTGAAATTTTCTTAATTATTAATTAAAAAATCGTCTGCAATGGAATTCCTTGAAGTTTTCGTAATTCTTTTCCTGATACGACGGTTTCCTTGATAATTCGTTATGACGTTAATTGTTCAAGAACGGATGTCTGGTGAATTTGATGGCGGGAAATATTTTGAGTCTGCAGAATGGATAAAGGGTGAACGGAATATAATATTTTTTACAAGTTGATGGAGTTGAGAAAAGGATGCTTGTTTGAAATTTTGTATGGAGAATGGTTTGATTGCTTCTTCTTTCATTCTTTCTTTACTTTTGATTATGTACTGTTCCTGTTACACACACTTGTATTCTGGTTTATTGGTTTGGTTATGTGTAAAAATAAAAATATGTTTGCACTTCCCGGTAGTGTGTTATTTATATTGAAAGTCGCATTTATCAAGTAAAAGCAAGGTGTACTCTCAATTTTTTGAGCCACTGTATATACTTTTGGAGGGAGAAAATGTGCATCTCGAAGCAAATTTTTTAAGTCCATGAATTAGAATTTTAATTAATCAAAAATTAGATACAATTTTAAGGGGGCTTCTTTAAAACTCCCGAAAATATTACAGCACAAAAATGATTATGTTATCTTAAATTTTTTTAATGAATTAAGCTCTTTCAAAAATGTTATTTTTTCCATACAACTTTAATTTCTATTTTTATTAATTTTAAAACATATTTTACAACAATGTGTTTTATTATTAAAGTGAAATTCAAAACGATTTTATTTGGCTATTTATATTTCATCCCTTTTTAATCAAAATCTAAAAGCTCCGCGCTTAAAATCATGATAGTACAATCTAATATTGAAATATATTAAAAACTAATAGTATAAATTTTAAATACTAAAACTGCAATTAGGGCTATGAGAATTTTGTATTTCCTTTCTTGCACCTTGTACTGAAATTATTCGATTATTTCAACATGTAAAAGGGTTAAGAGGCATCTTACAAAGGTAAAAGTTATAGAAATCTTATATTTAAAGAATATCACATGAAGTATATAAGCATTCATTACTATATTTTATAATTCCAACTTAATTTATGCATAAATCTCTGGCTTGGTAATACTAACAAATGAAATGCAAACAATAAATACGCACTTTCTAATAGCTTTCATTTCAACAGCTAAATAGCACTGAATTACATTATTAATTTTAATATTTCAACATCTATACTAATAATAAAGATGAATTGGCGTTTCGGCGCTCTACAGGCCAGGCCGTCTGACCAAGAGCAACCTAATTTGGCACATATATACTTTTGGAGGGACAAAATATGCATCTAGAATTTTTTTTAAGTTCTTGAATTAGAATTTTAATTAAGAAATAGTTAAAATATTAAGGTTTTTTTTTCCCCTGCAACTTCCGAAAACATTACTTCACTAAAATGATTCTTATGTTACCTTAAATTCCTTTAATAAATTAAGCTCTTCCAATGATGCCATTTTTTTGCCGAATAACTGTATTTTCTATTTTTAAAATATATTTTTAACTTATTTTTCAACAATGTATTTTATTTTTAAAGTGAAATTCTAAACGTTTTTATTTGGTTATTTATATTTCATCCTTACTTATTTTCCTTTGGTGATGATTAAATTATGGTCTTATTTTTCTATATTAAGTATACAGCTGTAAAAAGAATGGTGCTATAAAATTAAAAATTCAGTGACTTATTGACTAAGAATTTCGTCCGAAAGAAATTTATAGTGTTCCTATTTTCATACATTGCTGCTCTTTTCGGTAATATGATTGAATATATCTATACTTATAATAAAGCTCAATGTGTGTGTGTGTGTGTGTTGGCGCTCTACAGGCCAGACCATTCAACCTACAGCTACCAAATTTGGCACGTGTATATCTTGGAGGCCGGGAATGTGGACCTGGGGGTTATTTTTTCGAATTTTTAATTAAAATTTTATTTATTTAAAAATTAAGCGAAATTCTGGCGTGTTTCTGCTATAACTTCCGAAAATATTACTGCACAAAAAAGATTTTTACATGAAGTTAAAGATCAAAAATTTCTCTTTTAAATGATACCAATGTTTTAAAATTAAAATAAAATTTCTATTTTTAAATAAATATTTTAACTCTATTTTTCAACAATTTTTTTTCGTACAAAATAAAAATAAAATTTAAGCTGCACGAGCACGTTTCGCATTCGTTGGAAAAAATTAGCTTTTTTCAAAGTGTTGCCATCACATTGATTAAAGCTCCAATTAAAAATAAATTAAATCTTTTTGGAAATGAAATCTGCAGAAATATAATTTTCGGCACGTGTCTGTTGGAAAGGAAACAAATATGAAATATTATTTTTTTTTAAAAAAATAAATTCAAGAAAAATAATTTTATGATATTTTACTCTCTATATCATTAATCCAATAAATCAGTTTTATTTTAAAGCAAGTTTTGTTTAATATGAACAGGATATCCATTCAAATCAGGGCCACGCAGCTAATTTGTAAACCTTTAATAAGACACAGATCTGCTAAAATGGTCTAAATGGAAAATGATTATATTTTATGTAACTTGATTCGATAAATGCTCTAATAAATAAGGAATTTTTGATTTTGCATAAAGCTTCTGGTGTGGAAATCACGAATAACAAAATGTTCTTGAAACACTAATATTTTAAATAAAAAGAGTTAATTTCCAATCAACTAAATCAATCACTTAAACTGACTGATTTATGAAAATTTATATATCACTATTCAATAAAAAAAGGATAATTTTAGAGTTTTCATCGATCGTTTCAAAGAAAATACGCCAATCAGCGAGCAGGTTTCTCAAGATTAATTGGCCTAAGATAATGAAAATGTTGAGTTTTTCTAAATTTTTGATTTCATTTCAATCCTTTTGAAAGCAAAACTAAAAACTGAATTTTTTGTTGAATCTGAGAAATTTTTGTTGAATTATTGTTTGAGATATTACATAAATTATGAAAAATATTTTGTAATTCACATAAGACTTAAATACCGAGCGGTTCTGTTTGCAATACTCATATTCGATAATAATAATAGGTACAGTTCTATATCAAAATTTGAAGATCAAAAATGTTTTGTTTGAGAATCTATTAAGAGACCAGTTACTTAAAATATTTAAATGAAAATTGTAGCGAGCTGTAATACTGGCGAACCGGCTGGTCGCCAAAGGCGGCTAGTATATAGATAAAAACGTACGGAAATAAATAGCATCGTTAAGGCATTTCAAATACTATGAGTTGCAAGTATCAACTGCTATAATTGAAAAATATTTTGCACAGGGAATGATGAAAACTAATTTACACAAGAAACATTTCATTACATTTTAGGCAATCATAAATCATGGTGAACCAAAAGTGGTTAGTAAATGCAAGGTTATAGAAGTAAATAATGTGTTAATATCATAACATAAAGCGAGTTGAATGTTAATAGCATTTGACAAATAACAATGAACATTTTATTTAATCAAAGTTTTAGCATTAAATATGAGTATGAGAAGTGAAATTAGAATTTTGTTTGAATATCTCAGTTTTATTTTTCAAAAAGCACAGCTCTCAAAAATGCAGCATAATAGATAACTAAACTAATCTGTTTGCTTCAAACTTAACATAAAATTAGAAAAAAAAATCAAGCACAAATGAAAAAAAGGCTCATGACTTACGCATTTCATGGAAGGTGCATCTTATTCTTGATACATCTTTCTGCACATAACGTCTGCAGCAATATCAAGATGAGTTTTCATGAAAAATTTCCATTCTTGTGAGCAAAAAAATTCTTTCTTCAGTCCCAGTATATAATCTTGTGCAGCACTTTTCAGATCATCATCATCGTGTAGATCAGCAAGAATCAAAGCATCACACGCATTTGATGCACTCAAGTTCTCTTTCAAGAAGAAAGAACACCTGCGTTTTAGGGACAGAACCCGATACTTGTCAGCAATCTTGTACAAACTGGATGCGCTTTCAAACTTGAGATCTTCCAATGAATCAGTGTACATGTACAGCAGCATTCGGTGTATGGTATCGTCCTCGAAATCGGTGATGTCGACATGTCCACTGTTCCTCTCCTTCATGTCGTTGCTGAACATGGTCCTGAACACTGGGGACCTGGCGCATAAAATGCCTTTCTGAACATGGAATGTTTTCGTGGAAGTGTGAACTTCTATGTCGCTGAAGATGGTATCGTTATAAATGGATTTCAAGTCTTCTGCCAGTTCTGACAAATTTTGAGATTCCTTTTTTTTGGTATTACATTCATCTATACTTTCAACAGTTTTATTCGTTGATTCTGGGCTTTCCATTAAAAAGTCGCAAAATTCTTCTATAGCAGTTCCAGTTGAATAGACACACTCACACTCAAGAGTGAGCACATCATTCGGCAAATAGTGGCTTTGGTTTTCCATCAACTCTTTAGTAGAAAGCAACATGCACGATACCCCCTTTCTTAAATCTTCTTGGAAATATTCATGGGTTCCGCAATTTTTCTTTCTCCCTGCCGAATCCACCACAGATGTTTTAAACGAAAAATATTTTAAAAAAAACCTATGATTAAATTTTAAGCCTAATTTTTTTTCAAAATCTAGTCCTTCAGTTATAAAAAAATCTAAATCAATAAGTAATGAATCAGCATTGAATTTATATTTTTGCCCGGATCTAAGATCACTGAATTTTCCTATCCTCCACAAGAAAGATCTCCGATTCACATTGTAAACCGTTCGGGCATATACGTGCTTCACTTTATCAGGTTTCTTTTCTTTTTCAGATAAAGTACACTGAACAGTCAGAGCGTCTTCGGGAAGATATGCTTCTTTTCCACTTCCGAAAATAAAATCCGGTGTTTGGCTTTCTAGGAAACCCCACATTGAACCGATTTCGAAACTTTTATTCGGCAATCCTTTTATTTCTTGCAAAATCGAGCCACTTTTATCCATAAAAGCGAGCATATAATTTACGTGAACGAAATTCTGTTCATTGTTGTCTAGTACTCTTTGAAGATAAAAATCTAGTTTATTTTCATTATTACATCCCATGGGATAGAAATACAACTTCCATTTCGTGCCTTTCAGAGCATCTGCAGTGAAAACAGGACTCTCTATGAATTCGTTCTTTTTCAACCAGCAATGACTTATATTCTCAATTTTCCACTGGAAAGTGCATCCAATCGTTTCATCATTTATTTCAGTCGCCATTCCGAGTATCTCTCCTATAAACTGTTGATATTTGTATATTAACACGAACAGGGACTATAGTTAAATATTAGAAATGACATTCAGTTGGCGACGTGGAAAAAATTCAAACACGAACACAGTCTAGCACTGCAGCTAGCAACTCCATTTCGGTTCATAAGTTTCAGAAAGCGAGGGGAAATCCCTTTCGTTCAACGGCGTTTCAATTTTGGGTCAGTGATTGGTTAATTATGAGCACGTGATTCATGACGTTCCCAGAAATGGAATTCTAAATCAGAGCCTTTATCTATTTATTTCGAGCAGCAATGATAAAATACATACTGCTTGTTTTTTTTTTAGTCGATTTAATTGCTCGAAAATATTAATTTTAATTTCTATCCACGTGATTTATGACGTTCCGATTAATTTTAATTTCTATCCAAACGTTACTACTGATTTATTAAAATTTAAAAAGAAAATTTCCGGAGATTTGAACTTTTTTTTACGAAACATTGTAAAATAAAAATGGGTTTTAGATTTTCGTCTATCTCTATTGTATTTTCAAAATTTTCTCTTCGTTACAAAGCAGTGATAACGTGAAAAGAAAAAAGAATATTTAACATTCTTGTGATATCATATTTCATAATACAATCCAATGATGCGTTTCGTTTATAAAATCAAATTGAAATCTGTCTTTTAATGTTGCTACTAATACTTGATGCCCTATCATTTTTATTGTTAACTAGCCGCCTTTGGCGACCAGCCGGTTCGCCAATCTTAATGTTCGTTAAAATTTTAATAATTAATTTTTTTATGCAATTTCTACTTTAATAGCTTCTTCATCAAAATATTTTAAAACTTCAAATTTTGATTATCATATAATTCATTCATAATGTTATAAAGGCCTTCAGTCATAACGTAATATGTATCTCTCTCATTTTCTGTTAGCACCCGTAGAATTTATGCTTTAAATTAAAGTGGAAAGAATTTATCTTCAATTAATATAATAATATTTTTTACTGAAACAAAGCATTTTTTTATAATCTGATTACTGAAAATAGAGTCACTCAGCGTTTAAACTTTATGGGCACTAAAGAATATCTTTTTTAATTTATGTAATATCTCAAGAGTTGGTCAACAAAATTTTCTTAGATTCATTATGAGCAGATCGATTCATTAACAATATTTAAATTTAAATGCATCAAACACTAAGAAAATAAAACGAATCGTTTAAAATAAACGGTTGAAAACAGGTTTTAAAAAAACTACTTAAAAAACGATGTACTTAAAACTATAAGCATATACAAAAAATATATAACTAACATAAATACAATTTACTTACAAACAAAAGCATGCAACTAACCCAAAAATAATTTAAATCATCCATTGATAACGTTGCCATTTCAACAATCAGAACAGAATGCGGATGCGTGAATTTTCTTCGCCGGTTACGTAACGCAAATACGTGATTTTTTCTACGCCAGTTGGGGTAACGCTATGCGGATTAGAAATTTTTAATTTCCTTTATTCTGTTTTATTTTAATTCAAAAGCACTTCAGAATGAATCTGAAAGATTGATTCATTAACAATGTTTAATTTTAAATGCATCAAACATTAAGAAAATAAACAGAACCGATTGAAATAATCCGCTGAAAAATGTTAACCCTAGCCTCATTACTGTTGGGAGAAAAAAAAACTGAAGCCTTTCTCGTTTGGCGCTGGGGATAATAAAAGATTTTTTTGGCGGAAAAGTTGGCGGTGGGGAAAATGGAAGATTTTTTTGGCGGGAAAGTTAGTTTTTAATTAATAATTAAAATTCTAATTAAAAATTCGAAAAAAGAAACCCCAGGTGCACATTCCCAACCTCCAAGGTATACATGTACCAAATTTGGTAGCTGTATGTCAAACGGTCTGGCCTGTAGAGCGCCAACACACACACACACACACACACACACACACACACACACACACATTGAGCTTTATTATAAGTATAGATAATTAATATATGAATAATTATAGCGTATTTTTTTCCCTACCGAGTACGTTTTAGAATAAGGTAAGATTTCAATTAAATTTTTGAAATGTTAAAGTACTTGCAATTAATCTTCAGAATCCAGTACTAGCGAAGATTTTTTAAAGGACAACTATTTATGAAAACTGCTGCTTTTTCTTGTGATATAATTGATTGTAAAAAGATATAAACAGAAAATTAGAGAAATGCGTGATATATTCAATTGAATGGTATAAAGTTTTTATAGAAGTACGAGTTATGTATCTATCGAAATTTGACAGTTAAAAATATTTTTTGCTGGAGGAAGGATACAAATCACGTTACATAAAATATAACATTAAAGTATTTAGCAACCATTAATGCCGGTGGACTAATTGGTCACCAAAGACGGCTAGTAATTAAAATATTACTGGAACACTGTCTCAGATTTGATGCGTTGAATGTTTTAATATCTCTATGATTTAATTTTATGATTGTGTGGTAACACGAGATTATTATAAGATTTTAGATTTTATTGTAATCTTCCCTATATTTTATTTTCATTTTACTGCATTACATAATACTTTGATGTTTGATGTTTGATTTTTTTTTTTTTTTTTGTAAACTGGACGTTTTCTTTGTATTGTTTACAGAATATTGTTTGACTTACTTTTCCTTCATTGGGGGCCAATTAAATCATATATGTATGTATGTATGCAATGTGAATTATATGCATATGCTGCATAATGAAAACCATACAACTTTTAACTACACCCCCTTTTTTTAAGTAAGCAGAGACGGTTAATTTGGTTTTATACAAAGATTTACTTTGAACAACTGTACTGTCATTTATTTCTTATTCACTTTAGCTCAGTCCTGTTTGTTTTGTGCACTTTGACCTTGAATACTAAGGTCACGTGAACACAAAGCCCTTTTTGGGATGAGATGCGTCTCTTCTAGACGTTCGCTGGGTACGGAGCGTACCTCCCACTGGATACACTATTGTAGGAATTGTCCCACTAAATGGGCATTTGGGTCGCTAGGCCTAACTTTGAAAATAAAAATCACACACAAAAAATTTTTTTTTAAGTCCTAACGTCTTAATTTTTGGTACCTATATAAACTATTGATTATTATTAAAGATGTTATATACTTTAAAATTAGCTTTTAGTATCTTTCGCTTTTAATTTACATTAAAATATATTTTAAAAACTCATTTACCATGTGAAATAATTTTCAGATGTCTTATTCAAATTATTCTGCAGTTTTAATGGACAAAATACATTAATAAACTTTAAAATGACTGTTAAAAAAATTAAAAGAATACAATGCAAAATAAGTAGAAGGCAAGCACTCATGCAGTGAACTCAGATTCTGATAAAAATCATTCAAAATCTCGATTTCTAATTCTTTAGATCATGAATCATCACTCTCATCTGTGCCACTAATTGCCTTATTTATAATGTGAGTTTTTCTTTCCTCTGATAAGTAACGTTTTTTTACCATAACAAATCGAATTCAAGACGTAACGTATCTGAATGCTGCGCTATATGCAACAGAACTGACGGTCTAAATGCAAAATAACAGACGGGCAGTAACAGATCCTGCAGTAGCATAAAATAAAATAATAATTAAAATATTTGGAGTGAGATTGTTTATCACGTGGAGAGTTAAAGAACCCAGCTCTGTTTATTTACATTACGGTTACCTTCCCCCTCCCCTCAACGGCTGATGTTTTGTTTAGTTATAATAACGTCCTGTCTGTAAAGTAATAATAGGACTACTTTGGTACGGACCTCGTAATTTTGAACCGTGGTCAGATGCCGAGGACGACAGTTGAGCTGGCATCCTCCTCTGCAAGCTTCCACACCAGACCATGCCAGCGGGAGGACGTTTGGCCCCGACGGATGTAGAGTGCACCAGACCCGCTTACAGGAAGGTTCTTCGGTGGAATTGAGTCTCGAACCTGAAACCCTCCGGTTCCGAAATGGAGGCCTTACCGCGGCCCTTCGGCAGCTGATGAATAAAATACCGAAGTGAGGCAGAATATGGGCTAATCGAAGATCAGGATACTAAAACTATGTTCATTCCAAAAGTGATGGATACAGAGACCATGTTGTAGCTGGCCTTTAAAAATCGTTCCAGCTTAAAATGCACATATGCATCACCCTTTCCCTGAGTTCGACTTCAAGCGATACACGGGTGGTACACCCGGCTGTGAGAGCAAGCAGTTCGTAGGTGATGCATTAATGACACGAAAGGGTTACATCTTGGAATGTATATGATATTTTGGCCAGAAATAAAAGCAAATAATTGAGAATTCAATACAAAAACAGCAGATATGGCGTTTGATTTCCGAATGACTTTGATATTATATGAATATGTCCATTGAATTGTGAAATCCACTACATATCTAGCAATTAGAAAATAAATTTTTAAAAAAAACCTTAAGTTAAGACCATGTTATATGCAATGTGGAATTACTTTTGCCGAATGATTCTGAAGCCACATGAATGGAATATTCGAATGGAAGAATTTACGGTCATCACAATTGCCATGGATTGATGCGGTATATGCAGGCACTAAATAATAATAATAATAAAAATAAAAGTAATGTAAAAGTGGGTAGGTATAATAATTTATTTTACTGTAATAAAAAATAAATAAATTCTGAACAATTTAATTAATCGAGCACTAAGATAGATCCAAATGGTAGAGTTATTCTGTGTAAGTTTGGTGCAGAATAAGTCAAGAAATATCTTCTAGGAATCTGAATGTTCACAGCTTCCTGAATATCAGAATACTAAATCAAGACTTTTTTTTTTAATTTATCAGATGTTTCAGAATTTAAATCGCATCAAGAATCCCATCATTCTGGCATCATAAACATACTAGTGCTTATTACATATGGAGAAAGTAATCCATTTGGGTCATAAATTTTGCCTGCAGTTAGTCAAATCAGCCTCTTTGTTATTTTGTGTTCATTAAGTGAGTGTCTGATATGTATTACATCGAACTTTAAATTGTCTTGATCAAACCTTGAAATTTTAAAGTTTTTTTTATTTCAATTTTTTTCTTTTACATCAATTTCGTTTTGAATCCACAGATGAATTCTTTTAAATCTCATTAATTATTATCATTTTACAAAGATGCCGGTTTGCATCTTTTATCTACAGAAGCAGTTGACAGAAAGCTTTACTGCCGTTTTCAACCTCATAAAGAAGTTATCCTAGTACAGAAAATTATCTAATATTTTTACAAAATATATTAATTCAACTAGCGGAAGTAGTCTCCCTAAAATTTTGTCGCATACTCTCAAATACTCTTCCAGTGAACGCCTTGCATGGTATTGGCGTACAATAGTTACGAAATATTAACCTTTGCAGTGAATTTAGTATTTTACTGAATCTGTCACGTGATACTGGTGAATGTTTTGGCAATTAATCATGCGGTCAAAAATATCTAAAATTTTAATTTGGGTTACAGATGCGTTCTTCCAAAAGGAATGAAACAAAAATTTGACATAAAACTAAACTTAAAAGTCTCAAAAGCACATACAAAATATGATACATTTCACTCATTGCATTTTTCAGTTAACGGGTTTACATGCTTTTGAAAGTACAGACCGACAGATGGTCAATCCCTTGTTCGATTTAGCTTAAAATTAGATTAGTGTCTAGACTATAGATGTTAAATCTTTGTACCGAATCTTATCTATCTAGCTCACTTCATTTTGTAGTTATGGTGATAAATTATATTCGAACAGACGGATTTCTTCTCATCAGACTTGCTTTTACTCAAAATTTGATAGTAATCTGCAAATTTGGTGATAAGCCTGTATACTAAATTTCATCTATCCAGCTCATAGCGGTTTTGAGTTATCTTTGCCGCAGGCAGATAGAAGGACATTTTCCAAATGTTTTTCGAACTCAGGTAGGTCTAAAACATATAAATTATTCAAAATTTCGAGTTCCAAATTTCTGACGATTACTAATCTTTCTCTATACTTCGCATACAAGAAAGTAAAAATTCAAATGTGACATTTTGCGTAAATAAAATTTTCAGATTTTTTCGAACCGAATAAATTATTAACATTTTTTTGAAATCTTGCCCAAGAAAGATAGAATAAGAAGCGTCTTTTACATGTATCTACCCCCAAAGCTATTCCATGCAATCTAACTTTTAAAATGATATCTAATAAGTTGTTGCTATACAAAACCGAAATTAAACTTTCGTTAAAAAATTTGCAGTTCTATACTTCTATACGAACAGTCATAAAGGATAGGCACATTGGATGCCATTTCGCCAAACCGAATCACAGGACTATGAGACAAAAAATAGTTTATTTCTAACATGGTCACAATTATCCCTATCAGAGTATTTTTCAATTCCCGTTTCTAATGGGTCGTTATTTTCTCGAATTCTTTAAGTAACATTGATTATTCTTCCATTTATTTTCTAACTCCAAAATTGTTTGTGTAGCGAATAAGAAGTTATTTTATCCCGTGACTTTCTTTTTCTAAAGAACAACAATAAATTTTTTTCCATTTTCAAACTGCAAAATTTTACTAAGCAATTCAATGACTTCTATGCCAGTGGTTCTCAACCTTTTATTTACCGCGGCACACTTTTAACGATTTCAAAATTTGGCGGCACTGAAAGAAAATGATGTTTAAAAGTTGTTTACTTACCTATAATACATTGCGTAAAATAGTTTATGATAATAATTCTGAATGTAGAATAAAATAATACAATATGAACTACAAAAAAAAAACAGCACGTTTATAAAGGGATTAATTACAAGGTAATAATAAGAATACTTTTAATGAGAAATTTGCGCTTGTTGTTTTTTGATAATTTCATTTATATGTGGTTGTAAAAATGACAAATGTACTCTCACATCGTCTTCTACATTTAACAGTCTTGATCCTTTTTTTTTTTTTTTTTTTTCGTTTTTCTGTTGGTTTATACTGAAAATCCGAATTCACACAAATCAGATGTAGAAAGCTGTAATAATATTTTTAAATCTCTATTGGCTATCACGGGATAATCGCATCTAATATTAATCCAAAATGAATTTATTGATTCTTCCAAATATTTTAAAAATAAATCCCGACTAGTAGAAAGAAAACTCAGTTCTACTTTACTCGTAATAAAAAAAAGCCTTATAATTTTTACTATATATTTTTCTAAAATGTGGCAGCACACTTTAAGAATTTAGCGGCACGCAAAAGTGCCACGGCACAGCGGTTGAGAAACCCTTTCGCAATAATGAATCGCTGTCTCTCAAGGAATTCCTCCGAATGCCAGAAAAATTCAATGCCAAATAAAAAGGCGGATTCATTTATTTCACTGACTAAAGTATACCAGACATAAATAATCAAATGTTTTGATCTGAAAATATTCTTCAACAGAACATTTCTCCAAGCATCGGTTGAACCTTTAAATATAATTCCACGGATATTTTTGTTAATCATCCCATTTGAAAGCTCCAAAAGTGATTCATCTTGAATAAAATATTTATTTTTCTTTCACTTTAGGGTTGGTTTACACTCGGCCAATTATAAGACTGCCGGGGCTGATTTATGTCAGCCACAATTTCATAAGATAGATTCAGGCATTCCATGCTTGGCTATAAATTGCCGTTTTGGTGTCCCTGAATTTTTCTTTATCACTGCGTATCGTATTAAATTGACGGATATTTAGACAAAATAAGCATGATAAATTTTTAAAAAAAGATCAACATACCTAAATTTGGAAAACTTTAGGAAAGAAATGGCAATTAAAATTTTTTTTAAAGCATAACCTCGCATCAGAAAGAACAAAGGATGTCGGAATTAATTTACGATGTGATCAATTTTTTCATCCCAAAAAACCCCACCAAATTCTACAAACGCATGCGCAATAAGAAAAAAATACAATACATCGGCATGCTGTCATCCCGTAGGGACAATTACTTGCCATCGACCGAGTAGCATTTTTCAGCCTTTCTACTGGCCGAGTGTAAATCAGGCATTAGAGATAATCTGCTGGCATTTTAGATTAATTCCTCAACGAAAAGAGATATGTGACCTGGTAGTCAAATAGAATCATGCGATATTTCATTTATGTAAATCTCAATAGTTATGTTTTTTTGTTTTGTTTTTTGAGAGGGAGAGATCGGTTCTACTTTTGAGATTAATAGAGCTAACTGCGAATTCTTGTTTTTTTCGTAGCTATTTCCTGATGAATAGATTTTTAATTTTTCCTGTTCTTTTTATATGGAAATTTAAATCTTTAGCCGATTTTTTTGAAAAACAGCTCCATTCAGAACCTGAATCTAATAAGGCACGAGAAATCATCAATTTATTTTTTATTTTGAACGACAGCGGAACAGGCTTGCAACAAAGTGTATTTTTTATTTAACTTCTAGTAGATACACTAGTTTTGTTTTCATTCGTGCTCGCTTCACTTATAAGATTCGCCACTTCGGGTTTAGTTTTATTTGGATTATCCCATAATATATATATTTATTATGGGATATATTTTGACAAATTTCTGAAGCTCTAATTCTTTTTCTGCCTGATACTAACCTATGTGTTTGAGGATTGAGGACCGAACTCGCAATGTTAGGGTTCGTAGCCGCATAATATAACCACTAGACAGAAGTGATCACTCATCTCCGGAGGTCGTTATCTGGCTTCCACCACAGTACTCGGCTGTGAAAGTAGTTCGTAGGTGATGTAATAATGACACGAAAAGGTTACATTTTAGAATGCATATGATATTTTAGCAGGAAATAAAAGCAAATAATTGTGAATTCAATACAGATACAGGAGATATGGCATTTGATTTCCGAATAATTTTGATATTATATGAATATGTCCCTTTAAATTGTGGAATCCACTACATATCTTGCAATTAGAAAATAAATTTAAAAAAAGTTAAGTTAAGACGATGTTATATGCATGCAATGTGGAATTACTTTCGTCAAATGATTCTGAAGTCACATGAATGGAATATTCGAAAGGAAGAACTTACGGTCATCACAACTGCCATGGATTGATGCGGTATATGCAGGCACTTAATAATAATAATAATAAAAATAAAAGCAATGTAAAAGTGGATAGGTATGATAATTTATTTTGCTCTAATAAAAAATAAACAAATTCTGAACATTTTAAATAATTGAACACTAAAATAGATCCAAATGGTTGAGTTATTCTGTGTAAATTTGGTGCAAAATAAGTCAAGAAATCTCTTCTAGGAATCTGAATGTTCACAGCTTCCTGAATATCAGAATACTAAATCAAGACTTATTTTTAAATTTATCAGATGCTTCAGAATTCAAATCGCATCAAGAGTCCCATAATTCTGGCATCATAAACATACTAGTTCTTAGTTAATAGTTACACAGTTTAAGCACTGCATACTAATAAACATTTCAAGTAAGTAAACTTCACAGTTTTAGATCAACCTGGATTATAATGAATTGTATTACCATATGAATTAAAAAATTAGAGTCCTTTGTATGGATCGGTGGAAAAATTTTCCAAATTTTAATTTAAGTAATCTTATTGACGTTCTACATACAACAACAATGTTGACGTTTAAGGAACTACTATAATACGCTCTTGAATATATGGCCTAATGTGGCAGAAATATAGGCCGGATAACAAAAAAGCCGCCGCAAAAGTTCTACAAACTCATTTCTTTACCCTCCAATACCAGAACATCTTTATACCAAACTTATTACGTAATACGCATTTTATCACTTCTTATTGAGCATTAAGCCCTCCATTTGTCTCAAGCCACGTAGAATGCGAACTCAGTCATGGCCCAGTGAATCATAGAAGCCGTTGCCGGTAACTTGTCGAGTTAAAATAGAAGGATCTGTATTGGTAGTTTTTATATGCTTATATACTGCACTGCACTTATCAAGATTTTATTACAGAAAAAGTAAGTTAAAGGATTTAAACTGTTCGCATTTTAACATAAATTCTGTAATTTCTAACTTAAATGCAGGAAACATAAACAAAATGTTAAAGTATATCGTAGGCCTGATTCTTAAAAAAATTGACTGGAGAGATTATTATTATTTTTTTTTTTTTGATAAATGATTACACAGATATGGAAAAGTAACCCTAAGATAAGAATCAAACAGTTTTTAGTTTTTGAAAAGATCATTAATAGATGACTACTTCTGCCGTGCCTTGCCTCCCTCATTTAATTACGATAAAAGCAAACTAGGCCGGATACTCATGAATCGGATAATCGGGAGTGTACAGTAGTTGCTAGACTGGATGCAAGCACAGTGAAATGATATGAAATGTATTTTTTATGTGCATCTCATCTGATTCGTCTGTTATGTCTAAGGGGTTGGCATTCAGTCGATCGCGATGAATCGGGGACAACAAAGGGATTTTGGGGTGACCGCCTTTATTAAGACCTAAGACGAGCGTACTAAAAGGAACATATTTATGGAAATTATATTTTCTTTATCTCTTGAGGAAAGCGCAGTTTCTCTCTTTCGAAATGGCATAATTTTAAAAGCACGTAGTTCAGAATCTAAGAATAACTTTTGGAATCTAATGAACGAATTAAAGTATGCCCATTTAAAAAAAGCTTCATATTATTAAACATGGTTCTTTGGCTCTACTTGCTTGTGTGAATCTGCATTTTCAACGATGAATATAATTAAGACAACATTTCGCTTCTGTCTCGCAGATGGCCATTTAAAATTCAATGCAAGATTAGAGGTTAGTAATTTTATACCGATATGTTGGCAGGCATATATAACCGGAATTTTCTTCTAATTATAACTAGGAAAACTATAGATGAAAACGATTTATTTTTTAATATTGATATTAAATACGTCATTCGATATTATTATATTATGGCTATTATTATTATGTTTGTAGTTATGTTAGTAAGTACATATTCCGTATTTATTATTAAGTTTTATAAATATTGTAACCCTATGTCACTAAGCTAGACCACAACAACTTGAAAATTAGAAGTAGCCCATACCCAAAAAAAGTCTGCCCACCCCTTGTTTATCTGATAGAAGAGTTTGACGCTTTGCATTTAGCGGAATCCCGATAAGCACTTTCCGTTTATCGAAAAATGCCATAAGATCACATTCTCATAGATAACTTATTACAAGCCAGAAAGGAATTCCCCTTATCCTATGAAACTTCACAACTTAAATGCAGTGTTATGGTCGAAATGAGACATGGTTTGCGACTGATTTTAAACAACAGCATAATTTTAATTCTCTTTTCGAATATTTATTTGTTATCATCCTTTGCTTGAATTTAATAATATCAATAGTTTATACGAAAAGTATTCTGAATGGCAAGTGAAACTAGTGTTGAAACGAACGGATGCACTTTCCAATGGAAAATTGTGAATGCAAGTCACTGCTGGTTGAATTTTGGAGAACATTTCGAGAGTCCTGCTTTCATTGCAGATGCTGTGAAAGGCACCAAATGGTGTTTGCGGGTATATATGATGGGACACTCGCATGAACATAAAGTCGAGTTTTATCTTCATAGAGTCAAGGACTGCACAGGACCTGATTTCGTTGAAGTAAATTATGTGCTCGCGTTTCTGGGTAAAGACGGCTCAATCTTAAAAGAAATAAATGTATCATCGAATAAAGGTTTCAGGAAAGACTTCAATCGAAAATTCGTAGAAGACGAGGCACGAAAAAGAATTTTCGGCATTCAAAGAGAAGATTTGCTTGTTGGAGACACTCTGACTGTTCAGTGTACTTTATGGCAAAACGAACAGAAACCTGTTAGAATGCAGCATTTATATGCCCGAACCACTTTCCAATTGAATCGGAGATCTTTTATATGGAGAATTGACAAATTCAGTACTCTTAAATCTGAGCAGAAAAACAAATTCAAAGATGATTCGATTGAATTTGACCTAGTTCTACCCCAAATACAAGATGTTGAACGAAAGTTGTTTATAAAATTTAAATCATTCAACGGCGATATAAAATATTTTTCGCTTAAGACTTCTATTGTGGATTCAAAGGGGGAAATGGAAAATTGCAAAACATACCAATATTTCGAAGAAGATTTAAAGAATGGAATACTATGCGAGTTATTTTCAGCAAAAGAAGTCATGGAAAGAAGAAATCAATATTTACCAAATGATGTCTTCTCGCTCAGTTGTGAATGTGTTTATTCAAGTGGAAAAGTTCTCTTTGAATATTGCGGATGTGGCATGATTTTTCCTAAATTTTCGAATGAAGTTGTTGCCAGCAGAAAAGAACAAACTATCATAAAAGAGGAATCTCAAAACACATCAAATCTGGTGAAGGACTTGAAATCCATGTATGAAGATGCCATCTGCAGCAACGCGGTGCTCCATACTTCGACTGGTACGTTTCCAGTTCACAAGGGCATTTTAAGCGCCAGGTCTCCAGTGTTCAGGAGCATGTTTAGCAGTGACATGAAAGAGAATAACAGCGGATATGTCGATATCGACGATTTCGAGGATGACACCATACACCGAATGCTGCTGTACATGTACACTGATTCATTGGAAGATCTGCGGTTTGAAAATGCACCCAATTTGTACAGGATTGCAGATAAGTATCAAATTCTCTCCCTAAGAAATGAATGTTCTTCTTTCCTGAAAGATAGTTTGTGCCGATCAAATGCGTGTAATGTTTTAGTTTTTGCTGATCTACACAACGATGATGACCTAAAAACAGCTGCGCAGGGTTATATAATGGTACAGAGAAAAGAATTTTTTGGTTCTGAAGAATGGAGGCAATTCATGAGAACTCATACTGATATTGCTGCTGATATTATGTGTAGAAAGATTTGTGAACAGTAAAGATGCACCCACATGAGATGAGTAAGTCGTTAGCATTTATGTCTCTATTACAAATAAATATGTGACTAATTTGTGACTAAAATTAGCGAAATTTTATGTTACTAAATATGAGGCAATCAGATTTAACTTTTATATAAAGTTACATGTATCTGGTAACTTTCTATTATGCCATATAATAGAGGTAAATGTTATGTGCAGAAAGAGTTGTGAACATTAAAGATATACCCACATGAGATGCATAAGTCGCTATCGTTTATGCCTCTATTACAAATAAATATATGATTAATTTTATGTACCTTTATATTACTAAATATGAGACAATCATATTTAAGTACATGCATCTGGTTATTTTCTATTATGCCATATAATAGAGGCATATGTTATGTGCAGAAAGATTTGTGAACAATAAAGTCGCACCCATATGAGATGCGCAAGTCGCTAGCGTTTATGCCTCTATTATATATAAATATGCCCCTTTTTCTTTTTAATTTTATATTTCAAAATATGACTCTATCAGATTTGTTTAACTACATGCACCTGTTAACTTTCTATTAAGCCGTATATTAAAAGCAATATTTTTTGAAAAATAAAATTGTATAATTCGAATGACGTAATCCTTTTGCTTATTCATGTGATTTTTGATAATAGTTTAAACAATTTTATTTTTGCAATTATGTATTTATTTTGAATGTTTGTTTTAAATTTTTTAAATAAACAAGGCAATTATATTTTATTTAATAAATAAAATAAAAATAGCTACTCGAAAATGCAACTTATTATGTTGGTATTTTGTTTGTTAATGCTACTAAATCAAAAATATATAAATTAACTATAATTAAAAATTTTTAAATAAATTTATTTCTTTTATTAGATGCGTTTTAAGAACCAGATTTCTAAAAAAAATTCTATTTACATTTTTTCTTCTTATTAGTAAATATTGTTATGAAAAAAACGTATAATATTAATTAAAAATATTAATATCAAGCAGACTAAATGAAATGTTAATATTCAAAATTTACATTATGAGTTAATTCGAGTTTTTTCTTTTTATATTCTTTTAATTTATGAAAAGATTAGCTTGTACCGAATTATATTAATAAATTTTAATTTCAGACTTTTTAATTTTTAAGACAGAAGTTTTTTTATTGTACAAAACTACGCCGTTGAGATCTTCGATTTAAAAAAAAAAAAGAATAACTTAATTCAATGTCTTTCGAAGAAAAGGGTTGTCAAATGTGAATAAGAATAATATGGGATGATTAATAAATTCTGTATTCAAGTATCTATTATCTGTCTTTAACATTTGAATTGATCTTCTTAAATATATATTTTATATACTTGCTGGTTATTTTGAAACTGAAAGCCATTTCAATGTAAACATCATTAGTATCTGGGTCCAGCGCCAGATAGAAAAAGAATCATCATACCCGATATATGACCATATACTCTTCATTGACTGCTAGCAATTCATCAATGATTTTATGTTTTGTTATATAAATTACTGGGGTTTTTTTGTTAAATTTGAGGCACTTTATAAATTGAAATTTTTTTTCGCAATAATGATTACAACATTGCTATATCGTATATTTAGATGATAGCATAATGCAACAGAATTGCATTGCTAGCATCTTTCAATCTATTGTTCCAAAAGTGAAAAACTTGTATAGTTTTGATTTTTTTTTCAATTCATCTTGAAAAGGCAGAAAGAAAAATAGGTGCCGCTTTGTTTCGTATTTTTATATTTTAAACCACTTCTATGCGAAAGAAGAAGAAATATAAATATGAGAGCAAAAATGAAAAAATTAAAAATTTGCCATTGTTTGCTTTTAATAACCTAAAGCATGAAAGCCGAAATAAGAAAATTACCGGAAATGCAACTAGAATCCCTCAAAAGTTTTAAGCAAATTAATAAAAAATAAGGATTGTCCTACTTTTTTTTTTAACTTTCAATGAAAAAAAAAACCTGTAGAAATTAAAATTTACCGAAAATCTTGTATGATTTAAAATGAATTGTATAAATTCGCACAAATTAAAGTATTTCATGACTTGTTCCGAATTTTAACCCTTTTTTAGTTAGGAAGACACATCGATGTATAATTATTCACTTAATATATGGACCTGTTTATTATACTAAAAAATAAATGCATACAACTGCTTTAAGTTGAGTTTCCCAGAAAAATGAATCTACATCATTTTAACATTTTTTAGGTATTTTTATAAATTAAAATTTAAAATAAATAAATGTCAAAATGATGCTCTGTCTTGAATGGTGACTGAGAAAATACATTCGACAGCAAAGAGTTAAAACACTGCATTTTTGGATGTGCCGAGACTTACAGTTAATCAGACTCGAATATAAAAGATTCTTCAAAATGGTCTAATATGGGAAAAGAGCATTCAAAAATAATTTCAGAGCCTCGTTGACATCTGATGTCCATATTGACATTCATGTTGTCGTTGCTTATCTCCCTTGGATTGAACACCAGTTAAAACCAAGTCCAAGAGATCGGGGAGAGAGGGATGCAGTAGCTTCTGAGGATGAAGACCCCTTGAGCACCGGAGGCCAGAAGTCTGACTTTAGCTCATAAGAAGATGATACTCAAGCGGCATTCCTACGACCTGTCCGCCTAGAGACGAGGAACGCTTTCTTCTGGGGTACTTTGGTGCTTGTACAGTTTATTCACAAAATGTCGGTAAACTGGATAGGCATCAACGCACCCCAGAAAACCACAAGAGAAGGAAAGCAGGAGAAAGTGTGCTTCGTCTGCAGGCGGACAGGTCGTAGGAACAACCCCCTTTTAAGCCGTATTCTAACGAGCCATGAATCTTCAGACTTGGCACACTTTCCACCCTTGACCCTCACTTGCAGTTTTCTAGGATGCTTTAATATCTGCCCAGTTTACCGACAAAATATCGTAAGAACGCAGCTTAGCAGGTGGCCTCTTTCACACCCCTCAAAAATAAAACGCAGGGTGAAGAACAAACATGCCCGAACCAGGACTCGAACCCGGAACGCCTAGATTACCGGGAAGACGTGCTACCCTTCCGCCATAATGCCGGTGTATTGCGAGTCATTTTAAGGATAACAATTGTATAGCATATCAGTTCTTTATCTCCTATAATTCGAAAATGGAGAATGAGCCAGCAATTACTTTGAGTTAAAATGGCAATTTTAAAAAGATATGAGACTGCCTTTCAAGTGATAAAAAAAAATCTATAATAAAAGTAATTCAGGAAGTTTGACCGGCTTCAAAAGTGCATCTCTTTCACAAGAATAATAACTAATTAAAACGAGCAAACAGCGATTCGTCCATTTATCAAAATCAATTACCGCGATTTTTCATGCTGAAATTACATTCGAATCTATTTGGTAAGATATACATTTAAAAATGATAAATAAACAATTGTGACCTCAGAACTGTTTCATCTCATCTCTATATAGAAGAATTTTATAATAACAATCTTTATTTTCTCGTATACGTAGATGTTATGGCGGTAGGCCTAATTCTGGCGGTATGCCACCAAGTAATAAATTCGTCGATAGTGAACAATTAAAGAATGGACTTAATCCATATTAATTACAAAAATAAATTTATTACTATTAACGCTCATAATAAACGATCAACAATTATAAAAAAAGTGAAAGTACGTCTACTCTGTATGAGTAGGACTGGTAAAGTGAAGTATTTTTTTAACAGGACATAGGGGTCGACACCATACATTGAAACAGGAAGTAGCAGGTGGTACGAACATCCCGGGCCCCGTTGAAATACAAATTTCAACAGATAAACGAATAGAAATTTCAGAACATAAATACAATAATACATGTTTAATCAAATGGAATATCAGCAAAAAAAATGAACAAATGCAAGTACACTAATATATATGTAATACAAGAATAATAATTAATTAGCACATTTTTTATACAGTAGGTAAAATACAAACATCTCTGATATTTCTTTTAATTATTTTTCTATCAGGAAGTTTTAATATACACAACTCTAATTTTATTATCTTTCCTAGGAAAAACGTCTGTAATTCTACGCGTGATCCATTTGGTACCTGGAAGGAATTCATTTTTAACTAAAACAAAAAGTTCCTATTTCCATATTATTTTTGTTAAATTTCCAATTGCTCCTTTCTTGTAAATTATTTAGGTAATGAATGCTTGGGAAGTAAGATCAGGCATAAAATTCCAAATGGATCGCTTTCGTAACCATGCATTCAAATATGCAGACATTAATTTTATTCAGTACTCCTTTACGCCGATTTTTGTATTTTACCAAGAACGGACCACAGAAATCTACTCCACAGTTGTTAAAAGGTAAAGTGGGAGTTACCCTTTCTTTGAGTAAATTACCCATTAATTAATTTGACATCACAGGTTTATTTTTAAAACA
This sequence comes from Argiope bruennichi, assembly GCF_947563725.1. Classification (NCBI taxonomy): domain Eukaryota; kingdom Metazoa; phylum Arthropoda; class Arachnida; order Araneae; family Araneidae; genus Argiope; species Argiope bruennichi. Next base: position 109,292,815 of record NC_079156.1, read on the forward strand.
AATTATACAATTGTGAACAATTTGGCGTGTTAGATTTCTACCATTAAGTGGCCAATATTTACAACAAACATGGTATAGCAAATTGTTAGACTCATCATGAAAATATTTATTATGATATTATCTTATAATCATTAAAGTTATAGCATTTTTACTTGGTAACACTATAGGGCATTTTTCATTGAAAGACAAAGAGGAGTTTTGTAATCTACCTCTAACACGAATAATGTTATTTTCAACAATAAAACAATTTAAGGAAGTAAGTTTGCTATTACAAGGTACAGGTTCACCTTTGAATAAATTTTTAAATTCACTAGGAAATTCTATTTTTTGAACAGTATTTAATAACCATATATCTGCTCCAGTAAGCTCCTTGTGAGTTAAAGCCCCAGTGATGCGTATGTCACTTGTTGACTTGGCATTTTTGATGAATCTGAAAATATAACAAAGAATTCGAATTAATTTACAAAAGTTATTAGTTACAGTGACAATCTTATGAAATAAATCAATTTCAGCTGATAGCAAGAGAGTTTTAGTTACAGAAGGTTTAAACTCCTTTGTAATGTCATCAGTACTGTTGTGAGAATGTTCAGCATGTATAAGCTTTGAAGGTTCGGGGCCCTTCCACCACATTTCACTCTTGACCAAGGCTGGGGCGTTCAAATCTCTGGAAAGGAGGCCAGTTGGAATATTTTAAGACGATATATGTTGTCACGAAAATTTTTTAGTTAATTCTTGTATTTTTTCCACTCTATTAGCGACAAATGTCTTGAGGAAGTGAGGAAAAGTCCTTATCCAATTTAAGACAAATGTGGAATCAGAAAACAAAGTTATTTCCGGTAGGTCAGTCTTAAGTGCAGCCACAACTTTATTTACTAGTTTGGACAACAGGAGGCAGGCCAAAAGCTCCAACCGGGGAATGGATAGTCTTGAGCGGTGATATCCTTGATTTACTACAAAGAAGGCGACAGTTATTGATACCATTCTTTGCAAGAACAGAAACATACAACAGCTGCAAATCCCTTTTCCGAGGCATCGACGAATCCAAGATGTGAAATTCTTTCAGGATGCTCTAATAGGACAAATCTTGGGATTCTTGAGTTTTTCTAAATCCGGTAAGGATAGGACAAATGAAGTCCATTCGTTGGAAACTGCTATAGGTAGTTTCTCATGCCAATCTAATTTAACTAGCCATAATTTTTGAAGAATTTGGCTTTGCTTATGACAGGTCCTAAAAGACCAAGAGGGTCAAATAGGCGTGCGATCTGAGAAAGGACATCTCTCTTCGTGAAGATCGAAATGGTGGGAAGAAAAACTTAGAAACAATAGATATCTCAGGAACTCTTCCATAAAACACCCAAAGTTTTTACAGTTTCTTCAGATAGTTCAGAGTTTCCCAAACTTTTTTTTCTCGTGGACCACTTTCAAAGTTTTACTATTTTCGGTAGACCCCCTGCTGCTACATGAACTCATCATGCAGGGTATTTAAATGTTGAGCGTATGTCTGAATATCCTCATCAAAACATTCTATCTGTGACAAGTGCGGAAACTGGGAGAATTCGCGTCGACTAATATTTTGCTTCATTAATTTCAATTTACACAGAAAAGCCGAAATTACATCCTTTGTTTATATTAAATTAAGGCTGTCCCCTTGTAACTGCAAGTTAACGTCATCGAATTTGTAAAACAAATCTGTTAAGAACGCAATGCCCGCTTTATATTTGATCCGATTTTCTTTTAAATCTGGTGCTTTAGTTTCCAGACACTCTATCACTGATTCGAAAAGTGAGTAAAATCTCGATAAGCATGTAACTTTCAGTATGTAAGAGCAGTCGTTGGAAATCTTCTTCATTTTCATCGCACAATAGTGCAAATAAACGGGTATTCAAAGCATTTCTACTTATTTTATTAACTGCGTTAATCACAAATTGAAGCGATTGGTGCAATCTATCACTCAAATCTTTCGCTATAAGGTGTTGTCGGTGGATGACACAGTGAATTGCAATTAGTCCTGGTATTATTCTTTTAAGATGGCTTATAAACCCACGATATCGCTCAAACATGGCAGGAGCTCCATCTGCTGCCACCGAAATAATGTTTGTAAATATAATAGATTTTTCTGTAAAAAAATCACTCAGGACATTAAATATCGATTGGCCTTTAGTGTCCCACTTCGAAGTTTTTGCGAATAGCAGCTATTCATGGATTTCTTCGTCCATAACAAATCGAACATATGCCAATAATAATGCTTTATTACCAGGCAAAGTAGACTCGTCCAATTGAATAGAAAAATGAGTGGTTTGCAGATAATTACACAAGAAGCTTTCTATATCAGAGCTCATTTCATCAATACGTCTTTGTACAGTGTTGTTACTTATCTATTGTTCTATTCAATTCTGTGTTTGAACTGAGTCTCGAATATTGTTGAGTACCTACTTAGTGAATGATGCTACCTGCCTATGTTGATAGGTAAATCCAAGCCAAAATCTTTGTTCTTTATTATGAAAACCAGAAAACTTTTCGTGGACCCCCACTTACAACTTGTGAACCCCTGTTTTCTTTTCACGTCTACGTGGACCCCCGTGTGGTCTCCTATGGACCCCTGGGGGTCCACCTGGACCACTTTGGGAACCTATGAGATAGTTGATCGAAATTTAAGTCAAGCTCATATCTGCACTATTAAAGAGAAGATTAAGTTCAGTTTTTAAAAGTTCAAGTTCATGGAGACTGGTGCATCCAGTTAAGATATCATCCAAGTAAACATCTTGCAGAACAACATTAGCTGCAATGGGAAAGTTATCTTTCACATCCATTGCAAGTTGCTTTAGAACTCGCGTAGACAGGTAACATGCGGGTGTTGTTCCATAAGTGCATAAATTTGAGCCAGTTCCTTTGGACCCTTTTTCCAAAGGAGTTTTTGAAAATGTCTCTGTTTGGGGATTTATTTCAATTTGTCTAAACATGTGGCATATGTCACAGCTAAAGAAATAACGATGCTTACGCGCACGAAGCATTATAGAAAAAAAGACTTCTTGGATTGTACCTTCTTTACACAGAACATCATTAAGGGTGTTATTTAGATTAGTTTCTTGTGAGCCATTGAAAACTACTCTTAAGGGACAAGCGCGATTGCCAGATCTAAGTACACCATGGTGTGGAAGAAAGAATCCATCATCAGATTTTATTTCACCTAATTCCACAATTTCTTCCATATGATTTAAAGAAAGATATTCTTCAATAAATTCTGTGTAAAAAAACTTTTAATTTGTTATCACGGTCTAGACGTCTCCGGAGTTGATCAAGGCGTTTAGACGCAATGGTTCTAGAATCCCCTAAATTTACATTTTCTTCGATATTTGGTTTGAATGGTAGCGAAACAGAATATCTACCACAAGGGTTTCCTAATGTGCGTTCTTTCAAAATGATCTTCACAGTATGAAGTTTAGTTATATTAACGTCCCGTTGTAAATCAACACTAGGGCTATTCTGGGACGGACCCTGTAATTTTGAACCGCGTTCAGATGACGAGGACGACACCTGAGCTGGCATCCTCCACATCACACCACACCACACCAGCGGGATGACGTTTGACATGACGGATTTAACGTGCAACAGACCCCATTACAATACGGATCTTCGGTGAAATCGGGTCTCGAACATGAAACCCTACGGCTCAAAGCCGAGACCTTACCACCAGGTCACCGCGGCCTCTTCACAGTATGAAAGTTCATCGTTAAATTTAGTTTGCTCTTCGGAAATATTTTCTGTTTCCCAAAAGAACATATGGTGTCATCTAATTTGCTTAAACCCTTTGAAAGGAAACAATGATTTGGATAGCAAGATTCATCATTATACGATCCTGCGACAATAAATCCAAATTTAGATTCTACTAATCTGAAGTTAAGAGTTAGGCAATTTTATTTGGTTTGGACCAAAAATATCAAAAAAAAGAGTTCACTTCCTAAGAAGCAAGAAATCTCTAAAGGCTGATTAAAATCTTAATCCGCAAGAATACAACCTGTAGGAATCGTAAGTTCCGAAATAGTTATCTTTTTTGAAGGATGTATTTTTATTATCTTTGGAGTGAGGGAAAAGTCAACATCATTCAAGTGAAATGTATCATCCAAGTTCGAAACAGCTGCCTTTGCAAAATAATTAATTCTCGAAAGAGAATTATTTAGACCTTGTACGGTGGAGTTGATTTTTATTTTATTTAATCCTAACATATCTGCTGATTTCAAAGTTAAATAATTATTTTCCGAAGCCGAATTAAAAACGCAACGAAGATTTATTTTGCCCTTTGGACCATGAATAAAAATCATAGCAATAAAAATCATAGCAGTAAGCAACCCTTTGCCAATAGTATCGTTTTTGGAAGCCAAGGTCACTGATGACTCAGACGCTTCGCTCGCTGCAGAATTTATTTTTTGATTAGTAATACATTTGTCTTCGCATAGTAAGATATTATGCATTGCATTAATATTTTTGTTTATGCAATTTATACAGAAAAAAGAACTGGGGCAATTATTAAAATGATTGGTTGACAGACAGCGTAGTTTAATTTAACAATTTTCTTCCTTTCAGAAATTGAAAGTTTTTAAAATTTATCACATTTATATAAGGGATAAAAAAAATTACATTTATTCATGACGCATTTTTTATTTTACTTGTTGTTGGATAATAGAGATGTATTATCCAAACGAATTATTATTCCCCCTTAAAACGGAAGTTATTTTACATTTTGTTGGGTTATTTTTTGCGAGAAATCTGGTTTAATAACAGATTCTGGCTGCATGCATCTTAATTACAAAAATGAAAGGAGTTTTTCTAAACTGGGAACTTTAGTCGTTATCAGACTTAATTTGAATAATCTTTGAGATTCCTTATCAATTTTATTATTTAACACATGTAATATTATAGCATCAGATACAGGATTAGATTCAAATTTTAGATTTTTTTAAAGATCGCATATGATTTCTAACAGCGTCGATTAATGACCTGATTTGAGTAGAATTTTCATTATGAAATTTATTAATCGAAAGTATTTCGGATATCTGTGTATCAACTAATGCTCGTTTATTTTGATATCTATTTTCTAAGGCATTCAACAGAAAATAAAAAGTATCACTTTGAATTAACGCTGCTTCGTTTTTTAAAGAACATTTTAGATATATGAGTTTTTGAGTCTCATCCAATGATGGGTTATTTCCAATAACATTCATAAACTGAGAATTGAATAGCTCAAATTCCTGAAATTTTCCACAAAATGTAGGCAAAGGTAAGTCAGGTATTTTAATATTTGCTTTTGGAATAGAGCAAACAGTTTCGCTTTCGTTTTCATATTTCGAAAGAAATACAAGAAGGCTTATCTTCATTTCTTGAGCATCTTCTTCCAATTCAATAGTAATCTCTAAAGCATCTTTTAAATCCACATCATCTGGCAGAGCACTTTATTTGATCGAGTCCTGGCAGAATATCTTGGACTGATGTTAGCTTAGTGCTAGATTGTATAGTATCCTTTTTCTAGTCCTCGGAAGGCTGAAATTCCTTGATGAAGGTTTCATTCTTATTGATTTTAGTTTTAAATGCACCTCTTTGACGATATAAAGCCGTGAGCGACATTTTATAACGCTATCTCTCCGGCTCAACGGACCAATTTTATGTTATGGCGGTAGGCCTAATTCTGGCGGTATGCCAGCAAGTAATAAATTCGTCGATAGTGAACAATTAGAGTAGAATGGACTTAATCCATATTAATTATAAAAAATAAATTTATTACTATTAACACTCATAATAAACGATCAACAATTATAAGGAAAGTAAAAGTACGTCTATTCTGTATGAGAAGTACTGGTAAAGTGAAGTATTTTTTTACAGGAATAGGGGCCGACATCATACATTGAAACAGGAAGTAGCAGGTGGTATGAACAGTAGTATAGAGAAAACATAATAATCGTCAAAAAATTAAAACTCGTGATTTTGGCGAAATTTGGTATATGATCATAACACAAAATTTGCAAATTTCCTTCAGATTTTGATCTCAGGTCTGTATCAGCAAGTCCATCTATCATTCTATTCCAATGTAAGTCAACATAATAATAACGAAACAAAGTGAGCTGGACAGATAAAATTTAACATCTATAGTATATATAGCATATCACTGACTCACCGACCCGCCTCGAAAGCACACGGATAAAAAAACTGAATGACCTGACCGCCGCAGCAGCAATACTGACGGGAACTGTGATTGAGTCTTAAGGGCCATCACCGGGCCAAGGCACAACCCTGCCCTAGGGAAGTACGTCCCGTCATCGGAGGGAGAAGCCAGAGCCCCACCTTTTTGTGTACCCTCCATGGTGGGGAGAACCAACCACCATGTCGGAATTTGTTCATCCTCATTTTGAGGTGCCCCCTGGGAGTACATCAATAGTATTGTAAAGTCTCGATCCAGTCCGATCCAATAAAGGGTAGCGTTATAATCAAATTCTTTATTTACACAAAATTACAGTTCATCATCTAGGTTCTAGGTTAAATGAGTTATTAGTATTCTATTCGACACAACAAGGATAGTTCCTCGAATACTTTCGGAGAAACCTCCCAAGAAAACAGCTAACCGACTCTTAGCGTTCTAGCAAACACAGGCGTAGCTCCAGGGATCCACCGAATTTTCTCGGTTAGAATTCTTTTCGGACACTCCACTATCACCGCTCTTTTCCTCCTTCTCCACGATTCTCCTCTCTTCCAACCTCCTCGCACTTTTCTTCTGTCCCCACCCTCATTCACATCGGACCATTTAGCTCCCGGTTATCCAATAACCGTTCAGCAGCAACTTCACTGGTCTACCGTCGACCGTGGGAATCCGTTGAAGAGCCACCCTCCACAATGTAAAGAATGCAGGTTTACATCTGTTTCAAATACCCGTTTTCTGCATGTGTGGTGTTTTATCTGGACTCACACTAATTGTCCAGATGTCCTTATTTAAAGGGGTTGTCCACCTGGCACTCTGGAAGCACTTACACTGCGGTAGGGCGTCGCCATTGCTGATACTGCTGTCTGGATGCTAATTATGGAGCGTGGGAAAAAGAAACGTCACCATGGTCAAGCAGGGAAGAAGCTGAATCATTACAGTATACACACCTGTCAAATTTTGAGCCAAATACAGTAAGAATAATAAATTTATGCCAAAATTTAATATTTCCTAACTATTGTAGGCTAATATTATGTATGGTGAATGTATGCATGACGAATTTATTAGAGAGTATAGAAGAAAGTTTTGGGTTTACCACTCCCGCCGGTTTTCACAATTACTGAAAATGTTTTAATTTTACTTAAAAAATTTCAAATGTTTTATTGCTTTACAGAATTTCTGAGAATACGTATATTGATTCCATTTCTTGAGACTCCTGAAAAGAGCACCGAGAGTACTTTTTACTTAATTCATGGGAAGCAACTCGTGAATTAAGGAATGAGTTTCTTGTTCGGTGAATCTCTTTTCAGAGGCCTCTCGTCTCTCAGCCCGTGATATGCCAGGCGTTTTTGAAAATGCTCGGTGGTCGATGCAACGGCACTGTGAATCCCACGTTCTTATAAATGGTCGCAATTTTGAGCACCTACTGATAACGAATGCACTTTACCTTGTTGGGTTAAAGGTCGCATTCGTTATCATTTAACTTTACTCTTTCCTTGTGTCCACTTCACTTGTCCATGCAGATGAAGTGTGCGGACATACTTTCCTATTAAAATCTATTTCCTGAGATCTTCCCTATCTCCACACGAAATTAGAACGATAAGTTTTGAATCGACTTGTATAATTAAAAGATAACAATTTAAATAAAAGAATTCCACATTCGAAACACGGATCAACCTATGTTAAATGAGATGTTCTGTCGACTCAGCCATGATGATTCTAGTTATTCTGGTTTATGCGGCAATATTGAGGAAACCAAACATGTTTCTTCCAAGGCATTAATAAGTGAAATCGGAATTAAAAAAATGTCCATGACAGAAGGTATAGGGAAATAAAAACTGGGAAAATAAAAGCAAAATACCGATAGGAATGGGAAAAACGAATTAGTTTCCCCCACTTCAAGGCGGGTATATTTGAATTGCCTCTTTCTGTTTCTCTAATTCAAAGAGAGAAAAGGTTGGATTTTGATTGTCTAGTCTATTGATTCAATTCACAATTTATTCAAGTCAATGAATCAATTGTGTGCGTATTGGGCATTTATGGGATGTTGATTGACTAGCACCGATATGTGTTTCTATTGCTTTTTTATTTCTTTTCTGTCTTCTCCTCAGATTTTGTTTTCTCATTGACTTTTTGTTGAGCTTGAGCATCGAACTCTCAGAGTGATAAGGTAAATGTAGAGCAACGAACTCTTAAAGTGGAAATGTTAAACCTTTAGATAAAACTTAGGAAACAATTTTTAAAAATAGTTTCAGGAAGTGCTGTAGCGCTAGAACTGTTATGAATGAGATCCCACTAGTTCAATGCACATTTTATAATCTTGCATAGAATTAATTTTTTCTTTATAGTGAATTTTACAAAAGTGTGAATTAGAATATTTTGGTAGATATCTTATCAGAATGATATGGCATTTGGCGTAAAATATATCATCCAAGATCCAAAACTATCAACCGCATGATTAAAGATGCAGCCCTGATGCAAGCTCACTCCTTTTCACATCGTAAATTCTGAACATTTCTTATCAATGAATTCCTTCATATTGTCCATATGGCTACTATACTTAGCGGAATCAATTACTTGATAGCCGCCAACTCCCCATAGTTGGTAATGCTCAATCAATTCCATCAGGAATGTTACCCAACAGAGCATAACATCGCAGGGAATTCTTTAAATAACTATATTGAAAATAATTGATGATGACTCACTCCAATAAATTCATTAGTATTTTCATTCAGAGTTATTGTGGACGACGTATTCCTCATCGCGTGTTATCATATATTTCAAAAGTGAATCGTTTTCATTGGAATAATTAATTGCGAGTGAAAATACGGTCCATTTTAAATTATCTCTTAATTTTTGGGGTACCCAAACAGCAAGGTGATTCTCAGAGCCATGTAGTATCAAACAATGGTCAAATTCATCTCTTAGAATCTATCTTCTTAATATAATGTCCAGTCACATTAATGTGATCTGCAATCAAAAACCAGAATAACCACCTTTCGCCGTGCAGACAGCTGCGAGACATACTGGAAGAGAGTCAATTAAGTTCTGAAGGTGTTCACTGAGATGTGGAGCCATGCCGACTCCAGTGCCTTGGCCTGCTGCATTAGATTACGCAGTTGAGGATTCATGGCGCGAACAACCTGATCGAGGTGATTCTATAGATTCTCGATCGGGTTTACGTCTAGGTAGTTTATTGGAAAGGGGAGTACGGTAAACTCATCTTGGTGCTCTTCGAATCACTTATGTACACTGCGATCTGTATGACACTTCGCGTTGTCCTGCTGGTAGATGTCATCATCCTGACGAAAAAAAATGTAAGGGTGGACATGATTCTCAAGGACAGACGCGTACTTCTGTTTCTCCATTGCAGCTTCTACAAAGATGAATGCAGCCAGAAAACATTCTCCAAACCATAATGTTCCCTCCTCCAGTTTGAACCCTTTCGGAAATTATTGTAGGGTATTTACTTTCAGACATTTCTTGCCGTATACACCAACGTACATCTGTAAGAGCATGAAACGTGATTAATCGGAAAAAGCCACTTGTTGCCATTAACAGGATGTCCAGTTGCAATATTGGTGGGCAAATTCCAGCCTTCGTCTCTATGAACAGCAGTTAGCATAGGTGCTTTAACCAGGCGTCAATTGCAGAGGCCCATACACAGCAACGTTCACTGGCCCATCGTCTAGAAGATACTGTTGGTATCTTCTAGACGATGGCCCAGATGTACCCCTTGGTTCATCTGGGCGCTCATTTGCTTAACGGTTGCACGCCTATTCGTCCAAACGCATCTCCCTAACCGTCATCTCCTCCCTTGCTTTCTTTTTCATTTTATTTGCCATTTCTTTCTATATATACAAATTTAGGCACATTGATCTATTTTTTATTTCACCATGTTTTTTTATGTGTGTAAATATCCATTATTTTAAAATACATAGTGAAAAAGAAAAATTCAGAGACGCCAAAATGGCAATTTATAGCCAAATATGGAATGACTGAATCTATCTCATGAAATTGTGGCAAATATAAATCAGCCCCTTTCTACGCATGCGTTGTCTTACTAGCCGTCTTATAACTGGCCGAGTGCAAACTCACCTTAACACATGAACAGAAGAAGAAAACTGTTTATATTGAACATTGCACACCTGAATGGATCAGAGATGAAACTTTGTGGTTTTCAAAACATTTAACTGCACAGACTTCCAATTTTATATAGTTTGATGAAATTTGAAAGAAAGAAAACTCGCAGAGATTCGAAAATTCTAATTCTTTTTACATTCGCAAATTTATTATACATTCTATTAAAAAATCAAACAGTTTGAATTTGATATATTATCTTGTGAGAATATGATGTTGTTTTGGTTTGAGGATTTTGAAGAAAATAATGGACATGGGTGGTCAGAAATTATCGCCCCCCCCAAAAAAAAAACATCAAAAAGAAATTTTCATTTTTTTTTTTTTTTTTTTTTTAGCTGGCAAAAAAACTTTTGGAACTGGAAAAGTGAGAACAACAACAGACTGGCTACTCCAAACCGCCAGAAGACACGCAGAAAAATCTGAATGACCTGACCGCTGTCGCAACAATACTGGTTGAGTTCTAAGGGCCTTCACTGGCCACGGTACATCCCTTTCCTTGGGAAGTTTGTCCCGTCATCGATGGGAGAAGCCAGATAACCTCGCCAAGCCTGCTGGATACCTTTATGTATACCCACCAAGGTGGCGGGAACCAACAGCCATTCGGAAGTTTCTCAACCTTAGTTTTGAGATGCACCCCCCTCCCCCTGGAAGATCTTGAGAAGAAAAAAAGCCATCGCTTTTCTAAAAATTAACGATTGCGCAATACAATAGTCACGTGATCATTCCAAACCAGTTTAAACCGGATTTCTGCACAAAAAAAATTATGCATATGTATAAATTATTTAGTATGAAATTCAGAATATCATTGATTATATTCTTTGAACTGTTAATATGTTGTGATAAGTAGAGTGATAAAATTGGAAGTTATGGTTGTTTGAATTTATCAGAAGATAAGAAAATTAAATGTGAGACTTTTCTGATTCTTTTACATTAAATGAGTTGATAACGCCAATAATCTGTGGTTGATCCACCCGAGTTCTACGCCCATTTCCTGATAGAACAATGTTTTGTTGTTTCAGTATAATAGCTGATTGTGTTCAGTTTCTTATCAGCATGGATGATTGTAAATTTGCTTTGTATTATTTGATAGCACTAGAGATAAACAGCGTGTCATAAATAGGGTTTGCAATATCGGGATACCGAATACCGGTATTTTCAGCCATTTGTACGATTTTGTAATACCGGTATTCACAAGTTTAAATACCGTTTTTTCAGTATTTACTAGAAATTTTTTAAATTGTCTCCACTATATGTTCAGGGATCGCCAACATAGCAAAATAGTATGCGTTATTGTTTTTATGTCTCCCTAACGGGCGAAATTAATTAGACTGTGAATACAAAACTGCATCGTACAATCAAGAGAAGTGATAAGATAATGTTTCACAACGGATTATAAAACCCTCCGCGCTAAAATCTGCAAATTAATTTTTCAGATAGTGAACGAACTTAAGATAGTGATAACTAAGTAGTGATAGTAACTTAAGATAGTTTGAAAATAGTGATTCGACTTAATATCCAGAACTGTGTCAACTCTACTTCAAATAAAGCTGGCTGTTGAGGCATTATGTCGGAGAGATTCTAATTTATTAGCAGATAATGCAACAATAATTAATGATAACTCAATTAATTTATTAACAGATAATGCAATTTCATGTTGCAGTCACTGAAAGTACAGCACATATCACTATTTGAAGAATTTTTTATTACATTGAAAAATCGCACAGAAGAAATATATACCGAAATAGAAAATGTCTTACGGTGTTTACTTAGTTATAATGATTTTAAAAATGAAAAAGAAGAGACTATCCAAATCAAATCTGATCAAGTTTATAGTAAATTTTCTTAACATTCTTTACCCACAAACCTATCCACATTCAGAAGAATTCGATACAGTTATCGTAAATTATGATGACATTAATGTCAATAGTGAAAAGGAATTGTCTCTTGAACAAAAATTAGAATCAGCCATAAATAAAAAAAAAAATCAACAAACCAAAATACAATACAGAAATCAGCTATATCCAAAACCATCCGACGAGAAATCGATTTATTTGAAGATGAGGGATTGAGAGGTAAGTACTTGGAAAAAGTATATCGCGCATTGCTAACAGTACCACCAACTAGCTTAGATGCCGAAAGAGCGTTTTCGACAGATGGTCATTTTTGCACAAAATTACTTTTGAAGCTTAATGAGAGTACAATGGATGCATTATGTTTTTTAAGATCACATTTCAAAAATTTGTCATAGTACCACAGACTAAATAGTGATATGTACACATTTTTGTGATTTAAATAAATAAGATGTTCCTTTACTTTTTTGTGATTCTTTATATACTGTAATAATTTATAAGTTACAAATTATTTTTCTGTGATATTTACACTCTCTAATAAAACTGGCAAATAAAACAAACACCTGTGTTTTCTTTCTTTTTCTAACATTTCTAATACCGGTATCAAAACCGGTATCCCGGTATTAAAATTTAAAAAAATACCGAATAACGGTATTGAACTTTTTGTCCGATATTGCAATCCCTAGTCATAATAAGGGTGGACAGATTCTAAAGGATAAAAGTGAAATTTCAAAAGAATAATTTCCTGGTTACATGTTAAATATTTATTTAAATCAACTAGAAGGAAAAAAAATCCTATTTAATCAAATTCAAAACTGATAACATTTCGTTTGTTTATTGTTTTGTAAGATGGGAGATAAATCTGGCAACTGACAGACAAACGGACATTCTCCAAAAATGTATTTTCTAGCTCATGGAAGTCGGAAACATAGAAATTCGTCAAAATTTCGAGCTCGATTTTTTATTTTCTTTTGCGATTAATAGTTTCTTTATACTACGTATGCAATAAAATAAAAACTGATTAGTTCTTTTTTTTATATAAAATATATTGACGTTTGGCAATTGTCCATTTTTTCCTATCATTAAATTCTGAAATCGTCTGAAAACATTCGCTCATAAGGAAGAAAAAAAAAATTCTAATGTAAAGAAAAATAAAAAATAACGGTCTTCAAAATTAAATCTGGATACTTCAAATATTTCATATTTATAAATGAAATCATAAATTAAGAATTCCTTAACTTTTTGGATATTTATTTTAAGGATTTTTACTTTTTCGTATACGTAGAATAAAAAAAAGTATCGTAATCGTCAAAAATTCGAACTCGATATTTTGACAAATGTCCTCGTTTCAGACCTCGCTGAGTTCGAAAAACATATTTGTCGAAAATGTCTGTCTATCTGTTTGTGACAAAGGTAACTCAGAAACGCTTTGAGCTGGATGGATGGAATTTGGTATATAGTCTTTACATCCAATTTGTAGATTTCTATCAAGTTTTGAGTAAAATCTGTTCTGAGGAAGTCTGTCTGTCAGGCTTCCTCAGTGTATGTAAATTAAGACGATAATTAAAAGAGAAAGAGAGGTAGATAGGTAAGATGCAGTACAGAGACTTACCATCTATAGTGTAGACATCTGTCAAATTTTGAGCCAAATCCAACAACGAGTTGATTGTCTGTAGCTCCGTACTTTCAGAAATATGTAAAAGCGATAGTTCAAAAACGCAGTGACTTATATATATCAAATTTGATATATAATTTTGAAACTTTAAAGGTATTGTTTTATCAAATTATTATTTCAATCGCTTGGGAAGAACGCGTCTGAAAACCAAATTCGAATTTTAAACACTTTTGTCTACGTGCCTGGGATTAATCGCCAAAACACTCGCCAAGGATCACATGATCGATTCAATAAAAAAAAAAAAATCTAAATTCACGACAAAGGTTAATCCGAATGCCATACAAGGCGTTCAGTGGGATAACATTTTTAAAAGCGAATATGCGAGAAAGTTTTGGAGAAACAACTCCCACTGGTTGAATTTATAAGTCGTCTTTCACCCTCGCGGCAGTTATTAAATATCACATAAAAATATAAAGAACATTGGTGATTTTGTATTTATGAATTAAAATTTGGCATGGGATTTTGCGACTGTTTTGTGCCAAATCTTTGTTGGTTTTGTGTCACATCGATTGAGAAAAAAGTATCTAAATTCGATTCTCGGTTACTATTAACGGCATACCAGGGATTAATCATCAAAAATTAGCCAAGGATGACACGATAGATTCGGTAAAATGCTAAATTGGCAGCAAAAGTTAATATTTCGTAAATACTGTATGCAAGGTATTCTCTGGGATATCAGTTTTATTAAAGAGTATACGATAAAGTTTTGGTATAAAAAGTAAAGGGTATACGATAAAGCCACTCTCGCTGGTTTAGTAGAAGTGGCAAAAATGCTGTATATTTTTAGACAATGTATCAAATTTTCTTGGTAGTAACTTAGAATTAAAAAGATTGTTTTAGTTTTAGTTTAGTTATATTAACGTCCCGTTTGAAACAACACTAGGGCTATCTTGGGACGGACCTCGTCATTTTGAACCGCGGTCAGATGACGAGGACGACACCTGAGCTGGCACCTCCCTCTCCACACCACACCAGCGGGAGGACGTTTGGTCAGGACGGATTTAACGTGCAACAGACCCCCTTACACGACGGTTCTTCGGTGGAATCGGGTCTCGAACCTGAAACCCGAGCCGAGACCTTACCACCAGGCCACCGCGGCCCCTTAAAAAGATTAAATAAATGAGCCAGTCATCTAGATGAAAACTTTAGTTCTTTTAAAAATATATAAACGGTATAGTTAAAAAACACAACGACTTAAACGTATCAAATTAGGTGTATGATTTTGTGATTACAAGCGTAGTTTCGTGTCAAATTTTTGTTTCAGTTGGTTGAGAGAAACGTGTCTAAAACACTAAAAAAACTTTGAATACTAAAGGCATGTGAGGAATTAATCGCCAAATAACTCGCCAAGGATGACACGATATATTCAGTAAAAGTGCTAAATTCACTTCGAAGTTAAATATTTCTTGATTATTGTACGTCAATGCCATTCTCTGCGATAGTATCTTTATCAGAGAGAATGCGAGAATTTTTTGAGGAGACACTCTCGCTGGTTTGCTTTTGGTGATGCGAGGGGCAGTATATATAAAATTTATTGATGAATAAAACTTTATTAAATTTATTATTTTAAAGTTAAATAAAGTTATCTATATCTATACTTATAATAAAGCTCAATGTGTATGTGTGTGTGTGTGTTAGCCCACTACAGGGCAGACCGTTTGACCTACAGCATTGGTATTTGGTACATGTATACCTTGGAGGACAAAAATGTGCACCTGGGGTCACTTTTTTTTGAATTTTTACTAGATATTAACTTTTCCGCCAAAAAAATCTTCATTTCCCCATCCCCAAATGAGTAGGGCTTCAATTTTTTCCCACGCTAATGAGGTTAGGCTTAAGATTTTTCGACCGATTATTTCAAACGATTCTGCTTATTTCCTTAATGTTTGATGCATTTAAAGTTAAACATTGTTATTGAATCGATCTTTCAGCATTTAAAATTAAATGCATTTTGATGCAATCGAATGCATTTAAAATTAAACATTGTTAATGAATGGATCTTTCATCATTTAAAATTAAATGCATTTCGATGCAATCGAATGAATTTAACAATATAGTATACAATATAGTATAGTAACAATTGTGCAGATTTTTATTTTCACATATCAGAATTGTACATTTCCATTTATAAATTTCATATGATTGTTCCAAACGCCAACAGTGAGTGTTTGGAATTCCTTTTATAAATGATTTTTTTTTTTTTTAGATAAACGTTTTTAGAAATGATCGTTAATGCAACAGTGGTTCCAGAGTTAGATTTAAATTAGGGTCTTGGAAAAATATCAAGATAAATAGTTTTATAACGTACATTTTTTTTTGTGTAAGAACGAAAAGAAACATAAAAAATAATAATTTATTTTAATTCGCTGTTAGTGAATAGTGTTTAGCAAAGCGCGGTACAACGCATAATGGAACTTCACAAGTTGATTCTTTCAGTGTATTATTTTTAGAACAATGTGACTTGGCTTCAAAATATTTTAATCTATCTTGAAATTTACGAATATTTACTGAATGAATTTTTACTAAAATGGTAATTCAAACTGCAAGTTGTCACTGCTTATTACTCCTGACGAATAAACTCCTCATAACGCAAAATATTCAGCTTTTCCCATGACGAGTATACTAGTCAAGAACAGTTAAGTGGTTACTTCAACAGTGTCATTACTACATCATTTTTAGATTTGGTTAGTTATTTGAATTGTCTTTATCAAAGTTAGATTCAGAATTGAGGTCATTACTAATATTTAAAATATTTTTGGTAACATGATAAATAGTATTAAATGTATTTGCACAGTCACACTTAGCTTTAAAAAAAAATTGCTGTATATCGTTGCACTAATTTTTTTTCAACAGTCTTAAAAAAGGGGAGCAAAAAGACCTCATAATATAGTTCCATCAGTTTATTTAAAAAACTGCACTGCTTGAAATGACAAAATTTGTCACTAGATGGCGGTACGGAGAGGCCAGTAATTATAATGCGAACACAGAGTAGTAGTAGAACAAAAGCTTTCCCAAAGGAATCAAACGCTCGAAAATGCAGCGTCTAGGACAATCGATTTATCAACACTGCACGAAATAAATATACTAAAAGACTTCGATTTAGAATTTCATTTCTGTGAACGTCATTAAGCACGTGTTCATAAACAACCTATCACAAGCTCAAATGCCAGACAGTTATACTCCTCCTTCTCCAAAACTTCCGAACTTGAATACAGCATAATAAGTAAACAGACGGCGGCAGTTTCCGATTGATTATAAACGGCAGTGTAATGTTAATTCTGCGTTCAAATATTAATTTGTAATCGCTCCTGCTTTTGTATATAATAGTATCAATAGGTTGTAGGGAATGTAATCATAATGGCAATCGAAATTGATGATAAAACAAATGGATGCACTTTTCAGTGGAAAATGGAGAATGTAAGTCACTGCTTGTTGAAGATCAATGAAGAAATACGAAGTCCTACATTTATTGTCGACGCAGTTGATAGCACGAAATGGTATTTGCGGTTGTGTCCTATGGGAAACAACAATTATAAACATAAAATCCTGTTTTATCTTGACAGAGCCGTAGATTGCGATGTACCATTTATCATAGAAGTAAATTGCCGGCTCACATTTGTGGGTAAAGATGGCTCTATTTTGAAAGAAATAAATTCGTCATCGTCCAGAGGTTTAAAAGGAGGACAAAGTTGGCATTTCGGTGAAAGTTTGGAAAGGGAAAAAGTTTTTGTTTCTGAAAGAGAAGCATTTCTTCCTGAAGACACTCTGACTGTCCAATGTACATTGTGGGGTAGAAAAGAAACACCTGTCAATATACAGCACTTATATGCCCGAACGGTTTTCAAAGTGAATCGGAGATCTTCAGTGTGGAGAATGGAAAAATTCAGCACTCTTAAATCCAGAATAAAATATAAATTCAATGATAGTTTAATTGATTTTGATATTGTTCTAAACGAAGGACTAGATTGTGAAAAAAAGTTAGGCATAAAAGTTAATATGTTCAATGAAGATATAAAATATTTTTCGTTTAAGACGTGTATTATAGATACGGACGGGAAAAAGGAAAATTGCGGAACCCATGAATATTTCGATGGCGATTTAAAGAGAGGAGGAATGTTATGTACCCTGCTTTTTATTAAAAAAGTTGACAGAGAACAAAAAGCACTATTTACCGAACGATGTCCTCACTCTTGAATATGAGTTCATCTATTCAAATTTGGAAGTTTCACATGAATACAGTATCTGTGGAATGATTAGCCCTAAATCAGAGAACGAAGTTGTTGCAAAAGCAAGTGTGCATAGCATTCAAAAAAAGGAATCTCAGCATACATCAGACCTGGGGAATGATTTGAAATCCATTTATAATGGTGGCGATTTCAGTGACATAGAGGTTCGTACTTCAACAAAAATTTTCCCTGCTCATAAAAATGTTTTAAGCTCCAGATCTCCAGTGTTCAGAATCATGTTCAGCAACGATATGAAGGAGAGAAACAGTGGACATGTAGACATCGCCGATTTAGAGGACGATATCGTATACCGAATGCTGTTGTACATGTACACTGACTCACTGGAAGATTTGCAGTTGGAAAATGCAATAAAATTGTACGTGGCTGCGGATAAATATGAGATCCTGTCTCTAAGAAATAGGTGTTCTTCTTTTTTGAGAGACAGTTTATGTCTAAACAAAGCCTGTGACATTTTAGTTCTCGCAGATTTACACCACGACGACGATTTAAAAAATGCTGTGCAGGATTATATACTGAAATATGATAAAGAAGTCTTTGGCTCAAAGGAATGGAAACATATCATGGGTACTAATCCTGTATTAGCCGCGGATACAATGTATCGAAAGTACTTTCCCGGCTAACATTTAGATGATTTACTGCTTGTGTAAGTGATTTGCATCTTTAATTTTCCCTCTTAACGATGTATTTCATTGTTTATTATACAAATTTCTATGAATACGAAATCTTGAAATTATGGTTAACTAGATATACATTATTCTCTTTTTTTTTTCTGGAAAATTATTTTGTGTCTGAAATGCTTATTTTTCCTTAGCTTTGATAAGGATTTGATTTTAATTTGCATTCTTTTATAACATTTATTTATTTTTATAACTTTACTAGCCGCCTATGGCTACCAGCCGGTTCGCCGATCTATGCTTCTTAAAATTTCAAGTTACATACAAATATTTTGTGTTTTCAATTACTTCTTTATCAAAATATTTTAAGCTTCAAGTTTTGATAGTCATATAATTTACTCATACTATTAAAACGACCTTAAATTAGAATATTTTGTTAAATATGCTTAACCTTCACAGAGCAGAGAATCTAGATAAACATTCGTCATTTATTAGAGTATTTATAGATTCAAGTTATATAAAATATAATTGTTTACTTCATTTAGACAATTTTCCTACGTGCATTTCTATTATTAAAGGTTTACAAACTAGCCGTTGGGCATTGAATTTTAAGGATATATATTAAACCATGTTTACCTTAAGTATAACTGATTTATGGAATTAATAATGTAGATATTGTAAAAGATCATAGAAATCTTTATTTTGCATTTACTTTTTATAAAATATCCTATTTTATATTTATTTCATTTCATACAGACACATGCTGGAAATTACATTTTTGTATGCTTAATTTGCAATAACATTTTTTTTTTTTTTTTTAATTTAAGCTTTTGTCAATATGAACAGGCGCCTCAATCTCAGGAGACAGCCGAGCACAAGTCGAATTTGATTGGTTCGTTCGATCACATGACTTCAAACTATACATCATGGGAAATCTTCTGTTGGCTATTTATCTTTCCCTTTGGCAATTAGATGCGTACTTTGACGATATTAATTTGGAAATAGATATCAATACTGTAGTTTTTTGTTTTGTAATTCAGTTGATTAAAATTTTACACTCGCATCCGTTTTCTAATGAAGCTGATATAGAAGAAATCAGGGTCTGCTACATGTTTCTAAGTTTATTTACAGGTATACACGCATATTTTTTCGAAAGTATTATATGAAATAAATTAATCGTATATGTTAACTGAAATTTTTCTTGAATCTTTATTTTCAATTTTATTTTATTTTCAAATCAAGAATTCCTTTCACCCAAAAAGTGATATATGTCATTTAAAACTAATAATACTAAGGATGTATGAACTTCATTTTTTGTTGCATGTTTCATATTATAGTATTTTGTTTTGTGATTCAGTTGCATAGTGCGCACTTAAATTCCATGCTTATTGCTTATGCTTGCAACAAAGAACAATGCTTACCGCTTCGTAGATAAAAATTGGTTATTGTAAAATTGGCGGGAAACGCATTTGGCAGTTTTCAATTCACCGATCTGACAAACCAATCAGGTTCGACTTGTGTTCGGGTGTCTCCTGAGATTGATGCGCCTCTAATATGATAACAAAATGTTGATAAAAGCTAATAATTAGATAATTTTTCCTATACACGCGTAACGTTTTCGTGCAAGTTAAATTTTATTTTTATTTTGTGCGAAATATAGTGTTGAAAAATATGGTTAAAATATAACTTTGAAAATTCGTTTAAAATAAGAATTTAATTTATAAGTTAAAGCAATGGTATCATTAAAAAGATAATTTTTTGAACTTTAACTTAAAATCAATTTTGTGCTGTAATATTTTCGTAATTTATAGCGGAAAAACGCCGAAATTTCGATTGATTTTTAATTAATTAAAAGTGAAATTAAAAATTTTAAAAAATTGCTCCCAGGTACACATATCCGGCCTCCAAGGTATAAACATGCCAAATTTGGAAGCTGTAGGTGAATCGGTATGGTCGACAGAGAACCAACACGCACACACACAAACACATTGAGCTTTATTAAAGACGGGTTAATTATTTGGATATAGTTCATACAAAAATACTAAAATCGCGCGATTAAAGGGTAGGAGGGTAAAAATTTGGGGCTATAGGTATTTTTTGATGCCAAATACAAAAAAAAATGTCAAAAAAATTTGGATAGGGACACCCTAATTACCTAGCGTTATGAAATATACTTTACGACCTATTCTCATACCTACCAAATACACAGAACAGAACGCCGTCTCATACCCCCGTATCCGTGACCATTCTGGTCACTGAACGGTTTGGTGGGCATGTTACGGGAATTTTATTTAATTAACAAAATATTTACAGTAGGAAAACGAAACAAAAAATAACTATTTACAGAATTTACAATTATATAAGAAATTATATTATGATGAGACCGTTTACATAATTTTTCAACTTAGAAATATAGGGGCCGCGGTGGCCTGGTGGTAAGGTCTCGGCTTGTGAGCCATATGGTTTCAGGTTCGAGGCCCGATTCCACCGAATAACCGTCGTGTAAGGGGGTCTGTTACACGTTAAATACGTCAGACCAAACGTCCTCCCGCTGGTGTGGTGTGGTCTGGAGAGGGGAGTGCCAGCTCAGGTGTCGTCCTCGTCATCTGATCGTGGTTCAAAATGACGAGGTCCGTCCCAAAATAGCCCTAGTGTTGCTTCAGAACGGGACGTTAAAATAACTAAACTAAACTAACTAAACTAGGAATATAGTTTGAAGTAATAAACTTAGAAATATAATGCAGATTGAGAGATAAAATTTGTAAAAATATAACATATAATCTGTGTTCACTTATTTTTTATGTTATATTATATCAGGATGGAAAATAATTATATCAGATGGAAATAATTATAAATAATATCAGATGGAAAATAATTTGAGAAATGGAAATGAAGACAATCTCTGTTTGATTGAAATGTGTGACAGGAGACTGCGGTGCTTGTTTTTTCCCTTAGTCTTTTCTGGTATGAGACTTGATGTTGAGTGCTATGGAGGCAAGAATAGGTCTTTATTTCTACTTATAAATTTGATTATACTGTGGATTTTTTGCCTGGAAAGGAAGTTGCCGGCGACTCTTTTCAGCCATTCCTGTTACCAAATGCACATAAAAAATTTCCTAAAAATCGGTCGAGCCGTTTCGAAGAAGTACGAACACGAACACCGTGACATGAGATTTTTATATATAAGATGATGATAACGAGATTCTTCATACCAACAATGCTACTAACTTATATTTTAATAGTGAAACTATCCGGCTTTTATCGAAAAAGATAGCATCAGTATTTGTAATACTTGGACGATTGCTATAAAAAGATAGTAATGCAATTAAAACTTGCAAATTATGAAAAAAAAATCCAATTTCATTATATATGTATTTTGTTAAGTGTACTTTTAATAAAATATTCGAAGTATTTTTTTATGTTTCTATTCTCAATTCTAGATGTTAATGTGATGGTATGGTTTTAGAACAGTTGTCAGATTGTGGAATTCGTATTATTAGACGGGAATTCATGCATACACCTCAAATAGAATTTTAGTATATTATTAATATTACATAGAAGTCACAACATATTTTAGGCTTTCTTCGGCTTGCACAAAAATAAAATCTAATTCCTTCATTATAGCATTGTTTTTTTTAACCAAATTATACAAGATTGCTGATAAATATCAGATTCGGTCCCTAAAAAACAGCTCTTCTACCTTTTCGAAAGGCAACTTTACTCCGTAAAATACACTCATGTCCATAAATTAAGGATAATTCAGAGTTACGTGGAAATCGAACTCTAAAATACATATATCACCCGTAAAATGACTACAAATATCTTCAAAATTCATATGCAAATTGCAGGAATACCAGATGACACCGATAGTACGTCACAATGACGAGAGTGTAAGAGAGTGATGTCTAAGGAATACAGGCAAAAGAAGTAAAATTGTTCTCAAGCGCTTTATACCCCTTTCAGTGCAATAACCGCATAGTTATGACACAAAGGACGCATTTGGATGATTTTTTACGTGGTAGAATTATCGGCCGTCTGGAATGTGGGCTTACCCAGCTGGAAGTATCCGAGGAACTTGGAATCGTCCAGAGTGTCATCTCCAGGCTTTGGCAACGATTCCAAGATGATGGTAATGTGAGTAGACGTTACAGCACAGGTCGCTCTCGAGTTACAACGCCGAATGAGGACCGGTATTTGGCAGTTACTGCCAAAAGAAACAGACGGAGCACAGCATCAGACCTGTCTCGTCAGCTCTCTTCAGCCACTGGTACGACAGTTTCAAGGCAGACCGTGTACAGACGCTTAGGGCAGATTGGTCTATATGCTCGTAGGCCTGTCAGATGCATTCCACTTACTGCAACTCACTGTCGCCTGCGGTTAGCTTGGAGTAGATATAATAAAGTTATATATGTATATAAAACGGTAGAGGAATATAGATGTTATTTTTTAACACTGTTATTGTATAAATAATAGATGGGTTTAAAAGTATACCAAATAGAATTTCTGATTTGAAATTAATCACTGATATAACAACTTCAGAAAAATATGAATTAGAGAAATGTTTCAAAAACTTTGTAGTTTTATAACACAGATGTAGATGAAAGCCCAATCCAATAAATTTAAAGAGATGTAAATAACGCACAAGACATATTGCAATGCATACTAAATAATAATTATGATGAGTTATTTCTAAATAACTCTGTTAAAACTTTTCTTTACGTTGCCAGTTACTACAGCAAATGCTGAGCGCTCTTTCAGCAAATTCAAATTAATGAAGAATTATCTTCGGTCCAGCATGTGTTCAGAACACTTAAAGCACTTGCTGTATTAAGTATCGAAAAAGAAATTGCAAAAAATTATAATTTTTCTGAAATAATTGATGTATTAGAAAAAAAAATCACGCATTACATAAATATGCATTAATAATATATATTCAGATTTGTATTTTTTTCTTTTTTTGCTTTACAAAAAAATTAGGGCCCCAAATGATTCCTTGCACCTAGGCCCCTTTGAAGAGAAGGCCGGCTCTGATCACAACCAGCAATTCTTACAAGTGTTTTTTTTTTTTTTTTTTAACCTAAGTATCCATGTTACTAAAGGCTTCTACAGCTTTTCAAATTTGACCTCATTCGAAATTTTTCCCATTTACATATATTAATACAAATACAAGGTGATTCAAAATTCATGACGCAAATTTGACGAGAAATGCGAAACAAGGATACGAATAACATTCGCGCAGGAAACACAGATCGCTATCCATTTTTATAGTCATAAATAAAGGATGTCTCAATTCAAAGGAAACAAGATGTTTTGTAATTTCTACACTAATGGAGATATTTTAGTTAAAATTTCAGCAGTGGTATATTTATTTAAAATTATCATCTAATGTATAGGAATGTAAGGGCGCAAGTGAGGCGGCGAGGTTCAAACATAGGAAATAACCAGCGGAAGTGGTCTCTCCCAAACTTTCTCGCATACTCTCTAATAAACTTGTCATGTCAGAGGAGAACCCCTTGTATAACATTGTGCAATAGTTACGAATTATTAACTTTTGGCGCGAATTCAGCATTTTTACTGAATCAGTCGTGTCATATTTGGCGAGTTATTTGGCGATTAATGCTCGACATGCGTTAATAGTATCCAAAAATCAAAAGTGTATTTTAGACACTCAACCGATTGAAACAAAACTGCACTTGTAGTCACAAAATCCCACACCAAATTTGATATATTTAAGTCACTGTGTTTTTGAATCATCGTATTTGCATGCTTTAAGAAGTACAGACCGACAGACAGTCAAATCCTTGTTGCATTTGGCTCAAAATTTTATGAGTATCTATCTATTCCATTTTCCTTCTGTTATTGCATACAAATTCAATGTTCCTTCTTTTCTTCTTTTTTTTAAATACGTCTTTTATTTAAAAAAAAGTATTGCGTTCATTTTCAGTATCCGTAGTCTAGTCAAACTGTCAGGAAAAGTATCAAAGTGTGAAAAAAAAAAAAAAATCCTAAGAATAATTTTATTATTGCAAGTTATCCCCATCCAAAACAATTAGCTACCGGATATCTCACGATTAAGGGAGGAGGATTGCAACATCGATTTTGGGAGTAAAATAAAAGTCTTTTTGGGGGAGTGTCTTCCCAAAACTTTCTTGTATACTCTCTTATAAAATTTGTCATGCCAGAGAACGCCTTACAAAGTATGAGCATACAATAGTTACGAAATATCAACTTTTGGCTCGAATTTAGCATTTTTACTGAACCAGTCGTGTCATCCTTGGCGAGTTTTTTGGCGATTATCCCTCGTATGCGGTTCGTAGCGTCTGAAAAGAATTTGTACCATAGACATGTTTTTCTCAATCGATCGAAACAAAGATTTGACACGAAACCGCACTTGTAGTCATAAAATCCCATACTTAATTTAATATATTTAACTCACTGCGTTTACATGTTTTGAAAAGTACAGACCGACTGAGAGTCAACCCATTGTTGGTTTTGACTCAAAATTTCACAGGTGTCTAAATTATAGACGTTAAACATATGAATCGAATTGTACCCATCTAGCTCCCCTCATTTTGTAGTCATCTTGTTATTATATTCGAACAGCTGGACAGAGGGACTTCCTCTGAATGAAGTTTGCTCAAAACGTTTAGAGTAATTTAGAAATTTGGTGTAATGACCGTACACCAGATTTCATCCGTCTAGCTCAAAGCGTTTTTGAGTTATCTAGACAGACGGATGGACATTTTCCAAAAATGTGATTTTCGAACTCAGAACGTAGAGATTCGTCAAAGTCTCAAGTTCGAATTTTTTGACGCTTACTATACTTTCTCTATACTACACATACGAGAAAGTAAAGTGATTGTTTTAAATAAACGTGCCACTGTTGATAAATTTCATAAAAATATCTTCACTAGTATAGAAATTAGAAATAAAAATCCTGTTTCCGTTGAATCAAGACAGTCCTTGTTTATAAATTTAAAAAAAAAAAAAAAATGGATTGCGATCTGGATTTCCTAAGAAAATTATTCTCATGCTTGTTCTCTACCCCCCCCTCCAAATTTTTGCCATGAATTTGGTATTATCCAGTTTATTATCTGGTTAGCCGCATATTTTTTTATGTATCTTAATTTCCATTCCCACAGAACTAACGGGAAAGCAGAAACGACGAAAGTAAATATTGCGGTTCTTTTCTACTAATACAACAAATACGAAGTAAATAATCTAATGAAATTGCAATAACATAAAAATATCTGAAATTTATCAAAACGTCCGTCATCGATGGGAGGATCTAGACCCCTATCTTTTCGTACACTCTCCAGGGTGGCGAGAACCAACCACCATGCTGGAAGCTTCTCATCCTCATTTCGAAGTGCACACAGGGGGATGGATCGAATATATGGTAAGTCGTAATAATAAAAACAACAATATTAAAATATTTTTTACCATTATTTTATTAATTAAGACACAAAAGACATTTGGTAATTATTTATCAATTATTTAATAAAAATTATTTGTTATCAAATGATTCACTGCAAAATACAGAAGTATTATTTAACCAATCAACATAAAAGTCAGTCGGCATCAAAATTGCAATTAACGCAAGCAAATAATAAACTGCTTCTTATCGCACACATTTTTGTGTGGAAATTTTGCAGAGAAGCCCGTTGCGTCCATTTTCCTTCAATAGAATCCCAAGTCACAACGGTCTATTTTTAATGTCAAATGTTACCAAAGGACCGGTGTGTAGGCTGGTCTGATAGAGCATAATGTATTTCCTCTATGTCACGAGGAAGCTTTAAAACGATATGCACAGGAAAAAAGCAATATCTGAATGCCAACACCGTACATTCCGATAAGCCAGCTTTCTTACTTCCTGTGAAAGCAATCGGAAATAAATATCCCCCGCATTTCAAAAGATAAAAAGATACTGTTCCTTCTTCCGCAGATGTAAAGCAGCGGGAGTGGTCTTCCCAAAACTTTCTCGCATGCTCTCTCATAAACTTGTCGTGTTAGAGAACGGTTTACATGGCATTAGCATACAATAGTTACGGAATATTAATCTTTGGCGTGAATTTAGCATTTTTACTGAATCTATCGTGTCATCATTGGCGAGTTATTTGGCGATTAATCCCTGGCATGTGTTTGATAGTATCCAAAAATACAATTTGTGTTTTAGACGCGTTCTTCCCAAGCGTTTGAAACAAAAATTTGATACAAAACTGCACTAGTAATCACAAAATCAAGTACCAAGTATTGTGTTTTTAAATTATCGCGTTTACATGTTTCTGAAAGCACAGACTAACAGACAGACAGAACGATTAGATTCGTCAAAATATCGAGTTCGAATATTTTGAAGATTACTATACTTTCTACATACTACGTGCTTGATTCCATACTAGATCCTTGGCGAGTTATATAGCCTGGCTAATCCCTGGTATGTGTTAATAGTGTCCAAAAATAATGGCTGATTCTCGAAAAATAGTAACTTAAAATAGAAAAAAGAAGAAAGGAAATTTGTGGCTATTGGTTCCCTACAAACATTACATTTGAGTTCTAATAAGTCTAATGTGTAGAAGCATAACGATTATAAAATAAATTTGTTGAAGTCTAATAAGAGAAATAAACAAACAAACAAAAAATATTCACATTTAATTTTCACTACTTTTTTCTAAAAATCACCCATTGCAGGGCCGTCTGAAATCGTAGAACAATATTTCTAGAATATGGTTTTGATTCGGATTGCGAATTGGATCCTTTTTTTTTTTCCAACATAAATCCTGCCATCAATCTGAAAGAAGTTCTTTTGTATGTAACGCATTCTTTCTGAAAATGCCATTCAAATAACAATAATAATTGCTTTAAATGTAATATTTTTTTTCCAAATTTATGCTTTATGTAAATGTACTCCTGATCTAATTAAACTATTTATTTATGTTTTTTATAAGTCTGTTGTTTAAGCTTTTCCTTTCAGAATAACCAGTTTTTGACGAGTATATTCGTCATGGGAAAAGCAGAATAATTTGCGTAATGATGAGTTGAGTTTATTCATCAATAGTATTAAGTAGTGACAATTTGCAATTTGAATTACAATTTTAGTAAAAACTCAAATACATTCGTAAATTTCAAGATGTTTAAAATATTTTGAGGCCAAGTCGAAATCAAAGGAACAAATAAAAGATTATTAATTATTATTATAAATAAAACCTTATATAATATGAATTGCTTTTTGTTAAATGTATCTCTGTGTTGTATTAGTCATGCAATTTTTTTTTATGTTTCTTTTCGTTCATATGCAAAAAAAAAAAAAAATGAATATTAGTTTAAGCAAATAAATAAATATGATTATTGAAATAAAAAAAAATAAAAGTCATTTTATTACAATATAATTTTATATTACACATACTCTGTGACTGACGAATATATTCGCCATCGCTAAATTTTTGCGACACAATTTAGGTGCGCATTTCCCGAAGAGGTCGAAACAGTTAACCGGTTAATCGCTTTTTATTTAAATGCCAAAAAACGAATTATTCTGTTTCATCACTCCATCCTCCGGCTAGCCTATAAAAACATAATTGCCTATCTAACTATAACAAATAATAAAACTGTTGCTATATATATTTTTCCATGTCAAATTACAAATGAATTTGACTATAAACTCAAGTCTAGAACTGCGTCATGATGAAAACGTAATACAGCGAGCGTTCCAGAACTTTTAAACATGACAACCCTCTTTTTAGAATACGAATCTATAACAATCCACTTCATTCTTGTATGAATTTTTTTAAAGACGAACAGCACATGTTCTTTCTGAGAGAGTTTATTCACCAAAAAGATTTCTGCGGGGGAAAAAAAATAAATATAATGTTTGACTACGAACCGAATACATAACAAACATCACGAAATTAACGCATGCGCATATATGATCGAACGTTCTTCGCGAAAAGAATTTTTGGTTTGGTAAGCGTGGTCTAAACTGCAGACAAAACAACAAGCGACACGAAAGATGTATCGTCTGCAAAAATAACCAAGTCTTAATATACAACAACAAATACAGCAATAAATATTCCTAGTCAATAAATCGATTTGGAATGAGGCATTTGTTACTAGACTGTGTAATTATACGGCATACGATTTTATTTTATTTACAAAATGAAAGTTGATATTCGCAAGCTTTAGTTTTAGGAAATGTACGGAAACATTAGTAAAAATCATTATTAAAGCTTCTATGATTACTGATTGTCAATATTAAATTTATACAAGTTTCGATCATGTAATATATATATATATATATATATATATATATATATATATATATATATATAAGTATAATATAATATAAAGAGTATTGTAAAAAACTTCTATGAAGATATATAACATATAGAGCTTTTTATAGATAGGTACACCGTCTTGATTGTACAGAATATAATGTGTTCATAACAGCGACTTTATACTAGAATACACTATACGAATTGACTATTCATTAATGAAGTTTAATATATATTTTAAAAAAGTTTTGGATATATAAGGCCACAAAAAGATGAATTAAAAATAAACTAATTTACCTAAACGGTTGCGGTCATTTTTTTAAAAATATTAATCAGATATAAAGTGTAGTACGTTGCTAACTTCCGTTTTTGACAGTTTGTTAATTATTGATTTTCTTTAGCTACTAATAATGCTTTATTCTACATATGAAATCCAATTTTAGAATAATTTCTTGAGATCTTTAGTGCCCATTCCAAGTCGTTTGGTTAGCTTGTCAATATGACAGTTGGCATCGTATGCAAATAACATGGAATGCAGACCAAAAAAAAGTTAAACTTCATAAACCAAAGTTTGTGCTGAATATAAATACCAAGAAGTTACATAAATATGAATAATTTAATGGTAAAAATAAACTTGTACAAAAAGTGCTTGGGATATTAAAAATAATGTGCCGAAAAGAAAATTTATTGATTCCAGGAGTCACAAAATTTGATTCCGAAAATTCGCATAAATATGTCGTCTGCGAAAGGCAAGAACAGATATAAAATACTGTTTCCTATTTTTCCTAGAAATGTCAAAACATTTTACAGAATGTTGAATAACTCAATCAACTGCTCAAATGCGACCAATCTTAAGACCACTCTGGGCCGAACTGATGTGTTCTAAAGCTTTCAAAAATATTTATTTAGTGTTGACACTACAACAATTAATGATATCCCTTTTAAATTGGACAATCCTTCATTTTCAATCAGCATTAACAATTAACGTTCCTGGAATTTCTTGTCTCTCTTGTAAGGAAATATTTTTGTGGTATCTTTCCCATGTAATTGGTAGGGCTGAGCCGATTTTCGATTTATCGAAAAATAAAAATCGATTTTTCGATGCTAGTTTTCGAAAAATATCGATTTATTGAAATCATGATTATGAATAATAGATGACGATAAATCGCGATACCATAAATCGATATTCACTATTAAGTTACGTTTTCGATTTCGTTTGTACTATCGGTTAGTGTTTATTTTTGTTGCTCTTCATTCTTTGTCGCTTCATACAGAATTTCTGTATGACATAATAATATAATATGACATAATATTTCTATAAATACTGTCATGTTCTAATATATAAAAATACTTGCTTTAAGCTTGTCATTTTGGAATAAACCGTTTTCTGTTCCCTAACTGAATGATACCATTATGGAAAAATAAGTGCGTTTATCAGAACTGCGTAATCCACGATTTTTTGAATAACAAATAATTTTGCTATTGTAATTTTTGAATATTTGTTCCACCTATCTGTTATTTCAATCATATTATTAATTAGTATTAAATATAAAATTTATTAATCGTAATTAATACTTAATTTACTAATTCAAGTAACGTGGGATTGAATTAATTTATCTATTTCAATGGTAAAATTTATAATCAACTTCTTAAATTTTTTTTCAAAACTGTTTATTTAATTTCTTTATTGGAGCAAACCATTTTCTGAAAAATTTGAATTAAAAATGTATGTCATTTCTTTAAAATGTTTTTTTAGTTCTATATTCTACCAATAGATGGCGCCAGCAATAAACAGACTATAGCAATCAAAGTCATGTCACAAGCTTAAAAATGATTTTTATGGAATAGTGCACCGTCAAATGCGAATATCGCAAAGTCAAGGTCACTCCCATAAAGTGGAGTGGTGACTTCACACTTTCCATTGAAGTCTCACATTTTCCAATTCATCGCTCCGATAAATTTCCGTGCTATGATACGATAATTCCAAGAATAACCGGCCCGTTCACTTTTCAACCCAATCACAGATCGTATCGATTGTTACTTAATATCGTGATCCAAGACCTGTAATCGAAATATCAATAATAAGATCGTATCAAGGATTTGAATCACACTCCTCTTTGAAAAGTATTTATCACTGGTATTTGTGACTTTTTGATATTGGTTACGTAATAACCGCTCGCAAAATATTCGTCATCCCTAGTAGCCTGTCCTTTGTTTAATCACTAAATATTCATCTTCAGAAATAAAAGCTAAAAGGATTAATTCAGATTAAATCAACAATTTTATTTTCAGCTCGCATTTTCATACTTAAGCGTACTCGCATAAAAAATGGAAAAGAAATTCCGCTTTCGCATAGCGGTTTATTATAAATCGGGATACAATAAATTGATATTCCCAATTCATTTACGTTTTCGATTTCGTTTTAATTGCTTCTCATTCTTATTGTCCTTCATACAGAATTTTTAATATTTTTATAAATACTGTCATATTTTAATTTATAAAGATACAATTTGTAACATCGTGTTTAAAACAAGTAACATGCAGATACTGCTTCGGCACTAACACACTTTATTAAAGGAGTTTTAAAAAATTATTTTTTATTTTTATTCAAAAGAAAACAAATATTTTTATTATATAAATTGAAACTTCCTTTTATTTGGAGTCGTTTTGATCAGTCAACATGTTAAGAGATGCTATTTATAACTTATATCTTTAAATAAATATCACGATATATCGAAAAATATCGATATGTGTTGGGCGATATATAACGATGATGAAGTTCCGCCATCGCCTAACCCTAGTAATTGGATATACTTTTTTTTTTTTTTTTTAATCCGGGCTAGGACAGCCTAGATTGGTTTAAATGGTCAACAAAGCTGCTAGATCCATCTTAAAATCTGTTAAACCACTTTTGCCTGCAATTGAATTACAACAGAAAAACGGAATTATTAAACAGAACCGATTTGAATTTTAAAGACAGAATTGAGGATCTTAGCATAAAAGTAGCAATAAATAAAGTATAAAATAGGCATAAAAGTTTAACAAAAATAGGTCACCATAACACTGGCAGTCAAATATTTCATTGTGTGTATATTCTTCGTTCAATTTTGAAAAAACGTCAGCTTTTTGCAAACCAGAACAAATAATAAACACTGATGCCTTCGACCTGGATAAATATATTGGAAAAAAAAAAAAACCTCCAACTAACACCAGAATTTGTTTAGCACTTGAACAACACTGCATGCTTGGTTTTAGAATATAAACAAATAATAATTAAAAAAAATGTATGAATAATATGCAAATAAATCGTTAAGGAATAATTTCGGATAAGCAACAAATATAAAATATTTTTAACAGTTTTTTTTATGAAAAGAATAATAGATAGCCGGAAGTAAATGCTTTCCCCCCCATTTGATATGATAAAAAAAGTTCATTTATCCAATTCAATATTTTTTAAATCAAGTATTCAGTAATTGCTATCAGTTTTATAACCCACAATGATCACATGAAACAGCATCTGGTGTAATGCATTTTAAATAAAAAAAGTGTGTGAAGAACATTTATTAACTTAAGTGCATTGTCCGGGAAAATAGGTAATTTTAAAATTTTAGGATATTCTATGATTCTAACAAAAGCATTTTTTTTCTTTGTAAAGCAAATAAGAAAATTTATACCTACAGAATAAAATTACAATATTTAGGAACTTGCATCCTTTCCATAAATACCCTATCTTAAGATTTTACAAGATTTTTTAATGTAAATTTTTAACTGACACTAAGTTGCATTATATCCTACCTTGATAAAGAAAAAAAAAAAGCCTTCCTTTATCCTCTGAAACAGTTATTTTCGTAAAAACAATGATCTTTTAAAGCAAATAAATGAGAGAAAGAAAAAAAAAAAAAAAAAAAAAAAAAAAAACGAATTCTATAAATATTTTTATTCACAATAACAATGAGATATTTACATCAATAAGGTATGAAATACAAACAGCACCCACATAATCTGCTAGACATCAGTTTTAAATTATGAGCATGGAACATCACTTCAACATTTAAAAAGGAAATACTACTATTGGTTGACCAAGTAAGGGATATAAAATTACAGCCACACACGACTACCACTTTTCATCTTTTGAATAAACACAACATTAAAAAGGCACATTGTAAACAGTCAAATACAAAATAGAGGTAAAAATTATTAATACAGTTGGAATTTTAACATTACCATGAAATGCCTAAAGATACACTTTTTTTAAAAAATAGAATTGAAACAAATTTACTTTTTCTAATATTAATTTATGCATACAAGATATATATTTATACCTTAATATTGCAAAATTTTATGCAGATCAAGAAAGCCAGATTTTTGTAAGTAATGTCGACCAAAAATAAAATTTATCACAAGTGATTGCAGTATCCCAATTGGAAACTGTGGTAAAAAATAAAAGAGGGGGCCTATTTTTAAAAAAATCACACCATTACCAATATGAAACGGACCTCTTTGTAAATTTAAAATTTTAAATCCTTAAACTGCTACCAATAGAGAACATTTCCAATACATATTACTGTAAAAATGGACATAAAATAAGTCCAATAATTTTAAATTTTATTTTTCATTACATCACGTTGAATAAATTTTAGAAGGATAAAAAATTAATAATGCTGTCATAAAATATTGGAGTTAATTCACCAGGTGCTATAACATTACTTCAATTGAAAATCAGTGATTTCAGAGCCTCTACTTAAGTAATCAATGTATGAACACACATAGAAGTCTAATAATAAGAGACATTACTTATTTTTTGCCATCTGTCATTTTTTTTTTCAATACAATTTCTAAGATCACTGATAGGAGCACTGTTTTATGTTTCAGCAAGTAGTGCAGAGCCATTTTATTACAGGTAAACATTACATCTAAAACTTAAGCTTTCTTCGTTTTATCATAAAGATATTAAAGATACAAATGCAAAAACAATTAATTAAAGATACAAATGCACACCCTGTATTTCACTAAACATTAAAACACACGAAAACTGAGTAATAATATTTGGCCATTCATCAAGGAATGAGTATCATCATTTTAAATAATGAGTGCATTTCAAAATTATGGACAATAATGGATTGAAATCAATACATGAAGATTACAAGCTTTAACCTGGTGCTGGAATTACAAGCTTTAAGCTGGAAAAAAATTATATATATGTAAATTTGCCACTATAATTCAATTTAAATAATGTAATTAATTGAAAGCCCTCATAAAACAAATATGAAATTGGTCTGAAGATCTACAATTTAGTATTAAAAAAAAAGCCAATATCCATTTTATAACATTTCCACAATAATTGGCTACAGACCATTATTGGTTAACATAAAAATGACTTCACAATCAGCACTAAGAATTCAAAATTTGGACCTGTTACATGTCAAAAACACTTCAAATTGATCTTTGTAGTACTTACATTTTCCAACCAAAAAATATGTGAAAAATAATGAAATTAAATCTCAGTTGGCTCTTATCTTGATTGGCATAAAAAATCATCATAAAACATTAAAAAAAATTATAAACGGAATTAAAATAAAAATCATTGGAAGAGTTTATTTTGGAGCCTATATTTTCACAGAATATTTAAAGAGGACAGAGCAGCCTTTTGAAACAAAACTCTATGACATATAAGAGCATTTTAAATAAATGCAAGGTGTACTGAAACAAGAGTGCTACCAGATTTTTTTCTATTAATATTTATTCCAGGATTATTAAATCTAAAATAATGAAATAAGTTATTGAAAAAAATGACTAGGATAAAATGGTTGAGAATAACAACAGATATGGAAGCCTTTCAAAACAAGTTTACAGTCATACTGCAAATTCAACTGGCTTTTGAGATAAAATGAACAATAATTGAGAATTGTTTACATTTACAAATCTTGATTTTAAAAAAACCAAGCATTTCATAAGTTTTTAAATCTGTGCTTAGTATTATTTCTGAACAATTGTTAAAGCAAAAAATTTATCATCAAAAAATTTTGAATTAAATTTTATATATGAAACAATTGTTAAATATATTACAGCACACATGATTTTAATAATTAGTATAAGAAATATTAAAATTGCTTTAAGCAAGTTTCACATATATAATTTTTCATGAGGTTTTATAAGATTTAGTTTCTTCATCATATGTTAAAAAAATGCAACTCTACGGTGAAGAGATGCATGTAAAACCAATGACTGAGTGAAAATATAATTGAATAAATAAATATCAAGCAATTTTCTGAAATAAAACAAATAATAAAGAAGTAGCTTAAGTATAAATTATACTTTTTTCATAAAGAAAGCAAAATCAAAACTACTTTAAATGTTCTAAATAAAAAATTAAAGAAAAAACAAATTTTTAAATATACACCTTATTTTATTTGAGCAATTAGCCATACATTATTGTTGTAAAAATATTTTAATTTAAAAAAAAAAGATATTATAAAAGACAGATTCATACAAAAATCTATAAAATTTCGAGAATAACTGAGGAAGTACAGAGTCTGCTCTTCTTAAATGCATGTCAAAGAAATATTAAAACTAAACACTCATTAACACAAGATATTTCAAACATCATAAACATTTTCTTCTTTGATATCACATAATCTTACAATCACAACAGAGAAACAATAATAAAAAAAAGTAGAGAAGTCACACTATTATTTTTAACTCTAATTACATTTGATTAATGTATAAAAGAATGAGTGTCCAGAAAGCTGGGAGTATTTTTGAAAAAAGAAAACATCAAAACACAAAATTCATTTACAAAAAAAACCATCTTCGATTCAACTATATAAAAAAATTAAAAAATGTCGAAAATATTTTATAAGTGCAAATGTATTTGTGCAAAATAATTTAAGCAGCACTATCAAACAGAAGGAAAATCAAAATATATCACATAAAAGTTCTTACAAGCCCATCCATTCTCTCTCCAATGGTGCTCTCCGAATTCAGTTCAGCGTTTTTATTTATGTAACCTTTGCATAACTCGGAGGAGCAACTTTTCTATGCAAATATTTTAAAACATATAAAGGCACACAGCTCACAACAGTGAGCAAAGTAACTTTCCAGAGAAATGCAAAAGTCCAAATAAATTCAGAATCTGCAAGTGGAAAATTGCATATATAGCAATTATATTATATATTGTATATAAATCAAACCGTAAAAAGATGCCTGAACTAATAATTCATTTTTTTAAAGCAAAATATATTCAAAAAGTTTCTAAATACTCCACACAATTTTTCATTCAGTTTGGCAATTTTCGAACAAAACTTACCGATATCAAACTAAAATCACTAAATATATAATAGAATGTCTTCTTGTAAAATGTAGGCTTACTGAACAATTATGTAAGAATTAATAATATATATCAAAGTTTTGCAACTCAATTTATGTATTCATGATTACTACCTTAAATGTTAAGAATTTACTCAATGTCTATGCTGTAGGAATTTTGTTGAATGGATGTATAAGGTAAAAATGATAAATTGAGATTTACTTTTACATAATTATTGAAAATTTAGCCCCCCCCCCACAATTTTTAACCAGTCAAAATATTTTTAGACAAACTTGATATATAATTCGTAAAACCATGAATCTAAAATAAAAATTCCAAATAAGGCATTTGATTTCTGTATGTTGTGACAAAAATATATGAAAATACTATTCTAAATATAAATAATTAATAAAATTTTATATTACATAACAAATAATACTTATATACATGAATAAGAACAATTATAAAAAATATATAATTCAATATGCGATCAATTTATCTGCAACATGCTTTAAAAATAAATACATGGAAAATATAACTGAATACCACTGTCTCCTAACTGTAATCTAATTTCAATGCAAAACAATCGAGAAATGGGTGGGGGGTGGGGAGAGTTTTTTAGATTTGACATTAGCTGGTTTAACAATTATTAAACAATTCTATATAGTTATTTAAAAAACTTTTCATTATTACTTATTTATTTTATATCAAAGACAGATTATATACTGTTCAGTTGTATGAATATAGCTGAATAAATGAGTACGATAAAAGGCATTACATTAAATATATCATTTACCAAAATTATTAACAAAACAATGAGGAACTGCCAATAATAATTTGAGGCTAAGTTTTGAATTTTTCTGATAAATTTGCATTCCCTATTTTCACATTTATCACCTCTCTATCCTCACTGTTTCTTGTTTTTTTTTTGTGGCAACATCTTACTTTTAGCAAGTAAAGCAAATACAATTGTTGAGTTGAGGGTTACAATTGAAGCAGAATTTGAGCAAAAACAAATAGTCTAACAACATATACAATTTTGTCAGCTAGAACTATCAGTGGTGCTTTTTTATTTATAAATTTTTTATTAATTTAAAATTCTACATTTGGATCATCATACACAGCCATTTCAAATTTTAAATGTTCTTTGTATATCATTTTTTGTAACAAGTATTCAAAATGTTTTTCCAATTTTAAGATCTCCCTGCTTCTGCTAATTCTATATCAGAATACCTGAACAGGAATTGCAAAATAACTAAGAAATAAGAGGGAAAAATAATTTTATATTTTATATAGTTTCATATGGTAAACTTCAATCTTTTTATCTTGAATACATATTATTTCTGCATGAAAAATTCAAATATTCACTAAAAGGGCTGGTTGTTTTTTATTAGAAAATTATTTTTCAATAAATTAATATTAAACACGCTTTGAATCATGATAAAAAAATTAAAAATGTCTTTAATTTTGCATCACAAAGTTAGCTAAAAAGAAGGAATAGAGTAAAATAGATTAAAACTTTGCTTTTAACTTCAAAAAATATTTTAATTTGTAATGACATTTCTACAGTTTCCTAACAAATGGAGAATTCAAGAATATTCTTCAAAGATAAGTAAAAATCTTTCAAAATTTTATCACAGTATACTACATCAGATACATAGTTTAACCAATTAAACTATGATTTTACTTTCATACCATATAGTAGTAATGATTACTTGAATGATAGTACTTAAAAGATCATAGTATTCTTCAAACCAAACAGAGATGATTTTGTTTGCTTCTAATTAATAGAATTCAGAGAAACATTCTCACCTTTCTTTAGCTTGTTCTACTTGTTTACGATTTATTTTAATATATCATATAAAACTGTATGATATATTAAAATAAATCGTAAATTTTGAGATTACTAATTTTTTAAAAATCTTACCAAAAAATTGCTTCATGAAGCACAGAGAAAGAAGATAAATGATCAGACTAAATAATTCTGCAATCACCATTAGCCAATGCCATGTCCGCACAGTGAATGCAACCATTAAGAGCTCTGTGAAAATCAGAGCTGTAAAGCTAATGGACACAATATGAATGAATTCAGCTTTATAAAGAAATAATGCTCCATACATAATTATTCCACCTAAAATAGAAGAAAATATTAGTTATCTTATTAACATAATTTGTCTAAATGAAATTTAAATTTTGCTTTTACAATATGACTCGACTTCCAATTCTAACTTATTTTAATTATATAAAATACAGTAATCCTTGTGCCCAAAAATTTATCCCAAGTCTAAATCTTTATTTATAACTAAATTCAAATTAAGAAATAAACTGTAGATAAAATTTCGTTTTTTATCAATATAAAATTTTGTTCTTATAATTTAATCAATAAAGTTTACTCTAACTTTAAGAATGAGAACAATTATTGCATTTAAACAATTTTTATTTATGATCACAATATATTCCATACTTTAATACTAAATACCATAAATTTAATACTAAATAATTCAACCCTCCAGTTAATGAAAGACATTTGTTCCAATTTATTTTATTGATAGATGTATAATATAATCTTTTTTGATAGATGTATAATATAATAATAGATGTGTAATATAAACTTACACATACATATATTTCCAGCTTCATACAGTTTATATTTGAATATTATACATACCATCTAAAACTAAGCCATCAAATAACACATTTTAATAGTAATTTTAATAAACCATAAACCAAATGAAAAATTGACTTAGTTATAATAATAAATTATATAAATGAACCAAAGGGCATCCTCCGTCATTATATAAATATACCATTACCATCTTGGCCATTATATAAATAAAGTAGACATTTTATAATGTCATATTATTCAATCATATTTATTCAATTAATAAAATACACACACATATGGTAACTTTTATAAGCAATACAACATTGAATTTTTTTAAATTTTACGATAGCAAGAAAAAAAAACTGAATTTTCAATACAAAGAATAAAAAAATATTTCTATCCAATACCCATTGGATATGTACATCAGGGCCTAATTTTTTTAAAAAAATCAAATGTGAAGAAAAGTTTGTAATATATGAATTTGGTACTGAAAAATTCAATTCTTATCTCGCTGTTGTAAAACTGAAATAGATAATGTTTGATAAATGATGATATACAATCTAAAATAAGTAACATATTAAAAAAAAAACACTGATTAAATAATAATTTATGCGAATTTGATCTTATTCACTTGCAATAGAAAAAAAAATTATAATTACGTGTTCATTAAAGAAATAACAGATTTATATTTTTACCTAATTTAAAATTCATATACTTGTTGATTTCTACACAACAGACATTTTCTATTCAACTTCAAATCACAATGAAGAACTTCCATGAAAACTACATCAATGTTACAAAAGATAAATAAAAAATAAAATAAAAATGAAATCTACGATTGCAAATTTCAAGTTATCATGTGAGAACATTATTATTTTTTAAGTCATTATTTGTCTTAATTAAAATCACTAACCAGTTTAAACCGGTTTGAAACAAACACAAGACTTCTCTATCAATCTCTATCCCTCCCTCTCTCTCTATATATAATAATAATAATAATAATTTTTTTTTTTAAACTTTCATTTTCAATTTTTCTAGCTGGCATACAAAGTTTTAGAGCTCTACAAACTTTGAGATGAAAAAACCTTTTTCCTAAATATTGATGCATGCATAGTCTGATAGTTCCAAACCAGTTTAAACTGGTTAATGACTTAAATTAATTAAGACACTTTGTAAGAATTCAGAGAATGAATAATTTGGAGATCAAGTTATCACTTTAGTTGGCCATAAATCGTCAAATGTGACAACCTTCTGCTTTATTTCCTAATAATCCTAAAAGCGAAAAGTTGATACCTCAAAAGCAATACATTGCCAATTTGTTGCCTATGCATTTTGAGACTACAAAAACCTCAAACCAAAACAACACCATGTTCTCGCATGATATTAAATAAATGCTTAATTTATATCTTGCTTAGATCATGGGAAACAACACTAATGTTTAAATGAGATATGCATCCATTGCTTATAAATACAGCATATACTGTTACAAAACTGAATGTTAAGTCACAGAATAACTAACCAAAGTTGTAGTAGAAATCTCATAAATATTCAGTAGTCACAGATTAAGTAGCAAAAAATTATCATTTATAGTAACACTTTACATGTAAATATATGGTAACATTAATTTGTTTTTTCCTTTACGGTGAAATCTTCTGTGTACATAATGTTCACAAATATTCAAAACAAAACTACTGAATTTGTTAAAATTGGTTTGAAAAAAAATCCACTAACAAAAAGAAATTGGCTATGACATAGGCTTAGAACAAGAAGCTGAACTTAAGCATGATTAATTGTATATAAAAAAAGTGTTTGAAATATTCAAAATATTGTATAATTATTTCATAAAAAAATTTATCAATCTCAAAAATTAAAAAAAAAAAAATTATCGATACTCCTATTTATTTATCCCACACATAAATTAAATGCCAGAAGAGTGTGATAGACATCAATAGGAAATTATATATATCGATAGTAGATGTTTAAAGATATCAACTACCTTGCAATATATATATAAAAAAAATTAACAGATTAATAATTATTTCATTTTTCAAAGCATGGAAAATCCTAAATATATTCTTATCCTAAAATACTTAAGATGTCACTCCAATCATGTTCAATAGTTCATTTATAAATGTTTAAGAGATATGCATATAGTTCCGGTTGGAAAAGGAGAGCTGAAATTGGTGCAGATTTATATATTTTATGTTTGTATTAATAAATGCAATTTTGACTAAAAAAAAAAGAAGAAAAGTTCTAACTTTTATACTGTTTTTTTTTTTTTTTTGGCATATCACACAAGGAAAAATGACTGAGCTATAATACCTTAAATACCATTATTTTTAAACCGACCAATAACCACTTTGAGGAAACACCACTCATTAACTGGTGGAAATTTCTTGAAGTGGCCATTGAAATCCAAGCTCCATAACTTAGTCATTTTCGTTTGCCGACGGTAGGTTATTTTTTTTAAGTACAAAATGAGTTAACAATATTTTAATAAATATGACTGATAAAAATGGGGGCCAGAATGAAAATTTAGATTTTTTTAAGCATACATTTATTAATCTAGATAATTTAAAATATGCATTTCTTCATTAAATTGTCTATTACTAACGATTTAGAAGCTATTGGGTCTCAAATATATAACTAAGCAGTAATATTATTAACATAACATTCTGTACAAAATCAATTCAAATTACCTTGGTATATGCTGATGATAGCCCATATAAAAAATGTCTTGAAGGACAGTGATCTACCCTAGAGTAAACATAATTTAGCATTAAAATTTCAAATCATGTTCACATGAATAGATCAAATAAAACTAAAATTTCAAATGAATAATCTTACTATACAAAGCTCTTTGTATAATTCAGGATAAGTGAGTGCAATTTCTGGTGAAACATCTTTGTCTAATACCAGAGAAAATACAGGGAACATGGTGTATATAGTTGCATACCTACAATAATAATAATAATAAAAAAAAATCCTTGCTTTAGTCAGTCATATTATGAATTTTTATATTAAAAGATAACTTTCTGAAAATTAATATAGCATACAATTTACCATATATTATATAGCACATGGTAAATTATTAAGATTCAAATTTTCAATATGAAAAATAATTTTAATCTCCTTAATTTTCTTATTTTTTTACACAATTTAAAGATGTGACTGTTTAGACAGTTAAGTTATTTTGTTAATAATACCTCAGATATAACTGTCATAAATTAACTAATGAAAATTTAGGTAAAAAATTTCATATGCATTGACTTGCCATAAATTAATTGAAGTCATAGCTGAAATTCTCATGCACATTAGCAGATTAAGAAATACAATTCATGGATTTTTTTTTTTTTGAAATCAAAGTAGTATAGATGATCACATTCGAGCAAGAAAAACATTTAAAAGGTAACATTTTTCGTGTTGCCTTTTTTAAAATACTATTTTTAATAAACTAAAAGCATTTTTGATATCGTTAAAATGCCAAATTTAACCAACTATAAATAAAACTGTGTACCAAAGAAATATTTAGGAATGGGAACCTGATACCAT
The DNA here is from genome assembly GCF_947563725.1 of Argiope bruennichi. Classification (NCBI taxonomy): domain Eukaryota; kingdom Metazoa; phylum Arthropoda; class Arachnida; order Araneae; family Araneidae; genus Argiope; species Argiope bruennichi. The sequence continues at coordinate 109,335,256 of NC_079156.1, forward strand.
GGGCCACGAAAAACATGATAAAAAGATTATCATTCATTATTCCTGCTTAAAATGAAAATGCAAATAAAATTTTTTTTAGGAAGATTGATAATATTTACTTACCCAACCATGAGGAAACTTGGATATAAAGCTACAGATGCAAAATAAAATACAGCTGAGAAAAATGCTTGCATTGTAGATATTATTAGACCACGATGAATGACAAATTGACTAAGAGCTGCAGATCGCTTATAACTAGAAAAAATACCTTCTTAATATTTTCATTTCATACTTACAGCCAAATTTTTTTTAACTAAATTTTTATAATCTATACAGAAATTTTAATTTTTTACACCTTCAGAATCCATTTAAAAACAATATGAACCTTTCTCTAATATAACAAAAAGATTTTTCTTTTAAAAATTGTCAAATTATTATTAGCTTTTTATATTCTAAACATCAATTTTACCATAAAAATTAAATTATCTGTGAACTTGGGAAAAAACAACCACCAAGCAGGAAACAAATATTGCTAAAACGCACAATTTCTCCACCAATTTTTTAAATAGTGATAGCTAAGACCACAGACTGAGGATAGAGTTTATTTTCTCTTCAGAACCTTCCAACAGAAGAAGTTCTTCTACCACGCAAATCTTCAATCCATTAAAGGATTAATATGAAATATAGTTATGCAATTCATATCAAGTTTAGCAAGATTGAATTTTGTGCCATTCTGAGCAACACCATAGAAAAAGTATATACTTGGTTTTGCTAGTTTCAGATTTGCTGTGGAAAACCAGAACTGTTGATAATATATCATGAATTCATATGCAGTCATATAACTGGGTTTAGTTTTAATTTAGTTATATTAACGTCCCGTTGTAAAGCAACACTACGGCTATTTTGGGATGGATCTCGTAATTTAGAACTGCGGTCAGATGACGAGGACGACACCTGAGCTGGTACCCCCCCCCCTCTCCACTCCACACCAGTGGGAGGACGTTTGGCATGACGGATTTAATGTGCAACAGACTCCCTTACACGGCGGTTCTTCGGTGGAATCGGGTCTCGAACCTGAAACCCTACGGCTCACAAGCCGAGACCTTACCACCAGGCCACTGCGGCTCCATATAACTGGGAACCGAAGCCAAATAAAATAGGATGCCTATTATCCATGGGAACAATGGTTAATTTTTAAACTATTATAGGCAGATATATACTCCCAGACAGAAAAAAAAATGTTTAAAATGCTGAAGTATATTTTATGATGTTTCAGTCAATAAATTTACCATTGAAACAATAATGAAATTACATTTTTATGCAATCCTGCTTATTTTAGTCCTTTGTAAAATTTTAATGTTACACTAGCATTTTAAGTAAAAATGAATAAATAAAAATTTTCCTCCCATCCCTGACCAAAATCGATAGAGTCATAAAGGTCTGAATGTCATTCATTCACATTAATCAAAAGCTGTCTCAAGAAAATGTCATGCACTGAGGTGGGTCATTCTAAAAGTGATCACTGAAATTGTCTAACATTATCTCAAAAAGCAATATTCAAAGTTTCATAATACAAAGAATTCTAGACACAAAAACATGGAATTATTTTTGTTTTCTTTTAGTGTATTAAAAATATTGTGCAAAATATAATAAATAGGATTCAGAGGTTCTTTAAAATTTTATTTTGCAATTTTTTTACCAATTAATTTATTGATGAATAATAAAAAGACAATTTTTAAGATTAGTTGAAGTATTTTTCCTAATAAAAGACAACTATTTCTATTTGGTTCAGGGAAGATATAACTGTTCATGCAAAATATTGCAATTTTCCAAAAATTAAACTGTATTCCATAAAGTCTGCTGAGGAACGATTTGTATAACTATATCCCACTATCGTAGTGTTTATTAAAAATTACATTTTAACAGAAATTTATTATATAACTTGATAATATGGAAGTGAAAAATACCTATAACGCCCATGTACTAAAATGAGACGGGCTATATGACTGAACTGAGTGACAGAAAAATCTGCAGCTAAAGATGCTTGTTTGCCTTCTTTACCCACAATTCCAATACCGACATCTGCAGCTTGGATCATGCTCACATCATTTCCTCCATCACCTAACAATAATCAATACACTATTGGCATAACAGCCCTGTATTTGAAACATTACAATCTTGCAGTAAAGAAAAAAATGTTTATTGCAAGAGTATAGATATTTAAGATTTTGATTATATATCAAAAATACAACAGAATCATTAGATCAGAGCATGTGAAATTGCTGTTGAATTATGAATGAGCAAAGTAATTGTGCATTACATAGTCTACAAAATGCTTGGTTATAGCTAAGAGGAAAAAAGAATTGCAGGAAAAACTGTATCCAACAGCAACTATAATTGATATCATCCACTCCCTTCCTACGTTGTGGAATCAATGTCAATTATATATCACTTTATTGCTCTACATGAACTGCAATCATAATATTGTAATTAAAATTCATTTACATACAACTGAAGTCCCCTTTTTATTTGGGAAACCATATAATAAACTTCACATGCAATATCATCAAATGCCAATATGTGACCTTTTAAAAAATCTTCCTGATTTAAATTTCTCAGCAATATTCAAGTTATGTTCTAAAGCAAATAATTCATATTTGCAAATATAAATTTTCTTTTACATATAAGTGTAAATAATGCATATATATTTTGTTAAAAATATACATATAAAATATTTTAAAAAAACGGTTCATTTACTTAATAGCTATTAAAACAAAATAATTAAATACAGATAATATTAATAACACAGTAAAAATCTTACCAATAGCACAAGCTCTTTTCCCTGTTTCAAGCTGTATTAATCTGACTACTTCTGCTTTTTGAGTGGGAGAGCAACGACAGCAGACAACAGCAGGACACTGGCAAGCCAATTCTATAAATTCACTTGGATAGAATTTCAGACACAGCTTTAAATACAAAAAAGAATAAAAGCTTATTCATTGAAATAAATTAATTTTATAATATTAAAAAAATATTAATTAAATAATAAGATATATATTTTAACACAGTCAGTGGTTTATTAAAAATAAAGCAATTGGTAACCATATAAAAATTATTTGTTATATTTCCAAAGCATCAAAGATGAAGTGAGTTATTGTCTATTACAAAATTTACATAGAAACTAAGGATTGATCCCCAATAATTATCACCAACCATACCCACATCATTTCTACAATCAGGAGAAGTGAGAACCTGCTTATTTATCTGGCGACTTCATACTCATGGTGCTCTAAGGATGAGAACGATAGTAACAGAAAAAGAGCCCCCCCCCATCCTGTTATAATATCCTGGTTGAACTGAATGATCTGTATCAAAGAGCTAGCACTGGCAAAAAACTATAGTTGAGTCCTAATAACCATCACTGGACATTGTATAACCCCTCCCATAGGAAATATGTCTTATTATTCGTATGGAGGTAGCATTCCAAACTATTACTTTACTCACCACGGAAGCAAGAATTTACCACTATCCCAGAAGCTTTTCATTCTGATATTTAACCCTTTCATTACTGATCCAACCCAACTAGCCTTACAAATTTTATACTACAGGGCCAATTTCTATTTCAAATGAATAGTGTAGGATATAAAGTAAGGACATCTTATGTTATAATTTGTTTTATAACTTACACGCCTTGTTTCAAATAAAAACCAACTTGCTAGAATATAATTTGCACAGCTCGTTGGGCCAGGACAGTAATGAAATGGTTAAGATGCACCTCCCCAGTAGGGGAGAATGATTGGTAAATAATTAAATACCACAGTATAAATTTTAAAAAATTGCCTTTGAAAGCAGATAAGTTTGGAATATTTTTATAAGGATAATTGTTATAATAGACCTTCTTTTATATAACATTCATTTAATTGTATTCAAACTCTATGCAAATTCTACTAACATTATTGATGCAAGTAAAAGAAATTAAGGCTCACCTCTAAACAATCTCCTCTTATGATTAAAACAGAGACATTCTTTCTTCTGAAATTGTTAAGCTCCAAGTGAACTTCATTACGTGAAGTAACAGTCTGAAAGACCTGAATTTGCTGATTTCCAGCAACTAAATGGGTAGACTTGGCAATGCTGATAGCAGTTTCTAATTTGTCACCAGTCAGCATCCATATCTGAAATATGTAAAGTCTTCAAATTATGAAAAACTTATACAACCCAAGAATATAATTTGAGTTATAAAAATCACATAGTATGAAAATTGGACATAGCTATGAGTGGCTGCAGCCATATCCATTCATTCATATAAATTTATACAGCATTATTTACTTTAGTAAATATTGTTACAAATCTGTAATGTTGCTTCCCAGCAATGTTAGTGCAATCACTGAAAAGACCGTTTTACGATCAGCTCTACTGGATGTTATATCAGTGACCCCCGGACTTGGCGACAAAATAGATAATAGTGGAATCTTCCAGAATCTTGGCGATATGGCCAATAGGAACCAAGATATGCCCGATTGTTCCAGAACCTTCTCTGCCCAGCTCCGGGAACTATAAAAGGCTGGCAATCTAAGCTGAAGAATAGTGGAAAGAGTCGCATAGCGTGTCAACGGCAAGGATCAAGTGTTTGCTGAATTGAAATGTATGCCGAATCCTGGTGTTTATTATAGTAGGAGCATCGAGTCAAATGTGGAGTAGCCACGCTTGTAGTAGTGAATTGGCAGTTGGATACAGCTAAAGGGTGGAGACAGTGGAGAATTGCAGGTGTTTGGAGAGACCATAGAGTGTAAGTACGTAGATTCCTTCCTCCAGCTGAATTCTATCATGCTGCTTTGTGTGCTGCGGTTGTTATTACTACCAATTACTACTTGTGGGTAACTTTATTGTATAGTGCACTGTTGTGTATTGTTTGTGTTCATCTGTCCATTTCTTTCTTCATGTAAAGTCCTGAATTTTCTGGAATAAATATTTTAGACCTTTAAAGGACTGTTTCTTCACCGACTAACAAATTAGAAGAACCCTGAATTCATAACAATATTATTCATAAAACCATTTCAAAATTCATATTTTAGCTAAGCAAATTGCAGACTAAAAATTCTGCACATCAACTTTTACAAAAATTTCATTTTTTTAATACATTAGATAAATATTTTTAAATATCTAAAACATTACCTTAATACCAGCATTTTTAAGAAGCTCCAAAGTTGGACGAACATTATCTTGAAGTTTATCTTCTACTCCAGTTACACAAAGCAGCTCCATATCTCTTTCCAAACTTTCTATAACAGCTGTCACTTTGGCTGTTCGATCATGAATACTCACTTTAGCTTGATTCAGGCGAGCCTAAAAAATATAGCTACAACTTAATAATCATACTTAACTTTTTTTTAAAATAGTTTCAGTTAAAAAGTAGCTGAAGTTTCCTATGAGCATTGAGACAAAAATCACATTTCAGATCCTTTAAACTATTGCAACTATCAAATATTTTTTGGACACAAGTTCTACCATATATAATTTCCATTCCTTTTGAGCTAAACTGCCCATTTATTAATTTGGCTGAAATTTCCGTGCTAATTAGCACTTGTTCACTTTTAATCAAAACTACTTGAGTTTTTGTTTAGAAGTTAATCCTTTAATGCCGAGTATTCTATTTATGGAGTAATTATATTTCACTTCTGATATTAATTGAAATGAATACCACTGTTCTCTTTTTGTCTTGTCTATGAAGCCAACATGTTTTTGCAATTTTTAATTGGCTCATACTCCTTTCCCATCAGTGAGATTTTAAAATCAAAGCACAGAGATTTTGAAATAGTTTTTTGCTTTAATTTATTTTTGAAAGAATGCAAGGAATTCAAAAGCTTTCTTTAATTTTTAATACATAATTATATTTTAAAAATCTCTATATTATATATATATATATATTGAGATAGAGACAAAGAGAAAATTATTTGGTTTCAATTTATTATTTTATAACTAATTTGAAAATTTTATAACTTTAGAAAACTTTCAAGAAATTTACAAAAATTAACTCTAATTAGTTAGGTTAATATGGGAAAAGCATTCTACTTAGGCATAAATTTTTGAATGAGGAATAATTTTAAGTTCAAGGAGACCATGATTGATGAATAATTGCAAGAATTTTCCAAGTGTCATTTCTTTTGAAATAATAGTTAGCTTCTTTATAAAATAAAAAATATATATATATATATGCAATTTTTTTTTTTTTTGTTGCATGTACTAATTAAAACACTTAAAACATTTTTTAATAAAGACACAAAATCAATTTTTTTTAAAAAAAAATTACTCATCAGGAAAAGAATTAAAAAAAAACAGAAGCTTTTGATCATTTATTACATCCTTAAAATTTTTACTTTGCACAAAAGGAACAAGATTGTAAGTGATGCACTTTCTGCAGAAGAGAGGAGAAATTTCTTTAAAAAAAAGTAATAAATACAAACCAAAATAGCATTTATTTAGAAGTGTATTGATGAGTTTTCCAAAGCTATTTTTGGTCTAGAATGACAATTCAAAGCAACTTATGAATTTAAATTTGAATGAAAAGATTAAAATACCACAAACACATTACATTTATATAGAAGAATCCCATTTATGTGAAAAAACTTTTGAACATTTCAGGAATATATCATAGAATAAATACAACTATACAAAATATGTATAATTTTAAATACAATATTTAAATCTGTATCCAACAAAGCTGCACTGCATCATGCTGTCTTAATCTTTAGAGAACACAGAGCCTTACCTTAAGATGGCTATTTAATAAAACATTGGATTTCTATAAAAGTCAACAATGGGGGGGGGGACAACATTTTTTTTTTCAAATTTTAATACATCCTATACTAACTATAAAAAGAAGTTACTTCAGCAAGAAATACTTCAGTCTAGGATTAACTTCATTTTCCCCAAAATCATAACCTGCATTTAGTAGCTACAAAATTTTAAACAAATAGTAATCTAAGCAATAAGATGAAATTTAGGAGGTGGAGATGCTGATGCATTAAGCTACAATCAAAGTAAGACTATCCTGCCAGTGCTGCATAATGAATCGATTTAAAAGTAAAATGAAAAAAAAAAAAAAAATACTTCTAAAACAATTTACATAGTTTTAAAGATTTGACTAAAATACAAGGATTTAATGGTGCAGAGATAAAAATTATAAAAAGTAAAATTTCTGCAAGCCCTTTAAAGGGTAAAAATTGTGCAATGGCGGTCAGCACATTTATTATATAGATTTAGAAATATATATATATATATATTATAATTTTTTTATTTAAAGGTGTATGTTTTAAAAAGCAGTTTTTGATCAAAATTCACACTTTTTTTTTATTTTAAAATCCATTTATTTAGGTTCCCAAATTTGTGCTTGTGCTATGATAAATAGGAACAGAGATATGTGATTTTTTTATAAACCACAGCAGTTGAAAGCGAAACCGGAAGTTAAATGTTTTCCAATATTTAAACAAATGCACATACTTTCTGAATTTTAATTCATTTTATAATATGTTCTATCAGCAAGACACACATATTAATGAAAATTTGAAATAAATTTTTTGAAAAACTTGGATTTTGTAAAAAATTTCATATGTAAAACATATCTTAAAAACTTCTCAATTCCTTGCATATATGTTACTTTAAGTATTCCAAAGGCAATCAACTAGGGACGTTATATTGAACTGAGCATATTTTTTTTAAGAGCTGCCTAATGTAATTTTCAACAACGAATTTTGTAAAATTTTCAATACAGAAATCATCGATTTGATAAAACTTTTTGAAAATGCACATATTTCTTAGATTCTAATTCATTGCCTTCAACAAAGCTGTAAATATGTTGTGTATAAATATAATTCGAATATATGCAATACAATTTTTTGCAGAGTGTTTTGCCTTTTATTACAATTTTCAGTATTTTTTTTACCCAAAGTGGCACATTTTACAAAATTTCAACTGACACAAAATTGTTTGAGCAATATTTTTTTATTATTTGCAATCACACTGATACAGAAAATGGACTGAAGTAGCTCATTAAAGGGATTTTTCAAAAATTTGTCTCTGCAGGTGGACAATGCCATAAGATATAATTTTATATGTGCAAGCTACTTTGCATTTAATGACATATTATTTACATTGTAATGAAAAGGAAGCAATTGTTTCATTACTTACCTCAAAATCAGCATACTGTTCGGCAGTGAGAACTTTCTTGGCAACAACTAAAGTTCTTAGACCTTCTCTAGCCATATTTCCACACTATAAAAAGGTTTGCCCTATTTTATTAGCAATAATAACTATTTTCCTCAAAACTTTTCACTAGTTTATTTTTAAATGAAAAATTCAAAAATGAGTCAGAAAAGTTATAAAGTAAACAAAAAGTAATAAAAACAATAAAAATTTACAAGAATTATTTTTTCTTATGGAGTATTTTGAAAGTTTCAAAGAGAACTCAACATAAATTGAGAAAACAAAGAAAAATTTTAAAACACGACACATATAAGAGAAATAAAGCTTTATAATTTGTTTTCTTATATTAATGCTCATAATGAAATCTTTCTATTATTATTACAGTGTGCTTTTATCCAATCTCATAATATACGACTTCAATATATATATTCAATTACATGCGAATTAATGTATGTTCATAAGAAAAGATTTCCAATAACACTTAACTTCTTCCATTTCTTTTAACAGATCTTTTTTTTGTATCATTTTTGCATTTACACTTTAAATATTTTTATATAAAAAAATAATTATATAAAGTCACTATATATATTGTTACGAATTCTGTAAATTGGTGTAATTTGTCTTATGATAATGAATGTTATATGTATCCTATTGTATTTCAATAGCAAGTCGCCAAATTGGCGAGATATTGGCTCATTGGCGATGTTTTAGGCAACTAATTTTTGTCGCCAAATTTGGCGACATTTCGCCAAGTTTGGCGACAGAGAGAATTTTCTAGAGGGATCCTGATTTCTTGAATTCTCTCCAAGGTTCTGGATTTTTCTAATATGACATAACTTCCTGTTAGTGACGTCACTTCCGGCAGAGAGCATCTAAAAACAAGCACGAAAGATTAGGAGTGGTATTTGGAGCCTTAGACAGCAAGCAAGCTGTAGGCTGGTGACTGAGCTATTGAATGCGCAGTCTTCGTTAAATAAATAGCTTTATTTATTTTTTGTTAAAAGGATTCTGCTTATTGAATTTACTCTAAGCACATCGCAGGAAATTCGTAACAAATTGGTGTCAGAAGTGGGATCGAATAGTGAAGATAAAGGAAAATGGCTGATCTTCATCGAGAATCTCTGTCGAAACTCACTGTGGCCGCATTGAAAGACGAACTGTTGGCGAGGAATTTGCCCACATCAGGACTGAAAGATGACTTGATCGAACGTCTTCGAGAAGCTCTTGAAAGAGAGCAAAGTTGTGGTGGTATATCCACCACAACTAGTGGTGAAACGAATGAGCAGAGTAAGAAAGCTGCGGAAGAAAAGCAGAAGGAAGAATCCGCATTGGAAGACAAATTAACGCAACTTTTGTCATTCATGACAGAAATGAAAGCTGGACAAGTTGAAATGAAGACAGAAATGAAAGCTGGACAAGTTGAAATGAAAACAGAAATGAAAGCAGGACAAGTCGAAATGAAAGCAGGACAAGCAGGAATGAAATCTGAGATGAAGGAAATTAATAACGCCGTGAAGGTAGCCAATGCTAAAGTAGAGGGATTTGAAGGAAGATTAGAAGAAATGGAAAAGAAATTTGAGAAATTGAAGCAAGAAATGGAAGTTCAAATTACTGAAGAATCAAGAGAGTCCTATGAAACTCCTCAAGAATTTGGATTGGCTGCTGCAAATCAATCTCAAAATGCTCGATATATGAATGTTGTCAACAGACCCTGTATAAAATTACTGCCGTATGACGGACAAACATCTTGGCAGGTGTATAAGACGCAGTTCGCCATTGTCGCAGAAGCTAATGGCTGGGATCCAATTACCAAAGCTCGCCAATTGGCTTCTTCTCTCCGAGCCGAAGCTGCAGATATACTGAGGACCATTCCCGATAATGAACAGTTAAATTTTGATGCTCTTTCAAGTGCCCTAGAGTTGCGTTTTGGCGAGAAATGCCTGAAGGATTATAGCCGACTTCAGTTAAAGACTCGCCAACAAAAACCCAATGAAACCCTTCAAGAGCTCGCAACGGACATTGAAAAGCTGTCCCACCTCGCCTTCTCCGATTGTCCTACTGAAGTAAGAGAGACTTTAGCTGTGCAGTATTTCGTCGATGGCGTCAGAGACGTAGAAATACAAAAAGCACTACGAATGGCGGAAACTAAGGATCTGAAGTCCGCTTTAGTCTACGCTATCAAGTTTGAAGCGGCACAACAAGCATCGAGAAGGGATCGTCACTTTATCAGAGGTGCGGAGGTGAAACGAGATGAGGATCCTTTACTTAAAGTTATGACACAACTGTTAGAGGAGTTCCGGGGGATGAAGCAGAGGTCTGGAGAGGAGACAGGCAAATTTAAAAGAAACAACGCCCGTTGCTGGAAATGTGGAGCAGAAGGCCATCTCCAAAGGCAATGCCAGGCTCGCCAAGATCAACGGCCTAGGAGCCTGTCGAGGAATAATACTCAGGAAAAACTAGGTAGTGGCGGTCTCGCGGGGCGGAGGTTGCCAGAGAATGAAAAGCCCCATTTTGAAGTGTTACAAATTTCATCAAGCAGCGAGAATGGACTGTTTATTGAAGCGAATGTAAATGGATTTCCGTGTCGAATGGTCGTTGACACAGGGGCCAATGTCACCATTTTGCGCCAAGATTTAGCACAACAACTTGGCGTAAAAATTCTTCGGACACCGCCCTGCGTTACCCTTCAGACCGTGAAAGGGGATAAAATCCCCATTATTGGCAAGATGCATATAACAATTAAGTTTGGAAATGTGTTATATGGCCATACCGTGTTTGTAGCCGAAATCACCGACATTTTTATACTCGGTTTGGACTTCTTAACAAAACATCATTTTGTAATTGACTTTGAGAATAATGTGCTACGCTCAAATTCGGAAGATGTAGCGTTATTCCAGTTAGGAGCTGTTGAAAGAGAACCGTGTCATCGAATAACTTGTAAAAGTGATATTACTATTCCAGCTCGAATTGAGATGCTTGTAAGAGGGGCCGCTGAGAAAAGTCAAAACTTTCGACATGGTCTAACTGAATTTCCGGACTCTGAAAATTTTCCAAAAGGTGTATTGGTTGCTTCCGCACTGGTAGATCTTTCGAAGGAAACTGTACCAGTCAGAGTTGTTAATCTAACTGGTAATCCTAAAACAATCAGGAAAGGCGACGTATTAGCAACATGTGCTCCAGTCACCTGTATACAGAAACATCCCGAAATCATGTCGAAAAAGCCTTCTAAAGAACTCGAACTGAATCTGTTGAAGCCCACTGAATTGAATGAGGAACAGAAAAGTGTAGCATGGAAGCTTATTGACGAATACGAGGAACTGTTTTCCTGTACATCTGGTGACCTCGGGAGAACGAAATTGGCTCAACATCGAATTGAAACTGGGAATCACTCTCCTATTAAACAGAATCCCTGAAGACTACCAATTGCTAAGACAACAGAAGTTAAAGATCTACTAAGGGACATGCAGGAACGAGATGTCATCGAGCCTTCGTCGAGTCCCTGGGCTTCTCCCATCGTGTTAGCCCGAAAGAAAGATGGATCTACGAGATTTTGTGTAGACTATCGACGGCTCAATGATGTCACAAAAAAGGACAGTTATCCACTTCCACGAATCGATGACACGTTAGACATTCTTAGCGGAAACAAGTGGTTCTCTACCTTGGATTTGAAAAGCGGTTATTGGCAAATAGAGATACATCCTGGAGACCGTGAAAAGACAGCATTCACGACAGGAGGACAAGGACTTTGGCAGTTTAAGGTCATGCCGTTTGGTCTCTGTAATGCACCAGCTACCTTCGAACGCCTCATGGAGACAGTGTTGAACGGACTCACTCCGGAAGCTTGCCTTGTTTATTTAGACGACATCATCATTGTAGGGAAAAGTTTCGAGGAACACCTCAGCAACCTAAGGAGAGTATTTGAAAAATTGAAAGAGGCCAAATTGAAGCTAAACCCCTCCAAATGCAACTTATTCCGTCACGAGGTGAATTATCTGGGTCACATAATTTCTGCTGATGGTGTTAGAACTGATCCACAGAAAGTGTCAGCTGTAAAAGACTGGAGGCGCCCTAAAAATGTGCATGAGCTTAGAAGTTTTCTCGGTCTGTGCACATATTACAGAAGATTTGTTAAAGGATTTTCTTCAATCGCGAGACCTCTCCACAGGCTGACTGAAAACAAACAGAAGTTCTTGTGGACAGACGAATGCGAGGAAGCATTTAATAGCTTGAAGGCGGCTCTAACATCGTCTCCCATTCTAGTTTATCCGGATCCCGAAAAGCAATTCATTCTTGACACGGACGCAAGCCATGAAAGTGTCGGAGCAGTTTTATCCCAAGAAATTAACGGCCAAGAACATGTCATCGCATACTGGAGCAAGTGTCTTTCAAAGCCTGAAAGAAATTACTGCGTCACCAGAAAAGAATTACTGGCCATTGTAAAAGCTGTTGAGAACTTTCATAGTTATCTTTACGGTCGGAAGTTTCTGCTCCGAAAGGATCATGCGTCCCTGACATGGCTTTTAAATTTTAAGAACACCGAAGGCCAGATAGCTAGATGGATTCAGAAACTTGAAGAGTACGATTTCGAGATCAAACATCGCAAGGGGTCCCTTCATGGTAATGCTGACGCCTTATCAAGAAGACCGTGCTCGAATGCTTGTTCTTACTGCACTACAGTCGAGAAGAAATATGACATGATAACACCTGTCATTCGTCAAATAAAGGATTCGGCATCGACACAAATAGACCGTTGGAGCGATAAAGAAGTCAGAGAAGCTCAACTTACGGATCCCGACATAAAACCTATCTTGGAACTTCTTGAATCATCTAGCACTAGACCCAGTTGGCAAGATATCTCCAGCTATCGTCCGGATAGCAAACGCTATTGGGCTCTCTGGGATTCACTCCATATTCGTAATGGTGTATTATACAGAAAATGGGAGTCTGAGGATGGCAAAACATCAAAATGGCAATTAGTACTCCCACGATCAAGAATACCGGAAGTGTTGGAACAATTACACAGTAGTCCAACCGGAGGTCATTTTGGAATATTGAAGACCATCCAAAAGGTTCGGGAGCGGTTTTTCTGGAGCAAAGTAAGAGATGACGTAGAAAGATGGTGCAAGTCCTGCGATGCATGTGGGGCCCGAAAAGGACCCAAAACACGATGCCGTGGAAAATTACGGCGCTATAATGTAGGGGCACCATTTGAAAAAATCGCGTTGGACATCTTAGGGCCTCTCCCACGTTCAAATGATGGCTACAAATACATCTTAGTTGTCAAGGATTATTTTACCAAGTGGCCCGAGGCTTACCCGATCGCTGATCAAGAAGCTACAACAGTTGCCGAAGTATTACTGCAGAACTGGATTTCTCGCTATGGGACGCCCCTTCAGATGCACTCTGATCAGGGCAGAAATTTCACTTCTGCTGTATTCAAGGCACTTTGTGTCCTTCTTAAGATTGATAAGACACAAACTACCCCCTTACATCCCCAGTCAGACGGCATGGTTGAGAGATTTAATAGAACGATCTTAAACCATCTCTCTATCCACGTTTCCATGAATCAACAAGACTGGGATCGGAAGCTTCCTATGTTCCTGCTTGCCTATCGAAGTGCCGTCCATGAAACCACTGGATTCACTCCCTCCCAGATGCTCTTCGGTCGTGAACTCCGTCTGCCCTGTGATCTCCTGTTTGGGCGCCCTCCTGATGTGCCTTCTTCTCCTGAAGAATATGTCCATGAACTACAGGAACGTTTAGAAAGTGTGCACGAGTTCGCCCGTAATCGGATCGACATCGCAACGGAAAAGATGAAGACCAGGTACGACACGAGAGCTACAGGACATGAATTTCACGAAGGTGACAAGGTTTGGTTTTGGAACCCGATTCGACGAAAAGGACTTTCTCCAAAGTTACAGACAAATTGGGACGGTCCATATACAGTCCTAAAAAGACTAAATGACGTTGTGATTCGTATCCAAAAATCTAAGAACTCAAGGCCTAGGGTAGTGCATTGTGATCGGCTGGCCCCTTATTTTTGTAACTCTAGGGACGAAACTAGCTGATCGAAAGAGCCACTTATATGCTTGTATGTAACTGTGTACTGTCGACCATTGTATATACTTGTAAATAATTTTTACCTATTCAAGGATTGTACTGCCCGGGACGTGCAGTCCTTGAGAGGGGGGCAATGTTACGAATTCTGTAAATTGGTGTAATTTGTCTTATGATAATGAATGTTATATGTATCCCATTGTATTTCAATAGCAAGTCGCCAAATTGGCGAGATATTGGCTCATTGGCGATGTTTTAGGCAACTAATTTTTATCGCCAAATTTGGCGACATTTCGCCAAGTTTGGCGACAGAGAGAATTTTCTAGAGGGATCCTGATTTCTTGAATTCTCTCCAAGGTTCTGGATTTTTCTAATATGACATAACTTCCTGTTAGTGACGTCACTTCCGGCAGAGAGCATATAAAAACAAGCACGAAAGATTAGGAGTGGTATTTGGAGCCTTAGACAGCAAGCAAGCTGTAGGCTGGTGACTGAGCTATTGAATGCGCAGTCTTCGTTAAATAAATAGCTTTATTTATTTTTTGTTAAAAGGATTCTGCTTATTGAATTTACTCTAAGCACATCGCAGGAAATTCGTAACAATATATATATATACTACAACAGTTACAGAAGTATCATTAAATTTAAGACTTTTGAGAGACAGACATGTGTACAGAGTGATCAATCTGTAAACACACAACATTTCATAATGTCTATAAACTCTTAATTATATTAAAAAGTTAAATATGAAATAAAGAATTCTAATGTTGAAAGATGGGTGGGGAAGTGAGGAAAGAAAAGTGAACTTTTCATTTATGTCTTAATCATTTTTTTTAGTTGAGAAATGAAATATTGACAACAGAAAATAATGTATAGACAGCATTTCCTTTTCAAATTCTTCATGTAGCATTTAAATTTTTTTTTTAAATTTAAAAACATTAAAATGATTGCAGTAAGCTATTTCTGTAGCATAACATTCAATACAGCCCCATAACTCTATGTAGCATAACACTGAAATAAATATAAATAAAAATTCAATCACAGAAAAATTGCTAAAGAAATTAACCTGAAAACTAATTACAAGGAATTAAAAAACTGTAGAACCCTGTGAAGAATTCCATCAATGTTAAATTCAGAAAAAAAGATTCTGCATTTTAATGTCATTTGACAAAATCTAAAAATCTGAATTACCTCTTCATCTAACCAATCATTATATTGTACAATGGAGGACATTACAACATCAGCACCTTTCATAAAAAATATAATATCCCCAGAGCTTTCTTCCTAAAATTCACAAAGGATAAATTCTAATTATTAAATTTAATAAAGTAATTTAATATAGCATGTATAATAATATCTGAAAGAAAAATGAACTAAATGTTGACTGCCATTCATCAAAAGAAGCTTTGATGTCATTTCAATATAGTGAAGTAAAACAAATTATATCATTTCCTTGTGCTTTTCATCACCTTTATACAATTCTGCTTTGCAAGTTTACAACCTAATAGTAAAGAGACACTTATATTACAAACAAACTGACATTAACTACAGCTATCAGGAACATTGGTAATATTTAATTTCGTTTAAATCTTTCAGATGTAATTTCATGTCCATGACATAATGTTTTAACAGTTTTGCATATTTTTTGTTCATCATGTAGATGAACTTTATTAATGGAGAAAAGTACTCGACACCATAGTGCCATTAAAAAAATAATTGTCTAGTTCATTTCTCTTCCAACTTCCATGGTATTGCAAATGCACACTGTATTCTTCTTATAAACAACGTAAATATTAAACAAAATTCTTTTTCTTTAATTTTCACTAATAGATGAAAATCCAGCAATTAAATAGTTGATGGAACAATGAAAATGCGTTGAATTTCAGGTTAACATTGTACTTGGAAATTAGGCAAAAAAAAATTAAAAACTACAAAAATATCAGGGAAAATAATATACAATTATTAAATTAATAGCATTAAAAAAGCATGAAAGTTATGGCAGTAAAAAAAAATTCAGTTTAATTTTTAATGCATTGAAATTCTAATTAAAAATTTAAAAAAATCTTTCTGAGCTGCATGGTCCCAGTTTCCAAGATATACACACATGCACCCTTGCATGAAATTTAAAAAATATCGCTCCAAGGTGCACATCCCCAAGCATATATACGTGAAAAATTTAGTAAATGTCAAATGGTCTGATTGTAGAGTGTCAACACACAACTTTATTATAATTACAATAGTCTTTTACAAGCAAATAATCATAATATATTTAAGTATGGTATGTATTACCAATTCTTTTCAGTAGTTTCCTTCGAGAAAAAGTTTAAAAAGCACAGAAAAATTAATTAATAAAGAAAAAAGAATCCAAAGTGAGTTTTTTTTAAGCGATGTACATTTTTCAAGTTAACTTCTATTTCAAAAAGGCAATTGATTTTTTCCCTGCTTCTCAAAATTTAAAAGACATTTTGACACAAATCTAGCTACGCAAATAACTTTATAAGCCACCATAAAATTACAGAAAATACCATTTTTTTACATCTGAATTTTAAAATGTGGAATTGGAATGCATGAAAATCCACAATGAATTGCCAATTATCACTTATCTAACCTCTCCCCACAGAGAATATCAATTTTGTTGCCAGTCAATTCAAAAATATATCTTAAATAACAATACTAAGATGAAAATTCGACTAATTTCTAAAATACAATAAAAAATGAGATTCAATTGAAAATGCTTTCTATATTTATGTTTTGTTAGATATGACAAATTCCAACTAAAAACTTACTTTTACAATTATACCCATTCTTTTAGTCTCAGAGGTGAAAGGAAATATTTGAAGAATAGAATAATTTAAGATCTGATTGTGAGCAGTTTTTAGTTTCATAGAAGCTATATCTCGATGAATCAGAGTTAAGCCAACACTTTCTGTCCAGGCAATCAGTGCAACCTTGAAATTAGAATATAAATATATATATATATACATATATATACAATAACTGCAAAATAACAAAAGATTGAATTGCAAAAAAAGTGGAAGGTCAAAATTTTAAATTTAAAAAAATGCAGAAAAATTACAGATAGATTCTGTCAAATCACTAAAACACAAAACTATTATAACAGAAGCAAAATTTACAGTCAGTACAACACAAGAATGAAAAGAAAAAGTTGCAATTTTCATATTCAAAATTTTTCACAATTTCATTAGCTTAATTAACATAAACATGCTCTAAATACATGGAATGATAGGTTCACACAGGCAAAAAGTTAAAGAAATTTCAATATAGAAAACAGTTATATATATGCTACTCTCATTTAAATTGGGGAAAAAAATTATGCGAGTATGTTTAAACATCTCAAATGTGATATTAGTTCATATCTACACCAAAATGTGCAATATAGATGGCATTGCCATTTATTTAGAGGCAGTGGGACTTCAATTGCCACTTCATTAATATTCCTTGATCTAAAAAAAGCAAATAAAAAATTACACCATTTAAAAAATATATAGAATAGTTAAAAAATAACATTACAAATGGAGCGATTAAAATATCAAATACTCTGATTTATGAGCAAAAAATATTACAAAAATAAGAAACTATATAGAGTACTTTTATATTAAGGACAGGTTATTATAAAATTTCAGATTTACAAGTTTCACTTTCATAGTTTGAAATGATAATTTCTTTACAAATCACTCAAACATAGATTTTTATTTTCAGAAGTGATCCAAGATATTTTAAAATAAGACTATTTTAAAAGAATTTCTAGCTATTATCAACAAAACATGTTTTTAAAAATACACTTAAATATCTATAAATCAAAGTTTTTTTTTTAAAACGAAGTATCCTAATTGCTTAAATTAAGAGGCTAATATAAATTGAATATGGCTAATGTGCATCAAATTTGTACAGACATTTTGTAATTAAAGTTTAGACTACTTTCTATGAAAAGTTCTTCAAAAAAATTATATCAAAATCTACTGGTAATAGAAATAAAATTTTGAATAATATTTAATCCTCAAAAACGGCTGCCTATGTTACTCTCTTAAAAGACAAATAATATATTTGGAAGAAAAAATAATTGAAGATAGAAACCCTCTTACCTCATCGGGACTTGATGCTTGGTACACAAATGATTGGTTAGATTGTTGGTCTGCTTCTGTTTCACAGTTTATGCCAGTATCAGATGTATCAATGCAAACTGAATCTGTATCTTCATAGACAGGAGTTTCATTGTGACAGAGAGCCAGAGCTCTAACAGCCTCTTGTACTCTTGTCACTACAGTTCTCATTTTAGGCAAAGGCATTTTGGTTGGAGTGGCACCAGCTGAAGAGCTACCAGATGGAGTAGGAGCATAAAATGTTTTAATATGAGCAGCAACCTAAAAATTTTAGAACAATTTAAAAACAAAATCTAATTATTAATATATTGTAAATTATGATGACTAATGAAAGGCACTGGCTTTTTATTAACTTGTTCATACCTTATTTTTATAGGTAAAAAGTTAGCTATTGTTTAAAAATCTAGAATAAAATTTATTTTTTATCTTGTTATATTTTAGAAAATGGCATTCAACAAAGGTTTGAAATTTTTAGATTTAATTTAAATGTCAGATTCTTATCCAGTACAAAAATACTAAAAAAAATTTGATGATCAAAAATAAAAGCTAATTTTAAATTCATAAAACAAAATCTTGCAAAAAGAATAATGGTTAAACATTGAAAATCATTAAGTAAAAATAAATAAAAAGGCCATTTTTATCATTCCAATTTATAATAAAATTTTTTAACGATTTTCTTAAATTAATGACATTTTTAGTTAAAGAAGCACAGTTTGATCTGAATTTTATAACTGGATTTTTGTCATTCTGTCTATAAATAAATGCTAAATTAGTTAATTAAATTTTAAAAAAAAGATGACAATTCTTCTGAACATTAACTGATAACAAAAATATATGCAAGATACTATAAATATTTTAGCTTGTTCATCAAACTTTTAATTGAAGAACAAGAACTTCAAGATACTATAAATATTTCAGCTTATTCAGCTACATGCTAAATTAGTTAAATAAAAAAAAAAGATGTTAATTCTTCTGAACATCTAACTGATAACAAAAATATATGTAAGATACTATAAATATTTCAGCTTCTTCATCAAACTTTTAAATCTAACAAGAATTATTAATAGAAACATTTAGAAAATTTTCCCCACACACCTACATTAAAAAAACAAAAAACAATCTAAAAGATTACCTCATCAAATGATTCAGATCCATATGCTACTGTTCCCAAATGAAGTTTTTTGAAGACCTAAAACAAAACATGCTTGTTAAAATTTTAAAGTGTAAAAATATTAAAGAAAATTACTAAAAGAATTTATAAATTAAAAAAGGAAAGAAATGTTTTCATATTTATGCTAAAGATTATAGTAATTATTTTAAACAGCAGTCATAATATATAATTTTCTATGAAAACAAATATAAAGCACAGTGAAATGGGCTAATACAATTGTTAAATTCATTTCAAAATATTTAGCAATTTAAGACTGTTTTTATATCTTCCATATTATAAATGTTTCTTAAAAACTTATCATGTAGTAATATTATATAATTTCAAAATTTTAATAACTAACAGAAAAAAAGTCATAAGGCAATCCAATTAAAAATTAATAAAATCTAATACAACAGAAAATATAGATAAAAGTAGATTATAAACAAAAAAGTATTCCCAATATAAAATTATATTATATTCTATAGCATACAGATGGAAATTTATATTTTCACATATGTTTTTCATACAACTGGGCAGAAAACTTACAGTAAAAATATGTGTTAACATTTTATTATCAATTTGAGTAAAAAAAAATTAAACATACCATTTCATTTTTTGTTAATGTTCCTGTTTTGTCAGATAACAAGAATGTTAACCTGCCAAGCTCTTCAGGAATTGTTGTGCTCCTTACAACTGTATTGGGTATATCTTTATCCTTTTGCATCATCCACGAATATACCATCTTACCCATATCCAAGTTCACCCTCAAACTGAAAAATTGAAACAATTAGATGGAAATTCTATCACTTTGTTTTTTCAGAAAAGAATGTTTAAAACTATGTTCTAGATACACCTAAAATGATAAAGTTGTTTTATATCATTAATTTTTAAAATTGTACTTATCAAGAAATTTATTAGTATGTTAAACTAAATAAATAAGTTTGTAAAAATTAAGATCTTTTAGAATATAACACAGAGGTAAATTCAACTACACAAGGATTATAAGAAAATATATCATTAAATGTAAATAACTTAATTCCTTTCCTCTTTCATTCTAACAAAGAGAGAGTGCTTTAAGGGAAATTCAATTCAGAATAAGACTTGGTATATTAACGGCACTTTCTTAAGACATTCACCTTTAATTTACAAAAAGCACATTAGCTAGCCAGTTTTAAGACAAATACCTTCAGAATATATCCCTCCAGTTAAACTTTGAGGCACTTATTTTTACCTGCTTATAAAAGGGTATACAGAATTTTGCTTAATTGAATGAACATAATAGAGCAATATGAAGACTGTATTAAAATAGTTATTATCAGATTATCATACTATCATAGGATAATAATGAAGAAACTAGAAATGCTCAATTATTTCAATATGATTTTTCCATTTCTCCAATGTCTTTCAGATCTAATTGTTAAAACATAACATAGTAATATGATTCCTGATTGCCATTGAAATATAAACTTCAAAGCAACAGCTTATTTTATAAATTTTCTATTTAACAGAATTAATTTCAAAGTTGCTAGAAATACAAATTGAAAACTATAAATAACATTTATCACAATATTCAACAGCAATATATTAAATAAAATGTTAAAATAGTACTCTTATTGCAATTTTAAAAAAGTCTATGACTAAAAATAATTCAACAAAAATATTTACCTGATTGGTATAATGTAGGAAAATAAAAGGATGAAACGGAATAAATATCGATACCATGAACCACCAAATCCCTAAAATAGATATACAGAGCTTTTAATTTATTTTATGATAGAGTTTTAAGCAAGTGAAAATCTTTTTATACATGCATTTATAATTCTTAAAAACATATTCTTAGTTCTTTTACCATAAAAAGATTTTTCATCCCTGCTCTAAATTATAAAAGTTACACTGATAAAATTTTCAAAGATTATTCTTTAATTCAAGCAATTTTTACAAAATATGCTATGAAAAGTTTAATACATGTCATTTGAAAAAAAAAATATATACATTTTATTTGGAAAAATTGTGTGATAACGGATGAAGACAGAAATAAATCTATAAAAAAAATTTTATACGAAAAAAAAAGTTTCAATATTTTACCTTTAATGCCATCATTACAAGAGCAAGACCAATAACAGCAGCAAAAAGAACTTTAGTCTGTTGATTCAATTCAAGATCAGTTATTCCAACCTGCAACATTTACAAAAAGTATTTTATAAAACATTAAAAAATAAAATGAAGAGAGAAAGAGTAGACAAAACAATATAACTTTCACAATTGATTTTCTTCAGCTTTTGAGAATATTTACATTAAATAAATAAATAAAAATCCTAAAGAAATGCTTGCATCTGAAACAAGAATTTTCAATTTCTAGTAAATCACTTATTGTACCACAAGTTTCATTTTTATCATGTAAAAATTTTTCTCCATGAATTAAAAAAGAAATGCAAGAAATTAGACGTCTTAAGTTCAAAATGGAACTAAAAAAAATGTTACTCTAATTATTAAGAGTTGCAGAAATTAATTGCAGGAGTAATTACAATTACATTAAACATTTTTTTTCCCTTTAAATTCGTCCAAAAGAGAAAAATTCAGTGGGAATCGGTAAATAATTTTCAATTTATAATTTTATATAGAAAAATCAATCCAAATTAAAGGACCAAAATGAGAATTTTATAGAAATGAGCAGTAAGGGGGTAAAATTCAGGATTTTCATCAATTTCAAAATGATATATTTTATTATTTAAAAAAAATTTCAGTACCATGATTTCTCTGAAAAATACAGAATGAAATTAACAACAAATTTTATTCCCCAATTCAGAGTTTATACATTTCTCGTGCATAATTTCTTTATTACCAGAAAAACTTGATCACTTCTTTTGAAAATTTATTTCCCATTTAAAATTACAAAGAATGAAAAATGAAATACTCAATGTAAATATAAAATAATTTAGCAAGCTTTGCTATATTTTTTTAACTTAAAAATTTGATTTAATATATTTTTTTCAAATTTTTATTAATTACCATTAAAGAACCTGAAAGAAATTTTGAAAAAAGCTCTCAAAGCATCAAAATTCTTCCCTTTCAGGTGTGCAACAAATAATTTAAAATTCAGCGAAATAAATATGGTACTTAAGATTTTGTTACCTTGCTTCTAGGTTCAGAATTGTTCATGACACTACGAGTTTCAGAACCAGTGTAAATGACTATACCAATGGCAGTTCCTGATGCCACTACAGTATTAGCCCACAATGTATTTTCAATACTCAAAGAAACTTCTGCTCCTTCACCATCATTCTTTAAGAAAATATAATATATATGAATTTCAATGGCACAGGAAAATGCAAACTTTAGAACTATATATTTAATTAGAATTTTTTTTGTCTTACTCTTGTAAACTTTCCAACAAAACTATGAATGGCTTTTTTTGGTTCTTCAGTATAAACAGAAGCATCCATTTGGAACAACTCCTGAAATCAAAATGAAATTTAAAACTTTTAGAGCAGAAAACAATTAAGGGAATTGAAAAATTTTTGATACAAACTACATTAAACAACAAAAAAAATTTGATAAATAAAACAATACCATCCACATTACATTTTTAGCATAATATAAAATTATAATTCTCAATCCTATACAACAGATATGAGCATATTAATAAAAAGTAAAAATATCAAACTCAAATGCTACCCTAGATCCTATTAACAAGGTGTCAGTTTATGCGTTATATACATATATTTTGCTTTTTATGGGGGTGGGAATGTAAGAGTAACTATGCTGCCAAGTACATCAATATTCGATATGTAATTAAATATAAATCCAATATAAGTATTTCAACTATTTATTTTAATATCATACCAGTATAATAATTCAAACATATGTGTCATTTTTTTTATAAGCAGTTGAAGGCAAGTTCAATAAACAATTAAATTGAAAAGCTAAAGTACAAAACAGATGAAATTGCATTAATTAATTTTCAGCTTACAGATTAGAGGAAAGCACAAATACCACTCAATACAGGAAATTTAGTATGGAAAAAGAGTGTGCTTTCCCTTCTTTTGAAATAAATAGAAACCAAGATCTAAAGTCTCTCTTGAACACTAATGGGGTTCCTATTCTTGTTTCACTGACCAATAATTAACAATCAGATATTTGTCATAGGATGACTAAATAGAAAAGGAGATTGAAACCACAGATTAATACAATTATTAGTTCAAAGAAGGGAGTGAAATCTTGATTACTAATACAGCAAATGCAATGGCCCACAAATGAAGGTAAATAATTTTCTGACATTATATCATGGATGAGACTAATTAACAAATAAAACAAAATAATTAAATATAACCAGAACAAAGATAGTAAGTTCCTTCAGAATAAATACTTACATCTGTGGAAGACAAACGTTGTGTGGTAGAAACAGCTAATCTCAGTTTCCAATCTGTTTCACCATCCAATTGATCAGATCTAATAAAACAAGACCCTGTTTTTTCTGTAGTCGACAGAAAAACCATATCAGCAGGAACTCTTTGATCCTGAAGAGAAAAATATAATGGCTATAAAATATTCATATTATAATGAACATCAGCTTTTTCAGAAACTAATATCAATGTTTAAAGCACAAGGAAATAAGGATAAAAAAAAATATTTTTATGTAAAAAAAAAATGCAGACAGAATTGATAAGTTCAGTCAATTAATATAAAATTCATCCAGTAGGAGAGTGAATTAAAAAGATACTCATTGCTAAAAAAGATAAAGAATCTTAATCTCATTTTCAAAGCAAGAGGGGAAAAAAAAAAAAAACTTTTTTGAGCATATGCAATAACTTTTCTAAAAGGGGGAAAAAAATCTAAAAATCTATAATTAAATTATTCCTTAAAAAATAAGGAAACATTTTCGTCAGAAATATTCTTCAGTTTGACCTTTAAAATATTCCATATTGTCATACACAAAATTTTTATTTAAAGCACACATTAGATAGATATTCTTGGAACAGTTTATTAGTAAAAAGATATAGTATTAAATGCATATGTATTCTCTTTGTTACATTAAACACATTTTTTTTATTTAAGTTTTTAAATCAGTATTTCTTTTAAGTTATAACTATAATTATTGAATATATAACCAGTTTAGAAGGAAGAGTTTATCTTACTTTATCAACTATAATCAGGTCTGAAACCTTTATGTTTGCACTAGGAACTTGCACAACACCACGAGATGTCAATTTTCTATATTTTCTGTAGTTTACTTCTCTGTCTCTTCGATAACGTCTGAAATCATCAATGGCTTCACGAATAAGTGTCACAGTCAGCACAAAACCCTGAAATAAATAAAACAATTAGTGAAAAATTTTCCAAAATAGATTACAGAAAAAGCCAATACAAATGTACTTTCCATTAACTTTCCATTAAAAGGAAATTGGAATGGAACATGCAAAATGAAAATATTCTACACAATGCAAGAAATAATTGAATTTTAAATCCAACATTAAAAATTATACAGCTTAAACTACATTGTACAACAATATGAAATGGGTTAAACTAGGGACAGGAGAGATTAAGATGCTGCCTAATTTTAATAAATATTGTTAGACAATGGATATAACAATATGTGCAACTATTTTAGATTTAGCCATACCATAAGTAAAAAAACATAGCTTTTAAATTTGTATAGTTAATGGCTTATGCATAACATGACATTAAAATTTGATATAAGCATTCTATTTAAATATCAGTGTAAATTTAAATAACATAGTGCATCAATGCAATTAATTTTTCTACGTTCATCACAAATTCAAATCTCTTTCCAGTTTGAGTAAAGATACAAAATAAAAGGATGCAGCAAAATGTCAGTAAACACTGTAATGAACGATAAAGACAACAAAAATAATTTTTTCTTTAGAAGATCTTTCACAGAATATAATTTTTGCTTTGATGATAATAACAATAAAACTTACCAATGGACCCCAATAAGTATATAAATATCCTATTCTAACATCAGGGATAAATTGTGATAATGCCATAACTAAGAAATACAGGTTCAAGAAAAATTTGAAATGATGAAAGAGCACCTAAAAAGGAAAAAAGAATCAGATATTAACAAAGTAACACTATATTATACATATAAATGACACAAATTTTTGGTACTAAATTATCTTGAATTTTAACTGATCAGGAAACTATGGATCAGTCCATATGCTGAATATCCTCTTTAAGCAATATGATAGGTCCATGTTACTTTGTATTACTGTCTATAAAAAGGAAGGCCAGGATTGCAGCGCCATGGAAAAAACTCACACAAGCTTCAAGAATCTTATAAATATAATGATGCATGGTGACATTATCTACATCAAAGCGATATACCACTGGCCAACATGATGCCACCTCAGAGAATGATTCTTCTGCCACCCAAATAGAACATTTCCCTGAGGGACGATAATGTGGATTAGGTTATATCCAGATGAAGACAAGAAACACTGTCTGCTGAATCTCTATTCATCAGTGAAAAGAATAACAAACACACATACATCCTCCCATTCTTGGTGTATCCAAGAAAGATGCTGTTTAGAACATTATGCATAAAAAGCCCCCTCTTCTAAGCATTTCTACATTGTTCCACTGAATTTTTTCCTCCCAAATGCAACAACAAAGGTCACAAGACAGCTCAGTAACCATTTCTGTTTATGTCATTGTGCACTTAATGCCAAGAATCGATCCTGTGCAGGTGTCAACATTTTTGGACAGTCTTGGTCAGGCATCTAGGTGATAGAATTAATTCTAAATATTTGATACTACGACCAGGATCTAATTATTGGAACCATTAAGCTACTTTCACTTCAGATTGATCAGCTTCAAATCTACCAATACCTTTCTATCTTCTTGAATCATTTAAATGATTATGAGAACTCATTCTCATCGCAATTAGTCACACTTGTAGATTCTAACTCAATATTCACAACCTTGCAGCCAAAAATCTCATATGCTTAAATGGTAAATTTCACATTCAAAACTTATACTAACACCGTTTATTCAAAATGTAAACATTGTGTTATCCATTCTTTGAAATATATAAATACAAATTTTAATAATTTTAATGATAGCAGTTTTGAATCATTATAAGAAATGTGCAAGTGATCTTCATTTTGGACATCAGTAATATCAAATTTATCTTTTCCCCTAGGAAAGCTTTTTGAATATATGTTAATGACCATCTATTAACAGAATATGCCTTTCTATTAGTGAAAATTTATGAAAAAAAAAAAAAAAAAAAACTTTCAAACTTTTCCATTAAGATAGATGATAACTAATAAAGTATTCCATTAAGTATGCATTAATTAAAAGGCTTTCCACTCTGTAATAAATCTTTCTCTTCTGTCACACAATTTTTCAAACATATTTTGGGACCAACAATGATAAATGCTTTTGAAACAGTACAGCCCTTAAAAAACTGTACAAAGTATTTACAAGGGGAGGGCACGGGGTTGAAATCCGAGATTGGGATGAGATTTAGCATAATGATGGTATGCATTTAGAATATTCATTCATGAAAATATTAAAATACAATGGCCACTCAATTTATGAGAAAATGGTTCTCGAACTTTTGGTAAAGTTTATATACTGATAACTTGACTCCCGTTATGATGTTCCCGATGGGACGGTTGCCTAGGTAACCGTCTCGAATGCGGAAAGTCAGGGTTCGAACCACGCTAGGAATTTTTTTTTTCTTTTTTAATAACTTTTATCAATTAAAAATTTACAAATACTCTTACTTAATATGTTTTTAATTTTTTCATCCAAAATAAATATTTATTATCAAAATACGTAATAATAAAATTAAATTTTCAAAGAAAAAATTATAAATAGAGATGCATTTTTTAAACAAAATAAAATTATTTAAATTTATTTAACTATTTACAGATAGTTTTAATCAATATGCTACTTATTTTTATGCAAAGATAAATGTTTATTATTTTAATACTTAAATTGTAATTTAATATTTAAAAATAGTAAAAAAGTAATAAATAAAATAAATGGTGATAATTATTAATTATAAATACTCATATCGTAAAAAAAAAATATTCAATATTTCTAAAAAATTATCCTATATGCATTTACTTTTGATTATATACGAGAACCAGAATGGTAACTACAGTAAAAACGTTGGAAACAAAATATATTTTGACATCTTGCACAACTGATAAATGATGATTGTCCACATGAGCAAAGTTTCTTTGAGAGATCTATGGGAAAACAAACTTCATTTGCATTTAAAAATATCTCTTTCATCAGAAAATTGGGCAGTGTACCTACCATACATACCTTATCATTAAAAATTGGTGAAGACGATTGAATTTTTACACTATCTTTGCAAGAATTTATTTCTTGATCATGTTCGATTAAATAAGAATTTTGTATACCCTTAACCCTTAACTGGGGACTTGCAGTCTGCGAGACCGATAGCGATGGATTTTCGGGCACCCCTATTCTATTTTTAGCTCAATTAAATGGATTGACCCTGTAGCGCCCTGTTTTGTGACCCTCAATACATGTGCACTTTTTCAACTGATTTCAGCAGATGCTTTTTAAAATAATTCAGTTATTTCTTTGAGTGCAGTCTCTAAGACCGCACCTCCTTATTAATGTCCCAGTGATAAGCAAGGCTTAGGAAATGGTGCTAAAACTTAAGCCCTGAAATATCATCCAATTTACTGATCCTATTTGGAAGCAGTGCTCCAGACACTTTTAAATGAAGCAGAAAGTGATTTTAGTGAGAAAGATAATTATATAGAAGAGTTTTTCGATGAAAGTTCACATTCAACTGATTCTGATATGTATGCTCAAACATAATTAATTTTTCTAGTGATAATCTATTTCGAAAAATTTATAAAATATATTATATATATATATATATAATATTTATAGGTTCATTTTTATACTAATTCTTAACCTGTATGTTTAAAATGGGCCTAAAAAACCGTGCTATGAAAGTCACACAAGCCTATAAAAAAAGGGCCAATTTTATTTTATTATTTTTCATATAATTGTTGAATTTTATATTATATTGTCTTCTATATATCTTCATATATGGTAAAAATAAATAAGATTTAGAAAGTAAAAAGTAATATGTTTTTTCAAGAATATTATTTATTATAACATGTAATTTGGGAAGAAAATGTATGTTCCAATGCATTTACTTTCTTCAATGATAATATATTTTGAAAAATTTCTAAAACATATCTATATATCTAAGAAAAATATCTGCAAAATATATTGGCAGTTTTTCATACTAATACATTCATTAGAAAATTTTATTTGAGTGATGAAATGCAGTCTCGTAGACCGCACCTCCCCAGTTAAATCCTAAAATTTCACCTCCCCAGTTAAGGGTAAATAAGCTTTGGGCCATCTGCCTACACATTCAAAAAATTAACACCTGCTCTCTACTATTTCTTTTGATTATTGCAGTTGGGGATGTTTGTTTATATATTTAACAAATATCAGCTGATTCCTTCAATTTTTGATATAAATACAGCTTCATTGAGTTAGAATTGATAATTTATTATTATTAAAATCCAAGAATTTGAAAATTGTTTGAAGATGATGTAAGCAAGTTAAATTCTCTGTAGCCATTAATAATGCGTTTTTAATTATTTTTCCTTTAAACATTAAATTATAATTTAAGTATTATAGTCTGTGTATTTTCTGTAGGCAGTACAAGGTTACATTTTCTACCTCGTTATTGGTTGTCTGGTACCAGCAATGTGGTAGAAAATGTGACCTTGATCCGCCCACAGAAAAAACACAGACTATAAAAGAATAAATATTTATCCTTGTATAAAAATAAATAGCATATTAATTAATACTATCTGTAAATAGTAAATTATATTGAAATAATTTTATTTTGTTTAAAACATGCATTTGTATTTATAATTTTTTAAAAATTTTAATTTTATTATGTATTTTGATAATATTTATTTTGGATGAAAAAAATTAAAAACATTAATTAAGAATATCTGTAAATTTTTAATTGAATAAAAGTTATTAAAAAAGAAAAAAAATTCCTAGCTGCATATAAGATGTATTAGACAACCTAGACAACCATGCAATGGGGATCATCGGGACTGGAGTCAAGTTATCAGTATATAAACTTTACCAAAAGTTTGAGGACCATTTTCTCAAAATTGACTGGCTATTGCATTTTAATATTTTCATGAATGAACATTCTAAATGTATACTATCAATATACTAAATCTCATCCCGATCTCAGATTTCAAACCTGCATCTTCCACTTGTTAGTTGAAAAATACTCATTCTAGTTTATCTTATATGCTGCAGTTAAAGCAATGAATAAAAAAAAATCTATATCTAGTAATGAAGAATTCTTCAAGGAGCTTTCATCCTGAAGAGTTTATGGAAGAAATGAATAGAATGAGATTTTTCGTTTTATAAAAAATAAGTCATCCAAAAGCTTTGTTTTATATATTTGCTTTTCTCTGCATTATTATTTGAAAAATTTATTCTCATAATGAAACCAGTTTCTGGAGAAATATTCATCAAGAGAATGCTAATTATTAATCAAAAAGAATGAACCGAAATTTGGTGTCAAAAAAAATTCTTATATTGTTTCAATATATCAAGCTTTTTTTAAGTTATTAGTGTTTTAGAAAATATCAAAATTTATATTTGATGGAAAAACTCTGACTTAAAGTATAAAAATAATCCAAGAAATTAAAACCCATTACTAATAAAAAAAATAATTTAGCATAACTAATATTCATTTGAAATATTGTAAATGTAATGATATTCATTTATGTATACCGTTTTTTTATCTTTAAATGTCAGTTCCCCCAGTTTTGTAAATTGTTAAAAATTCTTGTTATGGTTTAAATATTTCTATCTTAAGGGCTTTCTAGCTTTAACTAAATCTTTTTTCACAAAGCTCAAAAAATACTACTTACTAATGGAATAAATGTCAGAATATTATATTTTTGATTTCTAATAATATTTGGTGGAAAGCTCTCATTGTTTGTTCGACCTATGAAAACAGTGCGAGCCTTGTATTTTCTCTTACGGCACAATATAGACATGGCTTTGGGAAACCTGAAAAAGCAATATCTAGAATTAGTTTTTGAAATTTTTACTAGTAATAAAGATGAATATATGTTTATGTGTGAATTAGCACTCTACAAGCTTTCACTTGACCTAGAACTAACAAATTTGGCATAAGTATACTTTGAAGGGTGTGAATGTACACCTTGGAGCCCTTTTTTTAAAAATATTAATTAAAATTTTAATTCAGAATTGAGTAAAATTTTGGAGTTTTTCTGCAATAACATCCGTAATTATTGTACTATTGTAATTATTATGTGTACAAAAATAATTTCTATATCATCTTAAATTTCTAAAAATTATCTTCTCAATGATCTGAATTTTTCAACACAGTTCCTATTTTTAAATGATTATTAAAAAAATATTTTTTAAACATATTTTCCTACAATTTATTTCATGCAAAATAAAATTTAAATTAAATTGCACAAAAGCTTAAATTAAAAGATTAAGTTTACACTTTTCTAAATTAAATTTGCAATGAGGGTCATCTTCAGCATGTATCTGTAAAAGTGAAAGAAACACACTATTTTCCAGAAAGATAAAAGTAAGCCTAAGTTTCATGTGAATTTTTAAAATATTTTTTATTATTATTTCAATAATTTTGTAGTTTTTAAGACAAATATAATTTATCTATCTATCTATCTATACACTCTAACTGGATTGCAACACTTAATTTCTAAACATCTAGTATTAGACATTTATACTTATTTAAAAAAATTGTTCTAAATAAAAATTGCTATTTTATGCAGTTTATAAAATAGTTGGATCAATAAATGTTCTAATGTATTAAAATTTAATATTTTTATACAAACCTTCAGTCCCACAAATCAAGTTTAATAAAATATACTTCAAACATTAATATTTTAAATAGGAAGAAAGGTATACTCTATTGCAACTAAAACAATTGAATGGCGATAATTTGAATATCACTATCAATCATATATCAAAACACACGATTTTATATCACTTCATTGACTGTCTCAAAGAAGATATGTCAATCAATACACATAGTTTCCAAATAGCTAATTAGCCTAAAATTAAGAAATTGCTGATTGCCTAAAATAGCAATACTCAAAACTTCATAAATCAGTCAGACTTGATCAAAAGATAAACAACAACCATTAAGAAAGCTGATAAACAAACAAACAAAAATTCTTTTTGTTTTAAAAGTTGCAGTGTCCAGAATATTTCACTGAATATGATTCTTTAAGACAATAAAATCGTAATTTTTTCAGAAGTGCATTTATTGGCTAAAACAAAGTATTAAAATTTATGCCATTTATATTCTTTTGAAAATAAAATTAAAAACTGAATTTTATGATGATTAGAAAATTTTTTATAGATTAATTCTATCAGATATCACATAAATTCTTAAAAATATTTTCTAGTGCGCATAAGACTTCAATGTTGAACAATGTTTTCTGCACTCATATTTTTTAAAATATGTTTGGTTTCAGCAAAAACATTTTTGCATTATTTGAAGTTTAATCATATCTTCAACTTTTATGAGCAGTGGCAGAAAATTAGACAGTTACATAATACAATAAACAGAACAAATAAAGCTTCTGCAACAGTATAGATACATAGATGAAAAACATTTTGGTCAAGAAGCTATTAAGAGACCAAATTACAAGAAATATTTAACCTGTAACCGGGCAATTAATTTATATTTCATTCGTTTTTCATTGAAATATTTCATCATACCCAATTACCAGGTAAACTGAAAATTTTAGGCAGCATTAATTCTGGCAAACCAGTTGGTTGCTCTAAGATAGTTAGAAAGCATAAAAATTAAGAAGTACTCATTAACATTAAATTATTAAATATCATCATTAATGTTGCTTTAAAAAACAGATCTTGCTTTCCAATAAAAGACAAAAAATTTAATTTAAAAATACATTAAAATCATAATTAAAAATGCATTATAGTAAGTTACAAAAAAAGTAACATCAAAGAAGTATTTACTGTCAACAGATGTAATTATTATTATTATTTTTGTATTATCAGCTAATAACAAATCTAAAATAGAGAGCTATAAAATTCATACATTAAAAACATAGCAAAAATTTAAGTATTATTGTGTAAATTGTCAAGTTCTTAGATCAGAGTCCAATATTTTAAGGCAAGTTTCCAATATTTTAAGGCAAGAATTTTACAATACAAATATTATAAAGCAATTTCAAAGCATTAAGTTCTTGAAAATTTGTTAAATTAAAAGAAATTATAGCAACAAATTTTAAATAATGTGATGTACTTTCTTTTTTCTAAAAAAAAAAAAGTTAAAAGATATTTATATTAGAAATAACTTAAAACAAAATCTTACAAAACTATTTCAAATCACTGAATTAAAAATTGTTAAAAAAAAAAAAAAAAGGCAACTTTTTTTGTAGTTTAGTCTGCAATCTAACTAAGGAAGTAGAAAACTTGTCATTTGCATACAGAAATTAATATTTGTAATAAAGTTGGAAAAGACAAAAATATAAAAATGATTAATTTGGAAAAGGTAATTTAATTTGAGATGTTTATTTTTAAAAAATACTTCTATTAAAATAAAGAGTATACAGGAGAAAAATATAAGCACAAATTTTAAATAATCTATATAAAAAAAAAATGTTTCCAAAAAGTAATACATTAAATTTGCAATTCATTGAAAAATTTGATGATTTTTTAGCTTTAAAAAATAAATTTAAAAACTTACACAATTTCAATTTTAAGCTATTTACTAAAAATAATTCAGGGGTCAAATGGATGAACAATTCATTAAATACAATACAAATTTTAAAAAGCATTTCTTGGAAAGATTGACAATTTACAAGAAGTAGCATAATACCAGAGCAATTTTTGAATAAAAAGGAATTATATCACATGTTAAAAAAATTGTTCATTAATTTTTAAAATAAAAATACATTACATAGATATTTAATAAATGATTATTCTTAACCTCGGTACTCAAGGGCAAAAATATAAATCTTTAATGTTAATAGGCTGCTTTTAATAGGGGTAGAGTCCTGTAAAGACCCCCCCTAATTTTTTTTTTAGGTAAAGCAAATAGCCATGTATAATTTATTAAAAAAAATTCAACTTGGATGTATAGTAGAGAATAATTTAAGGAAGCTCACAGGTTTTTATTAAAAAATAAAATTTAACAAAAAAAAAAAGGGTTCTGAAAATATGCTGTTCAAATATTTATCATTTCTGAAAATTACCATCAAACTATTCACTACATTTTCAAATGAATTAAACTTGGTATAATAAAAATGAGTTAGGTTCATACAGTCTTCAAATATCTAACTCAAGTAAATATCCACAGCTAAAGATAACACTAAAGTAAACAAAAATCCCTAAAAATTCAATGAAACATTGATAAGTACATAAAATTTAATGAAAAGGATGCTATTTTTCTATTTTATATAATCCATGTTCCTTTTTCTTGGTTCAATATAAGACCAATAAAGATTAGAGAAAAAACAAAACAGCCAATACAAAAAGAATTTCAAGGAAATAAAAGAATAATTGTAATTACTTAAGATGTAATTGAATAAAACAGAGAAGGCATGTAGTGGTGTTTTAGAAAAATCAATATAATAATGAGAAAAACAAGCAATTAATAAATTGACTAACTGTATCAAATTGATATTAAATGAAACAGATAAAATATAAAAATTAAATTTATAATCCATTGTAATATAAAACAAGATCATTGACTGACAAAACCCTAATCGGTTATTATACAATAAAAAGTATATAAAATTAAAATATTCTTATAAAATATTACCTATTACAGAACAGCTGTAGACAATGACAAAAAAAGCTGAAAAACTTGTATTTTAGACTTCTTTTTTTCCACAGCAAGTAATGAGGTTCTAATAAGGAATCATCTTCTCCAGCTTCGAATCCTTCATCACTACTTAGAATAGGCTCAACAGAATCATTTATCAAGTGGTTACTGAAACAATAATGAAAAAAAAATACATAAACCTATAATCGAAATTCAAGATAATCCTTAATAAATTGCAGTATGAAATAATTATGAAATTTGAGGGATTTCAAATTGATTGCTCTCACTTGCATAAGGATCTAATGAGTAGAGAACTACTACTATAGAATTAAATTTTATTTATAACATATTTTGAATGACAGCCTGAAATTATTTAAGTTCAAGTGAGGACACAATGAAAATTTACAACTTCTGAAACTAACTTCATTTCAATTTATTAGGCTTCACAAAATCAATAAAAGAAAGCAAAAAATAATTATAATGTTAAAAAAAGTACTTTCTGAAATAACAGAAAATGATGAAAAATTTCCAGTAAGTTATATTTAGTACAGACTTTTTCCATGATCTACAGGCCAATAAAAATAACTGACTTGGAACTGAAAATTCTTAATCCTAAAACGATTTCCAATTCATTACAACTCACTAAGTCTTGTGTGATGAAATTTTAATCTCAATGACATACTTTTTTTATATATAAACTTGCAGAGAAACAAATTTTACTCAAATCATATTATGGACTATTCCTTTCCTTTGATTAAGCAATAAAATCTAATCTCTTTATATAGTTTTCTGAAGTAATGGTTGTTATGACATGCATTTCTTGTAACAGAATATCCAGGAATAAGCTGGATAAATATTTATTCATGTAAGTTTGCAATTCAAACAATTAATGTCAAAATACCCTTCTTTTGAGCAACAATACATATATTTGCATAGCTGATAATTCTGAAATTTTAAATCATTTAAAAATTACACAATTTTCTAACTATATTTTATTGTAATGATTTAGAGTAAATAAATTTTTAAAATTTTAGAAATGTAAACATTAATTATTTTTTCACCCACATGCTTAAAACTCTGAGGGAAAAACAATTACTAGAGCTAAGTTTAAGTAAAATATTGCTAGAAAAAAAAACTTTCAGAAATGTCAATAATATTTGAAACCAACACTTCTGTAAGAGTATTACATATCTAGTTCTTGATCTATCAATTTCAAATCATGAAAGAGTGGGAGGAAGAGACAAAATGAAGGATGTTAAAACTTTTATATTTAGGGGGGGGGGGAGAAAAGAAAAGCATATAATGTACAATTTTTTTTTTTTTTCCTTACTAATTTTTAAGGATTAACATATAGGTACAAATTCTAGGTGAAACTTTTTTTAAAGTAAAGACATGTAAATTAAAGATATAGAAAATCAGGGAACACCAGGAAATAACTTGAAATGGGGCTTAAAATTATAAAATAAGTACAACACATGATATATAAAGCAGATAAAAATTCCTTTATGTGTATCTGGGACTCAATTTTTAGTTTTACTGTTTTACTTATTAAAACAAATTATAAATATTAAGACTAGAATTCCAATAATAAAGAAAAATACTACAATTTAAAGTAAAATTAAAGATTTAAATGCAGAAATTTAATATCAATGCTGATGCAAAACCTTAAACAAAAGACATCCTTTTTTGGAAAAAGAAGAAAAAGATTAGATGCATCAATTTCTGAAGGATGGTTTTTGAAAGAAAGATAATTGCTGCTGTATTTTTAATTTGTTTAATAAAAAAGGATTGTAAATAATTCTTAAACAACAGAAACTACAAAGATGACAAAGAATATTCAAAAAGAAACATTATAAACTATATCTTAATAAAAAAATAATTGAAATAAATGGATTAAAATCTTCAGCATTTCAAACATGACAGGAATAAAACAAAGAGGCAAAGAATCTAAAACAATTTATTTTATTAAAATTCTATACATTTAAATAAAATCTTCTCATTTAAATGATTAAAGGAAGAAAATATATATTTTTTTTATTTTAATTGAAAAAAAATCCTTCATAGGATTATATATGTTCAGCAAACAAATGAACTGAAAATCATTTCATAAACATCTTAAAACTTCAGATGCATAACTTTAAATACAATCACTAATATATAATTATTAATATTTAAAATTTATTTTACTTGCAACAAGCTTTCAAACATTTAGCAGAATATCACAATTTAATGAAATAATGTACGAAATATTGTATAACCTACAAGTTTAAATTGTATTCAAGTTTAGCGAAATACAAACTTACACTACAAATGCAAAAACTTATAAAAAACATTTTAAGTTTGGGGGTACTTACGAAGATCTGGATGGTCGCCAAGTAGTAAACAAAGCGAGCGATAGCTGACCGACGTCGGTTACCCATTCGTTTCTGCATGGGAGTGATATGAACCATCGGTCTGTTAGGTGTGAAGAATGTTCAAAAAGCATTCGATAGAGTGTGGCTATAAGGACTCATTTATAAATTTATCTCTTACAACACTCTCGTAAAATTAATTTCCTCCTTCCTCTTTAACAGAAATTTCACAGTACGCGTTAACGCCACACTCTCCAAACTTCGCTCCATAAAAGCAGGTGTTCCGCAAGGAGCTAAATTATACCCCACCTTATACTCAATATTTATTAATGATATACCTCAGAAACACAATACCAAATTATGCATTTTCGCAGATGACACAGCTATACTGGCCAAAAACAGAAACATAAAATTCATCACTCAAGCATTAAACAAACACATCCAAGAACTAGAAAGCTGGTTCTCAAAGTGGAAAATCGCAATAAACGCCTCAAAAACAATAACAATGCTTTTCACAAAGAAAAGGAAAATTACCTAAAACCTAATTAAAATTAATAAAGTTGAAATCCCATGGTCTCGGGAAGCTAAATACCTCGGTGTAATATTAGACAAAACCTTAACTTGGAATCCCCATCTTAACTATGTCAAACAAAAATTCCGAGATAAAGCCCGTAAATTATATCCCCTTATTGCTCAGAATTCAGAAATGACTAGGGAAAATAAGTTGCGTGTTTATACAGCAATGCTAAGACCTGTCCTAACGTATGCTTGTCCAGTTTGGGCATACGCAGCAAAATCAAACATAAACATCATAGACAGGTGCCAAAATATAATCCTTAGACAAATAACAAAAGCGAGATGGTTCATGAGAAACGACGATATAACACGAGCCCTCAATATCCCTTCAATAAAAGAATTCATAAAAAGCATTGCAGAAATTTTTTTTCACAATATAATACACATTGATAACGAAGCAATAAAAGAGATAGAAATTTATCAACCAAACAAAAATAGCAAAAGACCCAGACTAATTCTTCTATAACGTAACCAATTTTAACCTAATGCTAAAACTCACAAATCAACCTTCTCATCTCGACCACATTAATTTTAAATAAATATTAAATTAAAAGTAAATCATAAAATTCCCCCTATCTATCCCCTCACCTTATCGCAATCAAAGTTCTCATGAGCTATACCGTAATCCTTCAAGGGACAAAAACCTAGATAATACTCCAACCCCTGCACACCTCCCATACCAAGGCAAGATGCATCTTCGCTCCTCCTCTGGAAATCCACCAGAATTGGACCCGCCTCCTATCAACAATTTTCCACTCAAGCCCCAGACCTCATCCACTCCAGCAAATTTAGAACTCACCATTACTGATTGTGGACACCACAGAGAAGCGGATAGCGAAAGAACGATCGTACAATGTTAACGGACTTAGAAATTTTCTGAACAGGAATGAGTGTCTCTGCGCATGCTCAGATTTTACTGGAGAAAATAAGTAATATTCACTATGGTTCATGATTGTTCTCTCGCTATCCGCTTACGTCAGGAGCATCATCAAGATGAATTTTTTCGGTGTTTAGAAAATCAAAAATGTTAAAAATATTTTATCATTTACAAATATTAAAAAAAAGTAGGAACGTTTTTGTCAACGTATTTCGAAAGTTAATTAAAAAAGTATTTTATAAATAAAAATGTTTTATAATTCAAACTTTAAAAACAGAGTTGACTAATGATTTCTTAAATATATAATGAAACTTCCTGAAAATTGAGAGTAAAATTAATGTGTCTTCAGCACTATATTGAGGATGTAAGTTAGGAAAGTATGGTTATGTTTTTTTTTTTTCCTTTCTTATATTTAAAGTGAAATAAAGGTTAACCTTATTTTTTTTTAATTTTAAATGCTTTATTTAAAAATGTTAGTAATCAAATACCCATATCTATGAATTTAATATAACAATTTAGAAAACTTAAAGAAATTTATCTTCCTTTGAGGAATTTCTGAGAATAACATTTGAAATCATTTTAAAAAGAGCTTTTGAGCAACAAGGAAGTATCAACCAGCATATTAATTGAATCTGCTGTTTTTCTTCATATCTTTTTTTGTTGAGTATTTTAGTTAAAAAAATTTCTCCTTTTTTTTTTAATTGAAAGATGAGCTGATAAAAAATTACAAATTCTAGATCTTATTTTTGTAGTAATTTGAAGTGAGAATAAAAAATACACTAATTATATATAATACTAAAGATTCCGACTATCATCGTAATCCTAGTTAATAAAAAACAGGATTATTTACATCATGTTTCCTAATTTTTCTAAGAATTTAATAAATCTTCCGCTTAAAGATTCCATGTAATCAATCCAAATTCCATTTAATCAATGTATTTTTTAATGAAATAATAACTTTAACTATTTTTGCAATAAAAGTACTTTGTGTACATAATAATTTTAAATATAATAAGTATCTACATCCTCTCAATGGAACGAAAATTTCATCTAAAACCTATTTTTGAGCAAAGAATTTAAGGGAATATAATTCTACTGATTTCAATCATTCCTTAAATTTTATATCAGTCTAATAAATAATTGAAAAAATAATAATAATGAATTATAGATTTGAAATTCAGTTCTGGCAAAGAAAAAAGCCATTTGTCAAATTAACTGTGATAAACGTGAACTATTCTGCAGCTACATTTTTTTTTCTTCAGTGGCAAGGACTTTCTTTTAAAACATATACACTTTTTGTTACTTCATATACTTTAAGTTTGATGAGTACTGAGAATTCAGAGAATTTAATTTATTATCTCATTCTTTCAGATATATTTAAATAATACAGATATGTTTTTAAAAATTTGATTTCTGAACATTTCAATTTTTTTGTTTGAAATTATGAATTATAAATATTAATAATTTTATATTTTTATAAAAATTTGATAAGATATATTATGTTGCCATATATTGAAAAATGTTAGTGTTTTATAGAAAAATTATGAGAGATTTCTTACATCATCATATTCATTTTTTTTATTTTTAGCAATAAATATTTTGATATCTTTACTTGACATTTTTCTAAGCTAAATGAAAGAAAAAGTGTACTGAAATGTAAAACTGAATCTGATTACTCTTAACAAAATATAAGATGAATACAGGGCTAAGTTATAAATATAAACATTTTTCAAATATCAAAATCACTAAACAAATTTTGAAATTATAAATTAAATTATTATGAGTATAATTTAATATAGAATTTGCAAAATTTTTACAATTTATAGGTAGAAAAGATAAAAATCAAGGTAAGAAAAAAAAAGAAAAAAAAAAAAAAAGATTAGTTCTCTAAAATATCTGAAAATTTCACAACATAAATATAATTGCCATTGTATACAAATTATAAAAATTAGAAAGCATAACAAATTCTGAATCTTCTGGACTAATCAATAATACAAAAACTCAAACAATATAATTGAAGAGATTTTGAGGAAAAAAATTGCAGAATAGTAATAGAATTCTAGATTGACAAAATAGAAAGTTCAAAATAAAGTTTACAACCAAATATACATAAAATATAACATACGTTCTGCCATTATTGAAAATCATTGCTATTTTTCATGAAGTAATCAGTAATACAAAAATTCAAACAACATTATAATGAAAATTTAAAATTATATGCATTTAAAAAATTGCAAAATATAGAGGGTTAAAGCAATACATGAGTGACTTGACAGAGAATCTAAAATAATGTAAAATTTATAAATGAATTTAAAATCATATATGTAAGATTATTATATTCCTTATGAAACCTTATCATCATATTCCTTGTGTTATAATTGAAAAAAAAAAGAACAAAAAAAATATTGCTTTTGGATATGCACTAATCAGAAAT
Source organism: Argiope bruennichi (assembly GCF_947563725.1). Lineage (NCBI taxonomy): Eukaryota > Metazoa > Arthropoda > Arachnida > Araneae > Araneidae > Argiope > Argiope bruennichi. The sequence goes on from NC_079156.1 coordinate 109,375,872, forward strand.
ATACAAAAATTAAATAACAATGAAAGTGATATATGTAATTGTGAAAGTATGTGATTAATAAAGCATATATTGAAAAATAATACAGAACCATAAAGAATTTTATATGGCTGAAACATCATAAACAGTTTTAATATAAAGCTTTATATATATATATATATGATTAAATAGGAGAAAATGATAATAAAACAATTTTTTTTTTTTTTTTACAAAGCTGATATTTTAAATAGAATAAATTTTTATTTTTAATAATTGCAATTTCGAAAATTTGATAAAATTAATCACTCAAATGATTAAAATTCTAATTTAAATCATTGCATAGAATAATTCAATTAAAATTATTTATATGCGTATCTATACATATATATGCATAATTCTAGATAATGACACATTTAAAGTGTTAAACAAAAATCTAAATCAAAGCAAAAAAATTACAGAATAAATAAAACAAATAGTCTAAAAGTATTTGCATACAATAATAAACTTAAAATAATATTATATCTGATCCAGAGTGCGTAGTGTGAAATGGATGCAAAAATTAAGCCCTTCGAAGCCCCTTAGCGAAATGTTATCGATTAGAGCTGCCTGGTGGATATTTCTCCCGAAAAATTTTTCTGAGTCCGTTAGCATTACATGGTCGTTCTCTCGCTATTCGCTTCTAAAAATTCTAAAAAAACTACTTAAAAAACGAGGTACTTAGAACCATAAACATATACAAAAAATATATAGCTAACATAAATTCAATTTAATTCCAAAATCATACAACTAACCTAAAAATAATTTAATTCAAGTCCGCATCCGTTGAAAATAGTTGTCAACAATCAGAACACAATGCGCATGCGTGGATTTTCACCGCCAGTTATGGTAACACAAATGCTTGAATTTTCTACGCCAGTTGGGGTAAGATACGCAGATTAGAAATTTTTAATTTCCCTTATTATGTTTTATTTTAATTCAAAAATACTTCAGAATGAATCTGAAAGATCCATTAATTAACAATGTTTAATTTTAAATGCATCAAACATTAAGAAAATAAACAGAATCGTTTGAAATAATCGGACGAAAAATGTTAAGCCTAACCTCATTAGCGTGGGGGAAAACTGAAGCCTTACTCAACAGAGAATAAGGTCAGAACTGGGAGGCCTCGAATATTTTCCTCAAGGGAGAAGCATGACATGATCAGAGAAGTAAAAAAGAACCAAAAAATAAGTGCACCTCAGTTGGCACAACAAGTGGCAAATACTTCGCAAAAAATATTTAGTGTCAAGACAATTCGAAATGTTTTACATGAATGTGACTATTATGGAAGAGCAGCTAGAAAGAAGCCTTTTATTTCTGTAAAAAACAGGAAACTTAGACTGAACTTCGCAAAATCTAATATTGATCGACCAGACTAATTTTGGAATCAAGTCATATTTTCGAATGAATCGAAAATGATATTTTTGGAAGTGATGGAAGACGATATGTATGGAGAAAGCCGAATTCTGAATTTGAAACACGAAATGTAACAGCTACTGTGAAACGCAGAGGGGGGAGCGTCTTGGTGTAGGGCTGTAAGGCAGCGAATGGAATCGGTCATTTGCATTTTATTGAAGGTAAAATGACAGCACTTACGTACATCGAAATATTGCGCTGTAATTTAAAGGCGAGTGTTCAAAAACTTGCGTTGGAAATGTCGTTTGTGTTTCAGCAAGACAAGGACCCCAAGCATACAGCGTATAAAACAAGGGAATGGTAACTCTACAATGCACCTCGCCAGTTAAAAACACCACCTCAGTCTCCGGACCTTAACCCATTCGAAAATTTATGACACCAATTTGATTGAGCTGTCAGGAAATACAAAATATCATCTAAAGAGAATCTGAAAAGTATACTCCTTCATGAAGGGCAAAATATACACAGTGATACCTCGAAAACGTTGGTTTTGTCAATGAAGAATAGATTACAAGCAATAATAAAGGCAAAAGGTATGCATACAAAATATTGAATATGACCTTATTTATCTACACTTTGCTGTTTCATTTTGCCAATACGTTTTTGACAAGCTTATTACCGTTTTTGCTCCATTTTATTTTTGAAAACCTTATTAAAATGAAAGTTTCATTTTATTTTGAGATTTTACTGTCTTTGTACTTCATTATATTATGCTTAAATTATCAGACATTTTCTGAGTTAAGTAATATGTTTAAATATAAGCAATTGCCAATACTTTTTTTACCCACTGTATATCAAATCAAATATCTCTCACGGGCCCTAGGGGAAAGCCCGGTTGAGATGAATGCGTAGAGATGGCTCGTATTACAAGAATCACACACTAGTTTAACATAAAGGAATTTAATGAACTGGACGAACGGCTGGGCCGCTTTACATCGATGAATGCTATTACAGTACTGAACACGGTTTTGATGGCGGGAATCAGATAGCTTCTTATTGGCTGTTGGGTGATAACGCCGCCAGGATGACGCCCCGTACACCACATACATGTACCAAATTTGGTAGCTGTAGGTCAAACGGTCTGACCTGTAGAGCGCCAACACACACACACATTGAGCTTTATTATGAGTATAGATGCATTGCAATATGTCTTGTGCGTTATTTACATCACTTTCATTCAAAATCGAATTCCGCAGCAAACAAATTTCCTGGATTAGGTTTTCATCTACATCTTTGTTATGAAGCTTCACAAAGTTTTTGGAACATTTCTCTAATTCACGTTTTTATAATGTTTTTATATCAGTGATTAATCTGAAATCAGAAATAATATTTTTTATACTTTTAAATCTATCTTCTATTTGTACAATAAACAGCATCAATTACAGTGTTGAAAAAATGACACCTAATGTCCTCTACCGGTTTTTTTTTTATAACTTCGTCTTCTGTTAATTCGGAATATAATCTTCTTTTTTTTTTTTTCCCAATTTATTTTTTAGGATTCGTTTTTCTGAAATATTCAAACTACGTGCTAGCTCTTTTGCTTCGTCTAAAAATGCATTAAATTTTGTTCTTAAATTTTGGATTTCAGTTTTAATTTTATTGACTAAATTAAAAGCCGAGTCAGGAACATTTGTTTTTGCTTTATTGGCTAAATTAGAAGCCGAGTCAGGAACAATTGTTTTTGCTTGAAATAGTTAATTGATAGAGTCAATTTTGGACAATATTACGAACCATTCCATTAAATATAAAATGAATGTCTTTTCTTGTATTGAATCCAATAAACTTTTAACTTCGGATACCTCTGTATTATCGTTACTTACATCAATAAATTGTTCTAGGGCATTACAAGTTTATTCAAACTAGGTATACACTACTTTAACCGAATCTATTTTGGCTTGCCAATGAATGTCAAATTATGGCTTAAGAGCAATGTTTAAATGCTTTTGTAAAATTTCCCATCTTTTTGTAGATGCAGAAAATAGTCATTATAAGCGTTGGAATACCCCAAATTTTTTTTACAGTATACACTGCTGAAAGTAACACCACAAATTAATAAACTAAAGGAGTATGATAGGCAAGGCACATAAATTGCATGCGGGTTTAGAGAAAGTATTCTAGACTGTACACCTTTATATTTCCCTTTCAATGTTATTACCGTTGTTGTATGCTTGCCCTCTACAATTCATAATATGTAAATCCAGCTCGTTTAATCTTTACTATAAAGTTTTTGCTAGTTCTTCTCCAGTTACATCAACTAAATGGCTCATTTATAGTTAACACTTTCTCTTCAAAATTTACATACCTAATAAAGATTAAAGTTTGTTCCTTATGGGAAATATCAGAAGTACAATCCCTTTGAATACTATAGTACATGGCTGCTTTGGTATCATGTTTCATTTTGTTAAGGGCTTCATTTCCTAACGCAGAAATAATTTGTTCTTGTGACCTATGTGCTAAATGATGCAGAATTCTATTTTTAGAATTTATTATTTTGTTTATATGATCCATTACACAGGGTCGCATTTACTTAATAATTCCATTGAAAAAATAATATAATAAGGCTACCTATTATGTCGTGGATTCCTCAAAGTGAAAGATTATTGCACGCTAAAAATAGAATCACATCTATAATTCTTTCAAATAGCAATTTGAGACGTGCCGTTTTCTTACTTATGTTAACTTGATTTGTTTTATCAATAGTCGAACATAAATTCAGTCATTTTAGTAATTCTTTTTAAGCAATAAACGAATTAAAATGACAACTAGAGTGCTCATGATCTTGGATTACAGTTGACAGCTTTCTCCAGTTATTATAACCACCTATTAATCGTGTAGTTTGGTCATTTGCTCTTCTTTTGGAAAACAGTATACAACAGAAGCAAAACATGGAGTCTTGCGTTTTTCCATAAGTTAACCATCTGAGAAGTTGGGTCCCACCATTTGGCATTTTTTTTAAAGCAGTACGTAGTGGAAAATGATCTACCTTCAGCATTTTTGGCAAAAAATCCCTTGTGTTGTACAGGTCTGCGTTAACACAAAACATTCTAACTTTATCAGTTATAATACTTGGCCATAAACCAGGATCATTTAAACTCTCTTGATTCGTATTTGTTATTGTTATTTCCGTCATTATTTTCTAATTCGGTCATATTTGTATAAACACGCGGTTCTTCAACAATTTTCACAGTTTCCACATTTTCATTGCTAGACTGCTATTTTTCCCGGAACCTTCTTCCCCAGTTGAAGTTTGAATTTTAACTTCTGGAGTCGAAGCAATTTCTTTGCTAGAATTACTTCGTAGCCAAGAAAACAGATCTACTAGTCACTTCTTGAAGTTTAGCTTTTCTTCTTTTCTGATAATTTTCTTTTTTGACACCCAGAGGGGTATTTCCTCTGCATGGGCATGGTTATATCTAACAGTATTAAGCAGTTTATGGAATGAATTATCAAATTACTATTTGCTATACTATAAGCTATTACCTTACCTTATATTAACAATATTTTGCACACTTGCACTAAACTATAATATATACTGTAAACTCCATATGTTTCCAAATCCGTTGACTACTGCATTTAAACTTCTTCCTTAATTTTTTTTCCATTCCGCATTTCAGCCGGTCCTGCAGTAATGCAATGTGCATTGCTAGGAGTTGATAGTTTAATTTATCTTCGTTTTACTTTTTGTTTGAACAACTCAATATAAACAAACATACGCAGATGCACGGATAAAAATTATTACATTAGATGTAGAAAAAATTAAACAGTTGATGATTTACAAATCCATTTGAACTCAGCCTCAGCCTCGACTTCTGGTCGCCGCATGCAATCAGAAGTCGCGCCGCTCTGTCTTAATATTGCTGAAGGGGATTCCCTTATTCATAAATGAACCCCCCCCCCCTTTTTTTTATAGGCATCACTGCAATCATTGCCTAAAAACGGCGTCAGTCGACGCTTAGCCAGCCACGCGGAAACAAACTTGTATACTTTCAGTACGTGTAAACGCTATTACTGTTCAGAACACTATTTTAATTTTAAATCACGGTGGGGCCCCACTCTGTCGCGGGGCCCCGCTGCATAGCACCCGCCGCACCCCCCGGATGGCCGGCACGGGCCTTGAAGCGCGGGAAACTAATTCTTTTTTCCCATTCCTATAGGTATTTTGCTTTTATTTTCCCAGTTTTTATTTCCTTCTGCCCTCTGTCGCGGGCAATTTTTTAAAAATTCCGATTTCACATATTAATGCCTTGGTATAAACATGTTTGGTTTCCTCAATATTGCCGCATAAACCAGAATAACTAGCAATCGTCATGGCTGAGTCGACAGAACATCTCATTTAACATAGGTTGATCCGTGTTTCGAATCCCAACTACGGTGTTTCAAAGACTGGAATTCTTTTATTTAAATTGTTATCTATTAATTATACAAGTCGATTCAAATCTTATCTTTCGGGGAGGTAGGGAAGATCTCAAGAAATCGATTTTAATAGGAAAGTCCGCAAACTTCATCTGCATGGACAAATGAAGTGAACACAAGGAAACAGTAAAGTTAAATGGTAAAGAATGTGACCTTTAACCCAACAAGGTAAAGAACATTCGTTATTAGTAGGTGCTCAAAATTGCGACCATTTATAAGAACGTGGGATTCACAGCTCCGTTGCATCGGCCACCGAACATTTTCAAAAACGCCTGGCATATCACGGGCTGAGAGACGAGCGGCCTCTGAAAAGAGATTCGCCGAACAAGAAACTCATTCCTTAATTCACGAGTTGCTTCCCATGAATTAAGTAAAGAGTACTCTCAGTGCTCTTTTCAGGAGTAACAAGAAATGGAATCAATATACATATTCTCAGAAATTCTGTAAAGCAATAAAACATTTGAAATTTTTTAAGTAAAATTAAAACATTTTCAGTAATTGTGATAACCGGCGGGAGTGGTAAACCCAAAACTTTCTTCTATACTCTCTAATAAATTCGTCATGCATACATTCACCAAAAATAATATTAGCCTACAATAGTTAGGAAATATTAAATTTTGGCATAAATTTATTATTCTTACTAGATTTGGCTCAAAATTTGACAGGTGTCTATACTGTAATGATTCAGCTTCTTCCCTGCTTGTAACCATGGTGAAGTTTCTTTTCCCCGCGCTTCATAATTAGCATCCAGACAGCAGTATCAGCAATGGCGACGTCCTACCGCAGTGTAAGTGCTTCCAGAGTGCTAGGTGGTCAACCCCTTTAAAGTAAGGACATCTGGGCAATTAGTGTGAGTCCAGATAAAGGATCACACATGCAAAAAACGGGTATTTGAAACAGATGTAAACCTGCATTCTTTACATTGTAGAGGGTGGCTCTTCAACGGATTCCCACGGTCGACGGTAGACCAGTGAAGTTGTTGCTGAACGGTTATTGGATAACCGGGAGCTAAATGGTCCGATGTGAATGAGGGTGAGGACAGAAGAAAAGTGCGAGGAGGTTGGAAGAGAGGAGAATCGTGGAGAAGGAGGAAAAGAGCGGTGAGAGCGGAGTGTCGGAAGAGAAGTCTACCCGAGAAAATTCGGTGGATCCCTGGAGCTACGCCTGTGTTTGCTAGGACGCTAAGAGTCGGTTAGCTGTTTTCTTAGGAGGTTTCTCCGAAAGTATTCGAGGAACTATCCTTGTTGTGTCGAATAGAATACTAATAACTCATTAATAACCTAGAACCTAGATGATGAACTGTAATTTTGTGTAAATAAAGCTGTAAATAAAGAATTTGATTATAACGCTACCCTTTATTGGATCGGACTGGATCGAGACTTTACAGTACTATTGATGTACTCCCAGGGGGCACCTCAAAATGAGGATGAACAAATTCCGACATGGTGGTTGGTTCTCCCCACCATGGAGGGTACACAAAAAGGTGGGACTCTGGCTTCTCCCGCCGATGACAGGACGTACTTCCCTAGGGCAGGGTTGTGCCTTGGCCGGTGATGGCCCTTAAGACTCAATCACCGTTCCCGTCAGTATTGCTGCTGCGGCGGTCAGGTCATTCAGTTTTTTTATACGTGTGCTCTCGAGGTGGGTCGGTGAGTCAGTGATATCACTTATACTATAAATGTTAAATTTGTGTACCGAATTTTATCTGTCCAGCTCTCTTCGTTACGTTATTATTATGTTAACTTACATTAGAATAGAATGACAGATGGACTTGCTGATACAGACCTCGGATCAAAATATGACGGAAATTTGCAAATTTTGTGTAATGATCATATACCAAATTTCGACCATCTAACTCAAAGTGTTTTTTTATTATCTTTGTCACAGACAGACAGACGTATATTTTCCAAAATTGTGTTTTTCGAACTCAGGGAGGTCTAAAATATGAAGATTCGCCAAGATCACGAGTTTTAATTTTTTGACGATTATTATGTTTTCTCTATACTATTGTTCATACCACCTGCTACTTCCTGTTTCAATGTATGATGTCGGCCCCTATTCCTGTAAAAAAATACTTCACTTTACCAGTCCTTCTCATACAGAGTAGACGTACTTTTACTTTCCTTATAATTGTTGATCGTTTATTATGAGTGTTAATAGTAATAAATTTATTTTTTATAATTAATATGGATTAAGTCCATTCTACTCTAATTGTTCACTATCGACGAATTTATTACTTGCTGGCATACCGCCAGAATTAGGCCTACCGCCATAACATAAAATTGGTCTGTTGAGCCTGAGAGATAGCGTTATAAAATGTCCCTCACGGCTTTATATCGTCAAAGAGGTGCATTTAATACTAAAATCAATAAGAATGAAACCTTCATCAAGGAATTTCAGCTTTCCGAGGACTAGAAAAAGGATACTATACAATCTAGCACTAAGCTAACATCAGTCAAAGATATTCTGCCAGGACTCGATGAAATAAAGTGCTCTGCCAGATTTAAAAGATGCTTTAGAGCTTACTATTGAATTGGAAGAAGATGCTCAAGAAATGAAGGTAAGCCTTCTTGTATTTCTTTCCAAATATGAAAACGAAAGCGAAACTGTTTGCTCTATTCCAAAAGCAAATATTAAAATACCTGACTTACCTTTGCCTACATTTTGTAGAAAATTTCAGGAATTCGAGCTATTCAAATCTCAGTTTATGAATGTTGTTGGAAACAACCCATCATTGGATGAGACTCAAAAACTCATATATCTGAAAAGTTCTTTAAAAAACGAAGCAGCGTTAATTCAAAGTGATCAAGATACTTTTTATTTTCTGTTGAATGCCTTAGAAAAAAGATATCAGAATAAATGAGCATTAGTTGATACACAGATATCCGAAATACTTTCGATTAATAAATATCATAATGAAAATTCTACTCAAATCAGGTCATTAATCGATGCTGTTAGAAATCATATGCGATCTTTAATATGATTGTATCTGATGCTATAATATTACATGTGTTAAATTATAAAATTGATAAGGAATCTCAAAGAGTATTCCAATTAAGTCTGATAACGACTAAAGTTCCCAGTTTAGAAAAACTCCTTTTATTTTTGGAATTAAGATGCATGCAGCCAGAATCTGTTATTAAACCAGATTTCTCGCAAAAAATAACCCAACAAAATGTAAAATAACTTCCGTTTTCAGGGGGAATAATAATTCTTTTGGATAATACATCTCTATTATCCAAAAACAAGTAAAATAAAAAAATGCGTCATGAATAAATGCAATTTTTATTATCCCTTATATAAATGTGATAAATTTTAAAAACTTTCAATTTCTGAAAGGAAGAAAATTGTTCAATTAAATTACGCTCTCTGTCAACAAATCATTTTAATAATTGTCCCAGTTCTTTTTTCTGTATAAATTGCATGAACAAAAATATTAACGCAATGCATAATATCTTACTATGCGAAGATAAATGTATTACTAATCAAAAAATAAATTCTGCAGCGGGTGAAGCGTCTGAGTCATCAGTGACCTTGGCTTCCAAAAGCGATTTTATTGGCAAAGGGTTGCTTAATACTGTTATGATTTTTATTCATGGTCCAAAGGGGGAAATAAAGCTACGTTGCGTTTTTGATTCGGCTTCGGGATATAATTATTTAACTTTGAAATCAGCAGATATGTTAGGATTAAATAAAATAAAAACCAACTTCACCTTACAAGGTCTAAATAATTCTCTTTCACGAGTTAATCATTTTGCAAAGGCAGCTGTTTCGAAGTTAGATGATACATTTCACTTGCATGATGTTGAGTTTTTATTCACTCCAGAAAAAGATAAACATTTTGGAACTTGCGATTCCTACAGGTTTCTAATATTCTTGCGGATCAAGATCTTAATAAACCTTCAGAGATTTCTTGCTTGCTAGGAAGTGAACACTTTTTTGATATTTTTGGTCCAAACCAAATAAAATTACCTAACTTCAGATTAGTAGAATCTAAATTTGAATTTATTGTCGCAGGATCGTATAATGATGAATCTTGCTATCCAAATTATTGTTTCCTTTCAAAGGGTTTAAGTAACTCTGATGATACAGTACGTTCTTTTGGGAAACAGAAAATATTTCCGAAGAGCAAACTAAATTTAACGATGAACTTTCATACTGTGCAGATCATTTTGAAAGAACTCACATTAGGAAACCTTGTGGTAGATATTCTGTTTCGCTACCATACAAACCAAATATCGAAGAAAATGTAAATTTAGAGGATTCTAGAACCATTGCGTCTAAACGCCTTGATCAACTCCGAAGACGTCTAGATCGTGATAACAAATTAAAAGTTATTTACACAATTTATTGAAGAATATCTTTCTTTAGATTATATGGAAGAAGTTTTGGAATTTGATGAAATAAAATCTGATGATGGATTCTTTCTTCCACACCATGGTGTACTTAGATCTGGCAATCGCGCTCGTCCGTTTACAGCAGTTTTCAATGACTCACAAAAAACTAATCTAAATAGCTCCCTTAATGATGTTCTGCGTAAAGGAGGTACAATCCATGAAGACTTATTTTCTATAATGCTTCGTACGCGTAAGCATCGTTATTCCTTTAGCTGTGGTATATGCCACATGTTTAGACAAATTGAAATAAGTCCCCAAACAGTGACATTTTCAAAAACTCCTTTGGAAAAAAGGGTCCAAATGAACTGGCTCAAATTTATAAATTGAAAATAGTCACTTATGGAACAACACCCGCATGTTACCTGTGTACGCGAGTTCTAAAGCAACTTGCAATGGATGAGAAAGATAACTTTCCCATTGCAGCTAATGTTGTTCTGCAAGATGTTTACTTGGATGATATCTTAACTGGATGCACCAGTCTCCATGAACTTGAACTTTTAAAAACTGAACTTAATCTTCTTTTTAAAAGTGCAGGTATGACCTTGACTTAAATTTCGATCAACTCTCTGAAGAAACTGTAAAAACTTTGGGTGTTTTATGGAAGAGTTCCTCAGATATCTATTGTTTCAAAGTTTTTCTTCCTACCATTTAGATCTTCACGAAGAGAGATGTCCTTTCTCAGATCGCACGCCTATTTGACCCTCTTGGTATTTTAGGACCTGTAATAAGCAAAGCCAAATTCTTCAAAAATTATGGCTACTTAAATTAGATTGGCATGAGAAACTACCTATAACAGTTTCCAACGAATGGACTTCATTTGTCCTATCCTTACCGGATTCAGAAAAACTCAGAATCCCAATATTTGTCCTATTAGAGCATCCTGAAAGAATTGCACTTCTTGGATTCGCCGATGCCTCGGAAAAGGGATTTGCAGCTGTTGTATGTTTCTGTTCTTGCAAAGAATGGTATCAATAACTGTCGCCTTCTTTGTAAGTAAATCACGGGTAGTACCGCTCAAGACTCTATCCATTCCCCGGTTGGAGCTTTTGGTCTGCCTCCTGTTGTCCAATCTAGTAAATAACGTTGTGGCTGCACTTAAGACTGACCTTCCGGAAACAACCTTCTATTCTGATTCCACAACTGCCTTAAATTGGATAAGGACTTCTCACTTTCTCAAGACATTTGTCGCTAATAGAGTGGCAAAAATACAAGAATTAACTAAAAACTTTTCTTGACAACATATATCGTCTTAAAATATTCCAGCTGGCCTCCTTTCCAGAGGTTTGAACGTCCCAGCCTTGGTCAAGAGTGAACTGTGGCGGAAGGGCCCCGACCCTTCAAAGCTTGTACATGCTGAACATTCTCACAACAGTACTGATGCCATTAAGAAGGAATTTAAAACTTTTGTAACTAAAACGCTCCTAATATGTGCTGAAATTGATTTATTTCATAAGATTGTCTCTGCAACTAATGACTTTTGTAAATTAGTTCGAATTCTTAGTTATATTTTCAGATTCATCAAAAAGGCCAAATCAACAAGTGACATACGCATCACCTGGCCTTTAAATCACAAGGAGCTTACTGGAGCAGAGATATGGTTATTAAATACTGTTCAAAAAATAGAATTTCCTAGTGAATTTAAAAGTTTAATTAAAGGTCAACCTGTACCTTGTAGTAATAGCAAACTTGCTTCTTTAAATTTTTTTATTGATGAAAATAATATTATTCGTGTTGGAGGTAGATTACAAAACTCGTCTTTGTCTTTCAATGAAAAATGCCCTATAGTGTTACCTAGTAAGAATGCTATAACTTTAATTATTATAAGATATTATCATAATAAATACTTTCATGTTGAATCTAACAATTTGCTATGCCATGTTTGTTGTAAATATTGGCCACTTAATGGTAGAAATCTAACACGCCAAATTGTTTACAATTGTATAATTTGTTTTAAAAATAAACCTGTGATGTCAAATCCATTAATGGCTAATTTGCCCAAAGAAAGGGTAACTCCCACATTTCCTTTTAACAACTGTGGAGTAGATTTCTGTGGTCCATTCTTGGTAAAATACAAAAATCAGCGTAAAGGAGTACTGAATAAAATTAATGTCTGCATATTTGAATGCATGGTTACGAAAGCGATCCATTTGGAATTTGTGCGTGATCTTACTTCCCAAGCATTCATTACCTAAATAATTTACAGGAAAGGATCAAATGAAAAATGAATCCCTTCCAGGTACGAAATGGATCACGGGTAAAATTACAGACGTTTTTTCCTGGGAAAGATAATAAAATTAGAGTTGTGAATATTAAACTTCCTGATAGAAAAATAATTAAAAGAAATATCAGAGATGTTTGTATTTTACCTACTGTATAAAAAATGTGCTAATTATTAATTATCATTCTTGTATTATACATATATATTAGTGTACTTGCATTTGTTCATTTTTTTTTCTTACATTCCATTTGATTAAACATGTATTATTGTATTTATGTTCTGAAATTTCTATTCATTTATCTGTTGAAATTTATTTCAACGGGGGCCGGGATGTCCGTACCACCTAATATTTCCTGTTTAATGTATGGTGTCGCCCCCTATGTCCTGTTAAAAATACTTCACTTTACCAGTCCTACTCATACAGAGTAGACGTACTTTTACTTTCCTTATAATTGTTGATGATTTATTATGAGCGTTAATAGTAATAAATTTATTTTTTGTAATTAATATGGATTAAGTCCATTCTTTAATTGTTCACTATCGACGAATTTATTACTTGCTGGCATACCGCCAGAATTAGGCCTACCGCCATAACATCTACGTATACGAGAAAATAAAGATTGTTATTATAAAATTCTTCTATATAGAGATGAGATGAAACAGACCTGAGATCACAAATGTTTATTTATCGTTTTTAAATGTATATCTTACCAAACTGGTTCGAATGTAATTTCAGCATGAAAAAACGCGGTAATTGATTTTGATAAATGGACGAATCGTTGTTTGCTCGTTTTAATTAGTTACTCATTCTTGTTAAAGAGATGCACTTTTGAAGCCGGTCAAACTTCCTGAATTACTTTGATTATAGATTTTTTTTATCACTTGAAAGGCACTCTCATATCTTTTTAAAACTGCCATTTTAACTCAAAGTAATTGCTGGTTCATTATCCATTTTCGAATTATCGGAGATAAAACACTGATATGCTATTCAATTGTTATCTTTAGAATTACTCGCAATACACCGGCATTATGGCTGAAGGGTAGCACGTCTTCTCGGTAATCTGGGCGTTCCGGGTTCGAGTCCTGGTTCGGGCATGGTTGTTCTTCACCCTGCGTTTTATTTTTGAGGGGTGTGAAAGAGGCCACCTGCAAAGCTGCGTTCTTACGACATTTTGTCGGTAAACTGGGCAGATATTAAAGCATCCTAGAAAACTGCAAGAGAGGGTCAACTGTGGAAAGTGTGCCAAGTCTGAAAAGGGGTTGTGCAAGTGGTGTTCCTACGACCTGTCCGCCTGCAGACGAGGCACCCTTTCTTCTGCTTTCCCTCTCTTTCGGTTTTCTGGGGCGTGTTGATGCCTATCCAGTTTACCGACAATTTGTGAATAAACTGTACAAGCACCAAAGTGCCCCAGAAGAAAACGTTCCTCGTCTCTAGGCGGACATTGTCGTAGGAATGCCGCTTGAGTATCATCTTCTTATGAGCTAAAGTCAGACTTCTGGCCTCCGGTGCTCAGGGGGTCTTCACCCTCAGAAGGTACTGCACCCGTCTCTTCTCGATCTCTTGGACTTGGTTTTAACTGGTGTTCAATCCAAGGGAGATAAGCAACGACAACATGAATGTCAATATGGACATCAGATGTCAATGAAGACTTGAAATTATATTTGAATGCTCTTTTCCCATATTAGACCCTTTTGAAGAATCTTTTATACTCGAGTCTGATTAACTTTCAGTCTCAGCACATCCAAAAAGGCAGTGTTTTAACCCTTTGTTGTCGAATGTATTTTCTCAGTCACCTTTCAAGACAGAGCATCATTTTGACATTTTATTTATTTATTTTAAATTTTTATTGATAAAAATACCTACAAAATGTTAAAATGATGTAGATCTGGGGGCATGGCAGTGCCACCGCCAAGTCGAGCAAAAAACAAGCGGCACGGCAGTACCATCCTTTTCTCGAAGCAGTTCAGGCCATTTTCGACCTCCTATAACTTCGTTGTGGATAAAACTAGAAGCCTGAATTTTCAGTAACCAAGCAGACATTATATAAACACTATATATTTCAAATTTCATTAAATTTGAACCAGTAGTTTAAGATTTATAACTAGTCAAAGTTTGTGAATTTTGTCACTGACTGACCGATCATCAAAACTCTAAGGCACTTCTAGCAGAAATAGAAGCTTCAAATTTAGAATACAGTTAGAGTTTAGTGTATAAATCAAGGAAAAACTAAAATATGCCTGTAATAATGGACGGATCGATAAATTTCTCGAAGTTTCGAGCAGTATCCATTCGTCGCCAAGTCGCCAAATGGTCGTCAAGTTTGTCACCAAGTTCTGGGATCACTGGCTCGGCATCCGACAGCATCGAATACAGATTACTGTAAAACGGTCTTTCTTATGATGACACTATTTGCGCTGGGAATCAAAATTACAGGTTTGTAACAATATCAAATTGAAATAATTCAATTTGAAGCTGTGGAAACTACAAACGCAATGGGTGACTTTCAGAGAATCAATCTGGTAGAAGAAGAGCAAACTGATCTTCAAAGTATGATCGCAAAACTTAATGCCGATTAAAAAAAGAGTCTTCGATATGATCACAAATAAAATGGACACAACCGATAATAACGCTGATGTTTTACGCGGTTTTGTGAGTGGAACTTGTGGAACTGGAAAGAGCTTTTTAATAAAAACTCTGAAAGTTTGGGTTAAGACGTATTTAAACAAAAAAAGTGGCAGTTAGTGCTCCAACAGGAATAGCTACATTCAATGTGAATAGACTGACTATACATAGACTATTGCAGCTTCTTGTAGAACACAAGCAAACACCGAAGTACAAGCCACTTTCTAATGAAGTGCTCCAATTTCTGAGATCAGATTTGAAAGAAGTAGTGTTGTTTATCATAGACAAAGTGTCGATGATATCCAATGTTACTTTAACATATATTCATTTACGCTTATATGAAATATTCGACACAAGCGACGATCAGAATGGGTGGTTTGGAAAAAAACATCTTGTAGCTTTCGGAGATTTCTTACAGCTTCCGCCGGTAAGGGAAAAGTCACCTTTTGAAAAACTATCAACTGCTGAAACTGACAAGTTGTTAGGTTCCCTCAATGTACCGAATTTGTGGATTGAACTGTTCATATACGATGAACTTACAATTAACATGCGACAGCTCAATGATTCTGACTTTTTTGAAATGCTAAATAGAATAAGATTAGGTGTGACTACACAAAAAGACCGCGACTTACTCTCAACTAGATTAATAACTCTCAAATCCAATTCAAATGAAAATTGATTAATTGAAATAATTGAACACTTCTCGAAACTTCCTGATGATACCGTTTGGTTATTATCTACAAAAAAAAAAAAAAAAAAAAAAAAAAAAAAACATGTGTCAACAATTAATGCTTAAATCTCTTCCACATCCTTCCATTCCTTAAGTTATTATGTAATTAGCTTGCCTAATAACATCTTATAGTGACCATATCAATATTAAAAATCTTTTATGGTTTAAATAAATAGATTGACTTGGCAATCGCACTAAACAATATAATTTAATATAATATGTTAATGTAATCTAATTTAATGTAAAGATACATTGAGTTTTCATGCGATGGCCAAGTCAATCTATTTATTTAAACCATAAAAGATTTTTAATATTGATATGGTCACTATAAGATGTTATTAGGCAAGCTAATTACATAATTACTTAAGACAGAAGGACACTTAAGTAGGGACTAAATAAATTGACCGACTTGGTATTACATGGATCTCACAACTTTTTACTATAGAAGAACTGAGTTGCGAGACTTGGTTTTTTTTTACAAGTTATGTTTTTGATGGCATTCATTTTCCTGGGAAACTCAACTGAAAGCAGCTGTATGCATTTATTTTTTAATATAATAAACAGGTCCATATATTAAGTGAATAATTATACATCAATGTATCTTCGTAACTAAAAAAAAGTTAAAATTCGGAACAAGTCATGAAATACTTTAATTTGTGCGAATTTATGCAATTCATTTTAAATCATACAAGATTTTCGGTAAATTTTAATTTCTACAGTTTTTTTTGTTTTTGTTTTTTTTGCATTGCAAGTTAAAAAAAAGTAGGACAATCCTTATTTTTTATTAATTTGTTTAAAACTTTTGAGGGATTCTAGTTGCATTTCCTGTAATTCTCTTATTTCGGCTTTCATGCTTTAGGTTATTAAAAGCAAACAATGGCAATTTTTAATTTATTCTTTTTTGCTCTCATGTTTATATTTGTTCTTCTTTTGCATAGAAGTGATTTAAAATATAAAAATATGAAGCAAAGCGGTACCTATTTTTCTTTCTGCCTTTTCAAAATGAATTTTTTAAAAAAAATCAAAATTATACAAGTTTTTCACTTTCGGAACAGTAGATGGAAACATGCTAGCAAAGCAATTCTGTTGCATTACATTATCGTCTAAATATACGATATAGCAATGTTGTAATCATTATTGCGAAAAAAGTTTCAATTTATAAAATGCCTCAAATTTAACAAAAAAAAAAAAAAAACACCCAGTAATTTATATAACAAAACATAAAATCATTGATGAATTGCTAGCAGTCAATGAAGAGTATATGGTCATATATCGGGTATGATGATTCTTTTTCTATCTGTCGCTGGACCCAGATACTAATGATGTTTACATTGAAATGACTTTCAGTTTCAAAATAACCAGCAAGTATATAAAATATATATTTAAGAAGATAATAGATACTTGAATACAGAATTTATTAATCATCCCATATTATTCTTTTTCCACATTTGACAACCCTTTTCTTCGCAAGACATTGAATTAAATTCTTCTTCTTTTTTTTGTTTTAAAATCGAAGATTTCAACGGCGTAGTTTTGTACAATAAAAAAAACTTCTGTCTTAAAAATTAAAAAGTCTGAAATTAAAATTTATTAATATATGTACAAGCTAATCTTCTCATAAATTAAAAGAGTTTAAAAAGACAAAACTCGAATTAACTCATAATGTAAATTTTGAATATTAACATTTCATTTAGTCTGCTTGACATTAATATTTTTACTTGATATTATACGTTGTTTTCATAACAATATTTAAAAATAGGAAGAAAAAATGTAAATAGAATTTTTTTTAGAAATCTGGTTCTTAAAACGCATCTAATAAAAGAAATAAATTTATTTAAAAATTTTTAATTATAGTTAATTTATATATTTTTGATTTAGTAGCATTAACAAACAAAATACCAACATAATAAGTTGCATTTTCGAGTAGCTATTTTTATCTATATCTATATCTATACTTATAATAAAGCTCAATGTGTGTGTGTGTGTGCGTGTGTGTTGGCGCTCTACAGGCCAGACCGCTCGACCAAACGCTACGAAATTTGGAACGTTTATACCTTGGAGGCCGGTAATGTGCACCTCGGGGTTATTTTTTCGAATTTTTAATTAGAATTTTATTTATTTAAAAATTAAGCGAAATTTTGCGTGTTTCTGCTATAATTTCCGAAAATATTACCGCACAAAAAAGATTTTTACATCAAGTTAAAGATAAAAAATTTCTCTTTTTAACTGATACCAATGTTTTAACCTTAAAATTAAATTTATATTTTTAATTAATTTTTTTAACTATATTTTTCAACGATTTTTTTCGTACAAAATAAAAATAAAATTTAAGCTGCACAAGCACGTTTCGCATTCATGGGAAAAAATTAGCTTTTTTCAAAGTGTTGCCATCACATTGATTAAACCTCCAATTGAAAATAAATTAAATCTTTTTGGAAATGAAATCTGCAAAAATATAATTTTCAACACGTGTCTGTAGAAAATGAAACAAATATGAAATATTATTTTTTCTAAAAAATAAATTCAAGAAAATTTATTTTATGATCTTTTACACTTTCTATATTATTAATTCAATAAATCAGTTTTATTTTAAGGCAAGTTTTGTTTAATATGAACAGGATATCCATTCAAATCAGGGCCACACAGCTAATTTGTAAAGCTTTAGTAAGACACAGATGTGCTAAAATGGTCTAAATGGAAAATGATTATATTTTATGTAACTTGATTCAATAAATGCTCTAATAAATAACGAGTTTTTGATTTTACATAAAGCTTCTGCTGTGGAAATCACGATTAACAAAATGTTCTTGAAACACTAATATTTTAAATAAAAAGAGTTAATTTCCAATCAACTAAATCAATCACTTCAACTGACTGATTTATGAAAATTTGAATATCATTATTCAATAAAAGAGGATAATTTTAGATTTTCCATCGATTGTTTAAAAGAAAATACGCCAATCAGCGCTCAGGTTTCTCAAGATTAATTGGCCTAAAATTATGAAAAGTTGAGTTTTTCTAAATTTTTAAAACTCAAAACTTCATAAATCAGTCTTAGTTGATCGTTGAAAATAGAAACATTCTTTCATTTATTTAAAATTTGGTGTGTACAGAATATTTCTCAGAATATGATACCTTACTGCATTAAATTTAGACTTCATAATTTTTGAATTATATTTATAGGCCGGAACAAAATATTATTATTGATTTCATTTCAATCCTTTTGAAAGCAAAACTAAAAACTGAATTTTATGCTGAATCTGAGAAATTTTTGTTGAATTATTCTTTGAGATATTACATAAATTATGAAAAATATTTTGTAATTCACATAAGACTTAAATACCGAGCGATTCTGTTTGCAGTACTCATATTCAATAATAATAATAATAAATAAATAACAATAAAAATGATAAATAAAATAAAACGCTTTCTTTCATTAAAAATATCTTTATATTAATTGCAATCTCAGCATTTCCACTTTAAATTAAAGTTGAAATTTTACCGGAAATGACAACAAATTAGGAAAATATATATAGTAAACGATCTAAACAACAGTATAAGTTTGGTATGACTATCAAAATTTGAAGATTAAAAATGTTTTGTTTGAGAAGCTATTAAGAGACAAGTTACTGAAAATATTTAATTGAAAATTGTAGCGAGCGGTAATACTTGTGGACCGGCTGGTCGCCAAAACCGGCTAGTTTATTAAATAAAATATTATTGCCTTGTTTATTTAAAAAATTTAAAAAAAAACATTCAAAATAAATACGTAATTGCAAAAATAAAAATGTTTAAACTATTATCAAAAATTACATTAATAAGCAAAAGGATTACGTCGTTCGAATTATACAATTTTATTTTTCAAAAAATATTGCTTTCAATATACGGCTTAATAGAAAGTTAACAGGTGCATGTAGTTAAACAAATCTGATTGCCTCATATTTAGAAATATAAAATTAGAAAGAAAAAGGCACATTTATATCTATAATCGAGGCATAAACGCTAGCGCTTTCGACATCTCATGTGGGTATATCTTGAATGTTCACAACTCTTTCTGCACATAACATATTCCTCTATTATATGGCATAATAGAAAGTTACCAGATACATGTAACTTTATATAAAAGGTAAATCTGATTGCCTCATATTTAGTAATATAAAATTAGCGAAAATTAGTCACATATTTATTTGTAATAGAGACATAAATGCTAACGACTTACTCATCTCGTATGGGTGCAACTTTACTGTTCACAAATCTTTCTGCACATAATATCAGCAGCAATATCAGTATGAGTTCTCATGAATTGCCTCCATTCTTCAGAACCAAAAAATTCTTTTCTCTGTACCATTATATAACCCTGCGCAGCTGTTTTTAGGTCATCATCGTTGTGTAGATCAGCAAAAACTAAAAAATTACACGCATTTGATCGGCACAAGCCATCTTTCAGGAAAGAAGAACATTCATTTCTTAGGGAGAAAATTTGATACTTATCTGCAATCCTGTACAAATTGGGTGCATTTTCAAACCGCAGATCTTCCAATGAATCAGTGTACATGTACAGCAGCATTCGGTGTACGATGTCATCCTCGAAATCGTCGATATCGACATATCCGCTGTTATTCTCTTTCATGTCACTGCTGAACATGCTCCTGAACACTGGAGACCTGGCGCTTAAAATGCCCTTGTGAACGGGAAATGTACTAGTCGAAGTACGGAGCACCGCGTTGCTGCAGATGGCATCTTCATACATGGATTTCAAGTCCTTCATCAGATGTGATGTGTTTTGAGATTTATCTTTTAAAATAGTTTGTTCTTTTCTGATGGCAACAACTTCATTCTCAAATTCAGGAAAAATCATGCCACACCCGCAATATTCAAAGAGAACTTTTCCACTTGAATAAACACATTCACAACTGAGCGAGAAGACATCATTTGGTAAATATTGATTTCTTCTTTCCATGACTTCTTTTGCTGAAAATAACTCACATAATATTCCATTCTTTAAATCTTCTTCGAAATATTGGTATGTTTTGCAATTTTCCATTTCCCCCTTTGAATCCACAATAGAAGTCTTAAGCGAAAAATATTTTATATCGCCATTGAATGAATTAAATTTTATAAACAACTTTCTCTCAATATCTTGTATTTGGAGTAGAACTAGGTCAAATTCAATCGAATCATCTTTGAATTTGTTTTTCTGCTCAGATTTAAGAGTACTGAATTTGTCAATTCTCCATATGAAAGATCTCCGATTCAATTTGAAAGTGGTTCGGGCATATAAATGCTGCTTTCTAACAGGTTTCTGTTCGTTTTGCCATAAAGTACACTGAATAGTCAGAGTGTCTCCAACAAGCAAATCTTCTCTTTGAATGCCGAAAATTCTTTTTCGTGTCTCGTCTTCTACGAATTTCCGATTGAAGTCTTTTCTGAAACTTTTATTCGATGATACATTTATTTCTTTTAAGATTGAGCCGTCTTTACCCAGAAACGCGAGCACATAATTTACTTCAACGAAATCAGGTCCTGTGCAGTCCTTGACTCTATGAAGATAAAACTCGACTTTATGCTCATGCGAGTGTCCCATCATATAAACCCGCAAACACCATTTGGTGCCTTTCACAGCATCTGCAATGAAAGCAGGACTCTCGAAATGTTCTCCAAAATTCAACCAGCAGTGACTTGCATTCACAATTTTCCATTGGAAAGTGCATCCTTTCGTTTCAACACTAGTTTCACTTGCCATTCAGAATACTTTTCGTATTGATATTATTAAATTCAAGCAAAGGATGATAAAAAATAAATATTCGAAAAGGGAATTAAAATTATGCTGTTGTTTAAAATATGTCACAAACCATGTCTCATTTCGACCATAACACTGCATTTCAGTTGTGAAGTTTCGTAGGATAAGGGGAATTCCTTTCTGGCTTGTAATAAGTTATCTATGAGAATGTGATCTTTTGGCATTTACGATAAACGGAAAGTGCTTATCGGGATTTCGCTCAATGCAAAGCGTCAAAATCTTCTATCAGATAAACAAGGGGTGGGCAGACTTTTCTTGGGTATGGGCATTTCAAATTTTTTCAAGTTGTTGTGGTCTAGCTTAGTGACATAGGTTTGCAATATTTATACAAAGTAATAATAAATACGGAATATGCACTTACTAACATAACTACAAACATAATAATAATAGCAAGACACAAACATAATAATAGCCACAATATAATAATATCAAATGACGCATTTAATATCAATATTAAAAAAATAAATCATTTTCATCTAAAGTTAGTTTTTCTAGTTATAATTAGAAGAAAATTTCGGTTAAATATGCCCGCCAATATATCGGTATAAAATTACTAACCACTAATCTTGCATTGGATTTTAAATGGCCATCTGTGAGACAGAAACGAAATGTTGTCTTAATTACATTCATCGTTGAAAATGCAGATTCACACAAGCAAGTAGAGCCAAAGAAGCATGTTTAATAATATGAAGCCTTTTTTAAATTACCATACTTTAATACTTTCCAAAAGTTATTCTTAGATTCTGAACTACGTGCTTTTAAAATTATGCCATTTCGAAAGAGAGAAACTGCGCTTTCCTCGTGAGATAAAGAAAATATAATGCATCGTGATCGACTGAATGCCAACCCCTGAGATAGACGAATCAGATGAGGTGCAGATAAAAAAATATATTTCATATCATTTCACTGTGCTTGCATCCAGTCTAGCAACTACTGTACACTCCCGAATATCCGGTTCATGAGTATCCGGCCTAGTTTGCTTTTATCGTAATTAAATGAGGAAGGCAATGCATGGCAGAAGTAGTCATCTATTAATGATCTTTTCAAAAACTAAAAACTGTTTGATTCTTATCTTAGGGTTACTTTTCCATATCTGTGTAATCATTTATCAAAAAAAAAAAAATAATAATAATCTCTCCAGTCAATTTTTTTAAGAATCAGGCCTACGATATACTTTAACATTTTGTTTATGTTTCCTGCATTTAAGTTAGAAATTACAGAATTTATGTTAAAATGCGAACAGTTTAAATCCTTTAACTTACTTTTTCTGTAATAAATTCTTGAAAAGGGCAGTGCAGTATATAAGCATATAAAAACTACCAATACAGATCCCTCTATTTTAACTCGGCAAGTTACCGGCAACGGCTTCTATGATTCACTGGGCCATGACTGAGTTCACATTCTACGTGGCTTGAGAGAAATGGAGGGCTTAATGCTCAATAAGAAGTGATAAAATGCGTATTACGTAATAAGTTTGGTATAAAGATGTTTTGGTATTGTAGGGTAAAGAAATGAGTTAGAAGAACTCCGGCTTATGCGGCTTTTTGGTTATCCGGCCTACCCATCTGCCACATTAGGCCAGATATTCAGGAGCGTATTATAGTAGTTCCCTAAACGTCAACATTGTTGTTGCATGTAGAACGTCAATAAGATTACTTAAATTAAAATTTGGAATCCATACAAAGGACTCTAATTTTTTAATTCATATGGTAATACAGTTCATTATAATCCAGGTTGATCTAAAACTGTGAAGTTTACTTACTTGAAATGTTTATTAATATGCAGTGCTTAAACCGTGTAACTATTAACTAAGAACTAGTATGTTTATGATGCCAGAATTATGGGACTCTTGATGCGATTTAAATTCTGAAGCATCTGATAAATTTAAAAAAAAGTCTTGATTTAGTATTCTGGTATTCAGGAAGCTGTGAACATTCAGATTCCTGGAAGAGATTTCTTGACTTATTCTGCACCAAATTTACACAGAATAACTCAACCATTTGGATCTATGTTAGTGTTCAATTATTTAAAATGTTCAGAATTTGTTTATTTTTTATTACAGTAAAATAAATTATTATACCTACCCACTTTTACATTACTTTTATTTTTATTATTATTATTATTTAGTGCCTGCATATACCGCATCAATCCATGGCAATTGTGATGACCGTAAATTCTTCCATTCGAATATTCCATTCATGTGGCTTCAGAATCATTCGGCAAAAGTAATTCCACATTGCATATAACATGGTCTTAACTTAGGTTTTTTTTTTAAAAAAATTTATTATCTAATTGCAAGATATGTAGTGGATTCCACAATTCAACGGGGCATATTCATATAATATCAAAATCATTCGGAAATCAAACGCCATATCTGCTGTTTTTGTATTGAATTCACAATTATTTGCTTTTATTTCCTGCCAAAATATCATATGCATTCCAAAATGTAGCCCTTTCGTGTCATTAATACATCACCTAGGAACTACTTTCACAGCCGAGTATTGTGGTGGAAGCTTCATAAGGCAGATAACAACCTCCGGACATGAGTGATCACTTTTGTCTAGTGGTTATGTTACGCAGCTACGAACCCTAACATTGCGAGTTCGGTCCTCAATCACATAGGTTAGTATCAGGCAGAAACAGAATTAGAGCTCCAGAAATTTGTCAAAATATATCCCATAATATATATATATTATGGGATAACCCAAATAAAACTAAATCCGAAGTGACGAATTTTATAAGTGAAGCGAGCACGAATGAAAACAAAACTAGTGTATCTACTATAAGTTGAATAAAAAAAATACATTGTTGCAAGCTTGTTCCGCTGTCGTTCAAAATAAATTGATGATTTCTCTTGCCTTATTAGATTCAGGTTCTGAATGGAGCTGTTTTTCAAAAAAAGCGGCTAAAGAATTGAATTTCAATATAAAAAGAACAGGAAAATTTAAAAATCTATTCATCAGGAAATAGCTACGAAAAAAACAAGAATTCGCAGTTAGCTCTATTAATCTCAAAAGTAGAATTGATCTCTCAAAAGAGAAAAACAACTATTGAGATTTACATAACAAACAAAATATCACGTCATTCTATTTGACTACAAGGTCAAATATCTCTTTACGTTGTAGAATTAATTTAAAATGCCAGCAGATGATCTCTAATGCCTGATTTACACTCGGCCAGTTATAAGACGGCCAGTAGGCAGCGCATGCGTAGAAAGGCTGAAAAATGCAGCTCGGTCGATGGCAAGTAATTGTCCCTACTGGATGACAGCATGCCAGCATTGTATTTTTTCTTATTATGTATGCGTTTATAGAATTTGGCGCGGCGTTTTGGAGTGAAAAAATTGATCACGTCGTAAATTAATTCCGACATTTTTTGTTCTTTCTGATGCGAGGTTATGCTTTTAAAAAAATTTTTAATTGCCATTTCTTTCCTAAAGTTTTCCAAATTTAAGTATGTTGATCTTTTTTTAACATGCTTATTTTGTCTAAATATCCATCAATTTAATACGATACGCAATGACAAAGAAAAATTCAGGGACGTCAAAACGGCAATTTATTGCCAAGCGTGGAATGCTTGAATCTATCTTATGAAATTGTGGCAAACATAAATATATAATTGGCCAAGTGTAATTCTTATAATTGGCCGAGTGTAAACCAACCTTAAAGTGAAAGCAAAATAAATATTTTATTCAAGACTAGCCGCCTTTGGCGACCAGCCGGTTCGCCGATCTTAATGTTCGTTAAAAATTTAATAATTAAATATTTTATGCAATTCCTACTTTAATAGCT
Source organism: Argiope bruennichi (assembly GCF_947563725.1). Taxonomy (NCBI): domain Eukaryota; kingdom Metazoa; phylum Arthropoda; class Arachnida; order Araneae; family Araneidae; genus Argiope; species Argiope bruennichi. The sequence goes on from NC_079156.1 coordinate 109,401,275, forward strand.
ACTTCATCAAAATATTTTAAAACTTCAAACTTTGATTGTAATATAATTCACTCATAATTTTATGAAGGCCGTCAGTCATAACGTAATATGTGTCTCTCTAATTTTCTGTTAGCTCCCGTAGAATTTATGCTTGTAGAAATGATTAATCTGCAATGAATATAATAATATTTTTTATTGAAACAAAGCATTTTTTATAATATGATTACTGAAAACATAGTCACTGAACGTTTATACTTTATGGGCACTAAAGAATATCTTTCTTAATTTATGTAATATCTGAAGAATTTATCAACAAAATTTTCTCAGATTCATCATGAGCAGATCGATTAATAAACAATGTTTAATTTTAAATGCATCAAACACGAAGAAAATAAAACGAATCGTTTAAAATAATCGGTTGAAAACTGGTTTAAAAAAACTACTTAAAAAACGATGTACTTAAAACTATAAGTATATACAAAAAATATATAACCAACATAAATACATTTTAATTACAAAAGCATACAACTAACCTAAAAATAATTTAAATCAAGTCCGCATCCATTGATAATAATTGTGGACAGTCACAACACAATGCGCATTCGGGAATTTTCAACACCAGTTGCGGTAACGCAAATGCGCGAATTTTTCTACGCCAGTTGGGGTAACGCTATGCGGATTAGAAATTTTTAATTTCCTTTATTCTGTTTTATTTTAATTCAAAAGTACTTCAGAATGAATCTGAAAGATCGATTCATTAACAATGTTTAACTTTAAATGCATCAAACATTAAGAAAATAAACAGAATCGTTTGAAAAAATCGGCCGAAAATTATTAATCCTAGCCTCATTAAAGTGGGAAAAAAAATAAAACTGAAGCCTTACTCAATTTGCGGTGGGGAACATGAAAATTTTTGGTGGGAAAGTTAGTTTTTAATTAGTAATTAAAATTCTAATTAAAAATTCAAAAAAAGGGACCCCAGGTGCACATTCCGGACCTCTAAGTTATACATGTACCAAATTTGGTAGCTGTAGGTCAAACGATCTGGCCTGTAGAGCGCCAACACACACACACACACACATTGAGCTTGTATCTCTCTTATTTTCTACTAGCCGCCTTTGGCGACCAGCCGGTTCGCCAATTTTAATGTTCGTTAAAATTTTCATAATTAAATATTTTATGCAATTCCTACTTTAATAGCTTCTTCATCAAAATATTTTAAAACTTCAAATTTTGATAAGCATATAATTCACTCATAATATTATAAACGCCTTCAGTCATAACGTAATATGTATCTCTCTCATTTTCTGTTGGCTCCCATAGAATTTATACTTTAAATTAAAGTGGAAAGGATTAATCTGCAATTAATATAATAATATTTTTTACTGAAACAAAGTATTTTTTTTGTAATATGATTATTGAAAACAGTCACTGAGTGTTTAAACTTTATGGGCACTAAAGAATATCTTTCTTAATTTATGTAATATTTCAAAAATTTGTCAACAAAATTTTCTCAGATTCATCATGACCAGATTGATTAATTAACAATGTTTAATTTTAAATGCATCAAACACTAAAAAAAAAAACGAATCGTTTAAAATAATCGGTTGAAAACAGGTTAAAAAAAACTACTTAAAAGACGATGGTCTTAAAACTATAAGCATACAAAAAAAAAAAAAAAAAAAAAAAAATAACTAACATAAATACACTTTAATTACAAAAGCATGCAACTAATCTAAAAATAATTTAAATCGCCCGTTGATATTGGTTGTCATGTCAACAATCAGAACACAATGCGCATGCGGTAATGCAAATGCGTGAGTTTTTCTAAGCCAGCTGGGGTAACGCTATGCAGATTAGAAATTTTTATTTCCTTTATTTTGTTTTATTTTAATTCAAAAGTATTTCAGAATTAATCTGAAAGATCGATTAATTAACAATGTTTAATTTTAAATGCATAAAACATTAAGAAAATAAACAGAATCCTTTGAAATAATCAGCCGAAAAATCTTAAGCCTAGCCTCATTACTGTTGGGAAAAAAAACTGAACTCTTACTCATTTGGTGGTAGGGAAAATGAATAATTTTTTGTCAAGAAAGTTAGCTTTTAATTAATAATTAAAATTCTAATTAAAAATTCAAAAAAAGGGACCCCAGGTTCACATTCCCGACCTCTAAGGTATACATGTACCAAATTTGGTAGCTGTAGGTCAAATGGCCTTTTCTGTGGAGCGCCAACACACACACACACACATTGGACTTTATATATAAGTACAGATGTTTTTTTAAAGCAAGCGAAGAGGGGAAAAAAACTATTCTAAAAAATTGGGTAAAGCAGGTGTTCTTATTAAATAAGTAATTTTTTTAAAAAATGAAACGAAAAAGGGGAAAAGTTATTCTATAAAATTGTGTAAAGCTGTCTTAGAAACTTCTTTTCCCTTTCCAGCTGTGTTGCCATAGAAACCGGCGCACAGCTGTTTTCACGTTTATATTTATCTATTCAGATTTTATAACATCTAATCAGAGTAACGGTGAATATCAGTGTGTTCGTGTTCGTCAATAAATGTTAATTTTTTTAATAACATGATTAACGAAAACAGAGTCACTGAGCATTTAAACCTTATGAGAACTAAAAAATATCTTTCTTAATTTATGTAATATCTCAAAAATTTGTCGACCAGCCGGTTCGCCAATCTTAATGTTCGTTAAAATTTTTATATTTAAATATTTTATGCAATTCCTACTTTAATAGCTTCTTCATCAAAATATTTTAAAACTTCAAATTTTGATAGTCATATAATTCACTCATAATATTATAAAGGCCTTCAGTCATAACGTAATATGTATCACTCTAATTTTCTGTTAGCACCCGTAAAATTTATGCTTTAAATTAAAGTGGAAAGAATTAATCTGCAATTAATATAATAATATTTTTTACTGAAACAAAGCATTTTTTTATAATCTGATTAATGAAAATAGAGTCACTCAGCGTTTAAACTTTATGGGCCCTAAAGAATATCTTTTTCAATTTACGTATTATCTCAAGAATTTGTCAACAAAATTTTCTTAGATTCATCATGAGCAGATCGATTCATTAACAATGTTTACTTTTAAATGCAGCAAACACTAAGAAAATAAAACGAATCGTTTAAAATAGACGGTTTAAAACAGGTTTTAAAAAAACTACTTAAAAAACGATGCACTTAAAACTATAAGCATATACAAAAAAATATATAACTAACATAAATACATTTTAATTACAAAAGCATGCAACGAACCTAAAAAAATTTAAATCCAGTCCGCATCCGTTGATAATAATTCGTCAATACAATGCGGAATTCAGAACACAAAGCGCATGCGTGAATTTTCAACCGCAGTTACGTAACGCAAATACGTGATTTTTTTTCTACGCCAGTTGGGGTAACGCTATGCGGATTAGAAATTTTTAATTTCTTTTATTCTGTTTTATTTTAATTCAAAAGTACTTCAGAATGAATCTGAAGGATCGATTAATTAACAATGTTTAATTTTAAATGCATCAAACATTAAGAAAATAAACTGAATCATTTGAAATAATCCGCCGAAAAATACTAACCCTAGCCTCATTACTGTTGGGAGAAAATAAAACGGAAGCCTTACTCATTTGGCGGTGGCGAAAATGGAAGATTTTTTTGGCGGGAAAGTTAGTTTTTAATTAATAATTAAAATTCTAATTAAAATTTCAAAAAAAGGGACCCCGGGTGCACATTCCCGACCTCTAAGGTATACATGTACCAAATTTGATAGCTGTATGTCAAATGACCTGGCCTGTAGAGCGCCAACACAAACACACACACACACACATTGAGCTTTATTATAAGTATAGATTAGCTCCCGTAGAATTTATGCTTTAAATAAAGTGGAAATGATTAAACTGCAATAAATATAATATTTTTTTTTACTGAAACGAAGCATTTTTTTTTAAATATGAGTACTGAAAACAGAGTCGCTGAGTATTTAAACCTTATGGGCACTAAAGAATATTTTTCTAAATTTATATAATATCTCAAGAAGGTTTCAACAAAATTTTCTCAGATTCATCATGAACAGATCGATTCATTAACAATGTTTAATTTTAAATGCATCAAACACGAAAAAAAAAAAAATAAATAGAATCGTTTGAAATAATCTGTCGAAAACATATTAAGCCTTCAAAATCAAGTCCGTATCCGTTGTCAACTATCAGAACACAATGCGCATGCGTGATTTTTCAACGTCAGTTACGGTAACACAAATGCGTGAATTTTTCTACGCCAGTTGGGGTAACGGTATGCAGATTAGAAAATTTTAATTACCTTTATTCTGTTTTATTTTAATTCAAAAGTACTTCAGAATGAATCTCAAAGATAGATTAATTAATATTGTTTAATTTTAAATGCATCAAACATTAAGAAAATAAAAAAAATGGTTTAGTATAATCCGCCGAAAAATGTTAATCCTAGCCTCTTTAGTGTGGGAAAAAAACTGAAGCCTTACTCATTTAGCGGTGGGGAAAATGAAAAGATTTTTTGGCGGGAAAGTTAGTTTTTAATTAATAATTAAAATTCTAATTTAAAATTCCAAAAAAGATACCCCATGTACACATTCCCGACCTCCAAGGTATACATGTACCAAATTTGGTAACTGTAGGTCAAATGGTCTGGCATGTAGAGCGCCAACACACACACACATTGAGCTTTATATAAGTACTAGCCGCCTTTGGCGACCAGCCGGTTCGCCAGTATTACCGCTCTCTACAATTTTCAATTAAATATTTTAAGTAACTTGTCTCTTAATAGATTCTCAAACAAAACATTTTTAATCTTCAAATTTTAATAGTCATACCAAACTTATACTGTTGTTTAGATCGTTTCGTTCAATTTATTATATATATATTTGCTAATTTGTTGTCATTTCCGGTAAAACTTCTTCAACTTTAATTTAAAGTGGAAATGATGAAATTGTAATTAATATAAAGATATTTTTTAATAAAACCAAGCGTTTTATTTTATTTATCATCTTTATTGTTATTTATTTATTATTATTATTATTGAATATGACTATTGCTAACAGAATCGCTCGGTATTTAAGTCTTATGTGAACTAAAAAATATTTTTCATAATTTATGTAATATCTCAAAGAATAATTCAACAAAAATTTCTCAGATTCAGCATAAAATTCAGTTTTTAGTTTTGCTTTCAAAAAGATTGAAATAAAATCAATAATAATATTTTGTTCCGGCCTATAAATATATTTCAAAAATTATGAAGTCTAAATTTAATGCAGTAAGGTATCATATTCTGAGAAATATTCGGGCACACCAAATTTTAAATAAATGAATGAATGTTTCTATTTTACACGATCAACTAAGACTTATTCATGAAGTTTTGAATGTTAAAAATTTAGAAAAACTCAATTTTTTCATAATCTTAGGCCAATTGATCTTGAGAAACCTGCTCTCTGATTGGCGTATTTTCTTTGAAACGATCGATGGAAAATCTAAATTTGTCCTTTTTTTATTGAATAATGATATTCAAATTTTCATAATCCATTCAGTTTAAGTGATTGATTTAGTTGATTGGAAATTAACTCTTTTTTATTTAAAATATTAGTGTTTCAAGAACATTTTGTTAATCGTGATTTCCACAGCAGAAGTTTTATGTAAAATCAAAAACTCGTTATTTATTAGAGCATTTATTGAATCAAGTTACATAAAATATAATCATTTTCCATTTAGACCATTTTAGCAGATCTGTGTCTTACTAAAGGTTTACAAATTAGCTGTGTGGCCCTGATTTGAATGGATATCCTGTTCATATTAAACAAAACTTGCCTTAAAATAAAACTGATTTATTGGATTAATAATATAGAGAGTGTAAAAGATCATAAAATAATTTTTCTTGAATTTATTTTTTAGAAAAAATAATATTTTATATTTGTTTTATTTCCAACAGACACGTGCCGAAAATTATATTTTTGCAGATTTCATTTCCAAAAAGATTTAATTTATTTTCAATTGGAGGTTTAATCAATGTGATGGCAACACTTTGGAAAAAGCTAATTTTTTCCCCATGAATGCGAAACGTGCTCGTGCAGCTTAAATTTTATTTTTATTTTATACGAAAAAAATTGTTGAAAAATATAGTTAGAATATTTATTTAAAAATTCATTAAAAACAGAAATTTAATTTTAAGGTTAAAACCTAGGTAGCATTTAAAAGATAAATTTTTGATCTTTAACTTCATGTAAAAATCTTTTTTGTGCGGTAATATTTTCTGAAGTTATAGCAGAAACACGCCAAAATTTCGCTTAATTTTTAAATAAATAATATTCTAATTAAAAATTCGAGAAAATAACCCCCAGGTGCACATTCCCGGCCTCCAAGGTATACACGTGCCAAATTTGGTAGCTGTAGGTTGAATGGTCTGGCCTGTAGAGCGCCAACACACACACACACACACACACATTGAGCTTTATTATAAGTATAGATAGATAGATAGATCAATCACTTTTGGAGCATTCAAATGGGATGATTAACAAAAATATCCGAGGAATTATATTTAAAGGTTCAACCGATGCTTAGAGAAATTTTCTGTTGAAGAATATTTTCAGATCAAAACATTTGATTATTTATGTCTGGTATACTTTAGTCAGTGAAATAAATGAATCCGCCTTTTTATTTGGCATTGAATTTTTCTGGCATTCAGAGGAATTCCTTGAGAGATAGTGATTCATTATTGCGAAAGGGTTTCTCAACCGCTGTGCCGTGGCACTTTTGCGTGCCGCTAAATTCTTAAAGTGTGCTGCCACATTTTAGAAAAGTATATAGTAAAAATTATAATGCCTTTTTTTATTACGAGTAAAGTAGAACTGAGTTTTCTTTCTACTAATCGGGATTTATTTTTAAAATATTTGGAAGAATCAATAAATTTATTTTGGATTATTATTAGATGCGATTATCCCGTGATAGCCAAAAGATCTTTAAAAACAGTATTACAATTTTCTACATCTTATTTGTGTGAATTCGGATTTTCAGTATGAACCAACATAAAAACGAAAAAAAGAAAAGAAAAAAAGGATCGAGACTGTTAAATGTAGAAGACGATGTGAGAGTAAGCATTGTCATTTATACACCAAAATATAAATGAAATTATCAAAAAACATCAAGCTCAAATTTCTCATTAAAAGTATTCTTATTATTACCTTGTAATTATTCCCTTAATAAACGTACTGTTGTTTTTGTAGTTCATATTGTATGATTTTATTCTATATTCAGAATTATTATCATAAACTATTTTACACAATGTATTATAGGTAAGTAACCAACTTTTAAACTTATCTTTTTCTTTGAGTGCCACAAAATTTTGAAATCGTTAAAAATTTCCCGCGGTAAATAAAAGGTTGAGAACCACTGGCATAGAAGTCATTGAATTGCTTAGTAAAATTTTGCAGTTTGAAAATGGAAAAAATTTATCCTTGTTATTTAGAAAAAGAAAGTCACGGGATAAAATAACTTCTTATTCGCTACACAAACAATTTTGGAGTTAGAAAATAAATGGAAGAATAATCAATGTTACTTAAAGAATTCGAGAAAATAACGACCCATTAGAAACGGGAATAATTGAAAAATACTCTGATAGGGATAATTGTGACCATGGTAGAAATAAACTATTTTTTGTCTCATAGTCCTGTGATTCGGTTTGGCGAAATGGCATCCAATGTGCCTATCCTTTATGACTGTTCGTATAGAAGTATAGAACTGCAAATTTTTTAACGAAAGTTTAATTTCGGTTTTGTATAGCAACAACTTATTAGATATCATTTTAAAAGTTAGATTGCATGGAATAGCTTTGGGGGTAGATACATGTAAAAGACGCTTCTTATTCTATCTTTCTTGGGCAAGATTTCAAAAAAATGTTAATAATTTATTCGGTTCGAAAAAATCTGAAAATTTTATTTACGCAAAATGTCACATTTGAATTTTTACTTTCTTGTATGCGAAGTATAGAGAAAGATTAGTAATCGTCAGAAATTTGGAACTCGAAATTTTGAATAATTTATATGTTTTAGACCTACCTGAGTTCGAAAAACATTTGGAAATTGTCCTTCTATCTGCCTGCGGCAAAGATAACTCAAAACCGCTATGAGCTGGATAGATGAAATTTAGTATACAGGCTTATCACCAAATTTGCAGATTACTATCAAATTTTGAGTAAAAGCAAGTCTGATGAGAAGAAATCCGTCTGTTCGAATATAATTTATCACCATAACTACAAAATGAAGTGAGCTAGATAGATAAGATTCGGTACAAAGATTTAACATCTATAGTCTAGACACTAATCTAATTTTAAGCTAAATCGAACAAGGGATTGACCATCTGTCGGTCTGTACTTTCAAAAGCATGTAAACCCGTTAACTGAAAAATGCAATGAGTGAAATGTATCATATTTTGTATGTGCTTTTGAGACTTTTAAGTTTAGTTTTATGTCAAATTTTTGTTTCATTCCTTTTGGAAGAACGCATCTGTAACCCAAATTAAAATTTTAGATATTTTTGACCGTATGATTAATCGCCAAAACATTCACCAGTATCACGTGACAGATTCAGTAAAATACTAAATTCACTGCAAAGGTTAATATTTCGTAACTATTGTACGCCAATACCATGCAAGGCGTTCACTGGAAGAGTATTTCAGAGTATGCGACAAAATTTTAGGGAGACTACTTCCGCTAGTTGAATTAATATATTTTGTAAAAATATTAGATAATTTTCTGTACTAGGATAACTTCTTTATGAGGTTGAAAACGGCAGTAAAGCTTTCTGTCAACTGCTTCTGTAGATAAAAGATGCAAACCGGCATCTTTGTAAAATGATAATAATTAATGAGATTTAAAAGAATTCATCTATGGATTCAAAACGAAATTGATGTAAAAGAAAAAAATTGAAATAAAAAAAACTTTAAAATTTCAAGGTTTGATCAAGACAATTTAAAGTTCGATGTAATACATATCAGAGACTCACTTAATGAACACAAAATAACAAAGAGACTGATTTGACTAACTGCAGGCAAAATTTATGACCCAAATGGATTACTTTCTCCATATGTAATAAGCATTAGTATGTTTATGATGCCAGAATGATGGGACTCTTGATGCGATTTGAATTCTGAAACATCTGATAAATTTAAAAAAAGTCTTGATTTAGTAAGTCTGATATTCAGAAAGCTGTGAACATTCAGATTCCTAGAAGATATTTCTTTAGTTCTGCACCAAACTTACAGAATAACTCAACCATTTGGATCTATCTTAGTGCTCGATTACTTAAAATGTTCAGAATTTGTTTATTTTTTATTAGAGTAAAATAAATTATCATACCTACCCACTTTTACATTGCTTTTATTTTTATTATAATTTTTTAGCATATACATATACCGCATCAATCCATGGCAATTGTAGTGACCGTAACTTTCGAATATTCCATTCATGTGGCTTCAGAATCATTCGGCAAAAATAATTCCATATAAAATGGTCTTAACTTAAGTGTTTTTTTAAAAATTTATTTTCTAATTGCTAGATATGTAGTGGATTCCACAATTCAACGTGACATATACATATAATATCAAAATCATTCGGAGATCAAACGCCATATCTCCTGTATCTGTATTGAATTCGCAATTATTTGCTTTTATTTTCCGCCAAAATATCATATACATTCCAAAATGTAACCCTTTCGTGTCATTAATGCATCACCTACGAACTGCTTGCTCTCACAGCCGGGTGTACCACCCGTGCATCGCTGGAAGTCGAACTCAGGGAAAGGATAATGCATATGTGCATTTTAAGCTGGAACGATTTTTAAATGCCAGCTACAAAATGGTCTCTGTATCCATTACTTTTGGAATGAACATAGTTTTAGTATCCTGATCTTCGATTAGCCCATATTCTGCCTCACTTAGGTATTTTATTCATCAGCTGCCGAGGGGCCGCGGTAAGGCCTCCATTTCGGAACCGGAGGGTTTCAGGTTCGAGACTCAATTCCTCCGAAGAACCTTCGTGTGTGAGCGGGTCTGGTGCACGCTACATCCGTCGGGGCCAAACGTCATCCCGCTGGCATGATATGATGTGGAAGCTTGGAAAGGGGGGTGGCAGCTCAACTGTCGTCCTCAGCATCTGACCACGGTTCAAAATTACGAGGTTCGTACCAAAGTAGCCCTATTGTTGCTTTACAGACAGGACGTTATTATAACTAAACAAAGCGTCAGCTGTTGGGGGGAGGTTATTGGGAGGGTAACCGTAATGTAAATAAACAGAGCTGGGTTCTTTAACTTTCCACGTGATAGAAACAATCTCACTCCAAATATTTTAATTATTTTTTTATTTTTTGCTACTATGCAGGATCTGTTACTGCCCGTCTCTTATTTTGCATTTAGACCGTCAGTTCTGTTGCATATAGCTTAGCATTCAGATACGTACGCGTACTTCGGAATGTTTTCAATTCGATTTGCTATGGTAAGAAAACGTTACTTATCAGAGGAAAAAAAAACTCACATTATGAATAAGGCAATTAGTGGCACAAATGATAGTGATGATTCATAATTTAAAGAATTAGAAATCAAGATTTTGAGAGATATTTTATAAGAATCTGAACACACTGCGTGCCTGCCTTCCACTTATTTTTCATGGTATTTTTAAATTTTTTTAATATTCTTTTTAAAGAGTATTATTGTATTTTGTCCATTAAAACTTCGGAATAATTTGAATAGGACTTCTAAAAATTATTTCACATAGTAAATGAGTTTTTAAAACAGATTTTAATGTAAATTAAAAGGGAAAGATACCAAATGCTAAATTTATCGTATATGACAGCTGAACCAATAGTCTATATAGGTACCAAAAATTACGATGTTAGGACTTAAACTTTATTTTTGTGCTATTTTTTTTTCAAAGTTAGGCTTAGTGACGCAAACACGCATCTAGCGGGATAATTTCTATGTGTACTAGTGTATGCAGTGGGAGGTACGCTCCCTCCCCAGCGAACGTCTAGAATAGAGGCATCCCATCTCCCGAAAAGGGTAATGGCTTGACCTTAGTGAATAAGAAACAAGTAATAATAATAATAAAAAAATAATTAAGTCAATTCCTAGTTTCGAAAGAATTGAACTCGCATTTTCCACCTTCACATGAAAAATACTGAAATCCTTGCATTTTACCGATTGAGCTACTCCTGTTGATCTCAATGCTCATTAAAAACTGTTAAAACTCTATTTAAAGTATTAAAAATTAATTAAATTTAACAGTTAATGAATTAATATTTGAAAAAAATTGTATTAACATCAAGTGTCATCCACAACAAGTTTAAAAAAATGTATTTGAACTTGAGTGGATGAAAAAAAGTATTTTATAAACGATTCAAAATTTGAACAAGATATATAAATAAATATATATAGGGAGAGTGTGAACTAATAGTAGGAATTGGAAAAAAAAGGGGAGGTTAGTTAAAAATTGTATGTTTTTGATTGTGCAGCATATGCATATAATTCCCATTGCATATATACATACATATATGCTTTAATTGGCCCACAATGAAGAAACAATAAGCCAAACAATATTTTGTAAACAATACAAAGAAAACGTCCAGCTTACAAAAGAATCAAACATTAAAATATTATGCAATGCAGTAAAATGAATATAAAATAATATAAGGAAGATCACAATAAAATCTAAAATTCTAAATCTCATGTTACCACAGAATCATAAAATTAAAATATAGAAATATTAAAGCATTAAACGTATCAATTATGTTCAATCACCTTCTGAGACAGTGTTCCTGTAATGTTTTAGTTACTAGCCGTCTTTAGCGACCAATTAGTTCACTGGGACTCATGTTTGCTAAATACTTTAATGAAATATTTTATGTAACGAGATTTGCATCCTTTCCCCGGCAAAATATTTTAAAATGTGAAATTTCGATAAGCACAAAGTTCGTACTTCTTCAGAAACCTTACACCGTTCAGTTTATCATACTATTCAGTTTCTTAATTTTCTATTTATATCTTTTTGAAACCAATTATATCACAAGAAAGAGCAGCAGTTTTCAGAAAGGATGTCCTTTCAAAAACCTTCCCTAGTGCTGGACTCTGAAGTTAAAGCTTAATTGTAAGTACTTTAACATTTCAAAAATTTTGAAGTGTTTTGAAAGCTTACATTATTCTAAAACCTACTCGGTATGAAAAAATAAACCTATTCTTCATATTTTGATCATTAACAATGAAACAGATAGGGAATCAAGTACTAGTAGCAGTATTAAAACCGATTCCAATCTAATTTTACCAATGAAATATATTATTGCATTGTATTATGAAATATGATATCACAAGAATGTTAAATATTTTTTTGTCTTTTCACGTTATCACTGCTTTGTAACGAAGAGAAAATTTTAAAAATAAAATAGAGATAGACGAAAATCTAATACCCATTTTTATTTAAAAATGCTTCGTAACAAAGGTTCAAATCTCTTTAATTTGTTTTTAATTTTAATAATTCAGCAATAGCGTTTGGATAAAATTTAAAATTAATCTTTTCGAGCAGCAACTAAATCGGCAAAAGAAAAAAAAAAGGCAGTATGCTGCTCGAAATAAATACATAAAAGCTCTGATTTATAATTTCATTTCTGGGAAATCACGTGCTCATAATTAACCAATCGCTGGCCCAAAAATCAGACGCCGTTGAACGAAAGGGAATTCCCCTCGCTTTCTGAATCTTATGAACCGGAATGCAGTTGCTAGCTGTTGTTCTAGACTGTGTTGGCGTCTGAATTTTCTGCACGTCACAAATTGAATGTCATTACTAATATTTAACTATAGTCACTGTTCGTGTGAATATACAAATATCAACAGTTTATAGGAGGGATATTCGGAATGACGACTGAAATAAATGATGAAACGATTGGATGCACTTTCCAGTGGAAAATTGAGAATATAAGTCATTGCTGGTTGACAAAGACGCAATGCATAGCGAGTCCTGTATTCACTGCAGATGCGCCGAAAGACACAAAATGGAAGTTGAATTTATACCCCATGGGAAATACTAATAAAATAGACTGGATTTTTATCTTCAAAGAGTACTAGACAACACTGGACAGAAATTCGTTCACGTAAATTATATGCTCGCTTTTATGGATAAAAGTGGCTCGATCTTGCAAGAAATAAACGGATCAGTTCAATGTGGGGTTTCCTAGAAAGCCAAACACGGGATTTTATTTTCGGAAGTGGAAAAGAAGCATATCTTCCCGAAGACACTCTGACTGTTCATTGTACCTTATGGAAAAAGGAAAAGAAACCTGATAAAGTGAAGCACTTATATGCCCGAACGGTTTACAATGTGAATCGGAAATCTTTTTTGTGGAGGATGGAAAATTGCAGTACTATTAAATCCGGGCAAAAATATCAATTCAAACCTCAGTTTATTGAATTAGATTTTTTTATAACTGAAGGACTAGATTTTGAAAAAAAAAAATTAGGCTTAAAATTTAATTGCCTGTCTTCTTTAAAATATTTTTCGTTTAAAACATCTGTGGTGGATTCGAAAGGGAGGAGGAAAAATTGCGGAACCCATGAATATTTCCGAGAAGAATTAATAAAGGGAGCATCGTGCACCTTGCTTTTTACGAAAGAGTTGATGGAAAACAAAAGCCACTATTTGCCGAATGATGTGCTCACTCTTGAGTGTGAGTGTGTCTATTCAACTGGATCTGCTATAGAAGAATTTTATAGTTTCTTAATGGAAAGCCCTGAATCAACAAATAAAAATGAATGTAATACCAAAAAAAAAAGGAATCTCAAAACTCGTCAGAACTGGCAGAAGACTTGAAATCCATTTATAACGATACCATCTTCAGCGACATAGAAGTTCGCACTTCCACGAAAACATTCCATGTTCAGAAAGGCATTTTATGCGCCAGGTCCCCAGTGTTCAGGAACATGTTCAGCAACGACATGAAGGAGAGGAACAGTGGACATGTCGATATCACCGATTTCGAGGACGATACCATACACCGAATGCTGCTGTACATGTACACTGATTCATTGGAAGATCTCAAGTTTGAAAGCGCATCCAGTTTGTACAAGATTGCTGACAAGTACCGGGTTCTGTCCCTAAAACGCAGGTGTTCTTTCCTCTTGAAAGAGAACTTGAGTGCATCAAATGCGTGTGATATTTTGATTCTGGCTTATCTACACGATGATGATGGCCTGAAAAGTGCTTCCCAGGATTATATAATGGGTCAGAGGAAACAATTTTTTTGCTCTGAGGAATGGAAGGAATTCATGAAAACTCATCTTGATATTGCTGCAGACGTTATGGGCAGAAAGATGTATCAAGAATAAGATGCAACCTCCATGAAATGCGTAAGTCATGAGCCATTTTTTCCCTCTATGTGCTTGATGTTCTTCTAATTCAAATTATTAAATTTGAAGCAAACAGATTAGTTTAGTTACTTGGGTCTGGTAGCATCTATTATGTTACATTTTTGAGAGCTACCCTTTTTGAAAAATAAAACTGAGAAATCCAAACAAAATTCTAATTTCACTTGTCACACTAATGTTTTATGCTAAAACTTTTGGTTAAATAAAACGTTCATTGTTATTTGTCAAATGCTATTAACATTCAATTAGCTTTGTATAAGGATATTAACATATTATTTACTTTTATAACTATGTATTTACTAACCACTTTTGACTCGACACGATTTATGATTGTATAAAATGTAATGAAATGTCTCTTGTGTAAATTAGTTCTCATCATTCCCTGTGCAAAATATTTTTAAATTTCAGCAGTTGATGCTAGCGACTCATAGTATTTGAAATACCTTAACAGTGCTATGAATTTCCGTAGGTTTTTATCTATATATTACATTCAATCATATTACCGAAAAGAGCAGCAATGTATGAAAATAGGAAAATAGGAAAAATAAGACCATAATTTAATCATCACCAAAGGAAAATAAGTAAGGATGAAATATAAATAACTAAATAAAAACGTTTAGAATTTCACTTCAAAAATAAAATATATTGTTGAATAATAAGTTAAAAATATATTTTAAAAATAGAAAATACAGTTATTCGGCAAAAAATGGATCATTGAAAGAGCTTAATTCATTAAAGGAATTTAAGATAACATAATCATTTTTGTGCTGTAATATTTTCGGAAGTTGTAGAGAAGCCCTCTTACAATTGTATCTAAGTTTTAATTAATTAAAAATTAAATTCATTGACTTAAAAAACTGCTTCGAGATGCACATTTTCTCCCTCCAAAAGTATAAATGTGCCAAATTAGGTAGCTCTTGGTCAAACGGCCTGGCCTGTAGAGCGCCGCCAATTCATCTTTATTATTAGTATAGATGTTGAAATATTAAAATTAATAATATAATTCAGTGCTATTTAGCTGAAGAAATGAAAGCTATTAGAAAGTGCGTATTTATTGTTTGCATTTCATTTGTTAGTATTACCAAGCCAGAGATTTATGCATAAATTAAGTTGGAATTATAAAATTTAGTAATGAATGCTTATATACTTCATGTGATATTCTTTAAATATAAGATTTCTATAAATTTACCTCTGTAAGATGCCTCTTAACCCTTTTACATGTTGAAATAATCGAATAATTTCAGTACAAGGTGCAAGAAAGGCAATACAAAATTCTCCTTCTCCTAATTGCAGTTTTAGTATTTAAAATTTATACTATTAGTTAGTTTTTAATGTCAACAAGCTGACCCGGCAAACGTTGTTCTGCCTTATAAATTATTTCTATTGAATATTTTAGTTGTTAACGAATGTATTGTAAGTGTGTAGGGATGGGATCTATGACAGAAAGAGAAATGGAGCACTGTAGACGATGATTGCCGATAAAAACTAAAAAACACCCATTAATTTTCTCAATACAATGTATTTCTTAACGTAACGAACATATACATTGTTTGATCTCTTAAAAGTTAAACGTAAAGTGAAAAGAGTAATATATTTTTTGTCCTAAAGTATAAAAATGAAATAAAGAAAATCAATATTCATTTCGAAGAGAAATTGAGTGTACGATATTTTTTCTCAGTCCATCTTTAGCCAACACAAATAAGCACGATAGTTTGCCCACGCGAGAACATGCCACGTGTGAATGGTGTGCCCAAATCTAAGCCTCAAACAGACATCGTTTGAACTTGCGACTTACTGATTGTCACTGCGAATGCGAATCTAATAGGAAATTGAATTCGATTGGTACGTCTGTGAGAATCATTGGAATTCGTGGCAGAAAACATTTTCGGCTCAGAATTTACCCTTCAAAATGATGGCTTCGATAACGTGTTTCATCAATTTTTTAATGACCAATTGCGTGTCATTGCACAGCCGTGGTGGGTTGAAATTCCGAAGTAAAATAACCGGAGATCCAACTTTCAGTCGTAGAAGGTGTGGTGACATGCCTGGCAAATCCAGTCAGTTCAAAAACTCTGTTGGATAATTTACAGCTTCGTTAGCATCGCAAACTGTATCGATCAATTTGTATGATACCAAGTCGTCTGACAACGACTGCTGTATCTTGAAATTTAAATTGTCGACGTCCACATTTTTTGCTGCCAAAATGGCTCTTTCTGCCAGCCACGCATGATTTATGTATTATGTGCGCACATCGGGAAATATACGGTCAATGAGAGCATTTTGCGAAACAAAGATAGTGCAGAAATGAGTGGGCAATTTTATACATCCAGCATTTTCATAGACAGCAACTTTTCCATCACCCATATCTAACAATTGGTCCGAGAATGTATCAGCAGATGGATCTTGTAGCATTTGGACCCGCGTGATTATTTTTAGCTGGACTTTTTCAACATTACGTCACAGTGGCGATGATTTCAAGCAAGCGTTAATGTCATTAGCATACGGTGAACGTGGATAGGAACAACCTAATTACCTAGCGTTATGAGATATTCTTTACGACCTATTCTCATACCTATCAAATACACAAAAAAAATTTCATAAAAATTGGTCGAGCCGTTTCGGAGGAGTACGAACACAAACACCGTGACATGAGATTTTTATATATTTCATAGATTAGGTGAACTATTTCAACATTACGTCACAGTGGCGATGATTTCAAGCAAGCGTTAATGTCATTAGCATACGGTGAACGTGGATAGGAACACCCTAATTACCTAGCGTTATGAGATATTCTTTACGACCTATTCTCATACCTATCAAATACACAAAAAAAATTTCATAAAAATTGGTCGAGCCGTTTCGGAGGAGTACGAACACAAACACCGTGACATGAGATTTTTATATATTTCATAGATTAGGTGAACTATTTCAACATTACGTCACAGTGGCGATGATTTCAAGCAAGCGTTAATGTCATTAGCATACGGTGAACGTGGATAGGAACACCCTAATTACCTAGCGTTATGAGATATTCTTTACGACCTATTCTCATACCTATCAAATACACAAAAAAAAATTTCATAAAAATTGGTCGAGCCGTATCGGAGGAGTACGAACACAAACACCGTGACATGAGATTTTTATATATTTCATAGATTAGGTGGACTATTTCAACATTACGTCACAGTGGCGATGATTTCAAGCAAGCGTTAATGTCATTAGCATACGGTGAACGTGGATAGGAACACCCTAATTACCTAGCGTTGTGAGATATTCTTTACGACCTATTCTCATACCTATCAAATACACAAAATAATTTCATAAAAATTGGTCGAGCCGTTTCGGAGGAGTACGAACACAAACACCGTGACATGAGATTTTTATATATTTCATAGATTAGGTGAACTATTTCAACATTACGTCACAGTGGCGATGATTTCAAGCAAGCGTTAATGTCATTAGCATACGGTGAACGTGGATAGGAACACCGTAATTACCTAGCGTTATGAGATATTCTTTACGACCTATTCTCATACCTATCAAATACACAAAAAAAATTTCATAAAAATTGGTCGAGCCGTTTCGGAGGAGTACGAACACAAACACCGTGACATGAGATTTTTATATATTTCATAGATTAGGTGAACTATTTCAACATTACGTCACAGTTGCGATGATTTCAAGCAAGCGTTAATGTCATTAGCATACGGTGAACGTGGATAGGAACACCCTAATTACCTAGCGTTATGAGATATTCTTTACGACCTATTCTCATACCTATCAAATACACAAAAAAAAATTTCATAAAAATTGGTCGAGCCGTATCGGAGGAGTACGAACACAAACACCGTGACATGAGATTTTTATATATTTCATAGATTAGGTGAACTATTTCAACATTACGTCACAGTGGCGATGATTTCAAGCAAGCGTTAATGTCATTAGCATACGGTGAACGTGGATAGGAACACCGTAATTACCTAGCGTTATGAGATATTCTTTACGACCTATTCTCATACCTATCAAATACACAAAAAAAATTTCATAAAAATTGGTCGAGCCGTTTCGGAGGAGTACGAACACAAACACCGTGACATGAGATTTTTATATATTTCATAGATTAGGTGAACTATTTCAACATTACGTCACAGTTGCGATGATTTCAAGCAAGCGTTAATGTCATTAGCATACGGTGAACGTGGATAGGAACACCCTAATTACCTAGCGTTATGAGATATTCTTTACGACCTATTCTCATACCTATCAAATACACAAAAAAAATTTCATAAAAATTGGTTGAGCCGTATCGGAGGAGTACGAACACAAAAACCGTGATATGAGATTTTTATATATTTCATAGATTAGGTGGACTATTTCAACATTACGTCACAGTGGCGATGATTTCAAGCAAGCGTTAATGTCATTAGCATACGGTGAACGTGGATAGGAACACCCTAATTACCTAGCGTTGTGAGATATTCTTTACGACCTATTCTCATACCTATCAAATACACAAAAAAAATTTCATAAAAATTGGTCTAGCCGTTTCGGAGGAGTACGAACACAAACACCGTGAAATGAGATTTTTAGATATTAGATATTAGATTGTACTCTCATGATTTTAAGCGCGGAGCTTTTAAATTTTGATTATAAAAGGTTGAAATATAAATAGCCAAATAAAATCATTTTGAATTTCATTTCAATAATAAAACACATTGTTGTAAAATATGTTAAAAATATTTTTTAAAAATTAATAAAAATAGAAATTAAAGTGGTATGGAAAAAATAACATTTTTGAAAGAGCTTAATTCGTTAAAGAAATTTAAGATAACATAATCATTTTTGTTCTGTAATATTTTCGGAAGTTGTAGAGAAGCCCCCTTAAAATTGTATCTAATTTTTAATCATGGACTTAAAAAATTGCTTCGAGATGCACATTTTCTCCCCCCCCCAAAAAAAAGTATAAATGTGCCAAATTAGGTAGTTTTTGGTCAAACGGCCTGGCCTGTAGAGCGCCGAAATGCAAATTCTTTTTCATGATTAATAGATATTAAAATTAATAATTTAATCCAATGCTATTGAGCTGATGAACTGAAAGTTGTTAGAATTTGTATTTTTTGCATTTCATTTGTTAGAATTACCAAGCCAAAGATTTATGCATAAATTATATTGGGATTATAAAATTGAATAATGAATGTTTCTATCTTGTGCTTGATATTCTTTAAGTATAAGATTTCTATAATAGTTTTTTGTTTTAAATATCTTAAAAAATTTTTACGTTTTAATATATGTGAATATTATCTTACGCTAACATGATTTTAATCTCGGAGCTTTTAGATTTTGATGACAGAAGCTTCCACAGCTTAACGCGAAATCTTTATATATTTAAAAATGAAAACCAATAAACCAGTCTCTCAGTGCCGACCACTGTTCGTATTTTGATTATGCATAGTCGCCTATCCTCCTCTCATCGCTTTTTTTAGAGGAATTGAAAAAACAATACTTCAGGATACACACTCTCTTTGAAAAAATCTTGCGATAGGTGGAACAGGCACATGGTAATGACGCATCAGAGGGGGAGGGGTAGATTTTACCTCAAATTCTCATGGATAATCTGGTCAATCATTGTTATGTGGGAAATTGTAATCGAATTTTTAAGATATTATGCTTATCCTTCGTCAGCCCTTATACATTGGTAAAATCGTACTTTAGTGTACCCATTGCTAAGCCAAGAATGCCAAGTCGCTAAGAAAAGCATAGCGGATCAAATAAACAATTCTACAAAGCAGTTATGTTTTATCTGAGAAGACCTTTTTAATCTTTAGGATCACTATCGCTGCTTATCTTTTCAATTTTGAGATAAAGAATGTTTTATACCGGCTGCACCGGTCTGTTTTGCTGACAAAAAATTTAGAGCATAGGAGGCTTTCGGCATCTGAAAAAGGCATCGGTAGAATTTTTTAACTTAAAAAAAAACATTCTCCCCTCCTTCCAGCCACACTCTATCGAATGCTTTTTGAACATGCTTCACACCTAACAGATCGGTGGTTCATATCACTCCCATGCAGAAACGAATGGGTAACAGACGTCGGTCAGCTATCGCTCGCTTTGTTTACTACTTGGCGATAACCCTTGGCGACCATCCAGATCTTCGTAAGTACCCCTAAGTAAAAAATCTATTAATCTCAGAGGAAAAACTAAATAGTAAAATTATAAATATTAAAAAACAACAACACAATTAGCTTATATATATGTAGAGTTTTAATTAGTGGCCATTACAATTCCACTGTTATACTGAACGCAACCAATTCAATTTAGTTTTATTGTATTGTAATAGATGGCACCATGGGCGTTACGGCGTTACATAGTTTAGGTATGGGCAGACATCTTATTAGGTTTCACCCTTGGTGCCATCTAAATATTTTACTTCTAACTTTAATGTAAATAATCTTTCCCGTCCTAACTGTTAATGTCCTTTTAATTTTGTTTACTGTAAATAAATAATTTGTTTTTCTTTAAAAGTTTCTTAATCAGTACCTTAAGGCCTTATCAAACGGGCAAATACCGTCTACACTTTCGTGGACAATTTTCCGTTTTCACCCGCAGTCAACCGGTCAAGCAAGTTTTCCGTCATCGTGAGCTTTTTTCAACCAGCTTGAAAATGTAGACGGTAGCGACGGAAAGATTGTTTGCAAAAGAAATTCAACCAATCATGCATGGCTTTGGTACTGACGTAGTTGCCAAGAATGGCGCGATTGTCGCCAATATGAAACTAATTTGTAAACACATTTCCAAAATGTTCTATGGTCGTGTGATAAAAAATGGGTTTTGATCGACTTTATTCATCAAAAGCCGGCTATTTGGAATCCACTGAATATTTATTATTAAAGACAAATGTTACATGAAGAAATTCGTACAGTAATTATCAGAAGACGAAGAGATATTGACACCCGTAGATAGTCATTAAAACCAAGAAAATTTATTTTCAGAATTAAAAAAAATTATTAATGTTTATGTGAACTGTCTTCTTTTTGTGAACTGTATTTGATCAGATTAAATCTTTAATTTTTTTTTAAAATAATGGTATAATTTTTGAATTTCTAAAATATGTAATTAACATCTTCCATACAGTTGAAAAATTATTTAATTCTTTGCTGTTGTGAAAGTTAATGAGGATCAATTCATTTTCTTACCGCTGAAATATTGTTCAGCACATTATATAGTACATTTAAGGGAACTGCAGAAATATGAATGATTCTGTTATTGTTTAATGTTTTAATTAATAAATAATAGTGAAGTTTTTATTTTTAAAACTATTTGCACATCCAACTCACAAAAGCGCTTTTTTAGCATATTTCTGTGTTCAATTTGATTTTCACAATTTAATCTATGAAATAGCAATACAGATACATTATGCAATTATTAAATTTTTTTTGTTGTACGTAAACCTGTCATTATTACTGAAAAATTAACAAAATTGATGGAACAGCAATATATCCCAGGATATAATGTATGGAATGTATGAACAGGAAACCCACTAATGAAATGTGTAGATATTCACCAAACAGAAAAAGCGAATAAAGCTTGATAAATTAGCCATAAAGTACACCTGTGTTTTAGGTTTACCATACAGCAAATCCCCACGTGACGTCACTACACACATTTTTCCGTGCGCGTTTGTCCACGAAAGTGTAGACGGTATTTGGCCGTATGATAAGGCCTTTAGACATTGATCCAAATGGGATTGAATGGGCATTTTGTCCCACCCAGTCCTACAAACTTGGGGGTTCGGCCGGGATTTTGAATCATCGTTAAAGAAAACTCCAGCATCCAGTCTCATCTTCAAATAAGTATACAACGGAAGGGTTCCCACCTGTGCAACGGAAGAATGCGTGTTCCTGTATTCAAAAGCATCATCAGTGAAAAAATTGTATCTCAAAAGCATCATCAGCGAAAAAACCTGATCTTGGAAGAATCATCAACGAAAAAAATTATCGAAACATCGAAAATAAGTGTGCACAGCCGAGTAAAATATAAAACGCTGTGTCGTCGCATACAGCTACTGAGCTAAATTCGCGTAAGTACTTCTGAAATATTTTGTCTACGTTCCAGAACTGAATCGCCTGTCCTGAAAGTAATCTATTGACGCTCTCTAGTTCTTTTTATTTAAATAAATGTAACAATCCATTGATCCATTTAATTAAATCCATTGATAACTGTTGTTTATAAAAATTTCAGCTTCATGCATGTGTTTAATATATAGTAACAGATTTCAGTTTTGTTTTTGAAGAGTCTATTCTATAATAAACGTAGGGAAATTATTTTTAAGTAAACTATTGATTTATTAAAAGTTATTATTTTATTGAAAAAAAAAACTATTTTTTCTGTTTTGAGTTCTGAATTTAACTTGTCTTTTTGAAATTTGTATACACTATTCCGTTTTTCTATTGATTAATATTAAAAAGAAAAAAAAAATCGCCGAATCAACGACTAGGTAAGCCGGACCTTGAGTGGCACGCCGGAGGATTCCAGAGTCCAAATCAACAGTTCCACTTGTATTAAATCTTTTTTCTTATTATTTGTGTATATTATCATATGCTGTACTTTTGTACTGGTATTTATTCATTCCGGTATCATTAAAAACGAAACGAAAGTATATACCGGGTGTCCCATAAATTTGTAAATACTTTAAAAATTCATAAAAATTGAAGCCTGGGTATATTTGAATGCGTTTTGCGAAACTATTATTCTCATGAAGGCGGATTTTTTTTTTGATACAGAAAAAAATAATTCAAAAATTTGTCAATAGATGGCGCTGCGCACAAGAAAATCAGTGGAAATATGCAAATTAAAGTCTTATGAAAGGCAGAGTGAGAGATTGACACATCATTTGTAAAGGTTTGCATAAGGTTTGTACTAAGATGTTGACACTGGTGGATAAAGCACTATTGGTAAAGTTGTTTTACGTCAGCAACGAATCGGCGGCTAAAGCCTTACGAAAGTTTAGGACCCAGAAAAGATGGAAGAAAGGTTCAGGTCCGATCACTCCTGCTGGACTTGTTTCCCTAGTACGCCGTTTCGAAGAAACTGGAAGTTTGTGTCATCGGTCACGCAGTGGTGCACCTCGTTTAACAACAGTCCGTACCCCCGATGTCTCTTCGCAAATGAACACGCTAAGGGAACAGTCTACAAGTGCAGTCAGTAGCGCACGAGAAGTGGCACGAATAACTGGTATACCAAAGACTTCGGTGTACCGTATCCTTCATGGTGTATTGTAATTGTACCCATACAAATTGCAATCGCTACATCATCTCTTACCAAATGATACAGCTGAGAGATTGGAATTCTCAAATTGGGCTTTGGCGAAAATTGAAGATGATCCGCGATGGCTGCTGAAAATATTGTGGACAGATGAGATTCATTTTGCTTTGCATGGAGCAGTTAATACCCATAACTGTAGAATATGGGCACATGAGAATCCACATGCTTACACTGAGAAGCCCCTGTATTCACCACGGGTTACTGTTTGGTGTGGTTTCACTGCATCCATTATTGTAGGCCCTTTTTTATTTGAAAAGCCCTGTAAAAAGCAGGATGGAAGACATGTTCAGTTAATGGAACAAGTTACTTGGAAATGTTACAGAAGGAAGTGATACCGTCCTTATTGGAACACGATGTCCTTGACACAGTGACATTCATGCAAGACGGGGCACCTCCTCACATCGACACCGAAGTGAAGGCATTTTTGAGAAGAACTTTTATTGAAAAACTGATAATCAGCCGTCACTTTACACATGAATGGCCCCCACGCTCACCAGATTTAACACCCCTTGATTTCTGGTTATGGGGTTACCTTAAGTCTCGGGTGTACCGCCATTGGCCAACTTCGTTAGTGCAGCTAAAGGAAGCCATTCGCCACGAAATCTCATGCATTTATCCGGATATGCTGTATTTATCCGGAGTTACCAGTGTTGTCTCATCAATTTTTGAAGTATTTACAAATTTATGGGACACCCGGTATATGCATCGTGTTGAAAGAAACCTGTTTTTTAAATTAATTTTTCCTAGCTGCATAAATAAATATTAACGAAAGAATTTTTATTTTACTTGTGATCTCAAATGAAATATCCGATATTCTTACTATTTGAAATTTATTGCTGAAAGTTACTCATGGTTTTCTAATAAAGTATTTTATCTTCTATTCATTCCAATAGTATTTTGAATTCAAGTAATCAGTTGAATTGTTGTTAAAAATATTTGTTTTGTATATCAATATTGAAGATAATTCATTCACTTTCGGTTTAAATTCGAACAATATTTTTGATTGAATTTTGCTTATATTTAGATTTAATTTTGAATCTTACTTTTATTTTAATTTCATTTTGAATTTTACTAATATTTTAATGTAATTTTGGGCTTTCCTACTTTACAATTGTTTTATTGTCACTAGTATTATTTTGAAAGTTATTATCAGTGTCATTTTTTCAATCTCTAATTTCAGAGTGGAACCGTATTTAGAAATAATTTGTGCATTTTAAGATATAGTTTTAAGGAATTAGTTTTAAATTACCTAAAGATTAATTTTTAGTTTCAAGTTTGAAGCGAAACTAATCTAATTTGGCATTTAATTAAACACGCTAAAGCATATAGAATTTTGGATATATTTCAAAATTAGTACAGTTCTTTGATTTAGCACCAAGTCCCTTTTTCTCTCAAAATGGCTTTCTTACTAAAAGGCAAGAAAGAAGATTTAATTGCTCTCGCGAAACAATTCGGCGTATCTGTTGAAACAGACTTGACGAAATCCAAAATTAAAGATCTGATTTTGAAAAGCGAAGATTATGATGAGGAAGATGCCAAAGTGATGTTAGATAGTATCATTGAGGACAGACTTCTAGCAGAAGTGGAAAGACAAAACGAAAGAGAAGAGCGATTGCGGAAGGAGGAACGTGAGCACGAACTTGAGAAGTTGAGAATCCAAGTTCAAAGAAATGTTGGTCATGAAAACTCGGCAGATATTTCAATAACAAATAGGGCTTCGCAAGAGATGTTCCACCGATTCAACTTGGAAGATGACATAAGTTTAAATTTAACGCTATTTGAGCACCATGCCAATTTAACGTTATAGCCAAAAAAAAAAACCATTGGGTCCAGAAACTACTAGGATTAATTCCTCTGGAGGTTGCTCATTTAATTGCTCGAGAACCTGAGAAAAAATTGAACGATTACGAACATGTGAAGAATCTGTTGTTACAGAGATTCAAGTTGTCACCGGAGAAACTTCGACAGTTGTTTATTTCCCATCAAAAAGCTCCTGAGAAAACATGGCACGATTTCTATCATGAATTGCAGACTTACTTTGACGGATGGGTAATAGGGCTGAAAAAAGACACATACGAAAAGTTACGTGAACTTATCATCGCGGACCAGATGAAACGGAAAGCACCACCAGAATTTCAGAATCACTTTCTTGATGAGTGGTCATCCATAAATTCACCTGCTGATATGGCGAGAAAATTCGAACAATATGACGATGTCAGGATGACATTGAAACCAAAAGTATCAGATCCATTCTTCAGAAGGAAAGATGAAGTTCAAGGAGCAAATAAATTTCAGAATTACCCACGACCAGCGAATTTCCGGGATGGAAATAACAAGTTCGAGAACAGACCTTTGCAGCTAAATAGAAACTCATACGTTGAGAAGAATAAACCATGGAGACCTGTGAATTGTTGTTACTGCCAGACACTAGGACAGTTTGGCGTAGATTGTCCACGACGACCCAAAAATACGAAAAGTAACAAGCCTTTGGCACCTATTGTACAAGTTTGCTCTGAACTTTCACGAGAGAAAATAAGAACAAGAAAAGTAGCTTTAAGAAGCAAAACTTTCTATGTATTAATAGACATTGGTAGTTCAGTCACACTCCTCCGTGAAGATATTTGCAAACAAATCATCAAACCTTCAGAACTCTCAAGAGAAACGATTATATTATCTTGTTTAGGAAATCGCAAGTCAAAATAAAAGGGTCATTTCTGCAAGATATCGAATTAGATGGACAAAAATATTCTCTGACATGGCATGTGGTGCCTATGTCATATTTAGATTTTCAGACAATTATTGGGTCAGACATTTTAGAACAAGCCTCACTTGACTTCGCCAAAGAAGGTGTTAAATTTCGAAGAAGAGAAGACGTAGAAATATTTTCCATGCATGCACAGCTATATGAGTCAAGACCAAATGATGAAATCGAAATAGAGCACATTTCTAGTCCAGAAGTAAGAAAAGAATTATCGGAGCTAATTTCCAGTTACAAACCAGAAAAAACTGAAACAACGGATGTATCCATGGGAATTATTTTAAAGGACGACATTCTAGTCTACCAACCTGCAAGAAGACTCTCATTTCCAGAGAATCAAGCAGTGAATAAACAAATCGACGAATGGTTAGAACAAGGGATAATCAGAACCAGCTCATCTGAGTACGCGAGTCCAATCGTAATAGTAAAGAAGAAAGATGGTACTACTAGGTTATGCATCGATTATAGAAAATTAAACAAAAAGCTCATCAAAGACAGTTTCCCATTGCCGTTAATAGAAGACGTTTTGAATAAACTCCAAGAAGCTAAAGTATACCCTTGATTTAAGAAAGGGATTTTTTCATGTTGACGTAAACGAAAACTGTAAACACTTCACATTTTTTGTAGTTCCTGACGGACAATTCGAATTCAACAAAGTACCTTTTGGTCTGAGTACCAGTCCTAGCGTGTTCCAGAGGTATGTGTACAGTATTTTCCGAGAACTTATGCATAAAGGCATTGTGATAATTTACATGGAAGACTTAATAATTCCAGCTAAAGACGAAATTGAAGGGCTCGAAAAGTTAAAGAAAGTGTTTGAAGTAGCTTCCAAATTTGGCTTAGAAATAAAATTTCCAAAATGCCAATTTCTGCAGAAGAGAGTAGAGTTTTTAGGTCACATCGTCGAAAACGGGACAATCCGTCAGTCAACAGCAAAAACGTTAGCAGTAAAAAAATTTCCAGTACCGACAACGGTCAAACAAGTTCAAAGTTTCCTAAGCCTAACCGGCTATTTTCGCAAGTTCATTCCCCAGTATTCAAAGATAGCAAAACCACTGAGTGACCTGACTAGAAAGGATGCTCCATTTGTGTTTAACCAGCCACAGTTTGAAGCATTCGCAAAGCTCAAGAAAATATTGATAGAAGGTCCAGTGTTAAATATATTTCGATAAGGAAGAGAAACAGAACTACATACGGATGCCAGTCAACATGGGTATGGAGCCATTTTACTGCAAGAAGGCGAAGATAGAAAACTGCATCCGGTCCAACACATGTCTCATAAAACCTCTCCAGCGGAAGAAAAGTATAGTAGCTACGAATTAGAAGTCCTCGTCATTGTCACCGCACTCAAGAAATTTTGCACCTACCTTTTAGGTAATCACTTCAAGATTGTGACAGATTGCTCCGCTTTTCAAAAGACTATGGATAAAAATGACTTAGTCACTCGAATAGCCAGATGGGAACTTCTTTTAGAAGAATTTGACTACGAAATTATTCATCGACCAGGTAAAAGAATGCAACATGTAGGTGCTCTAAGCAGAAATCCAGTAGCGGTAATATCAAACGAAACTATTACAGTAAGATTGAAAAGAGCCCAGCAAGAGGATGAAAATGTCCAAAATTTCAGATCGCCCATCAGCGGCAGTGTTAATCAAGAAATTTTTTTCGAAAGAAACGAAATTTTATATAAATATGAAAATGGTCGGGAATTAATAGTTGTTCCAAGAGACATGCAAACCGAATTAATCAAATTAGCTCATGAAAAGGGACACTTTTCAACAACTAAGACCGAAGAAATCTCCAAGCAAGAATTCTTTATTCCAAACCTAACCAAACGAGTACAAAATGTAATCTTGAACTGTGTATCATGTATATTAGCAAATAAGAAAAGTGGTTCCTAAAGAAGATATACCACTAAGTACCTGTCATGTCGATTTTATTGGTCCTATGCCATCCACGAACAAGAAATATCAACATATCCTAACAGTTGTTGATGCATTTACTAAATTTACTTGGCTATACCCTGTCAAATCTACTTATACTGAGGACGCACTTGACAAATTAAGACTACAACAGAAAACGTTTGGCAATCCAAGGAGAATAATCACTGATAGAAGATCAGCATTTACCTCTACGGCCTTTAGTGATTATTGTATCGACGAGAATATCCAACATTTACAAACAGCAACAGGATTACCTCGAGGAAACGGCCAAGTAGAAAGAGTACATCGCACACTCATACCTGTCTTGACCAAATTGTCAATTTATGACCCTACAAAATGGTACAAGCATGTAGACAGACTACAGAGAATCCTTAACAGTACCTCAAACAGCAATACCAAGTGGACACCTTTTGAACTGTTAATTGGCACCGCAATGAGGAATAAAGAAGATTTGTGAATACGAGATTTACTGTTGGAAGAATTAATAGAAGAATTACAAGAACAGATAGATCTTCTTCAACAAGAAGCAAAAGCAAACATTCAGAATATACAAGCCCAAAATAAAAAACTATGATAGAAAGCGCAAGAAAGCTCCAGTATATCAGAAAGGGGATTTGGTAGTCATTCAGCGAACTCAATTCGGAACTGGACTAAAGCTAAAATCTAGATTTTTGGGACCATATAAAATTATAAAAGTAAAGCCGAGAGATAGGTACGACGTGGAGAAAATAGGCGACTATGAAGGTCCTAATCTCACCACGTCGTCAGCAGATTTGATGAAATTTTACTCACCTGGTTGAATAAAACGAAATCAGGGCGATTGTTAATAACTGTATTTTATTCTATAATATATTCCATTTTTATGTATATTTTTATATTCTTCTAACATAATTGTGATTCAGTGAATATACACATGTTTTTTTTCATGTTCCATCCATTATATTTTCCTTTTGTAGTGAACTTCTGTCTTGAGTTATCAACAATTATGTAAACTGTGTTTTCCTTTAAATTGTGCATTTATATTTTAGACATTTTTTTCCAGTGATGTATTCAGCAAATTATTACTACTAGTGTAACGTACCTCTCTAACCAACAGAAGAAGACCAACGTAAGAACGTTTAAGAACCAACGTATTTAAAGTGAATTTCTGAATTTGATTCCTTTAATAACAGTTTGGCCGAGTGGAATTTAATCTTTTGTCAATCTTGAGTGCCAGTATGTAATCAACGATGAGGTCATCTTTCTATCAGGACTGGCCGAGTTGTAGAGTTTTAATTAGTGGAAATTACCATTCCACTGTTATACTGAACGCATCCAATTCAATTTAGTTTTATTGTATTGTATTGTAATAGATGGCACCATGGGTTCTACTAATCGAAAGTGCTAAGTCACGTGACCATAAATTTTAATAAAGAAGCGAGTTGTCGACATTCGCTCGAGAGAAGAGAAGGAGAGAGGGCTCTTCGTGTCCGATAACGATGAGTATTTAATACGCAACGGCGTTACATAGTTTAGCTATGGGCAGACTTCTTGTTAGGCTTCGCTCTTGGTGCCATCTAGATATTTTACTTCTAACTTTAATGTAAATAATCGTTCCCGTCCTAACTGTTAATGTCCTTTTAATTTTGTTTACTGTAAATAAATTATTTGTTTTTCTTTAAAAGTTTCTTAATCAGTACCCTAGACATTGATCCAAATGGAATTGAAAGGGCATTTTGTCCCACCCAGTCCTACATATATGTAATGTTTTCGAATCCTGTCGGCTAAATAATATGTAAAGATTTTTTTTTGTTTTGTTTAAGTAGAGTGCAGGTTTGAAGACGTTGAAGAGACATGTTATATTTTTAATTAAGTTTTATTCTCTCTTCTCTCCCGGGAGACAAACACATGATTATTTTACAAGACGCAGCGCTGCACAAACACAAAAGTAAAGCAGAGGCAAAAAAGGGACGAACAGATGATCACTAGCCTTATAAAACATAGGATTTTTGGCCACGCGCCTTAGGCCTTTGACACCTTTTCAAGAGTACCGAAGTATCAATTTCATTTGAATCGTAGTTCTGATGGCGCATTATTTTTTACAGACGAATTAATTAAACCGGAAGTGGAATTGGATCACGAAATAAGAGAATATTTTGCTATGGTGTAAATTAAGAGTTTAAAATATCATTACATATAAAGGAGAAAATTTATATTAAGAGTAAGTTTGGAATTTTTTTTTTTCAATTTGATCGACATTTTTTTTTATTTTATATTTTAAGAAATTTTGTAATTCCACTTAAGTACGTTTTGCAAGAACAAGGAAAAAATTTCAGATCGATATTTGCAGTTTTGGAAGAATTCGATTTTTTTTTTTTGACGGGGACCCCCCCCCCTCCCCGGAACTGTTGAAAAATGCAAATAAGTACTTTTCTGTCTGTCCGAATCTGCAAACAGGAAAAAAAGAGTTTTTTAAACCTTTATTTGTATTACATGATTTTACACGGTAATACAATGGCCGATTATTAAAAAATAGTAACTTAAAATAGAAAAAAGAAGAAAGGAAATTTGTGGCGATTGGTTCCCTACAAACATTACCTTTGAGTTCTAATAAGTCTAATGTTTAGGAGCATAACGATTATCAAACAAATTTGTTGAAGTCTAATAAGAGAAATAAATAAACAAACAAAAAATATTGACATTTAATTTTCACTACTTTTTTCTAAAAATCAACCATTACAGGGCCATCTGAAATGGTAGAACAATTCTTCTAGAATACGGTTTTGATTCGGATTGCGAATTGGATCCTATTTTTTCCCAACATAATTAATTTTTCAAAGAAGAAAATCCTGCCACTAATCTAAAAGAAGTTTTTTTTCCTATGTCTTTCTGAAAATTTCATTCAAATAACAGTTATAATTGCTTTAAATGTAATATTTTTCTTTCAAATTTATGCTTTATGTAAATTTACTCCTGACCTAATTAAACTATTTTTTTATATATAAGTCTGTTGTTTAAGCTTTTCCTTTCAGAATAACCAGTTAACTGTTTTCGACGTGTGTACTCGTCATGAAAAAGGTATAACATTTTGCGTAATGATGAGTTTATTCATCACTAGTATTAAATAGTGACAATTTGCAATTTGAATTACAGTTTTAGTAAAATATCAAATACATTCGTAAATTTCAAGATGTTTAAAATATTTTGAGGCCACGTCGAAATCAAAGGAACAAATAAAAGATTATTAATAATTATTATCAAAAAAACCCCGCATATAATATTAACTGTGTTTCTTAAATCTATCGCTGTTTTGTATTAGTCATCCAATTTCTTTCATGTTTCTTTTCGTTCATATATTAAAAATATATGTTAGTTTATGCAAATAAATAAATATGATTACTGAAATAACAGAATAAAAGTCATTTCATTAAAACTTAATTTCATATTACGCATACTCTGTATCTGATGAGTATACTCGCCATCGCTAACTTTTTGCGACACAATTTAGGTGCGCATTTTCCAACGAGGTCGAAACAGTTAACCGGTTAATCGCTTTTTATTTAAATGCCAAAAAACGAATTATTCAGTTTCATCATTCCATCCTCCGGCTAGGCTATAAAAATATAATTGCCTATCTAACTATAACAAATAATAAAACTGTTGCTATATATATTTTTCCATGTCAAATTACAAATGAATTTGACTATAAACTCAAGTCTAGAACTGCGTCATGATGAAAACGTAATACAGCAAGCGTTCCAGAACTTTTAAACATGACAACCCTCTTTTTAGAATACGAATCTATAACAATCCACTTCATTCTTGTATGAATTTTTTTTAAAGACGAACAGCACATGTTCTTTCTGAAAGAGATTTTATTCACCAAAAAGATTTCTGTGGAAAAAAAAATAAGTATAATGTTTTACAACTAATCGAATAGTAACAAACCGCACAAAATTAACGCATGCGCATACAGAATCGAACGTTCTTCGCGAAAAGAATTTTTGGTTTGGTAGGCGTGGTCTACGCTGCAGACAAAACAACAGGGGACACGACAGATGTATCGTCTGCAAAAGTAACCGAGTCCTAATATACATCAGCAACAAATATTCCTAGTCAATAAATCGATTTGAAATGAGGCATTTGTTACTAGAATGTGTAATTATACGGCATACGATTTTATTTTGATTACAAAATTAAAGTTGATATTCGCAAGCTTTAGTTTTAGGAAAAGTATGGAAACATTAGTAAAAATCATTATTAAAGCTTCTATGATTGTTGATTGCCAATATTAAATTTACACAAGTTTCGATCATGTAATTATATAGGATAATATACAGAGTATATTATACATATATGTGGTTCAAAAAATTGAGAGTACACCTTACTTTTACTTGATAAATCCGACTTTCAATATAAATAACACATTACCGGGTAGTGCAAACACATTTTTATTTTTACACATAACAAATGGTTTAATTTAGAGTAAAAATAAAGAAAAATCAACGAAAAACTTCCAAACAGAAAAATTTCAGAATCATTTTAAATAAACATATGCAGAATTTTGCCTCAAAAAATTGAGAATACACCAATGAAATTCTTGTAATATCTCGCATAGAAACAAAGTGTCACTGTTAAGTTGCATGTCTGTTGGCTTTTATAATGGCCTCTAAACGTCGTGGTACCAATTCGACCCATTTTTGGTGGTATCTGAAGATATTTTGCCCCGTTCTTCTTGCACCACTTGTTATAAATAGGTTTTGTTTCTAATTCTGTGTTTCTGGACGAGTGTTTTCAGTGTGGCCCACAGATATTCAATGGCATTGATGTCGGGGTATTTTGGTAGTGTGTGTAACTGTTGTTTACAATGAAAGAGATGCCATATTTTGACGTTAAGTGCATTCTGTTTGGGGTCGTTGTCCTACTGGAAAACGGAATTTCTATCTAAACCCAATTTTTTTGCACTTTCCTTTAGATCGCTGTGAAGTATATCCAAGTAAACCATATAGTTTATAATGCCATCGATAAAAATTAAATTTCCTACTCCGGATGAAGCCATGCAACCTCAAATCATGACGAAGTTACCATCATGTTTAACTGTAGGACGTAAATTTTTTGGATCCAAAGCAATATCAGACTTTCTCCATCCACTGTGTTGGCTGTCACTGCCAAAATTGTTGAGTTTTTTTTCATTACTAAATATAGTTTTCTTCCAAAGGTTATTGGTCTTCAATTGACGAGTTTTTGCAAACTTCAAATGCTTTTTCTTAATTTGCAAGCAGATGAACGGTTTCTCTCGAACAATGCGACTTTTATATCCAACTTGTCTAATGGCATTTCGCACAGTTTCAGCACTTACACTTCTGTTAATGATTTGGAAAGTTTCTGCATTAAGTTGGATGAACCATATGGCCGCAGCAATCTAAAGGAAAGTGTTAAAAATTTGGGTTTAGATGGAAATTCTATTTTACAGTGGAACAATGACTTCAAACAGAATGCACGTAACGTCAAAATATGGTGTATTTTTCATTGCAAACAGCAGTTACACATACCACCACAGTACCCCGACATCAATGCTATTGAATATCTGTGGGTGACACTGAAAGCACTCGTCCAGAAACACAAAATTAGAAACAAAACTCATTTATAACATGTGGTGCAAGAAGAATGGAGTAAAATATCTTCAGATACCACCAAAAATGGGTCGAATCGGTACTACGCCGTTTAGAGGCCATTATAAAAGCCAAAAGACAAGCAACTAAATACTGGCACATTCTTTCTATTCGAGATATTACAAGAATTTCATTGGTGTATTGTCAATTTTTTGAGGCAAAATTCTATGTATGTTTATTTAAAATGCTTCTGAAATATTTCAGTCTAGAAGTTTTTCGTTGATTTTTCTTTATTTTTACTCTAAATTAAATCATTTGTTATGTGTAAAAATAAAAACATGTTTGCACTACCCGGTAATGTGTTATTTATATTGAAAGTTGGATTTATCAAGTAAAAGTAAGGTGTATTCTCAATTATTTGAGCCACTGTTTATATAATATAAAGAATATCATAAATAATTTTTTTTAAAGATATATAACATGTAGAGCTTTTTATAGATAGGTACACCGTCTTGATTGTACAGAATATAATGTGTTCATAACAGCGACTTAATACTAGAATACACGATACGAATTGACTATTCATTAATGAAGTTTAATATATATTTTAAAAACGCTTTGGATATATAAGGCCACAAAAAGATGGATTAGAAAAATAAATCAATTTACCTAAACAGTTGCGGTCAATTTTTTAAAAATATCAAACAATCAGATATAACTCAGTCAACTGCTCAAATGCGACCAATCTTGAAAGCACTCTGGATAGAATTAATGCGTTCTAAAGCTTTCAAAAATATTTATTTAGTGTAGACACTACAAAATTAATGCTATCCCTTTTAAATTAGACAATCCTTCATTTTCAATCAGCATTAACAATTAACGTTCCTGGCATTTCTTGTCTCTCTTGTAAGGAAATATTTTGGTGGTATCTTTCCCATGTAATTGGTAGGGCTGAACCGATTTTCGGTTCATCGAAAAATGAAAATCGATTTTTCCATGCTAGTTTTCGAAAAATATCGATTTATCGATATCATGATCATGAATAATAGTTGACGATAAATCGCGATACCATAAATCCATATTCACTATCAATTTACGCTTTCGATTTCGTTTCTACTATCGGTTAGTGTTTATTTTTGCTGCTCTTCATTCTTTGTCGCTTTATACAGAATTTCTGTTAATATTTCTATAAATACTGTTATGTTCTAATATATAAAAGTATTTGCTTTAAGCTTGTCATTTTGGAATAAACCGTTTTCTTTTCCCTAACTGAATGATACCATTATGGAAAAATAATTGCGTTTATCAGAAGGTTGTAGCCTAGTCTGTAGAGATGCGTAATCCACGATTTTTTGAATAACGAATAATTTTGCTATTGTTATTTTTAAATATTTGTTCAAAATATCTGTTATTTCAATCATATTATTAATTAGTATTAAATATAAATTTATTAATTGTAATTAATACTTAATTTAAGTAACGTGGAATTAAATTAATTTATCTATTTCAGCTTACTTCTTAAATTTGATATTTTTTCAAAACTGTTTATTTAATTTCTTTATTGGAGTGAACCATTTTCTGAAAAATTTGAATTAAAAATATATGTCATTTCTTTAAAATGTTTACTTTAGTTCTATATTCTACCAATAGATGGCGCCAGTAGTAAACAGACTATAAGCAATCAAAGTAATGTCACAAGCTTAAAAATGATCTTAATGAAATAGTGCACCGTCAAATGCGAATATAGCAAAGTCAAGGTCACTCCCATAAAGTGGAGGGATGATTTCACACTTTCCGATAAATTTCAGTGATATGATACGATAATTCCAAGAATAACCGGTCCGTTCACTTTTCAACCCATTCACAGATTCAAATCGATTGTTACTTAATATCGTGATCCAAGACCTGTAATCGAAATAACATCAATAAGATCGTATCAAAGATTTGAATCACATCCCTCTTTAAAAAGTATTGATCACTGGTATTTGTGACTTTTTGATATTGGTTACGTAATAACCGCTCGTAAAATATTCGTCTTCCCTAGAAACCTGCCCTTTGTTTAATCACTAAATATTCATCTTCAGAAATAAAAGCAAAAAGGATTAATTCAGATTAAATCAACAATTTTATTTTCAGCTCGTATTGTCATACTTAAGTGTACACGCATAAAAAAAAGGAATTCCATTATACTTCCGCCTAGCGGTTTATTATAAATCGGGATACAATAAATTGATATTCACAATTAATTTATGTTTTCGATTTCGTTTTGATTGCCGGATAGTGATTTTTGTTGCCTTTCATTCTTATTGTCCTTCATACAGAATTTTTGCTAATACTTTTAGAAATACTGTAATATTCTAATTTATAAAAATTATTTTAAACGCAATGTTACAAATTGTAACATGCAGGCACAGCTTCGGCATTGACACGCTTTATTAAAGGAGTTTAAAAAAATTATTTTCTAACTATTTTTATTCAAAAGAAAACAAATATTTTTATTATATAAATTGAAACTTCCTTTTATTTGAAGTCGTTCTGATCAGTCAACATGTTAAGAGATGCTATTTATAATTTATCTTTGAATATATAATATCACGATATATCGATATGTGTTGGGCGATATATAACGATGATGAAGTTCCGTAATCGCCCAAAGCAAGTAATTGGATTTACTTTTTTTTTTGCCCAGACTAGGGCAGCCTAGATTGATTTAAAAGGTCAACAAAGCTGCTAGATCTATCTTAAAATCTATTAAACCACTTACAATTACAACAGAAAAACGGAATTTTTAAACAGAATAGATTTCAATTTTAAAGACTAAATTGAGGATCTTAATAGGCATAAAAGTTTAACGAAAATGGGTCACCATAACACTGGCAGTCAAATATTTCATTGTGTGTATGCTCTTCGTTAGTTTTGAAAAATCGTCAGCTTTTTGCAAAGCAGAACAAATAATAAACACTGATGCCTTCGACCTTAATAAATATATTGGAAAAAAAACCTCCAATGAAAACCAGAATTTGTTTAACACTTGAACAATACTGCATGCTTGGTTTTAGAATATAAACAAATAATAATAATAAAAAAATAAATGTATGAATAATATGCAAATAAATCGTTAAGGAATAATTTCGGATAAGCAACAAATATAAAATATTTTTAACAGTTTTTTTTATGAAAAGAATAATAGATAGCCGGAAGTAAATGCTTTTTCCCCCATTTGATATGATAAAAAAAGTTCATTTATCCAATTCAATATTTTTTTAATCAAGTATTCAGTAATTGCTATCAGTTTTATAACCCACAATGATCACATGAAACAGCATCTGGTGTAATGCATTTTAAATAAAAAAAGTGTGTGAAGAACATTTATTAACTTAAGTGCATTGTCCAGAAAAATAGGTAATTTTAAAATTTTAGGATATTCTATGATTCTAACAAAAGCATTTTTTTTTCTTTGTAAAGTAAATAAGAAAATTTATACTTACACAGTAAAATTACAATATTTAGGAACTTGCATCCTTTCCATAAATATCCTATCTTATAAGTTTAGAAGATTTTTTTAATGTAAATATTTAACTGACACTAAGTTGCATTATATCTTATCTTGATAAAGTAAAAAATGGCCTTCCTTTATCCTCTCATACAGTTATTTTCGTAAAAACAATGATCATTTAAAACAAATGAACGAAAAAAAAAAAGAACAAATTCTATAAATATTTTTATTCACAATAACAATGAGATATTTACATCAATAAGGTATGATATACAAACAGCACCCACATAATCTGCTAGACATCAGTTTTAAATTATGAGCATGGAACATGACTTCAACATTTAAAAAGGCAAAAATACTACTATTGGTTGACCAAGTAAGGGATATAAAATTACAGCCACACACGACTACCACTTTTCATCTTTTGAATAAACACAACATTAAAAAGGCACATTGTAAACAGTCAAATACAAAATAGAGGTAAAAATTAATACAGTTGGAATTTTAACATTACCATGAAACGTCTAAAGATATACTTTTTTTTAAAAATAGAGTTGAAACAGATTTACTTTTTCTAATATTAATTTATGCATACAAGATATATATTTATACCTTTATATTGCAAAATTTTATGCAGATCAAGAAAGCCAGATTTTAGTAAGTAATGTCGACCAAAAATAAAATTTATCACAAGTGATTACAGTATCCCCCTTTGAAACTGTGGCAAAAAATAAAAGAGGGAGCCTATTTAAAAACAAATCACAACATTACCAATATGAAATGGACCTCTTTGTAAATTTAAAATCCTTAAACTGTTACCAGTAGAGAACGTTTTCAATACACATTACTGTAAAAATGGATATAAAATAAGTCCAATAAATTTAAATTTTATTTTTCATTATATCAGATTGTATAAATTTTAGAAGGATAATAAATTAATAATGCTGTCATAAAATATTGGACTAATTCACCAAGTGCTATAGCATTACTTCAATTGAAAATCAGTGATTTCAGAGCCTCTACTTAAGTAATCAACGTATGAACACACATAGAGGTCTAATAATAAGACATAACTTATTTTTTGCCATCTCAGTTTTTTCAATACAATGTCCAAGATCACTGATAGGAGCACTGTTTTAAGTTTCAGCAAGAAGGGCAGAGTCACTTTATTACAGGCAAACATTACATCTAAAACTTAAGCTTTCTTCGTCTCATCATAATTTTGCTGATTAAGGATACAAATGCACACCCTGTATTTCACTAAACATTAAAACACACGAAAACTGAGTAATAATATTTGGCCATTCATCAATGAATGAGTATCATCATTTTAAATAATGAGTGCATTTCAAAATTATGGACAATAATGGATTGAAATCAATACATGAAGATTACAAGCTTTAACCTGGTGCTGGAATTGAAACATTGCAAAACTTCTAATCATGCAAAAGAATGTTATAAACAATGACTTCAAAGGGAGAGAAATTTTGAATAAAATATTAAAAGTGAAAGATTGTCTCCTTTAAGCACATCAGAATATATTATCCTCACTGTATGGAATTTAATAAAGGTGTAAACTTCCTTTAAAATATCTCAAGTACAGACTTGAATTATTTTGCTCTCTACATAATATGGAAAAAATACAGAAAAATTCAGCAAGTTATCCACATATATAAATATAGCTAATATATATATATAACAAATTAAATAATAATAAAACATTTTTAAATAAAGCGTTTCCACATTGGTTGGGGGAAAAAAGCACACAAAAGTTAAACAATTATATATATGTTTATTTGCCACCATAATTCAATTTAAATAATGAAATTAATAGAAAGCCCTCATAAAACAAATATGAAATTGGTCAGAAGATCCACAATTTAGAATTAAAAAAAAAAACCTACCAATATCCATTTTATAACATTTCCACATTAATTGGCTACATACCAGTATTGGTTAACATAAAAATTACTTCACAATCAGAACTAAGAATTCAAAATTTGGATCCATTACATATCAAAAACACTTCAAATTTATCTTTGTAGTACTCAAATTTTCCAACCAAAAAATATGTGAAAAATAATGAAATTAAATCTCGGTTAGCTCTCATCTTGGTTGGCATAAAAAATTCATCATAAAACATAAAAAAATTATAAACTGAATTAAAATAAAAATCATAGGAAGAGTTTATTTTGGAGCCTATATTTTCACAGAATATTTAAAGAGCACAGAGCAGCTTTTTGAAACAATACTCTATGACATATAAGAGCCTTTTAAATAAATGCAAGGTGTACTGAAACAAGAGTGCTGCCGGATTTTTTTCTATTAATATTTATTCCAGGATTATTAAATCTAAAATAATGAAATAAGTTATTGAAAAAATGACTAGGATAAAAATGGTAGAGAATAACACCAGATATGGAAGGCTTTCAAAACAAGTTTACAGTCATACTGCAAATTCAACTGGTTTTTGAGATAAAATGAACAATAATCAAGAATTGTTTACATTTACAAATGTTGATTTAAAAAAATTTAAGCATTTCATAAGTTTTTAAATCTGTGCTTAGTATTATTTCTGAACAATTATTAAAGCAAAAAATTTATCTACAAAAAATTTTGAATTAAATTATATATGAATCAATTTTTAAATATATCACAGCACACAAGATTTTAATAATTAGGATAAGAAATATTAAAGTTGCTTTAAGCAAGTTTCACATATAATTTTTTATGAGGTTTTATAAGATTTAGTTTCTTTTTCATGATATGTTAAAAAATGCAACTCTACAGTGAAGAGATGCATATAAAACCAATGACTGAGTGCAAATATAATAAATATCAAGCAAATTGAATAAATAAATAAATATCAAGCAATTTTCTGAAGTAAACTAAATAATAATGAAGTAGCTTAAGTATAAGAAAAAACAAATTTTTAAATATACACCTTATCATATTTGAGCAATTAGCCATACATTATTGTTGTAAAAATATTATAATTTCAAAAATACAAGATATCATAAAAGACAAATTCATCCAAAAATCTATAAAATTTCGAGAATAACTGAGGAAGTACAGAGTCTGCTCTTCTTAAATGCATGTCAAAGAAATATTAAAACTAAACAATCATTAACACAAGATATTTCAAACATCATACAAATTTTCTTCATTGATATCACAGAATCTTACAATCACAACAGAGAAACAATAATAAAAAAAAAAGTAAAGAAGTCACACTATTATTTTTAACTCTAATTACATTTGATTAATGTATAAAAGAATGAGTGTCCAGAAAGCTGGGAGTATTTTTGGAAAAAAAAAAAACATCAAAACACAAAATTCATTTAAAAAAACAAAACAACCAACTTTGATTTGACTACATAGTAAAATTAAAAAAAAACATAGAAAAGATTTTATAAGTGCAAATGTATTTGTACAAAATAATTTAAGCAACACTATTAAACAGAAGGAAAATCAAAATATATCACATAAAAGTTCTTACAAGCCCATTCATTCTCTCTCCAATGGTGCTCTCACAATTCAGTTGAGTGTTTTTATTTATGTAAGCTTTGCATAACTCGGAGGAGCGACTTTTCTATGCAAATATTTTAAAACATATAAAGGCACACAGCTCACAACAGTGAGTAAAGTAACTTTCCAGAGAAATGAAAGAGTCCAAATAAATTCAGAATCTGCAAATGGAAAATTGCATATATAGCAACTATATTATATATTGTATATAAATCAAACTGTAAAAAGATGCCTGAACTAATAATGCATCTTTTAAAGCAAAATATATTCAAAAAGTTTCTAAATTTTACACAATTTTTAATTCAGTTTGGCAATTTTTGAACAAAACTTACCAATATCAAACTAAAATCACTAAATATATATTGGGATGTCTTCTTGTAAAATGTAGGCTTACTGAATAATTATGTAAGAATTAATAATATATATCAAAGTTTTGCAACTCAATTTATGTATTCATGATTACTACCTTAAATGTTATAAATTAACTCAATGTCTATGCTGTAGGAATTTTGTTGAATGGATGTATAAGGTAAAAATGATAAATTGAAATTTACTTTTACATAGTTATTGCAAATTTAGCCCTCCCCCCTTCAAATTTTAATCAGTCAAAATATTTTCAGACAAACTCAATATATAATTTGTAAAACCATGAATCTAAAATAAAAATTCGAAATAAGGCATTTGATTTCTGTATGTTGTGACAAAAATATATGAAAATACTATTCTAAATATAAATAATCAAGAAAATTTTATATTACATTACAAATAATACTTATATACATGAATAAGAAAAATTATAAAAAATATATAATTCAATATGCAATCAATTTATCTGCAACATGCTTTAAAAATAAATACATGGAAAATATAACTGAATACCACTGTCTCCTCCTAACTGTAATCTAATTTCAATGCAAAACAATCAAGAAATGGGTGGGAGTGGGGAGAGTTTTTTAGATTTGACATTAGTTGGTTTAACAATTATTAAAGAATTCTATATAGTTATTTATAAAACTTTATTTTCACTATTACTTATTTATTTTATATCAAAGACAGATTACATACTGCTCAGTTGTATGACTATAGCTGAATAAATGAGTATGATAAAAGGCAATACATTAAATATATCATTTACCAAAATTATTGACAAAACAATGAAGAAATGCCAATAATAATTTGAGGCTAAGTTTTGAATTTTTCTGATAAATTTGCATTCCCTTTTTCACATTTATCACCTATCTATCCTCACTGTTCCTTTTTTTTTTTGTGGCAACATCTTAGTTTTAGCAAGTTAGCAAATACAATTGTTGAGTTGAGGGTTACAATTTGAAGCAGAATTTGAGCAAAAACAAATAGATATGACTAACAACATATACAATTTTGTTTGCTGGAACTATCAGTGGTGCTTTTTTATTTATAAATTTTTTATTAATTTAAAATTCTACATTTGAATCATCATACACAGCCAGTTCTAATTTTAAATATGGAACTTCTTTGCATATCATTTTTTGTAACAAGTATTCAAAATGTGTTTCAAATTTTAAGATGTCCCTGCTTCTGCTAATTCCATATCAGAATACCTGAACAGGAATTACAAAATAACTAAGAAATAAAAGGGGAAAATAATTTTATATCTTGTATAGTTTCATATGGTGAACTACAATCTTTTTATCTTCAATACTTAACTTCATATCTTATTTCTGTATGAAAAATTCAAATATTCACTTAAAGGGTTGGTTGATTTTTATTAGAAAATTATTTTTCAATAAATTGATATTAAACATGCTTTGATTCACGATAAAATTTTTTTTAAATGTCTAATTTTGCATCACAAAGTTAGCTAAAAGGAAGGAATAGAGTAAAATAGGTTAAAACTTTGTTTTTAACTTCAATAAAAATTTTAATTTGTAATGACATTTCTACAGTTTCCTAACAAATGGAGAATTCAAGAATATTCTTCACAGATAAGTAAAAATCATTCCAAATTTTATCACTGTATCCCACATCAGATGTACAGTTTAACCAATTAAACTATGATTTTACTTTCATACCATATAGTAGTAATGATTACTTGAATGATAGTACTTAAAAGATCATAGTATTCTTCAAACCAAACAGAGATGATTTTGTTTGCTTCTAATTAATAGAATTCAGAGAAACA
This sequence comes from Argiope bruennichi, assembly GCF_947563725.1. NCBI lineage: Eukaryota > Metazoa > Arthropoda > Arachnida > Araneae > Araneidae > Argiope > Argiope bruennichi. The sequence goes on from NC_079156.1 coordinate 109,444,491, forward strand.
TTCTCATTTTTCCTTAGTTTGTTCTAAGGTACTGTACTTGATATATTAAAATAAATCTTAAATTTTGAGATTACTATTTTTTTTTTTTTAAACTTACCAAAAAATTGCTTCATAAAGAACAGAGAAAGAAGATAAATGATCAGACTAAATAATTCTGCAATCACCATTAGCCAATGCCATGTCCGCACAGTCAATGCGACCATTAAGAGCTCTGTGAAAATCAGAGCTGTAAAGCTAATGGACACAATATGAATGAACTCAGCTTTATAAAGAAATAATGCTCCATACATAATTATTCCACCTAAAATAGAAGAAAATATTAATTATCTTACTAAGATAATTTGGGTAAATGAAATTTAAGTTTTGCTTTTACAACATGACTCAACTTCCAATTCTAATCTTATTTCAATTATATAAAATACAATAATCCCTGTGCCCAAAAATTTATCCCAAGTCTAAATTTTTATTTTTATTTAAAATTAAATTCAAATTAAGAAATAAACTGTAGATAAATTTTCATTTTTAATCAATACAAGATTTTGTTTTCTTCTTTGTTTGTTTCTTCTAACTTTGAGAATGGGAACAACTTATTGCATTTAAACTGCAATTTTTATTTATGGTCACAATATATTCAATACTCCATAAATTTAATACTAAATAATTCAACCCTTCAGTTAATGAAAGGCATTTGTTGCAATTTAATTTTTTGATAGATGTTTATTTCTAATATAATCTTACAAATACATATATTTCCAGCTTCATACAGTTTATATTTGAAAATTATACATACCATCTAAAACTAAGCCATCAAATAACACAACATTTTAATAGTAATTTTTTTAAACTATAAACCAAATTAAAAATTGAGTTAGTTATAATAATAAATTGTAAATGAACCAAAGGGCATCCTCAGTCATTATATAAATATACCATTACCATCTTGGCCTTCATATAAATAAAGTAGACATTTTATAATGTCCATCATATTTATTCAATTAATAAAATACATACATTTATTGTAACTTTTATAAGCAATACAACATTGAAATTTTCTAAATTTTACAATAGCAAGAAAAAAACAACAATTGAATTTTCAACACAAAGAATAAAAAAATATTTCTACCCAGTACCCCATTTGATATGTACATCAGGGCCTATTTTTTTTTTTTTTTTTTTAAATGAAATGTGAAGAAAAGTTGGTAATATCTGAAATTTGGTACTGAAAAATTCAATTCTTATCTTGTAAAACTGAATTCTTGTAAAACTGATATAAATGGTGTTTGTTAAATGATATACAATCTAAAATAAGTAGATATTAAAAAAAAAAATCACTGATTAAATAATAATTTACACAAATTTGATCTTATTCACTTGCAATAGAAAAAAATAATTTATAATTATGTGTTCATTAAAGCAAATAATAACCAATTTGTATTTTTTTGTAATTTAAAATTCATATACTTGTTGATGGTATTTCTACAGAACAAACATTTTCTATTCAACTTCAAATCACAATGAAGAACTTCCATGGAAACAGCATCAATGTTACAAAAGATCAATAAATAAATTAATTAAAAAAAAAAGAAATATAAGATTGCAAATTTCAAGTTATCATGCGAGAACATTATTAGTCATTATTTCTCTTAATTAAAGTCATTAACCAGTTTAAACCAGTTTGAAACAATCACAAGACTTCTCTATGAGTCTCTACCCCCCCCCCCTCTCATATATACATAATAATTTTTTTAAACTTTCATTTTCAATTTTTCTAGTTGGCAAACAAAGTTTTAGAGCTCGACCAATTTTGAGATGAAAAAACTTATCATTTTCCTAAATATCGATGCATGCATAATCTGATAGTTCTAAACCAGTTTAAACTGGTTAATGATTTACATTAATTAAGACACTTGTGTAAGAATTCAGAATCAAGCTGTCACTTTAGTTGGTGATAAATCGTCAAATGTCACAACCTTCTGCTTTATTTTCTAATAACTCTAAAAGCGAAAAATTGATACCTCAAAAGTAATAAATTTCCAATTTGTTGCCTACGAATTTTGAGGCTACAAAAATCTCAAAATAAAACATCATGTTCTCACATGATAATAAATAAATGCTTAATTTATATCCTGCTTAGATCATGGGAAATAACACTAATGTTTAACCTCTTCAGTCCTGACTTTTTAAAAACTGGTTTAAAAGTTTGATTTCAAGATCTTTTATTTTTGTTACATCTCAATAGTTTGTGGAAAAAAATATTTGCTGATCAAACAATTTTTAGTCCCATAATTTTAAGATACACATATGTGTACCTCAGGTCTTGAGCAAGTTAAAGCATCCTCGACAAAAAAAAATTATTTAATTTTCCTGGTTACTTAATAGCTATTCTTTTCTTATTCTAAGGCCTTATAAATGAAAAAAATACAAAATTTATTATATTAATATTCTATTAAACCTTATTTTGAATGAAATTTAATTTTTGAAAATATTATGTAAGTAGATACTGCAGTTTGAGCACTTGACTCTTCTAGAGTTACATCCTTTGATACTTGCATTTTGATACATACTTATCGTCCATGTAATGTCGTAGATGGCTTGACATAACTAATCTTGTTTCTTTTTAATTGGGAAGGGACAATTTTGTTTGCTCTTTTAGAGTTATTTTTACTAGATGGTGGTAATGAAATCTCCAATGGTCTTGTAGTTGCATTTCCATCATTTGATGACCCTTCTTCTATTAATTTGTTTTCATTGAAAGAAGATATTTTTTACTTGTTCTTGGTTTCCTTTCTTGCTGATGATGAGAATCCCCTCATATTTCAACAGGGACCGAATTATATGCATTTGAAATTGCAATAAGGTCATAACATTTTCGGCTTCATTCCTGACAGCTTAGCTTGTCGCTTTGCCACCATTTTATAGTACATCAAGCAATTGACAACTACTAAATTTATAAAATGTGTGAATGCTCGTGTCTGTCATTTTTTGTAATTACTGCATACCGGTAATATGCAAAATAATGGTCGATGCCTCCCATATTAAATGTTTTTACAATAGCAGATTATTTTATATCAGCTTTTTGTTTCAATTATTCTGTCTTCTGCCAATTCCAACTGACTCATTACGTGACATGTGGATAATAGTCACGGATTTATTATCTTTCTAATTGACAAGGCATATATGACTATCATCTCTGACCCATTCATCCTATTTACCAGGTTTCATTATTTTCGATACATGAGAAATTCTATTGCTTCCTCTAAAATCACTTTTTCCTAAAAGTTCAATAATCTCATTTTGAGTTAAAGCCACTTGACGTGAAAAAAACTATTATTTGTTTATAAAATTCTGTATATTCTACACATGATGTCAGTTTGAAATATCAATTACTGACTACAAGACAGCTATAAAATTAAATTTCTTACTAAAGTTAAAAAATAAATATTTTTAAATTTATAATTTATTACATTACAGAACATAAGAATTATTTATTGTAAAAAAAATATACAATATATTCAAGGACAAGAAATGACAATTTGAAAACAAGCGCTCAAAAGATAAGCAGCGCAATGGATCGCAAGCAGTCAGGAAACGGGCACGAAAGTACGGGCAAGCAGTCACGAAAAGTACACATATGTGTACCTTAGTTAAATTTGTATTTTCACCGATTCTATTATAGATAACAAGATATAATTTGGTAATGAATTTAACCAAACACTTAGTATTTTACAAAAAAATATACAAGCATTTATTTTAATAATAAATATTTAAAAATGTACTTATATTTGCTGTGTTTTCTGTTCAACGCCATTTTCATTATGTCTCTATTTAATAGCAATGGGTATGAAAAAAAAAAAAAAAAAAAAAAAGAACTGTAGTACTATTTATTGGTGCAAAATGGAAGCTACCTTTGTAAATATTGAAATGCATGCATTATTTCGTCAAAATTTAACTTTACCAGATAAGAAAAATGAAAAAAATTGCAGGTACGCATATGTACTTCAGGACTGAAGAGGTTTAATGAGATATGCATCCATTGCTTATAAATACAACATATACTGTTAAAACTGAATGTTAAGTCACAGAATAACTAACAAAAAAATATTATTCGTAGTAACACTTTAGATGTAAATATATGGTAACATTAATTTGTTTTTTCCTTTACGGTGAAATCTTCTGTGTACATAATGTTCACAAATACTCAAAGCAAAACTACTGAATTTATTAAAATTAATTTGAAAGAAATCCACTAACAAAAAGAAATTGGCTATGACATAGGCTTAGAGCAAGAAACTGAATTTAAGCATGACTAAATGTATATAAAAAAAGTGTTTGAAATATTCAAAATATCGTATAATTATTTCATAAATTTTTTTTATAAATCTCAAAAATTAAAAAAAAAATTATTATTCATACTCCTATTTATTTATCACACACATAAATTAAATGCCAGAAGAGTGTGATAGACATCAATAGGAAATTATATATATCGATAGTAGATGTTTAAAGATATCAACTACCTTGCAATATATATATAAAAAAATTAACAGATTAATAATTATTTCATTTTTCATAGCATGGAAAATCCTAAATATATTCTAATCCTAAGATATTCAAGATGTCACTCCAATCATTTTCAATAATTAATTTATAATTGTTTAAGACATATGCATATAGTTCTGGTTGGAAAAGGAGAGTTGAAAATGGTGCAGATTTATATATTTTATGTTTGTATTAATAAATGCAATTTTGACCAGAAAAAAAAAGAAGTTCTAACTTTTATACCATTTTTTTTTTTTTTTAGTAAATGCAAAATGAGTTAAGAATATTTTAATAAATATGACTGATAAAAATGGGGGCCAGAATGAAAATTTAGATTTTTTTAAGCATACATTTATTAATTTAGATAATTGAAAATGTTCATTTCATTAAATTGTCTATTACTAATGATTCAGAAGCTATTGGGTCACAAATATGTAATTAAGCAGTAATATTATTAATATAACATTCTGTAAAAAATGAAAGTCAAATTACCTTGGTATATGCTGATGATAACCCATATAAAAAATGTCTTGAAGGACAGTGATCTACCCTATAGTAAACAAAATTTAGCATTAAAATTTCAAATCATGTTCACATGAATAGATCAAGTAAAACTAAAATTTCAAATGAATAATCTTACTTTACAAAGCTCTTTGTATAATTCAGGATAAGTGAGTGCAATTTCTGGTGAAACATCTTTGTCCAATACCAGAGAAAATACAGGGAACATGGTGTATATAGTTGCATATCTACAATAATAATAATAAAAAAAATCCTTGCTTTAGTCAGTCATTCATATTATGAATTTTTATATAAAAAGATAACTTTCTAAAAATTAATATAGTATACAATTTACCATATCTTATATACCATAAGGTAAATTATTAAGATTCAAATTTTCAATATGAAAAAGTAATTTTAATCTCCTTAATTTTCTTGTTTCCTTACACAATTAAAAGATATGACTGTTTAGACAGTTAAGTTATTTTGTTAATAATACCTCAGATATGACTGTCATAAATTAACTAATGAAAATTTTGGTAAAAAATTTCATATGCATTGACTTGCCATAAATTAAAGTCATAGCTGAAATTCTCATGCGCATTAGCAGATTGATTAAGAAATACAATTCATGGATTTTTTTTTTTGAAATCAAAGTAGTATAGATATGATCACATTTGAGTAAGAAAGACATTTAAAAGGTAACAATTTTCGTGTTGCCTTTTTTAAAATACTATTTTTAATAAACTAAAACCCTTTTTGATATCGTAAAAATGCCAAATTTAACCAACTATAAATAAAATTGTCTACCAAAGAGATATTTAGGAATGGGAACCTGATCCCATGGGCCACGAAAAACATGATAAAAAGATTATCATTCATTATTCCTGCTTAAAATAAAATTTTTTTTAAGGAAGATTGATAAAATTTACTTACCCAACCATGAGGAAACCTGGATATAAAGCTACAGATGCAAAATAGAATACAGCTGAGAAAAATGCTTGCATTGTAGATATTATTAGACCACGATGAATGACAAATTGACTAAGAGCTGCAGATCGCTTATAACTAGGAAAAAAAACTTCTTATTAATATTTTCATTTCATACTTACAGCCAAATTTTTTAAACTGAACTTTTATAATCTACACAGAAATTTTAATTTTTTCCACCTTCAGAATCCATTTAAATGTGATTATATATTATATTAGAGAATTTGAACCTTTCTCTAATATAATAAGAAGATTGTTTCTTTTAAAAACTGTCAGATTATTATTAAGCTTTTATATTCTAAACATAAATTTAACCATAAAAATTAAATTATCTGCGAGCTTGGAGGAAAATCAACTACGAAACTGCAAACAAATATTGCTAAAAGACACCATTTCTCCAACAATTTTTTAAATAGTGATAGCTAAGACCACAGACTGAGGATAAAGTTTGTTTTCTCTTCAGAACCTTCCAACAGAAGAAGTTCTTCTACCATGCAAATCTTCAATGCATTAAAGGATTAATATGAAATTAGTTATGCAATTTATATCAAGTTTAGCAAGATTGAATTTTGTGCCATTTTGAGCAACACTATAGAAAAATGAATGAATTTATATGCAGTCATATAACTGGGAACCGAAGCCAAATAATATGGGATGCCTATTCTCCATGGGAACAATGGTCAATTTTTAAACTATTATAGGCAGATATATACTCCCAGGCAGAAGAAAAAAAAAAAAAAAATTTAAAATGCTGAAGTATATTTTATGTTTCAGTCAATAAATTTATCATTGAAATAATAATGACATTACATTTTTATGCAATCCTGCTTATTTTAGTCTTTTGTAAAATTTTTCTGTCACACTAGCATTTTAAGTAAAAATGAATACATAAAAATTTTCCTCCCATCCGTGACCAAAATTGATAGTCATGAAATTCTGAATTTCATTAGTTTAAGTTAATCAAAAGCTGTATCCAGAAAATGTCATGCACTGAGGTGGGTCATTCTAAAAGTGATCACTGAAATTGTCTAAAATTATCTGAAAAAGCAATATTCAAAGTTTCATAATACAGTGAATTCTAGATACAAAAACATGGATTTTTTTTTTTTGTTTTAGTGTATTAAAGATACTGTGCAAAATATAATTAATAGGATTAAGAGGTTCTTTAAAATTTAATTTGCAATTTTTTCACCAATTGATTTACTGATTAATAATAAAAAAGACTATTTTTTAGATCAGTTGAAATATTTTTCATAATAAATGACAACTATTTCTATTTGGTGCAGGAAATAGCTGCTGGAAGATATAACTGTTTATGCAAAATATTGTAATTTTCCAAAAATTAAATAAACAGTATTCCATAAAGTCTGTTGTGAACAATTTGTATAACTATATCCAACTATCGTAGTGTTTATTAATAATTGCATTTTAACACAAATTTATTACATAACTTGATAATATGGAAGTGACAAATACCTGTAACGCCCATGTACTAAAATGAGACGGGCTATATGACTGAACTGAGTGACAGAAAAATCTGCAGCTAAAGATGCTTGTTTGCCTTCTTTACCCACAATTCCAATACCGACATCTGCAGCTTGGATCATACTCACATCATTTCCTCCATCACCTGAAAATAATAAACACCATTGGAATAACTGCCCTGTATTTGAAACATTACAATCTTACAGTAAAGAAAAAAATGTTTATTGCAAGAGTATAGATATTTAATATTTTGATTATATATCAGCATCGAAAATACAACAGAATCATTAGATCAGAACATGTGAAATTGCTGTTGAATTATCAATGAGCAAAGTAATTGTGCATTACATAGTCTACAAAATGCTTGGTTATAGCGAAGAGGGAAAAAGAATTGCAGGAAAAACTGGATCCAACAGCAACCCAGGAATTTATAACTGATATCATCCACCCCCTTCCTACACTGTGGAATCAATGTCAACTATTTATCACTCCATTGGTCTACATGAACTGCAATTATAATATTGTAATTAAAATTCATTTAGATATAACTGAAGCCCCCTTTTTATATGGAAAACCATATAACAAACTTCATATGCAATATCATCAAATGACATCTTTAAGAAAAATGTGACCTTTAAAGAAAATATTGCGATATACCCAATTTAAATTTCTCGGCAATATTCAAATTCTGTTCTAAAGCAAATAATTCATATTTGCACATATAAATTTTCTTTTACATATAAGTGTAAATAATGCATATATATTTTGTTAAAAATATACATATAAAATATTTTTAAAAAATGGTTTATCTACTTAATAGCTATTAAAACAAAATAATTAAATACAGATAATATTAATAACACAGTAAAAATCTTACCAATAGCACAAGCTCTTTTCCCTGTTTCAAGCTGTATTAATCTGACTACTTCTGCTTTTTGAGTGGGAGAGCAACGACAACAGACAACAGCAGGACACTGGCAAGCCAATTCCATAAATTCACTTGGATAGAATTTCAGACACAGCTTTAAATACAAAAAAAGAATAAAAGCTTATTCATTGAAGAAATTAATTTTATAATATTAAAAAAAATATCAATTAAATAATAAGATATATATTTTAACACAGTCAGTGGTTTATTAAAAATAAAGCAATTGGTAACCATAAAAAAAGTATTTGTTATATTCCCAAAGCATCAAAGATGAAGTGAGTTATTGTTATTACAACATTTACATAGAAACTAAGGATTGATCCCCAATAATTATCACCAACCATACCCACATCATTTCTACAATCAGGAGAAGTCAGAACCTGCTTATTTATCTGGCGACTTCATACTCATGGTGCTCTAAGGATGAGAACGATAGTAACAGAAAAAGAGCCCCCCCCCATCCTGTTATAATATCCTGGTTGAACTGAATGATCTGTATCAAAGAGCTAGCACTGGCAAAAAACTATAGTTGAGTCCTAATGACCATCATTGGACATGGTATAACCCCTTCCATAGGAAATATGTCTTATTATTGGTATGGAGGTAGCATTCCAAACTATTACTTTACTCACTACGGAAGCAAGAATTTACCACTATACCAGAAACTTTTCATTCTGAAATGTAACCCTTTCATTACTGTTCCAGCCCAACCAGCCTTGCAAATTTTATACTACAGGGCCAATTTCTATTTCAAATTAATAGTGTAGGATGTAAAGCAAGGACATCTTATGTTATAATTTGTTTTATAACTTACACGCCTTGTTTCAAACAAAAACCAACTTGCAAGAATATAATTTGCACAGCTCGTTGGGCCAGGACAGTAATGCAATGGTTAAGATGCACCCACCCACCCCAGTAGAGGAAAATGATTGGTAAATAATTAAATACCACAGCATAAATTTAAAAAAAATTGCCTTTGGAAGCAGATAAGTTTGGAATATTTTTATAAGGATAATTGTTATAATAGACCTACTTTTATATAACATTCTTTTAATTGTATTCAAACTCTATGCAAATTCTACTAATATTATTGATGCAAGCAAAAGAAATTAAGGCTCACCTCTAAACAATCTCCTCTGATGATTAAAACAGAGTCATTCTTTCTTCTGAAATTGTTAAGCTCCAAGTGAACTTCATTACGTGAAGTAACAGTCTGAAAGACATGAATTTGCTGATTTCTAGCAACTAAACGGGAAGACTTGGCAATGCTGATAGCAGTTTCTAATTTGTCGCCAGTCAGCATCCATATCTGAAATGTGCATTCAAATTATGAAAAACTTATACAACCCAAGAATATAATTTCAGTTATAAAAATCACATAGTATTACAATTGGAAATAGCTATGAGTGGCTACAACAATATCCATGCATTTATATAAATTTAAGGTACAGCATTATTTACTTTAGTAAATATTGTCACAAATCTGTAATGTTGCTTCCCAGCACGATTACTTTAGTAAATATTGTCACAAATCTGTAATGTTGCTTCCCAGCACATTGGAAAGACCGTTTTACAGTCAGCTCTAATGGATGTCGGATCAGTGACTCCCGGACTTGGCGATATAGCCAATAGGAACCAAGATATGCCCGATTGTTCCAGAACCTTCTCTGCCCAGCTCCAGGAACTATAAAAGGATGGCAATCTAAGCTGAAGAATAGTGGAAAGAGTCGCATAGCGTGTCAACGGAAAAGATCAAGTGTTTGCTGAATTGAAATGTATGCTGAATCCTGGTGTTTATTATAGTAGGAACGTCGAGTCAAATGTGGAGTAGCCATGCTTGTAGTAGTGAATTGGCAGTTGGATACAGCTAAAGGGAGGAGACAGTGGAGAATTGCAGGTGTTTGGAGAGACCATAGAGTGTAAATATGTAGATTCCCTCCTGCAGTAAATTCTATCACGCTGCTTTATGTGCTGTGGTTGTTATTACTATCAATTACTACTTGTGGGTAACTTTATAGTGTGCTGTTGTGTATTGTTTGTGTTCATCTATGCATTTGTTTCTTCATGCAAAGTCCTGAATTTTCTGGAATAAATATTTTAGACCTTTAAAGAACTGTTTCTTCACTGACTAACAAATTGAAAGAACCCTGAATTCATAACAATATTATTCATATAACCATTTCAAAATTCATATTTTAGTTAAGCAAATTGCAGATTAAAATGCTGTACATGAATTTTTACAAAAATTTCATGTTTTAATTCATTAGTTAAATATTTTAAAATATTTAAAACATTACCCTAATACCAGCATTTTTGAGAAGCTCCAAAGTTGGACGAACATTATCTTGAAGTTTATCTTCTACTCCAGTTAAACAAAGCAGCTCCATATCTCTTTCCAAACTTTCTATAACAGCTGTCACTTTGGCTGTTCGATCATGAATACTCACTTTAGCTTGATTCAGGCGAGCCTAAAAAATATAGCTACAACTTAATACCCATACTTAACTTTTTTTAAAATTAATTTCAGTTAAAGAGTAGCTGAAGTTTCTATGAGCATTGAGACAAAAATCACATTTCAGATCCTTTAAACTATTGCAACTATCAAATATTTCTTAGACACAAGTTTTACCATACATAATTTCCATTCCCTTTGAACCAAACTGCCCATTTTTTAATTTGGCGGAAATTTCCGTCCTAATTTGCACTTGTTCACATTTAACCAAAACTACTTGAGTTTTTGTTTAGAAGTTAATCCTTTAATGCCGAGTATTCTATTTATGGAGTAATTATATTTCACTTCTGATATTAATTGAAATGATTACCACTGTTCTCTTTTTGTCTTGTCTATGAAGCCAACATGTTTTTGCAATTTTTAATTGGCTCATACTCCTCTCCCATCAGTGAGATTTTAAAATCAACGCACAGAGATTTTGAAATAGTTTTTTGCTTTAATTTATTTTTGAAATAATGCAAGGAATTCTTTAATTTTTAATACATTATATTTTTAAAATCTTATATATATATATATATATATATATATATATATATATATATATATATATATATATATATATATTGAGAGAGAGAAAGAGAGAAAATTATTTGGTTTCAATTTATTATTTTATAATTAATTTGAAAATTTTATAAACTTTAAAAAACTTTCAAGAAATTTACAAAAATTAAGCTCCAATTAGTTAGGTTAATATGGGAAAAACATTATACATATTCATAAATTTTTGAATGAGGAATAATTTTAGGTTCAAGGAGACCATGATTGATGAATAATTGCAAGAATTTTCCAAGTGTCATTTCTTTTGAAATAATAGTTAGCCTCTTTATAAAATAATTTTTTTTTTTTTTTTTTTTTGCATGTACTAATTAGAACACTTAAAACATTTGTTAATAAAGACACAAAATCAGTTTTAAAAAAAATTACTTATCAGGAAAAGAATTAAAAATAAAACAGAAGCTTTTGATCATTTATTACATCCTTAAAAATTTTTTATTTCACACAAAAGGAACAAGATTGTAAGTAATACACTTTCTGCAGAAGAGAGGGAAAATTTCTCTAAAAATAAATACAAACCAAAATAGCGTTTATTTAGAAGTGCATTGATGAGTTTTCCCAAAGGTATTTTTGGTCTACAATGACAATTCAAAGCAACTTATGAACTTAAATTTGAATGAAAAGATTAAAATACCAAACACACATTACATTCATATAGAAGAATCCCATTTATGTGAAAGAAATTTTGAACATTTCAGGATTATGTCATAGAATAAATACAATTATGCAAAATATATATAATTATAAATACAATATATAACCTGCATCCAATAAAGCTGCATTGCATCATGCAGTCTTAATCTTTAGAGAAAACCGACTTACATTAAGATGGCTATTTAATAAAAAATTGGATTTTTATAAAATTCAACAATGGGGGTGGGGAACAACATTTTTTTTTTTTTTTCAAATTTTAATGCATTCTATACTAACTACAAAAAGAAATTACTTCAGCAAGAAATACTTCAGTCTAGGATTAACTTCATTTTTCCAAAATCATAACCTGCATTTAGTAGCTATAAAATTTTAAACAAATAGTAATCTAAGCAATAAGATGAAATTTAGGTAGATGGAGATGCTGATGCATTAAGCTACAATCAATGTAAGACTATCCTGCCAGTGCTGCACAATGAATCGATTTAAAAATAAAACGAAAAAATAAATACTTCTAAAACAATTTAGATAGTTTTAAAGATTTGATTAAAATACAAGGATTCAATGATGTAGAGATAAAAATTACAAAAAGTAAAATTTCTGCAAGCCCTTTAAAGGGTAAAAACTGTGCAATGGCTGTCTGCACTTTTATCATATGGATTTAGAAAAATACATATACTTTTTTGACATAAGGTGTCTATGTTTTAAAAGGCAGTTTTTGGTCAAAATTCACACTTTTTTAAATTTTAAAATCCATTTATTTGGATTCCCAAATTTGCACTTGTTTTAATTCTATGATAAATAGGAACAGAGATATGCGATTTTTTTAAAAATTACAGCAGCTGAAAACGAAACCGGAAGTTGAATGTTTTCCACCATTTTAACAAATGCACATACTTTCTGAATTTTAATTCATTTTATATGTTCTATCAGCAAGACACACATATTAATGAAAATTTTAAATGATTTTTTTGAAAAACTTGGATTTTGTAAAAATTTTCATATGTAACACATCTTAAAAACTTCTCAATTCCTTGCATATATGTTACTTTAAGTATTCCAAAGGCAATCAACTAGGGATGTTATATTGAACTGAGCAGATTTTTTTTAAAGAGCTGCCTAATGTAATTTTCAACAACGAATTTTGTAAAATTTTCAATACAGAAATACTCGATTTGAAAAACTTTTTTGAAAATGCACATATTTCTTAGATTCTAATTAATTGCCTTCCAAAGCTGTAAATATGTTGTGTATAAATATAATTGGAATATGTGCAATACAATTTTTTGCAGAGTGTTTTGCCTTTTATTACAAATTTCAGTATTTTTTTTTTACCCAAATTGGCACATTTTACAAAATTTCAACTGACACAAAATTGTCTGAGCAGTATTTTTTTATTATTTGCAATCACACTGATACAGAAAATGAACTGAAGTAGCTCATTAAAGGGATTTTTCAAAAATTTGTCTCTGCAGGTGGACAATACCATAAGATATAATTTTATACGTGCAAGCTACTTTGCATTTAATGACATATTATTTACATTGTAATGAAAAGGAAGCAATTGTTTCATTACTTACCTCAAAATCAGCATACTGTTCGTCAGTGAGAACTTTCTTGGCAACAACTAAAGTTCTTAGACCTTCTCTAGCCATATTTCCACACTATAAAAAGGTTTGCCCTATTTTATTAGCAATAATAACTATTTTCCTCAAAACTTTTTACTAGTTTATTTTTAAATGAAAAAACAAATGTAAACAAAAACTACAAAAATTTACAAGAATTTATTTTCTTATGGTGTATTTTGAAAGTTTCAAAGAGAAATCAACATAAAATGAGAAACATTTTAGAACATGATACAGATAAAAGAAATAAAGCTTTATAATTTGTTTTCTCATATTAACGCTCATAATGAAATCTTTCTATTATGATTACAGTGTACTTTTATCCAATCTCATAATATACGACTTTAAAATATATATTCAATTACATGCGAATTAATATATGTTCATAAGCAAAGATTTCCTATAGCACTTAACTTCTACCATTTCTTTCAACAGATCTTTTTTGCATTTACACTTTAAATATTTATATTATATATATATTGGGTTGGCAACTAAGTAATTGCGGATTTTTTTTTTAGAAAATTAAAGACAATTTTTTCATGGAACTAAATAACTTTATTCTGTAATGTATTGCCCATTTTGATCAATGACCTTTTGCCATCTTTCAGGCAGCATCATAATCCCACGTTCATATAACTTCTGGTTTTTATTAGCAAAAAACTGAATCAAGTACGATTTGACATCATCATCATTATTGAAATTTTTACCATTCAAGGAGTTTTGTAAAGATTGAAAGAAAAAGTAATCAGATGGTGCAAGGTCAGGACTATATGGTGGATGTGGCAAAACATCCCAACCAAGCTCCAATAATTTTTGCCGACTGACCAAAGATGTGTGTGGCCTTGCATTGTCATGATGGAATACAACACCTTTTCGATTTGTCAATTCGGGCCGCTTTTCTTCAACTGCATTGTTTAACTTCGTTAGTTGTTCAATGTAGACATCAGAATTGATCGTTCGGTTGGGTGGTAAGAGTTCAAAGTAGACAATTCCTTTGTAATAACACCAAACTGATAACAAAACCTTTTTTTGATGAATATCAGCTTTTGATGTTGTTTGAGTTGGTTTACCTGGCCTGCTTCACAATCTTTTCCGCTTGATGTTGTTGTAAACAGCCCATTTTTCATCGCCAGTTATCAGTCGTTTTAAAAATGGATCATTTTCATTACGTTTCTTTAGCAAATCGCAGCTGTTAATGCGTTGCGTTAAATGCGTTTCTTTCAGTTCGTGAGGAACCCATGTATCGAGTTTTTGAACAAAACCAAGTTGTTTTGAGTAATTTTCAATGCATGTATGTGATACATGAAGCTTCTCTGCAATTTCACGTGTTGTACTATGACGATCCGAATCGATTATTGCTTTGATTAGGTCGTCATCAACTTCAACTGGACGACCAGAGCGTTTTTCATCTTTGAGTGACAAATCACCAGAACGAAATTTGGCAAACCAATTTTGACACTGCAGTTCTTTTAAGGCTTCGTCACCATAAACAGCCCATAACTTTTTATGAGCTTGCGATGAGTTTTTTCCTTTACGAAAATAAAAAAGCAAAATATGACGAAAATGTTCCTTTTGATTTTCCATTTTTCAACGAACACCAAACAAAAACTACACAACCGATCAAAAAACTTTTTTTTACTGATTGACAGCTGAATTGTCAACTATCACATAAAAAAATGTGTTTTACATTTGTACTACGTCTGCAAACCTAAAAATTCAACTGAAGCCATCTATGAGTGAAACCTGCAATTACTTAGTTGCCAACCCAATATTATATATATATATATATATATATACACACCCACCCACACACATACTGCAACAGTTACAAAAGTATCATTAAATTTAAGACTCTTGAGAGACAGACGTGTGTACAGAGTGATCAATCAGTAAACACACAACATTTCATAATGTCTATAAACTCTTAATTATATTAAAAAGTTAAATATGAAATAAAGAATTCTAATGTTGAAAGATGGGTGGGGAAGTGAGGAAAGAAAAGTGAACTTTTCATTTATGTCTTAATCATTTGTTTTAGTTGAGAAATGAAATATTGACAACAGAAAATAATGTATAGACAGCTTTTCCATTTAAATTCTTCATGTAGTATTTAAATTTTTTTTAAAATTTAAAAACATTAAAATGATTGCAGTAAGCCATTTCTGTAGCATAACATTCAATACAGCCCCATAACTCTATGTAGCATAACACTGAAATAAATATAAATTAAAATTCAATGACAGAAAAATTGTTAAAAAATTAACCTGAAAACTAACTACAAGGAATTAAAAAGCTGTAGAACCCTGTGAAGAATTCTATCAATGTTAAATTCATAAGAAAAACAATTCTGCATTTTAATATCATTTGACAAAATCTAAAAATCTGAATTACCTCTTCATCTAACCAATCATTATATTGTACAATGGAGGACATTACAACATCAGCACCTTTCATAAAAAATATAATATCCCCAGAGCTTTCTTCCTAAAATTCACAAAGGATAAATTCTAATTATTAAATTTAATAAAGTAATTTAATATAGCATGTATAATAATATCTGAAAGAAAAATGAACTAAATGTTGACTGCCATTCATCAAAAGAAGCTTTGATGTCATTTCAATATAGTGAAGTAAAACAAATTATATCATTTCCTTGTGCTTTTCATCACCTTTATACAATTCTGCTTTGCAAGTTTACAACCTAATAGTAAAGAGACGCTTATATTACAAACAAACTGACATTAACTACAGCTATCAGGAACATTGGTAATATTTAATTTCGTTTAAATCTTTCAGATGTAATTTCATGTCCATGACATAATATTTTAACAGTTTTGCATATTTTTTGTTCATCATGTAGATGAACTTTATTAATAGAGAAAAGTACTCGACACCATAGTGTTATTCAAAAAATAATTCTCTAGTTCATTTCTCTTCCAACTACCATGGGATTGCAAATTCACACTGTATTCTTCTTATAAACAACATAAATATTAAACAAAATCCTTCTTCTTTAATTTAATAGAAGAAAATCCAGCAATTAAATAATTGAAGGAACAATGAAAATGCGTTGAGTTTCAGGTTAACATTGTACTTGGAAATTAGGCAAAAAAGATTTAAAAACTACCAAAATATCAGGGAAAATAATGTACAATTATTAAATTGATAGCATTAAAAAAAGTATTTAAGCATGAAAGTTACGGCAGTAAAAAGAAAAAAATTCAGTTTAATTTTTAATGTATTGAAATTCTAATTATGAATTTAAAAAAAAAAATCTTTCTGAGCTGCACGGTCCCACTTTCCAAGATATACACACATGCACCCTTGCATGAAATTTAAAAAAATATCGCTCCAAGGTGCACATCCCCAAGCATATACGAGAAAAATTTAGTAAATGTCAAATGGTCTGATTGTAGAGTGTCAACACACAACTTTATTATAATTACAATAAGGAGATAGTCTTTTACAAGCAAATAATCATAATATATTTAAGTATTGTATGTATTACCAATTCTTTTCAATAGTTTCCTTCGAGAAAAAGTTTAAAAAGCACAGAAAAATTAGTTGATAAAAAAAAAAAAAGAATCTAAAGTGAATTTTTTTAAAGCGATGTACACTTTTCAAGTTAACTTGTATTTCAAAAAGGCAATTAATTTTTTCCATGCTTCTCAAAATTTAAAGACATAACTCTTTGACACAAATCTAGTTACGCAAATAACTTTATAAGCCAACCATAAAATTACATAAAATACCATTTTCTTACATTTGAATTTTAAAATGAGGAATTGGAATGCATGAAAACTGACAATGCATTGCAAATTATCACTTATCTAACCTCTCCCCACAGAGCATGACAATTTTGTTGCCAGTCAATTCGAAAATATATCTTAAATAACGATACTCAGATGAAAATTTGACTAATTTCTAAAATACAATAAAAAATGAGATTCAATTGAAAATGCTTTCTGTATTTACGTTTTGTTACATATGACAAATTCAAACAAAAAACTTACTTTTACAATTATACCCATTCTTTTAGTCTCGGAGGTGAATGGAAATATTTGAAGAATAGAATAATTTAAGATCTGATTGTGAGCAGTTTTTAGTTTCATAGAAGTTATATCTCGATGAATCAGAGTTAAGCCAACACTTTCTGTCCAGGCAACTAGTGCAACCTTGAAATTAGAAAAAATATATATACAATAACTGCAAAACAACAACAACAACAAAAAAAAAGATTAAATTGCAAAAAAAGTGGAAGGTCAAAATTTTAAATTTTAAAAAAATGCAGAAGAATTACTGATAGATTCTGTCACTAAAACAGAAAACTATTATGACAGAAGGAAAATTTATAGTCAGTGCAACACAAGAAAGAAAAGAACAAAAAGTTGCAATTTTCATATTCGAAATTTTGCGCAATTTCATTAGTTTCATTAACATAAACATACTCTAAATACATGGAATGATAGGTTGACACATGCAAAAAGTTAAAGAAATTTCAATATAGAAAGCAGTTATATATACACTATTCTCATTTAAATTGGGGAAAAAAATTATGCGAGTATGTTTAAACATCTCAAATGTGATATTAGTTCATATCTACACCAAAATGTGCAATATAGATGGCATTGCCAGTAATTTAGAGGCAGTGGGACTTCAATTGTCACTTGGTTAAGATTAATTGATCTAAAAAAAGCAAATAAAAATTTATTTTTTAACAAAATATAGAATAGTTAAAAAATAACATTACAATAATAAGAAACTACAGTCCTTTTATATTAAGGACAGGTTATGTAAAATTTCACTTTCATAGTTTGAAATGATAATTTCTTTACAAATTCACATTATTAAGTTAATTTCTTTACAAATCACTCAAATATAAGATTTTTAAATTCAGAAATGATCCAAGATATTTTAAAATAAGATTATCTTAAAAGAATTTCTAGCTATTATCAACAAAACATGTTTTTAAAAATATACTTAAATATCTATAAATCAAAGTTTTTTTTTTAAAACGAAGTATCCTAATTGCTTAAATTAAGAGGCTAATATAAATTGAATATGGCTAATGTGCATCAAATTTGTACAGACATTTTGTAATTAAAGTTTAGAATACTTTCTATGAAAAGTTCTTGAAAAAAATTATATCAAAATCTACTGCTAATAGAAATAAAATTTTCAATAATATTTAACCCTAAAAAACGGCTGCCTATGTTACCATCTTAAAAGACAAATAACATATTTGGAAGAAAAAACAATTGAGGATAGAAACCCTCTTACCTCATCGGGACTTGATGCTTGGTACACAAATGATTGGTTAGATTGTTGGTCTGCTTCTGTTTCACAGTTTATGCCAGTATCAGATGTATCAATACAAACTGAATCTGTATCTTCATAGACAGGAGTTACATTGTGACAGAAAGCCAGAGCTCTGACAGCCTCTTGTACTCTTGTCACGACAGTTCTTCTCATTTTAGGCAAAGGCATTTTGGTTGGAGTGGCACCAGCAGAAGAGCTTCCAGATGGAGTCGGAGCATAAGATGTTTTAATATGAGCAGCAACCTAAAAATTTTAGAACAATTTAAAAACAAAATCTAATTACTAATATATTGTAAATTATGATGACTAATGAAAGGCATTGGCTTTTTATTAACTTGTTCATACCCTATTTTTACAGGTAAAAAGTTAGTTATTGTTTAAAAATCTAGAATAACATTTATTTTTTATCTTGTTATATTTTAGAAAATTAGATTCAACAAGAAAGGTTGTTTGAAATTTTTAGATTTAATTTGAATGTTAGATTATTATCCAGTACAAAAAAAAAAGAAAAAAAAAACTAAAAAAAAATGATGATCAATAAGAAAAGCTAATTTTAAATTCATAAAACAAAATCTTGTGAAGAGAATAATGGTTAAACATAATTGAAAATCATTAAGTAAAAATAAATAAAAAAGCAATTTTTATCATTCCAATTTATAATAAAATTCTTTAATGATTTTCTTAAATTAATGACATTTTTAATTAAAGAAGCACAGTTTGATCTGAATTTTATAACTATATTTTTGTTATTCTGTCTATGAATACATGCTAAATTAGTTAAATAAAAAAAAAAGATGTTAATTCTTCTGAACATCTAACTGATAACAAAAATATATGTAAGATACTATAAATATTTCAGCTTCTTCATCAAACTTTTAAATCTAACAAGAATTATTAATAGAAACATTTAGAAAATTTTCCCCACACACCTACATTAAAAAAACAAAAAACAATCTAAAAGATTACCTCATCAAATGATTCAGATCCATATGCTACTGTTCCCAAATGAAGTTTTTTGAAGACCTAAAACAAAACATGCTTGTTAAAATTTTAAAGTGTAAAAATATTAAAGAAAATTACTAAAAGAATTTATAAATTAAAAAAGGAAAGAAATGTTTCCATATTTATGCTAAAGCTTATAGTAATTATTTTAAACAGCAATCATAATATATAATTTTCTATGAAAACAAATATAAAGCGCAATGAAATGGGCTAATACAATTGTTAAATTCAGTTCCAAATATTTAGCAATTTAAGACTGTTTTTATATCTTCCATATTATAAATGTTTGCTAAAAACTTATGTAGTAATATTATAATATTTCAAAATTTTAATAACTAATAGAAAAAAAGTCATAAGGCAATCCAATTAAAAATTAATAAAATCTAATATAACAGAAACTATAGATAAAAGTAGATTATAAACACAAAAGTACACCCAATATAAAATTATATTATATTCTATAGCATACAGATGGAAATTTATATTTTCGTACATGCTGTTCATACAAATGGGCAGAAAACTTAATAAAATATTAACAAAAATTTTTACTGTATCAATTTGAGTAAAAAAAATTAAACATACCATTTCATTTTTTGTTAATGTTCCTGTTTTGTCAGATAACAAGAATGTTAATCTGCCAAGCTCTTCAGGAATTGTCGTGCTCCTTACAACTGTATTGGGTATATCTTTATCCTTTTGCATCATCCACGAATATACCATCTTACCCATATCCAAGTTCACCCTCAAACTGAAAAATTGAAACAATTAGACGGAAATTCTATCATTTTGTTTGTTCAGAAAAGAAAGTTTAAAACTATGTTCTAGATACACCTACAATGGTAAAGTCGATTTATATCATTAATAATTTTTTAAATTGTATTTATCAAGAAAGTTATTAGTATGTTAAACTAAAAAAATAAGTTTGTAAAACTTAAGATCTTTTAGAATATAACACAGAGGTAAATTCAACTACACAAGGATTGTAAGAAAATATATCATTAAATGTAAATAACTTAATTCCTTTCCTCTTTCATTCTAACAAAGAGAGGGTGCTTTAAGGGAAATTCAATTCAGAATAAGACTTGGTATATTAATGGCACTTTCTTAAGACATTCACTTTTAATTTACGAAGAGCACATTAGCTAGCCAGCTTTAAGACAAATATCTTCAGAATATATCCCTCCAGTTAAACTTTGAGGCACTTATTTTTACCTGCTTATAAAAGGATATACAGAATTTCGCTTAATTGAATGAATATAATAGAGCAATATGAAGACTGCATTAAAATAGTTATAGTCAGATTATTATACTATCATAAGATAATAATGAAGAAATTAGAAATGCTCAATTATTTCAATATGATTTTTCAATTTCTACAATGTCTTTCAGATATAATTGTTAAAACATAAGATAGTAATATAATTCCTGATTGCCATTAAAATATAAACTTCAAAGAAACAGCTTTCTATTTAACAGAATTAATTTCAAAGTTGCTAAAAATACAAATTGAAAAAAATAAATAACATTTATCACAATATTCAACAGCAATATATTGAATAAAATATTAAAATAGTACTCATATTGCAGTTTAAAAAAAAATCTAAGACTAAAAATAATTCAACAAAAATATTTACCTGATTGGTATAATGTAGGAAAATAAAAGGATGAAACGGAATAAATATCGGTACCATAAACCACCAAATCCCTAAAATAGATATATAGAGCTTTTAATTTTTTTTTATGATAGAGTTTTAAACAAGTGAAAATCTTTTTATACATGCATTCATAATTCTTAAAAACATATTCTTAGTTCTTTTATCATAAAAAGATTTTTCATCCCTGCTCTAAATTATAAAAGATTAATTTTTCAAAGATTATTCTTTAATTCAAGTAATTTTTACAAAATATGCTACGAAAAGTTTAATACGTGTCATTCAAAAAAATATATATACATTTTATTTGGAAAAATTATGTGATAACGGATGAAGACAGAAATAAATCTAAAAAAAATTCAATATTTTACCTTTAATGCCATCATTACAAGAGCAAGACCAATAACAGCAGCAAAAAGAACTTTAGTCTGTTGATTCAATTCAAGATCAGTTATTCCAACCTGCAACATTTACAAAAAGTATTTTATAAAACATTAAAAAATAAAATGAAGAGAGAAAGAGTAGACAAAACAATATAATTTTCACAATTGATTTTCTTCAGCTTTTGAGAATATTTACATTAAATAAATAAATAAAAATCCAAAGAAATGCTTGCATCTGAAACAAGAATTTTCAATTCTAGTAAATCACTTATTGTACCACAAGTTTCATTTTTATCATGTAAAAATTTTTCTCCATGAATTAAAAAAAAAAAAAAAAAAAAAAAATGCAAGAAATGACAAGAAATTAGACGTCTTGGAACTAAAAAACATGTAACTCTAATTATTAAGTGTTGCAGAAATTAATTGCAGGAGTAATTACAATTACATTAAACAGTCCCCCCCCCCTTTAAATTCATCTAAAAGATAAAAATTCTGTGGGAATCGGTAAAGAATTTTCAATTTTATATAGAATCCAAATTAAAGAACCAAAATGAGAATTTCATAGAAATGAATAGTAAGGGGAAAAAATTCAAGATTTTCATCAATTTCAAAATGATATTTTTTTTTATTTAAAAAAAATTTCAGTCCCACGATATTAGTGAAAAATACAGAATGAAATTAACAACAAATTTTATTCTCCAATTCAGAGTTTATACATTTCCCGTGCATGATTTCTTTATTACCAGAAAAACTTGATCACTTCTTTTGAAAATTTATTTCCCATTTAAAATTACAAACATTGAAAAATGAAATACTCAATGTAAGTATAAAATAATTTAGCAAGCTTTGCAATATTTTTTAACTTAAAAATTTGATTTAATATATTTTTTCAAATTTTTATTAATTAACATTAAAGAATTTTGAAAAAAGCTCTCAAAGCATCAAAATTCTCCCCTTTCAGGTGTGCAACAAATAATTTAAAATTCACTGAAATAAATATGGTATTTAAGATTTTGTTACCTTGCTTCTAGGTTCAGAATTGTTCATGACACTACGAGTTTCAGAACCAGTGTAAATGACTATACCAATGGCAGTTCCTGAAGCCACTACAGTATTAGCCCACAATGTATTTTCAATACCCAAAGAAACTTCTGCTCCTTCACCATCATTCTTTAAGAAAATATAATATATATAAATTACAATGGCACAGGAAAATGCAAACTTTAGAACTATATATTTAATTAGAATTTTTTTTGTCTTACTCTTGTAAACTTTCCAACAAAACTATGAATGTCTTTTTTTGGTTCTTCAGCATAAACAGAAGCATCCATTTGGAACAACTCCTGAAATCAAAACGAAATTTAAAACTTTTAGAGCAGAAAACAATTAAGGGAATTAAAAAAATTGATAAAAACTACATTAAACAACAATAAAATTTGATAAAAAACAATATCATCCACATTACATTTTTAGCATATTATAAAATTATAATTCTCAATACTATACACCAGATATGAGCATGTTAATAAAAAGCAAAAATATTAAACTCAAATGCTACCCTAGGTCCTATTAACAAGGTGTCAGTTTATGCGTTATATACTTATATTTTGCTTTTTAGGGGGGTGGGAATGTAAGAGTAGCTATGCTGCCAAATACATCAATATTCAATATGTAATTAAATATAAATCCAATATAAGTATTTCAACTATTTATTTTAATACCATACCAGTACAATAATTCAAACATATGTGTCATTTTTTTAATAAGAAGTCAAAGGCAAGTTTAATAAACAATTAAATTGAAAAGCTAAAGTACAAAACAGATGAAATTGCATTAATTAATTTTCTGCTTACAGATTAAAGGAAACCACAAATACCACTCAATACACGAAATTTAGGATGAAACAAGAGTGCCCTATCCCTTCTTTTGAAGTAAATAGAAACCAAGATCTAAAGTCTCTCTTGAACACTAATGGGGTTTCTATTCTTGTTTCACTGACCAATAATTAACAATCAAATACCTGTCAAAGGATGACAAAATAGAAAAAAGGAGTGAAACCGCAGATTAATACAATTATTAGTTCAAAGAAGGGAGTGAAATCTTGATTACTAATACAGCAAATGCAATGGCCCACAAATGAAGGTAAATAATTTTCTGGCATTATATCATGGAAAAGACTAATTAATTAATGAAAAAATAATTAAATACAATCAGAACAAAGATAGTAAGTTCCTTCAGAATAAATACTTACATCTGTGGAAGACAAACGTTGTGTGGTAGAAACAGCTAATCTCAGTTTCCAATCTGTTTCACCATCCAATTGATCAGATCTAATAAAACAAGATCCAGTTTTTTCTGTAGTCGACAGAAAAACCATATCAGCAGGAACTCTTTGATCCTGAAAAGAAAAATATAATGGTTATAAAATATTCATTTTATGATGAACATCAGCTTTTTCAGAAACAGATGTCAAAAGGAGGAGGAAATAGGGATAAAAAAAATATATAGTTTGTACAAAAAAAAAAAAAAAAATGCAGATAGAATTGATAAGTTTAGTCAATTAATATAAAATTTATCCAGTAAGAGAGTGGATTAAAAAGATATTCATTGCTAAAAAAGTGAAAACTTCCTCGTTTTCAAAGCGGGGGGGGGGGACACCTTTTGAGCATATGCAATTACCTTTCTAAAAAAAAAAAATCTATAACTAAATTATTCCTTAAAAAATAAGGAAATGAACCCAGAAATATTCTCCAGTTTGACCTTTAAAATATTCCATATCCTCAATATTTAAATAGTATGCACAAAACTTTTGTTTAAAGCACACATTAGATAGATATTCTTAGAACAGTTTATTAGTGAAAAGATGTAGTATTAGATGCATATGTATTTTCTTTATTACATTAAACACATTTTTTTAAATTTAAGCTTTTAAATCAGTATTTCTTTTAAATTCTAATTATAATTATTAAATATATAACCAGTTTTCAAAGAAGAGTTTATCTTACTTTATCAACTATAATCAGGTCTGAAACCTTTATGTTTGCACTAGGAACTTGCACAACACCACGAGATGTCAATTTTCTATATTTTCTGTAGTTTACTTCTCTGTCTCTTCGATAACGTCTGAAATCATCAATGGCTTCACGAATAAGTGTCACAGTCAGCACAAAACCCTGAAATAAATAAATAAAACAATTTTCCAAAACAGATTATAGAAAAAGCCAATACAAATATACTTTCTATTAAAGTTCCGAAAGGAAATTGTAATGGAACATGCAAAATTAAAATTATATATTCTACACAACGTAGGAAATAATTGAATTTTAAATCCAACATTAAATATTATACAGCTTAAAATACATTGTACAACAATATAAAATGGGTTAAACTAGGGACAGGAGAGATTAAGATGCTGCCTAATTTTAAAAATTATTTTTAGCCAATGGATATAACAATAATCTGCAACTATTTTAGATTTAGCCATACCACAAGAAAAAAAAAAAATTTGCATATTTAATGGCTTATGCATTACATGGCATTAAAATTTGATAGAAACAATCTATTTAAATATCAGTGTATATTTAAACAACACAGTGTATCACTGCAATAAATTTTTCTATGTTCATTACAAATTGAAATCTCTTTCTAGTTTGAGTAAAGATACAAAACAAAAGGATGCAGCAAAATGTCAGTAAACGCTGTAATGAACGATAAAGGCAACAAAAATAATTTTTTCTTTAGAAGATCTTTCACAGAATATAATTTTTGCTTTGATGATAATAACAATAAAACTTACCAATGGACCCCAATAAGTATATAAATATCCTATTCTAACATCAGGGATAAATTGTGATAATGCCATAACTAAGAAATACAGGTTCAAGAAAAATTTGAATTGATGAAAGAGCACCTAAAAAGGAAAAAAGAATCAGATATTAACAAAGAAACACTATATTATACATATAAATATGACACAAATTTTTGGTATGAAATTATCTTCAATTAACTGATCAGGAAACTATGGATCAGTCCATATGCTGAATATCCTCTTTAAGCAATACGATAGGTCCATGTTACTTTGTATTACTGTCTATAAAAAGGAAGTCCAGGACTGCAGCGCCATGGAAAAAACTCACACATGCTACAAGGATCTTATCAATATAATGCTGTATGGTGGCATTATCTACATCAAAGCAATATACTACTGCCCAACATGATGCCACCTCAGAGAATGATTCGTCTGCCACTAAAATGGAAGACTTCCCTGAGGGACGATAATGTGGATTAGTTTCTCTCCAGATGGAGACAAGAAACACCTTCTGCTAAATCTCTATTCATCAGTGAAAAGAATAACAAACACACATACACACCCTCCCATTCTTGGTGTATCCAAGAAAGATGCTGTTTAGAACATTATGCATAAAAAAACACACCCTCTTCTAAGCATTTCTACATTGTTCCCCTGAATTCCCCCTCCCCCCAAACAAAACGACAAAGGTCACAAGACAGCATAGTAGCCATTGCCTGTTTATGTCATTGTGCATTTAATGCCAAGAATCGATCCTATGCAGGCATCTCAATATTTTTGGAACAGTCTTGGTCAGGCATCTTGGTGATAGTATCAAATATTTATAATTAATTCTATGACCAGGATATAATTTTTTGAACCATTTGCAACCATTAAGCTACTTTCACCTCAGATTGATCAGCTTCAAATCTACTAATACCTTTCTATTTCTTGAATCATTTAAATGATCATGAGAAATCATTCTCACTGCAGTTAGTCACACTTGGAGATTCTAACTTAATATTCACAACCTTGCAGCCAAAAATCTCATATGCTTAAATGGCAAATTTCACATTCAAAACTTACACTAACACTATTTATTCAAAATGTTAACACAGTGCTATCTATTCTTTGAAATATATAAATACAAATTTTAATAATTTTACTGATAGCAGTTTTGAATCATTATAAGAAATGTGTAAGTGACCTTCATTTTTGACATCAGTAATATCAAATTTATCTTTACCCCTAGAAAAGCTTTTTGAATAGGTGTTAATGACCATCTATTAACAGGATATGCCTTTCTATTAGCAAAAATGAATGAAAAAAAAAACTTTCAAATTTTCCCATTAAGATAAATGATAACTAATAAAGTATTCCATTAAGTATGCATTAATTAAAAGGCATTCCACTCTGTAATAAATCATTCTTTTCTGTCAGACAATTTTTCAAACATATTTTGGTACCAACAATGATAAATGCTTTCGAAACAGTATGGCACTTAAAAAACTGTACTAAGTGTTGGACCATATTTACAAGAGGAGGGTACGGGGTTGAAATCTGAGATTCGGATGAGATTTAGTATAATGATGGTATACATTTAGAATGTTCATTCATGAAAATATTAAAATACAATAGCCAGTCAATTTCAAGAAAATGGTCCTCAAACTTTTGGTAAAGCTTATATACTGATAAATTGACTCCTATTACGATGATCCCAATGGCACGGTTGCCTAGGTAACCGTCTCGTACGTGGAATGTCATCTTTCGAATCTCTTTAGGAATTTTTTTTTCTTTAATAACTTTTATTCAAAAAAATTTACAAATACTCTTAATTAATATGTTTTTAATTTTTTCCTTCCAAAATAAATATTTATTATCAAAATGCATAATAATAAAATTAAAATTTTAAAAGAAAAAATTATAAATACAGATGCATTTTTAAACAAACATACAGATGCATTTTTAAACAAAATGAAATTATTTTAATTTAATTAACTATTTACAGATAATTTTAATTAATATGCCATTTATTTTTATGCAAGGATAAATGTTTATTATTTTAATACTTAAATTGTAATTTAATATTTAAAAAAAGTAATAAATATAACATAAATGGCGATAATTACTAATTATAAATACTCATATCATAAAAAAAAATATTCAATATTTCTAAAAAATTATCCTATATGCATTTACTTTTGATTATATACGAGAACCAGAATGGTAACTACAGTAAAAATGTTGGAAACAAAATATATTTCGACATCTCACACAACTGATAAATGATGATTGTCCACACGAGCAAGGTTTCATATTCTCATAATGAAACCAGTTTCTGAAGAAATATTCATCAAGAGAATGCTAATTAATAATCAAAAAGAATGTACCAACATTTGGTGTCAAAAAAAATTCTTATATTGTTTCAATATATCAAGCTTTTTAAAAGTTATTAGTGTTTTAGAAAATGTCAACATTTATATTTGATGGAAAAACTCTGACTTAAAGTATAAAAATAATCTAAGAAATTAAAACCCGTTACAAATAAAAAAATAATTCAGCATAACTAATATTCATTTGAAATATTGTAAATGTAATGATATTCATTTATGTATACCATGTTTTTATCTTTGAATGTCAGTTCCCCACAGTTTTGTATATTGTTAAAAATTCCTATTACGATTCAAATATTTCTAGCTAAATGGCTTTCTAGCTTCAACTAAATCTTTTTTCACAAAGCTCAAATTTAAACTACATAAAGTACTACTTACTAATGGAATAAATGTCAAAATATTATATTTTTGATTTCTAATAATATTTGGCGGAAAGCTCTCATTGTTTGTTCGACCTATGAAAACAGTGCGGGCCTTGTATTCCCTCTCACGGCACAATCTAGGCATGGCTTTGGGAAACCTAAAAAAGCAATATCTAGAATTAGTTTTTGAAATCTTTACTAGTAATAAAGAATAATATATGTTTATGTGTAAATTAGCACTCCACGGGCTTCCACTTGATCTAGAACTAACAAATTTGGCATAAGTATACTTTGAAGGGTGAGAATGTACACCTAGATCCATTTTTAAAAAATATTAATTAAAATTTTAATTCAGAATTGAGTAAAATTTTGGAGTTTTTCTGCAATAACATCCATAATTATTAAACTACAAAAATAATTTCTACATCATCTTAAATTTCTAAAAATTATCTTCTCAATGGCATGAATTTTTCAACATAGTTCCTATTTTTAAATGATTATTAAAGAAAAAATATTTTAAACTTATTTTTCTACAATTTATGTCATACAAAATAAAATTAAACAACACAAAAGCTTAAATAAAAAAATTATAATTTTACACTTTTCTAAATTAAATTTGCAATGAGTGTCATCTTCCGCATGTATCTGTAAAAGTGAAAGAAACACTACTTTCTAGAAAGATAAAAGTAAGCAAACGTTTCATGCAATTTTTTTTTCAATAATTTTGTAGTTTTTAAGACAAAAATAATTGATCTATACATATATACAGAATGTACACTCTAACTAGATTGCAACACTTAATTTCTAAACAGATAGTATTCAGACATATACACTTATTAAAAAAAATTGTTCTAAATAAAGATTTCTATTTTATGCAGTATGAATCAATAAATGTTCTAATGAATTAAAATTAAATATTTTTTAACAGACCTTCAATCCCACAAATCAAGTTCAATAAAATATTCTTCAGACACTAATATTTTAAATAGGAAGAAAGGCATATTCTATTGGAACTAAAACAATTGACTGGCAATAATTTGATATATCAATCATATATCAAAACACATGATTTTATATCACTTCATTGATTGTCTCAAAGAAGATATGTCAATCAATACACATAGTTTCCACATAGCTAATTAGCCTAAAATTAAGAAATTGCTGATTGCCTAAAATAGCAATACTCAAAACTTCAAAAATCAGTCAGACTTGATCAAAAGATAAACAATAACCATTAAAAAAACTGATAAACCAAAAAATGCTTTTTTTCTTTTTGCTTTAAAGGTTGCAGTGCGCAGAATATTTCACTGAATACAATTCTTTAAGATTATAAAATCATACTTTTTTCAGAAGTGCATTTATTGGCTAAAACAAAGTATTAAAATTTATGCCATTTATATTCTTTTGAAAATAAAATTAAAAACTGAATTTTATGATGATTAGAAAATTTTTTATAGATTATTTCTATCAGATATCACATAAATTCTTAAAAATATTTTCTAGTGCGCATAAGACTTCAATGCTGAACAATGTTTTCTGCACTCATATACTTTTAAAAATATGTTTGGTTTCAGAAAAACGTTTTTGTATTATTTGAAGTTTAATCATTTCTTTAATTTAAAGTTCAACTTTTATGAGCATTGACAGAAAATTAGACAGTTACATAATACAATAAACAGAACAAATAAAGATTCTGTAATAGTATAAATACATAACTACCAATATTTGAAGCTGAAAAACATTTTGGTCAAGAAGCTATTAGGAGACCAAGTTACAAGAAATATTTAACCTGTTAACCAGGCAATTAATTTATATTCCATTCATTTTTCATTGAAATATTTAGAAAGCTTAAATATTAAGTACTCATCAATAATAAATTATTAAATATCATCATTAATGTTGCTTAAAAGAACAGATCTTGCTTTCCAATAATAGGCACAAACTTTCATTTAAGAATACATTAAAATCATAATTAAAAATGCATTATAGAAAGTTACAAAAAAAAATCAAAGAAGTATTTACTGTCAACAGATGTAATGATTTTTTTTTTTTTTTTTTTGTATTATCAGCCAATAACAAATCTAAAATAGAGAGCTATAATATTCATACATTAAAAACATAGCAAAAATTTAAGTATTTAAAATTATTGTGTAAATTGTCAAGTTCTTAGATCAGAGTATTAATTTCCAATATTTTAGGGCAAGAATTTTACAATACAAATATTATAAAGCAATTTCAAAGCATTAAGTTCTTGAAAATTTGTTAAATTAAAAGAAATTATAGCAACAACTTTTAAATGATGTGATGTACTTTCTTTTTTCTAAAAAAAAAAAAAAAAAAAAAAGAATAAATAAAATATATTTATATTATGAGTAACTTAAAACAAAATCTTACAAAACTATTTCAAATCACGGAATTTAAAAAAAAAAAAAAAAAAAAAAAAAAAAAAAAACTTGCTTTTTTGTTTGATTGTTTGTTTTTTAAAAAAAGCAACTTTTTTTGTGTAGTTTAGTTTACAATCTGACTAAGGAAGTAAAAAAACTTATCATTTGCATACAGAAATTAATATTTGTAATAAACTTGAAAAAGCCAAAAATATAAAAATGATTGTAATTTGGAAGAATTGGGATTGTAATTAGGAACTTAATTTGGGATGTTTATTTTTAAAATAAGAGTATACAGAAGAAAAATATAAGCACAAATTTTAAATAACCTATATAAAAAAATTAAATTAAAATTTGATGATCAGTTTTGAACTAAAAAATAAATTAAAAAACTTACACAATTTCAATTTTAACCTATTTACTAAAAATAATTCAGTGGTCAAATGGGTGAACAATTCATTAAATACAATACCAATTTAAAAAAGCATTTCTTGAAAAGATCAACAATTTACAGGAAGTAGCATAATACTAGAGCAATTGTCGAATAAAAGTGAATTATATCATGTTTAAAAAATTGTCCATTAATTTTTAAAATAAAAATACAATAAATAGATATTTAAAAATTATTATTCTTAACCTCGGTACATAAGGGCAAAAATATAAATTTTTAATGTTAACAGGGTGCTTTTAATAGGGGGCGAGAGTCCTGTAAAGACCCCCCCCCCTCCTCAAATTTTTTTTAGGTAAAGCAAATAGCCATGTATAATTTATTAAAAAAAATTCAACTTGGATGTATAATAGAGAATAATTTAAGGAAGCTCACAGGTTTTTATTAAAAAATAAAATTTAACAAAAAAAAAAAAAGGGGGGGGGGGCAGAGATTTTTGAGAATATGCTTTTCAAACATTTATTATTTCTGAAGATTACCATCAAATAGAATTCACTAAAATTTCAAATGAATTAAACTTAGTATAATAAAAATGAGTTAGGTTCATAGTCTTCAAATGTCTAACTCAAGTAAATGTCTACAGCTAAAGATAACACTACAGTAAACAAAATTCCCTAGAAATTGAATGAAACATTGATAAGTACATAAAATTTAATAAAAAGAATGCTATTTTTCTATTTTATATAATCCATGTTCCTTTTTCTTGGTTTAATATAAGACCAATAAAGATTGGAGAAAAACAAAACAGTTACTACAAAAAAAAATTTCAAGAAAATTAAAGAATAATTGTAATTACTTAAGATGTAATCGAATAAAACAGAGAAGGCATATAGTAGTATTTTAGAAAAATCAATATAATGAGAAGAAGAAAAACAGAAGTACAAGCAATAAATAAATTAACTGTATCAAATTGATATTAATGAAACAGATAAAATATAAAAATTAAATTTATAATCCATTGTAATATAAAACAAGATCATTGATTGACAAAATCCTAATCGGTTATTATAAAATAAAAAGTATATAAAATTAAAATATTCTTATAAAATATTACCTATTACAGAACAGCTGTAGACAATGACAAAAAAAGCAGAAAAACTTGTATTTTAGACTTCTTTTTTTCCGCAGCAAGTAATGAGGTTCTAATAAGGAATCATCTTCTCCAGCCTCGAATCCTTCATCACTACTTAGAATAGGCTCAACAGAATCATTTATCAAGTGGTTACTGAAACAATAATGAAAAAAAAAAAAAAAATACATAAACCTATAATCGAAATTCAAGATAATCCTTAATAAACTGCTGTATGAAATAATTATGAAATTTGAGGGATTTCAGATTGGTGGCTCTCAACCTGCATAAGGATCTAATGAGTAGAGAACTATTACTATAGAATTAAATTTTATTTATAACATATTTTGAATGAAAGCCTGAAATTATTTAAGTTCAAGTGAGGACACAATGAAAATTTACAACTTCTGAAACTAACTTCATTTCAACTTATTATGCTTCACAAAATCAATAAAAGAAAGCAAAAATTAATTATAATGTTAAAAAAGGTACTTTCTGAACTAACAGAAAATGGATGAAAAATTTCCCAATAAATTATATTTAGAACAGACTTTTTCCATTGATCTACATGCCAATAAAAATCACTGACTTGAAACAGAAAATTCTTAATCCTCCAACCATTTCCAATTCATTACAACTCACTAAGTCTTGTGTGATGAAATTTTAATCTCAATAACATACTTTTTTTATATATAAACTTGCAAGGAAACAAATTTTACTCAAATCATATTATGGACTATTCCTTTCATTTGATTAAACAATAAAATATAATCTCTTTATATAGTTTTCTAAAGTAATGGTTGCAATGAAATAAAGTAATGCAATTCCTTGTAACAAAATATCCAGGAATATGCTGGATAAATATTTATTCATGTATTAAGTTTGAAATTCAAACAATTAATGTCAAAGTACCCTTCATTTGAACAACAATACATATATTTGCATAGCTGATAATTCTGCAATTTAAAATCATTTAAAAATTACACAGTTTTTTAATTATATTTTGTCTCAAAGATTTAGAATAAATAGATTTTAATACAAACAGATTTTTAAAAGTTTAGAAATGTAAACATTTATTTTTTTCACATATAAGCTTAAAACTCGGCAAGAGGGAAAAAAAAAAATTACTAGAGCTAAGTTCAAGTAAAAAAATTCTAGAAAAAAAAAAAAAAAAAAACCTTTTAGAAATGTCAAAAATATTTGAAATTAACACTTCTGCAAGAGTATTACATATCTAGTTCTTGATCTATCATTTTCAAATCATGAAAGTGTGGGAGGAAGAGACAAAATGAAGGATGTTAAAACTTTTATATTTAGGGGGGAATAAAAAACATATAATGTACGAATTTTTTTTTTTTTCTTATTAAGATTAACCTATTCAAATTCTTGATGAAACGTTTTTTAAAGTAAATTGTCCTTAAAATTATAAAATAAATACAACACATGATATGTAAAGCAGATAAAAATTCCTTTATGTGTACTTGGGACTCAGTTTTTAGTTCTATTGTTTTACTTATTAAAACAAATTATAAATATTAAGACTAGAATTCCAATAATATAGAAAATATTACAATTTAAAATAAAATTAAGTATTTAAATACAGAAATTTAATATCAATGCTGATGCAAAACCTTAAACAAAAGACATCCTTTTCGGGAAAAAAAAAAAAAAAAAGATAAGATGCATCAGAATTTCTGAAGGATGGTTTTTGAAAGAATGATAATTGCTGCTGCATTTTTAATTTGTTTAATAAAAAAGGATTGTAAATAATTTTTAAACAACAGAAACTACAAAAGATGGCAATGAGCATTTAAAAAGAAACATTATAAACTATATCTTAATTTAAAAAATTGAAATAAATGGTTCACTAAAATCTTCAGCATTTCAAACATGACAGGAAAAAAACAAAGAGGCAAGGAATCTAAAACAATTTATTTTATTTAAAATTCTATACATTTCAATAGAATCTTTTCATTTAAATGATTAAAGAAAGAAAATATCTTTTATTTCAACTGAAAAAAAAATCCTTAATAGGATTATATATGTTCCACTAACAAATGAACTGAAAATCATTTCATAAACATCTTAAATCTTCAGATACATTACTTTAAATACAATCACTAATATATATCACTACAATCACTAATATTTAAAATTCATTTTACTTTCAAACATTTAGCAGAATATCACAATTTAATAAAATAATGTACGAAATATTGTATAAACTACAAATTTAAATTGTTTTCAAATTCAGCGAAATACAAGTTGTTTCACGAATAAGCGCATATAAAATTATTTTAAAATATAAAACTGACAAAATATAGATTTAAAAAAACAACAACAAAGTAAAACGGCTAAAAAAATTACTTTTCAAAAAGACGGTATCACAAAATGATGGTAAATACAATTTTAGCAACGCATAACATATCGTAAAGCATAAAATATTCAGAACTCTTTTATAAAAAGGACATCGCTTGCAATGTCACTGAAAGAAAAATATAGTTTTGAGAAAAATATCAATTAACTTAAAGTTTAAACAGCACAGCAATGTACTGCTTTTGAGAAAGCAGCTGTATATATACCTTCTGATCGACAGAACGAAATTTCTAGTCATGAAAACAACTGAAAAAAAAACACACACAACAAACCGTTAAAGCACCGTTCAGTATATCTATAATTACCTAGACCTTTCCCTCAGGCTGATGCTTTCAGGTTCTGCTTCTACAGAGTATTTATGCGTCAGCATTCTGTATATTCATGCTGTTCGTGTGCTGGTCATTCATTACCTATATGATGACATCACTAAACACCTGCCACAGTTACTTTCGAATAGTAACCATTGAACTTGACATTCACGTGACGGAGATAAACAAAGAACACAAAAATACTGCCAGAAAATATCGCACAATAATCAATTAACGTCTTTCGACCAGCAGTAAAGGTATTGTTTGTATTTGCAAATTAAATTATAATGTAAACAGAAAGAAAATGTCAAACACAAAAATTGTATTAGAACCAAGGATTAGAAATATAACTATTTTCTCTAAATTTTCAAAGATAATTCTTGTTTAGCTAATTCAAGATTAGCCCAAATGCATTCATATTTAAAAGTGATTACTATTAGTTAAAAAATTACAAAACAAATTCGTAAAAAGAAACTATTAATAATTAAGATGTTTGACAACTCACTTCATTTCTTATCATGGTGTCTTGTCAAAATGTTGAGATGTAATAATTGTGCAATCACTTTTCTTTTTGTTTTCATTTCGAAGAAAATTATCATTTTTTTGGTAACCAAAAATGAACTAGTTCAAATAAAGTCTTTGATGTGAAAACTAATTTTATATTAGGAGCTTGTTATCTTTTTATTTCTCTTTCTCTTTGTTTTTTTTTTGTAATTAATTTTAAACTTTATTATTGTTACATTGGACATCATATAAGAAAAAAATGAGTATCACTGTCTTTTTATTCAGTAAACTTTGTAATATAAATAATATTCATGATGGTATATGCAATAAATGCTTAAAAATTAAGAAGAAATACAAATGTATTGTGTTGAAGGCGGACCTAAAATTTTCGTTGTTCATCTTTAAGGACTCTTAAGCAGCACAAATACTTCTAAACCTTTTGTTTTCGTTTCTGGTTTCTGTGGTTGGTGCACGTTGTAACTTAAAATTAATTTAATATTGAATTTGCATACTTTTCTTTGGATTTAAAAAAGTGCTAGTAAGGTAATTGTAGTAATTTTTTGCCCTTAAAATACCCTAAAGTTTAGCAGCGGTAACCAGAATGTTTTAAATTTACGGAATAGTGATGCTGCATATTTCTACATTTTACTTACGGAGGATTACTATTTTCGATAAGGTTTTGAAAGCATTATCTTATATTAATGTGCACCAGGTAAATCGAATCTCCTACTGAAAATCACCTTTGTTTAATAATCGTTTTAAGATTAATGGTGCTACATTAAAATGTAAAATTTTTCTTGAACTATTAAAAATGCAGAATTAGACGAATTGGTAATTAGGAAGGAAATATTTGCGATTCCAGCACTTTATAACATTTTGTTATCTTGTATTAGTTATTACGAAAAATTGCATTTAAACAACACTGTTCAGGAAAGTAAAGCATGAAATATTTACTTTGATTTTTCATTTCATTTTTATTTACGAAAGTGTATAGTTACTTAAAGCGGTTTAATGAATTTAGTTTTTAAAAAATAGCTCATTACTAACAATTACAAATGGTTTTTAATATCATAACGTTGTAAAATACCAATTTTTATTGTTATTTTTAGAAAAAAATTCCATATTCGAATTTTTTTTGGGCTTTTATAATTATAACTGCTATTGTTATTAGCTTTATCAAATGAAAATTGTGTAATATTTTTGAGGGAAGATAAAAGCACACTGTTGAAACTTTTATTCTCCTCCTTACTTCAAGTCACAACAGATCTTTCACTTCTTACATAATATAGTGGGAATTCTGAACTGTAGGAGATCTTGGCTTGTGTCATTTTCTGTTATATAGTGTATAGAATGAAAAAAAAAAAGGAAGAAAGAAAGAAATCTTTATGCATAAAAGGAATGACATTGTGCAGAAAGATTCAGGTGTGAAATCATCAAGGTTTGGTAGTTATTGATTGTATGATTTGAAAAATATAAGAGAATAAGTATCACCAAGAAGCATGGAATGTAAAAACAGAAATTTTAGTATTTTTACATATAATCATTTAATGATATAAATGAAGGAGTAAAATTATTAAATAATCAGATTATAAATTGTTTGGAAAACATTAAAATATTTTCATAATGCAATTTCTATATTTAAAAAAAATAAAATACTTACAGATCTATTCTGTGAACTAATTTATTGCGTGCACTTTGCATTTTCAGTGCCTAGCCAAGCTGTATTTATAGATTGAATTTTTGTCTTCCTTTGGTTTTTAGCCTATATCAGAATTTTTTCTGTTAGAAAAATATTTGACATCTGCTTACCTTTGATTTTTGGTTTCATGATTAGAAATTAGCTAAACTCTTTAAAATAATATGTTACTATGTACTATTATTGTTTTGTGGATATAAAATTTTCTGTATTATTATCCATTATATAATTGCATATATATAAAATTTTGTATTATATATATATATATATATATATATATGCAATAGTTAATTTTTGTCATTTAATTAAATTTTATATGGGAATTGCATTTTGCAGTTTCTTGCATCTTATTACTTCCTTTTTATAATTTTTTTTATTTAACAGCATTTGCCATTTTATATCAGTAATTTAATATATATATAATAATATGCCATTTTGTGATCTACGTGAAAATACTCTGTTGGATTTTTCAACAGATTTTTCAAAAATATATGTATATTACAATGTCATAGACTGTCTTTCAAATATCTGTTTGCATAAAATTTTTTTTTTTAATAATTTGCATATTTTATAATTTTTATTTGGAAATCTTAAACAGGCAATACTGTGAGTGAAGGCTTATGTTAACAGAAAGAAGTGATATTTAAAAATTCTAATTGATTTTTAATCATCAATAATCAGTTGATAAATTCCTACATTTTATTCTATTTTGATAAAATTTATTTTAGAATATTATTTGAAGAAATTGCGCTTTAATTGGAAGAGAATATGAGAAAAATGACACAAGACAAAGAAAACTGTGTTTGCATTATGTAAGGAACTGTGTATTTGATAGAATTAATGTGAAATATTTTTGTAAATTGCTAGTAGAATTGAAAATTAATTTTTGCTTACCTACATTAGAATGCCAATAATGAAAACAGTAAGTTACAGTTGTTAACACAGTGAAAATTATGCACAAAGGAAGCATTTCATTTATTAAATCTGTACTGTTTGCCTCTGATTTTATGTTTGCTTGTAAAAAGTTATTTGCAGCATGAACAACATTTTGGCACAAAAAATAGGGGGGTGGAGGAAAGGAATCAGTGTTTTCCCCAAAAACAATAGCATATGTATAGTATAAATATTTCTCGATATATACTTCATTTATATTTCTTGGATCATGAATCCACAACAGGGAAGACTATTTGTTGATTTTAGAAAGAAAAGTTTAACAGATGACTGGTAATGATAATAAATAGTAATATTCCAGCTTCCATTTATGTAACTCATGCTGTAATTTTAAAAGAATCATATGAAAACCTTGATTTTCTCTTCATTAAAATAAAGTGGGAAGAATAAAATTTGCAGAATCTGGAATATGTAAAAATCTTAATCATATCAATAACCCAGTAAAGTAGCTGCATGAAAATACTCAATTTCCCATGTAAGCAGAAAATTGTAGAACTGGCTACGATGCCAAAACTTTCAGACTAATGTGGATTTTCAAATAAATGTTAAAACCTATTTTGCGTTACTGACTGCAACGGGATTCAAAAGGGAATCAGATAGACTGACTCTTCCCTTACTTAAATCTCTCTACTCCACAAATGCCTGAATCTTCACAGTGATTATGTCAAAGAGTAACCATGTTTGTACATAACTTTTGGTAATAATCTGATTTTGTTTTCTGCATTTGTTTTGGTTCATTGGACATTTAAAAAAATAGACCTCCTAAATATATATATATATATATAAGATTATTTCGATTCCGGTTAATTAAATAATATGTAACATATTTTGGTTGAAGTAGAATGCAGGTTGGACAAGCAGTGAAGAGACTTTGTATCTTTAATTTCGTTTTATTCTATTCCAAGTGGCAGACATGGTTTTGTACAAGAAGATGCAGTGTGGCACAAAAGCAGAATTAAGAAGCAAAAAGGGGCGAAACAAATGGTCACTAGTCTTATATGACATAGGATTTTTGGCCAAGTGCCATTTCAATACACGTGGTGACCTTTGATACCTTTTCAAGGGCACCAAATATATCATTTTCATTTAATACGTAGAAGTGATTGCGCATAATTTTTATCAATCAAGAGGACAAATTATTAAACCGAAAGTGGAATTGGATCATGAAATAACAAAATATTTTAGAATGAAGTTACTATGGGCTAAATTAAGATAAAGTTTTGGAAATTAATTTCGATTAAATTAAGAGTTTAAAATATCATTACACACACACACACACACATATATATATATATATAAGCATAATTTTGCAGATGTGTAGCTAAAAAAAAGAAACTTTTTGAAATTTAACTTTGATTTATTTCATCACAGGAGAAATATTATGGACATGGAACAATGATTAACTGACATTGGTTCCTATCACAATATAAGAGCAAAAGACTCAGAAAATTTTCCCCTCAGTAATTTTACTGTGCAATTTTGATAGGGATTTCCTTGACATATGTAGACTTAGAAGAAGGAATCTTGTGTATCTTTAAAAAAAATGTTGTAAGCATTAGAGATTTTTTTTAATCCCTTCGCTCGGAGCGTTAGAAAATGCTGAAGCTATCAATTTTCTGGAGTGTGTGTTAAAAATAGTTAAATAAAAACTATAAATTGAATCAGGAAATAGGAGAACATTTTAGAATGAAGTTTATATGAGTTAATTTAAAATAAAAATTAGAAAATTAATTAAGATTTAATTTAATTTTAAACTATGTATAATACTTTGCTCATGTTGTTTTGTGAACAGAGTTATCATATTTTTAAGACAGTGGATTTGCATTTGAACAGTGAGGGATAGGTTGCAGATTGATTGATATTTCGATTTGAAATTTTAAAAACAAGTCATGCTGAAAAGAGTGTAAATGGTGAAAAAGTTTGGAATTTTCATTTTCTAATATTTTATTATTAAAGATAGAATAATCATTCAAATTAGGCAATTATCATAACAAAAGACTTGCATGAAATATTTTTTGATAGCTGAATTTTCTAGAAGTTAAAAACTTAATTTTCACTGCAAAATTTAATTTTAATTTCTACATAATTTGATATATTTTTTGAATAATTTAAAATTTTTCTTCATAACTATTTTTGTTCTTCATCACAAGAATATCACTCTAATATTCCTTTGGGTTTCATTGTTCTTATCTCATCCAGATCATTGCATTGTTTAGTTGCTCTTGTTTAACAATTGCAAGCAAATTAATGACTTAACTCTGATTAAAAGGAATTTATCTCTGCCTTTTGTTTTGTCAACTGAAAATTTTGAAACATTCTTTTGGCTTAGTACCCATTAATTGTTTTGGAGGATAAAAGGTTCCATGCTTTTGTCTATTTAAAAAGGATAGACATTTCTTCTGCTTTATCTTTTCCTATTAGCATACGATATCTTCAAGATGCTGTCGATATTCTGAATGACATACAATATCGTGAAGACTATATTATTGGGCATTCTATACCAATTGTGTACTGTTACTCAAGCAGTGGTAGAATTCAAATAGTTTAATAAAAAATTTGCTTTGTATAACTGTTTTCGTAGAATAATGTGTCAGAATTAATTAATTAAAAAAAAGAATTATATACGTGCATAACTTTACTATAAGAGTAAGTCACATACCAATGAAAAAAAAAAAAAAAAACACGAGGTACATTTTGCACAAGTTATAAATGAGTTAACACTTCTCATATACTTTTTTCATATTGACAAAATGAGCGTTACTATGATTTTTTCAAATGATCATTTTCACAAATACTGTGGCGTAGCTATACAATGTCATGACAGTCAAAATGGAAAAAAAAAAAAAAAAAAAAAGTTGTTGTAAGGAGAAGGGCTAATTATTATTGCCCTATCCTTCAAAAATGGGAAAAATAAAAACGACAGGTAGGGGGAAAATTGCGAAATTCAAAGTTGTGTATTACCCTTCAACGAATGCGCAAACATACACCTTACACAAGGTAAATTTACACCATCAGGAAAGTTACAAAAGCCATCTTAACAGTTAGTTCAGTTGAAGAAAATATTATATATCGGTTTCTGAAAATTGGTAAAAATCGGTTATATCTGTTCATTGTATTGGCAGTTATACAGGATATCTCAGAATTCGTGCGCTGACTTTGAGGATAGGTAAATTACATATAGAGAAACACCTTTTATATAACAGTATCCGATCGGAAATGAAAAATGTAGGATAAAGAAATAAGAAATGCTGAGGAAATGGGGGAAAAAAAAAAAAAGCTATTTATTCGCATAATATTTTTAGAGCAGACGATATACAAGTTTAATGATGTAGCTTAAATAAAGATGAATTTTTGGGAAGAAAATATCGAATACTTATGGAGATTTATTTAGTTAGCCTTGTCTAATCGTCGGCAAAACTATTTTGTTGAGTTTGAATGGAATTACGCGAATTTCAAACGATTCTGTAGTATTAAATTATGTTTTTGCTTGATGATCGATTTACACTTTCTAAGAAAGCAGAATGCATTTTATGCATTGGACTGCGAATTATTACGGAAGAGAGGCGTTAAAGTTGTACCATAAACACTTCGCAATAGAACAAAACCGGATCACAATAATTTGTCGTCTTTACACTGCCAATTTTGTGAGAGCGGTTCATTTTATGTCAAGAAACTAGATGCGGGCATTCGGTCCTCAGCATTTCTTGTTTCTACCACTACATTTCATTTCCAACCGCGTGCTATACAGAAGGAAAAAAAAAAAAAAAAAATTGTATAAGTATTTTATTTGCTATTAAAGTTTGGTCCATGAATTCAGGGACATCCAGTATTTAAATATTTTTAATTGGATGGGTTTAATCATGTTCTTTCTACAGTGTTTTTTTTAATGAATTTTTTAAAGTATTTTCTTTTTTGTATATACTTGCAGAAAATGGTGAACGAAGAAATACTACAAAGGATACAGCAAAATAATGCCAAGGGAGAAGAAATTATAAAATTTATTCAAAAAGAGCTTCCACTGTTGCAAAAAGCTGCTGCCAAAGTTAAGCAGGAACAGCTGACAAGTGAGATCAAAGAAAAGAATCTACAGCTGAAGAAGGAACTTGAATTTTGGAAGACCAGAGTCATTGAATTGGAAACAATGACTGGTATAAAACAGTATCCTTTACCTTCTGATGCAAATAAAGTTAACTCTGTCCCAAAAGACCCAGTAGCCAATACACCAACTACACCTGCGCCCGAATCTGCATCAAAAGCTGCTGCTACACCTAAAAGTGAATCACAGCAAAGTGCACCCAAGAAAGAATCCAGTCAAGTGAAGAAAGATTCAGCTGCGCCAAAGAAAGAAAAAGCGCCAAAACCAGCCAAACAAGATAAGCAACCTGCCGAAGAAAATAAAGAAGTTAATGTCAGCCGCCTTGATCTCAGAATTGGTCGCATTCTCAATGCCAAGAAACACCCAGATGCTGAGAGCTTGTACGTTGAAGAAATCGATGTGG
The DNA here is from genome assembly GCF_947563725.1 of Argiope bruennichi. Classification (NCBI taxonomy): domain Eukaryota; kingdom Metazoa; phylum Arthropoda; class Arachnida; order Araneae; family Araneidae; genus Argiope; species Argiope bruennichi. The sequence continues at coordinate 109,487,410 of NC_079156.1, forward strand.
GAGAAGAAAAACCAAGAACTGTAGTTTCAGGTCTTGTTAAATTTGTACCTTTAGAAGAAATGCAGAATCGTTTGGTGGTTGTACTCTGCAACCTAAAACCTGCAAAAATGAGAGGCATCACTTCGGAAGCGATGGTAATGTGTGCCTCCACCCCAGAAAAAGTCGAAATATTAACACCCCCTCCAGGTAGTGCTCCAGGCGACAGAGTTATATGTGATCAGTATCCTGGGGAACCCGATTCTTTGTTAAATCCGAAGAAGAAAATATTTGAGCAAGTTGCTCCTGATCTTAAAACGGATGGCGATTGCAACGCCACTTATAAGTCTGCTCCTTTGAAAGTCGCTGATAAAGGTGTGATTAAATCAACAACACTTACTAATGTGCAAATTAAATAATTGAATATTCTATAGATACCTGAATAAAATTATTTTGAAATCCGATGTATCTTTTTTATTTATTTATTTATTTTAATATTATATTTATTGTGCATTTTCCTTATTCTCGTATGTTGATAATCTTAACTAGCCATTTTTAACGAGCATCTGGTTAGTTGGCAATATTAGCTATGTTAAATCTCTTGTTCATAACTTTGATGCTCATAATTCTATTAAGAAAATATTTTTAAGCATCAGATTGTGACAGAAATTAAAGTCACGTTTTATTTACCTGCTTCTTTCATTTTGTATGTGAACCGTCAGTATACATTCAAGTCGTCTCATGACGTTATAACACTTAAAACTATAATTGTCGAGTTCATTTACGTGGTACTGTAACTTCACTTTCTTATTTCTCATATCAATTGCATAGAAAATAAGGCTAATCCTTCTTTAGTTTACACATCAATAGAAGAATATCTCGAGTTTATATATTTGACGGATCGCTAAAATGTATTTTTGTAAATAATGTAAAACTGTTAAAATTCAAGGAAACCCTGCCGGGCGGTTAAATTGGTATCAAATAAGATAGATTTGTTTTAATTTTAAAGCGGCGATAAATTATATATTGTAATCAAATTTTCTACTCTTGGCCCTAGTTGGCGCTACTAAAAACAAGAGACGCTCTCTCCCGGCTAAAAATCGCTGAATTCGAAATCAGCGGGCTTGGCATGGCAAGTGCCATCAGAAACAACAACAATAAAATGTTCACAATTCCGTCAAAATCTTGTTTAATTTTTTGTTAATTTGATTTCAAAGAAATTGATCCGAGATGCAAATTCCAACCCAGCAGAGTACCGCTTGATTCAAAAGTCCGTTACAATTTGAAAATTCAGTAATTCACTGAATAACATAGATTAAGAGGTAAAAATTCACACAAATCCTTGAAATGACATGAAGGTTTTATTGAAACTTTTTTTTTTAAAAAAAAAACATAAGATGACGGTTGTTTTTCTTAACGTGTTGTGAACCGACGAAGCCCATTTCATACTCCCAGGGTCTGTCAACTCCCTACAACTGCAGAGTTTGGACAACTGAAAATCCTAGAACTGCCGTGGAATGTAAGGTTGCTTGAAGTCGCAAGTCTACCGCAGTCGTCCGACTTCAGGGAAGTTAAAAGTCAACATTTGACGACAGTTTCTCACCACGCCTACAGATATGCTGTTAACATTGTTCTTGGGCTACAGATATTGTTATAAAGAAAAAACTCTGCTAAAAGTCAGTTATGCTAATTATTGCATTTATTATCATATAACGAATCATCTATTGACCTTTTTTCATTTTTTTTTATTTCAGTTAAACTCCCTGTCGTTTCAAGCAAGTCTGTCTATATTTATTTTGTGGCGGTAACATCATAAGCCAGATAACAAGTTCTGGAGAGGAGTATACATTTTTGTCTAGTGGTTTTGTTAATCGGCTATGAACCCTAACGTAGCGAGTTCGAACCTCAAACTTGCACAACTTGTCTATCTACATTATTCCATAAACTATAGTTTTCAAATGTTAACGGACTTTTGAATCACCCGGTGCAAAACGTATATCCGTATGAAGTTGTGAACTTTGAGAAATACCGTGAAAACCATGAGTGTTCAAATTTTTATTAACAGAATCCCGCATGTGAGAGTTTTGTACTCATATTGTAAAGAAATCCAAATATGCATAACACTATTTTCGGCAGATTGAAACCAAAATGTAACCCAGAATTATAATTTTTCTAATAAGATATCATACGAAATTTGATTTATCTAAATAATTTCATTTTTAAGTTATCGTGTTTACATGCATGTGAATGTACGGACTGATAGACAGTCGACTCTTCGATGTATTTGATTCAAAATTTAATAGAATTCATTTTAGATGTCAAAACTGTGTGCCAATTCTATCTGGCTTTTTTCGCTTAGTAGTGGCCGTGTTTAGTTTCACACAGATAGATAGGGTACTATTGATTGAGTTTCACTCGAAATTTGATAGCTATCTACAAATTTGGTATAAACAATACATATCAAATTTGGTATAAACAGAACATACCAAATTTCATCTGTTAAAAGCATTTTTGAATTATGATGTTCATAGACATACATTATTCCAAATATGTGTTTAATATTTCGTATATGAGAAAATTAAAAAGTAATGATATTCCACACTGATTTCTTTGATATTTGCTTTTTAACCCTTTAACTGCGTTGTTTTTTCTGCTATTTGATTAAAAGGTTTCTTAATGTTTTGGTGAGGTGTTTTCGTATTGATTCAAGAGTATATGGAACGTGTGATGTTCATGTATTTCACATAATTCCTGTATAGAATAATAATGACTTAATGCTTTTCTTGAGAATATATGTTTATTGATATACTGACTACACTCGGGCGCTCCAGTTAAGGGGTTAAAGTATATATTTCTTCCATCCATAATATCTCAATTTCTGGACATAACAATATGTCTTTTAAAAAGAAAATTAAATGCATAAGTGATTTTTCAAGATCTTAAATTAATCAAAGCGCCGCTGCTGACAATCGGCTATATTTCAATATCATTTCAATATTTGTTATTTCAATATATATTATATGTAATTCACTATGCTAAATATTATGTAATAAATTTATTTCCCAAATTCACTTCCAAATACCAGTACCCTAATGGAATAAAAAAATTAACTCAATAAATCGATTAACTGGTGATTAAGTTCTGAAAATTATTAAAACATTGCATTGTCAGCGAAAACATACAACTTTGCAAAATTTCAGAACTTTTAGGCCCCACCAGAAAATGAGAGAAGAATCAAGTAAAAAATTCATTTCTTAAAAGATAAAACAAGTCATATGGAAAAAAAAAGGTGTCTTAAATATATCTTTTGAAAGTATATATGACACCCAAAAATACGTCATTAAAATTTGGACTATTCGAACAATTGAAGTTATATTTTCTAAATGAATTTTCTCTATTAAAAGGACCATGCAGTTTTCGAGGAATTGAAAACTTAGCGAAATTTATGAAGATATCTCGGCTAAAAACAAGCAATCTGCAATAAACAATTTTTTTTAGAGGCCAAGATAATGGATAAATTTCAGAGGATAAAGATGCCAAAAATAAAATTCTCTGTTAATGGAAATGCACCAAATTAATAAAAACATTATTTAATACATAATGATGTAACACTTTTTTATTGAAAATTCAATTAAAGATAATTATCTTTAAATATAATACTATCTTTGAATTGTAACATTTTTTTTTTTTTTTTTTTTTTTTTAGTTTCGTATAAAATTGATTCCCAAAATACAAAATTTTGTAGAAACCTTATGACCATATTATATATATATATATATTTGTTTGTAATCAGCAACACCAATATAAAGTAATTTGAAAATATAAGATTCAGTCTAAAATTATATAGAGAGATAGATGCATTCATGCTATTATGAATTTCAGTAACGATTTTATAAACAGGCATTATTAGAATTTGTATATCATATAAGCGTAAATTTCAGACGATATATGCTTAAATTTCAGACGATAATATGTATAATTATTTTAAAATGCTTAATTTCGTTTTTCTGAAATATAAAATCATGATGTTTTAATTTTAAACCATCTGTGCGATTTTGGATATTTATTTGATTATAACTGATAGAATAAAAAACATGTATAATGGAATTCGCAGGTTGAAATTTTTATAGATGCCATCACAAAACACAAAAAGATGATTTAAAAACATATATACAGTTATCGACGAGGTTTTGTTGTTAACGGATTAAAAGAAAATTTTCAGTATTATAACTACATTTACACCCAACTCTTTTCTATTTTCGCAGCTGTTTTCATTCACTTTCCGCTTTAGTGCACAACAGGAAGAAATAGTTTTTAAAAAATGGAATCTTTCACGTTGTATTTGTGAAGGCCAACAGAGTTTTCACTTTAGTGAATACATACATCTGAAAAAAGAACCTTACCTGTCATGCACATATGACAGTAGCTTCAGACGCTCTTCAACCGTCCCTTCTGAGGAGTCGTAAGAGTGAAGCTTGCCGTACCTCCTCATTTTGACAGAACGCTGAACGGTCACGATATCTCAACCGGAAGTTAGATGTTGAAAGAACATTCTGGTAGACGTTGGTCAACTCAAACTAGAGATAAATGCTAAAGGCATTTTTTGTATTTACTAAAAATAAAAGTAATCTTTCAACTCTTTTTACCGTTCAAAATTAAGTTTGTCAAAGAGATATAGATAAGATAGAGATATTTTTTTAAACCTTTTCTTTTCTTTCTTTCTTTTTAGATTTCTTCTAATAAAAGGTTTCATTTGCATTTTAAGTTAATAAATCGAATGTTTTTTTTTTAAAATTATTACTAATTAAAATCCGAGATCTTCTCTTAAAGCGGTGATTTAAAATTTAGTTTGGAAAGTGCCCCTCCCTTTTCAAAATATTAAAATATATCTTCTTTAACCAAATGTGTGACTATCATTCTTATCTTCCGTTAGCTATAAATGAGTTTTTCACACATGTTTTAATACAAAAAGTATTATTGTCTATAAGATAATTAAACACCCAACAGATTAGCATCAGAAGGGGTCTGAAATTGTAATATTTTAGCAGCAAAATAGAGATAACCAGGGGAATTGTCTCTTTAAAACTTTCTCGCGTATTCTCAAATAAACTTGTCGTGCCAGAGAACACCTTGGATGGCATTTTCGTACAATAGGTAGGAAATATTAACTTCTGGCTTAAATTTAGCATTTTCATTGAATTTATCATGTCAATCTTGGCGAGGTTTTTGGCGATTGATCACTGGTATGCCGTTAATAGTTTCCGAAAATCGAATTTGTGCTTTAGACACATTTTTTTAATCGATTGCAACAAAGATATGACACAAAACTGCACTTGTAGTCAAAAAATCCTATACCAAATTTGATATATTTAAATCATTATGTCTTTTAATAACCACGTTTACTTATTTCTGAAAGTACAGACCGGCATACAGTGAACCCACAGTTGGATTTGGCTCAAGATTTCATAGGTGTCTGTCTACACTATAGATGTTAAATGTGTGTACCGAATTTCATATATCTAGCTTTCTTAGTTTTGTAGCTATCTTGTTAACTTATATCTGGACAGACGTATTTCCTCTGAAAAGAGTTTATTCAAAATTTGATAGAAATCTACAAATTTGGTGTAAAGCTGTATACCAAATTTCAACCATCTAGCTTAAGAAGTTTTTGAGTTACCTTTGTCACAGACAGGCATGCAGACAATAATTTTCCAAAAATATGTTTTTCGAACTCAGGGAGGTCTGAAATGTGGAGATTCGTCAAAATCTCTAATTCGAAATTTTTGACAATTCCTTTACTTTCTCTTACTACGTATATAAAAAAGTAAAAATAGCAGGAGCTGTCTCACTGAAATTTTCTTGCATATTTCTTAATAAAGATACTATGAATTCTCCCCCAGCATAAAAATCGTAAACTTTGAGCAAGACTGTGAACGTCACGAGAGCTCAAATTTTTATTTTCAGAGCCCTACACGTGACAGTTCAGTGTTTCATTATATAGTGAAGGAAACTATATGTATAGATTATGTGTTCTGGGTGCCTTTTTCCAATGAAATGAAACCAAAATTTCATATACAGTCACAATTTTAGGGACAAGATTACATATAAATTTCATTATATGCGTTTCAACTGCATTAAATCCTCACAATATTAGGTATCTTTGCTATTGTTTTTACACACCGTTTTACGCAGCACTCAGATTTCTCTTTAGAAATATCTATTTAAAATCAAAGCAAAGCACAACCATCCTCCTCTTTTCGCTACATATCCATCTACGCAATCATATCCTTTAAAAAGAAAAACAATAACCCCAACGGCGACGGTGAATCTTGCCAATCGTTTCCGCAGACGTCGCCAATGGCGGCCAAACATCACACATGTATTCGAAATCACAGACCGACAGACGGTCAACTCCTTGTCAGATTTGGTCCAAAATTTGCTAAAGATCTGTATTTTAGATGCTAAATCTGTACCAAATTTTGTTCATCTGATTCTTTATGTATAGTAGTTATTGCGTTCATCTATTCTTTGGAATTGCTTTCATCTATTCTTTGTAATTGCGCTCATCTATTCTTTGTACTATTGGTGTAAAGGCCATAAACCCAAATTCTTTTGAGCTCACCATATTTTCGAACTATTGTGCTCGCGGATGGACAGATCGACAGGCATAATTCCAAAAATATGTTTTTCGGATTCAGAAAGCTTATTTAGCGGAAATTTGCTAAATTTCAAATTTAAATTTTTTAGCAAATACAATACTTTCTCTTTGTATATGTAAGACATGCCAATTTTGGCAACCCCGCTCACCACTTCTAGCAACCTAGTTTTCCTAACGGAAAAATAGGGGAGAGGGAAGGGCCAAGCGGGTGGGAGGAGAATGACAAAAATCTAAGACGAGTATGGTGGTCTGTTAAAGTCAGTGTTTGAGTTTTTTCGTACTTTATGTTTTGTGCTGTGTCCCATATCAAAAATGTGAATAAAAATTTGGGTCTAAATTTTGAAGGGATCGCTATCTTTACTGCTCACATTAAAGGAATCCCACGGGAAGAAGGTGTGATGCCAGTTAAGTTAAGTTAATAAGCCAGTTAACAAGCTCCGGAAAGGAGTGATTACTTTTGCCTAGTGGTTATGTTACTCGGCTATGAATCCCAACGTTGCGAGTTCAAACCTCAACCTGCGCAAGGGTTTTTTGCAGTATATTTCGTGTATGGGAAAGTAAAAAAATTATTTTTTCCTTCTGATATACGAAGTATATAAAGAGAAAGTATTGCTTCACATATTAAATGTCATTTATCTAAGCTCTTCTGTTTTTGAATTATCGCATTTATGTGTATGCAAACACTCAAATAGACATGCAGTCAATACAAACACTGATTTAATTTAAAATTGGATATGGATTTCACTTTTAATCTAAACACCGTGTACTACATTTTGTACATCCATTTAGTTATTTAAGTTTTGTAATTATCGTGTTCACTTACACTCGGAAAGGCAGACAATCTTCTTACTAACGATTTCTTATGAAATTGAGAGAAATTTATGAATACGCTGTGAAGATTATGAGTTAAATTTTATCTCTATACCTCAATTAGTTAGTTATATTAACGCCCCGTTTTCAAAGCAACACTAGGGCTATTTTGGGATGGACCTCGTAAGTTTGAGCCGCGGTCAGATGACGAGGAAGATACTTCAACTAGCACTTTCCTCTGAAAACTTCCGCACCACATCAGCAGGAGGACATTCTATAGCTCAAGGCGCGTTTTTGAGTTATCATGTTTAGATACTTGGGGAGTTTTGAAATGAGAAGATTGATAAAAATCTGCAGTTCAGATTTTTTTGAGAGTTGCAATACTTTATCTTTGTACACTTTGTAAATGAAAGAGTAACAATTTCCTGATATAAACATATATCTCATTTATGAAGAATTATTAGGAATGCAAATTATTTTAAGTGCAACAAGTTGCAAATGAAACGAGATCCGCTAAAAAAAGTTAACCAGAAAATTAATATATATAGTTTCCTTGACTGTTGATGGTATGTACTGGCCTTTTCGTTTTTAATTTTTAATTTTAGTGCTATTTTTTGTTTTTATTGTTATTTTTGTTATTGTATTTTTACTTTGTTGTGGTTAATTTCTTCTAATTTGTTGTTTTATATTTCCTTTCTGTTAAAATGGTATATCTCTTGAGCATAATTTCAGGGAATTTTCGGGTCACGAGGAATCATTATTAGACAATGTCTGTATTTCCTTACAGAAAAAATCCCTTTCTTTGAATCCCTGCCTGAGGGTGACCCTTGAAAAAGTCTTCAGGCCGGATTCTCTTTTTTTATATTTTTTATAATTTTTTTGGTTTAATTTTTATTTGATTTTTTCCCATGAACTTGATTCTAATACTTTTGTATCAATTCATCTGTGTTTTAGAAGTAGCTGCAATTGTGCTCTCTAAATACTATGAAGTTCTTTTTTGGTTTTAGTTTAAATAGGTTATAAATTTTAGTTGCGATTTCGAAACTGTTTTTGTTTCGTTTTCATTTTAGTTTCGTTTTCAAACTTTTTCTTACTTAAGATTGGTTATATATATATATATATATATATATATATATATATATATATATATATATATATATATATATATATATATATATATATATATATTATCTCGCAACTGACAATAAATAATAATTTTAATTAAAATCTTGTCCCTTCATTATTTTGCACAGACACACACGTTTTTAATGCAAATTTTATATATTTCCTGTTTAAATAGATCTCAAATTTAATATTAATAGATACCAGCTGGGTTGATCTATCCGAAACTTTTTCTTATATTTTCTAATAAAGCTCCCTCCACTTAAAATTATGACACATGGGTGATGCCATAAACGTGTTGAGTTCTTTATTTTTAGAGTCCAGTATATTTAAGTTTTATTATTCGTAATATAGAAAAAAATTCGAATAAGCACTATGGCTAAAGTTTCTTGGCCTTCTGAAACTAAAATTGAACTGAGAACAACAATTTTAATAACAAAATCAAATTTCACATTTCATTTATTTAAATCTTTGTGGTTTTGAGTTACTGAGTTTATATGCACTTGAAAATACATTTCAACAAACAGTCAACTATTTATAGATTTAGTTCAAAATTTATTATACCTTTTAGATGCTAAATGATCCACCAAATTTCATTTATCCATGTCACTGCGTTTTTATGTTCTCTATTTAAATGAGAAACGATTGTAATCGTCAAAAAATTCGAACTCGAAATTTTGACTTCTCTCCACTTTTCAAATCTCTCTGAATCTTAAAAACACATTTTTGAAATTATCTATCAGTCTCTCTTTCTTTTAATGATACAACTACAAAACATAAAGAGATAAAATTTTGGTGAATGAAGATCTTATTAAATTTGAAACTAATTCATCTAGAGAAGGATCGTCTGTTGGCCTGTACTTTATCATGCATTCAAATCCAAAAATATATAAATGTAACAATTTACGTAAATGAAATTCTATTTACAGTTTTAGCATCTAAACTGTAAATGCTTATCAAACTTTGAGCCAATCAAAATGTTCTTTTGTCAATTTGTTCATTATGTAGATGCGGTGTGTCTGAAAACCCAATGATTTAATAAAGCAGATCTGCCAAGGTGTTGCTCTTTTTTTAAGGATTACATCATGTATTTTCGTACTATAATTTTGTTAAAACTATATAGCTCCTGTCTCGAAAACAGAGAATGGTAGATCCTTTAATTTTGTTTGCAATTGTAGATCTTATCACCATATCGCTCCATAAGTTTATTCTTAATAGTTTTTTGATAAGATTTTATGTGAAAATCATCAATTACATCTTGTAGTTTCAATAAAAAATAAATTAGCCAGCCATCCTTATTCTAAATGTTAAAAAAAAATCCTTGTCTATGGTCTGAACCATTTATTCTTCGGTAGAACGATATAATCATGTATTTTCGTACTATATTGTACTATTTCTGTGTTGGTTTTTGTTCTTGGGTAATTTTTGCTGAAAATTTGATAAAACATACGCCAAGATATTTGCTATCAGTTGTGATAAAATAAATAGCTCCTATGTTACGCAGCCTCAAAACCTTCGTCCAATCATCTTTGATTTGTCTATCATTTTCATCCCAGATTCTTTGAATTCCATTCTAGAAACAATTTTTTTCCAAGAAATTTTATCTCTGCTTTTTCTTCTTCTCTATAGCTTTGTACAGTTTCATATGTATTCTTATATTCATTACATATTTTATTTTATATTTCTCATATTTTCATACTAACTTTATACATGCTTCATATAAAGAGAATGATTACAAGAGAATTCAAAATACTAGGTGTGGAAATTTCATATATCGCCCCTTAATTTTTTTTCTGTTCAAGTCAAATAAAAATAGTAAATTTGATAAGAGTAACTAGTAATGATTTTGGATAGTTAAAGTCCCGCTTGAAAGTTGCATAGAAGCTATTTTGATATTAACTACACAATTTTGAACAGTGGTTAATTAAATATGGCGAACTAACTGGATCTCAAAGTGTAAACATCTATATCACACTACTATGTTGGTTTTTATATACTAATACATATATACTGTTACGAAATTTTCCGGGGTTCGTTTGGATAGTGGGGGTTATATGGTGTGGAGAAACTCAATCAGCAGGCGGCAGTAGAAAATGAAACAACGACGTTTATTTACACGAAGACACACAGGACAGCACAAATACGACAACTATATACAGCACAGAAGACGATTATCTTCAGCCGAGACGTGCAGCATAGAACAGACTCTACTACAGACAGTAGCACACAGCTTAGTTCAGTACTAGCTTCACTCCGTCGCTGCTCCGCTTATCTCAGGAAGGCCAGTTCCTTTACCGTCGGTTCCGACTACTCTTCGACTCTACTGGTTAGCGACTACTCAATTCACCACCGGCTCACCACACTCGACAGCGGCAGGACTACTTCCTTTTATAGGCATCAGGAGGCGGGGCTAGAAGCCTCTCAACCAATCAGGAACGTTCGAGGCGTATCTCCGTTCCTACTGGACGGATCGGAAAATTCTCGATGTTTCGGTTATAATCTATTTTGGCTCCGAAGTTGCCAAATTCGTCCCCAAGTCGCCAAGTTTGTCGCCAAGCTCTGGGACCTCCTATGGAACCCACTATGCTGGGAAGTCGCATCACAGATTCGTAACAATAAATATATGCACGGGAAAGTGCATATGTTCATTTTGAATCTTTATTTTGACAACTTATTTAACTGTACCCGTCGTCTTTTTAAAGAAAAATATTTATTTTTTCTTGAAAATTGAAAAATTATAGGATGATTAATTAGAGCCAATACTCATAAATTTGCAAGAAAATATATTATGTTAGTTCAATTTTAAGCAGTTTTTAATGTTCTAAAATTTTTCGGTTGGCCTTTCTCAGATTTAGGTATGGAACATTGATGCCAAAGCAGATTTTCATTTTCCAGCACTTGGATTTTTTTCTCTGCTCCAGGCCATTAAAAGAAAATAATTTCATTTATGTGGTGGAATGAAGATCATTATGATCTGTTCAGTCGAAACAAGAGGACCCAAGTTTTCGGAAACATTTCTTTAAAGATTACATTTCACACAAAACAAACTCAAAACAAGAAAGACAAGCCAAGGCATAAACGCGCACACCTTTTAACAGAAGAGCATTTCATCTTATTACATTAATAATCGCAATGCACTGTGGGATGCGTACCTAATTAGGCATCGCCATCTATTATCCAAAAGAAACGATAGAGTAATGCAATTGCTACATTCATATGTTTTGCCAAGAGAAATTTTTCCTCAACAGCCTTAAAATGAATTTTTTATAATATGTTTTATATAATGTTTTTAAAAAATATAGGCAGTTTCTGTTTTGCTTTGTAATTGTATATATTTTGGAATCGTTTTAATTTAGCAGTTTGATTTTTTTTCTTTCAGACATCATAAGAAATCCTGCAAGAAGCTTTTAAAAATTCAATTGTTTAGGGTTTATTTTTAATGATTTTCATTATTTTTTAATAATATTTTTGTAAAACTGATTTCATTTTAAAGTTATTTTGTTTCGTTTTTCAAAACATCATATTATTTTTTCCCTGTAATACACAGTGGAACTTCTTAATATACAGTGAAGAATTCGAGGAAACGGCCGCGGTGGCCTGGTGATAAGGTCTCAGCTTCGGAACCAGAGGGTTTCAGGTTCGAGACCCGATTCCACCGAAGAACCGTCGTGTAAATGGGTCTGTTGCACGTTAAATCCGTCATGACCAAACGTCCTCCCACTGGTGTGGTGTGGAGAGGGGAGTGCCAGCTCAGGTGTCGGCCTCGTCATCTGACCGTGATTCAAAATTACGAGCTCGGTCCCAAAATAGCCCTTGTGTTGCTTCAAATGGGACGTTAATACAACTAAACCAATCGAAACTTGAAACAAATAAAAATTTAATTTATCAAGAAATTCGAATAAGAAATAGTTGGGTCTAAAAGTGCAACATGATTTTTATAATATATATTAAGCTTCAAATCACAACAATTCATTTTCAGTTTTATTCTAAACAAAAAATAACTAATAAATAAACACTGATATTGAGTGAATCGTGTCTTGATCACTAAAAAAACAAAATATGGAATATCTAACTTACGAAAATAATACAAAAAAAATATCCCTAATGTTTTATAACTTTTAATATTAAATTTGGAAGGAAATAAATTCAAATTATTAACGAGATTTTATTGCAACATAAATGTAAATTCGATGTATCAATGAAAGTTTGAATTAAAAATCCTTGCCTATTTTAAATTTCAATATATATATTTTGCATGTTTCTTAGTTGTTGAATATTTACTATTACATCTGGCCATGTTGTCCATTATCGCACACAGTTTATATGAACAGATTTTTTATTCTAAAAGTATGCATGGATCTATCTAAATCGTTGGTTTTAAACCTCCAGTAATCACAGATCTCTATTTTCATGGATCGATATTTTCAATATCTATCAAGTAATAAAGAGTAGTTTTTGAATAATACATCCCTTAATAATAATTCAATTGTCAGGAAATATAATAAATATTCCGAGAAAGAAGTTGGTCGCTGAAGGCGGCTGGTAACGCAATATTTTTCGAACAGAAAATGTAGCATCCAGGTGATTAGATAGTAGAAACATTCATTAATTTTAAGTATTTTTTTCTTCTTTAATCTAGATTTTTAAGTTATATCAGAACTGAATTTGATTGAACTAAATTGGACTAAATATCTCTTTTTGATTTGTAGCAAAATTTTGCATTTATCTTGTTTTCCATTTAGAATAAAGAATCTGACAGGCATAAACATGATTTTAAATATTTTTATTAACATCTTATTTCATATAATAAAAGTACTATAAAAATTTATAGCACTTGACTGGCATAAAATACACATAAGAAAAACATTGTTATGTAAAATATTTTATAATACAATTTTCTACTATTCTAAAAGATTTTTTTATAGGTCTGCTTCGTAAAATAACAGAAAATAGGTTTATAAAATATAGTAAAATTGATGAACACAATCTGGTGTAATTATTTGATAAAACGATTTTTAATTATTAAAATAAATTCAATAAAATGGTTATGATATAATAATAATCGATTTAAATTAAATATTCATATCAAGATTTTATTTGGTTCTCTAAGGAAATGGCAAAAAAAAAAAAAAAAATGAAAAGTAAAGAATGTGATGCCACAAAAGAAATGAATTTTAATATTCTGAATAATTTTTTTTTTCTTTCAGTGGAATTTAAAATGATATTTCCATATTATAGACAAACAAAAGAAACTTATATTAAAAATATAACTTGTTATTTGTATGAGTTCTAATTTTTGATGTTTAAAATAGTTGAATGTCTTTGAAATATTTAAACAAAATCAATTTTTAAATAGCAATATTGATAATTAGTAGACTATTTTAATACATTCTTCAAATTATGTCATTTGATTTCTTAATATTAAAAATAGTTAAGACAAGAATGGATTTTTTAAAATTTCAATCTGATCTTCAAATTATTTATATTTTTCTTTTTCAATTACTCAAGAATTTCTTAAAGAATTATTCAGACAAAATATGTTATATAGAAAAAAAAATTTATTCAGGCAAAATAAAAATTAAAAAAAAAAACAACATTACATTAAAAATGCTCGGAACTAAAACAAATAAAAAGATTTGCGAGAACTTTTTAACACTGGGAATAATATTTTTATAATTTTACAAACAAATAAAAAATTGGAATGCACTGAAAATAATGGAATTGTGGAATCGCCATGAAAAATTATATGAAATGGTAATGTATGTGTAATTTACAGTTCAAAATTATAAACCATGCCAACCAATCATTCTTACAAAAGAAACGTATTTTTAAAACATTAATTCACTGTAGAAAATCATATCCCTAATTTAAATTTTTTAATGCTGATATGAATTCAAAAATGGATATATTTAATAAAATTAAAATCTGAAAATATTTTTAATATAAAGTTTTTTTCATGCAAAAAATACATTAATATTATTTAAAAAAATAAAGAAACTCAAATCAAATATCAGTTATTTCCAATCATAAACTATTACCTGCTCGTAAATTACAAGCTTTAAAACACTGCTGTGAAAAATCAGCCGATTTCTAAAATTTTCAAAAATCTGTTCTGTTAGATAAAGTCAAAGCAAAGGCAATACATAAAATTCTTCTATCACGTTTTACTGACAAAGCCTTAAAAACACTGCATACATGGTTTAAGTACGAACACTTTGCTAAAATCTACTCCTTCTGAAATAATTCATAAAAATAACAAAATGAGCAAATCACAGTTCGTCAATGCTTGATTCTTCCGACGAGGTTGGTGACCAGCCTTTCCAGGTCCGTCTTCCGCCTGTTGCTCGTCTCGAGTACCTCTGCGTGGTTTGCACTTCTCTGGACATCATACTCCATTACGCACTCGTTGGTAATCAGGGATAGGCCGAAAACCCGCAGTCCACAGTGCTTGGCGGCTATCACCTCGTGGGCCGTGCTCATGCCTGAAAGGGAGAAAACAATAATAAATTCCAGATTGTATATTTTGTCATTCTTATGAAGATATTGTAACATTCCCCGTTTCGCAGTACTGATAAGGCATTTACAGCCAGCTGTGTCGTCGCTGTTACTTACTAAACTCCTCGAGATAGTCAGATGGTGGATCGTTTCACTTGGGTGGTCTCACACCTGTTCATTAACGACTACAATGACAGACCATATGTGGAATTCCTCGTCCAAGAGGTATTGATAGTACCTTCAAAGAGAAAGGGGTGTCCACACATCTGGATGCTAAACGTTTCTCTTTGTGAAAGGACTTCCTACGACCCACTGGCGCCTCTGAGAGAGCGCATGGCTGAACCCCGATTGGCCGAAAGAGAGCTCAAATGACCAATGTAAATTAAGAGGCGGAGATTGTCGCCGAAATAAAGCGCGGAAATTTTTTTTTAGGAGAAGAGAAGAAACGAATTGCAGAAGGCGGTTGGACTACGCCCACGAGTTCGGAGTCTGAGAAACTACCCCTGGAGTGGTCGTGTTGACGTGATAGAGAATTGAATTTCAAGAAAAACCTTCGAGACTTTGACTGTTGTGTCTCCTACCAGAGGTGTAAATAACTATTTATTTAACCAAGATTGGAACAAGTTGTTCTTTGTATATATAGGGCTGTAAAATAAAGAATTGTCTGGAAATTCTGCTTCGTTATTTGATCAGTCTCGATCAAGACATTACAATATCAACATCACATATGAGATGTCTACTCTGATGTCTTAAAAGTGCACAGTATCATATACAAGGTATCAGTATCATACAAGATGCCCATTCTTTATGTCTTTTTATTATTCTCTTTTGCTTCTATCACATTCTTCCTCCCCACTATCGTGAATCAAAACATACAGTAAATAATATACACATTAGTATATTATTTACAGTGTACCGGCCATGTAATGATAATGTCTGTATATTTCTTGCAATCACAATAAATCTGCCAGTCATGTAATTAATTACCTGCCGTGTAATGTTAATGCCTTTATAAATATACAGGCATTACCTTGTCGCAATATACAGGCATTACCTATTTCTTGCAATCCCAATAGAGTTGTCAATTATGTAATTAATGACAGGCCCTGTAATGGTAATGACTTTATAAATATACAGGCATTACCTATTTTTGCAACCCGTTAGTTGTCACTAATGTAATTAATTACTGGCCATGTAATGGTAATACCTATATATTTCTTGAAATCCCAATAGAGCTGCCAATCATGTAATTAATTGACTGCCATGTAATGATAATGCCTGTATATTTTTTATAATCACAATAAAGCCGTCAATCATATAACTAATTATCTGCCATGTAATGTAATGCCTGTATATTTCGTGCAATTATAATAGAGATGCTAATCATGCAAGTAATTACCGGCCATGTAATGGTAATCCCTGTACAGGTGGTTATCAAAATAATAGAAACGCCTTAGATTTATAAATAATAATTTATTAGTATGGTGTAGGATCGCCTTTGGCGTGTCATACAGCTTGGATTCGCCTAGGAATCGATTCATACAAGTGTTGAATAGTGTTTAAAGGAATTTTGTACCGTTTTTCCTAGAGGTATTGTGAAAGTTCTGGGAAAGATGCTGGTGGAGGATATCGATCCGTATTTAACGCTTTAAAATAGACCATAACTGTTCAATTATATTGAGGTCGGGTGACTGTGCGGGCCAAGCAGATGTTTAACTTCATCTTCGTGTTCATCAAATCATCATTGGTCAAGTCTCGTTACATGGATGGGTGCATTATCATCTTGGAAAACTCCATCTCTTGCAGGAAACAAAGTTTGCATCATAGGATGGACCTGATCAGATAAAATTATTTCTCTATACTTCTCCCCAGTGATCCTTCCTTTAAGGGTTACGATTGGTCCAGCAGAAAACCACGACATGTCTGCCCATATCATGACAGATCTATCTCCATGCTTGACAATTTTAAGAAGACAATCACAATCATACGCCAGGTGTCCTCCACAAGTGCACCCATTGAAACGTGCACCCTTTGAATAAGCCGTTGAAACGGCTTTTATCGTCTGACATAATGATATTTAAAGCTTCATAACAGATAAGTTTTAGTCAATCTTTTTAATTTAAATTGTGTAAAATGTGTTTTTAATGTAACTCTATGAAAAATACATTTTTGTAATTTTTTCAGCAGTATATTTATTGACTTAAACAATATAAAAAATAAATTATTCCGCCATTTGAAGCATTTTTCCAACTGGAAGTATATGCTCATTGCTAACAGTTTAGAAATTAGCCACTGGGCCACGATCAGAATGAAAGCCCTGTATATGTGCTATCAAGGCCACAAATACAGGATATGAATCTAGTTAAATGGAGCAATTACTTCTAATTAGGCACCGATTCTAAGGCATGGAACGTTTTAGTGGCTTATTCAGACTAGAGCAGGAAAAGCACGTATATTAGCAAACGATGCAAAATTGAGGTTAAGAACTTTCTTAAGTTTCCCTTAATCTTTATATTTTAGATTTTAAAATTTATCAACTTTATATCTATAATCTTTATATTTTTCATATCTATGAACCAAATGTGAGAGAATTTAATATATAATCCTTCAAATGTAAAGTCCTTGGAGACTTTCAGAGGAAAATATTTTTAAAAATAACAATTTGCATTACGTTACAGAAAACCAATTCTGTCTTCGCTAAGCGTAAAATGGGCGGTCGTCATTAAGAAATGCTACCGTTTTTAGACGGATTCTTCATTTTCTGTAGGATATAGCAGCGATCGTATGGTCGTTTGGGCCATCTCCTGATGACGGGTCATATTTCTTATGGAATTAATTGGTGCATGGGCCGGTGATGGCTATTTTGCAATTGATATTTCAGCCTGTGTTATTATCCGCGGCGGCCAGTCATTTAGATGTACTGAATACCCAAAACTAGATTGAAATGATTCTTAATCCTCCAAAGTCATTTAATTTCATCACTAATAACTCAATTGAGAAAAATAAATTTTGATAATTAGGTATTTTTGAAAGATTTATGACGAATGGATCATGGTCGGATCTTAGCAGAAAAAGGAAACATAAAAAGAAAATTATCTTCGACTGTGCTTCTCAGAGTATATGTAGAAAATATATTAATTTTTATTTGTGAAGGGGAAAAGGGGTCCGTTTTGAATGAAAAGAAGATTAGTCATAAATTAATTTTTTGTAATAAGTTTGATAAATAAAGATCTTAATTAATTAATTTACAAGTGATTATAATAAGTTTACTGTAATTATGTACTTTCAAACATTTATGTTATCGTTCTTTCCACTGAGTTCACAGAAATGTTCATTTCAAAATCAATTCCGCAATTTAATTATTTCAATGCCGACGTCCTGGCGTAGGGGTAGCGCGTCTACCCCTTGATCCGGGCGTCCCGGGTCCGAATCCGGGTTCGGGCATGGTTTTTCTTCATCTGTGTTCTATCTGTGAGGTGTGTGAATGTGCCCCCCTGTAAAAAGGGATTGTGCAAGCGAATGCGTGAGTTTCATCTTCATATGAGCTAGAAGTCAGACTTCTGCCCTCAGGTGCTCATTGATCAATTATTTCAATGCTCTCTGCAATAACAATGCCAAAGGAGAGAAATTTCCTTTTCACTTCCGTAGTTTAAACCACGAAGAAACGAATAACGTATTACGATAAGCAAAAACTTTTGTTTAATTTCTTTCAGCTTAAATATATATATATATATGATATTTTAAACTCTAATTTCAATTTAATTAATTTCTTTATCTTAATTAGCCCATAGTAACTTCATTCTAAAATATTCTCTTATTTCGTGATCCAATTCCACTGTCTAAAATTGCTGAATCAGCTAAAAGCCTAACTTTCCAACACTCCGCGTGAAGGGCTTGAAAAATGTCCAATAAGCACATTCTTTTTTAAAAGATCCCTGTGTTTCCCCTGTCTCTTCAGCGCGTGTAGCTAAAATCCCTATCAAAATCTCATTGTATATAAGTAAGTACTATGGAGAAATATTTTCCCTATCGATATCTCAGGTTATATAAGATCAGGGATAAAATGTTCAAGGGCTTTTCCCTCATTTCTTTCTATGTTGTGTGTGTTGCGCGTCGCTCCTGCTTGTAAATAATGCGTGTTTCTCCGAGATGAAATAAAACGACGTCACGAAATCGAAAGTCTCTTCACTGTCTTCGAAACTGCATTCTGCTTCACATAAAATAATGCTTATATATATATATATATATTCTGGAACTTAAATCAAAGCATGCATTTAATTTCTTTTATAAAAAAGAAAAAAATTACTTTTATTCCATTAAAAGTATTAATCTTGAATTCTGGTAACGGGTAATTATGGCTCGAGTCTTAAGGTATAGCTTTAATTCATATTTTATCGAAAATTATTCTAACAGTATGTGAGTAATGATTCTGATATTTAGCAAAGGAAAGAAAAGTTCTCATGTTTCTTCATTTTTGTTTGTTATAAAACAACAGAAACCGTTTTGAAAGTGAAACATGAATGAATGAAAACATGAATGATTACCACCATTCAAAAATAGGTGCAAGTTTAACATAGTATATCATTATCATTTGACAAAAAAAAACATTCAGTATTATATACAAGGGCCGATAAATTCAATATTATTCATTTTGATGTTACAAAGTAATTTATAAAAAAAACTTATTGTGCAGCATTATAGAGTACTTAAAAATTCAAAATGAAACTATTGCTTAATTTCAACGGAATTTTGAACATTGTTTGTATTTTCCTTATACATTATTTGTCTTTTAATTTGTATTATTCATTATTTTCCTTCATGTGTGTTAATATTCAGATGGCAGATACTGTCCTTGTATTAATTTATAAAGAAATGCAATCCTTCTGATACCGAAAGAATAAGTTTCCAGAAAGACGGCAAACCCCATTCGTTGACGTCGTCCCATTCAGAACTTACCTAAATTCCTTGCTCAAAAGTAAAGCGATCAAATTCAATTTTAAATTTCTCTTAGATTATTAATTACGAATCGACTATTGATTGTCTTACATTAGCGTCTCATACAAAACTAACGGATGTAGGCACTAAATTTTTTTATCAAATTATTATATACATTCGATTCGATTGCTTACCTACGGCATCTGCTCCTAGGGTTCTGAGGGCTCTCAATTCGGACACTGTTTCGTAGGAGGGCCCGCCGACCATGGCATACACTCCTTCTCTCAAGAAATTGCCCAGTCCCAAATCTATGGCAATCTCTTTTGCAATGTTTCGAAGATTCAAGTCGTAAGCGTTGTTGATAGCAGGAAACCTCGGTCCCCATCTGGATTTGAGGAGGGAAAATAAATTAATTTCAAGAATAAATTGAAAGATGAGGGTAAAAACAATAAAATTATCTCTTATAAAATGAGATATATTTTTAAAAAGTACATAAAATGGGCGATATATAAGTGAAACATAAATACGAGAGATATTTTATTAAAATTAACTCTTACAAAAATATATCTAATAAATATTTTTACATGAGCACGTTGAATATTCATGTGAAAATTTGAAAGACTTTTAGGAGAAAGACGTAATGCATAACCAGTAGGAGTAGTCACCCTGAAACTTTCTCTCAGACTCTCTAAAAATAGTTTACCTCCCCCCCCCCATCATTCGCTATAAGACTGTAGACTTTGGACATAGCCATGAGCGCCACGAGTGCGTAAATTTTATTTTCAGAGTTCGCATATGAGCGTTTTGTGCTTTTTAGTGTAACAAAGCAAGCAGAATTTTGGACACTTTATTTTGGACCAATTAAAACTAAATTTTGACAACAAATTAAATTTTTACGAACAAAGTCAAATGCCAAATTTCATTTAAATTGTTTATTTTTTTAATCATGGCGTTTATATGCATGCAAAAGTACAGATCGACAGACGAACTTTTTGACAGATCTTGTTCAAAATTTGATAAGCTTGGTTTGGTTATATTAACGTCCCATTTGAAGCAACACTAGGGCTATTTCGGGACGGACATGGTAATTTTGGACCGCGGTCAGATGACGAGGAGGACACCTGAGCTGGCACCCCCCTCCCCAGCACACCAGCGGGAGGACGTTTGGTCATGACGGATTTAACGTACAACAGACCCCCTTATACGACAGTTCTTTGGTGGAATCGTGTCACGAACCTGAAACCCTCCGGTTCCGAAGCCGAGACCTTACCACCAGGCCACCGCGGCCTCAAAATTTGATAAGAATCAACTGTTAGATGCTAAAATTATGAACCAGACTTCATTTAACTAAGTTATTGCGTTTTGAATTTTCGTGTTTAGATGCATGTAAAAATACAGTCAGGCAGACGATCAATCTCTTGATGGATTTGATTCCAAACTTAAAACAAAACTTTACATGATGAAATTGTGAACCAAATTTTATCTGTTACGTTTTTCAGTTATCGCGTTCATTTATACCCGGGCCGGCGTCCTGGCATAGGGGTAGCGCGTCTTCCCCGTGACCTGGGCGTCCTGGGTTCGAGTCCCGGTTCGGGCATGGTTGTTTGTCCTGTTCTATATGTGAGAGGTGTGAATGTGCCCCCATGTAAAAAGGGGGTTGTGCAAGCGAATGTGATGCGTGAATAGCTAAGACGTACTCTTGGCCCTAGTTGGCGCTACTAAAACAAGAGACGCTCCCTTGGCTTAAAATCACTGACTTCGTCAGCGAGTTTGTCTATGGTAAGTGCCATTATAAACAACAACAACTTATACCCGGACAGACAGACAGACTTCTTCCGAATCGAGACCGTTCGAAATTTGATAACGATTTCTGTGTACAATCCATATACCACATTTCTTTTGTTTAACTCTAAACATTTTTGAGTTACAGACAGACATAAATCCAAAAATGTGTTTTTCGGACTCAAAGAGAATTAAAATCGTCGTCAAAAAAGAGTCGTCAAAATCTCGAGTTTGAATTTTTTTTTTTTTTTTTTGACGATTACAATACGCTCTCTTTGTATGCCTCGTGCACGAGAAAGTAAAAAAATTTTAAATATGAGCTAGCAATCGAAACTATTACACTAACAGATCATTCTCCAGTTTCAAGTAATTACAGAAAAGTGGTTCAGATGTCACTTCTTATGTTTATTTTTACACATTTTTCAGAAACTATAAATCGTAGATTTAAAATATTTGCAGTCAAGGCGTGTGCACATTTTAAGGGTCGCTCAGGAACATTACGCATAGTTAAATTGCATCTACATCACATAATTAATTTACTCCATTACTGCAATGGGAAAACAACCATGAAAGAAAAAAAAATTTCGAACAGACCTGTCATCATTTCTTCCTCTCAGAGGGTTGTCGCCAGCAAAGCCGGGGAAGTTGATGTGATCTTTGATGAGCATGATGTCGCCGACTCTGAAATCGGGGTTCAAACCACCAGCGGCATTTGTTACGATCAGTGTCTTCACACCAATAAGCTTCATCACTCGGACTGGCATTGCACACTATATTAAATAAAACAAATTTAAAATACGCATAAATTGTTAAAAATTTAAAATTCATTCGTTTAAAACAATTCTGTTCAATAAATATAATGAGTGAACACCATAGTTCTTGCGTCTTTTATTTTGCCATATATCTTGAAAATTGAAGTGCTGGAAGCTGTCAACTCTTGATGATATCTAGAGGTCGTGAGATCTTATATGAAATAAAAATTAATAAACATTGGTAGATTAAATATTTAATTTTATGGTTAAACTAGCAAACTCTTTCAAGGTTTTACTCACAGAGAATGTACAACTAGTAATGCTTTTAAAGTACCTGTAGAAAAGGAATGGTGGTTTGTGAGCTGGGAACTATTGATTTGATATGAAATTATTATGACTTTCATATGATCATTAGTAACCTTTTCATATGAAATAAAAATTTGCAAAATTGGCGCAATGTTTGAGGATGCAGGAATGATTCTTTGGTTTTACCAATTATTTCAAATATAAAAATGGTCCGTCACCTGATCGTCCAAGACGGTTAGTAGACATTAAGATAATACGAGATCAACGCACAGAATTTAATAATATATAATTCTATTATTAATATAGAATTTAATAAAGTATATATCAATTTAATAATATCTCATATGAAAGTGAGATTATTCACAAAAATGAAGGGACGATATCGCAATACATTCAATATACGAAAATTTAATTTTTAAATATTAAGTCAAATAAATCTTTTTAAAAAATTCATAGGACTTTTTAATTTAAAGTCGAAAAAGAATTATTCATTTGATCACAATCCAAACAACTGTGAATAAATCGAATATGAGCAGTTTAATAAAAACACAATAAATGAGCGAAAATGGATGTTGCTGTTTAATTAATAATTCCTACAATGATTTCATTTATATTAATCAACTTTTTATCAATTTTCCTTCTTTAGGGTCAGTAAAAAATGATTATGCAGGAAATTATATTTTAAAATCTGTTGCATTATTGATTTACTCATATGAGCAAAGACCGCTGAGGTTTTGTAAAGACCAATCAGATAGCAAACTTTTGTTGGACTCTTTCTTTCAAATTTTATGAGTAAAATGGTTTCAAACTTTATTGATGAAACACTTACCTTCCATAAAGAATAGCCTTCATACACGTGAAATCTTCCTTGCATGCAGACGGTCGGTACCCCTTTCAAAACTCCGAACACCAGCCTTCCTTTGTGTCCTGGGACTGAAATAGAAAATTGTTTTTAAAACTTCATTATTGTTTTATAAAACGCTTTATTTTACCTTAAATTGAATAGTTATCTTCATTGAAATTGTGAACAAAATGTTAAATAAAGCCCTGAATGTTAAAATGGCGCAGAATCTGAATTTCAGTTCTTTTATTCAGGGCTCCACGTTTTATTTACATATGTTCATAATGATTATGATTAATAAGTTGAAATATAATGGAACTTATTACTTTAACTACAATTTTATAAAACCAGTAGGAGTGGTCTCCAAAACATTTCACGCATAACTTCACTTTCTAATAAGAAATATGAAAATGAACATCTTAGATGACATTGACATACAATAGTTAAGAAATATTAACCTTTGGTGTGAATTTAGCATTTTCAATGAATCGATCCTGTCATTCTTGGTGAGTTATTTGGCGATTAATCCCAGACATTCGGTTAATATTTCCAAAAATCGAATCTGTATTTTAAATGCGTTTTCTAAACCGATTGACTCACAATCGTTCTTGCAGTCATAAAATCCCATACGAAATTTGGTATGTTTAAGTCATTGCGTTTTTGCGTTTTACAGGCAGACAGATAGACGGACAACCTCTCAGTGGCTCAAAATGTGACAGCTGTTTACATTATTAATGTTAATTTTGTGTATCGAATTTTATTCATCTAGTTCTTTTCGTTTTGTAGTCACACGCTAAATATTCGAATAGCTGGACAGACAGACTTCTTCTGAACGAAATTTGCTCAAAATTTGATAGGAATCTACATATATGGTATAAAAATCTATGCCAGATTTCATCCGCCTAGCACAGAGCGTTTTTGAGTCGCCTCTGTCACAGACAGACAGACGAACATTTTCCAAGAATGTGTTTTTCGAATTCAGGAAGGTCTAAAACATAAAGATTAGTCAAAATCTCGAATTCGAAATTTTTGGATTACTATACAAAGTACACAAGAAAGTAAAAAGGATTTTACTTATTCATTTCCGGTGTCTTAATCCCAGCTATAATGTCGCTTTCATCGATGGTTTTGTTTTTTTGCTAACGATTGTTTTAACACACTCACTGAATCAATTTCGTGCGCGCATTCGATTTTACAAGCAGAATGACGCGATATTCCATTTTTAAATTCAATTTATTTTAATAATAAATATTTTGTCTATTAATAAAGTTCGTTAAAATTTTTACTATGTACCTTACTCCAGCAAAATTGGCAAGGAAATGCTGTTTTTGCACGTCATTCAAATTATTTTTAATTAAAAATGATTGAATGGATAGAAAATTATTTTTCAAATAGCCCAGTTTTTTTAAAGACATGCTAATGTTTATAGGCTGAAATACATATTGCAGTTTTTATTTGCTCAGGTAATATCAGTAATGCAAATATATATATATATATATATATATATATATATATATATATATATATATATATATATATATATATATATATATATATATATAAAATGTCCCAAATGATCCCCAAGTAGAACATTAAAACTTTCAAATTACAAAAGCAAATAACTGAAGAATAGAAACTTCATCATAGAATTTTTTTAAACATATCGAATTGAAAATTTACAATCAAGAAAAATAATCACTATCAAATTTGTTAAATAATAAAAAACGATTATTTATTAAAAAATTATTATTCATTAACTACCTAATTAACTAGAAATGATTTTTCCTGAGGCAGAATATGTAGTTAATAATCTTTTCAACTTTTTAATTAAAACTCATGATTGGCAGATATGCAATATTTGAAATATCAGATTCTTTGACTAAAGCATCAATGAAAATAAGATAACAAAAGTATCAAACATTGTTGATAATAAATGTTTCTCAATTGTAAAAGCGTTGAACGACATCTTTTTCTTATAATGTCACAATTTACTAATTTTTTCAATGTGTTACTTTATCATATAATCAGATGCTTTACGTTTCATTCATATTTTTAAACATACAAAGAAATTAAATAAAAGAATAATCTCTATTTCGTAACTTGGGGCTAATTAGCATAAAAATAGAAACGAATAAACTTATATATCTATACTTATAATAAAGCTCAATGTGTGTGTGTGTGTTGGCGCTCTACAGGCCAGACCATTCAACCTACAGCTACCAAATTTGGCACGTGTATACCTTGGAGGTCGGAAATGTGCACCTGGGGGTTATTTTTTCGAATTTTTAGTTAAAATTTTATTTATTTAAAAATTAAGCGAAATTTTGGCGTGTTTCTGCTATAATTTCCGAAATTATTACCGCACAAAAAAGATTTTTACATGAAGTTAAAGATCAAAAATTTATCTTTTAAATGATACCAATGTTTTAATCTTAAAGTTAAATTTCTATTTTTAATGAATTTTTAAATAAATATTTTAACTATATTTTTCAACAATTTTTTTCGTACAAAATAAAAATAAAATTTAAGCTGCACGAGCACGTTTCGCATTCATGGGAAAAAATTAGCTTTTTTCAAAGTGTTGCCATCACATTGATTAAAGCTCCAATTAAAAATAAATTAAATCTTTTTGGAAATGAAATCTGCAAAAATATAATTTTCGGCACGTGTCTGTAGGAAATGAAACAAATATGAAATATTATTTTTTCTAAAAAATAAATTCAAGAAAAATTATTTTATGATCTTTTACACTCTCTATATTATTAATCAAATAAGCAGTTTTATTTTAAGGCAAGTTTTGTTTAATATGAAGAGGATATCCATTCAAATCAGGGCCACACAGCTAATTTGTAAACCTTTAGTAAGACACAGATCTGCTAAAATGGTCTAAATGGAAAATGATTATATTTTATGTAACTTGATTCAATAAATGCTCTAATAAATAACGAATTTTTTGATTTTACATAAAGCTTCTGCTGTGGAAATCACGATTAACAAAAAGTTCTTGAAACACTAATATTTTAAATAAAAAAAGTTAATTTCCAATTAACTAAATCAATCACTTAAACTGACTGATTTATGAAAATTTGAATATCACTATTCAATAAAAAAAGGATAAATTTAGATTTTCCATCGATCGTTTCAAAGAAAATACTCCAATCAGCGCGCAGGTTTGTCAAGATTAATTGGCCTAAGATTATGAAGAAGTTGAGTTTTTCTAAATTTTTAACATTCAAAACTTCATAATTAAGTCTTAGTTGATCGTGTAAAATAGAAACATTCATTCATTTATTTAAAATTTGATGTGTCCAGAATATTTCTCAGAATATGATACCTTACTGCATTAAATTTAGACTTCATAATTTTTGAAATATATTTATAGGCCGGAACAAATAATTATTATTGATTTCATTTCAATCCTTTTGAAAGCAAAACTAAAAACTGAATTTTATGCTGAATCTGAGAAATTTTTGTTGAATTATTCTTTGAGATATTACATAAATTATGAAAAATATTTTGTAGTTCACATAAGACTAATATACCGAGCGATTCTATTTGCAATACTCATATTCAATATTAATAATAATAAATAAATAACAATAAAGATGATAAATAAAATAAAACGCTTGGTTTTATTAAAAAATATCTTTATATTAATTGCAATTTCATCATTTCCACTTTAAATTAAAGTTAAAGTTTTACCGGAAATGGCAACAAATTAGCAATATATATATATAGTAAATTGAACGAAACGATCTAAACAACAGTATAAGTTTGGTATGGCTATCAAAATTTGAAGATTAAAAGTGTTTTGTTTGAGAATCTATTAAGAGACCAGTTATTTAAAATATTTAATTGAAAATTGTAGCGAGCGATAATACTGGCGAACCGGCTGGTCGCCAAAGGCGGCCAGTATAATATAAAAACAATTTACCTGTGCTAGTTGGGAATCCAGGAATTTCATGATAAGGAAATGATTCTTTGTCTTCCAACATATCGGCCAAACCACCCATACCAGAGCCGCAAATAACTCCTACCAAAGGCCTGTGCTTGGTTCTTTTCAACAGGTAGTTCGTCATACTTTCCATGGACTCGTATGAATACCTGAAAGAACAACAACAGTTTAGGGAATTCATTTCTACCCCTACAACTCGACGCACAAAGACAGACCTACTACACAGACCAAAGTACACAGTTCAAAGATGAATAGCGGTGCAGAGAAGCACCCTGGGGTCAGGGGTCATCTGATTTCGTCAAACCTGATTGGGTAATGAAAGGTAAGACAATCGCGCAGTCTTTGAAAAGGTGCTTGAATCCGTGTAAAAGGGGAGATGATTAAATACGGGCTCCTGAAACTTGTGTTAGTAATTACTTGGCTCTGACTTTAGTAGGAAATAGTAAAGCGGTTTGTCGTCACTAGAACAGGTAGTTGATGAACCCCGGTGATTCTATGCATGTAATTGGTTTGTTTATGCAGAATATCATGCCCGAAAAACCACCTACTGCCCCCTTCATTCCTAATAAATATAATGTCGGAATAAAATGCATAGTAAAAAATTACATTTTTCTCTTGATTATGATAAATTATATCTGACTGATTCCTTCAATTTTTATATCCATAAAAAATCTGGAAATGAATTTTAACAAAGAAAATATGGAATTATCAATCTTTTATTTAGGATCCAGCTTTCAATATCGGTTATAATCGACCTTTTAGACTGAATATTTTTGTTTAGCTTTGCTTTTCTGTCACTGAATTCTTGAGATTAAAATCTAAGCATCAAAATATCTTTTCTTTTTTTCCTTATTTACCAAAAGGCAGAAAAAATAGTCTCTCCCTTTATCAAGTAATAACGACTCTTCCTTTCCCGATTTTACCCTTATGCAGTCAACCGTTTTCACAAAAAAAGACTAAAAGTAAATTGAAAATTCTATTATCTATACTTATAATAAAGCTCAATGTGTGTGTGTGTGTGTTGGCGCTCTACAGGCCAGACCATTCAACCTACAGCTACCAAATTTGGCACGTGTATACCTTGGAGGCCGGGAATGTGCACCTGGGGGTTATTTTTTCGAATTTTTAATTAGAATTTTATTTATTTAAAAATTAAGCGAAATTTTGGCGTGTTTCTGCTATAGCTTCCGAAAATATTACCGCACAAAAAAGTGTTTTTACATGAAGTTAAAGATCAAAAATTTACCTTTTAAATGATACCAATGTTTTAACCTTAAAATTAAATTTCTAGTATATAATATACTTAATGCTTTTAGCATTTTTTGACATATATAATGGTTTACATTGAATTTGTGTTAAGAATTTGTGTGTAGAGTACTAAATAATAATATTATTCTATATGTAAAGTATTCTCTGGCAGAGGTAGCTTGGGAGTAATGTTTAAGCTTTGGACGAGGGGGGGGGAGGCTTAAAACTCGTTTGTAAACCTTAAATTTGCTTGAAGTATGCAGATCCTTGCTCGCGATTGCAAAGAACATCACAAAATATATTTCCTGCTGTATTACAACCTAATGAAGATATAATTAAATTAAACTTAATTTGATAAGTACTGTTTATCTGCAAGCAAAGATAAATCCTCGAAAACGGTAAATGATATAAGTAATAAGAATAGCTACTCATTTACAGAAAAAGTATGAGGAAATATGAAACAGAAATAAGAATACGTTTGATAAATAATCTAGAAGTTCTACTCGATTTCTAGCTGTGCGTTAAAATTAATTCATTTTTGACCGAAATGTTGCCAGCTAGAGAATATGCCAATAGAGAATGTCCTCTTTGGATTATAGATAGGGAGAAAAAATTAAAATGCGACAGTAAATAAATGACGCAGTTTCTTCGTTTCAAACACTGCTATTAAACCATCTATAATTTCAAAAAATTATTCTCTTAAATAAGTAAATTATACTCTAATAAACAAGTTCAAGTATGCATCTGGAGGCAAGAACTTTATATATTTTATACTAAATGTGTCAGATGAAACTAGCAACGTTTGAGGAAATAATGATGTTCTCGAATAACGGTTTCGCTATATTTCGAATCTTATGTTTTGTATACTTTCAAAAGCTCCTCAATCTCCAGCATTGTTACGAAAGTATTGTTTGTAAATAAAATCTAAACACTCATGAAGATAAAAGGAAGTGCACTCAGTTCTTATCAACGTACAACCAATATCATGTTCGCTCGTAACTTGTTGTAGATACCGAGAATTGTTGCGCTGTAATTGGACAGAGAGTAAGAAGTGCTGATTTCGACGGATGAAGTAAAACTTTCTGCAACCTTTTAGCAAGCAGCAAAGATAGTTTTTGATTAATATAGTTCAGGGTTTTCAGTTGTGGGTCACAACCCGTGTAGGGCTTTGAGTCAATTTTTGAGGGGTCGTGGCAACGTCTTGTATACATGTATGTAGCTCGGTACATCAAGTAGTAAAATACACAGGGTGGGCATAAAATAACTTTCCCTGTTTGCAGGCTTTTACAGCTAAAGCGAATGAATGAAGTGAAATCACATTTCATATATAAACCGTGGAAGGCATGGGAAGATGAATTCTGCAGGAAAAAAATAATTAATACTAAAAGTTGTCGATAGGAGAAATATTGGCGCTGCTGTTACGTACGAACAAAGAAATTTGCATATTCGAGATGGATTATGTAAAATTTCTAGTGCGCGTGTGACAGCAGCGCCACACATTCCTTGTAAAAAGGAAAAAGCAAGCGACCTGTTAGCAGTTCCTTCTTGACCATTGAAGTGTTCTTGACTGTTGTTCATTATTGACTGTTGATGTGTGCTTAATATGGGTCCTACCTTACATCAACCTGCTTTGATAGTAAAACTGTTCTACACTAGACAGTGCGCTGCTCTTAAGCAACCTTGCGTGTCTTGAAGCAGAGCATAAGACAAGCTATTATGAGGATCGAAACTGACAGTTTACACGCAGCAATGGAGAACGTCATACACCGTATGCAATATGTTGTACATAGAGAAGGTCAGCATATTGAAAATCTTGCACTGCATCTTAATGTTGATGAATAAAAGATTATTTTCTGTGAGTTTCATGAATTCACTCACAACTGTACTACTGCAGCGCCAGTATTTCCCCTATCGGTAACTTTTGGTATTATTATTTTTTTTCTGCGGAATTCATTTTTTATGCTTTTCACAGTTTGTATATGAAATGCGATTTCTTTTTGTTCATTCATTTTAGCTGTAGATGCCTCCAAACAGGGAAAGTTATTTTATGGCCACCCTGTACAATTCTCCATTTCAGTCATGTCTATATGATTCTCTGCAGTCCAGACACTCTTTATAATCCGACAGCTGTTCGGTCCCATATGTGTCGGATTAAAGAGAGTCTACTGTGTACCGGAAGAGAGAAACCTTAATTTTTATTTTTAATTTATTTATTACTGCTGAATTGCATAAATGTTTATTTGCAGTAATAGAAAGCACAGAATTTCATATAAAAATGAAAGCATCAAAATAAATACTTACTTGCTGCCATCTTCTCGTACAGAGCTGGAAAAGAAAACAGCATAAATTAGTAAAATGTAATTTTCTTACAGTTATTTTGAAATATTAGAGAATGTTAGCATCAATACATATTTAAAGTAAACTACAATATTATTTGCTGCTGGTTTTTCATAAATAAACAGCATAGTACAGTAACAGAATAAAAAAAAATACATTTATCTAGAAAATTCAGAACTGAATTAATCAGAATTACTTAAATCAGAATAAAAAAACATGTTGGAAGATTATTTTCCGTGCACGCTATTACTACTTATTATTAATTACTATTATTTAGAGCAGTCG
Organism: Argiope bruennichi; assembly: GCF_947563725.1. Lineage (NCBI taxonomy): Eukaryota > Metazoa > Arthropoda > Arachnida > Araneae > Araneidae > Argiope > Argiope bruennichi. The sequence goes on from NC_079156.1 coordinate 109,518,912, forward strand.
AAATAAGTATATATACAATTTGGAAAAAATGTACAGATCCCTTGTCATGAAGTATGCATGTCACCACAGTAATATAAAAAAACATTTTAAGCATATTTTACAGCCATATATTTCATTGTTGAAGTGAAAATCAAATCATTTTAATATTGATGATAATATTTCTTCCAAGCATTTTTTTCCCATTGTTAATGATCAAAATATGAAGATTCGGCTTATTTCTCCATGTTCAATATATTTCAGTATAAAGCATGCTTTTAATAAAATTTTGGAAATTGTGTTGTATTTATAACTTGAAAATCAGACAATAGTGAAAATTGTTTGAAAGGTGTATATTTTTAAACCTATTGCTCTTTACTGAGATATATAGTCATGCTCATATATATATATATATATATATATATATATATATATATATATATATATATATATATATATATATATATATATATATATATATATATATATATATATATATATATATATATATATATATATATATATATATGTGTGTGTGTGTGTGTGTGTGTAATAATATTTTAATATCCAATTTAATCCAAATTAATTTCCAAAATTTTTTGCCTGATTCGGCCCATGTCGGAGTGATTCTAAAGTGTTCTCTTGTTTCCTGATACCATTCCACGTATGAAGCTGTGTAAAAGTTACTACGCAATCAATTCTACGTATGAAGTGAAAATGATCCCTCCGTTGTCATTGTCAAAGGTCAACACGTGTATTCAATCGCCACGTGGCTGGAAATCCCATGTTATATAAGACTAGTGATCATTTGTTTCACGCCCTCCCTTCCTTACTTCTGCTTTTGTGCCGAGCTGTGTCGGACGTGCCTTGTCCGCGTCTCTGCTTGTAAATAATTATGCGTTCCCGGAATGGATATTAAAATTAATTTAAAAATACAATGTCTTCCAATCTGCATTAGACAAGACCGCTGAAGAAATCAGCGATTTTAAGCCGAGAGAGCGTCACTTGTTTTCAGGACAAGAGTACGTCTTAGTTACTCATGAGTCACAACCCTTTTTACGAGGCGGACTTCATTCATGCATTTCATTCACTCATCCATAGATCGTAACTTGAATCAGAGAACTATCACCTCTGAAGCAGTACCCCCAATGGTATTGTCTCGCCATGGATGACTTTTCGGTCAAGACAGATTTATACGTGCACCAGCCACCACATACATGGGGAGTCATCGGCCGACGGGGTTAGAATTCAGAACAATATTAGTTATATGTCTATCAAAATTTGAAGTTTAAAAATATCTTGATGAAGTGCACATTCATGTCAAATGACAAAATATTTAATTAAATATTTTAATTATCATTATTACCGGTAAATTAGCCGGTCATCAAAGTTTTCTAGTTTAATTCTAAGAAATACATATCAAATTTCATTCTTCAAGCTTATTGCATTTAAAGTTATTGCATTTCTGTAGAGATAAAAAGCCGTATAAATACGAACTGACAAACATAATTTTAAAATTGGCGTTGCAACTTAAAGTATGTGACTACGTTCGGGTTGAATGTTTTGAAAAACATTCAAAAATAGTAATATTTTTGAATATTTACATGACAAATATTAAAAAAAAACATCTTCGAAGGTAAAATATACTAGTTAAGTGGCAAAATGTTTTTGAAAATTGAAAAAAATGGCATTTTTTTTGGTGAAAAAGAGGTATAAAGCAAAAATCTAATTTTGAGGTCTGTCAAATGATTTACTTAAAATTTTGCAGATATGCTTTAAGAAATATTATCTAGTCCTTGAAGAAAATGAGCTTTATTTCATTCCATTCTTTAAATATTGTGATTCTACTGATAAATAATATAAAATTTTCAATTTTTTTTCCTCATTGTAAAGAACAGAAACAATTATAAAATATTCCTAAAAGAATAGATAACTTATTATATGGTTCAAAAACTGCAGAACATATTGAGAAATTATTGTACCAAATTTGAATAAGAAATATGCAGTATATTTTAATTTATGAGGTTTTCGTAAGAAAATTCTATCAAAGATTAAAATTTGAGAAAAAAGCATCTAAACACGTAAAATAGCATTAAAAAGTATGTAGACGCAAATATAAAAATCAATGCAACTTCTCAAACAATAAGCTTAGAAACAAAATTCTAATGGTTTTTTAAAGAAATATATTCAAACATTGAAAATATTAAATATAAAATAATAATAAAAATAATTTTGCAAAAAAAAAAAAAAAAAAAAAAAAAAAAAAACTGGTTTTTCAACGTATTTATAAGAATTTTAAAGATTCTCAAAAGTCGAAGTCTGGAGAACATTTTTTAAAATTACAATATCTTTTATGTACAAAAATATGTAAAATGGATTTTTGCAAACAAGATGTTTTAGGAAAATCTACTACGAACATGCAAAAATAATTTAAATGTGAATTGCTCTTTTTTTATTTTATGTGGTTCCAAAATGATATCCATGTAGCAACACAGAATTTTCTTGAGAAGATATACAAATGTTCTAGAAGCAGAATCACTAGTGAAGTACGAATTCCTTCATATCATACGAAACCGCTGAGAGATTTATTTTTGTTTGTATCATTTGATCGTATCTGAAGATACACAAAAGTCACTTCAACTTTCAATTGCTCGTCAACACCCTAGAACTTCTGTTTCAAGTGCAGTGAACGAGAGGGACATGACATCCAACAAATAGATCTTTTATATTCTGCTTTTTACAAGCCACTTTTGGCGGCTAGTGGTTTGCCAAGATTAAAAGTTGCTAAAAATTTCAATTAAATATTTTATGTAATTATATCTTAAAGGCTGCTTCAGCCATATATTTTTATGCTTCAGATTTTAATAGATATATAACTTGCTCTATTTTAGAAGCCGTACAAAGTTCAAATCATTGTTCTATAGATTTCACTAATTTTCAGTCTACATCCTATTATATAGTGGAAAACAGCAGCAATATTTAAAATCGAGGTCAGCGCACTTTCAAAGTCGCTACATTCATTATTTTCACTACTTCTTGAGTTTGATGTTAAACTTCAGTTATATATACAACAAAAATTCAAAAATTTTATCAAAAGCCCATTTTATATTAACCTACTGGAGATGAAAAAATAAGTTGAATATTCATATCTTATTCATCATCAATGAAATAAACAAAACAGAATGAAACATTAACAGCAACAAAGAAAACAATTTTAGTTTCGCTTTAACCAGGAGATATATTGTTGTAAAGCAAAATTAAAATATTTTTAAATGAGTTTTAAAAAACAAGAAGAATATCATACAGCAAATATTGATATCGTTGAGAAGATAATTTTCTGAAATTTAAGCTGATGTAAAAATCGTTTTTGTACTGGGATATTTTCAGACGTTATCGTGGTAAAACTTCAAAATTTCGCTAATTTTTTTAATTAATTAAAATTCTGATTAAATTTTGAAAAGAATTTAGTAGAAATGATATAGATTTAGTAGAAATGCTAAATTCACGCCCAAAAATTAATATTTCACAACTGTTGTGTGGCAATGCCATATAAGGCGATCTCTAACATCTCAAGTTTATTGGAGAGTATGCGAGCAAGTTTTGGGGAAACCACTATCGCTGGTTTCAAATAAAAACAAGCAAAATATTTTCCCGGCTCCTAGAGAAGATAGCTCAGAACATAGCATCATGGGATATCAGGCGAGTCTATTTCAAAAAGTTAGGGGACAATCGTATTTAATATAATCCGCTTATTTTTCCGAGAGCTGCTGTCCATTTTATTTTCAATGTTGCCTTCTAAATTTATTTTCCGTTTAATAGAAGCTTATGGATTATTTATGATCAAAAATGAAAACGTAAAATGGCCACATAAATAATAACTATAAATATAAATATATAATTATAATATAATAATAATTATAATAATGATATATAAATATAGAATAACAATAAAATAGAAATATAAAATAACTTATACACATTTCTATTTAATGAAAAAATTTTCGTATTTGTAAAGATGAAATTTTGCTATCGCAATTTTATCTAATTTTAATATTTTGTATAGTTACATGCGTCCTGATAATAATACAATAATTTAATAATTTTAGGAATAAGTTATAATTTAATCTATTAAATTTATATTCCATACTATTAATAATAATGTGTTACGAAATATATTCAAGACCAAAAGTAGAAAATAATAAATTTATTAAAAGGTATGCTTTTATTAATATATTAAAAGTAGAAAATATTTTATCAATCATATGACGATTAAAACAAAACTGGAAATGCACGAGAAGCTGGAAATAATAAAGTTGGACCGTAGAGGAAAAAAAATCAAAATATTCAATAAAAATAAAAATAAAAAAGAAATGCGATCAAAATGCCAAATTATATAGATAGTTTCTAGCAAAGAAATATATTTTTATGACATTATTTTTTATTGCCAAATTTTTAATAAATAATATTTTTAATTTCTTAGTACACGATTAAAATCGTTTTTCTTTTTAATTTTTCTTTATTTTGGTCTATTTCTGATAAAAGCAAATTCAATGATAACATTTTAAACATATTAACTTTATTTTTTACATCAAAGCATAAGGGGGAAAATGCGCGAGTTAAAGAATATTAATTTAAGATGATTTTTGAAAATAATGCTTAAGTTACTAAATAGTTCGTATCACTACATACTGATTATAAACAAATATTCGTAAATGAGATATATAATTCCATTTTTATCCGTTTTATAAACGATCAGTGACTTCCTCACGTGATACCGAAAATTAATTCAAAAAATTCTTACTCGGTAATATCAGTTGAAGACATTTTTCTTCTTTTTTTCTTGTTTTAAAGTTGAGTGAAATTTTATCCCAGCAAGAATCTGATTTTTAATTTTAAAATTACTGGGCTGAAGCTCTTCTGCTGAAGTGTAACTGTTATTACAATTTTGAAAATACCAGAAGAAGAAGCTGTTCCACTACTTGCTATTATGCTTAGAAATCTCTGGATCTTTTAAAAGCAGTGTAAATTACATGGCAGCACGTTCTAGTCATGGTACAACTGTTTTCATGTCAAGACATTGTTAAGTAATATAAATCTGTAATCGCTTGGAGGACTAATCAGTCTATAAATTTAGTAGATAAAAAATAAGACAATAAAAGAAAAGTGAGAAACTGAAGGACTATTACACCATAAATCTTTTCCAGGATGCCAGAATTTAGTTCAAGGTAAAAGCATGTTTGTTGTTAAATCATTTTTTTTGAACAAAAAGAAAATATAAAATTGTTCTGTTAAGTGTAAGTTATATTGAAACTTGAATCGTTGCCATATAGCAATTATGAATATGATTCTACTAAAAATATACGAGGTACTCTCGCGTTTTCATCCTCTTGTAGGTGAAAAAATAAAAAAATAAAGAGAAATTATTATAATTCGAACTCCAGATTTCGATAGCTACGCTACACGAGCGATTGCTTTTGTATTGTGGTCATGTTACTGGGCTGCGAACTCTAAGTTCTATTCTCGCTCATTCCAATCAGCTTCATTGGTGACCTCGGACGATGAACCTTCTTTAACTTTCGTACAGCTGTTGGGGCGCCATCTACCCGCAATCCATAGTTGTTAGATTAACTTGACGCAGCAACACAAAGTCGTCAGATTCACTTGACGCAACAACCCAAAGTCGTCAGACTCACTTGACGCAGCAACAACATCAGCAACCACTCACCCACACACGCTCGCCATAAAGCTTGCTACTGCTCAAATGGGTACAGGCGCATTAGAATCAACAGCTAATACATCACCACTCAACAGCCATATCGTTCGACTCACTAGAGGGAGAGTCTGTGGTGAAAGCTCATAAGCTAGTTAACAGCTACGCTGCAAGGGCAATTGCTTTTGTATTGTGGTCATGTTACTCGGCTGCGAACCACAAGGTCCTAGGTTCTATCCTCGCACGTCCCAATCCACTACAATAGTATCAAACATTGTATTGAAATTATTGTAATTGTCAGAAAAATTCAGTTGACAAATCTCTTCGTTTTAGACTTCCCTGAGTTCGAAGTACGCATTTTCGTCTGTCTGTCTGTCTGTGATTCAAATGGTTTGTCTGCTAGATGGATGAAATTTGATAGATAGTCTTTGCACCAAATATATTTCTGTCAATTTGGTTTATATCAAATTTTGAAAAATAAAACATATTCAAAACTAGTCTGTCTGTCCGGTTGACGGAATATAAATTAAAACGAAAACTAAAAAAGAAAAGGTCTAAAATGAAAGAATTCTACTCAAATATTTAATGTAGACACATATCAAATTTTGAACCAAATCCAATGAAGGATCTTTGTGTCGATTTGTTCTTTCAGAAGCATGCAAATGTGATAACTCAAACCGCAACGACTTAAATATTTGGCATTTGGCATGGAATTTTGTGAATACAAGAGTAGTTTTATGTCATATTTTTGTTTCAATCTATTGGGGAAAATGCGTGTAAAACACAAATTCGATTTTCGAATACTATTAACCGCATGCCAGGGTTTAATCACCAAAAAACTCGCCAAAGATGACACGATAGATTCAGTAAAAATGCTAAATTCACGCCAAAGATATTTCGCAACTAGGGATTGCAATACCGGACCAAAATTTCAATACCGGTATTCAGTATTTTTTAAACCTTAATACCGGGATACCGGTTTTAATACCGGTATTAGAAATTTTAGAAAAAGAAAGAAAACACAGGTGTTTTTTTGTTTTATTTGCCAGTTTTGTTAGAGAGTGTAAATATCGCAAAAAATAATTTTTAACTTATAAATTATAACAGTATATAATCACAAAAAAGTAAAGAAATATCTTATTTATTTAAATCACAAAAAAATGTAAATCACTATTCAGTCCGTGATACTATTACAAATTGTTGAATTGTGATCTTAAAAAACATAATTGTACTGTCATTAAGCCTGAAAAGTAATTTTGTGTAAAAATGACCAGCTGTCGAAAACGCTCTTTCGGCATCTACGCTAGTTGGTGGTACTGTTAGCAATGCGCGATATACTTTTTCCAAGTATTTACCTCTAAATCCCTCATCTTCAAACAAATCGATTTCTCGTCGGATGGTTTTGGATATAGCTGACTTCTGTATTCTATTTTGGTTCGTTGAAATTTTTTTATTTATCGCTAATTCTAATTTTTGTTCAAGAGACAATTCCTTTTCACTATTGACAGTAGTGAGATCATAACCTTCGATAATTGAACCGAATTCTTCTGAATGTGGATAGGTTTGTGGGTAAAAGTTTTTAAGAAAATTTACTATAAACTTAATCAGATTTGAATTGGTTATTTTCTTTTCTTCTTTTTCATTTTTAAAATTATTATAATTATGTAAATACCATAAGACGTTTTCTATTTCGGTATGCCTATCTTCTGTACGATTTTTCAATGTAATATATAATTCTTCAGATAGTGATGCGTACTGTTCTTTCAGTGACTGCAACATGAAATTTATTGTTGCATTAGCTGTTAATAAATTAGAATCTCTCCGACATAATGCCTCAATAGTCAGTTTTTTTGGAAAGTTGAGCTGATATAATTCTGAATATTAAGTCGAATTCACTATCTGAAAAATTAATTTACAGGTTTAAGTCGATTATTGCTTTTTGGATTGGATTTCTCAGTTTCAAAAATCGCTCCATCATTTGGAGTAAACTGTTCCAACGGGTTTTAGAATCTAATATTAACATATATTCTGTTTTATTTTCAGTTAGTATATATTATAGTAATATATCCTTTTTATAGGAGAACGTTTAATTATCTTAACAATTTTTCGAACTTTATAAATTATAGGGAGCAATTCTTGATAGGGTAATATTTCATCCTCATTAGCAATATCTTCTTCAAGAATTACATTGTCATTATCTTCAATGTCAATATCACTCTCACTCTATTTCTCTTCAAAGTTGGAATCCGAAGTTTCTATATCCACAGTATTTGGATTCTTCTGTTCTTTATTTTTTTTTGGTATAATACATCTATTACTCCTAATTGAATTCCGTGTGCATAGCACAACTGCTGATTGTACCAATCCACTTTCCAACTTTTTTCATAATTGTTGCCCCATCAGTCGTTATGGATACAATATTTTCTTTCAGGGATAATCCGTGTTTCGATAATTTAGATTTAAGCCATTAATTGACTCATTAATTTCGCCCGTTAGGGAGACATAAAAACAAAACCGTATACTATTTTGCTATGTTCGCGATACCTGAACATATAGTGGAGACAATTTTAAAAATTTCTAGTAAATACCGAAAAACCGGTATTTAAACTTGTGAATACCGGTATTACGAAATTGTACAAATGGCTCAAAATACCGGTATTCGGTATCCCGGTATTGCAATCCCTATTCGCAACTATTGTACGCCAATACCATGCAAGGCGTTCTCTCAGAAAACTCCTTTCTTAGAGAGTAATCGAATTCATACTTCTTCTGAATGGATTTTGCTTAACATTTGATAAAAATCTACAACTTCAGTGTAGGGACCGTATACAAAATTTAAATCGTCTAACTCTAACAGCGGTTTTGAGTCATCTTTGTCACAGACAGATGGATATTTTCAAGACATTTCAGCGAGCAAATCTGACAGACTAATGAAGCTTCGAATTTCATTGCTACAGGCCAATCAATTGCTACTTCGAGGAAATGCCATACGCTGATTTATAATCTTCCTCGAGATGACTAAAATATCGCCACTTGAGGAAATCTTTCAAAACCATTAAACATGCAAATAATCAAATTCCAACAGTTTTAGTTGCAGAAATGTGGACCTTCATTTTGATTAAAATGTTATTGGGCCAAAATATTCTGCTAAATGTGACTAATAAAACCTGGAAACAGCATATAAATTTAAATTTCATTTTTTCAGAAGAATATTTATTAACTCAAATTATATAAAATATAATTTTCTTACGTCATTTAAAGCACTTTCCCAATTGAATGTATGTGGTGATCTTCGATGCTTTAAAAGTAAATTATTATTATAATGGACACATTGTAAAGAATTCTCAATCACTCAAAAGAATTAATCAATCGTATCAAGTTAAAATTTGCCTTTTATTTCACATGTTTTTTTAGACGTGGGAGGTAATTTATATCAGAGCGAGTATTTCTACTCTTATATTAACTTCAAGAAGGGAAAAATATCTTATGCCGGGTTTACATTCGGCCAGTAGGCAGCGCATGCGTAGAAAGGCTGAAAAATGCTGTTCGGTCGAGGGCAAGTAAGTGACCATTCCTTTTTTAGGCGTGAAAAAAAAATGGTCACTTATCATAGATTTATTCCGACATTTTTTGCTCTTTGTTCTTTCTGATGCGAGGTTGTGTGTGTGTGTGTGTGTGTGTGTGTGTGTGTGTGTGTGTGTGTGTGTGTGTGTGTGTGTGTGTGTGTGTGTGTGTGTGTTTTTCATTTTATTTGCCATTTTTTCTTTTTTATAGTTTTCCAAATGTAGATATGTTGACCTTTTTTTTATTTTACCTTGTTTTTTTGTGTAAATATTCATTATTTTAATGCGATACACAGTAAAAAAAGAAAAATTCATGGACAAAAAAAACGGGAATATAAAGCCAAGCATGGAATGCCTAAATCTATCGTATGAAATTATGGCAAACTTAAATCAGTCCCTTTCTGCTCATGCGCTGTCTGCTGGCCTCCTTATAACTGGTCAAGTGTAAACCCGTCATTAGTTTATTAGCAAAGAAAGTGAAACTGACGTGATTAAGGCAGAATATCTCTCTTCATCCTACAAAAACGCTTAACGCTAAATAACAGAAAAACACTTGACATGGCTTGGCATTCAGAGAAGATCGTTTATCACATGAACTGATGGGGAGACCATTAAAGAAGATATTTTCGATTGATGTCATCGCGCAAATCAAATTTCAAAATTCCTGCGTTATCTTCCATTGAAGAACAAACTTTCACAAATATTATCGTAGGTTGTTTCTTAATTGAAAAATAAAGATAAAAAAATTGAGAAGGTTTGCGCTAACGTAACTGATAAAAAGTGTACGCTGAAATGTCCATTTTACAATACAAAATATTTGAGAATTTAAATTTTTAGAGCTAATGATATGATTATTCTCTGGTTTTCTAATAATTCTTGTTGTTTTTATTATTTGAAATGTTAATATTAAAAACAAAATTATTCCATAAAATTATCTACCTTAAATTGTGCAGTTAAATTTTTTAGCAGTGAAATACAAAAAGACTTTAGGAAGAATAATTTCTACTTTCTCTTATCTGTAGTAGTACAGATAAAATTTTGTAATCGTCCAAAATTCTAACTCAAGATTTTGAATAATCGCCACGTTTTAGACATCCTTGAATTCGAATTTTGAACACATTTTTGGAAAATGTCCATCCGTATGTCTTGAGTAAAATTTGTTCAGAGGAAACCATTTGTCTGGTTGTTCGAATATAAGTTAACACGTTAATTACAAAATGAAGAAATTTAGATGAATAAAATTCGGTGCACAAATTTACCGACTATAGAATAGACATCTGTCAAATTTTGAGCCAAACATAAGAAGAGGTTGACTGTCTATTGGTCTGTACGCTTAGAAACATGTAAATCGAATAACTCAAAAACCATTTGTCCGGTTGTTCGAATATAAGTTAACACGTTAATTACAAAATGAAGAGAGTTAGATGAATAAAATTCGGTGCACAAATTTACCGTCTATAGAGTAGACATCTGACAAATTTTGAGCCAAACACAAGAAGAGGTTGACTGTCTATCGGTCTGTACTCTTAGAAACATGTAAATCCAATAACTGAAAAACGTAATGACTTAACTATATCAAATTTGGAATGTGATTTTGGACTTCAAGGGTAGTTTTGTATCAAATTTTTGTTTCATTCGATTGGAAAATATGCATCTAAAGCACAAATTCTACTATTTTGATAGTATTAACCGCATGTCAGGGATTAATAGCCAAGAAACTCGCCAAGGTTGGCACGATAGATTCAGTAAAAGTGCTAAAATCATGTCAACTGTTAATATTTCATAACTATTGTAAGCCAACGCTATGTAAGACATTCTGACGTGACATTATTAGAGTGTGCATGAGAAAGTTTCGGAGAGACCACACACTCTGGTTTCTTGACAGCATTTCTGTGTAACTAGAAGAATCTATAACACTTAAAACCATGACCTTTTAAGAATGGAGAGCACAAATTTAAAATTTATAATAGAAATTTTTTGATTTATTATTTCTTTCATTGGATGATTTTTTTCGTATGCATTTGCCTGAAGTATAATTTATTTTGGTTGTTGGAAAAAATAGATGCCTCATCAGATAGATCAAATAATTATGGATCAAATCAATTTTGTTTTGAATGTCTCCGTAATTTTTAGAGAGATTTTTATAATATAATAAATTTTTTCAATAAATTTTAAGAACTAAAATACATGCATCCGACATTCTAATTTTATTATTTTTTTTTAATTTTTGAGGTATTAATTCGAATACCTTACCAACTTTAAAATAATAATTTTCAAAATATCTTTTTTCATTAATTTTAAATTTATTGAGTCCAACTATTTTCATCGAAAATCCTCAAGTGGAAGGAGAGTTTTATGTCTACTTGACAAGCAAAGAAATGATAATGAATGTTCCAAGAATTATGAAAAATATTATAAAGAATTTATATTCTAATAGCAACTAAAAATACAATAATAGTTTGAAGAATTTTTTTTTTCAATTCCTACTATTAGTTATCTCTCACTCTCTCTCTGTGTATATATATATATATATATATATATATATATATATATATATATATATATATATATATATATATATATATCTTGTTCAAATTTTCAATCGTTAATAAAATACTTTTTTTATTCATCCACTCAAGTTCAAATACATTTTTTAAAACTTGTAGTGGATGACACTTGATGTTAATACAGTTTTTTTTCAAATATTAATTAATGAATTAAATTCGTCCAGTAATTTCTATTTCGTCGCCAAAGTTGCCAAATCCGTCGCCATGTCTCCAAATAGTCGTCAAGTTTGTCGCCAAGCTCTGAGATTACTGACGCGACACCCGATCATAAATAATGTAAGAAAATAAGTAGGAATTCGATTACAACATTTTTTAATATATTACTTGATGTAATTCTTTATTCATTATGTAATTTTAAATATTAATTCATTAATTAAATTGAATTCATTTTTAATACTTTAAATAGAGTAGCCAAATGGTCCCCAAGTCTATCGCCAAGCTAAAAATTTTAATAAGTAATATAAAAGTAATATATAAAACTTGTAGTGGATGATACTTGATGTTAATACAATTTTTTCAAATCAATTTCTATTTTGCCACTTAATATTATAATTCTGTCGTATGTATGTACATATTTATATTAATTGTAATTATTTAATAAAAAGAAATTAAAATAATATTTTTTGTTAACCTAAGTAGGAATTGACTTAATTTTTTTTAATATATTACTTGTTTACTTTTTTCAAACATGTCTTCATTTTTAATTAAATGTTTGAATAACTATCGTTTGGAGTTAAGCATATGATATTACTGTCACGTAGGAAAATAAACGCGCACAATCATTTTTACTTTTGATTCTGATTTTGTTTTTTTATATAATAATATTTTCTTTATGACATTGTGTTTGTTTTTCACTGACATTAATTATGACACAGTCAGAATCGCATGGACACTATCAACTAAAAATATAAGCGAAACTTTTCTTGTCACCAAAATAGAGGAATTCATTTATATATTTTAAAAGATAATTAATAATAAAAATAAATACATTTGGGTATTCATTTTTTAGACCAGTATATAAATCTTAAATGAGAATGAGCTAGATTAAATAAACATTAAATCCTACTCATTTATTATTTTTAAAATGCAGAAAATTAAAGATGTGGTAATGAAAATATTTTTATTTAATAGGAATAATTTACACTCATTAAAAATATCTACCGTGACAAAGGTCAAGAGCCTCATTTTAAGATGCTCTTTCAATGAGAACTTCATTTCACTGCAAAAGAAAAACAGTAGTTGCCCAACTTTTGGCATTTATGAGTGAATGTTTATGGTGTTTTGTTATTAAAAAATAAACATGTGTGAAACTAATTTGTGGAATTATTGTAAATCCAACACAATCAATGAAAAATTTAAAATACTTTCATTCCTATTATTAGTATAAAATTTTAATTATTTTTTACTTTCACATCTTTTTATTTCTGGCGTATCGACACTTTAATATAATTTTCATTTTGTTGAATTTCACTGTGTCCTCTTACATAGGCGGTATTATATTGCCACTAGCTGCATTAAAAGTTACCAAAAATATACTGCAACACAGTAAAGAAATGTATCGCGTGAGTTTAATTAGCTTCATCTTCTTTTACACGCCTGCTCTGTCCTTGAAATAGGAGAACATTACTTAAGAGCTTTTTTTTTAATAAAAAAAGTACTTTGAAAGTAATTGTATACCTGCTTTCTCAGCAGTAGTCATTAACATAGTTTAAAAACAATTAATCTTTGCTACAAATAATATGATATTTTTTTAGTCCCTTTACAGTAGTATTTCATAAAAAGACATTTTTCAGAAAATTTCTTGGAATTCATAATTTATTGAAATTTTTATTTGTAGAATGCTCTATTGTCATTTTCACTAATATTATAACTTAAAATATTGAGTTGGCAACTAAGTAACTGTGGATTTTAACGACAGAGGGATTTTACACTTACTTTTGTTTCGTTAACGTGTTCAAAGTACACGTACTTTTTTTTCTTATTATTTGGACTTCTATCTTTCATTTAGTAAAAAAATTATATCGATTAGTTCTTTAGTTTTGTTTTTATCCCAATTTAGAAATGGAAGAACAAGATGTGCACTTCAGTGATATTTTATTATATTATTTCCGAAAAGGCAAGAACGCACCGCAAGAACACAAGAAGTTATGTGCCATATATGGGAATGAAGCCTTGAAAGAAAGGCAGTGTTGCCAGATTTCATTCTGGTGATTTTTCATTGAAAAATGCTCAACGATCTGGCCATCCAGTTGAAGCCAATGAGATCCATATCAAGGCCATTATCGATTCACAACGTCATAGCACAATATGTGATATTGCAGAGAAGCTTGATGCATCACCTACATGCATTGAAAAAGATTAGAAAAGCTTCGCTATGTAAAGAAACTCGATCTATGGATCCCTCATAAGCACAATGAAATTTATTTGGGGCAGCACATTAGCATCTGCGATTTGCATCTGAAACGCAACGAAATTGATCCATTTCTCAAAAGATCAATTACTGGCGACGAAAAGTGGATTGTTTATAACGACATTAATCGGAAGAGACCGTGAGTGACGCACGTTGAACCAGCCCAGACGACATCAAAAGCAGATATTCACCAAAAAAAGGTCATGCTATCAGTCTGATGGGATTATACAGAAATTCCTCATTTCAAATTTTTATCAAGCAGTCAAATTGAGCAATGTGATTCAAGCAAAGCGTCCAGAAATAGCAAATCGTAAGGGCGTTGTTTTCCACTATGATAATGCAAAGCCACACTCATCTTTGGTCACTCAACACTAATTATTGGATCTGAGTTGGGATATGTTGTCACATCCGCCATATAGCCCTGATTTTGCGTCTTCAGACTATCATTTATTCCGTTCCATACAGAATTCCTTAAACGGAAATTTTTTAAATGACGCTAATGATATCAAATCACACTTTATTCAGTTTTTTGATAGCAACGATAAGAAATTTTACGAACGTGGCATTATGACACTGCCTGAACGATGGCAAAAGGTCATCAACAAAAAAGGACAGTATCTGATTGAATAAATTTATATTTTTAAACAAAAATTTTGAATTTTCATTCTTTTTAAAAATCCGCAATCATTTAGTTGCCAACCCAATATGATAGTATATAGGATTTTAATATGACACGGTTTATAGACAGGTATATTATCCGTAAATTGTGACATGATAAGACATGAATAATGGAAAAATCCTCCAAAATGTTCTATCGATCTACGGCAACCAAAACTGTCACGTAGTCATTTCTTTGGTAGTATGTTCTGTCTAAAAATGAGATTTTTTTTTTCTAAATTTCAACTAAATTGTTTTATAAAAAATTTATAGAAACTTTGACACTTTTTCTTTAAACTTTCGGAGTATTATAGTGGACAATACTATTTTCAAAGCAGCATAAAATTTAAAAATTATCTTTTCAATAAAAACAATTTTGTCGTCGCAATTTTTTCACTCCAATTTTAATAAAAATTTGATATATATTTTATTACAATTAATCTGATTGTTCTAATTCCTGGATTTATATTCAAGGGCTTTGCGATGATATTTTTTAGTAAGTCGGTTGTCGTTGCTATATAATTAAGATAAAATTTTAAAAATAAAACCTTGAGATGAAAATTATCGTTTTACAAAATTTCGGGAAAATACTCGAACTTCTTTAAATTTTTGTCGCAACCTATTATTAAATTTGGATCAGACAATATTTATATAAGTGGAATATATATAATTCAAAGAAAATATAAAAATAACTGCAACTTTAAAATTTTATAAATTAAAGAGATTCTGCAAAAAATTGAAAAATTGATTTAAAGATTTGACGCATTCCTTTTTTTTTTTTTTGTCAAAAGTCGAAAGTATTGATTTTAAGGAAATTTAACTACAAAATTACTTCTTTCTGGAATCAGTGTTTGTTTGTTACTTAATTAGAAATTAAAATAAATTGTGTTCTTAGATTTGCTCTAAAATCTACCATTCCTGACAGAAAAGCTTTAAAGTCCACTATAACTTTGGATTCCATATCCAAAAGAATGAAAAAAAAAAGGCCAAACATACAGCAAAATTAATTCATTTTTTTGTGAAGTCATAAGCATATAGCAATTACGAAAAATAATAAATTTTTAAACTATATTTCTAAAAATAAAATTTCTAAAGACCCACAATCAACACCATGCATTTTATTCAGGCAAAAAAGATTTATTGATAAATGTTCATCGTTTATTAAAATTCAGGTAGAACTTTTATAAAGGGAAATCATAATTTAATTTAACCTTTTTTCAAGACTTTTTACAAATAATTCTTTAAATTATATTTAGAATAATTAAATTAAAATTTTGTTAGTTTATATGACATAATAAAACATTTTACATCTTTATTTATTTCTACTGAAGCAAATAAATGATGTACAAAAAAAAAAAAAATGCAAGATGGAATTTTCGTCGTACTTGCTGTCCATTCAATATCGTTTACTTTCAGTAAGAAAAGTTCCTGAAGTAGCTTAAGAACATTAATTGTCGTTCTTCACAAAAACAGTTTTGAAGGTGCAATTGAAATAACCTCTAATTATCTCGTAATACAAATTCCTTACTTATTAAATTTATTACTATCTATACCTATGTTGAATTATGACATAGTTGTCTAGATATATGAAAAATATGTTTCTGAGAAGTAGATCAATGGGTAGAAATTTTATAAGTAATCTCTGATTTACGATACTATATAAAAATATAAATTGAAGAAAAATAGTTTAAATATCGTCTTAATATTTATTCAAAAAATATGAAAAAAAAAATGTTTAACTTTAATTTTACATAAATCTCCATAATTTCTAAGTAAGCCCAAAAACTGAAGGTCAAAAATCAATTAGATATTGGACATTTTTTAAGTGGAAATAGTCAGTCAAAAATTCATATTTTTTATTCAGGAATTTTGTATTACTGTTTACAGCTAAATAATAATTCATATATGAACAAATCCTCTGAAATGTATTTTTCATCGAAGATGTTACTTAATAATTTATTTCAATTTTTTTTATTAGTGAAAAGAAATGCTATCTTATATAAATCGGATCACATGCAAGAACAATTATTTTAACTATAACTCTTTCAGGAATCCACCCAGTGTTACCATGGCAACGAAAACCAGACTAAAGTAAATGCCACTGTTCAAACGTCTGTAACAGTTCAGTTTATTAAAATGTTAGTAAGGTGAGGCTTTAAAATATATATCGCTTACAAAACAGATGACAAAGATTAAGCATTGTTACCTCATACAATTCATCAAATAAAACCTTTTTTTACAGCATCAAAAATGTAAACCAATGCTAGGGATACTATGACACCTGTTGAATAGAAAGTGAAAGTAAATATGGATAGGTTTAGTTAACGTAAAGGGCTAACTTGGTTCCCTTTTACTTCCTTTCTAAATATTTTAATAAAATCACTTTTCTTACCATTAAAAACAAAAGCTTTGAATCTGTTAGAAACCTATTTTACTTTTTTAAAAAATGTATGCATATTTTCAGTGTATTTGTTTGCAATTTCTTATTTAAATGAAACAAATATTTAAAAACGTTATCCTTAATAAATTATATAATAAAAAGTATAAGTAAGTTTATTCCAAATAATTTTCTTTCATCCTCACATATATATCTAAGTGATTTAAAAAAACTTGTACAGGTTATACTTTTAAAGGAAAAGGAAAGTAAAAAGTAAACCGTTACCCATCTCCTTCAACGTCGATAGACAAGCCTCTCCCTACTTCGATCATTTTGCTGCAGTTCTCTTCGTTTCCTGCGAAAACACTGCTCTACAAATACTAATGAATTATCATGTAATCGAACACTTGACATAAACTCGGTAATATCATAAGCGTTATCAGAAACTAATCTCAAATGTTGCGTCACGATCGCAGGCAAGTCCTGAGAGACAAACGATTCTTAAACGCTGCCAGATCCAGGAAGAGAAACTTTAGAGCGGAATCAATAAAAAAGGATGTTCTTTTATTTTCTGGAACACAGCCAAAACAGATGGTCTCGCTGACATCCGCGCGGTTTTCCAATTGTTCAATGAAGATGAGATTTTCGGGTGGGTGCATTTCGCATACTAAACAACGCCCCGCTTATTATGACGAGTAGTTATCATCTAGCAGATTAGTTCTGAAGAGGTTACTAATTAAGACGAAACATGCGGGCGAATGAGTTTCACTAAATATGTGACTTGGTAGAGTGTACACGTGAATTACAAATTCGTTGTATTCACTAACGAAAAAATTTTTTTTTTCTTAACGATAAATTTTTTAAAATATATCATAAATAATATTTAATATGCTTTAAGTCTTATCAGCTTTAATTAATTTAATTTCACAGGGTAAACAAGTTATAAAAGAGAACAAAAAAAATTCTTTTTGGTCCATTCGATGAATAATTAACAAAATACTTTCGCTTCAATAAAAGATAAAATAAAATTTTAAAAGCAATACATGAGCCGTTTATTTTGAAAGTGGGGCAAGTCCAATTTTGAAAAAAATGGAGATAATGGCAGTTATAGATAAAACTTGTTATGATCTTTTTATGAGTAAATAATTTATAGTAAAAAAATATTTAGATTCTAGTATTTTGGAGATGGAAGTTTTAGCTCTTAACAGTATTGAAAATCTGTTTATTTTGAAAGTGGTGCAAGTCCATCTTAGATTGAAATTATATTTGACCGAATATATGACGGCAAAATTTAGCTCCGGTTGCTCTATGGTGAAGCAAATGTGGCCGTTTGATGTCATGTCTGAAATCTAGGGTGTTTCGATCTATCTAACTTTGATAATGAAAATCGGTGGTTGTACAGTATTTCATAAATAATAAAAAGTGTATCTTAATTTTGTGTGTCTATAATAATGTTTACTTCCATCATCGATTATTCAGTCCAGTGACAACGAAATAAATATCATTGATCACAAATTTTTATTGTCAGGACATTCATTTCTACCGAACGATCGTGATTTTGGAGTGGAACTTCCAGTAGCTATTCAATCCAGAAACCAGTTCCTTGCATTTTCCCCAGGATTACTATAAAGTAATATGAAATTGTCGAGAACATAATAAAATTTTAGTACATGAAATGAAACATGGAAATTTATTTTCAACCCACCCTCTGGAAAAAGCGGTTTTAAAAAGAAAGAAAAATACCGATGGAGAAACCGTGAATTGATTAACTATATGCTGGATCAGATTTACAAGGGATGCACCATACAAAATGTTCAACAAAACTTCGGTAGAATGAGATTTTGAATTTAAAATTATCCATTTGTCAACACAACCAGGAACGTAAATAATTCCAAGTAATTTCAGAAATATAAAATTATCTTTTATGTAAGGAAAAAAAAAAGAGATTTATTACATCTGAAAAATACAAGGATATGATAGATTTATTACCATATATACCTCCCAAGATTTAACATTTTTTTAAATGTTAAATCTTGAATAAAATTCAAACTGATTATACCTACGTATAAACTGAAATATATAATTTCATTGAAATTCTTAATAAAACTGAATTGTTTGTTGTTATATTTTCTACTAGAATATTCTTGGTTTTGTTTCCTTTTTTATCAAATGAATAAATATTTATAAAAATTTGAATAGTATTTTGTTTTTATTCTTAAAAAAAGGCTTAGGCAACTGAAATATTATTTCCCTATTAATTGAAAGAATGCAATAATTCTTTAATTTTGAAAGTGAGGCAAGTTCATTTAATTATAATCTTATTTTTTTTCTCTCTTTTTTAGTTATAATCTTATTCTTATTTTTTTAGTCATCACTGTAAACACTATTGGATTACAAACTTGCATTATCTGGTTCCACAAAATACAAAAATTTATCTATTAATACTTACCAATATTTTTTAATTTATCGAAACGCAAATCTTTAAATATATCGCAATAACAAAAAATGGACTTGCCCCATTTTCAAAATAAACGGCTCAATTTTGAAAGTGAGGCAAGTCAATTTAGTTATAAGGGAACTCTTATTTTTTTAGTCAGCACTATAAACACCATTGGATTATAAACTTACATTATATGGTTCCATAAAATACAAAAAAATATATCTATTAATACTTACCAATATTTTAAAATTTATTGAAACGCAAACCTTTAAATATCTCGCAATAACAAAAAATGGACTTGCCCCATTTTCAAAATAAACGGCTCAATTTTGAAAGTGAGGCAAGTCAATTTAGTTATAAGGGAACTCTTATTTTTTTAGTCAGCACTATAAACACCATTGGATTATAAACTTACATTATCTGGTTCCATAAAATACAAAAAAATATATCTATTAATACTTACCAATATTTTAAAATTTATTGAAACGCAAACCTTTAAATATCTCGCAATAACAAAAAATGGACTTGCCCCATTTTCAAAATAAACGGCTCACATATGAGATTTGAATCATTAAAATTAATCATTTTAGTAGCTTAAATTAGCTCTTAAAATTTTTAAGAGCTAATTTAGGTGAAAACACAAAATGTGCTGCTAAAAATATCACGTATACTTTATAAATAATGGAATTAATAAATGAATGAAAATAAGCATTCTACCGTTGAACATTAGTAAGTGTCATTTTACAAGCTGTGAAACATGCAAAATATGAAAATTAAACTATCTTTCTATTTTATGTAATAGAGAAAAGAAACAGAAATATTTAGTTTTAATTTGAAAAAAAAGAAAGAGAGAGAGAGAGAAAGAAAGAGCTACAAAATCTTTTTTTCTAACAGTCTTTGGGCGAAGAACAAAAAATGATGAGAAATGTAAAAATGTATTCATTATTTTAATTCCATCAGCTTCAAGAATATAATTCGAGTGCGACAGTTTTGATAATTAATTGAAAACGTATTGATCTTTAAATAACTGAATATTTATAGCATATAAAATTCAGTTATTTTAATATCTACAAAACTGATTCTCTAGTACCAGAAAGGTTGATCTACAATATTTTTCACTATTTATTGTGTCATACAATTACTTTAACAACGTTGTAGGATATGCAAATTTTATATCTAAATTTGAAACTTTACCCAAGATTTCTTTTTTATAAATTACTTTTTTTATTCTTTTGTTTGAATATAAAATTTGTACTTCACTCAGCTGCCATGCGCATTCTCTAAAAGTTTCAAATGTATCATGAAATGAATAGCTATTCAAACAATTTGATATAAAAGTTATGGTTAAAAAAATCATTCGACAACATTTCATGATTTAAGAATGCTTCATTTTTTCATGTAAATTTTTGTCATATTCTTACACAGTGAACTCGCATAGATTTCTATTCTCCTATCAATGGTAGATTGTGCATATGAAGTAATCACATATCTTGCCAGACGATAAGCTCGGTGCAAAGCGATCATTAATTCAATAGGTATTTTTTTCGTAATGTTTTGACTGACGTTATTAAAAATGATAAAAGATTAAAAGAGTTTCTCCAGATTATCTCATGTACATTCTCAACTTAAATTCACGATACATAGAGTCTTCTATTGTATCTATAAAGTCTTCTATTTCTAATTTTCTCATTTATTCATCGTCCCATCTCAGTTTCAATCGTTCGTAATGGTAGTTACGATAAAATATTTTTTTTTTTTACACAAGCCGCATTTGGTGATCAGTTTTTTTTGTCCAGATTATTTACTCTTTAATCTGTTGAATGATTAATATGGAATGCTTATTTTTAATAGGCTAAGCTTTGATATACAGTCATTTGGTGCCTTGCTAAGTTGGTAATTTTTCGGTGGCGCTTTTGCTACCGTTCGCGCCACATTCGTTCATTTCGCTAACATTTGGCGATACACTTTTTTTTTTGCGAATATGACTGCATATCAAAGCTGCTTCTATTACAAAATAAAAATAGAAGTGAAAATCCTACTACGGAGTTCATGATTAATAAAAATATACGATTGAATGTTTTGATGAATGCGACTGAATTCTATAATAGCATTTTAAAGCATTGTAATCGATAGTATATCGAAAATGCAATTAAAATTAAGGGGTGATATGATATCAAATGATATTGATATTCAAATGATATTGATATCATAAAAAAGATATTGTTTTGAGTAATAAAATCTTTTTATGGAATGTAGTTGCTTTGGAAGATATGAGCAACAATTTCCATAGACAACTCATAATGATTATCCATCTAGCGATAATAAAGTCTATTTTTGTGCTTAATTAAACTTTCTGCTTGAAGTTTTATTGGTTTCTTTTATATTGCCTTTCTTCTAACAGAATTTATTTTTCGGTGACAAGGCGAGCCCTCTGTAGAACATTTCTAATAGTATTTTGCAGCTCTATAAACTATCTAATTCAAGCATTGAATTCAATGAAATTGTGAAATTCGTATGATGATTTGTTTGCATTAGACTGTGGGGCATTCTATAATAAGTAATTAGAGTGATTTCTGTGCCAGTACTTTGACTTTTTTTTATATATATATAGGTTATGCAAATATCGCATAATTTTAGTTAGACGTCATTTTCGAAGTTGAAGAAAACTAAGATCTTCCAAGAGCAGAGATCGCTTGTGAAGAGTTTGTGAACTGTAACACCAATATCTTAATGTCGGAATGATTCACAATTGATCAATTAATAGAAGATGAATTATTTGCTTCTAATTTAAGCAATGAAGAAGAATGTGAAGAAGTTATCACTCCTTCTTTAAAAGAAAGAATTTATTGAAAAATTGAAGCTTAATTTTTAAATTAAAAAATGTTTAAAAAATTTGAATCGAATAAAAAAACTGTAACTAGTATTCGTTGCAGGCAATACTTGATACAAATATATATATATATATATATATATATATATATATATATATATATATATATATATATATATATATATATATATATATAATGATATTTTAAACTCTTAATTCAATCCAAATTCATTTCCAAAACTTTACCTTAATTTAGCCCTTCCTAACTTCATTCTAAAATATTCTCTTATTTCGTGATCCAATTCCACTTTCGGTCTAATTAATCCCTTTGTAAAAATAATGCGCCATCAGTACTACGTATCAAATGAAAGTGATATCTTCTGTACCCTTCAAAAGGTGTCAAAGGTCACACGTGTATTGAATTGGTGCCTGGCCAGAAATCCTATGTTATATAAGGCTATTCATCATCTGTTCGTCCCCTTTTTCGCTCTGTTTACTTCTGCTTGGTGCCACGCCGCGTCTTCTTGTATATAATCATGCCTGCTACTCGGAATAGAACAAAACGTAATTAAAAATACCAAGTCTCTTCACTGTTTCGAACCTGAATTCTACTTCAACCAAAAATTTTATATATATATATATATATATATATATATATATATATATATATATATATATATATATATATATATATATATATATATATATATATATATATATATATATATATATATATATATATATATATATATATATATATATATGCTTTTATGTGTGTGTGTGTAATCGTAATATTTTTGAAGGAGAGTTGTGACCGAAGACAGAATTGAAATTGAAATGAATTTTTAACTTCGTTTTATTTCCATCCCGGGAGGCACAAGCAACACGGACAAGGCACGTCCGTTCACACCGTGGCACAAAAGCAGGAGTAGGTAAAAGAGAGGGAAAATAACTTTCACAATGCTTATATACAATGAAATTTTGATAGGGATTTCTCTACACACGTCGATTTAGACAAGGAAAACACGGGGATCTTTTAAAAGAATTTGTTTTAGTCAGCAATATTTTATCCCTTCACTCTGAATGTGGAAACTTGTCGGCTTTTAGCCGATTCTGCAATTTTAGAACTCGTGTTGAATTAATTAAAAAGTAAAAGTAGAATGGGATCAGGAAATAAGAGAATATTTTAGAATAAAGTTAATATGTGCTGAATTGAGCTAAAATTTAATTAAGTTTAGAAATAAGAAATTAATTAAGTTTAAATTAGATTGTAAAATATAATATATATATATATATATATATATATATATATATATATATATATATATGTTCTGTAATGAATAAGTATATTTGTTATAAAAGTTCGTGCACTAAATTACTTTTTGACATATATGCACAACATGATGTATGATCTACGTTATTATTTCATAAAATTAAAAGCCCAAAACGATTAACAACGAATAGAATATAAAACGCAAATCAACTTCTAATTAGCATTAGAATGATACTTATACAATCTATATTTTTATAGAAAAATAACTAGAAATAAAAAGAAAACTATTGTCTTTAATCAAAACTTTATTCATCTACTTTTCCTAATTGCAATGTTTTTACTGTGTTATCAATATTTATAACATCACGTGCTTCTTTCCCAATAAATAATAATTTAATTAGACAATCTTAAGTACTTTTTATTGTTTAAGAGCAATAATAAGTATTTTAAAGTTAATACGTAGTATTAGCCGCCTTTGGAAACCAACTTGACCGCCCAGATTATTAACATTTTAGGCTATTAAACGATTAATATAGAATGCATTTTTTAAATTTCATTTTGTTTGATACGATTATAAATATGAATTTAATTGAATCAATCTGCAATAAATTATCGTGGGGATCAATTAAAAGTGCATATACTACAAAATAAAAGTGGAAGTGAAAATCCTATTTCGGAACTAATGTAAAAAATTTAATCCTTTTAATTGTAATTTTAACATTGGCAAAAGAACGCGAATGAATATTTTGATGAATGAGTTTGAATTTCATAACATTAAAAGCATTAGTAACATTGTAAATTAAACTTGGAACAATTTATTAATAGTAAAGAACAAACTATATTGAAATGAAATTGAAATCATTAAAGAGGTAATTTTATGTTAATTTCAGATACTACAAAAATCCTTTTTGAGAAATTAAAAATTTTACAAGATAATGTCAGTTATGTCCATAGGTATGTCACAGCGAGTATCCATCTACTGACCATTAAACCTATTTTGGTTCTCGAATAAACTTTCTATTTAAAGCTTATTTCTTGATTTCTTCTAAGTGAATTTTAACTTGGCGAGCAGCATTTATAATATAATTATTTAATTACCGAAGTGATGGATTAAATAAGCAATAAAAACGTTGAATAAAGCAATCTGATACGTTCGCATATCGATATGTTTACATTTGAATGTTGTCATTTCATAATAAGTAAAAAGAGAGATTTCTAAGCCATGTGCGTTAGCGTTTTATATGCATACATTACCAATGCCGGGTTTACGCTAGGCCAGTTTTAAGACAGCCAGTAGACAGCGCATGCGTAGAAAGGTTAAAAAATGCTGTTCGGTCCATAACAAGTAATTGTCCCTACGGAACCACAACATGCCGCTGTATTATATTTTTTTTTTCCTTACTGCGCATGCATTTGTAGAATTTGGCGTTGTTTTTTTAGTGAAAAAAATCGATCACTTATCATAAATTAATTCCCACATTTTTTGCTCTTTGTTCTTTCTGATGCGAGACTGTTCTTTTTGCTTTTTCTTTACCATTTTATTTCTGCAGTTTTCCAAATTTAGGTATTTTGACCTTTTTTTATTTTATTTTACCATGTTTTTTTGTGTAAACATCCATCATTTTAATACGATATGCAACGAAAAAGAAAATTTTAGGGGCGCCAAAACGGCAATTTATAGCCAAGCATGGATTGCCTGAATCTAAAATTGCGGTAAACGTAAGTCAGACCTTTTCTACGCATGCCCTGTCTACTGACTGTCTTATAACTGCCCGAGTGTAAACCCGGATAAGTAGCAGCATTAAAAAATTGTATCAACTTCAGTTCTGAAAAGCTTCTCCTACTTCTGGCTTTTCTTATGGTAATTTTGAGTAATATTTGGAGCATGATTATAATATTGAGCAGAATAACATCTAGTTTGGATTTCGCAATAAATTTTAATATTAATTTATTATTACATTAATTACACATTAATTACTTTTGTTGCCTGTGGCAGTTATGAAACACCGTTATTGAACTCCTTCGAGATGAATGTCTAAATTGCAGCTAGTATCATCAGAATCTAAGTAATATAGCCAGCGTTAGATCAGCAAATATTCTCGCCAAATTCCGCAGCTGTTAAAGCCTCTCGCGAATTTTTACAATTATTCTATCTAATGAAGAAAACAGTTTCCTTTTCAACTCATTTTCATGGGACAAGTTGGCATCCTTACTTCCGTCATCAAATGTATGTATTCTTGTTTCGCGCCTCTGAGGTAACACGGAAGTGCCAAGGTCTTTACACATATTATTCGCCTAATTTATAGCGCCATCTGTCAATTCCTCTCGTTTATCTATTAATACCGTCTACAAAACTCTGACTTTCTGAGCTCATAGTTTTATGCCGAATCTTTGTTTGTAAATATTTTTATGCATTGCTCAACTCATATAATACAGGTTTTTCAGAAGTCCAAGAAACAAAGAAAGAAAAATTATTGAATAATTTAATGAAAATGGATAACTAATTTTGATTATCCTTTAATGACTGTATTTATACGACAGACAAGTGTTTTCAAAATTACAGATGTATGAATTAGATAATTATTAACGTATTTGTAGGTTTAAATTATGTAATTACATAGATAACCCGTTCTTTTTATTAAAAAATTAATATTTAATAAAAATTAGATTATTATATTCAGTATTGATATCTACTATAAATTGAATTAACACTATATCCTAACCTAATTAATATAAGTATAAAGAGTTTGGTTATTACTTATTAGCCTCCTCTGGCGTCCAACTGGTTAGCTGGAAACTGCAGTTAAATTTAACTTAATTAAACCAGTTTAGATAAAAATTCATATCCATGATTTCGTCAAATTGTCAGACATTAAAGCCGTGTTATTTTTATAGCCTTACATGCGTTCTGTTTATTGTGTACATGAACCATTCTAATGAGGACTTGTTCCACAACATTGGGGTGAATTGTTATGAGCGAGGATAGAACCTAGGACCTTGTGGTTCGCAGCTCAGTTACATGAACACGATACAAAAGCAATTGCTCGTGTAGCGTAGCTATTAACTGGCTTATAAGCTTTCACCCCAGACTCTCTCTCTAGTGAGTCAAACGATATGGCTGTTGAGTGGTGATGTATTAGCTGTTGATTCTAATGCGCCTGTACCCATTTGAGCAGCACCAAGCGTTATGGCGAGCATGTGTGGGTGAGTGGTTGCTGATGCTGTTGCTGCTGTGTCAAGTGAGTCTTACGACTTTGGATTGTTGCGTAAAGTGAAACTGACGATTTTGTATTACTGCGTCAAGTGAATCTGACAACTTTGGGTTGCGGGTAGATGGCGTCCCAACAGCTATACGAAGGTTGAAGGTTCATCGTCCGAGGTCACCAATGAAGCGGATTGGAATGAACGAGAATAGAATCTTGGAGTTCGCAACCCAGTAACATGACCACAATACAAAAGCAATCGCTCGTGTAGCGTAGCTATTAACTGGCTTATAAGCTTTCACCACAGACTCTCTCTCTAGTGAGTCGAACGATATGGCTGTTGAGTGGTGATGTATTAGCTGTTGATTCTAATGCGCCTGTACCCTTTTGAGCAGCACCAAGCTTTATGGCGAGCGTGTGTGGGTGAGTGGTTGCTGATGCTGTTGCTGCTGTGTCAAGTGAATCTGACGACTTTGGATTGCGGGTAGATGGCGTCCCAACAGCTGTACAAATGTTGAAGGTTCATCGTCCGAGGTCACCAATGAAGCGGATTGGAATGAGCGAGAATAGAACCTAAGAGTTCGCAGCCCAGTAACATGACCACAATACAAAAACAATCGCTCGGGTAGCGTAGCTGTTAACTGGTTTATAAGCTTTCACCACAACATCATAGCATTATTAAAGACATAAATGTCCGATTAATCTACCTTCTAAATTTCGAGGTGTTGTAACTTCATATTTTTATACATCTTATTTTGTTTAAAAGTTCATTGAATCTGTTTTAAAGAAGTTAACAGTAACTAAATTGGCATCATTGAAAAAATAAATCTTTGGTCTTCGAAACGGTGTAAAAATCATTTTTGTGCCGGAATATTTTCGAAAGTCATCGGGAAAAATATCAAAATCTAACTTATTTTTTGAATAATTAAAATCTTTAAAAAAAATGGCTCGAGGTGCCTGTTTCTATTCTCCAAAATATACCTGGGAGAAATTTCTTAGCTCTAGATCAGACGGTTTGGCTTGTAGATCTGTGAGTATGTGGGCTCCAACACAAACACATACATAGAGTGAGAGTGAGAGAGGTTTATTATAAGTAGAGATAGATATAAAATTCATCGCATAGTGTAAAGTAAATAGTTCTAACTAGCTGGTAAACAAAAATAAAAATTGTAATATTTACTTAGTGTTTTGCATGTATATCACACATCAGAAATTGACTACTCCGACCCACCCTACTGCACACGGAAAAAACCTAATTTCCGGACCATCGCAATAGCAATTATGGTTGAGTCCAGAGGGCCATCACCGGTCACGGTGCAATCCTTCCCGTGGGAGGGGTAGCCAACGTTAGGAGGTAGCGAACTCTCACCAGGGTGGTGAGAACCAACCACCATATCGGAAGCTTCTCATCTTCATTTCTGAGGTTCGTCCAGTGAAAGTATGATTTACATGTATAAAAGTCGAATATGTTGACTGTTAATTTATAATTTAAACGCAATTTGTCGACAAAGTTCAATAATTTAAAAATCATAATGCATTTTTAAAGAAAATCAAGAATTTTAGCGAGTTAATTGAGTCAATGTGATTTTGTACGGCTGATGGTGCAAGTTTCATAAGATGATATTCTTTATAAGGCAAGAACTTAGGTATTATAAGACAAGAACTCTATTCTTTATATGAAAGTATAATTTCCGTTGAATATTCGTAGTGAACAATCCAAGTACAAAATAAAGAAGAGGAATCGAAACAAAGCAATTGGTTAATTTGGAGAGTGTTGCCATTCCCTAGAGAAAGCATAAATAACTGCATTAACTTATAAAAGGAAAATTCCCTGGTTCCGTCTCAAATCTATATCTATATCTATACTTATAATAAAGCTCAATGTGTGTGTGTGTGTGTGTGTGTGTGTGTGTTGGCGCTCTACAGGCCAGACCGTTTGACATACAGCTACCAAATTTGGTACATGTATACCTTGGAGGTTGGGAATGTGCACCTGGGGTTTCTTTTTTCGAATTTTTAATTAGAATTTTAATTATTAATTAAAAACTAACTTTCCCGCCAAAAAAATCATCCATTTTCCCCACCGCCAACTTTTCCGCCAAAAAAATCTTCCATTATCTCCAGCGCCAAACGAGAAAGGCTTCAGTTTTTTTTTCTCCCAACAGTAATGAGGCTAGGGTTAAAATTTTTCGGCGGATTATTTCAATCGGTTCTGTTTATTTTCTTAATGTTTGATGCATTTAAAATTAAACATTGTTAATGAATCAATCTTTCAGATTCATTCTGAAGTACTTTTGAATTAAAATAAAACAGAATAAAGGAAATTAAAAATTTCTAATCCGCATAGCGTTACCCCAACTGGCGTAGAAAAAATCACGTATTTGCGTTACGTAACCGGCGAAGAAAATTCACGCATGCGCATTCTGTTCTGATTGTTGCCATGACAACGTTGGATGATTTAAATTATTTTTGGGTTAGTTGCATGCTTTTGTAAGTAAATTGTATTTATGTTAGTTATATATTTTTTGTATATGCTTATAGTTTTAAGTACATCGTTTCTTAAGTAGTTTTTTTAAAACCTGTTTTCAACCGTTTATTTTAAACGATTCGTTTTATTTTCTTGGTGTTTGATGCATTTAAATTTAAACATTGTTAATGAATCGATCTGCTCATAATGAATCTAAGAAAATTTTGTTGACCAACTCTTGAGATATTACATAAATTTAAAAAGATATTCTTTAGTGCCCATAAGGTTTAAACGCTGAGTGACTCTATTTTCAGTAATCAGATTATAAAAAAATGCTTTGTTTCAGTAAAAAATATTATTATATTAATTGAAGATAAATTCTTTCCACTTTAATTTAAAGCATAAATTCTACGGGTGCTAACAGAAAATGAGAGAGATACATATTACGTTATGACTGAAGGCCTTTATAATATTATGAATGAATTATATGATAATCAAAATTTGAAGTTTTAAAATATTTTGATGAAGAAGCTATTAAAGTAGAAATTGCATAAAATATTTAATTATTAAAATTTTAACGAACATTAAGATTGGCGAACTGGCTGGTCGCCAAAGGCGGCTAGTTAAATAATAAAGTAAAGATCCGTGCTCATTTTAATCGGCAATTAATTGTATGTGGGACAAAAATGTCAAAAAAAAATATATTCAGAACTTTAGTCAGATTACAAGGTATTATTTTGTTTATTTTGGAAATTTTCCGCTCCTTATTAGAGCCATTTCCATAGCACCCGTTATGGTATGTCACGGAATAAATCATAATGATTTTCAATAATAGTCCGAAAGCTAGATTTCTGAACAAAAACAATTTCTTATAACTTAATCCATTGTCTCATAAGTGCGAAGAATCTTTTCAAACACAACAGCTCTTTGCAAAATGACTTCAAGGTTTTGGAGCAGCGTGACGTCATACATTTTTCAAGAAGTCATTAACAGACTTAACAAAAGACTATTAAATCAAGTAGGGAGCTAGGCTGTATGTCCAAGCGTTTCATTTTGAATCTCATGTCCATCAATTTCTTCTTTGTGGTTTCGAATTTAAAACAATTGTGGGAAAGAACACACGATATTTATGTATGAAGATTAGCGACAGAGAAATTAAATTATTTTATTTTAAAAAATAAATTGTTTTATTTGGCTTTCAGAATTACTATGTAAATGATTCAGTGTAAGAATAAAATAAGATTCATTCTACGAATACATTTTTAAAATGTATTAATCTTAGGTTAGAAAAAATTCTACTTCCATTGGTTAATTATAGTAATATAATTGTACAAAAAATTCAATTTATGTAAATTATGCCCGCGCTAAGGGAACTGTGTAAAACTTTATAAAATCTAGAACATAGCAACTTTGAAACGTTATCTAAAAGAAATTTGACAAAAAGAAATGAACGAATAATAATGGAAACAGGAAAAAAATTTTTTTTTTTCATTCATAATAGAAAATAAAAATAATTTTTAAATAAAAATTTAATCGGATCTTTTACTCAGTCTGTAATCAAGCAAGTATTCAAAATAAGGATTTCTTAAACCTGTTTGCAGATTCTATTAAAGAATCGAAAAAATTCGAATAAAGGGAAATCGGATAAACGAATTCGCAATTCATTTCACTGATTTAGAAGTATCAACAATAGCAGCATAATTAACAATTTCTCTAAAAAAAATTTTTTTAAGGTATAGCCCGAACTGTTTGTTTAAAAAAGGGAAGGGAAAAGTGAAGTTATTCCATACAATTTTCAAAAACATATTTGCAAAGATGCTTTTTATTAGTATTATATTATTACTAGCTGACCCGGCAAACGTTGTTCTGCCATATAAGTCATTTCTAGTGAACATTTTGGTTGTTAATTAAAAAGTAAAAAAATGTATTGTAAGTGTGTGGGGATGGGATCTATGACAGATAGAGGAATGGAGCGTTTTAGACGATGATCGCCGATAAAAACAAAAAAAAACACCAACCATTCCTTTCCTCAATGCAATGTATTTCATTAATATATGATACCAAGTCGCTTGGCAACGACTGCTGTATCTTGAAGTTTAAATCGTCGACGTCCACATTTTTTGCTGCCAAAATGGCTCTTTCTGCCAGCCACGCATGATTTATGTATTGTGTGCGTACATCGAGAAATATGCGGTCAATGAGAGCATTTTGCGAATCAACGATAGTGCAGAAATTAATGAGCAATTTTATGCATCCAGTATTTTCATAGACAGCAATTTTTCCATCGCCGATATCTAACAATTGGTCCGAGAATGTGTCAGCAGATGGATCTTGTAGCATTTGGACGTACGTGTTTATTTTTAGCTGGACTTTTTCAACATTACGCCACAGTGGCGAGGATTCCAAGCAAGCGTTGATCTCATCAGCGTACGTTGAACGTGGAATGACGGGAAGTGTTTCTCTGTAATCACCTGAAAGGAGTAACAGAGTGCCGTCGAATAGTTTTTTTATATATATATATCTTTGAGTGTTCTGTTCAACGCCTCGAGAGAATGTTTGTGTTCCATAGTGAATTCATCCCAGATGATAATTTTGCATTTTTTCAGTACCGTGGCTATGGACAATTGTTTTTTTATGTTGCACACTGTGTCTGCATTATATTGAATATTCAGTGGCAGCTTAAATGCTGAATGAGCTGTTCTGCCTCCATCCAATAAAGTTGCTTCAATGCCAGATGATGGAACGGCCAATGCGATGCCATTATTAGATCGTATTTCGGCGAGAATTAGCGAAATGAAAAATGTTTTGCCAGTTCCACCTGGTGCATAAAAAAAAAGGATCCGCCTTGTCTCGCTGAAACTGCCAGCATTATGCGGTTGTAAATGATTTTTTGTTCATGCGTCAGTAGTGGGACACTGCGAGTAACAATCGCTGCCATTTCTTCAGTATCGTACTGCAGTTCACGATTTATTTCGATGTCTATTAAATCAGATGCACTTCGATTTGGCGAACTCATACCGAAATGACTGAGTGGTAAATTGGTAATGACAGCGCAAAGATCCTCGATAGCAATCAATGCTTTGTTGTACATAGCGTCGCTGAATGTAATCGTTAGATCGTTACACCATGTATGAATGCGATGCAATATATCATCAGTCACTGAATCTTTGTGATTATCTAACAGCATGTCTGCTCATCCCAGGAAACATGTAGTCAACACTATAGCGAATAGTAAATGAATTTGTGTTGCTATACAGCCCAATGCTGCTTCAGCAAGCATATCGTAACAGTGATTGTCGTCTTCGAGCAAGCCGAGTGCAAGGCATGCATCTTTATATGTTGGATACTGTTGTCCATTCACTTTGCGTATATCTTGGAATGACAATGGGCCGGTGACATTAACCAAGAACAGTCGCACACCCTAATTACCTAGCGTTATAAAATATACTTTATGACCTTTTCTCATATCTACCAAATATACATAAAAAATTTCATAAAAATCGGTCCAGCCATTTCGGAGGAGTACGAACACAAACACGTGACACAAGATTTTTATAAATTAGATTAATTAATAATAAATCCAATTTGGTATATTCTTATAAAATATATTGTTTAATTAAAAACAGCTACAAAGTCATTAATTTATTAGTTAAATTAAGTTCCGTTTCGGAACGGAAGGGAGACTTTTTTGGGACAAATACTGTAATATTAAATCGTGATCAGATGATGAGGACGACATCTGGCCTAATATTACTCATATAAGAGGAAGAACGCTTGGCTCTAATGGATTTAAGGGCATTCACTGGTGCATTCAATAGATATTTAACGGAAATGGGTCTCCAATCTGCAATCCTCTTATCGAGAAACCCAATCTACCATCTGACCGCCACAACTTTTGAAAATAAACTTTATCTTCTGTCTCCCCGCCTTTTAAAATAAGATATATATATATATATATATATATATATATATATATATATATATATATATATATATAATACATTTTCAAACGATTTCATATCCACATTTAAAAAAAAACGTGAATTATTAAAACAATTTGCATTGATTTTATACTACGTTGATATTTTACCGAATCAGCTCACACCGATATTGACAGAATAAAAAACAAAAACAAAAAAAGATTGCAAAAATAAATATAATAATTAAAAATAAAATATAAGAAGGAAATATTTGATATTTAAAATATAAGAATAATTATATAAAAATAATATTCCATGTATACATAATTTTCATCTTTTTATCCCTTCTACTCTTGGAGCCATTGAAGCGAAATAAGTCATAGTATTTATCTAACAGGCTTTGATTAACCCTTTCTCCTGACCTTGAAACGATATCAAGAGAGATTTGAAATCATTCACCTGCGAAATCTTTTTATTTCTAATGATCGCGGAAAATAAAAAGAAGCCGCTGTTGCTTTGAGATCAAAGGAAAAGTGTTTTGCCGCATTGTTAGAGATATAAGGTGTTCATTCCGAAAATATTGCCGCTTATTAATGCGTATTTGTTTAAAAATCATTATACCTGAAGAACTTTGCAAGTACAACTTTGTATAGGGAATTATCCGTTCAGTTTTATCTATAATAGAATTTCGGCACTCTTTTAATTTATTTTAAGTATTTATTTCAAAATATTTCATCGGTTGGACGACACGTTGAACGTAATTGAAAAAAATTTGAGTGCCACTTCGGTGAATTTCTGATAAAAAATATAATAAAATATTGGGTTTTTCAATTGATTGCTTTTATCAATAAAATATATATTATTTAATACGGTTCCCTGATCGAAGTTTCGTATATCTTTGCTTACTTTTTGTATAACTCTTGAATTTTGTCAATTGATAAAAGATTTTTTTAAAACTATTTTCGTTATTGCTGTTATTCTTTTTAAAGTGTTTTGAACATTTTTATTTAAAAGGAATGACGTATTATATAAACCAAATGAAATCCTATAATAATTTTCTTTATATTCAAATGTTTCTTTATCAAAAAGCATTAATTATAACTTAATTTAAGGTGTGTTATAAACTTGGGATGTATTTTTGAAAAACCCTGTAAAATAAGTGAAATTTTGAATTTTTGTATAAAAAAAGATTGAAAAAAATATCTATGAAACTAAAATCTGCCAGTTAAATTGCAAAATCTTTTTTAAAAATTGGAAAAAAGGGGTTTTTTTTCTGGCTAAAAAGAAATATAAAGTAAACTTCTTCTAGTTTAGAGGTATATCAAATAATTTGATTAAAATTTTGGAACAGAACATTTGCGAAATATATTTTCTAGTTATTGAACTAAAATATATGTATTATTTCTATTTATTCTTTAACTATTGGGGTTCAACTGATAAATAACACGAAATTTTCAATTTTTTCTCATTGTAAATAATTAAAATAACTATGCAACATTTTTAAATAAATAGATAAATTATTCTTTAGTTCAGGAACTGCAGAACATTTTGTAAAGTTATTACACAAGATTTGAACAAGAAATATACATTACATTTTAATTCATTAGATTGTTTTTATTAGAAAATTCTACAAAGAATATAATTGGAGAAAATGGCATAAAAAAGCAGTAAAATAGCATCAAAACGTATGTAAATGTAAAATATAAAAATCAGTTTAACTTCTGAAAACATAGACTTGGAAATAAAATGCAAGCGATTTTATAAAAAAAAAATTATTTAAAGCATCAAGAATATTAAATAAAAAATTTCATAAATTCGCAGAAAAAAAAATCGATTTTTAAATATAAATAAAGCCATAAAATTCCCTTGTTCCACTATTTTGACAGAACGCTGTTCTATTTATTAATTAATGATAAACTTTCATAATTATTGCTGTACAATTCAAGTCAAAGACTTAAGCTGAAACAAATAGTTACTACATTCTTCAGAAATCATATGTATAATGAAATATGTTGAAGCTTCGGACTTCATCATTTTGCAGTTGACAATTTAAAAAAAATGGATAAAAAAATGATAGGAAAACGGTAAATTCTCGTATTGAAGAATCGTTTTCTTTAATGAATTTTGAAAGGCAATGGAAATTAATTTGTAAATTTTGTAAAATTTTATAATGTATTGATAAAATTTTTGTAAGCATAAGATAACAATAAAAGATTGTAATATTGTGAGTTAGTTTTCATCGAATAACTATAAATGTGATTCTGAAACATAATGATGTTGCCAAAAAAAAAAAACCGCTATGAATTCTTTGAGTAAAATTATTTTATTTTCATGAAATTGGTTTAAATAATATATGACAATTTTAAGAAATATTTGAGAAATTTTTAAATAAGTAGCATTTTGTTCCTCACAAGATAAAGACTCGATAATTAAACTCGTAAGAATTCCATTTAATTGCATTTAAAGAGCAAATTCAGAACATCATTTTAAAGAATTTTATTGAAATATTTTTTCCTCTACAGAAACTGCAAAATTACTACGTATTTCATAAGGTACTATTCAAAATTATTTTGGGCGTTCTGTATTGGTTATTTTTTTTCGAAGTTCATTTTGGTAATCTAAACAACACATGCACGATGTTGTTGTAAAGTGGTTAGATGATTTATTGCATCGAAACAATATCTATCACATTTCATTGCAATTTATGGTAGGATTGTTTTGTTTTTCATTATTGATTTTCTGATATAATTGAATCTTTCCTTATATAGAAGACCTATAAGAATATAATATTCGAAAAATAAAATATTGTTCTTAATGAATTTTTTGACAAATTTTCTGTATATATGATATAAATATTTCTAAAATGAAAAAAACTTTTTCTTACTTGTTTAAGAGTGAAACATGTCTGTAATGTACACAGCCTGATCTTTTTCTTTTCAGAAAAAAATTCTAAAAATACTAAGTGAATTCATGATTGCCAAAAAATGTCAATTTTCATTTATTAATTTTATTAAATTTGTTTCGTTTATAAGTTACTTTTTTATTTGATAAAATATAAATGCAATTTTTTTATATAAAGAATATATAAGGTTACGTATCTCAAAAGAATCAATAATTTTTTTATATATATGTGTATAAAATATAAATAATTTTTGTCGATATTTCTGAATACTAGCTTTCGTTAATGCATTGTATTTCATTTTTTGAAACTGAAAATTTTCCTTGAAATGCTCTGATTTCTTATAATGAAATTGCCCTGTCTTTCGAGAAATTAAAAGAATGAATACATGACTTCACTCAAAGGTTTATGGTTGATTGGAAAAACCTTGCTTTGTACTCCAAGCTCTAAACTCTAATAACACTCAAATCTTTAATGTTTACAAATTAAAAACTGCATATTAATTTTAGAAAATTGAAATATTAATATTAATTTTAGAAAATCGAATCTTGTTGTTTTGTTTAGAAATTAATATAAATGAATATATTTGAGGATATGTCTGCTTTGAATCTCACAATACTTAGAAAAACTGTTATCCGATTTCTGCGATAATCTTCAAGAAACTGGGATTCCTTTGAGCTATTCCTTTTGTTATTTTTTTCACTGCTGTCCTTGTTTCTTTTACTATTTGAGAGTCCGTAATTTTTTCCTTCTAAAGTATTGGTATTTTTAGACGAGGATGTAATCTCTCCCCTTTACAATCGTCGTTTTCACAAATAAAATAGTGACAAATTACGCAATCTTACTCTCTTTCTCAATTTTTTTTTATCGAACATTAGTTTAAAAAAATCATTAACAATATTTTTTTTAAAATTAAATCGATTATTCGATTTACTTCGCATTTAATATATGTTAATACTTGAAATATATATCCTTTTTTTATTTTATCATTCATTATATTGCTCATTTTATCAAACTTGCATCACAATTTGATAAATTTTTTAAGTATTTGGATGTTGAATAAGTTCTCGCTGTTATCCAACAAATGGCGTTACCGAAACTGATTGCGTTAGCTTATGATAGTGACACATCTGTTTACAAGTACTGCAAGCAAGCTTGAAATTCAATGTCTGTTATTTCACGGAAGTGCAACCAACTTTATTTTTCATTGCGTTAAATATGTCAAATTTCGTACCAAAAAAAGAGTATTTGCTGGAAATTTTACTGCAATATTTTATTGAAAAAAATCTGCAGTTGACGCTCACAGAATTCTTGTTGAGATTTACGACGACCTATGCTCTGTCTGAAACAACTTGTAGAGATTGGCCTAGACGCTTTAAAAATAATGATTTTGATTCTTGAAGATAAAGAGCGCTCTGACGCACCGAAGAAGTTTGAAGACGAACAATTGGAAGCATTACTTCATGAAGACGCCGGCGTCCTGGCATAGGGGTAGCGCCTCTTCCCCGTGATCTGGGGGCCCCGGTTTGGGCATGGTTGTTCTTCCGTTGTTCTATCTGTAAGATGTGTAAATGTTCCCTCCTGTAAAAAAGGGTTGTGCAAGCGAATGAGTGATGCGTGAGTAGCAAAGTCGTACTCTTGGCCCTAGTTGGCGCTACTAAAAAAACAAGAGACGCTCCCCCTCCGGCTTAAACCGCTGTCTTCGTAACAGCGGGCTTGTCCATGGCAAGTGCCATAAGAAACAACAACAACTTCATGAAGACTCATGTCAAACGCTAGCTGTACTTGCAGAATAATTAGAAGTTGATCACACAATAGTTTCGAAACGTTTCAAAGCATTAGGAATGATTCAAAAGCAAGGTCATTGGTTGGCATACCAGTAGAAGCTGAGGGACGTCGAACGGCGTCTTTTCACGTGTGAACAATTGCTTCAACGGCAGAATAGGAAAGGATTTTTGCATCGTATCGTAATTGGCGATGAAAAATCATGGGGTAAACCCGGCCATGCATCAACATCTTCAGCAAAGCCGAGTATCCATGGTTCCAAGCTTCTGCTCTGCATTTGGTGGTATCAGCTGGGTACAGTTTATTATGAGCTGCTCAAACCAAATGAAACCATCACGGGAGATGGCTACAGACTATCAAATGGTTGGAGCGATTAAGCAGAGAATTGAATAAAAAACGGCCGCTATATGAGCAGAGGCACAACAAGGTCATTTTGCAGCATGACAACGCTTGGACACATGTTGCAAAACCGGTAAAAACCTAACTGGAAACGCCTAAGTGGGAAATCCTACCGCACTCACCGTATTCACCGGATATTGCCCCTTCCGACTACCACTTGTTCCGGTCGATGACACATGGCCTGGTAGAGCAGCACTTCCGTTCTAATGAAGATGCCAAAAATTGGGTCGACTCTTGGATAGCCTCAAAAGTCGTGTCGTTTTTACGACGTGGAATTCAAATGCTGTTAGAAAGATGGGGAAAAGTAGTGGCTAAAGATGGACAATATAAAGCATTAATTTTCATAAAAAAAACAGCGAGAACATATTCAACATCCCAATACTCTGTAGTTATTTTGAATATTTAGGATAATGTTATTTTCAAATTGCTTTTACATTTCCAAAAATGTTAATACAAATTTCAAAATTTATGTTGTCTCTATAATGTGAAGATTAAAAATATCTTCTGATTTTTCAAAATAATGTATGTGGTTAAAGTTCATTTTTTCTTGTCGACAGTCAGGACTATTTATTCGAAAGTATTCCAGTGCAGGAACCATCATATTCAAACGATGCGGAAAGTAAACAGCCCATTTCCCCCCCAAATAACAATAGTTACAAATTGACATTATTAAAAATATATGCATTTTCATTTCTTTTATTAAATGACCATTTGTTTCAATATTATTTTATTGATTTAATTTGAGTGTTCATATAAATATGTACAGAGAAGTTACTGCAAAAAAAAGAAAAAAAAAAAAGTTTAGCAAGAAGGAGAATTGTACGATGGACAAAACAAGAATTTACTTAAATGAACCTGTTTTTTCTCTTAGACAACTCCATGCTGTGTTATCAAGATACCAGAATTTCAGCCATGTTAAATATCCAATTACAATTTCCCACAACAAGCAGTATGGTTAAACGAAGACAGATATTTCACAAAGAATATTATATATAATACCAGCTGACCACGCAAACGTTGTTCTGCCTTATAAATTATTTCCAGTGAATATTTTCGTAGTTAATTAAAAAATAACGAATGTTTTGTAAGTGTGTGAGGATGGGATCTATGACAGAAAGAGGAATGGAGCGCTGTAGACGTTGATTGCCGATTAAAAAAACACACGCCACCCATTCATTTCCTCAATACAATGTATTTCATTAATATATGATATCAAGTCACCTGCAAACGACTGCTGTGTTTTGAAATTTAAATCGTCGACGTCCACATTTTTTGCTGCCAAAATGGCTCTTTCTGCCAGCCACGCATGATTTATGTATTGTGTGCGTACATCGGGAAATATGCGGCCAATGAGAGCATTTTACGAATCAACAACAGTGCAGAAATTAGTGGGCACTTTTATGTATTCAATATTTTATTAGACAGCAACTTTTCCATCACCGATATCTAACAATTGGTTCGAGAATGTGTCAGCAGATGGATCTTGTAGCATTTGGACGCGCGTGTTTATTTTTAGCTGGACTTTTTCAACGTTACGTCACGGTGGCGATGATTTCAAGCAAGCGTTCATCTCATCAGCGTACGGTGAACGTGGATAGGGACACCCTAATTACCTAGCGTTATGAAATATACTTTACGACCTATTCTAATACCTACCAAATACACACAAAAAAATTTCATAAAAATTGGTCGAGCCGTTTCGGAAAAGTACGAGCACAAACATCGTGTCATGAGATTTTTATATATTAGTGTCTTTTAATTCACAGAATTCAAATTTTTTTATTGTTGAGTTTTAATATTATTGTATATATTAATAATATTACTATACACAGCAACTAGTGCAAATTATAATATTTTTGCTTCGCGTCTTCAGCATTCTGCAAATGTGCAGGAGATTTTCTACTCCAGCTTCTATCAATTAATCTGAAATACTGTTAAGAGGATAAAAACCCATCTACTAAGCATAACTTCCAGTTTTAAAATAGAACATTAATATGTCTGATGGCAATAAGATACGAAACTGATTTTTTTAAATGCAAATTTCTCTTCTGTGGGACTTTTTCCAAACTTCATGACTTTCTGATAATAACTCCAATAGAAAGCAATGCATAAACCACTTTTAATCAAACAGGCCATGTCTTTTGAAATTATTTAGAAAATAAAATTTAAGTATTTGAGAAAATTGATTTCACAAGTTGAATCAAAATTCATAAACATAGGTTAAAAAAAAGAAAGATCGTACTGCAATTATCATTGATAAATTAAATTTCAGTGTAGCTCCTTCTTCTGATTTACAAGTAAATTCAATAGAAAGCAAACATGAGTTTTACGAAATAATTTTTATTAAATTTCAAATTAATAACTGTTATTTCGTACATTTATTATCTATTCCTGTATTATTTATATTTCTGAACAACTTGAAGCATTATTTGATTTATCAAAACAACAAATTCTTTGTATATATTATACATCAGAAAGTAGACAAAAATAATTCGCCCATAAAGGAAATATATAATGTCATAAAATAAATACTTTTTCGATTTATAATAATTTGAGTAATAAAATATTTTTGAAATGGGATGAATTGCAAAATCATTAATTAATCTTTATTTAGATAGCGTATAAACACGCTTAAAATTAATGCAAAATTTCGAAATAGTGAAGCCATTTTTAAATTAAAATTTCGAAATAGAGAAGCTGTTTTTGAATTCGATAAAAATGAGGAAATGTGATATTGCTCCATTTATGTTTCACCTTATCACCGAAGGTTATCATTTCGAAACAGTGCTGAAGTTGCTTATCACAGCAATTCTTTTTCTTATGGAATGACGTGAAACATGACGGCATCCATTGTTGAAAGAACTTAAATCTGAGAAAACAGCAGGTACGAGCATTGCATATCATATGCATTGAAAGATAACGTTCGGGAGAGCTTTACAACTTATTATAAAGATAAAAAGAATTTTTTTTATCTTTATCTATAATAATTAAAATTGGTTTTGGCACGTGGGCTGCTAAGGTAATAGGTAATAAAAATAATAGCACCTGTGTTACTCTAACCGAAAATACAGATGATAATATTTCAGGCTTGATTCATCTGTCTTGTCCTCTCCCAGTTGAATTGCATCAACCTATGTATTCTCTATGTTACGATTTTTACTTTATTATATACTAGCCGCCTTTGGCGACCAGACGGTTCGCCAATCTTAAAGTTCATTTAAAGTTTAATAATTAAATATTTTACGCAATTCCTACTTTAATAGATTCTTCATCAAAATATTTTAAAACTTCAAATTTTGATAGTCATATAATTCACTCATAATATTATAAAGGCCTTCAGTCATAACGTAATATGTATCTCTCTCATTTTCTGTTAGCTCTCGTAGAATTTATGCTTTAAATTAAAGTGGAAAGAATTAATCTGCAATTAATATAATAATATTTTTTACTGAAAAAAAGCATTTTTTTATAATATGATTACTGATAACAGGGTCACTGAGCGTTTAAACTTTATGGGCACTAAAGAATATCTTTCTTAATTTATGTTATATCTCAACAATTTGTCAACAAAATTTTCTACGGATTCATCATGAACAGATCGATTCATTAACAATGTTTAATTTTAAATGCATCAAACATAAAAAAAAATGAATAGTTTAAAATAATCGGTCGAAAACAGGTTTAAAAAAACTACTTAAAAAACGATGTATTTAAAACTATAAGCATATACAAAAAATGTATAACTAACATAAATACAATTTAATTACAAAAGCATGCAAGTAACCTAAAAATAATTTAAATCAAGAATCATCCGTTGATAATATTGTCAACAATCAGAACACAATGCGCATGTCTGAATTTTCAACGCCAGTTACGGTAACGCAAATGCTTGAGTTTTTCTACGCCAGTTGGGGTAACGCTATGCAGATTAGAAATTTTTAATTTCCTTTATTCTGTTTTATTTTAATTCAAAAGTACTTCAGAATGAATCTGAAAGATCGATTCATTAACAATGTTTAATTTTAAATGCATCAAATATTAAGAAAATAAACAGAATCGTTTGAAATAATCGGCCGAAAAATGTTAACCCTAGCCTCATTACTGTTGAGAAAAAAAGCTGAAGCCTTACTCATTTGGCGTTGGGGAAAATGAAAAGATTTTTTGGTGGGAAAGTTACTTTTTAATTAATAATTAAAATTCAAAAAAAGGAACCCCAGGTGCACATTGCCGACCTTTAAGGTATACATATACCAAATTTGGTAGCTGTATGTCAAATGACCTGGCCTGTAGAGCGCCAACACACACACACACACACACACACACACACACATTGAGCTTTATATAAGTATAGATGTAGTATAAAAAAAGTAAAATAATCGTCAAAAAATTCGAATTCGATATTTTGTCGAATCTTTACGATTTAGACCACCCTGTGTTCGAAAAGCAAATTTTTGGAAAATGGCCGTCTCTCTGTGACAAAGACAACTCAAAAACGCTTTGAGCTGAAATTTGATATACTCTATTAATACCAAATTTGTAGATTTTTTATCAAATTTTAAGCAAAATCCATGCGCCGAAAGTCTGTCTGTCTGTTCGAATATAAGTAAACGCGATAACTACAAAACGGAGAGAGCTAGAGAGATAAAATTCGGCACACAGTCTGTCGGTCCGTACTTTCAAAAGTAATAATTCAAAGTGCAATAATAAAGTAATAATTCAAAGTTTAAGTAATAATTCAAAAATGCAATTACTTAAATATATCAAATTTGGTATGGGATTTTGCGACTGCAATGACAGTTTTGTGACAAATTTTTGTTATAATCGGTTGAGAAAAACATATCTAAAACACAAATTTAATTTTTGGATGTTATTAACGAAAGATTTGGTTCCAAATTTCATACTTATCTATACTTTAGAGGTTAAATTTCTATGCCAAATTTTACTCATCTAGATTGTTTTCGTTTTGTAGTTATTGTGATGTTAACTTATGTT
This sequence comes from Argiope bruennichi, assembly GCF_947563725.1. Lineage (NCBI taxonomy): Eukaryota > Metazoa > Arthropoda > Arachnida > Araneae > Araneidae > Argiope > Argiope bruennichi. The sequence continues at coordinate 109,562,380 of NC_079156.1, forward strand.
CACACAAACGGATAGACAGACTTCCTTTGAATGGATTTCGTTCAAAATTTGTTAGAAAATCTACAAATTCAGAGTAGAAACTATATACCAAATTCCACCTATTTAGCTCTAAGTGGTTTTCATTTATCATGCTCTCAGATAATTCCAGGCATGATTCCAAAAAGGTGTTTTCCGAATTTGTAAAGATAGAGATTCGCCAAAATTGTTCCTTTAGGGGAAAAAAAAAAAAAAAAAAAAAAAAAAAAAGGATTTTTTAGACCTTTGTATACTTAGTGCATGAAAAGGCCAAAAATGTAATATTTACCTTTGCTTAGTCCCACCAGAATGATTAAAATATTCATAGGTTACTTAGTCACATCTTTTTATTTAAAAAAAATATTTTTGAAAAATTATAAAAAGCAAAGAAAAAAAATCGCACGAAAGTTAAATGGGCATTAAGCCAGTTTATGAATAACACTCTAGCTAATACACTTTTTTATGTTAAAATTCGATTCCATTCAACGACATAAAATCTACGATTTCCTCTAAGAGGCTTTTGTAAATAAACTTTGAAATTTCAGAGAAAGTTATAATAAAGATTATGTTTTGGCTTCATAATTATTCTCATTATAGCATTAAGAAATATTACAAGAAATAGAATTAATTCATTAAAATAATCGCATGTAAACACACTAGAGTAGTTAGCATTTTTAACACAATAAATGAATTCATCGACCACCCTTATTATATTCGGCTTTGAAATGTGGCATAAATAGGCTAACGTTTTGTGTTCATGACGTTCCCTGAAACTGTCACCTAAAGTATATATAAACAAAAAAAACCTCCTTTGGCCCCCGGTAATATGTCACTTAGTAAGAAATAAAATGAAAAAAGTTATAAATATGCAAAAATGAGAAACTAATTTCACTGTAAAGGATACAAAAATAAAAAAAATACATAATAAATAAAAGAATATATTATAAAATGTAAATGATCAGTTTACTATCGAACAAAAATTAACCCTGAAAAACCGTATTAATTAAGAAAGTTATTGACCTTTAGAAGCAGCCTTTTCCGTCAGAACTTTCTCCTCTCTGAAACTGGGAAGCCTTCGGATTATTGACTCTGAGATTCGGATATCAAAGTGCGAGTATTCGAAGCCTTAATTTAGTGGGAAAATATATTTGATACCTTCACGATATGCTGCGCCTTTCTTATTTCAGAAGTTAAAACGCATTCTACATGCTGTAAGTTTAATTTAGTTATATTAACATTCCGTTTCGAAGAAACTTAAGGTATATTTTGGGACAGCTCTCAGGATTTAAAACTTTAGTCATATAACGAGGAGGGTAACTAAGCAAGCACACCTTCTCCAAATTTCGCTGCAAATTAGCGGGAAGGCGTTAGCCCTGTATCGACAGATTTGGCATCAATTATGTCCATATAACGGTAGTTCTTAAAAAGAATCGGGTCTCGAGCTGGAACTTCTGATCCGAAAAGTCAAGATATTACCAAGAAGCCACCGTGGCACCCCGCAAAATCAGTACATTAAACATTCCGAAGGTGTTAACTAAACTGAGCTCTAAAGCTCGATACAGAACAAATTCGAAACAACGCCATTTCAGAGCTATTATTGCATATCTGCGATACATCTTCAAGTTGTTATATCTGCTGTATATTGCATATCTACTGTTATTGAATCAGATTAATATAGAAAATAAAATGGTTCGAGAACAATACGGGAAAGAAAAAAAAAAGTAAACTAAGGTAAATACCGAATTGATTATATTCTTTTACGAATCATCCTCCGGGTTCATAATTTCTCTCAATGACCAATATTCTTAAAGCAGGATATAGTTTCTATAATATAATCTATAAATTTGCGCAAGTCCTTTGAATCTTTTAAACTCAAAATCATCCTATGTAAATCATATGATCTAGTGACTCTTCATATAAGAATAGAAATGTTAAGCAGGAAATTGAGCAAATATAAATCAGTAATTTAAGTTGGAGAATGCTAGTTATCAGGTTGAAAATCGAAAAAAAAAAAAAAATAAAGAAAGAAAGAAAGAAAATGTAAATAAATATTTTGAGATTTTAACAATTGATAAAATTTTGAAGAATATTTTATCACATCTGTCAAAAAAAAAAAAAAAAACTGAGCGAATCAAAAGAAGCGGTTAATTTTTTTCGCCTCAAATAAAAATGGGACTTTTCTTTCATCAGAATACTTTAAATCAAATGACCCAAAAATAAAATGTCACCAATAAAAAAAACATACTAAAAATAAATACTCTTAAGTGTTTATTTTTCGTTGCTATATAAATGATATCAAATCAATTAAAATATTTGTCGGTGAATGATTTATTTCTATTTTCATTTAATTAACTAATAAGGAATTTTTTAAAATTGATTTATCAGTCTTTCTCATTTTTTTAATGAACTCTTCTTTTAATTTTGTTATTTTAAAATTCTTAATAAAATCTAGTTTTTTGAAATTATTATAAGTTGATCAATTAAGTTTAAAATAAATAATTGCGAATAGATTAAATTTTACCTTTTTAAATGATCTTGAGGTGGAAATAGTAATCTTTGCTCCAAGCCATTCATTGACGAATGAATTCCGTTTTCCATTTCAAAAAACTAAATTACTCTATGAATTACAGTTTGAATTCGAGAGAATGCGAGAATTGCAGAGTAAATAAACAATAATTTTCGTTCCATCGAAATAAATAATTCTCAGGAAAAGTGACAGGTGAACTTGCCGCCAATGAAAACACGTTTGTCATCCGCGCATGCGCGAGTCGGATGTTTGCAGACGATATGTGCTGGTAAACACTAAAGAAAAATTTTTAGGTAATTCGAAACGTAGATCGATATAATCAGAAGCGGTTTCTTTCTATGAAATAAATGAGTTCAGGTAATGATTAAGTTTTATGTAAAAGCGTAATTCTGACCTTGAGTAGCGGGTTTCGCTTTCTTACTTCCGTAACCTATCTACTGAGTTCTCAGAAACCGTAGAAAAAGAGTGAGTTGAGTCAATTCAGTTCCGATTATAAAGTATAATTTGTAATCGATATGTTGTCACTTGAACTGGAACAAAAGACAGTCGAACAATCTCTTCCTAAGAGCATTGTTAACAGAATCGGTTCAGGGCTATTTACTTCCTGTGAAATTAATTTCTCTTCCAGAGAAATGTGGCTAAATAAATTAATGTTACAAGTATTAAAAATAAATAATTTTTTTTCCGGACTTTACCAGACACGCTTGAGGAATTTTAGAATAATCTTTGCTATTGTATTCGAAACTTGTTGGAAAGAAATATAAGAAAACGAAATTTTCATTTCTAGAATATTATATATTTTTGCACTGAAGTATATTTTTGAATTCATCTTCAGCGGATTGATATAGTCCTAATTCATTGAAATAAAATCGTTTAAAACATTTTTGTCACAAAATTTTCAAAAATTGATCATCATAGATTTTAAGACAAGCAAGACTAAAGTTTAGAAGAGATATCACCGAAATAATGACATGGGATTTCTAATTAATGAAATGATAGAATAATGAAAGTATTTTATGTCAAGTTCTACTTTGACAAAATAGATATGCAACAAACATTTATAAATAAATAAATAATTCCAATCTTAGCCAATTTGTAATTAATCATTTATTTTGTTGATGAGTTAGTTCGAAGGGATATTAGTTATCTTTAATATCAGTTAAATCATTTAGATATAAATATTATACCAAGAATTTGTCATTCATTCAAGACATTCAAGATGTGTTATTTTAATTATCTTTCATATGAATGCTCATTATGTGCATAAAATTTTCTAATGGAGACTAGTTCCTTGACACCATGACGGTTTTAAAAATGCAAATATGTGGTTCATCTATTTTACAAATACCGGGGCTTTCACTTTTTTATTCGTCAAATAAACATCACAAATTCTAAAAAAAAAAAAGTAAATAAATAAATTAAAAAATTAAAAAACAAACAAACGTATTGTTTAATTTTTAGCAATGGAAGGAAATTGCACGATTAGATAATTTGATGACACAAAGAAAACGTATTGAACAATTTATTAAATGCAATAAACTGTTGAAAATTAGGCAAAATTAACAAAATTTACCAAAAATTCACCCAACAATTGAATTTGATATCATTAATAAGAGATTTTTTTTAATTTTTAAAATGGTTTAAAATACATTTTTGGGCAATTATATTTTCTGAAATTATCATCAATAAATGCCAAAATTCTTTTAATTAATTAAAATTATAATTTAAAAAATCGCTAATTTCCTTCTACTCTCCAAGCAATGCTACCTTCTAACGCTTATACGTGCAAAACTTGATAGCAATAGCTCAAATGATCGGACCGTAAAGTGTCAGTACGTACACACATTCATTTTTATTATTAGTTGAAATACAGATTAATAAATGGTTATGCAATATTATAACCTCTACTATCTTGTGCAATAATCAAACTGGATTTCGCGGTATCCAGGGGTGACATTAGAATTTTTAGAAGTTACCTAGAGGGTTCATGTGGGGTAGGGAGAGAATAACAGGAATACTAGGAACCATCAATATCAGGGATGGAGAAAAATTATACCACATAACGCAGGAGGCTGATTATTGATGTAAAGGATTCTGTTCTGCTGAAAATGTATCAGTAGAAAGACTTATAAATTAAATACGGATAGCAATTCCTTTTTTAGATTTTTAGTTTAAAAGATATTGTACATAATATAATTTTTTTTTATCGCTTTTAATACATTTTAATACTTTTAATACATTTTAATAATTTCCATTAGAACTTATTTTCGCTTTCATTTTATCTGACTGTTTGCATTCCATTTTTTATTTTCTTTCTTTCTTTTTAATGTATCTGTTACCGTTAAAGTATATAATGCAGTTATTTCATAGAATACCTAGTTATACCATGAAATAACTGATCGTGTCCGTTAAAGTGTGTAATATGTTATTAATTTGACGCTTTAACTAGTTATTCTATGAAATAATTAGGTATTCTATAAATTAACTAATGACAGACAGTTAAAGCGTAAAATAAACAATTTATCTAAAATGAAATGAAACTAATGATAGACAATTAAAATGAAAAAGAAGCAATTTATCTAATTTATGCAGCGTATAAATGGTATTTATGGAAACGTACCATAAAATCATTTGTTACAACAAGGATTACTAAAATGACACTTGGAATTACAAAGAACATTATTTCTAAAACAAAAACATTTTTTTTTATTTCTAAAACAAACAAACAAAAACATAAATGCAGTAGGGATGGAAGGTAAATGTATTTGTCGTGCGAGATATATGATATAGATTATTTTACACTTTAACGGGCTGCAGATCGTTATTCTATGAAATAACTAGTTAAACCATGAAATGCAAGAGCGTTTTACACTTTAACGGACACGATCAGTTATTTCATGGAATAACTAAGTATTCTATAAAATAACGGATTTCATGCTTTAACGGTAACATATCTATCTAATCTAAAATTGTCGTTTATTTAAAAATTTGCGAAATTTTTTTTTATTCCTTTACAGACTATTAATTTAGATGTTTAAAAAGACTTTATCTTTGCTTTTATGATTATTATAAGCAAAGTTAAAGTATGAATAATAAACCGGAAGTTGGGCTTTTGAAACCGGAAGTGGTCATTTAAATAGCTATAAAAAAGCAAACAATTAATTTGAATAATTATTTTCTTATTCTTGAGCAATATATGGCTTAAAAATATAGTACTGCATTTCCTATATTTATTTTATTGTTTTATTTGTTTCAAGGAATATTTTGAAATTTATGTTTGAATTTAAAATAGAGAATCCATATAGCACTAAATAGCTGTGTGAAAATTTTACATTACGACAGAATGGTAAAATACTGTAAAACATTTGAAGTAAATATTATAAGTAAATTTGTCACCAATCTACGAAGAGGTGTTAGAAAGCACGGACATACTTGGGAGCACGTAGAATTTTTAAAAGACCATTGGCACAGCGAAAAGTGCAATGCATAATATATTATGGAAATTATGAATCTAAAGATCTTGTAGTAATGAAAGATATTTGGAAGAAAACCACAATCTTAAAGTGAGAATGTATGATAGGACATGTACGAAAACAAAAGGTTCATTTCTTATGAAAATTAAATAGAATATTTAAAGGAAAAGTTAAAACTCATAATAAACTTATATACAAATTGAAAAATTATTATTTGATTTTTTATCCTTAAAATTCTTTTGGATGTCTCGAAAAACATGCAATATATTGTAAATGCAACTTTTTCTTGTTGCTGTTCCATTTACTAGGGCAAGACATTAGGTGTTAATAGTATAACATAATGATAAACAGATTCAAAGAAATTCATAGGGATTTCTCGATTCAGCTTTAAAAGCAAACATAAATAGTTTACTCGCATTGCAATAAAAATTTGCCCAGGAATGATTATATGGCCTACAGAACAATAATGAAAATTTTAACAACATTTAATGGATCCTTTTACTCAAAAAAGCTTTAATTTAATAGAAAAAAAATTAATGAGCATATATTGCAGATTTATTATTTAATTAATGATGTAAGGATGTGTAACCTATTCTCAAGTTATTAGAAATATCGATAGATCCACGAATGTTTTAAAACTATATGGAATTCACGAAGAGGGGATTTAGATATAAAGGCATCAGTCACTGCCTATTACAATATAATATAAAAATATTGTATGTCACTAAAAGAAAAGAAAATCATTTAGGATTTTTAAAAAAAGAGAGTTTGACCTGCAAATGTGGCAAGTTTTAACATTAGTGTTAGCAAGTTTTAATATTAGTTTCAGCAATTTTAACATTAATGTTAACATTTTAACATTAGAACTTATTGTTAAACATTTATTCATTTAACATTTTCACTTTGTTAGCGTTGTACTAAATTCTTTAAACGCTTTTCTGGAAAACTGCCTTTTTTCGTTGTTTTTATGTCAGAAAATATTTTTTTGATATTGAAATAAAATTTTGCCAAAAGATTTTCCTTGGTTCTAGCTATGTTATAACCAAGAATGTAATGGTTCGATTTATGGTTAATTACTTTACCGATTCTTTAGGGAAAAAAATCGATAATTTTTATAAAAAAATTTGAATTTTCTTACAAAATTGGGATTATTTATAAATAATTTATAGTTACACGAAACCTTTTATCTTGTAACATAGCTAGATATATTTATTAGTTATGTATAATATAAAAATAACTGCAATACATTCATTATAATTTACTAGAAGTTGTTTGGCGTACCTGCAAACACTCACTACAATTTTACTAAAAATTGTTACAATTTCAAATTTAATAAAATCTCCACTTTTTAATTTACTGCAATTAAAATAATAAAATTACCACTCTAAATTTTACTGCAGTTCTTAGTTATATTCCACATTATAATGAAAAATATGTTTGTTTTATTAAAATTTTATAAATTTCTAAAAAATGCTCTGAAGATACTCATACTTTCAGCAACAGAAAGAAAAAAAGGAATTTTCTGCGAATAAGGCCACAGTATAGAAAATTTATCATCGGCTTAGTACTGTGTATGATTGCATACAAAAAATCTATTTATGTTCTATTTATTACAGGCCAACAAATTTGCCTATAGAAGAACAAGAATAGTTTATCAACAGATATAATGTTGAAATTAAATTCGGCCCTGTATGTAGCTCCAAAATTTTTAGTATCAAGAAATTTCCAGTATAAAATTTACTATTTTGATGCAATTCAGAACAGTATATTTATGTGAAAAAAGCAGAATATGAAATGCCGTTGCAGACAACATCTCCAAAATCAGATTATTTTTGTTAAAAAGAAGCTCATCCCAGTCGAACATGAATTATATTAATAAGCATATAAATAATATAACATTATGCTAATTTTAAATTCAGATGCATCTCCACTATTTTATTACTTTCTGGTATAACAAGCATAGAGAAAGTATTGTAATTGTCAAAAAATTAATTCGAGATTTTGAAGAGACTCCGCGTTTTAGATCTCCCTGAATTCGAAAAACACATTTTTAGAAAATGTCCGTCTGTCTGTCTGAGACAAAGATAACTCATAAACGCTTTGGGATAGACCGGTGAAATTTAGTACTGAGACTTAAACTCAAATTTGTAGATTTCTATCAAATTTTGAGTAAAATTTGTTTAGAAGAAGTTCGTCTGTCCGACTGTTCGAATATAAATTAACACGATATCTGGAAAAGGAAGAAAGCTTGATGGATAAAATTCGGTGCTTAAGTTAACATCGATATCGTAGACGTCTATCAAATGTTTCCAAATCCAACAAAGGGTTGACTGTCTGTCGGTCTGTGCTTTCAGAAACATGTAAACATGATAATTCAAGAATGCAATGACTTAAATATATCATATTTGGTTTCAAACTTTGTGACTACAAGCGCAATTTTCTGTCAAATTTTTGTTCCAATCGGTTGAGAAAAAAGCATCTGAAGAACAAATTTGATTTTTGAATACTATTAACGCATGCCAGGAATTAATCGCCAATTAATTTGCCAAGAATGACTCTGTAGATTCAATAAAAATGCGAAATTCACGCCAAAAGCAAATATTTCATAACTGTTGTACGGAAGTGCCATGCAAAGCCTTCTCTGGCATGACAAGTTTATTAGAGAGTATGCGAGAAAGTTTGGAGGAGATCTCTCCCGACGGTTTGCATCTGTGGAAGAAAGAAAAATGTCTTCTTATTTGCTCAAATCTGCTGAAATTTTCTTTCGATTGCTTCCACTGGAAGTAAGAAAACTGGCTTATCAGAGTGTTGTAAGTATTGGCAATCAGGACATGTTCTGAAAATATAATGATTGATTAATTCTGATGTCGAAGATTGCATGTAATAGTTAATTTTCTAATCTATGAGAGATAGAGATATGCCATTTCTTTACCTCAATTACAATTTTGTTAAAGATTGGCTTTTATGTTGAATTTTGATTTGTTTAAATAATTTTATCATTATTTTTACTATAAATCACTTGATATTGTTCATTTTCACTAAACCAAATAATAATAATTAGCAGGTTTTTATTTCAATTAATAAAAGAATGATAACGAGAAAATAATTTTAAATAGTGGTGGTTTTATTGTTGCAACGTGGCCCAGAAGTGAGACAATTTATAACAGTTAACTGGCATTGGAAAAAAATATTTATTGTTTTAAAATTATTAAAGCCTCCTAATGTTTATTTTTTAAATATGAGGAATGAGTAGTTATACTATAAACAAACAGTTATAAGTGATAAATCTTTAATAATTTAAAAAGCAGAAACAGCTTTCCAATTATTGATACAACAAGCCTCCATCTCCCTTATTTTCAGCACCTATATAATGAAGAAACAGCAGATTCCAACCTTCTGAGATAAATAGATTATATGCTGAATTTGTTAGCTGTAGATTTAATGGTCTGGTCTGTGGAGCCAACATCATGAACAACACACATTCATCTGTATTGTTATTAGATATGTATGAAAGTTCTTCAGAAGGAATTTTTTTTTGGACTGCATAGGTTCAAAGTCCAAGATGAGATCTGAAGGTCTAGGCTGTTTATCGGCGAGCTGAGGGTCAGTTTTTTTTCTTTATTTTTTTTTCCATCATTCATGTAAAACTGTAAGGACTCGTTTGGGAAGTTTTGGATAACTCACTTTACCTCTTTACTGACCCCCCCCAGGGGGGTACCTCGAAATGAGGATGAGATGCCTCCGGCATGGTGGTTGGATCTCGCCACCCTGGAGGGTACACAAATAGGTGGGGGATCTGACTCCACCCATCGAAAGCGGCGGTCCAACGACCTGCCACCTCACGGATTTGGTCATAAATCTGACTTCCAACCCACTGGGGGACCACACTCCCCCGTCGCCCGTGGTACGCCTGTAGCTTCCCGCAAAATGTCAATGTCGGTAGATGGATAAACATCAAAGAACCGAAAAATTTGTTTGGGCTATGGGGGGGGGGGAGGGAGTCAACGAAACTGAGGATTTTGAGCGGTCGAAAGGGGAACGCGTGCCGTCTGAAGATTTCTCTGGTCGTGGGTCCGCTGCCAAAGGCGGGGGTGGAACCACGAAAGAAGGGTGACAGTTTTATGACTACATCTGTGAAGATCATCCGGCCGTTGGACCGCGGCTGAAGACGGGACGTATTTCCTTCGGGGAGAATTGTACCGTGGCCGGCGATGGCCCTTAAGACTCAACCACAGTTCCCCCCAGTGTTGCTGTTCCGGCGGTCCGGTCATTCAACCTTATGGTTTAAATCCGTGTGCCTTCGTGGCGGGTCGGTGAGTCAGTTGGTTGGTTGACTTCCCACTTTACTGCCTGGACTCAAAACTGTTTTGTTTGGACCCATGAAGAAGTCACTTGGCGGTCAGAAACTTCATGCTGACGATGACCTGAATCGAGCGAAAGCCGTTTTATGAAACCTGGATTTTTGATCCAACGCTGAGACAAATGCTTTAACATGGATGGTAGTTAGGTCGAAAAGAATAATTGGCAATGGTTTCATTTCCGTTTCGTATTGCCATTCATTGCACTTTTCATTTTTATGTTCAAAATTATGTTACTTAGTATAACTCCCTTGTATATTATAAGATAATTAACCCCTTAACTGTTTTATTTTCTTTACTGTATATTAAGATGATGCCTTCTATTTTGGGAATATTTTCTTATTTTGATTCAAATGGAAATCCATTGAATACTGACTTATCTATGCCTTCGAAGTAATTTTAATATTGAATTATAACCGTTATGAATGGTTTATTTTTTTGCTTGCAACTATCAAAATTCGATAAATCGATGCACGTATGGCACTCAGGCAAAACAGTTAAGCGGTTAAGACACTATGAAATGTAAAGTAAGACATTTTTGATTATTCATTGAATTTTCTCCTAATAATGAAGATGAATACGTGTGTGTATTGTATTGGCTGAATCGTTTTACTTGGAATCGCCAAATTTGGCACAAATATTCTTCAAAAGGTGGGAATATGCAACTCAAAGCGTTGTTTATTGAAAATTTTTAATTAAAATTTTAATTTATTAAATTTTAATGGAAATTTTACAATTTTTACGTTATAACTTTCGGTAATATTACAGGACAAAAAAATTATTTTTTTAAATGCAAAAAAAATTAAAAAAAAATTTCAGGATTATCAATTTGTCAGTCAAACGATTATTTTAAAACTTTTTAATCAATTTAAAAAATATGTTAAAGCGTATTTTACATCACTGCGTTTCCTTGTAAAAGTGAAAATTCAAATAGTCTTCATTGTTGCTTCTGTTATTTCAGCTAGCGTTTTTTCCACATTGCTAATGAGATAGATAGGAAGATTCAGCGTATTTTCACATTGAATAGGTTTCTTCATACGTTTCGCTTTTATTACAACTTTTGAATTATGTTGCTTTTACAATTAAGGTTTAATTCCTGGACCAAACAATGAAACATTTTTTTAAAAATACGTGCATCTTGATTGTTGCTCTTTTTCTGTGATACGATTGTATGCATAAAGTATACATAGAAAATAAGAGAAATGTATAGCACATTGAAAAGAACTAAATGGCTTCTAAAATGGCATGATTTATATGTCTATCAAACTTTGAAGTTTAAAAATATTTTCGAGGTAGCCATTAAGACATATTTATACAAAATATTTCATTCGACCATTAATTTCGGAGAACCAATTGGACACCAAAGACAGCTGGTTTAAAATATATTTCAAAAGTAATTAAAATTCCAGTTTGCTACTATCGTCCTTCTCCGGTTTTGTTTATATATATATATTTAATATTTAATATCTAATTTAAATCCTAGTTAATTTCCTTGTTTTTATTATAATTTAGCTCATGTTAACTTCATCCTAAAATGGTCTCTTATTTCTTTATCCAATTCCTAATTTTTATTTAATTAATTAAACACGCGCTCTATAAAACTGCTGAAATCAACAAGTTCTCACGCTCCAAGTAAAGGGATAAAATTTTTTAATGCTTATAATTTTTTTAAAGATACCTAAAATTCTTTTGTCTAAATAGATACATGTCAAAGAAATCTCTATCAAGATCTCATAGTAAAACCACTGAATGGTAAAATTTTGATCTCTTCTCATCTTGTGTCGTGATGTAGACTGATGTATTTTTTTATCACTTATTCTTTGTTCGTAGATCTTACTTGGGGAAATAAATCAAAGTTTTAAAATTTCAAAAAGTGCTTTTGTTCGACCACGCAACTGCTAAAACATGTTTACATATCTATATATTAAAAAAAAACTAAAAGGGAGAAATTAAATATATTAAAAGTTAGGAATTGCAAATTTTTTCCATAAATTAGGAATATTACTATTGCGAATTTAAATATTCACTATTTTAATAAAATCTTAAATATAGAAATTATGTTTAGAATATTTATTCCTAAAAATCAAGAATATAAATAAAATATAATTTTCTTCGTTCTAGAAATTCATAGAACTGTTTGGAATAAGGATACAAATTGAAGCAAAAATGGCTAATTTCATAAAATGATTTTTGAGGAATGTTGCAAAACTAGTATAAAGTTTTTTGATAAAGCGTAGATATTATGCATTTTTAAAACACAAATAATATCATACAAAGTAAGGACTAAAAACTAGAAAATAATAATTCAAAAAATTATTTGTAAATTAAAAAAAAGAAAATATATATATTTCTAATCAAAGATCAAAACAAAAATCGTAAAAGTTTGGGGCCAAGAAAACAGTAGGATAAGATTATAATTTCACAATAAATATCATAAAAATAAAAAAATAAAATATTATATTACATTTCATTATATTAAAATCAAATTACCTTTTAAATGCAATTATGATTTCGATTTTTTAAAAACTTTTCTATCTGCATCTCGGGATTTTGTAATTTTTGTTTTGACCTCTAAAAAAAAAAAAAAAAAAAAAAAATTACAAAAAAAATGATAAAATTTTTTTTTATTTGAAATTAAATGTATATATATATATATATATATATATATATATATATATATATATATATATATATATATATATATATATATATATATATATATATATATATATATATTTGTTATAGGACTGTAAAAACTGTAAAAAAAGCACCAATGAAAATTTTTATACGGGAAGATTATATAAAAATTCATTTTCAGCATCAAAGTATTCGAACGCATCAAAACAAGGCGGCACAGCCTTTTAAACATGAAGTGTTTAAAGAAAATATGATGATTAGAGATTTAACAATGCGCATTATTTCATTTCATCACAATATATTTAATCCCTTGATATCTGCCGCCAACTTTATTTCGACATAAATCAGAGCGGCTGCCGTCAAAAGTTTTTTTTTTTTTTTTTTGCTTTATTTACATCGGAAAATAAAAACGTCAATATCACTTTTTCTGAGTTACTGAGAAATATCTCCCTAAATGCCAATGACAAAAGGTACTTAGCGGCGGATTTGTGCTAAGAGAGCAGTGATAATAATAATAATAATAATAAAAAGTTCAGTTTGCACACGAGGCTGATCAAGGATAGAAATTGGAAACTCCCTAAAAATGCCATAAAGTTAAGTTTACTATAAGTATACAATTCTTTTAATCTCTTAGATAAATGTATTTGTTTATCAATTCAAATATTTTAATACTGAAATCTGCAACAATGAGTTAAAAAAATAAGGGAAATAAGCCGGTAGGAGGTCCTTTCTAATTATTTGCATATACATACTTATGGTTATAGTTTAACTAGAATGCGGATATGATATTTTTTAAAAATTTTTTAAACTTTTAAGTTTTATTCAATACAAAAATTTATAGAAAGTATTATAATCATTCAAAAAATTCGACACCCGAGAAAAAAAGTTTTTACTTCTTTATTTTGTCTATAAACCAAGTTATAAAATACAGTTTGTTGTTGTTTCTAATGGAACTTTTCATAGACAAGTCCACTGACTTCAAAAGTCAATGATTTTAAACCAAGGGGGCGTTTTTTTTCAGTAGCGCCATCTAGGGCCAAGAGTACGACTTAGCTACATATACATCACAATCCTTTTTACAGGCCGGATTTCATTCATGCATTTCATTCACAGATCGTAATTTAGACCTGAATCAGAGAACGATCTCCCCTGATCCAGTTCCCCCAGTGGTATTACTCCCAACGTGGAGAACTTTGTGACCACGACAGATTTATACGTGCGCCACCCACCACACACACACGAGGAGTCTTCGGCCTGCGAGGTACGAACTCGCGACTCAAGGGACGCGAATCCAACGTCCTACCAACCAGTCTATCCCGATCCCAAAATACAATTTAAAACTTTTTAATAAATACAAGTTTATAAATCAATATAAATGTACGAAATCATACGATAGGGCAAATAGTAGCAAAATCTTGTTAAATATGATAAACCAAGGTTAGTTTTACTAATTTTTTTTTTAATCTGGAGATTTTGTCGAATCCCCATGTTTTAGAATTCTCTCAAAAACACATTTTTGGAAAATGTCCGTCTGCCCATGATAAAGATAACTTAAAAACGATTTAAGCTAGTCGGGTGAAATTTGGTACATGGTCTTTACACCAAAAGTGTGGATTTTTATCAAATTTTGAACAAAATCAGAATGTCTGTCTGACTATTCGAATGCAAGTTAATTCGATTGTTACAAAACGCAGAAAGTTGGATAAAATTCAATACACAGTTTTAGCCTCTATTGTATAGATAGATAGATATATATCAAATTTTGAGCCAAATCCAACAAGGTGCTGATTGTCTGTCGGTCTGTACTTTCAGGAGCATGTAAACATTATAACTCAAAAATGCAATGACTTGAATATATCAAATCTGGTATGCGGAAAAAAACATGTCTAAAACGAAAATTCGATTTTCGGATACTATTAAATTTAAGGCAACGATTAATCGCCAAAGACACTCGCCAAGGATCCCACGAATAGTAAAATTGCTAAGTTCACGCCAAAGGTTAATATTTCGTAACTATTATATGACAATGCTATACCAGGTCTTTACTGCCTGATCCAAATTTCATAATTTTCTGCTGAGGTTGGGGATAATATCTTTGTTAGAGAGTATAGGAAAAAATTTTGAGGTGACCCCTCCCACAACCCCCGATCGGGGGTTGTGCCACTCCCCCTTCTTGTATGCTAAGTATACAAACAAAAAGTGGTGTAATCGTCCAAAGACTTACCTCGGGATTTTGACGAATCTTCACGCTTCACACCATCCTGAGTCTTGAAATATAGGTTAACTATTTAATCTCTTGTTGAAAAATAGATAAGAAGTATTTAAAAAAACTATCAAGATATAGAAAAAATGGTACGTCTGTTAAATTAATATCATTATATAGACAATTATATTTAATTTAAAAATGGTGCAAAAAACATTTTTGTTCAATAATATTTTGGGAGAAGGGGGAGTGGGGTGGGGGTTGCTACGCAAGAACGCTAAAATATTGCTTAATTTTTAACTGAAGTTGTTATTAAAATTTAAAACTATCGCTCCAAGGTGAACATTCTCATTTTTTTGGTATATCTGTGTCAAATTTCATAGCCCTAAATGCAACGGTCTATTCTGTAAAGCACCAACAGATAACAGCTTTATAAGTAGTAGAGATTACTGCAAAATATGCTGTTTCATTGTTGACATTTCAATTTCGTCATATATATATTAAATCTTAATTATTATTTTAACCTACATTAATTTGATTCTAAAATGTTCTCTTATTTCCTGATCCAATTCCCACTTTTTTTTATTTCATTAATCCTGCACGCGGTCTATAAAAATGCTTTCTTTTGCAAGTTCTCAAGCTCCAAATAAAGAGATAAAAATCATTATCACATTATTTTAATTCATCACGTTATTTTAAAGATACCTAAAATTCCCTTGCACAAATCGTCACATGCCAAAGAAATCCCTTTCAGAATCTCATAATATAAAATCAGTGAGGAAAAAAATTTCGGTCACCTTTGTTCTTCTGCTTTTGCATCGCGATGTAGACTGGCGTATTACTTACCACTCTTTCTTGTACATAATATGCCTAACGGAATGGAATTAATCGACGTTAAAAATTCAAGTGTCTTACCTTCGGCCACGCAACTGTTAATATATTTATATACACATGTATATATTTATTATATCAATATACATTTGTGTTTGTGTGTGTGTGTATCCAATTACCTGGTCCAGTTTGCGACCCATCCAAGACTACTCTCATGCGTTTATTTCCAGTAAAACAGAAAAAAAATCGACCTTATAAACTGCATTTTGTTCTTACTGTGCTCGAAATTTTAATATAGATTTATAATTTGATTACGTATCAAATTTAATTAATTTATTTTTTGTATCCACATATTCTCTGAAAAACAATTAAAGATATCAGTCATTCATAAATTTTGTATAGAATTTAATTTACATCTTCTATTTTGGTACAGAAACAACAGATTAAAGTTTATTCCACTGCATTTTATTGCATTTTTTAGTCGCCACGTTTGCATACGCTTTAATCTTTCGTGTTTTGCCCAAAACTTAAAATCAGAACAGTCAAAAGAAAGAAAATAATATTGTTGACTCTTCAGATTTCGAACTGGAAGATAACCCGAAAAGCAAATTTCGTCATATAGAATTTCTGTAAACAGTAATACATATTGCAGAATTTTCTTGAATTTCCTATTTGAAATAATGCTTAATTTTTTAAGGTGTCTTCTTAGGATGCATAATTAATTTTTTTAGTGCTAAAGAGCATTTTTTGGTACGGGATTAGTCGGAATTTCCAAATTTTTTAATAACATTTCTTCTTTTATTGATTTGAATATTTTATTTTATGCTCAATGATTTCCGGTTTGAGGATAATATATTATGAAAAAAAAAAAAAAAAGCTAATTTGAATTAAAATAAAAAATTTCTCATCAAGTTAGGAAAATTATTCGTACAACCGAATAACATATGAAAAATGACTCATCTGCAGATGTTCATTGTTTTTTCTCTAATGAGTTCCGGGTTTTTCAGAATTCCCCTTCCAAAATGAAGCAATAAAACATTTTTTTTTATTTAATTGATAATCCTATTTATGAATAAAATGAATGATCGATTTTTATTTAGAGTGAATATAAAAAATATTTTTTATGCTAACAGTTTTGTTCGATACATAAAAATTTTATTCGATATACAGAAACATTGTTATCGAGAATTCTAGACTGTAAAAAACGTTCGACAGAGAGATTTTCATTACATAAAAGTTCAGTATATAAGGCTTAGTCAGTAATCTCATTATTCATTCTATATTGAACAATCAATGTATATTTTGTATACTAAGTAATCTCATTATTCATTCTATATTGAACAATCAATGTGTATTTTGTATACTAAGTAATCTCATTATTCATTCTATATTGAACAATCAATGTGTATTTTGTATACTAAGTAATCTCATTATTCATTCTATATCGAACAATCAATGTGTATTTTGTATACTAAGTAATCTCATTATTCATTCTATATCGAACAATCAATGTGTATTTTGTATACTAAGTAATCTCATTATTCATTCTATATCGAACAATCAATGTGTATTTTGTATACTAAGTAATCTCATTATTCATTCTATATCGAACAATCAATGTGTATTTTGTATACTAAGTAATCTCATTATTCATTCTATATCGAACAATCAATGTGTATTTTGTATACTAAGTAATCTCATTATTCATTCTATATCGAACAATCAATGTGTATTTTGTATACTAAGTAATCTCATTATTCATTCTATATCGAACAATCAATGTGTATTTTGTATACTAAGTAATCTCATTATTCATTCTATATCGAACAATCAATGTGTATTTTGTATACTAAGTAATCTCATTATTCATTCTATATCGAACAATCAATGTGTATTTTGTATACTAAGTAATCTCATTATTCATTCTATATCGAACAATCAATGTGTATTTTGTATACTAAGTAATCTCATTATTCATTCTATATCGAACAATCAATGTGTATTTTGTATACTAAGTAATCTCATTATTCATTCTATATCGAACAATCAATGTGTATTTTGTATACTAAGTAATCTCATTATTCATTCTATATCGAACAATCAATGTGTATTTTGTATACTAAGTAATCTCATTATTCATTCTATATCGAACAATCAATGTGTATTTTGTATACTAAGTAATCTCATTATTCATTCTATATCGAACAATCAATGTGTATTTTGTATACTAAGTAATCTCATTATTCATTCTATATCGAACAATCAATGTGTATTTTGTATACTAAGTAATCTCATTATTCATTCTATATCGAACAATCAATGTGTATTTTGTATACTAAGTAATCTCATTATTCATTCTATATCGAACAATCAATGTGTATTTTGTATACTAAGTAATCTCATTATTCATTCTATATCGAACAATCAATGTGTATTTTGTATACTAAGTAATCTCATTATTCATTCTATATCGAACAATCAATGTGTATTTTGTATACTAAGTAATCTCATTATTCATTCTATATCGAACAATCAATGTGTATTTTGTATACTAAGTAATCTCATTATTCATTCTATATCGAACAATCAATGTGTATTTTGTATACTAAGTAATCTCATTATTCATTCTATATCGAACAATCAATGTGTATTTTGTATACTAAGTAATCTCATTATTCATTCTATATCGAACAATCAATGTGTATTTTGTATACTAAGTAATCTCATTATTCATTCTATATCGAACAATCAATGTGTATTTTGTATACTAAGTAATCTCATTATTCATTCTATATCGAACAATCAATGTGTATTTTGTATACTAAGTAATCTCATTATTCATTCTATATCGAACAATCAATGTGTATTTTGTATACTAAGTAATCTCATTATTCATTCTATATCGAACAATCAATGTGTATTTTGTATACTAAGTAATCTCATTATTCATTCTATATCGAACAATCAATGTGTATTTTGTATACTAAGTAATCTCATTATTCATTCTATATCGAACAATCAATGTGTATTTTGTATACTAAGTAATCTCATTATTCATTCTATATCGAACAATCAATGTGTATTTTGTATACTAAGTAATCTCATTATTCATTCTATATCGAACAATCAATGTGTATTTTGTATACTAAGTAATCTCATTATTCATTCTATATCGAACAATCAATGTGTATTTTGTATACTAAGTAATCTCATTATTCATTCTATATCGAACAATCAATGTGTATTTTGTATACTAAGTAATCTCATTATTCATTCTATATCGAACAATCAATGTGTATTTTGTATACTAAGTAATCTCATTATTCATTCTATATCGAACAATCAATGTGTATTTTGTATACTAAGTAATCTCATTATTCATTCTATATCAAACAATCAATGTATATTTTGTATACTAAGTAATCTCATTATTCATTCTATATTGAACAATCAATGTATATTTTGTATACTAAGTAATCTCATTATTCAATAAACAGAGGCGTCTTTATATCGAAAATCCTGAATTCTTAAAAAATTTCGATGGATGAAATTTTCGATATAAGGTTTCGATATTAAGGTTCTACTGTAAAAACTCAATTATTTTTAAAATTCGCTAAATTTTAAAAAGAAGAAGCAAAATTTCTTCCGACGAGGATGGGATTCGAACCCACGCGGGCAGAGCCCAATGGATTAGCAGTCCATCGCCTTAACCACTCGGCCACCTCGTCTACGCTTATACAGTTAGCAATAAAATTAGTAACCATGAAGCCAAAATGAAGTTTCAAAATTATTTATGCTTCAAGGCAAGTTAATAGCGCGATAAAAGCTGCAAAGCATGTTATTCCACTCTGTAAAATAATACTACTGTATTTTGAAAAAAACTGCTGTATTTGAATAAAAAAATTGATTTATAATTATAATATAATAATGAAAATACTTGGTATTTTTTGTAATAAAGTCTATTTTAAAAAAGTACTTTGATTTTATGAAGATTTTTTTTCACTTCTGCCTGAGTTTACGCTAATCGAAATTGGACCTTAGTGCGTTCCAAGGAAAATAGAGTCCGTAAAAAATTGGCACAGCATACAAACGATAAGCGATAAGAATTCTACAATAACAAAAGATAGATCTGTTACTGCAGAAATCAGTCAATCTGCAGATTAGCTAGCTGATCTACACATTGACTAGGGCGATTCTGTTAAAGTGCAGAAAATTGTTTCATTTCTCAAAATACCTTGATAATCTACACATTACCTACTAGTCGTTAAAGTAAAAATACGCTTAAATTAAATATCGTTTATTTATCTTGATATCTAAAGAATCAAGTGAATACAATTGAACATTTAGCACATTAGATGATAGAATCAACTAATGTGGTGCTTAGTTTTACAACTTGTGCTTTTTTTAAATGTGCTTTTAATTAGATTGATAAATAATTAATTAAATGATTAAAACCGCTTAAAATTAAAAATTATCTGCTTTTAAAAAAATCACAATGGAAATTCACTCGCTAACTGGCAGAACGAATTTGAAAATTGAATTAGATATGCTACGACGACGCAAATTATGAAAATAACAGCAACCGGTGACAATAAGAAGTTGGTGAAACCAAATTAAAAGGGGAGGGTGAGGAGTAGGGAAAGGAAATGACAGAAACAAACGTTTGAATTTTAATGTCACGAAAGCCACTAATGTGCACATTACTTACTATTCGTTTCAGTGTTCTGAGACGACCGCTTTTCGACGATTCTATCTCATTAAGGGTTTAGTTTAGTTATATCAACATCCCGGTTTAAAGCAACACTAGGGCTATTTTGGGATGGACCTGGTAATCTTGAACCACTGTCAGATGACGAGGACGGCATCTGAACCGGCAACACCCTCTCCACACCACGCCACAATAATGGGAGGACGTTTGACTAAGATGTTTAACGTGCACCAGACCCGCTTACACGACGGTTCTTCGGTGGAATCGGGTATCGAACTTGAAACTCTCTGTTTCCAAAACCGAGACCTTACCACCAGTCCACCACGGCCCATTTCATTAAGGGAAGAGACGGAAGGATGCGCGCATTTCCGGAATTCTTCGCCATTCTTTGACTTTGATTTCCACCCTATTAGATACTTTTTGTTCTGTCCCCCCTCCCTTGTATGTGAGTATCGTGTCTTTTCTGAGCGTTTTATTTTAATTCAGACCTTGAGATATTCGAGTTTATTTTATAGTTAAATGTAAACATTTCCCTCTTTCATCTTTCCTCTCTCTCCCCTATTTTGACAAATCAAACCCATCCTAACGCATGCGCAAAAGCGCAGAGGGTTTTAGAATCCTTTGTCAAACATGTGTAAATGAGACCTAAGGCACGAAATGATTTAAATTGAACATTTTACAAACTTTATACTGTTGAATCTTAGAAATCCGGTACTGCACCAAATTTTGGCACCGTTCTCGGAAGACAGTGTGAAGCATCAAAAGGAAAATAAGGTATTGAATGCTAATTTCAATGACAACACAGCGTAAATAGTGGTGCAACAAGGGTAAGTTTCACCCTAGACTTAGTATGATTTTTCCGCTGCCAAATTGTCGAAGATAACAAAACAGAACCTGAGGCATTTATTAATTTTGTTTAGTTCCTCAACATTTAGTTTAAAAAGTTGCACAATCTATATTTTAAGTCCAAAATTTCTCGAAAGACTGGCATGACACGTCTATATCCCCTTCTCTACCAAACTAGTAGGTGTAAATAATAGGATTTTGAATTATGTTTTGTAATATTTATTATATACTAGCCGACTTGGGTGACCAGCTATTTCACAGGGGAAATTCGATGCATTTAGTTTCAACTAAATGTATACTCGTTTGAGATTCGAACCCGCAACGTTAGGATTCATAGCCGAGTAACATAACCACTAGACAAAAGTGAACACTCCGATCCGGAGGTTGTTATCTGGCTTATGAAGTTACCACCACAAATGTCTGAGAAACAGCTTTATGCTAATGATTCTGTCAACAAGTTTTTAAGTATCAAATTGTCAAACATCAAAGCTATGCTCTTTTAATTAGTCTTGAATATGTTCATTGTATACATAAACTTTTCCAATGATGACCAACTCTATTCCTACCCCATAATGCTTTTTATCTAACTATATGTTGGGATGAAGCGAACGGACTATTTTTCTCGCGTAGGAATATCTGTGTGACTACGCTTCTGGCGCTTCGTTCCGGCACCATTCCTCCCGCGAACAAGATGCTGTGTGCGTAATTGTCAATATCTGTGTTCTTTTATTTTCGTTTTCTATGTCCAATAAATGCGCTGTCTTCAAAAACCATGCTGAGATTATTGAAAAGTAACAACACTATATATTCTTATGGTGCTGTAAATTCACTTTTTATTCACCTTGAAAAAGATAAAAATATTAAAAAGAATCCGCATTCCTTCGGTTTTAATAATAAAAGAAATATGTGATATTTTACTATTGTATACATCGTTTTATTATCATATATAAATATATGATATTTTAATACGCATTTAAATATATGACGAAAAAAAGGAAACCGGTTTGAATTTCAGGATAATAATGTAATCTTTTGTTAAAAAGTAGGTAAATATATTTTTTAACTATCAAAATTTGGAAAATTTTTTCACAATTATTAAATTGGTATGATTTAAAAGGCATTTTTTAAAGTTTTGAAACAGTGTGAAAATTATTTTTTGCACGTATATTTTCTAAAGTTATCGCGGAAAAAAAAAAAAACCCAGAATCCTCTGTTTACGTTCTTGCTTTCCAAGGTACATACGTGACAAATTTGGTAGCTGTAGGTGAATTGATCTATCTTTTAGAGTTCCAACACAGACATGTTTATCTTTATTATTAGTAGAGACTTATCGCCTTTGGTTAGTACCTGATTCGCCAGGAATACTGGCTGTATTAACTTTTAATGAAATCTCCTATGTTGAACTCCATATTCATGATTCCACCAAGAAAATATTATTTAGCTTCAAATCATGAGATAATCAAAGTGGTGTTATTTTAATGGCCTTGCACCTGCTCACTATGTACATTCTACGTAATTATATGCATAATGACATAGTAGTGCTTTTGAAAAGAGGATAATTTATCTTTTGACTTTACTTTCTAAGTCCTTATGTAAATTATACATATATCCGCTTGCAACAATGTAAGAAAGTCACGTGATTAAATATGTGAGGAAAGTATGAAGGTAGTTTGAATTTCAGATCAAAAATGAAAGATATTATTGAAAATTATTTTTTTAAAAATGACTCTGGCAAATCAGGTACCATTCTTGTTATCTGATCATTTTTCAAAATGACAAAATCCAACTTAAAATGTGTTTGTTCAAAACTGGGTGTTATTGTAAAAAGCTAAATTAAACCTGAAATTAAAGTTTAATTTGGGATGGTACTGTTTACGAAAGAGTATACGTTTTTGGACTTTTTTTATGTTATCATATTGAGAGCTTTTGGTTCAAAGCAAAACAAATTATTCGGGTACATATATCCATATACTCATATACCTAGACTAAATAAGAAATAAATTAAAATGCACTATCGGCAAGGTGGGGATTTCTCAACTGCTTATAAAAGGGAATGTGTGCGTGTGTATGTTGGCACTGTTTAGAATAGATCGTTAGATGTAGAGATTCCAAACTGATTCAAATGCACTTTAACGAGTGGAAATGCGCACATCAAAGCGATATTTTCTTTTTACAGATTTTAACTAGAATTTCGATTATTAAAAATTAACCAAAATTGTTTGGCTTTTAACTACGTTAATTCATAAATATATCATTGTATAATAGTGATTTTTTTTTAAAAAAATGAATATTATTCGATAGATCATAGGAAAAATATTTTCTATTCCATGATACTAGTATATTAACCGATGAATTTTTCCTCGATTTTGGCAATTTTTTAAAAAATAGTCTTATTTTAAAAAACGGATTTTATTATTGCATTGGAATTTAAACTATTTGCATTTTTTTTCATTAAATACATAATCGCGAGTTTTTCTACCATTATTGGAAAATAAAGAAAAAAAATTGCTAAAAATGGAATTTTTCTTATTATTACCTGTGTATTTTTCATGAGGATACAATATTATAGCAATTTCAAACAGAATGTCCGGAAACTTCAGTTTTTAATTATGCTATGATGTCATGGGATTCGATTCCATTAGGAAGATTCGTGTTGACAATAAACGAAGTTGATATAAATTTATAACTATAAAATGATTTTAATATCTGTCGCTAATTTGATATGTATAAATGCTTTATTGAGAGAATTATGAATATTGAATTCGAGCCAAAATTTGTTAATTCGTTATGTGGTTATGTGATCGTTGTTTTTCCCAGTCTCAATCAGCCGAGAAGTGGCAGTTTATTTACAGAAGTGGGAGAATACCAATATTGCTTCATCGCTTAAGCTGTGTTCAGTTTTTAAATTTCATATTAACATGATTTTCTTCAAAACTAATTTTGCATCGGTGGATCTGATGGATTTAAACTATTTAGGAATTCCAGAAGATATAATAGACTTACAGTCTTCTGTCGGTTGGCGCCTTCTAAATCTCCTTCTAAGATATTTTTTAATGTCTTCCTTTTTCGTATATAATACGATTTTGTTGAAAAAAGTCGTTGAATTGATTCGCTCAAATCTTTTTAACTTCGCGTATACATTGTATAGAGGTAGTAATCATCAAAAAGTTCGAACTCGAGATTTTAAAGAATCTCCACGTTTTAGACCACCTCGAGTACGAAAAACATATCTATGGAAAATGTCCGTCTGTCTGTGACAAAGAAAACTAAAAAACGCATGGAGATATACGATTGAAATTTGGTATACGTGTTTTACACCAAATTTGCAGATTACAATCAAATTTTGCTTGAAATCCGTTCAGAGGAAGTCCGTCTGTCTGGCTGTTCGAACACAAGTTAACACGATAACTACAAAATTAAGAGAGCTAGATAGATAAGATTCGGTACATAATTTAACATCTACAGTGTAGACATATATCAAATTTTGAATCAAATCCAAACAGGGTGGTTGACTGTCTGTCGGTCTGTGCTTTCGGAAGCATGTTAACGCAATAATTCAGAAACACAATGACTTAAACATATCAAGTTTGGCGTGGGATTTTGTAACTACAAGTGTAGTTTTGTATCCAATTTTCGTTTCAAACAATTGAAAAAAAACCTATTTAAAGCGAAAATTTGATTTTTGGATACTATTAACCGCATGCCAGGAATTAATCACCAAATAATTCGCCAAGGATGACACTATAGATTCATTAAAAATGCTAAATTCATGCCAAAAGTTAATTGTACGCCTATGCTATGCATTTAATACGGCACTCCACCCCAACACCGTGCACGAAGCACATCGTTGGCGCTTATGCTATGCAATGCGTTCTCTGGTATTAGTTTATTAGAGAATTTATTAGTAAAAAACCAGCACTCCTGCTGGTTTTCCTTTTAAATTAAAATTTTGACAAACAATGTGTTTTAATGTGAAGTGAGTACGCCGCGTGAGAAATCGGTAAAGTTTCCTGTTCAATGGGATTTTTATTTATTCACCGCTGTACATTTAGAATTGGTTGATAGAAAAATATTGTTACGAATCTATAATGCTGCTTCCCAGCATAGTTGGTTCCCCCATCGGAAAGAACGTTTTACAGTCATCTGTACTGGACGGAGTCCGGTGTCGCGTCGGAGGTTCCAGAGCTTGGAGACAAACTTGGCGACGAATTTGGCGACTTTGGCGCCAAAATGGATTATACCCGAAACATCGAGAATTTTTCCGTGCCGTCCAGTAGGAACGGAGATACGCCTCGAAAGTTCCTGATTGGTTGAGAGGCTCCTAGCCCCGCCTCCTAAGACTTATAAAAGGAGCTGCAGCGGACGGTGAATGGGGTCAATCCTGCTAGCTACCGTCATGAGCGGTAGTGATTCGGAGGAAGAGAGCGCAAAGCGCATTCGATCTGACGAGATGGAAATGGATGCTGAGATTTCTCAGCAACCGTGCCACTGTAGCGAACGGCTCTTTTTAGAGCGACAAATAGATGACGAAAAAATTAAATCAGAAGGATTGCTTAAAGCAATCACTTACTTTATGGAAAATGGAATTGGAAATGACAATCAAGAATACCTAACTCTCAGACAAAAACAGCAGGATATCCTAGCCAAGCAAGGAGCACTAGAGGGTGAGTTGAACCTTCTTCCTTTTTGTTGTGGCCAAGATAGAGCAAAAATTAATTCTACTTCCCAAGATAATTTTAAATTTTCACCAAAAAGAAAAACTGCCCGCCCAGCCCAAATTAGCCAGGCAAATACCACTACAGTACAAAATAAATTCAAACCACTGGAAAATATCGATTCGCAAAAAGACGAAGTTATTACGCAACCCAAAAAACCCCCTCCAATAATGCTAAGATACCACGAAGCATACGTTGAAATTCTTACCCAAATCAGGAAAGTCTGTGGAAACACCGACAACAAACTATCAACAGGCTATGTTAAAATCTTCCCAAATGACGCGGAACAGCATAGAAAAATAACTAACTTCTGCAAAACACAAGGTTATGATTTCTACATAATCAAGCCACGAAATGAGCGACCACTCAAAGTGGTAATCAAAGGGTTACCTCATGATGAGGAGCCGGAAGAGATCAAAGCTATTTTAAAAAACGAATATAACCTACCAGTAACCAAAGTAACTCAATTAACTCAGCTTAAAACGAAACGACCACTCCCATTCTACCTAGTCGAACTAATTAGGAATAATGAAGCACAACTTATATTCGATATACAGCATATAAACTACCTAAAAATAACGGTCGAACCCTTTAGGGGAAGACGTATGGTCAATCAATGCTTCAAATGCAACAGATTCCACCACACTGCTGAGTGCTGTGGAATGGCACCCAGGTGCTTAAAATGTAACCAAGCACACCTTACTAATCAGTGCACTATCACTGAAAAAATCCAAGACCCTAGTTGCATCAACTGCAATAAAACAGGTCATGTTGCATCATATAGAGGGTGTGAAGCTTTTCCAAAACTTCCGAATAATAACACTATCAGAGACAACTACTATTCCCAAAATAGACTTAACAATTATAACAAACCAGCTTACATCCAAGAAAACAAATCTTTCGCCGATCTTTTTAAAGGCAACACTCCTCAACAGAGGGCGCCACGAGATCAACCATCCATCACTGTAAACAAACACAGAAACACAGACGATATCAATCTATCAACCACGCTAGGCGACAGTTTTATTAAAGACATCGCCGAAGCCACACAGGAATTAAGGAAACTCGTCAAACAATACCCTAATCTCTTCAAAGCGCTAAAAGATCTCAAAAATGCGCACACATTAGAAGATAAATTACAACTACTCATGACGGCTTTTCAAAGCCACGATTCAACCTCCTCTTACTAAGTTAATTCAAGCTAAACAGCCTAAGTATTGTGTACTGGAACGCAAACGGGATAAAGAATAAAATAAATGAATTCAGACTGTTCGTAAATAAGTATAACCCCGACATTATTTTATTACAGGAAACTCATCTGAGACCACAAAAGAAAATCTTTCTAGCAAATTACGCTTCCTACTACAGCTACCTAGAAATTACTAATCCTACACAAAACGCAGCAGGAGGAACTGCGATACTAATTAAAAATTGCATACCCCATTACGAACTTATAATTCCAACCCTCTAGCACGTAGAAGCAAACGCAATAGTTATTAATTTTAAAGATATAGAACCCATAACGCTCACCTCTATCTACATACCCCCCCACTCTGATACTTCACTTTTCACCTTCGATCTAGAAAATTTAATTCAAATTAGCCCCAACCAAATTATAGCCGGTGATTATAATGCACATCATAAGAACTGGAGATGTAACTATAACACACATAGAGGTATTTCCCTTAACACTTTCTGCAACAGAGCTGGTATCGACATCATTGCTCCTGCCACCCCCACAAGATTTGGAAATAATTCTACCTCCACAATAGACCTCGCACTTGTTAAAGACTTTATTTATCCCTATGAAATAAACTCCTTACCTGAATTAAGCTCTGATCACAACCCCATTCACTTAAACTTTTTTATTAATTATACTTTACCAAATAGCATAGGAAAAATACCATGGCAATATATCAAAAGTTATGCTCTAATCAGCCACATCATTAAGGGGATAGTCCTTCTCCAAGGACGGGTACCCCGACAAACCCACCATCGAGATCGAGGTGAATGGGGTCAATTCATGTGACGTAAAAGTCACATGTCATGTACCTCTTGCGCATGGCATTTAAGTTTCATCCGCGCCGCTCTCGTCGATCAGTCTGCCATTAACGTTCTCCGCCAAGTATGAAGCGGAATTTTTGTTTACATTTGAAGTTATAATTTTTGAGTCATTTTCTTTCCTCTTATTATGTGTTAACAGAGGAAATACTGGTGTGCTGATGGATGCATGCTTTAATGCGAAATACAAGAGGGACTGTCATGATAAAATGTTTTTTTATTTTCCTTTCAACAAACCTGACTTGGGTTGATAGCTTTGATATAGATTTTTTCAAGCCTTCGAAGCCAATGATATGCTCCGATCATTTTGAAGAATTCCTTCAGTGTGTGTCAGTTTAATAAATATAGCTGTTCCAGTAATTTGTTAGAAAAACTCTTCGAAGAAAAAGAAATCGGTAAGCGATTTGCCACCAAAAACAATCAAACAAAATCATGAGTGCATTTCTAATTTACTTCATTCACATTTGATGAAATTTCTGATAATTTTGAATATGCTTAGAAGGTTTTAAAATGTTTACATGAGTATTACATTGCATTTTTTTTACAAAATTTTATCTAAATTTAATTAACGTAAGTAAACAAACTTCTATTGCAAAAATAACAACTGCTATAATGCTAAACTTAGGTGGAAGTGAATATTACTAGCTTTCTAATTACATTTGCAGATTTGTGATGGATTCAAAGTGAATTTATATCAAACATCTTTTCTATTGTTCAAAATGAAATTTCAATAGTTTATTGTATTTAAACTGAAATTCACTGTTATCATAATATCCTGTTATAACACTGTGCACCTCAGTGATTTCTGTTTTAATAAATAAAGGTCTTTTCATTGAAAATTAATTTCCATATCAGCATTTATTATATAATTTTTATTCCAAACTTCATTGCTACATGCATGTTTCACTTTTTTTTTTATTTCTTTAACATATCAATTTTGAATTATAAAATTCTGTGAAATCCATAAAAGTGTTTCTTTCAATTCCTCTTTATATCCTATTTAACTTCTCTTTCTATATATATGTATATATATCATGACCTTATTGTTGTTTATTAAATTTACTCTATTATATGTTTTTTTTAGGTTTTTGTATTAGTGAGTACATTGAAACATTCATTGGATCATATTTTTTCAAATAATTATCACATATATTTTATCTCTCTCTCTCTCTTTCTATATATATATATATATATATATATATATATATATATTTGTAATGTGTAAATAAAAATTATGAAAGCGTGATTTTGTTTGTTTTCCTTTAATGATTTCTACAAATTAAAATGAAATTATTTATTCATAAGTTGCATAGATTTGAAAAAAGGTATCCATACCTTTTATATTTCATAATTTGAAATTGTAAACATAATTTATTCAATATATACTAATTTGAGTTTCATGTTCTTTCTTCTAAGCAAACTGAAAACATCAAATAACTCACTCTCAATATTTATAAAAGTAATTACATAAGAAAAAAAAATACAATAATTTCATTAGTAATCTTTAAAATATTAACTTATCTAAGAGTAATAATTATTTTTAAAAAGAACTAACTGGGGGAACTATATTCATAAAATTCAACATTCAATACTATTTAAATAATATGTAAAAAAGAACATATGTAATTTTTCAAAAACACTGCCATAGTCATTTGTCAAAATGTATCCTTCGGATGAAAAAATGGGGGTGGGGGGATATGGGAAAGGAAAGAATAAAGCGGCACCAGACTAATTAAAAAGCGATGTTAGTTAATTTTGCATAAACAATAATTCTATTGAAAATATTAATTAAAATTTTAATATAAGAAATAAAAATATATAACTAAGAAAATTTGGAGAAAATAATTCAAAATAATATCTTTAAAAAAATCAGAAGTTTTTAATAATTGATCGGCTAGCTTAATATTTACTAAACAATGTCAACAACAATGTAAACAGTGTCAACGTTATCGCCAGACATCACGACATGCGCAGAACGGTTGAAAATTGAACAGAAGCAGTTTGTTTGGTACCTGACACGTGACCGTGAATTGACCCCATTGAGTCGTGGACCAGTGGAGTCGGAGAGTAGTCGGAACCGACCTTCCAGAGATAAGCGG
Source organism: Argiope bruennichi (assembly GCF_947563725.1). Taxonomy (NCBI): domain Eukaryota; kingdom Metazoa; phylum Arthropoda; class Arachnida; order Araneae; family Araneidae; genus Argiope; species Argiope bruennichi. The sequence goes on from NC_079156.1 coordinate 109,592,853, forward strand.
AGCAGCGACGGAGTGAAGCTAGTGCTGAGCTAAGCTGTGTGCTACTGGCTGTAGTAGAGTCTGTTGTATGCTGCTGTTTATGCCGTTTTGTATGCTGCACGTCTCGGCTGAAGATAATCGTCTTCTGTGCTGTATATAGTTGTCGTCTTTGTGCTGTCCTGTGTGTCTTCGTGTAAATAAACGTCGTTGTTTTATTTTCTACTGCCGCCTGGTGATTGAGCGTTCTTCACACCATATAACTCCCACTATCCAAACGAACCCGGAAATTTTGTAACAATATGTTTATAATAGAAATAATATATAATATTTAATATAATAATAATATAATATTTAATATAATTTATATATAATTTAAATATTAAATTTTAATGTAATATATAATATAATTTAATATAATATTTTATCATATTATAGATTTCATGTTCACTACTTAGTAGCATAAAGCTGTATAGTAATTAAAGAAATAAAATTGAACGAATTGCAAATTTTGGAAAACTGGTTAGTCATACTGCAATAATTTTCTTTGGAGAAAAATTAGCATTAGAATTTCTTTCATAATGATTCGCAAAAACAATCTCGTCATAAAATGCATTCTTTAGAATTGATTCTCTATTGTGTCACAGTTTCCAGCTGGTGTTTAATTTAGGTATTTATATATTTTTATGGTCTCCATCATAAACTGTCGCGAAGCCGAAATCGCCAGCAACATTGGCGAAATCTTGGCATCTTATAAGCAATGAAGTTCAGCAATCTTGGTGTAATCTAAAAATAGCCAAGCAAACCTATTTTCTTGGCGTTTTTAGAGCAATCTAAAATTCGCCAAGTAAATATGGGAATGCAATCAACTTTGCACTATCTTGGCATTTTATGTATAATAGGGTTTGACGGAACCTGAAAATCACCAAGTAAAGCCCGGGTCTATGAAAATAAAAAAGTAGCTTACTCTATTGCTAAATTGAAGATTCTGAATGAAAAATTAAACCTTTTTTCATTATATGAGCGTTTATTTCTTTTTACAAAACAAGTATTGTATTTAGGTAGTCGGCGGTTCTTGCTTCGTATATACCACCTCTCCGAAAACCTCGTCTATTTCCAGACCCGCTTCGGCCATAACTTCGTCCTCTTGAAGAGCATCCAAGATTTGTCGAAGACTGTCCGAGACGAGGCGAATGTTATCTGCCACCACTCCGAGTCGTTTCGAAAGATCTCGAATTTCTCCGATCATACCATTGAATCTATCATCCAAGCCATCCTCATCATCGAGTATACTTTCGATGCGATTAGCGGTCATGCTGTTATTACCGAAAAATGACACGAGGGCACTCGATATCTCTCGAAGATTGCCGGAGACGCTAAGGAAATTTGTCTTTAAATTCCAATCATTTATCTTGATAGCCTGCAAAACATTGGAAAATTATGGTTTCATTATATGATGTATTATGTTTTCATTTATAGATGATTGGTAAGGCTTCTAATTTTTTGGCGATTTATCTCTGGGGATGTAATTGTCAACAAGTACCTAATGTTTTTATATTAATTCAATAAATAAGAACATCGAAGTTACTTCTCCCTTCCAAAAAAATCCAAATTAGAATTAGGGCTGTCATCTCGACAGCAGCCGGCGTCCTGGCATAGGGGTAGCTCATCTTCCCCGTGATCTGGACGTCCCGGGTTCGAATCCCGATTAAGGGGCATGTTTGTTCTTCATCTGTGTTCTATCTGTGAGGTGTGTGAATGTGCCCTCCCCCCCTTCCTGTAAAAAGGGGTTGTGCAAGAGAATGTTGAGTTTCATCTTCATATGAGCTGGAAGTCAGACTTCTGCCCTCGGATGCTCAGGAGTCTTTACCCTCAGAAGCTACTGCACCCCCTTTCCGTGGTAACACGTACACACCATCCCTCATCGCGACAGCAGAAGTCATGAAACTGAGGCTGAGACTAGTTAGATACATTCCATCCCGTAGGAGGTACATCACATCATTGAAGTGACGGGCACTCGACTCCACAACATTTCAATGCTTATTTATACGCCATGCCGATTATACAGCGACTTCTCCTCCACATACTTGTGGTACTCTTCCGGATAAGGTAATTCAAGACACTGTTTAAAATAAGACGAATAAAATAGATGAATCGGAAGAAAATAATTATCGTCTTTTAGGAGCTAATTAAACTCCCACTTTATACTATAGTGAACATATAATTGCTGCACTTTCGCTGAAGTCAATGTATTCCATAAGAAAATGAGTTCCTGGTTTGTGGCATGGAAGATGATGGCGTTGTCAGTGTATATGATGTGTGGTAGTAGGACCACTGTCCCATCTGGACCTGAGCCTAAAAATAACAAGCCCACAAATATTTACAGACAACAGCAAGACTTACTGGATACATTTTGGAAAAGATGGTCCAAAGAATTTTTGCTGAAATTACGTTCATATCATCAAGTACGAAATGTCAAGCAATCACCACAAGTACGAGTAGGAGACTTGGTCCTATTACAAGAAGATCTACGACCACGAAATATGTGGAAAAAAAAACTCTTGTGGTGAAATGAATCGATGATCGTGACGGAAAAATTCTACCAGCATCCTTCGTGTCAAAGGGAAAGAGAGACAACCCTTCTATTTCAACTATGTCGAAGCAATCACCACAAGTACGAGTAGGAGACTTGGTCCTATTACAAGAAGATCTACGACTACGACATATGTGGAAAAAAAACTCTTGTGGTGAAATGAATCGATGATCGTGACGGAAAAATTCTACCAGCATCCTTCGCGTCAAAGGGAAAGAGAGACAACCCTGCTATTTCAACTATGTCAAAGCAATCACCACAAGTACGAGTAGCAGACTTGGTCCTATTACAAGAAGATCTACGACCACGACATATGTGGAAAAAAAACTCTTGTGGTGAAATGAATCGATGATCGTGACGGAAAAATTCTACCAGCATCCTTCGCGTCAAAGGGAAAGAGAGACAACCCTGCTATTTCAACTATGTCAAAGCAATCACCACAAGTACGAGTAGGAGACTTGGTCCTATTACAAGAAGATCTACGACCACGACATATGTGGAAAAAAAACTCTTGTGGTGAAATGAATCGATGATCGTGACGGAAAAATTCTACCAGCATCCTTCGCGTCAAAGGGAAAGAGAGACAACCCTCCTATTTCAACTATGTCAAAGCAATCACCACAAGTACGAGTAGGAGACTTGGTCCTATTACAAGAAGATCTACGACCACGACATATGTGGAAAAAAAACTCTTGTGGTGAAATGAATCGATGATCGTGACGGAAAAATTCTACCAGCATCCTTCGCGTCAAAGGGAAAGAGAGACAACCCTCCTAATTCAACTATTCATATCTCTAGAGGTTGACCAGAGTGGGGAGGATGTTGCGACAAGTAAGCAAACATTTTAGCATAATTACTTTTAGCTTGAGTGCTGAAAATAATTGCTTGTTATTGTTGTTATTCTAAAAACTGCTCTTTTTGACTTGTAACGTCTACGTATCGTGAAGAAAATAAATATATGATATACTAACGTCTCTCAACAAATAGTGTTACTTGCAGTTTTACAATTATTAAATAAACTTACGTGCAGAGTATGTTATAACATTTAGCCTTTCGATATTATTCGATTTTCAATGTTATTCGACTTTCGATATCCTTTCTATTTTTGATGCTGATGAAATTTTTTAATCATATAAAAATTGTATACCAGAGTATAATAATAAGTTTAGTTTCTTTCTGTATATCTAATTAGCTGTCTTTGGCGATCACCTCGTTTGCTCTTAAATTTGAATTTGTTTCATTTTAGTTTGTATTATTCAATCTGAACTTCTATTTCCAGTGTTTTCTGTAGAGCAGCTTTTGTTCTCCTTTCTTAGAAATGTGATTAAAAGTATTCGGTTTTACTTCCGTGTTTCTTTTGGCATCCATATTTTATGATATAAAAAACAATTAAAAGATTAAAAACTGAAATTAAATGTAACCAATATCTCCAGCAAACCAATTGGTCACCAAAGACGACAAATCTTTAATATCAGTAGAGAAGAGACTAACTTCGTTTTCCATACTTTCTACAAAATTGAGAATCTAAATTAATTCTCTTCTCAATTATGTAGAAAATTCACCCCACTTTTGATGGGTTTTTGCATCAAGTTGGTGTTTAAACGATGGGCGAAAAGTCCGCAAAATTTATAAAACCCGGAAAAATAACAAAATAAAAAACGGTTTGCAGGTTTAGCGTCGGTAAGTCATGGGATTATTATTTTTTTAAGATAAGGGAAAAAAATTAATAAACAGCCGATTGGTGGCGTTTCTACATAAGTGAAGGGAAAGACACAAAAATACCAAATCATTTATTATGGCAATATGTGTTTCACATGCCCACCACCACAGGTGATAACCCATTGCAGGCATATCACAAATCTAGCAAACACAGCGTGCAGCATGTTCGGCTGTATGCATCTGCCGGCGGAATGCATCTTTCAATTCCGACAGATTCGATGGACGAGATAGATACACCCTTCATTTCAAATTTCCCTATAAGAAAAAGTCTACTGGTGTCAGATCTGCAGACCGAGGAGGCCATGGAAACTTGCAACGTCTGCTAATGATTCTCTCTTCTCCGAATGTCTGTATCAGGAATTTGCTGCTGGTCTCTCATCGATCTCTGAAACCAGTATCGGAGTGTGTGAAGAAGGCAGATCCTCCTTTCAGTCAAGGCTCACATTTATGGGCAAAACTGTGCGGGGGACACTTCTGATATTATTGCGCGTCCCAGCAAATTCCTTGACTGGAATATCAGCGAGAATTGTTGCTATATCTTGCAAAAACACAACAGTAGAAGGCGTATTTTTTTCACGCAAACATAGAACAACCATTTCGAGTATAGAAGCGTTAAATAACGCTAACCATTTACTCTCACCGTTTTCCACCCATTTACTGGATACAGTGTTTCAAAGAAAAGGAGTCCTTTGATGAAAGAACCTGTGAGCACACACCGAACTATGACTTTGGGGGGGGGGTGGTGCAGTGGTTTCTCAGTGTACACTCATGACTTTGACGTCGCTCAGATGCGATAGTGTTTGCGTATTAACTTCGCCATGAAGCGAAAAATGAGCTTCATGTGTTCACAAGTTGTTACAGCCCCAGGAGAGAGCCCACCTCACAAATGCTTATCTCTTTACAGTATTCAACAGCAAAAGTTCATGGCAAGACTATAATCATAGATCAAGAGCGTAAGTATTTATAATCGTCTGTCTCATTTGTATGTCTCCAACTAAGTCGCTCATACCAGCGCTACCTATCGGCTGTGCTATGAATTTTTGTCCTCATCTTATAAAAAAAATCCCGTGACCTATCAATGCTAAACTTACAAACCGTTTTTTATATTGGTTATTTTTTCAGGTTTTATGAATTTTTAAAGTTTTTACGGACTTTTTGTCCACCCTGTATATGCATATGTATGAATTTCTACATAAATCAAAGTTATAGAATTGGATCTAACAATTAATCTTAAGATTATACCAGAATATATAGAACTCCTTAGTTATTAAAAATATATAAAACGCAAAATATTCCTATATTAAAAAAAATATGAACCTTTTGTGATAAAATATTTGCAATCTGTAATACACCTTCGCAGAATTGTTCTGTCACTGCCTGCAAGCTGGACAAGGAACCGACAACTGGAGGCACAGGCTGTTGAAGAGTAGGCACTTCGTGAATTTCTCCAATACTAGTATTCGGCATTTCTTCTTTTTTTCTGCTCAGTCCTTTGGATTGCTGTTGATGCGGATTCAACTATTTTGTGTGAACACGTTGCTAATCGATATGAACTTTTTATTGATAGATAAGTTCTATTTTTTCTTAAATGTTCATGCTGTCACTGCATGGAAAATACAGAGATAAATTTCTACAAGGTTGAATTAGAAGAATAGTTTGTTATTACAGGTTTAAATTAGAAATATAAGTGTACAAAGAGAAAGTATTGCAATCAACGAAAAATTCGACCCCAAGACTTTGAGGGATCTTCATGTCTAAGACCTCGCCGAGACCGAAAAAACTCAGTTCTGTAATTGTGACTGTCTGTCTATTAACACGATAACCCAAAATACTTTGATTTAAAGAGATTAAATTTGATATGTTTCGTTTTTACACTAGATTTGATGATATCTGTCAAAATTTGAAAGAAATCTATTCAAAGGAAGTCTCTCTATTTGTCTATCTGAGTATAAACTAACACAGTACATTCGGTTTTGACGGCGACCAAAATGCGCCAATAAAAAATTTCGCCAAATTATAAAAACATACTTAAATATCCTGTATGACATGCTATACAGTTCGGCAATTGAAATCGCCAAATTGGCGAAATTTTTCTTGGCTCTTTTTGATTACCGTGACAACCGACAAGTACCATTGACACTATAACGACAAAAACTGAAACTCTAGACAGATAAAATTTATTACCTAAAGTGTGGTATCAAATTTAACGTAATCTGTCAATGGGTTAACCATCTGTCGGTTTGTACATTTTGATTCATGGTTTCGTGATAATTCTAAAACACAGCATCTTAACACATTGAATACCGCGTGACACACATGTGATTCACACTATTATCTAATTGTATCGAACCATATATCTAAATAGAATCCCCTTTTCTACTGTAGCTAAGAGACAGTAAAGAAGGATTCATCTACTTAGATATATAGTCCGCTTATCACGCAGTAAACATGAAGAAAAATGAAATAACGTGATAAAATGACATTTGATACTTGACCTTGTTATATAATTATTGGTCTCTGACTTAAATTTTGATTTCAGTCAGTAGCCCCCCTCCCCCCCCAAAAAAAAAATTCAAAATACAAACTCGGTTTTATTTTTTATACCACGAAGCACAAAAGAGTTATGTGCAGGAATCTGAAAATAAAAATTTAAGCACTTGTCGCGTTTACGACCTTTCCCAAGATCAAACATTATTAGTAAGGTGTACCACCTTTATTAGAGAGCATGTAAGAAAGTTTCAGATAGATCCACTTGTTAATCTTCCATTTGCAACGTAGAAATCTTTTTCCATTTTAATATTATATAAGGGTCTAGAAGATAAAACAATTCTAAAACATATCACTCCAGAAAAAACTCAAACAACCAACCATCCTCAAGCTAGTAAAGTAACAGCCCGACGGGCCTTCCTCCTCCTCCATGGCCCGCCTTTTTGTGTATGTTTATATATGTTTATTATATTGTGTGTGTTTATATAGGTACTTTAGTGTAGAACTCAATGAAACACACACAAGAAGTAGAGCTGAACCAATTTATTAATTCAACTCTGAACTCAGAACCCAGTAATTGACAGATCTTCTGCTTTTATACAGCAGGGAAAGTTCCAGAATACTTTTCTGGAGACAGTAAGAAAAGTCCAGAACATTTGTCTGCTAAAATAAAGAAATGTCCAGAATCTTCTGAAACATGAAATAAAGGAAAACATAAAATCAAGGAATTGAAAATTTACACAGACCGTGAATCGCATTGTCTTTAGCAGGATTCGAATTTACGATCTCTTGTTTAAAAGACGAGTACTATGACCATTCGGCCATGGAGTGTCGACTGCCCCTTTTCAATGCGGCAATATATTTTATAAAAATAATAAAGTACACTTGACCAATAAAGGGGATTTGCATATACTTTCAACCCACAATTGTAGGTTGAGACACTGTAAAATTATATCTGTACAACAAGTACATGTAACTAAATACTGCTCGTGAATGATTGGAGTGCTGGATTGGATCTCATCTCCGTGTGCCCTGACTCAGGCTTTACAACCAACTCGGGTATACTTGGGGTCAAGTGAGCATTAACAGAGATGTAGAGTTAAACTTCATAATTTTGAAATAATTAATGATGAGGTTGGCATCAGAAATATTACATCACTTTCAAAATTTTTATAATACACAACAACAAAAAGACTATGAACCTTATGGACAAATTTAGCCCATAGCAAGCTAATATAAGTGGCTGATTTTCAATGAAATCATGTTTCAAATCTATATCCTCTGAACCTTAAACTAAGACTACAACCAATTAGCAACATTCCTTAATTGGTATAACATGAAACGAAATAATTAAATAAATGAAAATCGAAAGGCTTGTAAGGAAAACTATTAAATCTATTAATCTTACTCGAATCTTAAAATATGATGCAAAATCGTTATCCTAAAAAAAAATTATTTTGAGAAAAATCACCTTTGAATTTCTTTCTGTAAACCAATTAAGTTAATGTATTGCCTTTATTATTAAACGACTTATAATTAAAATCATGAAAAAAACACTTCATTTATCTTCCATCATGCATTTTAGAATAACAGCATTTATATATATTTATCCGAATAGAATGATAACACTAGGCAGCTACATCTTGAACGGGTTCAGCTCCAGATTTCGCACAAATATAAAATTCCAATGATAAAAACTTAATTGGATTTCATCCATCTAGTTAATGGCATTTTTGAGTTATTCTATTCGTATACGCAAGGACGGACTTTTCATGGTCGGATTTTATTTGAAATTTTATACACCCTTAAAATTTTGGTATAAAAACCGAGTATCAAATAAATGACTGACCCACAGTGGTCTAATAGGTAGCGATTCAAAAAGATTTAGATGTAGAATTTTTTTATGCTTAAGATTTATCTACGATTATGTAGAAAACTGTTTGTAGAGCATCTGGTTCTTTCAAAAGAAAAAAATTAATTAAATGAAAATAATGTGAAGTATTAATTTCCCAAAACATAATATCCTGTCGAAATCCATATTTGTAATTTTTCATAATAAACTGCAAGATATTCACATACATATGGGACCTTGTGATTCGCAGCCCAGTAACATGGCCACAATACAAAATCAAATGCTCGTGTAGCGTAGCTGTTAACTGGCTTATAAGCTTTCACCACAAACTCTCCCTCCAGTGAGTCGGAGGTGAGACGAACGATATGGCTGTTGAGTGGTGATGTATTTGCTATTGATTCTAATGCGCCTGTCCTCATTTGAGTAGCACCAAGCGTTATGGCCAGCGTGTGTGGGTGAGTGGTTGCTGATGCTGTTGCTGCGTCAAGTGAGTCTGACGACTTCAGGTTGCTGCGTCAAGTGAATCTGACGACTTTGGTTTGCTGTGGGTAGATGGAGCCACAACAGCTGTACGAAGGTTAAAGAAGGTTCATCGTCCGAGGTCACCAATGAAGCTGATTGGAATGAGCGAGAATAGAACTTAGAGTTCGCAGCCCAGTAACATGACCTCAATACAAAAGCAATCGCTCGTGTAGCGTAGCTATCGAAATCTGGAGTTCGAATTATAATAATTTCTCTTTATTTTTTTCATTTTTTCACCTACAAGAGGATGAAAACGCGAGAAAAATTACAGATATGGATTTCGACTGTGAATTAAGTGAATACTTTCCATATGGGTAGATGGAGCCACAACAGCTGCACGAAGGTTGAAGAATCATCGTCCGAGGTCGCCAATGTAGCGGATTGGATTGAGTGAGGATAGAACTTGGGATCTTTTGGTCCGCAGCCCAGTAACATGACCACAATACAAAAGCAAATGCTCGTGTAGCGTAGCTGTTAACTGGGTTATAAGCTTTTACCACAGTATAAAGACCGAGTACCAAATCTTAAATGACTGACACAGAGAGGTCTAAAATGTGGAGATTCAAAAACATTTCGATGTGGAATTTCTTTTATGGTTAAGGTTTATATATGATAATGTAAATAAAACTACTTGAAGAGTATCTAATTCGTTCATAAAATAGTTTAATTAAATGAAAGAAATGTGAAGTATTAACTTCCCAAAATAAAATTAGAATTTGCAACGACAATTCTTCTAATTGATTCAAGTTTGAGGACAAAAGATGATGATGAAATATGACCGGTCTGCATGATCAATCAAATTCTAATAGGATTCGTTTAAATTTGACTGGTCATGTGGAAAGTGTTAACTTAATTCACTATCGAAATCCATATCTGTAATTTTTCTCAATAAACTACAAGATATATGTTAATTATTACTAGCTGAATAACTGGGCCAGCCATCTGGAGGTTGCTGTGGATGCTATGGGCCGGCCCCTCCTCAATCGCGGGGCCCTGACATGATCAAGAACTAAAATAATGCTCAGAACAATGAACATTCCATCTGAAAAATAAAAAAAAGAGTTGCGCAACATTTAACACAAAGATCACATGAACAAATTATCCCTGCTTTAGGAAATGATGTCCTTAACAAAATTAAAGATGATATAAAAGCCGCCACGTACTGCAGTATCCAAACGGATTGTACTTCTGGTATTCCCCAAGAGCAGCAAACTTCAGTCATTATTCGGTTTGTAAATTTTGAAGAGAAAAGATTAACTAACTATAAATGAGTTATTTAGACGATTTATTGAAGTAATTGACGTGATGGAGAAGGAATGGCAAATTCTATTGAAAAGATTAAGTGACGATTTAAATATTGTGAATTGTAGAGGACAGCCATACAACAACGGAAGCAACAAGAAAGGGAAATATAAAAGTGTACAATCTAGAGTAATTGTTCTAAAGCCTCGTGCAATTTATGTGCCTTGCCTATTACACTCTTTTAACTTATTAATTTGCGATGTCGCTTCCAGCAATAAATATTGTAAGATGGTTTTTTTTTAATTTCTCAACTTTTATATTGCTTATAATAAGTAATTCCTAAATGTATTAACTGTTAAAACTTTTCTTTATATTACCCGTTACTATAATGAATGCTGAGTGCTCTTTCAGCAAATTAAAATTAATAAGGAACTAACTTCGGTCAAGCGTGTGTGCAGAACACTTAAATGCATTTGTTATACTAAACATCGAAAAAGAAACTACGAAAAATTGTAATTTTTCTGAAGTAATTAATAGCAAACACAAAAAAATAATTACGCATTAAATAACCATGCAATAATATTATGCGTTTGTGTTTGTCATTTTTTTAATTTAAAAGAAGTTAGAGTCCCAAATGAATTCTTGCACCCAGGTGCCTTTATAGGGAAGGCTGGCTGCGCTGAATAATTAAGAGACTATTCAGCTGAATCGATGTATATTTATACTAGTATAATGGCTAAAGCATTGTCTTGAAAACCGATGTCCAGTTTTTTTCTATTATCATCATTATTGCTATTATTATTATAATTGCTTCTTTCACAACTAAAGAATAAGACACAAAGGATAGGATAAAAAAAGTAAAAATAATCTTATAATAATTTATAACGACATAAATAGAATAATTAAGATGTCTGCTATACCATTAACTCTTCAATTTCAGTCAAAACAAGGGACCATTTATCAAGTGTTCCTAAAAGAATCTTTTCTAGTTCCATCGCATTTTTAAAAGATATTCCAAGCTGACATTATAGGAATCTAAAAATAATATAACTACATTTTGCTTACGAGTTCTGTCCCCGAAGTTTAAATGGAGGATTCAATTTAAGTCAAAAGCAGGAGACAAAGAATCAGTCACCAAGTTTTCACAAAAGTCGCCCTCCCCTTTCCATTGCATTTTTTCAAGATATTCCAAATCTACATTATAAAATATTAAAAATAGTATAACTGCATTTTATCTACGAACTTCTGTCTCCGAAGATTATACTGATCTTTATTTGTTGAAAAAAAGAAAAAAACGTTTTTTATTTATCTTTAATAAATATAGGTTTGGTTTGGTTATATTAACGTCCCGTTTAAAGCAACACTAGGACTATTTTGGGACGGACCTCGTCATTTTGAACCGCGGTCAGATGACGAGGACGACACCTGAGCTGGCACCCCCCTCTCCACACCACACCAGCGGGAGGACGTTTGGTCACGACGGATTTAACGTGCAACAGACCCCCTTACACGACGGTTCTTCGGTGAAATCGGGTTACGAACCTGAAACCCTCCCGTTCCGAAGTCGGGACCTTACCTACAGGCCACCGCGGCCTTTATTAAATACAGGAATGTATCTAATGGCATTTATTCTTCACTTTAATTCGTAATAAGAAAAAAAACACATACCTTTTGATTTGAGATACTACTTGCAATGAATCTGAATGTTCCTTGAAGTTCGATGTATCTGCTATAAATGTTTTTTGAATTTCATAAATATTAAAAAATTTTGAATTTTGATAATCAATTTTTGTATGCCGTGGATGAGAAATATTTTATTTAATAATTCCAACAAATGCAATATCAATTCCATTATTAATCTGCAACAGTTAAGTAGATAAATGAATGACATATTGTTAAGAAATTTTAATCTGTTTTTAATCCTAAAGAAATGTGATTATTGCTTTAAATTCTCATTGTTAATTTACCCGTAATTTTATTTGATAAAAATCATTTACCATGGCTGTAATGTTACCAATGTAATGTTGAAAAAAAATTTTTGGCATAGGAATTATAAAAACAGTAAGTGTTATAATCGTTAAATAATGATTTCATAAATCTTTATATTTTAAGAATCTCTCCAAATAAAATTTGTGATTTAGACGCGTTTTCTCAACCGATTGAAGGGAAAAAAAAAAAAAAAAATGCCGGCGTCCTGGCATAGGGGTAGCGCGTCTTCCCCGTGATCTGGGCGTCCCGGGTTCGAGTCCCGGTTTGGGCATGGTTGTTCTTCTGTTGTTCTATGTGTGAATGTGCCCTCCTGTAAAAAGGGGTTGTGCAAGCGAATGAGTGATGCGTGAGTGGCAAAGTCGTACTCTTGGCCCTAGTTGGCGCTGCTATAAAAAATAAGAGACGTTCCCCCTCAGGCTTAAATCGCTATCTTCGTAACAGTGGGCTTGTCAGTGGCAAGTGCCATAAGAAACAAACAACAAACAGAAAAAAAAAATTGACACAAAACTGCACTTTAAGGCACAGAATCCCACGCTAAATTTGATACATTAAAATTCATTGCGGTTTTGAATTATAGCGTTTATATTGTTACAAATCTGTAATTTTGCTACCCGTCACGAATAGTATCACCGTAAGAAAGACCGTTGTACGATCTGTCCTGTGCATGTTGAGTGGGTGCCGCGTCAATAACCTCGGAGCCTGGCGACAAATTTGGCGAGCATTTGACGGCTTGGCGATGAATTTAGCTACTTTGGCGATAAAATGGATTATACTGGAAAGTTCTAGAAGTTTCACGATCCATCCAGTAGGAACCAAGATACACTCAGATACGCCCTGCTTGATCTGGAAGATTCTGGCCCCGCCTCCCGGAAGTATAAAAGACAGGCACTCTGAAGTTGCAGGGAAGTCGTGCGTATCGTCAAAAGGGTGTGTGAGAGAAGTCGGAGTCGCCGACAAGTAAGAGGTTTGAGAGGATTAGACAGCAAACAAGCTGCTGAACTAGCAATTAAATGCGCTGCGTCATTATGATTGATCGATGGTATTTTGTTGTAGAAAATTTTTTGTAACAATAAGCTTTTGAAAATACAGACCGGCAGACTTTCAATTCCTTGTTGGATTTGGCTCAGAATTTCACTGACAATTTGCTGCTAAAACTGATTGAGATATTTAATTGAATATTATTCTATAAAAACCTAAGATTAAAGGGGGTTTTACACTTAGCCAGCTATAATCCCTCTAGTAAGACCACGCATGCGCAAAAACTGTATAGTAGTAATACTTGTCCCGTCAAGACAAGAACTTGCTATTGTCCACTCTTTCAGTGCATGCGCAATCTTTCTTCTGCGCATGTGTGATTTTGCTGAATGCAGCCTACCTTAAGAATTAAGAACTCTGTCGACCATCTGGAAGAAAATGCATCAACCATTGCCCAGAGTTTCTCACGACTGATTGGTCTAAAATTATGAAACTGTTGATTGTCCAAAAATAGTGTTATTGAAAGCTTTATAACTGGGTCAGATTTGAATCGTAGGAGATAGAAATGTTAGATTTTTAGGATTATTTTACTGAATATGATTCATAGGATAGAAAGACTGTATAAAATTTAGTTTTCATTTTATTTTCAGAAGTAAATTAATAGACTGAAATAAAATAAAATATTACTTATTACATTTAAATTCTTTTGAAAGTAAAACTGAAATTTACGGTGAACCACAGAATATTTTTATTAAATTATTCTTTGAAATAGTGCATAAATAATAATAATAAAATTCTTTGGAACGTAGAAGACTTCAGTGCTAAAAGATTCAATCCAATTTTGAACCCAATTTTTGAAAAAATATTTTTGATTTCAGCAAAAATGTTTTTGTATCCATTAAAATTTAACGACTATCATTTCAATTTAATTTTCAAATTTTATGGGGGGTTGACAGAAAATTAGACAAATACATAATAAAATGAGCAGAACGTCAAAAATCTTTTATAATAGTAAGAATTATGTAATATCAAAAGTTATGTCATCATCATAGCTTTTCCACATTGATTTGATTCTGGATCGAATTTGCCAAAATTCCTTCATGTAAAGTTCTCTTCTTCAAACCCCCCCCCCAATTTATTGGTAATTTGTCATTACCTACTAAGTAAATCCTTTCTTTATCTTAGTACAACCATTAAGTAATCTCATTGCCATGTCATTACTCTACTCGCCTATTATGTCAGGAGGTTAAGAACCCCGAGTTCAAGAGCTCAGTGATCCTATCCTGAAATCGGCAAAATCAAAATTTAGAGTTAAGAAATATTTGCTGAAGGCTCAGTTAAATAATAAATGATTTAAAAATTAATTATTAATAATTAAATATTAATTTAATAAAATGATAATTGTTTTTTTTATCAATTAGCAAAGCAATCAAATTTCTTAAAATATTTAATTGAACATTTTGGCTAGCATTCATTCCGGTGAATTAGATGGTCGCCAAAAGGCGGCTATCCATTAAATATAATAAATGTTAACACATATGATAACGCACCACCTCGAAATTAATGCGTCCTCTGATAGGAACTGAGCATTCATAGGGAAAAGAAGTTTCTGATTACATTGGTGGAGGTCTGAGGCATTGAATTGAAGCGTAATCTTAAACAAAGTCGAAGATTGGAATAACAGGCAGACGATAGATGTATCGTCTGAAAAAATAATCTCCTTATAATTGTCATATTATTAAGAATTGATTTTCCCCCTTCATATTTGATTATAAGTCACAAGTTTGCATATTTCACCTTTTTTTGTTGTTGTATGTTTTAACCAGGTGTCTTGAATAAAATGTCGTGTCAAATTTATATATATATATATATATATGTAATGATATCTCTTAATCTAAATTTAAATCCTAATTAATTTCCTAATTTTTATCTTAATTTATCTCATATTAACTTCATTCTAACATGTTTTCTTATTACCTGATCCAATTCCCCCCTTTTTTATTTAATCAATTCAACATGTGCTCTATAAAACTGCTCACTTCAGCTTTTTCACATCCATCAAGTGAAGGGATAAAAATCCTTAATGCTTACCACATTATTTTAAAGATATCAACATTCCCCTTTCCTAAAACTACATATGTCAAAGAAATCCCTATCAAAATCTCATAGTAAAACCACCGAAAGGAAACATTTCGGTCTCTTTTGTTTTTGTGTCGCGATGCAAATTGAAGCAGCTTTTGCCACTCAGTATTTGTACAATACAATATGTTATAATCTGATTCACAATCTACAATTTGGAAACCATATGGCTCTGAAGAATTGGCGGCTACCTTCATCTTCAAACAGATGTGTGCATTTTTGGAGAGGGGGGAAAGCATGAAACAGATACCAAATCGCGAGAAATAATAGATCGTAATAAACACGATTGCATTGAACTGAACATATTTTTTTTCTAATTCCCATCATTGAAAAACCTTGAATTGCATGTCATGCAAGAACAAAACACAGCCAAATCTGGGTAAATTTCTATTCATGCCTCAATCCTAACTTACGAAAATAGACTCGTCTGATATCGCGCAAATTTTATGTCACACTCATCAACTCGTGAGAGCCAGACTATACACAGCACATTTCATATTACAATAGATTTTATTCTGGCAATTCATGTAGCTTGGGACTTTATCTATTGGTTAATAAAAGAAAGCTTTAAAACTTCAAAAATATCAAGCAAATATGTAAAAAAAAAAAAAAATGATGAAATGAACAACCCAAGCAAATAAAATGAAATTGCTTTAATTATTTAGAAAAATGATTTACAATTATTTACATATGATACATTTACAAATTAGTTGCTATATCATTTATACACAATGATCGTAGCAACCCAGATCACAGGATACAAACCTTATTGAATTTGATCATTCTGCTAATAAATCAATTATTCTGTAAGAATCATAATCTGTTAAAAAAGTCATTAATATTAATATTGAAAGTACTTTGATTCCTACTTCATCATATTAAATGCAATATCTCTTTACAAAGCATATCAACAATCAATAACAGTATTCCTAAATTTTGAGCATGCGTATTTAAAATCTTGGTCCCAACAGTTATAATAAGTATTAAACAATCTACTACAAAAGCTGAAGGAATAACCACAATAATACTTTGTAGAATAAAATATATTAATATTTAGTAACAATTATTAATTGAATACTTTTGAATATCCATGTTGCAACAGTGTTCAGAGAAAATTTTCTAATGTAATTGAACAATCAAAAATGGAGCTCTACATTTTTGCATATTTAAATTTTGCACAAATTTAAAAAAAGTTATATAGAAATATGATCCATTTTTGAAACTAACCATATCAGTATAAAACTTTTTTTTTTATTTTTTTAATAAATCTAATTAATAAATAATTTGAATGAGGATATTTTTCAATACTATTTTTGAAACTAACCATATCAGTATAAAACTTTTTTTATTTTTTTAATAAATCTAATTAATAAATAATTTGAATGAGGATATTTTTCAATACTATTTTTGAAATTAACCATATTAGCATAAAATATTTTTTACTTTTTAATAAATCTAATTAATAAATAATTTGAATGAGGATATTTTTCAATACTATTTTTGAAACTAGCCATATTAGTATAAAATATTTTTTACTTTTTAATAAATCTAATTAATAAATAATTTGAATGAAGATATTTTTTAATACTTAAAAGTTTTAATATAAAAAACAACAGCTGATACAAATTGAATTAGAAACAAATTTAAATTTACAGAAAATTACCAAAAAGCTTTAAAATATACAAAAAAAATTAACATATTCGCGTTAATATTCTATTAATGATTCCACTATCAAGTAAAATAATCATAAATTCAAGCGATTTAGATTTGCATTTATTTCATTAATATATTTTTGTAAGTTGATTTGCACTTTATGAATAAAATATCTAAATGACAAATGTTATTTTATTACTATCATAATTATTGTGGGCCTTATGAAAAAATTAAAATAAAAAAGCCTAGTTATTCCTTCAAATTAATCATCACCGAGAAGTCCTGATAATGGATCATCAAAGAGATCAACAGGTTTCTTTTCTGCTTCCTTCTTGACTGCAGTGCTTGAAGGTTTGCTGGAAGAACTAATAGTTTTATCACTTGATAATGGATCAGTAATACTAAAAATATCATCACCTATAAAAAGAAAAAAAATCCAAATAAATAAAAAAATATTCATGCATAAACTAAGCAGCAATAAGATAATTAGGTAATTATTTATTTATTCACTAATTGTTTTCATTCTGACCTCACCTCACCTAAGTCCTTCTAGTTAATGCATTGGCATAGTTGAGGAGTATGAAAAGGTGGAAAAGTGTAATAGGTTCTCTCCTAAGCTCATGTTCTTAAACAGCATTATTCAAAAACTGGTAAATTGATGTTGTCTTAAGAAATAAATTGAGCACTGAGGTCATAAAGCAACTGGTGTTTTTCCGATTTTCTTCCAAGTGAAACATGAGTATGAGCTGATTTATCCTTTAGTAAATGAGGAAGTGATCTTCCAAGAAGATACACACTCTACTCTTAGATCACAGCTAAGTCAGAGTTCTATCTCGGATGCTATGATGAATCTCCAAGGTGACACACAAATGGAAAAAGAGGCACTTGAGATATTTACATCTTGCCATTGGCAAACTTAAGTATTAATGGTGTAACATTGGGAAGCATAGTATTAACTGCATACCAAAGACGAACATAAATAATGAAAAAGCTATTAGCATGTGATCTTTGATGATTAATGGTTGCTTCGTTCCTATTTGTCTCCTCGCTTTAGCTGTATCCAACTGCCGACTCACTACTCCTCATACGACACGACGCTGTTTCCACAATAAACACAAGGACTCGGGCACACAGCTCCATTCAGCTAACTCTTGATCTACACACAACGATTAAATTTCACCGAACTCATCCAACCATTCGCCGTCATTTCCGCAACTCGTTTAACGACTCCGACTGACTGCAGCTTGAGATTGCTGGCCTTTTATAGTTTCCGGAAGGCAAGCAGAGAAGGTTATGGTCCAATCAGACGTATCTCGGTTCCTATTGGCTCAATTGCTAAAATTCTGGAAGTTTCCAGTAAAATCCATTTTGTTGCCAAAATCGCTAAATTTGTCGCCAAGCTCTGAGATCACTGACGCAGACCCGATCAGCACCCAACAGAGCTGATCGTAAAACGGTCTTTCCAGTTCCAGTGATTGAACTAACCATGTTGGGAAGCATCGTTACAAGTTTGTGATATAGATATATATATATATATATATATATATATATATATATATATATATATATATATATATATATATATATGCATTTTTCATTTGCCTGGCCGATAAGGAACACACTTTTGGAATAAACTTTATTTTCCCACGGGAGGCATAATTTGTACAATGGAAGTAATAATGCTGCACGTCTGTTTATATCTGGACACAAGAGTAAGAAGTGAAAAGTTTTTTCCCCCTTATTGCTTTTTACTGACATATTTTCTAGGGATTCTTTCATTTTGTTTTTTAAGAAAGGGAATCTTAGAAAGGTATGCCACATGCATCAGGAATTTTTATCCCTTCACTCGGTTTGTGCTAAATCCAAACTCTGAAATTTTTAAGAGTGAGTATTAGAAATAATTAAATTTAAAAAAAAAGGATTTGGATCAGAAAAAAAAATTCTAGAAAGCAACATGGTCTAATTAATGATAATTCGAGTTTTAATTAAATTAATATTATTATAAATATATTATCTATTGAGAAATATTCTTTTCTCCTAAAAGTGGGAAAATATTCTTTTACGAAAACCTTTAAAGAATCATTGGAAAAATGCGATGGAAACAGTAAAAATCGGTCATATTCACAAATTCGTTTATAAACATGAATTAATGTTTCAATAATGCAGGTAAGAAGTTTGATAACTAGTAAAAAACTTTTTAAAACTTCAAAGGCGTATTCAGGCATTTGCCAGCCCTATGCAAACCACATAATCTGACAACTCTTTTAATTGCTAGTCAATTTAGGCTCATATTTTCCACAAGTTTTTATCTCATTCAACATGTTATTGCTTTATTTAATTTTTTTTTTATTTTATGAAATTTATAAAAATATGGATGTTTATTTATTTTTTTAATATAAACTGCTACGAAAATCGACCCGGAGGAAGAATAGTACAAGAAATCCAAAAAAACTCAATACTGCATAAGAAAACAAAGGTAGCAAAATACAGGTGAAACATTCATAAAGCAGGTACTTGCAAAAATCAAATATCATCAGCAGATAACAAACCGCTATAAATAGCAACAACGTCATCCAATATGAAACCATTCGAGATCTCATTTTACAATCAATATACCAAAAAGAGAGTTTATTTCATTGACTTGCTTTAATTTTTTTGTGTTCATATAAGTTCTGTGACAGGGCACAGAATCTTTCTGAAGAATCTTCGAATTCGCTTCTTAATAGCCAATATTCCTACAATTTATAGAACCTTCGCTTTTGTCTCCAAAATCCTCAAATTCATCTAGAAGTCGCCAAATGGCCAAAAGGTCATTGACCTGGCATCCATTAAATTTATCTGGAAATATATTTTCCTTGCTATAACGCTAACTGTGCAAGGAAGTAATATTACAAATTTGCAACAATATCATGGGGAAAAAAAAAAAAAAAGGACTAAAGTCATAAAATTTCAGAAAATTTAGTCTAATTATTAATTAATGATTTCCTTACTTTAAACCATTCTTTTTATGACATATATATAAGGAAATTGTTTGTTTGTTGTTTGTTTGTTTCTTATGGCACTTGCCACTGACAAGCCCACTGTTACGAAGACAGCGATTTAAGCCTGAGGGGGACGTCTCTTATTTTTTATAGCAGCGCCAACTAGGGCCAAGAGTACGACTTTGCCACTCACGCATCACTCATTCGCTTGCACAACCCCTTTTTACAGGAGGGCACATTCACACATCTCACAGATAGAACAACAGAAGAACAACCATGCCCAAACCGGGACTCGAACCCGGGACGCCCAGGTCACGGGGAAGACGCGCTACCCCTATGCCAGGACGCCGGCATATAAGGAAATAATAAACTTGAAATAAACCTAATCATAAAGAGTATAATTTCACAGTGCATGTTAAGCAAAAGATAATAGCATAACTAGTAAATGAACAACTAATATTCCAATATATTATTTGTAATATATATTGGAATATTCCAATATATATTACAAATGAGTACTTCTTATACATTGATTTATTTAATAATGAATTTAATAATTCAATGGATGTATTCATTATAGTCAGGATATTTTATAATTCATAGAATTAGCGTTTTTTAAAATTCATATCGCATCTATTTTATAAGATTAACACATGCTAGTACTACGAACTCATTTTTACAATTTAAAATAAGCAATTCTGTAAAATTCTGTCAAAAGAAATGAAACCATGATTTAAAAATTCGTTTCTAATAATCAATTTTTCGATTATCGAGGAGATTATAGCTCAGTTAGCTGCTTGGAAAATCTGGCTTCTATTGTCATTTAAAATAAATTGGAATAATCAGTATCATAGATTATTTTTAGAAAAACTTGTCAATATTTGTATGAAACTTTCACATTAGATTGAAAATCATAAATATAATTACAAATTAAAAAAAAGAATATTTTTAAATTTAAAATTCTAAGCAATGAATGAAACATACCATCATCATCGTAAACGTTGCTAGGAAACATTTCGTATTTTTCTTTCGCAATATCAGCAAAAATATCAGTGTCGTCTGCAAATATGTCAGGTTCAGTCGATTCTTTGGCTTTTTGAAGAGGACTGGTTTTTACTGTACTGAAAAGATCATCTTCATCGTCGTCATCACCCTGCAGATACGAAATAAAATCAAACGCATTTTTTAGTCAAACATAATATAAAAATGAAATCAGCTATCGCAAATATCCAGTTATCATGTGACAACATTATTTTTTTTAAAGTTATGTGGTATCAATCAGACAGGAAAACAGCATGTTCCCACATGACTCATATTTCGCAATCTCCATCATACACATAGAAAAGCGGTGGTTTTTGACCATCTCAAAATCAATAGAGTTCTAACAATTTTTTTCTCGAGGTGAGAATTTGTTTTCGTAAAAAACTAATTTAAACCTGTTTCAAACAATAAGGTGACTACAAAATTACGCATGCGTCAAAATTTAGAAAATGATGGTTCCTCCCGCCCCATCTCAAAATCGTTCGAGTTCCAAAATTTTTTATCAAGAGCAGATTTATTATTTTTATTTTTTAATTTTATTTCATTATTACTATTTTGTAAAAAATCGGTTTAAACTGGTTTGGAAGGATCACGTGATTACTGTATTATGCCATCGTCAACTTTTAGAAAAGCGATGGTTCCCCCCACCGTCTCAAAATCATTCGAGTTCAAAAAAAAAAATTTTTCCCATGAAGAAAAATTGAAAATATTATATTATATTATATATATATGGTGACGCTTTATAAGCCGGATAACAGGTACGAGACATGAGAAATTTCTTTTGTCTTGTGGTATACGAACCATAAGGTTGAGAGTTCGATCCTATTGCCAATAGCTACATTGGTGACCCGATGACGAAAATACGCAAACTTCATACAACTGTTGTGACGCCCTCTACCAGAAATAAATAATAATAATAATAAAGCTGATAAAAAAGCAGCCAATAAATAATTCCTCCTCTCCCTTTTTTTTTGTGTTCATTCCCATTCTCTTTTCTGTGCTTCTTCAGCCGATAATCTTTTAAGACTCGACCCTTTATTGGCCAGATAGGAGAATTGGGTTAGTGGCAGACACTCGCGTCAAGTTGTAACTTTTTGTTGGCGGCAAGTCGCCAAATGTGACAACCTTCTTTATGATTTTCTTTAAGAGCGAAATATTTATGCCTCAAAAGCGATATATCGCCAATTATTTTGCCCGTGAATTTTGAGGTTTAAAAAACCTCAAACCAAAACAACATCACGTTCTCAGATGATAAAAAAATATTTCAAGAAAATGTTTAAATTCAATGCACTATCTTTTAACTTTTAATAATTTTTTAATAAAATAACATGTTCCATTTCAAAGGAAGTAAATCTCCATTCAATTATATTCTAGAATGTGAACATTTTTTTTTCTCCTTAAAATTTATTCACCTAATTTTTTATATAAAACTTTCAAAATAAAATACAAACTTACCAAAATAGAATTTTTATGTGAAATGCTGCTTCGAAAGTCTGAAAAGAAATATACATTAGAAAGACTTTAATACATATAAATGAAAAAGTAGCACAAAAAGAACTCAATAATAAGCTAGTTTGCGAATAACATTTCGTTGCACTTCAAATATTATAAACATCATTGCATTTTACTAAACTAATATATAGATCTCTAAAAACATAAAAAGTGGCTATGAGATCTTTGAGTAACTAGTATTAACGACTGTTAAGATATATACCAGCTATTTCCTTTTTTAAACAAAGCATTGAATATCACCCAACTAGGTAAATTTTAATTTTTTTTTTTTTTTTTTGAAAATGACATGCCATTTAGTTTTGATTGAAATTGAAAGAAATGTGCATTTCGTTTCTAGTCTCTCACTTCTATTCAAAAACCTTCTGATCAATAAATCGTAATGCATGCCTCCGAAAACCAATGGCAGTGGTCTCCGTGAAACTTACTCGCATACACTCTAATAAAGGTGTTATCCCAGAGAAGAGCTTCCATGGAATTGGCGAACATAATTAGGAAATATTAACCTTTGGCGTGAATTTAGCATTTTTACTGAAGCAATCGCGATCCTTGGCGAGTTATCTGGCAATTAATCTTTGGCATCTATCCGAAAATCAAATTTTTATTTTAGATGCGTTTTTCCCCTAATTGATTGAAAATAAAATTTGTTAAAAGGATACACTTGTCGCAAAATTCCATACGATGTTTAATACATTTAAATCATTGCATTTTTTGAGTTATCGCGTTTATATGTTTCTGAGGAACAGACCGACAGACGGTCAACTCTTCAGTGGTTCAAAACATGATAGCTATCTACACAACAGATTTTAATTCGGTGTTCCGAATTTTATCTCTCTAGACCTCTTCGTTTTGTAGTGATAAATTATATAACAACTGCCGAATAGAAAGACTTCCTCAGATCGGATTTTGCCCAAAATTTGATCAAAATCTGCAAATTCGGTGTAAAGACCGTCAACCAAATTTCACCCGTCTAGATCAAAGCGTTTTTGAGTTATCTTTGTCACAGAGAGATGGATATTTTCCAAAATTGTATTTGTTGAACTTATTGAGGTCTACAATGTAAAGATTCGTCAAAATCTCAAGTTCGAATTTTTTGACGATTACTATACTTTCGAATAATAAGAATATAATAATAATAATATATATAATAATAATAATATATATAATAATAATAATATATATATAAGAATAAGAATAATAAGAATAAGCAACAAACGAAATTCACAAAGTTATAATAATAAGAATAAACAAAATGAAATGATGTGGATTTTATGAAGGAAGAACCAAAGTTCATGATAATTACAAGAATTGTGCACTTTTCTCCGTAAAAAAGAATTTTATGAGAGAATAATTTACGTATATAAATGAACTCTTTATAAAATAAGGTTAAAATGAACACCCTAAACAGGCGGAAGAATTTTGTGATTCGAGGGTATAATTTGCTGTACCCTAACTTCATAATATCTAGACGATGGCAGCAACTATTCAGAAAACTAAAACATATACAAAAAAATAGCCACTTCGATCCACTAATCAACACACCTGAAGGGATTGCTAAGACAATCACAAAACACCTTGAACACATGCTATCCATTATATGGAGGATACTTCCTTGAAATTGATGAAACGGTCAAAAATCGTCTAAAATAATGCTACCCAAAGCCTTATCACTCGGCTGGTTTTGATCGCAGAACACCTGAATTTTTTTTTGTTTAAAATATTAAAGTTTTAAGAATATTTTACTAAATATGACTACTAAAGATAGGAAAAATGTAAAAAAAAATTATTAATTTTTTTAAATTTTTCAGCTGTATATAAATAAGTATAAAAAAAAACTCTTTATGGCATTTGAAGCATTTTAACAATTGAAAGTATAGTCTATTCCTAATAGTTTGAAAACTAGCTTTAAGAGCATATTTAGAACGGACACTCTATATTAGCAAGTGCTTTATCAATAAAACTATGAATAATGAAACTAATGAATGACACATTAACTTTGAATGAAACTAAGACAATGTGTCTTTACATTTCAAATATATACATTACATACGACTTCGTACGCGTGGAAATAGATTGGAATTTATGGCATCAATGGCTTTATCTTTTGTTGCTCCTGCGCATGCCTGTTTTTTCAACGCTAATTGGGGCAACACAAATGTATGAATTTTCTACGCCAGTTGGGGTAACGCAATATAGATTATAAATTTTTAATTTCCTTTATTCTGTTTTATTTTAATTCAAAAGTACTTCAGAATGAATCCCAAAGATCGATTCATTAACAATGTTTCATTTTAAATGTATCGAACACTAAGAAAATAAACAGAATCGTTTGAAATAATAGTCAAAATCATGTTAAGCCTAATCTCATTGGCGTGGGAAAAAAAAAAAAAAAAAAAAACTGAAGCTTTACTCATTAGGCGATTTTTGGCGGGAAAGTTAGTTTTTAATTAATAAACAATTAACCCCTCAATGAAACGGAATAAATAGTAGCCTATGTCCTATTCCAGACTATAATCTATCTCTCAGCTAAATTTCATCCAATTCTGTTCAGCAGGTTTGGCGTGATTGACTAACAAACATCCATCCAAACTTTCACATTTATAATATTAGTATAGATTCCACTGGCATAACGACTGGGAAGCAAGGGCGGTATAGATGCTCCAAAATCAAAAAGACAAAGCATTAATGTGTTAATATCATTTTTTAAAGAAAAAGACGATAAAAGGATGAACAGAAAAACATATACTACACTTAGAGAGTCACTAATGAGGACTAGCGGCGAAAAAATCACACTGTACCCGATTGCTATTTACTTGCGCTAAGCCATTGCATGGCTTTTTGATAATCTTTTAACTGATGTATAATAAAGGAATAACATAACCCAAAAATTCAAACAGAATGTCTTACTTTTAAATGATGGTTCGGTAAAAAAATCGTCATTATCTGCATCTTCCGAGTTCAGTATATCAACTGATGATTTCCTTTCTTCTTTCTTTTCCTCTGATTTCGCAGCAGGTGCTGGAACACTCTCAATCGGCGAGTTAAACGAAAAACCTCTGCTTTTAGTCCTATCTTTATTGAGAGCTTCCGCAAAAATATCAATGTCATCTTCATCTTCTTCCACGACTGGCGCAGCAACTTTTTTACCAATTTTTGTTGCAGCTGCTTCGCTCATCAGCTGGGACATTAAATTCATTTTCTTCTTTTCTTGCGCTTTGTAAGTTGAAGGCGACTGAGTAGCAGGGGTTGGTGGGTTTTGAACATCTGAGAATAAATCCTCATCAGGGGCACTGCTGGCTGAAGTAGAGGGAGGTGATGAAGCTTCAGGGGTCATTTCTTTTTCACTCTGTTCTAAAGCAGCTATTCGACCTTTTTTAGTGGGTCTTCGTCGTTTTGTATTCACTCTTGCTCTATCCTGGGTAAGAAACACAATAATTAAAATTGTTACAAATGTTTCATATGTGATGGTTTGAAAATAATGAAAACAACAACAATAATAATAATAAACTAACAGGAGTAGTCTCCACAAAACTTTCTCGCATACTTTCTAATAAACTTGTCATGTCAGAGAACACTTTACATGGCATTGGCGTACAACAGTTACGAAATATTAAGCGTTGGTATAAATTTAGTTTTTTTGCTGAATCTATCGTGCGATTCTTGGCGAAGTTTTTGGCTATTAATACCTGGCGTGCCTTTAATAGTATCCGAAAATCGAATTTCTGCTTTTAAATACGTCTTTCTCACCCGAATGGAACAAAGATTTGACACAAAACTGCACTTGCAATCACAAAACCCCATACCAAATTTGACATGCTTAAGTCATTGCATTTTTGAATTATCGCGTATACATGTTTTTGAAATTACAGACAATCCTTTTGTTAGATTTAGCTCAAACTTTGACAGGTGTCTACACTACTACAATATATGACAGGTATCTATCTATCTACACTACTACAATATATGACAGGTATCCATCTACACTACTACAATATTTGACAGGTATCCATCTACACTACTACAATATTTGACAGGTATCCATCTACACTACTACAATATTTGACAGGTATCTATCTACACTACTACAATATTTGACAGGTATCTATCTACACTACTACAATATTTGACAGGTATCTACACTACTACAAAATTTGACAGGTATCTACACTACTATAATATTTGACAGGTATTTACACTACTATAATATTTGACAGGTATCTACACTACTACAATATTTGACAGGTATCTACACTACTACAATTTTTGACAGGTGTTTACACTATGGATATTAAATTTATGTAATTAATCTTATCCATCTAGCTATCTTCGTTTTGTATCTAAGATGTTATCTTATATTCGAACAGCCGGTCTTTCTCTGAGCAGGTTTAACTCAAAATTTGATAAAATCTGCAAATTTAGTGCAAAGACCATATACCACATTTCAATTCTGCTATCTCAAAGCGTTATTGAGTTATCTTTGTCACAAACAGACAGACGGACGGACATTTTTCAAAAATATTTTTTTCATACTGCGGGTGGTCCAAAATGCGGAAATTCGTCAAAATCTCGAATTCTAATTTTTTGATGGTTATTGCACTTTTTCTACACTATACGTATACGAGAAAGAAAAATGAATCGTGATTAATGAGACGAAGTAATGCAGTTATTGAAGATAAATATTTTCTTACAACTGATTGATTCAATAATATACAGAAGAGCTACCAATTTGATATATATTAACAACTAGCAACACCCGCACAGCGTTGCCCGTGGCATAATATCCAAGAGGAAAAAATTAGCTTTAAACTTAAGCCTAGTCTCCATCCGATATGACATGGGAATGTCACGCCACATCAAACAAACATAAATATATATTTAGAAATCATCGAAAATAACTACAAAACAATTTTTTATATCACACATGCAGAAAAAAAGTAAAAATATGATATGTTCATAGACAAAACAATTCACTAAAAATATACAATAGAAAAAAAATACGAAAATAAAATATTTTTTCATTAGAACTTCTAACATAATTAAATATAATTATAGATTTGCTATCATTTTTATTTAATGGATATTGCTATATACATTTAAGGCAACTTAACATATACAATTGATTACTACATTATTCAAAGGTTACTAAGAGTTTAAGCATTGTCACCCATTTTTTAGATACCTAGTCCATAGCAACACAACTGATCTTTGGCGCTCTGAAATTTTTTTGACGTAATACATTTTTTACGAAGTATCCAAGTATTTTATTAAGACAAAAATATTTATTATTAAATATAATGTTTATATACACGAATTGAACTGGTCATAAAGAAAAACAATGCTTGATTAAGTGGGTGGGTTTAAATTGATATGAGTCACTTGTTTATATGTTGCATTGTTGTAAGTATGCTGTTGTATATTGTTATAGAACTTCAATTCCACTAAGTCCGTAAAGTCATAGGGTTCACTTGTAAGGGTAGTATGGTGTGAAAACAATCAGGAGGCCTCAATAACAAAAGACGACTTTCAATAAACACGAAGACAAGAATACGCAGGCAACAAATATACAACTGAGACGAACACAGGCAAAGCATACCAGCACACTACAACAAACAGTAGCTCAGAAATAGTAATCGGTAGTAATAACAACCACAGCACACAAAGCGGCCAGACAGAATTCAGCAGCAGGAGGAGGAGGAGGGAATCTTCGTAGCTACTCTTTAAGATCTCTCCAAACGCCTGCAATTCTCCACTGTCGCCTACCTTTAGCTGTATCCAACTACCGACTCACTATAAACGACTGGCTACACCTCTCACAACTCGATTCTGCTTATGCAATAAACATCAGGACTCAGCACACAGCTCAATCACTGAGTAATTGCTTGAGATTCACACAATGCTTGCTCTTAGCTAGACTGATCCAAATATTCACTATTGACTCTTTCCATGATTCAATACACGACTGACTGCGGCTTGTGACTTCTGGCCTTTTATAGTTCCTAGATGGGGACATAGGAGCTTCTGGAACAGTCAGGTATATGTCGGTACCTGTTGGCTCAATCGCTAAAATTCTGGAAGTTTCCAGTACTATCTATTTTGTCGCCAAGCTCTGAGATCACTAATTCGGCAACCGATCAGCATCCAACAGAGCCCACCGTAAAACGGTCTTTTCAATGATTGAACTAACAGTGTTGGGAAACAACATCACAAATTTATAACAATATGTTTGTGCATCTTGCAATGATATGACTTGATGAAGATCCACTTACATATTCAAGATCTTGATAGGATTCACTAAAAATTCACTCATGAATCGTGGCCCTCAGTGGCCATGATACACTGGCATAATTTATTCCTGGTAATCCTTAATATAATTTATTTATATGCTGACCTTGAATTATTTAAAAAAATATAACATATATTCAAAAAGAAAGTTTTGTTTGTATATATATATATATATATATATAAATTACACTATTGCATGCAAAAGACTACTCTTTTTCTTACCTTACTTATGACATGGAGTGTTTTAGTACTGTCTGGGGGTGCATCAAAGCCAAAGAAAGAGCCTTCAGATGCCACTGTTTCAGCAGATAGAGGCACTGATTTCACCTGGAATAAATGGATATTCTAAAATATGTAGTAAAACAAACTCATTATCTTTTTAATTTGTAGCATTTGATAATGCATAAAATATACCAGTGTATATACAATTGTCCATCATCAGCTGTAACATCAAACAAAATAGGTCAGTGCAAAATCCCAATTTATGTTCTGACATCAAGCAACTCAGACAGTTTTTAAAAATATGTGCGGATAAAGCTAAACATGAAAAATTAGTTATTGAATCGGAAATGTTACGTCTTTATTTATATTTTTTTAATGTTGGATTGTATCAATAAGCAGAGGTCTCTAATTTTTATTAAGTTGATTCAACTATATTCTTTCTTCAAGGGTCAATGGAAGTTATATAATTTCCTTTCAGCATTTTTTAAAAAAATTTTGTATTTGGCAACATTTTTTTTTTTCTGTTAGTACAACACTATTTGTTCCCATCTGTTTTTACTGATTAGTTTTTTAATATGAAATTTTGCAAAGTTTTTTAGTTCATAGAATTCCCGAACTTTATTATTTATTTTTAATATTACTATATATTATAATGTGCTATTTTTTTTTTTTTATTTCTTAAGCATTTTGTCAATGTGTATAAGATTTATTACCATATCTTTCACCAGCTAATCTATGACAATTAGATACAAGATATTATTAACAAAATAACAGCCACACAAGATGAGGTCATCTTTTAATTTCAAAATTATACAATTAAATTTTCACCTCGTATGTATAAATATAATAATGTATAAATATAATTTAATGTATCTAACCAGGAAATGCTTTTGGTCAAATAAAACATTTGATTAAAAAAGATTAATCTTTAAAACGTCAATTCAAATGTCAATGATATTACATATATTTTCTGAGTAAACATTACTGTTGTTACAATTAAAAAAAAAATTATTTTTTAAATGACATGAATCAAACCTAAAATATCTGCATGTTACATTATTTTGGACATGTGGTTGAAATTTCCTACAATTTTTTTTAACTTATTATAATAATAAGTTAATAAGAGTCATACTTTACTTAAGAAATTAGATAATTCACCTTTTTAGTTCTCATTCGAAACAAAGTAGAAAATCTTTTAATAATAAATGCATTTAGTTTATTTGTCAGAATAAGACAACATTTTTTAAAAAAATTTCTCAATTATCTGACAGTTTTATTAACTACTAATAAGAATTTAAGAAAGAAAATTTATCTTCCAAGTTGTCACCAAATGGTATTTAATTAGATCAAATCAGCAAAAAGAATTAATCTCACAAAAATGAACATTTGAAACAATAAAATCATAAGTTGAGCTAGAATAAGATCTGAAGAATTTTTAAAAATAAAGAAAAAAATTAAACTTTCTTACATACATTATTAAAGAAACAATTGAAATCCTATATTGCTTAATAGCACTGTTTAAAAAAATATTTAAAAAATAAAGTAAATTATTTACTACAGGTGTAAGAAATTTCATAACTGTTGATGAACTTGAAACAAATGAAGTCATTTTATATGCATAATTTAATTTAAAAGAGTCAATTAATTAAATTATTACCTCAGGTTTGGTTGCAGATATGCCTTCATCACTGCTTAAAACATCAGCAAATATATTATCTTTAACAGGTTGTGGTATCTATAAATGAAAGCCAAAAGTATTTTCATAGGGAAAAAATTGATATGAAATGCAAATTATTTTGATTTGTATTAGGAAAGAGGAAAAGAGGGGACAGCCATTTTTTTACATTCAAAGTAACACCAACTTACTGATTTAGGTTTAGCAGAACTGTCGGTTTCATCTGATGATTTAAAGAGGTCATCTTTTAAGCTTTCCTTTACCTAGAAAGATGGAAAGTTGTATATTTATTTTTATATAAACTATATTTTCCATCAGTACATAACTATTATTCCTCCCATTTCAGTCATATATTTTCAATATACATGCATTAGCCTTATAAAACTCACTGTCTAATACACCATTCATAATCAACACAAGAAATCCTGAAAGGAATCTCTTAGAAAATGCTTTAAGGGAAAACTTCCACACATTTTTCTCTTGTGTCCAGTTCAGACAGACTGTTCAGCCTTAGATTCCTGTATAGAAGTCATGCCCTTCCGTGGAAAAATAAATTGTAGTTAATTCCAAATTTCTCTTCTTTCTGGAAAACTATGGTTTATATACATATAACGCAAGCATATTTTTAAGCAATTGCATGGTTAAGAATAGAGAAGACATTGTTGAAGATTTTAAAACTTCACTTTATTCCATCCCAGGAGGCAAAATTTATGTATAAGAAGTGGTAATGAAACTGATGTACATTCACAAGCAATATCAGAGCACAAGAGAGAGAAATTTTTACCCTCGATTATTTTACTTTGACATTTTAATAGGGATTTCTTTGACACATGTCAATTAGGAAAAGTAATCTAGGTATCTTCAAAAGAATTTGCTAAACATTAAAATTTTTTATCCTTTTACTTGAAGCATGGGAACCTGCTGATAAAGCAGTTTTATAGAGCTTGTGTAGGATTAATTAAATAAAAAAGGTGGAATTGGATTAGGAAATAAGAGATCAGTTAATATGGGTTAAACTCTTTAAATAGAAATATAAGATCGAAGTGATCGAAATATTCCCTTCAGTGATTTTACTATGAGATTTTGATAGGCATTTCACATCGATCATAAAATAATGATGAAACCACACTTGGGATATACAAATAATCCAAGAAATAGAAAAAAAAAATTATTATGGATTATTAAAGTATAAAATATCATACTACATACACAAAAAATATCAATTTATTATAAGATATGGACTATATATTGTAACTAGAGGAAACACAGCTTTAAGTCTTTATCTGAAAATTATGGCATTTTATTTACAGCATGGAAACATCAAAATATCAGTTTCAATTTTAAGGAATCAAAAAATATTTTTATTATGCACAAAATAAATTTTATTTTTTATACACAAACCAAAAAAATTTACAGTGCTGAAATTCCTATAAAAGCAGCACATTCAGTTGCAACCACACAGTATATAAAAAAGCAATTTACGACAAAATATAATAAAGGGCATAAAATGAAAATAGTTGATCCTCACTTACCGATACTGGTTCAGTTCGCTTTTGGACTTCAGTTTTTGGACTAAAAAGATCAAAGTTATCACTATCTTCGAACAGTGAGAGATCTTTTGTTTTACTAACAGCAGGAGCAGGTTTGCTTTTAATTTCCTGAAAAAATATATCAATAAGCAATGTCATTCCAGAACAAACGTATGGAAACTTTCTTTTTGTTTATAGATGTTCACACTTAACTAAAGTGATTAAATATTATGCATTCATCGAGATGGTCTCAAATTTCAAATATAAAAAAAGGTCATTTTTTTTATAGAAAAAGTATCCGATATTTGTTCTTAATTTGCATTAAATATCTCAAATTGTCTCTCATTTTATTAATCAGTAAATTCCAAAATGTTACTTAGATTTTTTTAGAAAATTAGTGAAAAGACAAATTTTTGAAATTCATTTGTTTTATATACTTAAAATCATTATACATAATTATTATAAATCTAAATATATTTATATTAAAATTATTATATTCTAATTAAAGAATTATAATTAAAATACTTATAATTAATTAAAAAGGCATAATGCAAAGAAAATACAAAAAACAACAGCGAATAATTAAGCAACTTGAAACTAAATAAATGTCTTGCTAAATTCCATTGAGAATCGCATAGAAAAAATATTGCAGACCAAAGATTATCAAAATAATTCGTAAAGATTTTTCAGCATTACTAAATAATACAAATTATTTGAATTAAATTTATTTTTAATTATCAAATAATGTCTCTTTTTTCGATTTATTTTCAAAGTTTACACTTAAGGCAGAACTTTTCTAATTAATAGTAGGTTGTGAGTGAAAAGAGTTTAAATAATTTTACGTTTAATTTTTGCATTAAATTATTTTAAGAAACTAAACTTATGATATGATTTTTTTTTCACAGGTGTTACATTTAAATGCATATATATATAAAAAAAGAATGATAAAAAATCTCTAATTTAAATAAGTGTCGTCATTTTTTTTTTCACCTGCTTGAAAATATCTTCATCATCTTCAAAAAGACTTGGAGCCTTTTCTTTCTTTTCAGGTTTATCTTCACTCTAAACAAGAACCAGATTTTGCAGTTTTAACACAAATTAATGTTTATAAAACAAACCTGCTAAATTATAATAAGGTAATAATAATTATACGACTCATTAATACAAAAGTCATTCATAAGAAAATTTTGGAGATCATTCAAACTTCTAATTCCAAACTTGGTAACATAATAATGCTTTAGAATTAATTCATCTTTTTTTACATTATTTCAAAAAAATAACTCTTAATTATATCAACAATAATAGGCTCACAAAAATTTATTCAATATCATTGCAACACATATGCATAAATGGTGTCATTAAAACAATAAAAAGGAAATTTTGCAAAATATAATCAAAACATTTTTTTAAAAATTAATAAGCTAATAGAAAATATTTACGGAATAAAATTTCTACTGATGAAAAATAATTTTCTTTAATTTTAAAGTATAAGTATGACTTTGTGTGATAATATGCTCTAAATCTGATGTAACCTTATGCTTTAAATATATTTAATTAAAAAAAAATAATTTAAATTTTCAAATAAACCTTTCTTAGTAAAAACCTACTAATAAAAAGTAACAGCATGTTAAATTTGATAATTCTAGATCAAACAATCGATTTTCTTGAGCCTTACTATCAATAAGCAGCCACATGCTAAATTTGACAGTTCTAGGACAATAATCTACTTTCTGGAGCTTTATGAATTAAAGATAATATTATAGATAATATCCAGCTAATAAACAATCCTATGTTACAATAAAAAAAAATAATAAAAAAAACCTTTCAATTTAGTTTAAGAAACTGATAGTTACAATTACTTCTTGGAGATAATTTTAATAATATTTTTGGGAATAATAAATGAAAAAGTTATTTTCTTTCCAATTTATTAAAAAACCCATACTGTTGAAATTTTTAACATGTCTGATATTAAAATTGGTTTGATTTGCATTTTCAAACAATGTTGGGGGGAAAAAACACTACCCATAACTTAGAAAAAAAAAATCTATTGAAAAAATTTGTAAACAGACAAAAATGATAAAAATACAGGTTTAAAAAAATTGCAAAACACATAATTTGAAATTAATGCTTATGTTTGGCAAATTAATTTTTAATGAGTTTTAAAATGAGTTTTAATAAGTTAAAAAAAAAAAAAGATAACCGAGTTTGAAAGCTGTACTTTTGTAAATATTTTTAATAAGCAATACAGGAAGAAAAGAAATTGTGAGACGAAATGATTTAATTAATATCAAATAACTAGATATTTCAAAATAAAATATACTTTAAAGAAATAATAGAAATGTTTATAATTTATATAAAAAGTTTTGAATTCATATTCCATATTTATTATTTTCTTGAAAATGGTATAAAAACTAACAATTACAGATTATTACCTTAAATAATTACAGGTTTGAAAAATAACACAGATAATGATTTTTTAGATACAAAAATGTAATAATGTAAAAATAAATAAGAGCAGAAAGTTCTTAAACAAACATGTAGCTTGCTGAACTGAGATTTGCCCGATTTATTCATTAATGAAGGCGATTCTCCAGGAGACATG
The DNA here is from genome assembly GCF_947563725.1 of Argiope bruennichi. Classification (NCBI taxonomy): domain Eukaryota; kingdom Metazoa; phylum Arthropoda; class Arachnida; order Araneae; family Araneidae; genus Argiope; species Argiope bruennichi. The sequence goes on from NC_079156.1 coordinate 109,627,841, forward strand.
AGTTTTTTAGGCACCTGAAAACATAAAAGAAAAAAGAATAAATAAGTCAACTAATATGGAATATGATTTATATAAATGCGTTTGTGTGCATGTAGACATATTTCAGCAAGTGTGTGGCTAAACAGAAGAAACTTCTGAAATTTTAAAACTGCAATTTATTTCACCATTAGAGGCACAATTTATGTACAAAGAGTAAACGGTGAGAAATATTTCAGTCTGTATTGCAACAAAAGAACAGAAGAGACCAAAATTTTTCATTTCAATGATTTTACTATGAGATTTTGATAGGGATTTCTTTGGCACATGCACTCTCACGAATGGGAATCTTAGGTATCTTTCAAAGAATGTTACAAGCATTAAGGATTTTTATCCCTTCACTCAGAGTATGAGAAAATGGTGAAGTCATCAGAATTAATTTAATAAAAAGTGGGAATCGGATCTGGAAGTAAGATACCATTTTAGAATGAAGTTAATAAGGGCTAAACTAAAATAAAAATTAATTAAGATTTAAATTAGATTAAGACATATCATTGCATATATATATATATATATATATATATATATATATATATATATATATATATATATATATAAACAGAAAATGCATAGGAGGAATGTAACTGCCAGAGATGAAAACTAATCACTCTTTTTTGAGATGTGATTTGAAGAAAATTAAATTTAAAATAATTTCTTTTAGTATTAAGAATAATAAACAGGAATATAAAATCATAGAAAATAAATTAATATTGCCACAATAACAAAGAGAATAAAAATCTGCCAAATCTTATTTTCAAGTGAGGAAAAGTTTCAAGAAATCTAATATGTAATACATACTATGTTATTTTCATCGAATAACTTGAAAATCTCAGTGTATGATTTTTTTCTTCACACACATATATTACCTGGCTGAAAATATCATCATCATCAGGTTCATCATCAAAAAGACTGATTTCTTTCTTTTTTGGTATGGATTGTTTAACAGGGACTACTAGAGGTTTGTCTTCCTGTAAGCATATAAATAAGGCTATCTTAATTGAACAAGTATAAAGTAATGCATTCATAATTATAGTTAAAAGATGAAGAATTCAACTCTCTGACAATTTTGTAAAAACAAATTTTATAAACTGCCAGAAAAAAAAAAAGCACTTAAAAATGTAAGAACTTTCTAAATAAAATTCAAAATTAAATTAGATATTATTTGCAAAATACTATTTAAAAAAAATGAACAATTTTAAAGGGAGTTCAGAATTAAACTGAATATTAATTACAAAATAAATAATGTTTGATAAAAGAAACACGCTATGGAATACAAAAACATTTCTGAATATAATTCTTTATATAACTAAATTAAGTAACCAACACTAAAAATTATGTTGTTTGTAATTTATTTTAACTAGTTAGTTTTTTTTTATTATTTTATATTATTAGAGCTATAACAATATGCACCTGATTTAGATACAAATATTTTCAAAATAGATATGTTTAAAAATAATTTATAAAATTTATTTAAAATAATAAAAATGGTAAATGATAGAAAATATAATAAAAATTTTATATGCAGAGCAAAGCATGTTTATCATTACTATAATTCATATTCAAATAAATGGAAAGTATTATTTCTATTATATATAATAAAATGAGTACTTATTTTCAATTAAAAGTAAAAATAGAAGATCAATGATTCTATAAATTTGAAAAAAGATATTTATATTTACTTGACCAGAACTATCACTATCATCAAAGATGGAATCTTTCACTTTTTTGGTAGAAATGGCTGGTGATGATTTCTGTGAAGAGCTATCTTTATCTTCAAAGAGACTATCTGACTTCCTGGGAACAAGACCAGGTAATGGCTGGCCAATTTTCTTATAAGACTAAAGAAATAAGAACATTTCTTTACACATTTTAGCCGAGATGTAAACAGAGATACTCACAAATATTAACATGCTTTAATTTTTTAAGTTTGAATATTACACTCTGAGGTTTCGAAATCTCTTCAGGTTTTGTTTCTTTTGGCTTTGAGGGTACCAAACCAGGCAAAGGTGTGCCCATTTTCTTGTACGGCTAGAGAAAAAGGACAGATAAAGATTATATTAAATAAAGCAATAAAAACCCCCAGTGGTCTGAAACAGATTATAAATGAAGGATAAATTTTATTTCATTAGCATGTAAATATTTTTATAATACATATTCATTTTAACATCTTTGGAATATCATGTCCATCTATAGATTTCTATAACAATGTTCCATTATCACAATTAAAGTTTTACATGTGAAACACATTATATAAAAAAAAAGAAGCAAATATTTTATTTTAAAGAAATTTAGAGTTAGTTTTCATTTGCACCAATGAAAAAATAAACGATTACAAATAATAAAAGCTGCATGAATACTGTTTCACTTAATCCCAATAAATTAAACTGAGCTCTATCAACGTATTTCTTACATTTCAAGTGAACCAAATACTAAAAAATACTAATTTATTTGAACAAACAAAGAAAGACTAAATATAGTGAGATATTCATAAAAAAATCATATATATGTAAGCATTATTTTTGAAGCAGAGTCGTGGCAGAAATGAGAGAAGACACTTTGAATTTTTAACTTCGTTTTATTTCCATCCCGGGAGGCATGATTTTTTTGTACAAGCAGAAAGGATGAGCACAACATAGAATGACACAAAATGAAATGAGGAAAAGCTAATGAAAATTTTATCCCTGTGAATATATATACTGTGAGATTTTAACAGGGATTTCCAACATATGTCAGTAACAGATAAGGGAATCATAGGGATCTTTTTTTAAGAATTTGTTTAGATCGGCACTATTTTATCCCTTCACTCAGAGTGTGGGAACTTGTCTGCTTTTAGCCAATTCAGCAATTTTAGAACTTGTGTTGCATTAATTAAATAGAAAAAGTGGAATAGGATCAGGAAATAAGAGAATATTTTAGAATGAAGTTAATATGGGCTAATTTAAGACAAAACTTTGGAAATTAATTGAAATTAGAGTTTAAAATATTATTACATATATAATTATCTGTTTCAAATAATTATATAAAGCATGTGTGTCATTTCATAATTTTTTAAGATAGTATTTAGGATTGTATTAGGATAGGATTTTTTAATATATGCAAGGATTAAAATATTAAGAATATTTTAATCCTTGCATATTAAAATCTTTTTGCAAGTTATTAAAATCTTTTTGCAAGTTATTAGAGCAAAAAAAAAAAAAAAAAAAAAAATCAGATTTACAGTAATGAATAATTACTGTACTTTTCTATGGTTTTAACAAACAAAAACAGTACAACATTTAATCAAAACATAATGGTAGTTTAATATAATTTAAACAATTTATATGAATGACAAAAAATGGGAATGCACCCAAAATTATTACCTTATCTATTTCATCACTTTCTTCAAATAATGATGGCTTTGTCTCTTCTAATTTTTTTGATTCAGCTGCCTGAAAATATAAAAATAAAATCTATTATCTACAAAGTACTATTTATCTATTTTCAATATAAATTAAACATCTTCTTCGTACAGAAATAAAAAATAAAACTATAATAAAATTTGCAACTGAGTTATATAATTTACTGCAATATGTACATCAAATAAAGTTGAAAATCTATATACAAATGAAAATTTTCAGCCATGAAACACAATTTTTTTGATTATTTTGAGAGAGATTTTAACATGCAATAATTTTAATAGTTAAGAGATAAATCTGCTATACAAACTTGTTTTTCTAATAACATTAATTTATAACAGAAAAAATTAAGCTTAGATTTCATGAGAATAAAAATAATTCTATTTTATTAAAGATGAATAAAATTAACAAATAGGTGATAAAATAATGATATGAATGGAATGACATAATTTGATTCTAATTTTTAATAATATTACCTCAATTTTCTTGGAAGCTTTGCCACCACTTAAGCCAAACAAATCGTCATCATCATCTTGAGATGCTTCAAAATCAAATTTCTTTCTATAAATAAAATTAATATTAAAATTAATTTAAATTGCAGGAATATTTCTGAGAAGATAATTTATTGAGAAGAAACACGAGAAATTCAAAAATTAATATCAAATTATTTACAAAACTATTCATTGGAGATAAAATTTTATTTTTTATTTATTTCATATTAAATACTAATTTAAAACAAATTGCAATCTAATTTAATGAATTTTGAATGAAGAACTGAAATTAGAAATAAAAATATATAAAAACTTAACAGTTTTAACTTTTGTATAAACTGTATCAGCAATGAATTTCCAAATAATTAATTTAACATGATTCAAACAAAATTAAATCAATTGTATTCATTCAAAAGGATGACTGATTAATGGTATTAGAAGTCATATCATTGTGATTAAAATACCAGTAACAGTTATTGCTGCAAGTAATATTTTTTCTACATCATTATTACAAGTAACTGTAAATTAAGGTAAACAGAAAAAAAAAAAATGTTTTCACATACTTTCTTGTATTTTGGTAAAAACTTTAATATCAGGAAAAATTATATTAATATTTGACAATATTTTTACAGAAAGTTACATAATTTACAATTCAGAGATCAAAATTTGATTTACTATAAAATGAATATAAATAGCCTGTAATATTAGGCATTTTTATTTCATGAAAAATTTGACAAACATCTAATGAAAGAGACAGAATTTCTGTATTTTAAATATTTTTTTAGAATAAAATTATAATGAATTATATTTTTTTACTTTCATTTATAGAAGAAATGTATAAACAGACAAGAAAAAATAGCTTCAAAAGAAACCCAATCAAACAATTGCATGAGTTTTCTAATGGCTTTAAAGAAGTTTTTGATTTTTTTTTTCTTTTAACTTTCTGAAAATCTGATTATTTAAAACATTTTCCAAGTTCATTTTTTCCAAAACAAAATTCAAGGACAGCACTTAAAAATATTTAGTAAAATCAGTCCTCACACATTATTCCAATTTACTTTCATATTATTCATAAATCAAAGTTCCATTTATAGTTTTCTTAGATGCTGAAAAAAAATTCAATATTAAAAAAAAATCATTTAAATACAATTGGGTGACAGAAGAATTTCTGGCAAAGAATAAATTGGTTATTTCGAAAATTCGATTTCAATATTTCTAATTTCTACTTACGCACTACTTTTTTTGGTTGTAAACAAATCATCAGCATCTGATTCATCACCAAATAAGGAATCAGAATTCCCTCCTCCACCCATAAAATCAAAAGCATTCCCTGAAGGTTTAGTAGATGGAGCTGATGAAGGAGTAGATGAGCTATCTGCCTTGTCTGATGGGCTCTGCTTATTTGTCTGAAAAAAAGAAAGTAAAAAAATTCAGAAAAGCGATATTATTTAAAATCAAATGGATTCAGAATTTGAAATAACCAAATTCAATTTCCATAGAAAAGAGAAAAACTATCCAATTAATAAAATGGTGAAATCTCAAAAACCAAATATATAATTTTATTCATTGCTTATTTACGGCAGAAAATATGCATTCAGAAAGGGGGGAAAAACCCTCAAGTAAGGAATGGTTATTTATGAAACCTTCATGTTACAGCTAGTTTAACATTTCCAACGAAAATGAATTCTTTTTGAAACCACCCTTTACAAATTTTGTTTAGGAAAGCAATGCTTTTCAGGCAGTCTATTATTAAAATTACATTTTCTGACATTGGCAACAAGAAGCATGAGTTCGCATCTCTTCATATGAATTTATATATAAATAAATTTCACAAAGAAAAAAAATGAAGGCCTTCCTAAAACAATTAAAAGTTAATATCTTTCAGATTCATAAATTGTGTTCTGCTGTTCTGTAATAAATTATTTTTTAAAGTTCTAAAACAGTATCTTAAAAAATAATTTGCTATTATACAAATATATTTTTTTTTTAGTATTCTGAAGCATTTTCAATCTTTTGTTAGTAAACACAAACTAATTATATTACAGATGTCAAAGGCGAAATCTTTGCACTTTTTTTTCATGTTATAGCTAGTTTAGCATTTCCAAGAGAAAGGAGTTCTTTTCGAACCTGCCTTTTACGATTTCTTTTTAGGAAAGCAATGGTCTTGAGACAGTCTATTATTAAAAATACATTTCATTACATTGACAACAAGAAGCATAAATTCAAATCCATTTTTATAAATTTGTATATGAGTAAATTTCAATTTCACAAAGAAAAATAAATGAAGGTGCTCCCAAAACAATTAAAATTTAATCTCTTGAATAATAGTAAATTGTGTTCGATTGTTCCATAATAAATTATTTGTTAAGTTCTAGAACAGCATCTTGAAAAATAATTTGCTATTATACAAAAATGTTTTTTTTTTTTTTTTTTTTGCATTCTAAAGCATTTTTAACATTTTATTAGCAAATACAAGCTAATTAAAATATAGGTGATAAAGATAAAATCTTTATAATTTTTAAGCTTATATCATTCAATTGAAAAAAATTATCAAATTTTACAAAGACTAATACAAATGCGTAGTGTTATATAAAATTTTGTTTTATTCTGCACAAATAAAATGCACTGAAAATGTAGTTGCTTTTAATCTTATGATTTGTTTGCAATTGAATTGAAGCATGTAAATTATATGCATCACTGTATATACAGAAGTAGTATTTTTAGCTTTACCCAAAAATAGTACAATTTTTAATTTATTACGTTTTAAAATACAATCTAGAAGTAATCTGCAATCTAAGTTCATAATCAAATATTTTTTGGTAAGATGATTAAGATTTCATAAAAAGAAAATAAAGAAAAATAAGAAAATGAAGGCAAAATAACCAAATTTTAAAGAGTAATAAAAATACATTGCATTTAAATTTTTATAATTGATGGAAATAAGAAAATATTATAAAAAGTTTATCCTTAATATCTATACATAACACTAATTTTATCCATGAAACTTTCTTAAATTATATATACTGATCAAAGACTGTATAAGATAGTTAAGGTAGGAAACAAGTGAATAAAAAATATAGTTAAAAGACCTTTTTGTAAAATAATTTACTTTTAATGATAGTCAATATTTATTCATTCTATGAATAGGTTTTTTTTTTGACATTTTAGTTAATTTTACGTACCTTACTTTCTTTTACAGTTGAAGGTGTTTTTGTTTTCATGAGAGTATTGAAAATATCATCATCACTGTCTTCATCATTGCCAAACAGAACAGGCTCCTCTTTATCTTTCTGAACAGTTGCTTCTCCAGAAAAAAAGTATAAAGGATTAAATCTGGAAGTTTTAATTTTGTGGGAAGTTAAAAAAATTTTTAAAAGAAGGAAAAAAAAAATAAGTATGATATGATACTAGGACTTTTTATTTCAAATATCATATGAGATTGAACAGTATTTCTATTATTTTATTATATAAATCATAAAACTTCATGGCAATACTGTTGAAATAGAATAACTGCACCATAACTGAAAAAGTTTTTAAAAACAATGGAAATTTTATTCATAAAGTCAGAACATTTGGGTGAAATAGAAGTACATACAAAAAATAAAACAAAACAAAAATCATTAAAAGCCAAAAATATTATAAATGGTTAAAATCAAGTATCTTTCAAAATCAATTTTTTTTGTTTTGAAAACTCCAAAAATATTAAAATGAGATTTTTGATTCAAGATTGTGAAATTAAAATATTTTAAAGATATACCAAAATAAAGGTTATCAATTAAAATGTCAATATTATGGTTTGTACAGTCAATGCATGACAATTCCATTAATGAAGAAGCAGGAGTTGAAACTTTCATAGGTTCTATTTTACACATATATGAACTACAACACAAGGACAAGACAGAGAGAGAGAGTACAGGGCGCCCCATCGGCGTCTCTGTACATCTGGTTAGGGAAATAGATTCTTCCCTTTCCTCACCAGAAGGAATTAAAACTCTAACTAGGTTCCAATATGGAAGTGATTCTAAAAAGTAAATATTTATGAATGAGTTTTAGTGACCAATTCTGAGTCACTTTAAAGTCTTGGTCATTCAAGGATTACCAGCAAATATGCAAATAAAAAAAAAGAAAGAAAAAAGAAAATTCATTACTATTAATTTTTGTTGTAGGAGAAGGCTTAGGGCTTTCAGACACTTTTTTAGTTTCTTTTGGTTTTTCTCCAAACAAATCGTCCGAAAACATATCCTGGATTAAAAGTAAGATATTTTAATTTTTTTCATTAAAATCTTAAATAAAACAAAATAAAAAAAATCATATATTATTTATATATAATTAAAATAAATGAAAAATACCTTTTCATCATCATCAAATTTCAAACCAGATGTAAATAATCCAGTCTTTTTTCTGAAAGGAGATTCATCATCTGATGGTTCATCAGTTGCAAAAAGATCTTCACTAACTGAAAATAAGAATACATTTTAAAATTAACATTGTTAGATTGCAATTAGTAAATAAAAAATATTTCCCATAATTCGTTAATGCTTTTATGATTTATAAACAATACATAATCTACTGGTAATAAGTGATTATTACATATTATTAACAATTCAATTAATTATGTTTTTTCTAGCTGTCAGGAAAATTCAATAAATAACTCTCATAAATTAAATATCATAATGCACTAAAACAATAACTTAAAAAAAAAATTTCATAAACTCATTCTTAAAAGCAGTCAGAAATTATATTATTTTCACAAAATATGTTAAAAATTTTTTTTCTTGTATATGAAAAGCACAAAAAGAAAGTATCGTAGGATAAAAAAATACGATTTTGAGCTTTTGACAGATCTTCATGTTTTAGATCACTCTGAATCCCAAAAACACATTTTTGGAATTACATTTATCTGTGAACACAGTAATTGAAAAATTCGATGAAATAGAAGGATGAAATTTGCTTCTAATTATTGTTTTTACAGCTAATTCATTTTTTTAAAATCAAATTTTGAACAAGACGTTTTGTCAGTCTAGCAGAGAACAAGTGAACAAAATACTATGAAATATCAAGAGCTATATAGTTTAGTATAAATTTTAGCAATTATAATGTAGATTCATATTAAATATATTGTAGCGATCGTTCTAATTCTCTCAGAGAAAGCGCGCCTAAGTTTGATATGCGTTTCATCTCCATTAATCATAAATTGGCCTTGAATGCGCAGCAAGACTCAGCTTCCCGCCTCTCGGGGAGCGGAGAAAAAACATAACCAGAGTAGCTCCGAGGGACAGAGCGTGCGATGTTGTTGTGTGTCTAATAAAGATATATTTTTGATATAATCGAAGAGTGATTGCTTCCAAACCCTTACATGGAGTCAGATCATGACAAATAACATTATGGACTAATCGATCTTCCTCAATATCAATCCCTCAAAGGTTATCAATTTGATAACAGTATGTATGATAACTCAAAAAACACAATGATAAATGAAATTTGATATATGATCATGCTATTAAATTTGTAGTTCAGGGCCAAATTTGTTTCCCTTAACATTAAATTCATCATTGTAACAAATTTTAGTAAATCCATTGCTTTAAATAAATTGAAAATAACTTCTTACCAACTTGATAATTTGATATTTGCTTAGAAAGAGCATATATATATATATATTTAGTTTGTTCCAATAATAAGTTATTTATAAGATATAAAAAGAAGTAAAAACATAGTTTTTATAAATATATAATTTTAATTTTTTTCTACTGGCAAAAAATTTCCTAGAATGTAAACTTTATCATAGAGCACTATATTTTAAAGATTCAGGAAATATTACAAAACAGTTACATAATAACTTATTTTTCATTTAATTACAACTTGTCATTCCATTGCCATAGAACTAAGTCATATAAAAAGGAATTACTGCGACTGGCTGTTATGCTCCCTAACTATCCAAATCTTTGCCTAAAAAACAATGCCCAACAAAAATTCAAAGAATCTTCAAACTGTTGGTAAAAGGCTAGAAATCTTTCCCATCATTTCTTTTAATATTTTTAAATTTCCAGGGTGTTGTAATATTGTGTTAAAATTATCACTATCCATAATGAGTCTTCCTCTAATTTCTTTGAGTTCAACACATTCTGTTATGTAGTGCTGGACTCAGCCTGTTTTCTCACCTATACATGTGTTGTCTCATATCCTTCCAAATCTGTAGAAATATTCAGGAAACCTTCCATGTCCCGATATAATTTGCATTATCATTGGGTGAAACATAATTACTTATTGGAGAAAATTTTTTACAGAAGGTGTTAGAAGCAATAATACATGACAAAAATAATTTTATTTTCTAAATATATGCTATAAATGATTATTTCTATACAATTTTTTTGAACAAAAAAAAATTAAAAGGATTTTACTCATACATGCTATATATACAAAAAAAAAGAAAAAGAAGAATAAATAATAATAAAAAAAAACATTGCGGGGTCATTTATTTTAAGGATGTATTAAACAAACATCTTAGAAATTACAGAAGTGCAAAAGTTGGAATCACATTTTAAAGTAAACAAATTTAACAAATTCCAAATAAACTTTTGCAAGTGCATCAAAAAACAGAAATTTTAAATGTAATTATTTTATATCTTTTTGTCATAACTTGATCAGTATAAATATTATAGAAAACCTTGAACTTATTTTTCTCATATAAAGTGGGAAGTATGGAATCAAAAATTAATTAAATAACTCAAATAATATTTAATCATCATTAATAACAAAATTTAATGATATTAAATTTCAAAAATGATAAAATAGTCTATTGCCAATAAGAATATATAAGGAGAGAAAGTTTCAAAATGCTTATCAGCAAGTGCATTAAAAGTCAATTACAAAATGCTATCATTAATAACACAAAACAGGTCAAATTATAGTGTGTGTGTGTGTGTGTGTGTGTGTGTGTGTGTGTGTGTGGTGTGTGTGTGTGCTAAATGAAAATTCCAATTTTTACAAGTTTCTTTTTAGATTCCTTAGTCTTAGTTTACCTAAATTTTGAATATGAAACTTTAGAAGTATCTAAAATTATAAAGAAATTAACAAATTGCTAAATTATAAATGATCACTGCTGTAAAGATGCTATATAATTGTAAGCACAATTCAAATATTAAAAGTGTAAACATATTTCTATTTTCTTACTCATCGATTTTCGATAATGCCATAAAAATTATACATTCTGAAGCGTACTTCCTCATTAACAGTGTTTCTCTATAATATTCTATGTTTATACCTTTTATTATATTCATGCATAATAAAGTTTAGTTTAGTTACATTAACGTCCCGTTTTAAAGCAACACTAGGACTATGGAACGTACCTTGTAATTTCGAACCGCAGTCAGATGACAAGGACGACATCTGAGCCTGGCCCCCCCCCTCTAAACTTATACATAATAAAAGGTAACATCATCTTTTCACTAATATTTAATAAATATACTAGTCTCCACCATTACATAACTTTTTCAGCTTACTCCTCCTCCCCCCCCCCAAAAAAAAAGAAAACCATTTTACATACTCCTGGGGGGGATATACATACCACAGGCTGAGATATATTGCATCAACCAAACATTTAAATAAGGAAATGCTAAAAAAATAAAATACTAAAAAATATGTTTGAAATATTATAAGCTTCTAACAAAAAAAGAAATAATCCAAAATTTTACCCTTTTTCTTTTCTTGCATTTTAGGAACTGGTAATACTTGAGGTAAATTGGTTGGCTGAAAACTTTTAGACTCTTTTCTCTCCACTTTTGCCTCTTCATTAAGCTCTTCTGTGCTTTTAGTGGTTTTAGCTTTGTTGTCAAAAGAGGAATCCGAAATGAAACCATTCTCTGCTTTTTCAGATCCAAATAAATCTGATTCTTCACTGGAAGAATATTTATCACTTTCACTTTGAGGCCGCATCCTTTGACTAGGCATTCCAGTAAATTTGTCTTCATCTAATGGCAAAGGCTCCTCCTGCAAAGAAAATTATTAAATAGGACTGCTCATTCTATCTGCTGCATTACATATTTATGCAAAGCAAAAAGTCATTTGTATGAATTTTTTCCTGAAATTCACATTTAAATTCAATTGCAATGTAATAATATTTTCAAAAAAAAAAAAAAAAAAAAAAAATACGATGCAGCATCTCATAATTTCATAATAAAAAATATGGAATAGTACACTCTCAAGTATCTGGCCTAATGTGGCGGAAGGGAGGCCAGATAAGGAAAAAGCCGGAATTGCCTGAGTTCTATGTACTTATTTTTTTGTCCACCAATGGCAGAAGATACTGTACTTTTGTACTTTTGTATCAAAACTCACTGCTATAATATGTATTTTCTCACTTCTTATTGAGTACTAAGCCCACCATTTATTTCAAGCTATGTAGAATGTGAACGCGTCCACTGCCCAATGAATCATAGAAGCAGTTGCCAGTAACGTGTCGAGTTAAAATAGAAGGCTCTGTACTGGTAGTTTTTATATGCTTATATATTGCATTACACGTTTCAAGAATTTATAAGAGAAAAAGCAAGTTAAAGGATATTAACTGTTCACATTTTAACATAAATTCTGTAATCTTCAATGTGGTATACTTTAAAAAGCATCAAGCACACCCCAAGAACAATTTACGAATATTGTACGTACTGTGTAGTAATAATCAGGAACGCGGCAACAATGGAGGTCCATTACACACTGATGAAATAATCAACAACGAGCAGAATGCTGCTTTTACCTGTCACAACTTGTATTTTGCACACAGCATGTAGGGGGATTGTAGCCCGCTTCCAATGCCTTGGCAATATTGCCAATGCAAAATCTTGCCTTTCTCATTTAATTACGATAAAAGAAAATTAGGCCAGATAGTACGGAGGCCGGATAGCCGCAAATCGGATACTCGGGAATGTACTAATTAATTAACGGTAGAAGAGCCAAATTCGCCAAACGTAGCACCAAAACGCACCAACTTATGAGCGCGCTTCTAACTTAACAAGAAGAAAACAAACATGTTTACGCTGTTTATACAAAGTTTACAGCAAGAAAATCGCCTTTCCGTCAACCAAAATGCCAACGAATCACAAATCCTTTATCGTTAATTAATAAGTACCAAAATTACGATTTTGGTACTTTTAAATAAGTAGATACGATTTTGAAAAATATGATTTCGATACGCATAGTTCCGAATATAAGCCAATCCATGTATAAGCCTAAAGCCCGCTCTTTCTGTTCCGTATATATATCGAATAATTAAAAAAAAAAAAAAAAAATCCAGTGACATTCAAACATGTCACCTTAAGAGTGAAAACATCGCCAAGCAGGTTAAACTGATAGAATATTTTAAAATCAAGTCACTGTAAAATAAAACGAAAACACGATAGTTTAAACTCTGGTAACCTTTAAGCCTGGTATCAGAAGCTAGCACATTTTTTCGATTCATTGCTATCTTGTACATGATCTGTTCTACCTGTGTTGTATTTTTTTATTTGAAAAATGAGCAATACTTTTTCCTTAGCCAGGAGCTAATTCCCATATTACGTTTTGGCACCTATACAAAAAGCCAGCAATAAGAAACAAATTTGGGGAAGGAAAATATATATATATGTAATGATATTTTAACTCTAATTTCAATTTAATTAATTTTCATAATAACTTCATCTTAATTTAGCCCATGGTAACTTCATTCTAAAATATTCTCTTATTTCGTGATCCAATTCCACTGTCTCTACTTAATTAATTCAAGAGAAGCTTTGTTAAATTGTTGAATCAGCTAAAATCTAACTTTCCCACACTACGCGTGAAGAGATAACATACCGCTGATCAAGCAAATTCTTTTTTAAAATCTCCCTTTGTTTCCCCTACCTTCTCGGCGCCTGTAATGAAAATCCCTATCGAAATCTCATAATACATTAGCACTGTAAAGAAATATTTTCCCTATCAAAATCATAGGTTATATAAGACCAGGGATAAAATGTCCGAGAGCTCTTCCCTCATGCCTCTCTGTGTCGTTCTGTGTGCTCGTCGCTTGTACATATGCTTGCTTCTTCAAAATGAAATAAAATGACGTCACGAAATTAAAAGTATCTTCATTGTCTTCAAACTGCATCATGCTTCGCAACAAATAATATTACATATATATATAAAATTAAATTTTTAATGCAAGAAATATAAACTATAAAAATAAAAAGTGATATATTTGGCAACATCATTTTTATGCAGCAAATAGAAAATCACTTTTTTTCTTTTAAAATATTAGTGATTCTGCATAAAAGCTGAATAACGTAATTTAGCTTTAGAAAAAATTGTAAAAATTCTTTGACTTATACATAGAAATATACTGTATATTCCCCACTTTTAAAACTATTACAAGGATAAAAATTAATTCATTGTAATGTGCCCTACTTATAGAACAAGGAACGATGTACACATTTTATGTTTAGACACTAAAAGGATTTGGTTTTCTTGCTAAAATCATTGCTTCCAGAAGACTAATTCCATATGTATGTGCTCTTTAGTTTTGACTTAATGCTAAGCAGTGAACATTTTTTATGTTAAATATTGATTAAATAGTCTAAATATATAAATAACTTTCCATAATAACTAATAATGATCAAATTGTAAAGTTTTTTGTTTTGTTTTGGCACTAAAACTTCTTGTTTAACCCATTCACTGATAGAGAAATTTACAGACGCTTAATTCTACAGCAGTTCCCTACAAGATATCTTGCAAATAGCAGTGAATGGGTTAAAAAGCAATGAGAGGAATTCCAAACAATAAATTTGCTTTATATGGAACTTAATGCCACAAATTTCATGAGAAAATAAGATGAAAAAAAAATCTGTAGAAAACTATCAATTTCCCTACAGGTATTAAAAATTCTATCAATATCATTAAGCATTAAAAAGAATTTACAAAAAATTTAATAGGAAAATTAAGAGTTGCAGTACTTGTAACAACAAATACAACATAAAAATAGTACAAATTTACCTCATCTGTAGTTGTTTCCTCAGATTCAGAAATACTGCTTTCCACCTCAACTGAATATTCAACATCTGCAAAATATTTATAAATAAGCTTTTAATTATAATAAAAATTAACCTCTTAAAATATAAAGAAAGTCTTAATATATAACTGAATAGGAACTAAGGGTTTGTTTTTCTGTGTTTTATAGCACAGATGCCATCTTTGGCTGGGCTGCGTCACATTTATAGAAATAAAATATGTGTAACAGTTTATATTAAAAGCGAAACATGGAATGTTTACAAGATCCAAATGTCAAAAAGCGTAAAAATGTGAGTCATGAAAAAGCACAACAATGATGTAAGGTATGGTACAGTACTAAAAAGCTTGGCTAATTTTTATATATGATTATAAAAACCAATACTTTAAAAAAAAACTAAAAAGGTTAACATGCAGAGTTTTGGAAAGCAACTTGCCCAAATCGGCATGAGATTTCTGAAAAAAATGTAAGATGCTGGAAAGAAAACTGTGGACATTTACAAGAATGTGTAAAACAGACATAAGACAAATTGAGCAAAATGGTGTTGGTTCCCTATCAACAAATTTTGATGGGTGAATCGAGTGTGCCCAATTCTCAGCCTAATTAAAATGGTAGCCAGTTTTCTACTGTGTAAAGTGGGCCTGAAATCAATTGTAGGCTTAACTATATGAAGCTTGTTACGAATTTGTGCATACCATTCAGAAACTAAGGGAGATTGCAGGTAGGTCAATATAAACAATATTATTAGTCTCATTGTTAAGAGAATTTCTTGAATAAATTCGATAAATAAAAAAATATTAAATTACTATCTTCAAGCATAATCGGTCAGTTTCCTACCTGTTCCAGTACATTCACTAATTTCATAGATTTATATATTATTGTGCAGACAATACACAATGGCTATGAATATTCCATAGTCATGAATCATGATAAATAAAAACCTTTGTACTTATATAATGCAAATAAAGTAACAAACGAATCATGTACATCATTATGTTAAAAATGCATTGAAATGTAAAACTAAATTTATCATTTTAAAAGAAATGCTATATACTGCCCTCTGTCTAAAATCTCAAAATGCCTCATAAAATTTAAGACATTATTTGGGAAGGTATGAATGTTTAGTATTATATGTTATATTTGAACCAGTATTTTATGAAGTTAAAATTATTTGACAATTTTCAAATTCATTGGTTAAGCATAAATTTAGAATACTGAAGAGAAATAATTTAGAAAATATTGAAATGAAAAAGAAGTGCATGAAATACGTAAATTGAATTATTTGTGCTAATGATTTAAGAGATCACTATAGCTGCCCGAGGACAATTGTTCATCAGATTAAGCAATAAACAGTGATAATGTCATCATTATTATAAAAAATAATGACATTAATAATTTAAAAAAAAAACTGAATGGTTCAGTGTATGAAGCAATCTGACTTTCCTCTGTATATTCAATGCAAAAACAAATAGCATAAATGTAATATGATTGATGCTGTTGCAATATGATTCCTTTCTAATCAACAATTTCTGAAACTATCTAAGTAAAGAAAAATATATGCAATCCCATAGAATGAATAGAAAGGAAAGTTTAATGCCAGCCTTAAGAAAATGGCACAATTTTGAACAGTTTAACACAGTTACTTGAGAAATTTTAAGGAAATATATTTGTCAATCATTTTTAGCTACAAGCAAAGAATTAAATAAGAATACTTATTAGCTATTCTTTGACTAACCAACAATTATATATTTTTTTCATCATTTTTTTATATACGATTAAAATTTACAGAACACAAAAAGAAAAAAAGAATGATACAGAAAAATAACTTTAGTAACACAATCACATACTAAACTATATTTATCTAAATCATTGTGTTTTTAAGTAATCACATTTACAAGCATGCAGATGTACAGACTAAAATTTTCAATTCTGTTACTGTATCCACTTTTAATAAAACAGGTTTTCTGTGTAATGATTTCAGTCAAAATTTAATAGGAACCCACAACTTTGTTGTAAAGAATATATACAAAATTTTGACAGTCTATCTCATAGGTTCCAATGGGGGAGGGCTTTGAACAACATCGATAAAATTATAGTCTGTGTATTTTCTGTAGGTGGTTCAAGGTCATATTTTCTACCTTGTTATTGGTTGTCTGGTACCAATAACGTGGTAGAAAATGTGACCTTGAACCGCCTACAGAAAATACACAGACTATAGGCAGGTAGTCTGTACACTGAATTTGTAGATTAATATCAAACTTTGAAAGAAATTAATCTGCAGGAAGCATTTGACCGAAAGTAAGATAATTAAAAAAAAATAAAGAGGTAGATAGATAAAAATCAATACATAGTTTTAGTATCTAAAGTGCATATACTTAAAAAATTTTGAATCAAATCCATCAAGGGGATGACTTTCTGTTGGCCTGTACTTTCACAAGCAGATAAATACAATAACTCAAAACCGCAATAAAATAAATATATGAAATTTAGCATGTAATTTTGCGACAATTGTAATTCTGTGTCAAGTTTTGGTTTCAAACAATGGTTCAGTTTAGTTTTGCTGAAAACAAAAATTATATTTTTGGTATCTATTGATAAATGCCAGGGATTAATTGCAGAAAAAAAAGCCAAGGATCACATTCAGTAAAAATGCTTAATTCATGTCGCAGATAAAAATTTCATAACCATTATTCACCAATGCCACGAAAAGTATTTCCAGCCTTATCCAAAGTGCACAATTTTATGTGTGAGTGTGTAAGAGTGGGGGAATAATAGCTTTATTATAGAGTATGCAAGACACTTCTGGGGAGACCACTCCCACTGGTTATATATGTTTAAATGAAATATATACATATTTTCCAAATATTTGCTGTCATCACTTCATAAAGGAAGAAATTTACAAGTTGCTATATCACAGTTGATCTCTGCTTTGTGAGAATACAATTTATACAGGAAATTTGTAATTTAAACTAGGATAAAAATAATTAATGAATGAAATAAGACAATGCCAAAAATAAATGTCTTCATACTGGGAAAAAATAAAATTCATTCAGAAAAAAAATAACTAAATGAATAATAATAAAATTTTATTACCTTCTTCAAGTAGGTCTTGTAAACCAGCATAATCATTATTATTAAATTCTTCCGAACCAATAATAAAAGGCAAAGGGCGACTTGCATAAGGATCCTAATTATAAAGAATTTAATCAAATAGCTAATCATCATTATTATTAAATATAAAATAATTAATAACTATTATCATTATTAAATATCAAATAGCTAATCATTTAATAATTACAAAATTTAATAATTACTTAATTACAAAATTAAGTACTTAATTGCAAAATTATAAATTAATTTAATAATTACTGAATTTCAAAAGAGTTCTACATTAAACAATTATCAGTCAAAAAACAGAACAATGTGTCTGATTTCTTTTTTCTAAAGACAGAACTAAAAGAAAGAATCATGAGAAAATACTTAAGTTGAACATCATAGCAATAAATTTCTCAATATATACATCTCTAAAATCTAATTGCAATGCTTAAATAATAGAAATTTTCTATAAAAAAATGAAAACAACACAATGTTTAGAAAAAGCAACTAAGCAACTTGTATGTAATATTATTTAAGGGGAAAAAAAAATTTCATTACATTTTTCCCATACACATATAAAAACTCTTTCTAACTATTAAAGACATCATTTTTCAATTAAAAATCAAAATCACAAAAAAGTTTATATTCATATCTTTGAAACTTTCTACAGCTATAAAATCACGTTTCCTTTATTTCTGCATCGCATTTTTTCATAAACAACATAAAATTCAGTAAGACAAAAACTCACAATCATTTCATTTTATTTTGAATTGTTTTTTAAACCAGAAATTGCATCACTGGATATAGGCAATTCACAATTCAATTCAAAAGTATGGAAAAAGGAACCAAGTTTGGAGAAAGTCGAGCCAAATTAAAAATCCTGAATGGTTCTAATATATTTATAAGTAAATAAAATATTTTTGATGGAATTTAATTTTAAAACACTTGAAATAACACTCTGCATTTAAAAAGAAAATTGATTAATTTTGCAGATCTTTTTCTATAGTTCTAAACTATGGAGAAATATATATCAGATTATTCATTGATTCAGCCTTTAACTATTTACTACATACTGTCATCTGAATTGAATCAAAGATTATAATGATTCTGATAATTATAAGATAAAGTAAATGATAATAAATAAAAACAATTCAGACACATAAAAAAATAAAATGGTAATTATAAAAAATTCATAATCATGGTTAATGGTTTGGAATATACCTTTGGTTCAAGAATTGTTCGTCCATCGGATGATATATCTTCATCTTCACTATCGGAAATTTCATCCACATGGATTTTAGTAAAAGCTTTATCTAAAACTTCAAGGCCTAATTCTACAGCTTTCTTTATTTTTGGAAGCATTTCAGCTTCTTTCTGCTCTTTTGTTTTCTAAAATAAAGAAATATTAAATAATTAAAAATGGATTTCATAAGTTTCTCAAATCATTTAACTGACAAATTTCACTTACTTCAACCGGCTTTGGTTCTGGAACTGTTTCTTGAATTTCTTCATCATATACTCTCTACAAGTTTGATAAAAATTCAGTTGATTAGTCAACAATAAAATAAAACTAAAAATGAAATCTATGATCGCAAATTTCAAGTTATCATGTGAGAACATTATTTTTTAAGCCATTATTTATCTTAATTAATTTACGTCATAAACCAATTTAAATTGGACTGTAGGCAGTCAATCACAAAACTTGTGTATCAGTCTCTGTCCCTATATATACATTATATATATATATATATATTCGTAAGAATTGAATTCAGAGAATGAGTAAAGTGGAAATCAAGTTGTAACTTTAATTGGCGATAAATCACCAATCTGCATTATTTTCTAATAACCCTAAAAGCGAAAAATTGATGCCTCAAAAGCCATAAATCATCAATTTGTTATCACATTTCTATCAAATATCCCATTTTCCATTTATTTCATTTCATACAATCACGTGCTGAAAATTACATTTTTCTAGATTTAATTTGCAGTAGTAATTAACTTATTTTTAATCAGAGCTTTTGTAAATGTGATCACTGAATTGTCTTCCAAATTTCTTCATTATATACTCTTTGAAAGTTGGTCAAAAGTTTAGTTCATTAGTTAGCATTAAAATAACATCAAATGCTGTTAAAAAGCATTGTATTTCAATGCTATCTTACATTTTACAATATTCCAATAAATTATCCTTTTCTTAATGTTTCTAGCAGTAAAGATCACTGCACAAACTATGAAACAAGAATGGAAAAATGTTTGTAAATTGGACATTATATGGATAGGTTTAAATGATCAATTTCTTAATTTATCCTCCTAATAATTATTTCAATTGATTATAAAGAATATATCTAACAGCAATTGATTCAAACTCAAATCATTATAATTAAAATAAAGAATACTTACATTTTCTACAAACTGAAGATTGGATAACATATGAAAGTCATTTATTATGTTACAAATTTTGGCATTAGCCATCTGAAAACAAAATATAATCAGAAACTAACAACACACATCAATTTAACTATTCACTATTCATCAAAAAACTATTGACATTTCATAAAAAAAGTTCCACTTAAAAATATGTGAATTATTTAAAAAAATGTACATAAAAGCAGACATGTATTTCATAACTTTAAAGTATAGTAATGAGTTTGTATAGATTAAGTTAGACTTTTTGTTAGATTTGATTATTAAACATATTGCTAAAAAAAGAAATCATATCAATTCAATTAAAAAAATTGAAAAATTCATATTTTTCATTAGATCAATAACTGCAGCCAACATATATAAAAATTAATATGAAATTTTACTCTTTAATAATATATAATGGCTATCTCAAAAATCAATGAATATATATGAAATATAGCAATCTGGTATTAATTACAAAATTTTCCAGCATTAAGGTTAATGTATGCAGAGAATGTAATGCGTATTTTGGTTGCTTTGCAGATACAAGAAGATCTGGTACTAAATTTTAAAATTAAACACATGTTATAAAATTATGAAAAATCACACTTTTATTTTGGCATTAATTACACAATTTTTATTTTAATTTAAAATGTAAATTACATTTTTTTTCAAATTCATTTTCATCAATACTTAAATCAATTAAATGGCAGTGAGAAAAAGGATGTTATTCATCTCTTTCCTACCAAAAGAGTTCCACTTTAATGAACTTGGAGATTGAATGGCCGTGATTGAATCTATGAATTTTAGACAGAGGGCAAAATGATATAATTGAAACTTAGAGCCCTTGGCAATATATATATAAAGCACTTTATTATTACAATGGCTATGAATGAATTGGAACTATGAAGCAACAATGAATTAGAGATATACAAGTACTAGTTTATTATATATATAAATAACTAATGATTAAAGGTAATAATTAAATCAAAGGTAGAATGTTCATGGCAAAATAAAAATAAAATATTTCCTTTAATAACAGAAAGATCAATTACTTTCACATAAACATTGAGCAATGTAAATATAATTGTTTATGGGAAATTAAAGAAAAGAAACATGAAAACAAGCAAAATTAATCTTATAAGATAATGAAAATATTAAAGAACATAACTACAAATGAGACTGATGCATAGATGATACTAAAACATTAATTTGTTTTCAAAATCAGTGCTCATGTATTAAGGCTATTGGTGATTCTTAATATAAATCATATAATATTGGTAAAAATAATCAAACTTTAATAATAAAAATATTTATTAGTATATGATCATTGGCCTTTTATCAGTGATTTGTTATGAGTGAATAATCGGTTGCCATAAACCATAAAATATCTGGAATTTTCTTTTTGGAATTAATCATTGGCATGCATTTAATACATAAGTACCTTTAAATTTATTTCCTTTAGTTATAAAGTCTAAGTAACTATAAATGTACATGCTTAATCTATTTCTAATAAGAAGCTGCAAATACGGTACTATAAATATTAACAATTATAAATACAAGCATTCAAAATTCAAATATGTTTATATTCTTTTATAGTAACAAACATTTAACTGTACCTTTGTTCGATAAACCAAAGAATCCACAGCATTTTCAACTTCATGGGTGCGAGATATGATGTTTTGAGAAATTTCATTAAGTAAATTGTACAGCTGTAAAATAACAATTTGATTTTTAAAAAATTTCACATTAATGAAAATTTTGAGTGAGAAAATTCAATCATATTTATACTTTGATGCAATAATTACACTTTTATTGACAAAATATTGTAATAAACTGAATAATAAAAATAATTTACTAATACTAATACTTAACTATTTTAATAACTTTATAAATAGATGCTACTTTAAACAGAACAGAAAATAGAATTATATTACTTCATCATTTAATAAGGTAATATTGTAAAATTAAAAAAAAAAAAAAAAAAAAAGTTTGGAGAAAAGAATTTTTTGAAAATAATACCATACATAACTTTGATAATAAATAAAATTAAATAATAATTCAATTTACTTTTTTAGTTGTTTAAACAAATATAAAATAATTTCAATTTATTACATGTATAAAATACTCTATGTAATATTAAACAATTAATTAATATTATTAATTAATCAATGTTTTATTTTACCCCAACATCACCGGCTAAGGTCCAATTTCCACTATTTTTACGAATTTCATCAGTTGTCCATGGGCGATCCCACTTTTTATCATCTTGATTAATTAGGGTTTGGTCAGTCTCCTACAAGCAAATTAATATGCATAAAAATACAGAAAAAGGTAACTTAGAATTCAATGCTTCACACAAATAATTTTCATAACAATTCTTAAACTTAGTATAAAGTTTACACACAAACTTGAAATATCTCAATCCAAGTTTTAGTTATATACAATTTTAAATAACTTTAGATGTAGTTTTACTCAGTATTAGAAGTGAATAATTTTTTGAAAGACCAATTAATTCTGTAGATGTACTGGTATGAATATTATATAATAATATTCAGAATAATAACAAATAAATTTATTTATTTGCATTTAAGTTTGATTTCTCAGAAGTTTTATAGTACAATAACTATCTTTAACTATGTATGTTTATATTACAGTAAAAGCAGATATGATTTTATAAATAAAGCTTGAATAAATAAATATTTTATCATATTTTCTTACACACACTGAAACAAAACCATTTGCTTTTGTGAAGGATTAAATGAATTAATATAACATTTCAAAATGAAAATATCTCACCGACAAAAAAAATAATTAGATGAGAAACATAATAAAATTAGATGGCAAAGATAGTCAATACTCTGTTTTTAAACATCGCTTTTTCTAAAAGCGTTATGTAATTAATCAAAATCCAGTAAAATAATTATTGTATCAATAAATATAATTATTTTGTTCAAGAAATCTTTTTTTAAGGATGAATATACAAATAAATGAAGGCTTGCGGTAAAAAATTAGCAAAAATATTATTTTTAACACTGTAAACTGGTAAACTTTCTCAATTAAAATAATAATAATAATAATGTTTATAAATGCACCGATGAAAGTGGAGTTACATACCATCACATTAAATTTTTTTACAAATAAAAATTTTTTTAATCAGTAAGTTGGCCAAAAAAGGGGGCGTAACGATACCCAAAATATCTACTTTATGAATTGTTTTGATATTTTTCATTCAAATGTCAACTTCCGCTTAAAAACCAAAACCGGAAGAAGCCTTCTGAAAAAAGTTGAGTTGTAGTAGTCACGCGCCTCGTTTCGGTAAGGAATATTAAAAAAGAGCTGCAATAATTCTTTAAATTTAATTAGATTTACAAGATTTAATTTCCTGTCTTAAAATCAACATTTATTCTAAATAGGAACTCACCTCGTGAATTTGAAACTATCATTAGATGATAGGAAATGTTAGCAATTAGTATTAGGGATGACGAATATTTTCAGAGCGGTTATTACGTAACCAATATCAAAAAGTCACAAATACAAGTGATCAATACTTTTCAAAGAGGGGTGTAATTCAAATCCTTGATACGATCTTACTGATGATATTTCGATTACAGGTTTGGGATCAAGATAAAAACTAACAATCGATACGATATCACTGAAATTTGCCGGAGCGGTGACTTTACTGGAAAGTGACAATCGATACGATCTGTCCAATGGAAGCTCTCGAAAGAAATCTGTGATTGGATTGAAAAGTGAACGGACCGGTTATTGGAATTATCGTATCGTATCATTGAATTGCATATCACTGAAATTTATCGGAGCGGTGATTTCACCGGAAAGTGCAAGGCTTCACTGGAAAGTGCGAAGTCAACCCTCCACTTTACGGGAGTGACCGATATTCGTATTTGATGATGCACTATTGCATACAGATCATTTTTAATTGCTCGTGACACGATTGACTTTGATTACATATACTCTGTTTACTGCTGGCGCCATCTATTGGTAGAATATAGAACTAATGTAAACATTCTAAAGAAATGACATATATTTTTAACTCATCTTTTCTAGAAAATGGTTCACTCTAATAAATAAATTAAATAAATAGTTTTGAGAAAAAAAATAAAATTTAAGAAGTAAGCTGAAACAGATAAATTAATTCAATCACACGCTAATTAAATTAGTAAATTAAGTATTAATTACAATTAATAAATTTTATATTTAATATTAAGTAATAATTTTTAATTAATAACATGATTGAAATAACAGATATTTGGAACGCATATTTAAAAATAACAATAGCAATATTATTTGTTATTCAAAAAATCGGGGATTATGCATCTCTAATTAGTATAAACACATTCTGATGACAGATCACTCATAACTGCAAAGTCCAGAGAATAATTCCATCTTTTCATTAAAAAAATACATATACTAAGCCTGTTTAAATGAGATTTTAATTGAAAATTTAAATTGAATTATTATTAATGTTTTAAAATTTTGTCGTTCCTTTACCCTAAGTAGGGAAAAGATACGACTTTAAAAGCAAGTTCTAAAATTTTTCAGAAACATTAAATTTTAGTAATCAGATAATAAAGATTAGTAATAACTTCCTTCTTAGTCTGCATGTTTATGTGGCGATCCTGCTTCCATCAAAATGACTGTATTCGAAAAACTATTTTCCTAACTGCGCACCGGAAGTACGAAGCAGTTATCTACGATCAAGCGCGCAAGCTGTGCGAATTAAAAAAGATAAAATTTCCGTTCTTTCAAAAAAAATCTGTTGTCTGTCAATGTGTTAGCGTTAAAAATTAAAAGATGTTTATTTTTATATAAAAAAGTCGTCGCTCATTCTTTATGTGTGGATGTAACTTAACTATCCCAATTTGCAACCTTCTCCACTAAAACATCCCACATTTGGTGACTCGAAAAGTGAAAGGATAACTTTCCCAGTTTTCTTTATGCATTAAATGGCGCCATAGCGCATTTCTTCCTAATGGCGGTAAGCGTATCGTTGAATATTGTTTCTATTTTCACAGCCTAAATAATTTCCATCGGAACTTCTGTTATATAATTTGGATTAGCATTTTCATATTATTTACTCTGATTATCAGTATATTATTTGTATTTTCGTATTTCAAAGCAGTTTTGTGAAATTATATTTATAACGTGCCTTTGATTTCTTGAATAAAACATGCCAGGAGATACTCCAAATTCCGCCAACAACGACGCAACAGTTTCTCGTGTTGGCGTCAAACTTCCGCCTTTCTGGAAAGCTAACCCTGCATTATGGTTTGTTCAACTTGAGGCGCAATTCGCCTTGGCGGGAATTACTGCTGACGATACAAAATTTAATAATGTTATTTATGCCGTTGATTCTGATATTTTGAATTGTGTAAGCGATATAATATTGAAACCTCCTGATACTGATAAATATCCAACATTAAAAAAACGTTTAATTGAGTTGCATTCTGAAAGTGAAGCTTCGAAAATACGTACGCTGCTACAAGGCCTAGAACTTGGCGACCAACGACCATCTCAGTTATTAGCTCGTATGAAAACATTGGCGGGCGATACTGTTGGCGAGCCACTCTTAAAATCTCTTTGGCTCGGAAGACTGCCAAACAGCACACAAACTATTTTAACTGCTTTGAATGAAGATTTAGCTGGTTTAGCATCAGTTGCAGATAAAATAAATGATTTGGCTGGCCATTCAAACATTAATTCCGTTACTCCTCAATCTTCGAATAATCAAATAGCCCAACTTGAAAAACAAGTCGCCCATTTGACGATTTTAGTTGGCGAGCTTACTACAACAATGCGCCAATCACGCTCTCAAAGCAGAAATAGAAATCGACCTTTTAAAAACAGTCGTAGTTGCTCTCGTGATCGCTTAAAAAAATATAAAGAACCTGCTGATGGCATTTGCTTTTATCATACAAATTTTGGCACAAAAGCAAAAAAATGTAGTTTGCCTTGCTCTTTCAAGAATTCGGGAAACTAAATCGGCGGTCGTCCACTGGCCTTGGCCACGATCGCAAAATTAATAGAATTATGCTGGCCGATAAAGTTAGTAAATGGAAATTTTTAGTGGATACAGGCGCAGACGTATCTGTTTTACCAAACAATTATGCTCCTAAAGCTGATTCCTCTAATGAATTACTCCTCTTAGCTGCTAATGGCACAAAAATAGCTACTTTTGGTAAAAAACGCCTTACGCTAGACTTAAATTTACGGCGAAATTTTACTTGGTCTTTCATAATTGCAAATGTGAACCAACCAATTATAGGTGTTGATTTTTTAAAACACTATAATCTTTTGGTTGATGTTAAAAGTGGTTGTTTGATTGATGGCATAACTAAATTAACCACTCAAGGCAAATATACAAACACAGATTCATTAACTTCTGGTATATCCATTTTGCTTGGTGATTCAGAATTCTATGACATTTTATCGCAATTCCAAGACCTCACTAATCCATCTCAACCAACAAAAAGCAAAGTATCAACTAAAATACATCACTTTATTGAAACAACTGGTCAACCAGTATTTTCGAGACCTCGTCGCTTATCTCCCGAGTTGCTAAAAATTGCACGTCAGGAATTTGAATTTTTAATGTCTCAAGGTATTATCCGTCCTTCTAGTAGCCCATGGGCAAGTCCTCTACACATGGTGAAAAAGTCTAATGGAGAATGGAGACCGTGTGGCGACTACCGTCGTTTAAATTCAATTACCGTTCCTGATAGATACCCAGTTCCTCATATTCAAGATTGCACTCAAATGTTTTTCAATAAAACCATTTTCTCCACCCTGGATTTGATCCGAGCTTATCATCAAATTCCTATTAACCCAGCGGACATTCCAAAAACAGCAATCACAACCCCATTTGGTCTTTTTGAATATGTTTATATGCCCTTTGGTTTAAGAAACGCGGGACAAACCTTTCAACGTTATATACATCAAGTTTTGTCAAATTTAGATTTCTGCATTCCTTATTTTGATGACATACTGATTGCATCAAATAATGTAGAACAGCACAAACAACATTTAAAAACAGTATTTGAACGATTATCTCAGCACGGATTGAAACTAAACCCTTCAAAATGCGTCCTTGGGAAGCAATCGGTAAAGTTTCTAGGTTGTCTAATTACATCTGAAGGCGTGAAACCTTTACCGGAAAAAGTTCAAGCCATTTCTGATTTTCCCAAACCTCAAAATATATCTGAGCTAAAGCGTTTCTTGGCCATGCTCAATTTTTACCGTCGATTTTTGCCTCATGCCGCTCAGACTCAAGCTAGCCTACACGAACTTTTAAAAAACTCTAAAAAGAATGATAAGCGACTTGTTCCTTGGACTGACCTCACTACAGAAGCTTTCGAAAAATGCAAATCTGATATTGCAAATGCAGCTACTTTGAACTTCCATTCACCTAACCAGCAATTATCTATCATGGTTGATGCTTCAGACTCAGCCATCGGATCTGTCCTCCATACAACTACGTCTAATGGTCAACAACCTCTAGCATTTTATTCCCGAAAACTTACGCCCTCAGAACGTAAATACAGTACGTATGATAGGGAACTTTTGGTGATATATGCAACTATCAAACATTTTCGACACTTGTTGGAAGGTCAAAATTTCATAATATTTACAGATCATCGACCTCTTACTTTTGCTTTCACCAAAAAATCTGACTCTTCTTCTCCAAGACAACTAAGATACCTTGATTTCATTGCACAATTCAGCACCGACATCAGGCACGTATCGGGCTCAAAAAACGTTGTAGCTGATACCTTATCTCGTATTAATGAAATACAGTTACCAAAAATAGACTTTTCTGCCATGGCGGAAGCACAAGCATCTGATGAAGAACTTCAGACTATTTTGGCAAAGAATGAACTGTCACTTTGTTTAAAACCTCTCTCAACCGACCCCAATTCATCTAAACTTTACTGTGATGTCAAGCAAAACAAAATTAGACCTTACGTCCCAGAAATTTTCCGAAAGAAAGTTTTTCTATCTTTGCACAATATTTCCCACCCAGGTATCCGTGCCACTAAACATTTGATTTCAGAGAGATTCTTTTGGCCGTCCATGCAAAAGGACATTTCAAATTTCACCCGTTCATGTCTAGATTGCCAAAAATCTAAAATAGCTAGACACACCAATAGTCCTCTTAAATCTTTTCAATTACCTGCAGCCAGATTCGATCATGTTCATCTAGATCTCGTAGGACCTCTTCCACCTTCAAACAATTGCGGATACCTACTTACCTGCATAGATCGTTTCACACGATGGCCTGAGGCAATTCCCATTCCTGATATTTCTGCTGAAACTGTTGCGCGTGCATTCATAACTCATTGGATCTCACGCTTCGGTTTGCCTTCAATAATCACGACAGATCAAGGACGACAATTCCAAAGCAACGTGTTTTCTTTGCTCAGCAAACTTTTGGGTGTCCAAAAGATCCGAACGACCCCATACCACCCAAAAAGCAATGGAATAGTCGAGCGATTCCATCGATCTCTTAAACAAAGCCTCCGATGTCATGCATCTACGAAATGGACCGAATCAATTCCTTTGGTTTTGCTCGGACTCCGAACCGCATTAAAAGAAGATCTACAGTGCACATCGGCCGAACTAGTTTATGGCTCAACCCTTAAACTACCATCAGAATTTTTTGAATCCCCTTCAATTAACGTCGAGCCTCATGAGTTCCTAATAAATTTACGGACCTTGATGGATCAACTTAAACCTGTTGCTACTGCACCTCATGACACCAAGAAAGTATTCGTTCATCCAGCTCTGGACACTTGCTCACATGTGTTCGTGCGCCACGATGCTGTTAAAAAACCTTTACAAGCACCATACGATGGACCATACCTCGTACTCAAACGAACTGATAAAATGTTCACAATTGAAAAGAACGGCAAACAGTCCACGATCAACATTGATCGCTTAAAGCCTGCGTTCTTCGAGAACTCTCACCAGTCTTCTGCACCAGCAATATCACCACCAGTTGCAGTTGCTCATTCTTTATGTGTGGATGTAACTTAACTATCCCAATTTGCAACCTTCTCCACTAAAACATCCCACATTTGGTGACCCGGACGTGATTCGCACAAATGTGGGATGTTTTAGTGGAGAAGGTTGCAAATTGGGATAGTTAAGTTACATCCACACATAAAGAATGAGCGACGACTTTTTTTATATAAAAATAAACATCTTTTAATTTTTAACGCTAACACATCGACAGACAACAGATTTTGTGAAAGAACGGAAATTTGTCTTTTTTAATTCGCACAGCTTGCACGCTTGATCGTAGATAACTGCTTCGTACTTCCGGTGCGCAGTTAGGAAAATAGTTTTTCGAATACAGTCATTTTGATGGAAGCAGGATCGCCACATTTATTTAGTTTTCAACGAAATCCATTTAAAGGAAATTCGTCTGCCTTAGGAGTAAAGAAGATAATTACAAAACGTTAAGAGCTAGATAATAAAATTTGGTACGGAGGTACATAATATTTATCCGCATTAGTTTTGGAATCATATCTTCAAGTGGTTAATCCTTTGTCAGTCTGTGCTTTTGCACATCTGTAAATATGATGACATGACTTAAGTAAATGAAACGTCTTTTCTTTACATCATTGTTTCCATTGTACAATGAATTTTTCTAATTTTCTATTTTCTGTCATCTCTCCTAAAATTTAAATTTTATGGGGCTCCTGGACACATTTCAATTTTTTTTTTTGTTAATTGATTTAGAATTTTGAAAATTTTTGTACTGATTAATCATCTAACTAATAAACAAAATTACAATATAAAAGTTTTAAAGAATTTTTTAAAATTTAAAATTTGACTTTTGAAAGAAAAAGATATGATGATTTTAAATCGCTAAAACTCAAAATATTCTAGGTTAATTTTCAATTTTTTTAAAAAAAAATTAAATATATGAGTATATGAGTCAAATATATGAGTCTTAATTTTGATGCAGCAATTTAAAAAATATTAATTCAATTAAAAAATGAAAAATATTCGAATGAAAATTTCTAAAAAGGCTAAGATTTTTTTTAAAGTAACATTTTTTAAAGTTAAATTTTTCTTTCATATTTATTGATTCAGAAAAAAGAAAAATTTTTTAAAAAGATATGTTCGCAATTTCACCCTTTAATCTTTCTCGGTTCTTGCATTATAACAATCTGAATACAAGAAATCTTGAAAAAACCATATCATAAAGAAAAATGCATTTAAAGTTCGAACTTTTCCGACACACTATCTGCAGCTTGCCTTTGAAAAATAGAAAACATTTTGGTAACAACATGTTCTCGCAGAGGAGTTTTAATGATTGTTTTATGAATAGTGAGTTTTGCTGCAGTTTCAGGGCTCGATTAAAGAAACACAAAGATTTAGGGTGAGCAGGGTATGTTGTATGTTTGGTTGAGAGTCTAAAGGGAGCTGCAGTGTTGCAGAATTCGCATAAATATTCTTCTTTATTGACATTGTTTTGTTCCTATCTATAGAGTGGTGTTAAAATCTGGTAATTTTATTATAGCTGTATCACTCAGGTTTCCATGCTTCTTTCCACCGAGTGTTACGCCCCTTTCCGTATACTATTGTACATAGAGCAATTACTGAGTGCTAGATTTTCAAAACAATACACCACAAAAATAGGTATATATCTGGTTCTAATTAAGATAGAAAAATGATTCAAACGTCATTTTAAGTACTTTTTTTTTCAAAATTTGAAGTTTGTTTCCCAGGATTTTCTTAAGTTGAAAAAAGGAGTGACTCTAATTCAATGCACAAAAGCTTTTTTTTTGTTAAAACTAACCATTTTTTAAAAAAATATGATAACAAAAAGTAAATCGTTGAGTATTGAGATCTTATCTGCACTATGGAATATCTTTCATGATTTATGCATTATTCCAGAGGTTTATTTAATTTAATTTTCTCTATTACAGCATAAATTTGGGTTTATTATAGAAAGAAAACAATTTTTAAGAGACAACAGTTAATATATTTTTGAATATCCGATTATTTTATTAGAAAGAGCAAGAATCTTTAAAAATGAGAATACTTAAATTTTTTTTTATCATTGCTTATTTATAAAGTTAAAATTTAATTGTAAATGCACCAAAATTTAAAAATATTTATTTGAATCACACTTTAAACAAAAACCTATTCATAATAAAAAATAAATAAATAAAGTCTGTTTTCATTAGAGATGCATAATCCACGATTTTTTGAATAACAAATAATTTTGCTATTGTTAAATATTTGTTCCAAATATCTGTTATTTCAACCATATTATTAATTAAAAATTATTACTTAATATTAAATATAAAATTTATTAATTGTAATTAATACTTAATTTATTAATTTAAGTAACATGTGGTTGAATTAATTTATCTATTTCAGCTTACTTCTTAAATTTTATTTTTCAAAACTATTTATTTAATTTCTTTATTGGAGTAAACCATTTTCTGAAAAATTTGAATTCAATATATATGTAATTTCTTTAAATTGTTCACTTTAGTTCTATATTCTACCAATAGATAGCAGTAAACGGAATATATGCGAAGTCAAGTCACAATTAAAAAGGAATAGTGCATCATCAAATGCGAATATCGGAAAGTCAAGATTACTCTCATGAAGTGGAGCGGTGACTTCACACTTTCCAGTGAAGTCACCACTCCGATAAATTTCAGTGATATGCAATTCAATGATACGATAATTCCAATAACCGGTCTGTTCACTTTCCATTCACAGATTTCTGTTTGAGAGCTTCCATTGGACACATCGTATCGATTGTTACTTTCCAGTGAAGTCACCGCTCCGGTAAATTTCAGTGATATCGTATCGATTGTTACTTTCTATCGTGATCCAAAACCTGTAATCGAAATATCACCAGTAAGATCGTATAAAGGATTTCAATCACGCCCCTCTTTGAAAAGTATTGATCATTGGTATTTGTGACTTTTTGATATTGGTTACGTAATAACCGCTCGTAAAATATTCGTCATCCCTAGTTTTCATTCCTCCATTTTTCCTCTAATTTCTAAGTTTCTACATTCTCATTTTTTATACTTACATTTTGTGTCATATTTCATTGATATTGTTAGAAGTTATAAGATATGGCGAGCGAATAAAGGCCTCTTCTATATTTGTCTGATTTGTTTTGTCTATGTGGACATTCACTCTACCATTTTTAGCCTATCCGAATATCCGATTTGGATTGAATAGGTTTTCTCTACATTGGATATGCCTTTGTTTTTACCAATGGAAAAAATAGCCCAGGAAGAACTATTCATAGAAACAATGAAAATCATTTAAATTCCTTTAAAAAAATGAAATGTATTTTGTTGGATTCGCTTAAAATATATTTTTAAATTAATTAAAAGTAGATCACAAAAATTGAAACATAATAAAATTAAATCATTGAATAAACTTTTTTTTTTGAATTTTAAGATGATGTGAAAATTATTTTTGCAATGTATCATTTTCAAAAGGTATGGAAATAAATTCATCAAAATTTCATTTAAGTTTTAATTAATAATTTAAATAAAATTTCAAAAAAATTGACCTTTCAAGTCATAACTGCGCTAGATACGGTCTATTTTCGGTTTTAAAGGTCTATTTTCTATAGGACCAATACACATGCATTCATTTCTACTAATAATTAAAAATGAATGTATGTATTAGTATGTCTATGTTTGTCTATATGTATTGTGTTCAAAATACCAAATTATTTAATTTAGAATTACCAAATTTGGTCCATATATGCTTTGGACAGCAGGAATCTACACCTCGATGCTATAATTTTTAAATTTTCTTTGATTAAAATTATGCGATTCTTTGAAGTTTTTTTCACCATGATATCAGAAAATATTGCAGCATAAAAGTGATTCTTATATCATCTTAAAATTAAAAAAAAATCTTGTTAATGATTACAACTTGTATGCTATCTATTATACTGAAAATGTTTGTATGCTATTCTCTTTAATTTTTTTATCCGTAATTAAAGTTAAAAAAATATTTAGAGTATATATTAAACAATATATTTCACTGTTGCTATCGATATTTATTAAGCCTTTTTTCCATTGCTGATGAAAGTTTCAGTTTATTGTTCCGTATTGCATATTGTTATAAACCTGTAATTTTGCTTCCCATCACGAATAGTGTCATTGTAAAAAAGACCATTTTACGATCAGCCCTGTGGGTGCTGATCGGGTGCCGCGTCGGTGATCTCACAACTTGGTGACCATTTGGGACTTTGGCGACAAAATAGATAATGCTGGAAACTTCGAGAATTTTCGCGATCCATCCGATAGGAACTCAGACACTCTTGATTGGTCGAGAAGGTTCTCGGCCCACCTCCCGGGAACTATAAAAGGCCGGCAGTCTCAAGCTGCTGTGGTGAATTGAAGCGTGGTCGGAATTGTAGACAACGAATTTCCGAGAGGATAGCGAAGCAATGGTGGAGTGCCCAGCGTTGTGTGGAATCCAAGCTATTGCTGAACTGGGCTGTGTACCGAGTCCTGTTGTCTACTGTGGAAGTAGCGGCGTGTCGTGTGTGGAGTATCCAGTCTTGTGGTAGTGACTCGGCAGTTGTATACAGTTAAAGCGAGAAGAGACAGAAGAGTATTTCAGCCGTCTGAAGAGACTGTAGAGCAAAGCTCAGAGAATCCCCTTTCCTGCTGGATTCTGTCTGGCCGCTTTATGTGCTGTTTTCGATTACTACTTTTAGGCTACTGTCTGCTGTAGTGTGCTGCTGTGAGCTGTCCTGTGTTCGTCTCAGCTGTAAATATTTGTCGTGTACGTACTCGTGTTCTTTGGGTTAATAAACGTCGTCTTTGTTTTTTACTGAAGCCTGCTGATTGTGCTCTCACACTATATAGCCACTACAGGCGAACCCGATGGAATTCGTAACAATATGTTTTTGCATAAGGTCTGCTTTTTATAAAAGCTTTGTGATTTTGTTGTAATTATAATTTAAGATTTCATTTCAGAATGAAGCAGAGATGAAATTGTTTTTAAAGGGCTTCCTTTTATAAACATTGCTGTTCTTTCTTTTTATATAACTAAATGCATAAAACTATGGACAGAAAATTAGAAAAATGCACAGCACAATGAGCAGAACTGTCTAAGGCTGTTTAAAATGTTAAATGTTGAAATGATGTTTAAAATGATAAAAATTATATATCTATCAAAGTTTGAAGTTTTAGCGAGGAAGTCATTAATATCAAGTTGCATAAAATATTTATTTGAAATCTTTAATAATCATTAATTTCGAAGAATCAACTTTCCGCAAAGGAAGGCTAGATGCTTATAAAGTCCTGCTGCATGATTATAAATATCGTATTTAAGGATTGTAATACCGGGATACCGAATACCGGTATTTGGAGCCAGTTTTTCAGTTTTATAATACCGGTATTCACATATTTGAATGCCGTTTTTTCGGTATTTACTAGAATGGTTTTTACTCCTAACAGCTTACTCCTATTGATGGAATAATTTTTGAAACTAAGAAATCCAATCCAAAAAGCAATAATCGACTTAAACCTGCAAATTAATTTTTCAGATAGTGAATTTGACTTAATATCCAAAACTGTATCAGCTCTACTTCCAATAAAACTGACTATTGAGACATTATGTAGGAGAGATTCTAATTTATTAACAGCTAATACAACAATAAATTTCATGGAGCAATAACTGAAAGAACAGCACACATCACTATCTGAAGAATTATATATTACATTGAAAAATCGCACAGAAGAAAGGCATACCGAAATAGAAAATGTCTTACTGTATTTACATAATTATAATGATTTTAAAAATGAAAAAGAAGAAAACAGACTAACCAATTCAAATCTGACCAAGTTTATAGTAAAATTTCTTAAAATGTTTTTCCCACAAACCTATCCATATTCAGAAGAATTCGGTACAGTTATCGAAGATTATGATGACACTAATGTCGACAGTGAAAAGGAACTGTCTCTTGAACGAAAATCAGAAAACAGCAAACGGCTCTCTCTCGTTTTTTGAGTGGACATACCAAATCCTTCACCTTCCAACACGGACGGAGGATCTCTGCTGAATGTCCTTGGTGCTAGGCAGATCAAGCCTCCCCCAATCACATTCTTAAATGTTTAAATGTTACGATTTTTGAGATTTTAAAGGATCCGCTATTGTTTTTAAACTTTTTAGAGATTTTTGGTGTCATGGAGGTGGTGTAGCGCAGCTATACCACCTGGGATCAGAAACAACAACAACAACAACAAAAATTAGAATTAGCGATAAATAAAAAAGTCTCAACAAACCAAAATACATTACAGAAATCAGCTATATCCAAAACCATCCGACGAGAAATTGATTTATGTGAAGATGAGGGATTGAGAGATAAATACTTGGAAAAAAATATATCGCGCATTGCTAACAGTACCACCAACTAGCACAGATGCCGAAAGAGCGTTTTCGACAGCTGGTAATTTTTGCACAAAATTACGTTCCAGGCTTAATGACAGTACGATTGATGCATTATGGTTTTTAAGATCACGTTTCAAAAATTTGTAATAGTATCACATACTGAATAGTGATATTTACACTTTTTTTGTGATTTAAATAAATAAGATGTTCCTTTATTTTTTTGTGATTCTATATATACTGTAATAGTTTAGAAGTTAAAAATTATTTTTTGTGGCATTTCCACTCTCTAATAAAACTGGCAAATAAAACAAAGAAACACATATGCTCTCTTTCTTTTTCTAAAATTCCTACTACCGGTATTAAAACAGGTATCCCGGTATTTAGATCTAAAAAATATCGAATACCGGTACTGAACCTTTGGTTCGATATTGCAATCCCTGCTCCAGACTTGTTTGAAAGGGTTGTAAGTACAGAAGTAAAGAGCCAATCAGTTGAAATCTTTATATTTGAGCTTGTAAAAACGAAGGAAATGTTATAACATTAATTTATTTAAATTATGAGATATCCAAAAGGATAAACAGAAGAATAAATCTAATCCTTCCAGCACATATTATCATGTGAGAACATGGTGTTGTTTTGGTTTGAGGTTTTGAAGCTACAAAATGCATGGGTGGAAAATTGGCAATTTATCGCTTTTGAGGAATCAATATTTTGTTTTAGGGTTATTAGAGAACGTTAAGGTTGTCATATTTGGGGACTTATCGCCAACAAAAAGTTACGACTTGTTGCGAATGTCCACCAAGTACCCAATTCTATTGTCTGGTCAATAAAGGACAGGGTCATATCACCCGAAGAAGCACAGAGAAAAAATGGGAGACGTTTCTGCGTGGATAGGCATCGAAAGTTTGTATTCGTACATATATATTTAAATTTTCAATTTTAGTTCGATCGGTTTTGTGACGGAAAAAAAACTATTGTTTTCTGAATATCGATGCATGCGCAATCTGCTGGTAATCCCGGTGATTGTTTAAAACCGGTTTAAACTGATTTTTCATGAAAAAAATTCTGACCTCGAGAATTTTTTTTAACTCGATTGATTTTGAGATGGTCAAAAACCATCGCTTTTTTAAATGTTCGGGATTGCAAAATATCATGTGAGAACATGATGTTTTTTTTTGTCGGATTGATAGCCCATGACTTAAAAAAAATAATGTTCTTACATGATAACTTGAGATTTGCGACAGCAAAATTCAATTTAAAATTATTTTTTTTCCCATTCTATCAATTTTTATTTCCCAATCGAAATCGGCTTCATGGATATTGCTTGCAAACTTGATCGAAATGTAAAGAATATATCTATAAACACTGTAGAGGGCTTATACCCAGCGAGAGAGAAAATTGAGACCGTTCTCCCCTTGACTTTATCGAAGGTTTCAATGAGGATTGGTTAATTCTTTAATATAATAATGAGAACATTGTAAACATTCTATAATCCTTTCTAATGGCTGATGGAGCTCAGAATTTGTTTTAAATCCTCAATATTTAAAAAAAATCCTAAACGTCGATTAGAATTCATTATTTTATTGCAGTTTTTAGGCATTATGTTACTAACTACAAGAACAGACAAATAATCTATCCTGTCAGAGGTTTTATTCAAAATTCGATACATATTCCCAATTTTAGAGTTTAGATTGAGGGTCAAAATCATCTGCTACTTGTTCTATTACTATTCCTCGAGCATAGAAGAACTATTAACTCCGACGTGTACTGTGAGATACTCCGAAGACTACGCTGATCCATCAAGAACAAAAGACCGGGGCTACTCACCGAGGGTGTGGTTCTGCTCCATGATAACGCGCGTCCACACGTTTCCAGTGTCACGTACGCGGAACTGGCCAAGTAGGAGCAGCTCGACCATCCGCAATACAGCCCAGACATACCACCCTGCGATTTTAAAGTATTTGGTCCCTTGAAAAAAATATGAAAGGGAAGCGCTTCAACTTGGACTGCGAACTCAAGGATGCTGTGAAGGACTGAGTCTCGTCACGGCCACAGGAATTCTCGGAACAAGGAATCCTTCGGCTCGTTAATCACTGGGATTGTTGTGCTCAGGCCTATGGTGTATACTTTGAATAAATTCTTCATTTATATCCACAGTGTCGTTTAGTACCTTTTAATTTGAACATCCTCGTGTAAATTAACATAAGTTTTCATTTCTCTTTGATAGTTTGTTTAATAAACCCATGCCATTTCCAATTTGAATTCAACCACCTCATTGCTCTCGGCTTTTTTTAAATCTAATATTAAAATCCTCTTACCAAATTTTAATCAATAAATCTCAGACGTCGAAAAATTTGGGTAATAGTCACAGCGATGGATAGAACTTGAGAGTCTTTCGACTCTCACATTTTATGCTCATTGCACTGTTTAAATAAGGTTATATTTGCAAGGGCATGAAGCGGTGTTTTGTTGTGTGTGGTGGGTGTATGGCGATACACTTAACAGGTCTGAACAGCGAATAACGACGTTTATTCACACCAAAGCACGAATACAAAGATGACAAAACACAGTTGAGACTTACACATGCAATACTCAGCAGCCTACAAGTAGCAATCGGTAGTAACAAAATCCACAGCATACAAAGCGGCTTGACAGAACTCAGCAGGAGGAGAGAATCTATGTAACTATTCTCTAATATCTCTCCAAATGCTTGCTGTCTCCTCGCTTTAGCCGTACCCAACTGGCGACTCACTACTATAAGATTGGATACTTCACACACTACTTAATGCTGCTTCGGTACTTGTCTCAGTCGGCGCATGGCTCAGTCCACTAGTCTCTTGAGCTCCACTAAATGTTTGCGCTTTCCAACGAATTCGTCGCTGACTAACTGTACGACTCGTTATACAATTGACTACGGCTTTCACGACGGGCTTTTATAGCTTCCGGAGCAGGGCAGAGAAGGTTCTAGTCAATAGATCATTACTCGCCTCTTATTGGTCCTATTGCCAAAATACTTGAAAATTTTAGTATCACCCATTTGTCGCCAAAGTCGCCAAATTCGTTACCAAGTTGACAAATGGTCATCAAGTTTGTTGCCAAGTCTGGGGTCAATGATCTGGCTCCCTGCCAGTATCCAACAGAGTTGACCATAAAACTATCTATCCTATGATGGAGCTAACTGTGCTGGGAAGCAACATTATAGATATACTGTTACAAAAAATTTTCTTCTACAAATACTGCTAATCAATCGCAACACATTTAATCACTAGTTCAGCAGCTTTCTTGCTGTCTAATCCTCCAGTCTCTCTACTTTTCAGCGACTCCGACTCTCACACACGACTTCTCTGACGATCCACACAACTTCACTGCAGCTTGATGGTTGGGTTGACGGGGCGCCTAGCCCGGGCAGGGGCTTATCCCCGGTAAGGAGAGACTTCACAGTGCTTTGCTGTCTATACTTTGCCGTGGCCGTCTTCGACGAAATTTGGAGATGACGAGTATCAGGACTCATTGTGATTGTCCGATATTAGGGTGAGGGTGGGGGGAGAGGTTACGCTGCCGTTGGGCTTAGTAAGTTTTTACTGCTTGTGAGCTAGAATTGGCTATTGAGATACTGTTTAATTTGAGTTTGAAAAAATAAAAGTTAGGAAGAAAAACTAAGGGGCTGAGATAAATTAAAGTAGTATATTACGGGGTCTTCTAGAGTTTGTAGATGGTTTATATTTAGGGATTTTAGCTATTGCTTCATTTTCATTCTTATCCATGTTTTTAAAAAAGTTAGTGGCTAGATTTTTAATGAATGTTTTAAGAGGGGGATAGTCTAGGCATAAGTACATATTTGTATTGGGCATGTAGTATTTCATATTGCAGAAATTTCTAATTAAGTTATTTTGCTGGCGTTCAATAAGTCTAAGATTAGTCTTGGCAGCATATCCCCACACAGGGCAGGCATAAGTTAATACTGGACGCAAGTAGGCAGAGTAAATAAGCATTTTATTTTGTCTACTTATTTTGGAGTTTCGAGAAATTAAGGGATAAAATTTACGAGTTAGGTCTCGAAACTTTTTAGCTGTGTAAATAAAGTGGGGTTTCCAAGTTAATTTACTATCTAGAATTATGCCTAAATATTTGCATTCCTTAGACCACGGGACAGTTTGATTTTTAATTTTAACTGGGGAGAAATTCTTTTTACAGTTATTTTTATTAAAAACTATAGCTTCAGTTTTACTAGCATTTATTTCAATTTTCCATTCGACGAACCAGTCCTCAAGAGATTTAATATGTCGGTTTAAAGCTATGGTAATGAAATTTTGATTTTTGTTTCTAGCTAGTATTGCAGTGTCATCAGCGTACATGCACAACATAGTGTTAAATTGCTTGGGGATATCATTAATAAACAAGGAAAATAAAATTGGCCCTAGTTTAGATCCTTGAGGTACACCTGCAAGAATAGGTTTTACTTCCGAAAATTCATTGTTTATCTTGATTTTAAAGGCTCTGTAACTGAGGTAAGAAATTATAATTTTGATAAGGTGTGGGGGTATGTTGTAATTAATTAGCTTGTATATAAGACCATCTTGCCAAACTCTGTCAAAAGCTTTCTGAATGTCAAGGAAAACCGCTGCAGTTTTTTGTTTATTTTCAAAACCTTCCTCAATGAATTCTACTGCTCTAATTAATTGGTGGGTTGTAGATAGGTTACGGCGAAATCCAAATTGTTCAGGTGTTAGTATATTATGTTCTTCTAGGTAATTATTTAATCTATTGAGAATTATCTGTTCAGCAATTTTGCTGACAGAGGAGAGTAGGGATATGGGTCTATAACTGCAGGGATCAGTTGGGTCTTTTCCTGGTTTTAATATGGGGATAACTGCAGCTGTTTTCTATGACATGGGAAAATACCCTAATTTGAGAATGCTATGAATTATATTAATTAAAAATTTTAGGTAATTGTCCGGAAGTGTTTTTAACATTTTTTTGTTAATACTGTCAAGGCCAGAGGCTTTTTTGATATTAAGTTTTTTAATATGATCCTTTAATTCATCAGTTGAGGGAGGGGGAATATCAATAAATTTTTGTGGCAATGAGTCGAGAAAGCTTTTGACTGTATTATTTACATTATGTTCTGTGGTGAAATTACTCAATTCATTAAGTTGAAATTGTTTCTCAAGGCTGACCGCCAGGCAGTTTGCTTTTTCTTTATCAGTTATTGCAATACTAGCAGGGCCTTTAAGGGCCGGAATTTTTTGTTTTTTACTTTTAAAAGTTTTGACAAGTTTCCAGATTGATCCGTCTTCTGTGTTAACACTAATTAATTTGTGTATAAATTCACTGTTTTGGATTTTATTGTTAAGTTTTTCAATTTCCTTATTAATTTGGTTCATTAGTCTCTTGAAGACTGGGTCTCTGGTTTTTTGAAAATTTTTCCTGGCAAAGTTCCTGTCCCTGATTAGGGACTTCGTTGCAGCTTCAGAGTGCCCGTCTTTTATAGTTCCGGGAGGCGGGGCTAGAATCTTCAGACCAATCAGGACGTATCTGAGTGTATCTTGGTTCCTACTAGATGGATCGTGAAACTTCTCGAACTTTCCAGTATGATCCATTTAGTTGCCAAACTCGCCAAATTCGTCGCCAAGTCGCCAAATGGTCGCCAAACTCAGCACGCACAGGACAGATCTTACAAAGGTTTTAACGGTTTTTCCAGGATGACACTATTTGTGCCGGGTAGCAAAATTACAGATTTGTAACAATACGTAAAATATTTTTTTCTTTATAATATTTCTTTAATTATTAAAAGATTATTAAATCATTAATCGAAATAAATGTTGATTGCGTGACCATGGTGCCATTTGGTTGTAAATTTGGGAAATGTC
Organism: Argiope bruennichi; assembly: GCF_947563725.1. Lineage (NCBI taxonomy): Eukaryota > Metazoa > Arthropoda > Arachnida > Araneae > Araneidae > Argiope > Argiope bruennichi. The sequence goes on from NC_079156.1 coordinate 109,669,560, forward strand.
AACCTCAAGATTAAAAGGCCGCAGATAATCAAATAAAAAAAATGTTGTTTAGTACACAAATAAAAATATTCTCTAAAAGATGTTTTCACACGAATTTATTTTTCAATCAATTTTCAACTAAGAAAATACCAAGACTAGTAATTTATTAAATATTTTATTCATATGCGTTGCATCCGTGTTTGCAAAGATGGAAATTTGTTATTGATCTTTCACTCCTTTTTTGAAGTTCTGAAGTTTTCACATTTCGTACATTTCTGAGTTTTCGGTAACAGATGCATAATTTACAATTCATAATCAATTAAAGAAAATTTTGATTTTTACCTATTTCTGAGTATGAGAAAGAATATATCGCAAAATTATAAAAATGTAATATTAAAATTTAAAAAAATTACTGTCAGCGATTAATAAAATGGTTCAAAATTTTTAATTAAATTTTACAGCCATAGCTATTCTCCGGAGGATATCTCGAAATAAGGTTGAGAAGATTCCGGCATGGTGGTTGGTTCTCGCCACCCTGGAGGGTGCACAAAAAAAAGGGACGGGATGATTGAGGATGATGGGAAGTACTTCCTTCGGGAAGGGTTGTACCGTGGCCGGTGATGGCTCTTAGGACTCAACCACAGTTCCCACCAGTGTTGCTGTTGTGGCGGTCAGGTCATTCAATAATTTTTATCCGTGTGCCTTCGGACGGGTCGGTGAGTTAGTGATATGACTTAAAATCTTAGGTCTCTTATGGGCATAAATACTTTTCGAAAATTTTGCGAACTTCCGAACTTTAAATCAGCGCTATTCGGATATTCCGATTTCATTTTATCAGATCAATTTAAACTTATTTTGGTCAATGAAAATTATAAAAATTAAATTAAGTTATCTTCAGGGCGGCCGTAACGCGTTTCAAGCGTTCGCCTATATTTTAATATTTTAAAAGTTTCAAACGCTTTATAAATGTTTACTTGTTTGATTTTTTATGTTTGTTTCTAATGCGGCAAAAAATGGAAGAAAAACAGAAATTTTCGCGAACAGGAGAGGACGGCGAAAGGGTTAATAATATTTAACTTCCAATACATAAAAACTCACTTATGCATAGCAGAATTTCTCAATTTTCAATTCTAATCCTCCCACTGATAAGATATGTTCTGAACAATGGCAGAAAATGACAGAAGCGAAACCTTTTCAAACTTTGATATACCTTTGAGTGTTTTCATCTACCTCTCTGATAATAAAAATCGTAACAGACGAAAGATAGACAAAAAAAAAAAAAGTATTGTGATGAAACTCATTGTGTTGATAGTTAGCATCAACTTACAGATATCTTGGCTTTTGTCGGGATTCATATCTATTTGATATGCCCTTTTGCTTCTTTTTCTACAATTAAAGTAACAGAATTTTTCTTTAAATCCTCTCTTGTTGCGCCCATTCTTTCAAACCCCATTTGTTGCTGTTGTTGCTTATGACACTTGTCATAGACAAGCCCTCTGACGAAGTCAGCGATTTTAAGCCGAGAGAGCGTTCTCTTGTTTTCAGTAGTGCCATCTAGGGCTAACAGAACATCTTAGCTACTCGTGCGTCACTTTTCCTTGCACAACTCCTTTTTACAGGGGGACACATTCACACCCCTCACCGATAGAACACAGATGAAGAACAACCATGCCCAAACCGGGAGTCGAACCCGGGTCGCCTAGATCACGGGAAAAACCCTATTTGTAAATAGAATGATCAAATATTATGATAGATCTTGAATCAAAGAAAATTTCTCTTTTCCGTTGCTGCAATATAAATCATATAGGTCAGATGCCCATTCCTAAAGCATTATCCTTGGCTTTGATACTTAAGTCATTACGTTTTCAGTCATGCCGTTTATATATTTCTAAAAATACAGACCAACAGACAGTCAGCCTCTTGTTCGATTTGACTCAAAATTTGATACATGTCTAAATTATAGATGTTAAATCTACATACCAAATTTTATCTACTTAGCTCTCAATATTTTTTAATTATCGGCTTAACTTACATTCGAACAGCCAGACAGACGGACTTCCTCAATAGATTTTACTCAAAATGTGAAAGTAATCTGAAAATTTAGTGTAAAGATTCCATACCAAATTTCATCCGCCTAGGTCAAAGAGTTTTTGAGTTCTTTTTGTCACAGAGAGATAAGCAAGCAGTTTCCAAAAAACGTGTTTTTCTAACTCAGGAAGGTCTAAAATGTGGAGATTTTTCAAAATCTCGAGTTCAATTTTTTTTTTTTTTTGACATTTATTATACTTTCTCTAAACTACGTATACGAGAAAGTAAAAAGGTGCCCACGCTTAGATCGTAATTTTAAGAAAGGAGACTTAAAGCCTAAAAATCAGCATGTTTGGTCTTTTTGACACGATTTGATTCAGCATGTTAAACTCACACAATCCTACATGCCATTGCCACTCGTATTACAAAATTTGGGCAGAAAATGTCTTCATTCCGCATATTATCAATAGAATTTGAATTAAATGACAGTGGAACTATTGTCATTAGGATGAGTTTAGTTTAACTTAGTTATGTTAACGCCCCGTTTTAAAGCAACACGAGGGATATTTTGGGACGATACTGAACCGCGGCCAGATAACACGAACGATACCTGAGATAACGCCATCTTCTCCAAGTGTCCACACCACAGCAGCGGGATGACATTTGGTAGCGACGGATTTAGCGTGCACCAGGCCCGTTTACAAAACGGCTCTTCGGTGGAATCGGTTCTAATATGAAACCCTCCAGTATCGAAGCCCGAGACCTTACCACCAGGCCACCGTATTCCGTCATTGGTATGCAGACAGCAAACTATTTTTCTGGAATATCTATATGATTGCTTTACCCTCTTCTCTCATTCCAGTCATTCTCTCTTCTTATACTGTACTTTATCCTTAAGTGACCAGTTGGTTCGTCGGAAATATTATTTCTGACATATCATTCGAATATAACTTCATATCCATGATTTTACTATATTACCTTAAAGCCATTTTATTTCAATTATCTATCAATTTTTTATATTTAATTACATAAATTTTTCTAATAGAAGCCAATCTCATGACATCACAGGATATTGTTTCGGATTTTCACCGCCGGGTTCTTTTGATAGTGGGTGTATGGTGTGAGAACACAATCAGCAGGCCTTAGTAGAACACAATAACGACGATTATTTACACGAAAACACTAATACAAAGATGACAAATATTTACGACCGAGATGAACACAGGACAACACACTACAGCAAACAGTAGCCCATAAGTAGTAATCGACCACAGTACACAAAGCGGCCAGACAGAATCCAGCAGGAGAGGGGATCCTCGGAGCTTCGCTCTACGGTCTCTCCAAAGGCTGAACTTCTCACTGTCTCCTCGCTTTAGCTGCCGACTCGCCACTTCTCACAACTGGCTACCACACACAAGATACGACGCTGCCTCCACAGTAGACAACAGGATTCGGCACACAGCAATGCAGCACTCCCTCCACATAAATCTGGCTCTCCGCTGTTGCTTCGCTATCCTCTCGAAGACTCGTTACTTGTCGGCTACTCCGACTACAATTCACGAAGACCTGCAGCTTGAGAGTGCCGGCCTTTTATAGTTCCCGGAAGGCGGGCCGAGAACCTTCTGGACCAATCAGAGTGCATCTGGGCCTATCTCGGTTCCTAGTGGATGGATCGTGAAAATTCTCGAAGTTTCCAGCATTATCTATTTTGTCGCCAAGTCGTCAAATGGTCGCCAAGTTTGTCGCCAAGCTCTGAGGTCACTGACACGTCACCCGATCAGCACCCACAGGCTGATCGTTAAAACGGTCTTTCTTACGATGGCACTATTCGTGCTGGGAAGCAAAATTACAGGTTTGTAACAGTATTAAAAAAATAATTATTTGGTTCGTCCACATTCTAAATTTTGCGGTATAATATCTTCACTTTTTACTTTCTCGTATGTTTAGGTATAGAGAAAGTAAAGTAATCGTCAACAAATTTGAACTCGAGATTTTGTTGAATCACCACATTTTAGACCTCACTGTGTTCGATATACTTATTTTCTTGGAAATTGTTGGCCTGTCTCTCCGTGACAAAGATAACTGAAAAAACGCTTTGAGATAGATGGTTGGAATTTGGCATACAGTTTTTACACCAAATTAGTAGATTTCCATCAAATTTTGAGTAAAATCTGTTCAAAGGAAGTCCGTTTGTCCAGCTGTTTGAATATAAGTTGACACGATAATTAAGAATAAAATTTTGTACTCAGATTTAAAATCTATACTGTAAATACCTATCAAATTCATCTCAACCAACTTTTACTATAGAACTATACTTTTACTATAGAAATCATGTAAACATGACAATTCAAAAATGCAATGACTTAATTATATCAAATTTTGTATGATATTTTGTGACTACAAGTGCGGTTTTGTATCAGTGTTTCCTATTGGATGAGAAAATTCTGTTTATAACCCAAATTCTATTTTCGGATACTATTAGCCACTGGCCAGGGATTAATCGCCAAATAACTTGCCAAGGAAATGCCAAATTCATGCCAAAAGTGGATATTTCGTAACTGGTGTACACCGATGACATGCGAGGCGTTATCTGACATGACACGTTAATTAGAGAGTATGTGTGAAAGTTTTGGGGAGACCACTGCCACTTGTTTCTTTATTGATTTGTCTGAATTCAGAATTTGTCTTCTTGATTTGTCTGAATTCAGAATTTGTCTTCTTGATTTGTCTGAATTCAGAATTTGTCTTCTTGATTTGTCTGAATTCAGAATTTGTCTTGACTGACAACAGAAGAAAATGACGCTGCCTAATAGTTGATGAAACAATGAGAACAATTTGAGCTTCAGAACAACAATGTAATTCATTTTTAGAAATTAAGCCAAATTTTTTTCAAACATTCCAGAGTCAAGGAAAAATTTATATGGCTATTGAGTTAGTATAACTTAAAGAGACACATTATGAAATGCTGTACATTTTATTTCCTTGCAATAATATTTTCGGAAGTTATTACCGAAAATCCACAAAATTCAATTAATTTTTTTAATTAATAAAAAGTTTAATTACATTTGTAAAAAAAATCGTTTCGATTTGCATGTTTTCAATCTCCAAGGTATATATATATATGCGCCAAATGTAGTAATTGTAAATCAAACGATCTAGTCTGTATAGAGAAGAAACATAAAATTTCATTTTTATAATTTGTAGGAAAAAGTTTCGGCGAATCTGCTTAAGAATACTAATGCAGATTCGCGGAATTTCTTTTTTGGGATAATTCAAAATAAATCGCTTATTTGTAACTTGATAATGAGTCTATAAATATCTGTCTAATATGTTTCAAACGATGCTTGTAGAACGCCAACACAAACTTTCATTATAAGATATTTCAATGCTGGCATACTAAGTTCTCAACAAAATCAGTTGTTTCTTGAACAATTGATTTGACAAACATTTGACCTTTATTTTATCTTTTATAATATTATCTTACTTTATCTTTCATCTATAAATCTCATTCGTCGCTAGGCAAAGAACCTCAAACCGTTGACTGAAGCGTATTGGGATTGAAGGGAATTCCCCTTTCAGTCCCAGTCTTATGCTTATTATCATCATTTTCAAACGATTTCTCGCTTAATCATTGCTAGATTCTGCTTTTGCAATGCTATTGTAAATTGCGTTGATTTCTTTCGGTATATACTACATCGATCTATCTTTTTTATAAATAATCGATAAAGGCTAACGGAAAGTTATTCCAACATGGCAACCAAAGATGATGGCAAGTCAGAAGGATGCACGTTTCGATGGAAAATTGAAAATATACATCACTCCTGGTGGATGAGAGCAGATCAAGTACTTGTGAGTCCAAAATTTACTGCAGATGCACTTCAAGGTACAAAATGGTCGTTGTGGTTGTTTCTAATAGACGGATATTATGTAGATTACGGAGATTATGTCGGTATTTATCTTCTTAGAGAAAACAATTGCTGCGGAAAGGAAACTATTGAGGTAAACTACGAAATTGCAATTCTGGATAAAAATGGCTCATTTCTGAGAGTAGAAAATAGAAAGGATAGCTTCTCAAAATACGATATTAGGGGATTTCCTAGATACGTGACACGAAAAGAAGTTTTCTTCACTAAAAGAGAATCGTTTCTTCCAGAAGAAACTCTGACAGTTCAATGCAAGTTGTGGAATAAAGAGGGAAAACCCGTCAATTCAAAACCTTTTCATGCCAGAACAATGTTTAGTGAGAACCGCAAATATTTTATTTGGCAAATCGACGCATTCAGTACTGTTGAACCTGGCTTGAGAAAGAAATTCAAAGATAATTTATTTAATTTTGATCTCGTTTTAAACGGAAATTTGAGTAAAAAACTTGACATCGATTTCATTTCATGCCATGATAATATCAAATACATTGCTATTAATACCTATATTTTAGATTCCACCGAGACAATGGAAAATTGGGGAAACAAATATTATTTCGTTGATGATCTGAAGGAAGGAGGATTATTTCCTGTTTTCCTTTTCACTAACGAATTAATATCCAAGAGAGAACTCTATTTACCACATGATGTTCTATCGCTTCAAATTGGTTTTATTTATTGGACTATTGACCATTTCGGTTGTAATGATGAGTCTGGTAACCTGGCGAATAAGAATTTCGACCTTAATGATGGGGAAGAGAAATCCGAAAAGATGGCTGTTCTGATTGATGACTTGAAATCCATGTTTAGCGATGCCATTTTAAGCGATACAGAGCTCCGTACCTCGACAAAAAGCTTCCCAGTTCACAAGAATATTTTAAGTGCTAGATCCCCAGTATTCAGGAAAATGTTCGGCAACGATATGAAGGAGAAGAACAGCGGACACGTCGATATCACCGATTTGGAAGACGATACCGTGCACAGAATGCTACTCTATATATACACGGATTCATTAGAGGATCTGCAGTTTGAAAGCGCATTGAAATTGTACGCTGCTGCAGATAAATATGAGATCCTGTCCTTGAGAAACAAGTGTTCTATGTTTTTAAAAGACAGCTTGTGTCCAAACAGGGCTTGTGATGTTTTAATTTTAGCTGATATGCACCACGATGACGATCTGAAAAATTGTGTGCAATCTTATATACTTGAACATGATGAAGTGTTCACCTTGGCCGAATGGAAGCATCTTATGGATAGTAACCTTAACTTAGCAGCTGACATAATGTACAGGAAGATCAATCCAGGTAGTAGCTACCCATGCAATGTATAAGTTATTTTCGTTACTTTATCTCTAATAAATATGTAAAATACTTAATAATATATTAATGACGGTGAAAAAATGACAAATTTGTTTCATTTCACATATGATTTTCAAATGTATTCAATCAAATATTTATGCACATTATTTTGAGGATAGAAGTTTTGAAAGCGATACGATATACCTATTTTTATTATGACATTTTTAACATTTATGATAGAACTATTTTTATTAGTAACTTCTTATATATTTGTAATTGTTGAAAATGTGGTTATATTTTAAGAAGAAAAATTCTGAATTCTTTTTAAAGTGGTAAAAATTTCAATTATGCCTTATCATACATATTTGCCATCACATTGAAAAGTGTGTGTTTAACTTGAGTCTATGTTTTACTTGTCAAATGAATAATTTATTTGAAGTGTAATTTGAATGCAAAATAGGTGATAATAAATGAGCATTTTTTCTTCTAAACTCCCTACTATTTATATTTTTTTCTCATCATAAATGCATGCATAATATATTATTCCATTAAGTACAATTTTAGGCATTTCGACAATTATTATCATATGAGAACATGATGTTGTTTTGGTTTGCGGTTTTTGAAGCCTCAAAATACGCATGCAACAAATTGGCGATTTATCGCTTTTGAGGCATCTATTTTTCGCTTTTAGGGTTATTAGAAAATAATGCAGAAGGTTATCACATTTGGCGATTTATCGCCAACTAAAGTTACCATTTGATTTCAAAATTATTCATTCTCTGAATTCTTACGAATTGTCTTAATTAATTTCATTAACCAATTTAAACCGGTTTGAAACAATAACGAGACTATCAGTTTCCGCATGCGTCGATATTTAGAAAAACGATTGGTTTTTTTTCCATCTCAAAATCGGTCGAGCTCCAAAACTTTGTTTGCCTCGTAGAAAAATTGATAATGAAAGTTTTGCAAAATTATATATATATAATAATGGAGACCGATACAGAAGTCTCGTGATTGTTTCAAACCGGTTTAAATGGTTAATGACTTAAATTAATTAAGGCTAATAATGACTTAAAAATAATAATATTCTCACATGATAACTTGAAATTTGCGATCGTAGAATTCATTTTTTAATTTTTTTAACTTTGTAATACTTAATAATTTATTTTTTCTACTATTTTAACTTAAAAAATTATCTGATATTATTTATACATTATAGTGAATATAAAATATATTGAAAAAAAAAACTGTTATTTGTTAGTAGAATTTCATTATTTTAAGTACAACACAACATTTTAGTATTTCATCCTTTATACTTTTAAACTATATGGGTAATCTTGTTTTTGTTCCTTCTTGCTTATTTATATTTTGATAAAGTCACACCTCAATCTAAATAAGCAGAATACATGATAAATATTAAATCAAAATAATAAATTGTAAGAATGAATGTCTCAGAGTCCTCTGCCATCATATTGATGCACACCATCCATAGCACTCTTATTTGGTTTGAATGGAAGATTGATATTTTAACTTCTTATGAATTGGAAGAACTAATTGATTGAGAGATAATTGATTAATCGAGAGCTAATTGATTGAGATAGTTTAACTTCTCATGATTTTACCAAACTTATTTGATTGGGAGAATTTGAATTAGAAGAACTAATTGATCCAGAGATAAATGATTAATCGAGATATAATTGCTTGAGATATTTTAACTACTCATGATCTCACCAACCTTATTTGATCGAGAGAATTTGAATTGGAAGAACTAACTGATCATGAGATAATTGATTAATCGAGAGATAATTGATTGAGATATTTTAACTTCTCATGAGCTCATTGATCGAGAGAATTTGAATTGAAATATCTAATATATTACAAAAAATCCAAATTATAGAATAATATGTTCAAATATATGAATATAAAATTTTAGGAGAATAATTACGTACTATGATATCTTAAAAGGTTAATTCATTAAAAAATATTAATAGCGTCAAAACTGCTTTACTGATGAATTTTACAGATGTTGATTGTAGTATTATGAGTTTCTCTATAAACTTTCTATGATATTTTTATTACTGTCTGAGAATTTCGGTCTTAAACACTACGTACTTGCCATAACAAAAATGTTGCTATATGTAAAATTAAATATATTGCTGCAGTGGTTTTTGATAACTTTATTCGATAACTTTTTACATACAAGTCTTTCTTACAAATTTGATATACTCTTGGCGACATTTTGTTATATTTTGCAGTTCACATATGATAAGAGAGTCTAATAATTCCATTTCTTAAATCTTTTACTAATATGGATTCTTTTGGTAATATATATATACAGGGTGGTCAAAAAAAAAAAAAACTTCCCCTATATATGAAACCCTAGCGGCCTATCCGCTCAACCAATCGAACCAAAATTTCAGACATGGTTGTTTGAAGTTATGCGCTGGAGATTGTGGTGATTCTAAACAACGCAGTACTCACGGTTACGGTTACAGTGAGAGAATTTTGAAATTTTCGAATGACAACACCCACTTTTTCCTTGCGCAAATGGATCAGCGTATTGAAAAACCACAAATGGCATTGGAACGATTAGCGTGTGACGAAAATTGTCGCCGTAAAGCATATGCAAAGAAGAGCATTATAAAGGAATAATGACAACACAGAGAGGAAAGAGAATTTTTTTTTAAATTGGAATGGAAAGTTATAATTACAGGTTTTCAACGTGTTCATCTTCGCAGGCGACAACGCATTGCATTCGGGAAATTGCGAACAGCAATGCCGAACGTAACATGAAAGGAGGAATCTGCATAACTTCATGTGTTATCGCATCTTGCAATTCTGACACATCTCGTGGACCAGGCGTGTACACCTTAGATTTCAGATAACCCCAGAACCAGAAATCCATAGGAGTGAGTTCGGGGGATCGCGGTGGCCACGAAACTGCAAAGTTACTAGAGATGACTCTATCACCAAAGTGTTGTCAAAGGTATTAAATCTCAAATAAATAACTATTGTTTTCATTTTTAGTATTATTGTTTATTGGTATGCTGCAGGTGCTTTATGAAATTCGTGTTTACACAAAATTAGTTCTTTTTAAATTTTTCATCGTAAAAAATGTAAATTTATAAAATATTTCTTTTAATATTTTTTAACTCAAATTATAGGATTGATATATATATATAAAACTATTGTAAAAATGATACATGTAAACTTTCGTAAAACAATTTAATAAATGCAGATTTCAGCTACAAAGGCAAAGAAAATCGTTACATCTGAAAAAAAGAAACGTTATTATTTACCTGAGTAACGATCGTTGATCTAGATTGAGAGACCGATTACCATGTGAATACACAATAGCCATTAAACGCAAATTAAAATAATAATAACAATTATTTGGCTCTATAAATAAAATTTAATTTAGCATTTAGAAATAAAGTCCCACCTTCTCAGTTAATTTAATTTTGGATTAATTTCTATGGAAATTCTTTAATTAATACGTTTACGGAAAAGAAGAAAACATTCACACATTTTAACACCACTACATGTCCAAGCACCTTAGTATAGATTTCCAATCAATGTAGATAGGCAATTTTGTAGACGAAAAAAAAAAATCCTATCTTTTTCAGAAAGTATGAAAAAAAAAATCTACAATAAATTAAAAACAGAAAGCGGGACAATATAAAAATAAAACTAATGGATGTAAAGGGCAAAAAGGACATACCGCTTTCACATAATAAGCTCAAAATAAGCTCAGTAAGTCTAAAATGATTATAGAAAATATTAAACATTGTATAAAAATCAAAGCAAAAGATAAATTTTAACACCAAAGTAATATAGCAACAGCAGACAAATTAACGACATCAATGAAGAACGATGTTAAGGTATCTGTCTACGTTTATAAGGCAGTTTTGGGTCAAAATCCACACTTTTTTCATTGTTTTATTTTCAAAAACATTTAATTGGGTTTCCGAATCTGTATTTTTTAAAAAATTTTACCATAAATAGAAACTGAGATATGTGATTTTTTATGAACCACTGTAGCTCAAAACGAAACCGGTAGTTCCATCCAGAAGTTCCACTCTAAATTACTCTACCACTTTAAATTATAATTTATTTTTTAATGTGTTCTATTAACATGCCATGCGTATTAGAATACGTTTTGAATAGTTTTTATGCCGAAAGGAATGGCAATTATATCTGCTTTTGAATATTGTTTATATTTACAAAAGCAGTTTTAGTACAAGACAAATGAAAACTTTAAATGAATTTTTTTGAAAAACTTGGATTTCGTAAAAATTTTCATACGCAAAACATAATATCTAAAAACTTATTAATATATTATCTTTAAATTTTGAATATATGTTACCTTTTTTCCAATGAACTAGGGATATAATTTTGAACTGAGCAGTTTCTGTTTTAGAGCTACCTAACGCAATTTTGAACAATGAATTTTGTGAAATTTTCAATACAGAAATACTCGATTAGCTATAACTTTTCTGAAAATGCATATATTTCGTAGATTCTAGTACATTCCCTTCACCACAGCTGTAAGTATGTTGTGTACAAAAATAATTAGAATATGTGTAATAGGATTTATTTTTGTATTGTTTTTTGTTGCAATTTTCACTATTTTTTACCCAAATTGGTACATTTTACAAAATCTCAATTGGCACAGAATTTCCTGATTATTTGCAATTCATTATTTGCAATCACATTGATCCAGAAAATGAACTGAAATAGCTCATTAGAGGGATTTTTCAAAAATCTTCCGTGGGTAACCTTTATATATGAACCTTTATATATTTGAAACCTTTTATATATTTGACCTTTGAAACATTTCACATATTCATCTTAAACCTTTCATATATTTGAATTTGCAGGTGTAAAATATCCAGCATAAGGCTGAAAAGAACATTTAAAGAATATCGGAAAAAAGGCATAAATAACAATTTATCTTAAAAGAGACAGCTTCCGAGGTTCTAGTAAATATTATGCGATTATTTTAGCACTTGGTTTTTAATAAAATTGGTAATTCAGTTCTAGAAAGAGACAGCAACTGTTGATGTTGATGTTAAGAAGCTCTTCGTGTTTTCTTCATTGAATACTTCAACTTCATGAGTAATCTGATCTTTGTTTAAGAAAGGCTGTTAGCTAAACCTCTTCCACAAGCAGTTTCTGGGTCTGGTGCTGGTCTGGGTTTCTGGGTCTGAACCATCCATAATGATGATTGCACCAATCAATACTTCAAAAATATTACTTATTGTGATACTGTATTCTAACTAGGTATATGTTCTTGATTTATAACATTAACATTTGAACATGCCGGCGTCCTGGTATAGGGGTAGCGCATCTTTCCCGTGATCTGCGCGTCCAGGGTTCGAGTCCCGGTTTGGGCAAGGTTGTTCTACCTGTGAGATGTGTGAATGTGCCCTCCTGTAAAACAGGGTTGTACAAGCGAATGAGTGATGCGTGAGTAGTCAAGTCTTACTCTTAGCCCAAGTTGGCTCTACGATAAAAACAAGAGGCGCTCCCCTTTGGGCTTAAATCGGCTGCCTTTGAAGAGAGAGCTTGCCCGTGGCAAGTGCCATAAGAAACAACAACATTTGGACATTCCGATGTTCAAATCTGTGCCAAGGAATCTTTTGAATCAAGTGATTTTGACAGACATCGCCTGTTTATGCGATTTGATGTGATGTCCTTCAATAACTTGAAAATTTTTGTAAGTCTTATAGTATAACAACCCTAGATATTTAGGGGATAACATACCTAAATGTTTGAATACATACCAATGTTTGAATAAATTGCACAAATACTCTAGTTGATATATGGAGCACACCTTTCCGAACTATTTGATGTATTAATGTGCTCTATTGAAAAAAAAAATATATTGATGTGCTGTTTTTCTTGAAAGAATAAACAAGCTTAAATCTAAATATAAAGGACGAGGACATAAAGCCCCCTTCTCATGGCTCGTGTGCACCTTGAACATTTTACCCTTTCTTTCCCCTCGTTTGTGGTCATCCTGGGCTCTTTGTTCATTTTAAAGACAGTTTGCGTGAAGCTCCCGACCGACATCCATAGGCGAGGGTGGTCTATCAATGGGTCAGATGGCATATTTACGCCCATATCCGTAAAGGCAAAGAGCCATGGGAACGAGGCTTAAATAAGCTCTTCACTGACAACCTCACTATTCAACTTCTGCAGGGAGAATTTTCCTTACCGATCAACAGACAGATAAAATGTAAAATATATTTTTAGAATTCAAGAATATCTGAAACTTGGTGATTCATTAAAATCTCTTGGATCGATTTTTCTGAAGATTAGAATACTTTCTCTGTACTTGATATAGGGAAAATTAATCAATGAAAGAATAAATATTTATGTACAACTACTTAAATATTGAATTGTTTTAATGGTTACTGAAAAAGCAGTATTGCTAAAAAATTCTCTAATCATTTAACATCACTAGATTGTTTTAAATATGAAATGAGCACCGATTAATGTGATCGAGGTTAATGTAATCGCTTGCTTTATATTATCTAAGTCCTCTGGTCCCTAATAAACATATTCAAATAACTCAAAAATATACACTTTGTATGATTACTATGATGCTTAATATTATCAATTTCGAAGTAGAGAATTAACCATTTTTAGATCAGTAACAACGGATAATAATTCTCAAAATTAATTACTCCACTTGTAACCCCCGGGGGGCACCTCGAAATGAGTATAAGATACTTCCGGCATGGTGGTTAGATCTCACCACCCTGGAGGGCACACAAATAGGTGGGGGATCTGATTCCTCCCACCGATGACGGGACGTACTTCCTTCGGGCAGGGTTGTACAGTGGTCGGTGATGGCCTTTAGGACTTAACCACAGTTCCCGCCAGTGGTGCTGTTGCTACGGTCCTTTTATAGCTTAAATCCGTGTGCCTTCGTGGCGGGTCGGAGAATCTGATGGATGACTTACTCCACTTGTAAGGTAATATCTAGAATCTTTTTTACTTTCTTGTACGAGATATAGAGAAATAATAGAAGTCGTTAAAATATTCGAACTCGAGATTTTGACGAATATCCACATTTTAGACCTTTTTGTGTTCTTAAACTACATTTTGGAAAAATTTCGTCTGTTTGCCTGTGTGATAAAGTAAACTCAAAAAGGCTTAGAGATTAAAGGATGAAATATCGTATACAGTCTTAACACCAAAATTGTAGATTTCTGTCAAATTTAAGCAAACTCTGCTCTGAACAAACCTGTTTGTCCGTCTGTCTGAATATAAATTAACACTATAACTTCAAAACAAAGAGAGCTAGATATATAAAATTTGGTACTCTGATTTAACATCTGTAGTGTAGACGTCTACCAAATCTTGAGCGAAATCCAACAAGGGGTTGACTGTCTGTCAGTCTGCACTTTCAGAAGCATGTAAATATGAAACGCAATGTAATGATTCAGCTTCTTCCCTGCTTGACCATGGTGACGTTTCTTTCCCCACGCTCCATAATTAGCATCCAGACAGCAATATCAGCAATGGCGACGCCCTGCCGCAGTGTAAGTGCTTCCAGAAGTGCCAGGTGGTCAACCCCTTTAAAGTAAGGACATCTGGGCAATTAGTGCGAGTCCAGATAAGGGACCCCACCTGCATTGTATTTGAAACAGATGTGAACCTGCATTCCTTACATTGCGAAGGGTCGCTCCCCAACGGATTCCCACGGTCGACGGTAGACCAGTGAAGTTGCTGCTGAACGACTATTGGATAACCGGGAAAATGGTCTGATGTGAATGAGGGTGGTGACAGAATAAAAGTACGAGGAGATTGGAAGAATGGTGGAGAAGGAGGCAGAGAGCTGGAGTGTCCGACGAAAATTCCACCTGAGAAGATTCAGTGGATCCCTGGAGCTACGGCCTGTTTGCGAGAACGCTAAAGAGTCGGCTAGCTGTTACCTTGAGAGGTTTCTCCGAAAATATTCGAGGAACAATCCTTGTTGTGTCGGATAAGAATCATTTAACATAGATGATGAACTGTAAATTTATGTAAATAAAGCTGTAAATAAAGAATTTGACCATAACGCTACCTTTTATTGGATCGAGACATTACAGCAATAATTTAAATATATCACAGCTGGTATGTGACTTTGTGTCTTTAAGCGTAGTTAAAAGTTTGTTTCAATGGCTTGGGAAAAACTGGTCTAAAACATAAAATCGATTTTTGGGTAATATTAGCCGCATACTAGGGATTAACCACCAAATAATTCGCCAAAGATGACTCGATAGATTTATTAAACATGCTAAATTTACACCAAAGATTAATAATTCTTAGTTATTGAATGCCAATGCATTCATAATTATTATTTTTGTAACTCTTGCATGGATAAAATTAATTTACAAAAAATTTTATTTACATTACGATCGCGTCAAATTGATGCACATCCATAGAGATAGGTATACCACATAAAAAATTTCAATATTTCAAAAATTTTGAAAAAAAAACAAAAAACAACTTCAATATTTATTTACCTCGTTCAACGGATAAAAGTCAGAACAAAATATAAAATAAAAATGCGAACGGTTTTTGTAATTTTCCAAAAAAAAAAAAAAAAAAAAAATTCGAAATGCGTCAAAATGATGCGTCTCGTAAACTTAGTGTTAATATTTAAACTTTTATTTTTTTCAAGGTGATATTTATGTCGTGATACGAAAACAGGATAGTTGACGGGTAGAATTGTACTTTGAATTTTAAAAGTTATCTTTACAAATATTTTTCAGGGTTATTTTCTTTCACTTTTAATTTAGATATCTCCAAGTATTATTTTCATATGCATACACATCCTGCTTTATGAATGAAATAAAATAATTTACAGGATGTTTCTCGATATCATAAAGCAAAGTATTTGTGAAAATATCATGTTTGAATCGAATTTCTTCATTCTATCGAAGGTGATTCGCGCTGTTGGTAAATCATATAATTATATGCATGGCTATTAAATTTTGCTTGCATTTCCATCAAGTGAAAATATATCCTGAAGCCCACAGCTGTCAAAATACAGGGTTGCCATAAAACAACTTTTTCTGTTTGGGAGCCTCTATAGCTAAAACGAATGATTGGATTGGATGTGGTAATATCCTGACACAAGATCCTTTTCTAGGATAAGCTGCACCGAAAACACGATTCACTTATTGAGTTCTAAAAAAAACAAAAAACGAATGAACGAAATGGAATCATATTTATTACACAGACTCTGAAAGGCATGGGAACATGAATTCCACAGAAAAAAAATAGTAATAAAAGCTGCTGATAGGAGAAATATTGTTTCTGCTGCAACATACGAACGAGGGGATTTGCATATTGGGATGGATTAAGTAAAATTCCTAGTGCGTGCGTGACAGCAGCGCCATACATTCCTTGTATACTCTGTTTCACCCTAACTTGGCAGTAGTGTATATTCTAGGCATGCCGAATCGCAGTCGTCGTCAGGGGAACTGGGTTACTTTAAAGTACAAAGTTACTAGAAATGCAGATCGCTGGTGAAACTTTATCTCTCAAATTTTTTGCCAAATAGTAAATATTTATTTACTTTATCATATTATCACTTTATCGGAGAATTAATTGTTTCCTTATTTTAATTATTTTTTCAATATTATTGACACATTATTTTAATAAATAATTAAAGTTATTTCATTTCGTTTCACCGTTTCTCAAAAGAAAACAATATATCTTTCAATATTCTGTAAAGCGTAGTTCGACTAATGTTTTTCGAAAAGATATCTGCATCATCGTTCACATCTTTTAAAACTTTATCTAATGTTGGGATCTCATTTGTGCGAAAAACATGCATGGATTTTTCGTCAAATACAGAATAATGTAAAATCATCATATTTTACAAGACCTGAATGTTTATCTACTGAGCCTGGTCGCTTCTTTCCAGGGGTACTTAAAGGATGCCTTTATTTCTTTTTTCAAAAGGAAAACTGTTCATTGCGAAACATCTGTAAGATGCGAAACTTTATCAACGATTTTATTGATAGAATCTTAAGTGTTTTCTCGGAGTCGAGAATAAACATTTAATATGTTTTTACATGTTGCACTTTTTGTTGGTTTCATTCGTCTTGAAGGTGTGCACAGCGTAGTCGGTGAAAACACTTTCTCTTTTTCAAACATTTTAGAAGTTAATAGAAATGACGAATCGAATAAATATTCACCAAACAAAGCGAAAATAAAATACTACGAAAGATGATAATGGTTGCGAACTGAATGAAGTTGAGTTGGCGGAGACGTAAAAGAAAAGCGCGCCAAATATTTGACCTTGAAGACCGGTTCTAGCCAAAGTGGAATTCATTATGTCAATCTTTTAGTTTTATTCGTTCGCTTTATTTACAAAATACTGAACATATAAGCACTTCTCACGAGAATAATTTTAAATACATATTGATAAAAAAAGGATTTCTGTAATTTATGATATTATTTGATAAATTTCTGAGCATTTTAACTATTTTAAAATCGGAATTGATGGGGAACTCTTTCCCAACGCGGAGCGTCACATTTTCTACCTTTTACAATACTGCCAAGTTAGGGTGAAACAGAGTATAATAAGAGAAGAGGAAACGACCTGTTAGCAGTTCATTCTTGACAATTGATATGTTCTTGAATGTTGGGCGAGGTTGATTGTCGATGTGTTCTTAACGTGGGCCTTAACTCCTTACCTTACCTCAGTGTGGTTTACTGGTAAAACTGTTCTATATTAGGCAGTGTAATGCCGTGGCTTCTCTTTAGCAAACCTGCAAGTCTCATGTACAGAGCATAAGTTAGAGACATCGGAACTGACTGTTTACACGCAGCAGTGGAGAACGTCATACATCGTATGAACTATGCTGTACACATATTGAAAATATTGCATGGCGTCCAGGGGACCCTAATATTGACGAATAAAAGATAATTTTCTGTGAGATTCCTGATATTAGTGAAATTAAGAATGCAATTTATTTCCATTATCATATATTCTCTACAGATTCCATAAGACTATCAGATGCAGATAGGTAATCAAGAATTTGAATAAAATTTTTTTCAGAAAACCGGAGTACATATTTAAAAATATTAAACTAATAAACAAACTTAAAAAAAATTATTTTAATAATTTAAAAATCATTTATAACCAGTTCTTAAAGCATTGATGAAATTCAGATTAACAAATGAATTATAAAATGAACAAAAAAAAAAAAAAAATGTTCTAATGTAATGGTTCGTCTTAAAATTAATGTTCTTTCTCCAAAATTGAGTTTTTTGGCGCGATTTTGTGTTATACGTAATTTTGACATTTTTTGACAAGCGATTATTATATTTTATAGGTTTGGGATACATTTTGAGAAGGTTAGCACGATTCTAGCGAGCGAGACGAGAAACCGGACATTACAGTAATCGAATTAACCTAAACCGGATGTAACCTAAATCTTATCGAATCGAAATCTATATTTCTTAAGTTCAGTATTAATGGTTTAATCCTACTTTAAAGTGCCCCCGAGTTTGTCGCCAATATGGTAACTCATAAAAGTAAGCGGAATAATTTTCCTGTTAATCCTAATACTGATTAGTTTACCATTTTTTTTTGTCTGTTGAGTTGTACATCTACTACAGCTATTTTGTTAGAAATGAAAATTAAAAATAATCTAAAAATGGACATCCATTAAAGAATTTGATTAAATTAGGCTTTATAATCGAAAGTATCATTACTACTAATAAAACATTCCATGTTTTTAAAAGCAAACTGTGAACAGATAATATTTAATCTTTTGGAATTCTTACTAACTTATTTTATCCTAATTAAAATCATCTGTTTACAAATTTTGTCAGAATAGAAAATAAAAACATCTGCTCGAGTTTTTTTAATCGTTTGGCTTTATTTCACAGTTTTTCATTTTGACATTCTAATATAATTCTTTGAAATTTTTTGCTCTTTTCGTAGATTTCCCTTGATTATTCGATAAGTTACGTGTAATCAATAATCCGATGTCTGATGATTATTAAAATTAGATATATTATGCTCACAATTATTCTGAGGAATATTGTATTTAGGAATTCGATGTCTGCATTTCGAAATATATATGGCACCGAAAGAACGACGTTTGTATAATTGAAAAGTTCTGCTGTTTATGTTATTAAAATCATTCCCTGGCCAAATGAAGTAGTTGAACCGAGTAAGTATATTTATTCGTTTAAATTTTCTTATAAAACGTAATAAGAAAAAACTTCTTAAGAAAAACACCAGTCTATAATATTGAAGCTATTAGGATGCTTTCATTTTTCCTTGTGCTGTTCCTGTGATTCTTAGAATCCTTACTTTTAATGTGCTAGCAAATCTATTAATTCCCTGCTTCTGTTTCTAGCGGAGCCGCAGGATGTTTTTTAAAGCATAAAATTCTGCCCGGTACCTTCTTCAGATGCCGAAGATATCGCATATTTGAATTTTATTGTCTAAAGCGCAGAGCAGCGTATCCCGTTTCCAAAAGTTCGTTAATTCTGATCCATAAAGGTTAAAAAAAGTTCTCTCCGATAAAACAATAGTGATCAATAAATATCATAATTTTAATATAAACTGTAAACTGTAACTGTTTCACGGTAGTGTTTATATGGTCAGCCAACTTGATTTGCGACTTTACATTGTTGGTATCCTTGACGAAACAACCTAAACTAGGATTCTATGAATATATATTTGAATTCTTTTTTTGATTTGAAAGATATAACGGTCTTTTGTTTATAAATAAGCGAAGTTGCGTTTAAAAATACTTTACGGTGGATTTTTTTTTTTTTTTTTTTTGCATCTTACTCTCAAGTTTAGACAAGGTTTTATTTTTTGTTTCTCCTCATATTTCTACTCTGCTTAATTCAATTTGTCCGAGGTAAGATTGTTCCTTTATATTTTGTGGATTTTTTCTTCATTGCAAGCTGAGTCACACATTTGTATCAGTGCAAGACTTTAGTGATGAGTCCTTTCAATTGAATTCTGAATCTCTCGCCTTCAACACGATGCCTCAAATTACTGACATTTATTTTTTGAATGAAAAACCTGCCAAGGACCTTGTGCTAAATTTAGGTCAAACATTACGAGGAAATAAACGTTATTTTTTCTAATGCGAATGCTTCTTCTCAAATACCGCGCACAAACCCCATTCTGATGCAAACTTTCATAAAGCAAAATATCGACAGACACTCAAATATCATGAACATGAGATTTGCCCGGCAAGGGAAACTAATTTTTACTACAAAGGATCCGGGATGCGCAAAACTTCGTAGCTTAGAGCATATTAACGATACTAAGATTACTTCAAACGTTATTTGGGAAGGAGTTACTTCTAGATTTCTGCTTATTGATATGCCCACATGTGTTCCACTCAAAGAAGTTGCAGACGAACTGCGAAAGTTTAATGATATTGAAATTAGAGAGATGAGACGTTTTGTGAAACAAAATTCGACACAACAAACTTCTTCAATTCTCGTAACAATTCTGGGTACTTCCCTTCCAGATACAGTTAAACTTTGGTTAAAATTCAGAAAATTCGACCTTTTATCGATCGGCCTAGACAGTATTCAAAATGTTAGTTTCCTACACCCATCTAGGATATGTTCGAAAGACCAAGTTTGCCAATTATGGGGAACAGAACACTTTGGAAATTGTCAAAACCCAGTTAAATGCATTAATTGTGAAGGTTCTCATGCAGCAACATCTAAAGCATGCCCCTTGTACGTCAAAGAACAACAAATTTTGGATCTAAAATGTCGTAACCACCTCACTACGGGGGAAGCACGACGCATATTTAATGAATTATCTAATACAACTTATGCGACTGTTATTAGATAGAACACGGAACCCATTGACTTTGAAAAATCTTTAAACGACAAAATGGAATCCAACATTCAAAACATCAACAAAAAGAGGGAACAACATTTCAACGACAAAATGGAATTCATCATCAAAAAGATGGAGCAACATTGCAGATTTGCAAATGTTGCAAATCTGCAATTGCAACATTTGCAGATAAACTATCTCTCCATATTTCCCTTCAACACTTGAAATTTTTTGACATTTATTAATTAGAGATATTGTTGAACGCTGGGATGACAGCCTTTGTAGCTAAAAATCCCTAAATCCCTCTCATTCAAACAAACCTAAACTAGGATTTTACCGAAATAATTAAGAAATAAATTTAAAGAAAACGTACAAATCAAACCGTTTTCTTTAGAATATTCCTTGTACGACACGTCGGTCATGTGCTCATAGTTGGTCTCCGAACCAGAAAACAGTAATGCCCGTTTACACTCGGCATGTAGTTAGCGCATGCGCAGAAAGGCACTGATTTATGTTTGCCACAATTTCATAAGATTCATCCAGACATTCCATGCTTGGCTATAAATTGCCGCTTTGGAATCCCTGAATTTTTCTTTTTCATTGCGTATAGCATTAAAATAGATTAATAATATTCACTGCGTATAATATTAATACAAAGAAACACGGTAAAATTAAAAATAAATGTTAACACACCTAAATTTGGAAAACAACAGAAAAAAAAGAGAAATAAAATGAAAAAAAAAAAAAACCATCACATCAGAACGAACAAAAAATATCGGGATTAATCTATGATAATTGATCAATTTTTTTCCGCCAAAAAAAAATAGCCCACCCAAATTCTACAAGCGCATGCACAGTAAGAAAAAAATGCAATACATCACCATATTACTTGTCATCGACCCAATACAATTTTTCAGCCTTTCTACGCATGCGCTGCCTACTGGCCATCTTATAACTGGCCGAGTGTAAACCTGACAAAAGCAACAAATTTTACGGACAGGAAATACGGAATTGCTCAAAAACGTCACGCGAGCTTGAATTGACACCATTGCTGAAACATTATTAAACATTCGTACAGCTTCCCTCCTGGTCGAGACATATATATTTTGCGTTATTTTTAAACGATTTTAAGATTGGACATTTGCTTTATGAAATAATATTGTAAGCTTTGTTAATTATCACATCGATCTATCTTTATATATAAATTGCTGAAGGCAAGGCAAGGTAAGGTTAATTGTAAGGAAAGGTATTCCAATATGGCAACCAGAGATGATGGCAAATCAGAAGGATGCACGTTTCGATGGAAAATTGAAAATATACATCACTCCTGGTGGATGAGTGCAGATCAAGAACTTGAGAGTCCAAAATTTACTGCAGATGCACTTCAAGGTACAAAATGGTCGTTGTGGTTGTTTCTAATAGACGGAGATTATGTAGATTACGGAGGTTATGTCGGTATTTATCTTCAAAGAGAAAACAATTGTTTCGGAGAGAACACTATTGAAGTAAATTACGAATTCGCAATTCTGGATAAAAATGGCTCATTTCTGAGAGTAGAAAATAGAAAGGATAGCTTCTCGAAAGGCGATATTAGGGGATTTCCTAGATACGTGACACGAAAAGAAGTTTTCTTCACTGAAAGAGAATCGTTTCTTCCAGAAGAAACTCTGACAGTTCAATGCAAGTTGTGGAATAAAGAGGGAAAACCCGTCAATTCAAAACCTTTTTATGCCAGAACAATGTTTAGTGAGAACCGCAGATATTTTATTTGGCAAATCGATGCATTCAGTTTTGTTGAACCTGGCTTGAGAAAGAAATTCAAAGATAATTTATTTAATTTTCATCTCGTTTTAAATGAAAATTTGAGAAAAAAACTTGACATCGATTTCATTTCATGCCATGATAATATCAAATACATTGCTATTAATACATATATTTTAGATTCCACCGAGACAATGGAAAATTGGGGAAACAAAGGTTATTTCGTTGATGATCTGAAGGAAGGAGGATTATTTCCGGTTTTCCTTTTCACTAACGAATTAATATCCAAGAGAGAACTCTATTTACCACATGATGTTCTATCGCTTCAAATTGGTTTTATTTATTGGACTATTGACCATTTCGGTTGTAATGATGAGTCTGGTAACCTGGCGAATAAGGATTTCGACCTTAATGATGGGGAAGAGAAATCTGAAAAAACGGCTGTTTTGATTGACGACTTGAAATCCATGTTTTGCAATGCGATTTTAAGCGATACGGAGCTCCGTACCTCGACAAAAGGCTTCCCAGCTCACAAGAACATTTTATGTGCTAGATCCCCTGTTTTCAAAAGAATGTTCTGCGACGACATGAAGGAGAAGAACAGCGGACACGTCGATATCATCGATTTGGAAGACGACACCGTGCACAGAATGCTACTCTATATATACACGGATTCATTAGAGGACCTGCAGTTTGAAAGCGGATTGAAATTGTACGCTGCTGCGGATAAATATGAGATCCTGTCCTTGAGAAACATGTGTTCTACGTTTTTAAAAGACAGCTTGTGTCCAAACAGAGCTTGCGATGTTTTAATTCTGGCTGATATGCACCACGATGACAATCTGAAAAGTTCTGTGCAATCTTATATACTTGAGCATGATGAGGTATTCAGCTTGGCGGAATGGAAGCATCTCATGAATAATAACCTTAAATTAGCTGCTGATATAATGTACAAAAAATTAGCGTAAGGTAACAGCTTTCCGTTCAATGCATAAATTGTTTACATGGTTTTAGTTCTAATAATCTGATATTTTTTTGTATTCTGTGAAATATTTCTAAGCATTATTTTTCTGATAAATATTTTGTGAATAAAATGAAATGCTAATTTCGATTTTTGATAAAGTAATATGTTTCTTAGTAAGTTCTTAACTGTTTATTTAATAATAAGGTTATTTTTGCTGTAAAATAAATCTTAGTTCTTATAAAAGTAGATAAAATTGCAATTATGATTTTATACACATTGCCACCGCACTGAATATATAACCCTTTCAAATTCGAAAAGTAATGAGATGCATTATTATGTATATAAGCTTCAGAAATATTTTTTTGTTATAATTACTAAAAATTAATATAAATTTTTTTTCAACATATGACTTTTATAATAATCTTTATCCTATCAGAATGTAAAAATAATGCATCCTACACAATGGCAGTGAAACTTGATATAGGAATCAAAAGGGTTAATTTTGTATCCACCTTTTAACTTAATTTAGAATAAAAAATAATGAAAAGTGTAAAAAGGAACTAAAAAATAGGAAGTAAAAAAAAAAACGGAAATAGACACCATTATACAGTAATGGCATCAGTGGATATAATAAAGAATATTTCTAACATTTATTAAGACAAAATATTATTTAAAATTTCAATTAGCTTAAAATGATTCTGTGTTTCACTTGTTTAGATTTTATTTGCAGCCTATGCCTTTGATAAAATCTCTTTTTTCACAGACGAATATTCCTGATTTAAATTTATTTTTATTTTAACTATTTTAATAAGAACCTTTTTATTTTTTTTTCATTGATTTTTTTTCATATATTGACAAAGGCGTGTACTATTTTAACCCGTTAATCGTCGAGCATTTGCATCTTAAGAGCATCGAACTATCGCTTCCCAAATTTATAAGCTGAAATTAAAAAAATTAAAGTAGCTATGATTCGATGCAAAAACTACAGTTAATACATTAACACATGAAGTGCTCTATTGAATATTTATTCAAAAGTGAAGATCCCCAAAAATGAAGGTATTACCTAATTAATACAAATAAAGCAATTGAGAGTTAAGGAATTACTTGATTAATTTAAATTTCAAAATTCAATGGAAGGGACACAAAAAAAAACGTTTTTTTTCCTTTCATATTTGTATAAATAATTAGCCTATTCGAATTTTTCGATATTTGTATCAGCTATATGCATCTAATACATTCACTTTAAAAATTAACCCTAGAATGCAAGACTTTTATATATTTTTTTATAAAAGAAATGTGTTTTGAATAACTGCATATAATTTAAGAAAATTATTAAAATTTTGTAAATATTATTAATTTGGGAAATTAAAAAAAATATTAAAATGGGCGAAATAACTATATCGTGAATTACAGCATATCCCAATGACGTAAATCGCATTATAATAATTCTGCAATAAAAATAAGTTTCTTTTTACCAATATATTTTTTTAGGATGCAAGAAAAAAGTATTTTGTCAGTTTTTTAATTACAGAATTATTTATACAATCATTTTGGTGTTTTTTTTTCAAGTTTCTAGTTAAAATTTAATTCTTGTATCGTTATTGCCATTTATCGGGTTTTTTTCTACAAATGTTAATTAAAAAGCATTTTTCCAAAGATTCATTGTTTTGAGCCGTCATTTGAAGCTTGTAAATGGAAATAAAAACCTGTAACCAAATAGCTATACGATGCATTGTAGGCTTAACACTAGAACTACGGATGTTAAATATACTATATCTAGTTTTACCGCACCCGTCAAATTGATGGGTTTTTGATCATCATGGGTTTTCATTCTACCTTTTGGCTTAGTTTATGTAAATAAAAGAATATAACTTAGCAAAACAATATTTAATATGACAATTCATTAATTATTAATAAAAAAACTGAGAAAAAAGTTTGTATTTGCATTTGTAGGATATCGCATTTGATATTAGATGACCTAACTCTGAGGTTCATATTTTACAAGTACATGTTATACATACCCCAAACGTATTTGCTTCATACATTACAGGTATACATTGTTCTATTTTTGTTGCACAATCTAATTTGGCAAGATTTGCATTCACAAAGACTCTTTAGTTTTCTGGAGTACAATTCACTACTTTCCATTGTTTTGGGGAGGAATCTTCTTTTTTGCAGCAACTATATTCACTAGAGAGCTCTTTGGACAATATAAAAAAATACAATATAATTATGCAGGAAATATTTGAAAGCGATGTATAAATAAATGTAAATACGTATTGATGTCCATCTTTGCATAGATGATCCATAAAAATCATAAACTTTTAAATTGTTAAAGCCGTCATTTTGTCGGGTCTTGGTATAAATAGGTATAGGTCGCACTAATTTTGGAAGATGAAATGGCTGAGTAGAAATTGAATAGGAATATGTAATTTTCTGATATTTCATTAAAAATCACCATAAAGTTCTGGAACAATACATAAATTATATCCAAATTTTTAAGCATTAAATTTGAAAAACCGTCAAACTAACTGTCTTGGTAGTTCTAGTATTAAAATTGTGCCTTTCGAAGCAAAATTCATACTAAAACAAATGATCGAATGTCTAGAACATCTTAGTCAACATCTGCTCTCCAAACTTACGTACAATATCTCTGGAAATATGCTAGATTGAAGTTAGTAAATTAACACTATAACCGAAACTTCCTTTTAATGGTATTTCGAAACTATCTCAATAGGTTTTAAAGCATACATGATATCAGGTATTTCGATCAAAGGGTTAATGAGTACCAGATCCACGTGTATCATTGGAATCAAATCTTGAACCTTCAATTCTAGGATCTTTAGACTGAAATTGTACTATTAGACTTCTGCACCATAGATCTTTTATATACTTTTATTTCAACTGGCTTGTCTCATATAGAATTCTCTAATCGATATTTCGAATACTTTTCGTTTTCGATTTTAATGCTTTAACATTTAAATGTCTTTTAATAAATGGCTTTTACTTGAAATTTGATTCTACTGTATCATGTGTTGCTATTTCCCAGGTAGCAAATAATGTTGCGCAATATTGTACAATATTGTGTGATATTATGTTATAAAATCAACAACATTATACAATATTGCGAATATTGTTTAATGTCGTATACTTTACGTGTGTCACTGGGGTTGGATGTGAATTCGGGAACAACTGCATTTCCATAATATCCGTAATGATAAATTATAAATTTAAAGACTAAAGTGTCAAAAATAATTAAAATGAAAAAATTCAAATCTGGTGTCGCAAAATTTCAAATTATTATGTAGGAAAAGTTTTATTTGACAATGAGAATTTTGAGAGCAAAGAATTGAAGGTTTAAATCATAATTCCTTCCATGAAATGCATTGATAAATTGAAACATCAAAATTATTTTGAATAAAGGGGTTGAAATTCGCGCCATGATCATTCTACAAAGATTTATTAAAACTATCTTAAATGATTATTAGGATATCTATATGATTATGATATCTATAATAATTAATAATCTTAAAATTAAAAATGTTATATGGTTTTGATTTAGATGCTGGTCTGAAACGTTGGATGCTGGTTTGATTTAGATGCTGGTTTCTAATCGGGACCATAAATATTTTCTCATATTTATGGTCCCGATTAGAAAAGAGAAATTTCTACAATCTATGAGTTCCAACAAATAACACTCTTTATTTTCTGCCTATGCATGTTACTTCTTTTCTGTCTGTGCATGTTCCATACCATAACAGCATCATCTTCTCACATGATAAAAAAAATATTTCTATTTTTAATACAATAATAAAAGTAAAATTCAAAAAATTTCGTTATTTTGCTTTTGCTGGTAAATCTCATTCAGTAAGCATCCGATTCCATAAAAGTTTGTTTGCTGCATTGGCAGAAATATTTTGGTTCCTATATTCCTACCTTTATTCTTTTTATCTAAGTAGATTTTTAAGTAGTTGACCATGTCTTGATTTTTAATAATCTTTAAAAACTTCCATTATCAAAAATGTACGATGTTAAAGACGTATTTTTACGAATTCATAATGCTTCGATACCAATCTTCGTTTATAAACTGTAGAATCTCATTCTAGTAAATTTAGTTTTTCATTCATATCTTATACATGTGCCATAGATGGATCGTAAACTTAAGCATTATATCTTCTGATGATATTCATTAAATGCTCTCTTCAATTTATTGTGACAGGTGGTTATGCTCATTATCTATCTAAACTTTTCCATACGAAAACAACGGCCAACAAAAGTTCAAAGATTCTTCAAGCTGTTTGTAAAAAGCTGTAAATCCTTCCCATCGTTTTTTTTTAATATTTTTAAATTCCCAGGTTATTGTAATATTGTGATAAAATTATCACTATCTATAATGAGTCTTCCTCTAATTTCTTTGAGTTCTGCACATTCTGATATGTAGTGCTGAAATGAGCCTTTTTCTACACATATACATGTGTTGTCCTGCATCCTTCTGAATGTGTATAAGTATTCAGGAAATCTTCCATGTCCTGATATAATTTGCACTATCATTGGGTGAAATATTCTTTTTAGAATTTTTGGCTCCAATATGAATTCATGTTATGCGTCTTTTGCTCGACATGATTCATCTACCATATCACTGCAGAGTCATCTCTCTTATAATTTCCTTCTTTAACATTTGGAATGATTTGGGGACTACAATGTCTATTTTTTTTCTTTCTGTGCAGTCTTTTTTTTGGAAATTCATTTGCTCTCTAATTTCCGCATATTTCGATGTAGCCTTAATCCAGTTTAATCTAATCCTTTGTTCGCTTTAGCTTTTCTCAAGTTTTCTTTAATTTTGGTGTTCGAGGATTTATTGCCTGAAGAGCTGACATAGTCTGAGAGTATGCAGTAGCTGTGAGAGTCTTCCAGACCCTCACAATAATCAACTGACATTTTTATTGCTAAGACTTCGTCTTGGTAATTTGTCGCATGATAAGAATCTGTTTTTTTTATCTATTTCCATACCGTGAAAATATATTACCACCTCCGCACCTGCCCTTTTACCATCTTTGGATTTATCAGTGATCCTTTACAGAAGCTACAATAAAAAAGAACTCACTGTTGAATTATTCATCTTCAACCACCACTATTGACTCCCCTACCCTGGGAAATATACTACCATTGCCTTACCTGCCCTTTTACCATCTTTGGATTCATCAGTGATCCTTACAGCATCTACAATAAAAAAGGACTCACTAATGAATGATTCATCTTCAATCACCACGATTGACTCCCTACCGTGGGAATATACTACCATTGCCTTACCTGCCCTTTTACCATCTTTGGATTCATCAGTGATCATTACAGCATCTACAATAAAAAAGGATTCACTATTGAATGATTCATCTTCAATCACCTCGATTGACTTCCTACCGTGGGAATATACTACCATTGCCGCACCTGCCCTTTTACCATCTTTGGATTCATCAGTGATCCTTTAGAGCATTTGCCATAAAAAAAGAACTCACTATTGAATGATTCATCTTCAACCACCACTATTGACTCCCCTAACCTGGGAAATATACTACCATTGCCTTACCTGCCCTTTTACCATCTTTGGATTCATCAGTGATCATTACAGCATCTACAATAAAAAAGGATTCACTATTGAATGATTCATCTTCAATCACCTCGATTGACTTCCTACCGTGGGAATATACTACCATTGCCGCACCTGCCCTTTTACCATCTTTGGATTCATCAGTGATCCTTTAGAGCATTTACCATAAAAAAAAAGAACTCACTATTGAATGATTCATCTTCAATCACCACGACTGACTCCCCTACCCTGGGAAATATACTACCCTTGCCTTACCTGCCCTTTTACCATCTTTGGATTCATCAGTGATCCTTTAGAGCATTTGCCATAAAAAAAGAACTCACTATTGAATGATTCATCTTCAACCACCACTATTGACTCCCCAAACCTGGGAAATATACTACCATTGCCTTACATGCCCTTTTACCATCTTTGGATTCATCAGTGATCCTTACAGCATCTACAATAAAAAAGGACTCACTATTGAATGATTCATCTTCAATCACCACGATTGACTCCCTACCGTGGGAATATACTACCATTGCCGCACCTGCCCTTTTACCATCTTTGGATTCATCAGTGATCCTTTAGAGCATTTGCCATAAAAAAAGAACTCACTATTGAATGATTCATCTTCAACCACCACTATTGACTCCCCTAACCTGGGAAATATACTACCATTGCCTTACCTGCCCTTTTACCATCTTTGGATTCATCAGTGATCATTACAGCATCTACAATAAAAAAGGATTCACTATTGAATGATTCATCTTCAATCACCTCGATTGACTTCCTACCGTGGGAATATACTACCATTGCCGCACCTGCCCTTTTACCATCTTTGGATTCATCAGTGATCCTTTAGAGCATTTACCATAAAAAAAAAGAACTCACTATTGAATGATTCATCTTCAATCACCACGACTGACTCCCCTACCCTGGGAAATATACTACCCTTGCCTTACCTGCCCTTTTACCATCTTTGGATTCATCAGTGATCCTTTAGAGCATTTGCCATAAAAAAAGAACTCACTATTGAATGATTCATCTTCAACCACCACTATTGACTCCCCTAACCTGGGAAATATACTACCATTGCCTTACATGCCCTTTTACCATCTTTGGATTCATCAGTGATCCTTACAGCATCTACAATAAAAAAGGACTCACTATTGAATGATTCATCTTCAATCACCACGATTGACTCCC
This sequence comes from Argiope bruennichi, assembly GCF_947563725.1. NCBI lineage: Eukaryota > Metazoa > Arthropoda > Arachnida > Araneae > Araneidae > Argiope > Argiope bruennichi. Next base: position 109,700,143 of record NC_079156.1, read on the forward strand.
TACCGTGGGAATATACTACCATTGCCGCATCTGCCCTTTTACCATCTTTGGATTCATCAGTGATCCTTTAGAGCATTTGCCATAAAAAAAGAACTCACTATTGAATGATTCATCTTCAATCACCACGACTGACTCCCCTACCCTGGGAAATATACTACCATTGCCTTACCTGCCCTTTTACCAACTTTGGATTCATCAGTGATCCTTTACAGCATCTACAATAAAAAAAGGACTCACTATTGAATGATTCATCTTCAACCACCACTATTGACTCCCCTATCCTGGGAATATACTACCATTGCCTTACCTGCCCTTTTACCATCTTTGGACTCATCAGTGATCCTTTACAGTATCTACAATAAAAAAAGGACCCACGAATGATTCATCTTCAACCACCACGATTGTCTTATGTTTTCAATTTTCCGTTGGAAAATGTACCCGTTTGTATCATCATCGGTTTTGGTTGATATTTGGAATTATTCTTTTATACACTTTAGAAAGAAGAAATTATAGTCAAATACATTCGAAATAACAATAAACGCTGTTAGATTAATCGTTTCGCGACGAACGTGTCATATATGTATCACCAGCGAACGAGTCTCTCAGCCGGGCATATCCCCCTTGCATTTCTGGAAATCGAACTCATTGGACGGTGATGCATATGTGCATTTTAAACTGGAATAATTTTTAATCGACACTAGATGGCTTCCTGTGTCCATTACTTTTGAAATAAATGTTTCGGCTTCCTGACCCTCAGTTTTCTCATATTCAACCTGACTTAATGTTTTACTAAGCAGCAGTTGCGGTGGAGGTGGTAAGAGTAATATAAATAAATAGAGCTGGGCAGTGTAACTTTCCCATTGATAGAATCATTCGCGTTTCTTTCTATCTGTCTTTTTTTTTTTTTTTTTTTGCTATTACAGTGTAAATGTAGCCTATTCGGGTTTTACCGTCAGTTCTGTTATATTCTGCTTAGCTATCGGATATGTTTCGCGCCTTTTTTTTAATTACGGAAAGTCTTAGATTCGGTTAGATTATGGCAGAAAAAAAAATACTCCACGATTTGTCAGTGGAAGAATGTGTTCATATTATGAATGAGCTAATAATCTAAAAAGGTAGAAGAAATGCAAACGTTAGGATTTAAATATTCTTTTTGTTTTCTTTTCAAGGTTAGGCTTAGCGACGCAAAACCCCGTCCTGCGGAATGATTGATTTCGCGTTCGCTCTGCCCCGTGCCTGCGTCTACGATACAGGCCTCCCGTCCCGAAAGGGTTAAATTCTTCGCCGATTGTAGTTCCATTTGCTCACGCCCATACTCGCATTTTTTATGTTGGATAAGTAAAAGAAAATATCATCAGTTAAAAAACAATTGCTTACTGTGTCGTTGATTGGCTATCCATAAGCAGATTTGTTTTATGACAACTAAATTGAAACTTCATAGTTTTCTTTATTTTGCTTGGCAATGATAACTTTTAAAAAATATTTCTTTTATCTCTTTATTGTTCTGGGAAACAATTGGGTTCTGTACGGCAGAATGATATCGGTAGTCCATCATTTTAGTTGGCGTCAGCGGATATTTAATGATAACTGAAATCTCAAAAAATATGAAAGTATACCTGTACGAAAACCTCGATTTTGAAATTTGTCTCACAATAGGATTTTCTGTATGACTACACAGAGTTATTGTTATTTATAAAAATTTTCATTTTCAAAGATTCTTATTGCTTTGGACCTCTTGAAATACGCCAACTCATTTCTGATTTTAGAAACGACTTTTATTTGTGTAGTATTGCCTTTCTTTCTTTGAAGAAATGATAAGCCGCTCATACAAACTCAGGGGTGTTGCAAAGATATGTTTTGTTAAATTCGATAAAACCTATCAATAAGTGATTCTAATTCAAATTAAATTGAAAAAGAACACCTCCTTATCATGATTATATGGTATATATCTATAGAGGCAACATTGGATTTTCATCGGTATTTTTCTCTATCCTTTGTGCCCAAAACATGTTACAGGATTAAATTTTGATTTCAATGGCAGGTACCAGATATCAAATTTCATTGATCTATTTTATAATGTTTTCTATTTATCGTATTATCATTTCAGGAATAGAAACACAGGTTTACCTATACTTTGAGTCCCACGAGGGAGCATCTCGTAATTTAGCTTCCGCCATGGTGGTTGGTTCCAAAAGGTGGGGATCTGGCTCCTCCTGTCGAGTACGGGACGTACTTCGTTAGTGAAGGTTTGTACCGTGGCTGATGATGGCCCTTAAGACTCAACCACAGTTCCCGCCACTGTTGCTGTTACGACGACCTGGTCATTCAGTATTTTTATCAGTGTGCCTTCGGGTAGGTCGGAAAGTCAGTGATATAACTTACCGTTATGTCGTTTATAACAACTTTTACGTGTTCGCTGGAGATTCCACCACAGCCATCCGATACGGGTAACGACTCGATATTTACGAGCAGTAACGCCTGCCCGAATAGAGCACGATTGGTGTGGAATTATTTGGAGAGGAATACCTTCCACAAATGGCGTGGCATGCTAGATCACCGGACCTGAATCCCATAGAGGATGTGCGGGACATATTAGGAAGACAGATTGCTAGTCGCAATATGCAGTCAGACACCTTCCATCCTCTAACAAGCCTGATTACTGGAATGAGCTTTGCTGCCACAACAAGCGATAAATGACATTATGTCAACATGCCCGCCGTTCTCAAGCACGGATATCAGTTAGTTTATTATACCCGTTATTAGCGTGAGGTACCCGTTGCGGATTCTGAATACCAAGTTGGGCTGTCGCGCCGCGGCGATTGTGATGTATGCATTTTTGTTTCTCTTTGCTTCGTTGTTTGATATGTAGTCTAGTAGGGCCGCGGTGGCCTGGTAGTAAGGTCTCGGCTTGTGAGCCGTAAGGTTTCAGGTTCGAGACCCGAATTCCCCGAAGAACCGTCATGTAAGGGGGTCTGTTGCACTTTAAATCCGTCATGCCAAACGTCCTCCCGCTGGTGTGGTGTGGCGTGAAGCGGGAGTTGCCAGCTCAGGTGTCGTCCTCGCCATCTGACCGCGGTTCAAAATTACGAGGTCCGTCCCAAAATAGCCCTAATGTTGCTTTACAACGGGACGTTAATATAACTATACTAAACTAAACTAAATGTAGCCTAGGAATACCCTCCGGATGCACCTTGGAATGAGGATGAGGTGCTTCCGACATGGTGGTTGGATCTCGCCACCCTGGAGGGTACACGAAAAGGTGGAGGTCCGCCCTCCCCCCTCGATGAAGGGACGTACTTCCTTACAGAAGGGCTGTACCGTGGTTGGGATGGCCCTTAGGACTCAACCACACTTCCCGCCAGTGTTGCTGTTGTGGTGGTTGGGTCATTCAGTATTATTCATCCGTGTGTCTTCGAGCGGATCGGAGAGTCAGTGATATGTAGTCTAGTGATGTCACACCTACCTTGTGTATAACTTTCAAGCATAACCCTTAGATAGTTTTTGTTTTATTTCGAGTTTTACATTTATTGCTTATTTTTATACCAGGAGTGTAGTATAGAATAGATAACAGCCGTTACAAATGAGCAAAAATCATTACAGATAGTCTTCATTTCTTACTACTTTTAATCTCTTTAAGACAATAAAATATCACGAATGCTTAAAATATGTATTTTAAACAGCGTTTTGGGTGTGAAGGTATTTTCTTCATCCATTGCTTTAATCATTTCTATAATCTCAAAAATTCTTTTGAGTTTATTAAGAAGTCCCTCCACTTGTTTCCATTTCTTCAGCCAAATTTTGTACCCCCTGGAAATTTCTTCAAAACCTGTACATCGAAATCCTTTTAATTTTTAAAGAATGAATAGAATAGGACAGAAATATTTTTTTAGATAATGTTTTTTTTTCTTTCTATAGTAGATAGAAATTTTGCCGAACTAAGTCCATCTTTATCCCTTAATAAACGTTGTTGTTATTTCATCGTCTTGTAACTTATTCGAAATCAACTAAATGTACTTTTACATTTCAAAGCTACTAGATCATTTCGAGTTCCAATCCCAATAAAAAGGTTTCATATATGTTTGTCCTGTTGCGCAAAGTATTTTTTTTATATCTCATTCATATATCCAGTCGTGCAGCAAATTTGACACGAAAACTTGGTTTGATTAGTTTAAATTATCGATTTGAAGTTAATTAATTTATTTATTTGAATTGCCCTTTTTTTGACATGTTAAATAATTATCAGATCTATATTCACGACAAGTCATCGAAGCTATGGCGTACTTTTAAATCCAAACTCTGTAGTTCTATATTCTGTCAATTTTATGGTGTTAGGGGCCAGAGGTCAAAAGCTGCTTTCACCTAAAATTCACTGTGAATGACATCTTGATGTACAATAAATCTATCTCGGTGTTTTAAACGTTCTCGCGCTAATATGGAGCGAGATTACCCAGAAAGGTTGCCACCTCATATGTCATCCTCATCATTTGATTATGGTTAAAAATCAGCACATGTAGTTTCAATAAACTTAATTAAACTACTATTTGAACTCAACATCCTGCTAAAGTTTGTAAATTGGAGTAAAGCTTGGACGATCACAAGCTTCCCATAATTTAAGTTTAGCTGGGGACTCTAAAAATAGATTATGTACATTTAAAATAACATGTTCAATACAATAAATTTTCATTCTATTCAATTTACTTAAAATTGATTTAAATTGGAAAAACGGACTGGTCTGTACCATTGTAATGATGTATTTAAGCTTCAGATATATAGTATATTTAAGCTTTGAAATCAATGCTCAAAATGGCGAAGCATAACCTTAGTAAGGAGCCAGGTATTACTATCGAGATTGGCGCATCTAATTTTTCAGAATCCCTTTTAAATCGAAAAGTTTTTCTTACCTGATGTACATTAAATCATTCATTGCCAATCATGACTATTTTTGTACAAATGCCGCAAGCACGAATATATTCGCAACACTTTAATTAAAAATAAAAGAATTTGAATAGAAGTTAATACTTAAGGCAATAATTCTTTTTAAATCGAATTTGAACTAAGTAAAGAAGTCGTTAACTGAGGCTAAGATACAAATATCTTCTCACTTTGATGCATTATATTTGAAACTTGTATACTTTTATCAGTTTCATTAGGGCTAAACATTAAATTGTAAGTTCGTCATATGATAATCCTTAGCTTAGTAGCTCAAACTTGTGATAGCTTTTAAAAAAGACAATTTTTTCAATAAATAAAATAAATTCTACTAGTAAGAACCTTCTCACATTACCTTGCAAATTCTTACCTTGTTAATAATTGAAGGGTTTGCTGCAAAAAGAATATAGCTCCAGCTTAGGGGAATTTGGAGTTACATGTACTATCATGTGATAAAATAAAAATTTGTTCGTTTGGTTCCAAAAAGATGTAGCTCCAATCGTTAGTTCTCGCGTTACTCAAGCGATGGAGCTGCCTGTCTCATTTGTTTGTTGCAATATAGAAGTAGCTCCTGGTGCTACCGCCATATCTCCATACCGAACGGGCCTTTGGAAACACTGAAAAACGTACAAGGAAAGTAGAAAGAATTTTTTCTACCGTGTGATTATACCGTTATCATAGCGAAAACAAGTGAAAAGTTTGCTGCTACTAAAGTTATCCAACGAATGATTTTCTTCGTTGACCTATTAAAAAGTTTCTCCCTGAAAACGGCTTACATCACATCTAATGGAAAGGGAAAAGTATTTTACAACAAAATATAGAGTTTTCACTTATGAAAAATCCCAAATTAATACAGGAAACATATTATGTAGAGAGAGTGATGGACTACTCTGTAATAATACAGTGAGAAGTTTCAACATCCAAAACAATACTCCCTTAATATTAAACAAGATTCAGCCATTTTATTCCCCACCCTTCCACTTTAGAGCCCAAAATATAAAGTTGTTTTAGAGTTGTAGAACTAGCTCACAAATACGTCCCACAAAATGATATGTAGTTCTACGATGGCCTACACTAGACGACGCAGCAGATGAGCACGACGTTACAGAGGGAGAGGGAGATGATTAATGGAAATATATATTTTTTTGTTTTTAAAGTCAAGGTATATATATATATATTTATATATATATATATATATATATATATATATATATAGTCTTTTTCAAGTAATTAATAATATTATAGTAAACTGCCTTTTTTATCGTGAAATATTTTTCATAGAGATAGACAGACTATCTATTTGGTTGAAAGCAATAGGTAACTCCAAGATTTCAACATGTGCCACGTCATCTGCAAAATGTATTTTTGTGTGAAAATACTGTCGTAATATGTAGGATCAATTAAGAACAATGATCAAAAGGAAACTCTTCATAAAATTTGGAATTTATAATTTTCAAACGTTTTTTACGGTTTTCTGCAAACTTGAATAATTGGAGCTACCTCCGTTTTGCAGCAAACCCTTCAATTATCTTCTACAAAATGTTTATGTACCAAAATTTAAACTGTGCTGTTTATATTTCAGTTTGTTACGTTTGTCTTTTGTGGCTATCATACACTGAAGAGCCAGAAAAACTGGTATAGCAGGTCGTATGCAAATAATGGAGGTGTGGTGCAGTCGAGAGTGCTTATACAAGACAACAGGTGTCTGAGAAGTCTATTATATCAATTCTTGCTGTTACAATGGCAGGTTCTCAAGATTTAAGTGATTTTCAACGGGGGCTAATCGTCGGCGCACGAGAGATGGCGCACACCATTTCCCAAGTAGCGATGAAATTTGGACGACCGTTTCAAGGGTGTACCGCGAATATCAGGTTTCCCGTGAAACTTCAAATCTCCGACTGCGGTGTGGCCGGAAAAAGACCTTGTCAGAACGGGATCATCGACGGCTGAAAAGAATCGTTACGCGAGATAGATGTTCAACACTTCCTCGAATTGCTGCGGATTTGAATGCAGGCCCATTAACAAGTGCCATCGTACGCACTGTATAAAGCACCCTAATTGATATGAGCTTTCGCAGCCGTAGACCATTTCGTGCACCATTGTTGACTAAGCAGCACAAAACTCTATACCTTTCATGGAAGCGCCAACACCGTCATTGAACTCTTAATGATTGGGAAAATGTTGTCTAGTCTGACGAATCACGTTTCCAACTGTATCGGGTGGATTGTCGAGATCAGGTGTGGAGAAAATCCCTATGAAATCATGGATCCCTCATGCTACAAGTAACTGTTCAAGCTGATGAAGGCTATGTGATAGTATGGGGCGTGTGCATTTGGCATGCAATGGGGCCATTGGTACATCTAGATTCGACCATGTCAGAGCAGAGGCACGTTAACATCCTTTTTGACCACTTGTATCCATTCATATCCTATGTGCATTCCAACGGGCGTGGGCAATTCCAGTCGGATAATACGCCACTCCACAGGTCTATAGTAGCTACCGTGTGGCTTGAGGAGCACTCTTCTAAATCTGCACTTCTCTCTCTTGGCCACCTAATTCCCCAGACATGAACGTTATCGAGCATATCTGGTATGCTTTGCAACGTACTGTCCTTAGGAGACTTTGACTACCTCTCACTCCCATGGAATTGTGAACTGTCCTGCAGGAATCGTGGTGTGAACTGTCTACAGAATATCTTCACAAATTAGTTGAATCCATGACACACCGTGTTGCGGTGCTTCTGTGTGCTCGTAGGGGCTCTACACGGTTTTAGATTTTTGTACCAGTTTTTCTGGCACTTCAATGTATATACAAGTTTATACAAGAGGATGACTGCCATTTCTTTGTGAAGTTTGATCTAAAATGGCAGATATACAATTTAAATAATAAAAGCAACTTAACAAAAGTTCGTCAGTTTTGTAGCCTTCAGATTATACTACAATGACTAATGACAAAATTCGATTTAAAGGATTTCACAGTTTTTGATTAAAAGAGTTCATAATTTCATTTATATAGCTCTTTTTGTTTTTGAATTATGTTATTCACCGACGGACATTACTCCAAAACTAAATTTTTTCAATATACTGGGATCTGAATCGAGATGCTTCAGTTAAACAATGAAATCGAATTCTTTTTTGTTAATGAAAATATCTCAAATTGCTTTAAAATCAAACCAAAATTGTAGTTAGGTTTTTTTCCATCTAATCGTGTGATGATCAACCATTAATCTTATATTAAACGTGAAAACCGAAATAAACTTATATTTCATGCAAATACAGCCAGAATACATGGTATTTAAAATTAAATATTATTTAAATGTATGTTTGATCATATATATTTATTAGGATTCTTTGAAAATGTTGTTTCATGCTTATTCTGAAAATAACACTGTTAAATACGCCAATGCATTATGTCATTATCGATCTGTTTGATGTGCAATGTTATATAAACCTTTAAGTGGATCAATTAACCACGATTCAGGCGAAAACAATCGGTTTCAAACTGACATAAATTTGAATGACCAGAATTCACACAATTATTTTTGTTAAAGACAATTTACAAATTCTGTAATTTACAGTTGGAAAAATATATTCATCAGGTTCGTTTGAAATATTGCTTCATGCTTATTCTCAGAATAACACTTTCAAACACTCAATGCATTGTATCTTTATCAGTCTTTTTGGTATGCAGCATTGTACAGACCTTTAAATGGATCAATTAGAAAATGTCCAATAGAAATGCATCTGTTTGAAATTCACAAAAATATATATGACTAGAATCCAGACTTTTTTTTGCTTAAGACTATTTATAAATTCTGTAATTTATAATTGGCAATAAATATGGTTACGGTCAATATGAATAATCGGTTATTATCAATACTAAACGGTCATTATTAATAATTATTAACCGGTTATTATTAATAATGACCAAACCCGTTAGTATTAATAACCTGTTAGCAATTAATAACCAAACCTGTAAGCATTAATAATAACTGATTATTCCTATTCCCATATTCATTGTTCCTTGGAACAAGTTGTTTCATGCCTATTCTGAAAATAACACTGTCAAATACGCATTGCGTTGTTTCTTTATTAACCTTTTGGCATGCGGCATTCGACAGACATTTAAGTGGATCAATTAACCACAGTCCAGGAGTAAACAAATGGCTTGAAACTGAAATGTGAAAGATCAGAATTCGCCCAATTTTTTTGCCAAAGACAATTTACAACAAATTTGTTGTTTTGCCAAAGGCAATACAACAAATAAGCCAAAAAGTAATAACAGCAATAAAGTATACAACTACTATAATAAAACTATCAAAAATATGCAACATAACAAATAAGCCAAGAGGGATAACAGCAATAAGATATTCAACTGTTCTGATAAAACTATCAAAAATATGCAATGCAACAAATAAGCCAAGAAGGATAACAGCAATAAGGTATTCAACTATTCTAATAAAACTATCGAAATATGCAATACAACAAATAAGAAGGATAACAGCAATAAGATATTCAACTGTTCTGATAAAACTATCGAAATATGCAATTAAACTAAATTTCAAAATATTTTTCAATTTTTGGTTATTTTTTTAACAACATTTACAAGTAAAATCGTAAAAGCAATATATTTTTGAAAAATAAGATTTATTCTGTTATTTTTATTAGAATTAATTACATTTTTTGAGTTTATAGTGATATCATTATACAAATATCATTAACTTCTAAATCTAAGTGCAAAATTATCACACATGTAAACAAATTGCATCAAATAATACTCATTATAAATTATTTTCGTATAAAATGCCACTGTAATAATAAAAACCAAAATGGATATTTCATTACAGTAATATCTATTATCCGCAATTTTTTATAGCATATTCTAAATGTAATGAGATAAAATTTATGAAACCCACATCGAGGCAAAAACATTACAGACTTACGCCTTCCCTAATGGTTCCACACTAATCTTTTAACATCTTTTGATACATGACCTCTGAAGCTAACTTCATATGACTTTTCATAAAATCTTTCCATTCTTGAGAGCAAAAAAATTGTCTATTCTGCCTAAGTATATAATCCTGCACAATACCTTTCAGATCGTCATCACTGTGTAGGTCAGCCAGAATTAGCATTTCACAGGCATTCGATGGGCACAAGCTTTCTTTTAAGAAAGAAGAACATCTGCTCTTTAAGGATAAAATTTGATATTTATCTGAAATCTTGTATAACTCGAATGCACTTTCAAATTGCAAATCTTCCAGTGAGTCCGTGTACATGTACAGCAGCATTCGGTGAATAGTGTCATTTTCGAAATCAGTGATGTCAACATGCCCGCTGTTCTTTTCCCTCATGTCGCTGCTGAACAAGCTCCTGAACACTGGGGACCTAGCGCTCAGTATGACTTGATGAGCGGGGAAAGTTTGCGTTGCAGTACGAAGTTCAGTATCACAGGAAACCCCCTCTTTATAAAGGGTTTTCAAATCATCAACCAAAGCTCCAGTGTTTTTAGTTTCCACTTTTGCAGCATTGGGTTCGTTACTTTTAACAACAGCCTCTTTCTCTAACTCCGCGCTCTCTTTTTTTTTGTCCAGATAAACAAGCGTCAAAACGAATTCAAAAGACAAAACATCATTTGGTAAATATCGGCTTTTGTCTTCTTTCAGAGTTTCTTTTAACAAATAGGCAAATCCTTCATCTTTTGTATTGTCTTTTAAACAATTGAAATTAGTGCTAATTTCACTTTTTCCTTCCGAATCTAAAACCGACATCTTACATGAAAAATATATGAAATCACCATCCACTGAATTCACATCTAATCCCATTTTCTCCATTTTTTCTACTAATACGGTCTCTATATCAGTAAAAGGATTATCGATTTTACTTTCGTCGTCAAATATATAAGCGCTGAATTCGCTGATTTTCCAGATGAAATTTAATCTAATTAATGTGAAAATTGTTGTTGAAAATAAGTATTGAGAATTTATAAGTTCCTGGTGTGCAATCCATATGGTGCACTGAATCGTTAAAGTGTCTTCAGGCAGATATATTTCTCTTTCAGTGAAAAACACTTTTTCTCTAACTTCGAAATCTGGAATTACATAAGCTACACCTTTTTTGAAAATATATTTTAATTTATTACATGCTTTCAAAACTGAGTTATCCTTGCCGAGTAGTGCAATTTGAAGATTTACTTCAATAAAATTCGGTCCAATGCAGTCTCCTTGTCTGTAAAGGCCGATACCCATGTAATTTTTATTTTCTACTCCCACGGGATACAATAACAACGACCATTTCGTGCCTTTCAGTGCATCTGCAACGAATGAAGGGCTTTTTATTTTTTCTCCTTTCTTCAGCGGCCAGCAGTGGCTTATATTCTCAATATTCCATTGATAAGAGCATCCATTTTTCTCGCTCTCGCCCTCATCTTTGGCAGCCATTTTGAGTATATCTCTTGCACACTACTGACAATAGTAGATGGAGGAAAACAGTGCAATATATTCAAAATTGCAATCAGCACTGTTCTGGAAGAAGTGTTTATGCTCTTCAGATATTTTTTCTACTGATGACTAAGCATTCAAGCTCCGAAAGGGTGGAAAATAAGCGGAATTCCTTTCGATAAGCAACAGTTGATTGCCAATCTGTAGGTGATGGACTATCCATATACGCGTGACTCTTTTGATAATAAAAATGCAATTCATTTTTGTTCCTTTTGCCTGTTTTATTTTCTATTCTTTTCAAAGCTTTGATAAGATTATTTCACAAATTATATCTTATCGCCATTTCGGTAAAACTGTAGATTAGAAGACGAGAAAATGATAGTGATAATCAGTTTTTTTTTGTCAGTGCTTTTACGGTAACGTTAAAAATAATTCTATAAAATCTATCTGTACCAAAATTCTGATTCATTGATAATTATAAGCTACTTAGAGATCATATATGGTCTAGTTTAGTCTTAGAGATCATGTATCTATAAATTCTAGTTTGAGAAAAGTTTTGATTCCTTGATGTTGGTGCATGCGCGTTCCCAACCGGTCATGTGATCACAAATGTTATACCTCGGCAGACGCTGAGAGGATTTCGGCAACTTATGACGCCGGTAATTACATTGCAATTTATAGTACGAAACCCACAATAACTAAAAAAACACTTCATATAGATTAATGTTTTGTGTTATTAAAAAATTTAGAAGACAACACTGCTCCGTCATTTAATTTAACAAATGGATATTAGATTTTAAGCCAGACCACTTGTATATTTGAAGAAATGACATTTTATACTTTCAAAATATCTATTTTTTTCTTGTTGAATCTTTTATACCAGGATGTTATCTCGCTGTAGGGACGGGAGGGGGGGGGCAGATCAAAAATGAGGATAAGTCTCCGTTATGATAATTAGTTCTCGTCACCCTAGTGGGTACAGAAAAAGCGGAGGTTGACAACCTTCCTTCGATGACGGGATGTACTTTCTCAGGGAAGGGTTGTGCCGTGGCCGGTGATGGCCATTAGAACTCGACCGCAGTTCCTGCCAGCGTTGCTGTCGCTACGGTCCGGCCATTTAGTTTTTTCCCCATTGCATCAGGGCAGGTCGGAGTAGTCAATTTATGATTACCAGACGAAGCTCCCACATAATCGTTTTGTTGCGAAAATGCGTGTCCATCAATGCCAATAAAGCGTTTTCTAAATAAAAAATAAAATCCGTCAGATCTCAAATGGAGTGTACGACATATATATTTGTATGGTGTCTTTATTCTGCAAAAGAGAATGGTTTAACATTTCTGAATCTTTAAAAGTTAAGCCGATTTTTTTAGTGATTTTGCGAGAATTCAAGATTTTAAAATTTATCGTAATCCATATTGTATTTTTCATTTCATTTCATAATTTTTTTTGGGGGGGATACCAAAATATTTCAAAGTTTTTTAACGTATTTTTGGTAGCTCTAAGTCTAGTGATTTAACCTACAAGTGTTTTGTATGATTTTTCATAAAACTATTTGCGGCAAGTACGCCATTCTGAAAATTTGAACATGCTAAATAAAAAGTATTTTTGACACTATCTGAGATATGATACTGTACACCCATTAATCACGTTGCTCTCCATAAGGTTAAAAAAATACTACTGAAATTTTATTTTCATTTCACTCACAAATCTACTTTAATGAGTTTAAATTGCTTGAATTCAGAATTAGTCGCTTTTGCCGATTAATTCAAAGACGAGCTATATCGATGAGATTAGATTTCAATAAAATTTTACTTTTCATTTATTTTTGTGTTCAATTAAATGCTCATGATTCCCAAAGAAAACATTTTTATCTCACGATCTGTGTCATAAATAGCTTAAATAAAAGCCGCTCTATTTAAGGGGGTAGTGGACTTTATTAGACCCTTTTGTGAATTATTCAGTTAGGGCAGGGATAGGCAACCTTTTGAAGCAGAAGAGCCAAAAGCAACAATTTACAAAATTCCCCAGTTTTTAAAGAGCCACTAAAATGTTCGATTTAATGTTATAGTATTTGCTTGTATATATTTGATTTTTGATTTAAAATAAACGGCTTTAAATACGGAATAATCTTTATTCATATAAAAACACAAATATAGATAATTACAACAATGGGAGCATTGACTTTGCATGAATTTTGAAAGTTTGATTAAATCTGGCTTGTAGCTTGTTGTTTCAAGTTTCAAGAACGACTCTAGATTTTTATTTGTTAGTTGACAGCATTGGCGTTGCATGAATTTTGAAAGTTTGATTAAATCTGGCTTGTAGCTTGTTGTTTCAAGTTTCAAGAACGACTCTAGATTTTTATTTGTTAGTTGACAGCATTGGCGTTGCATGAATTTTGAAAGTTTGATTAAATCTGGCTTGTAGCTTGTTGTTTCAAGTTTCAAGAACGACTCTAGATTTTTATTTGTTAGTTGACAGCATTGGCGTTGCATGAATTTTGAAAGTTTGATTAAATCTGGCTTGTAGCTTGTTGTTTCAAGTTTCAAGAACGACTCTAGATTTTTATTTGTTAGTTGACAGCATTGGCGTTGCATGAATTTTGAAAGTTTGATTAAATCTGGCTTGTAGCTTGTTGTTTCAAGTTTCAAGAACGACTCTAGATTTTTATTTGTTAGTTGACAGCATTGGCGTTGCATGAATTTTGAAAGTTTGATTAAATCTGGCTTGTAGCTTGTTGTTTCAAGTTTCAAGAACGACTCTAGATTTTTATTTGTTAGTTGACAGCATTGGATTTGCATGAATTTTGAAAGTTTGATTAAATCTGGCTTGTAGCTTGTTGTTTCAAGTTTCAAGAACGACTCTAGATTTTTATTTGTTAGTTGACAGCATTGGCTTTGCATGAATTTTGAAAGTTTGATTAAATCTGGCTTGTAACTTGTTGTTTCAAGTTTCAAGAACGACTCTAGATTTTTATTTGTTAGTTGACAGCATTGGCTTTGCATGAATTTTGAAAGTTTGATTAAATCTGGCTTGTAGCTTGTTGTTTCAAGTTTCAAGAACGACTCTAGATTTTTATTTGTTAGTTGACAGCATTGGCTTTGCATGAATTTTGAAAGTTTGATTAAATCTGGCTTGTAGCTTGTTGTTTCAAGTTTCAAGAACGACTCTAGATTTTTATTTGTTAGTTGACAGCATTGGCTTTGCATGAATTTTGAAAGTTTGATTAAATCTGGCTTGTAGCTTGTTGTTTCAAGTTTCAAGAACGACTCTAGATTTTTATTTGTTAGTTGACTTCTAAATTTACTTTTTATTATATTCATGCAAGAAAACGCTTGCTCTCACGAATATGTCGACCCGAAGCTCGTCAGCACTCCATATGCAAACTGCTTCACCTCACTGTAGCATTCAGGAAGACTATTATATACGTCGAATATGAGAGCCTCAATCCGCGGAATTTCTTTTAGAGCTGTCCACTTGTGCTGCCCGATGTGCATGCATTTCTGGACCTCCAACTCTTCCAACTTGCTTTTGAGTTCTGTGAACTTCCCCCTCCACAAGTCTTTGGTTTTCAAATCTAGCAAGTGCATTTGAAGCGATCCAGAATCAATTCCAAATGGCTCAATGTTGATCTCATTTGCATTTGTGTTGAGAAGATTTACTATGAACGCTAGAGTATTTTTGTTTGTTTTGAATTGCTCGAATCTCTCAGCGAATAGACCTTTCATGGTTTTTAAAGTTATGCTGAAGTAATTCGTGTCAATAGTTGCATTGGTCTCATCGCGAAATTGCTTCACATTTTTAAAATGAAGTAATTCACCGCTCTCCGTGTCTTCAACAAAAAGAAGTAATTTTTTTTTCTCGAAACAAACTACTTCTTCAAGCAAGGCGTAGGCTGGGTTGCCCTTTCCTTGCAGCTTTAGATTTAGTTCATTTAGTTTCATTATGGTATCTACCATGAAGTTGAATTTTTGGAGCTATTTGTCTTCCTCCAAATCAGGATGTTCAATGTTTTTTCATTTTTTTTCATTGAGGAATGTTTTTATTTCACTCAAGCACAAAGCAAAACGTTGCAATACGTTACCTCTAGAAAGCCATCTCACTTTTTATTGTGCAGAAACTATGGCTATCTATTTCTTCAAGGAAATCTTTAAATTGGCGATGGTAGAGTGCTTTTGCCAAGATGCTGTTAATAATTTTAATTAGCAAGTTCGTGACCTCGACTATTTCGGCCGGAAATGTTTGGGCTCAAAGCGCTTCTTGATGAATTATAGAGTGAAACATTAGAAATTCGTGGTTTATGTTTGCTTGATGAATTGATGTTACCCATCTATGTATTCCTCTCATACTTCTGGCTCTATCAGTTGCTATAGAAACGATTTTATTTATATCGATTCCTTTGTATTCCAGGCATTTTTGCACAGTATTTGCTATATCTTCCCCTCGAGTCTGCCCTAAG
This sequence comes from Argiope bruennichi, assembly GCF_947563725.1. Taxonomy (NCBI): domain Eukaryota; kingdom Metazoa; phylum Arthropoda; class Arachnida; order Araneae; family Araneidae; genus Argiope; species Argiope bruennichi. Next base: position 109,715,970 of record NC_079156.1, read on the forward strand.
AGTGGTAGCAATCCTATAAATTCTTCTCTTGGACCTTGAGACGACATATACCTGACAAAACGGAAAACTTGTACCATGTCTTTTATATCGCAAGACTCATCGATAGCAAGTGATGAAGCAGAAGCCAGTTGAATGTCTTCCACTTGCATATGTGTTACATTTGAAGACATTTTGGTAGTTCTATCTTGTCCTGTTTTAGAAGATAATGGTAAATACTTGATTTTTTAAAAAATAATTTCTGCTTTGTTTTTTAAATTACGAAACAGTTCTTTAGATGCACGTATAAAATAATCTTTAACGTACTCAACATCTGTGAATGGTTTTTCTCTTTTTGAAAATTTCTAATGATACTACAAAGCTTGTCAGGTTTACATTATTGGAAGATTGTGCTCACCTACTTTGCATGGAACTTGAGAAATTACATACTTAAAAATATTTTCTTAAAATTTTTTTAAGGGTTTTGATAATAAATTAATTTTTTCGTATGGAACTGGAGAGCCGCAACTTTACATCAAAAGAGCCGAATGCAGCTCTCGAGCCGCAAGTTGCTGTCCCCTAAGTTTGGGTTATGATATTTTTTTTTTGCATATATATTAAAATATAAATACATCAAATTTCTTATATTTTATATTATTATATATATTAAAACAAATTATATTAATATTATTATATTATATTATATTATATTATATTATATTAATATTAAAACAAAATATATTATTTTTTTTAAAAATTAAAAGAAATATAACATTTAAGAATTTGAAAATCTTCCACTCGATTCAATTTTATAATTCACTGCCTGAAGTTAAAAGGTTAAGGTTAAGGTTTTTATAATTCCCTGCCTAAGGTTAAAAGGAAAAAAAATATGCAGCTCTCAAATTTCATTTTTATTCCATTCACAAATCTACTTTAATAGGTGTAAATTGCTTAAATTCGAATTTATTCGCTTTTGAACTACTTGAAAGGCCAGCTGTTTTGATGAGATTTGCTTTCCATGAAATTTTACTTTCTATTCATTTTTATGTACAATTAAGAGCTCATGATTCCCAAAGGAAACATTTTTTACTCATGATTTATGACATAAATGAAAGCCGGTTTATTTAAGGGGACAGTAGATTCTATCAGACACTTTTGGGAATTATTCTGTTAGGATTATGAAATTTTTTAGGCATATGTATTAAAATATAAATACCTCAAATTACTTCTAAAAAATTTAAAACAAAATATATTATTCTTAAAAAATTTAAAAGCCGACGATCTGGCCTAGGGGAAACGCATCTTCCCCGTGATCTGGGCGTCCCGCATTAGAGCATAATTTTCTATCCTATGTTTTGTCTGTGAGGTGTGTGAAAGAGCCCCCTTTTGCAAGAAGGGGTTGTACAAGCTTAGATGACAATGTTTAACGGAGTTCCCGCCCAAGTTGGGCTACCTCCAAACCTTGTAGTTGTTGTCTACACCATGGCTTTGGATAGACTGACTTTGGGTGAACTCTCTCAGATGGTGAAGTTGGTGAGGATTCAGCGTCGTCCAATCAGAACCGACTAGTAAGAGACGTGTGCGAGGGGGTGAGGTTGAAAAAGATTCTCGCTGCCAGTGGATTTCCTATTGGATTTCGCATTTAAATGCGGGCGAATCTGGGGATTGCCTTTTGGTTCTTCTTAATCTACTTTCTCCTCTTGATGGTATGAGGTGTAAAGTGAAGGGTGACTGAACTGATCTGCTTTCCCATTGACTGCTTGTGTGTATTGAATTTTACAAGGGATTAAATTTAGTTTGATTATAATTTATAATGAAATTTTATAGCTTGAGTGATTAGGTATACGAGAAAGACAGGCAAAGGTCCGGAGGGGGGGGTTTAATTATTTTTTAGAGTATATTTTAAAGTGTGTTAAATTATTAGTACATTACGGCTCTTTTAATTTTTGGGTCAGGATTGTATCGGGTTATTTTATTTAATTCTTCGTTGTCACGGGAGTTTAGAGATTTATAGAAATTTGTTGCTAGTTTTTTAATAACTTCTTTAAAGGAGGGGTAAATTAGTGCCTTCCTGATTTCGGTGTTTCTCATATACCATTTAGCGTTGGCTATGGGTTGTACAAGCGAATGTGTGTGTCATCTTTATAATAACTGGAAGTCAGACTTCTGCCCTCGGGTGCTCAGGGGTATTTGTCCTCAGAAGCTATTGCACAGTTCGTCAGCGGTCTTGTAAAGTGCCATAAGTGATAGCAAAAAATGTAAAAGGTATATCATATTTCGAAATTTTCCATGCGACTTAATTTTTATTTTATTATTATTATTTCATGTAATGCAATTTCGCTTCACTGAATCTTTACGTAAAACTGCTCAGGTGATAAACTGAATCATCTTCTCCTAAGTCTCAACAAAGGAAGAAAATTATCCATATTAAACAGTTGATAAAACAGTGAAAGAAGTTTTTTTTAATTCCATTTCAACAATGAAATGTATCCCTAAAAACTAGTCAAAATATATTTAAAGCAAATTTCAAAATTTCGGAGAAAATGCAAGATTATTATAGGAAATACTAAAAAAGCATTTTTTAAATATTAAAACGGTTTGAAAATCATATTCGTTCTACAATATTATCGGAAGTTATTGAGTAAAAACATTAAAATTTCGTTTAACTTTTATTCGATTAAAATTTTAATTGAGATATCAAAAAAATTCTCTTAGAAATGATGATGCCAGCTCAGGTGTCGTCCTCGTCATCTGTCCGAGGTTAAAAATTACGAGGTTCGTCCCAAAATAGCCCTAGTGTTGCTTTAAACGGAACGTTAATATAACTGAACTAAACTAAATCTTGTGACCATTCCGGTCAACATTCTCGTGGGCAACCGGTTGAAAACCATTGTTTCAAGGTGCCGAAACTGTAGCTTCAGATCAAAAGGTTCTGTTTAGACCAGAGACACACACAGAAACTAGTCCCTTCGGAAGTCTTGCTTTTATATATTCTTAACACCGATGGAATCCCATTGCTAAGTTTAATGAAGCTTAAAGTTTCAAAGTAAGCTAAGCTTCATTTGAAAAATTGATTACATCATATTTTCTCTTCAGCTATTTCTGAATAATTCACATTTTTTTGTTGTTTATATTATGTTATTTCATCAGCACACCATCACTATTTTCATCATTTTCCCCACCTGCATGTTTTACACATTAACATAACTGCTTAGCGTCAAGAAACAGTAGTTAAGAAAATTTGATCGTTGTACAGTAGCTGAATTTTATCTAACTTGAATTTTCGTGTGTGAAGAAGATCATTAAAAATGTTCCAAAATAAGTAACTAAAGAACCATTTGATTATATCAGCATACCTAATAACACTACTTAATAAAAAATAAACTATTAAATTTATTAATAAAATATTTGCCAATTACAGTTTATTTTATTCATATTTTAAAAACTTAAAAAAAAATCTCAAAAAGCAGTTTATATTTGAATACCAATTATTTATAACAATAAATCAAATTATCAAATTTTAGAGCCCCATCAGTATTTGAAACTAAACACAAAATTATTACAGATTTTAAACCAATTGCATCAATTAATACCAATTATAATTTATTTTCGTATAAATGCCACTTTAATAATAATAAAAAAACGGATGTTTCACTAGACTAACTAAATTTTTTTCAACATATGTTAAATTTAATGAAATAAAATTTACAATTCAAGGGCACATTTGAGAACGAGGCAAAGGCATTACAGACTTATGCTTATCATGATGGTTCCGCACTAATCTTGAAACATCTATTGGTACATGACATCTGAAGCTAATTTAATATGAATTTTCATAAAATCTTTCCATTCTTGCGAGCAAAAAAATTGTCTATTCTACCTAAGTATATAATCCTGCGCAACACCTTTCAGATCGTCATCACTGTGTAGGTCAGCCAGAATGAACACATCACAGGCATTTGATGGGCACAAGCTTTCTTTTAAGAAAGAAGAACATCTGCTCTTTAAGGGTAACATTTACATTTATCTGCAGCCTTGTATAACTCGAATGCACTTTCAAACTGCAAATCTTCCAATGTACTCGTGTTTTGGTACCGTACCATTCGGATAATATTGTCGTTTTCGAAGTCATCAATGTCAACTTCCCCGTTATTCTTCTCCCTTTTGTTGCTGATGAACAAGTTCCTGAACACTTGGTTGGCTCCTATGAATTTAGAACAGTGGAAAGTTTGCGTTGAAGTACGAAGTTCAGAATCACTGGAAACTCCATCTTTATAAAGGGTTTTCAGGTCATCAATCAAAGCTCCAATGTTTTTAGTTTACTCTTTTCCAATATTGGATTCGCCACTTTTAACAACAGCCTCTTTCTCTAACTCGGCACCACTTTTTCTATAGTCCAGATTAACAATAGTAAAAACAAATTCAAGAGACAAAACATCATTTGGATAATATCGGCTTTTGTTTTCCTTCAGAATGTTTTCCAAATGCGCCAAAGAGTCCAATTCTTCAGTGTTTTGATCGTCTTTTAAACAATCCAAATACACCGAATTTCCTTTTTTCCCCTCCGCGTCTATTATCGATAATTTAAGTGAATAATATATTATATTATCATCCAATGAACTCAGGTCTACGCCCATTTTCTCAGCCATTTCTTTTAAAACGGTTTCTAAATCAATGAAAAAATTTCCGATTTTAGTTTCCCCCTCAACCACGAAAGCGCTGAAATTGTTGATTTTCAAAATGAAAGGTAATCTATTAAATTTGAAAACTGTTGTTGCAAATAAATGATGGCATTTAATAAGTTCCTGATGTGCAATCCATATGGTGCACTGAATCGTTAAAGTGTCTTCAGGCAGATATATTTCTCTTTCAGTGAAAAACACTTTTTCTCTAACTTCGAAATCTGGAATTACATAAGCGACGCCTTTTTTGAAGTTATATTTTAATTCATTACATGTTTTCAAAACTGAGTTATGCTTACCGAGTAATACAATTTGAAGACTTACTTCGATAAAACTTGGTTCAGTGCAATCTCTTTCTCTGTAAAGACCGATACCCAAGTAATTTTCATTTTCTGCTCCCATGGGATACAACCACATCGACCATTTCGTGCCTTTCAAAGCATTTGCAAGGAAATGAGGACTTTCTATTTTTTCTCCCTTCTGCAACGACCAGCAGTGGCTTATATTTTCAATATTCCACTGGAAAGTGCATCCGTTTCTTTCATTCTCGTTCTCATCTTTGGCAGCCATTTTGAGTATATCTCTTACACACTACTGACAATAGTTGATGGATGAAAATGGAGATATTGGTGAAATGTATTCAAAAGTACAAGCAAACATTATACTGGAAGAAGTATTTCAGCGCTCCTGTTTTTGTCTATTAATAACAATGCATTCAAGTTCTACTAATAACAAGCTTGGAGAAAGTAAGGTCTATTCTGTTTTAATCAACAATTGCTTGCTTTTTAGGTGATTGTTTATCTATCTACACGAGCTTCATACTTTTGATAACTAAAATGTAGCTTCTTTTGGTTTGTTGTAACCGTTCATTTTTCTTTACTTTACACAGTGTTGATAAATTTATTTCACCAAATACATCTCACCGCCGTTAAAATAAAAAAGATAGATTACTTTAACGGAAAATGCTTGTAAGAAACGATTTTAGTTTTTTCCATCATTTCAGTTATAATGATAACTGAAATGTTATTTCAATTACAATGTTAAATGAAATATTAAAAAGAAATTCTGGAAAATTTACCACTCCCGAAATTTAGATTCATCAATAATTATAAGCTTCTAGAATATTTTATAAAATTAACAGTTCCGAAATTCGGTTTCATCAATAATTATAAGCTTCTAGAATATTCTATATAATTTTTCAGTTCCGAAATTCAGCTTCATCAATAATTATAAGCTTCTAGAATATTTTATAAAATTACCAGTTCCGAAATTCGGTTTCATCAATAATTATAAGCTTCTAGAATATTCTATTTAATTTTTCAGTTTCGAAATTCAGTTTCATCAATAATTATAAGCTTCTAGAATATTATATTTAATTTTTCAATTCAGAAATTAGTTTCATCAATAATTATTAACTTCTAGAATATTTTATTTAATTTGCCAGTTCCGAAATTCAGTTTCATCAATAATTATAAGCTTCTAGAGTATTCTATAAAATTTATCTATTCCGAAATTCAATTTCATCAATTATTATAAATTTCTAGAATATTACACAAAGAATGATAAATGATTATAGAAATTCCATTTCCAGAATTTAATTTATTTTATTTTATATTTTCAGAAATGACTTTTTATCCATCTCGAGATGTCGAATTGCTTTTGCGTTTTGTTGAATCTCTTTATTTCTGAAAAGTATTACAGTGTTCTATAATTGTTGTCTAGAAAATTCGTATTAATCAATGTCGAAAAAATATATTACAAGCTTTTTTAGAAAATAAAATAAAAATAAAAATCCTACGTTTCGATGGAGACGATGGATTTTGATAACTTCCATTTACATGTTGTTTTCATCCTATAAAAGAGAAGTCCTCCCGTTGGTGTGGTGTGATGTGGAGAGGGGGGTGCCAGCTCAGGTGTCGTTCTCGTCATCTGACCGCTGTTCAAAATTACGAGATCCGTCCCAAAATAGTCCTAGTGCTGCTTTAAAGCGGGACGTTAATATAACTAAACTAAACAAATAAAACTAAACCTATAAAAGAGAATGTTTTATCATTTTTGAAATTTTAGAATTTAACTTGTTTATTTTGTGAGGATTCGGAATTTTAGAATTTATCTTGATTTATATCGTTTTATTTTCGATATTTAAAAAAAAATATTTTTTGGGGGGGAGGTGGAAGTTTATGAAATGACTTATTTCATATTTGTGAAGACAAAATTTTATATTGATTTTAAATATTGTACATTATTTCCGTTTCAAATTTCTTACAGTAGTGAATTATTTTAATTATTAAATTATTATTTAATATATTATTAAAGTATTACTTTAATACATTTAAAACATTTATTTGTAAATAAATCAATTTTAATGTAATATGATTGGCGCCATCTGGCAGCGAATTTCAAGGAAATTTAATATTAATACTAACTGGTATCCCGCGCGTTGCCGCCGCAGAGGAAATAATTATGGAAATTTCGTATGAAATTTGAAATAAAAATTTTGTTTTATTAGGAGTTATGCAAAGATTTAATTATTATTTATTTTCTTGTTGAGAATGAATGCATTCATTGAAATTTAATGATACACAAATAATATTAAATCTATTTTTTTTAAACTTTATTATTCAAGTGGTTTAGGGTAGACAATATTTTTTGTTTTTCTGTCTTCAGCAAAAACTAATAAATATCTTGACTGTCAGACTCGTGAGCATCCAACATACAACTGGCCACGTGAAAAATATGGATTTTTTTAGGTTCAACCCGCAAACTTGAAATGATTGACCTTGAGCCTTGTTGATGGTCATCGAGAATGCAAGTCGTAAGGGGAATTGCAGTCGTTTGGAATCAAAAGGCATGTCGGTGGGAATAATGGGAATGCGTGGAATGAGTACATTTTCTCAATTCGACTTTCCGTTAAGAATAGCTGCCTCACTTCTTGCCGCAGGTTGATCTTCTGATTTTGATACGCGTCATCGGGTAGCACGTAAACTTTGTATTTCGATTCTTACCGCATGTTGATCTTGAGTTCTGAAGCACTTTGAATTGCAATTCATAAACAATCTGCTTCATTGTTCGTTTGTCGTTTCTCGTTTGTTTGATAAGCTGGAATTTACTTATTTCTTTTGTCAATTGTTAGTTGTCAATTTTGTTAGGTTAGTTGTCAGAAACGTGTGAAAATGTTTGTTTGTAAATTTTATTGTGTTCAAAATAAATACTAATAATTGTACTATGCCTATAACCTTCGTGCAACTGCAGGCAATAAGTTGACAAAGTTTTATCGCAATCGGATGAGCGGTACCACAGCGCTGAATATATGAAAAAACAAAAAATCTTTTTTATATATTAGTTAATATAGTTTTTTTAACAATATATCCCTATTCCCACTGATAATAAAAATGTATTGTAGCTGCCCATCTACGAGTATTTGTATCTATAGGATGCTCTTCAGACTTGACCGTTTAAGTTAGACTACCAAACGTGAAAAACATATACTATAGAAAATCTCAATAGGCACTTAACTTTTTTTTAAAATTAATTAGAATTTCAATGAAATATGAATTAACTGAAATTTTAAAGATTTTTCACAACAATTTCCGAAAATATTATCGCATAATTCTGATTTTTAGCCCATTTTTACTTTCTCGCCTCCGTAGTATATTGAAATTATTGTAGCCATCAAAAATTTGAAATCGATATTTTGACGAATCTCTAGATTTTAGACCTCTAAGGGTTCGAGAAACACTTTTTTGGATAATGACTGTCTGTTGGTCTTTTTGTCTATCTGTGACAAAAATAACTTAAAACAATTTTAGCTAAGTGAGTGCAATTTAATGTATGGTTTTTAAACTAAATTTGTACATTTCATCAAATTTGGTGCAAAATTCGTTCAGAGAAGGTCTGTATGTCCGGCTGTTCGAATACAAGTTAGAGCTATAACTACAAAACGAAAAGATTTAGATTGATAAATTTCGGCACACAGATAAAACATCATCTATAAAATAGACACTTATCAAATTTTGATCCTACTCCAATAACGAGTTACCGTCTGCCAGTCTTTACATTCAGAAACATGTAAAACAGATTACTCAAAAACGTAATGACTTAAATATATCAAATTTGTAATGGACTTTTGTGACTACAAATATAGTTTAGTCCTGTGTCAGACTTTAGTTTCAATCAGTAAGGAGAGAAATGCGTCTAAAACACAAATTAGGGATAAAATACTATTTATTTATATTGGGTTGGTGCATCATTATCAGGCGTTTCTTTGACGTGCAGTATTTTAATGAAAACTTACAAAATTTTATAAATTTATGAATGAAAATATTCCTCTACTTTTAAGTTATAAAACTAGGTGTCCATAATCATATTCATTTTATGCTGTACCACTTTGAGAAAGGGGGGAAAGCAGCGCAGTCACTTCGCGATCTCAACGAACTTTTCGGAGAGGGCACACTCAGCGGAAGTCGATGCAGGGAATGGTTTGCCGGTTTCAGATTTGGTGACACTAGCTTGGAAGATAAGCTACGAAGGTCGACCCTCGGATTTCGATCACCGAGCTTTTTTGGCAGCCATGGAAGAGGATGAAAGCTTGACAACTCAAATGCTGGCCGGCAACTTCAATGTGGGGCCATTCAACTATCGTTCGTCGTCACAAAAAGCTTGGAAAGGTATGGAAATTGGCTGGATGGGTCCCCCATGAACTCACTGACAACAATAAAGCCAAACGCCTACAGCGCGGACAAGGCACATCCGCTCACAGCGGGATACAAAAGCAGAAGATGGTAAAAGAGAGAGAAATTAATTATCCCTGGTCGTCATTATAAATTATTATCAGAAATTAATTATCCCTGGTCGTCATTATAAATTATTATCAGAAATTAATAATCCCGGGAATCATAGGGATCTTTCAGAATAATTTGTTTAGATCAGCAATTTTTATCCCTTCCCTCGGAGTATGGAAACTTGCCGGCTTTTAGCCAACTCAACAATTTTTGAATTCATGTTGAATTATTTAAATAGAAAAATTGGAATGGGATCAAGAAATAAGAGAACATTTTAGAATGAAGTTGATATGGGCTAAATTAAACTGAAGGTTAGGACATTAATTAAGTTTAAATTAGATTTTAAAATATCATTACACACACACACACACACATATATATATAGTAATAAAAACCAAGTTAATAGGAAAAAAATCAAAATTAAAGCAAATAAAAAAAGAATCCGGTCGGAAGACTTTCTCAAGGGTCACCCTCAGGCAGGAATTAAAAAAAAAAAAAGGGATTTTTTCTGTGAAGGAATGCAGACTAATATCGATTCCTCGTGACCCGAAAATCCCTTGAAATTAGGCCTAAAAGTTATACCATTTTAACAGAATAGAAAAACACAAAACAATAAATTAGAAGAATACGTCCACTAATAAGCAAAAATACAATAACAAAAAATAACATATAATAACACTCAAACCAGTAATTTTGATTATTTCCTATTAACTTGGTTTTTATTACTATTGTCTCAATTCATCTGTGTTTTAGATGTAGCCGCATTTGCGCTCTTTAAATACGATGGTGTTTTTCTCTGTTCCTTTTATGGTTTTAATTTTGAATAAGAAATAATTTTTAGTTGCGATTCAACTTTAGTTGCCAATCAACGTGAGTGAAATGAAATCAAAAATATTTAGTGCAATTGCTTATTTTTTTTTTTTTTTTTTCGTTAATGAATACAGGATGGTGTCATCCAACATGCATAATATTTTGGTTGCGACGAAAAGCACATGTTATTCAGAGTTTATCTCACACATACAAAATAGTATTATTATTATCGATTCGGTTCAAAGTATATTACATATAATAGAAATTTCCCAGTGCAAACAGTAATTTTTCTATTTATTCAGTGAATCGACAAGCGTATATCGTGTTGATTGCTTCGTCAAAAAATATGCCTCTCTAACATTCATCAATTTCTAGATCTATCAGCACAGCACGTGGAAATAAGAAAATTCGAGCTTCTCAAACAAATAAGGAGCGGTAAGCGAGCAATGAAGCAGATAGTTGCCGAATTCCTATTATTCCCACCGATATGCCTTTTGATTTCAAGCAACTGCAATTCCCCATTCGACTTGCATTCTCGATGACCATCAACAAGGCACAAGGTCAATCACTTCAAATTTATGGATTGAACCTAAAAATTCCATATTTTTCACGAGATCAGCTTTATGTTGGATGTGCTTCTTCGGGCGTGGTTCGGGTTTCTTTGTGGCTTCAAAAACTCCAAACCAAAACAACTTCATGTTCTCTCATGTTAAAAAGTATTTTTTCTGGATAGCATTTTGCCCCCACTCCTCACCAAAGTTCACTCTTGCACCAATAAATGAACAAATACCTTCCAAATGATCCTTTTGCTGTTACGCCTACCTAGTTACTTACTGATGAGTGAATAAACTACTACTCGGATGACGACATTTTGATTTCGGTAAATAAGTAAATAAAAATTAATTAATTAAAGGAGATTCGAACCACAAAATAGTAATAAGTATATGTTTAAATTCTTGTTTTTGTATATAATCATGAATTGCATAAGTCGTACCATTCTGGGTGAATAATTTTTAAAAACGAAATACAAACCTAAAACCATGATCGTGTTGAAAATGAAAGCGAAAATTCTGCTTCAAAAATAATGCTCGAAGAAAATGATACATTTTTCTATCAGAATGTTATCAGTGAACAATTGATGATGTAATGATGTAATGTTTTGAGTATCAGCGATAAAAATTATCATCATCAATTGCGCTTTAAAATTTTGGGAAAACTTATCTAAAATAAAGAGGAAAAAATGCACGAGAATCAAATCTTATCACTCAAAATGTATTTTTTAATTTAAAGTGATCCCATCGGGGAAGAAGAGGATGAGGAGGGAGAAATGAGAATGAGTAGCTTCTGGTATGGTGGTTGGTTCTAATACACTGGTGGTCACAAAAATGGTGTGGAGTCGGCTACCTCATATCGATGACGAGACGCACTTCCCATAATAAGGATTTTACCGTTGTCAGTGATGACCCCTTGGATTCAACCTCAATTCCTACCAATGCTGCCGCGGCGGCCTGGTCATTCAGATTTTTCCGTGTACCTCAGAGCGAGTCAAAATAATCAACTGCTCTATTTTAAAATGTTATAATTTATTACAGAGAAATATCCCAACAGGGGCACCTTAGATATGAGGATGACAAGATTTCGGTTTGATGACTGGTTCTCATCAACTTGGTGGTCACAAATATGGTGTGGGTGTATGGTTCCCTTTATCGATGAGGGGAAGTATTTCCCACTGGAAGTGTTGTATAGTGGTAGGTGATGACTCTTAGGGCTTAACCATATTTCCCGCCAGTGTTGCTGTCGTGGTGGCCCAGTAATTCATATTTTTCCGTGTGCTATCGTGCGGGTCGGAATGGCCGGTTAAGGATAAGGTTTGAAATTCAAAGTGATATAAAAATGGTCTTTTTATAATTTTCACCGAAACTAGTTTGTCAAAAATTCTATTAACTTTTAATTAATTAAAAATTTGTTTAAAATTTCGAAAAACTTTTCTTTGTGGGCTTTTAACCCAATGGTAATTTCTTGTTGGATTTCTTAGCTCAAAATTCAGTGGTTTGCCCTATGAGAATTTTGAAAAACTTTTTCATGACGCAATTTTCATTTCACTCAATTTTTTAAATTTCAGATACCAGTTTATAAACATTTATATGTTAAGGAAAATAGATTCCAATTTTTTGTCACAACAGAGCTATAGTCTCATAACCGAAGTTGCTTTGTCACAAAGTTAAGAAAAGTTAACTGTTACCATCCAACATATTTTATTTTTGTGTCATTCATTTATCTGCTTAAAATAATTAAATTGCTTATATTCAGCAGTAATTCATTTTTACAACCGATTGTTTCGATGAGAAATAATGATTGTTTTTAGTTATAATTGTTTAGTGTTCTTCATTTTTCCAAGAAAACATTTTGAAATATCGAATTGGGACAAAAAATTTAATCCATATTATTTAAATGACTTTATAAAGGGTGTCCCCAAATTAACGTAAGATTTGAATTTGCCACCATTCCTGCAGTAAAGTGTTGGCAATCCTATTAGAAAAACTATTTGACAGCTGATAGTTAAAGTTTAGTAAAAATGGAGCGTTACACGATAGAACAACGTGTTTCCGTTGTTGAACAATATTTCAAAAATAAGTCTGGCAGCTACATTTCGAAAATTTGAGAATCGACCCTCTAGATCGTGTGATTTAACACCATCGGCTATTTTTTTATAGCGTTATTTGAAGTCAAATTCCTATGCCAACAAGCAAGCGTGCATTGAAAGAGGAAATTCAACCCTGCATCAACGAAATTTAGCCACATTTATGCAAAAGAGTCATGGAAAATTTCGACAAAAGAATGCGTATGTGTCAGCAAAGCCGTGGAGGCCATTTGCCCTATGTATTATTCCATACATAACTATATCCTGTGTACTTTACGATTCAATTAAAATATAACGATTAAAAGAAAAAAAAACTGATTTTTTTTTATTTAATTCAAATCTTGCGTTAACAAATTGTTCTATCGAGTTGTTATCAAATTGTTCTATCGAGTTGCGTCAACAAATTGTTCTATCTCCATTTTTACTAACCCTAAACTATCAGCTGCCAAATGGTTTTATTTAAATAGGGTTGCCAGCATTTTACTGCGCGAGTGATGGCAAATCCAAATCTTGCACTAATTCAGGGATAAACTTTATTTTGTTGTCTATTGCAAATAAAAACTTTTCTAATGGTGATAAATCCAATAACTCCATAATGCTATTAAAAACAGAACCGTCCATTGCTCTGTTTTTTTCCAATTTTCGTGATATTGTAAGTTAAGGTTATTATTCCCCCTATAAACTATATAGATTTAAACAGATCTGTTCTGTCTTGGCTTTCAGCAAGAGAATAAAATCATGCGCTTAAATATTTCATGAAACAAAGAAAATGGTTTAAATTTCATTATTAAGATGAAATCCTCTATTAATGAAGAATTTCGTCTTAATGATATAATCTGTTTTTAAAAAATGTCAAAATTTCTCTCAGTTTTAAATCAATAATTTTTTTAAATTAAAATCTGCTAACGCAAGTTTCATTTTATTATGTGAGAAGGCTATTATTTCCTAAGTTTGTCGTAATTAATTATGCCATTAACTAGTTGAAACCGGTTTGAAACAATCATGTGTCTATCAGATTACGCATGCATCGATATTTAGAAAAACGATGGAGTTTTTTCTTCTCCCCCCCCCCATCTCAAATCGTTCGAGCTCCAAAACTTTATCTCAAAGCTATTTTCTTTTCTTTTTTTGTGTGCAAAATTCTGGTTTAAACTGGTTTGGAATGATCAGGTGACTACTGTATTTTGTGACTAAAAACCAATTTTAGAAAAGCGATGGTTTTTTTTTTTTTAATTAAAAGTTATATTGTAGCACCTCTTTTTCCACTTGTGCAGAAAGCGCCCTCTTGTGGCGTTTTACAGTAGACAAGCAGTAGAACGGAAAACCTGCATCCTGTATCCTGAGACTTTTTCCCATGTGCAACCCCTGCGCTAACGCCGAATGCTTTCGGTTGGAAACGGTGGAATCCCTCCACCATACTGTTTTCTTTAACCTAATTGTCTATGTGTGTTTGTAAATTTTGTAGCGTAGCTGTGTTTGTGTAGATTAAAATTATTCTATTTAAAACCGGGCAGTTTATTAGAAAATCACAACACATTCACTATAATATAACTTTCGATACCTCCTCTCACTGTTCGCGCTTATTCCCATTTTCTTCTCTGTGCTTCTTCTGGCGATAACTTCTTACGACCTTGTCCTTTATTAGCCTGGCAAGAGAATTGGTTACATGGCGGACATTCGTGCCAAGTTTTAACTTTTGGTTGGCAATAAGTCGCCAAAGGTGACAACCTTCTATATCAATTTCTAATAATCCTAAAATCGAAAAATGTATGCCTCAAAAGCGAAAAATCACCAATTTTCTGCCCGTGCATTTTATGACTTCAAATACCCCAAACCAAAACAACATCAGGTTCTCACATGATAAAAAATTAAAAAAAAAAATGACGAAATTTATTAAAAATTTGCACATTAATTAAATGATGTTATTAAAAGGATAATTTCCTAAATTTTAAAATGGGAACAAATTTTGTTTTGTTTAATAAAATTTCCATGTGTTATTGCGGAAAAATACCAAAATATTACATAATAATGTTACGCAATTTCCGGGGTTCGTTTGGATAGTGGAAGTGATATGGTGTGGAGAACACTCAATCAGCAGGCGGCAGTAGAAAATAAAACAACGACGTTTATTTACACGAAGACACACAGGACAGCACAAAGACGACAACTATATACAGTACAGAAGACGATTATCTTCAGCCGAGACGTGCAGCATACAACAGTATACACAGCAGCTCTACTCCGTCGCTGCTCCGCTAGTCCCTGGAAGGCGAGTTCTTCACCGTCACTTCCGACTACTCTTCGACTCCACTGGTCCACGACTCAATTCACCACTGCCCGGCAGCTGCGGGTACTTCCTTTTATAGGTCTCAGGAGGCGGGGCTAGACGCCTCTCAACCAATCAGGAACGTTCGAGGCGTATCTCCGTTCCTACGGGACGGATCGGGAAAATTCTCGATGTTTCGGGTATAATCTATTTTGTTGCCAAAGTCGCCAAATGGACGAGAAGTTTGTAGCCAAGCTCTGGCTGATTAATTAATTTTAGAGAAATTAATGATGTACTTCATTAACCTGCAAAGAAACGCCGGAGTTACTATCTTAAAATAGCAAGTAGTAAAACTACAATACCTCAAGTGGACTTCATGCTATTATAGGGATTAGAATAAAAGTAATTGCCCCATACAGGACGTTTAATTTAATTGGTAAGTTTAATAAATTCATAGATAAAGAGGATGATAAATGTTTTTGTCAAGCTATGAAACTTGTTTTACAAATTTTTTTAATTATAACATAATTTAGAGAAAATCAACAAAATTTACGTTAACAAAATTTCAGTAGATCCTTATAGTGTGAATGAGTAGCATAATTTTGGAGATGCGCTTCCGAAAATTTATTCCTTTTGGAATAAACTTCAGTTTATTTTTCCACGGGGGGCATCGTTTGTACACAAGGACAAAGGCTGAAAGTGTCCGTTCGTACCAGAAGGAAAAAGCAAAACATTTGGAGTTTTTTCCCTTAGGACTCTTTACTGAGATATTCTGATAGTAATTTCTTTGATTCAAGAACGGACATTTTAGTATCTTTAAAAGGAATACGTTGGTGTTAGGGATTTTCATTCCCTCTTTTGGGGCATGAGAAATTCGCAGGTGGTATGCATAATTAATAGAAAAAAAGATGAGATTCATATTCAGGAAATAAGACGACATTTAAGAATACAGTAATATGGGCTTATTTAAAATGAAAATTAGGTAATTAATTAGGATATAAATTAGATTAAGAGATATCATTATATAAGAATCTTATCTTAGTCTTAAGAACCTTGGTGGGGTGAAAGCTTATAAGCCAGTTAACAAATACGCTACCCGAGCAATTGCTTTTGTATCGTGGTCATGTTACTGGGCTTCGAACCACAAGGTCCCAGGTTCTATCTTCGCATATCTCAATTCGCAACATTGGTGACCTCGGACGATGGACCTTCAACCTTCCTACAGATATTGTGGCGCCATCTACCCACAGCAAACCAAAGTCGTCAGATTCACTCGACGCAGCAATGCAAAAAGGCCGCAGCAACCCAAAGTCGTCACACTCACTTGACGCAGCATCAGCAACCACACACCCTCGCCATAACGCTTGGCACTACTCAAATGGGTACAGGCGCATTAGAATCAACAGCTAATACACCATCTATAGTCATATCGTTCGTCTCACCTTCGACTCACTGGAGGGAGAGTCTGTGGTGAAAGCTTATCAGCCAGTTAGCAATTACGCTACCTTATCAATTGCTTTTGTATCGTGGTCATGTCACTGGGCTGTGAACGACGAGGTCCCAGGTTCTATCTCCGCGCATCACAATCTTCCACATTGGTAACAAGGTTTTGCTTCATGATGCGAGAGTGCGCATTTGAGTCGCAATATCAACGAAAATGTATTTATATATTTATCTTACTGTCAATAACATATTTGTTCTTATTTCATTTTTATCCCTATTAGCACAAAATACCTAACATTACTGTTATGATATCTCCAAGCATTCAAAGCATCATATATATCGTACATTGTTTTGTGTTAATAGGAATATTAAACATCATCAGATAAATTTGATATGAATGATTAATTGGTCAATTTAAAACATCAATTTGGAATTAATCGAATCATTTGTGGAACAGGTCTCATTTTTTAACATCCCTTCGAATACAATAATATCTCTGTCACGTGCATCCAATTGCTACATTTTTAATTTCAAATCTGCAAATAAATAAAAGTATTAAATAATTGAAAATGAAAAAAAATCACTTAGGCACACTTAAATATTTCAAATGCCGCATATATTACTATATGAATTTAAAATAACAATAAATATCCCCAATATGAAGAGTCTATGAAGAGTTTCTAGTTAGAAAGTTAAGCAAATGCGTTAAGTCAAAGAGTTAATATATGCTATACCAATATTCACTACAAATTATCGAAGCTAAGTTCAGTTTTGAGCCCCTAATCTTGTCATCGTTAAACATATATTCTGCTAATTGGAAGGAAATATTGTTATCTCGAGATAAAATCATGATTTCAGACTCAGAGATTTCAAGTTTTGAAATCGATTCAATAACTGATCTGCCATAATGTGATGTCAATAAATCTGACTTTGAAGATCAAACTTCCTCTCTGCGGTGTGGTGCCGGTTTTAGAGAAAGAATGGTTTGAAAGAGATTCTGAAATCAGAATTTCGTCATCTAACTATGGTTCAGAATGGTCAATGTAACTTTGAAACGGGACATTGAATTAAATGTTGCACCAGGTTTTAAGAGAGGGTGCCTCCTCAGATGTGAACCTCTTCATCTGACTATGGTTCAAGAGTAGTCAATAAAGTAGTAGTTTTAAAGTAATGTAACTCTGAAAAAGAACATTAATTTAAATTTAACAAAACTGCCAATGAAAGTTTGAAAAGTGAACAGAACATACTATGCCTTACACAGTAAATTGTCCTGAACTACGGCGTGTAAGATGTCTACTTCTACATTTAATTTTATTTAATTCGGCTATTACCCCCTTTTAAAAATTACAAGATGTCTATTTTGATTTGAATCTTGTGATTTAATACCCAGGCCAAACGAAGAGAGAAATAATTTTAAAATATCACACATAAAAATTAAAATATTTGATTTGAACCCACATTTAAACTTACTGCCGCGTTTCAAATTAGATTATTTCTCTACAATTTCTTAAAGAATTTCTCCAAGCTGAATTAGGCCGCGGTGGCCTGGTGGTAAGGTCTCGGCTTGTGAGCCGTAGGGTTTCAGGTTCGAGACCCGATTCCACCGAAGAACCGACGTGTAGGGGGTCTGTTGCACGTTAAATCCGTCATGCCAAACGTCCTCCCGCTGGTGTGGTGTGGTGTGGAGAGGGGGGTGCCAGCTCAGGTGTCGTCCTCGTCATCTGACCGCGGTTCAAAATGGCGAGGTTCGTCCCAAAATAGCCCTTGTGTTGCTTTACAACGGGACGTTAATATAACGAAACTAAACCAAGCTGATTTATTTCTTTTTAATAATTTCCATGGTTTTCTGATTTGCTCGGATATACTCGTGAGTGTTAACGAATAGGCCAATATATATCAGGCACAGATGATCTTCTGTGAAAGATCGGTTTTGAACCCTTTGTTTTGACTTCCGAAGTTAATACTTTGATGCTAATTTATGTCTTCCGTTTTAAACTTGTATATATAATGTACGAGTACTTTTTAAATATGTTATTCCTTGAATGTCACGAAGGAGTTAGAGTAAAAAATTTTCAGTAAGTTGTATAAATTGAAAATTTGTTCCATTAGATAATTTACTTAAAACATAGGTAATTTATTTTTAGAGTTCCCTGCTAAACTTATAATATAAGATGTCAGATATAATCTGAGCGTATGCCTCATTTTCCAAACTTTTATGGATCTCAGTGTTCAAGTGGAAGTTCTGTTAAATTTATTTCAATGCCATGTTTCAAATTTTCCAACTTCTCAAAACTTTCTTGCATACTCTGTAATAAACTTGTCATGCCAGAGAACGCCTTACTTGACATTGGCGTACAATAGTTATGAAATATTAACTTCTGGCGTGAATTTAGCAGTTTTACTGAATCTATAGAGTCATGCTTGACGAATTATTTGGCCTTTAATCCCTGGTATGTATTAATTATATCCAAAAATCATATTTAAGTTGAAGACACGTTTTTTACCTATTGATTGAAACAAAAATTTGACACAAAACTGCAATTGTAGTCACAAAATCTCATAACAAATTTGATACATTAAGTCCATGCGTTTTTGAATTATAGCATTTACATACTTATGAAAGTACAGACCGACAGACAGTCAATCCGTAATTGGATTTGGCTCGAAATTAGACAGGTGCCTACACTATAGATATTAAATATGTGTATCGAATGTCATCTATCTATCTCTCTCCATTTTCTAATTATAGTATTGACTTTTATTCGAACATACAGACAGACGGACTTTCTCCAAACAGATTTTACACAAAATATGATAGAAATCGGTAAATTTGGTGGGAAGAAAATATACCAAATTTCAACCGTCTAGCTCAAAGAGTTTATGAGTTACCTTTGTCAGAGAACAAATAGACCGACGGACATTTTTTAAAATGTGTTCTTTGAACTCAGGAGGTCTAAAATGTGGTGATTTGTCAAAATACCGAGTTTGAATTTTTTTGACGAATATTACACTTTCTTCAAATTACGTATACGTGAAAATAATAGTTTAAATAATAATAACATTTTCTAGCTTGAAATCTCAAAAATGAAATCAAAAATTTTAGATAAATTTTAGCCTTTATGTGTGATACAACTAACAGCTTAATTACTTAAAACTATAAATCTTAACAAATAAACTCTTTTCGAAAAAAAAAAAAACTAAAATTCATGTATCTGAGAAAATTTTAATAAAAAGCCGTGTAAAAATAAAGATTTAATATGAATCAAATGCCAAATTTATATTTAATTTAAAATAAATAGATACCATAAAATATTTATTGGAGAAATACGGTAAACAAATTTATGAAAACCTTTCTTAATTTATTATCATTTATGCATCCAATAGCATCTCGCAAAAATAAACATTTCTTTTTTATTTACCTCTTCCTTCGCTATCTATCAGTTTCCTCAAGCTAAAAAGATTCTTCATTCTCATTTGTTGCTGACGTCAGTCATACGTCACCTTTCATTACCGACCAATCGGAGGCCTCATCGGGAAAAACCGCACTTTTCAAAAATATGCAAATTAATACTTTTCTGTCGCTGAAGAACACGAAAATTTCGATTACTGTATTCGAGTCTTTTTCTCGTCTGTTTAGCAAACGTTTGTATTTTAAATCAGAAAAACTATGGACGGTTTTTTAAATTGCTTAGGCCTTTATAGAAGCGACGTAGCCAAGGATTCTTCAAGTCTTTTTAGAGTTGTTTCTGAACAGGTATTTATTTACACGCATATTTAAATCCGAATTTTAATGCTTCTTTGCTGCTTGATATTTTTTCATGTATATTTTAAAAGGGAGCATATTCCTAAAGTGTTACTTTCATATTGAAGTGCTTAAATGTATATTGTTTATTTGAATCAATTCTATAAAGTTGTTCTTTTACGGTGATTTAATATGTTAAGAGTTAAGGTGTACAAATTTATACTATTCTTCAAGTTAAAAATAGTTTTTACTAAAACTTTTTAATAATTCACATTATATTAGCTTCTATGCAAGATTTGTTCTTTTGTATTTTGATGCGATTGTTTTTTTTTAACTTCTTTTCGATAGAATCTGTTTATTTCCTTTCTTTGAAAAGTTTAAAAATATTATTATAGCACCTTCATTTAAAAACGATTAAATTTAAGTCTCAATTTCATTAGATTTTAACACATTTCGTGTGATTATGAAGCAAATCAAGTCCATTTGTAAAGATAGAATTTCTTATATTTGGTTTTGTATTTTTATATTCATTATTTCAAGTTTGTTTTAATAAAATTAAATTTATTTGATATATTATTTCTATCAAGTATATTTATATTTAAGAATTAGATTAATAGACTTCTTAGCTGCATTATTTATATTATTTATTATAATGTGATGTTGGTAGCGAATTGTAAATTGAATTTGAAAAATAAGTTTTTCCAATATTAATGAAAACGAATTTTTATAAAAATGTTTTTAATGTGTTGTATAAGATAAATATAAATACCCCAATAAGTCATTATGTGGTTACTAAAATTTGTCTAAGCTGCATAGATTTAGAATTATTATAATCATACATTTATGTTTACAATATTGACTGATGTTCAATTTCATTAGAATAACCTTTACTTATAAACGGACTTTTTAAGCTCAGCTTTTAGAAACACTACCGTAAAATAAATACATATATTGCATTTTGAAAATCAACGCAGGCTTGAGTTCGACAATTTTTCATAATTGTTTATCTAATATTGATTTCATTAAAAAAATGACATTATTAAGCCTAAAACATTTATACTCAAATTATAATACTTGTTTTTGATTATATATACATATAATATAAATGAATAACAAGAAATAGAGATATTTGAAAAATTTTTAGTTTAAATTTGATTTTGTGAAATCGGGAACCAGTCCCAAATGTACATTATGAAATGGGACTATTTTCGAAATATTACTTAAAATTCTAGAGTTGCATGTATCCAAAATTATTAAAGTGCTGTTATGCAATTGATTAACTTTTCTTCTGCAAACAACACAATGTGAAGCAATTTGCAAACGTGGACTCAATATACATGATAATGTAGTTTGTTCTCGATTTCTTAATAGATCATTTAGTAATATCGGAGATTCAAGATCAGCACTATAATTGTAAAATTTTAAGAAACTATTGCGTAAAATACGTTATAAAGTACCTTCTTATTACTACTTTTATTATGATTAATAATTCTTTTTCTCTTCAGTTTTTTTTCTCTGACCTTTAGAGATACTTTATTACTTTTTTATTTGTTATTTTCTGATATACAAAAAGGAAGCATTCGTCAAAAATTGCGTCAAAATCTCGTGTTCTTTTGAATTTCGAATGAAATCGATTGTTTGTCAGCGAAAGTGGAAGCGATAGCTACAAAGCATGAAGAGTTAGATGGATGAAATGGTGGGTCTGTGTATTCGCAAACATGTAAATGCTGTAACTCTCAAATGTGATGCTACATAGATAAATGAAATCTGGTATGTTTGATCTTGTTACAGAAGTGAAGTGAAAAATTTTGTTCATAATCGATCGAAAAAGAGCATTCGAAATATATATTTCCACCCTATTTTAACCCTTCACAGGCTGATATTCGGACTGTATGTAATTAAATACCCCTCCTTCTCTGTTATCTCTTTAGTACAGAAGGGATGATCCAATTAGATGATTCGCTCAGTTAGATAGTAGGCATGAAACATAGGCAAGCTAAGAAGCAGTCAAGTGTTAAATAAAATGTTTAATTGCTCAGTAGAATTATTATATAACTGCCATTATCAAACTGTTGAATTCTGATTCATAACACCATATGCGTTCGGGTTTAAAATGCAGTCCCTTAAAGTATTCAAAATACTTTGTTTCATATAAAATGATGGCTTCAAGTGTTAATTTTCTGAAAAGATTTTTTTTTTTCTGCAAAACAAATTTTTTGTTCTGATCATTATCTTAATAGCACGAATCGATTTTTCTACTTTGATATTTCTTTTAAGTGTCTGTATGTGTGTGTGCGCTAATTTTTACAGCTAACAAATTTGTCATATGTATACCTTAGAACCTCAGAGGAAATGTGATCACCGGAATGGGTTTTTTAGAAATTTTAATGAAAAAATTAAGCTGAATTTTGGCGTTGTCCAGCGATAAGCTAAAAAAAAAATTGTTTTCAATTATATAAATTTAATAACAGTGTGAATTTTTGCTATATTTTTATGGTTTCTGAAAAAATCCTTTGCTAAATTTCCAACAAATTGCATTGTAGCCCTGAAATTTAAAACGTTTTCGTTGTTTCATCAATTTTCTGATCGCTCGAATTTTTTTTCCTTGTGTTGAAAATTAAAGAACAAAGTGTCTGTTCAATATCTGTATAGTGTACGAGAGCGATAAAAACCAAATGGTAGTTACAATATCGATTGTCAGTAACATGTCATAGGACTTATCTTCTTTATAAAGGTATATGTACACATTAAAGTAAGCCAATATAAAAAACAAAATTACACAGCTTTAATATCTTATAATTTGGCTAAGAATAAGGAAATTAAGTTATATCTACACGATTTAAAGAAAATTAAATATAACAAATATTTTCCAAGCACTAGCTGGTCGCTAAAGTCGAATAGTTTTGAATAAGGTCTACTCTATTAACAGTTAATTGAAGAATATTTAAATTTACTCAGTATGTTATAAAGTGTGAATATTATCTTACAAAATCGCGCAATTTTAGACCATTATATCGTTATCTCTAAGAAGATGTGAATCAGAACCCAGAGTTTTCCAAAGGCTGATTTTCCTAAGATTAGGAAAATGTTGATTGTTCTGAAACTGTAATATTCGGAGCTTCGTAATGCGGTCACATTTGATCGCTGAGGGTAGAAATTTTCTTAGTTTTAGTTTTTAAATAAAAGCTGGAGTATCAAGAATATTACGCTGAATGATTCCGTAGGATCAAAAGACAGTATAAAATTTAGATTTCATATTTTTTTTAAAATATATTTATCGACGGAAACAAAGTAAAATATTATTTACGTCATTTGAATTATTTTGAAAGTAAAACTAAAAACTGAATTTTATGATGAATCAAATTTTTATTAAATAATTCTTTGAGATATTACATAAATTTTTAAAATTATTCTGTAGTGCACGTAAGACTTCAATGCCGAACGATTTTGTTTTCTATGCTTATATTTAAAAAAAGCCGTGCTTGATTTCAACAAAAATGTTTTTGTATTAGTTTGATTTTGATCACTTTCGCTTTAATTTAATTTGAAATTTAACGCGAGTTGATAAAAATTACTGTTGCATCAGAGTACAATCAATAGAACGGCTTAAGGCTTCTATAGGAGTATGAGTTGCATAATTATCAAATTTGAAGCATTAACCTTAAAAACATTTTCTTGAAGTTATTTAGAGATCAGTTTACATAAAATATTTAATTGAAAATTTTAGAGATCTTTACTCCAAATATATCGGCAGGTCGTTCAAGGCGGCTAATGTATAATACGTGAAATTAAATCCACACATGTTATTAAATTTGCTTAAAATTTGTATTTAATAGTTGTCTAATTTCGATGCGCAAGCGTTAATTGAAAATCAATCAAATAATTTTAAATCAATTAAATCTTTTGAAATTAATTAAATGGTTATTTTTGAATCTGAAAAGTTAATAAAGATGCATAATTATACCCACAGAGGGTAAAAAAAAAATTCCGTACGGAAGACTAAAATAAAAAAAAAACATAATTTCTAATCTTTGCTTTTTATCTTTATAAACTACTTATATATTGTTAATGTGAGTCTTTAAAAGGGAGTTTCAGAATAAATTTCTCTTTTTTACAGAACTCAGCAAGTCTTCTTACAATTTTTAAGATAAATGACGAAGTATCATGCAAAAAAAGTTTCCGTACGCAATATGCAAATTCCTCCTGACGTGCTCTACAACTAACCCACAATAAATATCCGAAGTTGATGGTTTGTCAGAGTGAAGAATACGACATAACACATGTTTAATTTCAATGTTTCGCTGATCGTCTTAAAATGGAAATTCAGAAATCTATTCGAGAGTTAGTGATTTGGTTGCGCAAAAATAGATTATTTATGAAAAAAAAAAAAATCAGTGAAATGACTTACAAACCAAAGTCTACAGTGCAGTGTATTATTGAAAGATACTGTAATGTGTAAACATTTGAGGATAGAGATCGATCCGGAAGAACTCCGAAGTTAAATCACTTGCATAAAAGAAATATCATGTGTAAGGTGCAAGATAATCCTTCGGATTAGGGCGCCTCAACTTGCAACTGATTTAATGGTTAATTACAACATTAAATTCGCATCTTAAATTGTAAGAAATGTCATTTAAAGAAAAGGTTATAATGGATGTGGGGCCTGTTATAAGTCTCTGGTACAGAAAAAGCGTCTCGAGTTTACAAAGAAGCATATAAACAAGCCTCTATCTTTTTGGGAATCGGTCCTTTTTAGTGATGAATCAAAATTTAATATCCGTGGGTCAGATGGTCGAGTTATGATCTAGAGGGAATCAAAACAGCATATGTTACTTAAGAATTTATGTGGAACTGTGAAGCACGGTGATGGTTGGTATATGGTATGGGGGTGTACAAGTGCTGCTGGTGTCGGATATTTATGTTTCATAAATGGAAATATGGATAGGTACATGCATCTTGATATTCTAAAACAAAACGTTTTAACCAATGCAGATAAACTGTCCCTTAGAATGGACTTTACTTTTCAACAGGACAACGATCCTAAGTACACCTCCAAGATTTGTCAAGAGTAATGTCTTTATAATGTTAAAAAACAGATTAATAGCCCTCCCCAGTCTCCCGATTTAATCCTTATAGGGCATTTATTAGAAGAAATCGGTCGTGAACTAAAAAAAATATGACACAAAGAACAAGGTTGAACTCAAAAGGGTAATTCAAGACATTTGGAGTAGTATTTCTCCAAAAACAATAACAAAACACAAAAAAAAAAAACTGATGGGGGTTATGCCACAACATTTGAGAGAAGTGATAAAGGCCAAAGGAAGGCCTACCGATCATTAAATGCAAGTTGGTCTGCATGAAAAAAGTTTTTCACGTACTATGTAAATACCGTAAGGAAACATTTTTGTTCCTTATTAGAGGCATTTTTTAATTCTTTAAATTGAAGTATTTATTTTTCTTAGTTTTTCCTTTATAATATTCATAAATAATAAATGAAATTGTGTTAAACCAATTTTAAAGTTTTCATTTTCATAACAAAATATTTTGTGCCAAAAATTCAACTTTTATTAACAGTCATAGCTGCGTATGGAAACTTTTTTTACCCACTGTATGTGTATTTGGATTCTTCTTAGTACTTCGGAAGTTAAAAAAAATAATTATGGGTTTTAAAAATTTATAAAATATATATTGCTAGAATACAGATCTTATAATAATCATATAACTAGAATATGAAAACATCGCATCTTTTGGAATGTTGAGTCAAATTTGATAAAGGAATGAAAAGTAAGCAACATCAACTAATAAGTAAATGAAGTTGAATGAAAAAAAAAAAATGTGAAGTTCAAATTATTAATATATCCATTCTGAGTATTTCAAAATCTATATTTTCTCGTGATCGATAAAAAATATTGCATAATGTTGTAAATTTTTCCTTTTAATCTTTGCGGAACTTTTTTTTAATAGGAAGATTCGTATAGGAAGATTACCTATTGCAATATTTCATAACAAGACTTCGGAAAAATTGCTTCAGCATATCATGATCCCTAGAACCCCAAACCAACCTTCTTTCAAAAGTTATATTATATAGCGTATAACGCTTTCCCATATTTTCTTGTGAACTAGAGTAACTTAGTTTGGATTTTAATTGGCTTGGAATATGTTGTTAGAAAGGTAAAAATCTCGGACTAGTTTGTAAATGGTCCATCTAGCTCAAAGAGGCGTAGAAATGGTGGGGTGTTAAAATTTTCATTTCACTATAACTTTCTTAATATTGAAGATGGAAAAATAAATCCTATTAGCCTCATTAAGATGAACAACTTTTGTATTTAAAATGTTTCGATAACTGCAATATTTTAGAAGTTAGGGGCTGAAAAGTGATTTTCAAGCCCTAATTTTGACCATTTCTAACATCAACAATTTATGCTACCAAATAATAATTGATATAAAGGATTATATATTTTGTCGAATTTTATTATTATTTTTGTAATATTTTGTTGTTTATAAGACTATTATCCTATAAGACTATATTATATAAGACTATTATCGAATTATTATATTTCTAATATTAAATTGTTTATATTTATTTTGTTTTTAAGAAAAATATTATTTTAGTGGTATTTTTACTTTCTATAGCTGTATTTTATATAATCCCTTTTTATTTCATTTCTTCGTGACGCTTTACTCACATGACGTTTGCACCTGTACTATTTGGCAAGGGTGGCTATTATGAACTTTTACTTCCTTTTATATCTGACGAGAATTGTAAAAATTCCTTTTTTCGTTTTATGCATCGTATTAATTCCACAAAACGGCATATCATATGATCTAAAATATAGGTTTTAACCCCTTAATCTACAACTACGGGCATAGCCCATAGTACGATGATCGGGCGAAACGTAAATAAAATTTGCTGAACCGTGGAATGGCTCGAAGTCAGTGCGACTTTCTTTACGTTTTCAGCCCAAACTTTTGGAATGTAAATCGTAGGTTAAGGGGTTAAAAATCAACTTTTGGGAACCACTGTATATAAAAAGTGTTCGTACACTTACGAATTTTAATAAAATATTACTCTATCCATTATTAAAATTAATATTTCAAAATGAGAATTTTTTTATATCTACAACAGTTTTTTTGAACAAAATTAAATTTTTTAAATACTTAAATTTTCTTAAAAATCAATCAAAAGAAAATGTCATCGCACAAAAATCTTCATGTTCTGTAAAGTGGTAGTACAGTGCGCGAAAAAAGTATAAGGACAACATGTAATTGCATGAAAATATGCTTTATTTCCATTTCACCTAAATGAACTTTCTATATTTCTTACTTCTGCTGCATAATTTTGTGATAACTTATACCACATAAAAAACATAATTTAGCTTCAAAATATTGATTTAAAAAAATTTAACATTAAAGGAAATACGGAAAAAATTATAAGGACATGTTGTAAAATACTTAAAAAATGTTTCAATAATCAAGAAAACTACCTTTTTTTTTTCAATCACTTGAATAAGCCGAGAGGTCATAGATCCTGAAAGATCTTTTAAAATGTCCATAGATATTTTTTTTCCAAGCGTCTTTGATAGCGACGACAAGATCTTGTGTACATTGATACTGTGTGCCGTTTTTATAAACTTCTCGGGCTAGAAGTCCCCATAAGTTTTCGATTGGATAAGGATCGGGACTTCTGGCCGGCCAATCAAGTAAATTTATAGAATTAGCTTCAAACCAGAGTTTTGCACTCGCAGAAACGTGTTTCGAAGCATTATCCTGCTGAAAAATATAGTCCCCTGAAGTAATTAGTGGCGCTTCAGGTAACAAACTTTCTCCTAACTTATTAACATACCTGTCCGAATTCATTTTATGGTTGATAAATACAATTGGAGTGGTTCCATTTGCTGCAAAAGCGCCCCATACCATAACCGAGCCACCACCATATTGACGCCTGGAAAACACTTCCTTGGTCTTTCGCAGATCATACCAAAAATAACGAAAACCATCAGGTCCATCAAGATTGAACTTTTTTTCGTCCGAAAAAATTACATCAGCCCACTTTTGACCAAGAGAAATGTATTTTTTGGCAAAGTAAACTCTTCTTTTCTTATGATGATTTGTAAGAGGGGGGCGTGACACTAATTTCCCATAAGAAACTTGAGGATGCTTACTCAAAACATTTTGAACAGTCCTTGTTGAGCATGGTAAACTCAAATTTTGTCTAACTTCATTTGTGGTTTCTCTTTTCTCGCAAGTTCTCCTTACAATCATTCTTTGTCGACGAGTGAGAGTTTCTGGTCTCCCAGTTCGCTTTTTCATACCATACATCCCAGGATTTTTTAGAAAATTATAAACCACCGTTTTAGATCTCTTGATTCTTTTTGAAATTTCCCATCCACTTAATCCACATTCTCGAAAAGCAACAATTTTTCCTTTTTCAGAGTCAGAAAGTTGAGTTCCTTTCTGCATCGTTTAAAAATTCACACTGAAAGTCGACTAGTGGGAAATTCTTTTCACAAATGAATCTTTTAACTCGGATTTGTCATTTTATGCTTTCAAATATGCAAATTTTTAAATAATTACTGGAGAAAAAGCAATGTCCTTATACTTTTTTCCGTTTTCATTTAGGTTTAAAAATCTAAATTTAAATGTTAGCAGATTTAAAATTGAAAATTTTAATTACTTCAGGCATAAAATATTTTAGTTTTACTTTTATTTTTGCTGCAAAAATTTGCATACGATTCTGTAAACAAGGCTTCTAGATTTGGAGATTTTTCACGTGTCTTTATAATTTTTTCGGGCACTGTACAATTATGGATATCGAATTAATAAATGCAATAATTCGATTTAATAATAAAGTATCATGAAGACTTCAAAATAGTTTTTAAATGTCTGGTTATAGAGTACACTAAAGAAAAATAAATTCCTGCATCAATGTTCCTTCATTCTTCCATCATTGTTTTTGGATTGATATTACATTTTCGTACTTTAATTTTTAATTTTTTCTAAATATGCTTTCAGGTTTACATCCAACGTCTGAGGTAGTAATTTTCAGACATTGTGTACAGTTAGACACAGAAGGCGAATGTTAAAATAAGTGTGCTTTCCTACATGAGCAAGATATTCCATGATATTTCTTCGATATTATTCTTGAATGCTGAACAAAATATTGTTACAATATTATGAGAAATTTTGTATTAATGTGATCCTGAAATATCATTATCCTAAATTATCTTGCAGTATAGTTATCCTGATAATAATAAGGCTATTTCCTGTAGCTAAATTTTAGATTTCAAACTTTATATTGTCTTTTGAAATGTTTGAATAATGACCAAAATCCATTCTTCCATGAATAAATTTTAAATTACCTAATTCTGATATCGATATACAGAACTCCTTCCAAAAGAACACCATCCAGGTCAGATCTTCGGATTAAATTTTTGTTATTGGAATTAAAAATGCTGAATTAATTCTTACCTGCAAATAGAACGATTTCATTTCGGAGTTATTTATAGTTGATTTCATAAAGGAAAGCCTATTTCTGTTTTCTGTTCGTACGAATAAAATTTTCTTCTGATTGAACGCACATGTATTGCAGCTGATTTCAGCAATCCTCGTACAGTTTCAGATGAAACTTAAGTCGGAAACATTTTGTTAAACTCTATAAAAAAAATATCTACATCTTAAAAAAAAATTTTTTTTACAAATATTTAACTATAAATGTTTTATTACATCGAGTAAATTTTGAAGGACGATTTTTACTTTCTTTCCGATTCGATTTTCTAATTTAAAGCATTTTATGAATACTGCATTCTAGAATGGGATACATTTACTAATTTAACAATATGTCGAATTGTTTACCATTGCTACGGTGAAAAAAAAAATCACCTTTCGAATGTTTGTTTTCTTAAAACTACAAACCATTTTAAAATTATAGAGAAAGAGAAGTAGGCAGAAATGAAAGCCAAACGACTTTTAAAATATCACCAAAATATAAAATTAAGAACTATTATTTTAGTTATGAATTTACCTGGGAGTTTTCAGATGAATGAAAATTTTTGATTATCTTTATTTCTACCTCTTGCCCCTTTTTTGAAAAATTGAATTTCCCCTCCCCCCCACTGAAAAGAAATACTGGACTTTATATTCAAAATCAGTTCTCTACAACGCTGTTTTTATTTTCTTGAAATTTTAAAAGTGTACGAGAATTTTCGGGGTGTCACCATAGGTTAAAAATAGTTAATGAACATTTTCAAAATTATAATTTTGAAGTTGATATCCTAGCCGAAGTACCGGCATATAAGTCGATTATCTAGTTTTTTGGCATCTGTTGCTAAAGCAACTGTTGAATTCTTCAAACTTTTTACAATGTAACTGTAGCCGTATTCGGAAAAAAGGTTTTGTTTCGACCAAATAGAGCAGACAGATAAATTTAACAATAATTTTTATTCGATATTTGTTTTAATATTCCATAATTATTCTGTGAAAAGTGTAAATAATATTCGAGCGTACATTGGTTGACCGTGAACAGTGCTGGACACTTTATTTAAAAATCAGACATGAACACTGAACAATCACGGCATCCATTAATTTTCTAACAGGTGGTTGATATAAGTAAAGAAACCCGGGACTTATGCTAAGAACACAGCGTATTATTCTTTGACAAGGTTAGCTGGAGACAAATTAACGATTCCACAATGGTTTAGTTTTTAAATTTAAGTTTATTTCCATGGCAAATATCGTCTTTTTCACAATTAAAATTTCATTTTTTTAAAAATTTTTACATTAAATGACTAAAATTTACTGAGTGATTTTTATTTTTCAATGTTTACTAACAATCTAATTTGGCATCTTTTTCAGCTTTTCTATACCCAGGTTCATCATGTCAAACTTAGAGAGAGATGTGTTGAATATATGGAAGAGCATAGAAATATATTTGAACCGGTATGAAGTACAACATCATAATTTTTTAAAAATCGATTTAACTATCAGAATAGCGGTTTAATGATTAAAGAGATTTTATGTTTATTATTTTAATTAAAGTTTTAATTATTTATATAAATTAATAGAATAAGTGAATATGAGAAAGTTTCTTTTAGTATGTATTTTCTTTTATGAGAGAATTTAAATTTAACAATCATAACATCAGTTCAATTAATCTTAATTTCATTTAACAATCATAACATCAGTTAAATTAATCTTAATTTCATTTAACAATCATCTCTCATTTTCCACATTTGCCTATTTCAGCTCATAAAGGAAGACTTTAATGAATATCTCCAAAAAATAAGAGATCCACAGGTTAGTATTGTTAAAATGCAGTTCATAATTTTTAATAGTTGATTTGAGATGATCAACTGATCGTTTTTCTTCAGATATAAAACATATTTTTTAAAATTGATTTATTTGCAAATAAATGGGAAAATAAGTAAAAATATAATTTTTGTTTTATAATTTAAAAATATTTTAAAATCGAATTAATGGATTATTCTTTTACATCGCAGATCTCCATATAGTAAAATAAGTTATTTCAAATTTAAATAATATTATCTTGAAGACTCTGGATAGTCTAATTTTGCCCATTTAGTTTTTGAAGTATATGTGCAATGAATTATTTTGTTTTTTTACCTACATTAATTTAGGTTAGGTTAAACATCAATAAACTTTTAATAATTAGTGCATTATTAAAAAATAAATCAATATATATTACACACAAATAATTTTATCAATTAAAATTAAATTTAAATAATTCTGGGAATATTTTACCAGCTGATATTGCATTTTTCTACCTTTTAGGAATGGGCAGGAGAAGTGGAAATGAAAGCTTTGTCTTTGAAGTATAAGTGAGTTTTGTTTAACTTTGAGGGACACCCTTTTAATGACAATATAAAGATCTCTAAGTATTAGTATTTTTCTTTAAGTATTTTTTAATCTTTAAAGAAAATCAATTAAAATATTAAATTTTAAAAGAACAAAGTGACTACAATAAAATAAATTTTCACTAAATGAAATGGACTTCAATTGCATATTGCATAATTTTCATTTTGGATTTTAAATTTAAAATTAATTCAGAATTAATAAATTTTTTTGCAAAAACAATTACAGTAAAAGTACAAGATGTGAATTTTGGGCATAGTATTAAAATAAACTGAGTTTAGATTTTATATATCTATTAAATTCTTTTTATTTCCAAGCCATTTGTAAAAATAATGGTATAATGTTAAATGTAAATACTGATTAAAAAAAGTTCTGTTCTAAAGAAGGTTTTAAAACATCTGGAGTTTAGTTCTTACTGTTAAAAATAATTTATTTTCTTAAAGTGTGAATCTTGTTATGCTCAGATGAATCATATTTCAGAAGGTAAATACATTTCCATATAATGCTTTTCTTCCTATGTATAAATCAATAAATAAGAAGACTATTAAAGGAATACTACATATGAATTTAATCAAGTTTCTTCTTTTTGAATGTAAATTGTCAACAAGATTTGCAAGAATGTGCAAGGCCTATAATTTTCTATATCGAATAATTTTTAGTAATATCAATTACAAGCAGAAAAGAAGAATTTGTAGTTTGGGAAAAAAATAATAATCTAAAACATTTTTTACTGACTATCTTTATATTTATTTTGCCTTTTTAATACTTGTATTAAAATAAAATTCTGTAGTAATATTATTTAAGAAAAAATGATTCTTGAAATTTCATGCTGTTAGAACATGGTTGTTATATTATTTTCACATTCTTAGTTTTTTAAAAGCTTGATTTTATTTAATTTTTCTAATTTTTTTTTTCCAGTGACAAGTATATATTTTCATATTTATATGCTTATAAAGAGTTCTTTCATATTTTTGAATTTTTTTAGAATCTAAAAAGTTATTTTACATTCCAACATATATCTAACTGTTAGAATATTTTAATTTATAATGAATTTATTTTCAACTCTATTATGTTTATTGGTAACTTTTGGAGCATTAAAAATTGATTTGCTCACTGATATTCTGTACTTTAGATTTCTTACATATTTAGATTTGTTAGAATTTATTCCTTGGTTGGATAGTATTTTTGGTTATTTATGAGCTTGTATATTTTAACTGTTCCATTTTCTATAATAATTGTTTTACAGAGTGGATTTTGTTGTATATTATGATATCAGTAAACCACCTCTCAAGATAAAAGCCAGTTCTTCGAGCCAAACTGTTAAGTACCTTTTTAACCTATGCATGTTGTTACATTTTAAACTAAAGAACTAATATACTGATATTCATATTATTTTGTATTTTATTGTAGATTTCTCTAGCTTGCACTGGTGGCAATCGTTATGATTGTGTTTATTCAAAATCTGATTTATCAACCTTAGCATTTTGTCAATGTAAGTAAAGCATGAACTCTGAAATGTCTTGTCTTGATTAATGCCTCTAAATGTTGATCAGATCTGTTTTAACTGATTTAGAAAGAAAAGAATGTAATAAAAATCTAGCTCATGAAATTAATTTTTAATTTTTTAAATGTAAATGGCTATTTTCATGAATTTATTTTGTCTCTGAGCACTTTTTAAAATCATTTTTGTGGATTCAAGTTAGATTTTGTAAATTCCAGTAAAAAAAAGGGGAAAAAAAGTTTTAAAGAATTAAATATTTACTGCATTTTGCTTTATTATTTCAGCTATTGTCTATGAAGTGCTGTACAAGAACGTTTTTGAACTAGGTTCTGATGTTGATGTAGCTGTTGAAAAAATGCTTCATGATAAAGCTTATTCCAAACAACGGAGGAATAACTTGTTGTGCCATTACTTTAGAGAAAGGTTTGTATTATTGATTTTGAAAGATGTACAATGATTTTCCAGATATACTATTTTCATTTTTAGTTCTACAAAAAAAAAAAAAAAAAAAAAAAGTTCCAAATATTGAACTATATATATTTAATATATATAATTTATTCACTATATTGAATTATACAATGTATATGCAGTTATAATTATTCTTAAGTATATTTGTAGTTTCTACATTTTTGAGTTTTATCTTTCTATATAATGTTTTTGAATTAAAATAATTTTATTTCAAATGCAAGGATAAATGGATTATTAGGAAAATGTTTTTTTTTTTCACCTTCTAAGAAGATGGGAATTACTAAATGAGGAATGAAAGCAAATATTGTAAACTTATGATGTTGCAAATAATTGAAAGCACTTGATAAGCTTGTTTCTGTGTATGATCAAATACTATAAATTTTTATTATCCTGTTATTTAACATGCTAATTTTTGGAAAAAAGAAAATAAAATGTTTTTCTACCCATCTGAGATGCCTTTTGTCTCATGATGGTGATGATTATTAAAGATGCATAGCTTCTTTATTGTATGCTATAGTATTTTATGTAAAATATGTCCTTAACTTAAACATAATTAACTTAAAATAAAGATAAATTACAAACTTTTTTGCAATTGTAATTTTGATAGTTGTCTGGGTGAATGTATAAATATGCTGGAAATCTTTTTCGGCTTTATGCTAAACATTGTTTTCACATAGAATATTTAGGTATGACTTTGGCTGACCATGGTAGGTAGAACAACTGGAATTCCTGTACTGAATCTGCATTGATTAAACTACTTTAATTTATTGTTGATTTCCTTCATCTTTCTGAGATAATACATTTACAGAAATTAATTAGATTTAGCTCTACCAGATCTGCTTATTACCTGCCATTTCTTGAGAGTTGCTACTTTTCGTTGTGCACATGGGCAAAGCCATAAATAGCCGATCCGTACTGGCCAAAAGAATGTATGTTCAATCATAACAATAATATATGTTTGTTAAATAAAATTTTATGAAGTGCTTTAATTTAAAGAATTTTATGAAAATACTTTAAATTCTGTAAATTTAAAGTATTTTGGCTTCATAGTGATAACATTTGATGATTTAGGAACAGACTTGACAGTATATTAATTGATTTAGCTTTGTTCAATTTTTATTCATGAGAATTTTTTTTTCGTAAGTAAATTTGACAGTTTTGTTAGGACTGTTCTGCTAAAAGTCAGTCTAGATGGGGGATGCACCTTCTGTTGATAATATATTAAAAAAAAAAATAGGAGGGAGGATGTTTTATTTAGTTGAAGCTTTTATGAAGTTCAATATCTTTTGTTTTCTGAGCAAAAATTTTATTTGACATTGATTTTAGTTAAGCAAGTAGAATAATTTTTCGCATACAGCTAAGAACACATTGTGCAGGAAGTAAATAAATATATAAATAAAAGAACATGACATTATTTTAAAAATATTAGACACGTCTGAAAAATGTCAGATATTTATGAAAAAAAAAAAAAAAAAAAAAAAACCTGAAAATACCAGGGAAAGGTCAATGGAGTTCAAACAGCAGAAATGCCCCCCCCTCCCCAATTTAAATTATTAAAAGAGCAAGTATGTGACTATTACTAAACTTAATGGGGAAAATGATACATAGATTTCAATATTTTAACAATTTTATCACTTCAAAAATTTGTTTCATTCCTGTCATAATTTTTTTGTTTGTTAGCAGTTTTTTTTATCACCAGTGTTTTTGCAGCAGCATTTACAAGAATTATTTATTAAAAATATTTAGAAGTATTATATTAAATTTACAAGAATTATTTATTAAAAGAATTTACATTTATTAAAAAAGAAATCGGTTATTTTTTCTTCAATGTAACAAGAAGACTCATTTCTTCTTATTGCTATTTCTTTCTTGTAAACAAATTCTTGTGTAACTTTCTGAAATTGAAATGGATGAAATTATTTTATGTAACCTACAATTATTTTCTTAAGGTCATTATGTAATTAAGATGATTGCAAATTGTAATTAAATGGAATATTAATTTTTAATGCTTCATCTTTTAGTTGTCGCATAGATGGTGGTGTTGAAGATCAAAATCTGCCAGAGGATGACCAATCTTATAAAGTAAACATTCTTTGTATATTTTTTATTCAAAAACAAAAATGTGTGTGTGTATATATATATATATATATATATATATATATATATATATATATATATATATATATATATATATATATATGTATATGTATAATAACATTTTAAAATCTAATTTAAATCTTAATTTCCAAATTTTTATTTTAATTTAGTATATATTAACCTCATTCTAAAATTTCTCTTATTTCTTGATCTAATTTCCACTTTTTTTTAATTTAATTTACATGCTCTTTGGAAAACTGAGGAGCATGTTCAGCATGTTCTCACTCTTGAGTGAAGGGATAAAAATCCCTAATGCTTACTACATTCTTTTAAAGAAACCCAAGATTCCCTTACCTAAATTTACACATATCAGAGAAATCCCTATCAAATCTCATAGTAAAATCACTGTAGGAAAAAGTTTCTGCTTTTTTTGCTCTTGTGATGTAGATGTATGTATTGTACAAAGAAAAAATGGTAAACAAATTATGCCTCCCAGGATTAAATAAATTGGAATTAAAATTTCAAAAATGTCCTCTTTATTGGCCTCAAGTATCTGCTACACATATATATAAAATACTGTTGCAGAAAAAAAAAAAAAAAACTCTTCAAAACTTGATGGGTTCGATTGTATTAAGTGCATAGTGACACAATCAGCATGCATCAAACAACACTGTTTATTAACATAGACACAAATTTCACAGTCAACAAATACACAGCTGAAATGTACACAAGCAACACATGGCAGCACTTACTAAGATCAGCAACTCATAAGAAGTAAACAACCACAACAGCATACAAACTGAAAAGACAGAACTCGGCAAGAGAGAATCCACATAGGTATTCACTAAAGTCTCTCCAAATGTCTGCTATATTCCACTGTCTCCTCATTATAGCTGTACTGAACTGCTGACTCACTACTATACAACTAGCTTCTCAACACTGACTTGATGCTGCTTCAATATGTGTCTCCAAGACTTGGAGAACAGCTCAATGCTCAATCCACTAATCGCTTGAGCTTCACACAATACTTGTGCTTTGCTTGACTAAATAATTCACTTCAATTTAGTTAACTGGCCTTTTTTAGCTACCAGAGTAGGGCACAGAAAGTTCTCGAATAATCAAGCATAATTCTCTTCCTATTGGTCCTATTGCCAAAATTCCTAAAGATTCTAGTATGTAATGTTGCTAACCTTGTTGATCATTGATACAGTGGAATGGAGCTTTTATTTAAAATTTCAGCTAATCAATCCAAGGGAGCTGTTTGTAAAACTACCTTTTCAACGATGGAACTAATTGTGCTGGGAAGCAGCATTACTGATTCGTAGTAATATATTGAAATATTTCATTTGAAATGTATGATATACCGATTATATTATCAAACAATATTACTTTTGTTATAAACTTGGTAAATCATATTTTTATTACATTTGATACATTTATTTTAAAGATTTAATAAATTTAATACTTTTTTTAAAACTATAATAATATGGCATGTGTAACAAAAATTATCTCAGATTGATAGAGGTGGTTTAGTCTATAGTAGAAATAAGACAATGGACATGATCAGTTTAGATACACGAGATTATGTCATTTTCAGACATTGCATTATCATATTTTATTTGCATTCCAAAATATTTTGTCTATTAGGAGTTTTGCAGTTATAGTCTTCTACCAACTAGAATTTGTTAGTATATCATATGAATCTCTCCATAGTCAGCCATTCTGTTAAAATAACTTTTTTTAGACATGAAAAAAAAAAGTTTTGCTGAACTTTACACTTTGATTATTATCATGAACTGCTTAAACACTTTTCTCTATTCATAAGTTCTTTAGTCATTGAATGTTTATCATTTGAAAGATTTATGATTATAATAAAAGTGGTGGACTTGTCTGAGAAATATATTCAGGTCATCTGGTTTCACCATGGGGTTTGTTGGTTTAGTTCCAACCAGCCATAACTTCAGAAAAATCCAAAGAAATGAAAAGATTTTAAGGGATATAACAATTTTTACAGGGCATTGCAATTACATCTCTATTAATGGCTAGCCTTTAAGTGATGTAATTTTTTAAAAAAATTAATATATTTTATGTTCTTTCAATTTTTTTTCTTTTATAACTTCATTTGTTTAGATTTTTATTAGATTTTGAAACCAAAACAACCTTCTTATTGTACCTTGCAATAGATAATTTTAAAACTGCTTTCCATTTCTATGGATAATATTTTTGCTGCATGAACCAATTTCAAATTTTCTTTTTAAATCATTTATATTGTTGCAGTTGTTGACTATATAGTTCTGAACTATATGCAGCAAAATTAAATCCTAATAATGAAAAATATTCAACAGTTAGTCTTCTTGGGGTATTTTATTTGGCATTGCAATTCTGTTAAGGCTATAAGAAATATTTCATTTTCATTTTGTGTTGCAATGTTGATAATATTTCTATTTCACAAATGCATTATTGTTGGCTAAATGATCATTTAGCCATCAACTACTACTGTCATTTTACAGAGTCAACTATTCTAGAACTACTAAAATTTACAAAAATGCATTTTAGAAGGTAAGCAATATGCATCTTAATTTTTTTTTCTTTTTGAAATTTTTAATTACGATTTCACTCAAAATTTGAGCAGAAGTTTGAACTTTTCCACCGTAACTTCCAAAAATAGATATACAAAAACGACTTTCACATAATTTTAAAATACAATGACAAAAAGAATTACACCAATTTCATTGAGTTTTAATTGTTGCATAATTTTTAACAATTTTTATTATGAAATTCAAATTTTCACTTTATTTTTAAGATTAGAATCTAAGGTAGAGAGGGATTCTGTTTATTATTTGTAGTGTACATGAGCAATAAGAAAGTGAAACTATAATATTGTGAAATGCACTGTGCAATTAGAAATAGATGACCCGGACAATTATTTCTATTAGCAGTATAAAATCATAAGACTTGACAGCATTAGATTCATGTATCTCAATAATATTAACAGGCCCAAGGCTATTTTAATAACATTTCTTTTAAAATCTATTACAATTTGATTTTTAAAAATATTTTGTTGCGATTCATGAATATCAACTTACAGGATCAAAGCAAAGTGTTTATTTTGTAGATTTAATGCTAAATGTGAGAAATTTTGTTGCAATTTAATTCAATTCATGTTGCATATTGTATCAAGATTTAAATAAAAACACCCTTATGTATTGTTGATTAGAATTTTACCTGGATATTTTCAGAAATATAAATAACAAATAATTTTTTTTCAAGTTTTTTGAAATTTTTATTATTTAACTTCCTGATGTTGCAACTTTCTGTTTTTAATTTTAACATTTGGATTGAATTTATTTATCTATGCAAGTTTTACATCTTTGTCTCCTTTTCTTTTTAAAACCACAGTAAAATTACAAGACCACTAATAATTTTACATTCAATATTATTCATCAGCTGTACTTTGTCTTTATATCTGAGTTTTATATAAAATAAATTTTCAAGCGTTTATACTGATAATTTTTGGTCCTTTGTTATATCTTCAGAATCCACGACTGGATATCCGAAAAGCACTAGCACAAGGTATTCCTCCATTTCCGTATAAGGTAGCTAAAACCTTAGACCCCGGCATCTATCGAAATGTGGAATTTGACATGTGGAATGAGAAAAGAAAAGGTAAAATAACAAAAATGACTTTTAAAGCATTTTTGTAGTGTGAAAGATTTTTGAGTTTCTTATACTTCTGTGGTTTCCCTCCTCTTGAAACCTATTACTTAGCTAATATGTATATTTCAATGTATGAGCTATAAAATCTCAGTAGAACCAAAATGTTACCTAACATAAATTGTTGCATTTTGTAAAGGCATATGTAAATGATTGGCTGCCATTCATTTTTAAGTAGGATTCATTCTTTCTTTCAAAATTAGCTCTGTTAAAATAGGTCCCATGCAGTAAGCTCTTGAATAAAAAGGCATTATTTACTATTTAAATGTTTCATTAAGTACATTTTCCTTTTAATAGGAATATAAATATGCAAATGTGATTATTTGTATACCCATTTCTCATTCTTGTGCTTGAAGTAAGGAGTCCATGAAGGCCTAGTGCTAAGGTCTTGGCTTCAAAGCTAGAGGTTCTAAATTTAAGACCTGTTTCCATCATGGAATTACTTTAATTGATCTGGTGCACATTATATTTGTTGGAGTCGAGCATCCTTCCATTAGTGTGGTATGGAAGTTTGAAAGGAATGTAGCCAACTTAGGTGTTGCCCACTTCATTTGACCATCAATCAAAATTATGAGGTTTATCCAAAAATAACTTTGATGTTGCTTCTGAATAGGATATTATC
Organism: Argiope bruennichi; assembly: GCF_947563725.1. NCBI lineage: Eukaryota > Metazoa > Arthropoda > Arachnida > Araneae > Araneidae > Argiope > Argiope bruennichi. The sequence goes on from NC_079156.1 coordinate 109,756,581, forward strand.
TAATCGAACTGAACCAAACTGTACTTGAAGTAACATTGAGTAGAAAAATTGTAAGTTAAATTGAATTTGCTTAAAGTGCACTGGATAATTTAATCAAATATTACAAAATTAATTAAATCCATATGGGTTTCATATTCTTCAAATGCATATTTTTTTAAGCAACTGTCCAAATTTTTTTTATTTAGGCCATTTTTTAAAAATGAATTATGTATCTTTTTCTTAGCAACATTAGTTAATTTCAATCAAAACTTTCAAAACAATATTATAACATTTTTTAATAACATTTCTGTGATATGACTGTTTTTAGATCAAATAACTAGAAATATTTAATATCTGTTGTACAATTCTACTTTTCTATAAAGATAATGTTGTATGCATTATCTGTCTGCTTGTATGTATATTACAGGCTAGACTGTTTTTTGGCTTAGAATTGTTGAATGTGGTATTTTTTGAAGATTTGGAATGTACAGATTAAACTTTTTTGGACCTAAAAATAGAATTTAGAATAAAAAAATAAAAAAATAATAATTTTTTTATAATGATAACTTTAAAAAGTGTTATTGCACTAATTTTTATTCCATCTTTAAATTCCATAGATTCTTTTCAATGATACAAATTTAGCATGTTATTTATTTTAACTTTAACAAATATTTAATGATTTGCAACAATTTCCCTTGTTGAAATTTAATTTGATCATTTTTTCAAATTTCAAAATGATTTGTTTTTCGTCTCTTGATAAAGACTATTACATGCAAAAAAAACTTATAACAAAGGATTTTGCTTTTAATATGAAAACAAATTGTTCATGGTATAAAAATGTTAGATTTTCTTCCTGTAAATAATTTTAGTATATTTATTGTAATATTTATTTAATGTGCATGAACTAATATTTAGAAGACTTATAACTTCTAAAGTATTAGATAATTTTAAATATCCATTTTATTAAAAAGTGTAGTTTCTTTTTTATTTCTTTAAAAAATATTTTAGCCATGAATTTGTTATTTAAAAATGTAATAAAGATTTTTAGTCATAAGAAAAAAAAAATTAATTACCAAAGCCATTTTAATTGTATGCTGCCTCCATGATTAAAAGTTTGCATATAAATGAGATTTTTTAATCTTATAAATGCTATTTTCATGTATGTTATTAAAAGTACGTGATCATTTTTAGATCATGTCAGAATAATAGCGCATGATGCATTTTTAATGTAAATATTGAATTGGATGGTAGCTATGGCTTTTTTTTAAATATATGTATTTGTGCATTTCATGAGAAGGTAATTTTACTTAGCTTTGAGACAAAATAGTCAATTTGCCACTCTGTTGTAATATATTTTAAATATGTATTTTATAACTATACAATGTGGAATTACTTTAATTTCATGTTTGATCCAAAGGAGAAAAATCTTAACTAAGCATTTTTTAGAGTCATTTTACTTAGCTGATTTTAAAAGCTAAATGTAAGGATCTAAATCATTAACTTAATTAGTGGGAAAATTGGGCAGGACATTTTTTTCAGGTTTCAAAATTTGCTTCAAATAGTAATAGATTTTGTGTGTACTGTTTTTTAATATTATCCATTTTAAGTTCTAATAGATTGTCGCCATTAAAGATTTCACAGTATCAAAAATCAAATAAGCTCAATATCTTAGTTAAATTTAGGCAACATTGAAAAAATGCTATTTTGGAGAATGTAAATATTTTAAATGGTTTATATATATTTAGGTTTGGCTATACAATTTTAAACTTAGTGTTTCCTATCATAAAGTTTCAGGGCAAGAGAGGGGGTGGAAATTATATAAATTCTTTTCTTTTTTTTTTTTTTTTTTTTAAAGAAAGGATGGGTGCTTTGTTTTGGTTATTGCATTGGGTGCCATTTTATATGATTACACTTCTGTATAAAAGGGAAGATTTGGACAAGCGATCCATAATTGCCTGCACATATTAAGATAAAGCTCATGAGACTTTATTCCTGCTCCCTTTTTCTTCAGCAATGTGCTGTTTATTGAAATAGTTATCTGGAAGGAGCAGCAAGAGATACTTACTGTGCCATACTTGTTGACCCTTCATAATGTTCGAATATATTTAAAAAAGAAAAACGAATATTTCAAAATTTTAGTTATAAGTTTAATTTAAAAAATATTAACGTTTTGTCTCCAAAGCATCAGCTCGAGAAAATTATTTTTACGCCGTTTTAAAGATTAAAAAAAAAAAAAAAAAAGTTTTTTTTTAATTACATCAAATTTTGTTTGAATGAATCTATTTTTTCCCTTTAGTTTTAATTTTTTTAAAATTAGTTTTGGACATAATTTGTAACATGCAAATATAATATAATTTTTATTATAATGAAATTCAAAGCAATATCATTGCTTCTTTAAATCGTTGAGTCATGTTAGTTTACCACTGTTAACATCGTGATCAAAGAAAAATAAAGTGCTTTCTTTCCTTTAATTTAAAATTTTTAAAACAGTTCCTTGAATAAAATTCTTCTTTTCATGGGTTTTGTTAAATTTTAAAGCAAAGCAATATATTGTTTCTCCCTGGCTTCAAAAAATACTTTTAGGAAATGCTTCTATTAGCATTTCTTATTTCCATTTTGCTTCTAACTACAGAACTGACTCACTATTAACTGCATGAATTTGTTTCTGTTATTTGGAAATAAGTTCACTTCATTTCTTCACAATCGCATTTTTAAAATTTTTTTAAAGCTATATATATATATATATAAAAAGATTAAAAGCAAGTTTTTTTTATTAAATTTTCAGAATGTTAAAATGAGTGATTACATGATAAAGTTTTTTTTTCTGAAATTATGAAAATTGTCATGATTTTTTAAAATTTAATATTATTAATGTTTGAATAAGTTTCTTTATAAAACCATGAGAATTTTGTTTCTAAGTCCATTTTTTGGGAAGTTACACTGATTTTTATACTTGCATTTACATACGTTTCAATGCTATTTTCACAAATTCTAATCTTTGATAGAATTTTCATAAATTAAAATCCATAATTTTTGTTCAAATTGTTATAATTCCTCAATATGTCCTGCAGTTCCTAGAATGCAAGTAATCTATTCATTTAGAAATATTTTAATTGTTTTATTGCTTCCCAATGTGGAAAAAAAAAAAATGAAAATTTCGTCTTATTTATAAATTGAACCCCAATATTTAAAGAATAGATAAAAATACAGCCTAATTTTTAGTTCAGGAATTAGATAATGTAAATCTTTAACTGCAAAGTTTTAAGTAAATCATTTGATAAATTTCTAAATTGGAATATTTTTTTTCTTTATACCTCTTTTTTTTTTTTTTTTTTTGCTAGAAAAAAATCCTTTTCCAAGGTTTTTTTAAAAATTATTTTCTTTTTTTGCCTTAAGTGATACAATTTGGTTTTATAGATGTTTCTTCAATCTTTTTTTATGTAAATATTCAAAAATATAAGTGCACTTGAACTTTTTCTAAAAATTCATCCTGGACATAATCATAAATCTTAAATGTAAAAAAAGGAAAAGCCTTTACTAAATTTCAGAAGTTAGAAGCAACAAGATTATTTTTTATATATTTGATCATTTCTAAACGCTGGTATTCTTTTCTATTAAGAAATGATTCAAAAAACTTATTTAGAACAAGGTATTGATCTATCTCAATTTCTTGGCAATTTTGCTAGTCTTATAATTGTAACCATTTTAGAATATTTAATTAGTTTTATAAGACTGCAACTAAGTTTCCTAAATGTAGCGAATTAATGCCAGAGGAAACTTACACTTTCTATTCCAGCTTTATCGAATATTATTTGCTGTTGCATATATAAAAATCAAATACAAACTGTGTGGTCTTGCTATGTATGCTTCTACAGCATTGACAACATTTTCAGAAATGATGCATCTATCTAAATAAGTTAATAGTTTATTTTAAGAAATATTGAAAAATATCACAGATCTTAGTTGTTAATCTTATAAAAGTACACTTCAATTTTTGGTATTGATAGCTTTTTCATTTTTATGACCCTTTTTTGTTTCCATAAAAACTATGTATTATTATAGAACAGAAAATAAGTATGCTTCGAAAATAGACAGATTTATGTATGCGGACATGTACTAAGGTGCTTAAAAAGTGTTTTAAAGGTGTTGCTTAATTTTTGCAACAATTTCTCACTATGCACCCAGAACTGCCTGACAAGCCCGGTTGACATGTTTCTGTGGTACTGGTGCAACATTGTATCCTCAATAAATTTAATTCTTTGTTGAAAGAAGGTAAACAATTTTGTTTCTAATTATTGTGTTATTGTATTTATAAATACTAGCTCAAATATTTGTTTTGAAAGAATAAATTTTATTATTTTTAATTTGCTTTAAAAAAATTTTTTATGAGAAAATGTTTATAAATTAAAGATTGATCAAGCTATCCAAAACTTAGAATTCCTAACATTCTTTATTACAGAACACTATTCTTTCAGAATGTGATAATTTGTCATCAAGAGAGATTTAATAGCTGGGGCTTTATCATGACTTTGCTTTCTTTTTGACTAAAAGTTTTGAATCCCTATAATCACAAGCTGTATGCTTTTGGACTGGTTGAAAACTGTTTTTAACTAGTCACTCATGTGTTAATGCTTCTGCTTTCTATAGCAAAATGCCATTTATATTCGGGAAAATTATTTGCAATGTTCTAGTAGTTCCTGAATATGGTAAAATTGCTTCCCATGGAATAAAATATTAAAATTTAAACTATGTCTGCTAATCTTTGTAAAGTTAAATTTTCTTTATCTAAAATCTGAATTATTTTTTCATTTTTTTAAATGCAACCTCAAGTCTAAATTTTTCATAAAATATTTCTTGTCTTTATTTTGTGTTTTAAAATTCTGTAAATATGTTATAAATTTACAGAGGAACAAAAGAATGAACAGTTTGTCATACCAAAACTGGAACCTGGGGTTAAGTGCAAGGTATGGAAAAAATCCATTTTTTGATGTCATTTAATTATTTTTTTAAAGTTTTCTGAATGAATAACTTTTTTATAGGTATATATAAATAGAGAGATCTACGTGGGACATGTCCAGGATATTTATCATGATTGTGATAGCGTGTCCATTTACATTGAGGAGCTATGCAAGCGGTGAGTTCATAAATTATTTTTCAAATTTAATAATAAAAATTTATTTAATAAAATAGTTTAATAGTATAATTTTTTCAAATTTATTAATAAAAATTTTATTCATTAGAATTATATTTTGATTTTTTTTTATGATAGATGTATTGTGCCCACCAGTGTCCTTGAAGTAGTTCCTGTGCCTGCTTATAAAGGTATTTTATTATTAAAAAAGTTTTTGGAATTGTCTGTTTGATTAGTAAATATAAATTTTTTATTTGAGTTATAAACACAAAAATTTCATAAGCTATGTAGCGAATGACATTGAATAAATTATGAAGAACATGCATGATTATTTTCAGGATCTGGAGAACCACAACCTGTGGATGTCCAGGGTATGTTTTCATTAATCTAAGCATGCCAAGATATTAGCTACAATATGACCCTCCCTTTAATTTTTCTTAACATTTTTATAGAAAAAATAATCATAGCATGCATGTTTTGAATATTTAATAGATGTTTATCTTGTTTTAATGATTTTAGATTGTAATTTTTTGTCATTGTTTGACGATTTTTATGCTTGTGCCTATATGCAACTTAATCATGTTTATATCATGTGTTTTTTGTTTTTTTTTCAGCATTGACATGGCAAGGTGGAAAAACTTATAAAGTTTATTCTGATGGAATGCAAACTGGATCTGGTATGCAATTATAGTTTTAAAATGCTTTCTTTGAAGACAAAAAAAAAAAAAAAGCTTTGCTTATTGTTTTTAATGAATGAAAGTATTTAATATGAAAGATATATGAATTTAAATAAAAATTCTTTCTATATAAAATGTTTATAGTTAAGAAATAATACTTTAGAATATCTATTATTGAAATTGATCTGTTACAAAATAGAAATTTTACGTGCCAAGACTTGAAATACTAGATAAAATCGTATTTGAAATATTTTAGTTTCTAAATATTTAATAAATGGTCCTATTCAAAGTAAGGAGCACTGTTATTCCTTTTCAAATCTTGATTTTACGTATGAGGAAAATTTTGTATACCAGTAGCAAATGGAATAAGTTTATTCTTACTCATTTAAAGCTAATTTATATATTCTATTTTGCTCAGCATAAAAAATTTTTACCATTGAAAAATTGCTGTTGAAACTTAATTAAAATTTAGTTTATCCTTATTTAGTTATACTTATAATATTGAGGTACTTATAACAAGTATTTAGAGAAAGGGTTAAATTATTACATACAAATTAGCTGTTAAAAGTTATAATGTAAACTTTGCAAAAAGTATAAATATATTTAGTAATACTCAAAAGATCCGAAAGTGTCCATAAAAAAGCTTTATAAATGACATATATGATATTTTGCATTAAAAAGTAAAACTTTTATTTCATCTGTAACTTTATTTAAAGTGAAAAATTGCTGCATCAAAGTTGTAACAGCTTTTAATTTTCAAAAAAAAAAAAAAAAAAAGAGAGAATTTTGTAAGATTTTTAAAATCACAGGATTTTTAAGTTAATATTTTTAAAGAATGAAAAATTAATTGATAATTGTGAGTAACAACTTAAATTTGTTTGTTCTCCATGGAATATAAATTCAGACATTTTCAACAGTAAATTTCAATCCTTGTTGACTGTTAAAAATTGTCAAGTCTTTAAATAATTTTTAAATTGGATAAAACCTCAAAACTCTGTTCAAATTGAAGAGAAAAAAAAATTTAGCATCAATAATGTGACATTTTCTTTAAATATTGTTCTTGTGCTTTGGGTATTAAATTTTCAGCACTGTCTTATTTAGCAGTATAATATTGTAAAAGGAAATATTTAATTATATTTCTTTATTTTCATGTTCAAATTATATCTTTTTTAGTCTTTGTAGTAAAAATTACCATGTTTTTATTTAATTATATATTTGTCTTCATTTCTTACAGATGCTGAAAAAAGCAGGTGTAAGAAAAATGTTAAGAAATTTCAGGTATTGGAAAAGATATGTATTAAACTTTAATTGTCTTCATGTAACTATATTAGCTGTTAAAGTAGCTACTTGGCATATTTGTAGCATTTCCTCTTGGGGGGGAGGGTTCCAGGACACATTTAAAAACGTTTTAATGAAGAATTTGGAAATTTTTTGTGCCTATTGGTTAAATAATTAATCAGTAAAATTACAACATAAAGGTTTTAAAGATTTTTTAAATTTAATTTTTAATGAAAAAGTGCAATATATTTAAATTGTAAAACTCAAAATATTCTTGTTCAATTTTCAAATTTTTTTTAAAAAGCTTAAAGCTTATATTTGTATTTAATTTTGATTCAACAATTTAAAAGCTATTAATTGTACAAAGAAAAATGAAATATTTGAATAAAAATTTTTAAATTCTAAGATACTAAAAAAAAAGTAATTTTTTTAAAAACTAAACATTTTTTTTTAAATTTGCTGAATCAGAATTAAAGTAACATATTTAAAAAAAGGTTTTTTCCAAATTTCATCCCTTAATTTTTATCAGCTCTTGTTTTATAACAATCTGGAATGCAAGAAATCTTGGGGGGGGGAATGCATTAATTAGAAATGCATGTTTAAAGTTTGAACACTTTTCCAAGAGACTATCTGAAGCTTGTCTGAAAAATAGCCATAATTTTGGTAACATCTTTTTGCAGAGGAATTTTAATGACTGTCTAATAAATAGTGGATTTTTGTTTCAAATTCAGGGCTCGATTAAAGGAGCATCAAGATTCAAGCCTGGCAGAGCATGTTATATGTTTTGGTTTAAAGTCTATGGAGCTGCAGTGTTGCAGAATCACATAAATATACCTCTTTATCCCTTTGACATTGTGTTTGTTTCTTACTATGGAGTTGCAGTAATATCTGTTAAGCTCGAGCCATACAGCTATACAAAATTTGTTTCTTTCCACTCGGTGGAAAGAAGCACGGAAAGTTTAAAGTGTTACACCCTTTCCTTTTCTTCATCTGCTAGTGTACATAGAGCATGACAATTGCCTGAGTGTTTGATTTGAAAAATACATCACCAAAATAATTATCTTTTGTTCTAATTAAGATAGAAATATTGCTAAAGCATTTAAGTCATTTTAAGCAGGTTTTTTTAATTAAAAAAAATTGTGAAATTTGATTTTTGTCCCACAATGTCTTTATTCTGAAGCTGGAAAAATCAAATTGACCCCAAATCTCTGTGGTTAAATCCTTCTGGTCAAATGATTCTTATGTGTACATTTATACAAGATTCCCCCCTAGGGCTAAATGCTGCATATTTGCATTATGGACAATTATTGTCTATGTGAGGATTGATATGATACATTAGGATTTTATAACAATGTTGACTAACAGATTGCACTGGCAGTCTGTTTCTTTTAAAAGACAGATCTCTTGTGTATTAGCATTTCTCTTTCCAAGAATAGATGGAAGTCTGTCAGATGTCTGGGAATTATTGGGGTTTTGTTTTTAAACAGAAATATGCCAACGAGTGAAAAGAGAAGCATATGCTCATTTTGAAGTTTTTTTAATTTTAATTTTTTTTTTATTTATCTAATCTGAGTTGGGATATTGTGCGAGATATTCTAGGAACTGTTTTATCCATCTCGCTCTTATTTGTATAGTCATAGCTAAAACACCTGTTATCCTTTTTGTAATGGTAATAAGTAAGTTTATGAATGACCCATCAGTGGTTTTTTTTTTCTTCACGACAGTGTCAAAATATTAAATAATTGATAAAAATAGTCAGAAAATGTTGAGTACTAGTCTAATCTTTATACAAAGTACTCAATTTACATTCATGTTGATTGTAATAGAATGCCTTAGAATGTAAATTATCTAATGCTGGACTCGGCATTTATGTGCGCTTTGAGATTTTTTATTACTTTGAACTATTTATTTTCGCTGTACTCTCAAAATATTTTATAACATTAAATGTAAATTTTTTTCTTATGTTTTTATATTTTACATCAATTATCTAGCATTAATTTTAGTGTATTTCACTAATTGAAAATACCATTTTTTAGTATTAAATATCAAGTATTTTAATTTAAATCTTTATTATCTTTAATCTCATTTTTAATTTTATTGTGTATAAAAGTTCTTATTGTGCATTATTTTTTAATGTAATGTTAATGCATATTGCAAAGTATCAAGTTGTGAAATGTTTTCTCCAATTGAATTTAGTCCTGAACTTTTCATATAAATGTTATTGAACTTGATTCTGAAAACTCATGATGAGCTAATTAAAAAGTTTATTTTATTACATGGAATAAATAAATATATATTTTGTATGATTTATTACGTTGTTGCAATATAAATGTTGATGTCATTTTTATATGAACCTCATCCACTAATTCAATTCATGCGCACACTTTATTGATTGTAAAATTTGATTTTATGAGTTAATTTTTATTTGTTCTGAAAAACCGAAATTTTTTTTATGAAATATGTAAACAAATATTGCTGTCTCTAATGAATTATTTTTCTATCAAACTGTTGCATGAACAGTGAACAAAATTAAGAATTCGATTGTTTTATTAGTGGGAGGAAATTTTATATAGTCACAAATATTTGTGTAAACTAGACATTTTTACATCAGTTAATTGATTTTGTATTTAAATTACTTCAAGGATTTATGAGACACTCTGTGTGTTTTATATGTGACCTTTTCATACTTCTAATATATCATATATTGGAATTCCTCTATGGAGTATTTTAATTTTGAGTTTTAAAATTTTATTATCAGGAGTACTCTCCAACTCATAGTGGTGGAAATAATTCTCTGAAGCCAAATGCTATTACACGATCCAATTCTTTACCTGTAGCATCTTCTCAGCGCAACTGTATTCTTCGCAGTAACAGGTATGGAAATTGAAAGTAGCTTCGATTGTCTTTAAACTAATTATCATAAATAATAAATTTCTTCTTTTTTTTTTTACTTGATTATATAATACTAATTTAAATCAATTTCTTTTTGTGTTAACAGATATATAAAAATCCTGTTTTAAATTAATTTTCCCAAATCTCATATTTTAAACAGGCATGTATGGAATCAAGAATATACTGATGTATCTTTTAATTGTGTTGAATTTTAATATTTAAAATTTTAGAAAAAAATTTGGTCAATCTTCTTTTATTCATGGAATCTAGAAAGTTATTAAATAACTACTATTCAATTTCAGTTTATACTCCTCTCCTCAAATTCCACGAAAGAAGGGGCATTCTTCCAGTACACCTATTAACCATAAATTAAAGCATCCTGTGCCAAAAGAAGTACATAATGGAGTAAGTTTCCCCCAGTTAATGCATCTTGTACACACTTTGGTGAACATTCAGTTCATCAGTTATCTATATCCCATTTTAATGTATAAAAATTTGCCTTTTTCTTTTTTAGGACTTAATATTCTGTACTTAGAAAAAGCATTTGTGGAATTTTTATTTTCACAAAGTTATTTTCAAGACTATTTTTCTTAATAACTGAATTAATATCAAACGATTTTGAAATTTTATTTTTAAACACATTTATGAATTAGATGACTAAGCTTCAGTCATATTTTAATATATGAATGCAATTGTTATTTGTAGAAAAAATGTACTTAGTACTAAGTTTCGATTAATAACCCATTTGCATCAGTAAATTAAACATTTTAATCATTGTATTAAAAAATTTCTACCTGTAAATATTTAAAGGAGGATTTTTAAAAATTTATTTAAGGCAGAAACATAAAGTGCAGATTTAATAAAACATTCTTGTTTCATAGGTTTTTTGCTTTGAATCAAATTCGAGATTTCTTTTTAATTGCTTTAACTGATTAGGAAACTATATTTGTAATGTTTGCTTTTCTGGTTTTTAAAGGTGTTTTCTTAATTCATTTATTTTCATTGCATGCACTGAAATGCTGTTGTTCATTTTTTTTTTTCAAATGTATATTTGTAATCAGAGTTTTAATTATTTCAGCATGAAATTAAGGTTTTGAAAATTGAAAGCTACAATTATAAAATAGGATTGAAATAAATTGTATTTGTACAAATGACTGCTTTTCATAATATTTTTCATATCAATTGAAATTGAGCTTTTTTTCTTCTTTGGAGTTAAGGCTGTAATTTGAAAACAGAAATGAGAAAAAAACTTAGAATTTTTTTTTTGTTAGCAGCTGAAATGTGCAGCATATATTTACATTTTATTTAAACTATTTTAAATATGAAAACAAATTTATAATATGCAACAGTTGTTTAAAAGTTATAGTTAAGAAGCAAATGCTATATTGTTTATGCTTTTTACAATGAATATAAAAGAAAACAAATATAATTTCTCTATCGTCAATTATCAATTAGAGATTGTTAAAACCTGCAGTATAAATTGAATGTACTTATTTTTCCAGCATCTATAAGTAATAATTTTTAACTGATAAGCAAAAACACTCTGAAGTGCTTAACTTTTTGATTAGATTTTATGAATCATGAACATATGGCAGGTTTCAAAGCTATTGTTCTAATAGTTACCAATTAATCAATTTAAAAGTATTTTTAACTAGTTTAGCATAGAAATCCTGAATTGAGACATTATGAGAAACTTTATAGATATTATTTAGATAAATAATAATCTTCTCAATGCATATAATTTGGCATTTAGAATTATAAGCATAATCCTTTAGAATTCTCATGTTTAAGGTTTTCTTTCGAGAAACTGTTGTTTCATAACTAGAAATAAATTTTTACACAAAACAACAGTGGTAAATTTTTATTAGAATTTGTCCAGAACCACTAAATTGAGAAGAAGCATAAATTTAAAAGTCTTTAATTTTCTCATTGTCAAATAAATAAGATATAATAAATACAAATCCTATGAATGATAAAATATCAGGACTATTTTAACATTATCAAGTATTTTTTGCCCAAAATCCTATATTTCGTTATGTTAACTTAGTTATTAGAATATTTATAAACCCCGTACATTAAAAAATGTACCAAAATAAACATGTTAAAAATGTGCCAAAATACGAAATTAAACCAGCCACTTACTTAAAAGAGAGGTCACAAAATACTTAATTTTGCATTTCATGTATTTAATCATTCAGTTTATTTTTACATGCATAAAAAAAATTATATTCTTTGTAGTAATTTTTAATAAGTTGACGAGTAGATTGATTACCTTTATAAAGTTTTTTAATAATTCAATTTATTTTTGGATTATAGCAACAAGTTAGAGTTCCTCAGAATTACCCATACATTTGGAATGGAATACCGCCTAATCTTCCTACATCACCAATACCCATTCCAGGTAAGTTTTATTGTAAGGTTTGCTATATGTTTTTGTTCAAACAGAATTATGTGCTTTCTGTATTGGCTATTTTTGTACGCTAATTTTCTTCTTGTAATATTATATACCTATTATTGAATGAGCTAATTATTATTGAAGGCAAATTATAAGGCAACAAAAATTAGTTCATACATTAATAGATCTTGTCATGCATTATTAATCCATATTTTTTATTTAATTCATTTGAATTCTCTTGCAGGAAAAGCTACTCCAGATTGTTATCAGGGCCAACATGGCAGTCCTGAAATGTTAAATGAGATTAATGTAAGAAACTTTATAAGATTAATATATGAGATTAATATTAATAAATATACAAGATAAGTACACTGAGAAGATAAATTTTTAAACTTAGTAGTGTATCAGTCTGTATTTTTGAATTATGTATTGTAGTTTTACTTGACAATTGGTTTGATAAATGCTTGAATTGTAATGAATTTATGCTCTTCCAGCATGTTTCTAATTCATTTTTTTAAACTCTTATCTGAATATATCATTGAAATAAGTAAAAAACTCAGTCTCATTAATATTTTCATTGTTTTATCTACGTAACTTGCTATGCAGTTTGTGTCAATGGTATTAGTTCAAGAATAAAAATGACATTCTCCAGTATATAGCAGAACTTAGCATTATCACATTTGAGTTGCTGTAGCCCATAGGATATTTTGCAATAATGTATTTTGGAATTACTTAATTCTCTTTCTAATTTGGCTGATTTAGTCAACAGTTTCTGATTTTAAAATGTGAGTTTAAATTGATATAAGAAATTTTTGATAAAAAAACAACTTCTGGTTTTAGTTAAATATAAAACCTAAAAAAAATCTAGTTATTTTTCTTGTCATCTTTACTGTCATTTATGAAGACTTACCGATTTACAACAAAAAAAATCATAACACTTTAAAATTAAAATATACATGTATGGATATTACTTTTATATTTATTGATTAAAAAATGTATGTTTTTAAAATTTTAATTTATTAATTATGCTTTATTTTTTTATTTATATTTAGATTTCAGATTTTTCTGCTGTAGAAAAACATTTAAAAATCCCACTTCTGTGATCTTTACTAGTGAAGATTTTTAGAATATTACTTTATTCTTTTACAAATGAGGGAACAGAATAAATGTTTTGTCAGTGTGCTTGCACAGTTGTAGAAATTACTATTTTGACAGCACCTTCCTTCTACTATGGAACAGAATGAATACACCAGATTACTATTGATGTGTGCTGTAAATATTGATTTTTGCAGGAGTTTTCTGTCTCTAAAGAGTTTAGCTGTATTATATACCATACAGTTTTTTGCTGTCCCCAGAATATTAAAAGCCTTAAAAGAAAAGTTATCAGATTGTTCATAGATTAGGTATTGGTTACAAAAAGAAATTAATAATAATGGTTATATGCACACAGATATGCAAATTCTGAGTGTAGAAAGATTGTAATTTTATAGCTCATAGTGCCATTGTTTTTATAGTTTCTGGAATATTTTGACATTTAAAAATTGTTTTACTTTTTTGTTTAATTTATTAATAAATGTTTTTTATGTTTTTGAATAATTTTCCTGTATTTATTTCAAGTCTTTGTAGAAAGAAAAGATTGTTTAACCACTTAACTGTTTCAACCTCTTTGGGAAAAGAGGTGTCTAAATTGTGTCACAAAAATTTAACAATGACGAGTATATTCGTCAAACTCAGAATATGTGTAATATGAAGATATGTTGTAATGAAATGACTTTTTTTTTTATTTCAATAATAACATTTATTTAAACTAATCTACAATTACAAAAAGAAACATAAAAAAAAAATGTACTACTAATACAACACAGCGATACATTTAAGAATAACAATATTATAATTAACAATTCATATTATTTGTGAGAGGGAGGACGGTTTGTTAATAATTATTAATCTTTTATTTAATTCCATTGATTTCAACTTGGCCTCAAAATATTTTAAACACTTTGAAATTTACAAATGTTTCGCAAATTTTAAAATGATGAATATGTTATATATAAATATGTTTACTAAAAGTGTAAGTTGAATTACAAATTGACACTTTTTATTACTGCAGACGAATAAACTCGTCGTAATTCAAAATGTTGTACTTTTTCCATGATGAATATACTCGTCAAAAACAGTTAACCGGTTAAGAAATGTTCGATCCCTCTACTTTTCTGTTGATCTGATGCGACATGAATGTTTGAAAGATTAAAAATGATGTATGGTTTGCATTATAAATTTTAATCTTCAATTTTTCAGAGATTAGATAAGATCATGGGATATTTTTATATGTATGCTTTTTAATTTGTTAGGAGTCAGGCTGGGCTGAAGACTCATTCAAGAATCCAACTCCTAATATCACTCCACCCCATCAGTATATGATAGCTTCTGCCTACTCGGATCCAAACTATACTCCTAATGCTCCCTTTGCCATCATGTCTCCTAGTCCTGCATCCTTACCTGTGCCTATTCCTGGCAATCAAGCATCCAGTCCCCCTAAAGGTGAAAATGCTTCCCCATCAATGCCGCCTTCTCAATGTGCAGCCACTATGGCACTTTATCCTTATCCTATGTATGCTGTCTCAAGCATGTATCTTGTTTGTCGGGATGGATCGACTTTGCCAGTTAATATTGGCAACCCTTGGGGAACTCGAGAGGCATTGAACGGAACCGAAGTTCCTCCTGGTAAGTTGATATATTTTTTTTGGCCTTGGTTAAATTACTAAAATATGCTAGTTGTAGCCAACTGTCTTGGCATCTGACTTGCCATAAATCTTATGCATAATAAAGCTCTGCACAATTTGAAAATCGTATAATAAATGTGTGAGAGAGTAAAATAAACAGTTGCTGTTTTTAAAAAAGTGCCCTTAAAATAGTAGTTGCTTATTTGATGGATGTTATTTTTCTTGGCTATTCTTTTCTGATCCAATTCTATTCAGAAAATTTAAATAACTGCCTCACTGTATTTTTATTGAAGCATCTATTCTCGGAGTAGATACAGATTAACATTTTAGAAGGCATCATATTCAAGAATATAATTTTAGGTATGCAATTTTTTTGAAGGAGTTTTGTGGGTCAGTAAAAAGTACGTGATCAGCTGGAATAAGGCATTTAGGGTAAAACTGTATGGCTATTTTAAATGTAAAATTAAATCTGATATTATCAAATTTTAAAATAGTAATTTTGTAGAATTAATAATTTACACTAGCACTTCTTTTTAAATTTAAATGATAAATATTATATTCAGATTATATTTAAAAGAAATTCAAAGGACTATTGAGAAGTTTATATGAAAAACATTCAAATTAATGAAATTTTGTTTAACCAATTTTACTTAATTCTCAATTCCAAATATCCTCAGGTGTTCCTAGTGTATATTTCAATACTCCACCAACTGGCTTGTCACCTCCACCTGTTGCATCATGGATTCCAGCTACTATTGCTAATTACGGATCCACTTGGACACCTGCGATGTCATCAGCAGTTGCATTTACACCTCCGTTGGACATGAATGCATACCAGTCTCTGATGTCCCCACCTTGGAGCCCCCAGTCTGGATTGTACCTACCACAACCACCTACTGCAGTTGCATACCAGGTCCAGCAACCTCAAATGGTATCTCAAGAACCACCTCCTCCCCCAGTGCAAAAATGATTGGATTTATCGAAATGTTAAATTTCATTGTAGGATTAAATCTTTTGGATATGGATAATTGGGCTTAAAATCTTTAACTCTGCTCTTTTTCTGAAGGAATTGGCTTTAAAAATGCAGTGTGGTTCATTTTATTTAATTCCATTAGGAGGCAAGGAACTTTCTTGCACACAGAGTTACTGGTACTGGGGTAGGGTTTGACAGTGTTCCTGAAAAGTTAGAATTTTTAAACTTCTCTCCCTTTTTTCATTCATGTCGTTTTTTAAAAGGAGTTAGAGTTTAAAATTTATCAGTATTTGTTATCGAATTTCGATTTTACATTTTTTAAATGCTATCGAACATTTTCATAAAATCATAATTTATTCAACTTTAAAAGAAACAATGCAGTTAAAACATATTTACAGTTGAAACTATCTAGTATTTTTGTCGAAAGGCTGCAGCTTATGTTTAATAAGAGTAGAATTTTTCTGTGATGTTGATAAATTGTTTAAAATATATTGTGTTGGATATTTTTCTTTATACTTAATTTATTATTTTTACTGTTATTATTTTTTTAAGTTTTTGTTTTATTTGTTTTTATTTTTATTTTGTTATTTGAAGTTAAGTTTTCTTACCAAAGCTGTATTATAATTACTGAAAAAAAAATGGAACTGTTAAATGTTGAATCTTGAAGAGTATAAATTATGAAACTTAAATTTCCACAAGATATTTTATACTTATTTATTGATGAAAATTTGATATTTTACAACCCTTTTTGGGAAGTTATTTATATCCAAAGAATTCCAATGTCTTGAACTGAATATTTGTTGCAGAAATTTCCGGCCTGTGGTGTCACTAAAGTTGGTAACTTTCTATGCAGTAACCTTACTATATTATCTGTTGGTTTTTATTATTACTATTTAACCTGTGTTTGGTGAAATGTTATATATAAATTAGATGTATCGATTTTTAGATTAATTTATCGTGGAAAAAAATTCATTTTAGTATCTTGAAAATTACTATTTTTATATTATATAAGAATGTGAAAAGTAAAAGTCAGTTGCATCTCAAAAAATTCTTTTTTTAGTTAGTTATCTGAAGTTTGAGATTGTTTGAATTTTCAGGATTAACTCCAGGGGTGTTTGTGCTCCGGGGAAACCCCGGAATTCCGGGGATTTTGAACTTCGATACCCGGAAATTCCGGGGATCGTCGTTCAAAAGGAAGTAGGAATAATAATGAATTATTTATTTTGATCTGGGTAATTTTGTTTGCTTTGAAAGCAGAAAATGCAAGGTCAGTGTGTGTGGTGAAAACTTTTCCTTTCTTTCTCCAAAGGCAGTAATAATGCGTGAAAAGGGGGAAAAACTTCTTTTTTGTTCTTTCCTTATTGCGAGTTATGACTCATTCCCCCGGTTCTCGGACATTCTCTTCTGGATTCTTTTCGGCAAGTAGGCGCGGCAGAAAAAAAAGGGAGAGACTTCGTTCGACCAGATGTGCGATCACGTGACCTGGGTTCAAAGGTCTTAATTTTGCAAAAAAAGTAATTCATTGAACTTTTATAATTAGGTCATTCAATACTTCATAATCGTAATTTTTCATTTCTCCCCCCCCCCTTCTCGAAACTCCAAAATGTCGGTAGTAAGTCCGTAAAAGTTTCCGGGGATTTTTTGGGGTCCCACAAACACCCCTGTAACTCTTAATGTAATGTTGGATATGCAGAGTATGGATTTATTGATACTCTTTTAATTATAATGTAACTTGTGGATTTTCAATGCAAAGAAAAAAAAATTTCAGTAATTTTTTATTACTGTTATTAAAATGAATGATAACTGTCGCATATTTTGATATTAAAACTGATAATTTTACACCTAAATTCTGCTCTACTTTATGTATTAACTATGAGATTAATTTCTAATGAAACCTTGTATTGAAATTTCATTCTATTTATTATATAATCTGTTACTTCTCCATTCTTTAGTGACATCACTAAGTGTACTATAATGTAAATTTTTGATGTGTAAATTAGAACAGACTTATATATACATATTGAATGTGCTTTGGCAAATTTTTTCAAAACGCAACTGTGATCTTTTCTCTTTGCATTCAAGTTTTAACAGTGGTGCTGCGTCTAAGCGTCCAATATCATTCCAAGTTATATCATAGAACTACGAATTCAATTTATTGTGTGTTCTACTTCGAACTTATATCTGACGAGCTTGTTTATGGATACTTTTAAGGGTTTTAATACATGCTGTTTTGGGGAAAATTGAATCTAAAGGTCTATTTTTTTTGTTCTTCCCTTGACTCTAGTATTTATCTCTTCCATTAAAGTATTATTTTTAATCATCCAAGAGGAAAAAATGTCCACATACAAATTACTAAAGCCTGTGGCACTGCCCAAGCTTTTTAATATTGGTGCTGAATCTCTAGGCATAATTGTGTGTATATGATCGCTGCTTCGATATCCAACCATGACTGTTTTGATCAGCTGTGGTCAAATGTTTTGTTCACTTTTAAAATTCGATTCAAACTTCATATTAATCATCTTAAATGTAGTTCATCAAATTTTTTTGATTCTTATTTAATTTGAAGGACTATACTTGCTTGAAATTTTTTATCGCAATATTGAACATAAAAATAATCTCTATATAAATCTAACAAATTTTTAAATTCTTAAATCTAGATATTTGTAAATATTAATTCGTAATTTAGTAATTTCAAATAAGGTTAAACAGTTACAATATGGTTATTCTTCTTAAAGTAGCTATGGGTAAATTATGTCTAAGTTTAAATTGGTTCGATCTTGCTAAGGATCCTATACCATAATTTTATTGCTGCAATATGCAAATTAGACTGGCCTTTCTCAACAAAACTATCGATAATTAAAAATTGCCTAGTATTTAAAAATAACCATAGCCATTTCTGATAAAACTGTTTATTTAAAATATTAAACAAATAAAATAAGAAAACCACTGGTTAATTTGTATTATAGGATTGTATCTTAAGTTATTAAAAATGTTTTTCCCATTTCCAACTAAGTTCTCTTGAAATTTTGCTACATATCTTCCAATATTGTGAATATTGCATGATATATTCAGTATACAGTCCTTATATATAGAATAAACGTGAAATGGTTATACAATCATACAAATTTGGTATTTATCAAGACCATCAGAATGTTGTCAAATTCCATTGAATACTAATTATTTTCTATTTGTTTATCGACTTCAACTGATCTCCAAAAATGTCTCATGGCTTGGATATCTCTGAATAAAGCCTTTGTAAGTTAGTTCAGTCTGAAATTTTAATTACATTTGTGGAAAACATCCAGTATACTTTCTAGTCATGTGAAAAATGTTTGCATGCATGTTCACCTGTTGTCACGACACAATTTGAAAATCTCCAGTTGGAAGTGACTCGTGGATATCAAGGTGCTTTATTCTCTAGTCCGGCCGTTTTAACCTGTGACTAGTGCTCAATTTTTCATGTAGTATTTCAGAGTTTAAAGTCTCCAAATGGATGTTATTTACACAATTATTATTCATTATATTCAACTTGGGTGCCAAGATTCGTAGAAAAGTAGTTCACACTGCATTTTGTAATTATACATTTGCATATCAAGGTAAAACTGAAATTTCTTGTGTGATGTTTTTAAGGAATCGGGAACCACTAATATTTAAAATTTATCTCCTACTAACACTTTTAGAAATGGATATTTAATGTCATTCAACCCACTCATGTAGCGAGTCAGTTTATCTTAGATGGTATCATAGTTCCCTAACATTAAATAAATTGATGTATAGTATCTCTTTGTGTATGTTAATTGATTTAAAGATGGGTTTCCCAACCGTAGTGTTGTTCTGTAGCTGGATATCACTAAACGTAGTTTTTGTAAAACATATAAGTGTAACCACTGTTTTAAAATCGATCGCTTTCTTGTGTTTGCCTGTGTAGAAAGAATCTGTGCGCAGAAACTGTGATATCTACTCAGTAGAAATCGGATTTATTCATTCCTCATTGTTTTACAGTTGAGGTGTTCCTGGGTCTTTTAAGTTTCATCGGGGACGCGTGGAATTTTATTTTTCTGTCTTGCAAATCTGAAAGCGCCGATTTCTGTGTGTTTTTTACTTGTCATTATTACTCTTGTAAAATTTATTTCGTGAACCGTGTCAATAAATATCTTCCATTTTCAGTTTTTGATGTTGTTTTCTTTCATTCGTATAACGGCACAAACATTCACATAAAATGTTTGCAGTGTTTTTCCGAATATAAACCGATCCGTGCATAAATTGAATGTATTTTCTTCTAAAATTTATCTAAAATTCAAAGTACATATATATTAAACTGATAAAAATTTTGCGACTTTCAAACATGTTGCCAAATTGGCGAAAATATCGCCAAACAAGTAAAATAGGTGGGATATTTTCCATCAAGTTGCCATAAAGTTAAAGAGCTAAAGTTGCTGAAATCAACAACGATAGATTTAATTCTATTCTCTGCTAATTTTATTTTGCATGAAATTTTAATATTTTCACGTATACATATTAAAGAGAAAGTATTGTTATCGTCAAAAAAATTCGGGATTTTGGCGAATCATCTTTTTGGATCTCCCTGAGTTTGAAAAACATTTTTCAAAAATGTCTGTCTATTTGTCTGCGACTCAAACGCTTTGAGCTAGACGTTTGAAATTTGGCACATGATCTTTAACCCATTACAGGTATGGCTATCGTACCAAATTTGTATTCCATCGAATTTTCAGCTAAATCTACATTGGAAATCTGTCTGTCCGGCATTTCGGATATAAGTTAACACGATAATTACAAAACGGAAAGAGCTAGATATATAAAATTCGGTACCTAGATTTATCATCTGTAGCGTAGACAAGTATCAAAGTGTAAGCCAAATCCGATTAATAAGTTGGTAGTCTGTCGGTCTGCATTTTCTGGGAACACTTAAATGCAATGACTTACACATTAACATATCATATTTGATATGTTTGACTTACAAGCGCAGTTTTGTGTAATTTTTGTTTTAATCTGTGGCAAAAAAAAGTGTTTAAAATACAAATTTGATTTTTGGATATTTTAAATCGCATGCTAGGGAATAATAGCCAGATAACTCTCCAAGGATAAGACGATAGATCCAGTAAAAATGCCAAAGGGTAATATTTCGCAGCTATTGTACTCTAATTCCTTGGAAGACGTTTTCTGAGATAATACGTTTATCAGAGAATATGCGAGAATGTTTTGGGAGACTACTTCCGGAGATTTGCAAGATGAATGGGAAGAGAAATTTTTATGCGGCAAACTTCAAACTAGAGGTGATTGTGTTCCAAGGAAAATTCCAACAGCGTAGCTAAGCAGCATTTTTTCATAAATTTTCAGTACAAATAAATTTTTTAAAAACATTTCATTTAAAATTTCTTGAAGTTAAGAAATAGCACTTTTTATTTCTGTCTCCGTGTTTAGGGGGCTGTATTGCTGGTGCAGCACTTCCTGAAACGTACTAACGGTTTTTGCAAGATCAGTGGATCGGAGTATAAGCAGACTTCAGTGGTTTTTGTGACGTGTGTGTAGTTAAGTCGTTTTCTTGGCCCTAGATGGCGCTACTATAAAAAACAAGAGACTCTCCCCTACCGGCTTAAAATCGCTGTCTTCGTAACAGCGGGTTTGTCCATGGCAAGTACCATAAGAAACAACAGCTTTAAAAAAAATATCGAACATTCTCGGCTTTTGCATGGAAATGTTCAGCAAGAAAATTATCTGTTGCATATTTTTTCCCTTTAAGAAAAAATATTAATTTTCTCTTTTGAACTAGGACGACAAGCATTTCAAAATTAAACATTCTCAACTTTGTTCCGTGTGTAACAACAGTCATTAATTGGTTTAATTTTGTATGCACTGACTAAATCCATAACTCTATTATTTATTTTTCTTGCTTTCAATATTCAGAGAGAAAACAACAGCAAAAAGATATTTCGCAGAAAGAAAAATTCAAAATCGGTAAGTATGGATTTCTCAAAACTTTCCCACATACTCCCTAATAAAGATACCTTTTTCTCCCCCCACCCTAAAAAATTAATGGACAAGGTCGTGACCGTCAAGAGTGCTCAGAATATATTTGTTCCCAAGAGCTCCACATGGGAACATTTTTAAAAGAAGTTTGGGATATAATTTTGGCGATCTACTGAAACCAAATTTTGAGATAGAATTACAAGATCACATACTAGAATTCATTTATCTACATAATTGCTGTTTTGAATTATTATGATGTTGACATGTACGTCATTGCAGAGACCGATAAATGATGAATATGTTGACAGATTTACTTCAAAATTTGATACGGATCAAATCTCAACATATAATTACAAAAATTAACTATTTTTGCTTCGAAAAGGTATTTTTACGTTCCCCCTCTTCTCACACATAATTTGCATTCAGGCCAGATGTAACGCCATCCGTTTTCCCACGCATAGTTAAGTGCATATGGACCTCCAGATGTGGATCCTTTTCACTAGGAGAGTCATTGTGTCTGGTCATTTGTTACTGTCGCCGGTGTTCTAGCATAGGGGTAGCGCGTCTTCCTCGTGATTTGGGCGTCCTGGGTTCGAGTCCCGGTTCAGGCGTGGTTGTTCTTCTTTTGTGTTCTATCTGTGAGGTGTCTGAATGTGCCCCCCTTTAAAACGGGGTTGTGCAAGCGAATGTGTGTGAGTTTCATCTTCATATGAGCTAGAAGTCAGACTTCTGCCCTTGGGTGCTCATGGGTCTTTACCCTCAGAAGCTACTGCTACCCCTTTCCGTGGTAACGCGGACACGACACCATCATCATTATCATCATTTGTTACTGTCCAGGTGTGGGAACACAGAAGTGTGTCCCATCGTTTCAAATAGATCCATCATATCTTCATAGAGAAGGAACGACAAAGCATCCAGATGCTAAACATTTTTCCCCTATGAAGAGACTCCTCAAGTCATCAAGAATTGATCAATCACCAGCAACCGTTGAAATTAAATGTCAAACCCAGGTGCACTTCAACCGGTGTTAGCTGCGAATTGATAATAATTGACGTGCTCGAAAGGCGGTCGGCTACAAAGATGGATCCTTAACAGATACCCCCTCAATCGAATTTAGACCATTGAGGAAACATTGCTGAATAGCTATTAGAAGATAGGGAACTCAAGTTCAACAAGGGGAAAAACGGAGCAAGAGTGTACAGCATATTGCATATGGTGTACGACGTTCTCCACTGCGGCAGGTAAACTGTCTGTTTCCATGTTCATAACAGACCCTCTTATATTCTGTTTGAAGACATACAGGTTTGTCAAGAAGAGGTCAAGAGCGAATTGCTAATAGGTCGTTTGCCCATCCCTTTTTATAAGAATGCATGGCGCTGCTGTCACGCATTCATTAAGAATTTTACATGGTCCATCAGGATATGCAAATTTTGTCGTTCGTACGTGACAACAGCGACAATATTTCATCTATTGGCAACTTTTGGTACTAATTATTTTTCCGTGCCTTCCACAGTCTGTATGGTTTCATTTTGTTCATTCGTTTTAGCTGTAGAAGCCGCCAAACAGGGAAAGTTATTTTATGGTCACCCTGTATTTTCTTTATATCCTCCGCTTATGTGAAAATGAAAATACAATTTCTATCATTGCGCATGAACATTCGTAATATATTCTGCATAATTCACAATCAATTTCGCTCTACAGTCAATGGAAGAAAGCTGCTTTCAAACGAGTAGTACCAATTCCTACATTTGTACAATCACTGTAAAAAAGTGTTATCACTCAATTCCCTTGTTTGTAAAAGAAGGAAGACACTGCCTCCCCACTAACAGCAACAGTTTAGGAGGTGGTCTACTCCCCTAAAATCCTACATTGCTGCCTCATCGCGGCGGGGGAGTGTTCCTGGGCGAAGTACGTCTGGAGAGTATTCTCTTGGTAGGGTCACCCAAGGCGTGAAGGCCGTTCATTCCATTATGCTCAGCTAAATGCAATGCAGGTATGAGGTAAAGTCAGACTTCAGCCTTTGGTGTCTCTAGGCCCTTGACCTCTTGAAGTTGCATTTTAAGCCCTTTTATCATGACTCTTCGATTAGGACTCATGGACCTGGTTTGATGTTACTGTCAACCAGGTGGGATAAACCACAACAACACAAGGGTGGTCGAACCTTTTAACACATTGATTACTGCATAATTCATATTCAAGTTACTATAAAAATTCTCATTTCGCATAGAATTTGATGCGAGTAAAGCATGCCTGTGTTTAATTTATATCTCCTCGTTTAATTCTTAACCTACACCTACGGGCATAGCCCGTTGTACGATGATCAGACTACAAATAAATGTTATTGATTTAGGTTATATTTTAGCGATTGATACTAATTCTTTCGTATATCTATCTCAATCATTACATCAGGTTGTAATTGCCCATCAAATATCCCACACAATTAAACCAGTTGTGTCTTAGACATAGTATTTATATTCCGTAAGTTGTGCGCGTACAGCTTAGGAGCGACTTGCCGAATCGCACGAAATCTGCGCGACCTTGTTTGCGTTTTTGGCCCAAACTTTTAGAACGCAAATCGTAGGTTAAGAGCTTAATATGCTGTTCACCGTGTGTATTGCCTGTGATTCACACCTAATATCTAATTAGTCTCTTCTTTACTACAGTTAAGAGATAGCAAAGAAGTAAGGATCTTGTTAGCTAGTGGTCCCAAACACAGGCTTGAATCGTGGCAGCAAACGTGTTAAATATTTTTTCTGTTCAGGGAAATAGTATTGCTGTCCTTAAATTTTAATTTAAAAAAGTGATGATCGTTATTAATATATAAAAGTTAAAAACATTGCACTATTAAGTTTTTTTTTTAGTTGTTAAATGCAAGAGCAACATTCTTACAACAGTATAATTGATTTTAATCATAAAATTTCGTTTCTTAAAAAATGGCTCAGCCGTGGTTGAATATATTTTTATAAACGAAAATAAGGTATGTAAGAGAAATAACAGAAGATATTTATTTTTAAATACAATTTAAATAATAGTTATTTTTTTTTGTTAACTCTTTCCTAAACCAAGTTCAAAATATTTTTCAATTCCTACTATTAGTACACACTCTCCCTATATATATCTTGTTCAAATTTTCACTCATTAATAAAATACTTTTTATTCATCCACTCAAATTCAAATACCTTTTTTTAAAACTTGTAGTGGATGTCACTTGATGTTAATACAGTTTTTTCCTCAAATACTAGTTAATTAATTACATTTTTCCAGTAGTTTCTATTTGGTCGCCAAAGTCACCAAATCTGTCGCCAAGTTTGTCGCCAAGCTCTGAGATTACTTGTGCGACACCCGATCATAAATAATATAAGATAGATATATAAATAATATAAAAAATAGGTAGGAATTGAATGAAATGTTTTTTATATTATTTGTTATCGATTAATAATTAAATTAATAAAAAATAGTTAGTAAAAGCAAAATTTAAGTTAAGCTATAAGACATAACTATGTTAAGATAGCAGCACTATTGCTGCTTAAATACAAGAACCGCCTCTGTCAAGAAAATAATTCTGCTGATTCAAATAATACACAGGACACTTAAGAGACTAAGGACTGTGTCTCCCTGGAACATTCTCGTGTACTCACTAATAAATGTACTTGTGTATTATTAACCGCATGCCATTGTCGTACAGCAGTTATCAAAAAGCCTATCAGCTAGCGATGTTTGGCCATTGACCCTCTGCACTCTAGAGGTGAATCATGGCCACATGGTAAACTTGAAGGAAAAAGTTTCTAGAACTAATTTATATATCTATCTATACTTATATAAAGCTCAATGTGTGTGTGTGTGTGTGTTGGCGCTCTACAGGCCAGACCGTTTGACCTACAACTACCAAATTTGGTATATGCATACCTTGGAGGTCGGGAATGTGCACCTGGGGTCCCTTTTTTTGAATTTTTAATTACAATTTTAATTATTAATTAAAGACTAATTTTTCCGCCAAAAAATCTTTATTTCCCCACCGCCAAATGAGTAAGGCTTCAGTTTTTTTTTCCCACACTAAAGAGGATAGGCTTAAGAAATTTTCGGCAGATTATTTCAAAGGATTCTGTTTATTTTCTTAATGTTTTATGCATTTAAAATTAAACATTGTTAATGAATCGATCTTTCAGATTCATTCTGAAGTACTTTTGAATTAAAATAAAACAGAATAAAGGAAATTAAAAATGTCTAATCTGCATAGCGTTACCCCAACTGGAGTAGAAAATTCACGCATTTGCGTTACCATAATTGGCGTTGAAAATTCACGCATGCGCATTATGTTCTGATTGTTGACAACGGATACGGACTTGGTTTTGAAGGTTTAATATGTTTTCGAGAGATTATTTCAAACGAATCTGTTTTTTTTTGTGTGTTTGATGCATTTAAAACTAAACATTGTTAATGAATCGATCTGTTCATCGATTCATTAACAATGTTCCGCCGGTTCGCCAATCTTAATGTTCGTTAACATTTTAATAATTAAATATTTTATGCAATTCCTACTTTAATAGCTTCTTCATCAAAATATTTTAAAACTTCCAATTTTGATAGTCATATAATTCTCTCATAATATTATAAACGCCTTCAGTCATAACTTAATATGTATCTCTCTCATTTTCTGTTAGTTCCCATAGAATTTATACTATAAATTAAAGTGGAAAGGATTAATCTGCAATTAATATAATAATATTTTTTACTGAAACAAAGTATTTTTTTTTTTTTTGTAATATGATTACTGAAAACAGTCACTGAGCGTTTAAACTTTATGGGCACTAAAGAATATCTTTCCTAATTTATGTAATATTTCAAGAATTTGTCAACAAAATATTCTCAGATTCATTATGACCAGAACGATTAATTAACAATGTTTCATTTTAAATGCATTAAACACTAAGAAAATAAAACGAATCGTTTAAAATAATGGTTGAAAACAGATTAAAAAAAACTAAAAAAAAAAACGATATACTTAAAACTATAAACGTATACAAAAAATATATAACTAACATAAATACACTTTAATTACAAAAACATGCAACTAACCTAAAAATAATTTAAATCATTCGTTGATAATGGTTGTCATGTCAACAATCAGAACACAATGCGCATGCGTGAATTTTCAACGCCAGTTACGTTAACGCAAATGCGTGAGTTTTTCTACGCCAGTTACGTTAACGCTATGCAGATTATACATTTTTAATTTCCTTTATTCTGTTTTATTTTAATTCAAAAGTACTTCAGAATGAATCTGAAATATTGATTCATTAACAATGTTTAATTTTAAATGCATAAAACATTAAGAAAATAAATTGAATCGTTTCAAATAATCAGCCGAAAAATCTTAAGCCTAGAATCATGACTGTTGGGGAAAAAAAAAAAACTGAAGCTGTACTCATTTGGCGTTGGGGAAAATGAAAAGATTTTTTTGGCGGGAAAGTTAGTTTTTAATTAATAATTAAAATTCTAATTAAAAATTCAAAAAAAGGGCTATCCTATCTTTTAAGTTAGATCAAACTGCACACGGTGTGCAAATTTGATTAAAATCGGTTAAGTAGTTTAGGAGTCCATCGCGGACAAACAACGTGACACGTAATTTATATATATTAAGATTGAGAATCATGCATCCAATTACTTTTCCTAGTGCAAAGGGTGAATCACCGAGATGCATTTGATGCACAAACGCAAGAGCACCGAATGTACATTTTGAGCGCCCTTTTCGCGATCGATTTAAAGCAAACTCGACGTTAAACTGCAAAGATTGTTACAAACTCACATATACTAATTTTCATTCATTTATTAAAGTCATTGCATTTTTTTAGCTATCTCGTTTATACAAATATAGAATATCGAACAATATCTTCAGCTCAGAAAGTGGGAGTACAAATGAAAGGGAAGATATTCTTAGTCAGAGCATTAAAAGGGTGTGCTAGTCAAAGAGCTGCAGAGTATTAATGGAATACAAATGTAAAATATCACAACAACCGAATGATCAGAAGCAACGCATGTATATCTTCGATGCAAGTCCTTTGAAAACTTGCTTTAAATACTCCACAAGTTTATTATTCATACTGTTTCTTAACTGCCATTTTGCTGCGTACGAATCTTAATGCTGTCATTCTTTCAACTATTTGGCTGTGCTATGGTGAGTTTGTATTTCATGAAATCTGTGTTTTTCACTTTGGCGTATCCATTTTTTAAACTTAATTTACTAGTAAAGGATTTTTTTTTTACTTAATTCACTAGTTTTGTGGCAATAATAATTTGATTTTCCTCTTCTAGCATACCTTTAACCCTCTGACTGCGCAATTTTTTAAAATCACTATTTAGATGCGACGTTTGCAAATAAGTTCAAATATTTTTTAGACAAAGCAAACTGATACTATATGTTGCATTACAATAATATGATATAATACAAATCTGTATGCTTAAAAACAAATACTCTAAACTGTGAAAAATGCGGGATGCAATAGAAAAGGGACTGATTACCAACTAGCGGAAATCGCAGGATAAGCAGCAGGTGGGTTAATTTTCTGATTACGTAATTTTTTAAAATCACTATTAAGATGCGACATTTGCAAATGGGTTCAAATATTTTTCAAAGTGAACTAATACTATATTGTACACGATAATATGATATAATAAAAATCTGTATAAGTAAAAATAAACACATTTAACTGCGAAAAAACGCAGGATGCAATAGAAAATGGAATGGTTGCCAACCCACGGAAATCGCAGGTTTGTTTAGTTTAGTTATATTTACGTCCCGTTTGAAGCAACGCTAGGGCTATTTTGGGACGGACCTCGTCATTTTGAACCACGGTCAGATGACGAGGACGGCACTTGAGCTGGCACCCCCTCTTCACACCACACCAGCGGAAGGACGTTTGGTCATGACGGATTTAACGTGCAACAGACCCCCTTACACGACGGTTCTTCGGTGGAATCGGGTCACGAACCTGAAATCCTCCGGTTTCGAAGCCGAGACCTTACCACTAGGTCACCGCGGCCCCCATGGAAATCGCAGGATAAATAGCTGAAGGTTTAATACGTTGACTTCCATGTGACTCGCGTACTATCACATCTATTATTTAATTGTATCGAACCAGCTATCTAATTACTGTTCGTTTCAGTATTCTGAGACGACCACTTTTCGGCGGTTCTATTTCACTAAGGGGTGGCACATGGAAGGATGTGCGCCATTTCCGGAATTTACTTTATTGTTAAATTTAAACATCTCCTCCTTTCCTCTCACCCCTATTTTGCCAAATTAAACCCATCCTAACGCATGCTCAAAAGCGCGAAGGGTTTTAGAATCCGTTAGCAAACAATAGATGATTCCTTCTCTTAGTTAACATGTTTGTTCAGGATAGACTGCTCTTCCTCTTCGTCACGGGACATTTCTATTTGTATCCGCTAGAGGTCGCCTTACACATGCAGCTTCAAGAGCGAGAGATAAACCCGGAACTTAAGGCAGAAACGATGCGAACTCTTGACCACTAAGACTATTTCTTTTTCCTCAACAATGTTCAATGTGCAGTAAAGTGTTGAAAAGTGTTTCAATTTCAGTATAATCTATTAATCCAAAAAGTGTTTCAGTGTTATTTTATGGAGTCACTCCATAAACGGATTTATTGCGGTTAACTGTTAGTGAAATGGAAGCCCTGCTTCCCGGAATTACAGAAAAGGTAGGTCAATCTTGATATTATATTTCTTGAATAATATGCGTACTGATTCTGATAAAATTAGAATCTAAATTCCCGACAATGTTCGTTGCCCAATTCATGTCTGATATTCTGACTCGCTATTTAATTAGCCGATCCTTTCCTTTTATGTCTTAATTATAATAGAGAAGAGTCATCTAATTTGTTAGACAGTCACAATTTCAAACGCAAATCAGCGTTCACACGAGGTCAAGACTAAACCAAACCACACGATGCCAAATATTGAGCTTAATGGAAGGTCACGCCTATCTCAGGAACATCACGTGCCGCCAACGGGACAATGGCAAAAGGTCTTTCCATTGCGAGCAACAGTTGGCTTCCTGTGAGCCCTGCTTAAATCGTGTCAACGAACGTATTAAAGTCTGTTCCGTGAATTTAGAACCTCTTGCAGAGTGAACACATCATTATTTAGATACTATTTGAGAAATTAAAGGATTTGAATTGCAAGTTCCTTTAATATTAACTGATGCATACAAGAATAAAAAGACATGAATCGTTCTGGCGATCGAATGCAACGTAAGTGTATGTTATTTACTAGACGTGATTCTCTGAACGTAAGTAAAAAAGAGAACATTCGTGTGTATTCGAAAGAATAAACTAGTAAGCAAACAAAATAGCAAATAAACTTATTCATAAAAGTAAAGAATAATACACAATTCTTTCTATTCGATGTTTCGAAGCAGCAAAAGTGGATAAATTTCAAACTTTCAACTTCTTTCGATTCAAACGACCTAAACATTTTTTTTTCGAACCTACAGAAATCGTGATTGTTATAAGGTATACTAAATAATTAACGATTGTTTCATTATTAACTGTGTCTAAAAAAATGTCTGTTTGTATTTCGGTGAAATATGAAATGGGCAAAAATTAATTCCAGATTATTATGTGTTACTATAAATTTTGGCTCGTATTCAATTTGATTTTAAAATTCATCACTGTGTTTTGTGTATTCATCTAATATTAAAAATATGCTATAAAGTGAAATCTATGTTTGATGCCGAATTTTTGAAGCGTAATTTGATTCTGCAAATTCTTTACCAAGCCGTATCAAAACAAAATCTGCCTTCTAATTTGATACTTCCTGTTTGAGAATTAACTCCATATATAAATGAAAACATTTCTTTAAAAACTTTTTAAATATGACACTCTTCATGTTTTTTTTCTTTTGATATACTACTACTTTCTACTATTTCTATTGATTAGACTCCATTATATATATACATAATATAATATAATAGTGAATACAATGCCAAATAAAAATAATTTTTGTGACATAATTTGGAAGCTCTATAAATTTCAATTTACGTTTCAAACCTCAAAAAAAAGTATTATGTCGTCAATGAATACGTATTTTAATAAACACGTATTTGGTCAAATTTGTAGGTTACCATTAAATTTTGAATGAAATCCATTTTGAAGATATCTGTTAGATTGTTGAAGTATAATTGAACACGACAACTGCAAAATGTAAAGACTAGATAGATAAAATTTGATACACAAGTTTAGCATTTAAAATACAGATTCTTATCCAAATTTGAACCAAACTTGTGGAAGGTTGGCCGTCTGTTATATTCAAGTAAACGCAAAAACTCATCAGTATAATAAAATTCGATGTATGATCTTATGACTACAACTGTAATTCCTTATCAAATTTTGGTTCCAATGGGCCGGTAGGAAGGTGCCCAAAATACATATTTGCACGATAGTTTCAATAAAAATGCTAGAGTTACATCAAAAGTCCATTATTCGTAGTTATTGTTCGTTGATGCCATATAAGGCAATTGTTGACCTTGAGTAAAGCCACGAAAGGCATGCAATGGATGCCTTTACAGCCTTACTTAATTCTTATGCGGAGAGGAAGTGTATTAAGCTTTATTAGAGGGGCCGGGATAGACTGGTTGGAGGGCGTTGGATTCGTGTCCTTTGGGTTTCGAGTTCGAACCCCGCCGACAGAAGACTCTTCGTGTGTGTGGTGCTGGTGCACGTATAAATCTGTCGTGGTCACAAAGTCCTCCATGGCGAGAGTAATACCACTGGGGGTGTTGCATCAGGGGTGATCGTTCTGATTCAGGTCTAAATTACCATCTATGGATGAGTGAATGAAATGCGTGAATGTAGTACGCCCCTTAAAAAGGGCTGTGGTAACTAAGTGTGTAACTAAGTCGAACTCTTGGCCTTAAATGGCGCTACTGAAAAAACAAGAGACGCACCCTTGACTTAAAATCGCTGACTTCTAAAGTCAATGGGCTTGCCTATGACGAGTGCCATTAGAAACAAACACAACTACACCTTTATTGAAGAGTATGCAAGAAAGTTTTGATGGGATCACTCTTGCTGGTTAATTACCGTTTTCAGAGGAGATAGTAAGATTTCGGTCGACAAATTTCACTCAAAATCTAAGAGATTTAAGTGTAAAGATCTGAATCAATTTTTATTTCTTTATTTTGACTCACTATTTTTTAGTCATCTTGTTCGCAGACAGAACAAGATGGATTAGAGAGAGAAAGCATAAAAAATAACCTTGTTTTGCTTACCTGTGCTGCTTTATGGAATTCGGAAGAGAATCGGACATATTTCAAGAGAAAAATATGTTTTTTTTTTATTCGACGAATTTGTTTTCAAAATTTGAAGCAGATGTTCAACTTTGGCATGACTATAATGATAAAGTGAATTACGTTTGTCTTCTTAAGAATTTAGGATGAACTCAATAATATTCACCGCAATATCACGATGGAACCCTATTCGTCATCTCTAGCCATGGCCCAACCTTTGCCATAGAAGGCATTTTCCATCATCGAGTTGGAGGTAATTCTACTCTGCATCAAATACTCTTCCACCAGGAGAAGCGTGAGCCCGATACTTATCTGAAAATTACTTATTATTCATTTACTCGATGCATCTTCCGGGGGGGGAGGGGCAATTTAAATTATAACCACAGTGGAACTGCTGCAACTACCCTGTTCCACTTTAACATATTGGGTAAAGTGAATGACATTATATCCATGAAATTTAGAAGTAACAATTTGGTAAGAGCATTAAGCTTCAATTACGAGAGGATAATGCGTCAACTGAGGTAAACTCATTAGGAGTGAGGGTAACTCTATTTCACATCATTTTTGTACCAGCAGGAAAGCGAAAACCAAGTACCATAGTGGAAGCTTCCAATCTTCATATTTGATATGACCACCTGTGGGATAAATTCGGTATAAGAAAGATTAGGCAGATTGAATCCAATTAGCATTGCACTTTTAAGTAATCATATTCACACACAGAAAAGACACGCTTCCATAAAAATCGCAAAATAATAATAGCGATGCTTTTACACCAGAAGATCAGTTGCTTGTGACTAAGATAGTGAGTTAATATCTATCTATCTATCGAACTCCTTATAATCTTCTGTTTGGAATTTTGGTATATATTTGGTATATATATATATATATACTAGCCGCCTGTTCGCCAATCTTAGTGTTCGTTAAAATTTTAATAATTAAATATTTTATGCAATTCCAACTACTTCAGCAAAATATTTTATTCTTCAGCAAAATATTTTAAAACTTCAAATTTTGATAGTCATATAATTCACTCATAATATTATAAAGGCCTTCAGTCATAACGTGATATGTATCTCTCTAATTTTCTGTTACCCCTCGTAGAATTTATGCTTTAAATTAAAGTGTAAAGGATTAATCTGCAATTAATATAACAATATTTTTTACTGAAACAAAGCATTTTTTTAATAATATGATTACTGATAATAGAGTCACTGAGCGTTTAAACTTTATGGGCACTAAAGAATATCTTTCTTAATTTATGTAATATCTCAAGCATTTGTCAACAAAATTTTCTCAGATTCATCATGAATGGATCGATTTATTAACAATGTTTCATTTTAAATGCATCAAACACTCAGAAAATAAAATGAATCGTTTAAAATAATCTGTCGAAAACAGGTTTAAAAAAACTACTTAAAAAACGATGTACTTAAAACTATAAGCATATATAAAAAATATATATAACTAACATAAATACAATTTAATTACAAAAGCATGCAACTAACCTAAAAATAATTTAAATCATTGAAAACAGGTTAAAAAAAACTACTTAAAAAACGACGTACTTAAACTATAAGCATATATAAAAAATATATATATAACTAACATAAATACAATTTAATTACAAAAGCATGCAACTAACCTAAAAATAATTTAAATCATTGTAAACAGGTTAAAAAAAACTACTTAAAAAACGATGTACTTAAAACTATAAGCATATACAAAAAATATATAACATAAATACAATTTACTTACAAAAGCATACAACTAACCTAAAAGTAATTTAAATCGTCCGTTGATAATGGTTGCCATGCCAACGATCAGAACACAGTGCGCATGCGTGAATTTTCTTCGCCTTTTACGTAACGCAAATGCGTGAATTTTTCTACGCCAGTTGGGGTAACGCTATGAAGATTAGACATTTTTAATTTCCTTTATTCTGTGCTATTTTAATTCAAAAGTACTTCAGAATGAATCTGAAACATGGATTAATTAACAATGTTTAATTTTAAATGCATAAAACATTAAGAAAATAAACAGAATCGTTTGAAATAATCCGCCGAAAAATCTTAACCCTAGCCTCATTACTGTTGGGAGAAAAAAAGAACTAAAGCCTAAATCATTTGGCGTTGGGGAAAATTGAAGATTTTTTTGGCGGAAAAGTTGGCGTTGGGAAAAATGGAAGATTTTTTTGGCGGGAAAGTTAGTTTTTAATTAATAATTGACTACCCCTAACATTTAGGGGGATGAAAAATAGATGTTGGCCGATTCTCATAGATACCGGATAAGCACAAAAAATTTCATCAAAATCGGTCAAGCCGTTTCGGAGGAGTATGGCAACGAAAACTGTGACACGAGAATTTTATATATTAGATAATTTATATATAATATATGTATATTATATAATCTTGGCAAGCTGGAAGGCAAAGTTAAAATTCCTTTAAATATTTACTTACTATCTGGCAACATAAATTGTTGATGTTAGAAAATAGTCGAAATTAGGGCTTGAAGATCCCTTTTCAGCCCCTAACTTCTAAGATATTACAGTTATCGAAAAACGTTAAAACGAACAATTTACGTATTTAATAAGGCGCTAATTCGATAGGTTGGATTTATTTTTCTATCTTCAGTATTAAGTAAGTTAGCGTGAAATGAAAATTTCAATCTCTCCACTATTTCCGCCCCTTTTGAGCTAGATGGGCCATTTACGAACTCGTCCAAGATTTTTAAATTTCTAACAACATATTCCACGTCAATTAAAATCAAAAAAAAAATTACTCTAGTTATCTTAGATAACATGGGAAAAGCATTATACTTTATATATACAAGGTGTTGCCGAATTCGGCCGACAAATTCAGAGGTAGGATAGTAGACATCAAGAGGATAAAGTATCACCATAACACATAGGGTCCCAAACGACGTTTAATTGGTAAAAATCGCAAAAATATAGAGTCGAAGAACTGTTGGAAACTGTGAAAAATTAATTAAAAAAAATAACAAATGGCGTTTAACTACGAATTTTTTTATTTAAGTGAAAGCACATTTAATAAGTTTTTTTTTTTTTTCATGCTGGTAACTTGCGAATTTGATGATCTATCTTCTATTCGTAAATTACCGAAAACGAAAAAGTAGTTTAGAACACATATTTGCAAAAAAATTAAAACTTGAAGAAAAATAAAAGCTCGAAAATAATAAGGAATTTTATATTCTATAATTTGATATAAGTGTGTAGTGCGAAAATTGGGGGAGTTTTAACAATGATCCTCATAAAATGATGTGTGCAAGATATTTTCCACACATGTAGCAATATGTGGTGGAGCGTCATCCTGCATGAAAGTCGTATCTTCCAGCAGGTGCTTATCAACCAGGTTAGGGATGATGAAATCCTGTAACCTATTGGCTTGCCTCGCACCCGTCACGCTCACAGTTTGAAATGCAGAACCACGCATTTCTTCGAAAAAATGAGTCTGTTCACGAAAAATGTGATAATTCCACACCACCACGTGACTTTCTCGTCATGCAGTGGGTTTCCATGACAGTTCTAGAATTTTTAGTAGCCCAGTTGAGGTTCAGCAGTTGTGGAAGTTGACAGATTTTCAGAGTATGAAACGGGATTCGTCGGTCCACAAAGTGTTAAATAATCAATCGTCATCTTCCTCCATTTTGGCACTTTCTTGGTTTCAATAAAACCTCATGTCATTTCAAGCACGTGTCTCAATGCTTAACTCTCCACTTATTTTTTCAATGAATTATTGAATTTTCAAATGTCAACGAAATTAATTTTGAATCACTCTGCATGAATTTTTCAAATGTTAAAGGAATTTTGAATCTCTGCATGAATTTTCAAATGTTAACGGAATTAATTTTGAATCTCTCTGCATGAATTTTCAAATGTTAACGGAATTAATTTTGAATCTCTCTGCATGAATTTTCAAATGTTAACGGAATTAATTTTGAATCTCTCTGCATGAATTTTCAAATTTTAACGGAATTAATTTTGAATCTCTCTGCATGAATTTTCAAATTTTAGCGGAATTAATTTTGAATCACTCTGCATGAATTTTCAAATTTTAGCGGAATTACTTTTGAATCTCTCTGCATGAATTTTCAAATTTTAGCGGAATTACTTTTGAATCTCTCTGCATGAATTTTCAAATTTTAGCGCAATTAATTTTGAATCTCTCTGCATGAATTTTCAAATTTTAGCGCAATTAATTTTGAATCACTCTGCATGAATTTTCAAATTTTAGCGCAATTAATTTTGAATCACTCTGCATGAATTTTCAAATTTTAGCGGAATTAATTTTGAATCACTCTGCATGAATTTTCAAATTTTAGCGGAATTAATTTTGAATCACTCTGCATGAATTTTCAAATGTTAACGGACATTTGAATCACCCTGCATATTCTCTTAAACAGAAAACCTTAATTTAAGTCCCCAATCCAGAATCACTGTGCTGACTTCAAGATGACTAAAAATCTTATAATCGACCACTCGATATATTAACAAGGTAGCCTGCGCCTCGCTATCTTAACATTTCTTGAAATATCATTTAATAAAATGTCTTTAAGAGATCCTGGCATTAACTATTGGACTCATTTCATCAATCTCCATGTATGAAATTTTCATATTTCTTCACGCTTATTGTGTAAGTA
This sequence comes from Argiope bruennichi, assembly GCF_947563725.1. Lineage (NCBI taxonomy): Eukaryota > Metazoa > Arthropoda > Arachnida > Araneae > Araneidae > Argiope > Argiope bruennichi. The sequence continues at coordinate 109,793,579 of NC_079156.1, forward strand.
TAATTTAAAATATTTTTTTTTTTCCTTTTGATAAGATGCAGCTTTCAGAATAAGTTGCCATAATAATAAGATAAATACTTTTAATACAATTGGCAAACAGCTGGCCTTTGAAGGCGGCTAGTCAAAAGTTAATTTCATAAATCCTTCGATACAAACGCATAATTGGAAAGGTTACACAGTGAAAACATATTGCTTCTTGCACATTTTCATTAGATTCATGTACACTGGAGCTTCCCATACACTAAATGTTATGCATTTCTGCCATTGGAATCATGCTGTTAAATTCAATCTACTTTTCATGATATCATTGATTGAGTAATAAGGGTTGAATTATCCAATTTATTTAAGATAATTTTTTTTATCTGTGTTCTTTACGAAACACATAGCTTGGCGGCCTGGTGGTACGGCTTCGGCTTCGGAACCGGAAGGTTTCAGGTTCGATATCTGATTCCACCTAAAAACTGTCGTGTATACGTGTCCGGTGCACGTAAATCCGCCAAGACCAAACGTCCTCCCGCTAGTGTGGTGTGGAAGTTTGGAAAGGGAATAATCATTTTGGATGTCGTCCTCGTTATATGACAGCGGTTCGAAATGACTAGGTACGTTCCAAAATAGCCCTAGAGTTGCTTTAACCCTTTAAAGGGCCATTTTTTTTCTAGTCATATTATGTAAAAATATTTTTAGGCTTGAAATTAGAATAAGAAAAGGGATTCATTTAGCTTATTAGATAAATTTAATTTGGTTAATTAATAATTAAGTAACAAATCAAGACACATCATTTTGTCTGAGATAAAGAACTGAGGCATCTAAGTTTCAGACTTATTAAAAAAATTTGTCGGAACTTATGCCAACCTACATAATTTCATACAAAGATTGAAAAATTGGGTGGGACCGGCCTAGAAAGGGTTAAAACGGGATATTAATATAACTAAACTTAGGAAACACATGGTGTTTCTGCTCATATGTTCTTAAGTAAAACTTATTTGTTTTGGTATGCCTGACTTAAACGTTCAGTTCATCGTAAATCTTTCAAACCACTCTGTAGTTTATTTATTTACTCAAAAAAAAAAAAAAAAAGTGGTTGTCCCCATTTGTAAATAACTTTTTTCTTCTACACCCATTTCTGACTTTATCCAACTGAACACTAAATAAAAAAACAACAGCCAACACTACACCGTTTGAGTCTAAGCAAACCATTATTCTTCCAGGAGACGTTATGCAAGTCACAGACGTGTTCATTTCTAAATATTAGCTGTCCGCCAATTGTCCCGCCGGTGCTGTTGTCCTTCGAATGCATCGAGCGAGTTGGGGGCCTGGTGAATCGTGAACAATACGAGGGGCGAAACAAACCCGAACAACTGTTCCCGCCCTATTTATTGAGCATCTTACGAATAAGGAGCCCTGTAATCCTCTGAAGCAAAATAAAAGCCAACGACGAGATTGAGAGGGCGTATAAAAATAAGCAAATAAACAAGTAAACGAATGGAAAAAAGAAAGAAAGCAGGGTTAGCTGGAGGAATACCATCGCGAAGCTTTTGTTCCTGGAACATCGATCAGGCCATAAGTAAACACGTCAGGTTCTTTCTTCTGTGCGTTAGGCCTAAACGAAACAGTTTCTTCGCTTCTTCCCATTTAGAACTCCATGGATGGCAACACTCGACGGAATACAAATCAGGTCTTCGTTTTTTTATTTTTTATTCGTAGTTCTTTTTTGGTTTCTATCCCGAGCGACGTTTTCCTTTCGTGTGCTGAAGGCGCGAGTTATTATGGGTATTTTCTTTGTTGTGCAGAAGGCTGGTTCGTGTCTCTTTTATGGCGGGAACAGATTGAAAAAGGCTTCCAATAATTGCGAGATATGGATGAGAGAGCGATATTATATCTTCCTTATGAGGCCCACGATTCGTTCCTCTTGCTTATTTCTTATATTGGTTTTATTATGGCACGGTGGCATAGTTGGTAGGAATGTGGCGTGTTTTATAGCATATATCTGCAGCCAAAATCGGTTGTAACATTAAGGAAGTAAACAATATCCATGGAGCAAAAAACATAAATATTATCATTGATCTTAATTATATGCCAAAATTATTAATATTTTTCTAACAATTATGCAGACTACTTAAAAATTCACGAGGAAAGCTTTAATACGTTGTTGAGCGGAGATTTCAGTGTGGGTAAAAGAATATAAAATAAATAATAACCAGCATGTCTAGTAAGGAAAATATGGGAAAAAGTGACACTTCAAGACAAAAATACAAGCAGAAGACATGAAAGATTGTTTCTTATATTATCGAATAAAAACTGGAAATATACTGGAGGGTTTCAGATTCGAGATCTGATTCCACTGAAGAACCGTCGTATAAGTGGGTGTAGTGCACGTTAAACCCTTCGGGGTCAAATATCCTTCCCCCCGATGTTGTGGTGTGGAAGTTTGTAGAGGGGGGGGGGGGGTTGCTAGCTCAGATGTCGTCCTCGTCATCTGACCATGGTTCAAAATTATCCGTTCCAAAATAGCCCTAGTGTTTCTTTAAATCGGGAACTAACTAAACTGTAACTGTAATCTAACTGTAACTAACTAATTACTGTAGTCAGTAACTAAACTAAAATAAAAACTGGAAATTTTATGTTACCGAATGAATGAATGAATAAGTTATTTATGTATTTCCATAACAATAAATATAGAAGGTGTTTCAAAATTAATAGAACAAGCTATTAAGGGTAGTACTGCATATTCCAAACAACATTTTTAGTACAGTAATGTATGAGTGGAATGGACATATCAAGAAAGAAACAAAAAATAAGCTTTAACCAATGGGGGTGGTCCCCCAATTCTCATACACTCTAATAAACTTGTTCATGCTAGAGAAGGCCTTGTATAGTGATAGCGTACAATAGTTACGAAATATTAATTTTTGGATTGAATTTAGCAATTTTAATGAATCTATCGTATCATCTTTGGCGAGTTTTTGGTTGATTAATCTTTGGCATGCGTTAATAGTATCCGAAACTCGAATTTGTGACTTAGACACGTTTTTCTCAAACGATTGAAACAAAACCAAACTTGTAGTCACAAAAGCCCATAAAAAATATTTAATATATTTAAATTATTGCATTTTTGACATATCTCGTTTACATTTGTCTGAAAGTATAGACCGACCGACAATCAACACGTTGTTGGATTGATCTCAAATTGTAACGAATGTTTAAACTATGGGTGTTAAATCTAAATGCCGATCTTATGTATCTAGTTCTCTTTATTTCGTAGTTCTCGTGTTAAATTATATTCGAAAAATAAAACAGATGGATTTCCTCTGAACAGATTTTGCTCAATTTGATAGAAATTGGCAAATTTAGTGTTAAGATTGTGTACCAAATTTCATCGGTCTAGCTGAAAATATTTCCGAGCTACCTTTGTTACAGAGAAATGGACATTTTCCAAATATATATAATATATATATATTTGTAATTTGAACTTTTTGACGATTAGTATGCTTTTTCTATACTGTGTATATGGAAAGTAATAAATTTGTGTAAACCAATGCTTAATACAATAAAACTTTATATTAAACTAATATAATTTACTACAAAATAGCGTTTCTATAAATACACTGATTCTTTGTAATCGTGGACCATTAGCTAATTTTTAAACCGATATATATATTGATTCCAATTTAATAATGCACATTAATTAACTTAAAGAATTAAATTTCACATACGGTTTTTGAATTCTTATAATAAACCTCCTTAAAATGTTTGACCTCAGTTCAAGTTAAATAGAAATTTTTGAATTAAAATTTATTAAGGCTGCATTTACCTTTTGTGATATAAGAGCAAAGTTCACTTCGAGTTTATTTTCTATATCTTGGTAGAATAGATTTGGCCGTGGGGCAAATATGAAGTTTCTTAATTGATACTGTGAACTTTAAGAGATTGAATTTTAATTTAAGAGAATATCAATTTTCAGAGAAGATCAGGTAAACGGTTCTTTGATCTTAAATACTTAATACTTCTTTGATGTAATAACGTGCGTATGGTTCTTAATATCAATCACCACTTGAAACAGAACTCCTAGAATTTAGGTAAGTTTAAGTATTTAATTTTCTGAAACAAGATGTAATGTGCTATGGAATGGGGGAAAAAAACTTTTTTACGAGCAATACAATAAAAACAGTTTTGAATTTAAAATTTCAATAAAAATTTTAAGTTTAGTCAATTTAAAAGGAATTTAATAAAATAACCCATTATATAAAACAGTACACTTACAATTACACACATTAAATTTATTACTTGTAAATTTAGTCTAATATTTAAATTTACAAGCTTAACGTAAGTAAATCTCACGATCGGCAGGTTTCACGTGCTTACAGTCTCGTGGCTACTAGCCTCGTACTGCCGCCGACATGCTTTTGATTGGCGAAGAAGTTGGCGCTTGGTTGGCGCATTGGCTTTAGTTGAGAGTGTTGCACTGTTTTTATTTTATCGTAAATGTAGAGGAAGTATAGAAATCGTCAAAAAATTCAAACTCGAAATTTTGATGAATCTTCACATTTTAGACCTCTCCGAGTTAGAAAAACGCAATTTTTAGAAAATATTCTTCTATCTGTCTGTAATAACAATAACTCAAAAACGCTTTGAGCTAGATGATTGAAATTTGGTATATGGTCTTTATACCAAATTTGTAGATTTCAATCAAATTTTGAGCAAAATACTTTTAGATGAAGTCCATCTATTTGACTATTCGAATATGAACCAACATGAAAACTACTGTACGTAGAGAGTTACTCGGTAATAGGACTCGGTACATAGAGTTAACACCTATAGTGCAGTCACCTATCGCATTTTGAGCCAAATTCAACTACGGCTTGACTCTCTGTCTGTCTGCACGTTCAAAAATTCGTATACGTGATAATTCTAAAACACAATGAGTTAAATACATTTAATTAGGTATGAGATTTTGTGACTACAAGTGCAGTTTTGTGTCACATTTTTGTTTCAATCGATTGAGGAAAAACGTGCCCAAAGCACAAATTTAATTTTTGGATACTATTAATGCATGCCAGAGATGAATCGCCAAATAACTCTCCAAAGATGACATGATAGAATCAGAAAATATTGCTAAACTCACGCCAAAACTTATGACATTTGTACACCAATTCTATGCAAGGCATTATTTGACGTGACACGTTTATAACAGAGTATGGGAGAAACCTTTGAAGAGACCACTACCGCTGGTTGAAAATACCTTCGATGTCTTTATTTATTTAGTGGGGAAATATTTTTTGTTTCGGGTAAATTTTGTGACCTGCATTCGGACCTAAACTGCTTTAAGAGCCAAGATATTTAAATCTTCTTTAATGTTATATCAAATATTTACATTCTAGCATTTGAATTTTGAGCCATGTTAATATGACGATAATTAACAGAAAAATTGTCTGAACTTCAGATGCCATGAAATTAGAAATAAGAACATAGTTCTGCGAATTTTCAAAATTAGAGGGAACTATCCATTGATACGTTAATACAAAAATAAGTTTTTGATGCCAGCTGTTAAAATATTTAATAATTCAATAAAAATTGATAATTTACCACATGAAAGTAAACGTTATTCGTTGGATTTAAACAAAATACAGCTGTGATAAACGCATATGATAAACCAAAACTTTTATTCGAAACAGATTAAGGCAAGTATTAAATAAATTTTATCAATTTTAAATGACAGCATATCAATTACTGTTTTAGCACATTGAAAGACATTGAGCAATAAAAGAAAATGTGAAAATGTTCAAAGAGATATTTAGTGGTTTCATTTTGTTTCCGATCAATTGAAATCAAAATTTCATGAAGAATTAGAAATGTAGTCAAAAAATGGCATGCCAAATTTCTTTTATTAAAGACATTGCATTTATAAGTTATTCCATTAAATATTAATACAAAATGACAAAAAGTCAACTATTTGATGGTATTAGTTCAAAAACTTATAGGAATCTACAATTCAGGTGTTAAATTTAAATATCAAATTTCATCTGTCTAGCTTCCTTCATTTTGTAGTTATCGTGTTATATATAGTTACGAAATTTTTCGGGGTTCGTTTGGATAGTGGGGGTTATATGGTGTGAAGAACTCTCAATCACCAGGCGGCAGTAGAAAATAAAACAACGACGTTTATTTACACGAAGACACACAGGACAGCACAAAGACAACTATATACAGCACAGAAGACGATTATCTTCAGCCGAGACGTGCAGCATACAACAGCATACACAGCAGCATACAAAACAGCATAAACAGCAGCATACAACAGGCTCGACTGCAGACAGTAGCACACAGATTAGTTCAGCACTAGCTTCACACCGTCGCTCCTCCGCTTATCTCTGGAAGGCCAGTTCTTTACCGTCGATTCCGACTACGACGACGACTCCACTGGTCCACGACTACGACTAGTCTTTCGGTTCCGACTACTCTTCGACTCCACTGGTTCGCAACTACTCTCTCCAATCTGGTTCACCACTACTCGGTAGCTGCGGGCCACTTCTTTTATAGGTCTCAGGAGGCGGGGCTAGAAACCTCTCAACCAATCAGGAACCAATCAGGCTTATTTTGTTCGAGGCGTAATTCGGTTCCTACTGGACGGATCGGGAAAATTCTCGATGTTTCGGAAAGTTCTCGATGTATAATCTATTTTGGCGCCAAAGTCGCCAAATTCGTCACCAAGTCGCCAAATGATCGCCAAGTTTGTCGCCAAGCTCTGAGATCTATGGAACCCACTATGCTGGGAAGCCACATCAAGGATTCGTAACAATATATATATATATATATATATAAATTGAAACATTTATAAACCCCCGTGCACTACAAAGTATCACACGGGGCTTACAGAAGTAAGTATGCAACACATTACGTAAAGAAAAAAAAAAGAAAATTTAACAGTCATGAAGGATTACAGATATCAACAATAGATTTACGGATATTTTCAAAAGCACTTTTGGTGGAAATAAGTTGGTGAAAATCTAGAGGCCAATTTATATTAATGCCCTTGATAGCCAGTCTTAAGATCTATCTTTGACAAATTTGGAGCATAGGAGGAGCACATGTTCAACATTTTCCTCGCCACCAATATTACAATTGCAGGAAGATGACGGAAACAAATTAAATTTGTACAAATGACTTTTAAAGTTACCATGACCAGTGAGAAATTGGCTTATTTTGTAATTAGTATAAAATGATAGCATGACTGTCTCTTATTAATGGATGGAAAAAATTTCTTTGTTAAGCTCCCTTTATTTGAAATGAGATATTTATATTGAATAGCCAGATAGACCCAGAATTTCGAACAAAATTTGATAGATATTTTCAAATTTGGTGTATATATGTTATCGTTAAAGTGTTAGTGTTAAGTAAATTCAATTAAAGTATATATGATATGAAAATATTCATACTTTACCAAGTTATTATATGAAATAGCTAATAATAGACCGTTAAAATGAAAAATAAACAATTGCAAAGTTATTTTATAAATTAATAGGTCATAAATAGCTAAAATCTCTCGAAAAATAAATTTTATCCTTATTGCGGATAATTAATTGATCCGAAACCTGTTTGATTTGCTGGAAAACAGGTTGCAAAAATATTTGTGAATAATCCAAAAAGTAAAACGCTAACATAAATAAACCGTCTAAATTCTACTTCTAAAAACAACGGAATGAAGCGTACACACACGTAATGACAAAGGAGCTATAAGCTGTTCAAAACTGACTAATAGAAGCTATAAGCTGTTCAAAACTGACTAATAGAAGCTATAAGCTGTTCAAAACTGACTAATAGAAGCTATAAGCTGTTCAAAACCGACTAATAGAAGTGTTGCTACTGGCGATAAGCGAGGATCGAACTCGCAACCTTTGGGTTCGTAGCCGAGTAACAAGACCACTAGACAAAAGAAATTTCTCATGTCTCGTAGCTGTTATCTGGCTTATAAAGCGTCACCACATTACTCCCCCTTCAGTTCGTCGGAGGTGAGACGAACGATTTTTTGTCCTGTTTTTTGCTGTTATTAGTGGTGATATATTGGCTGTAGCGTCTTATGCATTTTTTTTTTTTTTTTTTTTGGCTGATTATTTATCAGCTTCATATTTTATTTATTGGCCGATTGTTTATCAGCTTCATTTTTTTTTTCATTTTTTATTGGCTGATTATTTATCAGCTTTTTTTTCATTTATTTATTTCTGGTAGAGGGCGCTACAACAGTTGTATGAAGGTATTTTGCGTATGACGTCATCGGGTCACCAATGTTGCTACTGGCGATAAGCGAGGATCGAACTCGCAACCTTTGGGTTCGTAGCCGAGTAACAAGACCACTAGACAAAAGAAATTTCTCATGTCTCGTAGCTGTTATCTGGCTTATAAAGCGTCACCACAGAAGCTATAAGCTGTTCAAAACCGACTAATAGAAGCTATAAGCTGTTCAAAACCGACTAATAGAAGCTATAAGCTGTTCAAAACCGACTAATAGAAGCTATAAGCTGTTCAAAACCGACTAATAGAAGCTATAAGCTGTTCAAAACCGACTAATAGAAGCTATAAGCTGTTCAAAACTGACTAATAGCAGTTAGAACCGGTTCAAAACTGACTAAAAGCAGCTAGAACCGGTTCAAAGAACTTCATACTTGAAAGATCAAATAACGGTTATTTTATAGAATACCTAGTTGAATCGTAGAATTCAATAATTTTATATACTTTAACTGAGTTGTCTAGTTATTTCATGAAATACCTTGTTATTATATGAAACAACGGATTTCACACTGTAACGGTAACGTATATACAAACTTCCACAGTCTAGCTCGGAGCGTTTTGAGTTATTTTTGTCCGAGACAAGCAGAGAGTCAAAATGACAAAAGCGTATTTTTCTATTTGGGAGAGATTTAAAATGTAGAGATTATCAAAATCTCGAGTTGCTTGTACTTCGTACATGAGAAAGCAAAAAAAGAAACTGATAAATTTATTTTGTGCGAAATAACTTTAAAAAAGTGATTAAAAAAAAAAGAATTCTACGGAAACAGAATTGACGTTAAAAAAAATCGAATTAAAAAAATATTTTTTTTTTTTGAACTAGAAGTAATATAGTGGAATGGTATGTTCTGGAAATATGGCGGAAAAACGTAAAATCATTCTTTCAATTCACCATCTTTCAGGAGGCGTGGTAAAATTTTTTAAAGCGCATTTAATCCTTATAAATGCTAAGGAATAAAGAATATACGAATTAGGAATCTCTCTCTCTCTCTCTCTCTCACACACACACACACACACACACAATATAGTATATATATAATATATATACACGTGTATGCACGCGTGCGAGTGCATTTATTGTTTTAATCAATGTATAAATTTCTGAAAATATTACAAAAAACTACATTTTTGTTTAGTCTTCCAGTTTCTTTAGTCAAATTTAGTAAAATATTCTTGATACATTAACATGTACACAGTGGAAATAAAGTTCCACTTTTCTGCTTCCAAAACTGACACAGTTAGGAAGTTTTGAATTTCGTTTTTTAGATCAAATAATGTGGTTTACAAAAAAGATCTTTAGTGAAGAAACTACTTGAAATGATCAGAAATCATAAAATATAATCATACTGGCCCAGGAAAAAATTTGATACCATGCATGTTTTGCAACTGTAAATAGGCATCTCAAGGTCAAGGGAATAATTTTTTTTAAAAAATTAATTATATCTGAGATCACTATTAGATTTCCAATTTATTTTAAAATGTGATAGTTTTTACAATAATTGCTCAAAATTGGATACATCTACAGTAATACATGAGTGGAAACTACGATGAATGGTTGGCTTGCAGTTTCAAAGGGTTAAGTTATTTGGAACCACAATGGATTTTTCGAACGACAAGATGATCAACAGAATAAAACTGGATTCTTGCAAGGGAGAGCTTTCACATTTTCCATAAGAAATGCGCGTATCTCGACAATTCAAGATCCAAGTGATCATTAGACTGACTTATCTTAGCTAGACGATCGTGGCCCATCTTATGCATTCAGATTATAGAAATGGGATTAATAAAGTCTCGTATTATCACATTAATCCATCTGTTTCTATAAACAAAATGTTAGTTGCAAGCGCTCAACCATACTTAAATGGTTATTCCATGAATTTTGAATCACCCTGTATGTATCATAGAATCAATGTTTTTTTAAGAGACTTTTATTACAATATATTTGAAGATAATATTCAGTTATGATAATGATTGACTATTTGATAATTCTACATGTAGATTTTTTTATAATGGTCCCGCTGCTTTTGGCGATCAACTTATTTTCCCCGAATATTCGTGTCTGGAATTTTGGAATCGTATTTGGAATGAAATTATTTAAAATTTCATCTTATTATTTTATAAGACTAGAAAACATAGTCAGTCTGTTTCAAAATTATAGCGCGTGGAAATTGAGGAGTATATATTGTTACGAAATTTCCGAGTTCGTTTGGATAGTGGGAGTTATATGGTGTGGAGAACGCTCAATCACCAGGCAGCAGTAGAAAATAAAACAACGACACACAGGACAGCACAAAGACGACAACTATATACAGCACAGACGATTATCTTCAGCCGAGACGTGCAGCAACAGCAGCATACAACAGCAGCTCGACTCCGTCGCTGCTCCGCTAGTCCCTGGAAGACGAGTTCTTCACCGTCGTTTCCGACTACTCTTCGACTCCACTGGTCCACGACCCAATTCACCGCCGGTTCACAACTACGACGACTCCACTGGTCCACGACCACTCTTCTTTGTCTCTTCCGACTACTCAATTCACCACTCGACTCACTACTCCTCGGCAGCTGCGGGTGCTTCCTTTTATAGGTCTCAGGAGGCGGGGCTAGAAGCCTCTCAACCAATCAGGGACGTTCGAGGCGTAACTCCGTTTCTACTGGACGGATCGGGAAAATTCTCGATGTTTCGGGTATAATCTATTTTGGCGCCTAGTTCGTCGCCAAGCTCTGGGACCTCCTATGGAACCGACTATTCTGGGAAGCCGCCTCACAGATTCGTAACAATATACTACGAATCCGAATAGCACAGCCTGTTCCACAATATTGTATAATATTATATTAATCAATATTCAACAATATTAAGCATACTGATCAATGTCATACAATATTGTGCAATATTAGGGTAATAAAAGCTGGGGTAATCTACCTCATAGGGTAATCCTACCTCAGAATTAATGTTCAAAGGATGTAATCTTTGTTTTTTTAAATCTTAGTTTTAACATTGGCAAATTTATGCCAATGAATGATTTGATGGAATAATGAAACTAACTTAAATTCAATAAAAATGTTGTTAAAGATCATTTCTCAAATTAAATTTCAAACTTTTAATTATATTATAGAAAAATTACGTGAAAATAAAATTGAATCATTGAAAAGGTAATGTTTTGACTTTTAAAGTAGAGTAAAAATATTTTTTATTATGAGATATTATTTTCAAAAAATATAGGACCAGATTTTGCTTCATTTTTAATCAACTGATATTTAATTAAATTTTATACTTTAAAAAAGCTGATAGTGATTATTCTATTATCTTCAGGAGCAAGTAAAAAGGATAGAAGAATTTTTTTGGTAGAATTTTTTAAAGTCTAGTTAAAGAAAGTTTAGAATTCTTTTAAAATCAATGTAAAAATAACCAAAATATTAAAAAAAAATTAAAAAAAGGAATACCAAAGTATAAAGGTAAAATGATTAGAACTATCACAGTTATCTAGCAAAGGAGCATCTATAAATTTCTTGATTCAAAACCCTCTGCATCAATTATTAAATTTTGAAAAGTTAATAAAAAATTAAGAAAAAAATTGCATGGAAATGAAACTGATACCATCAAAAAAGTATATATTTTTTCAATTTTATGAGGGCACGATAATATTATTCAGTGAATAATTTCTTCAAATAGTAATACAGGAAAAGGCAAAATCTCAGTTAATCTTTGACTAATTGAATATTTAATTAAATTTCGCAATTTGAAAAGTTGACAGTATTTTTTGTCTTGTTTTTGAGAACAAAATTTGTTTGAATCTGCACTTGTTATTTTTGAGGAGATCTGGAACATACATACCCCCAATGACTTTTTATATTAAAATTTAGGACTAAAAATGAAAAAAGTCTAATATAAAAAAAAGCATTTTATATATTTAATGAAGAAATAAAGAAGTGGTTTGAAAAAAAATATTTTTATATTTAACTAGTCTTTTTATTTTAGAATTATCATTAGCTTTTTTAGAAAAAAAAAAAGAAGTTGAACCGCAATGTACAGGTAAAGTAATTTTTTAGAGCTGGAACCAATTAACTTCTTATAAAAACAAGTTTAAGATTGATGAATATTTTTTGCTGTCAAATGCGGTCTTTTCTATTTAAAAAAAAAAAAAAAAAAAAAAAAATCGATCCAGGGCTGTCAGCCTGATGTTCCTTCCGGCATGGGTGAAACCGCCTTGGCGCATCTGCTCAAAGATTAAAAGATCAACTTGTCCAAATAACTTACTTTCAGTGAACCAACTGACTTTTCTGCACTGCAAAGTAAAATAAAATGTAGTTTCTAGATCAAATTATACTAGTTATTTTCTGATAATTAGGGATAAAAACATCATTTTATTATTAAATTAAACGTTTGTTTTAGAATTTTTATATATTTTTTGCATGCAAACTGTAATAGATAAAAAGAAATATACTTGCAAACGATATTTTGATATAAATATTTATTGGAATTTAAAATTTTGGCAGAGTATGATTTTTATTTTCTTGTATAGAAAAATAAATTAATGTAATCGTCGATAAATCTTTGCATTTTAAATTTTACGAATCTGAAATCTTCCAATCCAATTAGGCAAATGTATACTGTTTTGTTACAATGTATTGTTACAAAATTTTTCTTCTACAAATACCACTAATCAATCGTAATAATGCAGCGCATTTACTCGCTAGTTCAGCAGCTTGCTTGCCGTCTAATCCTCCAGTTTCTCTACGTGTCGGTGACTCCTCTCACACACGACTTCTGACGATACACACACTTCACTCTCAACTTCAGATTGCCCGTCTTTTATAGTTCCGAGAGGTGGGGCTAGAATCTTCAGACCAATCAGGACGTATCTGAGTGTATCTTGGTTCCTACTGGATGGCTCGTGAAACTTCTCGAACTTTCCAGTATGATCCATTTAGTCGCCAAATTCGTCGCCAAGCTCAGCACGCACAGGACAGATCTTACAAAGGTTTCAACTGTTTTTCCAGGATGTCACTATTTGTGCGGGTAGAAAAATTACAGATTTGTAACAGTATTCTGTTCTGTTCTGTGTTTTTAATATAAGGTGGGTTTGCACTCGGCTAGCTATAAGACGGCCAGTAAGACAACGTACGTGCAAAAAAGAACCGATTTATGTTTGACACAATTTCTTAAGATCGATTCAGGCATTCCATGTTTTGCTATAAATTGCGTTTTGGCGTGCCTAAATTTATCTTTATTGCGTGTCATATTAAAATGATGGATATTTATACAAATAAACATAGTAAAATAAGAAAAAATCAGCATACCTAAATTAGGAATAGTTTAGAAAAAATATGGCATATGAAATGAACACACACACACACACACACACACACACACACACACACACACACACACACACACACACAACTTCGCATCAGAAAGATCAAAGAGTAAAAAATGTCGGAATTAATCTAAGATAAGTGATCAATTTTTTCACTCTGAAAAAAAAGCCCCTCCAAATTCTACAAACGCATGTGCAGTAAGAAAAAAAAAACAATATATACAGTATAGTGGCATGTTGTTGTCCCATAGGGAGAAGTACTTGCCATGGATCGAGCAGCGTTTTTCAGCCTTTCTAAGTATGAGCTGCCTACTGACCGTCTTATAACTGGCCGAGTGTAAACCCATCTGTATTCTTAGTCAATAATGCTACGAACTGTTGCATGAAAGTTGCTTTGCCGCTTTGAAATTAAACTTCTAGTTTTCTATAGAAATTTGGATGAAATGGATCAAGAGATATTCTGTATGTTTGTCCTTTGTGCATTTGACGCGGTAATTCAAAGATCTAAATATATACTGAATTTACCATGGACCTTTATAACTATGATTATAGATTTGTGTCAAAAGAGCGCAGGAATATGTAATTCAAGAACTTGAGGGGGGATTTCAGTAAGCGATCTTTGCATTAAAACTATATATCTAAGAATTATTTTAAACTATATGCTTATGTCAAATAAGACTATAGACACCTGTCTATTTCTGTATAAACGATAGCGACAATTTAAACAAGCAGGAGTAGTTTCTTCGAAACTTTCACGTATACTTTCTTACATATGTGCTTGTGTATTAACCGTATTGCATTGGTGAACAATAGTAACAAAAGAGCCTTTTAACGCGCGATCTTTCACGATTAACTCCTAGAGTTCCGTTATTATACCAGCGAGAGTGGTCGCATCAAAAGTTTCTTGCATATTCTGTAATAATGTAGCAGTTTATACGCCATTGGCAATAGTAATTATGTAAGAGGTTATTAGAGTGTGATTTTGCTGTTGTTCTTTTTTATGGCACTTGCCATGGACAAGCCCGCTGTTCGAAGACAGCCGATTTAAGCCTGAGGGGGAGCGCCTCTTGTTTCTATAGTAGCGCCATTTAGGGCCAAGAGAACGACTTGGCTACACACACGTCAAAACCCTTTTTACGGGGCGGACTTCATTCACGCATTTCATTCACTCATCCACAGATCGTAATTTAGACCTGAATCAGAGAACGATCCCCTCTGAACCAGTACCCCCAGTGGTATTACTCTCGACATGGTGGACTTTGTGACCACGACAGATTTAACGTGCGTCAGCCACCAAGCACGCGAGGAATCTTCGGCCGGCGGGGTTCGAACTCGCAACCTAAGGGACGCGAATCCGACGCTCTACCAAGCTATCCCGGCCTCAAAGTGTGATTTTAGATTATTTTGGCGATTTCATTGATGCGATGCTGTTTATACATCAAGCGCTAGAAAACCGGATGTGTATACCGTCTGGATGCCTCCCCTCCCCCCACGATTAAAACCAAATTTAGACTAAGAATTATCATTGTAGTTGCAAAATTAGATATCAAGTTCATATATGTAAGTCATCTCGTTTTCGAATTATCTTATTTGCTTGTGAAAGTACAAATCTGCAGATGGTCAGCCATTAGATGGATTTAGTTCCAAATTCGATACATATCTACAATTTAGATGCTAAATATGTGTATCAAATTTTATTTATCTAGAGGTCTTTGTTTTATAGTTATCTTGTTAAATTATAATCCAGTAACCCGGCAAGAAGACTTCCAATTAGAACGGATTTAATTCATAACGTGATAGAAATCTGCAAATTTGGCGTAGGGACCGTATATCAAATTTTAAACTTCTATTTCAAAGCATTTAGGAGTTTTCTCTGTCATGGACAGAGAGAAATAAGGGCAAAAATCTGTTTTTCGAACTCGGTGAAATTAGAAACGTGGAAATGCGTCAAAATCTAGAGATTAAATTTTTTTTGAGGATTATAATTTTTTCGCTTTGTATACTTCGTATATGAGTAGCTAAAAAGCCTGCATTCTAGATAAATGGAATTTTGACTCAAACTTTCAGATCTAGAAACAAATTTCTATCTAATAAGTCAATAGGAAGAGATTAAAATTCATAGTTCGTCCATCCCCACCATCATTTCAAAATTTAACACGAGATTTTCTGTACTGTGCATGTATACGATGTTTGAACAAGTTTCTTTGTAAATAAAACCTTTAGAATTCTGTTTCGAAGTCTCCTTTGGGGAAATTACACTGATTTTTACTTTTGTATTTACATACCTTTTAATGATATTTTTCTAGATACTATGATGCACGTTAAATCCGTCGTGGCCAAACGTCCCCCCGCTGTTGTAGGGTTGCAAAGGGGGTGCCAGCTCAGGTATCGTCCTCGTCATCTGATGGCAGTTCAAAATTACAAGGTCTATCCCAAGATAGATGTAGGATGCTGCCTTAAAATGGGACGTTAATATCACTAAACTATCTCTAGAGATATTATTTTCTCAAAATTTAAACTGCAAGAGAATTTTCTTGCAAAAAAAATCTCATGAATTAAAATCTGAAGTATATCTTTTATTCAAATTTGGTATAATAATTTCTCAATATGTTTTGCAGGTTCATATGTTCACGATGAACTAGAGAATAAGCAATCTATTCATAATAACATTTTATGTGGTTTTAGTGCTTCTTAATGTGAAAAAAAATTAAAAATTTTGGGTTATTTATCATTTGAATTACAGTATTTTAGTAATGTGTGAAAATACAGGAATTAAATAATATATTTCTTAATCTATCTGAAAAATTTGATAAACCTTGAAACTAAAAGATTTTTGTTCCATGTCTCTTTTTAGCCAGAAAGCACCTTTTTTCAATTTTTAATAAATGTTTGCCATTTAATTGGTATATTTAGTATTATTAGGTGTTTTTTTTCACTTTTTTATGCAAATATTCAAATATATAACTATTTCAGAACGTTTTTCTAAAAATTCATCGTGAACGTAGTCATACTTTATAATCATTGCATTGTTTTATTCCCTCCTTTTTTTTTCTTGAACATTTACTGTCTATTATTATTTTGCGATAACTTCGGAAAATATTATTGCATAACATAGGCTTTCCATTGTTTCAAAATAAAAGTCTTTTTAATGATACCAATTTAATAGTCGTGCAAATGTTTCCTTAATTTTGACAATTTTTTTAAAAAATATTTTTTCCTTACTTCCTATAATAAAATGCATTGTCGTCCCGAAATTCAAATAATTTTCATTCTTTCATAAAATATTAAATCGCATGATTTTCTTCCATTGTTGAAAGCTAAAGATGAATGTCAAATCTAATATCCATGTAGTTTACGTGACGAATAAAAAAAAAAGTGAGGTTACAATATCGTCAAAGTTAGCAGATGGATTGACTAGGTATTTTTGTTTTTAATAGAACTATTATGTCATAGAACTATCCACCTTTAAAAAATTTTCTTGTATTCAATGAATAGAAAATATGTAGGACAGTTTAAATAACACGAGTTTAATGTTCGACAATTTTACGGAATCAATGAACATGAAGTTATATCTAATGGTTTTGACTGAAATTAATTATAACAAATATTCTCGGCGAATAATCATTTAATTTTGTCTTCTTTTTTATGAACAGTTGCTGTCGATTAGAAACTATTCATTCTTCGTATTGTTTAATTATGTGTAATTTTTAGAACATTCCAAAACTCGCATTGTTCTAGAAAGTAATTTTTAACTGAAGATTATTATTAAATTTTCAGACGATTTTGTAAAACAATAAAGATAATGAAATTTGTTATTTTCAATAATCGTTCCTGATAAGTTAAAAACAAAATATGCATTTTGCCATACAGTGAAGATTTACAAACAAATTACAGTTAAACTTCTACAATAGATTCTGTTGTAAAAGTTTCATCTGTATATCCGTACTTCAAATCTTTGTTACTTTAAATCTAGGACTGAAGTTTTAATTATAAAATAACTTTAATTATGGATTTCTAGACTTTTCTATGCAGTTCTATAAGAATTTTCAATTTATTTCATGTATGAATGCTGAATCTTATAAAATGTGGGGATTTTCTCCGTTTGCATTAAAATTTGCTGTGGATTTATAAATTTGTATTGGCAAATTGTGCGTTAGCTTATGCACTGGATAGAAATTCGATCGCAGATTATTCTGTGGACCATTATCATTATTTTTCAAAAAAAAAAAAAAAAGGTTTCGTTTAATCCTCTGTTAGATACTATTACACGTAAACTTAAGATTAGGGTACCGTTTCGTCATGAAGCTCTCGAAATGCTCGAAATTTCCACCAAACAGGCGCCATTTTGGTTAAATGCAAACATCGAATTTTCATTTGAGAAATATTCGAATTTCAACTTCAATTCAATTTTGCAAGGTTGCAATTCCTTTTCACAATTTTATGATTTGTCACATTTGGCGAGTTATTGCTTGAAACGAATCATAATTTGGCGAACCCTATCATTGTGCATATTAATTAGATACTGTGATTAATATAGGTTAAAAGTATTACTGTTTGATTTTGACTGTATTTACCTAAGGCTAGAAAGAAAACAGAAATGGTGGAACGAGTGAAGCCAATTGTGGTGTCACCTACCAGCCAATAAATGTGAAAGATATCAATTCTCCGAGAACAAAATGAGGAAGGCCCTAGCAAATGGATCAAAGAATACGACGTAATGGATAAATTCATCAGGTGGAGATGTCATGATATGCCTAACCACTGTTAGTTCCTTCCTCGAAGGTACCACAAAGCAACCATAAAGATAAGGAGCATAATTATAAGGTTATTATAAAATTATAAGGACGTACTAAATTCAGATTTAAAATTCATTTGTTCGAGATTGAATTTGTCGGCTATCGTCAAAAGTACGTGATAAAGATTGAGAAATAATTAAAATGCTGAGATCATCCATCGAGGCTGAGATGGGCCTTGGTGGCCTCGTGGTATGGTTTCGGAACCGGAGGGATTCGGGTTCGAGACCCGATTCCACTGAATAATCGTCATGTAAGCGGGTTTGGTGCACGTTAAATCCATCATGGCCACACGTCTTCCCGCTGATGTGGTGTGGAAGTTTGGAGAGTGAGGGTATCAGCTCTGGTATTGTCCTCGTCATCTGACTGCGGTTCAAAGTTATGAGACCCATCCCAAGATAACCCCAGTGTTGCTTTAAAACGGGACGTTAATATAACTAAACTCAACTAAACACTCTAGGGAGAGTTAATTGTCATATGTTCGAAAATTATTGTAGGACTTACCAAGAAGTTAGTCTTACAATATCCAAACATGAGCAATTATCTCTAACGAAGGCCCTAAGCAAGGGCATTTATCATGTGATTAGTGTCCTTGCTCACATGCTTATCATGTGATTAGGAAAGGATTACTTTACTCGTTTTTCTGAGCTATCTTTCACGGATTGATGTTTTTTACATACTTCATTTAGATGTATTTTCTGTAATATGTTGTAAACTGCTGAATTGAAGAAATAATTACATCACTATCATAAACTGCATTTCTTTCACGCTTCTGATGCTTATTTCCCTTTTCTGGTCGTATTTTGATATTTCAAACCATCACTATTCTTACTTCAAGTTCCCAGCACTTTTAACGTGATTCCCGCTTTTATCTTCAAGCTCTAAAATTTTAAAATAATTATTATGAAATATTAATAAGTTGTTAGCCCATTGATACCGGAGGAAAAAAAAACAGTCTGTAAGTAGATCATAGATTCCTCTTTTTCCTGGTATACAATTCACATGCTTGACGATTTTCCTGAGTGTCGAACTACTGACTCTTTGGCTTTGAATCCGAGATTTTACTTTAAGGTCACCATACTTTTGGCGAATTAGAAACTATATAACTCGATTTTTATTCTTATATAAGTAGGATTATCGACTCTTAACTTCTAGGAGATAATAGCTATGAAAAACTATTAAAATAAATGTTTTGAACAATGATGAAAACATTATACAGTTAATTTGAACAGTTTTAACAAATAAAAAAGGGTCCCAGAGTCCTGGCCTAAGGGTAGCACGTCTTCCCCGTGATATGGACGTCCCGGATTCAAGTCCTGGTTCCGGCATGGTTGTTCTTCCCCCTGTGTTGTATCTGTGAGGTGTGTGAAAGTACCCCCCTGTAAAAGAGGGTTGCGCAAGCGAGTGTGTGTGTCATCTTCACATGAGCTAGAAGTCAGATTTCTGCTCTCGGATACTCGGGGGTCTTTACCCTTAGAAGCTACTGCAACCCCCTCCTTTCCGCTACAATGCGGACACGACATCGTCATCAATAAAAAAGGGGTAGCAATGAAAATCATTAAAAAAAACGCTGTGAGCTATGATGATGGAACTGTAAGTCTAATTTCAACAATCTTTCTATTTTTAATATTTAAAGAATCATAAGGAAATGAAAATTTCAAACTCCACTTCCTCCTTTTTGAGGTAAGTGACCGATCCATGATCTAATCCGAGATTTTCACCTTTCTTATGATCCAACTTTAGTTGTCACAAAAAAGTAAAGAAGCATCTTCTTTATTCCAATCACAAAAAAGTGTTGTTGTTGTTTCTGATCCAAGGTAGTTTAGCTGCGCTATACCACCTCCATAAAACCAAAGATCTCTAAAAAGTCCAAATACAATAGCGAATCCCTTAAAATCTCAAAAATCGTAAAATTTAAACATTAAAAAATATGATTGGGGGAGGCTTGATCTGCCTTGCATCAAGGACATTCAGCAAAGATCCTCCGTCCGTGTTGGAAGATGAGGGATTTGGTGTGTCCACTTAAAAAACGAGAGAGAACCGTTTGCTGTTTTCTAGAGATATTTAGACGGTGACACCAACCGGGACTCTTACCAAAGTACCAAGGGTGAGCAGGTGGGACTCTCCAAAGTGCACTCGACTCCCTCTTTTTGATAGAGGAGATTTCAGTGTTGCATCACCATGAAATATGTCAGCTGTGGCAGTCTTAGCTAAATTATCCGCTATCTCATTACCATTTAAATCAACATGTGAGGGGACCCACTGAAAGTGTATAGAGTGTTCAGCGAAGAGCCTCGAAATAATAATGTTTAGATAAACAAAAAAGTGTTAACATCACTATTCAGACTGTGGTACTATTACAAATTTTGGAAATGTCATCTTAAAATATAATGCACCAATTGTACTGTCATTAAGCTTGGAATGCAATTTTGTGCAAAAATTATCAACTGTCGAAAACGCTTTTTCGGCATCTAAGATAGTTGGTGATACTGTTAGCAATTTGCGATATACTTTTTCCAAATATTTACCTCTAAATCCCTCATATTCAAATAAATCGATTACTCGTCGGATGGTTTTGGATATAGCTGATTTCTGTATTGTATTTTGGTTTGCTGAATTTTTTTATCGCTAATTTTAATTTTTGTTCAAGAGACAATTTCTTTCACATCATAACTGTACCGAATTCTTCTGAATGTGGATAGGTTTGTGAGTAAAAAATTTTAAGAAAATTTACTATAAACTTGATCAGATTTGAATTGATTAGTCTCTTTTCTTCTTTTTCATTTTTAAAATTGTTACAATGATATTTTATAAAACTGCTGGGAATTCAGCCGTTTGATATCAGAGTATTGCAGTGAAATGATGACAAATAAAAAGTCTCCAAAGATTAGGTCCGACAAAAGGAAAGGTTTAATTTAAATACAATTTATTACGAGGAAATAGAATTGAACACATGATGAACTATTTACAGATATGACGGGGAAAACTTATAAATACATAAACGGTCATTACAGGACCTGAGACCAATACCGAACCAAAACATCTTACAAACATAACGACACGTATTTTATATCATGTCTTAATTCTAAAATTTGTATATTAGCTACAGTTGCCAGGTTAAATAAATGTCAGATGCAATACCGATTAAATAGTTAAATGTTTAATGTCACGTGAAGTGATTTATTCATACCAATGACGCACAAAAGCAGGTTCAAAATGCATTGCATCATTTTTTCAATAAAGTACGGGAGACAAAATAATTTGGAATTTATAACCTTAATGCCGAAATTTCCTAACAAATCATTATAATTATTTAAATATCATAAGACATTTTCTATTTCGGTATGCTTTTCTTCTGTGCGATTTTTCAATGTAATATATAATTCTTCAGATAGTGATGTGTGCTGTTCTTTCAATGACTGCAACATGAAATTTATTGTTGCATTAGCTGTTAATAAATTAGAATCTCTCCGACATAATGCCTCAACTGTCAGTTTTAATATTAAGTTATAACAACCTGTTCTGGATATTAAGTCGAATTCACTATCTGAAAAGTTTATTTGCTGGTTTAAGTCGATTATTGCTTTTTCGATTGGATATCTCAGTTTCAAAAATCGTTACATCATTACGAGTAAACTGTTCCAACCTGTTTTGAATCTACTCCTAAACATCTCCTTTCATCTTTCCTCTCACTCCTATTTTGTCAAAGTAAACCCATGCTAACGCATGCGTAAGAGGTGGAAGGTTTTACAATCCATTGTCATACAGTATTTTATCACTTCTCTTGATTGTACGATGGAACTTTGTATTCTCAGACGAATTAATTTCGCCCGTTAGGGAGACAATAAAACAAAAAACGTATATTATTTTGCTATGTTGGCGATCCCTGAACAATTTAAACAATTCCAAGACAATTTTAAAAATTTCTAGTAAATACCGAAAAATCAGTATTTAAATTTGTGAATACCGGTATTACAAAATTGTACAAATGGCTCAAAAGACCGGTATTCTGTATCCCGGTATACCGGTATTGCAATCCCTAACAGTTACATACAACCAGAAAATTGCAATTAAGCAACTACAACAGTGCAAAGTGGGCAGAGAGAATTCTCTCAACTACTCACTTGAGCTCAACTGGTCTGATTGATTCCTGTCAGCTTTGTCTATCAGTTTTTATAGTTTACAAGACATGCCAAGGAAGCTTATAGAACAAACTGTCGAACTCGAATTTTTATGGAGATATTGCCAAAATTCTCAAATATTCTGGATCCTTTATTTTTATCGTCAAGACGGGAAACCACTCAATAATGATCCATTCTGCAATCCATCATTATTTCTTTAAAACTATCTTATGAGGGGACTTAATACGCAGTGAAGCCAGATTGTAAATTCACAACAATGTGTAAATTTTTGATGATAGGTTTTGTGTGACATAAACTTTCATTGCAGTAAGTATGTCTGGCGTGTTCATAAAAGTCAATGCAATAAGGGAATTTGTTTAATATCTTAAGAATATATAGCCGTTCCTCCGTTTAGTTTAATTTAATTATATTAACGTCCCTTTCTAAAGCAACACTAGGGCAGACCTCGTAATTTAAAATCGTGGTCAGATGACTAGGACGACACCTGAAATATCACTAATCCACTCACTATCCACTCGAAATATCACTAATCTAATAACATTTAAAGTTTATTTCTTTTGATATTATGTGAAAACGTGATGTTGTTTTGGTTAGGGGATTCTGAAGCTTGAAATTGCGTGGGCAATGAATAAAGCACGAATGGCCTGTTATCATCATCTTTTAATCAAATATATTTTTTACCTGCTTTCACCAGTATTGCATTATTATTATGCATGCTTCTTTGAAAGCAGATGCGTTTTTAAAAGGTTGACCTGCTTTTACCAGAGTTGCTTTATTATTACGTATGCTTCTTTGACAGCAGATGCGTTTTTAAAAGGTCGACGTAGAACTATGGCATCATGGCTGGTATTTCACCTCAAAATGGGTCAAGCTCCAAAATTTTGTTTGACAGCTAGAAAAAAGTTAATGGAAAAGTTAAAAAAAAAGTTTGAAAGTTAAAAAAAAATATCACATATATATAATATGGGTGGATAGAGACCGATAGAGAAGTCTCGTGATTATTTCAAACTGGTTAATGACTTAAATTAATTAAGACAAATAATGACTTAAAAATAGTAATTCTCTCACATAATAACTTGAAATTTGCGATTGTAGATTTCATTTTAATTTTTATATTATTTTTTGAAAAATTATTTCGAACTAAAGGTTTGTAGCTCCAAGATGATTTGCAGGGATATTGTTTCTATTTAATGAAATTAAATATGTCTAAATAAAATATCATATCCATGATTCCTCCAAAATGACAGAAGTTAGTTATTTTAATCGCCTTATTTAAGATCTGTTTATTGTACGTATGAATAGTTTTAATGGAGATCTCTTCTATAACATCATCATGCTATTAAAAACGTAAATGTCAGGTTCAATGTCAAGTCTTCTAAATTCAATGGTTTTGTAACTTCTCTCTCTTTTTTATAAAATCCATTTTATAAATTACACAGATATTAAACAGATTCTCCTTTCTTAAACTTTCAATAATGGAAGAAAATCAAGCGGTGAAATATTTGATAAATCAATGAAAACAATTTGAATTTCAGAACAGTGAAATATATTGTGAGAAATTAGACAAAAAAATTTATTTGAATGCCAAAATTTTGGAACTCTTCAATTGGTATCATTAAAAAGACAAGTTTTAAAATTTTGAAATCATGTAAAATTAATTTTTATGCAATAATATTTTCTGAAGGTTATAGCATAAAAAATGCAAAGTTCAGCTATACTTTTAATTAAAAGTATAATTAAACTTTTAACCACCTCCGAGGTGCACATTCCTTCCCACCTATGTATATATGTGTTAAATTTGGCAGCTGTCTGTCAAATGGTCTAGTCCGTATAACATCAACACACATATTCATCCTTATTATTAGTACAGAATGACACAGAGTATAAAAAACAATATAAATTCACACAAATTAAACAACACAAATAAAAAAAAACAATATAAATTCACATTCAAATTTATATAGAAACAATATAAATTCACATATAAAAATATTTTTTCATATACAAAATTATTTACAGAAACTCGCACTTGTATAAACATAATAACCAAAATAATGAAAAATGTTGTAAAATAAATAAGTTTTAAAATGATATGAAAATTAGAGTAAAAAAAATTTGGTAACAAAATTGTTAGCACGAGAAAGCTAATATTGGATTTTTGTTGCAAAAATTGATTTCTTACAATGAAATGGTTATGCAAGCGTACTTTGTACTAGGTTCAACAATATACCCAGCAAAACTTTTTGAAAGAAATTTACATCATATACTTTACTGAGAGTATATTCCGCATGTAAATATTATCGTGTTAAAATATTACAAATAATTACATGTATTGAATATATTTATAACCTCTAGACAAATTAAATATATTATTTTCTGGTTTCAGTTTTAATTTAGTATCAGAAAGCGTTATCATTCGAATGTTTAAAAATAAGAAAAAAATATTTTATGTGTCATTTTTGATAGAACAAAATAATATTCTATCCTAGGCATAAAAATAATAAAGATAATATTTAAAATAGTTTAATATTGTGTTTGTTGTAATATCTAATAGGAGTGAATCATTTTTTGTTTTATGAGATGCATTTAAAAAACTTCTAAAAATTGAAAAGTCGAATATGAGATTATTTGTATGACTTACAATATTCTGTAATTTATCCCTAAATTGATTTGAATTTTTTAACAAGCTGTATCTCGAATTTCATTTTCTGCGTTTTAAAATTTGACAGAGAAAATGTAAATATCCGAATATTTAATTTCAAACAATAGTAGAGCACAATTGGTTTAGATTTATTTTATAAGTCTAGTTTTCTTCTGCCTTGATTGCATCAGTTATTGCATTCAGTGTGTGACGAGTTTTACATCACACAATTTACAGAATAATGCTTATTTAAAAACATTATCAAATTAATAAAAGCCGTATGTTTGATTCATTAGGCCTGAAAGCATTATTGGATTCGAGTGTCCCATATGTATTTTTCCTATTTTTAATATGAAACGAATACACGATATTTGCTGTTTAAGGTATCCGACTAGGTTGCAAAAATAATTTTTCCAGAAAAAATGTGAAATTTTTTTATGATCTGAAAATAAAGTCTAAACATCGTAGATTCTAAAACATACTTGATTTTCAATATACAGTGGTGGCCAAAATTGTGGACACTTTTGAAAAATTTTGTTTTCTAACTTTGTATGCTTATTAAAAATGTAACGATTCACAAAATGCAAACTCTTGCATATCATTTTAAAGAGAATTGAATGCTGCTTTCAATACCAAAAGCAAAATTCAAATATTTGCAATACGAAAAAGTTGAGAGGCAATAATTATCGAGATACATTAGATGCTGATGACTGCAGTGAGTAATCAGTGCTTAGTAAGGTAGCCTTTATTTTTTATTACAGCTTCATACTGATGTTTCATTGAGCTGATGAATTTTAGCTCTTCTTTCGCTATTGCACGATGCGAGGAAACAATTTTAGTCTCTCTCTTTTATTTGATGCACAAGAATTTTCAAACGGTGCCATAAGTTCTCAATAATTTTGAGTTTCGGACTGTTTCCTGGCCATGATAATAATTCAATGCTCTTTGTACTAAGCCCCTCATTCGATATTTTTGCTGTGTAGAAAGGAGCTGAATCCTGCTGAAAAATAAATGATGCGTTGTTGAGAAAAAAAATAACTGATGGAAGGTGCAAGTTTTGGCTCTAGAATAGTCTCAATGTATTTTCTAGCATTTAATGTCCCATTGATAACGTGAAGGAGACCAATACCATCTAATGACATGCATGACCCAATCATTACACTAACGGAGTTCTTCATAGTTGCCTGAATGCAGTCAGGATATAGCTCTTCGCCAATACTTTGTATTACACATTTTCGACATCACTACTGAATTAACATTATCTTTGTTTCATCACTCCGTATAATTTGTGACGACTGATCATCTGGCCATTAATACATTCCGTTGCCCACTGTAATCTTTTTATACGCTGCTACAAATTGAGATAAGGATTTTTTCGAGGAATTCTGCCTCTTAGTCCAACATCTAATAATCTTTTGATTGTTTTGGAACTGACAAAAACGCCAGCATCATTCAATTGACTTCTGATGGCATTCTTCTGTCTTGGAGACATAGTATTTTTATTCTTCTGTCACCAACAAATGTGGTTCACCATTCTCGGTGTTTTCATGATTTATTTTTATTGAATTTGTCTCCTGATATCGTAAACAAAACTTTAGGACTCCAGATGAAGTCACTGAACCACCCATCTGTCTAGCAATTTCAGCATAAGTAAGATCTTTCTTTTAACACAATAATCTTGGTTCTCTTTCTAGGTGTCCAATATATTCTTTTATTTGATATCATTGCTTCTTGACTAACTATTGGAAATATTAAAAAAAATTCCTACTAAATATTAAAAAGTTTAACAAAATATCTAACTTGCAATTTGATTACATAAAAAAGGTCTCCCTCTTACAGAAAAAAGCACAATAATGGCTTGTTTTAACTTTAAACATGTCCTTTTGGGTTAGCAGTTATTAACATTGGATTGGTTCCCAGATCAAAAGCAGTGATTTGTCAGGAAAGTTAGAAATTATAATCCACTTCATCACTGTTATTGAGATTAAAGTAAGAATAACTTTTTTTGTGTTAAAATAGCATTAAATTCTCTTTAAAATGGTATGTAAGACTTCGTATTTTGTGAAATATAACAATTTTTTGAAGCATACAAAATTAGAAAACATAACGATTTTCAAAAGTGCCCACAATTTGGGTGACCACTGTATATAAGATAAAACTATAGATATAGTAGTTTCAATAATACACAACAAACAAAAAGTAAATAAAAAAGAATGTTTTTTTTAAAAAGCGAAAATGAGTAATTAATTTTATTTTTATATAAAAATTCTACAAAATAATTGATGTTATATTAAATCTCTATCTACTCAGCCTTAGTTTGCTTATTTTTGGCATTTCTGTTTAAAAAAGCATGAAAACTATATTTGTTTTCAGCGCATTTGGATGAACTAACTTATAAGAAAATATATAAACGCATTTTCTGAGGAATGAATATTTCACTGTGATAGATTCACTGAAAACATGAAATCTCAAAATCAATTCAATAAAATTTCATGAAATTTCGCATGCATGTATCCAAAACCTTTGGGGATTTTAAGATAGCTTCATTTAGACATATTTTACAGATACTTTAATTTCAAAACATAGACAAATTTTCATGAAAAAAAAATCATTAACGGCAACTTTAAATACTCATAAATATTCATTTATTAAAGTCATTTTTATCTTGTGGTCTACTTTATTTTATGTAGTTTGAGCTATATATAGGTGAAATAAAAATTAAATATTTCCATTATTTTTTTAACTTACTCTGTTTTTCCTAACTGAAAATTTTGCTAAATTTTCGTTAAGTACGTAGTTTTTTTTTTTTTTTTTTTTTTTTTTTTAACTAAAGACAATGAGTTTATTTTTTTCTTCTAATTGTGACTTCTCAAGTATGTTTTAGCTTTCTGATACATGAAAAATGCTTAAGTATTATTTTTAAAAAATGCATCTCCAAATCTACTCTGATTCACTCGATTTTTTTTCGTTGTCAGTAAGCTTCATTAAAGCCTTTATTCTATCTTTTCAAAACTGTTGCTACTTGCATGCAAAATTCTTCTCGAGATGAGCTATATGATTATTAAAAAGTTATATAATTATCAAAATTTGAGGCTTCAAAATATTTTGCCGAGGAAACGATTAAAATCGAATTATATAAAAAATTAATTGAAAATTTTAACCACCATTAATTTTGACTCATTAGTTGGTCGCCAAATGGAGCTAGTCTGTAATAATTCGAACCAACATTGTGGCATACGTATTTACTCACTTAACTTGAAAAAAAATGAAAAGAAAAGATCTAAAATAATTTCATCTTTTAACTCCCTACTGAATTCAGTAAAATTCTTTTAAATTGTGTTAAAAACATCAAAGCTCAGATAACATTTCATTTCCATTGATAGAATCCGAGGTAATTAAAGTCCTATATATAGAACACTAATTATCTCAATGGGTGTTTAAGAAAGACTAGAATAAAAAAATTCTTTCGTATGCTATTTTCAAATGTGCAGTTCTTTCTTTATTCTTTCCATAATTTTTAACAATTTAATGAAATTTCATTTCTAGGAAGAAATCCGATATAATTAGTGACCTATATACATAAATGGGTGGGCGCTTGAGGAAATTTAGGATAAAAAGACCTTTCCCACTCCTTTATCAAAGACACATCTACGTGCTTCATTCCATCCATAATTTTTAATTAATTTAATAAAATGATTTTGATATTAAAAAAAATCAAGATTAAGTAAAAATAAAAGATTTTTGCTTATAAAAATAGATATGTATTTCTAATATTATTTAAAGGTGTAATCTATATTGTTTAACTCGTAGTATTTGGGTTACAAAGTTTTATAATCATTTTGCATAACATTTGAGGGATTTTGACTGAAAAAAATTTGAAATTCGCATATTCTTTGTTGACGTTTCTTCGGTTATATGGCATTATCAAATAAACATAGATACTTTTTTTTATTTCATACAAATGTCTGCATTGGTATCCCGATGGTTTTCCATATACTGCTTCCAATTTTGAGCTATACAGGGTGTTGCAAAATCCGACCGACAAATTCAGAGGGCTGGTAGTAGGCATCAGTAGGATAAAGAATCACCATACAGTATGGGGTAATAAACGACGTTTAATTGGTGAAAATCGCAAAAATATAGAGTGGGAAAACTGTTGGAAATTGTAAAAAATTAATAAAAAAATAACAAATGGTGTTTCAACTACGAATTTCTTTAAGTGAAAGTGCATTCTTAAAAGTTTTTTTATGCTGGTAACATGCGGTTTTGATGATCTAGGGGGCTCGTAAATTACTGAAAACGAAAGAGTAGTTTAGAACCCATATTTGCAAGAAATATTAAAACTTGAAGTAAAATAAAAGCTTGAAAATGTAAGGAATTTTATGTTCTATAATTTGATATGAGCATGCAGTATGAAAGCTGGGGAGTTTTAGAGATATTGAAGAAAAACTAAAATGGGAACTAGAAAACATCACTGCAACATCAGTACCGATGTTCGCAGAGAACGTTGTGAAATTCGAAAGAAAAATCCAAAGCAAGTATAATAGGCATTAAGTAGATAAAAAATTACTAGAAAACACAGGCTCACAGGTTATTCAGTTAAAATCGCAAAAACAGTCATCGAAAAGACAATGAGTCTGGCGAAGAGAATGGCCCTACGAATGCGAGGATTAGGAATAAGGTAATAGAAAAGAAGCTTTCTGGTATGTAAATTTTTCTTGCGTTCGAGCAAAATAAAAGAAGTGAGCAAGTATTCATTAATGAACATTTCAGAAATGATGGTCACTAAACTTCATTCACAAACCACAAATCAGATTTCACGAATGTAACTAAAATGTGCCGGTGCTCCATCGTGCATTAACCAAATTGTCGATGTTCCCTGCAGTAAATACGGAGCAACGTGCTGGAAGAAAGCAAGGTACTTTTTGCAGCTGACGCGTTCTGGCAGAAGATACGGTCCAAATAGAAGACTCTGCCCAGATCTTAATATCAAATTTGTGTTGCAAGTCCGACGATATACTGGAATGGGGATTTTAGAATGACCAAATATTCGCATTGTGCGTGTTGAAGACACCTTATCTCGTAAAGCAGGCTTCATCTGAGAATGAAACTCTAGCAGAAAAGTGTGCATCTTCCTGTGTGGCATTAGGTATCCAGCGTTCGAACTCCATCTGATTTGTGACTTTCATTGAAAATCCAATTTTCATACCTGCGATACTAGCTTTTTAGGAAATTTTTCATCTGCTCAATGCCTACTATCCTGCCTCTGAATTTTTCTTTCGAATTTGACAACGCTCTCTGCGAACATCAGTACTGATGTTGCAGCGATGTTTTCTGGTTACCATTTTAGTTTTTCTTGAATATCTTTAAAACTCCCCACTTCTCGCACTACACACTTATATAAAATTATAGAATATAAAATATCTTACATTTTCAAGCTTTTATTTTTCTTCAAGTTTTAATATTTTTGAAAAATATGGGTTCTAAGTTACTTTTTCGTTTTCAGTAATTCACTACCCCCTAGATCCTCAAATCCGTATGTTACAAGCATGAAAAAAAGACTTTTATTAAATGTTCTTTCACTTTAAAAGAATTCATAGTTGAAACACCATTTGTTATTTTTTTTTATTAATTTTTTTACAGTTTCCAACAATTCTCCGACTCTATTATTTAGCGATTTTCACCAGTTAAACTTCGTGTGGGACCCCATGTATTAAGGTGATTCTTTATCCTGTTGATGCCTATTATCCCCCCTCTGAATTTGTCTGTCGAATTTGGCAACGCTCTGTACAGAAGCAATGTATAGTGTTTTCATCATTTATCATGATTTGTTCTTGCATGTGTTTACAAATCGAAATCTTTTATTCATTTGAAAATTGATCAATGCCCTATTTCCTCAAGAATAGTAATTTTATGATTTTCGAAAACCCAATGGTGTTCTTATTTTTATATAATATATTTTATATAATTATTTTTATAATTATATAACTCCATTCATATTCTTACTATAATTATTTACGAGACCATATTACCATTGTACAAATCAAGCTTTGCAGTTCTTAGCCTTTTCGTACTTTGAAACAGATATCAAAGAAACAACATTGAAAAAATTTTGGCAAAACGAGTCGAGTTTTTTTTTTTTTTTTTCTGTTTTTGTTTGGATTATGTGAGTATAAATTGACACCATTTTTTAAATTTTAACGAAACAATATTACAACGAACAATAGCAAAAAAAATATTCAACAGAGAAAAAAAATGTTTATTTTTGGGGCCATTTTTTTGGCTATCAATCGAATATATTTTGCTGCTCAATATATAAATAATGCCATTTTTGATCCTACATTATTAGTGACTTTATAATATAAATTTCGATGGAAAGAATTCTTCAGTTTTATTTTTTCTCTTTGCTTTACTTAATTATTTCAGTAAACTACAAGCTGAAATTTATCAAATTCTAATTTGGTATTTCAATAATTCTTAGAATGAAAACAGATCAAATAATTTGGTTTTAGCTTGACCTATAATAAGTTTTTAAATTACTTCAAGTGACAAGTGATATTATAGATATTATTTTATTTAAAGCTACTTTCTGTCAGGGGAAAATGAACAGTACATATCTTTTTTTCAATATATTGCAAGGCTAAGAAAAAGGCTGTCTTATTCCAAAAAGAAACAAAACTGGGCACAATGTATGAGGAAAAAACTCAACGTGGAAGATAAATATTTTCTATATAAATGAATTTCAAGTTATAATAATTTAAATAAATACTAAGAACTAAGAATAGAAAACTTAAAAATAATGTTTTTTTATCCAGAAAAATTAGTTATGCTTAAAAAATCTTTTTTATTATAAAAGAAATGAGAAACGAGCTCCAGTAATGTAAAATGCAATTTTTTAAATGACCCAGACAATTTTTCCCCCCAAAAGTATGACTTCGATAAAAATACGATCAAGTGATATCTGCATAATAATGTTTAGCTGTTTATTCTGGAAATGATTGAGGTCAAAATATCACGAAATCTCTCCACTATGCATATTGTATTAAATTTATTGATTGTAGTAGACCAAAAACGTCGCATGACTTATGTACAAAAACGCTTCTAGTGCCTCATATCATTAACGCTTCAAGTTTTCAGATTTTTATAGCTTGTATATCTATTTTACGTTGGATCTTTCAAAAATTTAAATCGTTGAAACATTGATGAAAATCTATATAAAAGTAAAACATTTCACTCTTATCAAAGCATACAAGATGAAAAATATAGCATAATCTATCTAAGACATTTATCTATAGTTCGCGTTTAAATGGCAAAGTGACAAAAAACGATAATTTCTCGGCATGCGCACTTCTTACAGCTTTTACTGCCCCAATTTTCTCACCTCTTCCTTACGCCCCTGCTTAGGGCGCCGCCCTGGTGGCCATCCTTCGTAACTAAGCCACACCACTGAGAGATACTCTGGCGTAAAAAGCTAAAAAATCCGGCTACGGTGTTTACTATCCTTTCTTGGAGAAAAAGCCGGACATGCCGACTTAGCCGGGGCGGCCCCACTCAGCCGCCCGACCGTCGGTAAGTGCCCTTTTTCCACTTCTTCCTCACAATCTTCCCAAGCCCCATTTTCCGGACCGGTATTGTTTGTTGGAATTTCACACTGGGGGAGGGGGGATTTCCAGCAGCTGTCTTTCGACGGAGGGGGGGGGGGTGGGCAGAATTTTCGAACGTTCGAAAGGGGGGTAGCACCGCAAACTGTCATGGCCGCCTTGGCAGTGGCGCTGTCGGTGAAACTGGAGAGTTCATTTTCGGGTCTACCTGCGAGCTGAAAGCTATCGTCTGGCTGTTGTTCGAAAAAAGGGTTTCGCTAAGGAAATTCATTCCAGAATCGTTTGCTGGTCCCTCCCAGATATCATTCCCCTGGATCGTTCTGCTCGCATTTGTGTTTTCCGTTCCTTGCTGATAATTTGTTTTGTTGGAATATATATTCCCGGATAACTGTGGAATTGGATATTGGATTTTATTGTTTGTGTTATCAGAAACCGGAAGTGCAGGTATGTTCTTGATGGAATGTTGTATTCTCTTTTTTTTTAACACTAGAAATAAAGCATACGGCGTCTTTTTAAAAGCTATAGCAATTTGTAGATAAGGTAAACGAGTTAAGATTACATTGATAAATTTGCAATGAAAATATTTCATTCAAAATTTTTTTATTTGTAGAAAAGAGAATGTTCTTCTTTTAATATTAAAATTGGTTGGAAAAAAATTCGTAAGTTGAAAGCTTTTTTTGGCATTTTAACTTTTAATAAACTTTCATATTAATGTACGAGAACAAGAATTTCTATATACTTTGACATTTTATAACATTCCGGGGGCAATTTTATAAACATTTTAAACTTAAGGAATTTAAAATTAAATGTCTTTAAGCTGAAATTTTAATGAAAAAATAAAAATTTTGGAATTGAATTATATTTTCATGTTAATAACGAAATTTTATTGAATAAAATCACTTTTTTATGATATGAATTAACTAAACTTTAAATTATAAACTTGTTTTAGTGAAAAAAAATGCGTATTTATAGTTTCTTAAGTTAAATTTAACATTAGCTTGTAATTTCTGTGTGACAATTTAAATGTCTGTTGACATTTAAAATTAAAATTTTTCAGTAAAAAAAAGGAGAAAAGCTCATAAATGTTTTTTAAGGAGATAGCATCATTTTTTTTAACAAGTGATTTTTTATATTCTTCATTTTCTAAAGATTTACATTAAGAAACATCATCTACAAATAGAAGTTTGAAGTCGCCTTTTAATATCCATAAATAAGGTGTTATCTCAAAAGAAATTCAGTTAATTTCTTATCAATAAAGCATTTGCTTGAGAATTCGACAGCTATGTTAACAAAAATCTACGAAATTAAATTGACATAAAAACTTTCTATATATGCATCTTTATTTTAACGAGTCCTATTTCCGAACTCTGAAATCCATTATAAGTTTAATATTATTTTAGGTTATATTTGTATTTTAGAAGTAATATAAAGAGAAACGAAGTTTTAACCATTGATATGTTGCCATCGATAACATAATAAATATTGTGAAAAAATTTTATAAAGTAATGCTTTGAATTTATTTTTTAATTTACTAGCAGATGTCACTTTTCATTTTAACAGATTAATCATACATAATATTTTTTTGACACAATTAATATAAAGTTGAATGAATTAAAATTTTATTTTTTAACTCTAAATATATTTTGTTCAAAACTGTTGACTGATTCTCCCCCCCCCCATAAAAATCAAAAAATAAGTATTGAGTTTAAGAGATTTTATTCAAAAATTAGATAGAGAAAAATATGGAACAGAAAGATTCAAATAAATTTTATTTTATGACACGAAAGTTCTTATTTAGCCAACAATTTTAAACAGCTTTTTTTATGTTCGAAACGAATGAAATCTATGATTTGAGCAATTCCCACTGCAATAATTCTGACTGATTTTCCTTCAATTTTTGAAATACTTCATAAATATTCTATGATTTCGACTATACAGTTTGATGGAATCGGTTAAACATTTTAAAATGCAATCGAAATATATAAAGCTGGACGCGCATTAAAATATAAAATAAGATTCCGACAATATTAAACATGTATATTATTTGCAATCCTTTTTTTCAATGCAATGTAATAGTAAAAATTACTTTAAATCATGATTTGAAAATGGCACTGCAATACTTAATAAAAGGCATATTTAAACTCTGATTATCAAAATTTGCATTTATAATAACTTGCCAATTTCTGTTTTACTTAATTGTTTATTAAGTATATCTAAACTTTAGTTATCAATAATTGGATTTAATGAATTTCACAATTCCAGTTTGTAGAGTAATTTATCAAATATGTTGAAAATTTCACCAAATTCTTCTCAAAAACTGTATTTTTTTATTTATCAAATTAAATTTGAGTGTTCTTTAAAAGTGTTCTAAAAATGATATTGATAGCGGCTTACTTTTTTGTAGAGGATGGGGGAGGGGAAACCTGAATTATATCGAATATTTATGAAAGAGAATTTTAAAAAATCGTTTGCTAATTTTAAATACGTGTACTAAAAAAAGATATTGGAATGACATTAAATCATTAAAATAATTATTTATAAAAATGAATGTGATTTTTATTATGTCTGTTGTTAAAAATAAGAAAAAAACATTTTTTTTTTCAAAAAAAAAAATGTTTTGAGGTTTGCGGAAAATCTTTAACGAAATTAAATTATAGTTAAATAAATATATATAGAGAGAATTTTAAATATTATACTTAACATGAAAATTAAACTATTGACAATTTTTGATTTAATATTTGGATATTTATTCAAAGAATTTCAGCAGGTGCGCTGACATTTCCTCGTCTTAATTCGTCAACGCAAGAAATATCGTTATTTCTGTTCTTTTACGAGATCATGCTACCATGAAAGAAGCAAGACATAATTCCTGCTTTCACTACGCTTGCTTTATATATATATATATTTTTTTTCGCTACAGTCTTTTGGCAGTGCTATCAATCCCATTGTTGAGACATATCGAGTCATCCGTGAAAAAATAGATAATGTAAGTGGGAAATGTTTGAAAGAGTGTTGGATTTCGATTTTTTCTCGGTCCAGTGATTTTGTTTACTGTGGCATAGGAACCGAATCGCAGGAAAGATGGTATTACAGAATTTCATCTCGATGTGTTAACGATGAATTAAAATTATTAGTAAAGTTATTTACTGTGGCATAGGAATAGAAACGCAGTAAAGGGGGTTTTACAGAATTTCATCTTGATGTGTTAGAGATGAATTAAAATTATTAGTGAAGCTGTTTGTTTACTGTGGCATAGAAAGGCAGAAAAGCTGGTATTGCAGAAATTTTTCTTGATGTGATAGCGATGAATTAAAATAATTAGTGAAGCTGTTTACTCTGGCATAGAAAGGCAGAAAAGCTGGTACTACAGAATTTTTTCTTGATGTGTTAAAGATGAATTAAAATAATTAGTGAAGCTGTTTACTTTTTTCATAGAAAGGCAGAAAAGCTGGTATTACAGAATTTCTTCTTGATGTGTTAGCGATGAATTAAAATTGTCATACCATTTATATGAGATGAAAAGAATTTAACTTCAATAATTGATTTGAATGTCTTAGTCTTTTCCTAAATTTTGCTTTTGATTAAGGATGCGTGTATTAAATTTGATTTTGATATCATGTAGTTTTTGATTATGCAGACATCATTAATTCAAAAATTAATTTGATTATTAAAGGGCTTATGGTATATTGGATCATAATATAGTTCAGGCTGCATTTTTTAGGATTTTTTCTTGATGTAGAGATGAATTACAATTGTCATACTTTTGTCATATCACTTAACATGTCGTATAAAGTATTTAACTTTAATAATTGATTTGAAAGTCTTCGTTTTTTCCCTAAATTTTACTTCAGATTAAAAGGATACTTGTATTAAATTTGATTATTATATAAAATAGATTTTGATTATGCAGACATGATTAATACAATAAATTCAAGTGCCTATCGCATTTTGGATCATAATAGTGTCCAGGATGAATTTTTTTTCATGACTTCTCAACATGACTTCTTTCATGACTTCTTCTCGCATTGCATTCGAATTTAATCAACATTTCTCAATGTCTAGACGATTATGTTTATTAGGGAAATCAGACATCTTGGGATTTCTTGCTTAACAATCGAATTTGTGGTAATTCGCATATTTATAATTCATCACTGGCTCAAATTCTTGGGGGGGGGCATTGAACTGCTTTTTTCATTTCGTTTCTAAAATGAATCCTCTCTGACGTAAGGGAATATTTTAGACTTTAATTCACTAGTGACTTTTAATTTATTACTGCTCAATGTATTTAGAATAAAAAAATAGAAATTTCTAAATTTCTTGACTTGACTTCTTCTAAAAAACTTGAAATACCTTAGAAGTGGCTTGTAATACTTTATTCTTAATTTAATTGTACAATCATTACATTCAAAATTGAGTATATTATTTCTTTAATAAAATTATTTATTTATTAAAATTATTATTTCTAAAATTAATGAACTTTTTAATGTTAATTAGCATCTATCCCTTTATTTAATAAATTTGCTTATTTATCAATTATATATGATTATCAAGATTATTGAATATTAGAACTAAACTTATACTATCATTTATAATTTTAAAAAATTTCATTTTCTTTTGTTGTACTTAAGTGTTTTTTTTATTTCGAATTCAGAAGATAAATCGAAGTTGTATCGTTTCCTTGCCTGTTTTTACTTTATCAACTTTCTCTGTGGTTTGATAAGAAATGTTTGCCTTATAAATATGTAGTATATTAGTATGTTGAAAAGAAAGAAATCTTTTAGAAATAAGCAATATGAAGAATTGCAAAAAAAAAAAAAAAAGAAAGAAAGATGTAATTATATTTATTTTAACCATTCGTTTTCATCACATTCTTTGTATTAAATTGTAGTTATAATTTCATCTGTAATTTGTTGTACATCCAATACGATGTTCTGATGACACAATTTCCTATTAAACTTTGTAAATATATTAAAAGTCTTTCTAATGGTACAGTTTAGCAAATTTAGTCAATTCTTATGATAGGTACGCATGATTCTTTTTCTTTCTTTAAATTAATGGAATAATGAAAATTTCGAATAATTCTTTCTTGGCTGGGAGGTATTAAGCCCAGTTTTATGTATTAAATTATGAAATTTTGTCTTGTTTTTTCTGGATTTATTTTATTTTGGATCTATGTATTTTTAAAAAAATCTGTGTAACGCAATAAATGGTTTTAATGGAAGAAAATATTATAAAATAATATTTTTGCTCTTGTTTGATTTAACCCTTTATTTAGCAAATTATTTTACCAACAATTTTTCAAATTTATTTTTGAACTATTAGTTAAGTTTTGATACAGAATAACTTAAGAAGGGAAAAAATTAATTAAAATAATTAAATTAATAATAAAAGATTTGTAGTATTATGTTTAGTTATTATTTGCTGCTTTCTATTGGAAAAACGTTCCTCGTGCTCTTTCAAATACTGTTAGAAAAAAATAGTCATATCGTGAAGATATCGTCAGATTTAAAAGGTATTTTAAAGTACCATCAATAAATAAAGGTTTAGCAGAGCATATTTCAATATAGAACGGAGCACATTATATATGTATTATTTTTAAATTCTCCCAACATGGCGATATAACACAATGGGGATAAGGTACTAAATATAATCTCTGAATCTGCAGTACTTAAAAGCTTATCTTAGCACTGTTATTATTCAACATAAGGTGACTATCTAAATTCTTCAGAAAGTGGAACATACATTAAAAAACAATATATTATTATCATTAATAAAGAAACATCGGTGAATAATGGGATGAACATGGGGTTAATTTATCATCTAGATTCGTAGTTTTTGTTTCTTCCTTTTTTTGTGTCTATTTGTGCTATGCTCAATTGGAAATCCATTCATATTCGTTATGTACTTATTTGCTTTACAGTGAGGTGTTACTTTGCAACGAAATACTACTTAGTGAGCTATTTACATAAAATTAAATGAACTATTTATACAGAACTAAGTAAGCAACAACAAATTATAAAAAAGGAATTTTATTCAAAATTAAATAATAGAAATCTATATTAAATTATTGAATGTAGTAATAATAATCTAACATTTTTAAAATTAATTCATAAAAATATATACAGAGCTCTAAAAATTTATGCTGATTTCATTTGCATTTCATTTTTTTATTAACTAGGTGACCACTTGGTTCACTGAAAGTATTGGTTATATATGATTGCAGCTAAACCGTTTTTTTTTATCGTGTGAGAACAGGATGTTATTTTGGTTAGGGGGTTTCGAAGCTCTAAATCGCGTAGGCAATGAATATTGAAGCTAGCTCTAAATCGCGTAGGCATTAAATAAAGCATAAATGACAGTTTTCATCATCATCTTTTAATCGCATAAATTTTTTTACTTGCTTTTACCAGTATTGCATTATTATTATGTATGCTTCTTTGAAGGCAAATGTGTTTTTAAAAGGTTCACCTGCTTTTACCAGTATTGCTTTATTATTACGTATCTTTCTTTGATAGCAGATGCGTTTCTAAAAGGTTGAAGTAAAACTATGACATTATAGCTGTTATTTCATCTCAAAATCGGTCGAGATCCAAAACTTTGTTTGCCAACTAGAAAAATTGAAAATGAAAGTTTAAAAAATTATCATTATATATATATATATATATATATATATACATACATACATACATATATACGTATATGAGAGAGAGAAGTCTCGTGATCGTTTCCAGCCGGTTTAAACTGGTTAATGACTTAAATTAAGACAAATAATGACTTAAAAATAATATTTTCCCATGATAACTTGAAATTTGTGATAGTAGATTTAATTTAAATTTTTTTAAATAATTCTATGTTTATGATTCCACTAAATTGTCTCACATTAAAAGTGTTATCTTAATTGTCCTAGTTAAGATGTATTTATTTTGTAAATGAAACCTTCTAATTGAGACCAGTCCTATGATATCCTGGCACTATTTTAAAGATGCAGATGTGCAGTTCGTCTATCTTATGAATTTTGTGTTAGTGTAACTTCGTTTCTTATAAGTTTCGTAAACTAAACAGATTATTTCTTTAACTGTTTGCGGTGCAGTCAATCGAACAGTCAGATCGTTGATGAAACAGTGAAAATAGTTTAAATTTCGCGGCAACGATGTAATTTATTGTTGGAAATTAAGCAAAAAAAAGTTTTTTAAACTGAAAAATTTATCAAATTTTAATATTTCTTAAATTGGTATCATTAAAAAGACAGTTTTTTACATGTTTCAAATTGTGTGAAATTCATTTTTCATTTCAAAAGTTATCGTGGAGTTATTCGGGGTAACTATCGTTACCTCGAATTATCCCGAAAAATTTTTAATTAAAATTTCAATTTATAATTAAAAATCGCTTCGAGGTGCACATTTTCACCTAGCTAGCCACCAAAACATATATGCCAAATTTAACAGCAGTAGCTCATATGGTATGACCTGTAAAGCAACAACAACAACACACACACACACACACACACACACACACACACACACACACACACACACACACACACACACACACACACACACACACACACACACACACACACACACACACACCTTTATTACGCGATAAGCTGTGTCGTCAAAAATTAATGATAATTTAAATTTTCAACTGACAATGTTAGGTAATTTGATCTATAAATAGCTTTTTTATCAAAATATTTAAGCTTCAAACTCGTCATATAACTTACAAAATTTTAGAAGCCTTATGCTATTATGTTCGTTGTGCTGTGTATTTCTCTAATTTTCTGTCAATTCTCTTAAAATGTTAAGTTTAAATTCAAAAGGAAATGATTAAACTTCAATTCATACAAAAACCTTTTAGCTGAAACAAAACATGTTTTTTGAAAAAATCTGAGTGCAGAAAACAGAAGTATTTTACATTGTTTCTACGGATACTACCTTTATAATTTACATAATACCTCAAAAATTTATTCAAGAACAATAATTCATAATAAAATTCACTTTTTATTTTTACTTTCCAAAAGGATTTAGATAGCGTAAATGATATTTTATTTTTTCAGTTAGTAAATATATTTCTGAAAAGGTTATGAATTCCAAATATTATACAGTTCTAAGGAATTATATTCAGTTAATATATATTATTCTATATATAAATATTCTTGATATACTATAGATAATCTTCATATTTTATACAGATATGTAAAGGGTAAATTTTATTTAAAACACCGAATACAAAAATCTTTGCATCCTATTTTAAATCTCTTAATATAATTCGTCTCCTCCTTCTATTCTTTTTTATCTAAATCGTCTGCTTTTAAAATCATTTGTATCTCTATATTCTCTACAATGACATCAAATTCTTGTTTAATTTGTACAATTATTAATGGATTTTAGAATTTAATT
The DNA here is from genome assembly GCF_947563725.1 of Argiope bruennichi. Classification (NCBI taxonomy): domain Eukaryota; kingdom Metazoa; phylum Arthropoda; class Arachnida; order Araneae; family Araneidae; genus Argiope; species Argiope bruennichi. The sequence goes on from NC_079156.1 coordinate 109,834,750, forward strand.
AAGGAAGTATCATTAAACTTGAGAGTTAATTAATTCCTATTAAGTACTTATTAATAAGATGGTATAAAAATTGCAGTGGCATTTGTAAACTAAAAATAAAAAAAAAACTCATTTTCATGATTCTGATAAATTTGAATGAAACAAATCATATGATTTATAGAACGGTTCTATTGTTAAAAAAATAAATTAAAAAAAGCACGTATACTGATTACTTAATATTGTTGTTAGTCAAAATCCTCCAAAAGTGAAAGCCATAGCAAAAATATATAGATGAATTGAAAACCTATTTTTAAATTTTATTAAAAAATCGTTATTGTCCTAATAATGATATTTATCTTTAGATAATCTCTGTCACAAAAAATTAATGAAAGAAATTAAATGAAATATAGACATTAGCGAAAGATATTCTATATTTTAGAATTGCATTAATTTTCTATATAATAATATTAATAATGGAAAAACAAATTTATATGAAAAACGATTTTATTAATTCAATTTTTTGCATTATTAATATAACTTAATGCAATCAATTCATCCAATATAAACACTGGTGAAAAATATTCAATATTTTAGAATAGAATTAATTTTCTATATAATTATATTAATAATGAAAAAAAATTTATATGAAAACGATTTTTTAATTAATTTTTGTTGCATTATTTGTATTATAAACCAATGCCTCTACTGCAACACTCAATGCCATTACTTGAATGATTGACTAAATGTATGACATCATTATGCCTAGTAATATGCATAACAGAATTTATACATGTATCATTAATTATTCGACAATGGAAGGCAGCATGCTAGCCACGGTACGTATTTAATTATTAAACAACAAGCTTACTATATCTGAATAATCTGGAAAATTTTTATTTAATTTTTTTTTCTAAATAAATTATCATTTAATGATGAATTATGCAAAATAGTGTCATATAATCATTCCAAACATATGAAATCAGAAAAAAATCCTAATTATTTATGTGTATTTAATTAGTGAATAGAAAATTTAGACCATATAAAAATTCTAATGATACTTTGTTTAGAATGAACTTTTGTTTGTTAGTGAGGCATGCAAGAAAAACATCATTACACTATTAATTTTTTTTAAATGTGTAGTGATCTGTTTAATAATTTATAAATTAAAATGATGAAAAGTCCATGATAAATGAAAAGATATTTTAAAAGTTTAATTTTTAAAAGTAAATCAACATAATTGATTACTTGTCTGTGTTTATTATGAATAGCGCACTTAAAAGATTCAGTAGGAGTTAGCTTCAGACGTAGTCTAAATTTTAATTAAAATGTTCAGAAAACGAAACTAATATGATGTTTATGAAAGAGATATAATACAATATATAGAATATGTTTGGTTAGATTAAAAAAAATAATAGCCATTTAATTATCTTTTGGTAGTTTGAAACTGACGGAACAGAAATAAAATTTCTTTTTTAGTTAAAAATAAAGACAGATAAAAAAAAAGATATCTGCAAATAAAAAGGCAGATAAAAATGAATATATTAGAAGAAAGCAACGATTTTCTTAATTGAAATAGCAGCAAAATCTGCGCTTTGTTTATAGCAATTGCAATAAATAATAAATAATATTTTGATAAATAATTGTAAAAATAATAAAAATTTCGATAAATATTAAAAAATACGAATAATTTTTTTAAAATTAACATTTTTAGTTAAAATTAAAAAAAAATATTAAAAAGACAATATATTTTGAATGTTAAATTGTAATAAATAATACTTAAAAATAAACAGTAGAGCTCACAATAGAGAAGCCCAAATTTTTAAAAGAAAATAAGTGAGGATTATTTTGTGTGATATTTTTAGCGTGATTATATTTAAAGTAAAGTTTCTAGCTTGATTATATTTAAAGTATTTCTAAATTACATGAAGAAAGGTGTAAAAAAATTTTAAAAACTTTCTTCAGGGTAGAACGTTGAAACTAAGATCTACCAAATTTGGAATATATTTACTTTTTCGATTGTAAATGTTCACTCTGAAAGAGTTTAACAATATATTTCTATAAGAAAAAAGGTTTAATAGAAAAGTTTTTCTTCAATTAAAAAAAAAGTTTTTTTTAATAACATCGGTGTATGCAATTACACATACTATTTTCTCAAAACTTTAATTTTAAATAGTAAGGATTTCAATGATACTAATTTTATTTTCGAATAATTTTTCTTTATTTTTGATAAATTTTTAAAAATGTTTTTAATTTTATTTCACATTTTAACATTTCATTATTTCAGTCACTAGATTCATACTTACGCTTATTTTTATAATATTAAACATAGTTTTTTTTGTTAAACGTTATCGTTGCTATAATAAAATATATATTATTAAAAAGTACATAAAGGCAGACAGGTGAGTTCTGTATAAAACCAGAGGTTCGAATCTCCTTTAATTTTATTGCCAGTCGTCTTTGGCGACTAGCTGCTTTATCGGGAATATTTTGTAGGCCAAATGTTTTGACTTGTGTTGTACTTTTTGCCTTTTTGAAACTTCTTTTAACTTTATCTAGATTTAAGAAAATTGATACTACTTGGAGAAATATTTTTATAAGAATAAACAAAAACTATCAATTTTATTTAGATAAAAGTTTTAATAATTTCGTTTCATAACTTCAATTATAAGATGGAAATATCTGTTGCAAAAGTAATTTAAACATATCGAATGACAAATATATCGAATTTTTTTTGGTCAAATGATGTTTGAAACTCAATTTGGTACATATTTGTACTTGGAAATATTTTTACAATATTGATTTTAATATTCAGAAAATTATAATTATTTTCCTACGATAGACATATAGAAGGTATGCAAAAGTATTTACAAATAACAGATTTCTAGAATTTTTAGAAGTTAATCTTCCATGAGTGAAAAAGAAATTAAGAGTTTCTTCATCGGCTTATTCTCAAAATTCTGAGCGTAATTTTAAAAATGACCTTTTTCTCTGAAATTAATTAAAACTAGTTTCTAAAAAAGAAAAAACATTTATTATGCTTAAAAATCTGAACAAAATACAACTGTATAAAATTCACAATTATAATAATATCGTATATTATTTCGGTGATGTTATTGTATAATATTTTGACGAAGCTTCAAAAATCTTCAAAAATTGTCATTGCTAAAACTTTAATTAACTAGCTGTCTTTGGTGACTATCTGATTCACCAAGGATATTGTTATTTATTTTAGTAAAACCTCTTAGACATAATTTAATGCTCACTAACAAATTATTTTTAAGCAACAAATTGTCATGAATCTTAAAAGCCGTGTTATTTTAATATATTTGCTGCAAATATTCTGTTTATTTTTCGTATGAATGTTTCTAATGCTGACTGGACTCGTGACATCATAACGTTTATAGGAATGTGATTACCGGGTTCATTTATTTTCTGAGTTTCGGGGTACCGTAACTTCATTTTTTTTAATTCGTTCTATAAATTTCATAAATATTTAACCAAATTATTCTACTTTAGCCTTCAAACAATGGGAAAAAATCACTTGATTAAATATTTGATGAAACTATGAAAACTGTTTGATTTTCAGGCAATAATGTTATCTATTTTTAAAATTAAACAATAATGTTATTCAACAACATTTGAAAAATATTTTTTATTAATGCAAAAATGTAAATAAATATTTATAAAAAATTTAAATTTTAAATGAATTAATTCTTTAATTTTAATTTTATTTAATATATATTTATAAGAATTATTATTTTTCTATTTTTTGATGAAAATATTTCTTTTTAAAGATCAGGGAAATTTTGCATTACTATAAAAGTGGTATCACTAAGAATATTATTTTTTAAAATAATTTTTAGGTGGTGTAAAAAATTATTTTTGTGTTGTAAATTTACAGAAGTTATGGTGAAGAAATTCGAAATTTGTTGAAATTTTAATAAATTAATATTTTTGTTGAAATTCCCGATGAGCACGCGCGCGCACAAGCACGCACACACACGCACGCACGCACGCACGCACGCACACGCACACACTCACTACTATTAGAGAGGCATAAAAATATCTAAAAGCATAAATACGTTTAAAAAATCAGACAATTTAAAAGATCTTTAGAATATATCATTAGGTATATGTTGAATTTTATAACTGAAATATTCAGTATTTTGATAAAATTCAACCGTATTCAAAATTTAGTAGAAACCAAATTTAATTCAAAACCAAAATTTAACATAAGCCTTGTTATTCCTATCCAGAAAATAGAATCGAGAAAAAGGAGTAAACAACCCAAAAAAGGAAGGAATGTTTATCTTGACTGATTTGATAGCGTATCAAACGATTTACAAATTTACAAAGAGAGCAGATGTTTCCTTTTTTGATTTGCAACTGATTTGGGGATAGATAATCTTTGATAAGATAATCTTAATCTTTGGCTAAAAGATTTGTAAGAACATATAAGAATGAAAGGGTAGTAAACATTTATTTATTCTGCTTAATTTAGAATAGTTTATGGCTTACATGCTAATTTTTTTTTATACCTGAATTGATAACTTCTAAGAAACGCAACTTTTGTACAATTTTCACCATGTCAATAATAGTTGATTTTAACTAACACATTTAGTATTTAGCATTGGTTTTACTTCCATGAATTCATATTAATTATACGAAATCCATATCGGAAAATTTTGATATATTTCTGTAAAAAAAAGCGGGAAACTAATAAAAGGGCTATACATTCCTAACGGTAAAAGCCTAGTGAATAGCGGCATAATTGAAATTTATCTGAATATTATATATGTGTAGGGAACTTTTTTTATTTCTGTATTTTATTAAACTAATGCTGTAAATATTTTTAAAAGTTAGCTAGCCTAATAATCGTCAGCATAGATAATTTAATTTTTCTTTAGCCGAAATTGAATGATTGAAAAAAATTCATTTTGACCAGCTGGAAGGCAACCGTAGATTCCTTTACATCTGAGTTATTATCTGGCAACATAAATTGTTGATGTTAGAAACAATCAAAATTAAGGTGTGAAAATTACTTTCCAGTCCCCAACTTAAAGATATTACAATTATTAAAAAATACAAAAATTCGTCTTAATTTGGTGCGAATTTGGCTAATAGGATTTATTTTTCTATCTTCAATATTAAGAAAGTTATAGCGAAATGAAAATTTCATCCTGCACCATTTCCACCGCCTTTAAACTAGATGACCCATTTACAAACAGAGATTTTTACATTTCTGACAAAATATTACAAGCCAAGTAAAATCCAAAAAAAAAATATAATAATTTAGTTATTTTGTTCACATGATAACGTGGGGAAAGCATTATACGCATATAAACCTTTGAGAAAAGGATGGTTTTGGGTCTAGGACCACAATTGGTGAAAATTTGAAGAAATGTTCCTGAAGTCTTGTCATGAAAACCATTGATATAGGTAGTCTTCCAAATATAGTTGTTGGCTAATTTGAACAATTTCCAATATAGTTATTTTAGTCTAATTTGAACGATTTCATTTGTAGTTGTTGTAAGCTTATTTGAACGATTTCATTTGTAGTTGTTGTAAGCTTATTTGAACGATTTCATTTGTAGTTGTTGTAAGCTTATTTGAACGATTTCATTTGTAGTTGTTGTAAGCTTATTTGAACGATTTCATTTGTAGTTGTTGTAAGCTAATTTGAACGATTTCATTTGTAGTTGTTGTAAGCTAATTTGAACGATTTCATTTGTAGTTGTTGTAAGCTTATTTGAACGATTTCAATTTTAGTTGTTGTCAACTAATTTAAACAATTAAGAATTTAGAAATCTTTCAGAAAGTTAAGTATTTTTTTTTTAATTTTGAGCAATGCATTATTACACATGACATATAGAGTTTTTTAAAAAAAAATAAGTGTTTTAAGAGGGATACTTTAGTATATATAACAAACATTAGTAGTATAACAAACATTAGCATATATACAGAACGGAATTTTGCTTCAAAAAGCTCATTATTTAGCTTTCTTATATTATTATATTCTTATTTAGCGAAAATATACATATATCTATTAAGAACAAACCAGTTAATATGCCCATCATTTTATTGAATTTTTTCACTGTCTCTTTGTTTCTTAAAATAGAAAAAAAGAAAATAGTGAGCTCTCTGTTAAAGGAAAAATAATTCATATATTTGGCCTTTAGCTTGAAAATATTCATCGTTTCTCTTTACTATATTTCAGAAAACAGATAAAATACATAAACATAGCCATAAACATTGTTCTGACTAAAATTATTTATATGTCTGGCATTCTTTATAAATTGCTGCTTTTTAGAATATATCAGGAAAACCCTCCTGTTATTTTCAGCTTTCAAATTACCTAGATATGCTGAACGGTCATGTTGTTTCGTACATTGAGTTTATTAATGTATTTTATCGATTTGACGAGTAAGCGAAAAAACCCAACTTTGCTGATTCCTTTGTGGAGCCATACCTGTGAAAATTAGGTTTTTCCACCTATTATTTATAAGATCGGAAGATACTGCTTGAGGTGTCTGCCTAGCAAATTTTAATTTTCTCGTATACGCAGTGAGACTATTGTAATGTTCTAAACATAAGATTTCAATTTTTAACTGTTCTCTCATATTTTAAAATTCCTTGAGTTGGAAAATCACTTCTTTATTTTCTTGGATACGATAAAAAAGTTTGGAATCGTCGAAAAAATCTGAATTCGGCATTTTGATCAATTTCCACATTTCAGATATCTCTGAGTGCAAAAGAGTTTTGAAATTAACATCTGAGAGCATGATGACTCAAAATACTTTCAGCTAAATGGATGAAATTTAGTATGAGAATCTAAGTTTTAGTTGGATTTGATTAGTTTTAAATAGTTTTTTATTAATTTGTTTTAATTAGATAATTTTAAATAGATTTATAGGTAATTTAATTATTATTATTATAGATGAAATTTAGTATGAAAACTAAAGATTTAGTTGGAATTTAATTAGTTGGAATTATATTTTTATTAATTTGCTTAATTAGATAATTTTAAATAGAATATAGATGATTTAATTTTTATATTTAGAAAATTTTAAATCAACTTTTGAACCAAATCCATTTTAAGAAATCTGTCTATCTCGTTATGCACTTAAACACTATAACTACAAAGCTTAAAGAGCGAGAATCACATAATTTAGTATGCATATTTAACATGTTAAATGTATTTTTGTTCCAAAACTTGAGCCAAATTTATGAAAGTGTTGTTCGTTACTTTCGCTGTATGTAAAAGCAATTACACAAAAAAATTCAAAAATTAAAATAAATGAGCACTTTGTATGTGATTTTGTTATCCAAATTGTAATTCCGAGTCGGATTTTAGTTTCTATCATTAGAATATCACGAATGAAATGAAAGAATGTTTAGTTTCTTAAGAACAACACATTCATGCTCGCGGAAATCAAAATCTGAGAATTTATTGTTTCCACTTTCTTGCTAAGGTCCATAATTTCTTACTGGTAAAAGGAGAAATAACACATTTGTTTGAGAATAGGCGAAAAAGTTTCGGGAAATCACTCCTGCTTGTTTAAAATTATGTCCGTGCATTTGATTAGTCTATAAATTAACCAGCGGAAGTGGTTTCTCCAAAACTTTCTCGCATTCTCACTAATGAAAATGCTATCCAACAGAACGTCTGGCATGTCACTGACGTACAATAGTTATGAAGTATTAACCATTGGAGATAATTTAATATCTTTACGAAATCCATCATGTAAACTTTGGCGAGTTATTTGGCGATTAATTGATGGCATGAGGTTGATAGTGTCCGAAAATCGAATTTGTGCTTTAGATCCAATTTTCTAAAGCGAATGAAACTAAAAATTGGACGCTCAGTTACAAATTGTAATCACAAAAACATGTACAAATTTTGATATATTTCAGTAATTGCGACTTTGAGTTACATGTTTTTGAATGTAAAAACTACTGACTGACGATCAACTGCTTGTTGTAATTGGGCTCAAAATTTGATATATATCTAACTATACATGCTAAGTCTGTGTACCGAATTTTACCTATCTAGCTTTATTCGTTTTGTAGTTATATTCGGTCAGTCGAACAGACGGACTTCCTTTGAGTTTGCTCAAAATTTGAGAGAGATTTAAAAATTTGATGTACAGACAGTATACAACATTTTATCCGTCTAGCTCAAAGCGCTTCTGAGTTATCTTTGTCACAGACAGACAAATGGACATTTCCCAAAACTGTGTTTTTCGAAAGCAGGGAGGTCTAAAACGTAGAGATTCCACAAAATATCGAGTTTGAACGTTTTGACGATCGCAATATTTTATCTAAATTTCATATACGAGAAAATAAAAACCACTATAAGGTTGACGGATAAAATTTGATTAATAGATTAGCATGTAGAACTAGAATAAACTAAAGCTGTAAAATTATATCAAATGTTGAACAATGTTCATTAACAAAACAGATATTTTTCTGGAATGTGTATTTTGATTTTCTTTTCATTACGATAAAGATAAATATGTCATCGCAAATATTGCGAGTTTTATTCAAATAGCTTAGAATGTTGGTTGAGGATGCATATAATTATTGTTGTGGAAAAATTTTAATGATTATAAAAACTCAAAACATAAATCCAATATTAATAAGATAAAATCCCTATTTGTAACACCAAAAAAATTATATTGAGTAAAACATTCAGTCAGTGATGAGGAGGATAAGTGACTCTTACGAGTTCACGTGAGTGACGTAAGAATTTATATCGGGTTAATCCATTTTCATAAGACTGAAAACAAAGCCAGTTTGCCGGATCTGATTGAGTTTCTCTCCTTTATAATGAGTGACTGAAGCTATATAAATAACGGAAATTAGGAAAAAAAAATTAATGCAATCTTTTTTATACAAATTTATTATTTGTTGGAACTTTCATATTTCTTAATTCATTATTAATTTTTTGTCAACAAATGCATTAGTCTATCTGAGAGTAAAAGTCTGCCGCGAATTGGCGAATTCGAAATTGGCTTTAAACCCAACCTATTACCAAATTTCCGTACTCGATATTGCGACATAAAATGAAATTGAGGTTTAAAAAAAAATTCACCGCAGCTCTTAAATATGTAAATAAAGTGTTTAAAATAATTAATTAAAACCCTTAAAAATTAATCGAAATTTGGCAACGTTTCTGATTATAAAAGATATGCTAAATGAATATTTTTTACCTTTGATATTATATATGTACACCTTTAAGTATGTATAAATATATAAAAAATAATCTTGTCATTAAATGGCTTAATTCTCTCTGCCATATTTGAAATAATACTGGTTATAATTTAAATTTGTCATTAATTGAATATGTTTATTAAAATATTTTACATAATTTCTTGAATAACCTATTTAAAAATTTGAATTAAATCAGGCTGATCACTAATTTTGAATTTAAAATTAACAAATTTCCATTTTTAGAAAGCTACATTTTTAGATCTTTTTTATTTAAAAAAAAAGTCTGAAATCTTTTATAATTTAAAAAAAAAGGGGAAAGAATGAAAAACATTTTTGAATGAAAAGATTTTTAAGATATTATAAATGTTTTCTTTCACAGAAATACTAATATTTTTTTAAATCTTGTAATTTATAATCTTTCTATTTTGATGTCAAGTATTTCAACGAAATTAAAAGAAGAAAAGTAACATTATATGTAACAAAAGTAATGTTATATATAATATTAGTGGTATAAATATTTTTAGTTAATATTTTATGAAGTGATTCAAAAAAAGGAAAAAAAAAATACTTCGATAGCAACTTTTTGAAATTTTTTTAAGCACAAAAAAGTATCTCAGCATTATTCAACTATTTTCTTAATGCCGCTTAGTGTTAATTAATTTCCATTTATACTTTCAATGTAAGATTCAATACTTCACAAGTTTTGTTTCAAAATGACCACAGACAAATTGAAAAGAATTTCTGTTTCAATTCATTGAATAAAAAGAACTGCATAATTTTTTGAAAGAAAAAAAAATAATGACTTTCTTTGAGAATATAAATAATGAAGGGAAAAAATCTCTTTAAATAAACACCCTCGAAGCCATTTGATTTTCTAGGTAATCTGTTACGTTTGTCATTTCCAATTAGCAATTTCATTCTACAAAGAACTTAATTTAAGGATCCGTTATGATCTTTCCGTAATTTCATTTGACGCCATATTTGACACATTTTAAATCTTCGGAGATCAAAGCTGCTCTGCGCATGCTCCGTGCCACAGTTAATTAAGCAAGCGAGTCGACGAAATATCGTTCTAAAACATTAGAAAAGGGGGAAAACTATTTTCACTTTGTATTTTACTTATTTTTTATTCCTTTTTTTTCAGTTAACATCACACAAAAGAAGAAATAATGAGTGTGGACAATTATTTTTCCGTCTTTTTCTCAATTAAAAACGGTGAAATGTGGATGTTTTTTTTATATTTGTCACTGTCGTTTTAGTACGTCTTTTGTTTCACAGCGAAATTTTTTTTATTATATATTTTTTTCATCCATTTATGCTCCCGCTTAATTTCATTCTAGCCTAAATGCGACCTTTTCTTTTCGTCAAATGGAATATAACAAATGAACCGTTGTAATTATGAATGAAAAAAAAAGAAAACGATAAAGGAATTGGATAGCAAACGAAAAGATAAATGGATATTATCCAGAACATAACTGGAACACAAACAACTCAGTTTTGATTTAAAAAGGAAAATATTCCTTTTTTGAGATTCATTATAAAGATATTGAAATTTTGAAAAAGATTTTAATTTGTTTAAGGAATCCGTGTCATTTTTAATTTTGATACTCCATAAGGTTTAATAAATTGCATTAAAATAAGAAAAATGGCTAAGCGAATAGGAAAAAAAACTATGTTCTTAATATTAATGAGTAGCTTACCTTTTAATTCTATTAACATGCTAACTTGCATTTTATATTTATTATATTTTATGCATTTTATTTAATTAATAATTAGATTTTATAAATTTCAACGCATTCTTAACACATTGAGTTCCACGGTCAATTGGATTATATTTCTTTGTGGGCAGTGATATTATTATTATAATTGGCTTATTTTGTTTTCAGGTATTTGTGTGATGTATGATTTGGTTAAATTGTTGTGGATTTATTAGTTTTTAGCGTATTTTGATGTCTATCACCTAGGAATTCACACGGTACTGATGTATTTTATTATTCTGCATTTGCGAAACCCATGGTTAAGAGATGTTTCCTTATAAACCTCAATGTTAGATACCAATATAAAATACATAGTTATGTCGCTCAGTGTAATGCAATGCGGTTATGACGTTAAAAATGTCTATCACACACATGTGTACGACGCGGCATACTGAGAAATGTTACTATCGTGTACATATGCCCGAAGTAGCAGGCAATGTATTAAGCCTTGATTTTTTGCAAAAAGTTACTATTTATTATGGTTTATAAATCTTTATTAACCAGTTAATTGTTTCGACCCCTTCGGAAAATGCTTATCTAAATTATGTCTCAAAAATATAGAGATGACGAGTCTACTCGTCAAACACAGAGTATGTATGTGTAATATGAAATTATGTTGTAATAAAATGTCTTTTTTTTAATTTCCATAATTACATTTATTTATTTATTTAAACTAACATACATTTTTCGCATATGAAAGAAAAGGAACATAAAAAAATAATTGGTTATTTTCATTTGCTGTTGGGAATGGTATTGAGGAAAGCATGGTACAACATAAAATAATTTTTTATTTGCTCCTTTGATTTCGACTTGGCCTTAAAATATTTTAATCCTCTTAAAATTTTCGAATATGTTTGAATTTTTACTAAAATTGCAAATTGTTACTAATTCCTAACGAATAAATTCGTCATAATTCAAAATATTGTACTTTTTTCACGTTAAGTATACTCCTCAAAAATAGTTATTTGGTTAATATCCATTAAATACTTCTTTTATGTTACCATCAAAGATCTTATGAATGTATTCATTGCTTTAATTGAGAGTGCAATATAGAATAATACCAAAAAATGTATTTGTTTCCAACTCCACTGGTCTAATATATCTCCTTCCTTCAAATTAAGAAAACAACAAAGTTAGGAAATCTCGATTTAGATGGTTGTCCTTGCATCGCTTAACCCTTTAAAGGGCCATTTTTTCTAGTCATATTATGTTAAAATATTTTTAGTCTTGAAATTAGAATAAGAAAAGGGATTCATTTAGCTTATTAGAAAAAAAATTAATTTGATTAATTAATTAATTTGGTCAATTAATAATTAATTAAAAAATCAAGCCATATCATTTTGTCTGAGATAAAGAACTGAAGCATCTAAGTTTCTGACTTACTAAATAAATTTGTCAGAACTTATGCCAACCTACATAATTTCATACAAAGATTGATAAATTTCAGCAACTTTTCGTAAATGACTGATTTTTTTAAAGTATTAAAAGTGAAAAAAATTTATGAAAAGAATTATTGTCCTTTATTACATACTAGCCGCCTTTGGCGACCAGCCGGTTCGCCATTCTTAATGTTCGTTAAAATTTTAATAATTAAATATTTTATGCAATTTCTACTTTAATAGCTTCTTCATCAAAATATTTTAAAACTTCAAATTTTGATTATCATATAATTCATTCATAATATTATAAAGGCCTTCAGTCATAACGTAATATGTATCTCTCTCATTTTCTGTTAGCACCCGTAGAATTTATGCTTTAAATTAAAGTAGAAAGAATTTATCTTCAATTAATATAATAATATTTTTTACTGAAACAAAGCATTTTTTTATAATCTGATTACTGAAAATAGAGTCACTCAGCGTTTAAACTTTATGGGCACTAAAGAATATCTTTTTAAATTTATGTAATATCTCAAGAGTTGGTCAACAAAATTTTCTTAGATTCATTATGAGCAGATCGATTAATTAACAATGTTTAAATTTAAATGCATCAAACACTAAGAAAATAAAACGAATCGTTTAAAATAAACGGTTGAAAACGGTAGAATCTATGCTTTAAATTAAAGTGGAAAGAATTTATCTTCAATTAATATAATAATATTTTTTACTGAAACAAAGCATTTTTTTATAATCTGATTACAGAAAATAGAGTCACTCAGCGTTTAAACTTTATGGGCACTAAAGAATATCTTTTTTAATTTATGTAATATCTCAAGAGTTGGTCAAAAAAATTTTCTTAGATTCATTATGAGCAGATCGATTCATTAACAATGTTTAAATTTAAATGCATCAAACACTAAGAGAATAAAACGAATCGTTTAAAATAAACGGTTGAAAACATGTTTTAAAAAAACTACTTAAAAAACGATGTACTTAAAACTATAAGCATATACAAAAAATATATAACTAACATAAATACAATTTACTTACAAAAGCATGCAACTAACCCAAAAATAATTTAAATCATACATTGATAACGTTGTCATGGCAACAATCAGAACAGAATGCGCATGCGTGAATTTTCTTCGCTGGTTACGTAACGCAAATACGTGATTTTTTCTACGCCAGTTGGGGTAACGCTATGCGGATTAGAAATTTTTAATTTCCTTTATTCTGTTTTATTTTAATTCAAAAGTACTTCAGAATGAATCTGAAAGATTGATTCATTAACAATGTTTAATTTTAAATGCATCAAACATTAAGAAAATAAACAGAACCGATTGAAATAATTCGCCGAAAAATTTTAACCGTAGCCTCATTACTGTTGGGAGAAAAAAAAACTGAAGCCTTTCTCGTTTGGCGCTGGGGATAATGGAAGATTTTTTTGGCGGAAAAGTTGGCGGTGGGGAAAATGGAAGATTTTTTTGGCGGGAAAGTTAGTTTTTAATTAATAATTAAAATTCTAATTAAAAATTCGAAAAAAGAAACCTCAGGTGCACATTCCCAACCTCCAAGGTATACATGTACCAAATTTGGTAGCTGTATGTCAAACGGTCTGGCCTGTAGAGCGCCAACACACACACACACACACACACACACACACACACACACACACACACACACACACACACACACACACACACACACACACACACACACACACATTGAGCTTTATTATAAGTATAGATAGTAAAACTGAATTTGAAAAAAAAAAAAGCCCAATTATCGTCTGCAATCTTCTATGATTCCGAATTTCTGTTAAAGACACTGCATACGGTCAACATATTTAACAGTTAGGCTTAATACCGATATAAATAAATAAGAATTAATTTTTCAGAACAGGAATTCTAAATTTGAACCGAACTATCAAACAAACAAAAGAAAAAATGCCATGTACATTTATGAGCTTAGATATAATACAATATTATCACGCTGTCGTTCGATATTCGAAAAGCCCTAAAATTGTGAAAATATTGTAACAACTTTATTTGGTATTATGTGTTAATACAGAAAATTAAAATTTATTTTCTGAATTATTCATTGAATCTTACTCCTAATATTACATTAATTAATTTTGTGTAACGTTCCAGTGATCTTATCTAACTGATTTTTTATATAAAAGTTGCAGAGAGGTACTATAAATACAATTTCAGGCAATATAAGATATTATCTATAATCTTCGTAATCTTATATGAAATGTGCTAAAAACTTTTATTGTTTTTACGAAAGATTAAGTAATTTCGAACTTTTCGAATTTCTGCTTTATTTCCATAAATATAGGTCGAATAAAAAAAAAGATGATTTTGAAATTTAGATGAATTATTGAAAGGCGATTTTCCATATAATTGAAAATGCTTAGATTTATACTTTAAAAATATATCGTTCTGAATAATTCTAAAACTCAAATTTATTACCCCCCTGGTAAATTCTGAAAAATGTATCTAAAAATAAAACTAATCAAGAAAAATATATTTAATAAATATTATACTTAGTTTGAATTATGAAACTTATTATTTAATGATCATATTTTAGATACCTATCATTTATTAACTTAACATTTTCTAAGCACATTTTATTTTCAAAATGAATTTATTTTTAAATATACAAAAAAAAAAAAAAAAAAAGGAAAAATCGTCTGCTTAAAAAAGTTTTTGGCTCTTGAAGAAAAAAAAAAACCAACATAATTTATTTTGATTAGAAAACGATAAACATATGGCAAATTATTTTTTGGGTTGATTATTTTTGGTTTTTTAACACAATCTTTTTTATTTCGCGCGGGAAAAAAAAGAAAAAAATTCTTAAATGCTCTTTCTGTGGTCAAATATGGCCGCATTTGAGATTTTGCTTGTTGCCATTTGCAGTAGATTCTTATTGATAAAAACCCAGTATTTATTCCAAAGATTTTCTTATTTCAGCTTTTACCTTCGCTTCGCTGAATTCGTTCGGCGCCTTAGATATTTAGGAAAGTTATCTACTATTTTGAAATCGATTATTGCATTTTCTGCGCTGCTCTGCCTTTTCTTTCTTTTTCTTTAAGCCATTTCCAAGGAAATAATTTTGAAAGGAATTCATATTCATGCTAGCTATATTTATCTCTAACAATAATCGTATCTTTCGAAGCGAAGTTTTTTGATAGATTTCATTCATTGCTTTCGAAAACTTTCTTTTTTCTATAAATTGTAATAAATATTTTTCAATATTTTTTTCTTTGTATATCTTATTTTTCGTTATTAATTCTACATATGACTTTATGTCATGTACTAAAAAAAAGACTGATTATTTAATAAATTTAATCGAATTACAATTTTTTAATCATGAAATATTAATCTTTATGAATAAAATATTCCCTATTTCGTTTAAAAGTAGGGATCCAGTGAAATATACCGAAAAAAATGTAGCGCAAATTATCTTTGAATTCTAATTCTAGTGTCGGATATTTGAAATAATAATTAGGTTAACTAAATAGTTTATTTTTAATTGATTGATGTCAGATTGCCTTTTGTGACAATAGGATTTAGATATATAATTCTGTGAAATTTTTAATATCTAAATCTTATATGTTAGGGGCATCTAAATATAAATTTTTTAGATGGTTACTAGATACATTTATTTTATTTTTTTTTTGTAATTGTAGCATGTTTGTAGAGCAAAATGTTCTTGTTTGGCTTAGGGCAGCAGGTTTGTAAGAATTTGTAGGTAAAATGTTTTTTATAATAGGTTTAAATGTGTAAAAATAGCAGAAGAAATACGAATTAATGATAAAAAAGAGTATAAAAAGTAAAGCAAGGGAATTAATAGTAAATGACACTATGTTTTATGATAAAAGACATTGAATATTAAAAATGTAACTTCTCTTATGTATGCATTAAAGAAAATAAATCGATTTTATTTCTATTTTAATATAAATGTCGTATAAAAAAATCAGAAAATTTGACTTGTTTAAAGTATAGTTAAAGTTTACAGTAGTTCTTTAAAAATATTCCTAACTAATGACGGAAAATTCTTGGCAATTCCAAATTTGAGTTTTCTGAACGTTGAATGCAAATTTAATCCTGAAGCTTTACTTAATATATTAAGTAAATTTACTGATAACCGTTTTTTAAATCATACTCTTATTAGTGTATTAGGAAGTGTGTTTTTTTATTTTAATCAATTTCTATATTTCAGTCTTGAACTTAAATTCATTTTCATAAATAATATGAAAACTTGTAGCCCAATTGTTTCTCAAATTTACTAGCAGATGGCGCCGTTTGTATTAACCAAAATTTAATTAAATTATTCAATTGCCTCATAATTAAATTCTGAGAAAACTAAAGTAGTGAATTATAATCCCAAACACATGAATATGCATAATTTCAAAACTCTATTAAATCAAAAAGTCGGTGAAATATTAATTACAAAATTTGCCTACTGGGAAAACATGCATGAAAATATTAACTAAATTAAAAGTGTATAAATAGTTCAGGTTTGTGAATTTCATTGAATTCACAATACTCATTTCTAAACATGCATATATAAGCATTTACAGATAATCTCGTGCAAATACAGATCGAGGCAGTTTATTGAAAAAATAGAAAGAGTTGATGTTTTAGATACATTACATTTAGATACATTACATTACATCAGGCAACTTACATTTTGTATTTTTGAACAAACAAGCAATTTTAGCTACATTCTTTACTTTAAACAGCATTCGATATTATTACGTTTTACGAATTAATCGATGTGTTTTTTCTAGTCTCTGATTTATGGGCAAAAATGGAAAATACATATATTTTTCTTTTCTAATATCTTCCATATATTTTATTACGAAAGTGGCCTTGAACAATGCGTATAATTATATAGATTAGAGTTTTTTATAAATGTTTTTGTTTAACTTGACATATTTCATTTTTTGCTAAAATGGAATTTTGTAATCATTTTTTGATTCCTTTTCTAAAATTCTTGAATTTTGAAATTTTGTATAAATATGTACATTTTATAAAAATATATTATTTTAATATTTAGAAAATTAAATTAACAGTATATCAATTAATTTAATTTCATTTTATTTCTATATTAGAAATGGCATCTGCTAATGAAATGAGAGAAATTTATTTCAGGCGCTCAAAATAATTCTAAAAATGACTCACTTAAACTAACTAATAAAAATTTAATTTTTATAAAAAATAATAATAATAAATAAAAAACTAAATAATAAATATTGAATAATTCTAAACTAAAAAAATAAAAATTGAAGTTAATTAAATTAAGGAATTCTTTCTTTTTATGTAGATTAATAAAAGCACGTTCTTAAAAGAATGTTTTTGTTTCTTTTTTCTTTTTCTTTTTAATTTAACAAGCTAATCACAAAATAAATGCGAAAAGTTAATATGATACATACCCATCAAAATCATTCAATGATATTTCTTAGAAACGAAAATAGAATCGTACAGTCCGTCGTCCTCAAAGAAATACAGAAAAACAAAGTGAACTAAACTAAATACTTTCTATAACTATCGTAGAGAAATATATTGTTTCAATTTCTATTAAGGCAATTGTTATAAATTTTATCTACAATTTATTGCTTTAAATTCTACTAAAGAAATTGTTACAACTTTTATCTTTAAATTATTATTTTAAATTCTGTAAAACAATTGATGTATAATTTATTGTTTTAAATTCTGAAAAACAATTGATACATATATAATTTATTGTTTGAAATTCTATTAAAGCAATTGTTGTAACTGTTATCTACAATTTATTATTTCAAATTCGGTACTTTTCCGTTAGCCGGGTGCAAGCGAAAAATCGCCAAATAATGTAGAATTCCGCCAAATTTTTTACTCCAAATTCGCGTTTGGTTCATAATTGGCGACATTTGCCCCCCGGCTAATGGAAAAGTACCTTAAATTCATATTATTTTTTCTTTATATCGTCTGTTGATGTAATGAGGTGATCTATGGAGGGAAGAAATTGTTTCATGCTTTAGAAAAATGTATCGGCGTTCAAAATGAAAGGTATTTCGCAAACTAATCTCGTTTGACTTCAAAGCGGATGTTAATATAACTAAATTATAAATTTTTTTAGAATTATTTTACTATTATTAGCATATATTGATGTTTCCAACACAAATAAGCATACTTTACATGTAGAAAAATATTTTCCTTAATAAGATATTCTCGTTATTTTGTTCGAGATATTATATTTCAGAATTTCTTTACAAAGAATATGCGTGGGCAATTTGTTAATTCTATTTCTGATTTAGTCCTATTTTCTTTTTCTCGATTACGATTACGTAGAAATTTATCAGTCTTGAAATCGAAAAATTGACGTCAAAATTGACAAATCTCTGTGTTTAACTCGATTCAGATAAATGCCCTTGAGTGTTGAAGAAATATTTCCAAAATTATTTTTGTCAATATGTGAATAACATAACTAAATAGCACAATGAGCTATATAGATGGAATTTGGTATCTGGTCTTGTCGCCAAAATTAGAGATTTTTATATTTTAAATAAAATCCATCAAAGGCAAATATGTCTGACAGTCCATTCCTGAATATATGAACAAGGTAATTCAGAAACGCGGAGATAAATGAAAGAAATTTGTCATTTAATTTAATCTCAATTCAAATGCTCTACAAAATTTATCAATTAATCGATGGTTTTCATACTTCGTATGTGAAGGTGATAGCTGAATTAACTAACCGGCAAATTCAGATAAATTCATCCAAATCAACCACTCAATCTTATTTTTTCTCTCTCAAAGAAGTATATATGTATCCAATTTCGAATATTCTCGTTTCGAATAGAATCGTCCAGTTCGTACCTCAGTTTCTTTCATTTGCATTTAAAGCACAGCGCATAACACGATACACCGGGTCAGTTAACAACACATTCTTGATCCATGATGCCTTCATATGATTTATTTATAGCCTACTCATTCCCTCTGTTATATAGCGAGCTTTCTTTAACACTGTCCATTTTTTCCAAGCTCCAATGAATCATAAAAAAATACAAGTTGTTAAGAACAAAATTTATTTTTTTATTATTTCACCAAAAATTATGTACAAACATGGTTGCTTTTCAACATAATCACAATGAAGATTCAGCCATTTGTCATATTACAGAACCATGTTACATATCCTCTTTTTGAAGGACATTTCCGCCAATAATATGACATGGTCCTTAATGTTCCTTATTAGCCAGGAAGTTCTTTGAAATTTTTTAAGGGAAAACACATGCAGCAGGAATGTTTAAACATTTATCCTCCAAAATCACAATTTTGGCACGCTGGTCATCCAACTAATGACATGGATATCCTTCGTTTATTTAGAACCAACAAGTTGAATAACTAGTTGATTAAGATCCTCTGATGAGACAGTCTTGTGTTCTTCTCGCACATCACAGAGAAGTCGACTTAGAGACGAGCGATTTTCAGCGCCATGCTTGAAGTGATTAACTGGCTAGGATGTCAAAATAATTATACCAAACTAATAACCGTAACTGTCAACTTCGACCCGCCAGCAGCACAAGGATAAAACGGAATGATAGGACCAACACGACAGCAATACTGGCGGGAACTGTGTGCGAGTCCTAAAGGTCATCACCCACCATGGCACAGCCTTTCCTTAGGGAAGTACACCCTGTCTTCTATGTGAGAGAGCCAATCCCCACCTCTTTCTGTACTCACCAGGGTGATGAGAACCAACCACTATACCGAAAGATTCTCATCTTCATTTTTGAAGTTCCCCTGAGAGAGAGTTATAATTAAAGTTAAGTATTTCAAAGGAATGTTAACCGTCATTTCTTATTAACAGTGGTAACAATTGAAAAGGAGATCGGATGCCTCATTTACTGATGTGAAAACTGACTGAACCTTCACGATGATTACGTTTAACAGTAACCTTGATTGCACATAATTTTTGGTAATAAATAAATTCTCTATTCTTTTCTTTTTTTTTAACTTGAAAAAAATAAGCTTTCCTATTTAATGCATTGATGAAAATCTTCTTTTCCTTACATTCTTTTGTCTTTTTTTTACCTCGCTTTATATCACAAAACGACTAGACGACGTACGCCTGATCCAGCATCAAAATATGAACACAGAATTCAAGAAATCGTTGTTATCACGTCATCATGTAACCCCTCCTACTTACTTTAGCGCCCCCTAGTAGAGGATTGTTTGAAACAACATCACTTGCGTGTATTGCTAACATGAGTTAACCTCATGCTTATTGTAGCATTTTCGAGTGAACAATTGTATGAAACCATCAATTTACGCAATTACTTGAAAAAATTTTATAAGCTCTTTACACCAGGAGAAGTAATCCGATGCATAATTATTCACCTAATACAAGGGTTTGTTTATTTTTCCAAAAAATAAATATGTATAATTGTGAGAAGTTGAATTTCCCTGAAATTTTAATCTGCATCTTTTTACCATTCTGTGCGCATTTCTTACAATCAAAATTGAAACGTCAAAATGATGCATTGCCCTAAATGGTAAATGAGAGACACTATCCGAGTGCAAAGTGTTAGAAGGAAAACCTCACATTGGCAACATCATTTGCGTGTGTTGCTAACATGAGTTTAAACTCTTGTTTAGTGTAGCACCCTCGAGTGGACAATTGTATGAAACCATCAGTTTACTTGAAAAAATTCATATTAACAACATCCATCACTTAATGTGCGATCCCATTCTAGCCTATAGCGGAGAAAAGAAACACTTCTTTACTCAGCATCGACCAAGAGCTGCCGATCAGTGAAGAAACAACAACAAAAAAAATTAACTAAGAAATCGTTATCAGTGAATTTGCTCTACCTTTATACGTGAGAGGGTCAAAAGGAAATATCTTCAACTGGTTTCTTGAGTAATTTTTATTAATATTTATAATTTTAATAATTATTAGATTTCATTGTGTAAGTTTTTAAATACAACTATCATATACATATAAGCAGACATTGATTAAGAATTCGCGTTATTAAAGATTTTTTGCATACTTTTCAGTAATTCTCTTCTGTGAAAAACTTACTAAGTGACATATTCCATCTAGCATGCAATGCATATATTTGAGTAAAAACGAAATGCTTTTTGATATATTTCAAATTGCTCCTCGAGAATGGCAAAATAATTAAAAAATAAAACGTTTTTATCTAATCTAAAAGTTGATTTAGCTTAAAAGATTAAAACTTTATTTGCATCAAATGATCTTAAATTTACATTTCCTTTTTTTTCATCAGATTTTTTCATTAGCGTTCTTTGAAAAGAAAAAAATAGCAATAGTTTTCTCTTGAACATGAAAGAATGTGGAAAAAGGCTACTAGAAAGAGGGCATAGATAAAAAAAAATTCTAAGAAACGAAACTGAATTAGACATTTTTTCGCTTTTTTTTTTCTAAAACAGTAATTATCATTTTTTCATTCCTTTGTTGCAATTTATTTTTTCCGTGACTGAAATGGTCGTAAGTAGTTTTTTACGTAACCATTTGCATAGCTTTTTAACTTTCCCCATTCGTCTTTTTTTTTTTAATGTTCAAAGTTGCATTACGATTCATGGAAGTAATAGAAAGCAGAGAATTGTAAACAGATGATCTGTTCCTAGCACGTTACAATGAGCTATACGCTGTATCAGAAATTTCTTTTAGTAGGGTTATTTTCTATATCTTTTATGAAAATTGTGTCTTATAAATACTAAGAGGTATTAAGAATCACAAAATTTTTATTTATTTTTATTTAATTTGACTTGTTTTATGTTTGCAAGGATATAGTTCTTTACTTTCTTCTATACATAGTGTAAAGAAAATATAACAATCGCAAAAAATTCGAGCTGGAGATTTTGACGAAACTTCGCTTTTTAAACCTCCCTCAGTTCCAAAACCATATTTTTTGAAAATATCATTCTGTTTGTCTGTGATAAAGATAACTCAAAAAGGCATTGAGCTAGACGGTTGAAATTTGGTATACCATCTTTACACCAAATTTGCAGATTTCTGTGAAATTTTGAGTAAAATCCGTTCAGAGAAAGTTTGTCTGTCTGGCTATTCGAATATAGATTAACATGGTATCTGAAGAGCGAAGGGATGAATAAAATCTGTATGATGGAATCTGGATGAATAAAATTTGGTACACATATTTAACATCATCTCTAACACTTATCAAATTTTGTTCCAATACCAGTAACGGATTGTCGGTTTGTACTTTCAGAAACATGTAAACATGATGACAAATACATCATATTTAGTATAGCATTTCCAGATTACAAGTACAGTTTTTTGTTTCATTCGGTTCAAATTTTTGTTTCATTCGGTTGAAAAAACTTGTATAAAACACAAATTCGATTTCCGAATACTATTAACCATGCCAGCAATTAACCATCAAATATCTCGCGAAAGATGACACGATATATTCAGCAAAAAGGCTAAATTTAATCTAAAAGTCAATATTTCGTATCTGTTGTACGCAAATACCATACAAAGGCGATCTATAAAGTGGCAAGTTTATTATAGAATAAGCGAGAAAATTTGTGACGATCACTTTCATTGGTTTTTGACGTACTAGTTTTCAAATTTTGTGCATCTTTTATTCTCAAAGCGAATACACAATTTTAACTTTTTTTTATAATTTAATAAGTTATTAATCATTTTATTGAACAAATATTTATTACAAACATATGGCGACATTTGAAAACAAATTTCAGGAAAATGATTTAAAATTAAATCAAATTTACAATGAATTATTTTTTAAAAAAAAAACAGAAAAAAGTAGAAAAATTATTAATTAATGCTTGCTAGAAAATTAAATCATCGAAAAAAAAAAAAGAAAAAAAAAGATTTAAAAAAAAAAATTCGAATTTTCATCCTATTCGGATTTTTTTTTTTTTTTTTTGCTTGAATAAATCAGCTTTCATACATCTGGCAACGATTATTTAGTTATTTATACTTTGTCGTAATCTGTCAGTGATCATTTGATGAACAAAAATATAAAATTGAATGTTCGATTTTCTAGATTAGATCTAGAATGTTGTTTTTGGAATGTTTCTTTATTCAAGGCTGCATATTTATAATTCTTAAGTTGTTTGTGGTGTGAAATTTTACCAAATTCTTGTAAGAATGATTCATCGTGCAGTTTTTGTTTTTGAGTTATACTTGGAAATCAATACAATTCAAATGAATCGCCGGTAATTGAAAGTTGTGTTCTTTCAGTTTTGGGTTTGCAAGCTTTCCCCTTTGATGAAATTCTATCTCAATTCTAGCAGTTACAGTTATTAATTTCATCAAATACTTAAAAACCTTAAAATTTACACTGATAAAAGTGTGTTTTTAGACTTTTTTTCGTAAAGTTTATCGTTGAAAAAACCTTGCAATCATATTGTCAATTAATTGTTAAAAAATGAATTTTCTTAAAGTTTTTATTAAAATGCTCTTTAGTTACATACCAAAGGTTTATTTTAACTATAAGATCCAATTTTACACCCGGTTCATGAAAAATGTATTAGCATGGTACTCAAAATTAATGACTAAGTCAAACAAAGTGGAATTATGCCATATATTTTATGCAGAAATTAATGTAACTGAATAATTTCTGTGCAAAGATTATATGCCAAATTTCTGGCATATTGCCCGTTGCAGTTTTTGGTACGTATAAGAAAGCAGTTCACATATAAATAGACAGACAATCATTACTCCCATAAGGGTGTTTTTGGATTCAAAGACATATAAAACTAGGATTAGACATCTCGAGGCTTTCTTTTCTCACCATTACGTATATTCCGTTTTATGCTTTGCATACGAGAAAATTAAGACTCGTCGTATTATGAGACCAAGTGATAGCAACGAAATCATATCATCAGATGGAATTTTATTTAGTTCCCGTGTCTTTAAGTTTTTTGCACTTAGATGAAAAATCGGTTTTATAAAGAATGGGACAAAAGCTCTAATAATACATGCATTGACAGAGGTAAATGAGAACTTTTAAGCAGTGAACGTTGCTGAAAGCGAAACTGTTGCGAAATATCAAAAAATTCTCACAAATGAAATTTTTATGTTATTTTGAACTAAATAGATAATTACCAAATATGCTTCACACATTATAAAATATTTTTCTTCTGATACTTTCACTTGTAAAATGGTGTTTGAATTATTGGTACTTATATTGTTTACATTTATAGTAGACTCCCAAGTATCCAGCCTAATGGGGCGGAGAGATTGACCAGATAACAAAAAAAGAATAGGCCAGAGTTCTATGAATTCATTTTTTTGCCACCAATACCAGAAAATTAAACTTTTACATCAAAACTCACTGTTATACAATGTATTTTCTCACTTCTTATTGAGTACTAAGACCTCCATTTATCTCAATGTGAACGCAGCTTCGGCCCGTGGAATAATAGAAGGCTCTGTACTGGTAGTTTATATGCTTATATACTGCACTGTACATTTCAAGAATTTATTTGAGAAAAAGTAAGTTAAAAGAAATAAACTGTTTAGATTTTAGTATAAATTCTGTAATGCTCAACTTAAATGCAGGAAACATAAACAAAACATTGATGTAAATCGTAGGCCTGGTTCTTAAGAAAACTGCCCCAAATTGATTTTATTTTTCGCTGATAAACGATTTCACGGTTATAAAAAGGTAACCTTAAGATAAAAGTCAAAACTTAGTTTTTAGATTTTGAAAATGTTCTTGATATATTACTTAATAGACGCCTTGCTTTCCTCATTTAATTACGATAAAAGAAATCTAGGCCGGACAGTCTCGAACCGGATAATCGGGAGCGTTCAAAAAGGGAGTGTATTTTTGTGCTGACCATAGAGATATTGTGTTCACCTTGAAGTCTAATGGATAATATTACTGAAGAGCAAGAAGCGTCGAAAAAGTTTTATGGATTCTGTTTTCTGATTCTGATTTTCACCAAAGTTATTCAAAAATGATAAATCAATGTCCGCAGCAACATCTCTTTGCTAAGGCCCAGGACTTATTATGGAGGTTTTCCTCCTAGAGATACACTACATAAATCTGCCTACTTAAAAAGTCTTTTTATAAAGAAATAAATCGCCATGCTTTGAAGCTAAATGACGCATCTATTTCAGGTGCTACAAAGAAATACTAAAATCTTTAAATGGGTAGGATAAACTATTCTTCCCTTATTATAAACTAGCCGCCTTTGGCGACCAGCCGGTTCGCCAATCTTAATGTTCGTTAAAATTTTAATAATTAAATATTTT
This sequence comes from Argiope bruennichi, assembly GCF_947563725.1. NCBI lineage: Eukaryota > Metazoa > Arthropoda > Arachnida > Araneae > Araneidae > Argiope > Argiope bruennichi. The sequence goes on from NC_079156.1 coordinate 109,860,344, forward strand.
AGGCAATTCCAACTTTAATAGATTCTTCAGCAAAATATTTTAAAACTTCAAATTTTGATAGTCATATAATTCACTCATAATATTATAAAGGCCTTTAGTCATAACGTGATATGTATCTCTCTAATTTTCTGTTACCCCTCGTAGAATGTATGCTTTAAATTAAAGTGTAAATGATTAATCTGCAATTAATATAATAATATTTTTTACTGAAACAAAGCATTTTTTTAATAATATGATTACTGATAATAGAGTCACTGAGCGTTTAAACTTTATGGGCACTAAAGAATATTTTTCTTAATTTATGTAATATCTCAAGAATTTGTCAACAAAATTTTCTCAGATTCATCATGAGCAGATCGATTAATGAACAATGTTTCATTTTAAATGCATTAAACACTAAGAAAATAAAATGAATCGTTTAAAATAATCGGTCTAAAACAGATTTATAAAAACTACTTAAAAAACGATGTACTTAAAACTATAAGCATATACAAAAAAATATATAACTAACATAAATACAATTTACTTACAAAAGCATGCAACTAACCTAAAAATAATTTAAATCATCCTTTGAAAATGGTTGTCATGACAACAATCAGAACAATGCGCATGCGTGAATTTTCTTCGCCAGTTAGGTAACGCAAATGCGTGAATTTTTCTACTCCAGTTGGGGTAACGCTATGCAGATTATACATTTTTAATTTCCTTTATTCTGTGTTATTTTAATTCAAAAGTACTTCAGAATGAATCTGAAACATGGATTAATTAACAATGTTTAATTTTAAATGCATAAAACATTAAGAAAATAAACAGAATCGTTTAAAATAATCCGCCGAAAAATATTAACCCTAGCCTCATTACTGTTGGGAGAAAAACTGAAGCCTTACTCATTTGGTGGTGGGGAAAATGGAAGATTTTTTTTGGCGGAAAAGTTGGCGGTGGGGAAAATGGAAGATTTTTTTGGCGGGAAAGTTAGTTTTAGTTAGTTTTTAATTAATAATTAAAATTCTAATTAAAATTTCAAAAAAAGGGACCCCAGGTGCACATTCCCGACCTCTAAGGTATACATGTACCAAATTTGATAGCTGTATGTCAAATGACCTGGCCAGTAGAGCGCCAACACACACACACACACACACATTGAGCTTTATTATAAGTATAGATTAATGTAATGGCATGCGTTCAACTAAGTCAAAGTGTTTCAGTAAGTAATTTTTTTAGTAGTGACCTAGCTGTATATTTCAATTCCTGTTTCCATGAAAACTTTCAGAAGAAGCATGATTCCATTTTGTTTGAACTCATTGAATTAATGCAAATGCGGCCGAATCGGTTTCGTATTTCTGGCTTTCCAGCCTATCAAGAATGAGATAAAAATAAGTTTTTATACCAAGCAAGCGAATGTTACTTAGTTACTTATCCACCTAGTTATTGAATCATGTTCAATATGTAATATTCTTCAAGTGACGTATCGAAGATGACTTGGAGCACATATCTTCGTTCTCAGAAAGAAATTAAGATTAGAAAATTTTATGAATGAATATCGATTTATGAGTGCAAATGTATAATATTATTATATATGACTATAAGTTTATCACATTGTCTGCCTGCAAATTGTCATAATTTGCTTACAGCTAACAAAGTAATCATTTGAACTCATTGCAGAGATGAAACTTAAAGCTTTGACTACTTTCATGATAATTTCTTCAAATGGTTACATAAATATCTATGTGATTGTCCATTTTATGCCTGATGTTATTCGCAATGAATTATATCCATCTAATTGTCACATGCATATTTTGATTTTGGCTATCTAGTCTTTTAAAGTTACTTCTCATGTCTTCATTTCAAAGGGATATGGATAAAATTTAAAAATAATGACCGTTGGCCAACAAGCATGACCGTTACCAACAACATGTAACAAGTGTTTATAAAGTTGCAGTAAAAACTGTGAGAAAAACCATATTTGGCAAGAAATCGCTCCGACATAATTTTTTTAGTGATAGGACACTAAGTCAGTTCTGAGTATGCTTCATAAGCTCTATCTTAACGCTTCATTTGCGCGCAGAAAAAAATTAACTGTAAGTACCCCCCCCCCCCTCCAGTGAAAGGTTCACAAGTTAACGGAATAAACTGTTACATGCATGTTGAGTTATGAATAAGGAAAACATGATAATGATTACGTATACAAACAGAAGTTTCTTTTTCTATATTTTACAAACTTATACTTTCTGCCATTGTTTCCTAAGAAATTACAACCGATGAGATTGTTTTGGATCACTTTGGGTATTTGTATTCAAATAATTCGTGTACCATTGGGCTTATAACAATGTTTGTAAAGTATGCGCTTATTATGAGTACTAATCAGAGTGTGTGGTCACCCTAAAACATTCTCTCTAATAAAGATGTTATCCCAGAAAACGCCTTAAATAGCATTAACATAAAACAGTTACGAAATATTAACCTTTGAAATGAATTTAGCATTTCTACAGAATCTATCGTCTCATCCTTGGCGAGTTATTTGGCGATTAATCCTTGACATGCGGTTAATAGTATCCGAAAATAGAATTTGTGTCTTAAACGCGTTTTTCCCAACCGATTGAAAAAAATTTGACATAGAACTGTATTTGTAGTCAAAAAAATACCATACTAAAATTGATATATTTGGGTCATTGCGTTTTTGAGTTATCGCGTTTACATATTTTTGAAAGTACAGACCGACAGACAGTCAACCTCTGTTGGAACTTGGCTCAATATTTGATAAGTGTCTATAGTATAGATGCTAAATCTGTATACCGAATTTTATCTACAAAGCTCTACCTAACAGTTACCGTGTTAAATTATATTCGAACAATCACTCAGAAATACTTTCGCTGAGTGGAATTTACTCAAAATTTGATAGAAATCTATAAATTTAACATAAAGGCTGTGCACCAAAATTTATCTGTCTAGATCAAACCATTTTTGAGTTATCTTGAGTTTTGAATCGTAGACTGACGGGAATTTCTCCAAAAATGTTTTTTGTTTCAGAACGTTAGGGTTAAAACGTTAGGTTAAAAACGTTAAGATTCGTTTAAATCTCGAGTTTGAATTTTTTGACGATTACTATATTTTATACTATGTATACGAAATTCAATTACTTCAATAGATTTTGGTCCACTCCAATGAGCACAAATCCTGATCAGGATTAGGAATGTTAATACCAAGAATTCTTTGAACCTCTACCAGAAGTCTCGTACTACTTTAAAGCTCTTTTGGTAGAGATTTTTTTTGTAATTATTAAGATTCCACTTCATTAACGCCATTAATTTGTTTAATTACTTTGTTACTATAAATAGGTTTCAATGTCTTTCCTTACTTATAGGTAACACTCTCAGCAGCACTTCAAGAACAGTTAAGGATTAAACACAGCACATGGAATTAAAGCGTGCAGTATATCTAATTTTCCAATAACTTAAAATATACAAGAAGCTTCGTTTTGTTTACGTCTAAAATCCCTTTTAAAATGGAGATCAGGGTTTTCATTTATTCTTAATCTTTAAAACTCCTTTGCCATCTGAGAATTAATTAGAGGCTTAGGTCGCATTCTCCAGTTAACTTCCTTAAAAGGCAACCGAATCATTTGATTAACATTCGAAATAAGTAACGGCGATTTTAGTAGAAGTCTATTTATATTGTAAAATTGTATCAAATGTGTGTTTAAATCTAAATTATGCATGCTATCTAATGTCCTGATCAATGACATGCTGTAGGTTAACAAAATTAAACTATGCAAATAGTTTTACTTTATTTTAATGTGCAAATTTTTAATACTCACAAGCTAATTTAATATTTTAAGGAAAATGCACTATGTTTCATTAGTAAATGTTTTATCATCTGGAAAGTGCTTAGATTTTTTCAGTTTTAAAATGAAAAGAAAAGAAAAGACATTTTCTCTCTTCGAGCTCAACAATATTGTTGAATATTGTTCAACAATATATATTCAATATTGTATTTCAACAATATTGTTATTCATCAATAATTCAACAATATTTTGTGTTTGCTTTGTGAGAAATATCGTGGCGATATTTGAATGCGCAGTTTTTGAACAATATATCCCCTCATCGAACGATTTGACTAAGATTTTTATATCAATCTAAAATTTGGGAATGGAGACTACTAAGATCTTTGAACTTTGAATGTACCGCTTTCGTTGAAGCACGAATAGTAGCTCTTATAAACGTATTTAGTCCAAAAGGGACTCAAATTTACAATTCTATTGGTAAGATTATAATATGCCAAATCCCATCTATTTAGCTCGTTAAGTTTTTTAATTGCCATGCACACAAATAAATACGTCAATAAAAAAAATCAGCAAGCCAATATATTTAGCCTAAATTTAAATATAGAAATATAATTCTGGTGGTAAATCCATACACCAAATTTCATCTATCTACTTTATTGATTTATGGTATTTATACAGGGTGTTTCATAAATGATGGGAGTAACTTTAAGGGGTGATAGTACACATCAAGACGAGTAATAGTAAATAGGAAACCAAGTGTCCCAAACGTCTTCCGAAGGAGATAGGGGCATCAAAGTTTAGGGCCCTAAATTTCAAATGATGATAAAAAACGGAAAAATGGATCGATTTATTTGCGGTTTTCGCTAACATCATTCTTTAAATTAGAATTTTCTTAAAAAAAAAGTTTTAAAGATAAAGTTTAAAAAATGCCGATAGAGAACGCTCTAGACTTTGAAGTACCGAACAACTACTTTTTACCAGTATTTTTTTTTTATTTTGTTTAATGTTTACTAAAGCTTAGACTTTAACTTAAATTTTGAGCGCAAAATTGAAACCATCGGGAGCGGTTAAGGGGCGCAAATTTAATCGCGTTCAGGGGGTTAAATTTTAAACGCTTGTATTTAATGAGCAACATAATAAATGATGAAGCAAACTTTAATAGGTGATAGTAAAACACCAAAAAAAACAACATTCATCAAAGAAATCATAGTCGTAATCTTAACCCGAAGGTGATAGAGGGCGCTGAAAGAGATTTCGTTTTAAGAGACAAAATCTCTTCCAGCGCCAACTTTTTTTTAAGAAAATACTAATTTAAAGAATGATTTTAGCGAAAACCGCAAATGAATCGATCCGTTTTTTATCATCATTTGAAATTTAGGACCCTAAACTTTGATGGCGCCTATCTCCTTCGGAAGACGTTTGGGACACTTGGTTTCCTCTTTACTATTACTCGTCTTGATGTGTACTATCACCCCTTAAAGTTACTCCCATCATTTATGAAACACCCTGTATATGCAAGGATAGATAAGCAAACTGAGTTTCTGTAGTTTGATTTAGTTGAAAATCTTGGGTCAGTCCACAAATCTGATGTAAAAGCAACATACCAAATTTCATTCAACTTAGAGTTGATGTTTTTGCAGAAAGTCAAAGGAGCAATTTTTTAAAACTCGAAGAGATCTAAAAAGTATAAACTCATCTAACTCTAAAAATCGATTTTTTTTTATCGATTGCCTGATTTTCTCTTACAATGGTAAATGCTACGTAATAAGACAAAATAAACAGGAACATAATTTAAGGAAAAATGTCTTAATTCCCTTTCTCTGAATATATAATTTAAAATAAAATAGATAAAAATATGAAATTCTGAATAATTTAATAACAAATATCATAAATCTCAAATTTTTATACTGAAAAATAATTTTTCTATATTATATTTTTCCTCATTCTATTTTAAGTGTTTTTTTCAAGTTGATGGAAAATTGCTTCTCTAATTAACAGAATAATTATTTTCCAGTTCAAAAGTCAAAACAAATGAATCGAGTTATATTAAACTTAAAAAAAAAACAGTAAATTGTTCTTATCTGAAATGTCTTTGGAATTTCTGTTAATTACTTACTTTTTAAGATCGTTAAATATCGCTTTTCCGACTCATTATCTCAAGATGTCTTTTCAATTCTTTTGAAGAGACTGTTTACCTTTCTTGCAAAAAAATAAGTGTTTCCTAAGGATAATGGAATAAATAAAGATTTTTAAAAGGAGGAAATGCATTAATAAGTAGTATAAAGTAAGAAGTCTTGATAAAAAATATTTAATTTTTCGTAAATTGAAACAAATAAATAAATAATAAAAAAAACGAAAATAAATTAATTAATACTCGAATATGAAAAGTTTTCAACCATTTTGTTCTGGGATAAAAAAAAATAATAATAAATCTGTGTTTTTGAAATGTTATTTGTCCTTCGATTCGAAACAGAACGCAGACATTTCATTAGAACAGTAAACATTCTTTTGTATCATTCAAGAACAACAATTTTTAAGAATTTGGTTGGAACATTATTATTTTCATTTATGCGTTCTGTTTGATGGCATCGTTTTGCAATGGTAAAGGAACATTTTCTGACGAATCCATATGAATTCAGGTAATAAATTTAACTGTTATGTTATTCGTCCTTCGATTCGAAATAGAACGCTGTCATTTCATTAGAATAGTAAACCTTCTTTTCTATCATTCACGAACAACAATTTTCCATTTTCTGACGAATCCATATGAGTTCAGGTAATAAATTTAACTGCTTTGTTATTCCTCCTTTGATTCGAAATAGAACACTGGCATTTCATTAGAACAGTAAACATTCTTTTCTATCATTCAAGAACAACAATTTTTAAGAATTTGGTTGGAATATTATTATTTTCATTTATGCGTTCTGTTTGATGGCATCACTTTGCAATTCGTTTTCCTATGATTCGAAATATGGCATCACTTTGTAATGTAAAGGAACATTATTTTTACTAGTATTTGATACACCATTGATACGGAATTTACCCAAAATTTAATAGAAATCTACAAATTTGGTATAAAGACCATATACCAAATTTCAGAATAAATTTAATAATAATTTAATCATAGTTTAATAATAAATTCAGCATTAATTTTGATGGTATTCAGTTTTCTGTTAACCTAACTGATTTTTAACTAAACAAAAGCCATCCTCCCCTTTTTTCATCATTAAGTAACTTACTGAAATCAATTCATGCTCGTATAATACACATATAATGTGTCTGCGCCTATTTGATTTTGGGATCCGTTGTCTTTCTTGAATTTGAGGCTTAAAATAAAATATCACAGAAAACACAGTGAAAGAACTTGTAGTTAGACATTAGATTATATGATCAGAAACCATTACCATGTGACAAGTTGTGAATTTTGCCGTTTTATTTCACTTACCGATTGTTTGCAAATCAAAAAGAATCAATCAATTTCAATTATTTAATAAAATCTTTAATTCTATCGTTTCTCTAATAAGACTGTTGCCTTTCTTATATTTTTCCATAAAATTATTTGAATTCGGCAGGTAAGATTACGCGATGACGAGATGCTACTGGAAATTTTGAAACTTTTTTTCATTTCCTTCTTTGGCGAAGTATGTGGCGAAGTATGAAGACGCCAAATGTGGCGATAATGTACATTTGGCGATATCTACTATTATGGAATGTTTCAGCAACTATTTTTAGTTAAACATTAAAAAATATTTAAAATATATAAAATATTGTTATATATATTAAAAAATGTATATATTCATATAAAAATTATATAAAATGCACAACCATTTCGAAACAAACAAAAGCAACATGCAAAGTTCATGCATATCAATCAGAGAAAATGTAAGACGATATTTACAAGATTTTTATATTTGAAAACGTTTTCAGCCAGTCACATTCTTTCACAATAAATTCCAAATGAATGCATGAAAAAGTTTTCTTCTAGATCGAATTAATACCCATCGGAATATTTTACCATTCTTCGCTATCGGCGCAAAGTATCACGTGCTTGAGAAAGTAATGACTCTCTACTTATCTTTGTCTCTTATCACTGCAGTTGAAGAGCATTTACGATGGTTCTTCAAGTTTCCATTCCATTTTGGATTACAATTCTTTTTCTATGTATTTAAGGAACTATTTATATGGAATGGAAACATCGTTTTTATAAGTTAATTCAACAAGTGGTCTGGCATGATAAAACATACGATGAAAATGATCTACCCGGAGAAGGAGATTTAAAGTAGCCCTCTGGCTTAAGTACAGTCAAAGAAGATAGAAAATGAGGTTTATATTCATTCAATAAAATAATTCTGAGAATGATTTTAATATTATACTCTAGTGGGAGTAGTGTTAAAATTTCTTAGTTAAAATAGGCAGAAAGTTAAGAGTTTCTATCCTTCATGACACTCAATCAAATATTGAGTGATCATGACACTCAATCAAATATTCTGAGACTGAATCTTGAGAACGATCGTTATGTTATTAATTAGTAGGAAGAAGCATTATTAAATATACTGAAAGAAGTTTAGTTGATACAGACAGAAAATTAAGATTATATAATTCATAATTTATGGCAAAGTAATTTTGTGACTGATTGCAATGTTATTAATCAATGGTTTAAGTGTTATTGAGTATTGTAAAAATATAGGCATAAAATTAAAAGTGTCTATCAATCAGTACGTTCAATCAAATACTTCTGAGAATGAATGCTGAAAATTATCGTAAGGTTATTAGCCAGTGGTAGTAAGCCTTATTAAGCTCAGTCAAACGATCTTAGATGATATAGGCAGAAAATTAAGTGCCTATAATCCATAACATTCAACAAAGTAATTTTGAGAATGATCGTAATGTTAATAATCAGTGAAATAAGAATTGCTTATAGTCAAAAGAACTTAGTCGATATAGGCAAAAAGTTAATAACGTCTGGCATTTTTTACAATAAAATATTTCTGAGACTGAATCCTGAGAACGATCGTTATGTTATTATTTAGTAGGAGGAAACATTATTAAATATAATGAAAGAAATCTAGATACAGGTAGGAAATTAAGATTGTATAATTCATAATTTATGGCAAAGTAATTTTGGGACTGATCGTAATGTTATTAATCAATGCAGTAAGTGTTATTAAGTATTGTAAAAATATAGGCATAAAATTAAAAGTGTCTATCAGTCAGTACGTTCAATCAAATACTTCTGAGAATGAATACTGAAAATTATCGTAAGGGTATTAGCCAGTGGTAGTAAGCCTTATTAAGCTCAGTCAAACGACCTTAGATGATATAGGCAGAAAATTAAGTGCCTATACTCCATAACATTCAGCAAAGTAATTTTGAGAATGAGTGTAATGTTAATAATCAGTGAAATAGCACTGCTTATAGTCAAAAGAACTTAGTTGATATTAACGGAAAGTTAAGAACGTCTATCATTCATTACAATAAAATATTTCTGAGATTGAATCCTGAGAATGATCGTTATGTTATTAACCAGTAGGAGAAAGCAGTATTAAATATAGTGAAAGAAGCTTAGTTGATAGAGGCAGAAAATTAAGTGCCTGTAATCCATAACAAGTAATCTTGAAGAATGATCTTAATGTTATTAACAAATGGAGTAAGCATTATTAAATATAGTCAAAAGAAGTAAGTTGATATAGGCAGAAAATTAAGCGCCTATAATTCATAACATTCAACAAAGTAATTTTGAGAATGATCGTAATGTTAATAATCAGTGAAATAAGCATTGCTTATAGTCAAAAGAATTTATTCGATATAGGCGAAAAGTTAATAACGTCTATCGTTCATTACAATAAAATATTTCTGAGATTGAATCCTGAGAATGATCGTTATGTTATTAACCAGTAGGAAAAAGCAGTATTAAATATAGTGAAAGAAGCTTAGTTGATAGAGGCAGAAAATTAAGTGCCTGTATTCCATAGCAAGTAATCTTGAAGAATGATCTTAATGTTATTAACAAATGGAGTAAGCATTATTAAATATAGTCAAAAGAAGTAAGTTGATATAGGCAGAAAATTAAAAGCATCTATCAGTCATGGCATTGAATTAAATGTTCATGAAAATGAGTACTGAAAATGACCTTTGTTAGTAACCAGTGGTAGAAAGCCCTATTAAGTACCTTCAAATGACCTTAATTAATATAGGCAAAAAATTAAGTGCCTATAATCCATAACATTCAATAAAATAACCAGAAAAATGATTGTAATGTTAACCAATGGGAATGAATATAATTTAGTATACTCGAAGAAGTGTTTGCGATACAGACAGAAAATTAAGAGCGTCTATAATTCTTCATTTTAAATAAAAGAATCCGGATAATGATGAGCTTTTAACACATTCAAGAAGATTAAAAATTGAAGAAGGATTTATCAGATCTTAAGGCTTGAATTTTTCTTCATTATAATATTTTCTCTTACATGCCTATCATATAAAAAAATATTAAAACTTGAAAATTATGTAATTTTTAACTTTGACAGTCACGATTATGAAAGTTAAAATTTCATATTTAAAGTGGTGCTGTTGAATTTCAAGAAACTGTTTTCTTAAAATTAATAAACATGTAAATAATTATTGGTATCATTTTGTATTTTTAAATAACCGCCTTTGATGATCAGAATGGTTACATAAAATTATCACTTGAATCTTCTGAAGGTAACTTAGTCAGCAAAATATTTCTACATTTCATATTTTAATTATTTTCGGAACTTGTACTAACGATTCGTTTGTATGACAACACATTTTTTAAAACTCTATATTTAAACAATTTTGATAAAATTACTGTTGCATATTGTAGATAAATTCCTTATGTAATAATAAAATAATATTTATTCCACATTTTGAAACATTTTAAGAATCATTAATCTCTTGTTAAAATATTTAGGTGGTGATATCAAAATATAAAATGTAATCACTTATCAACTTCTGTAAGAAATGACTCCATAAGTCACTTTTAAATCGTTGAATATTTTTGTCTGAAATAGTTAATAGAATTAAAGAGACAAAACAATGATCTAGTCTAGGCGACGATCTGAATTTGAACCTTTCCTCTATATTTGAGACAAGACCGAGATATTTATAAGTAGTATAAATCTACCATGAAGCTTAGTTGAAACATTTGTTTTCGAATAGGTAAGTTAACAAATTGATAAATAGGAGGAAAGGATCATTAAATATTAATAAAACCCTGAAATTATTTCACATATGTGAACATGGTGAAATTAATTACATAAAATAAAAATAAAGAAAGTCAATTTAATATTCAACATATCACCTTTAACGCGTTTCATTTTGTCCCAAACATACACATAACAAGTAATAAATAAAAACAAAATTTTTTACTACTTAGGTCAACACAATTTTTTTTTTTATTTTAGTTACTTTTTATTAAATAATTACAAAATTGGCATTCATTTGGTGACATAGTGACGGATTAGGCGACTTTGGCGACCAAATAGAATTTACTGGACAAATTTAATTAATGAATTAATATTTGAAAAAAACTGTATTAACATCAAGTGTCATCCACTACAAGTTTAAAAAATGCATTTGAACTAGAGTGGATGAATAAAAAGTATTTTATTAACGATTGAAAATTTGAACAAGATATATACTATATATAGAGAGAGTGTGAGCTAATAGAAGGAATTGAAAAAAAAAAAAAACAGAATGTGACAATCATATATAATACCTTTAATTCATATGATAAAATGTGATATACACTATCGATAGGCAATAAATTACGAGTAATTTTCCCCTGAACATTACGTGAACAAAAAAAAAGAATTGTTTCATGCTTTGTTCAGTTTTGTACGACATTCTCTGGTCAAAATATCACGTTTTAGATGATAAGTTTTCACGAGGTATTTGGCGCTTGGCGCGATGGCACGTCGCCAACAGGTTTTCGGTATCTGGTAATGGAAAAAAAGGCATTGGGTTAATAAAAAAAAATGTCGAATCTATTGCTAAATGTATTGTAATTTAAGTGATACGAAGTGGAGTGTTTTTTTTTTTTTTCTTTAGATCATTCCAATGGGAATCGAACGAAAGCCTCGTTGCGAATTATTCATTGGAAAGAACTATGAAACATTCGAAAACAGAATTACACGTTGTTCGGCATTCGACACACCATTAACGTTGATGAATGATAAGATAATGGTCTTTTTTTCCTCTATATGGTTAGAAACGGTTGCAAGTCAGATGTTTTTTTCACACACATGGATCTTATATTAAGTATGACAAAGATAAAATTTTTTTCGAGAAGATCGCCATTTGTTAAATGGTAAATTTAAATTAAAAAATTTAAAGATTCATACAATTACGGTGCATTCGAAATTTTATGATTTCTCAATTTTTCAAAAGCTTTATCAAACTTTATACATCCAGTTCACATTTTTAATAGCCACAGATACCAAAATCTCTCTTGATTCAAATGCAAATATAAGTTTCAAAATAAGAGAAAAAGGTGTAAAAATAGTCTCCAACTAAAACAGCATCTTTGCTTGCGAAGCAATGGCTATTCTTTTGGCTTTTAACTATTTCAGAAAAAACAAAAACAGATCCTTATTTTGTTCAAACTGTCATTTGGTCCCAAAAATTGTGATTAGTTTGTTAGTTTAGTTATATTAACATCCCGCTTTAAAGAAGCACTAAGGATATTCTGGGACGGAACTCATAATTTTGATCTGCGGTCAGATAACGAGGGCCACACCTGATCTGGTATCCCTTCTCCAAACTTCCACACCACACCAGCGAAAGACATTTAATACCAAAGGATTTAAAGTGCACCAGACTCGCTTACACGATGGTTCTTCGGGGGAATCAGGTCTTGAACTTGGAACCCTCTGGCCCGAAGCCGAGACCTTACCACCTGGCCACCGAGGCCCTCAAAAATTGAGAGAATCTGAACAAAGTGAGAGAACATAGTGATTCAAAAAAATAGTCTCAAAAACTGGAAAACCATACCAGATTTCTTCGACCAGATCCACTTACTCTTTCATACCTTAAGCTAAGTTGCTGAATCTTTGCTTTCTATCGATTTTTTTGGAGTCCAGGCCAAAAAATTATTGAAGAAAATGAATCAATTAACTTCCTCTCGTACATATTACATATAATTTCACCCGAAGATATTTATTATTCTAAATATCTAAAATTTTGAAGAAAGAATCACAAGAATTGTCATCAGCTTTCCTAGTCAAATCAAACACTTTTAAGCACTTCCGACAAATCTTGACTTATTTCTGCTGGGAAATTTAGCTGTCATTATCATTCAAAAACAAGAAGACATTTCTTACAGTAACTTGGCTATGCAGTCTTCATTAATCAGTCTTCTTTATGCTTCATCTGAATCTCACATGAAGCAAAGATCATATATCTGCCCTAAATGTGAAACTGAGAAATAAATATTAGAGGGAAAAAAATGGCGATTATTACATCTTCAATTTTAGCTTTTAGATCAAACTGTAACTGGCAATCGTGAATTCAGTTATTCTTTGAAATATATTTGCAAGGTTAAAGACAGCCTAATTTCATTCAAGTTTCCTCTACAATCTCAATCATCAAGAAGTCTCGAAAAAAGTCATTTTTAATAGAAGGCATTAAATACAAGTATAATTATAATAAGGCCGGGATAGCCTGGTTGGTAGAGCGTCGGATTCGCGTCCCTTTGGTTGTGATTCGAACCCCGCCGGCCGAAGATTCCCCGCGTGCTTGGTGGCTGACGCGCGTTAAATCTGTCGTGGTCACAAAGTCCTCCATGTCGAGAGTAATACCACTGGGGGTTCTGGATCAAAGGTGATCGTTCTCTGATTCAAGTCTAAATTACGATCTGTGGTTGAGTGAAGGAAATGCGTGATTGAAATCCGCCCGTAAAAAGGGTTGTGACGTGTGTGTAGCTAAGTCGTTCTCTTGGCCCTAGATGGTGCTACTATAGAAACAAGAGGCGCCCCCCCCCCCTCAGGCTTAAATCGGTTGTCATCCACAGCGGGCTTGTCCATGGCAAGTGCCATAAGAAACAACAACATAATTATAATATTTGGACGACACGGAACTTCGTACCGTGTACAAACCTTCCTAATTTACAGGGCCATTTTAAGAGCCAGATCCTCAGCTTTCAGAAGAATGCTGAACAGTGTGAAGGACAATAGCGGCTATACCATGCCCTGTGCCACCTGTTTAGAATACAACATGGTGCACGGAATATGATTGTATATATAAATTGGAAGATCTGTTTGAAAGAGTTACGTGGAAGAAGATAAATAACATATCTGTCATTGATGGCAGGTAAATAGCAGAGCCTTTCCCTAAAAATCAAGTGTTCTGAGTTCATAAACAAATTCATCATAGAAAAACAGAAATCTATAATAAGTGTGATTACAGTTCCAGTTGGGGCCGGGATAGTCGGGTTGGTAGGGTGTTGGATTTGTGTCCCTTTGGTTGCGCGTTCGAATCCCGCCGGCCGAAGACTCTCCGTGAGTGTGGTGGCTGGCGCACGTATAAATTTGTCGTGGTCACAAAGTCCTCCATGTCGAGAGTAATACCACTGGGGGTGCTGGATCAGGTGATCGTTCTCTGATTCAAGTCTAAATTACGATCTGTAGATGAATGAATGAAATGCATGAATGAAGTCCGCTCCGTAAAAAGGGATGTGACGTGTGTGTAGTTAAGTTGTATTCTTGGCGATGGCGCTACTGAAGAAAACAAGAAAAAATGCATCCTTGGCTTAAAATCACTGACTTCTAAAATCAGTGGGCTTGTCTATGACAAATGTCATTAGAAACAAGAACCATTCCAGTTTGTCTAAAGAATTTCCAATTACGCCTCATGTTTTTATGACTTCTTTTTTATCAACAGATTTTTTTTAAAAAAATGCGGCCTTTGTCTTTTAAATGTTTTTCCGAGGTTTTTCCATTATTCTGTCCATCGTCAGTATACTTTCAATATTTCCCTCCATATTTGATATTCTCGCATTAATTGTATTTTTTGCATTAATAATATATATACTAACTCTTAATGATAATTTTCTCTTTTTTTTATTAATATTCAATGCGTCTTCAATGATATACATTATTCTAACTAAAGCGTGTTTAAAAACTTCTCATATTTTAATTTTTAGCTTTTTATTACATTTCATAATTCATGATTTGAAATATGGAATCTAAAACTTAATATTTCGGGAATTGACCACTAGATAACGCCACCAATATAAAACAATATTTACTTAATTTATTAATTGATAATTTCGAATTATAAAGCTATTAAAATATTGTTATAAATCTTTAATATTACTTATCTGCTACGTGAATATCATTGCTGAAAAGAGAGATTTAAAAACATTCTTAATGAGAGTAGATAAAAAATCATTGCTTGCTGACCTTGTGACTATTTAGTGAAGAATCCGAAGACAAAAACGAAGAATTATGACGATATCCGTATAAGAAACCGAGATCCTTCTCTAAAAATATATGCCCTATCACAGAAACTGTATAAGCAAAGGCGCTCACGGGAACATCCATTCTTTCGTTACAGTATTGATCGTGGTGCAAGCTTTCTAGCTACATCGAGCTCTATTTTTTGATAGCGATTTATTATTTCGTGTCCATCATTGATTTTTGCAAGTGTTGCTTTTCGACTGTATTTTGCTACAAATGTTTCTATTATTAAATAAAGGCGCCATTTGCCATTGTTGGAATTTTTCACCTTAGACTCATCAGACGAATTTCTGTAACAATATTGTTTTTATTTTATCGGAAACAAATAACTTTACATATTTTCAAAGCTTCAGGACATTAGGAAGCTAAGGAAAAGTTGATTACAAAATTCCATCTTTAAAAGCACGAAATGTCAAATAAAAGCATTTAAAACATACAAAATGCCATATAAAAGAACAAAAATGTACAGAAAAGTGCAACACGTAGGGAACAAACCTCTTATATATGTGTTCGTGTGGTTAAACCACATGAATCAAAAGCTTTCCTCGCTATTTTTCTATAACGACACCATAAAAATCATTCGGTATTTAGCTACGCTCCATAGAAAATATTCTAGCCAGTGTAATTTCAAGAATACATTAGACTTTCGTTTTCCATTTACAATACCCACCACACTGTTCGCATTTAAAAAGAGTAGAAGACGAATTCTAGCAAATGGTCCAATTGCGTGACAGACGAACGAATATTCGTCAAGAATTCTGAGAATGCATTTCTTAGGATTGGAATAGAACCGTCACAGATCTCATGTTACAGCTTGTTGGAACAAAAGCCGTACAACTGGTAGAAGTTGAAAGTTCTTTTTCTTTTTATGAACTATATCACATTTGTGATGCATGTTATTTCGGGTTTAGTGTAATACTTACGTGGAAAAAAAATGAAAGACTCGTTCTTTGTCACAAATGTTATTTTCTTTTTTATACAACCTTCATTAATTTCTCTAGAAGAAACGAATTTCTTTTGACTATTTCTGTTGAATTCGGGAGAGTTAAATATTAATGAATTGTCTCTACGTTACTTCAGAATCCCAAATTTCAGTTTCTTTCATTTTGTTCCATGCCACATGATTTACCTTGACATAGTTTTATGATCAATTGATGCAATGGCGTTCTTTAAATATTTTTTGAAGCAAGAAATAAGCAGTAGATTATATGCTTGGATTTAATTTTATTTTCCATTGTTCTGTCACAAATTAAATTATCAAAATTACAGACGAATAAGATTTTTACTTACTTAAGATACTTAAAGATTCAGAAATAGTCGTTTTAAAAATTTTCCGTTTTTGGCGAGAAAAATTTAGGATGAAATTTATTTAGAAATTATTTGATTGCTAAATTATTGTTCTTTTATATTTATATATCAAAAATGCAGCTTCTAAGAGAGAAGTAATAATCCTAATATTAAGATTGAGAAATTTTCTGAAGATATCGAATCAAGTCTATCAAAATTAGATTATCTGTAAATATCAACGTATCTAATCAAAACAAGACATATAAAGAATGCATTTTAAATGGCTTTAAATCATTGATAATTCAATTATAAAATTGAATTTGGCAACACGTTTTATTTTCGAAATATGTTTTTTAAAATCTTGATTTAGCAAATGCACACATCATTTGCGAAGTTTACGAATTCAAGTATTTTTTAATCGGCCTAAAATGATTACAAATGACAAAATTAATTTTAAAAAAGTAATAAAAAAAGAAAACTGGAGAAAAATTAAAATGAAATCTGCGATCGCAAATTTCAAATTATCATGTGAGAACATTATTATTTTTAAGCTATTATTTGTCTTAATTAATTTAAGTCATTAAACAGTTTAAACCGGTTTGGAACAATCACGAGACTTCTCTATCGGTCTCTCTCTATATATACATATAATGAAAATTCTTTTTAACTTTTGCTTACAATTTTTCTAGCTGACAAGTAATGTTTTAGAGCTCGACTGATTTTGAGATAAAATAACAGCTATGTTGTCATAATTCTACGTCAACCTTTTAAAAACGCATCTGCTGTCAAAGAAGCGTACGTAATAATAAAGCAATACTGGTAAAAGCAGGTAAAAAAATGCGATTAAAAGCTGACGATGAAAATTGCCTTTATTCATTGCCTGCGCAATTTCGAGCTTCAATATTCATTGCCTACGTGATTTCGAGCTTCAAAACCCCCTAACTAAAACAAAATTATGTTCTCATGTAATAATAAATAGAACGTTAATTTTAATATGCTAGCGTACATACACAGAGACAAAAAAGGTAAGCTTTTACTTAAGTTAATATAATTTGAAAATGTATACGATTTTTACTTTTTCGTGTACAACGTATGTAAAGAGAATGGAACCGTTAAAGAATTCAAACTCGAAATTTCGACGAATATCCACATTCCAGAACTCCCTGAATCTAAAAACCACATTTTTGTAACTAAGATCTTTGTCTGTTTCAACTTAAATAAACTTTGACTAGACAGATGAAATTAGTATATATTCACTTCACCAAGTTTGTAAATATATATAAACGAAATCCATCCAAAACTTTGAGCGAAATCCATCCATGGGACTCTGACTACCCAGCATCAGTATACAATTTAGCGCGTTAACTACAAAACTCAAGAGTTAAGTAGATGAAATTTTGTGGACATTTGTATCAAAATTGGAATCAAATATTTTAAGATTTTTTACCGCCTGTACTTTCACAGGTATTCAAATGCGATAGCTCAAAAAAAGAAATGACTTGACTACATGATATTTGCTGTGTAATCTTCTAATTGTAATTATGACTCTGTGTCAAATTTTAGTTTTAATCGGCCAGGAAATTGGCATTCAGAATACATATTTGGTTTTCAGACATTCGATTTTGTAGTAAATGTGTTCCAACGATTAATCGCTAAAAATCGTACTCTAATAGGAGCTTTCTTATTGGCAGTGAAATATATTTAAAAATAAATTTAAGTTACCTTTATTGTAGGATAAATAAATTTCATTTAATATGAAAGATGCTATAATGTTTCGGAGAGACAGCTCTCAATTATTTATTCAATTACTGAACGACTCAGAAATGAACATAATTCGAAACTTGATTTTTATTCTCTATCTTAATTATTGTGCATTGCCCAGCTTACCTATTTCAAAACTGGGTAGCGGTGGCCTGGTGGTAAGGTCTCAGCTTCGGAACTGGGGGGGCTTTAGGTTCGAGATCCGATTCCACCGAAGAACTGTCGTATAAGCGGGTCTGGTGCACGTTAAACGTCCTGGCCAAACGTCCTTCCGTTGGTGTGGAGAGGGGACTGACAGCTTAGGTGTCGTCCTCGTCATCTGACTGCTGTTCTAAATGACGAGGTCCGTCGCAGAATAGCCCTAGTGTTGCTTTAAAACGGGACGTTAGTATAAATACACTAAAAACTAAACTATTTTCGAACTGTCACGTTATTATGATTCCACTTTTTTTATACGTTATGTAAACTACACACATTCTAAACAGAAGTCTTCCTCATTAACTATCAACAAAGAAAAAATTATTCAATCAAATATATATATATATAATTCAAGAAAAGTTTGCTAGACTATTAAACTGATATGATTGAAAACATATTTTCTTATACATCTTTGCATTTTACAGAAAAATATATAAATGGTGTAAATCTATATTAAGCATAAAAGAAGCAGTAACAGGTAGATTTGATTCAATCCACTTCGTCCTAAATGTTTCTTAAATTCATGAACAGTCAGTGGGGATGATTAATGACTTAGTAGAAATAAGACCCGAGGACAATTCCATTGCTCCCGAAATTCAACTATTATCATTTGACCGACTTTCATACGACGAAACCAAATGTTTACGTCTCCATTGTTGCATTATTTCACATTCCGATAACACGTTTGCGTATATCTTATACCTGTAACCCCTGAAGAAATCGTATCACAAAGACATATCGGAAATCTTCCAATACCGAAAGGAAAAGCAACCAAGGACAACTCGGGAGGAAAGGAAGATAGGAAGTTCCAACTCAGCGAGACTAAAAATAAAAGCCCCGGGAATCCAAGTGCCGTAAGTGTTGCCGATACAGATAGCCACAACTTTTGTTAAAGACCCAAGAAATCCTTAAAGATCGATGAGTATTGTTCCACGGCGGGCATTATCTGTGAAGTTATTTGGGGTGGGGAATTGTTGGCTCAATGGTTCTGTGCTGTAATTACCGTCCCGTGCCGGCCCTGATAGCAATCAATGGTTTCAACTGGAAGCTAGCCCAGGAACCGGCCATTAAGGGTTTAATTTCTCTGCTTTTCGTGAAACATTATGTCGGATTAAATGTTTCTTATTCCTTGGTGGCAGCACTTGATTGTTGGCGAACGTGCATTCCGATTAAAGGGAACAAAAATGGAACCGCCGAGCACTGTTGGCTAGCGAGTAACTGTAACCGATGCCAGTTGCCAAGATAAGCTCATTTCAAGTAAATTTATGTTCGTGAAAAATCGATAGGAAAGTAACTTTGTTTTGTGGTTTATGTTAGAGTTTCCAATAGAGAGCTGTAATTCAAATCTGTCATTTCAGTCTGAATAATTAGAAATATAAAAAGCTCGAAAAATATACAGAAATTAAATTTATTTTTCAGATACAAATAATAATAATAAAATAAAATTCAATCTGTATGAAACGTTGTGCCACGATAATAATTAAGTCTCGATTAATCTATCTTTATTTCATTTTTAAAATTTGAGCACAATAACTTGAATAGAAAAAATTGATATTTGATAGGTGACTATGTTAAAAATTCGACTTATTGAGGAATTAACATTTTTTTTAAATTTAATATTCTGAATGTTGAATAGGATTCTTTATAAAACCATTAGAATGTTGATTCTAAATTTTTTTGGGGGGGGTGGGGGAAGTTATTCTAAATTTTATATTTACATTTGCATCCATTTTAATGCTATTTTACATCTTTAAAAGTTCTACAGAATTTTCTTACGAAAAATATAAATTAAAATCTAATGCATATTTTTGTTCTATTTTTATGTAACAGTTTTTCAACAAGTTGTGCAATTCTTAACTAGAGAATAAGTAACCTATTCATTTAAGAATATTTTATAGTTTGTTTTAGTTTTTCACAATGCGAAAAAAGTTGAAAATTTCGTGTTATTTATCAGTTGAACCCCAATATTGAAAGAAGGGATAGAAATACAGCATATTCTTTAGTTCAAGAATTGGATAATATATTTCGTAAGTTATCTGCAAAATGTTAAGCAAATTATTCAATAAACCACAAAACTAGATGATTTTTGCTTTATACCTCATTTTAACCAAAAACAAGTCTCTTTTTTGAAATTTTTTAAAAAAGATTTTTACCACTTAAATGGTATATTTTGTTTTCGTAGATGATTTTCAATATCTTTTATGCAAATATTTAAAAATATATTTTCGAACGTTTTTCAAAAAAATTCATCCCTAACATATCAAATACCTTATGTCGCAGTCACTAACGTATATGTAACAATGGTTTTAGAAGAATGAAAAGATTCTTAAAAGAAATTGTTATTTCTTAGAATTTAAATTAATGTAACAATGTTTTTTTATTTATGTTTCGAAATCATTGTAGAATATTATAGAATTGTAGAATTATATATTAGTGCTTTATAGATGAAATGTTTGTATATTATTATTGATTATATGCATGATTATATTAATAGCTTAGTAGATAATATATTAGTAAAAATATAATACTTTTTTCTTTAAAGAAATTGAAATATTCTTATTCAGTATATTCTAATATAACCAGAGAAATTGCTACATACGAAATTCGTAGTTTTTAGTCGAATACTTTCTACCGTAGAATATTTTCACCGATTGTTATACCATACATGTCGCATTACATAATTCACAGAGTCTAGACATATTAGAAAGAGAGAATGGATGCATTGACAGAAATTTCTGTCTTCAGTGTTTCTTATTCCCTAGCATGCAAAATTTACTAGGAGAAAGTTTTGTTACCGCCAAAATATGAAACATAAACAATTTGAAGAATCTCAACTTTTTTTTGAGTCTTGAATCTCTCTCTCTCTCTCTCTTTCCACACATTATAATGAGATATATGTATTAATTTTCTGTAAATTTGATATAAAAATCGTTAATATAATCGATGCAACGAATGGAAAGAAAGATGCAACAAATAATATAATCGAAACATACAAACCAAACCTAAAATATTATCATGTGACGACAATTTGTTCAAGATGGTTTCTCATTTTTATTTCCCTTATACGTAATATTGAGAAAATATTTTAATCGTCAAAAAAAATTTGAAGTCGAGATTTTGACGTATTCTACGTTTTAACCCTCCTGAAAAACACATTTTTGGAAAATGACCATCTTTCCGTCTGTGAACAAGAAAATTCAACAATGCTTTGAACATGAAAGTTGAAATTTGACATACCCTCTTAAAACCAAATTTGCAGATTTCTATCAAATTTTGAGTAAAATTTGTTCAGAGGAAGTCCGTCTGTCTGACTGTTCGAATTTCAGTTAACATGATAACTAAAAGATGAAGAGAGCTGAATGTATAAGATTCCGTGCACACATTTAACATCTATAGTGTAGACGTCAAATTTTGAACGAAATCCGACAACGGGTTAATTGTCTGTCGGTATGCAGTTTCAGAAACCTGTAAAGGCAATAATTCAAAAATGCGATGACATAAATATATCAAATTTGGCATGAGATTTTGTGACTAGAAGTTCAGTTTTGAGTCAAATATTAGTTTCAATCGGTTGAGAAAAACGTGTCTGAAACCGAAATTCGATTTTTGGCTACTGTTAACGCATGTCAACGATTAATCGCCAAATGACTCGCCAAGGATGACACGGTAGATTCAGTAAAATTGATAAATTCACGCCAAAAGTTAATATTCCGTAACTACTATAGGCCAGTGCCATGTAAGGCTTTCTATGGCATGACAAGTTTATTAGGGAGTATGCGAGAAAGTTTTGGGAGACTCAACTCGATGTTTTTTCTGTTTTCAACTCTATTTTGGTTTGTTAGCCATGCCATTGAATAATCCTCATCTCAGAGTTTTTACCTCATATAAAATCGCCGAGATATTTAGATATGTAAATTAGTCTCCCCATCTTTTTTAAGATGTTAAATAAAGTATGCACCAACTTCGGTGTTATCAGAATATAATCGTTTAAAATTATCCCAACGTCAAATGCTTTAAAAACTGAAAAGTTAATTCTTCGTTATTATAACAATATGCTTGCCTACGTATGGAAGAATGTAAAGCCTATTACAAATAATGTAAAAGCCTATTATAGATATAAAAATACCAACCTGTACCTAACCTATTCATAAAGAAGTCACGAAATTATGGAAAGAAACATAATCACGTGATATAAAAAGCTTAGAAGAGAACATGAGAGAAATTCAGTAAAGCTGTGAGTGAAAATTAGAAAAGGAAGCTATATTTATATGTTTAACCCTTTAAAGAGCCATTTTTTTCTAGTCATATTATGTTCAAATATTTTTAGGCTTGAAATTAGGTGGGAAAAGGGATTCATTTAGCTTATTAGATAAATTTAATTTGATTCATTAATTAACTTGGTTAATTAATAATTAAATAACAAATGAAGACACATCATTTTGATTGAGATAAAGAACTGAAGCATCTAAGTTTCTGACTTACTAAAACAATTTATCTGAACTTAAGCCAACCTACATAATTTCATACAAAGATTGATAAATTTGGTGGGAAGCATACTTCCCACGGCCTTAGAAAGGGTTAAAATGACTGGCAAAATCAAAGATTCAGTCCCTCAAACCCAGCCACTGATGCGGTTTTCTGAGATTTTTATCTTATATGAAAGTTTGGGACTCCTTAATATATAATTAATGATCGCTTACACCACAAATAGTTTTCCTTTCCCGCAGAAATCAGAAAATCACGACTGTCTTGCACATTCTTTGAATGAATAGTGAAATTGTGATATATAGGGAAAGAAACAATGACTTATGAATTGTTATGAATAATGAAGTCATGGTTTAGAGTTAAAAAAACTTGGCATAGTGCCCCGGTCTCAACCACTGTACCGATTCCGTCGATTTGTTTTATTTCATATGAAAATATCACCACTTCTGATTTTATCATCAATGGTCCTTTTGTTTATGATCTTACATTTAAAATTAAACTTTGTTTGAACTAATCCTCATACTCAGCAACTGGACTGATTTTATCATTATGGGGACATAGCTCATTAAGTTGAAGTACAATATGTTTATTGTGGTATATTTTATAAATATATTTTAAAACTGCTCTTCATTCTCTAAATGACTCAATAAAAGAAATTGTGATTTTCTCAGACTCAAAAATCATCACTCGAAGCCATACATAACGGTAAAACAACAATAACGCAAGAAATTAATACCCATCTCCATTTACTAAATATACCTTGCACTCTCCAGTGGATCCCAGCTCATGTTGGAATTGACGGAAACGAATGTGCAGATGCCCTTGCAAAGGAAGGACGCGACGAAGACCAACCTCGAGTAGTCACCTGTGCAGATGCGAATGCTGCCGCCAGACGAAGGATCTACAACCAGCATCTTAGCAAGGCAACAATCCCCGATCTAAACTGCCCAAGAAACCTTTCCTCGATAATAGCTAGGCTACGTGCTGGACATTTCAAAGGCACGAAGATCTCACGAACCAATATAAAATCCTATCCCATCTGCAAGTACTGTCCCCATTCGCAACTAACTCCAGATTATGTTTTTGACTGCCAGGTCATTATCGGTTCCCTCTTTCAACTTGGAGCACCCCCAATCGAAATCCTCCATAGCCATCCGGCTCCAGCACTTGCAGATCTTGCCACCAAGGCTTTTGGAGGACTCTAATCTTTTGCACTAGCACTGTATGCATAGACACGACAACAACAACAACAACAAAACTGCCCTTCATTTTTGTTGTGATAAAATGTTGTTCGTTGAAGCCTATAGATTTAACTAAATTAATACTAGCAACATATTGTAACAGAAATTCTGCAATATCAGTCCAGAAGGCATCAAAGCGGATAAAAAGACTTTATTCTACATGAACACACAGTAGCAAATCACAGCCGAAATTTATACAGGAACAGCACAAAAGCAGAAGATCGCTATTGAAGAACCGCAACGGTACACAAAGTGATCAGAGAGAACTCTCACAAGTATTCCCTTGAACTGACTGAGGATTTCTCTAAGGTATAGAACAAACAGCTGCACTCCAGTCCTAATGGAGATGTCGCCAAAGTCACTAAATTATGTCGCCAAATGATCGTCAAGGTCGTGAATCATTTAGAAAACATTTGCAAAAACCTTACAGCATTCATTTAACAGCCATTAAAATATTTGCAAAACAATCCTTTTTACCAGGAGACTGATTGCACTGAGAAACAAAGTTATAACTATTTGTTTGGTGAATAGCTGATCACTGAAGGCAGCGTTATTAGATTAGAAAAAAATAACTTTTTATTCTTAAAAATGTTTGAATATGCTGTGACAGGAAGAGAGATTTTAATAATAATAATTTCAACATCCGAAATCTACAGAAAGGCGACAAAATTCATCGAAAGAAGAACAATGGAGGGAATTCATGAACACGTGAAATACACGACGAGCATACCAAGCCAAATTGAATTCCGGAATCCATTACACATCTTATTGAAGTGATATCACAGCATAGTATAAGGAAATGTGCAATTAGATTTAGACATGCGCAGCTACTCTTTTCATATGATTGTCATGTCACATTTATGGACCCCATTGACTAAATTCGTTTTTTGTATAGAACATATTCAGAAGAATTTCATTCGCAAATGTCCTATTTAATAATTATATATCTGATAAAATAAAAATATTTCTTAAACCTTATAACTCATCCCAAGATTTTGTGTCAGGGCATATTAAAATGATCCAGATTACAGGCAGCCATTTTCAATGTCGCAGTGCAATTTCTTTTATTACTTCATACAGGTGTTTATTTACATTTCCTAAATAGATAGTATTACCTCTTTAGATCCTACAATTATAATGATTTAGTTACTACTTTTAACTCAAATGCATGAATGCATGTATTCTTCCTGAATTTAGCATTATGAACCTCCTATATTTAAAAATAGATCTCAGAATAGAATTCCAGATAACACATAGTTCCGACTTAGAATAATTCACTGCGCACGCGCAGCTTTTACTGTCTCATTCAGCACCGCATGCATTCCGACGGCAATTAAAGATATTCGATGGAGGTTGCCCGAGCTTTTGTGGGGACATTAGAGGAAGGAGGCGAGGGCTCATCAAGGGGGTGGAGGATAGGTGGATGTTCTGTTGCGATACATCATCGTTTGGCGAAAGGGGAGATTTAATGGTGGTTTTATGACGCAACGTTGTCTTTCTGAACAATGGGTCCACCGTTAGTTGCCGCCCGTTCCGATAAATTTCAGCCTCGTTATGGCCTCAAATCGACTCGAAACAGCGTTTATGAACAAGCGATGGGGCGATATGACCTGAAGGAAAAGCTGAGCTAGTTGCGCAGCTTTTTTTAATCGCCTTTGTGCGATCTGAAAAGCAAATGGACACTTTAAAACTCTAGAGCGACGATTGGAGGGAGGAGGAAAAGTGCAGTCATCATTTCGCCACCCACTCCCATTTCATTTTTGCCCAATCAGAATGGTTAGTTCCAAATTTGCGAGCTTTTGATCGTTTTTTTTTATTACCTATTAAGAATACAGCATCTTTTCACTTGAGGTTGATCATTTTCTCTGTTTTTATTGAACAAGTTTGAGATTATGGAATATGCGCCATTATCATTATAAACTTAGTAAAAAATTAATACGAATTCTAATTAAAACATATTCATTAGCACTCGGAATTTAAGTTATCATCTGCTAAGCTTGAAAATCGCTAAAAACATTTTAAAGAAAGAACACATTTAAAAGGAGTTATTATGTGCATAGAATACGTTAACATAAAATTAATTTTATATCATCCATAATCAAATGATTAGTGGATATTAAGTCATCTTCAAGTAACAGCAATAAAGGGTGTCCCAAAGTTGACGTAAGATTTGAATCTGCCACCATTCTTGCAATAAAATGTTTGCAACCCTCTTAAAAAACTATTTGGCAACTGATAATTTAGGGTTAGTAAAAATGGAGCGTTGCACAATAGAACAACGATCTTTCTTTGTTGAACAATATTCCAAAAAATAATGAAAGTATGACGGGCACAATTCGAAAATTTGAGAATTGGCCCCCTAAATCGTGTGATTTAACACCACTGGAATTCTTTTTATGGGGTTATTTGAAGTAAAAGGCGTAAGCCAACAAGCACACTTGCATTGAAGGAGGAAATTCAACTCTGCATCAACGAAATTCAGCCACATTTATACAAAATGTTCGTGGAAAATTTAGGCAACAGAGCAAGTACATAACCCTACCCTATCCACGCAAAACCTTTTCCTGTACAATGCAAAAAAACGATAACAATTTAAAGAAAAAACTGCGTTTTTATTTATTTCTGATCTTGCGTGAACATGTTGTTCTTTGGTGTGATGCTCCTGTTTTACTAACCCTAATCTATCAGCTGTCAAATAGATTTTTTAATAGGGTTGCCAAGACTTAACTGCATGAATAACAGCAAATTCAAATCTTGCCTTAACTTTAGGACATCTTTTACAATAGCATGTAAAGGGGTGGCTGAGAAAGGCTTCGGATAATAGACATTCCAAACCGCTCGAAGTCTATACTTTTCTCACATATTACATTTTCAGAGGCCAATGAATAAGACGCAGGGAAGTAGTATATAAACACCCCCTTCAAAAATAACCAATACTTTAAATAAATATAGTGGAGTGTTTTATCTGGGCATTCACACAACATTTGGTGCAAATTATATTATTGCTGTAGAACATAATAAAAAGGCCTGTTGTTAAAGAGAAAAACTTGAAATTGATTGATTGAAATTGAATTGATTGAGATTGATAATGTAACTGATTAATGAAAAAATTGAAATTTATTGATGGATATTACTGGAAGATTATAAATTAATTAAGAAGATAATAAAGTTTGAATTATTTATAAAGTAATTAATTTCAAACAAAGCATTCCGTCTATTTTCACTGAATACATTATCTTTTAACACAGCAAATCATAATTTTTGAAAGTACAGCTTTGTACTATGATTTGTCGATACGATTTTTCAGAAATAAGCGTATTAAAATAAGCCTATGTCCATCATTTTATCTAAAGTATCATTTTATGATTGAAATGAACAATTCAGATTGTTTAATAAAGGCATATTTTAATGTTCAAGACTGCTTATTAATTTTGTGAAAAAGCTGTGTTTTACAGCCTACTGCATGAGATTCCTATGGAAAAAAACAGATAAATTATTTCTCCTAATGCAACATAAAATTAAAGTGAAATAATAAAAAAACAATCATTTAGTGACAAAAGAATGCAAACAGATGTATTCTGAGCAGCTAAAAATCGTTAGCTGAGATTTCAGTATATACTGTGCAAACAAATTTGAATGTTCCAATTTACTTTTTTACACATCTTTATTTAATTAGAATTTTGAGAGAAGTATTTTATTTTTTTCTTCTCGAATATTTTATCTAGAAATCGAGATATATATTTGTACAAAGTTTTTTATAAGCAATATGAACAAAAGCTAACTTTTCTTCCTAAAATCCTTTTTTTTAATGCTTCTTTTTCTTGCTAATTGAATGGAAAATATTTAATAACTTTTTAAAGCTTTTATGATAATAAATCGTTTGGTTTTTGACTTTTTGCAATTTCAAATGCAAATATTTAATTTCGCGTTCATTTTTTATTTTTAATTAGATTTAATAATTAATCTACTTTCCAATTTTTTTTATAAATAATATTTAATAAGGTCGTTTTCGCTTTGTTATGTAATTCTATTTTCATTTCCGATATGGATATTTTCCTTTTTTTTTTTTTTTTTTCTCAAATAAAATCACAATTCGTTAAATTCTGGCTTGAATCCGAATATCAACTTTTTTTTTATTTTTAAGACTATGAAAAGAAATTTTTTATTCATTGTTTTTAAAATAACTATAATAACGATGTTGGTACAATTCGGTTGAACGGCGATCAAAAAGCGCCAAAAATTTTTTTCGCCAAATGATAAAAATATACTCAAATGCATTTCATTTATTATGAAAAAATTTATCTATACAATTTGACAATTAAAATTAAAATTCGCGAAATTTTTTCTTGGCGCTTTTTGATCGCAGTTAAAACCGAAAAGTACCACGATTTTGTTATCTTTATTTCGAGTCTCCACTAAATGCCAACTTCAGTAATCGCAGGAAATAATTGATAGCATGATTTAGTAAAATACCTTGCATTTAAAATCAAAATTAGTTCAAATCACCGTACAAAAAAGTTTGATATTTATTGGTGCTTTGTCTTACCAGTGATGCCCCAGTTTTTTCCTTCAAATAAAAACAGGAATTCTGAAATTAAATGAAATAATCACAATTGGCTTATCTCACGTGTAAAATTTTTTTCTCTATTTACAATTTATTTCCTGTTCTTGTTTCTAATGGTACTTGTCATAGACAGACCCACTGAATTAAGTCAGTGATTTTAAGCCAGGGATGCGTCTCTTGTTTTTTCAGTAGAGCCATCTAGGGCCAAGAGTACGACTTAACTACAAGCACGTCACAACCCATTTTGCGGAGCGAATTTCATTCATACATTTCATTCATTCATCCACAGATCTTAATTTAGACCAGAATCAGAACGATCACCCCTGATCCAGTACCCTCAGTGGCATTACTCTCTACGTGAAGGACTTTGTGACAACGACAGATTTATACATGCACCAGCCACCAGACACACGGAGAGTCTTCGGTCGGTGGGGTTCGAACTCTCAACCCAAGGGACGCGAATTCAACACCCTACCAACCAGGTTATCCCGGCCCTATAAAAATTTTCAATCATCTGATTCAAAAGCGTTTCTAATTATCATAATTAGAGATAAATAAATATAATGCCAACAATGTGTTTTTTGAATTCAGAAAGCTCTGAAATTTCTTCTGAACAGAATTTACTCAAAATGTGACAGAAAACTGCAAATACGGTGTAAAGTCTTTATATCAAATTTTAACCATCTGACTTAAAGCGTTTCTGAACAATCGTTTTTAGAGGCAGACAAATATAATTCCAAAAAATGTGTTTTTTGAACTCAGGAATATCTGAAACTTCCTCTGAACAGAATTTACTGGAAATGTGACAGAAAAACAAAACCCCGCAAATATGATATAAAGTCCATAAACGAAATTTTAACCATCTGACTAAAAGCGTTTCTGAATTCTCATTTTTAGAGACAGATAAATATAATGTGTTTTTGAACTCGGAACGTTTAAACCAAAAAATGTGTTTTTTTTTAACTCAGGAAGCGCTGAAACTTCTTCTGAACAGAATTTACTCAAAATGTGGCAGAAAATTGTAAATGTTGTGCTAAGTCCATATAAAAATTTTTAATCATCTGATTCAAAAGCGTTTCTAATTATCGTAATTAGATATAAAGAAATATTATGCCAAAAATGTGTTTTCTGAATTCAGAAAACTCTGAAACTTCCTCTGAATAGAATTTACTCAAATTTGACAAAAAAAAAACTTCAAATTTAATATCAAGTCCATATTCGAAATTTTAATCATCTGACTAAAAGCGTTTCTGAATTCTCGTTTTTTGAGATAGATAAATATAATGTGTTTTTGAACTTAGAAAGTTTAAACCAAAAAATGTGTTTGTTTTTTTTAACTCAGGAAGCTCTGAAGCTTCTTCTGAACAGAATTTACTCAAAATGTGACAGAAAACTGCAAATACGGTGTAAAGTCTTTATATCAAATTTTAACCATCTGACTTAAAGCGTTTCTGAACAATCGTTTTTAGAGGCAGACAAATATAATTCCGAAAAAAAAAAATGTGTTTTTTGAACTCAGGAAACTCTGAAACGTAGAAATTCGTCGAAATCTCTATTTCTCATTTTTTTGAACGATCACAATACTTTCTCTATATTTCGCATGCGAGAAAGCAAAATTCCCCACAGAAAATAGCCGACGCGCAGAGCGACGGTTAGGAAAATTGAATGTCTACAAATAGGATTGAAAATGGCGAAAATGGAAGAAAAAAAAAATTCACCTTTCTTGGAGAAAATGGCAGACAGTATAGTTCATGCTGCTTTACCAACAGAAATTCTAGAAAATCAATGGCAAACAGTAAATGGAACAGAAGCCGTTCGGCTCAGCTAAATCCAATCCACCTTTCTATTTTCTTGTTCACTGTAATGGATGATAGACAGTAATATTTTCTTAAGCTTGTTCATCCGAAGCTCATAAAATTTTCCATTTTCTTTTTAAAAAATTTTGTTTCGAAGAGGATTAAAGAACCTAGGGAAGGTAGAGTCTCGCAGACCTTTTCTCCTGAGACGGGGTACTTAAGCTTTTAATGCCAGGACCACAGTTAAGTCTTTCGAATATTTATATACATGATGGCTGGATGCTGTCGGCTGATATTTTAAAGCTTTCGTTTGTATAGTAAAGTCTGTTTTGTCAACGGCTTTAACGAAAACTGGAGTAGTATGGTTGGTTCCTGTTTTGATATACCAAACATTGAGTGATTGATCTTTGATTTATATATCTCCCAAGTTTCAAAATTTTGATTTAAACACAGGTTAATCAAAACAATTTCATTAACACATGATTTTAGTTTCAGTTCATCGCAAAAAAAATCCAGATACATATCAGTGCCTTTGGAAAACTGTCATTTTTTGGTTACGACTTTGGTATGTTTTAAATGTAAATGAATTTAAAAATTCAATTCTTTGTTCACATGAGCCGAAAACGAACATGCTATCTCTAGACTTTAAAAATTAATCCACATTTGAAATAATCAGGAAAACCGAGGAAGAATCCCACAGCCCTAAATACTGGTAAGATTGAGTCAATTTTTGTTTCGCAAAAGAGTTGCTCAACAAAATCCTCAACACCGATTTGAATTTTTTGGAAGATTCCTTATAAGAAGACTACCTACTGCAATGATTTTCATGACACGACTTTGGGAAAATTTCTATAGATCTTCACCGATCATAGTCCCTAGAACCCTATGTTATCTTGTGAGCAAGGTAACTAGAGCCATTTTGTATGTGTCTTAACTGGTTTGGAATATGCTGTAAGAAATGTCAAAATTTTGGATGAGTTTATATTTCTATAGATCTTCACCGATCATAGTCCCTAGAACCCTATGTTATCTTGCGAGCAGGTAATTAGAGTCATTTTGTATGTGTCTTAACTGGTTTGGAATATGCTGTAAGAAATGTAAAAACTATGGATGAGTTTAAATTTCTACAGATCTTCATCGATTATAGTCCCTAGAACACCATGTTATCTTGTGAGCAAGATAACTAGAGTCATTTTCCGTGTGTCTTAACTGGTTTGGAATATACTGTAAGAAATGTAAAAACTTTGGATGAGTTTAAATTTCTATAGATCTTTACTGCATCATAGTCCCTAGAACACCATGTTATCTTGTGAGCAAGGTAACTAGAGTCATTTTCCGTGTGTCTTAACTGGTTTGGAATATACTGTAAGAAATGTAAAAACTTTGGATGAGTTTAAATTTCTATAGATCTTTACTGCATCATAGTCCCTAGAACACCATGTTATCTTGTGAGCAAGGTAACTAGAGTCATTTTCCGTGTGTCTTAACTGGTTTGGAATATACTGTAAGAAATGTAAAAACTTTGGATGAGTTTAAATTTCTATAGATCTTTACTGCATCATAGTCCCTAGAACACCATGTTATCTTGTGAGCAAGGTAACTAGAGTCATTTTCCGTGTGTCTTAACTGGTTTGGAATATACTGTAAGAAATGTAGAAACTTTGGATGAGTTTAAATTTCTATAGATCTTTACTGCATCATAGTCCCTAGAACACCATGTTATCTTGTGAGCAAGGTAACTAGAGTCATTTTCCGTGTGTCTTAACTGGTTTGGAATATACTGTAAGAAATGTAAAAACTTTGGATGAGTTTAAGTTTCTATAGATCTTTACTGCATCATAGTCCCTAGAACACCATGTTATCTTGTGAGCAAGGTAACTAGAGTCATTTTGCGTGGGTCTCAACTGGTTTGGAATATGCTGTAAGAAATGTAAAAATTTTGGATGAGTTCGCAGATGGCCCAAGAGGGTTGGAAATGGTCGGTTGAAATTTTTCTTTTCGCTATAATTTCTTTTATAATGAAGATAAAATATAAACAAATTGGCCAAATTAGCGCCTTATTAAGACAAATAACTTTTGTGTTTGAAGTTTTTTTAACTGACGATTTTGATTAAACTCTTCGTTTTGGACTCCCCGATTCGAAAAACATGTTTTTTGCATTATGTCTATCTGTAACTCCGTTTGTCTGTGACAAAAGTAACCCAATAAAGCTTTGAGATAGAAAATGAAATTTCATATACAGTCTTTATACCAAATGTGTAGATTTCTATCAATTGTTGAGCAAAAACCTTTCAGAGGAAGTCTGTCTGTCCGACTGTTTGAGCACAAATGGACTCAATAATTACAGAAGGCACAGATATGTAAATAAAATTTGATATGCAGGTTTAGCATCTAAATATAGATTCGTTTCGAATTTTGAACCAAAGCCATTGACCATCTGTCAACCGTTTGACCATCTTCTAGTTCGTTCCTTCTCATACATTCAAATGCGATAATTCATAAATGTAATGAATTAAAGAAATGAAATTCGTTATGTAATTGGTCGCTACAATTATAGTTTTGTGTCTAATTTTGGTGTGAATCGTCCAAAACACGTATTCTCAAAATTGATTCATAATAAGATGTGAGATTCACGCCAAGGACCTACATAACCATATCTGTAAGTATTTTGCATGGCGTTGGTGAACGCCATGCAAGGTATTCGTGGCTTTATCTAACGTCAACAATTTTATGCGGGGAGATGGGAGAAAATTATTTGGACAGCATACAAGAATGTTTCGGGAAGACCATGTAAAAATTGAAAGAAATTTGAAAATAGTACATTAGACGAAAAAAAAATCTACCTTTCCCTTCCAGCTTGTTGAGAGGAATTCTTTTTATTTATATTAAAGAAAAAATATACTCGTTGGCGAAAATACGTGACAGAGATTTCCAGCCACAACCATATTACATACTGTTAATATTTTTTTTAATATCATATGGAAGTTAATGACGCCTAGATATGTTATCAATAGTCGCCTTCACATCATTGTTAACCAATCAGAATGCTTTATGTTTATAACATAATTTTGATTTAAAATACTGCTTCTTTTGTTATGAAAACCTATAGTTTACCAAAATTTTTTCACTTGATTAAATTCATGTCATGAATATGGTGGACTAGTAGCTGGTTTCTAAAGTCAGCTATTTATTGTTAATAATGAGTTACGGAAATGTTAAGCATCTTTGCATTCTCTGAACATTAATTTACAAACTTAATATTGTTATAAAAAATATTATATGTAAAGATCAATTAATAAGTCATTAGTTTTATAAGTAAATATTAATAAGTAATAAATATTATAAATAAAGTAGATATTGGATTAGCTTATAAAAATGATTCAAATATTCGTAAAGGCAGGGAAATGTTTCCGAGACATAAGCACAATGTGAATATGTGAATTGGGAAATTTATTATTAGTTCAATAACAAAGTAAGAGAAAGAAAACTTATTCTATCTGACATTATTACCCATATTTAAAAAAAATTATGTAAACTTAACAATGATAAAACATTAATATTCCCATTGATTAGAATAAATAATAAATTAGATTCAATAACCTACTTTAATAATTTTACTTAAAAGAAAAATATATATGATTTTTTTTTATTTTCAAAACCTGGATACGATTTATTCTATTTTCGAAAAATTGAAAATTTGAATAGTATATTTAACTTTAATTTAGTTTCAATATCTTCCAATCTATATACTAAGATAAAAAGAAGCTGATTTATCAATCCCCCAGAAAAAAATCGCGATATTGTTCCTGGACGATTTCGAAAATTTGTATTTCTCATGAATACTCATGATCCCTACATAAGTTATAATAATTTTCTATCTCCTTCCTCTCCATTTCAAGAGATATTGCAAAATGAAATTTGACATTGTTCTCATATTCAACAACTGTAACGATTTCACCAATTTTTTTATGAACTTCAATTTGAGATTTATATAACCAATCAAAATCCTCTATCATTACTGCACAATTTATGATGTTGTAGTTATACTTTTATTATAATTTTGTTGTGCTAAGACGTAATTCGTCAAAATTGACTGATATGAATAAATTACTGATGATATAATTACGCGACATTTTAGCAGTGTTTATGTAATCTTATCGACGAATATCTATGAAATATATCTCATCAAAGCAAACGAAAATCTTATTTTATTATTTCGAAGGAAAGTTGGCGAAATCAATCCATTTTCTGAGGTTGGGGGCTCTGTTTGAGTTTATTTCGCACTATTTCTCACAGTTCGAGGAGGAAGAGCAGACAACGTATCTATGAGCTTTTGTATAAAATAAAAATTGTAAAAATCTATACATTAGATATTTTATTTAGTAATAGTTGTCAAACTCACCTCAGTGAAAATGTACATTAGTACAATAAATCGGAAATTTCTTTCATAACTATACTTTAGTTGAGAAAATGGCACCAGTAATTTGATATGTAATTCATTTGATCTTTATTTCATCATTGCAGACTTAAATTTCATATGAAGTAAAAATTGGTACTGTATTTGTGGCTGGGGAATTGGCCTTTTGCTTTAGCAATTTATTTTAACTATATAGAATGATATATGAACCTCTGGTCGCGAAAGGCGGCTTGTACGAACTAAAGTTTTATTTCCTTCAAGAGAAAATAATTGTACGTTTTTTAAACTTTAACTATATAATCACAAAAGTTTACTTTTGATTAAAAACTGAAATATATGCTATTAAATAGACTGAAATATATATTTTGGTCCTTGTATTCCATTAAAATGAGAAGAAATTACTTTTAATAACAAAAAAGTCATTTTGGAGTTTTCTTTATTATTTTAATAGTACTATTTTCAGTCCACATAACAGAGAAGAAAATAACTAAAGAAATAAAAAAGGAAATTGAATTGAAAACTCAAGCAATATGTCAAATTGAATTAGCCTACATGAAAAAAGAAAATCAGCTTTAGAATTTTCCTAGCCTACTACCTTATTTACGAACTTTTTTTCATTCTTTAAGAATATATAGAACATTCTTTTTTTTTTTCGAACTCAGCATGCTTACTTCTATTTTCATTCTTTTGGAAGCAATTCACTATTGTACGTTCTAAACTAAGTAAAAAAAAAGTTAGTAAAAGTGGCAGTAATGAAAAATAAAGAATACCGAAAGAAAAAGTAAAAAAATAAATTTCTCGAAATAGATTTTTGTTCCAAACGGCCGGTTTTCCGTGTAGACGAAATCATAAACGTTATTACTCCACTATAATCCACTTTACTTAAAACTGGAAACCGTGCCATTTTTATTTTCGTCTTGAAATCCTTCTACCAAACAATTCCATTTTACAGTCGGTTCGTAGGAACTAATAAACCGAATCTTTAAAAAAAAAAGTTCGTTTTAACCCTAGTTTTTTTAAAGAATATTTTTTTTTCCTGTGACGTAAAACCACGGACGACTTTTCTCTGGAGTAGAAATTACGGAATTTCCGAATAAATTTTTTCCAAGTGTTGAAAAAAAAATGTAACAAAAAAAAGAAGCATTATCTTAAGTAGACTTTGAACTCGGATTTGGCATTAAAAAAATGAAGAAATGGAAGTTAGATTTTTTTCTATCAATGTAGCTTTTCATTTTCTTAAAAAAAGTACAAAAATTAATTAAACTTTGCTTTAAATGAAGATTTATTTGAAAAGAGATAATTGCTTTACAGTTAATGTTTTGCTTTCAATGTTTAATTTTGGAATAAACAATCAAATTTAAAGAATTGTTGTAAAGATAAAAATAATTTTTCTAAAAATATAAAATTCTCAAAAAAAGATAAAAATAATTTTTCTAAAAATATAAAATTCTCAAAAAAAGATAAAAATAATTTTTCTAAAAATATAAAGTTCTCAAAAAAAATGTTCAGAAAATAGTTTTTGATTTAAATGAAATGCAATGTGAATATTATATGATTAATATTTATATAGATACCAAATAAAACATCTATTTACAAGACAAAGAATCAAATCCTATAGCTGCATATATTGTAAATTCATATCCTTGAAATGTCTCAGCGTTTTTAAATATAAAAATAACTAAGCATATATATTTTGTTCGACATAAAATAATAAATTACAGAAAGTCATGAACATACTGTTGCAGTACCTAAAAGTAATTTTTAAATGAAAAAAAGTCAGATAAAGAAATGATCAGAAACAAATTTTTGAATTTCCTGAAGCGGATAAAAATATTTTATAACTAATTTTTCTCAAATTTTTAAATTGGGAATCCATTTCAATATGTAAAGAAAGGATCCTAATATAATTATAATATAGTGATGAGATTTTGAAACTTTTTATTTTTAATGTGACAAAGGTAAAACAAATTTATTTTCTTAAATATAAATTAGTATAAAATAGGAAATGAAAAAAAAAATGTTTAAAATTCATACAAAGTAATTGTATGTTGATTAACATGTTTAAAACAGTAGTAATAACATTTAATTAATATTATGTTATTTTGCTGAAATTGTCATATAGATTAATCATAAAGCAAATTTTTTAAATATTTTTTATGTACTATGACAATTAATTAAATCGAATTGTGACTTAAAATTCGTTTTTTGAAAAATCTGGGACCAAGCAATTGTCACAGAATCAAACAGTTCACAATAAAAATAAAAAAGTATAATTCTTGTAATTCCTTGATAGTCAAACTGAAATTAAAATAGTAAATGAAACATAGGAAAAGTGCACGATAGATAACAAAATTGTAAGGACTCCTAATTAATTTTTAAAAGGTAATTTTGAAATATTTTGCGAATTTTTGACATAATAAAATTTTAGAGTCTTGATCTGGAATATTTTTCGTATTTTTCTGATATTGCAATTTATACGCAATAAAAATATATTTTACGATGAAAACTTTGTTTAATAATTCAAATCTTAATACATGAATGACAGGCTGTTAATTTTCTGAAATTCATTTAATTTCTATCATTTTTTTACAAATGAAAACCACATTATTAATCTCAAGTCATCAAATTTTATGTTTTGCAAGTGAAAAGTGACTTAATAAATTTAGTATTAGAATGAAA
Source organism: Argiope bruennichi (assembly GCF_947563725.1). NCBI lineage: Eukaryota > Metazoa > Arthropoda > Arachnida > Araneae > Araneidae > Argiope > Argiope bruennichi. The sequence continues at coordinate 109,898,030 of NC_079156.1, forward strand.
TGCGTTTTAAAATTGACTGAAACAAAATTGATTGATTTTTGAATCTGATTTTTAAAAATAACATTTCTCTGCACTGCTCAATCAGAATGTATCAACAAAATGCGTTTTTCTTCGATTTTTATGTCATAATTATACCTGTTTAAAACTTGCACTGATGAATTGTATTGATATTTAACTAAGAATCTGTTTGACTTAATATTGTTTACAAGATGTTAAGATTTTTTTATTGATTCACAAGTCTGTGATTAATTTCACTTCAGTTTATGAGCATAAATATAAAATAGTTTAATTGGCATGCGATTTCCTTTTCTATGTTCACTATTCGATAGTTTGAAAAAAAATTAAAAGTGTTTTTTTTTGTTCAAAATTATATTTTCATACATTGTTATAGATTTAATTAAAACGTAATAATGAAAATGCTTTTTAATTTCTCTCCATCCATATATTCAAAATGATTCATATTTTGTAACTTTAATACATAATTACTGATAGGTTTCCCTCCATGCATATATGCATTAATGATTCGTACTTTGTAATTTTAATAATAATTACTGACTGGTTTCTCACCATGAATGCATACATTAATGATTCGTACTTTGTAATTTTATTACATAGTTACTAATTGGTTTGACATTATGCATGCATACATTAAGAACATTAAGAATTCATACTTTGTAGTTTTAATACATAATTACTAACTGGTTTTAGTCCATGCATATTATATATACATTATTGACTCATACTTTGTAATTTTAATATATAATTAGTAACTGATTTTCAACAATTTGAAAAATACCTTTTTTTCACTTCATATGACTTTTTGTAAGGTTTTTTCATGCTATCCAAGATTTCTCAAGTCTACACGTAATCTAATCTTCATTAACTCAATAAGATGGATTAAAACAATTGTTTATACGGTTGAATTTTAAACACGTATTTTATTATGTTGATTCCATAACGCGATTTCGTGTTACTGTATAGTTTTATCTTAGCAGAATTGATTTTAATGAATTAACTTTTGAGCATCATGGTATTTAAATTACTACATGAGAAAGCAGAGGTAAAAAAAATGCAAATCTGATAAGGAGAAATAATGAAAAGGTTCCATGTCAAACGAAAAGAGACAGATAATTTGCTTAGTCCTATTTTGAAAATACTTTTATACTAATTTGAGAAGGACTATTAAATGAGGTGAGAATTCCAGAGGAAATATAAGAATTCTCGAAAATACAGGAATTATGATGATATCTCTATTAGGAGTCGAAATCTGGGGATTTCAGAAAATTCTATATTATGTTAAAAGGCTAGAATATAGAAGTATTCAAAAGAGAAGTGAATTTTCTCTTTTGTACGTTGATACGAAGCCGACTCTCTTTTTTTTTCTCTGAACTCTATTGATTGTTCTGTCTGCTTGTGTTGTGTGCTTCAACAAATGTTGTTCTTTTATAAGTCTCTACTGTGTTTTCCGATACCGATGCTTCGCACTTTCTGCGGAATGAAGCTTCGTTTTCCTTTTTCCAAATAGTCAGATTACTTTCAACATACCTTCATTGGATAATTTCCGTAACATTTTGTTGTGTTTTATTGCTGTAGAATTCTGCGAAATCCTAAAAATATGACATCTGAAGTTATTTGTCATCATACACGGCGTAATATGGAAGTTAAGTATTATAATGAAAGTAAAAAGATGTTTTTTAGTAAATGATTCGACATTATTTATTTTTGCACTTGAAATTTACAGAACACCTCTTGATTACTGCCTTTTGTACTTTTGAACAGGAGCATTTTATCTATGACGGTCTATCTGGCAGCAATCTTGATCTTATCAATGCACTGAGAAATATAATTTTTATTCAATTGAAGTATATTTTATTTCTGATTAAATATACAGTACACTCCCGATTATCCGCGGAATTGGGTGGCGCGGCCGCAGCGGATAACAAAAATCGCGGATAGTCCAAAAAAAGCTAAAAACGGGTATAGCAAAAGAGAAAACAGTCATTCCAACTTTGAAAAAATCGTCTTATGTACAATAAAACGTAAAATAAACAGCAGGAAATGTTTAATTAGCGCTTAATATTTTAGTATATCACTCAAAACTAACCTAAAATGCATTTTGTTAATGAAAACAGAAAAGTGCTTTGTATTTACGAGAGGCGTCGAGGATACACAGAAAAATTAATACATATGTACTGTTTTAATACTGTAATGCATTATGTAATTACAAAAGCATAACTGTAAAACTACACATTTTTGAAGAAATCAGTCATTTGTGTTTGCTTCTTGCTTTGGAAGCATTTTCTCTTTGCTTAGAAGCAAAAAAAAAAAAAAAAAAAAAAAAAAAAAACTTAGTGCGGCAGGCGCGGATAACCCACCCGCGGATAATCGGGAGTTTACTGTATAATGTTTTGGTTTGAAAATAAGAAATATAAATATCATTAACGATGTTTAACGTTCTTTTCCTTTTTTTTTTGTTTTCTTTGTTTTCAAAAGATCACTAATACATAACAATACTAACCATAGTAGGGTGTCTTTAAAATCTTTGATACATTAACCCAATAGTTAAGTAAATAATGATAATAATTGATGAACATTTATTTTTGGAAAAAAATATTCCATTTTAAATAATATCGAAAGTGAAACTTTTTCAGCGAATTGGGAAAATTTAATCATCACAATACTAAACCAAATTTTTGATTATAAAATAAATTAACAGAAGGTGAAAAACAATTTTAAAACATCTTTTATTTAGTATTAATTTTTAAAGGTTTTAAGCATTGTAAAAGACATATTTATGTATAACGTTAAAGTACGTGGCGAAGAAATCGAGCTTACTTCTAATTGTCGAATGGCAGCAGTTAAATATAAACAAAGTATCAGATGAATTTCAAACTGCTTCATTCATTGAACATTTTGACAGCTGTACTGAATCAAACTCTTCGCTTAGCTTATCAATGGAGTTGCAAAATTTTATTAGAAGGATTCTGAAGATAGTTCACCATGCCACTAAAAGGAGAAAAAAAAAGATATAAAAGAAATCAAGAAATAGGTTTCGAACAAAAAGTTCAAATCAAGCCCAAAAATAGGCCTAACCGTTGTCAGATAAGTAATTGTGGTAAGATTTAAGATTAATGTGTACGATTTCTCGCCAAGCTCATCAAAATAGTGCCAATCGTCCAAAAACTCTCTAAAAGTCTGCAATCTTAGGTGTATACAAGAAATACTAACAAATAGATTTTAAAGTTGCAACCTAAATTCGTCTTGATTATATTTGGCGAAAAATCGCTCAAAATATTTTTCAGTTTTGACGCCTGTATATTAATTTTAATCGCTATGACTTGTCTTCGAAAATTGGTACCCATATTTTCCAAAATAATTATCTTATAATATAAGTTGGTAAAAGTGAATTATAGTGTGCACCCTGCTGCGCCAACAATGCCAAGTCGCCAATATAGATGGCGGACAAAATAAACAAATACACAGACACCTCAATCTCAGGAGACACCCGAGCCAAAGTACGCATCTAATTGCCAAAATCAAAGATAAATAGCCAACAGAAGATTTCCCATAACGTATAGTTTGAAGTCATGTGATCGAACGAGCCAATCAGATTCGACTTGTGCGCGGGTGTCTCCTGAGATTGAGGCGCCTGTAACAAATACTTCCGGGGAACAGTTACGGTTACCATTTCCCGTCATATTATTAAGACTTTCTACTGATAAGTATTGTTTTTTTTCCATACTTCGGCATCTGTAGAAGGCACTGGGCAGAATTTTTTAACTTAAAAATAACATCCTACGGTTTTGCTAGCAGCGGGAGCGGGAACCTAGTAGCTTCGCTAGCACATTGAACATAAGGACTGTGTGGATAACAGAAACATTACATAACCAAAATAAAAGAAAGAACGGGAAAAGAAGGAACATTCTCCATACAAAATTTCAAAGAAACATCCTTTTCCCAACTTCATCAACTCGTAAAAAAATATATTCCACTCACCCTTCATCCATTCTGCCGGTTCGATATCGAACCATTCTCAATACAAAATTTCAAACAAACATCCTTTCCTAACTTCATCAGCTCGTAAAAAATATATATTGTTACAAAAAAAATTTCTACAACAAAATACCGTCGATCAATCAAAATAACTCAGGGCATTTAATTGCTATAGTTCAGCAGCTTGATTGCTGTCTAATCCTCTAAAATCTTTTACTTGTCGACGACTCCGACTCCTCTCACACACGACTTCTGACGATCCACACAACTTCTTATCCGCAGCTTCAGATTGCCCGTCTTTTATAGTTCCGGGAGGCGGGGCTAGAATCTTCAGACCAATCAGGACGTATCTGAGTGTATCTTGGTTCCTACTGGATGGATCGTGAAACTTCTCGAACTTTCCAGTATGATTCATTTAGTCGCCAAACTCGCCGCCAAGTCGCCAAATGGTCGCCAAGCTCACAAGCACAGGACAGATCTTACAAAGGTTTTAACGGTTTTTCCAGGATGACACTATTTGTGCCGGGTAGCAAAATTACAGATTTGTAACAATATATATACATATTTAACTCGCCCTTCATCCATTCTATAGATCCGAAATACTCCCGACATAACAAATTATGAAGAGAACCAACAGTTAGAACATCTAAAGAATTACGAGAACTGCGAAGAATTCCATTGCAGCTGTCTTTTAAAGTGAGAATGCAGACGATTTTTTTAAAGCGCATACTGACAATTAAAAATTGCAAAAGAATAAATATTTTCTGTTTGTATTCACATTAAAAAAAAGAAAGAAGAAAATAACTTTTAATTATAAGTTTAACTTTCTTTATTTAATAAACTTTTAATTATAATAAAGAACAAAATTAAAATCTTTATTCGATATTTTTTTAATATTTTTAATTTAACATTTTTCATAATATAGTTGTAGTTTATATACAACTCAATCATTGCAAAAAGTAGTAAACAAAACAGCATTAGGGTTGCAATATTGGCGACAAACTCGGGAGAATACTATTCTTCACTTTATCCAATAAGCTTTTGTTTTATCTTAAGACTAAAAAAATTACCTTTTTAATGACATAAATTTTATTTCGTTCGATTTTTCTTTCAACAAATAATATTTTTAATTCAATTTGATATACTATCTGAAACAATGGTTTTACGGGATTTAAACTCTAAATCAAAACATTCAAGCATTTATTTTTGCCAATCATACAATCTGTAGTCGAATTTCATTTCCACTTATGCTTTGTAAATTGTAATAAACTGTTTTGATTGAATTCATTTTTTTAGTAGTAGTAAATAATTAGGCGAAATGTTTTTTTAAAGAAATGAACCCCATATTAATAATTTAACAGCCTAATAAGTTAATAATCTGGGTGAACAAACTGGTCGTCAAATGCGGCTAGTATTTGTATATTTTATTATTATATTACAACTGTTGCATAGTTGTTTCTAATAAAACATTAAAAATATCAGAACATAAAAGCATTGCACAATATCCCTGTTACTTTAAATCAAAATAAATATCGCTTCTCGGAATTTCAAGTCCGTCGTTCTAAGAAAAGGAATTATTCTCAGAATTTATAAGCGTGCCTTAAAGAAAAAAAGGAAATCAATGGTATTTTGTCTCAATCAACAAAACCGCCGAACAAATACAGTAATTTCGAACAATAGCAATCGCATGAAGGCAATAAAATCCTTTTTCAAATAATGGGAAATCAATGTTATTTCTTATCTGGATAGCAGTTCAAATATAAAACTTAATTTTTTATTTTTATTTTAACAGCTATTCTTTTCTTTTTTTTTCCTCTTCACTCCACAAATACTTCATCTTACCTTAAACACCCGTTTTCTAAAAATCTTCTACCTCACTAAATCCTACTTTGGTGTAAAATATTTTTACAAAGCGATGAATTATCACCTGCTAAGACTCGCACACATCCAGAAGCGCCCCCTGGTGAGGTGACAAGCTCGGATGGGAGAATAAGGGCTTTAAAAAACAACCTTTCCTTTCGATTTTTTTTATGTTACTATTTTCAGTTTTCTTTTCTTCGTATTATACCTCTGGATAACAGAAGATTAATACCACACCATTATCATCCGTTTTGGGTTAAATTTGCTGACACTGCCTTCAGTCGGGGAAGGAGGAATGCAGGAGTCACACCCCTCCCCCCTCCTTCATCTAGGGAAAAAATATAGATACGAGGAAAAAAAAACCGGGGAAGAATTATGTTTAAAGGATGGAATATAAAAAAGCGTCATCAAACGATGACGAGGGTGAAATATTTTAAGAATTTAATGGAGTGTTATTAATCCGTTTTTCTAGGTACTTGTTTTTGTTTTGGTGAGCTGTTGCAGTTGTGTTTTTTGGCGATGTTCTTTTATTAGTGAGCTCATCCATAATGTATCGTGCATGCTTGTAAGACAAGGATAAATAAAGTGGAAAAATAATAATGATAAAAAAAGAAGAGTCGAAACTGCCGATGACTTCCGAACAAATTTTGTGGAATTTTTGTTTTCGTTGTTGAAACTTTCTTTTTTACTTTAGTTTCACGTTTGACTTGGCCGGCATTTCTTTCCTTTTATTTTCTTCCCAGAAAGTCGCCAAGAAAGACCATCAAGTAAATGAACATTCTTGCATTATTTTTGCATACTCTTAAAAGGCATTTTATTGCTCTTCAAGAAATATGCTGGACATATTTTTAGCTCTTATAAATCAGAAGAATTCGGTTAGGTTTGGTTATATTAATATTCTTTTTTAAAAGCTTTACAAAGGTTTTTGTAGGTATGAATCTAGTATTTTGAGCCATGATGAGGCAACGGATGAGACACATGGCACAGCAACCCAACTTTCAAATTTCCATTCCTCACTAGCGATTGAAAAACTTTGGTCTTCGCAATGGCGAATTTAAATATCTTATGGCTTTAAGAAGTACAAATTATGAGTTCTCTATTTTAAGAAATTGTAATATAATTTGATATTTCTAACCTAATATGTAAATGGTTTATTTTAGGTTATTTTTTTTATTTTGATGGTCTTGTGAAAATGTGCGTTTGTTTATTATTAATTACTCCACATTCTCATTTGTACAAAAATATATTTAAGCAGACCCTCACACCCTAACGAGGTCACATGCTTAATCAGCATGATTATGCCCCTCCCCCCCCTTAGCTCTATGGAACTAGGTAGCACTTTAATCTTTGCTATGAAGTGAATATAATGAAATAGAATGGAACTTGACATTTAGTACTTGATAAAGTGTTAATGTTATCTTTATATTTTATAATTCCTGGAGATTATACATTTTTTATAAATGTATTCATTTGAAAATGAAACTAATTATTGCACTTTAATATACTGCTTGCGGTCCTTCCCTTTTAGCTCAGCGGCCCTATGTAGCAACTTAGTATGTCCAGTCATGAATCTACTACTGCGTTCGCAGCAAATTAATACAACAACATTAACCTTTTATAGGGCCATTTTTTTTTCTAGTTATATTATATTAAAATATTTTTAGGCTTGAAATTAGAATACGAAAAGGGATTCATTTAGCTTATTAGATAAATTTAATTTGATTAATTAATTAATTTGGCTAATTCATAATTAAGTAACAAATCAAGGCACATCATTTTGTCTCAGATAAAGAACTGAAGTATCTTAGTTTTTGTTTTACTAAAAAAATTTGTCAGAACTTATGCCATCCTACATAATTTCATACAAAGATTGAAAAATTTGGTGGGAAGCATACTTTCCACTGCCCTAGAAAGGGTTAAGCTATTTGTATGGAGAATATTGAAATTTACTGAGCCTCGAATAAAAGCCAAGAGTTTGACGTGAGAATATTCTGATCCTAATTTTAATTACAACAAAAAAACTCTTTTATATGAAAGCATGCCATGATACATCTAATTAATTTGATTAATTAATTAATTTGGTTAATTAATAATTAAGTAACAAATCAAGGCACATCATTTTGTCTCAGATAAAGAACTGAAGTATCTTAGTTTTTGTTTTACTAAAAAAATTTGTCAGAACTTATGCCATCCTACATAATTTCATACAAAGATTGAAAAATTTGGTGGGAAGCATACTTTCCACTGCTCTAGAAAGGGTTAAGCTATTTGTATGGAGAATATTGAAATTTACTGAGCCTCGAATAAAAGCCAAGAGTTTGACGTGAGAATATTCTGATCCTAATTTTAATTACAACAAAAAAACTCTTTTATATGAAAGCATGCCAAGATACATCTAATTAATTTGATTAATTAATTAATTTGGTTAATTAATAATTAAGTAACAAATCAAGGCACATCATTTTGTCTCAGATAAAGAACTGAAGTATCTTAGTTTTTGTTTTACTAAAAAAATTTGTCAGAACTTATGCCAACCTACATAATTTCATACAAAGATTGAAAAATTTGGTGGGAAGCATACTTTCCACTGCCCTAGAAAGGGTTAAGCTATTTGTATGGAGAATATTGAAATTTACTGAGCCTCGAATAAAAGCCAAGAGTTTGACGTGAGAATATTCTGATCCTAATTTTAATTACAACAAAAAAACTCTTTTATATGAAAGCATGCCAAGATACATCTAATTAATTTGATTAATTAATTAATTTGGTTAATTAATAATTAAGTAACAAATCAAGGCACATCATTTTGTCTCAGATAAAGAACTGAAGTATCTTAGTTTTTGTTTTACTAAAAAAATTTGTCAGAACTTATGCCAACCTACATAATTTCATACAAAGATTGAAAAATTTGGTGGGAAGCATACTTTCCACTGCCCTAGAAAGGGTTAAGCTATTTGTATGGAGAATATTGAAATTTACTGAGCCTCGAATAAAAGCCAAGAGTTTGACGTGAGAATATTCTGATCCTAATTTTAATTACAACAAAAAAACTCTTTTATATGAAAGCATACCAAGATACATCTAATTAATTTGATTAATTAATTAATTTGGTTAATTAATAATTAAGTAACAAATCAAGGCACATCATTTTGTCTCAGATAAAGAACTGAAGTATCTTAGTTTTTGTTTTACTAAAAAAATGTGTCAGAACTTATGCCATCCTACATAATTTCATACAAAGATTGAAAAATTTGGTGGGAAGCATACTTTCCACTGCCCTAGAAAGGGTTAAGCTATTTGTATGGAGAATATTGAAATTTACTGAGCCTCGAATAAAAGCCAAGAGTTTGACGTGAGAATATTCTGATCCTAATTTTAATTACAACAAAAAAACTCTTTTATATGAAAGCATGCCAAGATACATCTAATTAATTTGATTAATTAATTAATTTGGTTAATTAATAATTAAGTAACAAATCAAGGCACATCATTTTGTCTCAGATAAAGAACTGAAGTATCTTAGTTTTTGTTTTACTAAAAAAATTTGTCAGAACTTATGCCATCCTACATAATTTCATACAAAGATTGAAAAATTTGGTGGGAAGCATACTTTCCACTGCCCTAGAAAGGGTTAAGCTATTTGTATGGAGAATATTGAAATTTACTGAGCCTCGAATAAAAGCCAAGAGTTTGACGTGAGAATATTCTGATCCTAATTTTAATTACAACAAAAAAACTCTTTTATATGAAAGCATGCCAAGATACATCTAATTAATTTGATTAATTAATTAATTTGGTTAATTAATAATTAAGTAACAAATCAAGGCACATCATTTTGTCTCAGATAAAGAACTGAAGTATCTTAGTTTTTGTTTTACTAAAAAAATTTGTCAGAACTTATGCCAACCTACATAATTTCATACAAAGATTGAAAAATTTGGTGGGAAGCATACTTTCCACTGCCCTAGAAAGGGTTAAGCTATTTGTATGGAGAATATTGAAATTTACTGAGCCTCGAATAAAAGCCAAGAGTTTGACATGAGAATATTCTGATCCTAATTTTAATTAGAACAAAAAAACTCTTTTATATGAAAGCCTGCCAAGATACATCTAATTTGCTGAATTAAGTAAAGGACTCATGCCTTTTTCAATGCAGATAATGAAACTTTTTTTTAATTTTCCCGTAAAAGAAGTGCAGAAAATGTGTTGTAATTGTAAAAAAAAAAAAAAAAAAAAAAAAAAAAAAATCGAATTCGAGATTTTGAAATCTTTACGTTTTAGACCTCCTTGAGTTCGAGAAACATATTTTTGGACAACATCTGTCTGTGACAAAGATATCTTAAAAATATTTTGAGTTAGGCAGATGAAATTTGGTTACGATCTTTACACCAAATTTGTGGATATCTGTCAAAATCTGAGAAAAAACTATTCAAAGGAAGTCTGCCTGTCTGTCAGGGTGTTCGAATATAATTTAAAATGACAACTACAAAATAAAGGGAGTTAGACAGATAAAATTCGGTTCACCGATTTAATATCTATAGTGAAGACACCTCACAAATTTCGAGCCAAATCCAACCTGGGGTTGAATGAGTGTCAATCTGTGCTTGCAGAAAATGTAAACGTTTTAATCCAGAAACCCAATAATTCAAACATATAAATTTGGTATATGATTTCGTAACTGCAATTGTAATTTTCTGTCAGATTTTGATTTCTATCTAATGGGGAAAAACGCTTCTAAAACACAAATTCTCCTTCATTAGAGAATATGCTAGAAAGTTTCAGAAAAACCACTACCACTACTTAAAAAAAATGATCAATTAAATTGAATTAGCTTCTTAATGATTTTTTTTTTTAATATTTAGATAAAATTGTATATGTTTTTTTTAATGTATAACATAGAAAACAATTAAAAATTATAAGATGATTGAAAAACTAATCACAATAATTAATTAAAATGATTTATTTAATTAGAAATAAAAACATTTAATCATTATTAGAAATGTCTTTACTTATTGGTGTTCATCAAACTCCAGGAAACAAACAAATTAACAATCCAAATTTTCTGTGCAAAATTTGCTCGTTTTTGGCTACAATCAGGTCTATGCATCCTTGCACGAACAATTATGAAATTAGGCATACAATTAATATTCTTAAGCCAAAGTTAAATTATTTTGAGGCAATTTCTTGTCAAATGCAATCCTGTGGAATCATTATTGCAATCCTAAAAGCAGTTCATTGCCATTTTTTGTAGACATCCAAAATGCAAAATCTTGGCAAGTTTTTTGGACTTTTGGTGCGATTTTACTGTGGATTCTTTATTGCAATCCTAAAAGCAGTTCATTGCCATTTGTTGTAGGCATCCAAGATGCAAAATGTTGGCAAGTGTTTTGGACTTTTGGTACGATTTTACTGTGAATTCTTTATTGCAATCCTAAAAGCAGTTCATTGCCATTTGTTGTAGGCATCCAAGATGCAAAATGTTGGCAAGTGTTTTGGACTTTTGGTACGATTTTACTGTGGATTCTTTATTGCAATCCTAAAAGCAGTTCATTGCCATTTGTTGTAGGCATCCAAGATGCAAAATGTTGGCAAGTGTTTTGGACTTTTGGTACGATTTTACTGTGGATTCTTTATTGCAATCCTAAAAGCAGTTCATTGCCATTTGTTGTAGGCATCCAAGATGCAAAATGTTGGCAAGTGTTTTGGACTTTTGGTACGATTTTACTGTGAATTCTTTATTGCAATCCTAAAAGCAGTTCATTGCCATTTGTTGTAGGCATCCAAGATGCAAAATGTTGGCAAGTTTTTTGGACTTTTGGTACGATTTTACTGTGGATTCTTTATTGCAATCCTAAAAGCAGTTCATTACCATTTGTTGTAGGCATCCAAGATGCAATATGTTGGCAAGTGTTTTGGACTTTTGGTACGATTTTACTGTGAATTCTTTATTTCAATCCTAAAAGCATCTCATTACCTTTTCTTGTAGGCATCCAACATGCAAAATCTCGGCGAATTTTTTTGGACTGTTGGTGCGATTTTGCTGTACTTGGCGGGAATCTGGACATTAATCTTTACCCAACTATGATTAATTCTAAACAAATTTCTTTCTATGTTTTAACTTAAATCATTACAGAATATAATTTGTTTGTTTATGAAAGACTTTTTTTATTGATTTGCAAGCAATTAGAAACCGAATTACATAATTAAATTAAACTGTAAAAGAACAATGAAGTTCCACAAATACACTTATATGAAAGCTTTAAGGCAAATAAAGAGAATCGCAAAATAGAAATACTTAAATTTCTTAATCTAGAATTTGTAAAACGACGTCTTACTATCCTTATCACTATCGAATACAATTTTAGAGATAAACAAAACACCTAAACTGGAAAAGAAAGCACCATAAAAATAAATTCTACAAACATATGAAATAAACTAATGAATTTACAAAATTGTAAGAAGTGCAATAAGCACATAAATTTATTTAAGATGAACATCATGTTTCTAATAATGCATGCAGTTAATATGCTGCTGTCTCATAGAATTCTCAAACAATAACCACATCAGTTATTTAAAATGAACTGCATATTTCCAATTATATAAATAATCAATATATTGATGTTTCATAGAATTCTCTAACAATAAATAGAGAAATTTATTTAAGATGAACAGCACGTTTCCAATTATGTAAATAATCAATATGTTTCATAGAGTTCTCTAACAATAAGCACTAAAATATATTTAAGATGAATATCATGTTTCCAATTATATAAATAACCAATATGTTGATGTCTCATAAAATTCTTTAATGATAAGTACAGAAATTTATTTAAGATGAAAATCAAGTTCCCAATTATGTAAATAATCTATATACGATGTCTCATAGAATTCTCTAAAATACTGAATATACATTAAATAAAATTAATAAAATCAAAATTCAAATATCAAATTACGTAATATATTATCTCATTACGGTTATATGCATACTTACAGTATTCCTGCATAAACAGAATTATTCAAGTAAACAGAATTTTTAAAATAAATTATTTCTTCTTCCATCTGAAGTCTTTCAGAGCTTTCTTCAATTGATTCATTTGCATATTGAATTTGTTTTCTTTTATCGTTTTCAAAAAGATTCAACAGAACGTTTGAAAATCAAATTTAACTATATAAAAAGAAGATTTAAATTAAATTCCACTCGTTTATTTACGTTTGGAAAGCGAAATCATGTGATCAAACTTGTGTAGGTGTTGCCAAATACTGTAACTAAATTAACACGTTTCCTGGCAGCTGATCAAGAGAAATATTTATGTTGTTAGTAAGAAAATATTTATGTTGTTATTAATTTTCGTGCGTTAAATTAATAATGACATTAAAAATTTTTTATTTTATAGGATTTTTGAAGTGAAATAGAACATAATTAGTTCAATGAATAATTAATATTCTAGTACATTATAAAACTATTAGATTAAAATTTAAATTATTTAATAATGATTTTAAGAATTCTATGTAAACACGCATATTAGTTCTCTATTATATAATTCATTTTTTTACTAATTTATTTATTTAGCAACTAGACTAGCATTATTTTTTATTCTTTCTGCTCCAATCAGCCAAGTGGCAGCTTATATTTGGAATTTGGCAAAAGATAAGTTTACTTTACTACAATCTGTTTGACATAAAAAGTTTGATGCTGCCAAATTTCTATAGAATTTTGGATTTGTTGTAGAAAATTGAATTGAAATAACACTTCTATACAATCAAAAGACAGAAGTTGAGATCCAAAATTATTTTTAAATGTTTACTAAATAAAGAATAATCAGACGCCTATGACGACTATCTCTGGAAATATAGGTTATATTTAATTGTAGTTCTTACGTATAAAAATGTATGCGATTCCCTCAATAACATATTTGTAAGCATAATTGGTGATATAAATTAAATAATATGTTATATAAATAATATTGTTACAAATCTGTAATTTTGCTACCCGGCACGAATAGTGTCATCGTGAGAAAGACCGTTGTAAGATCTGTGCTGAGCGGCTGCCGCGTCAATGACCTGAGAGCTTGGCAACCATTTGGCGACTTGGCGACGAATTTGGCGAGTTTGGCGACTAAATGGATCATACTGGAAAGTTCGAGAAGTTTTACGATCCATCCAGTAGGAACTAAGATACATTCAGATACGCCGATTGGTCTGAAGATTCTAGCCCCACCTCCTGGAACTATAAAAGACGGGCACTCTAAAGCTGCAGTAAAGTCGTGTGTATCGTCAGAAGTTGTGTGTGTGAGAGTCGGAGTCGCCTACAAGTAAAAGATTTGAGAGGATTAGACAGCAAGCAAGCTGCTGAACTAGCAATTAAATGTGCTGCATTATTACAATTGATTGGCGGTATTTGTAGAAAAAAAATTTTGTAACAATATTGACCTGCTTTGCTTATTGAACCTTTCTGAGTCGGGTCCCATGACGTCATAGAACCGTTAAAAATACATGTATATAGGTATGCATTTATATTTCAAACTGCATATTGAAGAAAGATAAAATTTGTTATATGGTATTTACACTAAATTTGCAGATTTCTATCGAATTTTCAGAAAAATCTGTTCAGAGGAAAACTGTCTGTTCGAATAAAACACGATAATTACAAAAAAAGAGAGCTAGATAGCTAAGATTCGGTTCACAGGTTTAACATCAATATTGTAAACACTTGTAAAGGTTTCAAACGAAACCAATTACTTTGGTGGTCTGTTCTTAGAAGAAACATGCAAATGCGATAGATCAAAAACGCAATGACGTAAATATATCAAATTTGGTATGGGAATTTGTGACTACAAGTGAAATTTTTTTGTCAATTTTTTTTAGACAGTTGAGAAAAACGTGTCTAAAACAGAAATTCGATTTTTGAATGCTATTAACACCTGCCATGGATTAATCGCCAAATTCACGCCAGAAGTTAATATTTCGTAACTATTGTACACCAGTGCCATGTAAGGTGTTCTATTGCATGATCAGTTTATTACAGAGTATGCGAGAAAGTTTTGGGAAGACCTCTCCCACAGGTTATCAAAAATAATGTGCAGTGAAATAGTGTGTTTCAGACTTCTGTTGCAACTGGTGTTTGGAGTATGGGTAGGCGAAAACTGGTGGCACATTTACGTGTCATTTGCTTTCATACAAAACAAAAACTTGCGAAATAGGACCAATCATTGAGTTTGGGTATCTGGTAATCCCGTGAGAACAAAAATTTTGAATTATATTCATATTCCAAAATACTACGAAAAAGGTCAGAAGAATACACTGAAATATATTCAATCACTATTCGTCCAAGTCTACTTCTCAAGGAATATTCGAAGCATTAAACCTTTTATTTATGGCTTTACTGCTTTTCGAAACAAATTCTAAAATATTCCCGCAATAAATATTTCCCTCCGTTTTGTTTCGGGCAATCAGATTTATGCATAACTTAAGTATTTTCGGATTAGGATGGGAAAGGTTTGATAAAAAAAATAACATGGGGAATCTCTCCGAAATTGAATATTTCCCTCTATTCGCATTTAAATTGCCTCTTCCGCAAATTTTACGAACGCAAAGAGCAGTAGATGAAGTTCTACTAAAATGGGAATGCAAATTCAAATAAAATGCCCTCGTGTGAGACTCTTAAGTATTTGTTTATGGGGCAGAAATAAATTGAGAAACACATTTTTATGAGATTTGATCAAATAAAATGCTTCTCGAATATATAATTTCAATGTTTATATTGAACCGGAATGCTTGGATCGAAGATAAATTATAAAGAAACTGAAAATAGATGGAAAGATTATAGAAATATACAACTTAAGCAGAGGATGAAACAAACAGAAGGTATTGCAACCGTCAAAAAAATTCGACCTTCAAGATTTTGACGAAACTGCACATTTTAAATCTTTCTGGAATTCGAAAACCACATTTTTCTCACTATGTTTGTCTAATCGCCCGTCTGTCTGTGAATAAGATAACTCAAATAAACTTTAAGCCAGACAAATAAAATTTGATATGCTCTATTTACACCAAATTTGCATATTTCCCTCAAATTTGGTGCAAAATTCGTATAGAGAAAGTCTGTCTGTCTGGCTATTCGAATATAAGTGAACATGATAGCTACAAAACAAACGAGGGAGGATACGTAGATACAATTTAGTACATGGATTTAATGTCCAAATCATTTTATTAATTTTGCCTGTATATTTGTATGTGCATGCGAACATAACAATTCAAAATTAGAATGAGTTTGTATACATGAAATTTGATATACAATGTTGACACTAAAATAAAATTTTGAATCAAATTCCTTCATCAATAGGCTGATCTATCCTGTTTTATATCAACTTAATTTTTCAAAAATATAATTAGGTGAATACATGAATTTTAGCATTTTATTGTTTATATCAAAACTTCGATATAAATGCAACAATAAGTGTATATTTTATCCTTTATTCATGTTTACAAGAGCTCATCAAAATCAAAATTTTTTAAAAAAAACACAAAACCAAGATAGATGAAACATGATATATTCTATTACTTTAAAATTCTTCTTCAATCTGTACCAAATATTGGATCCAATTAGTCAGTGGCAAGATATTCGAAATTCATATTCGATTTTTGAAACTCAACAACAACAAAAAAACATATACCATACCTACATGCCATATTGTGTAGAGCAAAAGGTTGCTGGGAATGCAATTAAGTTTCCTTTGATTAACCCAAAGAAAATTAATCAGATCGTGGAATCATCAATTAATATTTGCTTCCTGGTACAGTAAATCTCCTGGCTTTTCCTACTTTCCGTTATAGGATAAAGAAGCATTTAGAAAGATAGATCAAACTCAATTTCCAATGGAGTTTTTGCCAAGATTCTCGAATATTCCAGATCTTTTTTTCCCCCAAAAATCTCAAAATGGTAGCCAAGTCTGTCGCCAAGGCCGTGATTCATTGATCCGGCATCCATTCAGCATCCGTTAGATCTATCTATGAAGCTACCTTGATTAATTACAAATTTGTAATGATATATCTAGATATGGAATCAGAAAAGCTTTCAAAAAAAACATATGAGAAAACTGTTCTTTAAATTTATATCAAAATAATGCAAAACAGCTCTAATATAAAAGGGAATGTACGGACTTGAAAATGGTTTTTAATGCATTTTCGTTACCTAATATATTTTTGCTAGGAAGCTCAAAATTATTTATTTATCAGCGTCCAAAAGGTCTCAGAAATTATTCTATTATAGAAGAATGGGTAGAGATAGAACTTGTTTAGTTATTTTTTTTAAGTAATTACATTGAGCAACAATATTTTTACAGCGTCCATGCAAAGATATAAATGCTGTATTTCAAGCATCATTACTTTAATAGCGTTGCCACTGCTTAATGCACTTTCATCCAAAGATAAAATCACTTGGGGCGAGATTGGAAGCATCAGCTATTATTACTTACACTCAAACTTCATGTGTTTTTAAATCGTACAAACCCTGTTCTGGCAAGCTGCTCACGCGATACTCCTGGCTTTTTGTAAAAAGTATTTGTGAAATAAATTTAATGAGAAATGTGAGAATAAAAGATAATAATTACGTGGAAAGGTGCTTAATTAGGATGATAGGTATCAATTAATTAGTGGCGGTAAATTTCACAATCTCTTTTCTGCAGGGTTTAAGATGTGATCAAATAATTACAAATGATCTTTTCTGCAGATCATTTGTAATTATTTGTTACTTATAACTTCAAATCATTAGAGAAGAAAAACTGCTGGATCTACGATTTATTCCATTTTTCTTGGGAGGTATTCTGCAAATGAAATTTGCAATGAAAATTTTTTTTCAAACTTTTATCAGATTTCCTGTGGTATTTTTATCAATTCTGTTAGTTCATTGGTATTTTTTGTGAGTCTGATGAATGCTATCAGAACTGAATATATGGCTCTTTCAACTTGATTGTGACTTTTCTATGGTGTTCTGCATGAATTTCTTTATGTTTCCAATTGTTTAGATAGAGGTTCAAATTTTTCTGCTTTTCAGATTTTATTGATTATCTTTTATAAGTTTGGTATGTATGGTATGAAAGTGTGTGAGATCCATCACATATGACTCATTTAGGCAGAAAGTACTTCCCATTCCTTTTGGAATATATTCTTGACTCTTATGAACTAACGAAGAACATAAATTTAATTAGTAGCTTGCAATTCTCATTAGCTTTAGATAGCAGTCACATCAGCAATACAGAGCACACACTTATTTAGTAGCTTGCAATCCACATGAACTTTAAAAAGCAATCACTTGAGCAGTAGAGATGGTAGCATGAAATAAAAATGTTGAGTTTACAACTAGAGTTGTGGCAATGAGATCCTGTATAGAATCCAATGGATTTTTAAGCTCAACGCACATGGGGTAATCCTAAATGAAGGAAATTATATGATCATTGATTAGTCAGATTTAACTAACAGTCAACTAACGAAGAACATAAATTTAATTAGAAGCTTGCAATCCACATGAGCTTTAGATAGCAGTCACATGAGCAATAGAGAGCACACACTTATTTAGTAGCTTGCAATCCACATGAGCTTTAAAAAGCAATCACTTGAGCTGTAGAGATGGTGGCATGGAGTAAAAAAGTTGAGTTTACAACTAGAGTTCTGGCAATAGGATCCTGTATAAAATCCAATGGATTTTTAAGCTCAACGCACATGGGATAATCCTAAATGAAGGAAAATAAATAATCATTGATTAGTCAGATTTTTATTTCCAATTTTCGTTTCTTAACCGATGATGATCTTTCGTCTCATGACACAAAGTCATTTAGGTGTTAATATTATATATCCGGTGAACTAACAAAAACTTCTTCAAAATCCTCGAAGGAAAAAGAAGAAATGTGCGACTCTTGTGAAAACATGTAGATTTCTGTTTTGTTTAAATAAAAGCGTTCTTCTAGAACTATGTACTTTTCCAAAACAACGAAACGCTCGATAATTTTTTTTCCGACGCCACTTCAGAAGTAAAACAGCAGCAACAACAATAACAAACAAAAAGAAAACAGATGATAGTGTTGTTCGACATCAAAGCAATACCTATCAAAATAAAACATTCATTCTCCCATTCCTCTTTAAAGATGACTCGTACAAAAACAAACACATTTGAGAGCGTCCAAAGAATGCAAAAATCGCTCAAATCAACTTCTTTAATTTTCTCTTTCGATTCGTGGCAACACTTTTAAAAATCGAGATCTCGCTTCACTTCACTTTTATTAAGAAGCAAATCCGGATCTGGCACACTGCCAACCATTTCGCAAGACTAAATGCTATCTTCCCTCGCCTTTTAGAACATTTCGTAACAGATTATTGGGGGAAAGGGGGTGCTTTAAAGAGAAGGGGGGGGGGGAAGGTGAAGAGGACATCTTTTCGGTGTAATTCTTCTTCCTCTTCTTAAATTAAAAGCTGCGCCCGGTGTGCTTTTTTATTCTTTTTCATTTTCGATGGAATCTTGGGGGTTTAATTCTCTTCAAAGAACTCTCTGGAAGTGAAAGGCGAATTAGAAAAGAGGGGTGTTATTTCTTCGAGTTATTAAAGTGATTAAATTAAAAGGTGCATTAAGTATCAAATGGCTGATTTCCTCCCTCTTCTCCTTTTGAAATAAATGGCCAGATTAATTTTTCCGCAAAAGATCATTCGATATACCTTAAGCCTTTTTTGGAAGAACATTTTTGCCTTACCATCTCCACCTGAGACTATTACGAATGTAATTTCATTCTTAAAGAAGAAAGAGAAAAGAACTTCATGAAAGTAATCGATAGGAATTTTACTTGTTCTTCCCTGACTGAATGATTTTACAGTTAATGGAAGTTAGTTTATCAAGAATGTTAAGGTAAAAGTTTTACTTTTCCTGTTCATATAGAATCTCTATACATATGACGATAACGCACATAGCACAGAAACGCTCTTATTGCAATTATAAGTATCGAATGGCAACAGTCAAACGCAAAAAAATTGTTATAGAAATGTTTCAAACAGCCTCATTGAACGTTCTTACAACTACACTCAATTCAACGCTTCTCTAATTAAAATTTCTGCAAAATATTATTAGAAATGCTCTAGAGTGGGCTCACCATGTCACCAAAAATTCCATTCAATCAGAGAAAAAAGGATGTAAAGAAATTAATACGTAATTATCAAACAGAAATCCCAATCAAAAGCAAAAAATATTAAAGTAAAACGTTTGACTTTTCTTACCTTGTGTTAAGAATTTTATAATTCTTACGTAAATTTTTTTCGTATAGAATCTATATACAGAACAGAACGCCGTCTCATACCCCCGTATCCGTGACCATTCTGGTCACTGAACGGTTTGGCAGGCATGTTACGGGAATTTTATTTAATTAACAAAATATTTACAGTAGGAAAACGAAACAAAAATAACTATTTACAAAATTTACAATTATATAAGAAATTATATTATGATGAGACCGTTTACATAATTTTCCAACTTAGAAATATAATTTGTAGTAATTAGCTTAGAAATATAATGCAGATTGAGAGATAAAATTTGTAAAAATATACATATAATCTGTGTTCACATTTTTTTATGTTATAGTAGATCAGGATGCAGTTAAAAAAAATCAGATGGAAAATGATTTGAGAAATGGAAATGAAGACAATCTCTGTTTGATTGAAATGTGTGACAGGAGACTGCAGTGCTTGTTTTTTCCCTTAGTCTTTTTTGGTATGAGACTTGATGTTGAGTGCTATGGAGGCGAGAATAGGTCTCTATTTCCACTTATAAATTTAATTATACTGTGAATTTTTTGTCTGGAAAGGAAGTTGTTGGCGACTCTTTTCAGCCATTCCTGTTCATGGCTTGGTGATGGTTTTTTCATATGCCAGGAGATTGTAAGGATGCATTCCATAGCATAATGAAGTGCGGTGCCTATCCCACCACAACTGCACTGGTCACTCTCAGACAGGTTGAACCTTTTGAGGTAGGCAGGAAAAGGGCCGTGTTCTGAGAAGAAAATAACTTCCTCTCTGTTCCAGTTAGTGGGATTAAGGTTGACTGAAGGTAAGATATTAAAAAATTTTCTGCCTGTGACACCATTGCTCCAATATCCTTGCCATTCCTCTAGCATGTCTTTCCGGAGGAGGGCTTTTATATGTGGTTTTGGTATCTTTGTTTGCATGTAGAATTGCCCATTTTGCGTTGCGTCCTTTGCCAGTTGATCTGCTTTTTCGTTGCCTATATTGCCCGCGTGTGCTTTAACCCATGAAATTTTTATTGTTGGATTTGAAAGCAGGACACCAAAAATGTCTCTTGCTTTTTGGTTTGTGCTCTTTGGATTTGAAGATGCCATGATACTAGCTCTATTGTCAACATGTATTTTAAAAGTATTGTTGTTTGAAAACTGAGATGTATATTTTACTGCTTCATGAAGTGCAGTGAGTTCAGCTTGGAAAACGGTATTATTGTCATTCAATTTGGCAGACCAGTGGTAGGACCAGGAATCATTGAACAGAACACAAAACGCAGCTCCAACTCCATGTTCTGTTTTTGAGCCATCTGTGAAGATATTGATATTATTTATTTGAGATAAATTTATTCCTTCATCTTCCAATGAAATTTGGTTGGGATTGAGATGCTGTGAAGGGTGAGTAGACCAACCAGTTGCTTTCTTCTCTAGATCTTCTGGTTGTATCTCTGTTATATTATGAGGAAGAGGGATTCTTAGGCGATATATTGTCGTTAGTCTGGCTTCAAACTGTAATTGCAGGTGCAGGGGTGGAATGCCGAGAATGGTTTGTAGCGCTGCTGTTGGAGTTGTGCGGTAAGCACCTGAAATGTAGAGAAGAAATGGTCTCTGAATGGTGGAGAGCTTCCTCTGCATTCTATATGTTGGGTTTAGACACCACGCTGATGAACCATGGGCGAGCATTCTCTCAACTACTGTCTTGTAAAGAACTCTTTTGTGTTTCTGAGAGATTCCCCATGTGCTTCCAGCGATTCTTTTGAGGTTTTGGTGCATTTTAATGGCCTTTTCTCCTTGTTTTTCTATGTGTTCTAGCCAGTTTAATTGGTCATCAATGTGGACTCCTAGATATTTAATAGATTTATTTCTCTTAATGATGTCTCCATTCCACATGATTCTGGGGCCTCTCGCCATTTTGCTGAATAAAATATGGGTTGTTTTTTCCGTGGAGATGGAAAGTTTATTATTTGAGCACCAGGAATTAAATTTGGCTATTGCAAGTTCAGTTTCTCTTTCCAGGCTATTTTTTGTGTCCGCTTCGATAACCAGTACAAAATCATCTGCAAAGGCTTGGATGTGTACATTTTCTGGCCAGACCTGCTTGAGAATTTCGTTGGCTACGAGATTCCAGAGAGCGGGACCACTGCATGATCCTTGAGGGCAGCCTTGTTTCTGATCTTTCATGGCCCTACCTTCTGGAGTCATTAGGGTCACTTTCCTGTTTTGGAGAAGACTGTGAAAGAGGCGATTGATGTTTAAAGGACAGGGACTTTCATCCAGACTTTTGAGAATATCTTTGTGTTGCAAGTTGTCAAAGGCTCCTTTTATATCAATAGAGAGCACTAAGACATGCTTGCCCTCTCTTCTTGCAGCTTGAATTTTGTTTATCAGCTCATGGATGGCTGTGTCTACAGATTTACCTTCCCTAAACCCATGTTGACGCTCGCTGAGGCTATTAGTGGTCTCAAGATGATAAGTTAACTATTGGGTCATTAATTTCTCTAGCACCTTCCAGATTGTTGGCAGGAGAGAAATGGGTCGATATGAAGATGCCAGTCTCTGATCTTTTCCTTGTTTTTGGAATAAAATAATATTTCCTATTTTCAAGGAATCTGGGAAGCAACTTAATTCTAGGCACTTATTAAAGAGAGTTGGGAAGATATTATGAAAGCGCTTGTGTATAATTTTAAGAAGGAGGTTGTCAATTCCATCAATACCGGGAGCTTTACCTGACGGAAGGTTGTCTATAATCATTGAAATTTCTTGGAGGGGAAATGGAGGGTCAAGTGGCTGCGTTGAAGTGTTTAAATTACAGTTAGTTGAAATAGCAGGAGATGGGAAAATCTGGTCCAAGATGGTTTGCACTGCTTCCTTCAGACTTCCTTTTGGGTCACTGTTCATCAGGTATGGAATTTGAGATGGGAAAACAGATTTCCGGAAGGCGGCTTTGTAATGCTTTCCATATGGGTTGGAGGCTGAACTGCAGAAATTTCTCCAGCCCGTGTTTTTTGCTTTTTTAATATGTTTTTTGTACTCTGTTTTTTCTTTCTTGAAGATCTGGTATCTCCACTGCTTTTCAATTTCTGGTGCCCTCTGTGCTCTCTTTCTTAGTGCTCTTACTTTCTTTTTATGAATTTCCAATTTTTCTGTCCACCAGTTTGGTTTCGTTAACAAAAGCTGTTTTTTGATCTTGAAGGTTGTGTTGCAGGCTTTAATAATAGAGTTTTGAAGAACTATTGTAGCGTCATTTAGCTCTCTGGAATTTCTTGCTGTTGCTATTTTATTTTCTAGATAATAAATATCTTTACCAAGTATATTGAGAAATCTAGGATGATTCCCATGGCGTGTCTTGTATCTTTTGTAGAACTGGTTAGCTATAGTGGATGCTATTGTTGTTTGTATATATCTATGGTCACTTAAGGAAATATCACCCAGAACTTCCCAGTTAATGGAAGAGTCTATAATTGATTGGGAACATAATGTCAGATCTGGCCAGCCAATGCTGTTATTTCTTTGGAAAGTTGGTGGAGCATCTGATTTATTTAAGATGTATAAATTATTTGCTAAGATAAAATAATCTATATACATACAACGATAACGTACGTAGCACAGAAACGCTCTTATTACAATTATAAGTATCGAATGGTAACATTCAAATGCATGGAAATTGTTATACGAATGTTTCAGGAAGCTTCATAGAATGTTTTTATAACTACATTTCACTTAATTCAACGCTTAGCTAATTAATAATGCTACAAAATATTTTTAGAAATGCACTGGAGAGGTCTCGCTATGCCACCAAAAACTCCATTCAATCAGAGAAAAGAGAGGCATTATTTCTTCGAGTTATTAAAGTGATTAAATTAAAAAGTGCATTAAGTATCGAATGACTGATTTCCTCTCCTTCTTTTGAAATAAATGGCCAGATTAATTTTCCCATCAAAGGATCATTCGATATACCTTAAGCCTTTTTTGGAAGAACATTTTTTATCTTGCCTTCTCCACCTGAGACTATTACGAATGCAATTTCATTCTTAAAGAAGAAGAAGAAAAGAATTTCATGAAAGTGATCGATGTGAATTTTACTTGTATTTCTCGAGTGAATGATTTTACAGTTAAAACAAGTTAGTTTATCAAGAATATTAAAGCAAAACTTTGATTTTTTTCTGTCCTGTGTTGGGAACTTTATAATACTTATGTACAGTATGTCCATATAGAATCTCCCAATATAAAAAGATAAGGTACGTGGCACAGAAATCGCTCTTATTATAATTACATATATCGAAAGGAAATCTCTAAAATCGCCAATTTCGTCGCCAAGTCACCAAGGACGGGAGGTCATTTATCCGGCATCCGCATTATCATAGGCTATCTGTAAAACTGCCTTCTTTATTACGAAACGAACTGCGCTGAGAAGTAACATTGCAGATTCGTAACAATATCAAGATATCTGCTATAAATGATATTATAAGACGAAATGCAGCAACTATAAAGTATATTGAAGATTTGTTACCTGATCTCGCATATCGTAATACACAGTTTATTTTAAACGATAAGTGTAATAAATAAGCTGCATTTAATTTAAATTTATTTTTAGACAAAAAATTTTAAGAAATTTTGAAATTTTCCTTGGGCATCGTATTCAAAATGGATAAAATTCTGAAAAGAACCATAAAAAATTCAAGAGTTTAATTTTAAAATAAGCTTAGTCCAAAGCTTTTTATGAATATATAATATACTTTGTCTTTTCATAAATAAAGTTGACACTTTAATATTCGTATACGAAAAGGAATTGATTTATTCAGTGTTATAAAAGCGAAATTTTAGTGAATTTTTCATATTTCACGGATGGTCTTCCTGAAATTTTCTCGCATACTTTCCTGTAGTTGCTTTATCTCCTTTCCTCCACATAAAATCAGAGACCTTGGGTAAGGCAACGAATATACCTTGCACGGAGCTGGTGAAAGATAGTTACAAAATATAAAACTTTGGCGTAAATCTAGCATTTTTACTGAATCTGGGCACGAGTATGCATTTTGGGTGTCTTTTTTCCCGGCCAATTCATACGAAAATCTGATATAAAACTTCAGTCGTAATCACACCATAACATATCGAATTTCATTGATTTAACTCATTGTGCTTCTGAGATATTACGTTTACATGCATTTAAAAATACAAGCAACCAGATATACAGTCTGCCGATTAACGGGTTAAATCTTGATATCCCTATTTTAGATACCAATCTGTGTAACAAATTTAATCAATCAATCACTTTGTGTTTTGTAGTTACCAAGTTCTCTTATACTCGAACAACCAGACAGATAGATAGATTTTCTATGAATTAATTTTATTCAAATCTTAACAAAAATCTAAATTCATTATACCAAATTTCAGTCGTCTAGTTCAAAGCATTCTCTGAGCTATCGTTTTCACTGCCAAAAAAATAAGGAAACAAACAGACATAAAGCCAAAACTGCGTTTTTCTGAGGCAAGGAATTCTCGAAAACTAAATATTCGTCAATTCCGAATTCGAATTCTTGACAATTTTAACATTTCTTATATACTTCGTATATGAGTGTAAAGACCTGTTGAATTTACTCAAAGTTCATTTTGATTCCGTGCCTCATAACTGTAATAATGTCAAGGATATTTTAGCATAGAATTCTTTTTACTTTCACGTACACGTAGTACAGAGAAAGTATAGTAATTGTCAAAAAATTCGATCTCGAGATTTCGACGAAACTCTATGTTTTAGACCACCTTGAGTTCGAAAAACACATTTTTGGAAAATGTCCGTCCGTCTGTATCGAAAATGACTCAAACACGCTTTGAGCTAGACGGATGAAATTTGGCATACGATCTATATGCCAAATGTGTAGAATTCTATCAAGTTTTCAGTGAAGTTCATTCAGAGGAAGTCTGTCTGTATGGCTTTTGGAATATAATTTAGAATCATAACTATAAAACAAAGACAGCTAGATAGAAAATAAATCTATACACAGAATTTATGTCTATAGTCTAGACATCTATCAAATTTTGAGCCAAATCCAAAAAGGTATAGACCGTTTATTAGAATGTATTTTTATAAACATGTTAAAACGATAACTCGAGAAACGCGTTTTTAAATATATCAAATTTAGTAAAGTATTGTGTAACTACTAATATAGTTACACTTATATAGATTTTAATGGATTAAAAATTAAGCGAGATCTTGGTACTTTTTTCGGAATAACTTTGAAAATATATTAGACTGAAAATCATTTTTACAACATCTTAAAATTCAAAAAATTATCTTCTTAACAATAACAATATAATTCTTTACCATTTTATTTTGTTTTCATTTTAAATCAGGTTTTTAAAAATATTTTAAGCTTATTTTTCAAGTATATATTTCATTGTTGAAATGGAACTTAAATCACTTCCATTGTTGTTACTGATCATACTTTGTCATTATTGATAGTTAAATTATGAATAAAAATAACGGAATAGTTTTTTCTGTTGTACTTACAATTAAAATTTAACTTCAGAATCAAGCAATAGCACAAGAATCAAGAATGAACAAATTTTTAAACTTTGCTGTTCTTTCGTATGATATATTTGTATTCATAAAGATAAAGACAGAGAATCCGAAAAATTCATATTACATTGAAAGAATAAAGAAACGTTGCAAGACTTCTGAAAAGTGTAATTTAAATGCCTATCAAAATTATAAGTTTAAAAATATTTTACTATGAAAACCATTAAATCCAAGGTACAAATAAATTGAATTGAAATATTATCATTTATTTATCGGTAGTAACTGGATACTAAAGGCGACTAGCAGACGATAAAGACAGTCGTGAGAAGGAAAAAAAATTGATGTAGAATAAATTATGATACTGACTAGTTTCTTTAATTCAAAATATATCAAGGTATTTCTTTAATTCAAAATATATCAAGGTATTTCTTTAATTCAAAATATATCAAGGTATTTCTTTAATTCAAAATATATCAAGGTATTTCTTTAATTCAAAATATATCAAGGTCTTTCTTTAATTCAAAATATATCAAGGTATTTCTTTAATTCAAAATATATCAAGGTCTTTCTTTAATTCAAAATATATCAAGATATTTCTTTAATTCAAAATATATCAAGGTATTTCTTTAATTCAAAATATATCAAGGTATTTCTTTAATTCAAAATATATCAAGGTATTTCTTTAATTCAAAATATATCAAGGTCTTTTTTTAATTCAAAATATATCAAGGTCTTTCTTTAATTCAAAATATATCAAGGTATTTCTTTAATTCAAAATATATCAAGGTATTTCTTTAATTCAAAATATATCAAGGTCTTTCTTTAATTCAAAATATATCAAGGTATTTCTTTAATTCAAAATATATCAAGGTCTTTCTTTAATTCAAAATATATCAAGGTCTTTCTTTAATTCAAAATATATCAAGGTATTTCTTTAATTCAAAATATATCAAGGTCTTTCTTTAATTCAAAATATATCAAGGTATTTCTTTAATTCAAAATATATCAAGGTATTTCTTTAATTCAAAATATATCAAGGTCTTTCTTTAATTCAAAATATATCAAGGTATTTCTTTAATTCAAAATATATCAAGGTATTTCTTTAATTCAAAATATATCAAGGTCTTTCTTTAATTCAAAATATATCAAGGTATTTCTTTAATTCAAAATATATCAAGGTATTTCTTTAATTCAAAATATATCAAGGTATTTCTTTAATTCAAAATATATCAAGGTATTTCTTTAATTCAAAATATATCAAGGTATTTCTTTAATTCAAAATATATCAAGGTATTTCTTTAATTCAAAATATATCAAGGTATTTCTTTAATTCAAAATATATCAAGGTATTTCTTTAATTCAAAATATATTCATATGTACAATAATATAACTTGGATTATATGAATAATTAATCACGTAATTGTTAATTGTGTTTTCCTTTTAACAAATGATGATTATTTCATTTCTAGATGGACTATTGATTGTTTGGAAGTACACAAAGGACTGCACACATGTCTGTGGATAACCCTTGACACCAAAACAAACCATGGTGAGTACTTTATATCAATTTGATACATCATTTGATTTATTGTCGGTTGAATTGTTCGATTATGACAAGATTTAACTCTATGTGAGTGAAACTATCTCTATGCGAGTATTATATGTGAGTGAAATCCTTAAATATTCTTAGGAAACAAAGATTCTGTCGGAGGCAGAAAAATAAAGATGTGCTGTTTTCTTCTTGGGAAATTATTAGAAGATAATATAGCATGGTTCTTTTACAAGTTGTTACTTGTATTTCCAACAGTAACATTTGTGATTACATTCGAAATTTATTTTTCTCAAAATGTTATACAATACTTATATATTTTCTATTTTGTATAAAAACGATTGAAAAAATACTCATAAAACAAACATATATCAGAAAAGATAGGAAATTTGAAAATCCAAAGAAATATTCTTTCATAGTTAAAATGGCGAAAAGAGGTATAAAGCTAAAAGCCTTGTAGTTTAGAATTAATCATATGATTTGTGCACATATTTGCAGATAAGAAATCTAGAACTTGAACTACGAAATAATGTCTATTCTTATTCAGACTTTAAATACTTCAAATAATAAAAAAATGTGAAATTGTTAATTTTTTTTTCGAATTATGAAGCAATAAAACGACTTTAAAATCTTTTTAAATGAACAAACTGATAATTTTGTAAGTCAGAAACTGCAAAATATATATCTGAAAACTGTAAATAAATATAAACAAAATATAAATATAGCAAAATATATATAGAGAGAAATTTTATATCGAATTTGTAAAAAAAAAAAAAAAGATTTATATTTTAATTTATGAAGTTTTCGAATAAAAAGATCTATCGAAATTTAAAATTTGAGAAAACAGCATTTAAAGATGTAAAGTAAAATTAAGAAGTAAGTTTCGCAAATATAAAAATTCATGTATTTTCCCACAGAATGTACTAAATAACAAAATTCAGATGGTTGTATGACTGTTTAGAAATTAAGAATGTTAAATAAAAAATATTTACTTCAAAAATCCATCTTTCAACACATTCCTTAATCCACCATTGTCAACCTTAAAAGATGAAATTTTGCCCTCCAACAAAACCAAATTCAGTAATACAGGCAGTTTGGATGTTGATGAGAGAATAAATAGATTAGTTCAGCGAGGAAGGGGGAGCAGAGCGAAATTTAATTTTAGTAAACAATATATATATTTGCTCCGTTCGTATTTTTTTTTTATTTGTATAATATTCGTTTCACTTGAATAACTGTGAATAATAAATATAGCTGTATGTGAGTCATAAGTGAACTGAATAAAACACTCAGACATTATGAACCTCATTCATTCATATCGCCTATGAATAACCGAATAATAATATAATAATGAATATAACTAAATGTGAGTCATAAGTGACTGAATAAACCAGTCATATATTTTGAACCTCATTATTTTTCAAATTCATTTTTGTACTTTAGTTTATGTTGTTTTTTTTCGTTCAATGTGATGCAATTGATTATGTGATTCAATGAATATGAGTCATAATAATTCAATGAATGAGTCATAAATATTCAATGAATGAACCACTCATACATTTTAAACCTCATTCATTTGCATCACCCCTGAATAACCGAGAATATAACTAAATACGTGTCATAAGTGATTCATTCAATCACTCATACATTTTGAACCTTATTATTTTTCAAATTCATAGTATTAGATCATTTTTGTACTTTAGCTTGTGTTTTTTCCAATGTCATGCAATTAATGATGTGATTCAATGAATATGAGTCATAATAATTCAATGAATGAGTCATAAATATTTAATGAATAGACCACTCATACATTTTGAACCTCATTCATTTGTATCACATACGAATAACAGAGAATAATAAATATAACTAAATGTGAGTCATAAATGATCGAATAAACCATTCCTGCATTTTGAACCTTATTATTTTTCAAATTTAAAGCATTAAATCATTTTCATACTTTAGCTTCCATTTTTTTCAATGATATGCAATTGATGATGTGATTCAATGTATATAAGTCATAAGTGTTCTAAATGAATCCCTTATACACTTTGAACCTCATTCATTTGTATCACCCATGAATAACCGAGAATATAATTAAAGGCGTGTCATAAGTGACTGAATAAATCACTCATACATTTTGAACCTCGTTATTTTTCAAATTCATAGCATTAGATCATTTTTGAATTTTAGCTTGTGTTTTTTTCAATATCATGCAGTTAATGATTTGATTCAATGAATATGAGTCATAATAATTAAATGAATATGAGTCATAATAATTCAATGAATATGAGTCATAATAATTCAATGAATGAATCATAAATATTTAATGAATAGACCACTCATACATTTTGAACCTCATTCATTTGTATCGCATACGAATAACAGAGAATAATAAATATAACTAAATGTGAGTCATAAATGACTGAATAAACCACTCATGCATTTTGAAATTTAAAGCATTAAATCATCTTCATACTTTAGCTTCCATTTTTTTCAATGTTATGCAATTGATGATGTGATTCAATGTATATAAGTCATAAGTGAATGAATCACTCATACACTTTGAACCTCATTCATTTGTATCACCCATGAATAACCGAGGATATAACTAAATGCGTATCATAAGTGACTGAATAAATCACTCATACATTTTGAATCTCATTATTTTTCAAATTCATAACATTAGATCATTTTTATACTTTAGGTTACGTTTTTTTTTCAATGTGATGCAGTTGATAATGGAATTCAAAGTATATGAGTCATAAGTTTTCTGAATAAACCACTCATACATTTTGAACCTCATTATTCTTCAAACTCATAGTAGTAGATCATTTTTATAATTTAATTTACGTTTTTTTTTCTTTGCGTGAATGCATTACATGTTGTCACACTCGGCTAACGGTGAACAAAAGATAGCCTTCTAAAAGAAAAATCATTTGAAAACACTTACAAATTTATTTTCCTTCAACATCTTTAGCACAGATTTTTAGGAGAATTAAAGCTAATTATTAATACGTTGTCATTTTATATTTTTAATCGTTTTCAAAATATTTCTAGTCTAAATTCCAATGAATCGAAACAATACATTTTAATTTTGATCAGTGTGCTAATGAAAAGGTAATTTTTTTAGTTGTAAGATTTTCCCAAGTTAATAATAATTTTCCCATATTTTTAGTTTTAAAATCATGCTCAGAATCCAAATAGAACTAATAGATTTTTGCATTCAATTTTTAATTATATTACAATATCAAATTTTGCAAAGTTTTCCTATGATTTAATTATCGTTTGGCGGCGTAATTATTATTTAACTGCTTTATATTTAAAAAAGGAAATTAATAAAACTCTTTTCTCGTCTTCTAACATATTGTTCTAAAATTGTGACGCAGTAAAAAAACTTTAATTAGGACTACTTTAATTGTATTGATACTTCTACGAATTTGGTTATTATTTATGAAATAAAAAAATGAAGGCAATTCTCGTAGTCCTATTTCAAGGTTAAAGTAATTAAGGATTTTTCAATTTAAAAGCATTTGTTTAAAAATTATTAAAAAACTTGAAAATGGTCATTAAACCCTGTGTTGCAGAATAGCGAATATTAAGATCATTAAAATTTTCAAAATTAATTACCATAGAAATAAGTAAAAGGAGAATCTCATTAAAAATGAATTCATAGAAACAAATATTCTATGTTGGGAAAAATATTACACTAGCATTCAAAATATTTTTTAATTGAATACAAATCTAAAAAATAAATCTTAAATCTTTCCAATTTATTTCAGAAATATTGCCTGTCTGGTTATTTGATTGATATTTTTTGATATTATATATTCGATAATTGATTTTAGAATTTATCTGTTTAATAATTGTGATTATGAATTTTGATTTTTTGAAGATGTTTGCAAAACAGAGTCAGCTAATGGAAAAATGTTTCTTATTAGGAAATTAATTGTGCAAGTATCGAGTTACAAAATAATAACAAAGTTCGAAAAAGATTAAAATTTCAGATAAAAATTATTTTTAATCTTAAAGTTCAAAACGAAAATGGTCAAATGGGAGAGATAATTGGAAAGGTGGATATTATAAATGATACATACTAGCAGGAAAGTGAAAAAAGTAATTTTAATGAAAACAAGACGAGAAAAATAATTATCCCAAAAAGTAATTCGCAAGATGCCGACGTATTTTGGAAAATTCCGAGAAAACATATTATTGAAAGTAAGATTAATAAAAATTGTTTATTCAGATTACTGAAATCTAAGTATTTTTTCCTATTGAAAGAGGGCAAGGTATTCTCTGCTTTTAATTTAAAAACTGATTGGACCGAAATCTTATCAAGAAGATCTCAAATTGCAAAATTGGAAAGAATATTGAATGGAAAGACGATGTCATTATTTTTTTTAATAAAAAAATCTGTTCAATATATATAACATGGGATATTGAATTTCAATTAAAAAGCACAAAAGATTTTGAGCTGCCTTTTTTTTTTAAGTTTGAGTTATTTCACTGTAATTTTCATCATAATTTCATCTTAGAAATATTGCACTGAATTAAATATTAAACAGCAAGCATTAGCAAACATATTTTTTCTTTTATTGATAGTAACAAAATAGTAAACTTATCTTTAAAAAATTTCTTATCATTATAAAGTAACAAATATCTCTTTTTATAACTTGTAATTAGTATAAGTTTTTTTATAATGTTTATTAATAAATCTTATATATTACTGACAATATATAAATGTTATCATAAAGCAAAATAAGAAATTCGGTTTACTAAGATGGGTTATCTAAATACATATGAAACTTATTTTATTACAGAAAAAAATATATAGAATTTATTTTATAATATATTCAACTTTTTAAAAGAAAGTACTACGACTTTCGTTTTTTTCCCTTCAAGAACTCAGCATGTTAAAAACTTTTTAGATGTGTAATTTCAGACACTGTGATTCAAGCTAAAGAGAGATTAGCTTAAAAGAGACACATATAAATTTTAGATGACTTGGTTTATATTTAACTGATATTAACCTAAAAGGGGGACGATAAATTTTACATGATTACATTAAATCAGAGAGAGAGACGGAAAAATATTATTGGATTTTACTCAAACGAAATGGAGATTGGTCTAAGAGTGAGACGAAGAAATTTTAGACGATTTAACTGAAATCAAATAGAGATAAGGTTAAGAGAGATATATAGATAATTTTAGATGGTTTGACTTGAAATTAACATATATTTATATAGTAAATAGTTTTCTAAATATAACAACAATTTGGAGAATTTTTTATTAGTTGATTTGGCAATTTTATACTCAACTTTACTTATATTCTGAAATAAATTATTAGTTAAAAAAAATGAGAATTTGCGCTTCAATTATAACTACTTGTGCTTCTAATCTGTTTCATTCGTCTTAACAGTGATTTCTCGTGTGAAAACATACGAGATTTTGAATTCTATGTCGATTTAAATGTAGACCTTCCTAATTTTTTTCATTTAGTTGTACATTTCAGTAATATACAGGGTGTTTATAAAGTCCCGGACCCATTTTGAAGTTTAATAACTCATAAAATAATAAAGATAGATTTAAATTAATAACATAAATGGTTAAATAGACTCAAAAAGTTTCATGACCCTTGTCAATGAACTTCCACGTGTGCCCCCTTCGTCGCACGGAGAATATCAAGTCGATAGTCAATTTCACGCCAGGTAGCGACAAGCATGTCGGCATCCACAGAGCCATTTGCGCACTTTATGGCGATTAACAATGCCAGAAACATGAAAGGATGCTTCATCGGAGAACATTACGCTCTTCAGAAAATCAGCAGCATCTTCTATCCTCCTTAGCATATCTGTTGCAAAGGCCATCCTCCTAGGTCTATCGTTCGGTTCCAAAATTTGAACAATTTGAACTTTGTATGCATGCAGTCTTAATTTTTTCTTAATAACCTTGTACACCGTCGAAATTGGCATATCCAATTCTGTTGCCGCTGATCTCACAGATATTCTAGGATTGTGTAAAAATGTCTCTCTGACACGCTCTACATCAAAATCACTTGTGCAAGGACGTCTGGAACGTTTCTTATCTTCAATACTTCCAATTTCTAGAAAATTCTTTTTCCACCGCAAGATGCTGTTTTTGGATGGAGGATCTTTTTGGTAAATTCTTCTGAAATTTCTCTGTGCTTGCACTATCGATTTCATTTCTATGAACCACCATAAAATCTGTGCTTTCTCTTGTGGTGTATGCATTCTCCTTAATATCCGCTCGAATAAAACATCACATACAAAAGTACTACATAGAACAAACACATCAAAAGTAAACATAACATTGCAATAGTTGACAAAAAAAAAGAGAGAAAAATGCAATTAATAAGCAGACAATATTTAGAAAAGTACAGATATTTAGACTGGAAAATGAAATTATCTGAAATTAACCACACGCGCAGACGATATTTACAAAAGTAAAAATATTCAAACCTGAAAAGGAAAATATATGAGTTATTCCATCAATAAATGTCAAAAGTGTGTTTATATCTTTATTATTTTATGAGTTATTAAACATCAAAATGGGTCCGGGACTTTATAAACACCCTGTATTTTTAAGTGTTCTAGAGGGAATATGCATCCTTTGTAATATATTAATCAAATATTATTAAACTACAAAATTTCCATCCTATTAAAAACATTGAATGCAATAATGACCAACGCATTGTGCACTATTTTCCATTTTTCTTCGCGTAAAATTAGTTGTAAGATTGAAAAAGTAGAAAGAATAATTGGAAAAAATAATTTTAAAATTTATTATTCTAATGAAATATTAGAATAAATGATTTTCTAGTTTTGATTTTAATTTGAAATACAGAGTTATTTAAAACAAGCGCGCCGATTAAAAAATGTCTATAATTTCCTTGTAAAGAATGATAGCAGAAATACAATTCAATACGGAACAACAATACGAAAAAGTGTCTGAAGTTTTGTTTGTAAAAGCGGTATTTCACTGCGTTATTGCATTTTTTAATAAGAGCAATATCCATGCGCTATAATCCATTTCACTACAACGCTCAGAATGCGCCATTTCAGTTCTTTAATGTAGACACATAAAATAAAATTCACTACAGACTCTACGATATATCCGGATAATGAGATATCCGGATAATAACCCATGAAATAATTTCAGAAGATTTAGATTGATACGTAGCTTTTGAACTCGTGCTAGCAGCTGACAACATTCTTTCCAGTGACTGGCGTGAAATTAGTGATTGCAATACCGGACAAAATTACAATATCAGTATTCGGTATTTTTTAGATCTTAATACCGGGATACCGGTTTTAATACCGGTATTAGAAATTTTAGAAAAGGAAAGAAAACACAGGTGTTTCTTTGTTTTATTTGCCTGTTTTATTAGAGAGTGTAAATATCACAAAAAATAATTTGTAACTTATAAATTATAACAGTATATAAAGAATCACAAAAAAGTAAGGGAACAACTTATTTATTTAAATCACAAAAAATTGTAAATATCACTATTCAGTCTGTGGTACTAATACAAATTTTTGAAATGTGATTCTTAAAAAACATAACGTATCGATTGTACTGTCATTAAGCCTGAAAAGTATTTTTGTGCAAAAAATACTAGCTTTCGAAAACGCTTTTTCGCCATCTACGATAGTTAGTGGTACTGGTAGCAAATGCGCGATATAGTTTTAACGTTTACGCTTAACATAACGCTTTATACTTTTACGTTTAAATATCTTAACAATTTTTCGAACTTTATAAATTATAGGAAGCAATTCTTAATAGGTTAATATTTCATCCTCATTGGCAATAACTTCTTTAACAATTACTGTTATTATCTTCATTGTCAATATCACTCTCACTCTTACTCTCTTCAAAGTTGGAATCCGAAGTTTCTATATCCACAGTATTTGGATTCTTCTGTTCTTTATTTTTTTGGTATAATACATCTATTACTCCTAATTGAATTCCATGTGCATAGCACAATTGCTGATTTGCACCAATCAACTTTCCAACTTTTTTCATAACTGTTGCTCCATTAGTCATTATGGATACAATATTTTCTTTCATGGATAATCCATGTTTCGCTAATTTAGATTTAAGCAATTAATTAAGCCATTAATTAGTTAATTAATTTCGCCCGTTAGGGAGACATAAAAACAAAAACGTATACTATTTTGCTATGTTGGCGATCCCTGAACATATAGTGGAGACAATTTTAAAAATTTCTAGTAAATACCGAAAAACCGGTATTTAAACTTGTGAATACCGGTATTACAAAATTGTACAAATGGCTCAAAATACCGGTATTCGGTATCCCGGTATACCGGTATTGCAATCCCTACGTGAAATGTATTATTTCAAGAATCTATTAAAATCATATTGGGCAAAACATTATATATCCAAATAATAATTTCTAGAATCATTTGGATAGGTAATAATATTTTTACAATCCAAATGGAAGTTCAAACTTCCACCTGTATATTGAGGTGAAATATTTTCGGCACCGAAAGAATGAAAATGAAATTTCTTTATTCCTTGGTAATAATTTTATTTTGTTAAAAAAACGAGACTCCTTATGACAGCGTTTCTCAACCTTTCAGTATTTGCGACCCAGTTTTCAATCATAATTTTCATCGCGCCCCCCGCTTACAATAAAATCTATAAAACAATAATGCATATTGAGTATTTTTTATTCTGTTTTTAAATTATTTTTAACTGCCAAAACAAGAGTAAAAGCGAGCCAACGTTGGCGAGAAACCACATTTGGCATTTTGCCAAGCGGATGGTAAGCAGATAAAGCGAATGAAAGCGGGGAAAATTTAAATATTATATTTGAAATGAAAGCCAAGCAGGGAGATAACGTTAAAAAAATATGAAAGAAAAATTCGTTAATGAAAGTTAACCTAGACAGGGTGAACTAAATTTAGAAACTGGGAATACATTTTTTCGAATAATAAAAGAAATAAAACAGAAGAACGACAAAACAAAAAAGAAAAAAAAGTCATGTTTGTGGAAGAGAATCCACCTCGACCGATGCCGTCTCGAGCAGGCGCAGAGCAAATGTTTTCTCATAGAAAGAAAGAAAATGTTCGATAGGAAAATATTCAAGTTTCAATTCCTGCCAGTCTAATTCTAGTCGATCCTTCTATCGCTATCGAATCTATCGTGAATGCGTATGTTATATGTTTTCGTGTTAATTGCATTATTAAATATTCACGGCAGTAGATTTATGCAGACTCGTGGAAAAATTTTTGAGGGAAAGTAAGAGAGAATTAGACGACAGTCAAGCACCAACAAATACACAGATGAGCGTGGTTCCGAAAATAAAATCAAGAAAATATTCTCAAGAATACTTAAATTTTGGCTTTATCAGTACTGAAGTAAATGAAGAAGAAAGGCCCATGTGTATAACTCGCTCAAAAATGTTGGCCGCAGACAGCATGAAACCTAATAAACTTAAACGACGACATTTGGAAACGCTTCATAGTGAATACGTCAACAAACCCAGAGAATTCTTCGAATTAAAATTAAATTCATATAAAAAGCAAAAATGATTTTTTAAAGAAACTTTGTCTGTGAATAAAAAAGCTTTAATTGCATATTACAAAATTTCATACAAAATAGCCAGATGTAAGAAACCTCACACCATTGGTGAAGAGCTTATTTTACCAGCACCAATTGAGATTGTAGAAACTATGTTTGGAGATAATTTTTCAAAACAATTGCAGTCCATACCTCTTTCAAATGATACTGTTGCTCGTCGAATTGGTGATATAGCTGAAGATGTATAGTGTCAGCGTTTCTCGAAATTGCGTGACAAATTGTTTTCAGTACAGCTTGATGAAGCAACAAATAGTAATAAAGATGCTCATTTAATTGCCTATGTTCGATTTTGTGATATGTCAGTAGTAGAACTACTTTTCTGCAAACCAATAGAACTCAAAACAACAGCGCTCGCATTATTTGCTATTTTAAATGATTTTATGAATGCGGCAAACATAGAATGGAAAAATTGAGTCGGAATATGCACCGATGGTGCTCGTTCAATGTCCGGAAGATTCCAAGGTATACAAGCACTTGTAAAACAAAAATCGCCTCAGTGGGTCTGGATACATTGTATGATCCACAGAGAAGCTTTGGTTTCGAAAGAAATGAGTCCTGGTCTGAATATTGTGTTAACTACGGTTCTAATCGTAGTAAATTATATAAAAATCAGACCCCTGCAATCGAGAGTCTTTTACACACTTTGTAAAGACATGAGTTCAGTACATTCAGTGTTACTATTTTATTGCGAGGCTAGATGGTTATTGCGTGGGAAATTTTTGCAACGTGTTTATGAATTAAGAGAAGAATTCGCCATTTTCCTAGAAGAAGAAGAAAACAGACCGGATGTCGAGAATTTTCGCGATGGTTTATTTGTGATGAAATTGAGCTACTTGGTCGACATATTCGAGAATTTAAATAACTTGAATCTTCAACTCCAAGGAGCAAATAGACATATGTTGGATACGAGTGATAAAGTTAATGCTTTTTGTAGAAAATTCTAATTGTGGAATAGAAATTTAAAGCAAAAAAAAAAAAAAAACCTAACAATGTTTGCAAATGTGGATGATTGTATTAAAACTTACAAGGCTGAAGAAGAACATGTGAAAGTTGTTTTTGTAACCATTGAAAATCATTTAGCCATGCTGGCAAATAATTTTAAAAGGTATTTTCTTGTTGACGACAAACTGATAGCAAGTTTCGAGTGGGTTAGGGATTCATTTCATAAGACTCCCGAAGGAAATTGATGAGGAAGAAAAATTCATAGACTTCACTACAAGTGTCGAAACTAAAAGACAATTTAGTAATAAATCCCTATTTTAATTTTGGGCAGGAGTAGAGGATGATTTTTCTGCACTAAAAACAAAAGCATTTTGCATTCTATTACCATTTTCAACATCCTACCTTTGTGAAACTGGATTTTCTGCTTTGGCTTCTTTGAAGACAAAATACAGATCTCGGCTAAATATAGAAACAGAACTGAGATTGGCTATCTCTAATATTAAGCCTTCCTTCGAAAAATTTTGCTCTGAAAGACAGGCCCAAGGAGGTCACTAATAATTATTAAATTTGTTTTTAATTTAGTATGTTTTAATTAAGTAAATTTTGATTTAGTAAGTTGTTTTACTTTAATAAGTTATTAAATATGTCAAAATGTATTTTGTTTTCTTTGTGTATGTGTGCTTTCCTTTCAGTCAGTTGATCAATTTTTTTAAATAATATTTTATCTTGGATATTCTCGCGACCCCCCTCTAGTGTGCTCGCGCCCCCCTAGGGAGGCGCACCCCACAGGTTCAGAATCGCTGCCTTATAATTTCATTATGAGGTAGATGAAAAAAATAGATGAGCTCAATAAACAGTTTTTTTAATTCTTTTCTAAGTTCTACATTTCACAGTAAAAAACAAAAACCAACATGAAAAAAAAAAACCCCAGACATTCACTTAGAATACCATCTATTAATGGTATTCTAAGTGAATACCATTAATAGATGGTATTCACTACCATTCATGTGTATTTATGGGTATTCTAATTTCCCATGAGACTCTATCATCCCTAGAGGATCATGGGAAATATACGTTGATGCTGATAAGGTAACGCCATCTGTTGTATCAAACGAGAAGGTAGTAGAGTTAATGTAACCGCTACAATTTTTGTTTTCCTGATTAAAGATTTACGTTGCCACTAATGAAAACATACTTCATATATTTAATAATTTTATAAAGAAAATAATTAAAATTTAATCTTTACATCCACTAACGAAACTACAAAATAAAATAAATCTAATTTAGATGCCTTTTTTCACTATACCGTCTAAAGGAATTTAAGAGTGTTTCTGAAACTCTAAAGCAGAAATGAAATGAAATTCATCCATTACAAAGTATCGTCTTTTTTCTACAAAAATCCTCTAAATCCTACCTTCATCACCTCTACTTTTTACGAATCGAACAATGTAACAGTCCCTTTAAAGATTGTAAAAAATACCTATCCGGTACTGAAATTCTTTTTTTTTTTCAAAGCCTGACGAATAAGAAAAAAATGGAAGGACATAGGAGTTATTTGTTTCTAATTTAAAGAGAGAACATTCTTTTGTTTTCTTCCTTTCTTTGAAGTAATAGTTTTTTTTTTTAAAAAAAACTTTTTGAAATATCGTCTGAAACTAACTTTAGAAAGAAGTAAAGGTCTAAAACTAGCTTCTAAAGAGGAAAGATATTTATAGCTTTTATAAATGAAAGAAAACTAAAAAAAAATATTGTTTCCTATGAAATTAATTTTTTTATTCCACTAATTAGGTATTCATCAAACGTAATTTGATCTCAAAATATATTTTTTCAAAATTAAATTAGTGAAATTCTTTCATAATGGAAACTTTTTAAAAATTCAAAAACTAAGCAAAATTGACATGCTATTTTGAAACTACACTAATTTTGTTAGGGAAAAATTTCTTGTGATCTTGAGTTTCCAGAATAATCCTCAGTCGCATATGTGTGTGTGTGTTTGTGTGTGTGTGTGTGTGTTATTCAATTTTTCAATTAATTCTGAGTTATTAAATATAAAAATTGTGAAAATTCAAACATAAATCTTTAAATTTAAATCAAAGTTTAACTGTGTGGCATATTCTTTTAAGTTTATATTTTTTCGAAAACTCTAGTAAACATAAATATCATGTAAAGCTATCATATAAAAATAATATATAATCGACTATATAACCATTATATAAAAATGTAAAATTATTCTGCAAAAATGAAGTAAAATTAATTTATATGTATATAATGATATATCTTAATCTAATTTAAATAGTAATTAATTTCCTAACTTTTATCTTAATTTAGCCCAAATCATTCTAAAATAATCCCTTATTTCTTGCTCCATTTCCCACTTTTTCATTTCATTAATTCTGCATGCGCTCTATAAATCTGGTCATTTCAGCACTTTCTTACGCTTCGAGTGAAGGAATAAAAATCCTTAATGCTTTCAACATTCTTTTAAAGATACCTAAAATTCCCTTTTCCTAAGACTACACGTGTCAACGAATTAACCATCAAACACTCATTATAAAATCACTGAGGGAAAATGTTCCCATGGTAAAATAAATCAAAGTTTTAAAATTTCAAAAGTTTCTTCTATTTGGCCACGTAACTGCAGAAATATGTTTTACATGTACATATAAGTACTAAAAATCAACAATATAATTCAAATTAGATTTATTCCAGTATTAATAATGAAAACGAATAATTTAAATATAAATTAATAATGGTATTAAATATATAAAGTATAAAAATTAATTAAAAGTTAAATTAAATTTCCAATATAAGAATAAGACTTATACAAGATTGTACACAAAATTAATTATATATTTTAAAATTTCTTGATTGAATTTTATTTACCCAAAAGTTGAATTTGATGATCTATTGGAATTTTTGATAGTTCGGATTTTTGATATTCATTGTTTATGAGCTACTGATAAATTCAATTGATAAAATTAGTAATGGTTCTCAGCATTGCATCTCGACCTTTTGGATAATTTTCTCTTAACGAAAGCTCTTTGCTTTTGGATCGCAATGTAATGTATATAATATGTGAATATTTATGATTATGTAATATGTGAATTTTGGCATATTCTCTCAATATTTTTTTTTATTTTTGTGACACTTTAAATGCGTCTGTAAAGTTTACAATCTAGATCTATTAAAATCGTTTTTTTTTTTTTTTTTTTAACGCATGAAAAAATTTTAATGGTTGAAAATTACTGGTAGAAGTTTGTATTAGATTCCTTTTCCGCAAAAAATATTCGAAAGCATTGATAATTTTCTTTAAATTGCTCTTGAGCTGGAATTGCTATTAAACTCAAATCTCCAAAATGAAAAAAATAAAATTAAAAAAAAAAAATTTAAAAAAATAAAATGTGGCTGTATGTGTGTAAAAAATTAAATATATATTTCATTGTTTAATGGAAATATTAATTTTGATTCCAAAAATATTATTATTGTATATTTATTTTTATTAATTTAATCTATTAAAATATTAATTTTAATTCTGATATTAATATCCTACCGAAAGAGAAAGAAAAAAAATTAACAGACTTTATTCTTTTTGCGCTTTATTCCTTTGTTTTCTTATCACTATATACTATTCCTATTATTATTCGTTACCTGACATAAATGCTTATGAATCAATGTAGTACTATATTTTACTTGCGAAAGAAAATAAAAGATGTATTTTGTGCACTAAAAAAATGTAAATCAGTTTTCTTATATACTTAACAGGCAACTTAGTATTCTAAACAAATGTTTTTTGATTTCGAAAGATTTCATTATATAAAAATAAGTTATGGAATATTCACGTGCTTCAAATATGGAATACAAATCGATGTACATCGTTCTAAATATTCCTTTATTTCCTCTACAAAGTTTTTATTTACTTTATTTTAGCATTATTAATCACATATTCTTGTTGATTTTGATAAGAATAGAAATTTGAAAACATACATAAACATAGGAATAATTGTAATGCATTAAATTATAGGAATAATTATTATACATATAATTATGAAGAAAAATACTCTAAAAGATTTCTTTAAGAAGTAATCAGCTTAATAATTCAAAATTTACTTTAGAATTTTTCTTATTAAACCCAACAAAAAGAATTCAATTAATCTAGAACAGAAAATAATCACAACATTTATACATTAAATGTATTAAATGAAATAATAAAATCAATAAAAAAGAATTAAAAATTATAATAACACATCCAAATGAAATTTATAAAAAAAAACAACGTAATTATATTTAAAAGTTTGAGAATAGATACATGTTTAATTTTCGCCTGTATTCTTAAAAGCTTAAAATCTTTTCAAAAACATATAAGAAGAACACTTTAATCCGTTTAAATATAATTATTTGATAGATCATATTGTTAATATAACTAAAGTGAAATGAAGAACAATGAAAATATTTTTCAATCGTTTATAATCGTTTGTCGTATCTGTAAGTATTAATCCTTTTTTAAAAATAATAACTTACATAAAATTTTGAATAAAATTCATTTTTAGTACTTTGTAATAAAATAGTTTTAATTATCAAAAGAAATTTTTGCAAAATTTTATTTTCTAAGGAGTATACTTATTTCGCCATCCAAGCAAATTGTAACTTATTATTCTTAAATTGTATTTTATCCACTTTTATTTTTTATTGAAATATAAAGTTTAAAATATGTGTAAATTTATGCAGAGAAAAACTGTGATAATCTAAAATATTAATTAGTACTTCGTGAATCATTAAAATTTTATGAAACTATTTGATTTTACTTGTACATGGAATAAAGATTTGATTATCCCAGATATTTTTGCATCTAAAAACTAATATTTTCCCTTAATGTTTTAATGCTTGAATATTATTGAATTAAAAAAATTATACCATTTATTAAATTATACAGTCGTATAATAAATTTAAATATGGCAGATAAATCTTACAAAATTTGCATCTTTTGTAAGAAATCTTGAATGCATGAAACAAACCTAATCAAAATTGGTCCTTTTTTTTTCTTTACAAAATTTGTAATTTGTTTTGCATTGATTGTAAATGGAAACTATTT
This sequence comes from Argiope bruennichi, assembly GCF_947563725.1. NCBI lineage: Eukaryota > Metazoa > Arthropoda > Arachnida > Araneae > Araneidae > Argiope > Argiope bruennichi. Next base: position 109,941,865 of record NC_079156.1, read on the forward strand.
GGTCAATGTGCTTATAAAATTAATAGTTAAGAAAATATTGCATTTTATTTGTAAGGAAAAAAAAACATTTTTTACTGACTTGTCATATTTTGTAAGTGATATTCTATAAAATCAATGAGTAAAAAGTTTAGCTTGTCACAGAACAAAGTTTTTCCTTCAGATTTAAAAGTAACGGCTACAATAAAATATATGGCAGTAGGAAACAGTTTTTTTTTTTTTTTTTTTTTGCTTTTATTTAATATTTTTGACAAGCTCTGAAATTTATAAATATTCCTACATTAGATCAAAATAGAAAATAATACAGTTATAATACAGGGTGTACCACAAGGTGTGCGGGTCTAATATTTACAGATTCGGATATAACACGTCAAGACCAGTATTTTGGTGTATACCGTGTGGGGTCACTGAATATACCGTCATAGTCTAATTAATGTGTGAAGCTTGTGTTATAAAAATTACAAAAATGGAAAAAAAAAACCCTCACACACACACACACACACACAAAAAAAGAAAACACAAGTGAAAATCAATGTTTATTGGCAACATTCAATACAACAGATTTTCGAAATGTCGGCCGTTCGAACACATGATATGGCGAAGTCTGGAATCGAAATTCACAGTTGTTTTTTTACAAAACATGCGTTCCAATTTCCTTCACATCGGTTTCCATTGCTGCTCTTAAGTCATCCAATGTTGAGGCCTATGGGAGATACACTGTGTCTTTCAAACGACCTAATAAAAAAAGTCGCATGGATTAAGAGCCGGGAAGTAAGGAGGCCACTCTATAACATTGTCTGTTTTCGTGATGGAATCCAGCCCGATCAATCTATGGTGAAAATTTTCAGCTATGAGATCGAAGTTTCGCTGATTAGCGTGAGATCCAGCACCGCCTTGCATAAACCAATAATTGCTTATCTTTCGTACATACTTTTGATCGTCATGCCGCCGTTTATGTTGCGGTGATAATAATTACCTAGGGTGATAATAATAACGCTTCCATGTTCTGCAATTGTCGTATGCATCATAATTTGGAATACAAACTGTCGGATTCCTAATTATGTAAATAAACCATATTCCAGGACCCCACATGTTATACATCAAAATACTCGTCTTCTCCTGTTCTATCCGAATCTCTGCAAATATTAGACGCTGCATACCTTTTGTGATACCCTGTATTTGATACAATATTATTACAATCAATAGCAATTGATTGAGGGTGTTCATTAATTATTGTCGGGGTATCCGTACCTCATAACTTTCGAATAAAAAATATTACGCAAAAACCGATTATGTATTCGTAAATTACAACTCAAAGAATTTTATGTGGCAACAATTCGATCTTAGCGCATTTCCAGTCTGGGTAATTATGACGTCATAAATAAAAATGGCAACCGTGCAAGAAAAAGCAATGTGTATATTGTGGTTTTTCGAAACTAAATAAATCATAACTACTCAACGTCGCTTCAGGACCACGTACAAGAAAGATTCTGCTTCGGATAATTCTATCAGACGCTGGTTAACACAATTTCAGGAAACTGGTAGCGTTCTACACCGAAAGGGAGCGGGAAGACCGAGCACTTCGTAGGAAAATGTTGATCGCATCCAAGAAACGTTTACTCGCAGTCCACGAAAATCAACGAGACAAGCATCTGTGCAGTTACATATACCGCATACGACGATATGGAACGTTCTCCATAACCGCCTTCATCTGAATGCCTACAAAGTGCAAATTGTGCAAGCTTTACGCCCAAATGATAAACCGCGTCGTTTTGAGTTCGCTGAACAATTTTGACTCGAATTGAGGATGATGAAAATTACCTTACGAGAATTTTCCCGACAGATGGTGTGGAAGAAGTGGACCAATCCCATGGACTCCGAGATCACCAGATATAACACCGCTGAACTTCTTTCTATGGGGGTTCGTCAAGAACATTGTGTACAAGAACCTTGTGCCCTCCCTTTATGAACTGAAGCGCATAATTGTTACTGCGATCCAAAATGTTACCCCACAAATGCTGGAGAACACTTGGAAGGAAATCGAATTTCGTCTCGATGTGTTACGAGCCACGAAGGGCAGCCATGTGCAAATTCATTAATTTTTTTTAATATCATTAATAAAATTCTTTGAGTTGTAATTTACGAATACATAATCGCCTTCATCTGAATGCCTACAAAGTGCAAATTGTGCAAGCTTTACACTTTAATATCATTAATAAAATTCTGTGAGTTGTAATTTACGAATACGTAATCGGTTTTTGCGTAATATTTTTTATTCGAAAATTATGAGGTACGGAAACCGTGGCAATAATTAATGAACACCCTGTATAATCAATAGCAATATGAATATAAAAAAAAAACTGTTGACAATTTGAAATTTGTGAATACGCTGAAGTAATGAAACTTTTGGTAGTAACAATTTTCTGTTTTGTTTCTTCATCGCGTTATGAAATTAATGTTATCAATGATAAATATAATAATTATTAAAAAATATGCACACATTTTCTCGCTGAAAATATGTAGCATTTATTAAAGACGTGAAAAGAATTGCTTTTTCCATTATAAGTGAGAATGGTAAAATGCGCCTGTGGATCCAAAACTTAAATAAAACCCCTTATTTTTGTGTTTATCATCATTGCATAGTTTGGCTTGAATGTCGTTTCGCCAAAAGATATTTGTTGCTTCAAATTTCATTATGCCAAACGATATTTGCTGCTTCAAATAATCTTCAGTAAGGTTTATATTTATCTAAAAAGATGTTACACTGCTTCAAGAAATTCACTCTTTGACATCGAATATTACTAAAAAGATTAGAGAAAGGATTGTTATTCTGCGATGCCATATTTGGTACCTTTCTTATTCTAACCACATAGAGTCGTTTATCCTTAACCGTGGAGTTTTATACATTCGTTTTTCCACAGTATTAAAATTTCTCACATCCCCCCATACAGGAAACTGCGTATATACTGTCAGATTCCAACTGCCGGAACCTCAAATCCTTATTCCGAATATACACTCAAACTCTGCAAAAAGTGAGGTTTATTGAAAAGAACCCTGTTTCCGTTTTCACTGGAAAGTGCAGGTTTTTTTCCCGCCCTTTTTTGATTAAAATCTTCAAACGTTCTCCTTCTGAAAAAAGAATCAACTGTGGCACCTCCGCCCAAAAAAAGATATTCAAGATATTTCCTCTTTTGCGGTTGAAGTTTATCTGCATAAAGTCGTCTGATCTCTAGAAGATTTATTGTGCGCGTCTCCTGGTGGCGGGAAAGTGCAAAAAAAATCTATTCGCAGATTCATGGACAAAAAATAACTCTCGGGAAAAGATATATCTATATATAAACAGAGGATGTAGAGACGGCAAAAAAAAAAAAAAAGTCCGTGAAGGCAAATATTATTGCAGTAGGTGTCGAGGGGTAGAAGGGAGGGGGAGTGAAATGAAAATATTCCCTGAGCGGAATGTGGTCAAAAAGAAATAAAGCCGTTTCGTATATCTACTCTTTTTGGCGATGTATCTATGGCGAGATTTTCCTTTTGCTACAATAGTGGCGATTTTTTTTATAGATCTGTTGTTAAATGTAGTTTCCCTACCACTGACTTGCCGCTTAAGGGAAAGCCTTCGATTGAAAACTTAATAAAGTATTGTTATTTGGTACAGATTTTAATGTAAGTGTTTTTCAATATTTTAATCCTTCAAGCATGCCATGTAAAATATATTCTACATCAATTAAAGAATTTTTTTTGTGAATGATGTTTAATGTTGCTATTGTATAATTTCTTAAAAGCAATTAATACAAAATAATTCAATTTTCATTTAAATTCAATTCAATTCAAAATTCAATTTGCATTTTAATTTAATTTAATTTGCATTTAAATTAATTAAGTAATTAAAAGTTGAATGTCTAGTAATTAAAAGTTGTTTCAAGTTTCTCGCAGATTTCAAAGAATTTTTCTGTAAATGAACAGCTAAGAAATATCGAAAAGGAATTCAAACAGACTTGTTTTACAGCTAAAGAATACAGTTTTAGGAATTAAAATTTACAGATTGACAATTTTATGCCATTCTTTGTTAGATATGCGACAATAAAATTAATTATTCAAGACATATTAAAAATACCAATTTTTAGGAAATAACTGCATTAAGATCTTATTTCACTTTATATTATTCCGGTTTAAGGAAATTAATTGAAGAATCTGAAAGTTTATCTTTCAGAAGAAAGAAAAATAAATTTCTAAGTCAGTTAATTCTAAAAGTAATCATTAAATATGAGAGATTAGATGACTTTATTCAAGCGATCCTTCATTAATTACTTTACAGTAAATAACTGGGCTTAAAGTTTTCTTAAAGTAGTTAGTATCACAGTTGATTTTAAAAGTTTTAAGATTGTTTAAAGCCGAAACATTAAAAGCTCGATTGTTTCAAAATTCGCTTCTCGATGCTAAATCTGTTTTAGTGAAAATAATTAAAGTATAAAAACTGAGAGTATTCTCTCGCGATTTTATCGTTTGTCACGTACGCGATTTAATTTAAACAACTCAACTTAACAATTTCCTGTAAAAACGCAAACGATAATTTAAGAAAATTCTTTCAGAACTTTTTTTTTTCTTTTTTGTAAATATTAGCTTCGTTAAAATTCTTTTGCATATCAATCTTATGGGTTAAAAAATTCTGATGTTGCAGTATTTTGCTAATTATAGAAGTTTTATATATAATATTTTATCGATATTAAATGTTGATGCAACATCTTTTATTTACACTAAAGTTGACTTTCAATATTGTCAAAATGAGTTACGCCTAAATATTCACAATTGAGCAACAGAAAAAAAAGCTCTGAGAGTACTCAAAGTAATCTTTCCCAATAATTTAAATCATACTTTACAGCGATTTAAATGCAGAAATTATAACTGAAAGCATATATATATATATTTCAGCATTTTGATTTTTTTTAATTAATTTTTTAATAATTTTTTTATGATTATAATATTTTAAAAATTTACTTTTGATGATCAGTGTAAAAACATGCATAGAAATAAATATATGCAATATTTTCCTGAGATAGGAGTGGCAATACTTGAGATAAGTTAATAAAATTACAAATGCCATTTACATTGGACGTGAATGGCAACACTCGTATAAAAAATATCTTTGTAATCTTTCCTTTTGTCTTGTTGTTACAGAAATGGGAATCGAATATTCTAGGCAAGCGAGATAATGTGGCAAGTTTTTACGATACAAATATCAACGAATACTCAAAACCTACAAATTCTTTTTCAGTTAATTGCACATGAAATGTTAAAAAAGAAATTTCAGGATTCTTGAAAAATTTGTATTTTGAAGATGCAACAAATTTCCACTTTTTAAGCTTACCTGTGCCAGGACACCATTTTTGGAATTATTTCTATCATTCTATAAACTCGATAACTCAAAAGTACAAAAAAACTACATAAATCAAATTTATTAATGCTCGATATAAATACCTTAATCGCATATTTGCATCAAATATTTGTGGAAAAACATCAATGAGAAAGGTAACTCTCATTTTATGTCCATCCGTGTGCCTGTATGCTTAATTCCACAGAAGCTGTATTAATTAGATAAATGAACTTCAATACGTTTTCTTGAGAACAAAATTATTGATTTGAATAAAATTTTAAATCAAATCCACCAAAAGATTGGCTGTCTCCATATCCATCTTTTAATATCCATAAAAATCTAATAAGTAAACCGGCTTGGGTAATCTTTCCAAAGCTTTCTTGCATACTCTCTAATAAAGGTGTTATCCCAGAGAACGCCTCACATAGCATTGCGTTCAACAATTACGAAATATCAACCTTTGGCGTACATTTAGCATTTTTACTGGATCTTTTATGTCACCTTTGGCGACTTATTGGCAATTAATCCTTGGCATGCAGTTAATAGTATCCAGAAATCAAATTTGGGTTTTGGATGCGTTTTTTCCAAGTGATTGAAACAAAAATTTAACACAAAGTTACACTTGTAATCGCAAATATAAGTACTAAATCTGACATGTTATTGCGTCTCATAGTCATCATGTTTACATGTTTCAAAATGTACAGACCATCAGATGCTCACGCTCTTGCTGTATTTGCTCAAAATTTGATAGTTGTTTACATTATAGATTTTTAATTTGTGTACCTAATTTTATCCATCTAGCTCTCTTCGTTTTGTAGTTATCGTGTTAAATTATACTCAAACAGCCGGACACACAGACATCCTTTGAACCGAATTTGCCTAAAATTTGATAGAAATCTAAAGTTTGGTATAAAAACCGTATACTAAATTTCAACCGTCTAGTTTCAAAGCGATATTGATTTATCTTCGCCACAGACAGACGGACATTTTTCAGAAATTTTTTTTCGAACTCATGGTAGTGTGAAATGTGGAGAATCGTGAAAATCTCGAGTTCGAATTTTCGGTCGATTGCTATACTTTCTCTATACTATGTATACGAGAAAGTAAAAATTCAACAATTTATAAAACTAAATTTTTGTATGTGATCATTAAACCAGAATTTTAGATATGTATCGAATTTCGGACGACAAAGTCCATCAATAAACAGATTATCTGTGTGCATGTATATCTTTGTACATTTTTGTTTATAACTGAAATTTAATTGTATTAATTTAATTAATTTTATTGATTTAATTTAATTAATTTAATTTTGGACTACAAAGTCCATTAATAAACAGATTATCTGTGGGCATGTATATCTTTGCACATTTTTGTTTATAACCGAAATTTAATTTAATTAATTTAATTTTGGACGACAAAGTTCATCAATAAACAGATTATCTGTGTGCATGTATATCTTTGTACATTTTTGTTTATAACTGAAATTTAATTGTATTAATTTAATTAATTTTATTCATTTAATTTAATTAATTTAATTTTGGACAACAAAGTCCATTAATAAACAGATTATCTGTGTGCATGTATAGCTTTGTATATTTTTGTTTATAACTGAAAATTAATTTAATTAAATTAATTAGTTTAATTAATTTTATTGACTTAATTTAATTAATTTAATTTTGGACGACAAAGTCCATCAATAAACAGATTATCTGTGAGCATGTATATCTTTGTACATTTTTGTTTATAACCGAAATTTAATTTAATTAATTTAATTTTGGACGACAAATTCCATCAATAAACAGATTATCTGTGTGCATGTATATCTTTGTACATTTTTGTTTATAACCGAAATTTAATTTTATTAATTTAATTAATTTTATTGATTTAATTTAATTAATTTAATTTTGGACAACAAAGTCCATTAATAAACAGATTATCTGTGTGCATGTATAGCTTTGTATATTTTTGTTTATAACTGAAAATTAATTAAATTAAATTAATTAGTTTAATTAATTTTATTGACTTAATTTAATTAATTTAATTTTGGACGACAAAGTTCATCAATAAACAGATTATCTGTGTGCATGTATATCTTTGTACATTTTTGTTTATAACTGAAATTTAATTGTATTAATTTAATTAATTTTATTGATTTAATTTAATTAATTTAATTTTGGACAACAAAGTCCATTAATAAACAGATTATCTGTGTGCATGTATAGCTTTGTATATTTTTGTTTATAACTGAAAATTAATTTAATTAAATTAATTAGTTTAATTAATTTTATTGACTTAATTTAATTAATTTAATTTTGGACGACAAAGTCCATCAATAAACAGATTATCTGTGAGCATGTATATCTTTGTACATTTTTGTTTATAACCGAAATTTAATTTAATTAATTTAATTTTGGACGACAAATTCCATCAATAAACAGATTATCTGTGTGCATGTATATCTTTGTACATTTTTGTTTATAACCGAAATTTAATTTTATTAATTTAATTAATTTTATTGATTTAATTTAATTAATTTAATTTTGGACAACAAAGTCCATTAATAAACAGATTATCTGTGTGCATGTATAGCTTTGTATATTTTTGTTTATAACTGAAAATTAATTTAATTAAATTAATTAGTTTAATTAATTTTATTGACTTAATTTAATTAATTTAATTTTGGACGACAAAGTCCATCAATAAACAGATTATCTGTGAGCATGTATATCTTTGTACATTTTTGTTTATAACCGAAATTTAATTTAATTAATTTAATTTTGGACGACAAATTCCATCAATAAACAGATTATCTGTGTGCATGTATATCTTTGTACATTTTTGTTTATAACCGAAATTTAATTTTATTAATTTAATTAATTTTATTGATTTAATTTAATTAATTTAATTTTGGACAACAAAGTCCATTAATAAACAGATTATCTGTGTGCATGTATAGCTTTGTATATTTTTGTTTATAACTGAAAATTAATTTAATTAAATTAATTAGTTTAATTAATTTTATTGACTTAATTTAATTAATTTAATTTTGGACGACAAAGTCCATCAATAAACAGATTATCTGTGTGCATGTATATCTTTGTACATTTTTGTTTATAACTGAAATTTAATTTAATTAATTTAATTTTGGACGACAAATTCCATCAATAAACAGATTATCTGTGTGCATGTATATCTTTGTACATTTTTGTTTATAACCGAAATTTAATTTTATTAATTTAATTAATTTTATTGATTTAATTTAATTAATTTAATTTTGGACGACAAAGTCCATCAATAAACAGATGATCTGTGTGCAGGTATACCTTTGTACATTTTTGTTTATAACTGAAATTTGGTATATGAGCTTGACATCACAATTATAGATTGATATAAATTTGTGGGCGCAATCATTTACAAAAAGCACATATCTAAAATGAATATACAATTTTCTTTTCTTTACAAGCAACTAAATCCAAAACAAGTTGAATTGTGAGAATATACGAAAAAGGAGGTATGAAGCACACCCATTTTATTTTTGCTACATTAAAACATGACATAAAGACTACTCGACATTTTGTTAATATAAAATTGTTTCATCGAACGAGGATTTTCATTCATCTTGCTTGACGTATCAAAATTTCTATTTTATCAATTGCATCCTTTCAGAATCATATTATGCACATCAGGTCGATTTCAGTTTTCGAATCCCGCACTTCTCTTTTCTTTCTTGTCGTTTTACGTTAAAAGCATAGAGGAAAGCAACGCATAGAAGAATGTTAGATGACGTGTAAGATTCGTGGCACGTGGTATATCGTCATCGAAATTGACTACATTGTTCTTATTCTTCAGTAGCTAAATAATTTTACTGTTTTTACTTTCTCGTATACGAAGTATAGAGAAAGTATAACAAACGTCAAAAAATTTACACTCGAAATTTTGACAAATATTCATGTTTTAGACCTCCTTCAATTCGAAAAACACATTTTTGGGAAATGCCTCTCTCTCTCCTTCTCTCTCTTTCTGTCCATGACAAAGATAACTCAAAAATGCTTGGATCTAGGCGGATGAAATTTGGTATCCTGGTTTTGTAATAAATTTAGAGATTTCTATTAAATTTTGAGCAAAATATGCTCAGAAGACGTCTGGCTAATATAATATTGCCGCATTGAAAACAGGTAGTCGACTCTCCATGGCCGAATGGTCATAGCACTGATCTCATAATCAAGAGATTGTAAGTTCGAATCCCGCTACAGACAATGCGATTCAGAGTTTGTGTAAATATTTAATTCCTTGATTTTATGTTTCTCTTTATTTCATGTTCCAGATGATTCTGGAACTTTCTTTAGTTTACCAGACAAGTGTTCTGGACTTTTTTTACTGTCTCCAGAAATGTATTCTGGAACTTTCCCTGCTAGTATAAAAGCTGAAGATCTGTCAGTCACTGTGTTCTCAGTTCAGAGTTGAGTTTATAAATTGGTTTAGCTCTACTTCTTGCGTGTATCATTTCGTTCCACACTAAAGTATCTACGTGACAATATATGTTAAAGCGATTACTACAAAAGGATAGTTAGTTAGATAAAGTTTGAGTTAGATAGATAAAATTTGTTCACACAGATTTAACATCAATAGTAAAGAACGTATCAAATTTTGAGCCAAATCTATCAAGGGATCGTTTGTCGGTGTGTATTTTCAGACACGTAAAAACGCGATAATTCAAAAATTCAAGGACATAAGTATATAAGATTTAGTATGGAATTTTATGACTGTAAGTTTACTTTTGTATCAAATTTATGGTGTCAATCGGTTAGAAGAAAAACATGTCTAAAACACAAATTCAATTTTCGGAAGCTATTAACCGCCTGCCATAGATCAATCACCAAAACACTCGCCAAGGATGACACGCCAGAGTCAGTGAAGATGCTAAATTCACGCCAAAAGTTTATATTTTGTAACTATTGCACGCTAATGCCATGCAATGCATTTTCTGGGATAACACCTGTATTATAGTATTTTCGAGAAAGTTTTGGGAAAATCACTTCCGCTGGTTTAAATAACGCAATAGTTCATTTTCTTTTTTATTTCAAATCTGTATATATAATCGCCTAGTTACTCTGGGCATAGTTAAAATTAGGCACCTGCGTCAATGTCCGATGTTAAATCTTAATTTCTAATTTGGAGTCTACAAAAGAGACACGTTCTTTTTAAAGTTAAAATTGTCTGATTTTTCGGTGAGCTAATAAAGCTACGCATAGATAAAATATATTTATGGAATCATGAACTTCACATTTTTATGCTACATTGTAGCAAAGGTTAATGAGCTGGGGTCTGCACTTTTTAATATGTTATGTTCAAGCCAATTTTAGTGTTAAATTTTATTTGTTTTCGTGAATATTGTGGATAGAGAAGATCACACTGCAGGAAAATAAAACTTTTAATCTTATTATATGCTTCCATCTAAAGTATAACGCAAATAGCATTTTTTCTTCATTTCACAAGAATTCTGCAAATATGCATGAGACTTTCTACAACAGCATTCGTAGTAAATCTGTGACAGTCATACACGAAATATTGTAAACAGAATAACAATATGTCTAGACAGCCAAATCTTCTAGTCTTATAAGATTATTTGGCAGAGAATATTTTCATACAAAAGTTTGTTGTTTATTTTATTTGCTTAAATTTTTTATTTTATATTTTGATAAGGCATATCCTTGTTTAATTTAATCTAGAATTCTTAGGTTAGAAAGAGCGATAGCATACTTTTCTTGAGAAAAACATAGTAAATTAATCCAGCAACTTCTTATTTCCTTTGCTTTGTTTGAATAGAAAAAAGTCCGTTACAGCATTAACATGATAATTTTGTTTCATAGTTATTATGAAACGGCATCATGTAAATAGTTAACAGTATCTTCGCTCGCATTATTTTAGCGAGCTCGCAAATTGTACAGACTAAGTTTATGGCAAAGGATACCGACGTGCTCTGATTGGTTTAAGTCTTGGCATCTTTTTGGCAATGTTTTGCCAAAAAGATGCCACACCGAAATATATTTTTATAAAAATAAACAAAATTTCTGAATTTATCCGCCCTTCTATTTTTTACGGTTTACATGTAATATTAACACATATACAGCAAAAAAGATCAAATCCTGAAACCTAAATTCAGGAAATAAAAAAATTACAATTCATTAAAAATACTTTTTGTGTGTTTTTCTTCTTAATATTATTTTGATATAACTTTATTAGCTACGAAATCACATATTCCGTTAAAGCTTACATATTTATACGTTTTGGACATTAAGTAATCATCTCCCCATATGTAGTTGATGGGACAGTAACAAACGTTCAGCAACAAGTTTCAATGACTGCATAAATTATCTAATAAAAGGCACGAAAATCATAGAAAAATAAGAATTATTTAATTGCTGTATCATATGTTGAGTAATTACTTTCAATTAGTTTTTATACTTCTGTGCATAAACAAAATTAGTTACTAGTATTACTAGTATTATTAGTAATATTTATTATTATTAATTAGTATTAGTAGTATTACTAGTAATATTTAGAGGAAACAATTATATTAATTAAAATTAGATCGTGTTGATATTCACTCATATCTTCGATAAAACTAATGAAAGGTACAAGGTTTGAGCCAAATAAGTGAAAACTACACTATTATGAGTGCAAAACATTGCCAAAAAGATGCCAAGGCTTAAACCAATCAGAGCACGTCGGTATCCTTTGCCATAGACTTAGTCTGTACAATTTGCGAACTCGCTTTATTTTATAGTCTAACAAATGCTTAAAAAAGTATACAGAAGTGTTCTATTCAAATTTTCTGTATACTTATAACGTGCATTTCGTGCTTCGTAATGTAGTGAAACAAACGACTACGTTTTTGTACATCTTCCTTTCGAAAAATGTGTTCCAAAATTTGATAAAAATTTACAAAATTATTTAAAAAAAAGTCACATACCAAATTTCATTTATCCAAGAATTTAAACCCCCGGGGGGCACCTCGAAGTGAGGATCAGATGCTACCGGTATGTTGGTTGGATCGCGCCACCCTGGAGGGTACAGAAATAGTTGGGGATCTGAATCCTCCCATCGATGACGGGACGTACTTCCTTCGGGGAGGGTTGTACCGTGGCCGGTAATGGCCCTTAGTTCCCGCCAGTGTTGCTGTTCCGGCGGTCCGGTCATTCAGTTTTATGGTTTAAATCCGGGTGCCTTCGTGGCGGGTTGGAGAGTCAGATGGCTGACTGACTATCCAAGAAGTTACATTTCTAAATTATTGTGTTTATATGTTTATGAGCAGATAGATTGCCAAATTACATTTTGATACTCATTTACAATTCTGGAGATCAAAAAATATATATGCCAAATTACATTTTGATACTCATTTACAATTCTGGAGATCAAAAAATATATATGCCAAATTCCATCGTCTAGCTCTTGAAATGTTTGAGTTATCATGTTTACATGCTCAAAGATAGACAGACACCTTGTCAAAGAATTTCATTTAAAAATTCACAAAAAAAAAATCTACAAATTGCATGCAAGGATCATTTACTAAATGTCATCATTCTGTTTGTAATGTTTTTGATAAAAGTTCTCACTGAATAGATATAACAAATCTATAGTTTCGATGGCAAGACAGTTTATCATTTGCTTGCCGGGTTTTTGAGCTATCGTATTTACAGAATAAGCATAGCAAATGCATGACTTCGATGTCAAGATTATCAACCGAAAAATTCCAATCGTTTTCTTGTCGCCTTTCTGTTTAGCGTTCACTGAATAGACAAAATATATCTACAATTTCGATAAAAAGATCATCTGCAATCTGCTTATCACGTTTTTGAATTTCTGTGTTCACAGAATAAACACAATAAACGCATAACTTGGATGTCAAGGTTTCTGCCGAATTTCAATCGCTTGCTGTCGAATTTTTGTTTCTCGTTTACTGATAAGCATAAAAAAAAATACGTTTTCGATGTAGATCGTCTGCCACCTGCCTGTCGCGTTTTCCGGTTGCCATTTTCACAGAATAAGCATAATGATACATAACTGCGATGTCAAGATTGTCTAACAAATTGCATCCGTTTGCTTGTTGCTTTTTTGTTTAGTGTTCATTGAGGACGCAAAATAAATCTGCAATTTCAATGTAAAAAGTCTTACTGTCTGCTTGTTGCGATTTTGTACTAGAATTTTCACGTAATCTTCACGTTAAGCATGTCTGAAGAATCTTTAAAATTTTATTTCGAATTCTTTGAAAACTGCAACATTCTCTCTTTGCATATTTCTTATATAAATAATAAAATAAATAAAGACCAATATAAAAGCATGATCTGAGTAATGAAGTATTTGGCTTAGGAGAGAATTTGGCGACCAGCTAGTTCGCCAGGGATATTGTTTAGATTTATATTTTATTAAATCGTTTAGATATAAGCTCATATCCATTTACTTAATTAATTTAATTTCTCAGTACATTGTGTATTTGACTATTTCTAATAGGAACTATTCCTATAACATCATAGCGATATTAAAAACTTAAATATCCTGAAACTTAAATATCTAAAATTTAACGATGTTATAAGTTTACTTTTTTATTCATCTTATTAATTACGAAGATAAACAAAATCCGCCAGCATCCGGGCATAGGGGTAGTGCGTCTTCCCAGTGATCTGGGAGTCCCGAGTTCGAGTCCTGGTTTGGGCATGGTTGTTCTTCTGTTGTTCTGTCTGTGAGATGTGTGAATGTGCTCTCATGTAAAAAGGGGTTGTGCAAGTGAATGAGTGATGCGTGAGTAGCAAAGTCGTACTCTTGGCCCAAATTGGCGCTACTCTAAAAACAAGAGACGCTTCCCCTCCAGCTTAAATCGTTGTCTTCGTAACAGTGTGCTTGTCCGTGGCAAGTGCCATAAGAAACAACAACAAAATTCTATTTCTTTAATTTCAACAAGGGAAGTAAATCAATCTTCACATTTTGATGAAACGTTGAAACCGATTTGCATTTCAGGACAACAATGTAATCTATTCCTGGAAATTAAGCAAAAAATTATTTTTAAAAAGTCGCCAAAATTTTTTTGAAAAAAAATTAGCACGACTTTTAAATTGGTGTCATAAAATAATACAATTTTTAAAGTCTCTAAATGATATAAAATTTATGATTGTACAATAGTATTTTTGGACGTTATTGTAGAAAATCCGAAAATTCAGCTAAAATTTTAATTAATAAAAACTCTAATTGAAAATTTAAAAAAATTGCTCCGAGATGCTTATTTCCACCTACCAAGGTAAATATGTGTTAAATTTGCAAGCTGTAAGTCCAACAATCTTGCTTGTAGAGCGCCAACACACACATTTATGCAGACATTCATCTTTATTACTAGTCGTCTTAGGCGACTAGCTGGTTCACAAGAAATAATGCTGATATTTGATTTCAAATAAATTGCTTTGCCCATGATTTTACTAAATTGTCTGACATTAAAGCCGTGTAAATTTAATTATTTTACTTAAATTCATTGTGTACGTGAACTTTTCTACCCGAGACAATCCCCTAACATCCTATAATGTACGTTAAATATTTATAAAATAAATGTCCGTTCATATATTTTATAAGGTTCGTGATGTTATATTTCTAAACTCATCATATTTTTATTTATTTTTTGTTGTAAACTAACTACATGGGCATTAAACAAAATCCTTCTTCTTTAGCTTCCAACCAAGTAGAAAAATTCCACGATTAAATAGTTGATAAAACTTTAAACTTAGTTTGAATTTCAGGGTAACCATGCTATTGTTGAAAACTAAGTTAAAAAAAACTTTTAAAAATGTACCATAATTCAAGAAAATTTTACGCAAATATTAAATTAATACAACTGAAAATTTTTTTAAAAAAAATTTTAAATGGACAATAATATTTTCGAGAGTTACTGTTGAGAAACTCTTAAAATTTCGCTTAATTTTTAATTAATTAAAATTCGAATCAAAATGTCAAAAATGATTCTTAGTTGCACAATCTCACGTTTCAAAGTATATTTGTGCTAAATGTGATAGCTCTAAATCAAATGGTATGTCCTGTAGAAGGCCAGCTTTCACACACATCCCTTTATATTATTAGAAGAGATTACATTAAATAACTAGTTTCTATTCGTTATATATTTTCACTTTGCAGAAAAATGAACTAACGGATAAATATATACTATGCTTAGAAAAAGCAATTACAAATAGCTTTGATTCAATTCACTTCATAAATGTCTCTGATATTTTTACGTTTATCGCTTAAACCTTCAACTAATATTCAGGATTATAATTCATTCGAGAGTGGTTTATCATGGAATTCCATATATTTAGGCACTATGGCGTGTTTTATGTTCAGTTTTATAGTGCCGAAAAGAGACCTGAATATGCATTTTCGACCTATTTCTTTGTAAGATTGTTTTCAAAATTTGAAGCAGATCAATAATTTGGGTGCCAAAATTACATAATTAACTTCATATATGGAATTATTTGCTTTATAGCGCTTATATATAAACACGAATACACATCTTGACGGTCAATAACTTGTGGGGAGAATTAATCTAAAATTTGAGATAAGATTTTCTGTAATTCTGGTGATGAAAATGCAATTGAAGATCTTTAAATCAAGCTCATTTCAGATCCAAATCCTTTGTACTTACACATGGGAGAAAAGAAGATAGAAAATTATTGATGAATTTCGTTAAGAATTTGACAAAAATCTATAATTTGGTGTAAATAAAAGACATTTCAACAGCTTCTCTTTCTCGTTTTTTTGTCAGGTATCATTTCCATATAAAGACAGTACAAAAGCGTTTATTTTTATCTCATCTGGGGAAACTTTAAGGTGCAGAAATTTTTAACTATAGGACTTACTAAAGATTCAATTTTTAATGTTATATGAAGGGGAATAGTAGCTAATGAAAATCTGAATGTGAAGGAACTATTCAATGTCCAAAAAGAATTATTCAAGAGATACTGAAAAAAAAATTTGGTAAGTAAACATGTTTTGTTACAATTACATTTGTGACCTTCAATGATATTATCGTAATTCTCTTTGAAGCCACCTGTTACTTTCTTCTTGAAACAAACATAGCATGGAAAGCTATTGATTTCTCTCTGTCTTTCTCTGGACAATCTATAAGAGTTCTCTATGACTCCAGGCTATTCCTACTTTAATTAGACTTACTACCTTATCTGTTCGTTACTGTTAGCTAATCTTGGCGACATTCTTGGCATCCGTTGGCGGGGCTGACAACCCTAGTGCTGAACAAAGAAGCAGACCGCTATGATGGATATTTGATGAGGCGCTTATGAAAAGAAAATCTCACCCCTCCTGCACCCTCCACTCTTTTCTTTTATATCCCCTCCACCCCCATCGTCGTTCCTTCTAAGGCGAAAGAGGAGGAATGATCTGAGAGAAAAAGTCTTTTAAGACTCGCAGAAAACCCGAAGAGAATTGTGGCCAAGAAAGTGTGGTAGTGGACCCAAACCACAACGGAAGGTTCTTTATTTATTTACCTTTGTTATGAGGGACTTTTTTTTATTTTATTCCTTTTCTAGGAAATCCGAAGAAGAATTAGGGTTGTCTCTTTTTTTTCTTGCTATAGTCGATGTAGTGTTGGTTGCCTAGATTGATAGAACGGTATTTTTACGTTTTGTAGCATAGTGGGCGACTTCTTTGTGGTACGCTCTGGATTCCACAAATATTATATATATAACCAAAATAACATTGTCTGATGCAAGAATTTTGTTTTTCTTTCTTAGAAGAGGACTAGGCATCTGTTGGCGGGGATGACATTGACATTTCTTGAAGATCAAACTTCCGCATGTAATTGATTTCATCGGAGAAGTGACCATAATGGTTTGCTGATGGCTTCTTCATCAGTAAATCAGAGGATTGCGTCTTGATTGTTTTAAAGTGCTGCAATACATGTTGATGCATTTCTTTATTCTAAGTTTACGTATTGAAACATTGCCACTTTAAAAAATTCAAGAAACTATTCGTTAATTGATAACATAAAAGATTAGTAGCCAGGTAATCTTGTGATTATTTATCTTCGCGTGTAAGCCACAGGCTCGCATCCGAATTCAAATGAGGATCTGTAATGTATAGTGTTTGGTGTTTAGTTCTAATCTCCTGCCAAAAATTTTAAATTGACCTCATTCAACCCCATGCCTGTGTGGTGTTTTGCTAACAGTTTTGCCATCGATGAATCAATAGGTGTGAGTCTCGATTCTATTATTGCCACTTGATGCTTCATGCTGATATTGAGGTTTGTGTGACATGAAAGATTAAAGGGTGATTACCTTTTACAATTTTCCTCAATTGATTAGCACTCAATAATCAAAACACAATGTTTCAAATATCCTTGGATTTCTTTTCTGGACCAATATATGTTCTCTCTAGAGGATCTTTTGTTGTTTGCAAATGTCCGATATCAACAGGTATTGTTTGTTCCCTCGAATAGGTGGGGCTGGTCTTCGATGGTCCCATCAAGTTTCCCGCATGGCCTTTGCAAAGCCGGGGTATTGCTTGCTTCTGTCCTTGGACAGCTTTTTCGTTGGAGTTTCAGCCAGATGAAAGATATGAGGTTCTAAGATTTGAATATCGCCAGGGAAAATCCTACACTAGCTTTTGCAAGTATCTGTTTCGGAGATTAAAGGGCTACAAAAAATTTTACTAGAGGTCTCATTTAGAAATAAGAAAAATAAATTGAAATTGATCACATATCCGATCTGAGAAAAGAGTTACTGAATATACCATGCTTTTTATATTATTTCAGGTTGAATGCATACTTATTGCAATTATTTAACATAATTGCAATAAGGATACTATAATGGTAAATGGGCTTATTTCCTTACTCATTAAAAGAACTTTTAGAAAATGCTTTCATGTCCCAGAAAAGCAATTAACAATTTAATAGCGCAATCAAAATGGAAACCACATTCGTTATGCTTTTTCAGATCTTTGAGATTCAGTAATCATTTTAGAAAAAGATTTTATCCAGCGAGGTTTTCTCTTCTCTTTTCTTTGTTTAGTTGCAAAATGTGGTGCATTTTGCGTTAAGCTTCATATTGCATTAAAAAATTGAATATTCACTTTCATTTCTTCTCTCTGGCGTATTGAATTCAAAATTTGATATAGATATATTATTTGATCTCAAAGCCACCTACTAATTTTTATATACTTGAATTGTTTCAGTTTTGAGTAATTTTATTCTTATATCAATTTATATTAATGGTCTAATCTTGGACATATGGGGTGCAGAATTTTATACAGATATAAGATTTTTAGGATAACCTATTTTCATGTATCTAGCTGTTTGCATTTTTGAAATTATAATGTTCACATGGACATCAAGAGAAGGATAAATAGGCTTCTTATGCACAGTTTTCATACAAAATTAGAGAGATATCTGTAATTCTGTTGTTAAGATAAAATACCTGATGATAACGATTCTCAGTCTTTGCACTTTGGGGTCTTCTTATTCGCAGATTGACCGACAAAAAATGTATTTATATTTTTTTTTATACCGAGAGATCTAAAATTGCAGAAATCTCCCAAAATGCCATATATATTTAGGTAATTGCAGCATTTTTTTTTCTTTTTGTGCTCCACTTATATGAAAATATAAAATATTTATCTGATATATAATTATTATTTATTACTAATTATTATTGATATTTATCTAAAGATATATCTAATATAAAAATAACAAGAGAAATCTCTTAGAGACTATTTTGCTTGCTCCCTAATGAAAATGTCTACATTCCTTCAGCATAAAAATCCTGAGCCTTAAAAACAAGGCCAATAACGCCACGAGTACTCAAATTTTTATTTCCAGACTTGTTCAATAGTATTTTATGCTTCCAAATATAGTGAAGGAAAGCGAAAATGCATTTTGGATAGACTTTCTTGAACGAAAATTTTACAAAACAACAATTTTAGAATTTAAATTGCATACCAAATTTCATTTATTTTGGCCGTTGTATTTTTCAGATATCGCGTTTATATGCAAGAAAATTTTCAAGCAGATAGTAAATCCATTGAGGGATTTTGTTCAAATACTTAAGATGTTAACAAATTACATTCGTCTATATTTTTAAATTTTGGAGTTAAATGTTTACTTGCACTTGAACTAACAAAAAGACTTCCTGTAAATAAATATTGTTCAAATTATAGTAATCCACTTATTTAATGTAAATACCACATACCAAATTTCATTTGTCTATCTCAAAGTGTTTTTGAATCATCGTATAAAGATAAACAAAGTGTTAGACAGACATAATTTCAAAAAAAAAAAAAAAAAATTCTGATTCATGGAAATCTGAAATGTGAAGATACGTCTAAACATTTCGAATTTTTTACGAGCTACATTTTTTCACTCTTTAGGGTCTTTGTTGAACCTTGTAGGATAGCTTTGGTATCTTTACATTCCTGAGATTATTGTTAGAAAAAAATTGCGGGCAATACATTGAGTGAATCGTAAAGGCCCTATCTCACATTTACGGCCAGAAACTTCGTCATTAAGTAAATATCTCCTAAAATTGAGTCACACTTGAACAAACATGCTGATCTTTTTGGCTGACCTCTTAATCTACAGATATCCTGGACAAACTTTTTGTCAACTTAAGAATATACCTTGAAAGCCCTGTATCTATTTAAAAAAAATTCCATCCAATATTTTGAGTAAGTAACCGAAAAGTCAAAATGTAACCCGATTCATTAAAAGTAATACACTTAGAGTGTAATTTTGTCTTTTCAAATGGAAATATTCTGTTATTGAAACATTTATCAAGTTTTTCATACGATTTATATTCATACAGCGTTCTTTGAGCCAATTTAATTTATTTCATTTCTTAACAATCAGTTTGAATGCCATAACAGAGCCTGATCATGTTAAAATATTATTTATTATTTGAGTGAAATTGACTGATAAAAAGGGTTAATTATTGGAATAAATATTTTTCGTGATTCGTGTTACAAGTAAAACAAACAAAAACAAAGAAAACTCTTTTAATAATGATTTGCTCCAACTGTTTATTATTGTATTATACTTATTTAAAGCCTCATTAATAACCTTACTGTAAATAAAAGTTATAGTGGCTATATACAGTGGTTCAAACAATTGAGAGTAGACCTACTTTTACTTGATAAATCCGACTTTCAATATAAATAACACAGTACCGGGAAGTGCAAACATGTTTTTATTTTTACACGCAACAAATGGTTTAATTTAAAAAGAAAATAAAGAACAATCAATAAAAAATTTCTAAATTGAAAAGTTTCAGAAGCATTTTAAATTAACATATGCAGAGTTTTGCCTCAAAAAATTTAGAATGCACGAATGAAATTTTTGTAATATCTGGTACAGAAGGAAAGTGTCAGTATTTAGTTGCATATTTTTTGGCTTTTATAGTAGCCTCGGATATCGTGGTACCGATTCAACCAAGTTTTGGTGGTATCTGAAGATATTTTAACCCAATTTTGTGTTTGGACCACCTTTTCGAATGTGGCTCAAGACATTGATGTCGGTGGACTGTGGTAGTGTTTGCAACTGTTATTTACAATGAAAAAGACACTAGATTTTGACGTTACGTGCATTCTGTTTAGGGGTTTTGTCCTACAGGGAAATGAAATTTACATCTAAACCCAAATTTTTAGCACTTTCCTTTAGATTGCTGCGAAATATATCAAAGTAACCATATGCTTTATAATTCCATCTATAAGAATTAAATTTCCTATCCCGGATGAAGCCATACAACCACAAATAATGACGGAGTTACCATCATGTTTAACTGTAGGACGTAAATTTTTTGGATTCAAATCAGTATTGGACTTTCTCCATACGGTGCGATGGCTATCATGGCCAAAAACGTTGAGTTTTCTAAATATAACTTTCTTCCAAAAGTTATTGGTTTTCAATTGATGAGTTTGTGCAAAGTTCAAACTGTTTTTCTGAATTTGCAAGCTAATGAACGGTTTCTCTCAAACAATTTGACTTTCATATACAGCTTGTCTAATCACTTTTCGCAGTTTTAGCATTTACACTTCTGCTCATGCTTTGAGAAATTTCTGCAGCAAGTTGGGTGAACCATATGGTAGCAACAATCTAAAGGGAAGTGCAAAAAAATTTGGGTTTAAATGGAAATTTCCTTTCCCTGCAAGACAGCTTCCCCAAACACGCTGCACATAACGCCAAAATGCTGAGTCTTTTTCATTGTAAACATCAGTTACATACACCACCACAGTCCTCAGACATCAGTGTCACTGAAAATCTATGGGCCGCACTAGAAAAAGGGGTCCAAAAATACAAAATTAGAAACAAAACCCATTTCAAACAAATGTTGCAGGAAAAATGAGGTAAAATATCTTCAGATATTACAAAACATTGGTCGAATCGGTACCACGACATTTAGAGGTTATTATAAATTCAAAAGCCATGCAACTAAATATTACCACTTTCTTTCTATGTGAGATATTATGAAAATTTTATTGGTGTATTCACAATTTTTTGAGAAAAAAATCTGTTAAAAAATATGTTAATTTAAAATGCTTCTGAAGTTTTTCAAATAAATTTTTCTTTGATTATTTTTTTATTTTTACTTTAAATTTAACCATTTTTTTATGTGTAAAAATAAAAACATGTTTGCACTTCTCGGTAATGTGTTATTTATATTGAAAGTCAGATTTATCAAATAAAAGTAAGGTGTACTCTCAATTGTTTGAGCCACTGTATGAATGTTAATATTTCTTTTCCCCCTAAAGTTCTGAACCAAATTCAACCAAACTTTGCATATTTATTATTTTTAAAAAAGAGAAACAATGATATCAATTTTTGGAAGTCCTAAAGTTAATTTAATATGAATTTAATTAGAAATTAATTGAAATTTTGTAGTTTCTCAAAAAATTACTTTGGTGTAAATTTACCATCAAGAAATGCTTTTATACCATCTCTATATTCAAAGTTTTCTTTTTTCAGTGATAAAAATTTCATTTAGATGCCATTTTTCTTACAATTTTTAACATTGCTTAAAAAATTTATTAAATAATTGAAAAAATGAAGACAATTTTTAAATAATGAAACTTACAAAAACGACGTTGCTAAGCAACGGTGAGATTTTGAGCTACTTTACCTTTATTTTTTGATATACTAATTTGTTCTTCAAATATTTTGGCAACGTTTTTTATAAGTTTTGAAAGTTCTAAAGTTATTAATTGAAAATAAAATCGCGAACAATAAAATATATTTTGTACTTTAATATAAATATAAAATAAATAAAATTTATATATAATAAAATTCACCTTAAAACTAAATTATTAAAACGCATTTGTTTATAAAGATATATTAGGATTCTATCGCATATTAATATGAAATAGATTCTTACATGTTTTTGAACAAGAATTATTAAATTTCTACTCGCATATATTGAAGTATAAGTAATGTTTTAATGAATTTTTTTTGATAATTAATTTAATTTGTTTTTCCCTGGTAAAAAAAAAAAAATGAAAATTCCATTCTTAAAATCGCTAGGTATTTTAGCAAATCTTTTATAAGCGTTCCATTTTCCAAAAAGAATTAATGTATCATTCATGTTGAATATTTTCCCATTGATTCATAATTTTTATATAAATATTTGCTTTCCTCATATTTTGTTGCCAGTCAGAGAATCACAAATATCGAAATTTGCAAATACTCAACCAATTACAGGAGCAGGAAAGCGAGTTTAACGCATCTGCACCGAAAATATATGAATCTCAATTCCCTATCGTGTTATCTTTGCTCCTGGATACTGACCCAGATATCACGTGGTACGTATGAAAGTCAATTCGGAAGTGATCGGTCTTTCTCGGTGGACGTCTAAAAATAGCCGAGCGCCCACTTCGGGCCGTCTCGATTCCACCGGTTGGATGCCGTGTTAAAAATAGAGCGCCGGGTCCAGGATCGATGGAGCTGCCTGGGACTCGCTCAGGTGGATCTCTCTTCCTCCCGTAGGTTAATTTATTCCAATAGACATGCTCTGACGTATGCATTCTGGAAAACGGTCTACGGACATGCATTCTGAGAGATTCGCTTGCTGTTGGTGGATTAAGGGAGATTTTTGAAACAAATCTCTTTGTGATAGTTTAAGAAAAATGGAGAATGCTATGATGCAAGATAATTAAGAACTACGTTGAGTTTGATATTAAATTAAAAAGAAATTTTAATAATTTCTACGAATTTAAGATGTGTTAACTTTTTGTAGTCTGCTTTTAGTCCATGTGGGTAGATGTTGTAAATGCTTTGAATTATGTTCTCTGAAAATTGGACTTGAATTCAAAAAAATTCTCTTGTTAAGGGTAGTTCTTGGGAAAATAAATCAGATTTCTTCGTCGCAATATCTGCAAGTTGGAATGGATTATGCGGTTAAATAATAAAGACTTGACCTGCTTTTGATATTAATATAATAATATTTAGATTTGTAATGGTTCTTATCTATATTAATAATAAAAACGAATGGGTGCGTACGTTCACGTAATGTGTGTGTGTGTGTCCAGGCCTGTCCGTTTGATTTACAACTACTAAATTTGGAACATATATATTTTGGTAGATGGTAATATGCACATCGCAGCAATCTTTTTAAACTTTAATTTTCTAAAAAATGAAGCTAAATTTTACGCGAGAATTCCGAAAATATTACTGTGACAAACTTACTTTTAAATTTAACAGTTTTAAAATATTAAAAGATATCTTTTTAATGATACGCATTTAATAAAGTTCGGAATTTTTGCTGAATTTTGGCAGTTGTTCGAAACATTTCTTCTGGAACAGATTGCATCATTACCCCGAAATTCAAATCGTTTTGCATTATTTAATTGAATAATAAATCGCGTGATTTTCTTGCATTGTTGAAAACTAAAGAAGATGAATTCTGTTTAATATCTGTATAGTTTACAATAAATGAAGCTGCAATTTAGATGATAGATTAGCTAACTTTAGAAGATAAATAAGTAGGATATTTAAGTTTTTAACAGCGCTATAATGATATAGGATTATATTCATTAGAAAGGGTCATGTACACAATAAGCAGAACTGAAAGAAGACAATTAAAATAGCAAGATATAAATCTCAAACTATTTGGCGAAATCGTGGACATGAAATTATATCTAAATGATTTATCTGAATTCAAATCCAGCCAATATTTCTGGTAAATTAGCTGATCGCTTGAGATGACTAGTATGTTATATGTATTTTGTCTCTCTCTCTATGCATAGATTCGATGTTGTCTATGTGGGATAAACATGCCTTGGTTCCTGAGCTCTGTAAAATGGTCGATGGATTTACATTTCGAGTTTCTTGTTGGTGATTAGGAGGAAATGCTCAGACCAAATCTGCTCATAGAAGCAATGTAATAAATATTTGCTTTGATTTAGATAATAAATTTATTGTTCATAGTAAAAATCGAAAAGATTTGTCTGTGAATTTATGATTACATTTTGAAAATTCTTAGGATGTCTACTTCTAACAATATATAGTTAAGATTTCTTTTACACGTGATAAATATTCCTTGAAAAATGCATTCTTTAAAATAATCGACAGATTCCCATGATAATAAAATCTTTTATTCGGAAAAATTCGAGGAGATATTCAGCTGACGTTATTTCAGGGTAAATTAGATTAAAGTATGTCAAGTGAAAAAGTTTCAAGTTAGGATCATTTAACATGCATGGTAATAAATATCATATTGCCAAATATGTTGATTTTCGCTCCAAGTCAAGCCTGAATACCCGCAGTATCAACATAATATTATGAAAACGAAATTTGTTACATACCTATAAAGCATATGACTCGTATGATCTGCTTTAAATTTTAATTCCATTTTCTCATTATGTTTTAAAGCATCATTATTTAAAAATTGATGTATATTTTAGCAACAAATCGTTCTCTGGCAGCTAGGAGATATTTTATTGTTTCTCTTTCAAGCGAAACAAAACATGAAGTCGCTTCCTCTCAATGTCTTCTAGGAAGTAATTTACTCTTATAAAGCTGAATTTTATCACATTTCGATTTATGGTTTTCCAAGGCTCCTGGGTTGAACAACAGAAATCACCATTCTTCTTCTTTGAGCCCTCGGTCCACAGCCTAGCCTAGTTACCATAGACCAAAATAATAATAATAATAGAATAGAGATAATAATAAAAACACCGATCAATGGGTATCTGTCTGCATATATAATAACTAAAACGCCATCAGAAAAATTCAGTAAAAAAAGAGAGTATTTATTGGCTCTGAACTGACAAAGATCCCTTCAAAGTGACGTCTCGGGATTTTCAAGAAAAAGTAATAAAATCAATCCAAAATCAAAATATCTATACACCTACTCGACAAAAAAGGCAGCTTTTATTAAAAAACGTTGGGGGGGCTCAGGAAAACGGCAAATCCTCCCTTCCCTTATGAATGAAGAAGATGAGATGAGATAGGAATTCAGGGAAGCATTGATAAGTTTATCGAAAGGAGAATGTTTCAGTCACTGCTGTGTTGCCTTCTTGACGTCTTTGCCTCGTCTTTATGGTAATCTCCAGACGAAAATCGGGCTTAATATCTCTGGGTGATGTCGGAAAGAAGGAAGCCCCTTTTCTCATCAGCGGTTCTTTTCTGCAGACGATATCACATAAAATTTCAAGAAATCTTTCACTTCTTTTCAGACCCCCCCCCCCCCTCGTTTTGCATCGAATGGATTGTCACATTTTTAAGTTGAATTGGAAATGTGTCACCAGCAATTTTTTTTATAAGAAAAGGAAAATGGGCAAACAGAGTTCTTATTTGGAAAAATTGAGCTCCAAATGCATCCGAGTTCTTATTTAAAGAGCTCTCCTTGCTGATATTGTAAGGAGATACTAAAACTTGTGAACAGAAGATTGAGTCGTTCTTGGAAAATGGGTTCCTTCAGAAGAAATCATTAAGAACTACACCAGTTCTTCTGTCATTGCCAATAGACACGCTTCTCATATGTCGACATGGAAAGAAGTTATTGCCATGAGTGAAATGTGTAAGATCTGTTGGGCATTTTATTGCCAATTTAAAGATATTAAGAAAAGAAGGAAAGAGAGTGTTTGAGTCGCCCTTTTGCATTTTTCATTCAGCACCTACAAATTGAAGCAGCTTAAGCCATTGTAATGATCAACATTACTAAACATAATTCCATCTAATTTCAGTTTGCAGTTGTCAAACAATTCAAGGGATGTCTATCAGTGAACTTTTTTAATTCAAGAATGCAACAATTCCGACAAATAGACACTCTTCTCATATGTAGATACGAAAAGTGTTTATTGCCACCAAGGAAATTTACTAGATATGTCAGAAATTAAGAAGAAATTAATTTTATTGGAAATTAAGAAGAAATTAATTTTATTGGAAATTATTAAGAAAGCAAAAAAAGAGAGTGTTTCAGTGTCTTCCCAACACTTACAAATGGATGCATCTTTTAAATATCTTAAACCATTATAATGATGAATATAATTTAAACTAATTTCAATTTGAAGTAGTCAAACAATTCAAAGGATGTCAGTGAACTTTTTTTAATTCAAGAATGCAACAATTCCGAGAAATAGACACTCTTCTCATATGTAGATACGAAAAGTGTTTATTGCCATCAAGGAAATTTATTAGATATGTCAGAAATTAAGAAGAAATTAATTTTATTGGAAATTAAGAAGAAATTAATTTTATTGGAAATTAAGAAGAAATTAATTTTATTGGAAATTAAGAAGAAATTAATTTTATTGGAAATTATTAAGAAAGCAAAAAAAAGAGAGTGTTTCAGTGTCTTCCCAACACTTACAAATGGATGCATCTTTTAAATATCTTAAACCATTATAATGATGAATATAATTTAAACTAATTTCAGTTTGAAGTAGTCAAACAATTCAAAGGATGTCTATCAGTGAACTTTTTTTAATTCAAGAATGCAACAATTCCGAGAAATAGACACTCTTCTCATATGTAGATACGAAAAGTGTTTATTGCCACCAAGGAAATTTATTAGATATGTCAGAAATTAAGAAGAAATTAATTTTATTGGAAATTAAGAAGAAATTAATTTTATTGGAAATTATTAAGAAAGCAAAAAAAGAGAGTGTTTCAGTGTCTTCCCAACACTTACAAATGGATGCATCTTTTAAATATCTTAAACCATTATAATGATGAATATAATTCAAACTAATTTCAGTTTGAAGTAGTCAAACAATTCAAAGGATGTCTATCAGTGAACTTTTTTTAATTCAAGAATGCAACAATTCCGAGAAATAGACACTCTTCTCATATGTAGATACGAAAAGTGTTTATTGCCACCAAGGAAATTTATTAGATATGTCAGAAATTAAGAAGAAATTAATTTTATTGGAAATTATTAAGAAAGCAAAAAAAAGAGAGTGTTTTTCAGTGTCTTCCCAACACTTACAAATTGCTGCATCTTTTAAATATCTTAAGCCATTATAATGATGAATATGATTTAAACTAATTTCAGTTTGAAGTAGTCAAACAATTCAAGGGATGTCTATCAGTGAACTTTTTTAATTCAAGGAAATTTATTAGATATGTCAGACATTTTATTGGAAATTAAGAAGAAATTAATTTTATTGGAAATTATTAAGAAAGCAAAAAAAAAGAGAGTGTTTCAGTGTCTTCCCAACACTTACAAATTGATGCATCTTTTAAATATCTAAAACCCTTATAATGATGAATATAATTTAAACTAATTTCAGTTTGAAGTAGTCAAACAATTCAAGGGATGTCTATCTGTGAAGATTTTAACTTAGGAATGCAATGATTCAGACAAATAGACACGCTTCTCGTATATCAATGTGAAAAGGGTTTATCACCACCAAGAAAAGTCATTAGATTTGTTGGGAATTTTATTGGAATTCAAAAATTTTAAGAAAAGGAGAAAAGAGAATGCTTTCTCATCGCTTTTTTAAACATCTCTTACAAATTAATGTATCTTTTAGATAGCTTAACCATTTAAAAGGCCATTTTTTTTCTAGTCATGGTATATTGAAATATTTTTAGGATTGAGATGGACTTAAGAAAAGTGATTCGTTTATCTTATTAGATAAATTTAACTGGATTAACTAATTAATTAAGTTAATTAATAACTAATTAGCAAATTAAGACAGATGACTTTATGTGAGATAAGAAACTGAAGTATCTAGGATTATGTCTTATTGAAAAAATTGTGAGAACTTATGCCAACCTTCATAACTTTATTCAAAGATTAGTGAATTTGGTGGGAAGCATACTTCAAATGGCCTAAGAAAGTGTTAAGCCATTATAATGATGAACATTATTAAACGTGATTCCAGCTAATTTCAGTTTGTGGTTGTCAAACAATTCAATGGATGTCTAGCTATGAAGATGTAAGGGAATTGGGAGCACTGAAAATTTCGGAAAATCGAAGAATATATCGATTTTCCAATCTTGAGTGAAAAATGATCTTTGACACTTCGATTTATTAATATGCAAATTTCAAAACAATCTGGCAAATATTTAATGAGATATGGAATTATTTTGTCTGAGGCGATATCAGATGCCAAGCCCACTTCCTGTGTTTACATCAAACATATTTCATATGCAAGTAGACAGGCCGCTTAACTTTTTCAATGAAATGAAAAGCAGGACAGTTGTTTGATACTGTAACATTTAAATTTTTATTTGTTTATAGTTTTAGTTTTCGCTTTTCTTTTCGATTAAATTTCTCACTGGTTATTATAATCATCTTCAAAATGACCAATTTCATTTGAATTTCTATCAAATTATCTAGAAATTATGCTATGTAATATATATTAATAAAATAGCTATTTTAGGACTTAAAAAACATATTATATTTCTGAGAAGAAACCTTCTTGATATGAGCTGTTTTTATTACAATTTTATCGTGTTGAAAACTTTAAAGTTGTTTATCTCATTTTTTTTTTCCAAAATACTGTCTCCTACAAAATGTTAAAAGTCAATCACATTTTCTTGTAATCTTGTAATTACATAGTTTTTTTCTGTTCACTCTTAAATGCATGCTTAATAGAATTAGGGATGAATTTATAAAAAATTTGATTAGATTTTTAATAAAAATGCTCAAAGTGAAAAAAATATTTATTTCCCGAATTTTGAGCAATTTTTTTTGTCTGAAACTAATATAGATATCGCAAAACCGATTTCTAATTAAGTTAAATGCATTATTAGGTCCCTTTAAAAAAATTTGGGTAAAAATATTCAAAATTATATGAGAAGAAGCATTTTTGGTAAAAAGGTTACTATTTCTTTAAAATTTAAAATATTTACATTTTTTAATTTTGAATCTGAAAAATATTTTTGAAATTTCTGTTTCTGCACAGTTAAAATCTATCTATCAAAAAATTTGAAAAATTTATTGGAAAGTGTGGGAAAAAAATTAGGTTGTACCGAGTTCTCTTACTTCGAGCATGCAACTGTAATGAATGCTTTCCATAAATCATATATACCTATCATAAATCATATATGTATCTATCATAAATCATATCAGAATTATGTAAACTACAGGCTCCGTCGAGGCTATGTGTGACGTAATTGCCGCAACGCTCATCATCCGGGTATGCTTCTAAAAAGCTATTCTCTCCCATTCTCTTCGGAACTCTTGCGCACACTGCCGGTGAAGCTCGCAATAAAAATAAAATGTTTAATTTCTTTAGTTAAATACTAAATAAAATTATTTTTCTAAAACTTTGCAATAATTGGAATCACAACAAATACATGCAACCATAATTACGACACAACTATTAATTCAATCTAAATTTGAAACTGTTCTTTAAACTAAAATATTGCTCGTAAGTAAACTAATGTTTCTTAACCTTCGTCTGTATGTGAATATAATAATTAGGCAACGGGAGTGACTTCTCCAAAACTTTCTCGCATACATTGTAATGCATGTGTTATATCAGAGAGATTCTTGCATAAAATTGGCGTAATAATGACAAAATATCAACCTTTCGCGTGAATTTAGCATTTTTACTGATGCTGTCTTGTCATCTATGGCGAGTTATTTGGCGATGAATCCCTGGCATGCGGTTAATGTTATCCGAAAATCGAATTTGTGATTTAGACGCGTTTTCATCAACCGAATGAAACAACAATTTGACACAATCTTACCCTTGTAGTCACAAAATCCCATACCAAATTTGATATATTCAAGTCAATAAGTGTCTTTAGATATGATTCTAAAAGTACAGATTGACAGGTAGTCAATCTCTTGTTCAACTCGATTTAAGTTTCAATAGGTGTCTTGATTATAGTTGTTAATTTTGTGTATCGAATTTTATCCAACTATCTTCGTTTTGTAGTTAACGCGTCAGCATTTATTCGAAGAGCCGAACAAACAGACTACTGAGCGGATTTTATTCAAAATTTGAAAGAAATCTGCAAATTTGGTGTAAAGACCATATACCAAATTTCATCCATCGAGTTCAAAATATTTTTGAGTTATCTTTGTCACAAAGAAACAGCTAGACAATTTCCAAAAATGCGTTTTAAGAACTCAGCTATGTCTAAAACGTGAAAATTCGTCAAAATCACGAGTTCGAATCTTTTGACGATGACTATACTTTCTTTATACTGCGAATATGAGAAAGGAAAACATACGCCGGCTTAAGATATGATTTAGATTTTTTCATCGGCATTGTAATTTATGCGAATGTAAAAGCCAAAATTCATTTAAATACTGATCTTCAGATAGGCTATCCATTCTCGAGAATGTCAATTCGGTAGTTCGAAAATTCAACATTTTAAATAACTGAAAAGTGATATATTATCATTTAACTAAAATTGTAAATATATATCAAGCATATGAGCCGATTGGTCAAAATGAAAGAATGAAAATCCATATTCAGATTTTTCGATATAAAACAAGCAGAAAATTCCCCATATTTAGTTAATATGCAAAAAATTGAAGAGAGAATATTTCCGTTGATTCTTTTTTTTAGATTTAAATTCTTTTTTAAACTTTCTCCAAAGAAAAAGAATTATTTTGAGAGCAAACATGCGCCTTAAAAACAATGCTCGTAGATTTGTTTAACCGTAAAAACATATCTAAAAGCAGCAGTTTTCCATTTTTCGGATCAAGTATTTTTTTTAAAAAAAAGAACATGTAGAAAAGTCCCTATCTCCATATCCCTTAAAAATCAACCGAAATTTCAACTTTGGCGTCCATTTCAAAAACTCAACTTTCTCATCACCCCGAATCCTCTCTATAAGAAAAAAAAGCAGACGCAAACTGCGGCATCTGAATTTTCAGTGTTTGCCATTTCTTCTTCCAACTCACTCCCATTCAGTAAACAAAGACATTCTCCAAACACATGCTCCTGGGCATTTATTTGGCGCCCACCCCCTTTTCGAACAAAAGGGATGGAGGGAGCGAGATGATGAAAAAACGTGACCCGTTGGCTCCGGTCCAACCCGCAACAACCAGCCCATAATAATAAATCCTGGAGAATATGCATGTGGATTTAGTATGTTCCTATTCCATCTCTTGACATGAAAAATGACCGCTAGAAGACCTATTCAAGGAAGATCCGGAGAGTAAATGATGGATACTGCGCATGCTCTTAAAAGCAGGACTTAAATTGATATTCGTTGAGTTGAGTTTTTCTTATTTGTCAAGGAAAGTTTTGGTCTTCCACTTAGCCGCTGAATAACCAGGCGACTGCAAAGTTTTGAGGTGCAATGAGTGAATCTATCCCTCATCGTTTGAAAGTTACAAATATTTACAGATAATGGAATTTGAATATAATGACAACCTTCTTAAGCAATCAGCTTGTGTCGCCAGAAATATTGGTTATTAATTTCACGTATACATAGTATAGGAAAAGTGTAGTAAACGTCAATGGCGTTCGAACAAGAGATTTTGACGAGTCTCTATGTTTTAGACTTCACTGAGTTCGAAAAACACATTTTCGGAAAATAAGTCTATCTGTCAATGACTTAGATAACTCAAAAACTCTTTGAGCTTAGAGCTAAACATAGTAATTTGGAATACAGTTTTTGCAAATTTGTAGATTTCTATCAAATTTGGAGTAAAATCTATTTAGAGGAAGTACGTATATCTGGCTCTTCGGATATAAGTTAACAGAATAATTACAAAACTAAGAGAGATATTTAGATAAAATTCGGTGCATATATTTAACGTCTATAGTGCAAACATCTGTCAAATTTCGAGCAAGTCCAACGAAATATTGACCGTCTGTAGATCTCTTCTTTCAGAAAGACGTAAACGCAATAAATCGAAAAAGCAAGGATTTAATCACTTAACGCGTAAACACGAGTACGATTCGGGTATGAGTTACTGGCAAATTTGTGCAAACCCGAATTCAGCTCGGGCGTTTAAAATTTCATGGTTTCTCTTCTATGTAGTAACGAATGGGAAAAAAACTTTCGTGTTTCAACGTTCTGGTGGGAAAAATGCGCGTTAAAGGGTTAAATATATCAAATTTGGTATGAAATGTTCTGACTACAAGCGCAGTTTTGTGCTAAAGTTTTGTCTCAATTGGTTGGGAAAAATGAGTCTAAAGCGCGAATTCGATTTCCGGGTGCTATTAAGGCATGCCAAAAATTAATCTCCAAATAACTCGCCAAGGATGACACGATAGATTCAGTAAAAATAATTATCTCACCACCAGAAGTTAATATACTGTACGCCAGCGCAATGTGAGACGTTCTCTGGTTCTGACGTAAATTTAACAGAGAATATGCGAGATAGTTTTAGAGAGACCACTTCCGCTGTTTTTTTTATAACAATTTAATGCGTATACATAGAGCTTTCTTTGTTTGGAGATATCTATAGATTATGATGAAGTTACCATGGAAAGAGAGCGCAGTAGCTTATGAGGGTAAAGTCCCCTGAGCACCCAAGGGCTGAAGTTTGACTTCTAATTCATGTGAAGATGATATTCGCTTGCGCAACCCCTTTTTACAGAGGGGGCTCTTTCACACACCTCACAGATAGAACAACCATGCTCGAATCAGGACTCGAACACGGGACGCCCAAACCACGGTGAAGACGCGCTACCCCTAAGCCAGGACACCGGCTAGTATCTATCCATAAACTAATGAATTGGATGTGATCAGATTTCCTATAATGACTCTCGAAGGCATGAGGATATGAATTCACACACTTACACAAACTCGCCAATATAATACACAAAAGGAAGATCAGCCAAATGAAAATATTGCAGCAAAAGTAAAGAGGATTACAGAGGATCCTACGGAGGATTAATATAATTTTCTGTGAGTGTTATATCATTTTATGAATGCATTTCTCTAAGCAAATGCCTAATCATTAGAAAGCTAATGAAACTTTATACAATGCATTTTTCTGTGTTCGTTGTAAAAATCATTTATCTGTTTTCATTTCTGAATCCGCCAAAATATCTCTTATAGGTGACTTTGGTGTGTTGTCTTGTGTAATTTATCTTCCCATGCCTCATATAATGAGTAGATAAAACTGGGTTTTGTTTCCGTTTGTGACAACAGCATTTCGTGCTTACCCTTTCACTATAGGCTACTGGAAAATAAATTGTTTTTGCCTTCGATAGCCGTGTTACCAATTTTATCAGGATTGGTTTTCCTGTCATAAGCTCTTTGAGTTAACTCTGTTCTTTTAATTTTTTCCGGTCTTTATTGAAATTCTCTTTTGTTTTCATTATATAAGTTATATTTTGATAGCAAAGCTGAAATAATTGCGTCTTTTGAAGTCAGTTGAAGACATATTAGATACACAATTCTTGTAGATAATTTACCTGATTAAGTTTGCCTTTACATATGGATATAACATGTAGTATATACAATTGTATATGTGTATTTATACCCTCATTTGCTTTAAATGTAAATGGTTCCTAACAAGAAAAGTCATTTTATGTCCACTCTGTGTTATGTGCAGCTTATTTTTATTGCCCCCATTGAGCATGCAGATGGATTTAGTATCGCCATATTCTATTTCATTATGGCAAAAATGATGCAGAAGAAATGGAATGTCATATCTAAGAGAAGATTTGAAAAATAAATGCAGGAATTGTTATTTATATCTCAAAATCACTTATTAAATTGTCATTTTCTGAAATTTTCTTCTGTTACACTATTTAACATTCTAATATATGTGTTTGATCACTGTAAATGTGAAATTTTAAGATGAAACAGCCAAAACCTTTTCTTAGCAAATTTCAAATCATTTTAATATAAATAAAAATCAATGCGACTGTATATTAATACATGCATGTTCCAAATCTAAGTAAGTGACCCGGATTCCTCTAAATTTTGGACTCTTATTATCTAAGATAACATAAAAAATATTATCAAGTTTTCAAAGTTCAAATTATATGGTCAATTAAATAGAATTTGACTGAAATTTTATAGTTTTGCTATAAAATTGAGCAATAGTTTTACATTTATTGAGCCAGTTATTCAATAAGGAATGTTTCTATATAATTTTAAAATTCAAAATTTTACCTTTTGAATTAAAACAATTTTCCTTTTTGTCCATTCTTTTTAAAATGTTTTACTAAATTTAAAAAAAATTATGCAATAATTTTAATTTCTATTTAATTTTATTATATTACATACATAATTTTTCATTTATTCATTCGTCTTTAATTGTTACAAGGAGAAACATAAAGAAATTACAGATTATCCGGACCAAAAATATACCTTAATAATTTTAATAAAAGAAAAACTAAAATTATATCAATCGTCACCGGCAATATATTTAAAACAATTGGCAAAATTAAAGAACAGGTTCTCAACTCCAGACACTTGTTGATGATTTTTATTCCATTTGGAATCTTTTGCTTCCTGAATATTACGTTAATGGTCAACCTTTCCATTTTTCTAAAAGTACTGGAAGTCTCCACCTTCTATTAAGGAATTAATTTCGCGAAGTAATTTCCCTGCCTAGCATATATATTTGACTAATTAGACCTCTATAATTAATTTTTAAGTGTAATTTAAAATAGTACTTTTGTTTGATGTGATAAGAGGTATTTGGCTTATGGTACTTATTTAAAGCATTTAATAACATAAGTAATTAGGGAATCACTGAAGGCAACAAATCAATATATATAAAGTAGAGTTTCTGTGTGTATGTTATTTATACAAATACACAGTTTTTGTATAATATTGATGAAATTTGTTCATATACTGGCTCTCTAAGAAAATTTTGCAGTGAACGTTTTCTCAAAAAGAGAGAAAGGTTCACTGCAAAATTTTCGAAGTTAAAATCCTCATTAAAATATCAATTAATTAAAAATTCAGAAAGTTCTTAAGAATTTTTCTGCTATATCTTCTATAAGAATTTTTCTGCTGTTTTGAATTAGAACAATTTAACAGTGCAATTATTTTCTCTTCAATTAAAAAACTATTTGAAAAATGTATGTCTTATTATTTTCAGCAATACTTTGTAAAATAAATCAACTTAATTTTATAGTTCTATTACGACGCATCAATGAGATTTTATCTTCTTTATTATCCATATCACTAGAGATGAAATTGGATGTTTCATAATAGCAGCTCTCATGAGCAGGTATTCGTTTTCCTTGCTTTTTATAAGTGATAAAATTACCGTGCCATTTATTTGTTCGTTGCGTGGGAAAACACAACTTTATATCGATGTTTTTATTTCTTAACATGTTAAAGTCTTTAGGCTCACATATTCTTTGCAGTCGAAGTATTCTGATCTCCAAAATTGAATCCCCACTTTTCAGACCGCCTTGAATACGAAAAAAAAATATTTTTAGAATTGTATATGTTTGTTTGTGAATATGATCTCAAAAAATCCTTGAGCTAGACTGATTGGTAGATGGTCCTTATACCAAATTTGCATCTGTCGGACTTGCATTTGTATTTTTCAAATTTTGAACAAAAACGCTTCAAAAGAAGTCTATCTTCTTGACTGTTTGAATAAAAGAGTATATGATAACTGTACAAGAGATATATAAATAAAATTTGATACACATAATTAGCATGTAAAATAGAGAACCGCATCAATTTTAGAGGTATATTCTTCAAAGGATTGACCATCGGTCGACTTGTATTTTCGCAAGCATATAAAAGCAATAACACAAAATCGCAGCGACAGAAATCAAAGAAATTTGACATGCAATCTTCTGACTGCAGTTGAAAATGCACATTTAATTTTTTTTATTTTTATTTTTTTTTATTTTTACAATGCAACAAATATAAAAACTTTTATATACGGACTCTAAGAATAAAAGTATAAGCGCTCTTAGAGCACACAACTTTGCCTAAGATGCACCATTTTATGCTGGATCAACTCCTTTAGTAGGGAATATAGAAGAAATTTCAGATAAGACTGCTGCCGCTGGTTTTGAAATTTAATTCACAATTTGTATAATATTGTTACGGATTTACACTTCCGTCGGGGTTCTTTTTGATTTGTTGGTCGATGAAATAACAAGTCCTTTAATGACAGACGACGATTTTTGTTAATACGAAAACGACAAATATACAACCGAGACGAACACAAAAACATACAGCATCACACTACAACAAATCACAAGTAGTAATCGGTAGCAATAGCAACCATAGCACACAAAGCGCCCAGAATCAGCAGAAGGAGAGAATTCACGTAACTTCGCTCTACGGCCTCTCCAAACGTCTGCAAATCTCCACTGTCTCCACGTTTTGGTTGTATCCAACTGCCGTCTCACTACTATACGATTGGCAACTCCACACATGACACGATGCTGCTTCTACTATAAACAAAAGAATCGGCACACAGCTCACTTCGGTAATCCTTCAGCACTTCGCTGGACTGATCCAACTAATCGCTGAAGACTCTTTACACGATTCTGGTTGATTACGATACATTGCAACTTGAGACTGCCGGCCTTTTATAGTTCCCGGGAGGTGGGCCGAGAAGTTTCTGGCCCAATCAGGATTATCTATGTCCCAATTGGCTGGATTGTTAAATTCTCGAAGTTTCCAGCAATATCTCTTTTGTCTGCAAAGTCGCCAAATGGTCGCCAAGCTCTAAGATTACTGACGCGACACCCGATCAGCACCCACAGGGCTGATCGTAAAACGGTCTTTTTTACGATGGCACTATTCGTGCTCGGAAGCAACATTATAGGCTTGTAACAATATTTTCATTCAATTCGTGAATGATAATGGACATGCTATGAAACTCTCTATAATTACTACCCTTTTTTTACATTTTTATATTTCAGTGAACAATAATGAGAAAAGAAAATATACCATTTCCTTCCGATAGATTGGATTTAAAATTTATTTGAAGAAATTTATTGCATATTTTAACTATCTAGTTCGTAGTGTTTTTAATATACGATTCCACAAAAAAATGATGGGGCTTCTTTAAATTAAATAATTTAACTGCTTATTAAAAAAAAGGATTAATTCCTCATTAACTAAGGTTTAATGACTGGAAACTAAAAATGATACAGCTAAGGTTTTTTTTTCCCGTCGGATGAAAAAACGGAAACAATAATATCGTTCTCAACATAATGTGGAGATTGATCTCAAGTTTCTAAAAACTGCAGGCGTATTTATTTTTTGGATTTTTATATTTAATCTGCATATGAAGCCAACATTGTTAGCGTTCCATTTAACATTATAAATAAAAAGAATTATTTTGTTAAATAGCCTTTTTTTTTATCGCGACGTTTTGATAGAGGTGCCGAAAAGCCACTCCTGGAATTAAAATTACTAAGAAGCAAAAGGATATAAGGACTGATGTTTGAATTTCCAATATGAGTGAAAGGGATAATGACGGAACACAATTTGAAGATGGCTCACCATCCCTTAATGATACAATCTTTCCACACTAATCTACAAGTAGGATTCCTTCCAATTTTTCTGGAAATACATGCCAAAGACTGAGAAATAGGTTAAAATAAATTTTATCAATTTTGTAAGTGTAACTGTGGGGATGGTATGATATACTTTACAAACGCCTATTTCTTTTTGTATCATTGTTGCTGAACACAAGGAGTTCAAATTCAATACAAACGTTTATTATAAAGATAAAGCATTTTATTCCATGAAAAATATAGACATTAATTTATACAAGCATGCTGGCACTTGCAACTCAACAATAAGTTGTTGCCAGTTTTTTACAACTTAATATGGTTTTGGTTACAATTATATAACATCGATATGTCACACTTTTTAACAGGCACAGCAAAGCATGGGTATAAGAACAACGAAAATGTGCTCACATCATGGGAAAATAGTGTTCCTTTTTATTTCCTCTCTCTTTTAACTTTAAAAATAAATAAAATTATTTTGCTAAAGAATATTTCTTAAATTTCATTCGTGGCGATTTATATATAAATAAACAAATGCGCATTTATTAAAAGTGTGTGCAGATGCCAAAATTCATTATTAATAATAATGATAACAATCCAAACTCGGCAAACTCTCGAGTGAAAAATGTTTTGAACCTTAAGAACCTTAAAATCTCGACATCAAATTATTTTAAATCAATTTGAATCCTCGAAATTCATTAAGATCTCAAAATAATTTTTTTAATTATCAAAAATTACCAAAATTTTAAGATTTAATATTTTTCTCTATGCATATTACGTCTATTGTATTCTTTTAAAAGACTGAACTGTCATCCAGACTATCTATAATTTTTGTTTTATTTAACATTTTAGAGTTCTCTCACCCTTAATATTATTATTGTAGAATTTTATCAAACGATCAAATGCGGCATTAATACGATAACAGCCTTTGCCGCTATATCCCTCACAGTTTATTTTCAAATTCAAGTTCAAATGCGGCATCATATGATCATATACTCTTTTTGAATGTCTTGTAAGTCATACTTCTGACTCTCCGACGCACCACGAAGGCACACGGTTTTAAACCTAAAACTGAATGACCGGACCGCCGTAACAGCAACACTGGTGGGAACTGTGGTTGAGTCCTAAGGGCCATCACCGGCCACGGTACAATCCTCCCTGAAGGAAATACGTCTCGTCATCGATGGGAGGAATCAGATCCCCCACCTATTTGTGTACCCTCCAGGGTGGCGAGATCCAACCACCATGCCGGAAGCATCTCATCCTCTTTTCGAGGTGCCCCCCCAGGGGTTTGAATGTCTTGTAAACATGCTGGTAGATAATTTGAGATAAATCAACTGAACTGAGTATTAAACTAAAAAAGCATTATCATACCAATATAATAATGCAACAATGTATCAACTCTTAACCCTCTAAGGGTTCCACACGCATTTCGACGTAGCCCCATAGATGTCTTTAAAGTGCACTGCATGCATTTTAACGTAGGGTAACGAACGATGCAAATTCGTTTTGCACTGAAAATCACGTAGGGGTGTTACTGCACGCAATTGGTGTCGACGTATTTTAACGTATTTCTTTCCCCCTACAAGTTTCGACATCTTGATGAATTGGAGGGGAGACAACACAATGAAGTTGTACGGCCATTTAAGGAAGTCAGAGGATCTGAGAGCCTGAAGATTCCTTTAGGCATAGGGCATTGTGATGGTGCCGGCGTTATGGAGGAATGAGGGGTGAGAAAGGAAAGGGCTCGCCCAAGAAAAGAGGAACAGGAATTTTTCCCCAATTGTGTCTCCCATAATGGCTCTATGTGGACTTAAATTTAAATTGCATTTGGTCTCAATAGTTTTTGTTTGATATTGATAGGGATAGGATTTCTTTGATCTAAGCGTTGCCTCAAAGTTCCATTGAGTTATTTTTTTCTTAATGGTTGAGTCCTAAGGGCCATCACCGGCCACGGTACAATCCTCCCTGAAGGAAATACGTCTCGTCATCGATGGGAGGAATCAGATCCCCCACCTATTTGTGTACCCTCCAGGGTGGTGAGATCCAACCACCATGCCGGAAGCATCTCATCCTCTTTTCGAGGTGCCCCCCCCAGGGGTTTGAATGTCTTGTAAACATGCTGGTGGATAATTTGAGATAAATCAACTGAACTGAGTATTAAACTAAAAAAGCATTATCATACCAATATAATAATGCATCAATGTATCAACTCTTAATTACGTTTAATGTATATGTGTAAATATCAACTAATAATATTATAGGTACTTGTCGGTAGTAATGTCGACTAAAAAGGGCCAAGAAAAAATTTCGCCAATTTGGCGACTTCAATCATTAAACTATATAACATGTGATTCGCACGTGATTTGATCTATATTTATGCACATAATTATTATACATATATTTATGCACTTGATTATATTTCTATAATTTGGCGAAATTTTTTCTTGGCACTTTTTGGTCACCGTTACAACCAACAAGTACTATATAATAAAAGGGCTTTCTCAATATATAAAAAATAGATGTACCTAATGTTCCGACCATTCTTCCATCGAAACTACGCAAGCTGGCACATCAAATTCACATTGAACTCATTAAGATCTCAAGATAATCTTAAATCATCAAAAATGATCAAACTTTAAGATAAAATTTTTTATCTCTCTCTGCATATCACATCTATTAAAATAGTACAGTATTCTCAGTATGCACGGACATACTATCTAAAAAAGATTAGTAGAATCTTTATTAAGTTCAGTATTTTCAGTATGCACGGCATACTATCTAAAAACGATTAGTAAAATCTTTATTAAGTCCATGAGCAGATTAAAATAGTACAGTATTTTCAGTATGCACGGACATACTATCTAAAAAAGATTACTATTATCTTTACTAAGTCCCTGAGCATATTAAAGTAGTACAATATTTTCAGTATACACGGATATACTATCTAAAAATGATTAGTAGAATTTTTATTAAGTACAGTAATTTCAGTATGAACGGGCATACTATCTAAAAAAGATTAGTAGAATCTTTACTAAATCCATGAGCAGATAAAAATAGTACAGTATTTTCAGTATGCACATACATACTATCTAAAAAAGATTAGTAGAATCTTTACTAATTTCATGAGCAGATAAAAATAGTACAGTATTTTCAGTATGCACAGGCATACTATCTAAAAAAGATTAGTAGAATCTTTACTAATTTCATGAGCATATTAAAATAGTTCAGTATTTTCAGTATGCAAAGACGTACTATCTGAAATAGATATGTAGTGTCTTTTCTTAAGTCCATGAGCATGCGCAGTAGGAGCAACACATTCTTTCAGCTTTGGTCCTCATCCATTCATTCTTTCATCCCGACGGTTACAAACTGTGGATTCCATGCTTTTGCTCGAAGGAAACAGTTGCCGGTTTTTGTCCTTCCTATCAGATAAGCGCGGCTCCCCCGACGGTTATGAGAAAATATTGCGGTGGCATTCATCATCTCGGCAGGCATTCGGTCTGTTGTCCGGGCTTTTCTGGAATTCCAAGATGGATGCAAGCCGAAGTTGTAGTCGCCTGTTCTTTTCGCCCCTTTTTTTATTATTTAGATATTGGATATATTTCTTTTCTGCTCTCTAGAGATGAATGTGTGTTCTAACACTTGTAAATGTTCGGAATTAATTCGATGGGGTTAAGGCACCTTTGAGAATTGGCAACAAAATAAAATCTTGCCGAGTTTGAATTAAACATTGCGGCAAAAAGATTATATATATATATATATATATATATATATATATATATATATATATATGAAGAGGGACAGTAAGAGAAGCAAAATAATATACAGGTTAAAAAAATGAAAATATAGTTAAAAAAACAATAAATAAAGTGAAAATCGAAGGTAAACCAGAATAAAGAAGGAAAATTCTTAAAACATGCGAAAAAAAGGAATAAAATAGAAAATACACATGCGAATGCCCCTGATGAGCCCTACAAGTTTCAAATACTGTTTTCACTTAGAACTTTTATGTATAATATATATGT
This sequence comes from Argiope bruennichi, assembly GCF_947563725.1. Taxonomy (NCBI): domain Eukaryota; kingdom Metazoa; phylum Arthropoda; class Arachnida; order Araneae; family Araneidae; genus Argiope; species Argiope bruennichi. The sequence goes on from NC_079156.1 coordinate 109,984,117, forward strand.
ATATAACATAGTTTTCTTAAAACGTTCTAAAGTTTCCAGTTAAGTTTGTCTCTTATAAAGAATAGTAAAAAAAAAAAAAAATCTTCATTTCGAATATTTTCTCTTTGCACAACCTCATATACGATATATTTTAATTCAGTTATAAAGCAGTACTAAAGTTATTTTGGAACGGATCTTATAGTTTTGAATCGCTGTCAGATGATGAAGGTGAAATTGAGCTGACACCTCCCTCTTTAAAATACAGAGGCATTCCAACGGGAGGACATTTGATCCCACAGATTTAGCGTGTACCAGAACAGCCTACATGGCCGTTCTTTGATGGAATCGTGTCTCGAATTTTGAACCTTATGACCCCAAAGCCGAGAATTTACCAGCAGGCCATCGTGGCTAACCTCATGTACGAGAAAATAAAAAGGTATATAAAATTTTCAACGAAAGTGAGAATCAAAGCGCAAATAAAGAAATAAAATAGATACTTATTGTGGAAACAAGTCTTGTGCTTCCAGAATTTGCCATGACTTCCCTCTCCACTTCCACTTCCCTGCGATTCGTTCCAGAAAATTCAAACTTTAAAAGGAAAAAAAAAATGTGTTTTATTACTTAACAACATACGAGAAGTCTTTGGTTTCGTTTATTCATTCCTCATTTAAGGAATGAATGTTATAAATCCTATATTGATGGAGTTCACAGCTGGTGATGAAGTCTTGATGAAAACTGGTCGACTTCAGTATGGAAAAAAGGAGCTAACTAAATCTCTTATAGGAGGAAAATAGAAGAGAGGCTTCACTTATAAATGAAGAAGAAAAACTCTTTGAAACGATTTTTAAACATGTTTACGGTGATAGTATTGTGGTGACGCTTTATAAGCCAGATAACAGCTACGATACATGAGACATTTCTTTTGTCTTGTGGTCATGTTACGAACCATAAGCTTGCGAGTTCGATCCTCGCTTTTAATCAACAGCAACATTGGTGACCCGATGACGAAAAATGCGTAACCTTCAAACAACTGTTGTGGCACCCTCTACCAGAAATAAATAAATAAAAAAATAATAAGCTGATAAAAAATCAGCCAAAAAAATGGATAAGGCGCAACAGCCAATATATCACCACAAATAACAGCAAAAACAGGACAAAAAAATCGTTCGTCTCACCTCCGACGCACTGGAGGGGGAGTGATGTGCTGACGCTTTATAAGCCAGATAACAGCTACGAGACATGAGAAATTTCTTTTGTCTTGTGGTCATGTTACGCGGCTACGAACCATAAGGTTGCGAGTTCGATCCTCGCTTTTAACCAACAGCAACAGTATTTTAAAAGGATCCACCGTGAGCTGAAGCTGAATTTCGGAAAGTTTTGTTATAAATATCTGTCCATTTGGAAGAGTCAGGAAAAAAAAATATTTTATTTCCAAGTAAGCGATATGATTTATATTAACGCTTTATTAAGCGGAAAAGTTGCATAGATATGTTGCATTGAATGAATCAAGTTTTACTTCACCCTTATAACTGTTGATTACAAAATCGTCTGATTATAAAAAAAGTTGCAAAAAATTGTATTATAATTAGACACACAGGTATCTCATTATATTGTAAAGATAGTTATAATTTTTTTTATAAAACCACCTAAGGCAATAAATTTCGATATAAGCACCCTTCGTAGCTCGAAGAATATCAAATTGGTATTTCAATTCTCGCCAAGTATTGTTCATTATTCCAAATATCCCACTACCAATAGCATCTGTGGTTCAAATTATTTTATTCTTGAGTGTTACAATATTATTAATTGACAATGCAAACATTCTGTACTTTATATAACCTCGAAATTGACATTTAACAATTATGGTCGATTTGAATTCATGGAACCAAAGAACAAATGGAACTTTTCCTCCATTAATGATATTTTTGATAGCAGTAGAATGTAAAATCGCCATTTCTGCAATAGTTGCAATAATTTTTTGGGTTAAAAGAAAATTTGAGAGCATGATTATTTCATAATAAAAATGTTTTTCTTAATATTTTTTTGCAATTAGAGAAAGATTTTATAATTACCTTGTATTTCTTTTCATTAAGGTATATGTACACACTTAAAACTTCGAAAATTGTTCAAAATGTCGAATATTTTTTTATTGCTTAATGCAGCGTTTCTCAACCTTTCAGTATTCACGGCCCAGTTTTCAATCATAATTTTCATCACCCCCCCCACTTACAATAAAATGTATACAAAAATAATGTATATTGAGTATTTTGGATTCTGTTTTTAAATTATTTTTAACTAACTGCCAAAACAAGAATAAAAGCGAGCCAATGTTGGCGAGAAACCACATCTTGCATTTTGGACAAGCGGGCGGTGAATAGATGAAGCGAATGAAAGAGGGGGAAATTTAAATATTATATTTGAAATGAAAGCCAAACAGGGAGATAACGTTAAAAGAATATGAAAGTAGAAAAATTCGTTAATGAAATTTAACCTAGAAGAAGTGAGCTAAATTTAGAAACTGGGAATACATTTTTTCGAATAATAAAAGAAATAAAATAGAAGCACGACAAAACAAAAAAGAAAAAAAAGCAATGTTTGTGGAAGAGAATCCACACGACCAATGCCGTCTCGAGCATGCGCAAAGCAAATGTTTTCTAATAGGAAGAAGGAAAATGTTCGATAATGCAAGTTTCAATTCCAACCAGTCTCATTCGAGTCGATCCTTTTATCGCTATGGAATCTATCGTGAAGGTGCATGTTTTATATGTTTTCGAGTTAATTGTAATTCACCGTATTAAATATTCACGGCAGCAGATTTATGCAGACACATGGATAAATTTTTAGGCGTAAGTAAGCAAGCATTAGACGATAGTCAAGCATCAACAAGTACACAGACGAGCGTGGTTCCGAAAATAAAATCAAGAATACTTAAATTTTGGGTTTACCAGTACTGAAGTAAATGAAGAAGAAAGGCCCCTGTGTATCATTTGCTCAAAAATGTTGGCCGCAGACAGCACGAAACCTAATAAAATTAAACGGCATTTGGAAACGCTTCATAGTGAGTACGTCAACAAACCCAGTGAATTCTTCAAATTAAAATTAAAATCATATAAAAAGCAAAAATCATTTTTTAAAGAAACTTTGTGTGTGAATAAAAAAGCTTTAATTGCATCTTACAAAGTTCATATAAAATAGCCAGATGTAAAAAACCTCACACCATTGGTGAAGAGTTTATTTTGCCAGCAGCAATACAGATTGTAAAAACTATGTTTGGCGATATTTTTTTAAAACAATTACAGTCCATACCTCTTTCAAATGATACTGTTGCTCGTCGACTTGGCGATATAGCTGAAGATGTACAGTGTCAGCTTTTCTCGAAGTTGCGTGACAAATTGCTTTCAATACAGCTTGAAGAAGCAACAAATAGTAATAAAGATGTCGAATTTGTGATAATATGTCAGTAGTAGAACTACTTTTCAGCAAACCAATAGAACTCAAAACAACAGCGCTCGCATTATTTGTTATTTTAAATGATTTTATGAATGCGGCAAACATAGAATGGAAAAATTGCGTCGGAATATGCACCGATGGTGCTCGTTCAATGTCCGGAAGATTACAAGGTATATAAGCACTTGTAAAACAAAAATCGTCTCAGTGCACACATTGCATGACCCACAGAGAAGATTTGGCCTCGAAAGAAAAGAATCCTGGTCTGAATATTGTGTTAACTACGGTTGTAAGCGTAGTAAATTATATAAAAATGAGGCGCCTGAAATCGAGAAACTTTTCCGCACTATGTAAAGACATCGGTTCAGTACATTCATCGTTACTATTTTATATCGAGGCAAGATGATCATCAAGTGGAAGATTTTTGCAACGTGTTTATGAATTAAGAGAAGAATTCGCCATTTTCCTAGAAGAAGAAGAAAACAGACCGGATGCCGAGAATTTTCGCGATAGTTTATTTGTGATGAAATTGAGGTACTTGGTCGACATATTCGAGAAATTAAATAACTTAAATCTTCAACTCCAAGGAGCAAATACACATATATTGGATACGAGTGATAAAGTTAATGCTTTTTGTATAAAATTGGAATTGCGGAGCAGAAATTTAAAGCAAAAAACCTAACAATGTTTGCAAATGTGGATGATTGTACTAAAACTTACAAGGTTGAAGAACATGTAAAAGTTGTTTTTGTAACCATTGAAAATCATTTAGTCATGATGGCAAAGAATTTTAAAAAGTATTTTCATGCTGATGACAAACTGATAGCAAGTTACGAGTGAATTAGGGATCTATTTCATAAAATTCCCGAAGGATTCTCAGTTGATGAGGAAAAAAGATTCATAGACTTCATGACGTGGTAAAACTAAAAGATAATTTTATAATAAATTACTATTGAATTTTGGGCAGGAGTAAGGATGATTTTTCTGCACTAAAAACAAGGGCATTTCACATTCTATTACCATTCAACATCCTACCTTTGTGAAACTGGATTTTCTGCTGTGGCTTCTTTGAAGACAAAATATAGAAACAGAACTGAGAGTGGCTAGTTCTAATATTAAGCCTTCCTTCGAAAAATTTTGATCTGCAATACAGGCCCAAGGAAGTCACTAATAATTATTAAATTTGTTTTTAATTTAGTATGTTTTGATTTAGTAAGTTGTTTTACTTTTATAAGTTATTAAATATATCGAAATTTATTTTGTTTTCTATGTGTATGTGTGCTTTCTTTTCAGTCAGTTAATCAATTTTTTAAATAATATTTTTCGTTGAACATTCTCGCGTCCCGCTCTAGTGTGATGGCGCCCCCCTAGGGAGGCGCGCCCCACAGGTTGAGAATCGCTGCCTTAATGATGTTCTCTGATCCTTTAGCTTTCAAACGATACCAAGATGTTGTCAATATTCGAAATATTTCTCGAGTTATAATTATTTTTTCTGAGGTGCTTTCATTAAAAACTCTAGTTACGGTGTTTTTAAAACTCATTTTATGAAGAATGATATTTTTCCACTATGTTGCTTCATTCAAACAATCATAACTCAACAAGAAATGAACCAAATACAGTTATTTATATATCAAAATTATCTGTATGAAATAGCGGATGTTTTGTGCCTCAATCAAAGTTATATTTATAGAAATAAATTTTTAATAGGTGTTTAAAAGTTAAAATTACAGAAAAAAACTCGCTTTTTCTATTCATCGTTGTTGAAAAAATTGTTTTAAAAAAACTATACATTTTTTTTAACTTGTTTGAGGCAGACAACATGAAGACTAATATTAGGCATCATTTCCAACTAGAATTGTGTGTCTGTACAAATTAGAATTTAAGATATCATGTTTCAACAAATAGGCTAATTAGCTCATTGAATATTATTTAATTAATTAATAATTAGTGAAATATGGTTTTTTCTCACTGAAATGAGTTTAAACATATATTAATAACCTACTGTGAAAAAACTGGATTTTTAAAATTAAAATTTAAAAAAAAAATCTTTAAGTGTGTACGTACACCTTAATATTATGTGACCTGCTGTTAAGGTCTTGGTTTCCGTACCAGAATATTTTAAATATATGGACATGATGAATATTAAATCTTTCATCAATGTTCAAAGTCTGTCTTCTGATTTTACGCGGAAGTTTAGAGAAGGAAGGCCAGTTAATATGTCGCCATCTTCATTTGATTTAAATCCTAAATTATAACGCTAACATCCCTTGCATTTTTCAAAACGAGGTATTGATATAATTTAAATAGCATTATATGAGCATAGTCTTTTCTATGAAAAATGCCTCAATAAATATTTTAATTAGTTATTTTTCTCTAAGATATTATGGCAAACTTTGTGTGAGTACATTACAAGTCTTCCTTGTTTCATTTTCAATTTAGCAACCTGACAATTCTTTACTGTAAACTCTTTGATTTCTGGTATCTCTTAGGATCCTTTCAAATTAGATTAGTTTATATTTCAATGCCAAAACCTTCCCCAGCTGTTTCTGAAAAAAAGTTTAAATAACTGCCTGTCAAAATGAAAAAAAGAATCACGCAAGAAATTATAATGGGGAATTTTCCTCCTACGACGAACATACAGATTATTCAGCTTGCAAGAGATAAAGGATGACAGCAACATTCTATCCAGCACACGTTTTTTCTTCAAACAGAAATTCACAATTCCTTTTACATTCGAATAATCCTATTCAAATAATCTCGACACATATTAAAGATTCTTTGTATAAGCACTCCCTGGCACACAAAAGATTCGGCAACAACTTCACGCATTCCCTAAAGACAGGTTTCATTTTTTCACGCATCCTCCAAAAACCCTTTAAGAACTTTTTCAATCTAAGCGAAGGAGGATGCCTACTCTTTCTAAATGGATGGCAAATATCTTCTGTACTGCATATCTTCCTCCTTACAAATAACAGGTCTTCTCGATTAAACAGATTCGCCCTGTCTTCGCTTTCTTTTCTTGTTGCCGAGGGTCGAAGAGGGGAGGGCTGGAATCGATGCCCCCCCCCCATTCTTGGAGAAGCGTTTCCAACGAAATTGGAGCCGTCGATTAATCTCAGAATCCGATATTACTTTTCAGAGTATAAGTTGTGAGAGAGAAGGGGTTATTGCAAAATGAAGTGCCGCGTTCCATTCCACGCAGGAAGAATGGGATTAGATGCCGTGCGAGGCATTATCTGTCCATCCATCTAGATGAGCACCTTCCAGAAGTCTTTTTCGTCGTTCCATTCCTGCCGGAGATGGAAGATCTCTCCCTGCATACCGCCCACCCATCCCCCGAGTTATTAATTTGTTTCGATCCTCATTTTCTTCAGGCAAGGAGGGAAGATTAGAGGAGCAGATTGTGATACCAAGAGATAGGAGGAATTATTAGAATGGTTGGATTTTTGCTTTTGCCTGAATGTCGCATGAAGATACAGATTCTTCTGCTTAAATGTAAGCCCAGTCGATAGTAAACAACACAGAATTGTTTTCACTTGACCATGTAGAAAGGAAATTATCATAAGGAGTAAAGTCACTAATGGAATGCCATTGACTTTGCGGTGTGTACTAGTTGCCAATTGAAAAATCTCAAAGCGAAATCCTATAAGTTATTTTAGGCTTTTGACATACTTTTGCCCTAAGCTTACACGATGAAGATTCTTGTACCATAAGTGTGCAATAAATACGATTGGCACTTACCATCACAATTTAATTTTGCTATACGGCAATAAAAATCATAAATGTTTTAAGCTACAATGTCAGCTAAAACCTTCATGCACTTATATTAGAATCAGAATTGATAACAAATTCATTTATAAATGGCATGTTGTGAAAGCTATTAGAAGGGTTCTTCCGGCTCAGTGTTGCCTCGTAGTGCTTATTGCTTCAAACTCAAACCCAATATAGAACATCAAACTTGATTATAGTTTCTATATCCTAGGAAACCGCAATTCTAATGCCTCAGGAAAGTAAAAGGAGTTGTCTTTCCAAAAGGTTCTCGCATATTCTCCAATAAATCTGCCATGCCAGAGAAGGCCTTGCATGACACTGGCGTACAATAGTTATGAAATTTTAATTTTTGGCTAGAATTTAGTACTTTAACTGAAACTATCATGTCATAATTGGCGATTTTTTGGCAATTAATCCCTGGCTTATGATTAATAGTACCCGAAAGTCAAATTTCTGCTTTAGAAATGTGTTTTCTCAACTGATTGAAACAAAGAATTGACACAAAATTGCACATATAATCATAAAATTCCACATCTAATTTGATATATTTAAGTCATTGCTTTTTGTGAATTATGAAGTCAACATGTCTCTGAAATTACAGACCAACAGACGGTCAACCCGTTCTTGGTTGTGTCTCAAACTTGGACAAGTGTCTATAATGCAGATGTTAAATCTGTGTACCGAATCTTATTTATCAAACTCTCTTCATTGTATAGTTATCGTCTAACTTACATTCGGACTTAATCCGAAAGATTTTACTCAAAAGTTGAAAGAAATCTGCAAATTTCGTATAAAAACCATACACTAAATTTCAACAGTCTAACTCAAACGATTCTTAAGTTATCTATGTCAAAAACAGATAGACGGGCATTTTCCAAACATTTGTGTTTTCCAGCTTAGGAAGGCCTAAAACGCGGAGATTCGTAAAAATATCGAGTTCGAATTTTTTGACAATTACTATCATTTCTCAGTAATACGTATACGAGAAAATAATATGTCATATATTGTTTGATATTACTAATTATATTATTGTGTTTAAACTAATATTAAATTGAGGTCAAAATGCTATGTCCTAACAGCTATTTTTTAGTATCTTATTCTTAATTTCATGGAATGACTTGGATTGCGAGTTCAAACCCCGCCGGCCGAAGACTCTCCGCTTGTGTGTGTAGTGGCTGGCGCACGTATGGTCACAAAATCCTCCATGTTGAGAGTAATACCACTGGGGCACTGGATCAGGGGTGATCGTTCTCTGATTCAGGTCTAAATTACGATCTGTGGATGCGTGAATGAAATGAATGAATGAAGTCTGTCCCGTAAATAGGGTTATGACATGTGTGTAGCTAAATCGTTCTCTTGGCCCTAGATGGCGCTACTGAAAAACAAGAGATGCACCCTTGGGTGATGAAGTCAGTAGGCTTGTCTATGACAAGTGCCATTAGAAACAACAACATGGAATGGCTACAATTTTTCAACTACAAATAAAAAAACGCCTTTAAGTCTGCATGATACTAAACATCACTCCATTACGATTCATGAGCCCAAAAATTAGCAGTGCCACAAAACATATTCTTACGAAATTTCCGGGGTTCGTTTGGATAGTGGGAGTTATATGGTGTGGAGAACGCTCAATCAGCAGGCGGCAATAGAAAATAAAACAACGACGTTTATTTACACGAAGACACACAGGATAGCACAAAGACGACAACTATATACAGCACAGAAGACGATTATCTTCAGCCGAGAAGTGCAGCATACAACCAGACTCTGCTGCAGACAGTAGCGCACAGCTTAGTTCAGCACTAGCTCCACTCTGTCGCTGCTCCGCTTACAGTTCTTTATCGTCGAACCCGACTACTCTTCTCTGTCCACCACCCCTCGGCAGCTGCAGGCCGCTCCTTTTATAGGTCTCAGGAGGCGGGGATAGAAACTTCTCAACCAATCAGGAACGTTCGAGGCGTATCTCGGTTCCTAATGGAGGGATCGGGAAAATTATCGATGTTTCGGGTATAATCTATTTTGGCGCCAAAGTCACCAAATTCGTCACCAAGTCGCCAAATGGTCGCCAGGCTCTGAGACCTCCTATGGAACCAAATATGCTGGGAAACGGCATCACAGATTCGTAACAATATGTATTAAAAGGTCACGAATTTTAGTAATAAAGCTATTTTACCAATAATTAAATTAATTAGACAAATGGGGCGCTAACTGCCATTTAGAAAAATTAAATATTTAGTAGTTGATACAAATTTAATGTAGTTTTGACAATAGAAAATTATGTGAAAATGAAATGATGATTTCAGTAGATAAAATTTTGACACATTCCCTGTCTCCACATACATAGGCGTTTTTTTTTTTTTTTTACCTTCGACGACTCCATTCGATAACACTCGTTCAAAAATTAATGTCAAATAAAATGTACAGCAAGCGTTTTATGGCATTCTACTGTTTTTACATTCAAATTGAATTAAATGATATTCTTCATATAAAAAATGAATCTAAATAACATTTTCGATCTTTATCTACTAACATTTTTTTTTTCGAGGAGTGACTTCTGACATAAGAAAATGATTATCCAATAAATATATAATAACATATATAATATTTATAAAATAAATATAATATTTCTATCCAGGTAGTAAAGATCTTAAATCGAAATCATAACTTATAAACAACCAATTATAGAAACAGAAAAAAACAGAGAAACTTTTAGAAGGGAGCGAAAGAAAAGAATTCGTTTACAGCGCTCCGAGCTAGAGCTGGTTTGGCTGCAGCTCTAAAGCTTCCAAATTCAAAGAAAAGAAAAAGTTGCCTTTTGTCGCCGATCAATAATCAGTTGTTTTTACAAAGTACCTTCCATTAGCTACTAGTAGACCAGTTCTGATCTGCATTTCTCTTGATGATTCTTGTCCATTCTTTTCCTGCTCTATTTTCACATTTGCTCTCCCTCCCTTTTTTCTGTTAATTCTATGCTCTCAGAGTGAGAATATAGGCAAAGAACATTGATTTCTGAAAGTGAAAAAGAAAGCAAATTAGATTTTTAAAAAAACGAATGTGCAGCTTTGAAAAATAATTTCAAGCAATGCTGCACTTTGCAAGCCAATATGTAATACACCCAAGAGTAAGTCACAAATTGCATGTGTCTAACAATATATGAAAATGGCTGCAAGCTGAAGTAGCAAAAGTTTGTAGCAATGCGTTTGTAGCATGACGCAAATTGAAAAGCTATCAGTACATAAATCTACTTAGCACAAATCATTCAAAAGCAACTTTGAGAGCTCACAACAACAGCACTAAGCAGATAATTCAAGTTTAATTTCAGGTCTATTGTGAATTTAGCAAAAGCGGAAATTCACAATATAGTGTAAAACAGCAAGCATTCACTTTTACCATATAACTTCAATAGACATATCACTGTCATTCATCCCAAAATGAAACCAGCGGAAATTATCATCCCAAAAATTTCTCCCTTACTCTCTAATAAGTTTGTCATGCCAGAGAGCGCCTTGCGTGGCATTGGCGTACAGTAGTTACGAAATATCAACTTTTTGCATGAATCTGGTAATTTTACTGAATCTATCGAGTCATATTTGGCGAATTATTTGAAGGTTAAGCATTGGCATATGTTAATAGTATCCAAAAATTGAATATGTGTTTTAGACGTGTTTTTCTCAACCCATTGAAACAAAAAGTTGACACAAAACTGTACTAGTAGTTGCAAAATCCCATATCAAATTTGATATATTTAAATCATTCAGTTTTTGCAATATCTTATATGTTTCTGAAAGTATTGGTCTACAGACAGTCAACCTCTTGCTGGATTTGGTCCAAATTTTGACAGGTGTCTTAAACATAACTGTAAAATCTGTGTAAGGAATTTTATCTACCAAGCTCCCTTCGCTTTGCAGTTATATTCAGACAGATGTACTTTCTCTGAACAAATTCTATTCAAAACTTGATAGCCGATAGACAGCCAACCTGATCTTGGTTTTGTCTCAAACATTGACAGGTATCTGTACTATAAATGTTAAATCTGTGTACCGAATCTAATTTATCTAGTTCTCTTTGCTTGGTAATTACCGTCTTAACTTATATTCCAAAGATGGACTTCTTCTGAACAGATTTTACTCAAAAGTTGATAGAAATCTGCAAATTTCATGTAAAGACCATATACTAAGTTTCACCCATCTAGCTGAAAGCGTTTTTGAGTTATCTTTATTAGAAACAAATATACGGATATTTTTTAAAAGAATGTTTTCCAAACTCAAGGAGGTTTAAAATGTAGAGATTCGTCAAAATTTCGAATTCAAAATTTTTGACGATTTCTGTGCTTTTTCTATAGTAAGTATACTAGAAAGTAATTACTCATTAAATTCCAGCAACATTGCAGTGTTTGATGCATGTTAAAGTACCAATTCTATTGTTCAATTTACACCAATCAACGTTGTTTGTTTCTGTTAAATTTTGAATGAGATCCATCTACAGAATTCAGTCTGATTGTAGGCTCATGGTTCTCTAAAAGATAATTTAAAAACACAATGAATTAAATTAATGAAATTTGAAATATGGTTTAAATTCTTATTTCCAATTTCGAGTTAAATCCTTTTATGAGTCAATTATGCCGGCGTCCTGGCATAGGGGTAGCGCGTCTTCCCCGTGATCTGGGCGTCCCTGGTTCGAGTTCCGGTTTGGTCATGGTTGTTCTTCCTGTTATATCTGTGAGATGTGTGAATGTGCCCTCCTGTAAAAAGGGGTTATGCAAGCGAATGAGTGGCGTGAGTAGTCAAGTCGTACTCTTGGCCCAAGATGGCTCTACGATAAAAACAAGAGGCGCTCCCCTTTAGGCTTAAGTCGGCTGTCTTCGAACAGCGGGCTTGTCCGTTGCAAGTGCCATAAGAAACAACAAATGAGTTAATTATCTGTCAATGCATCGTACATGTGAATTTGGTAACTTAAAAACACAACACATATGATAATAGAAAAGTAGTTTTGATATCTAAATTGCAGATTTGCTGCCAATTTTTTAGCACAAGAGTTCAAAAAGAAATGGTACAATTTCTGTATTCCTTTGTTTTCACTATAAACTTAACATAAATCGCATCAGATTGGTATGAATCAGGTGTGTGTATCAGGTTGTGTAAGTATAGAATAAAATTGATGCCAGAAGTTTGGCGATTGTTTGAATTTAGATTCTACTGGAAACATCACCCCTTTATTTATGTATACATAAGAATAATACAAATTCAAAACACATAAGGCGATTTTGTATTAGGATACCTAATCACAACAAAGCACATCTTCTCAAAAGTCGACACCAACTTTAATTTTTTTAGCGCAAGCTCAGCATTAGCAGCCTTGTATATTGATGCATGTCAAACGTCCTACATTTCCCTGAGACTGGAGTAATGACAGGCTAATAAAGGGAGTGCACTTGATGGATTAGGGAGGGAGGGGGGCTTTGTAAATTATTGGACCCGCTCATTAGCCCCACGTTCGTGCGGTTATCGTTAATTGCTTACGATGTCAGGGGTTTTCGTGTCTAAATGCTTTACACGCATCCCAGTAGCTGCAGTGGAATAAATGGCAACTGGCTGCTGTTTTGGTACTCATGGCTGATCTCTGGATACTGCACTCGAAACGGAGAGAACAATTAAATGAGACACATAGCGTAAGGTGTCTGAGCTTCTGGGGTCACGAAGCAACACTTGCAGGATTTTTACATGTTTTGCAAGAGTGTAGGAATGAAGATGGTCAAAAATATTGCATAGATATGAGATATTTCATTTAAAATCGGTCTTTCATAGTGATAACAACAGTAATACTGTATAATAATAACAGCATAGGCATCAAACCAGTGTATTTCATTGAATACCATATATTTGTAGTAAATGATATATGACAATTGTCTAGATTTACATATTTCAATGAATACCACATATATTTGTAGTAAATGGTAAGTGACAAATGTCTAGATGTCAAATTTATATATTTCAATGAATACCATATATTTGTAGTAAATGGTATAGTGACAAATATCTCTAGAAGTGAGATTTACATATTTCAATGAATACCATATTTTGTAGTAAATGGCATAGTGACAAATATCTCTAGAAGTGAGATTTAAATATTTCAATGAATACCATATTTTGTAGTAAATGGTATAGTGACAAATGTCTAGATGTGAGATTTACATATTTCAATAAATACCGTATATTTGTAGTAAATGGTATTGTGACAAATGTCCAGAAGTGAGATTTACATATTTCAATGAATACCATATAATTGTAGTGAATGGTATAGTGACAAACGTCCAGAAGTGAGATTTACATATTTCAATGAATACCATATATTTGTAGTAAATGGTATAGTGGCAAACGTCTAGATGTGAGATTTACATATTTCAATGAATATCATGTAATTGTAGTAAATGGTAGAATGACAAATGTCTAGATGTGAGATTTACATATTTCAATGAATACCATATATTTGTAGTAAATGGTATAGTGGCAAATGTCTAGAAGTGAGATTTACATATTTCAATGAATACCATATATTTGTAGTAAATGGTAATGACAAATATCTAGATGTAAGATTTACATATTTCAATGAATACATTATATTTGTAGTAAATGGTATAGTGACAAATATCTCTACAAGTGAGATTTACATATTTCAATGAATAGCATATATTTGTAGTAAATGGTATAGTGACAAATGTCAAGATGTGAGATTTACATATTTCAATGAATATCATATTTTTGTAGTAAATGGCATACTGATAACAGTCTATACATAAGACAAGTATATTTCAATGTATATCATATTTTTGTAGAAAATAGCGTAGTGGCAGCATTCTAGACATGAGAAAAGGCATATTTTCATGAACATCATATATTTGCATTAAGTGGCATAGTGATAGCATTCTAGAAGTGAGAAAAGCTTATTTCAATGAATATCTTATTTTCGTAGAAAATGATGTTGTGACAGCAGTCTAGAGATGAGATAAGCATATTTCACTGAATATCACATTTTTGTAATAAATGGTGTAGTGACATCAATCTAGATATAACACAAGCATATTTCCCTGAATTTCCCATTTTTGTAATAAATGGTATAATGACAGCATTCTAGACATTTGACAGGTACATTTCACTGAATATCGCACTTTTTTAGTAAATGATGTTGTAACAGCAGTCTAGACGTGAGGAAAGTATTATTCACTGAATACCACATTTTTGTAATGAATGTCCAGATATTTGACAAGCATATTTCCATGAATTTTCCATTTTTGTAATAAATGGTATAAGGACAACATTCTAGACATTTGACAGGTACATTTCACTGAATAGCACACATTTTTAGTAAATGATGTTGTGACAGCAGTCTAGACGTGAGGAAAGTATTATTCATTGAATATCACATTTTTGTAATGAATGTCCAGATATTTGACAAGCATATTTCCATGAATTTTCCATTTTTGTAATAAATGGTATAAGGACAGCATTCTAGACATTTGACAGGTACATTTCACTGAATAGCACACATTTTTAGTAAATGATGTTGTAACAGCAGTCTAGACGTGAGGAAAGTATTATTCACTGAATACCACATTTTTGTAATGAATGTCCAGATATTTGACAAGCATATTTCCATGAATTTTCCATTTTTGTAATAAATGGTATAAGGACAGCATTCTAGACATTTGACAGGTACATTTCACTGAATAGCACACATTTTTAGTAAATGATGTTGTGACAGCAGTCTAGACGTGAGGAAAGTATTATTCATTGAATATCACATTTTTGTAATGAATGTCCAGATATTTGACAAGCATATTTCCATGAATTTTCCATTTTTGTAATAAATGGTATAAGGACAGCATTCTAGACATTTGGCAGGTACATTTCACTGAATAGCACACTTTTTTAGTAAATGATGTTGTGACAGCAATCTAGACGTGAGGAAAGTATTATTCACTGAATATCACATTTTTGTAATGAATGGTATAGTGACAGCAGTCCAGATATTTGACATGCACTTCATTGAATATCATGTTTTTATAATAATTATTATAGTGACAGTAGTCTAGATATTTAACAGGCATATTTCACTAAATCCCTTTTTTGTATTAAATGGTTTAGTGACAGCAATCCGAAAATGAGACAAGCATATTTTAATGAATATGTATTTTTGTAACAAACAGTATAGTAACAGTAGTCTAGAAATGAGACAGCATATTTTAATGAATATCATATTTTTGTAATAAGTGATATAATGATAGCAGTTTAGACATGAGACAAGCCTATTCAAACGAATATCATATTTTCGTAGTAAATGACTTAATGAAAGCTAAACATAATGGTTTAATAAAATAATATTTTGATGATAGTTAAATAGCGACAGCGGTATATAGACATGAGACAAGTGTATTTCCATTCATATCATATTTTTGTAATTTTTTTTATATAATGACATCATTTTTGATTAAAAAGAGAAAGAGTGAGGATATGAAGAAGCCCAAATAAAGGCTTAATGATGAAAATCAGGTGCAATTTTTACTTGAATGCTGCGTAGTTAGGTTAAATACTGTCGCCAAATGTGAACATTTAACGGAATTCTTTTTTCTTAAGTTAAAGGACATAAAAACTAATATAATAACGTAAAAATTGAACAATCTCAGGAATTTAGCAGATATTAGATGTCGATTTTTACTTATTATCATTGTATACTCGATGTCCATTTTTGTTTCTAATTCCATATTGATATAAAACATGAATAATTTTAATTAAATATAAATATTTAAATTTAATGATTTTAAGGTTTTTCGATTCATATCTGACGCATTAAAAATTAATGGCCCTTTCAAATTTGAAACTATAGGATAGTTTAGAGGTATGAGACGCGGGAGGATAGAACCTGGGACCTTTTGGTCAGCAGTGCAGTAACTAACCGATTTTACCAAAACAGCTGTTCGGGTAGAAGCGCTGTTACTGGCTTGTATGCAATTCCCCACAGTACTCTCCCTCCAGTGAGTTGAAGGGGAGACGAACGATATGGCTGTTGAGTGGTGATGTATTGACTTATTATTAGTAGTAGCTGTTGTCTTAATGGGCCTGTACCCAGTTTTGAATAGCGCCAAGCGTTATGGCGAGCGTTTTGTGGGTGCTAATGCGCCAAGTGTGTCTGACGTCTTTGGGTTGCTGCGTCACGTGAGTCCGACGACTTTGGTTTAGCTGCCTCAAGTGAGTCTGAGGACTTTAGTTGCGAGTAGATAGCGCCACAACAGCTGTATGAAGGTTGAAGCCGTGCGTATTTATATCACGTCCGGGTCACCAATTTAGAGGTATGAGACGCGGGAGGATAGAACCTGCGACCTTTTGGTTAGCAGTCCAGTAACTAACCGATTTTACCAAAACAGCTGTTCGGGTAGAAGCGCTGTTACTGGCTTATATGCAATTCACCACAATAGTATCTTAGCTCTAGAGTATCCTAACTCTGAGTATATTAAAATTACATAAAAATGAAACTATATTATAACACTGCGATGCGTAGTGTTTGAAAAACTGTCTAATAAAAAGAATGACGTCACAACCGGTGTAAGAAAAATAAGTTTTAATATAAACAAGAAGAACGCTACTCACATATGACATGATGTTAAAATAAACAACTGTTCAACATTACGTTACAATATGCATTTCGTGGCATGCATGAGTTTCGAGACCACCAATTGAGAGAGCGGAATTGTTAACTGCACACGATCCAACATCGCAATGTTGACAAAAGAATGAAAGCGCCATAAAGACGAGTAATAAGTTACTTTCGGAAATAACTAAAATTCGATATATCAATTTCTTTAGTTCTATAATTAAAAGAAAATCCTATGGAGTCAGATCTGGTAGTAATGACAATCCATAACTGGTATTTCAAATCCAATCGAACAACTGGGATATTCAGTAATTTTAAAACGAGCCAAATGACTGTTCTTAATTGCATAGCAGATACGAGCCTCTACTGTTCATCTCTTTTTAAATGTTTCCCTTTTATAACCCTTAGGTTTATAATTTTTATTTTTTTTAACTCTTTATTTCACATATGTTTCGCAATTTTTGTAAATTCAATTTAAGTTTATCATTCTTAAGCCGGTTGTGCCGTCATACTTTTTCTTTTGCATTGCTCTGTGATACTAGGTGTCGTACAGGAAAGGCACATTGGACAATTTTTATGCTGTGAGAATGAATACTTTCGTTCTGCATATTTGTTTTATTATGGTATATTTCTCCATTTCCATTGCTTATTATCATAAAATTGCTTCTACTGTGATTGTTATTCATTTCAACATTCTGTTATACTTACTTAAAAGAATGGTTAAAAGCGTTCGAGAGTCATTTGGTGAAAAGTCAAACAGGTTAAATAATGAGTAATGACACTTTATTCTGCACGAAAATATTATACACAGGCAACAAAACATATCCCAAAGGAAATATAAGAACAGTATTTGTAGTAAATGGTGCCACACAAACATAAAATCGGTAATAAACAACCGTAAGAGCACTTAAAGAGGGCTTGTAGAAGATCAAACTCGAAGCGAGACTTAATTCAATTATTCTCTAGGTTCAACTGATTACTAATACTGACTCTCACGTCTGTGAGAGTCTGTTTTTATAGTACCCCAAGATATTAAATATTCTAGAGCAAACGGTGAAGCTCGAGTCGAGATCATTCACTCGAATATTCCGAGTCCTTCATTTTTGCGTCAAATTCTTCGCCAAATCGCCAAATGCTCACCAAGTTTGTCATTAATATTGTATCACTGAGCATCAATTTAGCAACTATTAATATACCTATTACTATTTTAACCATCACTAATATTACAAAATCGTAACAATATTATATGAAAATAGAGTCATGTGATTTTCAAAAATACTTCTAGTAAAATTCTTCAAAAATACTTCAGTTACTTCTAGGTTAGCAGGTGATCATTAGGAAAGTTTCAATTAAATTTAAATTTCTCAAATCTGAAAATTTTTCATTAGCAATTTAGCACCGTATAACTGCATGGAAGTCATCGTTACTTCATATTAATATTTAAAAATTTTAAAATATATTCTAGGATATATTATACAACAATTCATTGTTTTAGTTGCTATAATTATATACAAGTGAGTTATGACGACATCAAATGATACTATCTTTTCATTCTTTGTGTACCGATTGAAGGTAAAGGTAAATAAATTTTAGTTTTTAAAAAATATATAAAAATAGAGGACCAAGCCTAAAATATTATCAGTTACGATAATCGTTTTAATATTTGAAAATAAATTAGAAATCTTCTTTTTGAATGTTAAAAAAATTCAAACTGAAAGCATAGCATAAAACCGTTCTTTAATAAAAAAATCATTATTATTTTGAATTCAGGTTTTTTTTCACGTATTTTCTGGAAGTCTTTAGCTAACAAATCGATTTACTGAAACAATTTTTAAAAAAAATGTGCAGTTTTTTATTTTCTTGTATGCAAAATATAGAAAAAGTATTGCAATCGTCAAAAAATTCGAAATCGAGATTTTGATAAATCTCCATGTTTTAGAACACCCTGAGTTCGAAAAGCACATTTTTGGAAAATGTCCGTCTATTTGTGACAAAAATGACTCAAAAACGCTTCACTCTAGACGGATGAAATTTAGTATACCGTCTTTATACTGTGGTGAATAGCATATAAGCCAGTTAACAACTACGCTACACGAGCATATGCTTTTGTATCCTGGTTATGTTACTGGACTGCGAAACACAAGGTCCCAGGTTTTATCCTCACGCATCTCAATCCCCCAAATTGGTGACCCGGACGTGATACCTTCAACCTTCGTAACAGCTGTTGTGGCGCCCTCTACCTACAGCAAAGCAAAGTCGTCAGATTCACTTGACGCAGCAACCCAAAGTCATCACACTCACGTGACGCAGCATCAGCAACCACTCACGTACACACGCTCGCCATAACGCTTGACGCTACTCAACTGGGTACAGGCCCATTAGACAACAGCTAAATACATCACCACTCAACAGCCATATCGTTCGTCTCACCTCCGACTCACTGGAGGGAGAGTCTGTGGTGAATAGCACATAAGCCAGTTAACAACTACACTACACGAGCACATGCTTTTGTATCCTGGTCATGTTACTGGACTGCGAACCACAAGGACCCAGGTTCTATCCTCGCGCCTCTCTCTCCCCCAAAATACCAAACGTGTAGATCTCTATCAAATTTTGTGTAAAGTTTGCTCAGAGGAAGTCTGTCTGTTCGGCTGTTCGAATGTCATTTAACATATTAATTACCAAATGATGAGAGCTAGGTAAATAAAATTCAATACATATATTTAACATTTATAGTGTAAGGATTTCAAATTTTAAGTCAACTCCAACAATGGGTTAATTGTCTGTCAGTCCGTACTTTCAGAAATATGTAAACGTGATATTTTAAATATATCATTTTAGGTATGGGATTTTGTAATTATAAGCGCAGTTTCTTGTCAAATCTTTGTTTCAATCGTTCGAAAAAAAAAACATGTCTAAAGCACAAATTCGATTTTCAGGTATTATTAACCGCATGCTTGGGATTAATCGCCAATTAACTGGCCGATTTGGTCGCAATAGATTCAGTAGAAATGCTACATTCACGATAAAAAAAATAATATTTCTTAACTATTGATGAGAGTGTGAAGTGTAACTAAAATCATGTATTTATAGAATAGCAAATGATCCAATAAGATAGTGACTAAGCAAGATATTTCTGATGATTGTACAGTACAGGAAGGCGATGCAAGAATTTACAAATGCCACCTTTCGTAAAACATGAAATAAAAATCATTTGCACCTCATTCCCAAACATTTTATTATTATTATTATTATTCATGTGTTCTGTAAACTCGCAGAAAAATTATCCATCGGTCATCAAAAGAGTGCAAAACAAAGAATCGAGCTATAACTTTCCAATTTGGCAACCTGGTACCACCATCCAATAAGATGGTGACTAAGCAAGATATTTCTGTTGATTGTACAGTGCAGGAAGGCGATGCAAGAATTTACAAATGCCACCTTTCGTAAAACATGAAATAAAAATCATTTGCACCTCATTCCCAAACATTTTATTATTATTATTATTATTCATGTGTTCTGTAAACTCGCAGAAAAATTATCCATCGGTCATCAAAAGAGTGCAAAACAAAGAATCGAGCTATAACTTTCCAATTTGGCAACCTGGTACCACCATCCAATAAGATGGTGACTAAGCAAGATATTTCTGTTGATTGTACAGTGCAGGAAGGCGATGCAAGAATTTACAAATGCCACCTTTCGTAAAACATGAAATAAAATTCATTTGCACCTCATTCCCAAACATTTTAATATTATTATTATTATTCATGTGTTCTATAAACTCGAAGAAAAATTATCCATCGGTCATCAAGAGAGTGCAAAACAAAGAATCGAGCCATAACTTTCCAATTTGGCAACCTGGTACAATTTCCGTCCAAAATGCGCTCGCACCTCATCCTGAGCGGATCTGATGGTGCGCGGATATGCCTCGAACATCCTTCCCAAAACTTCCTTCATTCTCATCTGTTCTGTTCTACCTCGCAAGACATCGTTTGCTCGCTCTTTATTGGCGCTCGATATCCTGCGCTAATTAGCTGCCTTTCGAGTCGTTGCCATGGGAACCGATGGTCTTTGTTCGAACTCCCATCCCCTACGGATGAGTTTATGTATTGACTTATTCTCATCATCTCTGAGGAGAACATTTTACTGGAGATAAAAAAAAGAAAAAAGAAAAGAAAAGAAAAAGGCCTCCGAAGCACATGAAAACTTATCGCGAAACTGTTAAGACCTTAACTGCGAAGTTCGCCTTTTGTTCGAAGCGATGTTTTGGAACTAAAGCGTAAATGTGTGAGCCACGCAGATGAAAAGGTTTCGGATTTGCTGTGACTTGTGCTGGTAGCTGATAGCGTTCTAATTATAAATCGGTGGATAAATGTCTGGTTGCGCCTTTTGTTTTAGATTTTTTTACTTTGGAATACTAAAAATAGATCAGTGATATTTACGGTAATGGAGTCCCTTTTTATTATTATTATTAATTGCGAAATGAAATGCTCATTTCTTGTTACTGGATAATATTTAATTTTCTGTGGCTTTTATTAGCATCTCAATGAATTCTAATTAAGATTGTAAAAATGTCCATCATTCCTTATAGAACTTTGAACTCTGGAAAGCTTAAAAAGGAAAATAAACGTTCTGTTTTTAAAATGTGATATTCGTCTCTTAAAACAATTTCCCGAAAATCTACGTACCCGAAAAAATATTTTAAAATATTACCCGAAAATCTACGTACATATATTTTATAGAATACTAGCCGCCTTTGGCGAGCAGCCGGTTCGCCAATCTTAATGTTCGTTAAAATTTTAATAATTAAATATTTTACGCAATTCCTACTTTAATAGATTCTTCATCAAAATATTTTAAAACTTCAAATTTTGAGAGTCATATAATTCACTCATAATATTATAAAGGCCTTCAGTCATAACGTGATATGTATCTCTCTAATTTTCTGTTACCCCTCGTAGAATTTATGCTTTAAATTAAAGTGTAAAGGATTAATCTGCAATTAATATAATAATATTTTTTACTGAAATAAAGCATTTTTTTAATAATATAATTACTGATAATAGAGTCACTGAGCGTTTAAACTTTATGGGCACTAAAGAATATCTTTCTTAATTTATGTAATATCTCAAGAATTTGTCAACAAAAATTTCTCAGATTCATCATGAAAAGATCGATTAATGAACAATGTTTCATTTTAAATGCATAAAACATTAAGAAAATAAACAGAATCGTTTGAAATAATCTGCAGAAAAATGTTAACCCTAGCCTCATTACTGTTGGGAGGAAAAAAACAACAACAACAAAAAAAAAAAACTGAAGCCTTACTCATTTGGCGATGGGGAAAACGAAAGATTTTTTTGGCGGAAAAGTTGGCGGTGGGGAAAATGGAAGATTTTTTTGGCAGGAAAGTTAGTTTTTAATTAATAATTAAAATTTCAAAAAAATGGACTCCAGGTGCACATTTCCGACCTCTAAGGTATACATGTACCAAATTTGATAGCTGTATGTCAAATGACCTGGCCTGTAGAGCGCCAACTCACACACACACACATTGAACTTTATTATAAGTATAGATAAAATGTGTAATTCTTTGTTATTTGAAAATAGTTAAAAGAAATTCAAACATCATTGTATGGTATTTCTGTTGTGCCATTTCTATTTTGTAGTTCGTTTTTGATCCGTTTAAAGGATTGTGTGGAACTGTAAACTCTGAATGGATTCGTTTTTTTTTTTTTTTTAATTATTAAGGAAACGAAGGAAATAGGGAAAATAATATTATAATTTTCTGCAATATTTTAAAGGAGCATATTATGTTTCGGCAATTCATGCTGAAAATGTATTGCCAATATCGTTGCACAATTGAAATTTTATATAGTTTTTATTTTGATATATGGCCCTTGCGGGCTTTCACACAGGTGATGACACTTTCCTTGGCAACACGAGTTGATTTTATCTTACGGGTGAATATTTAAACAACAATTACAATAAATATTTATAATATATACAATTAAATTAAAGTTTAAATCTAAATTCATTTCTAGGAATTCCCACCGGAGCTCCTACAAACACACTCTTACCGGTGTCAGCCACGAATTCCCACGCAACTCTTCCTCTCTCTTTACTTCATCTCCTTTATCGGCCGTGGGGCCGGAATAGCTACGTGGAGGTTGGATGTATGACAAACTTAATCAAGGATTTAAAAAGTGTGCAGAAACCCATCGGCTGAGAGAGAATCGTGCAGAAATTAGTAATTAAAATTATTGAAAGAATCCAAATATAAATATAAATATAATATTTGAAATACATATTGTTGAATATGATTCCGAAAGCAACATGACATATAATAAAAAATTGCAATAATCTTTTTCATGGAAACTTCAATAATCTATGAGAAAATAAAATTTAAAAAAAAAAACAATTATATATATATATATATATATATATATATATTATTACGAAATTTCCGGGGGTTCGTTTGGATAGTGGAAGTTATATGGTGAGAAGAACGCTCAATCACCAGGCGGCAGTAGAAAATAAAACAACGACGTTTATTTACACGAAGACACACAGGACAGCACAAAGACGACAACTATATACAGCACAGAAGACGATTATCTTCAGCCGAGATGTGTAGCATACACAGCAGCATATAACAGTATGCACAGCAGCTCGACTCCGTCGCTGCTCCACTAGTCCCTGGAAGACGAGTTCTTCACCGTCGATTCCGACTACTCTTCACTTTGTTGCTTCCGACTACAACTCTCCGAACTGGTTCGCGACTGACCGGCAGCTGCGGCTGCTTCCTTTTATATGTCTCAGGAGGCGGGGCTAGAAGCCTATCAACCAATCAGGAACGTTCGAGGCGTATCTCCGTTCCTACTGGAAGGCTCGGGAAAATTCTCGATGTTTCGGGTATAATCTATTTTGGCGCCAAGTTTGTCGCCAAGCTCTGGGACCTCCTATGGAACCGACTATGCTGGGAAGCCGCCTCACAGATTCGTAACAATATATATATATATATATATATATATATATATATATATATATATATATATATATATATATATATATATATATATATATAATGATATTTTAATTCTAATTTAATTAATTTCCAAGATTTTATGTTGATTTAGCTCATAGCAACTTCATTCTAAAAATATTCTCTTATTTCGTGATCCAATTCCACTTTCGGTTTAATTAATACCTTTGTAAAAATAATGCGCAATCAGTACTACGTATCAAATGAAAGTGATACTTCCGTTGCCCTTCTCAAGGTCAACACATGTATTGAATTGGCGCGTGGCCGGAAATCCCATGTTATATAAGACTAGTGATCATTTGTTCGTCCCTTTTTGCCTTTTTCTGCTTTTGTGCCGCCTGTGGCGAATGTGCCTTGTCCGCGTCTCCGCTTGTAAATAATTATGCTTTCACGAAATGGATTTTAAAATTAATTTAAAAATACAAAGTCTCTTCACTGCTTGTCAAATCTGCATTCTGCTTCAACCAAAAATAATATATATATATATATGTGTGTGTATGTGTGTGTGTGTGTGTTTGTGTTTGTGTGTGTGTGTGTGTTTGTGTGTGTGTGTGTGTGTGTGTGTCATTGTTTCATCAGTCCATTTAAACAAAATTTTGTATTACTTTAAATTTAAATTTAAAATTTGTTTGATTAACTCTGAAATAAAATTGTCACTTTTGTTTCTATTTCATAATAGAGTTGGTTCTCGAATTCAAAATCTCTCGGGACTTTTGCGCATGCGTCAAGAAGTGTTTATATAGTCTAAATAGGGGTGAGAGGGAAAATGGAAGGAGGATATATTATAAGGTGTACTCTCGGATTATACGCAAACTTAGGATACCTAAAAGCTGCAAAAACTGTTGGAAAAATATTAATTCACAATAAAATTCTTTAGAGCAAACATCACATTTACTACACATCAAATTATGATGAATAAATAGAAGATTTTGTTTTTAAATGGCAATTATTATGAATAAATGAAATTTTTTTTAATATCAAGGAAGTTCTAGAAACATTTATCTATACTTATATATAAAGCTCAATGTGTGTGTGTGTGTGTGTTGGCCCACTACAGAAAAGACCATTTGATCTACAGCTACCAAATTTGGTACGTGTATACCTTGGAGGTCGGGAATGTGCACCTGGGGTTCATTTTTTGAAATTTTAATTATTAATTAAAAACTAACTTTCCCACCAAAAAAATCCTTTCATTTTCCCCACCGCCAAATGAGTAAGGCTTCAGTTTTTTTTCCCCCAAAAGCAATGAGGCTAGGGCTAATATTTTTCGGCCGATTATTTCAAACGATTCTGTTTATTTTCTGAATGTTTTATGCATTTAAAATTAAACATTGTTAATGAATCGATCTTTCAGATTCATTCTGAAGTATTTTTGAATTAAAATAAAACAGATTAAAGGAAATTAAAAATTTCTAATCTACATAGCGTTACCCCAACTGGCGTAGAAAAATTCACGCATTTGCGTTACCGTAACTGGCGTTGAAAATTCACGCATGCGCATTGTATTCTGATTGATTACATTTCAATGGAAGCGGACTCGATTTAAATTATTTTTAGGTTAGTTGTATGCTTTTGTAATTTAATTGTATTTATGTTAGTTTAAGTTCATCGTTTTTTTTTTTCTAACCTGTTTTCAACCGATTATTTTAAACGATTCTGTTTATTTTCTTAGTGTTTGATGCATTTAAAATTAAACTTTGTTAATTAATATACCTGCTCAAGATGAATCTGAAAAAATTTTGTTGACAAATTCTTGAGATATTACATAAATTAAGAAAGATATTTAGTGCCCATAAGTTTAAAATGCTCAGTGACTCTGCTTTCAGTAATCATATTATTAAAAAAATGCTTTGTTTTAGTAAAAAAATATTATTATATTAATTGCAGATTAATCATTTCCACTTTTATTTAAAACATAAATTCTACGGGAGCTAACACAAAATTAGAGAGATACATATTAAGTTATGGCTGAAGGCTTTTATAATATTTTGAGTGAATTATATGACTATTAAAATTTAAAATATTTTGATGAAGAAGCTATTAAAGTAGAAATTACATAAAATATTTAATTATTAAAATTTTGACGAAGCATTAAGATTGGCGAACCGGCTGGTCTCCAAAGGCGGCTAGTTTATAATAAAAAAGGATGCTAAATGAAAGGCACGTTAGAATATTCCTAGATATTCTTTCAGAATTGAAGCTGAGTTGATAATGGCATTTTCGGATTTTAGCATTAAAGCCGATATGCTCTGTATGAAATGTAGAAGAGTATTCTTTTTTTAAATGAGGATTTGAAACTGGATTTTGGAGCCTCTGCTATCGATATGTATTGTTTCTGGCTACACAAATTCCTGCAAATCCAGAAATTTGGGATTGTGAACTGCTATCCGGATAACTGCCGATGTGTCACTATGATGTCTTGACGGAGCCTCTGACCAAATGTGTCATGATTCTAGCCTTGCAGTGATTGTATGTACATTAGAAATTATTATTCCGCTAATGAGGTGTTGCGTTGCATTGACTGTCGAGTGATTTATCAAATTTGCAAATTACTGTAAGGCGTCTCTCATCAAAATGTCCTGGGGCCCATATACTACTACTGATAGTTATGGATAATAGTCAACATTTGCATGGTACTTGATGAATCTGTTCTATTAATTACTACTTTACACTTGTGATAGCAGATTATTGATAATGAGAGATGATAGGAAATTGCACATATTGATGGTCTGTCAAGAAAGTTATATTTCAAGAGAGACGAATGTGATAGCTTTACACTAATGTCAGCATGATTCAAGTATGATAAATTTGATATATATATGAAATCAAAAATATAGAATTTAAATAATCAAATGAAATTAAAACTAGAAAGCAATTAAATAGTATTACAGAATGAATAATTTTATGTAAGCTTCGAACATGTAAGCAAAACTTTGGGAACTTTGGCTAGAAAGATTTCTATCCTATAATTTCCCAATAAAATCGTGATAAGTATATACGAAGCAACTTCCGGTCAGCGAATTGGAAGCAGAATATATGTATTTCACTCACGTTCATTCCAAAAGTCTGTTCCTTTTAACCCTTTACACTCGGAAAAGTAATTCGATGCAGTATTATTCATTTAATTCGTGGACTTGTTTATAACCCAAAAAAATAACATACAATTGTTTTATATTGAGTTTCCCAGAAAACTTTATCTACATCTTTTTATCATTCTGAAAGTATTTTTAACAATTAAAATTAAATAAATAAAATGCCAAAATGATGCACCGTCTTGAATGGTGATTGACCGAATACATAAGAGTAGAAGGGGTGAATTTAAGGAAATGGACTTAAGGGAAGAGGTTTTATTTTCATATGGAATGAATTAATTCAAAATAAATTCCTTCATTCATTTTTGTATAATCTAATTAGATGACTTCAGTTTCAGAAATATGATATATATGAAACTACTACGAATATATGAAATATGAATATATGATACTACTACTTG
The DNA here is from genome assembly GCF_947563725.1 of Argiope bruennichi. Lineage (NCBI taxonomy): Eukaryota > Metazoa > Arthropoda > Arachnida > Araneae > Araneidae > Argiope > Argiope bruennichi. Next base: position 110,011,497 of record NC_079156.1, read on the forward strand.
AATATATGGGATATGAATATGTGAGACTGCAACCTGGACATATGAAATATGAATATATGAGACTACTACCTGAATATATAAGAAATGAATATATGAGACTACTACCTGGATATATAAGACTGTGTTTGAATATGTGAGACTACAACCTGAATATATGAGAAATGAATATATGGGACTACTACCTGGATATATGAGACTGTGTTTGAATATGTGAGACTACTACCTGGATATATGAGACTGTGTTTGAATATGTGAGACTACAACCTGAATATATGAGAAATGAATATATGAGACTACTACCTGGATATACGAGACTGTGTTTGAATATGTGAGACTACAACCTGAATATATGAGACTGTGTTTGAATATGTGAGACTACAACCTGAATATATGAAATATGAATATATGAGACTACTACCTGGATATATGAGAAATGAATATATGAGACTAGTGTTTGAATATGTGAGACTACAACCTGAATATATGAATAAATGAGACTACTACCTGAATATATGAGAAATGAATATATGAGATTGCTGTTTGAATATGTGAACTAAGAATATATGAGATTACTAACTGAACAGTTTGAATATTATTTGTAATTTTTTCATCGAATTATAGAGTCTTTGAATGAATTCATTTTATCTTATATGATTGAAAAAAGATAATTTGATGTCCATGTGATGAACGGGCATGACGACTAAGTGGTTAATGAATAACCCTCAAGGCCTTTTCAGAACTGGAAAAAGAATGGATTTATTTGAAAGTGTAACAAGGGCTACCAACCCTTGCGGAAAGAGAGCAATCGATCTATAAGCTTCCAAATGGATTAAGAGTAGGAGACCTTTTATGGAAGAAGCTAAATTAGCCGTTGACGTATACCTAAAGTAAAGATACATCATAATAATTAGTCAAAAACAGGCATAAGAGACATTTAGTGATATTATTAATCACAGATAATTTTTTTTTCAAATGATATATTACAATGCTTAAAAATGAAAAGTTTTAAATCGCTGAAATACTGCTTGTTTAAATAAAAATATTCGACACTTGTAGATCAACAATTTAAACATATTTGTTAGCATTACCGTAGCCACCAGTGTTGGATGTATTCACTAAATATACACGAGGGGGATCCTAATAAATAGTACAGATAGTTTTATACGCGAGTTCGCAAATCGTACAGACTAACTCTATGGCAAAGGATACCGACGTGCTCTGATTGGTTTAAGCCTTGGCATCTTTTTGGCAATGTTTTGAATTCATAATAGTGCAGTTATCTCTTATTTGGCTCAAACCTTGCAAAACTGTGCGAAACTGTTTCCGCTCTTTGTTGATATTCTTGAATCCATTCCTAAAATATGTGTTATAGAAATGCAAAAAATAAGTATTCAAATGAAATGTATAAACTATTTATATATTTATAAATCTTAATATTAAGTTAATAGCAAATATCAAGATTAATAATTAGCTTGTTAATAACTATATGAATCTAAATATTTTAACAAATATAACACATTTGCAGATAAACATCTTATGGTAATAATTTCAATACGAAATTAATAAATAAATATCTCCTTATTTTATTTTGCATGAATATTCAATAAGAATTATAATGATTTCTATTCCGTTTAATGTCATCTAAATATCTTAATAAATATAGTAATTTTCCATATAAATATTTTATGGTAATGATTTTAACGTGAAAATTTAATTAAAAAAATGGCCGATCATTTCCCGTAAAATAAAAGCTTAATTTTCAAGTCTTATTTTAATAATACTTCACAGAAAAATTGCTACCTGTGCTAATTCTTTATTTACAAGATCTGAAATATGAAAAATAGCTCTGTTCTCATCAATCTCAATTATTTTATAATTGTATTTCTCTGGAAGATTTAATTCCTCCATTTTGAAAAATGGCAGGCAAAAAAATACGTAGAAGCCAAACAATGCAACAGGGTTGCAACATCTACAGCATAGAAAGTCTGTGCGAAAGAAATCGACCAATCAGAGCACGTCGGTATCCTTTGCCATAGAGTTAGTCTGTACAATTTGCGAACTCGCGTTTTATACACAATAATAAAAAATAATATACATTATAATATAAAACGGAAATGAATCATTGTCAATTTACTACTTTCCAGTGTAATTTCCATTCGTGTTGGAGCATTTATCTCAGTGCTGAACCAGTTTGAAAAGTCCGGTATTAAAGATCGCCGTTGGCTTGTTTGTTCTAAACTTTGTTGTTTTGGAGAACTCAACATGCAGCCCAGACTTTGCACTCACAAATTTTCATCTGTTCGAATTTATGAAGAAATCCATCATTGGTTGAAAATTTGACGACGACCTCATATCAGCCAACGGCATTTTATGAAAAATGAATAGTAGTTCCAACATGAATAGTATTTACTTGAGGAGCTTGTGTATTATGTGTAATCATCGAATTATAGCACCTTCAAAAAGAATGTCTTTGTTTGTGTTGTGAGTTTAATCTCTTTCGTTTCAATTTAAAGTTTAAATTTTGGGTGATGTAATAAAATTAGGTAGCACAATGAACAAAAAAGTGTAAGGCACCTAAAATGGAACGTGCTACATATTTATCGAAATTGGAAAAATACCTAAAGAAGGAATCATTTAAGAGTAAGTTACTTAAAATATTTAATTGCAAATTTAGTAACTTTGAAGCTCAGCTAAATAGCTGATCGCGAAAGATGGCTATAAAATAAATATTAATAATTATTTCCTTTTTACTAAAAAACACATCATTATTTGATCGCAATTTAAAATTACAAAGTCCTCTTTAAATAATTTGTGGTATATCTTCAAAGTGAAGCTAGGAATGTCGATGTAAAGTGAAAGATGGTGTATCTTTCTGTTGTTGTAAGAGTATGCCTAATTTTATACCTTGTTATATTGAAATGGTGTTATCAGAAGACTGAGTTGTATAAGTATTGATTCAATTTAACATTTTGAATGGAAGAATAGATGTATTGTTTGTTTATTTTAATTAATTATCATGTAAAAGCATGATGTTGTTTTGGTTTGTGGTTTTTGAAACCTCAAAATGCACGGACTGAAAATTTGCGATTTATCGCTTTCGCGTTATCAATTTTTCACTTTTAGGATTATTAGAAAATGACAAAGAAGGTTGTCACATTAATTAGTCACAAAAAGGTATAACTTTGTGCGAATGTCCGCCATGAACCCGCTTCTCTTGTCTGGACAGCGCATCAAATTGCGCCAATCTCCAAAAACTGGCCTAAAGAATGTCATCCTGGATGGGTACCAGAAATGATAACAAAAGGCTTTGAGAAGTTGCAATGAAAAATTGTCACGATTACATTTGGTGAGAAATTGCTCAAAATATTTCAAATTTGGCGACTGTACATAAAACTTAAGCCTAGTTGTAATCGTTATGACTTCCCTATGAAAGCTGATCTTGGTTCATATCTTCCAAAACATTTATCTTCCAACAAACAGACATTGTATTGTCTTAAAACTCAAAAAATTACCTTTTTAATGATATCAATTTCATATCTATATAGTGTTCACATAATTTTAGTGATATTTTAAATTCAATTTGATACACTATCTGAAATAAACTTTTTAAATGCTGTGGAGTCATCCATAAAAATATTCAACTGCATGTTTTTACTAATCATTAACTCAGTTGTAGGATTTTCACCCCCGTTTATGCATTTTTTTAATCTGCAGTAAAATAATACAATTAATTCATGTGTTTCAATCGGATTTCTGTTGGATCGATAACACGTGACTTTAAAAAAAAAATAATGTTCTCACATGATAACTGCAATAACAGATTTCAATTTTTTTAATTATCATATTGGCATCAGAAAGACTTATTATTCCCATAAAGCTATAAGTGTAGTTTATTAAATTTTTTGTGATCCAGGAATAATTATTAATTAAACCAGATTAAATAAACCTCTCCAGATCCGCCTAAAAACAGAATAAAAAAAGTTTTAAACATATGCATCAGTCACTATGTCATACAAATAACACGCTCTGAGTAAATCGATTTTATGAATTAAGACATTGAAAAAAAATACACTAAATATTCCAATTAAACACGTACTCTAATAACAGTGCATTAAACTTTTCTCCGAACTTTAATCCATAATGAAGTTAAAAGGACAGAAGCTTTCCGTCATTTTGAGCTACAAGAGCACTTATTTCGAGTTTAAGAAGTGGCAACAAGAAGCAAGACAAAGAACTAAAAAAAAAATGGCGTCGAGTAGAAGGAATTAACGATTGTTGAATTCCGTTGTTTAAAAGTGTGTTTATCTTTACCAAAGAATCCAGATAAGAAAGGGGAGAAAAGAATTTAATTGTGGGAAATTTATCTTTCGTAATTGTGCGGTAAGTGTAATTAAAACAAAAGTACACACAAACAGTAATTATCTGGATTCACTCAGTTTTAAACAAACTTTTTTCTCTTCTTTTATTCGTTATGCTAACAGAAGCATTTGTTTGAACACATTTTAACCAAACTATTTACAATCTTTTTAAAAAAAATTATTTTCCGTTGTTTAAGAAATGAAAGAGAAAGGATTTCAAGAGTGAAAATTCTTTCGAAAGTTTCCCTTCTAGATATTATCGGAGTTTTGCAGAAAAATCCTTTCTTTTATAATATTCTACTGTTCAAAATCAAAGCAGATATTAATTTATTGAACTAAGTATAAAATAGTGAAGTTTGTTAGCTGAGTTCTTTAGTTTAATTAATGTTACAGTTATCGTTTGGAAAGTGGGAAATTAAATTTCTCGTTAGAGAGAAACTAATTTATTCTTTTTGTTGAGTTGTATCCGTTCCGTAAAATTAAACAAAAGGAAATGATTTCGTATTCATGACTTTTATGAAATTATATTTGCACAGGAATTTTTATTTACTTAAAATTAATGCAATAACTTTCATAAGCGTTGTTGGGTCTTAAAATGAATGAGGCGATTATTAGCATTAAATAGTGTTATAATTGCAATTTTGTAAAATATCTTCGAATTGATTTTTTTTTTTTTGTAAACTCATATCAAAATGAATTTTATGAATTTTCACAAGAAACTACATATTTAAAACGGATTCTTGAAATATTTAAATATCGTTTGCGTTTTGTGCAAGATATTTATTGCTTTAATTCTCTAATAAAAATATTTCAGCTAGCTTCCAGCAATGAAATTTTGATTATTTTAAGCTTAAAGTATTTCAATGAAATTTATTAACAAATATATCCAAAATAATTGGATTTCAAGTCTTATTTGCAATGTTTTGATTTCATATATTTTATATATTTATTTCTTAATATTTAAAATATTTTTTTGTATATTTGCTGATATTTTTTCTAATATTTGTTGAATTGTAATATCTCGAGGTAGTTTAAAGTATTTAATGTTTATAAAGCAACTATCTAAAATATGCAATATAGTAAGTTTCGGAAAATCAATGAAACTGAATTTTTTTTTTTGAACAAGAAGGAAAAAGCGTCATATGGTTGATTTATTGCTAGATAAACCGTTATTGTGCTGTAAAATCTTTAAAACCAGGGGGAATGGTCGGGAATATGAAAACTGAAAAACGCAGCACACTAAATGCAAGAACATGATTAGTACTTCAGAATAAAATATTAAATCAGTACCATGTTGCGACTCAAATTATTTAAGATGCAGTATTCCAAAATACATATTCTTTTCTATTCAGTAAAACTAAGATTACTGGGACAGTCAAAAATAGTAGTTGATCTCTGGTAGAATGCCTGTCCATGTCTATTTCTGTCAGTTCTAATGTTAATTGATGAATTTGAGCACCAAGCATGTCATATCATAAGCATCTCTTATGTACAGTAAGGCTTCAGTTGCCCAAGCGTGTCATATCGTCAGTACCTCTTATGTACAGTAGAGCCTCAATTACCCAAATTAAACACGAAGCACGTTATATTGTAAGTATAACCCTAATGTAGCCGGCGTCCTGGCATAGGAGTAGCGCATCTTCTCCGTGATCTGCGCCTCCCGGGTTTGAATCCCGGTACCGGCATAGCTGTTCTTCATCTGTGCGGTATCTGTGGGGTGTGTGAATGTGCCCCCCTTGTAAAAGGGGGTTGTGCAAGCGAATGTGTATGTGTGTTTCATGAGCTAGAAGTCAGACTTTTGCCCTCCGGTGCTCAGGGGTCTTTATCCTCAGAAGCTACTGCTCCCCCTTTCCGTGGTAATCATCATCATCAACCCTAACGTACAATAGAACTTCAGTTACCCAAGTAATCCTCAAACATGTCATATCGTCAATACCCTTTATGTACAGTTGAGCCTCAGTAACCCAAATTAAAAACGAAGCATATCGTATCGTAAGTATAACCCTTATGTACAGTAGAGCTTCAATTACCCAAGTTAAACAGGGATCGAGCCTATTGGGATAACAAATTCATTTGGTATGTAAAGCTGAAAATTTCAAATATTTCTGCGATACCAGCTCAGCTCTTTTCAAAAATATTTAAATTTCAGCTTTTGTGAAACGCGAAAATATATACTCAAATAAATATACAAATATTTATGTAAGTTTCAAACTATTAATAAAAGGATTTTTTTTTGTTTAGGGTGTAAGTTCACATTCACTTTTGTTAGTGCCGCTCTGACTAATTTGTTACAATATGCTAAAATCGGTGCCATTGTTTTTGAGACGGCGCATAATCGTAGACACAGTCGTTTGTTGTTTGGGGATCTAGCTCACGAAACGTATTGAATTGCTGCCTACCAGTGTTATATGTTAATTCATTAAATCGATAAAATACGCTACAAGAAACTGGAAGATTTGCAAGCTGATGGAGCATTTGTGGAGAGAATCCGGACATGAATTCCTATAATCTCCTACAGTTGTTCTGTAAGCTGCAAAATGCAATTATTCTGTCTTTCTGTTACAAAACAAGGAAACCACAAATTAAAATATATAAGAAGGCTCATTGCATGCAAATATCTATATATTTAAAAAAAATGGTTAAGAAAAAAAGAACCTTTACACACCCCTATCATAAATTCAAATTTTCCCAATTTTTATTTAATATGAAATTTAATAATTTCTGGATGTATCAACAACGGTCATCTGCCAACCCCACCCTTTTTGAGAAACACTATTTTTCTGTATTTTCTTTGTTGGAAAAATACTATTATGCACTTTACCAGCCGCAATTACAGGCTCGATATCGCCAATTTCTACTTCATATGAAAGCTCATAATCCTTGTATACGTCATCAATTATTTAATCTGAAAACTAATAATTTCTAGATATATCAACAACGGTCCTCTGCCACTTCCCACCCTTTTTGAGAAACACTATTTTTCTGTATTTTCTTTGTTGGAAAAAGGCTATCACCGGTTATTCCATTCCCGCCCCCTCCCCTTCCCAAAAAAAAAATCTTAAAAGTTTATTTTTTTGTATTAAAAAAATCTCGATAATTCTTCAGCCATAATTATTGTAGTGATTTAGACAATTTTCACTTCATCTTAAATCTCATGCCTAATCTGTTAAGTCATTAATGATCGCCTGTTCCTCCCTCCGCCCCCCCCTTTTTTGAAATATATACATTGCTAAAAAAATTGGCCTTTGTAACTTTAACAACAGAACCAATTTCTCCAATTTTATTTTTCAGTTAATTTCATCCCTTTGCTAGCATTCTTAATAAATTAGAATGCCTAAATTAGAATGCACCATACTTATTGTGAAAGAATAATTTAAAATAATACTTTTATTTTATGAGATAGATAAGGTTCTTCAAAGTTGGTTGATATTATTAAATTAATGCTATTTATATGGTAGGTTAATAGCTAGTCATTTAAGACGGCTAAAATATTTTAAAACTGAATATAAATTCTACAAGATTAATTTTTAATGCTGAAAATAATTTTCTTCGGTTCGGAAAAAGGCGTAAAGGGTGCTCTTAATAATATTTTTCGTAATTTAAACCATTCTTTTTTTCCAAAATTGATTCGGATAATTAAAGATTCATATAATAAGACCTCGATTAAATAGAATTTTACTATATATTCTTCTGAGTCGGGATGGCCCTTGTTAGAAGTATGACCTCATCCTCAATTCCATTCGCTGATACACAGAAAGTATTCAGAAACAATGAGGTCGTAAGAAATGCGCTGGGAAATGCTGATGATAAAGCTGACAATAAAGCATATAAGAAGCAATCAGATTTATTGCCACTCATGATAAAAGGAGCCGTAAAAATCTTTTGCTTATTTAGTGCTCTCATATTTCGTCGGTGATATTTGTTACTGCATCTAGTCCTAAGGAAAATCAGGCAACAAAAATCTCTGATTTCCAAGATATTTTTTCTGGTGAAATAAGAAATATCCATTTACGTTAACTAATGATAATTATTTGAAACAGATTATTTGAAATAATGCAAAACGAATGTTTTACTGGAACTTTACATAATTTGCTTTCCTTTCCACTTTCGCAGACTTAAATATTGTATACTCCTTTTCATTGTAAAACAAAATGATGCGAATACTGTAGTAGCTCTTCTTATTATCATATGCAATGATATGAATGTATGACATTCATTTTCATAGTGATGCAAAATGATTTGAATACTAAATAGTAATTTCTAGTGTAATGTAAAATAATATGAATACTACAGCAATCATTTGCATAATGATGCAAAATTACATTATTGTTATAGCATTCATTTACATAATGATGCAAAATTACATTATTGTTATAGCATTCATTTGCATAATGATGCAAAATTACATTATTGTTATAGCATTCATTTGTATAATGATGCAAAATTACATTATTGTTATAGCATTCGTTTTCATTATGATACAGAACTGAATCATTAGTTATAATATTCATTTTCATTATGCAAAATTACATTATTGTTATAGCATTAATATGCATTATGATGTAAAATTACATCATTGTCATGTCATTCATTTTCATTATGATGTAAAATTACATCATTGTCATGTCATTCATTTTCATTATGATGCAAAATTACAGAATTGCTATAGTATTCCATTTTTCATTTCGATCCACACAAAAATGTGATTCGTCTTTGAATGTTTGAAACTCATTAAACTATTTATCGTTCTACAAAAGTATTGAACCGATAAGACTTGCTACACAGATGGCTTGAAAAATTAACTTTCATATCACAATATAGAAAATATATTCACATAGTTTTAAAGCTGGTAGTTTAAAGGATAAACAAGTAAGTGCTGTCCAACGTTTTTTAGTCTCACTGAACAAAGTGAAGGAATCATTTCACATTGTTTAGTGAGAGTAATGATTCAGTGATTAGAGGACACAATAAACGCTTTTTGGGGCCGGGATAGTCTGGTCAATAGGGTGTTGGTTTTGCGTCCCTTGGGTTGCGAGGTCGAACCCGCCAGCTGACGACTCTCCGTGTGTGTGTGTGGTGGCTGGTGCACGTATAAATCTGTCCTGGTCATAAAGTCCTCCATGTCGAGAGTAATACCACTAGAGGTACTAGATCAGGGATGATCGTTCTCTGATTCTGGTCTGAATTATGATCTGTGGATGAGTGAAATGCATGAATGAAGTCCGCCCCGTAAATAGAGTTGCGACGTGTGTCTAGCCAAGTCGTACTCTTGGCTCTAGATGGCGCTACTAAAAAAAACAAGAGACGCACGCTTGGTTTAAAATCACTGACTTCTGAAGTCAGTGGGCTTGTCTATGACAAATGCCATTAGAAACAACAACAACATAATGTTTTTCAGGGTTTGGAGTGGAGAGTTAAGAATCTCATCGAACAGCAAATACACCAAACAATGTTTTAGTAAAATCGGAGAGTTTTCTCCCCTCGACTTCCTCATACATTTCCATAATAAGTAATGTTTTCTTCTCAGCTAAAGTAGTAAATAAGCAAAAAAAGGGTCTTGAATAACTAAAAGTGTTGCTTTCTCTAAGATGGCCGACTAATTTGAATTAGAAATGATAACTGCTTGAGACTTACGGGAAAGTTATCGTATTTCGAATCACATATTAGAACGGTTCTTAGTGGAATAGTTAGACATAAAGATGCCTATACTTTCCTTGTATCCTAATATCTCAAAAGAATCCATACATTTAAAGTAATAATGAATTAATCGTCCAGCTCTAAAATTTGCCTGATTTTGACAGGTTTTTTTTTCTTTACATAAAAGCACGTGATATCCAAATACGGTGTCAATGATCGCCAGATCTTCATCATCTTCCATTTTGGGGAGAAATTGAAAATGCCCAGCTTTACTGTACATTCTCTCAGGGGAAAAGTTTGCAACAAAACCATTGAACCGATTTAAAAAAAAAAAATCATATGAATGCTCATGACGTTTAAATATATCATCATCGCCCTTACTCTCGCTTTTGGTGGATTTTACGAAATAAGACTTAGATATAACGCCTCAACCTAAACAACCGGAAAGATTTTGCCAAAAGTTTTGAATTTTCACCGCCAACTTAACGATTTCGCCTCTTTGAAATATACCTAACCAATCAGAATGCTGAATCATTACTCTGCAAATTTTTCTTATATTACTATAGCTATTTATTTTTATGTTTTTATTGTAATGAGATATAGTTAATCAAATGTGCTTGGCATTAATAATTAAACTTGTTGCCAGGTGTTTCCGGCGACCATATTATATTTTATCATAATAAAGTCTACAAATTTTGAAACATTCTTATAAAAATAAAAGAAAGTTGCACTTTAAATTATTACAGCAAAATAATGGTAGAGCATTCTCATTGGTTATTTTTGTTTACAAAGTGGTGAATTTAATTGGGTTAGATTAAGTGGCGAAATCGATGCAGTTGGTAAGTTTGGGGACTATGTCTAAGTTTTACTCTGCAATAGCTCTCAAAAATGATGTGGAGGGGACAGATGGCCCTTGATGATATATTGAGGAGTCATACGAAATAAAAATTGGCAAAATCTATTTGATTGGCACGGTGGATTCAAAGATATTTTGAATCTATCGTGCACGATATATTCACATCATATCACGATAGATTCAAAAAATGTCACTTCCAAACTCTTTTGGGCATTTTCCAAACACCAAAATGCGCAATGAAGCAATGTTTGTGAAACTTTTCTCGGACGGTGTTTGATTGAAGAGTGTCAATAATTTAATATGAAATTCGTGAAACCAATGACAGTTATTAATTTAAATTAAAAATTGTCGAAATTGGTTCACTGTTTGGAGTTGCAGGATTTTTTTTTCTTTCTTCGGTCTTGCCAATTCTTTTATGTATATATAGATAGTGGGCGAAAACCTAGTTGTGAAAAGCGACTAGTAAATATAAAAACATTGCATCCTATAAACCCATTCATATTTAGTTTGCCATTGTGCGTAGAATTATTTTTGAGAGTTGCCCCTATCTATTTAATCCTATCGATCGTTTTGAACTTTCGCTCCGGTTTTATTCGTTTTTCAAGCTTTGCCACATTTATTGAATTTCAGCATGCAAATTTTTTATATATTTGATTCATTGTTGTGTAGTTGATTTCAATAAATGTCCTTGTTTTACCAAAGGCTTGATATTCCTATATCAAATCGAATCTTACAGTGCTTTAGCAAAATTTATTCAAAACGTCAGACTTAACCAATGCAAATATTAAACATAAAATTTCTACCTCTAGATTAAAAAAATAAAGGACAAAAATTCATTCCTTTTCTCTTTTCCATGCATATTTTTTTTTTTTTTGTACCATTACTCACGGCCAAGAAAAAAATCCTACCAGTAGTGCAAAGTAATACCATAAATAGAATGGATATAATATTCTTAATAATGGAAGAGCCTTTTGGCAACAATCTTGCCTCTCGGATGACAAAGTGCGGCAGATGTACGAAATAAAGATAAATCGTGCCTTCCACATCCCAGCAAACGACATTTAGGAAGCAGACGATTTCTCCGAGAAGTACTTATTATTCAGCGGCTCCTTGAGTGGTCATTCTTCCTCCTGGGAATATCGTCTGCTGTTTCGGCAGTGGACTGCAGGTGGCGCTGTCGTGTTGATGGGAGGAACGAGGTGAAAAACTTTCTAGGAAGAAAAATGAATCGTCTGCATAGTGTTTGTTAAATGCATTATATATTCATAATAGTACCATCTAAGTTTGGTTTTTATGAGGCGCCAGCTCCATGAAATAGGGTGGTCCATGATTAATTGATGTGGGTTTTATGGATTAGTCGGTGGAATTAAGCAGTGTTTGTTTTAAGATAAAAGCTTCAAAGTTTTTTTTTTGTATAAGAAGTATCTAAATAGAAAGTGCAGTAATTGCCAAAAAAGTCCAACTTCGAAATTAGTAAATAAATTTTGGAACTTCACAACTTTTTGACTTTTGAAAATCCATTTTTTAAAAGAGTATACCTGTCTTGATTGTGATCATAGTAAAACAATAAACGAGTAAAAATATTTAAAAACATATATACACATTTTATTAGTGAACCAAAAAATTTTTTATTGTTTGAAATATAAAATCTAGAAATCCTTTCGTTCTTCTTGAAATTTTACCAGTAACAACTCTAATACGTAATCAAAATTTAATTTCATTAATGGATTAGCTTATTATGAAGTTTTGAAAATATTAAAATATTGTAAAGTTATCTAGAATGCACAAGTGTACAGTATTTTAAAACTCCATCACATAAGAAGTCAATGAAAAATTTATTACGAAAACTCATCTTCATCAACATGAAACAAGTTCAGCTATGTAAAGGGTATATAAATGTTAAAAACAAATACAAGGAGGTTAAATATGTGGTCTTAATATCACATTTGTGAATCTATCCAATATGTATGAATTTCATCTACAAGAAGGCTATCTGTCAACTCATCAATGAATTGGGAACATGATAAGTAAAATATATAAGTTGGATTAGTGAAATTTGGTATGTGGTTCACATCAAAACTGTAGATCTGCATCATATTTCGGAACTTATTGACAGGAAATTTATCGATACTCGATTTTCATCAATATTCGACAGAGTTTTAAAAGAAGGAAGTTTATGATTATATTTACGCCCCTTTTTGAAGCAGCAGGAAGACTATTTTTGGACGGACTTTACAATTTTGAATCACGGTCAGAAAATGAAGATACCATCTGAATTGGTAATTCCATTTCCAGGCTTCCGCGTAACATCAAATAAGGTGACTATTAGTCCAAATATGCACAGAGCCCGCTTCCACTCCGGTTTTGCGTGGAATTCGGTTTCGAATCTGAAACTGTTAGGCACCAAAGCTTATGCCTTACCATCAAGCATCACTGCCACAAAACATTCCATCTAAAGGAAACATATGATAATGTCGAAGAAAGAACTCTCATTTTGGTAGCAATTATATCTATGCTCATCAACACAGAAAAATTAAACCGCATCAAAATGGAATTAGTATTTTTAATGTAAATGTTGGATTTAATTTTTTCCCCAATTTCTACAAGGATGTCAATTCTTTCAGTGATTATATACCGCTCCCATACTATGCTCACTTCTTTCTATAGTAGTAAAGCGCTCATATACTGCGTTTCTAGTTGTGGTTATGTGGCGCTCACATGCTATGTACAGGTCTTTTTGTAGTTGTGAACTCTCACATGCTATGTTCAGTTAATGACTGCAGGCGTCACCCTGTACTATGCTCTTTTTCGTAGGTGATGTTAGACGGAATTAGTGACTCTTTGATGCTTCTAAATTACTATTATATTTAGAGAAAAATATGGAGCCAGAAAATCTAAGCATTCACTCTCCAAAGCCGCAATTTTGAAGCACTGGTCTGCCGGATCATTTTCTAAATTTCTAGTAATTTCTATTTCGAATCATGCAATAAACTTGTTGAATTTTCTGTTTGGTAAAACTCACATACTTGTTCTTTTTTCATCAAGAAATGGGCTTGGAGGCAAATTATTTTAATCTCTTCTCTGCATTGAAGAAAAGACTATGATACCAAAGCGTCTGAGCTAATGGCGAGCTTCAAATGAATGTTAATACCCATCCCAAATAAATAGAAGTAATGTTCTTCGAAGAGGGTATTGAAAAATTGATCCACTCATATGACAAATAGTTGAATTTCCACGGAGATTATGTCGAAAAGTAACTATGTTCGTACGAGAATCATCCAGAAAGTAAGTGTTTTACATTGCCAAAAGATGGCGCTGCAATAAACATTAACCGCAAACCAGATAGGTTGTGAGTATAACTATCATATGTGACAAACTGGAATTTTCCGATCGCTTACGGGAGTGTCGCATTTTTTTCTCCCACCGATTGCAAAACTAGATCCTGAACGGTGAACATTACTGTGCAACACTAGAGAAATTGCAATGAGCCATTTTCAGCAAGGGACTTGGCACCTCTTTTTCTTATTTTCAATGCAAATGTTTTGTCTATCCACAATAACGTTCACCTGCCTCACCAAATTCTACAAAAAATCAGCTAGAAACGTTTCATTGGGAGCTATTTGAGCAATTACTTTATAGTCCCGATCTTGCTCCCAGAGACTTCCATCGTTTCTTGAAATTCCTGTCCAATCATTACTTTCACACAGATGAAGACCTGTAGGCAACTGTGACATACTGGTTCCCCTCCACAGGCAAACTTCTATCCCATGGTATGATAAGTGTTACTATCCCAGTGATTTTTTTTTTTTTTTTGTTCAGAAATAAATGAAAAATTACTGTGCCTTTTACAATACATACAGTTTTTCAGGTAATTATGTCTTTACTTATTTTACAGGAAATTGGAAACTTATTTTTTAGATGATCCAAATACATAATTTAAAAATTTACTCATTTTATACTCTACTCTTGTCCTTTTTTAGAATCCATTGGAGCTTTAAAAAGTAAATATTCTCATAGAATTCTCAACTTTCTGTTTGTTTCAGGTTTTGTGTGAATTAGAAATAATTTTAAATTAGTCTTCGAAAATGTTTTACCAGTAAATATTTCGTGAAATAGAACTACTTTGATAATTTAATTTTCGAAAACATGTCACCAACAAGTATTTCATGAGATATTATTACTTGACTTATTTTTTGATACACTTAACCTTCGAAAACATGTTACCAACGATTATTTCGTGAGATAGTACTACTTTGGTACAATTAATCTTCGAAATTATTTCACCAACAAATATTTCATGAGATAGATGGTACTACTTTGACACACTTAATCTTCGAAAACATGTCACCAACAAGTATTTCGTAAGATAGTACTACTTTGATACACATAATCTTCGAAAACATGTCACCAACAAGTATTTCGTAAGATAGTACTACTTTGATAACATCAAAAATATGTCACCAACAAGTATTTCCTGATACAGCACTACTTCGATGCATTTAATTTTTCTTAACAATGGTTGCCAGCAAAAGTAATTCCCCAAAACTTAAAACAGTTTCATCCTATGAATAATTACTCGAACCCCACGAATCTATTTCCTCCTCTTGGGGCTGACAACGTCCTACGCGATACCAACCCACAAATTGATTCAAACGACCTGACCGCTGAGCTTAAATTAAATACACAGAGATCACCCCTGGATAAACATTTCTAGGTCTGGAGGCAGGGATGGCTCCTTTCAGGGTGACGTCGGAGCCTACCCAGTGTTAATAGCCAGAATGAAAGGGGGAGTGGTAATTAATCAGGCTAGCCAATGGGAAAGCTGAAAAGCAGTTAAACAAAGAGCGAATCAGATGGTAATTTGAACAAGGAAGGAAAATAAATGGGAAATATTTCTCAGAGAAAAGTGTGGAAGTTGTGAAAAGGAAGAATAATGAATTTTTAAATTTAATTTCTGCAAGAAATATTATCATTTATAGATATGAATTAGAAATGAGCCTGAATAGGTTTTGTGAATGATAATTTCAAGAGAAAACATTTCAATTGAGATTTTTTTTTTCATTTTATACTAAGACGTTCTTGTTATTTATTTAAGTTTGCCAGTTCCTCTTTTGAGAAACGATTCTGTTTCCTTTTCTTTTATTTCTTTAGTGTTCTGATGCAAATTGTGTAAAAATATCTTTCGTATAAGTGAATATTTTTTTTTACTGTTTAGCATTCACTTACCTTTCCGTGTTATGTCGTATGGGTTATTTGAAACAACCATGTCAATCAAAAGTATGCAAATTATATACCAATTTCATTCAGAAAAATTAAACTAAAATAAATTTACTGAAATCATGCAAAAGTGTTGTAAGTGTTTAAAAATAATACCTTCATGATCCGGAAATCAGCACTTTTCGACGCTTCTATTTCACTAAGGGGTAGTGGGCAGAGAGATAAATGGTTATTACAGCCCCTAATTAAGTGAATAATTTGAGTTCACCTTACTGCTAAATGGGAGTATATCCTCTTTTCGTCTTTCCTCGTACTCCAGTTTTGACGAATTAAATACCTCCTTACGCATGCGCATAAATGTGAAGGATTTCTGAATCAGAGAATGAGCAATAGCCATCTACAGAAAACTATATTTAGAGTTAATCTAATCATATGAGGAAACTGTGAGGCTCTATATTTTAGCACAGCAAGAGGGAAAAAAATATAAAAAAATAAAAATTAATTAATTAAAGTAGAATAATAAGTATAAAACATTGTGGTTGGTCTTCAAATAAACGAATTCGGCCCAGTCGTGTACTCTGTCAAAATTGTATTTTTCAATACGTTTAGGAAACTTTAGAATGATGTGAGGGGTGTATGGGTCGGATGAGGACTTTTATAAAAAAAAAAAAGAAGAACTTTCGAAATAAGCACAGTGGTTATGGATGGGGAACTTTGTCATGGATTTTTCCAGTTGAAAATGAATATTGAAATAGTGGCCTGGAACTTCTCTCTACCAACGAGAGTGTTTTCTTCAATACTGTCTAGCTCACACTCCAATAAAAGTCTTATCCTCCATATAAAATCATAGGCAAGTAATGCATATGAACAAATAGGATAAGCACTTTCGAAATAGGCACAGTGATTGTGGCTGGAGAAGTTTGTCGTAGATTTCCCAGGTGAGAATGAACAATGGAGTACTAATTTTGAACGAAAGTGGGTTCTTCAAAACTGTCTCGCTCTCTCTCCAATAAAGGTCATATCCTCCTGTCTCTGGATAAAAATTTTGCGTCCTGGGCAAGATCGCGAATAACTTAAGAGGCATTGGTAAGCAATAATTACGAAATATAGGTCTTTCGCTACGTATAATTCTTTTACTGAATCTGCGATGCAAATATATATTTTGTACGCCCTTTTTCTGAAAGATTAGAAGCATAATTCTGCACAAAACTACATTTATAGTCATAAGATCATATATTGAAATGACCATATATTGAATATTTATAGTCATAAGACCATATATTCTTACATGCATGGGAAAATACAAACAGGCAGATGGTTAACCCTTTGACAGATTTGATTGAATATTTGTTAAGAATTTAGTGCTAAACCTGTATGCCAAATTTTCTCTATGTAGCTTTTTACAATTAGAAGTTGCCGAGGTTCGCTTGTACTCGAACAACCAGACACATAGACTTCTTCTGAATAGATTTTCTCGAAAATCTAGTAAAAATCTTAAAATAGGGTGTTAAGTCCATATACTTAATTTCATCTATCCAGTTCTAAGTGTTTTTGAGTCACCGCGCTCAAAGAGAGATTTAATGTCAAAAATGAATTTTTCGAACTCAGAAAGGTCTAAAATATACAGATTCGATAAAAATTCGAATTAGAATTTTTATATACCAACAATACTTTTTCTAAGCTTCGTATACGAGACAGTGAAAATATAGAGGACCTATTAGGCATGTAAATACTAGATAATCTTTCAAGAGTTTATTAACTCTGATATGAAATAAAAATTGGTGAACATGGACCAGTAATTGGATCTGGTGTCTGATCTTTGTTTTAATTATTTTAAATATATATTTCAAATTATTATATATTAAAATGAATATTCATTCATTCGTATAATACTATAACAGCGTAATTTTTAATATTAATAAAAACAAACCTTTTCATTCGTTAAATATATCATTACATTTATATAATTACAATAACTACTCAATAAGGACAATCAATTTATTATATATAATTTTCTCTTTTTCTTACTTTAACCCTTTCTAGGGCCGTGGGAAGTATGCTTCCCATTAAATTTATCAATTTTTGTATGGAATTATGTAGGTTGGCATAAGTTCTGACAAATTTTTTTAGTAAGTCAGAAACTTAGATGCTTCAGTTCTTTATCTTAGACAAAATGATATGTCTTGATTAGTTACTTAATTATTAATTAACCAAATTAACTAATTAATCAAATTAAATTTATCTAATAAGCTAAATGAATCCCTTTTCTTATTCTAATTTCAAGCCTAAAAATATTTTAACATAATATGACTAGAAAATAATGGCCCTTTAAAGGGTTAAAGTACTTTTTTTCTTTGAGTGCATATTTTATCAGTAAACTGGGAAGAACTATTTACTGATTTAACCTTTCCTTCTTTCCCAAAAGAAAGCTTTGCCCTTTTTGGATTGTCAGAATCATAGGATAGTATAAACACAAAATAGTATAAATAGTTTATTGAATTCATATACAACTCCCAATCCCTCTCCGTATACAAAATTTGATATCAGATAGTAATCGAATTGATATTAAATTGCAATCAGTTCGAATTCTGTTTTTTGCCATTTAAGATAATTGATAGAAAAATAATTTTGGATTTAATTACTATTGAAGAGGTAACGCAAGTTAGGAAGTTAATATATCGATTAATATATATAAAAAAAATTTCCCGATATATGAGGCCGTAACTGTTATAGCTTTTACAGGAACGAAATAAAATTTTGGTTCAATGTATTTTGAGATATGCGCTCAAGAATTAAATGAGCAAAAAAATGTTAAACTCTAACAGTTACGGTTATTTCAAACTTTTCAAACGGCAACACCGACTTTTTTTTATTGCAATATGTTCTCCATATCAAAAAACAATAAACAGCCTTAGAACGGTACCTGTAGCATGAAAGTCTTCAGCGCTAGATAAACTAAGAAGAAAAGAGGAAACAGCAAAGTTGTGCCTGGCAGAGATTTAAATTTCAATGCATTCCTTTCGACATGGAACGTGCTTTGGTACTAGGTATCATCTGCCGTATGCAAAGCATCATCGTGGTTGAAGCAAGTCAAGTAGAAAATTTGTGAAATATAATAAAATGTTTTGCTTCTCTGCTGTTATTGGTTATTTTCTCTTTTTTTAATCAGTCTAGCGCTGATGAATTTCGTATTACAGGTACCCTTCCAGCGCTGTTTATTCCTTCTTGCTATGGGGAACATAGTCCAATAAAAAAACGTTGATGTTGCCATTTGAAAATTTTCAAATTTTGTTACTGCATCCATAACTGTTAAAGTTTAACTTTGTTTTTCATACGATTCTTGAGCGCATACCTCAAAAAATCTATGAATTGAAATTTTATTCCATTCCTCTGAACTGTATGATAATTATGGTCTCATATATTGGAAAAATGTTTTTGATAATCACAAATAAAAGCATTAAGGAGTTAAGCATCAGTGATATCTGGGTTATTTATAATAATAAAGGTGCTAAATAGCTATTAATATTCAATTTCAAAAGTACTATAAACATATTTTAAATGTTACGTAACTGCCATGTTCAACCTTGTTCTCGAAGGCCTGAAAATCGCTACTAAATAGCATTGAGAATTCGAGCAACAGCAAAGCGTTATCATGTGCTTAAAATCGTTTATTGCCAGACTGCGCATTCAACAAAATGTTTATAGGGTTTTAATTTTTAATTTACTCAACTTTGAAGCAAACAATTTCTTTTAACATCCCTATCCTATATAAAAGATTCCTAAGCATTTAGAAAGTATTCAAGACTATTTAGTGGGTACTCGGATGTCCCTCATAGTTTTTTTTTCATTCTATCAACTTGACTTTTAAATTAGCAATTTTTATTTAAAAAAATGAAAAATAAAGAAAGAAAAACAGACTAGCCACTGTTTAATCAAAATGAACAATATGCACTAAATACCTTAGCATTATTCTTCGTCCATCAGCAAACGATATTTACTCCTCCCTTCCGTTCATAACCCTTTCTCCCTTCCTATATACTAAAAAATCGTTTGGTGCAAATGCATGCATTTCTCCTGGTCCAGAGGAGGGAGGAAGTGATGATTCGAACCCCTCCCCTCCCTTTTCCGGTCAATGATTAGGAGTAAGGAGTTGTGACGTCAGCAGGAAAAGGGAAAGACAGCAAATAAACAATGAAAAAGGAATGTGGAGAGGATCGTCTGCGAAAAAAGATTAAAGGTGCGCCTCCCGAGTGCGAGCAGACGATTCTGAGAGGAAAGAAAAGACAATGGGGTGATCGGAAAGAAGGAAAACACAATTAGCGTTATCGATTACAAGGAGTGGTTATACTTGTGATTGGAATCGGAATTAATATCAGTCCGTGCACCGTACGGAGTCCGATGATGATGGGTTTAATCGTCATTTTGTCCTCGATTCACTTCCTCCCCCTTTCCCCATATTCTTTGGCATAATGGGTTTCCTTCTTTTTTTTATCCTTGTTGTAAATTGTGTAAAGTGAGATCGCAGGTCAGGGAGCATTAGATGCAAACGAGAAAATAAAAGAAAGGAAATAAATATATAGCTAATGTTATTTTGACCAGCTGTTTTACCCAGGATGTTTCAGAATTAATGGCGAAAGTTTTACGAACATAAAACAAAAAAAAAAATTATGTCAGCAAGCTGGAAGGTAAAAATGGGTTCCTTTACATCTGAGTTATTATCTGGCAACATAAATTGTTGATGTTAGAAACAGTCAAAATTAGGGCTTGAAAATCACATTTCGGCTCCTAACTTTTAAGATAGTGGAGTTATCGAAAAACTTTAAATAAAGAAGTTGTTTGTCTTAATAAGGCGCTAATTTGGACAATTGAATTTATTTTTCTGTCTTTAACATAAAGAAAATTATAGGAAAATGAAAAATTTAATCTCCCTCCATGTCCACGCCCATTGAGCTAGACGGGCCACTTCAATGGAGACTAATCGTCGGCGAACGAGAGTGGGACACAGCATTTCCGAAGTAGTGATGAAATCTGGTTTTCGTTCATCACCATTTCAAGCGTGTACTGCGAATATCAGGTTTCCGGTGAAACTTCAAATCTCCGACAGCGGTGCGGCCGGAAACAGACCTTGACAAAACGGAATCATCGACGGCTGAAAAGAATTATTACACGAGATAGACGCTCAACACTTCTTCAAATTACTGTGGATTTGAATACAGGCCCGTCAACAAGTGTCAGCATACGCACTGTGCAACGTACCCTAAATGCTATGGTCTTTTGCAGCCGCAGACCGTCTCGTGTACCATTGTTCACTTTGCGACACAAAGCTCTGCGTCTTGCATGGACTCGCCAAGACCATCATTGGACTCTTAGTGATTGAAAAAATGTAATCAAGTCTGCCGAGTCACGTTTCCAATTGTATCGGAAGGATAGCAGTGTACGGGTGGGGAGAAAATCCCATGAATCCATGGATTACTGATGTCAACAAGGAGCTGTTCAAGCTGCTGGAGGTTCTGTTAGGGTATGGGGCGTGTGTAGTTGTCATGAAATAGAACCGTTGATACGTATAGATTCGACCATGACAGGTCAGTGATACGTTAACATCCTTTCTGACCGCCTGCATCCATTCAAGTCTTGTGCGCATTCCGACGAAAGTATACAATTCCAACAGGATAATGCGTCACCCCACAGATCTACAGTAGTTACCGAGTGGCTTGAAAAACACTCTTCTGAATTTTTTTCCCTCTCTTGGCCACCTAATTCCCCTGACATGAGCATTATCGAGCCTATCTGAGATGTTTTGCAACATGTTGTCCTTAAGAGATCACCACTTCGCACTTGCATTGCTTCGTGGGCTGCCCTGCAGGAATCCATCTCACACCGTGTTGCGGCACTTCTACGTGCTCGTAGGGTTCTACACGATATTAGATTGGTGTACCAGTTTTTCTGGCACTTCCGTGTATATGCAAGTGTGTATTCAGTGTATATGCATATGTTCACTGAATTAATTTAAAAAAATATTTTTTTTAATTCAATTCCTATTTATTATCTTATTATTATATCTATCTATATTATTTATATATATCTTATATTATTTATGATCGGGTGTCGCGTCAATAATCTCAGAGCTTGGCGACCATTTGGCAACATGGTGGTGGATTTGGCGACCAAATAGAAATTACTGGACAAATTTAATAAATTAATTAAGATTTGGGGGGAAAAACTATATTAACATCAAGCGTCATCCACTACAAGTTTAAAAAAAATGAATTTGAACTTGAATGGATGAATAAACAGTATTTTATTAACGATTGAAAATTTGAACAAGATATATAAAAATATATGTATAGGGAGAGTGTGAACTAACAGTAGGAATTATAAGAAATTAGTGAAAAATGCAATGCAAAATTCAATGAAGATATTTATTAAAAGATATCCGTATTTATTTCATATTTTCACTTAAAACAAGAAATAATTTCGATCTTATTGTTTCAAATAGTAGTTATATTTTCTGGTTGATCATTTACAGTAACTATTTTCAGTTTCAAATGCTATTTATTTCTTTAAGATATTCAGAACATAGAAGAGAGAAAGCATCAGTTCAAGTATTTGAATATATTTTTTTGTATGATTAATGCAAACATTTTCATTAATTATAGACAAAATCAATTGTATACAGAGGAATTAATTCGGATAATAAAATTAAAAACCTTTGGTTTATTGAAATTTTGTTTTTGACGAAAAATATATATGTTGACTCATGTTTCCATTTTATGTGTATTTCTGCATTTGAAACTAGATTATTTTCTAATACCTGAATTCTTCATCAAATTCTTCAAAAGAGCAATATATATTTATATATTCCTTAAAGAAATAACATATCAAAATTTTGAAATCATAACTTTTACCTAAAATATATTTTTATTAATGTAATAAAGTATAAAATTTCACATCTTTCCATTTTTTATACCTTTATGTATAAATCATAAATATTATGGATTCTTTAACAAAAATCAGCGACAGCGGTCTCCAGAAGATTTTTCGCATATTCTCAAATAAAAGTGTCCCATTCGAGAACCAAAAAATTGACAAAGAACTACAATCGTAGTCACAAAAATACATACCAAATTTGACATATTTAAGAATTTTTGAGCTATCGTGTTTACATTTTTCTGAAAGTACAGACCGACAGATGGTCAACCCATAGTGCGATTTTGCTCAAAATTTAATAGGTATATAGACTACAGATGCCAAATGTGTGTATTGAGTTTTATCTATTAAGCTCTCTACGTTTTTTAGTTATCGTGTAAAATTATATTCGAACAGCCGGACAGACAAACGGATCCTCTGAGATAAAGTTGTTCAAAATTTGATAGAAATACAAAGAGTTTTTGAGTTATCTATATCAAAGACAGACGGACATTTTCCAAAATTGCGTTTTCTAAACTCAGGGATATCTAAAACGAGGAGATTTGTCAAAATCTCGAGTTCAAATTTTTTGATGATTGCTATACCTTTTCTGTACTACATATACGAGAAAGTAAAAAAAAATCATATTAAAGTTTCTGCTTGTGATTTTTTAAATATTCTTCAATGGTTCTGAAAGTACAAATCTACAAATATTGAATAATTCTTGTTGGACTGACTCAAATGTTGATAGGTGTTAAATCTGAACATCGAATCTTACTCATGAGCTCTTTTCGTTTTGTAAATATGGTGTCCACTTATATTCGAACAGCAGAACAGACAGATTCCATCTGAACAGATTTACTCAAAATTTGATAGAAATCTAAAAATTGGATGTAAAGACTATATACCAAATTTCATCTGTCTAACTGAAAGCGTTTCTGTGTTACCTTTGTCACAAACAGACAGACAGAAATTTTTTAAATGCGTTTTCCGAATTCAGAAAGCCGTGGAAATTCCTCAACATCTCGAATACGAATTTTTCGATGATTACAATATTTTTTGTATCCTTCGTACATGGGAGAGTAAAGAAAGATGGCGCCCCTCAATGGAATAAAAGTCTTATTTTATTTATCTATTCGCACAAAATTAAATTCTGATTCTGTTAAAATAATGTATAATGAATCGATAATACACAATTGTGACATTAAAATCTATCGTATTCTGGAACTCTGGAACATTAAAATCTGAGTAAAATAATTCCATCTTTACAAATTTAAAACAGAAAAGTCGAATAAGAAGGTTTAATAACGGGAATAAAAGGTCTCAAATTTTATTCGACTTCAGTTTCAAGTGCTCAAGGTTGCAGCCCTGTAAAAGTTGCTTTTCAACGATAGCATCTGTATTGCCGGTAATCAATTAGATGTAGCAAAATGGCGGCTTCGCAAATTAGGTAAAATATGATTTTTAACCAATTCAAAAAATTAAGTATTAACTTAAAAAAATATGTACGTTCCAATAAAAAAAAATATTTAACTATATGTAACAGCAGTCTTGAAATTGCTGTTAATAATTCTGGAATTTCCATCTGACAGTCTCAACAATTACATAGTTACTAGCTCAAGATGATAAAGGAATTTGCGATGCAGCTTAAACAAACAGAACCAGCAGGAGTTTTCTTCTCGATTTCTGGTATAAGTAGACAATCAGCTCTTTCTTTTATAGTCTCCTTCTATTCTCTTGTGCATTCCCTGTACGTATACCTATGTAAGAATAATTACTTCTAAATTCCAATTTTCGCGTGCCATATTGCAGCATTGCGCATTTTATGCTACGCAATTTGACGAAAGAAACTGAATTTATTTTAGATACCTTCCTTGTTACAGAATGGACTGAAAATTTAAAATAGATCCACCATTTTTACTATAATATTACATTTCAGATTTCATTTATGTTCGGAACATAAGTCGTGGGAATTAACACTATTTTCAAAATTCTAAATGATACTTCAAGATCATAATGAATAAAACGCTCAAAAGTGAAGTTATTTCTGCTCATATATTCATCGCCACTTCATGATATCACTCTAGATTCAACTTCATATCTTCTCTATTGACATCACATATAATGGCCACTTCATTGACAGTAGCGGTATTTATTTCATATTTGCTTCCCTTTAGAATAGAATTGCTGGTCCTATTTTGATTCTTCTGCTGTCAAATGCTATTTAGAATGAAGTTTTTCTTTGTTGCAATAGAAGAACCTTTGCTGAAAAAAAAACCTTTACATTTATCAAATTTTATGTTGCTAGCTGTGATAGATTTGATTGTTGTGTTTTATCAATAATTCATTTAGAAATATTTGAAAATTCTATTATGGAAAATAAAAATAAGAGTTGTGTTTAAATTCGTCTGCAGCGAAACGAAATTTGTTCTTAATATCGTCTGATTCTGTATTTCTCTTCTGTTTCACGTATTTTCATTTTATTGTTTAGGCATTCTGTTCATCAAGTGCATATTTATTTGGGGAAGATGCTCAGTTTTTATGCCCAATGCAAAATTTTAATTCCTACACGTATGATTTTGCTAAATAAGTTTTTTGTCATGATTTAATTAGATTAATATTTGCATTAGCCCATGCAACTTGTAGACCAGCGACTGCACAAAAGAATTGCAGAAATACACATAATTAAAAAATCTGTACACTAATATAAGAAATTGTTTATTGTCCCGAAAAGTTTATCTTTAGCTTCTTATCAATCTATAGGTATTTTTAACAATCAAAATTAAAAAATAAATAAGTTAAATATCAAAATGATGCACCATTTTGAACATTTCTGGAGAAGAGACATTCAAATGCAAAGGGTTAAAATTATTTATGAGTAGAAATGCTTAATAAATAAGCCAATCAATGGGAACGAAAAAGAACAAAGCCAAGGCAACTTTAGAAATTTTGCGCATTTTGATAGTGCAATCCAATGAGTTTAGTTATATTAAGGTCCCGTTTTAAAGCAACACTAGGGCAAAGCAAACCTTGTAATTTTGAACAGCAGTCAGATGACGAGGACGACACCTGAGCTGGCACCTCTCGATCCACACCACACCAGTGGGAGGACGTTTGGCCCTGACGGATTTAACGTGCAACAGACCCCCTTACACGACGGTTCTTCGGTGGAATAAGGTCTTGAACCAGAAATCCTATGCTCACGAGCCGAGATCTTATCACCAATCCACCGTGGCCCCTTGCAATCCAGTAACAACATGCATTTAGTTATTAAATGACATATAAAATTAAATTTATCTCGTGATCGTGATGCTATTTTAACGTGCAACAGACCCCCTTACACGACGGTTCTTCGGTGCAATCAGATCTCGAACCTGAAACTTCACGGCTCACGAGCCGAGACCTTACCACCAGGCCACCGTGGCTCATTGAAATCCAGTGACAACATGCATTTAGTTATTAAATGACACATAAAATTGAATTTATCTCGTGATCATGACGTCTTTCATCATCAAAATCATCATCTTAAATTGCCAAACCACAAATAAAGATTTTCAACGTAGCATATGGATTTAAAAAATTCTAGTAATTTCCAGCTAGTAATTCCAAAAAAGTTTAGTAATATTATTATTCTAGTAATTTCTTTTGAACTGTTTCTGTTCGCCATTTAAAATATTCCTCGTTATATACAATATACTTAAATAATTGTACAAAGATTAGCCTTCCTTAAATTTCTTTTTAATTTTTTAGTCTATTAAGTATACAAATCATATATACAAATATGCTTAACATATACAAACATATACTTAATATATAGAAATTTAAATCGTATATATTAAGTATACAAATATTAAATATTCTAATCATTAAAAACTTCGAACACAAACTTTTGATGAATTCTTACATTTCAAATCTCCTTGTTTCCGAAAAGCATATGTTAGGAAATAATCTATATATCTATGAACACGATAACTAAGAAACATTTTGAGCTACATAGATGAAATTATGTATATACAGTTACCGTAGATTTCTGCCAAAGTTTGAACGAAATCCATTCAGTGGAAGACTATCTGTCCGACTGTCCGAGTATAAATGAACATAATAATTACAAAACATAACGAGCTAGGTAAATAAGATTTTGTAAGCAAATTGATTATTCAAAGTGTAGACTCGCTTCAAATTTGGAACGAAATTCTTCAATGTATTTACCGTATGTCTGTTTGTACATTAGTATGCACGCAAACAAGACAACTCAAAGCGCTGTGACGTAAATAAATGAATTTTCGTATTTGATCTTATGACTATAATTGAAATTCTCTGAAGTTTTAGCTTCAACCGGATGGAAAGAATCATCCAAAATAATATTCGATTTTCTGATGCTTGTGTTTTAACTGTATGCCAACAACTAATCGCCAAATATGGCATACGAGATTCAGTAAAAATGCTAAAGTTACACCATAGATCGATCTTTCGTATATATTATTCGTCGGTGCCATAAAATTAACATACAAATATCAATCACTTTAAAATCATTCGGCACATATATGGGATACTGAAAATAAAAATCTGAGCACTCGGGATCTCGAACAGGGTGCACAATTTTATGCGAGAATGGGAAAAAGAATAACACTTTTATTGGAGAATATGCGAGAAAATTTGAAGAAACCACTCCGTTGTTTTTATATAAATCCTGAAATATAACTGATATGCTAAGACCCAGCAATCAAATAACTTATTGAATCAACTCCACACTAGATAGATTTCAATTAGTAGTAAAATAAAACAATTCAATTTTTAAAAATCAACTTAAAAAAATTTTTACATTGATCCAGCATTAATAAATGTATTGTCTGAATCGTACAGAGGAAACATTCGAAGACACCAAAGAACGTCATTTTAATAAACGTTTGTAGCAACCGGTGAAAGAAACCTAAAATTCGCAGTCTTTTGTTTGAAACATAACAGTTCCTTTAAGGAACTGTTTTTCAGCTTTCGTCTGCCGCCAATTACCGAAATCACGATGGCATCATCAAATCTCGTTTGCAGATTCTCTCTTTGGGAGGAAACAATCATTCCAGCGACTTCGAAAAGCGCGGGAAACCATTCATTCTATAAGGCGGAGCGTTCGAAATCCCAACAATGCCCCGAGAAAATAGGGAAGTGATTTTAAATGCATTTAAGACCAAACAATGAAAGCTTTTAGGGACGGAATGTTGGCGAGTGTATTCTTCTTGATCACGCGAAGCCTTTATTCAAATATTCTTCGGGAAAAGTAATTAAACTCAATTTATCGACTTTCTTGGCCTGCAGGTGGCGCTCGCGTGGTGCCTTGCAAACGAGGTTTCACAGACTGCCAGCTATAGACTTCCTAAGTCTTTGATTATGCAATGATGGACGATTTTGATTACGTGTAAAGCAGCAGGAGGGAGGGGGGATGGACGAGGGGGTTGTGTGTGCTCAACCAATCAATAACATCTGTGAGGGACTCGAATAAGGTTGCTCTATACGGCGATGTAATTCGGCAGGCTTGCTAGAGATGCTGCCTCGTATTTGTTTGTTTGATGTCCTGTCTGTATTCATTTTGCAGAAACAATACATTCAAAACATAACGTCGTAATTGCGTTTAGGATTATGTTGTCCATTCTTGAAGGTTTCCCATTTATACAAATGATTGGCTCAGTTCATTTGTTGAAGGGATGCTTTCATTGTTCAACTCGTTCTGTCTGCAACAATATAAATAATAAAGTATGTAAATAATGTATTATTATTGATTTTACTATATTGTTTCAAATTTAAAGGGATGATAGTTTTTGCATCTGAACTAGCATAAAAAATCATGTGACGCACAAGTCAAACCAGTTACTTCAATTTCAAAAACGGCTATAGTTCGTGCGTGATGATAGATTTTTAAAATTTCCAGTCTTCGGAAAAAGATATCGACATTTCTTTCATTACAAAAAGAATGTTAGTGAATAATTTCTTCATTGTGACTACGCCGAAAACTTTCTTTGTTCACCAAACTAACCGAAGTCCCTAATGGGTTTAAAGAGGGTTGTACGCAAATAATTCCTTCTTCTTGTCGAAATTAGCCCCATTTGTGTAAACCGGGTCGATATGGAAATCACAAATTGACTACTCTAACCTACCCTAAAGTATGCGGAAAAAAACTGAATGACCGGACCGATTCGACAGCAACACTAGAGGGAAGTATGGTTGAGTCTTAAAGGCCATCACCGGCCATGGTACAACCCTCTCTGTAGAAAGTTCGTCTCATTATCAATGGGAGGTAGCCAACCCCCCACCTTTTCTGTACACACCAGGGTGGCGAGAACCACCCATCATACCGGAAGCTTCTCATCTTCATTTTTGAGGTGCCCCAGTAGGAGGAGTCGATATGTAAAATAAAAGTTCTTTCAATATAGTAATACAGGCATGAAAAAAATACGTAGAAATCTGAAAATGCTTCATTATACGATGAGGCGCAAAATAACAGATTTTTGAAGGTCAAGTCACCCTCCATTCTTATTATGAGCTAGTTCTCATATTGCTAGTAATTCCAAATTACTTATATAAACGTCATATTCGGTTGCATTTCCAGCTTATTACCCTGAGCTTGTTTAAATTCGCCTTTTATTCTAAACAAGAGTTTGCTTAAAGGCCTGTTTCCAAATTAATGCAGTCATATGATACATAAAAAAAACAAGTTAGTTAAATTTTAAAATCCATTGTGTATATTTTAGTGGGAAAATTCTTATGACTAACTAAAGATACAATTAAGCAAAACGATTTACAGTCAGATGTTAGACAATATGTTTGGCTATGTTTAACATGAGAATTTGACACCACAAATTTACCCTGCCCTAATAAATTTATTTCGGCATTAGAATCAAGTAAAATTTAATCAATACAAAACTGAGTTTAACTTAATATTCACTCTCCAAATATGAAACTAAGGCTAACCTCTTTCAAGATTCTTCTAGGGAAAATTCTTAAACTTAAGTAAAATGCTTACTTCAGCATAGAGCCGACGCTTATACTTTAGCATGTAACAGAAGTTTTGCTCCATTGTTTGGCTATTATCCATATAATGTTACCAGATTTGAAGACAACATAGTGTTTGGCTTGATGGTTGGGTTGACGGGGTGCCTAGCCCCGGGAGGGGCTTATCCCCGGTAAGGAGAGACTTCACAGTGCTTTGCTGTCTATACTTTGCCGTGGCCGTCTTCGACGAAATTTGGAGATGACGAGTGTCAGGACTCATTGTGATTGTCTGATATTAGGGTGGGGGGGGGGGGGTACGCTGCCGTTGGGCTTAGTAAGTTTTTACGGCTTGTGAGCTAGAATTGGCTATTGAGATACAGTATAATTTGAGTTTGAAAAAATAAAATTTAGGAAGAAAAACTAAGGGGCTGAGATAAATTAAAGTAGTATATTACGGGGTCTTCTAGAATTTGTAGATGGTTTATATTTAGGATTTTAGCTATTGCTTCATTTTCATTCTTATCCATGTTTTTAAAGAAGTTAGTGGCTAGATTTTTAATGAATTTTTTAAGAGGGGGATAGTCTAGGCATAAGTACATATTTGTATTGGGCATGTAGTATTTCATATTGCAGAAATTTCTAATTAAGTTATTTTGCTGGCGTTCAATAAGTCTAAGATTAGTCTTGGCAGCATATCCCCACACAGGGCAGGCATAAGTTAAAACTGGACGCAAGTAGGCAGAGTAAATAAGCATTTTATTTTGTCTACTCATTTTGGAGTTTCGAGAAATTAAGGGATAAAATTTACGAGTTAGGTCTCGAAACTTTTTAGCTGTGTAAATATAGTGGGGTTTCCAAGTTAATTTACTATCTAGAATTACGCCTAAATATTTGCATTCCTTAGACCACGGGACAGTTTGATTTTTAATTTTAACTGGGGAGAAATTCTTTTTACAGTTATTTTTATTAAAAACTATAGCTTCAGTTTTACTAGCATTTATTTCAATTTTCCATTCGACGAACCAGTCCTCAAGAGATTTAATATGTCGGTTTAAAGCTATGGTAATGAAATTTTGATTTTTGTTTCTAGCTAGTATTGCAGTGTCATCAGCGTACATGCACAACATAGTGTTAAATTGCTTGGGGATATCATTAATAAACAAGGAAAATAAAATTGGCCCTAGTTTAGATTCTTGAGGTACACCTGCAAGAATAGGTTTTACTTCCGAAAATTCATTGTTTATATAGTGTTTGGCGACAACTTGCACCAATTTTTTAACTTGGCCATAATTTGGCGCCGAGGTTTGATGCCAATATTTGGCTACCAATTATACTACGCTGTTCCTTACTATCAATATCTATTAATTTTGATTCAATTTTGGAGCTCTTTCAAAAGTTTGTCTCAGCCGGGCTGTCTCTTGTTAAAATTTTTCTAAGTGATATGCGCATGAAAATTGTGTATGTAAACTAAATATTAGATTGAAAGAAAAAATATTCAAAATGCATGTTCAATTCTTTTTCCTATATTACGAAGTTAAACCATACTGTCGGAAAAATAAATCGAGATCAGAAGTACCCCAGCTAATCGCGGCATTTAAGCTCTTTACCTTTAATAAATTTTGATACAAATAGACACATTTTATTAAATTTCAATACTAACAGCGTAATCATGAGAAGTCTAACCACCTGATCTTTACTCACCAAAACTAACAACAAATTGTAAACAATGTCTGAATGGTAGATTGAATGGAGTTCCGAAAATGTCGTGATGTTGTGAGAGGTCCTTCAAAGAAGAAAATAGGGATGACCTACTAGGGGACCAGAACTTTTTTCTTGTTAAATTCGCCATATCCGTCAACCACCTCCTAAGTGCCTCTCCCATATTCCATGAAACGAGGACACAATCGTTACCACCGAATTTTTGTTTCAGCACATGGCCAATTGTACTAATATCAGTTATATTTTTTAACTAGTTGCCTTGCGCAACAGGCTGGTTCCCTGGGGATATTAGTTATATTTAAAAATAGTTCTATCATTTAGATTTATTTTCATGACCAGGACTCCACCAAACTGTCAGCCACTGAAGTTGTGTCGTTTATTGTTGGTTTAATTTAGTTCATTTTGTACATGAACTTTTCTAAAAGAGGCCAGTGACATGACATCATAGCGCTATTAAAAACGCAAATATGTGATTTGTTTATCTTCTAACTTTCACGATACTGTAACTTCATTTTTTTATTCGTCTTACAAACTACTTGCAGATTCTTTCTTCTTTAGTTTTCAGCATTGGAAAGAAATTCACATGATTAAGTATTTGATGAAACAATGAAAACGGTTTGAATTTTAAAGTAGTTCATATTGTTACGAAATTTTTCTTCTGCTACAAACACCGTCAATTAATCTTAATGACGCAGCGCATTTAATCTCTAATAGTTCATTAGTTCAGCAGCTTTCTTGCTGTCTAATCCTCCAAGACCTCTTATTCGTCGGCGACTCCGACTCCTCTCATACACACACAACTTTTGACGATCCACACCACTTCTTCCGATACACACGACTCGACCCTCCTCGCAGCTTCAGATTGCAGGTCTTTTATAGTTCCGGGAGGCGGGGCTAGAATCTTCTGACCAATCAGGGCGCATCTGACTGTACCTCGGGTCTTACTAGATGGATCGTGAAAGTTCTCGAACTTTCCGGTATTATCCATTTAGTCGCCAAACTCGCCAAATTTATCGCCAAGCCGCTAAATGCTCGCCAAGTCTGTCGCCAAGCTCTAAGTTCATTGATCTCAGCACGTACAGGACCGATCGTACAACGGTCTTTCTTACGATGACTCTATTCGTGCCGGGTAGCAATATTATAGGTTCGTAACAATATTCTATTGTTGGAGATTAAATTTAAAATAGAAATAACCAAACTTCAAGACAAATTTGTACGATTATTATAGTAGTATTGTTAAAAAAACATAGCAGTATTGTTTGAATTAATAGAAAATATTATAGTAGTATCTTTTGAAATAATGGAAAATTCAATTTTTCTTCAATAATATTTTCAATAGTTCAGTAGTCATACTTGGAAAAAGGGCAAAATTTAGCTTAGTTTTTAATTAATTAAATTTTTATTGAAAATTTGGAAAAAGTCGCTCCGAGATGCGCAAGTGCATTCCCTTCCTTTAAGGTATGTATGTGTGCAAAATTTGGTACTGGTAGGTCAAACGGTTTGGTTTGCAAAGTGCCAGCACACACACATTCATCATTATTATTAGTAGAGGTATGTTGCACCCCTCATTAAACAAGTGACTAGTTCCAAATTCACTTCAATCAAATATTATTTTATAAACATCAATCTTCCAATTCATTTTAAAAAAAAATTGACTTGCTGCCTTCAGCTTTTAGTTGCTTGTCTGTCATATTTGTTCTTACTGGTCATAGTCATTTGTCATATATGCTTAAAGTAATAGTGTAAACTAAAGAATCGTTTCCTTAGCTACAAACTATAGACCTATTTCGATCATTTTTATTTCATACTAGCCGCCTTTGGCGACCAGCCGGTTCGCCAATCTTAATGTTCATTTAAATTTTAATAATTAAATAGGTTGAACCGGAATACTCCGGTCGTATCATTAAATATTTTACGCGATTCCAACTTTAATAGATTCTTCAGCAAAATATTTTAAAACTTCAAATTTTGATAGTCATATAATTCACTCATAATATTATAAAGGCCTTCAGTCATAGCGTGGTATGTATCTCTCTCATTTTCTGTTACCCCTCGTAGAAATTATGCTTTAAATTAAAGTGTAAATGATTAATCTGCAATTAATATAATAATATTTTTTACTGAAACAAAGCATTTTTTTTAATAATATGATTACTGATAATAGAGTCACTGAGCGTTTAAACTTTATGGTCACTAAAGAATATCTTTCTTAATTTATGTAATATTTCAAGAATTTTTCAACAAAAATTTCTCAGATTCATCATGAAAAGATCGATTCATTAACAATGTTTCATTTTAAATGCATCAAACACTAAGAAAATAAAATGAATCGTTTAAAATAATCCGTCGAAAACAGGTTTAAAAAACTACCTAAAAATGATGTACTTAAAACTATAAGCATATACAAAAAAATATATAACTAACATAAATACAATTTACTTACAAAAGCAGGCAACTAACCTAAAAATAATATGGCAACACTCAGAACATAATGCGCATGCGTGAATTTTCTTCGCCACTTACGGTAACGCAAATGCGTGAATTTTTCTACGCCAGTTGGGGTAACGCTATGCAGATTATACATTTTTAATTTCCTTTATTCTGTGTTATTTTAATTCAAAAGTACTTCAGAATGAATCTGAAACATGGATTAATTAACAATGTTTCATTTTAAATGCATAAAACATTAAGAAAATAAACAGAATCATTTGAAATAATCCGCCGAAAAATGTTAACCCTAGCCTCATTACTGTTGGGAGAAAAAAACAACAACTAAAGCCTTACTCATTTGGCGGTGGGGAAAATGGAAGATTTTTTTTGGCGGAAAAGTTGGCGGTGGGGAAAATGGAAGATTTTTTTGGCGGGAAAGTTAGTTTTTAATTAATAATTAAAATTCTAATTAAAATTTCAAAAAAAGGGACCCCAGGTGCACATTCCCGACCTCTAAGGTATACATGTACCAAATTTGATAGCTGTATGTCAAATGACCTGGCCTGTAGAGCGCCAACACACACACTCATTGAGCTTTATTATAAGTATAGATAAAATTAATATCCCCACAGATCATATGAATTGCATTTCAAATAAATGATACTCTTTTCTCCACAAAGAGATATTTATGAGAAATATTTCAAAAACATTATCCCATTATAAGATCACTTCACTTCATTCTGTAGGGGGAGGATAAAATTTTAACAGAATTCCCATCCAAAGTTATTAAATAAAATATCTAATGTACAGATTTTGCAAATTTAGTTTCGCATTGGAGCTACCTATATGTAATCAATAAGTGCTTTACCCCTTACCTTCATTTTTGAGAGACATTGTAAAATAAAATTTAGATAGAGACCCAACCGTAGCAACACGACCGATTTCGTCAGTTTTCACCCAATTCATTTCGCCACTTTGTAAGCATAGATAATCAGAATGGTCCATCATTATTTTGCAGTCATGATTTAAAATAATACTTTCTTTCGTTTTAGTAAGATGCATTTCAAAAAAATTAGTCGACATGATTATACTAATGTCATTAACTTTGTCTCCGAAGATGGATGATATTAATAAGAATAAATTATTCATTCAAATGAAATTTAGGAACAACTTCTTATCATAAGAAAAATATAATTACAATACTATAAATAAAAGTTTTACATTAATGATAGAGCATTCTGATTGGTTTGGCATGTGGCAAAATTGTCAATTTAGCGACAGAAGCAGACGAAATTGATCCAGTTGTGGCAGAAAGCATCGCTTCATTTTATAATATTTTTCGAAATGAAAAGAGAAATATTTTTTACGACGATTGATGACATTACAATATAAGTATTCATATGAAACATTTTTTAAAAAATAATTTCAGTGGCCCTGGCTGGTGAACTCTATCGTGGTATTTCACCATACTGAATAAAAACTTAAATTTTGTTTTTTCGATTTACCCTTAAACTGGAGTGTACTGAAAAAAAACAGGTGGATCTGATGGCATATCTTGTGATTATGAACTTTGATATGAAACAAAAATTGACAAAATAAAGATAAATCTTTGAGTGGTACTTAATAATTAGCGGTGAAAGAGCAAAAACTCGCCAAATGTAACACCAAAATTCGCCAATCTATAAGCGCGCTAGAGAGCGCTTCTAACTTACGAGAAGAAAATTAGCATCTGTTTAAAAGAGGAAAATCGAATTTCCGCCAAAGAAATTATCGCCAATGAAACGCCAAATCTTCACCATCAATTAATAAGTACTGTTTGACGGGTTTATTTTTTATTATTACTTTAAATATATAAATTGCATGTTTCAAGTATGTTTTTTCCTCTTTTCCAGGATTAATCGTCGCGAGATTATGAGATTGAAAAGGCGTGTGCGGCATTTGTTCAGCAGGATAAAATATTCTGCCCGCTTTGTGGTGGAGTAGGGGTATCAGTCCCCCCAAGAAAGAAGCCAAGGTAAGAAGAGAACATCACTTTTACTTCTATGTTGGAACAACATATCAAATATATGTGAACAAAATATCAAATCATAATGTACAGCACATCCGTGAAATATAATAATGCTTTTTTAATTTTTTCACCTACATAGAAAAGAATTGTAATCTTCAAAAAGCACGAACTCGAGGTTTTGTGGAATCTGCACATTTCAAATATCTCTGAGTGAAGAATATACATTTTTTTTAAAATTATGTAGATTTATATCTAAACACAAAAATGTTTAAAGCTAAACGGATGAAATTTGATATAGACATTACGCCATAGTTGTAGATTTCTTGCAAATTTTTAACGAAAGACATTCAAAAGAAGTTGTGGTGAAAGCTTATAAGCCAATTAACAGCCACGCTACACGAGCAATTGCTTTTGTATTGTGGTCATGTTACTGGGCTGCAAACTATAAAGTCCCAGGTTCTATCCTCGCCCATACTAATCACGCCTCATCGGTGATTTCGGACGATGAACCTTCAACCTTCGTACAGCTGTTGTGGCGCCATCTACCCACAGCAACCCAAAGTCGTCGGACTCATTTGACGCAGCAACAGCATCAGCAACCACTCGCTTGGCGCTACTCAATTACTCAAATGGGTACAGGCACATTAGACTCAACAGCTAATAAATACATCACCACTCAACAGCCATATCGTTCATCACACCTCCGACTAAATAGAGGGAGAATCTGTGGTGAAAGCTTATAAGCCAGTTAACAACTACGCTACACGAGCGTTCGCTTTTGTATAATGGTTAAGTTACTGGACTGCGAACCATAAGGTCCATGGTTCTATACTCGCCCATACCAATCACGCCACAAAGTCTATCCGTTCGATTATTCAAATATAATTTAACACGATTACTATGAAATGAAGAGAACTAGATAGATAAAATTTAGTACACAGATTTAACATCTGAAGAGTATATATATAAACTTTTTATTCTAATTCCCCTAGGTATTAACCGTCTGTCTGTTCTTTCGCATGCATATAAGAGCAAAAATTCAAAAACTGCCTGCGTCTATGAGTAGCGCGTATTTCCTGTGATCTGGTCATCCCGAGTTCGAGTCCCGGTTTGGGCATGGCTGTTCTTTCCTCTGTGTTCTATCTGTGAGGTGTGTGAAAGACACACACACACCCTCCTGTAAAAAGGGGTGTGCAAGCGATTGTGTGAGTGTCATCTTCATATGAGCTAGAAGTCAGACTTCTGCCCTCGGGTGCTCAGGGGCCTTTACCCTCATTAGTTATTGCACAAAACTCGGCTTAAATCTCAGACTTCTTCAGCGGGCTTGTCTATGACAAGTGCATAAGTAACAACTACAATATAATTGAAAAAGTAGAAACTTATTTAAGTTACTTATTAAGAAACTTATTATTAAAGTTTTGTTTTCCTATTTTAACATTTAATATGTAGATTTTTATCTATACCTGCAGAATCTCAGCTGTCAGATGACAAACCATTTTCCAAACAGCAAGCTCATGAACTTAATGTTATAATAGATGTAGATCCTTGTCTGACGTCAAATTAATTGGATTTTCTGATTTCAAAAATAAAAAAAAAGTTATATCTTGGCTTTGATACAATAAGCATGAAAAAAGCATGAATAAAGTTTTGGGATGAGCTTGTTGATCAAAAGTACACGCATGATCAATTCTCAATTTAAACTTTTCAAATATATCAAATGAATTGGATTTCTTTTTCCAAAACACTAACGCCTTACAAGTTTATTTCATTGGTAAGACAATGTGTAGGAAAAAAATTCTTTGGAATAAAATTGTTGCCTAAAAGCACTGCTGGATTGCCAAAGAAAACTAACCTTCTGTAAAACAATTGTTATTGTGTAGCATTTTATAGGCTAAAACAAAAGCCTTACACGAATTAGCATTCCATTTATTTCTCTCTTTTTCTTACTTCCATTGATTCAACAGTATTAGCAATTCACTCAATTAAGAAACAGTGGTTTGAAAAGATTATTTTAAAGAGAATCGATTTGTTCCTTGTGTTTTAAGTTCCTTTTTTTCACAAGAAACGCGTGTTTTCGGTGAGTAACACGTTTTATTTTAAAAATAAATCCATGCTCTCTAAAAGGCATAAACCATTTAAAGTTTACTAATGGATTTGACCTCTTTCACTGCTTTTAACAAGAGAACGTATGAAAAACAAAATAATTAAAATACGAATCAGAAGGTCTCTTAAACTGCATTATAAACAATTTATTGTCAGCATAATCTTGCAAACGATAAACTTGTCTTACTGTTACTGAAAGAGAAAAATTGGAAATAAATCAAACTTATGGGATCCGGGGTTGTTTTTTTTTTGACGTTTAATAAAGCTACTGAGAAAAAAGAATTTAAATATCATAAATCAGGGATGGGCAGACTTTTATAGGGTACGAGTTACTTCTAATTTTTTCATGGTGTTGCTGTCTACCCAATGGCGCAAGGTCTACAATATTTCCCGGTCTACAATATTACAATACAATCCCGCCAATTTCCAATAATCCTCTAACGTATTTTGAATATAAAAATAAAGCCCTTCATTACACATATTTTTTTACTTTAAAAATTATTAGCTTGTTTTTAGATATGAGCAGAATAATGTAGAAGAGTCAGATGCTAATATATACACTCGTTATTTTCTACCACGACATCGTTACTTCTTTTTCATCACTGTACAACATTTCCAAACATTCGTTCTCTTACTTTTAACAAAAATCCTTGCGATTCACGTCCCATCCCAAATCCCAACAATTTCCAATAATCCTCTAACGTATTTTGAATATAAAAATAAAGCCCTTTATTACACATATTTTTTACTTTAAAAATCATTAGCTTGTTTTTAGATATGAGCAGAATAATGTAGAAGAGTCAGATGCTAATATATACACTCGTTATTTTCTACCACGACATCGTTACTTCTTTTTCATCACTGTACAACATTTCCAAACATTCGTTCTCTTACTTTTAACAAAAATCCTTGCGATTCACGTCCCATCCTAAATCCCGCCAATTTCCAATAATCCTCTAACGTATTTTGAATATAAAAATAAAGCCCTTTATTACACATATTTTTTACTTTAAAAATCATTAGCTTGTTTTTAGATATGAGCAGAATAATGTAGAAGAGTCAGATGCTAATATATACACTCATTATTTTCTACCACGACATCGTTACTTCTTTTTCATCACTGTACAACATTTCCAAACATTCGTTCTCTTACTTTTAACAAAAATCCTTGCGATTCACGTCCCATCCCAAATCCCAACAATTTCCAATAATCCCCCAACGTCAACACAATTCCACGGGATCCGGAAAGGCAGCACCCTTTTCTTCCCCTTCAAGGCCTGTCTCTGACGATTGCCAAAGCTCAAACCACAAATTCCTGGGGCTACCAATTCCGCCGGAATACCCATCTGTTTCCAGACGATATCTCCTGACATGAGCCACCCTCCGACGTCCATGTCATCGATTCCGTGACAGTTCCGATGATGCATTCCATTCGAAGACGGTGGTCCCCCCCCCCATCAAACGAATCTATTGGTATGGGAAATTGTCGCAAGAGAACTATCAGGCCGCGGAATCCATTAAGGTTGTTTTGAGTTATATCTGGGCATTGAGTGCGTAATGGCCGCGTCAAGCAGCCTCTGGATTGAAGGGCTTTGTTGTGTTGGATGAATGAGATGGGGGTGCTTTGATGGTATGGATTGTGGAAAATCTTACACACAGAAGATTATAAATCCTTCCAGCGAATTGTCTAATCTGGTTAGCCGTGAAGTCGCAAAAGCTTCGGGAGTTGTATCATATTTTGAAGTTTTGTGTTGTCCAACAAATATATTTTCATAGAAAAGCGCTTGTCTGAATTTGTTGATTTATTTAACGAATGAAGATTTTGCAAGCAGAAACACCAGCTTAAGAATGGTAATCTCCAATGTATTTGCTTTTGAAGATTGGGCATTTTATTTGTGTAATACTAGTCGCGTTTAGTTGACAACTTGTTAATCCGGAATATTATCTTACGGGTTAATAATCGATTAATACGGAATATATAATTTAAGAGGAATTAAGAGTTAGTTTTTATTTTAATTATATTAAACTTTTCGCCTTTCTTTATTTTTCTTCTTATTTTTTCCCCCTTAACATTGGTTAAAGTAAACAATTGATTGAGATAATGGAATAAAAAAATAGTTTGAATTTCATAGAAAATGCATATAAATAGTGTACAAAATTAGATTTCAAGAAATTATTGAAAGTATAGATACATTTGTACAGAAATTAAATTGGTACCATTTTATTATTATTATTATTATTATTATTATTATTTTAAGTATAGTGCAAATAACACTTTTGTCAGATAATATTTTCGGAGGAATATATTTGAAAAACATTAAAGAATTTCCTAATTTTCAGGGAATTTACATTATTATTAAATTTGGTGGCTTCGAAAAGCTGAGAGTAATCTTTCTTTTGTATAGATAATCACATGTGCAACTGCAGATTTTTGTAAAAGATTTATAACACAAATATTCTTTTATATATATATTCAAAGACCTCTTCAGCCCAGCTCTCTTGCCGGGAATATTGTTTAAACTTAACTTCATTCAAATGATTCGGATGCAACTTTATATTAATGGTTTCGCCAAATTGTCGGGTATTAAAGAGGTGTTTATTGATTGTCTAAGTTTAGTTCTATTTATGCCGGCGTCCTGGCATAGCGATAGCGCGTCTTCCCCGTGATCTGGGCGTCCTGGATTCGAGTCCCGGTTTGGGCAGGGTTGCTGTTCTATCTGTTTAGATGTATGAATGCTCCCTCCTGTCAAAAAGGGCTGTGCAAGCTTGTGAATGATGCGTGAGTAGCAAAGTCGTACTCTTGGCCCAAGTTGGCACTATCATAAAAACAAGAGAAGCTCCCCCACCGGCTTAAAATTGCTGTCTTCGTAACAGCGGGCTTGTCCATGGCAAGTGCCATAAGAAACAACAACAGTTCTATTTATTGAGTATACGAACTTTTTTAGTGGAGACCAGCCACATAACATCCTAGTGCTATTAAAAAATAAATGTTCGGTTATCAATTTTATAAATTTCTAGGTATAGTATCTACCTTTTCCATTCAGCTTATAAACTCCACATATATTAAACAGAATCTTTAGTTTTTCGCTTTCAAAAATTGAAGAAAATCACACGATTAAATAGAAGTTTTCTCACAATATTGGCCAATCTATTACAATAATGCTCCCCTTTTCATCGTAGTTTATAAACAAAAAATATATTTTTGATCATATTTTTATTTAGATACCATTCATACATTTTTAGCATTTATATGAAGAATATAAAATTATTCATATAAAGGCTACGTTTGGTTAAAAAGAATCATTAATTTAACACACTCTTTCTCAGATTTTAACTTATCGTTTGATACAGAATAAATTTTTTTTCAATTACAAAATGTTTTTTAATAATTGGTAGGAATTAACGAAATATAAACAAAAGAGAGAAATATGGATTTTTAATACAAGAATTATAGGCTTGCGTGTTTATATTCTATGTCAACAATACAATAATGCAATGCTTAATACAATAAGTATACATATAATACAATAAAACAATGCTTAATACAATAAGTATACATATAATACAATAAAACAATGCTTGATACAATAAGTATACATATAATACAATAAAACAATGCTTAATACAATAAGTATACATATAATACAATAAAACAATGCTTAATACAATAAGTATACATATAATACAATAATACAATGCTACAGAAATAGTAATTTCAATGACCGGTAAATTCCAATTACTATTAATTATTTTAACAGTAATTGCTTATAATAAAATGTTACAGTAATAATATTATGCTTAATACAAGAAGTATACATATATTTATTTATATTCTTTATCAACAAAATTATTTGTGACTTTTTAAAAGAGCACTTTTAGGTATAAGAACCTTGCACTGATTTGTCTAACTAACTGCAACATCTCTAATTCCTTTTCTACCACTCAACAACATCGGCAAACATTTCTTACGTCTAGTTAAAAGCCCCTTCCCCTTTACATCTTATCCCAAATATCGTTTGTTTTCAGTAATTCCTCAACGTCAACACCATTCCAAAGGATTTGGGGCAGCAGCACCCCTTTCTTCCTCGACATGACCTGTCCTGAGAATTGTCAAAGCTCAAACCACAAATTCTTATGGCTTCCAATTCTGCAGGGATGCCCATCTGTTTTCAGGTGGTATCTCTGTCATGAGCCTGTGACATTTCCCATGATGCATTCCACTCAAAGACAGGAGATCCCTCCACATCAAATGAATCTAGAGGTATGGGGAATTGTCGCACGAGAAATATCAGCCAATGGAATCCATTAAGGTTGTTTTGAGTTATAGCTGGGCATTGAGTGCGTAATGGCCGCGTCAAGCAGCCTTTGGATTGACGAGTTTTCTCTGGATGAAAAGATGATGCTATGTTGATGTTATGGATTATGAAATGTTTTACTCACAAAAGATTATGAATCCTTTCAGCCTGCTTCTATTATAGTTAACCCGTAACTGGAGACATAAATTTGAGAACGCGGTCAGAGACTGAAGTGAAAAGGATTCCATTGTTATTTTATTTCTCTTTTATAAACAGCATTGGGTTTTATTTTGGAAACACAATGCATGCTGGAAATCATGTAGTTGCCAAAAATATAAAAAATGTTAAGTGTTAAATGTTGGCAAGATATTAGAAGAAAAACTTAAACAGTCTTTTAATGAGTACTTACTGCATTTAGATATAACGGAATTACACTAATGTTAGTAACTGTTAGAATTTCACAAGCAAACATAAGGAATACAATATTTAAAAATATTATTTTAAGAATATTTCTTTATTCTTTTTTGCATTATTCTAATTAAAACAGTTTCAAAGACATGGAGTCAATGACTCCATAAATAACAACAAAAACTTTGAAAAAGAATAAATCGGTTATTCGCGAGTGTTCATACTTAGAACGGTTCATACTGATTTTTTTTTTTTTTTTTTTTGCCAACATACTTCTGAAAGAACAACTTGAAGGTATGGCAGAGATGATTGTATTCGCGGACAAAATACTACGTGATAGTCAGAGCTAATGAACGACGCCGGGTCATTTTGATTCCCCTTTCCAGTTACGCGTTAACTACAAATTTCTGATGGCACTGAAAGTTTTTCGCTTTTCAAGAAACATATTCACATACAAAAGAACATTTATCTGGATTCAAAAACTGAAATTTATAGCCGAAATGAGAATGTAAATTTTGGATGGATATCGTTCATTTTGTTTTTCAAGATGTCGCAGTTTATTTCTTCCATCATTATTTATAAGATTTTATAGAATTCTGATTTTTCACTTTGATTAATAGTAAAGCTTATTGGGTTCTGAAAAGTTTTCATACAATCTTGATTTGTTAATTTACCGGATCGATTTTTTTTCATAACTTGTTGATTCATATAATATTATTTTGATTAACAAGCTGTTCTTTCAAACCATTTTGACAGATTTTTTTCGTCTAAGCCCTTGACATTCGAATTTACTTATCTTCCTAATTAGATGGCACATCTTATTTTGGATATTTATTGTTATTTTGATTCTTATAATAATATAAGGAATATTTGAGATATTGAGAAGCGTTCCTAAGTGATTTTAGATTTTTAAATACTTAATTCTGTCACTTAACTGCTGACATAAAACTAAAACGTTAGTAATTCGATGAGCCTGTCAGGCACATAATTGTATGCGAACGGGTTAACGAACCTTTTTTTTTCATGCCATATCGAATTTCAAAGATATATTTAAAGCCACATCATTATTTTTCTTAGATAGGTTTATTCGATTGTGACATCTTTAATTGTAACATCATTAATTAAACTAATAATTAATAACTATACTAATAATTAATAGTAATTTTCTAATCTAAATTCTTTTCCAATGCTTTTTAACCTTCCTTTATTGAATAATGCATGATTGTTGCATTCTTTCTGTTATACATGACTGAGGTGTATGCAAATTCGTATGTTCTAGAATATCGAGATTTTCATCCAGGACAAATAAACATGCTAATCCAAGCGACTAAATGAGAAAGGAATGTTTAGAATATCATGTCAAAAGTATTTTGGATTAAGAAATAATATGGGATAACTAGCGAATACCACGCGAAAAATGTTTGATACTATTCTCTAGCTGTTCAAGATTGTATGGACAGTATGTTCAAGATAATTAAAGAATAGTATGGTATAATTAGCGAATACCAGAAGAAAAAAAAAGTTTGATTCCATTTTCTAGCTGTTCAAGATTGTATGGAACAGGATGTTCAAGATAATTAAGCAATAGTATGGGATAATTAGCGAATACCAGACGAAAAAAGTTTGATTCCATTCTCTAGCAGTTCAAGATAATACGGGATAATATGTTGAACATAATTAAGGAATAGTATGGGGTTACTAACGAATACCAGGCGAAAAAATATTGATTCCATTCTCTAGCTGTTCAAGATATCAAAATTTCATTATTCCTACACTGCAGAACAGATTTGCGCTTCAGTAATGGTCAGAGTGGATCTGGAAACTTAGTTCAAGATAATACGGGATAGTATGTGGAACATAATTAAGGAATAGTATGTATGGACAGTATGTTCAAGATAATTAAAGAATAGTATGGGATAATTAGCGAATACCAGAAGAAAAAAAAGTTTGATTCCATT
Organism: Argiope bruennichi; assembly: GCF_947563725.1. Taxonomy (NCBI): domain Eukaryota; kingdom Metazoa; phylum Arthropoda; class Arachnida; order Araneae; family Araneidae; genus Argiope; species Argiope bruennichi. The sequence goes on from NC_079156.1 coordinate 110,056,373, forward strand.
TTCTAGCTGTTCAAGATATCAAAATTTTCATTATTCCTACACTGCAGAACAGATTTGCGCTTCAGTAATGGTCAGAGTGGATCTGGAAACTTACTTTTTTTTGCCTGAAAAACACACGCTTGGCCCTACTGCACCAAAAAATTCTGCAAGAAGGCAGTTAATACATACATATTATAGCTGAATTAACACCAATTCTGTCTTTCGTGTATCGCACCAGTATTACTTCGTTCAGTGGTGACGGGTGACACAAGAAGAAGAAGGTTCCCATCCTACCTAACATAAGTCCTCAATTCATGGGCTTGATTAGGAAAGCTAGCCGAAGTTGGATTAAGACAATCATCATTGGTTGATTTAGAATTAAGTAAGTTTTGAAGAAAAATCTAGTCAAAATTTTGAAATTCTAATTCAAAGCATCGTGATATAATAATATAATAATGCTGCGTTTGATTCATCTATCTTTAGTTTGTTTTTTTAAAAAAATTTCTCAATAATATGACAGTGATGACTTGCCCACAAAAAATTGCACAAAGCACGACAATTTGTGTATTGTCTGTATTGTAAACCATTTTGAATGATTTCTGCCTCATATATGGATACATCAAGCAAGAAAAAGTATATAGATAGTATGCAATCCCTTAAGCAATATGGTATTAAATGAACTGATATTTTGAATTACTCTTCTCAGAATGTATTTACAGTAACACTATTGAGATTAATAAATGGCAAACAATGTATATATATATATTTCTGATAAAGAAAGAAGTATAACTCAAACTTTATTTAACTCTTCGTAGAGTTTTAAAAATAAAGGACATTTATTTTATTGAATAAAGTTTCGAATTGCCGAAGGTCAGTAATTTTTTTTGAGGAAGTATTTTATATACTATCTGAGTCACGAGAGACAGTTATTAGAAATAAAGGATAAAGCAAGCCTTAGAAATCTGTCCTATATATTATTTCTATTGTCAACATACTTTTTCTGCAGTAAGACAAAGCCTACAGCGATAAATAAAACAAAACTGGATAGAAATTTTTCACCGATTCTTTTACCTGCTGGCATAGCATACTTAGTTCACATCTAAAAAGAATTGTTCTTTTAAAGTCCAAGATGAGAAAAAATAAATACACTACCAACAATGACAATTAAATTATATCAACAACATCAAAGATTTCAAAAAATAAAGAACAGTCTGGAATCTACTCTCTCATTAGATAAAACTCTCTGAAAAGGGAATGGAAAATTTACTGACATTTAAAGTTAAGTTGATGGAGAAACAGATGGCCATTTGTTTCATATGTCTTAAATGGTTCACACCAATACCATATAATGTTTTTTTAATTTAAATATTTAAAAAAAATTAAATCTGCCATTGTAAATTTAAAGTTATTATTAACATTATTTTTAAGAACGTTATTTTTTTAAGTCCCGTGATATCAATCAGACAGAAAATATCATGTTTTCACGTGAACCATATTTCGTAATCTCCAACCTTTAGAGAAGCGATGGTTTTTGACCATCTCAAAATCATTTAAGCATCAAAATGTTTTTTACCAGATAGAAAAATTAAAAAGTTATATATATATATATATTTCATCAACTTAGAGAACTCTTTTTATTTGGAAAGTGCAATTACAGAAAAACTTATTCGAAAATTTCTAAGAGATTTATAATGTTATTCAGCAAGATCAATGTAAATTAATAAAAATTACGGTGATATTTTGAGAAATAAGTGAAAAAACATATACCCACAAGAATCAGAAATTAAATCTTTATTTTTGAAAAAAGTAATGAAAAAAGAGTAAATTATGAAAGTACGTATTTATGGAAATTATGAATGCATATTTTTTTTAAATAAAAAATATAATAGTTGCATTCAATAATTTTTACATTTATAGCTGCTTGAAAAATTACAACCCGTTACAAACAATTCTTAAAAACAGTCTAAAGAAATGTCTTTCTTTAATCATTAATAATTTTTAAAGAACGATTTGTGGTTAATTTAAATATTGCGAGTAGTAACTCGGGAGAAAAAAAATAAAATGATTGAAAATATTTATTCAATTTATCATTCAGTGAAAATTGTAAAGCTAAAAGAAAAAATATTTATTTTAATAAACATTTTCTAGACACGGAAACATGATTTTGAATTCACAAATCAATCATATTAAATTATATGTCATAAAACCTTTATTATACTTCGTAATATGCATGAGCTATGTTTGAAGAAAATGTATTTATTAGATTAAATTTCAATAGCGTAAAAGCTTTTATACTTTGATAAATATTTTAACAAAGATTTATAAACATTTTACATAATCAATATATTCTATAAAAACATTGTCAAATTTTATAACAATAATACTAATTTCAAGACCCTAAATAACACTTGTCCCTCTTTTTCATTTGAATACGATCCTCTACTTCAGTGCTAGAATATTGTCATTAATTTTTATAGTCTCCAATACAAAGACCCACGAATTAACTTCCCAGCTTTCATTTGATTTGAGTGGCAAAAAACACTCTCATGTCTTTTCTTTTGGAAGCCACTCATTTCCATAAACTAGAGCACTGGCGGAAGCTATTAATTAACTGTTCCGCCATCTTTTTCTAATCACGACTCTCGCGTGATTGGCTTCCATGAAGGCCCTCATGAAATTTAATATACGCTGGAGAATTAAAACCCGGAGCCCTGACACGGAATGTGAAAAAGAAAAAAAAATCAGTTGAACCGAACTAGTGACAGCTTGTTTTTCACACAGCCAGACCATTAATATTGTACCGCATGTGCGATGAGTCTCTTGAATGGACGCTGGCGGAATATACTACGAACATTTTGGTGGTTTTTGTTTCTTAATACAATGCCTGATTATGTTTTTTTTTTCCTTGGAGCAATGTTACAGAAGTTTTTGAGTGTTACTAGCTTGCCGTTGACAAGCGGATGAAGTTTCAGTGAATTAATAGCTTGGATTTTATAATTTTTTCCACACATAGCAATCAGAGCTCTAGATCGGTTTAATGGTTCTTTTTTATTAGTTTATATCAAATCCAGTTTGATGATTTTTATTATAAGCATGAATATTTTGGAGATTTTCTTTTAATACAATGCCTATTTTCTGTTTTTTTTCTTTTTCTTGGAGCAATGTTGCAGAGGTTTTTGAGTGTAGCCAGCTTGCCGCTGACAAGCGGGTGAAGTTCTACTGATTTAATAGCTTGGGTTTGGAATTGTTTCCTTACGTAGAAATCAGAGCTCTAATTCGATTTAATAGTTCTTGTTTTTTAGTTTATATCAAATCCAGTTTGATGATTTTTACTATAAGCATGAATATTTTGGAGATTTTTTTTAATACAATGCCTATTTTCTGTTTTTTTCTTTCCTTGGAGCAATGTTACAGAGGTTCTTCAGTGTTATCAGTTTTTCTTTAACAAGCGGGTGGAAGTTTTAGTAAATTAATAGCTTGGGTTTTATACTTTTTTCCACACATAGCACTCAGAGCTCTAAATTGGTTTAATGATTCTTTTTCATTAGTTTATATTAAATCCAGTTTGAAGATTTTTATTATAAGCATGGATATTTCGATGATTTTTGTTTTTTAATACAATGCCTAGTTTAAATATTTTTTTTCTTTCCTTGGAACAATGTTACAGAGATTTTTGAGTGTAACCAGCTTGCCGTTGACAAGCGGGGGAGGTTTCAGTGATTTAATACCTTGGGTTTGAGAATTTTTTTATTACTCAGAGAAATCAGAGCTCTAATTCGGTTTAAAAGTTCTTTTTTTTAGTTTATATCAAGTTCAGTTTGATGATTTTTATTATAAGCATGAATATTTTAGATGTTTTTTCTTCTTAACAGAATACCTCTTTGTGTTTTTCTTGAATCAATGCTACAGAAGTTTTTAAATATAATCAGTTTGTCGTTGAAGGAATGAATTTTTAGTAAATTAATAATTTGGTTCAGAACTAATTTCTAATGGTTTTCCTATAAATCAGAACTTTGGATTGATTTAATAATTCTATTTTACAGACTCTTATTAACTGCATACCTAAATAGTACGAACATTTTAACAGATTTTTTTAATACAATGTCTGGTTATGTCCTTTTTCTTGGAGTCCTGTTACAGAGATTTTTGAGTGATACCAGCTTGCATTTTCAAGTAGAATGAGTGAATTTTAGTGAATTAGTATTTTGAGTTTGAATTAATTTCCAATGTTATGGATAATTTTTTCTATAAACAGCAATCAGAGTTTTTCATCAGTTTAATAGCTATTTTTTATTATTTTGTATCAGTTTCAATTTTATGATTTTTCATTACATTATTATAGTTGTATTATTTCTTGGAGCAATTTTTTAGAAGTTTTTAAGAGTAACCAACTCCATTGACAAGCAGAATAGATGAAGTTTTAGTGAATTAATAATTTGGGTTTTAATATAATTTTTAATAGAAAGAAGCCTTTTTTCTGTAAATGACATTCGAAGTTTTGAATCGGGTTGATAGTTCGTTTTCTTAGTTTTTTTATTAATTCCAAATTAATCATTTTATAAAAGTATTGTTACAAACCTGTAATTTTGTGCACGAATAGTTTCATCGTGGGGAAAAAAACCGTTGTACAATCTGTCCTGTGCATGCTGACCGAGTGCTGCGTCAATGACCTCAAAGCTTGGCGACAGACTTGGCGATCATTTGGTGACTTGGAGACGAATTTGGCGACAGTAATTCAAATGTAACAATTTTTCCACGATAACACTATTCGTGCCGGGAAGCAAAATTACAGGTTTGTAACAGTATTTTTATATAATATTCTACGAATGTATAGAACGTATTTGTTGGCTTTTAAAGCATTTACATTTTTAATAAAAAATTTCTGTTTAACGAGCTTATGGCCATCATCTTTATTTTCAATGGAAGAATATATTATATTAGCAGTAAACTATTCATTGATAAAGCGTACTTGGTCCCATGATTTTTGAATTTTGTAGGTTAATAGCACTACAACAAGGTACAAGCAATAACATCTTCATATTAATCATATTCGCTTCAGTATATCGAGGTGTATCTTTGGATAAATTACAGTACTATATTACTCGAATTAATTAGGACAACCCTGTTTTTCTGGTCTGAGTTGGTATGTAATTAACAATCATGTTCCGAATTGCCAAAGTGGTTATATCTACCAAGAAGTAATGTGATGGATTGACCTCTGTTATAATTTATTCGTTTGGCTGGCTTTAGTTCTAGTTCAGTTATGAGCCTCCCAGTTTCGGTATACTAGTGTAATCTGTTCCTCTTTGTATTTCTACTGAAATAAAGTATAATAAAACGTTCTAGTTAAACTGTGTCTTAAACAATTAGACCACAATCATTCCTCTAGAAGAAATGAAAAGGAGGTGGAAAAATAGTTGGAGCAGCACTTATGCCATATCTTCCAAAAAAGTTCAATATGTTGTACTTTTAACGTTTATACACAACGATCTGAGCAATTATTGATATATTATTTGATCATTTCTATAAAAATCATAAAAATAAAACCAGTTTTCGAAAAGATTAAAAATTCCTTCACTTCTAAAACTACTTTTCATCCGATATGATGGAAATCGCAACCACAATTTTGATCTTTACGGTCAAATGTCAGTTTTAGAAACACACCCCATTTGTTCAGTCTACCCTATCCAAAGAATCCCCAGCTTATAAAATGATGCTGACTCCCCCCCCCCACAACCCCCGCTTCTCCTCCACCTTCCCTTTAAAAGTTTTGACTTCTCCGCCGAAAAGCTCTGACATATTTCCCGAGATTTCGCAGCGATCATTGGAACGTGAGAGCCATAATTTTTTTCTCCACCGGAAATCATACCCCTGCATCGAGATTTCTTGCTGAGGGAGCGCGGGTAATAAATAACGAATTTAATTCTGGAGCTTAACTCTTTCGGACAGCTCTAATAGAAGACCTCTGGTGACGATAATCTACGCTAAACGCTCCCCGCTTCATTTTTGTCAGTTGCCTCACGTTTGCGATTCTATTTCGAAAGCAGGCCTTCATTTTCGAGTTTTATCTCTCAACTGCACCCCCCCCCCCCCCGTTCTTTCTATTTCTATTTGAGGAGAAGTGGGCAGTAAAAGCTGGCTCCTGTACCCATGCCCCCATAATGAAATTGTAACTAAGCTTGCTTTTTTACTTTCTCGCATATGTAGTAAACAAAGTGAAAGTACAAGGTAATTCAAAATGAATATAGCGATTACAAACGGCTATAACTATTTAATGAAAATGAATTTATCGATAAGATCAACACTTAATGTAGACGGAACTTCAAAATTTTGTATACATACGTCATAGATTTTCTATGTGACTTCCCTTGGTCACACAGACAATATCTAGGCAGTAGTCCATTTCCCGCCATATATTCTGAAGCATATCTGCAATCACCGAAGCAAGCGCATTACTATCCTATCCTATGATCCTATTGATAAATTCTTTTTCATTTAATAGTTAAAGCCGTTTGTAATCGCTATATTCATTTTGAATTACCCTGTATTGTAATCTTTTAAATATTCGAACTCGATATTTTGACGAATCTCCACGCTCCAGGCCACCCTGAGACCGAAAATATATTTTTGAAATCAAGCTTTGTCTGAAGAAGGAATAACTCAAAAATACTGCCACATGGACTGAGGAAATTTGACTCTGATTGACTATACTTAAAAGCCGGTATAGCCTAGTTGGTAGGGAGTTGGATTCGCATCCCTTGAGTTGTGGGTTCGAACCCCGCCAGTCGAAGACTCCCCGTGTACATGGTAACTGGGCACGTATAAATCTGTAGTAGCCACAAAGGCCTCCAAATCGAGTTAATACCACTGGAGGTACTGGATTAGAGGTGATCGTTCTCTGATTCAGGTCTGAATTACGGTCTGTGGATGAGTGAATAAAGCCCACCTCGTGAAAATGGGAGTGACGCATGAGTAGCTAAGACGTACCCTGGCCCTAGATGTCGCTACTGAAGCAAGAGAATGCTAAAACTAGGATTAAAATAACTGACTTTGTCAGTGGGCTTATCTTTGACATGAGCCATTATCAACAACAATAGTCATAAAAGTTGGTAGAATTTATATCTACATATAGGCACTTGAGGCATTTACGGCCAGCCTCAAGATCCGCAATTTTATAGAGGATAGTATTCTTATTAGAGAGTATACGAGAGCGTTTCGGTGATACCACCCTCACTGGTTTAATAACTTTACGATAAGAATATAAAAAAATAATAAAAGCATTTTTAAAAACAGTCTTAAATTAGTGTAATAAAGGGCAAAATTTTTAGGCAGAATCCTTATAGTAATACTATTTATTTAATTATTTTTGTAACGTGTTTTTTGGGAAAATTTTGTAGCATGACTATTTGTCCGTATTATCTTATTAACACAATAACTAGTGTTTGGTTTGGTTTGGTTTGGTTATATTAATGTCCCGTTTGAAGCAACACTAGGGCTATTTTGGGACGGCCCTCGTCATTTTGAACCACGGTCAGATGACGAGGACGACACCTGAGCTGGCACCCCCCTCTCCACGCCACACCAGCGGGAGGACATTTGGTCATGACGGATTTAACGTGCAACAGACCCCCTTACACGACGGTTCTTCGGTGGAATCGGGTCACGAACCTGAAACCCTCCGGTTCCGTAGCTGAGACCTTACCACCAGGCCACCGCGGCCCCTGGTAATAACTAGTGTAATTTTGAATGAATTTGAACCTAAAAGGGAAAGTGTAAAACAACTAAATTCATAGAAGGCTTATTGACCGGAAATGGGGGGGGAGGTTGTTGGATGCTAAAATTTCCATTCCAAATGTAACTATTTAACTACTGAATATTGAAACATAATTCAAATCAGACAAATTATATTCACATTACGAAAAACTTTTGTACCAAAACGTTTGTGATTGCAACATTTTTTTTCTTTGAAATTATTGGGTTGGAGAGCTATTTTCAATCCTTAATGCCCACTGTAATTTAACCCATTCATGAGACACCTCACTGAAAACCTGTTATCAGTTCCATAGGCATACAGTTTCTTTGAATATCATAGCTTCAGCCTTTATGAAATTAGAAAAGGAAATGGGTGGAAGGGGTGATTTTTTTTACTTATATATCCTCTTAAATGAAATCAAATTTTTCTTATAGATAGACATTCATTTTGTTTAATTTATTATTCTTTAGTATAAATAATATGGAATCATGGACTGAAATTTGCATTCGCTAACAGATGGCGCCCCTTTTTCCTGTATATACTAATAATAAAGATGAATATATGGGATTTTTAATTAATTAATTAATTAGGCGATTTTTAATTAATTAAATATTAAGCTCAACTTTGCCGCTTTACCATGATAACTTTCAAAAATATTATTGCACGAAAATAAATTTTACACCGCTTCCATTTTTTTAAATTATATATTTAATGATATCAATTTAATAATCGTGCAATTTTTCCCTGATTTTTAGCAATTTTTAAAAAATGTTTCTTTTTGTTGTCAAGTTTCTAAAATTAAATTTCAGTGGTACGCTGAAATTGAAATCGTTTACATTGTTTCAACAAATATTTAATCACTTGATTTTTCTTCCATTGTTAAAAACTAAAACAGAAAAATTCTGTTTAATATCTGTACCTTTAACAAGACAAATAAAAAATAAAGCTATAATATCGCGAAAATTAGATGAATCGCACATTTACAGTTTAAATAGCGCTACAATGTTATAGTACTGCTCTCCTTGAGAAAGGTTCATGTACACAATGACGGGAACATATACAAGACAATTAAAATAACTCGATTTTAATGTCTGACAATTTGGGAGGAATCATAGATATAAAAATATATCTGAACGATTTAACTGTAATAAGATATAAGCAATATCCCCGGCGAACCAGTTGGTTGACAAAGGCGACAAATAAGTAATCAAAATTGAATTAAATTAATCTATAACAGATAATTAAGTTCTAAAAATATTTAAATAGCGTATCTAAGTTACATAAATATACAAAATTCAAATAAATGTATGAAAAACAATTATTTCACAGGAAACTTCGAATCAAAAGATTTTCATTCTTTCGTAATTAAGTAAGTTCTAGAACTTATTTAATAAATTGGTTGTAAAACGTTACATATATGAAACTTCAGAACTTTCAAATGAGTTCCACTATCAAATTACCTCATTGAAAGTTAAGAAGATATTGATTCATATGCAGAGTATTTGCATATCATATTTCCTAAGGCAGACAATTGATCCAGAAACCAGTGAAATGCTAGATTGAAAATAATTATTGCAGATGTATAGGCTTACAGATCACAAGTGAAAAGAAACGTCGTATCACTATACCATAGCATCTAATTAATTAATTCGTATTTATTTTGTTTATCTAATCTTCCTTTAATAACCTACTCGATAAAATTTCTTGCTTTTATCGGGAAAATATTGTAAATAATATAAATAACGAAAAATAGAATTTAAGATATAATTCAGCAAGTTATAAACAACACGAATTAGGAACATATTAACACTCTGCACTCGGTGCATCATTTTGACATTTTAATTTATTTATTTATTCAATTTTTATTGTTAAAAATACCCATTGAATGTTAAAATGATGTCGATTCAATTTTCAGGGAAACTTAACTTAAAGCAGTTGCATATATTTGTTTTTTGTTGTAATAAACAGGTCCATGTATTAAGTTAATAATTATGCATCGAATTATCTTTCCGAGCGCAAAGGTTAAATATTACCTCATTTTTTATAACATCTCATTTTTCTCTTCCCAATACTATAAAATATAAATAATACAAAATTAAATTAAAACATAAGTAAGAAAAATATATAAAAAGAAATAAGAATATCATTAAATTAAATTTGGGATAGAATTTTGTATAATATAGAATATAAATGTGAATAAAATTTATAATAGCATAAAATGGAATAAAAAAAAGGAAAAACTTAAAAATATTAGTTTAGAAGTATTTTATACAGATATGAAAATTACAGCACACCAAATGACTGAAGCGTAGTAAATTTCAATACACAGCACATTCGTTCTTTGAATTTTCTAAATGATGTCACTTAAAAATCCTGCTACACTGTTTGGTCAATGATTATGTGAAAATTTTAATATAAAAAAGTGTCATTGTAGCCATGTAGGTGTAAATGTATGCTCAACATCTTCTTTTAAACAATTGAGCCGGAATACAAACCAATTTTTCACATATTATTTAAAGCGGTCAGTTAATTAGTAATTGACTAAAATTTCCCCATTTTTCGTTGCAAATTATCACACAAAAATAATTTTATATCATCTTAAAAAATCCGAATTTTTGGGCTTTTATAATGATATTAGTTCCATTCCAATGAAAGTTTTATTAATTTTTTGCAACTGAATATATACCTGAAAAGATGCAGACGATTTTAAATTAAGGAAATTTATAGAAACTTCATTTTTATGCAACGCTGGATTTGGAACTACTATAATTTTATCTTCTGATTGCAGTATTTTTTATTGATTTTAAAAGCCTTTTATGTAATATTTTCTGTGTTTGAAATATAAGAATATAAGCAAAAATTGGTTATGCATAGCAGAATTTCGGAGCAGCACTAAACATTAAAGTAGATTATTCTTAATTTAAATCAGGAATGATTATTATACAATTTCTTGATATGAAGAAAAAAAAGTTATGATTTAAAAATTGCAGTATTTAATAAAGTTTTAATTAATATAATATAAAATCTCAAGTTGTTTTTATTCGAAATGATATAAAATGATAAAAAGACGATAAAAAGAATTCTTGTATTTTTACATTAATAATATAAAACAAGAAGGAATTTTAATTCTCGGCAACGCTGGTTATATCAGTTTAGAACAAATATACATTTCAGTGGAATTACAGCCTATAATTTATACTTCAATCAAAACATAATGCCGGGTTTGTTATAATTGAATAATTTCATAGGATAGATTCAGTAGTCCATGCTTGGCTATAATTTGCCGTTTTGGCGTCCAGGAATTTTTCTTTTTCACTGCGTATCGTACTAAAATGATGGATATTTACACAAAAAAGCATGTTGAAATTTTTTTTAAAAAAAGTCAGCATGCCTAAATTTGAAAAACTATTAAAAAGAAATGGCAAATAAAATGAAAAAGCAACACAACCTCGCATCAGAAGGAACAAAGAGCAAAAAATGTCGAAATTAAATAGTCCTATTCATTGTCGAGTCAAAGATTAATTCATCTATGGTAGGTGATCCGTTTTTTCACGCCAAAAAAATCGCCAAATTCTACAAACGTATGTGTAGTAAGAAAAAAAATTCAATAGAGCTGTATGCTGTTGTCCCGTCGGGACAATTACTCGCCATCTACCGAAAAAAATATAATCATTTCAGATTAAACATTTTCCATTTCTAGTATTGTTTTAGAAATATCCATTTCTGTCAAAAATTAGGAAACATTATTAAAAATGATATCAATTTTTTTAAAAATGAAATATAAAATACATGAAATTGATTTCTATTGCCAATTTTATCAACAAATTTTATATTCAGAATAATACATTTTGTTTAATGATTCTATTTAGCATTTCCATTTATCTTTCTTTAGAGAAAAAATGGTTAAATTGCTTTTTTTTAACAATTTTTTGACCATTTCTTCCCCGAAAATTCTCCTTTCTTTTGTAACTTTATCTTTTCAGATTGCTTTGGAAACATAGAAAATAGAAAACTTTAGAAAATAGAAAAGATTCTATCGTTTTCTTCCTAAATTTAAATTATTCCAAACAGCTGCAGGCTATATCCGTAAATAATTTATGAGTTCTCTGAATCTGTTAATTAAAAACAGTTCTGAAAATACTTTTATTAACCAGTTAAGTGCTTTCAACGTGTTTACAAATAAATACAAATTTCCATTTTGACGCAATTCGATGTGTAATTTTTTATTTAATAAAAATGAAATCTTAAAAATTTTATTATGATTTTTTTGCAAAATTTACTATACAATCTTTTGTCTTGATTTCAACGTATATCTACGTCGTCGCTTGATTTTAAGAAAGGGGATGAGGGATTTAAAGAAGTTAAATTCCGCGATTAACTGCTTAATAAACAAAATAAGATTTTCTTATTTTAGTTTTTTTTTCACCTTCTTCTTCTTCCTTTTTCTTTATGTACAATTAATTATTTTAATATCACAGAAGCCTGTAAACAAATTTTTTTACAATTGATTTTCAGTTGACCCTATTTGCAAGAAATAAAAATTTTATCAAATTAATAATTAATTCCCAAAAACCTCAAACATTGTAAAGCTAGTTAATTCAGAATACATAAACATTCAATGTTTCAAAATTCTAGCACATCAATAAATGAATGAAAATGTATTATTAAAAATTATCTTTAAAATCATACAAAACCAGTAAAAAAAAACTTCTAAAAAAAGTCATTTAACTCAAAAAAAAAAATATGAAATATCAAAACTTGATTTCAGTAGCAAATTTCTTGCTCGTAATATTTGCTCGCCTGCTCAAGGATTCCAGTTTTTACTTTCTAACTTCATTCATCTTTCGTCCAAGATGAGAGGTGACATTTTTTTAAACTTATTTATTCCAACAAACGTTTTCTGTTTTGTTTTGTTGTTTCACTCTTTCAATTGGTGATAGTTTTTTTATAACTAATTTTCAGTTGTCTCTATTTGCAAGAAATAAAAAATTTATTAAGTTAATAATTAGTTTGCAAAATATTAAAACAATCGAGAATGCACAAATGTTCAAAATTTCGAAACTCTAGCACATCAATAAGTGAATAAAGAGGAATTATAAAAAAAATTATCTTTAAAATCATGCAAAATCAGTGAAAACCCTAAAAAAATGGTTCAGTTCAATAAAAATGAAATATCAAAACTTGATTTTAATTGCTCGTTTCAATAGCAAATTTCGTACTCGTAATATTTGCTCGCTTGTTCAAGGATTCCAGTTTTTACTTTCCAACTTTATTTATCTTCCGTCGAATATAAGAGGTGACATTTTTTTCTACAAACTTTTTCGTTTTTGTTATTTTATTCTTTCAAGTGGTGATAGTTTTTATAACTGATTTTTAATTGACTCTATTTGTAGGAAATAAAAATTTTATTAAATTAATAATTATTTCGCAGAATATTGAAACAACGTGTAGTTAATCGAGAATACAGAAATGTTCAAAATCTATAAACTCTAGCACATCAATAAGTGAATAAAAAGGAATTATAAAAAAAATTATCTTTAAAATCATGGAAAATCAGAAAAAAAAAACCCTAAAAAAAGTCATTCAAAAAAAAAAAAAGATCAAAGATCCAAACTTGATTTTAGTTGCTCGTTTCAGTAGCAAATTTCGTGCTCGTAATATTTGCTTGGTGATTGCTCGCTTACCCAAAGATTCCAGTTTTTACTGTACAACTTCATTCATCTTTCTTCCAAAATGAGAGATGACATTTTTTTTTTTTTAATTTGTTCCAACAAACTTTTTCTGTTTTATTTTGTTGTTTTATTCTTTCAAGTGATATTGAAAATAAGACTGTGTGTCTGACCGAAATGAAAAAGATTCTTTTTTTTTTTTATTTTTTTATTCTGTCGTCCTGGGTTTCCATTTTGGGGCAGCGAAAACCCTTAATTTCGCCACTTGAAAAATTATTCCGAACAACTACCGGCTATATTCTGGTGTTATTTATGAGTTCTGCGGATGTGTTGGTTTAAAGAGTGGCAGAAAAGGGGTGAAGGTTTGGGAGGGGGGGGGAGAGAACGAAAATGCGACGACGGAGAAAAATCTTTTGACAGTTCTTAAGTTTAGAAATGAATCGAGCAATGAAAATGTGAGAGCAGATTTAATAGATGGCGGATTTTTGGAACTGAAGAGACTGGTGGGCAATCAAGGAACTGCGATAACAGTAAATCACTTCTCCCAGAAATTGAAATTTTTCATCCGCCATTTTTTGTCAGATATTGCAGATAGAATATTGATAAGGGCTTGCCTCAATGGGAATTTCAACGACCTAAAACTGCTGCTCCATTTTTAGTTAAGCATTTCGTTTTAGATGATTTATTTATTTTTCTTCTCATTTTGCTGCTTTATTTGAAATAAATTTCTCTGAAAACGATTATTTGTTCTTGATTTGCGCCGTCGTTGAACTTTAATTATCCGAGCTTATATCCATGTCACTTAAAGAAAAGGTAAAGGAGTGAAAAAAAGAAATCTGCAGAAAGTTTTCCATCATATCAATCGACTAGCTTGTATTCTCAAACAGTTTTATCGTAACATGGTCTTCGATGACCAACTGTTTGCCTGCCATATTAACAATATTATTTTAGTCAAGTCAATTAACCTCTATGACTTAACCATATTACAAAAAAAAAGTTGCACAGTAAATTTAGAGAATATGATTGCTCGTTTATTCTTGTAAAGTGGTGAGATTAATTGGCGACAATAATTCAAAAACTGCTCCAATTATTGAAATCAGAGGCTTCGTGAAGAATTTGTTTTACTATATCTATCTAAACTGAAGAAAGTCGGAGCGAGCAAGCAACTATTGATGACGTTACTAGGAATTATGAGCTTTTATATAAAAAGAAAATTGGCGAAATTTGTTCAATATTTAAAGTTTCTGAATTCTGTCTTTTTTTCTGTTTAAAATTGAAATTTTAAACAGAAATTTTCCGTGAAATTTTCTTGGAAAGTGAAAAATATAGGAAAGGACAGCCTACCATTAATGATATATGGCGATATAATGAGCTTTCATTTGAAAAAATAATTGATGAAATCAGACCAGTGTTTAGCACTGGGGGTGAGTTGATTAGCTTTTCTTATTATTTTATATACATAGAATTAAATATCCAAAATGGAAGCATCATTGTTTCCGTGATCATTAAATTAATATGTCACAAACAAATTTCGTTATTTTTTTTAAAAAAACATCTTTTGAAATTGTTGAATCATCCAGATATTCAATTATCAGAATTGTGTCTGATTCCAAATAATCCATATAATTGGAATTCTACTGTTGAACCAACCTTTCTACTATATGGGCATAGAAATTTTGAAATTTCAAAATTCACAGTGGACGTATATGACCAATCATTACTACCCTCATGTATGAATTACACTAAGATAATGCATTGCAATGATTTTAGAGTCACGTGAAAGTACATCTATTCTTTTGTTTAAAATATCTAGCAAGTCAAGAATACTTTATCATTGATAACATCTGGTTAACTGCGTAAATTCAATTATTTCAATCTGCAAATTTATTGAATCAAAGAACAGGAAATATAATTCTTTACGTCATTCAAAGCATTAATCGAACTATAAATATAAGTATATCTTAAATGGCTTAAAAATGAACTACTGAGCCACATTTAGAGAGAAAATTCTGTGAAAGTAAAATGAATTAAACTATCCTTTCATGCTTATTTTTCAATTTTTTTAAAAAAAGCAATGGTTTCTCATTTTTCTCAAAAAAGAAATCAATTGTCGATTGAAAGTAGCAAAATCAGTTATGTCGTTGAAGTCAGAATCTCTATTAAAAGTTATTTCAGTGATACTGCGCGAAAATGAAAGTCGTTGGGGTGAGTAACTGATTATTGATAACGCATAAAGGATCATAAGCATAAGTGTGAGATAAAAGTTGATAAATCTGGTATATTGAAACAGTGGTTTTTTTTAAAGATAAAAGTTGATGAACTTTTTACATTGAAACAGTTTTTTTTTAGATAAAAGTTAATGAACTTGGTACATTGAAACAGTGCTTCTTTCTTTCTTTTTCCTTTTTTTTTTTCTTTGAGACAAAAGTTGATGAATTGGTACATTGAAACAGTGTTTCTTTCTTTCTTTGAGATAAAAGTTGATGAACTTTTTACATTGAAACAGTTTTTTTTTAGATAAAAGTTAATGAACTTGGTACATTGAAACAGTGCTTCTTTCTTTCTTTTTCCTTTTTTTTTTTTCTTTGAGACAAAAGTTGATGAATTGGTACATTGAAACAGTGTTTCTTTCTTTCTTTGAGATAAAAGTTGATGAACTTGGTACATTCAAACAATGTTTTTAATACGTATTTCTCTCGAAACTAGAGGATGCAGGGTGGGGCAGGGGGCAGATGATGTTGATGATGTATCGAAGAATCACAAACTTTTCATATGCGATAAAAATCGCCAAATCGGATCACCTCCTTGATTCGGGTTAATTCTTCATTTTTTTCTGATTATTTAAAATTTATAGATGCTTATAAATTTATCAACAACTTAGAGAAATTTATTAAATAATAACTCATATGGGAAATTTAAATCAATATTGGTTTTTACTAGAAAAATATTTATTAGAAATTGCATGAACTTTTCTCATCGTGCGATCCAACCTCTTCCAAAACCTTAAAATTCCTCTCAAGAACAACGGAGAATTCTTCATTCTTTCCCGCCTCGTCTAGCTCCGTGACCTGAAGCCACGGGAGGTTCCTGCTTGATTAATTTTCCCTCCATCGGGGACCCGCAGGGAAAGGGGGGCGGTATGTTGTGCCCAGGGGCCATACAGTGTTTTACACTGAGGAATTAATCGATTGAAAGTTAAGTGAGTTTTTCCGTTATCGACTGTGGGAGTCTGTCAGTGGCAGATATATTGATCCTGTATAAGTCTGGAGAGTATCCATTCCATTTGGAAACAAAGCAAAAGGAGAGTTCTAAGATATCCTTAAGAATAATATAGAAGTGCTTTTGCTCGGAAGTCAACTATCTACAGTTGCCTGGGTCTCATTTGCAATTCAAGTGTTTTCTTCCTACAACCGAATGAGCATAGTTTCGATCGTAATTATTGATAAAAGTTTTGTTTGCAAATCGTTGAAGCAAAGGTTTTCAACTCTTACGTATTTGGAATTAGTTATTTGAAGTTACTTACCGGTTTTAAGTATGCCCCTTCCAATTAATTTTTAAGTTTTGAGTAATTGTTATCAGAACTTTTGTTTCCCTTACAAACGTGTAGTGTTGCAATTTGTTTTTGTGTTAACAGAGTACTTTTTTTATTTTAGTTATTGCAATTGTCTTCGATAATTTTTTGTTTCTTAGATCCCTTTTTGTTGAAAGATAGATATCTGTAATAGCTGCAAGCTCATTTAGATTTCAAGTGTTACCTTTCTAAAGCAAAAGAAGTTCTATAAATTTTGTTTATTATAGGTTTAAAATGGTTGTTTTAAACTTACGGTTTTGTTTTCTTAGTTTAATTATTGGTTTTAATTATTTTCTCCTCTAATGAAATTTGAAATAATTTTAATAAAAGTGTCTTTCAAGTACAAATATGTATAGTGTGACAATTATTTTTTGTATTAATAGAACACCATTTTTATTTTAGTGTTAACAATTTTTTTTTTCGAGTTTTCATAAGTGTTATAGTTAAAATTTGCTTTTGCTTGGAAAACAATTATCCATAAGTTGTCTGTCTGTCTTTTGTAGCTCAAATATTTTCTTTCTACAAACAAATGAGTGTGTATCACATTAAAAAAAATCAAATTGGCAAATTTTGCAACTTGTAGCTAATTTTTAACTTTTCAGTAGTTGCTTTTAGTTATTAGTTATAAATATGACCCATCAAATAAATATTTGATATGTTGAATATAATTATTATCAAGTATCTTTTGAGTTACAAATAATATAATGTGACAATTTATTTCTGCATGAAGAGAGTACTTTTTTTTATATTAGCTAGAATAATTTTTTTCTCTTTGAAAATGTGTCATCTTCATTTTTCTGGGAATCATTTGGAACTCAAATGGGTTTTCTTAATGATGAATTTACTTATTTGGCATGGAGTTTTTTAATTATATTACATAAATTAATTTTGAAATTTTAACCGATTAATATCAAAGTATTTTTTTTATTTATTTCTGCATTAACAGAACGAAACATTTTATAATAATTATTATTCCTTAGAATTTATCAATTTTTCTCATGTTCCTATCTTTCATGTAGTGCGACAGCCAATGAGTTCATCGAAAGTGATCAAGAACTCCGGGTATTTATCGTAAATTCAACAAGAAAAATACCTCACATTGCATTTAATGACTAAATCAATAAATTATTCCTATAAAAATATTCAATATATTTAACACAAAAATCCATAGATATTTTTTTAAAAAATCAATAAAAGTAATGGATAAAGCTTAAATATTCCCAATAAAAGTCACTAATAGGTGGTGCTGTACTAAGATTGACAAGAGATAAAGGAACATAATTGTCACTGTTGATCATGGAGTCCGAAATGTAAAAGGAGAAAATGCTAGACGAGAGCAATTTGTCAGAGAATTAAATAAAGAATACACCAAGTAAAATGTGAAACACTAATTCAATGGAACGCATATTTACAAAGCCCAACAATCTGCTTGTATGAATATCATATTGTTACGAATCTGTAATGCTGCTTCCCAGCATAGTTGGTTCCACCATCGGAAAGAATGTTTTACAGTCATCTGTACTGGAGGGAGTCCGGTGTCGCGTCAGAGGTTCCAGAGCTTGGCTACAAACTTGGCGACCATTTGGCGACTTGGCGACGAATTTGGCGACTTTGGTGCCAAAATTAATTATACCCGAAACATCGAGAATTTTCCCGATCCGTCCAGTAGGAACCGAGATTCGCCTCGAAAATTCCTGATTGGTTGAGAGGCGTCTAGCCCCGCCTCCTGAGACCTATAAAAGGAAGCGGCCGCAGCTGCTAGGGCAGAGTAGTTGGAACCGACGATAAAGAACTGGCCTTCCAGAGATGAGCGGAGCAGCGACGGAGTGCAGCTAGTGCTGAACTAAGCTGTGTGCTACTGTCTGCAGTAGAATCTGTTGTATGCTGCTGTGAATGCTGTTGTATGTTGCACGTCTCGGCTGAAGATAATCGTCTTCTGTGCTGTATATAGTTGACGTCTTTGTGCTGTCCTGTGTGTCTTCGTGTAAATAAACGCCGTTGTTTTATTTTCTACTGCCGCCTGCTGATTGAGTGTTCTCCACACCGTATAACCCACACTATCCAAACGAACCCCGGAAATGTCGTAACAATATCTTACACAACTTGACAAGTACAATCATGAGAGGAAAGACGCAATATCAGTCAGAAAATTTCGAAATGCTTTAGATGTTCAAAGAATTTACCATCTGAAGCAATACAAACTTCAAATGTTATTATCCAATACACTCATCGAATTATTATGCTATTTTAATTTTGTATTCTATGTGTAGTGCATTTTATCTAGTAGATATTCTTTGTTGTTAATCTCTAACAGAGACGCATTCTTCGTGTTGCATATTCCACACCGTGTTCCATCACAAAGATAACTTGTTTCTGAATGCCTGACCTAACATTAAAGTCTGGATTTAGATTTCTAGAAAGAAAAATTCAATCGAAATGTGCTACTTCAAAACTGTTGTTATATTTTATTCAGCAGCAAAAAGCAATAATTAATTGGTAAAAAACGAAACTGACATTACTAAAACGAGAAAAATAAAAAAGAAGAAAAAGAAGAAGCAGAAAGCAGCGAGCCAAAAAAATTGGTAGTAAAATTTTATGAACGATGTCAACATCTTTATACCAGAAAACATTTAGTCGAGAAAAGTTGGTTTCACATAATAATAAGTCAAAATTAAAGCCTTTGAAATCGATGTGCTGTTTTATTGAAATTGTTTTAAAGTAACAAAAGCTATGCACTACTCTATTAAAATGTGATAACCTGTTAAAAGATACTTACAGCGATTAAAGAATGGTGGGGGCAAACAATTTTTGTAAATATATGTGCAATAGATGAATATTTATAAATGGCATTTTGGTACACCTGGTACATACTTCCAATAATATTGAAAAATATTTATTTCCAGTAGTAAATGTTATTGCACAATATAATTGCAATATGTTTTTACCTACTAGGTATGTCTTAGGTATCTACCAGCATTTAGTGTTTCCCTCTCTGCTTCTTCATGTAAATCTACGATGTAGTATTTTTGTGCTCATCTTCGTCACACGATGAGCAAAATAACAAATTTAATTTCGAAAAATGCCTTTTTACTTTCTCGTTCATGTAGTATAGAGAAAGCATAGTAATTCAAAAAGCATAGTAAGTTAAAAAATTTGAATTCGAAATAAAGCATAGTAAGTCAAAAAATTCGAATTCGAAATAATGCATAGTAAATCATAAAATTCGTAAGCCATAAAGCATAGTAAGTCAAAAAATTCGAATTCGAAATAATGCATAGTAAATCATAAAATTCGTAAGCCATAAAGCATAGTAAGTCAAAAAATTCGAATTCGAAATAATGCATAGTAAATCATAACATTCGTAAGCCATAAAGCATAGTAAGTCAAAAAATTCGAATTCGAAATAAAGCATAGTAAGTCAAAAAATTCGAATTCGAAATAAAGCATAGTAAATCATAAAATTCGTAAGCCATAAAGCATAGTAAGTCAAAAAATTCGAATTCAAAATTATGACGATTCTCTACATTTTAGACCACCTTGAGTTCGAAAAATACATTTTTGGATAATGTCCATATGTCTATCTGTGACAGAGAATACTCAAAAACCTTTTAACTAGATGGTTGAAATTTAGTATGCGCTTTTTACACCAAATGCGTAGATTTCTATAAATTTAATTAAAATCTCTTCAGAGGAAGTTCATCTGTCCGGCTGTTCGAATATAAATAAACATGATAACTACAAAACGAAGAAAGCTAAATAAATAAGATTCGGTACACAGATTTAACTTCTATAGTGTAAACATCTCTCAAATTTTGAGTCAAATCTAACTATGGGCTGACTGTCTGTCAGTCTATACTTTCAGGAACATTAAACTCGATAATTCAAAACCGCAATGACTTGAATATATCACATTTGGTATGAGATTTTTTTTTGACGATAAGTGCAGTTTTTTGTCACATCTTTGCTTCAATTGGTTTTGAAAAACATATCCAATGCATACCAAGTATTAATCTTCAAAACACTCAATAATGATCACTCGATAGATTCAATAAAAGCAATAAATTTATGCGAAATGTTAATATTTCATTTCACAACTATTGTATGCCAGTGCCATGCAAGGCGTTCTATGGAATAACATATTGTTACGAAATTTCCGGGTTCGTTTGGATAGTGGGAGTTATATGGTGTGGAGAAAGCTCAATCAGCAGGCAGCAGTAGAAAAAAAAACAACGACGTTTATTTACACGAAGACGCACAGGACAGCACAAAGACGACAACTATATACAGCACAGAGAAGACAATTATCTTCAGCCGCGAGACGTGCAAACAGCAGCACACAACAAGACTCTACTGCAGACAGTAGCGCACAGCTTAGTTCAGCACTAGCTTGACTCCATCGCTGCTCTGCTAATCCCTGGAAGACCAGTTCTTCACCGTCGATTCCGACTACTCTACTCTGAATTGTTGAGAGGGATTACGGCTCAATGAGGCCGCAGGCCCCACCATCCGTAAATCTAAAAATGGTTAACTTTGGAGTGATATGAAACTGACATTAGTAATTACAGTGCCTCATACATGGTTTATTTTAGTTTGGAAGTATTGTTTTCTTGTGTGTGGGGAGAAAAAAAAAGGTTATGTATTATTTGTCTGCAATTTAAATTGCAAGGGCACAGCGAGGTCTGCGTTTGTTGCAGGTGTCGTTTATATCATATGTCGGTAGGTTACTTAGGGTGGGATTGTCTATATTTATGATGTTTCCATAGAAGTTTTGGGCGTGTTTGAGGATGAATTGTTTGATTGGGGGGATGCTCAGAGCTTTAATGATTTCCGCATTTATGATGAACCATCTGGCCCTGACTATCATCCTTAATGTTTTGTTTTCCAGCGCGACTATTTAACCAAATTTATATCCTTGTTGAGAGGGATTACGGCTCATTGGGGCGGCAGGCCCCACCATCCGTAAATCTAACAAGAAATAAAACTTTGGGGTGAATAAAAATGTTCTTATTTGTTCAAGGTACTAGTAGATGATGAGAGATTATTAAGATGACACCACAGGAGTGAGGCCAGGAGAAGGTAGCACTGGTTTTCGGGGTTTTCGGCTGCCTCCTTTTATAGGTCTCAGGAGGCGGGGCTAGAAGCCTCTCAACCAATCAGGAACGTTCGAGGCGTATCTCGGTTCCTAATGGAAGGATCGGGAATATTCTATTTTGGCGCCAAAGTCGCCAAATGGTCCCCAAGTTTGTCGCCAAGCTCCGGGACCTCCGACTCGACACCCGGACTCCGCCCAATACCGATGACTGTAAAACATTCTTTCTGATGATGGAACCAACTATGCTGGGAAGCAGCATTACAGATTCGTAACAATATTTATTATACGTATGCATGAAACTTTTAGGGTAACCAGTCCCTTGGGTTCATTTAACCGATTCCGTTCAAAATATAATGTTCATCCTCAATTTTGATATCAATATGACATACTAAATTTCATACATCCAACGTATTGCATTTTTCAGTTAACTCTTTCGCACAGACATAAATAAATAGACCAATAAATAAATAGTTTCGTTTAAATTATTAAGTATATGGTAAAATATCACCATAGTGGCTTCTAGGTTAGAAACCATATTCAAACAAAAAACCGCCGTTTAAACGAACCTGATGAAAACGTCGGGATCAGATGTGTATCCTCTAGTGTGTTCTAGAAAATTTATTGAGTGGTGAGCCGAAACGAGTATCATCCATGTTATCCAACAACGACTCAAAATTGCAAATGCCACTCCAAAATAGTCTTGCTAATGCTATCCAAAATGCTATAACACTGGCGTAATGTAACTGAAGTAATAAATAAATAAATAAAAAGTTAAAATGACAGATTTTTTCCGATAATTTCGGTTGCAAAGTATATACCAAATTTTACCTGTCTAGTATGTTGCATTTCTAAGTTATGCGCGTGATAGACAAGCAGAAAGGCAACTTCCTTCTAAACATCTTTCAAGCAAACTTTAAATACAGGCGTACAATCTTAGAATAAAAGTTGCATGCTAAATTTCATCTTTCTAGCGAATTGATTTTTTCGGTTGGGAGATAGAATCCTCAACCAGTTGGGTTTTTTTTTTTCCAGAAATTTGAAATATAAAAGTTAATCAAAACCTGAATATCGAATTCTCTGAAACTTTACAATTTCCCTCCTACATTTCGCATCAAAAAAAAATTAAAAACTAGCGATAATGCTACTCTAAAAATTTTGTCGCAATCAATCACTATTAATTTAAACAGAATGTAAAAATAAATAACCAGCACTTTAATGCGTAAGTTATTAAGCACGTTATAAATTCAGTTCAAACAGCTTCTGACCTTCAACGCATCTATCAACTTTAGGTTAAACAGAGAAGTCTAGCCATAAACAGCTTTTAAGTACTCTTGAGTAAAGCTAATGAAGATGTATTATAGCGATGCTTAAAGAGAGTTTTCGCGTTTCGGGAGCTATTTTCTTTAATTCGGAGAAAAGAAACGGGATTTTTTTCCCCATTTTAGTACATTTTAATCTAGATGACTTCAGAGACACATCGATCAATTATTTCACACAGAAAGGAAAGAATAGAATTTTCTCCCCTCCACTTTTTATTATTGCGATTGATAAATTCAACCAATAGATCCAGAGGTGAACAAGAACTATAACGGTCCGACGCTTTATTATACGAGGAAACGCTCAAACAAAAATAACAAAATATAGTACACAAAAATAACACTTGCAGAAATCAACAATGCACAAACAGCAAAGCGTTATTAAATAACTGCAATAGAACAGAATGCTTAGAGTGAATTTGCTAGAGATCAGCATTACAGAGAAATTTCACTCCACTACTACTTCTTTCAACTCTACAAATCCAAATACGGATTAATTCTTTTATGCGCATCCACTTTTTATAGTTCCCATGATAGGGCATCAAATGTGTTAGAACAAATGTTAGATCTCCAGTCCAAATAGAAATATCGCCAAGTTTCTCGAATATTCGTGATCCTTCATTTTTATCGCCAAAGTCGCTAAATTTGTCGCCACGTTTATTCCCAAAATTGGGAGTAATTAACCTCATATCCTTTCAGAAGCAATTTAATTATCAGTAAAGCTCTCTTATTTAACATGAAATTAACTGCATATTGAAGCAATATTAGAAATTCTTAACAATATTATATCATTTGAGAGGTCATTTTGAGACAAATTTTATAGTGAAATTTTTAAAAAAATATGGTGAATTTGTGATCTCCTTGCTTTGAATAATGCGACAAAAAGTTAGCATAAATAAGCAATTTTGGTGTCAAGATAGAATATTATTTATGTTACTGGTTGTGTTTATAAGTTATTGCGTTCGATAGTTTTAAGCAAATCGACAGACTGATGGACAGTTACTTTTTGACAAATTCGAATCATACCTACAATTTTGATGATAAAACAAAATTTAAAATTTTTCAAATTTAATCCAAATTGCTCGTTTTGTTTCGAATACCAGTGTGTAGAAGTGGGAGAGAAAAACAGACTTTCCAAAGACGGATTTCGTTTAAATCTGTCTTTCCGATTCTGAAGAGAACAAAAATGTTTTTATGGTTATAGGGAGATTTGAAATATCAGGTTAATGGCATTAAAATCTCGAAGCCAACATTATTTATGGCAATATTTTACGTTAATGTACTTCGTATAAGCATTAAAAAAAAAACTCCCACGATGCTATTATAATAAAAAAATGTGTATATGTGTGTCAGTGAATTCCTGTCAATAACATATCTTAAACGCCATTTGAATCTGCTATTATCAAACTCAGGACTCGAGTATTTCTTGCCAAATGTGATGCTTCTGACCACTTTTATCGCCTAAAAGTCATTTGTCACTACTTCTCATGATCAGTACAAGATATCACATTCATGGCGAAGTTTTGGACATTTGGCGTGGTTGGCGGGAAACTGCATCCGGTTCTTGTTTTACCAAAATCGTTTCATACATATTTAAGGAGGCAATTTAATGAATGGAGATTCGGTCTCTTTAATTTCCGTTTAAAATATTCCCAGAGAGAGCCAAAATATCGTTTTCATTTATTACTGACTCCACATTGCGGAGTTTGTAAAGCTGAAAAAGTCTTGAACATTTTCTTTTTCATACATTTTGTTTTAAGATATATATAGATAGATAGATAGATATAGATATAGATATTGCAGCCAATTACGCGTTTTATCTTGAAACGTTTCACACATTTTCAACCTTTCTGAAAATCCAAAAAACTTTCGCAACAATGAAAAACCTTTGTTTCATCAACGACAACTATTACACACTAAATTTCATCCATCCAGCTTAAAGCAATTTTTTAATAATCTTGTGCATAGACAGATGGATGGACAAACAGACAGATATTATTCCAAAAATGTGCTTTCAGATTCAAAGAGACATGAAACGTGGAGATTCGACAAACTGAAACCAAATTTCGAAGCAGAATTACCAATTTGGTCATAGAATAATATGAAAAATTCTTTTATGGAAATCTTTATAGCATTTATATGCATTCAAATATATAAAGCGAGAGACAGTACATATATATGATTCGTAGATTCATAGAGATACCCCCTATAGTTGATAAAACAATGTACCAATTGTCATTTATTTAGCTTTTTATTGCGTTCACTTGTTCTCAGACAGATAGATGCACTTTATGATAATGAATTTAGTTCAACATTTTACCAAGAGACCAAAAAGAAACAGAAATTATACATATACAGGAAGGAAATTATATATGTATTGTTCGTTTCTGTATCCTGAGAATACCACTTTTCGACGATTTTACCTCTCTAAGGGTTGAGACGTTGGAGGATGAGCGCATTTCCAGAATTCTTCATCATTATTTGACCTTGATTATCACTCCATTACGTGCCTTTTCGTCCTTTTCTTCTTCTATTTCCCACGTATATGCGAGTGCCATGTCATTTCTGACTGTAGTATTTTGTTTTAATTCAAAATTTGGTATTTATTGCTTATGTGGCTACTTCAAGTGGCAACAAAGCTTTCAGGAGTGGCACAAAGAATATTTTGTATAATATCATTAAATGCTAGAGTTATCGTCTGTTAACTTCAAAATGTTTCCAAAAAAGTGCAATAACATATAAAATAATATTTAAAAATATTTATTTTTATTTTGTAAAAAGTTAATTATCAAATTTTAAGGACAGAAATTTTTCATGTATTCATCATATCTTCAGGTCCTTTATCTAATATATAAAAAGTAATTTTTGTTTGTTCGTATCTTCTGCAATATCATACCGTTCAACGGATTGCGATGAAACTCTGCCAATTTATTGCTTGCACTTGCGTGAAGGTTACATTTTAAAATTGGCAATTGACAAAAGATAAACAATAAACGGCAAACGGCACATATCATTCGGAGTTAATCGCACATAAATCAAACAAACTAAAATTATTTTGACGGATACCAATCAATGTGAGTGAAAGGAAATCGAAAATATTCAATGCAGGCGCTATTTTTTTTTTCTTTCTTTCTTCTACTTAACTTTTTTTCTTCTCCAACATGTGAATAGTTAACTACACATGTTGTCATTCAGCTTGCACAATATTTTGTCTGCGACAAACCGCACATATTATTCAGAGTTTATCTCACACACACAAAATAGAATCATTATTATCGATGCCGATCAAGTTAAGTTGTATATAAAGGAAATTTTCCAATGCAAACAGTAATTTTTCTATTTGTTCAGTGAATCGACAAACGATATTTCGGTTATACAAGCGTGTATAATGTTGATTGCCCCGGCAAAAAATATGCCCTCAAACGTTCGTCACTTAATAGATCTACCAGCGCAGCACGTAGAAATAAGCCAATCCGAGCTCTTCAAACAAACGAGGAACGACAAGAGAGCCATAAAGCAAATCGTTTATGAATTGCAAATTCACATGCTTCAGAATCTCAAGATCAACATGCGGCAAGAAACGAAAGACAACGTTTATAGGCTACCTGATAAAGCGCATCAGAATATGCGGCAAGAAGCGAGGTAAATATTCTTAACGGAAAGTCGATTGGAGAAGTTGTGGTCATTCCACTCATTCCCATTATTCCCACCGGCATGCCTTTTGATGTCAAACGACTGCAATTCCCCCATTCGACTTGCCTTCTCGATGACCATCAACAAGGCGCAAAGTCAATCACTCCAGTGTGCGAATTGAACTTAGAAAATCAGTTTTGTTCACATGGCCAGTTATATGCTGGACGCTTGCAAGTCGGACAGCCAAGAAATTTCTTTGTTTTTGGTGAAGAGGGAAAAACAAAACAAAAAAAAATATTGTCTATCCTAAAGCACTTGAATAATAAAATAAGAAAAAAGAATAGATATTATTTTTACTTCTCCTTTATATATCTTAAAATTTCAATCAGATTATTCATTGCCGAAAAGAAAATAAATATCATTCTTTCTATCATTTCTAATTAAACAAGATACCTATTTTAAATTCCAAACGATATTTCCAAACTTATTTCTCCTGCGGCAGCAACGAGCCGGGTACCAGCTGGTAGTAAATAAAAATTGTTCTAAAATATCTTATTAAGAATAAATATCTTTTTCCCACAATATTATGAGCCACCCACAAATTTTACGCTTTCTTAGTTTGTGGATAATCCGAGTTCACTTTATTGTTAAACTAGCCGCCTTTGACGACCAGCCGGTTCGCCAATTTTAATGTTCGTTAAAATTTTAATAATTAAATATTTTAAGCAATTCCTACTTTAATAGCACCTTCGTCAAAATATTTTAAAACTTCACATTTTGATAGTCATATAATTCACTCATAATATTATAAAGGCCTTCAGTCATTATGTAATATACATCTCTCTAATTTTCTGTTAGCTTTCATAGAATTTATGCCTTAAATTAAAGTGGAAAGGATTAATCTGCAATTAATATAATAATATTTTTTATTGAAACAAAGCATTTTTTTTATGATTACTGAAAACAGAGTCACTGAGCGTTTAAACTTTATGGGAATTAAAGAATATCTTTCTTAATTTATGTAATATCTCAAGAATTTGTCAACAACATTTTCTCAGATTCATCATGAGCAAATCGATTCATTAACAATGTTTAATTTTAAATGCATCAAACACTAAGAAAATAAAAACGAACCATTTCAAATAATCGGTTGGAAACAGGTTAAAAAACTACTTAAAAAACGATGTACTTAAAACTATAAGCATATACAAAAATGTATAACTAACATAAATACAATTCAATTACGAAAGCATACAACTAACCTATAAATAATTTAAATCAATCCGCATCCGTTGATAATATTTGTCAACAATCAGAACACAATGCGCATGCGTGAATTTTCATCGCCAATTACGGTAACGCAAATGTGTGAATTTTTCTACGCCAGTTGGGGTAACGCTATGCAGATTAGAAATTTTTAATTTCCTTTAATCTGTTTTATTTTAATTCAAAAGTACTTCAGAATGAATCTGAAAGATCGATTAATTAATAATGTTTCATTTTAAATCCATCAAACATTAAGTAAATTAACAGAATCGTTTGAAATAACAGGCCGAAAATTTTTAAGCCTAGCCTCATTAGTGTGGGGAAAAAAACTCAAGTCTTACTGATTTGGCGGTGGGGAAAATGAGATTTTTATTGGCGGAAAAGTTAGTTTTTAATTAATTATTAAAATTTCAAAAAAAGGGACCCCAGGTGCACATTTCCGACAACCAAGGTATACATGTACCAAATTTGGTAGCTGTAGGTCAAACAGTCTGGCCTGCAGAGCGCCAACACACACACACACACACTGAGATTTATATAAATATAGATGTAAACATCTCCTCTTTTCATCTTTCCTTCCCTTATTTTGGCTAAATAAACGCATCCTGACGCATGCGCAAAAGCGCGGCGGGTTTTCGAATTCGAGGATTAACAGTATATATTTCACTTCTAGGCTGTAATAAAATAACTAATTTAACATTCTATTAACATTCATTTAAAAGTATCTGAATTAAAATTGCATGTATCTGTAGATTTACATTCATAAAAATGACTGCACCGCAGTTATAGTAATTGTTAAGATTTTGTGTTTGGAAAATGAGTTAAAAATAAACACCACTAAACTTTGACAATTTCATTTTTAATAAATTCATTTTCAGATAAACTTATTTTAGAAAAAGGAATTTCCTTGAAAAATCTGTGAAAAATAATCTTCTTTATTTTTATTCTTTCAAAACCTTTTTTAAAACCTTACAAAGTAGATTAATTAAAATAAAAAAAATAATAAGAATCAAGAAAACGAGTTTAATTAGTAAAAATCTTAGTTTTTTTTATATGCAAATTTAAATCATTTATACTACCGTAATCTTCTCAATCTATACTTCCGCTATCGGTTACACAGTTTTTTTTTTCCACACATGCAATTGATTACACCCTTTTGTAAATAAAAGCCCTAAAAGCATTCCATTATTCCCATTAAAGCTAGACGACACACCAATATGTTTAATCCAACTTGAAACGATCCACGTTACAAAAGAACAAAAACCTGCAGACGAAAAAAAAAACATTTATAAAAAGGACTTTTGCAATTAATTAAAGATATATGAAATATATATATAAGAGGATGTCTCTTTTGTCGAAAAACAGTAAAAGAAAGTTCATCTAGTCTTCATTTAATACGGCCAAAGAAAGAAAGAAAAAAGAAAAAAACTACTCAAACCAATTTCTTATTATATTGTACTAGAAAATGCTCTACGAAAAATTGAGCGAGACATACCAAAAAAAGAAGTTCTTGTTATCCAGCAATTCGACGAACAAAGATGAGATCTTCTTCTCCTGCCTCCCCCGTTCCCCCAACTTTCCAAGAAGGGTCTTCAGGGGAGGTAATAAAGCAGCTTATGCCGCAGATGGAATTGGATAATCCTAGCAGATCTTTTTTATTTCCCTTCAGGATTTGAAGCCAATTTGGCGGCCCTCCTGTGGGGTAGCAAATTTATCTTTTTTGTTGTTGTTGATATTGTTGTTGTATGAATTGTCTCCGATTCGGCAGTGGGGGGCCATGCAATGGTTGAAAGGTTCGATCAAGGGATCTTCAAACCAAAGTTGATCTGTTGCCGGTAAATCATCAGTATAAATTCCTGTCATGGTCTGAAAGTCACATTCAAAATCATAACTAGAATAGATTGAACCATATTTTTTCGAAGAGATATTTGAAAAAAAAAAAGTATTTTAAGTGTTAAGTAACGAAGAAATAACTTTTCAAACAGACTTGCTAGTCCCAATTCATTTTCTGGAATTTGATTTTGCATCAAACAACAGAATTGTGAGGAATGTTTTCGGTGCCAAAAATTTCCAGATATTATTTTTAAAATACATATTTTATTTAAGATAGGTGACTATGTTAAAAAGACAATTTTTTTGCGAATTTAGGATTTTTTAAAATTTAATTTTCTTAATGTTTAAATGGATTTTTTTTATATAAAGTCGTTAGAATTTTGCTTCTAAGCCTATTTTTTAGGAAGTGATACTGATTTTTATACTTTTAATATACTTGTATCTGTACACGTCTTAATACTATTTTACATCTTTAGACGCTTTTTCTTTTCTTAAATTCTAATCAGGAGGACTTCAGCAGGACTATGAAGTAAATTTTCGGAACTAAATATTTCCTACCATTGCTTTTAAGAATTATTTCCAAATATTTAAAAAGCCCTAATTAAAAGTATCGAAGCTGTGAATAGTGCCTGATCAAAAAAATATTTGGATTAAAAGAGTTTCCGATATAAAATAATAAAGAAATATCCAATTCCTGTATCAAATTTGCAAATCCTTACAGATTATATGTAAGTGTTACATGGAAAAACAAAACTGTGGGGAATGAAAGCTATAGATTTAAATCCGATTTTGTTTTTAATATCATCATTTCAAAATTTTGTAAATTAAATGTAGTAGTACGGTTTGAAGAAATTAAGATTCGGAATAACTTAAATAAGTTTGCTTTATGTACCTGTAGGATGTGAAGCGGAGGCCGCGGTAGCCTGGTGGTAAGATCTCGGCTCCGGAACCAGAAGGTTTCAGGTTCGAGACCCGATTTTACCGAAGAACCACCGTGTGAGCGGGTCTAAAATCGCTCAATCCGTCGGGGCGAAACGTCTTCCCAGTGGTGTGGTGTGGAAGTTTGGAGACGGGGGGGACTCAGGAACCGTCCTCAGCATCTGACTGCGATTCAAAATTGCGAGGTCCGTCCCAAAATAGCCCTAGTATTGCTTTGAAACTGGACGTTATTATATCTAATCTTGAAGCCAGTTTTACGAGCCGTGTGTAGCATAAACAAATATATCTTAATCCTTGTATACCTGAATCTTTGATTCCGTAGCGGCGAATCGTGCAGGCAGTGAAAGATTTTACCAACGAGCTCAGAAACCAACGTTTATTGGTAAGAAGTAGAATAGGCTCATTGGAAGTTCTGGAGTTATCTAAACAGTGCTAATTTGAAAAGTTCCTCGGAATAAAGAGTTTCTAATGCGAAGTAACAACATTAAAACTAAAGATTTTGCATCAAGCAACAGAATGAAAAAAACATTTATTTATTTATTTTTGCATTGGTGATGTCACAAACTCCTGCTATTATTTCTAAAAAAAGATTTCCAAAAATTCTGAACAAATGACCTTTGAAATGAGTGGACTTGTTCTCATCTTGATTTCACCCACAGTATGTCATTTTCATATTTTATCGCACTTTTACAAAATGGCATATAATTTCGTCACTTAATAAAGAACATAGAAGATGCACTCAGGAACACTGTATCATCCTCTGGACCGACGGAATCCAAAATTTGATTGTCATGTTAAAAATTTATCAAGTTCGCATAAAAGCAAATAGAAAGTTTGACAATATTTCGAAGGATGGCAATAAAACAAACGGTTAGACGATAAAACAAAACCAAATTTCTCTCGTTGTCTCAAGTTGTTATTGGATTCACAGTCGGTTCAGCTAAATTCAGTTATAACGTCCCATTTTAAAATTGCATGATAGATATTTGGAACACAATCATATTATCACGTTAAAAACCATTTTTAATCATTTTAAAATTTGAACCCAATTAATTCTTTAATGATGACAATTTCAATTACGCGCATTTTTTTCTTTAATTTTAATTTTTTTTTTTGACAATATTGTTGATTGCTTGAATTCTGTGTTTATAAGCAAGTGTATTAGGTGTACTAGAATCATAATCATACTACGAGGTTTCTAAATAAAATTTCTGAATTTGCTTTAAATATTTTTACTCATAGGAATAGTAGAACGGGTTCCCATAGGTTTTCATTAAAGTAAGAATGTTTTCCTCTCGAAGAAATACATTCAAATTGGATTTTTATAATTATACCTCTTTTTGCAAAAAAGAAAACGACATTTCCCTTTACCTTATGTAAAACAATTATCAGATTTTCATTCCGACAAATATTATTTCTGGTTCTGGTTCTGATTTCTAAACATTATTCCTAATTTTGACGGATAAGAAAAAAAAATCATCTTCCGACTGTAGATCTTTTTTCTCTTTATATTCGTTAATATAATTACACTTGAAAGAATGTTGTCTTCAAAAGAATTAATAGCATCAAAGCACATCAGTGCCTTTTCACCAAAAACAATGGCAACTTAGAATTTCATCCTCATAAAAATTACCATTGCAAAATATTCAAACATTAAAAACATTTAACATTATTCAAACAACATTCAACAAACATTCAAAAACATTATTCAAATATTTTGCAATTATCATTGCAAAATATTTGAGATCTAGATCTCTGTTTCAGTTCATCTCAGGAAAAACGAAATTATAAATTTGCTGCTCAAAACTTCTAAAATCAATCTGAAATTCACCATTTACCTGTAGACCAAAACCAAAATGGAAATGTATTGATGTATCACTCCCGTTATCGACAGAGGCTGCGAAATAGTCAATTAAAACAGATTGCTAATAATAGCAATCTGTCTTTCTAGATTGATCTCAATAGAGCAGACCTTCAGCATGAAGGGACCAAATATTACGCCATCGATTCGTGTCGGCCACGGTCGCATCCTTTCCTAAAGTGAGGAGCTCAGGTCAGCAGACACGCCTTGCCCTTTCTTACGAGACGTAACTCTTCTTTCGAGAACAAATTATCGTCTGCATGAGAGTGTCTGGACCACCCTGGCATCCTCCGACCGCAGGGCTGCCCTCCGGAAGCTCTAATTGATGTTTGCAGTAAATGTCGCCTTGGAGACGCTAATTGATGTTGGTGCCTTTGCAGATTTTCCGAGCGAAGGGTTAATGAGATCTTCTAAAGGGTTTTTGGCTGTTTGTAAGGCTCTTAACACTCTAGAGGTGCTCAGAATCGTGTCTCTTTATAGGCTTAGGAGACTCGTTGATTTTCCACCTCTTGATCGTTTTAAAAGCCAGCAAGAATAGTCTTCCCGAAACTTTCTCACATATAATGCAATAAATTTTTTTTATCTCCCCCCCCGCAGGAAATTGTGGAACTTCGGTAAGGCCGCGAATACTTTGCATGGCATTGATGAACAACGTTTAAGAAATACAGATCTTTGGCTAGAAAAATCTAGAATTTTTACTAAGTCTATCGAGCAAATACGTATTTTGGGCACCTTTTTGACATCGACTGACACCAAAATTTAACATGGTATTACAATTGTAATAACAATAACAAACACCGAAATTCTTATATTTGAGTCATTGCGAATCTTTCATTTAAGTCACTGTGAATTTTTGTGTTTGCGTGCACTCGAAATTACAGACCCACAAATGTTCAATCTTTGGTCAGATTTCAGAATCAAAATATGGATTATAAATCTATGTACCAAATTTTAT
Organism: Argiope bruennichi; assembly: GCF_947563725.1. Classification (NCBI taxonomy): domain Eukaryota; kingdom Metazoa; phylum Arthropoda; class Arachnida; order Araneae; family Araneidae; genus Argiope; species Argiope bruennichi. The sequence goes on from NC_079156.1 coordinate 110,090,240, forward strand.
CTTCCTAGCTTTTTGCGTTTTGTAATTATTGAATTTCCATACACTTGAACAGTTAGACGGACAAACTTCCTGCGAATGAATTTCCATCAAAATTTGATTGAAATCTAAAAATTCGGCCGTAAATCTTCTTACCAAATTTCATATATGTAGCGTCCAGCGTTTCTGAGTTATCATGCTCACATGCAGACCGACAGACAAATGTAACGCCAAAAATGTGCTTCGTGGACTCAGAGAGATCTGAAACGTGGATATTAGACAAAATCTCGTGTTACATTTTAATGACAGCACTTCTCTGCTTCGTATAGAGAAAGTAAAAACGAATCGCTTTCATCTATACTTATAATAAAGATCAATGTGTGTGTGTGTGTGTGTTGGCGCTCTACAGGCCAGACCGTTTGACATACAGCTACCAAATTTGGTACATGTATACCTTGGAGGTTGGGAATGTGCACCTGGGGTTTCTTTTTTCGAATTTTTAATTAGAATTTTAATTATTAATTAAAAACTAACTTTCCCGCCAAAAAAAATCTTCCATTTTCCCCACCGCCAACTTTTCCGCCAAAAAAATCTTCCATTATCCCCAGCGCCAAACGAGAAAGGCTTCAGATTTTTTTTCTCCCAACAGTAATGAGGCTAGGGTTAAAATTTTTCGGCGGATTATTTCAATCGGTTCTGTTTATTTTCTTAATGTTTGACGCATTTAAAATTAAACATTGTTAATGAATCAATCTTTCAGATTCATTCTGAAGTACTTTTGAATTAAAATAAAACAGAATAAAGGAAATTAAAAATTTCTAATCCGCATAGCGTTACCCCAACTGGCGTAGAAAAAATCACGTATTTGCGTTACGTAACCGGCGAAGAAAATTCACGCATGCGCATTCTGTTCTGATTGTTGCCATGACAACGTTATCAATGGGTGATTTAAATTATTTTTGGGTTAGTTGCATGCTTTTGTAAGTAAATTGTATTTATGTTAGTTATATATTTTTTGTATATGCTTATAGTTTTAAGTACATCGTTTTTTAAGTAGTTTTTTTAAAACCTGTTTTCAACCGTTTATTTTAAACGATTCGTTTTATTTTCTTAGTGTTTGATGCATTTAAATTTAAACATTGTTAATGAATCGATCTGCTCATAATGAATCTAAGAAAATTTTGTTGACCAACTCTTGAGATATTACATAAATTTAAAAAGATATTCTTTAGTGCCCATAAAGTTTAAACGCTGAGTGACTCTATTTTCAGTAATCAGATTATAAAAAAATGCTTTGTTTCAGTAAAAAATATTATTATATTAATTGAAGATAAATTCTTTCCACTTTAATTTAAAGCATAAATTCTACGGGTGCTAACAGAAAATGAGAGAGATACATATTACGTTATGACTGAAGGCCTTTATAATATTATGAATGAATTATATGATAATCAAAATTTGAAGTTTTAAAATATTTTGATGAAGAAGCTATTAAAGTAGAAATTGCATAAAATATTTAATTATTAAAATTTTAACGAACATTAAGATTGGCGAACCGGCTGGTCGCCAAAGGCGACTAGTTTTAAATAAAATGATCAGACATTCCAGATTATTTGAGACAGTCATTGAAATAACAAAGGTACTGGCATCTGGGATATTAATTAAATTTGTTTCACTTTTACAATACTTTAATAAAATACTTTAACTTTAACTAATACTTTATATACCTTTATAATAAAACTTTCATGTGGATCTACTTGGTAACGAAATAGCAGACATGCTTGCAAAGAAAGGAAGCAGCCTAGCGACTTCATCTTCTGCTGAACTTACATATTTAGAACTGTTCTGTCAGGCGAAATTCCTAAATAAGAAGAATTGGATGGTTCCCCCTACACATGATTGGTATAGAACCAATAAGCCGGGCCAGTCATTAATTCTTCCTTGTGATGGAAAAACAAACACTTGTTTGTCGCTCCTTGCCAGTGGCCACCTTAAATGTCTTTTCTTTTCTCGGGGTGAAAAATCTTACCCTCTTTGCCCGAAATGCTGCCAACATCAGGCCTCTTCTGAACATATTCTAGACTGTTTTGAACTTCTTTGGGGAGAAATTTATTCTTCTCCCTTCCTCGTTTTTGACTTTCTTCTTGTCAACGGATTATTGGATTTGGTCTGACTAAGTCAGGCCATGGAGATTAGCAACAACAACAATAACATAATAAAATTTTCAAAAATGACGACAAAAAAAAACGCAATCATAGTTTTTCTCCATGGCGCCGCTTAAGGCGGGGGCTTTCTTTCTTTCGCCACAGAATATCCCCGAACTTGGAATCTCTAGGATTCCCTGTCGGTTGAAAGGATATACGTGGGAGTATTTATTAAGATAAAAGAAATGCACATAAAAAGACAAAAAAATCAATATACACAAAAAAAGACATAAAATATCAATATACACATAAAAAGACATAAAATATCATCAATACACATAAAAAGAAACTATATACAATATTATAATGATGAGGGAGGTGTTCGGTGGGGAGTGTGAGTAGATGAAATCTATTGAAGGTAATATATTCTGGAGAAGAGCTTGGTTGAGAAATGGAAAGAAAATTTATACTGGGCTTGGATCTGGAGAAATCAATTCCTCGTTCTCTTGTAGGAACCGCACAAGATTTCTAATTTTAACCTTGGACATCTTGTTTCTCATAACGTTGGTCCACCAGATATTTTCTAGGTCGTGGATGGGTTTTTTGAGATGAAAAGATGTGGTGAGAGGGCAGCTAGTGGCATAATGAAGGGGATCGCCTACTTCGCCGCAGCCACATTGATCAGATCCTTTAATATGGAATCTCTTGAAATATGAAGGGAAAGGGCCATGGCCAGTTGCAAAGATAATGTCAAGCCTATTCCAAGATGATGGGTTAAAGGACACCTGCTAGTCTAGAAAAAGTTTGTCGATTTTAGAATTTTAATCCTGATTTCAAAAATATCTTGGATTTCTTCCACTATTGAATAAAGTACCCAAATTATATGATCGTATTCCATATATAAATAAATAAATATGATAATACAGAGAATACATGTCAGTCTCCCGCTCTCTCACACACAAAAAAAAGAAATCCTGGCAATTGGCAAATGGCGCCAATATGAAATTAATACATACATTTTCACTTTCACATATACATCGTATAGAGAAAGCAGAGTAATCGTCAAAAAATTTGAACTCAAGATTTCGACGAATCTCTACGTTTTAGACCTCTATGAGTTCGAAAAACACATTTTTCGGAAATTTCCGTTTGTCTGTCTGTGACAAAGATCACACATAAACGCTTTGAGATAGATGTAGAAATTTGGAATAAGGCCTTTACACCAAAGTTGAACATTTCTTTCAGTAATATCTCTTCAAACGAAATCCGTCTGTCTGAATATAAATTAACACAATAATTATCAAACGAACAGAGTTAGATAGATAAAATTTTGTGCACAGATATAATATCTATAGTATACACACCTGCTAAATTTTGACCCAAATCCATCAACGGGTTGACTGTCTGTCAGTCTGTACTTTCAGAAACATGGAAACGCGAAAATTCAAAAACGCGATGATTTAAATGTGTTAAATTTGGTATAGGATTTTATGATTACAAGTAAAGCTTTATGTCACATTTTTGTTTCAGTTGGTTGAGAAAAACGTGTCAAAAACACAAATTTGATTTTTGTGTACTAATAACCTTATATCAGGGATTAATTGCCAAATAACTCGCCAAGGTTAATATAATACATTCAGTAAAAAATGCTAAAATCTCGCCAAATATCTCGTACAAATATTTCGTACTATTGTACGCCATTACCATGTAATGCGTTCTCTGGCATGGATCTGGCACTCCAGATGGTTTGAAAGTCAATTTTAAGTTAATCATACTATTTTTGGCTCTCAAGAAGAATATTTATGAAATTCATTGATTAATTGAAAGAAATTAAGTCAACTTCGGTGTTTATGCAAAAAAAAATTCGAAATAATTTTTGCACGAAAATGATTTTTATACCATCTGATATAGCAACCAATTGTTTTGAAAATTATAGCAATTTAACTACCCAGCAGGCAGGTTGTCATACTTTTCTACAAGCAAAGCTGGATTATACTATTTAAGCAAAGTTCCTTAAGTAATGAAAATTTCGGTGTACAACATTTTCCTTCCAAAATCATATATATTTTATTGATTTTAATTTCATTTCTAGCCGAACAGCTTTCACCTAAAAAATATTCTGACAATTTGAAAAATATTTACTTATTGAACGTCGTCAAGAGAAGTAAGTGCAGTATTACATTTTGAAAAAATAAATTTAAAAGTTATTTAAAATAATTTTTTTAAAAAAAGTAAAAACTTTTTAAGGTATTCTAGATGTTCAAATATAAAATTCGCCAAGCTATTGTTCAGCAATCCATCGATAACCAATAGTAAAAAAATTAATATCTGAAATTGGAATATGTTTGATGAAATTTTAAAAGACACTTGATTTTAAATTGAATTGTTCGAATATGTGGTCTTTATAGATCAAATGAAAGCTCAATATTTGGATTATCATGGAATTTCCACAGAAAAATTTAAGATCTTGGAACCCTTGAAAGTTGCAAGATACTAATTCAGTTTTCAATACGATGATAATCCAATCTGCCCAGTACATTGTAATACAACGTGCTATCATTAACCTATTTTATTGCAATTTATTTTCAATCAGTGCTCTTCAAGCCGACAGTTTAATTTTCTTAATTTTAAGACGAACTGATATAGAAACTTACTTTTGTTTTTTTCATAAAACCTTTTTCACAAATAAAACTTTTCATTAAAAGCATCAACTTTCAATAATTTTTGTTAAGTAAGCTCGCCATTGTCCATTTACTCAACCAATTTCACGACGAGCTGGACTTGTCATTTCAGTTCAAAGGGTTAAATGACACTAGCAGTTACATATTGTCTTCAATGAAATGACCGAAAATTATATTAAATTTCCGCCTTTTGCATCATTTTACAACCCAAGTGATAAAATTACCATATGACTGTGAACAGAAAATGATTTATTGAATTCGTGGATACATGTTGATTATACCATTACTGATTAGGATGTGATTTGGTTGAAATAATGAGAACACATTAATCCACGAATTCATTTCTCACTGTCAAACATATGATGAAAGACTATCAGTTACATATCACACCTGAAGGCCGCAGAAATCGTGTTGATGTCGTAATTAGGTGATGATATCGATTTAATCGCTCCACCTGTAGATCAAACGGGTTCTCTGGCAAGAAGGAAACACCCAAACAGTGGTCATCTTTGACCCTCACCGAAACCTTGGTCCATTTTCGAAACCTCAGTACACCCCTCTGTTCCTTTTCTGGTTTCACTTTCACCAACCTTATTCCAGTTAGGTTATTTTAATGCATGGAAATTCATCAAATCGATTTTTGCCTTCCATTTATATCATTAGCATTTATTTTTCATATTCAGCTTGGTGCAAAACTTATCCTGGTTAAACTTTCACTGTTTGCTGATTTTGTTTCGCCTAGTAGTTATTTGTTTTAGATGTTTTATCTGACCTTTGCGCGAGTGATAGAATTAGTTCTTTCCTAATTGAGAAACAGTGTGATCTATTTTTGACCGGTACGAGGCAAACGAGTGTATAAATGTTCATTTACAGAGTCTTTTATGATGGATTTCTTCATATTTCTTAACATGTAAGTTTACTGCAGCGAAAATGCAGTTAGCATCGTTAGATGTTTGCAAACAGTAGAGTTTTTTCACAATTAGTTTTGAAAAATTCATCAGTCTAATTAATGGATTCAATTAATCTTATTTCAAATCTAAATTATTAAATGTTATTTACTTTATTTGTCTATTTTTTTCTAATAATAAGAGAGAATGAGTGTGAAGTGGCATACTATAGGACAAGCCGTTTGATTTAAGTAATTAAATTTGCGTAAAAAATAATTAAGTAATTAAAAATAAATAAATGTAAGTAAAAGATTAAATCACACATATATTTTGGAAGGACGGCACATTGGAGAGATATTTTTTTGAAATTTTAATTGGTATTTTAATCAATTAAAAATTAAGCGAGAGTTTGGCGTTTCTCTACGAATGTTTATGGCACTATAGAGATTTTAAAATCATTTTAAAATTGTTTTTTTATTACATCAGTTTAGTTGTGGAAATTTTTTCTTCATTTTGGTAATTAAAAAAATATTATTTTGCAAACTTTTCTAGAATATATTTCATTGTTGTAATGACCTTCACGCAACTTTCATATTTTATCAAATGTTTTATCGCTCGATTTTCTTCTACTGCTGAAAAAAAAACTGAGGAAGAAATATTTACTAATTGAATGCGCAGTTCACATGAAGAATCAGAAAATGAAATTATTTTATCGAAATCGACAACATATAGTTTTAAATAGGTCATTTTGATATATCATTTTTAATTTTTCAATGCCACTATGACGTCGTATTTGAAAGGATTTATATACTCATAAATAGAAAAAAGTTTGATGCAATGAAAATCTGCATCAGTACAAGGAAAATTGCATCAGCATTAACTCAAGTGGCAGCAGAGATAATGATTGATTGAAATGTTGGATAGTATTATGAGTCCATATTTCATGAAGCATGGGCTTTCTGCATCAAATTTTTGTTATTTTAGTGATTCTGCCAAGATGGTGATTATTGAGAACTTTAAAGCTTTTTTGTTGCCTTCAAATATGTCGTTATTAGAGCTATTGAGTTACTGAGCTATTCTACATTACTTTGCACTTCAAGAGAAACCAATACAATGATGGCTCTAGAATATTCGGCACCTTGTACAAAATTATTAAGATGTCCTTCCTCCGGCATTCATCATATATTGGTATATATGCTTAATCCTCAATATGGTCTCATCACATATTGGTGCAATAGGCTTAATCCAGTAGGGTCTCCTCACATATTGGTGCATATGCTTAATCCAGTAGGGTTTCATCGCATATTGATGCATATGCTTAATCCTCAATAGGATCTCATCACATATTGGTACATATGCTTAATCCAGTAGGGTATCATCATATATTGGTGCATATGCTTAATCCAGTAGGGTCTCACCACATATTGGTGCATATGCTTAATCCTCAATAGGATCTCATCACATATTGGTACATATGCTTAATCCAGTAGGATATCATCATATATTGGTACATATACTGAATCCTCAATAGGGTCTCATCATGTATTAATACATGTGCTTAATCCTCAATAGCGTCTCATCATATATTGGTGCATATACTTAATCCTCAATAGGATCTCATCATATATTGGTACATATGCTTAATTCTCAATATAATCACATCGTACATTGGCACATATTTTGAATCCTCAATAGAGTCAAAGTACACAAATATTTAACACGATATAGTGCATATTTATATCTCCAAGTCATGATAATGGGATTGTTTAATTATTCGCCAAAATATAAAATAAAGGGAAAAAGAATAACTCTTTCAGTTCCGATGTTATAGTTAGCTGTCCATCCGTTTGTATACCAGCCGGCAGCTATATAACTCGAGAGAATTCTGAAATGTATGATTTGGAATTAACGCCTTGTGCAGGCTGCACATCTCTGAAGTTGGCCTTGAAGAAGTGGAGTTCATGCCTACTTAACCTTTGTTTCTAAATACTCCATATATTTGTTATTGGTACTTACTTGCTATTGTATTTGTTTGTGACCTTCAGGATTCTTTGAGGTCACGATTTGTCGAAATGCATATGAATAACATCGCCCATCATTTAATTTATGGATAACATCACCCAGAAAAGTCAAATAACACAAAATAATGAATTCGTTCTCTTTTGTTAATGATGAATGTGAACTAACAGTCATGAGTAATGAATTCATGCACGCCGAATGAACTGTTGGAATATAATTGTGTGTATGTGTGTGTGTTTGTGTGTATGTAGAAAAAATGTAGACTTATAACGTAGCGTAGCAAAGTTGCTGACTGATGATGTGTACCCATTCTATTGCATTTGTTGCAAGTATCAATTCTATAACAATTAATAACTTGCAGTTTTATGGCGCGTGGTTTCATTGCATCTAAAATATAGAAGCCTTGAGATCGTTAGCAATTAACGAGATTGGAATACCAAAACACCAAACAAAAATGTGTTTCAAAATCATCATTTGGAAAGAAAAAAAAACCAACTAATGCGTTCTACAATTTCCATTATTTGTCTTCAACTTCGCTACAAGAAAGAAAATGAATAATTAGAAGATAAATAAAAATAATAATTTATGCCGTATTTGCATAGCGCAAATAAGATTCCTTAATCTCTGTTTTCTTCTGCTCCCCCCTCCCTCTTCTCAAACGAAACACGATATTGACGAGAGAAGGAAAAAAAAAGGGAGAGGGGAGATCCGTGATCTTTTTTCCCCTGTGGTCTCCAGGGCTGTATCATTCGCTGGTGTAGTGTTCGGAAAATCTCAATAATCAAATCAGTGCCGCTGATGAAGTTGATAACTACACAAGAACTAAAACTCCTTAATTACATTACTTCCTCCCAGATGGCGTGGATTTGTACGTAAATGTTCGTCTGACACCAGATATCTCGGCTATTAAAACTCGGTTGCAGTTTAGTATTAATTTAGTTTAGTATTAATGCCTTTTCTATGTTCTCTTCCAATTGTTCTGTTTTTTTTTTTTTTTTTTTCCCTAATCCTATTATGCCAAACGATAATAAAAAAAAATGGAACTGTAGAATAGGTTAAAAATAATTCTGAATGCCGTGATCTGACTTTTGGATTTGCTTTTATTAAAAGTAGTTCTTAAAGAAGATTTTTAAATGAATTAAGATATATTTCACTTAAAAGAAAGATTTGCGGTTTGTTTTGCATTTCTTTTAGTGCAGTGCATTTGGAAGTTGAAAACTCAACGGAATTTGTTTTCGTTTCTAGAACTTGTTTTCTAAAATATATTTCAGAGGAAATTGTGTATTTTTTATTCTAGTGTTATCGGATTAATCTCACTTTAAAAAAATGGCGAATGGATTGTTTTGGAAATGTAAAAGAAATGTGTTTTTTTCACTTAGATTTTAAATTGAAATTTATTTTCATTTTTGTAAAAAAAAAAAGATATTTTTTTCAAGATCTTCTGTACATTATTCATTAGTCACTTTAACTAAAAAAACATCTATTTATTAAAAAAAAGTTATTTCCTGCATTTTGTCTCTTATTTTTGTGGACTTCATTTACATTATAAATTACATTATTAAAAAATCGACAATAACGAGCAAACGAGCACTCTTTGAAAAATGATCTAGGGACATACGTCTATTATTTTCTTTGAGCTAGTCATTTTTAAGCAAAATTATTAAAACTATCAAACAGTTCATAATTTTTGCATGTCCACATTTTTTTTTAAATTTGTCTTCAACTCACACATATTTCATTTGAACCTCAATTTAATTCAGCATTTTTTGGGTTTAATTTTAAAACAAAAACTCTTTACTAGGAAAAAATACCGTAAACTCCTTATTTTATATGGAATAATTAAATTTATAGTGATTTAATTAAAAGGAGTGGGAGCTGAAAGTTATTCCAAAATTTAATTACTAATGTCTTCATTCACTTTATGTAAATCGTAATTCTTGCATAATTGCTTTGGTTGGATGCTTATAAGATGAAGAACTATGTTTATTTTCAAATATTATTGATAAATATTAGATTAATGTTTTTTAGCTTGTAAATAGAAAGAATTGTAATATAAGAGAAAGAACTAAACTCTCTAAAAACTTTTACCACTACTTTTTGGCGAATTTCAATGTTTTAGATTTCTGTGAGACTGGAAACAATTTTTTAGAATTTTATTTGATTGATTGTGGGTCAAATATAATTTTCAAGATATAGTCAGTTTGTAAAGACAAGAACTCAAAAAAAGTTTTGGACAAAACTGTTGAAATTTACTATGATTCCCATCACGAATAGTGCCATCGTAAGAAAGACCGTTTTATGATCAGCCCTGTGGGTGATGATCGGGTGCCGCGTCAGTGATCTCAAAGCTTGGTGACCATTTGGCGACTTTGGCGACAAAATAGAAATTACTGGAAACTTCGAGAATTTTATCGATACCATCCAATAGGAACTGAGATACGCCCAAAACATTCTCGCTCCGCCTCCTGGGAACTATAACAGGCCGGCAGTCTCAAGCTGCGAGAAACCAAATCGGAATCGGAGTCTTATACGAGTAACGAGTATTCGAGAGGATAACGAAGCAACCGTGGAGTGCCAGCGTTGTGTGAAGCCCAAGCTATTGCTGAGATGAGCAGTGTGCCGAGTCCTGAGGCGTTTATTGTGGAAAGCAGCATCAAGTTGTACGTGGAGTAGCCAGTCGTGCGGTAGTGAGTCGGCAGTTGGATACAGCTAAAGCGAGGGACAGTGAGAATTTCAGCCTTTTGAAGAGACCGTAGAGCAAAGTTCCGAGGATCCCCTATCATGCTGGATTCCGTCTGATTGCTTTGTATGCTGTGGTTGATTACTGCTTGTGGGTTATTGTTTGCTGTAGTGCGGTGCCCTGTGTTCGTTTCGGCTGTATATAGATGTTGTCTTTGTATTCGTCGTCTGTGTGCTAGTGTCTTTGTGTCCAATAAACGTCGTTCTTGTTGTCTACTAAAGGACTGTTTCTTACTGCATCAAATCTTAAAAGAACCCCTGCGACGGAAGAAGTGATTCCGTAACAATACAAAGTATGTTTTCCTGCCTATCCAAGGGTACATGATGATTACAAAGCATAAAGAATTAAACAGGTACAGACAAAACTTAATACACAGATTTAGCATCTAAAGAATAGACTCGTATCAAAGTTTGAATTAAATTCGTTAAGTGGATTATGGTTTGTGAGTTTGTGCACTCACACAACAGGTAAATGAGATTATACAAAGAAGAAATGGCTTAGATAAATACAATTTAATACACAGCTTTAACTTTTAAAATATAAAATCTAATAAAATTTTACACAAAATCTGTCAAATGGCTGACCATCTATCAGTCTGTGCTTTCGTATGCAGTTGAATGCAAAAACTCAAAAACACAACAACTTAGATAAAAGGAATCTGGCAGTCAACTTGTTACTAAATTCGTAGTTTCCCACCAATTTTGATTTCATTCGGTTGGGAAAAAAGAGTCAAAACATACACTCGGTTTTCTCTATTACATAGTATAAAAAGAGCCGCAGAGAGAGTTCATATTAGGACACTGAAAATAAAAATCTGAGCACTCCTTTCTTTCCAGATCTTGTCTGAAGTTCACAATTTATATACGAAGAAGGGGAGGATAGTAACAAATTTATTAGGAAGCGTGCGAGACAGTTTGGAGTTTTATATATTTCTTTATTTGTTAATTTTTAAAAGCACCAGAAATTCTGAATGTAAAAAAAGCAAAAATTATATAAAAATATTTATTAAGCTTCAAAATTGTCATAACCTAAAAAACGTTTCATTATTAATTTCTTTCATCATTTTATTTCACGATTGTGTAGTCAGGTGATAATGTCTATTCTGAGAATGTATTCTGTAATTCATTCAACTAAACTGAGAATGTATTCTTATATTCATTCAATTAATCTGAGAAGGTATTCTTTTATTCATTGAATTGATCTGAGAATGTATTCTTTTATTCGTTCAACTAATCTGAGAATGTGTTCTATTATTCATTCAATTCATCTGAGAATGTATTCTTTTATTCATACAAAGATATTAACCCTTTATTTACCGACAGTAATTAAAAGCCCAGTTTAACCCTTTCTAGGGCCGTGGGAAGTATGCTTCCCACCAAATTTATCAATCTTTGTATGAAATTATGTTGGTTGGCACAAGTTCTGACAAATTTTTTTAGTAAGTCAGAAACTTATATGCTTCAGTTCTTTATCTCAAACAAAATGACGTGTCTTTATTTGTGACTTAATTATTAATTTACCAAATTAATTAATTAATCAAATTAAATATCTAATAAGCTAAATGAATCTTTTTTCTTATTCTAATTTCAAGCCTGAAAATATTTTAACATAATATGACTAGAAAAAAATGGCCCTTTAAAAGGTTAAATCAAGCAATCTTCGTAATATCGTTATTTTCTGACGTTAGTAAAAAAAATGTGGAGCGTAGCTCAGACGGCAAGCAATAAATATCAGCTTCAGGCAGAAATTTAAAATATTTCATTATTAATTAAATTAATTAAGCTGTTTTAATTAATTTAAACTTTTAACTCCAATCTGGATAATGTGATGGCGATGCATTGAAACTTTACAACGGCTCAAAAATAAAGTTAAAAAATTCCTCCCGGCAAGCTGGAAGACGAAAGTTGATTCCTTTTGAACCGGATACTCGGGACTGTACTGTAATAGTATTCTGATTTTTAAAACGGTGATTTGATTAATAATGATTTTTGATTTTAATTTTAATTAGTTAGAGTGCATAGTCTTTGTAAATTAAATTAAAACTTAAAATCAATATATTCAAAAAATATCATGAAATAATATATCAGAATCTCGGGAGTTCGGTGGGATGGACTTGGTGTCAGGGGCCCTAAGTAGTTGCCTACTTTGTCTATTTGACTATTCAATTCCGTTTACTGCGAAAGGACAAAATTCCTCTCGGCAAGTTGGAAGACAAGTAGATTTCTTTACATTTAAATTACCATCTGACACCATAAATTGTTGATGTTAGAAACAGTCAAAATTAGGTTTTGAAAATCACTTTTCAGTTCCTAACTTCTTAAATACTGCAGTTATCGAAAATTTTTAAAAGTTCTTCATCTTAATGAGGTGCTAATTTGAATGATTGCATTTATATTCCTATCCTCAATATTAAGAAATTTATAGCGAAATGAAACTTTCATCCCCCCCCCACAATTCCCCCCCTTGAGATAGATGGACCATTTGCGAACTAGCCTAGAAGCCCTAGATTTTTACATTTCTAACAACATATTTCAAGCCAGTTAAAATCCAAAATTACTCTTGTTTTCCTGTCCACAAGATAACATGGGCAAGGCGTAATGCGCATATATATATAGGGTGTTCATTAATTATTGTCGGGTTTTCCATACCTCATAACTTTCAAATAAAAAATATTACGCAAAAACCGATTACGTATTCGTAAATTACAACTCCAAGAATTTTATTAATGATATTAAAGTGTAAAGCTTGCACAATTTACACTTTGTAGGCATTCAGCTAAAGGCTATTATGTATTCGTAAATTACAACTCAAAGAATTATGTATTCGTAAATTACAACTCAAAGAATTATGTATTCGTAAATTACAACTCAAAGAATTATGAATACGTAAATTACAACTCAAAGAATTATGTATTCGTAAAGTACAACTCAAAGAACCGCCTTCAGCTGAATGCCTACAGAGTGCAAATTGTGCAAGTTTTACACTTTAATATCATTAATAAAATTCTTTGAGTTGTAATTTACGAATACGTAATCGGTTTTTGCGTAATATTTTTTATTTGAAAGTTATGAGGTATGGAAAACCCGACAATAATTAATGAACACCCTGTATTTTCTCAGATTGGTGAAAAACTGAAGAAATTTTCCCGAAGTCTTGTCATAAGAACTATTACAATAGATAGTCTTCCTCTAGGAATCTACCGAAAAATTAATGTTAAAATTATTCAGTTTATTCAGTATATAAAAAGTTAACGAATATATGTAATTAATATTCATGAAAGTATAATTTTAGTTTATAAATTAAAAATACGATAACGATTCATCGTTATCGTATTTTTAATCGATAAACTAAATCGCCCGACTCACGAATCAATAATGAAATAGTAAAAACACCAAAGAACTCTCTTGCAGTAAAGCAAATAAAAACACAGAAGAAGGGGAATAGCAATCGAAGACCTGGATAAAAATTTCTTCAAATATTTTCTTTTTTCTTCCTTTTGCAAATCAACTCGAGCTTTAAAAATCAATAGCACAGGTTACAAGATTACTTTTTTTAGATTACTTTTTTTGTTACCTCTCTCATACACTTGATGAAATTTAGCCTTTTGAGCACATTATCTTAATATACATGTTGGAACTCAATTTTACATCGGATTTAATCATTACCGATCCTGTTAATACAAGTCTTCGCTCGAGAAAGGCTTTTATTGATCAAATAGGATCTCGATCGAAACTGTTCATGGGGATTCTGATCACGAACCTGGTCACGTGGGACGATTCAAGTGGTTTAGTTTTAACGAAGAGAGAGAAAAATGTCACCCGTTTTTGTTCTTTTCTGATAATTTCTTTCCTTTGAGTACTTTTCTCAAATGTAAAAAGACTTTAAAATATTTGATGGTTGACTGTGTTTGCAAGAGAATGTATCGAGTATCTTATTTTCTAGTCGAGTTTTTTATATGGTTAGAGTTAAAATATGCTTGTGCAAAGATAAGAAATATTGGTTATAACAGCAAAGAATCTTGATGGTACGCACCATGGTATGCTAGATCAAGGAAGTGTGACAAGGTGTCTTCCCCCCCAACCTCCATAAAAAAGAAGAAGAATTGAAAAAAGCTAATCTGGCACAAAATTACAGAGGGACTTCGATTATCTGGGCCTCTATTAACCGGAGTCTTTTTTAACCAAGTAGATACCAGAAAATAGAACTTTTTTACAGTTTTAAATAAAATCAACAAATTCTTAAGAGAGAGTACCAAAGTTGATATTGGAACTGATTTACAGGACTGAAGGCTTGTAAAATGTCGTTGACGAAAGATGGCCTCTTATACGAATCTATAATACTGTTGCACTGCAAGATTAATAAGTAAGAGAAATCACTGCAAAAAAGAGAGGTTCAATCAGATAAATATGTACGATGTGTTGTTATACGTCAATCTAAATTTTCATTTTGGCACGGTCCATGCAAAATTTTTTTTATCTAATAAAAATGTAATATTCGCTTTATAACGAGTTTTTGCAAAATTCATTTATATTGCGTTCGATCTGTGAATGAGTCATCACTTTAGTTTAAAGGGGGTTTTAATTATAAATTCCTCATCAAATTGGTGAAAGATATATTTATTGATGCCAATTCAATGGTTGACAAGTCTGGGAATCATTCCACCCACCCTTGGTTTACCACTCTTGTCAACTATTTAGCAACAAAAACGAAGGTTCTGCAAAATACAAAATAAATATTTCGCTCAATTTCTATTAGGAGCCGAGTTCCAGAGATTCTCTAGAAAAATTTCATGCACTGTTGTAAAACATTGCAATGTCTTGATCTAGACTGATCAAATAACTAAGCAGAATTTGCAGACAATTCTTTATTTTACAGCCCTATATATACAAAAGATCAACTTGTTCTAATTTTGGTTAAATAAATAGTTATTTACACCTATAGTAGGAGATACAACAGTCGAAGTCGAAGTCAGTTGTTTCTCGGACTCCGAACTCGTGGGCGTAGTCCAACAGTCTACCTGCAATTTGTTTCTTACTTTCTCCCTAAAAAAATCTCCGCACTGTATTTCGGAGACAATCTCCGCCTATTAATTTACATTGGTCATTTGAACTCTCTTTCGGCCAATCGGGGTTCAGCAATATGCTCCCTCAGCGACGCCAGTGGGTCGTGGGAAGGTCCTTTCACAATGAGAAACATTTAGTATCCAGATGTTTGAACACTCTTTTCTCTTTGAAGGTACTATCAATACCTCTTGGATGAGGAATTTCACATGTGGTCTTTCACTATAGTCTCTAATGAACAGATGCGTGACCATCCAGGTGAAAAGATCCACAATCTGGCTATCTCGAGGAATTTAGTAAGTAACAGCGACGACACAGCTGGCTGTAAATGTCTTATCAGTACTGGGAAACAGGGAATGTTACAACATGCAAACGAGAGGGCCTGAAGTGAGAAAGTTAAGTAAATTCTCTCTTTGGAGAGTTGATCGTGCTCTCTGAGCCTATTATTGTTTTTTACCTGCTTATGTTATGAGTTTATACAAGTGATGTTCTTTTATGTACACACATTATGTTTGTTTTGCTATCTGTGTTTCATGCTTCTTGTAGAATGAATCGTCATCTTCCACTATCCAACGCGACGAACATTTTTTTACCATACATCTATCGGGCGAATTCCGTAAGAATACTATTATTCAGCTAATAAACGAAGAAATTTATTTTTAAACTAGACATAAATGTAATATTTTTTTTATTTAATAAAATGCAGATTCTTCGCGAATCAAAATCATGCTTTATTTAAATAAACAACCACACATACATTGTATTTGCTGGACGCTAAAAATAATTGCCGTTATATGATCCTTTGCAACCCTATATAATCTGGCACCATCAGCACAAATGAAAAACAGCAGATTTTCTGTCATGGTATAAAGAAAAAAATTGATTCATAAGAAAAAAAGAAGCCAATAATACAAAAAGTTGTTATTTAATCGTAAAAGCCGCAACGATGTCTTACTACTTACTACAATAAGCCATTTCATTTTTTTCCAAAAGTCAATTGCTCGAGATACTTCTATAGGACTCAATACGTAGTAAAATAGCCAACAGAAGCTTACTGGATCAAATAATAATTACATCTCCAACTGGTCATTAGATGTGCATCAAAATCACATCAACGCTTCATCTTCAAAAGGGATGGAGGGTGGGGACCGTGGAAGAGCACCCCTCCACTAGATTTCTTCAAGAACTCTCTGCTCATTAA
This sequence comes from Argiope bruennichi, assembly GCF_947563725.1. Lineage (NCBI taxonomy): Eukaryota > Metazoa > Arthropoda > Arachnida > Araneae > Araneidae > Argiope > Argiope bruennichi. The sequence continues at coordinate 110,106,948 of NC_079156.1, forward strand.
ACGGGCAGTCTACAATCTAGCCTCACTTTGTAACATTCCAACAGCGAGGTAGTGTGAAATCGTTAGGTAGCTTATAAAATTCGATGCGCGAAAATGTATTTTGTCAAGATAATGATGAAGCACCCGTTAACGATAAATCTTGCAAAATAACACCAACAGCAATTTGGGAACTCGGGTTATTTAATAAACTTATTGACGCTTACGTAGGATTGCTGCATTAGACTTGCATCATTTAGAATTTCAAATGTCTGCTCTCATATTTGTTGATAGAGACGTTTAGAATTCTGGAATTTATATCTTAATCATCATGATATATGGAACGGTGAATGAAACAAGAATTTAATCTTCCATTCTTGGGTTTAAACTTATTATTTGTAACATTATTATTCGTAATTATATTTGGGAAATTATTTGTAACATTTATTTTCTTTCATATGAATGGAAATAAATCTATTAACATATATACAGGATCAATGTATTGGAGTACATAATTCTGAATTTTTAATGGAGGACTCTTATATTTGCTAATAGAGATGTTTGGAATTCTGGAATTAATATGTTAATCAACATCATATATGGAACAATGAATAAGACGGGAGTTTAATTGTCCATTCTTGGGTTTAAACTTGCGCAATTATTTGTAACATTTCTTTTTTTGCATGTGATTTAAAATAAATCTATTAACATACATATAGAATCATTGTTAATTCTATTTTTAGACACACAGTCCGTATCTCTAATGAATGGCCTCCCAGTTTGTTTATCTTTTTGTAGTAACGGAAATTTTTCGATTCTCGGCTAGCAAAAGTCTGAATACCTAATCAATACACGTATTAAACCTGCATTGCTTTATTTTAATAGTAATGAGACGCCCAACGATATCAGATGAAAAAAATGAGAAGAAAGACAGAGCAATAATCTGGCAATTTGTAAAGATAAGCGGATCGTGAAGTTGCTAAGTTGGCGGCATAATGTGAAAAAAATGAATTCAGTATTTAGATGTTGGAGATATAAAAACAACAGTGTTCTTGTGCAAGTTTGAGGTTCGAACTCGCAACGTTAGGTTTCATAGCCGAGTAACAAAGCCACTAGACAAAAGTGTACACTCCTTTCCGGAGGTTGTTATCTGGCTTATGAAGTTACCACCACATTCTTATTGTAGGCTTCAAGTTTCGAAGCGAAAGTAAACTGATCAGAAAATGTATGTTCTCATCATGGAAAGATTAAGCTTCCAGAATTGAACAAATAGCCAGTGGAGTCTACAAACTCGCTAACCGGAACTGACAAACATCACGTACAGCATCAGTCAACATTGGGGTTGGCGAGCGAAAGCGACCAGGGTCAAATCCTCTTCATGTAAATAAATAATCATAACTTTGTAGATACGTGGCCAAAAACAGGAAACTTTTGAAATTTTAACTTTTATTTATTTCACCACGGGAAGTATAAGAGGCGATGATAAATAATTAACTTTTTACATAGAGATAAAAAGAGCAAAGTGGCAGAAATTTTTCCCTTCAGGGATTTTACTGAGATTTTGATAAGGATTTCTTTCTAACGTGTCAATTTAGGCATGGGAATCTTAGTTATCTCTGAAAGGTATGTGTCAGTGTTAGATATTTTTATCCCTTCCCTTGCAGCTTGAGAAAATTAATAGTCATCAGTTTCTAAAGGTCGTGTTAAAAATAATTAAATAAAAAGTGATAATTGGATCAGGAAAATAGAGGACATTTTATAATGACGTTAATATGTTCTAATTTAAAACAAAATTTAGGAAATTATTTAAGATTTAATTTATATTTAAAAAATATCATAAATATTACACATACATACATATATTTATGTCAATTTACAATTCCCTGTAGAAACTTAGGGAATCAGTCGAGCTTTCAAAATAAAGAACGACACGCAAAAAAGAATTTAACTCAAATAACCCAAACCAGAAATGGTTTTCTGATGTGAACACATTTGAGCATCAGCAGCATCAAAGAAGGCGTTTGATTCATCGCATTTCTTAGAAGGTGAACCTGGAAATCGATCGCTTCCACGAAACTGACAGAGATGGATGAGCTGGGTAATGGGCAGAAGACGCCGAGGCAAACTGCAACCACTGCAAAAACGCGCCAAAATGGACAAATAATGATTTCTTAGCTTTCTCCCGTTCGTTTGAATGAAATTGTTGACCACTTGCAAGTCCGCGTCCGAAGCTTGGCAAATGAGGATGAATGAATCTGAGGAGAAAGAATGAAGTAGAATGAGAGAGAGAAAGAAAGAGCTTCATAAACTAGTGAGGAAGCCAAAATGGAGTTGTTTCTTTCAACGTCACTATTAGCGTTATTCAGAGTTATTTCTCGATTTGATCTGGAAATGGTGTGGCTTCAGTTGTTTCGGATTAATGAAATAGAAGAAAGATTTGACTTTGCTATGCAGAATGTATGGTTTAAACGATATATATATGTAAAACACATAATTTTTTAGCAGTTTTGTGACTGAAGAGAGAGAATACACTTTGTAATTTTAAAACTTCGCTTTTATTCCACCCCGTGAGGCATAATTTATATACAAGCAAGAAGCGAAAGGTCAATCTACATCACAACACAAGAGCGGAAAAAGAGCCAATGAAATAGTTATTCCTATGATTATATACTGTGAAATTCTGATAGGGATTTCTTTACACGTGTCGATTTTGGTCAGGGAATTATAGGGATCTTTTAAAAGAATGTGTTTAGATCGACAAATGTTTATCCCATCACTCGGAGTGTGGGAACTTGTCAATTGCAGCAATTTTACAGAGCATCTGTTGCATTAATTAAATTTAAAAAATGTGGAATTGGATCAGAAAATAAGAGAACATTTTAGAATGAAGTTAATATGGGCTAGATATTATTACATATATGTATACCGGATGATTATAAAAAAGAATTATTCCGATTTATGGGACCGTTAATATCATACCATTCACAGGAAAGGCATAAAATTTTGGGCAAAGATATTTTGAGGTATGCGCTCAAAACTCGTATTAAAAATAACAATTAAGCTCTAACAGTTATGGTTACAATGACATAAATTCAAAATCTTTCAAATGGCAACACCAACTTTTTTTAATGTGTTCTCCATAGAAAACACAATAAATAGCGTTGGAACGGTATCTGTGGCAAAAAAATCACCAGCTCTATACAGACCTAAGAAGAAAAGAGAAAATAATCATTAACAAAAGAAACAACAGAGAAAACATTTTATTGTGTCTCACAAATTTTCCACTTGACATACATCAATCATGATGACATTTCGCGAGTGGCAGATGGTGCTTAAAACCAAAACGCATACCATACCGAAAGGAATTTGTTGAACTTAACATCTCGATTAGGTACACCACAATTGGTTTTTTTTTTTTTTCTTTTTCATCTTAGTCTGTCTAACGCTGGTGATTTTCGTGCTACAGATACAGATATTATTTATAGTTTTTCGCTAGGAAAACAAATTTGAATATATATATATATATATATATATATATATATATATATATATATATATATATATATATATATATATATATATATATATATATATATATATAATATAGCAAAAAACAATGTATAATATTAGTATTTGTAGCACGAAAACCGCCAACGTTGTATATATATATACAGGGTGATCAAGCAATAACAGATGTTCGGAGCCCCGTAGCGTGTTATGTACTGGACGAAATATAGCAAAATTTGGCCACCATGCTACACATTAAAATATGCGGTTTCCATTTATCAAGAAAAAAAAATGAGTACCAAAAATCGCCGATAGGGGGAATTCTGGCGCTGAAAGCGCATAATATATGGAAAAAGAATACATTACTGCAAATGGAAACAGTAAATAGCAACACACCAAATATTAATGAAAAATGTTTGTTATAGCAACTTACAAATTTGACTCAAGGTGGCCACCAACTTGATATTCCAATAATACACGAGGTTTTCAATGGGTGGCTCGCAGCATATCGACATTTATTCGTCTAACATGTAACTTTATTTGAACTTTTAAAGTAGGAATGTCAGGAATATGTCCTTGATACACAACGCCTTTCAAGTGAACCAGAGCCGCACACACACAGTTTTTATTTCACAGTTTAAATCTTTCCGATACATTATTTCTATCTGTTATATCACGTCTATTATCACGCTTGTTTCCAGAATTCAATTCAATGATTCGTACTATCTATCTAATTAGATTATTCCCTTGTATGATACATTTTAACTGTAGTAGAGAAGCGATTATCTCATTTAAAAGAAGGTGTGAATCACCGGCGATTCGGGCCACGAACAAAGCGTTAAATGAAATAAATATATATACAGGTAAGGTAAGAATGCCAAGTTGTCTTTTAACAAACTGAACACTTGCTTTCTTAAACAGGACATCATGTTTGTCAATTGTATGCTCTTTTTTTCTGTGCATACGATTTGTATGCTCTTTTATAATGCATATCTCTAAAGAAACCATATATAAGCATAACAGCATTCCAGGCACCTCGTCTTCTTCCAAATAAATGACATCCAGTGTCCATTGCTCTTATACTTCATGCCATTGCTAAACATGCTTCTGAACTCGAGGGTTCAGAGCTTATAATGGCTTTGTGGCCTTCGAAGATTTTTTTTCGTGCAGAGTTCCATTTTACTGTCGTTTCAAACATCCTTTTTCATTAGTTTGGAATAAAATTTTCCAGAGCAGAGAACTCAAATGTTCATGCTCATAAAACAACATGCTCGTAAAATACAATTTCATTTGCATAAAAATATTCACAATCAAGAAATAAAAAATCGTTTGGCAAATATTAGCTATTGTGTTTCATTAATATTTAATTAAAATCAGTGTTAATGATTATAATCCTTTCTTAAGGAAATAATAATTATTTCTTCTTCATTAAATATTCTTTTATTTCCTTTTTTTCTTTTCAAATCTATAATGAAGTATTCTAAATTAAAATAATTAAAGATTTATATCCGAAGTCTTAAATGAAAATTAATTCATGCACTCATCAAATGAATTAATATTCATGACGTATTTCGCAAAATTTAATTTTTCATTTAAAACGAGTTCAAAATTAAGAAAAACCAATTTTGAATCATTTCTTAAGCCGTTTTAAAAAGTATTTCATTTGTCATTCCTCTGAAGGAAAGATTCTCAATTAAGTTTGAAAGATGTTCTATTACACAAAAATTTTGACTTTATAGGTAATTCTTTATTTCTCCATATTGTACATTTAACAGTCAAAGTATGTTATCAAAAGAAACGCTTTTTTTTTCAGTTATATAAAATTTCTCTCGTGTTTGATTAAATAACAATGATTTAACTGCAGTAAAAATTTTCCCTGAATAATGGATTTTTTTAAAAATATTCTTACAAAATTTGCGAAAATACTTTAAATTGTAAAAAGAAAGAAAATGTTTTAAATTTAACTGAAGAATGAAGGTTCTGCACAACTTTTTTAATATTGGATTTTCATTCTATGTATACTTGTAAGCGTAATTTTAGCAGTTGCGTGGCTTAAAAGAAGAAACTTTTGAAATTACATCTTCAGTTTATTTCATCACGACAAGCACATTATGTACAAGGAAGAAACGATGATCAAATGACGTCTGTTTACATCGCGATCTAAGAGCAAAGTGACAGAAATTTTTTTCTTCGTTGATTTTACTATGAGATTTTGATAGGGATTTTTTTTATATGTAATGGCTCAGGAAAGGGAATCTTAGATATCTTTAAAAGAATGTTGGAAGCGATAGGAATTTTTATCCCTTCGTTCTAAGAGTGGGAAAATGCTGAAGTCATCAGTTTTATTAAGGGCGAGTTAGAATTAATTAAATAAAAAAGAACGAATTAGATCAGGAAATTTATTGAATATTTTAGAATGAAGTTAATATGGGCTAAATTGAGATAAAAGTTTAAAAAATTAATTAAGTCTTAAATTAAATTTAAAAATAACATTACATATATACATACACACATATAAATGCGTGTTCCACATCTTCTTTTAAACATCTAGATCAAATTCATTCAAATTTTACACTCTTATTATTTCAGACAAGGAAAAGAATACTGTCAACATTTCAAATTTCCAACATTAAATAAATATGCAATAAAAATGTGTAAATAATAATAAAAATGTATCTCTTAGAAATTAACCAAAATTTCACTTATATCCATAATAACTTCCGGGAAAAATTATTTCAGAAGAAATATTTTTAAACCAACTTAAAATGGAAAATTTTTCCTCCTCGGTGGTATCAGCTTCATTTCTGCTCAATATTTCCTTCAATTATTATTACATTTAAGCAATTTAAAATTAAATCCATTAAAATTGATCTTAATTTTTAATTTCTCTACTACTATTTTTGAATTCTTTGTAGTATTTTAACATATATTTTTTTTTACCAAATTTTCATTTGTTTCAAAGTAGCTGTTTAAAGTAGGCTTAAGACACTCTCTGAAAAGGAAGCAAAAAATTAAAGTTACAGTGTTGGGAGAATCAAGAATATCATATCAAGCATAAGAGATTTAAATGAAATTAAGCCACTATTCTTGGCGGACCGAATGGTCGCCACAGGTGGTTAGTCCCCAGTATAGGAGAATACTATTTTGGAGTGTTATTCAAGATCATTTTTTATAAGTCAATGCAAGTCTCGGGATTCGGTTTGTTCCTTTCTAACTACCTATACCAGATATTTTTATTTGCCTATTTAATTTCAATGTAAGTAGTTTTATGTTGCAGATTCTGATAGTTTTAAAAACATTTAACTATTAACCTTTCCGAGAAAGCTGTTTTCACTATTTCGCCTTCAATAAAAATAAAGATTCAAGCTTAAAATAAAATTTAAACGAAATAATTATTTTGGAACTCAATCAATTTAAAATATTTAATTATGGAATCGGACATTTTTAAAATTATAAAACAATATTTTTTAACAACAGGAGGACAAATTTTTAAAAATCAATTAATTTGGAACATTATTATGGTGATTTTATTTTTAAAACCGTACAATAATTACTTTTGAACACTATCATTTAATTATGGAATCGGATATTTTTAAAATTATAAACAATATATTTTTAACAAAAGGAGGACTAATTTTTAAAAGTCAATTAATTTGGAACATTATTATGGTGATTTTATTTTTAAAACCGTACAATAATTACTTTTGAACACTATCATTTAATTATGGAATCGGATATTTTTAAAATTATAAACAATATATTTTTAACAAAAGGAGGACTAATTTTTAAAAGTCAATTAATTTGGAACATTATTATGGTGATTTTATTTTTAAAACCGTACAATAATTACTTTTGAACACTATCATTTAATTATGGAATCGGATATTTTTAAAATTATAAACAATATATTTTTAACAAAAGGAGGACTAATTTTTAAAAGTCAATTAATTTGGAACATTATTATGGTGATTTTATTTTTAAAACCGTACAATAATTACTTTTGAACACTATCATTTAATTATGGAATCGGATATTTTTAAAATTATAAACAATATATTTTTAACAAAAGGAAGACTAATTTTTAAAAATCAATTAATTTGGAACATTATTATGGTGATTTTATTTTTAAAACCGTACAATAATTACTTTTGAACACTATCATTTAATTATGGAATCGGATATTTTTAAAATTATAAACAATATATTTTTAACAAAAGGAGGACTAATTTTTAAAAGTCAATTAATTTGGAACATTATTATGGTGATTTTATTTTTAAAACCGTACAATAATTACTTTTGAACACTATCATTTAATTATGGAATCGGATATTTTTAAAATTATAAACAATATATTTTTAACAAAAGGAGGACTAATTTTTAAAAGTCAATTAATTTGGAACATTATTATGGTGATTTTATTTTTAAAACCGTACAATAATTACTTTTGAACACTATCATTTAATTATGGAATCGGATATTTTTAAAATTATAAACAATATATTTTTAACAAAAGGAGGACTAATTTTTAAAAGTCAATTAATTTGGAACATTATTATGGTGATTTTATTTTTAAAACCGTACAATAATTACTTTTGAACACTATCATTTAATTATGGAATCGGATATTTTTAAAATTATAAACAATATATTTTTAACAAAAGGAGGACTAATTTTTAAAAATCAATTAATTTGGAACATTATTATGGTGATTTTATTTTTAAAACCGTACAATAATTACTTTTGAACACTATCATTTAATTATGGAATCGGATATTTTTAAAATTATAAACAATATATTTTTAACAACAGGAGGACAAATTTTTAAAAATCAATTAATTTGGAACATTATTATGGTGATTTTATTTTTAAAACCGTACAATAATTACTTTTGAACACTATCATTTAATTATGGAATCGGATATTTTTAAAATTATAAACAATATATTTTTAACAAAACGAGGACTAATTTTTAAAAGTCAATTAATTTGGAACATTATTATGGTGATTTTATTTTTAAAACCGTACAATAATTACTTTTGAACACTATCATTTAATTATGGAATCGGATATTTTTAAAATTATAAACAATATATTTTTAACAAAAGGAGGACTAATTTTTAAAAATCAATTAATTTGGAACATTATTATGGTGATTTTATTTTTAAAACCGTACAATAATTACTTTTGAACACTATCATTTAATTATGGAATCGGATATTTTTAAAATTATAAACAATATATTTTTAACAAAAGGAGGACTAATTTTTAAAAGTCAATTAATTTGGAACATTATTATGGTGATTTTATTTTTAAAACCGTACAATAATTACTTTTGAACACTATCATTTAATTATGGAATCGGATATTTTTAAAATTATAAACAATATATTTTTAACAACAGGAGGACAAATTTTTAAAAATCAATTAATTTGGAACATTATTATGGTGATTTTATTTTTAAAACCGTACAATAATTACTTTTGAACACTATCATTTAATTATGGAATCGGATATTTTTAAAATTATAAACAATATATTTTTAACAAAAGGAGGACTAATTTTTAAAAGTCAATTAATTTGGAACATTATTATGGTGATTTTATTTTTAAAACCGTACAATAATTACTTTTGAACACTATCATTTAATTATGGAATCGGATATTTTTAAAATTATAAACAATATATTTTTAACAAAAGGAGGACTAATTTTTAAAAATCAATTAATTTGGAACATTATTATGGTGATTTTATTTTTAAAACCGTACAATAATTACTTTTGAACACTATCATTTAATTATGGAATCGGATATTTTTAAAATTATAAACAATATATTTTTAACAAAAGGAGGACTAATTTTTAAAAGTCAATTAATTTGGAACATTATTATGGTGATTTTATTTTTAAAACCGTACAATAATTACTTTTGAACACTATCATTTAATTATGGAATCGGATATTTTTAAAATTATAAACAATATATTTTTAACAAAAGGAGGACAAATTTTTAAAAATCAATTAATTTGGAACATTATTATGGTGATTTTATTTTTAAAACCGTACAATAATTACTTTTGAACACTATCATTTAATTATGGAATCGGATATTTTTAAAATTATAAACAATATATTTTTAACAAAAGGAGGACTAATTTTTAAAAGTCAATTAATTTGGAACATTATTATGGCGATCTTATTTTTAAAAGGGTACAATAATTACTTTTAAACACTATCATTTAATTATAGAATAGGATATTTTTTAAAAATCATGAAACAATGTTTTTTTAAACAACAGGAAGTAAAATGTGTAAAATTCAATTATTTTCGAATATTATAAAAGTGATATTTAAAAAGGTGCAATAATTACTTTAGAACACAATCAAATGAATACATTTCGCTATGGAATCGAACATTTTTTTAAATTATAAAACAACATTTTTTTTTTTAACAACAGGAAGTCAAATTGTAAAATTCAATTAATTTGGAACATTATAATAGTAATCTGATTTTTAAAAGAATGCAATAATTACTTTTGAACACAATCAAATTAATATATTTAATCACGGAATCGGATATTTTTTTTAAATTATAAAACAATATTTTTTTTTTAAATTACAAGAAGTAAAATGTGAAAAAGTCAATTAATTTTGAACATTATAAAAGATTTATTATATTTTTTATTTTTATTTTATATTATTTTGATTTTTAAAAGGGTATATTTCAATTTTATTTGAATTAGCGCGAATGTAAGATCTTTGTAAATTAAATTAAAACTTAAAATCAATATTCTCAGATAATACTATGAAATTATCTATCAGAATCTCGGAAGTGGAGGGTGAATATGATGTCACGCGCCCTAAGTAAGTGCCTACTTTACCTATTTGATAATTCAATCTGGTTTACTGCTTCGAAACAACGAAAACCAATGGAAAACATATCCATTGGTTTTCGAAAAATATATCTACAGAAAATTACCTAACACGTTAAAATAATACGGGTAAATGTATCTCAACCGATAACAAAGACAATTCCCTCTCCAGAAATCGAAAAGGTAGGACGAACCTCTCTCCCTCCCCTATACCACAACAACTCGCACAATCGTCCGTCGACTTTGCCAACCGATTATCGTGCCATCGCAGCGTCTATATTTATTCTTCCAGCCCCGTTATCTCTCGAATGTAAATATTTGAACTCCTTTAAGATTGAGACAGGAAGGAAGCGAATCTTATCTCGGCCTTATTGCAAGAGGTCAGAGAAGTCCTTTTTCAAAAGATGTTCGGTCGCGATTAAGGGTGAAAGTTTGGAGGCGTGATTCTAGTGGAATCGCCATTTAAGAAAATTGGTGAGATTGCTATTCCTGTAGGGTACAGAGTATTTTTATTTGGAAAATGAATAAAGTTGGTTCGAGCAGGGAAAGACTGATTAAGGTAATCTGATTCTGATCTGATGTTTATATACACTTTCGTACTCATTTAAACTCATTTTTTTATTATTTTTACTTTCTAATAAAAAAATAGAGAAATCGTGTTATTGTAATCATTAATATATAGAGTGTTCATAAAAGAACTCTGAGATTTCGATGCAAATATTTTTAATTCAATCATTTAATTAGATGAGTTTTATATATATGTACTTAAAGATAATCTATCAAGATTTTTACCGTTTGAATAGATTTCAACATATGCCCCGTTTGTGGCATAGTACACATATAAATGGTATTCAACCTCTTCCCATGTCCTGGCCAGCAAGTCTGGAGTGAAGTTTGTCACACAAGTGATTATCCTTAGTCTGAGATCTCGAATTTTCCTTCCAGAATTTTCTCAACACAAACAAGATGCTTGACATATCTCCAGAGGAAAAAATCTAATGGAATCAGATCTGGGCTCCTTGAAGGCCAAGAAATAGGCTCTGCCTTTATAATCCACTTGTTGCCGAATCGAGTATCCAATGTTTCCCGTACACGCTGACGTGAGGTGGTGCCCCATCTTGTTGAAGGTAGACCTGGAGCACTGGGACTTGAGTTAAGGCGTCGCCATCGCACTTGCACTATAGAATGAACGTCTGCTACGTTACTTCAAGGTCAATGACGCGAGACGTTACATGGTGTTAAAAAAACGAACTGAAACTGGTGAATAAAATCTGATGAGCTACTGATTTCTTAAAAATTTATTGATCTGATCAAACTCATACCGTCAACTCGATATGTTTTTTTTTAAAAAAACCCTGGAGTTCTTTTGTGGACACCCTGTATTTGGACATAAATCCAAATGGCAAATCAAGATTCTTCAGGCCGATCATTCACACTGGCTTATCAAAAATAAGAGATGCCCGAGACTTAACATTATTTTTCAGTCTTTTCGTGATATTATCTTTAAAATGTACCATAAACGCATTAATGATATGAATATTTCGTATTACACTAGCCTTAAAAAAACGAGATATAACGTCAAAATGGTATCATTATGTATAATAGAACATGGCGATCTTGACTTAATCCTAAAGCCGTAAGAAAGCAGGCTACATAATAAGTAAGTATAATGTTTTATCCACGTGGCGCCCTCTAAGATTGCCACCTGAAGCATCTAACTCTCCTTGCACCCCGCCTCCCCCTTCCCCGATCGCTATACTCAGTGGATAGTCGGGACGAATTTCCATCGCCAAACTCACTTAATTTAAAGAGTGTTTCGTGTTAAATCTAATTGCTTTTAGTGTGTGAATCAATTTCTTTAAGAACCAGACTGTGTGATCTTTCCAACGCTTTCTGGGATACTCTCTACTAAAAATGTTACCTCAGAAAGCGCCTTGCATGGCATTGGAGTACAACAGTTACGAAATATCAATCATTGGCGTGAAATTAGCATCTTTATTGAAATGTACCATTTCATCCTTGGCGAATGTTTTGGCGATTAATCTCTGACACGCGGTTAATAGTATCCGAAACTCGAATTTGTGTTTTGGACGCGTTTTTACCAACCGATTGAAGGGCCGCAGTGACCTGGTGGTAAGGTCTCGGCCCGTGAGCCGTAGGGTTTCAGGTCCGAGACCCGATTCCATCGAAGAACCGTCGTGTAAGGGGGTTTGTTGCACGTTAAATCCGTCAGGCTAAATGTCCTCCCGCTGGTGTGGAGAGGGGGTGCCAGCTCAGGTGTCGTCCTCGTCATCTGACTGCGGTTCAAAATTACGAGGTCCGTCCCAAAATAGCCCAAGTGTTATATACGGGTAGTGTTATATACGGTATATGTATAGTGTTTATACGCCAACGGGACGTTAATATAACTAAACTAAACCCAACCGATTGAAACAAAAATTTGACACAAAACTACACTTGTAGTCACAAAATCCCGTATCTAATTTTATATATTTAAATCATTGTGTTTTTGAGTTATCTCATTTACGTGCTTCTAAGGATACAGACCGATAGACAGTCAACACTTTCATAGATTTGATTCAAAATTTGATGGTGGATCCACTATAGATGCTAAATTTGTGTATCGAATTTAATCTAACTCTCATCGTTATCGTGTTTACTTATATTCAAATAGATGGACTGCCTCTGCACAGACTTTACTCAAAATTTGATAGAAATCAGATAGATGGATAAGATTTGGTAAAGATTTAATACCAAATTTCAACCGTCTAGCTCGAAGTTTTATTTCAGTATTATTTATCACAGATAGACAGGATTTTCCAAAAAATGCGTTTTACGAATTTGCGGAAGTCTCAAACCTGGAAATTCCTCAAAATCTCGAGTTTGAATTTTTTGACGATTACTATATTTTCTCTATACTAGATATGCGGGTAAAAAAAAAAAAGGTATTTTTCGTTTAAGAAAACTCAGCTTTTCTCTTTGTACTTTAAAGAAAAACAGACAAAAAAACCTACACTATGTTTACAAAGATGATTTGAACATGTCATTTAAGATGAATGAATATCTTACTGTCTAAGTTTGAAACTCCAGGATTATATAGAATGCCCAGGCACTTTTAAGCAAAGTATGAAATACGAGAATTATTTGCGTACATTGCATAGTTTTCTTAGGCATTATATGTAATATTTATTCCTATATAGAATGACAAATGTTATTTGGGAAAAATATGTCAGGCATTTCACGATAAGACTTTTATTTAAAAAATGTGCGCTCTAAAGAAATACAAATGTTATTTACAAAAAATAATGAAAAAGTTCTATTAAAAGCAGGAGCATATCGTCTGTTTTCAAATAATCACTGCGATTCGAAACTTGACTTTAAAACAATTGTTTCAGTTATATTTTGAATGGTAATTAATAAATGGTGAAAAGCTTTGTTTCTGACTTACAAAAGCCATGCTAGGGCATTCTTACGCAAAAATACTAAAAGGAAATGAAAGTTAACGCAAAAAAAAGTTTATAATTTTTTTATTAAAGAAAATAAGAAAAAGAAACTACTTATTTCATTAAAAAGGAAATAATTTTATTCGTAATTTGTGCTTTTAAAACATAAAAGAGAATCATGAAAAATATCTTTACTAAAATAGACAAGAAAGCAAATAAAAAAAATCTAATCCTAAAAAGAAAAAGAAAAAAAAAATTTAAAAATGCAAATTATTTATATTAAAAAGTACAAAATAAAATAAATCTACTTCTTGCATCTTGGTAAGTTTTAGGCCTTGCTACGTGATATTCGAAAAGAATCGTCGATGTATTTGGTATTTTACCGGCTTTTCATTTAGCATTGTAATAGAAAACTTAAACATTTCAATCTTTAAGGTAATAAATACGTTATAATTCGTTTTGGCAATGCCGTTGTTGTTATATCCCTCTTTTCGAACAAAAAAAATCGAATTCCAATGTAAATTTCAATTAACAAATATTCACCTTTTTAAATATCCTTTAAGTTAAATTCAATGTCATTCTATGTAATCATCCCATTGCATGACTTTGAAGCCAATAATTCATTTTAAAATCTCTTACCACCTAATATGTTTTTAAACGAAACACTTTCTTTTATGGCAAAAACGAGTAAAAAACAAATGGCAAAACTAAGGTCATTTCTAGACCACATTTGACTTTCGCTTGAATCACCCAAACGAACCTCAAAACGGAAATAGTGAAAATTGCAACATGCAAACAACAGATTAGCTCCCTCAAGCAGAACACCGGACCACTGGAGGTCTTGTAGCAGCGAGTAGAAACTCATAATCGAAATCTTTTCGTTGTAACGATTTAATGCTGGGCACATTAAGGAGTGTCCTCGATACAGAAACAGGATTCAGCCAGCGTAACACTGACCTACTAGAAAAATGAAGCGTCGCGCGCTCACGTGTGCTAGTATGGTTTCGAATTCGGTCCGGACTGTTCGAAAGTGTTAACTTCTTGTTCGGTAGCCATGAAGACAAAAGTGAGACCCGGCACCTCTTACGAGAAAGTGAATGTGGTAAGTGTCATCGTTTGATGTCTGTGCCGAAAAACTAAATATCATTTTTTTTAAGATCATGTTTTTGAAAAATCTATTGTGGGAACTGAAGCATGATGGCATTTGGTAGAAAGCAACAGTTGCAATACAAACTTTTTGCACTTTCTTTTTTGAAATTTTTTTTGTACTTTTGTTGTCTAAAGGACTTTCAATTTCGCTTTCCTGTACATGAAAAATGCAAAAGCAAAACCGCATTAAGCCTTATAAAAATGCTCAGGCATTGGAATTTTAGCAACTTTTTTTCTTTTTCAATTTCCAAAAACAGCTATTTTAGCCGATTCTTAATTTAATTTCTATATAAGCAATTTTTAAGCAACAACCTATGATAACAAAATTTTTAACTAAAGTTCATATTCCGAAAAAAAAAAAAACCATTTTCGTATTTTACAAATAATATATTTTATTTAAAAAGTAATTTTAAATAAAATGATACATTTTATCGAATTTTATAACATGATCTAAATGTTTTAAAGAAAAAAATTAAAACGTTATAAAGTGTGAGGAACTATGGAGTTGTGAGGCAGTCAATAAACTGCGAAAAATGTGGATCACTGTGACGTCAATAAACTGCGAAAAATTTAGATCACTGTGACTTACCTGCGAAATTGAAATAATGAAAAATGTCTGAAGAATAATATTCTGAAATTAACGATATTTGATTTTAACTTGATTGAGTTCAAGTACTGAAAAAAAAAATTCGTATTTTGCAAATAATTTCTTTATTTAAAAAGTAATTTCAAATAAAATGATAATTTACTTATAAAGAACTTTTTTACTTAAAAAGAACTTATTTACTTATAAAGAATTGATAAAGAACTTTTTAACTTCATCAACACGTTTTAAATAAAAAAGTTATAAACATCATAAAATTTGCGAAAGATGCGGATATTTGAGACAGTCAATAAACTGCAAAAAATTTGAATTATTGTGACTTGCCTGCAAAAAAGGAAAAATATATTCTGAAATTTAAACACTGCTCGGTTTTAACGTGAATAAGTTTTAGTATTCGGTTTTTGTAAATCTAATATATAAGTGAAAATTTAAATTACTCTGAAAATATTACAAAATATTCCGAGATCTCCGAAATTATTGGACCTATAGGTAGGTGCCTGTTTAACTGCTTGAATATCAGGCCCTGATACAAAAGGAAAACCACTGCGATTGCCCGAAAAGCTGTTAACTGTTGATAAAACTATCTATTCCAATATACGTGAACGAGGTTACCCAAAAATGTGACCAGCTTAGTAAATAGACTTCGGTACTTGGTTTTATTACCGGAATGGTAATCATGAGCCAAATTTCAACTGGATAATGGCGGAAATATTATTTCTAAATGCAAAATTTATGATTGAGCAATCTGGCTGAATTTAAACGAGAGACTGCGTCATATTCAGATGTATAAGAGAATCTAAAGGAAAGAAACTTCTACCAGGTTTGCATATTATTAAGCTTAAAATTTCTTTTTATGCAGATATTGTTAGTTTGAAATGCTTGAAATGAATACTTGTTAATTCCCCTTTGGTAAAATGGATAACATATTGATGTGATCAATGCGTCATTTTGAGAAAACTGGCATCTAAGTTATTTATTTGTCTATGCAAATTTTGTTAGATCATTACAAATCTTAAAACGAATATTGTCGATCCTCTTTTCGTTAAATGAAATGTTGATGCGTTGTTCAATGCAACAATTTGAGGAAATTGGCATTAATTATTTATATGCCTTTAAAATTGTCTTCATTTTTTAATAAATATTAATTAAAATTTACTTTTTATAATCTTATATACCTAAAATATATACCGTTTTAATCTAAAGTTTAAAAATTTTTGCCACTATAAGTGTAAACTTATATTATAATATTTATACAACACCTTTGTTTATGGAGCCATTCTTGAGAAAAATAAAGATACTGTATCCCCTTATGTTTGTAAAATTATTATACTGTATCTTAAAACTAAAAAATATTATGAGACGGATAAATCGTCCATAGAAAATTGCTTAATTCTAGTAAACATCTTTAATTTTCAAATATGTAACAAATTTTAAATTTCTCGTATACATTGTATAAAGAAAGTGTATAAGAAAATCGTCAAAAAATTTGAACTCGAGATTTTGATAAATCACCACGTTTTATACCTCCCTGAATTCGAGGAACACATTTCAGGAAAATATCTATCCGTCTATAACAAATATAACTCAAAGCTTAGAGCTAGATGATTGAAATTTGGTATACGGCCTTTGCACCACATTTGCCGATTTCCATCAAGATTTGAGTAAACTCTGTTCAGAGGAAGTCCATCAGTCCGGCTGTTCGAATATAAATTAACAAGATAATTACAAAACGAAGAGAGCTAGATAGATAAAATTCGGTGCACATATTTAATATCTATAGTGTAGACATCTTTCAAATTTTGAGCCAAATCCAATCATGAACTAACTATATATCGGTCTGTGCTTTCAGAAATATGTAAAAGCGATAATTCAAAAACACGACTTAACTATATCACGTTTGGAGTGGGATTTTATGACTATTAGTGCAATTTTGAGTCAAATTTTTGTTTCAATCATTTGAGAAAAACCTGTCAAACACACAAATTCGATTTTTGGATACTATTAAAGCATGCCAGCGATTAATCGCCTAGGACGGCAAAACAGATTCAGAAAAAATGCAAAACTCAGACCAAAAGTCAATATTTTGTAACTATTGTATTGTTAATATTTTGTAACTATTGTATTGTTGTATATTTTGTAACCAGTACCATGCAAGGCGTTTATTAGAGAGCATGCTAGTTTAAGTATGCTAGTTTATTAGTATGCTAGTTAAGTATGTTAGTTTATTAGTATGCTAGTTAGTAGTAAGTATGCTAGTTTATTAGAGAGTATGCTAGAAAGTTTTGGTAAGATCACTTCCGCTGTTTGTTTTTTCTCTGTTTCTTTTCTAAAGCTAATATTATTCCGATTTTAATATTATGGATTGAACCAAATTTTATTTAAATGTAACTCTTTCGTTATTTCTAAAATATGGCGTTTATATATGCAAACTAATTCTCTCGGCGACAAACTTTGGCCCATCAAAAATAATTTTGTGACAAACTCAATCTGTAATTTAATTATTAAGTAAATGTACTAAAAATATGCTTATGGATTGAAAGTTATATTATAAATCAATATATAATACAATTATTGTAATTAAATCAAAACGTTTTATAAAAAATACAGTTTTGTTTTAGATAATTCATCTCAAAAAATGATGCTTTTATGGGGTTTTATAAATTATATGTTGTGTAAAAATATTCCTATAAATATTTATCAAATTGATCTAAATGATGTTAAAACTTATTGTAATAATTTTGGAATTTCTAAATACTTCTAGAATTTTCGCATTCAATTTTTTACCTTATACTTTATATCGAATTCCTAACATTAAAAAAATTATTTCCAGGGTTTTGATTTCCAATGTATTTAATTAAAAAGTAAAATATCGTTTGTATTTCTTAAAAAAAATCCGAATTATATAATTGCTATGCTGTATGAGATTTGTATTTTTTTCTCACAATTCAAACAAATAAACCTATTTTTTAACACAGCATTTCAAACGTAGTTTTTACCGACGGCGACCTAAATAAAATGCATTGTATCTCACTGTAAAAATGCGATAATTGAAATAAAATAACAATAAGTGAATAAGAGACTGGGGGGAAATAATACAGAGCAAAGCAATAATAAAAGAAAATTTTTAACAACAGCACAAAAAAAAAGTTTTGTTTTCGTTTCAGTAGAATAACTTCTTACGTTACCTGAAACCGAATAAATGTACTTTTTGTCAATTAAATAAAAATTTACTTCTAAAATTGGTTTACGGTTTCTAAAGCTGAAACTCGTGAACTTTAGGGGTTTCTTCCTAATTGCATCGAGTAGAAGTATAGACTCAGTCACGAATTCCTTTCAAGTCATTTTTTTATTTTAATCTTTTAGTGTTGTAAAAAATTGAGTCATGAACTTAAAAATCATCATCAAAGCATGTAAAATAATTATTTTTATTTGAGTTTCTATTTTTAAGCTGTCACATTTTCATCCTTATTTTATGGTTATAGCAGAATTTTCTTAAAAAATAAATTTCTGAAATTTGCAGATTCGTTAAGGCCAAACCATGGTCCATCTTTGAATAATATCGATTCAAAGCAATTCTGAAAACTTTCATTAATCGTAATTGATTCGATTTCTTCAATATTATATACGAAAATAAATTGAGTTTTAAAATAGTTTATTAAAATATATAAAATAAATATTTTAAATGACATTTTGTCCGCTTTATATTAATTATAAATAAATAATTAAATTAATTATAAATAAATTCTTATTTTTTCCACAATTTTATGATCAAGACAAAATAGGAGCTATTGCGATAGAGGCGATCATTGATGATATATCGACTGACTTTAAGTTTTCATATAAAGAAACCCAGAGTGGTCTCGCAAAAACTTTCTCGCATACTTTTTTTTAAAAATTTTCATGCCAGAGAACATCTTACATGGTATTCTTGTACAATCATTAGAAATATTTACTTTTGGCTTGAATTTAGCATTTTTATTGTATCTATTGTGTGATCGTTGGCGAGAGTTTTGGCGTTTAATCCCTTACAAGTATAAATAGTGTTTAAAAATATAATTCTTGTTTTAGACACATTTTCCTCAACCGATTGAAATAAAAACTTGACACGAAAATACACTTGCAATTACAAAATTGCTACCAAATTTGATATAGTTAAGTCACTGCATTTTTGAATTATCGCGTTTACATGTTTCTGAAAATATAGACCTAAAGATGGTCAATCTGTTGTTGGATTTGGCTCAAAATTTGACAGGTGTCTATACTATAGACGTTAAATCTGTGCATCTTATTTTATCTGTCTAGCTCTCTTCTTTTTATAATTTTCGTGATAAATTATATTCGAACAGACGGGCTGACAGACAAGCACAGATTTTACTCAAAATTTAATAGAAATCTGCAAATTTGTTGTAAACACCGTATGCTAAATTTCATCAGTCCAGCTCAAAGCGTTTCTGAGTTATCTTTGTCACAGACAGACGGACATTTTCCAAAAATGTGTTTTTGAGAGGTCTAAAACGTGGAAATTCGTCAAAATATCGAATCGAATTTTATTTTATTACTATACTTTCCCTATATTACGTATACGAGATAGTAAAAAGAATGCCAAAATTAGACCAGAGCTGGGGGACTAGTTCTTTAGTTTCTCTGATGATTTTAAACACATAGATTTATTTTTCTAATATATTTGCTAGAGCTGAATTTTCGATAATCATGACAATGACAATAATCATGACCTTAAAACATTTTATAAGAATTTATGGGCAAAATATTCTGAAGTGAATCATTTTATGCTACTTTATTTGCTTGGAAAGGCATTTCTGGCGAATTCACTACACAAATATTCCACCAAGTAAATGGCATGATGAGAATGGTAAAATAATGTGTCACAAGGCGTTTAAGAATTAAAATTTATTTCATAAAATCATCTTTAATACTGTTCGTTTCAGCATCCCAAGACTACCACTTTTCGATGATTCTACCTCGCTGAGGGGTGAGAATTAGAAGAATGGCCATATTTCCGGAAATCTACATCATTCTTGATTTGATTTCTGTCCAAATTTAATACTTTTAGTTCATTTATTTTTCCCACTCGTTTTTGAGTAGCATTCCATTTTTAACTGTACTGTTTTAATTCAAACTTGCTTATATAGATAACTCAAAAGGCAAATAGACTTTCAGGAGAATATTTTACATAATATGTTTAAATGTGATCGGAAATATTTGCCCAAATCCCAAAATGTTATCAAACCCCAAATCCAAAATGTTATCCCAAAATCCCAAAATGTTATCAAATCCCAAATCCAAAATGTTATCCCAAAATCCCAAAATGTTATCCCAAATGGTAATCCCAAAATGTTATCCCAAATGCTAATCCCAAAATGTTATCCCAAAATCCCAAAATGTTATCCCAAATGCTAATCCCAAACTGTTATCCCAAATGCTAATCCCAAAATGTTATCCCAAATGCTAATCCCAAAATGTTGTCCCAAATGCTAATCCCAAAATGTTATCAAAAAATTCAATAATTTTTTTAAAAAATGTTTTAACAAAAAAAATTACACTTATTCTTCAGAATTTAATGTATGGGTTGCTTACAATAAATCAAAATTGCTCTAATTTTATTAAGCATTATTTTCTTTTTCCATCAATATTACGAGTTATCTGCAAATTTCATGCCTCCTTAGTGCGCATATTCCGCGTTCACGTTATTGTTAAATGTAAATATCTCCTTTTATCTTTCCTCTTAATCATATTTTGACTAAATAAACACATCCTTACGCATGCGCAAAAACGGAGAATTCAATTTCGAGTCCCAGACCGAACAATAAGCATATACCAATGTAAATTTCAACTTATAAAATTTAATGTAAGCCAAATATAATGAGAAATATCTCTGGTATCTACAAAAACCAATTAGCTTTCCTGGAATTCTCAGAGCCGTTACCTTTTCACTTTCTGTTACATGAAAAATACAATGAGAAAATATTACAAACGTCAAAACAATGACCTTGAAATTTGAATAATCTCCTCGTTTCAGACTTTCATTAATCTGTAAAACATTTCCGGAATTATGTTTATCTATCTGTGATCTGTAAACACAACTCAAAAGCGCAATGAATCATAACATTTGGTATGCAGCCTTTCACCAAAATTGTAGATTTCTATCAATTTTTGATGAAATCGATGTGAAAGATTTTTGTCTGTTCGTCCAACCGTGTCCATTAGGGTGGAACGAAAATGACCTTAAAAAACTTTTTTTTAAGATTTTAGTTTATTAATAGCGCGGAAAAGCTGCCTTTTAGTTTTCAAACATTTTTTTAAAATTTGGCTGCAATATTATATTATTTTAAAGTGCCGCAAAGAGCTTGAAATTTGTAAAAAAATTGGAAAAATGAAAATTTTTAAAATGGGCCTTTAAAAATTTTTCTCAATTGTGGGGAAGAGTTAGCTTTTAGGTTCAAAAAGAATAAAAGAAAATTTAGTTCCAATACAACAATATCTCGAGTGTAGCAGAAAACTTAAAGTTTGTAAGAAATTTTGAGTAAAAAATTGAATTTTTCGTTTATATAATGTTAGAAAAGATTATTTTAAATGCATATATAAGCATTACAACTGCAAAAGATTATTAATTAAAAAGTATAATTATAAAAAAATATTTTTAGTGTCAAATTTTGCGTTTCTTATTTCTGTCTTAAGGATTACAAAAATTACAACTGCAAAATGTTTGTTTCTACTTCATTGCTACATTAAACTTTGTTTTTAATTAAATTTTGGCATATTTACACGTGAATCAATTTTTCCTCTTTTCTATCCTTCTCTTGCGATTGAACCCACAGGCATTTTGAGCCGATTCGGCCACTAGTTTCACAGCTCTTTCCACTGCTTGCATGAGACAAGGAAACCAGGGAAAGTCGATAACCGAGTCCCCTATACTATTTGGTTCAGTTTCAAATAAATGCCTTGTAATGTCTTTCAGAGAGTCACTGGAAACATGTTTTAACAAGGAAGGTTCAGTTACGTCATTTTCAAGCCATGAGATCATGTCGATGTAATCCTTTGCATCGAAGTTTATCTTTGGAATATGAAACCTCCTGACTCTGTCTTTACTTTCTGTTCTTACTTTTAAAACACATCGTAAACCAAGTTCTCTTTGAATCTTACGTTCATCACTTAGCATGGACAAAAGGATGTTTTCGGAAGCGCAAAGTATCTATTTCTTTGAATAATCTGGTCTATAGGATTATTGAGATCGTCAGAGAAATAGCGTGAATATGAGATAAGGTTAAAAAGATGTTTGGAAACATAAGTAGATGAAGGCTTTAACTTAATATGAAACCACACCAAGTTTTATCCCTTCTTGTCTGTTTGATAGATCTGGTTGGTTTGCCTGTTTTTGTAAAGAACACTGTTGTTCTTCAGCGTTGCCATTGTCGCCAGTAATCGTTTCAGATGCACTAGCATTTTTTGTTAAACTTGATAAAACTTAATTTTTCCTTGCAGTTACTTATTATTTCTTGCTTCTTTCTTCCACAAAGTGCTAGTGGTAGCAATATCAATATTACCTATAATCATTTTCCTGTTAGAACTTTGATCGTTTAGGAACTTTTGTTCCATACTGGCACTTTTTTTTATACAAGTCAGTAATATCAAACCAACTCTTAGCTTCTTCTCTAAATTCTTTGAGGTTGGAATCAAACTTTATCTGAAGATTTTCTGCTTTTAGACTTTAATAAATTCCTGCATTTAGCATGATAAGCTTTTATCATTTATGAAATTCTTTTGCTAGAAACAACGGGAATGGAAGCTCTTGACTATATTTGTTCAATTATGGGAACTAAAGTGTCACATATTTCACTTACAGAAGGATCCTTCTCTCAAGCAATTTTGAGGCTATGCCTATATTACAGTAGCACTTCATAACAGATTCGTAAGTAGGGAGTTCAACTTCAAGCAAATTACTAAATTTCCCAAAAATATAAAGCTCCGACAATTGTCTTGTTTTCACTAATTTAAACTGAGCCATTTTTAATCACAGCAAAGCACACGAACGCACAAACTAACAAATCAGTTACACAATAGAGCTAGCGGCGACTCAACTGAACTCTACAAAGCTACTGATTTAAAATCAGGCTGCCCTTGATTCACCGGAAGCAGACAAATCTCCGCCTTTCCTCAATAACAACCGCTCCGGTGAGGACTCATTGCCATGTCAGTGCAATAATAAAACTGTTTTTATATTTCTATTCATATAACATTGCCTATTTAAAGCTTTTTATTTTCATAATCGATGCAAGCAAAAACGTTACAAAAAGTGTATTTTTATGAAACTTTAACGTCCTTGGAACACCTCAAGATGCACTTCAATATTTTTTATTTATCTTATCTATACCAAAAGGTTCCTTTTCCGCGCTATTATAAATTAAAAATCAAAAACTGATTTTCTTTTCGTTTTACCCTAATGCCCATGCGAATACAAAAACACAAACAAAAGAAACGCAGTAAGTTGATGGGTGAAATGAAAGATATGGATATATTATTTTTTAACATATGGAAAAGTTGAAAGTAAGAAACTCCAGCTGTATTCTTTTTCAATCTAAATCTTTTTTTAAAAAAAAAAGTGGAAAATTATTTTTAGAAATCGACTTAAGGCACTTAAATGGCAGAATAGTGTACTAGATTAGAACAGGTATACTACATTCAAACATGGTGACCTTGGAATTCATTTAATGCTTAGAATATCGGCGAAGAAGATTATAATCTGTCCTTGGACCTGAGCCAAAATAAAAATAAAAGATAATTAATTCAAAATAAATATCACTTTCCTTTAATTGTTTTTCGTAGCTCTGCGATATTCTAGAAATTTATTTTTGGAATTAGATCATGTTTAACAGAACACGATTTGACTGCGAATGACCTATTTTTTTCCAACTGGTTTCGGTATGTTTTGAAAATCAGAAAGCAATATCTTGCCAGATATTTTATAGTTCTTCCATCAGAATAATACAAAATTAGATTTATCAATATTTATTTCAAATACCTCTTATTTACGACTTCTAATTTATGATGTTTTTACGGTTTATGGATTAAAATTCTTAGGAAAATAAGTTGTGATATTTGTAGTTTTATATTTTAATAATTATTAACAAATATAATTTTTGAGTAAATTTATTTCTGGGGAACTTGACATTAATCGTATGACTCTTAGCGTTTTTAAAACGATTTGTTCTCTACTTTTATCTACGTGAGATTAATTTTTTTAATTGACTTAACTATAATATATAACTCGATATTCTTCATATGATTAATAACTCGCATGGTCATATGATTAATGATATGGTCATATATGTCATATGATAATTAATATGGTCGTATGAATAGTCATGCGATTCCTCATGGCATCATATGAGTAATAATAGTATGAAAAGTAGAGAACAAATCGCTTTAAAAACGCTAAGAGTCATATGATTAATATCAAGTTATTAATCATATGACTGAGCCATGATGAATCACATGACTATTCATATGACCATATTAATTATTATATGGTGCCATGATGAATCATACGACAATATTTCATTTTTAACTACGCATATTGAGATGTTTATGTGTACTCATGCTTCTCTGCTAGTATTGTGCTTGTCCGAGTTTTACTATTTGATCCTTACTTGATGATTGCATTTTTATTTATATATATTTTTGCACTTTACTTGTATATGCGTAAATATGTATTCTTTGCTGTTCCTTTTTTATGCGTGTTTTAATTTGCTTTGTGGTTTGTGATGTTTTTGTATTTTTGGAGGGACCATGGTGGCCTGGTGGTAAGGCCTCGGCTTCGTAACCGGAGGGTCTCGGATTCGAGATTCGATTCCACGGAAGTACCGTCTTGTAAGCGGATTTGGTGTATGTTAAATCCGTCGGGCCAAACGTTTTCCCTCTGGTGCGGTGTGGAAATTTGAAGAGGGGAGTCAACTCAGGTGACGTCCTTATAATCTGACCGCAGTTCAAAATTACAAGGTCCGTCCCAAAATAGCCCCAGTGTTGTTTTAAAACGGGACGTTAATATAATTAAACTAAACTTAGGTATTTTTGGCTCATTCACTCTGTAATGAAATAATCTCTATAGCATGCTTACTTAAACAAATAAAATAACAAAAATAGTTCAATGATTGTAATAAGAATCAGAAATTCACATTTTGAATATTTTATACTTTCTAGCCCTTTAATTATAACTCACTGCTTAAATATAACGAAATGTTAATATGTAAATTTTCCACCAGGTGGACCATTAACAGCAAATTTTTAGCAGCAAAATTTAATTAAAATAATCAATCAACTGATAGTTAAATTCCAAAAAATTAAAGCAATGCTTTTACATCTACATTTCACAAGTGTACAAAATTTCAAATCTGTAGTGCTTCAGAAAATGGATGGAAAATCAATTGCGAAATTGCACCTGTGCAAACAAGAAACAAATAATGTTATGAATTAATAAAGAAAAATGCAGGATTGCAATAACATTTTTATTACAAAATATTCTTCGGGTTTTGAAAGGATAAATTACATCATACAGCCGTTACATACCGTGACCCTCTGATTTCGAGGTTGATACTGTCACTAGGCCAACATAGCCCCTCAAATTGTTTATAGAACAAGAGATTATAATCTAGATAATTTCAGTAACTTTTATATGGACCAAATTTTTAATACCTTTTCCATCATTCCATTATTTAAATGTACTAGGTAATTTTTAACTTCATCTAATGTGATATTGTTTATTAATAACAAATCTTTAATCGTTTCTAGGGTCTCTTTTATCTGTACCTTAAAAATTAAAACAACTAGTCTGAAAATTAGAAGAAAGATAAAATAAATTAAACGAAATATTAATACGAGACAGTCAGATACAATTAAATAAAGTGAACATAATAAAGTCCAAAATTTGCAAGAATTTTTTTGTTTTTGTCTCGGATTGAGAAACATGGAAAGAATCAGTGAAGTATTTCAAAGTAAATGTCACGCATTTTTCGTTTTTTTTAATTAGAAGTAAATAATCAAGAAACCTTCAATGGATTTAACTTTGAATTCTTTTCCCTAGTGTTGAGTTTTTTTTATCTTAGCTACGGGAAGATTTTTCCAACACCTTAATTTGTCTAAGAATTCAGATGAAATTTCCCGAGATCATATTTGCTTTTTGCGAGTCGATAAAAAAATAAAAATAAAAGTTTTTCGAAATAACAGAACGATGCTTAAATTTGGATAGCGGGGGACAAACAAAAAGCAAATTCAGTCTTAACATTTTGTCTAGCTTTGAAGAATTTCCTCTGTCTGGATTTCATTATTTTTTTATTAGAGTACTAAAACACACAAAAAGAAGTTTAATCAAAAATCTGAAGGCATGGTTCATAGCAACAGCGTAAATAAATTAAGCTGAACGAATAACACTCGTTAAACAATGCATTCTTTAGTCTTCATTAAAAATTAAAATATATCATGACTGTGTATTAAATCTCTATTTACTAAAAGAATTATCCTTTGATGATTTAATGTTTTCCAATTTTTGTTTTAGAAGTGAAATTTTTTTAATTTAAAATTTTTATGCAATATTTTTATACACTTACAATCTGCTTGTTATTTTTATTTTCATTATTTACTTATAAATAATTAATAAAAAATTAAATCGTAAATTTAAAATATTAACTCAGGAAGTGTTTTGCTCTTATTTTTATCATAGAATATACGCACCTAGTTTATTGTCCGACAGCATTTCAGAATCATTATTCCTTCAGATATTATTAGTCCTCCCGCTGGTGTGGTGTGGAGAGAGAGGTGCCAACTCAGGTGTCGTCCTCGTCATCTGACCGTGGTTCAAAATGACGAAGTCTGTCCCAAAATAACCCTAGTGTTGCTTTACAACGGGACGTTAAAATAACTAAACTAAACTAAACTTCAAATATTATTAATTTCCTTAATATGTAATAATCTTGGTTAAATGACGCATTTGGAAGCAACATTAGCGCTAATTTAGGACGTGAGTGTGAACTTCAGCCAGACGACGAGGACGACATCTGAACTCTCATATCATAGAAATAAAATGTTCATTATATATATATATATATATATATATATATATATAATACATACAGGGTGACCCCAAAAATAGGGAGTTTCATCATATAAGATATCCAAATGTATGAAAAATTTCAGCTTCTTTAAAAATAGATCATAAAAAATGAGAAAAAATTAATTTTTTATGTGGCTTTTATAACGAAAAAGTGTCAAAGAGTAAAATATTTTTCTTATACTTATCTATAAGGATATAAATTTTCATATTTTATTTATAAAATTTACTGATATATTAAAATGGAAATTTATTAGATTATTTATACATACCTGAGATCGGTATAAGAGAGAGGGTCCCGATGTTATTTTCAAAGAAAATTTACATATCACGAAAAATTATTCAAAGAGCAAAATCAGGAAATAAAAAAGTATCAACTTTTATTCAATTTTAAATATAAGTTCTACTGAAATGTTCAAAATAAACACCTTCGTCAACTATACGAACATGCATTCTTTTTACAATACTTGTGATGTGCGATCGAGTTAAAGACAGGCATTTTGAATGTATCGGCAATACTGGAAACAAATATTTCCAAATCCAAAATATCCCTTAGTTCAGACATAATGCGATTTAAAATATTTGAATAAATGTTCATTATCGAGTATTCTATTCCACAAAATAGAACTAACCAAACAGTTTCTAAAAATACCACACCTCACATTTATAGAAATGTATCACTAATAATGAACCCCTGGTAAGGAGAATTAAATTTTATCTTTTCAAAAGCGATAGTTTTGAAGATTAATGTTTAAGTCTCGTTTAAAACAGCATTCATCTGTCCAAATTGTCTCAGATTTTAACAATGGCAGAGTTCAAATGTAAAATTGAAGGCATCGATCGCATAATTGTTCATGCGATTGTTGTAAATTACATCTGTATTATTCCACAACTAGGGTGACATAATAATTATATACAGCATAAATTGCGAACACATTCAAACGTTTCTCTTTACTAAAATATACCCTTCTTTTAGAAAGGGCAAAAGAACGAGCAGTTTTGTTTTTTGCTCGACATTTTAGTACTTCTCTGAAATATCTCAAATGTCCAATAGATCTTCCATTTTTTTACGAAATCGAAATAACGACTGTGGACCAATCAAAATGATGCATGATTAACAGTCTGTTTTTTAAGATGGGATGATGGGACCATTAGGCAAATATTTACATGATTGTACTGAATAAATTGGCATTTCCGAAATAAATATTTTCTTCTAAATTTGTGCTTACTGCGTTCTAAATATAAAGTAAGCATAACTCTGTAAATTTTGTAAATAGAAAAAAACGTTAAAATTTATTTGCGCATGGATAAATGTAAGAAAATCATTGTATTCGTTGATGCTTTTTTTCATTACGGGGTCGTATAAAAATTTATTTTATAATTTGTTATTTTTTCCTACTCTACAGAAACCAATGTTTTCACACAATTGACCACCTTATGAATGAAACTATGCTGAAAATTCGAATTATATGCATAAGTACAACATTTAGGGATATAAAAGCTTGTACCACTTTTTTATGACATTCTATTTATGCCTTGTTTATATCACAGACATTTTCCACTTCACTAAATTAACTTATCGATATCATGAAGCTTATCTTTAGAATACTACTAATATCTAATAATATTTTTACATCAGTTGCTGAAAATAAAAAGAATCAGTCTAAACGCATACTGACATATTAACATATTGTGTTTAAAGAGGTGTTGCAAATTATAAATACGTTCACATGAAAAAAACTATTCTTCCTATTTGTGTATACACTTCGCTTGTACTTAACACGCTGACTGCCGTGTCAGTCACATTCGCATGGCAGCAAAATTCCTCAGTCAATGTAGAATTTGATGCGAGTGGAACAAATCTATGTTTAGTTTATATCTCCTTGTTGCTCCTCCACGGTGCTCAGCATGTGAATCACCTGTGATTCACACATGCTATCTAATTAGATATTTTCTTCTCAACTACCTGTCCTAAAAATTAAGCTGTTTGCATACTGGTATATTAACATATTGCACAAAGAGATTTTGAAAGCCACAAATACGTTCACATGAACAATCATTCCTATTTGTATACACACTTCGCTTGCACTTAACACTTAGACTGCCGTGTCAGTCACATTCGCATGGCAGCAAAAGTCCTCAGTCAATGTAGAAATGCATGCGAGTGGAACAAACCTATGTTTAGTTTATATCTCCTTGTTGCTCCTCCACGTTGCTCAGCATGTGAATCGCCAGTGATTCTTGCATATTATCCAATGAGACATTTTTTCTCCACTACAATTAAAAGAGAGCAAATAAATAAGCATCTTATTAGATAGTGGTCCGAATCACAGGAGTGGAAGTTGAATGAGTGGAAGTTTCGCGCGAGTTCCTAAGTATTTAAATTCAACAACTCAACAAAAATAAATCAATCATTGGGAGAGGGGATTGAATGCGCGGAAGTTTAGAGCAAATTTAAAAATTACAGATCATTTTTTTTTGTTCGTTAAGAATAACGCGGAACAATTTTATTTATCACACGAAAAACTAAATATAGTTGCTTTTATCATGAAGAATGCCTGCCTTATCGAAATGACTGTGTAAAGCAATTTACTGAACTATGCATTTGATAAAAGTATATTGCGTATTGCATATTTTGATGATAATGGCCATAGATAAGTTACTAATTCTACGGCTTTTGTCAGTTTTCCTACCAAGTCGATCAACTCGAGTATTTTCTGCCTTATCATGCCTTTATATCCATTTGTAATTTCCTGCATGTACGTATAAAAGAATAAGAAAAGAAAAATACACCAAGAATTGAGAGTAAACCAGTAATTAATACAAATACTTTTAAATATAAAAATATTAAATTTATATATAAATTGCATATAAATAAATAAATACAATTATAAACGAAGATTTAATTATATAAATTTAATAATTAATTATTAATTAAAATTAAAATATATAATTTATAAAAAATATTTTAAATATAAAATTATATAATTTTTAACAACAGAACATATTTTAAAATACAGAACATACATGTCGTATCATGTTCGAAAGCAAAAAACATGCACGACCTGTATCATGTTCGAAAACACAGAACATGCATGGCACTTTACAGTTCCGAAAACATATGCCATACTAGAAAACATAAAAATAATAGCACACCTTATAAAAATATCCTATAGCATAGCAAAATCACCGAAAACAGTTGATAAATTTTATTGAAAAACAAACCAACAAAAAAAAATAATAGAACAAGCTTAAATAAGACTTAAAAATAAATTTAAAATTCATTTAATTAGAAAACTAAAGATAAAATATGTTTTTCAAATAAAAGATTACGATAAGAATGACCAAATAAAAATTTTGAACAAAAGAAAAACTGAAGTATAAAAATGGACATGATTAAAATATAATTTAAAAAAATAGCCAAATATTTTGAAATTTTAAGTTAAGAGATCTTAACTATCTCTAAAAAGTGGAATCGATCAAACGATATATAAGATTTCCACCACTTAAAATAATAATAATTAAACCGCTATCGCACACGACACGTAATAAATTTTTCATGACTACCTCATTATCATGATAATTTTGACTTATCATGCATAATGACCAACCACATCAGAATTGGTAATATTGACCACGAAATTCAGCCAATCAGCCATCAACAACAAATACTCTTTGAATTTCGAAGAATATCGATACAGCTAATCCGGCCGGAGTATCGCGTTTAAAGTGACTAGTATTTCAGGTTTCTAGAAAGAAGGATTCTTTCTTATTGCGTACACCTGTTGAATAAACACGTGGCTCCGGCGCGCGACTTAGATTGAAACGAATGTTTACTGAACGCAGACGCTTGGGACTTACTTAACTTTTGGTATCTGCTTAAGATTCCTTCAGAATAGTAAGTTCTTAATTTAATTACATTTTGTTCTGAAACAGATCATTTTAAGTTTATGTGAAGGCCATGTATTAGTGTTTAATAATATCTGAAACATATGTTATATTTTGAGAACATATGATCTCGTAAATTACCGATTTAGTTGTGTTTCTGTAGTAGATGATATTGAAATTACTGTAGTGTCCTAATTGATTAATGAAATTTAGATATCGATTAAATTAAAGTTAGTTGTAAATACATGAATTCAATGTTTCCATTCTTAACTAGATAGAAATAGAATTTGTGCATATCGTAATATGAGCAAACGTTAGCATTTTATATGTTTGGCCCCATTTATAATAAATTCAGAATGTATTCACCGATTTTGTGTATTATTGGTTCGATTACTTTTCATTCTGGAGTAGATAATATCGAATTTGTTTGTAGAATAGTATGAATTTATGTTATCGTCTACTTTCTGATTAATATTCAATATTTTCATTTTTTTCGAGTAGATGACACTGAATTATATGTAGCGTACGATATGAATGCATTATCATATTCTTTTTTTAATTAATATGCAATATTTTGTTTCTGAAATAAAAAACACTGCAGTATATATAGCGTTTGATATGCGTACAATATCATATCTGATTAATATGCAATATTTTGTTTCTGAAATAAATAACACTGAAGTATATACAGCGTTTGATATGGGTACATTATCATATCTGATTAATATGCAATATTTTGATTCTGAAATAATTAACACTGAATTTTATGTAGCGTTTATTATGAATGTAGTATCGTATTCTCTTTTCAGATTAATATACAATACTTTCATTTACGTGTAGATAACACTGAAGTATATATAGCATGTGATATTGAATGTATTACCATATTCTATTTACAGATTAATATGCAATACTTTCATTTTCGAGTAGATAACACTGAATTATATATAGCGTATGATATTGAAAGCATTATCATATTCTGTTTTGAGATTAATATGCAATACTTTCATTTTCGAGTAGATAACACTGAATTGCATATAGCGTATATGAATGCATTATCATATTCTGTTTTCTGATTAATATGCAATATTTTGATTCTGAAATAAATATAACTAAATTGTATGTAGCGTTTTATATGCGTGCATTATCATATTCAGTTTTCTGATTAATATGCACAACTTTCAATCTGAAATAGACAATATTGAATATTTGTAGCGTAGTATGATTGTACGTTAGAACCGATTTTCTAATTTATCTGCTATATCTTGAGCATGTGAATTGTTTAGAAATATAATATTAGAATGAAATAATTGCAGGAAAGTTAAGATATTTAAGCTCATTCTATTTAAAATTACATTTTATCTAATTAGAAGTATACATTTTCAATAAATTTTTAAGCCATGTTTAACTAGCTAATAATCCAAAGGTAAATAATATTTTTATTCAAAACAACACGAGAGATGTATATTTAAAATATTTCGAGTTTCTTTAAATTTCTTTTTAAATCTCCAATTCAGAATGATCTGGGATATTTTATTTACTACGAAATATTTATAAGAATTTCATGAAATTTGATAACATTTAATAAAGTTATATCGCATATATTATAGTAATTAATCCTCCGGCTGCTTGTCTCGCGATTTCCGCGTGTTGTCAATCAGTCCATTTTTTTTATTGCATCGCGCGTTTTTCTCAGTTTAGAATGTTTACTTTTACGATTACAGATTTTTATTATCATATTATCATGTAACGTATAGTATCAATTCACTTTTAAAAAAATATTTGAACTTATTTGCAAACATCGTATCTAAATAGTGATTTTAAAATATTGCGCAGTCAGAGGGTTAACAATGTAAAAATTAGAAAATAGTAGCAAAGAGATATATTGTACAGTTAAATACCTTTTCAATATTCTGTTTATTAAATTCCAATGGCTAATATTTATCAAAATTCAGAAACAATGAAAGTGGAATATGTAATTATAAAAATAACATGTTTTTAATTTTATAAAAATGCTGTATTAAATTTCGAAAGTGCATTTACATTTTATTCTTTCGTTCCAAGCACATCTAATTTTGTTAAATTTGCAATTATCTGAACATGTTCCTCTAAAAAACAATTTCAAATCTGCTAATCCCTTTACTCTTCGCTCACGAAATAGTGTGCCATTTGCGTGAAACAAACAATGGATTCTTTTGCGTGACAAACTTCAAGGTCACGGGAAGACGAATGTCGTTTCCACTTTTGTTGAGCGCGTTTTCTCCGAAATTCTAATACTTTTTATTAAAAATTAACGAGATAGTTAGTTGTAAGTGAATTTCCTTTATCTAGATAAAAATGGCTTCTGGCTTATGAATTTTGAATGTGAAATATTTCCCTTTATTTAAAAATAATTTTTTTTCTTTGTTTTATCGTTGCTATTTTGTGTGTCATAAAAACATTGATATATTCTTACAAATCAAAACCCTAACAATGGGTTTCATTTTTTCCATACACTGTGTAAAGATCCGTTTGTGAATAATTCATATTTTCTTTAACCAGTTAATTATTTTTGACGAGTATATTCGTCATGGAGAAAGTAGAACATTTTGCGTTATGATGAATTTATTTATCAGGAGTAATAAGTAGTGACAATTTGCAGTTTGAATAACTATTTTAATAAAAACTCAAACATATTTAAAACATATATATTTTAAATTCCAAGATGTTTAACCCTTTATAGGGCCGTGGGAAGTATGGTTCCCACCAAATTTATCAATCTTTGTATGAAATTATGTAGGTTGACATAAGTTCTGACACATTTTTTTAGTAAGTCAGAAACTTAGATGCTTCAGTTCTTTATCTCAGACAAAATGATGTCTTGATTTGTTACTTAATTATTAATTAACCAAATTAATTAATCAAATTAAATTTATCTAATAAGCTAAATGAATCCCTTTTCTTATTCTAATTTTAAGCCTAAAAATATTTTAACATAATGACTAGAAAAAAATGGCCCTTTAAAGGGTTAAAATATTTTGAGGCCAAGTCGAAATCAAAGCAGCAAAAAAAAGATTATTATGCGTTGTACCATGCTTTGCTAAATACCATCTCTAACAGCAAATAAAAATAAACAATTTTTTGTTTTGTTTTTTTCGTTTATATGCAAAAAAAAAAAAAAAAAAAACTCTTAGTTTAAGTAAATAATTAAGACATTTTATTACAACATAATTCCGTATTATACATACTCTGTCTCTGTGTTTGACGAATATACTTGTCATCGCTAAATTTTTGACACAATTTAGGTACGTATTTTCAGAAGATATAGAAACAATTAAGTGATTACGATTCATCATTCGACAGAGGTTCAAAATTACGAGGTCCGTCCCAAAATAGCCCTAGTGTTGCTTTAAAACGGGGCGTTAACATGACTACATTAAATTAAACCAAACTAAGATTCATAATTCTAAATAAAGCTGTAATTCCTCATTTATACATATATCCGTTTTCCAATAACATGACGTAATATTAGAGGCAAATATTATTTTATGTATTTAAAAAAAATGGCAGACAGATTCGGTTTAGACAGAATGATTTAGACAGATTCGGTTGTTGCATTTTAATGTTAAACATGTTTTTTTATACTTAAAACAAGCAGTAGATTCTTTTTTTATGTTCTCCTAAAAGAATTTCTAAAGTACTTTTAAACAAATGTATCGTGAAAATCGTATATTTTTAAACGAGCAATATCGTGTATTTTGGAAACGGCTTTAATAATTTATATCAAATTTCATATTTAGGTAAGGTTTTGTTTTTTTAAGTTTATCTATGTCTTTTCTGAAAAAATGCGATTTTACCCCAAAAAAACTTTTTTTATAACTAACTATTAGAGCCTTTTTCAATCTGCTGTCATGCTGACAATGTCCTATAGCGCCATCTTGAACCCGATTTCACCATGGTAAAATTGAGTGCAAGTTCAAAAATTTAAATAATGGTATATAAACTGTAAGATGAATAATGTAATATAGCAGATTGGTCCGAATAACATGTTAAACTATGTGCATTCCTGATATTTTCATATGTGGGTAAGATTAAAAAATATCCATATGTAATCAGTATGTAATTCGTATCTAAATATTTTTTCCAAAAAAAAAAAAAAAAAAAAAAAAGCTGAGAGTAAATCGGTTTTCCTGGTACTTTAATCTGATTTTCTGTTCAGTGGCTAGAAGAATTTGTTCCAAATAGATATCATCAGCACAGATTTGATGAAGTCTTTAGCTTTTTGGGATATGGGACCCTCTGTAGGTCCATTTAAGTTGTACATAGGGAAGTGTATTTTTGGGCCCCCTAAAACAGTGAAAGCCTGAGCTACATCTTGCGTAGTTTATACATACGATATCATACGAGAGCTGCTTTCTTTTTTCACTTCTTGCATTGGTATCATCAGCAGCACCTTTTTCGTTAGAAAATGAATTCTAAGATCAAATTAGAATGTCAGAAGCTTTCAGAAGTCATCTTCTGAAGGTTTATATTCTTAGGGTTTATGCCCCGGCGTTTTACACTGTCATCCATTGAGTCCTTCAATTCTCTGCTTTTAGTATACACTTGAAGTACCAAGGCTTTCTATTAGTTACTATATACTTTTACAGATAAATAGTGCCTTTGATCTGCCTTTTGATTCCGAATTTGATCACCGAATTTGTGGGTATTTCGGTTGTATTGCTTATGAAATCAAATATTTAGGAAAATATTTATTTTTTTATAGAAAATAAAAATGAACTTTTAGCGAATATGAAACAGTGATTTTGAGGGGTGTTTTTTTTACTAAAATGACTACAAATTCCAGGTTATCCGAGATCATCTCAAAGTAGAATTTATCTCGATTCTGAATAAAATGTGACAACTTGGCCATTTCTGAAACTTTTATTTAAATGATTCCCATTAAAAAAAAATTACCTCTCAGCAAGCTGGATTCCTTTACATTTGAGTTACTATCTGGCAATGACCTTCTAAAAACATTATGTAAAAAAAAAAAAAAAAAAAAAAAAAAAAAAAAAAATCCAGTGTCTCAAGTATGTTAAAAACCTTATTTAGCTATGATTTCTTTTTTATTTTGGAAAAATGAATGTTAATTGTAATTGTTTATGTTTGTACTTCGACAATCATAAACTCCAATTTTTCCGATTGATGTAATGCTTTTTGTGTAGAAAAGAAAAAAAAAATATTTTTTTTCATATGTAGAAATTCTACGTACTTCTAAAGTAGAACAGAATTGCAATTCTTCTATTTATAGCCCTGTTTCATAATAGCTTTTAAGTGGCAAGATAGTCGCAGGAACTGGTTCTTTCCCCCCCTACTCACAGAAAGAAAACTTCCAAGGTCAGATCTCGGTGGGGACAAGGTCGCTTACGAGGCTCGCGCCTATTGATAACGCATTAGCATGTTACGAAAGTATTTGTCTCCGAAGTTGCTTGTTTTGTTCTGGGAAGCGTGACCGAAAAATTGCTTATGCTTGCCTTTTCATTATATTTATATATTTAGGAATGAAGGGTATTAAGATTTCTTAATAAAGTTATTATGCACAGATTTTTGTGATAAAACGCAAATGTAGAAGTTGAAATTTGAGGATTTTGCAAATTTGTTTCTTGCATGTGAAATAATCAGCGCAGAAAGTATAGTAATTGTCCAAAAATTCGAATATAACCTTTAAAAACATTTGAATATAAATGTAAATGAACTAAATTCAAATCTGCTTAGGGTTTTATAAAATTTCTTTTATGGTAGACACCTTTATTGGAAATATTTATTTATTGCTCTACTTTAGGGATATTAAATACAGATTTTAAATTAAATTTAATAGATAAAATTTTTGTATATCGAATGAATTTTCTAAATTTAAAAAAAAAATTCGCATGTATACATATTACAGTAGAAGTTCAGCCTTTAGTTCACGATAAAAAAAATATACATTTATATTTTATTTTACCGATTCTTATTGCAAACGAAAAATTCTCATAAGTCATTTACGAAAAAGCAATGAACATTGCCGGTTATTCTTAGCCTCTATTCTACGAATCTTTCATAACAAGAAGCGAGGTAATTACAGATCAACGATACAGTACCGAGTATTTCGTTCCTATACTATCCGGCCTAATTTTTTTCTATCATAATTAAATGGGGAAGGCGAGGCATAGCATTGGCAACATTGCCTAGGAACTGGAAGTGTGCATCAGCTACGACCCTCCTACGTGTCGCCTGGAAAATGTAAGTTGCGACAGTAAAAGAGTAGCGTTCTGCTCTTGTTCATTGTTTCGTTAGTGTGAAATGGACCCCAATTGTTGCCGCTGTTCCGGATTATAACTGCACAGTACATACAGGATTCGTAAATTGTTCTTGAGGTGTACCTAATGCTTTTCTTTATGCTAAGGTGAAGTATTCAGAATTTATGTTAAAATGTGAACAGTTTATAGCTTTTAACTTGCTTTTCCTCTAATAAATTTTTGAAACGTGCAGTGCAGTATATAAACATACATAAACTACCAGTACAGAGCCTTCTATTTTAACTCGACACGTTACCGGCAACTGCTTGTATGATTCACCGGACAGCAGGAGTGTTCACATTCTGCGTGGCTTGGGGTAAATGAAGGGCATAGTACTCAATAAGAAGTGAGAAAATGCGTATTATAGCAGTGAGTTTTGGTATAAAGTCTTTTTTCTTGTAGTATTGGTGGGAAAAGAAATGAGTTCATAAAACAGAGGCCTGTCCGGCTTTTTTGT
Organism: Argiope bruennichi; assembly: GCF_947563725.1. NCBI lineage: Eukaryota > Metazoa > Arthropoda > Arachnida > Araneae > Araneidae > Argiope > Argiope bruennichi. The sequence goes on from NC_079156.1 coordinate 110,145,255, forward strand.
TATCCGCCCTACCCTTCCGCCACATTAGGCCAGATATTCGGGAGCGTACTGTATTTTGAAATCGTTAGTTTCGTACATTTTTTGAATAAATTTCTTTGTTATTTTAATCTTTTAAATCTTCTTTAATTCTACAAAAATTAACTATACAGTATCGAGGAAGAAAAAAATTATGAAAATCTTGCTTTATTTCAGTTTATTGAAATTTCTATATATCGAATTTCTTATAAATCGAAGAAAATTCTCTACATCTATGAAAATTCTATATATCGAAGTACAGCAGAGCCTCACCTAACGAGTATAACTGCTTCCAGGATCTTTCTCATAATATAAAACACTCATTGAACGAAACAATTTTTTTTATAGATATCCACATTAAACAGGATAATGCATTTCATTCCGAAAAAAATTATCCAAACAAATTTATAATAATGCACTCTTTTTTTTAACAAGAAAATTGTCTGAAGACTTTTGTCTTTGGCTACATTTCAGAATTTGGCGAAAATAAGACACAGAATTATCGTTAAATAAATTTGTAGAGCGCATAGTTACTGCCTTATCAGGATGAGGCTTCTTGACTATGATGCAACAATTTTTCATTCATTCAACATCTCCCTTATTTCACTGGAAGATTACGACTCTGTTACGTATCTTATTTCTTTCTCCTCCACAGCTTTTTGATTTGACACAAAATGCAGTTCCATCAGTTCTTCGGTAGTTCTGGTCTTATTCTTCGACCAGCCAGCTCATACATGGCGCTTCTATCCGTCTCTAGCCCCATAATCTTGGCCAGAGACACAATTCAGTCGATTAATTAAGGCTTCACAGGCATTTGCTTAAACTCCACGAAGTTGCGTTTGATAACTCTATCCCACAAAAATTCTTCCATGTAAATATAAGGTTGTCTTCTAACAAATGTTCAATACAATTCAATACAATTCTATCCAGTATGTTACATTATCATGTTTTGTACTACTCGTTCTTCAAAACATCGCTCACTATCGAGTCATTTTTTTCATATATTTTATTTTGCTTGCTATGCGAAGTGCTGGTTAAGCGAGGTTTGACTGTATTTTGAAGTTCATCAGATTCAATTTCAAATTTATAAGCCAATAAAATATTTAAAAAAAACCCTCCTCAAATCAGTTTGCATTATTAATTTTCAAAGCACAATAGTCTCTTGCTCAAAAATTGGCATCAAATCTAGCAACAATTTATTTACATTGTATTGTTTTATCTTATTCGCTGACTTCTTTTTCTCGTTCAATAATTAGAAGATCAAAAATTTGGACGTTATATCCAAACTAGAGTATAATTCGGCCATTCGAACTTCCATTCCATACCAATAATAACAATTTTCACTTAGAAAATTTCAGCATGTCCATAGGCCACGCATTTGATGCTATTAGGTCGTGAGCTTACTCCCATTTCATTTCAGAAACAGAGTAAGACCACAGCAAATTACATCCATGACTTTACCATTACAAATGTTAAAGTCATGGATGCTTAATCCTTTCACTCTCTTGAATATGTCACAACATGGCAAGTTTTGCGATTAACTTCTGGAATAGTGAAGAAGAGAGAGAATGTATTTTGAATCTTTATTCTTTAAAGCATAAAATTCAAAATTTGAAATAAATAAATAGAAAATTTTCATGTTATAAAGCCACATAAGAAAATTTCCCTCGTTTTACTGGTTGTAATTTTGAATTATCGTATCCATCATGACTCTAAATAGACTGACAGACTGGCTAATCAGCAACTTACCCTTAAACGTATTTGATCCAAAATTTGAATTTGATTCAAGCTTTCTAGAGTATTTATTAGCCGAATTAGCAACCATTAGCCGAATCTCGTCTGTCTAATTCATCACATTTCTCTCTTGTTCACAAACTTACTGGCAGAAAGATAACTTTTCGTCCAATGGCAGAAGTCCAAATTCGCAGAATTCTTGATTTTCGGTTAAAACATTCATTAAAGACTTGGTTGCTCCGCTTTTGAGTGATTTTTTAGTGAGTCTTATGGGCGAATATGTATTTTACATGGCTTTTATCCGCTCAATTGATTCTGAAATTTGACAAGGAACTATGATTGCATTCATACATTGAATTTCATTGATTTGAATCATTAAGTTTAGGAGTTATTGCGTTTACATATATGGGAAAGAACAGACTGACAGATGGTCAACCTTTTGACAGATCTGATTCAAAATGTGATTAAAAAATCTACATTTTAGATGCTAAACTTGTGTATCAAATTTTAAAATCTAGCTATTTTCGTTTTATAGTTCACTTGCACTCGAATAACAAAACAAAAAAAAAAATTCTTAAAATGGATTTCAATCAAAATTTGATAATAATCTATAAATTTTGTCCAAAATCCATATACCAAATCTATCTCAAAGCATTGAGTGATTTTGTTCGCAAACAAACATAATGTCAAATATGAATTTTTAAAATTTAGTGAGAAATGTAGAAATTCATCAAACTTTCAAGTTGGAATTTTTTTATCATTATAATATCTTTTCTATATTTCGTAAACGTGAAAGTAAAGAGACGTTGTAATTTGAAGACTCTTTGAAGTATAAAAATAAAATCCCCACAAACATATCTCCAAATTTTTACAGTTCGTTTTATCTTTTTACCTATTTTACATCGAATATTTAAAAAAATCATATCTTTTAATTTATTCATGTGTATTGTTTTCATATCTCTGCTTACAACCGGAATCAACTGCTACAATGAACTGATACAAAGTAATACTCACAAGATCAATATTTTATCAATATCAATCTATGTTTTCGTAAGCACTTTATCAAAAAGTCAGGCAAACTTAATCAACAATAGTTTGGCGTTATCTATATTGACAGCTCTGACACGTAGAAAAGAAGTAATGGAACCATACAATCTATCACGTTAATTTTGACATTAAATGCAAGAACAAAAGTTACTCGGATGGCAAAGCTCTGGCCGAATGAATTCGTGAGAGATTTCAGTCACGGTTATGGTGCACAAGAGAATTTATCGAACAAGTTTTATTTTATTCGTCTCGTGCAATAATTCTTCGAAACAATGTAACATTTATCTAAAATTAAAGAACGTGACATTTCAGAAAAACGCAAACGATAATTTTGTCGTGACCGATTTTCATGGATTCGGATATTTCTCCCTTGACAGAAGACCAATTTTAGAACATGCGGTTACGATTCTTATTAAAAATGTAAAGTTACGGTTTAGACCTTGAGAGACATGAACCACAAAGCAATTTATATCAAAAATCTATTGCAAAAGTACGAGCCTGTTTTTATTCTTATGCCGTTTGTTAAAATTTTCAAAAAGAAAAATCGCTGCTAATAATAAACGCAAATATGTGTTTGTTGTCTCACTATAAGAAAAATTATTTTACCTAGATTTGGTACAAATGTACAGAGTGGTCATAAATATATCCTCGATTACAAAAAAAAAAAACTGCAAAAAAAATATTGAATATTAAAAAAAGTGAATTTTTTGATATGAAATTATTGCGTTCTTTAATTTTTATTGACGGAACTAATACAGAAAAGTGATTTTATATTCGGTTGTTATCAAAATAGCATTAATTGAAGGGCAAAAAAATTGTGTTCGATGTTTCCTTGCTCTGAATCCGCCATTACAGTTTAATATCCATTTTGGAGTTGCATAAAGGATAAAGTACCTTCAATTTCAACTGAAGATTACAGAATATATTAGAATTGTAAATAAATAAAAATAAAACCCAATTTTGACACACTCTGCAAAAATCTTTATGCAATAATATTTTCATCAATTTTAATCAATTTAAAGAAAAATCGCATTTTTATTTATTCTAATTTTATTGTCGTGCAACTTTCTGAATTTTGACATTTTTTTAAACTATTTTTTGCATAATTTTCAAAAGCAGTTTTCATTATTGAGAGAAAATTTAACTCTTTTTTTTTTCCCCTGCAATGTTCAGTCACGTGATTTTTTACTATAGTTGACAATTGAAGAAAATTTTTTTATTATCTGACCAGTTTACGTTTATATGAAAGAGATATTATGATTAAGAAAAAAACAATGTGTGATTAGAAGAGATATTACTCGAATATTTACGTTTCTAACAGCCTTGTGATGTCATGGGATTTGACTCCATTAAGAATATTCCTGAACAAAATAAACAAAAAAAAATATAAACTATCTATCACAATTTGGAGCCAAAAAATATTTTGTGAGATTGAGATTACGATCAAGTACATTGCAATTTCAGAATTACCTTTTATACTCATACTCTTGCTCTGGTATGTATATTGTGTCTTTGCACTTAAACATATATATATTGGGGGGTGGGAACGTGTACCTAGAAAAGATTTTTTAAACTTTAGTTATAATTCTAATTAATTAAAAATAAAGTTAAATTTGGCATTTTTCCTGCAATATCTTCTAAAAAAATTAGCGCACTAAATCGATTTTTTACATATATTTATTATTTAAAACGTTTTTTAATAGACACGAGTTTAATTATTGTAAATTTGTTTGAATTTTTACAATTTAAAAAAAAATATTTTAAAGTTTTCTAGTGATAATTTCATAAATTGTTTCAAAGAAAATGATTATTTTTTTACTAATTTAACACGATTTTTAAAAATTTCCTATTCAATTGATGTCGGTGATTTGCTATATTTTTCAATACTCCCAAGTGTTATATATAAAATTCCATTTTATAACTAGTATAGAAACAAATACGTATTACTTGCTTCCTAGTCAAATTATAAATACTGCTGAGCGGTTAAAAATGAATAGGATATATTTTAGCATGCAATATGCATCCCTTGTAAATATGGCGCTTTTTGTTTAATTCCATAGCATTATGCATAAAATCGAATATCTTTTTAAAGTGGTTTTTCTCATTGTATTAGGTCTTTAAAATACTAGTAATAACTTACCCTGTATTAAATAATCACGAGCTTTAATTAATTATCGGAATTAATTTCAAAATAATAGACTATTGTAAAAGGCTTACTTTATAATTTCATCTCTATAATGATACAGCAAATGAAACTTAAAATGTCATCCATTTTTTAAAAATCTGTGAGATTCCAAAATGATTTCAAACCATCGGAAATTCTTTGTGAAAAAAATCTAACAGTCTTGTGTATTTCATTTCTTTTTCAAATTATGTTCAGTTCATAGATCAAAGACTCTAAATTCTACTCCCTGCACGTGTTTTTTTTTTTTTTTTTTTTTTGTAATAGAACAAGTTTTGAACCTTCTTTTCAAAATTACTTCATATTTCCCTCATGTTTCTCATGATCTAAACTTTTCAGAATCTGATTCAATTGAAATCTTTAAGTGAAATCTTCTAGAAATTTTCTTTAAAGTTTCAGGAGATTATACTTCTTTTTTTTTATCATTATTATTATTTTGCTTTTTAAATAAGAATTTCAAAAAGGGAGAAATAATATCCAATCTTCTTTGAACCCACTGGGAATAAATAGGACAAACGCGTAGTTTTTTCTCTTTCAAGCAGCAGACGATTTCCTCTTGTTGCCATTTTATTTCCGCGTTCACAGATGAAATATTTTTTTAAAAAAAGAATAAACTCGTAATATCGATTTTTTAACAGTGTGGCAGCTGAAAATTAATCCCCTTCAATAGCTATAATTTATTCTGCAAATCATCATTTCCCTCAGGCCGTGGTATCTCGCTGTAGTATACCTTCCAATTTCCGATCCGAATAAAATAAAAAAAGAAAAAGAATCCTCCTCCATATATGGCGAAAACTGGCTCTCTCATTTGGTTAATGAGCTAGGGCTTGGCGAGGTTGTTTGATATTAGAGAGATTAATTGCCGCTTTGATTGGTTAAAGCGTGAAATATGGGTTCATTGGCGACTGTTATAAATCAAACTGCGCCTCAAAAAGAAACAAATGCTGCCGTTACTCTTTAAAAAAAGGATGTCCATGACCGTTTGGGTTCGCTTCTAACACGAATTGGAAAATTACTGCCGTTGAGTTTCAGCTTTTTTTTTTTTTTTTTTTTTTTGTTGCTTGCCATGACAAAAAGATAGATGAGTCGATTCATTCCTTTTGAAATTACCTATGGAGGCAGTAATGGTTAATTTCGCTGTGTAATGAGGTTTGATTTCGATTTGTGAAATTCACAAGGCTGATGTGTGATGGCCATGATGTTATGGGAAAGGTGCTAATGAAGGTTGCTGTCAGATTTTTACCTTTTTGTTGCAAAACCTGACACATTGTTCGAATTATCTCAGCTTTATTCAAATGAAAGTCTGTGATGAATACTCTTGAGGATTTCGTAAATTATAATTTGGAATACTTGATATCAGAGTATGAAAGATAAATATACGAAAGTGTTTATTAGAAATGCAACTGTTTTGTTTATGAAAAATTACAAATCAAGGCATTTAACAAATTTCCTAATAATGACTGATGCTTAAATAAAAATAAATCTCACGAAAAAAGTGAAAAAAATTTCTTAACTTTTTGCACTTCGAAAAGTATTAAACTTTTGCAGTCGAATGTCTTCTCTCAGCCACGATTCAACACGTTGCATCATTTTGGCATTTTATTTATTTTTAATTTTAACTGTTAAAAATACTACAGAATGTTAAAATGAAGTAGATTTATTTTCAGGGAAACTCAACTTAAAGCAATTACATGGATTTATCTATACTTATAATAAAGCTCAGTGTGTGTGTGTGTGTGTGTTGGCGCTCTACAGGCCAGGTCATTTGACATACAGCTATCAAATTTGGTACATGTATACCTTAGAGGTCGGGAATGTGCACCTGGGGTCCCTTTTTTTGAAATTTTAAGTAGAATTTTAATTATTAATTAAAAACTAACTTTCCCGCCAAAAAAATCTTCCATTTTCCCCAACGCCAACTTTTCCGCCAAAAAAATCTTCCATATTTCCCACCGCCAAATCAGTAAGACTTTAGTTCTTTTTTTCTCCCAACAGTAATATGGCTAGGGTTAACATTTTTCGGCGGATTATTTCAAACGATTCTGTTTATTTTCTTAATGTTTTATGCATTTAAAATTAAACATTGTTAATTAATCCATGTTTCAGATTCATTCTGAAGTACTTTTGAATTAAAATAACACAGAATAAAGTAAATTAAAAATGTATAATCTGCATAGCGTTACCCCAACTGGCGAAGAAAATTCACGCATGCGCACTCTGTTCTGATTGTTGGCATGCCAACCGACGGATGATTTAAATTATTTTTAGGTTAGTTGCATGCTTTTGTAAGTAAATTGTATTTATGTTAGTTATATATTTTTTATATATGCTTATAGTTTTAAGTACATCGTTTTTTAAGTAGTTTTTTTAAACCTGTTTTCGACCGATTATTTTAAACGATTCATTTTATTTTCTTGGTGTTTGATGCATTTAAAATGAAACGTTTTTAATGAATCGATCTGTTCATGAGGAATCTGAGAAATTTTTGTTGACAAATTCTTGAAATATTACATAAATTAAGAAAGATATTCTTTAGTGCCCATAAAGTTTAAACGCTCAGTGACTCTATTATCAGTAATCATATTATTAAAAAAAATGCTTTGTTTCAGTAAAAAATATTATTATATTAATTGCAGATTAATCATTTACACTTTAATTTAAAGCATAATTTCTACGAGGGGTAACAGAAAATTAGAGAGATACATATCACGCTATGACTGAAGGCCTTTATAATATTATGAGTGATTTACATGACTATCAAAATTGGAAGTTTTAAAATATTTTGCTGAAGAATCTATTAAAGTTGGAATTGCGTAAAATATTTAATGGTACGACCGGAGTCTAATCCCCTGCTTGACAAAATTTTTAAAAATCGCCAACAACGGCCTTGCGAAATGTTCAAAAGCGAAGGAGCAGATGTTCAATTATAGTGCATAATAAAGATTGCCAGCTTTGGCGCTTTATCGTAAACTTGGCGAAGAAGGGGGTTATACTCCGGTTAAACCTATTTAATTATTAAAATTTAAACGAACATTAAGATTGGCGAACAGGCTGGTCGCCAAAGGCGGCTAGTTTTTTAATATAATAAACAGGTCCCTGTATTAAGTGAATAATTATGTATCGAGTTATCTTTTCAACTGCAAAGGGTTAAGATGCTCAATTATACACATATTAACCCTTTATACCCGGAAAAGTAATTCGATGCATAATTCTTCAAACAATACAAAGATTTGTTTATTACTCAGAAAAATAAATGAAAAAAAAAAATAAAAATGAAAAAATAAAATATGTTTTAAGTCGAATTTCTTTGAAAAATTAATTTACATCTTTTCACCATTCTGTGACATTTATAGCAATCAAAAATGAAAAGTAAATAAATAAAACTTCAAAATGATTTACCGTCTTGAATGGTGAATGAGCGGCACCATCCGAATGCAAAGGGTTAAAGTGATAAAGTGCTTAAGAAGGTCAAAAAGTAATTTATTATAATTCCTAAAAATTAATGTAAATTTTTCTATTATACAGCTTTTATAATAATCTATATCGAAAAAGAAAGTGAAAACGATATATTTTTCAAAATGGTTGGTATCACAATCGGTATTTAGAGTGAAAAATATTAAATTTCGGGTATCGAATTCGAAACATCGCAATATGATATTTTAAGCTTGGCGCGTCTGTCAAATCTTCATTTGGCTTGATTGCATCATCCCATCATTTTTACGATACGCAATTTACAAAAAGTAATATTACAAATGGTAAATAAAATTGAAAATGAAAATTCTTCTTCAACGCATAGATACAAGTAATTTTAAAAATTGTATTTTGTAACTCAAAAAAATTTTATGTAAAAAAAAAAAAGAAACGAAATATCGAGATTGATTTATTTGATGATTTCAATATAACCAAAAAAAATTAATTGATAAGTCATTTTGTTTTAATAATAAAAACAAAATTAAGGAATCACAAAGAAAAGATATTTAACTCACCATTTCAGATTAAAATTAGTATTCATTTTTAAATTAAAAATTAGACAAGATCAAAAAATTTGGCCAATTTTATGTCATATCAAATATAGGAGCTTTACTACTAAACTAGAAACAAAGTTTTACAATCTAATCATGTCATATAATATTCACTATCAGTTCATACAATGCAATGAGAAATATTAAAAACTCCTTTTTTATAGAATAATTTAGTTTTACATCTATAAGTAGAGCTTTCTCTTTCAGTTACTAAAAATCATATGCATTCACTTTAGTCTAACTCACCGCAAAACTAAGAAAATAAAAAGAAATTCTTCGCCGTCAAAACACCTGCGCAAAAGCAATATAATAAAATTCTTGAAAACGATAATTTTACGCAACTTTAATGAGAAACGTATTTCTCAGTTCGCTGAGATCATGCTTTGTTATTGATGTACGGGATTTCTGCTTTCAACTGTTTGTGACGTCACTTTTCTTCCATTTGCAGGTGGAGAGCCCGGTGTTGGAAGAAGGCGGGAGTATGTTCCCCCCAAGTACGTCGTGTTGTAGTAACTGTCCAGAGGTAAGAGTGATTCTTTTTTCACCCTTTTTTGTTTATTGAATGCACAAAGGAGCAAAATTCTGAATGCTTATTTTTCTCGTTATTATTCGACGGAAGCGGATATTGTTATGACTTCAATGACAATTATACTATCATGTTACGTAATCAATCGTTTCCTTTGACTCGTAATTCTAATTTTAGCTCAAATTTTGAAAAAGGAAATACTATGTTTTATTTATTTATTTTTGATGTATTTATGATCTATTGTGCAAATTAACATGGCTAATATGAGGTCAGGTACACTTTCCAATATATATAATATATAATGTGTGTGTGTGTGTAATCATTATTTTATGTGAAGCAGAATGCAGTTTCAAAGACAGTGAATAGACTTTCGATTTCGTGGCGTCGTTTTATTTCATCTTGGAGAAGCACGCATTATTTACAAACAGAAGCGACTAGCAACACACACAACACAGAACGACACAGAAAGAAATGAGGGATAAGCTCTTGAACATTTTATCCCTGGTCTTATATAACCTGAGATATCGATAGCGAAAATATTTCTTTACAGTGCTAATATATTATTAAGATTTCGATAGGGATTTTTGCTACACGCGTCGACGAGGCAAGGGAAACACAGGAACACAGGGATCTTTTAAAAAAGAATGTGCTTATTGGGCATTTTTCTAGCCCTTCACGTGGAGCGTGGGAATGTATCGGCGTTTAGCCGATTCAGCAATTTTATAAAGATTCTCTTGAATTAATTAAGTAGAAACAGTGGAATAGGATCAGGAAATAAGTGAATATTTTAGAATAAAGTTACTATGGGCTAAATTAAGATAAAACTTTATAAATTAATTAGAATTGAAATTAGAGTTTAAAATATCATTACATGTATAATATGTAACGCATAATTTTTTGTTAGCAGAAAGTAGTTTCGAAGACAGAGAGAAGACTTTGAATTTTTAACTTCGTTTTATTTCTATCCCGGGAGGTATGATTTCTGTACAAGCAGAAGTGACGAGCGGAATACAAAACGACAGAATACGAAATAAGGAAAAGCTAAAAGAGAGGAAAAGTATTTTTCCCGGTGCTTATATTCCATGAGATTCCGATAGGGATTTCTCACACTCAATTTTAATAAGTGAAACATAGGGATCTTTTAAAAGAATGTGCTTGCTGCACAGTTTTTTATCCCTCCACTCGGAGCGTGTGACAGTGCAACTTTAAGTATTTTCACAGCGCTTCTGTTGAATTAATTAACCCTTTCTAGCGCCGTGGGAAGTATGCTTCCCACCAAATTTATCAATCTTTGTATGAAATTATGTAGGTTGGCATAAGTTCTGACAAATTTTTTTAGTAAGTCAGAATTTTAGATGCTTCAGTTCTATATCTCAGACAAAATGATGTGTCTTGATTTGTTACTTAAATATTAACCAAATTAATTAATTAATTAATTAAATTTATCTAATAAGCTAAATGAATCCCTTTTCTTATTCTAATTTCAAGCCTCAAAATATTTTAACATAATGACTAAAAAAAAATGGCCCTTTAAAGAGTTAAATAGAAAAGGTGGAATGGGGCCAAGAAATAAGAGAATATTTTAAAATGAAGTTAATAGTGCTGCATCGAGCGAAAAATTAGGAAGTTAATTAGAATTGAAAATACATTTTGAAATAGCAATTACATATTACACACACACATATTATATATATATGATATCTCTAAATCTAAATTAAATCCTAATTAATTTCCTAATTTTTATCTTAATTTAGTTCATATTAACTTCATTCTAAAATGCTATCTCATTTCTTTGTCCACCTTTTTTTAATTTAATTAATTCTTAAATCAGCGGTTCTCACGCTCCGAGTGAAGGCATAAAAATTTGTGGATCCAAACAAATTCTTTTAAGAGATCCCTATAATTTCATCACCTAAATCAATACGTGTAAAGAAATCCCTATCAGAATCTCACAGTATATAATTATGGGGATTAATATTTCGTTCGCTCTTCTGTTGTGATGTAAATGGATGTATCTCATCGTTTCTTGCACACACACACACACACAATATTTAAACATATTTTGGCAGTTGCGTCGCTGAATAGAAGAACCTTTTAAAACTTCGATTTATTTCGCCAAGGGAGGCATTATTTACATACAGTTAGTAATACGTCATTCTACATCACGACATAAGAGCAGCAGAGACCAAAATTTTTCCCTTCACTGATTTTACCATAAGATTTTGATAGGGATTTCTTTGATACGTGCCAATTCAAGGCAAGGGAATTTTAAGCATCTTTAAAAGAATGTTGAAAAATTGGGGATTTTTATCTCTTCACTCAGAAAGGAGAAGCTATTGAATTCCGCAGTTTTATAGAGCGTATATAATTAATTAAATTAAAAAAATGGGAAGTGGACAGGAAATAAGAGAACATTTTAGAATGAAGATAGTATTTACTAAAGAAAATAAAAATTTGGAAATTAATTAGGACTGAAATTAGATTAAAAGTTATCATTACATATATATATATACATTATATTTATATATATAGAGAGAGAGAGAATCTTTAAGTTTCATTTGTAGATAAGGAATATTTTCTTTTTAAAAAAGATGACATTTCTTTGAGAACTTCAAAACTTTTTACAGTATTATAAAACCATTAAAATTAGCTCTTAATTTTATTTGGAAATATTTCTAACACAATAAAAAAAAATGATAATTTTCTCTATCTTTTTGGAAATATTTAGAAAATATGTGATGCATCGCATCTTCATAAGAAATAATTGCATGGATTCTTCGAACTTAATTTGTTTCACAGTTTAACAGTACTTGTGTAAAAAATGTTTTTTTTCATTTAAAAGTAAAAAAAAAAAAAAAAGTTATGCATTTTGAAAAAATATTCATTGGCTAATTCTGCCAAAAATTTTATTTAGATTTATCAATTTCAGTACAATATCGCATGCAAAAATTCATTTATATGGCTCATTATCCAGATATCAGTAATTTACAAAAAGTCAGAGAAATGATTAATTTTATCCAAAACTTGCAAGATATCTATAAACATAATCCCAAAACTACATAGAATCCATCTAATTTATTACGTTTTTTTTTTCTTTGAGTTATCGAGCCCATAAGCATAGGTTCAAAAAGATAAGCTTGATTTTCCATCGATTGAATTCATCTAAACTGCGGCACATATATAATTTTGATATAAAGACTTTACATCACTAAATTTAATTCGATTCACTTGTTTTATTTATGACTTATTTTCTTTTAAGAAAAACTTGTACAAAGATGTAATTCCAAAAAATTTTTTTTCGGAAGACTGAGAGATATATAAAATACGGATAATGATCCAAAACATGAGGTCGAATTTTTCAAACGATTATAATTGACTCAGTTTGTTTATGAGAAAGTGGCAATGAAAGCCAAGGATTTTGCATTGAGAAAGTATGACGTAACTTTGTTCAATGATGACGATTAGAAAAGAGAAGTTGTGAAATGTATTGCAATGTTCTTAATTTCAAGTAATGATAGTGGCGCAGTATAGTCAGATATGGCTCTTGCATCAATAAACACCAAAATACAATCCAATCCAATCAAGTAATGATAGGTTTGGATTTTTCCGTAACCACAAACTTCGAAATATTTTAAAAATAAGAATTCTGGGAAATAATGATTTACTTCCTAGTTGATTTCATCGGAAGCACGTGATTCAGGCAGCTTAAATTAGTTAGGATGAATTTTGCACCCTAACCGTTTTTGAATAAGCACAAATGGTTAGAAAAAAATAATTTCTTTATAAGACTTTTTCTATTTTAATTAAAGTTAATATATCCTAATAGAAAGTCGATATTGTCTGGTATACGGTGGTGCGCCTGATGGAAATTTGTAACCAGAAGCTTTATTACTCGACCTAATTTTTAATCTTATGCTGTGGTGATTATAAGTAGGGCTGGGCGATGGCGGAATTTTATAATCGCGATATATGCGTACCGATATTTTTCGATATATCATGATATCATTTAATTATGACTATTACAAGTTATAAATAGCATCTCTTAACATATTAACTGATCAGAACGACTTCAAATAAAAGGAAGTTACAATTCATATAGAAAAAGTAATTTATTACTTTTGAATAAAAATAGTTAGAAAATAATTTTATTAAATTCCTTTTAATTAAGTGTGTCAATGCCAAAGCAATGTCTGCATGTTACAATTTATAACATTATGTTTAAAACAAGTATTTTTATATATTAGAATATAATAGTATTTATATAAATATTAACTGTATACTGGTATTTATATAAATATTCAGCAAAATTTTAAGCAAATTTTCAGCAAAATTTTAAATTTTTATTTCAAAATAAATCGAAATATTAACATCTCTTTGTCCTAATTTTAGAGGAAATTACTGTACAATATCTGCCTTTAAACCATTTTAAAATTCTTAAAATTAACGCTTTAGTGGTATTCGTTTTGTTTCTTCTCAAAAACTTTCAATATTACTTTTAAACTTAATTTGTAATAATGCTTTTTATTGTTGTGATAAAATTCAAATAATTTTTATTTTCTCTGCAAATTTTTTAAACCGATTCTTTTGCATTTTCTCGCCCTCAATTTTAATAAATTAAAAAAAAATTAAGTATGTTTTACAGCACTGCTTTCCATTATTTTAGTTTATTGTATATATAATATAAAATAGTATACAACGATATCAAGTACACTATTTGTCCACACGTGATTATTGAAATGTTTCAAAGCAAATTTTTAAAAATAGTAAAAATGAAATTACAACGTTAGTGATACTATGTTCTTGATGAAACTTTTGCAACTCCTATAACTTAGTGTTTAATTTTTATTTGTTTAGTTATTCATATTTTATCGCCATTGTAATGGTTTGCAACATAAAAAAACATGGGTAAATAAGAAACAACTTCGTTGAAAAACAGGAAGATGAAAAAAATTGTATATGATCTTTAGAAAAATGGTTATATCTGTGCCTATTGTTGCAGTAAGTGCCAGAAAAACTATTTTGTCTATTCAGATAGATGTGAGCGGACAACTCGAGCATACTAGATTCACCCATATTCACTTGTTGCTAGGGGCACAACCACCACTGTGACCGCGATGTCATTGCCAACTTTAATGTCCAGCGTTTACAGTTTTTTCAAGTCTTTCACTCCATTATCTTTCTTGCTTGATAAGATACCTCATGTCCAACTCTGCATTTTAGTTCATAAAGTATAGTATTTGAATCTTGATTACATTTTAGCTTCTCCTCATTTTCCCCTTGATGACTGTTTTAAAGTGATATAATTTTAACTATTGTTTGCGGCAGCATGGTCAACATCATGGCTCTTGTGGCAGAAAACCCCTAATAAGCAAACAAACTCAAGAGCATAACAAACTTAATATTGGATATAGGTGAAGACTTTAATATGTAATCTTCATATTCAAATAAAGTTTGACAAATTATGGATCTGGTATATGAATGCATTATTTTACTTTCTACCATATACGATGAAGCCAAGCATAAAATGCTCAAAATTGTTAAGAGAGTACGCGAGAAAGGTAAGGGGTGGATTTTCTCGTTAACTTTACAACATACACCACAATTTTGAAAACGAAAGTGGCCAGAATGGTTTTCCTGATACTTTCTAATATCCTGCCTAACTTCCATATAAAGATTGTAGACTCTTGGTAACGCACCCAGAGTTTCAGAATGAACCCTTTGAACTGAGGAGTATTGTGACGAAACTCAAAGATACATTTTAGATGCCCTTTTGTCAATCGATTGAAATCAAGATTAAATACGAAACTACGATTTTTAAAAGCAAAATTACATATCGAATTTTATGTTCAAGTCATTGCTTTTGTTAAATATCGTGTTTATGTGCAAGCAAATATACAAAGCTGATAGACGGTCAACTGTTGGACAGATTTTGTTGAAAAATTTGATATGGCTCTATTAATGGGAGGCTAAATTTATATTTGCATACTATAACTTCTTTTTTTATCATATGAGAACATGATGTTGTTTTCGTTAGGGGCTTTTGAAGCTCGAAATCGCGTAGCAATGAATAAAGCATAAATGGTAATTTTCATCTTCATCTTTTAACCGCATATATTTTCTCACTTGCTTTTACCAGAATTGCATTATTATTACGTTTGCTTCTTTGAAAGCAGATGCGTTTTTAAAAGGTTCACGTAGAACTTATGACATCATAGCTGTTATTTCATCTCAAAATCGGTCGAGCTCCAAAACTTTGTTTGTCAGCTAGAAAAATTGAAAATAAAAGTTTTTAAAAAATTATCATTTTAAATAAAAATAATACTGTTCTCACATGACAACTAAAATTTTTCGATCGTAGATTTTAATTTAATTTTATTTGTTATTATTGTGTTCATTCGTACTTGGACAGATAGAGGAACTTTTTAAAAATAGATTTAATTTAAAAGTTGACAGAAATCTACAAATTTGGTGTAAAAAAATATATACCAAATTTCGTGTATCTAGTTCCATATGATTTTAAGTTATCGTGTTTGAATTCACGTATCATTTCAAAAATGTGTTTTCAGGCTCAAGAAGATTTGAAACACTGAGAGTCATCAAATTGTTCGACGATTACAATACTTTTTTTTTTGTATTCTTTCTATATAAGAAAGTAAACGATAAGAGAATTCACCTGAAACTTTCTCGCATAATCTCCCATCCTTTTGACCTGCGAATAAATTTGTAAACCTTAGATACGATTGCGAATGCTTTGCATAGCCTTGGTCAACAATAGTTAAGAAATGTAGATGCCGTTGAGAAATATTAATGCGAATCTAGCATTTTTACTGAATTCATCGAGCTTTTTGAATGCTTTAATTTATCGTATACTTAGTATAGAGAAAAGTATAATAATCGCCACAAAATTCGAACTACAGATTTCAACGAATCTCCACGTTTTAGACCTCCCAAAGTTCGAAAAACACATTTTTGGAAAGTGTCAATATGGTTGTCTATGGCAAAGGTAAATCAATAATGCTTTGAGCTAGAAAGATGAAATGTGGTGTGCGATCTTTACACCAAATTTGCTGATTCTTATCAAACTTTGAGTAAAATCTATTCTGAGGATATCCGTATGTCCGCCCATTCGAATGTAAGTTAACATAATAATTGCAAAAGGAAGAGAGCTAGATAGATAAAATTTGGTACATAGATTTAGCACCTATAGTGTAGACACTTGTATAATTTAGAGTTAGATAAAACGAAGGGTTGTACTTTCGGAAAATAGTAAACACGATCATTCAAAAACGCAATGACTTAATTATATATACAATTTGGTATGTTTTTTGTGACTACAAGTGTAGTTTTGTATGAAATTTTTCTTTCAATCCGGTTGGAAATAATGCATCTAAAATTTGATTTTCAGATACTATTAATGGCATGCCAGGGATTGATCGCCAAATATTTCGCCAACCTTTACACAATAGTTTCATTATTAAAGCTAAATCCACGCCAAGAATTAATATTTCGTTACTACAGTGCACCAATGCCATGCAAGGCGTCCCTTGGCGTGGCAAGTTTATAAGAGATTATGAGGGAAAATTTTGGGGAGATCACTCTTGTTTGTTTTCCGTCCGACTGAAGCCAGCTCAGGTGTCGTCCTCGTCATCTGACCGTGGTTCAAAATGACGAGATCCATCCCAAAATAGCCCTAGTGTTGTTTTACAACGGGACATTAACATAACTAAACTAAACCGTCCGACTGAAACTAAAATTTCACACTGAATTACAATTATAGTCACAAGATCACACACCGAATTTCATTTATTTATATCATTGCGCTTATGACGTATTGCGTTGACATTTATGCGAAGGTACATACTTTTAGGTGGTTTAGCTGTTTGATAAATTTTGGTTCAAACCTTGGTGAGATACTACATATGTGTACCAAATACTATCTAATTTTATCTTTACGCTTTGTAGATACCGAGTGGTATTTCGAGAAGACGAACTTCCTCAACATTGATTTCTTTAAACATTTAATAGAGATTTGAAAATTTGGTCTTAAGTTTATACACCAATTTTTTTCATTCGTCTAGTGCTTTTAAGTTATATTCACAGACAGACATCAATCGATTTTTTTTTTCGAATTCAGGGGAGTTTGATACGTGGAGATTCGTTAAAATATCGAATTCGAAATTTTTGACGATTATAATAATACGGTTTTTTCTATACGAGAAAGTAAAAATGGGTTTTCGGGTTCTTTGATGTCTGGTATGTGGAAATTCGTTTTATTATCAGGGTGACCCAAAAGTTTCTTTCTCATCGCGCTAAAAATGGCCTTATCTTGTATAGACATGCAGGCTTATCTATTAGTTGTCTGTGCCATCGGTTTCAGTCGTACCAGAGCTCTTTTACAGTACGTTTCGTTTGTGCCACACTCTCTTTTAAGACTTTCATCCACATCGTTAAACACGGGTAGCGAAAGGCGACATTTACTGCATTAAAGAGGCTTGTCATTGGAGACGAAACTTGAATTTTATATGAAAATGTGTATAGAAAACGCATTTGGTGTAATGACAATAGATCTTCAACTGTCACAAAGCAAGGTCTACACCCCCCAAAAATTCTCATGTCCATTTCATGAGATTGGAAAGGTGCAATTTTCTACGAGCTCCTTCCTCAAGGTGAAGGAAAAAATTCTACGAAATATTGTTATCAAGTGGATCAATTAAAAACTGCCATAGCAAAAAAAAAAAAAAAAAAAAAAAAAGACTCAAATTAATGAACCGACTGCGCGTTGTTTTTCATCTTGACAAGAGGCCTGGTGGCTAGATCCGCTGGGTGTGTCAGTGTATTTTGAGTTCGCGGTGGCCTGGTGGTAAGGTCTCGGGTTCGGAACCGGAGGGTTTCAGGTTCGTGACCCGATTCCACCGAAGAACCGTCGTGTAAGGGGGTCTGTTGCCAAAACGTCCAAACGTCCTCCCGCTGGTATGGTGTGGTGTGGAGAAGGGGGTGCCAGCCCAGGTGTCGTCCTCGTCATCTGACCGCGGTTCAAAATGACGAGATCCGTCCCAAAATAGCCCTAGTGTTGCTTCAAACGGGACGTTAATAAACTAAACTAAACTTCATCTTGACAACGCAAGACTAAATAGTGCATTAGTCGAAAGAGAGTTTTATCACATCTTGCATACTCTCCAGATCTCGCTCCATCTGATTATTACTTCTTTCTATCCTTAAAAATTTCTTTTCGCTATAAACGCTATCCGTCAGTGAAACAAAAGAGTACTTTGAGGATTATGTCTTGACCAAAACACGACAATTTTGGAAAGAAGGCATAATGAGGCTTCTTGAGAGATGGAAGAAGATAATAGAGCGAAAGGGTTATTATATAACAAAATAAATAATATCTTTTTAAATTATATCTTTTTTTAAATAATATCACAGTAAATATTGTGTATTTATTTCATATTAGAAATAGGAAAGAATCTTATGAAACATTCTAATATTTGACGATTGCAATAATTTATATAATTCAGACACCAAAAAGTTAAAAACTCACGATTCTCTAATTCACGTTTCACACAACATAATTATTCATTAATCTTTCTTTGTTGTGGTTTGTGTGCTGAAGGTGATAGCTTATCGAATGTGACAGGTTATATAAGATCTTTTATTCACTCATCTACGCGTGCCGTTCTACGAAAAATTTTTCCTGCTTCGATAACCTGTGAAAACTGGCTTATCATCCAGCTGATAATGACTGGATCTGCGGACATGGTGACTTTGCATCAATTGCATCTGCATCCGAACGGCGTTACATCATGTTCTTTTCCAATTACAGTGACCTACCATTCTTCATGGAAGAGATACGGATATTCATTTGGAAAGTTGCTTCCGATACGGAACAGATTGTGGATTTTGACTGACAGCTTGTAGATACAGTTCCTCATTGAGGAAGACATCGATTGTTTATCTATCACTAAAAAAAATGAGGAAATATCACTTACCTTTCCGATAACGCTAAATCGATCTGTAAATTTTTGTGTTCTTGAAACGGTGGTTTTGGGGACCAAGGTGTGTGTTTGGAAAAGCCAGGAGTTGCCGAGTTCCATTTTTGATTTATTTTTGGAAATAGTATTTTTTTGATTTGAACATTTTTGATTGGAAGTACTGAAAATGGATAACAATGGCTACGATTCATCGACGGAGAAAAGTCTTAACATCGCAGTCGTCGTGCAATATCGAACAATGGATGCGAGTGTTAATCTATCGAACTTAAAAGAACCGATAGATGGCGGAAAAGCAGGATTTTCGATTCGAGGCCGAAGCAAATATGTAAGTTGCCATTATTTTATGACTAGAATCTATACTTTTGTGCAAGTCCAGCATAATATTGGTGGTTAGAAATGTGGCCATATGCAAGCATGGTGTGGTAGAATATAATTATAACTCTAATTGATGCTAATGGCTAATTTCCAAACGATTGTAACATCTTGGAGATATAGATGCTTAAAGCCAAACCAGTCCAATGACTGAACTTGATTTATGTGCATCGTTTATTTGTATTAGGTGCTTTTATGCGTTTTGATCATTTTTTCACTTTAAAAATTAATTTATTGAGAAAAATTGGTACAATATATATCAATCAAAATATTATTCCATCATTTTCTACAATTTTTTCACTTTTTCGTCCAATAATTCTTGCAATTGATTGTCTTCGATTTTTTATTGTCCTCCAGGACGTTCTTTGTCATTGGCATCAAAATCACCACTCTTAAATCGCCGAAACTGACAACTGAGATATGACGGAGCAGCGTTTCCATAAGTTTCTAAAAGTAATCTGATGGGCTTCGGCAGCAGATTTCTTCAAATCAAACAGAGAAAAACAATGAATGTCAAAAATGCAATTAAGAACGTTCTATGATTGGGGTCTTCATACACTGAATAACTCAATAATACTAAATGTAAAACTTTCAAAGTGATAACAATAAAATAAGAGTAAATTGGTAAAATTCAAAACCATTGTCGTTTATATAGATACCTCGCATGTTTACCAATAGATGTCGCTGATTTAAATACATGCAAGCACTTAATACTATTTTAATCAAGATATTGTTATCTATATATACTTAATTATATACAGAGAGGATATTAAATATATTAATATATTTCCCAACCCCTTCTTCTCCAGGGGTCCTCCTTCAACCTTTTATCCACTCCCACATTCCTCCACCCCTTGTTCTTCACTAAAAAGTCTTACACTTGGGGGTGGGAGAAAATTCTTTGAACTCAGCCGCTTTTAGGTGCATCACACCGCTACAGATAACCTCACGCTTTCAGATAAAAATATTTAAACAGCATATGGGTTTTGTTTTATTGTATGTGTTACTAAGTTTTGTAACAGTCATGTCTTTTAAAACATGCAGACAAATTTTCAGTGAGTGGATTTCTTTCAAAACTTTGATTGAAATGCACAACTTAGGTGTTGGGACCACAAACGTCGACTCTAAAAATAAAAATTTGAGCACTTGTGGGATTAGCGGTCTTATCCAAGCTCCTTGATTTTCATTCGAAAGAAGTGGGGAATAATATCTTTATTAGGGAATATGCAGAAAAGGTACCGGGGATATCACTCCTGCTGATTTTCTTTGTATTAAGAAATCCCTCAACTACTTAAAAAAATCTAAGTGTATTTAAAACTTTTATTAATTTAAATCTTTTAATTATAAGTTGATTAAATCATAAGTCGATTGTTTAAGTCAAGTTCAACAAATTAAGTCAGTAGGTTCAATTCTGCTTTAAAAAAAATTAAAGGTCAATTTTCAAGCAAATAATTAATGTTGCAAGTTCTTTCTTGCTTCCTTTGTTAAAGATTTATTAAACGACTCGTTGGATTTGAAGCTGTTGTGAAACACATCCTAAGAATTTTCATTTATTATTATTTTATTATATATGCTGATTGCAACCAAAGTTTTTATATGTTAAGTGATATTTAATCATTAGCTTACACTTCTGATCGTAATGACATATTATAGGACAAATATTAAAAAGATTATTTTGGTGAATTTTATTTATTTTAAAAAATCGGCTTAATTTCCCTATATTTTTATGTTCTAAACGATTATTTTTCTAGTGATATTTTAACTGATTCGACGTTCAAATGAATCCTAAATATTTAGTCATAAGAAATTTGATACGTTTTTGAAAGTTATTTAGAATTTCAAATCTATTCATTATTCAGTTGGAGTTTTATTACAATTAAATAGTAGTTTTGTCATTTTCACGAATATTATTTCAGTAGTACTCAATTACTTCAGTAATACTGAAAGCAACTGAGTAATATCAGTCTTCGTATAATATCATGCGAATTTTTCAATAAAATATTTATGAGTAATTATACTCGGATTACTTACTGGTAATTCGCAGGTATTTGTTGGTATTTCGCAATATATTATATAGGGTGTTTAACCAAATACTTGTGAGCGGTGGTATTCGGGTACATTGAGCTTTCACAACCAGATAGATTGACTATCGAAATATTTGATTGGTGATATTCGGGTACATTGAGATTTCGCTGTATACTACATAGGTTGTACGTTCAAATATCTATGAATCGTGGAGTTTGGATGCATTGAGATTTCGCAATATACCACACAGGTTGCAAACCAAATATTTATGAATGGTGGAGTTCAGACGCATTGAAATTTCGCAGTCCACCACCAAATATTTATGAATGGCGGTACTCGGGTACATAGAGATTTCGCAGTGTACCACATAGGTTGTCCAACCAAATATTTATGAATAGTGGAATTCAGATGCATTGAAATTTCGCAGTCCACCACCAAATATTTATGAATGGCGGTACTCGGGTACATAGATTTCGTAGTGTACCACATAGGTTGTCCAACCAAATATTTATGAATAGTGGAATTCAGATGCATTGAAATTTCGCAGTCCACCACCAAATATTTATGAATGGTGGTACTCGGGTACATAGAGATTTCGCAGTGTACCACATAGGTTGTCCAACCAGATGTTTATGAATGGTGGTGTTTTTGATGCATTGAGATTTCGGAGTATACCATTTAGAAGTATCCACCCAATTACTTAAGAGATTCTGAATGCTACATTTGTAAATGAAATTGAATCCTATTGTCCTTTTTAGTATTTCCATTTGGCTAGTGGGTGTCTTTTTTTCTACTTAGTTATTATTAATTATCAGTTACTTATGGAGTACTACTTGGGTTATGTCAATGAAGTCAATTTCTTTTGTACGGTTGTAAGAAGAAAATGTTACAGTCTAGTGTATGCAGAAAAAAACGCATTAATTTTTTTAAATAATGACTGACATTGAATTACATTAAAAAGTTTATTAAAAATTAATCATTTAATGAGCACGCTGAAATTACAAAATTATCGAATAGATGTGTAAAGTAAACGGTTTTGCATAATTTGAAAACATCAGGCAGGACTGTGTACATATTTTATCTCCATGGATCTGAAAGCCATTTGTAGATACAGGCATTTTTCTTTCATGAATTAAAGAATGTTTCTGTTACGGCTTTTTGTAAACCGAGGCACTGAACAAATACCACTCTTTGGTTCCCTTTGTTTCATCGGACATTAAAGAAAGAAAGAAAGAAAGAAAAATATTGTTACACCAATTTAAAAAACAAAGCATACAAATTGGAAATTCGAATAGTGGTAAACCAGGCTGTACCGCTCTAGTTTCGGAATTCAATGCGCATCTTGCGAATAAAGAAAAGTGGCATTCACATTTTGCACTGGATGGCATGCTTAGTTAAGTTTTTCGTTCAAAAGTTCATCCTTGCAATTTTTTTAAACAAAACACTATTGCTTCTGTGAATAAGAGATTAGATTAAAATAATTTCGCAATGCAAACCCGCACACTGTACCTCATAAATTCAGAGTGACCTTGTTATACGCAAATATTGACGCATCTGTGGCTATATTTCTGATGAAATCCCTGATATATCAAATCAAAATCCTGAAATTCAGACGAATCAATTAAATTTTCATCACTTTGACTTCTCTATCTACTTTCTCTAATGCTACTTACGATTTCACCTAGCTGAAGAAACTTAAAAATATGAGATAATTTCGTAGCTGTACAGCAGTACATGTAAATCTTCTTAAAATCAATTTTTTTCCATAAATAAGTCCTGTCCAACATAATCAATCTTGGCCGAAATTCTCACTTCCCTTAATAATCTCTTTCCAGTGCTGAATACGACCTCTTTCAGCTCCAGTTGATATTTCCAACAATTCTAAGCACTTCATTTAAATCATCTTCCATCTTTCAACTAGAAAATGGAAGGGAACTTACAGCTAATTGCAAACGCCCAGCTAACAGCCGTGTGCCAACAAAGACGGAATAAATGCATTAGAGCTTTCGTCATCTTATCTCCACTGCCACACTGCGAAGTTAGTGGTCTTTGTTCACTTCTATGCAGTGGTCAAATTGTTCAAGTAAATGCGTCAATTATTTTGGCAAGTAGTTCACCATTCTCGAAGAATGGTCTCTCACACGTGGTGCATTCAGAGCAGAACTAATATCCTATTTCATTTCATTGCAGCTATGAACTGAAATATAAACAAACTTATTTTCACTCCGTAGTATAAATGGCTCAATTTTTCATGGATATTCTTGCTTAAGTTCGTTTTTTCAACTTAATTTTGTTGGCCATCGATCATAGATAGTTTTGTTGACTGTTGAATTATGTTTTAGCTCTTTTATTCTCACTAAAGTCAACAGTAAAACTCAATGTATCTTCAGTTTTCATATGGACCATATTTTCCCTTTCATTTCATGCCTTTTTTTATTAAGTCAGTAAGCAGTTGTTCTTCTGAAATTAATCGAGTCGTTATAAAAAATACCATCACTTTAAAATGATAATGTTTAGATACTAGCATGCAAGCTGTATATTGCGATATGTATTATTAAAAATACAACAGCAGCATTTAGCACTTAATATAAAAATATTAATTAATACTTAATCGAAATATATATTCAATAACTTTACAGGACGTTATTATCCAAGAATCAATGTTACTTCAATTTAAAATTCAAATTCAAGTCGATGCATTTTCGAATTTTTGAGTCTGAAAATACAGACCGACCGACAGATAGTCAATCTCTTCTTGGATTTGTCTTAAAATTTGGTAAGGGACCACAATGCAGATGTTAAATTTGAGTACCGAATTTTATCTATCTAGGTCTCTTCGTCAAACAGCCAAGCTGACAGATATCCTCTGAACAGATTTAGCTCAAAATTTGATAGGTAAAGATCTAGTGATCCCCTAGTCTAGCTAAGATAAGGTAAAGATTTGGTATAAAGGCCGAATACCAACTTTTATTTTTCTAATTCAATGCATTTTTGAATTACCTTTTTTACAGTAGACAGACAGACAATTTTTTAAACATATGTTTTTTAAACTCAGAGAGGTGTGAAACATGGAGACTTTTCAAAATCTCGAGTTCGAATTTTTTGACAATTATAATATTTTCTTTATACTACAAATATGAGAAAGTGAAAATGAGCAATAAATGCAAAGATTAAACATTGAAAGTTTTTACATCATTCTTTGTTATTTCCTGAATACTCTTCTTGGCATTAATTTCTTCAAAAACAATCAAAATCGAAAGGACTTGTAATTATATTTCTATTTAAAAGAAGTAAAGAATTTTATAAAAAATAATTAGATATTGAATAAAATATAATTTCTTTTTCCCTCATTTTTATAAATATGCATCCGTTTACTTGTGAAATCATCGAAAATCAGCTGGGCGAACATCATTTCTTACCATTCTACTTTCTGACATCTCGAGAAAAGGCTTTGGGAGCTAACAGTAAGAAATCTTTTAGTCATTATTGATGAAAGCCATACATGTCTTGATGCCAAAACGAATGTAAATATTTCTCGCTTTTATTTGGCCAATAAAAAACGAGGAATAGCAGCAGAAGAAAAAGCACAATATCAGCGGAGCGAAAAGGAGGCTTTTATCTCGACATAAGCGAACAATTTGGGCTTCATCGTTGAAGACTAGGTTCCGCCATTCGACCTCAATCGCGTTAAAAGCGGCCAATGTATACAGCGTCTATTCATTGTTTGCAGAAGGGCGTCTCTGATTGGTCCACAAGCGTTTCCTAGCCGTTAAAAGCTTGTCTTACATTGTGTGTGGCTCTGTAAATGATTCGCTTGGTTAAGTTTATTTTAGTAGGTCCGATCATGAAATGTTTGGTCTCCACTCAAGTATCCTTCGCTTTTACGGTGCTAAAAATCCCGTTTATAACGCCCCGTTGGCGAGATGTGGTATTTGATTTCCTTTTTTTTCTCTGCCATCTTGGCGAGTTATAATACTACCGCATTGGATGTAGCTTCAAGATGTACAGAGAATTTCTTTCTCCAATTTTATTTTCACCTGTGATTCTTTTGTCAGAAATCAATACCTTAGTAACTAGTGATTGCACTTTATTCTAAATGATACTTTTTTATTAGGCTTTATACTTTACTAGGCCTTGTTTGCCAAATGGCGAAATTGGCTTCAATTATGAATCAAGTCCCAGATCCACTGATGACTTACACGGTGATGAAACCAGTCCAGGATTATTTCAACATAGCAGGGCACCTATAGTCGTACAAGGGGTCAGGAGGATCTCAGAATATTGGCCTTTATAAAAGCCATTGGAATAATTAGAACGAGTACCACAACGAAACCTGTTGATGGGATTTCGACAATTCTGTCCATTGGTGGCCTATTTCATGTATTGAATAAAAATAACCTCAATTACCTTGTAATGGGCTAAAATGTCTTCATGTAAGAATCAAAAGAAATAAATTTTACCCTATAGACAGCCCCAAAATATGACAATTCTGAACAGAATATTCATAGATAAGTCATATCACTGACTCTCCGACCTGCCCGAAGGCATACGGATAAAGAAAACTGAATGACCGGACCGCCGCAACAGCAACACTGGCGGGAACTGTGGTTGAGTCCTAAGGACCTTCACCGGCCACGGTACAAACCTTCCTGAAGGAAGTACGTCCCGTCATCGATGGGAGGAGCCATATCCCGAAATAATTTTCCGAAATAATATCCGAAAATATTACAGTACAAAAATAATTTTTACATCATATTAAAATTTAAAATAATTATCTTTACAATGACACCAATTTATTAACATATCAATTAAATTTCGATTTTTAACCAATTGAAAAAATTAAGCATATTGCCAACAATTTACTTTAAAATGAATGTGTGTGTGTGCTAGCGTTTTACATGGCAGACCGTTTGATCTACAGCTATCAAATTTAGAGCATGTATACCGTTGAGAGTAAAAATGCAAACCTCGAATGGATTCGTAAAAAATTTAATTAATTAAAAAATTAAGCAAATTTTGGTGTTTCACATGATTACAGCATAAAAATGATTTTTTGAGTCACCTTAAAATTCAAAAAATTACCTTTTCAATGATACCTATTATTTTGCACTATAATTTCTTTTCAATTTTTTTAAAATAGCATATTTTCTGATAATATTTTTCACACAAAATAAAATTCACCCTGAACGAACATATTGTAGTCACATAAAAAAATAGCCCTTTCTCAAATGTTAAAGGAATATTTTTTTCAATGTTTCGTTTTCTCAAATTTTCTTTTTCGTCACTCTGACAAAAAGCTCTAATTGAGAAATTAAAGTTACGCTAGATCTTCAGTAACAGGTATATACATTCAGTATAAAAAATGATCGAAAGGAAACAAATAATTAAAATCTTTTTCCTGACAAAACCCGATTTGTATTATGAAAATCTGGGTGGATCCTAACACATCCCACCTCTTGGCGTCTTTTTGAATTCTCGCCAAACGAGTGGCGATAACATCGCCAATGTGGCAACCTAGACGGATTTTTTTAATTTTATTATTCTTATTTTTTATTATATTTATTTTATTATTTATTCATTTATTATATTTATTTTTTATTATGTTTATTTTATTTATTATATTTTACTTTATTTATTATATTTTACTTTATTTATTATTATTTCTGGCCTTCAAGTATCATTTTTAATTGAAAATAATAATAATAAATATTCAATTAGTAGTCAACTTGGCGAGCTTTCAAATAAGTCGCCAAGAGGTGGGCCCATCTAGGATTTTACCTGAAAATCTAATTATCACTGTTTTATAAAAACATGCAATTCTAAATTACTCCATTGACGGACTCGAGGAAATTATACTTACCCTAGAGTTTCTACAATGCCGATTAACCAAATATAATGAAATGGGTAACAATCTAAAAATAATGATAAATAAAACTTTGACAAGGTTAAATTTGTTTGTAGAAAACTAAATCGTTTTTTGATCTTCAAATTAGCTTCTGTTTTAGTGAATATAATTCACAGGATGAATGGATTGTATAAAATTTAAACTTCAATAATTTTTGCAGACATAAATTTATTGACTGACGCAAAATAAAATTGATTTACATGTCTAATACAGAAAATCCTTCGGGTTATTGTTTAAATTGTGAAGAAAAAAAATTCAGCAGCACACATAAGATTTCAAGGCTGAAAAATTCTCTATTCTACACTCATGAACTTTTTTAAAAAAATGTGATTAATTTCAGTAAAAAAAGTTTTTGTATTAATTGAAATTTAATCACTTGCATATGGATTTAAAGTTCCAGTTTTAAGGGAGATTACAGAAATTTAGGGAAATGTATTATTACAATGAACAGAGTGCTGTAACATCTCTAATGTGGTATGAGCTATATGACTGACATAATCTGAAGCTTTAAAATATTTTTCTGGAGGAAATCATTAAAACCAAGTTAGACAAAATATTTAACTGAAAATTTTAACAACTATTAACCCGATGAACCGGCTAGTCGACCAAGGAGGCTAGTAAGAGATAAAGTAATGAACATAACTTATACATTGAATAAGTAGTTCTTACTGTTAATCCTCTTATGCATTATATCAGCGGCTAATTTAAGGTTACTATCCATGAGATGCTTCCATTCCGTCAAGCTGAACACCTCATCATGCTCCAATATGCGAGACTCCACAGCACTTTTCAGATTGTCATCGTGGTGCATATCAGCCAGAATTAAAACATCACAAGCCCAGCTTGGACACAAGCTGTCTTTTAAAAACGTAGAACACTTGTTTCTCAAGGACAGGATCTCATATTTATCTGCAGCAGCGTACAATTTCAATGCGCTTTCAAACTGCAGATCCTCGAATGAATCCGTGTATATATATAGAGTAGCATTCTGTGCAGGGTGTCGTCTTCCAAATCGATGATGTCGACGTGTCCGCTGTTCTTCTCCTTCATGTCGTTGCAGAACATTCTTTTGAAAACAGGGGATCTGGCACATAAAATGTTCTTGTGAGCTGGGAAGTTTTTTGTCATGGTACGGAGCTCCGTATCGCTTAAGATAGAATCACAAAACATGGATTTCATGTCGTCATTTAGAGAAGCCGCTTTTTCAGATTTTCCTTTTCCGTCATAAAGCTCTATATCCATGTTCTCCAAGTTCCCAAACTTATCAAAAAAGACAAAATCTTCTTTAGTGGAATAAACGACATAAAATTCAAGAGATAGAACATCATTTGGTAAATAGAGTGCTTTGTTTTTTGTAAGCTTTTTACGGTAAATGAATACAGAAGATAATATCAACGAAACAAATCTTGTCAATATCGATGTCATCGACGAAGCATTTCTTGATTCCACAGTTTTTCTTTTTCCCTTCCGAATCTATAATCGAAGTATTAAATGAAATGTATTTTAAATTATCGTGGTATGAAATGAAATCGACGTCTAGTGTCTTGTTACAATCATCTTCATTTAAAACGAGATCAAATTCAAATAAACTATTTTTGAATTTCTTTCTCAAACCAGGTTTAACAGTGCTGAATTTGTCGATTCTCCAAATGAAAAATGTGCGGTCCGTATTGCAAACTGTTCGGGCGTACAAATGTTGTAGCTTAAGATGCGCCTCCTTTTCCTTCCATATTGTGCATTGGATGGTCAGAGCATCTTCTGAAAGAAATGATTCTCTTCCACTGAGGAAAACTTCTTCTCGTGTCGCGATATTTGTTTCCACCCACATATCGCCTCTTGTAAAATCAGACGGTTTAAATCTTTTACTCAATAATGAACCGTCTTTCTTCAGCAATGCGAATTGGTATGCTAATACAATAACAGCAGGTCCACAGCCATCTACTTCTCTGAAAAGAAGAATACCGATCCAATCTCCATCTTTTCCATCATGGAGGCGCAAACGCAAGACCCATTTTGTGTTTTCCAGTGCATCGGCAACAAATATGGAACTCAAAATGTCTTCATTCGTTACCATCCACCAGCAGTGACTAATGTTTTCAATCCTCCACTGGAACGTGTATCCACTTAGTTCGCCATCACTTTGGTTTGCCATATTGGAATACTTTTTACTTAAGTTTCGTTTCTTAAAAATGGCAAAGTAATAAATCGAAAGATCGAAGTAGTATATACCGAAAGAAATTATAATCCGAACACTCTTTATAAAATTAAAATCATTGCACAATTCAGAATCTTACAGTAACCGTAAAATCGTTCGAAAATAACAACGACGCACACAAGAAAAGGAATTCCCTTCAGTCGTAGCAGCACAGTTTAATAGTTTTGCCAATGGTACGCACGTAACTTATGACGTAAGCTGAAACTTTTCAACGCAATCATTCCATTTCTTTCTTTTTTAAAAATTTTTATTTTTGTCTAGTGTTGTTGGCGAGGTCATTAACTATAAAGTGCCAGCTGGATTGTAATTTTCTGTCTAATCAAATTTTTCCTTAATTCGTAGAAAAAGTACATACTGTTCGTTTAATCACATTTTTCTTTAATTCCTAGAAAAAATACATACTGTTCGTTTAATCAAATTTTTCTTTAATTCCTAGAAAAAATACATACTGTTCGTTTAATCACATTTTTCTTTAATTCCTAGAAAAAATACATACTGTTCGTTTAATCAAATTTTTCTTTAATTCCTAGAAAAAATACATACTGTTCGTTTAATCAAATTTTTCTTTAATTCCTGGACTGTTATTTTAGTATTCTGAGATGAACACTTTTCGACTATTCTATCTTATTAAGGGGAGAGACACGAAATGTTAAGCGCACTTCCGGAATTCTTCGCCATTCTTTGACATTGATTTTTACCCTGCTAGGTACTTTTTTGTTCTATTTTTTGCACGTGTTGGTGAATATTATGTCGTTTCTGATCGTATTATTTTAATTCAGTCTACAAATAATCCAGATTTATTTTTTTCTTAAATGTATACCCCCCCCCTTTCATCTTTCCTCTCACACCTATTTTGATGAATTAAACCCATCTTAATGCATCCAAAAAAGCTCGAAGGGCTGTAGAATCCGTTGTCAAACTTAATAACAGCAACTTTTTTGCTTTCAGTAGTTGTGTTGGCGATCTAAAATTAGAATTTAGCTATGTTACTGATAAGATGGAGGGAATTTTAACGATTTTTTTTAGCGTTTAAATAAAAAAAAGCTCTTGGAGAAGAAAGACTTAAACTAATAAACGTTTTAAATATTTAAAAGCTTTACGTAATGAGCTGTAAAACACAATTATAATATAATTTAATTAAGTCAGGAGAAAAAAAAAATTTAAATTTTAAATGCAAGATTGACAAAATGTTTAATTAAAAAAAAATTGAGAGAAATGTTTGGAATTCCACCTAAAACCATTTTATATATAAAAGGACTAAAAAGTAAATAATTTGAAATGATTTTTTTTCTGTTGCTGTCAATGTCAGAATTCGAGGATAGAAAAAAATCTTCCAACTAAAAATACGATTAATTACGATGTTTTGCGATTTTAAATAATTTAATAATGACCGATTTTCAAAATAAAGTGGCAAAAATTAAACGTAACATTTTTTTCTCAAATATTGAGCCTGGATTCATTTTTCAAAGACTATTATGCTCGCGAGCTCTATTTATTAATGCTTTTCGAGAAGAAGTAAAATTTTTTTCTTTTTCAAATTTAATCAAAATGTTTACTACTTTTTTTTTCTTTAAAAAAATCGATTATTATGATACTATTTGCATTTGTGGGACAATATTTTTAGAGTAGTTTTTTTTTTTTATTGCCTCGAATTCTGACTGATATATAAAGATTTATAATAGGCATGTTTCGATGGTGCTATTTTTTCCAACAAAGCCGAATTTTCAAAAAAAGTATACATTAGTCAGAGATTCATGTATGTTATTTATCTAAAACTTCTTAATTAACAAATAATTTTTTCTAAAATTGTTTGTTTAAACCCGGAAAACCGATATGAAAACTTTCCACCACCCTATTCGGTAACACATCTGAAGAGCATCGAATTTAAAACGCCGTTTCAGATAGCTAACAGAAAAACTTAAAGCAATAAAGTTGCTGTTATGTATCTTTTTTTCCTATATTCTGGTATTTTTTTTATGATTACTCAACTGAACACATTGGCGAATTCTTTTATTTCTTGTAGTTCAGGCTTTCTTCTTTCCAAAATAGTATTTTCTACGAAAAGGAGGGTCTGACCTATCATCCAGGAGAATTTTAAACAGTTTTTTTTTAGATAAAATTGGTCTTCAATTTTCTCAAACTTTAATTTTCATAAAAATTATCCACCATTAACATGATACCTCAAAAACTAATAGAGGTATTTACATCAAAATTTCAGCGTGTGTTTTAAATACTGTGGGCAATGAAATGAACCAAAAGTTTTATTGTTGGTGAAATACTTTTTCATTTATAGGTGTTTTTAGAAAAATTAAGTTGTAAATTTATGGAAAAAATGTATATATACGTATATTTTTATCCATAATTTCTTTGCCCCTCAAAATATTTCTTAGATTTTGGTTCATTTCATTCATCATTATATTCTATAACTTGTGTACAAAGAAAAATAAGATTGCTGCATTACAATTTTGTGTAGAGTGTTAACCGTTTTGGTTAAATTTCATTAAAATTTACTACAAATTTTCTTATTTCTCAAAATATATTATTTCCAAATAATTTTTTTTGTATTTATAGTGTTTATAATTGACAATGCATCTAAAAACCATAAATAGTTTTTAAAAAATCCATAAATAGTTTTAAAAAAATCCAATTGTTCAAAAATATTCCTTCGAACATAGTCAGTTACCTTAAACATTAAGAAATAATATCATTCCGAAATTCTGTTTCAAAAATTACTACTACTACTTCTAGTCGTAGCTCTATAGCTCCATTAATGTTTTTAAATCAGCTGGAGTGATCTTCCCTAAAACTTTTTTGTATATACTTTAATAAATGTACTAATGTATTATTAATCATATGGCATTGGTGAACAATAGTTACGAAAGAGACCTTTTAGCGTGTGATTTTTGGCGATTAATCGCTCGAATGTGGTTTTTACTAGAGCACCAGAGAGATGAATATTATTTTAGACTTCTTTATTGCAACCGATGGAAACCAAAATTTAATTGCATTTACATGCAGGCAAAAGTATAGACCGTTAGACAGTCAGCCCGTTGATTTTTGCTCCGAGTTTGACAGATATCTATATTTTTGATGTTAAATCTGTGCACTAAATTTTATCCATCTAGCTCATTTTATTTTAGAGTAATCATATAAAATTATATTCGAACATACAGACAGATAAGCTCTCTCTGAAAGCATTCTTTTCAACATTTGATAGAAAATACAAATTAGGAAAAAAACTATATATCATAATCATCCATCTATTATCCAGTTATAATAAGACCAGTTATCCATAACCGAGTTCTCATTCTTGGTATTTTAGTACGAAGTTCGACATCATCGACGATATCACCACTAATAAATCACACACATTAAAAATAATGAATCACTATTCAATAGATGCATAGCCGTCTCCGGCTCTACGGATCATGTTTTGGCCCATGATTGCTCAATCTTTAGAAAACATCAAATCTTCGACGAAATATGCTTTTATTTTCAACTCTCAAAGGAACACACACTAAAGGGTTATATCATTTAGCCACTTGATGGCGCTACAAAATTAGTAGGCGTTATGCTGACTTACTGGCGCCAACAATTATTAATCTCTTGAATTCCGTGTCTTTTTTTTTACCGCTTTAAAAGTATACTGTGATAGCGATCCAACTTAGATTCTACAGAATAAGTGAGAAAGTTTTGAAATTTCCATCAGTTTTGTAGCGAGTTTAATCTATGAATTATTTAATTTTAGTTTAAAAATACGATAATTCGATGTACAAATCACAATTAGCTACAACAGTTAAAAGGTTTAGAACTTTTCAAGCTTAAAAAGCTTTTTATTTTAATTGAAGAAAGTTGATTTTATTTCAAATTCTAAATGTGTCAGGTGGAGTCGGCACAAAAGTTTGGAACACGATTCGTTTTTAAAGCATTTCCAACTATTCCAGATAATTTCCAGCGTTCTAACAACAAATACAACTGCATGAATATTTGAACAAGCTTTTTGATAATTATAAAGTTTTTAGTATCTTTAAAATGTTCTGCGATTAAATTGCTAACAGAATTTGTTGTAGTTTTGTATTGCCTATCCTTGTTCACTTAAAATATAGAAATACAAGCAAATTTACACAAAATAGTAGCACTTTCAAAGTTCAGACGATAATATTTGACATTTATTCCCATTTATAAGAAAAATAAATTGCAGAAAAATATCGTTTATCAAATTTAATACTACTTTCAAGGGTCCAATTACAACTTCTGTGACATTGCTTTTAACATTTTCTCAGTAAATTAATTTTTTTCAACAAAGATATTAAGTTCATATTCATTACAATATTTAGATTTTATCATAGATAAAATAAAGTTTAAATGAAAAATTTTGAAGAAAATACTTTGCTATATAATTATATAATAATAATATAGCAAATTGCTGTATAATAATATTATATAATTATACTTTTTAAAAGTAAGTTTCATAAAGCGTCCAAAAACAAATCTCTGTTGTTGTATTTCCAAAATTAGCTCGGGCATCTGAATTATTGCAAAAATCGACATAAATTTTTATTGAAATAAAAAATAAAGCAATTTTATACAGTTTTTACACATGAAAAAAAAAATTCTCCTTTCAGTACGAAAGAAATTGTGACAGCTGCTATCAAGTAACATTTATTTTTCGATATATGTATATATAATATGCCTGACGAGCACGAAAACAACTAAACATGGATTTTATAACATGAATTGTGTATAAAAATATTTTTAAAAATATAAAGAGCTCCAATATTTTACAAAACTACTACTATTATTGGAAGAGACTTGAATTACCGATTTAATTAGTCTGTAATAGTAGAACGCTCTACAGAAGAATTCAGAATAAAATATATAATCTTCAAAAGAAAGTAGTTACACTGAAAACTTGGCTTCCATTGGTATTTCAGTTGAAAGCAGCATTTTATTTCTCCGAGTCATTCGTTTTTCTCGAAAATCAGCTACAGTTACGGCAGGAATTGCTCGAGATAATATTCTATTTGTTTCAGTCGCCATTTTTATTCTTCAAAGAGAGCCTTAGGACTTTTTACTTTCCTTACATTTTATTCCAATATTCTTCTTTTTTAATCGTCTGCGCTCGTCGACAGTTTTAATGGATGAAAAAAGGTGGAGGAGAAGGGATTTTTTTTTTTTTTATGAATTCTTTTATTAAAGTTATTCGTATAAGAACGTTGTTGAAGCTTCTCGAATGAGTTATTAAGCGAAAAATTTATCGTCAACATTAAGATCTGAAATGAAAAGAATGAAAAAGCAGAAAGATTCTTTATTTCGTTCTTTTGTGAGAGGGCTCTCAATATTTGAATTGCCTCTGTTCCAATGTCGCTTCTTCGTTAAGATATAATGACTTTTTTTTTCTTTTATTCTTAAGTGAGATTTTGAAATGGTTGGATTTATCCTTTAATAAGCTTTAAAAAAAAAAAAAAAAACCATTGTAAGGTCTAAATGGCAGTTTCGTGCATGTCGGAATGGTTTTTTTAAATATATATATATTTAGATTTGCAAAATAAAAAGATTCTTGAGTCCATTAGGTACATTATCATCTGCAATTTTACAATCTATGCGTTTCCAATTTTCAGTTTGAAGCATGCTTCCTTGATGTTTTTGTTGTAACAAGCGTCTTGAATGATTGTAAGTTTTAGACATAAGTATTTTAACGTTATTCATTAAAATGCCGTTTTCGGAAACACTATTTTTAATTAAAAAAAGAACTTCTTAAAGCACATTTTATTAAAAGCATTGTGTATAATTTTCTTTTAAGTAATTATTTTGATCTTTGAATTTGAGAAAGGTCACTAGATTTCAAACCAACGAATACGAGATATTCGTATTTGTGAGATTTGCAACTAATATAGCACCAACTTAATATTTTGGAAGAGGGAAGAATTGTGTATTCTGCACGAACAACGTTTAGCTAGATATTAGAAAACTAGCCGACTTTACGGCCAGATTTTTAACTTATTATGTTGTTGAATTATTAATATAAAATTAAAAAAAACATTTCATCTAGTAATTTAATACGACTAAAACACATGAATTCAATAGAAACAGTTTACTGCTATTTACAAAGTGATTATTGCAAAGTGATTATTACAAAGTGAAAATTTATATATTACGAATTAAAAGCGAAAATGATAATCCTAGTACGGATTGAATGATCGGCAAAAGCACGTCTTCAATGCTTTGATGGAGAGTTTGAATCCTGTAAAAACAATATTTTTGATAGTGCATCAATCGAATTAAAATATCATGAAGAGTTAATGAAAAATTGTATGAAAATGAAATTTATGTCATTAAAAAGATAATTTTTTTAGTCTTAAGATAAAACAAAAAGCACTTTTTATAAAATAATTATTTTGGATATGAGTATCAGTTGCCGAAAGAAAGTCATAGCGATTACGACTAGACTTAAGATTAAAATACTGAGGCCGAAATTTAAAATTTTTGAGCGATTTCTCGCCAAATATAATCTTGACAGTATATATCCAGGATTGCAGACTTTTAGAGTTTTAACGATTTTGATGCGCTTAGCGAGAAACTGTATATTAATCTTAATTCTTACCACGATTAGTTATCCAACAACGGTTAAGCCTACTTTTGCGCTTGTTTAAACGTTTTGTTTGAAGCTTATTTCTTGATTTCTTTTATATCTTCTTTCCTCTGACTGAATGTCCTCTTTGGTGAGATGTCGAAACATCGGCTAAACTTTGATATGCAGTCATTTGGCGCCTTGCGAAGTTGGCAATTTTTTGGTGGCGCTTTTGCTACCGTTACGCTATTGGTGCCTTTTGAGCCACATTTGGCCATTTCGCTATAATTTGGCGATAAACTATTTTTTGGCGAAAATGATTTATATTAAAGCTGTTCCGAAACATCTTCAGAACACTTTTAACAGTATTTTGGAGCTCCATTAATTAGCTAAGCGTTTAATTCAGTATAAATTAATAAAAAATTTGCAGTGAATAAAGCAGTTTGAAATTTGTATTATGTTTTGTTTATGTTTAACTATTGCCATTCGACAATTAGTAATAAGCTCTATTTCTATGCCACGTACGTTAGTGTAATATATATATATATTAGGTATATTTGAATTTTGTCATTTGACTGTGGGAGATTTGAATTAATTTCATTGTTGTATAGAAGAGAGGGCTTTCTCCATTATCTAGATTGTTATGAAGTATATTTAAAAATATTAAATCCAATTTTATTTAGCGAAATCTTATATCATTAATGGTGGTAGTTGTATTTCTTAAATGAGAAATCGGGAAATGATGGGGTCAAATTGTTTGATATTTAGCCTTTTCCTATTTAATACCTTTTGGGTAATCCATTGTAATTTCAAATAAATATAAATGTATTTTTTATTTCGAATTTTATTCTCTTTAATTACAACATAAAAGATTTGCAACATTTCAAATTTTTGTTGTTGTGCCCAAGTGTAAATATGTATTTCGAAGTTTCAATATTATAGCATTTTTAAGAGAATGAATTTTCTTAATATTGCCCCTGTAAATTCTCTTGTAAGGTGTTTAAATAAGTGAGAACTGTTTGAGATCTTTCCTATCGTTATAGTTCTTAAAGTTCACCCAAATTTATGAAAAATATTTGTTACTTTTAATGATTTGAAATTATACCTATATTATATACCGAGTGTTTTGTAGCGGTTTGCGATGAACGGGGATAGAACCTGGGACCTTGTGGTTCGCAGCCCAGTAACCTGACCACAATACAAAAGCAATTGCTCGTGTAGCGTAGCTATTAACTGGCGTATATAAACTTTCACCAACAGTTTCAAAAGTCCTAAAAATTGAAAAATTAATAATATACGTAATAATATAGATAAAGAGGTAAAAATTGACACATATGCTTGAAATGACGTGGGGTTTAATAGTATAGTGCATCGCTAATATTATAAGCAGAAAAAAAAAAGAATGCTGTGATACGAATTTACGGCGAAATACATTTATTTTAGTCCCAAAAATATAAATATTTCAATTTTTTTTTTTTTTTTTTTTTTTTTGCTATAAAAGCAAAAGAAAAAAAAGAAGAAAAAATTGTCTGTTATATAAAGGAAAAAAAAATCATTGTTGAAATTTATTTTTGGTTCTTCTCATTCACTTCAGTTTATAACAATTCTAAACAATCCAACAGATATTTCAAAATACTAATCAGCTGTTTATTGATGGATAGGAAGATTTGGTAGATAAAATATGACCTTCCTAGCTTATCTATATTAAATCTTATTTTTGCAATGACATCATATACAACTCGAATGATTAATTTATATAATGAAGATATATTTGCTTTCACTTATTAATCAGATAAGTACTTTTTTAAGCTTTCATGAATCAGTTTTTTTATGCCAAAAGTCATATTTTTATACTCGGCTTCGATAGTTGTTTGCATTTGGGAATTAATCGATATTACTGAACACATGGAAATTCTTCTCTCATTTTACTATTTTTACTTTCTTGTATACGTAGTATAGAGAAAATATAGTAATCGTCAAAAAATTCGATCTCGAGATTTTGACGAATCTAAGCGTTTAAGAACTTGTTGAGTTTGAAAACCTTTCTTTGAAAAATGTTTGTCTGTGACAAAGATAACTCAAAACCCTTTTGAGCTAGACGGTTGAAATTTGGTATACATTCTTTACACTAAATTTGCGATTTTCTATCAAATTTTGAATAAAATCTGTTCAGAGGAAGTCAGTCTGTTCTGCTGTCCTAATATAAGTTTACACGATAACAAAAAATGAAGAAAGCTAAGATAAAATTCGGTACACAAATCTAACATCTATAATGTTGAAACCGTTCAAGTTTTGAGCCAAATCCAACAACGAATTGACTGTCTGTCGGTCTCTACTTTCAGAAACATGTAAATGGGATAATTCAAAAAAGCAATGGCTTACATTTATAGAATTTGATATGGGATCTTGTGACTACAAGTGCAGTTTTGTTTGAAACCTTTGTTTCAATCGGGTGCGAAAAACATGTCTAAAGCACAAGTTTGAATTTTTGATATTATTTACCCATGCTAGGAATTTGATTCTGAAAAACTCGCCAAGAATAATTACTATAGATTCAGTAAAAATGCTAAATTCACGCCAAGAACTAATATTTCGTAACTATTGTAAGCCAATGCCGTTGAAGGTTTGTCTATCTTTGTTACAGAGTATACGAGAAAGGTTTGGGGAGACCATCTCTACTGTGTTTTTTTTCAAGAACTCATTTTAGTTCTGGAGGGTAAGAGTTAAAATTTTTTTTATTAACTGAACTAATTTATTCTACAAGTTTGCAACCCCTTTGGTATAGACACCCAGGATACTTGCCTTCGCCGGTCTCATTTTAGTGACATCACTATCAATGATTGCGAGTGCTTTTTATAATATGAAATAATGAATCGATAGTCAAGACAAGATTTGTATTAAGCCGAAATTTTTTTAATTCACAATATGCATTCACGCCGGAGTGCAATTTATTTCAGTTTTAAGGTGTATGCACACACTTGAAACTTCGAAAATCGTTCAAAATATTGAATTTTTTTTTTTTTTTTGCTTAATAATGTTTTCTGATCCTTTAGCTTTCCAACGATACCAAGATGTTGTCAATATTTCAAATATTTCTCGAGTTATAATTATTTTTATTGAAATGCTTTCATTAAAAACTCTAGTTACGTTTTTTTTAAAACTCATTTTATGAAGAATGATATTTTTCCACTATGTTGTTTCATTTAAACAATCATAACACAACAAGAAATTACCCAAACACAATTATTTATATATCAAAATAATTTGCATGAAATAGCGGATGTTTTGTGTCTCAAACAAAGTTATATTTATAGAAATAAATTTTTAATAGCTATTTAAAAGAATTATTACAGAAAATTACAAAAAAATCATTACAGAAAAATTTTTGCTTATTCTATTCATCGTTGATGAAAAAATTGTTTAAAAAAACTGTATATTTTTATAACTTGATTGAGGCTGACAACATGAAGACTAATATTAGGCATCATTTCCAACTAGAATTGTGTGTCTGTACAAATTAGAATTGAAGATATCATGTTTCAAAAAATAGGCTAATTAGCTCATTAAATATTATTTAATTAATAATTAGTGTAATATGGTTTTTTATCACTGAAATGAGTTTAAACATATATTAATGACCTACTGTGAAAAAACTGG
Source organism: Argiope bruennichi (assembly GCF_947563725.1). Taxonomy (NCBI): domain Eukaryota; kingdom Metazoa; phylum Arthropoda; class Arachnida; order Araneae; family Araneidae; genus Argiope; species Argiope bruennichi. The sequence goes on from NC_079156.1 coordinate 110,185,518, forward strand.
GTTTTTAAAGTTAAAATTTTTAAAAAAAATCTTCTAGTGTGTACGTACACAAGGAATAAAAAAAAAATGCCAGTACTTATTCTTGGAATGGAATTTCATTTGTATTTTGTCTGTGATTAAAAATTCTTATTCTAATTTCCATTACTGACATTTTGGTTTAGCTCAAATCCTCAAGGCATCAAACCAGTAAGTTCTGAAATCTGGGCGTGCTTTCAGGAATAATGGGTCTGGGTGGGGGGGGGTATTTCAGAGGTATTCGTAAAATTCAAGGTATATATGAATAAATAAATATTTGTAACAATAAAATATTTAAAAAAATTTAAAACTCTGCTGAAAATTTAAGATAATCTCTTCAGAACATTTAAAAGTCTTAACAAATTAGCTTATATTTCTGATGATGCTTCAAGGCGTCTCTGATACTGGTGCATGTCATTTTCACTTTCAAAGCATTATCCTTTTAAATTTGGTGATCCCTCTTAATTTTTTATCTTATTCTTATGATGTTGTTAATCCATCAATTCACATGCTGCTCTGAAACACACACCATTTGCTATTTATCGGCCTCTTTACCTCATTAACAGGGCCAGATTATCCAAAATTTACCATACCATCCATCAATTAATTCAGGAGGAAAGGACCTACAGGAAGAGTGCCCACAACTTCCACTGCCCCCAAAGTCACCCGCCATTCGTCTAGAATCCTTCCCACTCCATCATATTCATAGTTTCACTTCTTACCATTCAGAAGGCTCCACCATTTACGATGACTGGGGGGGGGGGGTGACAAGATTAAGCCACCCCCCAAACCCTTGGAGAAAAAAGGCCATTTATCAATAGGGCCAGCGGTTGACATTTTTAATCAAGCTCTCTCTTTCCTGACTGATAGTCCTTGCCGTGGCATAGATGTATGTGTATATATATATATGATGAGGTGCCATCACTGTCTTATCTAACAACGGGGCTCATTATTTCTCGCCTTGTCTGTTCAAGTCGTGTCACCCATATTTCACGTAAGAAGCGAGTTCGACGACCCCCCTCCCCTACCCTGCCTTTCCTCTTCCTGATTTCGATCATGGCCAAAAAGTGGCAGATTAGACCGTGGGATTTGTTTCTAGGGTCCTTTTCTTTCTTTTGCCCATGCTAGGAGTTTTGAAGAATGACTTTTTTGGAAAGTAGACTTGTTGCCAGTAGCTCGTTTATGGGGAATCAGGTAGCTAATAGTGCCACAAATAATAAGATATTTTGGACCCCCCCCCGTAGTAGTTTACGATTTCTCATTCCTTATGTAAAGCAACGATATCGGTTGTAATCAAAAATAAAGCGCTATTTTAAAAATCTCTACCAATAATTCCTTTGATTGCTAAATCTTCTTGGAGACAGTTCTAAGCAATCTTCTTCAAAGTCAAGAAGAATATCAAAATTGGGAGACTTTATTTTATAGAATTGCAACCAAAACCACAATTAAAAAGTCTCCAACAGTAATTCCCGTGATTGCTAAATCTTCTTGTAGAAGTTTCTAAGCAGTCTTCTTCAAATTTAAGAATAGTATCAAAATTGGAAGACTTTGTTTTATGGAATTTTAAAACAAATTGCATAATGATCGATGGTTTTACGATATTGAATAGACAGGCTCTGACAGTTAAATACTACGCTTCCAAAACGATAAGGCGATCAGATTCTGAGCTGAGATACCTTTGACATTCAACAGCTTGTTCTGTCAAGAAGTTGCTCTGGAATTTACTTATAAATAAAAACTTGTATTTAAAAAAATATTCACTCAATTCTAAAGTCTTTAGAAAGTTGGGTAAGAAATATTATTTCAATTTTTCAGCTTTCATTAAATATATATCATCTCCAAACGTTTCTCTATAATTCTGATTTTCGACTGTTTCTTTCAAGTGAAAAACTGTTTTTGTTTTTTAACTATATGCCTGCATTTTTTTATTGCTTATCAGTAAACAGTTAATATTAAAAAATAATTATAATATGCTCTACAAATAATATGCTCTCTTTTTAAATAAAATTCATTTTGGTGTTTGACATGCCAATGGCAATTTTAGAAAAATGAAAAACCTTAATAATGTTATCTACTCTTTTTAAGTTTTTAACCGTAGAATGCGTGACTTTTTATATTTTTACCAAAGAAATACATGTGCTTTGAATAGCTACATATAATTAGGGAAATATATCTTTACAAATTTTAATTTTTTTTTCTTAAAATTAAAAAATATTTAAAATATGCCAAATGGCAACATTATGAATTAAAATATATCTCAGTGACACAAGTCACATTATAACCATTCTACAATAAAAATTAAAGTCCCTTTTTATCAATATATATTTTACAATGCAAAAATAAATATAATTTGATAGTATTTTTAATGGTAGAACTATTCACGCAACAATCATCTTGGTATTTCCCCAAGTTTTAAGTTTAAATCTAATTCTAGTACCCCTATAGCCATATATCGGTCTTTTCTGCAAATGTTTATCAAAAAATATTTAAAAGAGAATTTCGAAACACTCATTACTGACCTTTACAATAGTCATGTGAAACTTGTAAATAGAAAAAACGTGTAGCCAAACAGCTACACGATAGATAAATGAATTTTTTTTTTTCACTCTGAAATTAAAATTTTGCAGAACATTTATTTTTAAATTCAATTTCAGGCCTGGTTTACAGAGTAGTTAAATTTTGATTATTACAAATGAAATTCAGAATAACCTTCAACTAAGCTGAAATCAAAAATTCGATGCATTTTAAAAGTAAAGTGCACTCCCGACTATGCGATCTAATGTGTCTAATGTGGCGGAAGAACAAGCCGGATAACAAAAAAAAAAAAAAAAAAAAAAAAAAAACGGAGTCTATGGATTTAATTCATTACCCACCAATACCAGAAGACAAAGTTTTAATACAAAATCTCACTGTTATAATATGTATTTTCTCATTTCAACTTAGCCTTCCATTCATCTTGTGCCACGTAGAAGTGAACGCGGCCACGTCCCGGTGAAATTCTAGAAATCGTTGTCGGTAACTTGTCGAGTTAAAATAGAAAGCTCTGTACTGATAGTTTATATATGTTTAGATCTTGCACTGCAAGAATATATTAGAGAAAAAGTAAGTTGAAGGATATAAACTGCCCACATTTTAACATTTATTCTGTACACTTCACTGTGGTTTTCCTTAAAAAACATTAAACATACCCCAAGAACAATCTACGAGTCCTGTACGTACAATTATAATCAGAAACAGCGGCAACAATTGAGGTCCGTTACACACTGATGAACAACGAGCAGAACATTGCTCTTCTCCTGTCCCAATTTTTTTTATTTTCTTTTGCACATGACACGTAGGAGAAAAGTAGCAGGAGATTACATTGGTAACATTTCCAATGCCCTGGAAATATTAACAATCTAATGTCTTGCCTTCCTCAATTACTTACGATAAGGAAAACTTGGCCAGATAGTCAAGGGGCGGATACTCGGGGTTGTACTATACAATAACATATGTTTGTGAACATCCATAAACATCTTCCAGTCCTAGATTTAGTTACTGTTCGCTTTTTGTTTTTCCCTCAATGTTTAGTGATAAAAGGCTTTTTCACCAGGAAGTGTTTTTGGAACTTAAAAAAAAACAATCGCCAAAGTAGCCAAAACTGATTTAATCCACCTTTGGAGAGGAGGATGCTTTATTTGTGATTCAGTGCCGCTGGAAGACCTTGCCTACCATCCACTCCATCTCTTCTAAAAGCACGTCCCCTTGTGGTTAGTTGCTAGGATTTCCCTCGATGCCTCATTTACGAACAAACCAGCCGTGTCTGTACTAAGCTTCGTAACAAGTCAACTGAATGAAAAACCATTCATTATGTTTAGTATCCTCAGTTTTTTACCTCTTCCGAGAAAAAGAGCCTTCATTTGGGGAATTATGATGTTTACAAGATCCATGAATAGAAGTCGCCGTGGCGCCCTGATTCATTTTCATCGTCTGACGAATAAATATTCATGAGGTTCTCTGCTTCTCCCTTTCCCCACTGGACCACCCCTTAAGACCGTCATTTTGTTAACTTTCTGGAAGTAAAGGTTCGATATAATCCCCGGGAAAAAAATTAGCAGGTTTTCAAAGACAATCCCATTCGCGCTGTTGTTAGGAGACCAGCTTTATGCAAATCAGAACGAATTTAAATTTTCTATTCAAAATAGTATCAAGGGATTTTTGCAGGTGAAGTTTTTATTTTTTGTTATCTTTTTGCTTTCGGTTCTCCCGCCATTCTTCTGAAACAAAAAGCATTTAAGGAATGCTGTGCTTTATGGTTGTCTTTGGGTTTGTGTTGTTTTGATGTTATTTATTTATTTGTTCTTTTACATAGAGCGCTTCTTGCTGCGAGTATTGATTTCGTCCCTTTTATGAAAAATGGAATATCGATTTATAATCGGCTTTGGCGGATCGTCTGGAATATATTCAAAAGATTATCGATTACATGACATTTTTCTTTAATATATGTTACTACAATTTGTTTAAAAATCCATTTTGTCAAATTGATTTTATTCTGCATAGATGACAATGATTAAAAATTCGAAAAGGGAATTTGAATGGGAATAAAAAAGTCATTCCATTTTGCGATGTGTTTGCAAAAGTAACTGGCAAGTTTCTTTTGATGGTATAATTTATCATGAAATGCAGTGATCGAGCAAATTGACTAAATGTAAAATTGTATTACATTTCGGAATTCTAATGCATCAAAAAGTGAGCAAAAAAAATAATAATAATAAATAAATAAAATTAAAAAAAATCCATTTTTATAACCATGAAAGAAACCAATATCAGAATCGTTAAAAATATGATTAAAATTAACTGATTAAAATAAGAAAACGCTGACAATTAACTGCAAAATGATGATAAAACTTACTATCGCATTGGTCTAATATCTTTGTTAACACTAGCAAAACAAACTATAAGGATCTTTATTGCTCTGAAAATTTTTAATTTAAAATGACACATTTTTCAAACGATTGTCCCTCTGAATCAGCTATCTTTATTTCAATTTGTTTCTATATTTTGGGCAGAAAATCTAATTTTGATTGCACTAAATTTACAAGATTCGTTCACTGAAAACTAGCTCTTGAAAAAGATCTCTAAAAATGGCTCAAGATAGATTCCCTAAACGATATTATTTCTTTATTCTCGAACCATGCCTATTCTTTCTCTGGGAGTACTTTTTTTATTTCCTATAGATCGCAGCAAAGAAGGAACAATCGATCATTATTTAAGTGTAGAAAAACGCTGATCTAATAAGATAGCTGGACGCATTCTTCACAAATGTAAGAAGAAATAAGAAAGCTTTCTCTACTGATACTATAAAGAATTTTAAAAATGGCAAATTCTGTCTCTGATATTTTTTTTTTTCTTGTACAAGAAAAAGAAAAGAAAGAAAAGATAGAAAGAAATGACGCAAGAATACATTCGTACTGCAATGACCTGCCCATCTTGAAATATATATAATTTTTTTAGGCTTAGAAGTAAAAAAAAGAACAACGGAAAATTGTTATAGAATGTTCTGAGTCTATTCTTCTTAGAAGTGGAAGTCGCAGTTTATATCCCGACGTGTCTACTACATGCTGACAAATGACGTTTTTCGATGTATAGTCCTTCGGTTATTTTCCCCGCCATAGTTCTCCATCTTTCTTTGTAAAACGAAAGAAAGTCTCAATGCTATTGTCTTAAAGTTCTTACTTCGAATTTGAAAATCGCTTGATATATCCTGTTCGAATATTGTGCAATTCTTTTTCCCTATGTTTTGTTCGATCGACGTACGACTGAAGTAAAAATTGAAATACTACGCATGTCCAAAAAGTTAATTTCCCCCCCAATTATCAATATAATTCTTAGCTGTATTTTTTGTATTTTGTATTATATGTATTTTTGTTTTTTCTTTTCTATATAATACAGTGGTATTTTTTTCAGTGATTTACAAATTTCTTCTCTTAATATCTTTATAAACAAATTAAGGTCACAATGATAGGTAACAATTCAAAATAATATCAAAATTAATGTAGGAAAACGTCTACGTAAATGGAGTTCCTTAAAGACAGACAGAAAAAAAAATGTTTCATTACTAATTTTCGTTTGCTCCAATTATCGTTTGTTAGCATATAATTTGTTTATAAATAAAAATTATAAATATTCTGTATTAGTTCAATTATTCTTAAACTACTAGCATTTGATTTTATAATTCAAAAACTATTCTTTTTGAACGAACAAAATTTAAAATAACCTTTATTAATTACGTTATTTAACCAATTGGTAAAAAGAAAGAACAAAATCTGTCCCTTTAATTATTGATTTTTTAATGATTATTAATCTCTTTACATTAAATAAATTCATTTCGCAAAATTCGATTCGATTCGCAAGACTTAATTTTCATTTTAATCGAACTTTAAACTCTTTATTATTGTGAATGAAATATTTCTTTGCTGAATATTTCTGATTAATTAAATCGCCTCTTTTTCCATTTTTTTTTTTATTCAATCGATTTCATTATTCGATTCATTTTTTCACGTACATTATTTTAATTTCCGTTCAATTTTTTTATGTATGTTATGAATTATTATAAATCCGTTATTTTTTCTGTTGCTTAACTAGAAGATAATTCTCAAATGGGATTTATTGTTATTTCTGGTGCAATTTGATGTAATCCAATTACAGATTAATCTGTCACTTATATTTTTTATACCGATTCGTTGAACTACAACTAGTAATTGTGACATTCACTAGAACCTCGGTTTAACGAGCAAAATTCTAATAGAAATCTTACTTTTAATGCAGAATATTCGTTAAGCGGAGTAGTTTCTTTTTTTCCGCTGGAATCCATGTAAAATAAAACAATGTGTTCCATTTCGGAAAAAAAAAATCAAACTTTTTAATGATGCAATTTATTATTTATAATGCATGTTTGCTTCTGCAAGAAAATTATCTAAAGATATGTATCTCTGGCTATGCTTCAAAATATGGCGAAAATGTGATACAGCATGTAGCGCGCATAGCTATTGCTTTATCAGGGCGATAATTTTCAACCTATGAGCAATAATTTCTCATGCTTTAAGCTTTCCTATACGATGCAAAAATTTCCCATGCTTTCAGCTTTTACATACGATGCAATAATTTTACCATGCGTTCAGCTTTCCCATACTATGTAATAATTTCTCATGCTTACAGCTTTCCTATACGATGCAATAATTTTACTATGCTTTGTGACGACAATCAACAGCATATCGTTCGTCTCATCCCCGTACTTACTGGAGGGAGAGTCTGTGGTGAAAGCTTATAAGCCAGTTAACAACTACGCTGCATGAGCAATTGCTTTTGTATCATGGTCATGTTACTGGGTTGAGAACCCAAGGTCCCAGGTTCTATCCTCGATCATTCCAATCCGCCAGAGCTTCTCTTTTATTTCATTGGAAGATGTGTGCTCTGTTGATTCTATTATTTCTTACTTTCCTGGTCAAATATCCTCCGCAGTGTTTTGATGGTAAACATAATGCAGCTTCATAAGCTGTTCGATAGTTTTTTCTACTAGCTTATCGGTGTCGCTGTTATCTAATTTTAGCCCCAGAAACTTGACTACAGACAAAATCTCGCCGACTAAGAGCTCTACGGGCACTTGCCGAAACCCCTCGCAGTCGCGTTCGACAATGGTATCCTGCAAAAACTTCTTCCAATTAAATATAAATGTTTTCTTCAAATAAATGCCCTACATTAATACCAGCCAGCATGTGATGGCACGATGTCTCCTCGCCACTCTTTCTGCGAAACATCGTTCGTTAAGCGCTCTACTTTATATTATGTTACTCGTTATGCCAGATGCCCGTTAAGCGATATTTGACTTTTTAGATTTATTTCTTTTTGATGTAAATGCATTAGTTACAATCATTTCTCAGAAATCTAACAGAAGTGCCTAGCTACGTATCATTAATAATCTCTTAGAAGAAAACGGATCAGGGCAAATCAGAAGAATTTTCATTCTTTCTATGTTGCAAAGCCCTAAAAAACTAGTATAAACAGACAAGTCAAAACTTTTATGAGGTCAATAGCTTCTTATGAATTTGCATGCAAAAGCACTAACCGAGAGGACCAACCCCTTGTTGGATTTGGTTCAAACTTGGATGGATGTCTACAGTATTGATATTAAATCTGAGAACTGAATTTTACTCATTTAGCTCCCTTCATTTTGTAGCTACCGCGTTAACTTATATTCAACCGGTAAGACAGACAGACTTCCTCGGAATTGATTTTGCACAAAATTTGGTAAATATCTACAAATTTGGTCTTAAGACCATACATCAAATTGCATCTATCTAGCACAAAGCGTTTTCGAGTCATCTTTGTCACAAGCAGACAGACCGACGGTCATTTACCAAAAAAATGTATTTTTCGATGTCAGGGTGGTCTAAAACGTGGAGATTCATTAAAATGTCGAATGTTCGAATTTTTTGATGTTACTATAGTTTCACTTTACAACGTTCAATGAGAAAGTAAAAATGAGTGTTCATTTTTTTCTCCGCATACCCCTGTAATATTCAATAAGTAATACTTCGGTTTAATATAATTTTTAAATTTTTTTGTGGTGGTGGGGGGATTAGCTTGGTTTCAATTTCAAAGAGAATGCAAATGAATTCATAGGGCTTTCATGTTTGCATGCAATATCAATTCTGATTGATAGTATATTGTGAGCAATTCTTGACTGGTTTGACTTTCAACTATAAAGAAATCTAGATTCATGAAGTACAGAATATACGGTTGAAAGAGTTGTAATCTGATTGTGTCAAGTTAGAGAAATAATCAACTAGCAGTAGTAGAAATTAAAAACCTGCATCTCTGAATGTTGCAGAAATTTATAGAAAGTACAGTTCAATTCTGTAGTAAATGAGACTATATTGTGCTCTTAAAATGATTTATTTATTTTTATTGGTAGGCAAAACATTGTAATGTAACTGAAACCACCCGCACATTTTATCCAGCATTTTTATGAAACATATCCGCCATAGAATTCAGAGTTCTCAGCCGGCATCCTGGCCTAGGAGTAGCGCGTCTTTCCCGTGATCTGACCGTCCCAGGTTCGAGTTCTGGTTCTGGCATGATTGTTCTTTAACCTGTGTTCTATCCATGAGGTGTGAGAAAGAGCCCTTCTTTAAAAAGGGGTTGTGCAAGCGTGTATGTGAGTGTCATCTTCATAAGAGTTAGAAGTCAGACTTCCCTCTCGGTTGCACAGGGGTGTTTACTCTCATAAGTTACTGCATCTCCTTTCCGTTGTAACGCGGACACGAAATTATCATCATCATCAATTCAAAGTTGGAAAAAAAAACATTTGACGTCTATGATGTAAGCACGAATTTGCTACATTCTCTTAGAATTCAAAGTTCACCTAAGACAAATGAAACAGTTTTAAACAGTTGAACAGTAGTAAACGGAAGAATGATGGATTATAGTTCCACTGTAGTACTGAATATATCTGCGTAATTTTAATTGGAAAATGAGTCGACCCATTGAGTTATAGCTATTGCCAATACAATTTTTAATTTTCTATAAAATGTAGCATTTAAAATTTTACCATAAATAATTACAAATTCAACATATCTCAAAGTCGAAGTTTCGTTTAAAACATTTTCAAGCATAGCTTTTTTATGTATGAACAAATGGAGCTAGGAATACGTGGATTGATGCAGGTATGAAGGCAATCCTTTTTCTCATGCCCATATTTTTTCATGCTTGCATTACCAGTCAGTTTCAGGCAGATAAATGAGAATTTAGGAAGAATAAATGATGACTGTGAGATTTCTGTTAATGAAAAAAATAATAACTGGGACCATGGACAAAGCTACAACATTTAAATTTGTGTAAAGCTTCGCTATTTCCTCGTGTAACCAAATCAAGTTTATGAGTATGATCTGGAAACCAAATTACATTCAACACAATGAAAGAATGCAACATTTTCGAGACCAGAAGAAGCGTGTCAGTGTCAAAGTCATATTAACAACTTTCAATCCAACGAAGTATTTCCCAATGAGTATGCTCACCACACGATGTAATAATCAACAAAGAATATTATCAAAGATCTGTGCATAAGACAATGTGAGAGGCAATCGATTGAGCTAGAACCTCAGGAAAACTAATCCAACCCTTTTGCACATTTTCTGATAGAGGTTTTCAGCCTGACCTAACAAACCTGTGTCTCGTCAGGTTCTCTACTCTCACAACATGCTTTCTTGGGAGACCATCGACTGGTCCTTTAGATAGCGGACAAATGGCAACACCACCAAGCAAACGCATCCAACTCTTCTTCATATTTATTACAGAGTTTCTTAGCCAAACACAACAGACCTGTGCTTAGTCAAGTTCTCTATACACCCAGCATGATTCTTTTTGGTTTTTCTCCGAACTACAAATACCTATTAAAGGAACAAGAGAAGGTATCATAGAAAATGTGATGGACTAGCTGCACACTATTCCCAAAGAATCGTTCCACAGTTTCCCTTGACGATGGAACAGCCATTGGGAAAAGCGTGAGGTAGCTCAATTTGAAAGATAATGTGAACTTGTATCTCAATATAGGCCTTTTTTTTATGAATAAATGTTATATACTTTTTGATCAAGCTTCGTATATGTGATTGATTATTCAATGCTGCATTAACTCCACTATGGCTTTTTTATGTTCCATTTGAAGCGCGTGAGCATTGGTTACACTCTCTTCATCTTTTATATTTTTTGAGGGAGAATTGTTTTTCTTCCTACTTTCTTCCCCTTAGTTTCTTATCCGTTAGAAGGAGGATTTGTTCTTGAGTATTCTCTCTCCCACCCTACGGAAAAGATCAGTCCCATTTCTTGCTTGATCGGTAGATCCCGCGATTGTCGGAATGTCAATTTCACGAAAAATCTCCCCTCTCCCCTATTCGCAGTTGGGGAGTACTTACTGTAATATAAAAAAGGGCCCTCAGATGCAGGGTGGGAAGAATCGGGAAAGATTGATATTACTTGTTGCAGCCCCCTCCTCCATTTTTTAAAATAAGAAAACAATTCTTTTGCCTCAGTTGTTTTCAAGAGAGAAGATCGGGAACTTTAAAGTGTTTTAAAAAGAGAGTTTCTGAAGTCTTGCTTTGGTAAAGTTACTGATACGTAAAGCCAATAAGTGGAAAGAAAGATATTTTAAGGATACTTACTTTATCAATATTTCCATTTAAAAGTTTTTGTACGAATGAAATGTATCGATCAGCCATTTCAGGTGGCCATTTTGGTTCCGAAAAGGATATTTAGTGTAATCAAATTGCCACATCATAATCTCAGGCAATTTATTTTTTGCAGCCAAAAACATCTTCCAACTTCGACACAATTGCATGTTGGAAAAATTACTAGTCATCAAATCTAAGAGATATTGGAGTATAGTTATGCGAGTTGTAGATGATTATAATACGGGATTTGTTTTCGTAATTTTGTGAAACAGTTTTTCTCAAACTCGTGTAGAAATCTTGTTTCAAAATATTAGTTGGATGCTAAACCAAATTACATCTAATAAAAGCTACTACAGGCACATTTTCAATTTAAGGAAAAAAAATTCTCATTTCGTTTTGAAATTTATAATTTGAACAATTATTTTATATCTATGCTTGGTTGTTTGACATCATATTATTACTGAATATATCATAAAAGTTCTTTCTGAATTCTTATGTTAAAATGCAGTTCTCTACAAGTTTATACAAGAAACTTTAAATATTTGTTTGAAGAAACCTGTTACATTTTAGGAACTATAACAATGAAAGTTCAAATTAAAGAATTAGCAATTAAAATAATAAAGAAATATAAAAGTTTTATTATATTGCTATATGTTAGGGATAATTTGATTAATTGGTTATTATTAATACTAATCACGATTATTGTTAATTATAACAGAATAATCACATTGATCGTATATAACCTTCACATGTTTTCTCATAAAAAAGGCAAAAAAAAAAAAAAGTAGGAAAATTGCATATCGCAGAAGATTTCGATTTAGAAAAGTTTTTCTAAATAGTAGTCGCCAGCAGCCATCTTGTTCTGACGTCATCAAGAAGCGACAGTACTGATTGGTGGACGGGTAGGCGGGGCGAAAAGCGTCATTAATAAAGGCCATCAAAACGCATTTTCGAATATGGAGTTCTCTACATACATACCATTTCCATAATTCGCGTCGAATAGATTCCTTATCTTTCTCCTTAATGGCCTTTCGAAGATAACTCTCAATGTAACCATTTCGGGGGTCGATGGGCTATTGGAACGTAGGGTTAAAATCGTTTGAATTTTGTCGAAGACCCTTCTCCTCTCACCTCTTGTGCACTCGAGAGTCCTCCAAGCCTCGTCCCCGACTCTCTTTTTCTTTTTAAATAAAAATTCTCATTTATGATTGGATGGGCGATTCATTTTTTTTCCTGTCCTCTTTTTGTTCTCATAGACTTTATTTTTTATGTGTCTCCGATACGACCTTTTTATGTTTTCATTCTGAATATTGACTGTGGCTCTTTTCTCTTCTGGTGTTTAATGATCTTCTTTAGGAGGAGGGCATTCAGGTAAAAATCTTTTGTGCCCTCTTTTTCACTTGTTAGATGATGATGACTTTTTACCATCGAAAAGTGCTGCTATTTTCTGCCGCCTTCTGCGCTTATTTTATCTTTTATTTCGATTTGAATGCCGCATTATTGTTAAATGCTTCTATTTAAAGATAAGGTTAATGTTCGAAAGGGTGAGCGGCAAAACCTTTCGTAAGCGGTCACCCATTCGACGAGCAGTTTGGAAACCGCGCAAATTTTGCATATTTAAAATGGTCGTTATATGGAAACCATGTTCTAAGCGATTATCTTCTGATATTCTGGTCTGTATTACTTCTAAAACTTTTATTGCTCATAAGCTAAATTTATACGAAACTTTTATATTTTTATATTCATTTGATTAACTTCGTTATAATTTTTTTTAAAGATATTTCCCATTTTGTTTGAAACTGAATGAAATTGTATTTAAACCACTCATCATTTACTGTAATATCTCTGAGGACGTTAAAGACAATGTATAATAGACTAAGACGAATTTGACGTTATTTATTAAATTCTTACCAAATTTGGTTTACGATTTCTGCTTGTTATCTGAACAGAAAACTTGTTGTTATCAGACAGATATGTGGTTTTGTTCCGAGAGTGATAGTAAGTAGGCATTCTGTAACTGGAGACGGTAGTCAAAATGACTCCACGTTGTTCATTAACTCTGATTATCACGTGGTATTTTGTCCTTGAATATAATCATCTCCTCAGTATATTCAAGTTCTTCTTTCAGCAGTATGTTGGCAAAAGTATAATTACGAACACTTGCATATAACCGAGTTACTCTTTTTCAAAGATTTTGTTGTTGTTTATGGAGTCTGATTCCATGTCTCTGACAATGCTTTTAATTTGAATAAGGCAAAAAGAATAAAGAAATATTCTTAAAATAATATTTTAAAATATTGTATTCTTCGTTTTTGTTTGTTTTATTCTAACAGTTATTAAAATTAGTGTAATTCCGTTATAGTATCTAAAAGAAGTAAATACTCATTAAAAGATTGATAAGATTTTTCCCATAATATCTTTCCAGCATTCAATATTATAACACTTAATATTTTTGGTAATTACATGATTTTCAGAATGTATTGTTTCTAAAATATATTCCAATGCTGTTTACAAAAGCCAATAATAATAATAATAATAACAATGGAGTCATTTTGACTCTATGTTTCTGGCCGCGTGAGGAAAATCGTGTCTCCAGTTACGGGTTAGTGACACATGAGCTAGATATGCTATGATGTGCCAACGAAATGGTTTCTGGAGAGAAAGAAAAATAAATGGTCTGAGGGAATTAGAGAGAGGTAAAGTGGCTATCTAAGCTAATTTATACATTAGGTATTTTTATTAAGTGGCAGTATTTATTTCATAATTATAATATTTAATTCGAGGCGAAATATAACTAAGTAAGTGAAACTATATTTAGTAGCATAAACTAAGAAAAAAAAAGAGCGATTGTGCGTAACTTTCCAAATGTTTATGTTCATATCAACTATAGACACAAGCGGGTGCCAAGCGGAAACAAGTGATCTCCCTAAAGCTCCAATACTCTCCATACTCTCCAATAAAAGTGTTATCCCAGAGAATGATTTTCCTAGTATTGGCGTACAATAATTATGGAATACTAGTGTTGGCGTAAATTTAGAATTTTTACTGAATTTATCACGAAATCCTTGGCGAGTTATTTGGCGATTACTCCCTAGCATGCGGTTAATAGTATCCGAAAATCAAATTTGTGTTTTAGAAAATTGTTTCCGGTAGATTGAGACAAAAATTTGGCACAAAACTATACTTGTAGTCTGAAAATCGCATACCAAATTTTATATATTTAAGTCTGCACTTTTGAGTTACCGCGTATACATGCTTCTGAAAACCCAAAAGACGGTCAACCCATAGTTGGATTTTGCTCAAAATTTGATAAGTGCCTGCACTTTATATGTTAATTATGGATATAGAATTTTATCTATATAGCTCTCTTCGCTTTGTAACTATCTTGTTGAATTATATTCAAAAAGCTGAATAGGCAGATTTCCTCTGAGCAGATTGGATAGAAATATACAAATTTGTTAGATAGAAATATACAAAAATACAGGATATTGAAACGAACAGTATAGCATTATTCAAATAGCAGAAATATGAGATATTGGGACAGCTAATGGAAAATGCAGATGAAGATTTTTGTTTACATTTTCGAACTTCTATCCACTTCACTGTAAATTGTTTATGGATTTGTACTGAAATATTTCTGAACCCTGATCTTTCACAACAAATTTTCATTGTGATCTTTAATAATTAATTTAACAAAAGCATTACTGAAAACATATAGTCGCTCATGGTGAGACAAACGTATGTTTGAAAATCTGACATGATTCAGACGTACCAATTCTCACGGTCGTGGAACATCACTTCCATACTGCCCCATAAACAGCAAACTATGTCAGCCGTCTCAGAAATTTTGTATTCAACTCATTTTTCTGTGACTACGTGTTTTGTTGCAGTAATGGTTGCTGGAAATACCTAATTCGCTTCAGATCAAACAGTTATGTCTAATGTGCATAAATGATATTCTCCTTGTATATTTTTATAAGAAACTGTTTTTGTTACATCACCATAATTTGTATGGCATTTTTATTTTCTCGTATATGAAATATATAAATAATGTAATTATCGAAAAATTAGAACTCGAAATTTTGACGTATCACCAAAATTCAGATCTTTCCTGAGTCCCAAAAATATTTTTTTCGCATTATGTCTGTATATGAGCATGATAACTCAATAACGCTTTAAGCTAGGCAGATGAAATTTGGTTTATAGATTTGTGACTAAATTTGTACATTTCTGTCAAATTTTGAATGAAATCCGTTCACAGGTACAAGAAAATTCTCGATTACAAGAGAATTCTATAACTCTAAAACGCAAGCAGCTAGATAGATAACATTTGGTATAAGAGTTTAGCATCTAAAATATAGATTATAAGCAAATTTTTAACCAATCTGTCAAAGATTTGACCACCTGTTGGTCTATATTTTTGCATGCTTATAAATGGAATAACTTATAAACAGATTGACTTAAATCAATGAAATTGGTATATTATCTTGTGATTATAATTATAATTCCGTGTTAAATTTTGGCTTCATTCTGTCGACTTAAAAGATATTCTAAGTATATATTCGCACAATAAATTCCGGAAAAATGAAAAATTCACATCAAAAATTCATATTTTGTAACTTTTTTTCGTTAAAACCATGCAAGGCCTTTGTGGCTTTACCCAAGTCTATAATTTTATGCGAGGGAGGGTGATACAACCTTAGTTAGAGAATATGCGAGAAAGTTTTGAGAAGTCCACCCCTGATGGGTTTAAACCAGAATTAGGATGTGAGGTTTCCGAACTCTAGAGCGTTACTGATGAAAATTTGCTGATACTAAAACCAAATTAGAGTATTGAAAGTTCTTTAGATATATTTACACCGAGAAAACGTTTAATATTTTGTAATGAAAATTTTAAAAAAAGAAACTACTTTATTTTAAATTATTTTAGTTAAACATATGCATTTTGATCTACAAACTTTTTCAATTATTATAATGAGTATTCCTATTCTCTTCATCTTTCTGGTAATTTGTGGCAAAAAGTTGAACCTAGTGATTTTCTGCAGCCTGTTTTGAAGCTTGTTTTGCCTGATTAAAAATTCAAATTCAAAAACTCTCTACGTACTTTCTAGTGCTACTACTTTCAAATAAATTCTTCTTTTTCATATTAATCAGTGTGTCATGCTACTGGCATGGAATTCTGGATTAAAATCTGTACTATTAATAAAAATGAACGTGTTTGCATTTTGGTGTTCTACAGGCCAGACCGTTTGATCTATGACCACCAAATACGACGCATATATAACATTGAGAATGGGAATGTGCACCACATTGCGAGCTTTCTGAAATTTTAATTAATTAAATTTGAGTTTTTATCATGGGAAACTTCGTGTTTTACCGCGATAACTCCAAAAAATGTTACAATACAAAAATGAAATTCATATCTATTTCCAAATATTAAAAAGTGCTTTTTAATGATATTTTGATAATCGTGCAAATTCTTCCTGAATTTGGCGAACCGATTTTTTTGATTGATTGATTTCTGTTGCCTTGAATTTTAAACTGTTTTCATTGTTTCACAGAATATTAAATCGCTTGATTTTCTCCCATTGTTGAAAGCTAATGAACGAGGGTTAGTTTTAATATCTGCGTAGTTTATAAGACGAATAAAAACGTAAAGTATGAAATATCGCCAAAATTTTAAAAATAGATGAACCAAGCTCTATGATATTGGTGGACTGGTCTCCAGTGGAAAGCTCCATGCAGACAATAAAAGGAACATATGAAAGACAATTAAAATAACACCGCTTTAATATCTCAAAATATGAGGGAATTATGAACATGAAATATCTCAACGAATTTAATGAAATTAATTATTTCTTGAGAACCAGATTAAATATTCCTCCAGATTAAATATACCAATTAAATATTCCTTGAGAGGACTAGATTAGACTAATAAGCATACCTAAATGCAAGAATTGCTGGTAAATTAAATTTCTTGTAATTCGTTGTATAAAACATTGTTTAAAGTAATGCATGATAGATGCCAGACTCAAAGTCCTAAAGGAATCCAAGGTGGAGTTGGAATGCCAAAATTCATACATCCGTCATACTGATACCATCCTTCATTAATCAATAACTTAATTTATTGGAAAAGTTGAGTCCACTCAAGCCCCTTTGTCTTGCAGCTCCCACTGACAATATCTCTGAAGTATCCCCCTTCCTTGATTAGCGTAAGCGAAGGGAAGAGGGTGGCGATCCCCATGCGAGTGCACAATCAGCGACTGTAGACCCCAGCTGTCCAATCCATCCTGCAGAAGATTGCGTATTCAGAAGGACTGTCAGCGGTTGATGGATCGGTGGAGGGGTTTGCTGAAACGTGTCGAAAACACAATGTTTGGGTAATGTTCCCCTAAGAAGTTTTCTAAGCAAACTAAATCTTTGACACTTTATTTTTCTTCTGTGCTGCGTTTGTTTCTTCAGCCGAGGTTCATGATTCTTGAGAAAAGCTGGAAAATTGCCGTTGTAATGTGGTTTTTTTTTTTGGGGGGGGGATATTATTGAATTATCTAGTAAGCTATATGTCCAACAGTAAAGTCATTCATGGAAACGATTCCATTTTATTTTTCTTTAATTCTTTACAGGGCGAAATACCGGTTGGATGTTTCATTTCTGAAAGGTATTAATATAAGTAGGTTATTGGTTTCTTTATTTGGGGCCACAAAACGATGAAAAATTGTTAATATTTTGTCCTTGCGTAGTAGTACCTCACCTAGTTTTCCTAGTAGTACCTCACCATTCCTGTACCTATTCCTTACATTTGTGATGAGAATCTATATCTTTAATAACTGTAAATGATTAAGAAAATACCTACTAATTAAATTAATTAATCTTTTAACATTACATACCTTTTCCTAGTAGTACCTCACCATTCCTGAACCTATTCCTTACATCTGTGGTGAAAATCTATATCCTTAATAACTGTAAATGATTAAGAAATTTTCAATTAATTAAGAGAATCCAAACCAACGTGACAAAGCTTTTGAGCAAATTTATATATGGCTGAGTTTTACAAATACAATTATAACTTAATAAATAATACATTTCCTTACTTAGGATTATTTTTATGAGAAAAAGAATTGTACAATTGTTTTCATTATATGTGTTTCAATTGTGTATAATTGTTTTATAATTGTCAAAAAATTTTAACTAGAAATTTTGGCAAATTTCCATGTTTCGGACTTCCTTGGGTCCAGAAAACACGTATTTGGAATTGTGACAGTCTATGAACAAGATAACAAAAAAATGCTAACAAAAACAATATGCATATTGAATTTGGTATATAGTCTTTGTAGATTTTTGACAAATATTGAACGAAATCTGTTCATAGGATGTCTGTCTGCCCGGTTCTCCGAATATAAAAACAATTACAAAGCAAATTGACCAAGATGGATAAAATTTGGTATTTTAGAATTTAACATCTGCAATATAGATATTCTTTCAAATTTGAAACAAAGGTTTTCAAAAAGTCACAGAACAAAAGTCAAGGTCAAAGGACAAAAGGTCAAATTGACCGTATGTTCGTCTATATTTAAATAAACGTGTAAACTCTAAAACACTCTTAATTTAAATGAATGAAATTTGGAAAATTGTTTAGAAACTACAATTGTAGTTTTGTATTAAATTTTGAATTCAATTGGTGGGAGAAAAGGCATCCAAAATGTACATTTTATATTTTGGAGTGATGTGATTGTGCATTAACCACGTCTCGGTGATTAATTACCAAAGATCATACGTTAATAGGATTTTTCGTAACTGCTATTCGTCAGTGGCGTGCAGGTATTAATATAGAAAGGTTACTGGAAAGATGAAGGAGAACCCCTCCCGCCGGTTAAAATTTGCAATTGAAGCTTTTAAAATAAGATTATGATATTAACAATCTCGAATAATTATTCTGCGGATAACCGAGAATTTACTGTACTCGGAGAAATTAATTTAAATATCTAGCTTATGAAACCATGCCTCCCATGAATACAGTTACAGCTAAAAAAATTGACATTGAAAATGCACTCTAACAAAATATTATATAATACAGTATACTGCAGATAGCAAAAGGTCGAAATTCCAAAATATTATGGTAGTACAGAAATCAAATATAATATTGTTACCTAAATCTCTTCTTGTGTTATACAATGAAAAAGCTCGGCAGGTTCAATAAAGGATAAAGATGCCTTATTCTGCATGAAAACCAGATACACAGGTAACAAAGCACAGACTACACAAACTAGCACTCCCAATAAGCAGAAACACTCAAGCGATAAATTGGAAATAAACAAGTGTAACAGCATAAAATTCCTAGAGAGAACTTGCAAGGGATTTATATTCCAAAGAAAATCTTCGCTCAAGTACTTACGACTGCTTTCTTTGGACGTCCTTTTTTTTATAGCTCTCGTGACAAGGCACCGAATGTTCTAGAAGATTATTGTATCTTTGCTCCTAGTTAATATATCACTAGAGTTTCAGCTAAATTTGTTTTTTGTATCCAAATTCGTCACCAAACAGTCGCCAAGATCGAGGGTTATTGATTTGGTATCCAGTTAGTAATGATGACTATATCTGGAAAACTATTTCCCTTACCAGGAGATTAACCAAGCAAGGAAGGAATATTACAAATTTATAGCTTTATGGAGAAATTTTGTGATTTTGGTTCCTGAAAGGATTTTTGGAAAAGCTAGATATGGCCAGAATTGCCTGTCTTCTTTTTAAAGAATGGTATATATAGAAAAGAGAAGTGAAACGACAAATAAAGCATTAAAAGATTTTATAGCATATGGATTCAATTTTTGTGATAAGAAATGAATAGTGCTTGATTTTAGAATCTTTTAAAAAGAATTTTAATGCAAGCAGATTGTGGATATGTAGATTAATTTAGAATAAATAAAAAACTCAGTTTAATAATTTCAAACTTCCAGGGATGAAGGATTCATTTTCTTGAGCGCCTTTATATTAGAAATGTTTTTAAAATTGAACTCAAAGTTTTGCATGTTATGAATGCCATCTGTTCCTGTCCATGTACTGCATATTAAATTTGTTCTGGAATTTAATTTCAAAAAATAAACGTGTTCTCAAAAATAAAATGGGAATTATGTCATCATACAGCATTAAACAATGTGTACTTTGATGCCTGATTCACATTCTGGAATATGTTTATCACGTGAGATAGCCCCTTTAGAATCTATCCCTATTTTTCTAAATTTTACAAAGTTTACATGAAATATATATATTTAATTTGTGTTTTTTATTTTACCTTTTGTGTATGCACTTATCCTGACCTATAGCTCTGTTTGAAATATGAAACCGAATAATGGAGCTGATAGCAGTAAAAAAAATGATTTATGAATTTCTGCCTCAAATATTTCCATGAATTAACTCTCGACATCAAAACATTTCAGTTGATGCATGAACCTGGCGGTTTCTACAAAAGCATTAGTCGAAGAAACCACTTCAAATGCTTTCCTCTGAGCCTTCTTTTATTATTCGAACGCTTTCAGAACAGGCGAATACGAGTAATTCACTTCACTTCATTTTTTATTTACTTTCATTCCTTTTCGATTGCTATCGCGGTCAAACCATTGACAGCAGAATGTTTATTCTGGTTCTTATTCTTTGACAGAAAGGAAAAGAAAAAGAAAATCATCCTGTTTTTATTTTTATTTTAGTATTTTTTTTAACTCTTACTTGTGATCTTTTTTTCAATTCTTCAATTTCTTTTTCATTCTTTTTTTTCTCCTTTCTTTTACCCTGCAGACTTTGAAATTCTGGAAGTCGAAATGAGGAAACTATATATCTTATCGGTTATCTTACGGAAAACTAATGTGTTGTATATGTTTAATTTTAGAAGGATTTATATCTCTATTTCAGGTTTTATTTTATACTTTCAGTTTTCTTGAGCATTTTGATGTGCAGACGATATCTTTTATTAATAAAATCGCTTTACTATCTTTTAATTCGTTACAAAAATGCCATATGAAATTTAATATTATTCCAATCGGTTAAAACAAAGTAGAAAGTATTAAAAAATAGAATTCAAGATCAGTTTTTTAACTTCAAAGGTGTAAACTAATTTGAATTTATTTTTGCACTGATTCTTCATTGCTTATTTTAAGTTTGGCAATTTCTAAAAAAATTTGCTGAGATTCTTTTATCTATATCCATTTGAAAAATACATTTTTTTTCAGCATTTAATAATATTATAAAGCTTTCTATTCTCGAATTGATTAATTTATCGGGGTTTCTTTTATAAAATACTTGTGACCACTTTTTTTTATCTTTGGAAAGAAAAAAAATATATAAAAAGCATCATTATCATGCTTATTTATGTTATATTTATTGTTGTAGGATGAAATAGCCTCCCTACCTTATAATGCTATCTAAAAAATGAAAAAACCTATGTTAAAATAAGATATTTACTATTATTTTAAATTGAAAGGAAAATTATGAAGTCAGCTATAAAAAGAATGGGGTTATTTTATTTTCAATGAAATTTAGCGTCAAACAGTTCTAAAAATTACTCGAATTCTATACATAGAAACACAGATTATTAAGAAACTGCAGATTTCTCAAAGTTCTACTTTGTTCTGCTTGAATTAAAAATATATATATATGCTTTTGAATTCCAGTCTTTTCTGTTTGAGAAAGTTACCGAAAACTATAGCGTCATAACAACTCATTTAATTAATATTACTTATATTCGCTTTTTCTGTTTGTTATATTGATTATTTCGCGAACTGCATTATTTTCCCAAATATGCACAGTTGATTTCCTATCTCTTATTTTTGTGTTTTCGAATAAGAATGCGATTTTTCCAAATATGTACAGTTGATTTTCTGGCTCTTATTTTTGTGTTTTCGAATAAGGATGTGATTTTCCTAAATATGCACAGTTGATTCTCCGGTTCTTATTTTTGTTTTTCCGTGTAAAAATGTGAACTTATTATTTAATCAATTTTGTTGAGAATTAAAGGCAATTCATTAGTAGATCACAATAACCAGAAAGAGAAAATCGGACGAAGGTTTCATAAAAGTATAGCTGAAAGAAAATTTTACTAGACACAAAACATGTTTGATTCATTTCGTATTTCTCGAAATCTTGTCTTTCAGATTCGACACAAAAGAACTGTACTTTTTTCTTACACAATCTTTTAAAAAGCTCTGTTTACGGCGAATGATATACGGAATCGTAAATAGACTACAAAGACAAAAATAAGCACAGAATTTTCCACTCTGCAATTTTTATTTCCCTGCTTGGGAAAAAGAGAATGGGGGCAGTATGTATTTTATTGTCTTCGATTATCTAACTGTAGTTTTTTTGGGGGTGGTGGTGGTGGAGGGTCTATGATCATAAATGTTTATTATGAACTGCTGCATGGTACAGTCTGATCATTTTTTTTTTTTTTGCTCGATAGTCATGAAAGTGCCTACTGTGTTCTTTTGTGTACCCAGACCATAAAGTTTTATATCTTTTAGTACTCCATCCCCCCTCTTTCTGGAGGAACCCAAGTAGTTTGAAATAATTTGGGAGAAGCATCCACTTGCTTTGGGGGGGGGGGGATCTATATGATAAGCATCGACTCAGCACTTGAGGATCTAATCCAAGTCTCTAATGGGACACTTGTGGGGAATATTGTGTGTTTTGGCTGCATCTTGTGGATTTGGCTTTATGGGAATATTGGTCACTGGATGCAGTCACGAGCATGCGAAATATAATTACTGAGATTTTGGTTGTTGATATATGATATGTACTGTCTGAAATGCCAACTCTGCTGAGCTTTGTCATGAAATAAGTAGGGAAACTTGTTTATTGTAATAGGATTAATAGTTACAACTATAAGAGGAAATAAAACATTGCAAACATAGCAACGGATTAATCCTAGTATCCGTTACGAGGACGATTTGGCGACATTGGCGAGATTTGGGAGAGCGATAAATTTTGCAATCTGTAGTTGTTTACTCTTACTTTTTACAACCTTATATCTACATTTATTCGTAAACACGTCATTTCGGCGTTGGCAACAGTTTGGCGACAAGCACCAACGCGTCATTTAGGCTTTGGCGAGATTTTTTAAAATCGCGCCAATCGTGTAACGGATACTAGGATTTGACCCATAGCAACTTCTGTAACTTGATGTGTGATGTATTGCAAAATATCAACATACAAGTAGACAGGGATGTGATTGATTCGCCGATCCACGGGTTTCCGCTTATCTTGAATTTCTCATAATTTACTTCTTTCTCCTACTTTTTTACTTACTTACATAGTACAGAGAAAGTATAATTGTAATCAACAAAAAATTCGACTCTTGAGTTAGACTGAGGTTTAGACTCCCTGAGTTCGAAAAACACATTAACGTCCATCTATCTGTGATAAAAATAACTCAAAACAGCGGTTTCAGCTAGAAGATTGAAATTTGGTGTACGGTTACTTACACCAAATTTGCTGATTTCTGTCAAATTTTGTGCAGAATCTACTCAGGGGAAGTACGTCTTTTCGGCTGTTCGAATATAAGTTAATATGATAGCTATAAAATGAAGAGAACTAGCTAAATAAAATTCAACACACATAGAATTAACATCTATAGTGTAGACAGCTGCCAAATTTTGAACCCAATGCAGTGAGGAGTTGACCATCTGTCGGTCTATATTTGGCATGTCTAGCTCCTAAATTATCAAAATAGACTCGTCTGATATTACTCAACTCATACGTCACATCCGTGAACTCATCAGAGCCAGATTACATATTCTTTTAACCGTAACGCACTCTAATTAAAATTTCCATTACATTAACTAGTTCGTGAAGCAAATGTTCTTACCTTTTAGTAAGAATGACAAGCTTAATTCAAAACCCATTCAGTGTTTTTCTTGAAATATTTTTACTGGAGAAAGTGGTATAATTCTTTAATACTGCTCATAAAAAATAGTTCCGGGAAACATTTCATTTCAGTTAATAACTTTTATTATGCTCCAGTGAAATTTAATTCACCAAAGGACTTAGCGTATTTAATTACTTATATGTTAAAGAATTTGAATAAAACTCGCTACATTTCCACAATTATTTTTAAAAAAAGGCGTTTAATTCAACTTATCTTTTACCACTTTTTTTTCCAACTTTCGCCCTAGATTCTAAGTTTCCTTCGCATTTTGAAGGTTAATGAATATTCGATTTTCCAATTGTCATCATAAGCTGCTGCTGCATTAATTGAAAAAAGAAAATTTTCCAATTTTTATTTCTAACTCTTTTAGGTGATTTATCGTCTGCGCTCATAGTTAATGACTTTTCCTTCCAGTTCTAGAATATTCTTATGAATTCTTATTCGCATGAAGAAAAGCTAATCGTTTCTGTCTTAATTAGTTCGCTCTCTTAATTGTTTTGATTGGCTAAAAGGTTGTCCAATTAGAGCTTAGGAAATTGTTCTGCTTACTCATTCGTGCAAGCGTTTAGTTGCCTCTATGTCGCCTTAATTTAAAATCAAGGGCATTTACGGAATTTTAAACGAAAACTCTAAAGCTTGATTGAAGGCTGTGAAAGAAATGAAAAAAATCCAATTTCAGCTAAATAATTTCAATATCTGTTGTTTCTAACACAATGTACTTTAATAACAAAAGATTATAATAAATTTCATTAAAATGAAAGATTTTGTAGCACTTTCATTCAGAGTTGTTGACAAATTGAGCATACATTGAATGCTGCAATGAAGGAAATACCAATGTATTCCAAGATAAAACGAGAAAAAGAACTCTCTTAAAAATCTACGAATACATTTAAAAATAGACGTGTGATTCTATAAAATAAAATGTGAATTCAAGTAATAAATATGTTATGTAATTTAAAATGGAATTGAACACACACACACACACCTTTATTATTAGGATAGAAGAAAATCTTTGTTCACACTATTATAGACTACAATTTCTATTGGTATAGAAAACTTCTTCACAAAAATTCCAAAAAGATGCAGAGATGTAACACAATAACAAATAAAAGTAAATTCGTTAAGATATATGTCTTAATGAATTTAAATACAAATCTTATTTTGATAAATAACTTTTGTTTAATCAAAATGATTCAATTCATGGTTCTTAACATCAGTGCTTGTTACAGTATTTCGTAGGTGTCAATAGACAGATATAGGGAAACCTTGCTTAAAGAGTATCTCTCATTTCTCGCCACATGTAATGTTGTTTTCTCTGTACGGATTAGTATATATCTCTGTATACTAATTATATTATATTAGTATATATACTTTGTATAGTGCAATATATTAGAACAGATATCTCTGTACAGATTAGAGCAAACAAAAATTAAAAGTCAAACAAGTAAACAAAACATTTACAAAGCGTTTTAAACGTTTAAAAGTCTTAAAGTAAGAAGAACGCTTGAAGCGCGTTACCCTGCTGAAGCTTCACTTGAACGTGCTAGACGCGTTACGGGCGACGAAGAGGTTAAAAATGTTTATATATAAACCAAATTAAAAACAATAAAAAATAACTTATTTTGAAAGGTGAGATAAAACTGGGCCGTGATACTTGCATTGTCCAAGTGCCCCTAGAAGGCTTAAACCTGTCCTGTTGTTGGATCACCACGTGCCTAATAATGAAGCTTACAATGCCCAATTAATGGGTCAAGTAATATATTAAAAGTCACTTAATTTATTTGTTATTGCGTTACATTTATAAATTATATGTTTATATCTCTGAAGTATAATCTGACTTTATAATTTTCTTTCTCAGGGACTGACATGCAGTTTGGTGTTCGCCATTTTCGCCGCCGTCCTTGGCATGGTGCAGTTCGGCTACAACACCGCCGTCATCAATGCACCGCAGAAGGTAATATTGCTTTTTCGGACACCTTGGCGAAAACTTTCTCTGCATTTGCGCCAAAATTTGAATATGAAACAAATTTTAAGATTTAAACAAAAGCAAATGATATTTCATTTTGATCTGTATTTTGTGTTTCCGCAATATATATATTCAGATTATTACATGTAATATTTCTCAAAGTAATATGAAATTATTTCGTTTTAGATTTATGATAAGACGTATGCATTATTTCGTAAATAATCACTGATGAAATACATTATCGGTAACCCATTTACAAAAATTGAACAGAATGTAATAAACTATTAAACAATAGTTTATGTAATGGTATCCCAATTTTACTAGAAATATGGAAATTATGACTGAAAATCTAGAAATATCAAGAAATTATTTGCATGTCTAGAGCACTGCTAGATGAATTTTCTCCCGAACTTTTCCGAGTTATGGACAGGAAAAAGATTTATTATTTGTATAAAAATCTATTATTTTGTAGATAATGATAAAGGCTAGTAATTTCTAGACTCTTCATTTTTATTGCCAAATGGTCAACAAGTTCTGGGTCATTTAGCATTCATTCCTTAAGAATATGTAAATCCTCCTTTTCAGAGATGATGATGCATAGCCGGAATGCAATATTACAGATTTTTAACAGTATAATAAATATGGCTTATATGTTAATTTTCTTATTGGAGAATATTGTTTTAAACTTCACCAATTTTTATCAAACTGAGCAGCTGATAATCAACCAAACGGCAGACGAACAACTTCTTCTTTTTGAATCAAAATTTCCTCCAATGTCTGAAAATCATCAAGGCGAAAATAATTTCCATGTTATTTGGAAAGAGTTCCTTAAACTCTTCACGACATAAAATAATGTTGAATCTTATTTTACATCAAATAGCCAATTTTTAAAATTTAATGGTTGTTGTGATTGGATTTTGAAGCGTTAGGAAATAAACGTTCATAGATGGCGCTAGACAACTAGCGCGAGTGAAATTAAAATGTTGGCTCTTGGAGAAGGAGTTACTGAGCAGAGTAACTCGAACGAATCTGCAATAAATTTGTTGTTAAGTTTTCTATTTGCCTATTTATTCAAAGCACTCACGAACTAACCACGACAATGGTAATTAAATTAATTTTAATTACCATTAATTAATTTGATAGTAAAAATTCAATTTAAATGATAAACTACATTTGATATTTCAAATGCTTCGTCAGTTTAGCAGAGTATATTGCTATATATTGAAACAATTTTTCATTAATATCAATTGCAGAGGAGTTGCTGGACTCTTTCATTACTTTGTTGAAACAAGTAAAAGGTTTATGCATGAAATTTCCTTAGTTTTTTTTCTCAAAAAGTAATTTTAAAACTTTTTTGACAGCTATTTTATTTTTCAGATAAAAGTAGCATGAAATAATAGCGGATTCTAAAAATAAATTTGTCCTTTGAGTTTAATTGTAAATCTTGATAAGTTGAATGTACTAAAAAAGTATACTTGCGTATAGAGATGAAGAGTTTATAAAAATAAACAGAATGTTTTCGAAATAAAAGACAGATAAAAGGCATTGTCACTAAAAAAATAGTATCGAAAAGATAATATTACCAAAGTTTTAACAGCTGTCTTTGTAGTTGGTAGGCTGTTATCTCATACATTTGTAGGAATATTTATTTTATAAATACAGGGTGTTCATTAATTATTATCGGGGTTTCTGTATCTCATAACTTTCGAATAAAAAATATTACGCAAAAACCTATTACGTATTCGTAAATTACAACTCAAAGAA
This sequence comes from Argiope bruennichi, assembly GCF_947563725.1. Lineage (NCBI taxonomy): Eukaryota > Metazoa > Arthropoda > Arachnida > Araneae > Araneidae > Argiope > Argiope bruennichi. The sequence continues at coordinate 110,213,374 of NC_079156.1, forward strand.
TTTATTAATGATATTAAAAAGATTAATGAATTTGAACATGGCTGCCCTTCGTGGCTCGTAACACATCGCGACGAAATTCGATTTCCCTCCAAGTGTTCTCTAGCATTTATGGGGTAACATTTTGGATCGCAGTAACAATTCTGCGTTTCAGTTCATCAAGGGAGGACACAGGGGACTTGTACACAATGTTCTTGACAAACCCCCATAGAAGTCCAGCGGTGTTATATCTGGTGGACTAGGAGGCCATGGGATTGGTCCACCTCTTCCACACCATCTGTCGGGAAAATTCTCGTCTAAAGAGTCACGTACAATCAGGCCCCAATGCGGGGGTGCACCATCCTGTTGAAATATCACATCTGGCTGATGTTGCTGCATCTGAGGAACCGCATACATCTCCAGCATGTCAAGGTATGTCACGGAGTTTTATTGTTGTTTCAGCAAAGAAGAAAGGTCCAATAACTTCAGTATGTGATAAAGCGCACCAAACATTCACCTTTGGGCTATTTCTTTCCAATTCTCGATAATCGTGCGGGTTTCCCGAGCCCCATATTCTACAGTTATGTTTATTCACTTTTTCCGACACATGAAAAGTGGATTCGTCACTGAAGAACCATTTCCGAAAGTAATTTTCATCATCCTCAATTCGAGTCAAAATTTGTTCAGCGAACTCAAAACGACGCGGTTTATCATTCGGGTGTAAGGATTGCACAATTTGCACTTTGTAGGCATTCAGATGAAGGCGGTTATGGAGAACATTCCATATCGTCGTATGCGGCATATGTAACTGCACAGCTGCTTGTCTCGTTGATTTTCGTGGACTGCGAGTTAACGTTTCTTGGATGCGATCAACATTTTCCTGCGAAGTGCTCGGTCTTCCCGCTCCCTTTCGGTGTAGAACGCTACCAGTTTCCTGAAATTGTGTTAACCAGCGTCTGATAGAATTATCCAAAGGAGGATCTTTCTTGTACGTGGTCCTGAATCGACGTTGAGTGGTTATGACAGATTTAGTTTCGAAAAACCACAATACACACATTGCTTTTTCTTGCAAGGTTGCCATTTTTATTTATGACGTCATAATTACCCAAACTGCAAATGCTCTAATATAGTATTGTTGTCACGTAAAATTATTTGAGTTGCAATTTACGAATACGTAATCGGTTTTTGCGTAATATTTTTTATTCGAAAGTTATGAGGTACGGAAACCCCGACAATAATTAATGAACACCCTGAACAACCGAATAAATGCCATATGAAAAATGCAGTGGAGGACTTAACAGTTCCACAACCACTGAAAATGCCCAAAATGAGTTTCCCTTATCTAATATCTTAAAATGGATTCAATGACAAGATACAGAATGATTTGTTATTATTGCTGTAGCGCAATTAGATAAAAAATTAAATATCTTATTATCTTTTGTTCTAATGAAGTACTGTTCGAATTTTCTCTATGAATACTCGGATAAATCCATACAGAATATCTTGAAACCTTTTGGGGAAACTCAGTATTTTAGTGTTAAAAATTGAAGAAAAGGTTAGAGATAAAGTTTTATAGAAAAGAAAAATTTAATATGATTATTTAATAATGACAAAAATAAATTACAAGAAAATTGCAATAATTTGAAGAATGCATATCTTTTGAAATGCAAAGTAAAATAGTAAAAGAGAAGCCAAAACGTGTATGTCACAAGTTTGTCATATATTCTCTATAGAATACATTTCTCTTAGCCTTTATGCTTGACTGTATAGTAATTATTTGTCTTCTGAAAAATTTGGAGTCCTTACTGTATATGGTACATATACTGTTGTAAGTATACAGTATATGGATGATTATGAACACCGAGAGTTGAAATTAATGCCATACATTAAGCTAAAAGCGACCGAATTATTGGTGAGTTGCATCATAAATGTTTCTTAGTATCTTCAAGAATAGAAAGAGACCCATAAAATTAAATTTCGTTTTAAATATTATTCTTAAATAGAATGTTATTTATTATAATTTGAAATTTGTTATTTATTATTATTTCTGTTAAAAAATGTCAGCTACTGCTAAATATAATGAAATGTTATTCAGGACTGTTTACATCTAGAAGAGAGCAATAGCAGAGCATGGCATTACTAAGTCCTATTAAGTTAAAATATTGCTAATGATAAAATGGTATTCCTTTATCTTTTGAATGCAGATAAAAGTATTTTTCCTGTCCAAATAATTGCGCTTTTACATGTCCCGCAAAATAAAGAATGATAAAATTTCAGATATAACTAGTATTCGATCAAAAATCTAACCTTCGCAAAACCTTGTCAAAACCAGCTTTCACAAATCGATCTTTTTCCAAATCGCATATATTCCTTGAAAATGCAATTCCTTTTTTCCAGATAAAAGGAAACAATTGTGTCCATCGAATTCGCGAATTTAGACGCAAGAACACATACAGACACGCAGCATAAGGAAGACAGAAAATCCCCAAAAAAAGATCCGGAACAAGCAGAGAAAAATAAACCCTTGCCGCGGAACGTGTCTGCTATGCTGCGTTTCCGGAAGAAGCGATTTTGTTGCCACATCAGAATAAATAACTTCTTCTTCCTCCCAAGATTTATTTTTCATTCGCTACCTTTGCCTAGAAGTCATTTTCTCCCTTGTCGGCAATATCGTGAAAGATCACGCCACTGCTCTCCCCTCTTTTCGAACCAAGTGAAGAAAAATGGTCCCAGCCTCGGGCTACCTTCTGGGCTCCAAAGAGAAATGGTTTTCAACGAATGAATTGGACTTTAATTAATGAAAACGATCGCCTTTTGCGGCCCATCTTGTCTTTGGGTTTTATTCGGAGTCAATTTAATGCAGACGATTTTTTTTTCTCATTTTGTTTTCATGTTTATTTTTAATTATTTGTTTTTGGAATGTTTCGAGAACAATTTAGCGTTTTATTGGCGCCATTTTTTATTACAAGAAATTGATTAGACAATTCCGCTGAAGTAGAACGAAGACTATTAATCCTGTTTTGTTTTAAGTAATTAAATAGATTATGGGTCTTAACTTAGCCGGTTGGAATTTACAAATTTAAAGAATCTTTTTTGTAAGTCTTTTCTTCTTTATATTTTTTTTTATGGTGTTCAAGATTTTTAGCTAATTTTGTGAATTATTTTTAGTTAAAGTTAATGTAAGCAGAAATTTAGGAGATTGATTAGGTTAGTGATATTCTGCATTGTTAAATTTTAACTTCTAAATTTTAAATTTTTATTATGCGAATGTTCTAATATTTAGTTGTCAAAAACTGCAAAGTAAATTTATTCATATTATTTTAATAACTTCGTGATCAAGAGTTTTGCTTATCTTTTGAAACATCTTCCATTATTTTAACTTTTTCTTGCCAAATAAAACCTATAAATTGTTGGGTTTTTATTTAACTTGAGTTATTTCCTGTGTATAAAGTATTAATTTTGTAACTGACATTTCAATGATTTATTGTCATGATGAAATTTTGAATACTTCTATGCTAATAATGGCAATCCAATATTTTGATATTTTCATAGATTAATAAGGAAATCATGATTCATTTTAATCTAATTCTAATTTCATATGAGTAATTTTGTCTAGTATTTAAGTTCAGAAAAAAATAATTTTTAGATTCTATTATATTTATGATGACGAATAACCACTGGCCCTGTTTCATAGAAAAGATTCAACAATCACTTATTTGACACTGCGATTCAACAGTGAATAAACATTTGTCACGTGATAACGACGCAGTTCATGTGATCTAACAGCACATTGTCTTACACTGCATTAAGGCGTCACTTTTTCATTTTGCAAGATACATTCTGAATTCCAAAAATTATGCTTGTATTAACTCCGAAACACAAAAATGTTTTCTTTTGTTTCATGGAATTAATTAAAAGCTGAAAATTCTAATATTTTACGTAGCCTCGCAATTTCGCTCTGGCAAGATGATTTCAAAACAATGATTTTCTTAACAATAAGATTTTAGTTTCTTTAGAACATTTGCAAGATTAGAAATCGAAGAACCATTAATTATTTCAGATATTTTACTTTTTTCACTTTATTTATATTGAAAAATAATGAACTAATTTATAATTTTTTATAATTATATCTTTTATAGAATTTTGTTTTTGTTCTATGATTGATTAAAACTGCAAGTAAATTTTTTGCATTTAAATTTTGCGTAATTCTGCTATTACATTAAAACTACAAAATGATTGCTAGCGTAGATTTTGATTTTAGACTTTATTGTTATAAATACATGTTACTTCCTTATTTATTTATTTAATTCATTGAAAAATATTCATAAAATCCAATTGGTCTATAGAACAACTACTCACAAATTTTTTGTGCTAAATCGTATTCAAAATTTCAAATAATATAAAATTGCGCTGTATATATTGTTTTGATGATATTCAACTGAATTCATTATTTTCCTTTTATGAAACATTATTTTCGTATGCTCTTTAATCTTTTTCGAGCTACATAAAAAACTAAAATCCACACAAATGTATTTTACGATATCAAAATACATTTTTATAGAGATAATTATTGAATTTAAAAGTTAAACGAAAATAACGCAGTAAAATGAATATACATTTCAAAAATTACTCGTAACTTGGCAGTACTATAACTAGTCTTGAAAACTGTACGACGAGGTACATTCCTTAATGCCATTACTCCTGAAGCTCTTTTATAATAGTAGATATCCAGCTTATCCACTAGTACATATCTAGATACAAAATTACATATTGCTTTCGCCCCTATTCTTTTCTTCACAGATTAACTCTAATATATTCCTCAAAAATATTAAACAGCAAGCTTTTCAATCTTTTCCTTGGAATGCAAGACGGAAGTTATTCTTGCAAGCGCTACCGGTAAGAGAAGCATTGACATTTTATAAAATATCGGGCGGCAGTGACACCACGTTGTTTATGTATCCTCCCCGAAACCCCCCCTACCGCCACTGCTAGAGATCCTCCCCCCTTCCGGGTGTTCTCTGGCCAGGTGAATCGTCTGCCAGCCCCTACCCCGTGGGCATTCCTTAATCCTAGTGAACTCTGACATTTGAGGTAGCCTCTGCGCCTGCGCGTTCCCCTTGGAAACGGGAGTGACGTCAATTCCATCCCCCCCACCGGCATCCGCTCCTTCTCTTCCTCCCCCAAAAGCTCTGTATTTTCCGAGTTTTATGGTAAAGATTTCGTTTCTGTTGCTACTGCTGCACCCCTCCACATCCCAGAGAGTAATCTTGCAGGAAAGGAATTCCTCTCTGTGTTCTTCTCCTGCAACTTTATTTCTCCGGTCGCCCGAACCCCTCCCTTCTGCATCCTCCTAATTTCGTCCGTTTTTATCCGGCACGGCGGAATCGTGATCGACGGTTTTTGCCTTTTTCCATTCATTTGCTAGTTCGCCTTGTTCTTTAGTTATGCCTTTTGTTTTGGTTTTGTTGTTTGAAGATATGCCTTTCGACCACTGTTGTCCTATCGAATTATTTTTTACACCACCCCCCTCTTCTCCTCCAAAAAGTGTTTCTATTTTTAGAATGGTTGAGGGGGAAGGGGGAGTGAAATGCGATGGCAAGAGTGGAACTCCAGAATTTAGAGGAATGTGGAAAAAGTTAGGAAAAGTCTGGAGTTCGTTAGATCTGTGTGTTTTTAATGAGGGATGCGCAAATGAGATTATTGTTAAGAGTCGACTGAGGGGTTAAAGTTGTGTGATGAATTTCTTTGTTGTTATGCGAGTGATTTCCATTGCCATTTTTTAGAGACATACTTTTTTTTTTTGTTTGAAATAATGTTCTCATAACATTCATCAACAAATAAAATTTTATAGGGCCTTGAGTATTTGTAATTTGATAAAATAAAATTATAACTCTGCTTTTCTAAGTATTGTTCATAAATTAATTAATTTTTATATTACAAAAGATAAAAAGATCCGCAACAATTAAAGGCTTAAAAATTAATAATATAATAACTCGTCTGAAATTATAAAATATTAATCAGTTTCTCAGAAAATTTTGTGAATTAAATATTTCATTTTTGCACATATGGTATTTTTTCTCTTCTCTTGGTATTAATTTTTCTTTCATAATTCCTTAATTTTCATTCTTGGTATTAAACCATCAGCAATATCACTATTTATAATAGTGTGTGCATGTGTATGTGTGTGTTGGCACTCTACTAGTCAAGCCGATTGATTAAGAGTTACTACACTTTGCACATAAATACTTTGGAGGTGGAAATACACCATCGAGAAATTTTTTAAAACTTTAATCAAAATTTTAATTAACCAAAATTTGACGATTTATCTAAAATATTACAGCAAAAAATTCATGTTTTAATTTTAAAATTTAAAAAAAAAAATCCTTTTTCAATTCTATTTTTTTGTTTTCAATTTTTTTCTGTTTCTAATTACTTTTCAGAAAATATTTTAAGTGCACAAAAGTTAACAAAAGGTCAAAAAGTTAACTGTTTGTAGGTATATGCTTTCAGAAACACATTAACACGATAATTCAAAAACACAATGACTTAAATATATTGTTACGAAATTTCCGGATTCGTTTAGATAGTGGAAGTTATATGGTGTGGCTCAATCAGCAGGTGGCAGTAGAACAAAAAACAACGACGTTTATTTACACGAAGACAAGACAGAACAGCACAAAGACAACAACTATATACAGCATAGAGAAGACAATCATCTTCAGCCGAGACGTGCACACAGCAGCATATAACAAGACTCTACTGCAGACAGTAGCGCACAGCTTAGTTCAGCACTAGCTTGACTCCGTCACTGCTCTGCTAATCTCTGGAAGACTCGTTCTTTATCGTCGATTCCGACTACTCCTCCGGCAGCTGCAGACTGGTTCCATTTATAGGTCTCAGGAGGCGGGGCTAGAAGCCTCTCAACCGATCAAAAACTTTCGAGGCGTATCTCGGTTCCTAATGGACGGAGTGGGAAAATTCTCGATGTTTCGGGTATAATCTATTTTGGTGCCAGAATCGCCAAATGGTCGCCAAGCTCTGGGACCTCCGACGCGACACCCGGACTCCGTCCAATACAGATGACTGTAAAACAGTCTTTCTGATGATGGAACCGACTATGCTGGGAAGCAGCATCACAGATTCGTAACAATATCAAATTAGATATGGGATTTTGTAACAACAAATGTAGATTTTATGTCTACAAATGCGTTTTATGTCAAGTTTTTTTTTCAGTGGGTTGAAAAAAATGTTTCTAAAACACACATTCGATTTTCAGAATATCATTATTTTATTTAAAAAAAAAAAAAGGTGCGAATTTAGACCATCATCCTTTGACCATCTTGAAAAAAAAGTGCCAATCAGGATTGAGGTTTTCCTCTAGATTGATTTTCTTAAATTAATGATATTCAAAGATTTAAACTTGATGGGATTTGGTCGCAGAATATTGAAACGTTTTTCTAATTAAAATTTAGTGTCAATAATATTTTACTGATTCATTGGACTAAATGTCTACATAAAATTTAGACTTCATAGCATTTTTCGGAAAAACATAAAATAATATAAACTAAATAAATATTATCATTTACATCTTAAAATTCAAAGAATACTTTTTCGATGGTCTAATTTAATTTTAGTTAAAAAAAATTATTTTTAAATTAATTTAAAAATAATGTTAAGCAATATTTCTTCACTGTTGTAAACTGAAATCGTTTTCAGTGCTGCTACTAATATTGAATTTGGCATTTTTCTTCTATTAAAGAAAATGAAGGAGTTAAAGTTGATTAACTAGATGAAATTGAATTTATCCAAATAAAATGCCACACGAGGGTAATTTTCATAGTAATGAAGTAATATTTGGATTAAACATTTTTTTTTATTTGTAGGTATACAAATTATAAAGGGCAAAGAACAGTAGTATTCAATAAATTAACCTTTAAATTTAACAGAATCTTCGCGTTTAAGATCAGTCTGAGACCAAAACAAAGCATATTTGAAATTACACCCGTCCGTCTGTGAACATACAAACACAAAAATTTGAACGAAGTAAAAGGATGATAATTTGTTATGTGGTCTTTATATCAAAATCATTAATTTTAATCAAATTTTGGATGAATTCTGTTTAAAAGAAACTGGTTAATCTGTCCACCTAAATCCATTCGAATATGATAAATAAAAAAAATCTATAATGCTGAAATTTTATATAGATTTAACCTTCCATAGATTAACCACTTATACATCTGCGCCGAAATTTGGAATTTCAACTCTATTAAAAAATAGTGCCTCTCAATTTGTCCGTTTCTAGATGCTAAAACATGATTACTCATAAAAGCAACACGCTAGAAACTTAAAATTCTGTGCCTTGAAGTATTTTGTTTTCTATTTTTGGAAACATAAAAGCTATTGAAGCTTAAATCCAAGTAGAACAATTCCCAACTAAGTAGTCAAAAATCGATAAATTTTGATGTTGAATTTTCACAAGGCAGCGATTCTCAACCTGTGGGGCTCGCCTCCCTAGGGGGGCGCAAGCACACTAGAAGGGGGGGCTCAAGAATATCCAAGAGAAAATATTATTTAAAACAATTGATTAACTGACTGAAAGGAACGCACACATACACTTAGAAAGCAAAATACATTTCGACATATAACTTATTAAAGTAAAAAAACTTATTAAATCAAAACTTACTTAATCAAAACATACTAAATTAAGACAAATTTAATAATTATTAGCGACTTCCTGGAGCTTGTCTCGCAGAGCAAAATTTTTCGAAGGAAGGTTTAATATTAGAAATAGCCACTCTCATTTCTGCCAAGATCTATATTTTGTTTTCAAAGTAGCCACAGCAGAAAATCCAGTTTCACAAAGGTAGGATGTTGAAAATGGTAATAGAATGCGAAATGCCCTTGTTTTTAGTGCAATTAAAATCATCCTCTACTCCTGCCCAAAATTCAAATAGTGACTTATTACTAAATTGTCTTTTAGTTTCGCCACTTGTATTGAAGTATATGACTTTTTCTTTCTCATCAATTGAGAGTCTTTCGGATGTCTTATGAAATGAATAACCAACTCGCTCGTAACTTGCTATCAGTTTGTCGTCAGCAAGAAAATACTTTTTAAAATTCTTTGCCAGCATGGCTAAATGATTTTCAGTGGTTACAAAAACAACTTTTACATGTTCTTCTTCAGCCTTGTAAGTTTTAGTACAATCATCCACATTTGCAAACATTGTTAGATTTCTTTGCTTTAAATTTCTGCTCCACAATTCCAATTTTCCACAAAAAGCATTAACTTTATCACTCGTATCCAACATATGTGTATTTGCTCCTTGGAGTTGAAGATTCAAGTTATTAAATTTCTAGAATATGTCGACCAAGTGGCTCAATTTCATCAGAAATAAACCATCTCGAAAATTCTAGGCCTCCGGTCTGCTTTCTTCTTCTAGGAAAATGGCGATTTATTCTCTTAATTCATAAACACGTTGCAAAAATTTCCCACGTGATAAGCATTTTGCTTTGCAATAAAACAGTAAAGCTGAATGTACTGAACCCATGTCTTTACAAAGTGCGGAAAAGATTCTTAATTTCAGGGGGTCTCATTTTTATATAATTTACTACAGTTACAGCCGTATTTAACACAATATTCAGACCAGGACTCATTTCTTTCGAAGCCAAAGCTTCTCTGTGGATCATGCAATGTATCCAGACGCACTGAGGCGATTTTTGTTTTACAAGTGCTTGTATACCTTGGAATCTTCCGGACATTGAACGAGCACCATCAGTGCATATTCTGACTCAATTTTTCCATTCTATGTTTGCCTAGTTCATAAAATAATTTAAAATAGCAAATAATGCGAGGGCTGTTGTTTTGAGTTCTATTGGTTTGCAGAAAAGAAGTTCTTCTACTACTGACATATTATCACAAAATCGAACATAGGCAATCAAATGAGCAGCTTTATTACTATCTGTTGCTTCATCAAGCTGTATTCAAAACAATTTGTCACGCAACTTCGAGAAAAGCTGACACTGTACATCTTCAGCTATATCGCCAATTTGACGAGCAACAGTATTATTTGAAACAGGTACGGACTGCAACTGTTTTGAAAAATTATCTCCAAACATAGTTTCTACAATCTCAATTGCTGCTGGCAAGTTTAGTTTAGTTTAGTTATATTAACGTCCCGTTTGAAGCAACACTAGGGCTATTTTGGGACGGACCTCGTAATTTTGAACCGCGGTCAGATGACGAGGACGACACCTGAGCTGGCACCCCCCTCTCCACACCACACCACACCAGTTGCTGCTGGCAAAATAAGCTCTTCACCAATGGCGTGAAGTGTTTTACATTTGGCTATTTTATATGAAACTTTGTAAGATGCAATTAAAGCTTTTTTATTCACAGACAAAATTTCTTTAAAAAATGATTTTTGCTTTTTATATGATTTTAATTTTAATTCGAAGAATTATATGGGTTTGTTGACGTACTCACTATGAAGCGTTTTCAAATGTCGTTTAAGTTTATTAAATTTCATATACTGCCTGAGGCCAACATTTTTGAGCAAATGATATACAGGGCCTTTCATTTTCACTTACTTCAGTACTGGTAAACCCAAAATTTAAGCATTCATGAGAATATTTTCTTGATTTTATTTTCGGAACCACGCTCGTCTGTGTACTTGTTGATGCTTGACTGCTCGCTTACTTCCGCTTAAAAATATGTCCATGAGTCTGCATAAATCTGCTGCCGTGAATATTTAATATGGTGAATTGCAATTAACACGAAAACATATTATAACATACACATTCACGATAAATTCGATAGCGACAGAAGGATCGACTCGAATGAGACTGGCTGGGATTGAAAATTGCGTTATCAAACATTTGCCTTCCTCCTATGAGAAAACATCTGCGCATGCTCGAGACGACATCGGTCGTGTGGATTCTCTTCCACAAACATTACTTATTTTTTTCTCTTTTGTTTAATCATGCTTCTGTTTTATTTCTTTTATTATTCGAAAAAATGTATTCCCAGTTTCTAAATTTAGCTCACCCCGTTTAGGTAAATTTTCATTAACGAATTTTTCTACTTTCATATTCATTTAACGTTATCTCCTTGTTTGGCTTTGATTTCAAATATAATATTTAAATTTTCCCTGCTTTCATTCGCTTTATCTGTTCATTGCCCTCTTTGCAAAATGTCAATGTTGGCTCGCTTTTACTCTTTTTTTTTTTTTTGGCAGTTAGTTAAAAATAATTTTAAAACAGAATACAAAGTACTCAATATACATTATTATTGTATACTTTTTATTGTAAGCGGGGGGGGCGAGATGAAAATTATCATTGAAAACTGGGCCACGAATACTGAAAGGTTGAGAAACGCTGTCACAAGGAATTGTGAAACGGGCTGCTCCAACAGCAGAATTAGAACTGCTTCAGGTTTTCTACGACTTCTAAATTGTTGAAAAATGTTGTGAACAGTGCTGGGACTATACTGAAGAGATATAAATTTTTTTTAGCTAATACCACAAATGTATCACTTTTAATTACATAATTATCACGATCAAATTTTCAACTCTCTATTCAATATTAAAACTTAATTATAAATTGCCAAATATTTTCAGGAGAACATTCGATTTTTTTTTATTTCATGCACAAATCCATAAAAAGAGAAAACTTTAATTGTCATTTCTTGACCTTATTGCAGAAAATCCGCAACACAGTACCAAAACATAGTATAAATTCGTATAATGGAAAAATTCAGTCATCCTCATTTTCTGTTTGAAAATTTCCCAAAACATTTTTGAACACACATTACCAGCGTGAAATGTTATAAAAGCGCCGCAAAGAGAAATTAAATTTAAAAAAAAAGTTTTATTTTGTAGTTCCAATGTGTAGGTGTTTTGTTTATATATATATATATATATATATATATATATATATATATATATATATATATATATATATATATATAATGTAATTATATTTTAATTCTAATTTCAATTTAATTAATTTCCAAAATTCTATCTTAATTTAGCCCAGAGTAACTTCTTTCTAAAAATATTTTCTTATTTCGTGATCCAATTCCACTTTCGGTTTAATCAATTCCTCTATAAAAATAATGCGCCATCAGTACTACGTATCAAATGAAAGTGATATTTTTGCCAGAGATACTTTTATCAGAAGTCAAAACATGTATTCCATCGGCGCACAGCCGGAAATCCAATGTTATATAAGGCTAGTGATCATTTGTTTCGTCCCTTTTTGCTTTTTTCTTACTTCTGCTTTTGTGCCGCGCTGCGTCTGCTTGTAAATAAATTGCTTTCCCGAAATGGATATTAAAGAGAATTAAAAATACAAAGTCTTTTCTGTGTCTTCAAACCTGCACTCTGCTTCAACCAAAATAATGTTACATATATTGCTATAATTGCAATACATAGTCTGCAATATGCAATTATTCTTCCTTCACACCTTATTCAATATCATAAAATATATTTTCCCTTATTAGAGCCTCTCAAGTTTGTACTTTTCCTTGGACTCACTAACATGTCCTTCCATATGTTTCAGGTGATCCAGGACTTCATAACGTCCGTACACTTCGCTCGGACGGGGAACCACATCTCTGATGACAACAGGGACCTCATCTGGTCCATAGCTGTCTCCATCTTTGCCATCGGAGGAATGGTTGGAGGCATAACGGGAGGGACCATCGCCACCAAGTTTGGAAGGTGAGTTGATTATTCCTACCACAAGCGCTTCTAAGTTGTATGCATTTTTACTTAACGCGTTAAGCATCATGCTGGTCACCGGTGACTGAGACTAATTTTTTCCGTTTAAATTGCGTGAGTGACAGGTGAGTCAACTAAATTTTCCCTTCGGAACGCATGAGTCACAGGTGACTGAGACTAAATTTTCCGTTTCGACCGTGTGAGTCACAGGTGATTGGCAGTATACTTCATTAGGTAATTTGTCAGTAGTCGGTGGCTAACTATCATTGTACCTTTTGTTCATATCATATCAATCACTTTTGGCAACAGTATATTTTCAGTTTGGCTATGTTAGTCATTGCTGACTGATGATATACATTTAAAAATCATATTCTCTTAATACATTTTAATCCAAAGATCACTTTGTCAGCGTATTAAAGTAACAGGATATTGCGAGTTTGATGGAAAGGCTTGGCGTTTATACTTGGCGCCAAAATAGGCTTAATGTGTTAATGAGTAAACAGGTCAAAATGATGTAAAAATTTGTAGATTAATCTAGAGTAGACCATTAGATAAGCTAATAAAGGTTCCCAGGAAGATACAAATTAATAAAATCCGAAAAGGACTTCAAAGGTAGCTAATTGATATCCCTATTCCAATTAAATTTTTATAAATTCATATTTTATAAAAACATTTTTCACTGACGGACTAACATTAAGTATATAAGGGCCTAATACATACCATGACCATCTTTAATGACAACTGTACAGCATCTTTGCCATAGATAATATATATCATATTCGATGGCTAGAAAATGCGATTTTTCCATGAATCACGATGTTTCTAAATCTTACTTGAGGGATTTATTGAAAGATTTAGTCCCACAAGGGGCACCTCGTAATTGAAGATGAAAAGCTTCCGGTATGGTGGTTGGTCCTCGTCACTCTGGTGGGTACACAAAAAGATGGGGGTCTGGCTCCTCCCGTCAATGACGGGACGTACATCCTTAAGGAAGGGTTGTATCACGGCTTTTGATGGCCCTTAGGACTCAACCACAGTTCCCGCCATTGTTGGTGTTGCGGCGGTCCAGTTATTCAGATTTTTTCGTGTACCTTCAGGAGGGTCGAGTAGCCAGTTTGTGTTTGTAGTTATTGAAAGATTCAAAAACGAAATTCCTAAATTATATTAGCAACAAAAATTCTTAAAAAATCGTATTTTTGTAAACTGAAGATAATTTTATAAAGTTAAATAATTATAGGTATTTTAATATCTGAATATTGCTCCATCATTGATGGGCAAAACTATTTTCAAAATTTGTTAATTAACAGGAATTTAAAAATTTGAAATTAATTGATTGTCGGACATGCTATTTATTGTTTGCTTCAACCTTCTATTTATTTTTTGTATCGATTTAGCTTTTTATTTTTGCAACCAACAATATCCACTACCGTCAATTAAAAATGTGTCCAAATTTGAATGATCAGACAACACGAAATTCTAACTTGTTCCATAGTTTGAATTTCCTTTGAGCAAAGTTCAATTTAATGATACTTTTTACTTTAATAATATTTTATTAGTAATAAATGAAATGTTTTGGGAATTATCTCCTAAAACATTGAATTTTCGCATAATTAGCAAACAAAAAAGAGAAGAGACTTAAGAGAAGAGACTCTAAGAAACTTATATACTCGTTTACTTATAGCAATGTGGAAAGGTTCAATTACGGAATTTGTTTTAAGCATTTATTTCACAATTCCATTATGCGCTAAAGCAGTGACCTAATCAGTAAGTAATAAGTAATAATAATACAGCTGTCGGCTATAGGGAAAAATTGAAATTCATCACGAGCTTCAGTTTCATGATCTAAACTGTTGAAATCTTTTAGAAAACCGGGTGAGAGATTTTTCGTGCAGTGAATTTCTGCGCAATATAATTAAATAAAATTTCTTTCAATGTATGAAACATTTTCACACAATTTTATTTGTAAAATGTATATCGCTTAGACATACTTAAATATTTTCAGGCTTAGCTGGACTCTGTTCATTGACGTTTCTCATATCTCAGAAAGTTAAACAACAGCTGAGTTATTATTTCGTTTCAAATACAATGAAGTAAAATTACCTTCAATGTACGAAACATTTTCAGACAGTTTTATTTGTAAAAAGTCTATCGCTTAATTTTACATACTTAAATATTTTTAACGTTCAGCTTGACTCTTATCATGGACGTTCTCTTATCTCAAAAAATTAAACAAAAGCTGTGTTATTATTTCATTATCATGAGTTAGTTTACTTATAATTGTGCATTATTTTATACAAGCTTTTACATTGTTTAACAAATATGATTACAAAAATTTTGTTATTCATGCAATATAGCTATAAAAAAACTACAGGAAGTTACTATGTACAAAAAAAAAATCAAAACACCATTATGTTGTCCTCTAACAATTCTTTTGAACCATTATCATTCCAAACACAATAAGCGCAACAGCACGTACACGTTTCCACAACTCGCAGATTAACTTCCCTAAACAAATGTCAGAAATTTTTCTTCCATTAGATTCTCTTTTTTTTTTTTTCCTTTTCCCCACCAAACAAACACCAACGTAATAAGCCTCCCTTGTTTGCCTTTTCTCCCGATAACGTTGGCCCAGCACGTACTAACTCTCCCTAAGCAAATGTCATCAACTTCACACTCCCTTTCCGCTTTCTTATATTCCAATTACACCAGCTGGCATAAGGTCAGCATTTCTGTCATTAATGCACAATCCGCTGATAGCGAATCCAGAACCATGCTCAGAAAAAAAAAACGAGAGAGAGAGAAAATGATAATTAAAAGTGGGAGGGCCATTTCTGGAGCAGTCGTCCGACAACATACTTTTCTTCTGAATATTGGGACACAAAGATGTTTTATTTTTGAAAAGTAATACGTTTCACTGTAATTAACTCTGATCGTCTGGGGACGCTGTCTTGACCCTCCCTCCCCCTCAGTCCCAGAATTTGTAGAGAAGGAACGTAGGCGTTGTAATTGTTCGATCTTACCGGTAAGAACTTTCTTCTGTTGTTGATGTTTTGTTAGTGGTGGATCTTCGCAGTTTATGAAAGATTAAGCGGAAAATGAAACGTTAAATATTCGTTTTGAAATTCGTTCCATTTGTATATCTGTCGCGCGATAAGTAATTAAGCTTTTAAAATGAATGGCCAGTTTAATTAACTTAGAATGTAAGTCGTCGTTTTCTTTTATTTGATTATTTATTATACCTTTTTCCATTCTCAAAGTGTATCAGTGTTCTTTCTAGTAACAGTTTTTAAAGTTCATTATAAGAAACTGATTAAAGTTAATTAAAAGTTTTGAAAATATGCGAATATAAACTTATGAAGAACTTTGGTAACGCTATACGCAGAGAAAATTCAACGTCAATGAGGAATACCCAAATTTTTTAACTTTTATTAACCAATACTTTAGTGTGGCTTATGCTTGAGTTGAAAAAAAAATCTATATCCATTTTGACAGCCGTAAATACCTGGTTTCAAAGGAAAGATTCTAATTTTTGAAAAACGACATGACATTTGTAATTCTGGAATATCAAGAATCGCCTAGCTTATTTTGTTCAGAAATTGAGTCTTAATACAAATGATTCTTTGACGCAAAATTTTGTGAAAGTTTCACAAGGTTATGTGATTTCCTAATCAGGAAATCTCGGAATCCTATGAAATGTATCAACTGATATTTTCTTTATGAATGTCTTAATTATAAACAAAGGCAACAACATTCAGTGACCGTCTAGTTAATTATCGCAAGAAATAAATTACTCTTGCAACTTTTCGAATTTATCATTGTATTCAGTAGCCAATTTGAATGTTTCTTGCAACACGTTTTGATCATGCGACATTGCTTTGAAGTTTCAGTATCGATGTTATATAACTTCTTGAAAAGAAAACTTTGCCAATAACTTTTCCCAGCATGGGTAAATTTCTCATTACACCTTGCTGATAATTAAATGTTCAATAATTGCTTGTAATTACGAAAATTGTTGCTCCTATCAGAATAGGGTCTTGCAATAATTTTGCATTTAATCTTAAATTTTGCATTAGATTGTCTTCCTCTTTTCAGTATCATTGCTTCATATTTAATCGCATGTTTCTTATGCCCCTTTATTTCCAACAATAGCTGTGCCCAAAGGTTCGCCCTCTGCACTCCGAAAAATAATAAGATGTATAATAATACAAATTAAATGTAAAAACTCCTTTTAGTTATTAGGAAGCTTGAAATACATCTTTCAGCTATATCGAATCAAACTCGACATAGGAGTGTAAATTGTTAAGGGATCTTGAGTTATTCTCTGCTACAAATAATAAAACTTTTCAAATTAGTTTTTATATTCAATTTTTTTTGTCTCATTCCAAAGCTTACAAGAACTTTTTATTCATTACCCACAAATAGTTACGGCATTTTCCAGACATATGTATTTCTCAATTTTTTCATGTAATTGCTTAACATTGGCCAATATTTCATTTATGAAAAAATAGCCTGCAATTGCCTGGTGGTAGAACCCCGTCAGAAGTGGGTGAATTCAAGAAACAGTTCCAACAGTAATCCCTCACGTTGTGGCGTATGATGCCTTTTCAATAAATAAAGATCAAGCGATTGACGATTTATTAAGTGATCAACTGAGTCTTTTAAGTGAAACATTTTCAAGCATTTCAACAAAACTAAATTATTTTCCCATAATATTTCTTTAGCTAATAAAGGCCGAAGAAATTTTAACTAAAATTCTAAAATTCAAAATAATTTCTTCAGCAGATGTTATTCAGAACGATCATTGAGGTACATTAAAAATGTTATTTCAGTCATATTAAATCACGACTTCACGATTATAATCGTCTGCATGACAACCTTTAAAAATATTTTTCCTTCTTTGCCTTTGATTCAAAATAAGTTTTTTTATATTAGAAAGCATATTGCAATAAATGCGTGCATATCGGCTAATTCGAATTTACAAAAGAGGAAAAGTTAACAGCAATGATAAAACAATGTGAGCAAATGTTTTAGAATACTTTATCTCGGCAATTATCCTTAATGTTGGATTTAAATGCAACAAATTGCGCGTGATAGAAGTTATTTTGTAGTTCACGTCATATTTATATGGTCAAATTCGTGTACGCTGAAGAATATTGGACAAAAGAATTCGAACTGAATTGAGACTATTAGGGACTTTCAAATTGCATTTGTACAAAATTTAGAATTGAAGAAGATGAAATGTTATTAAAAATAGCAGATTCATAAAATATTACTAATTGATAAATTTTGATTAAGATATATAAATATATATGCTTTTTACTGGTAATTGTCAACTGCATTTTAAAATTGTAACTATTGATTTGTTTTTAATTGTTATATAATTTGTAAGTTGGTACCCTTTATTTTATTATCACTTCCTTTCCTCTAAGATAGGTCAAAATAGCTAGATATATTATACAATATTGTATTATATTAAACAATATTCACAGAGTTGTATAATATTGCTGAATACTGAATAGCACAATATTCTACGATATTAAACAGTATTCACAGAGTTGAATAATATTGCTAAATACTGAATAGCACAATATTCTACGATATTAAACAGTATTCACAGAGTTGTATAATATTGCTGAATACTGAATAGCACAATATTCTACGATATTAAACAGTATTCACAGAGTTGTATAATATTGCAGAATACTCAATAGCACAATATTCTATGATATTAAATAGTATTCACAGAGTTGTTTAATATTGCTGAATACTGAATAGCACAATATTCTACGATATTAAACAGTATTCACAGAGTTGTATAATATTGCAGAATATTGAATAACACAATAATGTGCAATATTGTATTGTAACTGTAATATTGTTCTACTTGCTGTGCTATCTGGAAAGGTATATCTGTATGGTATCTGCTGAAGCTGCTGTTCTTTTTATTCTGACTTCTCAGGAATTAAAAGTACGTTCTGTACTCTTACGTACGTATATGTTGTTCGTTTGAAATATTCAGGCAAATTTCACCAATCACACGAAAGAGTTTCAATCACATCCACATGCTGACAAACTGCCTTTCATATTAAGCACTTGATAAGTTCAATATTATTTAAGGGGGATTGATTATGAGTTGCTTAGTAACTGAAATTCATTGAGATAATTTTTTATGTAAAAATATCATTTACATAAAATAGTATTTATGGAGATGAAAAATTCTTTTAATTTATTTGAATCGAGGAATTCCGGCATTTGACAACATTCTATGCTTTACAATATTTAAAGTGGATACTTTAGAACATTAATTATTTACATAATATTTATTCAAAGTAAGCATTTTTAGATGTAGTTACCATTCTACTCTAAAATAAGTCTGCTGCAAAATCTTTTCCTTAATAGTTTTAATTCCACTTCTGTTTCTCCCAGCCAAACTCAATTAATTGAGGTATTCTTATGCTTCAAATATTCTTCAATATCATCTGAATTATATGCGAAGACTCGCCTACATGACACGTGATTACATGCATATTTACAATCATTTCTCGAAGTGCCATTCTGAGCATGCATATAATTTTCTCCAATGAATCTTTCTAATTTCCCTCAAATATAGACCTAATTCAAAATTCATACAGTTCTGATATATTCTCGAATTATTATTCTGCCATCAAACCACAATTTCATTATTTCAAAATAGAATTAAATACTGATAAATCTCCCTTCTGATTCCGAATCGGAAAGTCCAGGCATCGCCCTTGCAGCAGCATAGAAACCTGGGGACCATTTTGGCATCCTCATCCATTCCCTAATTAATCCTGTTTTAAGTTCATCCAGGAATGAATATTGATAATGCTTTAGTTATGCTGCAGCATCCCTATCTGCTCAACATCGTGCTTTGTCGCTCGTTACTCGCTTAGACTGGAAAATGTTGGAATAATTTCGCAACAACAGATATGAATATCCAGCGGCCAAGTTTAGATGTTCCACAATAATCCTTTGTGGTCTTTTGGGATTTTAAATGCAACGGCACGCGGGATAAGGCTGCTTTGCAGTTACGTAAGTAAGTATTAGTCGAGTGATTCCGTGAAATTGATTCCTGGCCCGTCGTTAATGAAGCCTTCGAATCCGTTTTGTGAAATTTCCATTGATTAAGGTTTATGCATGTATTTTCCAACGCCAAAGATTATTATTTTGACAAGGATATTCGGAAATCAAGCGCTCCAGGGGGGGAGAGATGATTGGAAATAAGTGACAAGTTCTTCTTTGAAACATCAGTGATTATAAATAAAGGGGAAAAATTGTCTCCAGAAATTTGAAGTGTTTTTATTTCAACTCATTGGAAATATACAAAACGAAAGAATAATCATCATTAAAAAAATAATGGTCTCCATATTATAATGAATTCAAGCTTTTTAGATTTCCTGCTGAAAAACAGTTTTCAGTTATGCCTTTGAATAAGATGATTCAAGAAAAGAATTAACGGGATTGGTCTCCTCAAAATTTTCTCGCATATTCTCTAATAAACTTGTCATGTTCGAGAACAACCTACATGGCATTCGCGTAAAATAGTTATGGAATATTAAATTTGGCATGAATTCAACATTTTTACTGAATCTATCGTATCATCCTTGGCGAGTTATTTGGCGATTATTCCCTGGAATACGGTTAATAGTATCTGGTAATCAAATTTATGTTTTAGATACGTTTTTCTTGACTGATTGAAATAAAAATTTGACAGAAAGTTGCACTTATACTGACAAATTTCCCTACCAGTTTAAATCATTGCGTTTTTTGTATTATCGAGTTTACTTGCTTCTAAAAGAACAGACCGACCCCTCATTGGATTAAGTCCAAAATTTGATATGTGTCTACACTGTATATGTTAATTCTTTGTACCGAATTTTATCACCCTAGCTCTCACCATTTTGTAATTATACTGTCAACTTATATTCGAATAACAGACAGATTTCCTCTGAGCAGATTTTACTCAAAATTTGATAAAAATCTGCAAATTGGGTGTAAAAAACGTATACCAAATTTTAATCGTCCAGCTGAAGTTGTTTTTAAGTTATCCTTATGATAGACAGACGGGTCAGAAAATATGTTTTTTGAACTGAGAGAGGTCCAAAACGTGGAGCTTCGTCTAAATATAAAGATTTCATGTTTTGCCGATTACTCTACTTTTTTCTATATGTATACGAGAAAGTAAAAAAGTAATACAAATTAAATTTATTATATAGTTTTTAGAATAAAGTTCATGATTTGCACCAAATTGTAGATAAAAAAATGGCAACAGGAAGAACGCCTGCCTTTCTATTTATGATCGGATTTTTCAACTTTCAATTTGGACATTTCAAAATATTTAAGGAAAAGAGGATTTAAGATTGAGCGACGAATAAAAGAAACCTAGTAAATTTCGGCCTCTTAATAATAGATACATATAAAAAGACAAGCAGATATGCTACTGTACTCAAAATATTCGGGAATTTATTTTATTACAGAAAAAAGGATACGTGTCCATTTGGTGTTCGCTTTTAAATAATTATCTTATACAACTATGCATTGTTGCCATCTTTCGTATAAAGATACAGTAGTGGTTTAAAACCTTCTTTTGCCCTCCATCCCTTCAACTCCTTCGTCGATTTAGAGATAGTACCCGAATTTCTGTGTATATAAATATGATAGTGCAAATACAATGAACCAGATAGGAGGAATTTGTATGTGGTCTTTATATCGAAATAGTAGGGTTATTTCAAATCAACAACGCTATGATTTTTTTATCTGGTATAGTATCAAATAGCTGACTTGGTAAAAGAAAAGATTAACTAATCGCTATTATCAATGGAATTGTGAAAAAATAATCCACATCAAATTATAAAATGTCCAATTTGAAAGCCAGGAAATATGATATATGATAATGACATACAACTGTAAGGGCATTACCCATACACTATTATATATTTTCCGTTGTAAAACGACCCATCTTCTTGATTTTTTAAAATTCTTTAATCAATCTTGAATTTCCTTATCTCCCTCCTCCTCACATTATGAAATGTCCATGTTGAAGATCAAGATGTGATCATGACATAGAAATGTAAGGATTTTACCCCATGCTATTATATGTTTCCATTGTAAAACGACCAATCTTCTTGATTTTTAAAACTTTTTGACCCATCTTGAGTTTCCTTATCTGCTCTTTCCCCACATTATAAAATGCCCAAATTGAAGGTCAGGAAATATAATATGTGATCAATGATATAGAACTGTAAGGACTTTACCCCTACATGTATCCATTGTAAAACGACCCATCTTCCTGATTTTTTTTTTTTATTCTTTGCTTAATCTTGAATTCCCTTATCTCCTCACTCCATCCCAAATTATGAAATATCCTAATTGAAATCAGGAAATATATCATCATAATATAGAACTGTAAGGTCCTTATCTCAAAACTGTACAGTAGATTCAAGATTGTGTACCATATCTAAGACTTCCACACAATAATCCTTCCCATTTGGCAACGTAGCCTACAAGATTTCTGAGGGTAATTTTACCCGCTATCCAATACATGGCGTCTTTGTCTGTTGAGTTTAAATCGCATGCGCTCTATCCCAGCATATTTCATCCATTTCCCTGCAACTTTCTCTCCAAAACGAGCGAAACGTCCTAATCAAGCATTTACTCACTTTCACCCACCAATTGTATTCTGTTATCCGTTTGCGTGTATTCAAACTTTCCTCCCTACTATAAAAATACCTGATCCCTTTGAAAGGCAGAGCTCTGGGGATTGCTGTTGTCGACACGGCTCCGTCTCCCTTAAATTAATTTTCTAATTAGTCTCATTAGCATGAGAATAGCAAGAGTGTTTCGCCGCCGGCCATCAAATAATTTTAAAAACGCTAATGATGGGGGGCCGCTTTCAAAATACACACCCAGCTCTGCAGTTGAAGCTGGATTATTATTAATCAGCGCTCAGGCGGTTTCTTAAAAGTTTGCCCCACAGAGAGATTCGTTTTAAGTTATTGTTGTGCCGCTGCACGGCTCTTGTGTGTGGTTTGTAATGGAGGGGCAGAATTTTAAATGGAAATGATGAAATGGAGATCCTTATTCTAGAATTAAAAGGGCGGCTTAGAATGAGAAATAAGGAGGGTAACGAATCTGTTTGTGGACCTGAAACAGCTAATGGACAACGTAGTCTTCCGTGTAACATTTGAGACTTAGTTTGAAGTGGGATGATTTTAGAGAAGTGAATTTTCCTCGAGCGTGGAATTCTATTCTAGAAGTGCACTTCAGTTTATCGCGTATTTGAGCATTCTTTTATATTGTCATAAGGGATACTGTGATCTGGCAAGACCTCGGTTTCTGACCCAGAAGATCTCAGGCTCGAATACTGATCGGACCAAGACTCTATCATATATATGTAGGGGCCTGACTCTGGTTAAATTTGCCCTCTAAGCTCATACGTCCTCCCACTGATGTAACATGAAAATTGGTGAGAGAGGAAGATGACCCAGGCGGCTTCTTATCCTTTGACTATGGCTCGAAATGACGAGGTACGTCCCCAAATGGTTTTAATATGAACTCAAAGCAGGACATTTATGTAGCCGAAGATACATATGTTATCAAAAGTCCTATAAATTGCAACAAATATTAGTTTAAATTTTTTCTAAATTTTAATTTTGCATATCATATATTTAAAACCATCTTTATTTAATGTAGTTATCAACTTTAAAATAACTTCTATGAACAGCTGAGTATTTGTATCTACAGATATTTTTAGAGAAACATCAATGAAATAATAAGACAATGGAACTTGATAAATGGCGCTCATTTTAGGAGGCTTCTTGGCGAAATCTGATAACTGTTCGCCATCTTTGGTGATAAAAGGACCAAAATTAGTAAAGTAAATTAATATCATCACGGAGCATTTTTTTATTGAAATTAAAGGTGGGTTTACACTCAATTAGTTGCAGCGCATGCGTAGAAAGGCTGAAAAATGCTGATCGGCCCATGGCAAGTACTTGTCCCTGCGGGACAAAAAACATGCCGCTGTATTGTATTTTTTTCTTAATGAGTATGCCTTTGCAGAATTTGGCGTTTCTTGGCGTAAAAAAAATTGATCACTTATCATAGATTAATTCCGGCATTTTTTTGTTCTTTGTTCTTTCTGATCACAAGATTGTGTGTTTTTAAAATTTGCCATTTTTTTTCTACACTTTTCCAAATTTAGGTATGCTGACCTTTTATTTTTATTTCACATGTTTCTTTGTGTAAATATCCATCATTTTAATACGATACTCTGTAAGAAAGACGCCGTTCAGGGACGCCAAAACGGTAATTTATAGCCAAGTATGGAATGTCTGAATCTATCTTATGAAATTGTGGCAAACATAAATCAATCCCTTTCAGCGCATGCTTGTCTTACTGGCCGTCTTATAACTAGCCGAGTGTAAACTCACCTTAAATTTGTAAAATAACTAATTTTCTTGAAAATACAAAAATTACTTTTAAACAAATGTAAATAAATGGAAATAAAAAAATCCTTTATTTTTATTTGTATATGCATACTAATATTTTGGAAAACCGCAAAATTGCAAATTTATCGTTATCTGGTAACAAATTTGAAACGAAACTCAATGTAAGATGCAAAGCCGATAAACAACATTTTAAAGATATATTTCAACCTTTTCAACGAAAGACATTTTTAATTTTCCTGTATAAATTCAATTCAGTTTTAAGAGTATGGTTGGATTTCTTAATACATTATTTTGCAATAGAATATTAAATATAAGATATAGTATATATATTTATGATTTAATTCAATTTAAATTGCCAAATTCCATAAGAATCATTATTATTTTTAGGTCAAAATCTATTTTTGGTTCTGGTATAAATACATGCTTTTAAAATTTAGAACTAACTTAGCTTTATTTAATTAAATTTTTTGAAACCTTTTTTTCTTAATCTGAACCATTTCTAAATGTGAAATTTTAAGAAATGGGACAATTCCTCAGTGATGAAAGCAGAACAAGATTCGAAAGCACGTATTTACCTCCACTTTCCGTGAAAAATTTAGGAATTGCATGTTCAAATATCATCATTACGCACGTTCTGATGCATCTCATTTAGATATTTTCTCTACCGAAGCTACACGAAATCTAAACTTAGTTGTAATATAATTTTGCTTCTGGCTTCAAATGTTTTCGAAATTCAAATCACGTTCTATTGCCATCACAGAAATTCAAAAATTTCGTGCGCCATCAGTTTTCCTTCAATTTATCAAAGACAATATAGAAAAATTCCTATTCCACCATTTTAACAAACCTGTAACGTTTTGATTTTACCTGCATTTGAATCGACTATTCAAAGCAATCATGCAGATTGATTGCCATTTCTTTTAACTGTCGTCGAAACAATGTACTCGCCAATTTCAATATCATAGTTATTCCACCATTTTCATTATTTCTGTTTAATGATTTTCACCATTTGGTGTGTTGTCAATTTCTGAATCTGCAATTGTGTTATTAACTTTCAAATGGTGAACGTTTATGTTTCTTTTCGAATGTAAGGAAAGATGTGGAATTTTTACGTTTTTATACGCTTAGGAAATTGAAAGTGTTTGTCCTTTTTTATGTTTAGGTGGATTGATAATTCGAAGCAATCAGGCAGATTGATTGCCATTTCTTTTAACTGTCGTCGAAACAATGTACTCGCCAATTTCAATATTATAGTTATTCCACCATTTTCATTATTTCTGTTTAATGATTTTCACCATTTGGTGTGTTGTCAGTTCCCGAATCTACAATTGTGTTATTAACTTTCAAATGGTGAACGTTAATGTTTCTTTTCGAATGTTAGGAAAGATGTGGAATTTTTGCGTTTTATACGCTTAGAAAACTGAAAGTTTTAGTCTTTTTTTTATGTTTAGGTAGATTGATAATTCGAAGCAAACAGGTAGATTGATTGCCATTTCTTTTAACTGTCTTTTTTATGTTTAGGTAGACTGTTTATTCGAAACAATCAGTCAGATTGATTGCCATTTCTTTTAAGTATCGCAGAAACAATGTATTTTCCAATTTCGATATCAGTTATTCCATCATTTTCACAATTTCTGTTTAATGATTTTCTCCATTTGGTATGTTGTCATTTCCCGTATCTGTTATTGTATTATTAACTTACAAATGGTAGATGTTAACATTTCTTTTTGAACGTCAGGAAAAGTGTGGAATTTCTACGTTTTATATATGTAGGAAGTTGAAGTTTTTAATCTTTTTTTATGTTTAGGAGGACGAGTTCTGCTTTTTCGGCAAAAAACATTGATCGTCATTAACGGGCTTTAGGAAAAACTATTGGATATTTCGTATGAGAAATATTGGAATTTCTTTTTTCCTTGTATGAAATGTTGATCCTTTATGACAGAAATCCCTCAAAGGAAACAAATATACGAAGTTTTATTTTCTTTTTCTTTTTCAGCTCCTTTCGTTTTCTTTGCCGTATATCCCCTAAAATATTATATTTATGTAATAGGACAAGCATGAGTAGAAAAAAATTGCCGAAAAAGGGAACACATTCTTTTTTCCTTATGTGTTTCGGATTATTTTTTGCTTAAAAAAAGGATTTTTGAGAAGCTATCCATAACAAGCTTTTTTCCCTTTTTCCTGAATATGCGCTTTCAGCTAGCATTTAAATATTCCATTATTTTAATATTATATTATATTTTTAATCGGAAGCAAAGTTGCATTTTGATAAAATAATCGAAATCCCGAAATGTTAAAAAAGCAATTGGAGTTTGAAATTCAGTAGCCATTTAAAATATTTTTATTTAAAGATTTTTTTTTCTGTAAAAGCGGGAATATATTTCTTTCCATTTTACGAAGAATGAAAACGTAGTGTTTATAGCAATTAATTCTTGGATTTGCTGTCATATTATTTAAAGAGGACTTCTAAATATTTTTCGAGGTCACATTTTCTAAAACAAAAACAAAAAAGCGTACAACAAAAAAACGTAAAACATACGACAAAAAAAAAAAAAAGAAAAAAAAAAAACTTAAAAATTTTTTTTATTCAATAAAATGTGTGTATGCTATTTCGAGTAGAAAAGGAAATAAAGACATTTTTAAAAAGTGATATTTTCATTTTACATTTTTAAATTTGTACAACTTTCTTTAAAATTCTTTTAAAGAAACTGACAAGCAAATAATTATTAAAAGTATATTCTCTTGTTACATTAAATTAACTTAGTATATATTCTGAAGAAAGTTCTTATAAATGCTCTAAAGTCAAAACATCTATGAAAAAAAAGACAACAATAATACAACTTTGAATTTTCTGTTATTTTGAAAAATGTGTTGAAATTTCTTTTCTTAATGTTATCTTTAATAATTTGATTTAATAATTTAGGCTATTCTAATATAAATTTCTCTCTTTAATTGAGTAATTATGGAGAGCAACTTGATTAAATTTTTGAATTTTAAGAAATTTAATAAATCTTATTTAAATATTTTTCGATTTTGCTGGAAAATATATAATTACCCACTTCTATTAAATAAAATACTCTTTTTTTATATGTATGTCCAATGCTAAAATTGTTTTAAATGCCTAATCATGATATAATCTTATTAGTTGAACAAATATTTTGGTAGGATTTTTTTAAGGCAATGCTGCATTTTTTTGCTATAAATATTTGTAAATTTTAAATTTAATTATTTCAAGATTTTTTTAAAAAAATGATTTGTATAAATGAAAGCAACTTGCAAGACTATCTATCTAGACAGTTCAGGAAAATAGTTATAATAATTATATATATTTTTTAATTTTCGCTTTTTGTCACTTTTTTCTTCTGATGAATGGTAACCATTTTATTGTTTTTTGCTGATTTAATTCGAGTTTCTAAGCCCAAATCTTCATTTTTAATTAAGTGGCCTTTTCATCTGGAACTAGACATTTCTTTACCCCTGAAAATAGAAAATATAATTTAATAATTGAGGAATACATATTACTATCACCAAGTTAAATATGTATTATTTATGAAAATAAAATATCTTTCAAGATAGAATTTTAAAAAAAATGTGAGTGACTTTCTTACCCAAAACATTTTCACAATCTTTAAGTTTAATTAAAAAGTACTTATAAGATTTTTGTTCTAGACAAAATTGTATTTATATATATATATATATATATATATATATTTCTATTTTTAAAAAAAAATGCTTAAAAATAGGATGTTAGTTTCAATGTGAAATTTATTTTGCAATTTGGGCTTTTGTTTTCTCTATGTTGATTGCATTCAATCCATAATAAATTATTTTTTCCCTCTTCAGCAATTATCATAACTATTATATAATTTCATTGGAAATTCATATGAAATTTTTAAATATTAAATTCTTAGAATACATTTTGTAATTTCTAGTACATGCCCAGTTTGTCCAAATATCCATAAGATTTAATTTATCAAGAGATATTCAGTAAAATAAATGATTTGCCAAAAAAAAATATTTTCATTTAATGCAATAAAGAGATTAACTACAAAAAAGAGAGAGAGAACAATTGTTTCGAGAACTTTGCTACACAAAGAATGAATTATGATCTATAATATGAAAGCTCAGTGAAATCTGTAATGTTGGGTGCAGTTAAAAATATACTCCTTCCTGCATCTTTGTCAGGTGTGTAAATCCGAACATCTGTTTTGGGTCAAGCAACTTAGACATATTGCGATCATTTGATTGTCATATTGCTTTAGTTAGAAGTTACAAAAATCACCAATATCTCTCGCATTATTTAGGCCGGGATAGCCTGGTTGGTAGGCTTTGAATTTGCATCCCTTGGGTTGTGAGTTCGAACCCGCCAGCCGAAGACTCTCCGTGTATGGTGGTGCCTGGCACACGTATAAATCTGTCGTGGTCACAAAGTTCTCCATAATGAGAGTAATACCACTGTGGGTAATGTATCATAGATAATCGTTCTCTAGTTCAGGTCTAAATTACGATCTGTGGTTGAGTGAATGTAATGCATGAATGAAGCCCGTCCGTAAAAAGGGTTGTGATGCGTGAGAAGCTAAATTGCACTCTTGGCGCTAGATGGCGCTACTGTAAAACAGGAGACGCAAAAATTTCGGCTTAAATTCGCTACTTTAGTCAGCGGGCTTTTCTATGTCAAGTGCCATCAGAAACAACAACACGTGTACATTATATTAAAAATCATATCCTAAAACAAATACTGCATTTTTAAAACCATACACATAAAAAGAAAAAAAAATCTAATACATTTATTAAGATACTTTTTCGTAAGGAATTTCATTTATGAAATTTAATGAACTTCTTAATAGAGTTAAACGTTTGATGAACAACTAGTGTTCAACTATATATATTAGTTACTAGCAATCAACTTTGTAGACGATCAAGCTGATTTTTAATAATATTTTGCAACTTCATTCATTTACGAGATGAAGCTTTGGATTTCTTGCTGCGAAAATGTTCAGGGGAGCAGTTTGAATCATTCATGCGGCGTTTTGTATATAGTGAACAGTTGCAATTCGACAAAAAGTTATAAGAGCAATTTCCATGCCACGCATTTTAACATTTTATAAATATAGAGATTAAATTGACTGATTTATTGGCATTTTATAAACTTAAGATCCCGTAACTATTTTTTTTCATAATATAAAAAAATATTAACAGGATTCTACATTTCATATTTTATTTACATTTTTTAATGCTGGATTTTAGCAAAGATCATTGAGCTGAGGTTTGAAAATTTTACTATTTATATTTGTTCTGATTTATTACATTCTCACCTCATAGACCGGTTAAAGATTATTGATAATATTTTTTCAGCTTTTTTTTTAAATTTGTATCCAGTATTGCCTTTTCTGTTAGTGGGTATTTATCTGTTTTAATCCGATTTTAATGATTAGTTTTGATTTGAGTGTATATCGAATATCCTGTTGGAAGGAAACAGAGATTAGCAAGAGAGACAATTGTACAGTGGAAGAGAGACAAAGTAGAAGCATTAAATCTTTTCTGTGATAATGTTATTGTTAATGATAACTATCTTGATACTCATATTTTCTAGAGGAGAAATATTGATTGAAAGGCCGACCATAAAATACAGTCATCAATTCCAAACATAATTAACAATCTTATGATACAACTAACAAGAACTAACTAGGTTAACTAACGAAGAAAAAAAATCATTATCTTTTTGTAAAATGAAAATAATATCAACAAAGTGAATGAATAGTTTTATCAGCTCATGAATCACGAGAGCACCATTTTATTACTTGTTTCGAGTTCCAATACACAAATTATCACAGAAATACTTTATTCAAATGTACCATAGTTTATACTCTGTTTATCATTAGTGAGACTTAAAAAATAAAAAAATAAAAAGAATCTAAAATAACAACAAAAAAAACTTTAATCGTAAAAGAATTTTTTTTATGGAAATATCTGTGCAATGTAGAGTTTATCATTAATAAAAAATACTTTGGATAGAATTTTTACATTAAAATAAATCGTTTAATCTTTTTTTTAAAAAAACCCGCCTAGATTAGAAAAGAGACTATACAGAAACTTTTACTCTACAAACAATGATTATCGTCCCATTCTCTCTCTTACATCGAATTTCTAAGGTTTTCGACACAGGTTTTCTTTTTAAACGAAGATAAATTACAGGTTTCTAACTGTTTCTAATCTTTTAAAGAGACCTTTCTCTTTCCCGGCATTTATCGATAGTCGATATCCACTCATCGATACACTGTTATGAATCGCTTCATTCCGATCGAAACACTTCTTCAGAAAATTTCGTGTGCCCAGCATCTTTTGGACAATTGCGCATGCTCGTAAAAAGGATAGCTAAATTTTTATTCGCTTAACTTGATGTTAGTGAAATGCTTAATATTGAATACGTCCCAAAATAGCCCTAGTGTTGCTTTAAAAACAGGATGTTAATATAACTAAACTAAGCTAATTAATATATAACCAAGTCATGTTTCATTCTAATCACCATGTACAAAATGTATATGATTTTTCAAATCTGACACCTGTGTCATCTTTTATCTGCTCCACTAAAGTTTGATGTTTGCACAAAGCATTGTAAAAAATGATGTAGTATACTCAAAACGAAATGCTTTCCTTTCTGTTTTTTGAACACGAATAATTTAATTCTAGCGATTAAGTAGTGTGATACAGATTTTGATTAAAATATTTTATAATTTAAAAGAAGATATTTGTGCGATAATAATAATTTTTTGCTAGAAAAACATGGTCAAATTCTGGTATATGAAAAAATTAAAATACAGTACACTCCCGATTATCCGCGGAATTGGGTGGCGCGGTCGCCGCGGATAACAAAAATCGCGGATAATCCGAAAAAAGCTAAACACGGGTATAGCAAAAAAGAAAACAGTCATTCCAACTTTGAAAAATCGTTTTATGTACAATAAAACGTAAAATAAACAGCAGGAAATGTTTGACTAACGCTTAATATTTTAGTATATCACTCAAAACTAACCTAAAATGCATTTTGTTAGTGAAAACAGAAAAGTGCTTTGTACTTACGAGAGGCGTCAAGGATACACAGAAAAATTAATACATATGTGCTGTTTTAATACTGTAATGTATTATGTAATTACAAAATCATAACTGTAAAACTGCACCGTTTGAAAAAATTAGTCAAAAAAAACAAAAAAACTTTGTGCGGCAGGCGCGGATAATCGGGAGTCTACTGTATGTACTTCGGGAACAAAATGCAATATACAGTTTCTAATAAGATTTTCGTATTGGATTCCTCGCGAAAATTCCTCAAACTTCTATGAATAAGATATATATTTCATTTTTAGACAAGAATGATTTTTTCGTATAGTGCAGTTGATTTATTTGTTGAATTTTAATAAAATGCATATTCGAAATGTCAGTTTCTAAAAATGCGTTGCTTAAAAAATCGATAGAAATCGAAATTACTGAATTTTAAATTGAATATCAGCAATAAGAAAATTATTTCAAGTATAAAAAGTAGCTTTTCAAGATTTTTTATATCATACGGTTCTTTAAAAAAAGATGATCACTATTAGATAAATGTTGTAGCACTCAATTTGATAATCCGCATTATCAGGTCTTAAACTTTATATAGCTTTAATTTTTTGAAATGATGGTTCACTTTAAAGAAAAGGCTAAGAACGGTCAATTGAGTATTTTCATTTTTTTCCCTTTGTTTTCTGCTATTAACAAACTTGTTAAAAGGTATAATAAATTTTGAATTTACCATATCATGTAAATATGTATATAAGAGAAAGAAATGATTTTTTGAAACTATTCTCCGAATCTACAATTATACTCATAATTAATAGTGAGTATATTTGTAGATGAGTATAATTGTAATTGTAAATTGTAGATGAGTATAATTGTAATTGTAAATTGTAGATGAGTATAATTGTAATTGTAAATTGTAGATGAGTGTAATTGTAATTGTAAAGTGTAGATGAGTGTAATTGTAATTGTAAAGTGTAGATGAGTATAATTGTAATTGTAATTGTAAATTGTAGATGAGTATAATTGTAAATTGTAGATGAGTATAATTGTATACTGTCTCAATCACCTATTTATTACGAATATTGATCGAATATTATATATAAGCCACGTATTTATTGGCATCAAAAATGTGTCTTTATACAGTAATGCATTAACTATTATTCAGTAAAAATTGCATAAAGATTATCCTCAGAATACCCTGAGCATAAAATTATGCTCAAAATCAACTATGCCTTTTATTCCATACTATATCTGTCACCTAATTATTACGAATATTGAGTGAATATTATATATAAGCCACCTTTTTATTGACATCAAAAATGTGCCTTTATACAGTAATACAGTAAATATTATTCAATAAAAATTGCATAAAGATTATCCTCAGAATACCCTGAGTATAAAATTGTTTAGAATCAACTATGCTGATTATTTCACATTATATGAGTCATCTATTTATTACAAATATTGAGTGAATATTATATATCAGCCAACTATTTATTGAAATCAAAAATATAGCTGTATGCAATAAGTATTATGCAATAAAAATTGCATAAAAGTTATCCAATCAGTAACTTCCACTCTACAAGCATGCGCCGTTACGCATTGAATACTGTCCAAAGTCAACCTGGTCGAAATGTGGAAGAGAAACTGCTAGTGTCTGAAAGTGATAGATGAGAAAATAAAGGTTTCTGGCTAGGGTAAAAGTGCAGGAGGCACCTACTTAACGATAAAGACTGCTGAGTTATTAATGATCCTAAATTAAATATAGATTACAGGTCGCCGTGAATTTTACAAGCTAAGATACGAGTCCATTGTTTGAGAGTGCGTCTTAAAGACTTGAACAGGTGTTGAGCACCTGTCCATTATCTGCGATGAGAATCCTTATTAAATTCCTCATCGCAAAGGATTTATTTGGGAAAGATGGCGCTGTTCGCTGCTTGTATCTTTAATGAATGATGTAAGGGTTTAAAATAATCGGCTTTAACCGTTTGTCAACTACGAATTGGTGAGGTGTTGGAAAGAAGGGGGGAATTGGTTTCGGATAATCTATTTTAAGAGTATTTCTATTCGTGAAATTGTTAGACAAGTTAGCATCCAGATACTTCAGAAATCAATAAAACTACGAAAGATATATCTGAAAACTTGATATGGTCTCTAAGAAATTTAGCTTAACATTTCTTGTAATTGTTACTTTTTTGTACTCATCGATTCATTAAATATATATCGATTTAAATCAGCATCATCTAAAAACATTTTTATAGTAATAATATAGGAAAAAATTTGTGTTAACTCATGCTCAATGTCGTATGTGCCACCAACTGAATTTTTAAACTTCTTCCGCTTTATAAAAAAAATATAAATTTTAAAAAAATCTGAACATTTTTGTTATGATCTAAGAAGCAGAATTATTGTTTTTTTTTATTATCTACTTATTAATCTTTAAATTTTTACCAAAATTATTAAGTATTCTTTTAATCATTTTTTTATCTCAGATTCTTCGATAGATGGCACCACTCTCACAAGAACCAAAATTAACTTTAAATTTATCCATCGACCAAAAATATTAAATGCATTGCAGTAAGTGATATGTATGATCTATTTCAATACAACTGTGATCAATGGCTTACTTCTAATACTTAATTCAAGTTTACAAAATTTCAAAACTCTGAGGAAATCAGGAAGATAATCGATTACAAAATTCATTCTCTACAAACATGAAATAAGTCAAAATAAATAAATGAATATAAAAGAACGTGAAGTGACAGATGAACGTGCAATCCCGTGTTCTTAGATGAATGCGCAGAAATTATCTTGCAGCTATAACAAATGAGTGAACTCCAAACAAGTGTATGATTTGTTATAGATATTTAACTAAGTATGTGAACTGTTAAAGCAGTTACACAAGCTCATTACTATCTTTTTCTCAGCTATCTTAGAAATGCAAAAAAAAAAAAAAAATCATTGGTACATTTTCAAGCAGCAAGAAAAAGAAAAACGAATGTATGGGCTTTTATTATTTTAAAATATTATCTCTGTAGCAGAAAATATCACGTATATTAACTTATCGTCAGTATACAATACATATTGCAAATAAAATTAAACACAAAATGTTTTTTCTGCAATAAGCAGCCAGAATACAAATTCGTTTATTTTTAAATAATATTTTTTTGACTTGCTTGTTTTTAATGGAATGCCAACAATATGCTTTATTTCGTTGAAAAATAAAAATTTAGCTTTACATCAATAATACTTGTGAATGGGAGAAACAAAGAATCAAAAAATAAATAAATAATTTAAACCAAAAGCATTCTCTTTACGCACATTAGGCGAGGAAAAGGAAGACAGTAGAAACTAGTTTAATAACAATTTACAATTCTGCTTTTCAAGATATGTAAACATTGAAGCATGAATTGGGAATCAAAAACGTCAGTTATCCAGAATTCGCATTTTATTTTGCAATGTGTGTTAAATGAACGGAAATTTTTGAATTGTTCATATAAAAAAATCACAAACTTTTCAAAGCTGAAAGAGATATTGCTTTAGTAACAACTCCAGAATCAACATATACAATTTAAGATTTCCAAATTAAAGTATTTAAACTATTCATTTCAAGCGAAACAATAATTTAACAGTGCTAAGATCTCAAAAATAAAAATTGTGAATTGTGCATTTTTTAATTGAATTAGCGATATTTATCGCGATTCTAAATCCCGTTTATAAAACTTGTTACTGTCTATGCAAGCTCCGGAGCTCTATCAGTTCTTAATCTCTCCCTCACCTCCCATCCCTCCTTGTTGTTCGAATTTCACTATAATTGGTAAGATTAAAGTAAATTAATTAAGTATAATTAAATAAATTCCTTAATGAAAATGACGTTCATTCTAGAAACGTTGAATAAGAATAATTAGAAGAGACTCGTAGTGAATAAATGTGTTAACCCTTTGCATTCGGAAGGTGACTCTCACTCACCATTCAAGAAGATTCATCATTTTGACATTTTATTTATTTATTTAATTTTAATTTTAATTTTTAAATATACCTGCAGAGTATTCAAAAGATACAAATTAATGAAACAGGAGAATTCAACTTAAATCAATTGTATATATTTATTTTTTTGAGCAATAAACAAGTCTTTGTATTAGGTGAATAATTAAGCATCGAAAACCTTTTTCGAGCGCAAAGGGTAAAGTTTTCAAAAGTTTCTTATATTTGACCACGCAATTGCTAAAATATGTTTCGCATACATAGAACAATACTGAAAAGCATAAAAACTTACTTTATAATTCATTAAGAGGGATAATATTTGTAAAAATTTTCACCTATTCAACACCAACAGTTTATTGGTGTTAAATTGGTGGTTTATTGGCGTTGGTCATTATGGAAATGAATCAATTGAAAACTTTTGACTGCTGAGATGAATCGAGT
Source organism: Argiope bruennichi (assembly GCF_947563725.1). NCBI lineage: Eukaryota > Metazoa > Arthropoda > Arachnida > Araneae > Araneidae > Argiope > Argiope bruennichi. The sequence goes on from NC_079156.1 coordinate 110,249,015, forward strand.
TTTAACCTTCCAACACATGGTTTGCGTCGGCAATCATCGATTAATCGTATAAGTTTCATTTACTGTTCAATCTCATAACAAATCTTTTTCTTGAAGCTAATTCTGTACTTAATTTATATGTAAATAATACAATCTTACCACTATCGTTTGCTTTTCTTACAGGAAGGGTGGTCTCTTGCTGAACAACATCATGGGTGTGGCGGGTGCAGCCCTCATGACTTTCAGCAAGGCCTGTGGAAGTTACGAAATGCTCATTTTGGGTCGGCTAGCCATTGGCTTCAATTGTGGTGAGTGACCTTCCCAGACGGTCATTTTTGATTGACACAAAATGGCATTATTTTTCAATAATTTGATTCCAGCCTTGGAATTAACCATACTTTAAATAGTCCTTAACCTATCAGTCTTAGAATGAAAGCCTAATGTATCACCCGGTCAATTAAAAGTTAAAGTGCATAATATGCTGATAATATTACTGTTTTCATGATTAAATATATTTCTTTATTGCTTTTCCTATTTGAATCGGTATCTTTGTGGGTTAGGATACTGTACCTGTTGGAAAATCGCGATTATATGTTCAGTGTCCTGACATAAACTTTAAGAAGAATTGATTCTTATCTCTTAAATACCATAATTTAATTCACAAATCGCCATGAGATTGCAGATTATTTATCATGCCATTATTTGCAACAAATTAAAAAAAAATAGAAAATTGGAAACTCTAAGCAGTTTTTTGCAGAAATCTCACACAAGAATTTTTTAGAACTTTAGAAAGTGGTTAATGTTTTATATGTTATTTTCAATCGTTTCGACATCTCTCCAAGTTGTTTCACTAAAAAAAAGTTTGAGAACTGACTAAAAAAATATTAGGTGTGTTTTCAAACACCATATCCTCCAACTGTTATGAAATTCCCTCAGTTGTTACGGTGAAGGCTACAGAGTTGCGGATATATAGGGGAAAAACTACAGAAAATTAAATTACAAGAAACGCCGAAAATAAACTCTTCCCGAATCCTCGCTCACAGCAATTAGTGAAATTTTTTTTAGCATGGTTTTAAAAGAAAGTGGACTCTTGTTCCTATATAAATGCAAAAACATTGTAGTCGTTCCTTATTACAAAATGCATATGGGAGTTTGCTATGATGATGTAATCTGAGTAATGATGACTTAAAGTACAAATGCTTACTGTTTAATAAAAAAATGCAAATGTCTGACAAATAATGTTAATTTGTTTGATCAACAAAATCGTATTGTGTGTTTTTTAAGTAAAATGATTTCACTTATATATTTAGTCAATAATAAATGCCTATTAAATAATTTTGAGTAATGTTTTAATTACTTAAAATTCTTCGGAATTATCTATTCTTCAATAATTTGTGGATATTCGTTATATGTAATATATCTGCAACAAGTGCTATGGATTATTGGATTACCAGTGTCGGAAAGAATGCAAAATATAAAATATCTTTTATTGTAGCTTAAAATTGAGATATTAATATAAAACAGTGGTGTTCTTCTGTAGAGCACAGACTTTGGAATCGATTTTATGGAAATATCCTTCATTTTGTGTTTTTGAACTGATTTTATGGAAATATCCTTCATTTTGTGTTTTTTCAACTGATTTTATGGAAATATCCTTCCTTTTGTATTTTTTCAACTGATTTTATGGAAATATCCTTCCTTTTGTATTTTTTCAACTGATTTTATGGAAATATCCTTCCTTTTGTATTTTTTCAACTGATTTTATGGAAATATCCTTCCTTTTGTATTTTTTCAACTGATTTTATGGAAATATCCTTCCTTTTGTATTTTTTCAACTGATTTTATGGAAATATCCTTCCTTTTGTATTTTTTCAACTGATTTTATGGAAATATCTTTCATTTTGTATATTTTCGACTGATTTTATTAAAATATCCTTCCTTTTGTATTTTTTCGACTGATTTTATTAAAATATCCTTCCTTTTTTTTTCCTGCCTATTTTATGGAAATATCCTTCATTTTTTTCAACCGATTATGTGGAAATATCTTTTATGTAGTACGCTCTTTCAGTACTTCTTCTTCTGATATTGCGTAGAATTAAGAGAAAGGGCACCGGTTTAAAAATTAGTTCTTTGCAAAAGATAGTTGCAAAAGTTCGCTTCAGAATATTTCCCATATATCATCAAAAATGAATAGTTGAACTGACCTAAACCTGAAAGAAGGCTAATACTGAGAATCAAGCTTTCTTGAAACCTGATAATGACATTTATTAAACCTATTCTTATTTGTAAATAAAAACATTTCAATGCTTCTCATTAGAGAATTTATCTTGTTTCAAATAAAAAACACACAAGAACATCCAAGAAGTCTTCTAAAGCGAACAAAAAAACAAATCATTTTCATTTCCTGACATAAAATAAAAACATAACGTTCAGTAAATAAACATCATAAACATTTTCCAAGAGCCGCAGAGTCCGAGACCGGGAGCCAACCGGAGTAGTTAAAGTGCAACCGCTGCAACAAATAAAAGCGCCTTCGGCCTGCGCCCGGACTATCAAAAACTTTGTTCCCCAACTTTCCTTCGTGGTGTGCCCGGATCTCTTATTTCCCTGTGGACACATCGAGGCCATTTCTTCGCCGACATAAACGCCAGGAAGCTCCGAGATGAGTTCTTATTCATCCTCTTTTTCCATTCCTCTTTCATTCTTGCCCAAGAATTGTTTCTTTTTATTCGACGCAGAATGAACGACGGACGTGTTGTAGAAGCAGAGCATCTTTTTCTGCGAGATGTGAAAGCAATTGCCCCAATATTCTTGAAAAGATATTTTTCAGCTTTATTTTGGTTAAGCTAAGTCCTTTTTTGGACACAGGTAGCTGTTTACATAAATGAAAGTGTTTGTTCCTAGATTTTTCTTATAATGTTTTCACTATAAAGTGTGTTGTTGTGTTTAGATTCGTTGTATGCATTGTGGATTTTTATCTCTTTGAAAGATAAACTCAGCTTTGTTGTTTCAAAACTCCAATTGAATTAAAATCACTTAACTAATTTTATTTATCTTCTAGCCTTTTAGAATTATTCTGTTCATGCACATAGGCAGTTGTTTAAACAATTGAAAGTGTTCTTTCCTAGATTTTCTTGCATGTTTTCACTGTAAAGTCCGTTGTTGTATTTAGATTCGTTGTATGCATTTTTAGTGTCTCTTTAAAGATTGGATTCAAAATCAGCCTGAAAGCTGCAATCTTGGAGTTAAAATCATTTATCTGATTTTATTTATCTAACCAGTGTTTTAGATTTATTTTGTTCATGCAGTTTTTTAAACAAATGAAAGTGTTTGTTCCTAGATTTTTCTAATATGCTTTCACTGTAAAGTGTGTTATTGTGTTTAGATTCGTTGTATGTTTTGTGGATTTTTCTCTTTGAAGAACAAACTCAACTTTGTAGTCTCAAAACTGCAATCTTGGAGTTAAAAAGCACTTATCTAATTTTATTAATCTAACCACTATTTTAGAATTATTCTGTTTAGGCAGTTGTTTAAAGAAATGAAAATATTTTCACCTAGATTTTCTTATGTTTTCACTTGTAAAGTGTATTTTTGTATTTAGATTCGTTGCTTGCATTTTGAATTTTTATCTCATTGAGGAATTGGATTCAAAATCAGTATCAAAATTGCAATCTTGGAGTTAAAATCACTTATCTAATTTTATTTATCTAACCAGTGATTTAGAATTATTCCGTTCACTCATACGTGCAGTTGCTTAAACAAATGAAAGCGCTCTTTCCTAGATTTTTCTTTTATGTTTTCACTGTTAAATGTATTCTTGTGTTTAGATTTGTTATATATTGGATTTTTTTTATCTCTTTGAAAGACTTGATTCTTTGTTTATTCATTATTTTCCTAGATTTTCCTTAATGGTTTCACTGTTAAATGCATTGTTGTATTTAGATTTGTTGTATATATTTTCAATTTTTATCTCTTTGAAGGACTGGTTTGAAAATCAGTCTCAAAATTCCAATCTTGGAGTTAAAAACCATTTATCTTATTATATTTATTTAACCAGTGTTTTAAAGTCATTTTGTTCCTGCACAGGTGAATCTAAAAATAGAAAATCTTTAATTTGATGATTTATCTCAAAATTTGGCGATATCTATAAATTTGGTAATCTCAATTATATGCTGAAATTAATTATTCTAACTTGTCCCTTCACTTAAATTTTGTATTCACATATGGCGCTATATAGTCAACCAGTCGATAGACTTCGCTCTAATCTTGATGCAGAGTTACAATTCTTGTTATAAAATGAAATCTATGTGAAATTTAATCTATTTATTTAGTAGCGGATTATATTGCTATTATTAATTAGTCTGTTTTAGCACCATACGACTATAATACAGTTGCAAAATTATTTTGGAGCTCTTCTTTTCTTAGCCAATATTATAATTGGTTTTTATTAAGCAACGAAATGTACATCGAACAAATTTTAAGGCCCCATCAGGGTTCGGGGTTCGAAGGAAGAACTTCTAGCGGCTGTGAGGAAAAATCGCCAGAGGTGTTATCGCTTCTACATGCAAACGATATAGTCGTACTTCTTTTTGATGGATTTCCTTCAAAATTTGCCCGTAATTAATTTTGATGTCAACGGCCACATCCCATATAAATTGGTTTAAAATAGAATGGTAATCCACAATCAAATCATGTAAAATTCTAGAATATTTCGAATTAATTTAAATATTTATAAACGCAGCATTTACATATTTGCTAAATTTGTTTATAATTTGAAGCACAAATTCATTTGAAATTAATTGAAATCACGACAAAATAGAAATATAAGAACCTATACATGTAATGATATTTTAAATCTAATTTAAATCTTAATCTATTTTCAACTTTTTCTTAACTTAACCCATATTTACTTCATTCTAAATTTCTTGACCCTATTCTTACTTTCTTATTTAATTAATTCAGCACACGCTGTATAAAATTGTTCACTCATCATTTTCTCAAGCTCCAAGTGAAGGGATACAATCCTTAATGGTTAGCACATTCTTTTAAAGATAATTAATTTTCCTTTTCCTAAATCTACACGTGGCAAAGAAATCCCTATAAAAATCTCGTTGTAAAAACCATTAAAGGGAAAATTTCGCTTTATTTTGCTTTTATGTCTCGATGTAAACTTACGTCAGTTTTATCATGGCTTATTATACATAATATACTTCCCGTAATAAATAAATAAAATTTAACCCTATGCACTCGGAGGGTGAATCACTCACCCTTCAAGACGGTTCATCATTTTGACGTTTTATTTATTTATCTAATTTTACTTGTTAAAAATATCTACAGAGTAGTCAGAAGATACAAATTAATTAAACAGGAGAATTCAACAGAAATCAATTGTATATATTTATTTTTCTGAGCAATAAACAAGTCTTTGTATTAGGTGAATAATTCAGCATCGAATTACTTTTTCAAGTGCAAAGGGTTAAGTTTTCGAAAGTTTATGTTTGACCACTCAACTGCTAAAATATGTTTCACATACGTAGAACAATACTGAAGTACTAACAATACTAAGCATAAGAACAATAAGAATAAGAATAAGAACAATAAGAATAAGAGCAATACTAAGCATAAGAGCAATAAAAATAAGAGCAATAAGAGTAATACTAAGCATAAGAACAATACTAAGCATAAGAACAATACTAAGCATAAGAAAAATGCTAAGCATAAGAACAATACTAAGCATAAGAACAATACTAAGCATAAAAACTTACTTTATAATTCATTAAGAGGGATAATATTTGTAAAAATGTTCACTTATTTAAAATTGTTGAACTTAACGCCAACAGTTTATTGGTGTTAAATTGGTAGTTTATTGGCGTTGATCATTATGGAAATGAATCAGTTGAAAACTTTTGACTGCTGAGATGAATCGAGTTTTAATCTTCCAACACATGGTTTACGTCGGCAATCATATATGCAACAGAATTTGAGCCTGTTACTCGGCGATTTCTTGAGAGATTTTTGCTTGGTGTACTTATAAATTTTGAAATTTCATTTTTTCATGCTGTGACGTCTTTTAAGAGCAAATAATAGTCAACAACCTGTTAGTGGAATATGTTTTAATAAGTAATTAATTGCACCCATCACAGGAACACATATATAAAAGATATAAAGTTATTTCAGCATTAAATGGGCCGTTTGTTAACAGTATTCTGAGGCCATATTCCTCTTAACACATCACACACACATCGTCTTGCCACATAACACCACTCATCCTCACGTCACTCCAGCATAGCTTCTCTCGTTCTGGTCTTTTTTTGAGTTCGCACATACAGGTCGCTAGTCAGAACAATGCTCTATTTTTGTTTCAGATTTTGAATTCTTGGCTTATAATTCTGAATACTTAGCTAATTCTTGCTAAATTTGTAGAAGCTCAGTTCCCATTGTTTAATCCTTAAATCCTATTGTTGCTAATTGTCTACATGCAGTTCCACTTAATTTTATTCTAAAAACCCGTTGATAATAAATACAATGTTGTTATTATAAATACAATAATATATTAATATACAATAATATGGAATATTGTATTAATAATTCATATTATTAATACAATAATATGGAATGTTGATAATAAATACAACCCGTTGATAAAATATCACGTATGAAAGAAAAAAAAGTTGACGTTACTTTGGGGAGTTAAGTTATATAGTTTTTACATTTGAATGTGATAGGTGATGAAGTTCAGTATGTTACTTGAAGAGATATTTTCAATTGTCGAGTTCCCTATAAAGGTGTGATTTATCTGATATCTATATTACATATAGCTTTTTTTTTTTAAATAAATATACCATATTATGTATACCACTGGATTTTTTTTTATTTATTTTTTTCGTAACCTATGACTAATTTACTATAATAAACGATTTTTTTTAATTCAAAACAAATAATCATGGGTTAAATGTAGAGATTAGAACTTAAAATTAAGGAGGCGGTTCTGTTTAATGTTAAAATTATGAAAACTATCTTTAGTGATATTTTGTAAAATAACTTTATAGTTACAAAAAAGAATAAAAGCTAGTAAAAATATTGACATTAATCTGTTAAATAAAGTTTTAAGCAGATTTCTTAAAATCCAATTTATGCTGTATTTAATAATCACTTTTGTGTTTTAATAGGACTGAACACAGCCCTGGTGCCTATGTATCTTTCTGAAATTTCTCCTGTTACGCTTCGAGGAGGTCTCGGTAAGTGCTTTCACTTCACTTCTTATCTGCCATTCTTTCAATTTTTAATGATGCGAATGGATGAAGGCTAAGCCATTAACAGACCAAACGCATCCATCGCAATCAATCATCGTCGACTTGATAAGTTTTAGGCTCTCCGCGTGGCATCACTGATTAATCTCGGTAAGAATAAGGAATTAATATTTAATGAGGATGTCAGCTAAGCAATCTCAATTGTTTAGGATGGAGTTAATTGACAATGGACCCTCTTCTGGATTGGAGAGCTTTGTTTGGTATTGGAAGATATATAATTATAGACTAAACCTCTGATTTGAAGGGAATGCATATCTAGCGGGACTATTTAATCCACCCACCCCCTCAAACTTCCTATCTACTGATTTATAGGTAACAGTATGAACATTCAAGAAAACTGATATTTCTTCATACATTTTATTAACTAGCTGCCTTCGGCGACCATTTAGATACAAATATTGTTACGTTAACTGAAATAATGGCTGCATTTAATATCAATTAATTATCTTGTGTTTAGTAATAGTAATGATTATTTCAGAAAAGTTTTTTTCAATAAATTGATTGTATTGCAGCTATAGACTTTATATTATTAGTCTTACACCTGCTCTGTTTATTGTGTGCATAAAGGTTTCTAGAAGAGTTGATTCCCACGGCATCATTGATCCCATCACAAATGTAACTGTTCGGATAATCTATTTTTTAGCACCAAAACTACCAGGCCACTTAAAATGAGTGTTTAATCTCTGTTAGAATCTATGCCTATGTAGATATAGGGTAGAATCTATGCCTATGTCAACCTCTGGTAGAATCTATGCTTATGTCAACCTCTGGTAGAATCTATGCTTATGTCAACCTCTGGTAGAATCTATGCTTATGTCAACCTCTCGTAGAATCTATGCTTATGTCAACCTCTCGTAGAATCTATGCTTATGTCAACCTCTCGTAGAATCTATGCTTATGTCAACCTCTGGTAGAATCTATGCTTATGTCAACCTCTGGTAGAATCTATGCTTATGTCAACCTCTGGTAGAATCTATGCTTATGTCAACCTCTGGTAGAATCTATGCTTATGTTATTATGTAATCTTATATAGAATATGTGCTTATGTAAATCTTTGGTAGAATCTAATCTTATGTCAACCTCTGATAGAATCTATGCTTATGTCGACGTCTGGTAGAATCTATGGCTATGCCTATCTCTGGTAGAACTTATGTCTATGTCGATCTCCGGTAGTTCTAGTTTTAATTACATGTTGTTGTTTTTTTTTCATGATATTACGATTTTGCTTTCTTATTCCATATATAAACTTCATAGCTATTAAATAGAATATTTTTTCCTTAGATTTCAATAAGGAAGAAATGCATACGATTAAATATCCGATAAAGCAATGAATCGGTTTTATCCTTACATATGTTTTAGATTCTTCGTTCCTTCATAAAATAATTTTTGTCCCTTTTATGTTTTCTTTATTCTTGTTTTTTTATCTCATATTTTTTTTTAATTTTATTTCCTCCTATCCTTGATGTTCTAATTTGAATCAACTAAATTCTCTACCGGCTAACCCGCTCAGTTAAACTAGATCGAATAACTAACTAGACAACTAAATGATCAGTTTATTGCAATAATACATTTAATTAATCTTTATTTTCTGTGATGCAATACATGGCACTGAATCGTTTCAGTAACTAATTTCACAAATGGAAGACATCAGCATTTTGTTTTGAAAATGGAGTGACCACCAAATTTTTACCGAGGTACACCTAATCACCCATCACTGGAAAAATTCTTGCCTTTCAGTTTTTTTTGTCATACAAACACCCTATTTATTCAGATGTTCAAAAGGAGCTCTCCATATACATGCCGTCGCATGCATAATTCAAAAATTTTGGACAGGTTTTTTCAAAATCACAGACCTATCTTTTTCCTTTCGATATATTCTCAATGATTGAAAATTGGATTCGCGTTTCGAAATTCCACCAACGGAAATTTTAATCTTTCTTTTTTTCTTTGACTTTTTTTTTATTTGTACCCTTTTCTGCTTACCGCCGTCAAAGTGGATTAATTATAGCTGTTAAACAAGGCGATGGGAACTATCCCTTTTTTATATATAAATCTTATTTCATTATTCTTTTCCAAAAAGTTTCCGTAATATAATGTTTAAAAAAACCCAGTGGATCAACCATGTTCTTTTTTTCCTCTCCTCTACCGAAAAACTGTAACAAACTCGCCCAAGAGGAGATGAAAAAGGTACAAAAAAGTTAAAGAACAAAACCTTAACTATTTTTTTCTTTTAAGGTTTGGTGGGTACTACAAATAACTTTTAAATGAAAAAAGGGGGAGGTTCTTTACTCTCAGAATTAAATTACAAGAAGAAAGGGGAAAAAATTGAAAAGAAAATCACTGTCTCCTGGCAAGAAGTAAAAAGGAAGGGTTCAGAGGAAAATTTAATTCTTTCCCTGCGCCAGAGCTTTAAATTCTTTCCCAATTTGTATGCAAGGAATTAAACTTTCCAAGGGCTGGCGGCTGCAGGGTGTACTCTTGGCCTTGAAGAAGAAAAGGGGCGAAATTACGCGATGTTTCTACATTTTTGCATTCGCGCCCCAGTGTTCACGGCAAGGGCTGCGGTGGAAGAGTATTTAATCGACCTATTCATTATTCTTTCCGTGGTAGGGCATTAGGGCGGTGGGTTCTTATGCATGATACCCCAAATGGGCTCCGAAGCACCAAGAGTCTTAGTTCAAATCTCCGTTTAATTTCGGTTTGAGTCGACCTATTAAGGATGTGCTTTGTTGGTGAAGATGTTTTACTGGGAATTTAAATTTTCGGGTAAGGTTTGAATAAATTTTGCGTGTAGTGGCACGTTTCTTTACGATATGTCATATTTGCGTGTGTGGTTTTCTGTTTGCATTAGTTGGATTCTGAGACATGAAACAGCGATGAACATGCTTTACGTTTTGTATTTTCATAATTGCATGTTTAAATAAACGAATAAGCGTGGTGATATTTTTCCTTTCTTGTATATGTAGTGTAATGACTTGATCCTGTCCAATAAAGGGTAACGATTATAGACAATTTTCTTTATTTACAGCCTTATTTACATAAAAAAACAACTTTCTCATCTAGGTTAAATAAATGTACTATTTATATCGCAGTTGAAAATTAAATAAGAATAGTTCCTCGAATACTTTCGGAGAAAACAACTTCACAAGAACAGCTAAAAGGCTGTTGGCGTCTCAGGTTACTACAGGGATTGCTCTAGGAATCCACCGCATTTCCTTCGGGTGGAGTTTTACTCAGAAGTCCGATTCACACGAAGCTTCTCTGACCTTTCCTCACGACCAATCACTCTCCTTTTTTTCTTCCGAAAAATCTCGCATTTTATTTTTCTCTCAAACTCCACCTGTCATGTCCCCATTGGTACACTTGGGCTCCCTGATACACAATCAACGTTCAGATCAAATCTAAATGGTCTCCGGTCGTACCGTGGGAATGTCCGTTGATGATAAACCCTCCACAATGGAAAAAATGAAGATTTATATCAAGAGGGTTTGACACTCTCCCCTGTCGAAGACACGATTTATTTCCCTGGAAAACTCACGTGTGGTTCCTTATCTGGACTCACACTCATTGGCCAGATGACCGTACTTAAAAGGAGGGTCCCCCATTTGGCAATCTGGAGGCACTTAACATGTGGGAGTTTTACACCGTTGATTATACAGATGCCAATTATCGAGTGTGGGAAAAGGGAATGTCACAGTGGTCGCCAGGGTTTCAGGGTGATTAAGCTGAATCTTTACAGTAGTATAGATTAAGTATAGTAATTGTCAAAACATACAAACTCGATATTTTGGCGAATATCTAATTTTTAGACCTCTCTGTGTTCGAAAAACGTATTTCTGGAAAATGTCCGTCTGTCTGTGACAAAAATAACTCAAAACTGCTTTGAGCTAAACGGATGAAATGCAGTCTTTATACCAAATTTGTAGATTTCTATCAAATTTAGAGCAAAATCTGGTCAGAGCAGTCTGTCTGCACGGCTGTTCGGATATAAGTTAACAAACACGATAACTACAAAACGAAGAGATAAAATTTAACACATGCATTTAGCATCTATAATGTAGTGCATCTATCAAATTTAGAGCCAAATCTAATGAGTTGTGAAGCGTCTGTACGTCTTATATTCAGAAACATATTAACTGAAAAACGCAATGAGTTAAGTATATAAATGGGCATGGGATTTGGTGACTACAAGTGTAAATTTTTGTTTCAATCGATCGGATAAAGTGTGTCTAAAATACTGATTCGACTTCTGAATGTTAATAACCACATGCCAGGACTTAACTCGCCAAAGATGACACGGCATATTCAATAAAAATGCTGAATTCACGCCAAAAATTAATATACCGTTGCCATTATACGCCAATTCCCTGTAAGGCGTAGTTTGGAGTAATACCTTTATTAGAGAGTGCGCGAAAAAGTTTTAGAGGACAACTCCCGCTGGTTTATATAAGGAGAAGGATAGCTGGATGTAAAGGAGAAACATTTGCAATATACGTATTTTGAAACATAGCTGATTTTATTGAATTTGATGGTAAAATTCTTAAGTCTTTTTATAAAATATTTGTCACATTGTAAATAAGAATGTTTGCATTGGAAACTACAGAATCGAGTCAACCTCGCATTGAAGATTAAATTAAATTCTATAGAGGTCACATCAGTGTATCCTAAATAACTAAAATATTATTTGATTCCTTATTGCATAACTGCACTAAATAACTATCTCACGTTTTCTGTATCGTTGTATTCTAAAGCTATTCAGAAATTAAAACGCAAAATCAGAATAATAAACAATATTTGATGTACAGCTAATGGTGATCCTCAACATATAACGCTTTTAAAATCTAGAATTTGAATGACTATTCTTCGGATTCGGTAGGAGATAAAGACAATGTATGAAACTCTTCATCTCTTCTAATAATAAAAGAGAAAGTGTGTGTTGGCAAAGTACGGACCAACAGACAGTCGACCCTCAGTTGAGTTTGGTTCAAAATTTAATATGTGTCTACATTCTAGATGTTAAATCTGTGTACCGAATCTCATCTATCTAGCTTTATTTGTTTTGTAGTTATAGTGTTAACTTATATACAGGAGATGAATTTCCTCTGAACAGATTTTATTCAAAATTTGATAGAAATCTGCAAATTTGGTGTCAAAACCGCATACCATATTTCATTCTTTTAGCTCAAAGCGTTTTTGAATTATCTTTGTCTTAGACAGACACACGGACATTTTCCAAAAATGTGTTTTTTGAAGTCAGAAAGGTCTAAAACGAGGGGATACGTCAAAACCTCGAGTTCGAATCTTTTGAAGATTACTGTTCTTTCTCTACACTGCGTATACAAGAAAGTAATAAAAGGAATTATTAAAATAAAGCAGAAATGTATGCCTGTTAAAGTTAATGGTTTTTCTATAACATACCAACCACTTAGAAAAATTGAAAATATAATTGTCAAATAAACAGAACTGTTATTTATAAATCAAAATATTTTTATGTTAAAATTGCCTAAACATTTTACTTGATTAAATCTTTCTCCTAATCTGATCATCTCTTAGCAAATTAAATACTTTTCCACTGCAGGTCAGCAAGTTAGATGTAGAAAACCAGCAAATAGAAAAATTTCCTATTTTCAATATTATAAAGCATTGCTTATTCGACACATTAACCCTTTAAAGGGACAATTTTTTTTAGTCATATTATGTTAAAATATTTTTAGGCTTGAAATTAGAATAAGAAAAGGGATTCATTTATCTTTTTAGATATATTTAATTTGATTCATTAATTAATTTGGTTAATTTAAGTAACAAATCAAGACACGTCATTTTGTGTGAGATAAAGAACTGAAGCATTTGTTTCTGTCTTTCTAAAAAAAATTGTCCGAACTTATGCCAACCTACATAATTTCATACAAAGATTGATAAATTTGGTTGGAAGCATACTTCCCAGGCCCTAGTAAGTGTTAAAATGAAAAACCATATTTTAAAATTTGGCACTCACATAATTATTGCTTTCTTTTTCAAATATCGAAAAAACGTTTCGTGAAAATGTATTATAAATTTCATTTTTTCAAATTGGAAATACTCTAGCATTGTCAAAGAAAACCTATCATCAAACAGAAACAACTTTTTTTTATTTGATTTGATTTAATTAAATCCATTTTACCGTTCAACTTTTATAAGAATTCTACACAATTTCAGAAACTATTTACCGCCATTTCTTCCCAGGTAGTCATTCAATGTAAATTATTCACATTCCTTTTACAGAAAATGGGAACTTTACAATTCAACCCAATCACTCCATTTTTCAAATAAATCTAAACTTAAACGAATTATTTGCGCATATTCTTTCTCATGCATTAGAAAAATCTATCTGAAATGGCCCCCCCAAAAAAATATCAAAACCGTCATCAGGCAAATATTCTTCCCCCTTTTTATGTCTTTTGGAAAAGAATTTCGAGGATGTCTGTGATTTAAGGGGCCCCATCTCCGATGCATGAAGTTCTGCCTTTTCTTTGATAACTTTCTTCCCCACTTTTTTTTAAATGTAAGCCGATCATTTTTTATCGTTACTCTTCCTCCACCCCTCACTTTCCCACTTGCCATCTAATGGCGTCTCTGGCAAAGTGAATGCCACCACTGGAAACGTAATATTGACGACCAGAATGCGGAAATAGAAAAGAAGGGTAGGAGAAAGACGTCATTTTTATTTCATGGGGTCTGTGTGGGTAACTCGAAATGAAGACTGTATCAGGAGAAAAAAAAAATGTTTTTTTTCTTCGAGTGTATAAAAATTTTTTGCACACAAACACGATCTATAAGGAAAGGATTTTTAACGAAAGGCGAGGTTTTGATTCGAGGAATAGAGCAAGCATATCGTGTTTTTTTTTTTTTTTTTTTTTTTTTTTTTTCTTTTTCAGGAACGAGTTGTGTAACTTCTGATGGTTCTCAATAATATTTATAATCTTTCTGTATTTTATTATATCAATTTTGATCGTTAATGTTGAAAATGTAAGTGCGATGAAAGTTTATGCTCCTATTTTAACCCTACGCTGATCGTATAACCATTTGTCTACATTTTCTTTTCTTTTATAAGCTTCACGTAACTGTTCCAAAGGGTGACAATGAGTGTTTGGAAATCATTTTTAAAATGCTTTTTTGATAAATAGTCACAGAAAAGACCGATATATGACAATATTGGTACTAGAATTAGATTTAAATTGGAAATTTGGATAAATACGAAGTTATTTTTTTACCGTTAAAAATATAATCAAAATATTTTGATTTTTACGTTATGAAATATATATTGATAAAAAATGGACTTTTATTTTTATTGCGGATTTGTTATAATGTGATTTTTGGCCCTGGGATTTGTTTAATTTATATCTTAAATATTTAGTACATTTTAATTTTTTTTTTTTAATTTCACGAAAAAAAAATTTTAATTTAAAAAAATAACTTTTTCTACTGTTTAGAACTATTTAAAACAAATATGTAGGAAATAAAGTAAAAATATCATACATTCTAGGGTTAAAAGTTTGTACTCAATTTTTTTGTAACTTCTATTTGTTTTTATATTTTAATTTCTGTATTTTGATTTTGCTGATGAATTTTTGGAAAAGATTTCAGATAACAGAAGATTAATCAATCTTTGTCTCTTAAATTTGAATTTCAGACTTCCATTATTTAATATTGACGTAAAATCTGTAGTAGTAGCGTACAGATTTCTAAACAGAAAATATATTTCTTGAAAAATTAAAAAGGATATTTACCCAACAATACATGACTTTTTATTTTTTAATAAAAGAAATATATGCGTTTTGAATAGCAGCGTATAATTTTGGGAAATTATTTTTTAAAAATTTAATTTTTTCGCGAATTTTTTTTTAAATTAAAATTTGCGAAATAATTCTATTATAAATTAAATAATTTCCCAAGACACAAATCACATTATAAAAATTCTGTAATAAAAATAAAAGTCAAATTTTACTTATACATTTTTTACAATGCGGGGAAAAATGTATTGATAGTATTTTTAATGATAGAATTATTTATACAACCATCCTGATACTTTTTCAATTTAAATCTAATTTTATTACCAATTTTGCCATATATATATATATATATATATCAAAAAGCATTTAAAAAGGGATTTTCAAAGAACTCACTGTTGCCCTTTGGAACAATTATGTGAAACTTGTAAATGGAAAACGAAGAACTACACAATGCATTATAGGGTTAATATATTGAAGAAGTCAGCAAATTAAATGTAACATAAAATAAACATTTTATAATAATAATGGCATATTTTGTAATAACATATCCCTTTGTATTCAGAAAAGTAATTCGATGGATAATTATTCACCTAATACAAAGATTTGTTTATTGGTCTGAAAAATAAACATGCATAACTGTTTTAAGTCGAATTTCTTTCAAAAATTAATCTACATCTTCTTACCATTCTGTAGACGTTTTTAACAATCAAAATTGAAGAATAAATCGATAAAACGTCAAAATGATGCATCGTCTTGAATGGTGCGTGAGAGGCATCATCCGAATGCAAAGGGTTAAGGCTCATAAAGGTTTTGGAATAACATATTTAAGTTGAAAATTTTCTAAATCGCCAAATAAAAAAGGATGTAAATTTCTATATAAAATCAATACGTTTTTGTATGTCCCGAATTCAATCAGATCCATTCTAAATTTTATATCCTTATTCGAATTCTTTCATTTCATTTCCAAATAGTCAAACAATGAAAATCGTTTGCATTTTTATGCAAATTTGAAACTTTACTATTCTATTTAGCCTGTTTTTCACTAAGCCTAAATTAAAATGAATTATTTCTGCACATCATTTCTCATTTACCTTCCCCCCCCCCAAAAAAAACCCGTCCGAAACGGGGGGGGGGGAATGTAGATATCGAACGCATCATCAGGTAAATATTCCCTCCCACTTTTTTACCTTGGAAGAGTTTGGAGGGGGGGGGATATGTATGATTTAGGGTGCCTCATCTTCGATGCATGAAGTTGTACCTTTTTTTAGATTATTTTCTTTTTTACTTCTTTTTAAATGTAAGCCGATCATTTTTTATCGTTACCTCTCCCTTCCCTGTCATCTAATGGTTTCTGTGGCAAAGTGGATATCACTGCTGGAAACATAATATTGACGACCAGAATGCAGAAATGGAAAAGTAGCGTAAAGAAAAAAAGATGCCATTTTTATTTTATCCGAGAGTATGCGGATAACATGAAATAAAGACCCGTAAAAGAAGAAGAAAAAAATAAACGTTTATTTCTTTAAAGAAGGATAAAAGTCTTTTATACAACTACGATCTACGTAGGATAGGGTTTGAGAGAAATAGTGGAGATTCGGTTCGTGGAATAAGTTGAAGCGTGATTTTTTGTATTTTCAGATTGAGTTGTGTAGCATGAATGGCCGCAACATTCATGATTTTTGAAAGCGTTTTCTGTATTTTATTCGTTTGAATTCGATCTTTAGAGACGATGTTGAGAAAGAAATTTTTATGGGAGTTTTGTACTGCTAATTTGCTATAAAATATGAAAGCGTTTACTATAAAATATGTGTATGCGTTTGTGTGAGTAGATATAATTTTATATGACCGCACTAAAAACCACTGCACTTTTAAAATTAATTCCCTCTAACTACCAACGAAAAAAAATACTTATATAGATTTCATATGAGCAAAGAAAGTCTTATTAGTATTTAATGATAAAAATAATAATAATAAGATCAGATTGCTCATAGCTCAAGTCAATAATATTTGATGATATTAGAATAATGAAGTTCCAATTTTCACTACAGGAATAACCATATTCTAGAAAAGCAAAATTTGAGAACCGAGAAGGCTAATTTTAGATGATTTTTAGGTAGATTTCTATAGGAAGACTATTCATTACAATGGTTCTCATGACAAGACTTCGGTAAAATTTCTTCAATTCTTTCCCGATCATGGTGAATATATATACAGGGTGTTTATAAAGTCCCGGACCCATTTTGATGCTTAATAACTCATAAAATAATAAAGATAGATTTAAATTAATAACATAAATGGTTAAATAGACTCAAAAAGTTTCATGACCCTTTTCAATGAACTTCCACGTGTGCCCCCTTCGTCGCACGGAGAATATCAAGTCGATAGTCAATTTCACGCCAGGTAGCGACAAGCATGTCGGCATCCACAGAGCCATTTGCGCACTTTATGGCGATTAACAATGCCAGAAACATGAAAGGATGCTTCATCGGAGAACATTATGCTCTTCAGAAAATCAGCTGCATCTTCTATCCTCCTTAGCATATCTGTTGCAAAGGCCATCCTCCTAGGCCTATCGTTCGGTTCCAAAACTTGAACAATTTGAACTTTGTATGCATGCAGTCTTAATTTTTTCTTAATAACCTTGTACACCGTCGAAATTGGCATATCCAATTCTGTTGCCGCTGATCTCACAGATATTCTAGGATTGTGTAAAAATGTCTCTCTGACATGCTCAGCATCAAAATCACTTGTGCAAGGACGTCTGGAACGTTTCTTATCTTCGATACTTCCAATTTCTAGAAAATTCTTTTTCCACCGCAAGATGCTGTTTTTGGATGGAGGATCTTTTTGGTAAATTCTTCTGAAATTTCTCTGTGCTTGCCCTATCGATTTCATTTCTATGAACCACCATAAAATCTGTGCTTTCTCTTGTGGTGTATGCATTCTCCTTAATATCCGCTCGAATAAAACATCACATACAAAAGTACTACATAGAACAAACACATCAAAAGTAAACATGACATTGCAGTAGTTGACAAAAACAAAAGAGAGAAAAATGCAATTAATAAGCAGACAATATTTAGAAAAGTACAGATATTTAGACTGGAAAATGAAATTATCTGAAATTAACCACACGCGCAGACGATATTTACAAAAGTAAAAATATTCAAACCTGAAAAGGAAAATATATGAGTTATTCCATCAATAAATGTCATAAGTGTGTTTATATCTTTATTATTTTATGAGTTATTAAACATCAAAATGGGTCCGGGACTTTATAAACACCCCGTATATATATATAATATCCGCTCCGAGTGAAGGGACAAGAAATTCTTGACCTAAACAAATTCTTCTAAAAGATCCCTATGTTTCTCTTGTCTAAATCGGCGCTTGCAGAGAAATCCCTATCAAAATCTCATGGTATATAAAACCAGGTACAATTAATTTCCCCCTCTTTTTACGCTAATCTGCTCATGCATCGCTCAGTGAGCGGACGCAAGTTCGCTCGCGCCTCTTGTAAACAAATCGTGTCACCCGGAAGAAAATAAAACGAAGTTAAAATTTCAAAGTGTATTCAAGTGTTCAATATATATGTAAGCATTATTTTATGTGAAGCAGAATGCAGTTTGAAGACAGTGAAGATACTTTTAATTTCGTGACGTCGTTTTATTTCATTTTGAAGAAGCAGGCATATGTACAAGCGATGAGCACACAGAACGACACAGAGAAGGAATGAGGAAAAAGCTCTTGGTCATTTTATCCCTGGTATTATATAACCTATGATTTTGATAGGGAAAATATTTCTTTGCAGTGCTAATATATTACGAGATTTCTATAGGGATTTTCGTTACACGCGTGAACAAGGTAGGGGAAACACAGGGAGGTTTTAAAAAAAGAATTTGTCTCGTCAGCGGTATTTTGTCACTTCACACGGAGTGTGGGAAAGTTAGGCTTTTAGCCGATTCAGCAATTTTACATAGCTTCTCTTGAATTAATGAAGTAGAGACAGTGGAATTGGATCAAGAAATAAGAGAATGTTTTAGAATAAAGTTATTATGGGCTAAATTAAGATAAAACCTTGGAAATTAATTAAATTGAAATTAAAGTTTAAAATATCATTACATATATATATATAAGGAGAATTTTTGAAGCAGTGTCGTGGCTGAAGTCAGAGAAGACACTTTGAATTTTTAACTTTGTTTTATTTCCATCCCGGGAGGCATGATTTTTTTGTACAAGCCGAAACGACGAGCCACAACGCAGAATGACACAAAACGAAATGAGGAAAAGCTAGCAAAAATGTTATCCCTTTGAATATGTACTGTGAGATTTTAATAGGGATTTCCTACATGCTTCGACCACAGGTAAGGGAATCATAGGGATCTCTTAGAAGAATTTGTTTAAGTCAGCAATATTTTATCCCTTCACTCGGAGTGTGGGAACTTGTTGGCTTTTAGTCGATTCAGCAATTTTAGAGCTCGTGTTGAACTAATTAAATAGAAAAAGGGGAATGGGATCAGGAAATAAGAGAATATTTTAGAAATGAAGTTAAAAAGTGCTGATTTGAGCGAAAAATTTAGGAAATTAATTAAGTTTAACTTAGATTTTAAAATATCATACACACACACATGCACATATATAAAGCTTTGCTCATGTTATCTTGTGAACAGGTTAACTAGAATAATTTTGTTTGGATTTTAACTGGCTTGGAATATGTTGTTATAAATGCAAAAAAATTCGGACGAGTTCGTAAATGGCCCATTTTGCTCAAAGAAGGTGGAAATGGTAACGGGTCAAAATTTTCATTTCGCTACAACTTTCTTAATACTGAAGATAGAAAAATAAATTCTACTAGCCAAATGAGTGCCTCATTGAGACAAACAAATTTTGTATTTAAAGTTTTTTGATAACTCGATATCTTGGAAGTTAGGGGTTGAAACGTGATTTTCAAGTCTTAATCTGAAACTGTTTCTAACGTCACCAATTTACGTTGCCATATAGCAACTTAGATGTAAAGAAAATCTACCTTTGCTTTCCAGCTGGCCGAGAGGAATTTTTTTTAATTGTAAAAGAATGCTGTAAAAAACAGATTTAAAAATTCGTATTATTTATTTATAAATAAAAAAATAATAATTCAGAAAATTTTGTTCCAATTTTGGGACATATCGAATAATTAAAACAAAAATTGAAACTACCCTAATAGACTATCTATGGTTATTGCAATGATATGTATTCGTGTCTGAACGAATCTACGTTCATAACAAAAGTAATACCATCATGCTCAATCCAACTTCGTAGATGAAAGCTGTCTAAATAATTCGTTTTCATCGATTTTCATCATGCTGAGAGTGCATCCTTTTTCGAGATATTTATTCTATGCAAAATATGACGAACTAATTTTTTTTCTTTCCTCCGACATCCATTTAAGAAGATATTTTGAAAATTTAATAAGACAAAGCTTTTAATTTTTTTCTACCCACTTACTTTAATTAAACTGCACAATCTGGTATTTTTCCAGGTTTATTTTAAGCACATCTGCGAAATACTTTGGGTATAAATGGATAATTTTGTATATAAGTGTGAGGCATTTAGGGCTAAATGATGTCTATAATTAGTTTTAATGAAGACAATGGGTCGATTATCGGGCATTTTCATCTTTTACATAAGCAATTCTTGCAATGACATCAAATTATCTTTTTTTATTTTTTGAGCTTCTACAAGAACAATTAATCTGTTATCATTAAGTGACTGCAATTATCTCAGACATTAAGTGAATGACACGAAAATGGTTATCGTGTTAAATACAATCCTAAATTAAAACTCGGTAAGTTTATGAAAAAGTATATTTATAGTCGAAGATTGATAGAATGTTGGGAAATTTATGTCGTATCAACGCTGAAAATTGAATAGTTCTTAAATTATTATGATATATTTAAACAAGAGATAAATTTAAGCAATAATCGATATTCTGGGCAACAAAATTTTGAATTTAATACGAAGTTTGGCTTTACAGACTTCTATTCTTAACTCAAAAACACTTATTATTACTAGTCAGGGGAATTGTTTTCATGACATTGAATGAGAGGAGTAGGGATGAA
Organism: Argiope bruennichi; assembly: GCF_947563725.1. Taxonomy (NCBI): domain Eukaryota; kingdom Metazoa; phylum Arthropoda; class Arachnida; order Araneae; family Araneidae; genus Argiope; species Argiope bruennichi. Next base: position 110,270,171 of record NC_079156.1, read on the forward strand.
ATGGGTAAAGTCCTTCTATATATATAAAACCCTAACGTAAGTAGCACAGGAATCCTTCTGATTATTTACTGTCGAATGGAAAATCTCTTACGAATGCTTCAAACTGCTTCTTTCAACTGACATATTATGTACGTCTTGCCTTATGACTTTCATATAATACATATACCACATTCATTCAATTTCCTGCAGTTTTCTGTTATCTTATAATATTATCCGCTTACTCTTTTCGTTAAGCAATGAATGTCCTTTTAAATTTTAAAACTGAACGTAAATTGGTATGATTTGAATGATTTGCTTTACAGTTATTTACTTGCAGTTATTTCGTTTAGTGATATTTCTTATTATGCTTGGCAAAATAATTATGCATGCTATAAAATGTATCTTAGTTACAAATAGTTTTTTCTCCATAAGAAACGCACAAAATCTGTGATGCATACATTAAACTATTTTCTTCTGTGTAACTATGTATAAAGCCTGTAATAATATGTTTTGTCCGTAATATTGTTACCAATATGCAATGCTGCTTCCCAGCAAAGTTAGTTCCATCACTGGAAAGATAGTTTTACGATCAGCTCTATTGGATGCTGATTGACCCCCGGGCTTCACGACAAATTTGGCGACTTTGGCACGAAAAAAATGGATGATACTAGAATCTCCAAGAATTTTGGCAGTAGAACCAATAGGAACTGAGATATGCTTTATTGTTCAAGAACCTTCTCTCCCCCGTTTTAGAAATTATAATAGGTCGGCAGTCCAAACCGAAAACAGTCGTGTATTTGGTATAAATTCGTAAGCAACTAATCAACAGCGAATTAGTTGGATCAGCGAAAGGCGAGCGCTGAGTGGAGCTCCATTGGTGAATTGAGCTGTGTGCCGAATCTTGGAGTTTATTATAGAAAAAGTATGGAGACGTGTATGTAATAGCCAGGCGTATAGTAGTAAGGCAGGGTTGGATACCACTAAAGCGAGGAGATAATGGAGAATTGCAGGCGTTTGGAGAAGCAAGGGGAAATAGTTACGTAGATTCCCTCCTCCTGCTGAGTTCTTTCTGGCAGCTTTGTGAGCTGTAGTTGTTGTTTACTACTGGTTATTACTTGTGGGCTGCTATTTGTTCTAAGTGTGCTGCTGCGTATTGCTTGTGCATGTCTCGGCTGTATTTTGTCATTTGTGTATTCGTGCTAAATAAACGTCGTCACTGTTGTATACCATACACCCATTCCAAAGCGAACCCGTCGTCGGATTTTAGATGAATTTTATTTGTCTCTAATAATATGTAAATGAAAAACATGTTATGACGGCCCTTTTTTATGCTCAATTTTTTATCGCAGAATGCCCTGTGATATATTATTAACTGCTAACAGATTTAACATGTGTATTTCCAAATATAATCAGAGAGAGTGTTTACCTGTGACACTCTCGAATGTTTATACGATATACAGCGTTTTGCTTTTAGCTTCATTATGTAATGAAGTCAATTAAATGCACAATTTAAATCTATCCCTTTTAATTGAATGGGTCTGAAAATCGATACAAATTTCGTTTTTGTTGTATCAAGACCAAGTACCATTCCCTTTTCTCCTAGCATTTATGGATTATCGTGTTCACCTACCGAAGAATAGACAAACAAACACATTCAAATCCTTGATAAATCAGCCGAAAAATTTGAAACAAAATTCTGATCAGACTCTACAAATCCCGATCATAAAATCATTTGTCCAGTTAGTTGCATTTTAGAATTTATCATATTCACATGGGCAAACAGACAGATTTATCTTCGTTTAATTTCGCCCAAGATTTGATACCTAAAGTTTTAGTCTACAAACCATGTCAAACTTCATTAACCTAAAATGTTTTTTTTTATTATTGTTTTCACTGACGAACATAATTCCAAAAAAGAATTTTTCGAACTCAGAGTTATCTGAAACTTTGAAATTCAATTAATTCTGGCGGTCAAATTTTATAGATATTTGCAATATTTTCTTTCTGCTTATTGTGTTTACAAGAGCGAAAAATATTTAAATTACAACATTTAAAAATTCATACTTGATTCAGCAGGTGCAAAGAAGACCTTCTGTCTTTTAATATCTTTTGTTTTCTCCCTAATTTGTACCAAATTATACAATTTGTTATAAGCCTACAACCTTATTTGGTCCAAACCCAATTCGTCTTTGATTATTTCTTATCAAATTTTCTCTTTTAGTAACGTGAGGTGTACTCTACTTCGAAAAAAAAACCTAGATATCTGGGTTATATCAGCCATACTATTCAGCATATTTATGCAAAGAAAAAAAAAACTTTATTTACCCTTTTTCTTTTTTTTCGTTGAGATGTACCATTTCGTCGTCTCGTATTTCAATTAAAGAAGGTGGAGGTTTCTTAAGTCTAATGAAAAACTTCTTTGAAGTGTTCCTCAAACAGACACGGTAGTGTGTTTGTGGGTTGTTGGCAAACACGAGGTGATCCTTCCGGGGAGAGCACGCGGCTATTTTTTATGCGTCCTCAAATTTGTTCAACTTTTTCTGCTCAAGAAAAAAAAAAGCTAGTTTTTCAGGAGATTTCCATGCTTAGTTTGCTAAATTTGTTTTTTGATTACACTTTCATCAATGTATTTAGAAGTCAGTCTTGCTTCTCTATCCTGTTGGAAAAGACACAAATAAAATTGCTTTGACAGCTGTTTTTCAAGTCATTCATTATCTATAAGAAGTTTTGAATAAAATTTGAGTGTTAAAGTAAATGCGCTGATAAAACCAGCGGGAGTGGTCTCTTCTAAATTTTCTCGCATATTCTCTAATAAACTTGTTATGCCAGAGAACACCTTTCAATAGCATCGGCACAAAATAGTCGTATAACTTCAGTATATAATATTAACTTTTAGCGTGAATTACTAAATGGATCGTGGTATCTTTGGCGAGATATTTGGCGATTAACCCTGGCATGCAGTTAATAGTATCCGAAAATCGAATTTGTATTTTAGGCGCGTTTTTCCCAACAGATTGAAATAAACAGTTGACTCAGAACTACACTTGTAATCGCAAATCCCATACCAAATTTGATTTATTTAAATCAATGCGTTTTTGAAATATCGCGTTTGCATGTTTCTGAAAATACAGACCGACAGACAGTTACGCCGTAATTGGATTTGGCTCAAAATTCGAAAGATATCTAGACTGTAGATGCTAATTCTGAGTGTACAATGAGTGTTCTGAGTGTAGATGCTAATTCTGAGTGTACAATGAGTGTTCTCAGTGTAGATGCTAATTCTGAGTGTACAATGAGTGTTCTCAGTGTAGATGCTAATTCTGAGTGTACAATGAGTGTTCTCAGTGTAGATGCTAATTCTGAGTGTACAATGAGTGTTCTCAGTGTAGATGCTAATTCTGAGTGTACAATGAGTGTTCTCAGTGTAGATGCTAATTCTGAGTGTACAATGAGTGTTCTCAGTGTAGATGCTAATTCTGAGTGTACAATGAGTGTTCTCAGTGTAGATGCTAATTCTGAGTGTACGATGAGTGTTCTCAGTGTAGATGCTAATTCTGAGTGTACGATGAGTGTTCTGAGTGTAGATGCTAATTCTGAGTGTACGATGAGTGTTCTGAGTGTAGATGCTAATTCTGAGTGTACGATGAGTGTTCTCAGTGTAGATGCTAATTCTGAGTGTACGATGAGTGTTCTCAGTGTAGATGCTAATTCTGAGTGTACGATGAGTGTTCTGAGTGTAGATGCTAATTCTGAGTGTACAATGAGTGTTCTGAGAGTAGATGCTAATTCTGAGTGTACAATGAGTGCTCTGAAAGTAGATACTAATTCTGAGTGAGTTCTACAATGTGTAAATCTCTTCACATTGTAGTTATCGTGTTACCTTATATTCGTACAGACGAACTTCCTCTAAATTGATTTTACTCAACATTTTAGAGAAATCTAAATTTGGTGTTAAGATCGTATACCTAATTTCTACCGTCTAGCTCAAAGCGATTTAAAGTTATCTTTCTCACAAGCAGACAGACGGACATTTTCCGAAAACATGTTTTTCGAATTCAAGGAGCTCTAAAACGTGGAGATTTATAAAAACCTTGAGTTTGAATTTTTTGACGATTACTATATTTTCGCTACATTACGTATATGAGAAAGTAATAAAATGAGTTGCAGAAATTCAGTAAAGATGTCGTGTGATTTAATACGGCTAAAAATAGTCTTGCATTGAAATCAAAATTGGTGAAGTTTAGAATTGGTGGCCCAAAAGATTTTCCATGGATTTGTAAATTTGAAACCAAACAATCCACTAGACTGTCAACAAGGAAATGCATTGTCGAGATGTATCTATCTCTAACAATTTAAGATAAGTCAGAAAATTAGAACCATGTTTCTAAGACTAGGATAGGCGTTTGTTTATTTGACAGTAATGCGTTGATGTTTTTTATTTTTAAAATAGACAGTTAGATTCTTCATCCATGCGGTCGTATAATTATGTGTAAAAAAGTATGAAGGATAAAAAAATAATAATAAAAACTTTATAATAAATGTTTACTATTTTGACGTCGTAGATATCTACTGTTATCCCAGCTAATTACAGGATACCAATATTTCTTTTTAGAGAAATGTTCACTAAGTCAGTTACTGATTGTTCAATGTCATGATGGTTGATATAATTTGATGTTCTCTGTAAGAGCACTATTACATTTGTTTCAACGACATGTTTAAAAATTGCTGGCAATCTCTTTATAAGCGTAAAATTTCATTCTTAACCGTTAAAAATATTTTTATACGCATGGCAAAACTCTTTCTATAATTTAGATATGGCCTATTTACATATTTCAAGCATAGAAATAGCAAGACTTCGAAATATTGTTCTCACCAGAAAACTATTTGATACGAATTTTTATCAAAATTTATTTTCAAATCATTTCTACCAGCAGCTCTTATGCTATACCATGCCTTTTATATATGTATATTACTGAAACGATTATTATTACATTATTAATGTATTGGAATCATTGTTTCTGTGCAACTATTCATTAGTTTACAATGATCTATTATAATACAGTGCTGACGCCATTTCATACCTAATAGCTTTAGAGCATCGCCGAAATAATATTATTAATTTAGCAAATCAAACAATATATGGTAATGAATTTCCAATATGAGTTAATTGCAATGCTTGCTTAATGTTTATCTTTAGTTTTATTAAATTTTCATAGGTAATTATAAAATAAATTACGGATATTTAGACTATTTTATTGGACACTAAAATCTCACAATATTGTTGCTGTATGGCATTCCCAAAAACTGGGATAACAACACCTATCGAGCAAGGCTCATTTTAATTTATTGTCTGTCAATGTCCCACGGGAGGTGACCTCGTAATTGTGGATGGAAAGCTTCCGGCAGGGCGGTTGGTTCTCACCACCCTTGTGGATGTACGAAAATTTGTGAGTCTGGACCCCTCCCATCGATGACGGGACTTACTTCCTTGGGGAAAGGTTGTACCGTGGCCGGTGATGGTCCTTAGGACTCAACCACAGTTCCCTCCAATGCGGTCATTCAAGTTTTTTTTCGTGTACCTTCCGGTGGGTCGGCGTAGCCATTTTATGGTCTGACAATTATATTGAAAAACTGTATTCATTTCCTGTGTTAGAAATATAAAGTATATTATTCATCGGATATTTTGTTTTTAAAAAGTTTTCAATCCTTGAAAAAATACGATGAAAATTCATCACGTAGTATCAATGAAACGCTCACGAATCTATTTGGTCACTTGTGCTTGGTCTTTGCTGGAGAAGCTTGTATAAACTGAATTGAAACAAGTAATTGCTGAAAAATCTCATGATTTTTTAATATTAATGCTAAAAATTCTGCAGATATAAAGGCCCAATGGTAAAATTTTGGTTTCGAGATTGAGAAATGTACCCTTGACAATGGATTCACACTTAATCCATTGTCAAGGGTCAAATGTCTTTACTTTCATATTATATTGTAATTCAAAGAGAGGGAGAATGGATCAAATTTCATCACATCATCCACGAGATCCGCTTCAAAACAACGCTCAGATTTAATTCCTTTTTAAAAAATCCATGAAAGGGGTCCCCCCGAAACGTTCTCGAATCCATCCCCTTTCCCCCGCATAAAATTGTTAATCTTGGACAAAACAGAGGATGTCAGTTTATTGTCGCACTTAAGAGATATGTACTCTGTAGAATATTAAGGAAAACCGATACTTGCGTATTAATTGCATGCCAGTGGCGAACAATAATTGAGACGGATCAATTTTTGGCTTGAATCTAGCATTTTTATTAAATCTAAAGCGATTTTTTATGATTAACCCAGGTACCAGATAACTGAATATATATTTTCGGTACCATTTTGCCGACCGATGAAAACAAAAACTTATCACAGACCTGCAATTATAGTCACTAGATTACATATCAAATTTCATTTATTTAAGTCATTGTGTTTTTGAGTTAACCCTTTTAGATTAATAAGAAAATACAGATAGATGGTAACTCCTTAACTGATTGGGTTTTAAAACTGATACCGATCAAACATTAGAAGATAAATCTGTTTTTGTTTAGTAATAATCTTGTATATGGACAAGCAGAAAAACTTCTCTGAATATATTTCGTTCAAAATTTGATAGAAATTAAAAAATTTCGTTTAAAGTTAATATATGAAATTTCAACTAACTATCTCAAAGCAGTTTTGAATTATCTTTTTCACGGATAGATATTATTCCAAAAATGTACTTTTCGGTATAAGGAGATTCCTCAAAATCTAAAATTCTAATTTCTTTGGCGACTACAACACTTCCTCTATACTTCGTATACGACAAAGTAATCAGTAGAAGTAGTCTCTCCAACACTTTCTCCCATGCCCACTGATTGCCAAGATGTAGCCAAATTTGGCTGTTGGCGCCATTAAACCCTAGTATCCAATCCAATCCATACCCTCTGATACATTTGTCATGCCAGAAAAAGCGTTACATGGTATCGGCGTACAATAGTTACGAAATATTAACCTTTTGGCGTGTATTTAGAATTTTTACTGAATCTGCCGTATCACCCTTGGTGAGTTATTTGGCGATTCATCCCTGGCATGCGGTTAATAGTGTCCGAAAACCGAATTTGGGTTTTAGGCAAATTTTCCCCAATGGACTGAAACAAAATTAGACACAAAACCGCACTTGTAGTCACAAAATCCCAAACCAAATCTTATATATGTAAGTTTTGTATATTAAGTATATTTATGCTACGTATAAGAGAAAATAAAAATGCTGAGAATTGTTAAACTCTTGTACCATTATTGCTTATCTCATTACTTACATTTGGCATCATTTAATATCAATATTTCCGCTTTTTTTTTTAGTATTAAACTTGGCTAGGCATTCTGTCTTGTTAAAAAGGGCCATTCATTATTTCATGACACCGGAAATTTCATTTTAAATAATTTTAAACGCAGTGGCTTTGGTAGCATCTTTTAATTTATCTCGATTGTATTACCAAATTCGGGAAATCAAACCAACTTCATTCCAAACACATAGAAGACATCCCCTCCTCCCAACAGAGACGTTAAATCTTTCGATTTCCTCTGGTCACGCCTATTGCATGACCATACTTACTCCTGACAGTTTAAGTGCAGCACCGGCTAACTAAAAGACTGTTCCTGCGCCGTCACAAACATGAAGGATCGGTTGCATTGGACGTGGCACTGGAATTTAAATATTCATGTCGCGTTTTTCCGGTGCCACGTGGAGTATCCAGGAAGCGTGCAACATAATTTTTCCTGGAAAATAACCCGTGACGTTATTTTTGCGCTCACTTTTGCCTTTTTTGTTTTCTTTAGTAGTTTGAAAGAAGTCTTTTGGTGGGTTTTTTTATTCTTTAGAAAAGAATAATAGATCTTTTTATGTTGCATTGTTGAACAATCCTATGTTTTTGAAATCTGGTCAGTAAAAATAAATAATTAATGAAAATAACATGACTGTTATTTTAAATTCCTCGTATATGAAGCATTGAGAAAATAATTGTGATCATCAAAAATTTTTATCTTGATATTTTGAAGATTTCCCACGTTTCAAACTTTCTTAAGTCCTAAAAATATAATTTTAGAATTATGTCTGTATGTCTATAAATAGAAGGAAATACAAGAACTGTGCACGGGTTCAATTTGTTATGAGGTCTCTCTACTTCACATCTGTATCAAACTTTGAAGGATATTCATTCAAAGAAAATCTTTTTGTCCAGTTGTTAAAGTACAGTTAAATTCGATTACTACAAAATGTAAAAAAACTACATTGATAAAATTTAACATGCAGGTATTGCATTTAAAATGTAAATTCTTATCAACGTTCGAATATGCAAAATATTAATATTTGGTGAATTTGAATTTTTCATAACTTTCTTTATTTCGTAACTATCGTTCAAGAATTTATTCTCTGTCATTCTGTATTTTCGTAAACATTAAATTATGGTGAACAAATCGAATATTTTAGATTTCTGTTCTTAACATTTAGTAATTCACATCTTTTTACAAAATAATAATAATTTTTAATGTTAAAACGTATTTTAGTTGTTATTGAATTTACCAATAAAGTTTTGAGATTAACAAAGCTATATAATCTCTGTTACATTTAATGAAATTATATAAAAAAAATTCTTACGGCTACTGAAAACTTTTTTGTCATTTGAAATATCAATATAAGCAATTAATACGCAAATTTGAGTTGAAAACTGAACTTAAAAAATACTGAACGAAAAAGTATCTAATGGGATGGAAATCAAAGTAAAATAATGACGAAAAAATTCCGGAAATGCGCTCATCATTTCACGTCTCACTCCTTAGCGAGAAAGAATTGTCGAAAAGTGTTAGTCTCGGGATACTGAAACGCACAATAGGCATGTAAATACAACAATTCATAAATGCAATGACTTAAATCACTGAAATTTGATAAATGATCTTGTGACTACAAATGTAATTCCTTGTTGAATTTTGTAATTGCAATAATTCATAAACGCAATGACTTAAATCACTAAATATTGATAAATGATCTTAAGACTACAAATGTAATTCCTTGTTGAATTTTGTTTCTAGTGAGCTGGAACGAAGAATCCAAAATACATTTTCGTGTAATAGATTCAGTAAAGGTGGGTTCACACGAGGCCAACAGTTGCGCACAATTGTTGTCTCTCTGCTGTTGTCCCTGTATTGTCCCCGTTTGAACAGTTGAGACAACGTCGATGGGACAATGGCTAATGGTTGTCCCGACGGAACAACTATTTGCCATTATCCGGTTCAGTCACATGATTTTCCTGAAGTAGGCGTGATCTTCTATTGCGCTCAATAGTTGGCTTCGTATGAACCCACCTTAAAGTGCTAGATTCGACGCAAAGATCTATATTTCGTCACCAATGACATGTAAAGCATGCGCAGCATTATCAATGTCTACAATTTTATGATAAGAAAGAAAGGTAATGCATATATTACAGAGCATGCGAGAAAATTTTGGAAATATCTACCGCTGGCTAATTTATAATTTTTTTCTGTTTAGTGGTTTTTCTGGCTTTTTTATGTGCGTTCATTTTCTTTTTGAAAACAAATTGCATGTTTTATAAATCGTGTTTAACCACATTTATAAAATTAAATTTTATGTTCACGTATTTAATTATTTTTAATATATTTATTTTGCATTTTTCATGTATTATATTCTAACATATAGCTAGTAGCGTACATTTCTTTTTACTATCATTATTTAATATGTCTTATTTTTGTTTCCCCATTAAATTCCCCGTCTACTTGGATACACGAATTAAGCCAATAATTATATCAAGAAAATTTTCACGGAATCTAATATTCTTATATATATAATAAAAGCTTTGAATTCGCTCGTTTTTTGTGATGAAATTTTTATTCGGGTAGATTTTTAAAGCATTTTATATATGTTAACACAATCATTCATTCTTTTTATTTTCTCGTAACACGAATTCGAGATTTTGACGAATCTACATTTCAGACTCCCCGACTCCGAAAAATCAATTTGTGATGTAATTACAACAAACGTGTAGATTTCTATCAAATTTTGAAAGGGAAATTTATTCCAAAGAAGTTTGTCAGCCAGGATGTCCGAATATAAGTTAACAGTATAGTTACGAAACAAAGAAAAAAAGATAGATAAAATTCAAATTTGGAACCATATCTGTCATGCGGTTGACCATCTGTCGGTCTTTTCTTTTGCATGCATACAAATAGGATCATTCGAAAACATTATTTAGATGTATGAAATTTGGTTCATAGCTTTAATATCTAATGTATAGATATTCATCAAATTTTGAACCACATTCGTCAAAGAGTTGACCATCTCTCCTTCTGTTTTTCACATGAATGTAAACGTAATAACATAAACATAAAATTTTTATGACCTTGTCAATTTGGTTACATTTTCATGTCAAATTTCGGTTTTAGTCAGTTGGAAAAAAAGACGTCCAAAATGCATACTTAGTTTCCCGGTTCTTGTGTATTAACCACATCCCAGCGATTAATCTACTCATTTCCAAAAAAAGTCGCCAAATATCGCATATTATTGGCGTTTTCATAACCATTGCATGCCAATAACATTCATTTAATAATACACAATTTATTAAGGAGTAAACTAGCAAATTGGGAGGAGACCTGTGGATTAAGTTTGCAATCTCATATTTTATTTACTTTGGAACTTCAAAGAATGTTTTCGATTGGATAAATATCCATTTTAACTCTTGGAACTTATCATTTATTTAAAAAAAATACCTGAATTTTCAAATCAATTAAAACTCTCAAAACAAAAATGAAGGAAAACTCTTTTAAACTTCGCTTCTAAGACCGACTTTTAAGAGATCAAAGCAATCCATTCTTAACTTAAAATGTTGTTTAATTACATAGCAGAGAAAATCCGTTTGCCTTATAATAAATACTTCAATCCGATTATACCCAAGTAATATTTCTAAGTATTTTTTTTAAATCGATATTTTTATACCACTAACAATTTTTTTATCGCTAACTTCACATTTCTAAGTTATACATAACACTTTGAAATGGCATAAATGAGATCTAGAATCTGAAGGAGCATTTCAAAATTATTGAAAAGAAAAAAATCAACAGGCAAGTCAAGACCCACTCATTCGCCGAGCATTAATGCACAGTGATCTAATTTTAGCCATACCTTATTTTTGTTCAAACTCATCCTGCATTTTTATCACTGCCCCACTTATTTCTCCCAACCCCCCACTTATCTTGTCGCATCGCACTCCGAGAAGCTTCTTTAAAGAAAATCCTTTTCAAGAGATCGGCTTGTTAGGCGTGTTCAGATGAATACGTGCTTCACATTAATCGACGTTCCTGGGAACGGGATTCTTGGGATTCTTCTGCTCCTAGACGTATTAATTACCGTCTGCCGTAATTAATGTAGTCTTTTATCCGCCTTTTCAGAATTTGACTGCGAAAAGGGAGAGTATCCTTCCTTTTCAGTCCTATACTTCACTTTTAAGATGCGATGCGCGGATACTAGTGGAGCAATTTGTTTTTCGTTCTTCTAGAGGCAGCGCCATCTGTGAGATGAATGGCAAACGAGTTTTCTTCTTTTATTTCCAACAACGTTGGAGATCTTGATGGAATGTTTTCGGTTTTAAATACTCACTGAAATTTTAAAGATGAAAGTTCGTGATTTAGAGATTTGTCTGAAATATAATGAATTAATTCATAGTTTAAGAGAAATAAAAAAGTAAACCGTATTTAACCCTTTATTTACGGAATTACGTTACCATCCACTTTTTAATTTCCTTTATTTTGGAACCATTAGTTAAGTTTTGGTACAGAATAAACAGAGGAAGAAGAGAAAAAAACTTTTTTTAATTAATCAAAATAATTTAATTAATTGCATTATTTATAAATGATTTTAATGTTATTTTTTAGATATCTACTGCTTTTTATTAGAAAAACATTCTTCGTGTTCTTTCAAATACTGTTCGGAAAGATAGTCATTGTGTAAAAATCAGCTGCATTTAAGCGGTAATTTAAAGTGCCGTAATAAAGGGTTAATTGATTAGGCGTTTATTTATTTATTTTTGTATGCAAAATTCTTGTTTAAACGTTCACGTTCAGGGTTATCTTATCCAACGAGCCAATAGAGTTGTAGCCCAGATCACTTAAAAATTTATTATACTGATTTAAATTTTGAACCCAAAATTTATCTAACATTAGTTTAAACGTGCTAAAAACAAAAATAGGGTTTATAACTAGACAGCCATTGGTAATTTCGTATTAATATATAAGCTGAAAAAGTATTCACATAGGGACAATCAGTAAGAAAATCCTAAACGAATAGTGCAATAGGTAACCGTATGTAATATCCTAACAGTGCATCATATTTAATTCTTTAATCACGATAAATTAAAGAATATAATATGTTGTTTCCTCCTATTTGGGAATGTTTGTTCAAACATAGGCGTTTTGATGAAACGCTTTATAATGCAGAGTTCTCAAATTTATTAAGGAAACACTATTCCCGCCAACGTATCCTGCGGGGGGATGGGGGCATTATCAAAATAATGGTACTCATATTATAAAAATTATAAATTGATAAATATTAAAAATTGATATTGATTAAAAAACTGTATTATCTCAAAGAACTCTTTTTAAGGCATTGGTGTGAAATAACTAGGAAATGTTAACCTTTGTCGTGAATTTAGGATTTTTACTGAATCTATAGTGTGATCACTGGAAAGTTTTTTCACGATTAATCACCGACAAGTAGTAGCATACAAAAATCGAATTTGTGCTATAAACATTTTTTTATTCGCATATTTTCACTATTCGCATTTTTCCAACCCTATTAAAACCAAAATATGATGCAGATCTACAATTCTAGTCACAAAATCACATATCAAATTTGATATATTTAAGTCATTTCGTTTTTATATTATCGTGTTTACATGTATCTGAAAGTACAAACCTAAAGATGGTCAACCTGTTGTTGGATTTGGCTCAACTTTTGATAGGCGTCTACACTACAGATGTTAAATATGTGTATTAAATCTTATCCATCTAGCTCTCTTCGTTTTGTGATTATCGTGTTAACTTATTTTCGAATAGCAGGTCAGACGGACGCTCTCCAAACAGAATTTACTCACACTTTGAGAGAAACCGACAAATTTGATGTAAAAACAATGCGCCAAATTTCATCCGTCTAGTTCAAAGCTTTTTCGTGTTGTCTTTGTCACGAACTGACAGACGAACACTCTCAGAAATGTATTTTTCGAACTCAAGGAGGTCTAAGACGTGGAGATTCGTAAAAATCTCAAGTTCGAATTTTTCGACGAGTATAATATTTTCTCTATACTACGTATACGAGGAAATAAAAGTGCTTGTGAATTGTATGAACACTTTTACTAAAACTAAAATATTACGAGTCTATAAATAGAACTGGTGTGATGTGGAAAGGAAGGTGCCGCGGTTCAAAATGACGAGGTCCGTCCCAAAATAGCCCTAGTGTTGCTTCAAACGGGACGTTAATATAACTAAACTAAACTAAACTATAAATAGAAATTCACTAACTTATTTTTGAACTATATAATACCAACCCTAGTCTATCGGTCATGAGCAAATTAAAATCGGCAGTTAATCATAAAGGCCGAATATCAAAATTCAATGATATATAACGATACTATAATTCTGAAATTTTAGATATTATAATTCTGTATTTATAGATTCAAAATGTTATGCATTTATATGAAAACGAGCTTTCTTCTCATTGTGCTTTGAAATTTAAAATTTCAATCTCTCTGCACAGCTAAAATAAATAACTTAAAAGATCCACAGAAGGCTTATAAATTTAAAAAACTCCAACTTATGTATCATTTTGGAGCCATCGTTGCATGCAAATGCTATTTCTACAAAATGAAGAATAAATGTTAACGCCTCCCTAGTGTCAACGTGTGAACTTTAAATCTTAAATTTTAGATTGCGATCTTAACGCAGGTATTTTAACTGAAAATAATAAATGTGATGTACCTCGTTTTCAAGTCGCTGAAAAATAAGAGTTATCATGGTTTTGTTTCATTCTTGGGGGTTACATATTTTTGTCTTTTTACATTAGAAATAAATTTCGCCATCATGCATACATAAATACCATTGAAGAATGAACAGAAACGGTCTACATTGTCATTAGAGATTGAGCAGATTAGCTCCGCAATTAATGGAATTCTAATTCTTTCGTAATTTCGGAATTAATGACCTTCTGATGTTAATGTATGAGAATATCATAATTATTTTTTATAATGAAGTCAATTCATAATCAAAGGGTGCCCGTTAATTGCAGCTCCCTACTTTAATTCTGGAATCCTTTACGCATCTTCCAAAAGAAAAATCAAGTGATATCACAGCATAGCATATGATAATTGCGTTTATCATGTGATTTTAATGTCGCATAAAGTGATCTTAAAACATGGTCTTTAAAGTAATTATATAATATGACGGAAAGAATGTTTTGTGAAATAAAAACTTTCATAATGTAGGGAATGGGCAACAAGGCCCCAGTGGCGTGATAGTAAGGTTTTGACTACAAAAGTGCACTACACACTCAAAACCGAATTTCACCAGAGATACCACCACCACATATATTAAGATATATTACAAGTTCAGACTGACATTGAAGCGCAAGCGTTCTTCCATTGTTCTAGCATATCGCCCTTCTTATGACTATTGTTCAGAATTATGATTTTAAAGGAAGTAATCGCGCATTATTTAAAAATGGAATGTTAACATAAAGTGAACAATAGATACATGTTACCGCTAAAGTGCAGAAGCTAGTGAATCTGCATATTAACTAGTGTGAGCCGTTAAAGTTCGGAAAATTGTATCATTTCTCAAATTATCTAGGCAATTTGCACATTATCTACTAGGCACTCGTTAAAGTGGAAATAAGATCGTTGCTGAAACAACAGCAATATTTCTGTAAGCTAAAATAAAATGCCGTTTATTTATTTTTTGATATCTAAAAAACTCTAGTTAATACAATCGAAAAATCAACACAATAGTTGACAGAATCAATGACCAATCAATTGAAAAACTTCAATACAAAGAATTAAACGATTTAAAATATTATTACAATTAAATAAATTGTCATAATTTCATTTATTTTCCGATATCTAAGGAATCACATTCATATAATCAAGCAAGGGCCGCGGTGGCCTGGTAGTAAGGTCTCGGTTTCGGAACCGGAGGGTTTCAGGTTCGTGACCCGATTCCACCGAAGAACCGTCGTGTAAGGGGGTCTGTTGCACGTTAAATCCGTCATGTCCAAACATCCTTCCGCTGGTATGGTGTGTTGTGGTGTGGAGAGGAGAGTGCCAGCTCAGGTGTCGTCCTCGTCATCTGACCGCGGTTCAAAATTACGAGGTCCATCCCAAAATGGCCCTAGTGTTGTTTTAAACGGGACGTTAATATAACTAAACCAAACCAAACTCATATAATCAAGCAAAACAACAAATTAGTTGATAGAATCAATCATCAATCAATTGAAAAACTATAATACAAAGAATCAAATGGTTTAACTTATTATTACAATTAAAGAAGTAAATGTGCGAAACATATGATAAAATTATGCTTACTTATTAGAACAATCTAAAGATTGGCGAAACCAAATTAGGAGAGGAAATGCGTGAAACAAAACTTTTGAACTTTAACGATACGTAAGCCACTGATGTGCGCATTAACAAATTAAAATGCGGAAAACTCTTACTTCCGCACTTTAACGGAGCAAATCAGTTCATATGCAGATTAACAACTTTCGAGTTTAACGTTAACATATATAGTAACGGTACTTGTTTTAATGAATAATAATAAACAAATTGGCTTTATCTCATGACTCATATATTTGAAGTCTTTAATAGCTACTTGACATATTAATATAGTATCAAGAATTCCCCATAAAATCAAATTTATGCTTCATAGAAAGGAAAAAAAAACATTAAGAGAAGTTACCAAAACTAAGACAACAAATCAAGTGGAATTTTCGCCTTTCTATTTCTAAAGGATGCTTAATGTTGCAACTCTGTCGAGTATTTTGTTTAAGAAAAAAAAAATCCGAAAAAAGAAATCGTCTGTGCGTGAGCAGCTGGTGAAGGTTTTCGTACCCCAAATCTGGGGAATCGTTTGGCTTACAGCTCAAACGCACTGAAGAGCCGCCGAACAAACTGACTTAGTAACAAAATAAATGGAAACAAATTGATCCCGCGGGAAATTCACGTTTCCGTAAAAACTTTTCAGGGTATTCCATTCTTTTTTTTCCACCTTGTTATTTATTTTGAAAAATAAAGACAAATTTCTTTTTGAGAATTAGAGAGAAGGAATTGTTTGATGTTATCAACCATGTATCTTAAATTTATATAAAACAAAAGTGCAAATAGTCTTTTTAAATATAAATCAACAATAGAATTCTGGGGACAAAAGTTGAATTTATTAACATTGAGGAATTAGAATGTGGTTTCCTTCTGAGTGTTTGTTTCTTTTATTGTTCTTATGATTTTTTTCTTAATGTTAGACGATTATTTATTGAAACTATACGACATATTCAACTTTTATAAATCAGATTGAATTTTTAAATTGCAATTTTCCATTCATACCATGTATTTGATGAATCATCGCTAATTCTTGCTTTCGTACCGTTTAACTAATATTTTACAAATCTAGATTATTTTTTTTATAAATATAATTTAGAATTTTATTTTTTTCCGTACAAACACTCTGGGATCTTCATCCTTAAAAATGAATTCTTGATTTTCTTTCTTTCTCTAAATTATAAAAAGCATTTTCTTGTATAACATCGATAAACAGTTATTTTCATCAAAAAACTTTGAGTCTCCGGGAATTAATTTTGTTATAAAATGAAATATATTTTCAAATATAATCAAATCTTAAGATCACTGCAAATTCGCAATTTTAAATGATATATAAACAAATATGATCTGTGTACTTTTGAATTGAAAACGGAAAAAGTCGTCTCAGCTGTTTTTAAGAGATAATATTTCAAATAGATTTTTGATATTTCAGTCGTCTCTTTATAGCACCATAATATGGATTCAATGCCTCTTTTTGTATCCTCTCCTATACGTTAAAGAAGTTTCACCTTAAAAACTTCTTTATACAATCTCTTTCAAATATTCATCGATATTGCATGTTGCAAAAATATGTACACGTTAGTACAAAAAAAAGTATCAATCAAGTATCAGTCAGAAAAACTTTTTATTGAGTTTATGATCGAATCAAAACTATTTTTAAACTTCTAAAAACTGCTTAATCGAATTACGAAACTTTTATACTAAATCATTCATTCATATTGTTTTATTTGTATAGGCATGACAAATATTTTAGTCATTAGGTTCGATAAACTCAGCATTAATGTCCCAATAAGTGCAATGAAATTTATGTATACACTACAGATAAGTCAAGTCTCGATTTTGTTATAGGATTCACCCTTTGCACATTTTGATTTCATCTCTGGAATATGTAGAATTCACCTCCGATGCATTCAGAATTCATCTCTGGTATACAATGAATTTATCTATGGCGCACATTGAATTCTCCGAAAGCACTCAACACAATTATGGTACACAATGAATTCATCAACAGCACATAATGAATTCACCAACGGCACATAATGAATTCACCAACGGCACATAATGAATTCACCAACGGCACACAATGAATTCACCAACGGCACACAATGAATTCACCAACGGCACACAATGAATTCACCAACGGCACACAATGAATTCACCAACGGCACACAATGAATTCACCAACGGCACACAATGAATTCCCTAACGGCATATAATAAATTCCCCAACAACGCACAATGAATTCCCTAACGGCACGCAATGAATTTACCTACGGCACATAATGGATTCACCAACAGCGCACAGTGAATTCACCTGCGGCAGACAATATTTTAAAATCATTAAAGGTTGACTCAAGTTTTCAGTCATCAGTATCATAAAAATGATTGAAAAATTAATATTTTTTACTTTCTTTTCCAGGGACTTTGAATCAATTGGGCGTAACGGTCGGCCTACTCCTGTCCATGGTGCTGGGCATCCAAGATATACTCGGCACGGAAGAGAGATGGCCTTACCTCTTCGGTCAGTCTTCCTAACTCTTTTTCCAATTTTCTTCGCAGCTTCTGTTCCATGTGTGGTAATTATTGACTTTTTCTTCTCAGGTGTGGCTGTGATCCCGGCCGCCCTGCAATTGCTCCTGCTGCCTTTATGCCCAGAAAGCCCTCGATTTTTGCTCATCACCAAACAGCAGGAGTATTCTGCCAGGGAAGGTAAAAGACCGATTTTCGCTTTCACTTTTCAGTAATTTTAAATAATTAGTTAACAGTGCAAAAATATAATGCTCTAATACCTTTATCAAAACGAATCGAATGATATAGGTGTCATATTTGTATGAAAATAGACACCAAAAATTAAGATTTTTTTTTATTATTAAAATAAAAATAAGCGTTCCATATGTCATATATTCACATATAAATTTGAGTTCTAAAGGCAATTAATTCACCATCTACAAGTAACAGCTTAAAGGGAGCACTTATTAATCAGTTGTTAAGTGGCAGAATACTATTTCTGTATTTTTTCAAGCAAATGTATTTTAAAAAATGCTAACAATCTGCTGACAGCCTTTTGAGTGCTTATTGTCCCAGGTTCCTAAAGTTGTATAACTCAGTTTGAATAGTTGGGTCTGCAAATTGTCAACTAAATATTTAAAGTTTAAGCACTAAATTTAATAGTATATTGTAATGTTATTACAGTTATTTTAAATACAATCAATTTAACAAATGAAACCAAGTGACTTTTGAATAAGTATTAGTTTTAATATTTCATGAGAGGGACGTAGTGTCCTGGTGATAAGGTCTCAGCTTCGGAACCAGAGGATTTCAAGTTCGAGATCCGATTCCACCAATGAACCGTCGCGTGAGCGGGTCTGGTGCACGTTAAATCCGCCGGGGCCCAACTTCCTCCAGCTGGTGTGGTATGGAAGTTTGGAGAGTGCCAGCTTAGCTGTGATCCTCGTCATATGACTACGGTTCAAAATTACGAAATCCGTCCCGAAATAGCCCTAGTTTGCTTTAAAAACGGACGTTAACATAACTGAACTAAACTAAATTAAACAAATATTTCATGGGCACATCGGTGGAATCATTTTAATCAAATACTGATGATCAGTGAAGGGTAAATATCCATTTCTTTGCCACATAATGTGAAGCATTATTATCTGCACATAAAAGTATACTAAGAGGAAAAAAAATATGTACTATTTTAATCTGGCCCTTCTCAACAGTTTTTGAAGCCTTACGCTATAAAATATTTAACTCGCACGCTTTTATTTATTTTTTGAAAATGTTCGTAATATTTCAAAACAAACTAAAGGAAGTATCTCTAATGATGAAACCCCAAATAGATGGAAGTGCAAATAGTGATACTCCCAAACACAGGCAAAAAAAAATTGCTTTCGAATGCTTTTAAATGTAACCTTTACTAATATGGAACTTTTTTAAATTTCTCCAGTCGAAATCTATTAATTAAAATAGACACTTTTTAACCACTTAATGAGAACGTTCTTTATTCATAATATTCCTCCACACTTTGACATGAATAAGACGATAAAAATATACTATTTCGATTTAAAATGTCAGAATTGTTTCTGGAATATAGCCTATCTTTGAACGAATTTTATTGATAGTATTTCTTGTTGATTCCTTCAGCCCTGGAGAAACTTCGTTGTACAGTCCAGGTGGAGGACGATCTTGAAGAGATGCGAAACGAGGAGCGCGCTCAAGAACAGGAACCCCAGGTATTCACTTTATTTATGTCTAACTTTCAATTACAGATATTATTATATTTCAGCAATAAAAATTTTTAAAAATTGTGCCTACATTATTTTGTTTTGTTGAATTTTCATATAATCTTTTTTCTGATTTTTTTTTAAATTTAAAGCATTTTGCTTATCGATGAGTGTTTTCTACTCTATGTAATTTGTGATTTTCAGATATTAAAATTATAGTAATATTCACTGTACTACTGTAAATTTGGATGAAACATCTTCGTATTTTACACTTTATATATACAGGGTGTCTCAAAAACCTTGACCGCGGCTTTTATTCCTTAAATATTGATCGTAGACATATACTGTAAATTACAAAGTTGCGTAAAAAAAAAGTGCAAAATGTTATGAAATCGATTAAAATTTTCAGGAGATTAAACTTTAAAAAATTCAAAATTTAAATTTTTATACGGACCCCGTACAAAAATTCCCAATGAGTAAAATGTGCCCTATCCTCCAATAAGGCCACGTACAAAATTTCAGAATTTTATCATGAAAATTCTTAAAATATGTTAAAACAAAGTTGGAGAAGGATCAATCACAAAATAAAATGCAAATGTTTACAGCTTCAGTGCAGATGACGCGACGCAGGTATGCATCATAAGGAAATAAAAATATGCTTCATATCTTTAGTTTTAAATACAAGTTTTAAAATCTATGCTTCCTGAAAAATACTTTAAAATTCTATATCATGACTTGCAGAATACAACTTAAAAAGAGCACACTCAATGAGCTTATAAAACAACTTATGTAATCTTTCCTTTAAGTAATCTTTCCTTATGTAATCTTTCCTTTAAGTTATTACTTCTACAAATTTTTAATACTTTTGAACCAATAAATAGCAAAATTATTATTTATTCAATCATTACTCACTTTATTAATTTGTGCACGACCCCTAAAACACGAACACCCGACATGATTTTTCCTTTTTGCGAACTCATATCCAGGCATCGAAAAGTGGTTAAGTCAGCATTTATGTAGTTTCATATATCTGCGACTTTTTGTGATAAATTGCTGAAATTTTGTACATGACCATATTAGAAGATGGGGCACATTTTACTCACTGGATATTGTTTTGTATGGAGTCCGTATAAAAATTCAAATTTCATATTATTTGAAGTTTAATCCCCTGAAAATTTTAATCGATTTCATAACATTTTACACCTTTTTTTACGCAATTTTTTAATTTACAGTATATGTCTACGATCAATATTTAAGGAATAAAGCCGCGGTCAAGGTTTTTGAGACACCTTGCATATAGATAAGTTCTGAGCGCACTTGATCACTGTCTAACTAGTCACTGAGACAAGGACTCATGGTAAATTTTAAGTTTGCTATCATCTGCTAATTAAAGCGCGATCAAGAGCACTTAAGAGCATATAGATAGAAATTTGAGTATGAAAAAGGGAGACTAGGTTGTCTTTTTGGAAGATTTTCGTCGAAAACTGCCTTCTGTATTTTTCTTAAGGGAAACCAGTAATACCACCAGAAGCCATTTTGCATTTTAGAATGACTATTGGACTAATCGGTCTAGAAATAATTAAATACTTCGGAATAAAATCATAGCTAGAAGGTTGAATCCATAAACATCCGATTCATCTTCTCTAAATATCAAAATATATGATGGAGATTTATACATTAAAAATTTTTGACCACTTTGGATCTAATATATATATATAATATAATATAATATATAGGGTGTTCATTAATTATTGTCTGGGTTTCCGTACCTCATAACTTTCGAATAAAAAAGATTACGCAAAAACCGATTACGTATTCGTAAAGTACAACTCAAAGAATTTTATTAATGATATTAAAGTGTAAAGCTTGCACAATTTGCACTTTGTAGGTATTCAGCTGAAGGCGATTCTTTGAGTTGTACTTTACGAATACATAATTCTTTGAGTTGTAATTTACGTATTCATAATTCTTTGAGTTGTAATTTACGAATACATAATCGGTTTTTGCGTATTATTTTTTATTCGAAAGTTATGAGGTACGGAAACCCCGACAATAATTAATGAACACCCTGTATAATATAATATAATATTATGAAACTGATGATAAAATTTTTCAAATAACCACGACAATATTTTTAAGTAGCATCACGTAAAGTGAATCGTACTTTCGTTTTTGTAGAAACTGTGTGAACTATTTTTTAAAGTCTTTTCTTTGATTCAGAGTGTTTTGTTAATTTTCAGATGACGGTATGTCAAGTGATGCGAAACAAAAGCCTTCAGCTTCCTTTGCTCATAGCAATAGTGATGCAACTTTCGCAGCAGCTCACTGGAATCAACGCCGTGAGTACATATTTTTTTTTTTTTTATTTTCTGCAGTAAATATTTTCAGAAAAAAAAGAATCTGTTAGAAAATCTTATAAAATTTTATAGACAGGTATGTGAAAAAAAATGAATCACTTACTTTCTATTTTCTGTAGCGGAGATAAATAATAATAACAATAATAATAAATCCATGAAGACAGACTCCAACTTTTAGACGAAAGAAACGCTATATAATATGTTGGACGAGAAGAAAGAAAACACACACATTACACCTAAAATGAAAGAGCATAAGTGAACAAAAAAATTTTTTTTAACATTACACTTTTATATTTAGGAGCGCCATCTGTAGGATGTAATAAACAGTCTGTCGCTTTCTCTTCAAAACAAAACATATAAGCTCAATAAATCGAAATATAAGTTATAAAATTTTGGAACGGAAGAACACTGCACCAGGTGCTCAATATATTTATCACTTACGACTCAGTATTCAGCCATTATATAATGCAAATGGTTAAAAGTTGGGATGCCAGACTTAAAACAATTCCGCTGAATTTGCTTGTGATAAAAAATAATAATAATAATATATTTAGTACATTATTTTTCATTTATTTGTCGCATCATAACAGGATGATTTTTGGTTGATTATTATTTAGTACAAAGGGAGTGAAATCTTTAACTATATATTTAAAATTTGAATTCTAATATATTAAAAAATATGCAATATTCCCTTTTTACAATAATTATATGATAACATCGATGCTCCTTTAGGATCCCATTGATGCATTTTTTTCTCATTCAAGAGCAACGATCGTTATAGTCCCTCACATACTGAAAAGAGGCTTAAAACTACCAATGAAATAATCAGATGACAAATCTTTCTCAGAGGCTTTCGATTAGTTGAGTTCCTTAATATCCTTTTCAGACATAATAAAGCTCCTCTTCGCGATGGACTTTATTAAATCTTGATATGATGATGAGAATTATTCTTGGATAGACATCATCTTTCCAAGATACACATTTTCATTTCACACTTCAAACGGCAAATTTTTATTGAATCGATTGTGAAACCTGTAGCCCACCGGTTTTGGCACAGTTCTACGAAAGGGCGAGAAACATGAATAGCAACAGTACCGATTATCCTCAGTATCATTTATATCTTGCACAATATTGTGCGATATTAAGCAATATTGTATAATATTACTGAACAATATAATATTGTTACAAACCTGTGAAGTTGCTTCCCAGCACAATTAGTTGAATCACTGGGAAAACCATTTTACAATTAGTCCTGTGAATGCTGATAGGGTGCCGCGTCAGTAATTTTAGAGCTTTGCGACCATTTGGCAACAAAATAGATATTGCTGGAAACTTCGAGGATTTTAACGATTCATCCAATAGGAACTGAGATGATCCTGATTGGTTCCGAACCTTCTCGTCTCGCCTTTCGGAACTATAAAAGACCGGCAATCTCAAGCTGCAATGAATCGGAAGCGGAGTTGGAGTCGAGGACAAGTAATGAGTCGTCGAGAGGGTAAGAAGAAACTGCGAAATAATCCAGCGTTGTGTGGAGCTCAAGCTATTGCTGAACTGAGCTGTGCGCCGAGTCCTGTTGTTTATTGTAGAAGCAGCATCATGTCGTGTGTGGAGTAGTCAGTTGTGTAGTAGTGAGACGATAGTTGTATACAGCTAAAGAGAGGAGACAGTGGAGATTTGCAGACGTTTGGAGAGGCCGTAGAGTGGAACTACGTGAATTCCCTCCTTCTGCTGAATTCTGTCTGGTCTCTTTATGTGCTGTGGTTGCTGTTGCTATCGATTGCTACTTGTGGACTACTGTGTGTTGTAGTGTGCTGCTGTGTGTTTCCTGTGTTCATCTAGGCTGTATATTTGTCGTCTTCGTGTTGATAAAAGTCGTTGTCACTAAAGGACTGTCCATTTCATCAATCAACAAATCAAAAAGAACCCCAACGGAAGAGTAAATCCATAACAGTATAATGAAAAAATTATTGGCCATTTTGTTATGGCCAGTGCTGAAAGAATTGAAATTATTTCACTATGCCTGTAAAGTGGCGCTATTGTAGTTTTATATAGAGATAGCGTTTGAAAACCAATATATTTATAAACCAGAGGGAATAATCTCCCCAAAATTTTCTCGTGTACTCTGTAATAAAGGTTTTATCCAAGAGAACGCCTTGCATGGCACTGGCTTGCAATAGCTAAGAAATTAACTCTTGGTGTGAATCTAGCATCTTTTTTGAATCTGTCCTGTCATTCTTGTTGAGTTATTTGTCGATTAATCGCTGGCATGCAGTTAAAAGTATTGGAAATTCAAATTAGTGTTTTAGACGTGTTTTTCCCAGTCGATTGAAATAAAAATTTGACACAAAACTACACTTGTAGTCACAAAATTACACACTAAATTTGATATATTAAAATCCCTGAGATTTTGAGTTGTTGTGTTTACATATTTTTAAAAGTACAGATTAACAGACGGTCAATCCCTTGTTGAATTTTAATTCTGTGCATCGAATTTCATCTATTTAGCCCTCTTCGTTTTGCTATCGTGTTAAATTTTTTTCGAACATCCGAACACACAGACTTCCACTGAGCGGATGTCTTTCAAAATTTGATAGATACTTACAACTTTGGTATAAAGATGATGTACCAGATTTCATCAATCTAGGTTAAATCAGCTTTGAATTATCTTCGTCACAGACAGACAGACATTTTTACAAAAAAAAATTTCGAATTCTGGGAGGTCTATAACTTTCTCTAGACTATGTTTACGAGAAAGTAAAAAAAGTAACAAAATCGCTTGAGGTTGCGGTTTAATACCACAAATAATGATAATCTCATCAATACCCTGAATTTCTTCATTGAGTACACAGAGTTTCTAATTATCCAGATTAGGGGAAAGTGGTGATTCTCATTCAAATTAAGCTGTTCCGTGGAGCCCTTCTAATGTGAGCGTAGACTTTTTTTATTTCTCTGTTGTGGCTCAACAAACTTTTTAATTACTCCATTTTTAATTACTTACGCTCCGTAATTTTTTTATTTTGTAAAATCGTTCTTTGTTTGGGACAATCGTGGTGGTTTGTCTTGGATGGTACCACAAGATGATTAATTCCTTTGAGGGATATACAGGGTGCTGTTCATTTTTTTAACGTTTTCTGGCTTTAAAAGAACAATTTTTCATTAAAAGTGGATCATCAGCTTGATTAATCGAGAAATAAGTTTGCTAATTATAGCCCTTTTCATTAAAAGAAGTATGTGAAATGGAAAATTCAGCATCGTGAGTTAAAATGATTTAAAGCAGTTTTTCCCACCCGTGTAGAATTTTCAATTTATTTTGATTTTTCGGCGCTTAAAAGTAAATTATAATTTTTAGTGGAATTAAGCCATCGCTTATTGCATAATATTTTCATCTTTCCTTTATAGACTTCTCACAAAAAAAAAATATGAGTATTGAACCATGAAAATTTTTAATAGTTCGAAAAGGGAAGAGACTTTTAATGCAAACATGAATATATTTGGTATTCATGTTCAACACTTGGGATAAAACTTTGATTTTGACTAAGAAGAAAAAACCCAGAAGTTACTTTAGTGGAAAAGCAGAGAAAACGTGCATATTCATATTTACAAGGCGAGTTCGCAAATTGTACAGACTAAGTCTATGGCAAAGGATACCGACGTGCTCTGATTGGTTTAAGCCTTGGCATCCTTTTGGCAATGTTTTGCCAAAAAGATGGCATACCAAAATATATTTTTATAAAAATAAATAAAATTTGTGGATTTATCCCCCCCCCCCTATTTTTTACGGTTTACACATCATATTAATCTGGAACACATATACAGCGGAAAAGATCAAATCCTGAACACTAAATTCAGGAAATATAAAAATTACAATTTATTAAAAATAATTTTTGTATGTGTTTCTTTTTAATATTATTTTGATATAACTAAAAAAAATTAACTACGAAATCACATATTCCGTTAAAGCTTACATATTTATACGTGTTGGGCATTAAGTAATCATCTTCCCATATGTAGTTGATGGGAAAGTAACAAATGTTCAGCAACAAGTTTCCATGACTGCATAAATTATCTAATAAAGGCACGAAAATCATAGAGAAATAAGAATTATTTAATTGCTGCATCATATGTTTAGTAATTACTTTCATATAGTTTTTATACTTCTGTGCATAAACAACATTAGTTACTTGTATTACTAGTAATATTTATTATTATTAATAATTAGTATTAGTAGTATTACTACTAATATTTAGAGAAAACAATTATATTAATAAAAATTAGACCGTGTTGATATTCACTCGTATCTTCCATAAAACTAATGAAAGGTACAAGGTTTGAGCCAAATGAGCGAAAACCAGACTATTATGAGTGCAAAACATTGTCAAAAGGATGCCAAGGCTTAAACCAATCAGAGTACGTCGGTATCCTTTGCCATAGACTTAGTCTGTACAATTTGCGAACTCGCATTTACAAGCAGTATTATATTTAAATAAATCAATGCATATCATCGCTTTCATCAGTTTTGTTCCAATATAAGTATCAACTCTCGCACGACTCTTTTATCATTAATCGCTTTGTCATGTTTGCGGAAAAACGAAAGAAACGATAAAAGAAAATGAAATACGTAATAAAGCAGTGAGTCATTAATTCAAAATGTGTAGTAATTTCAAATGTGTCCACATACACCTGCATAAAGTGAGATTTTTAAATGAGTACTCACGCTTATAAATAGAAATAAAACGAATAGTTTACAGGTTCGCTCTAAAAAAATAACATAAGAACCTTATTTTTCTTTTAAAACGATTCTATTATATACACATTCTATTAAAATATATTCTAAAAAAATTGTGGCCGGGTTAAATTCAAAGTATAATGAAAGATTAGATTATATAGAAAGAGCACATTGGCACATAATGGCAATGAGAAGGGATGCTATAGCATTCATTCTCTCGAACATACAAAGCAAGTTTTTTTTACTTGATGATATACGGAGTATTCACAATATTATACTTATTAAGCTGTGTGCTTTGAGAACCGTTGTGCATTCAGCAAATTTTGTTACATTATACAATGCAGAATGCTTTTACTGACACGTTCATAATAGTCGTTTATTTTCGAAAAATGTTGTACCATTTAATTTTTCTGTGGTAATTGTCAAAAATTTCGAACTTGAGACCTCGTCGGATTTTCATGCTTCATACTTCTTTGAACTAAAAAAAAAAAAAAATACACACATGTTTTTGAAATCATATCTGTTTATCACTCTGTCTGCTTGTGAACACGATATTCCAATCAGACGGATGAAATTTGGAATATGGACTTAAAATCAAATTTGTAGATTTTTATCACATTTTGAACGAAATCTATTTTGAAAAAGTCTGTCCACCCGGTTATATCAATTGCACACTTAAATTAATTAATATTAACCCAATCGCTACATTATGTACAAGGGTTTAAATAAATGAAATTCGGTATGTAACTTTGTCATTAAAATTGTAGTTCCTTGCCAGATTTTAGTTTTAATCATCGGAAATTCATCTACTGAAATGCATTTCCGATTTCCAGGTACATTGTATTAATGAGATGCCATGTAGTAACCGCCAAAGACTGTACGATAAATTCACTAAAAATGCTAGATTCATACAAAAATTCCATATTTTGTAATTCCATGCCATGCAACTAATAATCAAACACCGGTTTTCTTCATTTTTAATATAAAGCACATACTCTTCATGTGTGATATTCAGAAAATAAAATTCTGAACTCTCGCGACATTTATATGGCCTTACAGGTGATCCACAGATTCATGTGAGAGTGGGAATGGTCTAGTTTGTCTCTCTAATTTGAGGTTATAAAAAACTGTACATAAAAGTCTTGATCTGCTAAGTTATTTTGTGTGTTTCTGTTTCTTTTCATCGGCTAGGTAGTAATTTGTAAAACATGCTGCTATCTTTCCAATGCTTTATTGCTGGAGATAATGTTACAAGCCTGTAAAAATTGCTTCCTAGTACGGTTAGCTCTCTCATCGGAAAGACTAGTTTATAATCATCTGCATTGGATGCTGCTCGGGTGCCGAGCCAGTGTTCCCAGAGCTTGTCGACTATGGCGACAAAATAGATAATGCTGGAAACTTTAGTGAATTTTAAAGATTCATCCAATAGGAACTGAAATACGCCCAAAACCTTATCGCTCCGCCTCCCGGGAACTGAAAAAAGGCCGGCAATCTCAAGCTGCAAGGTGTCGTGAATTAAATCGTAATCGGAGTCGTAGATAAGTAACAAGTCTTCGAGAGGATAGCGAAGCAACCTATTGCTGAACTGAGTCCTGTGGCGTTTATTGTGGAAAGCAGCATCAAGTTGTGTGTGGAGTAGCCAGTTGTGCAGTTAAAGCACAAAGACAGTGGAGAACTTCAGCCGTCTGGAGGGATTGTAGAACGAAGCTCTGAGGATCCCCTCTCCTGCTGAATTCTGACTGGCCGCATTGTGTGCTGTGGTCGATTACTACTTGTAGGATACTGTTTGCTGAAGTGAGCTGCTGTATATTCGTCTCGGCTGTATATATATTTGTCGTCTGTGTATTCGTCGTCTCTGTGTTAGTATATTCGTGTTAAATAAACGTCGTCGTTGTTTTCTTCTAAAGGACTGTTCATTTTTACATCTATCATCAAATCTAGAAAAAGAACCCCACCAATGGAAGTAGAAAATCCGTACCAATAATTTAGGAATAACGCAAGAATTCTGTAACTGGACGTTTTTTTTTAACACTGTAGGTAAATAGGGGCAAATGTTGATCATTTATGTTTTCTCTCATATTTATCATCGAATGCAGCTTCGATACTAACGCTCTTATAAAGGATTTCAAATAGACCACTGTGGCCTTCCGTCAATTCATTTTAAATCGTCCATCTTTTGGATGCACAGAATCGAACTTTAGTTATAAATAAATAAATATAATGAGATATTCAGATTTAGCAACACCGTCTATGAGATTAATTACTTAGATAATTTAGCATCTCCCCAAAAGGATGAATATACCATTTCATATGCGATACAAATGTGTACATTTGGTTCTTTCTGCAGCTAAAAACGCTCAGAACCAAACTTGCATTCAAATAATAATATTTGGAATGCTTTGCAACTTATGAAATCTTGTTCGTAAATGAATCGGATTAAAATGTATCGTTAATTTTATATATCGTTTTTCTTAATCACGCCTTATTATATAATTTACAAAAATCCAATTTATGTTGTATTAAAATTATATAAACAGAATTACGATTTCATCCTTTTCTTCAGATTGCAAACTATTTTCTATGCTAGCATAGTTCCATCACCTGCACTGTAACAAATTATTATTGTTTATTTTTCGCTGAACACGGCAACTCAGAACTGATGAAAATATAATATTCTATATTAATTAAATGAAGACGTTTCAAATTGATACTCTGTTCCATATCTAATTGCTGTAAAAATTCATTTTCTAAGCATAGCCTACTAAATGAAAACGAATTTTGCCACCATTGAAGCAAAAACAGTCATTGTTTCCAAGCTTGAAGATAGTTTCGACGGATAAGATTTAAGATTATTGTATGATTTCTCACCAAGCGCATAAAAAAATTATACTAATTGTTTAATAACCCACCAAAAATCTGCCATCTTGAATGGATGCCAAAATTAGTAACAAACGGTTTTGGGATTGCAATAAAAAATTATGATTATATCGAACGAGAAATTGTTCCAAAATAATTTCACTTTGGCGACCGTACATTGATAGTTATATCTAGCCGTCTCAGAGCTATAATTGTTATTGGAATCCAAAATTGTTTCATTCCTAAATATAGGTATTCATGAAATTAAATTTAAACAAGATTTCACAAATAAAACCTACATCTCGTTGCAACTTTTACATTACCCGTGCAAAGATTTGATTTACATTACTGTAAATATATTTACGGAGATTATATTGGATGAGGCGGTTAGCTTACGCTCATGTGGAAATTCCCTCGGTTTGTACCTGATAGTTCTTGCCTAATGTAAACCACAGAAGCAGATCTTACATTGCGTAATTCTCCTCCTGGATATTGCCTAGTATATAATGCATGAACTTCATCAGCGAAGTAGTGCCTTTCTGGAGTTGGACTGCATCCATGCCCACGAAGACGATTTTCTTGATTTGATTATATAATATTCCACAGAGATTTGTAATATATGCGTAGCAATCCAGCAGTGATGTTCCTAATATTCATCCTACAGTGAAATGTCTGAAGGAATATTGAAAGCGTTACCTCAATCCAAAGCAAAATTATCACAATTCGACAACTGTTTTGAATGAAAGGAAATGTTGCTTTCGCTTATACATACCACACTAGAACTTCATTAACAAAAGTTATGAAACTAGAGCACAAGATTATAAGAATTAAATTTAAAATATCTTACTAAACCTCAACTGACTCACTCTTATTTATATTTTACTTTCTATTAAAGAAACTTATTAAAAATCTTGTACTATTTTAAGGATTAATTTTTTTAAAGATTTCGCAGTGAAAATACATAGAACTGATAAACAAAATTGGTTATTCTAAATAAACTGAAACAAATAAAATTAAAGTCGGAATATAAAAATTTTTTGAACTTCAACAACTTTATTTATAAATGTCTTCTATACCTTGTTATACAAAAGTTTTATTAATTTTTATAATTATTCGAATATCTATAAAATTTTAATACGAACTTAAGTGGACGGTGGACTCTATGAGGTATTTTTGTGAATTATTCACTTGGAGTTATGAAATTTTTTATGTATATGTATTAAAATATAAATATGTCAAAGTTCTTATTAAAAAACTTTTTTAAACGAAATATTATTTAAAAAATTTTAAGATATATAATTTTTCAAAATATTCCAAGCGACTCAATTTTTTTCTATAATTTTTTCCTTATAACCTGATATAAATTTATTCGGAATAAAATGGTGTATAATTTTGTAATTTCAATTAAATGATAATTTTTTAGAAACATTTTTATGCATATTTACTGAATTTTCATAAGCATTTCATATTTTTCGCATTAAAGTTGACTTTTAACTATCTAAATAAACTCTAAATATAAAATGCATACCCTATTTTCCTTCAATTTTTAACAGAAGTCTTTATTATTAATTTATTTAATTTCTCCAAAAATTAAGACATCTGGAACATTTAAAAAATATTTAAATCTAATTACAATATTATTTTTAGAATGTGTTTTTTTTTCTTTTGACCTTTAAAAATTCATTTTATTGAACAATATATCTTATAATACTATTTTAGTTAAATATAAACATATATTTTGTTGAGAAAAAAAAATGTCCATGTTTCTGTCCATTTTTGCTTATTTCTAAGTCAACTGTCCCCTTAATCTGTTTTAAATTATTTTTTGCATTTTTCAGGTTTTCTACTATTCTACGGGGCTGTTCATGAACGCGGGCCTTTCGGAAGCGGTATCTCATTATGCAACTATGGGGGTGGGTGTGATCATGGTGGTCATGACCCTGGTCTCCATCCCCCTCATGGACAGAGCGGGACGAAGGACCCTCCACTTGTACGGCCTGGGTGGCATGTTCTTCTGCAGCATCTTCATCACCATATCTCTGCTCGTTAGGGTAATGTCTGCTTTTTTTTTCCTCTTCCCTTATATGTTGTATCCGCCCTTATCTTAACTCGGTAATTTCTTTGTAAATTATTGAAAACAGACATATACTTCATATTGGAAATGACAGTTTAAAACGAGAAGAAGAATTATATTTTGTGTTGTTTGAGTCAATAAATTTATTTCTTAAATTTCTTTTTTTTTAAATCTAACGTTTTATATAGTTCTCTGGTCCTATTAATCTTATTTAACAAAATATTCTTGACACTATAACAAAAAAAAAAAAAAAAAAAAAAAAAAAAAAACATTTTTTTTGCAGACGACTCTGAGCGAGCTATGAAACATTTAAAATCACTATTTTAGACGAATTACGAATTTTAAAGTTAAATTTCTCAGTCTCGAGAAAAATCTTAATCTAATTTATCTAATCGAGAATTATCGTTTTCAAAATGAAATTATGCATCGATGTTTTTCAAATTGTTCCTTAAAATAAATTTGCGTATAGCCCATTTAGATTAAACAACTATAACTTAGTCGGTTTAATTCATAAAACAATCATAGTTTTTGCTCTTATGTTTTAGAGTGTATCAATTCTTTTACTCATAATATGAGTGAAAGGACCTGCAAATCGCATAACAAAAAGGTGAAATTCCTAAATTTTTCGGGAAAATATTTATTGATGCTAACAACATAAAATATAATTCTTCTCATCATTTAAAGTATTTTTCTAATTGGAATCATATATCCATTTTTAATGAATTAGAAAATAGCTGTTAGGGCATGATAAGTACTGACATCCTGTATATTACATTTATAAAATTATATGAAGCATTTTACTCTATAACTATGCATATTGATATTTGAACTATGGAGCGAGTTTTGTTTTATCTGACAAAATAAATGATAAAAACTGATATTTCAATAAGATTCAGAAGCCTTAAAAACATACTTTCTATAATACATAATTCTCAGTTTGTTTCCTCCGTGGGAAAAAAGAATGTATCATAATGTGTCATAAAAATATAAATTAAGAAAAACGTTGAATAAGAATTTTTTTTTTTTCATATTTTCTCAGTTATTTTTTTGAAAATACCTGGAAGTAATATCTTTCATAATTTTATTTTTATCCAGATGGGTAAATTAAAAATATGAAGAAACAATATTGTTAGTTGTGTTTCCTGTATAATCTTATCCAATACCATTTTGGAAAAACATTAGCATTAAAAAATTGCAATGCATCTCTTGGCTGTTTTTTTATTTGTTTCACAGTTTAAAGTGAGTGCTGGTTTCAATAATTAATTACAAAGCTTTTCCCTCGCATTCATTTCATACATGGTTGTTCCATCGCATTATTTTCCCGTTAATAAGCATTATCTCCATTCTTTGCTATTCAGAATACACGTGGGTCAGACAGAAAGTGAGTTGCGCAAGTACGTAAAAATTTTCAGTCATGTGCTATTTTGATGAAACTGTGTGGAACACTTCCGACATTTGTCTTTGTCATTTGACATAGCAGCTTTCCTGAGGCAATTTTAGTTTTTCTGATAATCAGTTATAAACATGTCTCGACAGCTCCAAGTGGCGTCCAAATTGGAAATGCGTGCAGTGATTCGTTTTTGTGGGCGAAAAAGTGTAATGCATTAAAATGTATCGGCAATTGCATGAAGTTCATGGCGAAAATGAAATGCCATGTCAAAGTATCATTACAAAGTGCAACAAGTTTGTGAATGGACGTACAGATATTGATGACGGGAAGACGAGGAAGAAGATCAACTGCAACAAATTCTGAAATCGCCGCTCGCGTGAATGAATGCATTCTTGCAATCAGACCCGTAAAAATAGACGAAATCTCACATGAACTGGATATTTCTCACGGAAGTGTGTCTACAATTATTGTCGATCAGCTTAAATTTCATAAAGTTTGTCCAGAATGGGAGTCTCATCTATTTACCGAGGAACATAAAGAGAAGTGTTTGAAAAATGGGTTTGAATTTTTGCAATATTACCAAAAGGAAGGAAATGAGTTTTGGGACAAAATTGTGACCAGAGATGAGACATGAATTCACCACTTCTCACCTGAAACGAAAATCAGCTTCCTCGAGGGGGAAAAATTTCACTTCCCGACTCGAAAAAATTGTCGAACCGTTTCATTTGTGGGAAAGGTGATGATGGCACTCATTTTCCACAGAAAAATTTAGTGAATTCAAAGTTCATGCCAAAGGATAGGGCAATTAATGCCTCTTTTTATTGTGAAATAATAAAACGATAGCAACAATCACTTAAAAATCGACGGCCAGGTAAACTGTCGGAAGACATCGTGCTCCTGCATGGTAATTCAAGATCGCATGCAGCAAAACAAATGTGTGGACTTCTAAAAACGTTTATGTGGGAAGTGTGGGATTACCATCCTTAAAGCTCATACCGTTCACTTTGTGACCTCCCTGTTTTTGGTTCCATGAAAGAGGAACTTTCAAAACGACGATACCACTCAAATTACGAGGTGAAAGCTGTAACTAAGAATTGTTATCGGGCATTGGATGGCAATTTCTTGCAGAAGGTATCGAAAAACTTGCACAGCACCTCGACAAATGCTTAAATAACGAAGATAATTACGTCGTTGAAGAGTAGATTTGGAATGGAAATTTAAGATACATATAAAGTTATTGTAAAATGTCTATCCTGTTTTGTTCTCTTAAACAATGCAACTAATTTTTTGACTGACCCCTCATATATACCGAATTCAAGTAGAAAGAAAAAGTTTATTTTTAAATAATATGTAATAGTAAGAAATGCGTACTTAATCTACGAATCAACTTCAGATATTCTTTAAGAAAAAAAATGTATTTTTTAATATCTGGTATTAATTCCATACTCTCCGTTCTGTTATTTCAGTTCCTGTATGAGTGGGTGACGTACTTAAGTGTGGTCAGTACTCTGTCCTTCGTTGTATTCTTCGCTATTGGACCAGGTAAGCTGTCTACATAATACACTCTATTAAGAGAAATATTTCTTGCATTAATATTTAATGTCATATATGCTTATAATAATCAAATTAGCATCTTTGTTTAAAGATTTTTCTAGTTTACGCTGAAATTAATGCTTTGTAATTATTAAGCATAAATATTATTGTTAAAAAACATATATTTTTTATAAGTTATAAAGAGAATTTTTTAATAGCTAGGGATGTTTTTAAACACTAAAATATTTATGGATTAGTATTTTTAATTACATTAAACAGAAAACTTGTTCCAGTACGTAAGAGCAAAGTAATCAATTAGTTACATTTAATATTTATATACATTAAAGACCAATGTGTACAGTTTAAATAATTACAAATGTTTAAAAGATAAAAAATGGATGTAAATTTACAAATATATCTAAAAAAAATTTACGAAATACTTTTAAAATTTTATATAAAGATCAATTTTCTTTTATATACATGATTTACAACATTTATTTTTCCTTACATAATTTGGAAACAATAAGTAATTTAAATCATAAAACTGGAAAGTGCTTCCTTTTACACAACTATAATGTTTAGCTAGAAGATATTGTGTAAAAAAGATCTAAGAATGAGTATATAAATTCGCTCTTGCTTATATGATTAATTTTGTTGCATGCGGAACTTGTTACATTAAAAGTTAGCGGCTAAAGTTACATTAAAAGCGGAATATGTTACATTAAAAGTTAGCGCGGGCTACAGCATAAAATCCAGCATTATAAACGATTCAGAATCATAGGAAAGTAAAATAGCTTTTTCTTAGGTGACAATTGACACTATAATATTAAAGACAAAAAATAAACATTAAGATTGAAGTTTTCTTTCATTTTCTTAAGATTGAAGTTTTTTAAATTTTCATTCGGAATTCAGGCATAGTTTAACTGAAATGTTTTTTGATCAAAATGTTGTGAATCAAAAGTTTCACTACTTATTACCATAAACTGTATAGTTATTTTTCATGTTTTCATTCCATACATGAATACTATTCAACACTCACTTTAACTGTCTATGAAATTATTCAGATTTGAATTGACTGACTAAAATGCTAAGTGATGAAATCATTCATTTTCAATCGAAGCCTTTAATTCGTTAGCTTCGTGTGACGTTAAAGTGAGTGTTCTTAACCAGTTTAATGTAATTTTGGATGCACAATTTGATTCGCTGTGATGATGTATTTCTTAAGAGGTATTTTTTCCTATTTCGGCTTACCTCTGAAGGACATGGCCACATCTCAGGCACGTACAGCTTTTCTGTTTATTTTCCCAACTTCTTTTTCTCACTTTACAGTGCTGTTTCTCTTTCTCTGTCTCTATTTCTCTATCTCTTTATCATACAACATAGATAAAAACTCAACAATACTGTAATCAGTTATGTAAACAAACACTTTAATGGCCTTATTCAATTGGGCATTTGAATTATGTTAAATCTGTCTATTAATTTTTTCAACACTTACTGCATGCCTGCATTAAACTTTAAGATAATTAAAGGAAGTCTTTTTTTCATTTGTTTCTTTTGGTGCTAAGAGTTTTTAAAACTGATTTTTATGATAATAGTTTTCTAGTTTCTAACATAAAAAACATATTTTCTCTATCAGCTGTACAATTTAAGAGACAGTGTAGTTAAATTACGGACTATTTTAAAATTATTAAAATAAGTGTATTTATCGAACAAACGAGTGGCATATTGAGGAAGAAAAGAATGTTAACATGTGTTCTATGGCTAGAAGTCATGTGAAGATTGAAAGAAGAATATGACACCTTATATTTGATCATGAAAAAGATTAAATTCCAGGAACTCCCATAGGTAACTTTTGTAGACTTAAAAATGGTAAACTTTCTCCTTGGTCAAGAGCGGTTTGGGGAAGGTAGTTACAGCGCATTATTTTTCTATTTGTGCTATGAAATTGCAGAACTTATGAAAGAAATATTATTTGGGATACATTAGTCGGGCAACAAAATCATCTTACCTGTACTACACACAAAGCCAAGGCTAATAAAACAATTAACGACACATTTTGAACAGTATATTCTTTTCTGTACATATAAGACAAAAATTTCCTGGAATAACTGGAGTGAAACTTAAAAAGGAATTTTGCTTTCAGTTCCTGACCTTATCAATAAAATGTATACTATTTTTTTAATGATATATTAAAATTTTTACTCAA
This sequence comes from Argiope bruennichi, assembly GCF_947563725.1. NCBI lineage: Eukaryota > Metazoa > Arthropoda > Arachnida > Araneae > Araneidae > Argiope > Argiope bruennichi. The sequence continues at coordinate 110,307,176 of NC_079156.1, forward strand.
ATAAGTATTCGAATTTCACATTTTTTAAGTGCTTTAAACTGTAAATATATCGAGCATTTCCTGAGTAAGTTTAACAAAATTTCATTACAAGTTTTCGAAACGATTTTAAAACAAACATTTTTAATATATCATTAAAATGCGTGTTATAAAAGAAAGAGCTGTCCATATTTAATGTTCATTATGCAGTTCTACTCTTTTTTATAACACAGAGTCGAGGATTTAACTAAAGTAAGCTTTCGCTGTAACTTTTGAGATATGTTGTTGTGAAAGAAAATATACTTCAGGAAATCGGAATTATTTTTCTATCGAATTAAATTTGTGAAAATAATTCAGCAATTGATACCGCAATCATTGAAAATATATTTTTAAAATATGCGTGAGGAATGCTGATTAAAATATTCACCTTTTATGCTGAATAATAAAGAAAAATTAACTCGAATTAATTTTTAAAACAAATTATAGAATAAAATTTAACTAATTTAAGACTACAAGATAAGAATACTGCTTTTTAAAAAAATAAAATAATTAATCCAGCACTAAACTTTAATATAAAATAATTAATGGGAACAAATAATAAGGCAGAGAAAACATTCGCATGATCTGGTGAAGAATGTCAATTGAAATTTTTGGAGTGGAAGAAACTTACTTGTATTTTAATTTGACTCTTTTAAATTTTTTTAGGAAAAATTCACAGAGATGTTGACATGTTTTTTTTTCAATTAAAATATTTTTTCAAATTCCACGTTTAAATGGTTTTAATTTCGCATATGTACTTTAAGATTATTTTCATATAATAATGTAAATGACAAATGACAATTCTGTCGCATCTTAGAAATGAAGACAAAAACTAAAGGTATAATTGTTTACAGCACATGAAATATATAAATTAGTTTTGAAAAATCTCCGGCATCATAATATGTGTTATCCTGTCTTATGATTCTCTCAATGTTTTGTATTTTAAAGTAAAGTAAATAATTGTATTCTAAAACTCTGACAAATGAAGTTAGATAATGGAAATTGATTTCGCTCAAAATTTACAACGATGCGAAAATATACCAAGCACCTCTTATTATACTTCAAGCCATCTGTTTTACTGTAGTCTAAGATGAATTACAGTGGAAAAAGCCAACTAAAAATATCAGAATTTTTTATTTATAATCTTACCTTAAAAACAACACTCATGAACAGCAAATAACAGTAATAATAAATAAAAATTTTACACTGACAATTCATTAAATTGAAAATGAGAAAAATCTATAACAGAAAAATTATGATCACGATAAAATATACCACAAATTTAACAAAAATTGAAATTGAGAAAGATTTCAAAAACCAAAGTTTCATAAGATAACAAATATCAATTTCTTTTTTAAGAATTTTTTTTAGTTATCTTGAGAAGTTTCCATATTTTGTAAATTCTGAATTTTGTAATCAATATTCCGCTCTCTTTTTGATGTGGCTAAAGGATTGTAACTTTATATTTCTGCATATTCTTCCGACAAAACACTATCTTAATATTTTTAGAACAATTGTCAATTAATTACTTAAATTTTGATTTCAGAAAAGAAGTGCCACCTAGTAGTGAATTTGAGAAATATGAAATAGCAAGATTAAAATAAAAAAAAGTCTGATGTTTGTTAAATTAATAAAAATGAGTCAAGAACTTTTTAATTAAATTTATTTACAGTAAATTCATCAAACGTGCTTTTCAGACTGAATTATTTTAATTTCTACAGAGCATAATTTCGAAAAGAAAAAAATTAGACACTTGGAATTTTTGATTTCAGTATTAAGAATTGTAAAAAGTGGAATGCCTTTTGAATGGAATGTATTTCACAGTATTTGATGCATAGACTCGGATACTTAACCAGTCTCCCTGTGTAATTAATTCCTTCTTTTGAATTGTTATTTGTTTTATATGTATATATATGCCTTTTCTTTTTACATTTTGTAAGAGTTTCATATACATTATGCTTGTTTTCACAGCTCTTAATATTGCCAACATTTATTTTCTGTCCTTTTATTGTACAATCAACAAGAGTATTGCAAGAGTTTGTCGACTTTAAAACTGGGAACGGTTTAATAATTGCTCTAAAAAAGCAAATATGTGCATAGCTAATGATTTGTTGATTACCATTTTCGTATTATTTAATTGCAAGAAAAAGAATTTTGTTTATAAATATTTAACTTTAACTCTCTTAATATCTGAAGGTAGCAAACGATATTCATATTTATATTACTATAATCAGTTGTCTAATATAAGATAAAGTACGAAATTATATGATTGCATACAATTGATTATTATTAATAAATATACCAAATATTTTGTACATTTCTTAAAGTATATTTAATTTTCAAACGAATCAGTATGGATTGTTGGCCAATATGCATAAAAATATTTTTTTTTTTAATTTAGCATATTTATGAAGAGAAGAACGATCTATAACAGCCGTTTAATATTAATAAAACCAAGTATGAGGGGAAAATTCCTAGTGTCACTTATTGGTTCATTGCAAGACTGGCTTAAATGTGATAACATGATTACAGTTGTGGTTTGATTTTATTTAAATGCAAAGACTTTCTCGCTCTTTTGGATATCCTGAGAGGATTTTTTTTCAAAATTCGTAAAATATCCTAAATTGGTTGAGGCTTATGCCAAATAAACATTTTTTGTTCGGTCTTAATGTCAATAGTTTGGGCCCAAATAATAGCCAATTACATAAAATTATTTTTTAAAAAAACTGAGGGCATTGTACTTACAGATTAATTATTATTTGCAGGATCTGTACCTGCAGGTAAATCCTAGTTTTATAGCATTTTTTATTCAATACTCAATCTGTAGGAATTTTAAAATGCTTTTTCTGTAACTTAAATTATGAAATTTGGCGTTACTTTATAAGATTTTGTTCTGTGTTTCTCAGTAGATATTCGATTACTTTTTTTTTCTATTTTAGTGTTATGGTGTAAATCATTTGATTTAATTTGCTACACGCCACATAACTATAGCTTTCATAGATAAAATGATATTTCTTGTTAAATAATCAATAAAAAATATCCAATCTTGATGAAATCCTTAAACTTATATATTCGTAGCTTTAATAATACGAGGTTTTGAATAATTCTTGGGGACTGCCAGAAATCCAAAGACATTAGTATAAAAAGTTTAAATCTGGTTATAGTCCCATTGAAAAATTGCCGAGTGAACTGCCATTGAAAACTTTAACAACCACAAATGGCTGTTCATTATTTTAACTCCGGCTAGATGTATGGAGTGACCAGGATTGTAACTTGATATTAAACCAGTGGAAGTGATCCCCCAAAACCATTCTAGCATACTCTCAAATAAACTTGCCATGCCAGAGAACGCCTTACATGACTTTGTCATACAATAGTAATGAAATATTAACTTTTGGTGTGAATTTAGGATTTTTACTGAATCTATTAATCATTCTTGGCGAGTTATTTGGCGATTAATCCCTGGTATGTGATTTCTGCTTCAGACACGTTTTTCTCAATAGATTGAAACAAAAATTTGACACAAAACTATACTTTTAGTCACAAAATCTCATACCTAATTTGATATATTTAAGTCATTGCAGTTTTGAATTATTATGTTTACATGTTTCTGAAAATAAAGACCGACAGACAGTCAACCCGTAGTTCTATCTGACTCAAAAATCTTGTCAAAGGCCTGCCCTATAAATTTAAATATGTGTACAGAATTTTATTTATCTAGTTCTATTCGTTTTGTAATTATCATGTTAATTAAAATTAGCCGGACTTCCTCTGAACAGATTTTACTCAAAATTTGATGCAAAGACCGTATACCAAATTTCAATGGTCTAGCTCAAAGCGTTTTCGAATTATTTTTGTCAAGACAGACAAGCAAACAGATGGACGGACTGAAGGACATTTTCTAAAAATGTGTTTTTCGAACTCGAATCTAAAACGTGAAGATTCATCAAAATCTCGATTTCGAATTTTATAACTATTAATTTTTCTTTATACGAGAAAGTAAAAAAGCGGCGAAGTGTTCAGCCTTTGAAAATTTGCTTATGATAGGCATTTTCAGTTTCGAAATATGCTCTGGCTGTAAGTTAACGAGCTTTAAATTTCCATCTTTTGAAGGTTCTCGTCTTTTAACCCTATTTCCGCTTCAGTGTAAAATTTCCCCCTTTTAATATTCTTTTTCAAATTACAGCTTGCTCCTTCTAATATTGTTATAATTATAACTTCATTTTTAATGTAATTTTCCCTCCTACTCATCTTAATTTATTTAATTGAAATTTCTAATTAATGAAATGAAGAGCAATTTGATATTCCAGCATTAAAAGATGTTCTATTGAAAGAGTTTTAAATTCCCCTCTATTTGCATATCCAAAGTTCTCAAAAATTAAGGAAATATTGATTAAGTGAGCATACATACGACAAAATGAAAACTTTTTATTCTATACTCAACGTTTTTAGAGTTAATTAAAAGCGAGATTCCTCTCTCGAATCTTCTTCAGGGCTATTGCTTATAATTAAATTGTGTGAAAGCTTTTGTGTAGGATCAAGTTGTCTTATGTACTCAGCGAAGCTTCTCGGAATTATTTAATTTTATTAACCTACTATTTAGCTGGAATGCTATTTTAGCTATTTTTCTGGAATGCTTTCCATGTTCAAATAAGAAAAAAATTAGTCAGAATATTTCGAAAATCGAATGTTTTGTTACTGTTTCGACAATAAAATTTTATATAGAAGATGATGCAATCTTTAAATCTTCGTTGATTCCATTAAATTAAGCATTATTGCATTTCTCATTTCTTAATTTAAAATAAAAGTGGAGACTTTTTGCTGGAATCTGATACATTTTCCCTTTAAGAATGATTATAATAATACTAATTCTATAGTACAGTGATCAGATATCTCGGACGGAATAAAATGTCTAGTTTTGAACTAAATGTCTCGAATATAGCTGTTTTCTTTTTAAAAAAAGCTAATAATCCATAACCATTTTTGAGATAATTAATTAGACTAAAACTTAAATTTAGATGCTTCTTTCCAACAGTTCTTCTTAATTAATTAATTAATTCCAACAGTTTTTTTAATTAATTAATTAGAGTTATTACTACTTATAGTAATTACTCTAATGAATATTAATTGTTGACATATGTGCTTATGCAATTAGGATCGCTTCATTTTAGAAAGCAGCGCTCAACTACGAAGCAATATTCCGGGTTTACAAGCTTATGGAGACCCCGTAAAAGGAAAAAAAATCTATTGGTTATTTTTTCAGTTATTTTAAAAATTCTAAAATTAAACTTAGATAAGCGATAAGAAAAATATCGTTAACGAACTAGCAGTTTTGTTTCTAATGAAGCAAAAAAATTACACCTACGAATAAATCGATAATAGAGCAGATTATGTCAGCTCTACCTCCAGGTGGCGTCATGATACAAGTGACTTAGATGAAAAGTTTTGAGGCGAAGACTACTATGTGCTTCTGAAAAATACGACAGAAAAATGATTTATTATTAGAATGTTCTAGTAGAAACTTGCAATCTGGAAGCAACGTTAGGTATAAAAAATCGAATCAAAGTCAGCGAAAGTAATGTGTGTAAATACGAGTATGTCCCATGCGTTCAGTGTCACTCTGTATACAATCAAATAACTTCTTTGGATACCACACTCTTTTTGCCTTAACAAGATTAAACATGAATGAAATAGATACAATAGACATATTAACGAGACACTTATCGAAAAAATTTTATCAAATTATTGTGCATAAATCCACTTTGATTATTAAGAAAATCCTCACCGAAGCAAGAATAAAAGAGTTAAAATTGATAGGAACAATAAAAAAAAGGTTGACTTTTGTCATCTGCTGTCCAAATTGTCCTCAAGTTTTTTTAATTACCGTAGCTTGAATTAAACTGCTATTTGCACTTTGTTAAGCAGAACTAGTGCCTATCAGCAATCGGTTGTGTACTGTCATTCTTTGGTGTTTTATCTGCCTTCATCCATAGATCCGATATCTACTGTGTTTTATATATTTTTAAATAAGATCAGAGTTGTATTTTTAATATTGGCTATTCATATGCTATTGCATTTGCATAACCAATATTAAAGTTTTCATTTATAGTTTCTTTCAATGTTATGTTTCAATAGGATGTTAGCACAATGAGTGCTTACAGAATAGAAAACGTTAAATCTGAAGTCAGTAGCGAAACGTCTTCCTGCTTATAATTGGCAAAAGTTTGGAAAGAGGAGATATTGGCTCAATTACCATCCTTTTCTTTTGATCATAGTTCAGAAATTAGGAGATGAGTCCGAAAAAGATAACTCTCGTATAATTTCAAAGCGGAGCATTAGTTCCATTAAACTTAACCTGTTTCTGATTTTTTTTGGTACTGATTTGATCTTTGAGCCAACAAATATCTTATAATGAACCTCAAAAAAATATGGTTAAATTATTTTTGGCCACTTAATAAGTTTTAAATTTAAAGATATAATCGGAAGAATAAAATAGCGAAAACTTATCTTTGATTTTTGGAGCATAATAATAGATCACGCAATTAGGATTTATACAGACCAAATCATAATCTAAGTTTTATTTGAAAATAATTATTCTACTTCGAAAGCGTTATGAAAGAAAGGCAAAAATCCACTAATGCCCCAATCCAAGTTGGGCCAGACTATGACTAGAAAGAATGCTGATTCTTTTTCCCTCCCAAAACAAATGTGCATGATTTTACCTAAACAAAACGAGAACTACTACGAACCATTGGGAACTGCGACAGATTCATTTTCTTTTACATTCATATTCCTCCTGAAAAAAGTGGGTCGAAATAGCCTCCAAAATGATGAATATTAAGAATTCGTTATTTCTTTATTTTTGTACTTGGGCATTACAGACCTTGGAATAACTAAAATGATTTTGCCCTTTATTTTGCTATACAACTTCCCTGTCATACAACACACATACTCTGGATCTTATTCCTCTAAATTAATTTTTTATAGAGATACATGAAACATAATGTTTATCACTCAAAACTAGCCACAATCAATGATTTAAGAACATTCATTGAGAAAGTATTAGTCGAAACCAATTAGCAGGCTTAACATGGTTTAAAAATTCTTTGCCTCCTATATCAGCATGCCTAGACATTAACAGTCAATTATTCGAACTTTTCCGATGGCTGAAAAAAATCTACATCTGTATAATATAATTTGAATTATGAAGATTTATGTAATGTTGTTAATATTTTTTTCTTAACAATAATTAAAAGCTTGCGTGTATTTTTCTAGATGCATTTATTCTTGTTATATAAATAGGACAGTTTTTAATTTTTGTTAACACATTTTACATTGCCAAGAACTGCGGAGAATCATTTCACTGCGCATGAAATTGTCTTTTCAAATTTTCAGAAAACTTTCTGCTTAAAAAGATCTCATTTTTTAAATTGAAAAGTTACGACAAACAAACAGATTAGGAAACAAATGTCAAATCAACTAAATTAAGTCATTTATTTTCAAGTTTAATCAAAATACGAAACTATTGTTACATACTAGAAGATGAAATTAAAAAAATACATACAGTTTTCTACATAATGTGTGCATAAAAATAAAAATAAAATTCTTTTGAAATGTTTTAATTACACTCATTATTCTTCTACAGAAAATTATAAATAATCCGTCTGCTCATAAAGGCAAGACAAGGACATCTAACGAAAATTAAGTTTTTGTTTTAAAATCTCCAGCAAACATTCTAATTAAAAATGAATCCTTAGAATAAGAAATGCATTATTTTATGTACTTTGTTTTTAGGAAACATAATGAATAAATTAAAATGAATGCAACATTTTCCAGTTAGCGCAGCAATGAAAAATAAAAACAATAAATTTCACTGATAAAGAAGCAGAACTTATTTTGAACTTAATTTATGTTATTCTGTCAAAAATATGATATCGCAGTGACTTGTGGAACAGACATATCTCTGATATCTAATTATCATAACTCATAATTTATATTCTTAAAAAAAAGTTTGAAAATTATTTTCATTACAGTTATATCCACTGAATTGTACATTTGTAAATTCTGTAGATACTAAGGAATGGAATTAGATAAAACAAGTATAACTCAAATAAAAATTCAGAAACCTATTCCTTAATTCGTTTTTTAATGGGCAATTTCAGGAATGTTTTATGCTAACATACTCGGAAAATCTATTTATCTAGAAATATATTTTTAGTTATTTTGAACAATACTTTCACATTTAAAAGAACTTTGTTACGTTAATATTGCAATAGGGAAACTTAAATGCAGTATGATATAAATAAAATATCTAATACTAACAAATATTTTTAATTTAAAGAACGTACAAATTAGAGTTCTGCAGTAGAGATATGTTCCTATCTTCACTAATAATATTAAATATTTTAATTCTAAACATTAATATGTATAATTATGTTTGTATCTTCTGTAATTACAGCGGTAAAATCTGTTAAGTCACTTAATTTTTTTATCGTTAAAAAAACCATCTTTTACATTCCTTTATTATTCCAATCTTCAAAGAACTTCGATTATGCAAATTAAATCAAGATTAGGAAAACGTAATATTTCTTCTATTTAAAAATGATATTGTCCGATTTTTTTTTATATTTAACTTGTTTAATTTAGCAATCCAGAAACTACTGAATGTTAGTGACCATCTTAAACATTGAAAAGTGTCGCTCATTGTCGAGTTCATAATACTTTTTTAAAATTTTAACTATCCGCCAAACTTACTTTTTTTTTCAGGGATTACCCATCAGATTTAACCATTCAAAAACAGTTGAAATGTATTACAATAAAAGATGGGCTGTATCATCAAACCAAGATGGGCTGTTTACACATCCCTATGGTGCATACTTCTATTGTTTCAGTTCCTAAAAAATTCCCTTTAAGCCTTTAATGTTAATGTTTTGAAACGTGGTATCACTCCCATTTATAGAATAGGTTATGGGTTAGAATTGAGAACACGGTATTGTAGGCTAAACCTGAATATGAATTCAAGTAATTATTCTCCAGATTTTAACAATCTGCAAACAACGTAACTTAATTCACCGGTTGGCGATCCTATTAACTGTTAGAGAAAATAACTGGATACCGTTTTCTCAAGTCCAACCATAACATCAAAGAAATTATTACTGAATAACTTCTATTAGCCTCAAATATAAACGTCATTCTTTCACTTTTCTTGCATTTGTATTTTGCTTTCCTCGCTTTCTCTTGCATTATTTCTAATTCGCAAACATTTTGTTTGTGAGAAATGTCAGGCAATATATCAATGAGTGTATATTAATCCAATTTTTTTCCCGTGCGGTTTTAGGTTCCATCCCTTGGATGATAACTGCCGAACTGTTCTCGCATGGCCCGCGACCCGCAGCCATGAGCATCGCTGTCTTCGTCAATTGGTCCTCCAACTTTTTAGTCGGTTTAGTTTTTCCTCAAATGCAGGTAAATGAGAAAATGGTCACCAGGACTGTGTTTTAAACAGTCACTTAATAATTTTTGAATTTCGATAATTTATATAATATATAATCTTAACATAACTAATATGGTTTTTAAAGGTATATTAAACATTTTCCTTTTTAAAGTCTAATAAAATTCGGAATTCTCAAAGATTATTTCTTTTACCCCTTCATATCTTCTAAAATAATTCAGATGAAAAAAAAAGTTAGGCACAATTATTACAAATTACAAAATATGAAATTTGAAATAAATTTTTTGCAGTATTTTTTCAATAAAATTTTGATAAAGTATAAAATATAGCAGAATAGAATTTTCACACATTTGAATAGAAAACAATACACTTTTAAATAGAATTCTTGATATTCTTAGAACAATTTCGGTGATAACGCTAAATCTTTATTTTTCCAAAAAAAAAAATTATTGAATTTTATATGAAAATCATAGTGCAAAGACATCAAATTTGGTTTTTTTTTTTTTGTGCAGAGTAAACGGAACGTACTTCTGTTTAGTTCTGAAAAGTAATTCCAAACTCCATAAAATTGTTGTTCATCCTCAATTATATGCTGTCCAAAAAATATCAGTCCTAATTGGAAATTTTGTAATTTTTACTTATATTTGGGATATTAAAGTATCATTCCAAAAAATTTAAATATTTAATGTTTATATATAAGTATAAAGAAAAATGCGTCTTTGTTAATTTAAAACCATACAACTTTGTGATTAACTTCTTTCATTATTTTCTAATCAAAAGACTTCTATCTCTTCTTAAAACAAAAACCTACAATTATAATCGATTGTAAATATTCAGAGATTTTTGTGATATGGATTCTGATTTCCTTTCTGTGGTTTTTTTTCATATTTTTTGCATGTATAGTCGTTTAAAGAAATTTGTTAATTGAAATATCTTATTGTATTCAGCAATAAATTAGATAACACTGCAACGGAAAATCCATCCTGTGAACATTACGGTGAAAATGCCAAGCTCGATAACGAGTAATAATGTTATATTCCACAAGAAATCTCAAAAGTACAAATATCAAAACACAGCAAAAGCGTCAACAAAGACAATATTTGCAGGAATCAATGATACACTCGCTAATTAACTGGCAGCATAGCACAAAGTACTCGACGCAAAACAAACTCTCGTGCATGCATATTCACTTATACATCTTCTGTGATTGGACATATTAGTTTCTAGAAAGATCCCATATCTTGGTTAATAATAGAGATATCACCAAAGTTCCTATAACTTTGTAAACTTTTGTCTTTGCCACCAAAATCTCGAAATAACCGTCAGGTGTCTAGCCAAGTCGGAGTGTCATTGATCTGGCATCCATTGAAATATCCGTAAAACTAGCTTTCTTATTATGAGACTAGCTGTGCTAGAAACATTACAAACATTTCCAACATTACAGAATCGTTTCAGAAAGCTATGATGAGTGCATGCGTGTTTTTTGCTGTTAGATCACTTAAATAAAATATCACTTTAAAAGTTAAGTTGTATCTTTCCTATAAATGGAAGAAAACTTTTCACAATGCAAATAAACCAAGAAATGTGCTTACCCTCCACACTGCATTAATCACTTGATTGTCTTTCAGCGGGTGTTCGAGAACTATTCCTTTTTGCCGTTCACGGGCCTGCTGGCGATCTTCTGGATCTTCTCCTACAGGAAGGTTCCGGAGACAAAGAACCGAACATTCGAGGAAATCGCTGCCTTATTCCGGAGGGAGGAGGTGGTCAACGTCAACGGGCTGACCACGGTGGTGCAGAGGAAACCACCGGTGGTACATCACCAGTCCCCAGAGCTGGTGGCGGAGGAGAAGAACCTCGAGACTTGTAAGACCAAGTTCTGAGATACAACAGCATGACTTTCAGATCATTCCATATCCCTGCATGCTTTTCCATCCCCCCTTCTTCTTTTAGCGAGCTCTTTTCACACCTTTTCTATCAGCTATAACTTGTCTTGCATTGTAATTGATTAGCTATCACATTTCATAAAGATTTTTCAAATAAACCTCATTAAGGAATGAGGCGTTTTCGATTGAATTCAAATTATCTTTTATGTATTCAGTCGAACTAAAAAGAATCACAATATACGCTAAATGGATGTATAAAAAGATATATAATTGATTTTAAGATTATTAATACAATATTTTATTTCTATCTAACAAATTCTGACTCCTATGGCAGTCTATTCATACCGAACCCTTTATAATCCGAATTCATTTGTAATCAGATTTTTTTTAATTTCTTAAATTTTATTTTTGCATCATTGTTTTGATGAAGAGAAAACCAAACAAAAAAGATATACATTTTTAATTGATAATAAATTAATTAATTATAAAAGGTTTTAAGCTGCCATCAAAGGCTTGTCCCCAGAACTAAATATTTTGTCTTGTTTTGAAACCGTCCTAAAAATTAATCATATTGTGAAGATGTAAGCATGATTCAAAGCGATAATTTCAAACACCGTCGAGGTATAAAGGGTTAAGATATATAATATATTGTATACTAATTACAACTGCCTTAATATGACATTTTTAGATATATTGTCTAACCATTTTTATCCCTTTATTATTGTACATTTGAACCCTCTTAATTATAAGTATTTTACAAACAACAGTAGCATATCCTGTTGAAATGCTATGCATAAGAAAACGCTGTGATTAATTGGAGAAAACTTTATTTTTAGACATGTTTATTAGTAGATCGGCTGCGCGAAAGATATTGAAGATATAACTATATACAATTTCCACAAAAGCAGGACTTGTCTTTTAAGTTTATAATTCATATACCATTGAATATCATCTTTTTATATTTCTCCGACTCTACTTAATTCAAAATGCAGAAACTCTACTTCATATTCATCTGGTGAAAGTGGTCCGTTTGTGTAAATTATGATTTTTAAGACACTACAAACACATTAAATTTGTACATAATGATTTATTTATATACTTGTCTGGTTTATTTTACTATCGAATATTGTCCGAACTTATATTTTTTCACATTTTTGTATCCATTTTATCTGTCAGAAGTATACTCTACAGTATTTCTTAAATGTGTGTTTGTGGTGGTTTTGTTATGATTATTTTATTCTATGAATCCCAATAAAAATCTTATTCTTTTATTTTCCTTTATTTATTTTATTTTTATTTTTTGAGAACATCTATATTTTGTTTAATGCAACAGTAGAATTTTATTAATGAATGATGCTTGATTCTACCCATAACTCTATATAAAGGACTCTACAATACGAAAAATTAAGTTGTTGGTAAACTAGAAACACACGCAAAAAAAAAAAAATCCTAAGGGAAGGGTCTTCCTATAATATTCTCACATACACTCTAATAAATGTACTTTTGTAAATGTATTAATCGCATGTCATGGGCGAGCAATAGTTATGAGAGGACCTATTAGTGAAGGATTTTTGGAGATGAATACTCAGCACCAGAACATGAGGTGTGTTTTTTCTATGTGCGATTGGAGCCAACATTTGACATAGAACTACAGTTGTAGTTACAAAATCTCTTACTAAATTTCATTTATATTTAAGTCATTGCGTTTTTGAACTATCGCATTTACATGCTTAACCCTTAACTGGGGAGGTGCGGTCTACGAGACCGCACTTAATTTACACTCAAATTAAATTTTCTAATGAATGTATTAGTATGAAAAACTGCCAATATATTGCGCAGATATTTTTCTTGATATATAGATATGTTTTAGAAAATTTTCAAAATATATTGTCATTGAAAAAAGTAAATGCATTGGAACATACATTTTCTTCTCAAATTACATGTTACAATAAATAATAATCTTGAAAAGGCATATTACTTTTTACTTTTTAAATCATATTTAATTTTACAGTATATGAAGGTATATAGTTTTATTTATATATATAGTTATATATAGTAAAATTTTCAACATTTATATGAAAAATAAAAAAAATGGCAGTGGGTAAAATTGACCCTTTTTTTATCGGCTTGTGTGACTTTCATAGCACGGTTTTCTAGGGCATTTTAAACATACAGGGAAAGAACTAGTACAAAAATCAATCTATAAATTCTGTATATATATCTGTTGGTATATTAATATATTTTATAAATTTTTCAAAATACATTATCACTAGAAAAATTACTTATGTTTGAACATGCATATCAAAATCAGTTGAATGCGAACTTTCATCGAAAAAACTCTTCTGTACAATTATCCTTATCATTAAAATCACTTTCTGCTTCGTTTAAAAGTGTCTGGAGCACTTCTTCATAATAGGATCAGTAAACTGGATGATATTTCGGGGCCCAAGTTTTAGCGCCATCTGCTAAGCCTTGTTTATCACTGGGACACTAACAGGGAGATGCGGTCTTAGAAACCGCGCTCGAAGAGATAACTGAATTATTTTAAAAAGCATCTGCTGAAATCGGTTGAAAAAGTACACGTGTATTCAAGGTCACAAAACAGGAAGCTAGAGGGTCAATCCATTCAATTGAGCTAAAAATAGAATAGGGGAAACAGAAAATCCATCGCTACTGGTCTCACAGACCGCATGTCCCCAGTTAAGGGTTAAAAGTACAACCAATAGACATTCAGACTTTTCTCAGATTTAATTCAGAATTTGGCACAAATCTGTACTTTAGATGTTAAACTTTTGCACTAAATTTTATACATCTAATTATTACCGTCACGTCGTTTAACACAATACTTTTTATTCGGACAGCCAGACAGACTTCCTCTAATTGGATTTTTGTTTTTCAAAATTTTACAGAAATCTTCAAATTTGGTTCACAGACAATGTGTCAAATTTTATCAATCTAGCTCAAAGCCTTTTTTTTAGTTTCAGGAACAGACATAATTTCAACAAAGTATCTTTCGGATTTACGGAAGTCTAAAAATGTGGGGATTCGTCACAACCTCGAGTTTGAATTTTTTTAAAGATTATAATACTTTCTCCTTGCATACTTCATGCATAAGAAAGTAAAATCAGGAAATTATTCATATAAATTTATAGTAATTTTCTGTATATTTCAAGGGAGAATTCAAATCGACAACTCTCATTTGAAAAAACAGATATTGAAATTATCATATTTTTTCGGTGAACTTAGAACAAAATTGCTGAAAATGTATAATTTTTCTCCACTTTTGGACGATTTTCAGAAGCTTGAAGCGTATGTATGGGTTTCCGTCCGAGCTGCTCGCTTTCGAACTTGTAACATCATACTTTTCTAAAAAAAGTATGATGTCGTAAACTTTTCTAAAAAAAACTATGATGTCGTATTCAATGTACTCTAAATTTCTTTCACACTAATTATGCATGCTTACCATATTTTTATACATTTGCTGTTTGACTGAAAAGTGTGTTTTCTTGGGACGAATAGCATTAAGCAACCTCTTTTAATATGCTACACACTCAAATCCAACGAAAAATAACACATCTGAAACCATAATAAATAGAAACGGATTTTAATTGTTTCACTTACTTTTTTTTTTATTATTCACGAAGAACATAAATGGGAAATCTGTTCTTCGTGAATAACTTTGAGAAATTATTTTCATTAAAATGTTCTACATTTCTTCTGTGTGGGTAACGCTTCATATGGAATAACTGTTGTATTTGATATTCTTTAAGAGGTTATGTTCCTAACAGCTATCCATGTTTTTTTTCCTTCACGTCTTTAAGTAGTATTGAACAAATTTATTTGGAGTTCAGAAATTCTGAAAGTACCTCCTTTCAAGCATTTCAATATTTTACAAGTGAAAACAATCAGATTTGAATGCCAAAATTTTATCTCCAATAATATTTCAAATAAATTATTTTTATTTGTCATTAACAATTTATGCATTTCTTTTTCAAATTCTAATACTGCTAGGTGCTGTGTCACGGAGAGCACTTTTCTTATTTAAATCCCTGTTGAGGAAAAAAGCCATTGTAAACATTCGTGCTTAACAGAAGGAAACTGAGATAAAGAGAAAACATACTATTCTGAGAAGTGATACAAAAAGGCAAAACGCTATGGATAGGACGCAACAGAAAAACCCTGGTTTTCCTTTTATTCATGAAAGAAAATTTGCTTAAATATTACGTGCAAAACCAAATAAAATTATTAAAAGTATGCATTGGAGAAAATTAAAGGTGCCGCATTCCTTATACAAGAGTGACCAACAAATTGAATTCTTTGTAAGTTCTCACTTTGGAAGGATTGTTTGCCAAACTCATGCTGTAAAATGTTTGGAGATGAATTAACAAAAGGACAAAAGGCAATGACATATTCAGATACAGAGTGTTTATGATTATAAACAATATGTATATGAATATGTTGTCTTCAAATAGTTTGATTATAAAAAATCCATATCTTTTCAATATAATAAATTTGGCATTAATATTAGCAATATAGATGGAATTTTTTTAAAATTCGGTAAGTAATTTCAAAGCTGATATAAAATAAATGTGGGATTGTTCTATTAGGTGTCTATTTAAAAAAAACCAAGGATCTTTTTCATTATGACGGATGTCTTCGTTCTAATTTTTAGTTTATGAGAAGCACTAAAGTATTTAGGATAAAGATGGATGGAAAATTATTAAATCATCACAATACCTAAATTTGATGAAAACGATACTTACACAAAATTCAGGTATCGTAGCGCCATTCAAGATCTTTTACAATTCTATTTTTCAGATTCCCATAATGTGTTGTTCCTAGAAAACTACAAATAATAGATAATATTTTTTACATAATGGCACAATATTCATTAACTATGCTACAAAAGGTAATAATTGAAAATTAACTGTTATGTTTCGATTCATTTTTCATCTGATTTAAAACTGAGTTTTTTGTACAACTAAATTTGCTATTTTTCAATAATACATTTTAAATAAAAGTGCCTCCCAACTATTGAACTTTTACGTACTTGGAATTTAAAAGAGTGGCCGACAGCTTTTTTGGGGGGTAAATTATTGTAAATCATCTAATTCTATGCTTAACACCTTGACCGCCACACTAAAATTCTTGCAATGTAATTTATATGGGGCCTCACGGCAGTCAAGGTGTTAAATTACTTTTCTTAATATTAGAATTATAATCTATGCGTCACTTTAGCAAACATATCTCTTATTTATTTCCGAATATTTGATAGTTACACGCAAATGCAGCTTTTATCTTTCTCTAGAAGTGCACTTCTTTTCTTAAATCTTTTTGTAACAAATGCACAGTATGTTTCTATATCCATTTATGACTTTGTTAAGCCGCAATCAATATCTATGCATATGCATCACTTGCGATACTCATCTCTTCTGCTTTCTTTCCGGCAATGCACAGCTTTTACTTGGAATATCTGAAACTCGGCATTCTACTAAATCTCTATTAGAAAACTGTTGACTCATGGATGCAAAAGCAATTTTTTATTCAAAAGCGTATAATGGGAACCACAATCCTAAGCAAGGACTCGCTTAAGAATTTTTCCTTAGTTTATGATTTTCTAAAACATAAATATAATACGATATCTTTAATAGAAGGATTTTAAAGCTAACGTTAATTCAATATTTTATCGCATTAACTATAGCTTTTAAACCTTTCTTCTTTAAACATTAAAGAAGATTTTACTTTGTTTACAATCACATATTACACCATTAAAATTATAAAGTTTCATAATTTTAAGTAAACAATCTTTAGCATAAAAACTTGCTATATTTTTATTCTATTGAATAACGTACAGAAAAGGAGTAGATGAATATAATAGTTATTTTAGCCATTAATTCACAGAAATGTATATTTAGAATTATTAAACAATTGTAGATAATACCCTATTTTAAAAGTAGTATTATATCAAAGCTATATTATAAGTTTTATCTTATGAAAATATAGAGGAAAATGATGGAGAAACAAAATTATCCCATTTTATTAATTACCTCTTATTTTCCTTAAATACAATTGTTTTGAAATTAACTAACAATTTTTAAAGTGAAAAAATGATGTTTAACAATATTTTAACCGTCATATCAATCACTAGACTCTGATACTATCTATTAAAAGAGTGTCAGTAACTGTTGACTGGCAATATAGAATTTTAAAAAATAATGTTGTGGAATTAATAAATCTTAAATAATATAGAGTTCATAAAAGAATGCATATAAATGTCAATTTTGCCAAGAAGAAATTTTAAAAAATATTATTGAAACACATTATAATCGGAAATGTCTTTTGTCTTCTGTTCGATGTCATCAGCATATCAATGAAATCTGATATCGCAGGCTCAATAAATAAAGCTCCGAAGGATACTTGAATATTTTGTTCCTGGTGGCAACAAAATTACCAAGCCTTTCTTGCAGAATATTAACGTGTAACATTAAGAATTTTTAATAGCAGGATTCTTTATGTTAGCAATAAATACCATAAATGTGTGCTCCTGAATCATCTTGGAAATGGTGTCTGTGACTATGAACAACTTGGTTTCTATGAAACAGTTCGAAGATTCATCAGAAGGCTAAGTTTCCATATGCTTTCACTATCGCTGCACTGAAATATTCATTCATGGATATATAGCACAGGTTAGGATATATATCCTCCATAAATACTATGCCACATGCCATAGAATTTTTCCTGTAAAAAGTCTCTTGAAACAGGCACTTATGGTTGCAAAATCCCAATATGCTTGTGGAACTGTGGCAAACCACTAGTCATGAATGTGAAGTCATTCCTTCAATGGCATTGCACAACCTCATTGCTGATTTCATATTTCACTTTTGATATCTCTTTCGTAGTAATGATGAACATTTCAATGCCATTGCCATGTAAATCACTGAAGTTTTTTAATGATTATTAACTTCTGCATCCGTAAGCTACATGTCAATAACATAAATCATTGTAGCCACTTCCCATTTTAAAAATTATAAGCTCTGAGCATCAAATCTTTCCCAAGGATCAAATTAAATTTTGTTGGAATAAGAAATATTAATTCAATAACAATCATGTTTACCACCAGCAACGTTGGGCACCAGATCTACATTCTGAAAATCTATAGAAATTTAAAATAAGATGACCTATAGGTTGTTGATATTGGTTATCTTCAATTTTCCATTATCCATAGCAGCTAAAGTGTTTTAACTGTCCGATTGCTCTAACTCCGCTTATTATTAGAAATAACTGAAAATTATAATAATAACTAATGTAACTAATAAAATAGACTATAGAACTAACAGAATTATAACTATTAGAATATTATTAGCAGTAATTTTAATTTAAAGCCCTGAAAAAGGGCTTAAACAATTTTAAATTCGCTCTGTCTTTAATAATTTTGCAATTCAAAGGTAGTAAATTACAAGTTAATTTATAAATCATAGTTTATCTATAAATAATTTGCAACGGTTGAATAAAAATGTATGGGTAAATCATGTCTATTTTTTAAAATGTCTACACCATATTTGTTTAGTCAATCAATGTTTACCTATCAACCTGTTTATGCAGTTTAGCTAAAACAAATTGCGATCTTCTGAATATCGATTCCGAACAAAATAATGAGGAGAGTGATTAGAGGTAGAATTTCGTTTGTATTATGCACAGATGATAGGAAATATATTAAAATTCTTGTTTTCGCATTGTTTCCACAAGATTTATAATGCAATAGTCAATGTATATAATATTGAAAACTTGATAGCACAGAAGTTTTAATATATTTCGAATAATTTCTAACATTAAAGATGTTAAATTTTTGAAACCACACAATTCAATGAAAACTCCTGAAGCTTTAGCAAACATTTAAAACTTCCAAAAATTTCCAGTAAATAATACATAAAATTTAATATTGATTCACTTTGCAATATAAAATGCAAATTTACAATTAATTCACAAAAACAAATGTAGAAGTAAAAATAAAATATGAAACACCTGCAAATTTATAGCAAATCTATAATATATGTTCCATATAATATTATTGTATTCTTAAAATTTCATTGTATTGACTTTTTAATGATCTCTAATACATTAATTTATACCTTCAATTTTTACCAAAAATAAATGATATTAATAAAAATAAAAATATTATGTTATTCACTTTTTTTCAGAAATTAATACTTTCAATGAATGAAAATTGCTTTTGCATTTTGAGTCGAACTATTCTTCGTTATTTCTTAAGGAGTTTTTCTATACATCTGAGTATTTCAATCAATTATCTTCAACAGATGGCACATTCCTCATTTGGGCCAATGGTCCGAGACCAGATCGTTGAAGCAGAAGCCTTACAATGTCATATCTCTGAGCTACAATTCTTCAAAGTCATATCTGGATGTGTATTCCGTCTCTTCAGCCCAATTTTTAATAATTCTCTTGCTGTCCATTTGTTGTGTAAACTGTTTCACCTCACCCATGAAAGTATATTTGTGTCGGAAGATAATTCTTGTTGTTGTGATTCTTTCTTAGTATTTATAAGAGCATATCCTGTGCGTAAATTTTTTGCCATTAAAGTGAAGTAGTTATACTTCGTACAAAAATTTATTTAGTTAGAGTATTCCATTCATGGATTATTTCACATCTTTTTTTTAGAGGGTGCTCTAAGCCTAAATTCGGGATTCAATATTTTGTTCAAGTTCTCCAATATTCGGCGTCATATTCTTATATCATAAAACATTTTATCACCGAAATACCTTATGCCAGCGCACCAGTAGCGAAAATTGTTTAAATAGAAGAAAGAATATTCGACAAATTGAATCATTCCTTTAGAAAATCGATTAATCCATAAAGCATAAAATCGAGATAAGTGATAAAATTGTATGCATAGTTTAATAGAATTCCTTCGGAAGTATAATGCAATTTTTGCAGACTTTTATCTCTACACGATTTATAGAAAGCCAGAACTATATTACTAAAAGCTAGAAATAGATTTGACTCGTGTAAAGTAGAACGAATAAATTTCACTTTTAGGAAGTAATCTTTGTAGATCATATTACTCTGTTCAAAAAGCGTCGAAGCTTATTTTTATTACGAAAGAATGAGTGCGGGTAAGAGTTGATTATCAAGTATTTTTTTCGAAATAATTAGTGAATGCTATTACGCAATTTTGTCATTGTCTATACAAAGATGCTTAGGTAAATGCGTATCGCAAGATTCCTTTGTTCCATCCTCTTCGCAGTGTTGATAATTGTACTTCTTTGGAACTTGAGAATCGTTGCTTCTTAAAAGAAAATTTTTCGCCCTTAGAAAAAGAAATTACACAGAACGATCAGAAAAATAAGCTGGTTTTATAGATACCGAAATATGATCTGATAAATAATAGGTTTCTTGAGTACTTGATAAACAGCTCTTAGGAAACGCATCAGAAAGAAAATCGCTTTTTATTGACTTGATTTTCATTTTCTTTATATATATATATATATATTAATTAAAACGTTCAATTTTGTAAGTGACAAAGAATCCACATAAATAATCGTGAAAAGCGTAACCTCGATCATCGATATATCGGTGGGAATAACAATTTGGGAAAATTTTGTATTGATTCAGATTTACAAAAAGAGTTAAAATTCAATATAACTACACTTATCAGAAAGAAAATTTCCTCGAAAACATTAAAAAATGATATGAGGTCCTTTTTTTCGAATTTGAATTGTGGAATTCTCAAACTAAATGTAAGCTAGGAATCCTGAAAAAGTTCGTGACAAATCTGCATTTTTGGTATGATTTAAAATCGTTTTGTTTTTTCAGATTTTTTTGTTATTATTTAAGGTTTGTCTGATATGCCATGAAGTACTTCGATCACTGCAAGTTTTCTAATTTTAGAAAATTTTCAATTTCTTAATCTTATGATAGCAATTAATCTCAAATAAGAAAATCATAAATTTTTTTCTAAAAGTGAATTTAAGATGCAATAATCCGTGCTTGATTGGTAATTAGTTCTAAAGAGCCATTAGTTGGCTAATACTCTACAATAATTTAACGACCAATATTCACCTAAAAACAATCTTATTTACATATACGTAATAACACATGAGATGGAATGGTCAAGAATTTGAGTAAGATTTAATGATATATGTCGGTTTGTGGTATTAACGGGACATGCACATTTATTTGGATTTAATTTTGATTCACAAATTTGCCAACCAGAGTTGTTGTTAGATAAATAATCATGTAACGCTATGATGATTGAATGTTTGTTGAAATGAGGCATGACTGCAGTATCATCAGCAAAGATTGCCAAGTTTATGTGTGGAATCTTATGAATATTACTGATATAAGGGTAAGAATGAGGATCGTTGTTCCTGGCAGATTTAGGATAAAACAGTCAATTCGTTTTTTAAAGTTATTATAATAAGATATAACAAGCAAATAATTTTGATGTTTATCTGGAAGTCTAATATTGATGTCTCAAGTGTCATTTTTATTTTGAATCTCATTTTAGTAATTTTTTAAAATTAATTGTTTAATATTAAAGAAAATCTCTGTATATCAATTCACAATCAAATCGTTTATTTAAAATAAAAAATTATGTGTGTGACTTATGGCACTTTACAAGCCCGCTGACAGTTATCTGTCAGTGATTTAAGCCGAGTGAGGTTCTCTTGTTTTTTCAGTAGCACCAACTCGGGCCAAGAGTACGACTTGGCTACTTCATACTTCACATTCGCTTGCACAACCACTTTTTACAGGGAGTCGCATTCACACACCCCACAGATAGAACACAGATAAAGAACAACCATGCCCGAACCTGGGACGCCCAGATCACGAGGAAGGCGTGCTTCCCCTATGCCAGGACGCCGGCATAAAAATTATTGATATGACATCACAGAAGGGCTGGTGATGCCGCCAAGAATGACATTCATAATAGAATAAAAAAGTGAAACAAATTATCGACAAGGTTCATTCGATATAAATTGTGATTAACTAAGATGATTTATAAGTTTTACTAAAGTATAGATTGTAGCTAAAAATGGTGGGGGAAAAAAAGCAAAATTTTTGGTTTGATATAACTATAAAAGAAAGGCTTCAAAATCTGAACGAAGATCTCATAATAGATTTTTAAAATGCTGTTTTATGCAGAAATTCTTTTTAAAATTTCCCTTACTTTATTCGAAAATGCCAAGGAAATCAAAGACATAGAATGAAGATAATATCACTCATATTCTGTTTAATAGAGTCTTATTGTAAAAGACAAAAATTCCAATACGAAAACTTTGTTCTGGATTATCACAAGTATTTCTACCACACATTTAATTAAATTGAATTCAAACAAGCTCACATTTACGCTTTTTGGGCCAAAATATCTTTCAAAGTTTCAATCCGGAATACGAAAGTAAGTAAACTTTGCCTCCTGACATAGAGCTACAAACAATCCTGTAAAAACATAAATAAATGAATAAAAATAGAAAATAAGATCCGCAAAATTAATTATCATGACTAAAAAATTATTTACAATCAAATAATTATATTTAAAATTTTTTAATCATAATATTAATGCAAATATAGACACTTCTTAGCATCCAAATCACTTGATTTCTTTGACTGTTATGATTTAAATTTTGAATTCTTGCAGTCAAGAAATGCTAGCCTCGTTGTGAAGAAGTAATTAAAATATATTGTTGGTATATTTACAAATAAGAGCATAATTTTGAAGAAAGAATATAGGGTTATAAAGCTACAGATGAGCCATTCCAACCGATAAATTTCTAATGAAAGTTCTTATAATTACTACATGCTATCAGTAATGGAAATGACTAATGATAAGATAAAAAGTCTAATTTTCTTTTAGCATATCCAATACATAAAAGGGCATGTAGATATATAAGATATGTTTAGAAATAGTTTCTAAAATATGTTACACAGAATATTAATGACGAAGTGTAATCAAAAGATCGGAAATGACCGTCATGAGTAATTCAGAAAAAAATCCGGAATAAAAGAAAATTTATTCGAAAACAGAACGCATAAATATTTTTCACTTTTGTTTTTAAAGTAAAGCAATAATGCCTTTGAAGATAAATGTAATGCTGATAGTAATAAATGCAATAACATTATTAAAAAGAAGCCAAATGAAATTTCTTTTCAAATAATAAAGTTACCACCAACAAAACAAATATCAATTAAATTTAAATGTAATACAAAACAGATAATTATATTCATGCTAAAAAATACAATTATATATATTATTGAAACAATTATATCTAGTAAAATTTTAAGCAGCTAGACCAAGTTTTGCTGAACAAAAAATATTGCAAAATTAAATCGTTGTTAAAAACTAAAATCGTTGCTTAGTATAGATAACAATACATTACATAAATATTACTCAAAACGATATCGAATTAAAACAGATGCAAACAAAATAAATTATGTTGTACAATTTATTGTACACAGCATGCACAAAATTCTTTGCTGAAATTTTCAGTATTGTTGTTATACTATACTTATGGATGTTTCATAACCAATTAGTTTAAGGTAACAAAAAAAAATTATTTTTACATAACAATTTAACATACAATTTTCTGTTAAATTATTGTCATGCAAAATGAACTTATCTTCAGTCACTTTGAAAATTTACTATAATAACCGGACTGATTTTTGAGGTCTGAAGATATTGTGAATCTTTGTTTCCAAACGAGCTGCAATCACATTAATTAGTCTATAATATCTTGGGAAATAAACCTTAAGCTTTACAAAATCAAAAGACATTTATTCCCAAACACAACACAAATTAATATTAAAAAAAACAAATTGAAAAGAAAAAAAACTTATTCGAAGTTAATCATAATTTAAGCAAATTAAAATCGGCCCAAAATAAGTCCTTTAAAATCAAGATTTTTCTCTAACACTATCAAAGCATTGGTTCTTTTTATCTCAATATCTGAAGAAAAAACAAATACATCATTCCCAAATACGAGTGACGTTTTGATAGTTCCATCTTTAAAATTATGGAGATGACAAACTTTTTCTCAGAGAGTTTTCGCAGGACAGTAAGAAAAGTTGAAAATAGAATATTATATATAATTTTGTTATCAAAGTAATGGTTGTTGTTGTTTATAATGGCACTTGCCATGGGCAAGCTCGCTGACGAAGTCAGCGATTTTAAGCCAAGGGAGCGTCTCTTGTTTTAGTAGCTCCAATTAGGGCCAAGAGTACGTCTTTGCTACTCACGCAGCACATTCGCTTGCACAACCCCTTTTTACAGGGGGGCACATTCATACATCTCACAGATAGAACAGTTGAAGAACAACCATGCCCAAACCGGGACTCGAACCCAGGAGGCCCAGGTCACGGGGAAGACGCGCTACCCCTATGCCAGGACGCCTGCATCAAAATAATGGAAACACCAGAAACGAATAGAAGAATTTTTATTAATAGGGCGTAATGTCGTCTTTAGCATGTAATACAGCTCGTATTTGTCTTCAAATCGTGTTATACAAATTCTGAATAGTGTTCAGAGGAAAATTGTACCATTCTTCATGGTTTCGCTGAGATGCCGATGGAGGACATCGATTCCGGATTTGACACTCTAAAGTAGACCATACCGGTTAGATTGTATTGTGGTCTGTGGACTGTGCGGATGAAGATAGATGTTACACTTCATCCTTGTGTTCATCAAGCCTCATTTGGACAAATCTCGCTGCATGAATAAGAGTATTAATTCCATCTCTTGCACAAAATAAAATGTCTTTTAGGATGGACCCAGTCAACTAAAATTTCTCTATACTTCTCTCCATTGATCCTTTTTTTCAGAGTTACGATTGGAGCAACAAAAAAATCACGGCTACCCATACTACGACAGATCCATCTCCATACCTCACAGATGGAAAGGATAATCACGATCATGCGCTTGTGCAGGTGTCCTCCAAACGCGTACCGTCCTGTTATAAAGAAAAGTGTAAAAGATAATTCATCTGATCATATAGCCATCTTCCACCAATCGACCGGTTTTGTGATTATGGAACCACTGTAGACGATGTCTGGCATTACCATTTGTGACAAGTGGTTTGGGAATTGCTGCTCCGCAGTAAATGTTCTGTTTATAATGTTTTATCTAACTGCAATTATCGATACTGGAGAATCCAGATGCTGATTGAACTCAGAAATCACTTTGGCTCATTGTTTTCTTTTTAGACATTACAATACGCTTCAAAACCCATCAATCTCTTTCATTCAGTTTTAGTTCCGTCCATTACTTTGCTTCACTGGGTTTATCTTGCCACGCTATGTATACACTGTTATGACTTTAGACACCCTACCTCTAGAAATGCCGAAACGCTCAGATGTTTCAGTCACAATTGCTCCAGCTAGACGGGCTCCTACAATTTGTCATCTCTGAAAGTCAGTCAGATCTGACATTTTATGCTTTAGACAAAAATCCAAGACATATATAACTTCCTTAAAGCTACTTTATACTACCATGATATGTACTTTTTATATTAAAAAGCTGAGATTGTATTTTAATGCTTACGAAGCGCGTTCTTAAATGTCTCTTTTATTCACAGGAATTTCCATTATGTTGATAACCACGTGTGTGTGTATATATATATATATGTAGGATCGTGTCCTCAATCGAAAGAAGACTGCACGTTTGTCTTTTCCATATTTTAATAAACGAACACAGGACTACACGAACATTAAGCAAAAGAACAAAAGTATAGGGTTGGTTGCAGTTCAGGCGAACATAGCATGGCTATTATCCTTCAACTTCGAAGCTCACACACTCTCGCACCCCGTGTCTTTCTTCTGCCGTTTGCCTCACTTATACTTCTAGTTGGAACACTACTGCCATCTGCCGGCGAGGTACAGAGAGTAGCATAGGGGCTCATACTACAGGCCGTCCTGACACTTCCAGCTGCCCACAGCGGAGAGGGAATTTGAAGAAAAACCTGAAAGGAACAAAAAAACCAAAACAGACAAAGTACGTAGACAATAACATGGAGGAAAAAAACACAAATGCTTCTTGTTTAGTGCAGTAAGTCGGTGTTTCAAGTGTCTCTGCACCAAATTTTCATGTTGTCGGCTGCAGTGGAGGTAGAGTTTGGTCCGTCGTGCTGACCAACTTTTTTAACATCATAGCGGTCATTAGGCTTGACTTGTAGCACTTCATACGGGCCAAAAAACTTTGGTAGCAGTTTTAAGCCAGTACCAAACTGGGTCCTTCGTATTGCCACCAAATCACCTTTTTTATACTGATGAGCATTTTTTCGGTTCTTATTGTAAGTACGTCGATTCTCCTCTTGAATTTTTAGGATGTTCTTTTTGGCTTCATCTCGGATATTCTCACGATCAGTTATAAAAGCGTTGATGTTCTCCTGTTCGAGAAGCTCAAGGATTTGTAAATCTTGTTTGGTTCTGAGCTTTACTCCTGTTAAAAGCTCAAAAGGTGTTCTTTGTGTACTCCTTGAAACTGTGGAGTTAAGTGTCTTTTGGACTGCGGGGACGAATTTGAACCATTTGGTGGGGTCATCAATAGAAAGTTTGGCTAAAACTGGAATAATTGTACCATGAATTTTTTCCACTTGTCCATTACCGCGGGGAATTCCGGTTGTAATACTTAAATGTTGAATTTTTTCAGTGTCACAATATTCTTGAAACTCTTTAGATGTGAATGCACTGCCTTTATCTGTTATGATCCGATTTGGGTTTCCGAATGTTATTTCTTGTTGTTTGAGTTTCTCTATGGCGTTTTGTGAAGATGTAGATTTAACAGGATAGATCCAAGTAAATTTTGTGAATGCATCGACTACTGTAAGAATGTGGTTGTATTTTTTATTAGTCGAAGGCAGGGGTCCTAAAAAGTCAACGTGGTATGTACTGAAAGGTACATCGTCTTTTGGAATGGGGTTTAATAATCCTTCACTTTTACCTCGCTTTTTGTTCCCGAGAATACATTCAATGCAATTCTAATTCTGCACCCTGTCTGTAAATATGCAATACAGGATTTTCAGAAAGCTTTTGCTTTAAAGTTATGAATGCTGATTGTTGTTCGGGACCAAAATAGAATACTGTGTTGGCGCGAAGTAAGTCGCTTAATGGCTTGGCTATTAGTGCGTAATCTTTGATAAATTTTCGGAAGTAGCCAGTGAGTCCGAGAAAACTTTGAATTTGTTTGACGTTTTTGGGCTGTGGAAAATTTTGAACAGCGGCGGTTTTATCCAAAGAGGGAGTGATTTTGCCGTTTTCTATTATATAGCCAAGGAAGTCAATTTTTGATTTTAAGAATTTACATTTCTTCAAATTTAGTTCCAATCCATATTCAGATGCAGTTTTTAATACCATGGCTAAGCGCTGTATACCTTCCAACTCATTGGAACTGGGTATAATGATGTCATCCATAAAGATAATAACAATGCCTTCCTTAAGGAGATCACGGAACACATTGTTAATGTATCTTTGAAAAATACTTGGGCTGTTGCAAAGGCCAAATAGTACTTTGTTAAATTCGTACTGACCATCATGTGTGACAAATGAGGTATATTTCTTACTGTCTTCCTCCATTTCCACATGGAAGAATCCATTTTTTAGATCAATGGTGGAGAAAAATTTTCCGGCATGTAATTGATCAAGAACTTCCTCAATCAATGGTAACGGATACCTATCTTTAATTGTTTTAGCATTCAATTTACGATAATCTATGCACAATCTTAAGTTGCCATCCTTTTTTTTACATAACACTAGTGGAGAACAGTAATCGGAACAACTGTTCCTAATAATTCCTTTATCTAACCATTCGGTGATTTGTTCGTTTACCTTTTGTTTTTCAGGGAAAGAGAGTCGCCTAGCCCTTTGACAAACGGGAATGTCATCTTGCAAAACAATTTTCATTTTCAATTTAGTGTCCTTAATTTTGTTAGGTTTGTAACTATTTATCAAGTTTTGAACTTCATCACGAATTTTGTTATTAATAATGTGGGAAAGATCAACAACAGATGCTGAATCTTCATAGACATTAGCGATAGCAATTAACATGTCATCCGTACTCTTGTTACATAGGCGTATGCCCTGTTTACCAAATGTAAACTCGGTTTGTTGCAAAAAGTCCATGCCAATGATGACATCAAGGGGAATTGAAGTGTCGCTAACAACATAAATTTTGGCAGGGAGTGTTGTGTCTTCAATTGTAATAAAATCTTGAAAAAATCCAATGCTGTGTATTTTGTCTCGACCAATTCCTGAGAATGTTATGCATGAAGGATGCAATGGTGGGGATCCAATGCTTCGATATGTTTTGTCGTTAATTATAGTGGCTTGTGAACCGGTGTCACAAAGAGCAGTAAATTGAATTTTGGCAAGAGTTATGGGAATATGCATCGGATTTGCGGAAATTTGTCCAGACGATTCAGAAATTGGGTGAACAGTTCTATCCGAAGGGGTGGAGGTGTTGCGATTAGCTGTTGATATAGAATTGGTAGAATTTTTGGGGCAATTAGCATGTATATGGCCGAAGTTTTTGCATCCATAACATTTCTTACCACGTTCTTTATTTGTGCACGAGGTACTTTTGTGACCTTTAAGTCCACATGAGTAACAAGTGGGTTGTGGTTGCGTGATACGTTTGTGGTCAAGCCTTGCATCATGTGTGTGATCATCATTTTTCCTATCTACATGTTGTTTAAAAGTTTTTGAAGCATGAAAGAGTTTCATAAATTTTCAATTTTTCTTTAAATTCAGAAATGGATTTACAGCCATATAAAATAATTTTGTTGTTTGAAGAATCAGGAATGCCATTTATAACATAATCTATTAAGGACGATTCATCAAGAGAGCCTTTATGTGCTAAATCTCTCATGGCCAAAAAGTATTCCTGCAAAGTTTCGGTAGGTTTCAACCGTCTAGCTTGCATCAAATTATGTAATTGAAGACCATTAATTTTTTGAGAAAATTCTTCTATCAAGTGTTTTTTCATTTGTTCCCAATTATTAATTCCGCGAATAGACCTTATTAGAGTTAAAGCTGGGCCAGTTAAGCATTTCTTTACAAAAATAACTTGATGAATTGGATTTTTTATTTGGTATAAATCAAAAATATCCTCCACATCAGAAATGAAAGTTTCCACACTATAGTTATCACGAGACGAAAAAGGTTTTATTAATTCGACAATATCTTTCAAGCTAAAAGCAGAAAAAGTGTTGTTAGTTTTTTCGGAATAACTCTCAGAAGTATTCAAGGAAAGGGGAAAGTTCTGAGTCAGCGCATCTAAATCAATCGGCGATTTCCGGTGTTCAGAGTGAAGTTCTTTCGATGCATCAGGAATTTCGTTATGGCTAGGATTTTGTTGTGGCTCCGTTTCAAGGTCATTGTCAGTGCTCAAATCGGAAACTTCCGTTTTCAGCAATGAGAGATCACATAAATTAGTAAGGATAACATCACAACATTTTTCCAAATCAGTAAAGAATTCTAAATGGAGTATATTACAAATCGCGATTAAATCTTTAAGGGAGAAATCTTGGAGTATTTTTTGTTTTGTTTCCTCTAGATTGAAAGGAGTTGGAAATCCCGAAAATTTTCTTAATCTTGATCGATTTTGTCTATCGCCGTCTTCACCAAAAACGAGACGATGCAGAAGTTTTATATTATTCGTACTACTAGTTTTTAAAGACTTTGCAATTTGTGGATAATCGTTAAGAGTAGCCATTATTCTATGTTTTTAGACAATTTTCACAGAATTATTCAAAAATTTATGCGATTACTATACACTCAAAATGAAGACACCAAATATTCAATCAGAATATGCTATCAACAAATGTTAAGAAAATATGCAAGATAAATTCAAAAATGAAAAAATAATATTTTGATGCAATGTATTAATTCGAAATTTCGTTCAAAGAATATTCATTCCAGTAATCTTAAGAAATGAATTCAAATAAGCATCAACTTCATTATAAGCAGCAATATTATTTTAAATATTCTAGAAAACTTTTTAATTAATCATCACATAGTAATTCTAAATTTGTTACGAAATCTTCCAATTATAAATTCACAATTTTCTTCTAAACAAAATTTTTTAATACAACATCAAATAGTAATTCAAAATTTGTTAGGAAATCTTCAAATTAGTAATTCAAAATTATCTTCAAAAATGAAATAACCGTGGAAGAAAACAGAAGAATTAAATTCAGCATCAAAGGAACATCAAATAGGCGATTAATATCAACAAATTTCTTCAAAGAACATTTGTTTCTTCAACATCAAATAACTTCATGAATTATTCCTCAATTTTCCTACACTTGTAATTTTCATCAAATTTAAAAGTTTGTATTACATCAAAATTCTAGATTAAGCATCAAATATTTTTTTTCGAATAAAATGATCAATTAAAGTTTTACTCACAGTTTGCCGTTGTGGAAGATACTACTTTTGTATGATCATCATCCTTGTCTAGGGTATTGAGTGGCCAAAATCCAACCGGCCAGAGCTCCCATGTAGGATCGTGTCCTCAATCGAAAGAAGACTGCACGTTTGTCTTTTCCATATTTTAATAAACGAACACAGGACTACACGAACATTAAGCAAAAGAACAAAAGTATAGGGTTGGTTGCAGTTCAGGCGAACATAGCATGGCTATTATCCTTCAACTTCGAAGCTCACACACTCTCGCACCCCGTGTCTTTCTTCTGCCGTTTGCCTCACTTATACTTCTAGTTGGAACACTACTGCCATCTGCCGGCGAGGTACAGAGAGTAGCATAGGGGCTCATACTACATATATATATATATATATATATATATATATATATATATATATATATATATATATATATATACAGTGGGGTGGGAAGGAAAAACTTACAATTCTTTTTTAATGTTTACATGTATGATGTGGCCTGATTTTAACTTGAACAGTTTCAATTTTCACTTTGGCGCAGCATAACCAAAATTGGTTTTTGCGCCATAAAACCTCAAATACTCACTCACTCACTTCAATTTTCACTAACCATTAAATTTTCTGTCTGTTTAGAGTTCATCGTTTCAATCAATAACTCACATTTATTTAATTTTTTAATTGATTTTACTTCTTAGACTATGGCTTTATGAATTAAAATGTGACGAAGATTTCTATTCATATTTTGTTACTGAACTCCTAATGAATAATTTAGAAAATCATCGTTATGTTGGTTAGAAAAAAAACTCGGAAAATATTGAAAGTATTTGAAGATTCCGGCGGCATTGACTACCACGGAACTCAATAAAAGATGGTGGTTATCGGAAAATGGAATTTCCAATTTCGGCACTTACCATGATGCTAGCCGGACATATATGCTGAGAGTTTTTCTCGGGTACAGTGAAGACCTTAAATGCCAAGTCCAAGAAAAGACCTTTTGCAGATCAGCTGATAACTGGAATACAAGTCCTACACCGGAGACCTTAATATACCATCCACATAAATGTCGCCAAGCACAGCAAACACACGAGGTTTTTAGCGCTTCATGAGAAGCCAGAAACAAACAGGGAGGCAATAGCTTCTCAGGCTCCCTCGTTTTCCTGTTGTAAACTGGGGCGTAGAGGAGATAAACTAAAAAGGAGTAAAGATTCTGTAAAAACAGGGACATCCATATTCATTTATAAAAGGTGGTCCCCTGTAAAGAATTAAATCTGAAAGAAGGTTACGATTTCTTAAAGTCATCAATTCCAGAACCGAATTCCAACTGACAGTAGATTGTTAATGGATCCATACAAAAATATTGGTGAATACAATGACCACTGACATGGTGGCATCAATATTTAATAATTGTAAAAATATACTTTCACTTTGTAAAAATTTTCAAATATATTTTTCAATGGAAATCAAAATTATCTTTCCATTTAAAGTTACCGTAAGGTTTTAATACGTATCTGAAAGTTTATATTAGAAAATAACATGCAGAGTTAATGTGACTTTGTTGCAAAACTGTTGCTATGAATTAAACTTATTGGACATTTTGTCTGAATGATAATGAAAACTTCAAATACACTTTTATATAATAATTCAGTTAATTTTCACATTATTAATATCATAAGTTTCCAAAATGCCATTATGTAGCGTTCTTAAATATGTAAAGTTTCATTATTTGAAATTAATTTTTAAATAATTTAAACAAAAAATAAGAAAAACCTTTAAATTGTTTAATAATCAGCAAGTAATGGACAGATCAATATTAAAGTACATAAAATGTGAAAGAAATTTTATTATACTAATTATTTATTATACGAATTAATTTATCCAATAATAATATTTGTCAGCAATCATTCTATGTGGTTGACATTCATATTTGCAGTATTTTATAGATAAAAACGTCAACAAGACATTATAGTTTCATTCATTGAGTAGTTTTTATTAAAAGCAGAAATAATCATTAGTATTTCTGCAAACAGTTTTACAAAAAGGTATTTTATAATCATTTCTCATTCCCTATCATGATATTTATATAAAGTGTATTTCCTCTTTGTAATTACGGTGCATCCTAAATTTTCTAATTTTCTTTTGTTCTTAAAAATTTTTTTAAATCTTCACTAGTAAAGGGCATTCTACTTCGATTATGAATAGCAAAATAAAAGCATCTCCTGTACTATTTAGTATTTTCTTCATTTTATTTACATTTCATAAAGTTTTGAAGCGAACTAGATAATATTTGAGTTCAAGCTATACACAGCATATACCATGATTCCATTTATGGTTAACTTTACTTTTCTCAAATATATGATTTCAGCATTTTAGGATTCGGAATAGAAAATTTATTAAAGCAATAAAATGGTCTTTGCTTCCTCCTCCATAACCATATTCCTAAACTTCCCTTATCATAAAAGCATTTTCACTTTCTAGATAAAATACTGGAAGACTGAAGCAATAATTCAGATTGAAATGATTAATGAAGATGTACCTCCTGAATGATTTCTTCACTAAGTAAATTGCATATTTATTTTATTTTTGTTTCATAACAGCATGCAAATAACTCAACCATCACAAATTGCTACAAACGAATGGGGCAAAAGGGTGGGGGGACTGACTTTTAATGAACTCTATTTCTCCAGAAGAGAGAAGGCAGGCTTGCCAAAGAACTCTATTCTTATTGGAAGTAAAGGAAATTGCAGTGAACATTATTTTTCATCTTTAGTGATCAATTCGTTTTCTTCAACAGTTCTAACCGTCTGCGCATTAAAAAAGTCAATTATTTCAGAATTAATTTACTAGTCTCGAAACGTGCTGTTTGAGGCAATAAGTTTGCTGTTTAATTTCCAGATGAAACATAAAACATATGCAATAAAAGTTTCCAAAGGCATTATTATCTTAGGTGTGATTGGGTTTGAATAATTACATCACAGTGTGAAAAGCTCCTCAACGATAGCAATGCTGTTAAAATATTCAGATATTGAAAACAGCGTAAAGTTCTAAAATTTTAAATTTTTAATGTCAGTGAAAATATGAAAAAAAGAATGGAATAAGCTGAAAAGATTGCAAGATCTAGAATTAAGCGGACTGCAAATAATTCGTCATTAAAATATTATTATTTGCAGTTTCATAGAACAAAGGTGAAAATGCTGGCTATAACTGGGAAAATAATGAACAATTAGGAACACAAGTGGCAATAAAATAAAGTAATATATTGAGAATTTGAAAGTATTTTGTTATTACTACTTATATCATTATATTCCTGAGGTTCTTGACGTCCAGGGACTCATCTTCTGTAAGTGAATAAGGATATCCCAATCTTAAGGTTCCAAAGGATTGCTACTGCCTTTCATGTTTATTCTTCTCTATGATTTGTGTTTATCGCTTCATTCTCCCATTTTTCGACAACAAGCGAGAGAGTCCCCATGTGAATCTTTGGCCGCTCTGTTTGCTTCTTGATTCTCGTGGGTAGCCAAACCTCACGCATTGACATGCATGGCAATCCATTAGAAGGGCAATGCACACTCTTATCCCCAGTGTATCAGTTGCAAGAAACTAAGTAACGGAGTTATTAGTCTGTTAGGAATCAATTAATATTGGCATTATATGTGGATACTGTTTTCGGCGGCGATTCCGAGCTTATAAGTTCGACGAATACTGTGGCCTGTGCCGATGTAGAAAATACGAATAGCCAGCAGCAACCATCCCTTGTTGAGTTCCGCATCGGCAGTGCAGACGGGTTAAATCTCAAACAATGTTTTATGGGCAAACTCCCTTAAGGAAGCAACATATAACATCCAATTCTACTTTCTCGAGTTGTTCAGCCTTTTTTGTTATCAAAAAATATTTTGATACAGGTGAATTGATCCATTCAACCTTTTCGTTTTTAGTTGAAAGAGCCGTGATCAAAAGCATCGAAAATGTAAAAAAAAAAGTATTAAAAAATTGCGATCTGGCAATTTTCTGATCAAAGTCCATTTTGTAAAACAATTACAACAGATTTTGAAATTAAAAATCTTCTCAAATATCCCAGTCCCTTTTTTTTCTATGCATACAACATGAAATGTCTCCAAAAGGGGATATCTCCTGCGAAGAATCATTTGATGTTCTACTTTAAAAAATCACTCAAGAAATGGCAGGAAAAGGGTTGGGGCATATGCGAAGCATTTCTCTAGGGGGAGGGGTCAGTTCCTGCGTATTAAAAATCTTATTCTAACTTTTGATTCTGTAAAAGCTTGAGTGCAATAAAGTGAGGTATAAATGTCTAATTATTAGATAGTATATATCCAACTCACTTTACTGTTTTAAGTGTCAACGTTTCAGCCATTCAGAAACTTCTTGTTAAGCGATTCTGATCTTCGCACGCCACATAGAAGTCGTCCAATAGTTCTCAGAGTTATCCAGCAGAGAAATACATGAATTGTAAAAGCACTCACACTTCTTTTTCTTAGAACTATTCAGAATGGGAAATGGAAAAAGAAAAAACAGATTTTCTATTACGAAACCTGCAAATTTATCAAATCTCAAATTCCGACATCTAGCACTAGTTACTCTTCCATAGTTAAAAAAACTGTCTGGAATGGAACTCATTCAAAACACTCCAGATATTACACATCCAATGGTTATTTCGAATCCTTTAACACACCACTTCCAGATCTTCTCAATGATAAGAATCTTAACCAACTGTTCCAATCTCTCAAATCTTTTCTGTATCTGTCAAACCAAATTCACAAATAATTATGGGAATTGACTATTTCAACCTAGTGTTTTATCTAGTGGTATGTTATTACTGATTATGTTATTACTGTTAATACTGATATTAAATTAAACTCAAAATTCATAACGACATTACTTGGACAAGTTTTCCATCTCTATGAATTTCAAATTTAACTTCCATGCAGATTTAATTCCCTTAAATCTATTGATAAAAGAAAGATGTCATATTAAACCACTGGCTGCGTAATTCTTTAAAATTAATATTTAAATGCAATGTTTGCAAGTAAGTTCAAATATTTTTCAAAGGAAGTAAATTATATGTTACACAGTAATAATATAATATAATAAAATTCTGTAATCGTAAAAATAAACACTCTAAACTGCGAAAAACGCTGGATGCAACAGAAAATGAACTAAATGCTAACCCGCGAAAATCGCGGGATACGCGGCTGGAGGGTTAACCACTGGGTTTGAATCAATTATTATAGATCCTAAGTCCATTTAGAGTATTGGTAGAGAAATAAACTCTGATAAGGCCACTGAGTACAATCTTCATGATGATGGTTTGAAATTATTGAATTATATATTGCAACTATTGTTTATATTATTGATATAATCCCTTGATATAAATAGCTGTTCTACCAAAATAAATAAAACTATTCTAAAGCAACGACTTAAAAAATCCCATTTCAATGGGTAGATTCTAAAACAAGCCATTAAGTTCCCCTGCCCATAATAAATACCTAAAACAACATACAAAAATGATTACATGGATTGGATTGGATATTGGGTTTTTGACAAGCCAGAGCCCATTTCGATGTGCGGAATCTTGCAAATCCAAAACTGACTATACTACTTCATATATATGATGTGCATATAGGTTCAAAACTATAATATAAAAAGGATAAAATTCTAAAAGTTTTCAGGAAAATATTAAAAAAACAATGCCAAGAACTGCTAAAAGCAAACAATTACTATTGCCAAAATAACATGAAAGATAATCAGAAAAGAGAAATTTAATATCTCAACTGAGTTTGAGAAGAATGTATATTAAAACTCAAATGAGTTTGACCTTGAAATAAAAAAAAATTAAAAATCAATAACAAACAGACTGCGGGAAAATGATCATTGCAATTGTATTTTAGTATGAAATCTTTCGAAATCCATTAATCAAAATGAGCTCTTTTTTCATTTCTTTGTAATTATAGCTCTATGAGAAGGTTTTCTAGATTATTGCTATTGTTCTTGCTGTCCAGCAAAAGAGGATTCTTTAAGATAGGAATATGTACATCTTCATATATGGAAGATTCAGTTTCAATGTTGATTTTGTTTGGTATGCCATCAATTGGCATAAATTCACAGTTGTTTATTGGCTGTGACGATTTGGTTGCCTCCGTTGATTGTGTAGATTCATAGAAGTGTATTTTATCAGAAGTACAAACATGTAAAAACAGCTTTCCAAATCTTAGAGTTTGCATTACTTGGTTATAGATTGTTGGTTTTTTTTTAATTTACATTTCTTTTTCTTTATTACTGTTTTAAAACCTTTCAAATCTTGGAAAGATAAAGCTTCATCATGCATTGAAAAAAATCGTATTCCTTAATCTCAGTCTCAGAAGAGAATGTAAGGCCAGATCAGAAAGCTTTTAGAGATTATGTTTTTGTTTTTCTATGGAACCAGAAGCGTTACTATCTGAAAGATTTATGTTCTTAATCTTAATTTTATGTGTTCTTGATCATGGTAACCATAATTTCTTTTTCGAGTTTTTAAGCTGTACAATTTATAGAAAAGGATGTACGATCTGCTTTACAGTTGACGCATCTCCTTTTCTTCATCAATCAATTCTTGGCCAATCTCTGCGCAATGAGCCCATGCTTATGTCCCACAGTCAGAAGTTTTAGAATACTCAAAATATTGGCATATGAAACATCACAATAGGTTGGAGATGTAAGATTTGTCAGAAAAACGATCTTAAATAATTTTTAATAGATTTTTCAAGGATGATACGCCTTATTTGGTTTACATACAGTTATTTTATTGCCATAAACAATTATATAAAGACCTTGAAAATACTCTTACAGACGGCTCAGAGACTGGAAATCATGTTGGTTGTGTTTCAATTTTAAATAATTTGACAAAATCAAAAAAAATATAAGTATATAAACTATAGAGGCATTACTTATGAAATGAATATTATGTTTATGAATTAAATAAAAAGATTTATAATTTGGGAAGCAAAAAAAAAAATGGTTAATTTATGCTGACTTTAAAGTGTTGTGTTGAAACTTTACAGGGCTAGAACTAGAAAAAGACACTAGAACACAACTAGAACATCACAACAAGAAGAAATCCGTTGGTTATTAAAAGTTTTTGTTGTATATTCATTTTTAGAACACGATTTTATTATCATTCTGTGTTGTATTAGTGTTGCTAAATCATAAAATTGAGTTTTGTGGTCATTTGCCCCATTTCAAGATATTTCCATTTTCTTAAAATCGGGATTCTTTATATTTTGGCAAAGTCTATGGAATGGACAGACAAATTCTGAAAAAGGTTTTAATTCATTGGAGATAATAAAAAAGTAATCTTTAAACTTTAAATTGAGGACATTAACTTTACTAACTTACATTTAATATATTCAAAACCATTTCCCTAATTTCGCTCTTGTAAAGAAAATGGCACTATTTGACATTTCATCGGAATGTCATAAGTATACACAACTCAGGTTGAGATGGTTTGGCAAAGCTTATCCAAATTTAAGACATTTGTTTGGAGACACACTCCTTAATTTATTTATGTACATTACTGACACTGGTCTTTTTAATATCTTCTAAGACTTTCTGTCTCTTCGTTTGTTTTTGTTTGGACTTTGAACTTTAAATCTATCCTTCAAGAGCAATATTTTATATCATAGTTGGCGCAAGTTGGCCTGATTTGGCTCTTGTGTCATAAAAAAATTACTCACTAAATCACTTATAAAAACTTCTTACGACCCTTTTGCTTTTGAATCTACATTAATTCATATTGCGCATATACAGGGTGGTTATAATTAAACTTCCCCTATAAACAGCCTCATACAAAGCAAACGGGTGAGAGGATTGCAACAAAATTTGGTATACACTATACACGAGATGCGCTCAAAGGATTTCGAAAAAAAAATTTTAGTTCCAAAATGTCCACCAGAGGGCGCCTTTTCCGGAAATACATTAATTTTACACAATAAGCGACTACAGCGGAATGCAGGAACAATATTAACATTTATTGACTAGTACAACAATACTAACATTTATCACCTTGCCATCGAACCATATTAAGTAAAGGTTAGGAAAAAATAACAATACACTGCTTGAGAAAAAAAACAGTTCAGTTTACAGAAACTAGAACAGATTAGAATGAAATTTCGCTAGAGGAGCAATTGTTAATCATGTCCAGGACGATGTAGGGAAAGGTGATCGATGTCACCACCCTCATTCACCTGCAAAATTTCAAGTCGATGGACAGTGTATTCAACAGCAGGTCGTAACTGATCAGTTGTGCTGCTTCGCACATGAAGCGTTACGGATTTCTTTAAGTCAAAGTCGCAACAAGATACTGTCATCATGTCATCATTACAGCCGGAAACCTCGACATAAAACATGACAACGACTGCAAACCTTTCTTACCCTAATCTCTTTTGCATAAAGCTTCCTCTTCTTCGCAAGCATGCATTTTTTCCTAAAACTAACAGCTTTTTCCGGTTTTACATTTTATTACTCATAATTCTAGTTCTGGATTGTTAACATTGTTTCCGTTTTGGTCGCTTATAGTATTGCATTTAATGTTTTTTCCGGAAAAAGGCGTTCTCTGGTGAAAATTTTGGAACTTCAAATTTTTTTTTCCCAAATTCCGTGAGCGCATCTCGTGTATAGTCTATATATCAAATTTTGTTGCAATCCTCTCACCCGTTTGCTTTGTATGAGGCTGTTTATAGGGGAAGTTTAATTATAACTACCTTGTATATGTTGTGATATATATACAGATTAAAAACTTAAGCACTCATTTCAGTATTTGAGTTTAGTACTAATAAAGTAATTTTTTCAATAAATCAAACGTTTTTGAACAGCATTTAGAGACATGAACAAAATTCAAATATATATATATATATATATTGTTGGGTATTTGCAATTTTTATAACACAGGGTTCAATTACAACAATTACAATTATGCTGCTGATATTGTAACAATTATAATTATACTCTATACATAATTATATTAATAATGATAAGAAAATATTTTATATTATTTGTTTATATTATGTTATAAAAATATTATGTTTTTATGCTTCTGTCTCCTGAAGCATAAAAACATAAGCACAAAATATCAACTTTTTAAAAGAAGAATTTACATAAGCGTAAATGTTCAGAAATTGGAATAACAAATATTTTATGGTGCAGCATTATTACAAGTAAAAAAGTAATCGTTGACCTATATTTCTACTTTTTCAGTACTATTTTGACATAGGGTTGATAACTTATTATTACTTTTTCGTATACTGTGGTATATAGAAATTATTATAATCATAAACAAACTTGAACTCGAGATTTAGTCGAGAATCTTCGCGTTTTAGACCTCCTTGAGCTCGTAAAACATAGTTAGGAAAATACATAGTCTGCCTGTGACAAAAATAATTCAAAATCTCTTTGAGCTAGACGGATAATATTTGGTTTACGGATTTTACACCAAATTTGTAAATTTTTGACAAATTTTCAGGAAATCGATCTATCCGACTGTTCGAATGCAAATTTGCCCAATAACTACAAAACGAAGGGAGCTATAAAAATAAAATTTGGTACACAGATTTAACATCTATAGTTTAAGCATCTATCAACTTCTGGGCCTGACCCTTGAAGGGGATGTACCTTATCGGTGTACCCTCAGAAACATGTAAACCCAATAACTCAACAAGCAATGACTAAAATATATGAAATTTGGTATGGGATTTTGTGATTACAAATGCACTTTTGTGTCAAATCTTTGTTTCAATCGGCTGGGGAAAAACGCATCCAAACACACAAATTCGACTTTCAGATGTTATTAACCACATCCCACTATTTAATGGACTAACAATTCGATAAGTATCCCAGGATAAATTGAATAGAAATGCTAAATTCCCGGCAAAAGTTGATATTTCGTAATTACTGAATGCCAATGCCACGCAAAGTGTTCTCTTGATATAACATTTTTATAAAAGTATATGCAAAAAAGCTTTGGGGGGGGGGATCATTCCCACTGGTGTTCCTTTGTGTTTTTCTCTAACTATATAACATGAAGAGTGAATAATAGTTTAGAGGTTAATACAATTTTTGAAAAATGTATGCCATAACATTAAAATTTCATTAAGATAGTAGCCTGATAAAAGTTTTAAGTTTAGAGAGTCAAAAGGAAATAAACAGTAAAAGAAAAACATGTATATAACATGAACCAAATAACAAAATATCATGACAACACGCAGTCACAGTGAAAAAACACACCAAAATTTAAATTAAGCATTCATGGCTTCCGATGGGCTCCAACATTGAAAATAATTATCATCAATAGTTTTTGCTGGAAAAGTTCTCTTAACGGTGGAAAAAATAGTCTTATTTAAAATTCAATTCATAAGATGCTACTATTACATGATCAACGTCACTACGCATGTCACTTAACCACGATTTTGTACAACACGAATGTATCTATCATTTACATGTTTAAACTTTGTGCAATCTTTGTGAATAATTAGGGTTTTTATTGTTACAATGTGAATGAGAAGGACTATTTTCATGCGAATGCATCTTTTAAGTATTCACAGGGTATTAAAAGCATGAACAAAAATTTGAAAGAAATCTTAAATCTACATTCATCTGTGCACTTCATTTTTGGCCCTTTAATTATATTAAGCCATTATTCAATAAACACATTGCCATAAATATTTACTAACATATAGAAAATCAATCATGATCTAATAAATAATTTAAATAAAATTAAATATGGTATATAGTCTATATAGTTCTAAAAAATCAATTATAAGTTTATATAATTTAGAATATAAAATAGAATTAAAATAATTTAGATTATATGATGATTCAGATTTAAGAAGACAAGTCGACAACTTGACTTCAAAAGCTCATTATGTCCGCACTTTTATCAAAAGAGGATTTACTGGAAGCTTGATAGAAAACTCACAAATGTTATCTAAAAATCCTCGTAAGTTAGTTTATCGAATTACTGTTCTTAGTAGACATTTTAGAAAACATAGGTAATGCTTTTAATGGACATTTTAAACAGTTTTTATCTTTTCAAAATTTTCCACATTTTGACGAACATAGTTTTTAAATCAACCCGACGAAATGATTTCAGATTATTCGGAAACGATGTTTGAATATATTCTTCAAAATCTGAGAACTAGTGATTAACTAAGAAATTAATTTAATTCTAGTTTGTGAGTTAGAATTACTTTGGTGAGAAGGTTGAAAACAAAATAATTATCTTTAGCATTAAAAAATTATACTCGCTGTTACATAATGCAAATTCATGAGTATAGAATTAAAATTTGAAATGGCGAGAGTCTTCGTTTATCATATGAGCATGAATTCACCAAACCTCACTAAATACACTCTATACGGAAATTGTAAAGTAGGCTTTGTTGTGAGGAAAGGGGAAACACACTAATAAGATTGCAATCAATAAAAAAGTATTGCTGTTGATAATTGCGAAATTTCGCTGTTCTGGCTTATTAACATAAAACAATGTTATGATTAGGGATTGCAATACCGGAATACCGAATACCGGTATTTTGAGCCATTTCTACAATTTCGTAATATCGGTATTCACAAGTTTAAATACCGATTTTTCGGTATTTACTTGAAATTTTTTAAATTTCTCCACTATATGTTCAGGTATCGCGAACATAGCAAAATAGTATGTGTTTTTGTTTTTATGTCTACATAACGGGCGAAATTAATTAGCTAATTAACGGCTTAATTAATTGCTTAAATCTAAATTAGCGAAACATGGATTATCCCTGAAAGAAAATATTGTATCCTTAACGACTAATGAAGCAACAATTATGAAAAAAGTTGGAAAGTTGATTGGTGCAAATCAGCAGTTGTGCTATGCTCATGGAATTCAATTAGGAGTAATATATGTATTATACCAAAAAAATAAAGAACAGAAGAATCCAAATACTGTGGATATAGAAATTTTGGATTCCAACTTTGAAAAGAGTAAGAGTGAGAGTGATATTGACAATGTAATTGTTGAAGAAGATATTGCTAATGAGGATGAAATATTAACCTATCAAGAATTGCTTCCTATAATTTATAAAGTTCGAAAAAATGTTAAGATATTTAAACGTTCCCCTGTAAAAAGGATATTTTACTAAAATATATACTAACTGAAAATAAAACAGAATATATGTTAATATTAGATTCTAAAACACGTTGGAATAGTTTACTCTTAATGATGGAACGATTTTTGAAACTGAGAAGTCCAATCCAAAAAGCAATAATCGATTTACACCTGTAAATTAATTTTTCAGATAGTGAATTCGACTTAATATCCAGAACTATATCAGCTCTACTTCCAATAAAACTGACTATTGAGGCATTGTGTCGGACAGATTCTAATTTATTAACAGCTAATGCAACAATAAATTTCATGTTGCAGTCACTGAAAGAAAAGCACACATCACTATCTGAAGAATTATATATTACATTGAAAAATCGCACAGAGGAAAGGCATACCGAAATAGAAAATGACTTACGGTATTTACATAATTATAATGATTTTAAAAAAGAAAAAGAAGAAAAGAAAATAACCAATTCAAATCTGATTAAGTTTAGAGTAAATTTTCTTTAAATTTTTTACACGCAACCCTATCCACATTCAGAAGAATTCGGTTCAATTATCGAAGATTATGATGTCACTACAGTCGATAGTGAAAAGGAATTGTCTCTTGAACAAAAATTAGAATCAGCCATAAATACAAAAAAAAAATTCAACAAATCAAAATACAATACAGAAATCAGCTATATCCAAAACCATCCGACGAGAAATCGATTTATTTGAAGATGAGGGATTGAGAGGTAAGTACTTGGAAAAAGTATATCGCGCTGGTCATTTTTACGCAAAATTACTTTTCAGGCTTAATGACAGTACAATGGATGCATTATGTTTTTTAAGATCACATTTCAAAAATTTGTAATAGTACCCCAGACTGAATAGTGATATTTACAATATTTTGTGATTTAAATAAATAAGTTGTTCTTTTACTTTTTTGTGATTATATACTGCTGTAATTTATAAGTTACAAATTATTTTTTGTGATATTTACACTCTCTAACAAAACTGGCAAATAAAACAAAGAAACACCTGTGTTTTCTTTCTATTCCTAAAATTTCTAATACCGGTATTAAGATTTAAAAAATACCGAATACCGGTATTGAACTTTTGGTCCGGTATTGCAATCCCTAGTTATGATGTATTAACCAAATTTTAAAAAGCCGTACAGTTTCGCGAAAAAAAATGAATGCAATATTGGTGAGTAACTTGCACTAGTAAGGATTGTAAATGTATTAATAAAAGACTTCACAGGCATGCTTCTCAGGTTGAATAATTTTTGGCGATATTTAACTTTCTGTTCCTCTAGTTTTGTATCTTCATAATGAATGTGTTCAGCAGAAGTGATCCATCAAGAAGGAAATGTTCATCTGTGATCAAGAAAGATGCATTAAACAATGATAATCCATCAAGAAGGTTCCTTTCAATAGTGATGGTTCATCAAAAAGATGTTTTCAACAGTGATGATTAATCAAAAAGACGTTTTCAACAATAAGGACCCATCAAGAAAGATACATCAACAGTTATGATTCATCAAGAAGGATGCGTTTAGCAGTGATGATCCATCAAGAAAGATATGTTGAACAGAGATGATCACTGTTGCACGCATATTTCTTGATGGATTGAAGATTCACCTATCAAAAATTGTGATTGTTTTATGCAAGATGATGCTCTCTTCTGTCATCCTTAGAGGAATTTTTATTCTCGATTATGTATGAAATAACGCATGCAAGGTGGTTCACACTTCAACTTCTGGCAGTAAGTATATCGTGGTAAATGAATACATTTGGTGTAATGTATGCTAAATAATTTCGGATGAAGAAACTTATAAAAAGGACAAGGAAATATAATTCATCCTTTCATTTCAGTAGTAATTTGATGCTTACTGTAATTATAA
This sequence comes from Argiope bruennichi, assembly GCF_947563725.1. Classification (NCBI taxonomy): domain Eukaryota; kingdom Metazoa; phylum Arthropoda; class Arachnida; order Araneae; family Araneidae; genus Argiope; species Argiope bruennichi. The sequence goes on from NC_079156.1 coordinate 110,351,947, forward strand.
TCAACGAAAAAGAAATAAATTTAAGCTAAGAAGATAACAGTTTACAATCATGTAATAAATCGTAAATAGTTTACATTTGGTAAAGAATAATTTTTCTCTGTCTTGGTAGAGAGCTCCCTGAAAGCCCAAACCATTTCGCAAAGCAATAGATCTTTTTTCTAAAAACAGGCAGTTTTTGCTGTATTTTCTTTCCTGAGAATTGTCAGCCGCGGTGACTTGGTAATGAAACTTGGCGTCGTGATATGGCGATTCCATGATCAGAGCCTGATTCCAAAAACGTTCCTTCATATGTATGTGTATCTGATTCACGCTAAATCTGTTGTAAAGGACCAAACATTTTTTCAACGATGCAGCGCGGCTATCTAGAATGATAAATACTTCTCAGATGCCATCTTTCATCTTTCTATGAATACGATTTTAAAAGTCCTTCCAAAAATATCAGTTATGTATTTTCTAAAACAGGCGTTAATGTAAAAAAGCTAAACAAAACATTCAGAGAATAGCCTTCGCGATTTAGCTATTGCCCATATTATTACCTTATATACACATTTGCATTGTTTTCTATCCACTGTATTTTGTGACAGTTTCTTATTGCCCTATAGCTACCTTTCCTCCCGCAGGTTATCTGCACCACTTGCCCCATTGCCAATACAGCCAGTACCAGCAAAGGAAAAAATTGGTGGAAGTGACAGCCAATCACTTAGAAGACAGACTATGACAACGGCCTCACGGGAACTGGCCACCAGTTCCGACAGCCTCACTTTGAAGAGACCAGGTACTGACAACTTTTAGGCCATAGTCACGAATAGAAAGCTTCATATTATATCAATAATTTAAAATATGCATTTAATTAATTAAAAATAATCTAAAATTTAATTGCAAGTTATTTTACTTCATTTTCAATTTCTACATGTTATTTTGCTTTCTGCATTTTGATATTAAGTTTTATATTAAATATATGTAAGAAAAACATAAAAAAATACAGTGTACAATATTTTGAATTTATGAATTGTATCTATATTTTCTCTTGCTAACAGTAACATTATATTCATGAAATGTCAAACATATTTATAGTCGTGATAGCTAGACATTCAGTAAAAAACTACAAGCGACTGATTCATAGGTGAATGATGTAATACATGTTCAATTTAATTAAGAGATTTCTGAAATTAAACTGTAATTTTAAATATGAAATTCCTCTTACACAAAAATTCCTTTACTCATTATTATTTGAAATTAAAATTTACGTAATTTTTTTGATATTTTTACTTTTTTTATTGATGTAATTCTGAATAATAGTTTTTATTCCCTATACATCATACTTTTATCAGAGATTTCGTATTTTACTGTTTTTTGACTCATATCATTGACTTCATTCTTCAGATCTTTTAAATATAACCGCCTTTTGTAATCATATGCCTAATGCAGTGGTTTTTGCTAAAAAAAACTACATTCCCCTAATTGTAAACGAGGCAGTGTTTCGTGATTATTATTCTAGAACAGGTGAAATGCATTGTCGTGGATTAAATGCCCTCCTGTAGTTTGGAAGGAATGTTTGAAGAAGCTAGTACTATCTAGAAGCTAGTATTAAGTGCCGTTCTTCTCATTTAAGCTTCAAAAAAACGAGGCTGTTTCCAAAACACCCTTGAGTGACCAAGGATGATGCAAATGATACTTGGTGTCTGTTGATCACCGATTATTTCATTTGCCCCTTATCACAGGTATATAGTCAATATATTTAAATTTAATATTGTCAAATATAATTAAATCTGATATAAGACGTATTGCTTTTTTAATTTAAAACTGTATTTAAATTGCATGAAAAAACATACATGCCTTTCATTTCTGAGAAGCGGAAATCCTTAAACGTCTGACAGTTTCATCTGATGGTCAAGCGTCTTATTCATATGGGGCCCCTAAAAGATAACTGAATGTTATCTAATGTTAATACCAGGCCAGATAGTAATTTCGAAGCGTACTATTAATAAAATTTAACAAAAAATAATCAGTGGAAATAGACACCCCAAAACTTTCTCGTATACTGTCTAATACTGTTTTATCCCCCCCCCGTCTCCTAAATAAAACTGTAAACATTGGGCAAGGCGGTGAACGCAGCGAGTGATCGAATTTTTTTTTTTTTTTTTTTCTGTTTTTTTTTTTTTTTTTCCCAGAGTTTTGCACATGAAAGTTTGACGTTTCATACTATAATAAAAAATAAAAAATCTGCATCCTGTGTGCTTTTTACGACAGATTAGAATAAAAAATTGACAAATAATCTTATCTAACAAAAGCAATATCAAATTTCCTGTATGTATGTTGTCGAATTTTTAAATATTTATATGCATGCGAAAGTACAGAGCATTAAACAATCAATCGTCTGACGGATTTGTTTCAAAATTCGACACACTTTTCGACAGATTAACACCTTAAGTGCTAAATGTATGGCATCAAATTTTATCTGCCAAGCTTTTTGTATTTTGTTTTTATAGAATCTATTTATATTCGGATTGTCATCCGGACAGAGATCGTTCTTATAAAAGGATTTTGTCCAAAATTTGATAAAAAATTGGCAAATTTGGTGCAAAGACCAAACATCTACCATTTTAGAGTTATTGCGTTCGTAAATAGACATAATTCCAAAAATGTGATTTTTCGGAGTCAGGAAGGTCTGAAAAGTGGAGATTCAGTATCTTGTTCAAATTTTTTGACGATTACTATAAAACCATAGCAGACTAATCACAAGACAATATGATCACATGGGAAACACGATTACATATATCTTCTAAAATATATAATGGTTTCTTACGCTATTATGGGACAACGATATTTTCCCCGTAGAAGGTTTACAAAATATTTTAAAATTTAAATAGCATGGTACCTTTTATGTTGTCATGTGAACAGGAATTGATTCCATTGCAACAATATAAGTTTAGAAATTTATGAAATTTCTTGTATGCTTAAAGGTGTTTATAATCTAATGGTTGGTTTCGTTCTTTTGCAGCTACAAGACAAAGAAACAAAGGCTCATGACTTCCCAGTGCCAGCTAACAAGTGCTGCCTCCGTTTCTCGCCAAGTGAGAGGTAGGAGAAGACGACAGCACAGCTCATCGCAGCGAAATTTTTTTAAAGAGGAAACACATACATTTCTTTTTGAATAAAAACACCGAAGACAATGGCGTTGCAGACGATTGCAATTCTCGAGGTTGGAATGAACGCAAAAAAAAAAAAAAAAAAAAAAAAATCCAAACATATTAGAATTCTCAACAATTATCCAACTCTCAGTGTCGATATATTTTATAAATATTTTTTAAAAATTATGAAACTAAAAATTGAATATCAATTCATAGCAAGAATTGGTCAAATTAAACATACGATTAAATTTGTCAATCGAGTTTTACACATGAGAATATAAACAATTATTGCATCGTTAATTCAACAAGAAAAAATAATATTAAAAGGTTCTACTTACTTGATTTGCACTTCTACATATATTCTTTAAAAATATAAATTAAAATAAAAACTTCCATAGGATTCAGAGAAGAGAATAATCTGGAAGCAGATGTTATGTTATTCATCCTTATATCAGGCTTAGTACTCAAATATAATGTACATAATTCATCGGAATAATAACTAATTTGTTTGAAAAGTATCAACTCATTAACTTTTAGAATGTATTTATTATAAATATTATGGAAACTTCTAATTAATTTTTATCCATTGCCTAATCTCGCCACTCTTATAGAATGTATGACGTGATATTCTACAGACATAATCACAAATAAATTAAAATTAATAGATAAACTAATTTTCAGTTCCGAAAACATGAAAAATCGTATTGTTCATAGAAAGATTGCTCAGAATAAGATAAAAAAATGTACAAAATTTCAGAGCTGTAATGAATTAAGAAGTAGATAAAACAATTATATCTTTAAAATCATGAAACAAATCAAGTTAAATAAAACCATGTAAAAATATAGTAAATTGGATCATTAAAAATATAAAACTGCAAATGCAATTCCTTCTATAACAAAAGAAGTATAGATTACCAACAATTAAGAAAGATCAACCTCTTATCTACGATATGTTTATGTTTATTCTAAAAAGTAAATTATAATTGTTCCAATAAGTCTGGTTGAAAAATTAAACTTTGTAATTCTATTTTTATTTTGTTATTTGAGCATAAAACAAAACCAAATATTTTTTTCTAGTTAATACAAAAAATATAATAGTTCAAAATCAATATTAATTCAGGAAAATGGGTTGTTTCAGAAATTTTCCCACTTGAAATCAAATTTCGAAAAATACGCTATGGCTGAATATTGCTTGAAGAAAAAAAAAATTATTTAGTTACCAGCAGCATACAAATTGAAATTTAGAAATTAAATACAAATATTAATATTTTATCCTAGCTAATACGTTCTTCCCAAGCTATTCCATCACTTTCCGCTCAGTATAAATTGTTTCCAGCTTCTTTTTTGCGTTCATTTCAACACGGCATAGTTAAAAACAACTTAACATCGTAGCCTGAATGTAGGTAGCGGAAATTTCGACATTTGTAGCCTTCATAAATTTGTGACTCGAATAGAAAATCGGAGCAACCTCCAGGCTCCCAACCATCCATGTTCTTCGAAACTCTTTGCCACGGAAACAAAACTACAAAACTAACTTTCTGCCCTTCTCGAACTGAATATATTTATTTCACTGTACATAATGGACTGTCGGGCTTTTAGAGTTAAAACAAATATATTGCACGGTGCTATCTACAATGACAAAAATGAACATTGAATCTTCAATGACTGCTCATTCCTTTTTGCTGCTGTTGGGTTACCAGGATTCACTTGTTATGCTCAAGCTGTAACCGGACATATTAGATTCAAAATAACCAAAAAAAGAATGGACTATTCAAAACAAAGAAGAAATCTATGCAGACTCTTTATTTCCATAGACAGGTAAGGCCCTTATTGCGATTGGTTGGTCAAGAACCAGCTCGAGCTGTGATTGGTTCATCAAAACATAATCCAATGTTGGTTGATCCGAAGTCACTGTTGTTGAGATCCGATGATCGACAACCATTCATGTACTGATGATATATCAAACACCACCTCATGTGTCTTCACGTGATGTATGAGGGCTTCTAAAAACTTTGTATGCAAGTGATAATGAATACATTTTATTTTACCTATTTTCTCCCCGCCTTTTTCTCTCTTCCTTTTATTATTTTTTTTGGAGAGACGGAACAAAAGGTGCATTTTTTAAAACTACTTCAAATTTTGAGGAAATTTTGATTTTCAATGACCAATAATTAATTTCACCTCTTGGATTAGAAATAACATCTTGGTAAATATTTCCAATTAAAACTCAGCTTAACATGATTGTTAAGACTTCTAAAAATTCGAGTGTACAGAGCGTAGAAAGAATACAAAAAGTGAGGAAATGGCACATTTCAAAAATTCAAAGCAATATCCTTATTTTTCATTCATTTGGGAATATATCTTTATTAAAACATTTTGTCATAATTACCCAAATACAAAAAAAAATGCTTTAGGATATTGAACAATATTATAAAATATTGTGAGAATCGCATGATACCAAACAATATTGTTCACTATATATGGGCTACTGCAAAATGACTGTTCTCCCCTCATCGCTATAAAAAAAAGGTTCAATTAACTAAGACGGTTCTCTGTTTGGTGATCTTCATCCTATTACGCTCTTTCAGCATTCTGAATGACTTTAGTGCTTTTCATTAAAAGTCATTTCTTTAGATTGCATAGCTTCAGTTAAATGATCCTAACAATTTTCTTTATAAGGGAGTTAAACATTTGTGAAATCATTTAAAGCTCTGCCTTCTCCAGAAAAAGAATTTATTTGAAATAATATAATTCAAGTGTTTTGTGCGTCTTTTAGCGAAGATTCTAGTTTGCAGAATTTAAAATAAAACATGTAGCAAATTCAAGGTTTCTGTTTGGGTCTATTAGAGTCATTTGTTCAGCTAAATAAAAATCTCTGTTTGCTCTTTTAGAATAAAGTGTTTTACTAAATCTAGAAAAACACTTTGTTTTGTTACGGCTTTCAAATAAAGTATTCAACTAGTCAAGTTTTTAAGATTCTTAGAATAAAAGGTTTGATTAAGCCATGGTCTTCGATTACTCCATTTAAAATGAGGAGTTTAACTTCTTTGTTTATGCCTGAATTATTACCTTGAGAATTATGCATATATACATGAAATCTCTCCACTGTTCTACCGTGTTCAAAGATGTGTTGTACGTCTCCCAATTCTGAAATTTTCAGAGGAAACAGTTCTATATTAGTATTGTTATAAAAAGATTATTTGAATAACAAATTCTATCTATAGTACATAAATAGGAACCGATTTACCCATATAAAAGCATAGCAAAACTAGTTTCACTAAAAATCAGAAGTTTATTGAACTTCTAATATAAAATATTTTTAGAAGTCAAACTAGATGATTACACTCAAAATTAAACTATAGTATTTATTCTATTACAGAAAATTTCTTTTTTCACTAATTGCTTTATAAATTATAAAAGTGATTATTCAATTTCTTTTACTTTACAGTTAAAAGCTTTCATAATGAGCTACGTCATTCAAAATTGAAATATTTTAAGAACAAAAATAGTATATGTGTATATATTCTAAAATTGAATTGTAACAGAAAGAAATCTATGCAGTCACAGATAGGGCATAAAGTAACTAAACAGTACTTCACTTAAATAACGTCACGTCCAAAATCTACCTGATGCATTTAAATAAACAAAACTTTTAGGATGCATCAGACATTACTGTTATTCTTTACCAGAAAATTTCATTTTAGTCATTAATCAACTATCTTGTAAAAAATGTGGTTTAATTTATCATAAAAAAAGGAGGTGAAATCTGTTAGTCATTGAGAATTTTAATTTCTCCTTAACAAGCGCAGAATGTTGATTGTACAGTTTTTACAATGCTCACTGATTGTAAATGTAAATAGAATTTAAATCACTCTGTGTGACATGTATATAGTTACTAATAAATTATTAAAAGCTTTGTTAATAAATTTTCCTGTTTCCTTATTTAAGTTTTCAGATATTCCAGTGAACAATAATTCACAATTCATTCGTTATTTGACAATAAAAACAGCTCTTCTATTATATCACACAAATAGTAAATGAAGGTTACAAAAGTACAGACGAAAACCCAAATATTACTAGAAGTAACACGAAAGAAATTTCGACCCCCCCCCCACCACCACCACCACCAAAAAAAAATTAATTAACTTTTGAAATGCTGACGTGAACAAATGATTACATTTCATTCATTATCTGATAATAAAAACAGCTCCTGATGTACCACGCTAGTAAAAAAAAGAGGATCACAAAACGTACAGATGAACAAATCAACAATTATAAGAAACAACATAAAAGATATAAACCCTATATCCCCCCCAAAAAAATAATTAACTTTTGAGATACTCACATGAATAAAAGTTTCTATTTTATGTATTATTTTTATAAAAACAACTTTTGGTGAGTTTAGTTTAGTTATATTAATGTCCCGTTGTAAAGCAGCACTAGGGCTATTTTGGGACGGACCTCGTCATTTTGAACCGCGGTCAGATGACGAGGACGACACCTGAGCTGGCACCCCCCCCCTCCACGCCACACCACACCAGCGGGAAGACGTTTGGCATGACGGATTTAACGTGCAACAGACCCCCTTATACGACGGTTCTTCGGTGGAATCGGGTCTCGAACCCGAAACCCTACGGCTCACAAGCCGAGACCACAACTTTTGGTGAACTGTACAGATAGAGAATAAAGATCGCAAAGGTACGTATGAAAAATCAAATACTACAAGATGTAACACAAAAGAATTTTTCCAAATATATAAAATTATGATTTTAATTAAAAGATGATTTTTCATCTTTTTATGAATTTTATCTATTATTTGACGACAAAAACAATTCCTGGTATATAAAAAAAGACAGAAAATTAAAATCCCCTAAGTGCAGATGACAAGTCAAATGCTACAAAGTGCAACAAAACAGATAAAAAAAAACTTCTTTTTTTTTAAAGAAAAAAAAATGAAACTGTTTTGATATAATAATAAAAAATGAATGCTGAGGTGATGGACTTTCCTTTCGGACCTTTAGAGATGATATTATATTGCATACAGAACTTCTGTCTTTCAAACCAATATAATAGAAGAGAAACAGGAAGAGACATTAGGCTTCCATTTCTATATTTACTTTTTCATAACCGTTATAATGATTATCACAAACCGCAAATAGAATTTTAATATGAAAAGCACATTTTTTTCACATTGTGATTTATTCTTTTTTTAAAAATCGTTTAAAGCTAGGAAAAATTTAACTAAGCACTCAAATGTTTAGAAAGTTGGTCACCTGTCTTAATTCTTTTTCATATTATTCTATTATTCTTATTATTTTAGAGCTATTGAGGAATTGCAAACAACCAGAGGAACAAATAGGAGAAAAATAAAAACGAAAGCGGCTGTGCTGTAAATTATGATTGTATTCCTCGTGCATATATTATTTCCGGCAGAATTTGGCCTATGTAAAGCTTATAAAACTTTACCATATACCTTTTGCTATTGGTAGCTTCTGGCTTATACACATTATCTACTTATTTGGAATGTGATTTTCTCATGAAGCCTTGGTAATGGCGAAATTGTTTTGCATTTCTTCCACTTCGTAGCAAGCATTATGTATTACTAGCCGCCTTTGGCGACCAGCCGGTTCACCAATCTTAATGCACGGTAGAATTTTAATAATTAAATATTTTATGGAACTCCCATTTTAATTGCTTCTTCATTAAAATATTTTAAAACTTCAAATTTTAACAGTCATATAATTCACTCATAATATTATGAAGGCCTTCAGCCATAAAGTAATATGTATCTCTCTAATTTTCTGTTAGCTCCCGTAGAATTTATGCTTTAAATTAAAGTAGAAATGATTAAACTGCAATTAATATAATAATTTATTTTTACTGAAACGAAGCATTTTTTTTTAAATATGAGTACTGAAAACAGAGTCGCTAAGTATTTAAACCTTATGGTCACTAAAGAATATTTTTCTTAATTTATATAATATCTCAAGAAGTTTTCTACAAAATTTTCTCAGATTCATTATGAACAGATCGATTCATTACAATGTTTAGTTTTAAATGCATCAAACACTAAAAAAATAAACAGAATCGTTTGAAATAATCTGTTGAAAACATATTAAGCCTTCAAAAACCAAGTCCGTATCCGTTGAAAATAGTTTTAACAATCAGAACACAATGCGCATGCGTGAATTTTCAACGCCAATTATGGTAACGCAAATGCGTGAATTTTCTACTCCAGTTGGGGTAACGCTATGCAGATTAGAAATTTTTAATTTCCTTTATTCTGTTTTATTTTTATCCAAAAGTACTTCAGAATTAATCTGAAAGATCGATTAATTAATAATGTTTAATTTTAAATGCATCAAACAGAAGAATTATTAAGAAAATAAACAGAATCGTTTGAAATAAGCGGCCGAAAATTTATTAAGTCTATCCTCTTTAGCGTGGGAAAAAAACTGAAGCCTTGCTCATATGGCGGTGAGGAAATGAAGATTTTTTTTGGCGGGAAAGTTAGTTTTTAATTAATAATTAAAAATTAAAAAAAAGGACTCCAGGTGTACATTCCCGATCTCCAAGGTATGCATATGCCAAATTTGGTAGCTGTAGGTCGAACGGTCTGGCCTGTAGAACACCAACACACATACACACACACATTGAGCTTTATATAAGTATAGATTATTTATACGTTTATACGTTAAAGAATCGATTTATACGTTCCTATTAAGTTATAGAGTTCTCTGCATTAAAAGGAAAAGAAATTTTCAAAGTCCAAATGCTTGAAAGATTCGTCTTTCATCGACACATAGATAAAATAACAAATGATTACCAGTGGGAGTAGTCTCCTCAAAAATTTCTCGCATATTCTCTAATAAAAGTATTATATCAGAGAATGCCTTCCATGGCATTGGTAAACAACAGTTGGAAATACTAACCTTTGGTGTGAATTTGTCATTTTTACTGAATTTATCGTCTTATCCTTGGCGTTATTTGGCAATTAATTCTTGGCAATCCAGTTATTTGGCAATTAATTCTTGGTATGCTATTAATAATATCCAAAAAATCGAATTTATGCTTTAGACACGTTTATCGCAACCAATTGAAACAAAAATAATACAGAAACTGCAATTGTAGTCACAAAATCTCACGCCAAATTTGATATATTTAAATCACTGCGTTTTTAAATTATTGCGTTCACATGTTACTGAAAGTATAGATAGACAGATAGTCAACCCGTTGTTGGATATGGCTCAAAATTTGACAGGTGTCCACACCATAGATGTTAAATTTCTACAAAGAATCTTATCTATCTCTCTTTGTTCTGTAGTTATCGTGTTAAGTTATATTCCAAGAAACGGACTTCCTCTTAACTGATTTTACTCAAAATTTGCCGGCGTCCTGGCATAGTAGTAGCGCGTTTGCTACGTGATCTGGGCGTCCTGGGTTTGAGTCCCGGTTTGGGCATGGTTGTTCTTCCATTGTTCTATCTATGAGATGTGTGACTGTGCCCTCCTGTAAAAAAGGGTTGTGCAAGCGAATGAGAGATGCGTGAGTAGCAAAGTCATACTCTTGGACCTAGTTGGCGCTACTATAAAAACAAGAGACGCTCCCCCACCGGCGTAAATCGCTGTCTTCGTAACAGCGGGCTTGTCCATGGCAAGTGCCATAAGAAACAACAATAACAACTTAAAAGTTAATAGTAATCTTCAAATTTGGTTCGAGACTATATACCAAATTTCAACCGTCTAGGTCCAAGCGTTTTTGAGTTCTCTTTATCACAGACCGACAGAGGAGCATTTTCTAAAAATATGTTTTTTGAATCAAGAAGGTCTACAACTTGGAGATTCGTTAAATTCTTGATTAGAATTTTTTGGCGTTTATTATACTTTCTCTATATACGTATACCAGAAAGTAAAAATACATGATTGAAGTTCATTCTAGAAGAACTCTTAATTATGGCAATCAAACAACAAAAAAGGAAAACATGAAATGAATAATCCAGCAAAATATGGAAAAGAAGAACATTGTTACGGAAATACTTAATGTTCAGACAAGCATTATACGATAAAATACGATGTAAAGTTTTGCGTATATTTCTACATGACTTCAAAAAGTTACGGCAATAACGTTAGCTAGCTGTTCCAGTGAAAGTAACCCGAAACATTCCCCCAAAAAGAAAAAAAGAAAAATAATTGATACATCTGTAAAAAGTCACAGCAACCCTTTCGAAAATAATAAAGTATCATCAATCAAAGCTTCAAAGATTTTGTATTTCTAACCCTAGCATGTCTTAATTATCAAAATTATCAAATGCGATGCTTTGGATCAAACGCGAAATTAATTATCTTGTCTTCGTCGCTTTACCCATTTTATTTTTACCGTCATCTAAAACTTTTTTTCTTTTTGCTTTTTAATTTCCTTCATTCAATGTTCAATAACAATTTTTCTCTTCTATAGTAGAATATTGAAAGCACTCGATAATAAAAAATAATGACTTACGAAAGATTTTTACAAAATTTGATTTTGTCATGTTTCAAGAAACATTCTAAGCCAAACGATAATTTTCAAATTAAGAATAAGGTAATTTATCGTCAATACAGAATTGTTGGTATTTGGAAATAAAAACTTTTAATTACAGCGAATTTCAGAATTTCCAGCAGAACGCTTCAAATTGTTAAATTCAAATATCAAAAATTCAAGCTGTTTTAGCAAAAATACAGCAATAACCTTTAACTATTGTTAACACATATTCACTTAGCAATAAAAGCAATAAAAATACTTTGTATTTTATTCAATTCACAGTTTGAACATCTTATAAAAACTATTTGAACTTCAGAGAAGCAATGTAATCTTTTGCTGGAGTTAAATAAAAATTATTTCTAAAAATTATCAATTTTCAAGAAAAATTTGAACAATTATTAAATTAATATCAATAAAAAAATAATTTTTTAAATTTTGATACGGTGTAAAATTAATTTTTGTGCGATGACAATTTTGGAAGTTATCAGAGAGAAACGACAAAATTCTGCTTAATTTTTGATTAATTAAAATTCTAATTTAAAATCAAAAAATATCGCTCTGAGGTGTACATTTCCACCCTCTAAGGTATATGTAGCAAATTTGGTATCTATAGGGCAAATAGTCTGGCCTGTACTGTCCCAACATACACATATACACATTCATCCTTATGTAGCGATTTTACTGAAGTAAATACAAAAAATTTGAAACAAAATATCACGTACACAAAATCATAAATTTGCTACTTACTTTGTTTTTTAAAGCTGTATATAATGCATTAGAATTATATTGATGCACTACTGATTATATTGAAATCAATATACGTACAAGATAAACTATTTTTAACACTATATAATTGTATAGTTAAGGGATTTGTAGAGCAAAAACCGTTTTTGTCCAAAATATATGCTTAAAATATCTGAAATTGTGAATATGCATTTGCACAAAAAATTATTATAATAAATGGTACTAAAGAAAAGGTTATTTACATTAGAATAGCACTCTTAGGAATTCTACCAGATAAAAAAAATGCAAAAAACACATTAGATTTCAATCAGCTTTAGAAACTAAATATACTGATAAAAATCAATATCAAGTAAAAATTTAAAAATATTTTCATGAGGATGTTCCCATTAACATAATCAATGATGAAACTTTAAAACTGGAATGCATAGATTTTTAAAACATGGGTATTTTATCACAACATGCATGACACTAAATATATTGTTGCATATAGAACATGTAGTTAAGTGCCTTTCCCCTGAATAACAAATGCCTGGGCGCAAAACGAGTGTGTCATGAATTAATTTGACATCAATTCATCGCATTGGTAGAACAGATCACATTAACAAAGGGAATTTCAATGACATGATGTTTTTTATAGATCTGCTAATTTCAAGTTTGTAGCCATAATTGATGAATAAAACTAGTGAAATATCTCTTGGCAGCGTACAAAAGAGATCGTTGCAGAATCAAGGAAACTTCACCAGCAGCCTTCTCTGCCAGTTCATTCCCAGGCACTAAGACATAAATCGGAATCCAGCATTCAGGGTGGAAAAACCCTGAATTCGAAGAGTGCGCAAAAAGAATACGATAACAACAGAACATAAGCAATTCTCAAAATTTAAGGGCATTTGTAAGGAACTCATGCTATCAGCATAAATACAGAACTTAGGCTGAGCAAAAAGCGATATCATCTACAGAGACCAGAAAATAGCTGTCAGCTCAGCAGTAAAAAACGGAGTAAGAGTTCTCCTGACGGTAACTGTAGATATCAGATCCAATTATTAATTTGCAGCCAACATGTCCGTTTGATTTTGAAGAATCAGTATAACTGGTACATAATAACAGTAGTGACAGCGACAAAAGTAAAAAGTTTGCTCGAAAGCAATAGGTGTGGTTGTAAACTTGTAAAATCCAGAAAAAGGGTTGAGAAATGAAAACTTAGTAGATTCCAAAGTAAAAAGGCTCAGTGGTCATAAGTCTGGCGGCAAACATCGTAAAAGTCCGAATCGTAAATGCTGTTCTTACTTCTCATACTGCAAGTGAGAATGTGAGAGGGATAAGCATCGTAAAGTCAATGGGGAGAATATGGAATAAAAAACTGGATACCAGGGAATCGACAATGTACGAAAATAGTATTTAGCTGATAGTTTCTTTCGGCAGAAATCAAGAAACATTTGGTGATAAATTACATAAAGGCTTTCTAAATAAGCGTATGGGAAGCTCCAGAGCATAACCTTAAAACCGAATGATATATAATATCCAATTAATGTAAAACAGAAGATTGGGCAAATTCATATACCTGCAATATACAGGGTGTTTATAAAGTCCCGGACCCATTTTGATGTTTAATAACTCGTAAAATAATAAAGATATAAACAAACTTATGGCATTTATTGATGGAATAACTCATATATTTTCCTTTTCAGGTTTGAATATTTTTACTTTTGTAAATATCGTCTGCACGTGTGGTTATTTTCAGATAATTTCATTTTCCAGTCTAAATATCTGTACTTTTCTAAATATTGTCTGCTTATTAATTGCATTTTTCTCTCTTTTGTTTTTGGCAACTATTGCAATGTTATGTTTACTTTTGACGTGTTTGTTCTATGTAGTACTTTTGTATGTGATGTTTTATTCGAGTGGATATTAAGGAGAATGCATACACCACAAGAGAAAGCACAGATTTTATGGTGGTTTATAGAAATGAAATCGATAGTGCAAGCACAGAGAAATTTCAGAAGAATTTACCAAAAAGATCCTCCCTCCAAAAACAGCATCTTGCGGTGGAAAAAGAATTTTCTAGAAATTGGAAGTATCGAAGATAAGAAACGTTCCAGACGTCCTTGCACAAGTGATTTTGATGTTGAGCGTGTCAGAGAGACATTTTTACACAATCCTAGAATATCTGTGAGATCAGCGGCTATGTTAAGGAGGATAGAAGATGCTGCTGATTTTCTGAAGAGCATAATGTTCTCCGATGAAGCATCCTTTCCTGTTTCTGGCATTGTTAATCGCCATAATGTGCGCAAATGGCTCTGTGGATGCCGACAAGCTTGTCGCTACCTGGCGTGAAATTGACTATCGACTTGATATTCTCCGTGCGACGAAGGGGGCACACGTGGAAGTTCATTGACAAGGGTCATGAAACTTTTTGAGTCTATTTAACCATTTATGTTATTAATTTTAATCTATCTCTATTATTTTATGAGTTATTAACCATCAAAATGGGTCCGGGACTTTATAAACACCCTGTATATTAACCCAAGTCTAAGGTATAGTCTAATGCCCAAGATGCATTAGATGATACCATTAAGGACATTCAAAGATTTCTGATACCTCTTCCGAAGATATATGATGCCCCGAAGAAGAATAAACTTTCGATCAAAAATTGTTCCTGAAAGTCGTATATCATTACCGGAATTGACGATGTTCTTTATACAGAAAGTCAAATCTGGATGCAAATTTCGCTTCCTGCTTAAGTGTACGCAACGACTTTTCTCAGAAGAAAGAGTCTGTCAATTAGTGTCACACCAAACCCTTAACTTGCTCACTGTATTTTGTGACTACCACTCAGTAAGGCTATATTGGAATCATGGTAAGATCAACGCATAAATAATCAACACATAGATTTCAGCTGGTGGAGAATGGTAAACGATGCAGTAATTGGCTAAGATGTAGGATCAACACAGTTCCCCTGAGGACGCTTTCTTGTGGAGCATCCTCAGCTCGGATAAAATTATAGGAATAACAGCTTCACACATTAACAAGAAATAATACGAAGGATCAAAATGTTTTTATGTCTAAAATGTCTAAAATCTACATTAAAGAGCATTTGAAGAATGCTGAAGCGCCAAGTGCAATCATAAGCTTCATCTAAGTCAGATGAAAGATCGTTACGACGAATAAATGTATTGCGAATTTTGATTTCAAGTAGAATGATGTTATTAAAGATTGATCCACTCTGCTATTATAATATGCAATACTGCGTCTCTAGATCGTAGACCAAGCGTGCATTAGTCATGCGTACGAGCGTTTTGCATTAACAATTCGTCAATGCAATAGGTCGGTAATTGAGAGAGTTAACTAGTTCTTAACTAGTTTTAAGATTAAATCTTATACCAAAGGAAACTGTTGCTAATCCATAATCTATTAAATAAATCTAACAGGTTGGTGAGCAAAGTAGAATTCAAGTAGTTGGGCCTACTACATGTATGTGATTCTGTCGGTACTGGGACTGCTATTGTGAAACTTAGGTGAAGTATTTGGCAATTTATTCGCTATTTTAGGGAAAGAATTTTCGAGAAGAAAAATCTAAACGCAAATTTCTATACAACTCTCCATTACTATAAATAAATCTGATAATAAATCTGCAGAGGTAACTTATACAAAAGCATGACCCAAAAGTATTGGCTACATCTAATGGAGAAAAAACTTTCATATTTCCTGTATTGGGATAGGAATTAGGGATTATTTATTAATACCATTAGTGACCTTCTCTCATAAAAACTGGCTTAAAGTTAAACAAGTTGTTATGGAAAAAATCTATTTGAACTAAAACTCATTCTGACTGTAATGGCAAACACGAAAAACGAGGTCTTCGTGTCGTTTAAATGCGATAAGGTAATCCGTCGTAGGCTACTTTAAGTACATGTAGGTTCATGGAGGTGTGCTTTCTCATCATTATTGAGAAAGCAGAGAAAAATATCACATATAAACTGTTCAATCTATCGCCCATGGGGATGAGTATTATCCGAGTCTCTTAAAGTGCTATACCTATTAAATCCTCAAGCAGGAGAAAAAGTGCTGGAAGTTGGCGCATGAGGTAATTAAGATTTTTTTTACTGATATCAAGTAGGGTAGATAAATAATGCACACAGTTACGAGAGTTCTGACATAGACTTGTACAGCCACAGCCTGTAACAAAGTCCATAATTAAAGAGACAAACTATAGTATAAATTTGGCCTACAGATTATACGTCCTACAGTCTGTACCCTTACTAGCATTGCTGTACCCACATATTATAAATGATACATTTGATTTCAAAAAGATTTCTTATATTCCAATGCAAATTGGATGAAATTTGTTAGCAATAGATTTACACCAACAAAGTTTGGCCTTATGCAATGATATTTCAACGAATTGAAGATACCTATTAAGAATGGAGGATTTGAAGAGTTTTATTGAGAGGATTTGATTGAGTTGGCGAGACTTATCTTAACATCGTTACCTTCCTCTTCATCGGGTGGATAGAGGTTGAGGTAAAAACTTTCAAGCATATCAAATGGATGATAAATTCGAATCAGCGTAAAGAACACTCTCTTTTGAAGTCTTAGAGCAACTGAATTTTTCAGGATAGATTTCTTCAACTTTAACACTAAATTTTGTGTCAAAAGACTTTCAGTGCTACAGACTTCGGAGAATTTGAAGACAAATTTGGTACTTTTTGTATGGGAATTCTTTTGTTCAGAAATAAGTCTTTCGAAATGAAAATTGTTAGAAGCAGATGATACATCAGTAAAAATGACCAGCGTACTTTCAGATGACAGAGATTCAAGATGTATATCTTCAGGAAAAGTCTGGGAACTGTTTATAATCAGTTTTGTCTTCACCAAGAATGCTTAAATGGTTCCGGGTTGAAGAATCATAGATACCACAATACGTTTGGATTCCGGATAAGTGATTGGTTTTTTAGTTGAATCTCACATCACTTACGTTTCCAACTTTCAAAAAAACGATGATCAAGAATAAAGGATGTGAGTTTCTTTACAACCGAAGTTTGTATCTCTGGAGCGTATCTACTGTCATGATCTTTTCTAGCATTAAAGTATTGTACTTCCGAATGGCCATTACGGAAACCACTACATTGCTCCAAATGCCAACGATTCGACCATGAAGTTAAAGACCTATAATAGTTGATTCTCGAATGATTAAATCGTTGGCCTTTGGAGCAATGTAGTTGTTTCCGTAATGGCCATACGGAAATACAATACTTTAATATATTTTTCTTTAACATGTTGTGGAAGTCTACGTCTATTAAATATTATAATAAGACGCTCGATAGAAAATAGTTTTCTATCTCATCAAAGAGATAAGAAATGTATATATGAGCGTACGCAACGCGTTTCCTCTTCTTTAGCAATTCCTTCTACGAGATCATTTAAAAATTCTCCAATTGATATAACCCCTTTATAGAAGTTTAATGTTTTATGAGATTCTACAGTAATCGGCATTTTTGCAAAGTTTTCTTTTTAAATTTTCTGTATCTTTTTTTCCTTGAAATTGCTATAAAAAAGTCACAAAAACGAAGTTAGCAAATTGATTATATTTCGCCAAGTGTAGCGGTCATGGTCTTTTCGACTGAGAAAGGAGAAACCGTTACGAAAGACTCACTGTTTAATGATACATGTTTCACGTTCCAAGGTAAATCAAAGTTATTTATCGGTTGTGTTTCGATGACATGTAACCCAATAAATGGAGCCATTTTGCGCTTGTCCATGCAGCAGAAGGAGGAGAATTCAGAATTCAGAAGGAGAATTCAGGCCCGATAGCATCCATCGATAACCATGTAGTCCAACAAAAGATGGCAATTACTTCCACTGGAAATCATCAGTCTCGGATGATGCGACAATGAGCTGGGAATCATCCCAGGAGAGAGTGACCATCTTTAACAATAAATTCAAAAAAAATTACATCTTCACTTGAACCCCTTGTGGTCTGGCTATATATTACAAATACATTCAATTCATTCCTTAAATTTATTAGAATTCTTTCCTTATAGACAAAAGAAATAATTTATCAGAAATAGCTTTTTAAATAAAAGTAAAAATTGACTGTAGATATGTTCCTTTCAAACTAAAAAAATAATGCATAAAAGCTGTAATTCTGATTTTAGAAACAACAGACACTAAAAGAAAAAAATAAATAAAATTCTAGGAATTTAACAATAAATTTTCAGATTATAAAAATAACTCGAATAATTTTTTTCAAAAAAATTATCACAGTATATTTTTCGGATAAATATATTCTACATGTCCGTCCGATTTTCAAAATTTTCTTTCTTTATAACTACAACAATAAATATAACGAAAGTGCTAATGAGCATTCTGTAAAAAAAATCCACATAGTAATGCATTAAAAACAATCATTAGATCAAGATATTGCGGGCATATAATAGTGTTTGTTGTTCAGTTATAACGAAATTCCTTTTATATAAATGATGCAAACACAAAATAAAAAATAATCACCAGGTTTCAAATGAAAATAATTTTTCCCCATAGTTCCAGATTTTATAAATTAATTATACAGAAAACAAACTCTTAAGGATCATTTGCAATTTCTTACAATAGAAAATAAGTCGTTAGATTTTTTTAAGTCAAAGCAAAAGGCATTATCTAAATTTTCTTGGATATTTAAAATTATAAAGGAACAAAGAATCTTTAAACAAACTAAAAAACTCCTTTGAAGAAAACGTTCAGAATATTTTAGAGAGCAATAATCTTGAACAATTCTTGTTTGCAAATGATACACCTAAAGAATCCAAATATTTAACAATAATATTTCCAAAATAAAACCAACTATCCAAAAACACTTTTTAATTCGAGAGTTTAAGTTTAAAAATCGGTTTATAAGAATATCTACGAAAATGAATCAGTAACGAGTTCAATCATCGACAAAAAATTTGCAATAATGTTTCTTTAAAAAAAGAGAGAGAGAGATAAAGAATTATATCTTTTATATAAAAAGTTAAAGAAGCTAACACTTCAAGAATAAAATTCCTTCCAATAGGGAAAATACACTGGGCTTGTCTTAACTCTATTATTTTCATATTTTAAACGCTTTTCGGATACGCAATAGGTAATGTTGTTTTAAATTTATCAATCTGAAACAACTTTATTTTCGAAGTCAATCTTTTTTAATAATGAAAATAAAAAGTTTTTTTTAATTCAATTCCTCATTTCATATCCCATATTAATGAAATCAGGATTTCTGAATCAACGTATCACCATCATGGTCGATTGATCTTTTATTCCACTACAATTCTTTAAAGCACTAGCGTAAAGTTTCAATATCAAGACGTGGTTAAAATAAAATTGCAGCGAGAATTATTTAAAAACCGATGGCAAATTTTCTTAGTTACTAAAATTTGATGAAAGAAGTCTACGTACGAACCCCACATTTCCAATTATCAGATTTTCGACATCAGAAAATGTCATTCCGAATGAAAGATAGGAATAGATTCTTCAAGATAGTTGAAAAGAAAATTGTCTGATGACGAATATGGGACTTTGCTTGGAACAAATGTCTTTTAAAATGTAATGTCCTCCTGGATGAATTTTCATGTCTTGGATTGGGAAAAATGTATATAAGCACATACATTCAAACAAATATTTAAGATTAAGCAAAAATGAACTAAGTTTTCAACTTGAATTACTTCTCATTGAAGTAACTTCACATTCCAATTGTTCTAATTTTAATTTTTATAGAATTCTAGCCAGTTGCCATGTTTCAGTTTCTAATGTTTGTCATGACGCAAAATTTTCTTTTCCGGCCTCTCTCCTCCCCTCTTAGCTTATCAATTTTTCTTGCCGACAAAAAATTGAAGTCCATAAAGGAGTATAAAAATATAATACTCTTCAAATGTTATTACCTACATGTTGACAAATTTTTGCTTGCTTTAGGCGGGGTTTTAGGAAGAAGTTCATCATAATTATTTCCAGAACTATTTTTCCTTCCGCGAAAACTTCTCAGCCGCAGCACATACTTTTCAGCAGTGCGATCGCTTCGGATATTTAACTTTTGATGTAAACATTGTATCCCACCGCGTTATAGCATGGTAAATTAAAAACTTCTGAAACATTTGATGACATATTAGTTAGTGAATTAGAATAAATGGAAAAATGGGCGTCTGTAAGTGATTATATACCTGTGATTTTTTTTTATAAATCTCTTAATTTTAAAGAATGAGAACAAAAATTAATTTTCAATATAAATAAATAGAAAAATACTGGATATTTTACTTGTCATCTAGTGTTTTTAAATTTATCGTTTAGTTAATGTTGGATAAAAATTATCAAATTACTATTAACTTTTCCTGAGAATAATTTAAGATCCTAAAAATATTTTAACTTATTTGAAATGTAATTTACATTAGAATTAGATTATAGTAGAGACTTCCTGTAAATTAGATATATAACTACCAACATTTTAGAAAATATATTATTCTTGTATAAAATGTATAATGATTGCTTTTAAAAAATACAAAAGCATAAGGCAGTTTAAAATGAAGAAAAGGAAGTTCTTATGAATTTAATAATATCTCCACTTACACTGATATTTGATATGTATATATATTCAGATCAGAATAAAAGAAAATTTAGGCTGTTGTCAATTGCATTTGTTACCAATGTATAAAAAATGTCTAATATAAAAATCACAAATACCAGAGCATAAAATACTTTTCATATTTTTTCTAAATCAATTGTTTTATTTTTTCCAGGTAACATTGCAGATAGCTGGCATGTGTTTTGTGGCACATCTCTTTGGTTATTTTGTACCAACTATTACATTTATTTATTACTCTTTTTACATAAGTTTCAAAGTAATGCTGTTCCTATGTGCTGTGATTTTTGGTTTGTTACTTAGTCTGAAACCTGAACCATATACAATAAAAACATATAAAACAGAAATAAACCAAAACATAGTTTCTAGGACAAAGGTAAATTTCTTTATTCATATTTTTGTGCTATATAAAATTGTAGATTGTTCAAAATTACTTTTAAACTTTTTATCATATTTGTTGATGGAGATGAAAGTGAATGTAATTTTTCTTTCTTTTCTTTTCATTCGTTTTTTGTCTTTGCATGCTTGAATAATTATCTTCATTGATAATCTTTTTTTTTTCTTTGTATGATGCTTATAAAATAAATCATGTGATTTGTTATTCAGCTATAATATCTTCAGATTACAGAATAATAAATTTAATTCCGATACTTTGAATAGAGTAACAAAGAATCCTATAAAAATTACTTGGGGGACTGATTTTGGTTCATAATCCTTTTTTTGTTCTATATTTTTTCATGAATAATTCCTGAAAGAATTGCTTTATACTTTACATGCAGGATTGATTTAAAAGATGATTTTGACTTTTCATAACTATTTCACAGGAAAGACTAGCAGATTTAAAATTCATACCAGGCAAAATGAAGAATACACCTTTAGTATCTCGAAATGTAGATGATGTTATTGAAGAACTTATTTCTTTATTACTGAGAGATTATGTATCATCATGGTATTCTCCTCTTGTTAAACATCCAAGTTTATTTTGCAAACATTTAAAGTAAGTAGTATGATATAAATATTTAAATTTTTTTTTAATATTATTATTAAACGATATTTTTGAATACCTGATTTATTAAATATATTAGAGCAGGTATAAAATTATAAATAATTATGGTATGTTTGTACTTGTAAGCTCGTTAGGCAGAGTTTCAAGTCATATTATCTTTTTCAGTATAGTTCTCTTCGGGTTCATATGTACCAGTTTTCGAATGCATGCATTTTTCTTAAATTTTCCTTAGGCTTCAGTAAAACAGCCTCTGACCCTCCAGTTTTTCAAAAGAGAAAACAAAAAAGAGTGACATGGAGCTAGGACTGAATTGTATAGAAAGTGTGCCACATTATCAATGTTTTATTATGTCAAATATTCTGCATTAATAGTGAAAATATGAAGGCATTCATTTTCTAGTGTAAGCTTAAATCTGATACAACTTAAAGCATTCTTGTCAGATATAGTTATTTAAGTTTTTCATTACTTTCTCATAACATCATTACTATTTTCTTACAATCAAACCATCTTGGCAATCTTTTGCTTTGGAGAATTTGGCAATTTCCAAATGTGCTCACCTGCTTTCTAGAAAAGATAGATTTTAAATAGAAATTCATAATTTTTCATGACCAAACTCTGAAGCTTGCATCATACCTCTATCCCAATTCAGCTCTAATATCCACATAACATAGATGCATCTCATTCAAGCATTTGTATAGAATGATGAATATTTTATTATATGAAATAGGCAACATCTTTGCAAGTTCTTTTAGCATTTTTAGTTGGTACTAGTTTCCTTTGGTAACCAATTTTCTCTCAGATTATTGACTTTTTAGGTTTGTGGTGAAGCTTCATAAGCCAGATATGGGACATGAGTAATTATTTTTGTTTTGCGGTCTTGTTACTTGGTTATGAACCTAAGCATTGTGAGTTTGGTCCTCGCTATCGCCAATCACAACATTGGTGACCGGATGACAAAAATATGCAACTTTCATGCAGCTATTGTAGCGTCCTCTACCTGAAATAAATAAAATCAAAAGCTGATAAATAATCAGCCAATAAACAAAAAATCGACGCTGATAAATAATCGGCCAATAAAAATGGGTAAGGCGAAACAGCCAAATAATACCACTAATAACAGCAAAAACAGGACAAAATACCGTTTGTCTCACTGGAGGGGGGAGTAATGTGGTGAAGCTTTATAAGCCAGATAACAGCTATGGGACATGAGTAATTACTTTTGTCTTGTAGTCTTCTTATTCGGCTACAAACCCAAACATTGCATGTTCAGTCCTTGTTATCGCCAATCAGAACAGGTGGTTATGTGTTTAGTATGAAATACAATTCTTTTTTTAAAAAATTCATCCTGTTATTTGAGAACAAATGAAAAAAAAATGAATTCAATCGAATCAGTTTGTTTTCAAATTAAACAGTGCATATATTATGAAATAACAGCAGAAATGAAAATCCTACTATGGAATTAAAAACGTGTATTTATTGTTGAACATATGGAAGTGAAAAGAAATCTGCAATTTTTCACATTAATTAAAATTTCACTTTTTGGGCGAGTTTATTTGGGGGGTTTTTGCAATTGTTATAACTGTGTCATTTTCAGAGCTTTGTAGGAGAGTGTCAGGTTGGTGATTTTGAAAGCAGTCCACGATTTTTCACTTTCCATACCATTATTATAAATTGTACATCAAGTTGAATTTTAAATTATTATTAAAATGAACGGAAAGTTGTGTAGAAATGGAAATCATATCATTAAAAAAAGAAATTTTTTATTTTATGATAATGCAAAGATCATTTTTGTAAGATATAAATAGGGAGATATTGGGAGATGTAATCATATATTTCATTAAGTAAGTCATAGTAATTATCTATCAAGTGGTGCTTTAAACCTAATATTGTGCTTGATTAAACTTTGTCTGATGCCTGTTTCTTGATTTCTTTTATATTGTTCTTCTTCTAACTAAATGGACTTTGTAGTGACATGACAAGTCCTCTATAGAACATTTAATAACATTTTGTCGCTTCATTAATTAGCTAAGCAAAACACCTGGTTCAATGCAATTATAAAAATGTTCAATGGAGCAATCTGACATTCATTTGATAGTTTGTTTATATTTGTCTGTTGCCATTCGATAATGAGTAATAAAAACAATTTCTGTGCTGTGTGCATTAATGTTTATATATATATATATAAAGAGAGAGAGAGAGATTATGAAAAATATAGTTGCAGTTATTTTTCAAGAATTTGATTTGTTGCATTAGGTAGGGATCTCCTGAACTCCTATTTTGAAGTCAAGGCACATCCATCTTCAAATTGTTTCTGTGTGCATGTTCTAACAATTGGTATGCTTGTCTGGATGACTTTGAAGATTTGATTAAAAGCAGTTTAAAATAATGCATATGCTTGCAAGTCTTGCTATATTTAACTAATAACTACTCGTTACACTCGTTTGTACATTGATAACTACTCGTTATCAATGTACAAATTTTTGTATGTAATTCCAAGTTCTTTTATACCATATTGTAGTCCTTTCTCTTCTCTTGCCTAGTTAAAATATATTCTGTTTTGAAATAAATATAAAAAAGTTATCATTTAAATGAATGAATTAAACTTTGTTAAAATCAAAATATACATAAAGCCTTAAATGCGTTTTTTAATTATGATTTGTAAAAGCTAGTTGAATTTTTTCCTCACTCCCTCCTCCACTAAAACTGGTGTTATTGTGAGCTGTTTAATAAATCTTATTTATGTTTAAGAAGTAAAAATTAGTACTTTATTTTGTTTATTTTATTTGCAGAGACCTTATTCCTATTAAAAATCAAATTTAATCTTTTTCTTGATGATCCAATAAAGCTGATATTTTTGTCAACTATTTAATAAATCTAATTTATGGTTAGGAAGAAAAATCATTGCTTTATTTTATGAATTTTTGTAGGGACCCTATTCGTCAAATGTTATTTACATTTCGAGATAGGTGTCGAAAAATAGATGATGTTGAGCTGTTTACTAATGATTTTGTTGTTATAATGACTGAACACCTTCAGCACATCAGATGTGCTGTTATAAAGTAAGTGACAATAAAAATTAAGTATCCTTTTTCAATCATTTCTGTTAGTGAATTGTAAAATTTTATGCATCTGAGTATTTATTTGTATTTTCACAGTCCAGCTGAAAAGATCCAACCATATAAAGTTTATAAATTCCTATCTGATAAAGATTCAGAATTGGATCACCTTAGATACCTTTGTGAATTCTTGTTTGCTACTGTATTACCACCAGAATACTCAAGGAACCAGCAGCTGCGTTGTTTATTACGTGAAGTCTTCACAGTTCTTGGTACAGATTTGTAGCTTTTTACCCAGTATGCTTTAACACATTATTTTTTAATCTTAAGCAAAATTGTTAAATAGTAAAAGGGATGATTTTTTTCTCTTATTTAGTTTTTTATCCTGTCATTGACAAACTCTGTGATCCTGATTTTATAAATATGAAATTGATTTCATATTTAAAACAACTACAACTACAAGCAGAAAAACATCGTCGTACTTATGAATATGCTGCTACATATGAAGATTTTATAAAAATGATCCAAGAATGTAATGATGTGGAAGACCTGCAGCGAATGAGGTATAAATTTTGAATATTTATTTGCTCTTGCTTTATCCATTTATTTCTAGCTTTTGTTGTTTTTGTTAAATTTTATTTTACTATTTTTTTAATTTATCATTCTTTAAATCTATATTGTATTAATTTTTCTCAAATTCTGTACAATTTGTTAAATTAACTGACATTTAAATAACTTATAAAATTCTGTTTTAAATTAAGCTCTCAAATTTTTATTCTTTATGCTATTTTTTGGCTATTAGACAAGATCTATATAGATTAGAGCTGTCAAATAGCACTATTAATGCAGAGAATGCATATCATACATAGTATTTTTTAAATGATAGAATGAGTAGAATATTGCTATTTTTGTAGTAAAAACTATGATATTTGCTTTCATTAAAATCATATCACTGTATTCATTCTAGAAAATAATAAGAAAATTAATATTAAGCAATTGAAAATAAGACTTTTGAGTATTTTATTGATAACATTTCATTAATCACATAATTTAAATATAAAATAAAAGCCAACATTATTAAATTATATGCCAAATTCTGTTGTTCCTCTTAACAAGCATTTTGCTTTTAATTTATAGATTATTTCAATATGAATTTTCCTTTCATCGTATTAAAAAGTAAATGTTATTATATAGGTATTATATTGCTACCGAAATCATGCAATCAACAACTATGAGCAATTTGAAACGTCTAAAAGGAATGGATGTTAGTAAGTAATGTCTCTATTTTGTTGAAATATCATGGTGCATACTATTTTTTTTAAACGATTAATCCACAAATGTTTTTTATTTTGTTTTTATGAAAATTGAGAAAATATGTTTCACTGACCATGAAAATTTTTGTATTAAATAAATTTAAATTGAAATCTGTTATTGTTGTTTCTTATGCCCCTTGGATTGAACACCAATTCAAACCAAGTCCAAGAGATCGAATCGCATGATAAGATTGTAAATTGACTCTCCCTCATTCACCAGCTACCTCACAGAGGCACCAATACATTCAATGATATGAGGGTGAGAAGCGTCAAACAAGCAGTGGCAAAGGGTATACATCTTTTGGCCTCTGATGAAGAAAATACTTTTTATATCGCCAGACCTTAGCCTAGATAAGAGCATTTGAACACTTCTTGGACTGGTGCACGCCAGAGACAAGCCTGGACACCAACCAGCATACCAATCATACTCTGGGGAATCCCCCATTTTGTTTTAGTTCTTAGTTTAAACAAGGTGTGGATCTCTGTGGCTTGCAATCTAGAAGAGGGGGGATTGGGACTTAGGCTGCCTTCCTTGGCCAGAGCGTCTGCAATTTCATTACCGTGGAAGCACACATGAGAAGGGATGCACTGTATACTCATTGAATCAGTCCTTGCAAATGTAGTTAATTTGGAGATAATGTCTTGGCTCAACTTGTCATGAATGTGTGGTCAGTCCTTTAAATATTGTATTGAGCTCTTGCTGTCTGTGAGGATCCAAATTTGGGAATAATCAGTCAAGGCGAGGTCCAAGGCTTTGTAATAACTAGAAGTTCAGATCGAGAAACTGAGCTATGGTCTGAGTTTCTAAAACAATGCCCTGATGCCCCTCTATTTGATTTTAAAAATATGCCACTTTCAGTTCTCCCAGACTCCATTTTGCTTCCATCAGTGTAGATTTTCAAGGCTTGATCGGGGATTTCACCAATGACATCAGGGACCAGCTGGCACAACAACTCTGGATGTTTGCTGTGTGTTGTAAAATTAATTCTCAAGTCTTCATTAAAAATAATATTATCAGTAGTATCATTATAAGTAGTTGGTGACAATTGAGTAAAAGGAGTGCATGGCTCAACATCCATATTCTCCAAACCCTGTCTGCACATCAAACCAAGGAGGAGTTTATCAGCCTGTGATTGCTCATCCAGTTCAGTAAGAAATTTGAGGTCCTGTTATGAAGCGCAAAACTTTTAAGCTTGGCCTAATACTTTACAAAATTTGCCTCTCTTCACAGACATAATGGCTGAAGATCAGATTTGTATAACACAATTTCATTTGGGCAGCAGTGTCTGAGGTTAGTGACAATTCTGGCTACACTTAGCTGTATTCTCTATAGTTTTTTTAGGTTAGATGGTGCAGCTATTTGATAAATATGATATCCGTACTCAAGAATAGGCCAGATAAGAGTGGTGTAAATAATTTGAGGAGTTTTAGCATCTGCACCCCAATCCCTGTCGGAGATCTATTTTAAAATCTGGAGCGTCTTTCTACCCTTTTCAGCAAGTCAATTGATGTGTTTGCTGCAATTTATTTCTGTATCCAGGGTAAACCCTAAGCAGGGGTGTTTGTGCTCCGGGGAAACCCCGGAATTCCGGGGATTTTGAACTTCGATCCCCGGAATTTCCGGGGATCGTCGTTCAAAAGGAAGTAGGAATAATAATGAATTATTTATTTTGATCTGGGTAATTTTGTTTGCTTTTAAAGCAGAAAACGCAAGGTCAGTGTGTGTGGTGAAAACTTTTCCTTTCTTTCTCCAAAGGCAGTGATAATGCGTGAAAAGGGAGAAAAAACTTCTTTTTTGTTCTTTCCTTATTGCGAGTTATGACTCATTCCCCCGGTTCTCGGACATTCTCTTCTGGATTCTTTTCGGCAAGTAGGCGCGGCAGAAAAAAAAGGGGGAGACTTCGTTCGACCAGATGTGCGATAACGTGACTCTGGGTTCAAAGGTCTTATCTCTACTGGCGTGGCGCCAATAAGTAGAGAAGGGGGATTTTTCGCCGTATTAGCTATTTGTCATTGATCGCTTCGGAACTTTTTTTTCTTCGCTGTGTAAAATTTTCGTTTCATTTATTGATGCACGTTTAAATTTTTCGTTTCGCTTATTGAAATATTTTTTTATTTATGTACGCAAGAGAATTTCATTTAGAAATTTCAGCATATGAAACAGAAATTACCCCTTAAAAATTCATATCTAATTAGTTTTACAGCATTAGATCCAGAGCTAAGAGGTAAAACCAGTACAATATTAGCTTTTGAAAAATTATCATCTTTTATGTCCCATATTTTTAGTGATAATGAAAAGTCAAAAGTAGAAGCTGAAATAAGGTTATACCAGAGTGATATTGATATCACCAAAGAAATGCTCTACACATCTGATGAAAGTGGAAATCAAGTCAAGTGTACAATTGATAAATATTGGTCTAAAGTTTTTAATTTAAAAGATGATTTCACAAATGATTATAAGTATCCTACATTTGCTAAATTGGTCAAAGCCTGCCTTAGCTGCTTCCATGGCCCATTAGTGGAAAGTGCATTCAACTTAATGGATACACTTGTCACTGACTATAGAACCTCTCTTAAGATTGATTCCCTAGATGCAGTGCAGACTATTAAATATGATTTAATGGCTTCTAAAGAAACCTTATGTGAAAAATATGGCTCAAAAAATCCAATGACTGATCCAATTCACAAAGATCTCTTACTGAATATGAACAGAAGTTGGAAAACATATCAAGAGGACTTAAAAACATGTATTTCAGATGAGTCACCTATAAAAGTCTCTGAAAAACCTTCTACATTAGCAGAAAAGCAAACTGCTTCTACCTCTGCATGTGCAGTTCTCGAGGAAATTTCTTCAACTGTAAATGAGGAAAATAAAAGTCAACCTTCCTGCAATTATGAAGTACACCACAAAAGAAAGACAAGCCCACAAACATCAGAAAATAAAAAAAAAGCAGCAGAAATTAGATAATTTTTTTTAAAAGAATTAATTCAGGTAATTTAAAAGATTTGCATAAAATGTAGTAGTTTATATGTTTGAAAATTTATGGTTATTAATTTTGCAAAAAAAGTAATTCATTGAACTTTTATAATTAGGTCATTCAATACTTCATAATTGTAATTTTTCATTTCTCCCCCCCCCCTTCTCGAAACTCCAAAATGCCGGTAGTAAGTCCGTAAAAGTTTCAGGGGATTTTTTGGGGTCCCACAAACACCCCTGCCCTAAGTGAATAGGTGCCTTGGTAGTCTCAAGAGTTTATCCCTTCAGAAAAATTTTTGGTTGAAAAGTGAACAATTGTCTATTAACTGTGAAGAGACAGCTTAAAGGTTTGGTGGTGTTGAAATTTAATTTGTGCTCCTCTGCAAAACACTGTATCCTCACCAACATATCATTGAGGGAATTTTCCAAATGGATCAAATCTATATCATGGTTCCAAATAACATCATCAGCAAAAAGTCCAATTAGGCAAGGAGAAGCAACCTTTTCCATCCCAGCCATAAATAGTGAAAAGAGGGTGGGGCTCAAGACTGATCCCTGAAGGATGCCCTGATATGTTCTATAATTTCCAGACAAGGTGTTTTGATACTTGACTTTAAAAGATCTATTCTTCAAAAAATCAGAAATCGACTATAGAGTGCAACCTCTAATATTAAATTCAGAAGTGCATTTCACTAGTAGCATGTTTTTCCAAACTTTGTTGAAAGCTTTAATTAGGTCTAGGAAAACGGTCATGGTAAATAAATTCTTCTCATCATTAAATTTATACTGAATTGTAACTATGTAAATAATGAATATAATCCAGAAATCCAATTTTTCTTTGTAAATTTATTTGATAACTGGAAAATACAGTTTATTTATTCCAAAGTATAATTTCTACTTGTATATACATAAAAAGTTATTTTACCTTCCCATTATTTAATTTTTTAAATAAATGAACTGCTACATGGGCAACTAAAAAGTTATTCTCAAAATATTTATAAGCTAACTTTTATGCTCATCTTTCGTGTTTTGTGAAATTAGATATTTATAAATTATTTGTATTTTCCTTCAGATATCACTAATTGAATTTTCTTTCTGTTGCAATTTAAATGCTTTTATTATCAAACAGTCATATTGTACTTCTTGTAATGAATCATTATATTGATATTGCAATTAATTTCAATACCATTTAAATTTCAAAATAAAATAGTTACTATTTTTCTAATTACATACTATTTATTTCTATGTATTATTATTTGGTATCTAAAATAGTAAAGACAGTTATTCTGTATGCATTGTCTGATAATGTTCTTCTTTCAGATAAAGAATTTGTACCTCAAAAAACTAATAAAGGAGATCTGTTGCAAGCAAGGAACTTAAATAGATATTTAAATCAGGTGAACTGTTAAAATTGTGTTCTTTGTTGAATGCTTTAAAAATATTTTAAGTTTTTGTGTATGCATACATTGGATTCAGATATTGTTACAAAATGATTAATTTCATATTATGTGTGCTCAGATGTCTAAACAAATTTATAATCTTTCTTAATTATCATTTATTATATATTATGTATAAATATCATAAATTATAATATGTTAAGTATTTTAACATTGTAATGTGTAACAGCTTAAATTAACAAGATGTATAGACAAATTTTGTTATTAAATTTCACATGTAAAATTCTAGGATAAAATAGAAAATTACTATTTATTAGTAAAAAAATCAAACTTAATTTTTTTAAGAAATGACATTTAATAATAAATTTGCCTAATATTGTTACTGAAATGTTTTGCATTAAAATTGCTTACAAAATTTTATTATTTTATTACAATTTTGAAATTTGTTTTCTGTAAACTAGCTTTCCAATAAACTTTAATATTTTGTCTTAATTTTGTTGTAAAATTTACTATAGGACCATTTGATATTAATCACTTAATTTTATTTAAACACTCAGAAATGATTTTGAAACAATTGTGTAGTTAACTGTTTAAATGAAAAAGACTTTTCTTCTTAGCTTCATTTTGCCAGAGCTCAATGTGAAAAGAGATTGAAAGCAATTGGTGGACCAGATTATGTTTCTTCCTCCAAGGTTGCCAGTGAAAATCTGAGCAGAAATATTTACATGCCCGGACAAAAGGTTTTGTCTATGTCAGTAATAATGCAGTCTGCTTTCTGTAGACGATATTTGTCAAAGTTTCTTCAGAAAGATGAAGTGCATTCACTCTTAGGGTAAGAGTTTTCATTTATAATTGTATTATTGTTTAAAATTTCTCTCTTGGTTATAAAAATTATTTAATTAGTGCAAAAATTCTCTGTATTTTTTTCCTAATATATTTTGTAAAATAATTCAGTAAATTAACTGAGCTAAAAAATCTAATTGCTAAAAAAAAAAAAAGGAAAGAAACGTTTCTTTTTTAAATTTTAGATGAATGTTACTTTCTAATGTAAGTATCTATGAATTAAGATTATATTGTCGCATTGAAAAGAGTTAGTTGACTCTCCATGACCGAATGGTCATAGCACTGATCTCATACTCAAGGGATTGTGAGTTCGAATCCCACGATTCACAGTTTGTGTAAATATTTAATTAATTGATTTTATATTTATCTTTATTTCATGTTCCAGAAGATTCTGGATATTTCTTTAGTTTCCCAGATAAGTGTTCTGGACTTTTCTTACTGTCTCCAGAAAAGTATTCTGGGACTTTCCCTGCTATTATAAAAGCAGAAGATTTGTCAGTCACTGTGTTCTGAGTCCAGAGTTCAATTAATAAATTGGTTTAGCTCTACTTCTTGTGTGTGTCATTCAGTTCTAAATTAAAGTATCTATATGACAATATTTCTTCTTTTAATTTCTTTATTTACTACCCCAGGGAACTTTTATTGCATTTTCTATCTATCATGATAATTATGCATTTGCTACCTAAGTAACAATAATGTAAATAATTATTACTTTTAAATAAAATCACCTTATTTTATGTATCATAATAAATTTTCTTTTACTACTGAATGAAAGTTTCAGTGGCAACTTAAGTTGATAGCAAAAGATAATGACATCAACTATGTTGTGTATCATCACATCCTATTTAAAAGTTTTGGATATGATCTTTTTATATTTGAAAGTAATTACTAAAGTTTGAAATGATTTAATTTTAACATTAAGTTGGTAATATTCTGTGTAATAAATTTATATATTAAAAAACTGAAATTTGTTTAAGTGCATGGAACTGTTTTCTATGGTTTTGAAATTTACAGAAATATGTGTTGTATCATTCTTAACTTGTGACATTTATCAGTTGTAATTATCACTAATTAATCACATACAAATTGAAATAAATCTTTCACTTTTTAGTTTAAACAAGAAAAAATAAAAATAACAAAATGCACAAATTTGGTTCTTTCTTTACAAAAATTCAAGTATTATCTTGTGTCCTTTTTTAATAAAAGATTTTCCTTCTATTTCTAAATTTTTCTGAGATGCTTACATTTAAAAAATACAATTGTGTTCTACTCATTTTTCAAAGCATTTAACCAATAATCGATTGTTTCTGTATATTTAGTTTTTGGGAAGCTGTAGAAGAAATGAAGTCTTCTGATAAAGTAATTATCCTTGTTGTAAATTTTATGCATCTATAAAAACCTATTTAGTCAAATGAATAATATTTTTTGAATAAAAAATAGAATTTATTTTATTTTTTACATTTTTTTATTGAATAATAATGTTGAATAGCAACATGAATATTTTTAAGATTATTTTTATCTTACATCTTGCTTTATAGGAACACTGGCATAAATTAGGAAATGATATTGTTCAAATGTATATTCATAATCCTTCTAGTAGTGTAAGATTGAATAAGAACACATTGAAGGGTATAGAAGAATTTATAATGGCAAATAAAGTAAGAATTTATACCTCCTTTACTTTTTCCTGTCAAAAGTAAATAAAAAAAATTTATCTTTCAGTAAATATTTATTAACAAAAAAGTATTTTTTTAAAAAAAATTTCAGGGTCCAGAAGCTTTCTTTCAGGCTCAGGAAGAAGTGTATAAATCATTAGAATCCAATTACTATGCTTCTTTCATTGTCAGTGACATTTATCACAAAATGTTATCTGATGTGGATAAACAAGGGATTGATTTTATGCAAGAATCTTCCCGTAAGAATTTATTTTACACTATTCTTTTACAAATTTTAACAACTATCAAAAATTCATAGATCTAATTTCTAAAATTTTCTAAGTTTGACTTTTTAGTAATTAATGTATTATTTATAAGCATCTAATTTAAAATTGTTTTTCTTGCTTTCTAAAAATAACGTAATTACTGATTTTTCTATTATGAATAACAATGGAAATATATTTATATATAATGGCACAGCTATGACAGGGATAGCTATTTAAATTGTAAATTAATAATAAAGTATGTGAAAAAAAAGTATCTCCAGTTTCACATCCTCGTCTTGTCTGGCTGGTTGAGGAAGCAGTGGGTAATGGTGCAAACCTGATCTTCTTTTTTACCGTTTTGGGGGGTTTGACTTTTCAAAACTTTTTGTGTGATGTCTGTTTCAGAAACATTATCGTAGAAACAGGGTTTCAGTCTGTCGACGGAAATATTGACGTTTCTATCTTTCACAAGAAGTTCGCTTAATAACCTGATATGGTCCATAGTATGGTGGTTGTAAGCTCTGACGAACACTTTAGGTTTGGACGAACACATGAGAACAATTTTGAAGGTCTTTGAGAGATAAAAGGTTTCTTTCTTCAGTGGTATGAAAATGGAATAGTTTTTAACATCTTCAATGATAGCCTTAAGCATTTTCACAAATTCTGATTGGGGTTGAAACTTGGTATTCTCAAAGAAATCGTGTTGTAAACGAATGCTTTCACCATAAAGAATCTCTGCTGGAGTAGATTGGAAATCAGCTGTCCAAGTTGTTCGTAATCCGAGCAATATTAGCGGACGCGATCTTGTCCAACTTTCATTGGCGTGACGCATTATGCTCGCTTTAAGTATACAATGCCAGCGTTTTACACATTCATTTGCCTGTGGATGATATGCTGCAGTTCTATTTCGTTTAAATCCTATCAATTTTGACAGTTCTTAAAACAGTTGTGATTCAAACTGCCTTCCTTGTTCGGTGGTGATGATTAATGGAATTCTGAAGTGTGAAATCCAGCCTTTTAGTAAGTTGTCTGCTATTGTTTCTACTCGAATATCCTTTATTGGAATTGCTTCTGGCCAACAACTGTATCGGTCTACGATAGTTAAACAAGATGATGGCATGGGGCCAATGATATCTAAATTGATTTCTGTGAAACATTTACTAACATTGTGATATTGTTGAAAAGAACTCTGTACATGCCGTGTAACTTTGGATTTTTTGACACTGTAGACAGTTCTTAGTCCAAGTTCTTGCGCCCTTATTTATCGATGGTCATACAAACTTCGATGTTAATAATTTGGTGGTAGCCTTGATTCCAAAATGTGCAAGATTTTGAACATTGTTGAAAACAGTTTTCCTGAATGCTTCTGTTATGAATGAGCACAAAATATGTAACATCTGGAACCCAATACAGGAACTTTTTTCTAACTTGTGAGAGGAGTTCTGTGGAGAAAAAATTTCATTTAACTCCTTATCTGTTTCCTGTGCCTTAGCTGTAGCCTCATAATCAAGAACTGATGGAAGTTGCAGTTCGTCTATTTTTTGACAGTGAATCGGAAATGATGATTTCTTTTCCCGATATATGTTGAATGTGAACAGTAAATTGCCCAATATATTCTAGATGTCTTTGCTGTCGAGGTGTGGCTTTCTGTAACCTCTGGTGGAAAGCATAAGTTAGTGGTTTGTAGTCGATAAAAATTGTGAAGTTTCTGCCTTCCAAAAAATGTTTGAAATGTTTTACAGAAGAATTTGCTGTCAGTAGTTCTCTGTCATATGTGCTGTAGCGTTTTTTGGTATCAGTCAGCATTTTGAAAAAGAAACTAAGAGGTTTCCAGATTCCATCTGCTAGTTGTTAAATTCATTATCAAATGCATCAATCAATAAGGAAATGTGCGGTGCGCACTTTTTGATGGATGAACTAGAACCGTTGCATGACATAGCTGTTGCTTACTATTTTCGAATGCTTGAATTGCTTCTTCTTGTAATTGACGTTTTTCTTTTTCCCTTTTAGATACTCATTTAGAGTAGCTTGATTTTCCGTACCATTAGGAATAAGATGATGGTAAAAATTTATAATTCCTAAATTTCTTTGCAACTCTTTTATTGTTTCAGGAAGCATAGAATCTTCAATAACTTTTATTCTTTATTTTGTTGGTTCGAAACCATTTGTAGAATTTCGATGACCTAAAAAATTTACTTTGGTTTGGGAGAATTTGCATTTTACAACCTTTAATATCAGACCAGCATCTTGTAGGCGTTGAAAAACTTGCCTAAGATGACTTAAGGTGCTGAGATTCATCCTTCGATGCGATGAGATTATCATCAAGATAGCTGAAGCAAAAATCTAAGCCCCGTAACACTGAATGAAGAAATCGTTGAAAGGTTTGGGCTGCATTGCGCAAACCTAAAGTCATTCTTCTGAACTCAAACAAACCGAAAGGTGTACAAATGGCTGTTTCCTCTATATCAAATGGTTCAACTGGAATCTAATGATAGGCTCTTTCTAAATCAAGAATGGAAAAAAAATTTACATCCATATAAATTTTGTGTAAAATAATGCAGGTATGGAATGGGGTATCTGTCAGGTTGGGTAACAGCGTTCAGAGCTCTGTAGTCCCTGCAAGGTCTCCAACCACCTGTTTTCTTTGGTACAAGATGTAATGGACTTGCTCAAGGACTGCTTGAAAGTCTGGAAATTTCCTGCTTCAACATATATCCGAATTCCTCTTTTGCAATCTTAAGCTTGTCAGGAGCACGGCGACGAACTTTTGATGTGACATGAGGGCCTTTTGTTTTGATGTGATGGACATCAAAATGCTTAGGCTCCTTAATCAGAGAACTCGGCCGTGTGATTTCCATGAATTCATTAAGAAGATTAGATATTATTGATGAATCATATGTTGCAGAAGCTATCGCAGTGAGAGAAAAATTTGGAAATGTAGTCATTTTACCAAATGAAGACAACGATGTGACAAAGTTTTGAGAAAATCTGCTCCAGTAATAGCTTTTGAAACATTTGCTATTGTGAATGACCAAGTAAATTGGCGACGAAGTCCGAGATTTAATTTTAGCGCTTTGGTGCCAAACGTTTGAATTTTGAGCCATTGGCGGCAAATAAAATAAAATCTGATGCTTTACGATCTCTTTGTTTATTTACTGGAATCAGCTCCCGTGTCGATTAAAAATCGTTTGTCGGTTGATTTATCATATAAATATAAGCGGCAACTTTTCTCGCCAATATTGCTGGTCGCATCAAATGATTGGCTTATTAGTTTTCCGGATCTTCCGTTTTAAACAGACATGGTTTTAGGCGATTTTGTGGGGGGGGGGGGCATTTCTTCCAAATTTATGGTGGTACCAACAAAATTCATAGCGATTTTGCTTGGATTTCGATCTAGGTCGTCTTCCATATTCTCTAGAGTTGCTGCGTGATCTAGTATTTCGAGAGAATTCCTCTTTTTTGTTAAAGTAGCTATATTTGCTTGCAGTTCTTCTAATTTATGTTGGCCGGTTGAAGAAGTTGATGCTGGCAATGAGTTGGCTTCTTTACTTGGCATATTTCAGAAGTGCTGTAAACAGCGATAATTTTATCGGCCATCTCTGCAATATTATCAATAGTATTATTGCTGATTGATAAAATAGCTTGGACTTGCTATGGTAACCTTTGTAGCCACAAAGATTTAATAACTTCAACCGAAATAGAATTTCCTGCAAAGCTTATTTGCCTTAGGAAATCGGAAGGCCGTTTGTCGCCAAGTTTTCCATATCAGTCAAAAGTTTTTTTAACCTCGACTCCTTGACATCAGTTAACCTGTTTAACAAAGCTGTTTTTAACTTTTCGTGTTTATTATCTTTAGGAGGATCGGACAAAATATCAACCACAAAATCTAAAACAAATTCGTCTAAAGCAGCGACGGCAGTATTGCATTTAGTTGCATCTTGAGAAATACCGCTGTTTACAATACTTCAAGCTGTAAAAACCATAGTTTTGGTTTGTTTCGCCAAAAATTTGGCTGTTTAATTGCAATTCGACTGACTTCAGGATCTGGAATATTGAGATTTAAGGCAGATGACTTTTCTTCCATTCTAGACATTTTAAAGGATTTTAACGAACGTATCTTAATTTCTGATCACTTGTACAGAAGTCACAACATCCATATTGCTTACGGTTGAGCTTTCAAGATCATAGATCAAAGTTCTGGGTCACCAGATGTGGAGGTTGAATGTGTTGGAGTATGGTTTACATATCCATCTTGATGAGGCGATTTAGAAAAATACTAACTTTATTCACAACACATTCATGCATATTTATATAAATATTTACATGAAGACATATTTGAATTCTCAGTTGGCACGCATCAGTAACGAAATTATGCAATAAAAAAATAAACTGGCTACACAAGAAACAAAACAACAAAAAACAAAAACAAAACAAAAGTTGAGTTTTATTATCAGAATTGTTTTTTGTTTTATTTAGAAAATAGAATTAATTTTATATATCTTGTGAAACTTTCTTTATATTATCTTGTGAAATATTTATATATCTATTTTAATTTTTTCTTTTGTTTATATTATGCACAGTAGTATAAAAATGGCCTGAGGAAATGTTATGGAAAATGTACCTCATGAAATCGATGTATATGAAAACGAACATACTCACTTTTTAAATTTATAAAGGAAAAAAATTATGATGAAAATTTGCAGTAGCAATTTTAATTTTTGATTTCATTTATAGAATTGAAAAAGTATTCTGAGTATTTGTTTTTCAGCTGAACCTGAAGATTTAGAGTCATCTATGGAAGATGTCAAAGAACCAAAAATGCCTGAACCTTCTGAAGTTTCAGTTTTTGACCATTCTAGTTATGCCAGATCTCAGTTAAAAGTATTAACAGAAAGACTGAGTTACAAGAAACAGGCTCTAGAAGCATTAAGAAACAATCCAAAGTGTGAGAAAAAAGTAATCATTTTTTTTTTCTGCATCTTTTCTATAAAATTACTTAAGCAACATCGATGAAAGATGCATCTTCTTAAATTTATACTCATTGTTGTATGCATTTAATTTATTTAAAAATTTGCTCATAGGGCTTGTAAAACCTTTCAGTGGAATTTTCTTTAAAAAAATTATCGTATGATATTTATTTATTTTTTTAAATCAGCTAGATAATTTTTAATTATTTTAAGTAAACCATTTTTTTCTATTTACGACTTATATTTACATAATTATATGAACAAACATTTCTGAAAATGGTAATTATTTTGTAAAATTGAATTTTTATTGAATTTATTCTGAATATTTAAGTCTGTATCATACTTCAGCTTGAAAGTTGAAAAGTATAAAATATCTCAAATTCTTGAAGAAAATAACTATTTTAATTTTACCATCATAATATGAATAATTGCAATTAAAAAGTATTATACTCTTAATTATCTAACAAATTCAGATGGCAACAATAAAGTGTTTAAGATGATATTAGTACTTAAAAACTGTTTACCTGATTCTTCTTGTTATACAATTTTATTTGCATTATAGTTTGATATTAATTATCAACATTTTACTAATATTTTTGGGTTGATTTTTCAATAGGTTGTTTCTATGTTAGAAACTGAAATTGAGAATTTAATATTAGAACAAAATATGCTGGAAAACCATATAGAGAAAACAGAACTGTGGATAGAATACTTAGGAATCTGGCAAGCTACAATAATGGAAGCTATGGTAAGATTCACTCATCTGGATAAAACTATAACTGGTGATTTAGCTTGTTAAAATAGCTTGCAAAATTTCAATCAAAATATATTAATTATGTGTTATAGAACTAAATCTTATATTAAGAATATGTTTTCTTTGTAATCCAAATTAGAAATAAATAAATATTAAGTTTAAAAGCAAAATGAATTAAATGGAATAAAAAGGAAGGAAATAAAGAATCCAGCCTGAAGACTTTATTATGAGTTGCCCCCAGGGATTCATACCAGGGATTTTTTTCTGTGTGGTGTCTGACTTTCCTCCAAGTATTGATCCCTTGTGACCTAAAAATCCCAGGAAATTGAGATTTTTGAAGAAAAGAATTAATATCAATAAAGGAATGTCAATAAATACACAATTACAATAAGCAAAATATTAATTATATAATTAGCAAATATAGTAACTATAAGCATATTTTCAAAAACCTCAATTTCTTGCGATTTTTGGGTCAATATTTGGATGAAAGTCAGACCCCTTGCAGAAAAAGGCCCTGGTTTGAATCCTTGCTTGAGGGTGACCGTTGATAAAGTCTTCAGGCGGGATTCTTTTTCCCTTTCCTTATTATACCATTTAATTAATTTTACTTTTAAGCTTAATATTTATTTATTTTTAATTTAGATAAGTTCATTTGTGTTTTAGATGTAGCAGCATTAGCACACTTTTTAAATACAGTGTATCTCTCTTTTAAAAGCTTTGTCTCATTTTTTTTTTAAACTTCAAAGGTAGTTTCATAAAAATTGCTTTATTTTTTTTAAGAATGTGTTTTCTTTGTAATTTTATGTTGTCTCAAATTCACTAGATGTGTAATTTTTCATCAAATAAGATATGATATAGCAGATGTTATTTTTACTTAAAGACAATCAAATTTATGTCTTCAATTAAAGTTAATTGTCAGTTTTTGGAATTTATAAATAAATCGCC
The DNA here is from genome assembly GCF_947563725.1 of Argiope bruennichi. Lineage (NCBI taxonomy): Eukaryota > Metazoa > Arthropoda > Arachnida > Araneae > Araneidae > Argiope > Argiope bruennichi. Next base: position 110,392,117 of record NC_079156.1, read on the forward strand.
TGCTTGCTTAACAATTTCTTCCACTATTATATTATCATAGTTGAAGATTGTCTATCTCATAATTATATATTTCTTTAGGAAAAGAAGGAAAATGATAAAGTTGTTCCATACTTTGTTATTCGAGTTCATCTGGCTAATGATGCTGAATATGTTCCAAACAAAATGGCTGGTTGGGTTGTTGCAAGAAGTTTAAATTCCTTCCACAGTCTGCATCAGAAATTGGTTCCAGTGAGTAGCTATTCAGAATCATAATATTATTATAGGAATTCAGATGTTTTAGTATTGCGATTAGAGTTATTCATATTATGTATTTAAATTAGCAACAAAGAATTAATTAAAGGATTTCTGTGTATTCTTTCATTAAAATATCTTGGGTGGAATGTGAATCTAATGCACAGAGAATCGAATCAAGAGAGTTACAAACTTCTAGAAGGATTAAAATTCATTTAAACTCAGAATTGTTCCAATCCAGCAGGATTGGAATTACTTGTCAGACACAGTAGATGGCATTTTATGTACCCAGGTTTCCTTAACATTCCCTAAGAGAATATTAAATGGTTTGCATAATTTAATAATTATAACCAATAATATTGCAATGACTGTCAATTCAAAATACATTGTTCATGTATCATACACTTTGATAAAAATCCTACATTCCTCCAACCAAAAAAGAATGAGAATGAGCAAATGGATGTTAATATTTTTGTTTTAATTTTTTTATAAAGTATTGAGGATGCTCTAGATTCCAATATTGATATGAGGAGATTACATCTTATTGATATGGTTTTGTATTTTGATGTTAATTTCATTTTATCTTGAGAAATTCATTAAAAAAAGAAGTATTTTTGTAAACACGTTCTGGATTAAAGAATATAATTTTGTATTGTTTTAAACTTTTTACATAACTTTTATCTCTATTTTGTATATTATCAGTATTTTCATTTCATGGGACTTGGTCCATTTTCTGTTTTACTGTATAAAATTATATTATTTTTTCCTTACATGACTTTTTTTTTTGTAATTTCCAGGCAGCCTCATGGTTGAAAAAAATTGATTTGCCAACAAAGCCCATTTTTAAGACTTTTGAAAGAAATTATTTAGAAAAAGCGAAAAATTCCTTGCAAACATTCCTTTCAGTAAGTTGTCAATGTATATAGTTCTCATGTTTATATTTTTTAAGTTTAAATTGCATCAAAAAATTCATCCAAAACTTTGAGGTTTTGCATATCTCACCTGGGAAAACAATTGCTTAGTTTACTTTTAAAAATATATAGGTTTAGAAAATGAATTTTAAATTCCTATTTAATAATAATTTACATGTAACATATTTTTAACATTTGTCTGAGTATACACTGGAAATTGTTCTTCTCATGTTAATAAATAATGAGACAAAAAAAAAATTGTATGTAGATGGTGCACACAAATTACCAACTATCTACAATTTGAGAAAAGTATTTTGTATCATATCATTAATTTTTTCTAAATAAGAATTGAACCTTTGACCAAATGAAAGAAAACAATTCATCACTATGGTTAAATGTACAGCATGACTCTATTTCACTTTTAAATTTCTATAATTCATTTTTGATTGAAAAAAATTAGAATTTATTCAAAATAAGGTTATTGATTTGCACCTACTAATATCACTTTTTAATATATAAAAAAATGTCAGGAAGCAAAAAGTAATTTTTGTAATAGTTATTTTTTAGTAGTAAAATTTTCTTTAGCAGAATTTTTAAAAAAATTCAAACAACTAAACTAAGCAATTGTTATATGATCTTTTTACTAAGTACATCAGCTTCTAAATGTTGTCACCTTTGGCTAAAGTAGTTAAGATATAAATGATCACAGCACCCACATTCTTTCATATATATATGTAAAGGATTTCGAATCTTGTCAGCTAAATAATATATAACATTATTTTGGTTGAAGCAGAATGCAGGTTGAAAGACACTGAAGAAACAATTGTATTTTTAATTTCGTTTTATTCTTCCTCGGGAGGCAAGAATGATTATTTACAAGAAGGCGCAGTGTGGCACAAAGGCAGAGGTAAAGAAGGAGGGGAGGAAGGACAAAACAAATAATCACTAGTCTTATATAACATGGGATTTCCGGCCACGCACCAATTCAATACAGGTGTTGACCTTGAGAAGGGCAACTGAAGTATCACTTTCATTTGATACGTAGTACTGATGGCGCATTATTTTTACAAAGGAATTAATTAAACCAAAAGTGGAAATAGATCAGGAAATAAGAGAATATTTTACTATGGGCTAAGTAAAGATATATATGTATATATATAGTGATATTTTAAACTCTTAATTTAATCCAAATTAATTTCCAAAACTTTATCTTTATTTAGCCCATAGTAAAATATTCTCTTATTTTTTTTATCTCATTCCACGTATGAAGCTGTGTAAAAATTACTGCGCAATCAATCAATCTATGTCTTAAATGAAAGTGATCCCTTAGGTGCCCTTGAAAAGGTGTCAAAGGTCACCATGGGTATTGAATTGGCGTGTGACTGGAAATCCCATCTTATATAAAACTAGTGATCATTTGTTCGTCCCTTTTTTGACTTCTTTCATTACTTCTGCTTTTGTGGCAAACTGTGCCTTTTTGTAAATAATCATGTTTGCCTCCCGAGAGAGAATAAAACGAAATTAAAAATATGTCTTGTCTATGCTTTGAACCTGCATTCTGCTTCAAACAAAATAATGTTACATATTATTTACAGGATTCGAAATCCATTATATATATATATATATACAGTGGTGGCCAAAAGTGTGGACATTTTTTGAAAGTTTCATGTTTTTCAACTTTGCATGCTTGTAGAATATATTAATTTTCTTTTACATACAAATGTGTATATATCAAATTGAAGGTAATTTAATGTAGAATTTAATAACAAAAATGGTATTACAATATCTGTATTACAAAAACAGTTACACTCATTTTAGTAGAACAAACAAACACAAATCGTTTTGAATAATGACGTGTTTTGTAATAAAAGCGTACTAGCCGATCACAAACACTATTCTGAGGACCAATCAAATGTATGTAACTATAATTTAGGTTATTTGGATGGTAAAAGAGTTATTGTTGTGGAAATATTTTGCGGAATGATGCATACTAGTACAATTAAATAGAATATTGCTGTTTTTGAATATTTTAAGTCCTTTTTTTTAATTAAACTAATTTTATACCATGTCACCAACAAGAAGAACTGATTGGACATCTACAAAAAGAAGCCGAATTCTCATATTGAGAGAAAATGGCCTCTCTTATGCTGAAATTCCAAGACAAGTTGGTGGTTTAGTGACTTGTTCTGGTGTACGAAAGTTCTGTTAACGTTATAAAAAGGGAAATCAATGAAAAATAAGGTCAAATCAGGCCGAAAAAAAATGAACAAGTGCTACTGCTGAGAGAAAAATTAAACAGCTATGCCTTCAAGATAGAAAAATTTCGTCAGATGCCATTAGATGTTAAATGAATGCAGCGGGTATTGCAGTAAGTTCAAGAACAATAAGAAGAAGGTTATCAGGATTTGGATTACAAGCTAGAATTCCAAGAGAAAAACCATATTTAAATCAAAAGCAATGCGAAAAACATGTTAAGTGGGCAAAAGAACACATTAAATGGTCAGAAAATCAATGGAAGTAAGTAATCTGGAGCGATGAGACTAAAATATCACTCTTTGGTAGTGATGGTAGAAAATACGTGAGACGTAGAGTAGGTGAAGCGCTTCATACTGATTGCATTGAAGAAACTATAAAAACAACAACAAATGCCATGATTTAGGCATGTATGTCTGCAGATGGTGTGGGCCGAATTCAAGTGATTGATGGCATCCTGAATGCCAAAAAATACATCGAAACTGTCCTGGAACCAAAACTGATACCTCCATCAGGAATTTCTTCCCCAACAAAGCACCATTTATTTTTCAGCAGGATTCAGCTCCACGCCACATAGCAAAAGTATGCAAAGCATGGTTTCAAAATAAAGGCATAGATGTATTACCATGGCCAGGAAACATCCCTGATCTCAATCCAATTGAAAATTTGTGGCCACGTTTGAAAATTCTTGTATGAAAAAAACGTCCATCCAATAAAAGACAACTTATTGAATCTATAATTGATTCTGGGCACCATGTGATTACGAAAGATGAACTCCAAACACTCGTTCACTCGATGAAAAGACGCTGTGAAGCTGTCTTAAAAAATAAGGGTTATCCTACAAAGTATTGATTGTGTAAGTATCACTTTAAAAAATGCAAATCTAAGACAGATCTTACTTAGATGAGCATAACTTTTTTTTAAATACAGATATTGTAATAATGTTTTTGTTATTAAATTCTACATTAAATTACCTTCAATTTGATATATAAACATTTGTATTTAAGTGAAAATTAACATATTCTACAAGCACGCAAAGTTGAAAAACATGAAACTTTCAAAAAATGTCCACACTTTTGGCCACCACTGTATATATATATATATAAAGAAATTTCTGAAAATTATTTATAAATTAGTCTTAAAATGCCATTCATTTGTTTAAAATCATTATTCAAGCCAACAATTGTTTAACTATAATAAACCATAATTAAAAATAAAAGCTTTGTTCAGATATTTCTTTGAGTGAAGCATTATATATAATCATTTATGTTATTATTTGATGTTGAATTTTTAAATGGAAATAAAATATATTAGAAATTATTAAGATTTCATTTTTCTTTTAATTCTGAATTGTTTACTTTTTATCTATTAGGCAGTGACCAAAGATGATGGTTTGAATAAAAGTGAAGCTTTGTATGATTTTTTGAGCCCAAGTCCGGAATATATGAAACATCCACCTGGTCCTCCGAAAAAGCCTTGGAAATTTAACATTCTCCAGTTCTTTAAAAAGTAATAAGATTTTATGTAGTTTTTTTTTCTAAAATATTGTAGATTTTATTTATCCATATAATTAATATTAACAGTTTTCCACATATAAATAACTTTTAATAATTTTTTTTTAAAAACGTATGATTTACTTATGTATATAGATGTTTTTATTATTGACTGATTTTCACTTCTTATGATATTTTATATTAATTCAAAAGATAGATGAAAATTGATTCCTTTGAACATTTTAGAATGCATTATGAAAAAATGAGTGACAGATAAAAGAAGGAACACTTTTTTTCCAAAGATGCAAAATTTGTTGGCATACATTCATAGTTATATTTCCATTCGATTTTTATATTAGGTATGAACCTTAACTTCTTAATATTTCGAAAATTGTGCTGTAAATGCAGATATATGAAAATTAGAAGTAGAATTAAGCACATTAAACAATATCAGCTGATAACTGCTTGTATTGATAGTGAGTTCTGTTTTTTATTATTGTATCACCAAATGTCATTGGTTGTTCAGCAACTAAAATTATTATAATGAGTTTCTGTGATGATGATATGTGTAATGCTTAGCAAATAAATTAAGAGCTGTACTATTGTTTGTACAGAGATATGAGTGGGGCAAATAACGATCTAACAATGGATAGATACAGGAGTCAATTGGTGTGTTATGTCTTAAGCGGCGGTCCAATGACCTGTCACCTCACGGATTTGGTCATAAATCTGACATCCGACCCACTGGGGGACCACACTCCCCCATCGCCCGTGGTACGTCTGTAGACATCGGTGAGCTTCCCGCAAAATATCGGTAAATGGATAAACATTAAAGAGCTGGAAAATCTCTTTGGGCTATGGGGGGGTCAAAGAAACTGAGGGTTTTGTGCGGTCGAAAGGGGAACGCGTGCCGTCTGAAGATTTATCCGGTCGTGGGACCGCGGCTTTACAGAGATAAGACAATGATGTACGGATATATACAGCAGTATTCAGATTCCACATTAATTACTTATGAATTTAACACTAAGAATCCAAATGCTTTTTTCAATAGTTTTGACTTAAAGCTTTGTTAAAAGTTTATAGTTCTTTAATTTTAGAAATATTTGGATTTATGGCATATGAAGGATTGAATTCATCATAATAGTGAGTCCTGTCAGCTAAAGCTCATCATTTTTCTTTCAAAAATTGTGTCATGTGTCTTCAATGAGCTTCTGTGGACTTATTTTTTTCCTTGAAGGATAAATATGTTGCTGAAAAGTTACTTCCAATCAAATCATTGTTCAGATCTAGGACAAACCATAAGTTGGGATTTCATACAAAATAACATGCAAGCTATGAATGCTGTTGGTTTCAGAAATATTTAGATCATAGAGCATGAGTGACCTTAATATATGTTTTAATAAAATTTAATATCTATACAAAATGCAGAAATCTTAAAAAAGAAATTCATGTTTATTTTTATTGTTATACAATAGAAAAGAATGTAAATTGCTCATTGTAAAAAAGTATGCATATTTTAATATTCTTTATTTTTAAAGTTTAATTATTCTTTTAACAAATTTCCTTGAAAATATTTAAAAGATTTTATTGAATTATTTCAGCAATATGAATAATTTTTTAAAAAATACTTGAAATGCATTTATTGCAAAGCAGAGCTGCATTTTTTATTAAATATATCTGTTTTGCTTTACAATGCACTTTTAATGGTAAAATAAATTATTTCATAAAAATGCACTATTGTGCATTAAAATTAGATAAATTTTTTTTCTTCTTATCTTCATTTCCTCCAAAACTCTAATGTATTATGTATTAATAAAATTTATTTCCATAGTGTTCAGAATACATTAGGGCAGTTTGATGATGCAGATGATGAAGAATTACTTTTCCTAGATGACATAGATAAGTAAGTTAATTTAATTATTTGATTTATGAATATTATTTCACTGTTTTATACTTCATAATTTTTTCAATTAAAAAAATCTTTTTTTTGCATTTTTATAGCAAAGAAGATAGGAGAGATTCAATTGCTGAACCTTTGTATACATTGATTGGAGAGATTTTTGAATTAAAAGGTGTTTTTAATTGGTTGCGAAGGTCTTTAATTATGTTTGTACAAATAACTTATGGACAAACTATTAATAGGTAAGGTTCCCATTTAAAAAAAAAAATTAGATTTGTTAAAATTATGTAATTAATATATTCTATATCTGATATTGCATCTTTCATATCATCAGGCAATTGCGAGAAACCATTGGTTGGATTCTGTCAGAACCAATGCTACTCTATTATTTACAAATGTTTCGTGACACAATGTGGCCATCAGGTGAATTGGCTCCCCAAGCTGAAGATCGAACAAAAGAACAAAAACGAACCACCAAAATTTTAGCAAAGCAAATGTTCTTAAATAATACTCCAGGTAAGATTCCTCCACTTCTTTGTTTTATACACATACAAGAAATAAATTAGTTTGCATATAAAACCTATCTTGATGTTTTAATATTACATAAGTAGGTCTTTTTTAATGCTGAATTAATAAGTAGCAAATGTAGATGATAATTTATATATATTTATTTAAAGATTATAAAAATTTAATTTTGTCCTTAATCATTTGTTACATTTTTCAAAATAAAATGTTTATTAAACTTTTTAATTATCATTTTTGATACCAGATAATTTTTTAGTCACATTTATGTCAAACAATAAAATAATGTAATAGAAATGCTTTTTTTTCCCTCTCCAACTAGAAATCTTAAGTAATTTAATTGGAGCACAAAATGCTAAAAAAGGATTGTCAAAAGTATTTGATGCTTTGCAAAATAAAAATTTCAACAAACAACTTATATATGTAAGTATCTCAAAAAATATGAATTTTTTCTTAACTCTTCCACTTTTGATTTATCTTTTCTAAAGTAATTTTTCTCGTATTTTTTTTCAGAAACTGTTTGAAGCTTTTTTGTATAAATATGCACCAGAATTGAAGCAGATAACAGTTCTGTACAACATTGACAGAAGAGAAAGTGTTCCATAAGTTCTGTTTTATATCATTCCTTACCTCTTGTTCCTGTGATATTTATGAATTTCATGCAATTCCTGGCTGATAACAGTAAGAGCTTTTAATTGTGAATATGTTTTGTATAAAAATATTTATATAGGAAAACAGTGCATAGTATTATATGTTATCTATGGTGTTTAATAAATATTTTATATAAACTATTGTACATTTAATTTAATGCCACACTAATGGGTAGATTATTTTTTTAGTCATAAAATTATTAAGAATCTAATATGAATTACCATGAAAAATGTGATCAGGAAGTAAAAAACATTTATAATTCGAACATTCTTGTATTTTTAAGCTCAGTGACACTAAAAAAAAAAAAAAAAAAAAAAAAAAAAATACTGTAAGGCAAAATAAATTTTTCAAAATGGGATTAAGATTCGAAATTACATTGTGCACTTCTGCAGTAGCTACAGACTGAAGAGTTTTTCAAATGAATTCATTAAAAAAAATTATGTTGATTAAGCCAAGCAAAAGGAGAAACCATGTCCAGAAAGTCATTGATGAGATGCCTCAGCATATTGCAGTTACTTATTGAAACATTGAACAAAAACATGAAACATTATCCAGTAATGTTACTAGACTTTGCACCTCGAAATCTAGTTTTCTTTCAAGTTGAGCTATTTTAGCTTAGTATTGATACTGTTTGATACAATTCTTGCTTAATTATCAATGAATAATTGTTAATATTGATTGTATTGAAATGCTGAATGTGGGTTTTGTATAAATTGGAAGATATGCCAAGAACTTACAAGTATGGTAAAATAATATAGTCAGTCAACTTGATTAGTCATTTCTAAATAAGTTATTGTAATTTCCATATAAATTAGCAGTTTATGATAATATACAAGTTGAAATGCCAACAGTGTTTTGTGTTGATATAAAAACATGAGAAATGACATCATATTGAAGATTAATTTGGAAATGCTTGGAAGAATTTAATGGTGGCCCTAGTTAAATGAAGATGATAACATTGTAGCCCTCAATCCTTCTGTTCAAATTTCCTCATCAGATCAACATGAAAACAGATTTAACATATATTAGCCCTGCAAACATCATAATTCCACATTTTAGAATCTACCACCTATTCAACAAAATTATTCTACTACAATTATGAATTAGATTTCCCATGAAAAATAGAAACTGAATGACCGGACCACCGCAACAGCAACATTGGCGGGAATCCGTGTGCCTTCGGGCGGGTCAGAGAGTTGACTTCCCATGAAAAATATGGGTTTGTTGGTGGTTTAATGGTGCAAGAAGCATATTTGGTTATACTGCACCATGCAAACGGTTAAATCAGAGCAGATTATAAAATATAAAACTGGTTAAAATACAGCACTGTAAAAATTAAATTTATGGTAGTATAATATGAACATGGGTGTTAACATATGATAATGAAAACTTAATGAGACCATGCAAAACACCAACAAACGGTAAATAGTGCTAAATGCAAGTATAAAAACGAATGACTCATAAAAAGTTAAAAATATTTGAGTGGAATTTTTCTCCCACCAAGTCCTCTAAAGTTGTTGAAAAATGGTAAATGTGTTCAGAGTTAAAAACAGGACGTTCAATTAAAATATGTTTGATACCAAAATCAACATGGCATGTAGGACACACTGGTGCCCTCTCGCCAAAAATGAGATGCCTATGGGTGTATCGTGTGTGTCCTATACGGAGACGAGTCAGTTTGACATCCATCTTGCATATAGATAGAATGGGCCAAAAACCAGTTGTAGGCTTTATAGAGTGTAGTTTATTATGCGTCTGCCGATCCCATGCTTCTTGCCAGGAAGAAATTATATGGTGGGAGAATGCCATCTTAATGTCACAATACGGTAGTCCAGTCCTTAAGTCAGATGTCGAAGATTTTGCAGCCCAGTCGACCTTTTCATTACCTGAGATTCCTACATGACTCGGAATCCAACAAAAAAATGATATTAAAATATTGTTTTTCAGTAAACGCAAAGTGAATAAAATGTGGGTAGCGATAGAATGTATCCGATTATCATAATTAGATAGCAATTCCAAAGCATGGGTGCACCTTTAATATTGTGAGAAGTAGCATACAAAGGATATGCTCTGCAGCAATTGCTATTATGCCATCAAACTGTTACCATATCTAGAATAGTTTTCTTTTTATTTCTGAATGTAATACATACATCCTTGTTGCAAGAATTTTAGGATAAGGCATATAATAAGAAGGAAACTTATAGGATAGGGCAAAAAAGTAGAAAAGGTCTTTATTTCCTTAAACTATTGCAATTAGACATATATTTCCAGTTGGAAAGTTTCATTACATAAGGTACCCAAATGTGTGAAAATGTTTTGGTTTCTGTGATAAAAAGAGATGATAAACAAATTACAAATTAATTTTTTTAAATAAATGTTTTTTTTATCAAAATTGGTGATTAATCCTCTAAATTTAAAAATATGCATATCTTTGCAAATTTTATTGATAGAAATATAGAGGTTTATGCGCATATTAAAGAATATAAAAGAAATATTTTATTAATCGACACTTTTACACCAGATATAAAAATTTATTCATTTACTTACTATCATTCTCTCCACAGGTTTATTTAGAGCCAAAACCTTTTCATACAGTTGCCCACATTATATTTCCTAAAAATATGTTTAGGTGTAATATTTAAAACATATATATATAAGCTTTTTTTTTTTTTTTTTAGGATTCTGTGTATATAGTGCTCAACATATTTATATTGATCTTTATACATATTTTTATTTTTTGGTTGAGTTTGTATATTAAATAGACTTTAAAATAAATGTAAATAATTCCTGTTTGAACTAATAAAGTAAAAACAATAGTCTTCAATAGACTACAACAGCAATGTGCTAGCTCCCTTACAGAGCACAGAAAAATCTTAAGACACTACAAGGCAAAGGAGATCAGATTCTCATCATGGTCAAAAACATCATTGATCTCATGCTACTTTACTCAATAAAAGCACAATAACTCTTTCTTTGGCGATTGCAGTAAGGCCTTTATATACCTTCAAAAGATTCTGTAAAAGAACAGAAATTCCACCATATATATAATCTTTCAATTTACAGAATTCATAACATTATAAACCTATTCATTTTGTATAGTGTTTTAAAAGTTTGTTAGATACTTCATGAGGTATTTCTGCCAAATTTTATAAAAAAATTTTATACCTTAATTTTTTATTCAATCAAAAAATAACATGAAGAAACACTATTACAATGCTAAATGCATGTAAATGACTTTTTTTTTTTTTCAATTTAATCCATTGCAAAATAGCCTCATGTTACTTCACAATTAGACTGCTACAACCATGAAAAAGTATTGTGCAAATAAATAAATAGCCAAAAATCAAGAAAAAAAATCGTACCATTGATATTAAAAAGACATTTTTTTTTAAATATAAAACAATACTCAAAACTTTTGAAGTATAATATTTTTATGTTATTGCTGAAAAATGCTGAAATTTCATTTAATTTTTAAATAATTAATATCGTTCTGAAATGCATATTCCAATCCATTAAAATAAATTTCTGTTACATTTGACTGTTTGAACTAAACAGCTTTGTCTATACATAGCTAACATGCATATTTTTCTTTTAGTAGAGACTCAGTACTCTGAGTCTTTACTAACAAGAGGGTTCAATTGTTTGAGACAAATCTTGTCATTTTGAATCAAATGATTAAAAAAACTCTATAGCTGGCTAGTACTTAACACTCCAAATCTTAATTGTGTCAACAACAAACATAAGATGCACTGTGTCCACAAACAGTAGAAATGGTTCTCAAACCTTGATTCTGCTTTAACCCTTTCTAGGGCCGTGGTTCCCACCACGGCCCTAGTAATACGTTAGTATTTGCTTCCCACCAAATTTATCAATCTTTGTATGAAATTATGTAGTTTGGCATAAGTTCTGACAAATTTTTTTAGTAAAACAAAAACTAAGATACTTCAATTCTTTATCTTACACAAAATGATGTGTCTTGATCTGTTACTTAATTATTAATTAACCAAATTAATTAATTTAGTTAAATTTATCTAATAAGCTAAATGAATCCCTTTTCTTATTCTAATTTCAAGCCAAAAAATATTTAAACATAATATGACCAGAAAAAAATGGCCCTAGAAAGGGTTAACTAACATTGTGCTATGCAAAATAAGTAGTAAACACTTCTGAAAAAGAAACGTTTTACTCAAAATATTATGTACAAAAATATTTTTTTTAAACACATCACTTGAATAATTTATCCACTAAATTACTTATGAGCTTCATGAATGGAAATTCTGTAAGATGAGTTTTGGATGAAATTCCTGGGCTAATGGACGGTGTTGAAATTCCTGCTGGTGAGAGGGGTCCTCTGCGCAAATATCGATTCATTGTTATATTCATTGAGTTCAATTCAGCTGCTAGTTCTCGTCTTACCACCTGTTTGTCTCTTGCTGGCAAGCTGGGATGAGTTAGTGCAATTGAAGATTGTGAGAGAAGAATAGCTAGGCTTATTTCTAGAATATACATTAAAAGATGCCTGAAAAAAATTATTCCAAATTTAGTCATGATTAAATTCACTGTAGAGAAAGAAATAATTACTTAGAAATTATATATTGAAAACATTAGTATCACTAAAAATAAACTTTTTTTTTTTAAATGGTGTACAAATTATTTTTGTGCAATAACATTTGAAAGTATCACAAAAAAATAGCAAAATATCGCTAAATTTCTAAGTAATTAAATTTTTTAAAAATCGCTATATTTCTAATTATCGCTAAATTTCTAAGTAATAAAAATTCCCTTCCTTCAAAATATATTTATACCAAATTTGATAATTCAATATCAAAAGCCTGGCTTTTAGAAAGCCAATATATCTACACACATTCTCCTCTATTATCTGTACTCTTGTAGTGTTAGTTACAAGCAGTATTAGACGCAGACTCGAAACTGAAATGCATAAAAATATAATTTTATGCTCATTTAAATGTAATCACAGCATTCTTATTTCAAACTGGTTTGGTTATCATTTTTAGATAAACTTCAAACATTTAGAAAACTAGGAGTATAAGACTTTTAGATAATATTCCAATGTATGTTGTTGTTGTTTCTAATGGCTCTTGTGTAGTAAGCCCATTGACTTTAAGAAGTCATTTGTGGTTTAAGCCAATGGTACGTCTCTTGTTTTTGCAGTAGCGCCATCTAGGTCCAAGAGAACGACTTAGCTACACACACGTCACGACCCTTTTTACGGGGCGGACTTCATTCATCCACTCATCCACAGATCGTAATTTAGACCTGAATCAGAGAACGATCACTCCTGATCCAGTTCCCCCAGTGGTATTACTCTCGACATGGAGGACTTTGTGACCGCGACAGATTTATACGCGCATCAGTCACCACACAATCGGAGAGTCTTCAGCCGGCGGGATTCGAACTCGCAACCCAAGGGACATGCATGAATCCAACGCCCTACCAACCAGGCTATCCCGGCCCTTATTCCAATATATAAAATCATTCATTGCTTAAAATTTAAATTTGAAGAATTAAACTGAAACTGGATAAAAATTAGAAGGCACATTATTAAGATTTAGCATCAAAACTCTAAAGTATCTTATTCAGAAATTTTTAGATTTAACAAGTAGTCTAAAATCTGGCACATACATTCAGTAATATAACATTACACAATGCGTTTTAAAAAAGTATAAAATGCTTGCAGTTTGTATCCAAAGATAAAACAATTCATATATATATCTATGAAAACTCATCTTAAGAACAGTATTTTCAAATGAAATGAAGCAAAATATTGTTTGTAAAAAAATTACCATACAAATAATGACATCAGATAATATTCTGTACAAACTCTGCTACTGAGTGATAAGCATGCTTCCCGATGGTAAATAATAAATACTGTTGCGGACATTCAAAATTCCGCTAAATCCGTACAGTCAACGGTTCGCTTGTACTGGGTATACGGTATAATACAGTCAGCAGGCCTCACTAAACTAACGACGTTTATTAACACGAATCTGCAGACCACAAATACACAATCGAGATGTACACCAGCAACATACAGTAGCACTTACAAGAAACAACAGCTCACAAGTAGTATTCGGTAGTAAACAACCACAACAGCACACAAAGTGGCTAGACAGAACTCAACAGAAGGACGGAATCCATGTAGCTATTCACTCTGGTCTCTTCAAACACCTGCAATTCTCCACTGGCTCTTTGCCTTATCTGTACTCAATTGCCGACTCACTACTATACGATTGTCTACTCTACATGCTGCTTCAATACTTATCTCCAAAACTCAGCGCACGATACCAATTCTCAATCCACCATTTGCTTGAACCCCACTCCGTACTGGTGTTTCGCTGGACTGATCCAACTAATTCGTCGTTGACTCAATATATGACTCTATGCGACTGCGAACTGCCGACCCTTTATAGTTTGTGGATCAGGGCACAGAAGGTTCTAGAACAATCATGCATAATTCAACTCCTATTGATCGTTTCGTCAAAATTCTTGAAGAATCTAGTATCATCCAATTTTATTACCAAATGATTGCCAAGCCCGGGGGTCAGTGATCCGGTATCCGATCAGTATCCAATAGAGATGACTGTAAAATGGTCTAAAATGGAAATAACTGTGCTGGGAAGCAACATTACAGATTCGTAACAATATATATTAAAGAATCCGTTACCTGTTTACTGGTGGAGGATTATCATTTGCCTTTCTGGGCGAAGGAGTTTTCTCATTCTAAAAAAAAAGAAAGAAAAACATACAATCGATATTTCATACACTTATAATTTTACTATTTTATGCAAATTCTTTTGAAAATATTAATTTTAGTTACCTTAACAAGTAATTTGAGACACATGTTCACACAAGCTAAAATTGTTCCGAAACATAATGGTCCATCTCGGTCGAGTGATGGTATGCTGAAACTCACATGTAACAATAATTGCCACTGACCATAATCAATTGTCTGAAAGAAAACACGCACACACATTTAAGAATAGTTGGCCAAGAAGATGGATGGTCATTTTATTGTTTTCTAATATATGTATAAAATATTTGGAAATCTTTTTATCACAATAGAATATAAATGGAAAGGTAAATATTCTATTAAGAGAAAGAAATATATGTCAAATTTACATTTGGATTGCTAATTTCATTTAAAATAATTTATAAACTAAGAAATAAGATGCAATGATGAAAGAATACTATTAACAAGTTAATAAAATTAACAAAGGAAGAAGCCAAGCTTTAAAACAGGTTAATAGAGGTTCTAAATTGCATAATTCGAATTTTTATATTCTTGATCTAAGAAATGCTCCTATTATATTGATAAGTGATTTTTAGCAGAAATTTACAGCAGTTGAAGTTATATTGCTAAAATGTTCTCCTCGGTACTTCATATCTATCTCTGTAATCCCAACTCCATCAAGAAATCTAATTTAAGGTTATAAAATTTCCGAAATATACATAGATAAAAATCATCCTTCATTTAAAGAAAGAAATTACAGAAATAGTTTTTACTTACATGGCCTGACATGGTTTCATACATCTCTGGACAATATTTTGTTAAAATTGTTAAAGTAACAGCAAGAAGTTCGTATAATCTGCATCATAAAAGAAAAAAAATTAAAAGACTGTATTTAATTAACAGCAAATTTGTTTAGCTCATTAAATATATTTTCTAAATATTTATAAATTATTCAAATTAATTTTAATTCACATTTCATTGCCTTTTCACAACTTTTTTTGCCCATCACATATTTAAATTTTCCAAAATATATACACAGTAAAAAAACTTTATGTTAGAATCAAAAGTAGCTTTTAATGAGATATAATTTTATTTAATAAAGTTTTTTTTTAATTACAGAGTATTTTTGCTTTATTATTTTTTTTAACCCTGAATTTTAATGTTCATATTTTATTTTAAAACTGAATTATTACTTGACCTTTTATAATTGTCATTCAGATGATTTAAATAAAATAATACTAATTTTTAAAAATATTCTTACTTTTGTTGAATGTCCTCTACTTCTGCAGGTGTTTGGCTGTCATCCTCTGAAATTGTTCTTTTTAGTAGACTTTCAGTTTCTAAACTTTTCAAAGGTTTGGAATCGAGCATTTTTTTATGCTGTGAATATTAAAGGAGTTATATTTTGGAAAAATATAATTTAGTTTAAATCAAAAGAATGTTTTGCCACAAACATTCTTTTAATTTTCAATTATAGAGTAGTTGTTACATTTTTTAAAAAAAATACTTCCAAAATATAAATTTAAACAACATTTTTTGGATACAAAATCATAGCAAAACACATGCAATTCTCTAATGTTGAGAAACTAAAAGAAATTTTTTTAATTCATGAAACTTTTAAAGAATAAATTATATTAAGACTTTTCAGAAAACGGAAGAAATCAAAAATGGAAAAAAATTTAAGAAAAGATAATTCGATTATATGCAGAAATAATGCTCGAGAAATTTAGAAATTAAAATATTCCATAAATTAATTTTTAAAATTGAATTTGGTGATTGATTGTCTAAGAATACTATCAAAATCTAGAAGTACAAGTCTATTTTCTTTAAAATATAAAATTCATTAAATAGTAAAGTAAGTAAAATAGTAATTATCAGTTTTAAGCAAGGATCATCAATAGAAGAGAATTTATCTTGCGTTAACAAAACTCTAATATATATATATATATATATATATATATATATTCTTTTCTTCAGTTTTATTAACAATGATAAGAAGCAATAAACAAAAAGCATTTTTGAAAACTGCTTAGTTACAGAATTTATTTTAGTGCAATAAGTTCCTGATGAAAAAGCATATATAATAACAATTTTATGGTTCTTTTGCAAGAAATATTTTTACATACAAAATATATTTAAAACTTTAATATATATGATGCAAATATATACTAAATCTTACAGAAGAAAATAATTTTAAAAGATAAAAGGTCAATATAATTTTAGTTTCAAAAGATCCACACAAGTTAATAATCCATAATTAGATAAGAATATTACAGTAATCCATAATGTACTATAAAAGTTTAAATGCAATCAAAACAAAACTAAATGTTCATTATCATATATGCACATCTAAATTTATTTTCATTTATAAAAATGAAAACTTTATATACATTGTTGAACATAAATTCCTACAATTGTTGGTTATTGAGCATTTCAATTTCAATACATTTATTAAAATAATTATAAGAAATAACCAAAAAAAACCTCATAAAATAAATATTGAATAAAAACAAAAATTGATAAAATCGTATTTTATTACAGTTCCTGAAATATAAATAATACTAATTATCAGTATTTACATAAAATTTAATTCTTTTCATTCTAAATAATTACTGAAATTGAATTACTCAAAATTCACACATATATATGTTATAAAAAAAATTCATAATCACATACCATTACTAAATATTTTAGAAGCTCGGGTTTGCAAGATATTGCTACTGTTCCGTAAATGCAGTTGCACACATCAACCTATGAAAAAAGGATTTTTAAAAAATCTGCATTTCATCTGGTCATAAAACTAGAATAGCAACAGTCATTTTACAATTAATAAGGGCAATTCAAAATGATTGCCATGATTACAAGTGGCTGTAAATTCCTTCTAAACAATAATAATGAAAAAAATTCGATACAAAACTTATGAAAACTCAAATGCATGTGATAACTACTACTGTAAATTATCTTAATAATCTATCTTTGTTCACATAGAGCAATATCACATATTATGATATCCTCTCGTAACCATATAGATCAATGCCATTCTCTATATGTATCTTTGACACTTTACTGGCCTATGATACGAACATACAGAATTTTAACATTATGCATACATCATATCATGTATTAAATATATAAAATGTGTAAATTATGTTTGTATATGCAACATACTAAATCTCATATTACTTACTGTGTTTTTCTTTCATGGGGGTATGCTTAATATACAGCTTTAATATATATGCTTAATATACAGCTCTTTTGCCTGTAACAATGAACTGATAGTCGATTTCATTATCATGCAAAATATTCCCAAGGAGACTGCTTCATATTATAATGAAATAGATCACCAATTGGATATCTTTGTGGTTAAATATATTCACATAATGTAATTATTATATATATGAATAAAATTTTAACTGTCCTATTCAAAAAAAAATTTCTTCCTATCATAGTACATAAAAAAAATTGTACAAATTTGCTTTTAAGATAGTATTTCTTTAAATTGTTCACTTCCCTGCACTTTTCCAATGTTTAAGTACATTTTCAAGTTTTCCTGCATTTTTCCTGTTTTTCAGACGATTTTTAAATTACCTATATTCTTCTGGTTTTCCTGATGCCGTGGCAATTCTGTAGTAATACATTAGCATTTATAAAATACATAAAACTATATTAATCCAATTTTCAAGGAATTAATTTATCTAGAATTAGATGCACAACAGAAAGAAAAAAGTTTGTGATATATTCTAGCACTTTACTGTTATTTTAATAAAAGCACCCACTGAAAGAGCATGAAAGACAGTGAAGGTGATGATTTGGAAGAATAGTAGAAATCTCTTATAGCCTATAAAAATTTCAGTGTAAAATCAAGTTTAAGCTCATTTTTTATTAGTAAATAGTTTTTGAAAAATTTTAGTTATTTATTTTGACTGTGTATGAATTCTTTGTATTGTTACTTGTTAATAAAGACTTTCTTTTATACCATTACAAAAAAATTGATATTTTTTAATGTTGATTTTTTTTAAGATTCTTTTGCTACATTTTAATGTTTATTGATTTATTCTAGTTGGCTTTTCAGCTCATCATAAATCTCAAAGGTGCACTGCAATTCTTAACAATATTTTGAATCTCTTTTTCTGTAACTTTAAATAAATTTTCAACCAGTTTAAAAAAAAAAAAATTTAAAGAAATACATAAATTAAATGTCAAAATCTGAATTTAAAAATTTATTATCTTAAAGCATGTCATACCAACAGCATTTCCAGAGATCTTGGGTGTTCAAGTCTCCATATATGCTGATGAGAAGAGAGTTGTAGAATAAATGTACAAGTCAAAATGGCATCTTGAATTCCTTCTCGCAAAAAGCTATTTTTCATTTCCACTAAAGTCTGGAAATATATAAAACATTATTATTAATCTATTTCAAATAAACAAATATTTTTTTATAAAGTCTTGTTTCTTCATTGATATAAGTTTAGAAAAAAAAATTTATCCTCAATGCAAAAATGGCACGTCTGAAGAAGAAAAAGATTACTGCAATTGAATAAGTTTCCAATTACTGACTGATTAAAAAAAAATGTATGTAATAAGAAATAAAATGCAAATTGTGCAGAAAATAACATAGATGAAATTTCATATAACAAACAGAACAATATTTGCTTACAATAAAATTTCTCCAAAGCAGTGAAAGAAAGCAATCAAACAACTTACAATATGCATAGCTTCTTGATGAACACCAATGAAGTTCCAACAGTCTTGCAAAAAATAGTTTCCAAGTGTTTGTAGCAGTGCTGTTACAAACCGAAGAAATGCAAAATACACATCCACTCGACTAAGTTTTGGTTTTTGAGAACCCTGCAGAAAAAATAGGGGGGGGGGGATAAAGAAAGAAATCTAAATTGTTAGAAATTTTTCGAGAGAACATTTAGCAAAAATACATAGTGTTGATAACAAATAAATAGTTCTTGTTGTTTTAGATAGTGATAGATTGATAATATATAAAATAACATTAGATGTTCCATGAACAAGCAACTAATAAACTATGGAATGATAATATGCTAATGGAATGGACAAGTATATTTTTATCTTAATGAATAATAATACTGATTCTTTCATTTATGTTGGTTAATTTATAAACAGCCTTTATGTTGTTCAGTTATGAAGTTAATATTTTTTCCTTTGAAATAATTTATATAACCTTAAAGAACTTTAAAGACAGGTATTCCCAGTTACTCACTGAAAATTAAGAATAAATCAGGAGGTTTTTAAAAAGTAAAAATTATTTTAAACAGTATTTCTTGACATGAATTTTGAATGATGTAATATTAAGTCAACTAAATCTGATAATGTCAAGAAATGTAGTATGCAGCATATGAAATAATCATTATCATTTACTGTTGATGAATTTTGATATTTTCAAAAAATAAAATGGAAAATCTATACAATATTGAAAATGTTATCAGTAGTATCATATCAGTAGTATTTTTTACATACTATTTTGATTAAAATCAAACATTGCAGATAATTTTTTTTAAATCTAAAAGATTGCTATTTCTTATTACACAATGCTATTTCAATGCTGCATCTAATTTATTTACAAAATTATTAAAAATCATTCTAATGTTGTAGTTAAAAAGTGTTGGAACTCAAAAAATTATGTTAATTTAAATCCGATTGAAACATATAATTCTATATGTGTTGATAATTAAAATAAAAATCTTTCTATTTTTAAATGACAATCATTTTCCAATCTCTGCATAAGGTCTTATCATATAGTGTGGGAAACACTACATGACCATAATATTTGCATGAAGCATAAACTAAAGTGTCTTCTTGCTTATTTTAAAATTCAACATGCTCAATAATAAAATTAAAATAAACTTTTGTCTCATAATTTCAGAAGAAACAACACACAAACTCAATCTGAAATCAAACAATTAAAAGAGGAAGGGAAAGCAGAATTATACAACATCCCTCCCACATTTAACGGGGTTAACACAGGCTCAAAGGAAATTCTATTTTAACTACTTGAAGATTTCTTATAAAAAAGCAAAAATAATAATAAATAATAAATTATAAGAATTTTCTATCGATTCCTTTGTCTACAAGAAATGAATTAGACTTTATACAGCATATGTTTATTAAATTCGAATTAAATAGCTATAAAAACACCATATGAAATTTTTAAAATTGTTTAGGAAGGTAAAAGTTAAAAGGGATCTTGCGGTTTAAAAACAAAATTTTAATAAAATTCTACAGTAGTAAAATATTAAAATAATGATTACCTATTAGTATAAAATATTGCAAAAGAAAATACCTGTTTTTAGCCTAAATTTTGCAGAAACAAACATTTTTATCATTATTTCAAACAGAAATAATGACAAAAAAATTATTTTTAAAGAAAATGTTATTTATTTGATACAACATACTAGATGACAGATAATATGGTGGGACAAAATTAAATCTTCTATCATACTTAATAATTATTGTAAAAGCATAATAAATGTAATGAAAAAAAAATTAACTTACAAGATTTTTCCTCTTTTCAGAAATATGGGCAGCCATATCAATATCAGAGAGAATAAGAGTAACTTCAGACATGAAACCTGTGTTACACAATGCCTCAGCAGCCTAAAATACACCAAAGTAATAAATATTTGATTATTTATCAAACCAAACAGTAAAATGTATAACTAAAAGTTATAAATATTAAATTTGTTGCATAAAAAATGCAATAAACAAAATACTATATTTCAAAAAATTTTCTACATATTTATCTATCTACATATAGCAAATGCTAGATATTTTAAAAATTTTCAGCAATCTGAAAGGAAAACATGCATTAAAGAATGCGATTTTCAAATATACCAGTACAAAATAATAATAATAAAATTAGAGTGATACACAAAATACAATTATTCAGATGTCACTAACTCTCTAAATCTAACAAATTTGTTAGATGATTAAACAACTTTTCCCCCTTGTTTAAAATTTCTTCAAATCAACCTAATATGCTTTTTCATTATTATTATTTCTTCTCTAAAAGTTAGAATATATTATTCATTTATACATAACTATTGTTTCCAAAATTTTCAAATCTTTTTCAAAAGTCCCTCAACCTGCAAGCCAAGTATCTATTAATTTTTTCCTTCTTTTGGCAGATCTGAATTTGAAGTGTTGGTTTCTACAAGGTGACTTATATATTGATTTATATTCCCTCGTGGCCTATTAGCATTTTATTATGGAAGTAACAATTCAATGAGATAACTACAATCAGCTTTGAAATATAATCATCTGATAGCCAACAACTTCCTCAACCAGTTTCTAATCTTGCACCTAGATTGCTTTTTAAAAAGATTTGATCAATCTTGTTTTTAACTTATATTAATGTTTTTAACTCAGAATTTTGTATTCAATATTATAAAATGGGAAATATCTAAAACTGCAACCTTTGAATTTATGTAAGTAAATGTATTATTGCAATAAAATGTTAAAATTTTAAAAGCATCTTACCTTTTTATTAGATCCCATAGACAAGAATAGGGTGATAATGCCATGTGCCAATTGTAAACCAACATTTAACTAAAACAAAAGTTATAAAATAAATATTCATGTTTTTAATTTAACTAACTGTTTCAAAAGAAATAAAATAAAAAATAATTAAAAATAAATAAAAATTATACTGACCTTTAAGCTTTTTATAAGTAGACTAACTAAAAGAGGTATCACAGAATAATTCTTTATAATTGGCAACCAATCTTTAACCACTTGGATTAACTCATTTAGAAGACTTACAATTACAATTGGCAGCTAAATAAGAATTGAAATGATAAATAAATATTTCAAGAAACTTCTTTTTTTGATTTGAGAGATTTAAGAAATTGCAAAACTAGAATTATTGTTAAAAACACACAGTAGGCATTAGCTAAATAAATATGAAAGGGAACAAAAAAGAAAAAAAAAAGATTAAAGCATAACTTTTTTTACGACTTATATTTAATTACACTTAAATATATATATTGTTACGAATCTGTGATGCTGCTTCCCAGCATAGTTGGTTCCATCATCAGAAAGACCGTTTTACAGTCATCTGTATTGGACGGAGTCCGGGTGTCGCGTCGGAGGTCCCAGAGCTTGGCGACCATTTGGCGACTTTGGCGCCAAAATAGATTATACCCGAAACATCGAGAATTTTCCCGCTCCGTCCATTAGGAACCGAGATACGCCTCGAATGTTCCTGCTTGGTTGAGAGGCTTCTAGTCCCGCCTCCTGAGGCCTATAAAAGGAAGCAGTCTGCAGCTGCCGGAGTAGTCGAGTAGAGTAGTCGGGATCGACGGTAAAGAACGAGTTTTCCAGAGATTAGCAGAGCAGCGACGGAGTCAAACTAGTGCTGAACTAAGCTGTGCGCTACTGTCTGCAGTAGAGTCCGTTGTATGCTGCTGGGTGCACGTCTCAGCTTGAAGATAATTGCTTTCTCTATGCTGTAAATAGTTGTCGTCTTTGTGCTGACCTGTCCTGCCTTCGTGTAAATAAACGTCGTCGTTTTATTTTCTACAGCCGCCTGCTGATTGAGCGTTCTCCACACCATATAACTTCCACTATCCAAACGAACCCAGAAATTTCGTAACAATATATACTAGCTGATCCGGCAAACGTTGTTCTGCCTTATAAATTATTTCTGTTGAATATTTTGGTTGTTAACGAATGTATTGTAAGTGTGTAGGGATGGGATCTATGACAGAAAGAGGAATGGAGCACTGTAGACGATGATCGGCGATAAAAACTAAAAAACACCAGCCATTCATTTTCTCAATACAATGTATTTCATTAAAGTAACGAACATATACATTGTTTGATCTCTTAAAAGTTAAACGTAAAGTGAAAAAAGTAATATATATTTTTTTTTGTCCTAAAGTATAAAAATGAAATAAAGAGAATCAATATTCATTTCGAAGAGCAATTGAGTGTACGATATTTTTTCTCAGTCCGTCTTTAGCCAACACAAATAAGTTTGATAGTTTGCCCACGAGAGAATATGCCACGTGAAAACAACATGGTGTGCCCAAATCTAAGCAGCAAACAGACATCGTTTGGCCTTGCGACTTATTGATTGCCACTGCGAATGCGAATCTAATAGGAAATTGAATGCGTTTGAATTCGATTGGCACGTCTGTGAGAATCATTGGAATTTGTGGCAGCAAAACATTTTCGGCTCGGAATTCGCCATTCAAAATGGTGGCTTCGATAACGTTTTTCATCAGTTTTTTAATGACCAATCGCGTGTTATTGCACAGCCATGGTGGGTTCAAATTCCGAAGTAAAATAACCGGAGATCCAACTTTCAGTCGTAGAAGGTGTGGTGACATGCCTGGCAAATCCAGTGAGTTCAAAAAATCTGTTGGATAATTTACAGCG
This sequence comes from Argiope bruennichi, assembly GCF_947563725.1. Lineage (NCBI taxonomy): Eukaryota > Metazoa > Arthropoda > Arachnida > Araneae > Araneidae > Argiope > Argiope bruennichi. The sequence continues at coordinate 110,416,237 of NC_079156.1, forward strand.
TCGTTAGCATCGCAAACTGTATCGATCAATTCGTATGATACCAAGTCGCCTGACAACGACTGCTGTATCTTGAAGTTTAAATCGTCGACGTCCACATTTTTTGCTGCCAAAATGGCTCTTTCTGCCAGCCACGCATGATTGATGTATTATGTATGTACATCGGGAAATATGCGGTCAATGAGAGCATTTTGCGAATCAACGATAGTGCAGAAATGAATGGGCAATTTTATGCATCCAGTATTTTATTAGACAGCAACTTTTCCATCGCCGATATTTAACAATTGGCCCGAGAATATGTCAGCAGATGGATCTTGTAGCATTTGGACGCGCGTGTTTATTTTTAGCTGGACTTTTTCAACATTACGTCACAGTGGCGATGATTTCAAGCAAGCAATGATCTCCTAAGCGTACGGTGAACGTGGATAGGAACACCCTAATTACCCAGCGTTGTGAAATATACTTTACGACCTATTCTCATACCTACCAAATACACATAAAAAATTTCATGAAAATCGGTAGAGCCGTTTTGAAAAAGTACGAACACAAACACCGTGACATGAGATTTTTATATATTTCATAGATTAGGTGGACTTTTTCAACATTACGCCACAGTGGCGATGATTTCAAGCAAGCAATGATCTCCTAAGCGTACGGTGAACGTGGATAGGAACACCCTAATTACCCAGCGTTGTGAAATATACTTTACGACCTATTCTCATACTTACCAAATACACATAAAAAATTTCATGAAAATCGGTCGAGCCGTTTCGGAAAAGTACGAACACAAACACCGTGACATGAGATTTTTATATATTAGATATATATAATTAAAAAAAAGGCAGCATTAGTCTCAACTAATAATAGAGGCAAATGTTTGCATGTGTGTTCTACAGGCCAAATGTACAAACAGAGCTAGCAAATTTGGTAAAAAATAGTTTGGAAAGTGGAAATTAGCATCTCGAAGCAATTATTTATTCATTTTTCAGTTTTGATTAATTAAAAGTTAAATAATATTCTAGTGTTTTTCTGCAACAAGTCACAAACTTATTAATGCATAGAGCATTTTTTAGGCCATTTTAGAAAATTAAAAATTGCACTTTTAAGGCTGCCAATTTAATTGCAATGCAAATTTTGCCTGAATTTTGACATTGCAATAAAAATATTTTTTGCATAATTCAAAACAACAAATTCCACTGCTGCAAAAAATTACATCATCAAAAATGTAATTGTATTCCTTCCATTATTAAAAGTTAAGGCAGAAAGATTCTTTAATATCTCTGTAATTTAGCTGAGAAACAAAAAATTGAAATTACCATGCCACAAAGATAGATGAATCAGGTAACTACATTTTTAATAGCATAATCACTTGGAACTGGTCTCCATTAAAATGGTTCAGATACACAATGAATAGAACAAATGCAAAGCTATTAAAATAAAATGGCTTTAGTACCTACTTCTTTTTGAGGGAATCGTGAATATAAAGCTATACATAAACGATCTAATTTACATATATAAAATAGAATGTCCATTTTTTTTTAACTTACACAATTCCACACTACATGACAAATTTAAATGAATTACCACATAGAAGGATCAAGTGTGCAACTAAAAACTTTCTATGCCCTTCTAACAGAAATGAAATGTGATGAAAAGATGTAACATTTTTCTTTGGGGGGGGGGGCAAAACTTTGGTACAAATCGCAGCACAAAAATTATTACACACCACATTTAAATTTCAAAAAAGTAGCTTTATAGTCATCAATTTCATTACTATTTTTCTCTTTTAATCAATTTTTCATATTTAAACATAATTGTTATCAATGCTTTGGGATGAAATTTTTTTAATAATGAAAAAAAATGAAAGCACTTGATTATGATAAATTAATGGCCTATTTTGAAATAACACAATATATATTTTGGAACAGGCCTCTCAGTTTTAAGTCATGGTCAGATGAAAGGACACTTCCGTCTCCTAAATCCTGTACAACATAAGTATATATATAAAAAAAATTAACTTATGACATATATTTGATAGAATCAAGTAAAGACTGAAAATGAAGTGCCAAATTTCAAATTTTACAAAAGAGCAAAAACCAAATTTCAGACAAATAAAGGCAATTACAGTATTTTCCATGCCAGTGATATTAAATAACTGATAAAATAACAATGGCCACAAGTTCACTGCTGATAATGATATTATATCTTTGGTGACATTTACTTCACAATGTTTTTCAATTATGTAGGGAATTTATATCATTGCAAGATTTAAAACTGTTATTTACAATATTTTCCCTGCATTTCATCTAGCTCACCTGAATGCCAAGAGTTCCCAAATGTAAAAAAGATTCAATACTCCAAATTTTTAAAAATAGAAATAATTCTATACCTTTAAAATTCCTTCAATACTTTTAGGGTCTAAAGGCTGATGAATCAAAATAGAAGCTTTCTTGAGTAGCTGGCAGCAGGGAACAATCCACTCCTTAATATTTTTAACTACTAAAAGAGAAATGTAGATAATAATTAAAAAAAATACTTCATTAAAAATTAAAAACAAATTTTGAAAAAATTAAAAAACAATTTTTTAATCAATATAATTAAATTCAGAAATAAGATAGAAGCTCACTTTTAAAATCTGTGCCAGATTGGAGTCGGACAATAAAAACAGCTATGGAAACCACTATCAGCTGCTCCCTCGGGTGAATAGTTTCAGCATTGTAAGCAACTTCATTAAGGATTTGAAAGATAGGATTTTTCATTTCATCAGAATTTAAAAGTGATATTAATTCTCTAAAAGGGGGGGAAATAAAAAATTCAAAATATTGAATACTTATAACTTAAATTTGGAATGAACAAAATCAACTTATATTTAAAATATTTTTACATACTCACTCAGGCTCTCTATGAAATATAATATTAAGAAAATAGGGAAATTTAGTGATATGAGTAATTTTGGTTAAGTAGTAAGTAAAATTGAAAATATGTATTAAACATAACTACAATTTTCAGTTTTTGATCTCATTTAAATTAATTATTTGTTTAAATTTCTTATAAGACAAACATAATTTTTTGTTTAACATAATTACTTATCTGCAGTTTTCCTATTTTGATATATATGTTGCTTTTTCCATGATTTAAAATTTTACACTATTAAGAACACAAAAATAGAATTTTCGTGTAATATTCATATTATAGGATGTAATCGTAAGAATGGATTTGATAATTTATAAATTAAAATTTTCAATTCAAAATGTAAATAAAAATTTCAATCACTAATTATAATTAAAAGACATAGATGAAAGCCTGAAAGAATGCCAGACAATTTTAAGCAAAGTTCTCCACATCTCATATTTGTAAAATTCTCAATTGTAACATTCTGCTACCAGAATATTCTTTATAATTATTAGAATTTCTTATATCATATGCTGACAAAATAAAAAATACAATTTTCAATTTTTCATAATAATTTTCATCATCAATAGTAAATTATTTCCATGACCAAAATATAATTGATATTTTGTAAATAAAATAATAATAATAATGAAGATTTTCCTCTGAGTACAATCTATTTATAGTATCAGTAAGCAGTCATTAAAAACAAAAATATAAATTTTCATTATTTCATCAAATTAATTTTTAAATTACTTCTGCAGAATATTTACTTATAAACATGACAAATACACTTCAATTCATATTTATACTTCCTTTTTATGAACTTATATATATATATATTCAATATCTAGAAATCAATGGAATATCAAAATGGCAATGGATACTAATATGGCAATGCATTAACTATATAGTGAACATCACACGAATCAAATGGAAACTTATTAATTTCTAGAATTTCCAGAAATAATTTTTAATTTAATCCTTAAAAGGAATTGATGACACAAAAATGTTTTGCTTTGAACTCAAAATTATCAAATAATGATTATTTTGTAGTAATAGGAAAATCAATAAAATTTTAAAAAATAAATATTTACTTTTCTGATTAAATTATATTTTGAATAATATATATATTTTTATAAGCCTCATTTATGTGCTAAAACCAATAAGCAAATGTAGAAGTAGCTGATTTTAAATGAACAAAGCAAGACATTTCTACTCTTTAATCATCTTCAGCTCATTAATGAATCAATCTTAACTTAGTTTTCAATCAATATATTTCTAAAAATAATCTCTTTTCACTGTTTTGCTTTATAAATAAAAATTACACAGAAAATTTATACATACAAGAAACTCTTTAACTTATATAAAAGCAATAAAAATTTTAGTTATGTCATTATATCACTGCTTACCTTTGCCAATGCCTGGATAGCATGAGAAAAAGTTCAGAGAGAAGAATAAGAGCACGAGAATTGTTACATTTCATCTGGAAAAATAAAAATTATAAGACAAGCAATGAATGATAATTACAGTAAATATTTATTATAATAAATAAAATAAGATATTTGTTTATTTGTTGTTTTAAGATTTTTTTTTATTTTATCAAAAAGTTTCAGAAACTTTTAACTTTGCGCTTTTTTAAAAATTTATATTACATTAAAGAAGAAGGATACAGACTAAAATGTTTCATCCAAATTCTCAATTTTTATCTTCTTACGTTGAAATAAACTTGATTCCACAAAAATACTCACCTCTCCCCCCCCCCATTCATGTACAATGCTTTATTCATAATAAAACAAATAAATATAATTTTAACATACAACTGAAACATATTAGAAGTTTCAGAATACATTTTAAAATCAAATCTAAGCAAGTCTTATATTCTTTATTTTAAAAAAAGTGGGAAGAGAAAAATAACTTACCTCCTTTTGCAGATGTTCTAAAATATCTTTCAATATCTGCTTCTTGCAATCAGATGAAACAGATAAAGGTTCATGCTTTAAAAAAAACAAAAATAAATAAATAAATTCTTGATTCCTTATGTACATAAGTGATTCAAAAAAATAAATATTTAATAGAAACTGTGTACTTTTTAAATTAAAAAAAAAAATAACTTTTGCATTGTTATTGCATGTGCACACAGACACAACAATAAACATATAAGATAAGAAGAAGATATAAAATGTTGCCCATGAGGAGGGTAACAATACAAAAAAAGGGTTTTTTGTTTTTTTTTTTCATTGTAGTGGCTTTTGAGTTAATATTCAATAAATACCTTTATCTCAATATATATATATATATATATATATATATATATATATATATATATATACAAATTATCTTTCCACAATACAAAATTCATGTTAGGTTCTACATGACAACTATCAGTTGTGTTATTATTATCATTCAAACTATTTTTATATATATAGAAAATAAAGAAGTAATTTTGATAAAATAAATTATAAATTTGTGATGCAAAATATAAAAAGAAAATTTACATTTAATAAAAAACAATTGCACTCTTTAGCACATTTTAAGTTATTCAAAGAGAGCATTATTTTCATATTATTAAATACAATCTGGTACTTTTAATTGAAACCTGTAAACAGCAAACAAACATTCATCTTTCGATGCTAAAGACAGAAATGATCTGAAAATTAGCAATTTAAATTTTCTTTAAATGTTAAAATTAAGAAATCATTATTTACTGCTGACATAGAAATCAGGGCAATTTTTCAAAATGGTTTTTCCTTTTAAATAACTACATCATAATGATATATTTATATCCAAAAATATAATAAAATGTACGTATCAATATTTAAATTTATTTTTATAAAATGCAGGATAGCAGGCATATTCTATTGGTTTTTAAAGTATAATTTTTTCTGTAACAATATTCAAATCACTAAATAAATAATTTAATTCTTAATGATATTTAGAAACTAAAATATATGAATAACCTAGAGAGACTTCTAATTAAATAAAATTAATAACAATTAACTATATTTAGAGAATTTTGTGCACACCATTATTATTAACAAGAAATTGTTTCAAAATACAAAACTTTACTAAAATTAAATAAAATAACATAGAAAAGAAAAAAAAATAGAAAAAAAAATAATTAGACATTACCACAGCAACTATTAAGAGAAAATCTCTCCAAGCAGTGAGAAGGGCAAAAGAATCTTGTAAATCAATGGAGCTGGTATCAAGGGAATGATCTCCGTCACCTTGTTCATTACTTACAAACTTGCTACAGTGAATATGCTGAAAAAAGATAAATATGTGTACTATAATTTACAAATGTAATCAGATAATTATCTGCATATTTGAAGTTTTGGACTTCATTAAAAGACAAAAAAATATTATGATCTTAAAACATTATATATTATTATTGTTAAAGGGAATTTGAACTTCTATATTGAAAAAATGCAATTACATTATTTTTATTATATACTTTTGACAATAGCAAAGATAATATGTACACATATAAAAAAATTCAATGTAATTGCAACATCCATGGATATAAATGCAATTATTAAAACAGCAGAATAAAAAGTATTTATTAAATTAAGGGAAAACAATTGTATGGAAACAAAATTTATATCACTGAAAAGTGATTTAAATTAAAAAATGAAAATTTTAATTTTATATTATTTTTAATTTTTAAGTAATGAAAAAATGGTTTATTAATAATAAAATGTCCTTGAAGTTATTGAAGGAAAATGTAAAACTATGATTATTATTAAATAAACATTTTGATAATTCCTTTCTTAGTGAGCATTTACTATCCATTACTTGCCAAATTTCATAACTCTATCTCAAATTATCTATCATATAGAATATTTTATATATATATATATATATATAAATTTAGAGTAATTTAAACCATGTATATTACATCTTATGTCAGAATTTATAGACAGTACATGAGATTATAAACAAAGGCCATACAGAAATATTTTTCTTTTCATACAGTTTCAATTATTTCTTAGTACCAATCAAATTATATTGCCTTTTAAAATGATTAATTTGTTTCAGATAACTAATTTTTAACATAGTGATTCATGTCTATAATATGAAAAGATAACACACTTTCAATGATTTTCAAATGCATTTCATACATTTACAAGAATATGCCAATATCTAGAGCAAGCATTGGCAGATTACAGAAGGGATTAACAGAAAGTTTGCAAAATCATAGCTAACTGAATATATATCAAGAAATTTGAAAAAATTTAATGCTAAAATAATTATCCAAAATTTTCATATTAATGCTTTTTTAAAATTACCCAGAAAACTAATTGTCACTTTAATTACAATAATTTTTCTAAAATTCCAGAGTACTCATAATTATTTTTCTAATTTTTAAGCAATTTGGTCAACTGCAATTTTAAAATTACATTCTTAATATGATAAAATAATCTTACCTTTGACCATTTTAGTAAAGAATTTTTACTATGAATTTCTTGAAATATAGACTTCACATTTTCATTCAACCTGTTTCTATAAAAATAGATACTTTTTTAAAATTTATTTCAGCTTGTCAAATAAAATGCTTAACATTTAGATTTTACAAATAATATCTTACGTGGTTAGAAAATTTAAGTTAAGAAATGCATAAGAGCATAAATATAAAAGCATGTTTAAAGTATGAGAAAAGTTTTATTTGTAATTATTTAACTTGAAAAAACACTTAAGCATGAAAAAAAAATCATTATTTTAAAACAAAAACTTATATTTAAATACTCTTAGACTTAACACTAAGTTCTACTCTCATTTGCAGTTTATAACAAATTTGTATTTTTCAAAACTACTTTTATTCAAATGGGTCTTAAAAACTGTGCATAAAACACAAAATTCAATCTATGCAAATACATTTATTGTAAATTATATGAAAAATAATACATGGCATTTATGCTACTATACATAATGTAGATTAAAATATAACCTCAGATCATAATTTATTTTGAATTTTTTAAATTTATTTTATTTTATTTATTTATTTATTTATTTTGTAGCTGCAGTTGCACAAATTCTAAGTAAAGAGACAGGCATAGAGAACAATTTAAATAAATACATAGCAATAAATTAAGAATTTAGACATATTCTATGTTTTTAGAAATGGTCAAAAAGTTACCAAAGATTCTATAGTGCTTATGTTGATACTAAAAGTCACAGAATCAATATTAAAATTTATTATGCTGAAATGGTATAAAAAAACAAATATGTTGATCACAATTTAAGAATATTAATAATTTTAAAGAAAATAATGACATAATCTCTTACTTTCCACTGTAAAATACTTCCAAAGCTAAAGTTCGAATAATATAAGCATTTATGCCAGGATTATCATGAGAAAATTCATCACTCATCAAGGAATTGCACATCAAATTCCAAAATTGTGTACTATAAAGCAAAGTAAATGTTAAAAGTTGTTACAATATTTCAAATGATTATAAAAAGACATTTATGATCTAAAATAAACCTAGAAGGTAAGCATTTATGAACAAAATAATTGTTACTTACTCAGATTTCAAAGCTTCCATTGCTAATGCTTGATGTCCAATCCAAAGAGCATGTATAAATTCCACACCAGCACAAAGGAGTTCTTTTGGGTATATATTTTTGGACTAATTGGAAAATTATCAAAATTACATTTATATAAATACAACAATATTACACTAATATTTGCTTTCCTAAATTTATATCATCATTTTGCTTTTTTTTTATTAATTTCTAAAATTTAATAATTATTTTCTCAATAACTTATATTTCAAAGAAGAAAAGCTTTTTTATTAAAGTGAATTTATCTAAAAAAATTATATTTAATTTTTGATAAATCACCTCTTAATAAAATTTTACATTAATCAGTTTTAATTAAAAATTATGATCAAAATCAAATCCATTCATTTTTTTTCTATGCTCCTTACATTTATTTAAAGGAAAAAATTCTTTTTTATACAAAAAAAAAAAGAAGAAAATATTGTACTTTGCAGAAATGAAACACATTAACACATACATTTAAAGTATATATCTAAAGATTGTTGTAGATGACGGAGGGCAAAGTTTGTAGAATGGAAAATATAATTATAATGCAAATAAAAGTTTTTAAAATTCAAAGATGAAAATTTTCGCATATAAATCCAATCAAATTAATAAACTGTGAAGTATACAGCTTCTAAAAATGAAGTACAAAGTTTATTTGTAATCAGCTGCACACTTTCATTGTTATGATATCACACATTATAAATGAGTGAAATGTTGTCAGCATCAAATACACACATTTGAAAATAGGATAGAAGCAAGCAAAGCAATAAGAAATTCAAAAACTCACCATAAAAATGGAATTCCTCACATCAAAATGTAAATAGCATGTATAAAAGTATGCCTTCTCAATTGTAAAGAAACTAAAATTGTAATGTTGCTCCCCAGTGCAGTTAGTTCCACAATACGACAATTTTACAGACAACTCTGATGACTGCTGAATAGATGCTGAATAAAAAAAACTCTCCGTTTTGGAGACTTTGAAGAAAAAAAGTGAGGATTCCAGAATTTACAAGAATCTTGGCGATATGTCCATTAGGACATGAGTTATGATGATATTTTTATAAATTTCTTTGCCTTCCCATGAAAATTATAAATGGAGGACACAGAGCTACAGTGAATTGTGTGCTGAGTAGACAGTCAGTATTTAGTTGAGCACTGATTCAGTTGTAATTTGGCAGTTAGTGGAGAGTAGAAAATGTTCAAGGGGTATGAAAAATAGAATGAAAATCTCCTCTCCTCTCTTTACATTTTGTACTGTTATAGTTATTTATTATCAATTTGCTGTTAGTGTGCTGCTGTTTATTGTAAGTGTTGTTATTGTGCACACTTTGGTTATGTGTTGTCTGAGTGTTCATATTATTTGCATTATAAAATAAAGAATTGTTATTTATTACTGAACCCGTAGGACTTTTTCACTATGCAGCCAATACAAAAGACCTTAATTTCTGGATTTCGGTTAAATTTTCATAATAAAATAGAGACTTTAATTCCAGTTATTGGTCTTTTATTCCAGTTATGGTAATATTCATGCACTATTTAATAATGCTTTCTTTTAATCATATATTTGTTACAAAATGATAAATATACATTATGCATTTTTAGTAAAAACATTGAAATCATCTGTCAGTAGAATTCTGAATTTCAACAATATGAATTAAACTTTTCTAATTCATTTTTTTATTAGATCGAAACAGGTAGCAAACAGTTATTTTGGATAAATGCAGTTATATTTGCTTTTTTTAAGCAATTTTTTTATATAAAATTTATGACTTAAAATTTAAATTTATGATACATTACCTTCCCAACTGATCATTATTTGTTATAATTGCTTTAAAAAACACTAGAATTTGAAGATAATGACACATAAAATTTTAATAAAAGACTACAATACCTCATTTTTCTTATCTTTGAGAATCTGTTTCACACATTCTAAGCAGCTCTTACTTTCGTCTTTCTAAATAATAAAATAATTCATAGCAATAAAAATTAATGACTGCTTATAACAAAAAATATGTCTTTAAATATCAGTATACTTAACAAAATTTTAAGAATATATATTTGAATTTAAACTATTTTTAGACAACTATATTCACTTCCCAGTAATATAAAGTCAATTTTTTAAATTTCAATTGACAGGCAGTAATACAAGCATAAATATAATTTCAAAAATAAGTATTTTAAATGGTTTGTTTTATAGCTATATTTGAAAACAATTATTATAAAGCACTAACAGATTGAATGCCAGATGTCTTAATATAAAAAAAAGAGAAAGAAAGAACAAATGTAAAAAAATTTTATAATTATGAACACAACATTTAGAGAAACTTTTTTTATGTCTAGAGATAAAATTTGTTTAAAAGTATTGAAGAACTGTTACAAAAAAAAAAAAAAAATGCATAAAAAAGATTAGTTTAAATCAGCACTAAGTGGGGGGAAAACTAATGAACAAAAAAAAAAGTCTTGATTATCAAAAATTATAGTTTATATTTAAAAAAAAAGCATATAAAAATCTTTTATTAGGCACAAATAAAAATAATAATCAGGTCTAATGAATAATGACATACTGGAATTTTTAAAAAACAGTTAGATAATACAAACTTTTTCTTTGTCATTCTTTCTTCTGACATTAATAAACATTTCAATAAGTCCAGGTTGTTGCACTACACACACAGTCAAGAATTCCCATACTGATACTTTGAATCTTATATCTTCACATGCAGAGTTGAGACGAGCTAAGAAATGGTCCCTAATTGCTTCTGCTTCTGAACCAAAACAAGCCAATAAGGACATAGGAAACTCCTTTAAAAGACAACAAATATTATAGCTAAAAGCCAATAGCATTGAAATTTCTATTAGACAATTACTAACTGATTTTCTAGTATACATATTTTTAAAATAACCAAAGACAATTAGGAAATTGTACAACAAAAACAGCATCCTTACAGCAACGAAATTCCCTATGTATTCCCTTTCTTCAATTATATAATAGCATTTATGTTATTTTTGTTACACTTAACTTTCAATTTTTAAACATCTATATTTGGAAATATTGCTTTTTGTTTGTTTAGAGATTACTCTCAAATGTTTTTCTGAAATATTTTAAAAACTGAAATGTTAAAAGTTCTTAATGTTAATTTTTATAAGCACTTTCATAAAATTTCTATGGGATATTTCACAATTTACATATGCATGCTTTTCAATTAAAATTCAAAATATTCAATATATTAATTTTTAAGTAATATCATATGCTTAAAAAAAAATCCCATTTACTAAGCATTCTTTCTTTATTTTGGGAGCAAATATTACATGCATTTAATTAAAAACTTTAATTAAAATTATTATATGAAAGATGAAATTGCAAGCAAAAAGATGCTTTAAGATACAACACAAAAATATTATTTACATATTTTTTTTTTAAAGTTGTGTTCCTTACCATATTTTATAACTACACATAGCATTAATAAAATATCAATTATCATTAATTAAACCAAAATTAATATACACATCATGATTCTCTATATTTAAAAAAAGAAATTATTTTTGTCTAAATTGATTTCTACTTTAATTGATATTTTATTAACTTTTCAAATTAAATTTTCTTTTAATTTAAGATCACTTGTCTCACTCTTACAAATTACTTAAAGATAGTGAAAATATTATTTAAACTCAATGTTCCTTTTTTTTTTTTTTTTTTTTGCTTTTTTAGTATACTACACATTTTGATTCATTCTAACAATGTCCTGCCAATTTGAAGACTGTTACTCAAATGAAGCATAGAAGTATTTCATTAATCCAACAAATACCAGATCAAAAGACTACAGAGTCAGCAGAACTAATGAATTAATAGAGGTCCATTTATATATTTAAAAAAATACATTTTAACAGCAAAACCAGAAATATTAGAAAATATAAGTATCAACCTATTATTTACATAGTCACAAGATCACTAATATTAACATGCAGTGACCAATTTTCTCTTTTAACACTCTCCATTTGCACACTTCAAAATGACAGATTACTATAGGGAAAAAACTGAAGTATGGAGAGACCAATGTAATAAGCCTAATGCTGAAATATGAAAGCTACTGTAATAGGCCTAACAGTTAAGATTGCAATTCAAATTTTCAACAAAATTCTCTAATAAAGGCAAGTTAATTTCATATAATTCAAAATCATATTTGTTTGGACTGTAATAAGACTTTTTAAACTAAAAAACAAAAAGCATACCTTTGCAAATCTTTTCAGCAATTGAACTGCTAGAGTAGCTAAACGAGGATTATAATGCTGGAAAGCATAATGAGCCACCATTAAAACAACTTGGGGTTGATTGGTATGCCCAGGAGTTGAAAATAAAACTGCTTCAAGTGGAGTGACTTCAGTTTTTGAGCTCGTGGTTGTTTTATGACGCAACAATAAAAGGCGATTCAAAACTGACAAAGACAAACGAATCATTGAAGCAATCTGTTCTCCCAATTCACTGAAATCAAATTTGCAAATTATTAATACTCAAATAATTAAAATTAGCAAAATTTATGCCCATTCATTCATCAGACCTAATATTTTGAATGATTATGATGATTTAGTCAATGCTAAATTAATGTAAAAAAGATAGAGTGAAATCACACCAAGTCGCATGAAGTTAAGAATTTTCATCACTTGGATTTCAAATGCGCTATTGAAAACTCACAAAGAGTGTATATTCCTTCCCCTAATAAATATCTGAAATTTATAACATTAATATTACATTATTAATAATGTTTTTTTTATTATATATATATATATATATATATTACTGTTTTGCAAAATTTGTTACTTTCAATTTATAAAAATATTGATTCGGAGCTGTCCCTTATTATATTTAATTGGTAAAAGAAATTACTAGAGTGACAATATAAACCATATAACAGTAAAAATAGATAGCACAGATTTAACTTATTAATTTAAATCAAACAATTGCATCATTCTTATTATTAGATTAATATAATCATTACATTTAAATTGACTGGCTACAAAATTACCAATATATATATATATATATGGTGTACGGAGCATCATCCTGGCAGCGCTGGCGTCATCACTCAACAGCCAATAAGAAGCTATCTGATTCCCGTCATTAAAACTGTGTTCAGTACTGTAATAGCGTTCATCGATGTAAAGCGGCCCAGCCGTTCGTCCAGTTCATTAAATTCCTTTATGTTAAACTAGTGTGTGATTCTTGTAATACGAGCCATCTCTACGCATTCATCTCAACCGGGCTTTTCCTTAGGGCCCGTGAGAGATATTTGATTTGATATAGAATCCGATTAGTAGAGGCCTGTTTTTCGGGCCAGAATTAACATGTCTACATGTGGGGGCTCGGCCGGATTGCAATGACATTGGAAATAGAAAAATCTTCAATCCGGTAAGAATCCGGAAATTTCACCATTAGTTTTCGTCAAATTATCTTCGGTTAGGCAGTGGCCGACAAAACTTTTCAAGAAAATCTTCGGTTCGTCAGTGATCGATAAATTTTTCAAGAAAATCTTCGCTTCGGCAGTGGCCGGCAAAATTGTTTAAGAAAATCTTCGGTTCGGCAGTAGCCGGCGAATTGTGAAGTTCCTTCAGAATATTATCTCAACAGATATAATTGAAGAAGAACAGGTAAGAGAATTTTCTATATCATTTTGAATAAAGAATCTTGCAAGCATTTATTTTAAGATTTGTATATTTGAGAATGACTTTTTCAAGAAAAAGAAACTGTTTGAATGTGTATATTTTAGAAATTTCTGTTTTGAAGAAATATTAGCATCGTTATTATATTAGCATTTGTTATTAGGAAAAATAAAGGCATATTCAAAATGTTTAAAAATACAAAAGATTTAATTATTGTCGCTGAAGCAATAGGTGAGGTAGTTCCGGAAAAAGCAAATATTGTGCAGCTTAAACAAATTATAGAAAACAGCCAAGCGGCTAAAGATGATTTGGAATTTGTTAAAGATATTATCATCTCAACTGTAGAGAAACGCGAAAAAATAGAAGCACAGGAACGCGCATTCAAAAGGCCACTTCGCCGTGGTGAAAACTAAAAACATTATCGAACGTGACTCTGTTTTCCCGAATATGCAAAAAAGAATTGATTCGGTAATACAGAACTGTGTCGAATGCATCCTAGTTCAACCATAAGCGTGGTAAGCCTGAAGGGTTCTTACATCCGATTACGAAGGGAAACTTTCCTCTAAGTATTTACCATGTTGACTTCATTGGACCCTTAGTGTCAACCAATAAAAATTACAATCATATTCTCAGCTAATTAGATGCATTCTCAAAGCTTGTTTGGTTATATTCTGTTAAAGGTGTCACTGCACATGATGCAATTACGAAACTGCAATTGCAGGAAGCAGTGTTCGGAAATCCCATGCGTATCATCACGGATAAAGGTTCAGCATTTACCTCCAAGGAATTCAGACTATAGCGCGAATCAAAATATGAATCACATTCCAATTACCACAGGAATAGCTCGAGGAAATGGACAGGTGGAAAAGGTTCATGGAACTCTTATCCCACTGCTAGCCAAACTTTCCATCAATGATCCTACGAAGTGGTACACTCATGTTCAAGCAGCACAATGTGTATTTAACTCGACTACTCCACGGAGTACAAACTTTACTCCTTTCGAACTCATGATCCGTGTACAAATGAGGCATAAAAAATGAGCAGAAAATTCTCGACATCCTACAGGAAGAATATGAGCAACTGGTCATCGATAGTCACGAGGACATTCGTGAAGAAGCACGATAGAACATCTTGCGCCTTCAAAAAGAGAATAAAAGAGCTTACAACAAGCACAGGAAGAAAGATACTCAATATAATTCAGGTGACTTAGTGGCCATACAGAGTAACCAATTCGGCAGTGGTTTGAAGCTTCGCCCGAAGTTATATGCTACTTATCGCATCACAGCCAAAAAGCCACACGAGAGGTACCTAATGGAGAAAGTGGGAATTCATGAAGGCCCCCAACCATACCTCTACAGCAGCAGATTATATGAAGCCTTGGTCTACAACCGCATGAAGCACCTACTTTTTTTCTGTTTTGCGAAAATCTAAAATTTTCTTTTTCGAGTTTTTCAGATTCTTTCCCAGATTGACGAGGACGTCAAGTTCATCATGACGACCATTGTGGTGCACGGAGCGTCATCATGGCGGCGCTCGCGTCATCACTCAACAGTCAATAAGAAGCTGAAGAGGTATGGGACGCGCTAGGATAGAACCTGGGACCCTTTGGTTAGCAGTCCAGTAACGATCCGATTTTGCCACAACAGCTGTTCGGGTAGAAGCGCTGTTACTGGCTTATATGCGATTCACCACAGTACTCTCCCTCCAGTGAGTCGAAGGGGAGACGAACGATATTGCGTTGAGTGGTGATGTATTATTAGGAGTAGCTGTTGTCTTAATGGACCGGTACCCAGTTTGAATAGCGCCAAGCGTTATGGCGAGCGTTTGTGGGTACTGATGCGCGAAGTGTGTCTGGCGACTTTGGGTTGCTGCGTCACGTGAGTCTGACGACTTTGCTGCGCCAAGTGAGTCTGGCGACTTTAGTTGCGGGTAGATGGCGCCACAACAGCTGTACGAAGGTTGAAGGTTCAGCGTCCGAGGTCACCAATTTAGAGGTGAGGAACGAGTAAAGATAGAACCTGGGACCTTTAGGTTAGCAGTCCAGTAACGATCCGATTTTGCCAAAACAGCTGTTCGGGTAGAAGCGCTGTTACTGGCTTATATGCGATTCACCACAAAGCTATCTGATTCCCGCCATTAAAACTGTATTCAGTACTGTAACAGCATTCATCGATGTAAAGCGGCCCAGCCGTTCGTCCAGTTCATTAAATTTGTTTATGTTAAATTAGTGTGTGATTCTTGTAATATGAGCCATCTCCAAGCATTAATCTCAACCTGGCTTTTCCCTAGGGCCCGTGAGAGATATTTGATTTGATATAGAATCCGGTTAGTAGAGGCCTGTTTTTCGAGCCAGAGTTAATATCTCTCTCTCTATATATATATATATATATATATATATATATATATAATGAAACTTTGCTAAATCTCAATTTCAGCTTTATTTGCTATTTTTATTTATTTTCCCAATTTAACCAGAAAACCAGATCACTCCAGGAATATTTATTTTTAATACTCAAACTGATAACAATTTCAAACTATCTGACTACAATAAAATGTTTATTTAAACTCAACATTCATGACCTACAAGGCATAAAAGATCTAAATATCCTTTTCCTACAGTAAACAGTAAAAAATTATTGTATTTCTAAAACAAGACTTTAAGTACTCCATTACAATCTAGAAATATGAGTGAAATACCTGTTTTGTTTTAAGATTGTCTGCTGAATAACTTCTTCTCCAGTACAAACAATTTTAAGCAAAGTCTGACCAGCTTCAAAACGTAAAAGGCTGTAAATACATAGTTCTTGTGCTTTTCCCCTAAGGAGAAAAAAAAAGCATTATTTATGCTAGCTGATTCATAACTATGAAATAAAAATATGACACTGTAAGTGCAATATAAATACAAAAAAGGCATATATATTGATTAATAAAAGCATATTACTCTAATGATGACAAATGGAATCTCAGGGTTGTAAAAAGTTAACACTCTTCCATTTAGAAGTAGTCCATACAAATGCAATGTAATCAAAGAGAAATATAACATATCTTTTTCGTTTTTTTAAAAATTAAAATTAATTAATAGAAAAGGTTCAAGAGAACTCATGTAAAATGAGGAAAAGAAATTGCCATTTATTTGTAAATTAGCAAAATACAATATGTCAAAAATATAATTCTTATTTGTAATATATAAACTAATAAACAGAAAATTGTAACAGTTTAAAAATTATAATATATAATTTTTAAATATATATAAATAAATAAACGGAAAATTGACGCTATGTAAGTTTGAAGAAATTTGACAAAAAGAGGTAATTGATAGAAAATTTAGACTCAGCTTATCATGTATTAAAAATTGTAAAACACTCGATAAGCAGTATTATTTTGATAACTGATTCCAGTGACACTTAATATACAATTCTTTTGGACATTTCAATTGGCATCTCTGAGGAATTTTGAAAAAATTATTCAGTTTTATCACCTTTTGAATGTAAACTAATCTCCATAAAAAAATGGAATTTAATTTCAATTCACATTCATTTCACAATAAAGTGGTAACTTTACAAAATGCTTCACTGAAATATATGCTTATTGCTATGAATAGGTGCTAATTAAAAAAATAATTCATTACAATATTAACTATGGCATTTATAACATACAGCATAATTTCTGCATTCTTTTTGTTATCACAAAAAATTAGCAATTTCATCAAAAATATTCTTAAAAAAGCAATTAGCCATAGATGGAATAGAAAAATGAAAAATAAATTATTCATAGATAAATAGATTCTAATTTTTTTTTTAATTATATTTTTGTCTTCAGACATATTTCAAAACAGAGTCCAAAATAGTAAATATCAAACTTGATAAACGGAAAATAAAAATTCAACTTTTATTTTACAGACACATGAATTTCCAAAGAAAAATATTTCTCTTCAAACTGAGATTATTCAATATTATAAAAGAATTCACCTTAAGAAACAAAATCTGTCAAAAAGCATTTAATATGTACCATTTAAAAAATATATAAATATTCATAATACAAAATAATGTGTATATTGAAAAGTAAAAGTCACAGAATAAACTTACAGAGCTTCCAATCTGTCTTTCTCAACAGAAAACAAACTATGAAGCAAAATCAAACATTTTTGACCTAAGGAAATCAAAGATAATGACATACATTAATTAATTAAATTGAACTTTGGAGACACGATTTTTAAATTATGATAAAATCATTTAATTTTAATTTAATTTATTTTTACCTAAAAGTATTCTTTGGCGATGTTCATTATAATACCATTTATGGAAATAGGACAAAAGCTCTCTTAGAATATAAATGACACAAGCAAGGAAGTTGTCATCCTCTTTAACAACAGTCTGAAAGATAAGAGCAAAGTAAATAAAAATAATATAGTATTTAAAGATAAGCTAAAGTTGAAAGAAATACTAAATTAAAATATTAAACAGAAAAAAAATTCATGAAGGATTAAATATAAATCTAAAAACAAAAAGTAAAAAAAAGAATTCAAATTTCAAAAATTTAACTGCAGTATAAAAGTTGAATACAAAAATGAAAATTTATTACTACAAAAGCCTTTTATTTAAAAAAAAAATGAATATTTCTAGAAAATTGTCAGAAAATTTTAAAACTTATATTATATTTAAATAAGTTCCAAATATAATGCTCCTATATTATATTAGATTTATAATGTTTGCTTGTATTCTAAAATAGTGAATTTTAAATTCTGCAAGGAAGAAAATTCAAATTAACATTACATTAGAAATTCATTGCAAATTGAGAAAACTTACTAATGAAACATTAGTAACCAAGTCCAAGAAGGCCAGGCAGACAGAGTAATCACCAGAAACACACTCCCTTGAAGCTATAATTTGGCCTAAAATTCCAGTATTCATGCACATGCCACTAAAAAAAGAATTTTTATCACAATAGAAATTATAAATTTATTTTGCTGATATTCAAACATTCTTATTAAAGAATTATTTTGCAATGTAATATAAAGAAAAATTGATATTCATAATTAGAATTAAGGTAATTTTTTGGCAAAGCATACCTGAGCATATCTGAAACATTTTTGGGGGTATGTGTCATGAAAGGAAGTAACTGAATATGTGCAAGTTGCTGCCACACATCAGACATTTCATTTTTAGATAATGTTGCTGCAATGTTTATACACATAGAGATGAATTCTAGTGAAGGTGATGAACTATTTATGCACCTGCAATAAAACATGTGAAACATATTAACAATAATAATAAACATAATAACAAACATATGTCTGAAGAAAAGACCTTAAAAAATACTGATTTTCATTGCATTAGATTTTAATATTCTAATTTAATTTTTCGCTGTTTAAAATAAAAAAATATCAGAATTCATGAAATTAATCAAAAATAAAAATTGAAGATATACTTATGCTTTGCCATCATATACATTTCATAGCTTCTTATGTCTTCCAGGGTTTTTTTTTTTTTTTTTCAAAAATCTAGAATTTTCTAAACTTTTAATGAATTTTTATTGATCCTATCCTCCAGCTATTAAAGACTTAAGATGAAATAGTATGGCTACTCAAAGCAAGAATGATTCGACAAAAAGATATTAAGCTTTGCAAAATTTAATAATTACAAGAAATTTTGATAAATATTATTGAATAAGTAAATCATTTTTAGACAAATAAAAAATTACAAATCTTTAAAAGAAAAAGGAATAAAAGTATTATAATTAAATCTTTTAATTTTAAATACTTATAAATAAAGATTAGAAAAATAACTTTTATAAATAACTCCCACTTGTTTCAAATACAATCATAAAAAGCCTTAAATTACCTTTGAAGAATGGAGAAGAGAACATTGATCAAATGACAAAGGTCAAATCTCATATCAATATTAGTTTTCAGAATACTATTCACTAATTTAGCAACTGATGTTATTCTCTGGATACTCTCAGGAGAAATAAAAGCTGGAATATTAAAAAAATAAATAAAAAGAATTAGTATTATAAATTAGTCAGAATAATTTAGAGCAATGTTCATATAGTTAATTTCCTATGACAGGGAAAATAGTTATATGTTGCATTTACTGATTTAATGTGATTTTACATTAAACAAATAATTATAAAATACTTCTTTTATCCATTTTTAACAACAAATAACATATATTTCGATTTTATAAAGAAATATGTTTAAAACTGAGCTAACAAAATTTAAGACAAAATCAGCATTTAATTATTGTTTTAAGTAGCAAGTCATTTCATTATTTTTTGATAGTAAAAAGAAAAAGTATATTACCTGTACTGTAATTCATTTCTTGCAGCTTCAGATAAATCTCTCTCAAACAAACTTGCCATCCATTTAAATTTACTTTCCACTGGATTATTGATGAGGCATTTTTATCTTTAAGATATAAGGCAGGACAATCACAAATGTAATAAGAAACAACATATATTTTTTAAAAAGCATGCAAAGATATTAAACAAGTTATAAAATGAAAAATCAAAAGATTTTCAAAAAGAAAGCAAACAAAAACATATAAATAATTAATGAACATTTAAATTTACCTGCTTGTTTTAAAACTAGTCCTAATGTCCCTTTAGGTATAATTATATTACCTGAAAAAAAAGTTCAAAAATGCTTTTTAGGTTGTAACATTAAGTAATAAAACTTGGTGTAATTGTAATGAAAATAATAATGAAAAATAAAGCAAATAATAATACAACTTTCTTTTAACAATAAACATCATGCTGTTATTACTTCATTCATAAAGTAATGATGAAGAATGCTGTTAAAATTCTTATTTATATTTTTCAAAGTAAATTGCACTATCTATAAATTTTACATCTTGTATTATTTTTTTTTTCCATAAAAAAATTACAATGCTGAGCCAAGTTAATGTTAATATAATATATAAGATAAGAGATATATGGGCACATTGCAAAAGTAGCATGCATGTGTATGTGTGTGTTTTTCTGTGGTGTTCAGGGACAAAACCATGACATTATAAAACATTATCACTCAAAATCTTTATTTATGATGAGGCATAATTTAGAATGAGTTATTGGAATTAAAATAAATTCATATTAAAAATGAGAATTAAAAGTGCTTATTTGTTAAGCACTCAATTCAACAACTATCTTTTTTAAGAAAAACATATTTATCAGCATAAAAAAAATTGCAGACAAAAGAGTGTCTGCAATTACCAAGTTACAGCCATATTCTTTCACTTTAATACATGTTTTAATAAAACTGGATAAAATACTTTATATAACCTAAAAAAATATTGAATTCAATTAAAAGGAAATAAAATTGATTACTTGTAAAATATAATTATTGGATTTCAAATGACAGATTAAATGCAATATAAAATCATAATACTAAACTTCCAAAGAAAATATGATGGAATTTAGAAAAAAATATATATATATATTTTCAATTTTTCTACAAAGAACATTTATAAACCACTTATCTTTAAAATGTTACTATCTGAAGGTCAAAAACTCCCTCTTTTATTATTCTATCCATTAGCTTAAAATGATGGCATCTTGTAATTGAGTAAGAAATATGTAACTATTTAACATACATGCTCAGATAATTATATAAAGTTATACAAGATTTAATATGGATTATACTTACTATCGCCATATATGGGCCTATCTTTAATAAGTTGCCACACATTTGGTTCAGGTGTTGCAACTATATCTCTTTCATCTATATTTTCCCAAAATTCAGTGAAAGTGGTGAGATTTTTCAGCTGTTCAGTGACCTATAGAAAACTTACATTAATTGAAAGTGAATTATTAAGAAACACAAGTGATTGTTACTAATTTCAATTCAATTTTCAAAACAGGACATAAAGGAACAACAAAAAGAAGGAAGGATATTTAAAAAGGATATATTTCACCCTAAAAAAATAGTTGAATAAACAGGACTTCATTAAAATTTTCAAATAAAAAAGGATCATTCTTAAAAACCACAAATATTTTAAATTTAGAAATGAAAAATTTAGAAATAATAAAAAGATAGGAATAAAAATTTATTTAACAAAATTGGTAATCAAGAAATGCAGATTTACTAGCTTATAACTAAAACAATTTGAATTTAGCATATTTACTGAAAGAAAATAAATAAATATTTAAGATAAGCTAAATTGAAAAAATAATAAACATTTATTTTCAAGCAGAGAATACAAATTTATTTCCATATCTATGATAAAATATAAAATATATTAAATAAATAGTTTAAACTGATTTTAAAGGTATAATCATTTATACTTTTAAAATCATTTTAAAATTATAAAAAAGTAGTTAATATTTTCCATTTTAAACATCTATTTAAATATTTCAATCATGAACAGAAAATAATTTAGGAAAGTGTTTCATCATTTTAAATCCATAAGTTTATAAAAATCACAGCATGATAATAGCAACAAAACAATAGCATTGTTACATAAATTTGCTAACCTTTGAACAACTTTCTTTACTGGCCAGGCACAGAGATGAACATATATCAAGCAGAGGATAAAACTGTATTGAAAACATTTCTAAGCAATATGTAAAAAGATCTCCAATGCCAGCATCTTCACCCTTTCAAAAGATACATTTTACATATTACAAAAAAAGAAGGTACTAAAAATAACATTCTGTGACATCAAAATTACAAATATAAAAATTCACAGAAAGTATAAGTAACTTCACAGTAGAAAAGCTTCCAAATTTTTTTAATCTAATATATAAACAAAATGTAAATAACAAATAATTAAACAATCTATAATATAAAAATTAATTCAGATTAAACATCCTCACATTTTTTAAAGCCCAATTGTACTTAAAACAATTTAAAAAGGCAATTATAAATTATTAATATACTCATTATTTTTTTAGATTCAGAGACAGGATATTGAGGTAAAAAGAAAATAATTTCAAAAATCATTGCAATAATCATATAATGTTATTTTCCCATCATACCTCATATATTCAATTATGTCATCCTGTGAACTTGAATGAATATTTTTAGTTTATTTTATTACACATCTACTCGTATCATTTTGTTCTTGCCTAATAAAATTTACATAGTATAAAATTTATAAAATGGATGCAGTTATTAAATAATAAATTGTATTAAATTGCAACAAAATAAAAATACCTTCTTCCAAAAGTCATCAGCAATTGATGAATATTGTAAAACAGTGCTAGCTATTGTAAATAAAGGCTGCAAATAAAACACACATTCATATCAGTTATTTTGATTAGATCAAAAAATAAAGAACACACTTTAAAAATTTCTTTATGCGTCTATTACAAGCCCCCCCCCCTTTTTTTTTTTTTTTTTTTTGAAAAATGCTTATATGAAAATTTCAATCAGTGCCATATACAAAATGCAATAAAATAAATTTGATTATAGAATAAATCATTTAAAAAATATAAGTACTGCATGTATATTCTTAAAGTCTTATTATCTAAACATATCAGAAATTATTTCAAATAATTAATATAAATCATTCACTGTGGTTTGCTTGGTTTCAAGCTGAAAGATATTGAGAATGTTGTATTATTAAATGCTCTTGTATTCTACAAAAAGAATAAAAGTTAAAATAATTCAAATGGCAATGTGACGGTAATTTGTTTTCGTTGATTAGAAAACCCAAATTATATCCAGAAGATATTTATAAAATTATATTCAGTTATATATATGTGTGTATGCATATATGAAACACATCTCTGTTACTCTGTAAAATATATTTAAATTAATGCAAATATTTGCTTCATTTAAGTATCAAGTAAAAAAAAATAAAGATTGCATCCTTTCTATTGTGTATTCAGTTCCACAATGAAATATCAAGAATTTTGCAAGACATTTATTTAAACTGCTCTTTCTTACCACAATTTATTAACAGAAATATGAATTTGACTACATTAAAAATAGGCTTCATTTTTGTTTATTTCTGAGAATAAGTTCAATTAAGAAAGTCATCAAATATGTAAATCAATAAATGAGAAAAATTTCTCTTTATCATTTATTCATCCTCTGCAAT
Organism: Argiope bruennichi; assembly: GCF_947563725.1. Taxonomy (NCBI): domain Eukaryota; kingdom Metazoa; phylum Arthropoda; class Arachnida; order Araneae; family Araneidae; genus Argiope; species Argiope bruennichi. Next base: position 110,440,365 of record NC_079156.1, read on the forward strand.
AAAAAGATAACATATTTTATGAAAAATAAAGAAATAAGTGATAATCCATTTTAATAATTTTTTATTAAGATGTATAGTAAGATCATAATAAATTTATAAAAAACTTTAAAATATAGCAAATCTAATTTCCATAATTCCATTTCATTTTAAAGTAAATTTATTTTTTAAAATATCTCTAATTATTAGGAGATGGGAAGGTTTAAAAAAATACAGTTTTAAATTTCAGGAATTAACTGAAAAAAGAATAAATAAAAATAAAAAAAATCACCTGCAAAGATCCTAAATGTTGCAGATCAAACTGAGATAGAATACATGACAATAAACTATAAACAACATTGTTTGCAACTTCTGATACAACCTGCCAAATTTAAAATAAAAGTAATGAGAAACTGGCATGTAATATTAAAAGCATTTTATTTTCCAACTAAATTTATTGTAAAGCAATCAATCACATTTTTTCCTTCTTTTAATATCTTTAAGAGAAATTAAACTATTATTTTCAATAAATAAACTTAATATATGATTTCAGTCTGATTCAATCAGTTGAAATCACAATACTTCTGATTAGCACAAATAATATGAAATTTGAAATGTTTTCCTAAAAGTTTTATTTTTCAATTGCATATTTAATACACAAACAAAAAGAAATATCTAATGTAAAAAAAAAAAAGAAAATTATATATATAATCTTATTTATTTTAAGAATCAAAAGAATTCAAGTATTTAATATATTCAATCAAATAATAGAAAATACATTTAAATATCAGTGTTTGAATCTGTAAAATATTACTAACTGCAATATAAGATTTGAAAAAAAACACTGATAGGTTAAAAAAAAAAAGATTAACCTATTTTCATTTTTTTAATCTTATCAGAAAGGTAAAAGAAATGTTTTTAATCATAATGTATACATATATCATTTAACAATGAATTCAAAAATATGAACAAAAAGTTTGCTTCATATCTCTTTCTAATATTATGTACTCTTTTTTTTTAAAAACATTCATTTCAAATAAAAAAAATTTCAATTTTTATTTTTAAAGTCTAAATATTAAATTTTCAAAAAATATCAACAAAAAAAAGAGGACTTACTCCAACTCCAGAAAAAATAGATGACTTTAAAGCAGATATCAAATAATTAAACACATCTAAATGAAGTGCTGCTTTCCCTAATTTATTACAATGCACCAATAAATCTGGAAATTCAGAACATTGAGCAACCAACAACCAGGCTAACATAATAGGTGAATGAAATTGATGGCTTCCTAGAGCAAGAATTGAATCATTCAGCATCTATTAAAAAAATTTTAAATATCAAATTTATTAAACATAAAATAAAACGAATAAAAAAGTGAAAAATAAATTTTTAAAACATATCTAATAAAAACATGTGTGTAAGCAACAAACTCTGGAACAGCCATAAATTTTGATTGATTGGCAAAGCAAATATACATATATAGAGAGAGAATTGATTACCACAAACTAATTTTAATAAATAAATACTTTAATATTTAACTATCATAAGTGGGCTTGTTTACTTACACGGAGAGCTTTTTCATTTTTTAGCAAGTAATGTTCTCCAATCCTAAAAAAAAAGGAGAAAAAAAATTTTGTAAGTACTTCAATATAAGAATTGATTTTAAAGACTATAAAAATAATACAAAATTACTACATGTAACTACTTTAATTACAATCACTATGAAATTAACATGAGAGTTTTGAATTTTAAAGTAAAGCAATATACTCACATTCCACTTTCTTTGCACTTAAATAGCCAATCCAATTCAAAACATTGAATTATTACAAAGCTTTCCAAATATCTAAATAATGAAGAAAAATATAAAAGGTTTTGAAGAAAATACGAAATAAGTATAAATAAAAAAAAATTTCAATATATGTGATTATATAAAACAATTATTTTTATTTATACAAAGAATATAACAAAATGGAGAAGATTTATAGAATTTAATATAGGAAGTAAAATATGTGATTAATATCTTAATTTATAATAAAATGCATGAGAATATACATGAAAAAAATACATAAAATTCAAAATGCAAAATATGAATTGCTGAAATGGGAGTAAGCATTAACAAACCCGATAAAATTGATCAAATTTTGAGTATCATCAGATTGCATTATACGAAATGATTGTCTCAAACCAAAACCATGACTCTGAAAAAAATAATAATAAATGTATTAAAATATATAAATATAATACAAGAAAATATGAAGAATATATGTAAGTGTGAATAAAATATGAATCGCAATTTCAATATAGAAATTGCACACATATTTATATATAAAGCTATTTACACTTCCAATCAAAGTTAATATGTAGGCATGTAACATAAAGTAAATAAAAGACAACAGTTCACTTTAAAAATATGAAAACTAATATATACTTTATTGAGTGATTAGATACAGATTTCTGCAAAAATTCTAGCATTTAATCATTTAAACAAACAAGCCATAATTTTCGAATAGATAAAGCTTAACATAATATTAAGGAATTTTTAAAATGAAAATAATATTCTACAAATGTATATATAATTTCACTTATAAAAGTAATAGAAATCAATGCAGTCATGCCAAAATTTAAATTTATTTAAAGATGCATTTAAATGCCACATTTTCTTAAAAATTAAGGAACAAACATCTTATCACCCTTCAATCTAAACTAGAATATATATATATATATATATATATATTCCTTCTTCTTCTTCTTAATAATAATAGCAAAACTATTACCTGAAAAAGTGAAAACATCCTTTGAACATCATTTAAAGATGGCTCAATGACTTTATAATACAAAAGCATTAGTTGCAACAATTCTCCCTGTAAGTAAAAATTTTATCTTGATGATGTGCACAACTAAAATATTTTAATAATTTATTTTTTAAAAAACGTTATTTTATGCAAATTTGAAAAGAATAAAATAAGCTGATAGCATATATAAAATTTTAATATTTTATTGAAAAAAAAAAGATTTTGCATCACTTTTCTAATTAAAAATCGTGTGGAGAGGCACTATATATATATATATATATATAAGATAAAATGTTCAGTTGGCCTTCATTCTTCGCTTTTCACTCTGTGTTGTGTGTGTATTCCTAGCTCCTACTTGTATATAATGTGTGCTTCTCCTGGATAAAGTAAAACGATGTCAAGAAATTGAAAGTCTCTTCAATGTCTTCAATATATATATATGATCAATATATATATATATTGATTGATATATATATATATATAAGACATTGAAGAGACTTTCGATTTCTTGGCATCGTTTTATTTGACATCGTTTTACACACACACACACACACACACACATATATATATATATATACCTTTTAACTTAAATTGTAATTAATTTCCTAATTTTATTTTAATTTAGTCCATCGTTCCCATGTCATGATTGAAGGAATAAAATTTCTTAACACCTGCACATCTTTTAAAAAGATACCTATGATTTCCTTGCCTAAATCAACATGTGACAAATAAATCCCTATCAGAATCTCACAATAAAATCACTGAAAAGAAAAATTTGGGACACTTTGCTATTGTATCACAATGTAAAGAAATGTCATTTTATCATCGTTGCTCTCTTGTACAAATCATGACTCGCATGTGAATAAATAATTGAAGTTAAGATTTCAAAAGTTTCTTCTTTTTAGTGTATGAATTGTAGATTGTATAAAATTATTTTGCCTAACTTTTCCAAACAATTAGCCCATCAAAAATAAATAAATGAATGAATAATACAATTTTCAAACTATGGTTATTAGTTGCATTAGAGGTTCAAAAAGAAATAACTAATTCCTAAAACAGAAATTATGCAAATGTTAATATTTGCTTAGTATTTCTAATAATAATATACTTATTACAAGGTGCTAAAGAATTAATGAAACTATTTAATAACAATGTTAAATCATTACTGTTTTCTATAAAGGAATAAAATTTCATTTCTCCTTTTCATATTTTTTCAAATATAGAATTAAGACAAACAGATAAAAATAATATATTTTGTATACAGTGGGTATCATGCGTTAAACTGCACTGAGTGGACTTAATATAGAAGAGATATTATTTATCCATAATGTACCACTGTTGAATAATCTTGAAGTTCCATGACAAAAGACAAGCATATTTTTATGTTGAGGAAAATTCTTCATATAAATAGTCAATAAATAGTTTATCAACCATCATCATGGATATGATAAAGTAATCAATCAAATTCCAGATAGAATTTGTACCTACTTGTCTTAATACATCAAAAAGCACACTATATCATTTTCTCACATATTTGCAAAAAAAGAATTTCCATTATAAATTTCTTAAAATAAAAAATGTATTGTTGACCATTACTACAATCAAATATAGAGTGGTTCATATGAATTGGCAGCTGATCTTCAACTCCGGAGAAATCATTCATTTGCGAAAGAGGTGAAAAATATAAATGGAGCATGGTTTGCTGATAAATTATAGGTTTGTAATAAATATATTTTAAACTTGGCACATATACTCCCCTTATTCTTATTAATGATATATCTTCAATCAGATGTAATGAAAGAGTAAAGCTCAACCAGATCTCATAAATTTTAATCCATGTCCATCTCCTAATTTATCAAAAGAGATTTGTCCGATATCATATGATTCTTACATCACACCTATTAACTTATAAGAATCAGGTTATCGTAAAATATTAAAAAATAAAATATTTACCTGCTCTTTTAGAACAAATTTAACCCAATGATAAGCAAGCAAATCGGTCTGCAAAATCAAATTATATCATGAAATATAGCAGAATTAATAGAAAAAAAATGTGCATCATTAATTATTTGCTTTATGTACTTGCAATTTTCAGATGCAATAATACATATAAACTACAAATATTTCAAGCAATATTTGAACAAGCATAATAATTTTTTTAATAATCATTAAAAAACTATTAAAACTGATAATTTCAGAAATTTAAACAAATCAATGCGCGAAATCCAGTTTTCAAGAACATTACAAACTACAACTATTTAAATTTTGCTTTGCAAATTAAAATAATTTATATTATTTTAAACAATTTTCAGTTTCTATTCATCAACTTAACAGAATTATTACTCAGTTTTAAGGAAGCAAAACAAGTTGGTCAGTAAGGACCTCTGGCAATATTATAATATTATTATAATAATTTTTAAAAAAAACATTTCCAATATTTCAAATTAAACTCAAAATTTTCTCTTTAAACACAATATTATTTCATTTATATCAGTTAAAAGTTTAAAAAACAGAATTAAAACAAAATATAAATACCTGTAAAAATATCATCATTTAGATAAACAAGATAAACATGTTTTATTATTTAAAAAATCCAATGCCAAAAAATTTGAAGAAGAAAAAGCACTAAAATGTTTAGAAGTAGTCTAAAAGTAGTAATTGGTAGCAATAGCGATCATAGCACACAAAGCAGCCAGACAGAATTCAGTTGAAGGAGGGAATTCACATTGCTTCACTCTATGACCTCTCCAAATGTCTGCAAATCTCCACTGTCTCCTCGCTTTAGCTTTATCCAACTGTCATCTCACTATTTCACGACTGGCTACTCCACACACAACACGATGCTGTTTCTACAATAAACAACAGGACTCGGCACACAGATCAATTCGGCAATCGCTTGAGCTCCTCGCTAGACTGATTCAACTAATTATTATAGACTCTTTATACGATTGATTTTGGTCTATGAGTTGGGTTGACAGGGCGCTTAGCCCCGGAAGTGGCTTATCCCTGGTTACTGCAATTTACTAAGAACCTGACAGTCAATATATTGCTGTGGTCACCTTTGACGAGCACTGAACTGACTACTATTCATGATAGCAAAAGCGTGAATGAAGCCGAACTGGTGAAGCTGAGAGACTGGAGGTGTAGGTGAGGCGGTATCCAATCAGAGAGGTCCATCGTAAGGGGTGCAGGTGGCAGGGTGTAACTGTACATGGGTAGCTGAGGAGAGTTCCTGGCCGTGGGTTTGGGTTGAGGCGCTGGATAAGTCATTGCTTCTGGGCAGCCAATCGGAGTAGAGGAATTCAGCAATGGGAGGGTAGAACTGGAAAAATGATTCTTTGAGTGCGTTGAGAATGATTATCTTCAGGGTCTTTTGTTTTTCTTGCTAGTTTAGCTGCTTTGATGAGCCAGGGAATTCTTTTAGTACAAATCTTATTTCTTTGAGGGCTTCCAACATTTCTTTCATGCCATTAATTTCACCGGTTATATGGTCCTCCAAAGTTGGGGTCATCCTTGTTTCTGGCGGTGAGTGGTGGTATTCCTTGATATTTTGATGCACTAATTGAGGGGAGGGGGTATACCTTATTCTATGTTCCGAGCTCTTGGCAATTTGTGCATAGGTAGGGTGTTCTGCTCTGTATGTCAGTTTTGGGTAATTTTTACAGCCTTTCCATGCTGCAAGATGACCAGTTTCATGGCAGTTAATACAGACAGGGTCTGGTATTCTCTCTTTGATTTGGCATTCACGAATTTGATGGGGGCCTCCACATTTAATACATTTAAAAGTCATTCTGAAAGTCCTTGCTGAGTGGAAAAAACCAGAGCAATTAAAATATATTGTGGTAGTAGGCTTCTTTCTATAAGTTCCAACATTTATCCTGAGATGTAGCAAACTTTTCGTTGTAGATGTTTATTGTGTTTGATGTTTTCTTAATTTCCAAGAGGAAGATGAGTTAGAGTGTCTCTTCCTTGTAGTTCCTTGAGAGATTCTAGATACTTCGTAATTCTTCTCTTGCAGTTCCATCTTAATTTCAACTTTATCTGAATTGTCTGGTAGCCCTTTGATGATAAACTTGATTGGCTTAATATCTTCACTCTCAGAGAGGAAGTATTCTTTTGCTTCATCCAGATATTTTATTATTTGTGTTCTTTGCATTTCAATGGCTGGCTGTATGGCGATCTGAACAATCTATTTTCTGCTTCTGGGAAAGATTTATGAAGTTGTTGGAGTATTAGCTTGTAGTGGTCCGTTAATTTAAGGTTGACAGTTGGTATTTTTCTTTTTTCGTAGTTTGCGTCCAGTTGAATTTGTTGTAAGGCATCAAATTTATTACTGGTAGGGTTATTATTTCTAACTTCCTAGGTTCTTTTAATTTTTGCAGATTTCCTTGACGAAACCACTTTAACCCATTATTAACCGTCAAGCTTTTCCCCCTTGAATTTGTCTCATCCTGCAGAGGTGTGTTTTGGGAGTTTTTTCTCTTCATTTTTGAGGCATATTCTGTTATTTGTGGAGCATTTTCTATTTCCATCAGAGCATCCGATTGTAGATAGGGATTCGGCAGTTTTGGAAGGGACATGAGCTGAGTGCCCTGATGTCATCATAAATAGTTTCTTTTTCACCCTGGAGTTCTTTAACTTTATTTAATTCTTACAAATAGTGGCTGGTGTCGGCCTGGTTTTTTGCCTCCTTTTGTCGTAGTGTGTCATTCAGTGCATCTATCTTTTCATCTATTTCCCAAGCTTGAAGCTCTCTTTTTTGCAAGAAATTGCAAATATCCTGGTTGTTGTTTAAGTGGTACGAACAATTCGGAAGAATGCAGGGGCCTTTCCCCTTAAGCAGCATCTTGTAGAAATCAATATTATATGTTAAACGGTTGATGTTTTTACGATCTTCGGTTGAGAGTACATCTTTACCAAAAAAAAAAACAATTTTTTCATGTCTAAATTCTTTGTATTTTTCTTGCGTGTTTCTCGATTCATTTTCAAAACCCTGAATATCATTGCATTATTTCTGGAAGTAATCCAATCGGTTCGAATAGTTGCTAAGAACTGAAACCCGGCTAGAGAGCGAATTCTCCAAGCGTCTGTCTCTTTCCATGGCTGGAGACCAACGAAAATTTTGGAACGATTGATTTCGGCTTGAGAATGCCGGCCTTTTATAGTTCCCGGAGACAGACCGAGAAGTTTCTGGACCAATCATTCGCAACTTGTTTCCAATTGGCTGAATCGCTAAAATTCTGGAAATTTCCAGTAATGTCTATTTTGCCGCCAAGTTTGTCGCTAAGTCCTGATTCTGCATCCGATCAGCATCCAACAGGAGCTGTTTGTAAAACGGTCTTTCCGATGATTAAACCAACGATGCTGGGAAGCAGTATCACAAATTTGGAACAATATTGCTACTTGCAGAATGTTAATTTCACTTTAAATGGCAAATTAAACTAATCTACTGCATTTTATTATTGTTTATATATTTTTAAAAAACCCTACACATATTGTTCAGAATTTTTTTCAAGCAAATTTTTTAGAATAATTTTTAAAAGCATATCAATAATAGAATTTAAAAAAAAAACTTACCATGTATACACCATGAGTATCTTTTGTAGGAAGTTCTGAATTAATGGATGCTTCCATTTGATTGATTAACTGGAAATAAAAATAAATTATTGGATTAGAACATATAAAATTTAGTGCATAATAAAAATACATGACCAAGTATGAAAATTATAATACCTTATGTACAACAGCATTGTCTTTATTATGCTTGTCCAAAAACTTTTCATATATATCCTGAAAAAAAAAGTATGAAATACAAATTTTAATGAATAAAATCAAGCTAATAAACATAAGTTTTAACAATAAAAAATCTGACGGCTGAATGAATATTTTATTTCAGAGTTTATAGATTTGTCTTTCTATATAGTTTATGTTTACAAAACTTTTATTATATCGATCTTATAATTTTTTATCACAATTAAATGATATCATCTTTGAGTTTAATAGTTTGTTTGATGAACTTCATAAAACAGTAAGTATACTAGTAACAAACTGAATACTTTTTTAACCATTGGAAAACAATATCTCATTATATTTATCTATGCATACAAAAAAATAGAGTCAAAATTAAAATCCCTCCACTATTTTTAAAGTATAATTTGACCCAATGTCATTAAGTCCAAAATTTTAGAAAAAATAAATCCATCTAATCAAATGAAATTTAAAATATCTTTGTGTCTGGTAATATAAATGCATTTAGTAATGTAAATTAATATCTGTAAAAAAATTCCAGAAATTTAAATTTTACATCAAATTTCAAAATTAAATTACAAATTACATCAAAAATATCTAATTGCAAATTTCAAAATTACATAAAAAATATGTAGAAAACAATGATAGACCAAAGTGATATACTACTTCTAAATATAATAATGGAATATTCACTTGCATAATAAGAAATGGTAATTTATTTGTAACATAATCTTTTATTACAAGCTATTTTCTAGAAAAATATAAGCTATATTGCAGTATTGTAACAAATAATTGAATTTCATGAATAAAATTTTTAAAAAATGAATAAACAAAATAATATACTTTGTATTGATCTGTCTCATCTTGCCAGTGACTAAGGATATGTTTAAGAATGAGCAAGTAATACAATCGTTCGCCAAAATAATAATGCCATACCTGAAAGGAAAATATTGCAATATAAATATAAAGGGCATATAGTTTGTTTCAATTTTTATTTTGTTATATAACATTGATTTTTTTTTGCTATAAAATATTTAGTTTATATATATATATATATATAATGCATATTTTAATTGAAGCAGAATGCAAGTTCAAAGATATAGAAGACGTTTTGGATTTTTTAATATTCATCTCGGGAAGGCAAGCATGATTATTTACAAGAAGGCGCAGTGAGGCACAAAAGCAGAAGTAAAGAAGGGATGAAACAAACGATCACTAGTCTTATATAACATGGGATTTACGGACATGCGCCAATTCAATACACATTTTGACCTTTGACACCTTGGTAAGGGCACTGAAGGGATCACTTTCATTTGATACGTAATACTGATGGCACATTAATTTTATAGAGGAATTAATTAAACCAAAAGTGGAATTGAATCACAAAATAAGAGAATATTTTACTATGGGTTAAATTAAGATAAAGTTTTGGAAAAATTTGGTTAAATTAAGAGAATAAAATATCATTATATATATATATGTAATGATATTTTAAACTTTTAATTTCAACTTAATTAATTTCCAAGATTTTATCTTAATTTAGCTCATAGTAACTTCATTCTAAAAATATTCTCTTATTTCGTGATCCAATTCCACTGTCTCTACTTAATTAATTCAAGAGAAGCTTTGTTAAATTGTTGAATCAGCTAAAATCTAACTTTTCCACACTACGCGTGAAGAGATAACATACCTCTGATCAAGCAAATTCTTTTTTAAAATCTCCCTTTGTTTCCCCTACCTTCTCGGCGCCTGTAATGAAAATCCCTATCGAAATCTCATAATATATTGGCACTGTAGAGAAATATTTTCCCTATCAAAATCTAAGGTTATATAAGGCGAGGGATAATTTATTTCGGCCTTTTTTCCCCACTTCGGCTATTGTACTGCTCTGTGGCGGACGTCTTGTCCGCGTCTCTGCTTGTAAATAATTATGCTTTCCCGATGGATTAAAAAGAAATTTAAAAAGATAAAAAGTCTCTTCACTGCTGGTCATAACTGCATCATGCTTACAACAAATAATATTACATATTAAAAAGCCGACAGAATTCGAAATTATTACATATATATATGGAGATGTTTTAAGCAATGCAAGATTTTTTATTTTTTTCTCAGCAGTATTGGAAAAAAAATTTTTATTCTATTGGGAATAGTAAAAAAGCAATACATATTTATTCCAATTAAAGATTTTATTATTTCCATTTTAAAGAGTAACTGTCATTTGTAAATAGAAGACCAATTTTTAAAAAAATGCTACTTTAATTATTCACATCAAGTAAGAAAACATTTAAACTATAAACCATATCTGCCATTTCAATAATGAATAAAATAAATCTAATTTAAATCAAAATGATAAATTTTATGGAATCATTGAAAGAAAAGGAATAAAATTAATATTACTCACTTCTAACAATAAGGATTGTAAATGGCGTTCATTCATAAGTTGTGCCTAGAAATATATAAATTTAGAATTGGGGAAAAACACTTTTCAAAATATTATTTTACAATTATGAAATGAGAATATTTCTTTTAATGCAGTAAGAAAAAATTAAAAAAAATTTGAGAAAACCTAAAAAATTTGCAACAATAAAAACATAAACAATAAAAATTTGCAAAAATTAAAACTTTTTAAAAACTTTTGCTAAAATATAATCTATCATTACATCACCCATGAAAACATTTAAAATTCTCCTTTAAAATTTTTATATACATCTGCACCACAAAATTATATTTATACATTATTTTAAGTTATCCAAATCAACATATATAACTAAACATTTAAATAATGAATGCATTAATAATATGCAGTGAGTTCCAAATAAATAACTTACATTAAATCAAATTTCAAACTTTAATAACAATGAAAAAAATCTACCATTTTATTGTGATATAAATTAATATACATACCTCTAAAGTTTTTTGAGTTCCTTTAAATTCATATGTGGTATATGATACAAATAACTCATAACACTGCATAGCATCAACATTCTAGGAACAAAAGATTTACTTAAAATTTGAATTCTTTGTAAACTTAAGAAGACTAGAAAAATGCATAATTACCATACATTAACAAGTAAAGATATAAATAAGTTTTTTAACAAGTAAAGATATAAATTTATAACAAATTGATCAAACTTCTAAAAGTTAATATTCTAATTGTTATAATAATGAAAAAATTCATACTACTTTTAACAAATAAGTAAAATAAAAATAATAAAATTTTCTGAAAGAGATATCATTTTTCTAACTCTTATAATTAAATAATACATCTTTTGACAGCAGCATAAGAAGGTTATTTATATAGATTCTAGCTTCTTTTTAACCTCCGTAACTGTATGTATTCTTAGCTAAAAAGTACAAATATTAATTTTGAAAAATCTTTAATTTAACCCTATAAAATTAAACTATACAAAATGTGCAGTATCTATAAACGGTGTTTTATCCCTAGCTGCAATATCTCAAAATGACACATAGTTCTTAGATACAATATTAGCAAATACTGCTACCATTTTCTTCCTGGTAGCAATATAGCATCTGTACCAGCCTATAAGAAGAGAAGAAAATTCTGTCAACATAACATTTGAACCACCGAATGATTCACAAGTTTCTCTCCCAACATAAAACTGACTCGTAGGCTCTCTAATCATTCTAGAATATAAATGTTGTCTTCTGCCTTATTATAAGACCAAATATCCATATTTATTATACTGATGAAGAAATATAAGAACCTATAATGCTATATATGCTCATATTTTTAAAAAATTATTTTCCAATAGCTTGAAAAAGGAGAAAAGCACATTCCTCTTCCACAATAATGTTATGAGATTTATCACATAATTTAAAGATTTAAAAAAAATAATCAATAAATTCATACTTACTATAAGTTTACTCAACTTCGAAACAAACTCAAAATGCATCTCTTCAACAGACTTTTTCAAGGAATCCAAGGATTGTGAACTAAAAGTTTGTAATATTTTTTTATTTCCATTTTTACTTTTTTAAAAGATATGTATCATTTTTCTATACACAATTCCTGTTTACTATTACTTAATAATGAATATAATATTTGAACATTAAGTGTTTAAAAATATCAGAATATGTCTTCCAACAATAAAAAGAAAAAATTCAGGTTTGTTTTAAAAATCCAAAACTGTTAATATTACCTGGCTTTCTTGAAAAACAATATTCCATTAATAATGCGATCACTATTTTCCTGAAGTTCATATTCAACTAATTCCTAAAGCAAGGAAGATTGATTATTGAGAATGCTGTATTGAATAAAATAATTAATAACTCAAAGAATGTAATAAGTCACTACATATACTAACCTTGCAATTCAAAATAGATGAGCCACATACTAAAGACCATAGATCTTTGGCTGACCTAAAATGATTATTGAACAATTCGAGGTAAATTCTATGCCTTACATTTTGGAAAAGTAAAAGAAAACAAACAGTAAGTTTTGAATATATAATAGTTTTACCCATAAATGAATAGTTAAATGAAAATGAATAAAATGAATTCCAAAAATAAATGTAGCAAACATTTCCATCTACGATTGGTGATTTATTTGTTGCAATTTTTATACCATTTCCAATTTTTTATGCTTTATGAATTGATAATTATTCTTTACAAATTTTGATATCTATAACATATTAAGCTTTCAAAATTACATCAAAATTTTTATCTTCCTATTTTTTTCTTTCATAATTTGAGAAATAAATGGGTTTTCCTTAATTAGTATGCTTTTTATTTCAGTGCTTTTATTTAATGTACCATCTTTCTCTTATTACTTTATACTGTAGCTACTCATTGCTTATAATATTTAATTTTGTATTTAATATTTACCTGCATTTTTATGTCAGTTGTCTATCAAAATTATATAGGTTTTTGTTCCTGTAATTGATTTCTGGTCTTAAATAAATGTCTATGAACAGTATCTCTCTTTATAAGATGTAGGGCCTAATAAAACCCTCTAGAGACACTTAGATAATACAAGCTTCAAGGTCACTCTATTCTCTTAACTAACTTCGAAAAACCGATTTGGTTTGTTTATTTTATTTTAATCTTTATATAAGCAGTGTTAAATAGCAAATTTTGACAGTTTCAGTAAAACATTAATAATGAATCTCTTTGAAGGAAACTGGTATTGTTACCTTTCATTTAAAAGAATTATTTAACAAAATAGTTTTTTTTTAAAGCAGAACTTCTCAAAAACAATTTTTACATTATTTAATTACAAGACTGAATAGTTTTTCAAATCATAGAGTAACATATTTTTTTATAGATTGATTATCTTTTAATAGCACAACAGCCAGTAGTAGCTAAACCGTACCATTTTATAGACTAATAAAATCAACATAATATAAAATTTAAAAAATATGATATAAAACTTACAAAAGGTAACTATGAAAGCTGTTTACAACTGTCTAAAATTTAAACAATACTTTATTTTAGTTCATAAGTGTGTATATGACTCTCGAAATTAAATAAAAGCATCTAATTAAATTGCTCCATAAATAACATTCAAAAATTTTCAAGGCCTTAGAAACTCCCATGTAGTTGTTATTTAATAACCTAATCATGACTGGCTGAATTTAAACTTTCACAAAAAGCCAGTAATTACAAATCATTACTGAAGCAGTTTCAACATTAGATTTAAAGTATTTTTAATGACTAAAATCATAAATGTCTTTGATAATATAATGATATGGATATAATATATAATATTAAAACGTTCAAATTTTAAAAAGAGAGAGAAAGAGGTGCATAAAAACAATAGAATATTTACGGAAAGTAAGATTTCATGAATGATAAGCATTTCAATATGATATTATGGTAGATTTATTACATACACGACACATATATGACACACTATATCCGAAAATATAACAAGTCACATCCATCACACATCTTGAAACATTTTGCTATCCCAATTTCATGATAACCAGTAGTTTTAATTTCATTTAGTTTTTGAAAACATGATTTTTTAAAGAAATTATTTTATATTTTTCACATAAGATAAAAGAAAAAGTAATTATAAAGGCAGAACAATGAATAAATAAAATCAAAGCATTACATTTTTTACTGTAAACAATCAGAATTGCAGAATTTTGGAGAACATTTTTAAATTGTATCCAAATAAATATATATATTTTTTTTTTTTTATTGTTGTGGAATGTACATTCTACTTATAATGTTAAAGATGATGAAGCTTGACAAGCAGAATAGGAAGAATTTCATTGGATGCAGAATAAAATCAGTTTTTGAAAATTCTAATTTAAATCCTTCAACTTGTTTCGCTTTAGTGTCATATCTCAATAATTATAGTCGACTTTTGAATATTTAAAATTTCACTGAAAAATAATTTTATCAATTAATTTTAAAATTAAGACACATGCTCTTAAGAGCAATATTTTGCTTTATTATCTGTATATTTCTCCTCATAATTTGTAAAAATATTATTTTATAATTTTTATATCATCTGTTTTCAATTTTGATGCTTCTGTTAAATATGTTTACATTATAAGTTAAATCAATTTAATTAAGTGAATTTCAAAACAATTAACGAGAACAGACTATATCAAAATTAAAGAATTGTAATGCAGATAATAAAATATTCCATAAAAGGAAGCACGTAATAGTAATATTCCTGTCATAGATATCGTCCCGCATATTTTTGTCAATATAATTTCAAATAGTCACATGTGTGGAAAATAAAAAATAAAGTTTTTAGTAAGTAAATCTGATATTATACTGGAATTGTGCACACTGCGATACTATTCAGCATACTGAATAATATAAGTAGATATTAATTAAAAGCCAATAAAATATATAAATCTTAGAAATCCTTTTAGAGCCGGCTTCGGAAAACATACCTTGTGATTCGCGCCATATTTGTTTGTATTTTGAATGTGTGTGAAAGAATTGCCATTCACGAAGAAAAAAAATTAGAATGTTCTAACAAGAAGAAATGCTATAACATAGAAAATTATTATTGTATAAACAATCAAAATAAAGTCAGAAACTAATTATAAGTAATAAATATAATTTAATAATTTTCAATATTCCCTATTTCTGTCTTCCAATTAAAAAAAATTAAAATGATCAGCAGATCAAAATTCCGAAAGAGTATTGAAGTTACAATCACAGTTATTATCAAACTGTCAAGTCAAGTGTACTTGCTGAACTCAATCGAGTTTTAAATTCCGATCAAGTTTAGCGGGTATGAGTCATCGTTGTTGTCTTTCCTCAAACTAAGGAGGATGCTTCAGTTTCAGTTTTCCGTTCAGATTGCACTGAATAACTGAGCGAGCTTACAGTTGAACATGAAGATTACTTTACTATTCTGAATCCTTGCCAATGGTTTGTAATCCTACAGCTGATCTCTCATATATATATGACTCATTTCCCCTTCCTGAGCTTCAAATAGAATTTACAGAACATCTCTTTATACTTAAACCGTCTGTTTTCCCGGTAAGCGAGCAATCTAAGCATTTCTGTATTGCGTTTGTTTTCATTTTATTTGTAATATCATTATAGGGCTGTTTAAATGCGTAAAAAAGTAGCAATCGTCTCATACAATAAGAAATTTAAACATATAATTTTATGCTTTTTATTGCGTTCGAAAACATGCCGTATTTACCTTTTCAACTGGATAAATTCAAGTAAGTTCTATAATTTGTGATTCATTTAGATAATTAAAAACTGTGTAATACATTTCGTAGACAAAACTGTATGTTTTGATTATGAAATTTTCGTGTTTAAATTCATACTAGAAGGTTTTACCAGGTACGAGTAACTGAAGGTAAATCAAGCGCGATACAATCAATGTGTAATTTAACGTTAGTTCTTTACCTATTCATGCAGTTAACCAACCATTTCAGAATTCTAAAAATATAACCTGAGCTCATTAATCAATAAGTAGGTTTCAATTTTGATTCAAAGAATACTATCCTTGTGTTAGTTATTTGAAGTCCATTTCAACTTATGTTAAAGTAGGCAAATAAGCTTTGAAAATAGTAATAAAAAAGTAAATTATGACTCCAAATACTTTTATAATGCTTTTGATATTCTTTTTATCATTTAAAGAAATTTAGTGATTTAATTATTAACTAAAACTTATGTCATGCATGTAATTTTTATTTTATTATACTGAATATTTTAAAAATATTATTCGGTTTTTCATCATACAAGAGGTTTTTTATAATGATTAAAATTATTGTTAATTATTTAATATTATCTTTATAATAATTTTGTAAATGAATTGTGAACTTTGTTGCAAGTTTATATATTTTTTTGCAATAAATTATGTGTTAGTTGCAATAGGCATTCAATAGTGAACAAACATTGATTCTTATTATCTCACCTACATAATTTTATTAAAAAGATCTTAATTCCAATTTTTGGACTTTTAAAAATGTTAAGAATTTATTCACCATGTAATCAAAATAAAATAGCTCACATCTTCTGTAATTTTAAAAGGATATTGAAAAAAAAGCATTTCATACATATTTCTTATTAAATTTTTATCTATTTTAAGTTCAAATGTAATTAGATTGTAGCTTTGTAAATTATTTTCTCATTATGATCTTGTAGAAATGTTTTTAATTTCATTTTTACATGTTAATATTAATTACAATTAAAATATTTTTAAATTCAGTAAAAATTAATCAGGAAAAGTTTACTTATTTAACTTTCAGGATTACCTTAACTTCAATTTTTATCAATTGGAAAGTTTGAAATGTTAACAAGATTTTGATGCATAATAAAAATGTAGTTTCAAAAAAATTTAAATCCAATAAAAGAAGAAAAATTTGTTTTAGTGATGCAGAGGGTTACATAATAATATAAGAATTTTAACTCACTTAAATTTTTAAAATTTCAGATTTAGCATACATTGAAAATTGAGTTGGTATTTTTAATAAAGTTGTATATTACTTCACTATATCATATGCAAGTTTTCTCCTCTAAATAAAATAATAACAAAAAAAATTCCAATTATTTAAGCGTAATGAGAACTGAAATTACTTTAAAGAAATAAAATAATTTTATAATTTCCTTTCATTTTATTTTTGGTTTTAATTTTAACAAGATCTCACACTTTTTTTTTGTAATGCTTTTGTTTTAATTTATAATAATAAATATTTTACTTTTGTGTGCATTTTTTAAAAGTGGTCATTTGATAGAAATAGTGTTTTATAAAATAAGAAAGTACACAGAGTATATTAGTTAATGATGCTATGGTTTGTTAATCTTTTATGTATGTTTTTTTTTTATTTTTGATTTTAAAAATAATATTTTTACTTTAAATATATTTTCATCTGTTTAATGCATGGATGTTTAACAAAGGACCATTACTTCTGATTGGGTCATCTGGAAAAATGGTGGAATAAAAAAACTCATGTGGGATTCTTCGAACTCATCATTTTTCAGATTCTTTTACATTTCAAAGAAAAATATTATTGAAAATCAACTTTGCTTTAAAAATAATAAACGGTTATTTTTAGTTTATTCCCTTGTTTATTTTTAAGCAAAAATTTGCTGAAAACCAGACAGTTTGAAAACTCCAATTTAATGGAGGTTTTTATTCATGTTCGGTACATCTTTATTTTCTAGCCATAGTACAAACATGAGGCGCAAGAGTCCAATCATCCATCGTAAAAGTGGGGCGATGAGCAATGAAAACAACACCCCAAAGCATTCGACTCCACAATCTTCCAACACACTTCAGGTTTTATCCCCACATTATGGAACTTCTGGAGCTAACACTCCTTCAGGATCTGTGTATTTGACATACTGGCCTTCTACTTTTGACGACCAGGGTACCGCAAATGAAGCCACAGATCTGGTAAGAAAAATGTTCATTTAAAAGGGTTTTTTTATAAAAAAGATATATTGCTGTGTTTTTCAACTTGTTCATATATTATGTTCATCCTGTTTCATTCGCCTCTTTAGATTTTTGCTTAATTTAATTTTTGCAGTTTGTGCTATTAGTTATTATCTCTTATTAGTATTTGAAAATTTCTTTTTGACATATTGCTGTGTTCAACTTGTTCATACATCATATTCATCCTGTTTCATTTATCTCTTTAGATGTTTCCTTAATTTAATTTTTCTAGAATATATTATTAGCTAAACAATGGCTAATATATTTGCTATATATTTAAAAAAAAAAAGAAACAAACAATGCTGTTATTGAAATTGATGCGTATATTTTACATATATTTGTTAAAAGCTGCATCTTTAAAATCTGTACTAATATAAAAAGTTAATATCTATCGTAAAAAGCTAATAAGTAATGAACAAAGCAAGCAATATTCTGTACATACAATTCTATAATACATACTATATATATTCTATATAAGTCTAACATATATGTTTCTTCATCAAAAATTATATAGTGATTCTGCACAAAATATTGAAAATATGGTAATAATTTTTCATTCTATATGCATAAATTATTCTACGAAACAACCATTTTAAAAATTAGCCATAAATAAATTTTAAAAAGTATACTATCCATGTTTAATTGAAATATGTAAATAGGATCCAAGGTTCAAAATAAATCTCCCTGGTATAAGAAACAATATTTACATTCATGCAAGATAAAATCAGCTGTAGTCACCATGGTTTCTTAATCTATATACCAGCCATTGTTTAGAGATTTTCTTTTAAATAATTCAAAGAATATTAGTTCTGCAATTATTGTATTTGCGAGCTGTTGTGATCCAATGATAATCTTGGCTTTAAGAGTGAAAGACTGTGTATCTGACATTAAATCACACTGTAGATCTACCATATATTCTGTTCATGCCCTCCAACTATTATGGCATTTCCGTTGTTGTTATGGGAATTAGGTGAAGATTATGGATATATAGTGGAAAGATACAGAAAACTAAAAAAAACCTCTGAATTCTCACTCACAGCAATGCTAAAGGTTAGTGGGGAAAATTTTTTTTTTTAACATGGTCAATCTTGTTCCTGTATGAATGTAAAAATACTGGCGTTGTTCCTTATTACAAAATGCGTATGGGAGTTTACTATAATGTTAAACTGAGCGAGGGTGAACTTAAAAAATGCTATTAATAAAAATTAATAAAAAATTATAATTGCTATTTAATGAAAAAAAATAAGAAAAATTGTAATTGTTTCACAGGTATTGTTAATTTGTTTGATCAACAAAATTGTATTGTGTTCTTTTTTTTTTATGTAAAATTTTTTCACTTGTATATTTAATCAATAATGAATATATGTTAAACAATTTTGAGTAAAATTTTATTTTTCAATAATTTGTGGATATTTGTTATATGTAATATATCTATAAGAAGTGCTATGGATGACTGGGTAACCATTATTGGAGGGTATGGTTGCTTTAGTGCACATTAAATTCCTTAAGGTTTTATCTGCTCCATTGTTGTGTTGTGGAAGTTTTGAGATCCTTGCCCTGATCATGATTCAAAGTAATGCTTAATCTCAAAATAATATCTTCTGTACTTTCACAATTAGATATAAATCTAGCTGAACTATGCTATGCAATAATATTACCTTATTATTTCAAAACATTAGAACTTTAAGGAGTAGGAATTTTACATAATCAGATGCATGCTATTAATGAAAAGAAAATATCTATATGTCTCTGAAATCTATCTCTAATAATGAATTACTGTAATTATAATGAATCCAATATAACCATAACTCAAATAATGAATCCCCTTGATGAAACTTTAAGGATTTAAATTTGGAGATAAAAACATTTATGGATAATCAAAATAGCTTTCATCTCTTCGTTGGCATTTACCCAGTTTTTCTGAAACAGCTTAGTTTAGTTATATTAATATCCCATTTTAGAGCAATACTAGATCTATTTTGGGACAAACCTCATAATTTTGAGCCACGGTTAGATGATGTATCATGCTACATTTTGGCTGCAAAAAGATAAATAATTCTGTCAGTTGATTGCAAATTAACTGTCAAACAGCAGTGTTCCGGCTTATGTATGATTTATTGCATATGAGTTATGAATGTCAATGATATATAATTATTAATATTAAATTAATTTTGAATATACAATTAAAATTATTTAGGAAGTACCTGTGGGACGTCCAAGTATTGGTGCTCATGAATCTTCTACTAGTCAATCATTACTACAAGATGGTAATGAAGGTGGTTCTACACCTGATTTCCAGCGAACACGAGCTGCAATCGAACACACATACCAAAAGATTGCCCGAACCAAAGAACTGATAAAGGAAGGTCAAACTGCTAGAGATGGTAACATTCTTAAAAGTTTTTTATATCTTAATAAAATTTCTTTAAAGTTTGTTTTGATTTTATGGCACAAAAGTTAGATTTGGACTCGTTATTTAAAATCTTGTAATAAATTTATATCCATTGTTTTAAAATGGCAAATGCTATGTGACAGACAAAATATGATGATGCATGTTCTACTGCAAACAATGTGTATAATAAAATGTGATTTGAGCCTTCTTGTGGCTGTCTACTGTTATATGCCTTGCCTCGGGCATATAACAAACTTTTGATGCATTTTGTGAAAATAATTTTGTTTTTCCTTGATTTTTTTTGAAATTTTGTTTTCAATTTGTTTGTCATAAAGAATTTGAAATCATTAATATGTTTTTGAATGTTTTCACTTATTGATAAGTTTCCTTGCTGAAATTGATTATTAGTTCCAATTTTATGTGTCTTTGTATGTATATTTAATGTAATTTAAGATAATATTTATATCTACCCAGTTCTTTTGGCAGAGCAGTTTAATGCCAAATTGACCAACAGTAAAAAAATATGTCTCTAGGTAGGGCGATTATCCTTTCTGGTTATTCTATTTTGAATAGAATATACTTTTTAATAAAATCAATTCCAACCACGCAAAAAATTTCTTCTTATTTAAAAATGCTGAAAATATTTTACTTCTAGTAATAAAGTAAGTATATCAAAATTTTGCCTACTTTTATATATATATATATATATATATATATATATATATATATATATATATATTCTTTTTATGTTTTAAAGTAATAAGACAAGGATCTGATTATTCGATTGAAACATGCAAAAAAAAAAAAAAAAAAAAAAGAATGGTCTTTAATGGGAAGTTCCTTAATGTAAAATTGTAATTTAAATTTCATAAAGAAAATGTTATTTGAATGTTTAATATAGAAATTATGAATTGTATTTTAACAAATTGAATCTAATATAGTAGTAATTGAACATCTGAATTTTATTGATTTTAAAATAATTCTGTCATCAATTGCTGCTTATAAGATTAAAGGTTCATTACATTCTTAATGATTTATAAGATTGAGGAATAAGTTTAATAATGGAATCAGATTGAAACTTTATTGCCTACTAATTCATCATTTAAAAAAAATATATATTTAAAAAATTTTAGTAATATTGTCTGACTTCTAAATAGAGAATGTTTTTTTCTGTTTATTTATGTGTGTACACATTTGTTGTAGGAAAAAATGTAATAAATTTTAGTGTTAGCAATTAAGTTCTTGAATTGCATGCAAATAGTTCAGAAAATATTTTTCTAAACTATCAAATACTATTCTATTTCACAGAAAATGTGAATGAATACTTAAAGTTGGCATCAAGTGCTGATAAGCAACAATTACAAAGAATTAAAAGTGTTTTTGAGAAAAAGAATTTAAAAGCTGCTCAATCTATAGCACAACTCCAGAAGAAATTAGAAACTTATAATAAAAGAATCCGTGATTTGGAAACCCATGGATTAAGTAGCAGCCATTGGCAACCAAGAGAAGTTTTGCGAGATGTTGGCCAGGGCTTGAAGTAAGTACTCATTTAAATTGTTTCCTGTATAATTATTTTTAAAAAGATCTTGAATTCTAAAGTGAAAATATGAAGTCTCCATTGACTTTTTCTGTTAATATATTTTATTAAAATGTTGATGGTAAAGTGCAATTCTAATTTATGCCCTATTCTATATCTTGAAACTCTTTATTCTAAAAATAATTTACATATCAAATATATTCTATTCATTATGTGTATCTAGGTTTATTTTCAAGGAGGATACATCTGATAAAATTAGAAATTCTAATATAATTTGTAATTTTTGAATGGCTGATTATCACAGAAATTCTGATCTAATTAGTAATTCAAATGATAGAATTCGTGAGCTTATTTCAAGGAGATTAGTTTTTTAAAATTAGATTCAAAAAAAGATTTGTGTAATCTCATGTTTGGAGTTGCATCAAGCTTATTATGATAGTTATTGCTATATACATAAGACCAGTAAGTTCTTTCTACTACATGAAAAAATATAAAATATCATATTTATTGAACATAAAGTTTTGGTGCTTTTTTTATTATTATTATTTCATTCTTTTGTAACTTTTCCAACTTGTGGAACTTTCAGTTTTTATACAAACATTCAAATAAAACTATAATTTTTTTGTCTTAATCACTTGTTTTGGTTTTCTGCCAATGCTAACTTTATGTTTGTGTATCGTTGATTGCTTTTCATATGCTACAAGGTAGAAATCTGTTGTCTAGATAATTAGTCATACAAGATTCTGCAATATTTAATGTTTAAAAGAAAAGACACTATAAAATTCTTACTTGATAGTGATATAATCTTTAGTTTTTACAGTTTTAGAATTGAATTGTGTATCTGAAAAATCCATTTTGGGTTGTTTAATAAAGTTTATGTGAATTTGGTCACCAATTCAACCATCTTTATAAAAAATTGTGGGTTTGTAGATAGCATAGCAAGAAAGAAGAGGTTTTTCTCACTTTCTACAGCAATTGAAAGTGGAATTACCATCACTGTGTTTCCATAGTAGGGTTGAGTATGAGACAAATGGTGGCTTTTGAGCTTTCAAAACCTAGTAATTTATTTCCTTTTTCCATTTAAATTGTATGTTGCTCCTTTAGGCATTATTTCCTTGTCCTTCTGTGAAGTTTAGAAATATCAATCATAATTTTTTTTTATTGTAAAAGTTTTAATTATGACCATTTATGTAAATGTTGAAATATAATGATTTTTGTTTGTGTTAAACTGTCTAGTTTTAATTTTTTTAATTAAATTTAAATTCTCTTAAATTTATTTTTTGGCACAATTTAATATTTTTTTGGGTGTCTCTTGCTGATATTTTATTTCTGTCAAATTAATTAATTACTTTATTAGCTTTGGGGACATCTTTTATTTGATTTATTTTAAAATTTTTGGTATAGATTAAGAAAATGTTAAATAAAAGGATACACATAGAGTTTTTTTTAATGACTGCTGTGTTCTGAACTTTTTAGATATGTATATTGTTTTGGTATCTGTGTTAATTGAATATTATAAGGGTAAAGCTGTACCTATAGTTAAGAATATCAATTAATTTATAATTTCAATTTTTCAATGAGCAATATTCTATTGCACCTGGGTACTGTCTATCATTTGGAAACAGAGGTGCAGATGATAACAGCTTCCTCAATTAAAATTTCATTTACAAACGATTTCTGCGGTAAAAAGTTACAATATTAAATTCTTCAAAAAATATGCTTATATAACTTATTTGCAATGGGACATGAATTGCAGAACTCTCTAGACTTCACCATGATTAGTAGCTTGGCCAAATTTGAAAATGAATTTTAAAATAATTGTATACCTTTTATAATCTGACTAGGTATAAAAGGCATACAATTATTCTGTGGGATTAAATGTTTTTGAACTTAAAAGTGTTAGCATAAATTTATCTGACCCTTCAATTTGTGTAACTTTTGTGTTCATGAAAATATAACAGGAATTTAATTTCTTTTGAGATTCTATTATTACTATTTACTCTTAAAATATGTATCTATTTTTTGTACTTGGAAAAAAATAACTTTTTTAATTTTTTTTTAATGTAGTATAAAATTGTTATACAGTACTGAAATTCAGACAATGTTTATTATCAGAAATTAAATAATGATTGTAATTTATCTATAATAATTAATTCAAAATTATTACACAAATAATTTATAACTAAGGTTTTTAATTTAGTTTGATCTCTATGTTGATATCCATTTTATAATAAAGGAACTAAATCTAAGGAAATAAAGAATAATTAGTTTTTATTCTAAATTTATCTTAAAATTGAAAATTTGTTGACTTTTAGGGATGTTGGTGTCAATATAAAAGAAGGGATCACTGGTTTTTCTGGGTAAGTTATTTTTATTGTGCTCATGGTATTAAATTTTTTTTTAAGTATAGTCTTTTCTTTCTTCGTGATAAATTGCTCAGAAATTGGTAAATTATTTTTATATTTATTTTTTCAAATGTTACTTTTTTCTCAGTTTAAAGCTGTCAATTTAGTATATTTTTACATTTTTAGTTCATTCTCATCATTTCTATTTATATGTGCTTAATTCATAATATTTATTAGCTGCATATATCTTTATTTGAACAGTTACTTATATGAATTTAAATCATAATTATGGTTTTTTTTATGTATATTATGCACTTTCCTGAGAGAAAACTATAGGTGTAAATTTCCTCTATTGTCACTTTTTTTTTTCTTGAAATTGCCTGTCATGGTAATAAATTTTATGTTGCTTTATTGATAAGTAATTTATTGCCATTTATTTTTTCACCTTGTTTACACTTATGACATGACAGATTTATGAGTCATCATGCAAGTGCAATTTCTCATAAATAATGAAATATTTATGAAAAGGGAGCAAGGATGCCAAAAAATGCTACTTTAAAATTATTTAAATACCTTTGTGTTTCTTTTTTATGTTCTGAATGTGGCACTAAATAATTCATATTGTTCTATAGTTGTGGTTTATATTATTTTGTACTATAATTAGGATTGAAAAATTTAAGCATAATTTTTTTTTCTTACATTAACTATTATTTTAAGGTAAGCATTGTGGTTTATTACAGTAATAACTAATAGCTATAGATTAACCAAGCTATGAAATTTTATTCAGATTTATGTCATCAAAAACATTTCCAGTCATCAAATAATAAAGTTGTGCCTTTTCATTTTAACACAATATACCCTTTACTAATTCTTTTATGTCCATTAAAAATAAAAATACATAGGTATTTAATGAATATTTCATTTTTTAGAGGAGTTGTTGGTAATATCAAAGGTGGACTTTCAGGTTTAACTCAAGCTACCCACAGTGCTGCTGAGTAAGTTTATAAAAATCTTATTCTTGCTGTTATCTTACACTTATTATCCTCTTACGTACTTATGATCCTCCCCCTTCTTTTTGTTTTTCCAGGACAGTTATGTCTAAACCTAGAGAATTTGCACATCTAATTAAAAATCGATTTGGAAGTGCTGATAATATTAGTTCATTAGAAAGTAAGATGATTCAATTTGCATGTAAATCTATGCTTTTAAAAAGAGTAAATAATTTCTGTGTATTAATATGGACTTCTATTTTTGCCTAGAACTTCCTCAAGAAGGCGCAGACTCACAGCAACGAAACATTCATGGCAGCGCCACATTCACACATAGCGGGTATTCTGATAACTTTTCTATGTATTTTCTAAGAAAGAAAATTCTTTATAATATATAAACAAATGAATTTTTGGGGCATTCATGAAAGGATATACCAGAAAAAATAGGACATTTTTTTGGACATATCCTTTGAATATTTCTTCTTGTTGTATATGATTAATATTGGTTATAGATTAATTTGTGCTGTATGTTATTTTACTCTTATTTTTATATACAAAATTATTTTTCTTAATTTTGAATAATATTTTTTATATCGGTATTTAATAATTATTGTTTTTACTACAGTATTATAGTTACTTCATCAAAAATTATAATGCTTTTTAGCTTCTAATTTTATTTCTTATTTATTCTAATTTTTAATTTCTTAGATAATGCAATGTTTGTAATTAATTGTATGCTAGCAATTAATCACCAAAAAAAAATTCCCAAAGATATCTAATTAAATCAACTATGCTTGCCAGCCACTTGTAGTTAATGCACAAGTACTGATATTCTTTTTAAAAAATATGGATAAAAAACATTATGGGCATTATTTATCAACTTTATAATTTTGGTTTTGGTCTTTCAATTAAATTAATCTTTTTGAATGTGGTTCCCTTGTATTTCATTTTTAAATGCATACAATGTAAAAGGTTTTTTTCTAAGATCAGTATTAAATGTAAATTATCTCAAAATTTAGTGTAAAAATGAGATTAATGACTGTTATAGAAATAATTTGGTATCTGAAATGTCCAAAATCTTTTTATAAGAATTTCATATTTCAGGGCCAAGTATGCTTCTGATGATGAAAGCTCTAGCTTCACATCTGGTTCTGGTCACATGGTAACCGGAAGTATTCCAAGTCCACGTCACCAACCAGGTCTCCATAGGTCACCTCCTGAACATTCCTCCACACCTACTGTCACACCACTTGTTGCAGATTTAGAACCTATTTTACAAGAATTGAGGGAAAGGCGTGAAGAATATCACCACTTAGTCGAGGAAATTGAAGCCCTCAAGGTATTTGAAACTTTTCAATTTAAAAATTTTTAAGTATTTAAAATGGCTTATAATGTAATGATATCTTTCCTGATAAAAAATTGAACAAAAACTTATTGCACAAGGCAAATTAAAGTGATGTGTTATGAGAAAACTAAAATAGTTCATTATTTGTGTTGGATTGTTTTTAGTTGACTCAATTGAAATAATTTGAAAAGTATTTTTTTCTTCAGACTTCAAACATTCTCTTATCATTCCCTTATCTATACTATGTATATATTAAAGAGGTATTTTGTAAAATAAAAATACATTCTTTTATTTTATATTCATTTGTCTTAACTCCTTTGCATTAACACATTAAAATAATTTGTCATTGGATTAATTAATATGTTTAATAAACTTATTGAATCTCAAGCTATTAATTATGAAATGAATGTGTATCTTTAACTCTTTACAGGGCCTATTATAAAATCTAGATCTATCTTAATTGGCACTAGTATATTTTGAAATACAAAAAGTACATATCAAACAAAATTTTTGAAATTTTAAATAATGAGACATTAATCTGAATTTTTGCTCCTTGTTGGGGAAGGAGGAGATTTACAACATGTTATCACTTAAAGATTATTTCCCCAAGTCTATAGATCAAAAAATTATTTTCTAAATGATACAATTTAGTTGTCATCAAATTTTCTAAAAATATTTTTATGTGTAATTTGCAACAATACTTTTTATTGCTGCAATGAAATTCAGATCATTTTCGTTGTTTCTATAAATATTTAATAACATATTTTTCTTCCGCTGTTAAAAGTTAGAAAATGAAAATATTTATATTTTCATATTCATTGGCAATGTTGCAATGTTATTTTTTTATTTCATTTCCTCAAAGACTTTGTGTTATCTGTAAACAAAGCCTTCATTTTTTTAGATGTTATTTATATTAGAAAATATATTTGGTGTATTCAATGATGTTTTGTGCTATTCTTTCATATTCCATGCATATGTTTCATTCCAGCAAATATGTGCATATGATATGTGTAAAATATACTCCATTTTAATTGGAATAAGAAAGTGATATTAAACAACATGTATCTAGTTTATTATATAAAGCAAACAATTAGGTTTTTCATGCAACTATGATGTCTACTAATGTATGACTACTAAAATAATATGGCTTAAATATCTATCACAGTTTGAAGTTTTAAAAATATTTAGATGAGGGAGCCAGTATCAAGTAAATGAGGAGCCATCAATATCAAGTTATTCATAAGATGTTTAGTTAAAATTAAATCAGCTAATATTCTTGGTGAACAAGCTGGTTGGTAAAGGTAGTTTGTGTTTTAATAATTTCTGAACCCAGAAATTTTATCGAAATTTAAAAATGATTCTATGAAGTACTGTGGATATTAAAAGGGTTTTTAGACAAAACAATTTCAGAAAATAAGATTCCTCTCTTTTTTTTTTAATCGCCATAATATTTTGTTTATATTATGCCTAAAAATTATGATAAAAAATTTGAATATATATGCATATACGAAATTTAATCTTGTAAAACATTTGTATTTTAGTCTCAAGTTCAACAAGAGTATTCTTACTTCAATCAATCACTGCTTGAAGAACGATATAGATATGAGGTAGGATTTCTATATTACACTTCATATTGTATTAATAAAAAATTTTGTAAAACAAAAAGAATTTTTTAAATTTATCTTTAAATATCAAACTGTTATTGTAGTAGATTTCATAGGATTTTCATAAATTAATAATTGATTCAGATATTATTATTTGGAGATCCTACTTATTAGTTTTCATATGTTTACGTCAAAAATAAAATTAATACTGTGAAAGATTTTTTCTTCTTTTACTTCATAATTGTTCAAAATATTCTATAAAATATATAGGGATTTTTTTGTCAGTTATGTTGAGATAGATCTTTAAAAAGTTGGGCTAAAATATTCACAATATCTACCAACCAATCATTTTAATTACTATATATTATACAGTAATTTATTTGCTTGAAATTTAATTTAAATATTTGTAAACATTTTCAGAGGCTAGAAGAACAAATGAATGACTTGATTGAACTTCATCAGAATGAAATAGAAAACCTGAAACAAGGCATAGCAGACATGGAAGAAAAAGTGCAATATCAAAGTGAAGAAAGGCTAAGAGATGTTAGTGAAATATTGGAAAATTGTCAAGCAAGGGTAATGCTTTCTTTTCATATTTTTTTAAGGGGGAAGAGAGGGGCATGTACTTACTTCCATTTTGTGCGTACTTACAAAATCATTGAACACATTGATAATAACTACAGAACGTTTATGTATCAAATGAATTTTCAACCATGTTTTGTTGACTTTTTTTATGCAAGTTTTTTTTTAATAAATTTTCTTGTTTAATATAATGTTTTCTTCATTAATAATAATGAAAAACGCATATATTTAAAAAGATTTGTGTGAGTCTTTTTGTTCACTTTTTTTTATTCCACCCATTATTGATTTTAATGAAAAGTTTTAACTGTGGTGAATATTTGTTTTGTCAAACAAAACAAAACAAAAAAAAAACTGCCCAATATTACATAGATAAATCAAATTGTGCAAATATAACAGGGACTGCAATAATACTTTTTAAAATTCTTCAGAATCAAGATTTAAAATATGTCATGATTTGCTTAGAAATTTCCTTCAGAAGTATTTATTAAGAGTATTTTATTAAGTAAAATGGAAGGGTTTATTATTGTTGTTATTCCCTTCTCTACATTAAAGTATTTAAAACTTTTTCCAATTTGTGTTGAGATATCTACAGCATTAAATTAGCTCTAAGGAGTTGAAGTATTAGTAATAGATTTGCACTTTTTTAAGAAAATTATTCTCAGAAGTTTTTATTTATTTATTTTGTTGATTTTTTTCAACTATTTTCTGTAAATTTGTAAAGGATTTTCCATGCTTATTCTTAAAAATCACACATTTAAGAAAGCTCAGTAGGTCTCTGCTGTAGCTTATGCATGGTTCAAAAATGACAATTCCAGTTAAGAAAAAAATAAATAAAATAACATAATTGCATCAACTTTAATATCAGTAACACAAAACAAAATATTAAAATTTTATAATTTGTTTGAGTTTATCCCTATAATTAAATGTACATTTTTAGTTCTCGTAGCCTTTATGGCAAGGACAAGATTTAACAGTTTAAGAAAATATTTTTAAAATGAATGTGAGTATATATATATGTATATAATATTTAGATATTAGGCCAAGAAGAAAACAAATTTCAAATTAACTTCAATTTTTTTTTTTTTTTTTTTTTTTTTTTTTTTTTTCCGGGGGAGAGCTTGCTTTATAGAAGGGAATGAAAAGAAAAGTGTGTGAAAATTTTCCCACGCTTTTTACTAAGATTCTTGTTTTTTTTTTTTTTTTTGTTGTTGTTGTTGTTTTGACATGTGTCAATTCAGGAAAGGGAATATTGAGTTTTTGGAAGAAATTTCATGGGCATTAGGAATTTTTATCCCTTTGCCTGTACTGTGAAAATTGTATAATCATCAGTTATTTTAAACCACATTAGAGTTAATTAATTTTTTTAAGTAGTATAGGCTAATTAAGATTTTTAAAAAAAGAAAATAATTAGGGTTTAAATTAGATTAAAAGACATCATTAGAATTTTCTCCCTATTGCAAAATGTAGAAGTGCTTTGGGACCCATCGATAACTACCTTATAGTGGTGTCTAAGTAAGAGGTTAAAATTTAAATGCATAAAATGATACTTATGTCCCTTTTATTATTAGATTCACGAAAAAATCATTTTCTAGAATTACATATTGCAAATCAATTGGATCAATCTAATTTTTCAAGATGCTATAAAATATTAAAATTAATTGGTGTAACATAATAAATTTTCTCACTTTATTTAAAACTGAAGTTGCAAACATTGAAAAGATTTTTATATATTATAATAAATATATATTAAATGGATCTTTTGCTTTAAAAATGTGTGTGTGTGTGGCATTATAAACAACATGTATATTTATAAATTTGTTAGAAGACGAATTTGAATTTTATAATATTAAGTACTAACAATAAACACATTTATTTTGTCACATAAAATCTGTACACCAAATAGTTTTCAATAGCTTATTTGATATGTGCTTTAACCTTTGCTATAAATATTAGCTATTAATATTTGAAGTTTTGTTCAAAACTATATTGAAGTATAAGAAAGATTTTAATGAAGGTTTCTTAGTAATTAAATAATTAATTTTTCATTAGCAAAAAAATATGAAAATAATTTTATCCCAAGAAATATTAATTATGTCAGTAAATTAATAAAACAAAGGTCTAGGCAAAATAAAAAAAATATTTCATCCTGAATTCTTTGAAATCTTATATTTATTTAAATGATAAAATGTAGATATAATATAAAAGAGTATTTTAATTATCTAAATTATCTTTCTTTGAATAGGTATCACGCATGGAACATCAGCAGCATCAGCATTTTCAACAGCTGGTGTCTCTTGACTCCTTAGATGGGACAAATGCTCGTGCTCTTGCTCTTAAACTCATTAATGTTGTTCTAACAGTCCTTCAAGTCATTCTTCTTCTAGTTGCTACAGTTGCTAGCATACTTATGCCATTCATCCAAACAAGGTAATTTGCTAATATCTCTGTTCATGTCAGTTTCTTAATATTAGATGCTTGCATGTATTTTAATCAGCCACATCTATTGGTAAACATGCGAAGTATCTATATAGACGACAATGGTTTTGGGTTCTACCAATTTACTATTACTTTATTGTTATCATTTTGAAAGTTTTCCATTTAGTATTATTGAATTATTCAGTGTATAAAGACCCCAAACATGAAATGCTCAAAATTGCATTTCCGACATTCATTGCTTTTTTCGTTTGTTTGATGGATTTGAAGAAATCAGCTTCTAAAGTCCATCAGACACTTTTAGAAGCTTGTCATGATGCTACTCCATCATATCCCAATTGTCAGTTTTGGTTTCAACAATTTGAGTGGCGATTTCGATGTCAATGACAAAGAACAGCCTAGAGCACCAAAAAAATTCGAAGACTTGCATGGCTTACTTGACAAAAATGGAAAATGTTGTTGAAAATTATGAAAAATATTTTGATTGATATTTATTGTACCAATTTTTCGTAATAAATGCCTTTTTAATGTGAAAAAAAGGATCAAAATACATGCAAGCACCCAATAAAGTAAATATTACTTTCTTTCAAACAAAATGAAAAATGAATAGATCCTTACATATGTTTATTTTTGAAAAGTTATGTAACAAAACTATGAAATTTGTTTGTCATTGGTGTGAATAATTACATGCTTAATGTAAAGATGTTTTGGTAATAGCATGTTTCTTTTACAGATTGCGTATCTTAACAACTGCAGGTTTCATTATGTCCATTGTAATGTTGTGTAAGCAGTGGCCAGAATTACTAGACTGGGGGAGGCATTTAGTCGCACAACATATACAAACTTAGTAAATAAGGAAGCCATCCATTTAATGTATGTTATTTTTTTGAAAAATCGACATATCGGCAGTTGACTGCCTTTCACAACATACTTCCAACAGCTTTGTTATTTTGAAATAGCTGCTTTAAGGATGTGAACCTGTTGGTGGACTTTTATCTTTGTAAACAATATGCTGAGAGATGCTGTGATATATAATAAATAAAACAATTGTATAAAAACTAGCCATTCTGGGCATTTAATGAAATCCTATTGTTTTTATAGGTATGCCATGAAAATGTGGGTAGATATTTTAGTGTATGTATATTTGTGCCTACTTGATGCATTCAGATAATTATTCATATAAAAATCGCTTGTGAAAGCGATTGTCCATGCTTTTATCAATTAGTGATATTTTTCATGGACAAAAGTTATTGTGATATGTTATTTGTTTCTGTATCTAGTGACTATAATTTTTAATTATGAATGTTTTATCCTTGCTTTGAGGTGTTTTGTTCAGTATTCATAACTTTATATTGTAGTATTTTTTTTTTTTCCCCTATTGTAAGTCTTTCTACAAATCAATTTTGTAATCAATCTTATGCTGAACTGAAACCCTAGTAAATACTTAAAATTCCAAATCGTATATAAATTATTCTATACTGATTTCTAATGCTAACTGTTATCTACATATATATATATATATATATTTCTTTGACAAAAATGAAATTCATATTAAAAATTTATGTATTGCCTTAAATTCTAAATATATAAAATGATTAAAATATATAAAATTTAATTAATTGATGATATTATTTTTATCTATGGTTGCTTCTTTTAAAGAATTGATGGAATCAAATACATGTTCATATAGGAATAAAGATAGTTCTTCATGCCTGCAAATGAATTATTCATTCTTGCAACATCAGAACAAGATATAATAATTTTAGTAGTATTGTTGAATTTAATGAAGATTATCTTGTTTTTATGTTTATGGTTTCTCTTTTTGTATGTACCATACTTAAAAAATTAATGAGATTTGGTTTGGATGAAAAGTATTTTTTTGAAATATTCAAAGGGTCAGTTTGGAATATATTCTTTCACAATTTAATAAAAAGCAGCATTTTGAACTTAGATCTGAAAGATGTTTTTAATTTATCTATCCTTTAGTGTGTACATATATAAAAAAAAACATCATAATTTGTTTAAGATTGCTACTTTAATAAGCACTGGAATAATATATCCTTCATGAAATTATATGTATGGATTTCAGCATCATTTTTCACTGAGAAATATTTGTCTTGCATCAGATAAATACCTCTTGTTCTGTTGAACCTACAAAATGATGAAATTTTCTCAGGATGATTATTGAACTTCTATAAATTTCCTCCTTAGATTTGTAACGGAATCTAATACTCATTCAGTTCTTTGAAATGCATCCAAAAGTTATTTATCATAGTTTTACATGAATTCTGTTTTTACAGATGTCAATTTCATTAATATTTTTTATAATATGTATAAAAACTCTACATAAATGGGCTTTTTACTGTCATTACTCTAGGAATTTACAGCTTATGATTTAATCTAAAACATTAAATGGAGATATTCCTTGGAAATTTTTTTAGGCTATGATGAAAGTAATGCTATCTTTCCCAATGAAGAATATATAGCCTTTTCCTCACTGTGAATTTTAAAAAATGGAACCTTGGATCAAATTTAAATGTGTCCATTGAAATATCCCAAATTTTATGCTGTTTTGGAGGGGGGAAGTTAAAATATTGCTGCTAATCTGTATATATCAATTTTTTTTATTAATCTAAAGTTTAACTGATTGATTTAATATCTTTGCTCCCAATAACAACAAATAACTGCAAATATTTTTTAACATGCATGTTTTTGAAAATTCAATAGCATTCAATTATACTGTTTAGTCAATGTATTACAATATTCCTGAAATATAGAATTGCTGCAGTAACTAAAGATTTAGTTGCTGCAGTGATAAATTTTCATTTGGTGAACATTTGCTTGTTAATCAATTTTTATAGATGAAAATGATTTTGACATATGATGATGGATGATGATGACGTATTTTTTCCTGCCTGATTATATGCAAAAATGTGACAAAAATCTTTTTAACCCTAAAGCAATTCAGATATTTTTGTATTATCGTTATGTTATTGGTATAAATGATGGAACCAAACTTTCTAATGATGAAACCAAGGTTTTTTCCCCCCACATATAGTTTTTTTTTTTTTTTTTTCCCCAACATGTTTACAGTTATTTGCCACTTAAAAAATCATTTGAATTCTTATTCTGAATAACTCCACCTTATACGATGCACAGCTTTTAGTCCTTGATGAAGACTTTATTGCTTTGTTCATTCTATGAAAATATGATGATTATTATAAAAGACTTTTTCCTCTAAATATGAGCTTAAGAATTCATGTTCATACATTGGCTTTTGATAAAATAACGAATTGCTATTTCATATACACCATGAACATGGGAGAGGTATTTTTAAAAAAAAAATGAAATATCTTCACTCCAGAGTTGAGTTATATAAACAAATTTATGTTTATCTTATTCTAATTAGTTCCGGTTCTCAAGAAATGTGCTCTTATTAAGAACACTAAAGGAATTAGTTCATAAACAAATTTTGAATCTGAATCATATTTTCCATTTGTATATTAAAATTATGACATCAACTAATAAAATCATTTCATAATGTTTTAAATTTTGGTTTGATAGCTTGAAAATAAATAATATATAAAAATATATATTTGGTTAATATAAGACGTGAAGTTATTAAACCATAAATAAATAATTAAATCATGTTTAATGTTAGTATATTCTTTTAATATTGACTTTTAGTTAGAACTTTTTTTCATTGAATCATTCATTAGTATAAGATTTATATTAGTGAAAACAACAAAAAAGATGTTGTATTTCATTTTGTTAGTATCTTTATTTATTTATTTTTTGAATAAATGTGTGTTTGAATTAGTGTGATTTTTTATATAATTCTTTCAGTGTAATTTTGTATAAAGTATTTTGAGATTTTTGTTGTGATATGAGAAGCATTTTTGTATCTCAAGTTTTTGTATTGGAGTTTTTTTTACCTCTTTAAAAATATTATCGATGTTCTCAAAACATTGTCTTGATTTAGTTCCTTATAAAAACATGGCTCATTAGATATCTGTGAATGTTTTTATTCATGTTAATAAATTCATTAGAGAAACATAGTATATTACTATTCTTTCTTGCCCTCACTTGAATTTCATCAGATCTATTATAGAATGTAAATTGCACAATTTGAAATTTTATCCTCTGATTATCTCACTTAGTATTGTACCTAACTTATTTAAATTAATCAAAGGTACATATAATTGCTTTTAAAGCACATGGCAATAAATTAAATTTATGTAAAAAAAAACTCAAATTAGAGCTAATGTTTTATTATATTTTAAATTTGCTAGTAATTGAAATTTTGATGTTATTCTGCAAATAGATTTATTTTTATGGAATGTATATATACAAATATACAATCAATATTGCTACAAAACAAAATCCTGAGAACAAGATTTTAAATATTCTAATCTTTACAAAATATATATATATATCTATTACCTAATAATACAATCAATTGAACAAACTTAATTTTGTGTTGTTAATTTTTTTAAATGTTTTATACATTAGAATAAAAGATTGAATATTTTAATTGGATATTTTGATGTATATGTATAATACTTTGAACAAAAAATTTCAATCCATAATTGCATTTTTTTTAGTTCTTTTCCATTAGCTTAATAGCAGCTTTTGATACGTGTAAATGTTTGCTGGAAATCCCATTTTTCTCTTAATATGGATTCATCACCTTGTGTAGAAAAGTATTCAGCATGGAAATCTTCTACTAAACAATTCATACAAAATCTCATTTTGTGTCATAAAATTATAAAAAGATCATTTTGTAGCATTAATTATTTTATTTAGTGCATACTTTGCATGCTGCATCCTAATGGAAAAGAACATATTTTTTAAAATTTATTTCACTCATTTGTTTATTTTTATTTAAATAAAAAGGTATCTGCATAATTTATCTCTTTATGTATAATTCTTCCCATTTGTTTTGAAATAATTTTAGTTCAATAATGGTTTTATTTATGTAAAATAGTATGAAATGTGCATCATTATTTTATTTTTTCAGTATCTGTATATTTTACCATTTATTTTAGTAAAAATGCATGAAAAGGAATCCATTATATTTTATCTTAATTATTTTTTTATTTATTACAGTTTTGAAATGAGTTTAGTTTAGGAGCTTGTAATTAAACATTTTTTTTACCACACGGTAAAGCAAAATAAATAAATAAATAAAATAAAAAATTATTAAATTCTGTTATGATTGGCATTTAGAAATAAGTAATTTTTCTTGTAAGCAATTAATATTTATTACTAAGCACACTGCATATCCACTTTTGATATTTGTGTTTTTGTTTTTAAAAAGTGTAATTTAAACTCATAGAAAATTTATCCAATGATGAATTTAAAAAATAATTTTTTTTTGTGAGTTTATAACATAATTATTTTACCTACTGAGTAGAAGAATATATTTCCTTGCAAGTATGCATTTTCAGTTTTTCTTTTTTTAATTTTATCAATTTTTATCCAAATAGTTGTTATAATATTTCTTTTGACAAAAATAAGTTAATACAGCAGATAGAAAGTAAGACAGTAACAGAATGGAATTGTTTCAAAGGAAGGTCATGAGATATTGAAATAGAAATATGATTTGGCTACAGGAAATTCTAGTTTCGTAATTCATAGTCTTTGGCCTTTCTATGTAATCATATTCAAAACACAGAAAGGTAGAGTATTTAAATACCTAGTTTAAAAGAATAGTATAACTAATCTAAAGAGTAAAAATAGCAATGCTCAGCAATGTTCTCAACAGTTTGTATACTTCTATAATTCTTACGTAGAAATAAATGACTTATTAGGGTGGTTTTTGTTTTTCTTTGTACATGCTTAGGAGAAGGGTATTAAGTTAATTGTATCCTTAAATGATTTACTACAATTTATATTATTTAATTTGAGTTTATGGCTAGATTTAAATAATATAAATTATTCAAATAATAGGTACTAATAGTTCATCTAATATTTTTGCAGTATTATTTTATAAATATTTATGAAAATGGATTAGCAATGTTCCATCTTTATTGCTGATTAATATATTATTCTATTAATACATTTAGTGAAATATATTTTTTTTTCCTTTCCATAATTTGTATAATATGATGTTTATTTAGTGTTTTACTTTTTTTCCCTTGAAAACTCGTATTTTTGTATTATAATTTACATTTACAATGTTTCATGTAATTGTATATTATGTTGAATGGTCATTGTGCCATTATAATTTTTTTTCCTTTTGTCTTACAGAAGGAAAGTATATATATATATATATATATATATACTAATAATATTATTTGGCATCAATGCATTAAGTGATATTACAAAAACACTATATCTACCTTTGTGTATTTCCTTTTCAATTTTATATGCTACAGTTGTTTTGTGAACTAAAAAAATAAAATAGATTTCATTGATGTTTCATAAAATCTCAGTTTATGAAATTTGAATTTGAATTTTTTTTTTTAATTAAATGCCTTACATGTAAATAGATGAATGGCTACATATACAAAGTAAGATTTATTAATTTTTTTTATTTAAAATTTACTTCATTTAACAAAATATTATTCATTAATTGTTAAAAGAGAGATAATGTATAACTTTTAAAAATTTAGTATTAAATATCTAGTTTTAATTTTTTAGAATATAACGTGATTTACTTTATGCATTTTTCAGTATTTAAAAAGTATGTATTATTATTATTCCACTGACTAGAAAAAAAATATATTTTTTGATATTCTTGTAGTTTTTAATTTCCCTGTGTTAATTTGACTTGCAGTATTTTTACAGGCTGATGTTAAAAAGTAAAACTGTGATCGATATTGTGTTTCTTTTTGTTTTAAATTATCTGTTCTGTGGAATGTATTATATATATATATATAAAACTTTGATTACATTAACAAAAGTTTAATGTGCATTCCTTAGATTATATGTATGCATCATCTTGCTTTATAACTCTATGTTAACTCTTAATGTTTGATACTAAAGTTTATTATCTGTGATTAATACTTCCTGAAAAGCTTTGTTAACTTGTTTTCACCTTTCTAGCACATTCAATTAGACCTTTGGTGATTACTGTGTTTATTATTGTTGTAATTCATTTTACTTAGTTCCTACCTTTCTGTGTAAGTTTCTTGAATTTTATAAGTTTTTATATTTGGATGCTTTTTAAAAAAGCAATGTGTTTTTGTTTGTTTTCTTTTTTACCAAAACTAAAAAAAGTTCCATTTTAAAAAAATTTCAAACCTACAAATAATTTAAACTCTGGTATAGTATTACTGGTATAAATAATTTGAGATGTTTTTTTCAGAAATTGAATATTGCATTTATATTTTTATGTTGCTTTAATGATTTACAGAAATTTTAAAATCATTAAATAGTTCAATTTTAATGCTATTTGGTTTTACAAACAACTAGTTGAGATTTTATTCTGAATTCTTCCTTATGTTTTGCATTGTCTCGTCAAAATATTTTTCACATTTTTATAGAATGTTCTGGTTTGTTTAAATTCTTCTTTATTTTGTTTTTCAAAAATGTTGTGTTAAACTTATTTTATATTCTGATACAGAATAGAACTAGTTACTTTCGTTGTTATTATCAAAATATCATGTGCAAAAGCTTGGTTTTGCGCTGTTTGCGGTATTTAAATTTTTTTAATTAATATATTTAACATGCTCTTTGATAAATTATTTTAATGTGTGGTAGTATATTTTTTATCTAATTTTGTGATAATAGCCTACAAAAATGCATATACAAATTTCTGCTTTCAAAAATGTCAAGATGGTTACATTTACAGTTTGGGTTACTCCATTAATAAAAAGTTAATCTAATTTTTAAAAAAAAAAATTTTCACAAGTTTATTGCTTTCATTTCAGTTATTATCATGTATAATTGATACTTTACCACTGTGCTCTATATAAATAAACAGTATTTTTTTTCTGTTGATTGTTTTAAAGTGATCAGTGAATATTAATAGCAATCATTCATGTACTTAATATTTGTGTTTTAAAGACATAATGTGTATAGTGACTGATTGTAATCATGCAGAAGCATTTACAATAAACTTGTTTTGTTATTTTATGAATCTATTTTTTTGTTTATAAAAAAATTATCAGTGATCAAATTTGGTTTGGTTGGTTGATTGAGTTTTCCTGACGAAAGAGCCATATTTGTAATGAAATAATATAAGTAATGAAGGATAAACTGCAATATGAATACTGCAATGTAGCAGATTGTTTCGAATAACATGTTAAATTAAGTGCATTCATGGTTACTTTTCTTTAAATGCCCAGTTCATATATAGTTAAGGTCGAAAAATATTCATGTAATCAGTATGTGACTCGTATCTAAATATTTCCTCCGAAAAAACACAATTTTATAAAAAAGGAAGAAAAAAAACACTGCTCGGCGTAATTTGATCTTCCATATAATAAAGAATTTCATTTGCAGGAAGAAGGGAAAAAAAAAAAAAACAGTAAGTTATAACAATTTCTCCCTTAAAACAATGAAAATTAAATTGCTTACCAGAGCAGCAAACTAAAATAAATTGCAGTTCAAGGGTTTAACATGATAGCTGAATTAAAACATGCTAATAATTCAAATTAAAGAATAGGAAGAATAATCAATCAGTTTAACAAATATATTTTTTAATACAGTACTTTATATCTTATTGACCTTTGATTACAGATCCAAGAAAAATTTAATGAAATAAAATTTTTAAAGAGCAAAAATTCATTATGACACAGCAAAGAAAGTTGACTGTATAAATGGAAATTCCATTCCTTAATGTTAAAAATGCAAGAAAATATTTTTAAAACAATGAAAATTCTTTGAATTTCATTGCAACAATAAAAAGTATTGGTGCAAAATATGCATAATATTCAAAAAAAAATTCCATGAAAACAAAGTTAATATGATAAAAAAGATAATTTTTTTAACTTTTAAAATAGTGTAAAATTACTTTTTATACAATATCTTTTTCAAAAGTTATGAGGAAAATGAGTTGCCAAAATTTCATCAAAAAGAAACTGTAATTAAATTTATCACTTCAAAATGTACATTATTTTTCCCCCAAGGTACATTTCTGCCAAATTTGGTAATTCTATGTTCAGCACAGTCTACCCAATAGAGTAATTATAGACAGACATTTACTTTTAAGGAAGATGAAAATATAAATAATACTAAACAATTTTTAAATCTTGTAGGTTTATTTATTTATATATTTTTCCAAATATAACAGATCATACAAAATTATTTTTTAAATGTCAAAAGCTAATTTTTTAAATACATTTTTAATAATTTTAAGAGTGGTAAAATATTAAACATGATTTAAAAAATTGACAGTGCTAACTTGGATGCAAATAAAGTTTTCAATCTCA
Source organism: Argiope bruennichi (assembly GCF_947563725.1). NCBI lineage: Eukaryota > Metazoa > Arthropoda > Arachnida > Araneae > Araneidae > Argiope > Argiope bruennichi. The sequence continues at coordinate 110,481,375 of NC_079156.1, forward strand.
TTTCAAATTATCCATATTAAATCAACTATGTTGCCATTCAATAAGAATGGAAGCACTCAGGATATTCTTATCTACACATGTGCATGTCTAAAATAATTCCACTTAATGGACAGTATCAACTTTTTATAGTTTCACATTTATAATCTATAGTTATACTTCCATTATCCTTTATAGTTTTCCTATTTACCTAGATAGAAAATTGCTAGCTTACAAAAGCATCAGTAATATAGGATACTGAAATTCTTTTCTTTACATTTTGTTTATATTAGAACAGTTAAATATCAAAAGGAATGTTCTAAGGGTAACTTACAATGAACTTAAAAGAACAATATGGAAACATAATGTTTGTAATTTTAAAAAAAAAATTAACTATTAAATTGTTAAAAAATATTCACTGAAACCTTCCTTATGTTTCACAGTAATTATGAAAAAAAAAAAAAAAAAAAAAAACTTACTGAAAATATATTCTGTAATTAGACTTTTTATAAGATATGAACTATTTCTAATTTCACTTTTAATATGAATTGATCTTCATTCTTGATGCTTGCCAAGTGGCACTGAAAATCAAGTCGAGTCATTATCAATCACCCTTACTTTTATTTTCATTCATTGCCCATTCAAGGAATATAGTGACAAACATTTTATTTCATAACTAAAATACTATGCACTACAGACTCAATCTGCCAAAGAAATAGCAAGTATAAGAAAATTGTGCTCAATAAATCTTTTGCCGGTCAATTATCATCTTGCTGATACGTGTGGAAGTTTTGAGAAGGAAAAACCAGTTCAACTTCATCATCTGCTCATAGTTCAAAATTTAAAAGTTCATCAATAAATTTTCTTGTAGTTTGAAAATGACAAAATATCACTTAACTGCCCCATTTGGATAAAGCTTTTATCTAAGATTTTTTTAAATACTTGATGAATTTCACTTGTTTAGTGCTGAAGTATGTCTATTACTTTTTTTTATATGAAAGCACAGAACAATACTTATTTATATTGTTAAAGATTTGTTATTCTACCAAATCTTTAATAATATTATTTATTAAATATAAGAAATCACAACTGCAGTAGTATTATGTCTTTTTTTTATGTCTTATTTTCTTCCATATTCAGGATATGAGGAACATCTATCACCTTTTTTAAATATTAAATTTTTCAAAATTGCTGTAACTTTACTGTAAAACATCAAAATAGTATTTGTAAATATGGTTTATCAAATTATACAAGTTTAAGTCTTTAATACTACTGTAATAATCAAAACAAAGATAATAATAAAATGGATTCATTTTTCTATCATTTTCCACTCAGCATTGATTACAATGCACCATTCAATTTTATTTCTGGAATGTTACTACACTTATTTAAGTATATAATATTCAGCATTCTAAAATAATATTTCAATGGAAATGAAGAGGGCCAATGTATCTAAATGTAATCATCAAATAAAATGCTCCATTTAGAAACGTAAAATCATATTAATATCAAAGTAACAATTTGCAATGAATTAATATGTATTATTTTCAAATACTGAAAATAAAGGCACTATAATTAAACCAAGCCATCTCATAATAAACATTATTTGCAGGTCTCTCAGGGTAATTTGAACATAGGTGAAGGTAATTATTTCTTTTAGCTGAAAACACTAAAAAAAAGAAGAAAAAAAAGGAAATAATAAAAAAAAAAAACGATTTTAAGGCTAGAAAATATGTGAAAGTGATTTAATATAGGATATAAATTATCAAAATTGATTGAGATTAAATTAATAATAAAAATGGATCTATTAAGTTATGGCTTGTTCTTATCATTAGTATAAAATATAAATAAATAATTAGAAATTGGTATTTTATGATCTTTTGACACAATGGTCTATTTTAGGGCATACCACTCACAAGATTATTGAATAATTAGGGAAATATTTCTCACATTTTTATAAGGGTAAGCCAAACAGAAATTTTAAAGAAAAAAAGGAAAATTCCTTATATACTTGCTGATTACAGAGTGAAAAATATATATAAATATTTTATAACTTATTTCAATAGAACAGAAAATTACAATCGGTATTAAAATTAATTAGTATCAGCCATATAAGTGTCTCTCACAAAAAACATATGAAATAAATATAACAAATTATTTAATAGAATAATTATCAAATAACTTTTATTTGAAGCATAATTCTAAAAGCTTAATATTATTCCAGATATGAAGTTTACAAATATTGATGTTTCAGTGATCCATTACATTATATAACACTAATAAATAAGCAAAAATCTCATTATTTCAGATCAGGTTCATATTCATGGTCACCCCATGGGCGATTATGATTTAATCTATTTAAATGGTATGCAACACTTCTTTCTTTCAGCGGTTTCAATGTCGATGTTTTTTCGATGAACACTTTCTCTTGAGGTTTTTCATTCTGTTCAAGATAAAGTTTCTCCTGTTCCTCTGTTACATAGGGATTCTTTAAATACATCATAACTTCTTCTTCAATCATCATTTTCTTCCACATCTCTAATCTGACTTTCCTTGTCACCGGAGGCACAAAGCGATGTTTACCAATCCATATATTACCGGGTATACCTTTCACAAATTTATATTTAAATAAGATGGTAGTTAGCTTCATATTTAACAAGCAATAAAATTAAGAAACAGAATATATGGTTATCATTGAATTTGTTTAGTTAAAGTTGGAGAGTGTTTCACTAGCTTCTGCTATTACAAAAATGAAATTGTTTATTTACATGAGACAATATCCACCAAATTTGTTGAGTTGTAATCAGGCTTCCATCAATCTTCAAGTATTTTCATCTTGCAAATAAATACGCGTATTCATCAAAAAAATTATTTTGTGACATGAATTTTAAAACAATAGACGCTTTCATTTTTTTTTTCTTTCTGTATTTTATACAACCTTGTGAAATCATTCAATTAAAAATCTCCAGAAATGCGATGCAAAGAAAACAGAACTCATAAATAAAATTCACTACGGACAAACAGGATTGCTTAATTTTAGGGTTTAATAACAACTATTTTTGTTATTGTTATTTTTAATTGTCTATTCTAAATAACTATTGTCTATTCTAAATTTCAATCACACTTTTATGGAACTTTAAATGAACATTAAATGTTTTGAAAGAATATAAGTTTTTTTATGTATTGTTTCTTCAAAATTTCCGTTTTTAGCTCAAAGTTTCCTTTTAAGTTCAAATTTGAGTCATACTTAACAAAACACACACACAAAAAAAAAAAGGAATCGACTTCAAATACATTCTTTTTCTAGGGATGACTAGAGATGCATAATCACGATTTTTTGAATAACAACTAATTTTGCTATTGTTATTTTGAAAATATTTGTCCCAAATATCTGTTATTTCAAATATTATTAAATAAAAATTATTAGTTAGTATTAAATTTAAAATTTATTAATTGTAATTAATACTTAATTTACTAATTTAAGTAACGTGTGATTGAATTAATTTATCTATTTCAGATTACTTCTTAAATTTGATTTTTTTTTCTCAAAACTATTTATTTAATTTTTTATTGGAGTAAACCATTTTCTGAAAAATTTGAATTAAATATATATATCATTTCTTTAAAATTTTTAATTTAGTTCTGTATTCGACCAATAGATGGCGCCAGCAGTAAACAGAATATACGTAATCAAAGTCAGTCATGTTACAAGCAATTAAATTAATTTGTATGGAATAGTGCATTGTCAAATGCGAATGTCGGACAGTCAAGGTCACTCCCCTAAAGTGGAGCGGTGATTTCGAGCTTTGAACTTTCCAGTAAAGTCACCGCTCTGATAAATTTCAGTGATATGCAATTCAATGATACGATAATTATAAGAATAACCGGTCCATTCACTTTTCAACCCATTCACAGATTTCTCCTTTTCTGTTTTGTTCGAAATATCTCCAGTCGGACAAATTCTATCGGACATCTTTATCTTCTATCTATAATGTAAATAATTATGTAGCGATTGGCGATAATGGGGACCGAACTCGTAATGTTTGGGTTAGTAGCCGAGTAACAAGACCACAAGATAAAAGTAATTACTCATGTCCCGTAGCTGTTTATCTGACTTATAAAGCTTCACCACATTACTTCCATTGGACAGATCGTATCGAATGTTACTTTCTATAGTGATCCAAGATATATAATCGAAATATCACCAGTAAGATCGTATCAAGGGTTTGAATCACACCGCTCTTTGAAAAGTATTGATCACTGGTATTTGTGACTTTTTGATATTGGTGACGTAATAACGGCTCGTATCAAACCAATATCAAAGGACCCCTAGAGAAAGAGGTGTGATTCAAATCTCTGACATGAGCTTACTGGTGATATTTCGATTACAGGTCTTGGATCACGTTAGAAAATAACAATCGATACGATCTGTCCAATGGAAGTAATGTGATGAAGCTTTATAAGTCAGATAAATAGCTTTATAAGTCAAATTCTATCGGACATGAGTAATTACTTTTATCTTGTGGTCTTGTTACTCGGCTACTAACCCAAACATTACGAGTTCGGTCCCCATCTTCGCCAATCGCTACATATTTATTTACATTATAGATAGAAGATAAAGATGTCCGATAGAATTTGTCCGACTGGAGAGATTTCGAATTTAAAGCGATTTAGTACTGATATTTTTGAAGCAAGAAAGTTTGTTCCCTATTCCTTTGTTTTGTTAGAAGTTCTATTCCTTTGTTTTGTTAGAATTATTAGAAGAAAGGGAAGCGAGACTTCCCTTTCTTTTCTTTCTACTGTTCCGAATTTTAATCAAAGCTGATCCATACAAAGATATTGGGGGAATATGGTATATGCTGTACTTTAAGAAGAATTGTAGAAAGGCAAAAAAGAAAATTTATATAGATATAAGATGTCTAATTGCTGCTATAGAAAATACTTTTTATGCATAGTAATATAAGAACTTTAAAACTATTATATATAGTTAATAATATATTTTTATAAATTAAATTACAAGTTGCTAAGTGTTATTTTAGATCTTTCAATAACTAACTGAAATGAATAAAAATTGCTATATTGCAAAGGAATTTAAATAATCATTTCATTCAACAGTTCTTTCAAACACAACCTTGTTGCTTGCAACTTGATAAAAAGAAATAAGCAGGCCTCTTAAGTTAATGTGCACCTTCAAATATTTTCCTTTCACCCTCCCACACGAAATAGATTTACTGTATTCATTTTGCTAGGAACTTCCTATATTTATATTGTTCCTCTGAAAAAAAATCATGTTTGTTAAAAATTATTTCAAACTACACTGTCTAATATTAAAAGGAAAGACTTAAATATGTGCTGTTTTTCGTAAACCTAATCATCTTTTCTTTTAATTCTTTAACATATGTTTATCTTTCCATTAACAGGATTTTGTATTTAATATGCAGAATAAAATCTCCAGATAATCTAAATAATGCATATGCTAAAATTAATCTTTTTTCATCATCCAATAATTTTTAAAAAGAATTCTTATCCTGTTTATTGAATAAAAACATTTACAGTCTGTTGAAAAGAAAGAAGGAAAGGAATGGCCTTTGTATCCAAGGAACTATCTTATTGTACATTAATTTGATTTTATGTATAATTTTCTTTGATTTAATTTTAATCAATGAATTTTAAAATGCATAAACCATTATTTGTAAAAACGGCTTTTGAAATGTAAGGGAATTTTATGTAGACATTTCTTAGAAAAATATAGAAATTAATATAAATTATTTCTAGAGAAGTGTGAAGAAGGAAAAAAAAATATGGTTTATTGATTTAGAGGATTAAGGCATTTTTGATTTCTTTAGAAATGCATCCATACAACTGAATTTAGAAAAACAAAAATAGTTAAATAAAAAACAATTTTTAATGAAATAATACTAAATAAACTTTATTTCGCAAACTTCTTTTAATGAATGAATTCTTATTTCTTGCTAGCCGCATTTGGGTGATTAGCTGGCTCACCGAGATTCAAGATTGCTAAAAATTAAATGTTTCGTAAAACTGTGTTTTAATGATTTCTTCAAAAAAATAATTTTATATTATTAAACATTTATGACATAAAATTTGCATATGTTATTCTGGGGACCATTTCTAGGTAGCTGTGTATTTCTGCTATTTATTATTCTTAATTTATTATTTCTTAAAATACTCAATTAAATAATTAAAATATGTGCCAGCCTTTAGTATTTTAGCTCGACATTAAGGTTACTTCATCTTGCAACTTTTGAAATAATTATTGCGAAAAAGTATCTTATATGCCAGTTTAAAGTGTAAATACTTATATTGTCAAAAACTTTGGAGTAAATATTATAAAGTGTTTCGTTGATTTATAAATGGTTCTTGCTAATGTAACATTACCGAGTTCTTCCCTTACCGATGAGGAAGTTAGCGCACAGCTGGTTCCCTGGCGATATTTGCTATATTTAATTTCAATTAACTTGATAGCTATTTTTTATGATTCCTTCAAATTGTCAGATATTTAAAAAAATATTGTTTTAATTTCTTTCATATGCTCAGTTTATTGTGTACATGGATCTTTCCAATACAGAAAAGTCAGCTTTGAATTTCTGAAATAATTTATATGGCGATGTTTTATATGGCAATTTAAAGTGTAAATACTTATTTTTCAAAGACGCTTATCTAAACATAGCAGACTACATTATTTAATTTTCATAGATTTTTTTAACTACTGAGACCTTTTCCCAACGATGAAGGGGATCTAATCGCCTTTGGCGACCAGTTGGTTTGCCAGAAATTTCGGATTATTTAATTTTTTTTAAATCGTATAAACATAGCTATGTTCATTATTCTGGCAAATTATCAGATTTTAAAAATCATGTTATTTTAATTGACATACATATACTTTACGCAATGTGTACATGAACGCTTCTAATGAGGATCAATCCCATGACATAGCACTATTAAAAACGTAACTGCTCGGTCATTTATTTTCTAAATTTCGCAATATTGTATCTTCAATTTAACTTATTTCTTAACGGTCTGTACTTTTAAAAACATGTAAATGCAATAATTCGAAAACGAAACTAATTAATTGCATCAAATTTGATCTGGAGTTTTCTCAGTACTGGCGGCAGAAATTTGCCGACAGGAGAGGGACAAGACATCCGAAATGGGAGAAAATCCCAATTCTCTAGTTTGGCTTCAAAATAACTCATAATAGTTAATTTTTGCAATTAAATAAAAAGGAAATTAAGTATTGTAATGTTCAGATTCCTTTTTCTCTAATTCCAAGATGTGGCGCTCCTATTTCTGATTGATGGGGGGATGTAAAAAAATAACAGTGATTGGCTGAGGTGAGTTCCGTTGATTACGAAATAGCTGTGCACCAATTTCGCGAAGTCTATCGGGTGAGATGATCAATATATTTTAGCTTCTGAAAGAAACGCTGGCTGCAAAGCCTTCAAAATCACATGATTCATCTTAGTTGTTACTCGCTGAGGGCTGCAACTTGTAACATCTCTTCTGTTATGTAGTTCCATTATGTGTGTCCCATCTGTGTCTTAAAAAAAATGCCTATGTGAAAACCAGAGAATTTACTACAAGAAACACGAGATCGGAAGATCCGAATGATTTAACTCCACTGATTCCCTCGATGTTCATTCAAGAGACCTTGGATAAAGTAAATACCTCCAAACGATATCAGTATCAACAAAAATTACGAGAGGACTTGAGGAAAAGATTTCGAAAAGAATATCTAAGCTTGTTAATCCAGAAGAAGCCAAAGAGAAAGGAATCTAGACAAGGGCAAGTGGGAGATATTTTTATAATTGAAAGTGATATCAAAAAGCGACTAGACTGGCCTTTGGGAATGATAATCGAAGTGTTTCCTGAGAAGTCCTCCTTGAGTGGTTGCATCCGTATAGTAAAGCAGAAAACAGCGAGTGGAGAACGTATGCGTCCTGTGCAACGTTTATACCCCTTAGTATAAATGACGACAATGACGAACTTCTAGTTGAGAGAAAAAACGAATCGGTTGCTTCGTACGAAGAAATCAAAATCCCGAGCTAGGAAAATTACGACTATGAAACAAAAACTAGAAGTGGAAGAAGAGTAGTTAAACCTTCACGTTTTAACTAACTTTGGAACTTTATTATGTACTTTTCTAATATGTACATTTCATGTTTTGATTTCTTAATATTTTGAATGCAATGTTTTGTTAATTTTGAGTTATTTTGATCCTCCTAATTTAAAAATCAAAAGGTGGGAGGATGTTGCGAGTGCCTTTGGCTAAAAAATAGTTTTAACTTTAAGCATACTAGAGCTATAACTTACTTTCAGAACTCTAAAGTCAGAATTAATTGCTCGCGGAACCAATATACGTTTTTGTATATGGCAACTATACAAAGCAAGCAACTATATATAGCAGGTAAATAGAATTGTAAAGAAGAGAGAATGAAATGGAGTCAGATTAACAATGAGTGGATTATTCCACATTACGAATCCACATCTTTGAATCTTATTAGAGGAGAAACGATTGAATGAAATGAAATTCAGATAGAGTCTCAACAAATATGCTAACAGAACGATGTTGGATACCGAAAATGTAACTTGTTCGTGTCTTGTGTTCCGTTTTGTGTGTGTGTGTCGAACGTCTAATAAAAGATGTTTTGTGTTGAACTTTGTTAGAATCTCCATTCCACACTCTCGTACTAGAGTCTGCTCAGCGTGAATTAATACACGATAATGGAACAAATATGACTACTTTTGAAATTATTTATTTTTAGTTTTTCCATTAAAAGTTATTTCCACCTACGTTTGGTTTACTCTTTTCCTTTTCATTTAGTTACTTTCTTTTTTTCTTTCCTTTTCTTTCTTTTTTTCTGAGTAAAAGAGAAGAAATTCGGAACAAATCTGCAATGAAACAAATTTCTGCTGCTTCGATATAGGTTTTGAGGCTCCAACCGTGCCTACATTTCAAGTCACGAGGCTACCGCCTCCAACGCCTGTGCGAAAATCCGCCACTACGCACCAGGACCGCAGTTATGTTGGTAGTAGTTTTACTCTCTGTGCTAGCCAAATATATCAATTAGATGCATGAATGTATGCGTCAGTGTTTTAAGAGGAATTTTATTTCAGCTCCTTGCTTGAGTTTGCACATTAAGAGATTCTGAATTGCTGGGACCTACGGGCCTATCTGATTATATCCAAGCGTGTCAAGCAGAAGCTGACTCTGCCTTGATATAGCAGAATTTATTAAGACGAGGGTCATTGTTAATTTCATGAAACGTGGTTGCTATTTGCATTACGCTCATAGTATGCTCAGATTTCTCTTGAGAAATGCACTAATCATTCAAAATACATTTTCAAATTCGAATTATTGCGAATTCATCAGACGAAGATCATAGGGAGAAGCATGAAGATGAACAGAAGCCAAATATCACAGAATACTATTATATTTTTGGAAGAAATTTGAAAAGGAAAGTTATGTCAGTATCAAAGAAAATAAGCATTATGTTTCATAAGAATAATTGCAAACAAAACAGAATTTAGTTTGCCCTAATGTTTCAGTTTTTTTATTTCTTTAAAAAAATAGAAAAATTTCTTAAAATATATCTTCGATTCCCAAATGAAAAAAAAAAAATCTTTATGGTGATAACCCTAACCAGAATACTTATTTATATTTTCCATTCTTGCCTAGGGATGACGAATATCTTATGAGCGGTTATTACGTAACCAATATCATAAAGTCACAAATACCAGTGATCAATACTTTTCAAAGAAGGGTGAGATTCAAATCCTTGATACGGTCTTACTGATGATATTTCGATTACAGGTTTTGGATCACGATAGAAAGTAACAATCGATATGATATCACTGAAATTTACCAGAACGGTGACTTCACTGGAAAGAACAATCGATACGATCTGTCCAATGGAAGCTCTCGAACAAAACAGAAAAGGCGAAATCTGTGAATGGATTGAAAAGGGAACGGACCGGTTAATGGAATTATCGTATCATTGAATAGCATATCACTGAAATTTTTCGGAGTGGTGACACCACTGGAAAGTGTGAAGTCGCCGTTCCACTTCATGAGAGTAACCTTGATTTTCCGATTTTCGCATTTGATGATGCACTATTCCAAACAAATCCTTTTTAATTGCTTGTGATTCGACTTTGGATATATTCCGTTTACTGCTGGCCCCATCTATTGGTAAAATATAGAACTAAAATAAACAATTTAAAGAAATGATATATATATTTAATTCAAATTTTTCAGAAAATGGTTTATTCCAATAAAGAAATTAAATAAATGGTTTTGAAAAAAATCAAATTTAAAAAGTAAGCTGAAATAGATAAATTAATTCAATCACACGTTACTTAAATTAGTAAATTAAGTATTAATTAAAATTAATAAATTTTATATTTAATATTTAGTAATAATTTTTAATTAATAATATGATTGAAATAACAGATATTTGGAACAAATATTTAAAAATAACAATAGCAAAATTATTTGTTATTCAAAAAATCGTGGATTATGCATCTTTATTCTTGCTAAGCAATCGAATGAGAAGCGGATAGCGAAAGAACGATCATGTAATGTTAACGGACTTAGAAAATGTTTTCGGGAGAAATATCCACCAGGCAGCTCTAATCGATAACATTTCGCTAAGGTGCTTCGAAGGGCTTAATTTTTGCATCCATTTCACACTACGCACTCTGGATCAGATATAATATTATTTTAAGTTTATTATTGTATCAAATACTTTTAGACTATTTGTTTTATTTCTTCTGTGATTTTTTTGCCTTGATTTAGATTTTTGTTTAACACTTTAAATGTGTCATTATCTAGAATTATGCATATATATGTATAGATAGGTATATAAATAATTTTGATTGAATTATTCTATGCAATGATTTAAATTAAGAATTTTGATCATTTGAGTGATTAATTTTATCAAATTTTTGAAAATGCAATTATTAAAAATAAAAATTTACACTATTATAAATATCAGCTACAGTGAAGATACTTTTAATTTTGTGACGTCGTTTTATTTCATTTTGAAGAAGCAGGCATATGTACAAGCGATGAGCACACAGAACGACACAGAGAAGGAATGAGGAAAAAGCTCTTGGACATTTTATCCCTGGCTTTATATAACCTAGGATTTAGATAGGGAAAATATTTCTTTACAGTGCTAATATATTACGAGATTTCGATAGGGATTTTCGTTACACGCTCGGAGAAGGTAGGGGAAACACAGGGAGATTGTAAAAAAGAATTTGCCTCATCAGCGGTATTTTGTCTCTTCACGCGGAGTATGGGAAAGTTAGGCTTTTAGATGATTCGACAATTTAACAAAGCTTCTCTTGAATGGGGTCAATTCATGTGACGTAAAAGTCACATGTCATGACCTATCCCACGACCTCCGTAATATTACGAAGGTCGTGCCTATCCGCGCATGGCATTTAAGTTTCATCCGCACCGCTTTCGTAGATTAGTCTGCCATTAACGTTCTCCGCCGAGTATGAAGCGGATTTTTTTGTTTACATTTGAAGTTATAATTTTTGAGTCATTTTCTTTCCTCTTATTATTTGTTAAAAGAGGAAATACTGGTGTGCTGATGGATGCTTTAATGCGAAATACAAGAGTGACTGTCGTGATAAAATGTTTTCTTATTTTCCTTTCAACAATCCTGCCTAGGGTTGGTACCTTTGGTATAGATTTTTTCAAGCCTTCGAAGTCGGTGATATGCTTCTATCATTTTGAAGAATTCATTCTGTGTGTGTTCATTTATTAAATCGTAAATGGAATTCCAGTAATCGCCAATGTTTCAGTAATTTTTTAGAAAAATTCTTGGGAAAAAAGAATTTGGTAAGCGATTTGCCAACAAAAACAATCAAACAAAATCTTGAGAGCATTTCTAATTCACTTTATTCACATTTGATGAAATTTCTGATAATTTTGAATATGCTTAGAAGGTTTTAAAATGTTTACATGAATATTACATTGCATTTTCTAAGAAATCTTATCTAAATTTAATTAATGTAAGTAAACAAACTCCTGCTGCAAAAATAACAACTGCTATAATGCTAAACTTAAGTGGAAGTGGATAAATTTCTTAAAGATTTATTTAATAAGTGAAATCTTTACTAACTACTGAAAATTGGATTTTCTTACTGACTGTTATAATATATATATATAATTGATGTATTTTATTAAAATTGCTCTTAATTTGATAAATTTAATGCTATATATAAGAAATATATATTTAAGTTTGAAAACACATGCCATTTAATTAAGTATATAAATTAGTTAAGTATAAAAACCATTAATTAACGTCAAATAATTTTTGCATTTGATTTTTAGTTTTTGGCATTATAATAAAATGCATTATTCATGCTGGGTATTATAAATGCTGGGTAATCATGTCTAAAAACAAAAGAGCAAAATGGATGACTCTAGAAGACATTATTACTAGTTTACTAATTACATTTGCAGATTTGTGATGGATTCAAAGTGAATTTATATCAAACAATTTTTCTATTGTTAAAAATGAAATGTCAATAGTTTATTGTATTTAAACTGAAATTGACTGTTATCATAATATCATGTTATACCACTGTGCACCTCAGTGATTTCTGTTTTAATAAATACAGGTCTTTTCATTGAAAATCAATTTCCGTATCAGCATTCATTATATAATTTTTATTCCCAACTTCATTGCTATATATATATCATGGCCTTATTCTTGTTTATTAAATTTACTGTATTGTATGTTTTATTTTATGATATTCATTCAATGTAATTTTTATCAATGTAATTTTAACATTAAAAAAATTTCATAAATGTTCTGCTTTAAAAGTATATTGTTCAGCATAATGTTTTTATTCGAGATAAAAAAAACTGTTGTTTAGTATTTAGAATGTTTCTGTTGAATAAAATTGATTTCATCATTTACATTGACATTATTGTCATACTGAGTTTATATTTTTTCAAAGTGTCTAGAAAAATAAATGTTGATAAATAGTTTTTTTGAATTAGTGAGTACATTGAAACATCCATTTGATAACATTTTTTCAAATAATTATCATACATATTTTATCTATATATATATTGTAATGTGTAAATAAAAAATATGAAAGTGTAATTTTGTTTGTTTTCCTTTAATGATGTCTACAAATTAAAATGAAATAACTGATTCATAAGTTGCATAGATTTAAAAAAAGATATCTATACCTTTTATATTTCATAATTTGAAATTGTAAATATAATTTATTCAATATATACAAATTTGAGTTTCATGTTCTTTCCTTTGAGCAAACTGAAACCATAAAAGTCTCAATATTAATAAAAATCATTACATAAGAAAAAAAAATGTAATAATTTTATTAGTAAGCTTTAAAATATTAACTTATCTGAGAGTTATAATTTATTTTTAAAAAGAACTATATTTATAAGATTCAACATTCAATAATATTTAAATAATATGTAAAAAAAAGAACATATATAATTTTTCAAAAACACTGCCATAGTCATTTGTCAAAATGTATCCTTTGGATTAAAAGAAAGGGGGGGGATAGGGGAAAGGAAAGAATAAAGCAGCACCAAATGAATTAAAAAGCGACTTTAATTAATTATGCAAAAACAATAATTCCATTGAAAATACTAATTAAAATTTTAATATAAGAAATAAAATTATATAACTACGAAAATTTGGAGAAAATAATATCTTTAAAAAAAATCAGAAGTTTTTAATAATTGATCGGCTAGCGTAACATTTACTAAACAATGGTTTCATCAACGTTATCGGCAGACATCCCGACATGCGCAGAACGGTTGAAAATTGAACAGAAACGGTTTGTTTGGTACCTGACACGTGACCGTGAATTGACCCCATTAATTAAGTAGAGACAGTGGAATTGGATCACGATATAAAAGAATATTTTAGAATGAAGTTACTATGGGCTAAATTAAGATAAAATCTTGAAAATGAATTAAATTGAAATTAGAGTAAAAATATCATTATATATATATATATAAAGCTTTATATTAAAACAGTTTATGTTGCTTTAGCCATATAAAATTCTTTATGATTCTGTACTATTTTTCAATATATGATTTATTAATCACATACTTTCACAATTACATACTATATCCCTTTTATTGTTATTTAATTTTTGTATATTTCTGATTAGTGCATACCCAAAGGCAATATTATTTTTTTTTGTTCTTTTTTTCAATTATAACACAAGGAATATGATGATAAGGTTTCGTAAGGAATATAATAATCTTACATATCTGATTTTAAATTCATTTATAAATTTTACATTATTTTAGATTCTCTGTCAAGTCGCTCATGTATTGCTTTAACCCTCTATATTTTGTAATTTTTTTTAAACATATATAATTTTAAATATTCATTATATTGTTGTTTGAATTTTTGTATTATTGATTACTTCATGAAAAATAGCATTGATTTTCAATAATGGCACAATGTATGTTATATTTTATGTATATTTGTTTCTAAACTTTATTTTGAACTTTCTATCTTGTCAATCTAGAGTTCTATTATTATTCTGAATTTTTTTTTCTCAAAATCTCTTCAATTATATTGTTTGAGTTTTTGTATTATTAATTAATCCAGAAGATTCAGAATTTGTTATGCTTTTTAATTTTTATAATTTGTATACAATGGCAATTATATTTATGTTGCATAATTTTCAGATATTTTAAAGAATTAATCTTTTTTTTTTTTTTTTCTTACCTTGATTTTTATCTTTACCTATACATTGTAAAACTTTTGTAAATTCTACATTAAATTATACTCATAATAATTTACTTTATAATTTCAAAATTAGTTTTGTGATTTTGATATTTGAAAAATGTTTATATTTATAACTTAGTGTAGTATTCATCTTACATTTTGTAAAGAGTAATCAGATGCATTTTGTAGTTCTTATGTCTGTAATAAAATTTTCCAAATTGTTTATAATTCTTCTAATTTATTATTCTCATTCATTTTTACCTTTCAGCACACTTTTTCTTTCATTTAGCTTAGGAAAATGTCAAGTAAAAATATCAAAATATTTATTGCTTAAAATAAATAAAATGAATATGAGATATAAGAAATCTCTTATAATTTTTCTATAAAAACACTAACATTTTGGTATGGCAACATAATATGTCTTGTCAGATTTTTATAAAAATATAAAATTATGAATATTTATAATTCATAATTTCAAACAAAAAATTGAAACTTTTATTTAAATTAAAATGTTTAGAAACCAAATTTTTAAAAACATATTTGTATTATTTAAATATATCTGAAAGAATGAGATAATAAATTAAATTCTCTGAATTAAAAAAAAAATTGCTGAAAAATCTTGGCAGCTACACCAGTAGTCCTGAATGTACAAAAGTTGAAATCATATGAGTTATTAAGATTTTTTTTAAAGAAGAAATGGTTAATAGTTATTTTTTTATTATTGATTAATTTGGTTTCTGATAAATGCATATCTATCAGGGATATAGTTATTCCATGATTGACTCCCTTTTGAGTATATAGTCATGTTAAATTTCTTCTAAATATTGTTTATTTTTAAGAATCCAAAGAATTTGGGGAGGGGATCTTATTAAATTTTGTGTTTTAAAAGAAAGTTCTTGCCACTGAAAAAAAAAAAAAAAATGTAGCTGCAGAATAGTTCACTTTTATCACAGTTAATTTGACAAATTGCTTTTTTTTCTTTGTCAGAACTGAATTTCAAAACTATAATTCATTATTATTATTTTTTCAATTATTTATTAGACTGAAATAAAATTTAAGGAATAATTGAAATCAGTAGAAGTATATCCCCTTAAATTCTTTGCTCAAAAAAAGGTTTTAGATCAAATTTTCGTTCCATTGATAGGATGCAGATACTTATTTTATTTAAAATTATTATGTACATAAAGTACTTTTATTGCAAAAATAGTTAAAGTGATTATTTCATTAAAAAATACATTGATTAAATGGAATTTGGATTGATTACATAAAATCTTTAAGTGGAAGATTTATTAAATTCTTAGAAAAATTAGGAAACATGATGTAAATAATCCTGTTTTTTATGAACTAGGATTACGATGATAGTTGGAATCTTTAGTACTATTTATAATTATTGTATTTTTTATTCTCACTTCATATTACTACAAAAATAAGATCTAGAATTTGTAATTTTTTATCATCTCATTTTTCA
The DNA here is from genome assembly GCF_947563725.1 of Argiope bruennichi. Classification (NCBI taxonomy): domain Eukaryota; kingdom Metazoa; phylum Arthropoda; class Arachnida; order Araneae; family Araneidae; genus Argiope; species Argiope bruennichi. The sequence continues at coordinate 110,497,590 of NC_079156.1, forward strand.
ATTTAAAAAAAAAAGAAATTTTTTCAACTAAAATACTCAACAAAAGAAGATATTGTTACAAATCTGTAATTTTGCTACTCGGCACGAATAGTGTCATCCTGGGAAAAACCGTTAAAACCTTTGTAAGATCTGTCCTGTGCGTCAATGACCTGAGATATTGGCGGCCATTAGGCGACGAATTTAGCGACTAAATGGATCATACTGGAAAGTTCGAGAAGTTTCACGATCCATCCAGTAGGAACTGAGATACACACAGATACGTCCTGATTGGTCTGAAGATTCTAGTCCCGCCTCCCGAAACTATAAAAGATGGGCACTCTGAAGCTGCAGTGAAGTGTGTGTATCGTCAGAAGTGGTCAGTGAGAGTAGTCGGAGTCGCCGACACGTAGAGAAACTGGAGGATTAGACAGCAAGAAAGCTGCTTAACTAGCAATTAAATGTGCTGCGTCATTATAATTGATTGAAGGTATTTTGTTGTAGAAAAATTTTTGTAACAATATGAAGAAAAATAGCAGCTTCAATTAATATGCTGGTTGATACTTCCTTGTTGCTCAAAAGCCCTTTTTAAAAATGATTTCAAATGTTATTCTCAGAAATTCCGCAAAGGGGGATAAATTTCTTTAAGTTTTCTAAATTATTATATTAAATTCATAGATATGGATATTTGATTACTAACATTTTTAAATAAAGCATTTAAAATTTTTAAAAAAATAAGGTAAACCTTTATTTCCCTTTAAATATAAGAGAAAAAAAACATAACCATACTTTCCTAACTTACATCCTCAATATAGTACTGAAGATACATTACTTTTACTGTCATTTTTCCGGAAGTTTCATTAAATATTTAAGAAACCAAAAATCAACCCTATTTTTAAAGTTTTAATTATAAAACTTTTTATTTATAAAATACTTTTTTAATTAACTTTCGAAATAGGTTGAAAAAAAAACTTCCCTACTTTTTTTTTTAATAGTTGTAAATGATAAAATATTTATAACATTTTTGATTTTCTAAACACGAAAAAATTCTTCATCCTGATGATGCTCCTGACGTAAGCGGATTGCGAAAGAACGATCATGAACCATAGTGAATATTACTTATTTTCTCCATTAAAATCTGAGCATGCGCAGATTTTCAGTCCTGTTCAGAAAATTTCAAAGTAAGTTAACATTGTATGATCGTTCTTTCGCTATCCGCTTCTAATCGGATGGATATTACTCGTTTTCTCCAGTTAAATCTGAGCATGCGCAGAAAAACTTATTCCAAATTGGTGAATTTCTGTGTCCATTAGCATCGCATAACGGTGTTTGAATTCAACTTCTGTTCTAAACTTTGAAATAATTGTGAGTAAGTTTTAATTGATTCATAACACCTTTTATTTTGAAAGAGTTGATTTTTTTAAGGAATTAAACGTCGTTATATGTGGTTAAAATAAGATAGTTCTTGTATTGAAATGGAGGTTTGTTTTCCGGCATAGCTGTATTGAAAGTTTAATACTTGCTTCTTTAGTAAATAAAAAACGCGTGAAGTTTTGTTTGTTTGTTTTTTTAAATCTAAGATTATATATATATATTACTGACTTTTTTATATGTTAAAAGTGAATTATAGTGTGCTCCCTCCTGCGCCAACAATGCCAAGTCGCCAATAAAGATGGCGGACAAAATAAACAAATACTTACGCGGAACAGTTACGGTTACCATTTCCCGCCATATAATTAGGACTTTTTAAAAATAAGTATTGTCTTTTTTTTACATACTGCCCAGTGCCTTCTACAGATGCCGAATTTTTTACATTAAAAAAAAAACACACCCTACGGCTACGCTAGCAGCGGGAACCTAGTAGCTTCGCTAGCACATTGAACATAAGGACTGTTTGTATAACAGAAAAAGTACATAACCAAAAGAAAGAAGCAATCGGAACATTCTCCATACAAAATTTCAAATATTCTTTTCCCAACTTCATCAACTCGTAAAAAAATATATTCCACTCAGCCTTCATCCATTCTGCCAGTTCGATATCAAACCATTCTCAATACAAAATTTCAAACAAGCATCCTTTCCTAACTTCAGCAACTCGTATATATATATATATATATATATTTACATATTTTACTCACCCTTCATCCATTCTACAGGTTCGAAATACTTCCGACATAATAAATTATGAAGGGAGTCATTCCATTGCAGCTGTCTTTTAAAGTGAGAATGCAGACGATTTTTTAAAGAGCATATTGACAATTAAAAATTGCAAAAGAATAAATATTTTCTGTTCGTATTCACATTAAAAAAAAGAAAGCAGAATATAACTTTTAATTATAAACTTAACTTTCTTTGTTTAATAAACTTTTAATAATAATAAAGAATAAAATTTAAATCTTTAATAGATATTTTTTTAATTTAACATTTTTCATAATATAGTTGTAGTTTATGTACAACTCAACTATTGCAAAAAGTAGTAAACAAAACAGCATTAGTGTTGCTAGAAAAGCGTTCTGATGGGTTGCAATATTGGCGACAAACTCTTGTGCACACTATTCTTCACTTAATCCTTTTATATATTTAATTATGTTGCATAAATTTCAACATGTAAAATTGAATGATTAGTCAATGTATTTTTTCAAAATCAATTTGAAGCATTTATTTACTCAATAAGAATTCAGTAGAAGATCAAGGACAATATTTGAAAATGCGTTTCTAAAAAATATTTTAAAATTTCTTAGAAACTCTCAATTGTATTTTCATTTGGATATGCAATTTTCACTTATAAACATCAAGTAAAGATTCCTTTGCCACAAAACATGCTATTTCAAGTATTACATTTTTAGAGGAGACTTTAATTTTGTATAATTACCACATCATAAATGAAATTTCAATTTATGAAAAGTGAATCCAGATTGTCAAAACTTCATAGGTATTAAATCTGTCATAGAGTTCATATTACTTAGAATGTGACTTCAATTTTTTACTAGGTCTTAACTTTTTTTCAGTTTGACTCGATTCCCCAGAAATAATTGAATTGTTACCACAAAATTGTCATCTGCATCTGACAGGATCTGCTTATGCATAAATTCCACTTCCACTCTTCCTTACTAAAAATTCATAATAGTTTACCAAAAAAAATTGCTATTATAATTTTATTACATTATTAAAATTCTGAATCATTTAATAAATATGAGCTAAAATTATATAAAATGTTCATATCATAATTCTAACATTTAAACATTAATAAATATGATATTTAAGACTTTGAATAACATAAATTTTGAGTTTTCTGTATTAAATGAGAATTTTGAATATATATATATATATATATAATTAAATAAATTCTGTTCATTTCATTTAATAATAGAATAATTCTTTCTAATATTAAGTATCAATTTTGTTTATTAAAAATAATAAAATTTATTTTTATTCAACTATTTTTTTAAGTAATAAGATACTTGTAATTTTATGCATTATTTATAAAATTTGGTTTATAATTTTCAAATGTCATTCGATATAAAATTCATTATTAAAAAAATAATTGAACAAAAACAAAGATATTTTTCAAGAAAAATAAAGAAAATTATTGCAAACAATTTGTTCTTAAAATGGTAATGCAAAATATGGGATTTATCATCAAAACATATCTGTCTACTCCCAACACGTAGTAGTCTAATGCTAATACAATCTTAGGCTTAATTTGTAGCTGCAGTCAAAAAGTTACAACTCGGAAAATGCTGGTAATAAAAGAAAATAAAATATGTTAAGTACTTACATGAATTACAGAGATATTATATATTTTGTTTTAGGTAATTCATTGGTAAATTAGAATTGGTAAATTTGCATGAATTTGTAATCCATTGGTAAATTTGCATGAATTTTAAACTCAAAAATTATTTAGGAATCCAAATCATGTGAAAGTTTTCACTGGTTCTGCTATAGAAAACTGACTGGCTACAACAGAAAGTAATTCATTGCTTATTCTCGAATAGCAACGGCGGAAGGGGTTAGTGTTCCAGACATATAAAACAACTGTATTATTTCCCCAGAGACCCCGATAATGTCTTGTTTCTTTCCAAGATATGCTAAATAAAATAAGAGAACTGCAATAAATTTGCTAGGATTTTACTTGGCAAGAAATTATCTGAATGCAATTTACACGCTGATACTTTCATTGGAAATGGAACCAAAAATATCTGAAGTAGAATATGCCAATTCAGTTATATTAATTAAAAAAACATTACATTTGTTTTAGGATAAAGAACCTAATTTAGATAAAAGTTATTTATCCATCATGTAAAGAAAGTAATTCCCCTGTTATATCAATAAAACCTCATTTTCTATTGTGCATATATCTATAAAATTTATTTTTAAGATAATGCAAATTTCTTTTGATTTACCATATCAAAACTCTCAGAAGCCAAATGTGATTGAGTTACTACAAATGGGAAATGATTTGTTCATTAAACATGCTCGCCCAGGTATATATTTGAAAACATAAATTTTTTTTTTTGAGAATTCTATTCTCATTATTGCTGTTTTTGAAGGTTAAGATAATTTTTCTTATTTGTGAAAGGGAAGCTCATGCATTCAAGTGTGCTGAGTTTGAATTATGTTAGGAATAAAAGGCTTTTAAGAAATGGTTATTCAAAGTGTGAAATGTTACATGTGTTTTTAAAAAATACTGCTTAAGAAAAGTACTATCAATTTCAAACTATTATGAAGTTATAAAAGTCTTATTTTTGCTGTGGAAAATAGTTAAAGTTGTTATGTGTTGCTAGAAAAATATTGTAGTGATCGTAGCACCATCTTTTATTCATGTCATTCTAAAGCGCTACCTATCTACTTTCCCTAATACAATCTATATTAATATTTCACCCGGGGAATCCCCGTTCTATGTATACATGCGCTAAGCAGTGATGTTCCGATAGTTTTAGTGTAATAAAGAGTTTATTTTTCTAATAGCGATGAAATGCTTTATACAACACTCTACATGAACATCCCCACAATATAATCAGATAATTCTATTACTCAAAGTGAAATGGTTTCTAATTCTAAGAGAATAAAAACAAGGAATTCCAAGTTAAAGAATTTCAGAAATCATATATATTTCACTTCTTAAATGAAGAAGATGACTGCAAGTTGATAGAGACTGACTTGCAAATAGGACAATGAAAATATTTATTTTTTCTGCCATTAACACTTGTTAAAAATTTGGAATAATTTGATTCAATTCTTTGGAGATTTTATCCTGAAAGAAATTGTGATCTTTCTATGCTATCAAAATTTGATAACTTTCTGGATATAATATGATTATAGATGTTTGTAGATAAATGGATATTTGCATGATAATATGAAATCAATAATGTTCTGAATAACCTTTCTACAATAAATTTTTTTTTCTTCCCTGTCTTGATGTATTTGGGGTTTCTATTCTTTTATAACATAAATTGTGAGAACAATACATATATAGAAAAATTTTGAGATGTATGACAAAAAAAAATGACTCTTTTAGAATAATTTTCAATTTATTTTTCTTTGGAAAGTCTAAATTTGTATATAGTATAATGTGTTCAATCACAACAGAACATATGCGATAAGGGATTCTAATAGAAGTTCTTTGACATGCGTCAGTTCAGGAAATGAAATGTTGTGTAACCTTGAAAGGAATGTGTGGATGTTAGTAATTGTTATCCTTTTGTTTGTGCTGTGGGATTGTTAAGCAATTTGTTACAGGCATATTGGAAATATTTAAATGAAAAAATAGAATTTACATCAGGAAATAAGAGAAAAATCTGGAATAAAGTAAATTAACTAGAAAACTAATTATGGTTTTAACTGAATTAATAGATCATTACATTACATATGTATATGATTTTATTGAAATTCACTATATAGATGCATGTATATATGTATGAATGCCATTCTATTTAATCAGTAATTGAATTATTTTCAAATTTAAACTATAAGCAATAAGTATTCTTTTGAGTTTTGAAATGATTTTAACTTGTTGTTGTGTGTTATAAAACTTCAGAATGTGCACGTTTATAATGTATAAATAAAGAAAGATATTTTTTATGAGAATTTGCACTATTAAGGTATACAATTTTCGTTATAAAAATTATTTGGTTTTCCTGCATTCTATTTATTTAGCTAAATTTTTTATTATTATGAGTTCTATGTTTTTTGTTTTTTTTTAATATTGCACATTTATTTGTTATAACTTATATTTTAGAAATATATTGCATTCTTATTACAATTCTTCGCTTAACTAAACAGCATTGTATGATCACCAAACTGTAATTTTTTATGTGATAAATTGTTAATATTTGAAAAATCTTTTGCTGTTTTGCTTGATTTGGTGGAAACTCTCTTCCACGTTCTTTTTCTATAATGTTTGCCATATCTTGCATAATTGTTCTGTGAATTTGTGAAATCTCTAATGTTTCTTCAATTATAAATTGTTAGAGAAAATAATATTTATATTTTTATTCACCAGAGAGCTGGTACAAAAAAGAATATTTTTGCAATTCATACTTTGTCTAAAGAGTGTGTTATATGATGCTTTTACTTTTCATTCTTTCTTTGACCACCTTCTGAATTGCTACACTAGGTTTGTTTGCTACCAAAATTTTTTAACAATAGCATGCTTTCTTGAATTTACATTCTGAATGCTCTTTATGAAGACAGGCTATAATCGGATATGTTATCAGAACCTCCCTTGGTATTGCCTCATAATTTTTTTACTGTTACTTTTGTTTCACTCTATGCTGGAAGTTATAACATTGAAAGTATATCCAGTTTTAATTCTTTCAAAGAATATAAAACAGCTTTTGAAAGAGTAGAAATCTTATTGCTTTCTTTTGAAAACTGAGCGAGTTCCACTATCTCTTTTCAAGTTGAAGGAAGTGTATTATGTAGCATTTGCATGAATATTAATTTCTTTACTTCAACTTTAATGACCAAGTAGAATGTGTCCTAGATATGAAAATTAATTTTTTATATTTAAATGCTTATAATTTTGTTTTGATTCTAATATTTGACTGAAGTTTAGTCAGAGGGAAAAACTAATGAGAATTGTAAATGTATATGGAAGTGTGGAGAAATTTTTTATCTGCACTTGGTTTTTATAATATGCAGATAATGATATATTTTGTTAATTTTCCAGCATTGTATATTTATTTCAAAACTTTTATTGTAATACTTTTCTGCTTTATCCTCTTTAGAATCAATACATTTTTATTCAAATTGAAATATTATTTTTCTTCAAATATTACTACTGTTTGTAAATTGTTAATATACATTGCATTTTTTTTTCCGTGGCATTTATATAAGATGAAGTCAAGATTTTTAAAGAAATGCTGTGCTGTTTTTTATCTATTTTAAATTTAAAAGATTTCAAAAATTGAAAATATTTTTTTCAAAATGAAAAGAATAGGAAATATTTAGATCGTTATTTGTCGGTATAACTGATCTCATTAAAAGAATTGAAGGAATATTTTTCAAATAGTTTAAAGAAGACTTTAGTAATTAATTATTATTGAGAACATTCCTGATATATCTTTAATTTCTAAAATATTAATCAAGAAAGATTGTAAACTTGTGATATTCTTTCTGTTAATAAGGAATTTGTTCTTATTCTGTCTGCAAATAAGAAACTCTGGTATTTCATAGCAAATCAGGTAACACAAATAATTATGTAAAATATTTTCAATAATTACTATGGATGTGATATGAGAGAACACTTTATTTGCAATTATTTACATAGAAAGTTTCGAAAGCATATTTACATCGAGAAAAACGAAATCTGAAGGAATTACATTGGAGCGGAGTTGAGCTGCAACTGGTATGACGCTTACATAATCTCCCATCTTGCAATTTTATAGAGTACCTGAAATTGCAACAAAAGTTATAAATCGAGTCTGTTGGGAATTTTAATACGCCGATCAGCTTTAGTGACATCAGGAGTTATTTTGATTATATAATCATTATTTTCACTGGAATCATGATCTGAAACAGCTGGAGTTGCAGGAAGTTGAGTGTTTGTGTCTTTATCCTTTTGCTGAGCAATGAATGGTAATTTTTCAGAACTTCCGATTTCCAAGGAATAAAGTCTCTGGAATGGTCTTAATTTTTCCCCTTGAGCTGTTCTTATTCTGGCGACTCTTGAATGTCCATCTGCTCCAGGGAGGACTTCAGTTACGATTCCTTAGGGCCAGTGAAGGCGTTTTCCATCAGTTTCAAGAAGAATTATGTTTCCAACATTCAAAGATTCATCTCGAGTGTGATGACCTTTATGCACTAACATTGCTACGTATTCGTTGCGGAATCTCGTTCTTAAATCATGCCGTAGATTTTGAATAAAACTTAATCTTCTATTTAGGCTTTTACTGTCGATTTCGTCTAAATCAGTTGTATCACTACTAGGAATGCCTTGCAAGAAACAAGCATGTGTCAGTGGCCTTAGACCTTCTGAATTATCTTCAATATATGTGAGAGGTCTGGAATTTATTGTAGCTTCACAATCACATATAAGAGTTTCCAATTCTTCATAATCAATACTCTTTCGGACCAAAATTCTTCTTAACATTTCTTTTAGCATGGGGATCATCCGTTCCCACCATGCAGCAGTTGGAGGGTTGAAATTCCATTTAATTTTCTTGAGAGTGGAAAACGACATGATCTTCTCCCAATCTAGATTTTTCAATGCATTACTTGAACCAACGAAGTTGGTGCCGTTATCAGTGTAGATTATATTAAGTCGATCTCTTCTAGCAAAAAATCTTTTTAAAGCCATTATAAACGCTTCCGTGGACAAGGAATTGACTAACTCAAGATGAACAGCCCTATAAATAGCACAAGTAAAAAGGACTATCCATGTCTTTTCTCCAGAACGCAAAAACAATGGGCCTGCCAAATCAATCCCTGTGACTTCAAATGCTGCAGCAACTTTTATTCTATTTTTAGGAAGAGGTGCTAAAGGTGGCTCCGTAGGTTTGGCTTTAAATCTTTTGCAAGTAATATATTGAGAGCTTACTCGTTTTGCTATTTTATTGACAGAAATAATCCAGTAATTTTCTCTTTAATTGGAAATGAGAGTTCGAAATCCGGCATGCTGCAACTCACAATGTTTCTGGTGTATCAATCAACGAATTATTTCATGGTTACCCGGCAACAATATTGGGCACTTAAAATTCTCTTCTTCATCTCCCACTATGAGCTTAGTTCTAACTTTAAGAATGTTGGAATCGTCTTTGAAAGTTTGCATATTTTTCAATGCTTTCATCTTGCTCTCTGTAAAACTTTCCTTTTGAATTAGCTTTAGCAAACAGTTTTCAGCTGATTGGACTTCTTCATAGGTTAGTTTGGTTTCCTTACATTTTTCTTTAAGACGACAGTTTTTAATAAAACGTAGTATCCAAGCCAGCATTCTTAAAATCTTTGTATATTTCGAGAAATAAAGTAGATTGTCAGTAAAGTTAACTGATTCATGCTCAACATTACTGACTATTGTTTTCCTTTTCTCTGATTCAACTAAATTTTCATCAATAATTTGTTTTCCATTCAAAGGCCAGAACTCTTGTGATTTTGATAACCATTCTGGACCTTCCCACCACTTGCTCTTCAATAAAATCTTTGCATCACAACCTCTTGAAGGAAGGTCTGCTGGATTCATATGACCTGGCACGAAATACCAGTTATCAGAATTGGTATATTTTCTTATTTCAGTTATCCTATTTCTTACAAATGTATTCCAAGAACTATCCCGTTTAATCCACGTTAAGACAACAGTCCAAAAGTATACTTCATTAAATTTTACCTCAAGTCCATCTGTCACTTGGCAATATAATTGGGATAATATAAGAGCTTCCAACAATTCTAATCGAGGAATTGTAATTTCCTTTGTTGGTGACACTCTTGACTTACTTGCTACTAATTGAACGGAAACTTTCCCGTTATATTCAGCACGTAAAAAAATACATGTGGCATAAGAGGCCTCACTGGCGTCACTGAAACAGTGAAGACCTATCTGACAATATTTAAAAGGATTTGAAATGAGTCTTCTTGGGATTTTGCAATCTTTTAGCAGATTTACATGTTTGTACCAGGCTAAAAATTCATTACATATATCTGGTAGAAGCACATCATCCCAATTAATTTTTTTCTTCCATGTTTTTTGTAGAATGATCTTTGGAATTAGAGTAGTTGGACTCGTAAATCCTATTGGGTCGTAAATTCGTTGAGCAATAGATAATAATGTTTGTTTATTTATATTTTCTTCTGAAATTTTAATAGCACCGTTACAAGAAAGTTCATCATTTTCAGTATCCCAGGAAAGTTCTAATATTGGAATATATCTCATTTTTGTTTCTCCTACAATTTTTGCAGAAGTAACCCAACCTCGTAAATCAAATTTGGCTGCAGACATCAGTTCTTTAGCTTCAGAAATAAATTTGGCTGCCTCTTCTCTTGTTTCTAAACTAGTTATGCAATTATCTACATAAAAAGATTTTTGAAGTTGACGAGCTGTTTCCTTCCTTCCATCTGAAACGTTCTCTAGATGATGAGCTATCGTTGCCTCAAGTAAAAATGGACTAGGAGAAGCACCAAATACCACTCGACAATGTGTCAGGGTGATCAATTCCTCTCTTCTTGAAAAATCTTTCCACCATAAAAACTGAAAGTAGTCTCTGTCCTTTGGGTTCAGACTGATTTGTAAGAAGGCCTTTTTAATATCTGATGTTATTCTAATAGCATTCTTACGAAATTGCATTATTAATTTTGGTACTGTGAGTGATCGTAGCGCCATCTTTTATTCATGTCATTCTTAAGCGCTACCTATCTACTTTCCCTAATACTTCGCCCGGGGAATCCCCGTTCTATGTATACGTGCACTAAGCGGTGATGTTCCGATGGTTGTTAGTGAAATAAAGAGTTTATTTTTCTAATAGCGATGAAATGCTTTATACAACACTACATGAACATTACCAAAATGGTGACCCGGATAAGAAACCTCGCATCTCTTTTGATTTAATTTGGTTAATATTATCTTACTAAGTTTCGTTTTGAAACGACATTACTACCATGATGGAGGAAATCTCAGCGGTGAAAATGCCGAACTTCATTCCGTCCGACCCTTCCCTCTGGTTTACGATGGTGGAGTCAACATTTGAATTGGCTATTCCAAAGCCAATTACAGCTTCTCGCACTAAATTCAACTACTGCGTGAGCACCTTGCCTCCTGAAATCGCGATAACTGTGCGCGATATCATTCTTTCACCAGATGCAGCTGACCCTTACAGCCAACTAAAATCGGAGATCATTTCCCGATGCGAAGAATCTAAATCCCAGGAAATTCGTAAGTTATTGGCTGCAGAACAGTTGCATGATCGGAAGCCGTCCGAGCTGTTAAGAATTATGCAAAGACGCGCCGAAAATCACAATATCGCCGATTCTCTTTTACTGCAATTATTTCTACAGCAACTACCATCTAATGTGCAATCGATTCTTGCATCAATACAACCTTTGACACCTCAAAAAGCCTCTGAAATAGCCGACAAAATACTGGATATAACACCAATCCAAGTAAGTGTTGTTTCGAATTCAACTGCTACAGCTGATTCTGAACTGCTAACAGAAATTAAAATGTTGCGCAAAGAAATTGCACAGATGCGTCGCCATTCCAGAAGTCATTCACGGAATCGTCAACCTCGTTTTCGACGGAAAAGCCCTGTCAGTAATGATGATATCTGTTGGTATCATCGGAAGTACGACTCCAAAGCGCATAAATGCATTCCGTCTTGCAATTATCAGCCAAACCACAACGGCAAGGAGTAGCGGCGACATACGCCTCGCCCAGTAGTTCTCGTCGCCTTTTTGTTCGCGATAGAAAATCAAATGTAAATTTTCTCGTTGACACTGGCAGTGATTGTTGTTTGATTCCTGCGACTAGAAATGATAAAATGTGTATTCCGATTCAAAAATTCTTTGCAGCAAATGGTTCCATCATAAATGTTTATAAACAAAAGTTATTATCTTTAGATTTAGGTTTAAGAAAACAATTTGTTTATCCTTTTTTATGTTTGTGATATTAAAACTGCAATTATTGGTGCAGATTTTCTACATGATTTTAATTTGCAACCTGATTTAAGAAATCGTCGTTTAAATGATATGTGTACACATATAAATGCCCATGCTATTCTTAATAATGCTGATGTTCATTCTGTAAAATCTGTATTTTGTAATGATGATTTTTCAAAGTTATTGCATGATTTTCCTAATATTGTTAAATCTCCATATGCAAACCAAACTGTAAAACATTCTGTTATGCATCATATTGAAACTTTTGGTTCTCCTGTTTATGCAAAACCTCGTAGGCTAACACCCGATCGCTTAAAAATCGCTAAAATGGAATTTCAGCATATGTTGGATTTAGGCCATATGCGGCCATCCAACAGCAATTATGCCTCTCCTCTACATATGGTTCCGAAAAAGGGAAGTGACGATTGGCGTCCTGTTGGTGATTTTAGAGCTCTTAATGCTCAGACCAAAAAGGACAAATATCCTATTCCTAGTGTTTTGGATTTTACTAGCGAACTTCATGGAACCACAATTTTTTCTCATATTGATTTAGTAAAAGCTTTTCATCAAATTCCGATTGCTCCCGTGGACATTCATAAAACAGCTATTTGTACTCCGTTCGGACTCTTCAAGAGCACTCGGATGCAATTTGGTTTGTGTAATGCATTAAGTACCTTTCAGAGATTTATCGATGAAGTTACTAGAGATTTAGATGGTGTGTATGCTTTTATTGACGATTTATTAATTGCTTCAAAATCAATCGAAGAGCATATTCAACATCTCAGAGCTCTCTTTTCAAAATTAGACCATTATGGACTTACAATTAAATCTTCTAAGTGTACATTTGGTGTTCCTACCCTAGATTTTTTAGGATTTAAAGTTTCCAAAGAAGGTATTTCTCCAATTCCTGATCGAGGTAGTGCAATTCAAGAATTCCCACGACCCACTACCCTTACTCAACTTCGTAGATTTTTGGGTATGTTTAATTTTTACCGCAGATTACTTCCCAAGGCAGCTCACATATTATCACCTTTGATTAAACTTCTTGAAGGCCATACTAACAAAAAGAAATTACCACGGCCAGCAAAAAAAATCTGAAACTACTCTGCAATGGTCTGAGGAAGCTGACAAGGCATTTTCTAATGCTAAGAAAGCTCTTGCCGAATCTACCCTACTCAAACATCCGATTCCTGGAGCTCTTTAAGTCTGTGGACTGATGCATCCTTATTTGCTATTGGAAGCTCTTTAAATGAACTTTCAAGTGGAATTTGGGAACCCATTGCATTCTTCTCAATGAAACTTTCTAAGAGTCAAACTAATTGGTCAACATACGACAGAGAACTTCTTGCTATTTATGCTTCCATAAAAATTTTTCGATACATGCGATACATGCTTGATGAGGTAGGGAATTTTCAATCTATACTGATCAATGACCCCTTACTGAAGCCTTTAAGCAAAAGCTGCATAAATGCTCGCCTCGTCAACTGAGACATTTAGACTTCATATCCCAATTTTCTACCGATATTCGTTATGTCAAGGGTACAGAGAAAATTGTTGCAGATGCATTGTCTCGCATTGAAATCAATTCAATTTCAAAGAAAAATTTAATTTTCATGACATCTTACTTGCACAGTTAAATGATTCTGAACTTAAAGAATATCTGAAGTCTTCAAATTGTAAAATAGAAAAGCAACATTTTTCCATAGAGGATGTAACTTTGTATTGTGACTTATCTTCTAATTCACCTCGTCCGTACATTCCAAATTCTTTTCGTTCAATAGTTTTTGAAAATATTCACAATCTTTCTCATCCTGGCATTCGAGCAACAAGAAAGCTGATTACTAAACGCTATTTTTGGCCAAACATGAATTCATTTATTAAAAATTCTGTTCAATCTTGTCATAATTGCCAACGTTCTAAAATTCAAAAACATACAAAATCTCCTATAGGCACTTTTGCTTTGCCAGATGCTCGATTTGACCATATAAATATCGATTTCATAGGACCATTCCCACTATCTGATGGTTATAAATATTGTATGACAATAGTTGACCGATTTACCAGATGGCCGGAAGCTATTCCTACTTCTGATATAACTGCTGAAACAACATGTAAAGCCCTAATTCATAATTGGATATCTCGTTTCGGTTGTCCAGTAACTATAACTACAGATCAAGGTAAAAATTTTGATTCACATCTATTTAGACATTTGAATAATATTTTGGGTACAAATCGAATCCGCACAACGTCCTACCATCCCCAATCCAATGGACTTGTAGAACGTTTCCACAGGGCTCTTAAGAGTTCTATTATAGCCCATTGTCAACCAAACTGGACTGAAACTATTCCCAAAGTTTTACTCGGAATTCGATCTGCAATTAAACCGGACATAAATGCCACATGTGCTGAATTAGTCTTTGGTACAACCCTCAGATTGCCTTCTGACATTATCCTATATTATACTTATTGTATTATGTGATGTTTTATTTTTATGCGTGTATAATTATCTTGTATTATTACATTTGTCGTTCTCCTTGTTCACTAGGGGTATACTCATGTAGTGATCGTAGCGCCATCTTTTATTCGTGTCATTCTAAAGCGCTACCTATGGCCCTTTTTTTTGAATTTTTAATTAGAATTTTAATTATTAATTAAAAGCTAACTTTCCCGCCAAAAAAATCTTTTCACTTCCCCACCGCCAAATAAATAAGGCTTCAGATTTTTTTTTTTTTTCCCACGCTAAAGAGGATAGGCTTAAGAAATTTTCGGCAGATTATTTCAAAGGATTTTGTTTATTTTCTTAAGGTTTAATGCATTTAAAGTTAACGATCGAAACATCGATTTAATAATCGATCTTTCAGATTCATTCTGAAGTACTTTTGAATTAAAATAAAACAGAATAAAGGAAACTAAAAATTTCTAATCTGCATAGCGTTACCCCAACTGGAGTAGAAATTCACGCATTTGCATTACCATAAGTGGCGTTGAAAATTCACGCATGCGCATTGTGTTCTGATTGTTGACAACGGATTCGGACTTGGTTTTGAAGGCTTAATATGTTTTCGACAGATTATTTCAAACGATTCTGTTTATTTTTTTAGTGTTTGATGCATTTAAAACTAAACATTGTTAATTAATCGATCTGTTCATGATGAATCTGAGAAAATTTTGTTGAAAACTTCTTAAGATATTATATGAATTAAGAAAAATATTCTCATAAGGTTTAAATACTCAGCGACTCTGTTTTCAGTACTCGTGTTTAAAAGAAATACTTCGTTTTAGTAAAAAAAAAAAAAAAAAAAAAAAAAATATTATATTTATTGCAGTTTTATTATTTCCACTTTAATTTAAAGCTTAAATTCTATGGGAGCTAACAGAAAATTAGAGATACATATTACGTTATGGCTGAAAGCCTTTATAATATTAAGAGTGAATTATATGACTATTAAAATTTGAAGTTTTAAAATATTTTAATGAAGAAGCAATTAAAATGGGAGTTCCATAAAATATTTAATTATTAAAATTTTAATGTGGATTAAGATTGGCGAACCGGCTGGTCGCCAAAGACGGCTAGTAACACAATGTTACAAAGGTTCAATTTTTAAAAAAAAGATTGAGATTTTTTATATTTATGCTTGAAATCAAGTGAATGAAAATGATAGAAATAATTGCTTCTACATACATAGCATGAAAAAAAAATTCCCATTTACCATGGTGTAAGTATTTAGTTAATCTTTTACCATTTCTAATGTACTGATTTTACACATATATGCATGAAAGAGATTTAATTAGTGTTCTGATAGTGGAGTATAAGGAAGCGGTAGATTTTGTATGAACTTTTATTTTAGTGTACGCAAAGTATTGAGAGAAAACATCAATCAATTTAAGATGTGTCAGTACTTTTCATATCATTGATGAATATTATAAGTATTTTCTTTTTTATGATAATTTATTAATTTCATAAAGGCACTTGCCCGAATATAAACACCTCCTCAGAAATTATGTCAACGGACCTCGTAATTTTGAATCGCGGTCAAATGACGAGGACAACACCTTAGCTGGCACTCCCACTCCAAACTTTCACACCACACCAATGGGAGGGCATTTGGCCCCGATGTATTTAGCCTGCACCTTACACGACGGTTCTTCGGTGTCTCGGGTTTCGAACCTGAAGCTATCCTGTTCCGAAGCCGAGATCTTGCCACCGCAGCCCATTGCAGACATTACAACCGTATTATTTCAGAATCATTGTCCTGTTCTGGTATTTGTGTATAAAGTTCCATGTACTCATAGTGTAATTAAATTTGGCACCATTTGTTTTCTGACATTTGTGATACTTAACTTCACTAAGTTATTTCTTAAGCACGCTACTCAAGTATTAAAACAAAATCTTTCTTCCTGATATTTCAACTATAAAATCTCACGATTATATAGTTGATAAAAAAAATGAAAACAAGTGGAGATTTTTGCAACAAAATGTATTATTAAAAATTAGATTTAAAAAATCATTTTGATTAAAACCACAAAAAAAAAAACAGTTTAAAAAATCATTTTGATTAAAATCACACACAAAAAAAACAGTATTTCAGGGTAAAAAATTGCACAGTAAGCAAACTGGTATTGTGAAAAATAAAATTTTTAATAATATTATTTAAAATGTTATATAAATCAATTTAACAAAATAATACTGTCGAGAATTTTCAGGAAAAATATCAAAATTTTGTTTTATTTTTAATTAATTAAAATTTTAAAAAAATATTACTTGGTGCACCTTTTTCCCGGATAAACAATTTATTCTGTAACACACCAGAAACACCCATGCGCGTTCTCTTTTATTCTAATTAGATAAAAGTACTGCAGTTTATTTATTTCTAATGAAAATCAATGTTAGTAACTTAAAGGATGCATTATTTCTTCTACAACTACCAAATTTCTTTCAAGTCTTCCACTTGAAAAAGGTTGTTTATTTATTATTCTCTCTCTCTCTCTGTGTGTGTGTGTGCGCGTGCGTGTGTGTGTGTGTGTGTTTAACTACATTAAAATCTTCTATTTTTCAGGAATATCTTAAGATGTAATTCTACAACAAGTTTCTTTACTTTACCTTAACATTCAATAGTTTAACATTTACATTAATTCATTTAAATGCATAACCTTATTTTAGCACATTTAAAGTGAATTTTTAGAAAAATATAGAATGAGGCATTGCCTTCTTGATGTGAGATTCGATAATTTTTTTTTTTTTTTTTTTCATATTGATACAAACATTACATTTTTTAAAGAAACATTTATAACTAAGACGTGAAAATATTGTTCATTATATGTATAATACACATTATAAAAAATATATTGCATAATGCATTGTGTGTTAAAAGGTATTTTGCATAGTACGTTATATACATAATACATATTTTAATAAATTGTAATGCATTGTTAAAATATTTGTATTTGATGTTTGTGGGCTTGTAATTTCTTTATTTCTGAAAATTTAACTTCAAGTGTAAAGATGAATGAAATTTTCTTTTTTTCAGGTTATGGAAGCAGCGGAAAGAGCAAAAATATTGCTTATAAGTCAGCAAGGTTAAATATATGCAGCTAACGCTCTACTTTTCAATAAGGCTTAGGATCTCATCAACCCAGTGATTGAGAAGAAAAGCTATTACTTTATATATGCAATAAAAACAAGTAGTCCTCTGAAAATTTTTAAAAAATATTCTGTCAATTCTTGTAAAATATATAAATCATGCACAAGCAGCATATCTATTAAGATACCTTTGCTAATAATAGTTTTTTTTAAATTCTTTACAAGGCACTTTAACAAAGCATTTTTTCACGCTTGTGAAAGAAAAGCAAATATGTGGATCATGCACTCTAAAATATTATTTTAATCTATGCACTCAAATTTAGAATATATGCAACCTTATGTAAGTAGAGTCTTAATGTGTAGTAGAGTCTTTTCTTCGCAGGAATATATGATGCCACAAAACTTGACGCTTATTAGACAGAAACCATTTGTTTGTCATGTGTGCAATAAAGTGTTCTCTCTACGAGGGAGTTTAAAGATACATTTAAGAACGCATACAAAAAATCTGTATGCTTGTAATGTAAGCGATAAAATATTTTCCCAACAAGGAAATTTAAAGACAAATTTACTGACACATACGAAAGAGAAACCATATATTTGTGAGATATGCTGTAAAATGTTTTCTGTACGAGGAAATTTAAAGAGACATTCACTGATATGCAAGAAAGCGTTTTCTCATAAAGGAAGTTTCAAGAGGCATTTAAGGAGGCACAGGAAAGAGAAACCGTATATTTGTGAGATTTGCAGTAAAGCGTTTTCTAAAAAAGGAAGTTTAGACATGCATTTAAGAACGCATACGAAAGAGAAACCGTATGTTTGTGAGATTTGCAGTGTAGCGTTTTCTGTAAAAGGAAATTTAAAGAGACATTTAAGAACGCATACGAAAGAGAAACCGTATGTTTGTCAGATTTGCAGTGAAGCTTTTTCTCAAAAAGGAACTTTAAAGATACATTTAAGAACGCATACGAAAGAGAAACCGTATGTTTGTGAGGTTTGCAGTGAAGCTTTTTCACAAAAAGGAAGTTTAGACATGCATTTAAGAACGCATACGAAAGAGAAACCGTATGTTTGTGAGATTTGCATTAAACCTTTTACTCGTAAAGCAAGTTTAAATAGACATTTAAGAACGCATACGAAAGAGAAACCGTATGTTTGTCAGATTTGCAGTGAAGCTTTTTCTCAAAAAGGAAATTTAAAGAGACATTTAAGAACGCATACGAAAGAGAAACCGTATGTTTGTCAGATTTGCAGTGAAGCTTTTTCTCAAAAAGGAACTTTAAAGATACATTTAAGAACGCATACGAAAGAGAAACCGTATGTTTGTGAGGTTTGCAGTGTAGCGTTTTCTGAAAAAGGAAGTTTAAAGAGACATTTAAGAACGCATACGAAAGAGAAACCGTATGTTTGTGAGATTTGCAGTGTAGCGTTTTCTGGAAAAGGAAGTTTAAAGAGACATTTAAGAATGCATACGAAAGAGAAACCGTATGTTTGTGAGATTTGCAGGAAAGCGTTTTCTCAAAAAGGAAGTTTAGACATGCATTTAAGAACGCATACGAAAGAGAAACCATATGTTTGTGAGATTTGCAGTGAAGCGTATTCTCATAAAGGAAGTTTAAAGATACATTTAAGAACGCATACGAAAGAGAAACCGTATGTTTGTGAGATTTGCATTAAACCTTTTACTCGTAAAGCAAGTTTAAATATACATTTAAGAACGCATACGAAAGAGAAACCGTATGTTTGTGAGATTTGCATTAAACCTTTTACTCGTAAAGCAAGTTTAAATATACATTTAAGAACGCATACGAAAGAGAAACCGTATGTTTGTGAGATTTGCAGTAAACCGTTCTCTCAAAAAGAAAATTTAAAGAAACATTTAAGAACGCATACGAAAGAGAAACCTTATGTTTGTGAGATTTGCAGTGAAGCGTATTCTCATAAAGGAAGTTTAAAGATACATTTAAGAACGCATACGAAAGAGAAACCGTATGTTTGTGGGTTTTGCAGGAAAGCGTTTTCTCAAAAAGGAAGTATAGACATGCATTTAAGAACGCATACGAAAGAGAAACCTTATGTTTGTGAGATTTGCAGTAAACCGTTCTCTCAAAAAGAAAATTTAAAGAAACATTTAAGAACGCATACGAAAGAGAAACCTTATGTTTGTGAGATTTGCAGTGAAGCGTATTCTCATAAAGGAAGTTTAAAGATACATTTAAGAACGCATACGAAAGAGAAACCGTATGTTTGTGGGTTTTGCAGGAAAGCGTTTTCTCAGAAAGGAAGTTTAGACATGCATTTAAGAACACATACGAAAGAGAGACCGGACGTTTGAAATATATGCAATAAAACATTTTCTTGTGGAAACATTTTATGGAAATATTTTCTGATAAATACGAAGCAGAAAGTTCTGTATGTAATAAAGTATTTAATGAAAAAGGAAATTTGCAGTCCCATTTACCGACCCATTCTAAAAAATAGCTACATGTTCGTTGTGTGTGTAATAACATATTTCCTGGTCGAAACATTGTAAGGAGGTATTTATTGACGCATACAAAATTAAATTCTCATATTTGTAAGATGTGCAACAAAACGTTTTCCTTGCTAGGATGTAACTACATTTCAAAATTTTTAAAAATAATTAATTTAGATATGGAATTAGAATTGAAAAATTAATTTTATATTCAAAGTAATTGCTTTTAGAATTAACATTTATTTTTGAGTGTCTATGTACGAAAGATCTTTACGATTGATTGGTCCCTTAATAAAAATCATAACATTTGTGGTTATATAACACATTCTTTATGTATGAAATATTTTTGCAAATTTCTTGTGAGAAAATTTACTAAAAAAACTGTTGAAAATGCTACAAATTGTATGCTTCAAGTGTAGGAATATGTAATATTAATTAATATCAAATCACTGGATAATTCCAAGACAAACTAAATCAATGTGAGAGATGTTTTTACAAAGATCAAAATTGAATTGTGTCTACCCTACTTTTTAAACTATCTTTATCTGCTACCTCTCTCTGACTTCTCATTCTACTTTTGAAGAAAAATAAATTATTTTATTTTCGACTCCCTAGACATCCAATAATTTTTATGTAATGATATCTTTAAATCTGGAAAAGGAAGCTGTAAAACAATTTGGCTGAATTTTTATCTAAATTTTAAAAGTTAAATAATATACAGGGTGATCAAGACATTAAAGGAGGTGCTCAGAGCCGTGTGGCGTGTTATGTATTAGATGAAATACAACAAAATTTGGTCATCATACACATTAAATTATGCGGTTTTGATTTATCAAGAGGGGGGAAAAAATTAGTCCCCAAAAAACGCCGATAAGAGAAATTCTGGCGTTGCAAGCGCAGAATGTGTGGAAAAAGAATACATAACTGTCAGTGGAAACAGTAAATAGCAACACACCAAATGCCAATGAAAAGCGTTTATTATAGCTAGCTTATTTACTTTCAAATTTTGCTCAAGGTGACTACCAACTTGATGTTCCAGTAATTGCATACGGTACATGAAGTTTTCGAAGGTGGCTCGCAGCATATAGGCATTTATTCGTCTGACATGTAACGTTATTGATCTTTTAAAGTAGGAATGTCAGGAAAATGTCCTTGGTACACAACGCCTTTCAAGTGAATCAGAATTGTCACATAACCAGATATTGCCAAGATTCAGACCAGTGTCATAAGTTAACGGATGTTATCTTATACGGATAAAATTTCAGGATCTTACCCAATATCTTCTGATCGTCGAGAACGGGGTATCTGTTTATCGTGATATTGATCGAGAACTGCTGGTACCCTGCTCATTAGCTATCCCTTGATCCATAACGGCAGTTGCAAATTCAACTTGTTCCTGCTTGATAACTTCACGTCCTCGGCCTGGCTGCACACCAAGAATTCCTGTTGTTTCAAATCTTTCAACTATCCTTCGGAAGTTAGTTATGGTCATCTGTCCTGTACGTAACTGTTTTAACCGCCGGTATTCATGAAGAGCAGCACTGGCATTTTCATCCCGCTGGATAAAACAGCTTGACTAATGAGGCGCGTTCACGTAGTGACAACGCAGTCGACGTGCGAATTCTTGCAGAATGACATATTCAACGCTTCCTTTTATCTTCGACGTCATGTCACAATGTACCCGTATAAGCAAATTACATAATAAAGCTTTGGTACTAATTATTTTTCCCCTTGATTAATCGAAGCCGCATACTTTAATGTGTATGGTGGCGGCCAAATTTTGTTGCATTTCGCCCAGTGCATAACACGTTACAGGGCTCCCAACACCTCCTGTTATTTCTTGATCACAATGGATATCTATTGTTTCTATTTAATTTTCTCATTGTGTATATTTTTATGCGTTAGAACTTAAATTTTTAATTTAACATTTTTATGAATACTTAAAACATAATAATTTGTCAATAAAAATGTTTGAATTAGATGGAATATAAAGTTAAATAACATAATCAGTTACAATATATAAAGTTATTTCATAAAGTTTTAAATAAATTAATATCAATAATGAAATGTGAAATAAAAAGTATACATTTTAATTGAAAAAAAAAACTATTTTGAATTTCAAGGGGGGGAAAAAGATTTTTAATACTGCTGCAGAAATATTTTTATTGCTGCATTCCCAACATCTTGCAGGAGTTCCATATCTTTTGCTTATAACTTCCACAATACTCTTAAAAAATACAAATAAAATCCATAAGAATAATAACATTGAATTAACAAATTTTTATATAAAATATAGAATGAGTAACATTGACTTGGTTAAAGGATAGCTTATTGAATTTCAGATAATAAAACTTTATATTCCAGATTACAATTTAATTGGTAATATACACATATTTACAAAGAAAGTTTTATGCTATTCTAAGAGTATCTGATATATGTGAAAAGTATTTATTTATTCTTTATACTCCAATTTGCAGTTTAAATAGTAATGAGGTCAATGATTACACCCAAAAAATTCAAACAATGTCTATAAGGATTAAAAATATCTTAAATGCATTGTAACTATTTATAACCAAAATTTATATGTTCATATGCATTGAATTTATAAATTAGTATAAAATTGAAATTGCATTCAATGTGAGTAATTTACTACATATATGTAAATTTCACGTATTTTTGTACTCATTAGATAGAGTAAGAAATTCTAGATTACATAGAATTAAAACTTCATATAAAGACATCCAAAAGGAAAAGAAATAAGATTATATTTACACAGCATAACTCAATTTCGCTAATTAGAGTTTTTATAATTTGTTGTATTGTAAATACATTGGTCAAGTCATCTTTAGATTAGCATTACTCTGTAGTAATTGATTGATTATACGGTATAATAATTGCAAAAGTTTTGCCAATGAAAAATACAAGTTAGTTGTTTGTAAAATTATTAAATATTATAAATTAAAATTATTAATAATATTTAAAATATAATCTTACCCACTTTTTAATTGTTAGTAATAGTCTTGACATTTTTGTAAATTACAATTTTCGACTTAGCAGGCAGAGGGTAATCTGCAAATTATAAAAAACATGTATTAATCTATAGAACACATAAAGATAATAAATAAAATATAATTATTTACTATTTTCTAATTTAAATTAATACTGTTTTCTTTTTTACTACTAATACAAATGTGAAACATTTCAAATTTATATTTACATTCTAAATCAGAGTGTTTTTTTTTTTTTTTTTTTGTACTATGTTACTTCTTCCATTATCATCATAACTTGAAATTATAAATATTATTTAAAAATTCATGCTGCTGCACAACAAGATATTGTAAATAAAAATAAGGTTTAAACAAAATGAAAAAAAAAAAAAAAAAAAAAAAGGCAGGCATCCCAAATATTCAAATATATTTTTGGTTAAAATGCAGCTTTTGATTGAAAATCAATGTTCAAGTTTTCATATTTCAAAGTGGACATAGCCTGCCATTTAAATTACAGTGATTGTTAAAAATTCTAAAAAAATAAACATTACTTATAAGCATATTATTTTTTACATCATGAAATAAAATTTGTAAATAGTTACTTATTTTTTTAAGTGATATTCTTTTGAATTGTTTTCATTTTAAGCATATTCATTATATTTAAAATTTTACACTTCAGTTGTATAAAATTTAATTCAACGAATTAATTTAAAATTTAATCCAACGAAAATTTTTCGCGATAATGAAGATTAATGTCATTAATTAAAAGGACAATTTAAAATTAAATGTAGAAGTGTCCATTGGTGCTTTGTGTATAGCAGAATTCCATTAAGAACTCTTGGCTTACCAATATTATTAAATGCAACTTTTGGCATTCAAAGGAAAGAGAAAACAAGCGTCTGTACCACAAGCAAGGATCTGAGCAACTTAACGTTCATTGGCTGTCTAAATCACGTGAGCTAAATGCAAGTTTTTTCTATCTTGGCAATTTACTGCCTTTTTGGCAAGCTAACTCGCTAGGCAAAAAAACAATTTGCATTTTTATATTTGTTTTAAAATACTATTATAACACAATGAGTGGGTACCAGGAATTTTATTTTCATTTTTTTTAATGATAGCAATGCTTAGTGAATTTGTATAGGTTTAATATGTATAGGTTTAACATATTTTTACTTAACAAATATCATTTATAAACAGCAACAATGGTCGAAAAAATTTTATTGAAAAGAAATTATGTCGATTTTTATTTCTGCAAAGGCTTTATTTGTTCATTAAATAGAATATGCTTCTTTGAATGTATATACGGATAGATTTCCAATAACTACCACCCAGGACGTTAATTAATCTCTAAATTGTTTGAATAATCTTGATTTTTATATTGCTGTGTGTAGTGATCTAAAACACCTTAATATCTATTTTTAGCAGATGTAAAATGCATGCACTGCTGTGATTTAAGATATTTATATATAATATAAATATGTATAGAATGCATATTTAGAATTACAATAAGCTAATAAGAAGAAAACTAGAAATATGAGAATTTTTAAGTTTCATTGCAATTAAAAACATGAATCAGTAAGAGCAAAAATACAATTTTATTGCATGGATCCTTCATAAAATATGTGGTCTAAAAATATTAACCCTTTTTGAAACAAAATGAAATGTTGAGTTTGGTTTTTTAATTACAAAGCGCTGAGAATAGAAACTAAAACGTAATATATAATTGCTTATAATTCTTTTTGGATTAATAAATCAATTTACCTTAACGTTTTTTTGAATTCAAAAGGCATATTTTAATAAGTTTTAATAAAGTTGGTAGCCTCCAGAAGCTACGAACCTTGTTTCAGATGCATAAGTTGGAGGAAAATCTCATCGCCCTTCTCATTACTCATGAGTTGAGAGTTTTTAAATGTGAATTATTCTGAAAGTATATTCATTCATATTACTTTCAACAAAAGTATTTTTGTAAAATGATTTCAGCAGCAAGGATCGTAAATTACTTTGTAGCTGACTCTGTTGTAAATAACTGACCTTATATTAGACCTTATATACTGACCTTATATATTTTTGCAACTTATTTTTTACAAAATGCATTGCTCTGACAGAATTTCAATTTGTTCCTAAACTCTGATAATTAGGCATTAAGAACAACAATTTTTAAGACCAGTTAAGATTCATCAGGTGGTTTTTAAAACAAATGAATTTGATTCCTTGAAAATGTTACTATACTCTGTTTCACCCTAACTATTCAGCAGTAGTGTATATTCTAGGCATGCCGAATCGCAGTCGTCGTCAGGGGAACAGGGTTACTTTAAAGTATAAAGTTACTAGAAATGCAGATCGTTGGCGAAACTTTATCTCGCAAATTTTTCGCCAAATAGTAAATATTTATTTACTTTATCATATTATCACTTTATCGGAGAATTAATTGTTTCCTTATTTTCATTATTTTTTCAATATTATTGACACATTATTTTAATAAATCATTAACGTTATTTCATTTCGTTTCACCGTTTCTCAAAAGAAAACAATATATCTTTGAATATTCTGTGAAGCGTAGTTCGGCTAATGTTTTTCGAAAAGATATCTGTATCATTGTTCACATCTTCTAAAACTTTATCTAATGTTGGAATCTCATTTCTGCGAAAAAAATGCATGGATTTTTCGTCAAATACAGAATAATGTAAAATCATCATATTTTACAAGACCTGAATGTTTATCTACTGAGCCTGGTCGCTTCTTTCCAGGGGTACTTAAAGGATGCCTTTATTTCTTTTTTCGAAAGGAAAATTGTTAATTGCGAATCATCTGTAAGATGCGAAATTTTATCAACGATTTGATTGATAGAATCTTAAGGGTTTTCTCGGAGTCGAGAATAAACATTTAATATGTTTTTACATGTTGCACTTTTTGTTGGTTTCACTCGTCTTGAAGGTGTGCACAGCATAGTCGGTGAAAACACTTTCTCTTTTTCAAACATTTTAGAAGTGAATAGAAATGACGAATCGAATAAATATTCACCAAACAAAACTAATAACTACTAATGCGATTAATAGTATCAAAAATATCAGCTGCTAAAAAAGCGAGAATAAAAAAGTACGAAAGATGATAATGGTTGCGAACAGAATGAAGTTGAATTGGCGGAGACGTAAAAGAAAAGCGCGCCAAATATTGACCTTGAAGACCGGTTCTAGCCAAAGTGGAAAATCTTTTAGTTTTATTCGTTCGCTTTATTTACAAAATATTTAACATATAAGCACTTCTAACTTGAGAATAATTTTAAATACATATTGATAAAAAAAGGATTTCTGCAATTTATGATATTATTTGATAAATTTCTGCGCATTTTAACTATTTTAAAGTCGGAATTGATGGGGAACTCCTTCCCAACGCGGAGCGTCACATTTTCTACCTTTTACAATACTGCCAAGTTAGGGTGAAACAGAGTATAGTAATCCAGTACGGACAGCTTGCCGAGCTTCTAGTGACTTCATATGAGCAAGAGTGTGTAAGAACGATTCTGTGATCTAGACGTGGCATCCAACTGTGAGAGGTGTCCTAATCTGTAACAGTCTACCTGAAGAGGCACAAAAAATGTGTCTGGAAATAAAATGGTGTTCACCAGAAAGAAATGAGTAATTATCTGAAGAGAATTATAGCAGTTATCAAATGAAAAAAGCCATTATAGTATTATTTTTTAAAAATCCATATTAAATTTTTTTCTACAGATGGGGAATGAATACTGCACGAATGCAATTGAATTCCGTTCACACATTGTCTGAGTTTAATAAGTTATTTGCTGACCCTTCCAAAAATGTAGGTATCGTGTAAGAACTGTGATTTCTAAGCTTTTTTTCCTCATAGAAATTAAACATTAGTACAGTTGTAATATCAGAAAGTTCTTCTTTCAGATTAAAGACGTATATCTTCCAACACCTTAAGTAGCCGCTATTCAGTGGGAATTCAGGAAGGAATTTGTGTCTCCAGATGCTTCAACCAATGTATTCCTCGCTTCCTTCACCACAGCTTGGGCACGCATCAAGTTGTATGATGAAATGGAGAAGTTAGGAAAGAGTGTTCTGTATCACGATACAGATTCGATCATTTATGCAAGCGATGGCACGAACGATCCTCCCTTGGGAAACTTTCTTTGAGAGTTCACGGATGAACTGGATGGTGACACTATAACAACTTTTGTTTCTGGTAAGATTCATTGTGTGTGTGTGTGTGTGTGTGTGTGTGTGTGTGTGTGTGTGTGTGTGTGTGTGTGTGTGTGTGTGTGTGTGTGTGTGAGAGAGAGAGAGAGAGAGAGAGAGAGAGAGAGAGAAGTGTATAACATTTAATTTTGGCTTTTTATTTTTTGCAGGTGGACCAAAAAATTATGCCTTCAAAACAAAAAGTGGAGAAACATGCTGCAAAGTTAAAGGCTTCACTTTAAATTCCATGAATGTTAAAAAATTAAATTTTGAAGCCATGGAGGCATTGATACAAAATATAGATCTCGAAACAACAATTCCTCTTGAAACCCCAAATAAAATCACCAGAGATGCCAAAAGAAGAAAAGTTATTAATAAAAAAGAAATAAAGGCATACAGGATGGTGTATGATAAGAGAAATGTATGGATATGATGGTGTATGATAAGAGATACAAAAAGACTATTCCACACTTCCATATGGGTATTAAGAACAAAAGTGAAAATACCATTTACTTTGTTTCATATCCATATGGTGTTTGTTCACTTGTTAATAATATTATCTTTTCGTTAAAAAATATCCTATAAATGTTGTTTATGTTGTTTTCTCATGCTCATGAGAAGAAAAAAATTAAAACATTTGTTATATATAATTTCTATTTTTTATTGCAAAATAAAAAGAAATAATAATACATCAATATGTTATCCATGTGTTTCTTTTTGCATACATTTGTTTTGTCTTTGCTACAGCATTATCTTTAAATATTTTTCTGTTAATAATATAAGAGGCAGGGAAGTTCATTTCCTTCAGGTCTGCTTGAAATTCTTTGAATCCTGTGGGGGACTTCTTTCTGTTCCGAAGTAAGTCTGTGACTAAATTCACAATGTTAGTTCTTGGTATTCTCTGACACTTGTAAACAATTTCTCCTTCAGGAGTCCACGATAATGTTGTATAGTTAGATTTTAAGAAATCTAAAATATTCTTTACAGTCTTTGAATACCTAACAGGTGCAGCCTTTAAAATTTTTGTCGAAATGATATCTTCTTCTGTTTCTTTTATGCTGGTTTCTAATTCTTGACTTTCAGTTGTTTCTGGCGTTTCCTGGTAATGTTGTATTTTCACAAATTTTTGAAGAATCTGTAAATATTGGTTTACCTTCTCACTTTCTGGCAGATCCTTCCTTTGAAGAATATTTTGCATTTTAGTATCTAAATCAGATAAATGATCGACAAATTCTGCCCGATTTTCGGGTATTAAGACCATTTTCTTAGTGTACTCCATTAATGAGAGAACTAATCACAGATATGGCAGCTGGTAACAAAATAGATAAAAAATTTTCACCATGCTGAATGAGAAGTTGCCTCTTCTTATATAGGGGTATCTTCCTGTCCGAAAGTTTTCTTAAATTTGCCTTATAAGGAGTTAGTTTATTCCTTTGTCTTTTAGTGAGACATTTCCTCGAAGTACATTAAGTGCACATTCGCACAGAGCTTTGATAATGGACACGTTTTGAAAACTGAACTCTTCGATTTAATTTTACAAATAGCTTTCAAATACTCTAACTGTTGTAGTGTACACATAGTGATGATTAATTTGATAAAAAGTGCTCATCAAGGGGCTTTATATACTTTCCAGATATCTAGCAAATGCTTTGGCTTTGTAGACGGCACAATGATGGAAACTTTTTCCGTGCATGTAGGGGCACAGAAAATCCAAATTCGGTAAATCTTTTATTTTGGGACATTCAAAATCATCAAGATTTAATATTTCGCGCCCGGTCAAAAATTCTAAGAATTTCTTTTTTTCAAGTCCTTTTACGTAAATATAGGAAAACGTTTCGAATATGACTGTCAACACACAGCGAAAGGTATCATAAAGTAATTCACCATCGTTCCATTCGATCTGATGAAGGAATTTAGTAATCCAAGAGTAAGTACTTTGTTTCTTACGATCCAACCTATCGAAAGAATGAGGTGATTTAAAAAGCCATCGTCCACAGAAAGTATCATCATTAACAGCATACACTGCCATCTCTTTGACGATAAAACGTCCCGGAGCGAGTTGAAATCCTTCAAAATCTAAGACTGCTGATGCCATGGTGTTTCCGCAACGAAATGACTAACGAGGCTGATATACATAATATTTATCTCCCGGAAAAAGTCCAGTGCGCAGGCGCAATGAGTCATCTGTTTGAGGTGTCAGATCAACAAGTAGATAGCTAAATGATTTTGAAGTAGCATCTTCGTATACTTCTCGAAAAAATTTCACATTGTTTGGATAAAGCTGGCGACCTAACTGCATGATTTGGGAACGATCACGGGGATTTTTAAATAAAAACATGTAATGCGCATTCAGTGAAATGTTTCGCATTTCTTTACCTTTGTGAAAGATATTTTGAACTATAAAAATGATAGTTAAATTACGATGATGGCTTCCCTTAGTGAAAAGTTTGCTTAATTTATTGTCACTGGAAAGTTCTGCCATTAGATCATCGATCACAATTAAAGCATTCGAAATGCTATTGATATTAGAAGGCAATCCTTCGTGAAATTCCACATTTTTCATTTCTCTGTAAAGGTTTTGATAAGCCCCATAACACCAAATTATTTTAGGAGGGAAAGGATGTATCATCTTAAAATCAATTAATTTCTTTACTAGGTGTGTCTTTCCACATCCTGTTGCGCCACCGACAAGAACGGTGCACGGGTGCCGCAGACGTAATGAATCCATGATTACTAACTGAAAACTTCATGAGTGGTTGTATTTATACTAAAAAAAATGAATGAAATAAGAAACAAAAATATTTAATAAATGTATTTATTTACTGTTTAAAAATCATTCTTACACCATATCGTTTTTTCACAAATTGGTACATTCGAAAATCATTTTTCTGACATTGAGATAAATTGCTTACAATGGAATACAAAGATTGTCCTTGACATTTTTTTTTAAATAAAATAAATGCAATAGGCTCCACAAACATTAGACGTAAGACTGTGTCGAATTCTAGAAAACAGAGGAGTAATGGGAAACGAACTCGTGAAGCAGTTGACCATAAAATTCAGGTGAATTTCCATACGAATAAAAAAATTCAAGATTGCCAGCTTCCAGGTAAAAAGCTAACCAGTGAGATCCTGGCTCAGATGACGTGTCGGTATTCACAACAATAGCAGACTTTTCTTTCAGGATCGGAATAGTGTCAGAGGCAAACACGCCACGAAAAAATGGTGAAGTATAAGGGTCTTTTGATAAAGTGTAATGTATCTGATTTCCATTCACTTTCAATTTCCAAAATCGTATAAAATATGCCTCGTTTTGTTTATTTCTATTACGTTATCGAACTCGGCGTAAATTAATACACAGATGGTTTGCGAAAGCGCCTTTGAAAATTTAATTTCCAGTCTCAAGTTGCTATGCTTAATGAGATTTAAATGATCACCATTGTAAAGGTCCGGTGATAAATTAAAAGCAAACAATGTATTTCCCTTTATATAATCCTCTCTAGATAGAAATAATCCTTGGTCTTGACCAAATTTATCAGTTCCAGAAAACAAGCTATTATAACCTCTTATATAATCATTTTTATCAAAATTCAACTCAAAAGGGTTATGTGGGACTGGCTGTCCATCCACATAAATTCCTATAAAATTCATATCAAAATGCTTGAATTCAAAAGGGGATTTTTGAAATGTTCCATGAAAAGCATCATTTTCCACACAACCGATAATGATTCTTTTAGGCATCTGTCCTACGAAAATATTGTCTGGCACCATCGACATACTTCCCTGAGGAATAGAATATACTTTGCAAAGCACTCTATTAATAGGATATTTTGCCGTTTCTTTCTCCAAAGCTTTTACGTGACCTAATATCACACCAGGACTGACACTAACTTTTCGAACTAACAAATTGATTTTTTCCAAAACAACTTTGTATCCTTCATCTCCTTGCAAGCAGAACTCGGGTTTACTTCGAATTAATTTAATTTTCACATCTACTAAGTTCAATAATAGTCTTTCTTGATGAAACAGATCACTATGTAATCCTCCGATCATATCCACTGTATCACTCGATTCAAAAAATTTTGATCGTTTTTCCAATCCATTGTCATTATCGCTGTGAAACATTTCAGATGTAAGCTGAGAAGTCTTATTGTCGTAGCCATGATTCAATAGCTTCTCAATATAAGATCTATCAGGATATGTATTACTAGAGTTAGACACAAGGCGATCATTTAAGGAAACGTCTACTTGACTGAAGATTGAATGAAGAAATAAATTAACAGGGCCAATATTAGTTTTTGTTGACGTAGATTCTCTTGATGTAGATGAATCAGAGTCAATCGTTTCTTTTAGAATAGGTGAACCATCTGCTTTCAAAATCTTTGTGTTTACATAAAGCTGGGTTTGACTCAAATCGAGATACTCTTCTCCACTTCCAGAAATGTGAAATTCTACAGGTCCTCCATCGAATACATTGGATAAGGGATGGTATTCTACCCATTGACCATTTTCTACGGCTGTTTGAGTAGGAGGTAAATGAAAAAGTTCCAATTCCGATTTGACACATTCTGGGAATCCTTTCAAAATGTAAGCCATTACGAATTAAAGATGTCTCGACCTCTTCTCTTTCGTACCTTAGATGAGATGATTTTTTTTTCTGCTGTTTTCGTTTCCTTTTATATTTTCCTTTTCCTATCATCGACTGTATTTGACCAATAGCTTTTCGAGCCAGATTTTTTCCAGCTTCTTTACTTCTTTTTTTGGCAGCGATTTTGATATCTTCCCCAGAAACAACGTCGTTTACCACATTCGTTCCTGTGATAAGAGCTTCTTTTCCAATTGCTTTTCCTCCTTTTACTAGAAATGGCAATGCCGCTCGAAACCAACTGCGAAATATGACATCTAATCCATACTCTTTTTGAAAAGACACTCCCTCATAATATGGAATTCCATAGCCTTTGAGATTCGAATAATGTTCTTGGAATTTCGTTGGGCAACAAGTATACGGCACTTTTGTAATACAACTCATCTTTCGTATCAAAGTATTGAAATAATTGCCAACACTTAGAAATCCCACCTATTTATAGGATTTGCTGCATCCGAAAATGCAAAACTATAATCACTTTTCCCCTTTCAAATGGAACCAAAGCACCTGAATTAAGACAAAGTTCCATTTCAATGGTTTGAAAGGACTGTCTGATTACGGCACATAATGAGGTCTGTCATAATGAGCGCTAATAACGTCTCCGTGTTTTCCGGAAATTCACACAACTCTTAGAAGGGGTGCTTCAACATGTCCTACAACAACAGGTTGGACTATATCACTATATACATAAAATACTGGGAAAGCTGCCTGAGGATCAGCTACGAATGACCTTTCTTCAACTCCCTCAACAACATGAGGATAGAAACCTAAAAGATCACACAAACCTTCTTGTAAGATAACTTTTGATTTATTTTCTGCTTTTATTTTTACTCGTTTGTTGTTAGTATTGAATTTAAAACTGATTTTATCTTCGTGTGAAGGTAGTGTCATTGCTTTTAAAACGTCTGGAACGGTTTCATAGGAACCTGGCGGAATTTTTCTGGTAATTAATTTTCCGTCTCCTAAATCAAAATCGAATATATTGTTCTTCTCGTTTATGTTATACCATCTATGGGGGTAAATTATTTCGGCTAATCCAACTTCCCATTTTCCTTCTAATGATATCGGTATAGGGAGCTGAGTTACAAAACTTGAAATTTTATTATTGGTAAAATAATGTAAGGAGCTATCAGAAGGAAGCGTCAGGTAGAATGACATTTTGTTTTACAGTGAATAGATTTTTCTTAACGATTCTCACTATTTATAGCATTTTCACTTCACTCACCCACGAATTGAATTCTTCTGGGTATCCTAGAAATTTTACAAAATATTCCATTTTTCCATTTTTACTTCTTTTCTTGATCACTTTTTCTACAGGATAATAACCGGAATCTTTAACCTTTTGCATTTCTCTTTCGTAAAATGTACCTTCTATGACATTATTGTTAAAATCCTTCAATTTATAAACAATCGGTATTCTTGAAAGAATCTTGTAAATAGTAAATATTTCTCTAGACCAATTATTTTCATATCCTTTTTCAAATTTTCCTTTCCACTTACTGATACGAACCGTATCGCCTACTTTAAAAGAAGGTTTTTCTGATTTTTGTTCGGAAAGATTGCCATATAAATTTTGCCAAACTTCCGCTTGATTGTCAATATTTACTGAAGATGGTTCCATTTTGATACTTCGGTATACCACGTATTATTATAACTAGATATCAATTTTTTAATCGCGTCTATGTATTTCTGAGTGTTATATTCTGTAAAATATCTCGTCAATTTTGACATTAGAGTTCTATGAAAGCGTTCGACTATGCTAGCTTTCGTTTCATTATTTGTCGCAAAAAAGTGTACATTCATTTTCTTTAAACAATTCTGTTCCTTTATCCGTTTGTAGTAATTGAGGAGTGCGTTCTTTGAATATTTTCTGAAAGCTATTTAAAATGCTTTGACCTGTTTTATCCTTCAAAGGTATTGCCCAAGCATATTTTGAAAACACGTCTATACATGTCAGCAAATATTTATATCCTTTATTAGATTTACTTAGAGAATGCATGTCTAACAAGTCAGCTTGAAACTGTTCATCTATTCCTCCTACTATGACTCGATTCCTTTTAAAATTTCGTCTTGCTGCCCTATGTAGAGTGTAAGACTCTTTAGCCTTTAGCCATTTTTTATTTTGTTTAGGCTTTACACTGTTTCCTAGAGCCCTTCGCAAAGCATTTAAGCCTGTAAAACTTGCTGGATGATCAGGATTTTTATAAAATTTTTCAAGTGAGTTTCCTATCATTTTTTTAGATTATAAAAACTTAAATAAAATAAAAATATGTCTTCTGTTACATACACAAATAACCAATGAGATATCATAAGATTTACAAAGACTTTATATACCTTTGCATTAAAAGTTGTATATAAAAAATAAAGAATAATATAAAAAATTGAAACAGATTAGAGGAAACAAATTTTATTATAAGACTTTTAAAACTCAAAACATGATAAAGGTACATCCACAGTTTCATTTAAATACAACTCTTCGGTTTTAGAAAAGAATTTTACAATATCCATTTCAGTAAATAAGTCATACTGAAACCATCGCAAATAAGGTTTTTTAATGTTCAGTTTTACAAACTTAGCAGCTAACACATTCCATTCAACATTATACAGTGCATTTTCAAAATAAGCATCAAAATTCTGTTTCTTACTAAATGACACACAGTCATGAGCCTCCATATTGAATAGAAACCCATGCTTACAGTCAATACATTCGTTTTTGAAAGTACTGATTTGTTTTGTGAAATACAGTCCAACAAACACTTACATAAAGAAGTTACGAGTTCATCATAACCTTGTGGAGTATCAGCGTCCCAGTCATCTAATTCTTCATCATATGGATACTTCCGAATTTCAAAAATGACACGTTCTTTGAGTGTGTATTCTATGAGACTAGTTTTAACACAATTAAAAATTTGGTTCTGTGAATCCAATAAGTGTTCAAACTGAGCTCCTCTGATGATTACTCTTTCTGGTACCAGATGAAATGAACTGCCCTTTCTATGAAAAAGTCTCTGCAAACTAATACACATTTGAGAGTTGACACTGTGATTGAAAATGCACACATTTTTCTTAACAACAGCCACGGCATCGGGATCCAAAAGTGTAGACATAAGAGAACTCCATACTTCAGGCTTCAAAGACACTCCTTCTTTCGTAGGATGGAGGAAACCATTGTCGTCTGTTACATAAACTCGAATGTGAACTCTGGTTTCCATTTGGAATGAATTCACCATAACAAATAGGCCATCACCGAGATGGATCATATGTCTTGGCAGGTTATCCATAGTAATTTCACCTTCTATTCGTTGGTCAAGACACAATTTTTTCGATCTTTTATCTTGTTGTTGTTGACACATGCGCTTCGAACTTTCAACAGCTTTAGAAAGAAACATCTTTGAAAAGATACCGGCAAGCTTCAGCAGCAGCAGAGAAAGAGCGATTCGCACACTGCAGCACAGGGTGAAATAGGGAATGATCTGGTTTTCTGAAAGAGGAAAATGCCTAGCTTCACCTCATTTCAGTTCCCTATATCAGCCAATCATTATATTAGAAACAGTCAGCAAGCAGAAGGTAAACAGCTCAACTCCTTTTCGAAAACCAATAAATTCAATCAGTGACATCATGCTACCCCTAACACCTTTAAACATGCCCTAACATGTTTAGATATATGCCTGCAGTCGTTGCCACTAAGAAACACTCAAGTTCCTAAATATGACGTAATAAACTTCTCTTCCACTGAATCCATAGCTTCGTTTCAGTTCGACAGCAAGAAACAACTCATCTCTATGTCTTTTTAAACACGAGCTGCAATTTTCCACCATTAGATGGCAGCACATAAAATACGTGACATAATATTCAAATAGTTTATCTTTACATCGCTTCACAGAGTAACATGTGGTATAGTGGTCTATGTTCACGCTTTCGGAGGCCCTGGAACCGGGTTCGAATAATCTGACTTGGAGAAGTTGAAATTTTGCCAACTCATTGCTTCGAAAATCGCACAAGTAAGTTCAATTAAAATAAATTCATTAGATTAATCAGATTAATTAAATAATAATTAGTTATTATTAATTAAGATTACTTGTAATTGATCTAAACGCAATGAAGGAACTTTGAAACTTTCTAGACTGCTCACTTCAGTTCAGATCAGTACATTACAACTCAACTGCAAAGTAGTACATTAACAACTCAACTCAGAGGGGAAGGAAAAGGGGGAAAGCAGCAGGCGAAAAACAACTCGCCTCAAAAGAGAGGGGAAACAGCAGCAGGGAAACAACTCAACTCTGTCGCCTATGTACCCCCGCTTACTACGTATGCCATATCTCCCTCAGTTAATAAAAATATTCAAAACATATGATTTTGCTAATCTTAGTGCAATTTGTTTAGAACAAATGGTTTTAATGTTTCGTTTTGTTTCCAAAATTTTACAATTTTTTTTAAGAAATTTCTTGAATATTGTTACGAACTGATGCGAAGTGATCCTAGCCGCGAGGTGGAGTTACACTGTGACCTCAGCTGACGAACGATAATATGTAAACAAAACGATATTCGATACCGAAAATGTAACTTGTTCATGTTTTGTGTTCCGTGTTTGGGGCTGTCGAATGTCTAATAAAAGATGTTTTATGTTGAACATTGTTAGAATTTTCATTCCACAGTCTCGTCCTAGAATCTGCCGAGTATGAATTAATACACGTTAATAGAACATATTTGGCGTCCACGACTGGATTCGAATCAGAAGATTGCTGGTTCGAATCTTGTCGCGGATGCCAAATATGTTCTATTAATGTGTATTAATCCATACTCTGCAGATTCTAGGACGAGACTGTGGATTACGAACTTTGAAATAAACTGCGGAATTTCGATAATTGAATTTTGAACTTAATGATATTGATATTTGAATGAATTTTTTGAAAGTTGAAGTGATTAGAATTTTGATTTCATTCTTCTTGAAAACGAAAGTACTTTTTATTCTACTTTCAGAATGAAACGAACTTTGGATTTTTTTATATCCTGGAAAACCGGAATGGAATTTTATGATTGAAAAAGAAACTATTCGAGAAAATGGATCTGTCTGTTCTAAAACAAAAACGAAAAGAATTACGATCTTTCTTCACTATCAGTGCTAATAAAATTGAAACCGAAATCGGGACGGAGGAATGGGATTTGAAAATTTTGACCCCATTAAGAAAACAGTTGGACGATAAATGTCATCGACTTGAAAATGTTCAAGAAAAAATTAATGATATGATTCTGAAAACGGAAGATTCAGAAGTGAAGTTTGAAGATGAATTTTTGGAAGCTGAAGTTTATAGAGAGATATTTAGAGCTCATTACCGGAATCGAAGAGAAATTGGAGAAAATGTATCTTTCTCCGAAAACGAAAAACTAAACTTCCAGCTTCCAAAAATAGAGTTTAAGAAATTTAATGGAGATGCAAAGTATTTTCTGATATTTTGGGCTCCATTCAAGAAAATTCGTGAAGACAAGTCAATTGCTGCTGAATATAAGATGCATTATCTTTTACAAGGCATGGAACCAAAATCGGAAGCAGAGCATCTGTTGCTCAGTTTTCCAGCAACAGCGGAAAATTATCCTTCGATAATCTCTATCGAAAAATGCCTAACGAATAACTGCGAGAACGATTTGGACGTGAAGATCTTGTTCAAATATATGTCACAGTTATTTTTAATTTGAAGGAAAAATTGAAAGAAAAACCACGATCTAAGCTCCCGACTGCTTCTGCTTTGGTAAGTTTGGAGCATACAGGTAAGCAACAAAAATTATGTGTTTTTTGTGAAGGTAATCATTTAAGTAATAAGTGCTTTTCTGCGAAAAAAAATGTCCTTAGATGCTTAAAAATTATTGTTAAAGAGAAAAGGAGGTTGTTTTTCTTGTTTAGCTCCTAATCATATTAATAAATTTTATGATATGAAAAACAAAACTAAATGTTCTGTGTTTCGCGATCTCATTTTGAATTAATGTGTGATAAAAAATTAAATGAGAATGAAAATATTTGTAGAAAAGTTTCCCTTTCGTATTCGGGCAGAGGCAAAACTCTTTATTCGTAAACGCTTTTTGTCAAAATCTGAGGGTATAAAAAACCAAATGAGTATCATTGCTTGATAGATTCTGCTTCTCAGTCATGTATCAGCAAAAAGGCAATTAAAGAGTTTAATTTAAAATAAGTTCGTTCCGAAGCTGTGATTAATTCTCTTTTTGGTGGCTTAGAAACGAAACCGAAACAACATGATATTTATTCGATCCACATGATAGATTAAGAGGAAATTTTGAAATCAATTAATTTAGATTCTGGCCTTATTGGCGTTGTTGCAGAGTCAGCGCAAGAACTTAAATCTTGATCTGGCAACAACTTTTTTCCCGCCAGAGTACTTTCGCTTTACCGTGTAGAAAAGATGTGTCTCCTGTAGCTGTGTGCGTGTACTTTTGTGATGTTATGTTAATGTGCTTTAGATGTCTTCGTCAGTAGTTGCTTTACATATAATAAATGGAAAAAAGACAGATCAGGCCCCTTTTATTTGATTACCCACGAACATTTTGGCGCCCAACGTGGGGTCTGATCTAATGGAAAAGCAGCTATGAAGATCGAAAGGAATCAGTAACCAGAAAGGTGAGGGAATATTTTCCTTTATTTAAGAGAAACTAGGACATTTAAAATAATTTAATTTCATGGATTTGAATGTCCAAAATTAAAAGGAATGGATGTAACAAGAGAGTGAAATCTGATTTTTATATTTGAAGTTGAATTTTCGTTACATATTGATAATATATATTCGCTTTAAAGATATTGGTTATTGAAAGAATACTATTGAAATATTGATTGATAATGTATGAATAAATCTAAAATTGATATTGAAATTTGATATATTAGAAATACAATTTTAATTTTGGAGTTTTTGAATATTAAATATAAGACCGATGGATGAACTTTCTAAATTGAGAAAAACCAGAGGTTTGCATAGATCTTCAGTTACAAAGTGCATTAACAAGATTAATAATGATTTGGAGGAGAAAATAGATTCTCTTACCACCAAAGATTTGCAAGAAGCCTTAAATTATTTGAATACATCGTCTACACAGTTAAAAGACTATTATAAACTTATACAAAATCAAATCAAAGATGGTAAGAAATTCGAAACCGAAATTGAGTCGGCTTTCGAATACAATGAAAAAATCATAGTTTGTTTGTCCAAGTTATCAGCGCAATTAAAATGTTTAGAAGACGAATCAGAGCGCCAATCAATATCATCAAATGTTTCTTTATTAGGCGCTGCAGGAAATCCCAATTTAGGTGCAATAAACAACACTCAGAAAGTTCAGTCATCGTACCTGTAAACGAATATAATTTTAAGACCATAAAATTGCCTAAACTTACAATTGAAAAATTGACCCCTGTTGCTGGTTAGAATTTTGGAATCAATTTCAAAATTCTATTGATAATAACAAATCTCTGTCAAAAATAGATAAATTCTCATATTTAAAGTCGCTATTAGGGGGTGCGGCCGCGATTGCGGTTAATGGCTTAGCGCTCTCAGACGAGAATTATGATCAGGCTTTAAAATTGTTGAAACAAAGATTTGGCAGAGAAGAACTGGTTATTAACGCACCTATGTCAAAATTACTAAATCTTGTACCAGTAACTGATTCAAATAATATTTATGGTCTTAGGAAGTTGTATGATAGAGATAAACTTAAGAAGTTTAGAATCATTAAAAGTTACTTCAGAGATATATGGGCATTTACTCTATCCGATTTTAATTAAATTGATTCCAGAAGATCTTGTCCTTGAATTTA
Source organism: Argiope bruennichi (assembly GCF_947563725.1). NCBI lineage: Eukaryota > Metazoa > Arthropoda > Arachnida > Araneae > Araneidae > Argiope > Argiope bruennichi. The sequence goes on from NC_079156.1 coordinate 110,537,341, forward strand.
ATAGAAAAAAAGTTGATAATTCGGTGAAGTTCGAATTTAATGTAACTGAGTTACTAAATTTTTTAAGAATTGAAATTGAATGTCGAGAATCCTCTGCGTTTATGCATACCGCAAAAGGCGATAAACACAAAGAAAATTCCCTCCCGAAAGTGAAACAGAATCCTTTCAACAACTTCAATCGAAACACAGCTAGCTCGCATGATAAATTGCCGAGTCCCAGGTCAAGCGTAAAACCGAAATATCTCCAATGTTTTTCCGCGTCAGCATTAAACGAAAATTGTTTATATTGTAAAGGCGAGCATCGATCGGAGTTATGTTCTCAAACCGACTTAGAAACGAAACTCTGTTTTTTAAAACAAGATGGCAGATGTTTTTTATGCTTGAAGCCAAAACATCGAGTTAATGAATGACGCCAGAGAAGATATTTGACATGTAAAATATGCGGGAAGAAGCATAATAAATCTATTTGCTCTCAAGCAGAATCTAACACGCGCGATTTGAATAAAGATAATAAGAGCGTAATTACCGCAATTTCACATTACGATAAAAACAAAACAAGCTTTTCTCGCGGTAATATATTTCTTCAAACATGTGCAGCCTTCGTGCGCAATGATGAAACAAACGAATTTGAAACAGTACGACTAATGTTAGATAATGGAAGTATGAGAACATTTATAACACGTGAAGTTTCAGAAAAATTAAAGTTAAAAGTAATAAGAGAAACTTTATCGGTATACTATTTAGGCGCTAAACAAGCAAAGGAACATTCTTACAATATAGTGAGAGTAGAATTAAAAAACCGTGAGGATCCCTCTTTACGTATTGAAATAGACGCTTTGGTTACAGAAGACATTTGAGCCACTACCCTTCCTGTACCTAACAACAATATTACTAAAGCGTACAATAAATTGAAGGGTTTACAGCTAGCTGATAATATTGATAATAGAGGCAAGAATATCTCAATATTAATTGGGGTAGATTATTATTATGAAATCGTTTCAGGCAGAATAAAAAGATTAAACAACAAACTGGTAGCGACAGAAACAATATTTGGATGGTGCTTGCAAGGTCACGTAGGTTTATCAAATGATTTAATGACCATGAAGATTGTAGTAGATGAAAAGGATATTTCGGACCAACTTAAACAATTTTGGGATCTTGAGAATTTAGGGATAGAAAGGGTTGAAGAGGATGATTTAGAAAAACATACTATAGATAAAGAAATTATGAAACAATTTGAAGAAAATATTGTTTATTAAAATAAAAGATATACTGTAAAGTTTCCTTGGAAAACAAATATGAAAGAATATTTAGCTAATAACTTTGAAGTGGCTAAAAGGAGGTTTTCACACTTAAATCAAAATTTATTAAAGATAATTCGTTATTTTTAGATTATAAAGTTGTTATTGAAGATCATTTAAAAGAAGGTATTAAAAACGTCATAACATGTGAAGAAGGAAAACCTTCATTTTATTTGCCTCACAGGGCAGTAATGAGGGAAGATAAAACTACCACTCGTTTGAGAGTGGTATTTGACGCGAGTTCTCATGCGAAAGGACAGTTGTCGTTAAATAATTGTTTACATGCTGGTATCAATCTCATTCCAGACCTTTTTGAGATTTTAATAGATTTTAGAGAACAGGCTATTGCCATAACTGCAGACATAAAGAAGGCCTTTCTGCAAATACAGATTGCCGAAGAAGATCAGAATTATACTAGCTTCTTCTGGACGGAAGATCCGGAAAAGGTAGAAGAGGAAATTTTCAAGATGACTCGAGTTCTCGTCGGTGTCAAATCAAGCCCCTTCCTCCTTGCAGCTACAATCCAACACCATCTAAAGAGGTATGTAGAACAATTTTCTAATACCTGTCAAATGCTAGAAAAATCATTGTATGTCGACGATTTAATCTGTAGCCAAAGAGACTTTGATTCAGCTTTTAAAACAAGCCTAGAATGTTTCAGTATCTTTAAAGAAGCGAGCATGGAATTAAGGAAATGGAAAACTAACTCAGTTGAACTTCGTGATAAATGGAGAAAGGCGGGTTTAGAAATAGATGAAGAAAAATATTCAATTAATGATAACTCTGCTTTAACTCCTTGTAAAGTGCTAGGATTAGCCTGGGATTCCGATTTAGATGTATTCCAGTTTAACACTCGAAGCTTAGAGAAATTCCTGTCTAAAAAGATAAATTCCAAACGATATGTTCTTCAAGTAGCTGGACGCATTTTTGATCCAGTAGGGGTTTTAGGACCTTTTACCATCAAGATAAAATGTCTAATACAGGACATTTGGTGTTTGGGATTAGACTGGGATGACCCTCTCCCGAAAACACTGACCACTAAAATAAATGAATGGTGCGAAGAAATAAAAAATTTGCAACTCATTAAAATACTTAGATATTTTTTCGCCGAAGCAAAAACCAATGAAATAGCTGAAGCTCAACTACATTGCTTTTCCGACGCCTCTAAGAGGGCATATGGAACTCTAGTGTACATTAGAGTCTTATTGAAAAACGAAGAAATCAAATCAAATTTGGTCGCTTCCCTCTAAGCCCCTCTAAAGACGCGTTCGATCCCAAGATTAGAACTAATGGGTGCTCTTTTAGCAGCAAGGCTAGGCTGTAAAATAGTTAAGTGCATTAACTTTCCTGTGACACGATTCTTCTGGACCGACTCTTCAATTGTTTACTATTGGATGAAGGGTGACACTGAACGATTTAAAGTGTTCATAAAACACAGAATTAAAGAAATCCAAAATCTAACCAATCCCGCTGAATGGAATCACACTCCTGGAACTGATAATCCGGCCGATCTAATATCAAGAGGGTTAACGGTACATGAACTGAGAAACTCTAACTTCTGGTGGCATGGGCCAAATTGGTTGTTAAAAAATAAATGTAAATGGCCTAAATTAGGTAAAACAAATAATGAGACAAATATCAAAGAAGACGCAGGCAACTTAGGATTGAAAAAGATCGTTCTAATAAGTTCAACAGTAGTAAATTAGATGATGATTTAATTAAAATATATTCTTCTTTCAGCAAATTAATTAGAGTAAGTGCATGGTGTTTAAGATTCTTACATAATTGTAAATCAGCTCTGCAAAACAGAAAGAGAGATCATTTAAATGTAACAAAATTACAAAAGGCTACAAAAACTTTAATAAAAATTATACAAATGAGAGAGTTTGAATTTGAAATAAATTGTCTAAAAAAGAATAAAGATCTTCCAAAGAATAATCCCCTTCTGAATTTAAATGTATTCTTAGATAATGATGAGCTTTTAAGAGTAGGCGGAAGATTAAAATTTTCTGATCTTCCAGATTCACAAAAATTTCCTCTACTCTTACCAAAGGAACACCATTTCACAGATATACTTATAGAATACTTTCATAAAAAAAAAGCACTCCACTCCGGTGTTCAAACTACTCTGTATTTAATTATACAGCAATACTGGATACCAGCTGGTCAAGCCAAAGTTAAAAGTGTAATCAAAAGATGCTTAACCTGCTTTAGAGTAAAAAAATAAAATTATTCAACAGATGATGGGCGATATACCAAGAGATCGGGTCATTCCATCCAGACCTTTTGACAAGGTCTGAATTGATTTTGCAGGCCCAATCATAACGAAACCTAATTTGAAAAGAACTAGAGTAACATTCAAACCTTATATCGCCATATTTATATGTTTTAGCACTAAGGCTACTCATCTGGAGGTAGTATCTGATTTAACAACTGAAGCCTTCTTGGCATGCCTTAAAAGATTCATCGCAAGGCGATTGAGACCTTCAGTAATTTGGAGCGACAATGCAACTAATTTTAAAGGAGCACATGCTCTTCTGAACCCCCTATTTAAATTATGCAAATCCAATTCGATTCAAAGGTTCAGTGCCGAGGAAGGCATCAACTGGAATTTCATACCTCCAGCTGCACCCAACTTTGGTGGTCTCTGGGAGGCAAATATAAAATCTATGAAAAAAATCTTAGTGAAAGCCACCAAGACCAAAATTCTGAATTTTGAGGAACTTAACACATTGGTTGTCGAAATTGAAGCGATATTGAATTCAAGACCACTCAGTTCCTTGTCCGTCGATCCAACTGATCTGCAACTTCACCGGGACATTTTTTGGTTGGATCATCGTTACTATCTTTAACTGAACAAAATACTGCTGTCAGTTTATCTTCCAGGTGGAGTCATGTCCAGGACCTTAAATCCAAGTTTTGGGACCGCATTAGTCGGGAGTATCTGCAACAACTACAGCAGAGGCAGAAATGGAAGAATCCACAGCCCAACCTGAAAGAAGGTGACTTAGTCATATTGAAGGACGACCACAAGCCATTACAGTGGAAGTTGGCGCGAATAAAGAGGACAATACCTGGACCCGATGGACTTGTTCGAGTAGTTGAGGTGCAAACCTCCAACGGACTATTCCTGCGAGCCATGAACCGCATAATTCCCCTTCCAATTCAGGATGTTGGACCAATGTCCAACGGGGGGCGGGATGTTGCAGAGCCAGCGCAAGAACTTAAATCTTGATCTGGCAACAACTTTTTCTCTTGATCTAGCAACAACATTTTTCCCGCCAGAGTGCTTTTGCTTTACCGTGTAGAAAAGATGTGCCTCCTGTAGCTGTGTGCGTGTGTTTCTGTGATGTTATGTTAATGTGCTTTAGATGTCTTCGTCAATAGTTGCTTTATATATAATAAATGAAAAAGAAACAGATCAGGCCCCTTTTATTTGATTACCCACGAACAGGCGTCGAAACGAAATTAGGAGGGTGCGTTATGGGGAAACCGAATGAAACATATACGGAAACTAATTCTTTAGTAACAATAGCGATGCATGTTTCAAAAATTTCTCTCTGACTGATTATTGGGAACTTGAAACTTTGGGAATTGATCATGCAGCAAAAGTTGAAGGTGCAAAAACGACTTATGATGAACATTTGATTGATTTTAAAGAAAAATTAAAGATTCTCCCAGATGGTCGTTATGAATTGGAATTACCGTTTAAAGACTTTTCTCAAAATTTGCTGGATTATAAGGAATTAACTCTGAAAAGACATGAAAAAATTAAAGTACAACAATTTAATTAGAGATTATAGAAATGTTTTTGATGAATGGGAAACACTTAATCTCATTGACCGTGTTCCGAAAACGGAAGTTGGGGATAAATGTCATTATTTACCCCATAGAACGGTAGTAAAAGTGAGCAGTCAGACCTCAAAAATTCGGCCGGTATTTGATGTCTCTGCTTGTGAGAGAGGGAAACTAAGTTTAAAGGATTGTCTCTTTAAAGGTTTGAATCTTATTTCTTTGTTACCAGGCATAATTGACAGATTTAGAATGTATCCCATTGGTCTAAGTGTTGATGTGGAAAAGGCGTTTTTGATGATGTCAGTCGCACCGAAAAATAGGGATTTTCATCGATTTTTTTAACTTTGTGATGATGTAGAAACAATAGTTCGTCATTATAGAATTGTATTTGGAGTATCAGCGAGCCTCTTTTTATTGAATTCTACCATAAGGCAACTTCTTAATAATTATACAGAATTTCCTGATGTATTTCAAAAACTTAAATGTTCCTCTTATTTTGAGAGCTGTTTAACTGGAGTGTATAATGCTGCAGAGGCTGAAAATTTTGTTGAAAGGGCTGAACTTATTATGTCTGAAAGTTGCTTTAATTTGAGAGTTTGGGAGAGTAAAGTAGAGTTAAGGCATACTAGTAAGCATTCTGGAAACACTTCTGTATTGGGCATAATTTGGAATCTAGATAAAGATACGCTAAAGTGTAAAATTGATTTTGAAATTTTATCTTGTGGTACAAAAATTACTAAGAACAAAGTGGTTCCTATAAAATCTCTGAGCATTCCAAGGATGGAATCAATGGCTTTTTGTATCGGAGCAAGACTTGTAAGTTCTATTATCAAGGTTCTTGATACATCAGGTATAAAAGTTATACTCTGGTCTAATTCCACTGTTGCTTTGTGGTGGATTGAAAAGCATGGAATTTTTGGTTTTCGTTGCAAATCGCGTGAAAGAGATTAAAGAACTAATTGGCAGCTATTTATGGCGACATGTACCAGACGGTATATTCAGATAATGAGTATAATTTTAGTAAATCTTTCAATGAATTTTCGAATTTGGATTGGGAAAAATTGCAAGAGAATCCAAATTACAGAGAATATTCTGGAAATTTATCCCTCCTACCTCAGCTTGGTAGGGAGGGTGGTGGTTCGGTCAAAAAAAGAACTGTTAAGGCGTACTTTAGGTAAATCTGTTTTAACTTATGAAGAACTTGAAACTGTCATATGTGATTGTGAGTCGATAATTAATTGTAGACCTTTGACGGTAAATATCCGAAAATTCTAAGGAATTGATTTCGCTCACCCCTTTCATGTTTCTAATTAAAACTCGATGTTTTGGAGTTGCAGATATTGATTAAGTTGATTGTCATTATCTTCAAAAGAGAATAAGATGTAGAGCGAAACTCTTTAACGACTTATGGCATCGTTTCAGAAAAGAATACATTGGACAATTATCCAAAAATGAAATGAAAACAAGATAACTCGAGAACCTAAAGCAGGAGAAGTAGGTTTAATAGGTGACGGTGTCAAAAAACGATGAGATTGGCCTTCGGCTTTGATTATCGAATTAATTCCGGGCCCTGATAGCAAGGTCCGTACTGTTAGGCTAAAAACAGCTAACGGGACAGTCTTGCGACCTGTGCAACATATTTTCCCCTTGAAAATACAATCAAATAAAAATTTGGAGCAGACTGCAGAGGAATCAATTCCAGATTCTGTTGAAAGTGTGTCATCTGAAGAAATGGTACTTAAAAAGTACACTTCATCAGGAATAGAATTGAAAGCACCTAAGAGACTAGATCTTTTAAACCAAATTTGCTATGAGTTTGAGTCTCTTCACCAAGACTCAATGGTGGTGAGGATGTTACGAACTGATGCGAAGTTATACTAACCGCGAGTCGGAGATAAACTGTGGCGTAAGATGACGAACGATAATTTGTTAATAGAACGATGTTGTATACCGAAAATGTAACTTGTTTGCGTGTGTGTTGAACATTTAATAAAATATGTTTTGTGTTGAATTTTGTTAAAATCTTCATTTCACAGTCTCGTCCTAGAATCTGCTGAGCGTGAATTAATACAAGTTAATAGAACAAAGATTACAACTTTTGAAATTATTTATTTTTCGTTTTTCCATTCATAGTTATTTCCAACTGTTTGGTTCACTCTTTTCCTCTTCCTTTAGTTAAATTTAATTTTCTTTCCTTTTCTTTCTTCTTTTCTATATAAAAGAGAAAAAATTCTGAACAAATCTGCAATGAAAAATATTGCTGCCGATTCAGCACTACGATATAGTTTTCGATTTGTGATGGATTCAAAGTGAATTTATATCAAACAACTTTTCTATTGTTAAAAATGAAATGTCAATAGTTTATTGTAGTTAAACTGAAATTGACTGTAATCATAATATTCTGTTATAACACAGTGCACCTCAGTGATTTCTGTTTTAATAAATAAAGGTCTTTTCATTGAAAATCAATTTCCATATAAGCATTTATTATATAATTTTTATTCCCAACTTCATTGCTACATGCATGTTTCACTTTTTTTTCCTCTATTTCTTTAACCTATCAATTTTGAATTATAAATTCTGTGAAAGCATAAAAGTGTTTCTTTCAACTCCTCTTTATATCCTATTTAATTTCTCTCTGTCTCTCTCTCTCTCTCTCTGTAGATATATATATATATATATATTTTAACTTTATATAATGTATATATATAATGTAACTTTAGCATTTCAAAAAGTTTCATTAATATCCTGCTTTAAAAGTATATTGTTCAGCATTATGTTTTTATTAGTGATAAAAAAAAATTGTTCTTTAGTATCTAGGATGTTTCTGTTGAATAAAATTGATTTCATAATTTACATTGACATTCTTGTCATACTGTGTTTATATTATTTTCAAGTGTCTAGAGAAATAAATGGTGATAAATAGTAAATAGTTTAATTTTAATTTTTTGAATTAATGAGTACATTAAAACATAAAATTGATCCTATTTTTTCAAATAATCATCACATATATTTTATATATATATATATATATCTCTCTATATATATATTTATATTTGTAATGTGTAAATAAAAATTATGAAAGCGTGATTTTGTTTGTTTTTCTTTAATGATTTCTACAAATTAAAATGAAACTATTTATTCATAAGCTGCATAGATTTAAAAAAAGGTATCCATACCTTTTAAATTTCATAATTTGAAATTGTAAACATAATTTATTCAATATATACTAATTTGAGTTTCATGTTCTTTCCTCTGAGCAAACTGAAAACATCAAAGTCTCAATATTTATAAAAGTAATTACATAAGAAAAAAATATAATAATTATTTCAGTAAGCTTTAAAATATTAACTTATCTAAGACTAATAATTATTTTTAAAAAGAACTAACTAGTGGAACTATATTCATAAGATTCTACATTCAATAATATTGAAATAATATGTAAAAAAACATAAGTAATTTTTCAGAAACACTGCCATAGTTATTTGTCAAAATGTATCCTTCGGATAAAAAAAGGGGGTGGAAGGATATGGGAAAGGAAAGAATAAAGCCGCATCAAGCGAATTAAAAAGCGATGTTAATTAATTAAGTAAAAACAATAATTCCATTGAAAATACTAATTAAAATTTTAATATAAGAAATAAAATTATATGACTAAGAAAATTTGGCGAAAATAATTCAAAATAATATCTTTAAAAAAAATCAGCAGTTTTTAATTATTGATCGGCTAGCGTAATATTTACTGAACAATGATTTCGTCAACGTTATCGGCAGATATCACGACATGCGCAGAACTGTTGAAAATTGAACAGAAGCGGTCTGTTTGGTACGTGATCGTGAATTGACCCCATTAGATGCGTGAATATATCAGTCAGTGTTTTAAGAGGAATTTTATTTGAGCTCCTTGCGATAGCACTTTGAGGGGGTTCTGAATTGCCGGGACCTACGGGCCTATCTGATTATATCCAAAAGTGCCAAGCAGGAGCTGAACGTTAGAGAAGGATCATACAATGTAATCGGATTTAGAAAAATTTTTAGGAGTAAATATATGACTGGCTACTCTAATCGATAAAATCTTTGTGATCACTCTGCCTTAGAGTTGCATAATCCACGATTTTTTGAATAACAAATAATTTTGTTCTTGTTATTTTTAAATATTTTTTCCAAATATCTCTTATTTCAATGATATTATTAATTAAAAATTATTACTTAGGATTAAATATAAAATCTATTAATTGTAATTAATACTTAATTTACTAATTTAAGTAACGAGTGATTGAATTAATTTATTTATTTCAATTTATTTCTTAAATTTGATTTTTTTTTCAAAACTACTTATTTAATTTCTTTATTAGAGTAAACCATATTCATTAATTTTCTGAAAAATTTGATTTAAATATATATGTCATTTCTTTAAAATGTTTAATTTAGTTCTATATTCTAAATATAGATGGCGTCAGCAGTAAACAGAATATATGCAGTCATGTCACATGATAAAAATGATTTGTATGGAATAGTGCATTATCGAATGCGAATATCGGAAAGTCCAAGTGGAGCGGCGACTTCACACTTTTCAGTGAAGTCACCGCTCCGATAAATCTCAGTGATATGCAATTCAGTGATACGATAATTCCAAGAATAACCGATCCTTTCACTTTTTACCAATTCACAGATTTCGCCTTTTCTGTTTTGTTCGAGAGCTTCCATTAGACACATCATATCGATTGTTACTTTCTATCATGATCCAAAACCTGTACTCGAAATATCACCCGTAAGATCGTATCAAGAATTTGAATCACACCCATCTTTGAAAAGTATTGATCACTGGTATTTGTGACTTTATGATATTGGTTACGTATTATCCGCTCGTAAAATATTCGTTATCCCTACTCTGCCTTGATATAGCAGAATTTATTAAGGGGAGGGTCACTCTTTTTTCATGAAACACGTGGTTGCTATTTGCATTACGCTCATAGTAAGCACGGATTTCTCTTCAAAAATGCGCTAATCATTCAAAATACATTTTAAAATTCGAATTATCGCGAATTCATCAGATTGTAGTAAAAGTTTATAAACCAGTTAACAGCTACGCTAAACTGGCAATTGCTTTTACATTGCGAACCACAAGGTGCCAGGTTCTATCCTCGCTCATACCATTCCGCTACAAGGTAAAGATCACAGGGAGGAACGTGAAGATGAACAGAATAAAAATATCAAAGATTACTGTGATATTTTTGGAAGAAATTTGAAAAGGAAAGTTATGTCAGCATCAAAGGAAACAAGCACGATGTTTCATATGAATAACTGCACAGAAAACAGAATTTAGTGTGCGTTAATAGTTCAGTTTTTTATTTCTTTTAAAAAATAGAAGAATTTCTTAACTCATGTGGTAAATTTCTTAAAATATATCTCCGATTCACAAATGAGAAGAAAAAAAATCTTCTCTATGGTGATAACCCTAAACAGAATAATTATTTAGATTTTCCATTCTTGCCAAGCAACCGGATGGATATTACTCTTTTTCTCCAGTTAAATCTGAGCATGAGCAGTAAAACTTATTCCAAATTATAAAATTTCTTTGTCCATTAGCATCACATCACGGTTTTTGAATTCAACATTCTGATCTTAACTTTGAAATAATTGTAAGTAAGTTTTAATTGATTCATAACACCTTTTATTTTGAAAGAGTTGATTTTTTTTAAGGAATTAAACGTCGTTATATATGGTTAAAATAAGATAGTTGTTGTATTGAAATGGAGGTTTGTTTTCCGGCATAGCTGTATTGAAAGTTTAATACTTGCTTCTTTAGTAAATAAAAAACGCGTGAAGTTTTGTTTGTATTTTTTTTTAAATCTAAGATTATATATGTATATTACTGACTTTTTTATATGGTAAAAGTGAATTATAGTGTGCTCCCTGCTGCGCCAACAATGCCAAGTCGCCAATAAAGATGGCGGACAAAATAAACAAATACTTACGCGGAACAGTTACGGTTACCATTTCCCGCCATATAATTAGGACTTTTTAAAAATAAGTATTGTCTTTTTTTACATACTGCCCAGTGCCTTCTACAGATGCCGAATTTTGTACATTAAAAAAAAACACCCAACGGCTACGCTAGCAGCGGGAACCTAGTAGCTTCGCTAGCACATTGAACATAAGGACTGTTTGTATAACAGAAAAAGTACATAACCAAAAGAAAGAAGCAGTCGGAACATTCTCCATACAAAATTTCAAATATTCTTTTCCCAACTTCATCAACTCGTAAAAAAATATATTCCACTCACCCTTCATCCATTCTGCCGGTTCGATATCAAACCATTCTCAATACAAAATTTCAAACAAGCATCCTTTCCTAACTTCACCAATTCGTAAATATATATATATATATATTTACATATTTTACTCACCCTTCATCCATTCTACAGGTTCGAAATACTTCCGACATAATAAATTATGAAGGGAGTCATTCCATTGCAGCTGTCTTTTAAAGTGAGAATGCAGACGATTTTTTAAAGAGCATATTGACAATTAAAAATTGCAAAAGAATAAATATTTTCTGTTCGTATTCACATTAAAAAAAAGAAAGCAGAATATAACTTTTAATTATAAACTTAACTTTCTTTGTTTAATAAACTTTTAATAATAATAAAGAATAAAATTTAAATCTTTAATAGATATTTTTTTAATTTAACATTTTTCATAACATAGTTGTAGTTTATGTACAACTCAACTATTGCAAAAAGTAGTAAACAAAACAGCATTAGTGTTGCTAGAAAAGCGTTCTGATGGGTTGCAATATTGGCGACAAACTCTTGTGCACACTATTCTTCACTTAATCCTTTTATATATTTAATTATGTTGCATAAATTTCAACATGTAAAATTGAATGATTAGTCAATGTATTTTTTCAAAATCAATTTGAAGCATTTATTTACTCAATAAGAATTCAGTAGAAGATCAAGGACAATATTTGAAAATGCGTTTCTAAAAAATATTTTAAAATTTCTTAGAAACTCTCAATTGTATTTTCATTTGGATATGCAATTTTCACTTATAAACATCAAGTAAAGATTCCTTTGCCACAAAACATGCTATTTCAAGTATTACATTTTTAGAGGAGACTTTAATTTTGTATAATTACCACATCATAAATGAAATTTCAATTTATGAAAAGTGAATCCAGATTGTCAAAACTTCATAGGTATTAAATCTGTCATAGAGTTCATATTACTTAGAATGTGACTTCAATTTTTTACTAGGTCTTAACTTTTTTTCAGTTTGACTCGATTCCCCAGAAATAATTGAATTGTTACCACAAAATTGTCATCTGCATCTGACAGGATCTGCTTATGTATAAATTCCACTTCCACTCTTCCTTACTAAAAATTCATAATAGTTTACCAAAAAAAATTGCTATTATAATTTTATTACATTATTAAAATTCTGAATCATTTAATAAATATGAGCTAAAATTATATAAAATGTTCATATCATAATTCTAACATTTAAACATTAATAAATATGATATTTAAGACTTTGAATAACATAAATTTTGAGTTTTCTGTATTAAATGAGAATTTTGAATATATATATATATATATATAATTAAATAAATTCTGTTCATTTCATTTAATAATAGAATAATTCTTTCTAATATTAAGTATCAATTTTGTTTATTAAAAATAATAAAATTTATTTTTATTCAACTATTTTTTTAAGTAATAAGATACTTGTAATTTTATGCATTATTTATAAAATTTGGTTTATAATTTTCAAATGTCATTCGATATAAAATTCATTATTAAAAAAATAATTGAACAAAAACAAAGATATTTTTCAAGAAAAATAAAGAAAATTATTGCAAACAATTTGTTCTTAAAATGGTAATGCAAAATATGGGATTTATCATCAAAACATATCTGTCTACTCCCAACACGTAGTAGTCTAATGCTAATACAATCTTAGGCTTAATTTGTAGCTGCAGTCAAAAAGTTACAACTCGGAAAATGCTGGTAATAAAAGAAAATAAAATATGTTAAGTATTTACATGAATTACAGAGATATTATATATTTTGTTTTAGGTAATTCATTGGTAAATTAGAATTGGTAAATTTGCATGAATTTGTAATCCATTGGTAAATTTGCATGAATTTTAAACTCAAAAATTATTTAGGAATCCAAATCATGTGAAAGTTCTCACTGGTTCTGCTATAGAAAACTGACTGGCTACAACAGAAAGTAATTCATTGCTTATTCTCGAATAGCAACGGCGGAAGGGGTTAGTGTTCCAGACATATAAAACAACTGTATTATTTCCCCAGAGACCCCGATAATGTTTTGTTTCTTTCCAAGATATGCTAAATAAAATAAGAGAACTGCAATAAATTTGCTAGGATTTTACTTGGCAAGAAATTATCTGAATGCCATTTACACGCTGATACTTTCATTGGAAATGGAACCAAAAATATCTGAAGTAGAATATGCCAATTCAGTTATATTAATTAAAAAAACATTACATTTGTTTTAGGATAAAGAACCTAATTTAGATAAAAGTTATTTATCCATCATGTAAAGAAAATAATTCCCCTGTTATATCAATAAAACCTCATTTTCTATTGTGCATATATCTATAAAATTTATTTTTAAGATAATGCAAATTTCTTTTGATTTACCATATCAAAACTCTCAGAAGCCAAATGTGATTGAGTTACTACAAATGGGAAATGATTTGTTCATTAAACATGCTCGCCCAGGTATATATTTGAAAACATAAATTATTTTTTTTGAGAATTCTATTCTCTATATTGCTGTTTTTGAAGGTTAAGATAATTTTTCTTATTTGTGAAAGGGAAGCTCATGCATTCAAGTGTGCTGAGTTTGAATTATGTTAGGAATAAAAGGGTTTAAGAAATGGTTATTCAAAGTGTGAAATGTTACATGTGTTTTTAAAAAATACTGCTTAAGAAAAGTACTATCAATTTCAAACTATTATGAAGTTATAAAAGTCTTATTTTTGCTGTGAAAAATAGTTAAAGTTGTTATGTGTTGCTAGAAAAATATTGTAGTGATCGTAGCACCATCTTTTATTCATGTCATTCTAAAGCGCTACCTATCTACTTTCCCTAATACAATCTATATTAATATTTCACCCGGGGAATCCCCGTTCTATGTATACATGCGCTAAGCAATGATGTTCCGATAGTTTTAGTGTAATAAAGAGTTTATTTTTCTAATACCGATGAAATGCTTTATACAACACTCTACATGAACATCACCACAATATAATCAGATAATTCTATTACTCAAAGTGAAATGGTTTCTAATTCTAAGAGAACAAAAACAAGGAATCCCAAGTTTAAGAATTTCAGAAATCATATATATTTCACTTCTTAAATGAAGAAGATGACTGCAAGTTGATAGAGACTGACTTGCAAATAGGACAATGAAAATATTTATTTTTTCTGCCATTAACACTTGTTAAAAATTTGGAATAATTTGGTTCAATTCTTTGGAGATTTTATCCTGAAAGAAATTGTGATCTTTCTATGCTATCAAAATTTGATAACTTTCTGGATATAATATGATTATAGATGTTTGTAGATAAATGGATATTTGCATGATAATATGAAATCAATAATGTTCTGAATAACCTTTCTACAATAAGTTTTTTTTTTCTTCCCTGTCTTGATGTTTTTGGGGTTTCTATTCTTTTATAACATAAATTCTGAGAACAATACATATATAGAAAAATTTTGAGATGTATGACCAAAAAAAATGACTCTTTTAGAATAATTTTCAATTTATTTTTCTTTGGAAAGTCTAAATTTGTATATAGTATAATGTGTTCAATCACAACAGAACATATGCGATAAGGGATTCTAATAGAAGTTCTTTGACATGCGTCAGTTCAGGAAATGAAATGTTGTGTAACCTTGAAAGGAATGTGTGGATGTTAGTAATTGTTATCCTTTTGTTTGTGCTGTGGGATTGTTAAGCAATTTGTTACAGGCATATTGGAAATATTTAAATGAAAAAATAGAATTTACATCAGGAAATAAGAGAAAAATCTGGAATAAAGTAAATTAACTAGAAAACTAATTATGGTTTTAACTGAATTAATAGATCATTACATTACATATGTATATGATTTTATTGAAATTCACTATATAGATGCATGTATATATGTATGAATGCCATTCTATTTAATCAGTAATTGAATTATTTTCAAATTTAAACTATAAGCAATAAGTATTCTTTTGAGTTTTGAAATGATTTTAACTTGTTGTTGTGTGTTATAAAACTTCAGAATGTGCACGTTTATAATGTATAAATAAAGAAAGATATTTTTTATGAGAATTTGCACTATTAAGGTATACAATTTTCGTTATAAAAATTATTTGGTTTTCCTGCATTCTATTTATTTAGCTAAATTTTTTATTATTATGAGTTCTATGTTTTTTTTTTTTTTAATATTGCACATTTATTTGTTATAACTTATATTTTAGAAATATATTGCATTCTTATTACAATTCTTAGCTTAACTAAACAGCATTGTATGATCACCAAACTGTAATTTTTTATGTGATAAATTGTTAATATTTGAAAAATCTTTTGCTGTTTTGCTTGATTTGGGGGAAACTCTCTTCCATGTTCTTTTTCTATAATGTTTGCCATATCTTGCATAATTGTTTTGTGAATTTGTGAAATCTCTTATGTTTCTTCAATTATAAATTGTTAGAGAAAATAATATTTATATCTTTATTCACCAGAGAACTGGTACAAAAAAGAATATTTTTGCAATTCATACTTTGTCTAAAGAGTGTGTTATATGATGCTTTTACTTTTCATTCTTTCTTTGACCACCTTCTGAATTGCTACACTAGGTTTGTTTGCTACCAAAATTTTTTAACAATAGCATGCTTTCTTGAATTTACATTCTGAATGCTCTTTATGAAGACAGGCTATAATCGGATATGTTATCAGAACCTCCCTTGGTATTGCCTCATAATTTTTTTACTGTTACTTTTGTTTCACTCTATGCTGGAAGTTATAACATTGAAAGTATATCCAGTTTTAATTCTTTCAAAGAATATAAAACAGCTTTTGAAAGAGTAGAAATCTTATTGCTTTCTTTTGAAAACTGAGCGAGTTCCACTATCTCTTTTCAAGTTGAAGGAAGTGTATTATGTAGCATTTGCATGAATATTAATTTCTTTACTTCATCTTTAATGACCAAGTAGAATGTGTCCTAGATATGAAAATTAATTTTTTATATTTAAATGCTTATAATTTTGTTTTGATTCTAATAATTGACTGAAGTTTAGTCAGATTGAAAAACTAATGAGAATTGTAAATGTATATGGAAGTGTGGAGAAATTTTTTATCTGCACTTGGTTTTTATAATATGCAGATAATGATATATTTTGTTAATTTTCCAGCATTGTATATTTATTTCAAAACTTTTATTGTAATACTTTTCTGCTTTATCCTCTTTAGAATCAATATATTTTTATTCAAATTGAAATATTATTTTTCTTCAAATATTACTACTGTTTATAAATTGTTAATATACATTGCATTTTTTTTCCGTGGCATTTATATAAGATGAAGTCAAGATTTTTAAAGAAATGCTGTGCTGTTTTTATCTATTTTAAATTTAAAAAAATTTCAAAAATTGAAAATATTTTTTTCAAAATGAAAAGAATAGGAAATATTTAGATCGTTATTTGTCGGTATAACTGATCTCATTAAAAGAATTAAAGGAATATTTTTCAAATAGTTTAAAGAAGACTTTAGTAATTAATTATTATTGAGAACATTCCTGATATATCTTTAATTTCTAAAATATTAATCAAGAAAGATTGTAAACTTGTGATATTCTTTCTGTTAATAAGGAATTTGTTCTTATTCTGTCTGCAAATAAGAAACTCTGGTATTTCATAGCAAATCAGGTAACACAAATAATTATGTAAAATATTTTCAATAATTACTATGGATGTGATATGAGAGAACACTTTATTTGCAATTATTTACATAGAAAGTTTCGAAAGCATATTTACATCGAGAAAAACGAAATCTGAAGGAATTACATTGGAGCGGAGTTGAGCTGCAACTGGTATGACGCTTACATAATCTCCCATCTTGCAATTTTATAGAGTACCTGAAATTGCAACAAAAGTTATAAATCGAGTCAGTTGGGAATTTTAATACGCCGATCAGCTTTAGTGACATCAGGAGTTATTTTGATTATATAATCATTATTTTCACTGGAATTATGATCTGAAACAGCTGGAGTTGCAGGAAGTTGAGTGTTTGTGCCTTTATCCTTTTGCTGAGCAATGAATGGTAATTTTTCAGAACTTCCGATTTCCAAGGAATAAAGTCTCTGGAATGGTCTTAATTTTTCCCCTTGAGCTGTTCTTATTCTGGCGACTCTTGAATGTCCATCTGCTCCAGGGAGGACTTCAGTTACGATTCCTTAGGGCCAGTGAAGGCGTTTTCCATCAGTTTCAAGAAGAATTATGTTTCCAACATTCAAAGATTCATCTCGAGTGTGATGACCTTTATGCACTAACATTGCTACGTATTCGTTGCGGAATCTCGTTCTTAAATCATGCCGTAGATTTTGAATAAAACGTAATCTTCTATTTAGGCTTTTACTGTCGATTTCGTCTAAATCAGTTGTATCACTACTAGGAATGCCTTGCAAGAAACAAGCATGTGTCAGTGGCCTTAGACCTTCTGAATTATCTTCAATATATGTGAGAGGTCTGGAATTTATTGTAGCTTCACAATCACATATAAGAGTTTCCAATTCTTCATAATCAATACTCTTTCGGACCAAAATTCTTCTTAACATTTCTTTTAGCATGGGGATCATCCGTTCCCACCATGCAGCAGTTGGAGGGTTGAAATTCCATTTAATTTTCTTGAGAGTGGAAAACGACATGATCTTCTCCCAATCTAGATTTTTCAATGCATTACTTGAAACAACGAAGTTGGTGCCGTTATCAGTGTAGATTATATTAAGTCGATCTCTTCTAGCAAAAAATCTTCTTAAAGCCATTATAAACGCTTCCGTGGACAAGGAATTGACTAACTCAAGATGAACAGCCCTATAAATAGCACAAGTAAAAAGGACTATCCATGTCTTTTCTCCAGAACGCAAAAACAATGGGCCTGCCAAATCAATCCCTGTGACTTCAAATGCTGCAGCAACTTTTATTCTATTTTTAGGAAGAGATGCTAAAGGTGGCTCCGTAGGTTTGGCTTTAAATCTTTTGCACGTAATATATTGAGAGCTTACTCGTTTTGCTATTTTATTGACAGAAATAATCCAGTAATTTTCCCTTTAATTGGAAATGAGAGTTCGAAATCCGGCATGCTGCAACTCACAATGTTTCTGGTGTATCAATCAACGAATTATTTCATGGTTACCCGCAACAATATTGGGCACTTAAAATTCTCTTCTTCATCTCCCAGTATGAGCTTAGTTCTAACTTTAAGAATGTTGGAATCGTCTTTGAAAGTTTGCATATTTTTCAATGCTTTCATCTTGCTCTCTGCAAAACTTTCCTTTTGAATTAGCTTTAGCAAACAGTTTTCAGCTGATTGGACTTCTTCATAGGTTAGTTTGGTTTCCTTACATTTTTCTTTAAGACGACAGTTTTTAATAAAACGTAGTATCCAAGCCAGCATTCTTAAAATCTTTGTATATTTCGAGAAATAAAGTAGATTGTCAGTAAAGTTAACTGATTCATGCTCAACATTACTGACTATTGTTTTCCTTTTCTCTGATTCAACTAAATTTTCATCAATAATTTGTTTTCCATTCAAAGGCCAGAACTCTTGTGATTTTGATAACCATTCTGGACCTTCCCACCACTTGCTCTTCAATAAAATCTTTGCATCACAACCTCTTGAAGGAAGGTCTGCTGGATTCATATGACCTGGCACGAAATACCAGTTATCAGAATTGGTATATTTTCTTATTTCAGTTATCCTATTTCTTACAAATATATTCCAAGAACTATCCCGTTTAATCCACGTTAAGACAACAGTCCAAAAGTATACTTCATTAAATTTTACCTCAAGTCCATCTGTCACTTGGCAATATAATTGGGATAATATAAGAGCTTCCAACAATTCTAATCGAGGAATTGTAATTTCCTTTGTTGGTGACACTCTTGACTTACTTGCTACTAATTGAACGGAAACTTTCCCGTTATATTCAGCACGTAAAAAAATACATGTGGCATAAGAGGCCTCAGTGGCGTCACTGAAACAGTGAAGACCTATCTGACAATATTTAAAAGGATTTGAAATGAGTCTTCTTGGGATTTTGCAATCTTTTAGCAGATTTACATGTTTGTACCAGGCTAAAAATTCATTACATATATCTGGTAGAAGCACATCATCCCAATTAATTTTTTTCTTCCATGTTTTTTGTAGAATGATCTTTGGAATTAGAGTAGTTGGACTCGTAAATCCTATTGGGTCGTAAATTCGTTGAGCAATAGATAATAATGTTTGTTTATTTATATTTTCTTCTGAAATTTTAATAGCACCGTTACAAGAAAGTTCATCATTTTCAGTATTCCAGGAAAGTTCTAATATTGGAATATATCTCATTTTTGTTTCTCCTACAATTTTTGCAGAAGTAACCCAACCTCGTAAATCAAATTTGGCTGCAGACATCAGTTCTTTAGCTTCAGAAATAAATTTGGCTGCCTCTTCTCTTGTTTCTAAACTAGTTATGCAATTATCTACATAAAAAGATTTTTGAAGTTGACGAGCTGTTTCCTTCCTTCCATCTGAAACGTTCTCTAGATGATGAGCTATCGTTGCCTCAAGTAAAAATGGACTAGGAGAAGCACCAAATACCACTCGACAATGTCTCAGGGTGATCAATTCCTCTCTTCTTGAAAAATCTTTCCACCATAAAAACTGAAAGTAGTCTCTGTCCTTTGGGTTCAGACTGATTTGTAAGAAGGCCTTTTTAATATCTGATGTTATTCTAATAGCATTCTTACGAAATTGCATTATTAATTTTGGTACTGTAAGTGATCGTAGCGCCATCTTTTATTCATGTCATTCTTAAGCGCTACCTATCTACTTTCCCTAATACTTCGCCCGGGGAATCCCCGTTCTATGTATACGTGCACTAAGCGGTGATGTTCCGATGGTTGTTAGTGAAATAAAGAGTTTATTTTTCTAATAGCGATGAAATGCTTTATACAACACTACATGAACATTACCAAAATGGTGACCCGGATAAGAAACCTCGCATCTCTTTTGATTTAATTTGGTTAATATTATCTTACTAAGTTTCGTTTTGAAACGACATTACTACCATGATGGAGGAAATCTCAGCGGTGAAAATGCCGAACTTCATGCCGTCCGACCCTTCCCTCTGGTTTACGATGGTGGAGTCAACATTTGAATTGGCTATTCCAAAGCCAATAACAGCTTCTCGCACTAAATTCAACTACTGCGTGAGCACCTTGCCTCCTGAAATCGCGATAACTGTGCTCGATATCATTCTTTCACCAGATGCAGCTGACCCTTACAGCCAACTAAAATCGGAGATCATTTCCCGATGCGAAGAATCTAAATCCCAGGAAATTCGTAAGTTATTGGCTGCAGAACAGTTGCATGATCGGAAGCCGTCCGAGCTGTTAAGAATTAAGCAAAGACGCGCCGAAAATCACAATATCGCCGATTCTCTTTTACTGCAATTATTTCTACAGCAACTACCATCTAATGTGCAATCGATTCTTGCATCAATACAACCTTTGACACCTCAAAAAGCCTCTGAAATAGCCGACAAAATACTGGATATAACACCAATCCAAGTAAGTGTTGTTTCGAATTCAACTGCTACAGCTGATTCTGAACTGCTAACAGAAATTAAAATGTTGCGCAAAGAAATTGCACAGATGCGTCGCCATTCCAGAAGTCATTCACGGAATCGTCAACCTCGTTTTCGACGGAAAAGCCCTGCCAGTAATGATGATATCTGTTGGTATCATCGGAAGTACGACTCCAAAGCGCATAAATGCATTCCGTCTTGCAATTATCAGCCAAACCACAACGGCAAGGAGTAGCGGCGACATACGCCTCGCCCAGTAGTTCTCGTCGCCTTTTTGTTCGCGATAGAAAATCAAATGTAAATTTTCTCGTTGACACTGGCAGTGATTGTTGTTTGATTCCTGCGACTAGAAATGATAAAATGTGTATTCCGATTCAAAAATTCTTTGCAGCAAATGGTTCCATCATAAATGTTTATAAACAAAAGTTATTATCTTTAGATTTAGGTTTAAGAAAACAATTTGTTTATCCTTTTTTATGTTTGTGATATTAAAACTGCAATTATTGGTGCAGATTTTCTACATGATTTTAATTTGCAACCTGATTTAAGAAATCGTCGTTTAAATGATATGTGTACACATATAAATGCCCATGCTATTCTTAATAATGCTGATGTTCATTCTGTAAAATCTGTATTTTGTAATGATGATTTTTCAAAGTTATTGCATGATTTTCCTAATATTGTTAAATCTCCATATGCAAACCAAACTGTAAAACATTCTGTTATGCATCATATTGAAACTTTTGGTTCTCCTGTTTATGCAAAACCTCGTAGGCTAACACCCGATCGCTTAAAAATCGCTAAAATGGAATTTCAGCATATGTTGGATTTAGGCCATATGCGGCCATCCAACAGCAATTATGCCTCTCCTCTACATATGGTTCCGAAAATGGTAAGTGACGATTGGCGTCCTGTTGGTGATTTTAGAACTCTTAATGCTCAGACCAAAAAGGACAAATATCCTATTCCCAGTGTTTTGGATTTTACTAGCGAACTTCATGGAACCACAATTTTTTCTCATATTGATTTAGTAAAAGCTTTTCATCAAATTCCGATTGCTCCCGTGGACATTCATAAAACAGCTATTTGTACTCCGTTCGGACTCTTCAAGAGCACTCGGATGCAATTTGGTTTGTGTAATGCATTAAGTACCTTTCAGAGATTTATTGATGAAGTTACTAGAGATTTAGATGGTGTGTATGCTTTTATTGACGATTTATTAATTGCTTCAAAATCAATCGAAGAGCATATTCAACATCTCAGAGCTCTCTTTTCAAAATTAGACCATTATGGACTTACAATTAAATCTTCTAAGTGTACATTTGGTGTTCCTACCCTAGATTTTTTAGGATTTAAAGTTTCCAAAGAAGGTATTTCTCCAATTCCTGATCGAGTTAATGCAATTCAAGAATTCCCACGACCCACTACCCTTACTCAACTTCGTAGATTTTTGGGTATGTTTAATTTTTACCGCAGATTACTTCCCAAGGCAGCTCACATATTATCACCTTTGATTAAACTTCTTGAAGGCCATACTAACAAAAAGAAATTACCACGGCCAGCAAAAAAAATCTGAAACTACTCTGCAATGGTCTGAGGAAGCTGACAAGGCATTTTCTAATGCTAAGAAAGCTCTTGCCGAATCTACCCTTCTCAAACATCCGATTCCTGGAGCTCTTTAAGTCTGTGGACTGATGCATCCTTATTTGCTATTGGAAGCTCTTTAAATGAACTTTGAAGTGGAATTTGGGAACCCATTGCATTCTTCTCAATGAAACTTTCTAAGAGTCAAACTAATTGGTCAACATACGACAGAGAACTTCTTGCTATTTATGCTTCCATAAAATTTTTCGATACATGCTTGATACATGCGATACATGCTTGATGAGGTAGGGAATTTTCAATCTATACTGATCAATGACCCCTTACTGAAGCCTTTAAGCAAAAGCTGCATAAATGCTCGCCTCGTCAACTGAGACATTTAGACTTCATATCCCAATTTTCTACCGATATTCGTTATGTCAAGGGTACAGAGAAAATTGTTGCAGATGCATTGTCTCGCATTGAAATCAATTCAATTTCAAAGAAAAATTTAATTTTCATGACATCTTACTTGCACAGTTAAATGATTCTGAACTTAAAGAATATCTGAAGTCTTCAAATTGTAAAATAGAAAAGCAACATTTTTCCATAGAGGATGTAACTTTGTATTGTGACTTATCTTCTAATTCACCTCGTCCGTACATTCCAAATTCTTTTCGTTCAATAGTTTTTGAAAATATTCACAATCTTTCTCATCCTGGCATTCGAGCAACAAGAAAGCTGATTACTAAACGTTATTTTTGGCCAAACATGAATTCATTTATTAAAAATTCTGTTCAATCTTGTCATAATTGCCAACGTTCTAAAATTCAAAAACATACAAAATCTCCTATAGGCACTTTTGCTTTGCCAGATGCTCGATTTGACCATATAAATATCGATTTCATAGGACCATTCCCACTATCTGATGGTTATAAATATTGTATGACAATAGTTGACCGATTTACCAGATGGCCGGAAGCTATTCCTACTTCTGATATAACTGCTGAAACAACATGTAAAGCCCTAATTCATAATTGGATATCTCGTTTCGGTTGTCCAGTAACTATAACTACAGATCAAGGTAAAAATTTTGATTCACATCTATTTAGACATTTGAATAATATTTTGGGTACAAATCGAATCCGCACAACGTCCTACTATCCCCAATCCAATGGACTTGTAGAACGTTTCCATATGGCTCTTAAGAGTTCTATTATAGCCCATTGTCAACCAAACTGGACTGAAACTATTCCCAAAGTTTTACTCGGAATTCGATCTGCAATTAAACCGGACATAAATGCCACATGTGCTGAATTAGTCTTTGGTACAACCCTCAGATTGCCTTCTGACATTTTAACCTCAAAAATAGATCTATCAATACCAACAGATACCTATGTATCAAAATTCAAAGCACTAATGCAATCTATAAATCCTATCTCTACGTCTAGACACTCGGTTAAGCCTATTTATATTCATGCATCCTTAAGTACTTGCTCTCATGTATTTTTGAGAGTGGACAGTGTTAAACCTCCTCTTTCACCTCCTTACACTGGTCCACACCCTGTAATCAGCAGGAAAGATAAAACTTTTGTATTAAAAATTAATAATAAAAATGTTACAGTTTCCATAGACCGTGTCAAACCTGCATATGTGTTGACAGGATCTAATGACTCGTTACCTTCTATACCTGCATCTATTCATAAAACTCAAATGAACTTTCTTCTAAAAATGAACAATTATCGACAAAACCTCTCGTAGTGGACGTCATGTCCATTTTCCAGCGAGATTAATTACTGAGATATAAATTGTCGTGTGTATATATATTGTAACTGTAATTTTATGTATTTCATATATTATTGCATCTATTTACTTCAATTTCTATTTACCATTTGAAACCATTATCCTATATTATACTTATTGTATTATGTGATGTTTTATTTTTATGCGTGTATAATTATCTTGTATTATTACATTTGTCGTTCTCCTTGTTCACTAGGGGGATACTCATGTAGTGATCGTAGCGCCATCTTTTATTCGTGTCATTCTAAAGCGCTACCTATGGTCCTTTTTTTTGAATTTTTAATTAGAATTTTAATTATTAATTAAAAGCTAACTTTCCCGCCAAAAAAATCTTTTCACTTCCCCACCGCCAAATAAATAAGGCTTCAGATTTTTTTTTTTTTTCCCACGCTAAAGAGGATAGGCTTAAGAAATTTTCGGCAGATTATTTCAAAGGATTTTGTTTATTTTCTTAAGGTTTAATGCATTTAAAGTTAACGATCGAAACATCGATTTAATAATCGATCTTTCAGATTCATTTTGAAGTACTTTTGAATTAAAATAAAACAGAATAAAGGAAACTAAAAATTTCTAATCTGCATAGCGTTACCCCAACTGGAGTAGAAATTCACGCATTTGCATTACCATAAGTGGCGTTGAAAATTCACGCATGCGCATTGTGTTCTGATTGTTGACAACGGATTCGGACTTGGTTTTGAAGGCTTAATATGTTTTCGACAGATTATTTCAAACGATTCTGTTTATTTTTTTAGTGTTTGATGCATTTAAAACTAAACATTGTTAATTAATCGATCTGTTCATGATGAATCTGAGAAAATTTTGTTGAAAACTTCTTAATATATTATATGAATTAAGAAATATATTCTCATAAGGTTTAAATACTCAGCGACTCTGTTTTCAGTACTCGTGTTTAAAAGAAATACTTCGTTTTAGTAAAAAAAAAAAAAAAAAAAAAAAAATTATTATATTTATTGCAGTTTTATTATTTCCACTTTAATTTAAAGCATAAATTCTATGGGAGCTAACAGAAAATTAGAGATACATATTACGTTATGGCTGAAAGCCTTTATAATATTAAGAGTGAATTATATGACTATTAAAATTTGAAGTTTTAAAATATTTTAATGAAGAAGCAATTAAAATGGGAGTTCCATAAAATATTTAATTATTAAAATTTTAATGTGCATTAAGATTGGCTAACCGGCTGGTCGCCAAAGACGGCTAGTAACACAATGTTACAAAGGTTCAATTTTTAAAAAAAAGATTGAGATTTTTTATATTTATGCTTAAAATCAAGTGAATGAAAATGATAGAAATAATTGCTTCTACATACATAGCATGAAAAAAAAATTCCCATTTACCATGGTGTAAGTATTTAGTTAATCTTTTACCATTTCTAATGTACTGATTTTACACATATATGCATGAAAGAGATTTAATTAGTGTTCTGATAGTGGAGTATAAGGAAGCGGTAGATTTTGTATGAACTTTTATTTTAGTGTACGCAAAGTATTGAGAGAAAACATCAATCAATTTAAGATGTGTCAGTACTTTTCATATCATTGATGAATATTATAAGTATTTTCTTTTTTATGATAATTTATTAATTTCATAAAGGCACTTGCCCGAATATAAACACCTCCTCAGAAATTATGTCAACGGACCTCGTAATTTTGAATCGCGGTCAAATGACGAGGACAACACCTTAGCTGGCACTCCCACTCCAAACTTTCACACCACACCAATGGGAGGGCATTTGGCCCCGATGTATTTAGCCTGCACCTTACACGACGGTTCTTCGGTGTCTCGGGTTTCGAACCTGAAGCTATCCTGTTCCGAAGCCGAGATCTTGCCACCGCAGCCCATTGCAGACATTACAACCGTATTATTTCAGAATCATTGTCCTGTTCTGGTATTTGTGTATAAAGTTCCATGTACTCATAGTGTAATTAAATTTGGCACCATTTGTTTTCTGACATTTGTGATACTTAACTTCACTAAGTTATTTCTTAAGCACGCTACTCAAGTATTAAAACAAAATCTTTCTTCCTGATATTTCAACTATAAAATCTCACGATTATATAGTTGATAAAAAAATGAAAACAAGTGGAGATTTTTGCAACAAAATGTATTATTAAAAATTAGATTTAAAAAATCATTTTGATTAAAATCACACACAAAAAAACAGTATTTCAGGGTAAAAAATTGCACAGTAAGCAAACTGGTATTGTAAAAAATAAAATTTTTAATAATATTATTTAAAATATTATATAAATCAATTTAACAAAATAATACTGTCGAGAATTTTCAGGAAAAATATCAAAATTTTGTTTTATTTTTAATTAATTAAAATTTTAAAAAAAATATTACTTGGTGCGCCTTTTTCCCGGATAAACAATTTATTCTGTAACACACCAGAAACACCCATGCGCGTTCTCTTTTATTCTAATTAGATAAAAGTACTGCAGTTTATTTATTTCTAATGAAAATCAATGTTAGTAACTTAAATATGCATTATTTCTTCTACAACTACCAAATTTCTTTTTAGTGTTCCACTTGAAAAAGGTTGTTTATTTATTATTCTCTCTCTCTCTCTCTCTTGTGTGTGTGTGTGTGTGCGTGTGTGTGTGTGTGTGTGCGTGTGTGTGTGTGTGTGTTTAACTACATTAAAATCTTCTATTTTTCAGGAATATCTTAAGATGTAATTCTACAACAAGTTTCTTTACTTTACCTTAACATTCAATAGTTTAACATTTACATTAATTCATTTAAATGCATAACCTAATTTTAGCACATTTAAAGTGAATTTTTAGTAAAATATAGAATGAGGCATTGCCTTCTTGATGTGAGATTCGATAATTTTTTTTTTTTTTTTTTTCATATTGATACAAACATTACATTTTTTAAAGAAACATTTATAACTAAGACGTGAAAATATTGTTCATTATATGTATAATACACATTATAAAAAATATATTGCATAATGCGTTGTGTGTTAAAAGGTATTTTGCATAGTACGTTATATACATAATACATATTTTAATAAATTGTAATGCATTGTTAAAATATTTGTATTTGATGTTTGTGGGCTTGTAATTTCTTTATTTCTGAAAATTTAACTTCAAGTGTAAAGATTAATGAAATTTTCTTTTTTTCAGGTTATGGAAGCAGCGGAAAGAGCAAAAATATTGCTTATAAGTCAGCAAGGTTAAATATATGCAGCTAACGCTCTACTTTTCAATAAGGCTTAGGATCTCATCAACCCAGTGATTGAGAAGAAAAGCTATTACTTTATATATGCAATAAAAACAAGTAGTCCTCTGAAAATTTTTAAAAAATATTCTGTCAATTCTTGTAAAATATATAAATCATGCACAAGCAGCATATCTATTAAGATACCTTTGCTAATAATAGTTTTTTTTTTTAATTCTTTACAAGGCACTTTAACAAAGCATTTTTTCACGCTTGTGAAAGAAAAGCAAATATGTGGATCATGCACTATAAAATATTATTTTAATCTTTCACGCCTGTGAAAGAAAAGCAAATATGTGGATCATGCACTATAAAATATTATTTTAATCTATGCACTCAAATTTAGAATATATGCAACCTTATGTAAGTAGAGTCTTTTCTTCGCAGGAATATATGATGCCACAAAACTTGACGCTTATTAGACAGAAACCATTTGTTTGTCATGTGTGCAATAAAGTGTTCTCTCTACGAGGGAGTTTAAAGATACATTTAAGAACGCATACAAAAAATCTGTATGCTTGTAATGTAAGCGATAAAATATTTTCCCAACAAGGAAATTTAAAGACAAATTTACTGACACATACGAAAGAGAAACTACATATTTGTGAGATATGCTGTAAAATGTTTTCTGTACGAGGAAATTTAAAGAGACATTCACTGATATGCAAGAAAGCGTTTTCTCATAAAGGAAGTTTAAGGAGGCACACGAAAGAGAAACCGTATATTTGTGAGATTTGCAGTAAAGCGTTTTCTAAAAAAGGAAGTTTAGACATGCATTTAAGAACGCATACGAAAGAGAAACCGTATGTTTGTGAGATTTGCAGTGTAGCGTTTTCTGAAAAAGGAAATTTAAAGAGACATTTAAGAACGCATACGAAAGAGAAACCGTATGTTTGTGAGATTTGCAGTGAAGCGTTTTCTCAAAAAGGAACTTTAAAAATACATGTAAGAACGCATACGAAAGAGAAACCGTATGTTTGTGAGATTTGCAGCAAACCTTTTCCTCAAAAAGGAAATTTAAAGAGACATTTAAGAACGCATACGAAAGAGAAACCTTATGTTTGTGAGATTTGCAGCAAACCTTTTCCTCAAAAAGGAAATTTAAAGAAACATTTAAGAACGCATACGAAAGAGAAACCTTTTGTTTGTGAGATTTGCAGTGTAGCGTTTTCTCAAAAAGGAACTTTAAAGATACATTTAAGAACGCATACGAAAGAGAAACCATATGTTTGTGAGATTTGCAGTGAAGCGTATTCTCATAAAGGAAGTTTCAAGATACATTTAAGAACGCATACGAAAGAGAAACCGTATGTTTGTGAGATTTGCATTAAACCTTTTACTCGTAAAGCAAGTTTAAATATACATTTAAGAACGCATACGAAAGAGAAACCGTATGTTTGTGAGATTTGCAGTGTAGCGTTTTCTGAAAAAGGAAATTTAAAGAGACATTTAAGAATGCATACGAAAGAGAAACCTTATGTTTGTGAGTTTTGCAGGAAAGCGTTTTCTCAAAAAGGAAGTTTAGACATGCATTTAAGAACGCATACGAAAGAGAAACCTTATGTTTGTGAGATTTGCAGTAAACCGTTCTCTCAAAAAGAAAATTTAAAGATACATTTAAGAACGCATACGAAAGAGAAACCGTATGTTTGTGAGATTTGCAGTAAACCGTTCTCTCAAAAAGAAAATTTAAAGATACATTTAAGAACGCATACGAAAGAGAAACCGTATGTTTGTGAGATTTGCAGTAAACCGTTTTCTCAAAAAGGAAGTTTAAAGATACATTTAAGAACACATACGAAAGAGAAACCGGACGTTTGAAATATATGCAATAAAATATTTTCTTGTGGAAACATTTTATGTAAATATTTTCTGATAAATACGAAGCAGAAAGTTCTGTATGTAATAAAGTATTTAATGAAAAAGGAAATATGCAGTCCCATTTACCGATCCATTCTTAAAAATAGCTACATGTTCGTTGTGTGTGTAATAGCGTATTTCCTGGTCGAAACATTGTAAGGAGGTATTTATTGACGCATACAAAATTAAATTCGCATATTTGTAAGATGTGCAACAAAACGTTTTCCTTGCTAGGATGTAACTACATTTCAAAATTTTTAAAAATAATTAATTTAGATATGGAATTAGAATTGAAAAATTAATTTTATATTCAAAGTAATTGCTTTTAGAATTAAAATTTATTTTTGAGTGTCTATGTACGAAAGATCTTTACGATTGATTGGTCCCTTAATAAAAATCATAACATTTGTGGTTATATAACACATTCTTTATGTATGAAATATTTTTGCAAATTTCTTGTGAGAAAATTTACTAAAAAAAACTGTTGAAAATGCTACAAATTGTATGCTTCAAGTGTAGGAATATGTAATATTAATTACTATCAAATCACTGGATAATTCCAAGACAAACTAAATCAATGTGAGAGATGTTTTTACAAAGATCAAAATTGAATTGTGTCTACCCTACTTTTTAAACTATCTTTATCTGCTACCTCTCTCTGACTTCTCATTCTACTTTTGAAGAAAAATAAATTATTTTATTTTCGACTCCCTAGACATCCAATAATTTTTATGTAATGATATCTTTAAATTTGGAAAAGGAAGCTGTAAAACAATTTGGCTGAATTTTTATCTAAATTTTAAAAGTTAAATAATATACAGGGTGATCAAGACATTAAAGGAGGTGCTCAGAGCCGTGTGGCGTGTTATGTATTAGATGAAATACAACAAAATTTGGTCATCATACACATTAAATTATGCGGTTTTGATTTATCAAGAGGGGGAAAAAAATTAGTCCCCAAAAAACGCCGATAAGAGAAATTCTGGCGTTGCAAGCGCAGAAAGTGTGGAAAAAGAATACATAACTGTCAGTGGAAACAGTAAATAGCAACACACCAAATACCAATAAAAAGCGTTTATTATAGCTAGCTTATTTACTTTCAAATTTTGCTCAAGGTGACTACCAACTTGATGTTCCAATAATTGCATACGGTACATGAAGTTTTCGAAGGTGGCTCGCAGCATATCGGCATTTATTCGTCTGACATGTAACGTTATTGATCTTTTAAAGTAGGAATGTCAGGAAAATGTCCTTGGTACACAACGCCTTTCAAGTGAATCAGAATTGTCACATAACCAGATATTGCCAAGATTCAGATCAGTGTCATAAGTTAACGGATGTTATCTTATACGGATAAAATTTCAGGATCTTACCCAATATCTTCTGGTCGTCGAGAACGGGGTATCTGTTTATCGTGATATTGATCGAGAACTGCTGGTACCCTGCTTATTAGCTATCCCTTGATCCATAACGGCAGTTGCAAATTCAACTTGTTCCTGCTTGATAACTTCACGTCCTCGGCCTGGTTGCACACCAAGAATTCCTGTTGTGTCAAATCTTTCAACTATCCTTCGGAAGTTAGTTATGGTCATCTGTCCTGTACGTAACTGTTTTAACCGCCGGTATTCATGAAGAGCAGCACTGGCATTTTCATCCCGCTGGATAAAACAGCTTGACTAATGAGGCGCGTTCACGTAGTGACAACGCAGTCGACTTGCGAATTCTTGCAGAATGACATATTCAACGCTTCCTTTTATCTTCGACGTCATGTCACAATGTACCCGTATAAGCAAATTACATAATAAAGCTTTGGTACTAATTATTTTTCCCCTTGATTAATCGAAGCCGCATACTTTAATGTGTATGGTGGCGGCCAAATTTTGTTGCATTTCGCCCAGTACATAACACGTTACAGGGCTCCCAACACCTCCTGTTATTTCTTGATCACAATGGATATCTATTGTTTCTATTTAATTTTCTTATTGTGTATATTTTTATGCGTTAGAACTTAAATTTTTAATTTAACATTTTTATGAATACTTAAAACATAATAATTTGTCAATAAAAATGTTTGAATTAGATGGAATATAAAGTTAAATAACATAATCAGTTACAATATATAAAGTTATTTCATAAAGTTTTAAATAAATTAATATCAATAATGAAATGTGAAATAAAAAGTATACATTTTAATTGAAAAAAAAATTATTTTGAATTTCAAGGGGGGAAAAAGATTTTTAATACTGCTGCAGAAATATTTTTATTGCTGCATTCCTAACATCTTGCAGGAGTTCCATATCTTTTGCTTATAACTTCCACAATACTCTTTAAAAATACAAATAAAATCCATAAGAATAATAACATTGAATTAACAAATTTTTATATAAAATATAGAATGAGTAACATTGACTTGGTTAAAGGATAGCTTATTGAATTTCAGATAATAAAACTTTATATTACAGATTACAATTTAATTGGTAATATACACATATTTACAAAGAAAGTTTTATGCTATTCTAAGAGTATCTGATATATGTGAAAAGTATTTATTTATTCTTTATACTCCAATTTGCAGTTTAAATAGTAATGAGGTCAATGATTACACCCAAAAAATTCAAACAATGTCTATAAGGATTAAAAATATCTTAAATGCATTGTAACTATTTATAACCAAAATTTATATGTTCATATGCATTGAATTTATAAATTAGTATAAAATTGAAGTTGCATTCAATGTAAGTAATTTACTACATATATGTAAATTTCACGTATTTTTGTACTCATTAGATAGAGAAAGAAATTCTAGATTACATAGAATTAAAACTTCATATAAAGACATCCAAAAGGAAAAGAAATAAGATTATATTTACACAGCATAACTCAATTTCGCTAATTAGAGTTTTTATAATTTGTTGTATTGTAAATACATTGGTCAAGTTATCTTTAGATTAGCATTACTCTGTAGTGATTGATTGATTATAAGGTATAATAATTGCAAAAGTTTTGCCAATGAAAAATACAAGTTAGTTGTTTGTAAAATTATTAAATATTATAAATTAAAATTATTCATAATATTTAAAATATAATCTTACCCACTTTTAATTGTTAGTAATAGTCTTGACAGTTTTGTAAATTACAATTTTCGACTTAGCAGGCAGAGGGTAATCTGCAAATTATAAAAAACATGTATTAATCTATAGAACACATAAAGATAATAAATAAAATATAATTATTTACTATTTTCTAAATTTAAATTAATACTGTTTTCTTTTTTACTACTAATACAAATGTGAAACATTTCAAATTTATATTTACATTCTAAATCAGAATGTTTTTTTTTTTTTTTTTTTTTTTTTGTACTATGTTACTTCTTCCATTATCATCATAACTTGAAATTATAAATATTATTTAAAAATTCATGCTGCTGCACAACAAGATATTGTAAATAAAAATAGGGTTTAAACAAAATGAAAAAAAAAAGCATCCCAAATATTCAAATATATTTATGGTTAAAATGCAGCTTTTGATTGAAAGCTGAATGTTCAAGTTTTCATATTTCAAAGTGGACATAGCCTGCCATTTAAATTACAATGATTGTTAAAAATTCTAAACAAATAAACATTACTTATAAGCATATTCTTTTTTACACCATGAAATAAAATTTGTAAATAGTTACTTATTTTTTTAAGTGATATTCTTTTGAATTGTTTTCGTTTTAAGTATATTCATTATATTTAAAATTTTACACTTCAGTTGTATAAAATTTAATTCTTTAAATAATAGTTTTATATGTTTTAAATTATTAGGATGAAGAAAATTTAATCCAACTAAAAAATTTCGAAATAATGAAGATTAATGTCATTGTTATAAAGAATTCTTCTTGAAATTTTTATACTTCCATAAAAGATTTTTTATTATGAAGCAAGCATTGCAACCTTAAACTGACTTCAAAATTTATGCAATTAATAATTATTCTTAAATTTAAAAGGACAATTTAAAATTAAATGTAGAGGTGTCCGTTGGTGCTTTGTGTATAGCAGAATTCCATTAAGAACTCTTGGCTTACCAATATTATTAAATGCAACTTTTGGCATTCAAAGGAAAGAGAAAACAAGCGTCTGTACCACAAGCAAGGATCTGAGCAACTTAACGTTCATTGGCTGTCTAAATCACGTGAGCTAAATGCAAGTTTTTTCTATCTTGGCAATTTACTGCCTTTTTGGCAAGCTAACTCGCTATGTAAAAAAACAATTTGCATTTTTATATTTGTTTTAAAATACTATTATAACACAATGAGTGGGTACCAGGAATTTTATTTTTATTTTTTTTAATGATAGCAATGCTTAGTGAATTTCTAATGCGACATATGTATAGGTTTAACATATTTTTACTTAACAAATATCATTTATAAACAGCAACAATGGTCGAAAAAATTTTATTGAAAAGAAATTATGTCGATTTTTATTTCTGCAAAGGCTTTATTTGTTCATTAAATAGAATATGCTTCTTTGAATGTATATACGGATAGATTTCCAATAACTACCACCCAGGACGTTAATTAATCTCTAAATTGTTTGAATAATCTTGATTTTTATATTGATGTGTAAAGTGATCTAAAACACCTTAATATCTATTTTTAGCAGATGTAAAATGCATGCACTGCTGTGATTTAGGATATTTATATATAATATAAATATGTATAGAATGCATATTTAGAATTACAATAAGCTAATAAGAAGAAAACTAGAAATATGAGAATTTTTAAGTTTCATTGCAATTAAAAACATGAATCAGTAAGAGCAAAAATACAATTTTATTGCATGGATCCTTCATAAAATATGTGGTCTAAAAATATTAACTCTTTTTGAAACAAAATGAAATGTTGAGTTTGGTTTTTTAATTACAAAGCGCTGAGAATAGAAACTAAAACGTAATATATAATTGCTTATAATTCTTTTTGGATTAATAAATCAAATTACCTTAACGTTTTTTTGAATTCAAAAGGCATATTTTAATAAGTTTTAATAAAGTTCGTAGCCGCCAGAAGCTACGAACCTTGTTTCAGATGCATAAGTTGGAGGAAAATCTCTTCGCCCTACTCATTACTCAT
Source organism: Argiope bruennichi (assembly GCF_947563725.1). Classification (NCBI taxonomy): domain Eukaryota; kingdom Metazoa; phylum Arthropoda; class Arachnida; order Araneae; family Araneidae; genus Argiope; species Argiope bruennichi. The sequence goes on from NC_079156.1 coordinate 110,571,917, forward strand.
GAGTTGAGAGTTTTTAAATGTGGATTATTCTGAAAGTATATTCATTCATATTACTTTCAACAAAAGTATTTTTGTAAAATGATTTCAGCAGCAAGGATCGTAAATTACTTTGTAGCTGAATCTGTTGTAAATAACTGACCTTATATTAGACACACGCTCCTTTTTTTTTTGCAGTTTCTTTGATAGACAGGATTTATCTGGATCATGAACTTTAATATGCTTTTTTGCTCTTAATTTTAATATAAATGTCAGGATTAAAATCTAACTAAAAGGAAACCCATTTGCAATTTTAAGAGGAAAGAATTTTACTTTTACTGCTTAAAGTTTAAATTAAAACACAAAATTTAAATTCGAATGGCCATTCAAAAACACATTATGTATATAAAATACTTTTTGAAGGATATTTAAAAAACTATGTAGATGTTTCATTGTCTATCTATTTTCTGTTATTATTATTATTATATTAATTTATAAAATATCCAGGCTTTGGGTATATACCCTTGAGAATTTTCCCATCCCACATCGCTAATTTTTTGCCTTCTACCTGTTTTATTATTATGATTAAATGGGATATTTTGTCAAAAATTCACCAAGATAAAAAATATATATATATTGTGACGGAGGTGAGAAGAATAACAAATCAGAAAGCAACACTATATCAAGTTTATTAGCTTTAAGCAACTCTAACATGCAGGCGAAGAACTGACACTACGGCTTGCGGAACTCGGAATTTATACCTTTACGGAATAATCTAGAATTATAAAGAAGGTTTTAGAAAGTTCTGGAAGCTTATAGAATATTAACAAATGAATAATAAGATTTTCAGATTAAAGTTCAACATTTAAATTAATGGGATTTCGCTTTCGTTCTAACCCTTGACCTTGTTCGTTGCAAGCGCGTTCTTTATCTCCGAGCAACGCTGACTATCTGCAGATCTTTCTTGTGCGACAAGATTTTGAACACAAGGCATCAGCATTATTTAATGATTAAATTACTGTAATTTTTTCCTGTAACAAAGTGAGTGAAAATCTGTGATTTTTATAAGTTTTATACTAGGCTAATACCTTTTTTCATTATTTTTGCAATTTATTTTTTACAAAATGCATTGCTCTGACAGAATTTCAATTTGTTCCTAAACACTGATAATTAGGTATTAAGAATAACATTTTTTAAGACAGGTTAAGATTCATCTGGTGGTTTTTAAGACTAATGAATTTGATTCCTTGAAAATGTTGCTAGTAAGCCAGTACGGACAGCTTGCCGAGCTTCTAGTGACTTCATATGAGCATCCAATCAGCGTTAGGATGCATTAATTCCTAGTTTCTGATATTGGCGCTTCGAAACAGAAACGGATAATGCAGTGGTGGATTCTGACAACATGAGGCCGCAGATGCTAAATTATTTTCAGCCCCCTTCTAGTAAATCCTATTTATAAAAAGAAAATAATAGGAATTAAGTTTATTTTAGCCTTTAATTTTAACTCTACGCTCACTTTCTAGCCATTTTTACATTATACGTATATATCAAATAGATGGGGGGGGGGGGGGAATGCACCTTTCTTTATAAAAAAAATTGTTATCAGAAAAGGATAAAATGACTTTTCTATTCAGTAACTATTAGGGAAAAATATTCTTATTTACATTCCCTCAAAACTTTAGTAAAAAGAGTTTCAACATACTCTAGATGTACTAATAAAGTTTTAAATAATATAATTACAAAACCCAATATTTCATGTCAACAATGTGAGCTCATTATTGTCATATTAACAATCTGTTCTGCTCTGGTTATTAAACTTATAACTAAAATAATTAGTTAAAAAAATTCATGGAATTTAACTTATTAAAAAGAGAAAGAGTTAATATGTATCAAATGTACGGTTAATTAATAAATATTTCACCGATTTATGCCAAAATCACAATAATTGTTTTAATGATAATGCGGAAAAGAGTAAAATCTTGTTATTTCCGACAGTTAAAATGGTTATATTAGGCAAGAAATTATCACGACATATAAATTTATTACTGCTCGATATCCAATTCATGATCAAAATGTTCACGATATTCAAATACATTAAATGCTCTTTTCTATTTCATCTTGAACATTTATTCTTAATTTATGTTTGCAGATGTTTCTTAGAAATAGTTTTAAACAAAACCATGCTTTTATAAAAAAAATAATTAATACAACAAATCAATACAATGTGCAACACAATAAGACTTCTTACCTCTTTCAAAGTAATTTCAGTTTCAAAGCAGCTATTTTTCAACCGTCTTTGTTCTTATAGTTTAAATTGCAACACCCTTCCAGGTCGTAAATGTGCCCCTACGTAAAAAGAAGAAATAGTCACGTTGCCTCAGCTGCCAATGCATCTCAACATTATTTGAAAGATTTTATTCACCGAGTGCGCACACTTCACTTAGAAGAACGAACATACAAAAGAGTCAGAAATATATTTCTCTAGATTTATATAGCATTGAATTAAAATTAAAATAATTAAAATAAAGAATTAAATTATACTATAAAAAATAACTATATATATCATTCGGTGTGTTTTCAAAATATTTAATGGCGGTAAAAATTGAAAGCATATTTTCAATAACATAAAAACAAAATGATTTAAAAAAATACCAAGCTTTTTTTTTTTTTTTTTTTTTTTTGAGGAAGGAAGAGTTTGCATTAAAAAAAAAAGACAGAGTTCCTAAACTCCCTGAAACAATCTATGATTTGAGTATTGTAAATATTAAAGCGTCATAACAATAACTTGCTATAAACAACATGCATTTGATTATAACGCATTTAAAGAGACTACTACTTTAAAATTTTCAGAATGAATATGTAATTAACTAGTTATAAATACATGTCAATTCCCTCCCCTCGAATGTAAATAGTACTTGCAGAAAAAAAAAGAGGAAGTAAAGAATTTCATAATCTAGTATAAGAAAAAAAAAAAAAAACTAACGAATTTTTTAAAAAAGCACAGCAGAGAAAAGTTTAAATCAGAGCGTTAAAAATTGTCAACTCTTTGGCTTTAATAAATGTTACCATTCCCATAACTGAGTTCACTTTAATAAAAACTCCACTGTAGTGATTGGATTTTGAAGCGTTAGGAAATAAACGTTCATAGATGGCGCTAGACCACTAGCGCGAGTGTAATTAAAAGAGTGATGTCATTCGAGTGTTGGCTCTTGGAAGAGAAGGAGTTACTGAGCAGAGTAACTCGAACGAATCTGCAATAAATTTGTTAAGTTTTCTATTTGCCTATTTATTGAAAGCACTCACGAACCAGCCACGACATCCACCATTTATTAAACAGTAATTCTTCTTTTATTGTGTAATAAATACCATTCGCGTGATTTTTGTACCAAACTAATAAAAATTTTCAACCTTTTTTTTGTAATAAATATTTTGATGAAAGCATTTGCATGAAGTGTATTTTGGAAATTTTTTTTTTCCTATATTGGAAATAAATCCTAAGAATAATACTTTTTTTTTTGTTATTGTTATTTCTGAGTATTTTTTCATAAAATTTCAACTCTGTGAATTCAAATAGTTATATATTCCTTATTTATTATGGAATTTTTAAAAAAAATAAGAAGTCATAAATGTTTTCTTTTATTTAAAAGTATTAAATTAATAAGAAAATGACAAGCACAAAATTAAAATTATCATTTTATTTTTTAATATTTTTTGTTATAAAATGCTTTTAATTTAAAAAAAAATTAACGCATATAGAAAATTATAGAATGAATTATCTTTAAATCATTAAAAAAATGGCACTGAATAAATATTTATGATAGCTGAGAAAAATTATAGTTTTAATTCTAAGAAAATGACGTTTGTTTCTCACGGTGCTTGAAAAATGTGTATAGAAACTGGGATATTCAAAAATTCAGCTAAAAGAAAATTTCGGGAAAAATAAATGCTTTAATGGAAATGTAGACGACAGGAAACGATAAATACACAGAAGTTTCGACAAATCAAAGTCATTCCCTCAGCCTAAGGTCAAGAGTGAGATCAATTTTACACCCTTTTGTTGGTGCGGGGAATAGCACTGATATTTTTTGTAAAAGGGGGCTTTTATTTTCTTCATCTTATGTTAGCTGAGAAATGTTTACTTCTGAATCGTTCAGAAAACGAAAGGAAAATTGGATCTCACGGATTTGCAAACATATTTGATATAAATCATGATAGAAATATTTTAATTATAATGCATTTGAGAACACTATCCTTCTAAATCAAATAAATAAAACACAGTTGCTTATTTGCTTCCGAAGAAAAAAGAAAGTATTTAGAATGTCCCTCGACCCGGTGTGCCATATCTCCCTCAGTTAATAAAAATATTCAAAACATATGATTTTGCTAATCTTAGTGCAATTTATTTTGAACAAATGGTTTTAATGTTTCGTTTTCTTTCCAAGATTTTACAATTTTTTTTATATGTTAGAAATTTCTTGAATATTGTTACGAACTGATGCGAAGTGATACTAGCCGCGAGGCAGAGTTACACTGTGACCTCAGCTTGTTCGTGTTTTGTGTTCCGTGTTTGAGTGTGTATGTCGAACGTCAAATAAAAGATGTTTTATGTTGAACATTGTTAGAATTTTCATTCCACAGTCTCGTCCTAGAATCTACCGAGTATGAATTAATACACGTTAATAGTACATATTTGGTGTCCGCGACAAGATTCGAACCTGCAATCTTCTGATTCGAATCCAGTCGCGGACGCCAAATATGTTCTATTAACGTGTATTAATCCATACTCGGCAGATTCTAGGACGAGACTGTGGATTACGAACTTTGAAATAAACTGCTGAATTTCGATAAGTGAATTTTGAACTTAATGATATTGATATTTGAATGAATTTTTTGAAAGTTGGAGTGATTAGAATTTTGATTTGATTATTCTTGAAAATGAAAGTACGTTTTATTTTACTTTCAAAACGAAACGAACTTTGGATTTTTTTATATCCTGGAAAACTGGAACAGAATTTTATGATTGAAAAAGAAACTAATCGAGAAAATGGATCTGTCTGTTCTAAAACCAAAACGAAAAGAATTACTATCTTTCTTCACCATCAGTGCTAATAAAATTGAAACCGAAACCGGGACAGAGGAATGGGATTTGAAAATTTTGACCCCATTAAGCAAACAGTTGGATTATAAATGTCATCCACTTGAAAATGTTCAAGAAAAAATTAATAATATGATTCTGAAAACGGAAGATTCAGAAGTGAAGTTTGAAGATGAATTTTTGGAAACTAAAGTTTATAGAGAGAGAGATTTAGAGCTCATCACCGGAATCGAAGAGAAATTGGAAAAAATGTATCCTTCTCCGAAAACGAAAAACTAAACTTCCAGCTTCCAAAAATAGAGTTTAAGAAATTTAATGGAGATGCAAAGTATTTTCTGATATTTTGGGCTCCATTCAAGAAAATTCATGAAGACAAGTCAATTGAATATGACTTGAATGAAACATACACGGAAACTATATAATAACGATGCATGTTTCAAAAATTTCTATCTGAGTGACTATTGGAAACTTGAAAGTTTGGGAATTGATCATGCAGCAAAAGTTGAAGGTGCAAAAACGACTTATGATGAACAGTTGATTGATTTTAAAGAAAAATTAAAGATTCTCCCAGATGGTCGTTATGAATTGGAATTACCGTTTAAAGACTTTTCTCAAAATTTGCTGGTTTATAAGGAATTAACTCTGAAAAGACATGAAAAAATTAAAGTACAACAATTTAATTAGAGATTATAGAAATGTTTTTGATGAATGGGAAACACTTAATCTCATTGACCGTGTTCCGAAAACGGAAGTTGGGGATAAATGTCATTATTTACACCATAGAACGGTAGTAAAAATGAGCAGTCAGACCTCAAAAATTCGGCCGGTATTTGATGTCTCTGCTTGTGAGAGAGGGAAACTAAGTTTAAAGGATTGTCTCTTTAAAGGTTTGAATCTTATTTCTTTGTTACCAGGCATAATTGACAGATTTAGAATGTATCCCATTGGTCTAAGTGTTGATGTGGAAAAGGTGTTTATGATGATGTCAATCGCACCGAAAAATACGGATTTTCATCGATTTTTTTTAACCTTGTGATGATGTAGAAACAATAAACCGTCATTGTAGAATTGTATTTGGAGTATCAGCGAGCCTCTTTTTATTGAATGCTACCATAATGCAACTTCTTAATAATTATACAGAATTTCCTGATGTATTTCAAAAACTTAAATGTTCCTCTTATTTTGAGAGCTGTTTAACTGGAGTGTATAATGCTGCAGAGGCTGAAAATTTTATTGAAAGGGCTGAACTTATTATGTCTGAAAGTTGCTTTAATTTGAGAGTTTGGGAGAGTAAAGTAGAGTTAAGACATACTAGCAAGCATTCTGGAAACACTTCTGTATTGGGCATAATTTGGAATCTAGATGAAGATACGCTAAAGTGTAAAATTGATTTTGAAATTTTATCTTGTGGTACAAAAATTACTAAGAACAAAGTGGTTCCTATAAAATCTCTGAGCATTCCAAGGATGGAATCAATGGCTTTTTGTATCGGAGCAAGACTTGTAAGTTCTATTATCAAGGTTCTTGATACATCAGGTATAAAAGTTATACTCTGGTCTAATTCCACTGTTGCTTTGTGGTGGATTGAAAAGCATGGAATTTTTGGTTTTCGTTGAAAATCGCGTGAAAGAGATTAAAGAACTAATTGGCAGCTATTTATGGCGACATGTACCTGGAAATTTGAATGTTGATGATCTCTTATCTCGCGGATGTACTCCTCAACAAATGTTTAATTCGAAATGGCAACAAGTGTTTAATTCCATCTTGGTTGAAAGAAAAACCAGAGTACTGGCCTGTTAGTGAAATTATTTGTCAGCATGAGGAACTAGGTATTTAAAAGAGAAAGAGCAAATTAGTCAGTATGAATCTAACAGAAGATCCCCCCCTTGTTATGCAGAAAGAGTATCCGATTATGATAAAATGATTAATGCATTTGCATGGGTTTTGCGTTTCATGTAAAGATTTAACACTATCTAATTTTGAAATTGAAAATTCTGAAAGAACTCTGATTTTATTTATTCAAAACAATTACTTTTCCGAGGTGTCTTAAGAGTTAAAACTGGAATTATTCAACATGAAGATGATCAAGCATTTTTGACACTAATATTATTTACAGGTAAAAGTAGGTTTACTAGATTATTGATTGAATTTGTTCACAAAAAGAATTCTCATGCAGTATTCAGATAATACAATGTATGTTGCATGAAAAATTTTGGATTATAAGATTTAGGAAAACCATTTGAAGTGTATTCAACAAATGTATAAAATGCAAACGTTTTAAAGTGACATCGATGTTAACTGAACCTCCACCTTTGCCATCAGACAAGGTTTCAGACTGTTCAGTCTTTCAGGCACCGAACTAGATTTTGTTGGCCCCCACATTTTGAAATCTGGCGAAAAGGTTTGGATCGTCCTTTTCACAGGCACAGTGTACACGGTTGTTCTGCTTGAACTTGTGAAATACTTATCGACGGGTTCCTTTTCGTTAGTTCTCAGAAAGTTTATTGCCAAACGGTATATTCAGATAATGGGTATAATTTTAGTAAATCTTTCAATGAATTTTCTAATTTGGATTGGGAAAAATTGCAAGAGAATCCAAATTACAGAGAATATTCTGGAAATTTATCCCTCCTACCTCAGCTTGGTAGGGAGGGTGGTGGTTCGGTCAAAAAAAGAACTGTTAAGGCGTACTTTAGGTAAATCTGTTTTAACTTATGAAGAACTTGAAACTGTCATATGTGATTGTGAGTCGATAATTAATTGTAGACCTTTGACGGTAAATATCCGAAAATTCTAAGGAATTGATTTCGCTCACCCCTTTCATGTTTCTAATTAAAACTCGATGTTTTGGAGTTGCAGATATTGATAAAGTTGATTGTCATTCTCTTCAAAAGAGAATAAGATGTAGAGCGAAACTCTTTAACGACTTATGGCATCGTTTCAGAAAAGAATACATTGGACAATTATCCAAAAATGAAATGAAAACAAGATAACTCAAGAACCTAAAGCAGGAGAAGTAGGGTTAATAGGTGACGGTGTCAAAAAACGATGAGATTGGCCTTCGGCTTTGATTATCGAATTAATTCCGGGCCCTGATAGCAAGGTCCGTACTGTTAGGCTAAAAACAGCTAACGGGACAGTCTTGCGACCTGTGCAACATATTTTCCCCTTGAAAATACAATCAAATAAAAATTTGGAGCAGACTGCAGAGGAATCAATTCCAGATTCTGTTGAAAGTGTGTCATCTGAAGAAATGGTACTTAAAAAGTACACTTCATCAGGAATAGAATTGAAAGCACCTAAGAGACTAGATCTTTTAAACCAAATTTGCTATGAGTTTGAGTCTCTTCACCAAGACTCAATGGTGGGGAGGATGTTACGAACTGATGCGAAGTGATACTAACCGCGAGGCGGAGTTAAACTGTGGCGTCAGATGACGAACGATAATTTGTTAATAGAACGATGTTGTATACCGAAAATGTAACTTGTTTGCGTGTGTGTTGAACATTTAATAAAAGATGTTTTGTGTTGAATTTTGTTAAAATCTTCATTTCACAGTCTCGTCCTAGAATCTGCTGAGCGTGAATTAATACAAGTTAATAGAACAAATATTACAACTTTTGAAATTATTTATTTTTCGTTTTTCCATTCATAGTTATTTCCAACAGTTTGGTTCACTCTTTTCCTCTTCCTTTAGTTAACTTTAATTTTCTTTCCTTTTCTTTCTTCTTTTCTATATAAAAGAGAAAAAATTCTGAACAAATCTGCAATGAAAAATATTGCTGCCGAGTCAGCACTACGATATAGTTTTCGATTTGTGATGGATTCAAAGTGAATTTATATCAAACAACTTTTCTATTGTTAAAAATGAAATGTCAATAGTTTATTGTATTTAAACTGAAATTGACTGTTATCATAATATTCTGTTATAACACAGTGCACCTCAGTGATTTCTGTTTTAATAAATAAAGGTCTTTTCATTGAAAATCAATTTCTATATAAGCATTTATTATATAATTTTTATTCCCAACTTCATTGCTACATGCATGTTTCACTTTTTTTTTCCTCTATTTCTTTAACCTATCAATTTTGAATTATAAATTCTGTGAAAGCATAAAAGTGTTTCTTTCAACTCCTCTTTATATCCTATTTAATTTCTCTCTCTCTCTCTCTCTCTGTAGATATATATATATATATTTTAACTTTATATAATGTATATATATAATGTAACTTTAGCATTTCAAAAAGTTTCATTAATATCCTGCTTTAAAAGTATATTGTTCAGCATTATGTTTTTATTAGTGATAAAAAAAATTGTTCTTTAGTATCTAGGATGTTTCTGTTGAATAAAATTGATTTCATCATTTACATTGACATTCTTGTCATACTGTGTTTATATTATTTTCAAGTGTCTAGAAAAATAAATGGTGATAAATAGTAAATAGTTTAATTTTAATTTTTTGAATTAATGAGTACATTAAAACATAAAATTGATCATATTTTTTCAAATAATCATCACATATATTTTATATATATATATATATCTATATATATATATATTTATATTTGTAATGTGTAAATAAAAATTATGAAAGCGTGATTTTGTTTGTTTTTCTTTAATGATTTCTACAAATTAAAATGAAACTATTTATTGATAAGCTGCATAGATTTAAAAAAAGGTATCCATACCTTTTAAATTTCATAATTTGAAATTGTAAACATAATTTATTCAATATATACTAATTTGAGTTTCATGTTCTTTCCTCTGAGCAAACTGAAAACATCAAAGTCTCAATATTTATAAAAGTAATTACATAAGAAAAAAGTATAATAATTATTTCAGTAAGCTTTAAAATATTAACTTATCTAAGACTAATAATTATTTTTAAAAAGAACTAACTAGTGGAACTATATTCATAAGATTCTACATTCAATAATATTGAAATAATATGTAAAAAAACATAAGTAATTTTTCAGAAACACTGCCATAGTTATTTGTCAAAATGTATCCTTCGGATAAAAAAAGGGGGTGGAAGGATATGGGAAAGGAAAGAATAAAGCCGCACCAAGCGAATTAAAAAGCGATGTTAATTAATTAAGTAAAAACAATAATTCCATTGAAAATACTAATTAAAATTTTAATATAAGAAATAAAATTATATGACTAAGAAAATTTGGCGAAAATAATTCAAAATAATATCTTTAAAAAAAATCAGCAGTTTTTAATTATTGATCGGCTAGCGTAATATTTACTGAACAATGATTTCGTCAACGTTATCGGCAGATATCACGACATGCGCAGAACTGTTGAAAATTGAACAGAAGCGGTTTGTTTGGTACGCGATCGTGAATTGACCCCATTAGATGCGTGAATGTATCAGTCAGTGTTTTAAGAGGAATTTTATTTGAGCTCCTTGCGATAGCACTTTGAGGGGGTTCTGAATTGCCGGGACCTACGGGCCTAACTGATTATATCAAAGAGTGCCAAGCAGAAGCTGAAAGTCAGAGAAGGATCATACAATGTAATCGGATTTAGAAAATTTTTTAGGAGTAAATATATAACTGGCTACTCTAATCGATAAAATCTTTGTGATCACTCTGCCTTAGAGATGCATAATCCACGATTTTTTGAATAACAAATAATTTTGTTCTTGTTATTTTTAAATATTTTTTCCAAATATCTGTTATTTCAATGATATTATTAATTAAAAATTATTACTTAGGATTAAATATAAAATCTATTAATTGTAATTAATACTTAATTTACTAATTTAAGTAACGAGTGATTGAATTAATTTATTTATTTCTTAAATTTTATTTTTTTTTAAAACTACTTATTTAATTTCTTTATTAGAGTAAACCATATTCATTAATTTTCTGAAAAATTTGATTTAAATATATATGTCATTTCTTTAAAATGTTTAATTTAGTTCTATATTCTAAATATAGATGGCGTCAGCAGTAAACAGAATATATGCAGTCATGTCACATGATAAAAATGATTTGTATGGAATAGTGCATTATCAAATGCGAATATCGGAAAGTCCAATTTCAGCGGCGACTTCACACTTTTCAGTGAAGTCACCGCTCCGATAAATCTCAGTGATATGCAATTCAGTGATACGATAATTCCAAGAATAACCGATCCTTTCACTTTTTACCAATTCACAGATTTCGCCTTTTCTGTTTTGTTCGAGAGCTTCCATTGGACACATCATATCGATTGTTACTTTCTATCATGATCCAAAACCTGTACTCGAAATATCACCCGTAAGATCGTATCAAGAATTTGAATCACACCCATCTTTGAAAAGTATTGATCACTGGTATTTGTGACTTTATGATATTGGTTACGTATTATCCGCTCGTAAAATATTCGTTATCCCTACTCTACCTTGATATAGCAGAATTTATTAAGGAGAGGGTCATTGTTTTTTTCATGAAACACGTGGTTGCTATTTGCATTACGCTTATAGTAAGCACGGATTTCTCTTCAAAAATGCGCTAATCATTCAAAATACATTTTAAAATTCGAATTATCGCGAATTCATCAGATTGTAGTAAAAGCTTATAAGCCAGTTAACAGCTACACTAAACGGGCAATTGCTTTTGCCTTGTGGTCATGTTACTTGGTTGCGAACCACAAGGTCCCAGGTTCTATCCTCGCTCATACCATTCCGCTACAAGGTAAAGATCACAGGGAGGAACGTGAAGATGAACAGAATAAAAATATCAAAGATTACTGTGATATTTTTGGAAGAAATTTGAAAAGGAAAGTTATGTCAGCATCAAAGGAAACAAGCACGATGTTTCATATGAATAACTGCACAGAAAACAGAATTTAGTGTGCGTTAATAGTTCAGTTTTTTATTTCTTTTAAAAAATAGAAGAATTTCTTAACTCATGTGGTAAATTTCTTAAAATATATCTCCGATTCACAAATGAGAAGAAAAAAAATCTTCTCTATGGTGATAACCCTAAACAGAATAATTATTTAGATTTTCCATTCTTGCCAAGCAACCGGATGGATATTACTCTTTTTCTCCAGTTAAATCTGAGCATGAGCAGTAAAACTTATTCCAAATTAGAAAATTTCTTTGTCCATTAGCATCACATCACGGTTTTTGAATTCAACATTCTGATCTTAACTTTGAAATAATTGTAAGTAAGTTTTAATTGATTCATAACACCTTTTATTTTGAAAGAGTTGATTTTTTTAAGGAATTAAACGTCATTATATATGGATAAATAAGACAGTTGTTGTATTGAAATGGAGGTTTGTTTTCCGGCATAGCTGTATTGAAAGTTTAATACTTGCTTCATTAGTAAATAAAAAACGCGTGAAGTTTTGTTTGTATTTTTTTTAAATCTAAGATTATATATGTATATTACTGACTTTTTTATATGGTAAAAGTGAATTATAGTGTGCTCCCTGCTGCGCCAACAATGCCAAGTCGCCAATAAAGATGGCGGACAAAATAAACAAATACTTACGTGGAACAGTTACGGTTACAATTTCCCGCCATATAATTAGGACTTTTTAAAAATAAGTATTGTCTTTTTTTACATACTGCCCAGTGCCTTCTACAGATGCCGAATTTTGTACATTAAAAAAAAACACCCTACGGCTACGCTAGCAGCGGGAACCTAGTAGCTTCGCTAGCACATTGAACATAAGGACTGTTTGTATAACAGAAAAAGTACATAACCAAAAGAAAGAAGCAGTCGGAACATTCTCCATACAAAATTTCAAATATTCTTTTCCCAACTTCATCAACTCGTAAAAAAATATATTCCACTCACCCTTCATCCATTCTGCCGGTTCGATATCAAACCATTCTCAATACAAAATTTCAAACAAGCATCCTTTCCTATATATATATTTACATATTTTACTCACCCTTCATCCATTCTACAGGTTCGAAATACTTCCGACATAATAAATTATGAAGGGAGTCATTCCATTGCAGCTGTCTTTTAAAGTGAGAATGCAGACGATTTTTTAAAGAGCATATTGACAATTAAAAATTGCAAAAGAATAAATATTTTCTGTTCGTATTCACATTAAAAAAAAAAGAAAGCAGAATATAACTTTTAATTATAAACTTAACTTTCTTTGTTTAATAAACTTTTAATTATAATAAAGAATAAAATTTAAATCTTTAATAGATATTTTTTTAATTTAACATTTTTCATAATATAGTTGTAGTTTATGTACAACTCAACCATTGCAAAAAGTAGTAAACAAAACAACATTAGTGTTGCTAGAAAAGCGTTCTGATGGGTTGCAATATTGGCGACAAACTCTTGTGCACACTATTCTTCACTTAATCCTTTTATATATTTAATTATGTTGCATAAATTTCAACATGTAAAATTGAATGATTAGTCAATGTATTTTTTCAAAATCAATTTGAAGCATTTATTTACTCAATAAGAATTCAGTAGAAGATCAGTGGCAATATTTGAAAATGCGTTTCTAAAAAATATTTTAAAATTTCTTAGAAACTCTCAATTGTATCTTCATTTCGATATGCAATTTTCACTTATAAACATCAAGTAAAGATTCCTTTGCCACAAAACATGCTATTTCAAGTATTACATTTTTAGAGGAGACTTTAATTTTGTATAATTACCACATCATAAATGAAATTTCAATTAATGAAAAGTGAATCCAGATTGTCAAAACTTCATAGGTATTAAATCTGTCATAGAGTTCATATTATTTAGAATGTGACTTCAATTTTTTACTAGGTCTTAACTTTTTTTCAGTTTGATTCGATTCCCCAGAAATAATTTAATTGTTTACCACAAAATTGTCATATGCATCTGACAGGATCTGCTTATGCATAAATTCCACTTCCACTCTTCCTTACTAAAAATTCATAATAGTTTACCAAAAAAAAAATTGCTATTATAATCTTATTACATTATTAAAATTCTGAATCATTTAATAAATATGAGCTAAAATTATATAAAATGTTCATATCATAATTCTAACATTTAATCATTAATAAATATGATATTTAAGACTTTGAATAACATAAATTTTGAGTTTTCTGTATTGAATGAGAATTTTGAATATATATATATATATAATTAAATAAATTCTGTTCATTTCATTTAATAATAGAATAATTCTTTCTAATATTAAGTATCAATTTTGTTTATTAAAAATAATAAAATTTATTTTTATTCAACTATTTTTTTAAGTAATAAGATACTTGTAATTTTATGCATTATTTATAAAATTTGGTTTATAATTTTCAAATGTCATTCGATATAAAATTCATTATTAAAAAAATAATTGAACAAAAACAAAGATATTTTTCAAGAAAAATAAAGAAAATTATTGCAAACAATTTGTTCTTAAAATGGTAATGCAAAATATGGGATTTATCATCAAAGCATATCTGTCTACTCCCAACACGTAGTAGTCTAATGCTAATACAATCTTAGGCTTAATTTGTAGCTGCAGTCAAAAAGTTACAACTCGGAAAATGCTGGTAATAAAAGAAAATAAAATATGTTAAGTACTTACATGAATTACAGAGATATTATATATTTTGTTTTAGGTAATTCATTGGTAAATTAGAATTGGTAAATTTGCATGAATTTGTAATCCATTGGTAAATTTGCATGAATTTTAAACTCAAAAATTATTTAGGAATCCAAATCATGTGAAAGTTCTCCCTGGTTCTGCTATAGAAAACTGACTGGCTACAGCAGAAAGTAATTCATTGCTTATTCTCGAATAGCAACGGCGGAAGGGGTTAGTGTTCCAGACATATAAAACAACTGTATTATTTCCCCAGAGACCCCGATAATGTCTTGTTTCTTTCCAAGATATGCTAAGTAAAATAAGAGAACTGCAATAAATTTGCTAGGATTTTACTTGGCAAGAAATTATCTGAATGCAATTTACACGCTGATACTTTCATTGGAAATGGAACCAAAAATATCTGAAGTAGAATATGCTAATTCAGTTATATTAATTAAAAAAACATTACATTTGTTTTAGGATAAAGAACCTAATTTAGATAAAAGTTATTTATCCATCATGTAAAGAAAGTAATTCCCCTGTTATATCAATAAAACCTCATTTTCTATTGTGCATATATCTATAAAATTTATTTTTAAGATAATGCAAATTTCTTTTGATTTACCATATCAAAACTCTCAGAAGCCAAATGTGATTGAGTTACTACAAATGGGAAATGATTTGTTCATTAAACATGCTTGCCCAGGTATATATTTGAAAACATAAATTTTTTTTTTTTTTTGAGAATTCTATTCTCATTATTGCTGTTTTTGAAGGTTAAGATAATTTTTCTTATTTATGAAATTGAAGCTCATGCATTCAAGTGTGCTGAGTTCGAATTATGTTAGGAATAAAAGGGTTTAAGAAATGGTTATTCAAAGTGTGAAATGTTACATGTGTTTTTAAAAAATACTGCTTAAGAAAAGTACTATCAATTTCAAACTATTATGAAGTTATAAAAGTCTTATTTTTGCTGTGAAAAATAGTTAAAGTTGTTATGTGTTGCTAGAAAAATATTGTAGTGATCGTAGCACCATCTTTTATTCATGTCATTCTAAAGCGCTACCTATCTACTTTCCCTAATACAATCTATATTAATATTTCACCCGGGGAATCCCCGTTCTATGTATACATGCGCTAAGCAGTGATGTTCCGATAGTTTTAGTGTAATAAAGAGTTTATTTTTCTAATAGCGATGAAATGCTTTATACAACACTCTACATGAACATCACCACAATATAATCATTTAATTGTATTACTCTAAGTGAAATGGTATCTAATTCTAAGAGAATAAAAAAATTGAATCCAAGTTTAAAAATTTCAGAAATCATATATATTTCACTTCTTAAATGAAGAAGATGACTGCAAGTTGATAGAGACTGACTTGCAAATAGGACAATGAAAATATTTATTTTTTCTGCCATTAACACTTGTTAAAAATTTGGAATAATTTGGTTCAATTCTTTGGAGATTTTATCATGAAAGAAATTGTGATCTTTCTATGCTATCAAAATTTGATAACTTTCTGGATATAATATGATTATAGATGTTTGTGGATATATGGATATTTGCATGATAATATGAAAATTAAACTTTCTGAATAACCTTCCTACAACAAGTTTTTTTCCCTGTCTTGATGATTTTTGGGTTTCTTTACTTTTATAACATAAATTGTGAAAACAATTACATATATAGAAAAATTTTGAGATTCATGACCAAAAAAAAAATGACTCCTTTAGAATAATTTTCAATTTATTTTTCTTTGGAAAGTCTAAGTTTGTATATAGTATAATGTGTTCAATCACAACAGAACATATGAGATAAGGGATTCTAATAGAAGTTCTTTGACATGTGTCAGTTCAGGAAATGGAATCTTGAGTAACCTTGAAAGGAATGTGTGGGTGTTAGTAATTTTTATCATTTGTTTGTGTTGTGGGATTGTTAAGCAATTTGTTTCAGGCATATTAGAAATAATTAAATGAAAAAAATAGAATTTACATCAGGAAATAAGAGAAAAATCTGGAATAAAGTAAATTAACTAGAAAACTAATTATGGTTTTAACTGAATTAATAGATCATTACATTACATATGTATATGATTTTATTGAAATTCACTATATAGATGCATGTATATATGTATGAATGCCATTCTATTTAATCAGTAATTGAATTATTTTCAAATTTAAACTATAAGCAATAAGTATTCTTTTGAGTTTTGAAATGATTTTAACTTGTTGTTGTGTGTTATAAAACTTCAGAATGTGCACGTTTATAATGTATAAATAAAGAAAGATATTTTTTATGAGAATTTGCACTATTAAGGTATACAATTTTCGTTATAAAAATTATTTGGTTTTCCTGCATTCTATTTATTTAGCTAAATTTTTTATTATTATGAGTTCTATGTTTTTTGTTTTTTTTTTAATATTGCACATTTATTTGTTATAACTTATATTTTAGAAATATATTGCATTCTTATTACAATTCTTCGCTTAACTAAACAGCATTGTATGATCACCAAACTGTAATTTTTTATGTGATAAATTGTTAATATTTGAAAAATCTTTTGCTGTTTTGCTTGATTTGGTGGAAACTCTCTTCCACGTTCTTTTTCTATAATGTTTGCCATATCTTGCATAATTGTTTTGTGAAATCTCTAATGTTTCTTCAATTATAAATTGTTAGAGAAAATAATATTTATATTTTTATTCACCAGAGAGCTGGTACTAAAAAGAATATTTTTGCAATTCATACTTTGTCTAAAGAGTGTGTTATATGATGCTTTTACTTTTCATTCTTTCTTTGACCACCTTCTGAATTGCTACACTAGGTTTGTTTGCTACCAAAATTTTTTAACAATAGCATGCTTTCTTGAATTTACATTCTGAATGCTCTTTATGAAGACAGGCTATAATCGGATATGTTATCAGAACCTCCCTTGGTATTGCCTCATAATTTTTTTACTGTTACTTTTGTTTCACTCTATGCTGGAAGTTATAACATTGAAAGTATATCCAGTTTTAATTCTTTCAAAGAATATAAAACAGCTTTTGAAAGAGTAGAAATCTTATTGCTTTCTTTTGAAAACTGAGCGAGTTCCACTATCTCTTTTCAAGTTGAAGCAAGTGTATTATGTAGCATTTGCATTAATATTAATTTCTTTACTTCAACTTTAATGACCAAGTAGAATGTGTCCTAGATATGAAAATTAATTTTTTATATTTAAATGCTTATAATTTTGTTTTGATTCTAATATTTGACTGAAGTTTAGTCAGAGGGAAAAACTAATGAGAATTGTAAATGTATATGGAAGTGTGGAGAAATTTTTTATCTGCACTTGGTTTTTATAATATGCAGATAATGATATATTTTGTTAATTTTCCAGCATTGTATATTTATTTCAAAACTTTTATTGTAATACTTTTCTGCTTTATCCTCTTTAGAATCAATACATTTTTATTCAAATTGAAATATTATTTTTCTTCAAATATTACTACTGTTTGTAAATTGTTAATATACATTGCATTTTTTTTTCCGTGGCATTTATATAAGATGAAGTCAAGATTTTTAAAGAAATGCTGTGCTGTTTTTTATCTATTTTAAATTTAAAAGATTTCAAAAATTGAAAATATTTTTTTCAAAATGAAAAGAATAGGAAATATTTAGATCGTTATTTGTCGGTATAACTGATCTCATTAAAAGAATTGAAGGAATATTTTTCAAATAGTTTAAAGAAGACTTTAGTAATTAATTATTATTGAGAACATTCCTGATATATCTTTAATTTCTAAAATATTAATCAAGAAAGATTGTAAACTTGTGATATTCTTTCTGTTAATAAGGAATTTGTTCTTATTCTGTCTGCAAATAAGAAACTCTGGTATTTCATAGCAAATCAGGTAACACAAATAATTATGTAAAATATTTTCAATAATTATTATGGATGTGATATGAGAGAACACTTTATTTGCAATTATTTACATAGAAAGTTTCGAAAGCATATTTACATCGAGAAAAACGAAATCTGAAGGAATTACATTGGAGCGGAGTTGAGCTGCAACTGGTATGACGCTTACATAATCTCCCATCTTGCAATTTTATAGAGTACCTGAAATTGCAACAAAAGTTATAAATCGAGTCTGTTGGGAATTTTAATACGCCGATCAGCTTTAGTGACATCAGGAGTTATTTTGATTATATAATCATTATTTTCACTGGAATCATGATCTGAAACAGCTGGAGTTGCAGGAAGTAGAGTGTTTGTCTTTATCCTTTTGCTGAGCAATGAATGGTAATTTTTCAGAACTTCCGATTTCCAAGGAATAAAGTCTGTGGAATGGTCTTAATTTTTCCCCTTTAGCTGTTCTTACTCTGGCGACTCTTGAATGTCTATCTGCTCCAGGAAGGACTTCAGTTACGATTCCTTAGGGCCAGTGAAGGCGTTTTCCATCAGTTTCAAGAAGAATTATGTTTCCAACATTCAAAGATTCATCTCGAGTGTGATGACCTTTATGCACTAACATTGCTACGTATTCGTTGCGGAATCTCGTTCTTAAATCATGCCGTAGATTTTGAATAAAACGTAATCTTCTATTTAGGCTTTTACTGTCGATTTCGTCTAAATCAGTTGTATCACTACTAGGAATGCCTTGCAAGAAACAAGCATGTGTCAGTGGCCTTAGACCTTCTGAATTATCTTCAATATATGTGAGAGGTCTGGAATTTATTGTAGCTTCACAATAATAAGAGTTTCCAATTCTTCATAATCAATACTCTTTCGGCCCAAAATTCTTCTTAACATTTCTTTTAGCATGGGGATCATCCGCTCCCACCATGCAGCAGTTGGAGGGTTGAAATTCCATTTAATTTTCTTGAGAGTGGAAAACGACATGATCTTCTCCCAATCTAGATTTTTCAATGCATTACTTGAACCAACGAAGTTGGTGCCGTTATCAGTGTAGATTATATTAACTCAATCTCTTCTAGCAAAAAATCTTCTTAAAGCCATTATAAACGCTTCCGTGGACAAGGAATTGACTAACTCAAGATGAACAGCCCTATAAATAGCACAGGTAAAAAGGACTATCCATGTCTTTTCTCCAGAACTCAAAAACAATGGGACTGCCAAATCAATCCCTGTGACTTCAAATGCTGCAGCAACTTTTATTCTATTTTTAGGAAGAGGTGCTAAAGGTGGCTCCGTAGGTTTGGCTTTAAATCTTTTGCAAGTAATACATTGAGAGCTTACTCGTTTTGCTATTTTATTGACAGAAATAATCCAGTAATTTTCCCTTTAATTGGAAATGAGAGTTCGAAATCCGGCATGCTGCAACTCACAATGTTTCTGGTGTATCAATCAACGAATTATTTCATGGTTACCCGGCAACAATATTGGGCACTTAAAATTCTCTTCTTCATCTCCCAGTATGATCTTAGTTCTAACTTTAAGAATGTTGGAATCGTCTTTGAAAGTTTGCATATTTTTCAATGCTTTCATCTTGCTCTCTGCAAAACTTTCCTTTTGAATTAACTTTAGCAAACAGTTTTCAGCTGATTGGACTTCTTCATAGGTTAGTTTGGTTTCCTTACATTTTTCTTTAAGACGACAGTTTTTAATAAAACGTTGTATCCAAGCCAGCATTCTTAAAATCTTTGTATATTTCGAGAAATAAAGTAGATTGTCAGTAAAGTTAACTGATTCATGCTCAACATTACTGACTATTGTTTTCCTTTTCTCTGATTCAACTAAATTTTCATCAATAATTTGTTTTTCATTCAAAGGCCAGAACTCTTGTGATTTTGATAACCATTCTGGACCTTCCCACCACTTGCTCTTCAATAAAATCTTTGCATCACAACTTCTTGAAGGAAGGTCTGCTGGATTCTTATGACCTGGCACGAAATACCAGTTATCAGAATTGGTATATTTTCTTAATTCAGTTATCCTATTTCTTACAAATGTATTCCAAGAACTATCCCGTTTAATCCACGTTAAGACAACAGTCGAGTCAGTCCAAAAGTATACTTCATTAAATTTTACCTCAAGTCCATCTGTCACTTGGCAATATAATTGGGATAATATAAGAGCTTCCAACAATTCTAATCGAGGAATCGTAATTTCCTTTGTTGGTGACACTCTTGACTTACTTGCTACTAATTGAACGGAAACTTTCCCGTTATATTCAGCACGTAAAAAAATACATGTGGCATAAGAGGCTTCACTGGTTTCACTGAAACAGTGAAGACCTATCTGACAATCTTTAAAAGGATTTGAAATGAGTCTTCTTGGGATTTTGCAATCTTTTAGCAGATTTACATGTTTGTACCAGGCTAAAAATTCATTACATATATCTGGTAGAAGCACATCATCCCAATTAATTTTTCTTTTCCATGTTTTTTGAAGAATGATCTTTGGAATTAGAGTAGTTGGACTCGTAAATCCTATTGGGTCATAAATTCGTTGAGCAATAGATAATAATGTTTGTTTAGTTATATTTTCTTCTGCAATTTTAATAGCACCGTTACAAGAAAGTTCATCATTTTCAGTGTCCCAGGAAAGTTCTAGTATTGGAATATATCTCACTTTTGTTTCTCCTACAATTTTTTCAGAAGGAACCCAACCTCGTAAATCAAATTTGGCTGCAGACATCAGTTCTTTAGCTTCAGAAATAAATTTGGCTGCCTCTTCTCTTGTTTCTAAACTAGTTATGCAATTATCTACATAAAAAGATTTTTGAAGTTGACGAGCTGTTTCCTTCCTTCCATCTGAAACGTTCTCTAGATGATGAGCTATCGTTGCCTCAAGTAAAAATGGAATAGGAGAAGCACCAAATACCACTCGACAATGTCTCAGGGTGATCAATTCCTTTCTTCTTGAAAAATCTTTCCACCATAAAAACTGAAAGTAGTCTCTGTCATTTGGGTTCAGACTGATTTGTAAGAAGTCCTTTTTAATATCTGATGTTATTCCAATAGCATTCTTACGAAATTGCATTATTAATTTTGGAACTGTGGGTGATCGTAGCGCCATCTTTTATTCATGTCATTCTAAAGCGCTACCTATCTACTTTCCCTAATACTTCGCCCGGGGAATCCCCGTTCTATGTATACGTGCACTAAGCGGTGATGTTCCGATGGTTGTTAGTGAAATAAAGAGTTTATTTTTCTAATAGAGATGAAATGCTTTATACAACACTCTGCATGAACATCACCAAAATGGTGACCCGGATAAGAAACCTCGCATCTCTTTTGATTTAATTTGGTTAATATTATCTTACTAAGTTTCGTTTTGAAACGACATTACTACCATGATGGAGGAAATCTCAGCGGTGAAAATGCCGAACTTCATGCCGTCCGACCCTTCCCTCTGGTTTACGATGGTGGAGTCAACATTTGAATTGGCTATTCCAAAGCCAATTACAGCTTCTCGCACTAAATTCAACTACTGCGTGAGCACCTTGCCTCCTGAAATCGCGATAACTGTGCGCGATATCATTCTTTCACCAGATGCAGCTGACCCTTACAGCCAACTAAAATCGGAGATCATTTCCCGATGAGGAGAATCTAAATCCCAGGAAATTCGTAAGTTATTGGCTGGAGAACAGTTGCATGATCGGAAGTCGTCCGAGCTGTTAAGAATTATGCAAAGACGTGCCGAAAATCACAATATCGCCGATTCTCTTTTACTGGAATTATTTCTTCAGCAACTACCATCTAATGTGCAATCGATTCTTGCCTCAATACAACCTTTGACACCTCAAAAACCTCTGAAATAGCCGACAAAATACTGGATATAGCACCAATCCAGGTAAGTGTTGTTTCGAATTCAACTGCTACAGCTGATTCTGAACTGCCAACAGAAATTAAAATGTTGCGCAAAGAAATTGCACAGATGCGTCGCCATTCCAGAAGTCATTCACGGAATCGTCAACCTCGTTTTCGACGGAAAAGCCCTGCCAGTAATGATGATATCTTGTTGGTATCATCGGAAGTACGACTCCAAAGCGCATAAATGCATTCCGCCTTGCAATTATCAGCCAAACCACAACGGCAAGGAGTAGCGGCGACATACGCCTCGCCCAGTAGTTCTCGTCGCCTTTTTGTTCGCGATAAAAAATCAAATGTAAATTTTCTCGTTGACACTGGCAGTGATTGTTGTTTGATTCCTGCGACTAGAAATGATAAAATGTGTATTCCGATTCAAAAATTCTTTGCAGCAAATGGTTCCAACATAAATGTTTATAAACAAAAGTTATTATCTTTAGATTTAGGTTTAAGAAAACAATTTGTTTATCCTTTTTTCTGTTTGTGATATTAAAACTGCAATTATTGGTGCAGATTTTCTACATGATTTTAATTTGCAACCTGATTTAAGAAATCGTCGTTTAAATGATATGTGTACACATATAAATGCCCATGCTATTCTTAATAATGCTGATGTTCATTCTGTAAAATCTGTATTTTGTAATGATGATTTTTCAAAGTTATTGCATGATTTTCCTAATATTGTTAAATCTCCATATGCAAACCAAACTGTAAAACATTCTGTTATGCATCATATTGAAACTTTTGGTTCTCCTGTTTATGCAAAACCTCGTAGGCTAACACCCGATCGCTTAAAAATCGCTAAAATGGAATTTCAGCATATGTTGGATTTAGGCCATATGCGGCCATCCAACAGCAATTATGCCTCTCCTCTACATATGGTTCCGAAAAAGGGAAGTGACGATTGGCGTCCTGTTGGTGATTTTAGAGCTCTTAATGCTCAGACCAAAAAGGACAAATATCCTATTCCCAGTGTTTTGGATTTTACTAGCGAACTTCATGGAACCACAATTTTTTCTCATATTGATTTAGTAAAAGCTTTTCATCAAATTCCGATTGCTCCCGTGGACATTCATAAAACAGCTATTTGTACTCCGTTCGGACTCTTCAAGAGCACTCGGATGCAATTTGGTTTGTGTAATGCATTAAGTACCTTTCAGAGATTTATCGATGAAGTTACTAGAGATTTAGATGGTGTGTATGCTTTTATTGACGATTTATTAATTGCTTCAAAATCAATCGAAGAGCATATTCAACATCTCAGAGCTCTCTTTTCAAAATTAGACCATTATGGACTTACAATTAAATCTTCTAAGTGTACATTTGGTGTTCCTACCCTAGATTTTTTAGGATTTAAAGTTTCCAAAGAAGGTATTTCTCCAATTCCTGATCGAGTTAGTGCAATTCAAGAATTCCCACGACCCACTACCCTTACTCAACTCAACTTCGTAGATTTTTGGGTATGTTTAATTTTTACCGCAGATTTCTTCCCAAGGCAGCTCACATATTATCACCTTTGATTAAATTTCTTGAAGGCCATACTAACAAAAAGAAATTACCACGGCCAGCAAAAAAATCTGAAACTACTCTGCAATGGTCTGAGGAAGCTGACAAGGCATTTTCTTATGCTAAGAAAGCTCTTGCCGAATCTACCCTACTCAAACATCCGATTCCTGGAGCTCTTTAAGTCTGTGGACTGATGCATCCTTATTTGCTATTGGAAGCTCTTTAAATGAACTTTCAAGTGGAATTTGGGAACCCATTGCATTCTTCTCAATGAAACTTTCTAAGAGTCAAACTAATTGGTCAACATACGACAGAGAACTTCTTGCTATTTATGCTTCCATAAAAATTTTTCGATACATGCTTGAAGGTAGAGAATTTTCAATCTATACTAATCAATGACCCCTTATTGAAGCCTTTAAGCAAAAGCTGCATAAATGCTCGCCTCGTCAACTGAGACATTTAGACTTCATATCCCAATTTTCTACCGATATTCGTTATGTCATGGGTACAGAGAAAATTGCTGCAGATGCATTGTCTCGCATTGAAATCAATTCAATTTCAAAGAAAAATTTAATTTTCATGACATCTTACTTGCACAGTTAAATGATTCTGAACTTAAAGAATATCTGAAGTCTTCAAATTGTAAAATAGAAAAGCAACATTTTTCCATAGAGGATGTAACTTTGTATTGTGACTTATCTTCTAATTCACCTCGTCCGTACATTCCAAATTCTTTTCGTTCAATAGTTTTTGAAAATATTCACAATCTTTCTCATCCTGGCATTCGAGCAACAAGAAAGCTGATTACTAAACGTTATTTTTGGCGAAACATGAATTCATTTATTAAAAATTCTGTTCAATCTTGTCATAATTGCCAACGCTCTAAAATTCAAAAACATACAAAATCTCCTATAGGCACTTTTGCTTTGCCAGATGCTCGATTTGCCCATATAAATATCGATTTCATAGGACCATTCCCACTATCTGATGGTTATAAATATTGTATGACAATAGTTGACCGATTTACCAGATAGCCGGAAGCTATTCCTACTTCTGATATAACCGCTGAAACAACATGTAAAGCCCTAATTCATAATTGGATATCTCGTTTCGGTTGTCCAGTAACTATAACTACAGATCAAGGTAAAAATTTTGATTCACATCTATTTAGACATTTGAATAATATTTTAGGTACAAATCGAATCCGCACAACGTCCTACCATCCCCAATCCAATGGACTTGTAGAACGTTTCCACATGGCTCTTAAGAGTTCTATTATAGCCCATTGTCAACCAAACTGGACTGAAACTATTCCCAAAGTTTTACTCGGAATTCGATCTGCAATTAAACCGGACATAAATGCCACATGTGCTGAATTAGTCTTTGGTACAACCCTCAGATTGGCTTCTGACATTTTAACCTCAAAAATAGATCTATCAATACCAACAGATACCTATGTATCAAAATTCAAAGCACTAATGCAATCTATAAATCCTATCTCTACGTCTAGACACTCGGTTAAGCCTATTTATATTCATGCATCCTTAAGTACTTGCTCTCATGTATTTTTGAGAGTGGACAGTGTTAAACCTCCTCTTTCACCTCCTTACACTGGTCCACACCCTGTAATCAGCAGGAAAGATAAAACTTTTGTATTAAAAATTAATAATAAAAATGTTACAGTTTCCATAGACCGTGTCAAACCTGCATATGTGTTGACAGGATCTAATGACTCGTTACCTTCTATACCTGCATCTATTCATAAAACTCAAATGAACTTTCTTCTAAAAATGAACAATTATTGACAAAACCTCTCGTAGTGGACGTCATGTCCATTTTCCAGCGAGATTAATTACTGAGATATAAATTGTCGTGTGTATATATATTGTAACTGTAATTTTATGTATTTCATATATTATTGCATCTATTTACTTCAATTTCTATTTACCATTTGAAACCATTATCCTATATTATACTTATTGTATTATGTGATGTTTTATTTTTATGCGTGTATAATTATCTTGTATTATTACATTTGTCGTTCTCCTTGTTCACTAGGGGGATACTCATGTAGTGATCGTAGCGCCATCTTTTATTCGTGTCATTCTAAAGCGCTACCTATGGTCCCTTTTTTTGAATTTTTAATTAGAATTTTAATTATTAATTAAAAGCTAACTTTCCCGCCAAAAAAATCTTTTCACTTCCCCACCGCCAAATAAATAAGGCTTCAGATTTTTTTTTTTTTCCCCACGCTAAAGAGGATAGGCTTAAGAAATTTTCGGCAGATTATTTCAAAGGATTTTGTTTATTTTCTTAAGGTTTGATGCATTTAAAGTTAACGATCGAAACATCGATTTAATAATCGATCTTCCAGATTCATTCTGAAGTACTTTTGAATTAAAATAAAACAGAATAAAGGAAATTAAAAATTTCTAATCTGCATAGCGTTACCCCAACTGGAGTAGAAATTCACGCATTTGCATTACCATAAGTGGCGTTGAAAATTCACGCATGCGCATTGTGTTCTGATTGTTGACAACGGATTCGGACTTGGTTTTGAAGGCTTAATATGTTTTCGACAGATTATTTCAAACGATTCTGTTTATTTTTTTAGTGTTTGATGCATTTAAAACTAAACATTGTTAATTAATCGATCTGTTCATGATGAATCTGAGAAAATTTTGTTGAAAACTTCTTAAGATATTATATGAATTAAGAAAAATATTCTCATAAGGTTTAAATACTCAGCGACTCTGTTTTCAGTACTCGTGTTTAAAAGAAATACTTCGTTTTAGTAAAAAAAAAAAAAAAATTATTATATTTATTGCAGTTTTATCATTTCCACTTTAATTTAAAGCATAAATTCTACGGGAGCTAACAGAAAATTAGAGATACATATTACGTTATGGCTGAAAGCCTTTATAATATTAAGAGTGAATTATATGACTATTAAAATTTGAAGTTTTAAAATATTTTAATGAAGAAGCAATTAAAATAGGAGTTCCATAAAATATTTAATTATTAAAATTTTAATGTCATTAAGATTGGCGAACCGGCTGGTCGCCAAAGACGGCTAGTAATACAATGTTACAAAGGTTCAATTTTTTAAAAAAAGATTGAGATTTTTTATATTTATGCTTAAAATTAAGTGAATGAAAATGATAGAAATAATTGCTTCTACATACATAGCATGAAAAAAATCCCATTTACCATGGTGTAAGTATTTAGTTAATCTTTTACCATTTCTAAGGTACTGATTTGACACATATATGCATGAAAGAGATTTAATTAGTGTTCTAATAGTGGAGTATAAGGAAGCGGTAGATTTTGTATGAACTTTTATTTTAGTGTACTCAAAGTATTGAGAGAAAACATCAATCAATTTAAGATGTGTCAGTACTTTTCATATCATTGATGAATATTATAAGTATTTTCTTTTTTATGATAATTTATTAATTTCATAAAGGCACTTGCCCGAATATAAACACCTCCTCAGAAATTATGTCAACGGACCTCGTAATTTTGAATCGCGGTCAAATGACGAGGACGACACCTTAGCTGGCACTCCCACTCCACACTTTCACACCACACCAATGGGAGGGCATTTGGCCTCGATGTATTTAGCGTGCACCAAACCCGCTTACACGACGGTTCTTCGGTGTCTCGGGTTTCGAACCTGAAGCTATCCTGTTCCGAAGCCGAGATCTTGACACCGCAGCCCATTGCAGACATTACAACCGCATTATTTCAGAATCATTGTCCTGTTCTGGTATTTGTGTATAAAGTTCCATGTACTCATAGTGTAATTAAATTTGGCACCATTTGTTTTCTGACATTTGTGATACTTAACTTCACTAAGTTATTTCTTAAGCACGCTACTCAAGTATTAAAACAAAATCTTTCTTCCTGATATTTCAACTATAAAATCTCACGATTATATAGTTGATAAAAAAATGAAAACAAGTGGAGATTTTTGCAACAAAATGTATTATTAAAAATTAGATTTAAAAAATCATTTTGATTAAAACCACAAAAAAAACAGTTTAAAAAATCATTTTGATTAAAATCACACAAAAAAAACAGTATTTCAGGGGAAAAAATTGCACAGTAAGCAAACTGGTATTGTGAAAAATAAAACTTTTAATAATATTATTTAAAATATTATATAAATCAATTTAACAAAATAATACTGTCGAGAATTTTCAGGAAAAATATCAAAATTTTGTTTTATTTTTAATTAATTAAAATTAAAAAAAAAAAATATTACTTGGTGCACCTTTTTCCCGGATAAACAATTTATTCTGTAACACACCAGAAACACCCATGCGCGTTCTCTTTTATTCTAATTAGATAAAAGTACTGCAGTTTATTTATTTCTAATGAAACTCAATGTTAGTAACTTAAATATGCATTATTTCTTCTACAACTACCAAATTTCTTTCAAGTGTTCCACTTGAAAAAGGTTGTTTATTTATTATTCTCTCTCTCTCTCTCTTGTGTGTGTGCGTGTGTGTGTGTGTGTGTGTGTGTGTGTGTGTGTGTGTGCGTGTGTGTGTGTGTGTGCGTGCGTGTGTGTGTGTGTGTGTGTGTGCGTGTGTGTGTTTAACTACATTAAAATCTTCTATTTTTCAGGAATATCTTAAGATGTTATTCTACAACAAGTTTCTTTACTTTACCTTAACATTCAATACTTTAACATTTACATTAATTCATTTAAATGCATAACCTAATTTTAGCACATTTAAAGTGAATTTTTAGTAAAATATAGAATGAGGCATTGCCTTCTTGATGTGAGATTCGATAATTTTTTTTTTTCATATTGATACAAACATTACATTTTTTAAAGAAACATTTATAACCAAGACGGGAAAATATTGTTCATTATATGTATAATACACATTATAAAAAATATATTGCATAATGCGTTGTGTGTTAAAAGGTATTTTGCATAGTACGTTATATACATAATACATATTTTAATAAATTGTAATGCATTGTTAAAATATTTGTATTTGATGTTTGTGGGCTTGTAATTTCTTTATTTCTGAAAATTTAATTTCAAGTGTAAAGATTAATGAAATTTTCTTTTTTTCAGGTTATGGAAGCAGCGGAAAGAGCAAAAATATTGCTTATAAGTCATCAAGGTTAAATATATGCAGCTAACGCTCTACTTTTCAATAAGGGTTAGGATCTCATCAACCCAGTGATTGAGAAGAAAAGCTATTACTTTATATATGCAATAAAAACAAGTAGTCCTCTGAAAATTTTTAAAAAATATTCTGTCAATTCTTGTAAAATATATAAATCATGCACAAGCAGCATATCTATTAAGATACCTTTGCTAATAATAGTTTTTTTTTTAATTCTTTACAAGGCACTTTAACAAAGCATTTTTTCACGCTTGTGAAAGAAAAGCAAATATGTGGATCATGCACTCTAAAATATTATTTTAATCTATGCACTCAAATTTAGAATCTATGCAACCTTATGTAAGTAGAGTCTTAATGTGTAGTAGAGTCTTTTCTTCGCAGGAATATATGATGCCACAAAACTCGACGCTTATTAGACAGAAACCATTTGTTTGTCATGTGTGCAATAAAGTGTTCTCTCTACGAGGGAGTTTAAAGATACATTTAAGAACGCATACAAAAAATCTGTATGCTTGTAATGTAAGCGATAAAATATTTTCCCAACAAGGAAATTTAAAGACAAATTTACTGACACATACGAAAGAGAAACTACATATTTGTGAGATATGCTGTAAAATGTTTTCTGTACGAGGAAATTTAAAGAGACATTCACTGATATGCAAGAAAGCGTTTTTTCATAAAGGAAGTTTCAAGAGGCATTTAAGGAGGCACACGAAAGAGAAACCGTATATTTGTGAGATTTGCAGTAAAGTGTTTTATAAAAAAGGAGGTTTAGACATGCATTTAAGAACGCATACGAAAGAGAAACCGTATGTTTGTGAGATTTGCAGTGTAGCGTTTTCTGGAAAAGGAAATTTAAAGAGACATTTAAGAACGCATACGAAAGAGAAACCGTATGTTTGTCAGATTTGCAGTGAAGCTTTTTCTCAAAAAGGAACTTTAAAGATACATTTAAGAACGCATACGAAAGAGAAACCGTATGTTTGTGAGGTTTTCAGTGAAGCTTTTTCTCATAAAGGAAGTTTAGACATACATTTAAAAACGCATACGAAAGAGAAACCGTATGTTTGTGAGATTTGCAGTGTAGCGTTTTCTGAAAAAGGAAATTTAAAGAGACATTTAAGAACGCATACGAAAGAGAAACCGTATGTTTGTGAGATTTGCAGGAAAGATTTTTCTCATAAAGGAAGTTTAGACATACATTTAAAAACGCATACGAAAGAGAAACCATATGTTTGTGAGATTTGCAGTGAAGCGTATTCTTATAAAGGAAGTTTAAAGATACATTTAAGAACGCATACGAAAGAGAAACCGTATGTTTGTGAAATTTGCATTAAACCTTTTACTCGTAAAGCAAGTTTAAATATACATTTAAGAACGCATACGAAAGAGAAACCGTATGTTTGTGAGATTTGCATTAAACCTTTTACTCGTAAAGCAAGTTTAAATATACATTTAAGAACGCATACGAAAGAGAAACCGTATGTTTGTGAGATTTGCAGCAAACCTTTTCCTCAAAAAGGAACTTTAAAGAAACATTTAAGAACGCATACGAAAGAGAAACCTTATGTTTGTGAAATTTGCAGTAAACCGTTTTCTCAAAAAGGAAGTTTAGACATACATTTAAGAACGCATACGAAAGAGAAACCGTATGTTTGTGGGTTTTGCAGGAAAGCGTTTTCTCAAAAAGGAAGTTTAGACATGCATTTAAGAACGCATACGAAAGAGAAACCTTATGTTTGTGAGATTTGCAGTAAACCGTTCTCTCAAAAAGAAAATTTAAAGAAACATTTAAGAACGCATACGAAAGAGAAACCTTATGTTTGTGAGATTTGCAGTAAACCGTTTTCTCAAAAAGGAAGTTTAGACATGCATTTAAGAACGCATACGAAAGAGAAACCGTATGTTTGTGGGTTTTGCAGGAAAGCGTTTTCTCACAAAGGAAGTTTAGACATGCATTTAAGAACGCATACGAAAGAGAAACCTTATGTTTGTGAGATTTGCAGTAAACCGTTCTCTCAAAAAGAAAATTTAAAGAAACATTTAAGAACGCATACGAAAGAGAAACCTTATGTTTGTGAGATTTGCAGTAAACCGTTTTCTCAAAAAGGAAGTTTAGACATGCATTTAAGAACACATACGAAAGAGAGACCGGACGTTTGAAATATATGCAATAAAACATTTTCTTGTGGAAACATTTTATGGAAATATTTTCTGATAAATACGAAGCATAAAGTTCTGTGTGTAATAAAGTATTTAATGAAAAAGGAAATATGCAGTCCCATTTACCGACCCATTCTAAAAAATAGCTACATGTTCGTTGTGTTGTAATAACGTATTTTCTGGTCGAAACATTGTAAGGAGGTATTTATTGACGCATACAAAATTAAATTCGCATATTTGTAAGATGTGCAACAAAACGTTTTCCTTGCTAGGATGTAACTACATTTCAAATTTTTTAAAAATAATTAATTTAGATATGGAATTAGAATTGAAAAATTAATTTTATATTCAAAGTAATTGCTTTTAGAATTAAAATTTATTTTTGAGTGTCTATGTACGAAAGATCTTTACGATTGATTGGTCCCTTAATAAAAATCATAACATTTGTGGTTATATAACACATTCTTTATGTATGAAATATTTTTGCAAATTTCTTGTGAGAAAATTTACTAAAAAAAACTGTTGAAAATGCTACAAATTGTATGCTTCAAGTGTAGGAATATGTAATATTAATTAATATCAAATCACTGGATAATTCCAAGACAAACTAAATCAATGTGAGAGATGTTTTTACAAAGATCAAAATTGAATTGTGTCTACCCTACTTTTTAAACTATCTTTATCTGCTACCTCTCTCTGACTTCTCATTCTACTTTTGAAGAAAAATAAATTATTTTATTTTCGACTCCCTAGACATCCAATAATTTTTATGTAATGATATCTTTAAATCTGGAAAAGGAAGCTGTAAAACGATTTGGCTGAATTTTTATCTAAATTTTAAAAGTTAAATAATATACAGGGTGATCAAGAAATAAAAGGAGGTGCTCAGAGCCGTGTGGCGTGTTATGTATTAGATGAAATACAACAAAATTTGGTCATCATACACATTAAATTATGCGGTTTTGATTTATCAAGACGGGAAAAAAATTAGTCCCAAAAAAACGCCGATAAGAGAAGTCCTGGCGCTGCAAGCGCAGAATGTGTGGAAAAAGAATACATAACTGTCAGTGGAAACAGTAAATAGCAACACACCAAATACCAATGAAAAGCGTTTATTATAGCTAGCTTATTTACTTTCAAATTTTGCTCAAGGTGACTACCAACTTGATGTTCCAGTAATTGCATACGGTACATGAAATTTTCGAAGGTGGCTCGCAGCATATCGGCATTTATTCGTCTGACATGTAACATTATTGATCTTTTAAAGTAGGAATGTCAGGAAAATGTCCTTGGTACACAACGCCTTTCAAGTGAATCAGAATTGTCACATAACCAGATATTGCCAAGATTCAGATCAGTGTCATAAGTTAACGGATGTTATCTTATACGGATAAAATTTCAGGATCTTACCCAATATCTTCTGATCGTCGAGAACGGGGTATCTGTTTATCGTGATATTGATCGAGAACTGCTGGTACCCTGCTTATTAGCTATCCCTTGATCCATAACGGCAGTTGCAAATTCAACTTGTTCCTGATTGATAACTTCACGTCCTCGGCCTGGTTGCACACCAAGAATTCCTGTTGTTTCAAATATTTCAACTATCCTTCGGAAGTTAGTTATGGTCATCTGTCCTGTACGTAACTGTTTTAACCGCCGGTATTCATGAAGAGCAGCACTGGCATTTTCATCCCGCTGGATAAAACAGCTTGACTAATGAGGCGCGTTCACGTAGTGACAATGCAGTTGACGTGCGAATTCTTGCAGAATGACATATTCAACGCTTCCTTTTATCTTCGACGTCATGTCACAATGTACCCGTATAAGCAAATTACATAATAAAGCTTTGGTACTAATTATTTTTCCCCTTGATTAATCGAAGCCGCATGCTTTAATGTGTATGGTGGCGGCCAAATTTTGTTGCATTTCGCCCAGTACATAATACGTTACAGGGCTCCCAACACCTCCTGTTATTTCTTGATCACAATGGATATCTATTGTTTCTATTTAATTTTCTCATTGTGTATATTTTTATGCGTTAGAACTTAAATTTTTAATTTAACCTTTTTATGAATACTTAAAACATAATAATTTGTCAATAAAAATGTTCGAATTAGATGGAATATAAAGTTAAATAACATAATCAGTTACAATATATAAAGTTATTTCATAAAGTTTTAAATAAATTAATATCAATAAGGAAATGTGAAATAAAAAGTATACATTTTAATTGAAAAAAAAAATTATTTTGAATTTCAAGGGGAGAAAAAGATTTTTAATACTGCTGCAGAAATATTTTTATTGCTGCATTCCTAAAATCTTGCAGGAGTTCCATATCTTTTGTTTATAACTTCCACAATATTCTTTAAAAATACAAATAAAATCCATAAGAATAATAACATTGAATTAACAAATTTTTATATAAAATATAGAATGAGTAACATTGACTTGGTTAAAGGATAGCTTATTGAATTTCAGATAATAAAACTTTATATTCCAGATTACAATTTAATTGGTAATATACACATATTTACAAAGAAAGTTTTATGCTATTCTAAGAGTATCTGATATATGTGACAAGTATTTATTTATTCTTTATACTCCAATTTGCAGTTTAAATAGTAATGAGGTCAATGATTACACCCAAAAAATTCAAACAATGTCTATAAGGATTAAAAATATCTTAAATGCATTGTAACTATTTATAACCAAAATTTATATGTTCATATGCATTGAATTTATAAATTAGTATAAAATTGAAATTGCATTCAATGTAAGTAATTTACTACATATATGTAAATTTCACGTATTTTTGTACTCATTAGATAGAGAAAGAAATTCTAGATTACATAGAATTAAAACTTCATATAAAGACATCCAAAAGGAAAAGAAATAAGATTATATTTACACAGCATAACTCAATTTCGCTAATTAGAGTTTTTATAATTTGTTGTATTGTAAATACATTGGTCAAGTCATCTTTAGATTAGCATTACTCTGTAGTAATTGATTGATTATACGGTATAATAATTGCAAAAGTTTTGCCAATGAAAAATACAAGTTAGTTGTTTGTAAAATTATTAAATATTATAAATTAAAATTATTAATAATATTTAAAATATAATCTTACCCACTTTTAATTGTTAGTAATAGTCTTGACATTTTTGTAAATTACAATTTTCGACTTAGCAGGCAGAGGGTAATCTGCAAATTATAAAAAACATGTATTAATCTATAGAACACATAAAGATAATAAATAAAATATAATTATTTACTATTTTCTAATTTAAATTAATACTGTTTTCTTTTTTACTACTAATACAAATGTGAAACATTTCAAATTTATATTTACATTCTAAATCAGAGTGTTTTTTTTTTTTTTTTTTTTTTTTTGTACTATGTTACTTCTTCCATTATCATCATAACTTGAAATTATAAATATTATTTAAAAATTCATGCTGCTGCACAACAAGATATTGTAAATAAAAATAAGGTTTAAACAAAATGAAAAAAAAAAAAAAAGGCATCCCAAATATTCAAATATATTTATGGTTAAAATGCAGCTTTTGATTGAAAATCAATGTTCAAGTTTTCATATTTCAAAGTGGACATAGCCTGCCATTTAAATTACAGTGATTGTTAAAAATTCTAAAAAAATAAACATTACTTATAAGCATATTATTTTTTACATCATGAAATAAAATTTGTAAATAGTTACTTATTTTTTTAAGTGATATTCTTTTGAATTGTTTTCATTTTAAGCATATTCATTATATTTAAAATTTTACACTTCAGTTGTATAAAATTTAATTCAACGAATTAATTTAAAATTTAATCCAACGAAAATTTTTCGCGATAATGAAGATTAATGTCATTAATTAAAAGGACAATTTAAAATTAAATGTAGAAGTGTCCATTGGTGCTTTGTGTATAGCAGAATTCCATTAAGAACTCTTGGCTTACCAATATTATTAAATGCAACTTTTGGCATTCAAAGGAAAGAGAAAACAAGCGTCTGTACCACAAGCAAGGATCTGAGCAACTTAACGTTCATTGGCTGTCTAAATCACGTGAGCTAAATGCAAGTTTTTTCTATCTTGGCAATTTACTGCCTTTTTGGCAAGCTAACTCGCTATGTAAAAAAACAATTTGCATTTTTATATTTGTTTTAAAATACTATTATAACACAATGAGTGGGTACCAGGAATTTTATTTTCATTTTTTTTTAATGATAGCAATGTTTAGTGAATTTCTAATGCGACATATGTGTAGGTTTAACATATTTTTACTTAACAAATATCATTTATAAGCAGCAACAATGGTCGAAAAAATTTTATTGAAAAGAAATTATGTCGATTTTTATTTCTGCAAAGGCTTTATTTGTTCATTAAATAGAATATGCTTCTTTGAATGTATATACGGATAGATTTCCAATAACTACCACCCAGGACGTTAATTAATCTCTAAATTGTTTGAATAATCTTGATTTTTATATTGCTGTGTATAGTGATCTAAAATACCTTAATATCTATTTTTAGCGGATGTAAAATGCATGCACTGCTGTGATTTAGGATATTTATATATAATATAAATATGTATAGAATGCATATTTAGAATTACAATAAGCTAATAAGAAGAAAACTAGAAATATGAGAATTTTTAAATTTCATTACAATTAAAAACATGAATCAGTAAGAGCAAAAATACAATTTTATTGCATGGATCCTTCATAAAATATGTGGTCTAAAAATATTAACCCTTTTTGAAACAAAATGAAATGTTGAGTTTGGTTTTTTAATTACAAAGCGCTGAGAATAGAAACTAAAACGTAATATATAATTGCTTATAATTCTTTTTGGATTAATAAATCAAATTACCTTAACGTTTTTTTGAATTCAAAAGGCATATTTTAATAAGTTTTAATAAAGTTCGTAGCCGCCAGAAGCTACGAACCTTGTTTCAGATGCATAAGTTGGAGGAAAATCTCTTCGCCCTACTCATTACTCATGAGTTGAGAGTTTTTAAATGTGGATTATTCTGAAAGTATATTCATTTATATTACTTTCAACAAAAGTATTTTTGTAAAATGATTTCAGCAGGATCGTAAATTACTTTGTAGCTGAATCTGTTGTAAATAACTGATCTTATATTAGACACACGCTCCTTTTTTTTTTTTTTTTTTTGCAGTTTCTTTGATAGACAGGATTCATCTGGATCATGAACTTTAATATACTTTTTTGCTCTTAATTTTAATATAAATGTCAGGATTAAAATGTAACTAAAAGGAAACCCATTTGCAATTTTAAGAGGAAAAAATTTTACTTTTACTGCTTAAAGTAAATTAAAACACAAAATTTAAATTCGAATGGCCATTCAAAAACACATTATGTATATAAAATACTTTTTGAAGGATATTTAAAAAACTATGTAGATGTTTCATTGTCTATCTACTTTCTGTTATTATTATTATTATATTAATTTATAAAATATCCAGGCTTTGGGTATATACCCTTTAGAATTTTCCCATCCCACATCGCTAATTTTGTGCCTTCTACCTGTTTTATTATGATGATTAAATGGGATATTTTGTCAAAAATTCACCAAGATAAAAAAATATATATATTGTGACGGAGGTGAGAAGAATAACAAATCAGAAAGCAACACTATATCAAGTTTATTAGCTTTAAGCAACTCTAACATGCAGGCGAAGAACTGACACTACGGCTTGCGGAACTCGGAATTTATACCTTTACGGAATAATCTAGAATTATAAAGAAGGTTTTAGAAAGTTCTGGAAGCTTATAGAATATTAACAAATGAATAATAAGATTTTCAGATTAAAGTTCAACATTTAAATTAATGGGATTTCGCTTTCGTTCTAACCCTTGACCTTGTTCGTTGCAAGCGCGTTCTTTACCTCCGAGCAACGCTGACTATCTGCAGATCTTTCTTGTGCGACAAGATTTTGAACACAAGGCATCAGCATTATTTAATGATTAAATTACTGTAATTTTTTCCTGTAACAAAGTGAGTGAAAATCTGTGATTTTTATAAGTTTTATATTAGGCTAATACCTTTTTTCATTATTTTTGCAACTTATTTTTTACAAAATGCATTGCCCTGACAGAATTTCAATTTGTTCCTAAACACTGATAATTAGGTATTAAGAATAACATTTTTAAAGACCAGTTAAGATTCATCTGGTGGTTTTTAAAACTAATGAATTTGATTCCTTGAAAATGTTGCTAGTAAGCCAGTACGGACAGCTTGCCGAGCTTCTAGTGACTTCATATGAGCATCCAATCAGCGTTAGGATGCATTAATTCCTAGTTTCTGATATTGGCGCTTCGAAACAGAAACGGATAATGCAGTGGTGGATTCTGACAACATGAGGCCGCAGGTGCTAAATTATTTTCAGCCCCCTTCTAGTAAATCCTATTTATAAAAAGAAAATAATAGGAATTAAGTTTATTTTAGCCTTTAATTTTAACTCTACGCTCACTTTCTAACGATTTTTACATTATACGTATATATCAAATAGATGCGGGGGGGGGGGGGGGAGGGGAATGCACCTTTCTTTATAAAAAAAATTGTTATCAGAAAAGGATAAAATGACTTTTCTATTCAGTAACTATTAGGGAAAAATATTCTTATTTACATTCCCTCAAAACTTTAGTATAAAGAGTTTCAACATACTCTAGATGAACTAATAAAGTTTTAAATAATATAATTGCAAAACCCAATATTTCATGTCAACAATGTGAGCTCATTATTGTCATATTAACAATCTGTTCTGCTCTGGTTATTAAACTTATAACTAAAATAATTAGTTAAAAAAATTCTTGGAATTTAACTTATTAAAAAGAGAAAGAGTTAATATGTATCAAATGTACGGTTAATTAATAAATATTTCACCGATTTATGCCAAAATCACAATAATTGTTTTAATGATAATGCGGAAAAGAGTAAAATCTTGTTATTTCCGACAGTTAAAATGGTTATATTAGGCAAGAAATTATCACGACATATAAATTTATAACTGCTCGATATCCAATTCATGATCAAAATGTTCACGATATTCAAATACATTAAATGCTCTTTTCTATTTCATCTTGAACATTTATTCTTAATTTATGTTTGCAGATGTTTCTTAGAAATAGTTTTAAACAATAGCATGCTTTTATAAAAAAAAATAATTAATACAACAAATCAATACAATGTGCAACACAATAAGACTTCTTACCTCTTTCAAAGTAATTTCAGTTTCAAAGCAGCTATTTTTCAACCGTCTTTGTTCTTATAGTTTAAATGGCAACACCCTTCCAGGTCGTAAATGTGCCCCTACGTAAAAAGAAGAAATAGTCACGTTGCCTCAGCTGCCAATGCATCTCAACATTATTTGAAAGATTTTATTCACCGAGTGCGCACACTTCACTTAGGAGAACGAACATACAAAAGAGTCAGAAATATATTTCTCTAGATTTATATAGCATTGAATTAAAATTAAAAAAATAAAAATAATTAAAATAAAGAATTAAATTATACTATAAAAAATAACTATATATATCATTCGGTGTGTTTTCAAAATATTTAATGGCGGTAAAAATTGAAAGCATATTTTCAATAACATAAAAACAAAATGATTTAAAAAAATACCAAGCTTTTTTTTTTTTTTTGAGGAAGGAAGAGTTTGCATTAAAAAAAAAAGACAGAGTTCCTAAACTCCCTGAAACAATCTATGATTTGAGTATTGTAAATATTAAAGCGTCATAACAATAACTTGCTATAAACAACATGCATTTGATTATAACGCATTTAAAGAGACTACTACTTTAAAATTTTCAGAATGAATATGTAATTAACTAGTTATAAATACATGTCAATTCCCTCCCCTCGAATGTAAATAGTACTTGCAGAAAAAAAAAGAGGAAGTAAAGAATTTCATAATCTAGTATAAGAAAAAAAAAAAAAAAAACTAACGATTTTTTTAAAAAAGCACAGCAGAGAAAAGTTTAAATCAGAGCGTTAAAAATTGTCAACTCTTTGGCTTTAATAAATGTTACCATTCCCATAACTGAGTTCACTTTAATAAAAACTCCACTGTAGTGATTGGATTTTGAAGCGTTAGGAAATAAACGTTCATAGATGGCGCTAGACCACTAGCGCGAGTGTAATTAAAAGAGTGATGTCATTCGAGTGTTGGCTCTTGGAAGAGAAGGAGTTACTGAGCAGAGTAACTCGAACGAATCTGCAATAAATTTGTTAAGTTTTCTATTTGCCTATTTATTGAAAGCACTCACGAACCAGCCACGACATCCACCATTTATTAAACAGTAATTCTTCTTTTATTGTGTAATAAATACCATTCGCGTGATTTTTGTACCAAACTAATAAAAATTTTCAACCTTTTTTTTGTAATAAATATTTTGATGAAAGCATTTGCATGAAGTGTTTTTTGGAATTTTTTTTTTTTCCTATATTGGAAATAAATCCTAAGAATAATACTTTTTTTTTTGTTATTGTTATTTCTGAGTATTTTTTCATAAAATTTCAACTCTGTGAATTCAAATAGTTATATATTCCTTATTTATTATGGAATTTTTAAAAAAAATAAGAAGTCATAAATGTTTTCTTTTATTTAAAAGTATTAAATTAATAAGAAAATGACAAGCACAAAATTAAAATTATCATTTTATTTTTTAATATTTTTTGTTATAAAATGCTTTCAATTTAAAAAAAATTAACACATATAGAAAATTATAGAATGAATTATCTTTAAATCATTAAAAAAATGGCACTGAATAAATATTTATGATAGCTGAGAAAAATTATAGTTTTAATTCTAAGAAAATGACGTTTGTTTCTCACGGTGCTTGAAAAATGTGTATAGAAACTGGGATATTCAAAAATTCAGCTAAAAGAAAATTTCGGGAAAAATAAATGCTTTAATGGAAATGTAGACGACAGGAAACGATAAATACACAGAAGTTTCGACAAATCAGTCATTCCCTCTGCCTAAGGTCAAGAGTGAGGTCAATTTTACACGCTTTTGTTGGTGCGGGGAATGGCACTGATATTTTTTGTAAAAGGGGGCTTTTATTTTCTTCATCTTATGTTAGCTGAGAAATGTTTACTTCTGAATCGTTCAGAAAACGAAAGGAAAATTGGATCTCACGGATTTGCAAACATATTTGATATAAATCATGATAGAAATATTTTAATTATAATGCATTTGAGAACACTATCCTTCTAAATCAAATAAATAAAACACAGTTGCTTATTTGCTTCCGAAGAAAAAAGAAAGTATTTAGAATGTCCCTCGACCCGGTGTGCCATATCTCCCTCAGTTAATAAAAATATTCAAAACATGTGATTTTGCTAATCTTAGTGCAATTTATTTTGAACAAATGGTTTTAATGTTTCGTTTTCTTTCCAAGATTTTACAATTTTTTTTATATGTTAGAAATTTCTTGAATATTGTTACGAACTGTTGCGAAGTGATACTAGCCGCGAGGCAGAGTTACACTGTGACCTCAGCTTGTTCGTGTTTTGTGTTCCGTGTTTGAGTGTGTATGTCGAACGTCTAATAAAAGATGTTTTATGTTGAACATTGTTAGAATTTTCATTCCACAGTCTCGTCCTAGAATCTACCGAGTATGAATTAATACACGTTAATAGTACATATTTGGTGTCCGCGACAAGATTCGAACCTGCAATCTTCTGATTCGAATCCAGTCGCGGACGCCAAATATGTTCTATTAACGTGTATTAATCCATACTCGGCAGATTCTAGGACGAGACTGTGGATTACGAACTTTGAAATAAACTGCTGAATTTCGATAAGTGAATTTTGAACTTAATGATATTGATATTTGAATGAATTTTTTGAAAGTTGGAGTGATTAGAATTTTGATTTGATTATTCTTGAAAATGAAAGTACGTTTTATTTTACTTTCAAAACGAAACGAACTTTGGATTTTTTTATATCCTGGAAAACTGGAACAGAATTTTATGATTGAAAAAGAAACTAATCGAGAAAATGGATCTGTCTGTTCTAAAACCAAAACGAAAAGAATTACTATCTTTCTTCACCATCAGTGCTAATAAAATTGAAACCGAAACCGGGACGGAGGAATGGGATTTGAAAATTTTGACCCCATTAAGAAAACAGTTGGATGATAAATGTCATCCACTTGAAAATGTTCAAGAAAAAATTAATAATATGATTCTGAAAACGGAAGATTCAGAAGTGAAGTTTGAAGATGAATTTTCGGAAACTAAAGTTTATAGAGAGAGAGATTTAGAGCTCATCACCGGAATCGAAGAGAAATTGGAAAAAATGTATCCTTCTCCGAAAACGAAAAACTAAACTTCCAGCTTCCAAAAATAGAGTTTAAGAAATTTAATAGAGATGCAAAGTATTTTCTGATATTTTGGGCTCCATTCAAGAAAATTCATGAAGACAAGTCAATTGAATATGACTTGAATGAAACATACACGGAAACTATATAATAGCGATGCATGTTTCAAAAATCTCTATCTGAGTGACTATTGGAAACTTGAAAGTTTGGGAATTGTTCATGCAGCAAAAGTTGAAGGTGCAAAAACGACTTATGATGAACAGTTGATTGATTTTAAAGAAAAATTAAAGATTCTCCCAGATGGTCGTTATGAATTGGAATTACCGTTTAAAGACTTTTCTCAAAATTTGTTGGATTATAAGGAATCAACTCTGAAAAGACATGAAAAAATTAAAGTACAACAATTTAATTAGAGATTATAGAAATGTTTTTGATGAATGGGAAACACTTAATCTCATTGACCGTGTTCCGAAAACGTAAGTTTGGGAAAAATGTCATTATTTACCCCATAGAACGGTAGTAAAAATGAGCAGTCAGACCTCAAAAATTCGGCCGGTATTTGATGTCTCTGCTTGTGAGAGAGGGAAACTAAGTTTAAAGGATTGTCTTTTTAAAAGTGTTAATCTTATTTCTTTGTTACCAGGCATAATTGACAGATTTAGAATGCATCCCATTGGTCTAAGTGTTGATGTGGAAAAGGTGTTTTTGATGATGTCAGTCGCACCGAAAAATACGGATTTTCATCGATTTTTTTAACCTTGTGATGATGTAGAAACAATAGACCGTCATTGTAGAATTGTATTTGGAGTATCAGCGAGCCTCTTTTTATTGAATGCTACCATAATGCAACTTCTTAATAATTATACAGAATTTCCTGATGTATTTCAAAAACTTAAATGTTCCTCTTATTTTGAGAGCTGTTTAACTGGAGTGTATAATGCTGCAGAGGCTGAAAATTTTATTGAAAGGGCTGAACTTATTATGTCTGAAAGTTGCTTTAATTTGAGAGTTTGGGAGAGTAAAGTAGAGTTAAGACATACTAGCAAGCATTCTGGAAACACTTCTGTATTGGGCATAATTTGGAATCTAGATGAAGATACGCTAAAGTGTAAAATTGATTTTGAAATTTTATCTTGTGGTACAAAAATTACTAAGAACAAAGTGGTTCCTATAAAATCTCTGAGCATTCCAAGGATGGAATCAATGGCTTTTTGTATCGGAGCAAGACTTGTAAGTTCTACTATCAAGGTTCTTGATACATCAGGTATAAAAGTTATACTCTGGTCTAATTCCACTGTTGCTTTGTGGTGGATTGAAAAGCATGGAATTTTTGGTTTTCGTTGCAAATCGCGTGAAAGAGATTAAAGAACTAATTGGCAGCTATTTATGGCGACATGTACCTGGAAATTTGAATGTTGATGATCTCTTATCTCGCGGATGTACTCCTCAACAAATGTTTAATTCCAAATGGCAACAAATGTTTAATTCCATCTTGGTTGAAAGAAAAACCAGAGTACTGGCCTGTTAGTGAAATTATTTGTCAGCATGAGGAAGTAGGTATTTAAAAGAGAAAGAGCAAGTTAGTCAGTATGAATCTAACAGAAGATCCCCCCCTTGTTATGCAGAAAGAGTATCCGATTATGATAAAATGATTAATGTATTTGCATGGGTTTTGCGTTTCATGTAAAGATTTAACACTATCTAATTTTGAAATTGAAAATTCTAAAAGAACTCTGATTTTATTTATTCAAAACAATTACTTTTCCGAGGTGTCTTAAGAGTTAAAACTGGAATTATTCAACATGAAGATGATCAAGCATTTTTGACACTAATATTATTTCCAGGTAAAAGTAGGTTTACTAGATTATTGATTGAATTTGTTCACAAAAAGAATTCTCATGCAGTATTCAGATAATATAATGTATGTTGCATGAAAAATTTTGGATTATAAGATTTAGGAAAACCATTTGAAGTGTTTTCAACCAATGTATAAAATGCAAACGTTTTAAAGTGACATCGATATTAACTGAACCTCCACCTTTGCCATCAGACAGGGTTTCAGACTGTTCAGTCTTTCAGGCACCGAACTAGATTTTGTTGGCCCCCTCATTTTGAAATCTGGCGAAAAGGTTTGGATCGTCCTTTTCACAGGCAGAGTGTACACGGTTGTTCTGCTTGAACTTGTGAAATACTTATCGACGGGTTCCTTTTCGTTAGTTCTCAGAAAGTTTATTGCCAGACGGTATATTCAGATA
Organism: Argiope bruennichi; assembly: GCF_947563725.1. NCBI lineage: Eukaryota > Metazoa > Arthropoda > Arachnida > Araneae > Araneidae > Argiope > Argiope bruennichi. The sequence continues at coordinate 110,615,788 of NC_079156.1, forward strand.
ATTTGTATAATTTTAGTAAATCTTTCAATGAATTTTCGAATTTGGATTGGGAAAAATTGCAAGAGAATCCAAATTACAGAGAATATTCTGGAAATTTATCCCTCCTACCTCAGCTTGGTAGGGAGAGTGGTGGTTCGGTCAAAAAAAGAACTGTTAAGGCGTACTTTAGGTAAATCTGTTTTAACTTATGAAGAACTTGAAATTGTCATATGTAATTGTGAGTCGATAATTAATTCTAGACCTTTGACGGCAAATATCCGAAAATTCTCAGGAGTTGATTTTGCTCACCCCTTTCATGTTTCTAATTAAACTCGATGTTTTGGAGTTGCAGATATTGATAAAGTTGATTGTCAATATCTTCAAAAGAGAATAAGATGTAGATCGAAACTCTTTAACGACTTATGGCATCGTTTCAGAAAAGAATACATTGGACAATTATCCAAAAATGAAATGAAAACAAGATAACTCGAAAACCTAAAGCAGGAGAAGTAGGTTTAATAGGTGACGGTGTCAAAAAACGATGAGATTGGCCTTCGGCTTTGATTATCGAATTAATTCCGGGCCCTGATAGCAAGTTCCATACTGTTAGGCTAAAAACAGCTAACGGGACAGTCTTGCGACCTGTGCAACATATTTTCCCCTTGAAAATACAATCAAATAAAAATTTGGAGCAGACTGCAGAGGAATCAATTCCAGATTCTGTTGAAAGTGTGTCACCTGAAGAAATTGTACTTAAAAAGTACACTTCATCAGCAATAGAATTGAAAGCACCTAAGAGACTAGATCTTTTAAACCAAATTTGCTATGAGTTTGAGTCTCTTCACCAAGACTCAATGGTGGGGAGGATGTTACGAACTGATGCGAAGTGATACTAACCGCGAGGCGGAGTTAAACTGTGGCGTCAGATGACGAACGATAATTTGTTAATAGAACGATGTTGTATACCGAAAATGTAACTTGTTCGTGTCCTGTGTTTGCGTGTGTGTGTTGAACATTTAATAAAACATGTTTTGTGTTGAATTTTGCTAAAATCTTCATTCCACAGTCTCGTCCTAGAATCTGATGAGCGTGAATTAATACAATAGAACAAATATTACTACTTTTGAAATGATTTATTTTTAGTTTTTCCATTCATAGTTATTTCCAACTGTTTGGTTCACTCTTTTCCCTTTCCTTTAGTTATCTTTTATTTTCTTTCCTTTTCTTTCTTTTTTTCTATATAAAAGGAAAAAAATTCTGAGCAAATCTGCAATGAAAAATATTGCTGCCGATTCAGCACTACGATATAGTTCCCCCCCCCCCCCTACATTTCAATTCGCGAGTCTACCGCCTCCAACGCCCGTGCGAAAATCCGCCACTACGCACCAGGACCGCAGTTATGTTGGTAGTAGTTTTACTCTCTGTGCTAGCCAAATATATCAATGCGGTCAATTCATGTGATGTAAAAGTCACATGTCATGTACTTCTTGCGTATGGCATTTAAGTTTCATCCGCACCGCTTTCGTCGATCAGTCTGCCATAAACGTTCTCCGCCAAGTATGAAGCGGATTTTTTGTTTAGATTTGAAGTTATAATTTTTGAGTCATTTTCTTTCCTCTTATTATGTGTTAACAAAGGAAATACAGGTGTGCTAATGGATGCATGCTTGAATGCGAAACACAACAGTGACTGCCATGATAAAATGTTTTCTTATTTTCCTTTCAACAATCCTGATTTGGGTTGATAGCTTTGGTATAGATTTTTTCAAGCCTTCGAAGTCCGTGATATGCTCCGATCATTTTGAAGAATTCATTCAGTGTGTGTCCATTTATTAAATATAGCTGTTCTAGTAATTTGTTAGAAAAACTCTTCGAAGAAAAAGAAATCGGTAAGCGATTTGCCGTCAAAAACAATCAAACAAAATCGTGAGTGCATTTCTAATTTACTTTATTCACATTTGATGAAAATTCTGATAATTTTGAATATGCTTAGAAGGTTTTAAAATGTTTACATGAATATTGCATTGCATTCTTTTACAAAATCTTATCTAAATTTAATTAATGTCGGTAAACAAACTCCTGTTGCAAACATAACAACTGCTATAATGCTAAACCTAGGTGGAAGTGAATATTACTAATTTCCTAATTACATTTGCAGATTTGTGATGGATTCAAAGTGAATTTATATCAAACAACTTTTCTATTGTTAAAAATTAAATGTCAATAGTTTATTGTATTTAAACTGAAATTGACTGTTATCATAATATTCTGTTATAACACTGTGCACCTCAGTGATTTCTGTTTTAATAAATAAAGGTCTTTTCATTGAAAATCAATTTCCATATCAGCATTTATTATATAATTTTTATTCCCAACTTCATATATATATATATATATATATATATATATATATATATATATATATATATATATATATATATATATATATATATATATATATATATTAACTTTATATAATGTATATATATAATGTAACTTTAGCATTAAAAAAAATTTCATTAATGTCCTGCTTTAAAAATATATTGTTCAACATTATGTTTTTATTAGTGATTAAAAAAATTGTTCTTTAGTATCTAGGATGTTTCTGTTGAATAAAATTGATTTCATCATTTACATTGACATTCTTGTCATACTGTGTTTATATTATTTCCAAGTGTCTAGAAAAATAAATGGTGATAAATAGTAAATAGTTTAATTTTAATTTTTTGAATTAATGAGTACATTAAAACATAAATTTGATCATATTTTTTCAAATAATCATCACATATATTTTATATATATATATATCTCTATATATATATTTATATTTGTAATGTGTAAATAAAAATTATGAAAGCGTGATTTTGTTTGTTTTCCTTTAATGATTTCTACAAATTAAAATGAAACTATTTATTCATAAGTTGCATAGATTTAAAAAAAGGTATCCATACCTTTTAAATTTTATAATTTGAAATTGTAAACATAATTTATTCAATATATACTAATTTGAGTTTCATCTTCTTTCCTCTGAGCAAACTGAAAACATCAAAGTCTCAATATTTATAAAAATAATTACATAAGAAAAAAAAATATAATAATTATCTCAGTAAGCTTTAAAATATTAACTTATCTAAGACTAATAATTATTTTTAAAAAGAACTGACTAGGGGAACTATATTCATAAGATTCAACATTCAATAATATTGAAATAATATGTAAAAAAAACAAGTAATTTTTCAGAAACACTGCCCTAGTCATTTGTCAAAATGTATCCTTCGGATAAAAAAAGGGGGTGGAAGGATATGGGAAAGGAAAGAATAAAGCCACACCAAACGAATTAAAAAGCGATGTTAATTAATTATGTAAAAACAATAATTCCATTGAAAATACTAATTAAAATTTTAATATAAGAAATAAAATTATATGACTAAGAAAATTTGGCGAAAATAATTCAAAATAATATCTTTAAAAAAAATCAGAAGTTTTTAATTATTGATCGGCTAGCGTAATATTTACTGAACAATCATTTCGTCAACGTTATCGGCAGACATCACGACATGCTCAGAACTGTTGAAAATTGAACAGATGCGGTTTGTTTGGTACGTGATCGTGAATATGCGTGAATGTATCAGTCAGTGTTTTAAGAGGAATTTTATTTGAGCTCCTTGCTATAGCACTTTAAGGGGGTTCTGAATTGCCGGGACATACGGGCCTAACTGATTATATCAAAGAGTGCCAAGCAGAAGCTAAAAGTCAGAGAAGGATCATACAATGTAATCGGATTTAGAAAATTTTTTAGGAGTAAATATATAACTGGCTACTCTTATCGATAAAATCTTTGTGATCACTCTGCCTTAGAGATGCATAATCCACTATTTTTTGAATAACAAATAATTTTGTTCTTGTTATTTTTAAATATTTTTTCCAAATATCTGTTATTTCAATGATATTATTAATTAAAAATTATTACTTAGGATTAAATATAAAATCTATTAATTGTAATTAATACTTAATTTACTAATTTAAGTAAACGAGTGATTGAATTAATTTATTTATTTCTTAAATTTGATTTTTTTTTTCAAAACTACTTATTTAATTTTTTTTATTAGAGTAAACCATATTCATTGATTTTCTGAAAAATTTGAATTAAATATATATGTCATTTCTTTAAAATGTTTACTTTAGTTCTATATTCTACCAATAGATGGCGTCAGCAGTAAACAGAATATATGCAGTCATGTCACAAGCAATTAAAAATGATTTGTATGGAATAGTGTATTATGAAATGCGAAAATCGGAAAGTCAAAGTGGAGCGGCGACTTCACACTTTTCAGTGAAGTCACCGCTCCGATAAATCTCAGTGATATGCAATTCAGTGATACGATAATTCCAAGAATAACCGATCCTTTCACTTTTCACCCATTCACAGATTTCGCCTTTTCTGTTTTGTTCGAGAACTTCCATTGGACAGATCATATCGATTGTTACTTTCTATCGAGATCCAAAACCTGTACTCGAAATATCACCCGTAAGATCGTATCAAGAATTTGAATCACACCCATCTTTGAAAAGTATTGATCACTGGTATTTGTGATTTTATGATATTCGTTACGTATTATCCGCTCGTAAAATATTCGTTATCCCTACTCTGCCTTGATATAGCAGAATTTATTAAGGAGAGGGTCATTGGTTTTTTCATGAAACACGTGGTTGCTATTTGCATTACGCTTATAGTAAGCACGGATTTCTCTTCAAAAATGCGCTAATCATTCAAAATACATTTTAAAATTCGAATTATCGCGAATTCATCAGATTGTAGTAAAAGCTTATAAGCCAGTTAACAACTACACTAAACGGGCAATTGGTTTTGCCTTGCTGTCTTGTTACTCGGTTGCGAACCACAAGGTCCCAGGTTCTATCCTCGCTCATACCATTCCGCTACAAGGTAAAGATCACAGGGAGAAACGTGAAGATGAACAGAATACAAATATCACAAAATAATGTGATGTTTTTGGAAGAAATTTGAAAAGGAAAGTTATGTCAGCATCAAAGGAAACAAGCACGATGTTTCATATGAATAACTGCACACAAAACAGAATTTAGTGTGCCTTAATAGTTCAGTTTTTTATTTCTTTTAAAAAATAGAAAAATTTCTAAACTCATGTGGTAAATTTCTTAAAATATATCTCCGATTGACAAATGAGAGAAAAAAAAATCTTCTCTTTGGTGATAACCCTAAACAGAGTAATTATTTATGTTTTCCATTCTTGCCAAGCAACCAGATGGATATTACTCGTTTTCTCCAGTTAAATCTGAGCATGCGCAGTAAAACTTATTCCAAAATCCAAATTAGAAAATTTCTTTGTCCATTAGCATCACATCACGGTTTTTGAATTCAACATTCTGATCTTAACTTTGAAATAATTGTAAGTAAGTTTTAATTGATTAATAACATCTTTTATTTTGAAAGAGTTGATTTTTTTAAGGATTGAAACGTCGTTATATATGGTTAAAATATGATAGTTGTTCTATGGAAATGGAGTTTTGTTTTCCGGCATATCTGTATTGAAAGTTTAATACTTGCTTCTTTAGTAAATAAAAAACGCGCAAAGTTTTGTTTGTATTTTTTTTTTTTTGGAATCTACGATTATTTATATATGTATTACTTACATATTTACATATATTATACTTTTAATTATGTTACATAAATTTCAACATGTAAAATTGAATGATTAGTCAACGTATTTTTTCAAAATAAATATGAAGCATTTATTTACTCAATAATTATCTGAAGTACAATATGCCAATTCGGTTTTATTAATTAAGAAACATAGCATTTGTTTTAGGGTAAAGAACCTGTTTTAGATAAAATTTATCTATCATGTAAAGTAATTCCTCAGTTCTATCAGTAAAACCTCATTTTCTGTTGTGCTATCTATAAAATTTATTTTTAAGTTAATGCAAATTTCTTTTGATTTACTATATCAAAACTCTGAGAACCCAAATGTGATTGAGTTAATACCCATGGGAAATGATTTGGGGACAGTTCTCGAGACGGGTACCATTTGGCGATTTCCCGCCAAATTTTTCTCGCCAAGCCCCGCGTCCGCTGTAATCTTCAGAATTGTATTTCTCAATATTATGACTATTTTCAAGAGATTCTTTTCTGAAGATTACAGCGTCTTTGGGGCGATGGCAGGAGAAAAATTTGGCATGAAGTATACAAAAATAAGAATAATTATATTTAATAGAATATTATATTTAGAATATTATAGAATTTAGAATATTATAATAATAAAATAAGAATAATTATATCAGAAATAATTAAAAATAGCTCAATTTGAACAATGTTAAATTTAAAAAAATGCACAAAAATAACAATACAAATTTTTTTGAACTCACCCGATTTAACGATGTGAATTTCGTTAATTTACAATAATGCCCTTCTCTTCTACAAACCTTTCCTTTCTGTAAATACCATATCCTGCCCGCATTCACCACACTTCCATCAGCAATTAAATCCATTTTCATGCACCATTCAACACACGCTTTCGCTACCAAACGTTCTAAATCGAAATTTAAGGGATTCCTCATTTGTCACATTCACACCAGCCATTTTACACCACAAGAAAAATCGACGAAAGTAAGAAAAAAAATACTTTACAAGCAGAAGAAATCAGAATAAATCCAATCTTCGGAAAGATTTCCCACGAAAAGCTGCCACCACAAGAGAAATCGAAGAGAGAAATGAAAAAATACGGTACAAGACTTGAGGAGCAGCAGAAATTTTTTAGACCTAATTGGTTGAAATTCAAAGTCAATTCAAACCTGATTGGTTAAAAATTACACCCCCGATATCACCCCCGATATCGCATTCTCTTAACAGGGTTGCCATACATTGGAAGCGTAGAGGACTTTAGCTTTAAAATTTGGCGCCAAACTTGGCGGCACCCGTCTCTAGAATTTAACCTAAGTGTCTCTCACAAAAAACATATCAAATAAATATAACAAATTATTTAATAGAATAATTATCAAATAACTTTTATTTGAAGCATAATTCTAAAAGCTTAATATTATTCCAGATATGAAGTTTACAAATATTGATGTTTCAGTGATCCATTACATTATATAACACTAATAAATAAGCAAAAATCTCATTATTTCAGATCAGGTTCATATTCATGGTCACCCCATGGGCGATTATGATTTAATCTATTTAAATGGTATGCAACACTTCTTTCTTTCAGCGGTTTCAATGTCGATGTTTTTTCGATTAACACTTTCTCTTGAGGTTTTTCATTCTGTTCAAGATAAAGTTTCTCCTGTTCCTCTGTTACATAGGGATTCTTTAAATACATCATAACTTCTTCTTCAATCATCATTTTCTTCCACATCTCTAATCTGACTTTCCTTGTCACCGGAGGCACAAAGCGATGTTTACCAATCCATATATTACCGGGTATACCTTTCACAAATTTATATTTAAATAAGATGGTAGTTAGCTTCATATTTAACAAGCAATAAAATTAAGAAACAGAATATATGGTTATCATTGAATTTGTTTAGTTAAAGTTGGAGAGTGTTTCACTAGCTTATGCTATTACAAAAATGAAATTGTTTATTTACATGAGACAATATCCACCAAATTTGTTGAGTTGTAATCAGGCTTCCATCAATTTTCAAGTATTTTCATCTTGCAAATAAATACGCGTATTCATAAAAAAAAATCATTTTGTGACATGAATTTTAAAACAATAGGCGCTTTCATTTTTTTTTCTTTCTGTATTTTATACAACCTTGTGAAATCATTCAATTAAAAATCTCCAGAAATGCTATGCAAAGAAAACAGAACTCATAAATAAAATTCACTACGGACAAACAGGATTGCTTAATTTTAGGGTTTAATAACAACTATTTTTGTTATTGTTATTTTTAATTGTCTATTCTAAATAACTATTGTCTATTCTAAATTTCAATCACACTTTTATGGAACTTTAAATGAACATTGAATGTTTTGAAAGAATATAAGTTTTTTTATGTATTGTTTCTTCAAAATTTCCGTTTTTAGCTCAAAGTTTCCTTTTAAGTTCAAATTTGAGTCATACTTAACAAAACACACACACAAAAAAAAAAGGAATCGACTTTAAATACATTCTTTTTCTAGGGATGACTAGAGATGCATAATCACGATTTTTTGAATAACAAATAATTTTGCTATTGTTATTTTTTAAATATTTGTCCCAAATATCTGTTATTTCAAATATTATTAAATAAAAATTATTAGTTAGTATTAAATTTAAAATTTATTAATTGTAATTAATACTTAATTTACTAATTTAAGTAACGTGTGATTGAATTAATTTATCTATTTCAGATTACTTCTTAAATTTGATTTTTTTTTCTCAAAACTATTTATTTAATTTTTTATTGGAGTAAACCATTTTCTGAAAAATTTGAATTAAATATATATATTATTTCTTTAAAATGTTTACTTTAGTTCTGTATTCGACCAATAGATGGCGCCAGCAGTAAACAGAATATACGTAATCAAAGTCAGTCATGTCACAAGCACTTAAATTAATTTGTATGGAATAGTGCATTGTCAAATGCGAATGTCGGACAGTCAAGGTCACTCCCCTAAAGTGGAGCGGTGATTTCGAGCTTTGAACTTTCCAGTAAAGTCACCGCTCTGATAAATTTCAGTGATATGCAATTCGATAATATGATAATTATAAGAATAACCGGTCTGTTCACTTTTCAACCCATTCACAGATTTCTCCTTTTCTGTTTTGTTCGAAATCTCTCCAGTCGGACAAATTCTATCGGACATCTTTATCTTCTATCTATAATGTAAATAAATATGTAGCGATTGGCGATGATGGGGACCGAACTCGTAATGTTTGGGTTAGTAGCCGACTAACAAGACCAAAAGATAAAAGTAATTACTCATGTCCCGTAGCTGTTTATCTGACTTATAAAGCTTCACCACATTACTTCCATTGGACAGATCGTATCGATTGTTACTTTCTATAGTGATCCAAGATATATAATCGAAATTTCACCAGTAAGATCGCATCAAGGGTTTGAATCACACCCCTCTTTGAAAAGTATTGATCACTGGTATTTGTGACTTTTTGATATTGGTGACGTAATAACGGCTCGTATCAAACCAATATCAAAGGACCCCTAGGGAAAGGGGTGTGATTCAAATCTCTGACATGAGCTTACTGGTGATATTTCGATTACAGGTCTTGAATCACGTTAGAAAGTAACAATCGATACGATCTGTCCAATGGAAGTAATGTGTTGAAGCTTTATAAGTCAGATAAATAGCTTTATAAGTCAAATTCTATCGGACATGAGTAATTACTTTTATCTTGTGGTCTTGTTACTCGGCTACTAACCCAAACATTACGAGTTCGGTGCCCATCTTCGCCAATCGCTACATATTTATTTACATTATAGATAGAAGATAAAGATGTCCGATAGAATTTGTCCGACTGGAGAGATTTCGAATTTAAAGCGATTTAGTACTGATATTTTTGAAGCAAGAAAGTTTGTTCCCTATTCCTTTGTTTTGTTAGAATTATTAGAAGAAAGGGAGGCGAGACTTCCCTTTCTTTTCTTTCTACTGTTCCGAATTTTAATCAAAGCTGATCCATACAAAGATATTGGAGGAATATGGTATATGCTGTACTTTAAGAAGAATGGTAGAAAGGCAAAAAAGAAAATTTATATAGATATAAGATGTCTAATTGCTGCTATAGAAAATACTTTTTATGCATAGTAATATAAGAACTTTAAAACTATTATATATAGTTAATAATATATTTTTATAAATTAAATTACAAGTTGCTAAGTGTTATTTTAGATCTTTCAATAACTAACTGAAATGAATAAAAATTGCTATATTGCAAAGGAATTTAAATAATCATTTCATTCAACAGTTCTTTCAAACACAACCTTGTTGCTTGCAACTTGAATAAAAAGAAATAAGCAGGCCTCTTAAGTTAATGTGCACCTTCAAATATTTTCCTTTCACCCTCCCACACGAAATAGATTTACTGTATTCATTTTGCTAGGAACTTCCTATATTTATATTGTTCCTCTGAAAAAAAATCATGTTTGTTAAAAATTATTTCAAACTACACTGTCTAATATTAAAAGGAAAGACTTAAATATGTGCTGCTTTTCGTAAATCTAATCATCTTTTCTTTTAATTCTTTGACATATGTTTATCTTTCCATTAACAGGATTTTGTATTTAATATGCAGAATAAAATCTCCAGATAATCTAAATAATGCATATGCTAAAATTAATCTTTTTTCATCATCCAATAATTTTTAAAAAGAATTCTTATCCTGTTTATTGAATAAAAACATTTACAGTCTGTTGAAAAGAAAGAAGGAAAGAAATGGCCTTTGAATCCAAGGAACTATCTTATTGTACATTAATTTGATTTTATGTATAATTTTCTTTGATTAAATTTTAATCAATGAATTTTAAAATGCATAAACCATTATTTGTAATAACGGTTTTTGAAATGTAAGGGAATTTTATGTAGACATTTCTTAGAAAAATATAGAAAATAATATAAATTATTTCTAGAAAAGTGTGAAGAAGGAAAAAAAATATGGTTTATAGATTTAGAAGATTAAGGCATTTTTGATTTCTTTAGAAATGCATCCATACAATTGAATTTAGAAAAACAAAAATAGTTAAATAAAAAATAATTTTTAATGAAATAATACTAAATAAATTTTATTTCGCAAACTTCTTTTAATGGATGAATTCTTATTTCTTGCTAGCCGCATTTGGTGATTAGCTGGCTCACCGAGATTAAAGATTACTAAAAATTAAATGTTTCGTTAAACTGTGTTTTAATGATTTCTTCAAAAAAATAATTTTATATTATTAAACATTTATGACATAAAATTTGCATATGTTATTCTGGGGTCCATTTCTAGGTAGCTGTGTATTTCTGCTATTTATTATTCTTAATTTATTATTTCTTAAAATACTCAAATAATTAAAATATGTGCCAGCCTTTAGTATTTTAGCTCGACATTAATGTTACTTCATCTTGCAACTTTTGAAATAATTATTGCGAAAAAGTATCTTATATGCCAGTTTAAAGTGTAAATACTTATATTGTCAAAAACTTTGGATTAAATATTATAAAGTGTTTCGTTGATTTATAAATGGTTCTTGCTAATGTAACATTACCGAGTTCTTCCCTTACCGATGAGGAAGTTAGCGCACAGCTGGTTCCCTGGCGATATTTGCTATATTTAATAGCTTGATTTTAGCTATTTTCATAGCTATTTAGCTATCATAGCTATTTTTTATGATTCCTTCAAATTGTCAGATATTTAAAAAAAATATTATTTTTATTTCTTTCGTATGCTCAGTTTATTGTGTACATGGATCTTTCCAATAGAGAAAAGTCAGCTTTGAATTTCTGAAATGATCACAGCATAAAAATGTTTTGTATGGCAATTTAAAGTGTAAATACTTATTTTTCAAAGACGCTTATCTAAACATAGCAGACTACATTATTTAATTTTCATAGATTTTTAAAACTACCGAGACCTTTTCCCAACGATGAAGGGGATCTAATTGCCTTTGGCGACCAGTTGGTTTGCCAGAAATTTCGGCTTATTTAATTTTTTTAAATCGTATAAACATAGCTATGTTCATTATTCTGGCAAATTATCAGATTTTAAAAATCATGTTATTTTAATTGACATACATATACTTTACGCAATGTGTACATGAACGCTTCTAATGAGGATCAATCCCATGACATAGCACTATTAAAAACGTAAAAGCTCGGTCATTTATTTTCTAAATTTCGCAATATTGTATCTTCAATTTAACTTATTTCTTAACGGTCTGTACTTTTAAAAACATGTAAATGCAATAATTCGAAAACGAAACTAATTAATTGCATCAAATTTGATCTGGAATTTTCTCAGTACTGGCGGCAGAAATTTGCCGACAGGGGAGGGACAAGACATCCGAAATGGGAGAAAATCCCAATTTTCTAGTTTGGCTTCAAAATAACTCATAATAGTTAATTTTTGCATTTAAATAAAAAGGAAATTAAGTATTGTAATGTTCAGATCCCTTTTTGCCTAATTCCAAGATGTGGCGCTCCTATTTCTGATTGATGGGGGGATGTAAAAAAAAACAGTGAGGGGCTGAGGTGAGTTCCATTGATTACGAAATAGCTGTGCACCAATTTCGCGAAGTCTATCGGGTGAGATGATCAATATATTTTAGCTTCTGAAAGAAACGTTGGCTGCAAAGCCTTCAAAATCATATGATTCATCTTAGTTGTTACTCTCTGAGGGCTGCAACTTGTAACATCTCTTCTGTTACGTAGTTCCATTATATGTGTCCCATCTGTGTCTTAAAAAAATGCCTATGTGAAAACCAGAGAATTTACTACAAGAAACACGAGATCGGAAGATCCGAATGATTTAACTCCACTGATTCCCTCGATGTTCATTCAAGAGACTTTGGATAAAGTAAATATCTCCAAACGATATCAGTATCAACAAAAATTACGAGAGGACTTGAGGAAAAGATTTCGAAAAGAATATCTAAGCTTGTTAATCCAGAAGAAGCCAAAGAGAAAGGAATCTAGACAAGGGTAAGTGGGAGATATTGTTATAATTGAAAGTGATATCAAAAAGCGACTAGATTGGCCTTTGGGAATGATAATCGAAGTGTTTCCTGAGAGAGATGGTTGCATCCGTATAGTAAAGCAGAAAACAGCGAGTGGAGAACGTATGCGTCCTGTGCAACGTTTATACCCCTTGGTATAAATGACGACAATGACGATCTTCTAGTTGCGAGAAAAAACGAATCGGTTGCTTCGTACGAAGAAATCAAAATCCCGAGCTCGGAAAATTACGACTATGAAACAAAAACTAGAAGTGGAAGAAGAGTAGTTAAACCTTCACGTTTTAACTAACTTTTGAACTTTATTATGTACTTTTCTAATATGTGCATTTCATGTTTTGATTTCTTAATATTTTGAATGCAATGTTTTGTTAATTTTGAGTTATTTTGATCCTCCTAATTTAAAAATCAAAAGGTGGGAGGATGTTGCGAGCGCCTTTGGCTAAAAAATAGTTTTAACTTTAAGCATACTAGAGCTATAACTTACTTTCAGAACTCCAAAGTCAGAATTAATTGCTCGCGAAACCAATATACGTTTTTGTATATGGCAACTATACAAAGCAAGCAACTATATATAGCAGGTAAATAGAATTGTAAAGAAGAGAGAATGAAATGGAGTCAGATTAACAAGGAGTGGATTATTTCACATTACGAATCCACATCTTTGAATCATATTAGAGGAGAAACGATTGAATGAAATGAAAATTTGATAGAGTCTCAATCAATATGTTAACAGAACGATGTTGGATACCGAAAATGTAACTTGTTCGTGTCTTGTGTTCCGTTTTGTGTGTGTGTGTCGAACGTCTAATAAAAGATGTTTTGTGTTGAACTTTGTTAGAATCTCCATTCCACACTCTCGTACTAGAGTCTGCTCAGCGTGAATTAATATACGATAATGGAACAAATATGACTACTTTTGAAATTATTTATTTTTAGTTTTTCCATTCAAAGTTATTTCCACCTACGTTTGGTTTACTCTTTTCCTTTTCATTTAGTTACTTTCTTTTTTTTCTTTCCTTTTCTTTCTTTTTTTCTGAGTAAAAGAGAAAAATTCGGAACAAATCTGCAATGAAACAAATTTCTGCTGCTTCGATATAGGTTTTGAGGCTCCAACCCCGCCTACATTTCAAGTCAAGAGGCTACCGCCTCCAACGCCTGTGCGAAAATCCGCCACTACGCACCAGGACCGCAGTTATGTTGGTAGTAGTTTTACTCTCTGTGCTAGCCAAATATATCAATTAGATGCATGAATGTATGCGTCAGTGTTTTAAGAGGAATTTTATTTCAGCTCCTTGCTTGAGCTTGCACATTAAGAGGTTCTGAATTGCTGGGACCTACGGGCCTATCTGATTATATCCAAGTGTGTCAAGCAGAAGCTGACTCTGCCTTGATATAGCAGAATTTATTAAGAAGAGGGTCATTGTTAATTTCATGAAACGTGGTTACTATTTGCATTACGCTCATAGTATGCTCAGATTTCTCTTGAGAAATGCACTAATCATTCAAAATACATTTTCAAATTCAAATTATCGCGAATTCATCAGACGAAGATCATAGGGAGAAACATGAAGATGAACAGAAGCCAAATATCACAGAATACTATTATATTTTTGGAAGAAATTTGAAAAGGAAAGTTATGTCAGTATCAAAGAAAATAAGCATTATGTTTCATAAGAATAATTGCAAACAAAACAGAATTTAGTTTGCCCTAATGTTTCAGTTTTTTATTTCTTTAAAAAAATAGAAAAATTTTTTAAAATATATCTTTGATTCCCAAATGAAAAAAAAAAAAAAAAAAAAAAAAAAAAATCTTCTCTATGGTGATAACTCTAACCAGAATACTTATTTATATTTTCCATTCTTGCCTAGGGATGACGAATATCTTATGAGCGGTTATTACGTAACCAATATCATAAAGTCACAAGTACCAGTGATCAATACTTTTCAAAGAAGGGTGAGATTCAAATCCTTGATACGATCTTACTGATGATATTTCGATTACAGGTTTTGGATCACGATAGAAAGTAACAATCGATATGATCTGTCCAATGGAAGTTCTCGAACAAAACAGAAAAGGCGAAATCTGTGAATGGATTGAAAAGTGAACGGACCGGTTAATGGAATTATCGTATCATTGAATAGCATATCACTGAAATTTTTCGGAGTGGTGACACCACTGGAAAGTGTGAAGTCGCCGTTCCACTTCATGAGAGTAACCTTGATTTTCCGATATTCGCATTTGATGATGCACTATTCCAAACAAATCCTTTTTAATTGCTTGTGATTCGACTTTGGATATATTCCGTTTACTGCTGGCCCCATCTATTGGTAAAATATAGAACTAAAATAAACAATTTAAAGAAATGATATATATATTTAATTCAAATTTTTCAGAAAATGGTTTATTCCAATAAAGAAATTAAATAAATAGTTTTGAAAAAAAATCAAATTTAAAAAGTAAGCTGAAATAGATAAATTAATTCAATCACACGTTACTTAAATTAGTAAATTAAGTATTAATTAAAATTAATAAATTTTATATTTAATATTTAGTAATAATTTTTAATTAATAATATGATTGAAATAACAGATATTTGGAACAAATATTTAAAAATAACAATAGCAAAATTATTTGTTATTCAAAAAATCGTGGATTATGCATCTTTATTCTTGCTAAGCAATCGAATGAGAAGCGGATAGCGAAAGAACGATCATGTAATGTTAACGGACTTAGAAAATGTTTTCGGGAGAAATATCCACCAGGCAGCTCTAATCGATAACATTTCGCTAAGGTGCTTCGAAGGGCTTAATTTTTGCATCCATTTCACACTACGCACTCTGGATCAGATATAATATTATTTTAAGTTTATTATTGTATCAAATACTTTTAGACTATTTGTTTTATTTATTCTGTAATTTTTTTGCCTTGATTTAGATTTTTGTTTAACACTTTAAATGTGTCATTATCTAGAATTATGCATATATATGTATAGATAGGTATATAAATAATTTTGATTGAATTATTCTATGCAATGATTTAAATTAAGAATTTTGATCATTTGAGTGATTAATTTTATCAAATTTTTGAAAATGCAATTATTAAAAATAAAAATTTACACTATTATAAATATGAGCTTTGTAAAAAAATGTTTTGTTTTATTATCATTTTCTCCTATTTAATCATATACATTAATAATATACATCGTATATTAAGATAATATACATCGTACATTATCTTACTATATATATATGTAAGCATTATTTGTTGTGAAGCATGATGCAGTTTGAAGACAGTGAAGATACTTTTAATTTCATGACGTCGTTTTATTTCATTTTGAAGAAGCAGGCATATGTACAAGCGATGAGCACACAGAACGACACAGAGAAGGAACGAGGAAAAAGCTCTTGGACATTTTATCCCTGGTCTTATATAACCTATGATTTTGATAGGGAAAATATTTCTTTACAGTGTTAATATATTACAAGATTTCGATAGGGATTTTCGTTACACGCGCGGAGAAGGTAGGGGAAACAAAGGGAGATTTTAAAAAAGAATTTGCCTCATCAGCGGTATTTTGTCTTTTCACGCGGAGTGTGGAAAAGTTAGTTTTAGCTCATGCAGCAGTTTAACAAAGCTTCTCTTGAATTAATTAAGTAGAGACAGTGGAATTGGATCACAAAATAAGAAAATATTTTAGAATAAAGTTACTATGGGCTAAAAATCTTGAAAATTAATTAAATTGAAATTAGAGTTAAAATATCATTATATATATATATATATATATATATAAACCTTTATATTAAAACAGTTTATGTTGCTTTAACCATATAAAATTCTTTATGATTCTGTACTATTTTTCAATATATGATTTATTAATCAAATACTTTCACAATTACATACTATATCACTTTTATTGTTATTTAATTTTTGTATATTTCTGATTAGTGCATAACCCAAAGGCATTTTTTTTTTTTTTTGTTCTTTTTTTCAATTATAACACTAAGAATATGATGATAAGGTTTCATGAGGAATATAATAATCTTACATGTCTGATTTTAAATTCATTTATAAATTTTACATTATTTTAGATTCTCTGTCAAGTCACTCATGTATTGCTTTAACCCTCTATATTTTGTAATTTTTTTTAAACATATATATTTTTAAATATTCATTATATTGTTGTTTGAATTTTTGTATTACTGATTACTTCATAAAAAATAGCATTGATTTTCAATAATGGCACAATGTATGTTATATTTTATTTGTTTCTAAACTTTATTTTAAACTTTCTATCTTGTCAATCTAGAGTTCTATTACTATTCTGCAATTTTTTTTCTCAAAATCTCTTCAATTATATTGTTTGAGTTTTTGTATTATTAATTAGTCCAGAAGATTCAGAATTTGTTATGCTTTTTAATTTTTATAATTTGTATACAATGGCAATTATATTTATGTCGCATGGTTTTCAGATATTTTAGAGAATTAATCTTTTTTTTTTTTTTCTTACCTTGATTTTTATCTTTTCTACCTATACATTGTAAAACTTTTGTAAATTCTACATTAAATTATACTCATAATAATTTACTTTATAATTTCAAAATTTGTTTTGTGATTTTGATATTTGAAAAATGTTTATATTCATAACTTAATGTAGAATTCATCTTACATTTTGTAAAAAGTAATCAGATGCATTTTGTAGTTCTTATGTCTGTAATAAAAATTTCAAAATTGTTTATAATTCTTCTAATTTATTATTCTGATTCAGTTTTACATTTCAGTACACTTTTTCTTTCATTTAGCTTAGAAAAATGTCAAGTAAAAATATCAAAATATTTATTGCTTAAAATAAATAAAATGAATATGATGATATAAGAAATCTCTTATAATTTTCCTATAAAAACACTAACATTTTGGTATGGCAACATAATATAGCTTGTCAGATTTTTATAAAAATATAAAATTATTAATATTTATAATTTATAATTTCAAATAACTTTTATTTAAATTAAAATGTTCAGAAATCAAATTTTTAAAAATATATTTGTATTATTTAAATATATCTGAAAGAATGAAATAATAAATTAAATTCTCTGAATTAAAAAAAAATTACTGAAAAATCTTGGCAGCTACACCAGTAGTCATGGAGGGACAAGAGTTGAAATCATATGAGTTATTAAGATTTTTCTTAAAGAAGAAATGGTTAATAGTTATTTTTGGATTATTGATTAATTTTGTTTCTGATAAATGCATATCTATCATGGATATAGTTACTCCATGATTGACTCCCTTTTGAGTATATAGTCATGTTAAATTTTATCTAAATATTGTTTATTTTTAAGAATCCAAAGAATTTGGGGAGGGGATCTTATTAAATTTTATTTTTGTCTCTTTTGATAAACATTTTATTACTAATTTAAACTGATGATTTTTTTTCCAGTTATCTTTCTCTGATGGTACCATAATAAAAACTTAAGTATTCATCAAACTTAATGTATATGCAGTAACAAAAAGTGTATATGTTTTAAAAGAAAGTATTTGCCACTGAAAAAATATGTAGCTGCAGAATAGTTCACGTTTATCACAGTAAATTTGACAAATTGCTTTTTCTCTTTGTCAGAACTGAATTTCAAAACTATAATTCATTATTATTATTTTTTCAATTATTTATTAGACTGAAATAAAATTTAAGGAATGATTGAAATCAGTGGAAGTATATCCCCTTAAATTCTTTGCTCAAAAAAAGGTTTTAGATCAAATTTTCGTTCCATTGATAGGATGTAGATACTTACTATATTTAAAATTATTATGTACATAAAGTACTTTTATTGCAAAAATAGTTAATGGGATTAT
Source organism: Argiope bruennichi (assembly GCF_947563725.1). Classification (NCBI taxonomy): domain Eukaryota; kingdom Metazoa; phylum Arthropoda; class Arachnida; order Araneae; family Araneidae; genus Argiope; species Argiope bruennichi. The sequence continues at coordinate 110,634,310 of NC_079156.1, forward strand.
TTCATTAAAAAATACATTGATTAAATGAAATTTGGATGGATTACATAGAATCTTTAAGTGGAAAATTTATTAAATTCTTAGAAAAATTAGGAAACATGATGTAAATAATCCTGTTTTTTATGAATAAGGATTACGATGATAGTTGGAAACTTTAGTACTATATATAATTATTGTATTTTTTATTCTCACTTCATATTACTACAAAAATAAGATCTAGAATTCGTAATTTTTTATCATCTCATTTTTCAATTTAAAAAAAAAAGAAATTTTTTTCAACTAAAATACTCAACAAAAGAAGATATTGTTACAAATCTGTAATTTTGCTACCCGGCACGAATAGTGTCATCCTGGGAAAAACCGTTCAAACCTTTGTAAGATCTGTCCTGTGCGTCAATGACCTGAGAGATTGGCGGCCATTTGGTGACGAATTTAGCGACTAAATGGATCATACTGGAAAGTTCGAGAAGTTTCACGATCCATCCAGTAGGAACTGAGATACACACAGATACGTCCTGATTGGTCTGAAGATTCTAGCCCCGCCTCCCGAAACTATAAAAGACGGGCACTCTGAAGCTGCAGTGAAGTGTGTGTATCGTCAGAAGTGGTGAGTGAGAGTAGTCGGAATCGCCAACACGTAGAGAAACTGGAGGATTAGACAGCAAGAAAGCTGCTTAACTAGCAATTAAATGTGCTGCGTCATTATGATTGATCGAAGGTATTTTGTTGTAGAAAATTTTTTGTAACAATATGAAGAAAAATAGCAGCTTCAATTAATATGCTGGTTGATACTTCCTTGTTGCTCAAAAGCCCTTTTTAAAAATGATTTCAAATGTTATTCTCAGAAATTCCGCAAAGGAAGATAAATTTCTTTAAGTTTTCTAAATTATTATATTAAATTCATAGATATGGGTATTTGATTACTAACATTTTTAAATAAAGCATTTAAAATTTTTAAAAAATAAGGTAAACCTTTATTTCACTTTAAATATAAGAGAAAAAAAACATAACCATACTTTCCTAACTTACATCCTCAATATAGTACTGAAGATACATTAATTTTACTGTCATTTTTCCGGAAGTTTCATTAAATATTTAAGAAACCAAAAATCAACCCTATTTTTAAAGTTTTAATTATAAAACTTTTTATTTATAAAATACTTTTTTAATTAACTTTCAAAATAGGTTGAAAAAAAACTTCCCTACTTTTTTTTTAATAGTTGTAAATGATAAAATATTTTTAACATTTTTGATTTTCTAAACACGAAAAAATTCTTCATCCTGATGATGCTCCTGACGTAAGCGGATAGCGAAAGAACGATCATGAACCATAGTGAATATTACTTATTTTCTCCAGTAAAATCTGAGCATGCGCAGAGACATTCAGTCCTGTTCAGAAAATTTCAAAGTCCGTTAAGGTGGGTTAATACGAGGCTTATTATTGCGCGCAATAGAAGGTCACGCCTACTTCAGCAAAATCACGTGACTGCAACGGGACAATGGCAAATGGTTGTCCCGTCGGGACAACTATTAGCCATTGTCCCGACACGTTGTCTCAACTGTTCACACGGGGACAATAGAGGGACAACAGTAGAGAGACAACGTTTGCGCGCAATAAAAAGCCTCGTGTGAACCCACCTTTAGCCATTGTCCCATCAACGTTGTCTCAACTGTTCTCACGGGGACAATAGAGGGACAACAGTAGAGAGACAACGAGATTGCGCGCAATAAAAAGCCTCGTGTGAACCCACCTTTAACATTGTATGATCGTTCTTTAGATATCCGCTTCTAATCGGATGGATATTACTCGTTTTCTCCAGTTAAATCTGAGCATGCGCAGAAAAACTTATTGCAAATTGGAGAATTTCTGTGGCCATTAGCATCGCATAACGGTGTTTGAATTCAACTTCTGTTCTAAACTTTGAAATAATTGTGAGTAAGTTTTAATTGATTCATAACACCTTTTATTTTGAAAGAGTTGATTTTTTTAAGGAATTAAACGTCGTTATATATGGTTAAAATAAGATAGTTGTTGTATTGAAATGGAGGTTTGTTTTCCGGAATGCTGTATTGAAAGTTTAATACTTGCTTCTTTAGTAAATAAAAAACGCGTGAAGTTTTGTTTGTTTGTTTTTTTAAATCTAAGATTATATATATATATTACTGACTTTTTTATATGTTAAAAGTGAATTATAGTGTGCTCCCTGCTGCGCCAACAATGCCAAGTCGCCAATAAAGATGGCGGAGAAAATAAACAAATACTTACGCGGAACAGTTACGGTTACCATTTCCCGCCATATAATTAGGACTTTTTAAAAATAAGTATTGTCTTTTTCTTACATACTGCCGAGTGCCTTCTACAGATGCCGAATTTTTTACATTAAAAAAAAAACACCCTACGGCTACGCTAGCAGCGGGAACCTAGTAGCTTCGCTAGCACATTGAACATAAGGACTGTTTGTATAACAGAAAAAGTACATAACCAAAAGAAAGAAGCAATCGGAACATTCTCCATACAAAATTTCAAATATTCTTTTCCCAACTTCATCAACTCGTAAAAAAATATATTCCACTCACCCTTCATCCATTCTGCCAGTTCGATATCAAACCATTCTCAATACAAAATTTCAAACAAGCATCCTTTCCTAACTTCAGCAACTCGTAAATATATATATATATTTACATATTTTACTCACCCTTCATCCATTCTACAGGTTCGAAATACTTCCGACATAATAAATTATGAAGGGAGTCATTCCATTGCAGCTGTCTTTTAAAGTGAGAATGCAGACGATTTTTTAAAGAGCAAATTGACAATTAAAAATTGCAAAAGAATAAATATTTTCTGTTCGTATTCACATTAAAAAAAAGAAAGCAGAATATAACTTTTAATTATAAACTTAACTTTCTTTGTTTAATAAACTTTTAATAATAATAAAGAATAAAATTTAAATATTTAATAGATATTTTTTTAATTTAACATTTTTCATAATATAGTTGTAGTTTATGTACAACTCAACTATTGCAAAAAGTAGTAAACAAAACAGCATTAGTGTTGCTAGAAAAGCGTTCTGATGGGTTGCAATATTGGCGACAAACTCTTGTGCACACTATTCTTCACTTAATCCTTTTATATATTTAATTATGTTGCATAAATTTCAACATGTAAAATTGAATGATTAGTCAATGTATTTTTTCAAAATCAATTTGAAGCATTTATTTACTCAATAAGAATTCAGTAGAAGATCAAGGACAATATTTGAAAATGCGTTTCTAAAAAATATTTTAAAATTTCTTAGAAACTCTCAATTGTATTTTCATTTGGATATGCAATTTTCACTTATAAACATCAAGTAAAGATTCCTTTGCCACAAAACATGCTATTTCAAGTATTACATTTTTAGAGGAGACTTTAATTTTGTATAATTACCACATCATAAATGAAATTTCAATTTATGAAAAGTGAATCCAGATTGTCAAAACTTCATAGGTATTAAATCTGTCATAGAGTTCATATTATTTAGAATGTGACTTCAATTTTTTACTAGGTCTTAACTTTTTTTCAGTTTGACTCGATTCCCCAGAAATAATTGAATTGTTACCACAAAATTGTCATCTGCATCTGACAGGATCTGCTTATGCATAAATTCCACTTCCACTCTTCCTTACTAAAAATTCATAATAGTTTACCAAAAAAAATTGCTATTATAATTTTATTACATTATTAAAATTCTGAATCATTTAATAAATATGAGCTAAAATTATATAAAATGTTCATATCATAATTCTAACATTTAAACATTAATAAATATGATATTTAAGACTTTGAATAACATAAATTTTGAGTTTTCTGTATTAAATGAGAATTTTGAATATATATATATATATATATATATAATTAAATAAATTCTGTTCATTTCATTTAATAATAGAATAATTCTTTCTAATATTAGGTATCAATTTTGTTTATTAAAAATAATAAAATTTATTTTTATTCAACTATTTTTTTAAGTAATAAGATACTTGTAATTTTATGCATTATTTATAAAATTTGGTTTATAATTTTCAAATGTCATTCGATATAAAATTCATTATTAAAAAAATAATTGAACAAAAACAAAGATATTTTTCAAGAAAAATAAAGAAAATTATTGCAAACAATTTGTTCTTAAAATGGTAATGCAAAATATGGGATTTATCATCAAAACATATCTGTCTACTCCCAACACGTAGTAGTCTAATGCTAATACAATCTTAGGCTTAATTTGTAGCTGCAGTCAAAAAGTTACAACTCGGAAAATGCTGGTAATAAAAGAAAATAAAATATGTTAAGTACTTACATGAATTACAGAGATATTATATATTTTGTTTTAGGTAATTCATTGGTAAATTAGAATTGGTAAATTTGCATGAATTTGTAATCCATTGGTAAATTTGCATGAATTTGTAATCCATTGGTAAATTTGCATGAATTTTAAACTCAAAAATTATTTAGGAATCCAAATCATGTGAAAGTTCTCACTGGTTCTGCTATAGAAAACTGACAGGCTACAGCAGAAAGTAATTCATTGCTTATTCTCGAATAGCAACGGCGGAAGGGGTTAGTGTTCCAGACATATAAAACAACTGTATTATTTCCCCAGAGACCCCGATAATGTCTTGTTTCTTTCCAAGATATGCTAAATAAAATAAGAGAACTGCAATAAATTTGCTAGGATTTTACTTGGCAAGAAATTATCTGAATGCAATTTACACGCTGATACTTTCATTGGAAATGGAACCAAAAATATCTGAAGTAGAATATGCCAATTCAGTTATATTAATTAAAAAAACATTACATTTGTTTTAGGATAAAGAACCTAATTTAGATAAAAGTTATTTATCCATCATGTAAAGAAAGTAATTCCCCTGTTATATCAATAAAACCTCATTTTCTATTGTGCATATATCTATAAAATTTATTTTTAAGATAATGCAAATTTCTTTTGATTTACCATATCAAAACTCTCAGAAGCCAAATGTGATTGAGTTACTACAAATGGGAAATGATTTGTACATTAAACATGCTCGCCCAGGTATATATTTGAAAACATAAATTTTTTTTTTGAGAATTCTATTCTCATTATTGCTGTTTTTGAAGGTTAAGATAATTTTTCTTATTTGTGAAAGGGAAGCTCATGCATTCAAGTGTGCTGAGTTTGAATTATGTTAGGAATAAAAGGGTTTAAGAAATGGTTATTCAAAGTGTGAAATGTTACATGTGTTTTTAAAAAATACTGCTTAAGAAAAGTACTATCAATTTCAAACTATTATGAAGTTATAAAAGTCTTAATTTTGCTGTGAAAAATAGTTAAAGTTGTTATGTGTTGCTAGAAAAATATTGTAGTGATCGTAGCACCATCTTTTATTCATGTCATTCTAAAGCGCTACCTATCTACTTTCCCTAATACAATCTATATTAATATTTCACCCGGGGAATCCCCGTTCTATGTATACATGCGCTAAGCAATGATGTTCCGATAGTTTTAGTGTAATAAAGAGTTTATTTTTCTAATACCGATGAAATGCTTTATACAACACTCTACATGAACATCACCACAATATAATCAGATAATTCTATTACTCAAAGTGAAATGGTTTCTAATTCTAAGAGAACAAAAACAAGGAATCCCAAGTTTAAGAATTTCAGAAATCATATATATTTCACTTCTTAAATGAAGAAGATGACTGCAAGTTGATAGAGACTGACTTGCAAATAGGACAATGAAAATATTTATTTTTTCTGCCATTAACACTTGTTAAAAATTTGGAATAATTTGGTTCAATTCTTTGGAGATTTTATCCTGAAAGAAATTGTGATCTTTCTATGCTATCAAAATTTGATAACTTTCTGGATATAATATGATTATAGATGTTTGTAGATAAATGGATATTTGCATGATAATATGAAATCAATAATGTTCTGAATAACCTTTCTACAATAAGTTTTTTTTTCTTCCCTGTCTTGATGTTTTTGGGGTTTCTATTCTTTTATAACATAAATTGTGACAACAATACATATATAGAAAAATTTTGAGATGTATGACCAAAAAAAATGACTCTTTTAGAATAATTTTCAATTTATTTTTCTTTGGAAAGTCTAAATTTGTATATAGTATAATGTGTTCAATCACAACAGAACATATGCGATAAGGGATTCTAATAGAAGTTCTTTGACATGCGTCAGTTCAGGAAATGAAATGTTGTGTAACCTTGAAAGGAATGTGTGGATGTTAGTAATTGTTATCCTTTTGTTTGTGCTGTGGGATTGTTAAGCAATTTGTTACAGGCATATTGGAAATATTTAAATGAAAAAATAGAATTTACATCAGGAAATAAGAGAAAAATCTGGAATAAAGTAAATTAACTAGAAAACTAATTATGGTTTTAACAATTAATAGATCATTACATTACATATGTATATGATTTTATTGAAATTCACTATATAGATGCATGTATATATGTATGAATGCCATTCTATTTAATCAGTAATTGAATTATTTTCAAATTTAAACTATAAGCAATAAGTATTCTTTTGAGTTTTGAAATGATTTTAACTTGTTGTTGTGTGTTATAAAACTTCAGAATGTGCACGTTTATAATGTATAAATAAAGAAAGATATTTTTTATGAGAATTTGCACTATTAAGGTATACAATTTTCGTTATAAAAATTATTTGGTTTTCCTGCATTCTATTTATTTAGCTAAATTTTTTATTATTATGAGTTCTATGTTTTTTTTTTTGTTTTTTTTTAATATTGCACATTTATTTGTTATAACTTATATTTTAGAAATATATTGCATTCTTATTACAATTCTTCGCTTAACTAAACAGCATTGTATGATCACCAAACTGTAATTTTTTATAAGTGATAAATTGTTAATATTTGAAAAATCTTTTGCTGTTTTGGTGGAAACTCTCTTCCATGTTCTTTTTCTATTGTGTTTGCCATATCTTGCATAATTGTTTTGTGAATTTGTGAAATCTCTAATGTTTCTTCAATTATAAATTGTTAGAGAAAATAATATTTATATTTTTATTCACCAGAGAGCTGGTACAAAAAAGAATATTTTTGCAATTCATACTTTGTCTAAAGAGTGTGTTATATGATGCTTTTACTTTTCATTCTTTCTTTGACCACCTTCTGAATTGCTACACTAGGTTTGTTTGCTACCAAAATTTTTTAACAATTGCATGCTTTCTTGAATTTACATTCTGAATGCTCTTTATGAAGACAGGCTATAATCGGATATGTTATCAGAACCTCCCTTGGTATTGCCTCATAATTTTTTTACTGTTACTTTTGTTTCACTCTATGCTGGAAGTTATAACATTGAAAGTATATCCAGTTTTAATTCTTTCAAAGAATATAAAACAGCTTTTGAAAGAGTAGAAATCTTATTGCTTTCTTTTGAAAACTGAGCGAGTTCCACTATCTCTTTTCAAGTTGAAGCAAGTGTATTATGTAGCATTTGCATTAATATTAATTTCTTTACTTCAACTTTAATGACCAAGTAGAATGTGTCCTAGATATGAAAATTAATTTTTTATATTTAAATGCTTATAATTTTGTTTTGATTCTAATAATTGAATGAAGGTTAGTCAGATTGAAAAACTAATGAGAATTGTAAATGTATATGGAAGTGTGGAGAAATTTTTTATCTGCACTTGGTTTTTATAATATGCAGATAATGATATATTTTGTTAATTTTCCAGCATTGTATATTTATTTCAAAACTTTTATTGTAATACTTTTCTGCTTTATCCTCTTTAGAATCAATACATTTTTATTCAAATTGAAATATTATTTTTCTTCAAATATTACTACTGTTTGTAAATTGTTAATATACATTGCATTTTTTTTTTCCCGTGGCATTTATATAAGATGAAGTCAAGATTTTTAAAGAAATGCTGCGCTGTTTTTTATCTATTTTAAATTTAAAAGATTTCAAAAATTGAAAATATTTTTTTCAAAATGAAAAGAATAGGAAATATTTAGATCGTTATTTGTCGGTATAACTGATCTCATTAAAAGAATTGAAGGAATATTTTTCAAATAGTTTAAAGAAGACTTTAGTAATTAATTATTATTGAGAACATTCCCGATATATCTTTAATTTCTAAAATATTAATCAAGAAAGATTGTAAACTTGTGATATTCTTTCTGTTAATAAGGAATTTGTTCTTATTCTGTCTGCAAATAAGAAACTCTGGTATTTCATAGCAAATCAGGTAACACAAATAATTATGTAAAATATTTTCAATAATTACTATGGATGTGATATGAGAGAACACTTTATTTGCAATTATTTACATAGAAAGTTTCGAAAGCATATTTACATCGAGAAAAACGAAATCTGAAGGAATTACATTGGAGCGGAGTTGAGCTGCAACTGGTATGACGCTTACATAATCTCCCATCTTGCAATTTTATAGAGTACCTGAAATTGCAACAAAAGTTATAAATCGAGTCTGTTGGGAATTTTAATACGCCGATCAGCTTTAGTGACATCAGGAGTTATTTTGATTATATAATCATTATTTTCACTGGAATCATGATCTGAAACAGCTGGAGTTGCAGGAAGTTGAGTGTTTGTGTCTTTATCCTTTTGCTGAGCAATGAATGGTAATTTTTCAGAACTTCCGATTTCCAAGGAATAAAGTCTCTGGAATGGTCTTAATTTTTCCCCTTGAGCTGTTCTTATTCTGGCGACTCTTGAATGTCCATCTGCTCCAGGGAGGACTTCAGTTACGATTCCTTAGGGCCAGTGAAGGCGTTTTCCATCAGTTTCAAGAAGAATTATGTTTCCAACATTCAAAGATTCATCTCGAGTGTGATGACCTTTATGCATTAACATTGCTACGTATTCTTTGCGGAATCTCGTTCTTAAATCATGCCGTAGATTTTGAATAAAACGTAATCTTCTTATTAGGCTTTTACTGTCGATTTCGTCTAAATCAGTTGTATCACTACTAGGAATGCCTTGCAAGAAACAAGCATGTGTCAATGGCCTTAGACCTTCTGAATTATCTTCAATATATGTGAAAGGTCTGGAATTTATTGTAGCTTCACAATCACATATAAGAGTTTCCAATTCTTCATAATCAATACTCTTTCGGCCCAAAATTCTTCTTAACATTTCTTTTAGCATGGGGATCATCCGTTCCCACCATGCAGCAGTTGGAGGGTTGTATTTCCATTTAATCTTCTTGAGAGTGGAAAACGACATGATCTTCTCCCAATCTAGATTTTTCAATGCATTACTTGAACCAACGAAGTTGGTGCCGTTATCAGTGTAGATTATATTAACTCGATCTCTTCTAGCAAAAAATCTTCTTAAAGCCATTATAAACGCTTCCGTGGACAAGGAATTGACTAACTCAAGATGAACAGCCCTATAAATAGCACAAGTAAAAAGGACTATCCATGTCTTTTCTCCAGAACGCAAAAACAATGGGCCTGCCAAATCAATCCCTGTGACTTCAAATGCTGCAGCAACTTTTATTCTATTTTTAGGAAGAGGTGCTAAAGGTGGCTCCGTAGGTTTGGCTTTAAATCTTTTGCAAGTAATATATTGAGAGCTTACTCGTTTTGCTATTTTATTGACAGAAATAATCCAGTAATTTTCCCTTTAATTGGAAATGAGAGTTCGAAATCCGGCATGCTGCAACTCACAATGTTTCTGGTGTATCAATCAACGAATTATTTCATGGTTACCCGGCAACAATATTGGGCACTTAAAATTTTCTTCTTCATCTCCCAGTATGAGCTTAGTTCTAACTTTAAGAATGTTGGAATCGTCTTTGAAAGTTTGCATATTTTTCAATGCTTTCATCTTGCTCTCTGCAAAACTTTCCTTTTGAATTAGCTTTAGCAAACAGTTTTCAGCTGATTAGACTTCTTCATAGGTTAGTTTGGTTTCCTTACATTTTTCTTTAAGACGACAGTTTTTAATAAAACGTAGTATCCAAGCCAGCATTCTTAAAATCTTTGTATATTTCGAGAAATAAAGTAGATTGTCAGTAAAGTTAACTGATTCATGCTCAACATTACTGACTATTGTTTTCCTTTTCTCTGATTCAACTAAATTTTCATCAATAATTTGTTTTCCATTCAAAGGCCAGAACTCTTGTGATTTTGATAACCATTCTGGACCTTCCCACCACTTGCTCTTCAATAAAATCTTTGCATCACAACCTCTTGAAGGAAGGTCTGCTGGATTCATATGACCTGGCACGAAATACCAGTTATCAGAATTGGTATATTTTCTTATTTCAGTTATCCTATTTCTTACAAATGTATTCCAAGAACTATCCCGTTTAATCCACGTTAAGACAACAGTCCAAAAGTATACTTCATTAAATTTTACCTCAAGTCCATCTGTCACTTGGCAATATAATTGGGATAATATAAGAGCTTCCAACAATTCTAATCGAGGAATTGTAATTTCCTTTGTTGGTGACACTCTTGACTTACTTGCTACTAATTGAACGGAAACTTTCCCGTTATATTCAGCACGTAAAAAAATACATGTGGCATAAGAGGCCTCACTGGCGTCACTGAAACAGTGAAGACCTATCTGATAATATTTAAAAGGATTTGAAATGAGTCTTCTTGGGATTTTGCAATCTTTTAGCAGATTTACATGTTTGTACCAGGCTAAAAATTCATTACATATATCTGGTAGAAGCACATCATCCCAATTAATTTTATTCTTCCATGTTTTTTGTAGAATGATCTGTGGAATTCGAGTAGTTGGACTCGTAAATCCTATTGGATCGTAAATTCGTTGAGCAATAGATAATAATGTTTGTTTATTTATATTTTCTTCTGAAATTTTAATAGCACCGTTACAAGAAAGTTCATCATTTTCAGTATCCCAGGAAAGTTCTAATATTGGAATATATCTCATTTTTGTTTCTCCTACAATTTTTGCAGAAGTAACCCAACCTCGTAAATCAAATTTGGCTGCAGACATCAGTTCTTTAGCTTCAGAAATAAATTTGGCTGCCTCTTCTCTTGTTTCTAAACTAGTTATGCAATTATCTACATAAAAAGATTTTTGAAGTTGACGAGCTGTTTCCTTCCTTCCATCTGAAACGTTCTCTAGATGATGAGCTATCGTTGCCTCAAGTAAAAATGGACTAGGAGAAGCACCAAATACCACTCGACAATGTCTCAGGGTGATCAATTCCTCTCCTTGAAAAATCTTTCCACCATAAAAACTGAAAGTAGTTTCTGTCCTTTGGGTTCAGACTGATTTGTAAGAAGGCCTTTTTAATATCTGATGTTATTCTAATAGCATTCTTACGAAATTGCATTATTAATTTTGGTACTGTGAGTGATCGTAGCGCCATCTTTTATTCATGTCATTCTTAAGCGCTACCTATCTACTTTCCCTAATACTTCGCCCGGGGAATCCCCGTTCTATGTATACGTGCTCTAAGCGGTGATGTTCCGATGCTTGTTAGTGAAATAAAGAGTTTATTTTTCTAATAGCGATGAAATGCTTTATACAACACTCTACATGAACATTACCAAAATGGTGACCCGGATAAGAAACCTCGCATCTCTTTTGATTTAATTTGGTTAATATTATCTTACTAAGTTTCGTTTTGAAACGACATTACTACCATGATGGAGGAAATCTCAGCGGTGAAAATGCCGAACTTCATTCCGTCCGACCCTTCCCTCTGGTTTACGATGGTGGAGTCAACATTTGAATTGGCTATTCCAAAGCCAATTACAGCTTCTCGCACTAAATTCAACTATTGCGTGAGCACCTTGCCTCCTGAAATCGCGATAACTGTGCGCGATATCATTCTTTCACCAGATGCAGCTGACCCTTACAGCCAACTAAAATCGGAGATCATTTCCCGATGCGAAGAATCTAAATCCCAGGGAATTCGTAAGTTATTGGCTGCAGAACAGTTGCATGATCGGAAGCCGTCCGAGCTGTTAAGAATTATGCAAAGACGCGCCGAAAATCACAATATCGCCGATTCTCTTTTACTGCAATTATTTCTACAGCAACTACCATCTAATGTGCAATCGATTCTTGCATCAATACAACCTTTGACACCTCAAAAAGCCTCTGAAATAGCCGACAAAATACTAGATATAACACCAATCCAAGTAAGTGTTGTTTCGAATTCAACTGCTACAGCTGATTCTGAACTGCTAACAGAAATTAAAATGTTGCGCAAAGAAATTGCACAGATGCGTCGCCATTCCAGAAGTCATTCACGGAATCGTCAACCTCGTTTTCGACGGAAAAGCCCTGCCAGTAATGATGATATCTGTTGGTATCATCGGAAGTACGACTCCAAAGCGCATAAATGCATTCCGTCTTGCAATTATCAGCCAAACCACAACGGCAAGGAGTAGCGGCGACATACGCCTCGCCCAGTAGTTCTCGTGAAAGAAAATCGATAATTCGCGATAGAAAATCAAATGTAAATTTTCTCGTTGACACTGGCAGTGATTGTTGTTTGATTCCTGCGACTAGAAATGATAAAATGTGTATTCCGATTCAAAAATTCTTTGCAGCAAATGGTTCCATCATAAATGTTTATAAACAAAAGTTATTATCTTTAGATTTAGGTTTAAGAAAACAATTTGTTTATCCTTTTTTATGTTTGTGATATTAAAACTGCAATTATTGGTGCAGATTTTCTACATGATTTTAATTTGCAACCTGATTTAAGAAATCGTCGTTTAAATGATATGTGTACACATATAAATGCCCATGCTATTCTTAATAATGCTGATGTTCATTCTGTAAAATCTGTATTTTGTAATGATGATTTTTCAAAGTTATTGCATGATTTTCCTAATATTGTTAAATCTCCATATGCAAACCAAACTGTAAAACATTCTGTTATGCATCATATTGAAACTTTTGGTTCTCCTGTTTATGCAAAACCTCGTAGGCTAACACCCGATCGCTTAAAAATCGCTAAAATGGAATTTCAGCATATGTTGGATTTAGGCCATATGCGGCCATCCAACAGCAATTATGCCTCTCCTCTACATATGGTTCCGAAAAAGGGAAGTGACGATTGGCGTCCTGTTGGTGATTTTAGAGCTCTTAATGCTCAGACCAAAAAGGACAAATATCCTATTCCCAGTGTTTTGGATTTTACTAGCGAACTTCATGGAACCACAATTTTTTCTCATATTGATTTAGTAAAAGCTTTTCATCAAATTCCGATTGCTCCCGTGGACATTCATAAAACAGCTATTTGTACTCCGTTCGGACTCTTCAAGAGCACTCGGATGCAATTTGGTTTGTGTAATGCATTAAGTACCTTTCAGAGATTTATTGATGAAGTTACTAGAGATTTAGATGGTGTGTATGCTTTTATTGACGATTTATTAATTGCTTCAAAATCAATCGAAGAGCATATTCAACATCTCAGAGCTCTCTTTTCAAAATTAGACCATTATGGACTTACAATTAAATCTTCTAAGTGTACATTTGGTGTTCCTACCCTAGATTTTTTAGGATTTAAAGTTTCCAAAGAAGGTATTTCTCCAATTCCTGATCGAGTTAGTGCAATTCAAGAATTCCCACGACCCACTACCCTTACTCAACTTCGTAGATTTTTGGGTATGTTTAATTTTTACCGCAGATTACTTCCCAAGGCAGCTCACATATTATCACCTTTGATTAAACTTCTTGAAGGCCATACTAACAAAAAGAAATTACCACGGCCAGCAAAAAAAATCTGAAACTACTCTGCAATGGTCTGAGGAAGCTGACAAGGCATTTTCTAATGCTAAGAAAGCTCTTGCCGAATCTACCCTACTCAAACATCCGATTCCTGGAGCTCTTTAAGTCTGTGGACTGATGCATCCTTATTTGCTATTGGAAGCTCTTTAAATGAACTTTCAAGTGGAATTTGGGAACCCATTGCATTCTTCTCAATGAAACTTTCTAAGAGTCAAACTAATTGGTCAACATACGACAGAGAACTTCTTGCTATTTATGCTTCCATAAAAAATTTTCGATACATGCTTGATACATGCGATACATGCTTGATGAGGTAGGGAATTTTCAATCTATACTGATCAATGACCCCTTACTGAAGCCTTTAAGCAAAAGCTGCATAAATGCTCGCCTCGTCAACTGAGACATTTAGACTTCATATCCCAATTTTCTACCGATATTCGTTATGTCAAGGGTACAGAGAAAATTGTTGCAGATGCATTGTCTCGCATTGAAATCAATTCAATTTCAAAGAAAAATTTAATTTTCATGACATCTTACTTGCACAGTTAAATGATTCTGAACTTAAAGAATATCTGAAGTCTTCAAATTGTAAAATAGAAAAGCAACATTTTTCCATAGAGGATGTAACTTTGTATTGTGACTTATCTTCTAATTCACCTCGTCCGTACATTCCAAATTCTTTTCGTTCAATAGTTTTTGAAAATATTCACAATCTTTCTCATCCTGGCATTCGAGCAACAAGAAAGCTGATTACTAAACGTTATTTTTGGCCAAACATGAATTCATTTATTAAAAATTCTGTTCAATCTTGTCATAATTGCCAACGTTCTAAAATTCAAAAACATACAAAATCTCCTATAGGCACTTTTGCTTTGCCAGATGCTCGATTTGACCATATAAATATCGATTTCATAGGACCATTCCCACTATCTGATGGTTATAAATATTGTATGACAATAGTTGACCGATTTACCAGATGGCCGGAAGCTATTCCTACTTCTGATATAACTGCTGAAACAACATGTAAAGCCCTAATTCATAATTGGATATCTCGTTTCGGTTGTCCAGTAACTATAACTACAGATCAAGGTAAAAATTTTGATTCACATCTATTTAGACATTTGAATAATATTTTGGGTACAAATCGAATCCGCACAACGTCCTACCATCCCCAATCCAATGGACTTGTAGAACGTTTCCACAGGGCTCTTAAGAGTTCTATTATAGCCCATTGTCAACCAAACTGGACTGAAACTATTCCCAAAGTTTTACTCGGAATTCGATCTGCAATGAAACCGGACATAAATGCCACATGTGCTGAATTAGTCTTTGGTACAACCCTCAGATTGCCTTCTGACATTTTAACCTCAAAAATAGATCTATCAATACCAACAGATACCTATGTATCAAAATTCAAAGCACTAATGCAATCTATAAATCCTATCTCTACGTCTAGACACTCGGTTAAGCCTATTTATATTCATGCATCCTTAAGTACTTGCTCTCATGTATTTTTGAGAGTGGACAGTGTTAAACCTCCTCTTTCACCTCCTTACACTGGTCCACACCCTGTAATCAGCAGGAAAGATAAAACTTTTGTATTAAAAATTAATAATAAAAATGTTACAGTTTCCATAGACCGTGTCAAACCTGCATATGTGTTGACAGAATCTAATGACTCGTTACCTTCTATACCTGCATCTATTCATAAAACTCAAATGAACTTTCTTCTAAAAATGAACAATTATCGACAAAACCTCTCGTAGTGGACGTCATGTCCATTTTCCAGCGAGATTAATTACTGAGATATAAATTGTCGTGTGTATATATATTGTAACTGTAATTTTATGTATTTCATATATTATTGCATCTATTTACTTCAATTTCTATTTACCATTTGAAACCATTATCCTATATAATACTTATTGTATTATGTGATGTTTTATTTTTATGCGTGTATAATTATCTTGTATTATTACATTTGTCGTTCTCCTTGTTCACTAGGGGGATACTCATGTAGTGATCGTAGCGCCATCTTTTATTCGTGTCATTCTAAAGCGCTACCTATGGTCCTTTTTTTTGAATTTTTAATTAGAATTTTAATTATTAATTAAAAGCTAACTTTCCCGCCAAAAAAATCTTTTCACTTCCCCACCGCCAAATAAATAAGGCTTCAGATTTTTTTTTTCTTTTTCCCCACGCTAAAGAGGATAGGCTTAAGAAATTTTCGGCAGATTATTTCAAAGGATTTTGTTTATTTTCTTAAGGTTTAATGCATTTAAAGTTAACGATCGAAACATCGATTTAATAATCGATCTTTCAGATTCATTCTGAAGTACTTTTGAATTAAAATAAAACAGAATAAAGGAAACTAAAAATTTCTAATCTGCATAGCGTTACCCCAACTGGAGTAGAAATTCACGCATTTGCATTACCATAAGTGGCGTTGAAAATTCACGCATGCGCATTGTGTCCGATTGTTGACAACGGATTCGGACTTGGTTTTGAAGGCTTAATATGTTTTCGACAGATTATTTCAAACGATTCTGTTTATTTTTTTAGTGTTTGATGCATTTAAAACTAAACATTGTTAATTAATCGATCTGTTCATGATGAATCTGAGAAAATTTTGTTGAAAACTTCTTAAGATATTATATGAATTAAGAAAAATATTCTCATAAGGTTTAAATACTCAGCGACTCTGTTTTCAGTACTCGTGTTTAAAAGAAATACTTCGTTTTAGTAAAAAAAAAAAAAAAAAAAAAAATTATTATATTTATTGCAGTTTTATTATTTCCACTTTAATTTAAAGCATAAATTCTATGGGAGCTAACAGAAAATTAGAGATACATATTACGTTATGGCTGAAAGCCTTTATAATATTAAGAGTGAATTATATGACTATTAAAATTTGAAGTTTTAAAATATTTTAATGAAGAAGCAATTAAAATGGGAGTTCCATAAAATATTTAATTATTAAAATTTTAATGTGCATTAAGATTGACGAACCGGCTGGTCGCCAAAGACGGCTAGTAACACAATGTTACAAAGGTTCAATTTTTTAAAAAAAGATTGAGATTTTTTATATTTATGCTTAAAATCAAGTGAATGAAAATGATAGAAATAATTGCTTCTACATACATAGGATGAAAAAAAAATTCCCATTTACCATGGTGTAAGTATTTAGTTAATCTTTTACCATTTCTAATGTACTGATTTTACACATATATGCATGAAAGAGATTTAATTAGTGTTCTGATAGTGGAGTATAAGGAAGCGGTAGATTTTGTATGAACTTTTATTTTAGTGTACGCAAAGTATTGAGAGAAAACATCAATCAATTTAAGATGTGTCAGTACTTTTCATATCATTGATGAATATTATAAGTATTTTCTTTTTTATGATAATTTATTAATTTCATAAAGGCACTTGCCCGAATATAAACACCTCCTCAGAAATTATGTCAACGGACCTCGTAATTTTGAATCGCGGTCAAATGACGAGGACAACACCTTAGCTGGCACTCCCACTCCAAACTTTCACACCACACCAATGGGAGGGCATTTGGCCCCGATGTATTTAGCCTGCACCTTACACGACGGTTCTTCGGTGTCTCGGGTTTCGAACCTGAAGCTATCCTGTTCCGAAGCCGAGATCTTGCCACCGCAGCCCATTGCAGACATTACAACCGTATTATTTCAGAATCATTGTCCTGTTCTGGTATTTGTGTATAAAGTTCCATGTACTCATAGTGTAATTAAATTTGGCACCATTTGTTTTCTGACATTTGTGATACTTAACTTCACTAAGTTATTTCTTAAGCACGCTACTCAAGTATTAAAACAAAATCTTTCTTCCTGATATTTCAACTATAAAATCTCACGATTATATAGTTGATAAAAAAAATGAAAACAAGTGGAGATTTTTGCAACAAAATGTATTATTAAAAATTAGATTTAAAAAATCATTTTGATTAAAACCACAAAAAAAAAACAGTTTAAAAAATCATTTTGATTAAAATCACACACAAAAAAAAACAGTATTTCAGGGTAAAAAATTGCACAGTAAGCAAACTGGTATTGTGAAAAATAAAATTTTTAATAATATTATTTAAAATGTTATATAAATCAATTTAACAAAATAATACTGTCGAGAATTTTCAGGAAAAATATCAAAATTTTGTTTTATTTTTAATTAATTAAAATTTTAAAAAAATATTACTTGGTGCACCTTTTTCCCGGATAAACAATTTATTCTGTAACACACCAGAAACACCCATGCGCGTTCTCTTTTATTCTAATTAGATAAAAGTACTGCAGTTTATTTATTTCTAATGAAACTCAATGTTAGTAACTTAAAGGATGCATTATTTCTTCTACAACTACCAAATTTCTTTTTAGTGTTCCACTTGAAAAAGGTTGTTTATTTATTATTCTCTCTCTCTCTCTCTCTCTCTCTCTCTGTGTGTGTGTGTGTGTGTGCGTGCTCGTGTGTGTGTGTGTGTGTGTGTTTAACTACATTAAAATCTTCTATTTTTCAGGAATATCTTAAGATGTAATTCTACAACAAGTTTCTTTACTTTACCTTAACATTCAATAGTTTAACATTTACATTAATTCATTTAAATGCATAACCTAATTTTAGCAGATTTAAAGTGAATTTTTAGAAAAATATAGAATGAGGCATTGCCTTCTTGATGTGAGATTCGATAATTTTTTTTTTTTTTTTTTTCATATTGATACAAACATTACATTTTTTAAAGAAACATTTATAACTAAGACGTGAAAATATTGTTCATTATATGTATAATACACATTATAAAAAATATATTGCATAATGCGTTGTGTGTTAAAAGGTATTTTGCATAGTACGTTATATACATAATACATATTTTAATAAATTGTAATGCATTGTTAAAATATTTGTATTTGATGTTTGTGGGCTTGTAATTTCTTTATTTCTGAAAATTTAACTTCAAGTGTAAAGATTAATGAAATTTTCTTTTTTTCAGGTTATGGAAGCAGCGGAAAGAGCAAAAATATTGCTTATAAGTCACCAAGGTTAAATATATGCAGCTAACGCTCTACTTTTCAATAAGGCTTAGGATCTCATCAACCCAGTGATTGAGAAGAAAAGCTATTACTTTATATATGCAATAAAAACAAGTAGTCCTCTGAAAATTTTTAAAAAATATTCTGTCAATTCTTGTAAAATATATAAATCATGCACAAGCAGCATATCTATTAAGATACCTTTGCTAATAATAGTTTTTTTTTAATTCTTTACAAGGCACTTTAACAAAGCATTTTTTCACGCTTGTGAAAGAAAAGCAAATATGTGGATCATGCACTCTAAAATATTATTTTAATCTATGCACTCAAATTTAGAATCTATGCAACCTTATGTAAGTAGAGTCTTAATGTGTAGTAGAGTCTTTTCTTCGCAGGAATATATGATGCCACAAAACTCGACGCTTATTAGACAGAAACCATTTGTTTGTCATGTGTGCAATAAAGTGTTCTCTCTACGAGGGAGTTTAAAGATACATTTAAGAACGCATACAAAAAATCTGTATGCTTGTAATGTAAGCGATAAAATATTTTCCCAACAAGGAAATTTAAAGACAAATTTACTGACACATACGAAAGAGAAACTACATATTTGTGAGATATGCTGTAAAATGTTTTCTGTACGAGGAAATTTAAAGAGACATTCACTGATATGCAAGAAAGCGTTTTTTCATAAAGGAAGTTTCAAGAGGCATTTAAGGAGGCACACGAAAGAGAAACCGTATATTTGTGAGATTTGCAGTAAAGTGTTTTCTAAAAAAGGAGGTTTAGACATGCATTTAAGAACGCATACGAAAGAGAAACCGTATGTTTGTGAGATTTGCAGTGTAGCGTTTTCTGGAAAAGGAAATTTAAAGAGACATTTAAGAACGCATACGAAAGAGAAACCGTATGTTTGTCAGATTTGCAGTGAAGCTTTTTCTCAAAAAGGAACTTTAAAGATACATTTAAGAACGCATACGAAAGAGAAACCGTATGTTTGTGAGGTTTGCAGTGAAGCTTTTTCTCATAAAGGAAGTTTAGACATACATTTAAGAACGCATACGAAAGAGAAATCGTATGTTTGTGAGATTTGCAGTGTAGCGTTTTCTGGAAAAGGAAATTTAAAGAGACATTTAAGAACGCATACGAAAGAGAAACCGTATGTTTGTCAGATTTGCAGTGAAGCTTTTTCTCAAAAAGGAACTTTAAAGATACATTTAAGAACGCATACGAAAGAGAAACCGTATGTTTGTGAGGTTTGCAGTGAAGCTTTTTCTCATAAAGGAAGTTTAGACATACATTTAAGAACGCATACGAAAGAGAAATCGTATGTTTGTGAGATTTGCAGTGTAGCGTTTTCTGAAAAAGGAAATTTAAAGAGACATTTAAGAACGCATACGAAAGAGAAACCGTATGTTTGTGAGATTTGCAGGAAAGCGTTTTCTCAAAAAGGAAGTTTAGACATGCATTTAAGAACGCATACGAAAGAGAAACCATATGTTTGTGAGATTTGCAGTGAAGCGTATTCTCATAAAGGAAGTTTAAAGATACATTTAAGAACGCATACGAAAGAGAAACCGTATGTTTGTGAGATTTGCATTAAACCTTTTACTCGTAAAGCAAGTTTAAATATACATTTAAGAACGCATACGAAAGAGAAACCGTATGTTTGTGAGATTTGCATTAAACCTTTTACTCGTAAAGCAAGTTTAAATATACATTTAAGAACGCATACGAAAGAGAAACCGTATGTTTGTGAGATTTGCAGCAAACCTTTTCCTCAAAAAGGAACTTTAAAGAAACATTTAAGAACGCATACGAAAGAGAAACCTTATGTTTGTGAGATTTGCAGTAAACCGTTTTCTCAAAAAGGAAGTTTAGACATGCATTTAAGAACGCATACGAAAGAGAAACCGTATGTTTGTGGGTTTTGCAGGAAAGCGTTTTCTCAAAAAGGAAGTTTAGACATGCATTTAAGAACGCATACGAAAGAGAAACCTTATGTTTGTGAGATTTGCAGTAAACCGTTCTCTCAAAAAGAAAATTTAAAGAAACATTTAAGAACGCATACGAAAGAGAAACCTTATGTTTGTGAGATTTGCAGTAAACCGTTTTCTCAAAAAGGAAGTTTAGACATGCATTTAAGAACGCATACGAAAGAGAAACCGTATGTTTGTGGGTTTTGCAGGAAAGCGTTTTCTCACAAAGGAAGTTTAGACATGCATTTAAGAACACATACGAAAGAGAGACCGGACGTTTGAAATATATGCAATAAAACATTTTCTTGTGGAAACATTTTATGGAAATATTTTCTGATAAATACGAAGCAGAAAGTTCTGTATGTAATAAAGTATTTAATGAAAAAGGAAATATGCAGTCCCATTTACCGACCCATTCTAAAAAATAGCTACATGTTCGTTGTGTGTGTAATAACGTATTTCCTGGTCGAAACATTGTAAGGAGGCATTTATTGACGCATACAAAATTAAATTCGCATATTTGTAAGATGTGCAACAAAACGTTTTCCTTGCTAGGATGTAACTACATTTCAAAATTTTTAAAAATAATTAATTTAGATATGGAATTAGAATTGAAAAATTAATTTTATATTCAAAGTAATTGCTTTTAGAATTAAAATTTATTTTTGAGTGTCTATGTACGAAAGATCTTTACGATTGATTGGTCCCTTAATAAAAATCATAACATTTGTGGTTATATAACACATTCTTTATGTATGAAATATTTTTGCAAATTTCTTGTGAGAAAATTTACTAAAAAAAACTGTTGAAAATGCTACAAATTGTATGCTTCAAGTGTAGGAATATGTAATATTAATTAATATCAAATCACTGGATAATTCCAAGACAAACTAAATCAATGTGAGAGATGTTTTTACAAAGATCAAAATTGAATTGTGTCTACCCTACTTTTTAAACTATCTTTATCTGCTACCTCTCTCTGACTTCTCATTCTACTTTTGAAGAAAAATAAATTATTTTATTTTCGACTCCCTAGACATCCAATAATTTTTATGTAATGATATCTTTAAATCTGGAAAAGGAAGCTGTAAAACAATTTGGCTGAACTTTTATCTAAATTTTAAAAGTTAAATAATATACAGGCTGATCAAGAAATAAAAGGAGGTGCTCAGAGCCGTGTGGCGTGTTATGTATTAGATGAAATACAACAAAATTTGGTCATCATACACATTAAATTATGCGGTTTTGATTTATCAAGAGGGGAAGAAAATTAGTCCCAAAAAAACGCCGATAAGAGAAATCCTGGCGCTGCAAGCGCAGAATGTGTGGAAAAAGAATACATAACTGTCAGTGGAAACAGTAAATAGCAACACACCAAATACCAATGAAAAGCGTTTATTATAGCTAGCTTATTTACTTTCAAATTTTGCTCAAGGTGACTACCAACTTGATGTTCCAATAATTGCATACGGTACATGAAGTTTTCGAAGGTGGCTCGCAGCATATCGGCATTTATTCGTCTGACATGTAACGTTATTGATCTTTTAAAGTAGGAATGTCAGGAAAATGTCCTTAGTACACAACGCCTTTCAAGTGAATCAGAATTGTCACATAACCAGATATTGCCAAGATTCAGATCAGTGTCATAAGTTAACGGATGTTATCTTATACGGATAAAATTTCAGGATCTTACCCAATATCTTCTGATCGTCGAGAACGGGGTATCTGTTTATCGTGATATTGATCGAGAACTGCTGGTACCCTGCTTATTAGCTATCCCTTGATCCATAACGGCAGTTGCAAATTCAACTTGTTCCTGCTTGATAACTTCACGTCCTCGGCCTGGTTGCACACCAAGAATTCCTGTTGTTTCAAATCTTTCAACTATCCTTCGGAAGTTAGTTATGGTCATCTGTCCTGTACGTAACTGTTTTAACCGCCGGTGTTCATGAAGAGCAGCACTGGCATTTTCATCCCGCTGATAAAACAGCTTGACTAATGAGGCGTGTTCACGTAGTGACAACGCAGTCGACGTGCGAATTCTTGCAGAATGACATATTCAACGCTTCCTTTTATCTTCGACGTCATGTCACAATGTACCCGTATAAGCATATTACATAATAAAGCTTTGGTACTAATTATTTTTCCCCTTGATTAATCGAAGCCGCATACTTTAATGTGTATGGTGGCGGCCAAATTTTGTTGCATTTCGCCCAGTACATAATACGTTACAGGGCTCCCAACACCTCCTGTTATTTCTTGATCACAATGGATATCTATTGTTTCTATTTAATTTTCTCATTGTGTATATTTTTATGCGTTAGAACTTAAATTTTTAATTTAACATTTTTATGAATACTTAAAACATAATAATTTGTCAATAAAAATGTTCGAATTAGATGGAATATAAAGTTAAATAACATAATCAGTTACAATATATAAAGTTATTTCATAAAGTTTTAAATAAATTAATATCAATAATGAAATGTGAAATAAAAAGTATACATTTTAATTGAAAAAAAAAATTATTTTGAATTTCAAGGGGGGAAAAAGATTTTTAATACTGCTGCAGAAATATTTTTATTGCTGCATTCCTAACATCTTGCAGGAGTTCCATATCTTTTGCTTATAACTTCCACAATACTCTTTAAAAATACAAATAAAATCCATAAGAATAATAACATTGAATTAACAAATTTTTATATAAAATATAGAATGAGTAACATTGACTTGGTTAAAGGATAGCTTATTGAATTTCAGATAATAAAACTTTATATTCCAGATTACAATTTAATTGGTAATATACACATATTTACAAAGAAAGTTTTATGCTATTCTAAGAGTATCTGATATATGTGACAAGTATTTATTTATTCTTTATACTCCAATTTGCAGTTTAAATAGTAATGAGGTCAATGATTACACCCAAAAAATTCAAACAATGTCTATAAGGATTAAAAATATCTTAAATGCATTGTGACTATTTATAACCAAAATTTATATGTTCATATGCATTGAATTTATAAATTAGTATAAAATTGAAATTGCATTCAATGTGAGTAATTTACTACATATATGTAAATTTCACGTATTTTTGTACTCATTAGATAGAGAAAGAAATTCTAGATTACATAGAATTAAAACTTCATATAAAGACATCCAAAAGGAAAAGAAATAAGATTATATTTACACAGCATAACTCAATTTCGCTAATTAGAGTTTTTATAATTTGTTGTATTGTAAATACATTGGTCAAGTCATCTTTAGATTAGCATTACTCTGTAGTAATTGATTGATTATACGGTATAATAATTGCAAAAGTTTTGCCAATGAAAAATACAAGTTAGTTGTTTGTAAAATTATTAAATATTATAAATTAAAATTATTAATAATATTTAAAATATAATCTTACCCACTTTTAATTGTTAGTAATAGTCTTGACATTTTTGTAAATTACAATTTTCGACTTAGCAGGCAGAGGGTAATCTGCAAATTATAAAAAACATGTATTAATCTATAGAACACATAAAGATAATAAATAAAATATAATTATTTACTATTTTCTAATTTAAATTAATACTGTTTTCTTTTTTACTACTAATACAAATGTGAAACATTTCAAATTTATATTTACATTCTAAATCAGAGTGTTTTTTTTTTTTTTTTTGTACTATGTTACTTCTTCCATTATCATCATAACTTGAAATTATAAATATTATTTAAAAATTCATGCTGCTGCACAACAAGATATTGTAAATAAAAATAAGGTTTAAACAAAATGAAAAAAAAAAAAAAAAGGCAGGCATCCCAAATATTCAAATATATTTATGGTTAAAATGCAGCTTTTGATTGAAAATCAATGTTCAAGTTTTCATATTTCAAAGTGGACATAGCCTGCCATTTAAATTACAGTGATTGTTAAAAATTCTAAAAAAATAAACATTACTTATAAGCATATTATTTTTTACATCATGAAATAAAATTTGTAAATAGTTACTTATTTTTTTAAGTGATATTCTTTTGAATTGTTTTCATTTTAAGCATATTCATTATATTTAAAATTTTACACTTCAGTTGTATAAAATTTAATTCAACGAATTAATTTAAAATTTAATCCAACGAAAATTTTTCGCGATAATGAAGATTAATGTCATTAATTAAAAGGACAATTTAAAATTAAATGTAGAGGTGTCCATTGGTGCTTTGTGTATAGCAGAATTCCATTAAGAACTCTTGGCTTACCAATATTATTAAATGCAACTTTTGGCATTCAAAGGAAAGAGAAAACAAGCGTCTGTACCACAAGCAAGGATCTGAGCAACTTAACGTTCATTGGCTGTCTAAATCACGTGAGCTAAATGCAAGTTTTTTCTATCTTGGCAATTTACTGCCTTTTTGGCAAGCTAACTCGCTATGTAAAAAAACAATTTGCATTTTTATATTTGTTTTAAAATACTATTATAACACAATAAGTGGGTACCAGGAATTTTGTTTTCATTTTTTTTTTTTTTTTTTTTAATGATAGCAATGCTTAGTGAATTTCTAATGCGACATATGTGTAGGTTTAACATATTTTTACTTAACAAATATCATTTATAAACAGCAACAATGGTCGAAAAAATTTTATTGAAAAGAAATTATGTCGATTTTTATTTCTGCAAAGGCTTTATTTGTTCATTAAATAGAATATGCTTCTTTGAATGTATATACGGATAGATTTCCAATAACTACCACCCAGGACGTTAATTAATCTCTAAATTGTTTGAATAATCTTGATTTTTATATTGCTGTGTATAGTGATCTAAAATACCTTAATATCTATTTTTAGCAGATGTAAAATGCATGCACTGCTGTGATTTAGGATATTTATATATAATATAAATATGTATAAAATGCATATTTAGAATTACAATAAGCTAATAAGAAGAAAACTAGAAATATGAGAATTTTTAAATTTCATTACAATTAAAAACATGAATCAGTAAGAGCAAAAATACAATTTTATTGCATGGATCCTTCATAAAATATGTGGTCTAAAAATATTAACCCTTTTTGAAACAAAATGAAATGTTGAGTTTGGTTTTTTAATTACATAGCGCTGAGAATAGAAACTAAAACGTAATATATAATTGCTTATAATTCTTTTTGGATTAATAAATCAATTTACCTTAACGTTTTTTTGAATTCAAAAGGCATATTTTAATAAGTTTTAATAAAGTTCGTAGCCGCCAGAAGCTACGAACCTTGTTTCAGATGCATAAGTTGGAGGAAAATCTCTTCGCCCTACTCATTACTCATGAGTTGAGAGTTTTGAAATGTGGATTATTCTCAAAGTATATTCATTCATTTTACTTTCAACAAAAGTATTTTTGTAAAATGATTTCAGCAGCAAGGATCGTAAATTACTTTGTAGCTGAATCTGTTGTAAATAACTGACCTTATATTAGACACACACTCCTTTTTTTTTTTTTTTTTTTTTTTTTTTGCAGTTTCTTTGATAGACAGGATTTATCTGGATCATGAACTTTAATATACTTTTTTGCTCTTAATTTTAATATAAATGTCAGGATTAAAATCTAACTAAAAGGAAACCCATTTGCAATTTTAAGAGGAAAAAATTTTACTTTTACTGCTTAAAGTTTAAATTAAAACACAAAATTTAAATTCGAATGGCCATTCAAAAACACATTATGTATATAAAATACTTTTTGAAGGATATTTAAAAAACTATGTAGATGTTTCATTGTCTATCTACTTTCTGTTATTATTATTATTATATTAATTTATAAAATATCCAGGCTTTGGGTATATACCCTTGAGAATTTTCCCATCCCACATCGCTAATTTTGTGCCTTCTACCTGTTTTATTATTATGATTAAATGGGATATTTTGTCAAAAATTCACCAAGATAAAAAATATATATATATTGTGACGAAGGTGAGAAGAATAACAAATCAGAAAGCAACACTATATCAAGTTTATTAGCTTTAAGCAACTCTAACATGCAGGCGAAGAACTGACACTACGGCTTGCGGAACTCGGAATTTATACATTTACGGAATAATCTAGAATTATAAAGAAGGTTTTAGAAAGTTCTGGACGCTTATAGAATATTAACAAATGAATAATAAGATTTTCAGATTAAAGTTCAACATTTAAATTAATGGGATTTCGCTTTCGTTCTAACCCTTGACCTTGTTCGTTGCAAGCGCGTTCTTTATCTCCGAGCAACGCTGACTATCTGCAGATCTTTCTTGTGCGACAAGATTTTGAACACAAGGCATCAGCATTATTTAATGATTAAATTACTGTAATTTTTTCCTGTAACAAAGTGAGTGAAAATCTGTGATTTTTATAAGTTTTATATTAGGCTAATACCTTTTTTCATTATTTTTGCAATTTATTTTTTACAAAATGCATTGCTCTGACAGAATTTCAATTTGTTCCTAAACACTGATAATTAGGTATTAAGAATAACATTTTTTAAGACCAGTTAAGATTCATCTGGTGGTTTTTAAAACTAATGAATTTGATTCCTTGAAAATGTTGCTAGTAAGCCAGTACGGACAGCTTGCCGAGCTTCTAGTGACTTCATATGAGCATCCAATCAGCGTTAGGATACATTAATTCCTAGTTTCTGATATTGGCGCTTCGAAACAGAAACGGATAATGCAGTGGTGGATTCTGACAACATGAGGCATCAGGTGCTAAATTATTTTCAGCCCCCTTCTAGTAAATCCTATTTATAAAAAGAAAATAATAGGAATTAAGTTTATTTTAGCCTTTAATTTTAACTCTACGCTCACTTTCTAGCGATTTTTACATTATACGTATATATCAAATAGATGGGGTGGGGGGGGGGAATGCACCTTTCTTTATAAAAAAAATTGTTATCAGAAAAGGATAAAATGACTTTTCTATTCAGTAACTATTAGGGAAAAATATTCTTATTTACATTCCCTCAAAACTTTAGTATAAAGAGTTTCAACATACTCTAGATGAACTAATAAAGTTTTAAATAATATAATTGCAAAACCCAATATTTCATGTCAACAATGTGAGCTCATTATTGTCATATTAACAATCTGTTCTGCTCTGGTTATTAAACTTATAACTAAAATAAATAGTTAAAAAAATTCATGGAATTTAACTTATTAAAAAGAGAAAGAGTTAATATGTATCAAATGTACGGTTAATTAATAAATATTTCACCGATTTATGCCAAAATCACAATAATCGTTTTAATGATAATGCGGAAAAGAGTAAAATCTTGTTATTTCCGACAGTTAAAATGGTTATATTAGGCAAGAAATTATCACGACATATAAATTTATAACTGCTCGATATCCAATTCATGATCAAAATGTTCACGATATTCAAATACATTAAATGCTCTTTTCTATTTCATCTTGAACATTTATTCTTAATTTATGTTTGCAGATGTTTCTTAGAAATAGTTTTAAACAAAACCATGCTTTTATAAAAAAAATAATTAATACAACAAATCAATACAATGTGCAACACAATAAGACTTCTTACCTCTTTCAAAGTAATTTCAGTTTCAAAGCAGCTATTTTTCAACCGTCTTTGTTCTTATAGTTTAAATTGCAACACCCTTCCAGGTCGTAAATGTGCCCCTACGTAAAAAGAAGAAATAGTCACGTTGCCTCAGCTGCCAATGCATCTCAACATTATTTGAAAGATTTTATTCACCGAGTGCGCACACTTCACTTAGAAGAACGAACATACAAAAGAGTCAGAAATATATTTCTCTAGATTTATATAGCATTGAATTAAAATTAAAAAAATAAAAATAATTAAAATAAAGAATTAAATTATACTATAAAAAATAACTATATATATCATTCGGTGTGTTTTCAAAATATTTAATGGCGGTAAAAATTGAAAGCATATTTTCAATAACATAAAAACAAAATGATTTAAAAAAATACCAAGCTTTTTTTTTTTTTTTTTTTTTTTTTTTTTGAGGAAGGAAGAGTTTGCATTAAAAAAAAAAAGACAGAGTTCCTAAACTCCCTGAAACAATCTATGATTTGAGTATTGTAAATATTAAAGCGTCATAAGACAAACTTGCTATAAACCACATGCATTTGATTATAACGCATTTAAAGAGACTACTACTTTAAAATTTTCAGAATGAATATGTAATTAACTAGTTATAAATACATGTCAATTCCCTCCCCTCGAATGTAAATAGTACTTGCAGAAAAAAAAAGAGGAAGTAAAGAATTTCGTAATCTAGTATAAGAAAAAAAAAAAAAAACTAACGAATTTTTTAAAAAAGCACAGCAGAGAAAAGTTTAAATCAGAGCGTTAAAAATTGTCAACTCTTTGGCTTTAATAAATGTTACCATTCCCATAACTGAGTTCACTTTAATAAAAACTCCACTGTAGTGATTGGATTTTGAAGCGTTAGGAAATAAACGTTCATAGATGGCGCTAGACCACTAGCGCGAGTGTAATTAAAAGAGTGATGTCATTCGAGTGTTTTGCTCTTGGAAGAGAAGGAGTTACTGAGCAGAGTAACTCGAACGAATCTGCAATAAATTTGTTAAGTTTTCTATTTGCCTATTTATTGAAAGCACTCACGAACCAGCCACGACATCCACCATTTATTAAACAGTAATTCTTCTTTTATTGTGTAATAAATACCATTCGCGTGATTTTTGTACCAAACTAATAAAAATTTTCAACCTTTTTTTTGTAATAAATATTTTGATGAAAGCATTTGCATGAAGTATATTTTGAATTTTTTTTTTTCCCTATATTTGAAATAAATCCTAAGAATAATACTTTTTTTTTTGTTATTGTTAGTTCTGAGTATTTTTTCATAAAATTTCAACTCTGTGAATTCAAATAGTTATATATTCCTTATTTATTATGGAATTTTTTTAAAAAAATAAGAAGTCATAAATGTTTTCTTTTATTTAAAAGTATTAAATTAATAAGAAAATGACAAGCACAAAATTAAAATTATCATTTTATTTTTTTAAATTTTTTGTTATAAAATGCTTTCAATTTAAAAAAAATTAACACATATAGAAAATTATAGAATGAATTATCTTTAAATCATTAAAAAAATGGCACTGAATAAATATTTATGATAGCTGAGAAAAATTATAGTTTTAATTCTAAGAAAATGACGTTTGTTTCTCACGATGCTTGAAAAATGCGTTATAGAAACTGGGATATTCAAAAATTCAGCTAAAAGAAAATTTCGGGAAAATTAAATGCTTTAATGGAAATGTAGACGACAGGAAACGATAAATACACAAAAGTTTCGACAAATCAGTCATTCCCTCAGCCTAAGGTCAAGAGTGAGGTCAATTTTACACCCTTTTGTTGGTGCGGGGAATGGCACTGATATTTTTTGTAAAAGGGGGCTTTTATTTTCTTCATCTTATGTTAGCTGAGAAATGTTTACTTCTGAACCGTTCAGAAAACGAAAGGAAAATTGGATCTCACGGATTTGCAAACATATTTGATATAAATCATGATAGAAATATTCTGAAATTTGACAGAACATTTTAATTATAATGCACTTGAGAACACTATTCTTCTAAATCAAATAAATAAAACACAGTTGCTTATTTGCTTCCGAAAAAAAAAAAAAAAAAGAAAGAAAGTATTTAGAATGTCCCTCGACCCGGTGTGCCATATCTCCCTCAGTTAATAAAAATATTCAAAACATGTGATTTTGCTAATCTTAGTGCAATTTATTTTGAACAAATGGTTTTAATGTTTCGTTTTCTTTCCAAGATTTTACAATTTTTTTTATATGTTAGAAATTTCTTGAATATTGTTACGAACTGATGCGAAGTGATACTAGCCGCGAGGCAGAGTTACACTGTGACCTCAGCTTGTTCGTGTTTTGTGTTCCGTGTTTGAGTGTGTATGTCGAACGTCTAATAAAAGATGTTTTATGTTGAACATTGTTAGAATTTTCATTCCACAGTCTCGTCCTAGAATCTGCTGAGTATGAATTAATACACGGTGATAGAACATATTTGGCTTCCGCGACTGGATTCGAATCAGAAGATTGCAGGTTCGAATCTTGTCGCGGGTGCCAAATATGTTTTATTAACGTGTATTAATCCATATTCGGCAGATTCTAGGACGAGTCTGTGGATTACGAACTTTGAAATAAACTGCTGAATTTCGATAAGTGAATTTTGAACTTAATGATATTGATATTTGAAGGAATTTTTTGAAAGTTGAAGTGATTAGAATTTTGATTTGATTATTCTTGAAAATGAAAGTACGTTATACTTTACTTTCAAAACGAAACGAACTTTGGATTTTTTTATATCCTGGAAAACTGGAACAGAATTTTATGGTTGAAAAAGAAACTAATCGAGAAAATGGATCTGTCTGTTCTGAAACAAAAACGAAAAGAATTACGATCTTTCTTCACCAACAGTGCTAATAAAATTGAAACCGAAATCAGGACGGAGGAATGGGATTTGAAAATTTTGACCCCATTAAGAAAGCAGTTGGACGATAAATGTCATCGACTTGAAAATGTTCAAGAAAAAATTAATGATATGATTCTGAAAACGGAAGATTCAGAAGTGAAGTTTGAAGATGAATTTTTGGAAACTAAAGTTTATATAGAGAGAGATTTAGAGCTCATTACCGGAATCGAAGAGAAATTGGAAAAAATGTATCCTTCTCCGAAAATGAAAAACTAAACTTCCAGCTTCCAAAAATAGAGTTTAAGAAATTTAATGGAGATGCAAAGTATTTTCTGATATTTTGGGCTTCATTCAAGAAAATTCATGAAGACAAGTCAATTGAATATGACTTGAATGAAACATATACGGAAACTATATAATAGCGATGCATGTTTCAAAAATTTCTATCTGAGTGACTATTGGGAACTTGAAACTTTGGGAATTGATCATGCAGCAAAAGTTGAAGGTGCAAAAACCACTTATGATGAACAGTTGATTGATTTTAAAGAAAAATTAAAGATTCTCCCAGTTGGTCGTTATAAATTGGAACTACCGTTTAAAGACTTTTCTCAAAATTTGCTGGATTATAAGGAATTAACTCTGAAAAGACATGAAAAAATTAAAGTACAACAATTTAATTAGAGATTATAGAAATGTTTTTGATGAATGGGAAGCACTTAATCTCATTGACCATGTTCCGAAAACGGAAGTTGGGGATAAATGTCATTATTTACCCCATAGAACGGTAGTAAAAATGAGCAGTCAGACCTCAAAAATTCGGCCGGTATTTGATGTCTCTGCTTGTGAGAGAGGGAAACTAAGTTTAAAGGATTGTCTTTTTAAAAGTGTTAATCTTATTTCTTTGTTACCAGGCATAATTGACAGATTTAGAATGCATCCCATTGGTCTAAGTGTTGATGTGGAAAAGGTGTTTTTGATGATGTCAGTCGCACCGAAAAATACGGATTTTCATCGATTTTTTTAACCTTGTGATGATGTAGAAACAATAGACCGTCATTGTAGAATCGTATTTGGAGTATCAGCGAGCCTCTTTTTATTGAATGCTACCATAATGCAACTTCTTAATAATTATACAGAATTTTTGATGTATTTCAAAAACTTAAATGTTCCTCTTATTTTGAGAGCTGTTTAACTGGAGTG
The DNA here is from genome assembly GCF_947563725.1 of Argiope bruennichi. Lineage (NCBI taxonomy): Eukaryota > Metazoa > Arthropoda > Arachnida > Araneae > Araneidae > Argiope > Argiope bruennichi. The sequence continues at coordinate 110,666,750 of NC_079156.1, forward strand.
TATAATGCTGCAGAGGCTGAAAATTTTATTGAAAGGGTTGAACTTATTATGTCTGAAAGTTGCTTTAATTTGAGAGTTTGGGAGAGTAAAGTAGAGTTAAGACATACTAGTAAGCATTCTGGAAACACTTCTGTATTGGGCATAATTTGGCATCTAGATGAAGATACACTAAAGTGTAAAATTGATTTTGAAATTTTATCTTGTAGTACAAAAATTACTAAGAACAAAGTGGCTGCTATAAAATCTCTGAGCATTCCAATGATGGAATCAATGGCTTTTTGTATCGGAGCAAGACTTGTAAGTTCTATTATCAAGGTTCTTGATACATCAGGTATAAAAGTTATACTCTGGTCTAATTCCACTGTTGCTTTGTGGTGGATTGAAAAGCATGGAATTTTTGGTTTTCGTTGCAAATCGCGTGAAAGAGATTAAAGAACTAATTGGCAGCTATTTATGGCGACATGTACCTGGAAATTTGAATGTTGATGATCTCTTATCTCGCGGATGTACTCCTCAACAAATGTTTAATTCCAAACGGCAACAAATGTTTAATTCCATCTTGGTTGAAAGAAAAACCAGAGTACTGGCCTGTTAGTGAAATTATTTGTCAGCATGAGGAAGTAGGTATTTAAAAGAGAAAGAGCAAATTAGTCAGTATGAATCTAACAGAAGATCCCCCCCTTGTTATGCAGAAAGAGTATCCGATTATGATAAAATGATTAATGTATTTGCATGGGTTTTGCGTTTCATGTAAAGATTTAACACTATCTAATTTTGAAATTGAAAATTCTGAAAGAACTCTGATTTTATTTATTCAAAACAATTACGTTTCCGAGGTGTCTTAAGAGTTAAAACTGGAATTATTCAACATGAAGATGATCAAGCATTTTTGACACTAATATTATTTCCAGGTAAAAGTAGCTTTACTAGATTATTGATTGAATTTGTTCACAACAAAAATTCTCATGCAGTATTCAGATAATACAATGTATGTTGCATGAAAAATTTTGGATTATAAGATTTAGGAAAACCATTTGAAGTGTATTCAACAAATGTATAAAATGCAAACGTTTTAAAGTGACATCAATGTTAACTGAACCTCCACCTTTGCCATCAGACAGGGTTTCAGACTGTTCAGTCTTTCAGGCACCGAACTAGATTTTGTTGGCCCCCTCATTTTGAAATCTGGCGAAAAGGTTTGGATCGTCCTTTTCACAGGCACAGTGTACACGGTTGTTCTGCTTGAACTTGTAAAATACTTATCGACGGGTTCCTTTTCGTTAGTTCTCAGAAAGTTTATTGCCAGACGGTATATTCATATAATGGGTATAATTTTAGTAAATCTTTCAATGAATTTTCGAATTTGGATTGGAAAAAATTGCAAGAGAATCCAAATTACAGAGAATATTCTGGAAATTTATCCCTCCTACCTCAGCTTGGTAGGGAGGGTGGTGGTTCGGTCAAAAAAAGAACTGTTAAGGCGTACTTTAGGTAAATCTGTTTTAACTTATGAAGAACTTGAAACTGTCATATGTGATTGTGAGTCGATAATTAATTCTAGACCTTTGACGGCAAATATCCGAAAATTCTCAGGAATTGATTTCGCTCACCCCTTTCATGTTTCTAATTAAAACTCGATGTTTTGGAGTTGCAGATATTGATAAAGTTGATTGTCAATATCTTCAAAAGAGAATAAGATGTAGATCGAAACTCTTTAACGACTTATGGCATAGTTTCAGAAAAGAATACATTGGACATCCAAAAATGAAATGAAAACAAGATAACTCGAGAACCTAAAGGCCTTATCACATGGGCAAATACCGTCTACATTTTCGTGGGCAATTTTCCGTTTTTACCCGCAGGCAACCGGTCAAGCAAGTTTTCCGTCATCGTGAGCTTTTTCAAACCTGCTTGAAAATGCAGACGATAGTGACGGAAAGATTGTTTGCAAACGAAATTCAACCAATCGTGCATGGCATTGGTACTGACGTAGTTGCCAAGAATGGCGCGATTGGCGCCAATATGAAACTAATTTGTAAACACATTTCCAAAGTGTTCTATGGTCGTGTGATAAAAAATGGGTTTTGATCGACTTTATTCATCAACAACCGGCTATTTGGAATCCACTGAATATTTATTATTAAAGACAAATGCTACACGAAGAAATTCGTACAATAATTAAGACGAAGAGATATTGACACCCGTAGATAGTCATTAAAACTAAGAAAATTTATTTTCAGAATTAAAAAAATTATTAATGTTTATGTGAACTGTCTTCTTTTTGTGAACTGTATTTGATCAGATTAAATGTTTAATTTTTTTTTAAATAATGGTATAATTTTTGAATTTCTAAAATATGTAATTAACATCTTCCATACAGTTGAAAAATTATTTAATTCTTTGCTGTTGTGAAAGTTAATAAGGTTCAATTAATTTTCTTACCTCTGAAATATTGTTCAGCACATTATATAGTACATTTAAGGGAACTGAAGAATATGAATAATTCTGTTGTTGTTTAATGCTTTGATTAATAAATAAGAGTGAAATTTTTATTTTTAAAATTAATTGCACATCCAACTCACAAAATCGCTTTTTTAGCATATTTCTGTGTTCAATTTGATTTACACAATTTAATCTATGAAATACCAATACAGATACATTATGCAATTATTAGATTTTTTTTTGTACGTAAACCTGTCATTATTACTGAAAAATTAACAAAAGTGATGAAACAGCAATATATCCCAGGATATAATGTATGGAATGTATGAACAGGAATCTCACTAACGAAATGTGTAAACTACAGATATTCACCAAACAGAAAAAGCGAATAAAGAGAGATAAATTAGCCATAAAGTACACCTGTGTTTTAGGTTTACCATACAGCAAATCCCCCACATGACGTCACTACACACATTTTTCCGTGCGCGTTTGCCCACGAAAGTGCAGACGGTATTTGGCCGTGTGATAAGGCCTTAAAGCAGGAGAAGTAGGGTTAATGGATGACGGTGTCAAAAAACGATGAGATTGGCCTTCGGCTTTGATGATCGAATTAATTCCGGGCCCTGATAGCAAGTTCCATACTGTTAGGCTAAAAACAGCTAACGGGACAGTCTTGCGACCTGTGCAACATATTTTCCCCTTGAAAATACAATCAAATAAAAATTTGTAGCAGACTACAGAGGAATCAATTCCAGATTCTGTTGAAAGTGTGTCACCTGAAGAAATGGTACTTAAAAAGTACACTTCATCAGGAATAGAATTGAAAGCACCTAAGAGACTAGATCTTTTAAACCAAATTTGCTATGAGTTTGAGTCTCTTCACCAAGACTCAATGGTGGGGAGGATGTTACGAACTGATACTAACCGCGAGGCGGAGTTAAACTGTGGCGTCTGATGACGAACGATAATTTGTTAATAGAACGATGTTGTATACTGAAAATGTAACTTGTTCGTGTCCTGTGTTTGCGTGTGTGTGTCGAACATTTAATAAAAGATGTTTTGTGTTGAATTTTGTTAAAATCTTCATTCCACAGTCTCGTCCTAGAATCTGATGAGCGTGAATTAATACAATAGAACAAATATTACTACTTTTGAAATTATTTATTTTTCGTTTTTCCATTCATAGTTATTTCCAACTGTTTGATTCACTCTTTTCCTTTTCCTTTAGTTAACTTTTATTTTCTTTCCTTTCCTTTCTTTTTTTTCTATATAAAAGAGAAAAAAATTCTGAACAAATCTGCAATGAAAAATATTGCTGCCGATTCAGCACTACGATATAGTTTTCGAAGCGGATTTTTTGTTTAGATTTGAAGTTATAATTTTTGAGTCATTTTCTTTCCTCTTATTATGTGTTAACAAAGGAAATACAGGTGTGCTAATGGATGCATGCTTGAATGCGAAACACAACAGTGACTGCCATGATAAAATGTTTTCTTATTTTCCTTTCAACAATTCTGACTTGGGTTGCTAGCTTTGGTATAGATATTTTCAAGCCTTCGAAGTCGGTGATATGCTCCGATGATTTTGAAGAATTCATTCAGTGTGTGTCCATTTATTAAATATAGCTGTTCTAGTAATTTGTCAGAAAAACTCTTCGAGGAAAAAGAAATCGGTAAGCGATTTGCCGTCAAAAATAATCAAACAAAATCGTGAGTGCATTTCTAATTTACTTTATTCACATTTGATGAAAATTCTGATAATTTTGAATATGCTTAGAAGGTTTTAAAATGTTTACATGAATATTGCATTGCATTCTTTTACAAAATCTTATCTAAATTTAATTAATGTCGGTAAACAAACTCCTGTTGCAAACATAACAACTGCTATAATGCTAAACCTAGGTGGAAGTGAATATTACTAGTTTCCTAGTTACATTTGCATATTTGTGATTTATTCAAAGTGAATTTATATCAAACAACTTTTCTATTGTTAAAAATTAAATTTCAATAGTTTATTGTATTTAAACTGAAATTGACTGTTATCATAATATTCTGTTATAACACTGTGCACCTCAGTGATTTCTGTTTTAATAAATAAAGGTCTTTTCATTGAAAATCAATTTCCATATCAGCATTTATTATATAATTTTTATTCCCAACTTCATTGCTACATGCATGTTTCACTTTTTTTTTTTTTTTCTCTATTCCTTTAACCTATCAATTTTGAATTATAAAATTCTGTGAAAGCATAAAAGTGTTTCTTTCAACTCCTCTTTATATCTTATTTAACTTCTCTCTCTCTCTCTGTATATATATATATATATATATATATATATATATATATATATATATATATATATATATATATATATATATATATATATATATATATATGTAACAAATTCGAATCCTGTCGGTTTTTAATATGTAATATTATTTGTTGTGAAGCATGATGCAGTTTGAAGACAATGAAGAGATTCCTTTTATCTTTTTAAATTCTTTTTAATCCATCGGGTAAGCATAATTATTTACAAGCAGAGATGCGGACCAGACGTCCGTCACAGCGCAGTGCAAAAGCCAGAGTGGGGGAAAAAAGGGCCGAAATAAATTATCCCTCGCCTTATATAACCTTAGATTTTGATAGGGAAAATATCTGTCCACAGTGCTAATATATTATTAAGATTCTGATAGGGATTTCTGATGCATGTCAATCACATGTAAGGGAAACACAGAGATCTTTTAAGAAAGAATGTGCTTACTGGACATTTTTACCCCTTCATGCCGAGCGTGTGAAAGTATCGGCTTTTAGCTGACTAAGTAATTTTATAAAGCTTCTCTTGAATTAATTAAGTAGAGAAAGTGGAATTGGATCACGAAATAAGAGAATATTTTAGAATGAAGTTACTATGGGTTAAATTAAGATAAAATCTTGGAAATTAATTAAGTTGAAATTAAAGTTTAAAATATCATTACATATATATATGTAACATTATTTGTTGTGAAGCATGATGCAGTTTGAAAAAATGAAGATACTTTTAATTTTGTGACGTCGCTTTATTTCATTTTGAAGAAGCAAGCATATGTACAAGCGATGAGCACACAGAACGACACAGAAAAGGAATGAGGGAAGTGCTCTTGGACATTTTATCCCTGGTCTTATATAACCTATGATTTGGATAGGGAAAACATTTCTTCATAGTGCTAATGTATTACGAGATTTCGATAGGGATTTTCATTATACGGGTGGACAAGATAGGGGAAACACAGGGAGATTTTAAAAAAGAATTTGCTTGATCAGCGCTGTGTTATCTCTTCACGCGTAGTGTTGGAAAGTTAGATTTTAGCTGATTCAACAATTTAACAAAGCTTCTCTTGAATTAATTAAGTAGAGACAGTGGAATTGGATCACGAAATAAGAGAATATTTTAGAATGAAGTTACTATGAGCTAAATTAAGATAAAATCTTGAAAATTAATTAAATTGAAATTAGAGTTAAAACATCAGTACATATATATATATATATATATATATATATATATATATATATATATATATATATATATATTAACTTTATATAATGTATATATATAATGTAACTTTAGCATTTAAAAAAATTTCATTAATGTCCTGCTTTAAAAGTATATTGTTCAACATTATGTTTTTATTAGTGATAAAAAAAATTGTTCTTTAGTATCTAGGATGTTTCTGTTGAATAAAATTGATTTCATCATTTACATTGACATTCTTGTCATACTGTGTTTATATTATTTCCAAGTGTCTAGAAAAATAAATGGTGATAAATAGTAAATAGTTTAATTTTAATTTTTTGAATTAATGAGTACATTAAAACATTAATTTGATCATATTTTTTCAAATAATCATCACATATATTTTATATATATATATATCTCTATATATATATTTATATTTGTAATGTGTAAATAAAAATTATGAAAGCGTGATTTTGTTTGTTTTCCTTTAATGATTTCTACAAATTAAAATGAAACTATTTATTCATAAGTTGCATAGATTTAAAAAAAGGTATCCATACCTTTTAAATTTTATAATTTGAAATTGTAAACATAATTTATTCAATATATACTAATTTGAGTTTCATGTTCTTTCCTCTGAGCAAACTGAAAACATCAAAGACTCAATATTTATAAAAGTAATTATATAAGAAAAAAATATAATAATTATCTCAGTAAGCTTTAAAATATTAACTTATCTAAGACTAATAATTATTTTTAAAAAGAACTAACTAGGGGAACTATATTCATAAGATTATACATTCAATAATATTGAAATAATATGTAAAAAAACATAAGTAATTTTTCAGAAACACTGTCGTATTTATTTGTCAAAATGCATCCTTCGGATAAAAAAAAGGGGGGTGGAAGGATATGGGAAAGGAAAGAATAAAGCCGCACCAAACGAATTAAAAAGCGATGTTAATTAACTAAGTAAAAACAATAATTCCATTGAAAATACTAATTAAAATTTTAATATAAGAAATAAAATTATATGATTAAGAAAATTTGGCGAAAATAATTCAAAACAATATCTTTAAAAAAAATCAGAAGTTTTTAATTATTGATCGGCTAGCGTAATATTTACTGAAGAATGATTTCGTCAACGTTATCGGCAGACATCACGACATGCGCAGAACTGTTGAAAATTGAACAGAAGCGGTTTGTTTGGTACGTGATCGTGAATTGACCCCATTAGATGCGTGTATCAGTCAGTGTTTTAAGAGGAATTTTATTTGAGCTCCTTGCGATAGCACTTTAAGGGAGTTCTGAATTGCCGGGACCTACGGGCCTATCTGATTATATCAAAAAGTGCCAAGCAGAAGCTGAAAGTCAGAGCAGGATCATACAATGTAATCGGATTTAGAAAAAAATTTTAGGAGTAAATATATAACTGGCTACTCTAATCGATAAAATCTTTGTGATCACTCTGCCTTAGAGATGCATAATCCACGATTTTTTGAATAACAAATAATTTTGTTCTTGTTATTTTTAAATATTTTTTTCCAAATATCTGTTATTTCAATGATATTATTAATTAAAAATTATTACTTAGGATTAAATATAAAATCTATTAATTGTAATTAATACTTAATTTACTAATTTAAGTAACGAGTGATTGAATTAATTTATTTATTTCAATTTATTTCTTAAATTTGATTTTTTTTCAAAACTACTTATTTAATTTCTTTATTAGAGTAAACCATATTCATTAATTTTCTGAAAAATTTGAATTAAATATATATGTCATTTCTTTAAAATGTTTACTTTAGTTCTATATTCTAAAAATAGATGGCGTCAGCAGTAAACAGAATATATGCAGTCATGTCACATGATAAAAATGATTTGTATGGAATAGTGCATTAAAAAATGCGAATATCGGGAAGTCCAAGTGGAGCGGCGACTTCACACTTTTCAGTGAAGTCACCGCTCCGATAAATCTCAGTGATATGCAATTTAGTGATACGATAATTCCAAGAATAACCGATCCTTTCACTTTTTACCAATTCACAGATTTCGCCTTTTCTGTTTTGTTCGAGAGCTTCCATTGGACAGATCATATCGATTGTTACTTTCTATCATGATCCAAAACCTGTACTCGAAATATCATCCGTAAGATCGTATCAAGAATTTCAATCACACCCATCTTTGAAAAGTATTGATCACTGGTATTTGTGACTTTATGATATTGGTTACGAATTATCCGCTCGTAAAATATTCGTTATCCATACTCTGCCTTGATATAGCAGAATTTATTAACCCTCCTGGCGGCGGCTTTCACATTGCTATCCTTACCGAAAGCGGCACGCCGGAATAACAGGTTCAACCTTAAAAATGTCGCGGTTTGGTCAAAAGGATTGCTTTCCCCTTTTGCGGTCAGTTCAGCACTGCAGGTGGGAAGTGATTAGCAAATTTCATGCTGTGAGTAGCAGGTGTTTCTTATCGTAATCTTTCGATTTCTAAGAGCATTTTTCTTTCAGTGCTTAGGAAGAGATTGACAATAACATCGATTAAAAAAGCGAAAATGTGATTGGTATTTTTAGAGGTTTTTCGATTATTTTATAAAACAATACATAAAATTTATGTTAGGAATAAGTTATTATCATGTTTATTTTGATACTAGTCTAGTTTTTATAAATTGAAAGTCCTCGTCTAATATTTTTTTCATTGCAATATGTTTCGCAAATTATTTTATTCCGTAGTACTGTGAAATTATTTCTCGACATTACCTGCAAGTGATTTAATTTTTTAAAAAAACCCTTTCAGCGCATTGCCAATTTATTTTGATATTTTAAAATGCGTATAACTTTGTTTCTTCAGTATTCAAAAAAATAATTGTGTAATTAGGGAATTTCATGCAATGTTTCACTTTCAAATATTTCGATTTTCAGTATTTATCTGCATGATTAAAATTTTATAAATAAATATACTTCACAATATTTAATTGGCAAAGCTAATTGGCCAGTTATTCAGTAATGCTGAAATAACTGGTCGATGCGCCTTATGACTGTAACAAATAAAAATAATTGTCAAAATATTTCTTTGTAATATTCATGATACAAATTTGGCCTGGAAAAATGACTCAAATAATACAGATTATTCATACTCTTAATTAACCATTTGCAACTGGAATTTTTTGAATACCTTCAAATCAAGTTCCTACAGAATATTAAGTACTGTTTTAAAATAAATTACAATTTTTGAAAAATCTCAGTTTTAAGTTTTTCGGGTTAGAATCAAAGCTCTTACTATTTTGCAATCGGATAACGACAAACCGTGGGGTAAAAGAATTTTTAAAAAGAAAAATCTGAATTTAAAAGCTTTGCAAATACAATTGCATTGATCTTTTTTACTTATTACTTTTACATTATTTATTGCTTTCGGTGATCAGCACATGTGTTACGTCGAGGTTACTAGCCAATATAAAATTTTTAATTAAATGTTTTCTTCAGCAAAACATCTTGAAATTTCAAATTTTGATAGTCATATAATTCATACTATTTCAGACTCATTGTACCATTCTGTATTGCAGATTTTTTGAATTTTCTGTCAGCTCCTTGACAGTAATTCCTTAATTTAAAACGGGAGTGAATAAACTTCAATTAATGCAAAACCTGTTTTGTAGAAACCAATCAGGCTTATTAAATTTCTAAATACAGGGAATAGAATCATTCAGCAATAAAGTTTGATGTATATACTGAATATTTCTTTTTAATTTTTGAAATGACTCAGATGATTTCTCATATCTCTTATTCAATAAAAATTTCCAAAAATTCCTTCTTATTCTGTAATAATTTTGAAAGTTATGATGGAATACACTTAAAAATCTCATTTTATTTTTAATTCAGAATTTTTTAAAATTTTCAGAAAAACAACAACAACAACAAAAAAAAAACATTTTACACATTTTTATTTTCTAAGATGCATATTCTCCTAAGATATATATGGAAGCTCTAATAGACGCCACGCACAAACATTCGTCTAAGTTAATAATAAAGATGGACAAGTGTGTGTGTCATTATTTGTCTGGTTGTATTGGTACTTTTCAGACCAGACAATTTGAAATAGAATTACCAAAATCTGCACCTACATACTTTGGACAGTGGGAATCATTTCTTTAAAATTTTAACTAACCCTTTCAAGGGACAAGGGAAGTATGCTCATCACCAAATTCAACAATTTTTGAATAAAGTTATGTAAGTTGGCATAAATTCTTACGAATTTTTCAATAAGGTTTCAGTTGTAGGTTAGAGGTTTCAATTGTTTATCTCAAATAAAATGAAGTGTCTTGATTTATTTCTTAGTTATTAATTGAAAAAATTAATTAATAAATCAGATTAAATTGATCTAATAAGTTGAATGAATTACTTTTCCTAGGCCAATCTTAATTTTAAAACCATTTTACTCCAACAAGACTAGGAAAAAAAGGCCCTTTAAAGGGTTAATAAAAATTATTAAAATTTTAAAGTTCATTCGAAAATATCACAGTAGAAAAATAATTTGTACATTAATTGTGAATTCAAATTTTTTTCCCACTTTTAATTAAATTAAAAATATTTTAGCATATTTTAAAAATATATTTTATTTTTGAATTGAAACTAAACGTTTTCATTGTTATCCTTATATTTCATTCCGGCTTTTTACCCATTGATGATGATTTAGTTAAAAGGTTAAAAAGATCTAAGCTAAAAGCAAAGGGATAAAAATTTCTTTACTGAAATACAAATAAACCAAGTGGCTGAAGAGAATGCTCCATAATTAGCATCTCAATAAATAAGACACTAAAAGTTCAAGATCTTAATTTTACCTCAAAGAATGAATTTCCTTGGTGATACATTCAAATGTATAAATGACACATTGTATACATTATATTAGAATAATTTCGTATTTTATCGCTGATAAATGGTAAAAATTTCCTCTCGAGGTGAACATTAACAGTTTTCTAATTATTTAATGGCGAAGTGTGTTCGCTGTAAGTCAAACAGTTTGATCTGGAGATCGCCAATACGAACATTCATATTCATTATAATTAGAGATATTCGCTACTTTAATAGAAATATTCGCAAGCGACCTTCATGTCTGACACCCTTGTTCAAACTAGTTCCGTTTTTAAAAAATGAAAATGTGAGGCTAAAGGTTGTTAAGAATAAAGAATTTCAAATTACATGGAAGTGGGAGTTTCCGAATTTTTTTTACTCTCGTGATCAAAAATAAAATAAAACAAAGATCATATCCCGTCTTGTTTGTTAACTGACCGAACAGGAGAAGTGACCAAACAGGAGTAGAAAATAGTCTAAATGCCAGTTGTACGCATTAAAAAATTTTTAAATGCTAACATATGAGATAAAATTAGATCAAGGAGTTAAAATAATGGCAACAATTTTAAAATTATTAATTCTCACATTTAACTCACACATTCACTCACTTTCAAGTGGATTAAAATTCGTGGATTAAATTACTCAGCATTAAGAGTAAAAATGTCAATATAAACCAGTTTCATATAAACAGAATCGTGCGATGTATATATAAGATTGTATAGTGAAATAAGATTAATATTTCGATACAAAAAATAGAACCTTTAAAAACTGCGCTTATATTAACTTTGAATATATTATTAAAAACAAGAGGGAAAATATAAAAACAATGAAACTTATATTTCTACAATGCTTACATTTTTGTTCGAATTCGTCAAAGAGTGTGAAATTCTATAAGGTTTAGAGAATGAAACAAATATTCAATTTTCATATATAGTTTATTACGTTATAAAAATAAGGATTTAATGTAACGAATACTAATCTTTCCGAAAAATCGCACTTTAATATATTGGTTCTATATATTTCCCCGTTTTGAAATACACTTATTAATGAATACTAAAAAAAAAATAATTCATTAAAAGTTAAAAAGTTTTGTTCGTTAAGTAAATTCTGTAGATAAGTTTAGTGTCTTATTTTCAAAAATAAGTTGCATAAGCAATGTCAATTCTAAAATCCTTAAATGAAAGCACGCTATAAAAAAGAAACTTGTCAAATTTTAATTATATATTTTTTATTTATTTTTTACATTAACTATTTTCTTATGCTAGAAAGCTTTAAAATCTTATGTTTCAAATTATTAATAATAATACGTTTATGTATGTATTCATTCCAGGTACATATTTTTATACGTTCAATTTTATTCTCGTTATTTAAATTTCATTTTGGATACGTAATTATTATCAAAATCTCAAAAGTAACGCCTCAGAACGTAAGCGAGATTTTAAAATGCTTAAAAGGGCGCGAGCAGGAAGACATCAATCATATCGTCCACTGATAACGATTCACTTTTCCTTATCTCACATTTCCTTCTCATTATCTCACAGCTTGAGATTGGGGGTAGGGTAAAACTGGAACCCGTAAAAATACGGGCAGTGACAGTTTTAAGGGAGTTTTTGTTTCCGTCTATAGACGGGTGCGCCGTTTTGAAGGGAGAAAAGATTCCGTCTTTTTCCGGGTTTGCCGCTTGGAGGGTTAAGGAGAGGGTCATTCTTTTTTCATGAAACACGTGGTTGCTATTTGCATTACGCTCATAGTAAGCACGGATTTCTCTTCAAAAATGCGCTAATCATTCAAAATACATTTTAAAATTCGAATTATCGCGAATTCATCAGATTGTAGTAAAAGTTTATAAACCAGTTAACAGCTACGCTAAACTGGCAATTGCTTTTACATTGCGAACCACAAGGTGCCAGGTTCTATCCTCGCTCATACCATTCCGCTACAAGGTAAAGATCACAGGGAGAAACGTGAAGATGAACAGAATAAAAATATCAAAGATTACTGTGATATTTTTGGAAGAAATTTGAAAAGGAAAGTTATGTCAGCATCAAAGGAAACAAGCACGATGTTTCATATGAATAACTGCACACAAAACAGAATTTAGTGTGCGCTAATAGTTCAGTTTTTTATTTCTTTTAAAAAATAGAAAAATTTCTAAAATCATGTGGTAAATTTCTTAAAATATATCTCCGATTCACAAATGAGAAGAAAAAAAATTTTCTCTATGGTGATAACCCTAAACAGAATAATTATGTATATTTTCCATTCTTGCCAAGCAACCAGATGGATATTACCACGACCCCCATTAGACAAGGGCGGAAAACTTACGTCACAGAAAGTAATGACGTCGCTCCGAGAGGTTACACGAGTGGGTGCGAATTGGGGGACCGAGGGAGGAATTTCACCCTCTTCAAGTTTACTGATAAGAAACGAACTCTTTTCCTCCCACGCCATGTTTTAGCCAGTGGCCCTCCTGTGTTTGAGTAGGCAGGAAGCGCCATTTCTTATTTGCAAGAAAAATCATTTGGATTACTAAAAATAAGGAATAGAAATGCCTTTGATCTGTTGTGTTCCAAACTGTAATGGAAATTACAGGAATAGCCCAAGAGTAAGTGTTTTTGCCTTTCCTAAAAATGAAGAGCTTAAAAAGAAATGGTTAAGTGCCATACATCGTGAAGGATTTTATCCGATGCAGCATAGTAGGGTAAGCTTATTTAATTATTTCAAACCAATGCTTAATGTTTCTAAATGAAAAATCATTTATTCTCACATTAGAAATGTAACAGCTCAGTAATATCCATTATTCGTGATTTTAATCAAGTGCATTATGAAAAGAATTATTTTATAAAATGCTGTAATACAGGTAATAATGTCTGTAATTATTGTCAATAATAATTATAATATTTGCCGTAATTATATTTACATGCTTTGTTTACTATTATATCTATAATTACGTTTATATAGTTAAATTTTATTATATAACATAACGATAAAAGCATGAGAGTAAACAATAATAATTATATATTGTTTTATGTTGTATATTTGTTACTGTATTTAAATTAAACATTAAAGGAAGTCAATATTTACGAATAATTTCCTTTACTGTAGGTCTGTGAATTACATTTAAAAAAAATGATATTGAGAGAGAAACTAGTCTATTTGAGTCGAAGTCAGGAAAATTATTAAGTGCCCCTCTTAAATATCCGAGACTAGTGATTGGAGCAATTCCATATATTTATCATGTAATAACCATTCATTTCGTAGAAACCATGAAAATAATAGAAACTCCTAATAATGGAAATTTTTGTATGTTTAATCGAATAATTCAGTAAATACAAACTGTGCTAATAAATCATATAAACAGGATTAAAAATTCGAAAATTAGAATTGGGCATCATTTAACACTGCGATCAAATGAACAAAATATTCCTGCATTATGAAATGAAATCCTTAGCAAAATTAAAGTCTATTCAAAATCATCCAAGTACAGCAGTAACCAAATGGAATATAATCTTGATTTTCCCCATTAAGAACAAACGCACTTCAGTCATTATTAGGTATGAAAATATTGAAGAGAAAAGATTAAATATAAATGCGTCGTTTATAGGGGTTATTAAAGTAATCATTGTGACTGGAGAAGGGCTAGCAAAACCTCTGTTGAAAAGATTAAGTGAGCTGGATTTAAATATTATGAATTGTAGAGGATAGGCGTAAGGCAAAGATAGCAACACGAAACGGAAGTACAAAGTTTTGCAATTTAGAATAGTTGCTCTAAATCCACATGCAATTTATATGTCTTGCACATCATACTTTTTAAATTTATTAATTTGTGATACCATTTCCAGCAGTGTATATTGTAATTTTTTTTTTTTTTGGATATTACAACTTCTATATGCTTTTTTATGGTTTTTACTCCCGGTAGTAAGTCTATTGGCACGCTGCCAAAAGTGACGGAGTTGTCCTACCGAGGTTATAAAACGAAATCGCAGTTTGTTATCGTTATCATAACGTGTTAATCATTCTGTCACTGAGTGTGCCGATTCATTAGTATTCGTTCTTTGTTTCAAGAGGAAAGAAGGATTAACGATTGTCAGCGAGTGATTCACTTTGGAGAAAACTCTTACAGGCCTTATTTTTATTTATTTTCTTATTTAATCTCTTTAAGAAAATTTGTTATAATTTTTTTCGTTTACTTAAAACTGTTGTTTTTAAGATAGTGCTAATTAGGGTTAATAGTAAACGTACTAATTAGGGTTAAGAGTAAACGAGGAGTTTGATTAGTGTTATTTGATATTTTGTTTTTTCATGTAATAAGTGTATCTAAATTTAATTGCATAGCCTTAAATATTTATTTCTCATTGATTGTTTGTCATATTTTTCTGTTTAATTATAGTGTTAATTAGGGTTAAATAGTGAGAGGAATTTTACTAGTGCTTTTGTCATTTTATTTATTGTCATTCATAAATTTTTTTGAGTACATTGTATAGAAATGTTTTTTAGTGACTAGTTATTTATTGTCTTACAGTAGAAAGTGTATCATTCATGTGGTAGCTAGTAGAATTTGGAAATATCTCAGTATTGTATTGACTTTGCTCTATTTGATCTTGGATTAGCTTATCTGTGTGCATATTATTCAGATATTTATTGCTATTAGTCATTTGTTATAAGGAAATCAGTTTAGAATATATAACTGTGTCACAATGAATATTCTTTTGATTGGAGATTCGATGATTAAACACTTGGAAGCGCATTTATCTGAGGATTTGGATGTTATTTTTTACCGAGGAACAACCATTGAGAGGTTAACCAGTAGAATTTCTAAAATAAAGAAACACTATGATTGGATTTTAGTGCATGTGGGCACCAATAACATATCAGTTGATAGTGTAGAAATAATACTTCAAAAGTATAGGTCACTGGCTAATGAGATTTTACGAGTCAATCCAAAGGCAAGAATTATTTTCTCCAGTATCATTCCTAGAGATTTTAATTACTTTGAAAATGATTACTGGAAAACTGTTGAACATATAAAAATCTTAAACCATAAGATTGAAGCTGTAAATAAAGCATTAGAAAAGTTGTGCCATAATGAAGATGCTTTTATCTTTTGCAGTTCTAACAAGCCATCCTGGTCTGGTTTCCTGGGAAAAGATGGTTTACATCCTAATAAAAGTGGTGATCTTCGCTTGGCCAATTATTTCTGTAGGTTTTTAAAGAAATGCATTTCTTCAGATAATGCATCTCGAAAGGTATGTATGAATATTATTGTTTATATGGAATTTATAATATATATTTTTTAAGTACTGATGAAAGTTGGAAAAATATTTGTATTTATTTTGACTTTTGTTTAACTTTTGTAGAGGAAAAATTGCCAGTTGATCACCTCGGGATATATTTTGGATTCTTTGGAGTTTCCTCCATTGCCTTCCTGTGATCAGCCTTCATTTTTATCATCATGGCCACAGCATTCTGGTTCTGCTGTGCCTTGTAGCGAGGTACCAACTTTTGTTGACCCAGTTCCTTCATATGTTTCTTCTTTTCCATCAGCTTCTCAAAAGGTATGTGTTTATATATATATATATATATATATATATATATATATATATATATATATAATATAATATAATATAAATGCATCTGTTATCTGATTATTTATAATTTATATTGATATTTTTAATGTCCAGAGTTGTTTTAAAAGATCTGTTATTCATTTTTCTTATATAATTTTTACAGGATCAAAAATGCCAATCAGTTGCTCCTAAATTCATTTTGAATTCTACTGAGTTTCCTGCATTGTCTTCCTCAAGGCAATCTTCATTTTTATCATCTTGGTCTAAACATCCTGCTTCTTGGCCTTTGGCACGGCCATCTGTTTCAGCTTGTGCAGTCTCAACCGCTTCTTGCTCTCTTCCACCCTCTCCGCCTGTGCCTCGCTCTCTTCCACACTCTCCGCCTGTGCCTCGCTCTCTTCCACCCTCTCCGCCTGTGCCTCCTACTCTCCCAGCCTCTCCGCCTGTGCCTCCTACTCTCCCAGCCTCTCCGCCTGTGCCTCCTACTCTCCCAGCCTCTCCGCCTGTGCCTCCTACTCTCCCAGCCTCTCCGCCTGTGCCTCCTACTCTCCCAGCCTCTCTGACTGTGCCTCCTACTCTCCCAGCCTCTCTGACTGTGCCTCCTACTCTCCCAGCCTCTCCGCCTGTACCTCCTACTGGTCATGTTCAATTTCTTGTACCTATTGTTTCTTATATGCCTATGGTTCAGTTCGTGCCATTCCATTCTGTTGCTGTGTCCTATCCTCCATTTTATGTACCTGTTGTTCCACCATTTCTACCTGCTGCTGTTTCCTCTCTTCCAACATGCAGTCAGTCAGTTATTGCATGCACTCTGCCAACCCACTCTGAACCAGAACCTGCTAGCACATCCCCAGTCCACTCTAAACCAAAACCTGCTCGCACATCCCCAGTCCACTCTAAACCAAAACCTGCTCGCACATCTCCAGTCCACTCTGAACCAGAACCTGCTCGCACATCTCCAGTCCACTCTGAACCAGAACCTGCTCGCACATCTCCAGTCCACTCTGAACCAGAACCTGCTCGCACATCTCCAGTCCACTCTGAACCAGAACCTGCTCGCACATCTCCAGTCCACTCTGAACCAGAACCTGCTCGCACATCTCCAGTCCACTCTGAACCAGAACCTGCTCGCACATCTCCAGTCCACTCTGAACCAGAACCTGCTCGCACATCTCCAGTCCACTCTGAACCAGAACCTGCTCGCACATCCCCAGTCCACTCTGAACCAGAACCTGCTCGCACATCTCCAGTCCACTCTGAACCAGAAGCTTCTCGCATTTCCCCAGCCCAGTGTCGGCCAGCATGTGCTTCTAACAAACTTGGAAAGGCAAGAATTACTAAGATAAGTAAAAATATTTTTTCAAAATGTGACAAAAATATCTATGGAAATATTATTTGCAGTATTCCTACAACAAATAAATTTGCAGGGTTACTAGATGATTGTAAAGAAGAAAATAGGACAGATATAGTTTTGGCTCTAAATTTAAAAAAAATAAATATCACTGGAGGAGGTGCTCAAAATTTCTCATATTCAAAGACTTGTGATTATTGTGGGAAAACTTTTATGTCCAAGTCATCATTTTCAAAGCATTTAAGAAAATATAAATGTGTAGAACGCGTTAAGAGTACTTATCCTAAAAAATGTGAGGTATGCTTAAAATTTTATTCCTCGAGATCCTCTTTTGCAAATCATTTAAAACGCTGTAAACCAAAGATTTGTGATGTTTTACCAAAAAGCAATTGTAATAATTTATTGGAGGCTAGTGTTAGCTCTCAAGCAGAAATTGTAAAAAAGCCCAAATTATGTTTAGTGCCAGTCAAAACAACTTTAGATAATCAGCATTTAACTGATAAGTGTGAAAATTCTCCCCAGTTGTGTCTAGAATGTGGTAGATTTTATAGTGGTAATGAATATTTTAATGAACACACAAAAAGATGTACTGGTGACAAGAAGCATGAATTGTATTTTTGCACAGAATGTGATAAAGCTTATGTTAGTGTATGGAATTTAAATAAGCATCTTAATGTTGTGCATGACATTAAAAACATCAAAACTTATTCTTTCAATTCTATTTCAAGTTTTAAAATTTGGTTAGAATCTGAAACTATTGGTACTCATACTTATTTTAAAAAATCAACTGGGAAAAAAATATGCGGTGAGAAAACATTCTATTATTATTCTTGTCAATTTTTTCATCCGTCATATCAATCAAGGATTAATTCAAGGGCAGAGCGAAACGGTAAACGTAAAAATAAAAAGGGGGTAATTCCTTTCAATATAAGTTGTCCTGTTAAGATCTGTGTATGTGAACAAAATAATTTGATATTGGTTACATATTATTCCATTCATAACCATCAAGTCAGTTACGAGAACACTAAATATCACCCCCTTAAAGAAAGTTCACGTGATTTAATTAAATCTTACTTATTACTTTCCTTTCCCATTTCAAAAATTGTAAATTTATTACGTGGCGATGTAGGATGTCGAGATAATAGAAATTTTTTTCCTACAAAGGAAGCCTTCATATCTCGTACAATTCAGCCAGCCAATGATGCTATGTCTGTTTCTTGTATAGTAGAGGAATTAAGGAAAGAGCCATACAATCCTATTTTAATTTTTAAATTGCAGAAGTCGAAAACAATTTGGGGCCCTGCACATTTAGATAACTTGCAAAACTATGAAAGTTCTTTTGCATTAGGTTTACAGACTAAAGCACAAAAAGATATGTTAGTTAAGCATTCAGATAAAATTCTTTGTATTGATGCAACTCATGGCACAAACTTTTATGACTTTTATCTTCTTTCTCTGCATGTTCAGGATGAGTATGGTCAAGGTTATCCAGTTGCACATTTTATCACTAATGATTTAGATTACCATACCTTAATTGCTTTATTTTCAAGTTTACATTGTCGAATTCCTGACCTGAATGTAAATACGGTAATGACTGATGATGATGGTTATTCCTTTAAAGCATTTAATTCTGTATTTGGTCCAAATATAAAGCATCTACTATGCCAATGGCACGTTTTTCGCGCTTGGAAAAGGCAGTTATCTTCAAAAGTATGTGATAAGTTTCTCCGTCAAAAAATGTTAGATGAGTTATTAAAAATAATGAAGGAAGTGTCTGAAATAAATTTTGAAAATAAACTTTTAATGTTTATCGACAGCAATTCAAATGAATGCCAAAATTTTATTGATTATTTTGTTAGAAATTATTCTGGGAGAAAAGAATTATGGGCAACCTGTTTTAGACAATTTCCACATGGTAATACTAATACTAACAATTATTGCGAATCTTTTCACAATCAGTTAAAAACAATATATCTTGAGCGTAAGTATAATAGGCGAATAGATGATCTTGTTTCAACTCTTTTGGAAATGGAAAGGGATCGATTTTTAAAATATTCTTGTAATGTTATTAATAATATTCCTACTCATTCCAAGTTCACTAAAACTGTTAAAGAGAAACATGACAGGGCTGTAAAGATTCAGAATACAGATGTCATTGAATATGACAATCATTGGGAGGTTAAATCTCAATCTGTAAAAGGAAAGATATATGTAGTAAGAAAAATTGCAGATGCTTGTATTTTATTGGATCATTGGAGCTTTAAATGTACGAATATGTGGTGGTAACATTATAAGCCAGATAACAACTTCCGGAGAAAAGAGTACTCTTTTGTCTAGTGGTTATGTTACTCGGCTATGAACCCTAACGTTGCGAGTTCGAACCTCAACCCGCACAAATATTAATTGCGAGGCATTGTGCAGTCATTTGTATCATTGCTCTTGTGAAGACTGCAGCAATTTGTGCAAGCACATACATAAAATTCATTTAATGTCTGCCAAACCTAATATGTACACAACTGATGATTTTTATAAATTTGATGAAGAAAATAGTATTACAATTAATTCTGATATTTTGAGTGAAAAATTAAATCCCAACATGTTATCTACTAATGAGAAGTGCAGATCAAAGGAGGCAGAGTGCAAAAAGTTATGTTCGGAAATATTAACCCTTTAAGCAGTTTGCCCGTACAGTGTACGTGCTACCCGAAATTGGCCTCATCTGGTTTGCCCGTACGGCGTACGGGCATCGATATTTTCTCCTTTCCTTTTCTGGTTTGCCCGCATTTTTCATTATTGAAAGAGACTATTTAGTATTATTATTTTTCAACAGATGGTGTGGCTTGCCCATGTAAATGAAATGCTTTTCATCCGGGTTTTTCTATGTAGCGGGAAAGCGGAAACTTTTCTTTGAAATTTTTGTTCTACTGTATGCCGTGCTTGTGAATCTTATGGAAATTATGGATGGAATAGACGACGAAAATACTTTCTTGTTCGATGATGAACTACCTTCTGATACAGATATTTCTTCTAATTAATCGGATTATTCCTCAGATGACTCGTGCAGTGAGCTCAGATGCATGCAGAATGTACTTGAAAAAAGCAAACATTTAGGGGGTTTTGTGTCCAAAATTGTAAAATAAAAAATGTTGTAAAAGCATTAAAAGTGAAAAAAAAAATTAAAAAAAAATTCTTAATATTCTTATTCTATTAAGTATGGCACTTAATTATATGCAATAAAAAATATGCCTTTTTTGGAAGCATTTCTGGTAAAATAATTGACCGCTTAAAGGGTTAAAATTAATAGAAATTCCACAGATTAAAAAAATCATGCTAAATAATGTAGTTAGTTGTTTGAATAATTTAGTAGCTGGCATGCGTGGGGTTTTGAATCTTAAAAATAATCTGGCTTCTGTTACACCTAAATTATATGTTGCACCTAATCAAAAAATTAATCCATAGATTAAGTTTTTTAAAACTTCTCATAGAAAAAAAAGGAACTGCTCGGCCCGTGAAAATTGCAATAAGAAGCAAAAATTAAATGAAGTACTTCTTGATGAACCTAATAATCTTTCTGAGCAAGAGACAGATTTAAAATCCTTTAATGTTAAAAATTCTGAATGTGTTAATATTGATGTGTTTCATAGATTTAATAAGTTTAATGTCACAAATCCTACTGCTACAATATTAACTATTAATAATATTGATCTTTCATTTTATATGTTAAAATCTTTAGATCCATTTGTTACTATCAAAGAAGAAAAATATCTTAAATCAATATCGTCAAATTTCAAAAAAGGTTGGCTATACGATTCAGTCATTGATGTATTTAATTTTGTATTAACCAGAAGATTCACAAATTTCAAAGCTGTAGAATCTTTACACTCTCTTTTGATTTTTAATCAAAAAAACATTCTTCAATTTCCTTGGATTCAAGAAATAGCAAATTTTGATTTTCTTATAATTCCTGTAAATTTAAATTCCCATTGGACTTTAATTATAGCTGATTTGAAAAATAAAATGTTTGAATATTTTGACCCATTTTGTTATAAGCCAGATAAGGATACTTCAACATTAATAAACCATTGGTGTACAGTATTAAATAATTCGCTTAAATCAAATAGCCACTGGCAGATTGTTTTTCCACCTCATGTAAAACAAATAGATGATTTTAATTGTGGTGTTTATATTAGCTACTATGTGTATCAAAAATTAAACAATTTATCATTGATTGAAAATTTTGATATAGTTGCTTTTAGAGCATTAATACTTGTACAAATAACTGCAGGCTTAAATTTTTAAAATGCTAGTTTTGTTTTGAATACACATTTTCAGCATTGTATGCTCACTACATTTCTTTAAGTAATTTTTAAAAAATGGGAATTGAACTGTACACCATTAACTTTAACTTTAAACTTTAAATTAATAAAATTCCCAATGGTTGGGTTTAGGTGATTGTCTAGACATTTTCTGGCTTTCATTTAAGCTCTTAACTTTTAGGAAAATTCCTTGTTTATTTCAGTTTCAGTAACAATCAGATGCGAATTATCAATGATGCATTGGGGTAAGAATGGAGAACCTGACTTCCTAGTAAGTATATGAAATTTAAATCTGTAATATAAATTAAAAGATTATGATGTGAATTCTAGATATTGAAATGTGTGCTTTGAAGGGTTTAAAAAATTGTTAACTATTCATGTTGTTGGTTATATTATTAAAAATCCCCTTTTATTTATTTTGTCTTCTAATAAAGGAATAACATTCCCAATGGTTAGGTTTAAGTGATTGTCTAGATATTTTCTAGCTTTCTCTTAAGCTTTTAACTTTTAGGAAAGTTCCTTTTAATATTTTAGATTCAGCTGAAGTAATCAATTCTGCATTGAAATTGGAATGGAGAACTAATTTTCATGTATGTTCAAGAACCTTTTAAATATGCAAAGCTTTATTTAATGTAAGCTGAAATGTACTGTAAATTTTTTTGAGTAATAGGAAATGAAAATTCAATTAAAAGTGTTTTTCATTTGCATCTGAAATAATCCTCTTATAGGAATTAAAAATGTAATCATTTTTTATTAAAATTGTTGCACTTTTTTTTTTGTTATTTATAAACTCATTAATTAACAGCTAACTTAAAAGCCTTATTCACTTTCTTAATCTTATTTCTAGATATTTTTGTTGTTGTTGTCTTTATTTTTGGCAATAACCTTTGAATATTACTACAACATTAAATAATTGTTTTCAATCTTCAGTCAGTTTTTAAATCATTTAAACATGTGTTTCAACAATATGTTTGTGTACATACATACACACACACATACAAGCCATATAACATGCAAAAATGCATTATGCTTGTATGAAAAAAAAAATGATCTTTCTATGTTTTGTTATCATGTTAACAAAAGCTGAAATTAATAGGTTAACTCTCACAAAAAAACTAAATCTAGGAAAATGCAATTCTTAACATGTATCTATGAAATAAAATATGAAACATATTTTTTAGAAGAACGAATGCAAGAAAAGGATTTCTGTAACTTAAAATATCTTTTATTAATTTGATAGTTATAGTCAGCTCAATGCCTTTGGAGTTTTCTTTGACCTATTAATGTTTATGATTGCAATATAAATATTTACTGATATATAAACTGAGATTTTATGATTTGAAATGATAATGTTTTAGAACTCTAAATATTAATGTATAATAAGAATTTGATCATTGTAAAATCAAGTACATGTAAATAAAGTATAAATGCCAAAAGGTGTGATTTTATTCATCTAAATTTAGTAATAAATTAGCCAATAAAAAAATCATGTTGGAATTTAAAATTGTCAACTTTATTATTTATTTGATGTCTTTGCCAACATGGCTGATTTGTCAGGATATTGGTTGTACTTAATTTCAATTATATCTCGTATTTGACACTGTAGGTCAAATGATGTGGGCTGTAGAGAGTTAACACACATTCATTCATCTTTATTATTATTATAATAGATATTATTTTTTTAAAAAAAGGGATCAAAAGTGATAAATCCTGTGCTTCCTCCTTATCTGACAGTAAAATAATTTTAATAGTATGTAAATATATAATATATTAAATGAAAAAAAAATGTTTACTTTACATCAAATGATACTTAGTTATATATTATAAAAGAACCAATAAAAAAAGAAAGAAATATATAATTATGATTATGAGAGGTGTCTTTTTTTTTAAATTTAAAATCTATAAAATACTTTATTTAAAGATTTATATCAGTATATGTTTTGCTACCTGAAGTATGCAAGGAAGATTGGCAAAAAATCATTACTCCTCTTTAATTTCTGTATAATGTAACTAAGTTTATATGTCTGTACTATTCTAAATGGTATGGCATGAAATAAGAAAGGTGAAATATTAAGAGAAAACTTCTGCACACATGCTAACAAATAACAGAAATGGGACTTAATTTTAGAAAATATATTCTCATAAGCACATCTATCAATAATTGTCTTGTAAAAATGTTTATATTAATAACATAAAATTTTAATAAAATCACTAAGAAAGAGACTACATATATATATATATATGTTCATTACTTTTTAATTTCTTTCAACACTCAGGATGAGAAACACCATTAAATAATATAGAACATTATTAGTAATAACAATTTTTGTGTATGGCAAAAGCAGTGGTAGTGATAATCATTACAATAATTTTATTTGCTTTGAATACCATTTTTGATGAGAATTTTTAGAAATATACAAGTATTCATTTATCATACAAGTTTGTAATTATATTATTGAATGATTTTAGAAATTTGAGGGAAGAAAATGTGAAAAAAATTATTCATTTTTAAGCTATCACATATCTTATTCCTCAAAACAACAGTCTGAGCCACAGTAAATATGTTAATGGTCCAGTAGCCATAACACTATATAATAAAATTGTAAATAATACATTTTTACTGTAATTTTCAAAATTCATAATTAAACTCTTTTAACAGATCAAGTTCAGTAGAAACTGCATGGTATCAGAAATATACAGGGGGAAAAAAATTTTAAGGCTGAGAGTTGTATATGGAACAAGTTTCAGGATTTAAAATCCTTGGAATCATAGTTTTATTCATTTCTTAAAATTTTTTCCATAGACATAGAATGTATATTTCGCAGACAGATTTGAAACTTGAAATATAAAATTATTTCCTTCTTCTGAAATAATTATAGATATGAGCAATTATTTTCACTTGACATGAAATAAGTTCACTGTCAGATAGAGAATTACTGATATTCACCTTGTATCATTTTGAAATTAATACTATTCACAACTTATTTCCTGAAATAGGAATGAGGGTAGTTGAAGATTCCTCGTGCAAAGAAGGAAGCATTGATATCAGTTTGTCTTTCTTCTTTTATATGACATTTTTGAAATAGGCCAACATTTCCAGAAAGATTTTTTTTTTTTTTTGTCTTCTATATAAACCTTGTTTAATATGAGTTTGATATATTTGCTATAAAGAATGAGTGGAATTTATGATAGAGTTAATCACTTTACAATGCAATTGGAACAAGATTTTGTGTAAATATTTCAAATAAATTATTGAATACATGAATCAAGAATCCTTTTAATTAAATAAATGTTGGTTTGATGATACCTATAATTTGATGTCACCTAACTGATACTGATAATTTGATTTCAGCTAATTACATATTTCATTGTTTTTTATTATGTACAAGTTAAAATTTTTGAATGTTGATTCCAAAGAAATATTTCACCCTATGAGCCCTGCCCGCCCGATATCGCCCCATTCGATAGGCTCCTTCTTCAGGCGCCTATCGACTGGGGCGGTCAGGACTCATACGATTAAAGCAGATTGTAGGTAAAACTGGTAATGCAAAATATCATATGTGCATATATGTAAAGTATAAGCATATAATTTAAACGCATCAAATATTTTAATAAATTTAACCTTGAAGTTATGACTAAGATAATTATGAAAGGATAAAACCTGGAGAGGAAACCCTGTAGGGTTGTGTAAAAATACTTTTTTTATGCAAAATAAAATTTTCTATTTATAAAGTCTACAATAGAATAAGAATTTCAGAAAAATAATTTTAATTTCAAAATTATCTTTATATAAGAATTTAAAACAGGGAACACATAGTAATATTAACTGTTACTGAATAACTATTACTTAATTATTGCATAATTTAAGCAAACAAAATTAATTTATAACGCAAGAACTACTGAAAATTTCGGAATGGAATTTGACACTCACTTATATATAAAGGCATATATTGGGCCCAAAATTTTGAAAAATCTGTTTCCGTAATGGAAAAATTCCGTGATACTAACACTATGTTAATCATCTTTATTAATTACTTTTTCGACCTATATAAACCTGTTTTCTTGAATAATTTTCATCGACACCAAATATAACATAAAAAGTCATAAACATCACGAAAACTCAGATTTTTATTCTCAGAGGCCCGTATATGAAAGTAATGAGAAACCGTATATGCATTTTTGGAGATAATTTCTTCTAACGATTGAAACCAGAATTCGAATTATAACATAAAAAAGAAAGGATTACAATTTTAGTAATAAAATAATCTATCAAATTTATTTAAATTGTTGCGACTTAACGTATTGCATTTATATGTATGTTAAAGTAAAGACAGATAGTTAATTTCCTGATGGACTCAGTTCTAAATATGATACGTATCTATATTTTATGTGCTGAATCTTTCTATCACAATTCATCTATCTAGCTTTTTATGTTTTGAATTATCGTGTTCACCTGCACCTTTCAGTAAAATCAATTTTATTTCCAGTCAATTCTTTAATTTTTCAAGATTTTAATGTTATAGTAATACTTTTTATTACTTCAGTCATTTTATTTATTTTCAGGCACTTAGTGACTATACTAAATACATTTATTTTCCTACATATTCATTGCTATTTATTTTAATAAGGAGAAAATTTTCAAAATAATAACTAATCAAGTTTAATAAATTGTCATGCACTCAGTTTTTGAATTAGAAGTATGAATATTCTTTAAATTTTCTAAGCCTTGCTTGTGACAATTCTTTAGAATATTCATACTATTTACATTCTCTCTCATCTTCTTTCATTTTCGTAGCTCTATTTTTATAAAGTTGGTGGGAAAATGACGGAAGAGCTGTATTTTTTATTACTTTATTGCTTAGTAAACAAAATTTTTCAACGTCTTCTAGTTTACCGACTAAAATTTTTAAAAACCAAAAATGAGAAAATTAAAATTCGCATCTTTGCAAATATTCTCTTCATAACCTGTCAAATGGAAAGTGAAATTTTTTTCTGAAGAGACAAATATTTGCATATAGGCAATTTAAAGTATTAATTTAAAGTCTTATCAGTGGTTTTCAAGTATTACGATTTCTTCAAACTTCCACATCATATAAATGGAGATATTTTATTGTAATTCGAGGAATTTTGTTGATTTTCACTGTAATATTCATACTAATCAAAATATTTTTTTAAGTTGCAATCTTAACTTCAAAATAAAAATAAAAAACGCAGCTAAACTTAATGTTAACAGAAATAGTCTCCCTGAAACTTTTTCATATACTCTCTAATAATGATGTTATCATCCCTCCTCCTACCACAAAAATGGACCTTAATAAAGGTCGTATACATCACGAGTATTCAAATTTTTATCTTCAGAGCCCCGTAAATGAGATCATTGTGCTTCTTAATACAGCTATGCAAACTGCGTATGTATTTTAGGAACTGTTTCTTCTACCGATTGTACCCCGAATCCCAAATATAACAGAAAAGCCGGATTGCAATTTTAGTAACAAAATTACCTACCAAATTTCATTTATTTTGATTTCAGTTATCGCATTTAGATATTATTTAAAATATGACGTGGAACTATATTTTAGGTGCTTTCTATAAAATCTTATAATCTATTTCTATACGTTTTGTACTTATCGTGTTCACCTGTACTCAAATAGTCGTACAGACTTCCTGAGCATGGATTTCGTTCAAAATTTGATATAAATCTACAAATTTAGTATAAAACTCATGCACCAAATTTTATAATTCTCGAAAAAAATACATAAATAAATAAAATAAAATTTAAGTAAATTGAAAGTCATGATTTTGATTACTGTGTATGTTTCAGATCTTCCCGAGTTTGAAAACATGTTTTGAGAACATTATAATTGAAAAATGATTTGAGCTACATGTACGAAATTTGGTGCATGGATTTTATGCTAAATTTGAAGATTTCATTAAAATTTTGAACGCAATCCATTCTTAGGAAGTCTGTAGGGCTACTTGAGTACAGGTGAACATAATAAGTAAAAAAGCGTTAAGAGTTAGATAATAAGGTTTTATTAAAGTACCTAAAATATAATTCTTTGTACATCACAAACATAAACAAAATCCTACGAAATCAGGTTTTAAACACTAGCAATAAACAAATAGCCAACATTAAAACAACAACAATAAAATATTTATTTATTTTTTAATTAAAATTTTTTTTCTCATTAACGAAATAAAGAGTAAGTATTATAATCTTTAAAACATTTGACTTGAGATTTTGACGAATGTCTTAGTTTTAAACCTCAATAAGTACAAAAGAAAAAAAATTGGTATAAAGTTTCACTGTTTGTTTGTCCTGGAACGCGATAACTCAATAGCGCTTTGAGCTCGACAAATGAAATTTGGTTCATGATATTTACACCAAATTTGTTTTCTACCAAATTTTGATCGAAATCCATTCAGATATAGTCTATCTGTCCAGCTGCGCTAATATAAATTAACATGATAAAAGGAATAGAGCTAGATGGATAAAATTTGGTACATAGATTTAACATTTTATGTTTAGATATCTATCTCATTCGAAACCAAATCAGTCAAGGGGTTGACCGTCTGTTGTTCCATATATTAAAAATAGAATTTTCACAAGCACTCTATGAATTTGTGACAACAATTGTAGTTTTGTATAAAATTTTGTTTTCAATGGATTTTGGAAAAAATTCGTCTCAAACCCAAGTTTAGTTTTCGGTTTCTATTAACAGCATGCTATGGAGTAATCCTTCTAAAAAAAACGTCGAAAATCACTCGATAGATTCAGTAAAAACACTAAATTTACGCCAAAAATTTATATTTCATAACCGTTCTTTGCGAATATTATAATAAAAATACAAGCCTTTATCCAAGATCCGCAATTTTATGTGGGAATAGGGAAAGAGATGACGCCCTTATTAAAGCATAACGATGAAGTTTTGGGAAGATCACTCCAGCTGGCTTATTTAATTTCAAAATAAGATTTAATTTAAAAGAAGGTTTTTTATTAGCCAGGGCCCTGTCTATATAGTTTACTGGTATTCTTAAGTCCAATACTCAGATTGTATTACAAACTTTCCATACTTTTACCTTTACTTTAAAATTACTTTTTACCCGATTATCTGAAAGACATTGTAATGTTTCCTTAGTAAATACCCCCCCCCCCACCCCCATACTCGTCCTCAAAAAAGTCACAAATGTAAATGTCCTAATTTTGGGGTAATTCCGAAATACATTTTTTATATTTCGGAAGCAAAAACTTGCTTTTTAAAAATTATTGAAAAAATAGAATATTTTGAAGTATTTATTTATTTGGAGAGTTTTAAAATATGTTGCAGATTACATTTTCATATGTTTACCTTCATTTTCAGCGTTATTTTAAACAAATATTGTAACAATCAGTAATTAATAAATGAAAATGTTTGATGTTTCTATTTAAAGAGTCAGTTACAAAACAAGTATTGAAATAATACATATAATTATTAGTATAATCAAAAATATTAATTTATTGTCATCGAAAGATATTGTTCTAAACTAATGGAGTTCGCTGAAATTTTTAGTTTTAAAAACTTTGTTTCTTGTCTATAAATAATTTAATAGATAAAACTTTATCAAAGTAGATGTTAAAAATATTAGATATTTTTGATTAAAAGTCGACATTCAATTGTTTCTTTGACGATGTATGCTTTTTTTTTTTTTGCATGTGTTATTCATTAATTTTTTAAAAGAAATTATAAATTTAAGGAATTTATTTTTAGTTTCATTAAAAAGTTAAAATTAATTGACTATGAGTTATTTTATTGTTTGAATTAATCAAATGATTATAAATTAAATTGGAAAAAACTGAGTATCAAAATTTCTATCTCGAATTAAATCATCGAAATCTTCTGCCCGGCGTGTAAAATTTCAATTTATTCTGACTTTCCAATTATTTTTTTAAAAGAATAAAAAGTCCTCATTAAATTCACAATAATATCACTCATCCATTTGGCTTAACTACTGTTGGCTTCACCTCGCTCTCCGGTATTTTTTTTTTTTTTTTTTTTTTTTTTGTTAAAATAAGTATTATCTACTTAAGAAGTGACCTATTTTTACTTTTTATAAAGATATATACGAACCCTCAATCCTTACGCATGCGCAGAAAAGAGGACAACTTCGTCACTTTTACTTATTATACGAACCCTCAAGCATAGCCACGCCTCCTCCAGGATGATTGACACGGACAACTTCGTCACCGGTCTGGATAGTTTTCCTACCGGGAGGGTCGTTCATGTATAGATAGGTATATAAATAATTTTGATTGAATTATTCTATGCAATGATTTAAATTAAGAATTTTGATCATTTGAGTGATTAATTTTATCAAATTTTTGAAAATGCAATTATTAAAAATAAAAATTTACACTATTATAAATATCAGCTTTGTAAAAAAATGTTTTGTTTTATTATCATTTTCTCCTATTTAATCATATACATTAATAATATACATCGTATATTAAGATAATATACATCGTATATTATCTTACTATATATATATGTAAGCATTATTTGTTGTGAAGCATGATGCAGTTTGAAGACAGTGAAGATACTTTTAATTTCATGACGTCGTTTTATTTCATTTTGAAGAAGCAGGCATATGTACAAGCGATGAGCACACAGAACGACACAGAGAAGGAACGAGGAAAAAGCTCTTGGACATTTTATCCCTGGTCTTATATAACCTATGATTTTGATAGGGAAAATATTTCTTTACAGTGCTAATATATTACGAGATTTCGATAGGGATTTTCGTTACACGCGCGGAGAAGGTAGGGGAAACAAAGGGAGATTTTAAAAAAGAATTTGCCTCATCAGCGGTATTTTGTCTTTTCACGCGGAGTGTGGAAAAGTTAGTTTTAGCTCATGCAGCAGTTTAACAAAGCTTCTCTTGAATTAATTAAGTAGAGACAGTGGAATTGGATCACAAAATAAGAGAATATTTTAGAATAAAGTTACTATGGGCTAAAAATCTTGAAAATTAATTAAATTGAAATTAGAGTTAAAATATCATTATATATATATATATATGTATAAACCTTTATATTAAAACAGTTTATGTTGCTTTAACCATATAAAATTCTTTATGATTCTGTACTATTTTTCAATATATGATTTATTAATCAAATACTTTCACAATTACATACTATATCACTTTTATTGTTATTTAATTTTTGTATATTTCTGATTAGTGCATAACCCAAAGGCATTTTTTTTTTTTTTTTTTTTTGTTCTTTCTTTCAATTATAACACTAAGAATATGATGATAAGGTTTCATGAGGAATATAATAATCTTACATGTCTGATTTTAAATTCATTTATAAATTTTACATTATTTTAGATTCTCTGTCAAGTCACTCATGTATTGCTTTAACCCTCTATTTTTTGTAATTTTTTTAAACATATATATTTTAAAATTCATTATATTGTTGTTTGAATTTTTGTATTACTGATTACTTCATAAAAAATAGCGTTGATTTTCAATAATGGCACAATGTATGTTATATTTTATTTGTTTCTAAACTTTATTTTAAACTTTCTATCTTGTCAATCTAGAGTTCTATTACTATTCTGCAATTTTTTTTCTTAAAATCTCTTCAATTATATTGTTTGAGTTTTTGTATTATTAATTAGTCCAGAAGATTCAGAATTTGTTATGCTTTTTAATTTTTATAATTTGTATACAGTGGCAATTATATTTATGTCGCATGGTTTTCAGATATTTTAGAGAATTAATCTT
Organism: Argiope bruennichi; assembly: GCF_947563725.1. Lineage (NCBI taxonomy): Eukaryota > Metazoa > Arthropoda > Arachnida > Araneae > Araneidae > Argiope > Argiope bruennichi. The sequence continues at coordinate 110,698,537 of NC_079156.1, forward strand.
TTTTTTTTTTTTCTTATCTTGATTTTTATCTTTTCTACCTATACATTGTAAAACTTTTGTAAATTCTACATTAAATTATACTCATAATAATTTACTTCATAATTTCAAAATTTGTTTTGTGATTTTGATATTTGAAAAATGTTTATATTCATAACTTAGTGTAGAATTCATCTTACATTTTGTAAAAAGTAATCAGATGCATTTTGTAGTTCTTATGTCTGTAATAAAAATTTCAAAATTGTTTATAATTCTTCTAATTTATTATTCTGATTCAGTTTTACATTTCAGTACACTTTTTCTTTCATTTAGCTTAGAAAAATGTCAAGTAAAAATATCAAAATATTTATTGCTTAAAATAAATAAAATGAATATGATGATATAAGAAATCTCTTATAATTTTCCTATAAAAACACTAACATTTTGGTATGGCAACATAATATAGCTTGTCAGATTTTTATAAAAATATAAAATTATTAATATCTATAATTTATAATTTCAAATAAAAAATTGAAACTTTTATTTAAATTAAAATGTTCAGAAATCAAATTTTTAAAAATATATTTGTATTATTTAAATATATCTGAAAGAATGAAATAATAAATTGAATTCTCTGAATTAAAAAAAAATTACTGAAAAATCTTGGCAGCTACACCAGTAGTCATGGAGGGACAAGAGTTGAAATCATATGAGTTATTAAGATTTTTCTTAAAGAAGAAATGGTTAATAGTTATTTTTGGATTATTGATTAATTTTGTTTCTGATAAATGCATATCTATCATGGATATAGTTACTCCATGATTGACTCCCTTTTGAGTATATAGTCATGTTAAATTTTATCTAAATATTGTTTATTTTTAAGAATCCAAAGAATTTGGGGAGGGGATCTTATTAAATTTTATTTTTGTCTCTTTTGATAAACATTTTATTACTAATTTAAACTGATGATTTTTTTCCCAGTTATCTTTCTTTGATTGTACCATAATAAAAACTTAAGTATTCATCAAACTTAATGTATATGCAGTAACAAAAAGTGTATATGTTTTAAAAGAAAGTCCTTGCCACTGAAAAAATATGTAGCTGCAGAATAGTTCACGTTATTTTATCACGTTAATAAAAACTTAAGTATTCATCAAACTTAATGTATATGCAGTAACAAAAAGTGTATATGTTTTAAAAGAAAGTCCTTGCCACTGAAAAAATATGTAGCTGCAGAATAGTTCACGTTTATCACAGTAAATTTGACAAATTGCTTTTTCTCTTTGTCAGAACTGAATTTCAAAACTATAATTCATTATTATTATTTTTTCAATTATTTATTAGACTGAAATAAAATTTAATGAATGATTGAAATCAGTGGAAGTATATCCCCTTAAATTCTTTGCTCAAAAAAAGGTTTTAGATCAAATTTTCGTTCCACTGATAGGGTGTAGATACTTATTATATTTAAAATTATTATGTACATAAAGTACTTTTATTGCAAAAATAGTTAATGGGATTATTTCATTAAAAAATACATTGATTAAATGGAATTTCGATGGATTACATAGAATCTTTAAGTGGAAAATTTATTACATTCTTAGAAAAATTAGGAAACATGATGTAAATAATCCTGTTTTTTATGAACTAGGATTACGATGATAGTTGGAAACTTTAGTACTATATATAATTATTGTATTTTTTATTCTCACTTCATATTACTACAAAAATAAGATCTAGAATTTGTAATTTTTTATCATCTCATTTTTCAATTTTAAAAAAAAAAGAAATTTTTTTCAACTAAAATACTTAACAAAAGAAGATATTGTTACAAATCTGTAATTTCGCTACCCGGCACGAATAGTGTCATCCTGGGAAAAACCGTTAAAACCTTTGTAAGATCTGTCCTGTGCGTCAATGACCTGAGAGATTGGCGGCCATTTGGCGACGAATTTAGCGACTAAATGGATCATACTGGAAAGTTCGAGAAGTTTCACGATCCATTCAGTAGGAACTGAGATACACACAGATACATCCTGATTGGTATGAAGATTCTAGCCCCGCCTCCCGAAACTATAAAAGACGGGCACTCTGAAGCTGCAGTGAAGTGTGTGTATCATCAGAAGTGGTGAGTGAGAGTAGTCGGAGTCGCCAACACGTAGAGAAACTGGAGGATTAGACAGCAAGAAAGCTGCTTAACTAGCAATTAAATGTGCTGCGTCATTATGATTGATCGAAGGTATTTTGTTGTAGAAAAATTTTTGTAACAATATGAAGAAAAATAGCAGCTTCAATTAATATGCTGGTTGATACTTCCTTGTTGCTCAAAAGCCCTTTTTAAAAATGATTTCAAATGTTATTCTCAGAAATTCCGCAAAGGAAGATAAATTTCTTTAAGTTTTCTAAATTATTATATTAAATTCATAGATATGGGTATTTGATTACTAACATTTTTAAATAAAGCATTTAAAATTTTTAAAAAATAAGGTAAATCTTTATTTCACTTTAAATATAAGAGAAAAAAAAACATAACCATACTTTCCTAACTTACATCCTCAATATAGTACTGAAGATACATTAATTTTACTGTCATTTTTCCGGAAGTTTCATTAAATATTTAAGAAACCAAAAATCAACCCTATTTTTAAAGTTTTAACTATAAAACTTTTTATTTATAAAATACTTTTTTAATTAACTTTCAAAATAGGTTGAAAAAAAACTTCCCTACTTTTTTTTTAATAGTTGTAAATGATAAAATATTTTTAACATTTTTGATTTTCTAAACACGAAAAAATTCTTCATCCTGATGATGCTCCTGACGTAAGCGGATAGCGAAAGAACGATCATGAACCATAGTGAATATTACTTATTTTCTCCAGTAAAATCTGAGCATGCGCAGAGACACTCAGTCGTGTTCAGAAGTTAACATTGTATGATCGTTCTTACGCTATCCGCTTCTAATCGGATGGATATTACTCGTTTTCTCCAGTTAAATCTGAGCGCAGAAAAACTTATTCCAAATTGTAGAATTTCTGTGGCCATTAGCATCGCATAACGGTGTTTGAATTCAACTTGTTCTAAACTTTGAAATAATTATGAGTAAGTTTTAATTGATTCATAACACCTTATATTTTGAAAGAGTTGATTTTTTTAAGGAATTAAACGTCGTTATATATGGTTAAAATAAGATAGTTGTTGTATTGAAATGGAGGTTTGTTTTCCTGCATAGCTGTATTGAAAGTTTAATACTTGCTTCTTTAGTAAATAAAAAACGCGTGAAGTTTTGTTTGTATTTTTTTTAAATCTAAGATTATATATATATATTACTGACTTTTTTATATGGTAAAAGTGAGTTATAGTGTGCTCCCTGCTGCGCCAACAATGCCAAGTCGCCAATAAAGATGGCGGACAAAATAAACAAATACTTACGCGGAACAGTTACGGTTACCATTTCCCGTCATATAATTAGGACTTTTTAAAAATAAGTATTGTCTTTTTTTTACATACTGCCCAGTGCCTTCTACAGATGCCGAATTTTTTACATTAAAAAAAACACCCTACGGCTACGCTAGCAGCGGGAACCTAGTAGCTTCGCTAGCACATTGAACATAAGGACTGTTTGTATAACAGAAAAAGTACATAACCAAAAGAAAGAAGCAATCGCAACATTCTCCATACAAAATTTCAAATATTCTTTTCCCAACTTCATCAACTCGTAAAAAAATATATTCCACTCACCCTTCATCCATTCTGCCGGTTCGATATCAAACCATTCTCAATACAAAATTTCAAACAAGCATCCTTTCCTAACTTCAGCAACTCGTAAATATATATATTTACATATTTTACTCACCCTTCATCCATTCTACAGGTTCGAAATACTTCCGACATAATAAATTATGAAGGGAGTCATTCCATTGCAGCTGTCTTTTAAAGTGAGAATGCAGACGATTTTTTAAAGAGCATATTGACAATAAAAATTGCAAAAGAATAAATATTTTCTGTTCGTATTCACATTAAAAAAAAAAAGAAAGCAGAATATAACTTTTAATTATAAACTTAACTTTCTTTGTTTAATAAACTTTTAATTATAATAAAGAATAAAATTAAAATCTTTAATTGATATTTTTTTAATTTAACATTTTTCATAATATAGTTGTAGTTTATGTACAACTCAACCATTGAAAAAGTAGTAAACAAAACAGCATTAGTGTTGCTAGAAAAGCGTTCTGATGGGTTGCAATATTGGCGACAAACTCTTGTGCATACTATTCTTCACTTAATCCTTTTATATATTTAATTATGTTGCATAAATTTCAACATGTAAAATTGAATGATTAGTCAATATATTTTTTCAAAATCAATTTGAAGCATTTATATACTCAATAAGAATTCAGTAGAAGATCAGTGGCAATATTTTAAAATGCGTTTCTAAAAAATATTTTAAAATTTCTTAGAAACTCTCAATTGTATCTTCATTTGGATATGCAATTTTCACTTATAAACATCAAGTAAAGATTCCTTTGCCACAAAACATACTATTTCAAGTATTACATTTTTAGAGGAGACTTTAATTTTGTATAATTACCACATCATAAATGAAATTTCAATTTATGAAAAGTGAATCCAGATTGTCAAAACTTCATAGGTATTAAATCTGTCATAGAGATCATATTATTTAGAATGTGACTTCAATTTTTTACTAGGTCTTAACTTTTTTTCAGTTTGACTCGATTCCCCAGAAATAATTTAATTGTTACCACAAAATTGTCATCTGCATCTGACAGGATTTGCTTATGCATAAATTCCACTTCCACTCTTCGTTACTAAAAATTCATAATAGTTTACCAAAAAAAATTGCTATTATAATTTTATTACATTATTAAAATTCTGAATCATTTAATAAATATGAGCTAAAATTATATAAAATGTTCATATTATAATTCTAACATTTAATCATTAATAAATATGATATTTAAGACTTTGAATAACATAAATTTTGAGTTTTCTGTATTAAATGAGAATTTTGAATATATATATATATATATATAATTAAATAAATTCTGTTCATTTCATTTAATAATAGAATAAATCTTTCTAATATTAAGTATCAATTTTGTTTATTAAAAATAATAAAATTTATTTTTATTCAACTATTTTTTTAAGTAATAAGATACTTGTAATTTTATGCATTATTTATAAAATTTAGTTTATAATTTTCAAATGTCATTGGATATAAAATTCATTATTAAAAAAATAATTGAACAAAAACAAAGATATTTTTCAAGAAAAATAAAGAAAATTATTGCAAACAATTTGTTCTTAAAATGGTAATGCAAAATATGGGATTTATCATCAAAACATATCTGTCTACTCCCAACACGTAGTAGTCTAATGCTAATACAATTTTAGGCTTAATTTGTAGCTGCAGTCAAAAAGTTACAACTCGGAAAATGCTGGTAATAAAAGAAAATAAAATATGTTAAGTACTTACATGAATTACAGAGATATTATATATTTTGTTTTAGGTAATTCATTGGTAAATTAGAATTGGTAAATTTGCATGAATTTGTAATCCATTGGTAAATTTGCATGAATTTGTAATCCATTGGTAAATTTGCATGAATTTGTAATCCATTGGTAAATTTGCATGAATTTGTAATCCATTGGTAAATTTGCATGAATTTTAAACTCAAAAATTATTTAGGAATCCAAATCATGTGAAAGTTCTCCCTGGTTCTGCTATAGAAAACTGACTGGCTACAGCAGAAAGTAATTCATTGCTTATTCTCGAATAGCAACGGCGGAAGGGGTTAGTGTTCCAGACATATAAAACAACTGTATTATTTCCCCAGAGACCCCGATAATGTCTTGTTTCTTTCCAAGATATGCTAAATAAAATAAGAGAACTGCAATAAATTTGCTAGGATTTTACTTGGCAAGAAATTATCTGAATGCAATTTACATGCTGATACTTTCATTGGAAATGGAACCAAAAATATCTGAAGTAGAATATGCCAATTCAGTTATATTAATTAAAAAAACTTTACATTTGTTTTAGGATAAAGAACCTAATTTAGATAAAAGTTATTTATCCATCATGTAAAGAAAGTAATTCCCCTGTTATATCAATAAAACCTCATTTTCTATTGTGCATATATCTATAAAATTTATTTTTAAGATAATGCAAATTTCTTTTGACTTACCATATCAAAACTCTCAGAAGCCAAATGTGATTGAGTTACTACAAATGGGAAATGATTTGTTCATTAAACATGCTCGGCCAGGTATATATTTGAAAACATAATTTTTTTTTTTTTTTTGAGAATTCTATTCTCATTATTGCTGTTTTTGAAGGTTAAGATAATTTTTCTTATTTGTGAAAGGGAAGCTCATGCATTCAAGTGTGCTGAATTCGAATTATGTTAGGAATAAAAGGGTTTAAGAAATGGTTATTCAAAGTGTGAAATGTTACATGTGTTTTTAAAACATACTGCTTAAGAAAAGTACTATCAATTTCAAACTATTATGAAGTTATAAAAGTCTTATTTTTGCTGTGAAAAATAGTTAAAGTTGTTATGTGTTGCTAGAAAAATTTTGTAGTGATCGTAGCACCATCTTTTATTCATGTCATTCTAAAGCGCTACCTATCTACTTTCCCTAATACAATCTATATTAATATTTCACCCGGGGAATCCCCGTTCTATGTATACATGCGCTAAGCAGTGATGTTCATCTGGTTTTAGTGTAATAAAGAGTTTATTTTTCTAATAGCGATGAAATGCTTTATACATTACTCTACATGAACATCACCACAATATAATCAGATAATTCTATTACTCAAAGTGAAATGGTTTCTAATTCTAAGAGAATAAAAACAAGGAATCCCAAGTTTAAGAATTTCAGAAATCATATATATTTCACTTCTTAAATGAAGAAGATGACTGCAAGTTGATAGACTGCCCTGCAAATAGGATATTTAAAATATTTATTTTTTCTGCAATTAATACTTGTTAAAAATTTGGAATAATTTGGTTCAATTCTTTGGAGATTTTATCATGAAAGAAATTGTGATCTTTCTATGCTATCAAAATTTGATAACTTTCTGGATATAATATGATTATAGATGTTTGTAGATAAATGGATATTTGCATGATAATATGAAATCAATAATGTTCTGAATAACCTTTCTACAATAAGTTTTTTTTTTCCCTGTCTTGATGTTTTTGGGGTTTCTATTCTTTTATAACATAAATTGTGAGAACAATACATATATAGAAAAATTTTGAGATGCATGACCAAAAAAAATGACTCTTTTAGAATAATTTTCAATTTATTTTTCTTTGGAAAGTCTAAATTTGTATATAGTATAATGTGTTCAATCACAACAGAACATATGAGATAAGGGATTCTAATAGAAGTTCTTTGACATGCGTCAGTTCAGGAAATGAAATGTTGTGTAACCTTGAAAGGAATGTGTGGATGTTAGTAATTGTTATCCTTTTGTTTGTGCTGTGGGATTGTTAAGCAATTTGTTACAGGCATATTGGAAATATTTAAATGAAAAAATAGAATTTACATCAGGAAATAAGAGAAAAATCTGGAATAAAGTAAATTAACTAGAAAATTAATTATGGTTTTAACTGAATTAATAGATCATTACATTACATATGTATATGATTTTATTGAAATTCACTATACAGATGCATGTATATATGTATGAATGCCATTCTATTTAATCAGTAATTGAATTATTTTCAAATTTAAACTAAAAGCAATAAGTATTCTTTTGAGTTTTGAAATGATTTTAACTTGTTGTGTGTTATAAAACTTCAGAATGTGCGCGTTTATAATGTATAAATAAAGAAAGATATTTTTTATGAGAATTTGCACTATTAAGGTATACAATTTTCGTTATAAAAATTATTTGGTTTTCCTGCATTCTATTTATTTAGCTAAATTTTTTATTATTATGAGTTCTATGTTTTTTTTTGTTTTTTTTTAATATTGCACATTTATTTGTTATAACTTATATTTTAGAAATATATTGCATTCTTATTACAATTCTTCGCTTAACTAAACAGCATTGTATGATCACCAAACTATAATTTTTTATAAGTGATAAATTGTTAATATTTGAAAAATCTTTTGCTGTTTTGCTTGATTTGGTGGAAACTCTCTTCCATGTTCTTTTTCTATAATGTTTGCCATATCTTGCATAATTGTTTTGTGAAATCTCTTATGTTTCTTCAATTATAAATTGTTAGAGAAAATAATATTTATATTTTTATTCACCAGAGAGCTGGTACAAAATGAATATTTTTGCAATTCATACTTTGTCTAAAGAGTGTGTTATATGATGCTTTTACTTTTCATTCTTTCTTTGACCACCTTCTAAATTGCTACACTAGGTTTGTTTGCTACCAAAATTTTTTAACAATAGCATGCTTTCTTGAATTTACATTCTGAATGCTCTTTATGAAGACAGGCTATAATCGGATATGTTATCAGAACCTCCCTTGGTATTGCCTCATAATTTTTTTACTGTTACTTTTGTTTCACTCTATGCTGGAAGTTATAACATTGAAAGTATATCCAGTTTTAATTCTTTCAAAGAATATAAAACAGCTTTTGAAAGAGTAGAAATCTTATTGCTTTCTTTTGAAAACTGAGCGAGTTCCACTATCTCTTTTCAAGTTGAAGCAAGTGTATTATGTAGCATTTGTATTAATATTAATTTCTTTACTTCATCTTTAATGACCAAGTAGAATGTATCCTAGATATGAAAATTAATTTTTTATATTTAAATGCTTATAATTTTGTTTTGATTCTAATAATTGACTGAAGGTTAGTCAGATTGAAAAACTAATGAGAATTGTAAATGTATATGGAAGTGTGGAGAAATTTTTTATCTGCACTTGGTTTTTATAATATGCAGATAATGATATATTTTGTTAATTTTCCAGCATTGTATATTTATTTCAAAACTTTTATTGTAATACTTTTCTGCTTTATCCTCTTTAGAATCAATATATTTTTATTCAAATTGAAATATTATTTTTCTTCAAATATTACTACTGTTTATAAATTGTTAATATACATTGCATTTTTTTTTCCGTGGCATTTATATAAGATGAAGTCAAGATTTTTAAAGAAATGCTGTGCTGTTTTTATCTATTTTAAATTTAAAAGATTTCAAAAATTGAAAATATTTTTTTCAAAATGAAAAGAATAGGAAATATTTAGATCGTTATTTGTCGGTATAACTGATCTCATTAAAAGAATTGAAGGAATATTTTTCAAATAGTTTAAAGAAGACTTTAGTAATTAATTATTATTGAGAACATTCCTGATATATCTTTAATTTCTAAAATATTAATCAAGAAAGATTGTAAACTTGTGATATTCTTTCTGTTAATAAGGAATCTGTTCTTATTCTGTCTGCAAATAAGAAACTCTGGTATTTCATAGCAAATCAGGTAACACAAATAATTATGTAAAATATTTTCAATAATTACTATGGATGTGATATGAGAGAACACTTTATTTGCAATTATTTACATAGAAAGTTTCGAAAGCATATTTACATCGAGAAAAACGAAATCTGAAGGAATTACATTGGAGCGGAGTTGAGCTGCAACTGGTATGACGCTTACATAATCTCCCATCTTGCAATTTTATAGAGTACCTGAAATTGCAAAAAAAGTTATAAATCGAGTCTGTTGGGAATTTTAATACGCCGACCAGCTTTAGTGACATCAGGAGTTATTTTGATTATATAATCATTATTTTCACTGGAATCATGATCTGAAACAGCTGGAGTTGCAGGAAGTTGAGTGTTTGTGTCTTTATCCTTTTGCTGAGCAATGAATGGTAATTTTTCAGAACTTCTGATTTCCAAGGAATAAAGTCTGTGGAATGGTCTTAATTTTTCCCCTTGAGCTGTTCTTACTCTGGCGACTCTTGAATGTCCATCTGCTCCAGGGAGGACTTCAGTTACGATTCCTTAGGGCCAGTGAAGGTGTTTTCCCTCAGTTTCAGGAAGAATTATGTTTCCAACATTCAAAGATTCATCTCGAGTGTGATGACCTTTATGCACTAACATTGCTACTTATTCGTTGCGGAATCTCGTTCTTAAATCATGCCGTAGATTTTGAATAAAACGTAATCTTCTATTTAGGCTTTTACTGTCGATTTCGTCTAAATCAGTTGTATCACTACTAGGAATGCCTTGCAAGAAACAAGCAGGTGTCAATGGCCTTAGACCTTCTGAATTATCTTCAATATATGTGAGACATCTGGAATTTATTGTAGCTTCACAATCACATATAAGAGTTTCCAATTCTTCATAATCAATACTCTTTCGGCCCAAAATTCTTCTTAACATTTCTTTTAGCATGGGGATCATCCGCTCCCACCATGCAGCAGTTGGAGGGTTGAAATTCCATTTAATTTTCTTGAGAGTGGAAAACGACATGATCTTCTCCCAATCTAGATTTTTCAATGCATTACTTGAACCAACGAAGTTGGTGCCGTTATCAGTGTAGATTATATTAACTCGATCTCTTCTAGCAAAAAATCTTCTTAAAGCCATTATAAACGCTTCCGTGGACAAGGAATTGACTCACTCAAGATGAACAGCCCTATAAATAGCACAGGTAAAAAGGACTATCCATGTCTTTTCTCCAGAACTCAAAAACAATGGGCCTGCCAAATCAATCCCTGTGACTTCAAATGCTGCAGCAACTTTTATTCTATTTTTAGGAAGAGGTGCTAAAGGTGGCTCCGTAGGTTTGGCTTTAAATCTTTTGCAAGTAATACATTGAGAGCTTACTCGTTTTGCTATTTTATTGACAGAAATAATCCAGTAATTTTCCCTTTAATTGGAAATGAGAGTTCGAAATCCGGCATGCTGCAACTCACAATGTTTCTGGTGTATCAATCAACGAATTATTTCATGGTTACCCGGCAACAATATTGGGCACTTAAAATTCTCTTCTTCATCTCCCAGTATGAGCTTAGTTCTAACTTTAAGAATGTTGGAATCGTCTTTGAAAGTTTGCATATTTTTCAATGCTTTCATCTTGCTCTCTGCAAAACTTTCCTTTTGAATTAACTTTAGCAAACAGTTTTCAGCTGATTGGACTTCTTCATAGGTTAGTTTGGTTTCCTTACATTTTTCTTTAAGACGACAGTTTTTAATAAAACGTAGTATCCAAGCCAGCATTCTTAAAATCTTTGTATATTTCGAGAAATAAAGTAGATTGTCAGTAAAGTTAACTGATTCATGCTCAACATTACTGACTATTGTTTTCCTTTTCTCTGATTCAACTAAATTTTCATCAATAATTTGTTTTTCATTCAAAGGCCAGAACTCTTGTGATTTTGATAACCATTCTGGACCTTACCACCACTTGCTCTTCAATAAAATCTTTGCATCACAACCTCTTGAAGGAAGGTCTGCTGGATTCATATGACCTGGCACGAAATACCAGTTATCAGAATTGGTATATTTTCTTAATTCAGTTATTCTATTTCTTACAAATGTATTCCAAGAACTATCCCGTTTAATCCACGTTAAGACAACAGTCGAGTCAGTCCAAAAGTATACTTCATTAAATTTTACCTCAAGTCCATCTGTCACTTGGCAATATAATTGGGATAATATAAGAGCTTCCAACAATTCTAATCGAGGAATCGTAATTTCCTTTGTTGGTGACACTCTTGACTTACTTGCTACTAATTGAACGGAAACTTTCCCGTTATATTCAGCACGTAAAAAAATACATGTGGCATAAGAGGCTTCACTGGTTTCACTGAAACAGTGAAGACCTATCTGACAATCTTTAAAAGGATTTGAAATGAGTCTTCTTGGGATTTTGCAATCTTTTAGCAGATTTACATGTTTGTACCAGGCTAAAAATTCATTACATATATCTGGTAGAAGCACATCATCCCAATTAATTTTTCTTTTCCATGTTTTTTGAAGAATGATCTTTGGAATTAGAGTAGTTGGACTCGTAAATCCTATTGGGTCGTAAATTCGTTGAGCAATAGATAATAATGTTTGTTTAGTTATATTTTCTTCTGCAATTTTAATAGCACCGTTACAAGAAAGTTCATCATTTTCAGTATCCCAGGAAAGTTCTAGTATTGGAATATATCTCACTTTTGTTTCTCCTACAATTTTTTCAGAAGTAACCCAACCTCGTAAATGAAATTTGGCTGCAGACATCAGTTCTTTAGCTTCAGAAATAAATTTGGCTGCCTCTTCTCTTGTTTCTAAACTAGTTATGCAATTATCTACATAAAAGGATTTTTGAAGTTGACGAGCTGTTTCCTTCCTTCCATCTGAAACGTTCTCTAGATGATGAGCCATCGTTGCCTCAAGTAAAAATGGAATAGGAGAAGCACCAAATACCACTCGACAATGTCTCAGGGGGATCAATTCCTCTCTTTTTGAAAAATCTTTCCACCATAAAAACTGAAAGTAGTCTCTGTCCTTTGGGTTCAGACTGATTTGTAAGAAGTCCTTTTTAATATCTGATGTTATTCCAATAGCATTCTTACGAAATTGCATTATTAATTTTGGTACTGTGGGTGATCGTAGCGCCATCTTTTATTCATGTCATTCTAAAGCGCTACCTATCTACTTTCCCTAATACTTCGCCCGGGGAATCCCCGTTCTATGTATACGTGCACTAAGCGGTGATGTTCCGATGGTTGTTAGTGAAATAAAGAGTTTATTTTTCTAATAGCGATGAAATGCTTTATACAACACTCTGCATGAACATCACCAAAATGGTGACCCGGATAAGAAACCTCGCATCTCTTTTGATTTAATTTGGTAATATTATCTTACTAAGTTTCGTTTTGAAACGATATTACTACCATGATGGAGGAAATCTCAGCTGTGAAAATGCCGAACTTCATTCCGTCCGACCCTTCCCTCTGGTTTACGATGGTGGAGTCAACATTTGAATTGGCTATTCCAAAGCCAATTACAGCTTCTCGCACTAAATTCAACTACTGCGTGAGCACCTTGCCTCCTGAAATCGCGATAACTGTGCGCGATATCATTCTTTCACCAGATGCAGCTGACCCTTACAGCCAACTAAAATCGGAGATCATTTCCCGATGCGGAGAATCTAAATCCCAGGAAATTCGTAAGTTATTGGCTGGAGAACAGTTGCATAATCGGAAGTCGTCCGAGCTGTTAAGAATTATTCAAAGACGTGCCGAAATTCACAATATCGCCGATTCTCTTTTACTGGAATTATTTCTTCAGCAACTACCATCTAATGTGCAATCGATTCTTGCCTCAATACAACCTTTGACACCTCAAAAACCTCTGAAATAGCCGACAAAATACTGGATATAGCACCAATCCAGGTAAGTGTTGTTTCGAATTCAACTGCTACAGCTGATTCTGAACTGCTAACAGAAATTAAAATGTTGCGCAAAGAAATTGCACAGATGCGTCGCCATTCCAGAAGTCATTCACGGAATCGTCAACCTCGTTTTCGACGGAAAAGCCCTGCCAGTAATGATGATATCTGTTGGTATCATCGGAAGTACGACTCCAAAGCGCATAAATGCATTCCGCCTTGCAATTATCAGCCAAACCACAACGGCAAAGAGTAGCGGCGACATACGCCTCGCCCAGTAGTTCTCGTCGCCATTTTGTTCGCGATAGAAAATCAAATGTAAATTTTCTCGTTGACACTGGCAGTGATTGTTGTTTGATTCCTGCGCCTAGAAATGATAAAATGTGTATTCCGATTCAAAAATTCTTTGCAGCAAATGGTTCCATCATAAATGTTTATAAACAAAAGTTATTATCTTTAGATTTAGGTTTAAGAAAACAATTTGTTTATCCTTTTTTCTGTTTGTGATATTAAAACTGCAATTATTGGTGCAGATTTTCTACATGATTTTAATTTGCAACCTGATTTAAGAAATCGTCGTTTAAATGATATGTGTACACATATAAATGCCCATGCTATTCTTAATAATGCTGATGTTCATTCTGTAAAATCTGTATTTTGTAATGATGATTTTTCAAAGTTATTGCATGATTTTCCTAATATTGTTAAATCTCCATATGCAAACCAAACTGTAAAACATTCTGTTATGCATCATATTGAAACTTTTGGTTCTCCTGTTTATGCAAAACCTCGTAGGCTAACAACCGATCGCTTAAAAATCGCTAAAATGGAATTTCAGCATATGTTATATTTAGGCCATATGCGGCCATCCAACAGCAATTATGCCTCTCCTCTACATATGGTTCCGAAAAAGGGAAGTGACGATTGGCGTCCTGTTGGTGATTTTAGAGCTCTTAATGCTCAGACCAAAAAGGACAAATATCCTATTCCCAGTGTTTTGGATTTTACTAGCGAACTTCATGGAACCACAATTTTTTCTCATATTGATTTAGTAAAAGCTTTTCATCAAATTCCGATTGCTCCCGAGGACATTCATAAAACAGCTATTTGTACTCCGTTCGGACTTTTCAAGAGCACTCGGATGCAATTTGGTTTGTGTAATGCATTAAGTAAATTTCAGAGATTTATTGATGAAGTTACTAGAGATTTAGATGGTGTGTATGCTTTTATTGACGATTTATTAATTGCTTCAAAATCAATCGAAGAGCATATTCAACATCTCAGAGCTCTCTTTTCAAAATTAGACCATTATGGACTTACAATTAAATCTTCTAAGTGTACATTTGGTGTTCCTACCCTAGATTTTTTAGGATTTAAAGTTTCCAAAGAAGGTATTTCTCCAATTCCTGATCGAGTTAGTGCAATTCAAGAATTCCCACGACCCACTACCCTTACTCAACTTCGTAGATTTTTGGGTATGTTTAATTTTTACCGCAGATTACTTCCCAAGGCAGCTCACATATTATCACCTTTGATTAAACTTCTTGAAGGCCATACTAACAAAAAGAAATTACCACGGCCAGCAAAAAAAAATCTGAAACTACTCTGCAATGGTCTGAGGAAGCTGACAAGGCATTTTCTAATGCTAAGAAAGCTCTTGCCGAATCTACCCTACTCAAACATCCGATTCCTGGAGCTCTTTAAGTCTGTGGACTGATGCATCCTTATTTGCTATTGGAAGCTCTTTAAATGAACTTTCAAGTGGAATTTGGGAACCCATTGCATTCTTCTCAATGAAACTTTCTAAGAGTCAAACTAATTGGTCAACATACGACAGAGAACTTCTTGCTATTTATGCTTCCATAAAAATTTTTCGATACATGCTTGAAGGTAGGGAATTTTCAATCTATACTGATCAATGACCCCTTACTGAAGCCTTTAAGCAAAAGCTGCATAAATGCTCGCCTCGTCAACTGAGACATTTAGACTTCATATCCCAATTTTCTACCGATATTCGTTATGTCAAGGGTACAGAGAAAATTGCTGCAGATGCATTGTCTCGCATTGAAATCAATTCAATTTCAAAGAAAAATTTAATTTTCATGACATCTTACTTGCACAGTTAAATGATTCTGAACTTAAAGAATATCTGAAGTCTTCAAATTGTAAAATAGAAAAGCAACATTTTTCCATAGAGGATGTAACTTTGTATTGTGACTTATCTTCTAATTCACCTCGTCCGTACATTCCAAATTCTTTTCGTTCAATAGTTTTTGAAAATATTCACAATCTTTCTCATCCTGGCATTCGAGCAACAAGAAAGCTGATTACTAAACGTTATTTTTGGCTAAACATGAATTCATTTATTAAAAATTCTGTTCAATCTTGTCATAATTGCCACCGCTCTAAAATTCAAAAACATACAAAATCTCCTATAGGCACTTTTGCTTTGATAGATGCTCGATTTCCCCATATAAATATCGATTTCATAGGACCATTCCCACTATCTGATGGTTATAAATATTGTATGACAATAGTTGACCGATTTACCAGATAGCCGGAAGCTATTCCTACTTCTGATATAACCGCTGAAACAACATGTAAAGCCCTAATTCATAATTGGATATCTCGTTTCGGTTGTCCAGTAACTATAACTACAGATCAAGGTAAAAATTTTGATTCACATCTATTTAGACATTTGAATAATATTTTAGGTACAAATCGAATCCGCACAACGTCCTACCATCCCCAATCCAATGGACTTGTAGAACGTTTCCACATGGCTCTTAAGAGTTCTATTATAGCCCATTGTCAACCAAACTGGACTGAAACTATTCCCAAAGTTTTACTCGGAATTCGATCTGCAATTAAACCGGACATAAATGCCACATGTGCTGAATTAGTCTTTGGTACAACCCTCAGATTGCCTTCTGACATTTTAACCTCAAAAATAGATCTATCAATACCAACAGATACCTATGTATCAAAATTCAAAGCACTAATGCAATCTATAAATCCTATCTCTACGTCTAGACACTCGGTTAAGCCTATTTATATTCATGCATCCTTAAGTACTTGCTCTCATGTATTTTTGAGAGTGGACAGTGTTAAACCTCCTCTTTCACCTCCTTACACTGGTCCACACCCTGTAATCAGCAGGAAAGATAAAACTTTTGTATTAAAAATTAATAATAAAAATGTTACAGTTTCCATAGACCGTGTCAAACCTGCATATGTGTTGACAGGATCTAATGACTCGTTACCTTCTATACCTGCATCTATTCATAAAACTCAAATGAACTTTCTTCTAAAAATGAACAATTATCGACAAAACCTCTCGTAGTGGACGTCATGTCCATTTTCCAGCGAGATTAATTACTGAGATATAAATTGTCGTGTGTATATATATTGTAACTGTAATTTTATGTATTTCATATATTATTGCATCTATTTACTTCAATTTCTATTTACCATTTGAAACCATTATCCTATATAATACTTATTATATTATGTGATGTTTTATTTTTATGCGTGTATAATTATCTTGTATTATTACATTTGTCGTTCTCCTTGTTCACTAGGGGGATACTCATGTAGTGATCGTAGCGCCATCTTTTATTCGTGTCATTCTAAAGCGCTACCTATGGTCCCTTTTTTTGAATATTTAATTAGAATTTTAATTATTAATTAAAAGCTAACTTTCCCGCCAAAAAAATCTTTTCACTTCCCCACCGCCAAATAAATAAGGCTTCAGATTTTTTTTGTTTTTTTTTCCCACGCTAAAGAGGATAGGCTTAAGAAATTTTCGGCAGATTATTTCAAAGAATTTTGTTTATTTTCTTAAGGTTTGATGCATTTAAAGTTAACGATCGAAACATCGATTTAATAATCGATCTTTCAGATTCATTCTGAAGTACTTTTGAATTAAAATAAAACAGAATAAAGGAAATTAAAAATTTCTAATCTGCATAGCGTTACCCCAATTGGAGTAGAAATTCACGCATTTGCATTACCATAAGTGGCGTTGAAAATTCACGCATGCGCATTGTGTTCTGATTGTTGACAACGGATTCGGACTCTGTTTTGAAGGCTTAATATGTTTTCGACAGATTATTTCAAACGATTCTGTTTATTTTTTTTAGTGTTTGATGCATTTAAAACTAAACATTGTTAATTAATCGATCTGTTCATGATGAATCTGAGAAAATTTTATTGAAAACTTCTTAAGATATTATATGAATTAAGAAAAATATTCTCATAAGGTTTAAATACTCAGCGACTCTGTTTTCAGTACTCGTGTTTAAAAGAAATACTTCGTTTTAGTAAAAAAAAATATATATATATTATTATATTTATTGCAGTTTTATCATTTCCACTTTAATTTAAAGCATAAATTCTACGGGAGCTAACAGAAAATTAGAGATACATATTACGTTATGGCTGAAAGCCTTTATAATATTAAGAGTGAATTATATGACTATTAAAATTTGAAGTTTTAAAATATTTTAATGAAGAAGCAATTAAAATGGGAGTTCCATAAAATATTTAATTATTAAAATTTTAATGTGCATTAAGATTGGCGAACCGGCTGGTGGCCAAAGACGGCTAGTAATACAATGTTACAAAGGTTCAATTTTTTAAAAAAAGATTGAGATTTTTTATATTTATGCTTAAACTTAAGTGAATGAAAATGATAGAAATAATTGCTTCTACATACATAGCATGAAAAAAAAAATTCCCATTTACCATGGTGTAAGTATTTAGTTAATCTTTTACCATTTCTAAGGTACTGATTTGACACATATATGCATGAAAGAGATTTAATTAGTGTTCTAATAGTGGAGTATAAGGAAGCGGTAGATTTTGTATGAACTTTTATTTCATTGTACGCAAAGTATTGAGTGAAAACATCAATCAATTTAAGATGTGTCAGTACTTTTCATATCATTGATGAATATTATAAGTATTTTCTTTTTTATGATAATTTATTAATTTCATAAAGGCACTTGCCCGAATATAAACACCTCCTCAGAAATTATGTCAACGGACCTCGTAATTTTGAATCGCGGTCAAATGACGAGGACAACACCTTAGCTGGCACTCCCACTCCAAACTTTCACACCACACCAATGGGAGGGCATTTGGCCTCGATGTATTTAGCGTGCACCAAACCCGCTTACACGATGGTTCTTCGGTGTCTCGGGTTTCGAACCTGAAGCTATCCTGTTCCGAAGCCGAGATCTTGCCACCGCAGCCCATTGCAGACATTACAACCGTATTATTTCAGAATCATTGTCCTGTTCTGGTATTTGTGTATAAAGTTCCATGTACTCATAGTGTAATTAAATTTGGCACCATTTGTTTTCTGACATTTGTGATACTTAACTTCACTAAGTTATTTCTTAAGCACGCTACTCAAGTATTAAAACAAAATCTTTCTTCCTGACATTTCAACTATAAAATCTCACGATTATATAGTTGATAAAAAAAAATGAAAACAAGTGGAGATTTTTGCAACAAAATGTATTATTAAAAATTAGATTTAAAAAATCATTTTGATTAAAACCACAAAAAAAAAAACAGTTTAAAAAATCATTTTGATTAAAATCACACACAAAAAAAACAGTATTTCAGGGTAAAAAATTGCACAGTAAGCAAACTGGTATTGTGAAAAATAAAATTTTTAATAACATTATTTAAAATGTTATATAAATCAATTTAACAAAATAATACTGTCGAGAATTTTCAGGAAAAATATCAAAATTTTGTTTTATTTTTAATTAATTAAAATTTTAAAAAAATATTACTTGGTGCACCTTTTTCCCGGATAAACAATTTATTCTGTAACACACCAGAAACACCCATGCGCGTTCTCTTTTATTCTAATTAGATAAAAGTACTGCAGTTTATTTATTTCTAATGAAACTCAATGTTAGTAACTTAAAGGATGCATTATTTCTTCTACAACTACCAAATTTCTTTCAAGTGTTCCACTTGAAAAAGGTTGTTTATTTATTATTCTCTCTCTCTCTCTCTCTCTCTCTGTGTGTGTGTGTGTGTGTGCGTGCGTGTGTGTGTGTGCGTGTGTGTGTGTGTGTGTTTAACTACATTAAAATCTTCTATTTTTCAGGAATATCTTAAGATGTAATTCTACAACAAGTTTCTTTACTTTACCTTAACATTCAATAGTTTAACATTTACATTAAT
Organism: Argiope bruennichi; assembly: GCF_947563725.1. Lineage (NCBI taxonomy): Eukaryota > Metazoa > Arthropoda > Arachnida > Araneae > Araneidae > Argiope > Argiope bruennichi. The sequence goes on from NC_079156.1 coordinate 110,718,108, forward strand.
TCATTTAAATGCATAACCTTATTTTAGCACATTTAAAGTGAATTTTTAGAAAAATATAGAATGAGGCATTGCCTTCTTGATGAGAGATTCGATAATTTTTTTTTTTTTTCATATTGATACAAACATTACATTTTTTAAAGAAACATTTATAACTAAGACGTGAAAATATTGTTCATTATATGTATAATACACATTATAAAAAATATATTGCATAATGCGTTGTGTGTTAAAAAGTATTTTGCATAGTACGTTATATACATAATACATATTTTAATAAATTGTAATGCATTGTTAAAATATTTGTATTTGATGTTTGTGGGCTTGTAATTTCTTTATTTCTGAAAATTTAACTTCAAGTGTAAAGATTAATGAAATTTTCTTTTTTTCAGGTTTTGGAAGCAGCGGAAAGAGCAAAAATATTGCTTATAAGTCAGCAAGGTTAAATATATGCAGCTAACGCTCTACTTTTCAATAAGGCTTAGGATCTCATCAACCCAGTGATTGAGAAGAAAAGCTATTACTTTATATATGCAATAAAAACAAGTAGTCCTCTGAAAATTTTTAAAAAATATTCTGTCAATTCTTGTAAAATATATAAATCATGCACAAGCAGCATATCTATTAAGATACCTTTGCTAATAATAGTTTTTTTTTTTAATTCTTTACAAAGCACTTTAACAAAGCATTTTTTCACGCTTGTGAAAGAAAAGCAAATATGTGGATCATGCACTCTAAAATATTATTTTAATCTATGCACTCAAATTTAGAATATATGCAACCTTATGTAAGTAGAGTCTTAATGTGTAGTAGAGTCTTTTCTTCGCAGGAATATATGATGCCACAAAACTCGACGCTTATTAGACAGAAACCATTTGTTTGTCATGTGTGCAATAAAGTGTTCTCTCTACGAGGGAGTTTAAAGATACATTTAAGAACGCATACAAAAAATCTGTATGCTTGTAATGTAAGCGATAAAATATTTTCCCAACAAGGAAATTTAAAGACAAATTTACTAACACATACGAAAGAGAAACTACATATTTGTGAGATATGCTGTAAAATGTTTTCTGTACGAGGAAATTTAAAGAGACATTCACTGATATGAAAGAAAGCGTTTTCTCATAAAGGAAGTTTAAGGAGGCACACGAAATAGAAACCGTATATTTGTGAGATTTGCAGTAAAGCGTTTTCTAAAAAAGGAAGTTTAGACATGCATTTAAGAACGCATACGAAAGAGAAACCGTATGTTTGTGAGATTTGCAGTGTAGCGTTTTCTGAAAAAGGAAATTTAAAGAGACATTTAAGAACGCATACGAAAGAGAAACCGTATGTTTGTGAGATTTGCAGTGAAGCTTTTTCTCAAAAAGGAACTTTAAAGATACATTTAAGAACGCATACGAAAGAGAAACCGTATGTTTGTGAGATTTGCAGCAAACCTTTTCCTCAAAAAGGAAATTTAAAGAAACATTTAAGAACGCATACGAAAGAGAAACCTTTTGTTTGTGAGATTTGCAGGAAAGCGTTTTCTCAAAAAGGAAGTTTCAAGATACATTTAAGAATGCATACGAAAGAGAAACCTTATGTTTGTGAGTTTTGCAGGAAAGCGTTTTCTCAAAAAGGAAGTTTCAAGATACATTTAAGAACGCATACGAAAGAGAAACCGTATGTTTGTGAGATTTGCATTAAACCTTTTACTCGTAAAGCAAGTTTAAATATACATTTAAGAACGCATACGAAAGAGAAACCGTATGTTTGTGAGATTTGCAGTGTAGCGTTTTCTGAAAAAGGAAATTTAAAGAGACATTTAAGAATGCATACGAAAGAGAAACCTTATGTTTGTGAGTTTTGCAGGAAAGCGTTTTCTCAAAAAGGAAGTTTAGACATGCATTTAAGAACGCATACGAAAGAGAAACCTTATGTTTGTGAGATTTGCAGTAAACCGTTCTCTCAAAAAGAAAATTTAAAGATACATTTAAGAACGCATACGAAAGAGAAACCGTATGTTTGTGAGATTTGCAGTAAACCGTTCTCTCAAAAAGAAAATTTAAAGATACATTTAAGAACGCATACGAAAGAGAAACCGTATGTTTGTGAGATTTGCAGTAAACCGTTTTCTCAAAAAGGAAGTTTAAAGATACATTTAAGAACACATACGAAAGAGAAACCGGACGTTTGAAATATATGCAATAAAATATTTTCTTGTGGAAACATTTTATGTAAATATTTTCTGATAAATACGAAGCAGAAAGTTCTGTATGTAATAAAGTATTTAATGAAAAAGGAAATTTGCAGTCCCATTTACCGACCCATTCTAAAAAATAGCTACATGTTCGTTGTGTGTGTAATAACGTATTTCCTGGTCGAAACATTGTAAGGAGGTATTTATTGACGCATACAAAATTAAATTCGCATATTTGTAAGATGTGCAACAAAACGTTTTCCTTGCTAGGATGTAACTGCATTTCAAAATTTTTAAAAATAATTAATTTAGATATGGAATTAGAATTGAAAAATTAATTTTATATTCAAAGTAATTGCTTTTAGAATTAAAATTTATTTTTGAGTGTCTATGTACGAAAGATCTTTACGATTGATTGGTCCCTTAATAAAAATCATAACATTTGTGGTTATATAACACATTCTTTATGTATGAAATATTTTTGCAAATTTCTTGTGAGAAAATTTACTAAAAAAAACTGTTGAAAATGCTACAAATTGTATGCATCAAGTGTAGGAATATGTAATATTAATTAATATCAAATCACTGGATAATTCCAAGACAAACTAAATCAATGTGAGAGATGTTTTTACAAAGATCAAAATTGAATTGTGTCTACCCTACTTTTTAAACTATCTTTATCTGCTACCTCTCTCTGACTTCTCATTCTACTTTTGAAGAAAAATAAATTATTTTATTTTCGACTCCCTAGACATCCAATAATTTTTATGTAATGATATCTTTAAATCTGGAAAAGGAAATCCCAAAAAAACGCCGATAAGAGAAATCCTGGCGCTGCAAGCGTAGAATGTGTGGAAAAAGAATACATAACTGTCAGTGGAAACAGTAAATAGCAACACACCAAATACCAATGAAAAGCGTTTATTATAGCTAGCTTATTTACTTTCAAATTTTGCTCAAGGTGACTACCAACTTGATGTTCCAATAATTGCATACGGTACATGAAGTTTTCGAAGGTGGCTCGCAGCATATCGGCATTTATTCGTCTGACATGTAACGTTATTGATCTTTTAAAGTAGGAATGTCAGGAAAATGTCCTTGGTACACAACGCCTTTCAAGTGAATCAGAATTGCCACATAACCAGATATTGCCAAGATTCAGATCAGTGTCATAAGTTAACGGATGTTATCTTATACGGATAAAATTTCAGGATCTTACCCAATATCTTCTGGTCGTCGAGAACGGGTATCTGTTTATCGTGATATTGATCGAGAACTGCTGGTACCCTGCTTATTAGCTATCCCTTGATCCATAACGGCAGTTGCAAATTCAACTTGTTCCTGCTTGATAACTTCACGTCCTCGGCCTGGTTGCACACCAAGAATTCCTGTTGTTTCAAATCTTTCAACTATCCTTCGGAAGTTAGTTATGGTCATCTGTCCTGTACGTAACTGTTTTAACCGCCGGTGTTCATGAAGAGCAGCACTGGCATTTTCATCCCGCTGATAAAACAGCTTGACTAATGAGGCGTGTTCACGTAGTGACAACGCAGTCGACGTGCGAATTCTTGCAGAATGACATATTCAACGCTTCCTTTTATCTTCGACGTCATGTCACAATGTACCCGTATAAGCAAATTACATAATAAAGCTTTGGTACTAATTATTTTTCCCCTTGATTAATCGAAGCCGCATACTTTAATGTGTATGGTGGTGGCCAAATTTTGTTGCATTTCGCCCAGTACATAACACGTTACAGGGCTCCCAACACCTCCTGTTATTTCTTGATCACAATGGATATCTATTGTTTCTATTTAATTTTCTCATTGTGTATATTTTTATGCGTTAGAACTTAAATTTTTAATTTAACATTTTTATGAATACTTAAAACATAATAATTTGTCAATAAAAATGTTTGAATTAGATGGAATATAAAGTTAAGTAACATAATCAGTTACAATATATAAAGTTATTTCATAAAGTTTTAAATAAATTAATATCAATAATGAAATGTGAAATAAAAAGTATACATTTTAATTGAAAAAAAAATTATTTTGAATTTCAAGGGGGGAAAAAGATTTTTAATACTGCTGCAGAAATATTTTTATTGCTGCATTCCTAACATCTTGCAGGAGTTCCATATCTTTTGCTTATAACTTCCACAATACTCTTTAAAAATACAAATAAAATCCATAAGAATAATAACATTGAATTACCAAATTTTTATATAAAATATAGAATGAGTAACATTGACTCGGTTAAAGGATAGCTTATTGAATTTCAGATAATAAAACTTTATATTCCAGATTACAATTTAATTGGTAATATACACATATTTACAAAGAAAGTTTTATGCTATTCTAAGAGTATCTGATATATGTGACAAGTATTTATTTATTCTTTATACTCCAATTTGCAGTTTAAATAGTAATGAGGTCAATGATTACACCCAAAAAATTCAAACAATGTCTATAAGGATTAAAAATATCTTAAATGCATTGTAACTATTTATAACCAAAATTTATATGTTCATATGCATTGAATTTATAAATTAGTATAAAATTGAAATTGCATTCAATGTAAGTAATTTACTACATATATGTAAATTTCACGTATTTTTGTACTCATTAGATAGAGAAAGAAATTCTAGATTACATAGAATTAAAACTTCATATAAAGACATCCAAAAGGAAAAGAAATAAGATTATATTTACACAGCATAACTCAATTTCGCTAATTAGAGTTTTTATAATTTGTTGTATTGTAAATACATTGGTCAAGTCATCTTTAGATTAGCATTTCTCTGTAGTGATTGATTGATTATACGGTATAATAATTGCAAAAGTTTTGCCAATGAAAAATACAAGTTAGTTGTTTGTAAAATTATTAAATATTATAAATTAAAATTATTAATAATATTTAAAATATAATCTTACCCACTTTTAATTGTTAGTAATAGTCTTGACATTTTTGTAAATTACAATTTTCGACTTAGCAGGCAGAGGGTAATCTGCAAATTATAAAAAACATGTATTAATCTATAGAACACATAAAGATAATAAATAAAATATAATTATTTACTATTTTCTAGTTTAAATTAATACTGTTTTCTTTTTTACTACTAATACAAATGTGAAACATTTCAAATTTATACTTACATTCTAAGTCAGAGTTTTTTTTTTTTTTTTTTTTTGTACTATGTTACTTCTTCTATTATCATCATAACTTGAAATTATAAATATTATTTAAAAATTCATGCTGCTGCACAACAAGATATTGTAAATAAAAATAAGGTTTAAACAAAATGAAAAAAAAAAAAAAGGCATCCCAAATATTCAAATATATTTATGGTTAAAATGCAGCTTTTGATTGAAAGCTCAATGTTCAAGTTTTCATATTTCAAAGTGGACATAGCTTGCCATTTAAATTACAGTGATTGTTAAAAATTCTAAAAAAATAAACATTATTTATAAGCATATTATTTTTTACATCATGAAATAAAATTTGTAAATAGTTACTTATTTTTTTAAGTGATATTCTTTTGAATTGTTTTCATTTTAAGTATATTCATTATATTTAAAATTTTACACTTCAGTTGTATAAAATTTAATTCAACGAATTAATTTAAAATTTAATCCAACGAAAATTTTTCGCGATAATGAAGATTAATGTCATTAATTAAAAGGACAATTTAAAATTAAATGTAGAAGTGTCCATTGGTGCTTTGTGTATAGCAGAATTCCATTAAGAACTCTTGACTTACCAATATTATTAAATGCAACTTTTGGCATTCAAAGGAAAGAGAAAACAAGCGTCTGTACCACAAGCAAGGATCTGAGCAACTTAACGTTCATTGGCTGTCTAAATCACGTGAGCTAAATGCAAGTTTTTTCTATCTTGGCAATTTACTGTCTTTTTGGCAAACTAACTCGCTATGTAAAAAAACAATTTGCATTTTTATATTTGTTTTAAAATTATAGCACAATAAGTGGGTACCAGGAATTTTGTTTTCATTTTTTTTTAATGATAGCAATGCTTAGTGAATTTCTAATGCGACATATGTGTAGGTTTAACATATTTTTACTTAACAAATATCATTTATAAACAGCAACAATGGTCGAAAAAATGTTATTGAAAAGAAATTATGTCGATTTTTATTTCTGCAAAGGCTTTATTTGTTCGATAAATAGAATATGCTTCTTTGAATGTATATACGGATAGATTTCCAATAACTACCACCCATGACGTTAATTAATCTCTAAATTGTTTGAATAATCTTGATTTTTATATTGCTGTGTATAGTGATCTAAAATACCTTAATATCTATTTTTAGCAGATGTAAAATGCATGCACTGCTGTGATTTAGGATATTTATATATAATATAAATATGTATAGAATGCATATTTAGAATTACAATAAGCTAATAAGAAGAAAACTAGAAATATGAGAATTTTTAAATTTCTTTACAATTAAAAACATGAACCAGTAAGAGCAAAAATACAATTTTATTGCATGGATCCTTCATAAAATATGTGGTCTAAAAATATTAACCCTTTTTGAAACAAAATGAAATGTTGAGTTTGGTTTTTTAATTACAAAGCGCTGAGAATAGAAACTAAAACGTAATATATAATTGCTTATAATTCTTTTTGGATTAATAAATCAAATTACCTTAACGTTTTTTTGAATTCCAAAGGCATATTTTAATAAGTTTTAATAAAGTTCGTAGCCGCCAGAAGCTACGAACCTTGTTTCAGATGCATAAGTTGGAGGAAAATCTCTTCGCCCTACTCATTACTCATGAGTTGAGAGTTTTTAAATGTGAATTATTCTGAAAGTATATTCATTTATATTACTTTCAACAAAAGTATTTTTGTAAAATGATTTCAGCAGCAAGGATCGTAAATTACTTTGTAGCTGAATCTGTTGTAAATAACTGACCTTATATTAGACACACACTCCTTTTTTTTTTTTTTTTTTTTTTTGCAGTTTCTTTGATAGACAGGATTTATCTGGATCATGAACTTTAATATACTTTTTTGCTCTTAATTTTAATATAAATGTCAGGATTAAAATCTAACTAAAAGGAAACCCATTTGCAATTTTAAGAGGAAAAAATTTTACTTTTACTGCTTAAAGTTTAAATTAAAACACAAAATTTAAATTCGAATGGCCATTCAAAAACACATTATGTATATAAAATACTTTTTGAAGGATATTTAAAAAACTATGTAGATGTTTCATTGTCTATCTACTTTCTGTTATTATTATTATTATATTAATTTATAAAATATCCAGGCTTTGGGTATATACCCTTGAGAATTTTCCCATCCCACATCGCTAATTTTGTGTCTTCTACCTGTTTTATTATTATGATTAAATGGGATATTTTGTCAAAAATTCACCAAGATAAAAAATATATATATATTGTGACGAAGGTGAGAAGAATAACAAATCAGAAAGCAACACTATATCAAGTTTATTAGCTTTAAGCAACTCTAACCTGCAGGCGAAGAACTGACACTACGGCTTGCGGAACTCGGAATTTATACCTTTACGGAATAATCTAGAATTATAAAGAAGGTTTTAGAAAGTTCTGGAAGCTTATAGAATATTAACAAATGAATAATAAGATTTTCAGATTAAAGTTCAACATTTAAATTAATGGGATTTCGCTTTCGTTCTAACCCATGACCTTGTTCGTTGCAAGCGCGTTCTTTACCTCCGAGCAACGCTGACTATCTGCAGATCTTTCTTGTGCGACAAGATTTTGAACACAAGGCATCAGCATTATTTAATGATTAAATTACTGTAATTTTTTCCTGTAACAAAGTGAGTGAAAATATGTGATTTTTATAAGTTTTATATTAGGCTAATACCTTTTTTCATTATTTTTGCAACTTATTTTTTACAAAATGCATTGCTCTGACAGAATTTCAATTTGTTCCTAAAAAATGATAATTAGGCATTAAGAATAACAATTTTTAAGACCAGTTAAGATTCATCTAGTGGTTTTTAAAACAAATGAATTTGATTCCTTGAAAATGTTACTAGTAAGCCAGTACGGACAACTTGCCGAGCTTCTAGTGACTTCATATAAGCAAGAGTGTGTAAGAACGATTCTGTGATCTAGACGTGGCATCCAACTGTGAGAGGTGTCCTAATCTGTAACAGTCTACCTGAAGAGGCACAAAAAATGTGTCTGGAAATAAAATGGTGTTCACCAGAAAGAAATGAGTAATTATCTGAAGAGAATTATAGCAGTTATCAAATGAAAAAAGCCATTATAGTATTATTTTTTAAAAATCCATATTAAATTTTTTTCTACAGATGGGGAATGAATACTGCACGAATGCAATTGAATTCCGTTCACACATTGTCTGAGTTTAATAAGTTATTTGCTGACCCTTCCAAAAATGTAGGTATCGTGTAAGAACTGTGATTTCTAAACTTTTTTTCCTCATAGAAATTAAACATTAGTACAGTTGTAATATCAGAAAGTTCTTCTTTCAGATTAAAGACGTATATCTTCCAACACCTTAAGTAGCCGCTATTCAGTGGGAATTCAGGAAGGAATTTGTGTCTCAAGATGCTTCAACCAATGTATTCCTCGCTTCCTTCACCACAGCTTGGGCACGCATCAAGTTGTATGATGAAATGGAGAAGTTAGGAAAGAGTGTTCTGTATCACGATACAGATTCGATCATTTATGCAAGCGATGGCACGAACGATCCTCCCTTGGGAAACTTTCTTTGAGAGTTCACGGATGAACTGGATGGTGACACTATAACAACTTTTGTTTCTGGTAAGATTCATTGTGTGTGTGTGTGTATGTGTGTGTGTGTGTGTGTGTGTGTGTGTGTGTGTGTGTGTGTGTGTGTGTGTGTGTGTGTGTGTGTGTGTGTGTGTGTGTGTGAGAGAGAGAGAGAGAGAGAGAGAGAAGTGTATAACATTTAATTTTGGCTTTTTATTTTTTGCAGGTGGACCAAAAAATTATGCCTTCAAAACAAAAAGTGGAGAAACATGCTGCAAAGTTAAAGGCTTCACTTTAAGTTCCATGAATGTTAAAAAATTAAATTTTGAAGCCATGGAGGCATTGATACAAAATATGGATCTCGAAACAACAATTCCTCTTGAAACCCCAAATAAAATCACCAGAGATGCCAAAAGAAGAAAAGTTATTAATAAAAAAGAAATAAAGGCATACAGGATGGTGTATGATAAGAGAATTATACGAAAAGACTATTCCACACTTCCATATGGGTATTAAGAACAAAAGTGAAAATACCATTTACTTTGTTTCATATCCATATGGTGTTTGTTCACTTGTTAATAATATTATCTTTTCGTTAAAAAATATCCTATAAATGTTGCTCATGTTGTTTTCTCATGCTCATGAGAAGAAAAAAATTAAAACATTTGTTATATATAATTTCTATTTTTTATTGCAAAATAAAAAGAAATAATAATACATCAATATGTTATCCATGTGTTTCTTTTTGCATACATTTGTTTTGTCTTTGCTACAGCATTATCTTTAAATATTTTTCTGTTAATAATATAAGAGGCAGGGATGTTCATTTCCTTCAGGGCTGCTTGAAATTCTTTGAATCCTGTGGGGGACTTCTTTCTGTTCCGAAGTAAGTCTGTGACTAAATTCACAATGTTAGTTCTTGGTATTCTCTGACACTTGTAAACAATTTCTCCTTCAGGAGTCCACGATAATGTTGTATAGTTAGATTTTAAGAAATCTAAAATATTCTTTACAGTCTTTGAATACCTAACAGGTGCAGCCTTTAAAATTTTTGTCGAAATGATATCTTCTTCTGTTTCTTTTATGCTGGTTTCTAATTCTTGACTTTCAGTTGTTTCTGGCGTTTCCTGGTAATGTTGTATTTTTAGAAGAATCTGTAAATATTGGTTTACCTTCTTACTTTCTGGCAGATCCTTCCTTTGAAGAATATTTTGCATTTTAGTATCTAAATCAGATAAATGATCCACAAATTCTGCCCGATTTTCGGGTATTAAGACCATTTTTTTAGTGTACTCCATTAATGAGAGAACTAATCACAGATATGGCAGCTGGTAACAAAACAGATAAAAATTCTTCACCATGCTGAATGAGAAGTTGCCTCTTCTTATATAGGGGTATCTTCCTGTCCGAAAGTTTTCTTAAATTTGCCTTATAAGGAGTTAGTTTATTCCTTTGTCTTTTAGTGAGACATTTCCTCGAAGTACATTAAGTGCACATTCGCACAGAGCTTTGATAATGGACACGTTTTGAAAACTGAACTCTTCGATTTAATTTTACAAATAGCTTTCAAATACTCTAACTGTTGTAGTGTACACATGGTGATGATTAATTTGATAAAAAGTGCTCATCAAGGGACTTTATATACTTTCCAGATATCTAGCAAATGCTTTGGCTTTGTAGACGGCACAATGATGGAAACTTTTTCCGTGCATGTAGGGGCACAGCAAATCCAAATTCGGTAAATCTTTTATTTTGGGACATTCAGAATCATCAAGATTTAATATTTCGCGCCCGGTCAAAAATTCTAAGAATTTCTTTTTTTCAAGTCCTTTTACGTAAATATAGGAAAACGTTTCGAATATGACTGTCAACACACAGCGAAAGGTATCATAAAGTAATTCACCATCGTTCCATTCGATCTGATGAAGGAATTTAGTAATCCAAGAGTAAGTACTTTGTTTCTTACGATCCAACCTATCGAAAGAATGAGGTGATTTAAAAAGCCATCGTCCACAGAAAGTATCATCATTAACAGCACACACTGCCATCGCTTTGACGATAAAACGTCCCGGAGAGAGTTGAAATCCTTCAAAATCTAAGACTGCTGATGCCATGGTGTTTCCGCAACGAAATGACTAACGAGGCTGATATACATAATATTTATCTCCCGGAAAAAGTTCAGTGCGCAGACGCAATGAGTCATCTGTTTGAGGTGTCAGATCAACAAGTAGATAGCTAAATGATTTTGAAGTAGCCTCTTCGTATACTTCTCGAAAAAATTTCACATTGTTTGGATAAAGCTGGCGACCTAAATGCATGATTTGGGAATGATCACGGGGATTTTTAAATAAAAACATGTAATGCGCATTCAGTGAAATATTTCGCATTTCTTTACCTTTATGAAATATATTTTGAACTATAAAAATGATAGTTAAATTACGATGATGGCTTCCCTTAGTGAAAAGTTTGCTTAATTTATTGTCACTGGAAAGTTCTGCCATTAGATCATCGATCACAATGAAAGCATTCGAAATACTATTGATATTAGAAGGCAATCCTTCGTGAAATTCCACATTTTTCATTTCTCTGTAAAGGTTTTGATAAGCCCCATAACACCAAATTATTTTAGGAGGGAAAGGATGTATCATCTTAAAATCAATTAATTTCTTTACTAGGTGTGTCTTTCCACATCCTGTTGCGCCACCGACAAGAACGGTGCACGGGTGCCGCAGACGTAATGAATCCATGATTACTAACTGAAAACTTCATGAGTGGTTGTATTTATACTAAAAAAAATGAATGAAATAAGAAACAAAAATATTTAATAAATGTATTTATTTACTGTTTAAAAATCATTCTTACACCATATCGTTTTTTCACAAATTGGTACATTCGAAAATCATTTTTCTGACATTGAGATAAATTGCTTACAATGGAATACAAAGATTGTCCTTGACATCTTTTTTAAAATAAAATAAATGCAATAGGCTCCACAAACATTAGACGTAAGACTTTGCATCGGTGTCGAATTCTAGAAAACAGAGGAGTAATGGGAAACGAACTCGTGAAGCAGTTGACCATAAAATTCAGGTGAATTTCCATACGAATAAAAAAATTCAAGATTGCCAGCTTCCAGGTAAAAAGCTAACCAGTGAGATCCTGGCTCAGATGACGTGTCGGTATTCACAACAATAGCAGACTTTTCTTTCAGGATCGGAATAGTGTCAGAGGCAAACACGCCACGAAAAAATGGTGAAGTATAAGGGTCTTTTGATAAAGTGTAATGTATCTGATTTCCATTCACTTTCAATTTCCAAAATCGTATAAAATATTCCTCGTTTTGTTTATTTCTATTACGTTATCGAACTCGGCGTAAATTAATACACAGATGGTTTGCGAAAGCGCCTTTGAAAATTTAATTTCCAATCTCAAATTGCTATGCTTAATGAGATTTAAATGATCACCATTGCAAAGGTCCGGTGATAAATTAAAAGCAAACAATGTATTCCCCTTTATATAATCCTCTCTAGATAGAAATAATCCTTGGTCTTGACCAAATTTATCAGTTCCAGAAAACAAGCTATTATAATCTCTTATATAATCATTTTTATCAAAATTCAACTCAAAAGGGTTATGTGGGACTGGCTGTCCATCTACATAAATTCCTATAAAATTCATATCAAAATGCTTGAATTCAAAATGGGATTTTTGAAATGTTCCATGAAAAGCATCATTTTCCACACAACCGATAATGATTCTTTTAGGCACCTGTCCTACGAAAATATTGTCTAGCACCATCGACATACTTCCCTGAGGAATAGAATATACTTTGCAAAGCACTCTATTAATAGGATATTTTGCCGTTTCTTTCTCCAAAGCTTTTACGTGACCTAATATCACACCAGGACTGACACTAACTTTTCGAACTAACAAATTGATTTTTTCCAAAACAACTTTGTATCCTTCATCTCCTTGCAAGCAGAACTCGGGTTTACTTCGAATTAATTTAATTTTCACATCTACTAAGTTCAATAATAGTCTTTCTTGATGAAACAGATCACTATGTAATCCTCCGATCATATCCACTGTATCACTCGATTCAAAAAATTTTGATCGTTTTTCCAATCCATTGTCATTATCGCTGTGAAACATTTCAGATGTAAGCTTAGAAGTCTTATTGTCGTAGCCATGATTCAATAGCTTCTCAATATAAGATCGAACAGGATATGTATTACTAGAGTTAGACACAAGGCGATCATTTAAGGAAACGTCTACTTGACCGAAGATTGGATGAAGAAATAAATTAACAGGGCCAATATTAGTTTTTGTTGACGTAGATTCTCTTGATGTAGATGAATCAGAGACAATCGTTTCTTTTAGAATAGGTGAACCATCTGCTTTCAAAATTTTTGTTTTTACATAAAGCTGGGTTTGACTCAAATCGAGATACTCTTCTCCACTTCCAGAAATGTGAAATTCTACAGGTCTTCCATGGAATACATTGGATAAGGGATGGTATTCTACCCATTGACCATTTTCTACGGCTGTTTGAGTAGGAGGTAAATGAAAAAGTTCCAATTCCGATTTGACACATTCTGGGAATCCTTTCAAAATGTAAGCCATTACGAATCAAAGATGTCTCGACCTCTTCTCTTTCGTACCTTAGATGAGATGATTTTTTTTCTGCTGTTTTCGTTTCCTTTTATATTTTCCTTTTCCTATCATCGACGGTATTTGACCAATAGCTTTTCGAGCCAGATTTTTTCCAGCTTCTTTACTTTTTTTTTTGGCAGCGATTTTGATATCTTCCCCAGAAACAACGTCGTTTACCACATTCGTTCCTGTGATAAGAGCTTCTTTTCCAATTGCTTTCCCTCCTTTTACTAGAAATGGCAATGCCGCTCGAAACCAACTGCGAAATATGCCATCTAATCCATACCCTTTTTGAAAAGACACTCCCTCATAATATGGAATTCCAGAGCCTTTGAGATTCGAATAATGTTCTTGGAATTTCGTTGGGCAACAAGTATACGGCACTTTTGTAATACAACTCATCTTTCGTATCAAAATATTGAAATAATTGCCAACACTTAGAAATCCCACCTATTTATAGGATTTGCTGCATCCGAAAATACAAAACTATAATCACTTTTCCCCTTTCAAATGGAACCAAAGCACCTGAATTAAGACGAAGTTCCATTTCAATGGTTTGAAAGGACTGTCTGATTACGGCACATAATGAGGTCTGTCATAATGAGCGCTAATAACGTCTCCGTGTTTTCCGGAAATTCATACAACTCTTAGAAGGGGTGCTTCAACATGTCCTACAACAACAGGTTGGACTATATCACTATATACACAAAATACTGGGAAAGCTGCCTGAGGATCAGCTACGAATGACCTTTCTTCAACTCCCTCAACAACATGAGGATAGAAACCTAAAAGATCACACAAACCTTCTTGTAAGATAACTTTTGATTTATTTTCTGCTTTTATTTTTACTCGTTTGTTGTTAGCATTGAATTTAAAACTGATTTTATCTTCGTGTGAAGGTAGTGTCATTGCTTTTAAAACGTCTGGAACGGTTTCATAGGAACCTGGCGGAATTTTTCTGGTAATTAATTTTCCGTCTCCTAAATCAAAATCGAATATATTGTTCTTCTCGTTTATGTTATACCATGTATGGGGGTAAATTATTTCGGCCAATCCAACTTCCCATTTTCCTTCTAATGATATCGGTATAGGGAGCTGAGTTACAAAACTTGAAATTTTATTATTGGTAAAATAATGTAAGGAGCTATCAGAAGGAAGCATCAGGTAGAATGACATTTTGTTTTACAGTGAATAGGTTTTTCTTAACGATTCTCACTCTTTATAGCATTTTCACTTCACTCACCCACGAATTGAATTCTTCTGGGTATCCCAGAAATTTTACAAAATATTCCATTTTTTTATACATTTATTTTATTATTTTAAAAATGGAAATTTACAAAATATTCCATTTTTTACTTCTTTTCTTGATCACTTTTTCTACATGATAATAACCGGAATCTTTAACCTTTTGCATTTCTCTTTCGTAAAATGTACCTTCTATGACATTATTGTTAAAATCCTGCAATTTATAAACAATCGGTATTCTTGAAAGAATCTTGTAAATAGTAAATATTTCTCTAGACCAATTATTTTCATATCCTTTTTCAAATTTTCCTTTCCACTTACTGATACGAACCGTATCGCCTACTTTAAAAGAAGGTTTTTCTGATTTTTGTTCGGAAAGATTGCCATATAAATTTTGCCAAACTTCCGCTTGATTGTCAATATTTACTGAAGATGGTTCCATTTTGATACTTCGGTGCCACGTATTATTATAACTAGATATTAATTTTTGAATCGCGTCTATGTATTTCTGAGTGTTGTATTCTGTAAAATATCTCGTCAATTTTGACATTAGAGTTCTATGAAAGCGTTCGACTATGCTAGCTTTCGTTTCATTATTTGTCGCAAAAAAGTGTACATTCATTTTCTTTAAACAATTCTGTTCCTTTATCCGTTTGTAGTAATTGAGGAGTGCGTTCTTTGAATATTTTCTGAAAGCCATTTAAAATGCTTTGACCTGTTTTATCCTTCAAAGGTATTGCAAAAACATATTTTGAAAACACGTCTATACATGTCAGCAAATATTTATATCCTTTATTAGATTTACTTAGAGAATGCATGTCTAACAAGTCAGCTTGAAACTGTTCATCTATTCCTCCTACTATGACTCGATTCCTTTTAAAATTTCGTCTTGCTGCCCTATGTAGAGTGTAAGACTCTTTAGCCTTTAGCCATTTTTTATTTTGTTTAGGCTTTACACTGTTTCCTAGAGCCCTTCGCAAAGCATTTAAGCCTGTAAAACTTGCTGGATGATCAGGATTTTTATAAAATTTTTCAAGTGAGTTTCCTATCATTTTTTTAGATTATAAAAACTTAAATAAAATAAAAATATGTCTTCTGTTACATACACAGATAACCAATGAGATATCATAAGATTTACAAAGACTTTATATACCTTTGCATTAAAAAAATGTATATAAAAAATAAAGAATAATATAAAAAACTGAAACAGATTAGAGGAAACAAATTTTATTATAAGACTTTCAAAACTCAAAACATGATAAAGGTACATCCACAGTTTCATTTAAATACAACTCTTCGGTTTTAGAAAAGAATTTTACAATATCCATTTCAGTAAATAAGTCATACTGAAACCATCGCAAATAAGTTTTACAAACTTAGCAGCTAACACATTCCATTCAACATTATACAGTGCATTTTCAAAATAAGCATCAAAATTCTGTTTCTTACTAAATGACACACAGTCATGAGCCTCCATATTGAATAGAAACCCATGCTTACAGTCAATACATTCGTTTTTGAAAGTACTGATTTATTTTGTGAAATACAGTCCAACAAACACTTACATAAAGAAGTTACGAGTTCATCATAACCTTGTGGAGTATCAACGTCCCAGTCATCTAATTCTTCATCATATGGATACTTCCGAATTTCAAAAATGACACGTTCTTTGAGTGTGTATTCTATGAGACTAGTTTTAACACAATTAAAAATTTGGTTCTGTGAATCCAATAAGTGTTCAAATTGAGCTCCTCTGATGATTACTCTTTCTGGTACCAGATGAAATGAATTGCCCTTTCTATGAAAAAGTCTCTGCAAACTAATACACATTTGAGAGTTGACACTGTGATTGAAAATGCACACATTTTTCTTAACAACAGCCACGGCATCGGGATCCAAAAGTGTAGACATAAGAGAACTCCATACTTCAGGCTTCAAAGACACTCCTTCTTTCGTAGGATGGAGGAAACCATTGTCGTCCGTTACATAAACTCGAATGTGAACTCTGGTTTCCATTTGGAATGGATTCACCACAACAAATAGGCCATCACCGAGATGGATCATATGTCTTGGCAGGTTATCCATAGTAATTTCACCTTCTATTCGTTGGTCAAGACACAATTTTTTCGATCTTTTATCTTGTTGTTATTGACACATGCGCTTCGAACTTTCAACAGCTTTAGAAAGAAACATCTTTGAAAATATACCGGCAAGCTTCAGCAGCAGCAGAGAAAGAGCGATTCGCACACTGCAGCACAGGGTGAAGTAGGGAATGATCTGGTTTTCTGAAAGAGGAAAATGCCTAGCTTCACCTCATTTCAGTTCCCTATATCAGCCAATCATTATATTAGAAACAGTTAGCAAGCAGAAGGTAAACAGCTCAACTCCTTTTCGAAAACCAATAAATTCAATCAGTGACATCATGCTACCCCTAACACCTTTAAACATGCCCTAACATGTTTATATATATGCCTGCAGTCGTTGCCACTAAGAAACACTCAAGTTCCTAAATATGACGTAATAAACTTCTCTTCCACTGAATCCATAGCTTCGTTTCAGTTCGACAGCAAGAAATAACTCATCTCTATGTCTTTTTAAACACGAGCTGCAATTTTCCACCACTAGATGGCAGCACATAAAATACGTGACATAATATTCAAATAGTTTATCTTTACATCGCTTCACAGAGTAACATGTGGTATAGTGGTCTATGTTCACGCTTTCGGAGGCGCTGGAACCGGGTTCGAATCTGAATTGGAGAAGTTGAAATTTTGCCAACTCATTGCTTCGAAAATCGCACAAGTAAGTTCAATTAAAATAAATTCATCAGATGAATCAAATTAATTAAATAATAATTAGTTATTATTAATTAAGATTACTTGTAATTGATCTAATTGCAATGAAGGAACTTTGAAACTTTCTAGACTGCTCACTTCAGTTCAGATCAGTACATTACAACTCAACTGCAAAGTAGTACATTAACAACTCAACTCAGAGGGGAAGGAAAAGGGGGAAAGCAGCAGGCGAAAAACAACTCGCCTCAAAAGAGAGGGGAAACAGCAGCAGGGAAACAACTCAACTCTGTCGCCTATGTACCCCCGCTTACTACGTATGCCATATCTCCCTCAGTTAATAAAAATATTCAAAACATATGATTTTGCTAATCTTAGTGCAATTTGTTTAGAGCAAATGGTTTTAATGTTTCGTTTTGTTTCCAAAATTTTACAATTTTTTTTAAGAAATTTCTTGAATATTGTTACGAACTGATGCGAAGTGATCCTAGCCGCGAGGTGGAGTTACACTGTGACCTCAGCTGACGAACGATAATATGTAAACAAAACGATATTCGATACCGAAAATGTAACTTGTTCATGTTTTGTGTTCCGTGTTTGGGGCTGTCGAATGTCTAATAAAATATGTTTTATGTTGAACATTGTTAGAATTTTCATTCCACAGTCTCGTCCTAGAATCTGCCGAGTATGAATTAATACACGTTAATAGAACATATTTGGCGTCCACGACTGGATTCGAATCAGAAGATTGCAGGTTCGAATCTTGTCGCGGATGCCAAATATGTTCTATTAATGTGTATTAATCCATACTCTGCAGATTCTAGGACGAGACTGTGGATTACGAACTTTGAAATAAACTGCGGAATTTCGATAATTGAATTTTGAACTTAATGATATTGATATTTGAATGAATTTTTTGAAAGTTGAAGTGATTAGAGTTTTGATTTCATTCTTCTTGAAAACGAAAGTACTTTTTATTCTACATTCAGAATGAAACGAACTTTGGATTTTTTTATATCCTGGAAAACCGGAATAGAATTTTATGATTGAAAAATAAACTATTCGAGAAAATGGATCTGTCTGTTCTAAAACAAAAACGAAAAGAATTACGATCTTTCTTCACCATCAGTGCTAATAAAATTGAAACCGAAATCGGAACGGAGGAATGGGATTTGAAAATTTTGACCCCATTAAGAAAACAGTTGGACGATAAATGTCATCGACTTGAAAATGTTCAAGAAAAAATTAATGATATGATTCTGAAAACGGAAGATTCAGAAGTGAAGTTTGAAGATGAATTTTTGGAAGCTGAAGTTTATAGAGAGATATTTAGAGCTCATTACCGGAATCGAAGAGAAATTGGAGAAATGTATCTTTCTCCGAAAACGAAAAACTAAACTTCCAGCTTCCAAAAATAGAGTTTAAGAAATTTATTGGAGATGCAAAGTATTTTCTGATATTTTGGGCTCCATTCAAGAAAATTCATGAAGACAAGTCAATTGCTGCTGAATATAAGATGCGTTATCTTTTACAAGGCGTGGAACCAAAATCGGAAGCAGAGCATCTGTTGCTCAATTTTCCAGCAACAGCGGAAAATTATCTTTCGATAATCTCTATCGAAAAATGACTAACGAATAACTGCGAGAACGATTTGGACGTGAAGATCTTGTTCAAATATATGTCACAGTTATTTTTAATTTAAAGGAAAAATTGAAAGAAGAACCACGATCTAAGCTCCCGACTGCTTCTGCTTTGGTAAGTTTGGAGCATACAGGTAAGCAACAAAAATTATGTGTTTTTGTGAAGGTAATCATTTAAGTAATAAGTGCTTTTCTGCGAAAAAAAATGTCCTTAGATGCTTAAAAATTATTGTTAAAGAGAAAAAGATTTTGTTTTTCTTGTTTAGCTCTTAATCATATTAATAAATTTTATGATATGAAAAACAAAACTAATTGTTCTGTGTGTCGCGATCTCATTTTGAATTAATGTGTGATAAAAAATTAAATGAGAATGAAAATATTTGTAGAAAAGTTTCCCTATCGTATTCGGGCAGAGGCAAAACTCTTTATTCGTAAACGCTTTTTGTCAAAATCTGAGGGTATAAAAAACAAAATGAGTATCATTGCTTGATAGATTCTGCTTCTCAGTCATGTATCAGGAAAAAGGCAATCAAAGAGTTTAACTTAAAACCAGTTCGTTCCGAAGCTGTGATTCATTCTCTGTTTGGTGGCTTAGAAACGAAACCGAAACAACATGATATTTATTCGATCGAGATGATAGATTAAGAGGAAATTTTGAAATCAATTAATTTAGATTCTGGCCTTATTGGCGTTGTTGCAGAGTCAGCGCAAGAACTTAAATCTTGATCTGGCAACAACTTTTTTCCCGCCAGAGTACTTTCGCTTTACCGTGTAGAAAAGATGTGTCTCCTGTAGCTGTGTGCGTGTGCTTTTGTGATGTTATGTTAATGTGCTTTAGATGTCTTCGTCAGTAGTTGCTTTACATATAATAAATGGAAAAAAGACAGATCAGGCCCCTTTTATTTGATAACCCACGAACATTTTGGCGCCCAACGTGGGGCCTGATCTAATGGAAAAGCGGCTATGAAGATCGAAAGGAATCAGTAACCAGAAAGGTGAGCGAATATTTTCCTTTATTTAAGAGAAACTCGGACATTTAAAATAATTTAATTTCATGGATTTGAATGTCCAAAATTAAAAGGAATGGATGTAACAATAGAGTGAAATCTGATTTTTATATTTGAAGTTGAATTTTCGTTACATATTGATAATATATATTCGCTTTAAATATATTGGTTACTGATAGAATACTATTGAAATATTGATTGATAATGTATGAATAAATCTAAAATTGATATTGAAATTTGATGTATTAGAAATACAATTTTAATTTTGGAGTTTTTGAATATTAAATATAAGAACGATGGATGAACTTTCTAAATTGAGAAAAACCAGAGGTTTGCATAGATCTTCAGTTACAAAGAGCATTAACAAGATTAATAATGATTTGGAGGAGAAAATAGATTCTCTTACCACCAAAGATTTGCAAGAAGCCTTAAATTATTTGAATACATCGTCTACACAGTTAAAAGACTATTATAAACTTATACAAAATCAAATCAAAGATGGTAAGGAATTCGAAACCGAAATTGAGTCGGCTTTCGAATACAATGAAAAAATCATAGTTTGTTTGTCCAAGTTATCACCGCAATTAAAATGTTTAGAAGACGAATCAGAGCGCCAATCAATATCATCAAATGTTTCTTTATTAGGCGCTGCAGGAAATCCTAATTTAGGTGCAATAAACAACACTCAGGAAAGTTCAGCCATCGTACCTGTAAACGAATATAATTTTAAGACCATAAAATTGACTAAACTTACAATTGAAAAATTGACCCCTGTAGCTGGTTAGAATTTTGGAATCAATTTCAAAATTCTATTGATAATAACAAATCTCTGTCAAAAATATATAAATTCTCATATTTAAAGTCAGTATTAGGGGGTGCGGCCGCGATTGCGGTTAATGGCTTAGCGCTCTCAGACGAGAATTATGATCAGCCTTTAAAATTCTTGAAACAAAGATTTGGCAGAGAAGAACTGGTTATTAATGCACACATGTCAAAATTACTAAATCCTGTACCAGCAACTGATTCAAATAATATTTATGGTCTTAGGAAGTTGTATGATACTGTAGAGATAAACTTAAGAAGTTTAGAATCATTAAAAGTTACTTCAGAGATATACGGGCATTTATTCTATCCCATTTTAATTAAATTGATTCCAGAAGATCTTGTCCTTGAATTTAATAGAAAAAAAGTTGATAATTCGGTGAAGTTCGAATTTAATGTAACTGAGTTACTAAATTTTTTAAGAATTGAAATTGAATGTCGAGAATCCTCTGCGTTTATGCATACCGCAAAAGGCGATAAACACAAAGAAAATTCCCTCCCGAAAGTGAAACAGAATCCTTTCAACAACTTCAATCGAAACACAGCTAGCTCGCATGATAAATTGCCAAGTCCCAGGTCAAGCGTAAAACCGAAATATCTCCAATGTTTTTCCGCGTCAGCATTAAACGAAAATTGTTTATATTGTAAAGGCGAGCATCGATCGGAGATATGTTCTCAAACCGACTTAGAAACGAAACTCCGTTTTTTAAAACAAGATGGCAGATGTTTTTAATGCTTGAAACCAAAACATCGAGTTAATGAATGACGCCAGAGAAGATATTTGACATGTAAAATATGCGGGAAGAAGCATAATAAATCTATTTGCTCTCAAGCCGAATCTAACACGCGCGATTTGAATAAAGATAATAAGAGCGTAATTACCGCAATTTCACATTACGATAAAAACAAAACAAGCTTTTCTCGCGGTAATATATTTCTTCAAACATGTGCAGCCTTCGTGCGCAATGATGAAACAAACGAATTTGAAACAGTACGACTAATGTTAGATAATGGAAGTATGAGAACATTTATAACACGTGAAGTTTCAGAAAAATTAAAGTTAAAAGTAATAAGAGAAACTTTATCGGTATACTATTTTGGCGCTAAACAAGCAAAGGAACATTCTTACAATATAGTGAGAGTAGAATTAAAAAACCGTGAGGATCCCTCTTTACGTATTGAAATAGACGCTTTGGTTACAGAAGACATTTCAGCCACTACTCTTCCTGTACCTAACAACAATATTACTAAAGCGTACAATAAATTGAAGGGTTTACAGCTAGCTGATAATATTGATAATAGAGGCAAGAATATCTCAATATTAATTGGGGTAAATTATTATTATGAAATTGTTTCAGGCAGAATAAAAAGATTAAACAACAAACTGGTAGCGACAGAAACAATATTTGGATGGTGCTTGAAAGGTCACGTAGGTTTATCAAATAATTTAATGACCATGAAGATTGTAGTAGATGAAAAGGATATTTCGGACCAACTTAAACAATTTTGGGATCTTGAGAATTTAGGGATAGAAAGGGTTGAAGAGGATGATTTAGAAAAACATACTATAGATAAAGAAATTATGAAACAATTTGAAGAAAATATTGTTTATTAAAATAAAAGATATACTGTAAAGTTTCCTTGGAAAACAAATATGAAAGAATATTTAGCTAATAACTTTGAAGTGGCTAAAAGGAGGTTTTCGCACTTAAATCAAAATTTATTAAAGATAATTCGTTATTTTTAGATTATAAAGTTGTTATTGAAGATCATTTAAAAGAAGGTATTAAAAAAGTAATAACATGTGAAGAAGGAAAACCTTCATTTTATTTGCCTCACAGGGCAGTAATGAGGGAAGATAAAACTACCACTTGTTTGAGAGTGGTATTTGACGCGAGTTCTCATGCGAAAGGACAATTGTCGTTAAAGGATTGTTTACATACTGGTATCAATCTCATTCCAGACCTTTTTGAGATTTTAATAGGTTTTAGAGAACAGGCTGTTGCCATAACTGCCGACATAAAGAAGGCCTTTCTGCAAATACAGATTGCCGAAGAAGATCAGAATTATATTAGCTTCTTCTGGACGGAAGATCCGGAAAAGGAAGAAGAGGAAATTTTCAAGATAACTCGAGTTCTCTTCGGTGTCAAATCAAGCCCCTTCCTCCTTGCTGCTACAATCCAACACCATCTAAAGAGGTATGTAGAACAATTTTCTAATACCTGTCAAATGCTAGAAAAATCATTGTATGTCGACGATTTAATCTGTAGCCAAAGAGACTTTGATTCAGCTGATAAAACAAGCCTAGAATGTTACATCTTTAAAGAAGCGAGCATGGAATTAAGGAAATGGAAAACTAACTCAGTTGAGCTTCGTGATAAATGGAGAAAGGCGGGTTTAGAAATAGATGAATAAAAATATTCAATTAATGATAACTCTGCTTTAACTCCTTGTAAAGTGCTAGGATTAGCCTGGGATTCCGATTTAGATGTATTCCAGTTTAACACTCGAAGCTTAGAGAAATTCCTGTCTAAAAAGATAAATTCCAAACGATATGTTCTTCAAGTAGCTGGAAGCATTTTTGATCCAGTAGGGGTTTTAGGACCTTTTATCATCAAGATAAAATGTCTAATACAGGACATTTGGTGTTTGGGATTAGACTGGGATGACCCTCTCCCGAAAACACTGACCACTAAAATAAATGAATGGTGCGAAGAATTAAAAAATTTGCAACTCATTAAAATACCAAGATATTTTTTCGCCGAAGCAAAAACCAATGAAATAGCTGAAGCTCAACTACATTGCTTTTCCGACGCCTCTAAGAGGGCATATGGAACTCTAGTGTACATTAGAGTCTTATTGAAAAACGGAGAAATCAAATCAAATTTGGTCGCTTCCTTCTAAGCCCCTCTAAAGACGCGTTCGATCCCAAGATTAGAACTAATGGGTGCTCTTTTAGCAGCAAGGCTAGGCTGTAAAATAGTTAAGTGCATTAACTTTCCTGTGACACGATTCTTCTGGACCGACTCTTCAATTGTTTACTATTGGATGAAGGGTGACACTGAACGATTTAAAGTGTTCGTAAAACACAGAATTAAAGAAATCCAAAATCTAACCAATCCCGCTGAATGGAATCACACTCCTGGAACTGATAATCCGGCCGATCTAATATCAAGAGGGTTAACAGTACATGAACTGAGAAACTCTAACTTCTGGTGGAATGGGCCAAATTGGTTATTAAAAAATAAATGTAAATGGCCTAAATTAGGTAAAACAAATAATGAGACAAATATCAAAGAAGACGCAGGCAACTTAGGATTGAAAAAGATCGTTCTAATAAGTTCAACAGTAGTAAATTAGATGATGATTTGATTAAAATATATTCTTCTTCCAGCAAATTAATTAGAGTAAGTGCATGGTGTTTAAGATTCTTACATAATTGTAAATCAGCTCTGCAAAACAGAAAGAGAGATCATTTAAATGTAACAAAATTACAAAATGCTACAAAACCTTTAATAAAAAGTATACAAATGAGAGAGTTTGAATTTAAAATAAATTGTCTAAAAAAGAATAAAGTTCTTCCAAAGAATAATCCCCTTCTGAATTTAAATGTATTCTTAGATAATGATGAGCTTTTAAGAGTAGGCGGAAGATTAAAATTTTCTGATCTTCCAGATTCACAAAAATTTCCTCTACTCTTACCAAAGGAACACCATTTCACAGATATACTTATAGAATACTTTCATAAAAAAAAGCACTCCACTCCGGTGTTCAAACTACTCTGTATTTAATTAGACAGCAATACTGGATACCAGCTGGTCAAGCCAAAGTTAAAAGTGTAATCAAAAGATGCTTAACCTGCTTTAGAGTAAAAAAATAAAACTATTCAACAGATGATGGGCGATCTACCAAGAGATCGGGTCATTCCATCCAGACCGTTTGACAAAGTGGGAATTGATTTTGCATGCCCAATCATAACGAAACCTAATTTGAAAAGAACTAGAGTAACAGTCAAACCTTATATCGCCATATTTATATGTTTTAGCACTAAGGCTACTCATCTGGAGGTAGTATCTGATTTAACAACTGAAGCCTTCTTGGCATGCCTTAAAAGAATCATCGCAAGGCGATCGAGACCTTCAGTAATTTGGAGCGACAATGCAACTAATTTTAAAGGAGCACATGCTCTTCTGAACCCCCTATTTAAATTATGCAAATCCAATTCGATTCAAAGGTTCAGTGCCGAGGAAGGCATCAACTGGAATTTCATACCTCCAGCTGCACCCAACTTTGGTGGTCTCTGGGAGGCAAATATAAAATCTATGAAAAAAATCTTAGTGAAAGTCACCAAGACCAAAATTCTGAATTTTGAGGAACTTAACACATTGGTTGTCGAAATTGAAGCGATATTGAATTCAAGACCACTCAGTTCCTTGTCCGTCGATCCAACTGATCTGCAACTTCACCGGGACATTTTATGATTGGATCATCGTTACTATCTTTAACTGAACAAAATACTGCTATCAGTTTATCTTCCAGGTGGAGTCATGTCCAGGACCTTAAATCCAAGTTTTGGGACCGCATTAGTCGGGAGTATCTGCAACAACTACAGCAGAGGCAGAAATGGAAGAATCCACAGCCCAACCTGAAAGAAGGTGACCTAGTCATATTGAAGGACGACCACAAGCCATTACAGTGGAAGTTGGCGCGAATAAAGAGGACAATACCTGGACCCAATGGACTTGTTCGAGTAGTTGAGGTGCAAACCTCCAACGGACTATTCCTGCGAGCCATGAACCGCATAATTCCCCTTCCAATTCAGGATGTTGGACCAATGTCCAACGGGGGGCGGGATGTTGCAGAGCCAGCGCAAGAACTTAAATCTTGATCTGGCAACAACTTTTTCTCTTGATCTGGCAACAACATTTTTCCCGCCAGAGTGCTTTTGCTTTACCGTGTAGAAAAGATGTGCCTCCTGTAGCTGTGTGCGTGTGTTTCTGTGATGTTATGTTAATGTGCTTTAGATGTCTTCGTCAATAGTTGCTTTATATATAATAAATGAAAAAGAAACAGATCAGGCCCCTTTTATTTGATTACCCACGAACAGGCGTCGAAACGAAATTAGGAGGGTGCGTTATGGGGAAACCGAATGAAGCATATACGGAAACTAATTCTTTAGTAACAATAGCGATGCATGTTTCAAAAATTTCTCTCTGACTGACTATTGGGAACTTGAAACTTTGGGAATTGATCATGCATCAAAAGTTGAAGGTGCAAAAACGACTTATGATGAACATTTGATTGATTTTAAAGAAAAATTAAAGATTCTCCCAGATGGTCGTTATGAATTGGAATTACCGTTTAAGGCGGGACTTAAAGACTTTTCTCAAAATTTGCTGGATTATAAGGAATTAACTCTGAAAAGACATGAAAAAATTAAAGTACAACAATTTAATTAGAGATTATAGAAATGTTTTTGATGAATGGGAAACACTTAATCTCATTGACCGTGTTCCGAAAACGGAAGTTGGGGATAAATGTCATTATTTACCCCATAGAACGGTAGTAAAAGTGAGCAGTCAGACCTCAAAAATTCGGCTGGTATTTGATGTCTCTGCTTGTGAGAGAGGGAAACTAAGTTTAAAGGATTGTCTCTTTAAAGGTTTGAATCTTATTTCTTTGTTACCAGGCATAATTGACAGATTTAGAATGTATCCCATTGGTCTAAGTGTTGATGTGGAAAAGGCGTTTTTGATGATGTCAGTCGCACCGAAAAATAGGGATTTTCATCGATTTTTTTAACCTTGTGATGATGTAGAAACAATAGACCGTCATTGTAGAATTGTATTTGGAGTATCAGCGAGCCTCTTTTTATTGAATGCTACCATAATGCAACTTCTTAATAATTATACAGAATTTCCTGATGTATTTCAAAAACTTAAATGTTCCTCTTATTTTGAGAGCTGTTTAACTGGAGTGTATAATGCTGCAGAGGCTGAAAATTTTATTGAAAGGGCTGAACTTATTATGTCTGAAAGTTGCTTTAATTTGAGAGTTTGGGAGAGTAAAGTAGAGTTAAGACATACTAGTAAGCATTCTGGAAACACTTCTGTATTGGGCATAATTTGGAATCTAGATAAAGATACGCTAAAGTGTAAAATTGATTTTGAAATTTTATCTTGTGGTACAAAAATTACTAAGAACAAAGTGGTTCCTATAAAATCTCTGAGCATTCCAAGGATGGAATCAATGGCTTTTTGTATCGGAGCAAGACTTGTAAGTTCTATTATCAAGGTTCTTGATACATCAGGTATAAAAGTTATACTCTGGTCTAATTCCACTGTTGCTTTGTGGTGGATTGAAAAGCATGGAATTTTTGGTTTTCGTTGCAAATCGCGTGAAAGAGATTAAAGAACTAATTGGCAGCTATTTATGGCGACATGTACCTGGAAATTTGAATGTTGATGATCTCTTATCTCGCGGATGTACTCCTCAACAAATGTTTAATTCCAAATGGCAACAAATGTTTAATTCCATCTTGGTTGAAAGAAAAACCAGAGTGCTGGCCTGTTAGGGAAATTATTTGTCAACATGAGGAAGTAGGTATTTAAAAGAGAAAGAGCAAATTAGTCAGTATGAATCTAACAGAAGATCCCCCCCCCCTTGGTATGAAGAAAGAGTATCCGATTATGATAAAATGATTAATGTATTTGCGTGGGTTTTGCGTTTCATGTAAAGATTTAACACTATCTAATTTTGAAATTGAAAATTCTGAAAGAACTCTGATTTTATTTATTCAAAACAATTACTTTTCCGAGGTGTCTTAAGAGTTAAAACTGGAATTATTCAACATGAAGATGATCAAGCATTTTTGACACTAATATTATTTCCAGGTAAAAGTAGGTTTACTAGATTATTGATTGAATTTGTTCACAAAAAGAATTCTCATGCAGTATCCAGATAATACAATGTATGTTGCATGAAAAATTTTGGATTATAAGATTTAGGAAAATCATTTGAAGTGTATTCAACAAATGTATAAAATGCAAACGTTTTAAAGTGACATCGATGTTAACTGAATTTCCACCTTTGCCATCAGACAGGGTTTCAGACTGTTCAGTCTTTCAGGCACCGAACTAGATTTTGTTGGCCCCCTCATTTTGAAATCTGGCGAAAAGGTTTGGATCGTCCTTTTCACAGGCACAGTGTACACGGTTGTTCTGCTTGAACTTGTGGAATATTTATCGACGGGTTCCTTTTCGTTAGTTCTCAGAAAGTTTAATGCCAGACAGTATATTCAGATAATGTGTATAATTTTAGTAAATCTTTCAATGAATTTTCGAATTTGGATTGGGAAAAATTGAAAGAGAATCCAAATTACAGAGAATATTCTGGAAATTTATCCCTCCTACCTCAGCTTGGTAGGGAGGGTGGTGGTTCGGTCAAAAAAAGAACTGTTAAGGCGTACTTTAGGTAAATCTGTTTTAACTTATGAAGAACTTGAAACTGTCATATGTGATTGCGAGTCGATAATTAATTCTAGACCTTTGACGGCAAATATCCGAAAATTCTCAGGAATTGATTTCGCTCACCCGTTTCATGTTTCTAATTAAAACTCGATGTTTTGGAGTTGCAGATATTGATAAAGTTGATTGTCAATATCTTCAAAAGAGAATAAGATGTAGATCGAAACTCTTTAACGACTTATGGCATAGTTTCAGAAAAGAATACAATGGACAATTATCCAAAAATGAAAGGAAAACAAGATAACTCGAGAACCTAAAGCAGGAGAAGTAGGGTTAATGGATGACGGTGTCAAAAAACGATGAGATTGGCCTTCGGCTTTGATTATCGAATTAATTCCGGGCCCTGATAGCAAGTTCTATACAGTTAGGCTAAAAACAGCTAACGGGACAGTTTTGCGACCTGTGCAACATATTTTCCCCTTGAAAATACAATCAAATAAAAATTTGGAGCAGACTGCAGAGGAATCAATTCCAGATTCTGTTGAAAGTGTGTCACCCGAAGAAATGGTACTTAAAAAGTACACTTCATCAGGAATAGAATTGAAAGCACCTAAGAGACTAGATCTTTTAAACCAAATTTGCTATGAGTTTGAGTCTCTTCACCAAGACTCAATGGTGGGGAGGATGTTACGAACTGATGTGAAGTGATACTAACCGCGAGGCGGAGTTAAACTGTGGCGTCAGATGACGAACGATAATTTGTTAATAGAACGATGTTGTATGCTGAAAATGTAATTTGTTCGTGTCCTGTGTTTGCGTGTGTGTGTCGAACATTTAATAAAACATGTTTTGTGTTGAATTTTGCTAAAATCTTCATTCCACAGTCTCGTCCTAGAATCTGCTGAGCGTGAATAATACATGTTAATAGAACAAATATCACTACTTTTGAAATTATTTATTTTTAGTTTTTCCATTCATAGTTATTTCCAACTGTTTGGTTCACTCTTTTCCTTTTCCTTTAGTTATCTTTTATTTTCTTTCCTTTTCTTACTTTTTTTCTATATAAAAGAGAAAAAATTCTGAACAAATCTGCAATGAAAAATATTGCTGCCGATTCAGCACTACGATATAGTTTTCTTATGTAATTATGTAAAAACTAATGTAATTATGTAAAAACTTTCTTATGTAATTATGTAATTATATTAATTATGTAAAAACAATAATTCCATTGAAAATACTAATTAAAATTTTAATATAAGAAATAAAATTATATGACTAAGAAAATTTGGCAAAAATAATTCAAAATAATATCTTTAAAAAAAATCAGAAGTTTTTAATTATTGATCGGCTAGCGCAATATTTACTGAACAATCATTTCTTCAACGTTATCGGCAGACATCACGACATGCGCAGAACTGTTGAAAATTGAACAGATGCGGTTTGTTTGGTACGTGATCGTGAATATACGTGAATGTATCACAGTGTTTTAAGAGGAATTTTATTTGAGCTCCTTTCTATAGCACTTAAAGGGGGTTCTGAATTGCCGGGACCTACGGGCCTAACTGATTATATCAAAGAGTGCCAAGCAGAAGCTGAAAGTCAGAGAAGGATCATACAATGTAATCGGATTTAGAAAAATTTTTAGGAGTAAATATATAACTGGCTACTCTAATCGATAAAATCTTTGTGATCACTCTGCCTTAGAGATGCATAATCCACGATTTTTTGAATAACAAATAATTTTGTTCTTGTTATTTTTAAATATTTTTTCCAAATATCTGTTATTTCAATGATATTATTAATTAAAAATTATTACTTAGGATTAAATATAAAATCTATTAATTGTAATTAATATTTAATTTACTAATTTAAGTAACGAGTGATTGAATTAATTTATTTATTTCAATTTATTTCTTAAATTTGATTTTTTTTTCAAAACTACTTATTTAATTTCTTTATTAGAGTAAACCATATTCATTGATTTTCTGAAAATTTTGAATTAAATATATATGTCATTTCTTTAAAATGTTTACTTTAGTTCTATATTCTACCAATAGATGGCGTCAGCAGTAAACAGAATATATGCAGTCATGTCACAAGCAATTAAAAATGATTTGTATGGAATAGTGCATTATCAAATGCGAAAATCGGAAAGTAAAAGTGGAGCGGCGACTTCACACTTTTCAGTGAAGTCACCGCTCCGATAAATCTCAGTGATATGCAATTCAGTGATACGATAATTCCAAGAATAACCGATCCTTTCACTTTTCACCCATTCACAGATTTCGCATTTTCTGTTATGTTCGAGAACTTCCATTGGACAGATCATATCGATTGTTACTTTCTATCGAGATCCAAAACCTGTACTCGAAATATCACTCGTAAGATCGTATCAAGAATTTGAATCACACCCATCTTTGAAAAATATTGATCACTGGTATTTGTGACTTTATGATATTGGTTACGTATTATCAGCTCGTAAAATATTCGTTATCCCTACTCTGCCTTGATATAGCAGAATTTATTAAGGAGAGGGTCACTCTTTTTTCATGAAACACGTGGTTGCTATTTGCATTACGCTCATAGTAAGCACGGATTTCTCTTCAAAAATGCGCTAATCATTCAAAATACATTTTAAAATTCGAATTATCGCGAATTCATCAGATTGTAGTAAAAGTTTATAAACCAGTTAACAGCTACGCTAAACTGGCAATTGCTTTTACATTGCGAACCACAAGGTGCCAGGTTCTATCCTCGCTCATACCATTCCGCTACAAGGTAAAGATCACAGGGAGGAACGTGAAGATGAACAGAATAAAAATATCAAAGATTACTGTGATATTTTTGGAAGAAATTTGAAAAGGAAAGTTATGTCAGCATCAAAGGAAACAAGCACGATGTTTCATATGAATAACTGCACAGAAAACAGAATTTAGTGTGCGGTAATAGTTCAGTTTTTTATTTCTTTTAAAAAATAGAAAAATTTCTAAACTCATGTGGCAAATTTCTTAAAATATATCTCCGATTCACAAATGAGAGAAAAAAAATCTTCTCTTTGGTGATAACCCTAAACAGAATAATTTTTTATATTTTCCATTCTTGCCAAGCAACCGGATGGATATTACTCGTTTTCTCCAGTTAAATCTGAGCATGCGCAGTAAAACTTATTCCAAATTAGAAAATTTCTTTCTCCATTAGCGTCACATCACAGTTTTTGAATTCAACATTCTGATCTTAACTTTGAAATAATTGTAAGTAAGTTTTAATTGATTGATAACACCTTTTATTTTGAAAGAGTGGTTTTTTTTAAGGATTGAAACGTCGTTATATATGGTTAAAATATGATAGTTGTTCTATTGAAATGGAGTTTTGTTTTCCGGCATAGCTGTATTGAAAGTTTAATACTTGCTTCTTTAGTAAATAAAAAACGCGCAACGTTTTGTTTGTATTTTTTTTTTTTTTTTTTTTGAATCTGCGATTATATATATATGTATTACTTACATATTTACATATATTATACTTTTAATTATGTTACATAAATTTCAACATGTAAAATTGAATGATTAGTCAATGTATTTTTTCAAAATAAATATGAAGCATTTATTTACTCAATAATTATCTGAAGTACAATATGCCAATTCGGTTTTATTAATTAAGAAACATAGGATTTGTTTTAGAGTAAAGAACCTGTTTTAGATAAAATTTATCTATCATGTAAAGTAATTCCTCAGTTCTATCAGTAAAACCTCATTTTCTGTTGTGCATATATCTATAAAATTTATTTTTAAGTTAATGCAAATTTCTTTTGATTTACTATATCAAAACTCTGAGAACCCAAATGTGATTGAGTTAATACCCATGGGAAATGATTTGTTCATTAAACATGCTAGCCCAGGTAGATTTGGAGACATAAAAGTTTTTTGAGAATTCTATTCTCATTATTGCTGTTTTTGAGGGTTAAAATAATTTTTCTTATGTGTGAAAGGGAAGCTCATGCATTCCAGTGCATTGAAGAAAGTGAGCTCGAATTATGTTAGGAATAAAAGGGTTTAAGAAAGGTTATTCAAAGTAATTTATATATATAATTGTATTTTCATGTATAATTTACATGTATTTTTGAAAAATACTGCTTAAGTAAAAGTACTATCAATTTCATACTATTATAAAGTTATAAAAGTTTCATTTTTGCTGTGAAAAATAGTTAAAGTTGTTATGTATTGCTAGAAGAATATAATCATTTAATTGTATTACTCTAAGTGAAATGGTATCTAATTCTAAGAGAATAAAAAAATTGAATCCAAGTTTAAAAATTTCAGAAATCATATATATTTCACTTCTTAAATGAAGAAGATGACTGCAAGTTGATAGACTGCCCTGCAAATAGGATATTTAAAATATTTATTTTTTCTGCAATTAATTTAATACTTGTTAAAAATTTGGAATAATTTGGTTCAATTCTTTGGAGATTTTATCCTGAAAGAAATTGTGATCTTTCTATGCTATCAAAATTTGATAACTTTCTGGATATAATATGATTATAGATGTTTGTAGATAAATGGATATTTGCATGATAATATGAAATCAATAATGTTCTGAATAACCTTTCTACAATAAGTTTTTTTTTTCCCTGTCTTGATGATTTTTGGGTTTCTTTACTTTTATAACATAAATTGTGAAAACAATTACATATATAGAAAAATTTTGAGATTCATGACCAAAAAAAATGACTCCTTTAGAATAATTTTCAATTTATTTTTCTTTGGAAAGTCTAAGTTTGTATATAGTATAATGTGTTCAATCACAACAGAACATATGAGATAAGGGATTCTAATAGAAGTTCTTTGACATGTGTCAGTTCAAGAAATGGAATCTTGAGTAACCTTGAAAGGAATGTGTGGGTGTTAGTAATTGTTATCCTTTTGTTTGTGTTGTGGGATTGTTAAGCAATTTGTTTCAGGCATATTAGAAATAATTAAATGAAAAAAATAGAATTTACATCAGGAAATAAGAGAAAAATCTAGAATAAAGTTATTTGACTAGAAAATTAATTATGGTTTAAATTAAATTAGGAGATCATTGCATTATATATATATATATGATTCTATTTCAATTCACTACAGAAATTTATGTATATTTGTATGAATGCCATTCTGTTTAATCAGTAATTGAATTATTTTCAAATTCAAACTATAACCAATAAGTATTCTTTTGGGTTTTGAAATGATTTTAGCTTGTTATTATGTGTTATAAAACTTCAAAATGTGCACGTTCATAATGTATAAATAAAAAAAGGTATTTTTTGTGAGAATTTGCACTATTAAGATATACAATTTTTGATGTAAAAATTATTTGATTTTCCTACATTCTAATTTTTCAACTGATTTTTTTAAAAATTTTATTATTATTATTATTATTTTTGTTGATATGAGTTCTATTTTTTTTTTTTTTTTTTACTATTGCATATTTATTTGTTATAATTCATATTTTAGAAATATATTGCATTCTTATTACAATTCTTGGCTTAGCTAAAGAATATTTATAATCACCAAACTGTAATTTTTTATAAGTGATAAATTGTTTATATTTGAAAAATCTTCTGCTGTTTTGCTTAATTTGCTAGAAACTAGTGGAAATTCTCTTCCATGTTCTTTTATTTTCTATAATGTTTGCCATATCTTGTATAATTGTTTTGTGAATTTAAACTGATCATCAGGAGAAAACAAAGCATATTAACTTCATAGAGTATACTTTAAAAGTTCTGAAATATGTTAATTAGCTGAAGATTTTTTTATCAGTACAGTTTTTGAAAATTATATTTATCTTTAATTTGTTATATTGCATTGTAACCATCCTCACTTTATTTTGTATGCATTGTTTTTTTAAAATTTAAACTAGATGATTAACATGAAAAATAAAATGTATTTAATTTAAAAGGTTGGTCGTAAGTGTGTATGTAAAATACAGAAATATGCTAAGGTAATTTAAACCTAAATAGGGTAGGGTAGAGTAAAATGATCTTAAAATAAGTCATTTGTAGAAATCATACCAAAGGAGTGATGAGATATGTTCCTGATAATGTGCAAGTAGAAAAAAACCACCA
Organism: Argiope bruennichi; assembly: GCF_947563725.1. Classification (NCBI taxonomy): domain Eukaryota; kingdom Metazoa; phylum Arthropoda; class Arachnida; order Araneae; family Araneidae; genus Argiope; species Argiope bruennichi. The sequence continues at coordinate 110,752,767 of NC_079156.1, forward strand.
CTTAAAAAATGACTAGACATAAGAATTAGATTATTATAGAGTATGCTTACTAATTTTTAAAAAAAATTAAAAATAGGTATTTTGTAGTTGATTTAATATTATAGAAGATTTTTTTCCAGTTTACTAGCTTTTTTTGGTTGGAAATAAGTCTTTAATATATGGAACAGTGTATATTTAAAAGATGTTTTAAAATAAAACAATATGCTTTAACGAGCGCTGATTTTCCTGTTTCTCCTCTTAAAAATATCTTTTTTTTTTTTTTTTTTTTTTTTTTTTGCTATCACAGTATTATTTTATTGTTATAAAAATTTATCTTTGTCAGTCTTTTATAATGAAAAAATAACTTTTTTGCATTATAAAAACCATTGCATAGGGCAGACAGGGGGGAGGGGACTGAAATGTGATGACCTCAGGCAAACCTAAGGCACTCAAGCCTTTTCTTGAATTTATGTTTTTTGGGTTATTTATTACCAATTTATGTGTTTTGGGTTATTTATTTCATTATGTACATAAAGAAGAAGATCACCAATTTTAATGGACAGATCTCCGATGTTTCTTTAATTACAAATTGTTAGAGAAAATAATATTTATATTTTTATTCACCAGGGAGTTGGTACAAAAAAGAATATTTTTCAATTCATACTTTGTCTAAATGGTACGTTATATGATGCTCTTACTTTTCATTCTTTCTTTGACCACTGTCTTCTAAATTGCTGCACTAGGTTTGTTTGCTTCCGAAATTTTTAAACAATAACATGCTTTCTTCGATTTACATTCTGAATGTTCTTTCTGAAGACAGGCTGTAGTCGGATATGTTATCAGAGCATCTTTTGGTATTGCCTCATAATTTTTTTATAGTTATTTTTGTTTCACGCTATACTGGAGGTTATGATATTGAAAGTATATCCAGTTTTAGGCTTTTAAAGAAGATAAAATAGCTTTTGAAAGACTAGAAATCTTATCGCTCTCTTTTGAAAACTGAGGGAGTTCCACTATATCTATGTTTTAATTCTAATAATTGGCTGAAGTTTAGTCAGAGGGAAGAACTGATGAGAATTGTAAATGTATCTGAAAGTGTGGAGAAATTTTTTTATCTGTATTTGGTTTTTATAATATGCAGATAATGATATATTTTGTTAATTTACTTCAAAGCTTTTATTGTAATACTTTTCTGCTTTATCCTCTTTAGAATCAATACATTTTTATCCAAATTGAAATATTATTTTTATTCAAATATTACTATTGTTTGTAAATTGTTAATATACATTGTATGATTTTTTTTCTCCTTGGGTTTTAAAAGTTTAAATTTTTGTATAAGATGAAGGCAAGATTTTTTAAGAAATTATAAATGCTAAATTATTAAAAAATTCAGCTCTTGCTGTTTTTAGCTATTTTAATTTTAAAAGATTTCAAAAATTGAAAATATTATTTCAAAATGAAAAGAATAGGAAATATTTAGATCATTATTTGTCTGTATAACTAATCTCATTAAAAGAATTGAAGGAATATTTTTCAAATAGTCCAAAGAAGGCTTAGTAATTAATTATTATTGAGAACATTCCTGATTTATCTTTAGTTTTTAAAATATTAATCAAAAAAAATTGTAAACTTGTAATAATCTTTCTGTTCATAAGAAATCTGTTCTTATTCTGTCTCCAAATAAGAAACTGTTATTTCATAGCAAATTAGGCAACACAAATAATTAGGTGGAAAGTTCCAAGACTCGACTTTTAACTAATTTTTTTTCTCCTTCATTATTGAGCTGCATATCTACTATATAAAGTTTGAGATGTCAGGGAACCATTGAGAAAAAACATTTATGCATTTGTTTCACTTTTTAAGATATGATGAAGCGGTAAAAAGATATGTGCTGTATGCCATTTATTTACTTCCTTCAGCTAAACTTTATAGTAAAAAGGGGGGAAAAAACAACACCATTTTGCTTTTGCTCCAGTAACAATCAGTACACCTCTGGCAGCTCAAATCCTTATTTTCAAATATTTGTATGCTTTAATTGCCAATTCTCCCCACTCTCCCTACTTCAATACAGGCATTCCATTTGTGGTTGCAAAATTATTCTTATTTGGGAAAGGGGGGGGGGAAGACTTGCATTATAATTTTACAAATTGTTAAAGAAAAACATACATTATATTTCAATTGTTTGAAGAAATACAAAGATTCTTTCTTATTTATTCAGAGTCCTTATTGTAAGAAAATATTTTGAGCCTTTCTTTGTTGGGATTTAAAAGATACTTTTAAAGTATAAATGTTAATTATGATAGAAATGACTCTCCTTTTCTGTTTTTGAATAGAAATGAAAATTAATGATTAATTATGATGCTTAACAGATTCTTTGAAAGGGGATCGAAGCAAATGATTAATAAACGAAGCATTATCTAGAATTTTTAGAATATTTTTTGAAAATGATGGAAATTATTATTTGACTTGACAAAATTTTTTCTTTAATTAATAGATTTTCTGTTAGTGTAATTAAGATTTCGTTAGGCAAAAAAGTGCTTTGTTTTTGTTTGTAGCAAATTTTGTTAAATTACCATCCAATTTAGAAACTATTTTTCTAAAACCATTTTGTTTCTGTGTTCTCTAGACTTTTATTGACTTAACATGTTGCATAGTCTTCCAATATAATAAATTGTAATTTCAATTCACTTAAAATACTAAGATTTTAGATAGTTATTGGAATTCATTCTGAAAATGAAATTTTGCTCTTTATATGTTTTTAATTTCTGATAAGCGACACACTAAGAATTATGACTTGAGCATTGCTTTGTGGGTAGTTCTAATAAATTAAATAAGTTTTAAAAAACTCTCTTTTAAAAAACCGTCTAAATAATTTTGTTTCTATTTTAAATTTTTTAGATATTTCATTTATTATTTCAAGTGTGTCATTTGGTAGCTAATTATTCTTAAATTCTCTAACCATTTGAAACTAATATATAAAATTAAAATAAAATATTAAATTAATTGATATTATAAGAATGCATTGATTAGTATTGACTTCAAAAATACAAACAAAGTGTACATAATTTGAAAACAAGCCTAACACAAAGCAATAGAAAAATCAATAAAAAACAAAACTCATAATTATAAATAATTGCCTGACAAACTGGAAATTCCATCTTTGCAAATGTGAAATAAGTGGATTTAAAGAGTAAAAATATACTTAACTGTTTATATTTAATTTTTTTTAAATGCTTTTGAGATCAGATCGTCATTTTTTATTTAGATTTTGTGTGTGTGTGTGAATTTACAACTTCTAATTTAGACACATGCTTACTTCATGAATAATTACTCAGTATAATCAGTTTTCAAAATTACAAGCAATATTCTGAGCTGTGTAGTTTAATTACTGTCAAAAGTTCAGCTTTTATTTTGCAGAAAATGATTATCATTTAGCATACATATGAGCTATTTCCGAAATTGCAGCATTGATTGCATCTTTCAAAACTCATGTGATTGATTCCTGTTGTAGTGATCGTAGCGCCATCTTTCATTCATGTTATTCTAAAGCGCTACCTATTTACTTTCCCTAATACAATCTATGTTAATATGTGGTGACGCTTTATAAGCCAGATAACAGCTACGAGACCTGAGAAATTTCTTTTGTCTTGTGGTCATGTTACTCGCCTACGAACCATAAGGTTGCGAGTTCGATCCTCGCTTATCGCCAACAGCAACAGTTATTTTGGAGCTTTCTTCCATAGTTTGACTGTGTAAGTTAACCATAAAGATGCCTTCAGTATATATATATATATATAGATTATCTGTGTTTCTTTCTTTCTTTTTTTTTCATTTATTTCAGCCATAAATAAGAAGATTTTGTAAATTGTTTTTTCATGTCTTAAATTTTTAGCAGAGTTAATCCGATAATATCACAGTTTTGAGAGAAAGATAAATGAGATTGAAATAATTCATACTTTTGAAAATTTTTCAGTTTGTTTCTTGTGCCAGTGGCACATTAATTGTATATGATAAATCCATTTACTGTGTAGAGTTTTTCTCTACTGTTTATGTGTTGAAGGAGTTAAATTCTACCAAATTAAACTCGTATACCTCTATTGTAACTGAATGTATTTTACGGGATATAGCATTTGTTCTAGAATTGGCAAATTTGTTTCAAGCATATTTGAAGAAAGATAGATAGATATATATATATTTATGCAATAAATTGGGAAACAGTATTATACTAAATATACATCAGTTAAAAACACATTTTCTCTGCTCCTAATTTAAAAAAGCATTTAGTAACACATTTAAAAGAGAAACCATATCCTTGTGATGTGTGTACTATTTTTATCAAATTTAGTGATGTGTGTAGGATTTTTATCAAATGGGAAGTTTGAAAAGGCATTTACAGACCCATCTGAAAGAAAAACCGTATTTACGTGATTATCTGCGATAGAGTACTTTGTGGTGGAAGAGCATTTTTAAGAGAATTTTGATGACACAAATGAGAGAAAATTTGAATGTATTTTTTTATCCTTAATTTTTTTAAGTTGTAAAATTTAATAACTGTTTATTGAAGCAGAAAAATACAGCGCAATTTTAGTTTATAAAATGTTTAATGGTTTTTTTTTTTTTTTCCACTGTCATGAAGTAGATCGTTAATAACTTTTCTTTACCTGTTGAGGACCGTGATCACGCGATTTTCCCTTTGCGGCTTCCGGCAGTTATTTTATTTGGGACGTTTTATTAAATTTTTTAACAACACTAGATGGCGGTTAAGTCCTTTATAATTTTAAAGAATATGTCACAGAGTGTTTACCTTCAATATGTACGGTCTGTTCCATGTTCTTTTTTATTATTATTTGATACGGGGTATTTAAACATGTAAACAACTGCACTCGTCCGGCTCTTTCGAGAGGTTTGTGTATTTAAAGGTCCGTGATTTATTTCGCTGTGGGTTTTTATTTATATTTTGAATGAGTGGGAAAAGGATGGAATGTTTATTAGCTTTTGTGGGAGTAATTTATCGTTTACAGTTTTAGGTTTGATACATAGTAATTAGTATGTATTTTTAATCAGTTTTATTTTGCATGCCATGATGAAAAGATTGAAATACGTAACAGTCGAGTCTTAAGGCATTTGACCTTCATGTGCGGGCATTGCTTTCTATTCTGCGTATCTAGATACAATAGATTTATTGGTATAAACAAACGGATCTCTAAAAGTGAACGCGTGATTTAAAGGGACTCCGATGTTCTTGTTGATTGCTTGGTTTTTTCTTCTTCAGGAAGATATGGGTACGAGTGTTCAACTGACCATTGCTCGGGTTGAGACTAAAATATTATACAACTTTTATATTTGTAACTTTATTTTCATGCGTATGATATTTGTTTCCGTGAGTATAGTTAAAAGCTGAGTGTTTGGCTGTTTCATTCATTTCATGTTGTAGTCTTTATGTTAATAAATATTCAGTAATAGTATTTTTAAAAATTGAAGTCATTATATGAAAATAATGATTTTATGCGTTTTTTTTTTTTTAATTAGGCCTAACTGCTTAGACTGCGTGGGCCCGTGGTGACGCTGTACTTCAGAGCGTTCGGGCCTGTGAGAGCGCTTTATGCACCACGCTCTCCATCTGAAGGGGTTACATTCTCCAAAAGTCTGACTGACTTTTATTTATTCACACAAAAACCCCACATGCTTGGGATTTCAGTAAATGTTTTTTTTTAACAGAGAAATTTGAATAACCTTTACTGATACATAAAAAAATGAGAAATGAAATTCCTGAGATTTATATTGTATAGCATTTCCTTGAAGAAAACGCAAAACCGATCTAGCAGTGCTAGTGTATAGCTTTGTATATTCCTCAAAAGTCTGTTAAATAAAATATGTATTAATGGAAATAAGAAAAAAAAAAAAACGTACGTTTATAACTTTTATGGTTTTTTTTTTTTTTTTTTTCCCTGAAAAGAAATTTATGCTGCTGGAACATCACGGGAATTACCGAGAGTCATCAAGTGCAATCTTTAGTTTTGCTCAATGAAAACAAAAATAATTGGCCTTAATGATTGCAGAATATATGCTCCTCGAAAAATGAGGCAGTCATTTCTGACCTGTCGACGTCGCTGCTGGCGCTGAAAATCAGAAATCACCCTCCTTTTGAATTCAGATTACGTCAAACTGTAAATATAGTATACGAATTCACATAAACCTTTTTTTAAGGTTTATATGTGAAATATATTTGAAAATAAATTGCCTGTCATAAAATTTACCTGAATGTGTGTTTATGTAATAAAAATTTGCAACATTCGTTTATTTCAAGTTGGTAATTAATTATTATTAGTTATTGTTACTAAATTTCAATTATATTTTTTTACATGTTTTTAATTTGAGATTTTTTTAAATCTATTTAAAAAACAGACAGATTTTTTTATGCCAAAATTCTAATTGAATAAATTCTTAAAAATTTGCTAATTTTAAATGTAAATGATAATAGTTTTAAATGCAATAAAAAAAAGTTATGTAACAAAAAAATGATAATAAAAAGGGGCATCTCAAAATTATTACATGTTGCTTTGGATATTTTTGCGAATTGCATGAAATTATTTAATGGACAAAATATTAAAAAGAATAAAAATGAATTCTTAAATTGCAATTACAATTCTTAAAATATAATTCAATCATTCAGTAACGAAGTGGAAAATACGTTCTTTGGAACACTACTTGATTGCAACCTGCTGAATAATCTAAATATTAAATTACTGTATATTTAGAAATCAGTTTTTTCCTGAAGTACAATCGATCAATCATATCGCCAAGATCAGATTAAGCTTTATAGAAGCTTTTAGGTAATGCGTCTTGGATATCTCCTTTTCCTTCTCTAACTTCCGAAACTAAACAATTTTATTTCTTTTATTTTATTTCTACATACATAGTTTTAAATAGCAAATTTTTACATGCTGAAATAACTAAACTTTTATTTATCATTTACTTTTTGGGGATGATTTGATATCAATATTTTGAGTCTAAAACAATTCAAAATGTGAATTCTAAAGTAATTTTATATAAAATTATAGAGAAATGACAACATTTTTAAATTAATATGAATTATATTTAATCATAATATAATATTTTTAGTGCAATAAAATATCATTAATATAAAACTTGCAAAAAGTTATTAATTAGGAATATAGATCGAATAGCATTTCGAAATTTAAACGATACTTGATTTTAATTTGAATAAGTTTGAATGCATTATGTTAACTCTGGCTGGAAAAACAGGCCGCTACTAACCGGATTATGTATCATTTCAAATATCTCTCACAGGCCCTAGGGAAAAGCCCGGTTGAGATGAATGCTTAGAGATGGCTCATATTACAAAAATTACATACTATATGATAACAAGTGAATTTAAAGAAATGGACGAACGGCTGGGCCTTTTTCCATCGACGAACGCTATTGCATGACTGACTACAGAGTTCTATTGGTGGGAAAAGGTCTCAGCTACGGAACCGAAGAGTTTAAGGTTCGAGACCCGATTCCATCGAAGAACAGTCGTATAAACTGATCTGGTGCATGATAAATCCGTCGAGGTTAAACGTCCACCCGCTGGTGTGGTGTGGATGTTTGGAGAGGGGGTGCCAGCTCAGGTGTTATCCTCATCATCTGACCGCGGTTCAATATTGCGCAGTCTGTCCCAAAATAACCCTAGTGTTGTTTTAAAACAGGACATTAATATAACTAAACCTAATCTGAATCTAGAGATTTCTCATTATTCAGAATCATTTAAAAGAAGAAAAACTGAAGATTGGAATATTAAAATTTGAAGAGTTTCTAAATGTAAATATGTAGATTTATATGAAAGTATTTTGCATATTTTTAAAGAGGACATATTCCAAGTTGAATGATAGGTTTTGAGTTAAGCTTTTATAAATTACGAACATTAAGAAGTACTTGATTGCTTTTCGGACGGACTTTATGTTACAGAATATTTTCTTTTCACGAATTTTTACCATGTAAACCAGCATATTGCATAATTCCATTAATTCTTGTTAATTTTTCAATTTGTAATTGAAATTAAATACATTTGAAACTTAACGATTCTTATTCATTTAGTCTTGATATGTGTGTAGTTTGAATTAATAAAACAAGACCATCTTTTATATTTTAACTATAAGGATCATTTAATAAAAAATAGTTACTATGAATGTTAAAAAGTTCTTTAAAAATATATAAAAATTGCAAATTTCTAATTTTTGAAAATTAATTTTTTTGCATTTTAAACACTACATTTCTGAGTAATCTTTTTTGCACAAACAAACGTTTTTTTAAAAAAAATGTCAGGTTAAATTAATGTGATTTATCTTCTGAATTTATTTATTTATTTAAAAAATAAAACTGTTTATATATAAAAAAGAAAGTTTTTCAAAAAGAAAGATTAAATTTTAAAATTTGATTCCTTTGCTTACGGTGGTAAGCAATTTTGTAATATTATATTCTAGAACCTGAAAAAAATTCTTTACATTATTTCCTGAAGTGAAGTGATAAGTGAGACTGACGTGTGTAAATTCGGGTAATTTTGTATATAAAGGCATGTGAATTTTAGTTCATTAAAAGCAAGAATAATGGAAATAGTTGTTTTAGAGAAAAAAATATGCAATAAGTTATGTAATTTCATATTTATGACTACAAACTTTTTTAGAAAGTAATATAAAATACTTTATTTCTATACCGTTGGCTTTATAAAATGTGGTTCTACATTCAGTAATGGTCAAAATTGTGGACGAAACCTTTTTATTTAGGGGGAGGGGAGAGAATGCATTTTTGTGATTTGATGGCTCATAACAATAATTTTAGTAACTGAAATATCATAAACTTATACATCATTTTCTAGATCATTTAACCAAGAGTTTTCCAAAATACTCTTTGTAGTGGATATTTGTATTGGAAAAACTGTAGTAAAGAAGTATAGAAATAATGACATAAGGAAAAAAAAAGTCTCACTTGGGACAGTTAATACTTACAATGGTGGTCAAAATTGTGGACACTTTTCAAAATCGTTATGTTTTCTAAATTTGTATGCCTATAGAAAACGTTACATTTCACAAAATGCAAACTCTTACATATAATTTTAAAGAGAATTTAATGCTGATTTCAATACAAAAAGCAAAATTCAAATATTTTCTATACAAAAAAAAGTTATTATTAATTTAATCTGAATAACAAACACTGTGATGAAATGGATTGTAACTTCTAATTTTCCTGACCATTATTCTAGGAACCAACAAAATGTAAAATAACTGCCAGAAGAAGATGACATCATGTTGAAAATTGGAACAGGTCACTATCGTGCTTTTTTCCATAGAAGGAAGACTGCTTTTTTATGTAATCAAATCACAAGTAAGACATTTTGTTAAGCTTTTTAATATTTAGTAGGAATTGTTGTAAATATTTCTAATATTTAGTCATGAATAGATTGGACACTTAGAAAGAGAACTAAGATTATTGTGTTACATGAATGTGGTCTTTCCAATGCTGAAATTGCAAAACAGGTGGGTGGTTCAGTAACTACATATGACGCCCAAAAGTTTTGTGTGCAATACCAAGAGACAAATTCAATAAAAAGAAAATCAGGAAATGGCTGAAAAACGTACACCACATCTTTTCATGACAGAAAAATTAAAAGACTATATCTCCATAATGGGAGAATGTTATCAGCGGCCACCAGAAGTGAATTGAATGACGCTGGTATTTATGTCAGTTCAAGAACAATCAGGAGAAGATTATTAGATGTTAGACTAAGAGGTAGAATTCGACGAAAACATTTACAGCAGTGTATAAAAAAGATTACAGTGGGCAAAAGAACACATTAATTGGCCAGATGATCAGTGGCTACAAGTTTTACGGAGTGATGAAACAAAGATATTGTTATTTGATAGCAATGACGAAAATAGGTAAGATATAGAAAAGGCGAAGAGCTACATCCTGACTGCATTCAGGCAACAATGAAGAACTCAGTGTAATGATTTGTTCATGCATGTCAGCAGACGGTATTCAGCAGACGGTGTCTCTTTCATGTTATCGATGGGAAATTAAATGCAAGAAAATACATTGGCACTATTCTAGAGCCAAAACTTACACCTTCCATCAGTGATCTCTTTCCCAACAATGCATCATTTATTTTTCAGCAGGATTCAGCTCCTTGCCACACAACAAAAATATCGAAAGTGTGATTGAGTACAAAAAGCATTGAATTGATATCATGGCCAGGAAACAGTCCGAAACTCAAAATTATTGAGAACTTATGGGATCGTTTGAAAACTCTTATATATATGAAGCGTTCATCAAATAAAAGAAGATTGATTGAGTCTATAATTGTTTCCTGGCATCAAGCAATAACGAAGAAAGAGCTTAAAACTGTCGTCAGCTCAAGGAAACATCAGTGTTAAGCTGTAATAAAAAATAAAGGCTACCTTACTAAGCACTGACAACTCAGTGCAGTTATCAGCATCTAATGTATCTCGATAATTATTGCCTCTCAACTTTTTTTGTATTTCAAATATTTGAGTTTTGCTTTTGGTATTGAAATCAGCATTAAATTCACTTTTAAATGATATGTAAGTGTTTCCGTTTTGTGAAACTTTACATTTTCGATAAGCATACATAGTTAGAAAGCCTTAAAATTTTTGGTTCACAATTTTGGCCACTACTGTATTTGGGTAACTTTTAACACTGATTACGGAATGTCATCCCTTGGGGTTCATCAATGCTTTTAGTTCTTCAGCTGTTATGATGTGAATTATTATTCATTAATTGGGTTTTAGTAGCTAGGTTACTTCAACGTAACAGGTTTCTTTAGTGTGCTTCATAGATTTTCGATTTGGATAAAGTTGCGAGATAGGATTGTCTTGAGGCAGTTTTTACATACAATCGCATTATGACATAGTTGATTACTGATGAATTCTAAGTTCTTCATTATCTGGGAAAGATCACATACAGAAGGCAGCAGTTTTTGGAAAGGCTATTTCATTTATGAACTTAATGGCATTTACATTCTCATGGATCACACTAATTCTGCCCGTTAATTTTGTTGCCATATAACCCCAGATCATAACACTAATTGGGTGTTTAAATGGGTGTAATGTAAGCAGGATTTTTTTTTTTTATGGCACTTGCTATAGACAAGCCTCCTGTTTCGAAGACAGCGATTTTAAGCAGGCGAGGGAGCGTCTGTTGTTTTATAGTAGCGCCATCTAGGGCCAAGAGAACGACTTAGCTACACACACGTCACAACCCTTTTTACGGGGCGGACTTCAATCACGCATTTCATTCACAGATCGTAATTTAGACCTGAATCAGAGAACGATCACCCCTGATCCAGTACTGACAGTGGTATTACTCTCGACATGGAAGGCTTTGTGACCGCGACAGATTTATACGCGGGTCAGCCACCAAGCACGCGGGGAATCTTCGGTCGGCGGGGTTCGAACTCGCAACCTAAGGGACGCGAATCAAACGCTCTACCAACCAGGCTATCCCGGCCCAGGAATAATTGTTCATTTTAGTACCCTAGGTAGACCACTTTCCATCTCACTAAGGGATTAGCCGCGGTGACCTGGTAGTAAGGTCTCGGCTCGTGAGCCGTAGGTGTAAGGTTCGAGACCCGATTGCACTGAAGAACCGTCGTGTAAAGGAGTCTGTTACACGTTAAATCCGTCAGGGCCACACGTCCTCCCGCTGGTGTAATGTGGAGCTCAGGTGTCGTCCTCGTCATCTTACCGTGGTTCAGTATTACGAGATCCGCCCCAAAACAGCCCTAGTGTCGCTTTATAACGGGACGTTAATATAACTAAAACTAATATTCATATTTTTAAAAACTTGTTTGTTTTCAGGACATTTTTTTCTATTAATTGAAGTGTAATCATTTTCGCTTTCATCTTTAAATTCAAATTTTATGGGCGATGATAGAAAAGTAGGAAAGTGAATAGTACAATTTACAGAGCGTTGTAAGCCTTCTAAAATGGTGTCAGTTGTTTGCTTGTCAAAATTTTAAGCTCAAAAGTATTTATTTTTGTTTTTAAGACCAAGTTGTATGAAATATTGAATTAAAGATTTTAGCGACCATTGATCTCGGCGAACCAGTTGGCCGAACAAAAGCGGCTAGTGCTTAATAAAGTGGTTTTTATAAAAGGCAGTTCAATATTTGTATTCGCTTTCATGTTGTATTATGCATATTATAAATAATTTTTTGATTTTTTTTTTACTTATTTTTATTATTAATCAAAAATATGAGGTGCACAGACATCGTAAATAAACAGTTTTACGACTAAACAAAATATAATTATTATATAAATTCCAATAAAGTATAAAAGTGTTTATTTCCTTAAAAAATGTTAATGAGTAAATTATATATCATACAATATTACAAAGGTTCAATTTTTTTTAAAAAAAAGATTGAGATTTTTTTATATTTGTGCTTAAAATTAAATGAATGAAAATGATAGAAATAATTGCTTATACATACACAGCATGAAAGAAAAAAGTTCCCATTTACCATGGTGTAAGTATTTAGTTAATCTTTTACCATTTCTAAGGTACTGATTTGACACATATATGCATGAAAGAGATTTAATTAGTGTTCTAATAGTGGAGTATAAGGAAGCGGTAGATTTTGTATGAACTTTTATTTCATTGTACGCAAAGTATTGAGTGAAAACATCAATCAATTTAAGATGTCTCAGTACTTTTCATATCATTGATGAATATTATAAGTATTTTCTTTTTTATGATAATTTATAATTTCATAAAGGCACTTGCCCGAATATAAACACCTCCTCAGAAATTATGTCAAACTAGTCGCTTTTGACGACCATCTGGCTCGTTGAGAATAATGGCTCCGTTTCATCCCAACACAATATTTTAATGTATCGAATCATTGCAGACATTACTTTAGTTTAGTTATAGTAACATCCCGTTTTTAAAGCAACACCTGGACAATTTTGGAACGGACCTCGTAATTTTGAATCGCGATCAGATGACGAGGACAACACCTTAGCTGGCACTCTCACTCCAAACTTTCACACCACACCAACAGGAAGACATTTGGCCCCGATGTATTTAGCCTGCACCTTACACGACGGTTCTTCGGTGTTTCGAACCTGAAGCTATCCTGTTCCGAAGCCGAGATCTTGACACCGCAGCCCATTGCAGACATTACAACCGTATTATTTCAGAATCATTGTCCTGTTCTGGTATTTGTGTATAAAGTTCCATGTACTCATAGTGTAATTAAATTTGGCACCATTTGTTTTCTGACATTTGTGATACTCAACTTCACTAAGTTATTTCTTAAGCACGCTACTCAAGTATTAAAACAAAATCTTTCTTCCTGATATTTCAACTATAAAATCTCACGATTATATAGTTGATAAAAAAAATGAAAACAAGTGGAGATTTTTGCAACAAAATGTATTATTAAAAATTAGAATTAAAAAAATCATTTTGATTAAAACCACCAAAAAAACCAGTATTCGGGGGGGGGGGAATTGCACAGTAAGCAAACTGGTATTGTGAAAAAGAAAATTTTTATATTATTATTTAAAATATTATATAAATCAATTTAACAAAATAATAGTATCGAGAATTTTCAGGAAAAATATCAAAATTTTGTTTTATTTTTAATTAATTAAAATTTTAAAAAAATATTACTTGGTGCACCTTTTTCCCGGATAAACAATTTATTCTGTAACACACCAGAAACACCCATGCGCGTTCTCTTTTATTCTAATTAGATAAAAGTACTGCAGTTTATTTATTTATAATGAAACTCAATGTTAGTAACTTAAAGGATGCATTATTTCTTCTACAACTACCAAATTTCTTTCAAGTGTGTGTTTAACTACATTAAAATCTTCTATTTTTCAGGAATATCTTAAAATGTAATTCTACAACAAGTTTCTTTACTTTAGCTTAACATTCAATAGTTTAACATTTACATTGATTCATTTAAATGAATGACCTAATTTTAACACATTTAAAGTGAATTTTTAGTTAAATATAGAATGAGGCATTGCCTTCTTGATGTGGGATTCGATAAAATTTTTTATTTATATATTGATAGAAAACATTACATTTTTTTAACAAACATTTGTATCTTAACGTCAAAGTATTGTACGTTATGTGTATAACGCACATTATAAAAAATGCATTGCATAATACGTTGTGTGTTAAAAAATATTTTGTATAGAACGTTATATACATAATATATATTTTAATAAATTGTAATACATTGTTAAAATATTTTTATTTAATGTTTGTAGGCTTGTAATTTCTTTATTTTTGAAAATTTAACTTCAAGTGTAAAGATTAATGAAATTTTCTATTTTTCAGGTTGTGGAAGCAACGCTAAGAGCGAAAATATTGCTTATCATCTCATCTTAAGATCTCATCAACTCAGTGATTGAGAAGAAAAGCTATTACATTATATATGCAATAAAGGAAAGTAGTCCTCTGAATTTTTATAAAAAAATATTCTGTCAATTCTTGTAAAATATACAAATCATGAAGATACATTTAATAACGCATACGAAAAATCTGTATGCTTGTAATATAAGGGATAAAATACTTTATCAACAAGGATATTTAAAGACAAATTTACTGACACATACGAAAGAGAAACTACATATTTGTGAGATATGCTGTAAAATGTTTTCTGTACGAGGAAATTTAAAGAGACATTCACTGATATGCAAGAAAGCGTTTTCTCATAAAGGAAGTTTGAAGAGGCATTTAAGGAGGCACACGAAAGAGAAACCGTATATTTCTGAGATTTGCGTTGAAGCGTTTTCTCAAAAAAGAACTTTAAAGATACATTTAAGAAAGCATACGAAAGAGAAAACGTATGTTTGTGATATTTGCAGTGAAGCTTTTTCTCATAAAAAAAGTTTAAAGATGCATTTAAGAACGCATACGAAAGAGAAACCGTATGTTTGTGAGATTTGCAGCAAACCTTTTCCTCAAAAAGGAAATTTAAAGAAACATTTAAGAACGCATACGAAAGCGAAACCTTATGTTTGTGAGATTTGCCGCGCAACGTTTTCTCGAAATGGAAGTTTAAAAATACATTTAAGAACGCATACGAAAGAGAAACCGTATGTTTGTCTGATTTGCAGTGAAGCTTTTTCTCAAAAAGGAACTTTAAAAATACATTTAAGAACGCATACGAAAGAGAAACCGTATGTTTGTGAGATTTGCAGTAAAGCGTTTTCTGAAAAAGGAAATTTAAAGAGACATTTAAGAATGCATACGAAAGAGAAACCGTATGTTTGTGAGATTTGCAGTGTAGCGTTTTCTCAAAAAGGAAATTTAAAGAGACATTTAAGAATGCATACGAAAGAGAAACCGTATGTTTGTGAGATTTGCAGTGTAGCGTTTTCTAAAAAAGAAAACTTAAAGAGACATTTAAGAATGCATACGAAAGAGAAACCGTACGTTTGTGAGATTTGCAGTAAAGCGTTTTCTGAAAAAGGAAATTTAAAGAGACATTTAAGAATGCATACGAAAGAGAAACCGTATGTTTGTGAGATTTGCCGTGCAACATTTTCTCGAAACGGAAGTTTAAAAATACATTTAAGAACGCATACGAAAGAGAAACCGTATGTTTGTGAGATTTGCAGGAAAGCTTTTTCTCAGCGAGGACATTTAAACATTCATTTACGGACGCATACGAGAGAGAAACCAGGTTTGTGACGTTTTCAAAAAAGCTGCTTTTGCACATGGAAATTTAAAGAGACATGTATGGACGCATTCGAAAGAGAAACCATATATTTGTGAGATATGCAATAAAGCGTTTTCTCATAAATATACATTTAAAAATTTGAGTAAGGTAATTTGAGTGTACATTTAAGGATACATACGAAAGAGAAACCGCATGTTTATGAGAATTGCAGTGAAGCGTTTTCTCATAAAGGAAGTTTAAACAGACATTTACTGACGCATACGAGAGAGAAACCGTATGTTTGCGAGATTTGCAATGAAGCTGTCTCTCCAAAAGGAATTTTAGAAATGCATAAGGACACGTACGAAAGAGAAACCATATATTTGTGAGGCATGCAATAAAACATTTTCTCTACGAGGAAATTTAAACAGACATTTACGGAGGGATACGAAAAAGAATCCGAATGTTTATGGCGTTTTCAATAAAGCCTTTTCTGTGCCAGAAAATTTAAAGAAACATTTACAAACGGATGCGAAAGAGAACCCATATATTTATATTTGCAATAAAGCGTTTTTTCTACGGGAACATTTAAGGGCGCATACGAAAGAGAAACCGTAGGTTTCTGACATTTGGATTGAAATGTTTTCTCTTAAAAGAAGTTTAAACTCACATTTACTGACGCATACAAAAGAGAAACCGGACGTTTGAAATATATGCAATAAAACATTTTCTTGTGCAAACATTTTATGTAAATACTTTCTGATAAATACGAAGCAGAAAGTTCTGTGTGTAATAAAGCATTTAATGAAAAAGGAAATTTGCAGTCCCATTTACCGATCCATTCTAAAAAATAGCTACATGTTCGTTGTGTGTGTAATAACATATTTTCTGGTCGAAACATTGTAAGAAGATATTTATTGACGCATACAAAATTAAATTCGCATATTTTAAGATGTGCAACAAAACGTTTTCCTTGCGAATAGATGTGAAATTGCTTTGCGTTGACATTGCGAAATATGAGTTACGTTGCCTTGCGTAATGTGAGCAATAAAGCATTTTCTGAACCCCTGGAGTTTAAAGACACATTTATTGCCGGATGCAAAAATAAAAAAAAAGACATGTTCCTGTTGTATGCAAGAAAACTTTTTCTCGCTGAAGTTTATCACAAATACTTGCTGACGCATACGACTGAATAGCAGTTGCGAGATAAACAACAAAGGTTTCCCTTCCCTATAGGGGAATTTAAAGGCGCATTTACTGATACATACAAAAGAGAAACCTTATGTCTACAATTATTTGCAACAGAGTCCGGGATCGAAGAAATATTAAAAAAGAAATTTAGACACATATATTGAAACAAAGTTTCCATGCCATTTTTTTTCAAATTTTCCTATAATCATTATTAATTAAGATTTTAATGAAGTATACAAACTAACCGCAATTATGTGTATGTGAAGCGTTTTGTATAGTTTTTTCTAATAATGTAGATTTTTGCCGGGTTTACACTCGGCCAATTATAATACGGGCAATAGGCAGCGCATGCGCAGAAAGGGACTGATTTATGTTTGCCATAATTTCATAGTATATATTCAAAAATTCCATGCTTGGCTATAAATTGCCATTTTGGCGTCCCTCAATTTTTCTTTTGAATTTCGTATCATATTAAAATGGAGGATATTTACAAAAAGAAACATCGTAAAATAAAAGAAAAGGTCAAATTCAGAAAACTATAGAAAAATAGTAATAAAATTGGGGGGGGGGGCTCGCACCAGAAAGAACAAAGAGCAAATAATGTTGGAATTAATCTATGATATGTAATCAATTTTTTCAGGCAAACAAACAAGCAAAACAAAAACCGCCAAATTCTTCAAATGCATGCACAGTAAGAAAAAAATACAATACAGCAGCATGTTACTGTTCCGTCGGGACAATTACTTGCCATTGACCGAACAGCATTTTTCAGCCTTTCTACGCATGCGCTGCCTACTGGCCGAGTGTAGACCTGGCCTAAAGATGATATTTATTGACTTTGTCTATCGAAACAGGGCCTGACCGTTTAAACTGTCTTTTATTAATTCGCACAAAACAAAAAGACAAAATTCCTTATGATTTCTATCCTAGTAATAACTTTTTTTTCGTACACAAACTATGGAAAACTTTTCTGACATATGAAAGTGAAAAATAATATTTTTAAGATTTACGTAATAAAATATTTTCTTTACACTTTGGAAGATATTTTTACCATTGCTTGCTTACAACTTTGACATATTCTGTGAAGCTTTACCACAGAAACCCATTTCAGAAAGCATTTAACAATAAATGTAAAAAAGTAAACTAAACTATAATTGAATTAATTTGGAATGAAACCTGATTGCGAAATTCTGCAGAATGGCATAAAACTATAAATATTTATATAAATCAATATTTACTTTTGAAAATTAAAAAAAAAAAATCGTATTATAATTGGTAGTATATTAGAAATGAAGTTTTGTTATCTTGAAAGCAAGAATGTTCAATAGATTATTTTAGATAAAATTGAAATAATGTTAATTTAATTTTTATTTCTTTCAAAGGACTCTTTTAATAATTTTCTTGTTATGAGTAAAAATAATGAATTTCACTTAAAATAAAGAAAACCAGTAATGTTAGATTCTCTTTCACTCTGAACAACACTTAATTAACTTAAATTCTCCATCTTGAAATCATCACAAATCAGCAAAGGCATACAGAAAATAGTTGACCAGATTTTAATCACTCAAATTCTCACCGATCAAAAATTGCTGCAAAACAAGGGAAATTTGATAACTGTTTTGGCTCTCAGAGTATTAATTTGACCACTAAACAGTAAATAATTATATTAATTGTTAACATTACATTAAGTAAATAACTGCAACATGATACTTTTAACAATTAGCAAATGTGGATATTAATGTGTATTTCACATTACATACAGATTTTTAATGTTATCAGATGTATTTTTATAGAGTTTTGTTATCTTATATTTCAAATATAGAAGTAATATTCGAATATTTAAATTCTTAATACAGAAATAAAATTCGCTATCTAGATAAAATATAAATAATAACAATGGAAGTAAGTTTTAACTACTATTGGAAATTGCCAAATTGGATTTTTAACATTATAACTTTAATTAAAAAAAATAAATTTAGAATAGCACAAAACAAAAGAATTATTCACTGTATTTTTGTCACTAATAGTGACAATATTTAATGCTATAAATAAATTTCATATACTCCTTGTAATATACTGTTCATTGCTTGATTAACTTTTATTGAAATATTGCTACTTATTAATATATCATTTTGTTAGTTATCTTTAAAGATATATTTTAATAATAAAAAACATATGCATTATTTTCAGTATTCTTTATTATATACTGTCAATTGTAATCAATAAATTTTTTTAAAAAAGGTAGGGTAAATGTTAGAGATTTGGTCACATTAAGAGAAAATTTCAAATTCAAATTTCACTATGGATGACTGATTAAATCTTGCCGAATCATGTCCACATAATTCTGTTGTAAATTTTACTGGTTTTCTCTTGATTATGAAATTTTTCTTTAGAATGCTTTTAGATTGTGAATATAGAGTACCAGTTTTGACTACATTTCAAAATTTTTAAAAATAATTAATTTAGATATGGAATTAGAATTGAAAAATAAATTTAATATTCGAAGTAATTGCTTTTAGAATTAACACTTATTTTTGAGTGTCAGTGTACGAAAGATCCTTACGGTAAATTGGTTCCTTAATAAAAATCACAACATTTGTGGTTACATAACTTTTTCTTTATGTATGAAATATTTTTGCAAATCTCTTGTGAGAAAATTTACTAAATAAATTGTATGCTTAAAGTGTGGGAATATGTAATATTAATTAATATAAAATCACTGGATAATTCCAAGACAAACTAAATCAATGTAATAGATGCTGGTACAAAGATCAAAAGTGAATTGTCTACATTACTTCTAATACTATCTTTATCTACTACCTCTACCTGACTTCTCATTTTCCTTTTGAAGAAAAATATTTTATTTTCGACTCCCTAGACATCCAATATTTTTTATCTAATAATATCTTTAAGTCTGGAAAAGGAAGTTGTAAAACAATTTGGTTGAATTTATATCTGAATTTTAAAAGTTAAATAATATATATTTATTGTTTCTATTTAATTTTCTCATTGTAAATATTTTTATGCGTTAGAACTTAAATTTTTAATTTAACATTTTTATGAATACATAAAAAATAATGATTTGTCAATTATATTTGTTTGAATTAGATGAAATATAAAGTTAAATAACATAATTAATTACAACATATAAAGTTATGACATAAAGTTTAAAATAAATTAATATCAATAATGAAATGTGAAGTAAAAAGTATAAATTTTAAGCGAAAAAAATTATTTTGAATTACAAGGGGAGGGGGGAGATTTTTTAGTAGGGTTTATACAAAAACCGACTTTTTGAAAAACCGGTTTTCGAATTTTTGTCAAAAAAAAATGAATAGGAAAAAATAAAATATTTTTCACTATTCTATTTTTTTTTAATTTATATAAAAAACAAAATTAAAGATTACATATACATATTACTTGCACAAAATAACGAAAACTCAAACAAAAATTTCAAATAATATTTATATTATTTTCACTAATTTTAATTTCTCCTAAGAAAATAGGATTTTTAAAAACATAAAATATCCACTGAACGGTGACTAACTCTCTTTCTTATTTTGGATACAATATTGCCTGAAATTGAAAATACTCGTTCACTAGTTACTGAGTTTGGCATCAAATTACAAATCTTTTTTTGTTCTTTTATTCGATTGTTCAAATAATGAAAATTCAGCTTTCAGTGTCTTTGGATTTGTGAGTTTTTCTTCAAGGTCTTCAAGAAACTAAACAATTATATTATTTCCGACAATTATTTTATGAACTGCTTTCAAATGATTATGTAGATTGCTCGTAGATGATCCTTTGCGGCTCAACATTTTATTACAATGATTTCAGATTGCCTTGTCTATCCCGAACTTTTTGAAACTATCCCAAACTTCCAACTTACTCATTTTTATCTAAAAATGAAATTACAGTTAATGAATAAATATTTTTGACGTTTATTTTACAATTTTATTATTTTAACTATTAATATAAATCCAATTTAAAATAATCTAATCTACACTTTTTCAAGGAATTTTGAAAAAAAAAAAAAAAACACTGCTTAATCTAATTCCGATGCTTGCTAAAGACATAATTTATATTAAAACGTTGCGAAAGAAAAGATGAAATATTTTAACACCCTGTGTTTTATTTAAAATTCCATTAAACAGGAGCCAGAACTTCTTATTTTACACTAATTTTTGATAGAAGAAATCTAATATATAAAAATCTCATGTCACGGTGTTTGCGTTCGAACTTTTCCGAAACGACTCGACCGATTTTCATGAATTCTTTTATGTGTATTGGGTAGGTATGAGAATAGGTCGTAAGGTATATTTCACAACGCTGAGTAATTAGGGTGTTCCTATCCACGCTCACCGTACACTGAGGAGATCAACGCTAGCTTGAAATCATCGCCACTGTGGCATAATGTTGGAAACATCCAGCTAATCTATCTAATATATATCGCATGTCACGGTGTTTGTGTTCGAACTCCTCCGAAACGGCTCGACCGATTTTCATGAATTTTTTTATGTGTATTTGGTAGGTATGAGAAGAGGTCGTAAAGTATATTTCACAACGCTAGGTAATTAGGATGTTCCTATCCACGTTCACCGTACACTGAGGAGATCAATGCTTGCTTGAAATCATAGTCACTGTGACGTAATGTTGAAAAAGTCCAGCTAAAAATAAACACGCGCGTCGAAATGCTACAAGATCCATCTGCTGACACATTCTCGGACTAATTGTTAGATATCAGTGTTGGAAAAGTTGCTGTCTATGAAAATACTGGATGCATAAAATTGCCCACTCATTTCTGCACTATCGTTGATTCGCAAAATGCTGTCATTGACCGCATATTTTCCGATGTACGCACATAATACATAAATCATGCGTTCCTGGCAGAAAGAGCCATTTTGGCAGCAAAAAATGTGGACGTCGACGATTTAAACTTCAAGATACAGCAGTCGTTGCCAGGCGACTTGGTGTCATAGAAATTGATCGATACAGTTTACGATGCTAACGAAGCTGTAAATTATCCAACAGAGTTTTTGAACTCACTGGATTTGCCAGGCATGTCACCACACCTTCTACGACTGAAAATTGGATCTCCGGTTATTTTACTTCGGAATTTGAACCCACCATGGCTGAGCGATTGGTCATTAAAAAATTGATGAAAAACGTTATAGAAGCCACCATTTTAAATGGTAAATTCCAAGCCGAAAATGTTTTACTGCCACGAATTCCAATGACAGACGTGCCAATCGAATTCAAACGCATTCAATTTCCTGTTAGATTCGCATTCGCAGTGACAATCAATTAGTCGCAAGGTCAAACGATATCTGTTTGCGGCTTAGATTTGGGCACACCATGTTTTTCACACGTGGCATGTTCTCGCGTGGGCAAACTATCGTGCTTATTTGTGTTGGCTAAAAACGGACTGAGAAAAAATATGGTACACTCAATTGCTCTTCGAAATGAATATTGATTTTCTTTATTTCATTTTTATATTTTAGGACAAAAAATATATTACTTTTTTCACTTTACGTTTAACTTTTAAGAGATCAAACAATGTATATGTTCGTTGCGTTAATGAAATACATTGCACTGATAAAATGAATGGTTGGTGTTTTTTAGTTTTTATCGGCGATATCGTCTACAGTGCTCCATTCCTGTTTCTGTCATAGATCCCATCCCTACACACTTACAATACATTCGTTAACAACCAAAATATTCAACAGAAATAATTTATAAGGCAGAACAACGTTTGGCGGGTCAGCTAGTTTATATAATAAAATTTAAATTTTAAAATAGAAAATATAAACATAAAAATTAAACATAATACTTACGTTATTTTTACCAAATATAACAACTTTATATTTTTGTTTCCTGTTTTCACCTTCACAATATTAAGCAAACCTGTCGTGACTCGAGATGGATCGGATTCTGAGACCACATTTCGAAAATTCCATTTCATTAAGGGGTGAGACGCGGTACGATGAGCACATTTGACCTTGGATTTCTCGCATTAGATCCTTTTGTAGTTCTATTTTTTTCACGTGTATGTGAGTGTTATGTCATTTATGACAGCATTTTATTTTAACTGAATATTTCGTATTGATATGGCTAGTTGAAGTGGTTCAGGAGTGGTACGAAGAAAATTTTACATATTATCATTAAATACTGTGATCAAGAAGCAGAAAACGGGGAATTATTTATTCCTTTCACACGTTCTTCGAAACGAGCCAGTCAAATTGCTGACGTTTCTATTAGCACCGACTTCATACCGATAGACAAAACATCCGACGAGAAGCAAGAGATGAACTCTATCAAACTTTTGTTTCACCTAGAAAAAAAAAAAGTGAAAAGGGATGTTCATGAAAAACATAAATTGACGAATTCGAGGCGCAACTGTGCAGTGCACAAGCACTGACCAATGCAACTTGCAACGTTGAAAAAATGTGTTTGCTGCCCGTTGCATAGAATGAATAGCAAATCAAATAAGTTCATAATTAATTTTTACATAATAATATGAATTCTTAAAACCGGTTTTCTTAATTTAAAAACCGGTTTTCGAATGTGACAAATTTATTTTAAAAAACTTTTTTTTTAAACCGGGTTTGAAAACTGTCAAACCCTAATTTTTAGTACTGCTGCAGTCAGAGGTGGCGGCAGCAATTTTACGACGGGGAGGCAAGATATATCCGATAAGGGGGAGGGCAAGTACCATTTCACAAATTTAGCTTCCAGATATCACATAATAATCAATTTTACAAGTAATTAGCTTATATAATTAATAAAAAACTAATTATAATAGGTAATTATTTAGTCTGCTTATCAAATAATTATTTTATATATGTTTGTAGCAGTTGCATTACTCTTATCTTCTCTTTTGGATAATAGATGGCGATGCCTGATTAGGCCATCCCATATGTCATCCCATAATGCATTGCGATTGTAATTAGAATGAGATGTGACGCTGAACTGTGAAGCCGCGCGCGTGAATGTCTTGTCTTTGTGTTTGTTTAGTGTGTGAATGTGATTATTAAAAGAAATGTTCCTAAAAACATTCGTCCTGTTGCTTCCTGCATGGGTCATAATAATCTACATACCACTATATTGGCGCCCAACGGAAAATAATTTGTGAGGAAACGAAAGTGACGTCGTCTCGATGATCACAATAAAATTTTCCTGCCACCACATTGGCGCCCAACGTAAAAGAATTTCTGATGAAATGAAAATGAAGTCGTCCCGACGATGAATTTTTGATGGAAACGGTGAAACGTGTCATCCTGACACATGTCATTTTTCTCATTCCGAGAACGTGTCGTCCTGACACAAAATTATTTTTCCCATCCTGGGAATGGTTTATCATTGTGTTCCAGTGAAATGATGAAACGAAAGTGAAATCACAAGAAAATTTTCCTGTCCGCAGCAAATTATGAAACGTGTCATCCTGACACATGTCATCATTTTTCTCATCCCGAGAACGGTCCATCATTGTGTTCCAGTGAAATGATGAAACGAAAGTGAAATCACAAGAAAATTTTCCTGTCCACAGCAAATTATGAAACGTGTCATCCTGACACATGACATCAGTTTTTTCATCCCGAGAACGGTCCATCATTGTGTTCCAGACATCAATACTCAAAGATGAATCAGCGTCTGCCATCTTCGCTTCCTTGATGTCCTAAGGAGTATTCCAGTATTCAGTACTCGTATGGGACGTCGACACCTGTACTGAGTATAATTTATTATGTGTGCATTTCCAACAAAATCTGCATTTAAATCCATAAATGAAATGTGTGTGTTTTTTCAAATTTGCAGCACGGAGAAATTATCAGTATAATTTTGGTCATTCCTATCCGTACCTGTTCTCAGACAAGTGTCATAACACTTGTGCATTTTTTGTTGTTGTTGTTGTTTAACTTCAATAGCATCCAGCATTTGTTTCGGTGAAATACAACATTCTATCATTTTTGAATACATCAGGATTCTTCGTCTTCTGTGAAATGTTTTCATACTATTTAATATTATCTAAGTTACTTCTGTTTTCATAGCCTATTCATCGTTGCTAGTTTAGATATTGAAATATTTCTATTGTTTTGTTAATTGATCTCAATCATTGAAAGTACGTAATAATATATCTTTTAAATATTAAGATATTCTATATAGTGAATTTCAAGTTGTTGTTGTATTTCTGTATTTTAATTAAGCACGAAGTAATTTATCGTACTTGATACATTTCTTGATCCGTAAGTTTGCGAACCGAAACCAAAACTGTCTGTTCTCGTTTTCTGATACCATTTTATGTGCCCTTGAGTGACGCGCAAAGTCTCATTAAGTATTCATAAGTAGGGATGACGAATATTTTCAGAGCGGTTATTACGTAACCAATATCAAAAAGTCACAAATACAAGTGATCAATACTTTTCAAAGAGGGGTGTGATTCAAATCCTTCATACGATCTTACTGATGATATTTCGATTACAAGTTTTGGATTACGATAGAAACTAACAATCGATACGATATCACTGAAATTTCCCGGAGCGGTGACGATACGATCTGTCCAATGGAAGCTCTCGAAAGAAATCTGTGATTGGATGAAAAGTGAACAGACCGGTTACTGGAATTATCGTATCGTATCATTGAATTGCATATCACTGAAATTTATCGCAGCGGTGATTTCACCAGAAAGTGCGAGGCTTGACTGGAAAGTGCGAAGTCACCGATATTCGTATTTGATGATGCACTATTCCATACAGATCATTTTTTATTGCTCGTGACATGATTGACTTTGATTACATGTACTCTGTTTACTGCTGGCGTCATCTATTGGTAGAATATAGGACTAAAGTAAACATTTTAAAGAAATGACATATATTTTTAACTCATCTTTTCCAGAAAATGGTTCACTCTAATAAATAAATTAAATAAATAGTTTTGAGGAAAAAAATAAAATTTAAGAAGTAAGCTGAAACAGATAAATTAATTCAATCACACGTTAATTAAATTAGTAAATTAAGTATTAATTACAATTAATAAATTTTATATTTAATATTAAGTAATAATTTTTAATTAATAATATGATTGAAATAACAGATATTTGGAACGCATATTTAAAAATAACAATAGCAATATTATTTGTTATTCAAAAAATTGTGGATTATGCATCTCTATTCATAAGCTCAGTCGCTCTCAAAGTGATTAATCTAAACAAGTAATGAATATGATTTCTTTTTTCAGTTGTATGGTATTTTGGTATTATGATAAACTGTTCTGATAGATTTATTATTAATTTTTTTCAGACTAACGATTCAGCATATACCATCTTTTAATCGTATAAAATGTGCAATTTTATTTCTGATTCTCAGAATGTTATTTTTATGGTTAAGAATTCTTAATTCTAATTCTTTTTCAGTACTTACGCAAATTTAATAGCAATTATTTGCTATATCTGCTTTTCTTTTATTAAATGTGTATATATACTTGCAGTTAAAATTAACAATTGAAATAATTTGAATTTAACTTCTGTCTTTATGTGTTGCTTCATCTAAAATATAAAATTTTTGAACATAAATATTGTTGCGAAATTTCCGCGGTTCGTTTGGATAGTGAGGGTTATATGGTGTGAAGAACGCCCAATCACCAGGCGGCAGTAAAAAATAAAACAACGACGTTTATTTACACGAAGACACACAGGACAGCACAAAGACGACAACTATATACAGCACACAAGACGATTATCTTCAGCCGAGACGTGCAGCATATAACAGCATACAAAACAGCATAAACAGCAGCATACAACAGACTCTACTGCAGACAGTAGCACACAACTTAGTTCAGCACTAGCTTCACTCCGTCGCTGCTCCGCTTATCTCTGGAAGGCCAGTTCTTTATCGTTGGTTCCGACTACTCTTCTCTGTCACTTCCGACTATAACTCTTCACCGTCGATTCCGACTACTCTCCTCTGTCGCTTCTGACTATTCTTCGACTACTCTATGGTTCACGACCACTCTTCTTGTCGCTTCCGACTACTCAATTCACCACTGGTTCACAACAACTCGGCAGCGGCAGGACTGCTTCCTTTTATAGGCATCAGGAGGCGGGGCTAGAAGCCTCTCACCCAATCATGAACGTTCGAGGCGTAACTCGGTTCCTACTGGACGGCTCGGGAAAATTCTCGATGTTTCGGGTATAATCTATTTTGGCGCCAAAGTCGCCAAATGGTCGCCAAGCTCTGGGGCCTCCCATGGAACCAACTATGCTGAAAAGCCGCATCACAGATTCGTAACAATATTTTTTTCCATTGCTGAAAATATATTTATCTCCTAACTGAATATTATAATTATTTTGCATTCTTAAAAGAAAAATGAAGATTTAAATCATTTGTGTTCTACCTACTTTATTGATTTTTTTTGTACATTCAAAAGAGAGGGTAAGTGTGTAACTGATCCGCCATATTCAAGTTTTCTTGTTTAACTTCCTATCTCATTTCAATAATTAAAAAT
Organism: Argiope bruennichi; assembly: GCF_947563725.1. NCBI lineage: Eukaryota > Metazoa > Arthropoda > Arachnida > Araneae > Araneidae > Argiope > Argiope bruennichi. The sequence continues at coordinate 110,780,134 of NC_079156.1, forward strand.
GGCTTTTCTGTCTAAGGGGGAAATATCCAAAATCACACCACCCTGCCGGGGCGGTCTTCGTTGGTGTAGGGGGAGGATGTAACAGTTGCATTACAATTCAAATTCCTTCTTCTTGCCGGGACGTCGTCGGAGCCAGAGGGGGAGGATGTAACAGTTGCATTACTCTTATCTTCTCTTTTGGATACTAGATGGCGATGGCTGATTAGGCTATTCCATATGTCATCCCATAACGCATTGTGATTGTAATTAGAATGAGATGTGACGCTGAACAGTGAAGCCGCACGCGTGAATGTCTTGTCTTAGTGTTTGTTTTGTGTGTGAATGTGATTATTAAAAGTAATGTTCCTAAAAACATTCGTCCTGTTGCTTCCTGCATGGATCATAATAATCTACACACCACATGTTTACAAATAATTTTGATAGAGACAGTAAGATTTTTTTGATGGAAAGAAGAGCAATAAAGGACATGTAGAATTTAAAGCATAAATATCTTAACATATAAATTATACCGCTTTGATATTGTATATAAACGTGCACATTATTTTTAAAATTTCATGATAAAATAAAATTATTGCTGAAGCAATAGAAAATAATTATTGATTTATTATTACACGTATATACATATAATATTATACGCAAAATTTTAAATAATGTAACTGAAAAACATAGCATTTCATTTCAATTTATGGTTATTATTTACATATTAACGATCTATTCTGCTTCGTTTGCTAAGCTCTCTTTTTTAAAATAATCGTTTTTAAAAGATTCACTGGAATGTAATATATTAGAAAGAGGAAGAACTGACGTATATCAAATACATAATGACATAATCAAGTACATAATTCTTCTATACAAGTTATAGTATGTAAAATTTGTATAGAATATATATATATATATATATATATATAACTCTATTATTTTTAAGGCGTTCAAATACAACAAATGTTATTTTTATTTTAATATGAACATCCACAAAGATTTATATTCGCAAATTTTTTTTAAAAAATATTTAAAAGATATCATGTTTTTATAAATTAATAATTAATTAATACGATAAAAGTAAAATAATAAGTAGGATATTACTTATTAGTCACCTCATACAAAGCAGATTTAATTCTTCTGTGCAAGTTATAGTATTTTAGCTTAATCTTGTAACTGCTTTTATTGAAAGTAACTGTTTTGAAGAACGTTTTCTTGAACCCACAGAGAAGGAGATTTTTCCTTCTCTGTGCTTGAACCCTTGGCAACGGTAGTGGGAAAAATGCGTACGAGTCATAAACGTCCAATAAATCATGCGTAGCTCTTTGAAAAAAAGGGGTTAGGGTGTGATTAGTCTAGGTTTTCTAAAAACATGTTATCTGTTTGCGGGAAAATATATTGGTATTTTAACTCAATTTTGATGCTTAAACAAAAGGAAAAAGCTTATGTCTGTTTGTATAAGCTGGCTCTGTACAAACCAGACCGTCTGACCTATGTCTATCAAATTTGGCAAATATATATTTTGAAGGGTGAAAAAGTGATTTTCAGCGCGACTTTCCAAAAATTATCATTTTACTGATACCAATTTTTTTACCACTATAGTGAGTGTGTTGCGATTTTCTACTGAACTGCCCGGTTTTAAATATAATATTTTTAATCTACACAAACACAGCTACACTACAAAATTTACAAACACTTATTACTACAGACACACATATAATATTAGGTTAAAGAACAGTATGGTGGGGGGATTCCACCGTTTCCAACCGAAAGCATTCAGCGTTAGCACGAGGGTTGCGCATAGGAAAAAGTCGACCTCAGGATACAGGTCTCCCGTTCAACTGCTTGTCTGTAAACGCCACAAGGGGCTTCTGTAAAACGCCACAAGGGGACGGTTTCTGCTCAAGGGAAAAAAGAGGTGCTACACCGTATAATTTTTCTTTCTATATTTAATACATTTTTTGAAATATTTTAACGATATTTTGCAACAATATATTTTATTGTTGAAAAGAAACTGATAACAGATCGTCCGAATATTTCATCCTGTCTTTTGTCTTGTTACGAATAATTAATCCTTTTTCTTTTTTTTATTGTTGTGGCCAGAATAAGAAGCTTAGGTATATTTTTCCTAATGTTTCATAGCGCAAGGGTTGCGCATAGGAAAAAGTCGACCTCAGGATACAGGTCTCCCGTTCAACTGCTTGTCTGTAAACGCCACAAGGGGCTTCTGTAAAACGCCACAAGGGGACGGTTTCTGCTCAAGGGAAAAAAGAGGTGCTACACCGTATAATTTTTCTTTCTATATTTAATACCTTTTTTGAAATTTTTTAACCATATTTTGCAACAATATATTTATTGTTGAAAAGAAACTGATAACAGATCGTCCGAATATTTCATCCTGTGTTTTGTCTTTTTACGAATATTTAATCCTTTTTCTTTTTTTTATTGTTGTGGCCAGAATAAGAAGCTTAGGTATATTTTTCCTAATGTTTCAATATTAATTATGCTTGTAATACTTGTTTAGATATTTTTTTTTTTGTATTTACGAATGAGATTTAACTTCAGAATGAAGAAATTGTGGTGAATTGCATATAAGCCAGTAACAGCGCTTCTGCCCGAAGAGCTGTTTTGGCATAATCGGATAGTTACTGGACTTCTAACCAAAAGGTCCCATGTTCTATCCTAGCACGCCCTTCACTTCTTTATTGGTGACCTCGGACGCTGAACCTTCAACCCCCGTACAGCTGTTCTGGCGCCATCTACCCGCAACTAAAGTCGCCAGACTCACTTGGCGCAGCAAAGTCGTCAGACTCACGTGACGCAGCAACCCAAAATCGCCAGACACACTTGGCGCATTAGCACCCACAAACTCTCGCCATAACGCTTGGCGCTATTCAAAATAGGGTACAGGCCCATTAAGACAACAGTTACTACTAATAATACATTACCACTCAACGCCATATCGTTCGACTCCCCTTCGACTCACTGGAGGGAGAGTACTGTGGTGAATTGCATATAAGCCAGTAACAGTGCTTCTGACCGAACAGCTGTTTTGGCATAATCGGATCGTTACTGGACTGCTAACCAAAAGGTCCCAGGTTCTATCCTCCCGCGTCTCATACCTCTTCAAAATGTTGGACTTTTTTTTAATGCCTCCATTTTAAAATATTGCTTAGATTTTACCTGTGATATAATTGAAAAAATAAATATAATGTGCATAAAATATAGATAGAAATATAAAGTGTGCAAGTGCAAAGCACAATGAAGATAAAATCAGTGTAAGGCTATTTCTCAAGTATATATTATATAAATTAAAAGTCGCTGAAGCATACGGTAATATGTTTCATGAACTATTAACATTAAATAAAAGATTATTCTATATTAAAAGAAATACATTAAATATGTGCAGGTTGAGGTTCGAACTCGCACCGTTAGGGTTCATAGCCGAGGAACAAAGCCACTAGACAAAAGCGTACACTCTTCTCCGGAAGTTGTTAGCTGGCTTATAATGTTACCACCACAAATACTAAATAATCTTGACATATAATTGTTACAACATACGCTATAAGCTGGGTTTATTTTGCTTTACTTCGTTTTGTATCTTTTTTCTTCAAACTGTTTTTTGTTTTTTTCTGTTGCTGTTTGAAGCATCTCTTTACGTAAATGATATTTAATATTAGTAATATATGAATTTCATAATAAATGAATGCTAAACAATGTTAGGAATATTTTTATACTAAGTATTTTGAACATTCTTTGTGAGAAGCTACTCTGACAGTAATTTTAAAATATAAATGTGATCTAAGAAATAATTAAAATTATTTTTTGTGGATTATAGAATAAACGTTCTGTTAAATATCCCTATAATTTAATACAAAATCACCAAAATTTTAGCCTATTTTGAGAAAAAGAAATGACAGCTGCTACAAAAGTATTATAATGCAATGTTTTTTTAATTTAACAGTATTTTAATAGAAAATTTATTTCATTTTAATAACACGATTACAAATTTCTATAACGAAAATATACTGAAGATTTAATCAAGGTTTCATGTATCATTTTTGAAAGTAAATTGCAGAAATAAAAGTGAATGTTCTCGCATATAATTATGAGGAAATAAAACATTTCTTTAAAAACTGCTTTAATGTTACAGCAAGAGTTTCTCCTGCAATGCAAAAACAGAAATCTAACTTTATTTCTTTTAATAAAGAAACTAATGCTTTAAATTCATTTGCTCTTGAAATCTTATTGATCTAGGCTGGACTTCTGTAAACTATGGGCTCATTGTGAGATAACCAGGCTTTTTCCATAGCAAAATGTCTGCAACATGAATATTGTTTTCACGGGAATTGCTTAAGAAAGTCTGAATCAATGGGCACATCCAAACGTGCCCTTAAAGCCATTTCTAATAAATATAATTAAATTCCCAATAGAATTGAATCTACAAAACGGGAGCTTCAATGTCAACAATCAAAGAGATTATTTAAATAATTCTAATCAAGGGGGGGGGGGAGAAGGGCCAGGATTATTAAATAAGCAAAGTTCAAGCCCCTCAGTTCTGGAAAATTCTTAGCAATTTTAGAAAGTTTAATTTTATACTTCATTTAATGACAGAACCCATGCAATCAAATTTATTCAAGTCAAAATCAAGTATTCATTAAATTAATTCCGAAACTTTATTCTAGTAATATTCCTAATTACAATTTACAAGTTATTCATTATGCTATTTTATAATTGTAAAAACTTAGAGCTTTTCAGTTAAAAAACATATTCTCTCCTTTTAAAATATTATTTAGAATGTATTAAAGAAAGTTGTCTTTTGTTTTTTTAATATTTTACTTAAAGTTAATTTCACATTTTAACTGTGCACTTTTTTTATATGTAAAATATTTAAATGAAGTTTTTAAAAAGGGACTTGTAACTGTAATTTTTCAAAATTTTCTACCTAAAACTGCTGAATAAAAATTAAATCAAAATCGTTAAAAAATTTAGAAGGAAAAAGGGGCTATGGGATATGCTTTACTTCAGAGCCCCTAGAAGTTTAAAACGGCCCTAAATTCTTTTGAAATTGGAAATAATTACATTGTTTGAAATATGGAAATAAAGCACAGTGAATCAGTAAAAATCTATATACTTATAATAAAGCTCAATGTGTGTGTGTGTGTTGGCGCTCTACAGGCCAGGTCATTTGACATACAGCTATCAAATTTGGTACATGTATACCTTGGAGGTCGGGAATGTGCACCTGGAATCCCTTTTTTTGAAATTTTAATTATTAATTAAAAACTAACTTTCCCGCCAAAGAAATCTTCCATTTTCAACACGGCCAACTTTTCCGCCAAAAAAATCTTCCATTTTCCCCACCGCTAAATGAGTAAGGCTTCATTTTTTTTTTCTCCCAACAGTAATGAGGCTAGGGTTAACAATTTTCGGCGGATTATTTCAAACGATTCATTTTATTTTCTTAGTGTTTGATGCATTTAAAATTAAACATTGTTAATGAATCGATCTGTTCATGATGAATCTGAGAAAATTTTGTATACAAATTCTTGAGATATTACATAAATTAAGAAAGATATTCTTTAGTGCCCATAAAGTTTAAACTCTCAGTGACTCTATTATCAGTAATCATATTATTAAAAAAATGCTTTGTTTCAGTAAAAAATATTATTATATTAATTGCAGATTAATCATTTACACTTTAATTTAAAGCATAAATTCTACGAGGGGTAACAGAAAATGAGAGAGATACATATCACGTTATGACTGAAGGCCTTTATAATATTATGAGTGAATTATATGACTATCAAAATTTGAAGCTTTAAAATATTTTGCTGAAGAATCTATTAAAGTTGGAATTGCGTAAAATATTTAATGGTACGACCAGAGTTTAAGCCCCTGCTTGCACAATTTTAAAAAATCGCCAACAACGGCCTGGCGAAATGTTCAAAAGCAAAGGAGCAGATTTTCAATTATAGTGCATAATAACGATTGCCAGCTTTGGCGCGTTATCGCAACTTGGTGAAGAAGGGGGTTAAACTCCGGTTCAACCTATGTAATTATTAAAATTTAAACGAACATTAAGATTGGCGAACCGGCTGGTCGCCAAAGGCGGCTAGTTTACAATAAAAGTATGATGTTGAAGAGTATATTACCAGAACTTCTTTCATCATGATAGTTAATTTTACCTATTAGAACGATCTTTAAAAAAATTTAAGTTACTGAAGAATTTATACTACATGTGTTAATGTAAAATCATTTTTTAAATTCTGTTTTATTTTTCAGCAGTATATTTGGATTATGGTTTAATAAATAGTGCATCATGAAGAAAATGAAATTTGAATTCAGCTAACATTTCCTACAAATTTCCGCAGATACAAATGATCAGTTAGCAAAATATTAATATACTTCTGTTTTAGTAAGCTGTTTATTTTATAGAAAAGTTATATAATGAACAAATAATTTATCTTTATTGGAGTATAGATTTTTTAAGAAATTCAACAATATTGAAATTAAATCTACGACGATAAACAGAAAAGTTTATATTTGTAATGACGCTTCTGATCTGGAAACTGATTTTTTTTTTATTTGATGTAGCATGGAAATTTTACATCCGTAGTTGGAAGCTCTTCTTACTACTTACAGCATTTCAAGAATTGCTTTTTTAACTTTTCCCTCCTTATAAATCATTCCAATACCACTAACCTCATTTAACTTTACTTTAAACTTTTAGAAATAACTTTTTTTAAGTGTCTATATTTAAATAACATGTATTTCAATGTTCACACTTATTGAATTAAACAAACGAATCAAGAAGATATAAAGTAAAAGCTAGTGAAACCAAAACCCTTTCATTTAATGCAAATCGTTATATTTATGAAAAGTAATGAATTTACCATCTTGAATTTCGAAGTGGAAATAGTATTTATATGAGAAGAAATACCATTCCCCATTGATTTTTATCATATATTTTTGAATAAATTCATTGAAAAGTAATTCATCTTACCGAAAAGGCAAAGTGGAAAGTATTCAGATTGTATTAAAATGCATAAAATTGTATTAAAAATATGTCATTAAGTATTCAAAATTGCGTTAAACATCATGTTAACTCTAGCACTAACACTTTTAGATAAGGTTAAAGATGTTGTAACCTCTTCTAGAACTGATCCTTGTCCGTAACACAACCGCATTGTAAACGGGACCATTGATTGACAGTTTTATGACTAGTACGGAAAAGTCATACACCCGTCCGAAAACATTGTTTTCTTAGCATAAAAAAAAAAAAAAAAGCAACCGCGAAATTTTATTCATTTGTCGTTTCGTCGGATTTTCTGCCGAATGTGATCAAACTATAGGTTTAATCACGACCTTCGTAATGTTTTACGAAGGTCGTGGCTGGACATTAAGTATCTTATTCCAATAACGTGGGTTAAACATCTTGAACTGATTGTCGTAGAGTCGTCGTCATCAATCGTAATAAGTGCCAATGTAAATATCAAAAAAGATACTCTATTGTATTCCATATAATAAAAATATTAGAACAAAATATGAGCTTGAAGAGATTGAACTATCAAAAGCATACAACAGATATCATTTTCAAAAATTTGAACTAAAACTCTTCATACGCACTAAAAACTGTAATATATTGTCACGTAGAACTATAGTATATAACTCAATGACACACACAAGAGGTAGAGCTAAACCAATTTATTAACTGAACTCTGAACTGAAAATACAGTGACTGATAAATCCTCTGCTTTATATATTAACAGGGAAAGTTCCAGAATACTCTTCTGGAGACAGTAAGAAAAGTCCAGAACACTTGTCTGGTAAATTAAAGCAATGTCCAGTATCTTCTGGAACATGAAATAAAGGAAACCATAAAATTGGGGAATTAAGTATTTACATATACTATTAATCGTTATCGCATTGTCTCTAGCGGGATTCGATCCCAGGTCTCTTGATCATGAGACCAGTGCCATGACCATTCGGCCATGGATATTCGACTATCTTTCTTCAATGCGGCAATATCATACATTATACACATGTACTATCAATTGATTTATGACTAAACATCTTATGCAGAGCAAATATATGTATTAAGAGCGCCATCTATCACTGATAGTTGACAATGCATATGAAGTGAGGTGTGTGCCATCGACCTTCCACAGATATTCAAGATTACATATAAGTAAGCACGGGCTTTCTACGAAAAATAGATGGCATTACACTTTTAAGCTGTTATTGGCAAAATACACATTCATGAATTATTTGCTCATTTGTATTCGCCATATTGTGTACTCTCGATCGAACTTAGATTTTGACTACATATTTTCATAATTTTGCTTAAAGGCTATTAAAATGTAGCATAACGGAATTCAATTTTTTAAGTAAACATTAAATATGGTGTAAGGAAAATTTACAAGTATCCAAGAAACAGCGCTATTTGTCGCTGTTCAGAATATAACGCAATGGAAATGAGACCGTAGTTTTCATGTTACAGATATTCAACATTAATGTCACTATGTCAACGCAGCGCCATCTGTTTTTGAAAGGAATACAACACAAAGAAGTGAGCTTAAACATTCTCTTAGTGATGGGGGGGGGGGAGGGGCGGGTCTTGTGGTGAATTGCATATAAGCCAGTAACAGCGCTTGATGACGTTCGTTTTGAGATCCGAATATGGATCCGTGGAATCCGGTTGAATTATTACATCCCGCACAACAGTGGCAATTTCAGGAGGTAAGTGAGCCACGACATAATTGTATTTCGTCTTGCTTTCAGTAATGGCTTTCGGAGAAGCCAATTCGAAAGTGGAGTCGAGCATATGAAACCAAAGTGCAGGATCCGGCTTTATGAATGGCGGGATTACTACCGCCGCTGTTTCAGCTGTAGCCATGTTGATAAGGAAATTTTAAAAATTCTCAACGAAATAGATTTAAATTAAAGTCCGTGGTCACCACTGAGGAGGATTGATTAATCCATTATGTTATTGTCATTATCTGACTCCATGTAAAGGTTTGGAAGCAATCACTCTTCGTTTATATAAAAAATATATCTTTATTCGACACACAACAACATCGCACGCTCTGTCCCTCGGAGCTACTCTGGTTATATCTCTCTGCGCTCCCCGAGAGGCGGGAAACTGGGTCATACTGCGTATTCAAGGCCATTTTATGATTAATGAAGATGAAACGCACATCAAACTTTGGCGCGCTTTCTCTGAGAGAATTAGAACGATCATGTCCGGGCCACCAATGAAGAGGTGGAAGACGCGTTAGGATAGAACCTGGGACCTTTAGGTTGGCAGTCCAGTAACGATCCGATTTTGCCAAAACAGCTGTTCGGGTAGAAGCGCTGTTACTGGCTTATATGCAATTCACCACAGTCTCTTGAAGCGCCTAGACTCGTTTGACTTTCTTTTAATTAAAATTAATGGTTAGTAATAGAATAATATCTGTTGTGGAGGTCTATGATGGCTCCACAATTGAGAATGATAACTAAATCATGCGGTGTAACTAATTGAAATTAACTAAGGAAATGCGGTGTAGCTATAAGGATGAAAACGATGCTTCTATAAAATGCGATTTATTTCTATGAGAAGGGGCATGGAGTCACCCCACTACCAACGGTAAGCATCGCGTTCAGAGTTCTTCGCAGTTCTGGCGGGTCATGACCCAGCGCAGTTACAAAAAAGGAGCAACCCTAGAATGGGCGCTTGCCAACTTGGCGCGTTGGTAGCAAAATACTGAATAATATCCTTCATATGAATTTTTAGAAACTAAAAGTGTTCGCCATTACTACTTAAAAGGGGTCTTAGAATAAAATTTAGAAATAAATTCAAGCAAAAAATGTAGTTACATTATTCATTTCGGAGAAATATCTTACATCAATCTATTGTGCTTTGCATGTCCATTGGCCATTTCATTACTAAGAGCTTTCAATATATTGTGTGGATTGGGAATTAAGGAAGAATCCCTCCCTGTTCAGACCTAACGGACATTCAACATTAAATATTACAATTAATCAAAACCATTTGAAGAAAAATATATTATATTGCAAATTCAATAACTTTCACGTTGTCATAGGTAAAACACACTAGCGTAGGATAATTCATTTGTATTAGCTACTTTATCACAACCCTGATAAAATTATCACTAGTACAATTTTCTATAATTCTGCCAAGAAGCCATTTAAAGAAACTGTATCGCCAACAGGAGAACACTTCCCGCCAAATATCTATATTTATATCGGTTGCTGAAGAAACAGGTTGCTATAGGAAGAGTTCATATCGCTTAGGTAGAGTTTCTTACATCACATGTTTAGCGCCAAACTGGCGATATTTGGTATTATTACCATTAAAATAATACCAAAGACCTTTGAAAACAATTTTTAAAAAATGATTCACTAAACTCAAAATGACAAGGAGTCTTGGAAATATCTGATATCCTTTCTATATGTATACTAAGAACAACACAAATCAAAGAAAGAAACTGAAAAATTCATTTGTCTAGAAACTGGCAAGAAGAAAAAGAAATCAATTAAGAAATCCAAATTAGAATTATACAAGACAAAGAAAAATCGCCTTCAATTCTTTTAAATTTCTCTAAGTAATTAATATCAAATTCTTCGGTGTAAACGCGAGGTAATCTGTCCCTTTTAACTTAAAAACAATAACAACTTATTTTCAATATGCACAAGCTATCTGAAACGAAATTAACTTCAAAAAGTTTATGTTAAACTTCTAGACCTATAACCAACTGTTATCCTTCTAGGCTCATAATCAACTCTGTTATACTTTAGGGTAAAATAACCCAAACTTTAGTAAAGCAAGCAGTGAAATTTTTGTGTCAAGAAGGCATAAAGATGAAAGCAGTTTCTTAAAAAATGACTTTTATTAAAAATCAAGAATAAAGTCAATGTGCTCGTCACTGGAGCAATCAAAATAATAAGTTGAATAATAAAAACTTAATTCAACATTACCAGACCTCAGATTCGAACCGTCTAAAATAACAAATCGGCATAGTTAAAATGTTGAAGCAACATACAGTTGCATAGCCAAACCGTCGACGCTCTCTCTGTCAGAGCTAAACACATTTCTCCTATTCCATATCCTTCTCCCCCCTAAAAACTACGACACGAGCCGAAATTAAAATAGTCGCTCGACTTGCATTGCGATTGTTGCCAACCACAAAACTCCCAAAAAAGGTCGGGTTCGAATCATCGGTTTGTTTACTTTCATTGAGATCATGGAACGGGATTGGAAAAACAACACAAGGACCGTAAAATTCGGATCCGAAAATAACTTTCGCATAGTTTTTCTTTAAATGTCTAACAGTTTATATGTAAAAGAATTCTGAATTTGAAAATAATTCATGTGTTCATTCAGGTGCTTGATATTTTAAAGTCACTCCTTTCTAAAATGGAAAAGGCATTTCAAGGGATGTCAAAATTGAAGTGACAAGAAATAAATTATCAAATAGTGGAATGCAGTTAATATCAGCCAAAGAAAAAGTTAATAAAATATAAAAGTATAAGCATTTTATAAAATAAAATATAAAAGCTAAGAGGTACATGCAACTGCGGCTAAAGCCAGAAGAAGAATGGTCATCATCCCACTGGCTATCACTTTCTATTTATTGGAAATGGATCTTTCGTACCGAAACTGGTTTCTCTCATGCTAGCCATAATTATAGACATTTGGCTGGAATGTTCTAGTGGTGGGTATATTGTGGATATATTGTTTTTGGTGAGGATAACTAAAACAGCCGATGAGTATGTTATTTTTTTAGAATTGCCATTTGTTAAGTAATTACATATTTTGTTTTTTATTATGTACAAGTGAAGATTTCTTAATGTTGACTACAAAGAGATATTTAAAGCAGATTGTAAGTGAAACTGGTAATGCAAAATATCATATATATATATATATATATATATATATATATATATATATATATATATATATATATATATATATATGTGTGTGTGTGTGTGTGTGTGTGTGTGTGTGTGTGTGTGTAACATTATTTTATGTGAAGCCGAATGCAGTTTGAAGACAGTGAAGATACTTTTGATTTCGTGACGTCGTTTTTATTTCATTATGAAGAAGCAGGCATATGTACAAGCGATGAGCACACAGAACGACACAGAGAGGAATGAGGAAAAAGCCCTTGGACATTTTATCCCTGGTCTTATATAACCAGAGAAATTGATAGGGAAAATATTTCTTTACAGTGCTAATATATTATTAATTCTGACAGGGATTTCTGACGCATGTCAATCACATGTAAGGGAAACACAGGGAACTTTTAAAGAAGAATATGCTTACTGGACATTTTTTACCCCTTCACGCCAAGCGTATGAGTGTCGGCGTTTGGCCGATTCAGCAGTTTTATAAAGCTTATCTTGAATTAATTAAGTAGAGAAAGTGGAATTTTATCACGAAATAAGAGAATATTTTTAGAATGAAGTTACTGTGGGCTAAATTAAGATTAAATCTTGGAAATGAATTAAATTGAAATTAAAAGTTTAAAATATCATTACACAAACATACACACATATATATATATTTTTATTTGGTTTATTTGATTTTCCTATTAACTTGATTTTAATACTTTTGTATCAATTCATCTGTGTTTTAGAAGTAGCTGCATTTGCGCTCTCTAAATAGTATGAAGTTTTTCCTGTTCCTTTTTTTTTGGGGGGGGGGGGTTGATTTGATAAAGAAATAATTTTTAGTTGCGATTCCGAAACTATTTCGTTTTTTTCTCATTTTGGTTTCGTTTTCAAAATATTTCTTACTTTAGGTTGGTTAATTATATAAAGTAAAAACATGTAAATTTACCACAGAAAATATTTTAATAAATTTAATGTTGAAGTTATGAGTAGAATAGTTGTGAAAGGATTAAATTACAGAATTATGTTAAAATGCTTTTTTATGCAAAATAAAATTCCTATGTATAAAATCTATAATGGATAAAAATGACAGAAAAATAACTTTAATTTAAAAATTGTTTTTTATATAAGAATTTTAAAACAGGGAACTTATAGTAATACAAATTCTTTGGAGTAAATGCAAGGTGATCTGTCTAATTTAACTTAAAAACAATAACTTATTTTCATTATGCACAAGCTATCTGAAACGAAATTAACTTCAAAAAGTTTACATGTAAAAGAAGTCTGAATTTGAAAATAATGCAGGTATTTATTCAGGTGCTTGATATTTTAAAATCACTCCTTTCTAAAATCGAAAAGGCATTTCAAGGGATGTCAAAATTTAAGTGACAAATAAATTATCAAATAATGAAATGCAGTTAATATCACCCTGAAGAAAAAGTTAATAAAATATAAAAGAAGTAAGCTAAGAGAATATAAAAGAACATGCAACTGCGGCTAAAGCCAAAAGACAAATTAATAACAGTTTTTTTGTTTTATTGTTTTAAATTGACACCAAGAAAGAAAATAACCTCCTGACTTACATCTGACTCTTTTTATCGGAAATGGATCTTTCTTACCTAAACCTGTTTTGATAACGCCAGCTGTAAACATAGACGTTTGGCTGGAATGTTCTCTTCGTGGATACATAGTAGGTATATGTTTTTCAATGAGGATAACTAAAACAAACTATAAGTACATTTTTTTTTTTTTTTTTTTTTTTTGTAGAATTGCCACTTATTACGTTGTTACAACTCATTTAGATAATCTGCATGGCACTTACTCCAAAAAATGTTCACTATAGTGACTATGTTTTGCCATCTTCCAAAAGCATTCTTTTTTAAATAAGGTTAAATTGATTAATAGAGTTCTTTATTCTACTTATTTGGAAATGAGTTGTTAACTCATCTCGAAATTGTTAAATTATCTTCAACTGTTAAATAATCTGCAGTGCTCTATAATGGTCACAGAAACCTGAAAACTTTCATTTCTCTTCAAGAAGAACAACCCATTAATTACAATCTAGTATTGCAATTCTTTTCTCGTACAATTTTCAGCAAATGCTGTAAGTTGTACAAGATATCCTCCTAATCAAGAGGCACTTTTTAAAAATAAATGTCTATCATGATGTCTACAATGATTAACTCTTTCTACAGCCAAATGGCAAGCTTCTAACAACTGCCAAATAATCATAACATTCAATACTTCATATCATAACTGCCTTGACCTCATTAGCCAGAATGCTTGTAACATGCACCACAAAACTAAGCAACTAAATTATTTTTTAGAAAAAATAAACTTGCTATCTAATCAATTTTCTAACTTATCATGCTTGAAAACTCTAATAAACTTTTCATGCATTCTTTAGCATGACAATGGACAATTCAGCATGATCAAATGGAAATTTTATTAGAGAGTAAGCAAAAAAGCTTTCAGAAGCCTATTCCCACTGGTTATAATTTTTTGCATAATTTTATTATAAATTAAAACAATTTATAATAACATTAAAACAATTAATAATAACAAAATTACTGATACACAAATGGCTTATAAACACACTAAATATTACATTAATGGTAGTTTTCTCATGTTTAATATAAAACCAGAATTAGTACATACAATGGCTTTTATTTACATGAAAAATTGTTTTAAAAACTAAGCTCATTCGGTACACACACACACACACACACACACACAAAGACATGATGCAAAAATTATTTCCTAAATTCTTCAATTCTAGCTATGACATCATTTATCCTCTCTTTGCAGTTGTAATTTTCATTTAAGTAGAGGATTTTGATTTCATCTTGGAGATAGTGCTCTACTATCTGCCAATGTTCGAAAAGTCTCAGAGCATTCTTGAATGTCACAGCAGAAAAACTTTCCTCTGTAAAAGAAATAAAATATGGAAAACGATTTTCTATATTACAATGGCATAATAATTATACAGGGTGTTTATAAATGTATATTCCAACTTTACAAATCGGTTAAAAGAGAATAAAACAAGATACAGCATTTTTGAAAATAGCAAATAATAATAATAAACAGAGGAGAAGTTTAATTTCAGTACAGTTATAAATGTTTAATATGAGTCCCTTTGGAAATTCAAAGGATATCAAAATAGTACAATAACTCAATCTGCAATTTTATTTTTTGCATGCCTGATGTGGGGCTTTGAAAAGATGCATGTATGACATATATGATCCACTACATCATATGATGTTGATAAACTTAAAATATACATATCTACAGGCTTTCAAAGCATCATATCAGATATCTAAGAAAATATAGGATAAATTATTGTATTTCCTTCAAATTGTTACTGTTTTTGGAGGTGTTTGCAATGAGCACTTATCACAGAGTTGAATTTAATTTTTTAACTGTTATTTGTAATTTACGATGAGTAACAAGGTTATCTTTATTACATTCCCTTTTCTTTTAATAGCTCTGCATTCATGCATTTATTCTATGTATACTCTTAACTACTTTTTTCTTTTCAAAATAAAGTCAAATTTTCAATATTTTTTAACAATCAAAATTATTTTTAATTAATGCATGCTTCTTTTAAATAATAGCAGGTAAAAAATAATATATCTATTTTTGTATAAAAATGCAATCTTTCTTTCATCATTAATTCAAATAAATAATAGTTGCATAATAGTTGTAATGTTATGTTTCCTTCATAATGTTCAAGAACACTTCTTGATCTAGATTAAAAGAGATTAGTAATAGTACTTAATAAACTGTATTAATCTAGAACAGATAATAAGTAATATTAGTCAAGATATCATAGTGGACATGAATTTTAGTTTAAAAAGTTTGTTAAGTTGTTTAGTCGGTTTTTTAATAGTTTCTTCACAGTCGCATCAGAATATATTTGCAAAATATATAATTTTGTTTCTATTACAGAATTTCTTCATAATCTGATGGATAAGATGAATGACTTATTATCAAATAGAAAGAATTATTAGGGATCCAATTTTTTTTTAATGCATTTTAAAGATAAAACTTACTTTCCTGCAAAATTATGCCCAATTTAAATGTAAAAGTAATTTTCAAATATTTTGCAATAAAACTGACTGAAAATTTTTATAAGCTTACCATATGCTAATAATCCTTTACACAACTTTTCCTGGGCTGTGATCTGCATTTCATGAATTAATACCTTTTCTGCAAACAAATACAGAAAAAAGTCACTCTTAAAAATAGATTGTAAATTAAAAAATGACAAAAATGCTGATATTGACTTTGTTAAATGTGTAATATTTCTTCTGACCTTTAAATTAGAGAATTATATATAATTTTTTTAATAAAATAGAATATTAAAATTATAAAGAAATAACTAAAATGATATATTTTTTTTATTATTATTATACCTATTCCTTTTGGGTTTTATTTTTATAAAATCTTCAAATTTATTTCCACATTATTAATCATTCTAAATTTATGATAGCCTAACATTTATACATGAAGATGAGATAATAATGAAATGATAGAAGACATTTTTACTATTTGGAAGTAAATGAACAACATTTCGAGAAACTTTGTTATGAACAATAGTTAGTACATAACAACAACGAATACAAAATTTACTAAATTAACAAAACATGATATTATTGTCATTTTTTAAAAATTTGCTGTTTACTACAAAATGTATATTTCAGTATTTACCATTTTGAAATCAAAACTATACTCCCGTGCTTTTTAAAAATAATCAATTCACATGAAAGCCAGTACTTTAATCTATTTTTCATAATAATTTCCATAAATATTAAGGTATTTGTTACACTGCACAACCAACGTTTGAATTCCATCCTCATAGAAATTTGTCATCTGATTTGATACCCAATGCAATGCTGTTATTTTGTGGTTATCATCATTGTTGTGGTACTGACCACAGAGATAAAGCTTCAATAACATTTCTAGAATTTTTTAAGAAACTCATTATATAAAGATGATGTTATAAAGCATCTGTTTTCTTTAACTTTTCCATTAACTTTCTTCATTAAATCTTAAGTAGTGGCAGGATATTACCTGCTTTGTTCCTCGTCATGTACATTTGTTCGTCTATCTTTAAATGCACTCTAACTCACTTTTTTTACCTTTCTGTTTGTTCATCATATTTCTCCTACATTTCATTGGTTTGCTGATGCATTTCAGCTACTTTCACATACTTTTCATTCTAAAATCGAAAGGCAGAGCATACTTCACAATAAATAGGACTGAGGCAATTTTAAACACTAGCAAGCAGATGTAAACATTCAAATTCTACTGTAATGTTATTTATGAATAACAATATGCTCAATAACTCAATATGCAGTGTTGCAGTAGCTAAATTCCAAATTTATATTTATTTAAAAACCACACTTCATATTAATTTATTCTCTAACGACCTTAAAAAATTTTTTTTTTCAGAAATTAGATTTATTTTATCTATTTTTAACTGTACCACTATCTCAAGAGAATTCCATTGTTGTTCATGGAAATTTATTCATTGATTTAATATGACACTTTGAAATTTCATTAAGCTGAACAGCTTTTGTGAAAAATAATGACCAAATCTGAAATGATAAAATAGATTTTACAGTGATGAAAGCCAAACTAAATGAGAATAACAAATATGTTTGTAATTTTAATGCTTCCTCAAAAATGAACTACAGTGAAATCAAAGCTTTAACTAAAAATTTCTTAAAATAAATTCTGCATATGGATACTTGAAAGGAAAAAAAAAAAAAAATTTCACTTATTTCAATTTCTTTTCCTCCCTTCATCAATAAAATTATAAGAAAAAATTTCATAAAAAGAGAGAAAAAAAAATTCAATATGCTCATTATCAAAGGATTTTTTTTTTCTGCTTTATGAAAGAAAAAATTGAATAAAATTTTGTTATAAATATAATCAAACATGCAACTACATAATGCTATTGAACAATTCGTTAATAAGGGCAGTATGTAATTTATTAATTCCTAATAAGCAAAATATATCTCTCCAAATCATTAAAGTTGTAATAAGATATTGATTAATTCATGAATTGAAAATAAAATAAATTGAATTAAAGTAAACTAATAGATTTCTTTCAAACTGCATCTATATTAAATAAAATTTTTAATAATAATTACTTCTTAAATGCACTCTTTTGAAATAGAAGTGTGAAAAGGAATTATCATTCATTACCAGAGTAAAAGAAAATAAAAACGAATTTTATGATAAAGAATTCATGTACCTTCTTTGATTTCATCAATTAATTTTAAAAGAGTGATGGCAGCTAACCAATATGATTCAATATAAGGACTCAGAATAGAACGCAAGAATTCAAAATGATTTATACTGTCTTCCTTAAGGTCAATCTGAAAAAAAAAAAAAAAAAAAAAAAATCTTAATATTTATGCCTTCAACTTATAAAAATAACAAGAACAGAAGATTTCATATATCACAATTCCATGTACATAACTTTAATCTGAAAATATGACATAAAAACATAGATACAAATAAAAGAGATAAACTGATACGGAAGCTCAAAGAAAACACATTAATAATTAGTTAAAAAATATGGATTAGTTTATTGCTCAATATCAGAGTTACTAAAGTGATTAAATATATAATTCAATAACATTAAAGATTATTCAAGAGAAATCAAAACAGAGACTTTTAAGATTGCAGCTACAGCTACATTCTTGAAATTTTTAGACCATTGTTTTTTAATCTTCAGATTTCACTCAAAGTAATAGCATTAATCTAAAAATGCATATCAAAATATACATACATAGAAATATTTAATTATAAATTAAAACCTATTAAATGCAACATTATTATTATTATTTTGCTGAATATATTAAAATTTATTATTTAAAAAAACAAGCTATTTACTTTTTGAATAAATCATTTTTTTTTTTCCCTCTTCTTAAAATGACCCTTATTTGATCCTTATTATCCTTGAGTCAGTAATTAGATTGTTGAATTTTTTTTAAAATTAGAATTTTAATATTATTTTCAAATCCTATAACCAATATTTAGCAACAATATTTTTGACAGTAGCATTTTAAAACAAAAAAGATTTTACTTATCCGTGACTCAAAGTGAGCAAGTTATAGAACTTTAAATAATGTTATTTAATTTCAAGGTAGAGGCACAGTGGTCAGAGGGCAAGAAGAATATATTTATACTCCAGAAGCCATGAAAACAAATGTTACCGTGTATATATTACATTTTAAAAAAAAGTATGGAGTAAGGAAAAAAAAAATTATATTATGTTCTCAGCATAGTTCACAACAGCAAAACCATTAATAGTAAACCAGTAGAAAGCTTCATAACTTGGTCAGTTTTAGTTGCAGAAGAGTGGAACTTTCTTTGTTTCAAGAATATTTTACTAAATATGACTAAGTGGATTAAGAAACTTTATAAAAACTAACAATTCTTTCATCCTTATATTTACTGACGCAGACAAAAAATAATTATGTCATTTACGGCATTTTTTAAAATTGGAAGTTTACACCTAATTTATGCAATTAAAGAGGAAAAAAGATTACTTTTAACTGCTGCTGTTTCAGAATGGAACAATCACCCTCTTCATCCTCACTAGCTTCGAATGATAACAAATGAGATGTATTTGAGTATCGGACTATGCCAGCAGTGCCACCAATCTGCAAAAGTGTAAAAAGAAAACTATAACAAATATGATATGAATGAATATGAATATTAAAAAAAAAATCATCTTGGAAAATAATCTTGAAAAGCTGAGGGAAAAAAGAACTTACTCCAACAGCATGAAGACATTCTTTTTCGATAAACTCATCTAATATATCATTGAATGAAAAGACAACATCAGTGCAAGGCTAAAATATATCAAGGAAAAATTAAGGATAAGACATATCTAAGCAGTGTTTGACTGTTTAAACCATAGGTTTCGAAAAGTGCCTATACCATCTCCCTGGAATGTTCCATGGAGATTGAGAGGATTCTAAGGCAACAATATTTTACAATTTGGTATGATTAACAATTACCAAAAGGGAGGTATTGTAAAGGGAACAATGGTGCAGAAAAGTTGGAAACCTCAGGTTTAAACTGATGTTTTAAATAAATCACAGATTTTTAAGAAAGAATATAATTCAATTTCAATTTGAACTTACAGAAATATAAAGCAATCATACTTACTGGTACAGTTGTAAATTCAAATTGTAGAATATCACTTAGTTCAACAGCTTTATCAATGACTTTTTCCCTCACAACATATAATTTGCTATCACAGTGGCGAAAATGACAAATCTCCACATCGACTAAAGCATAAAGTGCATTAACTGGAAAAAAAATAATAACAAAGACAATAGAAATTAATAGAAGAAATCTCTAAAGCAATATAATGCCAAAAATATCATCAGCCTTTTTTTATTTACACTCTCATATCACATTTTAAATAATTTAAAGCAGAATTTTGTGAAAATATACACTCTATAAAATATATACAATAAGATCATATTTTAATAGTTGTCTAAAGTTATATTTAGCAAAATGACATTTAGACAAAATATAATGAATTTGCATGACTTTAAAGGTAAGAAAACAGCATTGATTTACAAAGAGAAAATCTTATAAGAATTCAAAGAACATTCTTAAACTTCTTGAAAGATTTTTCTCCTATTGAGACAGTTCCCTTTTAAATAATTAGAAGATACAAATTTTGACAACCATTCAATCTTAATTGCTGGGGGAAAAAATGAACTTTGTAACACTAAATCATCTAATTTCAGAATTCGTCTTATATCTTTTTTTTTTTAAATTAGATTCTGACTATATATTTTTAAAAAATATATATAATTTCATTTTTTTTTTTTTGCTAGTAATTCAACGTTGCACGATTTTTCAATTCTATATGTCTGAAACCATCAAAGTGTTGATAAAAAGAGAATATAACAAAGTTAATTAAACGAATTTTTTTCAAAATATATAATTTAAAAGCTATCTCAAGAAAAGAGTTTGAATGAATGCCACTTCATCAGATATTCAAAATGTCAATTTCATAATGATGTTATGAAACAAATAAAAAAAAATTACAATGAACTAATGCAGCAAGTTTGACATTTTAGAATAATAAATGTAGTATTTAATTATTCCCATGAAGTTTGATGTCTTTAATTTTGAGCTACAAATTTCAATGCAAATACATCAATTTCTAGCAAGATAAAAATTAAAAATGGTAACTTGAAAGTTTATTTAATTTGGGCACTGATAATTACATATTTCATAAGCAAATCATTTCTTTCAAAATACTCATGACATAAAAATTGTGAAATCACTACATAAAAACAATATTTTTAAACTTAAAATTAAGCATTAGGCATTAAAAATATGCCAAAATGAAAATTTTCCTATTTATTTTACAAGTGAAAATTAATAAAGGCAGAAGTTTTATTTGTAAACAATTATTTAAACAAAAAAGTTGCAATTGTAATTTTAAAAATTTATAATCATAAATTTTTTAGGATAATTTATATAGTATTAGGAGAAATTTTTTAGTGCATTTTAAAAACATGGCATATTAATTATTTTTTATTTAAATAATTTTAAGTGTGAATTTTGTGTTGCGAAATTTTGCATTTGATTTTAAGCTGATTTCCCAATAAGCTACAACTAATGACAAAATTTAAATTTGAGACAAGAAATTAAGTTAATATTGTATTGAAATCTAATTTTAAGCTGTGTTTAAAGCTCATCAAGAAATAAGTTTCAAATTGATTACAAAATTTTTACCAAATAGACAAGAAAGTGAGTAAATAAAAACTTGTTAAAATAACCAGTTTAGATTAAATCTTTCCTTTTTTTTTAGTTACTTATTTTTATATATTAGAAAATACAAAATAAATACAATCCTTACCAATCATACTATCAAGCAGAAATACAGGTACAACATAATTTGCATAATACTGGAGTTCTAAAACATGTGGCAGCTGAGTTACAGGCTTGTACATAATCACTTTTATATTATTATTTTCAAGATCACTAGATGTCCATTCCACCTCAATTGTTTCCAAAGAGATCAGATCCTTGCCTAAAAGTTCAACAGCTCGTTTAATCACAGGTAATGACTCGCCAGTAAAACCAGCGTCACGTTTCTTGTTTGCTAGTTCTCCGCGAAGCCAGTCTAAACTATTTTGAAGTTGTTGTTGAGTAGCACCCTAATTAATTGTGAGAGAAATATGTTACTATTTATAGAACATGATTTAAAAAAAATAAATATAAAAGGTTACATAAAAAATATCAATAATGCAGCATCTTCA
Source organism: Argiope bruennichi (assembly GCF_947563725.1). Taxonomy (NCBI): domain Eukaryota; kingdom Metazoa; phylum Arthropoda; class Arachnida; order Araneae; family Araneidae; genus Argiope; species Argiope bruennichi. Next base: position 110,802,321 of record NC_079156.1, read on the forward strand.
AGATAATGGCATTGTGAAATGATAAACTGAATTGTGAAATTATAATATATATATATATATATATATAATTTCACAATTCAATTTATTGAATTAAATTATATATATATTTTCCACCTGAAGGAGACATGGCATATATTTTTAGGAGGAAGAATAATTTATTTATTCATTGACAGAAAATAAGCCTTCTTTTTAAAAAAATATGGAATAAATCTTTCTTTCCTTTGCTATTGAAAAGTAAAGTTAAAAAAAAAAAAAAGATTACTTAAATTGTTATTAAGAATCTATAGTAATGTTTCTCTGCTATATTAAGTCTTATGGTAGGAAAGAAAGATATACAAAGATATACAAAGGGAGACAAGTCAATGACCCTTGATTTTAGTGACAAATTTGGTTTCAAAAATAAAAGTCATGGAAAATGCAAGAGTTATGGCTTATCTCTATTATGAATCGAGATCTAGAGATTCTTCTCGAGAATTTCATGAGCCATCATGCCATATTGGAAAATCAGTATAATAATTAGATGCAGAAACTAATTAATAAATCTCTCTGGAGTTCAATGAGTGAATTGGTAAGCTGTGGTCACTCAGCCTAATTGCTGTTATTAAATAAAATTTGCAGTCTGCTTGTGTGGATAGTTTCTACAAGTGTAGTTCTTTGAGTATATCTTGGCTGTATTTTTTTTGAATTATTCATAGAAAAAAGCACCTTTTCCCATTGTTGAATTACATTTATCATTCACTCACTGGATAATTTGGATGAATTTCATGCAAAGTAATTTTATGAAAATGATTTAATAAATACTGTATTTGAAAATATGATTTTACAGATATTGCTTTTTAAATATGAATTATGTATTAACCAAGAAGGATTGTTAACTAAATAATACATTGTTTCTAATCGTTACAAAACTTTTATTATAAGATTAAATTAAGTAGAATTTAAAACAGAACTAAAATTAAAATATTATTACCTACCTTTCTATACTGTGTAATAAATAAAAATGCAACAAGATGTGTAGCCATGAGGGATGTTGAATAAGTTGTATCTAAAAAAATGAAATCAAAAATCAACTTCACTGAGAAATTATGAGGATGTATATAATCATTTGTCGTAAAAGAATAAAATTTGCTTCTTGCAAGTAACCACTATGATTATAAATGAATTATAGATTATAAGATCATAAATGAAGATATTTCAATAAAATATTCATTGATGTTTATCAATGAATATATTGCCTGTACAAAATAAAATGCAAAGAAAGAAATGAATCCATAGCTTAATTTTTGAAATTTCAAATTAAATATAATTATTAATGATTCAAAAACTAGCATATAAAATTAGCTCTTTGATTGGAAGTGCTTATTGGGTAAAATATTTATTTCTATTTATGAAAGAAAGCAAGCTTCTTAGCAGATACAAGATTACTGTCATTCAATCTGAACTTGATTTGAGAAACACTCACTATAAATAATACATTCTCCAAAGCACACTGATAACAGAAATGAAATATTAAATATCAAGGAGAAATATTAACTGCACCATTGCACCTATTCTTTTTAATCCAATAGTTTTGAAGTAAACTCAAATTTCTATTTTTTTTTTTTTTTTTTTTTTGTGTGTGTGTGCCCATAATAAATTGAATCCTATTTATTTAGCCCTTATCAGCAATTGGGACTGACATTATTTAAGAAAACACTTTTTTAAGGGAAAAATAATTTTCTTACATACAACATATTTATTATTCTTATGTGCAACATGACATTATCTAGGAACAAAAAAGAAACTTCATGAAATAATAAATTGTGCCAAACATGATATATTCATATACAAAAATGCTCAATTTCCAATAATTTAATGAGTTATAAAGCCATTTTTTCTAATTCAAGACTTACAATCACAATAATATCACAAATTTGTTTACTTCTATGTTAAAAATAATATAAGCTATCCAGAAGCTTCTTTTAATAACAGACATTAATAAACAACATTCCTAAGATCAGTTTTATTTTATTACTATGACAACAATTCAAGTTCTTTAAGAAATTTGCTCTTAAAAAAGAAATCCTAATAGCAATTTATTTATCATCAAGTTTATAGAATGAAAAAAGGAGCTTAGTTTATCATTAAAACAAAAATAATACGTAAGCAATTTAATTATCAATTAATGCCTTATTATATTCATTGTTTTTCTGAATAAATGATTAATCTTTTCTAAAAATGACTTTTATTATTGTACCTTTATCTTTTACATATGTAAAATAATCTTTAACCTTTTAATAATGCCCCAACTAAATGAGAACAATTTATTAAAAATAAGTTATGTTTTTTAAAGTTAATATTGCATAATAATACCAAGTAAATTACATAACATTCTTTATGAATATTTTTATACAAAAATATTATTTTGAATAAAAATTATATATATATATATATATATATATATATATATATATATATATATATATATATATATATATATATATATATATATATATATATATATATATATATATATATATATATATATATATATATATTTCATGTTCTCATTTACAAGAAACACAAAGAGAAAATACTGTAATGATCAAAAATTGAAATTTATTTAAAACTGAAATACAAAAATTCTTCAAATTCGAGATTTTGATGAATTTTAACTATATTAGGCTTCTTTGAATCTGAAAAACACCTATTTGGATTGTCATTCATTTTTGTTTGCTGTTCAATCTGTGAACATAATTCAAAAATGCTTTCCATTAGACAGATGAAATATGATATATGCCCTTTAGTACATAAACCATAGATCTATATCAAATTTTGAACAAAATCTGTTAACAAGTTGAGCCTTGATCAATTAGAATATTTGTATAGATGTAAAAACTATAACTCAAAGATGAAAAGATTTAGATGAATGAAATTTTATTATTAGTTAAATTTAATTCTAATCAGTTCATGAAAATGTACCAAAAATGGATACTCATTTTCTTCACTAGACTTTAAAGCACAAAACACATATGTGAAACTCTAAAAATAAAAGTATGAGCACTTGTAGCATTCAAAGTTTTGTCCAAGGTTCCAAATTTTTATGTGGGAGGGAGGGTTAATAGACGTTTATTAGGGAATATGCTAGAAAGATTGAACTATGATTTGATCAATTAAGCAAAATATTTTAACACAATTTAACATCTTTCTGAGAGATTCATTCAACTGACATAAGGAACTATAACATTACTTACCATAAATGACATGCTGGACTAGTTTATTTACAACTGAACAAAGATGGGGATCCTGCAAAGGATGTGATGATGGTGAAGAAGGTGGTGTATCCAGATTTAATTTTTCATAAATCTTTAATTTACTATTCTCTAGAAATTCCTAGAATAAAATGCAATATTTCAATTTGAAAAGATAAATACATTTTCATAAAAAAAAACTTTAAAAATAACAATAATGTATCAGAATTCCTAAATTCATTATTTAAGTACACATTTTAAAATTAACATGAAATGTATAACTAAAATTTTTAAAACTGGAATCCATACGTTGAAAACACCTGACTCTACTCATTAAAATATAACTGAAAAAATTTTATTTTATTCAATTTTACTTTTCTAATTTTTTTAATACTTGAAATTATTTTTATCTAAAATAATTTGCTAGTGATGGATCCTTAGCAAAAATTTATTTATTAATCTTATTAATCTTTATCTACATTTTTACAATTTTTTTTGTGTCATTTAAAGATTCTTATTTTTAATTTATATTTTGTGCTGAGGCACCTGTTAGTCTTAAGCAATCAGGAGCACATAAAAAAAAAAAGTCACTATTCCTTTAAAATTCAGGCAAATGAATTGTATTTAAATTATCCCCTTTTTTTTTCTTTTCTTAGTACACATTATGTGACTTTTATATTTTCAGATATTATATGATCATACAACACTGTTTTCTTAGCAGTTTTCAAGGCCAAAAATATTTTCTGATTATAAAATGTTTTATATACCACAAAAAATATGTATAAACTAGGTATTGCAAAACACAATAATATATATAAAGTATTGCAAAACACAAGATAAAAATGTTGTACTTCACTTGCTCATTTTTTACAGGGGATAAAATACTTGATTTAAAAAAAAATGAAAATTACTTAAATTATTTGTTTAAACAAAAATGCAAACTATATACCAAAAAAAACATGTAGGAACAAATGGAAAGCATTACAAAATACAAGGCAAAATTGAGGCACCTTTACACTTTTTAGGGAGGTATGATATGCTTCGTTTTTAGAAAAAATAATGAAAATTACTTAATTATTTGCTTATATAAAAATGTAAATTATATAACACAAAATGCATGTAGAAACAAATCGAAAGCATTGCAAAATACAAGGCAAAATTGTGGCACTTTATTGGATTAATTTTTTGGGAGGAAGGATATGCTTGATTTTTAGAAAAAAGAATGAAAATTACTTAAATTATTTGCTTAAATAAAAATGTAAACTATTAAACTTCCAAAATGTGGAATAACATTTAGAATACTATTAAAAAAAAAGTTGTAAATAAATTTTTATTTTAAAAATTTCTCTGACATGAAATAAATATTTTTCAGATTCAGTAATGAGACTTTTTAAAAGATAATAATAATAATAAACGGTTATGTATAAATTTTAAAATAATATGTATAAAATGCAAACTCAATATTAATACTAATAATAGACAGATAATTAAGTAAGATTTTAAATCTAGATAATTGATCTTTAATTTTAAATACAATTTATTAGTATTACATAAGCCATTTAATCTATTATATTCATCATTCTTTAGTGAGCTATGATCAAAAATTTAATGAATTCATAATAATAAAAGTGGTAAAGAACTAAAAATAATTTTGCTTGATTTCTACATTTCTAACTTTTTAATAAGATGATGTAATAAACAGTACAAAGTACTATCATCAATTTTCATTTGTTACCTAATTATTAATGATGCACTTCACTGGCACATAAAAAAGATAATCAGACAAGTTAATATTCTTTCTTTATATTTTAGTTTAGAATATAAGAATTTATTTTATATAATAATTATAACACTTTTATTTTCAGCATATTATTTATAAAATTGCCTGATAACAGACTCTTATGAATCCAATATTAATTTTAATTACATTATTTACCTGCAAAGAAAATGGTTGACCAAAATTTATTCTAACATTTCCCAAATTAAAATGCAGCATTTTCCAGTATCTGTACAACTTTGCAAAGAATGTTTCTTCTCTTTTAGTTTCACCCTATTAAAATAAGCATTATTAAAAAAAAAAAAAAAAAAAAAAAAATGTTTGCAAATTAAGCATATGAAGCTACAATTTCATAATTTTTAAATAAAATTTGAAAAATATAAGAAATAATTGTATGATAGTGTAATAAAAAAAATACTTGCCAACTGTTGGAACATAAAATTAGCTTCCGTGATTTTTTCATAGCTAACAGAAACAGTTGAAATGTAAACATCATCTACTTTTCCTGAATGGGATAGAAAAAAAGGAAATTAAAAATAAGCAGATGAAAATGCATACATGATAGAAACAGAAATTATCATATTCAACAAATTTCTATAACATACGAATAATAGATCCCTTCTTGAATGTTATCTTTTGTAATAAGTTCATAATATAAAATTATTTAATTTTTTTCCCATAGAAATCAATTAAATTAAACAGCAGCAATAACAACAACAACAAAAAAGAATGTCTAAAAATATACACAACAATTGATTTGTATGTACTACAAAATGAAGAGGATCATAATTCAATTCGTTCCAATCAGAAATGATACCAAATTAACAAAAGCATACAAATTCATTTAAAAAAAAATTCTACATTTAATACACATGTTTTTAAATGTTAAATGATAAGAATTCTGATTTTTATTGCATGATTTTGATAAACTGAAGCTGCATACATTCTATTCAAGCTAAAAAAATATGTGATTATATATTGTCTTTAGCTTTCACAAAATTAAAGCCTGATATAACACATAATTAGAGTAATTAAAGTATTTGGTATTTTTTGTTGTTGATTTATTATTCAACTGAAAAGTTGCATTTCAGAATCAGTCCATTAACCTATGCATTTTAGTACATTTAAAATAATAGAAATCAATTATAAATTAAAATTTTTTGTTTTACATTTCTTGGAATCTAAAATTCTTTTAATACATAATAAGTTTAAGGGTTTTTTTCCTATATATATAATTTATAGATGAATATGTATACAAGTTTAGGTATATAACTATTAAACAGGACTAAATAATATTACAGTTCTTGGAAAAGACTGAAGTGTTTTAATGTTGAGAATGTTAAAATATATTTCAACAGGTTAAATTATTAATGCTTAATATTAATACAAGACATTATAAAAAGAAAACAAGAAATTAATTTTTAAAAAATAATTTTATCCATCTTGTTTTTAAAGCAACAGAAATATAAAAAAAAAAAGTTTTCTTAACATTTAAATAATATAAGATTAGAAGAAGCATTAATTATCTACGTGATAAATAATTTGATACTTAAATACAATGAAAATATATGTCAAATTATGAAAAATTTTGAAAAAAATAATAACAAGGTTGAATGTACACTACAAATTTATGTTAAACTAAATATATGATGCGAGATATTAGAAAAAAATATTAGAAATTTTTAGAAAATTCCCTGTTATTAGTCAGTGATCAATAATAGAAGATGTAGAAAAAGAAATTTTAACCATTAATAATAATTTCAAAAATGTTATTAATTTTAGATTTATTATAATTTTTATAATTTTTGAATTTAGGTCAAATATTTTGTATTAGAAAGAGCATGTTAAATTTAAATTCAAGATGAACTTAATCGGATATACAATTTATTTAGTGTATTTAAATATTACCTTCAGCAACAGATTCAACAACAAATGAAAGCAGTTCACTTCTAGGTATATGGAGTTGACCAGATTTTGATGATTCATTTTCAATAAAAAATTCTAAATTGTGACCAGCTTTCAAGCACTCTGTTAAATACTTAAAGAAAAAACAGTACATTAATCATAGAATATAATTGAGAAAACACAAAAATACACATTAAATGAATGTTATATAAAGATTTACATTGATATTTAGATGTTGATAATGTAATAAATTAAAATTACAAATATTGTCGGTAAAATATTAAAAATGTATTTATTCTACACACATCTTTAAATCATCATTGTATAAGACAGATAGACACATCTAAATTCACAATACTTTTTCTAACAGTAGCATTATTTATAAGAATTTGACCTTCTACACAAAAAAATATAAATTATACTAATTCTTATAAACTTTTACTATCCCAATGAGAGACAGATGTAATTAAATTAATATTCCTTTTTGAATTATCCAATCTAATGTAATTCAAAAGTTTGTCCTAGGAACATGAGTTTTAAAATCAGAATAGCTAATTTTTGTGATTGGTTATAAAATAAATATCCACATTGGATTTCATATCCAATTTAACTAATAGCAAAATTTTTTACAACATTGAATTTAAATTACCCTTTGTAAACTGCATTTAAATTAAAAATAATTTCTAACACCAAAATACTATCTAATTTTTTAAAAATCCATTTAATACAACACAAAACCATACAAATAACTTTTTATTCCAATTTGAGATTTATTTACTTTTTTTGATGGGGGAATCTACATTTAAACTCTTTTTTATTCAATAAAAATGAATATGATTCCATTTTAGGTAAAAAAAAAAAAAAGGTATAAAATATTTTTTTAACTGCATAATTTTAAAAATTAACACTCTTCATACATGAAAATTCATTGAGAGATTGGCCTTTGTTGCTTCCATAGGCTTTTAATTAAAAGTTTATTAAAATAAGAATTAAACAAATTATGTTTTTAAGTACATCATATCTGGAAAGTAAAATAATAAGGAATTTGGACAAAAAAAAATTAAGGAGGTAAATTTTACTTTCAATATGATTAATTTTAAAAATAAAGGAAAATTCACTCACACTATGTATCACAGCAGACTGGACAAAATCTTTCTCCCTTCTATCATGTTCAAGATACCTCCTAATGTAAAATGCACCAAGAAGTCTCGTAAACCATCTGTAAGTATTATAAACAGTGATAAATTTCATTGCTAACAATAAAAATTTTTAATGCAAAAAGTTAAAAAGAGAGAAAGAAATTCACAAGGAGACTGAGAATTAAAAATTAGATTTTCAAAGCATTTTAACATAATTTAATCTTGTTTATAGCATATCAGTAAAATAGAATTTTAAAAAGAAAGGCTGGAATATATAAATTTATATATACAGTTTACTTTAATTATTAACAAACAACAAGCTTTCTTTGAAATGCAAAATGTATTAAATGATAAAGAAAAATTACAAAGTTTAATTTTTTATCAATTCCCAAATCCTATTAAGGATTAGCAAAATATTTTTAGAACATTTAAGATTTCAAATGAAAGAAGTCCCACACTTATACCAAAGAGAAAAAGCTTGACACAAACTGGCCAAATTCTGAAGAATTTGAATGCCACTATTTTAGAAGATATTCAATTTATTTCAATGACTGCCTTGAGAAAACTCTACCAATTAATGAATAGCGTTTCTTCGAGTAGCCATTAACTGGTTTAAAATAATGAAATTCAAAGCTTCATAATTCAGTTAATTTTAGTGAAGTTAATTTTCCCAGAAGAGTGAAATGTTTTTGTTTCAAATGTCAATTTGCCAAAATATTTTTCTATATATAGCTAATAGAATAAGAGAACTATAAAACTATAATTATTCCATTAAATTATTTCATGAGTTTCTTAGCAATGCATTTATCAACATACTCATTTGATTCTTTATAATTTAGAAAAATTTTCTAACTGGCAGTATATGACTACCTCTGATGGTTCAGAAATTAGTTATGACACCTGATACAAAATTGATACTCTGTATATTCATAATTACATGAATTTATTATATTATTTTTTACATGCAGTAATATGATATAAAATGTATTATCTATTTAGTCAAAATATTTATAAAGATACAAAATTCAAAAATTGACCTAAACATACACAGAATTTCAAGAGTTTTACTATCATTCACAAAATAATAAGCACTGTCATCAAAAAATAAATAAACCACAAAAATAAATTGCAACAAATTCCTACAAAATTATTTTTTAATTTCTCGGATCATAGTCATTATAAAAAAGTATAAGTTTCATACATTTGACTTACTTCAGATAGAACTTGAACATAATTTATTTTCAAATGAAAATCTAATTAAAAAATTAGATTTCTACTAGAAAAACAATTTCTGTCTATCAAGCAGAAGTTTATGCATCAAAATTATGTATATTCTATTGCAGTCAAAATGTGCTCATGGATCTCATTCATGGGATGTGAAAAAATTGCTTTTTTGAATTATTAGAAGATTAGGTATTATTTTAAAAGAACATTAAACACTTGACATGCTACTTTGAGTTATTTGGTATTCTAAGCTTCTGCTCTACAAATTCCTTTCTTAATTTACAATCAAATATTTAACTTTAATCTAAGTTGAGTTTTAGACTTCTTATAATCAGTATATCTAAATATAAATCTTTATTGTGAAAGTGAAATTCACCTTAATAATTCACTTGCATAGAATGCAGGATAAAAATAAAAATAACACAAAAAGAATGACATTTTGACAACAATAACAAAAAGTTTGAAAAACTGTCTTTTGCGCATTTTTAAAATATATTTCTTTCAAAATATTTTTTAAGGAATTAATGTGCTTAGTTAATTTTAATACACAAACAATAAACAATTTACAATAGACTGAAATTTCTATCAATCGATTTTTTCTTCTAGGAATTGAATTGAATGTTTATTTATTTGAATTGAATTTAATCTTGTTATACTATAATGCTTTAAAAATAAATTTTCCATTTCCACTAATCTAAGAATTACATTTCATTGCAGGGTATAAACATGCATAAATGTCAATCAGACTAAAAAGATTCATGAATTATGAGGAGTACTTCAGATACAATTGATAATAAAAAAAAAATGTATTTACCCTAAAACTGGAATGTAGAGATTATTATCCAAAGCAACAAGTGGCACTTTCAGGGAACTCATGTAAAGAATAAAAGAGATCAAAACATAATCCAAATTGTTATGATGGACTGGTAAATACAGAAGAGGAATGTTTCCCTGAAATAATAAAAGTTTCATCAGCATGTACATAGTTGTCCACCAGCATCTGTAATATTAGGTAGAGTTCATATAATCTCCACTTTTCATTGTTTTGTATTATTATAATATGCGAAATCTCAATTTCTTTTTTGGTGTCTAATCACTGAATGGTGTCTACCACTAGATTTTTTTTTAATGTTTAAATTGACTGATTTAATGGTGTGAGAATAAATCTAAGAATGAATAGCAATTTTTATTACATTTAGGCTGAATCATCAGATTCTATCCTTCACAGACTAAATAAAAGGTTATTGCTAAAATCTTTTTTCATTATATTTTTTTTAATTTTGCATTTTTTTTATTAGAAGGATCCCTATTCATTCCAATCCGATTCAAGTGATTAGTTTTGATTGTGTTTTATGAGCATTATAAGCAGAGAGGATTTCATTGCAAGGAAACAAAACTTTTAATATTGTTATATAATAACATCTAAAGTCTATAATAATAATATTAAGTATATAATATTATTAAGTATATAAAATTATTAAGTGTATAATATAAAAGCAAATAATAATATTTTTTATCTCATATGCACTTTGCCAATGTAAAAGATAATTTCTATTATCAGTTTTGTCAGTCAACATGTAAAAGTCATATCCAAGATATTGGTAAAAGAATAGTTACTTAATTAGATAGGCACATTATCTAGTTTCAAATAACAATTTTTATTTTTTACTAAAAACAAAAAAAATATCCTCTTTTAAGATACACAAGGCTATTTCAATAACATAAAAATTTGATTCAAACTTTTTCTAACTAAACAGTCTCTTCCACATAGAAATAATTCAGATACAGTAAAAATAAATTCTGGCTTTGCATCTAATTATGTAACGATTAACTATGATTTCTGGTAAAGACATAGAAGCAATTAACACACCAATTGCCTTTTAAATCATATGGAACAGAAATTAAATTAGCAGTTTATAACTTTAACAAGTCCGCTTCTCAGGATTCTATACAGTGTAAGCACAAAAGAGAAAAAAAGGAATGAAATTATAAATATGTGACACTTAATACATAAAATAATGAGTAAAACTTATTGAACTAGGAAAATGCTCATTTACCTCTTATTAATATGTGTACAAGAGTAAAATATTTATCCATTACTGAGCACGAAATACAGCAAGCAAATGCAGGTAATTTGTTATTTAATTTTCTTCATATTGTAACAAATCAAAAGGAACAGAATACTCAATATATGAGCTATATGAAAAATGCACAGGATTTGCATAAACTTTCACATAACTTCTCTTTGTATATCTAAGAAAAGTGGTGCAACAAAACAAAATGGAGCTCTACAAGGACAGAAGCAAAAAATGGTAGAAAACAATATGAATGTTCTAAATTTTTTTTTGATTTATGGAATACAACACTTACTAAAAAAATATGTATTTAATATTGTTCCCATGGCTTGTGGCTTGGTTATGAGGTTGGTTTGAAGTTAGACTTAGGGATATGTATAAGAATATTTTTGAAATTTTATGATGCATATATTAGAAATGCATTACAAAATTCTAATTAAAAGGATCATTTATCATAAGGAGTGGTTCATCATAAATTAACCACTCCTTATCAATACATGCATGATAGATGCTCTTTTATTTCTTTATTTTGTATTTCATTTATAAATTACAAACAATTTTCATTAAAAATGAATGAAATTTATGTTGATGATGAGGATTAATATTGATGAGGAAGTAGCTGAAATGGTTTAGGAGTTGCTGAGTGAAATCTCAATATATCATTTGCAAATAAATAAACAAATAAAATAAATTTAATTGAAAATACCTTTTTCTAAACAAGATTTTATGAACAATTTTTTCTCATAATTCTCTAGAGATTATATTAGAATAATTTATATATTAAAAGTATAATAAAATATTTAACATCACTGTCTTTGATTTGAAAAGTAAAATTACAAATTTGCTGAAACTGTTTGATTTAGTTTAAAATCTTTACTTTATAAATAGAATTTTAAAATTTCTAGTCTATTTTCCAGTTAAAAGTATGCAGTTTATCACGTGTTAATTTTATTTGAGTAAATGCAAAAATTTGACTTCTAGTGCATTTAAAATTTCCATTAAAATGCAGCATAAACCAAGGATTCTTGTAAAATCATGATATTTTATAACTAAAAATAATACTTTACATAAATTATTAATAAGTTCAAATCCCAAAAGAAAATTTATTATGGTATTCCCATACTATATATTTTACAGAAAAGAAAAAAAAAAAAAAAAGTGATCTGAACTTGTTTGAAACAGCACAAACAGCTTTTTTAATCAGTACTGGAATTTCAAATAAGGTCAACATTACCTTACTGAGATCTTAGGTTCACTTTTACGAAGTAGAATATTTCATCATAACCATTTCATTCCTTAATAAACAATTTGAAACTGCAAAACTTCTTAAAATTGCAATGCTGAAAATGGATTCTCATTGAAACACGTTACAATATCTATATAAATCCACTAGAATAAGTGCATGAATGCATGAATATAGTCAGACTTGCAGAATTAAAAGACTTTTTTTAGACTCACTATTTATTGATGTTTAAGCATTACTGGACACTTAGCTTTAAAGGTCAAATCAACCTAAATTCCCTCAATGATTATTTGCACTGTTATAATGAGAGATATGCAGTATGTCAGACAGCATCTGATAACTTACAAATCACAAAAACAAAGAAAGAAGGAAGAGCCAAAATAATTTAATTAAAAAACCTGACACAATTTTCTTTTTTAAAACCACTGACACCTAATGCGTGACCAAACAAAATATGCAGATAAAACCCAGGACTTTATCAGCACAGTTTATAATTTCAATTAATTAAAAACTAAATGAAAGTGCAATATTTTTTTTGATAATTTACAAAAACATTTACAGCATTAAAAAAAAATTTACACCTTAAAATTCAAAAAATTATTTTATGAATGATATCAATTTAATTATTATGCAAATTTTTATTCAATTTAGGTAATTTTTTAAAAAGAGCTTTTTTGCATTATATTAAACAATCAATTTAATTGCTGAACTGAATTAAAACTGATTTTATTATTCCATTAATTATTTAAACACATGATCTTCTATTATTGAAAGCTAAGGAAGAAAGAAAGAATCTGTGTAGTTTATATGAAGAATAAGAAAGTGAAATTATAGTACTGTGAAAGTTATATCGATTACCATGAAAGTTATTTTTTTAATAATGCTTTGATATCTTAGCTGTATTAGGATGTGTCATACATAATGAACAGAATACATATAAGTTTATTAAAATACCACAGCTTTAATGCTTAAAATACGACTATTTGATACTAAAAAATATTAACTTGGAGAAATCATGTATATTAAGTAATGCATAAGAAATTTAATTGAAAATAAGCACAACCAATATTCCTACGAATCAGTTGATTGCTAAAGGTGGCTGGTAGTTCATATGACAGCACAAAAATAAGCATATGGCTAAATATATAAATAGCAATTTGGTAAACATGCTCTAATCTACATAAGCATATGAACTCATGATCCTGTAAATACAAAATTCCCATTAAAAAGGTATTCAAATCCCTGCATCACTTGATACATCAATACATTAAAGTTTTAAATTCTATATAGCTTTTAAAGAACTATAAGAAAAATTTTAATTGCCGAGACAAATTAAAACAATATCAAAATATTAAAACTTATTACCTGGTTAGTTGCCTTTAAGATTTCAATATGCCCTTTATGTACTAAAATGCTATCAAATATTCTGCTAAAAACAGACTGTAAAATGAAACTTGATGCCCTAGAAGGAAAAAATTATATTACATTGATTTCTTCAGAAAAAAAACACAACCTATATTTAATTTCGTATTGAAAGAAATATTGCACCTATATAAAAGCATACAAAATTAGTTACAATTAATGATTAAAATGAACTAATAAACTAAAAAGAATATAAAACAATAAGACTTTTTAAACATTGAAAAGATGAAAGTTATTTAGCCAATTCAAAAAATATCTCTAATAAAGTAATGAAATAAAAAATTGCAATGAATTTCATTGAAATGTTCATAACAAATTTTAATTTAATCTACTAGGAAACTTCTCTTACGTGCCTCAGAAAAATTATGAGCATGGATTGGGAAAAATGATTATAAGAAAACTCAAAAAATTGGATTGAAAGTTTGTATTCATATAAACCTTTTAATAAAAATTATTTATCTCAATTATTTGATGCAAAAAAAAAAGAAAAAAAAAATGCTCAGTACACAGATGGCATTTTGATCTTTTAATCAAGTATGACAATATTGACAGGTATTTTTAGCAATAACAAAAAATGCAGCAACGCATAATATCATGAACTGTATAAGACTTTTAAAATGTCTATCAACGATTGGAGATTAAAAATACTTAATTGAGAGAACCATTGAGATTGAATTACGTGGAAGTGATTTAATTGAAAGATTTTGCTATTAATGTTCCCAGAGAATAACTAATCATAAAAAGCAGCTATTTTAAAATAAATAATGATAGTTCACACTCCTCTTCTCCCATATAAAATGCCCCTCCCCCCGAATCAAAATAAAAAAAAATTATAAGAAGCATTATAAAAGCATTACTTATCATCAAAAGTTCTAGAAAGGATGGATAAGAATGGGAATGACTAATTAATGCAAGGTTGTCCACTAAAACTGAAATGTAATTAAGAATTTTCTTTAATGATCCAACTTAATGGCTTTTGTTTTCATAAGGCCATCTTCAAAAGGTACTAAAAGCAAAATGGAAACATTCACCATTTTCTATACTACGCTTCTAGCACTTAGCTCCAACTCTCATTTTTTATGGCTCTCTTATTCTTATTTTATTCATTAACCTAGTTTATCAGTAAAAAAGAAATTAATTTATATTAATTTTTTTTGTGATCATTAGCGGATTTGCAGTTTTTTATGCTAATAATAATCATAAAAATGAAAATTTACTTACTGTAAACAAGTGGTAGAAATGGAAGTTTTTAGAGATTCATAAATATCTTTTGCTCTACTAAACTGCACTGATTTTAAAACAGCACTGGACTCACTTTCAATAGTATCACTTTCTGAAATAAATATTAATACATTAAAGGCATGTATAATAACTTTTAAAATACATTCATAGCTATACTTAGGATTGATTATAATCAAAGCTTGGAGAGTAAAATATCAGTTGGCATTTATTTGATATTCAAAAAGTTTTATATCAAAATTTTCAAGGAAAAGTGAAATCATTATTACAGCAGTTTTTTCCCCCCACTAAATTAAATAATTCAAAGGAATAACTGACCTCTATGGAAATCTTTAACAGCATTTTCCACAACATCACATATCCTTAAGAAAGAGAGAAAAATGATTGAAACTACTTATACAACAATAAGATTAATATAAAATGTATTAAAAAATAGAGAAAGAACATGAATGTTCAACTACTAATTTTATTATATCAAAAAAATGTAATAGTTGCATTTTTAATTAACCTAAAAAATTACAAAAAAATTACAAAAAAAAAAAAAAAAAAAAAAAAAAGATGCCACACAATTATTCTATTTGAGTAAGATACATAATTTTTTTTAAAAATGCATAAGGAACAAATTTTTTTATGTCACTACTAATAACACTTTCAATTTTTTTTAAATAATAAGACATATTCTAAAGAAAATGAAAGTATACATCAATACAATGTAAAAAGTTTTACATTTATAATTCAAGGGATTTAAAATAAAATTAAATTTTCTGCAATTAAAATATTGATGATTATATAAGGCTTAATATATAAAAAAAATATTCACCCATATTGTTATTCAGTATTATTAAAAGCAACAATCAATATAGATGTTGTTTCATGGCAAAAAACATGGTTAAGTGTCTTGCATGAAGATAACAAATTGATATTATAATCATTAAATCTTTTTCAACATATAAAATTTGAGAAAAATTTGGCTGATTAAAAAAAAATCCAAAAATTAAATTTTGTCAGGATTTATAATTTGGGATTCTATAATTTTTTTCAGCATATAGTTTCTATTAAATACAATAAAGAGTAGAAAAAAAATGAAAAATGTTTTACTGAGAAGAAAATAGCATGACTATTAATGCATCTTAAATTTAGTTCTTTTATATTTATTATAATAAATATATCTTATGCACCAAACATAAAATTTTCTTCAAAAGTACAAATTCAGCATTTTAATACAAAAAAACAAAAAATTTCAAAATAATGTTAGCATTACTATAAAAGACTTACTTTTCATCTTGTAACACATCAATAGAAACATCAGGATACAAATGATGTTGATTCTTCTTTAAAATATTGAGCACCAAATTAAAATTCAAACTATATAAAATAAAGTGGATTTAATACTATTAACAGTACTTTTTTAAAAACTAGAAGATTAATTTAAAATAAAATTATTTAAAGCATTAGAAATGCAAACTTTCAATAAGAAAACAAGTGATGTGAACACACAAGATATTTAATGTAACAATTACTTAGACTCGTATATTTTAAGGTATATTACATGTTAGAATAACTTTCTAAATTTGAACAAATAACATAATACTCTAAAACATCAGATATACTGTACTTGTCATTGTATAATCATCCAAGGGAAAAAAACAAACATTTGGTACATAGTTATACCATCAGAAATTGAACGAAGAAAAAACAAAATAGAATTTCTGGCACCAGATATATTATTCAATTATGAATTTAAAGAAAGAAATATTATTCAAATTTAAAAAAACTATGGATAAATATAATAAAAGAAAGGTTGTTGCTGTAGTTCTGGTAGATGTAAATTTAACCAAGGTTATGCAGAAATTAAAATCAAAATAAAATCTCAGATGGAAAGCACACAGTTAAATCAGATAAAATAAGCACAGAGAAAATTTGTTATTGAATAATTCAAAAGCAAGTAAGCCAAAAAGAAGATAAAAGAATGAGATAAAAGCAAAAAAAAAAAAAAAAGTTTAATGCTGTCAAAGATGTTTTAAATTATTAAAAAGATTTATAGATTCATAAAAAGTATACAGGTTTTAAAGTGCAATTATAAATTCATCAATAATATTGATATTTATAAAATGAAAACTTTTTGTAAAAAAACTTTTATATTTAGTATTATTTACAATGTATTTACAAAGTCAGAAAAAAGTTATAAGAGGGAGAGGAAAAAATACAGTAAAGCTATAAAGAAATTTATGAATTTTAGTTGAATTAAAAGAATATCACAAATATAACAATTTACTCAAAAAGCAGAAAAAAAAAAAGAAAAGAAAAAAAAACTGTCCATATGTGTAACAAAAATAAAATGTTCTTATCTGCAATTTTATTACATCAAATATTTTACTGCATTAGAGAATATGATGGTTTAAAACTGAAAAATCTAAGACAATTATACATTTCAAAATTATCCAGAAGCTTACAATCAGTATTTGAAAAATATCAGTTAAATGCGTTTAATACATAATTCTAAAATAATGGCATAAATAGCAAATAAGTAGCTAAATTTTACCTTTGAAGCAGTGGAATGTGAAGGACATTGCAAACACTGAGGCAAAACACACTTTTATCAGCTACACTTGCCTAAAAATAATTTAAATTCTTCATATATTCTTGACTAAACTTTGTAATATATATATATATTCACATTACTTATTTGTTGTCAATTGAATATATTTTATGATAACTTTAGATTCAAACAATTTAAAATTTTTATAACATCTGGCACATTTGTGGTTCTTACTGTTTAATGAGATTTCCTTTAACTTTTTATTTGTATTTTAAATTTCTATAAAGGTTTATGCAGAAAATAAAAAAATTCATGGAGTCATTAATAACAAATTGAAAAAAAAAGCTTTTTTTTTTTTGCTCCCCCAAATTGAATTTTTTAGAAAATAGGTATACAAAATAAATGATTCTAAATAGGAAAATATATATTATTTTATTTAATAACCAGTATAAAAGTATCTATAAGGCAAAGAAAAACGATATTTTTAAAAATGTGATTTTATTCATTTAAATAAAAATCATTTCTGCAAAAAGACCATTATTAATTTTTGATTATTAAATCAAATGCATTTATGAAAATAATCAAAATATTAAATTAAAATGCATTTTTAAATAATAAAATTGCATATACAAAACTTATGAATATGAGAAAATCATCGGAATAAAATGTTACAATTTTGCTGTTTAATCAAATTTAACACAAATATTTTAGACAAAAAACTTTAAACAGATTTAAATTTTAATTAAAATTAAAAATTATTAATGCAACTAATCAGTTCAAATTTGATTTCTTAAAAAAGCATTTCATATTATATAATCACATAACAAAAAGCATAAATTTCATAAATAGAATATTTAGAAATATTTTTAATATATTAATTTAATTATTACCTTTTTATTAGCTATAAAAGTTACTTACTCTGCTCATTGGAAAACATTTTGGGCAGCAAGCTCCTACAAAAGGTCTTTGTTTATTAGGAGCAGTCACACATGGAGCCATTTTGAACTGAGCAAGCCCATCATACTTTGGCTACAACAGAGGAGGCAGAAAAAGAGGATAAAGTTTAAAAATAGATACTAAAAGAAGGAGGAGTTTAAGTAGTGGTGACATCTGGCCAAAGAGAATGCAATAAAAAAAATGGAATGTTCAACAATAAATTATGCATCCAGTTTTAGTTTGTTACCTAGTTGCACTTTATGGGTTTCAGTTATGCATTTCATAAAAGCAGATAAGAAAAAATGGCAGTCATCAACTTCATGTTTCATTTAACAGGAATATATATGTATTAATATTCTATTCAGCAAAAATGAACTATAAATGGAGTGTTTCAAAAACATACTTTCTTATGATAATAAATTTATGTAGTAAGCAGCACAATACATAGAATTTATTTAATAATGAATAAAATAAAAGCTTTTATAGGAATTTAAATGTCATATCTATTTTCATTAATTTATGAGCAATATTTGAACTTTACATGTCAGTTACAAAATATTTTAAACATGAAAATTTATTTCTTCACACAAGAAAAGATTAATAATATAAAGAAATTTTAATTTAAATGGCAACTGTATATTTCAAAAACTGTTCTAGCAAATAACTGTATTATTCTAGAGGAAAAAAGAATAAATAACAATATAAATAATAGATGTTAAAATAATATTAATGCTAATTAATAATAGAATATTTATGCTATTCATGATAATTAAATGCTAAAAATCATGTATATATGGAACCAGAAGCTGACACTGATTTTGAATTCAATAATAAGTAATAATTAATTCATTGAACTAGAGGCACACAAAATATAATCCAGCAGATTCAATTTAAAGACAGCTGCCTAAATTATCAGTTTTACAGAATATGATGAAGAATGAAATGAATTTATAATACCTTACCATTGAATTAATATATAAATTTAAAGTCCAATAAAAGATAGTTATAACATAATGCATACAAAAGATGCAAAGAAATCTAGTAATTCTCTTTTAGAAAAAATGTGCACTATTAGAAAATTCGTTTGCAACTCTATTCTTAGAGGGAAAAAAAGTTAAATTTATTTACAAATGAATGTACATTGCAACATACAATTTTAACATAAGAAGTTCTTGTGCGCTGTTGGAATCTTCTTTCTCCAGGTCTATCATAAGTTATTTTATTATCAAACTGATGCCCACTGCGACCATAGCCTCTGTATGAGTTTCCAGAACCATGCTGCAAATCTCTGCGTCTTCCTCTAGATCCAAAAGAGGGACTTCTAGATTCCCACTTTTTATAAACTTCTTGAACATTTTGAATGAGATCAGCCATGTGCTCTGCAAAAAATAGTGAAATTTAAACTATCAATTATCCAACAACCACTTTTATAGTGGTATTTCAAAACTTTGATACATATCACTTTAATTATTTGTAAAATTCATAAAATCTCAATATTAATACAAAGTATAGGTAAGTATATGGTAATATCAGGATAATGACCTTCACATATCTTGAATTTTTGATGCTTTTTGCAAATAAAAAAAAAAAGATTTTACATTTTCAATTTATAAGCAAAAAATTATTTAGCTTCCAAAATAACATTTACGCTTTAAAAACCTTTAAACAATACATATATAAATAACAAGCAATGTATCCCTTTTTTAATATATATATATATGTGTGTGCATATATTTGTTACATCAATGTATGAAAGGCAGCATTTTATAGAATGCTGCAAAAGGAAGATTGGGAATGCATAAAATGATTAAACATTTCACATATTTTCTAGACATTCTATAGAATACATAAAAAATTAGAAATACATTTCCAATGCAAGAAAAGCTAGTTTTTTTTAAAAAAAAAAACACACACACACACAGATAAAATTATGTTTGAAGATGAATTAAACCAACATGATGATATGTTTTTATAAAGATATATTTGTTTCTGCTAAATATTATGTATGTTTAAAAAAAAAAAAAAAAAAAAAACCTGTAATGCATATGTAGCAAATTTTCACATATTTTGTATCATAATAATAAAGATGACAAAGTGAATATTTTATGCACTTTTTATTTCAAAACTGTATAATAGCCACATCATTTTTTATCATACTTTTCTCAAATAGCATTTATTATTCTACAGAATGCATACGGAAAGTATACAATAATTTTAATACTTCATACTATTCCAAAAATTGCCTGGTATTCTATAAAATGACTATATACTCTACAGAAGGTAGGTGTATCTAGGCATTTCATATATTGCTGGTAACATACATACACATATTGACTCTCTGTTACACAAAAATAAGCATACATCATCATATTATGACAGATATAAATGAAGCAAATTATTATAGCATAAAATTAATTTTGTTTTTAATACACAGTTTAACTGAAAATTATTCAAAATATTTGATAAAACATAAGTTGAAATTACAGTCTAATTAGTTAAGTTAAAAAATAAAGCAGGAACATGCAAATGAATTTATGCTTCTATGTGAGTAACCAAATAAACTAATCAAAACTAAGATAAAATTAAATAAAAAGAATGTTAAAAATATTTGACTATTGCTAAATGTCTTACACATACATATTTCACCAGAGTTTTGAAATTAAAAAAAAAAAATCTTATTTCAGAATTTACTGATTTCTTAATTTATGTGTTTTTCACATAATTAAACTTTTTTGCACAATTTAATATAATAATTTAGAAATTAATAAAGTAGCAAGTAATAAATTATTTAAACTTCAAGTTCAAACTAAAACAGATAATATGAATGTAATAATTTGTTAACAAAATTTTAAACAGAATTGATTAACAAGCATTAAAGGACAATTAAGTCTACTAATTTCAAAACTAGAATTTTTATTCATGGCAGAAAATTAATTTTCTGATCATTCAGGTATTTGGAAAATATTTACAGTTATCTTTCATTTCCATCTTTTGAAATATTAAACTTTAACTTTAATATAATAAACTTTATATATTACCTAATGTTAAATATATAAAATATTAAACTTTAAATACTATTAAATTAAACAGCAATCTGATCATTCAAGTATTTGAAAAATATCGACAGTTCTTTCATTGTCATTTTTTTGATAAAATATTAAACTTTAAGTATTATTACACATCAAAAAGCATGTTAATGCTTTGTTAGCATGTTAATGAAATCACAATTAATAATTGATCTTAAGTAACCAAGAATGATATATTAAAATACTACATCGAACAGTTTAGGTATGAAATGATTATTTGTGGAGACATGCAATAATATCTAATACTTCCAGCCAATACTCAGAAATAAAAATGCTTGCATACTCCATTAGCTCAGATTTCAACAAATTATGACTTTCCTTTTGAAAGAAAATACACAATTATCAAATAAAAGCATAAATTTCCTTGTATTTCTTTTGAGTTTGCCCCTAAGTTTCAAGTAAATTCAAGCATTGTTAAATCAAATAAAAACTATTCTAATCAAAGCAATTTCAGAGATTATTAATTGGATACTGTAACTTACATTTGAAAGATTACAGACGAAAATGACTTTACTACTGAAAAAAAAGAAGTCAACAGCTACATTGAATGATTATACAAGAAAGCATTCATGCATAATTCAAAAAATTTTATTCGAAAAGTTGCGTATTTTACTTTCAACTCCATTTAACTGTCATGAGCGAAATTGAAAAAATCAAAACATAACAAAACCGCATGTTAATATCGATGATGCTATTGAATATCGATAAAACATGGGATTATTTTATTTTATTTTTTGAATATATGGCTTAGAGAAAATTACTTGATTTTTCCTTACGCCTTGTTTTAAAATTACAATTATATATATATATATATATATATATATTTAAAAAAGTACGCATTCCTATTATTATAACAATTTAATTATTAGGTTTTAATGCTTCGTTTTATAAAGTGTATAGTCTTTCGCACACAGAACAAAGAATGATGTATAGAAAAGTGGCTTTCAATGGAATAATTCGTTCTAATTCTTAGTTGCCCGTTATGGAAGAAATATTTCGAAAAAATCTTCTAAATTTTTAATATTCCAATATTGCATCAAATAGCGTATTTAGGCCTACAATCTATTGATTCATACAAGCACCTCTTCATATTGAATTCCGGGTTAGGCATCAAATTCTACAGCATTTATCACAGGTATCAATAAAATGACTTTGATAACAAGTCGAAACATTCGGAAATTTGCTTTTGGAATCGTTTCCATGATCAAACACGTTTTACGAGTTAATACTGCTGAGCCGAGAAAACCCGTAGACAAGTGTGGCGGTTTGGAATGAGAGAGGATAGAAACTGGGACTTTGTGGTTCGCAGCCCAGTAGCATGACCACAATACAAAAGCATTTGCTCGGTTAGCGTAGCTGTTAACTGGCTTATAAGCTTTCACCACACAAGCACACACACACACACATTTATATATATATATATATATATATATATATATATATATATATATATATATATATATATATATATATATATATATTATATTAATTTCACAAATTATAAAATTTGACAACAATTTATGTTTATATTCAGTAATTAAAATCACTATTAAATATATTAAAATACTATGACCTATTTGTTTATAATATATTGAAATATTATTTAATCATTTAACAAATGGTTGTGTTATTTTCTGTTTAGCAGTTTCCGCAGTTTTAGCAGTTAAAAAAATAATTTTTGATGTTATATTTATTTGAAGTTTATTATTTCATTTCATTTATCATAATTAAATGCTTTAATTAATTATCAAGGAAGTCATTATTTAATAATTATGGTTAATTATTGAAGCTTTTTATTCTTTTAAACCTTTATTCAAAGATATACATAACAAAAAATAAATATATATATATGAAAGTATTTTCACAAAGTTGCTAATTAATTAAACTGATACAAATTTATTGCTTTTTGGTCACTTTTAGTGACCATTTAGTTCGCCGGGGATATTGGTTATAATTAAATTCAGTTATATCGTTTAGATATACTTTATGTCCATGATTTCATTAAACTGGCAGACATTAAAATCATGTTATTTTCATTGCCTTACATATATTCTGTTATTGTGTTCATGCAACCTCCTAAAGAAGTCAATTTCATAACATAGCAGCATTAAAAACATAAAAATTTGGGTTCATCTATCTTTTAAATTTCGTGATATACTAACTGCACTCTTTTATTCCTTTTTGTAATCTATGCAGATATTCAACAGAATCCCTTTTCTTTAGCTGCCAACAATAACAAAAAATTACGCGATTAAATATTTTAAGAAAAAAAGGAAAACTTTTGAGTTTCGGGACGACAATGTAATTTGTTATAAAGCAAAAAAATAAAATTTAATTTGTTATAAAATAAGAAATAAATAAATAAATAAAATAAAAAATTAAAATCTGCTATCGCAGATTTCAAGTTATCATGTCAGGACATTTTAATCGATGTATTGCTTAAAGCTAGAAAGCGATATTTGAAACTCAGAATCGAAAAGGAGACGTTATGTATTGAACGTTGATGTTTGTGATTCAGAATCCAAATGGACACGTTCTGTGTTTGAAATTGAGTGTTGCGATTGAGAGTCTGCAACACACTGCATACGTTTACGCTTTCTTTGTTCCTGTTGTAAAGCTATTTTACGTTCATGTTTAATTCGATCAGCTTCTAATTTTAAATTTTCATCATTCGTTTTTGTTGATTGAAGATTTTGTCTTAAAAGATTTGATTGAAGGTTTTGTTCCAACCTCTGTTTGCTCTTTCGTTAACTTTTTTTTTTCTTTGCAAGGTTTCATCAGGAGAAAGCTTAGTACGCCCCATTTATGATTTATTCATTGCCTACGCGATTTCGAGCTTCAACCCCCCCCCCCAACCAAAGCAGCATTATGTTCTTTTTCCGTTTCTCGGCTCCTAATAACGTAAGCGACGTAAATGTGGTATCGTTCGATAGAGGACATCTAGTAGAATGTATCTATGCCAGTCGTAAAGAGAGTTTTTGCAAAACCGAGGTCGAAACCCTTGCGCAAATTCAAATTTTTACAACTTTGAGACCCCGTAACTCGCGAATCACTAGGAGTAGCAACGTGAAACTCGTATCGTTATGTGCATTTCGGCGAGTACTATTCAACGATATGAACAAATGCAATGTAATTCACATTTGTAAATTTGAGACCCGATCTCGGACCCAACCGAGACCAGAGTTTTGGTAAAAGTGTTATTCGAACTCTATTCATCGAGACGAGTGTTTAAATGGGTCGCACTCGTCTCTACGTTGCATAGAATCCGAGATATAAAAACTTCCGATCTGACCGGAAGTTGACGTCATCGACATCCCGAGACCCATAGGAACTCTATGGTCCGACATTGATTTGACCAATATTAAGCAAAATATACTGCGCATGTGCAATGTATCCAAAATTTTGGGGAGGCTTAGATGACCCACGCGGGTAATTCTAAGTGAAAACCCATTGTCTCTAAAATATGTAGTTTACGAGATATAAGGAAAATCATCTGTGCATGCGCAGTAGAGGACTCCATGGAGAATCTTCTATAGCGCCGTAGGATTAGTATGGTGAAAACCCATTGTCTCTAACATATGTAGTTTACGAGATATAACGAAAACCCTCTGCGTATGCGCAGTAGATGACTCCATGGGGTGGCCTTCTATAGCCCCGTGGGATTACTATGGTGAGAACTTCATGTCTCTAACAGCACGTGAACCTTTTAAAAACGCATCTGCTTTCAAAGAAGCATACATAATAACAATAATGCCAATATTGTTAAAAGCAGGTGAAGCAGATGAAGATGAAAATTACCATTTATGCTTTATTCATTGCCTACGGGATTTCGAGCTTCAATTATTCGTTGCCTTCAATTATTCAAAACCCCGTAACAAAAACAACATCATGTTCTCACATAATGAAAAAAAAAATTATCAAAAATTTTTTTTAAGTGCGCTATCATCATTATTTAAGATGATATAAATACAATTTCTGTGCTGTAATATATTTGGAAGTCATGACGGGAAAACATCAAAATTTCTTTAAAATAAAGATTTCAAAAAATTGCACCGAAATGCACATTTTTATCCTTCAAAATGCATATATGTGCCAAATAGGTAATTCTAGATCAAATTGTCTAGCCTGTAAAACGAGAATACACACACACACGCAGACTTTCATATTTATTTGAAGTAGAAAATAATATTTTAGACTAATCTGATTCTTTTTTAAAAATTCAAGACAAGTATTCTAGAATATTCTTTCACACACAAGTAATTTCTCTCAGGATAAGTTTAGTTAAGTTTAGTTTAGTTATATTAACGTCCCGTTTGAAGCAACACTAGGGCTATTTTGGGACGGACCTCGTCATTTTGAACCGCGGTCAGATGACGAGGACGACACCTGAGCTGGCACCCCCCTCTCCACACCACACTAGCGGGAGGACGTTTGGTCAGGACGGATTTAACGTGCAACAGACCCCCTTAAACGACGATTCTTCGGTGGAATCGAGTCTCGAACCTGAAACCCTCCGGTTCCGAAGCCGAGACCTTACCACCAGGCCACCGCGGCCTTTCTCTCAAGATAAATTATCTGCTCTGTTATGTTACGAGTTGCTTCGAGTTAATAAATCTATTTTATTTTTCAAATTGCGCTCTGCGGTTAATTAGGTGCATCTTAGTAGTGATAATATAAATATATATTACAACGTAAAATGCAAATACAGAATAAGTATTCACAAAAGAAAAAAAAAACAATTATAAGAAACATAGTTATGTTCCATCCATCAACAAGCAAAAGCAAACGTTTATTAGCAATAAACACACAAAAATGAAATAAAGAAGGAAAACAATGAAGTTTTAGAAAAGATACTATAGAATATTGTTCGTCTGAAGTGAAAGGGAACTATTTCATTTGGAATATTCAAAGTGCGATATTTTTCTATGTAAATGGTCAATTACGTAGTTATTACGTACGTCAATAAGTTTTTCATACAAATAAGTTTAAAAATTGGGGTATAAATTGTTAAAATAATTTGTACCATAATTTTTTATGGTTACATTTCAATGTAACACTGGCCTTTATTTCCAGAAAATTTCGGAACATTCATCATCTATATCAAGTATTTGTTTATTTATATTTATATTTTGTTTGTTTTTTTCTTTCAGCGATGGTTTTTTAATTCAATGCACTGATAAGTTTTATTAATGCACAAAATATATGTAAAATATTTGCGAGTTTTTTGTTTTTTGTGTACTGTTTTAATGAGCCCCTGAGGAATTTTAATAAAATCCTTTATTTTCAGATTTTTTTTTTCTTATTAGCAGTTATTCACCTTGCTGCTATTTAGGCTCCCCTTTCTAAATTTTCTTCGTCATATTGAAATTAGTAAAAGTATTTTAGTCTTTACTTTTTACTTTATTATATTTCAAGTATATACATAGATAGATAAAGTATTGTAATTATCAAAATTTTAGCTTTATGATTTTGTCAAAAATTTTAGCTTTATGATTTTTTGTATGCAATAAAAATTATCCAAAAATTGTCAATAATACTATTTTTATGTGTACATAAATAAGTTGAGGACTTGTGTGATATGGTGTCAAAATCTAGAGAAGGTGGACGAACTAAGGTGGATCCTCTTCAACAAATCGCCATCCAAAATAATGAGATGTCCAAAATCGCTTTAAAGCAACTTAAAAAAAATGGACCTTTAACCTAATTAAATTAAACTTAACTAAACCAACATCAGATATTCACTTTGCTCAGAATTTTCTACAATTTTTAAATTGTAGAACAAAAAATTTAGGACTGAATGCTTAGCTTTCAGAGAAAAAACTCAAAAACACTCCATTTCAGTTCACTTGTCCTACATTTTTAACTTGATTTGTTTTCTGATATAGGGATGGAATTATTATCAACTCACTCGATTCCGGATGTACTAGAATCATAGAATATGTACAATTTATTCTCCGCCACTATAAAGCATTTTAATAGTTACATAACTCTTAATTACCAGTTAATACAATAATATTTAATTAATAATGTCAATGTCCAATTAAATTTTCGTACTATCACTATCAGGTAAAACTATTTATTTTTAATTTCATAACATTTATAATCATGAATTATGAGAAATCGGAAAAATTAAAAAAACATTAAGAATAAAAAAAAAGATTAAACATGCTTTTAATTAGTGATGTACGAGTTAGAAAATAATTTTTTTAAAGGAAAACTAAGCAACACTATCAAAAAATTAAGACAATAAATATCAATAAAGTAGAATTTCTGAACGTCCAATGAAAATTTAAATGTAATTAAGCTTCCGATTTAAAGAGTGTTTTCAAAATTTCAGCTTTTTTGGTTTTCTTCTGACACATAAGTATTTTTGATAAGAAAAACTTAATAAATATAAGGAATTTGAAACATCATAAGATTATAAGAATCAGAATATTTTTTCGAATAAGAAGGCTACTAATATGAGCCAGAATAAGTATTACTTTTTTTAGTGTGGGAGATAAGAACAGCATAAAAAAACTTATGAACATTTTTTTTTTTTTTTTGAAATTTTAGAAGTATTTAAAGCATTTGAATAATAAAGTCAAAAAATAGAATAAGTATTATTTATACTTCTCCTTTACATATCATTCAATTTCAATGAATGTATTCATTGTCGACAAGAAAATAAATATCATTCTTTCTATCATTCCTAATTAAACAAGATAGCTATTTCAAATTTCAAACGATATTTCCAAAACTATTCTTTCTGCTAAAATTCCTTTTTAATTCCTTTTTTTACTTCTTATTCATCTTATGCATTTGACGGGCTTTTTTTTAAATATAAAAATATTATTTTATTCCGAATGAAAAAAAGTCATACAAAAAAGTAGTGCATAAAAAATGTTTGACTATAATATTATCGTAGAATATCATTTCACCAGGCTACGCTCAACGAGATAAATAAATCTAATGCTAATATATTTGCAAGTCAGACAATGACATCTCCAATATCACTGTGGGGTATGTGAGAGAGGTTTGGATTCCGTAGAAGTGTATGTTGTATAATGAAAGGAAGAAAAAAAGAGCTTCTCTTATCTTTTTTTTCGTAATATTTAATGAGGTATTGCTATTTTTAAAGTTGAAATGCTTTTTGTATAGCGAGTTAAACAACGATAAATGTTTAGCAATTGACTTGTAATTTTGATTGATTATGAAGTATATGCATTTAATGGTATCTGTTATTTGGAGTGCATTATTTTTACGATAATAATTTATATAAAATCGAGCTAAAAATAAAATTTTTCATAACTATTGAGCGTATTATTTTTCTTTGGTCTATCTAGATTTTTATCAAATTTTGGGCAAAAAATACCTGAAGGAAGTTTATTTGTAGGTGTTTAAGTAAACAAGATACCTTTAAAATGCAAAAGACTAGACATTTGGAATTCGGCCCATATACTTAAATTGTATTATATTTTGAATCAATTCCATCAACTGAGTAACAATCTATCAATCTGCAATTCGCGTACGTGGTAATTCAAAAGCGCAATGACTTAATAAAGCAATGACGAAGGCTTAAATATATAAGAGAGGCAGAGAGGTGGACACTCCCCCTCCTATTTCTCTTGCCTTTTTATTCCCTCAAGCTGTTTTCCTTTTTTTCAGTTGGTACGTGAGGTCTAATATCGTTTCTTTTTAGTTGATACATTTAATGCCATTAATTAAATATCAATATTTCAATCCAACATAGCAGCAAAGCTACCATTTCCAATTTTGAAGCATTTATTATCTTAAATATTTGAAATTTGACTGATAAAGAAATTAAAATAAAACTGTATAAGGAAATCAATAAAAGGCTTATGGAAACAAGCATTTATTAAAATCTTTAAAAAATTCGTGTTCCACAAATGCTTTTGAAGTACAAATACAAAATGCGAACGCCTTAGCATAAAAATCCTATAAGATTTAACAAAGGGTTCAACATCTCATATTTTAAAGCTCTGACATCAGCAAGACGTTCTTCACCACTTTGCCATGTATCCTCCAGGACCTGCTACGATGGCGGGAGCGACTGGTACAGGATTGTACCAGGGTGCAGCAGGTGCAGCTACAGGTGCTGGGACTGGTGCCTTGGGTGCCATGGCAGCTAGAGCAGCTGCAGCTGCGGCTGTTCTCCTGTCCACTCCAACATCACCACTGGCCTGGTATCCTCCGGGTCCGGCTGTGTACTGGACGGTTCTGCGGTCACCATTGGCGTCAACGTAACTGTAGCTACCGGCCACCGAGCTTCCACTACCGGATTCCACTCGGCTGTGACCACCAGCATCGCCAGTGTTGTATCCGAAATTGTAGGCTCCTCCGGCGATGTTCATGCCCATGTCGGCAGCCATGGCAACGGAGGCCAAGAAAAGAGGTACCAAGAACTGCAAAAAAAAAAAAAAAAAAGAATGAAATAATGTTTAATTAGAATAAAAAAAACTGGTTCACTGGATATCTTTGAAAAGGCTCATTTTTGAATAATTAAGTCTTAGATTTTTTTTTAAAAACATCACCTAATGTTATACCTATTGTGAATGCCTTGTATGGCTTTCGAATTATGAACTTACAAAAATTGCATATCGATCGAACAGGCTAAAAAAATTTACTAATTTCGTTTAACACGTTGGCTGCTCTGCTTGATGTCTGTAATTCGGACCATTATCTAATATGATGTTTACTTATTTGCTCTCTTTTAATTGTAATAGAGAAGAAAATGTGTCTCATTGGATAGTATGTATGAATCATAGGCGATTCACGTGCTGAGCAACGTGGTTAAACAAGGAGATATAAATTAAACATAGGCTTGTTCTACTCGCATCAAATTCTACCCTGACTGAGAACTTTTGCTATCACACGAATGTGAGTGACACGGCAGTCAACGTGTAAATTCTGCAATATGTGTGATAACTAACCTGATTTGAAGTATATTAAATAAAGGTTACCAATGATCTCTATAAAGGTAAAGTACTTTACATATACGTCCCAAGGAAAGCAAAGTTTCTGTTATCTTTCCATCTTTCTAAAGTTCGTGGATTTTCATCCCGAATCCTTTGTTCTTCTTTCGTTTTAAGGGGAAATATGCATGCCTTAGGCATTATTCATAGAGGCTGAATTAATGAAAGAAAATTACTTGATTAATTTACGTTTTGATGGAAAAAAATTTGAAGATATTTTTCTGTCTTTTTTTAAGGATGCAATGGAATCCACTGAAAAATTCTGAATTTAATGTGTTGGTCAAAATGTTCGTGAAAAAAAAAAATCATTCGATGAACTTAATTCAACTTATCTGGGTATACTAAATAATAACAACAGTTAGCAGGTCAGATGGCATTTAAAGATTTGTTTAAAACTAAACACTTTTCTTCATGTTCAATCATATACCTAAATAAGAAATGTGATGTATAATTAGCATTCAAGTTATGTAATAATCTATGTTATTCTTAATTTTTTGATAAATCATAATTTTAAAATTTAATTATTGTTTTCAATACTATAGAATATTATACTAATAAATTTTTTATTAGTATAATATTACATTTTAATGAATTTGAACTGTTAACATCATATTTTTAATCATGGAAATTCTCTATTAAAATTTCGATTATAGGTCTTTTCCTTAATACTTCATTTTATATCCATTCCTTGTAAGATGCTTAAAAAGCACGTTGCTGTATTTTATATTTCTCCAAGAAATTCTTCAAAAATATATGTCATAAATTAATGATTCTATTTGTTACTGGATTTTATTACAATCAAGCACAACTCCTGCTGTTAGAACTTTTTCGTAGGCAAATATAATCCTTAAAAATGCAAGCATGAGTTTTAGTTGTAAACATTTTCTCTTATACTTAATGAGAAATAATTATTTGGTAGTCGATGTCCTTTGGACGAAATCGGAGCCATTTAACATCTATGTTGATAATATTGATGGTTATTTTGAATGAAGCCAAATAAATCATGCAAATCAAGAGAACCAATTCAAATGTTTAAATCAAAATTACGATATATCTTACAGAAAGGAAAATTAAATAAATTATTGAATGATAAACATAGTGGGAGTAAAATAATTAACTGGGATTCTTTTTTCAAATGCCTTTTATGAGAAAATGGGAAAAGGAAACTCGAGGAAAAACTAATAATAAAAGTAATTATACTGGGTTAACTTAAAAATAAACTCACTAAAGTTGGTCTCGTGAAGGGAATTAATTCTGACTTTTGGCGAGTTTTTGAACAACTGGTGCGATTTTGGTTTGCCTAGCGAGAAAACGCATCCTATTTTAGTGGTTGTGTCATTAGACTTCGTTGTTCAGCTAGTAATATACAATTCACAATGCATAATCGTTTGCATTAGCAAACGATTATGCATTGCATGCATATAAAGCATATAAATATAAATACTTTATATGCATGCATATAAAGTTAAATATAAAGTCTCCTGGTAGTTAGTTTTCTGGAATTATATATTTCCAGAATAATAGTTTTTAGGTTCGATATACATACACATTTTAATAATAATGATAAAAAAAAGTGGGACAGTTGTCCAGGTTTTTTCTTTTTAAAAGAAAGCGTTTATTAAAATGTTTTGGCATAAGGG
Organism: Argiope bruennichi; assembly: GCF_947563725.1. Classification (NCBI taxonomy): domain Eukaryota; kingdom Metazoa; phylum Arthropoda; class Arachnida; order Araneae; family Araneidae; genus Argiope; species Argiope bruennichi. The sequence continues at coordinate 110,834,751 of NC_079156.1, forward strand.
AAAAAATTTTATGAACTATATAAAAACACAAAGAATTATATTTATAACGATTAAAAAAATAGTGAGCATTCTGTAATCTGAAATAAGGAAATAAAACTTCAAATGCTTCTTTGTTAATATGATATTTATTTTACGATATTTATTGAACAAACTGAAAAATAAAACCGTAATAGAACATACAATAAATAGGAACAGATAATCTTGTAAATCTTATTAAGACAAAAATATAGTGAAATATATACTACTGAATATATTTCAAAATTTTATATGTTTTTCTTTTAATAATTGCTTTTATATAAATATTTACTTTTTTCTTGGTTAACTCCAAAGCATATTATTTTACAAAAATTATGTTTAACAAATTTAAAATATAAAAAGAACATTTCAGTGACAGTATCTTTATTTTTGCACAATTTTCTTCTTCCTTTCTCTAGCATCAATAATTTAAAAAAAAATATTTTACAACAATACATTTTATTATTTCAGTTACAGAATTTTTTTCACGAATATTAAAATTATAATAAATATATAATTTTATGAGCATATTATCTGTATTATATTTTTAAGAATAAATTTCGAAAAATGGAATGAAGATAAATCAATAAATACTAAAACATCATCATGCTATAATTTTTCAGACTACAAATTCGAATCCCTTTTAAATTTTTAAAGATTATAATTTTTAAATTTGCTTAATTTTTATACAATAAAATTAATAAAGAAAAAGGAAATATGGGGCAAAAAACTACTCACAAATTTCATGATGCTCCAGAAGTAGACTAGAAGAAACCTCACGAAATTGGAATCAGATGACCACGAGTGACAAAGATGACAGGATGTCCAGTATTTATACAACTTTTTCAAGCTCATTCAACTATGATTTAATTCGATCTCACGTGAAAATCGGGTGAATTCCATGGCCAAGCAAATGGCATGAAAAAGAACAACGGACGCTGCCCAACAAGAAGCGAAATACCAAACAAGGTCGACTGGATTTATAATACAAAACAACCGTTTTCGAATAATTCTGCGCGTTAATGAGGATTAACTCTCGATTCAACCGCATTCTTAATTCCTCCTTAATTATGGGTAAAACTAGTTTAGTCGAAATCAAACCCACCCAAAGAAGAGGTTAGATTAATCATTGATGAGAATATGTGATCATAATAGTAATAATTTTTAATGAATGTCAATCAATGATTAATTAAAGAACTATTTCAAAAACAGAAAATTTCTGGAGCTCTGACTTTTTATAATAAACATCTGAGGGAATGAAACAGCCGCAAACAAGGTATATTAACGAATAAATTTGGCTAGTTATTTTTTCTCCATAAAAGTAGTGATTTAGTTTTTTTTTTTTTATTAAATAAACAGAGTTTTCCATGTTCTGCATCTGATTTTTTTTTTTGGTAAGTATATCAGAAATTATTTCATTTGTTATATATGTGATATCGCACTTGCCTCCTTAGTTTCCAACATAAAGTGTCACATACACAAAGACTAAGAGGAAAAAAAGCACCACAGATTCTTTACATACATATGCATTCATAAATTTCTTTCAAATAGAAATTTTCTCTGTTACCATAAACCAAATTATTTTTTATTAAATTTTTATAACTGCATCCTCATCTGCTATGTTATGATAACAAGTGAATGCAAAATTCATATGTTTTTTTTCATGCATAATATCTTTCTGCATATTATTTTTCCAGATATTTTTTCTATAATATTTCAAAGTAGAAAATCTTTGTAAATGGTTTCATATTGTTATCATTTCTTATATCTTAGTAAATTCTGTATATAGTTATTTTCGTTTTTTTCCTTCTATAAATATTTTGGTATTTAATAAAATTCCTGTAACATGGCCATCAAATCGTTCAGTGACCAGAATGGTTACGGATACCAGGGTATGAAATGGCGTTCTGTTCTGTACTTTCTGCAAATGTTTTGACATTTTAAGGTCTGTAACTTCGTTCGGATGGAATCGTTCGGGTTATATTTTTGAATATTTGTATAAAAAAGATTAAAAAACATCTATGAAATCAAAATATACGAGTTAAATGCCAAAAGTTTTTCTAAAAATTGGAAAAAAGGGCTTTTTTTTCCGGCTAAAAAGAGGTATAAATCAAAAACCATCTAGTTTAGAGATTTATCAAATGCTTTGTTTAAAATTTTGCGGATAGCTTAGGAATATATTATCTAGTTCTTGAATTAAAAAATAAGTTGTATTTCTCTCCATTCTTTAAATATTGGCGTTCGGCTGATAAATAACACGAAATTTCCAATTCTTTTCATATTGTGAATCACTAAAATAATCAGAAAATATTTCTAAATAAATATTTTCTGATTAGTTATTCTATAGTACATTAGTTATTCTATAGTACAAGAACGGCAGAACATATTGAAAAATTATTATCCCAAATTTGAACAAAAATTATGCATTGGATTTTAATTTATGAAATATTTCGTAAGAAAATTCTATCATATTCTATATTTGAGAAAATAGTATTTAAAGATGCAAAATAGCATTAAAACATATGTAAATGGAAATATAAAAATCAGTGTAACTTATATAAAAAAAATTTAGGAAAACATTATAACGGTTTTTTAAAGAAACCTGTTCAAGCGTTAAGAATATTAAATAAAAAAGAATTCTTAGTTTTGCAAAATTTACTTTTCAACGTAGCCACCTACCTAAGAAGATAGAAAAGGAAGCCATTATAAAATTTTGGAAAGAAAATATTACTATTTATCTAATTTAATAATAATGTTAAGTCAAACCCAAATTAAAACAATTTAACAAATAATCTATGGCGGATTGGTATGGGTGAGGATAGAACCTGGGACCTTGTAGTTCGCAGCCGAGTAACATGACCACAATACAAAAGCAATTGCTCGTGTCGCGTCGCTGTTAACTGGCTTATAAGCTATTCACTATAAATTTATAACACTTTTGATCAACTGTTGATAGAATCACTTTTTACTTTTACATCTTCAAAACAGAAATGGACTTCTGTAATTGTGAACAAATTCATATATTATAATTTGAAGGATCTCTACATTTTAGAACTTCACAGGTTAAATCAGAGAAAGAAGTCTTTCTCGTTTACTCTTTAATCAAGGATTACCTTCTTTCTCATATACAAATAAGGACCTGGAACACAAGAGTGAACGCCACAGTCGCTTAGATTTTTATTTTAAAAGTTTCATACATGAAAGTGTTAACCTCTATATTATAATGAAAATAATCGAGTAAGCATTTTGAATGATTTTTATAGTCAACCGATTGAGATGAAAGCTAGCACAAGATCATATCCCAAATATTATTTTTCTATGTTGTTGTGTTATTTAATGATTGTGTTTGCATATATCCGAATGTCAAGCCGACAAACAGCCAACCTTTCTACGAATTCTTTCTTAAGTTTGTAATGGAACTGCACAATATATATTGTAACTGAAAACGAAATCGTGCTTATCTCGCTTTTTTCGTCCTGAAATTATCGTGTTCGTACAGACCAACAGATCGATTTCGTCCAAAATTTGATAGAAATCGACAAATTTGATTTAAAGACCACGTACCAAAATCTAGCCTGGAGGCGCTTTTGTGTTATTGTGCTCGCAGACGGACAAAAATAATTTTAAAAATTAATTTTTCATATTCAAAGATTTTATAATCGTGGAGATTTGTCAAAATCGTAATTTCGGATATGTTTACGATTGCAATACGTTCTCTTTATATACTTCATATATGAAAAAGTAAAAAAAGTTTTGGAATTACAATAATACTCTGCGTTCACATTTTCATTTTAAAAGCTTTGCCATAATTTATAATATTTTTTTATTTGTCTCTTTAGTTTAAGTTCTAATTAATATAAAACGTGTTCGTCGATTTACAGTTTGTCGGTTTCAGTTTACGCCTTTATTCTTTTGGTTTCTTCAAATGTGTAACAGCCAGGCAATATATATGTCTGTCTCTCGAAATGAAACAAGGCATATAAATAAATTCTGATATGTGGTCATTGCACGATAAATCGTAGATTTTTATCAAAATCCATTTACAAGATAATTGTCTGTTAAATTTCAATATATGTTCATTGCGACGTATGTAGATTGTAGATTTTTATCAAAATACATTAACTAGAAGACTGCCTGTTAAATTCTTATTTAACTGTCATATCTATAGTTTATGTAATTGTACAACAAATTGTAGATTTTTATCAAAATCCATTTACAAGGAGGCTGTCTGTTAAATTCTGATATATTACAATTGCATTATTAATTGTAGATTTTTATCGAAAATCTATTTTCAAGAAGAGTGTCTGTTAATTCTTGTATATGATCACTGCACCATAAATTGCAGATTTTATCAAAATCCATTTACAAGAAGATTATCTGTAAATTTACTTGTTTGTGTACGGTACGATGAAAAAAAAATTGAAACGAGCTAGATATATGAAATATAATTTATCACAATTATAGTTCTGTATTACCAATTCTTTTAAAGTATGGAATGTTCACTGATTTGTGCATCCGTGCATGTGAGCATGAACAGTTTAAGAAAGCAATAAAAATAAATGAAATTTGGGACCAAGAAATCAGCTTCAAATTATAGATCTATATTAATTAAAATTTAATTTCCGAAAGGGAAGAGAGTGAAGATTCTTTTCACTAAGCTAACTAAACACAAAAGGTGCCATATTGAATAACATCCGAGCAAATCGAAATAGAGCATTCTTCGTGGTTAGACTTGCTTAAATATAACAAAAATTCTTTTAATCATTTATTTTTTATAAAAAAATTATTTATTCGAATCAAATTGCTTGATAAATTATATTAAGGAATAAAATAAATATCCCTAGGCTTAAAAATTATAAAAATAATTGTCCTAAATGAGTACTTAAAAACGTTACTTAAATTATTTTTTGGCGGGGATTATGTGATAAGAAATTGATTTATATTATGTTGCTAAAATATGTGATTACGTTCGGGAGGAATTTTTTGAAAACTATTTGAAGATAGTTATGTTTTTTAATATTTGTTTTAAAAAAAAGATTTAAAAAAAAACCCATCTACAAACCAAAATGCAACATAAATTTTTAAAAAAAAATTGGAAAAAGGAGCGTTTTTTTAGTTAAAAAGAGGTATAAAACAAAAACCTTCTAGTTTAGAAGTTTATCAAATAATTTGCTTAAAATTTACCTTAAAAACATATATTTTCTAGTTCCTGAACTAAAAAATAAGCTTTATTTCTCTCCTTTCATTAAATATTAGAATCCGACAGATAAATAACAAGAAATTTTCAATTTTTTTCGCATTGTGAAGCACTAAAACTACTATAAAATATTTCTAAATGAATAGATTACTTATTCACTAGTTCCAGGCCTAAGGAACATAGTGAAAAATTATCATACAAAATTTGAATGAAAAATATGCATTAGATTTTAATTTCTGTGGTTTTCTGTTAGAAAATTCTACCAAAGATTAGAATATGAGAAAAAAGCATTTACAGATGCAAAATAGCATTAAAACGTATGCCAATACAAATATAAAAATCAGTGTAATTTCCCAAAAAATAGACTTAAAAACAAAATTATAACGGTTTTTTACAGAAACCTGTTCAAATATTAAGAATATTAAATTTAAAAAAAAATTCATGATTTTTCAATAATAATAATCGTCTTTTTAACGCAGTCACCGAACTGAAAATAACAAAACTGAAAAACAAAACATAAATATGCCATTTATTTTATTTTTTATATAATTGGCAAACTTCTAATGCATGGACGAAATTTTTTTTTAAATTTTTATTTTACCTCTTTGCAAAAAGCATGAATAATTTATTTGCTTAGCAAGTATTGGATTGTGTGCGAAGCTTAAGAAATAGAAAGTTTTGCTATTTTCTATTAAAATAATTTAATAGAAAATTAAAATTTTAAATGACAAACTTTTAATGAATACACGAACTAGTTTTTCCTCGTGCTTCGCAAAATATTTGTAAATATGTTTAGTTTTTCAATTGTTGGATTGGGTATAAATCTTAGAGAAATATTTTAGATCTGTATTATCAAAATATAAGTTTTTGAATAACTTTATAAAAACCTTTCATTTTATTTTTAATTAATCATAATATTATGACAGGAAATCATATATATATATATATATATATTAAGGTAATTTCAGATTAAGGTTTTTAATACTTTTTTTTTAAATGATTTTATTCTCATATTTTTAGAATTTTTGTTCAGTGTTTCTACATTTTAGAGGTTTTAAAGAATTCTTACGCCTGTATTAGGATTAATATACTTGTAAATTTTCTATCGTAATTTGCAATTATAGTTTTATTTTTATTTAGAACATATTAGTAAATGAAAATTATATAAGAAGAATGTTTATTGAATTTATTCTGAACGATTTCATTATTTATTTGCTCAGTTTTATTCCGCAAAGTTTTATTCATTCATTCTTACTCTAACTGTAGTAATGCAAACGATTTAATTTATGTTTTTATATCAATTAATTTAATAGAGCCGATTCATGTGATATCATAATTGAGTTAACCCTTTGTAATGAAGTACTGATTATTCTAGCAAAACTTTTGAACAAAACAAATTATTACTTCATTATTACTTTAATTTCAATTCTCGAAAGCCTTATTTTTATATAAATTTTGTTTATTTTTAATTCTTTATTATTCATTAATTTGAATTAAATTCTATTAATTCTTTATTCTGATTTTTTTTTAAAATTTGATTTAAATTCTTTTTACTCTTTATAGATGATTCGTCGCTTCAATCTTTTTACGATTAAAGAATTTTTTATTTTTCAATTTTTTTTTCTTAAACGCTATTTAATTTAAAATTTAATTCTGATTTTGTGAGGCTTTATTGATGCTATGATATTTAAAACAATTCTGTATTATCTTCCATTGAAAAAAAGATATGTATTGATAAAAGAATAAATAAAATTGAATGGATAATATGTCAGAAACTAACTTAAGATAGTAAATTTTAAAACTTAAATTATTAAATTGTGTTTTTTATATTATATTATATTTATCAAATTTTCTAAAATTTAAATTGAATAGGAATAAAAAGAATTTAATAAATAATGAATTCTTTTTTTAAGTGAAAAGAAATGATAATTTTTTGAGAGATATCGATAATTTTTAATTAATAATATAAGTCAATATTTTACGTTTAGTATTTTCAGTATTATTCAGTATTCCAATATTGCAAAACAAACTTCTAGGTTTTTGAAACATTTATTATCCTTAATATGAGAAATTTAACTTCTAAAAAAGAATAAAATAGAACTTTATATAGAAATAAAAACAAAATTTATCAAAATAAAAATTTATTGACATCATTAGATAATTCGTGTGCCACAAATGTTTTTGAGGTACAAATATAAAATGCAAACGTCTTTGTATAAAATTCTAAAAAAATTTAACAAAGGAGTTCAGCATTTTTTATTTTAAAGCTCTGACTTCAGCAAAAGAATTCTTCACCACTTTGCCATGTATCCTCCAGGACCTGCTATGATGGCGGGAGCGACTGGTACAGGATTGTACCAGGGTGCAGCAGGTGCAGCTACAGGTGCTGGGACTGGTGCCTTGGGTGCCATGGCAGCTAGAGCAGCTGCAGCTGCGGCTGTTCTCCTGTCCACTCCGACATCACCACTGGCCTGGTATCCTCCGGGTCCGGCTGTGTACTGGACGGTTCTGCGGTCACCATTGGCGTCAACGTAACTGTAGCTACCGGCCACCGAGCTTCCACTACCGGATTCCACTCGGCTGTGACCACCAGCATCGCCGGTGTTGTAACCGAAATTGTAGGCTCCTCCGGCGATGTTCATGCCCATGTCGGCAGCCATGGCAACGGAGGCCAAGAAAAGAGGTACCAAGAACTGCAAAAATAAAAGCAATAATTGCATGTTTAGAATAATTTAACAACTAATTCATTAGTTGCATACTTTAAGCTAAATTGCCATTTAGTCTCAGACGAAAACTTTCATCTAATATCAAAACTGCAATGTATACTGATATTCGGACCATTTATCTCATTAAATGATCTCTTTTTTCCTTTGTCTTAATTACGGCTGAGGAGAGATAATCTAATTTGATACATGGTTGGATACAATTAAGATATAAGTGTGCCCCATGGGTGAATGTGTTAAATAGAAGGAAACAAGTATACAGTTTAACCTTTTTCCGTTGAACTATTGGATTCAAAATGTGTTCAAATTTGGAATAATGCCATCAAGTCCATGTAAAAATTTCATAAGCCAGTTTGTATATGAGTTGTATGGTTTGAAGGTCAGATATTAATTTCCTTAGCTTAGCTTATTCCGTTTTCTAGCTACCAAAATCGAATATACCCGAAAAGAGACTGATGAACAGACAGACGTTGATAGATATGGCCCGAAATCTGTTTCAAAACAGCAGTTTGGGTAGATTATTACCTAATTCGTTGAGTTTTTGAGTTAACAGACAGTTGACGGATTCCGTCCCAAATTTAATATGGATATGCACCTTACATGTTAAAACTTTATACGAAATGTTACCTATCTAGCTCTTTGCGTTGTGGTGCAACGAAGAAGCAAAAATAAACTCACACGCAACTTAAAACACTTTGTTATTGAACTTGAAAGTTGTGTGACAACTCAACTCTATTTTGTTGATTTACTTTTATTCGAGAGATTTGAAGTGCGTATCATCGTTACTTCTGTTAATCTTCGATAGTTATATTTAATGCCATGTAAATATTAAATTTCTATGTCGTCTTACTCATTTTAATAAGAACACGCCTAATGTATGACGGCACGACTTCTTCAGTTTCGTTTTAGTCATTACAGAGTTTTGAAATTATTATATTCAATTTCACTCTAAAAGGCAGACGGGTAAAAGTTTACAATTGGGTGCCACTTTATTTTTTGGCAATTTTTTTTTTTTTGACGCCAAGGAGATTTTCAGTTGTTAACCCAACAGTAACGTCTAGAAAACAAAACATTATAGAAACCAGAAGTAGTGCTTCATCGCTGAAATTTGTCTCCACTCGAAGGAGCACCCAAATCTACACTAGAACCGACAGACGCACAAACTTCTTCCAAATGAATTTTATTCAAAATTTGATAGAAATCGACAATTTGATTTAAAGATCAATTATCAAATTTATTTCGTTTGGCTTAAAACGGTTTTTGAGTTACCAGGTTCACATATAGAGATAATACTAGCAAAGAGTTTTTTGGACTCTAAGAGGTCAGAAATGTAAAAATTCATCAAAATCTAGAATTTGAATTTTTTGATAATTCTTTATAATTTGACAATTCTTTCTTTTGATATATTTCGTACAGAAGAATTTAAAAATGAAAAGAAAGAAGAGAGAAAAGAAAAAGTTAACAGTTACTTACGAATTTCATGATGCTTGTAGAAGGGGACAGGAAAGGACCTGATGAAACTGAGACAGATGATCACGGATGAAAAAGATGACAGAATGACGAGTATTTATACAAATCCTCCCAGCTCATTCACCCATGATTAAAATCGATCTCACGTGAAAATCGGATGAATTTCATGGTCAAACAAGTGGGATGAAAAAGAATATTGGTCGCTGTAAGAAGCGGAATGCCAAACAAGGTCGATTGGGACCGCGTAATGCAAAACAACTATTTACGAATAATTATGCATATTAATAAAGTGTTACTCTTGGATCAACCATCAACCGCATTCTTACTCTCTTTTTTCATTATGGATAAAACTAGTTTAATCTAAGCCGAACCCACCCACCAAAGCAATTAGAAGTGTCATTGATGGGAAGATGTGGTCATAATAGTAAAAAGCTTTAATGAATATCAATTTATGCTAAATTAAAAAAAAATATTTCGAAAACTGAAAATCGATGGAACATTGATTTTTAATATAGTAGACATCTAAAGATATTAAACATTTCTAAATAAAGCTTATTAACACATAAACATGGCAATTTTTCTCTGGAAAAATATTGATTCAGGGATTTTTTTTCCCATTAGATAAACATATTTTCAATTGATAAATTTGTTTTTTTCCCTCGTATACGTAGTATAAAGAAAGTACAGTAATCGTCGAAAAATTAGAACTCTATATTTTTCCCCACGTTTTAGACCTTCTTGAGATCGAAAAACACATTTTTGGAAAATGGAAATCTGTCTGTCTGACAAATTTTTGGATAGATTTCTACCCTTGGTTTTCTTCAGGTATCTTATATTAGATGTTATAATTTTTAACTTTATTAAACCACGCTTCAAAGTAATTTTCCAGCTCCTATTATCCAAATACGTCTTTCCAAATTTGCGAACTTCGGATATTTTGCGTTCTTTGCGTTCCTATTTTAAATGTCATGACTCTTCAATATGATAGAAAAAGTGAATAATTATAAAATTATACAGATAAAACATTACGAAGAGTATATATTATAATATTCAGTAAAGCTTAAATCAATATCATTAAATACTGAGTCAAAATTGAATTAATTATTTATTGATAAATAAACGTTTTATCCTTTGATATGTGAATTATATGGAACGTATTGTAACAAATTCGTCTTCTAATTTTTGTTGAATTCTGCATATTTTAGATCTCCTTGAATTGAAGCAAAAATTGTTATCTATATTACTAAATACGGGTTAAATGTCTACAAATCTATTAATTTTAGATTATGCGAACGCAATTGCTCAAAAAGACAATTAGCTAGTAATTTAGTATACGATTTTTAAACTGAAATTGCACACCTCTCTATGATCTAACAATCAAACATATTAACTAAATGCTATCCGTGAATATATGAATCCGACAATTCAAACACAAATAAATGAAATTTATTTCGTAAAATTCAAATTATAGATCTGTATTAAATTTTAAATTCAATTACTAAAAGAGAAGGAGTCGAAAATTCATATTCGAATCTCTTCATTGACTTACAAACCAAAGACACCATATTGAATAAATGCATGAGAAAATTGATGAAAAGTACTTCCATTGTCTAGACATGCTTAAATATAGCAATTTTTCATCGATAAAGTAAATTTTTTAGAAAGAAAAATAGCTAGTCAAATTTTTTTCAGAAATGAAAAAAATATCCTCATGCTTAAAAATTATAAATCAATATTTTGAAACTATATTTCAAAAATAGAATTTGTTATGAAATGATGAAATCCGAAATTTATTTATGTAATATTACTTGAAATAAATAAATTGAAAAATTAAGCATTAAATTGGCATCCACTATGTAATATTTTAAATTGACAAATCTTAAATAAATGCGCGAACAAGTGTTGTTTCAAGTGTCTTCGCAATATATTAATAATATGTAACGCTGAGCAAGTGTTGGATTAAGTACAAAGTTCTGAGAAAAGAAAAGTTTGACTTATCTTGATAAAACATAAGTTTTCTCTTACTTTTTCTGCTTACGAATGTCAATTTGCTTTCAAACAACTTTTACACAATCGCAATATTAATTATGACCCAATCATATTTTTTATGAAGTAGATTTTTAAAAGTAAGTAATGATAATCTAATAATAAGAACTTTTTACTTATTAATAATGGTATGATTTTTTCCTCAGTTTTTAGCATTTTTGGTCAGTTTTTCTGAGTTTGCGAGTTCAGTTTTTCTGCGTTGCGCATCTTTAAATAAGCTTATGTTTACTTTATTATTTATATATTATTATATTTATTTAATTAATTTGTATATTTTTTAATCAGTAAAACTCTAATCTGCAATTACAGTTTTATTTTTCTAAAAAATATAAGGAAATAAATGATATTTAACAATCAATTATGTTTATTGAAAACGATTTCATTATTTATTTGTTCAATTTTATTATGCAAAATTTTCATTCATTCGTTTTTATCTTATGAGAAATTCCCACAATAATTTCAAACGATTTAATTAACGTTATTATATCAAGTTACTTAACTTCAATAACTAAATTAAATTCCTGTGCTGTAGCAGTTGAAATTATTCTTTCCAATTAAGTGTTGATTTTGATTTCTAGCAAAACATTTGAAATAAACTTTATCTTCTGGTGTTGGTGGGCAAGAAATAAGCTCGGCTTTTTTGTTATCCGGCCTGTTCTTCCATCACATTCGGCCGGATAATTGGGAGTATACTGTATTTACTTTTCCACAAAAATTTCACCAAAGTAGCATAGTAAATAAACAAAGGAATCACCATCGTATTGTATATCAAAGACAAAAAAAAAAGAAAGAAAGAAAGAAACAGACTCCAAAATAACGCATGTGAAGGCTAAAAATTAATAGAGGTACCATTACAAATATGATATTGAGGATCAACTGTAACGGTAACCTAAGAACAAAAAGTTGAATGCCTGGATCACAACGTTCAACTTCTAAGCGAAGCATTTTTCTATTAGGAAATCCACTTTCAAAAAGTAGTAAGAATTCTTTGGCTTACAAATTCATTTTCCAACAGAATTGATAAATATTTTGCCTATTCTGCCAGGAAGCGGAAAAATATCTCGAATATATTTCTTTGGCGATAAAAGTGTGATAATTTAAGTTAAAATATTGATTGTTTTTATAGTAACAGAAATATCAGTACGTATAGCTTCCCACCAGTGAAATGTGAATCACCTCTCTAAACATGTGCTAAGTTAAAAATCAAGTCACGTCTTCATTTGTCGTGATTTCTAAATACCATGGAAACATTGACTTTTGACTGTTGCGGTCAGTCACCAATAATTGATTACTATTGATTTAATTCCCGCTTTGCCCGCGAACCCAGTATCTTTACATACCAGAAGCGAAAATGCTTTTCCTTCCGGTCTTCACAGGTTTGCTGATGGCTTCTAAGACAAATGCGTTCTATTTCTATCTGAAAGAAGGCGACGAGAAATGCTTCATAAGGGAATTGCCAGACAAAACTTTGCTCATTGGTAAGGTTGGCTATAAAATAATGCACTTTTAATACAAATTTAATTTTATCAAAAACAACCAAGATTATGACAAATATCAAAACATAAGCAAAAACTATTTTCGCTTTCAAATGAACAATGCGAAAAAGTTCATTCCACAGACGATATTTTCGATTGTTTCAAAGTGTAAAATTATTGTGTAAAATTAATTAAAAAAAACATTAATTTAAAAAAGAGAATAGAAAATTATCGAAATTGTTAAATAACTGACACAAAGAAATAATGTAAATAGCGGTCAGAAAATTAATTTGAATGTTTAATTTCATAATTGGGTTTTATAATCAAGTGTCTCTAAGTCTCTGAAAACGATTTTTTGGTGAGATAAGAGCAAAATGATAGATTTTAAAAAAATATAAATGAAATTTGATCAAATGTAAAGATTACGCCAAATGCCATTTCCGTTTTCAGTTGATTAATGAGAAAAATTGTTTCTGCAAACGATATTTTTATCGGCTTGTTTTCTTTCAGAACGAGTTTTCAAGAGTGAAAATATTGCCTAAAGCAGACAAAAAAATATTTTAATTTAATTTTAAAGCCATAAAAGAAAATTTTCGGATGGAAAATAATTCGCATAACTAGGTAATTTAACTAGTGTTTTCAAAACTAGTTTAAGTTTTCAGTTTCATGAAAGAATTTTATTAAATGTCTCTTAACAAGAATAAATTTTGCTCATAGATTGGCTATAAAATGAGGCATTTTTAAGCGTGAATGTTGTTTGATTAATGGAAAAATCGATAATTTCAAATGTTATAAGATAAACAGTATTTCCGCTTTCAAATGTGCAATGAAAAAAAGCTCTTTTCGCAAACGATATGTTTTTCTGCGTGTTTTGTTTCAGAATAAGCTTTCAAGCATGAAAAATATTATAATGAAAATGAAAATTTTAAATAAAATAAAAAAATAAAAAGGAAAATATTAATTTAAAAATATAAAAGTAAATTTTCGGAAAAGATGCATTAGAATAAGAAAGAAGATAATTGGCATAAAGAAGAAATTTAACCAACGTCTATAAAATAATTTGGACGTTTGATTTCATAGTAAGTTTATTAATCAATTGTCTTTAAGGTGATGTTTTAAATTTATAAAACTTTAGTGTATTGGTTGGCAATCACTTGCGATGGTACTTTTGTATTTGTCCAACAGTTTCCACTTTAGATTAAAAAAATACCAAAATATAGTTAGTTATTCTTAAAAAATATAATTTCCATAAATTAAGCGGACATAAAGAACATAAAAATTCTTTTGGCTTATTGTTTTTTATTCGAAAATATGAGAATCTCTTATTTACATCTAAAGGACTATTGTTAACTCGTTTATTTGAGCTTCCGTGACATTAAAATAATGATATTCAGAATTTATAATTTTTTGTTAGCTCATATCCAGTGTTTTTATAACCCTATCGATGCATGTAATCATGAAACTTTCTGGGACACATGCTAAATGCAGAAACTTTCAGAACTACTTTGAAATGTTATCGATATTTAACATTATTATGTCATTTTTTTTTCTCGCTTTACAGACAAATAAGATGTCTTTTAAGAAAATTTTTATTTCTGAAGTAATTTAATTAAAATATTTAATGAGTAAAAGAATTTTTTTCATTTTTATATTTAAATAATTTTTTATTGATATGAAAGTATACAGTTAAGAATTATAACTTAATAAAACCAACTTCCTTCATATTAACAATGACTATAATATTTTCGACTAGAAGTTCCCATCAATAGTTTTATTTTCTTTTTGAATGAATTTTCTCAAATACTTTCTTTTATGAAATGTTCGCCAGGTTTTGCTTTGAATATTCATTTTTAACAGAACTCAATAATATGACTTTTTCCTTTTAATGAACACTGTTAATCGATTTAAACTGAGAAAATACAGAAATTCCTAATAAACACAGAAATATCTTATTGCAAGAACTTAATTTAAATCCATAATTTTTTTCTAATCCATTAAACAATATGTAATTCATTACGCTAAAGAAATTTAATTTCAATTTCTAGTCTAAAACTTTTTGTCATGCTGATATTTTAGGTTTCATTCGCCTATGTTTATTTTATTTTTAAAATTTACTCATAATTATACAGCAGTGATAGCACGCACTTATAAAATATATTTTAAATATATTATTTTTAGATTTATCAAAATTAGCGAAAAACTGTAATGAAATAAAATTGGAATGTTTGAAAAACTATTATTTTAAATTTTAAATTGACGCAAAAAAAAAAAAAAAAAAAAAAAAATGTATAATAATATGCCTAAAAGTTTTTGAGGATAAATGTTAAAATTTTGATTAATTCTCAATTAAAAATCTATTTTTAATATAATAAACCATTTCTTAGTGAATATTTACTTCCTAGAAAGTGACTAAAAGTCTATTTGTAGCTTTATGTTAATAGTCGGCATTGTAGAGGATTTTTGAACATTTTTCATTATAGTTGTTGCATCATGATGCAATTTACTGACAGCCTATGAACATTATCAAATTAAAAATAATGCGACTATATTTTGAGAACACTGATAAAATTTAGAATGAAAGTTAATGTCGTGGTAAAATTTATTCTTGTATTTGGTTTTTGCTTGAATCGTAGCCAACTTTTTCATTTCTTGTTTCTGAATGTAATTTCCTTGTTCTTTTGAGAATTCCTCTTCGATGAAACTGTCTTAGCCATTAATTACCTCCAGCTCATTATAGATGCCAAGCGATTTCCAAGGATTCAGAAGGCGAAAAGAATTCCGTACCAGATTCTGTTAAGGAGAATGGAATGATGGTGGAGGTGCTGAACCCTCACAATAAGATCGTTCTTTCCCGAAAATATCGCTCGGAGGGGAGTTTCAGTTTCACTTCACATGAGCCAGGAGAGCATACGATTTGTATGCATACAAAAGATTTTAATTTCTCCGGAAGAACTTTGGTAAGTTTCGTATTATTCAAATAAAATTTAAAATTATACGTGGCGTGTGAATTCCGCTTCGCTAATGTGATGTTGATGATTTGGATAGCCTTTTCGTTTTTTACTTTCAAGAATGAAATGACTTCTGAGCATTCTTTAATAATAGTGATAAAATTATCATTACTATCATCAGGAGAAAATAATTATATGGTGAAATTTGGCATATTAAATAAGAAATCTGTACTTATTTCATAAATAATGATGGACACTTATTTGAGATCCAATTTTTTTTTTTCTTGGGACGAGGTGATATATTATGTGAAACAGAATTTTTAGCACTGTAACGATAGGTTTTCTGACATGGCAAAGAGTCTTATTGATCAAAAGACGGGTCGTATCTAATAGAGATATCGCCTTAATTCCTGCAATTTCGAGAACCTTAATTTTTGTCACCAGGGCCAGGGGTCATTACCAGGGAATCCATTCATTAATCATTCTATGCATCCATTAGATTATATGTAAAAATCTTCTTTGGAATGAGGTTATTCGAGCATTGAAGCAATATTAATATTCGTAACAGAATTTATTGCACAAATACAAGCATCCGATATATTCTATATTAAACACTATCACAGTATTTTTTAAGTTCTTTAAATACACATTTTGTTTAACTATAACACTGAATCTATTCTCTTCCCTTTAGAGAATACGTAAAAAATCAATATTATCTCAATATAATATATAATATTATATTATATATATCTCAATATATATAACATAAATACCCTTTTTTAGGGAATCACTGGATATATTTTTCAACTTCTCCAATATAATGTGTGCCTTTCTATTTGGAGATCATTAAAGAAATATTTATTACAAACCGAATTGTACTCATAAAAGGTGGAATAATCAGAACCAAAATGTTACAGTAAGAACTGATTTTAAGACAAAACTATTTGATTAAGAAAGAATTTAGCGGAAGGAAGGCCCATCTCAAATTGAGTCAGTGGTTAACAAATGAATTCTCTTTGCACTTTTCGTAATGGTCGGAATAAAAACATTTAAATTGTATGTTTGTCCTAACATTTAGAAAACCAAGTTGTTATCTATCATCTACTGATTATTTATACTTTTCGCTCTTGCTTACAACATAGTCCATTGAGTATGCCTCCTTTGGGCTATTATGCACAATCTTCTATTGTGCAATTTCCATGATTACTTACTCATTTTCTCACAACCGTCCATAAATTCATAAAAGTTCAACCCTTGCACTTTTAATTTAGCTTTTTTGTTCAAAATTCCGTTTTCATCTCTTTGCATTGAGAATCTTTGAGAATACTACTATTTTCATATTTCGTTTGGAGTCAATTGGCTGCAATTCGCTCAACGTCTGTTCTTTTTAAATTTGTTCCGGAAGAAGTTCTTTTTCAGGTGTTTGCTTCCGAGAATGAAAATCATTTAAAAAAGTTTCTGTTGTTCGATTTATTGAAAACCTTAGCTGTTTTTTAATCAAAAGTGTACTTTATTTGCAAAATTCAGCAGTCCAACTTCATTAAATTTTTTGTTCATTAGACGTTAATTTAAAGAACATTTTTTTTAATGAAAGCATTCCATGATTCTACTTTATGCACTTTTAATTATTATTATTTTTTTTAATGTTTGAATGCTAAAATTTGTAGTTGATTTTTCACTCTCTTTCAGATGTGCTAGAGATCTGAAATTCAAGTGGTTTTGTGTTTTTTATGTGAATAAACTTTTTTATATATTTTCACAATTGAATTGTCATTTAACCCGTTGATTTTAGTTTAGTTTTTGCTTCCATAAGAGAGATTTGAGAAAAATTTATTACAAGATTCATTAAATAATTACAGTAACTAATTTTTAAATATATTGAAGTTAAAGAGTAAAAAATATTAACATTAAAAGTTTTTTTTCCTTTGAAAACAACTTTTTATTAATAACGCTGAAAATATTTTTAAAATAAAGAAAAAAAAATCAAAAAAATGTCTAAGCATTTATTGAAAGTTAAAATATAATATAAATATATTAAAATTGCAAATATTAATTGTAATTTAATATATTTATATTATATTTTAACTTTCATGTTATTTAATATATTCTTGTTATATTTTAACCTAACTTATATCAAAATCTCAAATTTTATGTTTTTAGGTGAATTATCTTATTTTAATAATTTTTTTCTAATTTTTAATACTAATACAGGGCTGTTTTTTTAATTATTTAATTTTTTATATGCAAAAGATATAGATAATCCTAGGCCATTACAAATAGAATATGTAGGTGTTTAAGAAAATTCTAACTGTATTTATTTTTGTCTTTATAGAAAATTGATCTAGAAATCCAAGTAGGAGAACATACCATCAACTATACCGCCGTGGCGAAAAAACAAAAACTCTCAGAAATGCAGACAAAACTCAAACAGCTAAATGAGAAAGCTGCAGAAATTATCAAAGAACTAGACTACCAACGGGTAAGAGAAAATAAATTCTTACTTTTAATATCTAAACGATATCAAAAACAGTTGTTGGATAGCAAAAAAAATCTCAACATCATGCAAAATATACGAAGATGGTTTGTTTTCTTCGAAACTACGATGGACCATAAAAAAAGATATAATTTACAAGCCGAATCAATTACCAACAATTATGTAAAAACATGGTTATTTTTCGACATAAACGCCGTAAAAATTTAGAAAATTTTTCATATCGATGATCGAGATTTCCTGTCGCCTCTTCAGAGAACGTTGCTGCCAGAGTTTTGAAATGAACCTTAACATTTTTTTGCAACTTCTCACTAGACTAGAAGTTCTTTGAATTTTTTTAAGGAAGGGATATGGAGTAGGAATGTCTAAACGTTCACATTCTAAAGTTGCAAATTTGGCACGTTGCACGGCCAGCTCGTTGTCTGTTATGTTGGCATCCTCCATTTCTTTCGAAAGACTTGTCTTCTGTTATGACAGTCTTGCACACTTGTCCGCCTTCACGGAGAATGTAATTTAGAGCCGAGTGATGTTTGTCTCTTCCGTTTATTGCATAGCTAGCTAAAATGCTAAAATAATGTCCAGCAGGGAGCTTCGTAGGAAGTTAAGGCCCCTCTCACATCACTGACGATAACAATTTTCGAAAAGGGGAAGGAAAACTGATGCACTGATATGACAAATGGATGAATTTTCTTACTGATTAAGTAGAAAAGTATCCATGGATATAAAGGGAACATGCGCTTCCTCATTAACTAGTGCTATTTGCGCTCACTTTATAGATTTACTAGAGTTTGATTAACTTTGGCAGGAAAACTTGGCGAGTATTTACAGAAACTATAGATAACCTATTTCTAATTCTGATAAGAGATTATTGATAGCTGAGGATTGTTTCTCATCGAATAACCATCTTTTTTTCCACAGTAAAACTCATTAAGTACCTGTAAAAACGCGAGAAACATCTTAGAAATTTTACCTCTAGATTTGGTGTTCGGTTTGCTTCCCCACCCTCTTTCCTTTGACATGATTTTAGATATGAATAATGAAATTTTCTAAACATAAAAGGTAAAAACATCATCTGTGTATAATATTGTTACTAAGTGATAAAAAAGTATCCCTGACATGCCGACCTTGGCGACAAAAGTTGGTGACTTGGCGGGAAATTTGGCGGTCTCGGCGACAAATGTTGGCGACCTTGGCGACGAAAGGAATCTTCTAGAAGAATCCAGATGGTCCCAACATTATATCACCGAGACCAGTTTCTCCTTGAAACCTGGAGAAAGTTCTGGGACTTTCCCAAGATTACGTCACTTCCTGTAAATGACATCACTTCCTGTGGATCGGAAATCGTGTGTGAGAGTCGGAGTTGCCGACGAGTAAAAAGACTAGAGGATTAGACAGCAAGCAAGCAGCTGAACTATAGCAATTAAATGCGCTGCGCTATTACGATTAATTGGCGATATTTGTAGTAGAGAAAAACATTTGGTAGCGGTATTTATAGTAGAAGAAAAAAATTTCGTAACAATATATATCAATATCAACAATATCGTAGAAACTCTAAGAATGTAATTAGATGCTGCTGCTTTAACGAAAATCGAAAAGTGTTAAGAATTTTGAAAATAAAATACAATAGTATTCTCTTCAAAATTTGCTCATTTTTGTAAGCGAATGAAACTAAAATCGATGCCAAGAAACATATATTAAAAATTAAAAGGAGAATTTGTAAGGCTGATGAATCCGTCACAAAAATATATCAAGAGCAACTTTTTTTAATTAATTCATATTGTTCTGTATATTTATCTTTTTTATAGTTCATCGGAGCTTGAAAAAAAAATGGTCCTTGTGTATTTTGTGTGATGTTTAGACATTTTGCAGTAAAACTGTCTTTGACATCTTTTGATATGTCTTTTTTTATGATCCATCACAGTTTATTATTAATGTCTGCCCTTGTAACTTTAGTCTAATGCTGGGTTAACAGAAACATAACTAGATGTTCTTATGAAATACAGACAGTAAAACGGCATTCCTCGTATTGCTGAAATATTACATTAATTGTAAGTTGTGTGTTATATTTCATAATTAAATTGGAATTTTAATCGCATTCGTAATATATTTTCATTTTTAATGAATATTTAGAAATTATCTACTTGTAATATTGATTTCGCAACTCGAATTCTAATAAAATTTTCTCTGGTCTCCAAGTTAATGATAAAAATTAATTTTCTACTTTTCATGAAATTAATTTAAGCGAATAGTTTATTTTTTACTTTCTCGCATACAAAGAATAGGGAAAATATTGTAATCATAAAAAAAAAAAAAAATCGTATTCCAGAATCTCCACGTTTTAAATCTCCTTGAATCAAAAAAAAAAAAAAAAAAAAGTTTTTTGGTAGATTTTAGAGGAAGTCTGTCTGGCCGGTTGTTCGAATATAAGTTATCGCTATAACAACAAAACGAAGAGAGTTAAATTTATAAAATTCGGTGCACAGATTTAACATCTATACCGTAGACACTTTTCAAATTTTGAGCTAAATCCAACAAGGGGTTGACAGTCTGCCGATCTGTACTTTCAGAAACAGGTTGTAGTGATTGGATTTTGAAGCGTAAGAAAATAAACGTTCATAGATGGCGCTAGGCAACTAGCGCGAGTGTAATTAAAAGAGTGATGTCATTCGAGGGTTGGCTCTTGGAGGAGAAGGAGTTACTGAGCAGAGTAACTCGAACGAATCTGCAATAAATTTGTTAAGTTTTCATTTTGCCTAATTTTTTCAAAGCACTCACGAACCAGCCACGACACAGGTAAACGGGATGACTCAAAAATGAAATGACTTAAATATATCAAATTTTGTAAGGAATTTTGTGACTACAAAGATTTATAAATCTGTGTCAAATTTTAATTTCAATCGGTTGGGAAAAATTTGTCTAAAAACCGAATTCGATTTTTTGATACTTTTAACCGCATGGCAGAGATTAATCGTCAAAAAACTCGCCAAGGATCATCCGATTGATTTAGTAAAAATGTTAAATTCGTGCCAAAGGTTAATATTTTGAAACTACTGTAAACCACTAAATACCGTGCAAGGCGTTCTTTGGATAGAATATGCGAGAAAGTTTTCGGGACACAACTCGCGCTGGTTCATTTTATGAATAATTAATTTCAACTTTTTAATGTTTAGTGAGTTTCAAAATTCATTATAATAATTCAGGTGGCGCCTTAATATCAATATTTCTTCAAATTCTTTGCCAAATGGTATGTTTGAAATGGAATCAATATTTACTCTAAATTATTCAAACAAGTTATTATTAACAACAACAACAACAACAAAAAAAAAAACAGTTCTGAAATTATTATAGTTTTGTATTGTCGCAGGGAACACATCATTTTACAAATTTCAGAACTTCAACAAATCAGGAAGTGAATGAAAAATTAATTACAAAAATTCTTTCTCTAAAGACTTGAATTTTATAAAACCTGAAAAAAAAATCAAGATAATTGAAGCGTGTAATAAGCGTTTTCCGCTGCAGCTAGTGGTGCCGGAAATGCTGAGTTAAAACATTAGAGGTCATTTTGTCGTTTAATGCCGTCTGTCTCGCAAAATAAAGCCATCATTCTTACTCGTTTTTCAGTCGAAAAAGAAAATCAGGCGTGCAAATTTCATCTGATGAAAGAAGGAACTTCATTCAAATTTTCCTAACGCTCGGTGGCCTTGAGTTTTTTCTCCCTGTTGTTATTCCCAGTTAGAGCTAGACTATGTAGGAAACACAAAATCATTTCATGAATTCTAGTTCGTAAATGTAAACTGTTAACTATTAAATGCGTTTTATTGAAGATTCGTAAATTCTGAAATATTGTTTTAAATTCATGAATTTGATAAACTATATGGAACACTGTATTAATAAAAAAAAAAATGCGTCCATAAAGATATATATATATATATATGTGTGTGTGTGTGTATATGTGTGTGTGTGTGTGTGTGAAAAACAGTTTTAAGGAGATTGTGGACTGTGTTGGACATTTTTGCGAGCCTATCTAAAATGCCTATGTATTAAAACATAAATACATCCAATTTCTTTTTTAAAACTTTTTAAAATGAAATATTATTCTTTAAAAATTAAAAGAAGTATAATTTTTTAAAGTTTCAAAATATTCCAGGCGACTCAGTTCTTAATTTTTTCTAATATTTTTTTTATAACCCAATATAAATTTATTTGGAATAAAACTGTACATGATTCCGTAGTTCCAATGAAATGCTAATTTTTTAGAAATATTGTTCTGCTCACTTATTGTGCTTTCATTAGAATTTTATGTTTTTTGGAACTAAAATTGGCTTTAAGCTATCTAAAAAAACTCGAAATATAAAATGCATATTCTATTATCTTTTAATGTTTAACCGAGATCCAATTGTCAATTTTATCTAATTTCTTCAAAAATTAAGAAAAACCTTTTAAAGATATTTAAATCTAATTACAATATCATTTTGAGGAAAGTAATTAAAATGTCCTTAATTTTTCTCCAGGCCTGAAATGTTCATTTTATTGAACAAAATATCTTATAACATTATTTTAGTTGAATATAAACATATATATTTGAGGAAGCGATAAAAGTAAAATTTCATGCTTCTGTCCCTTTTCGTTTATTTCTAAGTCCATTGTCCCCTTAAGTAACAACAACAACAATTATAATAATAAATAAATATTTTGCTTACAATATTTTAGAATAGTTGCTTTTAGCAATCTAGTGGTTCGCTAAAATTAATTAGTACTAAAAAGAAATAAAATATTTTTTTTTTACTTGGATTTATTGGGTACTTCAGTAAAATATATATAAAGTATTCAGTAAAAAATATTAAGTTATCGCCCAAAGAAGCACAGAGAAATAAATGGGAATGAACGCGAAACAGCGAAAGGAAGTATCGAAAGTTATATATAATTTTTCTTGCTGGCAAAAAAAGTTTGGAGCTGGAACGATCCTGAGATGAAACAAAACCATTGCTTGTATAAAAGTTAACAATTGCGTAATGCAGTAGTCACGTGATCATTCCAAACAGTTTAAATCGGATTTTCGCAAAATAATAATAATAATTCTGACCTCGAGATAAACTTTTGGAATTCAAACGATTTTGAGATGGGGGGGGGGCATCGTTTCCTAAATATCGGTGCATGCGTAATCTGATAATCACGTGATTGTTTAAAACCAGTTTAAACTGGTTTTTTACGAAAATTCTGGCCTCTGAAAACAAATTTTAGAACTTGATTGATTTTGAGAGGTTCAAAAATCATTGATTTTCTAAATGTTGGTGATTGCGAAATATGAATCAAGTGAAAGCATGTCGTTTTTCTCTCTAACTGATACCACGTGACTTGAGAAAAAAATATTATTCTCAGTAACTTATTTGCGATAGCAAATTTCATTAAATTTTTTTTTTTTTTTTTAATATTTTGCTTTGCTTATTATGGGAGTTGTTCGTTTAGCGAGGTTTGACAGTAATATTTGCAATTTTTATTGAAATTCTAAAAGCCGTTTGTTATTCCTTTTACCCACAAGGCAGTAGATTTTTGGCAAGTTTTTGAACGGTTGGCACGATTCTACCGTATTTGGCGAGAAACCTGACACTCATCTTAAATCTTACCCAAAACAAATTTGTTCATATCAGTATTTAAGATCCATAAATATTCATTTATTAGTTCAAAGAATTTTCCAAAAATTCAGTTATTATATTTATGACGATACTTAATTACTAATCAAGTTCACTTCAAATGAACTTTGTATATTTATTTACTTATTTCCTCTTCTTTCAGTACCGGGAAGAACTGTTCCGTGAATCGACGGAAGCTATCAGCAAAAGAATTCTGATGTGGTCCGTTGCACAAACTATCGTCTTAATAATGGTCGGAGTGTGGCAAGTGCAGAACTTCAGAATGTTTATAGAATCAAAGAAATTAGTGTAATTGAATTTCAAAGAAAACAATCTTATTCGGATAAAATTCTGTGCATTGAAAAATAAATGATCTTTACATGTTTCATACACAAGGAGAGTTTCTTTTTTTTTTTTAATGGGCAAATCATGATTGACACACGATTATACTGATTAACAACTTATGTTGTCAATGTGTCGAATTAGCGACGATTCTATCTCGTTGAAGGGTGAGAAGCAGAAACATGAGCGTATTTCCGGAATTCTTCACCAGTCTTTGGCGATTTTTGCTCACTGATTTTTTTTTTCCATGTAAATGTGAGTATCGTGTCGTTTCTGACCATATTATTTTATTTTAACTCAAAATTGCGTATTGATGGCTTATATGACCAATTCAGGTGGAAAAATAGTTTTTAGGAGTGGCACAAAGAATATTTTATATAATATCATTAAATGTGATTGAGATTATCAAACGTTGTTAATTTCAAATTGTTATCAAAAAATTCTATAACAAGTAAAAAAAAGTGTTTTAAAATAGACAATTGTTATTATTTTGTAAAAAAGAAAAAAGTGGATTTTCAAATTTTAAGAACAGAAATCTTCCATTTATTTAGCAGTATTTAATGTTTAAGTCCCTTACAGTAAATAAAAATTATATTAAAGCATTTTGTTGTGAATTAGAATCTTTTTCTCCCAATATGACGAGTTATCCGCCATTTCTTTCTTCTCGAACAATTCGAATTCACTTTATTGTTAAATATAAACATCTTCTCATTTCATCTTTCCTCTCATCCCTATTTTGACTAAATAAACCCATCCTGACGCATGCGCAAAAGCGCGAATCCATAAATGAACTGCATGCTGTGCATTATTACTCCAGAAGATGGTCTTAATATAATTAACAATAATATATATATATATATATGTAATGATATTTTAAACTCTTAATTTAATCCAAATTAATTTCCAAGATTTTATTTAATTTATCCATTCGTAACTTCATTCTAAAGTATTCTCTTATTTCGTGATCCAATTCCATTTTCGGTTTAATTAATTCCTCTGTAAAAATAATGCGCAATCAGTACTACGTATCGAGAAAGTGATAGCTTCGATTGCCCTTGAAAAGGTGTCAAAGGTCACCACGTGTATTGAATTGGATTCTGGCCAGAAATCCTATGTTATATAAGATTAGTGATCATTTGTTTCGCGCTTTTTTCTTACTTTTGTTTTTGCGCTGCGCTGCGGTATAATCATGCTTGCCACTCGGAAGAGAATAAAATGAAATTAAAAATACAACATCTCGTCTATGTCTTCAAACCTGCACTCTGTTTCAACCAAAAATATGTTACATATTATTTAGTCGACAGGATTCGAAATCATTACATATATATATATAACTGCGAATAGAATTTATCTTTAACTACCAACTGTGAAACTCTATGCTTAAAATCAAAGCTATTTCATTTCATGAAGCTATTAGATATGTAGCAAAACGAAAGGAGGAAATCTCTTATAATTCAGTCACCCGAAGATTTCAATGCACTGTCATTAGTACTGTCACTAAAGGTAGGTTTACACTCGGCCAGTAAGATAACGCATGCGCAGAAAGGGACTGCGTTTATGTTTATGTTTGTCACAATTTCATAAGAGAGATTCACGCATTCCATGCTTGGCTATAAATAGCCGTTTTGGCGTCCATGAATTGTTCTTTTTCACTCCGCATTGTATTAAAATGATGGATATTTACTTAAAGAAACATGGTAAAATAAAAAAAAAAAATCAACATACCTAAATTTGGAAAACTATAGAAACAAAACTGGCAAATAAAATGAAAACACACACGCACACACACAATTTTGCACCAAAAAGAGCAAACAGCAAAAAATGTCACAATTAATCTATGATAAGTTTTCAATTTTTTCAAGCCAAAAAACCTCTACATATTCTACAAACGCCTGCGCAGTAAGAAAAAAAAAAAAAAAAAAAAAACAACAATAAAGCAGCATGTTGTTGCCCCGTCGGGACAAGTAATTATCATGGACCGAACAGCATTTTTCAGCCTTTTTACGCATGCGCTGCCTACTGGCCATCTTATAACTTGCCGAGTGTAAATCCATCTTAATAATAAGAAGTTAATAATACAAGCCTCAAACTATAATGTGTTTTCTTAAAAAAAAAGACAATCAATTTAAAAACAGTGAAATATATTGTATCAAATATGATTAATTTAGATGCACTAGCTTTCAATACAGTCATCTTGTATTGCCACTAATTATAAGAAATTAATAATGCAAGCCTCAAGCTATTGTGGCGGATTGAGATGAGCGAGGATAGAACCTTGTGGTTTGCAGCCCAGTAACATGACCACAATACAAAAGCAATTGCTCGTGTAGCGTAGCTGTTAACAGGCTTATAAGCTTTCACCACACTGTAATGTATGTTTTCTTAAAAAATAATCAATTTAAAAACTGTGAAATATATTGTATCAAATATGATTAATTTAGATGCACTAGCTTTCAATACAGTCATCTTGTATTGCCACTAATTATAAGAAATTAATAATGCAAGCCTCAAGCTATTGTGGCGGATTGAGATGAGCGAGGATAGAACCTTGTGGTTTGCAGCCCAGTAACATGACCACAATACAAAAGCAATTGCTCGTGTAGCGTAGCTGTTAACAGGCTTATAAGCTTTCACCACACTGTAATGTATGTTTTCTTAAAAAATAATCAATTTAAAAACTGTGAAATATATTGTATGAAATACGATTCCTTTTTGAAAAACATACTGTATGTAAATTAGCGGGATTGGTATCCCCGAAACTTTCTCACCTACTATCTAACAAATGTATTCCCTTATCCTTGCAATAAAACGGTGGATCTCAGACATGGTTATGAACTGTACGAGTGTTCAGATCTTCATGTTCAGCGTTTTTTATTCTTTGTAGTATGAAAAAAAAAAAAAAAAAAAAAAAACAGATTATGCTTAATCCATTTTCACAAGAATTATTTAATATACCAAGTTCGTATGTGTAATGTCTTAGAATGGAAACTGCTATTGCAATTTGAACCTCTAATGCATAATACAAAAGCAAATGCCAGATAAAAACACATTTTTTAATCAATGCAAGTTTTAAATTTCAAATCTACTATATCCTAATAATGCACAGAAATAACAATAACGCAAGATTCATCGCAGGTAGATTAATTTATCCTTTGAGAAGTGGCAATTTTTTTAGTTATATTAACATCTCACTTTAAAGTAATACTATGGCTATTTCGGGACGCACCTCGTAATTTTGAACCGCGGTCAGATGACAAGGACGACACCTGAGCAGGCACTCTATCTCCAAACTTCCACAACACACCAACAAGGGGATATTTGGCCCTGATGGATTTAGTGTGCATCAGACCTTCTTACATAATGGTTCTTCGGTGAAGTCAGGTCTCGAACCTGACACATTGAGAATTGGCAGAGAAACCCTATAATATAAAACTCAAACAGCCAGAATCAGATGAATGTCTGAGTAGCCAGACAAGTTCAGAGAAACATGTATGGATTGTATAGCTGGAGAATACAAATGATTTGTTCAGATTTATAAGCGAGATAGGCGGTCACAAAAGAAAGAAATGTGGTTTAGTTTATATACTAGAAGAGAGTATGAAAGTAGATTATGGCAGGCAGATTCCTCTTAGATTATGGTTAATGTTCCTCTCAGAATCTGCACCAACTAATGATTCACTGAAGTAAAATGCTTCTTGCAATATGTATTATTGTAAGAAGCATTTAACAAACAGAAACTGTATCATAATAACCATTGAATTGTTAAATAATAGATTTAAATAATGAAGTTAAATAATACAGTTAAGCAGCAATGTATTACATTTCATTTTTATTCATTATATTATAACAAAATATTACAAATCCATAATATCTGTCAACTAGATACAAACATAATAACAATTAACAACACTGCTGCATAAAATCACATACATAAAGGCACAGATATGTTCTATTTTACTAAATACATTGTACATTTTGGCAGTTATTTGAGTATTCAAACATCTTGCTTATTTTTCAAGATTAGGGCAACTAATTTAAATATTTTTTTATAGATCAAATAGTTCAAAATATGCAAAAAAAATCTTATAACAGGAATTGGCTATTTTTATTAAAAATTTAGAAGTTAATTCATATGAATGAAAGAGTTAATGGAAATTAATAATAATTACAAATAGATACCTACAGAAATAAATAATCTCCACAATGTGAAAAAAAAAACATTAATTTTTCTATAATAAATGAGAAAATTAAAAACTGTCCTAATATTAAAATTTAAACCTGTAAACAAATCTAACCAAAACACTATCAGACATTAAAATCTTTTGAAATCACAGCTGAATATGAATAATGTTTTTAAAACAATAAGGGTAAAAAAAAACAACTTCAAAATAAGTTAGTGTTTTCAAACTTAATGAGCAAAATGAGAGTAAACAACTATACAGAACAAATTATTTGTACACACTAAGCTCTATTAGAACTAGATAAACAAAAATATTGAACAATGCAAACAAAACAAAACAATGCTAAAAAATTAATTAAAGTTTTCAAATTATTTAGTTTACATTTCACTTAGTCAATGTACACATTCATTGTTATGCTACAGTCTTCAATTTCAACCAAAAATATTTGTTCAATGAAATATGAGTGTCCAATATGTCAAAACACCTTTTTCTTAATCTTCTTTTCCTTTTCAAAAAGATCATCAGCAAAAACTTTTTTCTTAAAATAAGTATAAAATTGTAAAAAAAATACATGAAATATTGTATATAATATTATATCAAGTCTTCTTCTTCATTAACCTTATGCTGAAAGGTTTCAGTGATTTGATGCTTATAATTTAAAGAACAAGATAGCTGCTTCATTATTAAATTATTTCAAATTTACAGATTTGAGTATCATAAATTAAATCAAATTTACAGATTTGATTGATAGAAAACTGCCTAATTCACATGCAAAGTCTAAACAAATCGCTATATAAATAACTAAAAATATTTGAAACAAAAATAATATATGTATTAAACTCAAAATATTTTTATAAAGTATTTAAAAATAACTTTAATAAATCACTAATTTTGCACTTTGACTTAAAATGGAAATAGATAATCCATAAAACATGATAAAATCTTTTAAAATACGATATCATGAACAAATACTCGCAGCTTCAGCATATCCAATTCATATTAATTTAGTTTGTGTAAGAATTAATTAAAAAATCATGTACTAAATTTAAATTGATTAATTTCTAAATAAATTCATTGTCATACAATGTGTTGCTCATAAAGAGGTGCATTATGAAATACTCTATTTAAATGAAACCTTTGCAAATCAATGGTAACATATGTTTTGTCAATCAACAGTTCCATCATAGCTCTTCCAATTGCAGGGGCCATTTGTATTCCATGCCCACTGAAACCAGTGGCAAAGAAAATATTTGGATAGGCTGGATGAGGACCAAATAAAACATTTTGATCAAATGTGTTGTAATCATAGTAGCCAGCCCAAGCACTTGAAACCTTGATTTAAAGGAGAAAAATGTTATTAAATGACATATCAGAACATAATTTACACACAATATTAGCATTTTACATGTCAGTGAAATAACTTTGTGTCAGATAGAAATGATTTTTTGGAAATATATATATTTTTTAAATACAATTCAGGTACATAATTATGTGGTGATTGAATTGCCAAGGATTGAACCCGCGACGTTAAGTTCTGTAGCCGCGTAACATAACCACTAGTCAAAAGTGATTACCGTAGTTCAGCTTATGAAGCTACCACCACAATACTCCCCCACCAGTGAGTCGGCGGAGAGACGAACAATATTATCGCGCCAAGCGTTTTGATGAGCATGTATGAGTTGTGGTGATGTTGACTGTTGCATCAAGTGAATTTGACGACTTTTTGGTTGCTGCGTCAAGTGTGTCTGACGACTTTTTGGTTGCCTTTTTGTTGCGGGTAGATGTCGCCACGACAGCTGCCCGAAGGAGGCGTGGTCAAGTCACCAATGTGGAGATTGCATACTTGAGGATCAAATCCGCAACTTTAGGGTCCGTAGCCGCGTAACATAACCACTAGACAAAATTGATCACCCTAGTCCAGAGGCTGTTATCTGGCTTATGAAGCTACCGTTTTCAGTGAGAATCCAGTATCCAAGAGAGATTTTTACAATACTGTAAGAATATATTTACTGTTAAAAGATACAAAACACATACATTTAATAGAGAATGTTTAAGCTAAAAGTATTAAAAAAAATATGGCTTTTTATTACAAAAATTATCCATTAGAACTTATACAAAAAAATTTACACAGAGCATTTCATCAAGTTTTAATATCAATAAATTTCGATGCGTGAACCAGTTATTTGAATGGTTATCTAGTTTGATCCAAGTGTTTGTAGCATATTAGATGGACGGCTTAAGTGATATATTTCTTCAAATCATTCGCAGTTCTTCAACATATCTGCTACGTATAACAGTTTGTTTATGCAATGAATAATGATTTAATGAATTCCCAAGCAAAAAAAGAAAAAATAATAATAAATGGAGTCGAATCAGGAGACCTTTGTGGCTAAGCAATTAGATCACCTCTTGTAATTCAACTTACAGAAATGCCATTGTCAAAAACATGGTAACATTTCAGTGGCAATTTGATGTAGTACCATCGTATTTTAACAGGAAATCTGTGGAATTTGTAGAACAGCAAAGTTTTTCATCATATCAATATACCCAATAGCATACCAAATGTAACCCGTAAAACTGCATTTGGAAATGGGCAGTTCTGCAATACTAAGTATAACTTTTGGATATTTCTAGTTATTAATTAACCATATCTTTTGATCCAAACATTTGGTAGACAGCAAATAAAAAAAAATAAAGGAAAGATCCTTTGGTTCATAACAACATAATATGACAATAGTTTAAATTTGATTTATCTATTTTTTTTTTATTCACTCCAAATTTGAATAGCTGCAATAACATATACACATAAATGCATTTTCATTAGCATTTGAGTATAAATATAGTAATTAAAGCAATGCAAAGTATTATTGTAAAATATACATAAATTTTTTCCCAGTCTTTTATTAAAATTAGAGCATAAAAATTACACAGAAATAAAACTGATATCACTAATATCCTATTTTTTTAATTGCAAACGTGGAGTAAAAACGATTTTGTAAAATAATATATTCCGAAGTTATTAAGAAAAAATGTTAATATTTTCATTACTTTTTAATTTAAAATCTAATTCATAGTTTGAAAACTCTTCTATAAAGAGCATATAACACCCAAGAAATCATTAAATAAATTTAGTAGCTTTAGATCAACGATGTAAAACGTTTTGGGTGACTTTCCCGCTATGCAGTTTATCAATAATACTGTTTTAGTAGTACAGTATATACAGTGAATTTAATATAACAAGACAGATAATGGTAACATTGTTTATTCCATAAGAAAATACGAAGCACAAGGGACAACGCAGCCGAATTTATAAGAAAAGAGTACTTGCATAAATCAACAACAGACTCGGAAACTTCCGATGAAATAACAGCAATTACAGAATCAATAACGCACGGCGAAAACATGGGAGATCGCTGTACGCTCAGTACTCCAAAGGGAGAATCGATTTTATTGACTCGCTTCAGCCTCTTGTGTTTATATAAGATCTACAACGCAGTATGGAATTTTCAAAAAGAATCTCTGGCTCCTAATGCATAGGACTAAAATTTTTGTTTCATATATATAGGCAAGATCGGGAGTAATTAACCAATATGCATTCAACATCCATTTAAAATACCCATAACTCTTTTCTTACAAATGGAAGTAACATTATTAGAGATTTAAAATAGTATGGCTCCTAGAAACATTTCTTTACGCTTTCTCAACAGCGTTGATGAACGTATCAGGAAATGTATTTTAATTTGATAATAAATGCATGCTGACAAATTTGGCAAATAATTTTCAACAAAAAAAAATGGCGAAAAAAATTAGCTTTATTAAGGACGTTTTTCAACAAAAAATTTTGATAGAGGCATGTCATATTATAGGACATATTTATAGTTTTTCAAATGCTTCCATTTCAGAAATTTCCATATTTCATAAAGCACAGAATTCTGTTATCAGATTAATAACATATAACAAAAGTAGTCAACTTTGGATAAATATTCAAATAAAAAAAAGTTTGAAATAAAAAACAAATGAGTAAGAAACAAATATGCTAATTCAATTTTCTTTTCCTTATTTTAATCTATTTGCTTATAATGAACTGCTTTAATAACGATTTTCATCACAATTACGTATTATCCTTACATCAGACTTTTATTGAAGTAGGAGCAGATTTCATCAGAACATATATTTAAAAGAAAATCAACACAATAAAAAAATGAAGTAATTTACTCTTTTTTTTTTAAATATTGCATTGTTAATTTAAATGGCAATTAAAAAAGGTTCCGTTTAACCCTTCTGAAGTCTAAAAATTTAATTTTTTCACTTTTCTTGCAAGACTGAACTTTAACGAAAAATGTAAGTACATTAAATAAATAAGAAATTTGTAAAACATTACAAAAATGATTATGCACAAATGTAAACACTCACTTTGATACAATCAAAGATTGGGATGCGTTTGGATAAATGTGGCCAGACGGAAGACTCAAAAAAGTTGTAGTCCACTTCTAAATTGCTCACATCAGGTTCTTCATTCTAAATAATAAAAGAAAAATATTGATATTATGAACAGAGTAAAATAAATCATTAATAACCAGAAGTAACTGAATAAAATAATAAAAAAAATACTTCATGTGAGTTAAATACTTTTTTTTTCTCATAAATTTGCATCACTTGTTTTGAAAAATCGTCTGCCATAATTGATTACATTATGATTTGATAAGTCAAGTTTATTTTGTATACAAGAATATTACAAAAAAAAAACCCTTCTTTTCCTTATAATAATTTCACAATTGTTTTATCAAACTGGTAACAATTTTTTTCAAATCTAGGAGAAAGTATTGGTATTTCATGTACATTAAAATTTGCTTTCTGAGATCCTATTGTAAAACAGAAATTTGAAATTTGACATTCATTCAGCTTTTGTTTCTTTCTAGCAATGAAATATCTTAAACCATAAATTATCATTAAAAATAATATTTTATATTCAGAAGTATTTCAAAAAAATATTTTGTTTGGAAACTATTTCATTAAATAAATTTGAATGTTATATTAAAAGCAAATAAAAGTTTAGAACTATGTTTTGATTATGAGTATTCATCTTAACTTATGTAAGAATTCAGAAAGTTTTCATTTGCCATATCTTTTACTTCATCAAAGTAAGTTCAACAAAACTAATCTTTTAATAAACCAACAACTAAAAGGCTAAAATTTTGATTTTCTTTTAATGGCTTTCAGTAAGTTTGACAAAATCATATATATACGAAATAATTCGTGTATAATGTTTATTAAATAGAAGATTAAAATAAGTTCCATGCTTATAAATGAGAACTCTTGTGATCATGTTCATTAATAAGAGATTTCTGGGAAAAAAATTTATGGTGTGATAAAATATAAAATTTTATTTTAAAAATTAAATATTTTCTTGCTATTTTTAGTTTTAAAATGTTAATAATCACACTGTACGTTCATTTTTTCAGCAATTGCACAATTTGTTCCATTCTAATAATTTAATATGTAACTTGTTTTATGGTCTAAATATGCTGCACTTTTTGATAAAATAAAATTATATTGGCTATTAAAGACATTGCTATGACATTTAAGAACACTGCCTTGCAATACATTATGCAATGATTAACTGCCTTTGGCAACAAACTGGCTTTGTGGGAACACTGTTTGTGCTTGCTTTCAATAAAATCCCTGTTTTCATGATTCCACCAAGAAAATATTTTTAAATCAAAATTGTGTTAGACATCAAAGTTGTATTATTTTACTAGCCTTATGTCTGTTCAGTTCATTGTGTATATGAACCACCTTAATATAGTAACATGAATCATAGCACTATTAAAAATATAACTGCCTAAGTAATCTATCTTTCAAATTTTACTTTCTTATACCTCATATAAACCACACTGATATTAAATGGAATCTTTCTTATATAACTTTCAATATTGGATGAGAGTTACACAATTAAATATTTAATGAAACAATGAAATTGGTTTGAATCTCCATTCAACAATGAAATCTAATATGAAAAATAATACAAAAAATATTGTTGGGAAATCGTCAAAATTGAAGAAAAATTTATCTAATTAAATAAACATCATTAAAAATTCAACTTTTTTTGGTGAAAAAGCAATTTTGTACTATAATATTTTTGGGAGTTACCTGAAAAATCAACAAAATCTTACTTAGTTATAAATAAATTAAAATGAAATATCAGAAAATCGCTTTGAGGGGCAAAATTCCACCTTGAAAAATATTCTTAAAAGTAGGTTCTACCTCAAACAATCTGTCTCGCCGAATGCCAAAACACATATACAGATTCTCTGTTATTATTAGTAGAGATATTGTGCTAGGATTCAATTGATATAAATTCTACTACACTGTCCCAGTTTATGACAGACTAGCAGTCAGTGAAATTCGCACTATCATAGTGAAGCGATATTGGGATGCACTAGGATAGAACCTGGGACCTTGTGGTTAGCAGTCCAGTAACTAAACAATTATACCAAAACGATCGTTCGGGTAGAAGAGTTGTTAACTGGCTTATGTGCTATTCACCACAGTACTCTCCCTCCAGTGAGTTGAAGGGGAGACGAACGATATGGATGTTGAGTGGTGATATATTTAGTAGCTGTTGTCTTAATGGGCCTGTACCCTAGTTGAGTAGCGAGAGTGTGTGGTTACCGATGCTGCTGCGCCAAGTGAGTCTCGCAACTTTGATTGCTACGCCAAGTAAGTCTGGCGACTTTGATTGCTGTGCCAAGTGAATCTGGTGACTTTGATTGTGGGTAAATGGCGCCACAACAGCTGTACGAAGGTTGAAAGTTCATTATCCGAGGTCACCAATGAACTGTATAGAATGAACTAGGATAGAACCTGGGACCTTGTGGTTAGCAGTCCAGTAACTAAACAATTATACCAAAACAATCTTTCGGGTAGAAGAGTTGTTAACTGGCTTATATGCTATTCACCACAATAGCAAGTTCATAAAGTTCTAATTTAGAGAGACAGTTACTTTTATACTTTCATAATATTTAGGCAATGTAATAAATTTAAAAGTCCTCCATCTTCAAATGAAAAGAATATGATTCTAAATTAGTCACCATTAAATTAAAAAAATACTTACAGGAGCAGGTGATCTGCCACAAATATATTTTCCACCTAAACCTTCTCTCCTAACATAAGTACCAGTTGGATCAATAAGTAGAGGCATATTGATACCAGGACCTGAATCACAATTGAAGACATACACATATCTTTTCCTAAAAGAATCAAGAAAAAAAACATATATTCTCAACTTCTTTCAAGCTGATTGAGAAATATCTCGCCATGACTTAATTTACCATCTCATTTGTTTGGTACAAAATAATAAAATCAAGATTATAAAATTATACTTAAAAATGAATATCAATCAAAAATAGAAAATTATATTAATATTGTGAACAGTGTTCATTTATGTTTTCCTGATTGCGGTTCATAAACCTTGAGATTAAAAGGTTATGGCCACTTTTCAGGAAATAATATAAATTTAATATTCTACTGTGGAATGGAATACCAAATACAGATTTGGCAACCTCTCTTCCCATAGGAAGGCCCAACAGTAGATTCATATTAATTATTGAAATGAACATTTAACAGTAATTCAGTATTCTATTACCTTGGTTCTACAGGTAAAGGAACACTCAAAAGTCCATCTCCCTGTCCAATGTTTAAAAGTTTAGCAACATCAGCAGAGTAGGCACCTGCAGCGATTACTAGAAAACCAAATTCAACGCAGTGGATTTCACCTACTTCATCTTTGACCTGAAATAATAGACATATTTTATAATGTATAAACTTTTTGAATCAATTGAAATATATAAATTTATTATTTAAATAAAAACTTTTAATGACTTTTTCGAAAAAAAAATTAGAACAATCATAATAAACTGATTGCAGTAAAAAAGAGTTTAAAAATTAGATTAAAAAAAAATAAATAGAAATCCACAGGAGCAATCTATGAAAAAAAATCCTTTAATGTCCAGGCTTAAAAATTCTTATGCTAATATGCAAGGTAAATAAGGCACATCAATGCTTTTAAATATTCCCTTTCTCACTACT
Source organism: Argiope bruennichi (assembly GCF_947563725.1). NCBI lineage: Eukaryota > Metazoa > Arthropoda > Arachnida > Araneae > Araneidae > Argiope > Argiope bruennichi. Next base: position 110,871,357 of record NC_079156.1, read on the forward strand.
TAAGTTCAAAGATAAAAGTCTAAGATGATTCTTACAATTTCCTTGTATCTATATATCTAATAACCATGTCTTTAATTGTTTAACTTCTAGCTGTACAAATAATGTCACAAATCTCAATAAAACAAAAATTTTCTGTAGCTTTATTATCCAAATAAAAGGAACGACATTTTTTGGTGTATAAATTCAATGATCACAATTTTGATAAAACCATGATCACATTTTTTTAGTTAATGATCCTACATTCACAATATACTTTACTAAGATGAAGTCACTAAAAACAATGCATTTATTATATGAATACTTCTATTGCTATAATATTACCTGATTTTTGTCGTTTTCAAGGGAATAGAGAAATAATGGTGGAAAAATGGAGGTAAACATAATTCTTAAGAAATCATTCACATGAATTGCCTCTTAAGAGACTAATGTACTAATAAAAAGTAATGGGAGTGTAAAAGTGAGATAACACATACTCTACATATTTAAAAAATAATAAAGGTTCTTACAATATATTTCATAAATGGAATATCTTTTTTTATTTACTTTTACATCTGCAATGGAAGGTATAACCTTTGTCAATTTTAAAATGTTTGTATTTAGCATTTTGTTAAAGTTATACCTATTTTGCATTATTACACGAGAGTAAGTACATTAGTTTAACCATTGCTATCAAATAATTAATTCAGCTCATTTTAACATCTCCCAGAATAAAATAATTTATAAAGAGTAAACAAATGAAAATAATATAAAATATTTATAGCTCTTCTTCCATTAAATCAATACAGTAATAAATGCCATGAAATAGATCATGGATCAGTCAAAAGAGAAATTTTGATTGATGAATATTTCTTTGCAACTTCTCTTAACCCAGAAAAAAAAAAAATCACAATATCAAGTGTACAAGAGATCAATCCATTTTTATTTAATCAAAATTTAAAAAAAATTAAGGTAGAAATAATGGAATAATAGATAAAAATAGAAAAGTATATTTGCAAATATACTAAAGAACAAAAAAATACATAAATTATTTAAAATAACATGTATTCATAGGTAATAAACTAATTAATATATTAAGTTTCTATTTTCCAGTTAATACTTACATATAAATAATTTGCTTGATATGAAGGTTTCGCATCTTCACCTCTTTCTAGCGAATGATTTTCAAACTCAAAGCCTATCACTTCTCCATTTACATATTGAGCTCCAAGTGAACAAGCTTTCTTTTTAAAAGCGGATAGAAGACCCCAGGGATCAAACCACCCTTCATTCTCAAAACCTAATATAAAGAAATACATACTTGCAATTTCAGTTTAGATTATTTGGCTTAAAAAAATGTTTTTATGATAATTAGACATAGTAATATAATTAAAAATAAATACTAAAATTAAATTTCAACATATAGTTCTTAAATTAGAAGATATATATATATATATATATATATATATATATATATATATATATATATATATATATATATATATATATTAATACTCTGCTTTCAAAAAACAAATAATGTTAGCATTATTATTAAGGTTGTGACGTCCTAAATTAAGTTTTGCACTATAAAAAGTTCAACCAGTACTATAAGTATAGGTTTCAGAAATGCTAAATTTCTGATAAATAAATTTCCAAATTCATAAAATGTTATTTCGTTCTCCATCATATAAGCGTATATAATTTTTCCATATGGAATTATGCATTTAATATTTGAATACAGATATGATTAACTGTTAGTAATCAGGAATTTACTTTATAATAAAAAAAATCAATAAGAGCAAATAAAAAGTATCATATTTGGATGAAAAAAACCTTATTATATGTTCATAATTATAAATATTTCATATTATAATTACAAATGTATAGCAAATTTGTATGTAAAATAATAAGTCCCATTGGTAAGGATATGGCCATCACACATTTGTTGTTTTTTAAAGACATGAATTTTAGAGTTTTGCAAAGTCAATTCAATGTTGACATTTTATATTATAATGAACAAAAAAGGCATACAGAAATAAAATATCAAAAGATAACTTAAGACAAGTATTACAATTACATGAGGTTTATTTTTAAATCAAATTCCATCAGTAATTCAATTCTTAGCAATTATTTGCTGCAATCAGGATTACATCAATTACTTGCATAATAATAATAATAAAACTTTATAAGAATCATATTCCTTCATTTATAGATAACATTTTTAAATGAGTATTTTGGATTAAATGAATCTTTAATACTTGAAGACCATGAAATGTTTCATTTTAAAATACTTTAAATTTGATTGAAACATAAGACATGATTTTTAAATCTCATTTATTTTAATCAGTTTAATAATCAGAAAAAGCAATTTTTTTCATTCTTTGCACAATTTTATTAAAATGTTACTTTAATAACTTAAAATTTAGTTTTCAGAAAAGAATACTTTAACCAACAATCAGCACACAACTCTTTTGTATGTGTTTGATAGAAAATGATATAAATTAGATTAAACAAATTTATCAGGGAAAGTATTTTAAAATTCATTACCATATAAAAATCAGTTCATAAATCAGAAAAATAAATGCTTTCTTTCATCATTTGTATTATTTTGATAAAATATTACTTTAACAACTTAAAATTTATTTTTCTGAAATTAGTATTTTAGCCAACAAACAACTCTTTTGTATGTGTTTGATACAAAGTGGCATAAATTAGAATCAACTAATTTATTAGGAAAATGATTCAAAATCCATTACCATATGACCCCATAGCAATGCCCTCAACATTCAGCCATGGAAACTTTTGTTTTAAATGATTTGGCTTAAGAAGTTCCACCTTTGCTCCTATTTCCCTAAATAAACAATATATAAATCATTAATATTAAAATTTATTAAACAGCTTTTTACTAAATTGCAGTGTTATTTATCATATTTATAGAGTAGCAAATGTATACATATAATAATAATGGGATATGGACACAATATAGTGCTAAAGTGAATGAATTAAATTATCACACATAGAATATTTCATGAATTAAAACAGAAATTTTTCTTTAATTTAATGAATTTTTTTGAACAGAAATAAACACATTAAAAAAATGAAATTTTAAAAACTTAAAATATAATATACATTTTCAATATAAATAATTTATTCCATTTCATTTGCTACAAATTAATGCACAGGTTTACTAGTTACAGTTTAAAAGTTACACATTATAACACTACTTACAGCATAAATCAACTCAAATTTGAAACAACAATTGTCATAAATAGGAACTCCATTCGATTTAGTTATGCCACTTTGCAATTTTCATTTCTAAAACTTATATGCATGCCTTCAAACATCCTACTCATTTTCTGACATTACATAAAATTTTTCAATTATCTATTTCCGATTAATTAACCAATTGATTTTTGGTTCCTCAAGAACCAAAAGTTGAAGAACCAAACTTTGACTTTCATTCTTTGAGGTTCATTCAGTGCAGGTTACAACAACTGCCTATTTATTACAAATGTCACAATCACACAGTTAATGCATATTTCTCCAAATTTTTATTTAAATTCAAAGAATATATTATAGTTATTCTGAATGTTTGTATAAATTGTATAGTTTTAATTTTAATTTTTAAATGTTGCATTCATCAATCTAATCTAATAACAATCATTTAATGTCTCATATGCTGTAGGAATCATTAACTGGCAAATTAGAAAAAAACTAAAACTTCAATTTTAATTCACTTTTCAAACCAAATACATTATCTTATCAAATTTTCTACTATGCCATTTTCTAGGCTGTTCAATATCACTGTTGGAAGATTGTTCACTCATTTAAAAAAAAAAAGCATTATAAAATAAACAGACGATGAATGGAAATAATATGTTTTCCAAGTGTTTTTTTCCGATTTTGCTTCTGTTACATATAGTTCTGCTTATAGTTATATACAACTCATAATAATACAATCAAGAAAGCTTTAAAAAATCATTTTTAAACCAAGTTACCTAATGTTATTCATATGGAAATGATTAAATTAAGAAATACTGGATTGCAGTCAAAATTCATATATTTCTTGCTAATAACTTTGCCTTCTGTAATTATTTTAGAGCAAGAAGTAAATGAATTAATTATCTCATTTTCAGCTTTTATTCAATTTGAGTGTGTTTAGAGGAGTATAAAAGCTCTTATTATGAAGAATTGCAGTCATTAATGATTGCAGTTTAAAGGTATAGATACCATTTCACAACTTTTATTATCACTATCTCCTTATAATAAAATATATAACTATCTAATATCATTATTTACTTATAATCAATTTCCCTAATATAACATTTAAAATGACAAGGTGATTTTTTATTAGCATATTATGAATATTAATATTTCTTGAATTAAAAGTTATTTAATAAATTAAAATATGCATATAATTTTAATATTTTTTTAAATTCTTTCTCAAATTTATAGAATAATAAGGTGCAAACATTAATAATGTTTGTTTATAGCATTCAGGTACATTCATGAACAAATTGAAGAACAATATTCTATCTAATTTGATTATAAAATCAAATTGTGTATTATATATTAATTTATAAAATAAATAAAATATTGAAGATTATAAATGAAAATTTAGATATCAAGAAAAAAAAAAGGCAATTATTTATTCAAAGTATCCGTAGAACTTTAAATCACAGTCAAATTTACAGAAACTTGCTCAATAATTAATATGCATGGATAGAAAGAAATCTTATCAAATTTAACAATACTATGCAAACAGAAGTTTTTAATTTATTCTTTTCCCATACCTTTGGAGCTTATGGTTTTGCAACATTTGTTCAACTCCATCTTCAGTAGCTAAAAAAAGATATCCTTGAGGTTGAAATTGAATATCTGGTGGGTCATCATCTAAAAAATAAAGTTAAAATATAAAATTTAGCTTGTGGCCAATAAGAAATAAAGATTCAAAATCTGCATTATTGATATCTTCCAATTACTAACAGAATTTTGTATTTTATTTTTATGATGAAAATTAATATATACTTTCTTCCCTCCTTCTTAGTTATATCATAATCAAAAATACTATCATTTACAGATTTTAGGAGGAACATGTGCAATTTTCTAATAAAACTTTGCTAAATTTCATGTTTTATAACAATTGACTTTCAAGCATTCCCACTCATTAGATTTAAGATTAATATTTTTTTTTTATCAATAAACATTAAATTCAACTCATATTTATTTGAAGAGATCTCAATATTTCTATACAGGTTTTTTTACAATACATGAATATTTTACCAATTTCAAGATAGCAATTTAATTCAAACAAATAAAGCTCTAAATTTCATAGTCAGAATACAGGGGAAAAAAAGTTCACCTGAAAAGAAAAACAGAAACAGAAATAACCAGAGAGAGAATAATTTAAAAAAAATTTAAATATTACTCAAAATAAACAATATGTCACATTTGACTATTAATTTAAGACTTTCAGTTCAATGTACCTAAAACACTAAGATGTTGCTTCACATTTCTTAAGAATTCAGCACTGTATAAAGATAGTTTTATGTTTTCTTCTAAGGAGAATTGTTGACGAATGCCACCAACAGATAAGGCTGATGATGACCTAGTATACTGAAATGAACAAAAATATATTAAAATTAACCAAAACTGCTAAAAAAATGCAAAATGATAGTAATGAATAAACAAGGCAAGTTTTCAACATTATTTTTAAAACTCAATTTTTTCAATAATAGATTCACAATTCTGATACAAGACAACAGGATAGTTTCTAAAAGTTTCAAGCTGTTATAGTTATCACAATTGAAAAATGAGGAAATACAAATTTAATCAAATAGAAAATGATAAATACTTTTAAAATTTATTCATGTTTAGAGAGAATAATTTATTTTTCCGCTTCAAAAAGAAATGTATAAAAAATTTTCAGCAATAAATAAATAAAAACAATAACAGATTTTTAGACAAAAGGATTATTTATCAAAAGAAATTGAGAAATAGTACTCTTAAAAATCAGTTTTTAACCTGTATATGACATATTTTTAATCAGTTTGATTGTCACATAAAATGTTATCAGTTCCAAATAAAGTCAAGAATAAAGATTAAGTTAAGGAAAATGTTTGTCTATTATTATGGTTTTTCTTTGTGATTCTGTTCTGTTCTATTTTCTGTGTGATTCTCTTCTTCTTTTTTTTTTTTTAAATAATGTCTTTAAAATATTACTAAAAGTTACAAATGAGAAAAATATGAGAAAAACTTAATATGTGTTAGATTAAAGATAATTCTTTTTTTCATGGAAAAACAAAGATACTAGGTATAAAGAAAGTAATAAAACTTATGTCTTTATTATTTTTTAATCCTTAGAAGTTTCTGTCCATTTACCCTAAAGAATAATCCTTCATTGCTTATTGGGTGCTCTTAAGAAAGCATGCTATAAAAAGTCTCTAACTAAAAAAGTTTTAAAAAGTTATTTTATCTGTAAGAAAAATATTTTAAGGTGAAAATCTAAAAACTATTATGTTTTATGAAAGCCAAATTATATTTTTACAAGCAAGTGTTAATATAGAAATTTTAGTAATCCATAGTAGTGCAAAAAAAATACAAATTAATAAATACAATATTATATATTGTTTTCTTTAATTATTGAGGATAAAAGTTTCATAACAATTATGAAGGAAATTATTCTTTTTTATAATGATATTTAAAAAATTTAATTCAGTACACAATTAGGTAGAAGAATTTATCGATTTAGGAATGCAATAACAATTTTTTAAATGTTATTATATATACATTTATCTTCTGACATAATTAAATTAATTTTTCAAAAATTATATTAATTAAACAATTTTTTAAATAAATTATCTTTTAATTAAAATAATATAGTTTGTATTAAAACTACCACTCTTAAATCAATCAACAGACCACTTATTTTATAATATTTAAGAACTGTCAATTCAGCAAATGCAGAACAAAAATTATTTCCCTCTCTCGGAACTGAAAAAATATCAATATGCAGTTCAGGAAATTATAAATATTAATGACATGGGTGAAAACTAAAGATAATATAACCTAAATTATTAATACAGCATTTAACAATTTATTGATAATGTGGTGAAAAGCTTATAAGCCAGATAACAACTACGAAACACAAGCAATTGATTTTGTCTTGTGGTCTTGTTACAATAAATATAAGAATACATTTAAAATTATATCATTATCCAAAAAGTAATCCTATTTCTAGTTATAGTTATACCTTTTACTAGTTATAGAGAGTCATAAATAGCATTAATATCTAAAATGCATTATATGAGGGCTAGATAAAGCCAAATCTTAAAGCCCTTTTTCTCTTCCAAACTTCTAAAATTAAATATTTTTTAATCAATTTTAATTTAATCTTTATTTAATAAATACGAAGATTTAAGTAGCAAATTTTGACAAATTGACATAGTGAAATACTTAACTGAAGGTCATTTTCAAAAATGCTGCTTTCAGTAGGATCATATGAAAATAGCATTTATAACATAAAAATTATTAAAAAATAGTAAAAAAAGTAAAATTTTTTTAAACATTCTAAATAATATTTAATAATAAGTTCAGATATTTTCAAAATAAAATTATAAATTATTATTATTTACAAATTAAAAAACACATTTCTTTTAGATTTATTAACACAAATTCGCAAAAGGTAATTAATTTTCTAGAATTATTAGAAAAATTCTCCTGAATTATTAAAAAAATACTTGATATTAATTTGAATAAGGACATATACAGTTAAAAGAAATTACAAAATCAAATAAGTTTTAAATTATGGCAAAAAAAAAAAAAAAAATCTCTGGAATGTCTAAAGTTTTGGGCCCTTGGCAATTGCGTACATAATAATACAACTCTGTATCATGTAGAAATATTTTATTGCAGGATTTAGTTTAGCCTTATTGTAACAGGAAACAAATCTTCACATCTGTCTTCAGAAAATGAAAGCTGCTATGTGTAAGTATATATTATGAAATTAATATACGTAGTATGAAACTTCTTGACTTTAGGAACTCCTAATAATTTATAGGATGTGTTATTTAGAATAGTATTATATAAAATACAATGATTGGTAATTGAGACTAGAATTTATAATAAGAAAAAGGGTTCCAATTCTTTAATAAATATTATTTTTAAATCAATTAATAAAATACATTTCATATAAAATTCTGCAAAATTTCCTCTTTTGCTTCAAAAAAAAATAATAATAATAATAGTAAATTTCTTGGCAGGAAATATGCATTCATCATTTTATCAAAATTCAATTATTTAAATTTTAAATTAGAGCAGAAAAGAATTAAAAAGTTACCTTTGGGTCTCTTTCAATAACTGTAACTTCAAAACTGTCAGGCGCTCGGTTTTTCAAAGCATAGGCAATAGAAGAACCCATGATTCCGCCTCCGATGATAACATATTCAGAGTATTTAGGTACTTTAGGTTCTGGTGGATAAAACTTTCCCTTTTTATATCTACTGAATTCATCTTTTAGTAAATTAATAGTTCTTTTGTTACTTCCCATTATTTTTGCTTGTTCTTCTTTGAATTTTTTAATCTTTTCCAGATCTTCTGAGCTTACGCCGTAAGTTCGGAAAAAGAATCTATTGTTAAAATATCGAGTTCTTTGAAGAAAATTCATGCTGAATTTATTCATTTTGATTGTTTTCTAAGAATTCACTCTTGTTGTTTTTTTAGTACCCAGAATGGGAATTAGAATGAAATTTAAAAAATAAAAACATTAAACACTGATATTAGAAAGAAACAAGTTTAGCAGCACAGAATAAGAAGATATGTATCGAATGAAGTGGGAAAACATGAAATACGAGATAACTTTTCAATGTATATATATATATTCTCTTTATCACAGATTCCTCAAAAAATATCTTTGATTCGGATAAAAATACTAGATTAAATTTCGTCACATAGTGCTTTACACTTTCCAATCACCCGGTTGTCTGCTCCGTGGTCGCATGCCAATTTATAAACAAACAGATAAAATTGAAAAGTTGAGATGTATTTGAGAGCTGCTCATTTCATTAAATGATTGCACACAAAAAGAAATCAAGTATTATGCACGTCTACAAATGATATATCTAACAGAAAATTATTACTCAATCTCTAATTTATTACATAATTAAGAAATGTTTTTATAATATATTTTTAAATGAGGTTCCTTCAGCCATCCCAATTACAAGACGAAACTATCGAATTTATGCTGAGATTTTGGCAACCAGTATAAATTTCTGACGTACTTCTGATACCGCTTGTTTGGTTTTTATTTATATGTTTGTTGATATATTTGCGACAAAATGCCTTTCGGATTGAAACCCAAATGCAGCATGTGCAAAACAATCACATCCACGATGTGGAGGAAAACTGATGATGATGAAGTCGTTTGCAACTCCTGTTCTGTCAGAACGCTTGCGATGAGTAGTAACAAAACTAATGGCAATGGCTGTCCTTTTACTTTGAGAAAAAGCACCCGCGCCAAAAGCTCGAAATTTAAACAGCAGATTCTTACCAAAAGCAACAACCCGAAGGGCAAAAGTCGCCGATCTATTTTTAAAAAAGTTTGCAACAAAGCCCCGACTTCAGTCGCTACTCCAGTTACTTCTCAAACTGTGTTTTACAAAGGTACCTATTTTCAAGTTGGTGACATAGTTTCTGTTGTGGATGTCAAAGGCGGTGTTTACTATGCCCAACTTCGAGGTCTTCTGCAAGATCAGTATTGCGAGAAAAGTGCCGTCATTACATGGTTATTACCTACTCAGTCGAGTCCCAAAGGCCGATTTGATCCTGCGACTTACATCATCGGCCCAGAAGAGGACATACCGCGAAAATTAGAATGTTTCGAGTTCGTATGCCATGCCCCATCGGAGTACTATTACGCAAAAGATTCTCCTTATCCTGTAGTTCCTGAAAAACCCGATAGTGGTTATGTCTGGACCCGGGTTGGACCTCGAATCGTCCCTTTACCAACAAAGGAGGAAGTTTTTGGTACAAGTTGAACATCTATCTCATCTTCTCTTTAAATGACTGTATAAGTTCTGTGGAATTTTAAATGTCCTTTGGCATTATTTATATATTCTTATAACTGTATGTTTCTAAATGTAATTTCATCATTTGTGAGATTTGTATTCAAGTCAAATCATTTCATGAGCATATGTGTTCAGATGCATTAAAGACAGATGCTGCTTTGCAATTTGTTTATTCTTTTATTCTGAATTCTGTTTAAATTGAAATTGCAAATAAAAGCAATAAAGGAATGATTTCCAACTATTAAATGCTTAAATTTTAATATTATAGATCTACGTATTAATTCTATAAATGAATTATTTCTGTGTAATAAAATAAATTTGTTTAATAATTGCTTTATAGGTCTTATTTGCTTATTACTTTCAAAGAAATCTTTCTAAGAATAAAAATTCTACTTTCTAAAACCTTACGAAAACTTACTTTTAAAACAAATTATTTTGAATGAAAGGGGGAAAAAAAAAAAGTTAATGCATTTAGACTTTTTTATATAGTGTACTATTGTTTCTTGTTTAATTCAAGGGTTTTAAAACAACTAATTAAAAAAATATATAATTTGATATAAATATAATTCATGTTGATGTTGTTTTAAATGTTATTGTGCACTTTTTACTATATATATAAATACTATGATGTGTCAATATGTTTAGTGAAAGAAACAATAGTTACGTACAAATCTTTGAAAGGTAAGCTAATATATTTTCTTTAAATTTGTTCAAGCTAAGTCTTAACATCACAGCTAATCATTCCTAGTTTATTTGTGTAAGTATTTAATTTCTTTTCTTTAAGTTAATGCAAAATCATTTATTTTTCATTTTCTATGTACATACATTATTTGTAAATTTCAAATGAAATATTTGTCGAATTATATTTTAATAAAAATTACGCCTGAAAAGATTTTACATTTTTAAAGCATTAAAATTGCCGTTGTATTCTTGAAAGTTCTTATTTTATATATTAATGTGTATATTATTATTTTAAATGAGTGCAATGATATAAAAATAAATATATATATATATATATATATATATATTTTGCCATCTTAAAGCTGATATTTTCTTTTTTGAACTTGTTATAAGATAGAAATGAACTTGAAATTACTGCGTAAAACAATTATTTTACTTGATTTTAAAATAAATCTTCTGCAGATAGAATGAAAGTTAATTTTACATTCACACTATCATAATGAAAGCAGTTATTTTATCATACAAATAATAATTATTATCCTTAGAATTCTAATATAAACATATTAAAAAAATAATTTTATATACTCTTTAGTTTCCATAACGAATAGTAACACTTATAGAGAAATTAAGAGGTAGAAAATATATCCCTGGTAAGTTATATATTTTCTCAATGAATCATGGTACCTTTTTATTATAGAGCCATTATTAAATCACAGATTATGTTTTTCTTAAAAGAAAAGAGGAAGAACTTCATGAAGGTAAGGTTTTGATTATTTAAAGATTTCATTTAATATAATTGAGGTGTATATTGTTATGTGGTAATTACATACAGCAGTATCTATTTATGGAGTTAATTCATGACACCACAATCGCATGACAAGGGCAATTTTATGTATCTCCATTTTATCTTACTCTGATCTGTGATGTCATCTCATCCCCCTTCCCCACAAGAAAGATGTGCAATATATTACAAGATTTAATTCAGCTGATGTATTGGACTGGTTTCGGCGGGGTGCTAATTTAGCTCCACTGAGTTTTATGTCCTTTCTCTGTTTCTTTAATTACATTAATATGATTTCTTTGATTTATAATATTTTATGTTGAAAGTAAAAATACTGATTTAGACTTTATATAGTCAGAAAAGAAATCCAATCCAGCATTTGCATATTGAATATGAACAAAATTACATTATAGAGAAAAGTGCAATCAATCCACTGTCCAGTATTTAAATTAAGGATTGAGATTAAGAACTTCTAAATTAAGGATTGGCTTCTCTGAAAAGATTAGTTCAATGTTTGTAGCTCCTACGTTTTGCTGGGTATTTTTAATGTTCGGCAGTTTATCAAATAACATAGGCAAGCACATAAAAATTTCCACATTAAAAAAAAATCTAGATTAATTTGCATTTCTAAAGATCTGCAAAATTTTAGCAATTTGATACTTTTTTTTTTTCATTTGTTCCCCTCATTCTAAATATAAACTTTTGTCACATTTATATATATATATATAAAAAAACTGCTTAATAATATTATTTTTCTTGAGTTTAATTTTTAAAAAATCCTTTTTGATTTTAAAATCAGAATTTGGGAATTTTAGAATATTTTTAGAGAACTGTAAAAAATTTCTCAATTTCTACTACTAATAAAAAAGAATATGGCATAATCCTTGTCTACAAACTAAACATATACACCTTTACACATTTTTTACAAGCCAAAAGATTTTACTTATGTTTACCTAATTTTGCTCAAATTTTTGAGAGTGGGATTGTGCACATTGGAGCAATATTTTTGAAAATATTGCTCTAATGCGCACAATTTATTTTCTTTCGTTCGTTTTAACCGTTTTTACTTTATCAACATGCACACAGGAGCAATATTTTTGAAAATATTGCTCCAATGTGCACAATTTTTACACTATTTTAAAATCTCCCCCAAAAATGTGTTTTGAATTATATCAATTTAACTGTCATGGAGTTTTTTTCCTAGATTTTCGAAATTTTTAAAACATATTTATTTGTATTATTTTTAACAGCAGATCTTATTGTTATAATGAAATTTAAATCGTTTTTACTTTGTCATCAAATATTTAATTGCATAATTTTCTTCCACTGTTAAAAACTAAGGAGGAAAGGTTCTATTCGTTTGTTTACATGAGGAATCATAAAGTGAAGCAACATTTATGCGAAAGGTCATGTGCGATTTCGAATTAGTTGTCCCAAGTTCTTTAGTTTCATTGCCATTAGGATGTACTGAGATTCTGCTCCATTAGGAAAGTTTATGTAAACGATTAATAAGGCAGGTGTAAGTTTATTAAAATAAGATAACTTTTATGTCTCTTCCAGTATGGTGGGGGAAAAGACTTTGCAGAAGAAATCATGAGCATCAAGCTATACTAAAGAAATTACATTTAAATTAAACACAAATAATACCGACGAACTAGCTGGTCGCCAGAGGCATTTACATGTCATAAATTCAGTGTGTATATATATATATATATATGTGTGTGTGTGTGTAAGTAATAATATTTTAAACTTTAATTTAAACCTTAATTTCCAAATTAATCCATACTGACTTCATTCTAAAATGTTCTGTTAATTCCTCATCCAATTCCCATATTTTATGTAATTAATTCAACACGCGCTCTATAAAACTGTTCACTTCAGCATTTCTCACCCTCTGAGTGAAGGGATAAAAATCCTTAATGTTTACAACATTCTTTTAAAGATATCTAAATTTCCCTTGACTACACGTGTCAAAGAAATCCCTATCAAAATCTTATTGTAAAATCACTGAGGGAAAAAGTTTTGGTCTCTTCTGCTCTTGTATCGCAATGTAAACGTTAGTTTCATCATCGCTTTTTGTACATAATATGCTTCCAGAATGAAATAAATCGAAGTTTTAAATTTTAAAATATGTTTACATGTATGTATATATTTCTGATACTATTTTAATATTTGAATTGTGTAATCATCTGAATTCCCCTCGCTTCTCAGTGTCCAATTTATGTAACTAACATTTTTTTGAAGTATCACGTGAAAATTACGCAACTAAATAAATACTTGCTCAACTATGTTTCTGTAAAATCCTCTTCTCGAACCCTGAGCGCCTACTCACATTCTTTTTCTTGTTTTAAACATCACTGCAACGAACGTGTCACTCGACTCTAAAGGTGAATTGTTTGCCTAAGAATGAGAAAAAGAGTATTGCTTGTGGTTTAACGACATTCCTTTCCGCCTTAGTTACAGAAAAGAGCATTTGTTTTTCTTTAGTTCCATATTTACAGAACAAACTAAATAAGTAAACGAAATTTTAGTAACACTTAATTTACTTATTAATGTTTTTTTTATAGATATATGAAGACTATTAGAAGCGAACTTTGAATTCTGAACCACTACAGGATATCTGTAATATTTGTATCAATACCTACTCATTAACTTTTGCACTTAACCCATTCTCTTAAATTGTGGACCGCGACTTAAAATGGGATTTAGTGACTCGATTTATGGGCACTAGGCAAATTAAATAGCTGCCTAGGACCACAAGCAGGTATATAAAGAAACTCTTATTTCCTAATTAGTAATAAAATAAGTTAGTAAAAAATACAAATTCTATGAATGATTAAATATTATTAAAGTATTAACGCTTTATCAAATATATTTGGTCTAATTCCTATCGGTTATTCCATTATGGTCATTTTGTTGTTGGAATATTTATAAAATCCATTATTTATATATATAAATAACAGATGTTATTTATATACATAAATAATATCTGCTTTAATAGTATTGTGCGCAAACTTGGATGCCGAACAATCTGGGTCACAACAGAATAATAAAAGCAAATTCATCTTTTTTAAGGTAATAAAATAAAAAAGATTATAAACCTGAAATAATTCATTTACGTGTTAAAAATATGCCAAAATGTGAAATTAAATTGATTATCTTATTGAAAGAAGAGGCTCATAATCTGTATTGTTTAGGATAGCAAAATACCTACATTCACCAATGTTGAGTGTGCAGATTGACAACAAGCTTTCTCCTTCTTCTTGGGGCCGCGGTGGCCTGGTGGTAAGGTCTCGGCTTCGGAACCGTAGGGTTTCATGTTCGAGACCCGATTCCACCGAAGAACCGTCGTGTAAGGGGGTCTGTTGCATGTTAAATCCGTCCTGACCAAGCGTCCTCCCCCTGGTGTGGTGTGGAGAGGGGTGTGCCAGCTCAGGTGTCGTCCTCGTCATCTGACCGCGGTTCAAAATTTCGAGGTCCGTCCCAAAATAGCCCTAGTGTTGCTTCAAACGGGACGTTAATATAACTAAACTAATCTTCTTCTTTTTTTTAGGTCGATTCCTATAGGAAGATGGCCTATTGCAATGGTTCTCATGATAAGATTTCGAGAAATTTTCTGCAGATTTTTATCGATCATAATCCGTAGAACACCAAATCACCCTCCGTTCAAAATTATATATATATATATATATATATATATATATATATATATATATATATATATATATAATTTGGGGGGGGGGGGTGAAATTTTCATTTCGCTCTTAATATTGAAGCGACAGAAAAATAAATCCAATTAGCCAAATTAGCATCTCATTAAGGCGAACAGCTTTCGTATTTAAAATTCTACGATAATTGTAATATCTTAGAATTAGGGGCTGAAAAGTGATTTTTGCGCCCTAATGTTGTCTGTTCTTAATATTAACAACTTATGTTGTCAGATAATAACTTGGATGTAAAGGAATCAACCTTTGCTTTCCAGCTTGCCGAGAGGAATTTTTTTAATGATAAATTGCGTTATTTTTTAAAATTCTATTTATATTCGTGTTTGTGTTAGAATTTTGTTTATAGATTGCGCCACGATAAATATCAAAAGAAAAATTCTAATCTTTCGTCCGAAACATCTTTACATTCTTACGAAACATCTTAAGTTTGAGTCATCTGTTTTATTTAGTTAAAAAAAAATATTTCTAATTATAGCAACGATAGCGCGAACAAAAAAGAATGAATTTAACAAATAACCACGGATGTGTGAATAGACGCTATAGTTAACAAGTTGAAAAGCATTATTTCAAAATAATATTAAAATATTCATTAAAAGTAGAAAAAAAAATTCTGGAATAAAACTAGCATCACTAGAAAGCTAATATTTTAGAATTTAAATTGGTGAAAAAGTAGTTTTTGTGCAATAATATATTCTGAAGCTAATGAAGAAAAATGTTAAGCTTTCGATTAACTTTTCATTCAGAATAAATTTTTCTAAAACCTTTTCATTGAGCACCTACTACTCAAGAAATAATTGTTACCAATTTTATAAGCTTTAAGACTGCTTTGTAGTGTATTCTAAACAATTATTTTTCATCAAAAGTGTCGCTATTTGCAGGTAGTATGTCAGCCTGTTAGCTTTATCCTGTAAAAAGTTCAGAAACGTTCTATGAGGTAACATCAAAGATTTCGTATATGAAAGACCTACATTATAATAGTTTCTTAAATTTCCTATCCCCTTATCCCCAAACTCTTTATTATTTAAGTTATAGAAACATTTCGTTTTGAGCAGCTCGATGCCTAGTTTTGGACATACATCATAATTTTTAATTGTGATTAGTTCATGAAAGCAACACTTGAGCTCTATATAAATCTCCAAATTTCCATGCCACACTAGCGGCAGGACGTTTGATCCTCGACGCCAGAAGCCAAGATTGTCATCAAATTTATGCTGTTTACTAAATATTTAGAATTTTGAATATAAACTTTAAAAAAAAAATTCAACTGCATATAATCACCTACTTGCTTTTCTCTTGCTACGTTAAAGTACAAGTAAATGGAATTGGTCTTATTTTCTTACAGTTACTCCCAATTTACGCATTTTATCTAATTACATATTTCGTTATACCATCCAACCTTGAAGTAAAGTAGTTGACTCGCATTTACTATAATGTCACTATATCAAACCAAATTAATAAAGGCAATCCAAGGTTTCATATAATTTTTCTCCACTTTCGTACCACATCTAATTACGCATTTCGGCAGACCTCGATATACCACCCAACTTTGCAGAAGCGCAAGTAAAAGCTTGTATGTATTGTGTACAATTTAATCTAGATAGTCCAGATTTAATTAATCTTACATCATACCGTTGCTCTCGATTTGCGCTCTTCATCTAATTGCACATTTCGATAGACCTTAGCTATCATTCAACCCTGCAGAAAACGCAGGTGAAGGCCTATATGTACTCTGTGTATTAATTTAATCGAGATACTCTACAGATAATCCAAGGTTTCGTTAATCTTAACTTCGTACAACTTTATCTCAATTTGCGCTCTTCATCTAATTGCACATTTCAGTAGACCTTAAAAGCTTGTATGTACTGTGTACATTAATTTAATTATGATAATTTACCTAATCCTTCATTCCTTTGGGAAAGGTATTGATGTCCTAATCCACCTGTTGATTGATTCCCTTACAGACAGAATTGGTAAATTGGTTTTGTAAGTAAGTATCTTTTGTAGGTTATTAATGGAACACTGTCCAAAAACGGCGAATTTTTCTCTAGATTTTTAGCTAAAAATTAATAATTTTTTTATATAAATGAACTTACGTAAATTAATTGAATATAGATTGAAAAAAATATTTCACTTTAGTATTTTTGATTATTAGAGATTAACTATTTTTGCCATCTAACTCCCTCGCCGGCATACTTAGAAGTGTTTCATTTAAATTTGGCTAATTACCTATTTCCATTTTGTCATTACTGTGGACAAACCTTAATTTGTTCTACCAAAGAGTTTTTATTTACTAGATTAAAACATTTTTCTTTCATACTTTTTTTTTGTCTGTTATCAGAAACTAGTTTCTACTCAAACGGAGAACAAATTTTAAGTTCGATTTCAATCATTTTTACAACTTGCAACAAAAATTCATTATAAATTAAAATCAAAACCGTTTTTAAAAGCATACCTATGCATATATTTCTCTCTTTTTTTACCTCGCATATTTTCTAGTATTTAATTTATAGATATACTTTTAATATTATACTCTTAGAATGAATTTTTTCTCGAATTTATTACAAGATGAAGCCAAGAATGAAGAATTTATTAGATTTAGTCTGTAATATGGTAGCGTTGGATTATTCCAAAGAAACAGGCCGATTTTTAAACCGAATTGGTTTATTTCTTTTTTGACACATAGGGATGATCACTACATTACACAACTTTACAAAGACTAACATTTAAACATGAAACATTTTAAATTTTAATAAGCTATTCCTTCCGGTGTTCCTTTTACCGCTTCTTCATTCTGCTCCACGCTTCTTTCTTCATGTTGTCACTCGGCACCAACTAAATTTAGTTTCTGTCGCCATCTCACCAAAGAGACTAGTCCTTCAGTACTTTACAAGCCCCATGCGATGGCAACACGCATGGGAGTGATGGCGCTCGCTTTTCCCCGCTAGAGGGAGAGAATTGGAATAATAAAATATAAAAGATGTAAGCTAAGCTAATATAAAGACACGTGCAACTGTGGCTAAAGCGAGAAGACAAATGAGCAACAGTTTTTTTTTTTTTTAAATCACTTTAAATTGACACCAAGAAAAGTAATAACCCCCAGACTTCCGTCCGATTCCACACATCCAAAATGGATCTTTCCTACCGAAACCTGTTTCTATAACGCCCCCCGTAAACATAGACGGTTTTCTAAAAGTGTTCTCGTGGTGGACAAACAGTACTTCACGCTGTACGAAGAAGGGGATGTTGGGATGCTGATTTTTTAAATTTGTGTAAAACGCAGCCAGCCTTCCTTTCTCCTTTCATTATTTTAAGTGCTGTGCTCGTCCTAAATGTTGTGCCAGCCCATTAATTATTAATTAAAAATATTAAAAAAGATCAAATGCTCGTTATTATTGGTTCTGAGATTCACACCCAAACCCACATGTATGATATTAAAACTAAGTTTAATTAATCGATTAAAGGATAATTAAGCTCCGAAGATATTAAAGTAATGTATTAACACCAAATATACAAAATTTCAGAAATCTAATACGATAGAAAGCGAATAAAATATCAATTATAAAATTTCTTTTGTACAAACATTAAGTAAATCATATTAAATCAGAGTGTCTAGTTAAGTTGATTCAAATGAGAAAAATGGGAAATGTTTTTCCCGCAACCTTCTTTATTATTTTCAGAAAAAAGATTCTCTTATAACGTAGTAAAAAGTAATCTTATCTATCTGATATGCGACGGAACATTCTACTGTCAAAATCACCTTTTCTGCTGACAGGTTGCTTTTGATTTCATATGATCGATATTTTTCCCCAGATACCGAATCATTATCTGAAGAAAACGACATTTATTTCGTTTTAAAATTAAAAAAAATATATATTTCTATTCGATTATGCCATTTTTTTCTCTGGTATGTACATCAGTTTGAAATTTTTTTATTACAACATATCTAAATTGTTCACAAACACACATATCAAATATTTTCTTTGTACGGAATGATAGTGCAAGTATAAATAAATCCAAAATTATATATATTTCTTGGTTCGAGGCGCCAATGCTCTTGTAAATCAATATCATAATTAATAAAATATATAATCTTTTTTCCCCCCATCATAATTGGTAACAAGCATATTAAATTTTTTTTGGTTAAATTCGTCGGAAACATTTTTATATTTTTACTTGATTGGGGTGATTCATGTGAGCTGAATAGGTGTAAGGCTTTTATGGTTGTAAGATTAATCCCAATTTGACGTTTAACAATTAATATTTCCGACAAACTAGTTACTCACTAAAGGTGGCTGCATACTTCGAAGTAAAAATTTTTGTATTTCGCTTCTTATTGATTACTGTACTAAGAAATATTTTAGGCATAACTTTTATGAAGTAAAAACGGGATATAATGTGCAAAAGACAAAAGTTATTAAACTGTCTCTTGGTGGGAAAAAATAAAAAATAATAAAATTGAACTTCTAGTCTTAAACATTGCAGCATGATAACGTTTCAGGTTTCGTTTGCCTTGTTCAATTGTATCAATCATTTTTTCTGCGCATTGCGAGTTTTATGTCATGTAATTTATAAAAAAATGTGCTAATATAGAAACATTATCAAAACAGGAAGTATTATTTATTTTATAATCTGCTTTTTTATAATAGTTTTCTGTTGTTGTTGTTGTCGTGTCTACGCATGCAGTGCTAGTGCAAAAGACCTATTCATAGAAGAGAGGTGCCATTGCCTCTGGAAAGGTTGGATTTCTGCCTGTTGGTCCGCAGGAGCTATTTTATTTCACTCCTAACATCCAATGGTAAACCAAAGGAGGCATTCCCCTATCCGCCGCCTGGGGACGCGCTCTCTAGGGTTTACAGGCTCCCCTGAGAGATAATAGTTTTCTAAATCAAGTTTATGAACGCATAAAATTATATATAAAATAGAGATAATTCCGTTAAATTTGATATAAAATACGTATACAAGTCTTGAAAACTAAATATATTTAAAATATGAAATTACTTATTTTTTTAAATAAAGCTTTATGTTATTAAATTCGATTCCGTAGCTAAACAGATAATTAAACTTTTCAATAGCGAATGAATGTAAAAATCAATTATATCAGCCATTGTATAAAAAATAAAATGAAAGAAAAATATTTTGTATGAAAATAAAACTGATATTGCTGGGAGTCGTTGCTGCAATTTATATTGTTTACATTAATGTTAGTACCAATGAAAAAGTAATTTTTAGACTCTTAAAGTTTTGTAAAAAGGACTTCTATGTGGTTATCTTACCTAAATTTTTAACCTTAAGGAGGAATCTTATTTTAATTTTTAATTAAAAACCTTAAATTTTTAGTAAATTTAAATTCATTAAAATTTTGAATAAACCATTTTTAGTGAGCACCTAAAAAGCAACAACTCGCAAATTTGATAGCTTTAGGATCAAAATCTGATTTACGGATGATTTACTACCTTCAGTAAATTAAGCAATTTATTGAAAGATGCCATCAAACAAACTTCATTACATAAAAAATTTTTTAAACGCATTTAACAAATTATTAATTTTAAAATAGGTGCGATGAAATACTTTGTCAAAAAGAACGATTATTCACTTAAAAAGAAAATTTATTATCTCACATTTTACTAGAACTGTAAGATAAACGTTAAAAAACAGTGGTTTGCAAATTGATTGGGTCGGGTATGAGAATGCCTTAGAAATTGAAACAAAATATGTCTTTTAAGACAAATATATAAAGCATATGTCTAGCCGTTAACATTGAATTTACTATTCACAGGAAAGTTTTACTACACTTGTATTATTAAAGTGTTCTTTTCTTTTTTTTCAAAATTTCTTTTTTTTTTCTTCGAAGGTGAAATTTTTTTTTTCGAAGTGAAATTCTTTTTTTCGAAAGTAAAATTCTTTTTCTTCGAAGTGAAATTCTTTTTTTTTTTTTTCAAAAATTTTAAAGAAATAATTATGTATTCTCACACTTCAAAGCAATGTTCTACTGGTTTATACTACCCATTAACTAGATTTTGAAGCCCAAGTACTGTCATTTTGATTTTTTTTTGCTTTGATTTATTATCGAAGAAATCGGAAATAATACTACTTTATTGATTGAAATTTTACTACATTTAAAACATCTTTTTATATCATCTTTTAAAATGTTAAAATAATTTTTTTCAACAATTTTACTAAAGAAACAAAAAGCATTTTTCTTCTTGAAATTGAATTTTATATCTCCATTATATTAATTTAGGTTTTTATGCATAATTTAAAAGAAATTTACTGAAATTTATGCTTTAAATGTTGTCCATTGAATAGCTATTTTTTTTAAAAGTTAGCTTATTTCGTTTAAATAGAATTAAGAATCTACTAAAAAATATATATACATTAAATTTTTTTTTAAATTGTAACTAATAGAAATAAATTTCTTCAAAAATATGATTAAACAACGTAAATAGTTTCAATTTATCTGAAAAACAGAAATTTGAACTTCAAGGAAATCCGAGAATATAATTAAAGAAGTTTTAAAAATTAAAATAAAAGCGGCGCAATTATTAAGCCATTATCTCATACAGTTTTTCACTGATTTTAAGTTTCTGTAAAAATTATTTTCAAGACTATTTTTTTCCAAAATAATTAACAAAAATGTGAGAAGTAGTATCACAATTATTTTTGAAAATTTAATTTAAAATTTTGTGAAAAATATCTTTTTTGAACAAAACCGGGAGTTCTAACTCGAGGATTTTAAATCGAGCCACAACAATGAACAGATGTTTATCGTTATCTTTATTAGATATTTTTGTTTTAATTAATAATTACAGTTTCAAATAAACAATTGATGTCATTCGCATGGGAGAATTGTTCCTATAAGACGTTAAAAAGTGATGTCTCCAAGATTACGATTTATGATTCAAATTGTGCTGCCATCTATTAGAGAAGCATAAAATGAATTTATTGTAGTTTAAAACGTGATTACCAAGAACAAAAGAGAAAAGTTTCCTGTTCGCTACTATTGTCTGTAGCAAAGAAAAAGACAAAAAAATTTTTCTATAATATAGAATCTTGTAAACTGTTCTACACGCACAATTTCAAAATTATTTTTAAGAAAATTATCTTGATTTAAAAGATTGTTTATTATAATGTGTTAAATAAGACTTCCTTTTATTAAATTTTCTTTCAGTTACCATTCATTAATTTTTCATTTTTTCCCCCCCAACTTTTGGGCTCGAACAAAATTTTTCGAGTGAAAAATAGAACCGTAATCCCTCTTCCCTTAGAAAAAGGCATCGTTAAGGGAAAAAATTCTCGATGCATTGATGCAGTGGGTATAACCGAATTTATTTTCTGATGATGTTGTTGCTACATGCAATATGATTTTTTCCCCTTTTGGCTCTTTTAGATATGTGTTTATTTTTTTGTTTTGTATTTTTTTTATAAAATAATTCTTGCAAACAAGGGTTGAGTTCTATAAAGGCAATGCAAACTTAGGTTTCCCTCCCTTTTTCAAAGAAAGATGAATATTTTTATTGAATTTAATTAAATATCTGTTCAGAAGTTTTTATGTACCTAATATTATGACAAACTGAAATAATAAAGCATTTAACCAGCTGAATGAAGATTATTTTTAAAATTTCCATTTGTATGGAATGCTTGCAAACAAATTCATTTCGAAAATCGAGAAATCAACAGTTGGAATGTTGATTCTGTGCAAATTTCAACTGAAATGATTTTCAGCTTATCGCGTATGAAACAAAGTTTTAATATGAAACTGATTTCAAACAATACGGTAAATAAAATTAGAGTTCTATTTTTAATTATGATGAATATGCAGGTACAAATTTTGACAAAGCTATTAATTTGTAACACGATTAAAAAATAAAAACAGAACCACAGTGATCTGCAAGACAGTGAAAACCTGAAAAAGAAATCTTGAGAATAATGCTTTGAAATTTAAAAACTATTTGTATTTAATTTGGATAGATTCAAGAAAACTTGAAAAAAACCGAAAGAAAAATTTTAAAAACTCTCAAAAGTTGCAGCCCCTAGGCATTGCTGCATTTCCAATTGGGCAGATTAGACATTTATCTAAGGCGGTTAGCCTTAGAAACGCCTGCAACTGCTGCCAATGCTATACAAGGTGTTCTTTGGGATAACACCTTTATTATAGTGCATGCGATAAAGTTTTGCGGAGACAACTACCTCTGGTTTCAATAATAAAGTTCGAACTATTTGTTTTAAAAAACCGTGCTCTTTCACCATTTCTCTGCAACAAATTCTTGACATTTGAGCACCTTCAATTCAGTGCTTAAATTGTACTATTTCTGGTCATTAATCTGCATTTGACACCTTCAATTCAGTGCTTAAATTGTACTACTTCTGGTCATTAATCAGCATTTGAGCACCTTCAATTCAGTGCTTAAATTGTACAATTTCTGGTCATTAATCAGCATTTGAGCACCTTCAATTCAGTGCTGAAATTGTACTATTTCTGTTCATTAATCTGCATTTGAGCACCTTTAATTCAGTGCTTAAATTGTACTATTTCTGTTCATTAATCTGCATTTGAGCACCTTCAATTCAGTGCTGAAATTGTACTATTTCTGGTCATTAATCAGCATTTGAGCACCTTCAATTCAGTGCTGAAATTGTACTATTTCTGGTCATTAATCAGCATTTGAGCACCTTCAATTCAGTGCTTAAATTGTACTATTTCTGGTCATTAATCTGCTTTCCGAGGTTTTTGTCAGAATTTCTTGTAAGAATGAGAAACCGGATAAAGACATTTCGATCCATCAAAACGGCACTGACGTCGTCAGGAAACGGAAAAACTTCCGCCTTGAATCAAAATTCTTCATAGTCATGAAAGATAATGGTCATACATGATTATTACTCACGGCACAATGTGATGTCATGCTATGTAGAATTTCAACAAAATTTGGCAAATGTCGTCAGAAATTTGTTAAAGTGGCAACCATATGTATTCTAGATAGTAGAAGACAATGGACATGTTTATGTAAAAGTATATTTACCAAAAGGTATAATGTTTTTAAAATAGCAAGAATCGAATGTATATTATAATTTCTATTTTAAAATTACTTGTTGAAGAAATTACGAAGAGCAAATTTTACAGAAAAGATCTAATTACAATGGAACGCAGCGAATATAAATTAATCACCAAAGTTAGGTAGTTGGTTTAAAAAAATAATTCACAAATCATGAGAGCATTTTTTTTTTAAATTTACATTTGAAAATTTTTGAGAGATCTCTCTTTCAAGATTATAATAAAACGGAATTAGAACTATTATTATAAAAAAAAAATCGGAAATTAGAACTATACTTCAAGGCCGTAGTTCTGAATGGCAGTTTGTATGGCAGATATAGGCACTTTTTGGCAATAGGCCGTCCACATTATGAAGCCC
Organism: Argiope bruennichi; assembly: GCF_947563725.1. Lineage (NCBI taxonomy): Eukaryota > Metazoa > Arthropoda > Arachnida > Araneae > Araneidae > Argiope > Argiope bruennichi. The sequence goes on from NC_079156.1 coordinate 110,895,991, forward strand.
TCATGTAATAAACTGATCAATTTTACTTTGCATTTCAGTAATATTAAAGTTATTCAGCATGTTAATAATTTATTTCACTTAATTTATGAAAATGGATTAGTTTTTATATATATATATATATATATATATATATATATATATATATATATATATATATATATATATTGTTACAAAAATTTTTCTACTATAAATACCGCCAATAAATCGTAATGACGCAGCACATTTAATTGCTATAGTTCAGCAGCTTGCTTGCTGTCTAATCCTCCAGTTTCTTTACTTGTCGGCGACTCCGACTCCTCTCACACACGACTTCTGACGATACACACCACTTCCGACGATACACACAACTTCTGGAGATCCACACAACTTCACTGCAGCTTCAGAGTGCCCGTCTTTTATAGTTCCGGGAGGCGGGGCTAGAATCTTCAGACCAATCAGGGCATATCTGAGTATATCTTGGTTCTTACTGGATGGATCTTGAAACTTCTCGAACTTTCCAGTATGATCCATTTAGTCGCCAAACTCGCCAAATTCGTCGCCAAGTCGGCAAATGGCCTCCAAGCTCTCAGGTCATTGACGCACAGGACAGATCTTACAAAGGGTTTTAACGGTTTTTCCCAGGATAACACTATTCGTGCCGGGTAGCAAAATTACAAATTTGTAACAATATTTTATTATTTATTTATTATTACTGTTTGGCGACCAGTTATTGCATGGCTTTATTGATTTTACTTAATTCCATTTAAATCGTTTGGATATATTTTCATGTCTAGAAATTAGCCCAAATTGTTAGGCACTAAAACTGTGTTATTATAATTGCCCTATATATGCTTTGTTCATTGAGTAGAAGAACCTTTGAATTGGAAATTGGTCCTGCGACGTCATAGCTATATTAAATGGGTAAATATATGATTATTTTGTCTAAATTTATAAATAATCGATCTAATCTTAATCTATCAAAAATTATAAAATAAATATCCAGTTAATCTAATTGCCTAAGGCGACCAGTTGGTTTGTTGGGAATATTTGTTTATATTTGATTTTAAATAAATAATATACAGTAGACTCCCGATTATCCGCGCCTGCCGCACTAAGTTTTTTTTTTTTTTTTTTTTTTTTTTTTTTTTTTTTGCTTCCAAGCAAAGAGAAAATGCTTCCAAAGCAAGAAGCAAACACAAATGACTGATTTCTTCAAAAAGGTGTAGTTTTACAGTTATGCTTTTGTAATTACATAATACATTACAGTATTAAAACAGTACATATGTATTAATTTTTCTGTGTATCCTTGACGCCTCTCGTAAGTACAAAGCACTTTTCTGTTTTCATTAACAAAATGCATTTTAGGTTAGTTTTGAGTGATATACTAAAATATTAAGCGTTAGTTAAACATTTCCTGCTGTTTATTTTACGTTTTATTGTACATAAAATGATTTTTCAAAGTTGGAATGACTGTTTTCTCTTTTGCTATACCCGTGTTTAGCTTTTTTCAGATTATCCGCGATTTTTGTTTTCTGCGGCGGCCGCGCCACCCAATTCCGCGGATAATCGGGAGTGTACTGTATTTTTATTATTTATTGTTCATGATTCCACTGAACTGTCTTATTTTAAAGCTGTGTTATTTTAATTTTCATCACTAAGTTCTGTTTATCGTGTATTTGAACCTTTCTAATGGAGACAGTCTCATGATATCATAAAGTTATTAAAAACGTAAATATCCGGTGAAAATATTTTCTCAATTTCTCGATATTATAACTTCAATTTTTTATTTGTCTTATAAACTATACATACATCAAACAGAAGCGGTCTTCCTTAGCTTTAACCAAAAGAAGAAAATTTTAATTTTTTAATGATTGCTATACCTTCTCTATACTACGTATACGAGGGAGTAAAAAATGTACAGCACAATGGTATATATCTATAGTAATTTAAAATTTTAAAGTATTTTGCTGAAGAAGCCATTAATACCATGCCACACAAAATTAAAATATTTAGGATAAAAATATTTATGCACCATTAACCCTTGTTGATCTAATTAATGGGTCACCAAATTGGGCTAGTAGAATATATTTTCAAAATGTCCGATTTAAACAATAAAATTGCAGTATATTTGTGTTCTCCCAATTTTTTCACAACACAACACCAGTAACGGATGTAGTTTCGCAGTTGCCCATCTTTCAGAGGCGCAGTCTTGCGAGGGATGAAAGCAACTACTGTTGCCTCCTTCCCTTAGCGGATGTGCCGCGGCTCAAACCAAACAGGATTTCGCGGAATAACGAGGCGCTTTGATCTCCGACCATAAAAGAAGACACTGCTCGTTATTTGTTTTAGAGAGCATTTAGGGAGGAAGAAACTACTAAACTTGGTGTTTCAATCATTCCGCGTTGCTTTTTGCACCTCTTGAAATATTAAACACTTCCCGGTTTACATTCTGCACATTCTTCGTTGACCATTTAACGCTCATTTTGATTGATATTTCCTTTTAGTTTAGGCCAGGGTCTTTTAAAATCTTTGTACATCTTATTTTAATTATTTGCCACTAGTTTTGATTGATTTTCTCATAGTCTAGTTTCTTTAACTATGACACATTTTCTGTTTTTCATTTGCCGGCAATTTTGATAGATTTTTCATAGTTTATACGAGGGTGGGCAGGTATAGATTATAAGCTAAAGTAGTTTTCGTTGATAATTTGTTTTGTCACTAAAGAATTTTGGAAGAATTTTCATAATGTATATCAGGCTTCCTTATGGCATATTGATACTAATTTTGATTGATTTCTGATTATCTGGTTTCTTAAACTAGGACGCATTTTCTGTTCTCCCTTTGCTTTTAATTTTGACAGATTTTTGTAGTTTATACGAAGAATGAGAGATATAGACTCTATGCTGAAGCTGTCTTCGTTGATAATTTATCAGTAATTTTTGGTAGAATTTTCATAGTTCATATCAGATTTTTCTTGTTGCGTGTTGCCATTAGTTTTGATTGATTTTTCTCATGTTCTGATTTCTTAAATTTTGAAGCATTTTTTTGTTCTTCATTTGCCGCTAATTTTGACAGATTTTTATATTTTATACCAGTGTTCATAGGTATATCAATAAAATTAATTTTTGTTGTAATTTGTCATTAATTTTTGATAATTTTTATTATGCTGTTTTTATATATATCAGGAATTTGTTAAATACGACGCATTTTCTGTTTACCCTTTATCGTTAATTTTGACAGATTTTTTTTCATAGTTTACACCAGAGTTGCCTGGTATAGACTATAAACTAAAGTAATCTTCGTTGGTAATTTGTCACTAATTTTTGTAAATTTTTATGACCATGTTTTCTTATGTTGTGTCACATTTGTCATTAATTTTAATTGATTTTCTTATGCTCTATATCAGGATTTCTTAAACTATGACGCATTCACTGTTCTTCATTTGTCACTAATTTGGGTAGATTTTTTTATAGTTTGTAGTAGGGATGACAAGTATAAACTATAAACTAAAGTAGTCTTCGTTGGTAATTTGTCACCAATTTTTGTAAATTTTTATGGCCATGTTTTCTTATGTTGTGTCACATTTGTCATTAATTTTAATTGATTTTCTTATGCTCTATATCAGGATTTCTTAAACTATGACGCATTCACTGTTCTTCATTTGTCACTAATTTGGGTAGATTTTTTTATAGTTTGTAGTAGGGATGACAAGTATAAACTATAAACTAAAGTAGTCTTCGTTGGTAATTTGTCACTAATTTTTGTAAATTTTTATGACCATGTTTTCTTATGTTGTGTCACATTTGTCATTAATTTTAATTGATTTTCTTATGCTCTATATCAGGATTTCTTAAACTATGACGCATTCACTGTTCTTCATTTGTCACTAATTTGGGTAGATTTTTTATAATTTGTAGTAGGGATGACAAGTATAAACTATAAACTAAAGTAGTCTTCGTTGGTAATTTGTCACCAATTTTTGTAAATTTTTATGGCCATGTTTTCTTATGTTGTGTCACATTTGTCATTAATTTTAATTGATTTTCTTATGCTCTATATCAGGATTTCTTAAACTATGACGCATTCACTGTTCTTCATTTGTCACTAATTTGGGTAGATTTTTATAGTTTGTAGTAGGGATGACAAGTATAAACTATAAACTAAAGTAGTCTTCGCTGGTAATTTGTCACCAATTTTTGTAAATTTTTATGGCCATGTTTTCTTATGTTGTGTCACATTTGTCATTAATTTTAATTGATTTTCTTATGCTCTATATCAGGATTTCTTAAACTATGACGCATTCACTGTTCTTCATTTGTCACTAATTTGGGTAGATTTTTTATAATTTGTAGTAGGGATGACAAGTATAAACTATAAACTAAAGTAGTCTTCGTTGGTAATTTGTCACCAATTTTTGTAAATTTTTATGGCCATGTTTTCTTATGTTGTGTCACATTTGTCATTAATTTTAATTGATTTTCTTATGCTCTACATCAGGATTTCTTAAACTATGACGCATTCACTGTTCTTCATTTGTCACTAATTTGGGTAGATTTTTTATAGTTTGTAGTAGGGATGACAAGTATAAACTATAAACTAAAGTAGTCTTCGTTGGTAATTTGTCACTAGTTTTTGTAAATTTTTATGACCATGTTTTCAGTGCATCTTAAGTTTATGTTAAGTTCAATGCATCTTAAGACTTATCAATGTTTCTTAAGTTTTAGCACATTTTCTTTGGATCATTTTTTTTTCTTATGCTGTGCCACATTTGCCGCTAATTTTGATTCATATTCTTATACTCTATATCAGGATTTCTTAAACTAGGATGCATTTCCTGCTTATTATTTGTTGTTTGACAGATTTTTTTATGGTATATGCCTAACTGCCGGGTAACCACGCACCCGGTGAGTTACAGATTATAAACAGCCTCTATTTTCGTTGATAATTTGTCACTAATTTTTGGTAGAATTTACATAGTTTATATTAGGATTTTTTATGGCTCATTTTCCTTTTATAGTCTAACTAAATTTAATCGACTTTATATTTCTTATATTATGGCAAGTTTTTTGTTGCCCATTTGCCATTAAATTTGTTTGATTTTTTTATACTCTATATCAAGATTTTTTAAACTGTGGCACATTTTCTTTTGTCCATTTTGACTAATTTGGATAGATTTTCTTTTATTTTAGACTATACTTTCGTTATCCACACTCTCTTCATGGATTATTCTAGTTTCTTCAGCTTGGGAATCAGGTTATTTAAATATTAGCACATTTTTCTTCTACCATTTGTCTCTAATTTTAGAATATATAATTTTTTATAATGCATATTAAGTTCTTTTTTAAAACAGTTGAACATATTCTTTCAATTTGTCTCTAATTTTGCTTGATTTTGTTATAGTCTAAGCCAGTATTTCTCAAATTATGACGTTTTTTCGTAATTTTTATTGTTTTCTTATGGTCTAAGAGTATTTCATCGGGGGGGGGGACTACATATTTGAGGATTTGAAGCTTCCGGCATGGTATTTGATTCTCGCCACTTGGGTGAGTACAGGAATGGTGTGGGGTCGACTACCTCCTATCGATGACGGGACATTATAACTCAAAAACGCATTTTTGGAATTATGTCTATTTGTGAAAATTTTAACTCAAAAACACATTGAGCTAGATTGATGAAATTTACATTTTTGTCTATACATCAAATTTGTAGATGTTGAATTTCTGGCTAAATGTATCTGTAAGGGGTCTGTCCCTGCATGTGTATGTGAACATGATAACTAAAAAAAAAGTGGAGATCTAAATAGATAAAACTTGGCATGTATCTTTATCGACAAAAAGATTGATCTGTATCAAGTTTTACACGCAAGCCGTGGAAAGAAGTACTGTTTTTCAGTCTGTATATTTGGATGATAAATTCAACAACACAATGATTTAAATAAATGAATACTGACATATGGTCTTGCAATAAAAACTTCAAATCTGTTTGAAATTTAATTTCAATCAACCGAAGAGCCCAAAATACATAGATTTTTCATTATATTAAAAAGCACGAAATGCGTCATGTCATACCACTACATTTGAAAGTTTGAAAGAGTGACGGTGGTGGTTGAAGCTCTCACTAGACTTGTGACTCATTCCATGGACTCTGATTCTGAGGGGACTAGAACTGAGTAGTAGCAGTTGTAGCCTGTCTTTGCTTAAATTAAGCCTCTTCGTATACAGCGGGGTTTCTGATGTTGTTGAATTTTTAATTGTAAATTTGCATTTAAGTGAAGTCATTAAGTAATTTAAAAAGCTAACATCACTTTGTCAGGCTTCAATATCTCAAATGCCCTTATATTATTATATGAATTAAAATAACAATAAACTTTCCGAATAGGATGCCATAGGTTTGATTTATATTACGTGATTTTGAATCGACTCCATTCAGATTTTAATTTAAAAAACAAACCTTTAATTTCACCCTCTAAGATTGGTCAACGAATTGCCATTCTTGACTTTAATGGACTCTTTTACACTGTATTTTACTAGAAAAATTTTCAGTTTTGTTTTTACGCTTTTGAGTCATGAGACTCGGTAGGGGAAAATAAAACAGAAGAAATGGACAAAATTCGAAGGGGATTCGAATTTCTAGTCTGAAACATCATAGTATGATAGAGTTTTAGGCTTGATTCGATTATCTTTAATTTTAATTTTAAAATTTGTTCTTAATTATATAGAAGGGATAACTGCATTCTCGCGTGTATTTAACGCAGTAATTAAAGCAACGAAAAATGCAATTTTTATTAAATTACAAAAAATATTTATAAAACTTATTAAAAATAGATAAAAATTAACAGGAGTAGTCTCCCTGAAACTTTCTGGCATATTTTCTGATAAAGGCGTTATTCTTCTCCCTCCATTTACAATTGTGGTTCTTGAGCAAAGCTGTGAATGCCACAAGTACTCTAATTTTTATTTTCAGTGTCCCGTGCTGGTAAGTTGTGTGCTTCTTTTTACATTCAGCCAGCAACAATCCATCCAGTAAGACCACGCATGCGTAAAAATTGTTTAATAGTCTTATATAATACTTGTCTTATGCAAGTATAATAATAAGTATATAATAATATTTTTGTATATAAGTAAGCATATAATAGTCTTATACAAGTATAATGCAGAAATTGTATAATACTTGTCTCGTCAAGATAAGAACTTGATACTGTCCGCTCTCTCAGAGCATGCCCAACCTTCCAGATGCGCATGCGTGATGTTACTGGCATCTTGTAACTGGCTGAGTGTAAACCCAACTTTAGTATAGAAACTGATGCATTATTAACAGTAAGACACTTTAACAGACAGTACAAAAGGGTCTGTTAAGGTGAATCTACACACTTGAAAGTTCGAAAATCGAATATATTTTTTTTTATTGCTTAATAATGTTCTCTGATCCTTTAGCTTTCAAACGATACCAAGATGTCGTCAATATTCGAAATATTTCTCGAATTATAATTATTTTTCTTGAGGTGTTTTCATTAAAAACTCTAGTTACGGTGTTTTCAAAACTCATTTTATTAAGAATGATATTTTTCCACTATGTGGCTTCATTCAAACAATCATAACTCAACAAGAAATGAACCAAATACAGTTATTTATATATCAAAATAATCTGCATGAAATAGCGGATGTTTTTTGCTTCAATCAAAGTTATATTTATAGAAACAAATTTTCAATAGCTATTTAAAATTTAAAATTACAGAAAAAATCTCGCTTTTTCTATTCATCGTTGATGAAAAAATTGTTTAAAAAAAAACTATATATTTTTATAACTTGATTGAGGCAGACAACATGAAGACTAATATTAGGCATAATATCAAACTAGAATGGTGTGTCTGTACAAATTAGAATTTAAGATATCATGTATCAAAAAATAGGCTAATTAGCTCATTAAATATTATTTAATTAATTAATAATTAGTGTAATATGGTTTTTTCTCACTGAAATGAGTTTAAGCATATATTAATGACCTACCGTGAAAAAACTGGATTTTTAAAGTTAAAATAAAAGAAAAAAAATCTTCTAGTGTGTACGTACACCTTAAAGTGTGGCGATTTTTTTTTCTTTGCAATTAATAGCTGAAATGCGGTTAATACACAAGTACTAGAAAATTGATTATGCATTTTGCATTTTGGGTGTTTTTTCCCCGATCAGTTGCTACCGAGCGGCAGTTATAATCACAAGATTACATACCAAATTTAATTGATTAAATCATTGTGTTTTTGAAATATCACGTTTACACGTATGCAAAATAACAGACTGACAGACAAAAAATTCCTTGATGGTTTTTATTTCAAAACTTGTCTCATATCTATAATTTGGTTGTTAAATCTAAGTACCAAATTTTGGCTATTTGAATCTTTTTATTCAGTAGTTGCAATGATAGTTTGTGTTTGGACAGACGAACTGACAGACTTCCTCTGAATAGATTTTGTTCAAAATATCATAGAAATCTACAAATGCAGTGTTAAATCTATAAACCAAATTTCACTTGTCTAACGCAAAGAGTTTTTCGAGTAGAGTATTCACAAATAGACATATTTTTCAAAAATGTAGTTTTTGAATTTAGAAAGGTCAGAAATATGGAGAATCACAAAAATTTCGAATGTTTGAAGATTACAGTATTTTTTTCTTTGCATAATTCACACATTAGAAAGTAAAAAGTGTAAGGAAATAAAATATAGATGGCTGAAAGGCCAATTTCTTAATTTTAAAGTGGTATAAAAAATAATTTTTATGCAAAAGCAAATTAAAAAAAAACATTTTGTGAAGTTATAGGAAATAGTTTTAAAATTTTACGCCGATAATTATTTGTAAGACATGTTATTGCTGTTTCCATTTCGTCCTTACAGAATTTTTCTAGTAAAAATAGTTTGTTGCCAGTTTACTTTTATTATACTTCTGTTTTTGCTGAAAATTTAAAAGAAAGATTTTTTATTACGTGAAAAAGATAACCATATAAAATTTCTAAATAGCCATATAAAATATTGAATCTTTTTGTTTTAAGAATTGAATATTATAAAATTCAAATTGTTGACAGAATGAAAAATATTAAATAACTTTTTAGCTACTGAAATATTTATCATATTGTGATAGATTTTGATTCTGTGTATAAAGAATTCCATATTTCGTTGGATTTGTTTAATTGACGTTTAAATTAACTAATTAAAATTGCAACTATGCAATATCCCTTTTACGAGAACAATTCAAAAGCAGAAAAACAGGAATTTTTTTTTTTTTTTTTTTTTTTTAAATAAAAGTTTGAAAAGTGAAATTTTGATGCATTTTTTTTACATATAATTTCAGTACTACAAAACTTATAACACAGTATTAACTCCGAATGAGAATACATTAAGAACACAAAAATTTTAACCGAGTTTGCAAATTTAAAATGTTAGACGTTTAAAACTAATTTAAATATTTATACTATACAGCATATTTCTTAAATTATTAATTACATGTTTTAAAATTTCATTTTAAAATCAGTATTTATTGATTTGCAATTAAATATTGATTTTAAAATAAAATTGAATTGAAACTGTTGAAAATATTATATATATCAAAATTATCGGTTGGGTAAAAATAAAATTTTATCATGATGATATTTATAAGCTGGCATGCTATTTGTAAACAGCCTGATTAAAATATATAGAATTCAAAAAATAGTTCAAAACACTCTATAAGACACATTGTTCGATTTAGAGCAATCGAATACCCCACTTAATGTATTTTTAGGCAATATGGGCTCTCTAAAGATGGACTTTTCAAAATTTAATTTAGATTTTTAATTAAAATTTAATAATTATTAAAATATAATTTTTAATAATAAAAATAATTTTTTTAAATAAATTTTTTTTAACTCAGTGACTTACAAGTATATAATTGCATAAAAACTATTTTTACAGCAGTTAAACATTTAAAAACATTTTTCGGTAAAATTTATTGAAATACAGAAATACAATTTTTATCTACTTTTTATAAATTTTTAAAATTAGTTTTATATATAATTTTACAATATTTTTCATGATTTCCGCTATTTTGATTTACAGTTCGGCGGAGTGAAACTGTTTACAATACATTTTGTACGCTTGTGTTGGCACATAATCGCCAAAAAAGAATTAAATTGAAAATAAAAATAAAGAAATCAAGCCAAAAATATTATTATATGACGAAACTTCTGACAAAAATTCTTAATTTCTTTGAATCGCCTTTTTTTTTTCGGTGAATAGTTTACTTGTATATTCAAATAAATGGAAATATCAATTGTCAGTTCTCCAAAAAGAAGCAAAAAGGATCCTTCATCTTGCAACTGCACAATTAAAAAGCAAAAATAAAGCATTCCGAGTAAATTTTATTTGCGTACATTCCGTTTCTCGATTATACCTTTAACGCATGTTTTGAATAAACGCAGGTTATGATGCAATTAAAAAATGCAACGAAACATTTACGGCATGCACGAACCCCTTGATAACATTCCAACACCGGCATGAAACGAGTTTCACTTTCAACTCAGGTATTCTCAAAACGGGTTGGTGAGAAAAAAAAAGAAAAAATTTTTCAGCGTGAATCTTCCCAAAAGCAGTGGTCAATGCCAAGTTCAAAGAAAGATCACTTTAAGGAAATGCAACAAAGCAAAATAAAATAATGATGACCTGCACAGAGCGAGGGGAAAAAAGAAATAGCAACAAAAAAAGGAGAAAGAAACGGAATCTTAAGTTTGACGCTTGTTCATCTGCAGGGTTGCCATTTGGCGGATTAAAAACAGAAATGGATCGCCAGATTCGTGCGTTAAAAATCACAGGGTACGCTTGTTACAGACTCACGCAAAATACATTTATGAAAAGTTAAAAATATTTCCTGATGCTATATTAGATGTGGAAGCTCATTTTCTAGGGGTCGTTCATGCAATAAAAATAAAAAAATAAGCATGCAGAAAGAAGCATTTATCTTTAAATATAGATTCAAGACTAAATGACACTTTGAATTGATAAGACATGGGATTATGAAAAAGGAATGTTGCATTGGGAAACAGAGATTTGGCATTACAGAAATGAATTCCATAAAATTAAATAACTTTCAGTTCAGAAATAGAATTTCCAATATACAAACTATTATTGTTTTTTAACATAAAATTATATAAAAATATGCCAGGTAATATGAAACAACTCCCGATTATCCGCGGAATTGGGCGACGCGGCCGCCGCGGATAACAAAAATTGTGGATAATCCGAAAAAAGCTAAAAATGGGTATGGCAAAAGAGAAAACAGTCATTCCAACTTTGAAAAATCGTTTTATGTACAATAAAACGTAAAATAAACAGCAGGAAATGTTTAACTAACGCTTAATATTTTAGTATATCACTCAAAACTAACCTAAAATGCATTTTGTGAATGAAAACAGAAAAGTGCTTTGTACTTACGAGAGGCGTCAAGGATGCACAGAAAAATTAATACATATGTACTGTTTTAATACTGTAATGTATTATGTAATTACAAAAGCATAAATGCAAAACTACACCTTTTTGAAGAAATCAGTCATTTGTGTTTGCTTCTTGCTTTGGAAGCATTTTCTCTTTGCTTGGAAGCAAAAAAAAAAAAAAAAAAAAAAAACCTTTGTGCGGCAGGCGCGGATAATCGGGAGTCTACTGCAATTTAGAAATACACACTTTTGGCAACGATATGACCCTATCGTCAATGTTTTATTTATTATTAAGGTATCCAAGTAGGAAAATTGCAATTAAAGTTGATTTTTTACATTTTTAATGTCCATTGTTTTCTCAAGAAAAATAGCATGTCTTGGAAGTTTCACTCTTTTTATTAAAGCGCAAATTTTACCGCGTTGTTTAAATTTCTATAAAAGAATTTCGGTGTTACCTAATTGGAATCTGATGAAAAATTCTCAGAATTTAATGAACTCATAATGAAAATAAATTCCAAAATAGGAATTTATGCCTTTAATTTATTCTGATTTCTTCCTTATTTCGTTTTGAGATATCTGTTACATAGGATGAATAAATTGCTGGATGTAATAATATCTGTTAATGTCTCTTTAACAAAACTCTCCCTGTCTTTAAAACTCATAAAAATGTATAGCAAAAATTTTAAACTATCTAAAATTACCAGCCAAAAAGACTGGATATGATTTTATTTCGCCTTTTCATAATAAATCTCAAAATGTGATATTTTTAATCATATTTAAATAGTTGTGGCATGTTACGGTTTTTTAAAAATTTATGTAAGATATAATTAAAAAAATTATTGTAAAGTTTTTTTTTCCTTTTTTATTGTAATGAAAGGAAAGAAGAAAAAAAAATAACAGCTCTTTTTCATGTTGGTTTTGACGCTATTAAAAAAAGAAGAAAGGAGAGAAGCGAAACTAAGAAGAATACAAATAATTAAACTTCAAGAAAAAAATTTACTTGTTTAGATACAGCCAGTCGCATGCATCAGTATAGAATAAGAATGACGTTTGTTAAACCTTTGCACGATACATTTTGAGTTCTCTATGCGAAATTATTTTGTTTTCAAAACTTTCAAATCTTGAATAGATGCATGAGATCTTCCGATGAAATAATTCAGAGCCATTTTATATTGTTTATTCATACAATGTTTTTAAACATATCAATAGTTTATAGGTTATTATCAATAATAATATAAGTAATTATATAAGTAATTATTAATAGTTATCAATAGTTGATATAAAAAACGCTAACAAAATGGAGCAGAAAATTGCTTTAACCCTTTAATTACTAACGGTACTTAAAAGTACTTTTAAAATCAGACTGTTATCTTCATAATACGACTATTTTTCTTATGATATTCAAAAAAGCATGAAGAACGTAACTCAGACAACAAACAGTAAATATCAGCTAAAGGCAGAAGTTAAAAATATTTAATTATTAATTAAAGTAATTATTTTATTTTAATTAATTAAACAAGTTTTTTCCCCTTTTCCTGGGTTATTATACACCAAAACTTAACTGATGGTACAAAAATAAAATTGTAAAATTGATGGTAAAATAATTTGGTAAATAAAGAGTTAAAGTAAATAAATATTGAAAATTTAAAAAATGATTGATAATATTTAAAATTTCAGTTATTATTAATTACGTTGTAAAACTCAGAAATTTACTAATAAATGTTATTTTTGCGTTCCGCAATTAATTAATGCAGAAGCAAGCGTAAATAGCACCCGGAACAGTTCTTTTAATTCTTTTTTTTATTTTTTTTATTAAAGTGAAATACTGCTGTATTACTTTATTTTCGAAACGATTCTCATGAAATAATTTGCGAGAAATTTATATCTTCTTGTTATAGGTCGTTATTCTGTAAAATGTTTTGATCGGAAAAATTACACAAATCAGAAAAAAAATTTACAGAACGAATTCTCATTTTCGTTTACAAACGATTTTTAAAGAAAGCAGTTACAAATGTCATAAAGAATGCAAAATATTCCTTTCGCAAACGATTTTAAATTAGTCTATAGTCAGCAAATCTACAATACCATCTGCAGTGAACCTTGGAAACTAGAAGAGAATTCTAGGACGAACATAGTTCTATTTACAGGAAATTAGGTTTCCCATTTTTGACCTTTAACAAAAAATGTTGACAGCTGGCACAGTGAATCTAATGTTTAAACGATAAATCAACAGGTGATCACGCCATTTGTATTTTTTTCAATCTTATGATTCATGTGGTTTCTGCTGGAAATTTCGGATTCTGTGAAATTATAGGTAAATAACTAATATAGCTGACTCTAGATAAAAAAATGTTTTGATGCTCTTGTTTAATAAAAAAATTTGCTTATTTACAATTAATGACTGAAAAAAAACTTTATTAATATTTTTTAATGCTCCAGAAAGTTATTGGTCTAAGTTTCAAGTATTTACAAACTGGTAATTGTTAATTATGCAATATTATAATATATTATATAATGTTATTTTATATTATATTAAATCTATTGATGACGATTATATGGTATAGACGATATATGCGAGAAAGTAAAAAAATATTTATTATAACTCGGCTGGATTCCAACACGCATGCATATAAAACCCTTTTTAGTAAATCTAAGAAATGTTTTTTAAATATATTTTTTTATGCAAAATATCGTTATGCAGAAATATCTCATATCACTGGAATTTTATTTTTTTAATATTTAAAATAAAATTATAAGTAGCATGAAAAAATATTAAAATTTCAAAAAGCTGCAGATAGTACAAATTGAGTTTTAAAAATACCTGAAGTTAATATTATCTATCAGTTATTAAAAATTTTTAATAGAATATAGAAATTTTGTTAAATAAATAATGCCAGTTTCTTATCGGAGTACGTAAATAAAATGATTTAATAGATCTATATATTTTGATTCCTAGGAATGGCAACCTTAAAGAAAAATACTCTTTTCTGCATTTGGAATAAGAATTTTTAATCATTAAAAATAAATTGTATAATAGATAGTCTCAAAAACCAACATGATGTTTTATATTATTAGTTACTAAAATTAGGCTAAAATCTATTTATTTGATTGGATTTTTACAACATACAAAACATTTATAAATTTTCATTTTTATTTATATAGACAAATACATGGATATAAGTAACCTAAATAGATTATTAATTAAAATAATTTAAAGAAAATGTATTTAATAACTCATTTTTTTGAAAATTTCATGTATTTTGATCTTATGTTTTGTTAGAACAAGAACTTTAATCTTTAAAATAAATTCAATGAAAACCTGACTGAGTAAATGCATTTTAAATTGTAAATTAGAGCATTTTGACTATGTATGATTAATTTTATACATGGTAGGAACAGATCTCGCTTAAACTTCATTTTAAGAAGTGATATATTATTATTATTCTAAGATGCTCTTAATATAATTATATTTAAAAACAAGGAATAAAAATATTTGTATTCTAATAAAAGAGAAAGTATCGAGGGGTATGACCAATTCTTTAGATAAAAGTGGCACAGAAAGGAAATTTTAAAAAAATTGCTTTTTAATTTTTATGAAACTAAAAGTCTTACATTTAATAGCATATTTATATCATTAATAAACGGGAATATGTTTGTCCTTCAATCTGTTTGTTTTCTGTAATTCAGGCTCTTTGAATTACAGCTACCAAATTTAGCATAAATATACCTTGGGAATTTAAAATGAGATGTAGGGAGATTCTTTTGAAATTTTAATTAACTAAAACTAAGCGAAATTTTGGCATTTTCCCTGTGCAATTTTCGAATTCCTTTTTTTCAAAAATAAATAAACAAATACTTTTTACCTTATTTTAAAATTCGAAAATTATTTTTTTAGTTACAATGCTACAGATCTATGATTCTACTAATAAAATGGCGTATTTAGTTTTATTAATATGGCTGCTTGTGCTTCATATTCATATATACACAGTTGGACAAACAGACTTCTACTGAGTTTAATCCAAGATTTGACAGAAATTTGTAAATTTGATGTAACTACCATATTCTAAACTTGATTGTTCTAGCTCAATGTGGTTTTAAATTATTATATTCATAGATAGACAGATATAATGCTAAAAATGCATTTTTGGAATTCAGGTGATAATGAAAGTCAGAGATTAGACCAAATCTTGAATTCGAATTTTCGACAATTACAATGCTATCTTTTCGTATAATACTCCGTATACAAGAAAGGAAAAATGCGATAAATTAAAAAAAAAGTTTGAATTTGCATGCTTCTTTTTATTTCAGTCATATATCAGATATAAGCATAAAAAGAGAGGAAACGACAGAAGGAAAAAATATGACCATCAGATTTGATTTATTACTTTTACAAAAAAATACATCCTTTCTTTCAGTCTCTCGAGAGCGGAAATATGTAAAGCTATATATTTTGCGAGCAAAAGATTCAGTTAAAATTTTTGAAGCTGCACAATCTTGTTTCGCATTCGAATGGGTCACATTAATTTTTCTGTTCGATAATTAATGTGACCTCTCAATGTCATTACAGTATGGCGTGTTTAAGCTTCGTAGTGACAAAAATTGAGTGTAGAGTTTGAATGTTTTCCTTTTTATTTGCTCTTATATGAAGTATGGAGAAAGTATAGTCATCGTCAAAAAATTTGAGCTCAAGATTTTGGCGCATATCTATGTTTTATACCTTTCTGAGTACGAAAACATATTTTTGGAAAATGTCAGCCTGTCTGTCTGTTTGTGACAAAAGTAACTCAAAAATACTTTGAGAGAGACGGATGACATCTTTGTTGGAGAGTGTGTGCGAAAGATTTGGGGGGAACACTCCAATTAGTTACCAAATAGGTCCCAAAATTTTATGCGGATTTACAATGTTTGGGTGACAATACTTTTATCAAATCTCACTTATATAAATTTTTTACATTTTCGAATTATATGGTTCATATACTCGCAGATATACTTACCGACAACACATACCCTCTGACGAATTGAGTCTAATATTTGATAAGGTGTGCAGTTTTGATGAAAAATATTTGATAAATATCATTCACTTTCCACCAAGCTATTTGCATTTCTGAATCAGCGTGTTCACAAGGACAAAGATGGACGAACCAACAAACTTATCAATAACCTATTTTAAGGGAGTGTCACGGAGTTCTCGAACTCAAGGTTCTTAATCTCCGGACATAATAGGCGAATAGAATAATTGCATGGCAATGTGATTACTTAGTAAGATTTTGTGCTTAGATAATTAAAGGTATTATTTAGGAGAGTAATTACTAATAAATCGTGAAAAAAGTTTATCAAAGACGGATTTCACCAAAATTTAAAATAAATCTGCAAATTTTATGTAAAGGCTGATTATGTGGTTCCGAATTTTATGTCGGTATCTAATTGCGTTTTTCAATGAGTGGGCTCACCAATAGATAGATAGACATAAATGCAGAAATATGTTCATCTGATTTAAACCAGCGGAAGTAGGCTCACCAAAACTTTCTCGCATATGCTGTCTAAAAAAGGTACTATCTCCCACCTCCTACAAAAAATTGTGAATTTTTGTCACAGACGGAGAGAAAGAGACATTTTCAAAAAAAAAAAAAAAAAAAATGTGTTTTTGAACTGAGGGAGGTCTGCTAAGCGGAGATTCGACAAAATTTTAAGGTTCAATTTTTTTTTAACAATAGTAATGCTTCTCTGCATTTACTCTGTGTAAGAAAATGTAAAAAATAAACTGAACACACACACAAAAAAAAAGTTTGAAAAAAAATTTGCAGGAATCAGTTCAAACTTTCGTGCAGTGACGTCTCCTCATCTTAGAAATTAATAGTGCTACAAAAATACTTATTAAGGAATCATATTATAAAACTAGCAGCAGACGATTCTCCAAAACATTCTCGCAAACTCTCTGTTAATTACAGGTACTATCCCCTCTCCTCATGCAAACTTTGGAGAAGGCCGCGAATGCCTTGCATGGCACTGGCGAACAATAATTCCGAAATATGGATATTTGCTGTGAATATAACACTTTCAGTGAATCTTGGCGGTTAATCCCTTATATGCGGTTAATACACGAGTACCTGAAAATCGTATATGTATTTTAGATGCCTTTTTCTCCCGACCAATAGACCTCACATGATTACATTCTAAATTTCATTTATATAAGTTCATCATTGCGTTTACGTGCATGAAAAAGCCCGGACCAGTAGACGGCCAACCCTTTGACAGATTTAATTCAAATTTTTTTAAGAATATACATTTTAGATACTAAATCTGCGTAACAAATTATTTCTCCCGGACTCTTTATGTTTTGTCGTTATCGAGTTCATTTGTTCTGGAGCAATCAGACAGACAGACTTCTACATTGTCCCGTTCGAAACTTGATTAAATCAACAAATTTGATGTAAAATCCATGCACCAAATTTTTGTCCATCTATGTCAAAATATATTTAAATTATTGTGCGCACAAATAGACAGATAGAATGCCAGAAGTGTGGAATTTTGACACATTGAGATTTGTCAACATTTCCAGTTCAAATTTTTTGATGATGAAACGTTTTTTCATGTTTCATATAATAGAAAGTGAAAACGCCACTTAACTTATACAGAGTCTGAATTTCTTAAATTCAAAGGCATATATGAAATATGTCTTACCAAATATCTCTATATCTATTACATTTCTTAAAAGTTTTTGTACTTTTTATTTTCTCAAAAAGATGACGTAAGCCATTCTCACCATCATCTGACGTAAATTCATACCATCACATGAGTCAATCATGTGACGTAAATTCATGTATCATCGTCATTATAAAATAAGCCTGAGAAACGAAATAATGCATTTTTTTTGCATTATAACTATATATATAATAAAGCTTGGAATAAATTAGACTGTGACATTTTCACTGTTACTGCGTTTTCGTTCTTAGGATCCTTTGAATTATGCTCAAATTCAGCATAAAGACTTATATTTTTATATTCTCGTTTTTCGCACTAAGTGTAAACAAGACAACATATAACATAATAAGTTACCATGATATTATAATTGGTGAATGATATTTAATCACATGTTTTAAGGAGGTGTGTAGTCACATTTATCATATTTTGTGAGGTCATGTGAAACGACTACAGTATCCTCCTTTGGAGCAAGAAATATTGTTTAAGCTTCTTTTTAATTAATTCTCATACATATTTTGCGATTCATGGATTTTTTTATACGATAAAATGATACATCTTGTTGAAAGATTAATAATTACATTTCTTCTGTACATAAAAGTTCTGTTTCGTTACATTTCTTCTGTATTATAAATCAGCTCTTTTTTTCTCTTCAAAATATAGAAAAAGTAATATATTCTGAATACTGTATCACTCAGATTCTCAATAATCCGACACTGCACTGATCTGGAGCAGCCAGAAGTTTTGTGGTTTTAGAAGGGCAAATGAGGAAAAAAAAGGCAGCAGGGGGGAGTTATAAATTACTGCATATTAGACTTAAAACAGTGGCATAGCGACGAGTCTACGCCACTGAGCCGTAAGCAATCTCTGAGGACAGCATCCGAGGCCCGAGCATCATTGTAGAAGACATTGTTTCAGAATATTCTTTGCATTTTTAATAGCAGAAGTCGACGATTGAGAAAGTTGGGAGGGGTAAGTGCGAAAATTTTAATACTATTTAAGCTTGCTATAAAATTAAAAATCTGAAGAAAAATACTGTTAAAGTTCGCTATGCTACTGCATTGTAATTATACATAACTACGCAGTGTTACAATTAATTATAAATATAATGCGTAATTTTCATTATATATAGTATAATTATCTGTATTGTTGTTGTTGTTTCTAATAGTATTTGTCATAGACAAAACCACTGCCTTTAGAAGTCAGTTATTTTAAGTCAAGGAGGCATCTCTTGTTTTTTCAGTAGCGCCACATAGGGCCAAAAGTACGACTTAGCTACACACATGTCACAACCCTTTTTATGGGGCGGACTTCATTCATGAATTTCGTTCACAGATCGTATTTTAGACCTGAATCAGAGAACGATCACCCCTGATCCAGTACCCCCAGTGGTATTACTCTCGACATCGACTTTGTGACCAGGACATATTTATACGTGCTCCAGCTACTACACACATGCAGAGCCTTTGCCCGCCGGAGTTCGAACTCGCAACTGAAGGGACACGAATCCAACGCCCTACCAACCAGGGTAACCCTACCCTATTATTTGTATAATTTAGCATATTTTGTATTTAGTGCAATAATCATAGGTTTTACTATTAAATACGTTTTTTGTAAAAATGAACTTCTACTTTTCCGGCACTTTAATTAATTTGGTAGGATATCTGCCAAATTTTGTCGTGTCTGATTAGGACTAAACTGTATTAAAAATGACTTTGCTGTATATAAACTTTGCTGTATATAAATTATCTATAACCAAAGAAGTGTATAATCAAATTATTTTATTTAGAATTAGACTTATTAGGAGATAATTTTTTAACTTAAAATGCTGATTTAATTAAAGTACCTGAAGTGTTAATAAATATAAAAGAATCGTTTGTATAAATTCATTACTGTCTATCACCATAACTGGTTCTAAATGTGGATGTTTTTGAGCAAGTTTAAATAATCTAAAAGAAAGGTACAAAAAAAAAACACAATATATATTATTAGAACCACAATGCCACAATGCTAGTTTTATTTTCATTTTATTCTTAAGAATCACTTGATGGGGTTATTTTCTCCTCTGAGGAAGATCACATGGTTAATATGAAGCTTTAAAATAAAAAGAAACAAAAGAGTAAATAAAAACAGTTCGGTTGTTAAACTCTAAATATAAGAATTTAATTCTCTTCTTTTTAAACTTGATAAACATATTGTTTAAAGCAGAATTTAATGCGAAGCTGCAAATAATCCAAGCGAATAAATGCTGCCAAACGATAAATATTCGTGTTAAATAGAGAAGGAAAAATGAATTAAAAGAAGATTAAATTCTTAAGAATATTTAATCAACTATTTAAAAAAACACCGCGAAAGCTCAATTTCGAAAAAAAAAATGATTACGAATATAAATATGACTTAAAAGAACAATATAAAAATAATACTAGATCTTGTAGCATATTAATAAAACTAATTTAGCAGAATAATTCCTTTCCCCCCCCCTTTTTTTTTTAAGAAAATGCGCTTGTATAAAATTACACAAGACATGTAATTTTTTGCATTATAACAATAATTTTAAAACTTGAAATTATTCAACTTAATACAATTACAAATAATTACCCATGTTAAAAAAATCTTTACAACGAACTAAAAAGGATTACGCAAACTTTTCACTTTCATAACCAATTCTTGCAAACCTCTATTCTATTTCAAGCTATTGAATAATCAGGCCCTCACTTAATAGATTTTTGCGGTGAATAGTCGTCACTAGCTCCATTATTCAAGATTAGAATTTTTTTCTTTTGGATATTAAGAAGAGTTTTAGGATAATATCTTATTTTGAGCATGGTTTAACAACCTGAATAGAGAGATTTGACCTTGAAAATTGACTATTATATCTTACTACAGTAGAACATTTTTGTTGCGAAATTTCATTTTCTTTCAGACTAACTTTCCTTTCTCACTAGACCTAAACATCCACTGAAGAAAATGTTAAGCCCGATATTTCTTTTGTATTTAATCTTTTGAAAAGATTTTTCCTTCTTTTTTATTTTTCTAGCCTAAAACCGTTAAAAATCCTATATTTCTTGAAATTTTGAGTCTGATCGTGAATTGATAGTGCTGATTTTTGCTTAAGGCGATTATGGGAGATTTAAAAGAAAAAGAAGACTAGCGACACAATGTAGCCTTTAGCTACTTTTTTTTTTAACACACTTTCATTCATAAAAGAATTTATGAGCTATTGTTTTCAGGACCAGTTCTGCAAATATGTACTCTTTTTTCAATACAGCTAATTTCAGTTGTGATAGACGAAGATGACTAAGTGAAATGTTACAGAACTGAATTGTATTAAAACAAATTTTAGTTTTAGAACAAATAAGAATAGTTAAACTAGGGATAAAAGTATCTTAAAGTAAATTTATGCTCAGATCGTAAGAGCCAAATATTCTACACCAAATTAATTTTGGAATTTCTTTGGGCATTTTACAATTAGCAATAAAACAACATCACTTTATAGTGTAAGATGGAGATGGCGCATGAGAAACTATAATATTTTCAGAATTTGTTAATGTTTAAATATAAACACTAATGCATCTAATGTATTTATCAAATATTTAAAATAATTGAGTTTAGAAATTTTTTTCTTTTTTCTTTTAAAGAAAACCAATGGGAAAAAGGTATACTTCTCTTTACAGAGGAATAAAACTTCCCTAAGTAATGCATTTTAACTCATTGCCGATTTCTGTTTTTACGCATGTGCAGTAACAAAGTCCATTCCTTCCGTTAAACAATTTGTGATAAAAGAATGTGCATCAGAAATACAGGACCCGAAACATCGTCAGCGATGTTTTAGTTGTTTTTCTTCAGTAGAAAATTTTTTCGCTGGCCCAAAATTTGAAAAATAAATTTTTAAAAATTAAGAAAAATTGATGATAAATTAAAAATAAATAAATTAATTAATTATTTAAAGTTAAAAATTGTTTCTAAAAAATTTTAATATTTTTTCAAAGTTAATTAGAAATTATAAACTTTATTTGATGATGAAAACCATCACTATGCATTGTAGTACGATTTCTCCACGGTTAAAATGCACCAGCTGCTTTTGCTGTAAGACATTATGCTGTTATATCTCGGATGGTATACATTATAAGTTTTTCCGCGAATCGACTCAACGTCCATATATGTTTTTTCATTGTTTTTGCTTGACAGTTAAGGAACTTAGAATATATTGTCCAAAAAGTATTATTGCATGAATTGGCGAGGCAATAAAAATATGTTTAACGAGGCAATAAAAATATGTTAATATGGAAGAATATCGTTATAAAATGATCAATAAACTCATTTCAAAGATTTCATATTTTTGAGAAAGGATATCGTTATAAAATGATCTATAAAATCATTTCAACAATTTCATATTTTTGAGAAAGGATATCGTTATAAAATGATCAATAAAATCATTTCAACGATTTCATATTTTTGAAAAAGAATATCGTTATAAAATGATCTATAAAATCATTTCAACGATTTCATATTTTTGGAAAAGGTTACCTTATAAAATGATCAATATAAAAATAACAAAAGACTGGGTGAGTAACAGATGGTTACTATATTTTCTAAATTACATAGTTATGTATGGTATTTCATTATAATATAAAAACCAAACCAAAAATATAATGCTTAAAATATGATAATACTGATCAGTTCAACTTACAAACGAATTTCAAATTTGTTCGCTTGTTGTAAAGAAACGAAGCACAGATTAAACTATCTCTGCTACACACAATATTGATTAATATCCATAAAATGAGATAAACTGCCAGGCGTACCAAATATATTTTTCGCGCCACTTAGAGTATGTAAAATTCTAAAATCCACAAACAGTGATCATGGCAACTAATGGGTTAATGTTACATTTGTAACAGATCCATTCGTTTACACCATAATGAGCGAGATCCATGATAGAAGAATATATTGATCAGAAAAATTTTACAAAAGGATTAGGCTTTGAATCATCATTCAGTAAATATTATTCAATAAATTCGCTTCATATTCACAGGAATATGTCGGCCAACTTAATTTTGCTCATGTTACAAAAGTAAAGCGCGTGTTGCCTAACATTAAATGAGTTTAAGCATTAAATGGCAAGTGACTATACCTTTGTTTTGTAATTTTGAAGTCAGGAGAACTGATTATGCTATTTGAAAACATTAATTAAGGACTTTTTAAATGCAACATCAGAGTATTATTATCTCATTGGATATAAATGGGATGTATATATATTAACTGAGATTCGAAAAATGAACATGCATAAAATTGTTTCAAGGATATATTCTATTGACTGTGTCCATTTTTTTTAATATAAAATTGAAATGTAATATAAGTTAATAGTAAATTATCTTTTCAGTTCTTAATCAAAGTTGTAAGCATTTGAAAACTAACACTTTCATTTTACTTTGCTTATATTCGTAGAAGTTATTACGAATATATACAAATGTAACTATTATAACTAACTCCGTAAGCTCCATATTTCGACTACATAATTTGAAGACGCCTTTCATTTTCAAATAAGAAAATAAATAAAAAATAAATTAAAAATAATTAAAACTGTAAAATTATTATACATTCAATATACCACTTATTGTATATTTTGAAATATATCAATAAAAAAATAAAATAAATCTTTTCAAAACTACCGAATGCAAAAAATAAGCCTAATGATCCAAACATAATAATAAATTATTATATTACATAATTACTTTTAAAAGAAAACTAAAAAAGAAGAAAATTTATCAAGAACTATTCCTATAGAATGGTTTTAACAAAAGAATACTTTTTATTTTTATAAATATATATGTTTACTCTATTGTTTATGCTGTGAATGTTTTGATTAATTTTCTTTATTTTCTATCGATTCAGCAGTCTAATAAAAAAAAAAAAGAATAATAATAAATGCATTTTGTGAAACACCGAAAACACCTTATAATAAATCTCCAAGAACTTTAAGTTCCCGCAGCGCAAGCGATGAACTGCCAAATATGGTAACCTAACGAAACGGGAAATTTCCTCATCCGTCGGATTTTAACAGTTGAACGATAACAGCAGTTTTTCTCGCGATCGAGAGCAGAAAACCCGCGCGTTCACTTTTGCTCTCTTGGATCCACGCCGCGGATTGAAGCACAGGAGAAAGGAATCGAATCTCTCTTGGGTCATTTTCTCCCCCCATCCATATGGGTCATGGGTTCAGGACTTTCCACTTCATCCAGAGCCGCGGTCAAACTGACCAATGATAAATGCTACAGAACTGACTCCAATAGAAATCAATTCAAGTAAGCCACTTTTTCTATTTTTCTTCAGTTTATTATTTAAATTATTCCGTAGAGCAAACAATTTTGAGAAACGAGTCGCTATTCTCGTTTTTCAATAACAATAGTAATAAAAATTATTTTATTTTATTCGGTGAAACAAATTTTTATATAACAGGGATATTTTTTTATTCCTTTTATTAATTCATTGTATAATTGCTTAAAGTTTAAAAAGATATTGTGTACAAAAAAAAAAAAAAAAAAAAAAAATAGAGGTTGGCAATGGTATTTCAAAACCATTCCCCCCCACCCCCGATTTATTTCTTTATTATATACATGATTATTGAAACTACTGTTTATTTATTTTTTTCATTTTCTTTTTTTCAAAATATTTAAAGAATAGAGTCGGAAAATTTGAAATTTTTAACAAAAAATATTTTATGAGAAAATTTTCCATATGCAAATAAAATTAATTTGTAAACACAATAAAGAAATAACTTAATTGCTATTATAAAAATTTTATATAAATGATTTCAGCTTTAAAAAAATTGTATTGAATGTATAGTGAATCTTATTAATTAGTCAGTTATTTATATTGAATTATTAAATTAATTTTATTTCCAATATTGCCAATTTTCTGAATTTGAAAAAATTTTTGACATAGAAAATGTCAAATGAATTTGATGTAATGCTAATTTTTTCAGTGTAGAATGAAGGGAATGAATTGTAAAAAATATTCTCTTTCCTTACTTTCAAAAATAAATAAATAAAAGTTTTTCTCTGATATTTATAAGTTTAGTAGTGATAACTTATTAAACAACTTTATAGTATTTAATTTCTTTTTATAAAAATAAGATTGTTTTCACGTTGGCACGTTCGATATAGATTTTTAATACACTTGAGAACGTTACTAATGATGACCATCGTTTTGGAATATTATTTAGTTAAGTATATTGCATTCAAAGAAAATGTTCGAAAAATATTTTAAATGTTTTTTTAGTTATAATTTGATATTGTTTCTTAAAATAATTTTAATTATTTTTCAGTTATAATTTCGAAAATCATTTTTTGCGAAACATTTCGGACCTCTATCCCCAAATATTATACAGCATTATAATCTTTGAGTCTTAAATA
The DNA here is from genome assembly GCF_947563725.1 of Argiope bruennichi. Taxonomy (NCBI): domain Eukaryota; kingdom Metazoa; phylum Arthropoda; class Arachnida; order Araneae; family Araneidae; genus Argiope; species Argiope bruennichi. Next base: position 110,921,535 of record NC_079156.1, read on the forward strand.
ACCATTCTTTATTTCATTTTTACAGTTTTCTTGTAATTATAAAAGCAGCAGTAATAATATACTCCCCTACAAAATGTATGTAATATGAACCCAATGCACATGCGAGAAAAATACTGTAACTTAAACAATAAAATTAAATGCTCTATAATATACTTTAAATTATTCTGAAAAATTTATTAAAAAGTAGAGAAAAAATCGTATGAAAATTAAAGCGGTATCATTAAAAATCTTGTTTTTTAAATTTTGCGCTATGTTTTGCATTTATATTTTGGATGCCAGCATTCATTATAGTAATAGTAGCAATATGAGGTTTGTGCTTAACTACAATAAATTAAATTAAATTAGCACAGTAACAACAATAAATAAATATAATGTATTTTCTTTGGATGGAATGTAACACACATATTTAAATCGTTTTTGTAAATATTCGATTTTTCTAGCCGCGCATCTTGATAAAAAGAATTATATATTGTAGAAAAGTAGTCTAAAAGAGAATCAAACTTTTAAAAAACTTTTTTTGGACTACTGCAGATTTAGTGTACGATTACATAATCCAGACATTTATCAACCATATTCACATGGACAAACCGACTATTAAAATAGTTGTTGAATTTATTAAAATCTCGAGAAAGATTTTTTTTTGTGTGTCGATTTTTACTTTTCCTATGTATATTTTGTATACGAGTTGATTCACTCATTGGTAAAGCGGAAGATGATTAAATAAAATTTTTACGATTAAAACCTCATCAAGCCTGCCTTTCTTTTGCGTATTCAAAAGAAAAACAATGACCTTTTTTTACAGCGCCATAAATCAGACGCTTACGTTTTACGAGTTTGAATAAAGAGGGATCAATGTTTTATCAAATCAAGGTTAAGGTTTTTGCATCTATTTATCTGTCAACTGCTGTCTTACACAATTTTAGTTTGAATGAATTGTGAATTAATTATGTATTGTTATCCAGTGTTATTTAAAAAGTTGCTTATTGCAGTGTTATTTTAAAAGTTGCTTATTGCAGTGTTATTTTAAAAGTTGCTTATTGAATTAAATTTTACATACTATATGAATTCTTATAAGGTATGATTAATTTTATAATTGTAATGGTATTAATTGATGCTCGCATGATAAGCGTATAGAAATCTTCATTAGATCCATTGAGCAAATTAAGTCTCTGTATATAATAATAAGAGTAATTTTTTAGTTTTTGAAATATTTTATTTTGTTTAAATTTTCTTCGGTATTATAATTATAGTTTGTTAATTCGAATTTTTCAGATTTTATAGACACGATAATATTTTTAGTTTGACTTACTGTCAATAATTTACGTCTTATGAACATGCATATTGAAAAAAATCGTTCAAAATGCCCTGCGTGAAAAACTATTAGATGTAGATAATATAAGACAAATGGTTAGTTGGTGGTCATCAAGAAAAGGAAGTTTCAAAAATTTCATTAGATTTGTTCAAAAGTTCTGCCTCTGTTTTTTATAATTTCTTTTTTTTTCTTGCTATACAAAATTTTATTTTTGATAGCTCATTTTTGCCTTTTGTTTTGTTTTGTTTTGCCATTTTAATTTTTCTTTCGAATAATTCTGTTTTGTATTTTTTTTATTTTGTTAGTTATCATTTACTTTTTTTCTTTATTAATTTCAATTTTTTTCATTCTTTTTTTTCTGATCAAACTTTGAATACACCTGGACCAATTTTCTTTCCATTAAATTACTGTTATCCTGAATTTTACCACCAATATCGCCAATTGGCTCATACTTTTTCTCTTATACTATGAAGGAAAATTTAATCGTTGTGCATTTTAGTTTCAATTAAATATGTTTGTTGGAAATAAATATTCAACAATTAATTACTGAATACTTATCTGTTCAGCAAGAAAAAGGTTTAAAAGTTTGTACTTGGTTTATTTTAAATAATTCTTTTAAGTCTATAATATAAAGTCAAATTCTTGTATTTCGCCTTCTCTTCTCTACGTTATAAGATCGCTTTCAAACCAGTGACCCCCCCCCCCTTCAAATGCTTCGACGAATTTCTCCGTGGATTTCAAATATTAAAAAAATAAGCTGGCAGGAGTATTCTGATCAAAATTTTTTGTATACTCTCATGCTATGATATGTTTTGTTTTCAGCTTCGTAGTACTCTGAAAAAAATCTAGTATGCAATTTGATAATCTTTCCTTTCACCAATTAATTTTCTTGAACTACAGTTATGGTATAAAATTAAGAAACTAAATTTCATGCATCTAGATTTTTATGCGTTTCAGTTATCGCTTTCTGTCAATCAAATTCGACGATGGATTTGGTTCAAAATTTGATACACATCTTAAATTTTAATGATAAAACTGAATGGCAAATTTCATGTATATAGCTACTTGCGCATTTGAATTGCCATGTTCACGTACATAAACATAGACAGATTTATTTTTAAATCATTTAAATTTTGACAGAAATAAACAATTTTGGGGGTAAAGAATACTCGCAGGGGTGTTTGTGCTCCGGGGAAACCCCGGAATTCCGGGGATTTTGAACTTCGATACCCGGAAATTCCGGGGATCGTCGTTCAAAAGGAAGTAGGAATAATAATGAATTATTTATTTTGATCTGGGTAATTTTGTTTGCTTTGAAAGCAGAAAACGCAAGGTCAGTGTGTGTGGTGAAAACTTTTCCTTTCTTTCTCCAAAGGCAGTGATAATGCGTGAAAAGGGGGAAAAAACTTCTTTTTTGTTCTTTCCTTATTGCGAGTTATGGCTCATTCCCCCGGTTCTCGGACATTCTCTTCTGGATTCTTTTCGGCAAGTAGGCGCGGCAGAAAAAAAAGGGAGAGACTTCGTTCGACCAGATGTGCGATCACGTGACCTGGGTTCAAAGGTCTTAATTTTGCAAAATTAATGGTTATTAATTTTGCAAAAAAAGTAATTCATTGAACTTTTATAATTAGGTCATTCAATACTTCATAATCGTAATTTTTCATTTCTCTCCCCCCCCCCCTCCCTTCTCGAAACTCCAAAATGTCGGTAGTAAGTCCCTAAAAGTTTCAGGGGATTTTTTGGGGTCCCACAAACACCCCTGTACTCGTAAAATTTCATGACTCTAACTATAGGACTTTTGAGTTATTATATTCCACGAACAACCAATAGATAGACATAATCCTAAAAATGTTTTTTTCTTTATCAAAAACTTGGAGAATCATCAAAAGTTTTTGAACTGTTGCAATATTTTTGCTTTCTGTACTTCGTCTATGATCTACTGCAAAGGACTGGCGTTAGGAGAAACTTTATATTCAAAAAAGGTCTTATTTTCCATACCTTAGCTCAGTTATCATTTCTGCAAGTGTTCTTATCAATCGTCATTATAGTGTTACGCATCTAGAGCATGTACGAAGAAACAAAACTAGTTTGGTTATAATTCAAAATTCATTCGAAGAATAATCAAAATTGTTTTTCACAAAGTTGTAGGACATGCTTTTTTATATTAAGAATGCTCAGATTTTCTTTGTTATCCAACAATTTATTATTGTACAAAAGCCGAGTTAGATACTTTGATGGATTAAGGTTCTCTCATTCTTTTTGCATTATAATCTATTAATTTCAAATAAAGTATTCTACCTTTTTTTCTGAAACTGGTGTTCATTTGCTTATTGTCATTTTTATTTTTCCATACTTTTACGATATTGAATACACAATTGTAAAACCTTTGTCTATATAAATAAAAGTAAAAAATTAAAAAAATAGTTCGTATGTTTCTTGAGTTTGAAATTACTGACGGGAATTTTTTCAAATTTTGGCACACAAACTGTGTTAAAAAGAAAAAAAGTTTTAATGATGGTTTTTAAAAATATTAATTAAATATATTCTTCCAATTTTGTTTTAAAATCTACGTAGCAGAAAGAAAGTTTTAGTAAAGATTTCATGAAAATTAATTAAATAGTTATTTTTTTATTAATTAAAAACTTATGTTTCATTCCTAGAAATTTTTTTATTTTTAGTGTTGCCTTTTCTTTGAATAATAATATTATAGATATTTTAAATTATTTTATTTATTTGCCTTCGAATTGTCAAGGGCATTCCTCAATTCAATTTTTCTGTTATTCTTTAAAAATTATTGATAGCTTTGAGAGAATATTGCCTTTTAATGGTGTTGAAAAATCGTTTGGTGCAATTGATATTCTCATTATTGTTTTTCAAAAAGTTCCAAACGATAAATAGATTTTGTACATTTTAATATATAATTTCATGTTATTCAGTTATTTACTGAAAGTGCGTTTCTCTTGGTTTTATATTATCATTTTTTTAATCATATGTTTTTTACAATATAATTTCATTTAAATACACCTACTAACGACAACGAAAGTGTTTTTTTAAAAATTTTTTATTAAGAATACAAATAATCTGAAGAAATTGAAGGAAATATTCAGCTACTTCTATAGTGAGTTAGTTAAAGCAGTACAATTTTGTTTAATTAACGTTTGTAGAAATTTTGATTTCTTTTTTTTAAGCTTTTGAAATTTTAAATCTTAGACATTCAGTTCTGTAATATATATTTTTGTCTATTTTAAGTGTTTATTTTTATATTAGATATATTATGTATCTATATTTTGATTTAATATTGTAACAAGAATTGATAATTTGTTTCTATATAAGCATTTTTTTTTTAGTTTGTTCTGAATATTATTCTGAATTTGCATTCTATGATGTTGCTCTTATGGATAACTCAGAACTAAAGTACAGTTTTATTTGTAACTGTATTTATAAACTCAAATTTCCCGCTGCTCGAACCAATACTTCAGATCTCTGGTTAGTCTGTCGTTTTTGGTAGTGTCATGTCTAATTTATCAGCTATCATTCTTTAAGTTTATCACAGTGCTTCAGAGAGTGATTTGATGAATAGATTCTTACTTTCGAATATCCCTTTACTGGAATATTATCAGATGGAATCATCTGCATTCTTTTAATTGAGCACTTATGGTTGAATGGTTTTATGAATCTAGTCCGAAACTCCTTCCTTGCACCCTACAGTTAACTCCAATCGGTCGCATCACTGGTCAGATCTGATTTGCACCGCTTCCTCGTGTAGGCGTCGACAAATTAACCGGCATCGGTCCGGAAGTGTTCCTCATCCAAAAGATACTATCTGGCGGTTGAGAATGTGACAATGGGAAAGATAACGTATCCTCTCGTGGCATCCACTTGTCCGCTTATTGTTTTAACAAGTTTCTCGGTGAGGATTAAAACCTCGCCGTGGTTTTGTTTTCACATTCTGTTAAAGGGTTGGAGGTCTTCGCGAACAGGTTCTTGAGGTATTGAATAGGAAGTGAGAGGTTAGATTTTGATTAAGTTGAGTTATGAATTTTTTATGGTATGGATGTTTGATTTTTACTGAAATTCTACCGCATTATATTTGATTATTAATTTTCTTTTAACTTTGTCCTGTGTGATATAAGTACATAGAAATGATTGTAGCCATTAAGAAATTCGATTTCGAGATTATGAAAAATCATTACGATTTAGATCTTCCTATGTTTAAAAAATAATTTCATAAATTTTTTTTTTGTAGTTTGTGAATTGGATAATAAGAGAATGAAAATAGCTATAATAAATAATAAATCTAGAATATGTGGAATCGTATCAAATGAGTAAAATTTTAACAAACTTGGATGCATGATTTGTACATGGAATTAGGATATGTGATCATAGAGTCTCTACATGTCTGTCCGTCTGTGTGCATGTGAACATGATTACTAAACACACATTAGAAATGGATGAAATTTGACGTGTGATTTTATCCTCAAAATGATAGATAAGTATCACATGTTAATTTTTTTGTCAAATCTTTGTTGTTGCACAGTCTCAAAAACAGCAGAGTTATATCAAATCTATGAAATTTTGAAATCTGAAGAAGTCCAAAACTAACGATAAATTGTCAATAATATCCTGCCTGGAGAGGCCCTGACAAATAAGAATGTGATCAGGTGAAGCCTCTTCCATAAAGCACTTGGGACAGACTTCAAAGTGCTTAGAAGTGCTTCAAAGTGCCTCCCCCCCCGGACAACTATTCTTATATCAGTGATGCACTGGTGTGACAAGCCACGCGGTTTTATTTCGACTTTTAGGTCTCTTGAAAATTTCCATGTAAGTTAAGAGTTTCAGAAGGCACAGAAGCATCACTAGCTTCCACTTTAGCCAGGGTGTCCGCAATCTCATAACTAAATCTTTTAACGGGTTGACTGTTTTTCATTCATTAGAAAATGATAAAGACTTAATCAGCGGCATAAATGAAATTTGATATTTGTGCATTGAATATTATACCTGATGGTCTGCATCACATTTTGGTGTCGGCCGATGAAAGGGATTACGCCAAAAATTCCAATTACGCCAATTTTTTCTCCATATTTAATCAAGGAAGAATTGAGCTGAGTAAATGTCGTTTGACAAAGCAAGTTTTGGATATTCTCTTGAACTTTACTTCCCAAACCAGAAATATATATATATATGTAACAATTTTTGGAATCCTGTCGGCTCTTTAATATGTAACATTATTTGTTGTGAAGCAGGACGCAGTTTGAAGACATAGATGAAACATTTTACATTTTTAAATTCTTTTTAATACCCATCGGGAAAGCATAATTATTTACAAGCAGAGACGCGGACTAGATGTCCGCCACAGCGCAGTACAAAAGCCGAAGTGGGGAAGAAGGGACGAAATAAATTATCCCTCGCCTTATATAACCTTAGATTTTGATAGGTAAAATATTTCTCCATAGTGTTAATATATTATTAAGATTCTGATAGGGATTTCTGACGCATGTCAATCACATGTAAGGGAAACACAGGGATCTTTTAAGAAAGAATGTGCTTACTGGACATTTTTTACCCCTTCACGCCGAGCGTGTAAAAGTATCGGAGTTTAGTCGATTCAGCAGTTTTATAAAGCCTATTTTGAATTAATTAAGTAAAGAAAGTGGAATTGGATCACGAAATAAGAGAATATTTCAGAATGAAGTTACTATGGGCTAAATTAAGATAAAATCTTGGAAATTATATAAATTGAAATTAAGAGCTTAAAATATCATTACACACACACACACACACACACACACACACACACACACACACACACACACACACACACACACACACACACTGCTTTAATTTGAATCTCTAAACGCTTTTTAAGTAACACATTTTGTAAAATTGAATTTTGTGAATTTGTAAAGTTGTACATTTAATTGAGGCCCACTTGCAAAATAACTAGATTCAGTAACTTGAAAATACATGAACTATTAATGGCATGCATGTTAGTCAGCTACCTGTGAAATCAGCTGGATTGGTCTCCTCAACACATTCTATTATACTCTTAATAAACTAATCATGCCAAAGAGCGTCTTGCATGCCATTGGCGCTCAATAGTTATGGTATATCAATTTTTGGCGTGAATTTAGCATTTTAACTGATTTATCGAGTCCTTCTTGGCGAGGTTTTTGGCGCTTAAGCCCTGGCATTTCGTTAATAGTATCCGAAAATCGAATTTGTGTTTTAGACATTTTTTTCTCAACCGACTGAAACAAAGATTTGACACAAAACTTCTCTTGTAGTCACAAAATCCTATACCAAATTCAATATATTTAAGTCATTGCTTTTTTGAATTATCGTGTTTAATGTTTTTTAAAGTACAGACCGACAGACAATCAAACCGTTGCTGGATTTGGCTCAAAATTTAATTATTGTCTACGTTAGAGTTGTTAAATCTGTCTACCGAATTTTATTTATCCATCTCTCTTCATTTTGTAGTTATTGTGCTAACTTATATTCGGACAGAGAGACTTCCTCTGAAGGGAATTTGTGAAAAATTTGATAAAAATCTACAAATTTGATATAAAGGCCATATATAAAATTTTATCCATCCAGCTCAAAGCGTTTTTGAGTTATCTTTGTCATAGACAGACGTTATGCCAAAAATGTGTTTTTCGAACTCAAGGAGGGTCTAAAACATGAAGATTCATTAAAATATCGAGTTGAAATTTTTCACAATTACAATATTTTCTCTATACGTTGTAAATGAGAAAATAAAAATAAGCGATAGATTTCACCATTAAAATGCTATGGTGTATTATTATATATCCAAAAACAAGTTAGCTGAATTAAAATATGTTCATAAAAAGTAATAAATATGGCAACCCTAATTATTCAGTTTGCAGAATATATTTCTTAATGTACTTAAAATCTTTACTTGTACAGTAAATGTGGAGTATTCTGATTGGTTAGCCAAAGTGACGAAAGAAAATGCCGCAGTTTATTCAGGTGTTGAAGTTGGAATTTTCATTAAAGATTTTTTTTTTTGCGATATTTTACGAAAATAGAAAATGGTAGAGGGCACGTGATCATTGATGGACTATCTAGGGGCCAGGAACTTTCTTTATAAAATAGAAATTATCGAAGTGATGCAGTTGTTTCAGTTGAACAATTGCTTCTTTTGTTTTCCTAATTATTTTAAATCTATAAAGTATAAATCCACCTGGTTAAAGCTAACTGCATATGTCTTCTAATAATTTACTGCAAATTATTTTACATTAAAGTATGACACCAGATCTTTTTTCCATCAGCAAAAGACATATTGAATTCTAAAATGAATTGATGAATAAATGAATTAGTTTTCATTAAATATTTAGATTATAACTTTTAACGAAGCATCGGCGATTTGAAGCAAATTCTCAATCTTAATAATGAAGTTTCTTTTAAATTATTAATAAAAAGATATGACGTCAGATTTTGGATCATTCAGTGGTGTGAATTCATACGATTAGGTTCTGACTGAATTCCAAAATGAAATTGATGTGATATGATATTATCTTGAATGGATTTAATTAAAAATATTACTAATGAGAATACATTTTAAAAAACGTATAATAAAATCATTATATGGCTTTATTTAATAAAATTGTATTATGGTGTTTAAGCATTGGATTGTTTGTGAGAAAAATTGCTGATTGAAGCTATTTACTATCTCTGTTTTTCAAACATGACCAGAAAATAAGTGCTAGAAAATATTAACTTTTTTATCTCCTATTATATTTTTATGACTTTTATTCCTATTGGTATTACTTATTTTAGTCTGCGTGTCATTTAATGTACTTAGCAAACAGAAAAATCAAGATGTGTAGAAAAGTAATAAAGTTAAAAGGTTTTCCTTGGCGTATTTACCAAGCGGAAATCCGCTGGTGTTATCCAAGATTTTATTTTCAGCATAAGAGCTAAGTTTAAAATGGTATGGAATAAAAAAAGAAAAATGGTTGTAAATATGACACTTCCACAGACGTGCTCGTTGATAAGAATGTGTAACGTTTTTATCTGTAGATAATCTTCATTTGAACAAACAAATCTACAGTGCTTCTGTTTTAAATTTATTAAAATGATTCAGCTGCAAGAATGAAATAATTTGTTATAAACATTTTGTGAACATGAATAAACATTTTTAAAAGCGATAAAAAAGGAAAACGACAAAAAAAAATCTTAAACTTAAATCAATAAAAAATAAGTATTAGTGAGTGTAATTTTCATATAATGCAAACGATTTTTTTCTCTTTAAAAATAAAAATTAATGAAAAATCATTAATATTAACTTGAATAATGTTAGATTAAAATACTTTAAATAATGCATTTTAGTATTCCTTATATTATTAATTTTAGTAAACGCTTAGTTTTTTGATTTAGAAATTTTTTTTATTAAGAAATAATAATGTTTAATAAAATTTGAAATGTTACAATTATCACAAATTTCTTTTAAATTTTGCATCTGCGCTTAGAAATATATTTCTTTTCCTGTAAGAAAATGAACATGGTGCTTTTCAATTTTATTGGGTAATATGATCAGGTTTATTTACTCCAAAGCTTGCACAATAGGGTGTTTGAGTAATTATCATATTTAATGGATGATGTAAAAAAGAAGACGCGAAAGAGGTGATAACTAGAAATATTGGTCGAAAGAAGTCTATCAGTTTGCACTTAAACTAAAGTAAATGTGCCCGATTCCTATTTGATTTTGAATTCCTACCTACTTAAAGAGAACTTTATTTCACCGCATATCCCAAATGATGTGCAATTAAATGGTAAGACCAATTATGTTTTTTATGCGATTATAATGCCACGTAAGTGATTCTATTGATTTTATTATTTTATTTCTAAAAAATCTAAAGTAAAAAAAAAGAGATTTTTTTTTTTTTCCAAATCTAGAGAATTTTTTTGCTAAGTTTTTGCTCAAACGTCTAATAACAAAATTTATGCTACTTTTCAAAGTTATGTATATCCGAGTTAAATTTGTATCCACTTATTTTTTCAATTCCTACTATTGTCTCACACTCTTCCTATATATATTTATATATCTTGTTCAAATTTTCAATCGTTAATAAAACAGTTTTTATTCATCCACTCAAGTTCAAATACATTTTTGTAAACTTGTAGTGGATGACACTTCATATTAATACAGTTTTTTTCAAATATTAATTAATTAATTAAATTTGTCCAGTTATTTCTATTTGGTCGCCAAAGTCGCCAAATCCATCACCATGTCGTCAGATGGTCGCCAAATTTGTCGCCAAGCTCTGAGATTACTGACGCGACACCCGATCATAAATAAGATAAAAAATTGACTTCATAATGTAATTTCAAATATTAATTCATGATTAAATTTAATTAATTTTTAATACTTTAAATAGAGTTTTAGCAGTTTGTAATGACAATTGAAATCAACAAGCAGTATCTCAATCGGTAAAATTCAAGGATTCACGTGAAGGTGAAGAATGCGAAATCAATTCTTGCGAAAGTAGGAATTGACTATAATTTTTTTTTTTTAATATTGCTTTTTTTGGCTATTTTTGTAATTGCAATTTTGTTATATTTCTACTGACGTTTATTGCTGCATTTATGATATTTTTATTGCCTATTTGAAGTAAATAATTATCTTTATTTTAAACTTATATATTTAACTTGTAGCAATTAATCTTTTTAATATATAGCAAATACTATTTCCCTCCGACAATAACAATCTGAAATTTTGCAATAAAAAGTAATATGAAAGAGAGTCATTTATGAAGGAGCAATGGAGTTAGTTCATCGTACTCTTTTTTTAAAAGAAAGATTTTTCTGAAATGTTCTTAATGAGAAGTTGGTCCACTTTTGCTTTCCAATGGAAAGAAACCAGGAAATTTGTTCTGAGTCAGATCTATCTATCAACGGTCATTTTACTAGCATGCATATTCGTTCTACCAAATTTCTAAATGGTACCGTTTAAGAGCCCAGGAGATTCGAAATCATATTTTTGTCTTTTGTACATGATAGAATCTTTCTCTATCATTCCTTAGTCAACAACGTTTTTGAAAATTCCCCAGAATCTTAAAACAACATACTTCAATTTATGTTCCCATGAGTACATTTATTTATCAGGGAAAAAAATAAATAAAAACAACAATATAAAATTAAATGAAACCGATGTTAAATAAGTATGGGCCAGCTGAGAAAATATAAATGAAACATAAAGATCCAACATTTTCTGTAGAACAAAATAATAATATAGAGAATTATTTATTATATTGGGGTTGACCTCATTTCTTATCTTAGGCTTTGGGGGATTTTTATAAGAATAATAATAAAAAAAAACTTCTACTGCTGATATCATTTCATTCGTTCGAGAATTCTCGAAATTCCTTAATTTCTTTTTCTTTTCTTTAGTCACGTACCGTTGCCTTATCTTTGTGTCATTGGGCTGCTTTTTCATTGTCACACTTTTGCAGCAATAGATTTATTTGGATCAGTTTTGTTTCTACTAAATATTTGCGAGATTTCAATTTTTTTATAGTTTTTTTGAGCTCAGTTTTTATGATTTGAATCGAGATATAAAAGGTTTTATAAATAGTTTAGTACTGATTTTTTTTAAATCCGATGTCTTTAAAAATCGTTCTGTTATATACTGAATGCTGAGTTATTATAAACTTTATTTTTAATTTATCCTCTAATGAACAAACAGATTTGTACAAGCATCTCCACTATAAAAGAAAGTTTCATAATTCAACATTTGAAAATAGTTGAAGAAATTATAAACGCAATTGTGAAGCTGATTAATTTATTTAAGTTTATAAAATGAAAATATCATTACAATTTTCCAAAAATTTGAGATTTTGATAAATTTTTACATTTTGTAAAATTGATGCCCGAATTGTGTCTATGAACATGATAATTTGGAAGCACATTGCTCTAGACGCATAAAATTCGATAAGAAAATTGGTCAGAAAGTCTTTCTTTGATTACGAAAAATTATTACGAAAAAGCCATTCAGTATAATGCTGTAGAATTTTTATTATGAACAATCAAATCCTTTGATAAATTTCTTCCAAATTTGTCAAAAGATGAACTTTTTGTCAATCTAAAGAGTGTCCCAAAATTAACGTAAGATTTGAATTTGCCACGATTCGTGCAGTGAAGTGTTGGCAACCTTATTAAAGAAACCGTTTGACAGTTTAGGGTTAATAAAAATGGAACGTTGCACGATAAAACAACATATTAATGCAAGATTTGAATTAAATAAAAAAATATTTTTTCCTTTAAATTGTTATGTTTTATTGAATCTTATACAGGATATGGTTATACATGGAATAACACATAACGCAAATGGCTTCCACGGCTTTGCTGGCACATATACATTCTTTTGTCGAGATTTTCCATGACATTTTTCATAAATGTGGCTGAATTTCGTTGATGCAGCGTTGAATTTCCTCCTTTAATGCATGCATGCTTGTGGGCTTGTTGGCATAGACCTTTGACTTCAATTAATCCTATAAAAAGAAGCCCAGTGGTGTTAAATCACGTGATTTAGAGAGACAATTCTCAAATTTTCAAACTGCTGCCGCCAGATTTTCATTATTTTTGAAATATTGTTCAACAATGAAAGCAAGTCACTCCATTTTTACTAACCCCAAACCATCAGCTGTCAAATGGTTTTTTTAATAGGGTTGCCAAACACTTTATTGCGCGAATGATGGCAAACTCAAATCTTGCTTTAATTTTTGGACACCCTTTATCTATCAGTAAATATCTGATCGCTTGTTAAATATCTGACAAGTTTATCATATCAAGGTTTCAAGTAGAGCTGTTGGCTCAGGAGATTATGGAAGAAACCCACCGTGAGTGATCTCTCCAAAATTTTCTGTAGTGAAGATATTAAATCCGCCTTCACCCTTAATGTGGAGTTCGGGAGATGCCATGAACACTACGAGAGCTCAAATTTTTATTTTCAGAGTACCGCATATAAGCATTTTATGTTATGTGGTACAGTGAGGAAAATTGAGTCTGCATTTTGGCTATTTCTCTGACCGACTGAAACCAAAATTGGAGACGGTATTGCAATTTTAGTAACAAGATCACTTCAAATTTCATTTTTTAAAGTCCTTGTGTTTACCTGCATGAATATATACACATTGAGAGACAGTCAACTTTTTGATGGATTCGATTCATAATTTGATTCGAATCCATATTTTAAATTCTAAAGCTGTGTTCCAAATATTATTCATCTATCTACTTATGTTTTGTTATTATATTCATTTTTACTCGAACAGACTGAAAAGAGTTTGCTTAAAATTTAATACAAATTTAAAAATTTAGTTTAAAAACTACATAATAAAATTTACCTGTCCATTTCAAAATGCGTTTGAGTCATGATATTCACAGATAGAATTTTCGAATTTAGGATTGTCTGAAATATGGAGATTTGACAAAATTTCGAAGTCGAATTTTTTTTGTTTATTAATTTTTTTTTCTTTTTCTGTATTTCATATACAAGAAAGTAAAAATTAATCGATAGTCAAATGTTTAATCCGAAACATGATACCGTGCTGATGACGGACTTAATTTGTCTATATTTTAATTTCAAAATTTGATTTCAATTATATGGCAGTTATAATGTGCACAAGATAAATGTTTTTATTATTGCCCCTACATATGTGAATATAAATACAGCAACTAAAATAAAGCTAATGAATCGAACATTGCACATCTGATAAGAAAATGAAAGCATTCTACGTATTATTTGATTCGTTTTAAATTATTTCCGAAAATAAAATTTTGGAAACCTTAACACTGTATTGAAAAAAAATCAGTATGATGATTTTATTAAAAATATTATTTGCTTTCATGAAACACGTGCCAAGTTTTAAGCAACCGATCCACAAATGTGCATTTCATTTAAAATACACAAATGATGAAATTAAAATAACCCGGATCTGCTGTAATTATTTGTATTATAATTCTTCAATTCTTAGAAATTCTCCAAATCGATATCGTTTTCATATAATTCATTGATAAGCTATTTTTCGATAAAAAAATATATCATTGTCTTTGAAAAATTCTCAGAAACTCTCAAAATGAACATCGATTTCATAAAATTGTTAGTATGCTATTTGTCAAATAAAAACTGTGGCATTATCTTTAAAAAATTAGTATTATATTTCAGCTTTAAATAAATAAAATTGAAAAAATACATTTACGAAGCAAAAAGATCGAAAAAAAATCGTTTGGTATGACATCAATGTTTTTCGAAACACGCCAGACTCGGTTATATGACGTCAGTACTTTTATTGTCTTTTTTTTACCAGTACAGAAAACAATCAATAAAATATGCAAACACTTTTAGCACCAAGAACACTTTTCAAGGCCTTTTTCTTCTTCTTTTAGAAAAATTCTGCTTTTTTTCTGACTCCACTATAAAGACTGAAATATCAGAAAACAGAATTCTAGAAATCTGCGCAAAGAACATTGCGCAATATTAAAATATTAGATCAGGTGACAGTTTGTTTTCCGAGCCTCAAAATTATTAATATACAACACCCACTTTACATTATGGCAATCATTAAATAAACTTTGATATGCCAGAAGTTCGTCGAAAAGAGTGGTTTAGGATTTGTTTTTGTTTTTAGTTATTAATTAAAATATACACAAAGAAAAGGAAATAGAAAAATATCATCTGACACTTCTATTCAAGCTGTTGTAGGCGGAAATACGCCCAAAACAGCTGAGTTTTGCTTGCAGTGCTTGAGGTCAGGCCTCATAAATTTCGAATAAATCTTATTTTTTATAAGTCATCTTTAATGAAGCTTTGTTTATTTACTATGCTCTTTTAAGTTTTTTTGAAAATTATTGATTTAAAGTTATGAAATTTAGTATACATATACATTAGAATATATTATACATTTTTATAAAACTTTTTATAATTAATGCATTGCTTTTTTTAAAGCATAGTAAAATTTTAATTTCAAAAATTTTTTAATGCTTCTTTTGTTTTAATTAATTTATTTTTTCACTTAATTTTTCATTATTTTAATTCATTTGACATATGTTACGTTTAATATAAAATAAATATAAATCTGGAACTAGATATAATTTTGTAATTTAATTTAAAGTTATTCTGCAGAAAATATTTTTCTACAAACGTAATGAGTTTTCATTGGAATTTTGGCTTTTTGATTTTTTTTGGCTAAAATTGATTTTTAATTAATAAAACAAATATGGAAATCTAAAATGAATATGAAGATTCTTTTTAATGTCTAACAGGAATTCTTAAAATAGATTGTTTGTTTGTTTCTTATGGCACTTGCCACTGACAAGCCCACTGTTACGAAGACAGCGATTTAAGCCTGAGGGGGAACGTCTCTTATTTTTTATAGCAGCGCCAACTAGGGCCAAGAGTACGACGTTGCCACTCACGCATCACTCATTCGCTTGCACAACCCCTTTTTACAGGAGGGCACATTCACACATCTCACAGATAGAACAACAGAAGACCAACCATGCCCAAACCGGGACTCGAACCCGGGACGCCCAGATCACGGGGAAGACGCGCTACCCCTATGCCAGGACGCCGGCTTAAAATAGATGATTATGTTAAAAAAAAAAATCGATTTTTTAGCACATATCAAGTGTTTTTTTATATTTTTAAACAGCCTACTTCATAAAAGCATTCGAATTTTATTTATAAGCTTATTCTTGGAAAGGTATACTGCTTTTTATAACTTCATGATACATGTTTTAATGGTACATTTTTAAGCGATATTTTCTCAAATTCTATATTTTGGCAGAATTTTCTGGAGAAAATATTGGAAATAAAAATCTAATGTACATTCATTGATGCATATTTCTTTCGAATTGAATTTTCTAATTTATATTATTCATAGATTTGCATAGTTCTTAAATGTATATAAAGACTCCGGAATTTCGAAATGTGTAAATCCATCAAAAATCTCGACATAAAATGTTCTGATGATTTATTTTTTCAAAAGTAAAAAGCAGAAATTGAAACATTCTAAATATGATCCACTGTGAAATATTGGGTTAAAATAAAAAAAAAAAAAAGGGCTTTAAAATGTCTTGCAACAATTGAAAATATAAAAGGTAGAATTCTATCCCAATTCTTATAAATCAAAATACCAATTACTTTCCATTCCTTTTTTTTCTATTTAAAACCGTCACAAATAATCACTTTCTAAATTTGTCTGAGCGAACTGATTACAGATAAAGGCTGAAACAGCTAAGGCATTAATTCTTGCCCAGCGGTTTTCCCTAAATGGATCGATCAAAATAGACAATCCGAAATAACATTACTTATCATCTTCTGATGCATTAACACTCTTTCTAAATCGCCCTGTTGGTAAATATAGATCTGTTGCTCAAAAATAAAAAATGCTCAATAATTCTAGCTTCGCAAACTTGTTTCACGCGATATAAAAATAAACAAACACAAAGAAGTATCAGTTATCGAACAGCGTGAGAAAAATCGGAGCAAAGCTGAAAGCCGTCAGTCATTCGATTCGATATAAGTCCTACCCTGCGGCACATGGTAATTTCATCACGTGCGCCAATTTTAAATGGGTCCATCATTTTGGGCACTTTTCCCTGAAGCAACCGTTGCAATATTAATGATGGCGGAACTGGACAGTGCTTACGGCGATATGGCTGGGGTTGTCTGATGGATGGTGGATTTCTTAGCTTCCATGCTTTCATTGGATTTGGCAGATAAAATGATTGATGTTAGGTTTCTTTTTACTTTCTCGTATAATTAATAAAGAGAAAGTATAGTAATCGTCAAGAAATTCGAACGCGATATTTCAGCGAAACTCCTGACTTTTTTATCTCCCTGATTTCAGAAACTTTTAGACCACCCTGATTTCAGAAATCACATTTTTGGAAAGTGTCTGTCTGTGACAAAGATAATTCAAAAGCTCTTTGAGCCAAACGGTTGAAATTTGGTATACGGTCGTTACACCAAATGTGTAGATTTCTGTCGAACTTTGTGCAAAATCAGTACAAAGGAAGTCTGTCTTGAACGTAAGTTAACACCATAACTACAAAAAGAAGAGAGCCAGATGGATAAAATTTGGTACGAAGAATTAGCATCTATATTCCATACATCTATCGAATTTTGAGGCAAATATAACTACGGGTTGAATGTCTGTCCATTCCGTCTTTTTAGAAACGTGCCAACGCGATAACTCAAAAATGGAATGATTTAATGTGTCAAATATGATATGGGATTTTGTGACTTCTAGTCCAGTTTTCTGTCAAATTTTTGTACAATCGGGTGGGAGAAGTACATCTAAAACAAAAATTCGATTTTTGGGTAGCATCAATCACATGCCATAGATTAATCGCCAAAAAAAAAAAAAATGCGCCAAGGATGACACGTTAGTTTCAGAATAATTGTTAAATTCCCGTCAAAGGTTAATGTTTTATAACTATTGTATGCCAATGCTATGCAAAGCGTTCTCAGAATAACATCTTTATTATGAGAAAGTTTCGTGGAGACCATTCCTGCTGGTTTTTTTAACTTTCTTGTCTAAGAAGTATGCAAGGAGAAAGTATTGTAACTCTATAACTCGCGATTATGAAGAGCATTCTCACTGCAGTGTTTACTGAGTCAGAAAAATACGTTTTGAATTTGTAGATTTCCTTCAAATTTTTTTAAAGTCTGTCTGTCTACCTGATTGTCCAACTGTAAAGAAATACAAAAACTCCAAATTGTGAAGATCTCGATGAATGAAATTTGATGACAGATTGAGTACTTACTCTTCATTCATATTTAACCAAATCCCTCTCTGAATTACTGTCTATCTGTCTATACATTTTAATGTATATAAGTGCGATAACTATAAAAAAAAGAAAAAGAAAACCTCGCACCAGTTTTATGAATGAAATTTTGTATGCAGTTTTAGCATCTAAGGAGTGCATTTATATCGAAGGTGTGTCTGTCCAAGGATTAGCCAACTGTAAAACTGTTCATTCGCATGCAAGTAAACGCTATAACGCCTAAATCCAACCGTTTAACTTATTGAAATTTCATGTATGATCCTATTGCTACCATTGTACTTTTGTGTCAAAGTTTGATTTCAGCAGGTCGGAAAAAAAAGCACCCAGATTGCATATTCGGTTTCCGTCACTAAATTACAAAACACAAAGCTCTTATTTGTGGAACTCCTTGAAAATAAAAATCCTTGTCAAATAATAACCCCTGTGGCATTAATGGCCTTGTGAAAGATCCGAAATTTTATGCGGGGGAAGGGAAAGAATTGTAGCTTTTTTAGGGAGTATGGGAGAAAAAGAGTCATTTTGATTTCTGATTACGTTTTTATACCAATCAGAATCATCTCCAAGATGAAAATTATTGTTACTGCTAAAGATAATCTAATAGAAGAGACTTTACAAGTAAAAATTCTCTTCCTTATTTATCTTGTCTTTACATATTTTAGCAACTTTTTGATATCGAATATAAAGAAATCTACACATTTTTTCCATCACTATTTGACTCTTTCGCTTGTTCTTAATGGATGATTTTAGTGTCATTCGATTCGTTAACTCTTTCTTTACCACAGTCATAAAATAAAAATAAAAATTCTTTTGGCTAACTGGAAGGCAAAGTTAGATTTCTTATCATCTAAATACTTATTGATTCCTTTCAGTCTTAAGCAAAAATAATAAAATATTGAATATTGAAGCGAATTTATTGAAATCGCATAATTCGGCATTTGATCTTGAACTTGAATGCAAACAGAGTGAGATATAGCTACAAAGGCTACTATACTTTTTATCCCCTAGTTGGTGAGAGTTTACAATTAGTGGATATTAAAATATTTGAGGGTTTGAATAAAGATGCCTAAATGATGCTTTTTGCGATACCTAGAGACAAAAGAAATGCAAATGAGATGTTCGGATATTCAATTATAAATTTTTTTTTCCAAAGCTCAACTCTGTAACTGTTTACTTTGATGACTTTAATAGAAGACGGTAAATGTAACTGTCTTCGTTGCCGTTGATGTATAAGGGGTTGTCAGAAATATTGAATCGATATAAAAGATCTGGAGTTAGGATCGTTTTACAAATAACACGTGCAATGAGTCTCTGCCTCTAGTCTATTTAGTGATGGTGGTGATGTCTGGAAAGTTTCCAATTAATTCAGTTCAGTTCAGGAGTGCTTTGAGATTTATGCTTGCCATTCGGCCGCTTTATCTTCATTTTTCTCGACTCCTAACAAGAAATGCTGTGTTTAGAAGAATCTTGATCAATAACGAACAAAGAAGATGGTTTCCCACTTAATAATTTGGCACTTATTGCAAAGTAAATATTCAACATGATCTGTATTGGCACATTTAAGGAAATAAATGATCATAATGAGATATTAAAAAGAACAAAAACACGCACAGCTTCTGAAAATTTTTAAGGCTGATCATTTTTTCAGAATGTTGCCAATAAGTATTTCTGCTTCTTTATTTTTATTTAATTAGTTTTCTTCGATCTATTAAACTTTAGTCCACGTGCATTTAAATAATTTCAAAATAATGAAAGGAAGTAATGCATAAAGTTTTATTTTATTTTTATTTATCAAAACTGGCAATATAAGTCATGTTACAAACAAAAGGTAGGTCAAACATTCTATGTTAAGGCTACGAACGGAAATTTCGTCTTCAATCAACAAAGAGCCGTTAAACTGAGGAAGTGGTGAAATAGAGACATTACTTCTTACCACTTCAGATCAAATGCAAATATTACCTGTTACCTCTTCATTTTAGTTTGCAGACAACTATTTCCTTATGCCATTTATGAGAGGTTAAGAGGAGTGACATAGAATGGTTGGCGAGTGGACTTCAATGCAATAGAAGGAAACAGTAATATATGATTTGAATTTTACAAATATCGTTTGGCATTCCATGCAATATTACCTACTCCTTATATTAGTAGTACTTTTTCGAAAAGTATGTTGTAATTTTCTTAAATCGATTAACTTTTATTTTTGGCCTTTTCAACAATCGTTTAAATACAGTAATTCTCAGCTTTTACAATATTCAAGTAACTTTACGGAAAGTGGTTAAAATGGCGAGAAGCCACATGCATTAGTAAAATATTCAAGAAAAAAAAAAGGTTAATATTTCACTGATTGTATTATTCAGTATTATTGTATTCCATTCATATCTCCATTCTTATTCAGAGTAATTCAAATAAATAGCCAATATAAATGAATTGCTCATACTATTCTCAGCTTTTCTTCTTCTGCTTTTCAGCTGCCTTGTAGAAGGGTAAAATTGCGCTGTAATTTATCGTTTTTATTTTATTTTTATGAATTGATAATATTATATTATCATCGATTTATTATAAATACACAGTCAAAGTTGTTTTGTCTGTACATGCCTATTCTTTTGCATGTCTTTCTTGTTCACAAAAATTATCAAATATTGCATGTCTTTCACGTCCATAGAAATTACCAAAATTAATTATTATTTCCGCCCTCCTTTATAAATGAAGTTATGATTACTCTCTGCGTTTTTGGTTAGTTACGATGCCATTTTACTACTTAGATTTTCCTCCATCTGAATTGCCTGTTTCAAATGGTGGATATAAAATTTCATAAACGTAAATCTGTGAATTTTAATACATAATAAACATAGGAACACGAAATGACTAACAAAAATTGTTGCAAATATTAGATAATGTTAAAAATAGGTACAAAAAGCGGATAATACAATTTTTGCAATTGTTTTTCAAACATTTTATGTTTGCGTAATGAATGTCTGCACAAATTAGTACTTTAAATATATTCATCAATTTTCCTTTCCTTTCGTTATTTTAATACATTATAAACGTATAAAACACGAAAGATCCAACAAGAAATATAAAAAACAGGAAAATGTTAAAGACGGGAATGTGAAAATAAAGATGACCCAATGTTGTATTTGCAACCGTTTTTCAAACATTTTTGTTTACTTGGTACATATCGGCAGGGCCGCCGCGTGAGGGTGGCACAAGGGCGCCTGGGCAAGGGGGGCGCCAAAATTTATAGTACTTATAGTTTTTTAATTTAATGTTACTTAAAATAAAGTTGTTAATTATACGCTTGCAATTTTGAATGTTTTATATTTTCTAAGCAATAAAATGATATTTTATTTTATATTTTAATATTATTTTACTTTTGTTTTCCTTTCTGCGCGTTGTTTTCTTTTGTGTAAAACAAAATTTGATTGCCGATACAAACAATAAAAACACGTTCCGTGTGGAGTTCACGCTACCACACGGAACGTGTTAAAAATCTAAGAATTTATAACATGTAACAACAGAAATTAGGAATGTTTTGTATCGGCATATATTTATTCTTTACGTGCTGTGAAGCTGTTGCGGCTCAACGTCCTTATTTGGTTTGCTTTTTTTTTATGATGGTGGCGGCGCCACCGTGCGTTGTGTGCTCTTGAATTAACAGGGAATACCTTTATTTTTAACCATATGCGTAGTCGCTGCTCATAAAGTGCGTACATTCTGTGAATTGCTTCGGATGCAAAGTACTGTTATTAATTGTTTTCAAATCGTTTTTTGTTTATAATTGCTCCAAAAAATAGGATTATTATTTAGAGGTAAATGAACAATCTAAATATATTATTAGTATTATTTTCATAGCAGTAAATATTCATAAAAAGAAACAATTCATTAAGAAAAACTTTTATCTTTGAAATTAACAAAAGAATTCAAGAAGCAACTTTTTATTTATCTCTATAAAACCCAGATAAATCTTACCCTTAATTGGGCAGAATTTGATTTATCTATTTCTGATTTACAATTACAATTTCCAAATAATCGAAAAAAAAATTTCTAAAAAAATTACTAATAATTATAGCTTTTTTTCATTAAAAGTTTATAATGTAACTGATATGTTTTCAATATTTCAATTGCTTATAACAAATGCTTTTTAGTAATTTGTATTAATATTGGTTTAATTTACTTAAATATTTTGAATCAGCAGAAAGAAGAAAAAATTTCACATTAAATTCTCAGAAATAAATTTTCCGAAAAAAAAAAATGTTTCTAACATTTTAGTTAAATTAGTTTCGTTATCTGGATCTTTATTTAGTAGCAAAGGACATAAATGGGCTTTCAACTTTCAAATAGTATATTGAGAGAAAATCATATGATGCAGCACATATAATTTGCAGCAGTGCAACAGAACCCCATAAAGGGGCGCCAAATTTCCATTTGAACAAGGGCGCCTAATACCCACGCGGCGGCCCTGCATATCGGTACAATCTAATATCTTTGAATATATTTATAATTTTCTTTTAGATATTCATAAATTATATATTTAATACTAACTGCGCTTCTATCTTTCCGTCCGACTTTTATTTATTTGGGCAAACATAAATATAAATGAATCATCAGAATAATAAAATGAACAAGAAACAGAACACATTATCTTCCAAAAATATGATTATCTTTCGTTTCAGCCAAGTCACACCCTGCATTTTTAATTGCTATCAAATGCATGCGATCTGAAAGAGCTGCATAAAGACAGAAGTCTGTTGTCATCGTATTCATTTCTATAGCTGGATCCCGAACTTGCTGCACTGCAATATTCATTCGCGTCATCGACTTCTTATTTTGAAAAATCCAATATTTCTTTCTTTCTTTTCGAATAAAAAAAAAAGAAGAGGGAAACATCATTCTTCAAGTCATTTGCATCTGGATGTTAATTTGAGCAGTGATGACAATGCCCTTGATCATTACTTTTCCTTTCAACCCGGCCATTGGAGGCAAACCTGTCGACAAAAGCGAAACGCTTTTCCAGTGATGTTACTCCCTCATTAACTTCTGCAAAATAATTTCAACATCTGCAAAGCGGGATCTACAGCCTTGACCTTATACTTTCCATGAAAAGTCCGAGGTTGACTTCTTTAGATCGTTATAAAATTGGTGGGATGACCTAATGACAATTTTATTTTTCGGAGATTGGTTTTTATTTATTCCTTCGAAATGCGCATCAGTCGATTATTGAGTTGACTGGGCTCATAATGACCACTTTTCATTTGGTAAAGTACCCAGATTTATTTACTTGAAATTGCAAAAACCAGTGGAGGTAGTTTCTAATGATAAACCCCATTTTACCTAGCTAAAGATTGGAAAATCAAGGGTGCTCAGATTTTTGTCCATATACCCACAAACATGAGAGATTTGTGCTTTATAATCTAGTAAAGAAAAAACGGAAATGAATTTTAATAGCACTTTTTTTCTCACATACTTTCTAATAATATACCCTCCCCCCTTTTGTCTTACACAAGATTGGAATGTCACGAGTGCTCAGATGTTTGTTTTTATAGTCCCACATGAGAGTTTTGTGTTTCATAATCTGTTTACTTAAAATTATAAAAACCAGCGGTAGTAATCTCCCTGAAACATTCTCACATATTCTCTAATAATATGCCCTCTTTTACCTAGCTAAAGATTGGAACGTCAACCTTTCAACCCTTTGACGAATTTCATTCAATATTTCATTCAGAATGACTCTTTAGATGCTAAAAACGATATATAAAATTTGATTTATCAAAAAAAAATCGCAAATTTTTCTCTGCAAAATTGTTAGATTGACTGTACGTGAAAGCACGTATCAATAGATGAACGATCCCTTGTCAATTAAATTCAAAATGTGGTACGGATCTGTACTTTAGAGACTAAATCAATATACCAAATTTTATCTATCTTGCTTTTTCAATTTTATATTAACCGTATTTACCTGCAATCGGACAGCCAGACGGATTGATTTCTTCTACATAGATTTTATTCAAAATTTCAGGGAAACTTCAAAACTGGACTAAATATCAAATTCCATTCATTTAGATGAAAGTGATTTTGAGATATTATGTTGATCGGCAACATTTCAAAAATTTGTTTTTTGTGCTTTGAAATGGGGAGACACGTCAAAATTTCGAGTTCGAATTTTTAGACGAATACAATGCTTTCTTTTGTATATTCCTTGTACAAGTCGTACCATGCATTAACGTTTTAGTTCATTTTAATAATCGAAGCTTTTCAAAATGAATTCGCGAATATTACTGATTTTATCTGTTTTCTCTGAGTTTCTTTATGAATGTTCTCAAAAGAATATTTTTTTCTTTTCAACAACACTGAATTTCTGACACATTTACAATACATTATTACATGACAATGCATGGAATTCGTTAATATTACTATTGTTCTCAATAATGGTCTTGAATTGACTTTCTCGTGTGACGATTATGCTGAGGTATTTTACAATAATAGTCAGGAAAAAAAATCGAATTCGAAATTTTGACGAATTCTTACGTTCCATACCTCTTCGAATCTGAACCCCCCCCCCCCCCCCCCGCATTTTTGGAATTATGTCTGTCGAACTGTCCCTCTGTGGACATAATAATTCAAAAAGACTCTCAGAAATTCGATATGCGGTCTTTACACCAATATTTGTAGATTTATATCAAATTTTGAAAGAAATCCATTCACAAGAAGTCTTATTTGGCTGTCCAAGTAACAATGTACGCGGTAACTACAAAGCTTAAGGAACTAGATCAATAAAATTTGGTATACAAATTTAACGTATATTTCCGTATTCGATTTTGAGCCAATTTCGTCGTGGGTTAGACCGTTTGTTGATTTATACTTTTGAAAACATGTAAGCACCCTATTCAAAAATGCAGTAGCATTATTAAATAAACTTTAGTATGGTATCTTGTTACTAAAATTGTTGTTGTGTCAAATTTTAGTGTCAATCCGTTGGAAAAGAAACATGCAAAATGCATATTTGTTTTTGTTTTTTTCCGTATTGTGAAGCACAAAGGTTTCATCTGCAGGATTTTAAAATTAAAATCTGTGGTGGTGCTCTTGGCTTCATCCAACATCAGTAATTTCATACGGGGGAGGAAGTTAACAACTTTATTAGATATATACGAGAAAGTTTCGGAGAAACCTCTCCCACTGTTTTTCCTCTTAATAAATTCTTGAATTATAAAAGACCAATTTCCGATAACATCCTTTTACAAGCATCTGCATTGTGGAATTCGTCAACAATGACAATTTTGATATACTTTTCGGAAAAATTCTATAGATTTTTTTTAAAATTAAAAAAATCACAGCTCAGTTTTCTTATATCTGCTCGGGTAATCGAGGCCTTGGTTGAAGAAATTTAATAACTGATGGTCTACTGTTTTGTTAATTCGCAAACTATGCTTATTGAAATGTTGGTTTCAAAAATTAAATAATTGAATGACAGACTGAATATTAAAATCTCAGATCTACTTTTAAATGAAGTAATTATTTTGTTTTATTTTACTACTCAACTCTTAGTTGGACAAATAAAAGTGAAAGTTATGGCAAATAAGTATTCATTTGTATTATTTGCTTTTCCAGTACCTTATTAAAATTTTTTCTTTCCATCTGAGGATACCTGGAAATAATAAAGAATAATGGAAACATCATATCACTATATTTTTAAAGAAAGATTAAAAACGATCGAAATATTGAAGATATAACGACATAATCCTTCATATGTCGTTAAACCGCAGTAATGAAAAACATTAGGGATTCAAATGCAACACCAGGGATTCAAATGCAACATCAGGGATTCAAATGCAACATCAAGGATTCAAATGCAACATCAAGGATTCAAATGCAACATCAAGGATTCAAATGCAACGTCAAGGATTCAAATGCAACGTCACGGATTCAAATGTAACATCAGGGATTCAAATGCAACATCAAGGATTCAAATGCAACGTCACGGATTCAAAAGCAACATCAAGGATTCAAATGCAACATCAGGGATTCAAATGTTCAATTAATTTCAATGCAAAATTAATCTGCAAATTATAAAAAGACATTTTGTAGCAGATATTCTTGAATATTTATTACAAATCCAGCAACAGTAAAAAAAAAACATGTTTTTTTTCAAATTCATTAACAATAATCATTATAATTATTATTATTTTATTATTTAAATTTTTTGGGGGGTTTCGCCATTTTCCTGTTAAATGCTTTCTTCATATACGTTAATAATTGCGTTAAATAACGTTATATTTCGTAACTTTTAACTGTTTGTTTAAATATAAATACTATATAATTGAAAAGGCGATTGTGACCTTTTTCCTACCAAAAAAAAAAAAAAAAAAACCAGTAATAACCAGTTCTGGAAAAGGCAAAGAAATCCCGATATTCAAGGCATCAATAACATTCACTAAATCAAAATAATCCGAAAATAAAAATTATAGTCGCTATTAGTTTAATTCAATTCTTTTTCTTCTTTTTGTTATGATAATTCTCATAGGTAGCTAGCTATCAAATGTCTTTGTCGTACTACCAATTTAATCGAACACTGTTTTTAAAATATTTTTTTTCGGTATCATTGCATGTAATTATGTAAATCTGAAATTTCACCGCAATAACAATAGGAAGGTTTGTTTATTTCAACCGTTGTGTCTAATATTCAGAGAAAATGGTGCAATAAAAATAGTGGTTTGATTTCGGGAAAATCCCCGAATTCGTATTGAAATAATATTGATTTTACATTTTTTACGAAGCTAATAATGAACAACAAAATAAGTTAGCTGAAATGCGAGGGTAATTTAAAAAGATGACGATGAAAATTTCTGTTATGATATTTACTTTAAATATACTGCAAGCAATCCATAAATCCGTTTACTTATTTGGCTATCTTGAGCATAGGAACACTACAACTGAAAAGTATAATTAACCATTAACCGACCTCTTTGGAAAATGCGTATCTAAATTGTCATATATATATATATATATATATATATATATATATATATATATATATATATATATATATATATATATATATATTTAATTTAAATATAATAAACAATTAAATATAAGTATAATAATTAAACAATTATTATATAAATACAATAATTATCTTTAAATAAACTCATCTTAACGCAAACTGTTGTAATTTTTCCATGAAGGATACTCGTCAAAAACAGATTATTGGTTAACTAGAAGAAAATGGGCTTGTAGTAAAATTGTTTAATATTGTCGAATTGGGGCCATAGTCATGCAGTGAGAACAATTCAAAACGTATTCTTGATTATTTCCATTATAATATGAAGTTAAACACAATATGCACCATATTATCAAGTACAGTAAACCTTCAAAAAACGCGATTTTTCACATATGCATTAATTTAATTATTATTTAAATTGTTCGATTTTAGAATTTCCCATTCATTCGCCATATGCAATAAAGTGTCGAGAAAGGTTTCATTAATTATAAAGTCTAAAAATTGTATAAATTGCAAAAGCAGTTGGTGGAACACAAAATTTTGACGTATCTTCACGTTTGGGAGCTCTCCTAGTTAGAAAAACACATTTTTGGAAAAATTTCTGTCTGTCTGTATGTGGCAAAGATAACTAAAAAAAATTCTTTGAGCTAGACAGCTGAAATTTGGTTTACTGTCTTTACACCAGATTTGCAGATTTCTGTCAGATGTTGAGTAAAATCTGTTCAAAAGAAGTCCTTCTGTTCGGCTTCTCGAATATAAATTAACATAGTACATCTATATTGTAGACACCTGTCAAATTTTGAAACAAAATCAATAGTGTTTGACTGTCTGTCTGTACATCAGAAACGTGTATGCGCGATAAGTCAAACACTTAATAACTTGAATGTATCAAATTTAGTATGTAGTTTTGTGTCAAATTTTGGATTCATCGGTTCGGGAAAAACGTATCTAAAACACAAATTCGATTTTCGTATTCTAGTAACCGCATGCTTGAGATGAATCGCCAAATAATTACCACGGTTGGCACAATAGATTCTGTAAAAATGTTAAATGTATACCAAAGGTGAATATTTCGTAACTATTATCCACCATTACCATGCCAAGTGCTCTCTGGGTTAACACCTTTATTAGAGAGTATGGGAAAAAGTTTTGGAATGACTACTCCTGATAGTTAAATGTTGGAGTGGAAGTAAAATATTTTTTATGGTCTCATAACACTGGCCAACAGTGAAGATAGCGATAACGAACATAAAGCGTCTTTAATTTTGTAAGAAATTTAAAAAAATTCTTCTAAAGAGACGCAGGAAATTTTTGATTTTGTAACAGAGAGATACAAATAAAGAAAGATGGTCATATTGAGGACACCTACAGCAAAATGTTTAGATCGACTCAAGTAAGAGCCTCCTCCTGCGAGTTTAACCTTCTGCGTGGCGCAATTTTCAAAAATTGCCAACAACGGTATTTTGCGAAATGTTCAAAAGCGAGGGAGCAGATGCCCAATCATAGCGCATAATAAAGGCGAAAGATAATAGGTTTGCCAGCTTTGGCGCGTTATCACAACTTGGCGAAGAAGGGTGTTAAACTCCGATTCACCCAAAAATTCTCTCTAGTTCTACATTAAACCAGTGGGAGTGGTCTCTCTGAAGATAATCTCGCATACTCTATAATGATCTTGTGATGCCAGAGAACGCTTTGCATAGCTCTGGCATACAATAGTTACGAAATATTAACTGAATGTGAATTTAGCATTTTTACCGAGTCTATCGTCTCATCCTTGGCGGGTCTTTTGGCGATTAATTCCTGACATGCGTTAATAGTATCCGAAAATCGAATTTGTGCTTTAGAAGCGTTTTTTCTCAACCGAGTGGAACAAAGGTTCGACTCAAAATTGCATTTTCAGTCAAAAACTCCCATACTAAATTTAATATATTTACGTCATTGCGATTTTCAGTTATCATATGTATATGTTTCTGAAAGTACAGACCGATAGGCGGTTAATCCTTTATTAGATTTCAATTAAAGTTTGATAAGTGTCTAGATTATATATGTTAATTCCGTGTATCGAATTTTATTTAAATCTTTTCATTTTGTGGTTATCGTGTTAAATTATATTTGAACAGTCGTATCGACAGATTTTCTCTGAGTGAATTTTGCTCAAAATTTGACAGTATACTACAAATTTAGTGCATAGATCAGAAATCGAATTTCATTCATCTAGCTCAAAGTGTTTTTGAGTTATCTTTCTCAAAGATTGACAGACAGAAAGACATTTCCCAAAAATGTGTTTTTCGAACTCAGGAAGGTCTAAAACGTGGAGATTCATAAAAATCTCGAGTTCGAATTTTATGACGATTACTATATTCTCTCTGTACTACATTTACGAGAAAGTAAAAATACATAATAACAAACAGAATTTTGAATGAAAATGCATTATATACACAGCAATTGCATCCATGGTCTCTTGAAAATTCGCTACTAAAATCCAGAGAGTACTACATATTCGAGAAAGTAAAAACATTGAAATTTTGAATGCAATAATTAATTGCTGGACATCTCGGAGCGAGTACCTCCAGATAACACTTGATTTCACTGATATGCTTTCTGCTGATAAAGCAATGAGTCAGATTTTCTCACGGACCATTAAGTGAAGTAGGAACAAAGTTCACGGTCAGTTCTGAGAACTTTCGTGGTCATTTTCGACTGCACGCTTGTTTTTGTTCTTCGCTTGGCGTAGTAATATTTATGAATTATTTCTACGTCATATCGTAAAATGTTCCCGTTTCTTCCATGGCTTCTTGATGTTTTTAAATGGTATCGTCTCAAAATTTTGTTTGTCATTTGTCCGTAAAAGGTTTGCATTAGATTGCGGTTCCATTTTTGAGAAAGCGAATTTAGTAATTTGCTTAATGTGATAGAAGCAATTCTCTTTATTTTTCAAGTGTCTTTGTATTCAAACATCCGTAAGAAGCTTAGATTAGAATGCAGTTTATTTTTGGGAATGTAGATTTAGTAATTTGCCGAATGTGATCGAAGAAATTGTCTTTATTTTTCAAGTGTCTTTGCATTGAAAGCATCTGTAAAAAGTTTAGATTAGAATGCAGTTTATTTTTGGGAATGTAGATTTAGTAATATGCCGAATGTGATCGAAGAAATTGTCTTTATTTTTCAAGTGTCTTTGCATCGAAAGCATCTGTAAAAAGTTTAGATTAGAATGCAGTTTATTTTTGTGAATGTAGATTTAGTAATTTGTCGAATGTGATAGAAGAAATTGTCTTTAATTTTCACGTGTCATTATATTGAAAATATTATTTTCCCGTAAGTAAATATTGAAAATTTAAAGTATTTTTTTATATAATGAGTTTATTTATTGCTTTCATGACTGTATTTCTTTTAACTTTCAAGATATTGATATTGATCATTAATTTCAAATCTACTGACTGTATTTGTATTACAAGTTATTCGGTAAAATTAAAAAAAAAATAACAACGGTATACTCTTACATTCTTGGCAATCCTAAAATCAAAAAGAGAAGACAAAAAAAATTCTTAGATAAAATATAATTTTTACATAACATAAAAATTCCTTTATTCCAAAATAAAATAAGAATTCATAATAGTAAGATACTCAATTTATTTTTTGTATATTTTAACAAAAATATATAAAAATAAATTTACTGGAATATAATTTAAATTATTTTACGAAGCTTAATTTAATTAAATTGTTGATTTAAGAATTTTCCCAAAAGATGTTTTTTTTGGTCAGTTAAATTTTACTATAGCAATTCAAACAAATAACAGTTAGTTTATTCTTTGTCGCATAATTTGTTTTTCATAATATCTAAAATACTAGCCCCCTTTGGCGACCAACATGTTCAGTCAGATTATTGATTTTTAGGCTGTTAAACATTAACATGAAATGCATATTTCTTTAAACAAAATTCACCCTGTTACTTGTTAAGACCGATTAACATGAATTCAAATTAAAACGCCTGCAAATTAAACGTTTATTACGAAATAAAAATGAGAGTGAAAATTCCTATTTTGGAACCAATGCCTAAGGGTAGCATTTTCGAATCTTAATTTTAACATTTGCAAAAGCACATGATTGAATGTTTTGATTGATGAGTTTTTAAATTTCATAACATTGAAAATTAATTTCTACAAATTATATATTGCATTTAAAAATTATTTAAAATATTGTTCAGGATTGAATTTGGTATCATTAGAAATGTAATTTTTAAGATTTAAGTTAATGCAAAAACCACTTTTTGTGAAACAATAGTTTTAGATGCTATAGTCTTCAATTTCCAAATAGCTAAGTCGTAACGATTACTCAATTAGTGATGGTTAGGCCTATTTTCGTGCTCGATTAAACATCGTTTAAAGCTTATCTCTTAATACCTTAAATTTTCTTTCCTCTGAATGAATAGAATTTTTGGTGAATTTTATCCAGAGCATTTCTGTCAATATTTTGCAACTACATTAATTAGGGAAGCGTCGAATTAAGTGCAGCTGCGAAAACATTCACTGAAGCAGTCTGAAACATTTGTATATGTATTTGTTTACATTTGATTGTTGCCATTCGACAATATGTAATAAGAGAGATTTTTTGCCACGTAGGTTAGTTTTTATAGATTTTTCTTTTCTTTTACTAACATTTAAAAAATATATTAATAATAGCATGGACTAATTTAAGAATTATACATCAAAGTAAATATTTTTGTTTTGCCAATAATTTTAATTTTTTTTTATCGAAGCTTTCTTAGATAAGTAATAAAATTAGCAAAAAAAAAAAAAAAAAAAAAAAAACACGGCAATGACTAAATGGCTTTAATGTATTTTATTCTTTTTAATGTATATATTATTAATGTATTCTATTCTATTCAAATGTATGAGTAAAAATTTTTTAAAGAATGTTTCTGAAATATTTTAATTATTTTTTTTTATCTTGGGCAAGACAAGATCAGAAGACATCCTATTTTCTTGTATATGAAATATAGAAGAAGTATTATAAGAATTTTAAAAAAATCGAACCTGAGAATTTGACGAATTTTCACGTTTTAGACCTTCCTGAATTTCAGAAAGCACATTTGGGCTTTACGTTTGTCTGTGAATACGATAAAACAAAAATGTTAGAGCTAAAAAAGCTCTCATTTGTTGTATAAAATTTAACCAAATTTGTAAATTTTTATCAAATTTTGGACGAAATCCATTCAGTGGAAGTCTGTCTGTTGTTCTGTCTGTCTGTTTGAGTACAAATGAACGCATATTTAATATCTACAATTTAGGACTCTTATCAAATTTTGAATCAATTATGTTAAAAAGGTGACCCGTCTGTGCTGTATTTTCACTGCACTTAAATGCAATGGCTTATAAAAGTAATTACTTAAATCATCGATGCTCATGTGTGTGACTATAACTGTAATTTCGTGTCAAATGTTGGTGCCAATCGATTGCCAAAAAAAAAAAAAAAATGAAATCTATGATCGCAAATTTCAAGTTATCACGTGAGAAAATTATTACTTTTAAGTCATTATTTGTCTTTATTAATTTCAGTCATTACCGGTTTAAACCGGTTTGAAACAATCACGAGACTTCTCTATCGGTCACTATCCCTCTCTGTCTCTCTCTCTCTATATAAAAAATAATAATTTTTTAAAACTTTTATTTTCAATTTTTCTAGCTGGCAAACAAAATTTTGGAGTTCGACCGATTTTGAGACGAAAAAAAACCACTCGTTTTATAAATATCGACGCATGCGTAATCTGATAGTCTCTTGGTTGTTTCAAACCGGTTTAAACTGGTTAATGACTTAAATGAATTAAGACAATTCGTAAGAATTCAGAGAATGAATAATATGGAAATCAAGTTGTAACTTTAATTGGCGATAAATCACCAATTGTGACAACCTTCTGCACTATTTTCTAATAACCTTAAAAGCGAAAACTGGATGCCTCAAAAGCGATAAATTGCCAATTTGTTGCCTACGCATTTTGAGGCTTCAAAAACCTCAAATCAAAACAACATCATGTTCTCACATGAAAAAAAAGTTCAAAATGCATATTCTTACGATAGACTAATTAAAAAGGCTAGATTCACACCAAAGATCAATATTCCGTAAGGAGATGCGTGGCTTGACCCAAAGACCACAATTTTATGCATAAAAAACGAAAAAAGAATTTTATAAGAAAGTGTGCGAGAACGCTTAGAGGAGACCACTGTTATTAACTATTTACTACATATTGCTTCGGAATTTTCTTTAAATATATTGTTAATTTCTAACCTTCAATAATTTTGACTTTTTTACTTTCTGAACATTTATAATTCAAATATGCCAAAAATATATTTCATAATACAAATATATCTGAAACTCGATGAAGGTATTTAGGGCTAATCCATTATGATTCTATTTCATTTTCAGTCAATGAAAGATGATGTTTTGTTTCTTTGTTTATCTTTTCATTTCCTGATACGAAAGCAGGAAATAGAGCAGTGAGATCGTTTTTTGATACACGATACTCTCTCGTGCTTTTTTTTTTTTTCTTCTTTTCTTTTCCGAACTCGTCTTCAGAAGCTTTCGTTTGAAATCTGAAGTGCAGCTCAAATTTAAGGCATCATAAACATGTCTGCCTGCGTGAATGGTTCGTTAAATCTGACATATTTGTTTACTTCATTTGTGCCGTAATTATGTACATCAGTAGCTCTTAAACCACGTGCTCCATTTTAAATTGAGTATGTGAATTATTTAGAATTAATCAAGTTCTATCAAGTCTATAGTCTTCACAATTGCCACATAAGTAATCATAGTAAGACTTACTATTAATTTATGGTTACTCTCCAAGCACGCCAAAATCCTGCCAATCGCCCAAGCTCTCTCTAAAAGTTTGCAATCCTGGGTGTATATCAGAAATATAAAGAAAACGGTTTTTAAAGTTGCAATAAAAAAAATTTATCGCAATTATATTTGGCGAGAAATCGCTCTAAAATTTTTCAAATTTGGCGCCCGTATATTAATCTGAAGTCTAGCCGTAATCGCTATGACTTGCCTATGGAAATTGATACTCATATCTTCCAAAACAACTATCTTATAAAAAAGCTTCTTGTATTGTCTCAAGATAAAAAAAGTGACCATTTTAATGATATAAATTTCATTTTCGTACAATTTTTCATTTAATTTCAAAAATATTTTTTAACTCAATTTGATATACTATCTGAAACAATGTTTTTAAATACTATGATGGAATTCAAACTCTCCATCAAAACATTGAAGCGTGTGTTTTTGCCAATTATTAAATCCATAGTAAAATTTTTGTTTCCGCTTTCATTTTACAATATATACTACACTTTGTAAATTGCAGTAAATTATTTTAATTGAATTCATGTGATTTAATCATATCAAATAATATGATTAAATATTTTTTTAAAGAAATGCATCCTTTATTAATAATTTAACGATCTAAAATTCAATAATCTAAGCTAACAAACTGGTCGCCAAAGGCCGCTAATTATTGTAAAATAAAAATTGCTTTAAACCAGATTTTGCAATTCTGGCTTTTCGAGGCATAGCCTGGGTACCATAAAACCGAATTAAGTAATATACATGTTTGCATGTATTCTTGACTTTTTTTCATCTTTACCAGTGACAGTTTTTAAACTAGGCAGCCTAGGCAGCTGCCTGAAATCGCGAAGGAGAGAAGCAAGTCAATTAAAAAAAAACTTTATCTTCTAAATGCCAAACAAATAATTTTGTAAAAAAAAAAAAAATTACCAATTCTGTGAGTGATAAAATATTAGGTATAATTGCTCAGAATCCTGTATGTTATTACATTTTGTTCGTCTAGTTATGTTGTGCGCAAGCGTAGATGCTGAACAGACTGGGATACTGTAATAAGCAAAGACTTATAAGACTTAATAAAGTTAATAAATTTAAAAAATAATCTAACAAATATCATTGCTATGATAAAAATGTGCGGAAATATGGAACTAAAAGACTCTTAAAAAAGAGGTCTTGTGCGCTGCTGAGGGCTGCAAAATGACTAAAACTTCCACTTCCAATATCATAATAAAGTATATTTTATTTTGTTTTGTTTCATCAAGTTCTAGAAGAATGGTATCCTAAAAAATTTTATTCAAAAATATACTAATGCTGTATAGTTATTTTCATAGCTTTCATCTCTTTAAACACTTTTTAAAAAACTTCAATAAGTTTGCAAGCTGCTATCTTCTTTAAAAGCTTCCTCTTTCTTTGTGACATTAATTCATTCGTAATAAATCTGACATAAACCCATTCCATTCACAAACGTACTACTATATTTAACTGATTACCAATATAGTCTCTCAGCAAAAGATATGTGAATAATGGAAAAAATTTATATTCATTTTGCTTTGAAAGTATTTGATTTTCCATTACTGATTCTTTTTTCTGGTGCTTATATTTCGTAAACAGGCAACAACACACACACACACATATATATATTGTCACGTTTATAGGCTTAAGAAGAGAACACTTTTGAACAATATCACTTTATTTGAAGTCAACCAAAGACCTCGGTTACTACAAATGAAGCTCTTATATATACATGTAGAATGTTCTAGAACATTCCTAGAACTAACTAAAGAGGAAATGACGTACAAGGATTAAGGAAATTATAATTTGAATATTCCAGAAACTTCTGGAAGAACTGAAAGGAAAATAAATTAATAAATAACAAATTTTTTTCCCGAGGATCGAACCAGCAATCTCTTTGCCCGCAGTCTGATGTTTTATCAACGAGCCACGGAGACATGTAGCTAGCTAGCTTCGTTGCATTATATATATATATATATATATATATATATATATATATATATATATATATATATATATATATATATATATATATATATATATATATATATATATATATATATATATATATATATATATATATATATATATATATATATATATATATATATATATATATATATATATGTAATGATATTTTAAGCTAGCTTCGTTGCATTATATATATATATATGTAATGATATTTTAATTCTAATTTCAATTTAATTAATTTCCAAGATTTTATCAATTTAACCCATCGTAACTTCATTCTAAAATATTCTCTTATTTCCTGATCCAATTCCACTTTCCGTTTAATTAATCCCTTTGTATAAATAATGCCCCATCAGTACTACGCATCAAATGAAAGTGATACTTTTGCCTATCCTATGTTATATAAGGCTAGTGATCATTTGTTAGTCCCTTTTTTCTTACTTCTGCTTTTGTGGTGCGCTGCGTCTGCTTGCAAATAAATTGCTTTCCCGAGATGGATATTAAAGAGAATTAAAAATATAAGGTCTCGTCTATGTGTTCAAACCTGCACTCTGCTTCAAGCAAAATAATGTTACATATTATTTAGTATGTTATATATATATATATATATATATATATATATATATATATATATATATATATATATATATATATATATATATATATATATATATATATATATATATATATATATATATATATATATATATATATATATATATATATATATATATATATATATATATATATATATATATATATACATATAACTTCTTAAAGAATAAATTTATTTACTGCATATAACAAGTACGTAACATATATTCTTCAAGGTACAGTACAGTACGTAAAATATATTCTTTAAGAAGCTTCCATTGGTTTCTATGAATATATAAAAATAAAAAAGTTTTTTATAGTATATCTATCTATATAAGAAGTAGTTGGTATATATGCATGTGTCCGTTTCTATTTTCTTATGTTTGTTCTGATCGTTGCACGAACTGAGGCCGAATACAGCACTTGGTGAATTATCTCGGAGGGGGGGGGGTCAGAAGATTGATTGCTAGTTCATGTCTCTGCTCGTTTATTTGATGACACAATAGGTCAAAAAGGCAACAAATTATAAATGTAATTTCGATATGCGGTCTTACACTAAACTAATATATTTGTATAAAATATTCAGTCCTAACCACTGGTCCGATTTCGCCATTTTTTTGTTTCGTATGAAAGCCTTAGTGAATTCTAAGATAAGTTATCAATGGTTGTCTTCGAATTCATTTCAAAATAAATTTTGAATGATCCAAAAATCGTATCGTATAATAGATTTTGACATAGCCCCTAATCTCTAGAAGTGACCAATTTTATTCAGTCAAGTAATTTCATCTCATAACATGCATAGACAACCAATCATTATACTTTATGTTTATTGTACAAGTATAATTTAAAATATACCTTTCATTTATTGTGATAAGATATAGTTCATCAAAATTTGTTGATAGGATTTAGTTAATACTATAAATATGGAGGGCGAAACTAATTATATAAAAATAATAATATAAATAAGTATTAATTAGTTAATATATACAGAAATCATTGCAAAGATCTTAAGCGTATCGAACTAATGAAACTTTTCACCTGCCGATATTTTACCGTTATGAGTATAAAAAAACAATAACGGCTATTATTTGCTTCCTTCCCTTTTTCTTGTTTTAACCACTCTCCACTTTCCTTCATTCTGTGTAAATTGTTGTGATGTGAAAGGCAGGTGCATTCTGCAGTGGTGGCAGATGCTACGCATTTCCGTTTCTATTGCTCACGCTATGAACTGTGATTTTTCCTGCTTAACTGTAAAATATATAGATTAATCAGTGTGATCACGTAGTTCGAGTAAAATTAGAGAACAGTTATAATCTAATGATAATTTTAATTCATGTATTCTATTTTGGAATAGGTAATCAAAACCGAATTTGATATGGATTTTTCTTGTAATAACGACCCAAATGTTTTTGTTCTATGATCTCTAGGCAGTTAGTTACCTTTAAAAAATCTCTAGGCAGTTACCTTTAATATATAATATCGTTATATATATATATGATATGCGTGTGTTTGTGTGTGTAATGATATCTCTTAATCTATTTTAAATTCTAATTTCTTTCCTACTTTTTTATCTTAATTTATTCCATAACACTTTATTCTAAAATTTTCTTTTATTTCCTGATCCAAATCTCACTTTTTTTACTTAATTATTTCCAACTCGAGTTCTCTAAACTGAATGACTAATACTACTCTCATGAATTAAGTTCTTATAAGTTCTTACTCTAATTAATTAAGTGATAAAAATCCCTAACGCTTCGGCATACCTTCCAAAGATACCCAAGATTCCCTTTCCTGGATCGACACTTGTCAAAGAAATGCCTATAAAAATTTCTTAGCAAAAACACTAAAAGAAAAAAAATTCTTTTGGTATGAACAGATATATTCCACCTTTGCCCCCTTGTACAAATCATGCTCTCCCGTGGAAAAATAAAGATTCCAAATCGTCCTCATATCTGCTGAAAACTTGTATTTAAAAATCTGTCCATAAAATATGCTATTGCAATTTCAATACATAAAAGAAATAAAACAGGAAAAAAATTGTTAAAAGCATTTTCTTTTATAAAATATTTTTAGTTTGTAATTTTGATTATTTTCTACTTTTTTTAATCTTAAATTTATAATTTTTATACATAGTTTTTTTTATATAAATACATTATGTGCGCAATATGTATACATTAATACATAATATATTTACACAATATATAATACATAAATTATTTATATAAATACATTATGTGGTATCTTAAATCAACTTTTCAAAGCTCACTAGCACATTGAAATAATTAAAATTTAATTACATGAAAAATTTCTGATTATTTTAAAATTATTTTATTCTGATCATTTTAAAATATTATAATGTTATTGGGACACACATCTATACAAAATTTCATAACCCCAGTTCATTAAGAAATTAAAAAAAAACAAAAAAAAAAAAACGATTGCAAAATTGAATCCTTAGAAACATGAATTAAAAGCATATTGAAATTTTTTTTTTGAAGTGAAGAAACTTTTTACTGAGATCTATTTTACTGATGTGAACAATGCATATTGTTCTTTATTTTTCTCTTTGTATTTTTAAATTATAATTAATGAACAGCTTCAAAGAGATAATCTTTCTTAAGCATATGCTTAATTTTATTTCTTTTCTTTTACAGGTTAGAGCCCGTCATATTAAGCCGCGGAGAAGTGGACGGAATTCTAGAAGATGATTCTCATAAAGTAGGGACTTATATACTGTACGAGGATTTGGAAAAAGAAAAAATGTATTTAGCTTTCAAGTAAGTTGCCATTACTAACTATTTGCATATTCTTTAGTATTTAGTATTTATTCTTTATTACCCAATTAATATTTCCGATTCTATGATAGCCGGTTATTTTCTCGTTAGAAAGATCCGGACGAAAATCTGTCAAATTTTTGCAATGATTTTTGTCATTAA
Source organism: Argiope bruennichi (assembly GCF_947563725.1). NCBI lineage: Eukaryota > Metazoa > Arthropoda > Arachnida > Araneae > Araneidae > Argiope > Argiope bruennichi. Next base: position 110,960,998 of record NC_079156.1, read on the forward strand.
GAGAATAGCGTCAAAATTCAAGCTTGGTGGTTAATTTCTGGGGTCCTGGTGAATTTTCAAATAAGCAGATTAGGCAGTTGCTTAGGACCGTTAAGTTGACAGAGTAGAAAGCACGTAGATTTAAAAAATTAATTGTTCTAGTTGTTAAATAAAATAATTTTCTAAAAAAATGCAAGTATTATGAATTATAAAAAGTCACAAAGGATCACATGATCTGCTAGCGACATTGGAAAAAAATGTACTGTGGCGGATTGATATGAGCGAAGATAGAACATGGGACCTTGTGGTGCGCAGTCCACTAACATGATCACGATACAAAAGCAATTGCTCGGGTAACGTAGCTGTTAACTAGCTTATAAGCTATTCACCACAGACTCTCCCTCAAGTGAGTCGGAGGTGAGACGAAAGATATGGCTGTTGAGTGGTGATGTATTAGCTGTTGAGTCTAATGTGCCTGTACCCATTTGAGAGCGCCAAGCGATATGGCGAACGTTGTGTGGGTGAGTGGTTGCTGTTGCTGCGTCAGAAGGTTGCGTATTCAAATCACGTCCGGGTCACCAATGTGGATGTTGTTTATAATATTTAAATTCAATGACGGCGTAACAAAAATAACATCTTTATTTAACGTAAACATTAAGAAGAAAAAGAAAAAAGATACAGGAGCAGTATAATAAAATGCAGTAGAATAATATCTCGTGCACGTATAATAAATGCGCTTACAGGATCACGCAACATTAACCGTGACGTCATTTTGATGAAAGCAGGTCCACCACAATACTAAGAAAAATGTCCTAAAATTTAAATATTACTTAAAATCGATTGAATAATTTCAAGAACACCCGGAAATACAGCAAGCAACTCTTGAAAACTCGGGAGGTGCTCTAAAGCTGGGTCCCACTTGGCAATGGAGGATTTCCAACTGGGAAAATTAGACAATGGCCAAAGGCAGCAAGGAAAACTACAAATAGGTCAATTAAAAAATTTCTTTTCTTTTATACATATATTAACATTTAATAAAATAAGATTTGCCAGGTCTTTGTATATATATTTCATTACGTACATTTACCTATTGAAATGTTCATTAATACTTACTTCAATAATATTGCATACAAATGTGTATGTCGGGCAGTCTGCAATCATTAAGTAAATAAAAGCAAATACATGTTCACAAATTTAATAAAATAAGAGATTGACCTAAAATGGATCATTACCGTTAAAAAATTTATTAGAATGTGATACTAAATAGATCAGTTTATTAAGAGAAGATTGCGTAATGTGTACTACGTAAAGCCAAAAACTACCACCGGCTGCCGCAAAAAGGAAATATATCGCCATTTTTTTTATTTACTAGATAGCTTGACAGCAGTGTTCAGTATAAAGGTTGGCGCTAATTGTGGCTGCCAACTAATGCGCAATTTCGCCAGCAACTTAACCGCATAACGTAATTATTTTTCTTTTTAATTTGGCGTACATTTTGGCTGTTGTTGGATTATCGGAGCTAATCATGCATAATTTCGCCATCAACTTAGTCGTTTAACATTTTCTTTTTTTAATTTGGCGCACATTTTGGCTGTTGTTGGATTAACAGAGCTAATCATGCGCAATTTCGCCAGCAACTTAGCCGTTTAACATGTATTTTTTTCTTTTTAATTTGGCGCACATTTTGGCTATTGTTGGATTATCGGAGCTAATCATGCACAATTTCGCCAGCAACTTAGCCACTTAACATGTAGTTTTTTTCTTTTTAATTTGGCGCACATTTTGGCTGTTGGATTATGGGAGCTAATCATGCACAATTTCGCCATCAACTTAGCCATTTAACAGTTATTTTTTTTCTTTTTAATTTGGCGCACATTTTAGCTGTTGTTGAATTATCAGAGCTAATCATGCACAATTTCGCCAGCAACTTATGCTGCTTAACGGACATTTTTTTGTTCATTTGAGTGTTTGACGCACATTTAGCTGCTGTTAAATTATTGGAAAAATACCCAATGTTGTAACCAGACAATTTAGCATGTATAAAATCTAACGACTTTGAAATGTTGCACCTTGATGGCTTGTTGTTTTCTTACATATTCACATCAGTGTTATAAATTAATTTCATTTAACAATCCATTGGCCTTTTTATTCTTTTGTTTGTATTGATACTAAGAAAATCAGCCAAAGATCATTTTCAGATTTTTATGACCACAGCCCTAGTTTTTCTTCCGATCTAGATTATTTTAGCAACATTGACTCTTTTTTTGTTCTTATTTTCCTCAACGCATGTTTCCGAATGTGTTCCGATACGTAACGCGGTTATTTCGGATCTATTTATTGCATTTCCGTGCAAAAGGTGAAAACAACTCGCAAGGGAGTGAAATGGGTTATTTGAGGCGCGTGCCAATAAAGCCCGCGCGAAACGTGCCTTTCGTGAAGGTTGCCCATTGTGAAAGGTTGCGGCAAGACTGTGTTGACCCACTAATCTTGTGATGTTACAGGCGTTACCTTATTTTTGTCACCAGTGTTGGAAAAGATGTGTGTGGTGAAAGACGACGAAAATTTTTGTCTTTCCTTTTCTTTTATTTTTAAAAATTGCTTTCACCTCTTTGATTTCTCCATTTTCGTTTACTTGAGTCTATAAAAATCTGTCAAATGTGAGACTGGACATCAACATTGCTTACGACAATTTTGTACTTATGCGCCACTTACTCTATTGACCGTAACACTAAATCTATTGACGTAACTCTATTGATTATAACTTTTCCTTAAGGTGCAGTATAGATTTTGAACTGGTTGGGTTTTTATTAGGATAATGTTTGTAGGTTGGACAATATTCGTGAATTATGAAATCCAAGAAATTGACATGTGGATTCAAAAATTACTCTAATCGTTCAATAGACTAGACAGTTGGATGTAGAGCTAACAAATTTGGCACTTAGTTATTTATAATGTTGTATATATTCATTAGTAAAAGATTTTTCAAAATTTTAATAAGATTTTTAATTAAAAATTAATCAATAATTTGAAGTGTTTACTCAATAATTTCGAAGCATATTTTTTTTCAAGAATTATTTTTAATTTATGTAGTTACTTTTTGGGTAATAAATGTTCACTAAGAAAAGGATTTTCAAAATTTTAATTAGATTTATAATTGAAAATGAATTAAAATTTTTAAGTGTTTAATCAATTGTTTCGGAGTATATTATTACACAAATTATACAAAAACATTTTGCATCAATTTGAAATTCAAAGAAACTTTTAGATGATGCCAGTTTTATTTTAGCATATTTTTTCTCTCTGATTAAAAAACTTTTTTCAAAACATTTATATGCCTTTTACAGCAATGATTTTCATTGTTTTAATAAATGCGTTTATACGCATGCGTATTGCAGGGATATCAAATATATTTTGTATACGCATTATAATGTTGCTATGATTTTGCTATAATTAAGAACTAATTTTTAAAGTATTCAAGAAAGGCGATTCAATTCTATAACATGATCATGTCATGATGTTTCGGACTAGCAGTTTAATTTCCATTAATTATTTTCCTATGTCGAGTTGTACAGATGTTTTTATTCTCTCGTGTATGGAATTTTACAAATAGAAAGTATTGTAGTGTCTAAAAATTCGAACTTGAGATTTTTGGCGAATCTTCACTTTTCAGACCTCACTGAGTTCGGAAAATACATTTATGTAATTAGGTCTGTCTACTCGTATTCCAGCGATTAATTGCCAAGGAAAAAAATCGCCAGTTGACACGTTAACACGCTCTTTCGTAATTATTTTTGATATTTCCGAATAACCACTTCCTAGAGTCATTGGGTGAAGAGGAGAGTGCAGACAAGTCGATTATAAAGTTATTAGCTTAATTGTAAGCTAAATAGGTTTGTAAAAAGAGCAATTTTCATAAATTATAAAATTATAATACAATTTTTACGCTTCATCAAATACAATTGTTCAGGTTCCTAATTGTTTCTTTCACTTTGTTAATACACTATTTAAAAACAATAAGCATATCGTTTATTTTGTTATAAACATGATTGCTACTCTCAGTCATGAGTCTCAAATAAATAACTTTTGTAATATTTGCATTCTTACAAAATTACCAAAATGAAAAAAATTAATTTAAAGTAAATAATTAGCATGTTGATTAAGTTAAAAACGTGTTGAAATATATAACTGAACCACCATTTTGTTGAAATAAGAACACATTTAGAGACTGAGGGTAGTATCCGTATTACTGAATGTGGCGATTTGATAGAATTGTTCAGACAAACTGGACGTCTTCGTGGCGGTTGCAGGCATTTTGCGACTCCTCTTTTACTATCTGATCAGTTTAGTTTCATATTTCAATGAATTTTTTAAAAAATTTAATTTGTTCATAGTTTATTTTAGTAACTTTGCGAAAATATGCACATTTTTGTTTACTTTTTAATATATGCATCATTAAAAGATTAGTTAAATAGTAAAATTCTTGAAAAATTGATTTTAATTATTGGTTAATCACTTCCTTATTTAGAAACAAAAGCAACCATTCTGATAGATTAGAAAATTAGCCGTAATATAATAATCCACCTCTAACTGTATCGCTGGAGGGAATTAAAAATATCCTCGTCTTTTGGGTCTGCGTTATTATCAGATAGAAAATCGCATCTTCAGTTTTTGAGTCTAGCAACTGAGTCAGGGTTATTTTACGTTTAAATCGACTAGTTTATCGGTATATGAATAAGATTAACCACGAATAGATAGCAAAGATCAATGAGCTGAGGTCTTTAATTTTTTATTATTTTATATTTATGCTGATTCATTATATTCTTCCTTAACAGATCAAATTGAAGGTTATTGCTTGAGTTTTCTTTCGATATTTTATTTGAAATTGAATTTTTTTCAGTTAGTGGGTTGCTATTTCTTTCAACATTATAGATATGAACATTATGGTTCCGATGCAAAGAAACAAAACTTATAACGTTATTACATATTTAAATCTAAAATGTACTACAAATAATTTTTTTTAATATCTACAAATATTTTTTTTTTAATATCTTAAACCAATATACAAGAGATTCTACCAATATACAAGAGATTTTTCTACCACAACTTTCATTAGCTAATCTGTGGAATCAGATCTGATATATTGTTAAAACGATAATAACCCGTCTAAATGGGCACATCTTCTAATAAAGAGCAATAAACTTCAAAGAAATATAATATCAAAAATTATTATTTTATAGGAGTTCTCAAATGGTATGTAATGTAAGCAGTTAAATGAATAATTAATATTTCATAATGCATTATAAATAAGTAATTGACGGCGTCATGGCATAGGGGTAGCGCGTCTTCCCCGTGATTTGGGCGTCTTGGGTTCGAGTCCAGGTTTGCGCATGGTTGTTCTTCATCTATTTTATCTGTGAGATGTGTGAATGTGCCCCCCCCCCCCCCTGTAAAAAAGAGTTGTGCAAACGAATGTGATGCGTGAGTAGCTAAGACGTAGAGATGCATAATCCACGATTTTTTGAATAACAAATAATATTGCTATTGTTATTTTTAAATATGCGTTCCAAATATCTGTTATTTCAATCATATATTTCAATCATATTATTAATTAAAAATTATTACTTAGTATTAAATATAAAATTTATTAATTGTAATTAATACTTAATTTACTAATTTAATTAACGTGTGATTGAATTCATTTATCTGTTTCAGCTTACTTCTTAAATTTTATTTTTTCTCAAAACTATTTATTTAATTTATTTATTAGAGTGAACCCTTTTCTGGAAAAGATGAGTTAAAAATATATGTCATTTCTTTAAAATGTTCTGTTACTCATCGGTCACTCCCGTAAAGTGGAGTGGTGACCCAGCACTTTCCAGTGAAGCCTCGCACTTTCCGGTGAAATCACCGCTCCGATAAATTTCAGTGATATGCAATTCAATGATACAATACGATAATTCCTATAACCGGTCCGTTCACTTTTCAATCCAATCACAGATTTCTTTCGAGAGCTTTCATTGGACAGATCGTATCGATTCTTACTTTCCAGTAAAGTCACCGCTCCGGCAAATTTCAGTGATATCGTATCGATTGTTACTTTCTACCGTGATCCAAAACCTGTAATCGAAATATCATCAGTAAGATCGTATCAAGGATTTGAATCACACCCCTCTTTGAAAAGTATTGATCACTTGTATTTGTAACTTTTTGATATTGGTTACGTAATAACCGCTCTGAAAATATTCGTTATCCCTACTAAGACGTACTCTTGGCCCTAGTTGGCGCTACTAAAACAAGAGACGCTTCCTTGACTTAAAGTCGCTGACATCGTCAGCGAGCTTGTCCATGGCAAGTGCCATTAGAAACAACAAATAAGTAATTAAGTACATTTTAATATATTTAGTGATTACTAGTTCTATATAGACATACCTTGAAATTCCAGAATTTTATAAACTTTCTATTATGAATATTTTTAATGCAAACATTGCGTTTTATCCGCTTTATGATTAGTAGATAGCAAGTCATTTGGCCCATGACATATGGGATTTGTTTTAAAGTATTGTTTGAAATATTTAATGAAAATTATTATTACATCATAGCAAGCATTTATATTGCACTTGACCGTGAAATGGGAACTAAAAAGGGGCAATAAAGCTTTAATTAACACCAAATTAACAGCTAATCTTTTTAGTATTATCTGTTAATTCTACTTTAAGACACATCATTTGTGGCAACACACTGAATAGCTTTCCGGTTTGCTTTGCAATTTCTGTGTAGCAGAAAATTTTCGTCTCCCGGTTAGCAATTGTCTGAATAACTAAGCAAAACAAGTATCAACCCTGCATTGCTTTTTAAAATAGTAGTGGAGCGTCCAGCGATATCCAAAGAAGAAAAAATGCGAAGAAAGACCGCTTATTTTAATCTGTCTTTTTTAAAAGAAAAGCTGAAAGGGTTGCAACTTCCGAAAAGGCTAGCTTTCGCCATGACCATCAAGAAATCAGAAGATCAGAGTTTTGCCAAATTTGGCCTGATTATTAATGATCAAAGTACAATATTTTCACATAGTCAGTTCTATAGAGCATTGTCCAGAGCGAAATATAGAGCTGAAATTAGAATACAGGAGATAAAGTAGGCAGCATTAAAAAGATTTTTTTAAAGCAGTTAAAATTTTACAAAATAAATATTATATTAGTAAATATCTTTTAACGCTTTTATGAATTTTTTTTTATTTAATTTGTTAAAAAATTTTATTTCCATGTTTTAATTCTTCATTCCTACCGAAAAAGTTAAAATTATTATGAGATTTTAAATAAAATAAAATAATTACTGTGAGATTTTAACTAAAATAAAATAATTACTATGAGATTTTAACTAAAATAAAATAATTACTATGAGATTTTAACTAAAATAAAATATTTATTTTTAAAAAATTTTAAATTAATTTTTTTTTTTTTGGTTCGTGACATTTTTAAGATAGTTTGTTTCCATTTACTTTTTTTGTCTGGAAAGCCCCCGTTCATAAAAGAAGAAGTTTACTTATATATTTATTTGATTTTACATATTTATTTATTTGATAATAAGGCTAATAATATATTAATCGACTTGTATACCCACAGAACCACCCATTCATATTTCAAAAATCCTAAGTTTTGTCTTCATTCGTCGGTAATCCACCAATGTCTGATGCTAAATGATTGTGGAACTCAAAGCATGCAATCTAAAATATAAGCACTATTACATGCATTTTCTAGAAATCGCTTTATGAGAACTAAAATTTCAAAACAATGGTTTTTGAATCGAACTTCCGCATTCTCAGCTTTTTTCCCTTTTTACTTTTGTATAAACTTGTGCGTTTTTTGTTAAACATTGCGCATATGTGATATGAAAGTGAACAGAAATATAAATAGATTTACGTATTTCGCAACATTTAAATGTTTTCACCTATACAAATGTAATTATAAGATTTGATTGTTTGGATTTAAATTCGCATTGGAAATAATATGGCTGAAAATGTAGTTATTGTTTTCCATGATATGTGACTATTATGAGTGATGAGGTTAAAATAGCATTGAATTTCAACATCTTTCTATGCTTTTCTTATCTTATCTCATTTCCTTTGGAGATGTACGTTTACTTTTTAAAACGTATTCCTCTAAAGAACAAACATTTCTCAACGAATGATCGAATTTCCAAAAGCGAAAATTGTTATATTTTTTTTTATTTGTATTTATATAATTTTAATATTTTTTATGTTTTTGAATAACCATATCAATTCATCTCAATCTTATTTTGAGAATATTTCAACAGCCGTGCTTTTTCATATCGTCTGTGAACATAAATAACTCTCCAGGTAATGCGAGAACATTTTCTTTTAATATAAGCAGAAATAACAAACGATTGATTTATAAACTACGAAAAAAAGTAAAAGTAAGTAAAATTTAATCAGTGGTACAGAGTTCCAAAGATTTCTTTTGATATGCACGCTAGCTGCATCGGGAAATGAATTGTTGCCAGCTGAAGACAAGAATCTTCTGTCCGAATTAAATGCAAAAAAAGTTAAAGCGCGACAATAAATAAATAATGTACTTTCTTGGATCCAAACACCTATTTTAAAAAATAGTTAGTAATTGAAAATCTGATGATACTGTTGTAGTGACGAAATTATGATAATGATTTGGGTTTCATTCGGAAATATTATAGTAAAATAGGGCTAAAAATATCTTTAAAACCTGATTAAATCTATACTAAAGAATTTGATAGCAATTAAATTGATATGATTCAAAAGATAAATAGATGCAAAAATCTTTTTTCTTAACAGGAATATTTTCGGAAATTATTGTGAAGAAAAATGCTCGAAACGCTCTTAATTTTTAATTAAAATTTTAAAAAATCACTTCGAGAAGTACATTCATATCCATTAATGTACATTTATGCCTAATTTGGTAGCTCTAGATGAAATAGTCTGTCCTGTACTGTGCCTCACATTTTCTTTTGAAGAGATAAGGGAGTGTGCTGGCGCTGTACTGATTGAAAATGGAAAAGCACGAAAAGTGCCTGTTTCGTTCCGGCCAGAACATTTAGAGACGGAAAACTAATTCTGAAAATATTATTTTAATTAAATTGGCAAAATCTTTTTAATTAAATTCATTACAAATATTCTGGATTTGAACTTTCATTAATATAACAAAAAAATGCTTGTACGAATCAGTACATAACGGTAATTAATAACATAAAACTATTGAAGCGTTATTGTTTAACTATTTATTATTAAGAATCAAGACAGACATTGGATGTTTTAATCAAATTTATTTTTTAGAGCCGATATATAGTAAAAAAACCCCAGCGGAAATGGTCTCCTCAAAAATTTCTCGCATACTCTCTAATAAATTTGAGATCCCAGAGTCGCCTTGCATAGCATTGGCGTACAATAGTTATGAAATATTAATCTTAGAGTTGAATTCAGCATTTTAACTGAATCTATCGGGTCAAAGTTGGCGAGTTACTTAGCGATTAAGACCTGGTATGCGTTAATAGTGTCCAAGAATCGAATTTTAGGATCGTGATTTAGATACGCTTTTCTCAAACAAAATTGAAACAAAAAGCTAGGACAAAACTGCACTTCTAATCACAAAATCTCATACCAAATTTGATATATTTAATTCTTTGCTTTTATTGAATTATAGCGTTTACATGTTTTTGAAAGTATAAACCGTCAGGCAGTGAACTCGTTGTTGCATTTGGCTCAAAATTTGAAAGACGTCTACACTATAGATGTTAAATCTGTGTACAGAATCTTATCTATCTAGCTCGTAATTATCGTGTTTACTTATATTCGAACAGTCGGATGGACGGAACAAATTTTACTCTAGATTTGATAGAATTTTCAAGATCGTATTTCCAAATTTCAACTGTCTAGCTCTTAAGTGTTTTTGAATTATCTTTGTCACAGAAAGATAGAAAGTCGCACACTTTCCAAAAATGTGTTTTTTAAATCTACAAATTCGATGTAAAGGTTATATATCAAATTTCATCCATCTAGATCAAAGCGTTTTTGAGTTATCTTTGTCTTAGACAGACGGACCTTTTCCAAAAATGTGTTTTTTGAATTTAAATTCGATGTAAAGGTTATATATCAAATTTCATCCATCTAGATCAAAGCGTTTTTGAGTTATCTTTATCTTAGACAGACGGACCTTTTCCAAAAATGTGTTTTTTGAATCTACAAATTCGATGTAAAGGTTATATATCAAATTTCATCCATCTAGATCAAAGCGTTTTTGTGTTATCTTTGTCTTAGACAGACGGACCTTTTCCAAAAATGTGTTTTTTGAATATACAAATTCGATGTAAAGGTTATATATCAAATTTCATCCATCTAAATCAAAGCGTTTTTGAGTTATCTTTGTCTTAGACAGACGGACATTTTCCAAAAATGTGTTTTTCTAACTCAGGGAGATCTGAAACGTGGAGATTCGTCAAAATCTCGAGTTCGAATTTTTTTGATAATTACTATACTTTCTCTTTCTAGTTATACGAGAAAGTAAAGAAAAAAAAAGTAATTTTTGAATATGAAGGCTATGACCTATATATGAAGACTGTAACTTATATGGAGCTAATGAGTAGATATATGGAATATGTGTAATATTTCCGGAAACGATATAATACATACTATCCTTTTTTTTTGTATGTGAGTGTTTGGGCAACAGATTTTGTTAACAGAAAATCCGTGAGACCCATAAATTTTCTTCAAAACAAATGAGTTATTTAACAGCAGTGTAACAAAAGTATTTTTTAACATGTTGCTGAAAATTGTAGAAACAAAGAATTAGGACAACATCAACAATCCGAAATGTGTTGACGATTTTACTGCGTTTCATCTTTATTCAAAACGGCAGTCAAGATCTTTTCATTTCTTGGTGCATGTTGAAAATACTTACTTATTTGATAAACTAGGTTTTTAGATGAAGACAAAACTTTATCAATAATCAGGATCGGGTCAGTGTCTATTTAGCCTATATTACCAACACACAGCTGTGAATAAAAATAGAAATTTTATGGAATTTAGTTTTATTTTAAATGCTACTCCTGATCTTAGTTTCTCATAGCTTCTAATGTAATATCAACGAATAACTTCATTTTTGTTGTTGAAGGACGAATAATAATAATAAAACTTGGAAGAACTCTTTTTAAACCAGAACAAAACTTTCCAACGGACGATGAGTTGTCTGGAACCGCTGGGAACCGGTTCCGTTGTCGTCTGCGGCATTCACGTGTCACCCGCGGCAGACGATTTTATGCATGGGGTGTCTGAAGAGGAATGAAATTTGAATTGACCTCTCAGGTTGAAAACACAGCCCCGCTCTCCAACGGTGATCCTGTTTAAAAAATAAAAATAAGAATCAGAAGGTTCTAGATCAACGTGACTAGAGTTCTGATTGCGCTTTTTCAATGCCATTATCAAATCATTCGAGTTTTAACAAAACTAGGGAAGCCGAGATTTTTTTTTAATTTTATATATATATATATATATTCAGCGGCCGTTTTTACCTAGTCAGGTTAAGTGTTAATCCAGGAATTCCAAAATTCGATAGAGATTTTTTTAATGGCCAATGAAATTGATTGGTTAATTTGATGATTAATTTTATAAATAAGCGAATAAAAAGATTATCAGAACTATGAAATTGTAAGCAGAGCTTCTATTAATTGTTTATTAAAGAAGAAAAAAATTAAAATACAAAAAGTAAAAAGGGACAAATCAATCTGATGTTGGTTGCTATTTTGATTCTATTTTAATTTCTAAATTTTAAGGATGAACTTTAAATTAATATATTAAATAAAATTCAAATGAAGCTTTGTAGCTTGGCTATATTTCAAACATTTATTTCTAGAATGACTAATTCCTGACAAAGATAATTTAAAAATAAAATTAAACGCTCTATTACAATCGTCAAAAAAAGGGGAGAGGCGATGTCTGTAATTTTTAAAAAAATTATAGTTGCGTCTTCACAAATTTGATGTCGGTGGAAGTGACTCGAGATGACAGATTTGATATAAACAAGAAATTCATTAACGGAGTTTATTAACATAGTTAATTAACCACTCTCGAAATTTTCCATTACAGGTATTTTTATTATTATTGGTCAATCGATTTATCTCATGCAATTAACCAGTCCCAGAAATAAAATGCTATGGAATTTTGATGATAATTTTGAGAGTTATGCTGCTTTGAAAACTGGTACTTTCAATGTTAAATGAATTTTATGAACTTATTGCAATAATAGCGGGAACTATTATATATTTCTTAAAATTTTTTTTCACTCACTTAGAAAAAATTATCATTTTTCATAAAATCACAAAATAAATAATTAAAATTTGATACTTTTATGAATTCTTAAACATAAATGTGTGAAAAAATGTGAATATCAATATTGTGAAATTCTTTGCGTGGGAACAAAGCTGGCATATAAAAATGCCAGTATCCATAAAATTATGAGCATACCCCTACTAATTTTCGAAATATTCCCAAAAATTCTAAAATTCCCACAGTCAATTCGAAACGCCCAATTTCTGAGCCACCATATATTATTTGTATTTATAGATTTACATAAAGCAAGAGAGGCCCTTATAACATCATAGTTTATTAAATATTAAATTTATTTTTAGATCAGACGATTTTAATTTAATATAAATTTCATTTTCTTAAAAATCAATATTTTTTTTCCCGCTCAGACGATATAAAATTTGTTTTCAGAACAGATTGACTGTAGAAATATTTAATTTACCTTTTACCAGCAGTTATCGTTTGCAAGTAATTGAAATAGAGATTCTAGGAACTCCGTGCCATTTCTTACCATTCAGCAAATTAATTAACTGTTAAAATAAGGAAATTAATAAGCACTTATCATTTATATACTCATTTGCTTATTTCTAAGCATTCATTCTTAAATTTCTTTAATTAGATGAAGAATATTTTCAAAATATCTATAAATTATACCCCTCAATGATAGGAAATATTCTTCTTTTTGAAATTATGTTTATGAAAAAACATAGTTTCGAACCTCTAATTCGAAAAATTGTAGCATGAAAATATGTTTTGCGTAATTCATTTGTATTTACTTGTCTTGATTGCATCCGCCGTTGCTTAACAGAAACAATGTCCATCATCCATCTTCCAGTAGTTCTTTATAGCACTAATTTTTTTCCTATATTTCAATGAGTGGTTTTCGTAAGCTTGATCACGGAGTTCAGAGACAACATGCTAGTCTATAATATTAGCATGTTAAAAAAGATTTAAACTTATGGTGGAGTCTCATCTCTTTGACAAAAGTTTGATGCAGATCAGTTTAGTTGTCATTACTAAATTAATCATCTTCTAATAGAACAATTTAGCTGTCATAATTAATTCAATTATCTTCTAACAGAACAGTTTAGTTGTCATAACTAATTCAATCATCTTCTAATAGAATTGGAAATTTTAAAATCTGACACAGATTTACAAATTTGATTACTAAGACTGTACAAAATTACATTCATCTAGTCCTTTTTTTACTTTCTCGTACAGGAAATATAGAGAAAGTAAAGTATAAAAATCGACAAAAAGTTCGAAGTCGAAATTTTGACGAATCTCCACGTTTTAGATCTTCTTGAGTTAGAAAACACATTTTTGGAAACTGCCTGTCTGTCTGTCTGTGACAAAGATAATTCAAAAATGCTTTGAGCTAGTCGAATGAAATTTGATTGCGTGGTCTTTACAACAAATTTTTAGATTTCTGTCAAATTTTGAGCAAATACCGCTCAGAGGATTGCTATGCAAAATAATATAAAAAAATGCAACATTGCAATGTTATAATGTTTTTATTAAAAATTTAAATCTCCTAAAAGCTTTAAAATTTTTTGTTGTTTTCGTTTTATAACATTTTTTTTATCATTATAATACGAATTTTAATAAATCTTTTAATTCTTTTAATGCTTCACATTATGCACATAAATTTTATTTGTCAAAATAAAATCCTTTCAGTACAACATCCCCATTGTCAGGCAGCGTAGTTATCACTCTTTTTTTTCAACAAGTGGCGGTCAAAAGTACTTGTTTACAAGCAAAGAACCGTAAAATGATAATAGCTGCTATTATTTCCCTTAAGAATAGGTTTTCTTTCATTCTAAGGAGACTTTCTACTGCGGCATGTCGTTGGGTTTTTTTTTTATACAATTCTATTTTTTACATCCCCTTTTTTTTCAATATTTCTCCGATTCTTAAGAAATTAGTCTTGTGTGAACCGAACACATTCACGCATTGAAGACGAACTAGTAATTATGTCGGCTTCGTTACTTTTTCCCTTTTTTACAATCTTTCAAGCGCTGAACCAGAATCCCTCTAATCACATATTTGGTAAAAAGTAACCTTTTTTTAATGAAATAAAACACAAATTGAAAAAAAAAAGTGCTGTGGTGGCATATATATGCCAAAACGTTTGTAAACAAAAGACATAATTGCAGTGTGGTATTTATTATTTACGCCTTTATTTATGCATTATTTACGACTTTAATAATACATAATAATTAATGAGAATTAATTGGCCGCAATTATGTAATTAGAAACCATCTCCAAAATAGACATTTAAAGATATAGATTTTTTTTTCAAAAGTCAAAGGCAAAATTCAAATATTGCTTTTAAAAAAATTAGATTACGCTTTCAAATACATTTCCAATTATTCGTGAAATTGTCAACATTTTTTTTTTTTTTTTTCTAATTTGCAAAATAATTTGTCATAAACTCAAAAGGAAAGAATGTTCAAACGCCTGCATAAAAAGGCATTTGAACATTTTTATTTGTAATTGAGATCCTACTCATATAGGTATAAGCAGGTATAGGTTAATAAGCATTACAATTGTGTGTTTATGTTGGCTTACATTTTTACAAAGAAATCACCCAAGTGATCATTTTTTTTGTTCAAGCTCATTTTTTTACTTATGACTAATATACCTGCATTCTTCAGGACTAAATAAAATTGTCATATTTTTTTTAATAAACATTGACATTTAATTAATTATCACAAAAATGTATCAATATCGCAGTCTATGCTCTAGGATTGGAATGCGACGTTTCCTAATAATAGCAATATTTGTGAAAAAAATGAATTATATATAACATAAAAATATATCATTTGTTGCAAACATCATTGATTTAAACCTTTCATGCGAAAAAAATATAAATTTCTTTAATATTCGCTATCGATGGGTTCCAAAAGCTTCCATAAACAAGAGCTTGTTAAACAACTTATATTTAAGGCAATAAAGTATTTAAAAAATATAATAATACATAAAATATTTCTATCGTCTGCAATTTAAAAAAAAATCTAAATGAAGAATCCAATATCATCTAGGATTTTTAAAATCTCGGTTGTTTTTTTTAAAGATTATAAATAGATTGTACCAAAAGATTTTTAGAAAGAGATAAAAAAAATTAAATATTTCCATAATTTATGAATAATTTTTAAAGATTGGTATAAAATTTGATGGAATATTGTGAGTGGCAACTTAATTATGTTTTCTACAACATCTAATTGAAACCATTTTTAAAATTGAATTTCAATTTTTTTTCACCTTTAAAATTTTAATAGTCAGGTTTAATTGAATCAGCTTTTTAGTAAGGGAAAAATCTCGAAAGAATATTTAAGTTAAGTAAAAATATCTTTTTTCAATATCAATCAAATAATATAAATCTTTTTAAAAGTATCTCTTGCTGTATTATTTTTGTAGAGCGTACTGATATGAAATTATGAATTTGAAAATTATTGCTTCGCAATACATTTTTGATTAATTAATAAGAAATAATTAAGAAATAATTATTTCTATACCTTTTTATAATGGAAAGTATGTAGCTCATCATAACATTTATTTGGAAAAAAAATATTTTCTATTTTTAACTCAGATTTCAACTAATTTCATTATAAAGGCCATTTCCCTTAAAAAGTGTTGAAAGTATACTTTTGAAGCTTTAACAAATTATTTTACCGACATTACTTCGCTAAATTGTTTTGAAACACGATATCTTCAAATATACAACTACTTAAAAAGTTATATGTTGGATATTTAAACATAATATTATTTCTTGTTTTGCTTACAGTAATGACCAGGACAAATGAATAAAACGATCCAAGCCAATATTTGTGCAAAATCTGAACTGAAGGACCGTTTTAAAAAGTTATAAACTATCGTACTTGATCTATATATTTTAAAGACCTGTTTGCACAATATGGAACAAGTACCAGACCTCAGCTCATTTTCAACACTGAGTCATCAGAACAAACCGACATCACCTTTCAAGGTTCCAACAGAATTTATTTCCCAATGCCAATATTGACACTGCAGAAAACACTAATTCGAAAAGACCATAAAAATAGAACATCCACACGAGTACTGAGTCTCTTCTCGTGCAAATGACAGCGTCTGGAATGTACGTCAGTCCAGGTGTAAAACAATTCCTCGCAGAGTGAAGTTTGAATTCCCCAATCAATATTTCGGCTGCAGGTAAATAATTCTAGATTGTGACTGTGAAAAAAACAAAAACAAAATGGAGAAATAAGAAAATACCCTACTAAATTTCCCGCGAGCTAAAGCTGTTACAACAACTCCGTTTTTATCTCGTGAAGTCATGAAGGTCAGAATGACGAGACGGAATTTGCCGTCATGAATTAGCAAACGATTTCTGCATGATGCCAGAGGGCTGCCATTCCGGTGTTCGTAATTTCGGATGAAAATTCCGCCAACAGGTGAAATGCATAGTAATGTTCTGCTTTCTTTTATGATACGAGCTCGAAATGTTTTAATGGTGATTAAATATCTGCGTGTTGCTTTTCGTTGCGGTGTAGCAAACGAATAACAGTATAAAAAATACCTTTTTTTCGTTCAAAGACTGATTTTAGAGAAAATCCTATAAATTTGTTCACTTAGTTTTATCGTTCTTTTATATCAACCTTCAGAGAATAAATAAAAAATGGAAAAGATGTTGGAGATCGTTTTATTTCAGAATTTTTAACTCACTAATTTTTTCCGAGTTTATTTCGAGTTTTATTTCTACTTGAAAAATAATGATTAGATATTTTTATATTGTGCATTTATATTTAAAACTCTAAAAAAGCCTTGTAGGAAAATATGTAGTTATTATTATAATAGTTAAAATATGTGGTTATTATTAACAAATATTTATTTCTAGAAAGAAAATTGTTTCATATCTCTGATAAAATTTCTAAATTTTAAGAAATTTCTGAAAAATAGTCACTTTTTCCGAAACGTTTGCACATTTGAATTTGTAATTTTTAAAGTATTTTCAAGTTTTATTTAGGTGTTTATACTAACATCTCTCTAATTTAAAACAAAAGTTATCAAAATACTTTTATTTATTGATTTTTCATTAATTATTTTAATGATTAGTTAAAAAAGCTTTTTTTGCTAAAAAAAAGAATCTGCCAAAAAGAAAATAAAGAAGTATTAATATTTTTTATTACAATTTAAATTTTAACGGCGTTTGTTTGCTAGAAATACCAAATTTCATTGTTTCAAAGAGAAAGAGAGAGAGAGAGAGCACGCCCCTAAATAATAATAAAAAAATAATAATGCATATCGCACGTTTTTATTTCCAGTTATTTGTTTTCGATTTTTGTTGTCAATAGCTCACCAGAATGATATCATTTCAATGCCGAAAAATAAACATGCAAAATCTGTAATATTTTTTTTGCTCCGTTTTTTTTTTTTTTTTTTTTTTCAATTCCTACTATTAGTTCACACTCTCCCTATATATATTTATATATCTTGTTCAAATTTTCAATCGTTTATAAAATACTTTTTATTCATCCACTCAAGTTCAAATACATTTTTTTAAACTTGTAGTGGATGACACTTGATGTTAATACAGTTTTTCAAATATTAATTCATTAATTATTAAATTTAATTCATTTTTAATACTTTAAATAGAGTTTTAGCAGTTTGTAATGACAATTGAAATCAACAGGCAGTAGCTCAATCGGTAGAATGCAAGGATTTCAGTATTTTTCACGTGAAGGTGAAGAATGCGAGTTCAATTCTTGCAAAAGTAGGAATTGAATTATTTTTTTTTTTTATAATATTTGTTTAGTTTCATTTTTCTTTAACTTTCATCATGTCACGGACAATACCGTGCGATTTCTTACTAATACCTCGCATTTATTTTCCTTAAATTGCACAAGAATTGTGAAAATATTCAAAATCTTGCTATTTTGTAACATACATATAAAAAGTGTGCTTAAATTGGATGTATAAATATGATTCAGTCCTGACACATATAAAAAACACACTTATAAAAATTAAAAATAAATTTATTCAAAATATTTTCCCTCAAACTCCGACTTTTCTCTCGGGCAACAAGCGAATTCCACGAAGGAAAATAATCTAGCTATTTAGATGTAATCTAGATATAAGTTAATATTTGATATATGCTTGAGAATAAAATTTCTTTCCTAAAATGGCATTCTCTATGAAGTACAATAAATAGTACTTTGAAGGAGCAATAACTGGCGAATACAGCAAATGTGGCAACACATCTCAGCGAAGTAATTCTAACATTTTCTTCTTCTTCTTTTTCTTTCCTCCTAAGCTGATAACATGTGAGCGAGCATTGTCGTGAAACAAACTTGTAATATTTTATGCAATATATGGATGTTATTCAAAGAATCATTGGCAAAGTCTGTTTTGTTTTGGAGCATAAGCCAGCAAAAATGCTCTTCAAATTCAACAACTTCGAAACGTTTCTCTTTGAATGTTTCTTTCAAAATTGGATCAACGGTTGCTTATAGCATTTGTTGTTGATTTCATCACACAATGCTTTTAAATCTGCATCCTGTAATTTTTTTTGTAGTTTGCCATGTCATGTTCATTGAAATTATTATTTTTAAATCGCAGAAACCATTCTTTAAAAGTTGCATTAGATGAGATATGTTTTCTATAAATATCCAACAACAACCGATATTTTTCTGCTGCAGTTTTGTTTCTAACGAAATATTGTATCATAATCTCCCGTGGATGCATTTTGTTTGGCATAAAATTCTACATGTATTCTAAGCTAAAAATATGCCTTTCAAATGAAACTTTCCTATTAGCATGCAGACAAGCAGTGTTATTAATGCATCGAATAAAAACGGCAGAGACAGGTTTATAAACACAGATAAATTTGTGTAAAACAAAATAAAAAAATATTAAACTCAAATTTGATTATATATGAATGAACCTGGTATACCTAAACAGTTAATTTTTTGAATTTTAAATTATTGCTATTGTTGTTAATAATTTCAATTATTAGTTAATTATTATTATTAATTTCAAATTAATTGAGTATTTGAAAATACTCTCATTTTGAATACTTACTATCTAAGAAGAAATTACGCGGTAAAATTAGTTACTCTAGGTTCAAGATTTGGTCCATAGAATGATTTTTTCGACGCAATTTACAAAAAGTATACCATACTAAAACCAATATCATTTAGACATATAGAAAAAGAAAATATGCATGATCTAATGCAATAATAAATATTCGATGCCTTATTTCGCAAAATTTTAATTGATGTATTTCATGTTTAATTTATACTTTATTTACAAAAGTAATAGAACCTAGAGTTGCTGTTATTTTTTTTTATTTAGAGATATTTAAAAATATCTATGAAGTCTTCCACTTATCATTAATAAATATTGGCTTTTATATAATATTTATGATGTCAGGTTTCTCGAAAATTGATTAAAGTGATAAAATTTGTTTAATATAGTTTACCTTTTTATCAACTAGAAAAAGAAATGTTTTTCCTGGATAAATGAATTTAAATAAGTTATTTTAATACATTATGAAATTCTTTTTCAATTTCTAAATTTTTTTCATTATTTCTAAAAAAAATTCAATAAAGATTAGTACAAATAATTAGATAATTAAATAATAAAGATTAGACTGAATAAAGATTAGTACAAATTACTCGGAGAGTTTAAAAAAAAATTGATCATAAGTACTCTGAGGTATGAGGAAGTGTTTTTGGCATTCAATTAAATATTTCATTTCTTAAAAAAATATATTTATAAATGTTATAAACTATATTTAATTTATTAAAAAACTATAACTCCTTATATAAAAAAGATTATTTTATCTTTAGAATTGCCATTCCTATTGAATGAAAATATACATATTTTTACAGATGATTTAAATATTTCCATTTATTTACCTTCAAGGAAATCGTCGACATTTTAAATTAAGTCTTCCATCGGTATTTTTAAAAAAATTAATAATAAATTATAAAAAATTATTAATTTTCGGAGATTTATAAAAATAACTGTTTTGATTTGATAAATAATTTCCTCAAATAATGCGAGATTTAATTTTTTTTTGGTAACGTAATCGACATTCCCATTTTAATTAAAAATAATGTTGAAATCGATGAAGCAGCCTTTGGCGACCAGTTGATTCATCCAGATTACTGTCTTTTTAGTCTATCAAATAATTTATGGAATGCTATTTTTTAAAAATATTTCATCGTGTTATTTGATACATTTGAAAAACACGAATTCAATTGAATCATCTTACTGAAAATTCAAAAAAAAAAAAAAAAATGTATGTCGTAAGAACTAAAAGCGGAAGTAAAAGGCCTGCTACGGAATTAATGACTGGCAAAAAGTGCGACTGAATGTTTGAATGGATGAGTTTTGAATTTCACCACAGCATTTAAAAACTCTATTACTTACAGTGTATCAAGTTGAATTAAAAATATTTTTTAAATGAAGGAGAGAATTTTACCGAAATAAAAATTATCTATTTTATATATGATAAATGATATATTAAGGTATATTTTTTTAGTTTTAAGATAATACAAAGCGTATTTTTGTAAGATAATTACTTGTTTTGAAATATACGGACTTCAATTTCCATAATACAAGCCATAACTATTCCTCATTTGGAACTGTAAAGCCATAGAACAAGCCATAACTATTCCTCATTTGGAACTGTAAAGCCATAGAACAAGCCATAACTATTCCTCATTTGGAACTGTAAAGCCATAGAACAAGCCATAACTATTCCTCATTTGGAACTGTAAAGCCATAATACAAGCCATAACTATTCCTCATTTGGAACTGTAAAGCCATAATACAAGCCATAACTATTCCTCATTTGGAACTGTAAAGCCATAGAACAAGCCATAACTATTCCTCATTTGGAACTGTAAAGCCATAGAACAAGCCATAACTATTCCTCATTTGGAACTGTAAAGCCATAGAACAAGCCATAACTATTCCTCATTTGGAACTGTAAAGCCATAGAACAAGCCATAACTATTCCTCATTTGGAACTGTAAAGCCATAATACAAGCCATAACTATTCCTCATTTGGAACTGTAAAGCCATAGAACAAGCCATAACTATTCCTCATTTGGAACTGTAAAGCCATAGAACAAGCCATAACTATTCCTCATTTGGAACTGTAAAGCCATAGAACAAGCCATAACTATTCCTCATTTGGAACTGTAAAGCCATAGAACAAGCCATAACTATTCCTCATTTGGAACTGTAAAGCCATAGAACAAGCCATAACTATTCCTCATTTGGAACTGTAAAGCCATAGAACAAGCCATAACTATTCCTCATTTGGAACTGTAAAGCCATAGAACAAGCCATAACTATTCCTCATTCATAAATCTGTTTTTGCACTCGATTAAACTTTTTGTTTCAAGTTCATTTCTTTATTTCTTTTATGTCTTCTATCCACTGATTTTTTTTTAACACGCCGAGCCATCTTAAGAACATTTCTAATACTATTTTGCAACGCCATTAATTAAATGCGCGAAGTATTGAATCAATACAGTTGTAAAAACGATCAATGAAACAGTATGAAATGTATGTAATGGTTTGTTTACATTTTAATGTTGCCATTCCACAATAAGCAAAAAAACGCGATTCCTGTGCTTTACAGATAATTATTCTATTGAAAATTGCATATAATAATTTAATAAAATAATATAATTTATTAAATTATATTATTTAATTACAAAAATGAGTTTATTTAAGTGCCCGTTTATTTAGTTCCGTCAAGCGCTAATATGAAAAATATTTTTACTCTCTTCCACATGGCGCTGGAATCACGTTGCCGTCAACAGCTGATTAAATAACGGCAACCTTTATGATTTTATAAGTTCACATTTTTCTTACAAATACTCAAGTCTACAGAAGGTTTAAATGAAGGTTTTTATTACAATTTATTTTAAAGTTAATTTCTTATTAATAAAAGGTATTAAATCGTTTTATCTCAAGCAATGTTGATGATCAACATATTTTAAAACTTCAAATTTGGATAGTCACATAATTCACTCATAATATTATAAAGGCCTTCAGTCATAACGTAATATGTATCTCTCTCATTTTTTGTTAGCACCCGTAGAATTTATGCTTTAAATTAAAGTGGAAAGAAGGAATCTGCAATTAATATAATAATATTTTTTACTGAAACAAAGCATTTTTTTTAATAATATGATTACTGATAATAGAGTCACTGAGCGTTTAAACTTTATGGGCACTAAAGAATATCTTTCTTAATTTATGTAATATCTCAAGAATTTGTCAACAAAATTTTCTCAGATTCATCCTGAGCAGATCGATTCATTAACAATGTTTAATTTTAAATGCATCAAACACTAAGAAAATAAAACGAATCGTTTAAAATAATCGGTCGAAAACAGGTTTAAGAAAACTATTTAAAAAAACGATGAACTTAAAACTATAAGCATATACAAAAAATATATAACTAACATAAACATACTTTAGTTACAGAAGCATGCAACTAACCTAAAAATAATTTAAATCAAGAGTCATCCGTTGATAATATTGTCAACAATCAGAACACAATGCGCATGCGCGAATTTTCAACGCCAGTTACGGTAACGCAAATGAGTGAATTTTTCTACGCCAGTTGGGGTAACGCTATACAGATTAGAAATTTTTAATTTCCTTTATTCTGTGTTATTTTAATTCAAAAGTACTTCAGAATGAATCTGAAAGATCGATTCATTAACAATGTTTAATTTCAAATGCATCAAACATTAAGAAAATAAACACAATCATTTGAAATAATCAGCCGAAAAATCTTAAGCCTAGCCTCATTACTGTTGGGAAAAAAAACTGAAGCCTTACTCATTTGGCGGTGAAGAAAATGAAAAGATTTTTTTGGCGGGAAAGTTAGTTTTTAATTAATAATTAAAATTCTAATAAAAATTTAAAAAAAAAATGAACCCCAGGTGCACATTCTCGACCTCTGCATGTACTAAATTTGATAGCTGTAGGTCAAACGGCCTGGCCTGTAGAGCGCCAACACACACACACACACATTGAGCTTTATATAAGTATAGATTAATATACAGAGGATTTTTTTTTGATATGATAGGAACTGACTTAAATTTTTGTTGATTGAAAAATCGCTATCATTGATCATTCAAGAAACATTATATTGAATTGGCGATAACCAGATTTTCACTGGTTTGGTATAGGGATAATTCTAAGTTATATACAACTGGATATTATTGTTTCAACATTTCTACAAATCATTTTGGAAGATAGTGTTCATATGAGTACGTTATTAAAAATACATTTAAAAAAATTCATTTTGGAAGATAGTGTTCATATGAGTACGTTATTAAAAATACATAAAAAAAACAATTCGTTAATTCAGAACCACTTATTGTAATGAATGTAAATCCATTTGGTCTGAACAATGTAGCTGTTTTTGTTCTTCCGTCTCTAGTGTTTAAAATCATGCATGCTTTCTGTGTAGGAATGATGATGAAACTCACGATTAAAATATCGGAAGAATTTTTTAATCGATGATCTTTCACAGAAGTCAGTAAAAAAAATTATTCACCAATCTGGATTCTCATTTTTCAAATCTAGAATCTTCAGATCCTTTTGAAAGCTCGTATTCAACGATGTAATGAGATTCAGAAAGTGCCTTTTACAAAGTGTTTATATCAGTCTTTGAAGTCACGATGTGCGTCAATGTTAATGGGATCTATTCGCTTTATAAGGAAAAATAACACTAATGCATAATCAACCAGTTGGATAAAATGACGCTTTATCCATATTTACTTTCGTTAGCTTGTATGTTGTATTTGCGTCTTATATATTTATTGTTTTGACAGGCTGCAGTGATGTCAGTTAAATTAAATTTCTGAGAAAATGAAAAATTATTATTTTATCTTTTATAAACGATATAAATATTCCTGCATTACATTCATTTTCGAAAGTTAATGATGCTGCTTTGCTTTATCGTCTCTAAAACCCTGCTAATTCGTACAAGAATGAATTAAATATAAAATACATTTAGAAAAGTTGAACAAAATATGAATCCTATTACTGGAACAATCACAATTTTGGATTTAAAAAAATTCCTCTCTGCAAGATGGAAGGCAAATGTACAAGTAGTGATTGCAATACCGGTATACCGGGATACCGAATACCGGTATTTTGAGCCATTTGTACAATTTTGTAATACCGGTATTCACAAGTTTAAATACCGGTTTTTCGGTATTTACTAGAAATTTTTTAAATTTCTCCACTATATGTTCAGGTATCGCGAACATAGCAAAATATTATGCGTTATTGTTTTTATGTCTCCATAACGGGCGAAATTAATTAGCTAATTAACGGCTTAATTAATTGCTTAAATCTAAATTAGTAAAACATGGATTATCCATGAAAGAAAATATTGTATCCTTAACGATTTGTGGAGTAACAATTATGAAAAAAGTTGGAAAGTTGATTGGTGCAAATCAGCAGTTGTGCTATGCACATGGAATTCAATTAGGAGTAATAGATGTATTATACTAAAAAAATAAAGAACAGAAGAATCCAAATACTGTGGATATAGAAATTTCGGATTCTAAGTTTGAAAAGAGTAAGAGTGAGAGTGATATTGACAATGAAGATAATGACAATGTAATTGTTGAAGAAGATATTGCTAATGAGGATGAAATATTAACCTATCAAGAATTGCTTCCTATAATTTATAAAGTTCGAAAAATTGTTAAGATATTTAAACGTTCCCCTTTAAAAAGGATATTTTACTAAAATATATACTAACTGAAAATAAAGCAGAATATATGTTAATATTAGATTCTAAAACACGTTGGAATAGTTTACTCCTAATGATGGAACGATTTTTGAAACTGAGAAGTCCAATCCAAAAAGCAATAATCGACTTAAATTTGTAAATTAATTTTTCAGATAGTGAATTCGACTTAATATCCAGAACTATATCAGCTCTACTTCCAATAAAACTGACTATTGAGGCATTGTGTCGGAGATATTCTAATTTATTAACAGCTAATGCAACAATAAATTTCATGTTGCAGTCACTGAAAGAACAGCACACATCACTATCCGAAGAATTATATATTACATTGAAAAATCGCACAGAAGAAAGGCATACCGAAATAGAAAATGTCTTACGGTATTTACATAATTATAATGATTTTAAAAATGAAAATGAAAAAGAAGAAAAGAAAATAACCAATTCAAATCTGATTAAATTTAGAGTAAAGTTTCTTAAAAGTTTTTACCCACAGCCCTATCCACATTCAGAAGAATTCGGTTCAATTTCGAAGATTATGACGTCACTACTGTCGATAGTGACAAGGAATTGTCTCTTGAACAAAAATTAGAATTAGCAATAAATAAATAAAATTTCAACGAACCAAAATACAATACAGAAATCAGCTATATCCAAAACCATCCGACGAGAAATCGATTTATTTGAAGATGAGGGATTTAGAGGTAAATACTTGGAAAAAGTATATTGCGCATTGCTAACGGTACCACCAACTAGCGTAGATGCCGAAAGAGCGTTTTCGACAACTGGTAATTTTTACACAAAATTACTTTTCAGGCTTAATGACAGTACAATTGATGCATTATGTTTTTTAAGATCACATTTCAAAAAGTTGTAATAGTACTCCAGACTGAATAGTGATATTTACACTTTTTTGTGATTTAAATAAATAAGATGTTTCTTTACTTTTTTGTGATTATATACTGTTATAATTTATAAGTTATAAATTATTTTTTGTGATATTTGCACTCTCTAACAAAACTGGCAAATAAAACAAAGAAACACCTGTATTTTCTTTCTTTTTCTAAAATTTCTAATACCGGTATTAAAACCGGTATCCCGGTATTAAGATTTAAAAAATACCGAATACCGGTATTGAACTTTTGGTCCGGTATTGCAATCCCTATGTACAAAAGGCGATCAAAAAAAAAAAAAATTGTGGATGGGAATATTGTTACCCAGAATGGAGACAGATGGCGCTAGTTGTCTTAGACCGGTCGTTCGAGCAGATACTGAGACCTGACATAGCGACAGTAATGGCAAGACGTCTAGAGAAGTAGTCTCGCATTATTACCAACCGTTATTGTGGCGCCTTAACAAAATTGCGTGAAGCCATCCGACGCAAACGTCCTGGATAGCTGACGGAAGGTGTCATTCTCCTGCATGATAATGCCCGGCCCCATACAGCTCACTAGACTCAGCGATTGCTGGAAACGTTTAGGTTGGAGGTCTGGAGCCACCCCTCATACAGCCTCGATTTGGCACCCAGTGACTATTTCCTTTTCCCGGCATTGTAGAAACAGTTATCGGAAACAAGGTTCATATCAGACGGTGATGTTCAAAAAGGTGCCGAGAACTGGCTCAATAGCTGATTATTACCAAGACGGGTTAAACAAATTGGTCCAGCGATGTGATAAATGCCTCAACAGGTTTGGTGATTATGTAGAGAAGTGACCGGCACATATGTCTCTTAATTACCATTTGCATCCCGTGTCTATTGTTAATAAAGCATTTTTCCTTTCCTTGTAAACTTTTTTTGGACCACCCCTCGTAGATTCCTTTACATCAAAGTTACTATCTGGTAACATAAATTGTTAATGTTAGGAACAAACAATATTAGGGCTTGAAAGTCACGTTTCAGCCTCTAAATTCTAAGATATTGCAGACACTTACACTTAGAGATAGAGACACTTTTAATACAAAAGTTGTTCGTTTTAATGAGGTGCTAATTTGATTAATTGGATTTATTTTTCTATCTTATATATTGTTAAAGCGGAATGAAATTTTCAATCCATTTCCACCCCCTTTGAGCTAGATGGGCCATCTATGAAATCATCCGAAATTTTTATATTTCTATCAACATATTCCACGTCAGTTAAAATTAAAAAAAAATAACTCTAGTTATCCTGTTACGAGATAATATAGGCAAAGCGTTATATTCATACATATTAGTTTCTTGAGTGGTTTAGATATCTGAGGACGACCATGACGGTGAAGAACTCAAGAAATTTTCCCGAAGTCTTGTCATGAGAACTATTGCAATAGGTAGTCTCCTTGTAAGAATCTATCTAAAACTCTCCTAATTTGAAACTGTAAAACATAGATTTATTAAGAAATTCCACAATGGGATATCCCACATCCATTCCAGTAACGGAAAGATACGTGAAAGAACAGAATAAATGGAAGAGCAAAGTGTGTTAAAGAAGACAAATCACATTAAAAGATACTTTTAGACGTTATAGATTCATTTTAAAAGTTAGATTTCTATTTGCGCCTAGCAGTCATAATCATTCTTGATTGTGTTTTTTTTTTTTCAGTTTGATATTATTTTAGGTTGAGAGTTTGCTAGTTACAAAAGAAAGAGACTGTTCGTTCCAGGATCTCGAGACTAATACTTTTCAATGATTCTACTTCGCTAAGGGTTGGTATATAGAAATGTGAGCAATTGTTACGCATCTTATTTGCATGAAGAATCCGAGTTCACCTTATTTCTAAATGTAAAAATCATTTTTCATTTTCCCTCTCACCCCTTGTTTGACGAAATAAACATTTTCTGACGCATGCGCAAAAGCGCGGATGTCTTCGAATCCAAGAATGAACAGTACATAAACGGACTGGAAACAATTACTGGAAACAATTTTCAATATATAAATACAAAAATTTGCATATATTGTTTTAAAATTGGGAAAAACTTAGCTTCTACCTTGAGTATAAAACTTTGACGTATAGAATTTTTTTTCAACCGTAGATTTAAATAATTTTTGTTTTAGAAAAGTTTTAGGAAATCATTAAAAAATGACTATAAGCTATTTTAAGGATTAAAAATTGCTATATTCCTATTTTCGTAGTTTTTACAGCGAACACACAAACCTTTAACGTCTTTGCGCAAAAACAACTTTTTTCACCTTATTCTGTTATTGATATTATTTCTTTATTTTTATCTCAACTTATTGAGTCATCAATATTTCCAGAAATTCAGCTGTATTTCTCTGAAATAATAGCTATAATTTTATATGAATATTGCATTTAAATGAAGTTATTGAACCAGAAAATTGTATTTCCGGCGCTTTCCAACTTTTTTTTTTCGGCATAAATTTATATTTGTGCATTTTGGAATTAATTCTTTTGTGGAAATATATGATTCTAAGATTAATACTTTGTTTTTCAAACAATTTTTTTTCTGAGATAAAAATAACAGTCTGTTTTGATATATAGAAAACGAAGTGCTGCCTACTTATTTATTATCATTGAGTTTTTTTTTTTTCAGTTTTAATAATAATAGATCACTATTCTTTCAAATTTTGTAAGCAAATACTTAAAATTATTTTAGATTTAAAAAATTTAAAAACAGTTTACAATAATTGTTGGAATAAAATCATTATTTTTAGAGAGCAATTTTTAAAAATGCAGGTTGTAGCTTATGGGTAAATTTTCTGGAAAAATATAAATAATAAAGTGTTTTTTAAACATTTTTAATTGATTCTCAAGTTTTATTCAATTATTTATGTCAATACTCCTGTTTTTAATCTATTCTTCATTTGGATTACAGTAAATTATTTTGAAAAAAGAAAAAAACCCAACAAGAACAACCGGGAATTCAGTTTTAAAAACAAGAATCAATTATATATTATAATTGATTCTTGTTATTTCAATATAAACATGTGTTACGAAAATAATTCATGTTTATATTGAATAGTTTAACTTTTTAAAATTGATTTAATCATATCTACCTTCTAGTATACGTTGTATAGGGAAAGTATAGCATTCGTCAAAAAATTCGAATTAGAGATTTTGACAAAGCTCACCCGCAGTTCGAAAAGCACATTTTTGAAAAATATACATGTCTGTCTTTCTGTGACAAAGTTAAATAAAAAAAAACTACATTAGCAGACGATAGATATTTCAAAAGTTATACTGTGAAAGTCAACTCCAAAATAAAACTACAATAGCAGACGATAGATAATGGAAAAACTATACTGTGCAAGCCGACTTCAAAATAAAACTACATTAGCAGACGATAGATATTATTTCAAAAGCTGTACTGTGAAAGCCGACTCCAAAATAAAAAAAAAGGGGATAATTTGTTCTATCAAATTCTGAGTAAAATGTGTCCAGTGGAAGTCTGTCTGTCCGGCTGTTTGAATTATAAGTTAACACTATAACTACAAAATGAAGAAAGCTGTATGGATAATATTCTGTACACAGATTTAACATTTATAGTGCAGGTACCTGCCCAAATTTTGAGACAAATTCAACAACGAGTATCCGTCTTTAGGTCTGCACTTTCAGAAACATAGAATTATTCATCATGGAACACAAGATATATTCAGTAAAAATGCTAAATTCACGCCAATAATTAATATTTTTAAACTATTATACGTCAATGTTATGCAAGGCGTTCTCTAGAATAACACTTTTATTAAAAAACGTGCAAAAAAGTGTTAAGACCACGCCCGATTATTGCATTCAAATACTAATCCTATCGCAATCAAATAAAGCGATTTTAATTGTTGCCTTTTTTTATGCTTATCTCACATATTTACAACTTTGGGAAAGAACTCATTTAAAAATTTGTCTGTATTTTGGTCGTGAAGGTCATAAGAATATAGTTGTTTAAATTTCTAAATGAAAAAAAAAAAAAAGATATTTATGCGAAAATAATTTATGTTTTTTTATGATTATGGTTGCAATTTATCATGATAGAATAAAAGAACAAAATCGGACTGTGTTCGTTGATGTGTAAGACCGTTTCCTTTTTCGGGTAGTCTTCGTGGGACAGTTTGGAAATCATTGCGTAAAAAAAACGAAAGTGATCATTCGTTCATGCGTAGATATCGTGTGAACAATACTTTTAAAAATAGTTTCCAAGTAAAAGAATGTTTTTACTGAAAAAAAGACCCAATTTAGGTAAACACTCCGTACATTTTTACAAATTCAGTTTAAGTAAACTCTCTGTATATTTTTACAAATTCAGTTTAAGTAAACACTCCGTACATTTTTACAAATTCAGTTTAAGTAAACTCTCTGTATATTTTTACAAATTCAGTTTAAGTAAACACTCCGTACATTTTTACAAATTCAGTTTAAGTAAACTCTCTGTATATTTTTACAGGTTCAGTTTAGATAAACATTCAGTACATTTTTCCAGGTTTACTTTAGGTAAACACTCTGAACATTTAAAAAAGTTCTGTTTAGGTAAACACTCAGTACATTTTTACAGGTTCAGTTTAGGTAAACACACAGTACATTTTTACAGGTTTAGTTTATGTAAGCACTCAGTACATTTTTAAATGTTCAGTTTAGCTAAACACTCTGCACATTTTTACAGGTCCAGTTTAGGTAAACATTCAGTACATTTTTACAGGTTCAGTTTAGGTAAACACACAGTACATTTTTACAGGTTTAGTTTATGTAAGCACTCAGTACATTTTTAAATGTTCAGTTTAGCTAAACACTCTGCACATTTTTACAGGTTCAGTTTAGGTAAACATTCAGTACATTTTTACAGGTTCAGTTTAGGTAAACATTTAGTACATTTTTATACGTTAAGTTTAGATAAGTACAATTTTGGTAAATACTTGGTACATTTTTATTTTCTGCTCTAATAAATATAGAGAAAACAGTGTAATAGACAAAAAATTTATTTTTTAACGATTTAAATTTCAACCAATTTCCACGTTTTAAACTTCAATAAGTTCGAAAAAATATTTTTGGAATTATTTGTTTATTTATCAATCTGTGACAAAGTTAACTTCAAAAAACGCTTTGATCTAGATTGCTGAAATTTGGTATAGAACATTTGCATCAAATTTGAAGATTTCTATCAAATTTTGAGTAAAATTCATTTAAAGACAGCGTGCTTGTCCAACTGTTCGAAGATAAATTAAAACGATAACTACAAATCGAAGAGAACTAGATAGACAAAATTCGGTAGACAGATTTAACATCTATAGTGTAGACATCTATCAAATTTAGGACCAATTCCGCTTGGAAATTGACCTATGTAATTTTAAAAGTATATAAGTGGATAACTCAGAAGCAAAAGGACTTAAATCTATCAAATTTGGTATATTATTTTGTGAGTACAATTGTAATTTTTTTACAGATTTTTGTTTTAATAGGTTGAGAAAAATGTGCTTAAAACACAAATTCGATTTTCGGTTACTATTAACCACATCCCAGGCCTCACACTCGCGAAGGATGACACGATAAATTCGGTAAAAATATTGAATTCACGTCGAAGATAATTATTTAGTAATTATTGTATATCAGTATCATGCATGGCGCCTTTGCCTTACCCATGGTCCACATTTTTTTGCAGGGAGTGGGTAATAACACCTTCATTAGCGAGTTAACTTTTGGGGAAAGCACACCTACCGTTTATGTTATGATTTTTTAATAATGCTAAATATTTGAGTGCATTAATGTTATATCCTTATTGTGAAATATTCGATTGTTTTATTTTTAAAAACTCTGTTACTGTTTTTTTTTAAAAATTGTTATAAATGAAATTTACTACATATGGTATATTAAAAAAAATGAAAAGTATGATTTCTATTTATCATTTAATTTAACAATAAATATAATTAAATCAATATTTTAGAAACTCGGAACATTAGAAAATAAATTTCTGTATTTAATTATTTTCTAATTTTAATTAGAAAATAATTAAATACAAAAATTTATTATGAATATTATTATATTCATTATATAATAAATATTTTTATATTATTAATAAAATTATAAATATTTATAATATATTATATTATAAATATTAAATATTATTATACTTATTATATATGTTATTTATTATAAATAATAATATATTAATGTAATTTATTATAAATAATAATATAATAATGTAATTTATTATATTATTTTTTATTATAAATATTATGAAATTTCGGAGTAATTTTTTCTCAGATTCTTTACGAGATGGCAACAAGTAAGGAGTACGTAATTTATAAAAGCGTATCTTTCCCGCAATGGCTCCCTATGGGAATAGCTCGGTCCATTATAACCGCAGGTGGGGAAAGAGGGAAAATGGAGATTGCGCGCGCGGCATGCGGTGTTTGTTATTTGAAAATCAAAACATACAGTTGGTATCAACATTATTTTTTTATATTTCATTAAAACATTATATATATATATATATATATATATATATATATATATATATATATATATATATATATATATATATATATATATATATATATATATATATATATATATATATATATATATATATATATATATATATATATAATGTTGAAAACTCGCTCGCGTAATCTCCATTTTCACTCTTTCCGCACCTGCGGTTATAATGGACCGAACTATTCCCAAAGGGAGCTGATGTGGGAAAGATATGCTAGTGTAATTTATAAGTAAGGAGATGAAATTTATTTAAATTAATCTTTTAACTGATAATACAATTCTAAAAAC
Organism: Argiope bruennichi; assembly: GCF_947563725.1. Lineage (NCBI taxonomy): Eukaryota > Metazoa > Arthropoda > Arachnida > Araneae > Araneidae > Argiope > Argiope bruennichi. The sequence goes on from NC_079156.1 coordinate 110,993,802, forward strand.
ATTAAAATTGTATATATTTGAATAATTGCGCGTAATTTTCTTTACTTTTTATCATCTTATTTTATGAGGACAATTTATAATATCTCATGATAAAAACCACTCGCACATGTCGGTGACTTTTATCAATGTTTGTCAATTTCTTGTAATATATAAAAAAGCACCAACGGAAAATATAAAAAATTATAAGTTAAATTCGGAGTTTAATGCAGTAAGAGTTTTTTTTTTTTTTTTTTTTTTTTTGCTAAAAGTACACCAAACATATAGTTTAAATTATCTGAAAATGATAAGTAAAAATCCTAAGCTAAAAATTGATAGTACGAAACAATGTTTAAAGAGAAGGTTGTTTACATTAGGTAATATGCGCGGTGACGTGTTATGACGTCAATGAATGCATTTGCATGAAAATGGAGCGTTATTGTAATTTTTCAATAAGATTTGAATTATTATCTATTTTCGTTTGTCATCCCATTGTTTCATTTTTTTGTTATTAATATTAGTGATTTGGATGAATTTATTTTTCCCTGATAGGTTTTACCAACATTCTGGGTTGAAATTTCTAATGAACTTTAATTAAAAAAGAACTTCAAATGTTTTATTCAGATATCAAAGCTAAAAGGACAAACGTATCTTTATTTTATCAATTTGAATCAAGATTAAATTACGCGATAAACGTCATTACACATATTATCTAGCATCCAATGACACATTGTTTCACATTATGCGATGATGCACCGCAAAGAAAAGAATGAAATAATTTCGGAATTCAATTGTAGTATTTTACTTTAAGCATATCATTTGAGCAGTTGAATTCAGGTGATAGAAATTAAATGAACAACGACACCTGGAATCCATTCTAGCCGATGTTGCATTATGCGTAGCAAAAATCAATGTTGCAATTAGATAGCATTTGACACTAGAGCAGCCATGAATGAGATATCCACGCCCTACGTAAGCAACCAGATAAATGAATGATCTCCGTTACGAAAACGCAGTACATCCCCTCCAGTGGGAGGTGCGTGCCGTCAGTGAAGAAGATTTAATTGAATCCATGAAATTTTTATGCTCACTGGATAAGTAAACAATCTTGCGCGATGCATCCAAATGCTCTTGGTGCCTTCCAGTGTGGGCTAGGACTCAATGATTCGTAATTGGAATTCAGTTATTTTTCTGTTATAAAATAATGAAAAATATTCAATACAATACGATTTTGGCTTCGTTTCATTATATTTTTACGAAATTTCCGGGGTTCGTTTGAATAGTGGAAGTTATATGGTGTGAAGAACGCTCGATCAGCAGACGGCAGTAGAAAATAAAACAACGACGTTTATTTACACGAGGACACACAGGAAAGCACAAAGACGACAACTATATACAGCACAGAAGACGGTTATCTTCAGCCGAGACGTGCAGCATACAACAGCATACACAGCAGCATACAACAGATTCTACTGCAGACAGTATCACACAACTTAGTTCAGCACTAGCTTCACTCCGTCGCTGCTCCGCTTATCTCTGGAAGGCCAGTTCTTTACCGTCGGTTCCGAGTACGACTAATCTTTCGCTTCCGACTACTCTTCGACTCCACTGGTTCGCAACTCAATTCACCGTCACTCCCCGGAACCTGCAGCTCCTTTTATAGGTCTCAGGAGGTTGGGCTAGAAACCTCTCAACCAATCAGGAACGTTCGAGGTTTAACTCGGTTCCTACTGGACAGATCGGGAAAATTCTCGATGTTTAGGGTATAATCTATTTTGGAGCCAAATTCGTCACCAAATGGTCGCCAAGCTCTGGGATCTCCTATGGAGCCCACTATGCTGGGAAGCCGCATCAAGGATTCGTAACAATATTTACGCACTCCCTTTCAAAGTTTGCAGATCACACAGCTGAAAAACATTTAGGATCGATTAATTTAATGTACGCCAAACCGTTTATCCAACGATTTTTCCTTTGAATGGGGTTTCGAATGAGGAATCTTGCGATCACCTAACTGAAACCCACCTTCAGGCTTCCGCGGCAAGATGAAGATTAAAATGACTAAAAAGCTGTGGAAAACTGTAAGGACTTTTATAAGCGACCATTTAATTTTCTTTTTATTTATAAATATTTCAGCATATATCTATATTTAGGTTTAAAAATATAAAATTTTTTAGTTCATACTTAAAATCGTACATATGAAACATAAACTGCACTGAAACATACTTTTTAATATAGTTTTTAAATGTTATATTCTGAAAATTTCATTAATAATTTATTAATTTTTATTGATTTTAATTTTATTAATAATTTACAAATTTTTATTGTTGTTAAATTAATTTTATTAAAGAGTTACTAATTTTTATACATATTAAATTAATTTTACTAATAATAATTTTGTTGTTTGAGGTAATAAATTGTTTCGAATTTAAAAATAGTCAAAGCAAAAATTATTTATTTATTCAAAGAAAATCCCATCAATTCTGTGTACTTAACAAACATTGCAAGGAAAGGTTTAGAATAATGCGTTAGAAATACTAGAAAATAGTAAAAAATAATATGTATAGATAGTTGAAAAATTCTTAATACAAGGTAATATGAAGAATTGCGTACTAGGATTAGTTGATATTGTATCGATATGATATTTTGTATCAAGTTGATATCACCCGAATAAACGAGAATGAACCTGAAGTAATTATTTATCAGTATCAATCTAGTCCAAGAACTAAGTAGCAGTACTGAAAGCCTGATACTTTTGATATGTATCAGTTTTGTGTCCCTCATACGAAGTATCAGAATTATATGATATCATTCAATTGGTTGACAGAAAATTTTGTGTAAATAATATATACAGGTATTTTTAAAAATACATAATACAAAGTAATAGGCAGAATGGCGTACTAGAATGAACTGATATTGCATGGAATGATACTTTGTATCAGGTTGATATCACCCGAATAAATTAGAATGAGACTAAAGAGATTATTTATCAGTATCACTCCAGTCTAAAAACTAAGTACTAGTACTGAATGCCTGATACTTTTGATCTGTATCAGTTTTGTGTCCCTCATACGAAGTATCAGAATTATATGATATCATTCAATTGGTTGACAGAAAATTTTGTGTAAATAATATATACAGGTATTTTTAAAAATACATAATACAAAGTAATAGGCAGAATGGCGTACTAGAATGAACTGATATTGCATGGAATGATACTTTGTATCAGGTTGATATCACCCGAATAAATTAGAATGAGACTAAAGAGATTATTTATCAGTATCACTCCAGTCTAAAAACTAAGTACTAGTACTGAATGCCTGATACTTTTGATCTGTATCAGTTTTGTGTACCTGATACAAAGTATCAAAATTATATGATATCATTCAACTGGTCGACAGAAAATTTTGTGTAAATAATATATATAGGTATTTTAAAAATACATAATACAAAGTAATAGGCAGAGAAGCGTACTAGAATGAACTGATATTGCATGGAATGATACTTTGTATCAGGTTGATATCACCCGAATAAATTAGAATGAGACTAAAGAGATTATTTATCAGTATCACTCCAGTCTAAAAACTAAGTACTAGTACTGAATGCCTGATACTTTTGATCTGTATCAGTTTTGTGTACCTGATACAAAGTATCAAAATTATATGATATCATTCAACTGGTCGACAGAAAATTTTGTGTAAATAATATATATAGGTATTTTTAAAAATACATAATACAAAGTAATAGGCAGAATGGCGTACTAGAATGAACTGATATTGCATGGAATGATACTTTGTATCAGGTTGATATCACCCGAATAAATTAGAATGAGACTAAAGAGATTATTTATCAGTATCACTCCAGTCTAAAAACTAAGTACTAGTACTGAATGCCTGATACTTTTGATCTGTATCAGTTTTGTGTACCTGATACAAAGTATCAAAATTATATGATATCATTCAACTGGTCGACAGAAAATTTTGTGTAAATAATATATATAGGTATTTTAAAAATACATAATACAAAGTAATAGGCAGAGAAGCGTACTAGAATGAACTGATATTGCATGGAATGATACTTTGTATCAGGTTGATATCACCCGAATAAATTAGAATGAGACTAAAGAGATTATTTATCAGTATCACTCCAGTCTAAAAACTAAGTACTAGTACTGAATGCCTGATACTTTTGATCTGTATCAGTTTTGTGTACCTGATACAAAGTATCAGAATTATATGATATCATTCAATTGGTTGACAGAAAATTTTGTGTAAATAATATATATAGGTATTTTTAAAAATACATAATACAAAGTAATAGGCAGAATGGCGTACTAGAATGAACTGATATTGCATGGAATGATACTTTGTATCAGGTTGATATCACCCGAATAAATTAGAATGAGACTAAAGAGATTATTTATCAGTATCAATCTAGTCCAAAAACTAAATACTAGTACTGAATGCCTGATACTTTCGATCTGTATCAGTTTTGTGTACCTGATACAAAGTATCAAAATTATATGATATCATTCAACTGTGACAGAAAATTTTGTGTAAATAATATATAAAGGTATTTTAAAAATACTTAATACAAAGTAATAGGCAGAATGGCGTACTAGAATGAACTGATATTGCATGGAATGATACTTTGTATCAGGTTGATATCACCCGAATAAATTAGAATGAGACTAAAGAGATTATTTATCAGTATCAATCTAGTCCAAAAACTAAATACTAGTACTGAATGCCTGATACTTTCGATCTGTATCAGTTTTGTGTACCTGATACAAAGTATCAAAATTATATGATATCATTCAACTGTGACAGAAAATTTTGTGTAAATAATATATAAAGGTATTTTAAAAATACTTAATACAAAGTAATAGGCAGAATGGCGTACTAGAATGAACTGATATTGCATGGAATGATACTTTGTATCAGGTTGATATCACCCGAATAAATTAGAATGAGACTAAAGAGATTATTTATCAGTATCAATCTAGTCCAAAAACTAAATACTAGTACTGAATGCCTGATACTTTCGATCTGTATCAGTTTTGTGTCCCTGATACAAAGTATCAAAATTATATGATATCATTCAACTGTGACAGAAAATTTTGTGTAAATAATATATAAAGGTATTTTAAAAATACTTAATACAAAGTAATAGGCAGAATGGCGTACTAGAATGAACTGATATTGCATGGAATGATACTTTGTATCAGGTTGATATCACCCGAATAAATTAGAATGAGACTAAAGAGATTATTTATCAGTATCAATCTAGTCCAAAAACTAAATACTAGTACTGAATGCCTGATACTTTCGATCTGTATCAGTTTTGTGTCCCTGATACAAAGTATCAAAATTATATGATATCATTCAACTGTGACAGAAAATTTTGTGTAAATAATATATAAAGGTATTTTAAAAATACTTAATACAAAGTAATAGGCAGAATGGCGTACTAGAATGAACTGATATTGCATGGAATGATACTTTGTATCAGGTTGATATCACCCGAATAAATTAGAATGAGACTAAAGAGATTATTTATCAGTATCACTCTAGTCCAAAAACTGAAGTTAGTGCTGAATGCCTGATACTTTTGGTCTATATCATTGTCTAACTGATATAAAGTACAGAATTATGTGATATCACTCAACTGTAACAGAAAATTTAGCATAAATAAGCTTTCCAAATGTCGATTACAATGGATATTGAACTGTAAATACATGATGTGCTGTCTTTGTATTTCTATGAAAAATTTATTTGTTTTCGAAACGCTTATTTGCCTTTAAAATTTTTCAGAAATCTTTCAAAGCTTTATTCCAGATTATGACTTATGTATATGAATTGCTGTTTTTCAGGACTTCTGACAAGAAGATCGCCCATTACGCCATTGTAAAGATGAACGACTTGTACTATTTCAACGACTTCCCCTTCCCGTACTTAGAATCCATTGTCTTGTATTACAAGAAATACAAATTCAAGGATACCAAGCTAACGAATCAGGTGAGAAGAGCTCTGTCAATATTTATTCCCATTGTACTCATTTCTTTTACGAATGGTTTATGCTTGAATGGATACGTTTTTGATTTAGAGGGATCCTTCACAAATTGTGCGGCTTATAAGAAAACGTAATTCTGATAAAAGTCATTTGAAGAATAGATTGAATGTATAAATTGAATTGAGAATAAGTAAGATTATTGAACTTTTAAAAAGAAAATTAGTTAAATTGCAGCTATAAAACAGAATTTGTAATTATATAACATTCTATCGTAAACAGACATGGTTATAGCACATAAAGTATAGAAGTTTCCTATGGTACTTATAGATGGTCTCCTGAAAGTTTTTCTGTGCTTTAAAAATAAACTAACAAAGACATATTCTTCCAATTTTCTAATTTCTCGTGCACGAAGAAAAAAATATTGCAATCTTCAAAACGTTCGATCGCGTAATGTTGACGAATTTTTATATTTCAGACTTATCTAATTCTGAAAAATGTCCTTTTGAAATGATGTATAAATCTCATACTGTTTATTTGTTAATGAACAAAAAAACTTAAAAGCGGACTGGTTTTAAGCGATAAAATTTAGAATGTATTCTGTAGATATTTTTGTAGATATCTCTCAAAATTTAGATTAATCCGGGAAAGGAAAGTTCATCTGTTTGGCCGTATGCAAATAAAAATGCAAATCTCTGTATGAATGAAATTTGGTGTGCAGGTTTATCATCAATATCTTATCCATGTATAAAATTTTGAAATAAATCTGATAAAAAGAATATGGGGGACCATTTGTTGGCCTGCTTATTTGGGACTTGTACGCGGTGTCCATTTTTACCGTGGACCAATAGCTCTTATCACCAGAGAGAAACATATAGTTGCATTGGAAAGGTGTTTTAAATAACGGAAAGAATTATATATTATGCTTTTTAAATCAATAAATATATTTCTCAAAAAAATACAAATTCCTTTTATGTAGTCCCCCGATCCTATAAGTCATATTTTGTAAAAAAATGTCGACACGTTAAAAATATGATAAAAAATTCCTATCATTATATGACTAGAATTGACTGAGTTATAGCTTTTTAACCTAAATAAGGGTCTTTTGCACATTTATTTTAAGGGAGAGTTTGAAAAAGCAGCTCAACGATGAATAATTTCATTTTGCAAACAATTCCTTAATATCTCTTTAGAAATACCGAATTTATTAGTAAAATTTAGTAATTTTCTAAAAAAGTAATTTTCAGCATTTTTAAGTATCGATCGGGTTTTGTTGCAGAAGAATGGGATTTTCTGTATTTGAAATGTTGCATTGTTAAGAAACTTTTTCTAAATACATTGATAATACTGAGAGACTGTTTAAAAAATTAAATTTCTTAACAATTTGAACTATATATCTATTGACTCAAACAATATAATATATCATTTTCCCCCCATCATTTAAAACATATAACTAATAGGGACTATATATTGATATCTAATGATTTAGAAATTAGCAATTGGGTCACGATACGAGTGGGCATTCTATATTATATAGCATTTGGAACGAGGTACCGTAACAAAAATTATAATTTTGGATCGGATTGAGTCGGCGGAAAGAAATGCACCTGAGATGTATTTTTAGACCACTTCATTATACTACGAAGCACTAAACCCGCCATACTGTGTCACTGCATGCGGAATTTGTAGGAAGAAGCACTGACAATTGCCGACTGCCATGACCTTCGAGGGTTTGCTGCATATTTCCCTATATTGCCCCAACCCTATTATATATTCAGGAGATATAGAGAAGAATAGAAAGGAATATGCTATGTTGCCTAAGTATATTAGGAAGTAGAGGGGAGGACGTTCTATACAGTCTATTTAATAAAAAAGGATCAGAGTTTATTTTTAAATCAAGTGAACACGTAATGTGACACTTGTGTGTGATTTATTCGTTTTCGTTACAATAAATCTTATCTTAAGAAATGGCGTAAGTTCTTGCTTGCACTATTCATAATTAAATTGTTTGTAACCAATAATAATGAAATTAAATTGTTTTATTTTAAGTACAAAAATCCAAACCTTTATGATATGTTAAGAATACATGAATGGCATAATATATTTTTGACGATATGTTATGAAGTGTATCGCCAAGGAAAAAAAAAACTCACCAAACTGTCGCCAACCGAAGTAACTGAACTAAGAGTGAACCCATTATCTTGGTAATCTTGGCGTAATTTGAAAATTGTAAACACGAGAATGCAACCATCGTACCGAAATCTTGAAATTTAGTTTTAAGGAGCTTATCGATTTTGATGTAGTCCGAAAATCGCCAAGTATACTCGAGAGTTGTAAAAATAATCAATTACCTCTAATCCATGCGTTACTTCCAACTAAATAATATGCGCATTAATTGTCCCATAATTTTATTTCTTTAATGAATACTGGAATCCCAAAGTTTTATCACTTTAATTAGCCAGCTGGTCGTCTTTGCGAGCCACTTGTCCGCCGAGAATTTTGGTTTTGTTGAATTTCAATTCAATGCCCTATGCATAACACGATTCCTTCAATAAAGTATTTTTAGGTACCAATGATAATATAGGTTAAGATATCAATGGTTAAATATAAATAAATTTTTTAAAAGTATTTTTAGGTGAAAATATCTTTACAGCCATGATATTTTAATAGTTTTATACCTATTCTGTTTATTGTGTAAAAGGACTTTCGTAACGAAGTCAATTTCCATAACGACATAGAGACATTAAAAATGTAACTGATCGGACAATTTATCTTTTAATTGCACGTTGCTTTTCGTACGATTGTAACTTCACTTTCTTATTCCTCACATAAATCACACAGATACTAAACAGAATCTTTTTTGCATCACTTATAACAAACAATAAAGAAAATCGCGATTAAATGTTTGATGCAGCAACGAAAAATGATTTTAATTTAATTACTACAGTAAAGTTTAGTTCTGCAATTTATGCAAATGTTTTAACTTCAAAATTAATTTTTAAATTAAATTTAAAAAAATTGCAGGATCATTTAAATGGTATCATTAAAAATATTTTTTTAAATTGGTGTAAGAATAACTTTTGTGGAATGATATCTTCGAAGGTTATTGCAAAAATATGACATTATCCAAGTAATTTTTATTTAATTAAAATGAATAATTATAAAAGTGCTCATGGGTGCACATTCACACTTTCCAAAGTATATTTGTGCCGAATTTTTAGTTCTAAGCCAAACGACCTGCCGAATGTGCACACACACACACGCACGTACACATTCTTCTTTATTATTAATACTGACAATCTTACATATTCTATGAGTTTTTTTTATATAAAATTAAAATGATCAATAATTTAAATCTCTGAAATAGGATATAGAAATAAGATGGCATACCATATCTTCCAATTTTTTTTGTTCTATTCATTCACATCAGCATAAAAGATTCGTATAATTCATAAAAAAAAATCAACGCACTTCTGTTCACAAAAATCTCTCCTTTATTATCGAATTCAAAATCAAATTTTAAAGAATTTTCTGTAAATGCTGTGGCTGTCAAAAAGAAATAACTTTCATTTCTCTCGGCAGCATCTCTCATTGTTCCAGACATGAGTTTTTTATTTTTTGCCAGAATTAAATAGCATTTCTCAGAAAGATGCGAACTAACCAGTTGTGGCATGTGACTCGAAGTAAGCTAGCTATCTGTCAAGTCCTCGTATTGTGTTTTGCATAGTTGAATGAATGATAAAGCATTATGCTTTGTTAAAATTCAGATTTTTTTTTCTTTTTCAGAAAGGGTTGTTTTTTTGAAGTTTTTAAAACCCACCGTTTAGAATATAAATGGTTTATTTTTTTTTTTCCTTTAGCGACTGCATTTTTATTCTTCTGTAGACATGAACTAGAATTAAGTAATTATAGTCTTTTTTTATTAACACGATAAAGTTTATTAACTACATTCTATCTGTTGTTGTCTATCTATCTATCATGTTGAGCGACGAGCGTGATGTAAAAATTGCGCAAATTGCTCTACATGATAGACCATTTGATCTATATCACATGATTTGATTTGTATTGTGTGTGATTTCATTAGTATGTGTTGGTACTTTACAGGGTGGATTTAGAACTACTACTTTGGTAGTTATAAATGGTTAGATCTAGGACCACCAAATTTAGCGTAGATATACTTTGCAGGGTTGAAAATGCGCAACTCTGGTCCGTTTTTTTGAAACTCTCATTAAAATTTTGATTAATTAAAAGCGTGGAGAGACATTGGTATTTTTTCCGTTTTATAGTTTAAAAAAGAGATGCGCAAAAATAAACTTTATTTTATGTATGAATTCGTAAAATTAACTTTTTAATGATTCCAATTTAGTTGCCTGGAATTTCTGTTAAAGTTTGACAATTTTCAAAGATATGTTTAAATTTTTTTTAAAAAAATTGCTTTAATAATAATAATAGATAAATAAATTCTTGGGAACATTTTTGCATCATTTCCAATAATGAAATTCATTATTACAATGAAACTTAAAACATTATCATTGTTTCATTCAATACCTAACGGCGCCAATTTCTTCCACTGTAGAAGAAATTAGCGCCAAACAGAAGAAATATTCTATTTATTATCTGAATTATTTGCATAAGAGAGAGGAATAAGAAATGAAATTATAGTGCACCTAAATATAATGTGCAATTATAGTACAGCTAAATATAATGTTAAGAGATAGATGAATATTTTAATCCCATTATAATGTCATGGAAATTTACCCCATTAGAAACATTTTGTCTGCATTATGAACAGACCTGATTCCTTATTAATTATTAAGAAACATTATTTTTCTACCATAATTTAATTAAATATTTTGTTGGAAAAAACATGGATATTAAATTTCGCACAACAGAGTAAATTGAAATTATTCCTGGCAAAAGAGTTGGTCATCAAATGCGGCTAGTTTCTAATATAACAGGGTTTTTAAGGTTAAGGCATAATTTATATCACATTAACTCTTTTAATACATTATTCAATAATTTAAACTTGTCCTTTTTTCACTCGTAGAGTTCTTGGGTACAGTGTGATATTCTTGTTTTTACTGTTTCTGATACCAATGCAATCACGGACACATTTTCAAATCAAAGAAAAGAAAAGACGAATCAAACTTCAAATATTATTTATGCTACGACATTGCGGATTATAGACGTGAATTCCCTGTGATCTGAATTAAGATTATGATTTCGTACATATAATCTACAAACGAACACTGTCTTACACACACACACACACACACACACACACACACACACACACACACACACACACACACACACACACACACACACACACACACACACACACACACACAGAGAGAGAGAGAGATTATGATTTCGTACATATAATCTACAAACGAACACTGTCTTATACACACACACACACACACACACAGAGAGAGAGAGAGAGAGAGATTATGATTTTGTACATATAATCTACAAACGAACTCTGTCTTATGCTCGCACACGCACACACACACACAGAGATTATGATTTCGTACATATAATCTACAAACGAACACTGTCTTATACGAGCACACGCACGCACACACACAGAGATTACCATTTCGTACATATAATCTACAAACGAACACTGTCTTATGCTCGCACACGCACGCACAAACACACAGATTATGATTTCGTACATATAATCTACAAACGAACACTGTCTTATGCTCGCACACGCACACACAGATTATGATTTTGTACATATAATCTACAAACGAACACTGTCTTATGCTCAAACACGCACACACACACACACACACACACACACACACACACAGATTATGATTTTGCACATATAATCTACAAACGAACACTGTCTTATGCTCGCACACGCACGCACGCACACACAGATTATGATTTCGTACATATAATCTACAAACGAACACTGTCTTATACGAGCACACGCATACACATACACAGAGATTATGATTTTGTACATATAATCTACAAACGAACACTGTCTTATGCTCGCACACGCACACACACACACAGAGAGATTATGATTTTGTACATATAATCTACAAACGAACACTGTCTTATACGAGCACACGCATACACATACACAGAGATTATGATTTTGTACATATAATCTACAAACGAACACTGTCTTATGCTCGCACACGCACACACACACACACACAGAGATTATGATTTTGTACATATAATCTACAAACGAACACTGTCTTATGCTCGCACTCGCACACACACACACACAGATTATGAGTTTGTACATATAATCTACAAACGAACACTGTCTTATACGAGCACACGCATACACATACACAGAGATTATGATTTTGTACATATAATCTACAAACGAACACTGTCTTATGCTCGCACATGCAGACGCACACACACACACAGAGAGATTATGATTTTGTACATATAATCTACAAACGAACACTGTCTTATGCTCGCACTCGCACACACACACAGAGAGATTATGATTTCGTACATATAATCTACAAACGAACACTGTCTTATGCTCGCACACGCACACACACACACAGATTATGATTTTGTACATATAATCTACAAACGAACACTGTCTTATACGAGCACACGCATACACATACACAGAGATTATGATTTTGTACATATAATCTACAAACGAACACTGTCTTATGCTCACACACACACACACACAGATTATGATTTTGTACACATAATCCACAAACGAACACTGTCTTATGCTCGCACACGCATACACATACACAGAGATTATGATTTCGTACATATAATCTACAAACAAACACTGTCTTATGCTCGCACACGCACACACACACACACACAGATTATGATTTTGTACATATAATCTACAAACGAACACTGTCTTATACGAGCACACGCATACACATACACAGAGATTATGATTTCGTACATATAATCTACAAACGAACACTGTCTTGTACGAGCACACGCATACACATACACAGAGATTATGATTTCGTACATATAATCTACAAACGAACACTGTCTTATACGAGCACACGTATACACATACACAGAGATTATGATTTCGTACATATAATCTACAAACGAACACTGTCTTATGCTCGCTCACGCATACACACACACACAGAGAGATTATGATTTTGTACATATAATCTACAAACGAACACTGTCTTATGCTCGCACACGCACACACACACACACACAGATTATGATTTTGTACATATAATCTACAAACGAACACTGTCTTATACGAGCACACGCATACACATACACAGAGATTATGATTTCGTACATATAATCTACAAACGAACACTGTCTTGTACGAGCACACGCATACACACACACAGAGATTATGATTTCGTACATATAATCTACAAACGAACACTGTCTTATGCACACAAACGCACGCACGCACGCGCGCGCGCACACACACACACAGAGAGAGAGAGAGAGAGATTAGGATTTTCTACATATAATCTACAAACGAACACTGTCTTATGCACACACACACACGTACACACGCACGCACACACGTATGCACACACAGAGAGAAGGCAGTTTTCCTATGTATGTCCATTATAAACTAAGAAACTGCTGCGAGTGAATTCCTAGCAATTTTGCAAAATGATCGACCTAACCTGAAAAGGCTTAAAGTGACTGAAATTCTCGATCTGACCATGAACAGAAGGTTAGGTTATATAATATCAGAAGTAGAAATACTTTTATTTCAATGTAAATGGCTCTTGAGAGAACACTGAAGTTCACAAGGTAAAAAAATACTTTCGCGCATGCATAGCGATAAGTTCAAGTACATATACTAAAGACGAATGCAGTAGTGATTACAATTTATGTAATCTAAAGCACGAAAGTAATAATATATATGTAACGTTAATTTAATTCATCCAAGGAATCCTTAGGGCACTATCCCGTTTCATGCAAGGAAAAAAAATCTGTCTAAATGCTAATGAAGCAATGTGCATACGACCCCTTTCGCGTGATCCCTCTGACTAGAGCAATGCACTTCAATGTCAGACAAGTCAAAACAGCGGGATTAGACGCGATTATTCTCACTGCATGAAAAGACGCGAGATTAACTCGTGTTAAAGGAAAGTGATTTTTAAGAAAGCAATAGCCTTTTTAAATTACTTTTCTTCTAACCTATGACAGCGGGCAATTGAAACTGCGGGGAAAAAATCGGATAAAGCATCGGGTTCAATAAGAGGATTATTTAAAAAGCGAAAGATGTTACGGTAGAAAATATGTTATGTTCTAAAATATTGTTGTTGACGAAATTTCTTGCATGCGAAATGTGAAATAGTTCTACATGCACGAAATCGACGAATTTTACAGTTGCAAGATATCTAATGAAAGTATTCTTTCATTTTGTATTTGGAGTTATGCAACTTATTATTTACATCCAATAAAAAAATATAAGAAACAAAACAATGGAAATGTTATATTTTTAACTTTCTAGTTTACTGATGCAATGTGGCGGCACATTTTGTTACTTCTTAATGCAGTGAAGAAAATTGAGTATGGATTTTGAGTATCTTCATTTTCACTATTTGGATCCAAATTTGGTAATACATACATACTGGACAAGACCACATACCATTAGGGACAAAACCATATACCAGATTTCATTTGTATAGGTTACTCGTTGATAAATTATTGTATTCACATACTAGCACATATACAGAGTAGCATTGCCAACTATTGGACGCATTGGATCCAAATTTAATGCATATCTAAAATTCTAATGACAAATCTATAACTTACTTGCTGTTTGCGTTTTTTTTTTTTTTTTTTTTTTTTTTAGGTATTTTGGTCACCTGAACATGACGAGTGAACAGAGAGACTTTTCAGAGAAGATTTTTGTCCAAAATTAAATAGAAATTGACATTTGTGAAAAGTTCATGCACCATAGTTAACTGCAGTTGGTTGCATTTCCGAATTGTGTTCACAGACCGACAAATAGACCATCAGGCATAAGTCGAAAAACAGTGTTCTTCGGTCTCGGGTCTAAAACATGAACATTGATTGGAATCCGGAGGTCAGATATTTTGACAAGTGTCCTGCAAGAAGTGTTTTTTGTCTCAAATATGGAATAAAATAAAAGAGAAAAGTTTTTAGCTAAAAGCATGGAGTATAATATGGGAGGAAGGCCTGGTGGTAAGGTCTCGGTTTCGGAACCGGAGGGTTTCATCTTCGTTCCGTCGTGTAAGCGTTCAGAACCGTCGTGTAAGCGGGCCTGGTGTACGTTAAACCGTCCGGGCCAAAAGTCCTTCCGTTGGTGTGGTGTGGTGTGGTGTGGTGTGGAGAGGGGGTGCCAGCTCAGGTGTCGTCCTCGTTATCTGACCGAGATTCAAAATTACGAGGTTTGTTCCAAAATAGCTCTAGTGCTGTAAAACGGGACGGGTAAAATAATTAAACTAAAACTATATATTGGAGAGTCAGCTCTACTTTTAGGCCTATTTTCTTCAGAGTTTGAAATGCTCTACAATTTTAGCGTTAAAAATTATATTTTCAATATGATTTGTCTAGCTAGTTTCGTTTTTATCATATTCATATTCGCATGCATATGTTTATGATCTATCATTCTGATAGGCCCATAAACTGTCGACTGTTGGGCAGATACTATTCCGAAGTTTGACAATTAATATATCCGATATTAAGACTCTACTCTATGTCGAATATATCCCGCGATTTGATAAATATCTACACTTTTGTTACTAGGACTCTGCTATTTATTGGGTTTGTCAAAAAAATCAATAAAGATCTCTATTTCTGATATCTGAATTTTTGAGATTTCGTGTGTATACACTGTCAGCAATATTCCTTTTGTTGCATATGGTGAATATCATATAGATCAGATGATTATTTTAATTATTTGATGATTAAAGACTAGATGCTAAATTTTATTGCTTTTGATCTTTGAGATTTAATTTGGGACCTGTCTATCCAAGATAAAGAAATACATAGAGTAATTGGTAAAGTCTTTTTAAGTTCTTTAAATTCAAAACAACGTCTCGTATAGTCAAGGAAGTAAGTGTGCCGTATCGTACCCCTTTCCCATAAATGTATTTTTCAGATTTTTTAAATCTTATTTTTGTTAACTTTCTTCATTGCTTAAATTTCACTTCGCCGTTGTTTAATTCGGAAAAGCTGCATAATAATATCGGAAATTATATTTTTGAAATTTAGAGCGAACCCTTTTTCATGTCACGAAAAGTTCATAATTTTAATCGAAAAAATCCCCGCTAACTTTTCAGATAACTACATGAAATAAAATAAATACATAAAAGATTTAATATGAAGAAAATAAATGAAAATAAACAGATGAAACTTTTATATAACTTAGAGATGGCGGTTACTTTGATAATACTGAACATAAAAAAAATAACAAATAGAAAATTTTGATGAAATTTTTAAAATTTTAGTAAAATTATCAAAAAATAATTTTGATTTCACTTGGAGTTACGGATCATTGCGTTTTTTCAATTGCTTTCTTGCGAGAACTGGAGGTTATAGCAATTTCATATTTTACATATACCTATTTTCAATCTTTTTTTAATACTTTCACAAATCATAACAAGTGAAACGAACCGAGTTCGAAACAATTCAACTCAAATGTCTTCGAGGTATTGCCACTTGAAATTAATAATAGCGAAAGATGATCTTTTGGATTTGGGTCAGAATAATCATCTTAGAGTTGACGCGTGCTATATTAATTGATATTGATATCGTTTGGCATTAAAAAAGATCTGCAGATTTTATCGTCTGAAAATACAAGAAGATTAATTTCAATTTAAGTGAATTAATCATTTAAAAGGAAAAAAAATGCGATAACACGAGTAATCTGAAGGAAAAAAAAAATAATTTGATTGAATAAAGTTCATTTGAGCGTTAACTCGATCAAATAAAAAGCGCTCATGCAAGACAATTGAGAATATAATTGAATTTTCCAAAAATTTTAGATAATATTTTGATTTTATTCTTGTAAACAATTTGGGTTGCATTGAATTGTTCTTATGAAGAAATCTTAAAGTTCGACTGAAATGATTAAGTTTGAATATGGACAAGGCAACCAAAAACTGAATTAAAATTGAAGAATAATGAAAAATAATAGATAAATATTGGTCTATAACTTTTTCTTCAACACAGTATACCACGAATTCAGAATATGTAAAATTCTTTATCGATTAAATGTGTACACCCGGAACATATTGAAAAAACATATATTAATGGCTACTATATTCTGTACACACTATATCAATATAATAGCTGTACAATACGCAGTACTGTGTATTTATTCTAAATAGAAAATTTCTGCAAATTTTATAGTATTAAATTGTTCTTAATTATTTGAAATAATTTCGATAAAAATTATTTATTATTTATTTTATTTATTATAAATTATTTATTTAATTATTTACTAAATATTTTATATTATTTATTTATTTTATTATAAATTATTTACTAAATATTTTACTATCGTTTATTATTTTTTATAAAATTATTTATTTAATATTTAATTATTATTTATTTAATTCATTATAAAATTATTAATAACATGGTTATTAATAATAAAACATTCTAAATTTGATTTATCAAATTGGTCACAATTAGAGCGAATGACAATTTTTCTTTATACAGATTTTATAAACTTTTTCAGTAAATATTCTGTAGGTCATAATGTCTTCTAGATATCTTTTTAAGTTTAAAGGTTAAACCTCTTTAAATTCTTAATTAATTGGTTTCACCTTTTATTTCATACTTTTAATGTTCTATGAAATGTAAATATTTTTTACTATGCTTATTTTGTGATTCATTGTTCTTAGTTTTATGTGATCTGTTTTATTTGTTAACATTTCGTGAGTTATCATTTATTTGGGTTTTTATGTTATGCCTCAATGTAAATAGATTTATTTATTTTTCACATATTCTCAAACAAATAAATATTTAACAAAAAGTGCTACAGATAGAAAGACACAAGTAAGACGTAAATCATGCAAGACATAGGACAGACATAACTTAAGGACATGCAACTACGCTTCGGGCAGTTTAAACAATTTTTAGATCAATGTGTCTTCATAAAATTGAAATTCCGTTTGCTAATTTCATTAAACTTTTTCTGTGAAATAATCAATTGAACTGATATTTAATTCCAGCTCTTATAATTTCTAAAATTAAAGATCTAATACCGTAAATGAATATTAGATGTAAAGATTGAAATCTTTTGTAAGAATGTTTGACTAGACAATGGATTTCCTTTGATAAATGCGCCGTTCGATTCTTATGTAGCTTTCTTTGTAACTTTGTTTGGCCTTGAAGTTACCAAAAATTAACATCACCCCCCAACAATTCTCGAGCAACGTCAAAACAGGATGTTGATTTAACAAAGCTAATTAATCTTCGAAACAAGGGAAGTTTGCTGGAGGTATTAAGTGAACTGAATGGAACCGTTCTGCGTTATTTGCCCTTTGTAATTACCCATGTGCATTAACAGAAGTCTCCTGAATCTAAACAGTGGCAAGATTAAACTTTGCAGAGACTTGCTATGCAAGTTGCTGGGTCACCCACTCTAATTTCACAATTTCTAAAACTAGATTTTTTTTTCATTTATTGGAATTTAATCTGTCTAAAAGCGTTTATTAGTCCCGTGTACAAATATCAAGAGAGGTCTCCAAAATCTAAATAATGGCCAGATTAAACACTGTAGGAACCTGCTATGCAAGTTGCTGGGTCACCCACTCTAATTCCCCAATTTCCAAAATCAGATTTCTTTCATTTATTGTAATTTAATTTGTCTAAAAGCGTTTATTAGTCCCGTGTACAGATATCAAGAGAGGTCTCTAAAATCTAAACAGTGGCCAGATTAAACTCTGTAGGAACCTGCTATGTAAGTTGATGGGTCACCCACTCTAATTCCCCAATTTCCAAAATCAGATTTCTTTCATTTATTGTAATTTAATTTGTCTAAAAGCGTTTATTAGTCCCGTTTACAAATATCAAGAGAGGTCTCCAAAATCTAAATAATGGCCAGATTAAACACTGTAGGAACCTGCTATGTAAGTTGATGGGTCACCCACTCTAATTCCCCAATTTCCAAAACCAGATTTCTTTCATTTATTGTAATTTAATTTGTCTAAAAGCGTTTATTAGTCCCGTGTACAGATATCAAGAGAGGTCTCTAAAATCTAAACAGTGGCCAGATTAAACTCTGTAGGAACCTGCTATGCTAGTTGCTGGGTCACCCACTCTAATTTCATAATTTCTAAAACTAGATTTTTTTTTCCATTTATTGTAATTTAATTTGTCTAAAAGCGTTTATTAGTCCCGTGTACAGTTATTTAGAGATCTCTTCAAAATCTAAAAACTGGCCTTATTAAAGTCTGTAGAGACTTGTTATGCAAGTTGCTGGGTCCCCCACTCTAACTACACAACTTCCAAAACCAAATGTTTTCATTTATTGTGCTTTAATATGTATACAGGCAGTTTATTAGTAGCTTAATTTTTAAGTAATAAATAAGACAAACTGAAATCACAAAACATTCAATTTCGGTAACTATTTGATTTCCTGGTGTCAATCGTATCTAGGTGATTAATCGCCAACTACTCTGTTCCGTATCTGTTTCTGAACAATGCCATAAGGTTTGTAATTCATATGTATTGACCTTCTTTATTATACTATAAAACACACAGCTTTCATTTGCGGACCTCCGAAAATGAATATTTCAGCATTTATACCTTACTTGTGCTCCAAGTTTCATGCGGGATTGGGGATAACGCCTTTATTAGAGAGTATGCAAGAAAGTTTTGGGAAGATTACTCCAACTGGTTTACTGTCTGTTATTGTATTTGGAGGAATGCGACGTTATTAAATGCATTCTGGTCTACTGTCTGTTGTTGTATTTGGAGGAATGCGACGTTATTAAATGCATTCTGGTTTACTGCCTGTTATTGTATTTGGAGGAATCCGACGTTATTAAGTGCATTCTGGTTTACTGTCTGTTATTATTGTATTTGGAGGAATGCGACGTTATTAAATGCATTCTGGTTTACTGCCTGTTATTGTATTTGGAGGAATGCGACGTTATTAAATGCATTCTGGTTTACTGTCTGTTATTATTGTATTTGGAGGAATGCGACGTTATTAAATGCATTCTGGTTTACAGTCTGTTATTGTATTTGGAGGAATGCGACGTTATTAAATGCATTCTGTTTTACTGTCTGCTATTATTGTATTTGGAGGAATGCGACGTTATTAAATGCATTCTGGCTTACTGCCTGTTATTGTATTTGGAGGAATGCGACGTTATTAAATGCATTCTGGTTTACTGTCTGCTATTATTGTATTTGGAGGAATGCGACGTTATTAAATGCATTCTGGCTTACTGCCTGTTATTGTATTTGGAGGAATGCGACGTTATTAAATGCATTCTGGTTTACTGTCTGTTGTTGTATTTGGAGGAATGCGACGTTATTAAATGCATTCTGGTTTACCGTCTGTTATTGTATTTGGAGTAATGCGGCATTATTAAATGCATTTTTTTCCGTGCACATTATCTCTGCTGTATAATTAAGAAATTTTTTGAAAATAAATTAAAAACTGACGAATTAAGCCTAAAAACATCGTCACTATATAATATACCTGATCAGAGGTTTTAATCTGCATTAAATGTATGTGTTTTGTTACGTTCTCTTATATGAAGTATAGAGAAAGTACAGTAATGGTCAAAAAATTATAACTCGAGATTTTGATAAATCTCCATGTTTTAGATCTCCCTGAGTTCAAAAACCACATTTTTGGAAAATGTCTGTCTGTCTGTGACTAAGATAACTCAAAAGCGTTTTGAGCTAGATGGGTGAGATTTGGTGTGCAGTCTTTATAACGAATTTATAAATTTCTATCACATTTGGAACAAATCTTTTATGATGAAGTTTGTCTATCCGGGTCTTCGAATTTAAGTTAACACGATAACTACAAAACGAAGAAATCTAGGTAGATGAAATTTGGAACACAGAATTGACTCCTATAATCTAAACACCAATCGAATTTTAAACCAAATCCAACAAGGGGTCGATTGCTTGTCTGTCAGTACTTTTAGAAACATGTAAACGCCATAATTCAAAACGTAAATTATTTAAATGCATCAAATTTGGTATATGATTTTGTGATTACGAGTGTAGTTTTAGGTGAGTTTTACATTCTGGTAGGAAAACGATCTAAAGTACAAATTTCGATTTTCAGGTGCTATTAACTATATGCCAGTGATTAATCGCCAAGGATGACACGATAGCTTCAGTAATATATAAAACCGGATAAATAACAGTATATCTATATACTTATAGTAAAGCTCAATGTGTGTGTGTGTGTGTGTTGGCGCTCTACAGGCCATGTCATTTCACATACAGCTATCAAATTTGGTACATGTATACCTTAGAGGTCGGGAATGTGCACCTGGGGTCCCTTTTTTGAAATTTTAATTATTAATTAAAAACTAACTTTCCCGCCAAAAAAATCTTCCATTTTCCCCACCGCCAACTTTTCCGCCAAAATAATCTTTCATTTCCCCCACCGCCAAATGAGTAAGGCTTCAGTTTTTTTTTCTCCCAACAGTAATGAGGCTAGGGTGAACATTTTTCGGCGGATTATTTCAAACGATTCTGTTTACTTTCTTAATGTTTTATGCATTTAAAATGAAACATTGTTAATTAATCCATGTTTCAGATTCATTCTGAAGTACTTTTGAATTAAAATAACACAGAATAAAGGAAATTAAAAATGTATAATCTGCACAGCGTTACTCCAACTGGCGTAGAAAAATTCACGCATTTGCGTTACCGTAACTGGCGAGAAAATTCACGCATGCGCATTGTGTTCTGACTGTTGACATGACAACCATTATCAACGGATGATTTAAATTATTTTTAGGTTAGTTGCATGCTTTTGTAAGTAAATTGTATTTATGTTAGTTATATATTTTTTGTATATGCTTATATTTTTAAGTACATCGTTTTTGTTTAGTTTTTAAGTAGTTTTTTTAAACCTGTTTTCGACCGATTATTTTAAACGATTCATTTTATTTTCTTAGTGTTTGATGCATTTAAAATGAAACATTGTTAATGAATCGATCGCTTCATGATGAATCTGGGAAAACTTTGTTGACAATTTCTTGAGATATTACATAAATTAAGAAAGATATTCTTTAGTGCCCATAAAGTTTAAACGCTCAGTGACTCTATTATCAGTAATTATATTATTAAAAAATGCTTTGTTTCAGTAAAAAATATTATTATATTAATTGCAGATTAATCATTTACATTTTAATTTAAAGCATAAATTCTACGATGGGTAACAGAAAATGAGAGAGATACATATCACGTTATGACTGAAGGCCTTTATAATATTATGAGTGAATTATATGACTATCAAAATTTGAAGTTTTAAAATATTTTGCTGAAGAATCTATTAAAGTTGGAATTGCGTAAAATATTTAATGGTACGACCGGAGTTTAACCCTCTGCTTGGCACAATTTTTAAAATCGTGCGAAATGTTCAAAAGCAAAGGAGCAGATGTTCAATTATAGTGCATAATAAAGATTGCCAGCTTTGGCACGTTATCGCAACTTGGCGAAGAAGGGAATTAAACTCCGGTTGAACCTATTTAATTATTAAAATTTAAACGAACATTAAGATTGGCGAACCGGCTGGTCGCCAAAGGCCACTAGTATCAAAATATATATTATGGTACTTATAGGTTGAAATGCCGGCGTCTTGGCATAGGGGTAGCGCATCTTCCCCGTGATCTGGATGTTCCGCGTTCGAATCCCGGCTCGAGCATGGTTGTTCTTTATCTTTGTTCTGTTTGTGAGGTGTGTGAATGTTCCCCCCTGTAAAAAGGGGTTGTGCAAGCGAATGTGTGAGTTTCATCTTCATATGAGCTAGAAGTCAGAATTCTGCCCTCGGGTGCTCAAGGGTCTTTACCCTCAAGAAGCTAGTGGACCCCCCTTTCCGTGGTAACGCGGACACGAAATCATCATCATAGATCGAAATTTGCTTTCTTATTTCAGTGCACCGAAATTTTTGTTGCATCAGAGAATTTTACTTAATAATAATCTGAGTCATTACACAAATTATGAACCTCATGCTAAGGCTTATTCGCCAAAGATGACACGATAGATTCAGTAAAAATGCTAAATTCACGCCATAGGTTAAATATTTCGTAACAAGTGTCCACCAATGTTATGCAAGATGTTCTCGCGATAACATCTTTATATGAGAGAAAGTTTGGTGGACTGCTGTTGGTTTATTACTACATTTGATTAAGACTATTTTATTTATTTCTTTTCAGGCTTTCCTGGAGCCCTATCTTCGGACTCAGCAGACGAAAAGGAAGTCCTCCAGGTCTCTCATATCGTCTTCAGTGGACGGCCTCAACAACGAGACCATAGAAAACGACAAAACGTGGACATACGGACATTACAAATCACTTTCGACGAGATTATGAACCTAATTTATACGAAGAACGTTTTGTTGTACCATACTCTGCTTATGAAATGAAAGCCGAGTGCACGTTACTGTCAAAAGCCATATCTTGTGAAATGACTGAAATGATTGTTCATTTTGCATTTGTTGTTTGCGGTGACTTTTATACAGTCATGCCAAGGTTTATGAAGTTTGTGTTTCCCAGAATGTTTCAAGTGCCATTCCAAAATATTAAAAGTGTTTCAACAGGAATATCTTTTTTTAAATAGAAATAAAAAGATATTTTGTGTCATATATAAGAATTAGCAGTCCTATTGTTTGGAAGCTTTCACAACATTTGTGCAATTTCTGTATTGTTGCCCACGTCGAAGACAAACAAAACATGTTAATGATGAATAAATCATTAACTGTAAAATATTGATGTTAATGATGTAATGATTAAACATGTTAATGATGAATAAATCATTAAATGTAAAACATTGATCCAGATACATATATCTGCTGTTTCGACATGCTATATTATACGGCTGCTTTGTAATCTGTATTTATCAGTTTATATCTGTGGATTAGCAGCTATTTTGTGATCTTTCAAAGCTGTTACAATATGAAGTATAATCGAATTATCTGAGAAGATATTATTTAAGTTGAAGATGAGTTATTTTATTATCCTAGATTGTTCCTGATTTCAAAATGACGCAATGGTGCTACCTGAATCTTGTTAAAGGAAGCATGTGTTCCATATTAGAAAACTATAACCATATTTTTATGGAAAGCCGACAAATTGTCAAGTCTATAGTTTGTGAAGGGTCAAGAAATGGAAAGGGCTACTTAAGTTAGAAGTATGAATGACTTTGTCATTTTGAAAGATATGTGGATATTGTAGTTTATTTAATGGTTTATTAATGATTGTTATATAGTATTTAGTTGTATTTTCGAATTATGGTTCTGTGTATTTTGAAATGTTGTATTTGTTGCGGAAAATGCCTTCCATAAATATTATTATTTTTGACTATGTTTATTATTTCAACTTCTACAACATGCACATTATTGTCAACATTATATTATATGTCACATTGCAAAAATTACATTACAATTTACGGTAGAAATAACAAAGATATTTTTGAGCTTTATATAGGATAATTCAAAGTAAATTGTAAAAACTATCAAGAGAAGTAAATAGAACAAAAATAGAATTGACCAAGAAGATTGAGTAGTGGTTCTCAAATAGGGTCTCGACAATATATGTCTTGAAATATTAATTTAAATTTAAGCAATTTGCAAAAAATGTAATGTGGGTTTAAAATATTCATCAAGTCACATGATAACAACACCACAAAAAAACGCAATATATAAACAAGCGACTCGCTTCGTAAGAAGTCTAATAAGTGTGTTTTCAAAATACGGATGACGTTATATAAAGAATCGCCTTTTTGAACAAAATAAATGTGTCTCGTCACCTGCTGCGAGTTCGCTTAAGGCTATGTTTTTATGCAGCTTCTCAGAACCTGCCAATTCAATCAGGAACGTCTTTAAATTATTAGGTCAATTTGCATACACATTAATTTCTAATCAGTTGGTTTTCATTTGTGATTGGATTCGTTATCATATATGTATGTAATTATTTATACCTATGTGTGTAAGCATTTATTACCTTTATTTAATACTATTTGTTTTTCTTCGCAAAAGTTTCTATCATATTACTCTACTACAGAAACATATATATTTTCCTAACCAATTTATCCTTAAAGTTATTTCATTGAATTTTAAATGGCAATTAAGGTTAAGTTTATATGAGTTTCAGTATACGAACTGTTACAGTATATCAGGAACTATACAGTATTTGAACTGTTACATATCAGTATATGAACTGTTACAGTATATCAAAACTATCATGAACTGGATGAATGAAATTTGATGTATGATTTTGTGGCTACAATTGCAGTTGTGTGTTAAATCTTGGATTAAACGGTCTAAAACATAAATTCGACTTTCGGGTACTATTAATCGCATGCCAAGGATTTATTGTTAGAATAGTCGCCAAAAATCCCATGAAAACTCCTAATTCACGCCAAAAAATCAATATCTTGTTACTATTATTCGCCAATGCCATGTAAGGCGTTTGTGGTCGTACTCAAATCCAAATTTTTTGAGCGGTGAGAAGAATAACACCTTAATTAAAGTACGTGCAAGAAAATTTTAGAGAGAACAATTCCACTCGCTGATCTCATTTTAAAAATTTAAACAGTAACCAATATATTTAAATCAACAATATCGATTTGATTGCTCTTAATAATGCTTATCTGAAATCGAGTGTTATGCTTCTTGATTAAAAATTAAATATAGGTAGCTTCAAAAATATTTTTTTGCCTGATTATACATATAGTAATCATGTATCTTATGACTATTATATAATCATACTTCGATAAGCACTAACGCTTTCACATCCAGTCTAATGTAGTGAATTAAAAGATTTTTCATTATTTCACTAAAAGCCATTTCGATTATGATATTATATGTTGATTCGCATTTGAAATTTCCTAAAATTTCAACTCGAATGTAATAATTCAAGAATTCAAATCACAAACAAGAAATGTTAAATTTGCACCTGCGAAGAATAAAGAGAATATCGTTTGGTATTTCCGAATTCATTTTCAATTTTAATTCTCGCACTCTTGCAATACACAACTTATGTTTATTCTTTAAGGACTTTTTCCGAGAACTTTATAACTGCACTTTTACAAATTGTAATTGTTTCTCAAAAAAATAAAAAATCTGCAAATATTATGAAAATATTAGAATATAATTTTAGAATCAAGATGTATTATATTCATCGGATTTTAACACACATATAATGGCTTCCAGAATATTTCAGCAACAGCGAACTCGTGATCTTGCTATTAATTATTTGTTACTTTCAATAACAGCATCATAAACAGCTCATTCCATTTCGTTTAAGAATTTTTACTCGGTTTAAGAAATGTTTAATGGCATATTAACTTCTAAGAATACAATGAGAATTTTTGGTATTTGTATCTGTAATTAAGGGACAATCTGTTTAATTTAAAAAACAAAAATCACTCGTACAAAAATAAGCCTCTCATGGGCTCTATATGCTTTTATATAAATTGAAATAACAATTTCCCAAGTTGGAACTATTATCTAATAAAGAAAATAAATAAATTCTTAAATGAAAGGGTTGACTAAACTGTATAAGAATTAATATGTAATGCAAGAAGAATTATTATATAATGTTGAAGTATGTCACTTGAAAAAAATAACTGTTTTTTCTTTTATTACATACTAGCCACCTCTGACAACCAGCCGGTTCGACCATCTTATGGTGTACATACACACTTGGAACTTCGAAAATCGTTCAAAATATCGAATATTTTTTAATTGCTTCAAAATGTTGTCTGATTCTTTAGTTTTCAAACGATACCAAGATGTTGTCAATATTCGGAATATTTTTCAAGTTATAAGTACTTTTTTTTAGGTATTTTCACTAAAAACTCTAGTTTCGGTGTTTTTTAAATTCATTTTATGAAGAATGATATTTTTCCACTATGTTGCTTCATTCACACAATCATAACTCAACAAGAAATGAACCAAATGTAATTATTTATATATCAAAATAATCTGTATGAAACAGTAGATGTTTTGTGTCTCAATCAAAGTTATATTTACAGAAATAAATTTTTAATAGCTATTTAAAAGTTAAAATGACAGAAAAAAATCTCGCTTTTTCTATTTATCGTTGATGAAAAAATTGCTAAAAGAAAACTATATATTTTTATAATTTGATGGAGGCAGACAACATGAAGACTGATATTAGGCATAATTTGCAACTAGAATTGTGTATTTGTACAAATTAGAATTTAAGATATCATGTTTCAAAAAATAGGCTCATTAGCTCATTAAATATTATTTAATTAATTAATAATTAGTGTAATATGGTTTTTTTCTCACTGAAATGAGTTTAAACATATATTTATGATCTAGTGTGAAAAAATTGGATTTTTAAATTTAAAATTTAATAAAAAATCTTCTTGTGTGTACGTACACCTTCAAGCTTGTTAAAATTTTCAATTAAATATTTTATGTAATTTATCTTTCAATAGTTTTTTCATCAAAATATTTTTAAGCTTCAGATTTTGATAGTCATATTATTTACTCATAAAGGCCTTAAACCATATTGTACTATGTATCTCTTTTGTTTTCTGTCAGCTCCCGTAAAATTTCTACTTTAAAGTGGAAATGATTAAACCACCATTAATCCAAAATTATTTTTTTTATTGAAATCAAGCATTTTTTAAAAATATGAGTAATGAAAACATAGTCGAGCAGCATTTAAATCTTATGTTTACTATACAATATCTTTCATAATTTATGTAAATTTATGCAATACCTCATGAATAATTATGACGTGAATAAAAATATTTTATTTTTTTTCGATCTATAAATATATATTTAATATATATTATAATATATACTTAAAAAAAATTAAGAAGTCTAAATTTTAGCTAATCCGTTGGTTCTTAGGAATCATATTCTGCGAAATATTTTTAACACTTCAACTTTTTCATAAATAAATGAACGTTTCTATCTTCTGCTATCAAATTTGGTCGATTTATGAAATTTTGATTAGAATAGTTTAAAACAATCAACATTTTCATAATCTTAGGCCAATAAGTCTTGAAAACTCCTGGACGCTGATTCGTGTATTATCTTTGAGACGATTGATGAAGTGGTCTAAAATCACCCCTTTTTATTGAATAGTGTTATTCAAATATTCATAAATCATTCAGTTTTAGTGACTGATTTTGCTGATAGGAGTGCAATTCTTTTTATTTAAAATATAAGTGTTTCAAGAATATTTTGCTAAATATAATTCACAGAGGATCTAGATAAAAACTAAACATGCCTAATTTATTTAAGCTTTTATAGACTCAAGTTACATATAATGTAATTATTTACTTCATCTGGTAAATAAACCAGGTAAACATGATGTAATTATTTACATCATGTTTTTCTATTATTAAAGGCTTACAAATTAGACTTTGGGCCTTGAATTGAAAGTATATTTATTAAATCATGTTTATCTTAAATAAAGGGGAAATAAATTGTTGAAAAATATGGTTAAAATATTTATTTAAAAATCCCTTAAAAATAGAAATTTAATTTACACTGGTATCATTAAAACATTAAATGGAAATTTAGCAAAATCACTGGTATCATTAAAAAGATAATTTTTTTGGACTTCAATTTGATGTAAATTTTTTTTTGTTCGATAATATTTTAGGAAGGTATAGCGTAAAAACGCCGAAATTTTGCTTAGTTTTTAACTAATTAAAATTCTAATTAAAAATTCAAAAAATCGTTCCGAGGTGCACATTCCCGGCCTAAAAGATATACACATGCCAAATTTGGTAGCTGTAGGTTAAACGGTCTGGCCTGTAGAGCGCCAACACGCACACACACACATTGAGCTTTATTATGAGTATAGATACACGATAATTGAAAACAGTCGCACCAATTATAAATGGCTATAATTTCCTTGTAGACAAAGAAAGAAGCAACATCTGCCTTGTGAATACGGAAACATTGTGAACATAATATGCTACGAATTTTAAAATGTGTTGTCCTATGCGATTTCCCTTGGTCATTTGGGCAACATTTCATTCACCCTGGATTCCTCGTAGTATGCTTTCAACAACCAATGTACACTCGATAGCCACATGCGTATTTTGCATATCTAAATCTTCTGAAATCGTTTCTTGGGTCCTCACTTCCTTTGAAACTGTCGGTAACTGCATCTTAATGCCTGTTTTGTGTCCGATAGTGACAATAGTAGACTGATAGTGGACTCATGATGCGCTCTGCGAATACTTTACGTTGTAGTGAAATGCACTACCATATAGATGTTGCCATTGTGATCAAGGAGAGTCACAGAGAGCGATTTATTATATGCATAAACAAATTTTAAACTTTATACTATATTACGTTTACTTTATTTTCGTTCAATTATTGTTTATAATCAGTGCTTTTTGATTTGAATGCCCTGTGTATACTTCTTCAAAAAATATAAAACTCGAAGATTTCCTGTTAATTTCGGTAAAAGGATAGATTTTACGAGAATTATTATTACTATTGGCTTATTTTAGGTTATATATTTATAGAATTATTCATTATAGTAAAAGAGACCTATTTTGCTACTGCTTAGTCGCACTTATAGGATTAGTAAATCCATCTAAATAAAATAACATTATTGTGGAATATTTGCAGTGTAAGCAAAACATAACTTTTAAAAGAAGCCATTACGATTTTTAAAATAACAGAGTATATGATACAGAGATACTCAAGAAAGGAGAAAAAAAAAGCAATTTGCTAAAATGGAGGTTTTTTTTTTTTTTTATACGGATGATAAAATTATATTCGGACAATTCGAAGCTAGACTAATGACGCAACAATTTAATTTTAAATCCAGTGCATCCTTTGTCTTTCCAGACAAAAAGGATTTGACAATGCGTAATTTAATAGGCAGTTAAATTTAAAATGGTATGCTCGACAGTGTTTGTTATGCGATTATGATGTAAAGAGACTTGATTTCAATGCGATTTCAAATACGCCAGTCAATGATAAAGTAAACCCCATAACGACTTTTTCAGTCAGTAACAGAATACTAGTGAATTCAAAAATGGTCTATAAAAGTAAAAAAATAAATGAATAAATAAATAAAACTCCTTATTAAAGTTAGAAAATGCTTGAAGTGGGGGGGGGGGAATCCTCATGTCTAACAAGTTGTGCTTTTATACAATCGTTTTTCTTCACAGACAAATGACTAGACGCAATTCCAAAAACAGATACATCTTGGTCAAAAATGAGACGATTCACAGTCGTGTTTTTTTTTATTATTATCGAGGATAACGCTTTCTCTTACCATACTTCATATAGATATAGTCAAGGTACATGTTAAACACGTCAGAAAAAATAGAATTGACAAATATGAATACTTTATAAGAAAAAAGAAGAAAAAAAAAAAAGAAAAAGGCGAAAAATTTTATATTGAGTTTTTTACTTTCACAATATTTAAAACCTTGCCGTTTTCTCGTGCGTAATAATATTGTTTTTAAAAATATAAGTAGAGAAGACGCGCTTATAGGAGAAGGATCACGACTCCTTGGTTCATGGATTTTTCTGGTTATCCTGGTAGCTTAATTAGTGTTGCAACAATAACAATACTAGTGTCATGAACTCGAATTACAATCCTATTTCTGTTAAACTTTCATAACATATCAACTTAAAAGTCAAGGTAAATAAATAATGAAAACTTCGAAATGTCTATCTGACAATAGGCGCATTATCTGTAAATGAAAAATATGAAACACTTCATTCATTTATCAAAGGTAAAAAAAGTAAGGTCACATGCCATCGGTTGTCACAAGTTGCTTCTACAAATATATAATGAAAGCGATCGAAGATATTCTATTGATCTTTTTCATACTTCATCTAATAATGAAACAAAATACTATTTTATGGGCTCTAAAAATTTATGTTGTACAAGATTCCGAATATTCAGTATTTAAAAATTATTCTCAAAATTTATCTAGTCACTTGCATTTATCGAGATGATTGTGAGTTTTAAAAATAAATAAGACAAAATTCATTTAATAGAATCTGTATTGTAGATTGTGCTGCCATCTGCCTTTAGGTAGATGATTTATTTAATTCTCTACTTATAATATTTTCGATAGATGACAGCATGATCGATACTGGTCTTGTTCACAATTTTGAGTAAACGCTAGAGTAAATTTTCTGTTCAGAATTTGGGAAAGAGTTATTGACAATTACTGATTTTGTAATTGTTTTAAAACTGACCAAAAGAGAAAAATTACATCGTATTTGACGACTGTAAGTTATGTTCTAACAAAATGTATCAAATTAATATGAATCTTTTTGACATCAAGCATGATTTTGGAAAATTTGTTTATAAGAATCATATAATAATGACATTAAAATACTTTCATATCAAAAATAAAAATAAATTAAGCTTATTTAACGGAAAATATTTCTTTTTTAAAATTTAAATTTCTCTAAGGTTTTACAGAAGGTTTCAGAAATATTTTTCACTTTTCTGCTTCAAAAAACTATTTTGTAAAGGAAAAAAAAAAAAAATTAAAAGTAATTTATGCTTATGATTTTAGTTATAATTGTACTAAAAGGAGAATACGAGTTTATCATTTCGATATATTAGTTTTTAAATGTATTTTAATCTTTCAGGAGTTTTCAAATTATAATTTCAAAAATCTGTTTTCTTCAAACAAGAAATTAAAACATGCCCTACAGAAATTTGTGAATCCTCCAAAAATTTAAAAAGTAATTTGACTTCCGAATAAAGAATATCTATTTTAGCATTAATTTTTATAAAAACACTCTAGTAACTCCGTCCATGAAAATGGTTGATGTTTTGGAAAACAAGTTTCTATTCATGGATAAGAAGATAAGTTTACATAGTAATAAAAATATATATTATTTAAAAATTGAAAGTGAAAGCTTTTGGAAGCTGTGGTATGAAGAAATTATCCTATTTTTTATTAAATGTAAAAAAAAAAAGAAAGAATTTTTTTCACACATTAATGGTTTTTTTTCTGTTTAAATCAATCAATCAACTAAACCATTAATCTGAGATCCCGGATTCGAGTCCCGTTTCGGGCACGGTTGTTCTTCTTCTGTATTCGATCTGTGAGGTGTGTGAATGTGCCTCCCCGTAAAAAGGGGTTGTGCAAGCGGATGTGACGCATGAAGTATCTAAGTTGTACTTTTGGCCCTATTCGGCGCTACTGAAAAACAAGAGACGCTCGCTCGGCTTAAATCGTTGATAGATAACTGTCAGTGGGCTTGTAAAGTGCCATAAGTCACAACACAACAGCAACAACAGAAAAGTCAAAATCTATCACATGAAATGCTGGTATATCGAAATATCTATTGATAGCAAACAACTTGATGTACTGTTGAATTGGGGGGAAAAAAAGAATGTGACTTGTGGAAAAGAGATTGGCAATAAATAAAGTCCTGATACAATCATATGACATTGATTTAATTACAGAAATAGTTCGTAAGTAAGTGGGGTAAGTATGTTACATAGGGGGAAAATAATTTAAAATTACTACGAAACATATGATAAAATTATGTTTACTTATAAGCGCAAATTAAGTATTGGTGACATTTTGAGACGCATAGCAATTGGTTTTTTCGACTAGCACACCTATTTGTGGTACATTTAGGTTTGGAGTCACATTTTTTGAAACTCTGCCCGAGGGAAAGGAAATGGGTGAAACAAACTTTTGAACTTTACGATACGAAAACCGAAAATGTGCACCTTGCCTTGTTGATTTCGCACTTTAATGGAGCAAATTTGTTAATTAGCTATGTAAGCTGCACATTGACAGCTTTGAAGTTTTAACGGTAGCATATACACTCTTGATCACTAAAAGATGTGAAAGCGTATTTTTCTGAATCTAGTGTAAATTCAGAGAGTATGTATTTATATTTACGGCATAACTCAATAAATAAAAACCCAGTAAATGTTATCTCAAGAAACCGATGAAGAAATTCAGAAAGTATGTCCTTTCCTCAACAGCTACAGATGGATTGATTAAATTTTCACTGTCGATTAGTTATATAAAAATAGATCAGTAATTAAGTTTTGAAAACGTAATCGAAAGATCCAAGCAAATACAGATGACATGCCTTTTCAATAAATAAATAAATAAACCCGAGTAAAGTTTTATTTTTGTGAGAGATTTGTTAAAATAAAATGAGTTAAAAGCAATGAATTATAGCATATTAAATAAATTGTAACATGTCGAATAGAAGGCCTTTCAGAAAGCCCACATACATTTGCTTGAAGCAGTGTTAGTTAATGTTCTTTCTTAGTCTAAAAATTATAGGGTTTTTTTTCAGTAATGTCTTTTTACAGCAATAGATGGCGCTCTCAAGCGGAAAATGAGCAAATATGGAGCTCCAAATTCATCTTTCTTTGGAAAACAAGGGCAGGAAATAACCCTTAAATATATACCGATCTAATTAATAAAATAGTGACTATGATCTTATGAAATTTGTTAAAAATAATTTTCTATGCAATAGAACCAAAGATAGTTCTAATGATATAGTAAAAATTAAATATATATTTTTAGAAGAATCACCATGATAGACTAATCCAATACAAAGAAGACACTGCTAAGAAATTTTTCAAATGCTTCACATGTCTGTATGAATTTTTAATCTAAAATTACTTTTTTGAATTAAAATTGCTACTTAATTTCTAAGCAATTTTTATATTTATTGCATAACACGAACAGCATGCTATAATTGGTTTATATTATTGTCACAGTATTTCTAAAGGTAATCATTATATCTGTTAGCACAGAAATATCGACAAATATAAAAGTTTTTTTTTACATATGAGTAGGAAATTTCTTAAAATGTGTTTAGTTGTATTTTAATGTAAAAATATTGATTGGAAAATATTTTAAATTTTGTAAATCTTTGGTATTTTAAAAGTAATTTATTTTTGTTATTAGTGCTATTCAATGGTTTTAACTTACACGAGCTTTCATGATTCGATATTTATTTAATCTCGTAATGAACAATTGATTGAAACTCTGATACATTAATAAATTTCTTTCGATAATTAAAATTTAAAATAAATGTATTTTAAGATTTACTATAATTAATTTTTTTAGTTTACTTTTATACAGTAAAAGATATTGCCAAGTCATCGAATTCTTCGTTAAATCTGTTCAAGTCTAGTAGAGATATTTAGCTAAATCTAAAGATAATGTAACGTAAATTCTAATCTAGGATTTTTTAAAATTTTCCTTTGGTATTTGCTTATTAAATTTTTTTTAAAACTTGGATTAATTATAATTTTTTTAAAAACTTCCCACCACCCGATGATCTTTAAATTAAATGATTTAATGAATGATAATTAATTGATAAATTAAATGATTAATTAAATGATTAAAAACTTCCCACCGAATATAAATCCGACCGATTCATATTCGGAAATTCGCCCAATTCTAACAAGCATCATTTGATTATCATATATGATCATCATGGTAATCGAAACGCTTTACGAAAAGACGTGTATCTTTTATGAACTTCTTAGGAGTAAAAAATTTTTCAGATAGCTTTAGGAATAAAATTAAATCATTATTCTCAAGAAAAATCATTATAAAATCATTATTTTCAAGGAAAATGTCGAATGAATGTAGTGAATCTCAATGGAACGAACTTATAAATTTCATTAACAAAAATCCTTGACTTTTTAAAAAATCGTGTACTAATTCATTTTAATGTATTACCTATTGAACTTTGTTAAATGTTTACTACATCTTTAGAGAAAAGTAAAGTTTATAAAAATGTAATGTTATGTAAATATTTATGAAGTGAAATGTGGTGAGAAGATGTGTTGTTAATATTTTATTATCGGTATAGAATTTTCGTTCCAAATTATACATGCATATAGTATAATTTTGAATGTTAAAATGTTCTTGTAAATCATGCTTCAGTCTCTGTATGATGCACTTGCATATAAGGATTTCTTATAATTCAATTTTTTTGCTGTAGTTAATATTTATTAATTTTTAAAATTCATTATTTGTGCCTCCTGAATAGATTAAACTTGTAAAATTATCTCAAAATTTAAGCTTTATGAAAATTTTTATGATTCTTAAAGCTTACCTCACTTTTCCATTCTTTAGTTGATTTTGAGTTGAAGATTTCACCTATCTAGTTTCGGAAAATCCTTCAATTCATAGAATAACTAATTATCATGGCAATCTCGAGTTTCAGTTTAGTTATTTATAAAATTTTAATTTATGGCAACTTTCTAAAATATTTGCTTTGAAGCTATTGTAGAATGTGAAGGAAGTCTTTGACCCTATTTGATGTATTTTTCAGTAAATTAATTTTGTACCTGCACTTGATTTAGGTGATTATGTACCTGAATTTATTCAAATTAATTGTAATCAAGTATCACTCAAATTTTAAAACATTAAATTTTGCACAAGTTTCCAGTTTTGCTTATAGATTAATATGAATTATAAAGGGAGGGCATGGATGCTCAAATAAATAAGTATTCTCCTGATTCTTGAGTTATAATTTAACTTTTAGAAGAAACATGCCTTTTTTTAAAAAAATATTCAAAATAGCTTAAATTAATAATTTAAAAATGATTTTAATTAATGTTTTATTGTTTTTGAAAAAATTTTGCCTCTAAATTGAATTGTAAAGTAATTTTTAGAAGAAAAATAATAAAGATACGGATTCGTTTTCCTTAAAAAAGTCATAATTTTTTTTAACGAAATTAACAATTTCCTTGCAATTTTAATTAATATGTAACTCCTGTATAATGCAAAAATAAATGTTCATTTTCCGAATACTTGAAGAATAATGGGATTCGGATCCGCAGTGATCGGCGTGGTTGATATTTTCTTGTGCTCTTCAAAATATGGCTATAAAATGAAAAATGATGGATAATTTCTGTTGAATGTGATGATCAAGTGTAGCTGAAACCCTGGAGTAACAGGTTTTTGAATTTTATTCCAAAATTCTTTAGCATCTTAGAAGTTTTTGACTTTCTGAAGTGTAGTTGTGGCAGAAACGCCCACTTGTTTGCGTAGCCATTTTGTTGTTTGTTTACCATTTTAGAAACTGCTATCGATATCTGCGTTCAGTGCATGAACTATTTGCAGAACTCGGATATTGTTCTTCTGTATCGAAAGATTTCTTTATTGTGCAGACTCTTATTTTGTGATTTTTTACCCATTTTAAATTCCAATTTATGGAAAGTGTCCTTAAATGTGTTGATTATTAGTTGACAACAAAATTGTTTGGAAAATATCAGTTCTCTTTAGTGCATCTAATTAGAAGAAATTCTTGTTACACTTTTGATAGTTTTTTGGTGCAAAAAAAATTATTGAGATTTTATTTGGACAGTTTTTTTTTTTTACATTCTTTTCTTATAATTCAAATTTAAAATTGGGAAAGCTTTCCAAACATTTCGTTAAAAGATTGCTTAAGCTTTACTCTCTGTTGCACTAGAAATTTAGACTTTGTGGGAAAAAAAATGGAATCAGACATAAACAAGACGGATAGGGAACACTTGGCTGATGATAGCGATATTCTAACTGATGATGAGAATTTATTTTACTCACCAAAAGGAGCGGGAATGATAATCCCCGATACACCAACTCCAATTAAAGGATTTAAAGGATTGACATATAAAGACTTTAAAAAATCATCGGATTCTGATTCAAATGAGATAATTGAACCGTCAATGCAGACGGACAGCAAAATGCAAATGGCCACAAAACGGAAAAAGAAAAATGTAAAAATGAAAACAGGGGAAAATCTCCCTAAAGATAAAAGACCGTGCATTCCTCGTAAAGGCAAAGAGAAAGAAAGAAATGATGGTATTGCAAATGCTAAAAAAGCAAAGAATGTGGATGCAAGTGAAAACGAAATACCAGAGGAAAATAAGCAACCCTTTGGACCATTGGGAATATTGGAAACATTTGAAAATATTATCAGTAAATATAGGATTGAAGGTAACGCGGCAGAAGAATTGAGAGACTTATTTTTGAAAGTTTTGTCAAATTCTTCAGCAAGCAAAATGAATTCAACAGATGATAATAATGGACCAGCATTCGCAAATGTGGTGAAAAATCTTAACAGTGATGGTATAGCGGGAAAAAAATTCCATTAAAACCAGGCTTAACGTTTATTAGAAGGATCCAAGCCTCTAAAAAGCTGTTGGGGGAAGAAAGGAATCAAATTCAACAAAAAATAATTAACGCGAATGAAAACGATAATAAAACAACACCATTGCTAAGACCTAAAGCAAACCTGCCTACACTGGTAGTTAGACCAATTACAGAGTCAATAGACTCATCGATTAAAATGAGAAAGACATTAGAAGCGAATATCAGCCCAAAGGGGATGGAAATTAAAATTATGGGTTTGAAGCCAGCAATGGGAAATGGAGTTCTGATTCAAGTTGAAACACCAGAAATGGTAACAAAGTTAAAAGATGCTATTAACAGTCATACAAATTTGCAAAATGTATGCAAGGCTACTACTCCACAGATAAGAATGCCTCAAATCATTATATATGATGTGGAAAAGAGTGAGAGACCCAGGGAGGAGGAGGAATTGGATTTTCTCAATCAAATCAAGCTAAGCAATGACATAGTAGGGAATATGCGGGTTCTATTTAGGAAAAAAGGAAGAGGCAGCTCGTCTCACTGGGTTATAAGTTTGGACCCCAAAGCGTTCCGAATAATTAAAGATAAAGCAAGATTACAGTGTGGTTTCGGATCGTATAGATTTAGAGAATTTGTGGAACCCCTTAGATGTTTCAAATGTCTCAAATTTGGGCATGTTCGATCTAAATGTGTGCAAAAAGAAGATAGCTGCTCCAAGTGCTTGGAAATGCATAACTATAAAAATTGCACAAAGCAAAATCCAGAATGCAGAAACTGTAAAGAATATCGCAAAAGAACAAAAATTATGATTCGAACGTATCATATTGCAACATCGGAACATTGCCCTGTATTTATCAGGGAGAGAGATCAGTTGATTAAACAGACGAACTATGTATAATAAGCCTTTCAATGATTACTCTTGGCGTGTTATTCAACATAATATAGGTCGGGGTAAATATGCAACAAAGGAACTCCCAAATTTGTTTGGGGACAATATTCCAGATGTTTACTTGTTACAAGAACCATATACAATGAAAGGAAAAATAATAGGACTTCCCCTTGGATGGAGAATAATTTCTCACCCTTACGGGAAGGCGATTATAGCAGTAAGAAACCAAGATATTTCTGTTTTGACAAGATTTACTAGCGAAAACATAGTAACAGCCAATTTATCAGTGGGAAATAGTGAAATTACTATGGTATCGGCATACTTCCCACCGACTCACAATAAAGAAGAAATCTGCAGAGAACTTGGAAATCTGTTTGAACAGTTGGGGACATCATCCATACTTATTGGAGGAGATTTCAATCTTCATAGTCGACTGTGGGGAAATGAAATTCCCGATCATAGACCACAAGATAAAGCCGGCTCGTTTATAGAATTCATTTTTAAGAAGAACCTTGTTATTTGGAATGATCCAAACTCATTGCCAACGTTTCAATCTGCACGTGGAAGAAGCTGGATTGATGTCACCTTATCAACTAAAGACCTGCATGACAAAGTAATGGGCTGGAAGGTAATCCAAAGTACTTTGAGTGACCATGGCTTTTTGGATTTTCAAATTAATATGGGTGGCAAAGTTGTTTCAGCAGAAAGATTTAAATTAAGCAAGTGGAAAATTCGAAAAATTAGTTTTCAAGTGGCTGAAAAATATGCTGATATAAGAGAAACAATGCAAAGGATAAAGACTAAAAAAGATTTAGAAGTATGGGTAGAAGAATTTACAGAATTCATTCAAGGAATTAGCCAAAGATCGAACAGTAAAGAGACAAATCATCTCAGGGTCCCCTGGTGGGACACTGAACTGGAGAAACAAAGAAAACTGACAAGAGCCTTGCGGGATATATACCAACGATGTAAAAACACTGAAGAGAGAATGAAGAGAAGACAAATTTATAAAAAGAATGAATCAATATACAGATGGATGTTAAGAAAGAAAAGTATCGAATGCTTTGAAAAGTTATGTAGCGAAATAACGAGAATGAACCCTTTTGAGCTACCTTATAAATTAGCGGCAGATAAAATGAAAAGGAAAACAGTTTTGCACGGTGTCAAAAAACAGGATGGTACAAAAACCAAAAATAGAAAAGAAACTATAGAAACTATTGTGAGATGCCCTTTCAAAGAGGAACAATCCCAACAAGAAAGTAAAAAGCAGAAGAAAATGAGGAAAAGTATTGAGTTATATAAAACAAAAGAAAAAGATAAAATATTTACAATAAATGAAATAAGAACAACGATTAATAAAATGGCCAAAAAGAAAACACCTGGATTAGACAATATCCCAATGGAGATGCTTGCTGAAATTAACAGAAAGAATCCATTCATACTTTTAGAGTTATACAACAAGTGCCTAGAATTAGGTGCGTTCCCTAATCAGTGGAAGGTAGCAAAACTGATTTTAATTCCTAAAACTAATAGAGACTTAGAGGATCCTAAATCCTATAGACCAATTTGTTTGCTAACAACAGCAAGTAAAATCTTGGATAAACTGATAACTCAAAGAGTACAGCACTTATTAACGGCACAAAATAGACTGCATCATGATCAACATGGTTTTAGATATAACCACTCTTGTGAAACAGCCCAAAATGCACTATGGAGTAAAATAAAAGGTGCGATGAATCAAAAACTAAAAACAACAGTTATATCTTTGGATGTAGCTGGAGCATTTGATTCCATATGGAGGAAAAGCATTTTATATGCCCTTATAAAAATGAATTGCCCGAGCAATCTTTTTGAATTGATTAAAGATTACTTAAATGAAAGGAAATGTATTTACCAAGATGGAGAGAATAATTGGGAATTTATAATGGATAGAGGAGTGCCACAGGGGTCGTGCAGCGGACCGTTATTCTGGAACTTGGTTATGAATTCTGCATTTAAAATCAATCTTCCAGTGAACTGCTTTATGCAGGCGTATGCCGATGATGTGCTACTAATAATCTCGGGATGAACTGGAAATTAAAGGAAAACAAATAATTCATAGGCTAGTAAAATGGGGCAAAATTCATAAACTTGAGTTTAATGAAAGGAAAACAATTCAAATGCCTATTACATTTGGAGAACGTTTAAAATTTACAGATCCGCCTAACATAAAAATAGGCAATAACAATATAAATGTGTCAAATCAAATTAAGTACTTGGGAGTTACATGTGACAGTAAATTAACATTTACGTCACATTTTAATAAGGTCAAGAAAAAAGTGGATGTATTAACATATAAACTAGTGACAGTTGCGGATAAATTTTATGGAAAAAGGAAATATCATCTAAGAAGAATCTACACTGGGGCCATTGAGCCATTTGTTCTTTTCGGGCACGGAGCATGGGGACATAGGCTAAATCTAAAGAAAATCAGAGAAACATTAAATTCAATACAACGGCGCCCTCTCATCATTATGTCTGGGGCTTATAGAACCATTTCTACAGAAGCCCTTCAAGTGATAACGGGATTTTGCCAATGGACCTCAGAGCAACGGAAATTTTCACTAAATTTCAAATAAGAACTTCTGGTAATAAAGTTAAAATAGGAAACAAATGCTTCAGCAAAAAAGATTATGAGATGTATTTGGACAAATTCGAACAACATCCTGCAGAATGGTTTATTCACGGTTTTCAAATTAAAATCCCAGATATGGATGGAATAGAAATTTTTACAGATGGTTCAAAAGATGAAAATAAAGTAGGAGCTGCAATAGTAGTATACTACTATGGGAAAGAGATCGATAAAAGTCTTGTGAAATTATCGAACCATGCCACAAGATTCCAGGCAGAAGTGCAAGCTTTAAAGATGGCCATTGAATATTGTGAAAGGGTGGAGGACGGACAGAAGTGCTCAATTTTTTCAGATTCTCTTTCCGTCCTACAAGCCATACAATCTTCTCACAATTGTAATAAGAAAATATGGACGATAAAAGAAAAGATAAAAAGTGTAAAAACTAACAAGTGGATAGAGTTGAATTGGGTTAAAGCCCATATTGGGATATATGGTAATGAAAAGGCGGATCAATATGCAAAGTTGGCGGCACAGAAAGAGGGTGTTGATATGGTTGTCCCCAAATCAAATGGTGTCTTAAAATGGGAATTAAGAGAAGAAATAAAGCTGCAATGGTTTGACAGATGGTATATGTCCAAAAACGGAAGAGTAACTTTCGATTTTATTCCTAATCCAGAAATAAAAATAAGAAGATACCATCCACTGACAATTCAAATTATATCAGGACATGGGAGATTTCCTGCATATTTCCAAAGATTTGGAAGAATGCAGGACAATAAATGCATTTGTGGAGGAATCGGTACTGTTTATCACTATTTAAAGGAATGTATTGAAATCTCGGAGCTAAGAAAAAATCTGAAAATTATAAATAATGACTTAAGTACAGTACTGATGGTACCAGGTAATCTTAAAACTCTGAAGGACATGATGTCAAAAATTATCAGTTTTTTACCAACTATTTGAGAGTTTGTTGATAAGGAAGAAGGACAAAAATTGACCACTTTGTGGCCAATTACCTCGAGGAGAATGTCAGTTTGACAAATCGGTCAATGCAAAGATGGACAATACTCAAGATAGCAGTCGGCCACAACAAATCCTGTCGATACTGCTACGTTCAGTGGTGGCGGGGTGGTCGGCTGTACGCAAGAACAAGAACTTGAAGAATAATTTCATCGAATTGTAAAGTAATTTTTAGAAGAAAAATAATAAATATACGGATTCGTTTTCCTTAAAAAAGTCATACTTTTTTTTAACGAAATTAACAATTTCCATGCAATTTTAATTAATATGTAACTCCTGTATAATGCAAAAATAAATGCTCATTTTCCGAAGACTTGAAGAATAATATCATTTTTAAGCTTGAAAAATAATTACAGATTTAATTTAAAAGATGCTAAATATTAATTCTCTTTATTAATATCATAATAATATTTCATTAATTTTACATTGTATGCGAGAGCGAGAATAGTAATTATCTTAAAAAGATTGGGAAAAAGATACATTTTGATATCTTGCACAGCTGGCAAATAATAATTATCTTCAAGACAATTTTTATTAAGTTAACTGGATGGATTGGAAAACAAATATGATTTAGTCTAAATTTTTTTTTTCTCTTTCTTCAAAACGTTGGGCATCATACGAAGCATACAGTATCACACCTCAAAAAGTTTAGACCTTGTGCCTATGCTTTCCATGGGAGGGAGTTCGGTGCCATAAAAATCGATGAAAATGCTGTTTTGGAATTTTTTTTGTTTAAAATTATTACTAGACTTGTGTCTGAATTCTTTGAAAATTTGAAAGGGATTGGACAAATATTTTGTGAGACAAGAAGTTATTTTTACAGATGCGATATCAAGAACCACGCCCTCTTCCACTGCTTTAATATATATTGTTACGAAATTTTCCCGGGGTTCGTTTGGATAGTCGGAGTTATATGGTGTGGAGAAAACTCAATCAGCAGGTGGCAGTAGAAAATGAAACAACGATTTTTATTTACACGAAGACACACAGGACAACACAAAGACGACAACTATATACAGCACACAATTATCTTCAGCCGAGACGTGCAGACAATAGCACACAACAGACTAATGGAGACCGTAGCGCATAACTTAATTCAGCACTCACTTGACACCGTCGCTGCTCCGCTAATCTCTGGAAGGCCAGTTCTTTCTGTTGATTCCGACTACTCTTCGACTCCACTGGTCCACGACTCAATTCACCGTCGGTTCACAACTACGACGACTTCCCTGGTCCACGACCACTCTTTTCTGTCTCTTCCGACTACTCAATTCACCACTGGTTCACCATTCGACTCACCGTCGGTTCACGACTACTCTTCAACTCCACTGGTTCGCAACCCAATTCACTGCTGCCCGGCAGCTGCGGGCACTTCCTTTTATAGGTCTCAGGAGGCGGGGCTAGAAGCCTCTCAACCAATCAGGAACGTTCGAGGCGTATCTCCGTTCCTACTGGACGGATCGGGAAAAGTCTCGATGTTTCGGGTATAATCTATTTTGGTGCCAAAGTCGCCAAATTCGTCACCAAATGGTCGCCAAATTTGTCGCCAAGCTCTGGGACCTCCTATGGAACCAACTATGCTGGGAAGCAGCATTACAGATTCGTAACAATATTTTTACCGGTAACCAATTTTTTTAGCTCTAAGTAAGGTAAAGGACTCATATAAAAATTTTATTGTTTGCTCAATGCCTGTTTGTAAGTTTAAACCTTTTACTAATCTATGTGTACCTGTTCATC
Organism: Argiope bruennichi; assembly: GCF_947563725.1. Classification (NCBI taxonomy): domain Eukaryota; kingdom Metazoa; phylum Arthropoda; class Arachnida; order Araneae; family Araneidae; genus Argiope; species Argiope bruennichi. Next base: position 111,037,298 of record NC_079156.1, read on the forward strand.
TATCCATTTTTGAAAAGGAAATCAACTTTTGAAAATCATAATTTATTTCTTACTTTAATTCTTCTAGATTTGGAAATGCAACGAATTTACAGAAAAGCACATCATTTTGTAATGAATGGTAAGAGGTGTAAAATGCGTCAATCAGATTTCCCAAATAAACCTATTGCAAAAAATGGTTTTGTTATTTGGTTGACAAATTCGTTAGTAACACCGAAATGAATGACTGTGTGTCTTACTAAAACATTTTAATTACAAGATAACCAAATTTTAATTAAAATTTTACTTTTTGTAAAAATAGTACTTATAGAAGTTCGTATTAGATGTTTTTAAACCCATTCTTATTCAATTTGCTTTTATAGAAACTTTGATTATTTCAAATGGTTTTTTAAATTTATATTTTATTTAAATCGTTTACAAATATTATTAAGCATTAATAAACATTTGAAGGAAAGAAATTAAGAATTATATATAAAAATACCAAATATAGTGTCTGTAAAACATTGAAATAAATTATAATTATTTTTAATTTTTTTTTGTAATAATAGTAAGCCAAGCTAGAGAAATTATTAACTGTTGAAGCAATAAAATAATCTTAAATCAATAAAGCAATAATATCTTCTTTCTTGCTTAAAAAAGTTTGGTTATTGTTGAGAAAAATAACTGTTTTAATATTAGCTCGCTTAGTTATAATATTACTATGTTGAATCGTTAAACCCGTTTTTCTGAGTTGCTGAAACACATTTTATTGAAACGATTTTGAACTCACAAATATCGAATAGAATTAGGCAGTATTTTAATAGAATTAGGCATCTATTTTTTAAAACATCAGAAAAAAAATTAAAAATAGCAAAAGTGAAAAAAATCTGATATTTTTTAAGTAAACGTTTTTTCTGTCTCTGAAATTAATTTATCTATCTAAAATCGGATGTCTGATTCCCTTAAGTTTATTAAGAGGATTCATCAAAAAAATCTGGTCAGCAAATACTGACAACATTATCATAAGAAGCACTTAAAAGTATGGTAACTTTTAAAGAAAATTTTAAAATCTTTACATTTCTGAATAGGAAAAATATTTTGAAAATTTAAATTTCTGAACAGTTTACATTTAATTGCAGCAAAATAAAGCAGATTCTTTCGAAACTGTAAAAAGAAATTTTGAGTGTACCGAATTCTCTTAACACCTGCTTTCTACTTTTTCTTTTCAATAATTAATATTGAGAATATTTGCCAATATATTTAAATAAATTATCTGCTGCTTTCTTTAATTTCCTTTATAAATACAACTTTGAGCTATGGCAAATAATCTGTCATTAATAAAATTTAAATTTTTAAAATTATTTCGAGATAAAAGTTATTTATAGAAGATAAGAGTCAAGTTCATTTATAAAAGCTAAAAGTTTTAAGATAAAAGTTATAATTATAAAAGTTATTTAAATAATTTTCATCGTTTAGATTAAATTTATAATTATTTTAGCACTTACAAATGAAATTATAATTATAATTTAAGTACCGTATAAATGAACATATATTTTTTGCATAAAAAATTAGTAACATATTAATTGAAATTATCTGTAAATTGTTGATTTTATTGAAATAATTTGCGTTATTTAATTATTTTATAATTTATTTACTTTTATAATTTTTATAATTCCATTAGTTTTATAAGTTTTAAATTATTATAATGTTTTGAAAATTATTTTTCATTTTCTGAAGTTTAAACTTTAGAAATCTTTAATTATTCTTAAAATGTTACCATTTTTTATATGCTTCTTCTCATTCAGTTATCAATATAAATGAATTATCTATGTTCATAAAAATTTTTTCTTTTAAATAAAAATTAAGTATTAAGTAATAAAACATTTATTTTGCATACAAAAATGAGTGAATTAAATTGTTAATTTAAGTAATTTTGAATACTTTTTTTTCAAAAACGCATGTAAATTTATAATTTTTCTTTTAAAAATTAAATTACAATTAGGAGAATAAATATTTATTTTTTGATAAAAAGTGAAAAGCATTTTAATTAAAATCATTTGAAATTGTTAAATTAATTTCGAAAAAGAAACAAATAAAAAAAGAGGTATTTCCAGGATCGAAAGCCTCATGAAGGCTAATCCAATGAATTACGAATAGCGTTTTTTGGGCGCTCAACGGCAGCGACACTTTATTTTCATACAAGCTATGCTGAAAATGTGTGGTCCATTTTCCCTAAATTGATTGGCTATTGTGTTTTAAAACTTCAATGAATGAAAGAACGTTTTAAACACCTACTATTATTATACTAAAAGTCATTCCTAAATCAGATTTCCCACCCTTGCCCTTTCCTTGTTAGACAGAAACTTAACTGCAGAAAAAAAAATTGCTAAATCATAATTCAATCTGACGCACCTTTTGCTGAAATATTTTGATTGCGCAATTTTTGTAATTTTTTTTCTTGCATTTTATTTAAAATTTGCATTTAAATGTTCTTAAGGGCGAAATGCTGAAGTCACTTCACATTAAGGCGACCCTAAATCAAATGTTTTGTTCTTTGTTTGTGGGAACACCGTTACTTAAACTGCTTACAAAAAGAATAATTTGAAATTGATAAAATTTAATTATTACTGGAAAAAGAGTCCCAAAAGTGAATTACTTTTGCTTCCCTATGGGTCTTAATTCATCCTAGACTTCATAGTGTCATCTGAATGGAAGCGATTGAACTCCAAGACGGACCATCTCCATAAAAGGGCTACAATGCGAAAAAGAATATTTGAAAAAAAAAATATTTTAGAGCTTTTAGAATAAAAATAAAAGAATTCGGAGTAAATATTAAATGCATTTTTTCTAATCAAATATCTTTAAATATGTTTATTTCATGTAAGATGACTTAAGTAGTACAAAACATATAATTTATGCAGTACCTGTGATGCGTATCATAACAATAAGAAAAGCTTAGCAATTTCTTTTAAAGCTGTCGAACACTGTACCCTAATGATAGATAAATTGTTTTCAGATATACGTCTGCCTTCTATTGCATAGTCCATATCATTGTTTTTCATACCTACAAGTGCAGCATTGTCATTCCCAAGGCTTTGATTGAAGGCAGAGTTGATGGTTGCTAATCATGAAGAAAAGGAGATACAAGGTCAATATTTGAAGTACATCGAATGCTTGCTATCAAGCTTTTGCATCACTTTCTTTCAATAACGTTAAACTGCGTTCCTTTCCCACACTGTCATTTGTGTTACAGACTTATCGGAGAGCTTCTGGTAGTGCTGTTATATAAACTATGTTTATAATGTTCCATATTTTAAATCATATTAAAGAACGAACAAATATGAGTGTTCTGTTCTTGAAAGCCATGAGAACCTCTTCAGGACAGGTAATTCGAATGCATTGCATTAACTACATCCCTCAAATGCTTGAATTTGCCTAGTACCGGTACATTACATATTGAGAAAAGCGAGAACCTGCTTAACTACCTGTCGACTTTCACTCATTCATTTTATTTTTCTGCTCTGCAGCAAAGATTCTTATTGCACAATGTTAAAAATAATTTTTCTCGTAATATTTTCAAAAATTATCGGTGAAAAAGCTTCTTTCAGTTTACTTTAAAATACAAATTAAAAAAAAATAGTTTCGGCGAGCACATTTCTCTCTCCAAGTTTAAACACACACACACACACACACACACACACACACACACACACACACACACACACACACACACACACACACACACACACACACACACACACACAGTTACTATTAGTAGAGACATAATTTAACTCTTTTTTTATATTTTTTTGCTCTAAATTTATATTTTAGGAAATTCTATTTTCGATGTTTCTTTTAATATTTTTTGGTTTCAGAAAAAATTAAAATTTGAAACTTGACTGGATTACTTTTGTTAAGGTGCCAATTTTGAGATTCTCTACAATTTGGGCGATCGTTCAGTCTTTCTACGCCAAGCATGTTATAATGCGCGATAAATACTTCACTATAGTTTCTTGTAATATCGACCATTTCTATATGATAATACGATTAAAAATTTAATTATGAAGGAGGGATTATAGAAACACATTGTTGAACGTTCGCGAGTTAACTTATGTCGTCGCATGCATACTTTGCTGCCTAGTCACTTGTAAATTTGTGATTAATGCGCTTTTGTTTCACGTCAGCGCTACTGGGTCAGTGCATTCTTTGTGAAATCCACACATGAAAAAATCCAAAATCTGGTGGGTGCCGGTACATTTAAAAGTCTAACTTAATAAAAGATAACGAGTCTTATTTTACGCAAGAACACATGCAACAAAACAGGAAAATAGAAAACGAAACAAAAACAAAAAGTTAAAAAAAAACATCCACTAAAAAAAGAGAAATTTTGCTTTCAATTTTCTGGTTGCTTAAAAGCAATATTATTGCGCTGTTATTGTGCTATATTTTTATATTTGTATCACTTTGCATAATATTCGTGAATATTTTATAAATTTTTAAAAGTGATATCCTTAATTCTTCACCTATTATTGACTACGCTGTTGAATTTTGTTTTATAATAATGCAATACCCCTGGGGGGGGGAGCACCTCGAAATGAGGATGAGATGTTTTCGGTATGATGGTTGGATCTCCCCACCCTGGAGGGTACACAAAAAAGAAGGAGGATCTGGCTTCTCCCATCGATGACGGGGCGTACTTCCTTCAGGAAGGGTTGTACCGTGGCCGGTGATGACCTTTAGGACTCAACCACAGTTCCTATTACCACAGTTCCAACCCGCAGTTTCTAAATTACACCCTATTCATAACTGCACCATTGACTTTTGTTTTATAGTAATGCAATTATAATAAAGTTTCATAAACTATTCCCAAATTACGATTTCCTTTACTATTCTTTACAGATTATAAAAAACTATATTTTAAAAAAAGAGTATAAAGAATACAGTAGCTTTGAATATTTTAAAAAACATAGCGGTGTTGATGTTTTTTATCCATTGAAGGCAGAACGATCTAAATAGTAACATGCCGCTTAATTTTGACTTATTTAAGCTGAATAATTCATTCTATCATAGTTCAGTTTTCAAAGCAATTTATTGATGCATTTGGATTTTAAATTGAAATAGAATTTGATTCAATAATTAGATTTATTGTTCATTCTTGACTCATAAGAATGTTGCATAAGTCGCATTCCTAAACTTTCTTACTTTCTTTTTATTTCATTCATTTTATTAGCTTAGAAAGTGTCTAATAACAGCGCAGTCATTGAGTATAGTTGCTACATTGTGTGGAATTCATTTATATTAAATGAACTCCTTTTCATTTTGTTTTAAATGCAGAGCTAGATTCCGACGTTCTAATAAAATTTGTAATGAAGAGTTTAGTAATGACATTATGCATCTAAAATGTATCCATTTCCATTTCAAATACAAAAATTATTTGTCCGTTGTAATACTTAATGCTAAATATAACCATAAGGTTGTTATTACAAACTTAGTGGTAATTACACATATGCTGGTAATCTGTAATATTTTGTAAATTACTTAAGAATTTATTTCAGCACGCTTTTTAATAATCTGAATTTTCTAAAAAAATTTGATCTATATCTATGCTTATAATGAAGCTGAATATATGTGCATGTGTTGGCGTTCTACAGGCCAGATGGTCGACCTTATAGCTACCACGCGTACACCTTGGAAGTCGGAAATCTGCCAGTAGGAGCGATTTTTTAAAATTTTTAATTATAATTTTAATTCATTAATAATTAGGCGAGATTTTGGCGTTTTTCTGCTATAACTTCCGAAAATATTACAGCACAAAATTGATTTTTAGATCATATTGAAGTTCAAAAAATAATCTTTTCAATGATACTAATGTCTTTTTTAAAATTAAATTTCGATTTTTAATGAAATTTTAAAAAAATTATTAAATTATATTTTTTAACAATTTATTGCATAAAGAATTAAAATAAAATTTCATCTGCTCGAGCATGTTACGAGTGCATGGAAAAAAATTAGCTCTTATCAACGAGTTGCCATCACATTGGCGAAAGCTCAAATTAAAAAATAAGTTAAATATTATTGCAAATCTAGAAAAGTGTCATTTTCAGCACGAATGTCTGAATGAAACGAAATAAATAAGAAATATAATATTTTATAAAAAATAAAAGACAAAGTTTTCTATGATACTTTTCAATACCTACTTTATCAATTCAATAAATCAGCTTTATTTAAGGGAAACATGGTTTAATATATATATCCTTTCAATTCAAGGCCCAAAGGCTAATTTGTAAACCTATAATAATAGAAATATATGTGTTAAAATGGTCCAGATGAAGTAAATAATTGTATTATATGTAATTTGAGTCTATAAATGCTCCAATAAATGAAGAATGTTTAGCTTTTATCTAGATTCTGTGGGCTGTGAATTATATTTAGCAAAATATTCTTGAAACACTTATATTTTAAATAAAAAGAGTTGCACTCCAATGAAGAAAATCAATCACTTAAACTGACTGATTTATGAATATTTGTATATCACTATTCAATAAAAAGGGGTGATTTTAGAGCACTTCATCGACCGTTTCAAAGATGATACTGCAATCAGGGCCCAGGGTTTCTCAAGATTACAAAAATGTTGATTCTTCTAAGCTAATATAAAAATATGATAAAGCGATCAGATTTAATAGAAAAAAAATAGAAACGTTCGTTTATTTATTTAAAAGTAGTGTCAAAAATATTTTGCAAAATACGATTTCTTAGTACCAGAGGACTGTGTAAAATTTAGATATGTTAGACATTTTGAGATATATTTATAGACCGAAAAAAATAAAAGATTATTATTCACGTCATTGAAATCCTTTTGAAAATAACCCCTCGCCCCAAAAAAGATGAATTTTATGATGAGTCTAAGAAATTTTTTTGACTAATTCTTGAGATATTACATAAATTATGAAAGATATTCTGTTGTGCACATAAGATTGAAATGCTGAACGACTCTGCTTTTTTGTAATCATATAAAAAATGCTTGGTTTCAGTAAAGAATGTTTTTATATTAATTACAGTTTAATAATTTCCATTTTAATATAAAGTAGAAATTTTATGGGAGCTGAAGTTACATAAAATATCTAATTGAAAATTTTAACGAGCATCAAAATTGTCAAACCGGCTGGTCTCCAAAGGCGGCTAGTTATGATAATAAAACTATACAATATTTTTTAAAACAGTATAAACTTAACAAAATTCTCAAAATTATTTTTCTGATATTTACATTAAAAACTTTAAAGTTATCTTAGAATATGTGCTTCTATTAAATTAAAAACTATTTAAAAAAGAACTTTTATTCATTTGATTTCAATTTCGTGTTCTAAATATCTGAATAAAAACCGTCTTTAATTTATATCGCTCATTTTAACCATTGTCTTCAACTGTATTTTAGTTTTTCCGCATAGCTTTCACCAAAAAACTTCGAATCCTTTCCAAAAAAATAGTCTGTGCTGGAAAAAGGAAAAATACTAACAACAATTACAAGCGCTTCAGATTTTCTTCGTCGTAGCTGAAAAGAAAGAGCTGACTAAGTGAAAATAGAGAGGAATATTAGGCAAAAAGCAACCTTAAATTGTGAGCCACTTTTTTCTCTGCTCCCATTGGTCGGGTCGGTATTGGACTAATGGGCGGCTTTTTGCAGCCAGCTGAGCCCACAATTAAGAAGTGCTAGGGGCAGATAAAACTGTTTAGGGTTTCGGAAGCCCTGTGATGATATTTCGGTGGTAACAGGTGTTCCGCTCGTCAATTTATTCCTCACAAAAAGGGGTGAGCACCATATATTAATATTCAAATGATCAGAGAACAATAATCGAAGACTTGGTTTGTTAGAAAGGTTTAAGTAAAACACATTTTAACCACAATTCCAAGGTGATTTTAAGGAATGAAAATCCACTTGGAATCTATCGGTGTATGATTTCTTGCATTGTCATTATATATAACGAAATTTTGGTAATTTTTCATTTCATTCAGAAAAAGCAATGGAATCGTCAAAAGATTGGAATTCAGATTTTGACAAATATTCAGGTTTTGATAATTTTTTACGTGATTTTAAAGAATTTCTAACTTTTATCGGCTTATGATTTCTTGTATTGTCATTATATGTTACTATATTTCGCTAATTTTCTCATTTTATTTAGAGAAAACATTGGAATTTTCAAAAGATTCGAACTTAGATTTTGACAAATATTGACGTTTCGACAAATTTTTACGTGATTTTAAGTAATCTCTAATCCTTACCGGCTTATGATTTCTTGTATTGTCATTTCATTTTATTTAGAGAAAGCATTGGAATCATCAAAAGATTCGAACTTAAATTTTGACAAATCTTTACAGGAGTAGACCTTAGTGAGTATGAAAAATATATTTTTGGAATTTTATTTATCTGTTTTCTGTGAGTATGATGATTCAGAATCACTTTAAGCTAGATGGATTGAATTTAATGCGTCGTCTTCATGCCAAATTTGATTTCCATCAAATTTTGAACTAAATTTTCGATGTTGGCTGTTCTGTCAATTTATATTTTCGCATTACCTACTATTTTTTATTATTTTTTTTCATTTTCTTGTATACGAGAAAGCATAGTAATAGTCGAAAAATTCAGAAGAGATTAATGAATCTTCACTTTTAGAATTCAATGAGTTCGAAAAATACATTTTTGAAGTTTTGCCTTCCATTCATCCATGAATATGGTAACACACAAGCACACAAAAAAAATGCTTTAAACTAGATGGATGAAATTCTGTCTTTACAACAAATTTATAGATTTCTATCACATTTTGAACGAAATCAATTCAAAGAAATTTCTTTGCATGTCTTTGAACAAGTACAAGTGAACAAGATAATTACAAAATGCAAAGAAATAGATATATATATATAAAACATCGAATACATTTTTAGCATCTAAAATATAAACTCGTATCAAATTTTGAATCAAATTTTCCTTGTTCACTAACTATCGATTTGTATTTTCGCATAAGGATAAGCTCAGTAACACGAAGATACGTAGAACTTGGATAAATGAAATATGATATGCAGTTTTAAAGGCATGGAAAATGTAGACAACCATCAAATTTTGAAGTAAATCTGTGAAAGAGTTGAGTGTCTGTCTATCTGTCCATCAACAAGCTTGTAAATGTGATAATTAGAGAACACAGTTACTTAAATAGATGAAATTTATCTAAGCTTGTCTATGATTGTGTTACTAAAATTGTAACATTTTTTTAGGCCGGGATTTCCTGGTTGGTAGGGCGTTGGATTCTCATCCTCTGGGTAGCGAGATCGAACCCCGTCGGCCGAAGACTCTTCGTGTGTGTGGTTGCTGGCGCACGTTTAAATCTGTCGTAATCACAAATTCCTCCATGTCGAGAGTACCACTGAGGATACTGCTCAGAGATGATCGTTCTCTGATTTGGGTCTAAATTACGATCTGTGGATGAGTGAATGAAATCCATGAATGAAGTCCCCCCCCCCGTAAAAAGAGTTATGACATGTGTGAGTTTCTAAGTTGTACTCTTGGCCCTAATTGGCGCTACTGAAAAAACAAGAGACGCTCATTGGGCAGAAATCGCTGACAGATAACTGTCACCGGGCTTGAAAAGTGCCATAAATCACAACACAACATACTAAAATTGTAATTATGTGTTAATATTAATAGAAATCGGTTATTTGGTTGATTTAAATTGGTTGAAAAAGGCGTTTAAAAATTGTTTATTATGTCCGAAATAAAGAAAATTATTTATTATGCTCGAAGCACTATGTACTTAAATGCCGAGTTCTGAAAATAAAAATCTGAGCAGCGCTATAGAGTTTACGGCCTTGTCTGAGGTCCATAATTTTATGTGGGAAAAAGAAAACAATTTTATGTGAGAAAGTTTCGAAGAGACTGCTTCCGATGATTCTTATTGCTATAAATACTCGTATATGTATATTATCTGCAATAGTTTTATTAAACCTTAGTTTGAAAGATCCATATTTTCCCCCTTTCCTTTAATTATTCTATGTTTTTGTTAAGTTATTGATTAACACTCTGTGTACAAGAGAGTGAATATTGACTTTAGAACTTTCATATCTAGAATTTTATGAAATATCAAATTAATTAGTGAGTTTATTAAATCTTTCAATTTTGAATATAAAATATATTGATGTCCTTTGGCAAACTTGCAAGCGAGCCGGATTTGTAGGTCTTAAGAAGAGATCAAGTTGTCAATCCTTATTACCGGAAATAAATTACTTTCCATAAATTAAGAAAGAATTTATAAAGGAGAGCTGATGTCTGAAATATTAGCTCATACAAGAAATTTAGAATTAATGGAATAAAGAAAGAATGGCAACAAAAGTGGGAGGATTATCAACAATTCCATTTCCCTTTGCTCTGATAGCCACTGTTGTGTTAAAAGATGATTTAGCAGTTATCTTTAAAATCACCAGCTCGCTGTAAATTATTGTTTTTTTATTCATCACTAAAGAGTTAATGGCAAATCTTCAAACTGTAACCATGGAAAATATATTGGTATTAATTGGAACTATATTTTTGACTGTCCAAAGTATTAATGACCAGTATTTTCCACAAAAATTCAATAATTTAAGTATTTTGTGCTAGGTTCAAGATAGGTTGATTAAAATTGATATATAAAAAACAAAATATATTGGAAAATCTATTTCATTCAAATAGATGAAAATTCTAATGTTTCCTCTTTGTTTAATGTTTGTCTCTAATTTTCATTTTCGCTTCCTCTTTCTTTCCGTTTCTCTTAATTTGGCTTTGTTTTTTATTTTTTATTCCATGTTGTTCATTTATATTATTATTGTTTTATTTATTAAGTTTTTACCTTATATTTGTTTTTATATTGTCATCATAGATTATATATATATATATATATTGTTACGAACCTGTGATGCTACTTCCCAGCATAGTTGGTTCCATAGGAGGTCCCAGAGCTTGGTGACAAACTTAGCAACCATTTGGCGACTTGGCGACGAATTTGGCGTTAAAATAGATTATACCCGAAACATTGAGAATTTTCCCGATCCGTCCAGTAGGAACGGAGATACGCCTCGAACGTTCCTGATTGGTTGAGAGGCTTCTAGCCCCGCCTCCTAAGACCTATAAAAGGAGCTGCAGCTGCCGGGGAGTAGTGTTGAATTGAGTAGTCGTGTACCAGTGGAGTTGAAAAGTAGTCGGAATCGACGATAAAGAACTGGCCTTCCAGAGATAAGCGGAGCAAGGACGGAGTGAAGCTAGTGCTGAACTAAGCTGTGCGCTACTGTCTTCAGCAGAGACTTGTTGTATGCTGCACGTCTCGGCTGAAGATAATCGTCTTCTGTGCTGTATTTAGTTGTCGTCTTTGTGCTTTCCTGTGTGTCTTCGTGTAAATAAACGTCGTTGTTTTATTTTCTACTGCCGCCTGCTGATTGAGCGTTCTCCACACCATATAACTCCCACTATCCAAACGAGCCCCGGGAAATTTCGTATCAATATATTATATATACTTAGTTGCTTTATATTTATTGTCAGCAATAATTCTTAATGTTTAGGGTGATCAAACACCTGTTTATATATTTACTGAACATGCTTTGAAATTTCAAAAGCATATAATATAGCAATGGCTGTCATTCATTGCGGTTCTTAATGTATTTACTATTCACATAATCATATACAATATGCCTATGCATTATATTAAAAACATTTTAAATTCAAAATTATATTTACTGACATTGCACCCCCCCCCCCAATGGGGCGCCTCAGAAATGAGGATGAGAAACTTCGTGTATGGTGGTTGGTTCTCGCCACCTAAGGAGGGTACAGCAATGATGGGAGTCAGTTACCTCCTATCGATGAAAGGACCTGCTTTCCTGGGGAAGGGTTGTATCGTGGCCGGTGAGAAGTTTGGGCTGTCACGGCTGACCTGTCAATCAGATTTAATCCAAAGGCCTTAATTAAGCGGGGAAGAGTAGCCAATATGGTTACTTCTTGCGTACAGCCGACCACCCCACCATCACTGAACGTAGCAGTAGCGGCAGGATTTGTCGTGGCGACTACGCCAACATGGTTACTGACATTACATTAAACATTTTATGGTAGAGACACATTTAAGGATCTTTTTAATGAAGTGATTTAAAAGGAAGTACAATCGTTCCAACCATCAGAAGGAAAGATGTTAGAAACAATCAAGAAATACATATGAAAAGAAAGTTTTTAGAAATTAATAAACTTGCGAGATATAAATTAAACACTAATATCATTTCAGTTATCATCAGAAACAATGCTTCAGTATTCCACAAATTTATCAAACTTAGAGAAATTAAAACGGAAAAATATTCCAGATAAAGAGGGTATTTCAAACTGCTGTTTCATGTGAATTCGTTAGTTTTTATTGCAAAAAAATAACCTTTGTTCCAACAGTTTGATTTTTAGAATTGTAACAATAATTCTTATTTCACCCATTGCAAAAAAATGCTTTTGGTGGAAATGATTTTTGAGACACTTCGATGTTTCTACAGTCATAAATAAATAGCAATCTTACTGAACTATCGTAAATTGAAAACTAAATTAAAGAATATTGTAATTAAATTTTTTTTAACACGAAATCTTTTTAAACTATAGCGTAACAAGGTTTATACTAAATTTTTCAATAAATATAGGGTATTCATTAATTATTGTCGGGGTTTCCGTACCTCATAACTTTCGAATAAAAAATATTACGCAAAAACCGATTACGTATTCGTAAATTACAACTCAAAGAATTTTATTATGATATAAAAGTGTAAAGCTTGCACAATTTGCACTTTGTAAGAATTCAGCTGAAGGCGATTTGCTATTCGTAAATTTCAACTCAAAGAATTTTCTTAATGATATTAAAAAGATTAATGAATTTGCACATGGCTGCCCTTCGTGGCTCGTAACACATCGAGACGAAATACAATTTCCCTCCAAGTGTTCTCCAGCATTTGTGGGGTAACATTTTGGATCGCAGTAACAATTATGAGCTTCAGTTCATCAAGGGAGGGCACAGGGGTCTTGTACACAATGTTCTTGACAACCCCCCATAGAAAGAAGTCCAGCGGTGTTATATCTTGGCTTGGAGGCTATGGGATTGGTCCACCTCTTCGCATTGTTGCCATGTAAAATTCTTTGAGTTGTAATTTACGAATACATAATCGCTTTCAGCTGAATGCCTACAAAGGGCAAATTGTGCAAGCTTTACACTTTAATATCATTAATAAAATTCTTTGAGTTATAATTTACGAATACGTAATCGGTTTTTGTGTAATATTTTTTATTCGAAAGTTATGAGGTACGGAAACCCCGACAATAATTAATGAACACCCTGTATATGCCTAGTCTATTGTAAAAATTGTTTTAAAGAATCCCAATCGAAATTTGCTGTTAATTGTTTGTTAACTGTTTCGACCTCTTTGGAAAAAGTGTATCTAAATTGTCATAAACATATATATATTATATAAATGTAACAAATAATTAATTGTAAATATAATAATTAAACAATTTTTATAAAAATATAATAGTTGTCATTGAATAAACTCGTCATAACGCAAAATGTTAGACTTTTTCCAAGACGAATATACTCGTCAAAAACAGTTAACTAGTTAAGACAGTTCTTGTTAAATAGATATTGATATTACACAGAAAAAATAGGTGGTCGAATCAATGGTAAATGACGTCATACATGTTCCTACGCGTGTTCTTACAAAACACAGAACTATGTGAAATAAACCAACTATCGTTTGACAGTTAAGTTCCTTCACACAGAATACGGATTATTGTTAGTTAGAATTAATTTGTATTAAATACATTAATTATTTTAAATACAATATAGTCATGCTCGGGACTCATTAATAGGTCTAGTAATACAATAGTAGCTCTTTGAATTTTCAACTTGAGTTTTCACAAGCCTCTTACTAAAATATTAAGAATTCACTTCTAGGAATAATTCCTACACACGATGCCACATAATTTTTGGAAGAATCCCCATAAAACCTGAGCCGAGCACACAATTCTCCATCATCTCTAACTGTAACCGCCTAAGAGATTCCCCTTTCGCTCCCGATCCCGAAATTCAAATCAGGCGATCAGCGTAATGAAAGGCGGGAATTTTTTCACTTCCTTCGAATCACTCCCTGCACGTGTCGAGAATCCTTCCGGAGATTGGAGAGTATTCTTTCGCCTTTGTTCTCTACCGCCGAGAGAATGATTTAATTTCCTATAGATTCCGCCTCTGCCGCTGGGCCCCAGACAATTTGTAAACTCTGGAATTCTTTGGAGGAGAGCCCTTTATTGCATTGATTAACGCTCCTGCGTTGTTTAGACTTACGCGATGCATGATTTTAATTTTCAATTTAATACGGTTTGGGTCGTTTATTTAATTTGTATTACTTAAGATTCTATTTGATAATCTGGATAAAGTAATGAGAGCAATTAGGATGTTGAAAATGTTGCATAAGTGAAGAATGGAATAAAGAAATTGAGCTACTTTTTCTTAGGAGGAAGTGGAAACGCAGGGGTAAAAAATTAAAGTATTTAATAAATTTAGCGGAAATCTTTTTAAAAAAGCATTCTTTTACTAGTGCATTAAGTACTAGTGTTTTTTTATTTTATTTTCTGTATGTTTTTTTTTATTTATTATTCATTGTTATAGATATCAAGAAATGTTGAAATCAATTTTTATTAAATTTGCTACCAGATGTCACCACTGGGAATTAAATTAAATTAATCTATTAACTACTATTTTTTTGAAAGTATGAAAATGTATTGACATTAAAATACATAAAAGTATAAAGTTTAAATTTATAAGAAAATGAATGAAAAAAAAACGATTGAAAAATACTTTTTCGAAAAGGAAATAAATCAAAATAAATAAATATATTAAAAATATTTTTAATTGTAATTAAAGAAAAGCATTAAAATATATCTTGAACTATAATTTAATTAAATATTTTGATGAAAAATTATTAATTTTGATCTTAAATTTCTGAATAGTTAATTATGATATTTGTTTGTAGAATTAGCCCGACTTTTCTATTCAATTGGCTTGTTTTTTCTTATTTTATTTCCAAAATTTAATTAATTAACACTATTATGAATATATTTTTTTATATCCACTTAAACATTTAACTGATATAAATCTATTTTTTTTAAAGTGATATTTATATAATTTTAAGAATTCACACTTTATTTGTTTATCTTTAACTACCATTCATATTTTTAAAAAATATTTTTCTTATTTTTTTTTAATTGGACTTGATTTTGAATCATCACAAAGAAAAAAATATGTCAAACAAAAAATCGTATTTTAACTTTGCTTATGTTTATAGGGACGATCCATAGAAAAACTTCTTCTTAAACGTTTTTATGAAATTGGAAAATTATAATAAAAATCGTCGTTTGTATTTGAATTACTTGACAATAGCTAAATTAGCTATCGAATTTTAGACGTCAATCCTTTGTTCTCAATATTTTTCGCTCAAGAGTTTTTCTTGATTCCGAGATAGCGTGGGATCGTGTTGCCACCTTCTTCGGTGAAATTATCATTTTCTTATGAGGACATGCCTTATCATGAAGGTGAATCCGAATATAAACGATATAAATTGGAAAGTCATATTCCTTCACAAAGACGTCGGAAGCTGGACGTCAACACAAAGTTATCGAATCCTACACAAAAATATTGTATCCTTCATATTTTTATGAATTTGTAATATTGCTTTCCTTGCGCAGTTAATTTCATAGTACGGAAGAGAGTTTTACGGATAACGGGTGCTGAATGGATGCTAGGTGATTGATCCCCGATTTGAACGTTGAATTTGGTGACAGTTGGAGATCTGGAAACGCCTTTAGCGACTAGAGGACAAAAACGAAGGACCGAGAATATTTGGGAATCTAAGTGACAACTCCATTAGGACTCGATTTCCAGCGTTTACTCTAGAACAATTGATGCCTTGACCTATAAAAGCAGAGTCACGCAAATAAGAGTCGATCAGTTGAGTTGAGCTCAAGCGAGTAGTTGAACGAAATCTCTCTCTTGTGAGTTATATCTGTGTGTTTTGTGGTGCTACGGGTGTTTATTATCAATTTACTCCTTGAATGCTGTTACTTACTGTAAATCCCGCCCTGAATATGCTCCACCTGTATTTTTTAAAATGTATTCTCCATTTGCATTTACTTTATATCCATGTTGAATAAAGCGTCTTTATCCAATATTGAGCGTTTTGGGCTTTCCGTCATATGCTCACCTGATGGATTTTTTCAGGATTCTTCTTTCATAGGTGTTTCATTAATCACAACGGATTTCTTTTCCGTGTTTTAGCAATTTTAAATCCAATTTACTAAACAAATCCTGTTAATCCTGTTAAACAAATCCTGTCATTTCAGCGTTCTCAATACCATGAATGCGCAATGGAGACATTTAATAAATATTGTCACGTAGGTTCTTTAGTGTGGAACTCAATGGCACACTCAAGAAGTAGAGCTAAACCAATTTATTAACTCAACTCTGAACTTAGAACACAGTGAATGACAGATCTTCTGCTTTTATACTAACAGGAAAAGTTCCAGAATATTTTTCTGGAGACAATAAAAAAAGTCCAGAACACTTGTCTGGTAAATTAAAGAAATGTCCAGAATCGTCTGGAACATGAAATAAAGGAAAACATAAAATCGAGGAATTAAATATTGACACAGACTGTGAATCGCGATGTCTCCAGCGGGATTCGAACTTACGATCGCTTGATTAAGAGACCAGTGCTATGACCATTCGGCCAGTTGGAGAGTCGGCTGCCTCTTTTCCATGCGGAAATATTAACCATTTAATAAATTGTCATATATCATTTATTAAAACGCTTTTTATACGTCACAATAAGTGTAAATAAAATTTGGAAAATGATTTATTTAGTAAAATTTCATTGAGGAACTGAATGTTAAGCTTTATTTACATAGAGTATTTGATAAATGTACTATTGATTCTACGATGAAGCTGTAAAGATGGGTGGTAAAAAATGCAAAACCCTTTAAACGCTTTCATAAATTCACATTCTAGTCATAATTCAATGCAATGAAAAGTAATCTGATTTAATTTCAGTTATCTTTACTTTATTATTTAGTTTCAAATTATATATTTAAAATCAATATTTTTGATATATTATACATTATACAACTATCTTAATAAAGAATGTCTACTGGGTACACATTTTTACCTGCATTGATTTCTTAAACCGTTGTTTAAAAAAGAAGCAGTTCTTAAAAGATACGCAATTTATTTAAAGAAGTTGCTTCAATCTCCAGATTAAACTAAACTAAAAAAATAAATAAATAAATACAAAGATAATAAGCACGAACCATTTTTCGTATAAAATTAAATTTGTTCCGAGTCGCATAAATTATCAAATCAATTTTATCTGTTACCCGTGATTTCCCTTGCGAGCCATTCGACGACATCGTGTTGGTCCGCTAGAGCGGAGACGATGATGCCAGATTCGCGGAGCAGAACATTACCAGGTTTTAAAAATGGCGTGGAGTGGAGTTGTATTTAAATGCGAGAGTCCGCTGGGATCCGAGTCTCGAATAAAACAGCGTTCAGTCTTTGCAATACATTACATGTTTACGAAAGAGTCGTAGCCTGATTACATTTGCTGATAAATGGAGAAAATATAAGCTCATAAAATAAAGCGACTACTCGCAGCAAAAGACAAATATGCTAATTTTGTCAGTTCAAATAAATGGGATGCATGTTTTTTCGTAATTGGAAAAGACTCCGAAGTCGAAACATAAATTTTTATTATAAATTACTTAATAAAAAAATAACGAATTAGTTCCCGGTATCGTTTTGTGTCTTTTGCATTTTAGCATAAACCGCATAAATCTTTGTGTCATATTTGATTGGTTCGCTTACACTTGAGAACAAACGGAAAGAAGACGTTTAGTTTTGAATTTCTTTCTCAATACGAGTAAATTTTGAAAATGCATAATTAATTTTTATCTTAACATACAGAAAAAAAGAATAAATCATTTTTTTCTTTAGTTCCTTGACAACTTCTATGAAAAATACGTTAGTTTTCGTCTTTGATTAAATTTCAGAGAATTCTTCTGAGATCTAACCACGAACGTTTCCAGTATAATGAAAATCTTTTTTTCCTTTAAAGTACAAGCATGTATATATATATATATATATATATATATATATATATATATATATATATATATATATTAAGAATATCTTCAAAATGTCCAAACGACAAATTAGGTATTATATAGAACTCTTAATTATTAGTTTCAAAATTGAAAATGAAATGTGAAACAAATTACACCGCTAAATATGTTAAAATGAATGAAACTCTTTCTTACTTTCCTAGAAGGCTCTTCAAAAAATATTGTTACGAATCTGTAATGTTGTTTACCAGCATGGTTAGTTCCATCAATGAGCTCCGGGCTTAGCGACAAACTTGACGTGACTTGGCGATGACTTTGGCGGGAAAAAAACGGATTATTCTAGAATCTTCTGGAATTTTGGAGATAGGACCAATAGGAGCCGAGATATGCTTGCTTGTTCGAGAATCTTCTCTGCCTTTCTCCGAATCTTCTCTGCCTTATGCCGAATACAATCGCATAGACAGTCGAATAGATTCGTCTAGTTAGTCAGCGACGAATTAGTTGGATCAGTCCAGCGAAGTGCAAGTATTGAATGGAGCTAAAGCGATAAATTAATTTAGAATTGAGACGTGCGCCAAATTTTGGTGACAGGTATTGAAGCAGCATCGAGTCGTGTGGGGAGTAGCCAAGTTGTAAAGTAGTGAGTCGTCAGTTGGATGCAGCTAAAATGAGGGGAAAATGGAGAGAAGCAGTCGTTTGGAGAGACTTTAGTGAAAAGCTACGTAGATTCCTTCCTCCTGCTGAACCGCTTTGTGTGCTATGGTTGTTATTTCCTATCTATTACTACTTGTAGACTGTTGCTTATTCTGCATGTGCTGCTGTGTATTGTTTATGCATGTCTCGGCTGTGTTTTGTCGTCGGTACATTCATGCCTTCCTGTTAATAAACGTTGTTCATTTGTTATTATGACTTGTTATAATATTACACCACACACCCACTACAAGCATTTCCATAATAATACAATAGTTTTCGTCTTGGAAGGCTGGTTTGGTTGATTCTTCAGAGATCTACTTAAAGGTATTCTAGTATAATAAATGTTTTTTTTTTCGTTTAAAATATAAGCACTATTTTTATATGTATTAAGAAGATAATCGAAATATATAAATTAAAAAATTAGAAGTTATATATAATTCTTAAATTGTTAACGAAATATAAAAAATGAAATGGTGAAAACTGAGATACTATATTGAGATAAGTTTCGTAAAGTTTCTAGATTTCATTGCTAATTAAAAAAAAAACAGAATTCAAGTTTTAAAGATTAATAAGCAAAGAATAAAACACACTTAAATGAACTATTTTTAAAAACTGTGAACAAGAATATAAATAAATTCTCGAAAAGTTGGCCCAAAAAGTTCAGGCAGCCTCTGATAATGTGATAAGAATAAAGGCTAAGATATTAATTTTTAAAGAAACACATTTTATACGTACATTTAAAAACAAATAATATATTTAAAAAATATTTTAAGTCAATTCCTACTTAGGTCAACAAAAAAAAATTATTTTAGTTCTTTTTATTAAATAATTACAATTAATATAAATATGTATATACATATGACAGAATTACAATATTAAGTGGCAAAATAGAGCTTGGCGACCAATTTGGCAACATGGCGATGGATTTGGCGACCAAATAGAAATTACTAGATAAATGTAATTAATTAATTAATATTTAAAAAAACTGTATTAATATCAAGTGTCATCCGCTGCAAGTTTAAAAAAATGTATTTGAACTTGAGTGGATGAATAAAAAGTATTTTATTAACGATTGAAAGTTTGAACAAGAAACATATAGAGAGAGTGTGAGCTAATAGTAGGAATTGAATAACATTATAAAAATGCAAGCGGAATAGCTTCTGAAGAGAAACACCACTTTCTTGTACTTTAATTGAAGTTATCGGCCAAATTTTGGAGGGACCATTCGTGAGTTCTTTTCATTATTAAAATTAGATGCAACTGGGCAAGATTATTCAGACGCAGTCCAAGAGACAGACTTCCTTTTGACGTATTTCATTCAACATTTGATAGGAACGTGCGACTAAAGGCCATATGAGAAATTTTTCTCTCTTAGATCGTTTTATTTCCATTTGATTCTTTCTGTCTATTGTCGTGTTTAGAAAAAAAATAATAAGACAATTAGTTTCAGATATTTTGTCCATTAAAAAATAAAATGAAACTAAAATTTGATTCAGAATGACTAGTTCAAAAAATCGTAGTAAATTTTTATATGAAAAGTTTCTTTATTTCTCTCACTTTTATAATGATTGAAATAATTTAAATGTTGTAGAGATTTATTTATTTTCTAAGTCAGGGAGGAAATCTTATTGCATCAAAGGAAGAAAGAAAACTGATTAATTGGACAAAGAGGGTATCGAAGTATCTTAGTAACAAAGGTTGAAGAGCCCATAAACTATACTTGAACTTCATATACACTCTATAAATCATATAAATAATCTATACTGTAAATCATATACACTCTATAAATCATATAAATAATCTATAGTGTAAATCATATACACTCTATAAATCATATAAATAATCTATAGTGTAAATCAAATACACTCTATAAATCATATAAATAATCTATACTGTAAATCATATACACTCTATAAATCATATAAATAATCTATAGTGTAAATCATATATACTATCTTTTGCAATGCAAGTACAATGGAAACAATGTACAATACACGAAAAAAAGTAAAATGAAAAAAACTTTTGGAATGGTGAAAAGTATGTAATAGCATATAATAATGATCCCATGTAAAATGCGATTCATGACAATGCATTTATTCATGTAGCCCATCAAAAAAAAAAAAAAAAAAAAAAAAAGACATGGCGAACTTTAAATAGGATCATTGTTTAGTAACTTTCGAATGGCTTCTAACTAATGGCTTCTTTTAGGTTGGAAAATGATGCAAGTGCTGCCATCTTCGTAAACGTAGAAATCTTAAAATGAATTATTTCAAATTAGATTTGAAGGTATATGCGTTTGTTTTCGTTGTATCTTATAGTTAATTTTAATTAATTTAATTAATTTAACTAAATTAATTAGTTAGTTGGTTAATGATTTTAGTTATTTTAGTTTATATTTAATGCAATTATACTTAATTTTAATTTTATAATATATTTTTAGATTTAAATTTCTAAACTCATGTGAGATTCCAGTCCACAAATTCCACGGACTGTTTTGCTTTTATAGTGTTGTTGGAGAGGAATATTCAGTGTTATATAAGTTACACTCGATGTGATTATTAATATTAATCGTGATTATTACAAATAATAGCCAATGAATCACATAAACCGTAATATACACACAAAATAGCAAAGGCTGGTAGGCAGAGGCACTGGTGTGAATGCATTTATAACTTAATACTTGGTTGTAATATTTAATACCACAATGCAGCTAATATGAATTTTTATTTTTGGTTTATCACTTTCTGAAATTGAAGCAAACATAATGTTGGATTAAATGAATAATATTTCAGTTAGATAAGTTTACATGGTAATTAATTATGATATGTATGAAAATATAAACTGGAAATATTTTCAAATGCAATTCCAAAGCAGTTCATTACAAATACCAGAAAAAGTATTTTGCATCATGTGATTAAATTTAGAGAATGCTCACAATTCGTGATTTATTGACATAATTAATCAATAAAATATTTTTTCTCTTAAAAATCATGCGAAATTAGTTTGTTTCTAAATGTGTTTTCTAACAACAGATTAACCTTTGTAAAGAAGAGTGTTATACAGATTATGGAAGCTTGGGTTTTCTTTATCTTGATTTCACTGTCTCACATATATAGCAAGTAGAAAAAAATTAATGAAAAATTTTAGAACAATATGAGAATGATTTTTATTCCAGTTGTAGAAAGATATTCTTAAAATGATTGTTGCTATACATTAAAATCACAGATTATTTGTTTGCAATAAAGAAATGCTAATATTAAATGTATTTTCAGTAATTTTTTAAGAAAGTTAATACGAACATTAGTGTTCCATTTTTAGATTTTGACTTAATATGCATTTAAAAAAATGATTCATTGAAAATTAATTTAAATTAGTTATTTGAACTTAATTAAAAATTCGACTTAAAAATTGTCAAGTTGAATTTTTTTAAAAATCTGGAGTTATTAAATAAAAATTTATTTATTTTAAAAGGTTAAAATACATTTATAAATTTTTTGGGGCAAAAGAAATAAGAGGAATCGAGACTTACAATTGGCATTGCACAATTTGTTATAAAGCATTTGTACTAATGAGTTGTTCAGAAAAGAGAAGTCCATAAAACAAATAATCCAAAGCCATACTCTAAGAAGGCTCAGAAAGCAGTAATCTAGTTTTAATGGTAGTAGGTATTAATGGAACCTACATTACAAAATCTGATACACAGCAGTTAACAATGGTGAATCCTAATACACAACAATTGGGATGCCGACTTTAAATACCGGTTCCACTAATCAGTTTGTCTCATTAGTGGAACTGGTATTTAATGTCAGTACTTTTGATCAGATTCTGTATTAATGACTTTAAATACCGGTTCCACTAATGAGACAAACTGATTAGTGGAACCGGTATTTAAAGTCAGTTCTTTTCATCAAATTCTGTATTGATGACTTTAAATAACCGGTTCCACTAATGAGACAAACTCATTAGTGGAATCGGTATTTAAAGTCGACGACTCAAATCTGGTATGCAAGCAATACCGCGACTTAGCCAGAGGTCATGCGGGGAACTTGACTGGGCCGCCGAAGTGCAACACAACCTAGCATGAAGGAACAAACAACACTTGATGATACTGGACACTTGCAAACAACAAAGGGCTCTCTAGAGAAAATGCACATTGGTTCAGGAAAAAAAAACATTACATTTTTACATTTACATATTAAATTATGGCGAATTGTTGAGAGAATCAGAAGCCACGAAACAGATACTGAAGTGAGATTCATACTCCAGGCAGCTCATCACTCCAGATACTGGCAGCAGAAGATATAGATAACATTGACATTACAAAATATGATAGGCAGTATTAGTGTGTTATTCAGTGAAACTGAAGCCATAAATAAGTAAGTCGTGGCATGGATCCCTCAAACAAGGCTTAGCTTACAGTGGACCAGCTTTTGTCGGCAGGAAGTATTAGTGGAAACGACATTTGCAGTCTAATCTATATGAGACTACGTTGTTAGATGTATTTTTGATGGTGTAACAATTTTGACATTAATGACTAAGTGTTACTGACATACTTGTGGTGTGATAGCTACACTATTATGTCTACAAATAAAATCACCTCATCGGAAAGCTTAAATACGTGTTATCAGTCCCATAGACATTTTTCATTCACGTTTAATATTTTTGTTCCATTAGTACCTTTTTCCAAAGAAACGATCACTATATTCTAGCAAGTTGTTGTTGCTTTTTTTACGTTTATCCCTATCTCATTGAAATACCTTTAATACACCAGGCATCTAGAAGAGACATCTAAAACATCAACCATTTGGAATACTGCCACTCTAACCACAGTCCCATTTTCATATAAGATTTTACAATACAGCATAAACAAGAAAGCTTTTATTTTTTTTAAATCAATATTCTAACATGTGTTTGATTTAAAATTATATTGTCAAAACTTATGGGAAGCATTCCTCGAAAACAAAACCTAAAGAAAGAACCTAAAAGAGAGCACAAATCCCTCGTTTGAGGCAATACAGAGATTGCAAACAGGCCAGCTGACACCCAGTCCAGAGATTAATTGTCAATTATTATTTACGAGCTTTGGTTATTTACCCAAACTTAAAATCGTGACCCACCGTCATTAAACATGCTACCTCCATAATGAAATGGATTACTGTTTCGGACAAATGCTATGTAATCGTATCTCTCTCTCTATCTCTATCTCCCGTTCTCCTAGCAGATCGAAAAGAAATGCGTGACAAAAGCTCGTAAATAACCACGAGAAAGAATGACTTACATTGAGTTACGCAATTAGGCGAAGATTGGCGAGCAACCTTCTCCAATCGCTAACACGATTTGCTCCGAGATAATTAGCCAAATTGGCGAAGTTTATTGGTTTTGAGTTATTAGGAAAAGAAAAGAGCAAATCTCGGCCAATTAGAGGAGCTTCGATGATGTGCGCGGCCAATCCGTGTGGCTGCCGATGCTCCGCCCAGCCCGAGGATTTCCAACCAATGGAAATGGATTTGTTATCGCGTGTTGGATGATGTAAGAGTTATCTTTTTCCGATCGATAAGATTGGAAAGGAAATTGCTAAGGATGTGTTTTCGCTTCGAATTTGATATTGACGAGAAAAACAATTTTTCTTTCTCGTTCATTTGGAGAGATTTTCTTCATCTTTAAAAATTAATATAATTTGATGACATTTTTCTCAGAAGAGGTGGAAATTTCTAAACATTTAAATGTCTTTTTTTTAAAATTATACAAAGAATATTTATATATCTATTTAAACTATGTGAGAAAACTAAAAGTTATTTATTGGGATACAAATTGGGATACAAATTAAATCAAATGCTTTCGTGAATAAAAAAAGCCCATCCAAATAAAGTGTAATAAAAAAATTGATTTCAGTTCGGCTTTTATTTCAGTTTTTTTTTTCGAACAATTTTATCTTATAATTGACATATTAATTGTTCTCTCGTGACCTGGAACAAAAGTTTTGTGAAGATGTTGCAGGCTCAGATCTCATCCTCGGCATCTTACTATGGTTCAAAAATACAAGATCCATCCTAAAATAAAAATTAAACTTATTGCAATATAGTATAGCTCTTAATGGATAAAGTCCAAAACCAAATGAAACCCATTGGTGATTTTGCATTCGCAATTTAGATATGTGAAGATTAGAATTATGTATTATGAGGAAAAAGTTTAAAAATTGAATTATTTTCTAAAAAGTCACTCTTGCAAAATGCAAAATGATGTACATTCCTTGGCCTAACAAACAGAATCGATCGATTCAATAAAATAAATCAGATTTATGCTAGTCACAAGAATATGGCAGATAATGAAAGAAAATCAGTTATTTAAAATCAGGAAAAATAAATTCTTTTGTAACTTATAATTATATGTATCGAGTTGTCATAATTCATGGTTTATAAACATAATCATAAATAAACTATATTTTTTCGACTAAAAATGGCAAGAAATTTGACTGCCTCTTATGATGTCTTTTCTTACATTGGCTTGAACTTTGCAAAAAAGAACGATATACAGACTTCTATATCGGGGTACTCTGTATCATAGTTCTACTGTCTTGGCACTAATAAGGGAAGAAAAACAGTTCAACAGATGGCAGAGGAACATTTTCAAAATAGAATGGAGATGATTTTTATATCAGGTGCCATCAATCATTCGTAGTATTATTTCCGTAATATATTAAAATATATTATGATTTAAATTTAATTTGCTGTGCAAAGATGTAAATAAATTTATAACTTTAATAGTACAAAATTTGCAATTTTCTTATAAAGGTTATCGTTAGGTTTAATCCTACCTTGTGTTATTTCTCATTTTTCAGCGGCAGCTATAGAAAATTGAAAATTCGATTTAAAATTAAAAATATTAAATTTATTAAAATGAATTAATAATTGCTGATAAATTAAATTTGCTTGAAAAGTGCAATTTTTAAATTAATTTTATTTTTTTACTATAAAAAAACTCTAATTCAAGAGAAAATGCTGCAAGGAAATTATTTAATTAAATATTTATTTATTTTATGTGTACAGAATTGGTTTAAAATATTCAAAAAATAAAAACAAAGATTTTTTTTTTATTTTTTTCAATTAATTTTGAAATTCCATAAAAATTAAAATAATGCTGAAAAGCTGATTCCATAAAAATACATAAAACTGAGTTCAATTCAATAATATTATGTCTTGATTTTTTTTAATTGAATAAGCAAATTTTTAATAACATAAAAATCTTAAAATTCAGAAAAAAATTGTATCTTATTTGGAAAACAACATACTGTTTAATAATTACAAAATTCCAAATAGCGCAGTTTGTACTTAATTTAAAAATAAACTGCATATAATTACAGACATTAAAAAAATGCAAAAATGTAAATAAAAATGACAATAAAAAAAATTGAAAATTTTTGTGATCTGTTTGTGTTACTTTCTTTATCTAGACTTTATCTATCTATTCTTTTCTCTTCACAAATCTACTAAACTAAATACAAAATATGTTTTAATATAATTGTATTCGAATATCAAAAATAAAATTCTCCGTTTGGCTCCATTCGTGCTTAGTTTCAGGGATATAAAAGATCTTTTATTTCTTGTGTTATGTTTTTGTCTTTACTTCGGAATAAAAAATACAGCATTGATCATTTATGTATTTCAGTTAATAATAAAGGAATTTTTTTTTTGTCTGTTTGTACTCTACAGGTTAGATCGTTTGATCTAAAGTTAACAAATTTATCATATAGGGTAAAAATATGGTAAAACAGGGCGATTTATTTGAAACCTTAATTCGTAGAATTTTAATCAATAAAAAAAATCAAGAAAATTATGTCGTTTTTCCGCGATAACTCTTGAAAACATTTTTGCATAAAAATAGTTATCACAACATTTCGAAACACAAAAACTCGTCTTTTAATGAAAAAATAATTGGCCTGGGTTTTTTCTCGAATTTGGGTAATTTATTAAAAGTATAATTTTTGGTAATAATGTTTCTTTTCGCTTTGAAATTTAAGCTATTTCTATTGTTCCATCAAAAGTTTATAAATATTTTGGTTATATATTTTTTAATTATTTAAACATCTTTTATATCAATTCTTGTAGGATGTGTAAACTGTGCTTTAATATATAATATTCAGTATTGAAATAAAAGTATCCTCTTCCACTTTTGCTATCTATAATTTTAGAAACTATATTAATATTCAATTATATGAAAGAAAATGGTCTGTTTACATATTAATGATCATCGCATGGAATCAGTTTCCACATTATGAGAATTTCTATTTATATGGAAACATAACGTAAAGAAATAAGATTTGCCTAACTTTCGCAGAAAGTAAGGGCAATTTATTCACAGTTTTGGCAATTAAATTAGAAAATAATTTAGATTCATTTTTAAATCTGTATCAACTCTTAAACAATAGTATTTGATGCGAAGCGTTACGTCATTATTTTTTGATTAATCACTTCACTTGATATCTAAACCTGCAGAAATTTAATCGGAATCATTTTTGATTTTATCTATTTGATAACCAAAGTGTACTCATCGCTTGTACATATGCCTGCTTCTCCAAAATGAAATAAAATAACGTTACGAAATCGAAAGTATTTTCACTGTCTTCAAAACTGCATCCTGCTTCACATAAAATACTGCTTATATATATATATATATATATATATATATATATATATATATATATATATATATATATATATATATATATATATATATATATATATATATATATATATATATCTTTTTACTGTCTTCAAAACTGCATCCTGCTTCACATAAAATACTGCTTATATATATATATATATATATCATAATTCATAGAATTTCTATTTTTTATAAAGTCTATTTGACAAATAGGCAAATAGCATTTCTTTAATCGATTTGATACGACGCCTGTTCATTGTAGCTGCTTTAAGTAACTGCCTTATTTGTCAATTGAAAATCCGCCTCTCATACTTGTTCTTGTACTAGTATTCGTATTAATCTTCGCGGAACTATTTACGCACAGAGCATCTGCTGCTGTTAGTACTTGTATATTGTACACGGCAGAGTAGTGTATTGTATAAAAAATGTAAATATTTTCCTTTATTTTTGCAAAAGTTTTTAAATAAGCCCACTTTTATAAATAATACAGTTTTAATCATTTTTACCTACTTCGGTAACCCACTACAAACTAATAGACCTAGTATTCACTTACACTATTTGTTACAATCATTATAGGACTAACCTCAACACAACGCTTACAAAAACTCGGTGAATCTTATTTCTACATATATGCAATCAAATATAACATTCTTTTCTTTAAAAGCTTTAGATCTGTTCATATAAAAATTTCAGGTATATAATAAGGCGCGGGGGGTGGGGGGGGGTACATGGAGTGTCCGAGCCATCAAGTTAAAGAGTTCGATTGTTCCGTGTTTTGCATCGCGTGCGCATTAGGACAATCGGAAAACGAGCCGCGTCTTTGCCCCAACTAATGGCCGGTTAGGTTATTACTACCGTAATGTTTCGACTTAACAAGGAAAGTTCAGGCATCGAGCGTAACACGACATTTATCTCTGACCAAAACAGCTGTCGGTATTTTCACGATTCGGATTTAGGGGCAGAGAGGGGAAACCGATTTTGGCTTCGTAGAAAAATAAAAAATATAAAAAGGAGAGCCTATCGAAAGCGAGAGGAAGATTTGGTTGCGATGTTGTGGACATATGGAGAGCATTGATTGTTTGGATATAAACAGCACTTTAATGTCTGCTGTTCTAATTACCGAAGCGGGTTTTCTGATGGTTGGGTTGCCACTTTTGGCGATGGGTCGTCTACGGAAGTTTCGCCAAATGAGTCTGATTGCAAAATTGTTTACAGAAGTTTCGGAAAAAAGGGTGTTATGACAAAAATTGTATAGTTTTATGACTGAAAATAATTAATAGATAAAATGAAAATAATATCAAACAAGTTATATAGCAACAAGTAAGCAAGTATCTCTTCTTGGTTTTTAAATACTTTAAGAAGATTTGAACCTATAGCTAAAAACATCATGCGATTGTATACTCAGTTATTTTCAGAAACAACATTAAAACTTCAATTTCCTTATAATTACAAATAAAATTAAGGAAAAATCTTCCTTAGCTGTAGCTACTAAATAGTAGTAAAATGGTCCCAAACTATGTCCTGTAGAGTGTTTTGAATGATTTTTTGCATTAAAAAAGTCATAGGGCGCAATTTACACATAGCATTCAGCCTGTGAATTTATTCTGTTGATAAGAATTATTAGTCTAGATTTAATTTATGTTTATGGGTTTTTTTGTGAATTATTTTATCTTTTATTATAAATTAATTGAAAGTTTATTATTTTTACTGAATAATATTTATGTATATAATTGCACAGAATTCCTCGTATTTTAAAGAATTTAAAAAATATTTTTTATTTTTTTTAATCACAACGTTTATGTTCATGAATGCTATAATGATACTAATTTTTCTTGAGCGCCAATTATTTCTCTATAATAGTGCCAAGTTTGAACTATAATTAAGAAAAAAAATTTTAAAATAAAATAAATATTGATAAACAAGTTAGAAATATTACAATATTATGATGTTGTGTGCTATAGAAGTGGATCTAATTTTTGAAAAAAAATTTTTTTGAAAAAGATTTGCATAAAAGTCTAAAAAAATATCGAAATGTATAAAAATTTAAAATTTACTTTTGCCTTTGACGTCATGCGATTTGATGAAATCGTTCTATAAATTACTACAATCTTAATGACGGAAAATCAACTGCACAACAATCAGCATTAATTAAAATCAGTAGTTGAAATTTTGTTTTGGTTGGTGCTGCAGAATTATTACAAGTACATAAGCAAAAATATTAATAATAATAAAAGAAAAGAAAAAGAAAAAATTGTTTTCAGTAATTAAAATGGCGGTCTCCACTTGAATTAGTTCCATATAAATGTTTTATATTAACATTAATATGGTAATAGGAAATTAATTATATTACATTATTAACAAATTAATTGTGGTATCTATTTGAATTTATTAATAATAAATATAATAATTTAAATTCACTTCATATTTATAAAATATTCACTTTTTTATGAAAAGATATCTCTTAATACACACAAAGAAAATAGTTTTGAAAGTCTTTTTTCATGTGTCTAATTTATCTTTAATGCAGTGGAATTTAGATAATTCGGACGTTTTTAATTCGAATTCAAATTTTCTATGAAAAATGTTAATAATTGTGTAATTGAATATAACAGAGTAATTCGAATTTTCTGTATAAAATATTTTAATTACTAATTCAATTTTATGCTCCTTAGTTCAAAATTAAAAAAAATGTCTTTTAATTGTAACATGTTGTTTGTATTTTATGTGGTAATGTGGTTTTTATGGCAATCAAGAAAGAAATTAGAATAATCGTATTAAAAAAAAACTATGAACGCGATAGGTGCGAACTATCTGTTGTATACAAGGAATTACATAACATTTACTTATTAGAATTGCTTATTTATTAATTAAATTATGGAACATAAAATTATAACTAAAGTCAGTTTATTAGAACTAGTTTATTTATTATATTTAATATATTAAATTATTGAAATATTCAAAATAATGTTTCCATTTATTTGCCAACATATGTTGTCATTTCCATTTTAAAAACTGCCATTATTTTATTTATTCCGTTTTAGATCCATTTCTTTTTAATTTAAATTTTACCACTGTTGTGCACAAAGAACTACATATCATTTGATTATTAGAATTACTTATTTATTTATTAAATTACGTAACATAAAATTATAACTAAAATCAGTTTATTAAAACTACTTCATGTTTATTCATTTATTATATATAATACATTAAATCACTGAAATATTCAAGATAATGTTTGGGATTTATTTTCCAGCATATTGTGTCATTTTCATCTTAAAAATTGTCATTTTTTTGTTTATTCAATTTTAAACTGTTTTTTTTAATTTAAATTTTGGGATAAATTGTATTTTTTTTTTCTGTTCTGTCAGTTTCAAGTTCCATAACAGTTAGTTTAACTGATATATAAAACATAAATAATTTCTTTGCAGTAAAGAAATTAATATTAATAACCGATTTGTGAAAAAAAATTGATACTATTTATTATTTGATTCCCTTCTCTTTTCCCAGCCAAATTTCTCGCCAAAAACCTAAACGACCGCCCCCTTTACCAAGAATCAGTTATTTAGCGGGTCTCAGTGGCAACAGCTGTGGCGTGTCCAGAGCCCCCTACGGGTCTCCGTGAGTGTTAATGACTGTATCAGGTCGGTAAGGGGGGAGGGAAAGAACAGAATCGAACGTCTGTCCGGAAAATTGGACCCCCGTTTGACACCAGGAAAGGGGGGGGGGCATAATATGCAGGATGAGATAATAGCACGTGTACGGTACCGATGTGTTATGAGTAGCTTTTGGCGAGAACATGAGAGTGGGGGAAAAAAGCCAAGCAAGACACAATAACGCTGTTGAATATTACATGACTTGATTATTACCTTTTTGATTTGGAGTTTGTTGGATAAATTGTGTGGTAGAAAAAACTCTTGAGTTGAAGTATGGGGGGGGTCGATCAATGGTGCTTGATATTCATCGTCCCCCCCCCCCTGTATTTTTATGGGTCTGAATAGTGATTGATTGGACGTTAACGGGAAAAATGCTTTGCGGCTTTTGTCAATTTAGAAGTCGTTAATTCGACTACGGTATAAATATTAGAAACACACGTGTATTTCATTATGGATTGACTAGGGAGACACGAGGAGGGAGATTTGCTTGTCTAAATTGAAAATATTTTCTTTGGTGTTAAGTTGCATTTAATAATACGATTTCCATTTTTAAATATTAATGAGAATTTTGAATACAGAAGAGAAAATGATTCAAATTTAATATTTATGAGATAAGTAAATAACAAATAAAGAACCAAACGGAGAAGAAAAGTAGGAAGTTTTTAAAAGAAACTTCTTATTTGTTTTTGTATAACAATACTTCTTTTCTAAGGCATGGCCTTTTGCATTAAACACAATAAACGAATAGTTTCTTTTTAATTGCATGTATGAAGACAATGTGAAAATATAATCTTATTATCAAAAATGTACTTGTAAAGGCAAATGGTTTATAATTATATTTTATTGCTTGTTAAAATATTAAATTCATTTAATAAATCAAAAATGAAAATTATAATCAAGCAATCAAAATTGAAAATCTATTATAATAATTTGAGCTACCTTAAAAAACATTTAAATGCAATTTTATATTTTTTACCTGTTTCTTCCTAACTTTTTTAGGCCCTAGTTCACTGTCGGATTTAGTTTAGTTATATTAACGTCCCGTTTTAAAGCAACACTAGGGCTATTTTGAGACGGACCTCGTCATTTTGAACCGCAGTCAGATGACACCTGAGCTCGCACCGTTCTCTCCACACCAGCGGGAGGACGTTTAGCGCGCACCAGACCCGCTTACACAACGGTTTTTCGGTGGAATCGGGAATCAAACCTGAAACCATCCGGTTCCGAAGCCAAGACCTTACCACCAGGGTACCGCGGTCCGGTTTACTGGTGGAAAAGTTTCCGCTTTGTTATTGGAGGAATCAGGGTTCGAAATTCATCCATCGAAAATCCGTTATGAACACGATCCTATTGCACCCCCTTAAATCTTTGGCGTGTACCAAAATCTTTCAGCGGAATTGCCAGCCCACTTATCACTCCCGTCATCCGGCTTCGGTCTAAAATTGCCCATTTATTCCCCAAGCAACTTGTATGTTATTTCGGCATGGTTATTAATATAACTGAGCCAAACTTCAGAAATCACTTCGAATGAAATAGGCTTGAATTTTTTACACATATATTTGTGACAGTAAAAATAACAGAATTCGTTTGTCGTCAAAATATTTTTTGTAGTTAGAAAAAAAAGTGCTTGTAATTAAAGTAACATAAGACGAATCTGTAAAAATGCAAGCCTGTTATATATAGTTTTTTTTTTTTTTTTTTTTTTTTAGAAATTTTAAATAAAACTTTTTTTTTTAGAATTGTAGTTAACATATGTTTTCAATGGAACAGAAAATGAATTGCCTACTTAAACTAAATGAACAGAAAATTGACACCTGTGAATCAAAGAATATTTAGAATAGAAATTTTACAGTTTCAAGTGGGTGAAAAATTTTAAAAAGCAAATTCTGTACATTTTCTTCCAGAATAGCCATTCGTCTGGACAAATTTTTTAGGTCGAGCTCTTAAAAACAAGATTCCTTATTCACAGATGTTTGATTAATTAGTTAATACATTAAAAAGCTGTCAAATTTATGACTTTTATTAATTCAGTTTTTTTAAAAAAAAATATCAGGCATATGAATTTTAGATAAATGATTTACTTTGCACTTATTTAAAATCTAAATTATTTTGAAGCTTTTAGTTTCATATTGGGTGTTTCTGAAAGTTTTGTAAAAAGAGGAAAAAAAATTCACATTTCTTTAAACAAATTTCTCACGAAATAGAAGATAATATGTGTAATAACTTCATTAGAATTTCTATGGAATATGGCCAAAAGAAGATAAGGAACACTTTATATTGCAACATTAAATGGGACGATGGCAGCTACCAAAAGAATAAAGTACCTAACATTTATACAAGAATATTGATTTTCAAGTTAGTTTGTCATTTAAATAATAAAAAATCATGTATATGTAATGTTAATGTCTCTAGATAATTTCCCAGGCTTTTTGCATATTCCGTATTTCAATAGAAGGCTGTTTGTTGCTCAATTATTCATAATCATTGATAGAAGAGAATTCAATAAAGAGTGGCATAATCATTATCTAACATAATCAATAAACATCAAGAATATAGTAATCATTAGTTATAGAAATCGTTTCATAACTTAATTAGCTCAACTTGGATGGGTTTGTATCTAAATTTCATTAATAAGGAGTAAATGAGTTATAATCTCTTATCACTTTTTCGTTCACGTACAAAAGGGAAATATTGCAGTCGTCAACATATTTGACCTCCCAAGCACAATGAATCAATACAAATTTAAACTTCCTTGGGTACAAAAAAGAATTTTTGAATTGTGCTTATTGGTATGTGAACACTAGAACTCAAAACCGAGCTTAACAAATGAAATCTGGTGAATAGTCCTTGCTCAAATATTTAATATTTCTGAGGGCACGTGCAATATGCCCTCAATATTAGGGATTGCAATACCGGACCAAAATTTCAATACCGGTATTCGGTATTTTTTAAATATTAATACCGCGATACCGGTTTTAATACCGGTATTAGAAATTTAAGAAAAAGAAAGAAAACACAGGTGTATCTTTGTTTTATTTGCCAGTTTTGTTAAAGAGTGTAAATATCACAAAAAATAATTTGTAATTTATAAATTATAACAGTATATAATCACAAAAAAGTAAAGAAACATCTTATTTATTTAAATCACAAAAAAAGTGTAAATATCACTATTCAGTCTGTGATACTATTACAAATTTTTGAAATGTGATCTTAAAAAACATAATGCATCAATTGTACTGTCATTAAGCCTGAAAAGTAATTTTGTGTAAAAATTACCAGCTGTCGAAAACGCTCTTTCGGCATCTACGCTAGTTGGTGGTACTGTGAGCAATGCGCGATATATTTTTTCCAAGTATTTATCTCTAAATCCCTCATCTTCAAATAAATCGATTTCTCGTAGGATGTTTTTGAATATAGCTGATTTCTGTATTGTATTTTGGCTCGTTGAAATTTTTTTATTTATCGCTAATTCTAATTTATGTTCAAGAGACAATTCCTTTTCACTATCGACAGTAGTGACATCATAATCTTCGATAATTGAACCGAATTCTTCAGAATGTGGATAGGTTTGTGGGTAAAAAAATTGTAAGAAAATTTACTCTAAACTTAATCAGATTTCAATTGGTTATTTTCTTTTCTTTTTCATTTTCATTTTTAAAATCATTATAATTATGTAAATACCATAAAATTTTTTTTATTTAGGTATGCCTTTCTTCTGTGAGATTTTTCAATGTAATATATAATTCTTGAGATAGTGTTGTGTGCTGTTCTTTCAGTGAATGCAACATGAAATTTATTGTCGCATTAGCTGTTAATAAATTAGAATTTCTCCAACATAATGCCTCAATAGTCAGTTTTATTGGAAGTAGAGCTAATATAGTTCTGGATATTAAGTCGAATTCACTATCTGAAAAATTCATTTACAGGTTTAAGTCGATTATTGCTTTTTGGATTGGATTTCTCAGTTTTAAAAATCGTTCCATCATTAAGACTAAATTGTTCCAACGTGTTTTAGAATCTAATATTAATATATGTTTTATTTTCAGTTAGTATATATTTTAGTAATATATCCTTTTTATAGGGGAACGTTTAAATATCTTAACAATTTTCCGAAATTTATAAATTATAGGAAGCAATTCTTGATGGGTTAATATTTCATCCTCATTAGCAATATCTTCTTCAACAATTACATTTTCATTATCTTCATTTTCAATATCACTCTCACTCTTACTCTTTTCAAAGTTGGATTCCGAAGTTTCTATATCCACAGTATTTGGATTCTTCTGTTCTTTATTTTTTTGGTATAATACATCTATTACTCCTAATTGAATTCCATGTGCATAGCACAACTGCTGATTTGCACCAATCAACTTTTCAACTTTTTTCATAATTGTTGCTCCATCAGTCGTTATGGATAAAATATTTTCTTTCAGGGATAATCCATGTTTCGCTAATTTAGATTTAAACAATTAATTAAGTCATTAATTAGCTAATTAATTTCGCAAGGAGACATAAAAACAAAAACGTATACTATTTTGCTATGTTCGCGATACCTGAACATATAGTGGAGACAATTTTAAAAATTTCTAGTAAATACCGAAAAACCGGTATTTAAACTTGTGAATACCGGTATTACAAAATTGTACAAATGGCTCAAAATACCGGTATTCGGTATCCCGGTATACCGGTATTGCAATCCGTACTCAATATATATATATATATATAAGGTTCCTCCAAAACCT
This sequence comes from Argiope bruennichi, assembly GCF_947563725.1. Taxonomy (NCBI): domain Eukaryota; kingdom Metazoa; phylum Arthropoda; class Arachnida; order Araneae; family Araneidae; genus Argiope; species Argiope bruennichi. The sequence goes on from NC_079156.1 coordinate 111,073,222, forward strand.
TCCTGCATATTTCTTGGTTATTCCATTACCACCCCGCACAAAATTATAAATTTTGGACAACGCACTAAATGTAATAAATACAGGAATATTTATTATCAGAATTCTGTATATGAGCACTTTGTGCTGAGTACTGTGATGAATAAGCACAAGAGTCTATTTCGCCACTCGAAGCCATTCGAATAAATTTGAATGCCTGGATTATCTCGACAACATTAGCAGGAAATATAGTTGAATCCTGAGGGCCTCACTGATCCTGTTGCAACCACCCAGTAAGACGAAAGTCCTTTCATCAGTAATGGGTAACCCCACACCAATTCTGTACCCACTATTGCGGCAAGAACCAACCATCATGCCGAAAATTTCTTATTCCCATTTTTGAGATGCACCCCCCCCCCACCGGGAAAACTGTAATGAATAAAATCAAGGATGCATTTAGAACGCCTCATTTTTAACCAACTGCAACCAAAATTTGACGCAAAATCACAATTTTATTAACAAGATCACATACCGACTTTTATTGATCTTTTTTCGCTTTTGAGTCATCGTATTTGCTACACGAGAAAATATAAGCTGACATATAATCGCCCTCGAAGATGAATTATCTGAAAATTTTATAAAATGCGTGAATCAGATGCAATCTGTGTACATTTACCCAAGTAGTTGCACTTTTGAAGAGCCTCCTCCCGTTTATATGCATGCAAAAATATAGACGGTAGATTTAAAACAAAATTTGAGAAAGATTTGTGCTTTAAATTCTAAAACTATATATTAAATTTAATTTATCTAGCTAATGTAGTCTGACTTTCAGCATTTACATGCGTATGAAAAAACAAACAGACCAATGAAGCCCTTGGCGAATTTGGTCCCAAATTTGAATCAAAGTTTCACTTTCGATGCCAAATGTGCGTCTAAATTTTATCTATCAATTTTTTTTTTTAGTTTTGTAATAACTAAATTTACTTGCACTTGGACATTCAGACAGATAGTTCTGACATCTGTTCAAAATTTGTATTCGAATCTACATTTTAAATTCTAAAATTTAAAAAAAATTCGAATTCGTTTCAAATTTTATTTATTAAGTTCTCTATATTTATTATTATGTTCACTTGCACGAGAATACACAATTTCGCAAACAAATATCGTCAGATTGAATTTCCTTCAACGTTTTACAGAAATTTACAAATATTATGTAAAAAAAGTATATTAAATTTCATCTATCTAGCTCAATGCTTTTTTGAGATGCAGTGTTCAGAAGCAGAACAACGAGCAGACATGATTCCAAAAATGTGTTTTTTTCATACTTTTGGTGGGCTAAAACGAAGAAGTTCATCAAAATCTCGAATTTGATTCTTTTGGTGATTAAAATAATTTCCAGTTTTATACTTCGAATAAATACAAATTTAAAAGAATAATCAATGAATATAAAAGGAAATAGAGTTTCGGTACATTGAGCTAGACACATGAATCAAAATTATAAATCTTTGCCTTATTTTGATATTTTCTCAATTAGAAGTTTGACTGTATCCAAATCCTGTATCCTGTTTGACTCTATCCTGTTTTTTACTTTCTTGTATACTTAGTATAGAAAAAGTACAGAAATCGTTAAAAAAAATTCGAACTCAAAACACATTTTTAGAAAATGTATGTCCGTCTGTCTGTCTCTGACAAAGATAACTCAAAAGCGCTTTAAGATAAATAGTTGAAATTTGATATGAATTATTTACAGCAAATTCGTAGATTTCTATGAAATTTTGTGTAAAATCTGCTTAGAGGAAGTCCGTCTGTCCGGATAGGAGTTAACGCGATAATTACAAAACGAAAAGAGCTCAATAGATGAAATTTAGTACAGAGATCATCTATAATGTAAACAACTTTCAAATTTTGGACCATATTCAAAACGGGGTTGACTGTCTGTCATTTTGAATTTCAGAAACATATAAAAGTGATAATTCTAAAACGAAGTGACTTAAATATATCAAATTTGGTGTGAGATTTTGTGACTACAAGTGCATTTATGTATCAAATTTTTGCTTCATTTGATTGAAAAAAAAGTGTCTAAAACACAAATTCGATTTTGGATACTATAAACGCATACTAGGGATTAATCGCCAAATAACTCGCCACTAATAACATTATAGACTCAATAAATATGTTAAATTCACGCCAAAGATGAATGCTTTGTAACTATTGTGCGCCAATGCCATGGAAGGCGTTTTCTGGCATAACAAATTTATTAGAGAGTATGCAAGAAAATTTCGAAAAGATCACCCCCGGTGGTTTTGAAATGTATATAAATACTTTATAATAGAAATAATGCTACAAAGATAAACACTTGATCCATTTTGTAATTTGAGAAAGCCGAAAGGAGGATACTTCCACCATTTTTTTAAGCATAATGTTAATTTTTGATATACTGCAAAATAGATTTCGAACAAAAGAGACGAGAATAAAATGTTTAGACTTCAAGAGAATAAAGTGTTCTTTTCCTGCTCTGAATTTGTATAGAATTTACAATAATGAATAAAACGCACAGTTAACCAAGATTCACCATTGATGAGTGAATCCTTTAGTTCTTTTAAACTTCAAAGTACCGGGAAACTCATTTAAACATTTTGCTATATCCCCTGTGAGACAAAACTGTATTTTTGAGATCGAATATAAGAATACAAAGTATAGATTGATTTTTCCTTTAAACCTCAAAAGTGGTGGTTTGACGGTAATAACGATTCTCCTGACACAGCATTTGACATACGATTAGAAACCTGGGTCTTATCTTTACCCAAAACGTAAAGCAGGAGAAAAAATCGAAAGCGTTGCTTACAAATCCTGAGAAAATCTGCACAATGTTCCAGCTGTTTTCCTCTTTCTATTTAAGATGCAGTTTTGTTCCTTTAAGTGTTTGTTGGGAACAGTATGTAATAATCTCGCAAGGAAAAAAAAAGGGGAAACTGTTTCCACTCATAAATAATGAGACAGTCGTGTGGCTAGATTTTTGAAAGGTGTTGTGACACAAACACAATATTATTGATAGTTCTGGTAAGATCTCGGAGAACAATGCGAAGGAAATGGGAAATTAATACTTCATGAGCTAGAGAACTGTGTAAAAGCTGAGATACATAAAGACTCTTGAAATCGAACCGTCTTTTAAGATATGTGGATGGAGGCACTGACCTTTTATTTTTAAGTAGAAGCTGCGTACAAAGCATATCCGAAGAATAAATATTGTTGAAATTTAATCACCATATTTAAATTAAAAACATCGAGAATGTTCTTACTTCAATTTTCAGGCATAATTATCCAATGTAGGGAGGAGACCATTGTGGTAAGGTCTCGGTTTGTGTTTCTAACCGTTCCAGATTCAATACCACCGAAAAATGTCTCGTAAGTGGATCTAGTGCATGTTCTACTGTCATCAAATGTCCTCCAGCTGGTGTGGGGCAGAAGTTACAGGGATGCTGGCTCAGGTGCCATTCTCGTCATCTGAGCTCGGCTCCTAATTTAGCCTTCGGTCCTTCTACTATAGCCTTATTGTTGTTTTTAAAAAAGGATATATGATTCGAAATAAAACTGAATAAATAATAAAACTAAATGAAATGCAACATCAAAATGTATAGGGGACAGGGACGTTGCCCTGCTGACAATGTCTGAGACCTGATAGTCAAGTATTCACTTACAAGAACTGAAGTAGAAAATATTCACTGAGACAGGGTGTTTAAGACATAATTATTATTTGCATCATGTTTTAGATGTAAATAATAACATTAAAAACTTTTTGTTTCTTTATCCATATATTTATCCATAATATTCTCAAACACTTATATTACAACACACTGGATAAAACTAATCACTAAAATCGGATTGAAACAGATAATGATCCGATAGTAGAAGAAATTGTAAAATGAAAGTAAACTGAAAGGAAAATAGTTGCCAAACTACTTACCAAAAGCCCCCCCCCCCTTTCTTCTTGCTGTATTGATTAACTAGCCGCCTTTGGCGACCAGCCGGTTCGCCAATCTTAATGGTCGTTAAAATTTTAATAATCAAATATTTTATGGAATTTCTACTTTATTAGCTTCTTCATCAAAATATTTTAAAAATTCAAATGTTGATTATCATATAGTTCATTCATAATATTATAAAGGCCTTCAGTCATAACGTAATATGTATCTCTCTCATTTTCTGTTAGCACCCGTGGAATTTAAGCTTTAAATTAAAGTGGAAAGAATTTATCTTCAATTAATATAATAATATTTTTTACTGAAACAAAGCATTTTTTTTATAATCTGATTACTGAAAATAGAGTCACTCAGCGTTTAAACTTTATGGGCACTAAAGAATATCTTTTTAAATTTATGTAATATCTCAAGAGTTGGTCAACAAAATTTTCTTAGATTCATTATGAGCAGATCGATTAATTAACAATGTTTAAATTTAAATGCATCAAATACTAAGAAAATAAAACGAATCGTTTAAAATAAACGGTTGAAAACGGTAGAATTTATGCTTTAAATTAAAGTGGAAAGAATTTATCTTCAATTAATATAATAATATTTTTTACTGAAACAAAGCATTTTTTTATAATCTGATTACTGAAAATAGAGTCACTCAGCGTTTAAACTTTATGGGCACTAAAGAATATCTTTTTAAATTTATGTAATATCTCAAGAGTTGGTCAACAAAATTTTCTTAGATTCATTATGAGCAGATCGATTAATTAACAATGTTTAAATTTAAATGCATCAAACACTAAGAAAATAAAACGAATCGTTTAAAATAAACGGTTGAAAACAGGTTTTAAAAAAACTACTTAAAAAACGATGTACTTAAAACTATAAGCATATACAAAAAATATATAACTAACGTAAATACAATTTACTTACAAAAGCATGCAACTAACCCAAAAATAATTTAAATCATCCATTGATAACGTTGTCATGGCAACAATCAGAACAGAATGCGCATGCGTGAATTTTCTTCACCGGTTACGTAACGCAAATACGTGATTTTTTCTACGCCAGTTGGGGTAACGCTATGCGGATTAGACATTTTTAATTTCCTTTATTCTGTTTTTTTTTTTAATTCAAAAGTACTTCAGAATGAATCTGAAAGATTGATTCATTAACAATGTTTAATTTTAAATGCATCAAACATTAAGAAAATAAACAGAACCGATTGAAATAATCCGCCGAAAAATTTTAACCCTAGCCTCATTCCTGTTGGGAGAAAAAAAAACTGAAGCCTTTCTCGTTTGGCGCTGGGGATAATGGAAGATTTTTTTGGCGGAAAAGTTGGCGGTGGGGAAAATGGAAGATGTTTTTGGCGGGAAAGTTAGTTTTTAATTAATAATTAAAATTCTAATTAAAAATTCGAAAAAAGAAACCCCAGGTGCACATTTCCAACCTCCAAGGTATACATGTACCAAATTTGGTGGCTGTATGTCAAACGGTATGGCCTGTAGAGCGCCAACACACACACACACACACACACACACACACATTGAGCTTTATTATAAGTATATAGATTATGCTTGAAAGATCATGAAAAATAGGAAAAATAAATCTACAGTTACTCAGCATAAATATAAAATAATTTTAATTGCAGAAGTCAGCTCATTTACTTTTGCTACAATCAGCATAATAAAAAATGTAAATAAAATATTGAGTTTATGATCCCATAGCTAATATTTATTCTTATTTAGATTCATATCCCAAAGGAAAAATCAATTTAAACATTAAAATCTGTCTGAGTTGCATAATGTCAAAAGAGAAAATGGTATTTGCGCTTTTGATCATGACGGAGAACAAAGAAGAAGAGAATTTTAAAACTCCACCGAGTGTAGCAGACAGTGCTGAGTGATCACATTATAGATGCCATTATTTGGGTCATTTCGCAGTGAACCGAAAATTAATATCCTTTTGAGTCTCTTTCGATATCAGCTGAATTCACAATTTACTACAAATATTCTATTTGGTGAAAAAATTATTTTCATAATTTATCATCGTTATTGATATTTTAGAAAATTTCGTACACATTCTTTCAAAAACAGAGGATAAACTCATAATAAAACGAACTTCAAATAATTTTATAGTTAAGAAAACATTTAAAAATGAAATCTACTATCGCAAATTTCAAGTTATCATGTGAGAACATTATTATTTTTAAGTCATTATTTGTTTTGATTAATTTAAGTCATTAACCAGTTTAAACCGGTTTATGAGAGCTCCAAAACTTTCTTGCCAGCCAAGAAAAAATTGAGAATGAAAACTGCCATTTATGCTTTATCCATTGCCTTTGCGATTTCGAGCTTCAAAACCCCCTAACAAAAACAACATCATGTTCTCACAAAAAGGAATGCCACACTTAAAACTGAATAACGAGCGTTTCCGTCGCAATGCGATTTCCAAATGATAAACTATTTACCAATACATTTTTACACATATTAATTTATATAAAAATTTTATGAAAACCATATTTTTGTAACACAAACTATTATTTTTTAATTTCTGAGATCATAAAACAGTTTCATAATGGATTAATCTTAGAACAGGAGTCAAATCCTTCAATATTTTCCATTTAAGAATGAATGAAGTGATATTTCCCCATTTGAGGAAAGAGAAAATACTTTTATCAAAACTGTTAATAAACGCGAGTGAAATTTTTTGAACATATTATAAAAATTAAATTATTTAATTTCCTCCGAAAAAAATTACATTCCATGAGAAAAACAACTATGATGCCATAGTTCTACGTCAACTTTTTAAAAATGCATCTGCTGTCAAAGAAGCGTACGTAATAATAAAGCAATACTGGTAAAAGCAGGTCACTATTTTAAAAACGCTTCTGCTTTCAAAAAAAACATACATAACAATAATTCAATACTGGTAAAAGCAGGTAAAGAAATATATGCGATTAAAAGATGATGATGAAAATTGCCATTTATGCTTTCTTCATTGCCTACGCGATTTCGAGCTTCTAAACCTCCTAATCAAAACAACCTCATGTTCTCACATGACAAAAGGAATTAATTGAAACTTTGAAGTGCATCTAATTATCTCACCTTGTTGTTGATTCTGATTACAAAATTAAAGCTCTTTCCGTTTTTATTTTGTTCATATGCATGCTGATGGGCGGACAGGCAATCTTCAATCACAGGGATTTCCATCGAAAATTTAATAGAAATCTTCATTTTTGATGATAAGATCACATACAAAATTTCATCCTTTTATATCTGTTTGTTTTTGATCTATCGAAAATAAAAATATAATTCCACAGCTGGTTCAAACATTCAGATTAGGCAGTTATATAACGTAAAGTTTCATGAAAATCTTGAGGTTAAATTTTTTGACCATTGCAATATTTTCTCTTTCCATACTTCGTCAGTGAGCTTCCTATGGACAAGCTCACTGACGAAGTCAGAGGTTTTAAGCCAAAAGAGCGTCTCTTGTTTTAGTAGCGCCAACTAGGGCAAAGAGCACGTCTTAGCTACTCACGCATCACATTCGCTTGCACAACCCCTTTCTACAGGGGGGCACATTCACACATCTCACAGATGAAGAACAACCATGCCTAATGTCTCGAATCCAGGAATCCCAGATCAAGGGAAAGACGCGCTACCCCTATGCCAGGGCGGCGGCGAACAGGAATATAAATCTCAGAAGAATATTTGTTGAAAGAAACTAGTACTTTAAAATACATATTTATATTACTATATTGTTTGGGATTTATTATAAATCTTAATCATTTTTCATTCCACCTTCAAAGATCTTCTCTAAAGAGAAAATAATCATTTCATGCAGGATGAAATTTTTAAGTCAGATGATATTTGGCGACGAGACTAAGATTATTACATCATTTCAGAATCCAGCCAAAATTCTATCAAAGGATGGATCGAAATCTATGAAAGAATGAAGTTCCTGATTATCATTTTAATGTGAAAAATTGAGCGCTCTCTTTTGCGGAAAGAAACATATGTTCGGCGTTTCTATGAAGTGACGTCACCTCCAGATGGCGCTACTAATTTATCATTTTTTTTTATTTTTTTTTGCCACTATGAATAATAAAATTACTACTGATACTTCCAGGTTAGTTAAATTTATTTTTACTAAAATATTAGTTAAATTTAATTTTACAAAAGTTAGCTTGTGAATAACTGGAATCAGTTATACAACAAAGAACCACAACCATGTTTTGGACTTTGATTTAACTCTCCCGTATAATCATATTTAAATGTGTATAACTTTTATGCAAACTATAACTATAAATGAGCTGCTTTCAATATAAATTGACATCTGAAATAAACCGAATGATGGTTTTCGAGTCTTCTTAAATAAACTATGGCTAGAATTCTAGCAATTATTATCTGCCATTATTTATATCTCTCCTGCAAAGCCCGTTTCATCATAGGAATGCAGGTAACTCGAACCAATACATTGTAAAGCGTCATTGCAAATTTTTATTATTTAGAAATTATTGTCAACCATTTTATTTTTAGTGTCAAAGTTGCTAATAAGAATTTATTGAACGTTATTTTTCGAAAATTCTATTTACATTTCCAAAAGTGTTCTTTATTTAAAAACTTATTAAGTAAATACCAACTGCCAAACTTCAAAATTTGTGTCCAACAATAAGGAACTCACACAAATTTAGGTTATCGGTTCTCTAAATTAAAAATTTGCTCTTCAAAAAAAAAAGAAGATAAAAATGGAAGAAGATAAAATACTTTTAATGTTGCAGAAAGTTTTCAAAAAAAATCTATAATGTTTTGTAAACCTAGCTATAAAACAAAACCAGTATATATATATATATATATAGAACCTGAGAACTTGACCTAAAGAAAGGGAATAATAGAAAATTACTTTAGATAATAATAAAATATAGAATTTATACTTGCTTATCTTATCAAATTTAAACTATTTTATAATTAACTATTTCACTGCTTATGATGCTTATATTTACAAATTTTCCAGATTTTGTCAGTAATTCTTCGTCCATATCCAAAAGTAAAATTTAGAAAAATGAGCATTTTCCACTTTTTATTTTAATAATAATAAACATTTCAAATTTCATAGAACACCTTCATTAATATACATTGATTTTCTCTCATAATCAATAAGAATTCGTTAAAAAAAAAGAGGCAAATTTTAACAATTTGTGTGTGTGTTTATGTTTTGCCCAATTTCAAAAGTATCGTTTTCAATATTTTTTTATAAAAATAAACATTATCAAATTTAGACGATCAAAGATCATTTTTTTTCAAGATGTTTATGAAACTACGTAAAAATAAAATAAGCCAATTCAATCATATTCTTCGAACAAAAAATAAAGTCAATAAACACATTTCGGCAAACTAATTCCCAAGGAAATCCTCCCTTTTTTTCGATTTTTGCAAGCCACTATACAATTTAATGCTAATTGAAACGATTTATTTAGCATAGTGATAGAAGCCATTTACTTGTTTATCCTTCTGACACCATCTGCTTCATGCAATCAGGTGTTTATTTTATAGGAAAACTCATCTGCCTCATCTACAAAACGTCAATAAAAAAAGTGTTTTTTTTTCCACTCTAGATACAAAGTGCGATTTCGCTAACTATAATAACAAAATATCAATGCAACAAGACAAACACGGGATAGATTGGGAGAACAATTTATAATTGCAGATTACACATTGTGTATGCGCAAAAAATTGAGCTAAGCAAATGAAAAATAGAACAAAGTATGAAGAAGACACGGTCTATGTATACACTAATCTATTTTATCTAGTCTCACTATTCGATATACAAATATTGTCTCACATCATCCTTTCTTTGACAAGGCGGGGTGGGGGGGATACCACAAAATAAATCTTCTTCATCGAAGACATTTTAACCATAGCAACCTCAGCCACAACACACAAACCTGGGGGTGGACCAAGGGAAGGTGGGAGGGGAGAGAGAGTGATTGAGCGGCGCGAAATCTTTTTCGAACTAGGTCCAAACGAGAACCTAAAAATCGTTTTTCCAATACCCCAGCCAATCGATTTGTGATATGGAGAGTTTGTGTGTGTAAACCCGCAAGCAGACGTCTTTTTAACGTGTCACTGAGAAGAGGAGGGACGGAAAAAACACCTGTTAAGTCACGCTCACCCCCTTCCAACCTTTGATGTTCGATATTGTTATTTCTTTTTTCTTTTATGGCGATATGTTTTTACAAATGGGGTTAGAGTGAGGCAGTAGAGTAGCCATTATAACCCTAAATCCGTTTCGAATGGTAAATAATATTGCGATTTCACGGTTGAAGTAGAATCAGAACATGAATATCACGAAACAGAAATTTAAAAAAAAATGCGCTGTAGAATAAGTAAATCTTAATAATATATCAAGCTTAAACCTAATATAATTGATAATAGGGACACATTTTTACACTAGTATGTGACAGGACCAAAATAACCAGGTTTCTTGCAGTAGCCAGGACAATCTATTATTTCATTATTTTGTCTTAGACTGAAAAATGCCTCGCATTGGTCTTAAATTTTAATTAAATGTTTCGGATACTTCTATAACCAAGTAAATATTAATTTTAATAAAAAAAATGTTAAATAAAAACATTAATTTTAATTTTATTGATAATGTTAAAGGTTGGTTAATATAAAATTTATATATTTATATTAGTTAATATAATTAATATTAATAAACCTTAATTCGAATTATTAAGCTTAAATAAGAGAGTTAAGTGGATTAACATTTCCAACATTTGCTATATAAATGGATCAGACATCTCAGATTAGCGGGGTCAATCCCATTTCCAGTCTTCTGTGTGTGTTTTTAGAAAATTACTTTATTATCCTGCAATGGCTCACTTATCTTTTTAATAAATAATTAAGAGTAAAAAAAGCGGATTCTGTTTTCCAAAAGGCTAGGAACTAAAGAATTCGCTTTTCCACTCTTTATCTTATATTACCAGCCTTCGGAGATCAGCTGTTTCGTTGAGGATATTGGTTATGTTTAATTTCTGTTAAATCTCTTATTCATAACTTGATGCTCTTGATGTACACACCAAAGCATTTTTAAGAATCAAATTGGGATTATAATGTTATTTTGATAGCCTTACACCTATTCTGTTTATTATGTACATGAACATCCTTTGAGGAATCAAGATCCACGACATCATAATGCCGTTAATTCTTATAGTGCTCTAGTAAGTATCTGGATAATTTGCTTCACGTTGCCGTTGTCTCTTGCATTAATATAATTACACTTGCGTATTCTTCATATCAACTGCATTGATAAGCGTTACTTATAATAAAGATGAATATGCTTGTATATGAGTGTCTGTCCGTGTTAATGTTCTATTGGCCAAACCATTTGACTTAGAGCTACCAACATTGACACATATATACTTTGAAGAGTAAGAATCCGTACTTCGGTGCGATTTTTTTTGAAATTTTTAATTAATTAAAAGTTAAACGAAATTTTGTGCTTAAGTATGTGTGTCCGCTTGGCACTCTACAGACCAGACAGTTTGACCACAAGTACCAGATTTGGCATATACGTACATTAGAAGGTAAAAATGCTAATCTCGGAGCGATTTTTTTTTTAAATTTTAATTTTAATTTATTAGAAATTAAGCTACATTTTGCTAATTTTCCACTATAACTTCAGAAAATATGATTGCAAAAAACTGGATTTTACACTGTTTTAAAATTAAAAGGTCGTCTGTATTTTTAAGATACTAGCTTGTCGCTCAAAATTGTTGCTGAAGAATTGTCGTTCAAAATTGTTGCTGAAGAATTGTCGTTCAAAGTGTTGCTGAAGAATTGTCGTTCAAAGTGTTGCTGAAGAATTGTCGCTCAAAATTGTTGCTGAAGAATTGTCGTTCAAAGTGTTGCTGAAGAATTGTCGCTCAAAGTGTTGCTGAAGAATTGTCGCTCAAAGTGTTGCTGAAGAATTGTCGCTCAAAATTGTTGCTGAAGAATTGTCGTTCAAAGTGTTGCTGAAGAATTGTCGCTCAAAGTGTTGCTGAAGAATTGTCGCTCAAAATTGTTGCTGAAGAATTGTCGCTCAAAATTGTTGCTGAAGAATTGTCGTTCAAAGTGTTGCTGAAGAATTGTCATTCAAAGTTTTGCTGAATTTCAGTAATTTTTTAAAGTATTTATTTGCTTCATTTTGAACAATAGATAACATTGTTGACCTGACATTTCGTTCTTCCATTTTTCATCGTTTCATCAAATATTTAATCCATGGAATTTTTTCCATTGTCACAAACTAAGGAAGAAGGATTCTATACAGTTTACAAAACGAATAAAAAATTGAAGTTACTAAGAAAGACATGAAATGAAAACAAGGAAAACACATGGAAGTTACAAGAGATATGAATCGAAAATTTGCGTTTTTAATATCTCTATGACAGCACAGGTTCCATTAAAACGATTCATGCATTCAATGAACAAAACATATACATGAAATCAAAATTATACGGCTTTAAAGCCTGACTATCATAATCATAGTTGGAATCATAGATATAAAAATATAGTATCTAAGTGATTTATTTGAAATCAAATATAACCAATAAAAGGAGGGGGAATCATGCATCTAATTATGTGATGAGTCGTAGAAGAAGATTTGAACTTCGTTCTAACAAGGAAATGTATATCTGAAAATTATACAAAAAATATTTTTAAAGCATTCCCGAAATTCAGTAAATAATTGCATAGGTATTAAATTGAATCCTTAAAGAGACAATTTTTGAAATCTTAAATTGGTGGGAAAAAAAACAGTGTTATATAATAGTGTTTTGGAGTTATTGCAGTATTTTTTTATTTATTTAGAACTCTAATCAAAATTTCAAAAAGTTGCCGAGAGGCGCACATTTTTATTTTCAGATTTCATTATTATTAGCCAGTCTGTCTTTTGGATGACATCATATAAGTTCACACTCATTTTCTTTTATTTATATTAGAGATAGAAATGTAAAATAGCCAGAAGGTTGTTTACAAACTTTAAGTGTACAGAAAGGTCACTAGTGGAATAGAAGATGGGTATCTGAAACACAAAGGATAATAAATATTGCCCTTTGTCAGTTAATTAAACAAAAGAAAAAATTCATCAGATAAAATTGGTAATATACATTTAATAGAATTCAAATATCTATTTAATATAAAGATGAGCGTGTGTTGGTGCGCATACGTATGTGTGCTTTGGCTGTCTACAGACCATTTGACCTACAGTTGCTAGATTTGCTCCTGATATATTTTAGAGACTAAAAATGTGCATCTCGGAGTGATGTTCTAAAATTTTTTTTGTTAAAAATTAAGGAAAATGTTAATGTTTTTCTGCGATAACACCCAAAAATATTATCGCTAAACATTGTCTTTCATATACTCTTTTAAAATGTAATATATATATATATATATATATATATATATATATATATATATATATTGTTACGAACCTGTGATGCGGCTTCCCCGCATAGTGGTTCCATAGGAGGTCCCAGAGCTTGGCGACGAATTTGGCGACTTCGCCAAAATAGATTATACCCGAAACATCGAGAATTTTCCCGATCCGTCCAGTAGGAACGGAGAACGTTCCTGATTGGTTGAGAGGCTTCTAGCCCCGCCTCCTAAGACCTATAAAAGGAGCTGCAGCTGCTGGGGAGGAGACGGTGAGTCGAATGGTGAACCAGTGGTGAATTGAGCAGTCGGAAGCGGCAGAGAAGAGTGGTTGTGGACCAGTGGAGTCGTCGTAGTTGTGAACCGACGGTGAATTGAGTCGTGGATCAGTGGAGTCGAAGAGTATTCGGAAGCGACGGTGAAGAACTCGTCTTCCAGGGACTAGCGGAGCAGAAACAGAGTAGAGCTGCTGTGTATACTGTTGTATTCTGCACGTCTCAGCTGAAGATAATCGTCTTCTGTGCTGTATATAGTTGTCGTCTTTGTGCTGTCCTGTGTGTCTTCGTGTAAATAAACGTCCTTGTTTCATTTTCTACTGCCGCCTGCTGATTGAGTGTTCTCCACACCATATAACTCTCACTATCCAAACGAACCCCCGGAAATTTCGAAACAATATATTTCTACCTAACTCTGACAATATATTACATTATTGCCCTGAAATGCAAACCGTTTTCATTGCTTCATCAACTATTTAATAGCATGATTTTCTTCCATTGTTGAAAGCTACAGGAGGAGGATTCTGTTTAATATCTGTGCAGCTTTCATGACGGAAAGGCGAAATTACTACAGCTTACAATTTATTAGATGAATCGCACATTTACTTCTTTAATAGCAGTATGATGTCAAGGAACTGGTCTTCAACAGGAAAATCCATATATTTAATAAACGAAATATATGTAAGAAAAATAGCATGACAATGTCAATAATAATGTAAACAGATGTGAAATTATACCTACATGATTTGAAATATTACTAATGTCCCTAGCGAACCAATGGATCGTAAGAGACAACTAGTGTATTTAAATAAAGAAATTTAGTTGAAAAGAAAGAATTCAGTTGAAATGTCCATTCCCGTTAATGCACTGAACTCGAACGAACGACAATAACGTATTTCCCTTTTTAAATGAATAACAGGTTAACCCTTTCTAAGGCAGTGGGAAGTATGCTTACCACCAAATTTATCAATCTTTGTATGAATTTATGTAGGTTGACATAAGTTCTGACAAATGTTTTTAGAAAGACAGAAACTTAGATGCTTCAGTTCTTTATCTCAGACAAAATGATGTGTCTTGATTTGTCACTTAATAATTAATTAACCAAATTAATTAATTAATTAATCAAATTAAATTTATCTAATAAGCTAAATAAATCCCTTTTCTTATTCTAATTTTAAGCCTAAAAATATTTTAACATAATATGACCAGAAAAAAATGGCCCTTTAAAGGGTTAAACTGACATAGAAATATATTAAATAATCAATGTGATTTATTGTTATACTTGAATGAACACTTATAATGATATGTCACTTCATATTGTCTGCCAAGGATATGAAATCTTTTTGAAACAAGATGGAAACATTACGTAAGATTGTTAAAATATCGTGTCTTTAATATGTGATAATTTTAACAATGCCATAGACATGAAGTTATGTCTAAGAGATTTAACGGGAATTAAATATAACTAATATCCTCAACGAAGCAGCAAGTCGCCAAAGGCTACTATTTTACCAAAGAAAAACAACATGAACAACTTTTGAATATTTACGTCAAAGATTCGTTATCGATACTGAGGTTTTACTGGCCACTATTGTATTTGTCATTTCGCAAATGGTCTGGAAATGTTTTTGTAATTTATGTACTGATTTGTTTCACCTTTGCGAATTTGCATTCCTTTAATCCTCCACTGTATTCTTCATCTGCTGTATCTTCTATTTGCGATTAATTTACTGATAAGGATACTTTCTGCATTTCTAAGATCTGTTGAAAAAAATGTCTTAATTCTGTATGTGGGACCAATATTTAAAGCTCGTAATAGAGCTTTCAGGAAAAACCAGAGTTTTGATTATATGACCAAAATAGATTAATTATCCAAATTGAAAATAGTATAAATAATATTTTATTATTTGATTTTTGCTTCATGACGAGTTATTACTATTTTCGCAAGAAAAAATTGCCTGTTTTGACTCTTTTGGCTTTTGATATTAAATTTGCATTCCAATCTGCTACCTCAGGCTTTGAAGTGTAATAGACCAAATTTTGAAAATAAACTTAAACTTGACTCGGAAACTGAGATACATCGGAGTCATTGTTATTTGATTTTAATAGAAATACTTTTCAACCCAGGGAAATTATAACGAAATCTGATCATAAATTCTTGAAAAAGAATTAAATTTTAAATGACAAAAGCTTAAACTCTCTTGACATGGGGGAGGGTTGCGGGGGGTAAAGGGTATTGCATTTGCTTAATCTTGTAGTGAATTCGAAAATAAAAACGATTTTATTATACCATAATATGCTTATTAACGAAAGATAGATTAAACTCATAAAAGCAAACATTTCACAATAAAAATGGTTATCTAAAAATGTTTTTATTAAATTTATTTTTACATTATGCTACAAGTTAGGAAATTTTGTGTTATAAATTTATATCTTTAAAATTTAATTAAAGCAAGAAATTAAGTATCCAAAAGCAAACGAATTCCTCCTTTCACCGCATTATTAACTCATATTGAACAATTTGAAACAATATTTTTAAATATTTTTACATACAAAAACCCAGTATTAGAACTCGCAGCAGTCTTTTGAAAGTGATTTTTGTATGCAGTTAATAACCCATTATGTATTCAAACTTATTATTGGGTAAATTAATTCTACTCATTTTTTTGTATAATCTCGTTGAGAAATACATCATTTCTAATTAATTTAATCTAATATTTAATATGCATTTCTTTTCTAGAACACCTTTTCACATGGAACCTGAAAAACATTCCGTTTCTGTCCCTTCCAGATAAAAAGAGGTGGCAACCCTGCCTTTGGAGGGGATGTAGATCACGTATCAGTGTTCCCGCAGTTGCCTGATGATGTTACAATCCGCATCTGCATCCCATCCCATTTGAATAACATTCCCGCAAGAAAATCGGGCCTGCCTTATGTAAAGTGACGAAGATCGTGCTTTGGAATCTCTACTCCTGACCTCCTACCCCCCTTCGATTTCTTCTCTATCCCGAATAACTCTGCACTATGCAACTCAGATAGAAATATCTTTATTTCGTACTTGAACTGGGGAATAGTTCGCAATTCCACATGATCTTATCATGAATTCAAATATTAATTTGAAGCTAAACTATTTATTTTTTTAATTATAAGGGTATGAAATTTCAAATTATTATCTGGTATTTTGACTTAGATAGACGAGTGAAATTTTCTTTCTTTTACATCATTGAAACATAAAAATTGTTTACTTTTCTGTCGCACTTAAGATTACATATTTTAGTCTTGCCATTTTGGCAGCAAATTCAAACACACAATAGAATTGAGTAAGGCAATTAAGAATAGGATTAGGGATAAAAAAAAGATCAGTCCAGAGGGGTGAAGTAAAATTCTTATGGTTTTGAGATGCAACGTACTAGAGAGTATCAAAAAGTTCCGAAATTATCTTTGTGGTCAATGAATTATTTTATTGATCGGCGTTGTCATACTACCATCTTCAAATCATGTTAAAGCGATTTTGCAATTTCTGGAATGGGACTACCTTCTGTGATTGCAATCGGATCTCCACGATAGATCTCTTGTAGTTTTTTAATGATATTCTTTGAACATTAATGCATGTTTGTCATTCAAATACTTAGGATGACACATGGTTACATAGCTGTAAACTTCCTGCATCAAGTGCAACATCTCTCGTCATCTTCCAACGAAGATGTTTGGCTTCTGAAGGAGGTGTGGCACTCTGGACGACTTGAGGCAATACAGCAGTAAAGTTCTGGCATTTGAAACTTCACTTTGATAATTTTTCTATCTTTCACGAAAACTTTCACCTTTGCCTTTTACTCTTGATGGGAATGCAAAAAGAGTTATGAACATGGTCACAAGATCATGAACTACATAACCAGCCATTCATACACAATATGATGCCTTTTGATAGACTGATTTATAAATGTCCATGCTTCATGTGTGCGCGTCCATGTTCGTGTTACTATTAGTGATGAAGTCTCGTACTTTTGTCATTTAGTTTCAGGAGTATAACTCCGCGTATTAAATGTAGCTGATTGATGTACTAAATGTACTTCTTATTACTGCAAAATATTGCTGGTTATCGAAAATTTCTATTGATTGTTTATCATAAATTACTATTGCTTTTTGCCATTCTGACTAAAGTCTATATATCTAAGTAATCTTCATTTTATCTTTACTGTCTTTTTGTTGTAAATAAAAGTACATTTTTAATTGAATTACGTTATTTATTAGTACATTAATTATTCCAATGGATTCTGAAATAATTAACGTAGTTAATTTGCGCCATATTTAAATAATAGTGAACAGTATGATTGTCTTAAGACTTTTTGATACTACATCGTATGTATGAATTGTTAAGTCGAAGAAATATCTATAAGCCTATCAGCAAGAGTAAGATTAAATCGATATTTAATCGATATAAATCGATATTTAATTAATCGATATTTAAATTTTTTTCATGCTTCTTTATTTAAAGCCACTACATCTCCGTAATTCTTAACTCATGTAAGACACGATTTCGGAAAAGATTCATCAGTTGGGGCATACATTAATTTCTAGATTTATATAACAGAAGAAATTTTAATATAAGTACTTGATTAATTAATTCAGTCGATTTCATGCAAGATTAGGTGGAATTAAAAACAACATCCACCATTAATATTGTTATCAAGCAAATCTCACTTTTTATAATGTAATCAAGTAATCAAATGTTGAGAACTTTCCAGTCTCAAAATTTTTATGTTCCAAATTCCTATTCCTATGCCTATGTCTATGTGTCAATAAGTCATAATTAAAAAAGTGACAGTTTCTCGTGGTCAAAACATGTTGAATCATCTTAATGTCATTTGAAATATAATTCTGATTGAGGTGTAGGTTATTTTCTTTCAAAAGACACTTAAAAGAATACAATTCAAATGGAAAGTGAAAAATCTCTCATTTCCTATAAATATTGAAAATTCGAAAAATAGTTTCATATATATCTGATAAGATACTTTCTATATATATATATATATATATATATATATATATATATATATATATATATATATATATATATATATATATATATATATACAAAAGTATTAGAATCAAGTTAATAGGAAAAACAAAAATCAAATAAAAATTAAACTAAAAAAAATTATTAAAAAAATATAAAAAAAGAATCTTGAGCATAATTTCAGGGGATTTTCGGGTCACGAGGAATCATTATTAGACAATGTCTGTATGTCCTCACAGAAAAAATCCCTTTCTTTGAATCCCTGCCTGAGGGTGACCCTTGAAAAAGTCTTCAGGCCGGATTCTTTTTTTATATTTTTTTAATAAATTTTTTGGTTTAATTTTTATTTGATTTTTGTTTTTCCTATTAACTTGATTCTAATACTTTTGTATCAATTCATCTGTGTTTTAGAAGTAGCTGCAATTGCGCTCTCTAAATACTATGAAGTTCTTTTTTGGTTTTAGTTAAAATAGGTAATAAATTTTAGTTGCGATTTCGAAACTGTTTTGTTTCGTTTTCATTTTAGTTTCGTTTTCAAACTTTTTCTTACTTTAGATTGGTTATATATATATATATATATATATATATATATATATATATATATATATATTACAAGCATTCCTCTTTTAATTCAAAAATAAAACCACTCTTACTTCAATTTAAAGATGAAACCATTCCTAAAGGACCACGGAGGATCGCCTAGGCTTCAGAAGTCGCTAAATTCTAAACCCGGTTTCACTAAAGATCCAGCTTTTATGTGGGTCTTGGCAAAACCGACGGGGAGGACCACATGTCCTCCTGTTGGTAAGGCATGGATGTTTGAAGAATAGTTACCAGCTGAAGCGTCTTCCATGTCATTTGACCTAAATTATAAAGTGCATCCCAAAATAGTCCTGTTGGCTATTTTGGGATGAATCTCATAATTTAAGTCAAATGATGATGATGATATAAAAATGATGATGAAATGAAAGCAAAATGATGATAATTTAGGTAAGACGCGTGAACTTGTATAGGTCCACTCATTTTGCTTTTAACGAGACGTTATCATAGTTAAAATAAAATACTACTTAAATTCAATGCAAAAGCCATGCTAATTTTAACTTAATGAGTCATGCAATACTTTAGTTTTCCTTACGCATTTATAAAATCTATTTATTGTAATTTCATTCCCTAAGACTGAACTTCAGTAATTGGCTAGAACTGAGAGTCCATATAGATACTAAAAGCTCTTCTTCAGCAGAGTTTTCTTTTCAAAAATATGAAAACGCAGTCATGTTTATGGGGGGGGGGTTACGTTTGATACTTCTCGATGATACCCATCGCATTACATGGTATGTCATAAAATACTCAAAAAACAGGAAGTGTTTTGAAATAACTAAGATACTTTACTCATTATCTTTTATCTAAATAAGTTTGAAAACGTCTGAATGATGCCAAAGTTGAAACATCTCAATAAATGACTTTGCACTAACACTGAATTATTTCATATAAATATAATTTTTTTTCATATTTACATATTGTTTTTCTATAAATAAATCCGCTTATACTGCAGGACTTTTCACGATTATTACAGTATTTATCAATACATTTAATTTTGTTTGAATAATTTAAATTTGAATTCTTGATGTAAGAAAAAATAAGTATAAATATTAGAAGAAAATTATTTACTGTGTTAAAGAATAATCGATTACTTTTCTTTGACAAATATTAGTTCGAAAGAAAAAACGCTTATTGTTTTCCCGTGCATCTTTTTTTTTTTTTTTTTTTTGTAAGAAAACCCATACTTTTTTTATAAGAATATCTCCCTGCTTATTTTGATCCTCAACATCAAAAGAATATAAAACAGTGCCCATATATCCCACGTATTCAAATGCCGCCAATGGATAGTTGTCGCCAAATCGGTCGTTTGAAAGACCGCCAAGCGATCCCAGCTGCTGAGAGAGCAGTGAATACATTATTCATGATCAAGGCGAGCAGCTCCGCTATGAATTTGGATTTCCCTATGGGATTTCCCGTAGGGATTTTTCATTATTTTGGGCAGATATCGAAACCCAATTGTTCCTCTATTGAGGGGTGGCCTCTTATGGAAGATCATAAGGCCAGGGAATGAAATAAGCCGTATTATGACAGAAGTGGCGCTCTATTAGGGATACAAGGCACGGTTTTTATGCCAACGACTTCCTACTAAAGGGTACATTTTCTTCAAGTCTTCATGGCTTTATTATGCGCAGAGAAAAAGTGGGGAATTTGCATTTTTTATGCGCTAGGACACAGTGCAGGGGTGCTTTGAATTTCGGGCATGGGGTATTGTTAGATATGCGGACCCATGCCTTCGAGTTATGACCAGTGTGATGGTAATTTGCGTAGAACAGGAAATGCCTTATACAATCTAATGTCTTTCCAAAATGTGGAATGTATGTTGATCTTGAGGGGGCTTTAGCTTAGGTGAAGAGCGTTGGAACGGAGTTTTGTGCAGGAAACTGCCGGTGTTTTCTGTTTTTATGATAAAATACGAATATGTAACAAATAAATGTCTTTTTTGTTGGTGAGATATAACAACTGAGAGAGAAATAATATTTATTGAATGCCTGGAAAATGGATTGAACAGCAGATGTCTAATATGGACTTTAAGAATTACAATCATAAATTTAGTTTACCATTATATTTCACAATTACATTAACCTTCTAATTGCAAGTTTCATAATCAGGAACAGCATACTTCAAAAAAATAGGAAAGCTGGAATTAGTAGTTAATATTCCCTCTTTCTAATTATAATTGTAGCAGTTGGTGAATTTAATTTGTCCCAGGATAATTTTAACAGTTGGTGAATTTAACTTGTCCATGATAATTGTAACAATTGGTGAAATTAATTTGTCCCATAATGATTGTAGCAGTTGGTGAATTTAATTTGTCCCAGGATAATTGTAGCAGTTGGTGAATTTAACTAGTCTCATAATAATTGTAGCAGTTTATGAATTTAATTTGTTCCAGGATAATTGTAGCACTTGGTGAATTTAATTGTCCCATGATAGTTATAGCAGTTGGTGAATTTAATTTGCCCATGATAATTGTAGCAGTTGATGAATTTAATTGTCCCATAATAATTCTAGCAGTTGGAGAATTTTATTTCTCCCATGATTGTTGTAGCAGTTGGTGAATTTAGTTTCTCCCATAATAACAACAAAAGAAAATAAATGTAGAACGCAACATTTATTATTAAAAAAAACTGGATTAAATTACACAATAAATTAAAAATATTACTCCTAATATTTGTTTAAAGTGTTCTGATAGTTTCTGGATTTTTAAATAATTTCCATTTTTTCATTTAAAATTTATAGGATAGGATTCTTTGTCTGAGAAGTTTTGCTTTCGTAAGTGTTTGAAACTCGTTTTATGGATTTTCTGTTTTTCCTCAATTGGAATAATAAAAACTTGAGAACCTCAACAACGTGAGTTGTTGATTTTATGGTGTCACTTCTACAAAGAGGAACATGTCTAGGTTTTTCTTCATAATCTTCCGTTTATGTCCATAGTTTTGTTTGTTTTCAAAGAATCAATATTAGCATCAGATTCCCCTTGAAAAATTTTTTCAAAAGTATGTTTCCATATTCTTTATATGGTCATTCTGCTGCATTTAAATTATTTTGATGCTAACGTAATCGCGCCTTTCTGCAAACTTTTCAAATTATTTTACGTGCATTAAGAACCAGGCAATCGATAAGACAATTGATTTTGATGAGTGAATAAAATTAGAAAATTGTGATAATTCTTAATAATTAAGTTAAACTAAAAAAAGGAAAGATGTTTCAAATCAAATGGTAGATACCATGGAAAATTGATTTTGACTGAAGGTTTTACAATTTTATGCTACAACATAATTATAGCTACATGCATCTCTAATTACCATTTAAATATTTACTATTATTATTATGGACATATTGAGTATCTTATATCAACTTACTTAATGCAAATTATATGCAGAAAAATTAACATGAGGATGTTTATAGGTTGACATATCCATAAATTGCGCCATGTGACATGCTTGATGGAAAATGTAGTCCAAAACTATCTTCATGAATCTGGGTTACCAAATTTATTATGGATACAGGTTATCATTGAAAAGACTTTATAGCACATTGAGAAAAAGTCTTCGTATTTATTCACAAAATTGATCAATATTTTAATTAATTCCTAAAGTTCGAATATATTAAGGCAGAAAACTAATTTTTGTATTACGTTAAAATTTAAAAAAATAAGCTCCCTAAAGGTAACAATATTTTTTCACGCATCTTTTTCAATTATTTTAATAAATTAAAAAATATTATTTCACTCACATTTTACAATATTATTTTAGTTACTGGATAAATGTTCAAATGCGTGGCGACGATATCAAATAGAATATTTTGTGTAAACTTTATCGCCCTTATATATCCATTAAATGTAAATTTTCCAAATAAAATGGATTACCGAATCAAGTCTTCAAATATTAAATTAAGCACCCTTCTGTAATTTTTTTCAAACTCTTCTTTAAAATAAATTGTACATGACACCTATTTAAGCTACATAACTGTAACCCAGCCAATTTTAGTCATAACATTATGGGAGTTTTTTTACGTATGCTTTAGAATATCGACAATTTTTTACTAATTATTGACTCATATGACCGGAGGATCTTATACAAAGTTAAAAATCGTAATTTTTTCAAAAATACATCATTTCACTCAAATTATACAAAATATAATTTTTTCCATAACATGAAGAATTTTTCCAATTGGAACTTTATGTCTATATCTGATGGTTTAGAAATTGACTATTGGGCTAGACAAAGGCAACCTTATATTGACGCAGTAATTAAAAAATGCAATGATTTTAATAAATTAAACTTGATATGTTATTTTGTCATCAAAATAAACATATGTGGAAATTTTGATTTATATTCAGAAAGCAAACATCCAAAATTCGAATGCACTATGCTATGAAATACAAACCTGCAACGCTGTATTAACATAAGAGAAATCCGAAAGGATATTTCAGTTTGTTTCGTGCGTGAGAGTGAAAACTGATTTCCTGTGAATACTAACCCTAACATCGCACCAAAAACTCCGGACGATTGCAATTCAACAAGGTAAAAGTCACGGCACATTGCACCTACTGACACGCGCTCTATCGATAATTACTGAAATAAACGAGGTATCCCACAGCTCTCGGAGAGGATCTGGCATCCTTCAGGAAATGAAAGCGAGATCCGAACTACTTTTCTGAATCATCCCTCACGTCTCGCGGGCAACAGTTAACTCCCATGTCATTAAGTCACTTCCGGTTGGCTATCTGTAACACTAGGAGTGACACGGCATCGGGTTGATGATTTCCAACAATAGATGCTAAAATATATTTTGAACGGCAAAAGAAAGAAAAAAAACTGATTGTCAAGCAAAATTTTTTTTGAAAAAAAAAAAGTTGCTGAATTTTAAGAAATGATAAGAAAAAGGAAATTAAAATCACCTTAAAGAATTTTATTTTCTCATATACAAGACATACTACAAAAAGTACTGTGATCATAAAAAGATTATATTACAAAGATTTCAGCGTTTTGGTTGTCTTTGATTCTGAAATATAATTTTGGAACTATGTCTGTCTATCTGTCCGCGTATATGTAAGATAGCTAATTTAAAAGATAACAATCTGATACTACATATGATGTCTTAATACTAAAATTGTACTTCTGTATCAAATTTGATTCATTTTCATCAAAAGGGTACAATTTTCCTTGACTTGTATACCATTTTTTTTTTCAGGTTTAGTTTAAAATCTCTACAAATCAAAATTCCATCAACATCAAAATTCGATAAATAATATTTGAAATAAATTTAATTAATTTTAGTGTTATAATAATATTTAATTAAATTCAATTCAGATGAATTAGTTACTATTTTAATTAATTATTGCATACCACAAATTAAATTAATTAATAATTAGACAATAAAAGATTGTTTACTGGACTAAATTATGGCTGGTCAAGTGGTGATTAAAAATTAAAATCAGTATTTTAAATGAATTGTTTATCGCGAAGAAAAACGTAGTTCGAATTCAAATGGCATATTTAATGGCGCATTAGTTACCTATATACGAAGCTATTGTATTATAGTTTGATTTATGAATCCTTTTTTTATGATTTAATAGTACTTAATATTATATTACTGGTAATTTGTAATATTTATTTATGATAAATTGAACCTCAGAATTTAAGATATTGATTTATCTGGACTTGAATCATATCTGAAACTGTATTTTTTCATTGTGTTATGAAGTTACCAACACAAACACACAAAAAAAATCCATATTTGATAAAAATTTTTGAATTTGTATATCTCGCCATGCAGCATACAATTTTAATCATTATATCTGTTTACCTTTCCGTCATAGCTAAAATTTAAAAAAAAATGCTTTTTTAATTAAAGCTTTAATTACATAATTAATTTAATTCATTATCAGTTGTATCCAAATAAACATCGCATTTTCTCATAATGCTTTTTTTTTTTTACTTTCCATTTACATTTTTTCATTAATTTTTTACATCCCATTTACATATTTTTAGTTAATATATACATTCATTTGATTGGAAATATTAGTCACTTTTTTATATTATTTTTATTAGTCACATTTTATTTTATATTTTTTAACAAAAAGTGAAACTACGTTTTAAAAAAAATCCGGAGGAATAAGAGAGAAAACAGCAATATAAACAAAAGAGTATTTTCGACGAGATAATTTATTTTTTTTAATTTTATGAATGGAATCCGATACCTTTGGATAATAACTTCCAAAACATTTTCTGGAAAGATTATAAATAACAAAATAAAAAAAGGAAAAGAAAATAAATAAACTGTCAATGAAAAAAGTATTTTATTTTTTCACATTGTATACAGGTTTTCCATTATATTTATTACTGTTGTTTGCCTAGAAGTTTTTATAAATTAACTTCATTTCTACATTAACAATCAAGTTCAGGAGTAAAATAAACAAAAATGATAAATTATGAATCCGCATTCCTTAAAAAATTGTGTTAAAGATATCTTTAAATCAGTTTTTAATCTGTGAACTGTTTTAATTTTTAATTTTATGAATGGAATAAGATACTTTATTCGCTAACCATTATTTATTTAAATCTCTAAATGCTATTAAACTGTAACAAAATAGTTGTGTCTTTTAACTTACCCGATTTTACAATTTTATTGATTTACCTAATTTTTCCTTATTTTAAAAATTAACTCAATTTCTACTTTAACATTTAAGTCCAGAAGTAAAATATGCAAAAATAATAAATTATAAATCAAATAACTAGAAACAATTAGAAAATTATGTTAAAGATTTATTTAAAATATTTTTAATAGGCGAATTATTTTAATTTTTCAGTTTACAATTATAAATTAAATAATCCCGAAATACATTATTCGCTTAAGTACCATTTTTCATTTGAATCCCTAAATGCCATTAAACTGTAACAAAATATTTTCATTTTTTCTACTTAATTTTACAATTTGAATGTACGTCACCAAAACTGGAAGGTGAAATGTACCAAAATGCAAAGTGCATATACAAATGAACATCTTTTATTAGAAGCTGACAAAATCGCAGTAAAATTTCTATTTATCCGAAAATTCGATTTCAGGAAAAGTATATTTTTATCCACGCTTTCTGAGTTTTAATAAGAATTTTAGTTTTTATAAAAAACTAAAATTGACCTTTAACTATCTAAAATAAGTCGAAACATAAAATGCACCCCCTGCATTCTTTCAATGTTTAACCGAAATCTTTATTATTAATTTCATTTAAATTTCACGGAAATTAAGACATTCCATTTAAATTTAATTTCCACAAAAATTAAGGCACCTGGAACATTTCAAAAATATTTAAATCTAATTAAAATACCTTTTAAGAAAAATCATTGAATTACACTTTTTTCTCTAGGTTCGTCAAACATTCATTTTATTGAATAATATATTTCATAATGCTATTTTAGTTGAAAATAAAACTATATTTTAGTGATAAAACAATAAAAATAAAATTTCATATTTTAATTTTTTTTCAGCATCTACTCTCTTAAGAAAAATCGGCGTATGGTATTCTTGTATGAAAATTATTAACCAATCCGGACATCTGAAGATTTATCTATTTTTCAGAGAATCCTCAAATTTTGTCAATTGTCTCACCCACTGCTTGGAGGTAGCTGCGCAATCTGATAGATTGTCTGCATAGAACATGCCAATGCTACGAAAACCGTTTTACAGATACTCTAGAACTCTAAGATTGATCTGAAAAAAAATTTCAATATGTTACTGATTTTGGCATGGGAAATTAATTACACTACATATTATCGTCTTGAATGGGTTAAATTAAGTGGGAAGGAGGGCAGAGAAAAAAATATCTTCACAGCTTGAGCTGCATATTTTTAAATTTGAATTTTTCTACGTCCTTTTTCATAGCACCGCAAGGCTATGTAATCACAGACAATGTGTTTTTAAAACGAATTTGTAATTTATTATGATATAGATATTTTAAATATCTGTAAAGAATAAAAAAAAGATTAAAATAAAAAGTGATGTTCCTTTTTTACTGTTGGTTTAAAAAATAAAAATTAAAACAAGGGATGAATTTTAGAAAAATCTTATAAATTACCGCATTGAATATTATATTAGTGCATTAGTTTTTCTATACTTATCTTAAACAGCATGCTGAAATTTTAACCTTTAAGAATTGTATATTTTTTGTTGATAGTATGTTGCAAAAACCACTCAAAATGCTCTATAGGTAAATTGCGGAGCATATAGCTATAAAATTTATCATGAAGTTACTTCTTAGATTATAAGTTTACTATAAAAGGGTTTCTAAAATTTTAATTACATTTTTAATTTCTAAAAATTACGGAAGTACTTGCAGTTTTTCTCGATAACGTTCGAACATATTATTGAACAAATTCATTTTAAACACCACTTTAAATATCAATAAATAAGTTTATAATGTTAATAATGTATCTTCATGCAGTTTTTTTTTCACCCATTTTTTTAATAATATTTTCAAGACATGCTATGCAGTAAATGATTCAATAAATCCCAATTAAATTGCTACTGAAATTTTCAGTGTTCTAATTATGCTATCTACTGGGCGTTCTTGGTAATATTTATAATTAAAAAAAACAGTATATTTATAATTCAAATATATTCATTTTTCAAGATTTGCTTGTGCACTTCTGTATAAAATTTCATGCGAGTATCCGTTATTTTGTATCTATTTGTTATATTTTTATGAATATGTAAATTTTATTTAGAAATGAAGGATTCTATTTTATTGCAAAATCGAACATAACAAAATTGCTAATACTTTTCAACATAACTTTATCACACTATAATAAAGCTGGAGATTCAAATTTTCCTAATTATTTTGATACGGTAAAGGAGAATACTGCGATTTTCTAAACTCCTCTGTAGGATAGAAATTATATTTTAATTGCCTGGTTGCTATGGAAACAAAAAAGTTATATCAAGAAAAATAAATAGATATCAAGAAAAATAAATAGAATAGAAACATGGTGTCACAAGCCATGTTTAGTAATAGCTATTTGTATTTCGAAAGAAAGGGAAAATACATGTCAATTCTTCACTGAACGTATTTGTTAGCCCGATTTATTTATTTAGGGCTCCAATTAATATCACCAGGGTTAGCTTCGAAAAATTGTAAATCTTTTTTCATGTAAATTATGTAGCGACGTCATTGAGAAATATCTGTATGAAATTCATCGACAATTATTTTATTTTAACATTGCACTACGTTTTGTACAACAAATATATTATGAAAATAGCTTTTTGTAGCTATTATTGAGCTATTTCACGCCCTTTAATAAAATCGGGATCTGCTCATGTTTTTAATTTTTCTATTTACTTTTCTTAGGATTTTACTTTTACATATTTGCTCTATTACGTTATTTCATTCGATGTCCACTAACAACATTGTGAGTTTTGACGGAATACCTTGCATATTAGACAAGGTAATAGACTGCTTTAAACATCTTTAAATGAACAATTATAGCGAAAGAACTTTAAAGAAAAACAAGTTGTTGAGTTTGGAAGGTTTATTTATATTTAAAATAGCCTAATATACTTTTTTAAAGAAATACATTAACAGAAAAATGGCATATAACAATTGCTATCGGTACAACTAAAGAAACAGGATTGAATCTCTAATTTTCTTAAGCATAATTAAAGCATTTTTTTTTTGTTCAAAAATTGACATCACAACAATAAATTTTAATGCAATTTGTCAGATTTCTTTTTTCATAGTTTGTTCACTTATAAAAAAATTATAATTTTTATTAAAAAAATTCTTTAATGAAATTACTAGTAATTATAGCCAAACAAGTTTTTCCTCTGAGGATAAACAGTTTTTTTTCTAACGTAATTTATTATTTAGTTTAAAATAGTGTAAGAGTTATTATAGTATAGTCGAATGGTTTTGAAAAGTACCATAATATTTTTAAAAGAACATAACAATGGTTTTACTAATTTAAATTGATGGAATGGCCGTTAAAATAGATTAATATGTTTGTTCTCAAATATCGGATTGGATAATCTTTTTAAAGATTATAAAAATTGTAACATCGTTTTTTTTTTTTTTTTTTTTGCACTTCAATAAAAAAAAAAATGTCAGTTTTAAAGAGAAAACTTATATATGTTAAAAAGATTTGTACAATGGTTCGTCGAATGTTAAGTTATCTATAATATTGTATCAGTAAATTCTTAAAAATAAAATGTTGAAATTTTATTTTAATTTGATTGAAATTTTTGTAATTTAATTTTTGAAAAAAATTCTGATAAAAATTTCAGATTGTTATCTGTATTATTTCTCGGAAAAAAATCAGCTTCATAAAAAAAAAATCGTCAGAAATACATTTAAATTTTCATTTTTATTTTTCCGAATTTGCAGGCCAAAAAAAAAAAAAAAAAATCCTATTTTGAAAGCATTCTAAGAGTTCATATAGCTTAGTAATAGAGAGATATAATAATAAAGGTCCAAAACAATGTATTAAATTGTAATTTTCTCGATTATAAGGGTCATCGCAAAATGATTTCAGAGCTAGTGATTGAGATAAAATGATAACTAATGTCCTTTCTAGATGATAATACAAATTTGACAACATTCTTCCATATAATTCTTGAGTAGAATTTATTTTACTGCAAAATGTATTTTACTGTATTGAAAGATATTTGATTATGAGAGTGTTCATCCATTTGTCCTTAACTAATGTCCTTTATTGTTTCATAAACATTTAAGGAATAAGAAAACACAAAAAATTAATAGCAAATAAACTCGAGGGAAATCTTGAGTAGAATTTATTTTACTGCAAAATGTATTCTACTGTATTGAAAGATATTTGATTATGAGAGTGTTCATCCATTTGTCCTTAACTAATGTCCTTTATTGTTTCATAAACATTTAAGGAATAAGAAAACATAAAAAATTAATAGCAAATAAACTCGAGGGAAATCTTGAGTAGAATTTATTTTACTGCAAAATGTATTCTACTGTATTGAAAGATATTTGATTATGAGAGTGTTCATCCATTTGTCCTTAACTAATGTCCTTTATTGTTTCATAAACATTTAAGGAATAAGAAAACATAAAAAATTAATAGCAAATAAACTCGAGGGAAATCTTGAGTAGAATTTATTTTACTGCAAAATGTATTCTACTGTATTGAAAGATATTTGATTATGAGAGTGTTCATCCATTTGTCCTTAACTCATGTCCTTTATTGTTTCATAAACATTTAAGGAATAAGAAAACACAAAAAATTAATAGCAAATAAAATCGAGGGAAATCTTGAGTAGAATTTATTTTACTGCAAAATGTATTCTACTGTACTGAAAGATATTTGATTATGAGAGTGTTCATCCATTTGTCCTTAACTAATGTCCTTTATTGTTTCATAAACATTTAAGGAATAAGAAAACACAAAAAATTAATAGCAAATAAACTCGAGGGAAATCTTGAGTAGAATTTATTTTATTGCAAAATGTATTCTACTGTATTGAAAGATATTTGATTATGAGAGTGTTCATCCATTTGTCCTTAACTCATGTCCTTTATTGTTTCATAAACATTTAAGGAATAAGAAAACACAAAAAATTAATAGCAAATAAACTCGAGGGAAATCTTGAGTAGAATTTATTTTACTGCAAAATGTATTCTACTGTATTGAAAGATATTTGATTATGAGAGTGTTCATCCATTTGTCCTTAACTCATGTCCTTTATTGTTTCATAAACATTTAAGGAATAAGAAAACACAAAAAATTAATAGCAAATAAACTCGAGGGAAATCTTGAGTAGAATTTATTTTACTGCAAAATGTATTCTACTGTATTGAAAGATATTTGATTATGAGAGTGTTCATCCATTTGTCCTTAACTAATGTCCTTTATTGTTTCATAAACATTTAAGGAATAAGAAAACACAAAAAATTAATAGCAAATAAACTCGAGGGAAATCTTGAGTAGAATTTATTTTATTGCAAAATGTATTCTACTGTATTGAAAGATATTTGATTATGAGAGTGTTCATCCATTTGTCCTTAACTAATGTCCTTTATTGTTTCATAAACATTTAAGGAATAAGAAAACACAAAAAATTAATAGCAAATAAACTCGAGGGAAATCTTGAGTAGAATTTATTTTATTGCAAATTGTATTCTACTGTATTGAAAGATATTTGATTATGAGAGTGTTCATCCATTTGTCCTTAACTAATGTCCTTTATTGTTTCATAAACATTTAAGGAATAAGAAAACACAAAAAATTAATAGCAAATAAACTCGAGGGAAATCTTGAGTAGAATTTATTTTATTGCAAAATGTATTCTACTGTATTGAAAGATATTTGATTATGAGAGTGTTCATCCATTTGTCCTTAACTAATGTCCTTTATTGTTTCATAAACATTTAAGGAATAAGAAAACACAAAAAATTAATAGCAAATAAAATCTAGGGAAATCTTGAGTAGAGTTTATTTTACTGCAAAATGTATTCTACTGTATTGAAAGATATTTGATTATGAGAGTGTTCATCCATTTGTCCTTAACTCATGTCCTTTATTGTTTCATAAACATTTAAGGAATAAGAAAATATAAAAAATTAATAGCAAATAAACTCGAGAAAAAAAATGAGAAAAAAAAAGTTTATAAAATGCTCATTTGTAACTAAAACAGCCCGTGGTATTACAGTAACGAAGAAAAATTGAATTTCAATAATTTTTTACTTATTATTATTTAATGAATTAACTCAATAAAAAACACTGGCTATTTAATAAATTTCACAGCCAATTTCAATTATTTGCATAAAAGTGGAAATGAATTATAGACTTTTGCTGGAGTTCAACATATCAACGGATGATGGACAGTTCTATTGTACACTCTAAAGCTTATTTTTAGGATTTCATTACTGTCCATTATACTTACATCTCTATTCTAATTTACACTTCTTTTGTGTGTAATTTTTTTTCTCAAAGTTTTTATTTTTTTTTTTCATTCTTTGGAGAATGATAAAAGAATGTTACATAAAATTCAATACTTTCAAAGAATTTATTATATAAAATTTATTTTTTTCAACAATTTATTACATAAAATTCATTACTTTCAAAGAATGAAAACACACTATTTCATTTTTTGGATTAATGAAAAAGATCAGTTCTGCCTACAATTTTTACATAATATTCTTTTCCCTGAATAAAGAATTTCATCTTTGGTTTGTATAGTAAGGAACTATTTTTAAGAATGGGAAAAATAACACTGCAGTATGAGAAATTTTTAATCCTCTAATAGATATATTAAGTTATTTTCTTCACAGATGATTGGATGGGCACAAATTATTTTGAACTTTAAATGAAGAATATTTACCCTTTAAAATTAAAAATAAATCGGATATTTTTAATTAATTTTTGAATCATATGAATGAATAAAGTTATCGTATTCGAGAAGCCTCAACGTAAAAAATTTTACTATTTATATCTGAATATTCAGAAATTTCTATTGAAAAATATCTTTTATCAAATAAGTAACCAAAAAATATCAGCATTATGAAATTAAAACCTATTATTGAAACAACCTAAAATTGAAATAATTTCGGAAACGAAACCAAATTATTTCGGAAACGAAACTAAATTATTTCGGAATCGAAACTAAAAACTAAAAAAGTAAAAAACAGAAAAAGCGTCATTATATTTAGAGAGCTCAAATGCAGCTACTATTAAAACGCAGATGAATCTAGACAATCGGTTAAAAAAAAACGAAGTTAAAAGGAAAAATAGAATCAAAATTTAAAAAAATAAAATAAGAATCCGACCTAAGACTTTCTCAAGGGTCACCCTCAGGCAGTTATTCAAAGTAAGGGATTTTTGCTGTGAGGGATCTGACTTTAGTCCAACAGTATTGACCCCTCGCGATCCGAAAATTTACTGAAATTAAGGCCTAAGAAATACACCATTTTTACAGAAAAGAAACAAAACAATAAATTAAAAGAATATGACCACCAATAAGCAAAAATACAATAACATAAAATAAACTATATAATAACTCTCATAACCAATTATGAAAAAATTGTGTATCTCTTTGGCTTTAATTTCAGGGGGTTTTGGAGTCATGAGGGACTGTTGGACAAAAGTCCAATTCCTCACAGAAAAAATCCCTTATTTTGAATCCCTGCCTGAGGGTGACCCTTGAGAAAGTCTTCAGGCTGGATTCTTATTTTATTTGGTTTAATTTTGATTCTATTTTTCCTTTTAACTCGGTTTTTATTACTAATTGTATTTTTATCAAATAATATATATTAAAATATACTTCACATTATTTAATATTACAAAATGGGCTATAAGCGTAAAATACTTGGAAATTCATGTTATAAATATATCACAAATTAGATCATTATTAAATCATTTTATTTTTTTCTTCGCTCTTAATGAAATTAAATCGCCAATCATCAATTAACTAATATTTTTGTTAAATTAGTTTATTTTAAATATGTGATTAAAAAAAACAACATAATAGTTAGCTTTGTATTGCATAAGAATAACTAAAATTTGCATTTTGGACAAAATAATTTTTGCAATCAAAATGATTTATTGGATTGTTTTTATAGTTTTTTACCCATTTATTATAGATTTTCAGAAGTTAATGTAAATAAAAAAAATTTTTACAGTTATGTACATATGCATCGCGTCTCTTCCTAATTGGACCGATTTCAATTAAATTTTGTACACTTATGTACTAGTCACTTCAGACGACCAGTTGGTTCGCCTAGAATATTCGTTATATTTGATTTCAGATGAGTCGTTGACATATAACTTCATGCCCATGTATCCGCCAAATTGTTTGACATTAAAGCTGTGTTATTTAAATTGTCTTGCATATGTTCAGGGTATTTTGTACATGTTCCTTTCTAATGACCAATTTCATGACATCATTGAGCTATTAAAAACGTAAATATCCAGTTCATTTTATCTTCTAAGTAAGTCATGTAAAATTACTTTTATATAAGCCATGTAAACTACACAGAATTTCCTTCTTCTTCTTCTTTTAGATTTCAATAACGAAAAAAAAAATCCCTCCTATAAAATACTTAATGAAACACTGAAAACAGTTTGTTTTCCAGGGCAGGAATATAATCTGACATAGAAAATTAAGCAAAAAATAAAAAAATAAAATAAATAAAAATTGCCAAAAATCAGCAATATACCTTGTATGATTACCAAACTGATATCATAAAATGAAAATTCTTTGATTTTTAAAACAGCATAAAATTCACTTTTGTTTAATAATATTTTCGGAAGTTATGATGGAAAAAGTTCAAAATTTTGTTCAGCTTTTAATTAATTAAAATATTTAAAATTTTCAAAAAATCTCATCGAAGTGCAGATTTCCATCCGACAAAGTATATTTGTTCTAGTTTTGTTAACTCTAGGTCAAATGGATTGGCCGGTAGAGCGTTAACACACGCACACATTCAATTTTATTATAAATAAAGATTATTGATGCAGTTTACATGAGAAATCCGGGAGTATAATTGAATTAACGCAAATGAACAAATTAACAAGCGATAACATGCAACATGAAATAGATTACTCGCACATGTACTAGAGCACTATAAGAATTGACGGCATTATAAAGTCATAAATAAAAATAATGATGTCAAAAAAAATATTTTTTAAAAATTGACAAAATTTTTGGAAAATTTGCATGATTATTAAATTAGTGTCATTAAAAAAGACAATTTCTTAAATTTTGAAATGATGTAAAACTCATTATTATGTGATAATATTTCCAAAAATTACATCAAATCCCTCCGCCCCCCTCCAGATAGATGCATATATTCATCTTTATTATTAGTAGATATTTCACAAAAATTTATTACATTAAATTTATAGAAACGTATTGCAACATTTTTGCAATATTTCTGCTGTTTAGAATTATTTCTTTTCGAGTATTTAATTTATAAAATAATCTTTTGTATTTTATCTAATTCATTCTCAATTTACTTTTTATTTCTGTGCCGGTTAATAATTCAATGGGCAGCTGAGCTACAACACCCCTTTACACATTTTTCCATTATTATTTTTTTAAATATTTTTTCACTTTTGTTTTCTGAGATTTTGATTATCTTGCAAAATATAAGATGAAAATTCTTTTTATATTGCTTTTGTAAAAAATAAATAATTTTCTATTTAAAGACTAACAACTAAGAAAAAATGTATTTATAGAATGAGTTTCTTATTCAATATTTCTTTTTTTACTCTTGAGAATTCATCACGATTTAATGTGACGACTAGAATTGGCTTATAGAATGTAATACAGATTTTTTTTCTTGTATTTATTACTCTGCATTACTTTGAAAGTGAGAAATATGAGGAAACTCTAACCGAACAAATATTTAGACCCTAAAAAAACATTTTAATTTTTCAGGGTCCAAATGGGAAAGAGAAATTTAATTAAAAAACTTTTCAAAATTTAAAAAATTTAAGACTTTATATATATAACTGAAATCACGAGAGCAAACTGGATATTTTTTATATATATAAATAATTTTTAGGCTACACAACTGCCTTGAAATATGATTGAAAAGGGAGAAAGCTAGAGAATTAGCAAGGTATATTTGTTTTCTATTCAAGTCCCCGCGAAACATTTAGCTTTCACAGCTTTCTGGCTAAATCCGTTCTCAAAATCTCTCTATCTAAACCCAAAAGGCGCAAAACCACGCCGACGTCTTTTCTGTCACATCAAAAACTGTCGTAAAACCCAGGAGATGATTGACACCGCAAATGAAATGCCAAGCGCGCTAAAATACCCTCCCTGCCCCCCTCCAGCGCTTCCTTTATTTTGCGCCGACGCTAATCAAAAGCATCAAACAGATCCCAAGCCCCGCCCATCTTGTGCCCCCACGGTGCGCATGCACATGGCCGTAGCGCACCAAACCCCGACCCAACGCCGAATGGTGACGGCCGACAACCGCACGAGGTAGCGCCCGCAAGCCGACGTGCCTCCAATTCTCGCCGGCAGACGATAAAAGGTGCAAGCAACAGTCCCTCGCCGAACGAATCCAGTTTAAAATCGTTTGGTTGCTTTTTGATGATGTTTCCGTAACAGCATGAAAAGGAAAACGATATCTTGATTCACTGAATTTAACGAATTCTGCTTTTGCAGACGATTTTCAACGAACATTATTGCAGACGACTGAGCAAATGCAGCTGACTTCGTTCGATCCAATTTGATTCTAAGCATAGTAATTTAAAAGAACATTGAAGTAAGCGTTTCTTGGAAAGTAAATATCCCAACTATGGAAGCATAAATATATAATTAATGATATTAAAAATTAAATTTCAAGTTTTTAATATATGAGTAAAAAAATAAACTGCATTATAAAGTTCATCTTTCAGTGAACGGTGGAAAACAATTTATCATATTGAGAAAACTGCTTACAGCATGTGATATTTTAAGATTAGGTTTTTGAAAGATGACAGAAAATTGTGTTATCGAGTAAAAGATATGTGGAAAAAAAAAAAACTGCAATTTTTTTCCTTCTGAAATAATGCAAGAGTTTGGCAAAAATAAGAAATAATTATCAACCCATTAACGAATACCAAACTCAAGAAATTATAAAAAGAACTTAAGAATATTAAAACTGCAATGGGAAAGTTATTTTAATAATGACATTTGAACTATTTAGTTTCTCAAGTTTTCATTTAAAAAATTGTTGATATAATAAGTGATGCAAAATTAACGTAAGAGGAACATTCTTCCAGGAATAAAATATACTAAATAAGATTAAAGATCATTTTAAAAGAAAATTTAAGAAGAAGAAATAATTTTCAAATTATTCTTGCAAGAAAATGGCATTACATGGAACAAGTACTATTAACTCTTTTGAATATCAACATAAGAATGAACAGTTTCCCATTTCTTTATGCCAACTGTTTCGGGAAAAAATGACATGCATTTGAACTTTCTTATTATCAAAGGAAATCATTGCGTCGAGCTGTTGAACTTTCTTTTATAACTGCAAAGTAAGCAAGGACCAACAAGCATGAGACATAGCGATAAATGCTCTGACACGATTTCGAACTTAAAACAAAACTAGGAAGGAAATAGAAATTCCGAAAAACTGTCCGTATGACTAGACCTTCCCCCTCACCGGACAAAGTGCGGGGTCAGCTGGAAGGGGAGTGCCGTCTGTCTTCGCCTCCACGTGGTCTGACTTTCAGCAGGGAGATGGGGAGTGCATTCAGGGTGGTCACCCCGAAAAGAGTGGACAAGGGTAAGTGCAATTCATTGCTACCACAATTTTTACGTTTAAAAACCTGTTTATGGCGCATGAAATAGATGACTATGTTTCGTGCACTATATTACGTTTTGAATACAACGTAAAGATTTTTTTTAGCATTTATAGAGAAGATAGCATAAATCAAAAATATTTTTACTTTATTCTGATGATATGGTATTCAGAAAAGATTGGTGGGATTAACCACTTAATGTATTCATTTGTGAGCCTAATCTGCCTTTAATTATTGCGCTTTTGTACTTTTAAGCGGAAATAAAATCATTCAGAGAGGCTATAATTTTATAGATGATATAGAATGCGTCATCATTTCAAATATTCTGTAATTATTGCGCTTTTGTACATTTAAGCGGAAATAAAATCATTCAGAGAGGCTATAATTTTATAGATGATACAGAATGCGTCATCATTTCAAATATTCTGTAATTATTGCGCTTTTGTACATTTAAGCGGAAATAAAATCATTCAGAGATGCTATAATTTTATAGATGATATAGACTGCGTCATCATTTCAAATATTCTGTAATTATTGCGCTTTTGTACATTTAAGCGGAAATAAAATCATTCAGAGAGGCTATAATTTTATAGATGATACAGAATGCGTCATCATTTCAAATATTCTGTAATTATTGCGCTTTTGTACATTTAAGCGGAAATAAAATCATTCAGAGAGGCTATAATTTTATAGATGATACAGAATGCGTCATCATTTCAAATATTCTGTAATTATTGCGCTTTTGTACATTTAAGCGGAAATAAAATCATTCAGAGATGCTATAATTTTATAGATGATATAGAATGCGTCATCATTTCAAATATTCTTTAATTATTGCGCTTTTGTACATTTAAGCGGAAATAAAATCATTCAGAGATGCTATAATTTTATAGATGATATAGAATGCGTCATCATTTCAAATATTCTGTAATTATTGCGCTTTTGATAAGCGAAAATAAAATCATTCAGAGAGGCTATAATTTTATAGATGATACAGAATGCGTCATCATTTCAAATATTCTGTAATTATTGCGCTTTTGTACATTTAAGCGGAAATAAAATCATTCAGAGATGCTATAATTTTATAGATGATATAGAATGGATTATTATTTCAAATATTCTGTAATTATTACGCTTTTGTACATTTTAGCAGAAGCAAAAACATTCAGAGATGTTATAATTAGATGCAAAAATGATATAGAATACATTACCATTTCAAGTATTCTATAGGTCCTTAGCGGCATGAAATAACCTTACATTCACAAAAGCAGGATCTATAATTTAATAAGATAGTACAGAAAATTTGATACTCAAGTGATTTAAAATACTCAAAGTAATACCCATCTTTGAAGCTTTTTCGCACTTTTTTTTTTTAAATTTTAGATGGAAAAAAGTAATTAAAATCAAATGAAACAAACAAAAAATAAAACTTTTTAGAAAAATTAACTTTATGGTATGTCTTTCCAGCTGCATTGCATATTTGACATATTATACTAACTAGACATTTCGACTAAAAATGATTGGTCGAAAGTGCAATTTATTCATTTCGGTTTTTCAGGTAGTCATTTTAAATATTTTTTTTTATTTTAATTATTGTTTTAAATAATTTAAAATATTTTCTAAACGAATATAATTCTTATTAAATACAACTCATCTTGACGACTAACTGGTAAGCCAGAAAATTAGACATATTTAATTCCAGCTAAGTCATTATAGTCATTTTTATGTCAATGATTCCACCATATTGTCAGGCATTAAAGACTTACTATTTTAATTGTCTTACATGTGTTCTCTTTATTATGAACAATAACCTTTCTAATGGATATCACTCCCGTGACTTCATAGTACTATTTAAAACGTAACTGTGCAGTTCATTTATCTTCGTACTTTTGCAACTTCACTTTTTTATTCGTTTTTGTAAGCTACACAGGTATTAAAAAGACTCCTTCTTCTTTAAGCTTTCACCAATGGTAGAAAATCATGCGGTTAAATATTCGATAAAATAATGAAAACAGTTTGGATTTCAGGGCAACAATGCAATCTAATTTTAGAAATTAAACAAAAAAAAAAGATTAAAAAATTGCTAAATTTCCGGAAAAATTTGCAAGATTATTAAATTGTTTTTCATAATTTTTTTTTAATTTTGAAGAGGCGTAAAATTTTTCTTTGTGCAATAATATTTTTGGTAGTTATTACGAAAAAAGGGGCAAAATTTAGCTTAATTTTTAATAAATAAAAATGGATTTTTCTAAAATCGCTCCGAAGTGAATATTTCTACCTTCCAATGTAAATATAAGCCAAATCTGGTACCTGTAGAAAAACTGTCTGACCTATTGAGCACCAAATGTGCACCTACGTATACAAACACAGACATTCATCTTTATTATTATTAGAGATAAAAAAAATGTTTTTTCTTCCTTTAAACTGGAAGTATTGACTTCAATGAAGTATTTTTTTTCACGGTTTATAGTCAAATTGATTCTACTATTTACGGCTGTTAAATGTTTGCAATAAAATTCTTATTTTATATAAAAATTTGGAATTAGAATTTCGATTTAACTAGTTAACTATTTTTTTACATGTGAAACAAGCAGTGCACATTAAAAACCATACCTTGAATCTTCTTTCCATAGTTTAATAATCATTTTTGACAAAATAAAAAAATAATTATAACCAGTCATGGTAAGTGATTTAAGAAAATTAATGCTAAACACTGCTAACAATGTATAGTATATTATTCATATATTTTAGCTGATAATTTAATTTATGTCTTAATAAATTAAGTAAGCAATCTTTCAGAAATTCGAAGGGAGAATGATTTTTTTTTGGGGGGGGGGGAATGGGAAGAACAATGGAAAGAATATTTGAATACTTTAGGATATTGAATATTTTTTCCATTCAGTTAGATGAGTTTATATGCTTTTGTGTTTTAAATTACATTAAAAGAAAAAAAAATTAAAAATGATTTTAATGGGATTTAACAGTTATGAAACATATCTTCTAAAAAAAAAACTGATCAGTAATTTAATTCGTAAAGCAAAATGTTAATACTGTAGTAAACGAGTATTTTTACTAGTATTGTAAGGATATACAATACTTATAAAATAACAATTCCAATACAAGTATTCCAATAACAATTCCAATACAATTAGGCTTTTAAATATTTCTTCCTGTTATAAAGTAAATTGATTTCGCAAATTCTTAAGTCGAATCTTTAAAGAAATCATTAATTATTTTGGAAAAATTTGTACCAGTATTTATTATGACTGTTGATCTCTTATTCTTTCAATGATGAAAGAACTTTTTTAACCTTTGTAAATATAA
The DNA here is from genome assembly GCF_947563725.1 of Argiope bruennichi. Taxonomy (NCBI): domain Eukaryota; kingdom Metazoa; phylum Arthropoda; class Arachnida; order Araneae; family Araneidae; genus Argiope; species Argiope bruennichi. The sequence continues at coordinate 111,114,073 of NC_079156.1, forward strand.
TTTTATTTCCCAATACAGATAGATTACAACTAATAAATTATGAATTATAATTATAATTACTTTAAATATATTTTTATACGTTATCATTGCTATAATGAAAAGTAAAATTTTAAAAATAATATTAAGATATATTAATCAAAAACTAAAAAATCATTATAATAAGAGTTTTCGGATTAAAAACTCGAATCGCCTTTAATTTTTTTCATAGATTTATAAATAAATACTTCGAAGAAATATTTATTTATAAGAAGATGGGAGAATTATAAATAAACATCTGAAAGAAGTATTTATTTATAAAAATTTCTTCTTTACTCAAGGCCAATATTGGTCTATTTCCGGCCTAGTTCAAATTGAGAGCTTTCTAAAAATTAAATTTTTATTTATTCATGCCCTTTTTTTATTTCCTTTATAAATTTTTATTATCATGTGAGAACATGATGTTGTTTTGGTTAGGGGGACTTTGAATCTCGAAATCGCGTAGGCAATGAATAAAGCATAAACGGCAATTTTCATCATCATCTTTTAATCGCATATATTTTTTTACCTGCTTTTACCAGTATTGAATTATTATTACGTATGCTTCTTTGAAAGCAGATGCGTTTTTAAAAGATTGACCTGCTTTTACCAGTATTGCTTCATTATTACGTATGCTTCTTTGACAGCAGATGCGTTTTTTTAAAGGTCGACGCAGAACTATTACATCATAGCTGTTATTTCATCTCAAAATCGGTCGAGCTCCAAAACTTTGAATACATCAAAAACTTCTTAATTTTATACACTATAAACATTTTTTTTAAATAAACAGACTAAGCGATTAGAAAATTTTCAAAGAAGGAAATTATTTTATTAAGTTTATTTACCAAATTCACTTAACTATTTATGCATATGTCAATTGATAAAATAATTCTTTTCTTGTAATGACAATTATAACTAATGATTTATAAAATAAATTCTAATTTCACTTTAAATACAGGATTCGGTTTTTATCTGTTCAAATATGAAGATATTACCATTTGATGGAATGCAAAGATGGATTTCAACTTTTCAAAAATGTATATTTACTAATTATGTTTATTAAAAGGAAAAAAATTTAAATGCTTAAATAAGAACTTTTTAATTAAGAAAATCGTTTATGGCATCTTTTGAAATCGCATTCAATCTGAAGGAATATATTTTCTTTTATATTTTATACAAAATATTTATACTTTTTAGAAATTCATGTGAATATTTAATGAAATTTTAAATTAAAATAAAGTTTCAAATTCAATTAAACTCAAGTTTGAATGTTTTTGAAACAAAAATCTTTTTTTCTTTCTTTGTGCATTATAATTTTATGCAATTTTTCCTGAAATTGATAAAAGATCTGAAATATTTAGGATCTTTTTAATTATTAAAATAAATGTAATTGATTTATAAAAACTAGTAATGGTAAAAATAAGGATCATAATCTTATACAGAATGAAAAGCCTAAAACTATTGAGAGAAATTCTGATAAAAATGCCGAGTTAAGTGTCGAATTTTATGTAGTTAAGACAAATTTGATAAATTTTTGATTAATTAAAATTGTTATTAATTGTTTCGATAGTTTTATTTTTCATTTTTAATACTAAGCCCATGATTCATTTAAATTTCGCATTTTTTAGGAACGAAATGTCTTGAAATGTGTCCTTATACTTTAATAATCAAAAAATTAAATTGCCTTTATTAATTATTGTATCACAGGTTTTAACAAATATAATTTTTCCTTGATGATAAAATCATATCTACGAGAGATTTTTTTTAAATGTTTGAAATTAATTTTTTTTATATATTTTCAAAATAATTTTCTACGAAAAACTTGTTTTGAAGAAAATTAATTATTTTCTCAAAAATAATCTATGTTTTTCATTAATAAAAGAGTATTTTATAGGAAAAAAGTTAGTGCCAATTTTACAATATCTTAATATTTCCTGTATTATAAACATACTTTGCTCAAAAAGAAACTTATTCATTTTTCTGTAGCTAAAAAAGAAAAACAGTGCCGCAAGAAAGGTAAGAAAAACTAATTTTTGGAAAATCGGTTCCATTTAAAATCAAATATTGGACACCTCACCCTTTTGAGTATACTGTGTTATACGAGAAAATCCCCTTAAACGAAAAGAATATTCCACCAGGCTAAAAGTTTTTCTCCATTTAACATTTCCGTTTTAACTTCTTACTTATTTGCAAATGCATTATATACATTCAAAGCAAACACGAATAGAAAAAGAGTTGAATATCTCTACAATATGAATGGTATGTACACAGGTTGTTCTGAAGAAAGTTAAAAAGCATGTCAAGTATAATAATGAAATTACGGTTTCACAATAACAGGGCAAGAAATGCATAGCAAATACAGTTGACATAAGAAAAATAATTGATTCCTGACGAAGAAATTTAGTGATACAAGGCATTTTTTTGCTGATAATTTTTCATGGAGGTGCTAACAATTACGTGGGCATTACTAACAATTTTCATGGACTAACAATTACTCAGGAAAAAAATGTAAATAATTTATCGGTAAAACATTTATGCAGCTGTATTATCGAAGTTCATTATTTAGAATACAAACTAAATAAATTAAGAACTTCGCATTAGAGAGGTTTTGATTGTAGCCAGTAGCAAAAGAGTTGTAGACAAGTCAATACAAATGATATGCTAAAAATGTTACATGGATAGAAATATATACTGCTTTCTAATTACAATTCAGATTCAAATGGTTTTAAATTATTTCTACCTCATTTATATTTACCTCATTTGTCGATTATATCACAATTTTTATGTTATGTTGTTTATTAATTAATATTTTTTAACGTATTACAATTATGATCGATGGAAAATCATGTAGTTTTTGATATTTTTATATAACTAATATTTTTATAATTGGCAAATCTAAAATATAATAATGGATGTTCGCAGAATAACAAATACTGCGTTTATAGATTGGATCATTCGTTTTGTTGTTGTTTTTAATGGCACTTCCCCGGGACAAGCCCGTTGATAAAGTCAGGAATTTTAAGCCGAGGGCGCGTCTCTTGTTTTTGGTACGTCAACTGGGGCCAAGTGTACGTCTTAGCCACTCACGCATCACTCATTCGCTTGCACATCCCTTTTTTACAGAGGGGTACTTTCACACATCTCACAGATAGAACATACGAAGAACAACCATGCTCGAACCGTGACTTGAACCCAGGAAGCCTAAATCACGGGGATAACGCTCTACCCCTATGCCAGGACGCCGGCATCATTCTTTTTAAATCATCGAAACAGAGAAGAATTAAAATTTTCGAGGATTCAAAAAGTTCCAGAAATGATCAAGCTATTTTGATAATAATCATATGTAATATGGATGTTTTTATCTTATTTTACACACTAATTTAGCTTACGCAATGGGTTTAAAATTGTCATGTGTCAAAAAGTACATATATGTATTGAATAAGTGATCCGGTGTGAAGCATTAGACCATAGGTTCCCAAAGTGGTCCAGGTGGACCCCCAGGGGTCCATAGAAGACCACACGGGGGTCCACGTAGACGTGAAAAGAAAACGTAGGGGTCTACGAACGTACGTAGGGTTGTACGTAGGGGTCTACGAAACATTTTCTGGTTTTCATAATAAAGAACAAAAATTTTGGCTTGGATTTACCTATCAACGTAGGCAGGTAGCACCATTCACTAGGTAGGTACTCAAAAATATTCGAGACTCAGTTCAAACACAGAATTGAATAGAACAATAGATAATAGTACAAGTGTACACCACCACCAAATTTTTTATAGCGTTTCCCTCGTCATATTTTGTCGAAAGAAGTTTTAGTGCCGTTACCAACCTGTTAACAAAAAAAAAGGAGCAGATTGAACATCACAGAATGGGGAGATTTGAGATTACTTCTTACAAAACTGAAGCTAAATATTGATAATTTGCTGTCAATTCATCAAGTACATCCGTCTCATTAAAAGTATAACTATTTTTTGTTTTTGATTCACATTTAAGTGTTCATTGTTGATTTTTTGTCAATGGTTGATTGTTTGTAATAATAAATGTTTATAATTTTGTATAATCACAAGTATTATTTTAATAAATAGGACACAAGAAAATGTGCTACTTTTTTTTTTCCTTCTTAACACCCCCAATTTAGGGTGGTATTTTTTAGGAGTTTTGGGAATACAGTAGAAATGTAGCAGCAGGGGGTCTACCGAAAATATTAAAACTTTGAAAGTGGTCCACGAGAAAAAAAAGTTTGGGAACCTCTGCATTAGACCAACCTCCCCTGGTACGCAGAGCAAGTGCTAATTCTCTTGCAATCTATTCAGATCAAATCTCACACTTTTCTACAAATGGATGTGAAAATGATTTAGTATTCATTTCGCTTTTTTGATTAATTTAATAAAACAGGAAAAAAAAGATTATGATTTCAAAAAAGGAATTGTGAAATTTGAAGAATAAAATTAAAAAAAGAAGTTAGAAATTTAAGAAGAAGGAAATCAAAACAAGAACTAAAATTTTAAATCATTGAGATTATATATTGAGGAACAACATTAAAAATTATTTTGAAATCGAATTTAAATTGAATTAACTTCATTATATGTAAAAGTTTTACTTTTCGAGTAATAATTTAAACGAATGATTAAAAGATGAACGTAAAAAATTATTTAGAGTTTATTTCGCTTTTTTTATTTATTTAATACAAAATTAAGATTTCAAAAAAAATGAAATTAAGAATGAAACTAGAATAAGAACTAAAATTTTAAACAATTAGGATTAAATACTGATGGACAAAAGAAACATCAAAGAAAACATTTTTAATCTTCAAATTTTGATAGTCATACCAAACTTATACTGTTGTTTAGATCGTTTCGTTCAATTTACTATATATATTTTGCTAATTTGTTGTCATTTCCGGTAAAACTTCAACTTTAATTTAAAGTGGAAATGATGAAATTGCAATTAATATAAAGATATTTTTTAATAAAACCAAGCGTCTTATTTTATTTATCATCTTTATTGTTATTTATTTATTATTATTATTATTGAATATGAGTATTGCAAACAGAATCGCTCGGTATTTAAGTCTTATGTGAACTACAAAATATTTTTCATAATTTATGTAATATCTCAAGCAATAATTCAACAAAAATTTCTCAGATTCAGCATAAAATTCAGTTTTTAGTTTTGTTTTCAAAAGGATTGAAGTGAAATCAATAATAATATTTTGTTCCGGCCTATAAATATATTTCAAAAATTATGATGTCTAAATTTAATGCAGTAAGGTATCATTCTGAGAAATATTCTGGACACACCAAATTTTAAATAAATGAATGAATGTTTCTATTTTCCACGATCAACTAAAACTTATTTATGAAGTTTTGAATGTTAAATATTTAGAAAAACTCAACATTTTCATAATCTTAGGCCAATTAATCTTGAGAAACCTGCGCGCTGATTGGCGTATTTTTTTTTTGAAACGATCGATGGAAAATCTAAAATTATCCTTTTTTTATTGAATAGTGATATTCAAATTTTCATAAATCAGTCAGTTTAAGTGATTGATTTAGTTGATTGGAAATTAACTCTTTTTATTTAAAATATTAGTGTTTCAAGAACTTTTTGTTATACGTGATTTCTACAGATGAAGCTTTATGTAAAATCAAAAATTCGTTATTTATTAGACCATTTATTGAATCAAGTTACATAAAATATAATCATTTTCCATTTAGACAATTTTAGCAGATCTGTGTCTTACTAAAGGTTTACAAATTAGCTGTGTGGCACTGATTTGAATGAATATCCTGTTCATATTAAACAAAACTCGCCTTAAAAAAACTGATTTACTGGATTAATAATATATAAAGTGTAAAAGATCATAAAATAATTTTTCTTGAATTTATTTTTTAGAAAAAATAATATTTCATATTTGTTTCATTTCCTACAGACACGTGCCGAAAATTATATTTTTGCATATTTCATTTCGAAAAAGATTTATTTATTTTTAATTGGAGCTTTAATCAATGTGATGGCAACACTTTGAAAAAAGCTAATTTTTCTCCATGAATGCGAAACGTGCTCGTGCAGCTTAAATTTTATTTTTATTTTGTACGAAAAAAATTGTTGAAAAATATAGTTCAAATATTTATTTAAAAATTCATTAAAAATAGAAATTTAATTTTAAGGTTACAACATTGGTATCATTTAAAAGATAAATTTTTGATCTTTAACTTCATGTAAAAATCTTTTTTGTGCGGTAATATTTTCGGCAGTAATAGCAGAATCACGCCAAAATTTCGCTTAATTTTTAAATAAATAAAATTCTAATTAAAAATTCGAAAAAATAACCCCCAGGTGCACATTCTCGGCCTCCAAGGTATACACGTGCCAAATTTGGTAGCTGTAGGTTGAATGGTCTGGCCTGTAGAGCGCCAACACACACACACACACACACATTGAGCTTTATTATAAGTATAGATATAGATATAGATTAATACTATATCAAATCTTGATGTAGATTATTGCCAATACTTACATATGGCATTGGGCCCATCTGATATGTCCAGGAAAAGAAAATATAATTTTTGAAAATAGTTAAAAAATGCAAATTTCAAAAACTACTTTCATGTCATATTTCAAACTATTAGCTTACTTTGAAGAGCCGAAATGAAGAATTGCTCAAACTGCAGATTTCGTTTAAGAACATAAATAATAAATTTTCATACAGTAGCTATAGCGTTATTCAGAAAAATACTTTAGATATTCTGTATTTCTTTTTCACGGAAGTACCACCTAATTTTTATTTTTAAAAAAGAAACTTTATAAAATCTTTTTTTTTAAAAGTAATCGTGCATAATTGGGCTTTGCTTCAGTTATTCGATTCATTTTATCTTTTCCCTTTACAAATTAATTAATAAAAAAAACCAGAGTAAAGTTTCCATATTTATTTTTTTAAAAACACAGGGTATTTTGCATTGGTTCGATTTCTTGTAAATAATTTTATATAATTTATAGAAAAGAATGCTCTGTGTTATAACAGTCAAATATATTTTTTTAATATTTGTCTTAGAAGAAATAATTTTCTCAATAAATAGCCAATGAGTACATTATAGGGAAATTCTGATTAACACTTTAATTGAACCTTTATTGTAAACGCAATAATTAATTTAAATTAATTAAATATTATAAATCTGAATTAAACCTCAATGCAACATTCTAATAATTAAGAAAACATTTTACGTTGTAGCGTTATATATGGGATTTAAGAGAGTATTTTAAAGAGAAATTGTTAAATGTTTCATATTTATTTATTGCTACCTGCATCAAGCAACCACTGGGAATATTAGTTATATCTGATTTAACATAAATCATTTGGCTATAATTTTATGTCCGTGATTCCATAAAATTGTCTAACTCCGTGTTTTTTTAATTTCTTATTTATATTTAATTAACTTCTTATTTATGTTTAATTAAATGAACTTTTCTAAAGGAGATCATTTTCTATATTTAGCGATATTGTAATCTCACTTTTTTTTATCTAGCTTCTAAATTACCTAGATATAAAACAGCTTCTTTCTTCTTTTAGCTTCCAACAGTGACAGAAAATCGAGCAATTAAATATTTAATGGAGCAATGAAAACGGTTTGAATTTCAGGGCAGTAATGTGATCTTTTGTTGAAAATTAAGTTTAAAAAATATTTTTAAAATAATTGGCAAAATTTAAAATAGATTTATATGATTCATTAAATTGATATCATTAAAAAGACAGTCTTTTAAAATTTTGAAATGGTGTAAAATTCATTTTTGTGCTATAATATTTTTGTTAGTTATCAAGGAAAAATAACAAAATTTAGTAATTTTTTAATAAATTAAAATTAATTTTTTAATAAATTAAAAAAAATCGCTCGGAGGAGAACATTTTTATCTTCTAATGCTCACCCTCAACAAATCTGATACTTATAGTCCAACTGTCTAGCCTGTCGAACGCCAAATGAGCACTTACACACACACACACACACACACACACACACACACACACACACACACACACACACACACACACACACACACACACACACACACACACACACACACACACACACACACACACACACACACACACACACACACACACACACACACACACACACACACATTCATCTTTACTATTCGTAGAGATTCAAAATTGTTATTTCTTTCTTTAAATTGAAAGAATCAATTGACTCGGAGAAAACGTTTTATTTTATTGGTTACAATTAAAATTAAATGGGATAAAATTAATTTTTATGCGATAATATTTCTGCAAATTTTTGCGGGAAAAATTTTAAAATTTCTCGCGAATTTTAATTAATTAAAATTTTATAGAAATATTGCTGCTGTACATTTTTTTTCTACAAAGTAAATATGTAACCAATTTTGATAACTCTAGGTCAAACATCTTGACCTGCAGAGCGTCAGCACACACATAGATACACGCATATACATTTTCGTTCTTTATTGTTAGTAGAGGTAGATAAAATATCAAAAGCCAAAAAAAACCCTTCAAGTTATTTTAAAGTAAACTGCATAATATCTTAATATAGTTTCATAGAAGAAGCTTGTTTAGCTACGTTTTACTTAAATGGTTTTTATTAAAGTAGTTTAAGGTTAAATGATTCTTTCTCATTATAAAAGTTGCTCAGATTAAACCATAAACAGTTGTATCAATTAATAGTATTTTCAAACTACCGAAATATCAAAAACTGCAATTATAATAACTTGTAATCTTCATAATTAGAATTGAGACTATCAAAAACATAATAAAGGCAAACTAAAGGTATCAAATGTTGGTTCGAAAAGAGTTATCTTTGACTGCTCCCATTTTTGATAAAGATCCAAGAGAGAATTTAGAAGTTTGTGTGTTTAATGCAAAAATCCTCCATCAGTTGCTTAAATTAGCTTATTACTGTTTCCAAGGAAAATTGTGGCAATATTTATTGTTTTATTTTATTGTGGCAATATTTATTTGATTTCAGCACTGCAGCGTTACAAAAATTACATTTAGTCTCATAACACTCTTTGAAATAATTTTAAAAAGGAATTAATGTTTGTATACAATAAATAGACTAAAACTCTTATTTTGTTCAAACTCTGGTTTTTCTATTTCTAACCAAAAATTAATTTTGAAAGCTTAAATGTAAAACTCTACCTCTGACCATCACGATGCTTCTTTTACCAAGTTAAAGGCACAATACTTCTTAAGGAAAACTAAGGACATTGGCTCCAAGAAGATATTCTCACATTATGAGAAAGTGGTAATTCATGTAATTTGTTGGTAATTTTCAACCTTTATTTGACCTTTGGGTGAACTCCTACGAATTGGCATCATTCAAAATTTGAAAGAAATCTACAAAATTATTATGAATATCATATATCCAATTTTATCCATCTAGGTCAAAATGTTTTTGAATTATTGTAATGACAGAAAAACAGACAGGCAGGCATAGTTCTAAAATTATTATTTGGTCTCAAGGAGTTAAAAATTAAAGATTCATTAAAATCTAGAAATAGAAATTTTTGTCGTTTACAATACTTCGTCTTTGTATGTTTCTTATAACATAAATTAAAAATAATACAAAAATAAAATAAATATAATTAAAAAAATTAATGTTATGAATTGTAAAGTGGTAAAAATGATTTTTGTGTAATAATATAATTCGAAGTTACAGAAGTAAAACGTTGGAATTTCGATTCATTTTTAATTATAACCAAACGAATTAAAGGCTTGGACACTATTACCAATAAAAAGAAAATACTAGCCTAATTTAATGAATATAGATGTAGCAGTTACCCTTGTAGATAGAATTCAGCAAACAAATATCATCAAATAAAAATAGGAAAAATAGAGGGGGGGGCGGAAATAAGTAATTGGTTTTTTTCGCAACATAAGTAAACATATCTTTTAAATATTTTTAATAACATTTAGTTATATAAAATATAACGAAAAATACTATAGCATTGAAAGTAAATTAATAAAAAGAAGAAACTAATCCTAATATATTGTTTAAATAAAAGAAAATGAATGGGTGTTTTTAATTTCTTTCTAAAGCTAACTCCCAAAAAAAAATTTAAAAATTTAAAAAATGCAGCTTTAAATCTTTGGGCCATGTTGCATTTCTTTTAAATATTTTTAGTAAAATTGAGTAAAATAAAATGTGCTGAATATAGCAATGAAAATAGATTGATGAAAAGGGAAAACTAATTCTAATACATAGTATCCTATAGTCCTTTAATAAAAGAAAATGAAAGGAATTTTCAATTTCTTTTATTTGATAACCTGAAGCTTTTCCAAAAAAGATTCCTCAAAACTTGAAAATTGCCGCTTCAAATCTTTTGGCCATGTTGCTACTATATCCCCCCTCCCCCTCTTACAATGTGATGTCGAAATTTATCAGCCAATGCGACAAGTAAGATTAGCTAACATAAATTCGTCATTATACGACTTGAAGTCAATGTTTTCAGGATGTTTGATTTGTTGTAAAATGCTTCTCTCGGCCGATCTCTACCCGGATACCGCTTATCATTCGTTTTCTGCGCATTGTTTCCGCTTCATTTAATACATTTTGTTTAAACTAAAAGAAGAACTTATCGATAAGCTGCGAGATAACAATTTCGCCTACTGGCAGGGTTTATTCGTTTTTCTATATTATATTGGAAAGTTTTGGGTCGCATTCGATTGAAAATTTGCCACTAGAAATTAAATCTTTTTTCAATCAATATCTTTGTTCATTCCATTTATATATTGTTTTTTAATCATAAATATGCTGATTATGATAGATAGAAGAGCTAAACCAATTTATTAACTCAACTCTGAACTGAGAACACAATCATTGACAGATCTTCTGCTTTTATACTAGCAGGGAAAGTTCCAGAATACTTTTCTGGAGACAGTAAGAAAAGTCCAGAACACTTGTCTGGTAAACTAAAGAAACGTCCAGTATCTTCTGGAACATGAAATAAAGGAAAACATAAAATCAAGGAAATAAATATTTACATATATTATGAATCGCATTGTCTCTAGCGGGATTCGAACCCACTGTCTTTTGATTATGAGACTAGTGCCATGACCATTCGGTCATGGAGATTCGACTGTCTTTTTTCAATGCGGCAATATATTGTTTTTTAATCATAAAAATGCTGATTATTTTTCCTTTCTGTCTACTAATATACGGTGAGAACTTATAATTTACTTTCTACTAAGCATCGTCATTTTCTTTGATTTTGGTGGCACTTAAAAAAATAGTGGGATACATCTCCCCGAAACTTTCTCGCATATTATAATGAATCGTCCAATACAAAATTTATTCCTCTTTCCAAGCATAAAATTTTGGACCTTAGGTAAGGCAGCGAATACCTTACGTAACATATGTGAACGATAGTTTCGGAATATAGATCTCCGGCATGAATTTAGCATTTTACTGAATTTATCAGGAGAATATGTATTTTTGACGATCTCAAACCGAATGAAAGACAACAAAATGTGACACGAAACGGCAATTGTAATCATAAATAAAACAACATTTCATTCATGTTAGTCAATGTGTTTGCATGCATACGAAAGTACCGAAGGACTAACTGCAACCGTTTCGCAAATTTGGCTTAAAATTTGATAAGAATCTACGTTTTAGAGGGTAAACCTATGTGCCAAATTTTATCCATCTAGCTGTTTACGTTTTATAATATCGGATTGTTCACTTGTGTTCTAACAACTGGAGAAACGAATTTTCTCTGAATGGATTTCGTTCAAAAATTGATATAAATCTACAAATTTGGTCATAAGTCCATGTACCATATTACATTCTTCTAGCCAGGAGCTTTTTTTTAGTTCACAGACGAATAAATTTAATGTCAAAAATATGTTTATCAGACACAATGAAGTTTGAAACTTGATGATTCGTCAAAATCGCGTTTCATTTATTTTTTGACGATTATAATATATTTTTTTTATATTTCGTGTACTAAAAATATTGCCAGAAATCAAATCTATGAACCTGTATGCTCGTATGTATGCTTACGCGATAACTCAAAAGCTTACCGATCTAGATATTATGTATATTTAGTATAAGGTGTTGATGTCAAAACTGTGATTCTTTTTCGAATATTAAGCCAAATTCATCTGCAGATGAACGTTTGTGTCTCTGCCATCGTACTAACTCCTGTTAACTAGTTCAATAGATGATATTTTAAATGCGATTTTCACATCAAACATTTAAAATTGAACTGAAGTTCACGTTTAAAACATTTGAAAAGTTTAGATTTTGAATGTGCACTTCACATAAAAACAACTTTCGATTTGTGTCTAATTTTTCACAAACTCCATCAATCTGTAAATTTAAAATGATACTGGGTTTTAGAATATTTTGAAAATGTCCACTAAGGCGTTTATTTAATCACCTTTGTAGGTTATTATAATTTATAACCTAATGTACTGCAGCAACTTTTTCAACCGAACACAGAGTGTACGCTTTGAGTTACAGGCAATGGCATTGTATGCAACATAGAAATTTATGCAAGTTCGAACATTTCTCTAAATTGTAAATACTTATGTTTCTAGAGAAGGAGTACTTTATCACATTCGAAAGAGCTGACCGACATACGGTCAAAGAGGAAGTACTGTAATCGATAAAAAATTAGAACACGCGATTTTGACAAACCTCCACGTTTAGACCTTCCTGAGATCGAAAATACGTTTTTTAGAGTGATGTGAATCTATCTGTGAACATGATAGTTCAAAAATGCTTTGATCTAGATGGATTAAATTTCGTATGTGGTCTTTACACACACATACGAAACAATTTTTATCAAATTTTAAGCGAAATGCAATCATGCGAAGTCAGCCCATCTGACTGTCAGAATGCAAATGAGAATGAGAACTAAAAAAGCCGAAAGATCTGTAAAAATTACATTTTCTATTCAGTTTTAGTATGTGAAAAATTTTGAACTTAATTTTGTTTCTGGATTGACAGTTTGTAGATCGCTTGAATATAAATGAAGTGACTTAATAATAAAATCAAGCATGTGATCTTTTTACTAAAATGCGACAATTTTTACTGTGACAAATTTTAGCTATAGTGAAGGAGAAAAAAGGCGTCAAAAATGCACATTCAGTTTCGATTTACACTATGAAAACCAAAACTCTCATACGCGAGTTTTTGGAAATATAATTCTGAAAACTCCAAGCTTTTATGAGCTTGTCTAAAGTCCAAAATTTATATGGGAAACGGACATGAAACTTTTATTGAAGAGTATGTGAAAAGCTATTAGAAAGACTAATCCTTCTGGTTTAACCCTTTAAAGGGCCATTTTTTTCTAGTCATATTATGTCAAAATATTTTTACGCTTGAAATGAGAATAAGAAAAGGGATTCATTTATCTTATTAGATAAATTTAATTTGATTCATTAATTAATTTGATTAGTTAATTATTAAGTAACAAATCAAGACACATCACTTTGTCTGAGATAAAGAACTAAAGCATCTAAGTTTCTGACTTACTAAAAAAAAATTGTCAGAACTTATGCCAACCTACATAATTTCATACAAAGATTGATAAATTTGGTGGGAAGCACACTTCCCACGGCTCTAGAAAGGGTTAAATAGTCAGCTTTGTTTTTCACAATAGTCAGCTTTGTTTTTTTGTGTTTCAGCTTTGTTTAAACAATAGATAAGTTCATGTGTTTGGTTTTTACTTTCTCGCGTACTTAGTACAGAGAAAGTAAAGCAATCGTCAAAAAACACAATTTTGGAAAATATCCATCTATGACAAGGATAACACAAAAAGGTTTTGAGATAGACTGTTGAAATTCGGTACACGGTCTTTACACCAAATTTTCAGATTTCTATCAAACTTTGAACAGAACCCCTAACAGAAACCCTTGAACAGAACCCTTACCCCTGTCTGTTCGGCTGTTCAAATATATGGTAACTCGATAGTTGCAAAACAAAGAAAGCTATATAGATAAAATTCGGTATGCAGATTTAACATCTATAGAATATATAACTATCAAGTTTTGAGCCAAATTCAAAAGGAATTGACCATCTGACTATCTGTACTTTCAGTAACATGTAAACTCAAAATCTCAATGAAATAAATATATGAAATTTGGTACGGGAATTTCTGACTACAAATGCAGTTGTGTGCCAAATTTTTTGTTTTAATCGGTTGGGAAATACATGTCTAAAATACTAATTCAATTTTGGTATACTATTAACCGCATGCTAGAAACCTCATCAAGGGTGACATTGATATATTCAGTGAAAATGCCAAAAGTTAGAATTTCATAACTATGATATGCCGATACCATATAAGACTTTTTCAGGGAAATCACTCCCTCTGATTTAAACAAGGAAATCAGAAACTATTTTAAAATGTTCAATTTCTTGTTTGTATGTAGTGTAAATATTTATTGTGAATTTTAGTCAATTTTTTTCTCAACCATCTATACTTTATTCATGAGTTCACTATGGTTACAGAGCTGTAAGTTGCATTATAGTATCTGGTTGAACAAGGGTAGTTTCAATTTATTCCAAAAAAAGATTATTGAAAGTTTTAAGCTTAATATCAAATTTTACATCACAGTACATGAATAACTGTTGGTTTTGAAACTAAATTCACTCAATTTTGTAAGAATCATATATATTCATATTTGTATTGCTACACTTATAATATACCCTGTAGTTTCTCCTTATTATTACTGCTGAATTATCACTGGTTACGATTTTTAATCTTATCAGCTTGGCTCGTATATTTGATAGAAGAAATATTTTTAAAAGCATATCGGGGAAAACAAAAGCTTCTGCGCTCGGCTACTTGTAAAGCATGTTCTTATCACAGCCTTATCGAAATAAAAGAGTGGTTTTGGAAACATAATCTGTAGTGATTTATAATCCTCTCGTTCTATGATATAAACTGTCACCTGACAGGGAGTGTCCCGCAAACACACCTGTCTAAACGATTTTTATACAACTTTTTAGGCCTTCTTCCTTAATACTCTGCAACGTTTTCATTACTCACTTTTGTTGCAGCGCCTTCTATCACAAAGTGAAAGACACATTTATGATTGTTTATATCCACTGATGTAAGAACACACTTTAATGTCCTGTTTTTTTTCAAAGTCGAATTAATCCATATGAAATGAAATATAATTTCGTTGACATCATTTTTTGACAAGCCAATGCATGATCCAATTGAATTGTTTTCCTTTGTAAAATCATATCTATTATGAAAAAATGGAATTTTTCTTGCAAATCAGTAAAGGATATTTTTTTTGTAAATTTTTTAGTATTGTGTATCATTAAAAATGCAATTGTAATATTTTTCTTAGGGCATATAATCCTAACTTATAATCCAGATCAGTTAATTTTTCCAAGATAACAAATTATTTATTTTTTAAAATATGACACTAGAATTTTTTTTATTGTTTTTCCCGTTTTGAACTTGAAAGCCGTACATAGTTCTGATTATAACGATGTAAAACATTTTGGATTTTTCCACAGATAACGTTAATAATTTTTTAGAATAATTCATTCTAATTATATTAATATGTTTTAAATGATTATTATGCTATAAATTTATGACTATTATGCATACATTTTTATATAATTTTGATTAATTTTAATATATTTCCTTTTGCTATTTTTAGAAGAATTTAAGCATAGATATTATATGAGACAAAGAATTACAAAATGTGAAATAAATAAATTACGTTTCTAAACTTTTTAAAGAAATGTATTGCAATAATTTAAAATTACATATCATTTATTCTATTTGCAATTATATTTAACTTGATTTATTTCAGATTATTACAATGAAAGTTTGTGCTCTATTTTTCAATAACTTCCCTATATGTTAGAGCTTTAAATGCCGTACATTTGTGTATTTTTGACGATAACACATTATTTGCGCTACTTTAATGCTTTCAGAACTTAATTATCAGCTAATAGATTTATTTAATTAAAATTTGATTTTGAACAAGTGGCGTCATCTATAAACAAATTTGAAAAAATTGATTTCAAAATTCTATAGCATTTATTATAATGAATTATAATTTAAAGATTAAAAAGTAGAAGCCAATTAAAATTAAAATAATTCTACTTCTCAATTTACTAATAAAAGAGCATTTTTAAAAACTGGTTTTATAAAAACTGATTATATTTATAAATCAAGTGTTATAAACTTTATTACTTTCTTTATATACAGTTAATCGACAATTTTGGCCTGCTCTTTCTAACCGAATATTGGTTTTAATAATTTCCTTTAAAACACTTTTTTTGAATACCTTGGAGTTCTGAGTTCCTCAAAAAATAAAATCTAAGCATCAAATTACAGTAGACATTAAAGTCACGTTATTTTAATAACTCACATACATTCTATAGTGTAAATGGACCTTTCTAATGGAGTCAAATCCCATGACATTACAATGCCATTCAAAATGTAATTCTCCGGGTTATCTATCATCCAGAATATCTATTATCTACATTGTCTTTCACTGTGTTAGGATTCCTTTTCTGATTCATAAAGAAAACTGCAAAAATAATAACAGAATCTCTCTTTAACTGTCAGCAGTAAATAAATATTATCGGATCAAATATTCACTGAAATCATAAAAATGGTTTTAACTTCATTGCTAAAATGAAATTTACTTTTAAAAATTATGAAAAAATATTTAAAAATTCCCAAAATTCAAAAAAATGACATATTAAATATTAATTTGTTTAACCTTAAAACAGTGTAAAAATAATTTTAGTACAATAATATTTTCAGCAGTTACGATAAAAAAATTCAAAATTCTTACTTCATTTTTAATAATTTAAAATTCAAATTTCAAAAAAATCAGTCTCAAGTACACATTACTGGTCTCCAAAGTTTATTTGAACTAAATTTAGTAAATCTAAGTCAAAAAGTCTGGTTCCATTGAACCAAACACACAGAACCCTCTTTATTATTTGCAGAGATAGGGATTTCGTTTAATGCTTTTTTCCTTACGCTGTATCATGAATCAAGGAATTTCGTTTTTAACAAGCCGCATTTATACTCTCAGTTTCATTATATTTATCTTGGCATCCATTCTGTACTTGAGAGTGAAAAATTGATTGCTTTATAACGTTTCCTTTTCGCTGAGATGCCTTTTTAAACTTCATTACAAGGCGCGAAGCAGTTTGTGAAACTCTGCTCTGTTGTAAGTTTTGTCATTCAGCAGAAAAATTGTCATTTAAGAAACAATAGCTCTATTTGTCTTAGTCTAGACCTCTCTTTCTATTTTGTGTTAACTGTTTTGTGTTAAGTTGCGATAATTGATTATCCACTTTTAAGCTATGCTATTATCTCCAGAATTATTACAATATGTTCCAAATATTTCTACGATTTTTTTAATTAATTAACTAATTAATTTTTGGTTTCAGAAGTTCTAATTACAGAAAGAGTTGTTCAAGAATTTCTAATTCTATCTAGATGCGTAATTAAATGAAATCTTACTCGTGAGTTTTTATATATTGAAAATCCAATTCTGTTCAAATTTGGTAAACATGCAGCCTGCTTCAAAAACTTGTAAAATTCCTGAAGTAGATTGTAATATGACTGCACCATGGGGAAAGCGCGCTGTAAATCTAGAAACATTCTCTTGGAAACTAATTTGACTCAATTTCAAAGTTTTAAAAATTGCTTTCGTGAAACATAAGGAAAAAAAGAAGAGTCGAGACGAAATCTCTTGCACTGAGAAGGGTATAGGCGTAGTACAGTTATCATATCTAATACATAAAAAGGAATTTTTGTTGTTCGTACTTTATGCGCTGCAGCACCGTTGAAACTTGGTCATTTTGGGCATCTTATTGCTTGCATCTGCGAGAAGGGTATAGGAGTAGTACAGTTATCATATCTAATACATAAAAAGGAATTTTTGTTGTTCGTACTTTATGCGCTGCAGCACCGTTGAAACTTGGTCATTTTGGGCATCTTATTGCTTGCATCTGCGAGAAGGGTATAGGCGTAGTACAGTTATCATATCTAATACATAAAAAGGAATTTTTGTTGTTCGTACTTTATGCGCTGCAGCACCGTTGAAACTTGGTCATTTTGGGCATCTTATTGCTTGCATCTGCGAGAAGGGTATAGGCGTAGTACAGTTATCATATCTAATACATAAAAAGGAATTTTTGTTGTTCGTACTTTATGCGCTGCAGCACCGTTGAAACTTGGTCATTTTGGGCATCTTATTGCTTGCATCTGCGAGAAGGGTATAGGCGTAGTACAGTTATCATATCTAATACATAAAAAGGAATTTTTGTTGTTCGTACTTTATGCGCTGCAGCACCGTTGAAACTTGGTCATTTTGGGCATCTTATTGCTTGCATCTGCGAGAAGGGTATAGGAGTAGTACAGTTATCATATCTAATACATAAAAAGGAATTTTTGTTGTTCGTACTTTATGCGCTGCAGCACCGTTGAAACTTGGTCATTTTGGGCATCTTATTGCTTGCATCTGCGAGAAGGGTATAGGAGTAGTACAGTTATCATATCTAATACATAAAAAGGAATTTTTGTTGTTCGTACTTTATGCGCTGCAGCACCGTTGAAACTTGGTCATTTTGGGCATCTTATTGCTTGCATCTGCGAGAAGGGTATAGGCGTAGTACAGTTATCATATCTAATACATAAAAAGGAATTTTTGTTGTTCGTACTTTATGCGCTGCAGCACCGTTGAAACTTGGTCATTTTGGGCATCTTATTGCTTGAATCTGCGAGAAGGGTATAGGCGTAGTACAGTTATCATATCTAATACATAAAAAGGAATTTTTGTTGTTCGTACTTTATGCGCTGCAGCACCGTTGAAACTTGGTCATTTTGGGCATCTTATTGCTTGCATCTGCGAGAAGGGTATAGGCGTAGTACAGTTATCATATCTAATACATAAAAAGGAATTTTTGTTGTTCGTACTTTATGCGCTGCAGCACCGTTGAAACTTGGTCATTTTGGGCATCTTATTGCTTGCATCTGCGAGAAGGGTATAGGCGTAGTACAGTTATCATATCTAATACATAAAAAGGAATTTTTGTTGTTCGTACTTTATGCGCTGCAGCACCGTTGAAACTTGGTCATTTTGGGCATCTTATTGCTTGCATCTGCGAGAAGGGTATAGGCGTAGTACAGTTATCATATCTAATACATAAAAAGGAATTTTTGTTGTTCGTACTTTATGCGCTGCAGCACCGTTGAAACTTGGTCATTTTGGGCATCTTATTGCTTGCATCTGCGAGAAGGGTATAGGCGTAGTACAGTTATCATATCTAATACATAAAAAGGAATTTTTGTTGTTCGTACTTTATGCGCTGCAGCACCGTTGAAACTTGGTCATTTTGGGCATCTTATTGCTTGCATCTGCGAGAAGGGTATAGGCGTAGTACAGTTATCATATCTAATACATAAAAAGGAATTTTTGTTGTTCGTACTTTATGCGCTGCAGCACCGTTGAAACTTGGTCATTTTGGGCATCTTATTGCTTGCATCTGCGAGAAGGGTATAGGCGTAGTACAGTTATCATATCTAATACATAAAAAGGAATTTTTGTTGTTCGTACTTTATGCGCTGCAGCACCGTTGAAACTTGGTCATTTTGGGCATCTTATTGCTTGCATCTGCGAGAAGGGTATAGGCGTAGTACAGTTATCATATCTAATACATAAAAAGGAATTTTTGTTGTTCGTACTTTATGCGCTGCAGCACCGTTGAAACTTGGTCATTTTGCGCATCTTATTGCTTGCATCTGCGAGAAGGGTATAGGCGTAGTACAGTTATCATATCTAATACATAAAAAGGAATTTTTGTTGTTCGTACTTTATGCGCTGCAGCACCGTTGAAACTTGGTCATTTTGGGCATCTTATTGCTTGCATCTGCGAGAAGGGTATAGGCGTAGTACAGTTATCATATCTAATACATAAAAAGGAATTTTTGTTGTTCGTACTTTATGCGCTGCAGCACCGTTGAAACTTGGTCATTTTGGGCATCTTATTGCTTGCATCTGCGAGAAGGGTATAGGAGTAGTACAGTTATCATATCTAATACATAAAAAGGAATTTTTGTTGTTCGTACTTTATGCGCTGCAGCACCGTTGAAACTTGGTCATTTTGGGCATCTTATTGCTTGCATCTGCGAGAAGGGTATAGGCGTAGTACAGTTATCATATCTAATACATAAAAAGGAATTTTTGTTGTTCGTACTTTATGCGCTGCAGCACCGTTGAAACTTGGTCATTTTGGGCATCTTATTGCTTGCATCTGCGAGAAGGGTATAGGCGTAGTACAGTTATCATATCTAATACATAAAAAGGAATTTTTGTTGTTCGTACTTTATGCGCTGCAGCACCGTTGAAACTTGGTCATTTTGGGCATCTTATTGCTTGCATCTGCGAGAAGGGTATAGGCGTAGTACAGTTATCATATCTAATACATAAAAAGGAATTTTTGTTGTTCGTACTTTATGCGCTGCAGCACCGTTGAAACTTGGTCATTTTGGGCATCTTATTGCTTGCATCTGCGAGAAGGGTATAGGCGTAGTACAGTTATCATATCTAATACATAAAAAGGAATTTTTGTTGTTCGTACTTTATGCGCTGCAGCACCGTTGAAACTTGGTCATTTTGGGCATCTTATTGCTTGCATCTGCGAGAAGGGTATAGGCGTAGTACAGTTATCATATCTAATACATAAAAAGGAATTTTTGTTGTTCGTACTTTATGCGCTGCAGCACCGTTGAAACTTGGTCATTTTGGGCATCTTATTGCTTGCATCTGCGAGAAGGGTATAGGCGTAGTACAGTTATCATATCTAATACATAAAAAGGAATTTTTGTTGTTCGTACTTTATGCGCTGCAGCACCGTTGAAACTTGGTCATTTTGGGCATCTTATTGCTTGCATCTGCGAGAAGGGTATAGGCGTAGTACAGTTATCATATCTAATACATAAAAAGGAATTTTTGTTGTTCGTACTTTATGCGCTGCAGCACCGTTGAAACTTGGTCATTTTGGGCATCTTATTGCTTGCATCTGCGAAAAGGGTATAGGCGTAGTACAGTTATCATATCTAATACATAAAAAGGAATTTTTGTTGTTCGTACTTTATGCGCTGCAGCACCGTTGAAACTTGGTCATTTTGGGCATCTTATTGCTTGCATCTGCGAGAAGGGTATAGGAGTAGTACAGTTATCATATCTAATACATAAAAAGGAATTTTTGTTGTTCGTACTTTATGCGCTGCAGCACCGTTGAAACTTGGTCATTTTGGGCATCTTATTGCTTGCATCTGCGAGAAGGGTATAGGCGTAGTACAGTTATCATATCTAATACATAAAAAGGAATTTTTGTTGTTCGTACTTTATGCGCTGCAGCACCGTTGAAACTTGGTCATTTTGGGCATCTTATTGCTTGCATCTGCGAGAAGGGTATAGGCGTAGTACAGTTATCATATCTAATACATAAAAAGGAATTTTTGTTGTTCGTACTTTATGCGCTGCAGCACCGTTGAAACTTGGTCATTTTGGGCATCTTATTGCTTGCATCTGCGAGAAGGGTATAGGCGTAGTACAGTTATCATATCTAATACATAAAAAGGAATTTTTGTTGTTCGTACTTTATGCGCTGCAGCACCGTTGAAACTTGGTCATTTTGGGCATCTTATTGCTTGCATCTGCGAGAAGGGTATAGGCGTAGTACAGTTATCATATCTAATACATAAAAAGGAATTTTTGTTGTTCGTACTTTATGCGCTGCAGCACCGTTGAAACTTGGTCATTTTGGGCATCTTATTGCTTGCATCTGCGAGAAGGGTATAGGAGTAGTACAGTTATCATATCTAATACATAAAAAGGAATTTTTGTTGCTCGTACTTTATGCACTGCAGCACCGTTGAAACTTGGTCATCCTGGGCATGTTAGTGCTTGCATCTGCGAGAAGGGTATAGGCATAGTACAGTTATCATATCTAATACATAAAAAGGAATTTTTGTTGTTCGTACTTTATGCGCTGCAGCACCGTTGAAACTTGGTCATTTTGGGCATCTTATTGCTTGCATCTGCGAGAAGGGTATAGGCGTAGTACAGTTATCATATCTAATACATAAAAAGGAATTTTTGTTGTTCGTACTTTATGCGCTGCAGCACCGTTGAAACTTGGGCATCTTATTGCTTGCATCTGCGAGAAGAGTATGGGCGTAGTACAATTATCATATCTAATATATAAAAATGAATTTTTATTTGTTCGTACCTTATGCGCTGTCATACCGTTCAACCAATTCCGATTAAACATTACCGACTTATTGCTTGCACTTTCGTGAAAATTATAGTTTAAAATTGACAATTGGCTAAAGGCAAACAGTAAACGCCAAACGGCATATGCATTTGGAGTTAATAGAACAAATATCAAACAAAATAGAATTATTAGGATTGAAGTCAATCAATGTGAGAGAAATAAAAGCGAAAATATTTAGAGCGAGTTCTAATTTTCTTTTCCTTCTTGTTAATGAATAGTCATCAATACAGGATGTTGTCGTTCATAGTGCACAATATTTTCTCTGCGGCAAACCGCACATACTATTCAGAGTTTTTCTCACACATACATAATTATTATTATCAATGTCGATCAAGACAATTTATATATAAAATAAATTTTCTTGTGCAAACAGTAATTTTTCTATTTATTCAGTGAATTGACAAACAATATTTTGGTTATACAAGCGTATATCGTGTTGATTGCTTCGACCAAAAATATGCCCCAAACGTTCGTCTCTTAATAGATATACCGGAGCAGCACGTAGAAACCAGCCAACAGCGAGCAATAAAGCAGATTGTTTACAAATTGCAAATTCTCGTGCTTCAGAATCTCAAGATCAACATGCGGCTAAAATCGAAAGACAACGTTTATATGCTACCTGATCACGTACATAAGAATCAAAAGACCAATATGCGGCAAGAAGCGTAGCAACTATTCTTAAGGGAAAGTCGATTGGATAAGATGTGCTTATTCCACGCATTCTCATTATTCCCACTAACATGCCTTTTGATATCAAACGACTGCAATTCCCCATTCTTATTTGATTTTGTGAGAAATTTATTTGAATTTACTGAAGACGGGAAAACGAAAAATATTGTTTACCCTAAGGCACTTGAATAATAAGATAAAATAATAGAATAAATATTATTTGTACTTCTCCTTTATATACCATTCAATTTCAATGAATGTATTCATTGCCGACAAGAAAATAAATATCATTCTTTCTATCGTTCCTAATTAAACACGGCAGCTATTTTAAATTTCAAACGATATTTCCAAACTTATTTCTTCTGTGGCAGCAACACGCTGGGTATCAGCTAGTTCTTAATATAAATAAAGATCATTGTCTGTGTATATATTTCTGCTTCACATTTCCTTCTAAATAATTAGATCAGTTCAACCAAATATTGCATGCTTATTACACAAGACATGAGAAAGAATAGAATCAACTTTTCAAAGCACAAAAAATAATTAAATATTCTCTTAATTTGAAATGAACAGAAATTCCAGTCTTTTTTTTTAACGTTTTAAAATATTCTACCGGTTTTTTTTTGTTTTGTTTTTTTCAGTTTCAATTAAAAACGAATACAAATTTTGACGTTTTCCCACGATAACTGCGAAAAATATTTATGTGCAAACCTAATTTTCACAAAATCTAAAAACTAAAAAAAAATTCCAATTGTACTATATTGTTTGCTTTGTAATTTATTTTTATTTTATTAACTTCTAGAAATACTGTATGCATATTTTAAATAATAATATATTTCAACGTTCAACTGAAATTCAAACCCTTTTCAATGTTATTTTAAATATTTAGTCGTTTGGTTTTCTTTTGATTAAAAGTAAGTGAAAAGAGTTCTGTTTAATATCTAATGTTGGCATGAAGAGTTAGAAAGTGAGTTTATGATAAATCAAAAGTCAAAAGATGTATTATTAGGATAATGGCACTACGATATCTTGGAACTTGATACTATTAGGAAGGTTTATATAGATTATAAACCTATTTTATAACGATTATTTATATCCTTAAACGATTAAACCTATAAACGATAATTTAATATCCTTATATAGAACAGATATAAGGATATTAAAATAACAGGGCTATGATGTCTCCACAATTAGTTTTTAAAAATAGTTTATTCACAAAATTATGGACAATAAGTTGTGCATATTAGTTTTAAGTGAAAACAATTAATATGCCAGGTGAAACAGTTGGTCACCAAAGGAGGCTAATTCAAAAATTTATGTTTGCAAAAAAGTTATCATAAAATTGTTTTTCTTAATATGCAACACTTCAACATTTTCTGTTTTCAATGCATCTTTAGACATTTTCCCGATTATATATATTGTTAATCAAAAACTGAAAATTCTTTTAATACAAATAAATTTCCTTATTTCTTAGATGTATTTCTTTTACTAAAAATTAAAAAAATTATTTCAAGAAATTTTCAATTCTCATAGAATATTTTTTAAAAAATCTTTCAAGGTAACATTGCCACTCAGTAAAAAACAAAATATCCTTCGGATTGGACTTCGCAGAAAGTTCCAAATAAAAACAAAACCCATCAGAAATTCAATTTTGTAGCGATTTTTTTCCCGCTTACTTTCAACTACCCCGTAGAACTAGCAACGCACAGACATAAATTCTGTAAAAACACAACAGCACGTGGATTTATTCGCTACCATATCACAGTGAAACAGAGGTTGGTCAAGAAACAAAAATTGAGTTCGAAAATCTAATTTTATCTCCCTGAATTCGAAAGCAGAAAGTTATACCTCTAGGCTAAAGAACATGCGAGTGAGATTACGACATAGATTTTATATCTCTGCTCCCCATGTTTTATGTAGCTTTGATTCCTTCTTTTTTTCAAAGTGTAAGCAGTACAAATATGAAAAATCTGAAGTACAATTCATTTTTTTTTCTTTTTGAAATTTAATTTAAAAATACCAGCTTATACTTTCTCGTATATATAGTATAGGAGAATAGTTATAGTATCTTCAAAGTATATAGTATAGTAATCTTCAAAAAATTCGAACTCGAGATTTTTTATGAATTTCTAAGCTGTAAATCTCCCGAAGTTTGAAAAGAACATTTTTGGAAAATGTCATTTTGTCTGTGACAAACAAAATTCAAAACTGCTTTGAGCTAGTTGATTAAAATTTGGTATATGGTCTTTACACCAAATTTGCATATTTCTGTCAAATATTGAGTAAAATCTGTTCACAAGAAGTCTGTCTATCCGACTGTTCGAATATACGATCGCACGATAATTACAAAAAGAAGAGAGCTAGATAGATAAAATTAAATACGCGGATTTAACATGTATTTTGTAGACACGTATTTTGAAATAAAACCACCAACGGGTTGACTGTCAGTCATTCTCTACTTTCAGAATCCTGTAAACGCAATAACCAACCTTTGGTGATCTATTGTTTCTCACAGAATATTGGTTGTATTTGATTTAAATTAAATCTCTTATGTATTACTTTATAAATATGATTACCTCGAAATAGAAAACGCTTGTCTGATTAAGTAACATATTCATAGCATCAAAATGCTACTAAGCAATTAAGTGTCTGGATCGTTTATTTCAAAATACACATTATGTTTTAAGATAATATAACTTTATTTTCTAATTTTTCATGTAAACAGCCTATTTATTAAATATTTAGTATTTTTCTTCCTTTGACTTCAACAATGGAAGAAAATCTCGCGATTAAGTATTTGATAAAACAATTAAAACAGGTTTGAATTTCATTGAAACATTGGAATCTATAGTTAAAATTATGCGAAAAAAATTAATATTTTTAGAAAAATTTACATGTCATTTAAATTATCATTGCAAAGATACTATTTTGAATTTTATGAACAATATAAAAATAATTTTCGTGTTTTCTGGAGTCATAACGGATAAACCCACATTCCCTGAAGTTGCGATTACGATTCTTATTAAAGAAACAGCATGATTTATATTAATAAGAGTTTCAAAAAAACTCCACCTTTAAATGCACATTCTCACCTTCTAAAGTATATCTTTGCCGAATTCGTATCTCTCTGTATAATGAATGATCTTATACAGATCGGCACATAAACATAGACACTCTCATTCCTTTTCATATGTATAGATATTTCGTAAAACTCACATCTTAGGGATTGGCTTGTTATATATGAGAAATATTGATTTTTTCCGTACACCGGAAAAATATTGATATTATTTAGTTCCAATTCATTTTTCTCTTACATTGATTACTCTTCAACGCATTTTAATAAAGATATTTTCATACTTTTATAATAGGGATATAATATATATATATAGGGAAAATAAAAGGGATGTAGCACGGACCATTTTAAAATTTTGATATATATTTCATTTTGTCAAAATATACATTTAATTTGATCAATTTACGTGGCAATTCCGTAAAAATTTCCAAAATTAAACTAGAGTTTTTTTCTTGAATGACATCACCGTCAATTTGTGATCTCATTTATTTAACTTTTCAAATTTTTACAATGTCAGACGTAATGAAAATTCAACTAATTAAATGATGTGCTGGTTGGAAATTTGTTTTCAAAACTATGAGGAAAGTAAGTAGAATATATCAGTTTCATGTACAATATTGATTATCATAATTATATCCTATAATTATTTGTGGTTTAACCATAGAGTACGTCTTTCCATATTGCCTTATCGTCCAGGGTAATCATTGCTTCGCCACTAAAATTAAACGCACACTGTAGTGAAAGCTTTATATCCCCTATTTCGGAATGTCTCAAGCATCCACTTCTAATACAAAGGTATGATTCGTCACCGAAGTGAGTGTAACTCGAGCATACATCTTTATTATACTCATCAGGAAGCGACAGCGGGTCATCATAATGGAAACTTCTCATCTTTATATCTGAGATATCAACCCGGTGAGATATTATTGTTGTAAAATGTGATCGTAAAGATTGTTTACAAACTTTAAGGCTATGTCAGTCTAAGAAGCCATTTTTGCAAAAAAAGATAGAGAGGAACATGTGACTTTTGCAATAGAACAACGATTTCAAGTAATTTTTGTAATAGAACAAGGATTGCAAGAAACAAGTCATTTTTACAATTGAACAAGGATTGCAAGAAACATGCAGTTTTTGTATCTGAACGAGGATTACAAACGTAACGAGTGACCATTTCAGTGAATTAAATAAAACTGTCAGTTAATTGAATAAACGGTACGGATGCATTAAAATATGTAGGTTTAATAGAATACAAGTTTAATAATAGCGGAATAACTTGATTGGAAATAGAAAGTGTGTATCACTTCGAACGGCAAGTTTTATGGACCCTCAAATTTAATTACTCCAAAGATTTGTTTTGATATTGTGACTTACTTACAGGTTTTTACTATCATACGTATTACTTACAAGTTGTTATTCATTCATTTGTGTTATCGTGTTAGTGTGAATTTGTATACTATTTAATCTTAACTACACATTTTATATCTTTTATTCTTTTCTCTTATTTAATTTATTAACAAAGAGATCACAGTAGCGATTGTTCTTTGCTTTTACGAATTAATGTTCTATTGCAAAAATTATTTGTTTATCTAAGACCGCCGTACCTGTAAAATATGTAAACGATGTTCCATGACATCCTGAGCTTGATGATATATATTTTTATTAAAAACTAACTGGTACCTGGCGCGTTGCTGCAGTAGAAGAATTAATTTTGAAACAAAAGATATAATTAATCGTTTGAAATTTGAAACAGCGCTCTTGTTCAATTAGAAACGATATTAACTTTCTTGCCGACAATGAATACATTCATTGAAATTAAGTGATATATAAAGAAGAAATAAAATATAAATAATGTTTATTCTATTTTTTCCTTCTTTAGATATAATAATTGGACTATGCCTATAACCTTTCGTAAACAATAAATTGACAAAGTTTCATCGCAATCAGATGAACGGTACGGTATAAAATATGAACAAACAAATATTTATTTTTATATATTACATATCCTACAGAGCCTAAACTTACATGTCGATTTTCATCATACAGTACCAAAGTCATATGTAAGTTATAAACTGAATGCTCAAATAATCAATTTTTGTGATATCAAAAATTGCATTTTCAAATCATTTAAAAGAAATCTACAAACATGATTTTAAACCACAAAATCCAAAACGAAATTTAATCGATTGAATTTTTAATCAAATCACTTTTAAAAATACGCATCGTGAAATTTCTGATGCATGTAATACTTCAAAAATATTACAAAACATATGCCAGTTTTATAGCGCGGATTCAGAATTTTTCCCAGATAAAATATGACAGCTCCACTCCACTCCCTCCTTGTTTGTTGTAGCTAGCCGGGTGCAAATTAATCATTCCGTGACAGGTACTGCTACTTTTTCTTCCCTCACCACCTGGTGGATAAACAAGGAGCTACATTTGCAAATGTGAGAGGGAGATGTTCTCTAGAAGGCAAACGTTTTTATCTCTTCCTTTGTTGGGGTTGAGATATTGGTGTTGGGTGAGGGATACAGAGGATCTGATTTTCAGCCGCGCAGCTTTAGAAGACGATAATGGATAACTGCAGTTTAGGCCTGGGAATGTTTGGGGAGGAAAAATGAATAGTTATTCTTGGGTATACCTATCTAACAGTATTTCCTTACATTTCTGTTATTTAACCTAATTTTCGGTTGAAATTTTAATTTATAACCAGTAATTTTATTATTTATATCTGAATTTTTTTATTTATGATTTTATTATTTAAGTATACCAGTATACCAGCAATTTTAGTATTTATATTTAGATATTCAATAATTATTGATGAAATATATATTTTTATCAAATACAGTATATTAAAACATACTTCACAGTATTTGATGATAAAAAAAAATGCATTATAAGTGTAACATACTTGAGAATTCAAGCAATAAACTAGAGGGAATGCTCACCCCAAAGCTTTCTTCTATCTCTGTAATAAATTTGTCATGCTAGAGAACGCCTTGCATGACATTGGCGCACAATAGTTACGAAATATTTTTGGCGTGAATTTAGCATTTTTACTGAATCTATCTTGTCATCCTTGGCGAGTTATTTGGCGATAAATCACTGGCATGCAATTAATAGTATTTAAAAAACGAATTTGTGTTTTAGACGTGTTTTCCCAACCGATTGGAATAAAACTATACTTGTAGTTACAAAATCTCATACCAAATTCAATATATGTAAGTCATTGCGTTTTTGAATGATCATGGTTACTTATTTATGAAAGTACAGACTGATAGACAGTCACCCTGTAGTTAGATTTAGCTCAAAATTTGGTAGGCGTCTGCTCTATGGTTGTTAAATTTGTGTTCTGAATCTTATCCATCTAGTTTCTTCGTTTTGTAGTTATCGTGATTGCTTGTATCTGAGCAACCGGACAGACGGACTTCCCCTGAACAGTTTACTCAAAATTTGCCAGATATCTCAAAATTTGTTGTAAATTCTGTATACCAAATTTCATCTGGTTACCTCAAAGCGCTTTTGAGTTATCTTTTTCCCAGACGGACAGACAGGTAGGCATTTTTCAAAAATGTGTTTTTCGAATTCAGGGAGGTCTAAAACGGGGAGATTCATCAAAATCTCGAATTGGAATATTTTCACGATTACTGTACTTTCACTATACTACGTGTACGATAAAGTAATATAACAGAAATTAAATCATTAATAAATAACTTATTTCATATTCATTCTTATGAAATAAAGTGTTCTATTATCGATATGCAGAAATATTCATGTAATATTATTTTATTTTAAATATATTTTAAAAAAAAGCAAAATTATCATTAACTTTGTATAGCATAAGCACAACTAAAATTAAGATTTTAGACAAAATATTTTTGCATACAAAATGACGGTTTTTTATATAGATATTTCAATTCATTATGGAATTTTTGAAAGTAAATATACAGGGTAGTTATACTTAAAGTCATCCTGTTTAGACCTGCGTAGTGTCCGCTCTAGTAGAAGGATGTCGAAAAAACTTGATACTTAGGTTGTATGAATCATGGGGAACAGAAATCTGAAAAAAAAAAAAATAGTTCCAATTTTAACCGCTAGGTGAGAAGGCGGCGCACGAAAAACAAAAAACACAATTTGGAACTTAAAAACTTTATTTAATTACAATATACGTTCAATGTGCATTCCATTTATGTCAAGCCCTTATTCAAAGCATGTTATGGCGTGTTCAACAGTGGCACGAAGGGTTTCTCAATCAATTGCAGCAACATGACGTGTTATACGTGCTTTCAATTCATGCAGAGTCCGTATGCTTCCTCCATAGACACGAACTTTCAGGAATCCCCACAACCAGAAATCAAAGGGATTCAAGTCCGGAAAACACTGAGGTCAGGCAGTTATAAAACTTCTTGAAATTACCCGTTGATACTCAAAATAGGCACGAAGCAATGCCGTCACTGGTCGAGCAATGTGAGATGGTGCACCATCTTGCATGAAGACAATAGTCCCTAAACATTCTCGTTCTTGTAACGCAAGAATGACTTGCTGCTGATGAAGGTCGCGGTAACGGGCACCCGTAACGGAACACCTTTGAGGGCCATGAGGAGTGTTTGTTCTCCTCAAAAAAAAAAGTGACCACGAATGAAATCAGCAATAAAACCACACCATATAGTAATGTAATCAGGATGTAGAGACTGTTCATGCACATCATTAGGACTTGCAGTACCCCATATGCGACAGTTCTGAGTACTAACTGCTCCGCCTAGGGTAAAATAAGCCTCGTCCGACCACAAAATTTTCCAAGACAATGAATTGTCAACGGCTATTCTGGCTAAAAAGATCTAGCAAATTGATTTCGTTTCTCCGGGTCTGCAGGATTCAGCGCTTGCACATGATGAATGTGTATGGATACCACTTTACAATGAGTCGAAGAACTTTTCGTGCTGTAGACCAAGGGAGGGACAAATCACGTGTCACCGCTTGAGGACTTGATGAAGAATATTACGAATCAGACGCTCTTTCGACGCGGCAAGAGTGATATCTTCCGCAGTTTCATTTCCGTTATCTTCCTTGTACCGCACCCAACTCTCCAGTCTCTTCAAATTTAATAATCATCTTTTTCAAAGCCTGCCTGCACATAGGCCCTTTTCGTAAGTCTTTCAAGCGCCGATATTCTCGCAGTGCAGCTCACGAATTATGCTGCTCTCATAAAACAATTTTATCAGTTAAGCTCTTCCTTTCTTCTCTAACGACATGACGAAGAATGATTTTGCGGCACTGAGTACTGGCTTTTTAAATTACTCTAAATTTGCATAACGGTCTTTATCGTATATGAAAACCGCCATCTATCGACCGAAATTTGAACTAATTTTTTTTTCATTGCAGATTTCTTTTTCCATGATCCATACAACCTAAATATCCAGTTTCTTCGACATCTTTCCACTAGAGCGGACACTACGCAGGTCTAAACAGGGTAACTTTAATTATAACCACCCTGTAAATAAAGATCATTGTGGTTATGCATATATGCAACACAACTGTTCCTAATGGACTGAATTCAATCAAATTTGTACACTTATTATAAACTAGTCGCTTCAGGTGACTAACTGGCTTGCCGGGCATATTAGCTATATTTAATTTCAGTTTATTCGTTTAGTTATAACTTCACGTAATGGTTCTGTCAAATTGCCGGACATTGAAGCGTGTTATTTTAATTGTCTGGCATATGTACAGTTCAATGTATACATGAACTTTGTTAATGGATATCGATCGAATTACATCATAGCGCTGCTAAAAACGTAAAAGCGGGTTCATCTATCTTCTTAATTTCTTTGTATTGTAACTTCATTTTATTTAATACTTCATGTTGTTTTTGTTGTCTTGTAAACTACACAAATATTAAACAGACTCCGTTTTCAAAAATGGAAGAGAATCATGTGATTAAATATTTGATGAAGCAATATAAACAGTCTGAATTCAAGTGCAGCATTGTAATTTACTTTTGAAAATTGAGTAAAAGAAATTTTTAACAAAATGCCAAGGTTTTTTTTTAACTTTTAAAATGGAATAAAAATTATTTTCGTGCTGTAATACTTTCGGAAGTTATAGTGATCATTAAAATTAAAATTTCGCTTCGTTTTTAAATAATTAAAATTCTAATTTAATTTTTTTTTTAAATCACACTGAAGTACCCATTCCCATTTGCTAAAATATATTTTTTCCAAACTTATTAGCTCTAAGTCATACCACCTAGCCTGTAGAGCACCAGTATACACACTCAGACACATTCATCTTATTATTAGCAGATACATAATGTTAATAAAATTGTGAGGTATAATTGAAAAACGTCACACTAAAATGGGAAATATCTCAGAGATGAATCGTGTGCATAGATTCGTATGTAAATTATTCCGCTTTGGGGATAATATTTATTGTTATACTATCACTTTACTTGTTACCTTTCATATTTTCTTATATAGTATTTATTAAATTAATAAGACACAAAAATCAATAAGAAGGATCTTTCTTCTAGTTACTCGTATATTCATACAGTGTGGCCAATTTTGTCTTTAGTCTCGTCTTACAGAGAAGGTATTTTATCACTCTTTTAGTATAACGGTAGAATCCAGGATTTTCATATGAAGATTTGCTATCAGTATCACATATAAAGTCATACTTCTGATCTTCAACCCGCCCGAAGGCACACGGATAAAAATACCGAATGACCGAACTGCCGCAACAGCAACACTGGCGGGAACTGTAGTTGAGTCCTAAGGGCCATCATCGGCAACGGTACAATCCTTCCCGAAGGAAGTATGTCCCATCAATGATGGAAGAAACTAGATCCCCCACCTTTTGTGTACCCTCCAGGGTGGCGAGAACCAACGACCATACCGGAAGCATCTCGTCCTCATTTCGAGGTGCCCCCCGGAGATTAGTATCACATATCAAAACTCACTTATGAAAACTGTTGTAATTAGTAGCGTTTCTGGAGATATATAGCGTTCAGAATACAAATGACCAGACAGTGAAGAAATCATTTGACAAGACTGGTCTAAAATTCGCTGTATAGTTACAAATCTGAGGATAAAAAAATGCTACAAATAAAAATCAGATCTATATATATATATATATTATTTACCTAATCCTTTGTGCTCAGATCTATCATGTTTAAGCAAATGCAGAAAGACAAATAGATAATTTTCCCGGCTTTTCAGAAGTTGATATGTATCTACAATACTAATGTGAAGGCTACATACCAAATTTACATAAAAACATTTTTTCTCTCTTTTTGAATTGTCCTATTCACAGAGAGACATAATTCAAACTGGCAGGGGGTTCCATGAAAGTGTTGCGCATGCTCCCTAACAAATGTAAAAATCTGTCCCTTCCTCCGCATAAAGAATCCGGAATTTGAAGTATATCCGTAAAAGCCAAGACTACTGCTTTTTTTTTTTTTTTTTTTTTTTAATTTTCAATCCCATGCATGAGTTTTTGGTGCTTTGTAGCATAGTGAACAAAATTGAGTATTCATTTTGAGCGTTTTTAATCTCGAATAGATCGAAAAAAAATTGAAACGGAACTCTAATTGTAGTCACAAGATCACATACCAAATTTTATTAATTTAAGTTATTGCAACTTTCAGTTATGGCATTTTCATGGGTACAAATGTACATATCACAAACGACTGACTCATAAATGGATTTGGTACAAAGTTTGATAAAAATTGTCACTTTATACTCAAAACTGTGTACTAATTTTTATGCATTTAGCTTTTTTGCGTTTTGTAGCTATCTTGTTCATTTGCACTCAGAACGAAAAAACGAAACAAACAACATTCGTTTGCAAACAAACAAATTGTATTTGTGGTATTGCACGAATCCCATCGGGGGGCACATCAGATGCCAGGATGAGGAGCTTCCAATACGATGACTGGCTCCCACCACTCAAGTGGGTATAGAAATGGCGGGGATTGACTGCTTTCTACAAAGACTGGACTTGATTCCCATAGGAAAGGTTGAACCGAGGCCGGTGATGGTCCTTAGTACTCAATTTTAGTTCTCGCCAATGTTGTCGTGGCGGTCCGGTCATTCAGATTAAATCAGTATGCCTGAATGGTTGGGCGGAGTAGCCAAGATGCGGTTATAGTATTGCATTTCTGTCAAAATTTGATAAAAAAATCTATAAATTTGGTACTACTCATATACTAAATTTCCTCCGTCTACCTTAAAGCGATTTTTGAATTACGTGTTTTCAGAAATATAAATATACTAATGTGTTTTTCGGATTCAGAAAAATCTGAAACGGGAGTTAAGATCGAAACAAGTTTATCTCCCAAAAAGATTAGAAGAGAAGTGTAACAGATATTTTTAACTTCATAGTACTGTTTATATGTTGTCAGCCCTTGAAGTATCTCTGAAGTTCTCTAAGATACCAAGAATTAGTAACAATATATCATCTAATGATGAGCAAATTAAATTTTTTAGAATATCTGTTCGCCATTTAAGCAACAATTCATTCTTCATAGAATTAAATTCATGTCATGGTAATAACAGCGGTCTCAAACAATCAAGCAATGCTATTCTTCAAAACAGAACCACATAGCGTGAATGGTTTAACTCAAAATAGAACTCCTATGGCAAAAATCAAAACTCATACTAAGAAACTAAATTTAGAACCCACTAGAAAAATTCTTTGCTATATGTAATATTATTTTTAAAAATTCGAAACAAATCACAAATATTTATATTTTTTTGCTCATCTTCCTTCTTGATATATGAAAAAAATATGTTTCTTATTTTCCAGGTGGAGTGGAGAGTCCACCCCCTACATTTCCGAACCTGGTAAGTTCCTCATCTTCATCCCCGTCTGCCCGGGGTGCCGAGGAGGAAAGGGGAGAACCCCTGAGGACGTGTTACCCGGGCCTGTGGTACGGTCTGCCCGCCTTCAAGTCCGTGGCCACTTTCGAGTCCAGTTTCCCGCTCTTCCCTTTTTTCACTCCGCACCTGCTCGCTTCCACCGACAACCACCTCAACTCAACTCATAATGGAACAGGTAAGGAGCTAAACCTTCGGAAACCACCGGTTTACCGAATCAATAATTTAGATAAAGGCTATGCACACGCTGATGAATCAATGAACCAGCTGATAAGTAAAGGGTATTGAAATTTTTTAATGTGTCAGGAAAAAAATGGAATTTGAAAAAGGTTTTATTGAATATTTGTAAAGATTTCTTCTCTAATATCATATTTTTTGAGGATTATATAATGATGTTTGGGACATCCGATAAGAAGCACAATACTAAAAAAAAATAGTTATTTGTTTTCTATTATTTCCAAATAAAATTGAGTAAATCTTTTAAGAATTAATGTAGATGTCTTTTTTTAACTAACTTTTAAAGTTTTGGAACATTTTTTATATAAAATCTAACAAAAAGATGTTTTTAAAAAAAATTTTAATGTTTTGGAACTTTTTAATAAAATCTAATAAAAGAGAGGCTCTTTCTTTAAATTAACTTTATTTTTATTTTTTTTGTTGTTAAAGCCAACAAAAAGGATGGAAACGGGCATGTTTAAATGCACTGCAAGTGGATATTTCTGCATTTCCAATATATATATATATATATATACATAATGATAAGAAAAACCTACAATCTTTATAATTAGCATTTATCCAACTTTTCAAAAATGATAAAAAAATATTAAATACCTTCAGAGAATTTTTAAAATTATGTTTTTCATAAAAAAATTTAAAAGCCTAATTAAAAAAATATTTCAACATACATAAAATAACCCAGATTAGAAATATTAAATGCGTCTTAAAACAAATGAGAAATCTTGTATCCATTAAATTTGAAAGCATTTATTTATAATTTTTTTAAAGAGCCAAGCAATAAACATGAATTCATGAATGTATGCATATATCTCAACATATAATGTGCTTATATATATATATATATGTGCACAGTAAGAAAATGTGCATTTCCCAATATATGTGATGAAATATGTGAATAGATATTGATTCCGAAACTTACTGAATTTATTGGATCAATCAGTTTTATTTTTTTAAATTACGATTTTATAGAAATCTGTTAACTGAAAAAACAGGCACTATTGTGTAGGTTCTACTCAAATGCACGTACGTTGAGAATATTGCTGCAATTTCTAGAAATATTCTTGAAAAAAAGCGCTTTTTCGCTTTTTCATAAATAAGAATTTCTTTGAGAATTAATCATCACTGGTATTGAATCAGAAATCTAAATTTTAAATCCTCAAAATCATACGAAACACCTTTTTAATCCTTATTTCTTCTTTTTGGATGAATGGGCTTGACAATAGTATGTCTTGTGTTAATGAAATTAGAAGTAAATGCACAACTAAATAGTTTAATATTCACCTTATAAATATTAGAATAATGAAATTACAAAGATAACCAACTCGAGTGGTCTCTTTAAAACTTTCTCGCATAGTCTCTAATAAACTTATCATGCCAGAGAACACCTTAAATGAAACTGGCATGTGATATAGTCTGTGTATTTTCTGTAGGCGGTTCAAGGTTACATTTTCTACCTCGTTATTGGTTGTCTGGTACCAGTAACGCGGTAGAAAATGTGACCTTGAACCGCCTACAAAAAAATGCATAGACTATAGTTACGAAATATTAACTTTTGGCGAGAATTTAGAATTTTTCCTGAATATATCGTGTCATCCTTGGCGAGTTATTTGGCGCTTATTCCCTGGCATGTGTTAATAGTATCCGAAAATCGAATTTGTGTTTTAGACAAGTTTCTCTTAACCGATTGAGAAAAAAAATTGATGCAAAACTGTACTTGTAGTTACAAATTGATATATTTTAGTCGCGGCATTTTTGAATTATCGCGTTTACATGTTTCTGAGAGTACAGACCGACATCACATCGTTGGATTTGGCTTAAAATTTGTCAGATGTCTACCCTATAGACGTTAAGTATATGCACCGAATTTTATCTATCTAGCTCTCTTCGTTTTGTAATTATTCTGTCAACTTATATTCAAATAGACTGACTT
Organism: Argiope bruennichi; assembly: GCF_947563725.1. Lineage (NCBI taxonomy): Eukaryota > Metazoa > Arthropoda > Arachnida > Araneae > Araneidae > Argiope > Argiope bruennichi. The sequence continues at coordinate 111,151,185 of NC_079156.1, forward strand.
CAGATTTTACACAAAATTTGATAGAAATCTGCAAATTTGGTATGAAGATAATATATCGAATTTCCACTGTCCAGCTCAAAGCATTTTTGAGTTATCTTTGTCACAGGTAGACAGACGGAGACAGACACTTTCCAAACAGACACTTGTCGAACTCAGGAAGGTCTGAAATGTAGAGATTCGTCAAAATCTCGCGTTCGAATTTGTCAGCGATTATTATACTTTCTCTATACTATATATACGAGGAAGTAAAAGGAGAACATATAATGAAAGAATACATAAATATCATAAATATACGAAAAAATGTAATTTATTTTGTTGCTTGAATTAATCATATTATTAGCATTCCAACCATTTTTAATAGGATGCCTTGCTGTATTTATATTTACCTAGATAATATAAATAAATAGAATAGAATAGTATAATTCAGTGTTGTGAAATTCCTAAAAATACCTGCCAATCCAAATGCTATTTTTTAACCTTGTAGTCTACTAATGAACTACCTGAAAGTCTACTAATTATAATTAATTGGCCAGAATTGAATCTAGAAAAGCAATTGTAAAAGCTTGTATAACAAATGCTTGATTTCTATAAAATAAACCATCAAACACATAGATTACTCATACTTTTTAATTTAAAAGATTTCTGTAATAATGTCGGTAAAAACCAATAAATCATTTTTTTCCACACATTTTGATCGTTCACACCCTCGAACTCGCATCGCTCAGTCTCCAGACCCCTTTCAATCACTCGACGAAATCCATCTCCCTCGACTCCCCGTTTGAATGTCAGCACCAAAACGATCCCTCTTTAAACCCCATTCAAATTTTCAAGCCCTTTTAAGCTGCCGACAGATTTTTTTACACCCACTTTAAAAGTGTAGACCTATTGACACCATCCTCTATGGGAGAGCGGAAGGTACAGGTGAATAAAGCGGTAGAGTAGTAAGCATGGACGTAAAGGGGGGGGAGGGGTAGAGAGAGAAAAAGCCTACTAAACTCAATTATTGAGTTTAGTCACCGTCGTCGAATCAGTGTATCGTTTGTGCGGCAAGGACCCCCAGGGAGGTAGGGGACGTATAGTACCCCCTCTTTTGAATGGTCGCGGGAGAACAGATCAGGAGTTATAACCCCTGGTGAGAGCGAGCAATTGGATTACGATGTTCACATGGAAGTTGAATCGTCTGCACGGACAAAAATACAGACACACGAAGCTCGGAGAGGGGTTGCATATGGTGGTTGTAAGGGTTGTAGAAAAGCGTCGTTTGCAATCGTTTTCCCCCTAAAACTGCTGGTGAAGTACGGAGGGGGAACTTAGTTTATTGGGAGCATTTTTGCCAGATGATGTATTAAGAAAGAAATTAGAATCGAACAAACAGAAAAAAATGGCTCAAAATGTTGTCAAATATAGAAAATGTTTGAAGAATTATTTGTATCATCTGTTAATTTCTTGAAATTACACCATTCGAAATTTTTCAAAAGTATGAAATGTACATTAATTTTTTAATTATGATTTTTTCCAATGTTGTATGAATTACAGCAAAATCATTAATTATAATGTTATAATAAATTGCCTGTTTAAAATAAATGCCCTTCAAAATGTAAGCTCTTTATCTTAAGTTATTTTTCTATTGAAAATGGGTTAAGCTCACTTAATCATATTTATAAGCTTATCTTCGATTTTCATAAAAATTGCAAAAGAAGATACAATTTCGCAGAACTTACAGGATATTTAAATTTTGTTCTGAAAATATAAACGTGTTCAGAAGTAGATTTTAGTAAAATGTTAAACTATAATTATCAACATAATCAACAATTCCCTTTCTGTGATAGTTTATTAAGAAAGGAATTGAATAAACTAAGTATATCTTTGATATACAGCTAAAACTGACCACGTCAAAAGAAAGGAAACATTAATTTTTTGTGTTTTTGTTATTTTAAAATGGCATACCTATAATAGAAAACATCACATATTTCAATATATCATCAGCACATGCACTGAGAAGTAATATATATATTTTTTAAACTGAGGCAGCCGTTTAAAACAAAAAGAAGATGTAACTTTTTTTTTACCACTTTTTACTTCATATTGACAATATAGTCCTATCTTTTTAGACAACGCTTACTATAAATGTATTTGATATTTGTATTTATTTTTTATATTTGTATTGATAAATGTAATTTGATTATTTGGAAAATTAGCAGCCTTTTTTCTATAAATAAGTCTTTGATCGACTATAAAAATAATAATATAATTGAATGAATTTAATTTTTAAGTCAAAATTATTATAACTATAAGAAAGTATTAATAATTTATTTATTTATTTTTATATCTTAAAAACAATTATTGAAATTATTGCATAGCTAAATGAATTTAACGCTTTATGATTTCTTCAATTATTTAAAGTTTCTAAGGTATTTTATTTTCTTCCAATTAAGAATTATCTAAAAGTAGACTTTGCATAGCTTCAAAAACGATGTTATATATATACAAACCGAAGTATAGAGATGGAAAAGCGACAGTCAAAAGCTATAGAACTAGAATGTTTCAGCATTCGGGGTGAAGCTAGTATCATTTTATATAACTCTTTCGTTACTGTCTGCAGAAAATGTCAGAATTCCATTTTCAGTCTGCATTCATTTCAACCATTGATGAACAATTCATGCGTTGTTTTGCAATTCTCACTTTCTACTTCCTCTTTTTTATATTGATTTACTACGTATTTCCACAGTGTCCCGTGAACTGTAGCATTTTGAGTATTCCCCTCGCATGAGTTTTCATCATTATTTCTTCTTTACTCCAGTTTCTTTCGTTTTTAGTCTTATTTGTTACATTTTTGTTGTTATATTTTTATTTTGTCTTATGATTGTTTATTATTTTGCCTCTCTCTCTATTAGCAGTATATATATTATTATTATTATTACAATCTTGACAACAATTATAACTGTGGGTCAAATTTTGATTTCTATCAATTGGAAAGCAAGGTATCCAAAATACTTAAAAAAGAGTTTAGGCAATCGTGTTTCAATCCAAGGTCCATAGTTTCAAGCGGAGAGATAAGATTTTTATGAAAAATATGCAAGAAAATTCGAAGACATGTTTTTTTTTTTTTGCTGGTTTTTTTTAATTTTAGATAGTTGGAATTTAATTTTGACCATAGTTTGTAGCATTTCTTTCTATTTTTGTAAATTCACCCTCTTCCCCCCCCCCTTATTTCATTAAATCTTTCATTCATGTATTTTTGGCATGTTTTAACATTATTATGGTTTCTTTAAATAAAAGCAAAGTTTTCACCTCTTCCCTAACTAATATTATGAAATTTTCAGACTGACATTCTTTAAGTGAATTACACAGAATGCCACGACTACTGCAATCAAAAAGACGAAATACAGTTAAAACATTATCATGTTTTGCTGTCTTGAATCTTCTTTAATTTTTATATAAATCAGGTCACTTTAAAAACAAAATTCGCTTTCAGTTATTGAAAGCTTTATTATTATATATTCCGCTATGTCCCTTTTTTTTCTCTTCGGATTTTTAAAAATACAGCCCATATTTTTGATAAATATCTGCATGAAAATTCTGCCTATCCCAGGAGACAGAGCAATAAACTGTAGCTTTTCAGTATTTAGCTCGTGACAAACAGCTTTCTGGAAGGCAATTAAGACTTGGCTTCTTGGAGTACATCCAAGATTTCTCTAAAGCAATTTGCGACTAGAGATTTAATTTTTCCATCCGAAACAACCTTTAATGAGAACGGATTTTACGGAGGATAATAACCTGTTTTGAATTTAAAAGTACCAAAATTATTTTTTCAGGAACATAGAAATGTTAACAACGTGAAAAAAAAAAGAGATTTCCGCAAAAATTCTTCATTGTTAGTTTAAACAGTACAAATGATGGTGAATATACAATTCAGAATTATAATGTTTTTAATAGAATTTCAAAATTACTAGAGGGGTGATTCAAATGTTTGATTCAAAATTACTAGAGGGGTGGGGGCGCAACTGCAAAAATCAGCAATTACAGCGCAACATTACTCAGCTTTTTTTCCCGTAGTAAAAGTTAAGAAATGGAATTGAAAATATATTTACTGAATTTTCTTCTGACTTTAACCATGATAATCAAAATAGACTGTACGCATAAAAAATTCAGTAAATAAGTTTACTATATAAAACTATATAAATTTCTATATACATTAAAAATTTATATAGTCAAATTTTTATTTTACTGTATAAATTTCTCCAAAAAATGTCTTAGTTATTAAAAAAATGTCTACTCTATCTATTCGAAAAACAAACAATGAGATAATTAAAAAACGTGTGTGCCACTATGTGGCCCTGATTTAATTCCATTTGTTTCGTTTATTCATGTTTTCAAAACAATACGCATTTATAGAAACGGTCAGCAGAAATGCACCGCTTATATTGTTACTTTCTGGTATAAGATGAATAGAGGAAGCATTGTAATCGTGAAAATATTCGAACTCGAGATTTTGACGAATCTCCACGTTTCAGAATTCCCTGAAAAACACAATTTTGGCATTATGTCAGAATGTGAGCGCGGTAACTCAAAAACACTTTGAGCTAGATAGCTCAAACTGGAATATGACGATCAAATTTGAAGATTTCTCTCAAATTTTGAACGAAATCTATTCACAAGAAGTCTTCCGTCTGGCTGTTAGAGTCTCTGTAATCAATGTTAGAGTTAGCATCTTCCTTTCAACAACGAGTTCATGCACTCCGCTATTTATCCCTGAAATCGCCAAAAATGAATCAAATCGTAATTCACTCGAAATTTTTAAGTGTGCTGCATTTTTCTTTTCACTATATGTACAGGTATGGATTAAAGGCTAGAAGCACTAGATTGTTCTCCAGGAGCTCCGGGTTGAAAGGGGAACGAAGCTTTTATGTAAATATCGCGATGGATTTTTTTCCAAGGCCCTATTATCTAATTTATATCTAATACATATCTAATCTATATCTAATACATATCTAATCTATATACATATCTAATTTTAACCAGTAAACTAATGGTAGCAAAACACGAGTCTGTGTATTTTCTGTAGGCGGTTCAAGATCACATTTTCTACCTGGTTATTGGTTGTCTGGTACCAGTAAAGCTGTAGAAAATGTGACCTTGAACCGTCTACAGAAAATACACAAACTATAGTAGCGTAACTTACATTGACAACATTTGAGTATTGTATACTCACTACCCTACATACTGTAAGCCGTAATTGTGGTTTCAATTCTGTTCCGGTTTCTTCGAAAGGAAAGAGGGATGCAGAATGCCTAGCAAAATTATTATTTTTCGGGCATCGTAGGGATCCATGTTCAGTACTCAACATTAATTTCTGTACTCATTTTCGTGTCAATTTCTCTTTCTTTGATGGGTGTATCCAATTTTTAAAAGGCTAATGATTTGCCCTGCATCAATTATATTGGCCCGAAGGTTTGAATCTTGCAATTCTTGCTTTTATTATGCTTATTAATTATTAATTAAGAATTATTATTTACATATTTAAAATCAAATTATTTATAATTTCTATCTTAATATCTCATTTAATATAATATTTATTTATTCGACAATTAAAATCATAACAATTTTGTTAGTAAAGAACCTTTCTTCTATATTTGAATAATAAATTATTTCAGTAATATATGACATAAATGTTTATAAATGAAATTACTAATTTAACGTACATAAATTCATCCACTGATTTTAAAGTATATTAATTACCTACTAAAATTAATTAAATTACTGAAATAGGTAATTAAAATGAAATAACAAAACAACTATAAAACGAAGTTAATGTTAATAAAAATAACTATTATGAATAAAAAGATGCGAAATTAAATTAAAACGTTACATATGAAAACCCAAAAATTGCAAATTTACATATATATGTGATTTCAAGGTCAAAATTTCAAGGACTTGAACACCAAGGGACCTAACGTGCTTAGTTCGTCCCTGAAAGTGTATCAATTTCACTTTTCTGTTGCAGGTGCCAAGGTGGAGAACATCCCAAGCTCGACAGCAGACGAATCGTCTCGTGTTCTGCCGAAGGAATTCAGCCTTCCTGTGCCCTCTCACCTGACCGGGGCGGACTTCCGATCCCTGGGACTCGGGCTGTGGCCAGGGGATATTAGAACCCACCCTCTCTTCTTCCCGCCGGCCTCCACAGCCTCCCTCTTACACCCACATACCTCGTCCTCCTTGTTGCAGAGGTGAGATCTATTCTTTAAATTACAGTAGAATCTCTTTTAACCGGCATTTTGACGATACCGGATTAAAGACTTTTTCGGATAATTGAATATGTGTTTCGAGAATTTACCCGTGCATATTTAGAGATGTCGTTTGTATATATCATAACATATGAAGTCGGTCGTTCATTATTTTTGGTTCATTTGCTATAAATGATATAGAAAAAAATATACGAAATATTCGTATTATTTAAAACTAGCTACCTTTGATGACCAGATGGTCGCCAAGGATATTAGTTTTCTATTTTTAATTAAATCCTTTAGATATAACTTCACGTCCATGATTCTGTAAACAAACTACTTGAAAGCGTCAAATTGTCATAGATGTAATAGTTTTAAAAGTTTAATAATAATTTTTCCTCATGTTCTACACATTGTATACATGAACTTTTCTAATGGAAATCATAACGCTATTAAAATTACAATTTAAAACTGAATTTATTCGAAAGGGGCCACTGTGCTTTGAGGTACAAAAACACCTTTTGCTTTGACTAATAGAAGAAAATCCCGTTTAAATTTTTGATGAAACAGTGAAAGTGTTTTCTATTTCAGGGTGAAAATTTAATCCATTGTTGAAAATTGAAAAAAAGCAGTTTTTTATAATATGATTACTGAAAACAGAGTCACTGAGCGTTTAAATTTTATGGGCACTAAAGAATATCTTTCTTAATTTATGTAATATCTCAAGAATTTGTCAGCAAAATTTTCTCAGAATCATCGTGAGCAGATCGATTAATTAACAATGTTTCATTTTAAATGCATCAAACACTAAGAAAATAAAAAGATTCGTTTAAAATAATCAGTATAAAACCGATTTAAAAAAAAACTACTTAAAAAACGATGTACTTAAAACTATAAGCATATACAAAAAATATATAACTATCATAAATACAATTAATTACAAAAGCATAGAACTAACCTAAAAATAATTTAAATCAAGCAAGATCGTTGACAACTATTATCAATCCGTTGATAATAGATGTCAACAACCAGAACACAATACGCATGCGTGAATTTTCAATGACAGTTACGGTAACGCAAATGCGTGAATTTTTCTACGCCAGTTAGGGTAACGCTATGCGGATTAGACATTTTTAATTTCCTTTATTCTGTTTTATTTTAATTGAAAAGTACTTCAGAATGAATCTGAAAGATCAATTAATTAACAATGTTTAATTTTAAATGCATCAAACGTTAAGAAAATAAACAGAATCGTTTGAAATAATCGGCCGAAAAATTTTAAGCCTGGCCTCATTAGCGTGGGGGAAAAAAACTGAAGCCTTACACATTTGGCGGTGGGGAAAATGAAAAGATTTTTTTGGCGGGAAAGTTAGTTTTTAATTAATAATTAAAATTCTAATTAAAAATTCATAAAACGGGACCCCAGGTGCACATTCCCGACTTCCAAGGTATACATGTACCAAATTTGGTAGCTGTAGATCAAACTGTCTGGCCTGTAGAGCGGAAAAACACACACACACACACATTGAGCTTTATATAAGTATAGATAAACCCATAAACTTTATCTTTACAATTAATTTTGCGAGTGACAAGTATTGATTACTTTTAAATAAATACTTTGTTATTATTTGCAGAATAATTAAATAAAATACGACACCGTAGACCATTTTCTCTTAATAAAACTGAATACGAAAAAGAAAATCAATCGAAATATTTATTTAATAAAATAATATCTCTTATTTAATTTCACATATTCGCCAAAAAATATTGCATATTCCTAAACACATTTACCTAGTTTTTTTTTACCTGTCTTTCTAAAATGATAAGGTAATTTTTTTAATAAAATATTCATTTCTGTAAGCCATTTTTTTTCTAAAAATTTTATCATAGAAATGGAATGCGTTTTATACCAGATATCACTGGGTGATACATTTTATTCTTCATGTATGAAAATATGGGGAATTTTGATTTTGTTGCTTTTGTATTTGTAGTGACAATTTATTCCACAAAAACGGTTAAAAAAATAAAGCAATATAATCAACTAATACTAATAATAATTATCATTATTTAATTATAAGTTGAGTATATCAAAATTTGAAAGGCTTTGAAGGTGACCTTTGAATATTTATAAATAAATATATTATTCATATTCCCACAAGTCAGTTCATTTCATAATATGTGGAAATAAAATTGTACTGAATACATAAAATTTCAATAAAAATAAGCATAAATAGAAAACTCTTATTATTAGCTTTTCCAATTGTAAATTGAAGCAATTAATAATAAGAATTTTCGTTATATTTAATTATATACTTTAATCGGCATGAATGCTAATTAATTTAACATTATTGGATCATAAAAGAGGTCCCAATGGATTATCTGAATTTAAAACATCCGGATATATTTGTGAATATCTTTCTTACATATATAGACTTGTTCTGTAAAGTATAGATTTATTTACACGTATATTTGTTACACTTATAAAATACTAGCCGCCTTTAGCGACCAGCCGGTTCGCCAATTTTAATGTTCGTTAAAATTTTAATAATTAAATATTTTATGCAATTCCTACTTTAATAGCTTATTCATCAAAATATTTTAAAACTTCAAATTTGGATAGTCATATAATTCACTCATAATATTATAAACGCCTTCAGTCATAACGTAATATGTATCTCTCTAATTTTCTGTTAGCTCCCGTAGAATTTATACTTTAAATTAAAGTGGAAAGGATTAATCTGTAATTAATATAATAAAAAGTTCTACTGAAACAAAGTATTTTTTTGTAATATGATTACTGAAAACAGTCACTGAGCGTTTAAACTTTATGGGCACTAAAGAATACCTTTCTTAATTTACGTAATATTTCAAGAATTTGTCAACAAAATTTTCTCAGATTCATCATGACCAGATCGATTAATTAACAATGTTTAATTTTAAATGCGTCGAACACTAAGAAAATAAAACGAATCGTTTAAAATAATCGGTTGAAAACAGGTTAAAAAAACTACTTGAAAAACGATGTACTTAAAACTATAAGCATATACAAAAAATATATAACTAACATAAATACACTTTAATTACAAAAGCATGCAACTAATCTAAAAATAATTTAAATCATCCATTGATAATGGTTGTCATGTCAACAATCAGAACACAATGCTCATACGTGAGTTTTTCTACGCCATTTGGGGTAACGCTATGCAGATTAGAAATTTTTAATTTCCTTTATACTGTTTTATTTTAATTCAAAAGTACTTCAAAATGAATCTGAAAGATCGATTAATTAACAATGTTTAATTTTAAATGCATCAAACATTTGAATTGAATGACATTTTATTAAGAAAATAAACAGAATCGTTTGAAATAATCAGCCGAAAAATCTTAAGCCTAGCCTCATTACTGTTGGGAAAAAAAAAAATTGAAGCCTTACTCATTTGGCGATGGAGAAAATGAAAAGATTTTTTTGGCGGGAAAGTTAGTTTTTAAATAATAATTAAAATTCTAATTAAAAATTCAAAAAAAGGACCCCAGGTGCACATTTCCGACCTCAAAGGTCTACATGTACCAAATTTGGTAGCTGTAGGTCAAATGGTCTTTTCTGTAGAGCGCCAACACACACACACACACACACACACATTGAGCTTTATATATAAGTATCGATTATGCTCTTTTAATATTCAACCTGTTATCTGAGTTGGAATAAATTCATTCTCATGTCCAAAGATGAATATTAATTCTTCTCTTTAAGATCCGCATCGCCTACTGTGAGCGCAAACAATGGTGTTCTGCCTGCCCACTACACGACGGCTGCAGAAATCTTCCGACCTTTCCCGAATCTCGCCCATTGCGTCTCCTTTCCTCTGCTGGGACTTGGATCCACTTACTCCGATCTTAAACACCCGCATCATCCGCTGCATTCACATTTTAAAGGTAAGCTAGACTCATTTTCATCTTTATTATAATCAGGATAGTTTTAATATTTCATAAAACAAAAAAGGTTTTGATAGATTCGCATTTTTGAAGTCACAATAGAATTAGCTATTTGAAGTTGAATAACATAATTTAGAAATATAATGAAATGATTCGCATAGTAGAATCCACACGACTGGTATCAGTTACGAAATATACACACAGTGCAGTGCCCATGAACAGTGATCAGTTCAATGGCTAGTTCAGTTGTTCGTAAATTTGAAACGAACGACAACACCTGGCCTTAGTTTTCCATACTATATCAACAGAAGGAAATATTGCCCCCCCCCCAAAAAAAAATCTGTATATATACCAGGATAATCAAATCAGTGTTTAAAAACCCCAAAACATGCTACTTTATCTGAGAAAAAGATGAATCAATTTAGATTTTTCTCGTTATTTTTTTAGGAAATCTATTTTTTTCTTATATTAATTATTTTAAGTACGTGATTTTAAAGCAAATTTTAACTATAATAATTTTGGGAAATTTATCCATGCAGTAAGAAGCTATCAAAATATTGAACTATGTTAATATAAAATTTATGGATATTTATAATAATTTTATTTATTTCAACGTTGAATTTATAAGGTTAAATTATGAATAAACTGGGCCAATTTTTGATCATTTATTCTCAAACTAACCAAAAAACATGTTGAATTCTAAAATCATTGACTTGAATAATGGATCGCCTAATTTATAGAAAATCTTAGAATATGCTGTAGATTTTTTGTCAAACTCAGATTTTAAATTTAAATTCAATTTATTAAAACATTATTTTAATGTTAAAGCTATAATATATTAATATCTATATATTTAAAATAATTAGGAAGAACCAGTTACTCTACTCAATTTGTCCGATTTCGTCGATTTTTATTTTATATGAAAGCTCATGACCTCTATACATGTTATCAATGGTCACTTGACCCTTCCATCTCCCACCAAATTTGGGACAAATCTCAAAAACACTACTTCCTTATGCATTTTCAATGAGAAAAAAACGGCAGAATTCTCAAGCACTATTTCGATTTCGCCAATTCTTATTTCAAACGAAAACTTAACATCCTTAGACGAATCATCGATGATTGCCTGTTCTCCGCCTTCGGAAGATTTAAAAGATAAATGTCAAATATATATATATATATATATATACTTCAGTATGCATTATCTCTGGAAAAAAAAACGCAACCGAACATCCCTACCCAATTTGTGCACAGATTTCATCAACTTTTATTTTAATTGAAAGCTCATGACTTTTAAATACACATTCAGTGATTGTACACTACTTCGCTGTACATTTTCTGTGGGGAAGGAGTCACCAAAAAGTACCCCCAATCCAATCACTGTACCAATTTCACCAAATTTTGTTTCAGTTGAAATCTTATATTGTTTAAGTATGCAATGAATGGTTATCTGCACCCCTATATTCAGTATTTTCTACATATATTGAAAAATAAAAACTTAATACAACCAAGCCTCAAAAGCTAAGTCGATTTTGTCAATTTTTATCGATAAGTTTCGACACTTTGCAGGAATAGATAATCCATAAGAAGAATGTTCTATGTCTATTGCATAAATTCAATTTATAATACTGTTATTATTGTGGTCAGATTACTGATGATGATTAGTAACTACTGAACCAAACCTTTTTATAAAAAGGATAAATACTTACAAAAATCTGATGCAATTTTTAGGTTCATGAGAGCACACATGGTTTTTACAAAATTTGAAAAAATTACGCTAAAGTAACAATAAGATAATTTATAGTATTTCCAATATTACCCTTTGTTCTTGACCAATATTTTACAATATTGTGAAACATTTCGTGCTATTCAGCCTTTCTCACCTCCCATCAAATCGGGAGCAATGAGTTTACATTTACGTAGGAAAGAGTCAAATTCACAATCTGACAATCAAATTGATCCCAGAAGACCATAACGAGGCTGCACTTTGAAATGCATTAGCAGATTCTCTGATGTAAATTAAATCTCGCTTTGCATAATGTGAATCAGAATAAACCGCATTAGCTTAGATTTTAGCAACTCGTAATGGAAGTTACCGGATGTATAGTTTAATTCACCTATTAGAGAGTACATTAAATTAAGTTTGTAATCCTCGTTTTCGTAATTAATTTTGAACTGGATACTGTCAATTTAAATATTCAGTATTAGTTCTCATGTATATATGAATTCAGAAATGTTTCTTCAAAGATTAGTCATTCATTATATATTCTACATTTAAGATCATACACATAATAATATTTGTGATTCTAAAAGTTCTTCATGCTACTGATTTATATTTAAATTGCATTTGTATTATAAATTTGCAACCACAACTACTTTAACATAAGCAAGAGAACGAACGTAGAAGAAATTTAAATTTATTCATAATGTAAACACATTCAGGTTGTCTGTAGACATAAATAAAAAGAATGAAATATTATATTAAATATTAATGAATGAAAGCATTTAATATTTAATATAAATAATCAGAATATATGAGTAAAACATGAAAATTGAAGTAAGAATATTTTTAACGAATTGTACAGAGTTCCAAACGATATTTTTTATACGCGATGAAAATTTAATTTTGGCCGAAACGTTGCCAGCTAGGGGAAAAAAAAATCTCTTTTACACATAGGAAGAAAATGTTAAAGTACGATAATAAATAAAAGATGCAGTTTCTTGAACTCGGTCATAGATAGTCACAATATTTACCATTTTATGATAATCACAAAAAGAAGAATACACGGCCAGAAGATCCAAAATCGAAGAATTATATTTGCAAAATTCAGCATTGATTATGAAAGATATAGTAGGACAGAATGGAATGCTTCACATTTTATTATTTCTAAAAACACGTAAATGTGAGAAATAAAAATAGAGAATACCAGATTGAGTTGTTAGTTCATTTACATTTTTTATATTTTAGTTTCATGAGTGTATTCAACAGAACTTTTTCTATTCGCTATTTACTCTTTAATTTTAAGATATCTCTTAAGAGATCTCTTTTATTTTAATCTTATTAAATATTTATAGGTTTAACAAGATTTAAAGAAACGATGTTCTCATCGCACCTTTTAAATATTGAATTTTTGTCTTCATGTGCATTTTTTTGGCAGAAAGAGATATAATGAATATATTTCGATTTTTTTAAATAAATAATTAGTATCTTAATATACTCAAATCTGATGCAATCATCCGTTAGGAATTCTTTTTAAATATTTTTACACAAGATTTTATAGCTTTTAATTTTCACAAAGATTACCAATATGCGATTTTGCAATCGAACATTTTACTAAGTACTTTTCGATCTACAAAATCAGTTATGTGTGTTGACTAAATTTCACTTTGATAACAGTGAATTCCCTTTTCTGAATTTTGTATTTTATTAATTAGTCTCCTAAACTTTCTTTGGCTTCCCTAATCTTCATTTATTCCTATTTGGCACATATAAGAAGATGATTCTAAATTTTTCAGATTATATGAGGGAAGTGGCTCCTTCCTACAAGGTACAATATTTATTACAACCCTGCAAGGAAAATTAAACTAGCCGTACGTTATTATTAAAGATATTTATAACATTACGTAAAGAGTAAAGTACGTTTGCTTATGTGTGAGAATGCATAGTTTATTTCGTTACTCCAACAATTTTGGATATTCTAAATTCAAGGATAAAATATATATATATAGAAGTGAAATTCAATGCTCATTTGTTTAAGGTACGAATACAAAAAAATCAATGAAAACAATTTCTGTTTTTGTCCAGAAAAATATATAGAAAAGAGCAACAAAACTTTGTTTTTAAACTTTGAAGGAAATCGTTTTTTATTAATGAGATAACTGCTGCCTGCCGCAATTGAAATGTATGAGTAACCTCGGTGTTTCCAAGCAACCATTCATTTTTACTGATTTTAAGTACTGAAATTGCTTATTTAGTAGGGTCCTTTTTTTTATTCAATTGCCATGTCTAGCCTCAATATGTATCTGAACTTTATAGGGCAATAAGTAACGTGAGCTTACACAAATATGAATATCCATATTCATCCAAGAGGTGAAAAATAAAATATCTTAAACGAAAAACCGTTTCTTCAAGAACATTAGAAATTTTAAGAAGCTATAGTATATTATTTCTGGATCTTATTAGTTTGTGAAATCATTCATATCTCTAAAGTACTCATCTTCTTGGCTGCCAAGTCTTTACTCTATCACTTCCCACCATATTCATAATAGAAGTCTGCCAAATTCTGCGCCAAATTATTGTTTCTCAACTAGAGTTTTTCTACTAATGTGAAGAAGAATAAACTGAAAAACAATAAAAAATAGTGTAGAAGCAATACAAATATATAAATATGAATCACAATTGATATTCAGAAAAGTCTACAAAAACTTTTTGAAAAAGCAGTTATAATAAATTCAGATGTTAACTTTTTTTTCTTTCCAGATAATGGCCTTCTGATGAGCTCTGGTTCTGGTAAACCTGCCCCTGGACACCACCCCAGCGACGTATATTCGTGTGTGAAATGCGACAAGATGTTCAGCACGCCCCATGGCTTGGAAGTTCACTCGAGGCGTTCGCACAGCGGCAAGCGACCTTTCGCCTGTGAGTTGTGCAACAAGACATTCGGACACGAAGTGAGCCTGAGCCAGCACCGGGCCATCCACACGGCAGAAAGGACCTTCGAATGCAAGCAGTGTGGGAAGTCCTTCAAGAGGTCCTCCACCCTGTCTACGCACCTGCTCATACACTCGGACACCAGGCCATATCCTTGTCAGTACTGCGGCAAGAGGTTCCACCAGAAATCAGATATGAAAAAGCATACCTACATACATACAGGTAAGCTGAGTTTACGGAATATTCATTGCATACATTGGTATATCAATAGATCTAATGTGTGCAAACGAATCGCATCATAGAATTTTGCTTTCACCGATAGTGATATGTAATCTTGTAAGGTTATGGCAAGATATGTGATCTTTTAAGTTTACATGTCAATAGAATTCAATCTACTACAGTTAAATCTACAGTCAATACAGTTAAATCTACTACATAATCTTTTAAGATTCCATGTTACTAATACGGCAAGTGACAACAATAATGATATCCACTATTTTAAGACAACATTCTAAGTAAAAACTCTGAGTTAACATCCGGTATCATCATATCAGGTTCATTCAAGTGCAAAATTTAGCAATCGCAGTTTATAATACAAACACGAACAAAAATATTCCACTTCAACAACGAAATACTACTTGATAAATTACTTTATCAAGATAGCAAATAAATAAAATAAATAAATAAATAATCCAACTCACGGTGTGTTAGCGTTCAGTAGAGTCTCCTGAGACTTTTTAACACAGTTGAGTAAATCATATAACTAAATTTCATTTATCCAAGTCATTGTTTTTTTGAGTTTACATGCATGAGAATGCACCAAATGATTGATTGTCAATCCATCAATTGATTTAGTTCAAAATTTGATATCGGTCTACTTTCTAAATGCTAAATATGGGCAAGAAATGTTATTGATCTAACTGTTTATGTTTCGTAGTTATCGTTTCACCTGTACTCGGACAGCCAGACTTCCTCTGAATAAATTTTGTTTAAAATGTGATAGAAATTTACAAATTTAGAGCCACGTATCAATATTTATCTTTTTAATTCAAAATGTTTCTGAGTTACTGTATTCATAGATAGACATAATTAATGGATTTTTCAGATTCAGGAAAATCTAATATGTAGAGATCCATAAATATCTCAAGTTCGAATTAATTCAAGATTTCAGTACTTTCTCTTTGCAGATACACTTCGAATACGAGAAGATAAAGCAAAAAAATTAAATAAATAAATGAAATGGGAAAAAAATTAGAATTAGAATTTGGAATATTGCTTTAAATTAATAGCATCGTTCTTTACCACTTAGTGACAAAGAGAAAAAATTCTTGATTTGGAATCTTATTGAAATTTTTTTAAATCTTATTTCTCTAATATAATGCAGTGATAATTTTTTTTAAAAAATTCCACATCTCCTGTTTATCGAGATCGCCGGATGTTTTTTTTTTCTATGCAGCATGACATTTTTTTGAATATAAACTGTTTCCTTTCAAGAAGTTATAAAGTTTTAGCCTTTAGCTTTCTGCGAAGTTTTGGGGTGTATAAAACTTTTGTGCCATCCTTTACATCATCAAATTAAAGATTTTTTATTATTATTATTGAATGTCAGGATTTTAGAATAAAACATTTTAGTCATCAGTTAGATTTTTTGGCTGAAATATAGTTACATTTCATATAATTCTATAATAATGAAATTTTATCGTGAAAATACAGAAATAAAAGGGTATATGTCAATTCATTTTTTAAAAATTTTTGTTAGATTTTTAAGAGCAAAGCTGACATTAATATCTTGTTTAAAAGTTATTGCCTTTTTTTTTAATCTCAAACTGCAATTGATTTTTCATCTGCCTCTTCTGTTCAATGTTCTTACTTGCATTTTTTCGATACTTGCTCAAAATTTTATTTTACGGATTTTGAAAAGATATCTAGATTTTTTTTATATAGGCTTACATCGGGGGGGGGGAGACTCTAAATCAACAAAAACAATATTACATTTTGTTTCTAGGCAAATATTTCAAGCAATGCCCTCGTGTTTTAGAAAAAGTCGGGCGTTTTGGTAATATAAAGCATTATTTGGTATTGATACGATAAATTAGCTTTCTGAACTGAAGGCAAATTTATAAGTACATAGGAATACAAGTAAATAAACATAAGAATCTGTAAGAAAGTACAAATTTTTATATGCCTAAAAATGCAGATAGACATACAAATACTTAAATAGAAAATATGTTTTGCACCCTTATCTTAAAAGTGTAAAATAATTGATCCTCCTATTTATTTAGTAAATCGAAATGGAATTGAAATCTCTGAATTCTCTAAGATCTTTAATTTTGATTCATTTGCAAAAGTAAAATTTTTGGTGTCCAAATTAAATGCTATCATAGTTAACGTGTCAGACAAATAATTTTAGCCATTGTACTTTCAGGTACACGTATAATCAGTTTCAGCTCAGTGTTGTTATGAAGAAGGGAAATTGAAATTTATGTATAATATGAAAATATTCCATTACATTACTGAAAATGGCAGAGATCCATAATCTAAATTTTTAATTTTAATTCATTTGTTAAATGTAAATTTTCAATAGCTACGATAATTACTATCATAAATCACGTGTTATACAAATCATTTTAGCGATTATAGTTTCAGTTATACTTATAATGAGTATTAGTTAAGTGCTATTATGTAGAAAGGAAATTAAAACTTATGCATAATGCGAAAAATTCCATTACGTTATTGAGTCATTCCATACGAAGCTATGTAAATTGATCAATCTCCAAACATTATAGCTTTTGACGGCAATATTGTTCTGAATTCCAGAATCACGTATCTTTAACAAGCATCCCTCCAACCTCATTTGAATGAAAGGTCAAAGTGACAACTGCGAAAAATGCAATCTAGACAATCTGTATGCTCGAGACCAAACGATTCGCAGAGCGCGCGAGGAATCACAACACATTAAAACGCCGCCCTTTCCTTGATTCGAAACGTTCTGAATATTCATTAACCTTCCTCCAACAGAAGATCCAGTAGCCTCTTCATCTCGACAACACAATCCATAATCTTAGTAGACGATCCGCCAGGGGAGGGCGCAAACCCGTTCTGATTAAGGCTCGTCGTGCCGCAAAAGATCCTTTTCCACAGGGTGGAACATCATTCTCAGAACAATCCCTGTACATCAGATTGCAAGGCGCCTAATTCAATTATTTGAAGTGCTTCTACGCGCCAAGTCCCCAAGGTCATATTAGCCAGTCGACTCCAGACGGAAAGGCCCAAAATCAAACGATACCAACACTCCTCCACCCCCATCTTGCACGCCCCTCCCCCTCCTCTGGACTTCTAACGAAGCATGAACGCACGCATTGGATTATATGCCTGGTAAAATTTAATACATGGCCGTTTTAGCGTGGCCGACAAAATTGTATTACTTGTCGACAAATCCCATGAGTCCGGCAAGCAAAGGGGGCCGGATATTCCTGCTGCCACTTTTTTTCTTCTGCTTTGTTTTATCCGGCAGTCAGGTGAGCTGCTCCGGGAAGTTTTGTCGGATAATGAGGGGTCATTACAGAGAATTTAATCTTTCATTAACCCAGATGAGACAGTGCCGGTGGTGAATCTGTTTTGCTGGAGGAAAAGGTTGAAAAGTATTGAGTTTTGCCTCTGCGAGCGATAAAAAACAATTAGGACTTGAGGCTGAGCTTCTGCAAATGACATTAGGCAAGCATAAAGTGCTGAGAGGCATCGAGGAGCTATTAGCAAAGACAGGGGGCATATCCATTAGACGGAGAGATGTCCACTTTATACATCAGGTTTCATTTTATTTTGTTTTTTACCCTTTCTTTCTTTGTCTTGCGCTTTAAGCCTCGCATTAATTTTGCAGATGGCGAAGCTTTTTGATCTTGGCGAGAGATTTTCTAATGGGATGTGACGTTTTCGGTGCGATTTCTGAAACGATGCCACTTTTCGGATAATTGGAATTAATGAACCACTTCCGAACCCTTTCCGCGAAAGGGAATAAAAAGTGCTGAAATAGTTGATGAAAATGTGAAATGGTTCCCGGAAGTTTAAATGAAATGTGACTATTTATGCGTTCGTAATTTGATTTCTAAATCAATGAGGAAGCGACAGGACTGGACTGTGTTATGCTAATAAAAAAATGAAGTTAATTTTCATACTTTAAAGAACCGTGAGTTAAAAAAATTAATTTATAGTTCAAAGTTTATTTTTCAAAAACATTTCCATATATATATATATATATATATATATATATATATATATATATATATATCGCTTTTTGTATCGATGTTAGAATTTGAGATTAACAGACAACTTAAAAATATTCTAGTACAAAATGTATTTCTTTACATAAATTTTACAAATTTACTCCTTTGTTTCATTCAGTAGATTATGTTTATATATACTTAAGAAAAAAACTATTGCGTTATTTATTCTTATTGGTACTTTCCTACGACTAAAATAAAAAAAAAAACAGTAATAAACAGAAATAAATAAATGCAAAAAACTTTTATGTAATTATCTTTAATGTTTATTCTTATCACACACATAATACATTTATTTTTTTCCAACACAAATATAGTATCCACAGAAATTTTTAACCTTGACTTCACACTGTTGTTAGTCTAGTGTTGAAATAATTGCGATTTTTCAATACGAATTCAAACTCTAATCTTGAAAAAATTGATGAGCTTTTATTAATGATACGATTTCTATTTTGAAAGATAAAATTTTGCCATCATTCTTTTGAAATTTCGTCATATATCACATTAATAAAATTTTCAGCTCTGATCAGCACATAACTGATTCAAATGTAATGTCATTGTATCAATATCATGTAACTTTGGCCATTGAAAAAGTTTTCCGAAAATGTAAATTGATAACAGTTTGATGACGAAAAATCAGGGCTGTTAAATATCATTTCTCAACTACAGTCCAAAAAGGTTTCAACGAGCCATGACAGATGCAAACATTATTTCATTGTTATTGAAAATCATAATTCCCTTAAAATGAACTACCAATTCAAAGCATTTTTTTTTGTTTAATTTAACCAACCTCATTAATTTCTAACAATATGCATTGAAAGCAGTTTAAAGTACTCAGTACTTTTGCGATTTCACCAAATTAATGTATGGTCACCAATGATGAAAATTGCTCCTTTAAAGAAGTTTGTTTCATTTGTGCTGGCTCATCACGATTCTTTTTAGGATTTTTTTTCAATCATTTTTACGACAAATAACCAAAGTTTTCATCATTTTCAACGTTTTCATTCGTTTTATAAGTCTATGGGTTCGATTGGGGTGTAAACTGCAGTTGTGTCTTTTGAAATTCTTTTTATCATTGTGGGTATATAAATATCAAACTATTTTAGAAATTCTAATTTCTAACAAATGACTGTTGATAATTAAAATATGGAATTATTCTCTAATTTAATGTACTGAAATATGACGATCTGAATCGGTTATGGTAATAATTTTACCATCATCAATTTGAATTAATTGACTGCAATGTTTGCCATTTCTCAGTGAAAAATCAGAAAGAAGAAATGTTGTTAACTAGCTCTGGCAAGTCAGTTATGTGAATCAATATCATAAGTACACATGTATATGTACACATAATATATGTTT
Source organism: Argiope bruennichi (assembly GCF_947563725.1). Classification (NCBI taxonomy): domain Eukaryota; kingdom Metazoa; phylum Arthropoda; class Arachnida; order Araneae; family Araneidae; genus Argiope; species Argiope bruennichi. Next base: position 111,171,632 of record NC_079156.1, read on the forward strand.
AAACTGGTTTCAGTGGTCTCCCCAAAACTTTCTTGCACACTTTATAATAACACTGTTGCCCCAGAAAACTCCTTGCATGGCAATGACGTCCAAAATTTACGAAATATTAACTTTTGGCGTGAATTTAGTATTTTTTTACCGAATCTATCGTGTCACCTTTGGCGAGTTTCTTGTTGATTTGTGGTTAATAGTATCCAAAAATCTAATTTGTGCTTTAGACATGTTTTTATCAATAGATTGAAACCTGATTTGTCACTAAATTGCACTTGTAGTCACAAATTCCCATACCAAATTTGATATATTTAAGTCATTGCGTTTTTGAATTATCGTGTTCACATGTTTCTGAAACTACAGACCGGCAGACAGTGAACCCTTTGTTGGATTTGGTTCAAAATTTGACAGGTGTCTACACTTTGAGTGTTGTACCGAATCTTATCTATTTAGCTTTCTTCATTTTGTAGTTACTGTGTTAGCTTCTATTCGAACAGCCGGACTTCCTCTGAGCAGAATTTGCTCGAAATTTGATAGAAATCTACAAATTTGGTGTAAAGTCGTATACCAAATTTCATTTGTCTAGCTAAAATCTTTTTTAGTTATCTTTCTCATGAACAGACAGACAGACGGACGTTTTCCAAAAATGTGTTTTTCGAACTCAGTGAGGTCTAGAACGTGGAGATTCGTCAAAATCTCGAGTTCAAATTTTTTGAAGATTACTAATCTTTTTCTCTACTACGTATACGAGAAAGTAAAAACACTATCACAAGACAATTTGAAACATAATTTTATGCAACTTCCTTAAAACTAAATTTAAGCCTCAGATGCCTATGGTCGAATGAAATAAACCAAATGATTGGTAGAGGTTAAAGTAAAGCTTAACTGTATGTTTGAGAATGTAAACAAAAAGACATAAACTGTATGTTAGTAAAAATCTGCAATTATTTTTGTGCCAATTTGATACCATTAAGTTTTCAGAGAATTAATCCCATCAAAGATTTAATCTGCATGCAAATGATGCAGTGTCTTTAATTAACAATAATATATATCGACATTTTTAACATTTTATGTAAGTACATGTGTGAAGAATAGATTTAATGACCAACAGGGAAAATAATACTCATCAAACGTTTAGAGATTAGCTGATCTCATTTAAAAAAAAATGGTAAAGCAAGAAACCATTTTTATGTTTATATGTCAAAACCTTTATTTTAAGAGCAGGTCTGATATTTCTTCCAATCATTAATAAAAAGTCAAACTAAAAAACTTACTGATTAAGATAAAGATTTCTATTTCAAAAATGTGCAGAACTTTTTTTTCAGTAGTATTCTAATAAGATAAAATCCGTATAAAATTTGTAATAGCAAAAACACTTGTAGAAAAACTTGTGAAATTATTAAAATTAGTGGGATTTAAATTGTTCAATCAAATCACTTCAAAGATGGAAATATGACACACATTTTTCCTTTTAAGATAAAATTTTTTTTCTCTTGCATAATGTTTTTTTTTTTTTTTTTTTTTTTTTCAATAGGAAAATTTTAGAAATTTCGCTATAATACACATCATTTATCTTTTTATACCTTTACACCATACTACTGAAACTAAAAATTTATTCAAATTATCAATTTTCCTTTTTATCCATAACGAATTCTATAAATTTCTTATGGATGAAACCAAAAGCTATAATTCCTTCAATTTAATGACTTCATTGAGAACCATATGAAATTCATAGGAAAACTAAAACCAAGGCAGATTGATAATAAAAAAAATATTTAAGAGCTGTACAAATGGTTTTTGTCTGATTATGTGCTCTGAAGTACTTGAGGGAAAATATTTCAGTTTAAGTTCAACTCTAATTTAAAACTTGAAAATCGAATGTTAGTGAAAACTTAAAATTTGTGTGAAAAATTTGGTAGCTCATGGTCTGCCTTGTAGAGCATTTTGAACGACATTAACATCATGCTTCCCAGTTGAGCATGTGTTCGTATTGGTAATATCAAACTCTAAAATGTATCATGTTAAAGTCAGAGATTTCTCAGATTGTTTTTTTTTCCAGATTTCTTTGAATTTTTCAACAATATGGAGCTGTTTCAGTTCTACGTTGTTTTATGGCGAAGTGATTCCATTCTCATTTTGAAATAATTCGTCTTCCTTTTGAAAGGTTGCCACCAAAATTTTACGCTGATCTAAAATAATTGATATTACACAAAAAATTTTATTCTACAAGTTCTTGAATTATCGTATTCACTTAAACACAGCCAGAAAAAGATACATGCAACCTATCTTTTTACAGATTTGCCCCGAATTATGATGTTGGTCTCCAAGTTACATGTACTAAAAATCCTCTATCAACTTTGTTTCGATTTTAAATTATTGTGGACAAATCAAAAATAAAGATAGATGTACGGCAGACAATCGATCGATTCATCAATAAATTTCTTCTAAAATTCGAATTTATAATTTTTAATTCGAAGCGCATTTATAATTTTGATGATAAAAACCATATTTTATAAATATGTTATGCATTTAACTTTTTTTTACTATCTTTCTTTTGTGTAACAATTTTTAATTATCTTATTCATATATACAAAAGATTTTTGTTTCTTTTAAAGGTATTTAATCTGAAATTTAAAAACAGTCTGCTTTTTTTTATAACAACAAACAAGATTCCATCCTATTAGCTTCCCACATTTTTAGTTGTTGAGTTTGCAAATAGTTAGCAGTTTTTAACACCAAAAATGTTCAATTTCGGACTCGGATATTTCTAATACATGGAGATTGGTCAAAAGTTTTTAGGTAGATGGTTATATGAAAAGGAAAGGAGGAAATGTCCTAATTATTAAATGCAATAAATCTAGAAATGCAATTTTATTGTATGTTGAACGAAATGAGTAATCATCACATTCTGATTCACAACTGTAAGTGATAGATACCTATTTTGTCACACACTTCAACGTCTTCTGAGACTATAAATATTCATAAATAAATGGAAGACCACACGAATACTGATAGCACTATAGATACGAATATCAATATTCGTAAATTATTATGGACATTCTAATTTCTGAATTTCCATTGTAGGTTATTTCAGTACCTCTGGTTAGAGCTGTTATCTTTTAATAACTTCAATCAAAACAAAAAATATTAATCAACCCTTTTGCACTTAAAGTAATTTTTAACTGTCAAATTAACCATCTCTTAATTATTTTTATTATTATAGAAAGAAATAGCGGACGCCGAAAAGAAAACTGGCATATTTCCTCACGAATTTTTCGATGAAACCCAATCTTATATGTTTCCGTTTGTTATCTCAAACCACAACGAAGCGTCTCCAATTTTTAATAATTTTTAATTAATCCAATTAATCAATAAATCGAATTAATGTTATCAAATAACCTAAATGAACTTCATATCTTAAAACAAACTGAATAAATCCAAAAATATTTTTAAACAAATTTAGGGCAAATTTATTAAAGCACACTGAATGAACTTCGTATTTTAACTCAATCTGAATAAATACAAAAAATATTTTAACAGAAATATATTATAACAAATTTTGTACTGGCTTTTTGCTCAGAATATTTGTAAGGGTAATCTAAGATACTCAATACTCCACTCCTTTAAATTAGCCTCAACTTTCACCCCCACGAATTTCCTGGAAAAAACGAGGTGTTCTCCGGAAAACTATAACAATCGAATGTGCATATCAGGAACAGTAAACCTCTACCACTTCAACACTTCCAACAACCCTATTAAGGTACAGATCTCCTCTCCCAAGCACAGGAGAGTACCATTTCCAGTACTGCCAACTTTTAAGCAGTGCAATTAACGTTTGCGGAAGTAGTAACTCTGGCACTGGCAGAACGCAAAACATAGCGGGATCTCCTTAAGCAATTATGAAGGAGTGCCCGGAAAATGCTACTTAAAATCGTACTTCGCATTCCGGGGCTAGCCCCATTAGGGCTCATTCCTGACCGCTTGACCTGCAGACCACGTGTAGGGTTAAGTGTCGGCCGTGCCGTGCGGGGGGTGGGAGGCAGAGAGAAAGTTCGCCTCCGAATTGGAAAAGAGCAAATCATTTTTCCTCCTCAATAACGGGAAGTGATTCGGAATCGAGCTAGAGAGAGTGGACCGGCATTAACTGGCCAATCACTGCCATCACCCTATCGTCGGATGGGGTTGTAGGGTTGTAGGATTTTGGCGGCGCATCGCTTATTCGAGGGAATCGGAAAAGGAGTTGTCTGCTTGTGATCACCTCGATGGCACACGGAACACGAGAGACAAAGTAAATCTCTTTGATCCTACAAAAAATGTCGCCTATTTTTGCAAGAATTCAAAAGCGCTAACTAGAACAAAATTACTTCATGTAGTTTCATTTGATTATCAATAATTTAATTTTCAGGTAAGACTTTGAGGAATCATTGGTGACCAGTTTTCGCACCCAAATAAGTGACATTTTTGGCTAAAAAATGATTAATATGAAAAGTATTTTTTAACTTTTCTCCTTGTTATTTGATAAAATTGAAGATTTAATTGTATCAATCTGTAACAAATTGGTGTGGATATAAATAATAAAAAAATGCTTATATTACGAAATAAAAGAGGAAATAAAAATCCTACTTGGGAAATAAAGCCCAAAAGAAAGCAAAATTTTTAAATCTTAATTTTAACACTGGTGAAAACAGCAGTTGTGTGGTTTAGCAGATGAGTTTGAGTTCCGTCATGACATTAAAAACACTGCTTCAGATTGAGTGTTAATAAAATTAATAAAAATAAAGAAAAAATTGCACAGAAATGAAATTGATATGATTAAAGAGGTAATATTTTGAGTTTTATGGTAATGCAAAAACCATTTTTGATTGATAGTTTTAAAATCTATGATCATCGATTTCCATAAATCACACCGATTATCCAAGTGGCGATGGTTAAGCTTATAATCTCTCTCCAATAATCTTGCTATTTGAGGCCTATTTCTTGATATCTTTTACATATCATTTATTCTGAGTTAATAGAAGTTTTGGGTACATGTCAACAGCAAATCAACGCTAGAAAGCAAAAATGTATTTAATATCAGCTGCGAATGCATAAACGTAGACCATAGACAGCTACTCCGATACGCCATAAGATGTACGGAAAAATCTAAATGACCATACGTTTGACAGCATTGGCGAAAACTAAGCCTGAGTTCTAGCGCATAACATTTAAAGTTGTACCGGTGACGGTACAATCCCACCTGTAGGATAGACGTTCCATCATCTATAGGCTGATACTACGCCATATCTGAACTCAATAGGGTCCGCCGCAATCATACAAGAAACTTCTCATTCTCATGTCTGAGATACCCCACCCCCTCGGTGCGAGAAGCGAATTGAAAAAAAAAAACTGTTTTCACAAAATACATATTATGTAATATTTTTAACATAAAACAGCTTGCACACGATGTATCATAAATCACAAAATACTTTTATCGTCTGGTATTTAATCTTTAGTTCACGATAAAATCAATTACAACAAATGAGTTTCGAATCCAGTTTCTCACAATATTACAGGTTTTTCCAAACGTTTTTTTTTTTTAATCATCTAAAACTAAAATTTTTTTTTGAAATTATTAAATTTCTTGTAGAATAATGAAAAAGGTTATTTTAAACATTTCTAATGGCAAATTGGAAATAGATAAAAACCATTTAACCCTATGAGCCTTGACCGTCCAATATCGCCCCGTTCGACAAGGGCCTGATTCAGGCGCTTTGGAGCGGATGAAAAAGTTTAAGGGGTGAAAGGTTTTTCTCTCTCTCTCTCTCTCTCTCTTTAACTCATTATCTCTCTCTTCTTTAAACTCATTTATCCGCCCCAAAGTGTATAAGTCAGGCCCCTGTCGAACGGGGCGATATCAGACGATCAGGGCTTATAGGGTTAAAATATCAGTGTTTTCTTTTAATAGAATAGCCTCATCAGAAATAAAATAATTTTATTAACAAGGAAACATGATTTTTTTAAAATAATGAATGGACGGTTTTATTAATTGTGTTGGCACTTTCACTATAACTTTCCTTATGCTTCACAATATTTATCAGCAGGATTTTAAGATAGTCTGTTACGCAATTTGGACTTCAATGACTTACAAACCATTTATAATTTTTTTCCGACTGAAATAATTTTAAAAAAAAGAGAATCCATCCTTCTTCCTGTATTTCATTCATTTTATTTACTTTTATTACTTTTCATTCAGTGTCCCGACAGATGTATGTACGCGTGAGTTTTGATTTTGTATAGAAACTTCTAGTATGCAAAGTTACGATTTAAATATGAATAAGATCCGAATATCATAACATTAAAATAATGTGATACATTGCAAATATACGAGAAAAATATTTTCCGATTTCTTAAAAATTATTCAGAATTGAAACATCTATCTTTAAAAATTCATAGCGCATTTGCAAAATAGGATACTGACTTACTGATAGAATCAAACAAATACGGCAACTTCAAATTGTTTTTCATTTTAAAGTTTAAAACGCTTTTCTACTTTATAAAGCTGTTCAAAGTCCCGTTCATTTCACAAAAAAATATTAATATACATTAAATTAAGAGGGAAATGTTTATTTTTCTTGTTTCTGGTGATGTACAGTCACACTAAATACAAGGAAGAACCGTATTTGTTCAAAAGAAAAGATGACAAACTCTGCTTGGTGGTATAGATCTTAATGACGATAGATGTCTGAGTATGTCTCTAAAGTCATTTAAGAAAATAATAAATTTTGAGCAATTGACCGAAACTTTGGATATTCCCAAAGAAAAAATTTAACTAAATCTATATGCAATTTCCCAGAGTAGTTAACAGAAAACAATCTTTTATAATATATATATGTAAGCATTATTTTATGTGATGCAGGGTGCAGTTTTGAAGACAGTGAAAAGATTTTCTATTTCGTGACGTCGTTTTATTTCATTTCGGAGAAGCAGGCATATGTGCAAGCAACCAGAGCACCCAACGACACAGAGAAGGAATGAGGAAAAAGTCTTTGGACATTTTATCCCTGGTCTTATATAACCTGAGAAATTGATAGGGAAAATATTTCTTCATAGTGCTAATATATAATGAGATTTCGATAGGGATTTTCGCTACACGCGTCGACGAAGTAAGAGAAAACACAGGGATCTTTTAAAAAGAATGTGCTTACTGGACATTTTTCTATCCATTCTTGCGGAGCGTGGGAATGTAATGTGAGGTTTTTAGCCGATTCAGCAATTTTACAAAGCTACTCTTGAATTAATTAAGTAGAGAAAATAAAATTGGATCACGAAATAAGAGAATATTTTTAGAATGAAGTTACTATGGGCTAAATTAAAATAAAATCTTGGAAATGAATTAAATTGAAATTAGAATTAAAATATCATTATATATATATTAGAATTAATATTTGTGCTATATATTTTTGGAAGTTATCGTAACCCCACCCCCCCCAAAAAAAAATTCGAATAATTTTTAATTAATTATTAAATATAATTTTTATTAAAATCTTTAAAAAAATATTTCCCGATATCAGCATTCCTATTTTCCGAAGTATGCGCATTCATCTTTATTATCAGTAGAGATAGCAATATGATGTCTTAGACTTGATACCATTTGGATGATTCAAATACATAATGTACTGAAGAAATGTAAGTAAATAACAAGGCTACAATGGCTCTCGTAAGTCATTACAGAAATTATTTTGTTGAGAAAATTCTGAACATTATCTTATGTATAAGAAATTTATTTGAAATTAAACACAGCCAGTATTACCAACGAATCAATTTATCACAAAAGAAAACCACTTGAACAATAAGAGCAGAAACTGTTTGAAAATATGTTTTGATTTCGCCAGGCTATTCGTATCAGTTAAATCCATAAACATGAAAATATTACTAAAATACAAATCGCTTAGTCGCCAATTTCCGATTAACTCCTTCAGTCAGAATTTTATGGGCCTGCATTTTCTGAAATATGTACTTTTTAAAATTATTTTAAACTACAGAATTGTATAATATAATTAGTTTTTAATATGCTGTTCATCAGTTAACACCTCTTATTCTTCTCAGTGAAGTAAATCCTACAATTCTTGAGGGGAAGGGGTATTCGGAGTTTTACAAGACTTTGAGAAACTTCGGAAATTCCCTTCTAAATATTTATGTCTGATTAGTAACTACTAAAACAATTTGGAAAAAGAAAGTGAAATCATCTACTCAAAAGGTATCTTTCCCGAACATCCTCTGTGCATTGCTCTTGGCGCTTTCCTGCCTTTGTCCTTGGCATTCCCTCTCCCGAGTCCGGCAACCCGGACAGTGATGCAGGACCATACCTCCTTCAAGTACCGGTCCGGACTTTGAAATTCCCTCTGGCCATTCATTCTTCATGAAGCTGCGCTCAACTCCGTGGGCTCTCGGACTTCTCGGCCGGATTTCAGTTCCACGATTTAGTGCCGGATGCACCGCCTTTTTCCCAGACTCCCCTGGGGACCCGTGCCCCCAATGAGCAAGTAGTGGGACTCCTGGGATGGACCGGACACGAGAATTTCCGGCCCATTTTGATTCCGGAATACGGTTTGTTACTGTTATTGATAGCGTTTTCCGAAGGCACTTAAACGTTCTTTTATTGTCCGGCACACGGCGCAGCCCGGGAATTATATTTTGTACTTTAAGGAAGCATTACGTCCCGTATTTTCCCTTCTTTTTGGAAAGAATCTTTTTCTTTTTTATGGTTCCGCGCAGTACTTACTCCTTTCCTCCGGAATAGGTGTAAATATTTGAGACAAATGTGAAATTCCTTTCTCCGTTATGGACTTTGTTCCCTTCCCTTAGTAAAGGCATAAACGATCCTTGCTTAGGGTTGAATACAAAAGTTTTGGATACTGCTATCCATTGCGCGTTGATCTTTTGGATGTCTCAACTTTTATAATTTTTTTTCTGTAATGAAGATCACTGAGGGTTGCCCTATTGAATTGAAATTGTTTAATTTTCTAGACCTCCCTAATTGTTTCGATTCTGGTATGTTTCATTTCTATCAACAATTTAGCTCTAGATGTATCAGTTTCTTTGTAAGAAATAAGGCGTTAGAATTCATCTCAATACTGAGCAATAAAATTTGAGATAACTAAATAAAATATATGGTTTCCCTCTCAAATATAAAGTACAGATAATGCATCTTAAGCTAATAGATAAATGTGGTTCCACAACTTTAATGATAATTGATAGAAGTGTGCTCAAACTTTTCTATTCTGGAAACAAAACGAAGCAGATAATGGCGTTCATAATATAACTCAAAATTTGTAAAAAGTTTTCGCTATATTTTGAGTGTAACGAAAAGCTATACTTTGAATGAAACACCGTTAAATTTCATAAAATAATTTTCATTGAATTACTGATAGAAAACCGCAGAAAAATATCATGGAAGTTTAATAACTTACTTTTTAATTTTGATTATAAGCTCATTATACTTTTAGTTGCACAAAAATATGCGCATACAAGTTCACCATAAAGAGGTAATAGGAAAACTACAGATAAAAATTATGATACTCTGCAATATGATAAAATTATATTGACAAACGAATATTTTAATTATAATTACATTTTTCAAGTTGCTGTGATATTAAAGAATATGCACCAATAAAAAGTCCAACGAAACCTTCTAAAACTGTAATATTTCTTAAAGAAAAGCGTTAAGTATAAACTAAAATATAAATTAAAGATCATTTTACTAGAACAACCATGAAAAACTAAACTATGTATAAAGGAATTAATTAAAAACAACCAATACTCTTGATGAACAAATTTCTCAGCAGAAGAGATTATGTAAAAAAAAAATCGTTTATTATAATTGCAGAAAAATTACAATGGGGCATTTATTTCGTTTCTATGATTCATATTTCTTGTCCTATATCCTGTATTAAGACGAAAAGCCTCTCGATGTTCGACTTAATTTCGTAACTGATTCAATATGTTAAAACAAAATGAGATACAAATTCTAGTTTTAGAAAATTCTCAGTTATGAAATTTTATTTTGCTAATATTAAAATCCTTCTAAAAGCTATAAAATACAGAATGAAGCTTTATTTTATTAGAAGAGAAGTTCATTTTTTAAGTAGCTTCTTAAAAAATTACCTTCAAAATGTTTTAATTCAATATATTAAAAATTATACTTACAAAATATTTCTTAATTGAAAAATGAATCGGATTTTTATTGAAGTCAAATAATAAGCTATGATAAAAAAGATCTTCTGGATGCATCAGTCCAAAATTTTCAGATATGGAGTTAGAATCCAATTTTTTAAAAAATACTTTCATTTATTATTTATTCTGATTCTAATCTGGTTTATCATTAACTAAGCAATAATTTAAAAAAAAATTAATCTCAACGATTGTTTCAGATAAAAAAAAACTTGCTATTTTAATAAATTTTAAAGTCAAATTTTTCTCATCTTAAGTCTGTCCAATCCAGGTATATTCGCAAAAGTTTGAAAAAGAACAAGTCATGCAAAAAATTAAAAATTACCATGACTTAATCTAATTAAACATTTAAAAAATTTAAAATTAATACATTTTAATTATTAGAAAAAATCCTAAAACATGTGCGTATTTAATAAAAATAAGGTATTATTAGTGGATAAAAATTAATTATGATTCTATGTATGAAATCATAATTAATTGTTATCCACGAATAATATTATAAGAGAAAATTCATTTCCTTCTCGAGTGTTTGTTTAAAGTTATCAACTAAATAACATTATTAGAATTAAGTTAATATTGTTCAATATAAAATTAGCTGACCATATCGAAAAAAAAAAATGCTGATGTATCCCCCCCCCCCTTCAGAATAATGTCATCTGCTTCCAGGTAGCAGTTTCTTTAGACTAGTGATTTCAACATAGAAGCAATCTTTACTCAAATTTACTTATTTTTTTCAACGAAGAGTTAAGCAGAAAAATAAACGAATTTTATGCCGGATTTGTCCCAACGGGACAACTACAAGCCACTGCATTGTATTTTTACTTACTGCGCATGCGTTTGTAGAATTTGGCAGGTTTTTTTGGCGTGAAAAAATTGATCACTTATCATAGATAAATTCTGACATTTTTTTCCTATTTATTTTTTTTTTGATGATGGTTTTATTTATTTTTTTTCATTTTATTTGCCATTTTTCTTTCTACAGTGTTTCAAATTTAGGTATGTTGACCTTTTTCTTTATTTCACCATGGTTTTTTTTATATATATATAAATATCGTCATTTTAATACGATGCGCAGTAAAAAAAAAAAATTCAGGGATGCCAAAACGGTAATTTATAGTCGAGATGGAAAGCCTGAATCTATCTTATAAAATTGTGGCAAACATAAATCAGTCTCTTTCTACGCATGCGCTGTCTACTTGCCGTCTTATAACTGGTTGAGTGTAAACCCGGCATTATGTCACAAGTTAATTATCATATGTATGTTGCCACATCGTGAGAAAAATAATGGAACTTCTACGAAATGAATACTAGAGTTTCTTGTCTCAAAAATGATTAAATGCGCTGATGATAAAATGGACAGAGGTTTAATAGCCAGAACTAAAAAGATGGTCGAATGAATGGAAATAAAGAAACAATAACATTCATTGGCAACATCTTGCAGAGATTGGTCGGAAGTTTCTAGAAGCTTCACGTTTATTTATTTATTTTATTTTTAAATTTAATCTTGATCTAAAATCGACGTTGTCAGCGTTCCTTTTTTGTTCTCTTTTCTCCTTTATTTTTAAAAATAAACAGAATTTTCTTTAATTTTATTCGTAACAATACTAATAAGGAATTATCGTCAAATATCCAAAGAAATCAATTAAAAATCATAAACATTAGATAAAAGTTATTTTCTTTGAAAATCATAATGAACTGACTCATTTCGAATTAATAAGTTTATATTTCCTATTATTTCCAAGTGTTGCGAAGATATTGTCCTATTTTTATTCAATCTCATTCAAACTAGGAAGTACAATATAAAATATCTCGTGTTATTATTTTCCGCTTATTAATTTTAGATTTCCTATAGGAAGACTACCTATTGCAATGATTCGCATGACAAGATTTCGGGAAAATTTCCTTTACCGATCATGGTCCCTAAAACCCAAAACCACTCTTCTTTCAAAAGTTTATATATATGTATATACTTATAACGCTTTGCCCATGTCGTCTTGTGAATAGGATCACTAGAGTAATTTCATTTGGATTTTAGCTGGCGTAGAATACTTTGTTGGAAATGGAACGGATGAGTTCGTAATTGGTCCATCTAGTTCAAAGAGGGTGGAAATTTTCATTTCGTTGTAAGTTTCTTAGTATTGAAGAAAGAAAAATATATCCAATGATCCAAATTAGCGCCTCATTAAGACGAACAACATTTGTATTTAAGGTTTTTCGATAACTGCAATATGTTAGAAGTTAGGGGCTGAAAAGGGATTTTCAAGCCCTAATTTTGACTGTTTTTTAACATCAATAATTTATGTTGCCAGATACCAACATAGAATATAAAGGAATCTATCTCTGCCTTCCAGATTCCCGAGAGGAATCTTTTTATATTTGTGAAAGTCTCTATTTTCATTTCAGTTGAATGGCAGTATTATTGGTTATTTTTAGAAATGAAACCTCACAAGTACACATAAAATAACTCGTATGATTGTTTACTGAATGTTAATTCCTTTTCATTAGAGAGTGCCTTGATTTTTATTTCAACTAATTCGCAACATTATCGGTTATTTTTAGGAGAGAAACCTCACAAGTGCACAGTATGTGGCAAGGCTTTCAGCCAATCTTCAAACCTCATCACCCATAGCAGGAAACACACGGGATTCAAACCTTTCGCCTGTGACATCTGTGGCAGGGCCTTCCAAAGAAAAGTGGACCTCAGACGACATAAAGAAACCCAGCATTCCGACCTTCGACAACTACATTAGTCTGACCTATAGGAGTGATTGCCTCTAAAGTGAATAACGCTATTTCAAAGCCCTATCAATTGGTAAATTCAGGAAGTTTGCAAGTTGTAACTTCCGCAACTGATGCAATATTTGTAAACATTGAAAAAAAAACATATGTTTGAAATAGAAATTGCTTTCCTTAGAAATTAAGGTCAGCTGAAGATAATTGAATTTATCCTCAAATACTGTGGCCATCTTCTTAAACAAAAATATTATAGTAACAAACGTGGTGACTGCGTGATGACTGAAGAAAAAAGTCAATCTAAACTTCTGGAAATTAATAGATTTTTTTCAGAAGCCTTTCGAACAACCTACAAGTATTCAAGGAAATATTTCCAACTTTTGGAAGTTTTCGTGTCAAATACTGAATTTGAACTTTTAAAGGCAAAGAAACTGAAAATTAATACTATTAAAGCAGTTACATATTTTCAAAAAAATTACCGCCTTTAATAACGTGAAAATAATTATACCATTGATGAAGTAAATAATTCAATGGTACGGTATGGTAAAATTTGCAACCAATGGTAAGTGGTCAAGAATGGTAAAGATTTTCGAAAATTCAATTGTAAAACATTAAATGCAATGTTTTGCGTAATTCAAAGTTGATTGGATACTGTCTGACTGAGGAATAAATGTGCATCATTTTCTGTTGATGAATTATTCTTCGTCAATATGAGGTTTCTTTTTCAGGAATTTTGTGTGAAGAATTTTCGAAACGATAAGATAGTTATCTAGTCGAAGCTAGTCATGAAAAATCTAAACTATCTGATTATTTCTAAAATAGTTTGGAAAGCTGAAAGATTGCATTTTGTACAGAAATAAGTCTTTTGACTTTATGTTCAAGAACTGATGGCAAAAACATAGAAACCTAATTCTAGTCTCAAATATATAAGAAATGTAAATAAATGTTTGTACAGTTTTTTATAAAAAAAAAAAAACAGCAGTGGTTTTTCTGGTTTACGTAGCTCTATTCGCTACCTCTTTCTCTCCTTCAAAAGAATGCTTAGACTAAGTCAACTATCCATGTAAAAAGGATGTAGAAAATTATTTATAATGCAAATTTATTATATGGAAGTCCTCTATGTAATTCAAATGCTCCTCCTGTTATTTTTGTTTGAAATTACATTGATCATAGTGATATGAAAAATCACTTCTTTTTTTTCTTTTTTTTTTTTTTTTTTTTTTTTTGAATATTTGTCATTCTTTGAAATATTAGATATATTTTAGAACTGTAGTTGAACTTCTATATATCAAACTTGAAAATTCCTGGAAAAAATAAATTTATAGGAATTTCTATAAACAAAAATTCCAATTTTCCAAAATACTTTACTGCAAAGCTTTCACTCTTTCCTTTTTAAAGCAACTATGTATAGTTAATTTATTAAGATTAAAAAGAATGAAAGTCAAATAAGTTTATGTAAAAACTGCACAAATATCAAAATTTTTTCAAAATAGTTATATTGCACTCGTTGAAATTTCATAATGTTTATTTTACACCTATCTTTCTACTTCTTTTGGCAATATAGAGCTTAACTTCGTTTTCGCATCAAAAAAATTTCCATTTAAGATTGATATTTGCTTTAAAAACTCTAAAGCTAAACTGTATTAAAGATAAAAATTTCTCTTCAAGTTAAGAGAAAGATTCCATATCACAAAATGTAACAACAATGTATGAATCACCAACAGATTTTTATTTATTTTTCAAACAAATGGTTTACTTTGTAAACAAACGATTTATTTCATAAGCGAACGATTTATGTTCATCAAAATAATTTCTATTGCAATAATAATAGACAGATATTTTTATTTAACTTCTTATGAACAAAATCGATTAGTTCTTTTTGACTGCAATAGAAATACAAAATTTTTATGTATAAATTTTTTCTGTGTATAAAAATTTTACTCAACATTGTGAAACCCTTCTTCTATTGATAATCTATAACGACTGAAAAGCGAACATTTTAGAGATTTTCTATTTATGATAGTTCGATATATTGGAGTTCCACAGTATTTTACTACTAAAATTCCTGATATTATTCCGCACTTATTTCTGTTAATACTGCAAAGCAAATTTAATAATTCATAACAACTACATAAGGTCAAGAAGCAGGAATTATTGTAGTAAATAATCTCGCTACATTATTTGTTGACATACTCATAGAAAAATGCAAGACTGAGAATATAAAGCAAAAATACTATTTAGTGTTATATTTTGTTTTTATTGGTAATTTAAAAAAAAATAATTCTTGATAAATTTTTAGTTGGTTTTAACAATATATAACCATATTTGCAGCAAAAATAACAATTTATTGAAATCAAATTTTCTATCCAAATTAATATTCACTGATTTTCTTACACATTGTTCATTAATTGTTAAATTAATATAGTTAGCTGACATTTTTAATTATTAATCGTTATCAACTTTTTGCATATCATGCAAAATGCATGAATTTTGATTAAACAATAGAAATGATTCTTGTGTATAGTAATAAATTTTTTAAATATTCATTAAAAATGATTTTTATCGTAAAATTAAACTTATCACCTAATATCTTTGCTTTATTTGGTCTTTTTTACTGTGACTGACAAATTAGTTTGGAGCAATTTCTGGCTAAAATTAGATTGAAAAACTTTTAATGATCAAATATTTATTTGTGCATTAAGCATTCTGCAAGGTAGTATTTTTTTATGTCTTTAAAAACAGAAATTCAACTAATCTCTGACGTATAAAAGAATAGTTATGGTTAAAAAATCAAAGAAAGCAATTCTGTATTTAAATTTATTCACTTTGACTTATGTAAATATGTCTGTAGTATAAAAAAAACGAGTGCAATAAAAATTTTGACATCACGTATGCTTGGTTTTCTTTTCATCATTTCAATGGCAAATTTACAAGACTCTTATGATATAATAAAATTTTTTAATTTGTTTAGTACCTTATTTTGGAATTTTCCTTATTTTACGTTTCAATAATTCTAAAATTATACAAATAAATGTTATTCGGAAAGACATAATTATTTGCTTAGTTTTAAAATCCTTCTTTTTATATAGTGTTAAGTAACAGGTAAGTATATTCAAGCTATGATCATATTCTTTCTCTGAATTCACAGAACAAGCTTTAAAAGTCAATAAAAAACATATAAAGAAGCATTTTTATAGCAATATTGCGTTGAAAATGAAAAGTATATGCATAAATAAATAAGAAATATCGAGAAAATGAAATGAGAGTTCTTTACTTACATTCGGGCCTAATAGAGTCTAGAAAGTGATTGGCCTATTCTTTTTAATGATATTACTTTCAGTTACGATTAGCATCCACGTACATTTTACGCATGTTTGCTTTCTTAGAGAGCAAAAATTTCTCTATCACGCAAAATTCTTTAACAGCAAAGAGTCGTTTGAAGTTCGCATAATGCCATTAAAACTCAATAAAATTGTTTTGCAGACGATTTTATGATGCAAACTAAATAAACCATATTGTTCAATATTTTTTCCCCAAAATATTCATTTTTTTTAAAGCTACGTCACTAAACTTGTGAATCGTCTGCTCTAAAAATACTGTGTAAATAAAGAGATTTCTTTATCATTTCCTGAGCATTCTTTTTGTTTATTTTTTCCATTTACACTCTTCATTTCCGACTCCATATTGCTATACAAAAAAAAAATACTTCTTTATATGTATTTTACCTAACCATAAAGTTTGGTCTATAAACTAAGAGACACCCTTTATAATTAATAAAGACAAGGAAGGGGATATTATTTTTTCTTGATAAATGCGCAACTGTTTAAGTCAAAAGGTTTGTGTGCTTGTGTTGATCTTTTATTATTAAATGTTCTATACACAAAAATATATAAAAAATTATAAAATAAAAATTCTATTTAACACGAATAATATAAAAAAAATATTTTTTTATTCATTTTATATGATTGAATCTTATTTGTTTTAGAAATTTAAATTGTTGTAGAAGTGTTAATAATAATCTCAACGATACAAACGGTGTGGAATCATTTACATGCTGTGGCAAAGCTAAATATTTCATGAAAGAATAACAAATTAAGGAAAAAACAATGTGTCCATCAGAAAAGATATTTTTAATGTTTCAGATGTTCAAACCACTTCATATGGCAATGGCACATACCTCCAAAAATAACGGACTAGTTCATAATGTTTTATTTAGCTCTTTCTGAGCAAATGAAAAATTTTCCACTATCCAGTTCATCGATTTTTAGAGGTCCGTGATTAAATACTTTATCGGAACTGATTACAGTTGTTATCTCTTGATAATTTCAGAACTCCCCCCCCCCCCCAAATTATTTATAAACATTTATATCATATAATTGGAGCTTAATAATTAATCAATTAATCATTATTATTAATTTGTCTTGAGCAGGAAACTGTCATAAGTTTAGGAGCTTCGTTTAAAATTTAATATTGCTCTATACTTTAGATACTAAATCTATGTACCTAATTTGATTCATCTCATTTAATCAATTGATGCAGATTGGTTAGATGTGAAATTTGGAACCACTTCTAAAATAAAGAATTTGTTTCCGAACAGTTATCGAGTGAAAGAATGTTATCTTTACAAAAATCAATTAAATAAGCTGCTATTGTTTTTTTATTGCTATGCGAACATTATTTCTATTATATGTGACTATGTGGGGTTTAAATGATTCAGATCAGTTTTCATAGAATCATAAAGGAAAAATATGGACCATAGAAAGGTGTAGGGGTATAGGAGTATACTGATTCAATCGATAGTGTACATTCTAGTGTGAGTGTATAATTTAATGATCGTGCCAGATTGCACACTTGCGTCAAATACATTTACTTATTGCATTTTTGCACTAGATAATACATTGCATATTGTGCGCTAATCAGTTTTAATAACGTCTGAAAACTAACAAAATTAAATGTTTGCAATTAATAGAATTCTTACTAAATCAAAAAAGAAAAAAAAAGACTTAATTATACTAATTCAATCGATAGTGTACATTCAAGTGTGAGTGTATAATTTAATGATCGTGCCAGATTGCACACTTGCGTCAAATACATTTACTTATTGCATTTTTGCACTAGATAATACATTGCATATTGTGCGCTAATCAGTTTTAATAACGTCTGAAAACTAATAAAATTAAATGTTTGCAATTAATAGAATTCTTACTAAATCAAAAAAGAAAAAAAAAGACTTAATTATACTAATTCAATCGATAGTGTACATTCAAGTGTGAGTGTATAATTTAATGATCATGCCAGATTACACACTTGCGTCAAATACATTTACTTATTGCATTTTTGCACTAGATAATGCATTACATATTGTGCGCTAATCAGTTTTAATAACGTCTGAAAACTAACAAAATTAAATGTTTGCAATTAATAGAATTCTTACTAAAGCAAAAAAGAAAAAAAAAAGACTTAAATATAAAATAATAGTGAAAATTTAGCTTACTAACAGTAGACTAAAGAAAAAAACTGATTTATTGATGTTATATAGTATGAAAGAAAGATGATTACTAAACATATTTTTTAACATTAAAAAAATATGCTTTTTTTATAGCTTCTAGATAAAAAAAATTATGTAATTACTATATTTATTCTATATGTGTTAAACCATCAAATCCTACAGAATTGCTGAAAAATAATTAGTTTATTTTCTTAAAATATAATTCTTCAGAATTTCTTTGCATAATTTCCGTCATCTGATAGAATAATTCAGCCACTTTTGTCCTCGCCTTATTTGCTATAGAATATCAAAAGCGTCGCGGTACATGCTGAAACATTTGTCTTATAAAATTTAATATGTAGTGGAAAAATCATTATCTGTATATTCTTATAGCCTCTACTTAGCTTCCTAATTCAAATATCTTTTCATTTACCATAACAAATTAATTTTTCGAATATAAGTCGGTTTTTTTCCCCCTCATAAGCAGAGTTTTTCCCTCCCCCACCTACGCTGCAAATAAGTTCTTAGTATTCCAAACAGCTAATACAGAGAAATTACTGTATCCATATACTTTTATCAAGAATCTATTATAAACCTTATCTGTGCTAAAACATGTCTACTAAGAAATCCTTGTTCCACCACTGAAAGCAACCAATAAACATGTCGTCGAACAAATCCCGTTAGCTGACCACCACCTCCAACCGATAATCCCCAACTATCCCCTCAGGTACCGGTACCAAGGGGTTGATGCCGAATCCACACCAAAAATAGCAATAAAATTCCATTCTCGCTTTCAGCCACCTTCCGTGGGTCCCCAAGAGGGCAGAGGGGCCTGATTGGAGCTGGACCCTCGGGGACCTCGATCCGATGGTCAGCGAAGGGCTAACGAGTGATTAGCCTTGACTGGTTACAGGGCCAGTTAGGCCCCTGCTTTTAGACCTGATCGTATTAAATCATTTGGGTTTGTGGGGAGGCAGCGTTCCCTCGGGATTGGAGTGATGGCACAGGAAAGGGTACTGCCGAAATTTTCCAGCTGCTTTTCGGCTGCGAGAATCGATAACACTCTGATTCGATATATCGATGAAAAAGACAAGAAGCGATGATTTGTTAAATGGTATTGCATCTATACATGTTGAAACAAATAATCGTTTCTCATCATAATATATCTCTCAAACTGTACTAAGGTAATTTGATTAATACTCTTTTTATGACGTAAAAATCAGCATTGGAACAAGTTGAGCCATGCATTAAATCAGATTGTTAAGCAAGTTGCTTTATTGTTTGATGTGAAAATTTTCCTGTACATGAAAATAATGAAATACTCAGATTTGTACCAATGACACTCTTTGATGAAAAGTCCCAGAGAAATAATTTTAATAAGAGTTAAGTAACTTTTTTTTTCAATAATTTCTGTATTATATTAATACTAACCACTTTTGGTGAGCAGCTTTTTATTATTATTAACATGTTGTGCTGTTATTATGAAAATTCACTTTCTTAAAAATATTTCACCATGTTATTTGATACTACATGAGAAACATGAATTCAGTTGAACCAATCTGTGTGCACAAATTAAAACATGTATATGCTATGAACTAAAAAATGAAATAAAAATCTACCTTCTAAGTTAAGATTGCTAAAAGCACTCAACTGAATGTCTTGATGGACGATTTTGAATTTCATCATGATATTAAAAACGTCTTAATAGATTTTGTGTCAAACTAAATTAAAAATAACTTAATAAAATTAAAGATAAAAAATTGTACGAAAATGTAATTGATATAAAGTTGAGGACATTATAAATGTAATTTTTGTGAATTTTTAGATTATGTAAAGACTATTTCCATGAGATAATACTTTTTAGGAGATATGAACAATTTCCATAAGCAAGTCAGTTTTCATAAGCAAATCTATTTCCGGGCTCCATTAAGCTTCCTATTTAATGCCTATTTCTGTTATCTTGTTCTTTGACATCTTCTTTTCTTTGATTGAATGGAGTTTTAGATGACAAGGCGAGCTTTTCCCCGAGCATTCCTAACAATTTTTGCAGTTCCATTCATTAACTAAGCAAAGCATTGAATGAAATGTGGCTGTACAAATGATCAATCAATTGTCTAAAATTCGCATGGTGGTTTGTTTATATTTGGTTATTGTTATTCATCAATAAGTAATAAGAGAGATTTCTGTGCCACGTAACTTTTTTTATATAAATTTTTTTATATGTAGATTTTTACAAAAAAAAATAAAGGAATAATACAAAAAACATTCTTTAAAATAAAACCAACCTCAGTAATTATAAAAGAAAAAAACTAATTAGAGTTGTAACTAAATCAAAATTTTGTGCTTATTTTTCTGTGTAATATATAACTTGAAAATAAAAAGTGACCATTTCCAAAGGGGACAAATTCATACGATGATTACTAACATAATTACTCGCATCTTTTCTACAAATAAAATAATAAATTCGAATAGAACATATATTTTCGTTTTTGATCACAATAATGAATTGATTTGAAAGAACTGCATTTTTAATGATGAGAAATTACTATTTATTGTCTTAGAATTTATATTGCAGTCTCAGTTGAGTATCCGAAAATACTACTTATTTATTGTTTTTCAGTAAAAATATATTACATTACATGGAATAAAGCATAAAAACTGTTCTAATAATATAACTCCTTCAACATTAAGTAATTTATAATCATTCTATCCTCAGTTTTGTCGGAAAAAATTGGAGAAGAACATTTATAGAAACTGAAATAGCTTAACACTACTGAGACATAAGTTTGGAATATATGATTCCAAAACTTATTTTTAAATGAGTTAAGACATGTAGACATGTAGTTCAATTCAATGAAAAAAAACTCCTATTTCAAGTAGAACATTCAATTTTAAATTTTCTCACATTTAAACTATCTGAAAAACTCTAGTCAGAAATAGAATCTAGTAGTGCAACTTCTACCTTCGGCAATGATAAACTATCTTTAATCATCAAAACAAATCTTGATTCAGTCAAGCTGATGTTCATCAAACCTGTCATATTCAGCTAATCACCGTCTACTCCATAAATCTCTCAGATAATGGTCACGCATTCTTCTATCTTCAACATAATCGACAAAAATATAATATTTCATGAAAAACCAAACATGGATGATTCGAGATGTTATTTTTTCCATCTCCACAGCCTCCATTTTTATGAAAAGAACCAAAATACTCATTTTAAATTTAATTTTCAGCATAATGGTAGATTTGTTTGGTTTCCACCCTTCTTTGACGTCAGTTTTCTCAGTCGGTACTCAGTCGGTATCAATCTTTATTAATAATCAACTTTTACAAATGAAAATTATGACTTTCGTAGATCACATGTTTGATTCTTTAAAATATATATATTGTGAATTTGGCAGAAAATAATAAATATTATTGATGAGACAGGATATTACTATTTTTCTAGATTTGATATTACTTTCTTGCAAATAAAAATAATTCAAAATGTATAAAAAATACGGAGTTTTATTGCATTAAAAGCTTGTTCCGAATTACCTCCGATAAAAATTGTCAGGGTAATTGGGTACCCAATTCTGTTTCGCAGGGGAAAATATAAAAAAGAAAATCAAATCTGATTCGTAATCCTTTATACACATTCAAAATGTATACTTATCAATGTACCTATTAAAAAATGACATTTGGAAAAATTTTGGTTTCATTTTTGTTTAAAATGATTACATCTGAAGTAAGCACATATTAGAAAATTTCACTGAAAAAAAATGGGGGGAAGTGTTTATTGTCTTTCTTTAGAGTTCTTAAAAGAAGAAACATATTTTTCACCTCGCTAAATCTTCACCGGTGTGTACCGCAGTTATAGTTTCCAATTACTTTTTCTAACCCATATAATTTAAATAAAATTTATTCAATACCTAATAAATTCGAAAAAGGCATAAATAAAAATCAAAATAAATTTTAAACAGAATTGCACATGACTTCTATGTAAATGGTAACGATATTAAATTATATAAAAAAAATCATTATATTAACGATCACAATTTTTAAATACTACCTTATTTCTACACGTTAATAAAAAATTATAGAAAAGAAATAACAGAATTATATTGTAGGATCAATGGAGCTAAAAAAAAAGTTGAGTATTCTGGATCACTGAGCATCTTGAATACTGCAGGTAAAGCACAATCCAAAACAAATATAATAAAACTATCATCTCTTTTCAAATGCAATCCACACTTGCCGTGGAAACCTAATTGCGATCAACGGTTCTTCAAAATGTAGCAATCCCTAGTCAAGTTTTAAGCCCTCAACCCCAAATAGTTTATTTTCTCTTAAGGAGAGCTGTCTCCATAACAGAACAACTAAAACATTCCACCCCCACACATTCCGATTGCTGCT
This sequence comes from Argiope bruennichi, assembly GCF_947563725.1. Taxonomy (NCBI): domain Eukaryota; kingdom Metazoa; phylum Arthropoda; class Arachnida; order Araneae; family Araneidae; genus Argiope; species Argiope bruennichi. The sequence goes on from NC_079156.1 coordinate 111,194,451, forward strand.
TTTGAATCTGAAAAGCGTCGATAACCGTTTAATTACTGAATTCGCAGAGCCGGGCAAAGTATGTCGCCCCCATAAAAATTTCGCTTATTATTCCAGGTCCCAGTGGAATGCAAGGATGAAAGAGGCCTCCTCTCCTAATGTAATCATTGGTGCCTTGTTAATGGATAAGTGCATTATCATCATCATCATCACCCTACCCGAAACGGAAATTAGATTTTCGATCCTGATGACGTTTTTGAGGAAGCAATTGCTGCGTTTTGAAACGGAAGATTCCCCTGGCGAAAGAGATAACCGAATTTTTGCCGGATAGGTGTCACCGGGAGTATTTTTGTTGGAGTTAATGAAATGTAGGTTTCTGTTTTGAAATTAAAACACATGGATGAGGCGAAGAATAATTTTCCTCCTCTGGGTTTACGCATTTGATTGCTGTAGATGACATCTTACTCATACTCATTTACATTGTTGGGCATTAGATGAAGTTTTATTGGCATAGATATTTCTTGCTCGGAAAAAAATACTATATAGAAAAAAATTGGTTTCAAACAATGTCAACATTAAAGAGGATTTGAAACCAGGTTTAACTTGAAACTTCCAATGTGAACTTGTTAAGAAATAGGAGAGATTTGTAAAAAGGAAAGGCAGCGGGACTGGTCCCCCTAAAACTTTCTCGCATACTCTCTAATAAACTTTTCATGCCAGAGAACACCTTGTATGGCATTGGCACACAATAGTTACGAAATATTAAATTTTGGCGTGAATTTAGCATTTTTACTGAATTTATCATGTCTTCTTTGGCGAGTTATGTGGTTATTAATCCCCGGCGTGCGCTAACAATATTCAGAGATTGAATTTGTGTTATAGTCACGTTTTTCTTAACCGATTGGGAAAAAATTTGATACAAAACTATAATTATAGTCGCAACACCTTATACCAAATTTGATGTATATAATTCGTTGCATTTTTGAATTATTGCGTTTGCATGTTTCTGAAAGTACAGACCGTCAGACAGTCAACACCGGTTTGGATTTGGTTCATAATTTAACCAAATCATCTATATCTAACCGTATATCTAACAATCTATATCCAACCATAACTATCTAGCGATCTATATTGTTGACACAAGGCTACAATATGTGCTGAATTTTATCTATTTAGCTTTCTTCGTTTTGTAATTATAATGTTAATTTATATTTGAACAGCCTGACACACGGACTTCCTCCAAACAGATTTTGATCAAAACTTGATAGACATTTGTAAACTGTTGTAAAAACTGTTTACTAGATATAATCTTTCTAGCTCAAAGCGTTTTTGAATTTTCTTTGTTACAGACAGACCGATGGACTGACATTTTCCTATATTGTGTTTTTCGAACAAGGGAGGTCTAAAAGGTATAGATTCTTCAAAAAACTCGAGTTCGAATTTTTCGATGAGTACAAAACTTTCTCTATATATTACGAGAAAAATCCAGAAATTATTGGTTTGATATAATGTCAGCATTTAAGAAGATTTAATACCTGGCTTAATTCGATATATCCGATGCAAACCCGTTGCTGTATAATGATGTTGAAAAACAGGACAAACATTTAAAAAGAAAAACTAGCTTAATGAAGTCGCATGCCAAAAATAACAATGCGTGTCATCTGAAGAAATTATTGCACCTGTAGTATTCGATACATCCGATGCAAATCCATTGCTGTAAAATGATGTTGAAAAATAGAAGAGACATTTAAAAAGAAAAAGTAGCTTAATGAAGTCATATCGCTTCAGTCACATGCCAAAAATAAAAATGCGTGTCATCTGAAGAAATTATTGCACCTGTAGTATTCGATACATCCGATGCAAACCCATTGCTGTAAAATGATGTTGAAAAATAGAAGAGACATTTAAAAAGAAAAAGTAGCTTAATGAAGTCATATCGCTTCAGTCACATGCCAAAAATAACAATGCGTGTCATCTGAAGAAATTATTGCACCTGTAGTATTCGATACATCCGATGCAAATCCATTGCTGTAAAATGATGTTGAAAAATAGGAGAGACATTTAAAAAGAAAAAGTAGCTTAATGAAGTCATATCGCTTCAGTCACATGCCAAAAATAACAATGCGTGTCATCTGAAGAAATTATTGCACCTGTAGTATTCGATACATCCGATGCAAATCCATTGCTGTAAAATGATGTTGAAAAATAGGAGAGACATTTAAAAAGAAAAAATAGCTTAATGAAGTCATATCGCTTCAGTCACATGCCAAAAATAACAATGCGTGTCATCTGAAGAAATTATTGCACCTGTAGTATTCGATACATCCGATGCAAATCCATTGCTGTAAAATGATGTTGAAAAATAGGAGAGACATTTAAAAAGAAAAAATAGCTTAATGAAGTCATATCGCTTCAGTCACATGCCAAAAATAACAATGCGTGTCATCTGAAGAAATTATTGCACCTGTAGTATTCGATACATCCGATGCAAATCCATTGCTGTAAAATGATGTTGAAAAATAGAAGAGACATTTAAAAAGAAAAAGTAGCTTAATGAAGTCATATCGCTTCAGTCACATGCCAAAAATAACAATGCGTGTCATCTGAAGAAATTATTGCACCTGTAGTATTCGATACATCCGATGCAAATCCATTGCTGTAAAATGATGTTGAAAAATAGGAGAGACATTTAAAAAGAAAAAATAGCTTAATGAAGTCTACTGCCAAAAATAACAATGCGTGTCATCTGAAGAAATTATTACACCTGTAGTATTCGATACATCCAATGCAAACCCATTGCTGTAAAATGATGTTGAAAAATAGAAGAGACATTTAAAAAGAAAAAGTAGCTTAATGAAGTCATATCGCTTCAGTCACATGCCAAAAATAACAATGCGTGTCATCTGAAGAAATTATTGCACCTGTAGTATTCGATACATCCGATGCAAATCCATTGCTGTAAAATGATGTTGAAAAATAGGAGAGACATTTAAAAAGAAAAAATAGCTTAATGAAGTCTACTGCCAAAAATAACAATGCGTGTCATCTGAAGAAATTATTACACCTGTAGTATTCGATACATCCAATGCAAACCCATTGCTGTAAAATGATGTTGAAAAATAGAAGAGACATTTAAAAAGAAAAAGTAGCTTAATGAAGTCATATCGCTTCAGTCACATGCCAAAAATAACAATGCGTGTCATCTGAAGAAATTATTACACCTGTAGTATTCGATACATCCAATGCAAACCCATTGCTATAAAATGATGTTGAAAAATAGGAGAGACATTTAAAAAGAAAAATTAGCTTAATGAAGTCATATCGCTTCAGTCACATGCCAAAAATAACAATGCGTGTCATTTGAAGAAATTATTGCGCCTGTAGCATTCGATACAGCCAATGCAAACCCGTTGTTGAAAAACAGGAGAGACATTTAAAAAGAAAAACTAGCTTAATGAAGTCATATCGCTTCAGTCACATGCCAAAAATAACAATGCGTGTCATCTAAAGAAATTATTGCGCCTGTAGTATTCGATACATTCAATGCAAACCTGTTGTTGTAAAATAATGTTGAAAAACAGGACAAACATTTAAAAAGAAAAACTAGCCTATTGAAGTCATATCGCTTCAGTCACATGCCAAAAATAACAATGCGTGTCACCTGAAGAAATTATTGCACCTATAGAATTATGCACATGTGCTTATTATATAACATGTTACACCGATTACTTTGGTTATATTTTGAACAAAATTTCAGCAGAAAAAATGTCTATGATTTTCTGAAAATAGATGTAAAATAATGCAAATAGAAATGTTTAACATTATTTAACATTTAACAAATGTTAAATGTTAAATAAGGCAAAATAGAAAGGTTGTTGTCATTTACATTTATAAAAGAGAGGGAGGTTGTTGTTGTTTTTCAGTTTTCACTTAACCTTCTGGTTTATAAAAAAAGGTATATTCTGAAATTTCGAAAAAAATTATTTAAACTCAAATCATATTATTCTTTTAGACGTGAAGATGTTTTGATATGCATATTTACTTACTAATTTACATAAAAATTGATGATAATCTAAAAATAATCTTATGCATTATACATTATGCATATAAAAGTGCTTCATTCTAGAATTAACTATATCCATTATAAATTTTAGAAAGGCAATACAATTTAAATTATATTTATTTTGATAATACTAATAAATTTGAATGCTTCGAATATAGAAAAATATTTTAAGTAAATTAAATGAAGTTTAACAATTAATTAAATACAATGTAAGCCTTAATTTAGAAGTATTAAAAATTTTAAATATATAATAAAAAATTATGAAGTAGAGAATTTTGCAATCCAACAAGCATCTTGTTAAAAGACAAAGAATATGGATGAAAGTTTAGTTACGGAAGGGGAGCAAATAAATAAACAAAAAAATAATATTAACAAATACTTAATAAATTTATTAATAACTAAAATAACTTAATAAATAAAGTACTAAATAAATATAATTAATTAATTAATAAAATAAATGAATTTATTTTATTTTTCAGCTGTAGCAGTGAATCGTATTGTGCTTAACCCTTAACTGGGGAGGTGAAATTTTAGGACTTAACTGGGGAGGTGCGGTCTACGAGACCGCATTTCATTTACACTCAAATTAAATTTTTTAATGAATGTATTAGTATGAAAAACTGCCAATATATTTTGCAGATATTTTTCTTGATATATAGATATGTTTTAGAAATTTTTCAGTATATATTATCATTGAAAAAAGTAAATGCGTTGGAACATACATTTTATTCTCAAATGACATGTTACAATAAATAATATTCTTGAAAAGGCATATTACTTTTTACTTTTTAAGTCATATTTATTTTTACAGTTTATGAAGGTATATAGAAAACAATATAATGTAAAAATTGGCAGTTATATGAAAAATTAAAAAATTGACAATAGGTAAAATTGGCTCTTTTTTATCGGCTTGTGTGACTTTCATAGCGCGGTTTTCTAGGGCATTTTCAACATATAAGTTAAGAACTAGTATAAAAATCAACCTATAAATTCTGTATATATATCTCTTGGTATATTAATATATTTTATAAATTTTTCAAAATACATTATCATTAGAAAAATTAATTATGTTTGAACATACATATCAAAATCAGTTGAATGCGAACTTTCATCGAAAAACTCTTCTGTACAATTATTCTTATCACTAAAACCACTTTCTGCTTCATTTCAAAGTGTCTGGAGCACTGCTTCATAATAGGATCAGTAAACTGAATGATATTTCGGGCCCACGTTTTAGCGCCATCTGCTAAGCCTTGTTTATCACTGGGACACTAACAGGGAGATGCGGTCTTAGAGACCGCACTCGAAGAAATAACTGAATTATTTTAAAAAGTATCTGCTGAAATCGGTTGAAAAAGTGCACGTGTATTGAAGGTCACAAAACAGGAAGCTACAGGGTCAATCCATTCAATTGACCTAAAAATAGAAAAGGGGTGACAGAAAATCCATCGCTAGCGGTCTCACAGACCGCACGTCTCCAGTTAAGGGTTAATTCACAATAGTAAAATCCCAATAAGTCATCACCCAGATGAGTCGTTACTCCGTTTAAGTCGTCGTTTTCCTGAGGTCAAACAAGGTCTCATACACAGTAATATAAAATTACCCTCCTTTAACCGCCACCAAATTTAATTCTACTCCGAATAACTCGTCACCCTCAAAAATGGCTAAAACATCTTTCTTCTCCAATATGTATGCCATCGCGTTGTCTTTTCAGTCCTGTTCCTTCATTTAAGAAAATCAAACCTTTATGCGAAATTTTCGATCATGTTTGTCACTTCAACAAAACATCTGTAGGTCATTGTTGTTAAGCATTTTTTTTTCTGTATACTCATTTTGGGAATTTGTGTTCTTGGAATTTCTCTATGTACGCGTACCATAGTTATCGCTGCTAATTATTCAAAGCACACTTCTTGCTGTAACTCTGTCGTTGTAGGCATTTTACTCGATGGATCATGAGTGTGACTTTAGTTCATAGCAATTAAGGGTGATTTTTTTCTTTTGCAATTTCTAGCTTCGATTACGTCTTTAGATGCCAGAGAAAAGGAAACTTACCTCGCTTTCCTTTTAACTCTTTCTAGGGCCGTCTGAAGTATGCTTCCCACCAAATTTATCAATCTTTGTAGGAAATTATGTAGGTTGGCATAAGTTCTGACAAATTTTTTTAGTAAGTCAAAAACTTAGATGCTTCAGTTCTTTATCTCAGGCAAAATGATGTGTCTTGATTTGTTACTTAATTATTAATTAACCAAATTAATTAATGAATCAAATTAAATTTATCTAATAAGCTAAATGAATCCTTTTTCTTATTCTAATTTCAAGCCTAGACATATTTTAACATAATATGACTTAAAAAAAAAGAGCTTTTTAAAGGATTAAGAGGGAAAAAAAGATATAACTGCACTTTTTGAAAAGTCAAATGTTTCAGAAAATTCTTTTGCCAATGAACACCATATTCGCAGAGCTACATTAAATGATATTCTTTCATCGAAGTCACTGAAAGAGCTAACTGCAAAGATGTGGAAATCGATGAGGTAGGGAAGATATGAATTTGCTGGCTAAAGCATGCCAATTTCTGGCTTGATTCTCTAAGAAAAGGCAATGGAAAATGCTGAGGATGCTTTTATCCAAGAATCCCCATTTCGCCTCTCAACCCCTTTCGAGAGTTAGATATTAATCATCCACTTTCACGCTCTACTATGGCCCAGCTCATTTAGATAATCATTCTTATTGAGAAATTTTAACCAAACTTGACGCTTTAATGAGTGGCGTGATGAACTTAGGCCCCATTCTCTCCAATTTTCTGCTGCAATCCATTCACTCCATCACAAAACACTTGTTCCGAAGGGTTCAGAAGCTCTCCCCCAATGGCGACTGAGGCACGTGCCTGCGGTTGGTCAGTGTTGACCCAAGGTCCCCTAGCCATTAACCCTGTGGTCTGCCGTAGATCATGGCGGTCATTGATGACGTAATGAATGGAGAGCGGGGTCACACAATGTCTATTAGGTGGCCTTCGAATGCGATTGGGATGGCGTACTTTGTTTACACTGCAGTTTTGCCTTGCTTCGCAAATAAGCTCGGCATCGATTTCTCAATGCGGGTGACAAGGTTTTCCCTTGTATTCTGTTGCGCAATGAACCATGTATAATGCTTAATAGGATCTTTTGAATCTCACTCGTGCTAAAAATGATCGTCGTACTTAGCTAGAAATTGCTATGTTTCACTTTGAAAAAGATTTTGAGGTATTTAACTTTTTCAACAATTTATTTTAAAAATTTTATTTGTGATCAATAAGTTTACCTAATTGATATCATTACTGGACTCAAAAGCAAATTATTTTATTCCTCGATGAGGTTAATTCTTTTAATCGGATAGATTTTTTAGGCGAATAAATTTAAATTTTTGTATTTAATTAAATTTATGAAATATAAAAAATGCTTTGTTCCTATAATTCTTTTTTAAAAAAAATAACCATGTAAGGCGCATCACCGGCTTTTGAACGAAATATGAAAACATAAAATCAAATAAAATTTTTACAAAGAACAAGTCGGTTAGAACGCTTAAAAAGTATTTAAAAATTATGAGTGCCAACACCTATATGGTAACAATATTTTCAATAATTTTAGAAATGTTCTAAAAAGAGCTATGAATAAGGAGGTGCTGCAAATGTATGTTTCTTGAATATTATTGCATTTTTAGGAGAAAAATAAATTTCGATTCGTATTAATAATTATTGGGAATCTCTCTCTCTCTCTCTCTCTCTCTCTCTCTGTGTGTGTGTGTGTGTGCGTGTGCGTGCGTGCGTGTGCGTGTTTATGTCCGATGTGTTTGCAATGAATTCTAAAACCCTCCGCGCTTTTGCGCATGCGTCGGTATAGGTTTAATTCAGAAAATAGGGGTGAGAGGAAAGAGGAAAGGAGGAGATGTTTACATTTAACAATAAAGTAAATTCTCGGAATGGCGCCCATCCTTCCGTGAGTCATTCCTTAGTGAGATAAAACCATCGAAAAGTGGTCGTCTCAGAATACTGAAACGAAGAGTATCGGGTGTAAAATGCATTATTACCCAAAGTTGAGAAACTGAAATTAAATTCTGGAATTGTATTAACAAGTATTTCAGTTTTGCACTCTGTTATAAAAGTTCCTGAGGCATATTTTGATTAAAAATATAAATGTTTTTAAATCTATGTTTATATTAGAGGGTTTCGACCTCTACTCACTTTCACCCACCAACCCCAATACTGTCACATACTGTACTCGATGTTCGTCAGCTCGGTTTAGCAAGTTTTTAAACTCCACTGGCCATTCTCTCAATGCTGGAAACTATCTAAATAATGATTCAGTTTTTCACGTTTTGCCGCAAACGTAACAGCTTCCCGATCAGCGTTTCTTTTCAAATTATCAGAATCTCCTTCAGCCTTTTTTTGCTTTTTTCCTTCACCTGATATCGCTGGAGGCCACATTATTATTTATAATGCAATGCAGGGTTAGCACGTGTATTGCTTAGGTATATCAGACAATTGCTACACTGTTTGTTTCAATGAGGGGGTTTAGGGATTTTTGCTACACTGAAAGACAAAAAATTTCCGTTATTCGAGAAAAATAAACAAATCAGAAAGATATTCATTAGTGTTGCCACAAACGGTGTGTCAAAAAGTAGAATTAACATATAATAAGGTCTTAAATCCATTTGCTGTTAATTTGGTGTAAATTAAACATTTACTTTTCCTTCTTTCTCATTATTTCACCATCAAGTACAATATTAATATTTACGACGACGTAACATAATTTTCACCAGATATTTCAAACAATAGTGATAAAACATACCACAAATGTCATGGATCAGGTGACTCGCTATCCACCAATCACAAAACGAATAAAACGTAATGTTTACACAATTTTTTTTATATTATAGAGAGGCGTAATTTTTTAAAAAGAAGAAATAGATCGAATCTATCTAGACAACAATACTATTTGAGTTATTGTTTTCTTTTTTTTTCCTCGAGCAGAAGTTGCAGGATTGATTTTTTTCCCCCTTCGTGTTATTTGTTCGTACGTACTAAGGAAAATTCCCTTTTGATTAAATATATACAGACAGAAAGACAATTCGTAGTACTTTCTGAGCCTCCACAATTTATCTTAAGTTATTAAGGATTTACTGACTAAACTTTACTTTGTATTTTATTATAATAAGCTACTTTAATGAACATTCTTCATATATCTCTAACAAATTAATCTTAATTTTTTTTCAAACTCAACCGCAATGTAGAAAAGGCATTTTAATAGAAATTTTAAATTTGATAAAAAAGATGATAGATGTCTTTTGGACGGGCACACCAAGTATTAGAACAAAATCCGGCTGTCTTAAAAAAAGTGAATCCGCCCTTGAAAAGGGGGGTCGAGAAGGAGCATTACGCCCCGAACAGAAATGACGTGTATTCCACTCTCAATCAGTTATACCTGTTCCACCGCAAACAAGATCTTTTTTAATCAAGATAGGCAAACAGCTAAACCTCGCAACAGATTGGAACGGCGACTGACGTCAGCGCCGGCGTGGGCGTGGCTCCAGGGTCACGTGAGGTGTGACGTGACCCTTGGTCACCCGTGTTGACACTCCGGGGTCCGCTTTTAATGAAATTACTCCTAACAGTTTTCGTTCTTTCCCCCCTTATCCCCCTTGTTGTATCTTTCTTACGGTACGTCGTAATGGCGGGGAAACACGAAAATTGTATCGCCAGAATTGGCTACTATTCGCCAAAGTGCTCAAAATAATGGTAAAAATCTGATGCTGGTAGTTTAAATTTATTCTACAATAAAAATTTCAGTTACCTTGAAGGATGCTATCAAGCATTGTTCTGTTTCAGGAAAATAATATTCAGTTTAATATTTCACAAAGATTTAATTGATCGAAAAATGTTCTGAAGTTTGTGATGTTATGTTTTGAAAATAGTTTGCAGATACAAGAACTTTCATTTAATAAAACTCGGCAAATTTTGTAATATTCATAAAAATTATAAGTGTAATAAAATGTTGTTTTTTTTTACTAAGTCAAGCAAAAAAAATTTTAGAAATGTGTTTTTAAAAGCATTTTAAAGTTCTACTTCTGTATGAAAAATTGATTAGAAATGCTGGTATTGACGAAATTCATACAAATCACTGTTTTGAATTTTATTTATTAGAATTATTATTAGTTATTATTATTATTTAGAGAATTAAAATTTCATGTCTTCCAGTTCTTGAAAGGCTAGTAATGGAGTATTTACTAATTAAAACTTTCATTAACTGTTTTGAAATCAAAAGTCCATTGAATTATTTTAAAAATCACGTCTTTATTTTTATTGACACATTTTCCTTTTTTTATATACATACGCATCCTAAAAAATATAAAATAAAAATCAATTAGCAACGAATTAATGTTGTTCTTATTTCATTAGTGTTTTGGAAAAATGTTAACTTTATAATATGTTGTTTATTTAAATATAAGAGTTATTAACATATATTAAGAAATAAAAGAATGCTGTTTGTGCAGTCGCCAAAAAAAATTTAAATCAATGTTTCAAATTAAATCACTTAAAACTTGAAAATTTGATTCATTAATTACTTTTTGTTTGTTTTAATTTTAATGAAAAGTATTTGAAATCCATTATTAATCATTTTAGTGAATAAGAGTTGAAGAGTCCTTCAAAATTATTGCCAAAGTTCATTAAAAAATATAAAAATTTAAAATTTTGATATCTGAAGCTCTGCGGCTCAGTTAAAAATCGTTCAGATTTATAATTTACTAAAACATCAAATTCTAAATAACTTGATTATTTATGTTTCTGAATATTGGATATTTCACGTTCTCTTAGTTTTGGAAATTCATCTTTGAAAATTACTTTGAAAATTCTTTATCCTTATCCTGATCATTAGTATCATCTTTAATTCTCATATCTAGTATTAGCTCACAAATTGTTTATCTACGTGATTAAACGTAGTGAATATTTAAGCTAAGTGAATAATTAAAAAGTAAGAAATCTAGCATAATTTATGAGTAGAAATACCAAAAACATTTCACATTGTAAAACTATTTTTCCAACATAGATAGACACAAAGCAGCGAAACATTATCACCGTCAAGTCTATTTCCCCATGTTTTAACATGAAGAAAATGTCGAGGTCTTTGTTTTCGTATGAAATTAGAACAATTTTCATTTGTTAATCCTATGAAATTGTCATAAATCACATAAAAATAAATATAAATACTTTACATTGCTACTTTTGGTATATATTAGGTAAAATAATAATTCACAACGTTTCTGTTTTAATATAAAAATACTCAAGGAATAAAACTATCTGTTAAAATATTTTATATTATTTTCAAAGAGAATATAATGCTCAAGAAGTCTCTACAGTTTTGTTTCTTTTTTTATTTTTTTATTTGAATTTTTCATGTGATAAAAATGGATTTTCAAGGAGACAAATCTTAGCATTTTCGATATCGTTTGCTTTGTTTGTATTTGATGTTACGGCTTTCAAAGCTACTCAGTATTGTTTGTGTTATGTGTAAAGAAGAAGCAATACTTCTAAACACCATCTACCTTCGGTTTGCTTCGGCTCTTCAAAAAACCAGAGGGACTGGTTTCCTCAAAGCTTTCTCGCATACTCTCTAAAAAAGTTGTCGCCAGAAATGTTCTGCACGGCATTGGCGTTCAATAGTTACGAAATATGAACTTTTGGCATGAATTTAGCATCTTTACTGAATCTCTCATGTCACCCTTGTCGATTAATCCCTTGCATGTGGTTCATAATATCCGAATACATTGTACTTTAGAAATGTTATTCTTAACCGATTGAAACAAAAATTGGACATAAAACTGAACTTATAGTCACAAAATTCCATACCAAATTTGATGTATTTAAGTCATTGAGTTTTTAAGTTACAGCGTTTACATGTTTCAGAAAATACAGCTCGTCAGACATTTGATATGTTGTTGAATTTGGCACAAAATTTGACAGATTTCTGCACTATAAATATTAAATATATGTACCGAATTTTATCTATCTACCTTTCTTCGTTTTGTATTTATCGTGCTAATTTATATTCGAAGAACCGGACAGATGGACTTCCTCTGAGCAGATTTTACTCAATATTTGATAGAAACTTGCAATGTTATGACCATATACCAAATTTCAACCATCTTATTCAAAGCGTTTTTGATTCATCTTTATCACAGACAGACAGGCGGACATTTTCCAAAAATATGCTTTGAGACAGAGATGCCTGAGACGTAGAATCTCGAACTCGAATTTTTTGACGATTACTGTACTTTCTCTATGCTATATATATAAAAAAAAGTTGATGAAGAGCGTTTCAACCTTTTGGAACTTTTTTAAATAAATAAATATCGAAAATTCTTCCAAATTACTTTTCGACCCAATATATAAATTCAAAAAGCAGAAGGTTCTTTAATTAATAAGATTTTGTTCGATATTATTATTATTATTTAGAAATGGAAAACAGCATAAAAGGAGAAATATATTTAATAAATTTCCACAGCTACAAAATCGAAAGAGAAAGATTATAAATATTCTATAGCATTTTCAACCTGTTATAATAAGGATATATATATAGCATCATTTTTATTTGAGATTTTCATACAAATTATACACAATATATGGAAAAGTAATTATACTTTTTTGCTTTTCAGAAATAGATTTGTACAAAAGTAATTGCATTCATGCTCAAACACTAATTTTTATAACAATAAAAGAAATCTGAATAATATGCAGATTGAAGAAATAAGAATTTTAATTGATTTTTACTACAGAAAGACTATAATAAAAAGAAGAATCAAACAATACTTTTAAAAAAATAGCAGATGATTTTTTTTAAAAAAATAATGTGCAGATTTAAGAAATAAGAATTTTTCTGGATTTTTACTTCAGAAAGACTATGATAAAAAGAAGAATCAAACAATACTTTTAAAAAAATAGCAGATGATTTTTTTAAAAAAATAATGTGCAGATTTAAGAAATAAGAATTTTTCTTGATTTTTACTTCAGAAAGACTATGATAAAAAGAAGAATCAAACAATACTTTTAAAAAAATAGCAGATGATTTTTTTTAAAAATAATGTGCAGATTTAAGAAATAAGAATTTTTCTTGATTTTTACTTCAAAAAGATTATGATAAAAAGAAGAATCAAACAATACTTTTTAAAAAAAATAGCTTCTGTTATGCAAAAATTTTTTTGATATAAATCTTATAATCTTAGTTTTATTTATATTTTAGAAACCGTAATACTTTCCTCATATTTCAAAAAATCAATCAAACTCTAATAGAGATTTCCTATTTTCGTAAGTTATGAAAACAATTGTCTACAAATCTGGAATGCAAAACAATAGTTATCGAATATGTTTTATGTATTAAGTACTTGAAAATTAAACGGAAAAGAATCTGTAACTGTTTTACATGAAATAAATTTCTATTATTTCTAATATCAGATAGAAACTCGCAAGGTGATTTTTTTTTTCTATTTTATTTTCAATTTATTGTCTTTTCCAATGTGTTTATATTTGGTAATACTCATTGTGAAGTGTTTTCTTATAATAATTCCCATTTCCATTTACATACCAATTAAAATGTATTATTAATTAACATAACGTAATTTTTTATATTGAAAAATTACTCATCCATTGAAATGATTGATAATTTTTACTTTAGGAAATCTGGGGTAATAAAATATATACCATGGAGTAAATATAACTTTTATCTTTCGAAAAATCTACAGTTTTTCACATTTGAATACAAGATGCGTATATTAGCAAGAAAAAAACAATCTACAATTACATCAGTTTCCCTACAAATTATTAAAGTGGAATATACTTAAGAAATAAATCAATTTTTGAAAAATCTTTTTAAAAAATGTGATATAAAAATCGAGTTGAAACTTTCAACAGTTAATTTATCTGAGCATTTTTTAAATTATTGCAATAATTTTTTTTAAATGGCAAAAATAAATGTCGCAACTTTAAAAGTGAAAAGATAAATTACTTAATTTTGTGTAAACTATTTAGTAAGATCCAATTGAAATTCTTCATACCAAGTTTTTATTTTGAAACAAAAGTAAGTAAAAAAAGTAAGATTAGTGACAGTCCAAATATAAATTAAATACATAATTGTTTTATTACAATAATAGCTACTCCAGCGTTTTGGACTTTATAGAAAGAAGATATTTCCATTAAAATAATGATATTAGATAAGATATTATTGTTGATATTGATTTTCAAATTTTTTTCGATAATTCTTCTCCAATAATAACAAATAAATATTTGTATTAATCTAACCAATTATTTTATTTATTTCAACTGGCCGTTTTTAATAAATTTTTTTAAGTAAATCTATCAACTGCGTGTACAAGAAAATAAAAAAACGAATAAAATTTACAAGAGAGTAAAAACTTAATACAAGATAAGAATATTTAAATATGTAGCATAAAATAAAAAGAAAAATTCAACTACCCCGGTCTTATAAATAAATCGATATTAATAAGTATTTTAGAAGTTTAATATTTTACTTCCCAATATAATGAGAGTACTGAAATTAAACTGAAATTTGCTTTAATTTTACTCACATACGCTTAAAAAAATAGCTTGAGTGATCTTTCCAGAACTTTCTGGCATATTTTCTAATAAAGGTATATCCCAGAAAACACTCTACATGGGTTTTGGCATACAATAATTATGAAATATTAACTTTTGAATTTCGCTTTTTACTCAATCCGTCGTGTCATCCTTGCTGAGTTATTTGACGATTAACCCGTCCAAAAATCCTATTTGTGTGTCTTGATCAAAGCGTTTTTAGATTATATTTATTACAGACAGACATACGGACATCTTCCAAAAATATGTTTTTTGAACTCAAGGTGATTTGAAATAAAATACTACATATACGAGAAAGTAAAAACTGAATTGTCGCCAAGTTGGCTTAACCTTGAACGGCGCAGCAACCCTAAGCGGGCCGGGCAGTCTGTGTTTGAAGAGGGGCATGTAAACAGTATCAGAAGAGTGAAGTGAAATCACGAATATCAAAGTAACATCCTCTCTTTAGCGGAGGAGACGAAAGCTTATTAACTCTTCAGACTATTAAGCGACTCAAACGAACGAAATCCTTGCGTGTCCGTTTCAGACGGAGAGCAGACAACGGAAAAGCTTGAGTGAAAGTGATTAACTGTAACTGCATTGAAGCTTTAAAATTCTTTCCCTTTTGAGATTCTGGCGATTTTCTGTCACTTTCTAATACAGGATAAAAAGTATCAAGCATCAGATATGTAAAAAAATTTCAATACGGGAGATATTAATATTTTAAGAAGTCTTGTAATTTGAAGCGATTACATAAACCTGCGATATTGCAGTTATGAAAAGATATATCAAATTTATTAAATGTTTGTCTTGGGTATCTGGTGACAATTCAAAATTTCAAAACCAATTGCTGCATTATTACCGAATAAATACATTAAAAATATCCAAAAATTGTCAACATGCAAAATGGCCAAAAAAAAAAAAACTTTCTCAGTTTTTAGGAATTGGTAATTACGCTAAATCAAAGAAGAAAATTAAATTTCATACGCAAAATGTTTAAAGCATGGGAAGATAAATTCATCAAATAAACCAGTGGGAGTGGTCTTCACAAAACTGACTTGCATACTATTTATTAAAGATATTATCCCATTCAACGCTTTGCATGACCCTGGCATACAATAGTTATGAAATATTAACCTTTGGCGTTGATTTAACATTTTAACTGAGCGTGTCATGTGAACCTTGGCGAGTGTTTTGGCAATTAATTCCTGACAAGCGGTCAAAAGTATCCAAAAATCAATGTTGCGTTTCAGACGCGTTCTTCTCACCCGAATGACTCAAAAATTTGGCATAAAACAACCCTTAAATTCGAAAAATATATAAACATATTTGATATGTTTAAGTCGCTATGTTTTAGAGTTACAGCATTTACTTCTTTCTGAAAGTACAGACTGACAGACTGTCAACCCCTCGTTATATTTCTCTCAAAATTTGGTTGGAGTCTATAATAAAGCTGTAAAATATGTGTACCGAATTTCATCTATTTAGCAGTCTTCGTTTTGTATCTATCGTGTTAATTTGTATTCGAACAACCGGACAGACGAACTTCCTCTGAACATATTTTACTCAAATTTTGATAGAAATCTGAAAATTTTGTGTAAAGACTGCATGCCAAACTTCAACTGTCTAGATTAAAGCGTTTTTGAGTTACCTTTGCACAGATAGGTGGCGGAAATTTTCCAAAAATGTATTTTTCGAACTCAGAGAGATCTAAAATGTGGAGATTCAAGAATATCCCGAATTCTGAATTCTCTGAATTTTTGTCGATTACTATACTTTCTATATACTACGTATAAGAAAAAGTAAATAAATAATAAAAAATTAAAATTAAATCTGCGGTGGAAAATTTCAAGTTATCATGTGAGAACATTATTGTTTTTTAAGTCAATATTTGTCTTAATTAATTAAAATCATTAACCAGTTTGAAACAATCACGAGACTTCTACTTCTCTATCAGTCTCTTGTTCTCTCTCTCTCTCTATGTATATGTATATATATATATATATATATATATATATATATATATATATATATATATATATATATATATATATATATATATATATATATATATATATATATATAGAGAGAGAGAGAGAGAGAGAGAGAGAGAGATATGATGATAATTTTTTAATTTTTTTGAACTTTTATTTTCAATTTTTCTAACTGGCAAACAAAGTTTTGGAGCTTGACCCATTTTGAGATGAAATAACAGCTATGATGTCATATTTCTACGTCGACCTTTTAAAAACACATTTGCTGTCAAAGAAGCATACGTAATAATAATGCAATACTGATAAAAGCAGGTAAAAAAATATATGCGATTAAAAAATGATGATGAAAATTGCCACTTGTGCTTTACTCATTGCTTACACGATTGCGAGCTTCAATATTCATTGCCTACGCGATTTCGAACTTCAAAACCCCCTAACCAAAACAACATCATGTTCTCACATGATAATAAAAGCTAGTTTCAATGATATTCCCAAAACTTTATCCTATAACCTACAGCAAAGATGTCATCCCGCATAAAATTATGGACCTTGGACAAAACCGTGAATGCGACAGGTGCTTAGAGTTTTATTTTCAGAGTCCCACATATGAGAATTGCATGCTTTTTAGTGTAGTGAAGAAAATCGGGACTTTTTCATCATTGACATGTATTCATTTCTTGGCATTGGCAAATAATAGCTACGAAATATCTGTCTTCGGCGTGAATTCAACATTTTCACTGAATCTAAAGTGCAACCTCTGGTGAGAATTTTGCAAGGGAAGAGGCGATTCCTCGCTGGCATCAGGTTTATGCACAAGTATCAGAAAATTGATTATGTATTTTGGACATTTTTTCCCACCAACTGAAACCAAAATGTGACATAGAACTATAACTGTAGGCAAAAGTTAAATTTCATCTATTGAAATTATTGCGTTTTTAATTTATTGCATTTGCATGCAAGAGAAAATAAAGACCGGCAAACCATTAGACTTTCTACCGATTTTATTCAAATTTGAGAAGAAACTACATTTTAGATGCTATATCTATGTACCAAATTTTATCCATCCAATTCTTCACGTTCTTTAATTAATGTACTCACTTGTATTTAGGTAACTGGTATATAGACTTCCTCAGTATAAATTACGTTAGAAATTTGACAGGAATTTACTACTACATCTAAATTTGGTCTAAAGTTTATGTACCAATTTTCATCGGCCTCGCTCAAAGCGTATTTGAATTCACAAGCAATCACAATCCAAATATGTGTATTTTTAACTTTGGGAGATGCGAAGTATGAAGGATTCGTTCAAATCTCGTGTTCAAATATTTGATAGTTCTCTTCATATCCTCGTACATTTATTTCCTCTTCATATATTTCATAAAATAACAATTGAATAAAATTTTTTAAAATGTACGAAAAAGTTCTAACACAATATTTTCAAAACGGGAAAGAATCTACATTGAAAATATTGAACTTTAGCTTTGGATCATAATGTTGATTAAATAAAGACTATTTTTTGATAGTTTCATATTGTATATCCTTCATTTTGGGGTACGGACTTTTTTTGTCACTCCAGAATTAAATAAATTTTGTATAATCCATTTTATATGCATTCATTGTAACTCCTTTTTAATACCGATTTCGATAAATTCTCTCCTATCAGTTATTCTAGTTACAAACGATTTTTGCGCTGTTGGTGAATTCATCTCCTTATGCGTTCCACAATGTATGTGTGAATTGTGACCTTATTTCGCTCTCTAAATTCAGATGCGGAGGCTTTTAAACAAGGAAATATGTTGTATAGCCACTCTGTATATCTAGACTAAAACAAATAAAATAATTTTATAGCCATTTTTTTTTTATCTTTTTCAAAATTCTTTTTTCTTCTGGGAAATTCTTTTATCTCATTATTATAAAATGGAAGGAAACAGTCCATTGTCGAGTAGTTATTTCACCAGATTTCATATTTCTTTGCCACTAACTTGAAATATATGAGATCTCTTCCCACCCATTGAAAAGTTCATTTTATAAAGCCTCTTCCTAACTGGAATAGGACCACTGTGACATAGTGATATCTCTAATATTCTAAGAGAAGACATTTCAAATTTTTAATTCTATTACAGGTCTGCTTTATAGATTGATAGATGTACTATCGATTAGCTGTGAACGCCTTTCTAACATTATATTGATAGATGGATCTATGAAATCACGATAAAATGTTAACTATGATATCTAAATAATCATTATATATCTCCTAAGAGATATGACAATTCAACAAATCATTCTATAAATAAATCCTTGAAACTGCATAAAAATTTGATTTTCAACCGTTTTAAAAAATACATGTTCTACATTTTCATAAATTTATTAAATTACTTGTTTCACTTCCTGGAAGATAATTCATGAAGTAATAAATCTGTTGTTTTTATTTAAGAAGATTATTATTATTATTATATGTTATTTGCTTTGATATTACTCTTTGGCACAAAAAAATGAGCGTAACAATAATAGAAGTTTCAGTACTTTTGAAATTTTCCTCATCTTTACATTATTTTCACACAATACTTGGCATTGAAATCACTGTTATTATTTATTGTCCCAGCAATCAAAACAAACCATTATAGGAATTACAGATTGCTTCATTAGACACGTTTTACAACTGTATTGAAAATGAGCGCTTCGTTTAACTATTTAATGGAGCAGCAAATTATTATTAGAAATGTTCTGAAATAGGTTCGCCGATTCACCAAAAAAATCTATTCACTCACAGGAAAGAAGATATAAAAGAAATCAAGAAATAATCGTCAAACCGAAACTTTTATCGAGTGAAAAAATAGGTTTAACCGTTGCCAGACAGGCAATCATATATATTGCACCTTACCAACAATTTATTTATGAATGGAAATTCCAAAACATTTATCTTAGTAGAATGGTTTTTATGCTATCTTAAGACTCAAAAAGATTTCTTTTTCAGTGATATAATTCCATTTCCAAGTAATTTTTTTCTTTCATTTTATTAATACTTTTTAAACCCACTTTATACTCAATTTATAAAAATGTTTTATAAGTTATAATGGAATTCAAATTCAACCGCTAAAACATGCAATCGCAAACAATGCAATTTTTAATTCTGTAGTAAGAATTTCACCTCCTCTTTTATTTCACAATGCATTCTTTTTTAAATTTGCAGCAAACTGATTCACTTGAATTCATGTTTTTCAGTCGCATCTAGTAACAAAAGAATTTTTTTTAAATTTTTTCCATATTAATTACATAATTATCAATAATTTTTATGAGCCAAAAAATGATCACAAAAAGCATCTAATTTCTCTTAATATGCTTTAAATTTTATACCAAAATCAAACGCTGCTTTTAAACAAATTTATTTTTGTCAAGAAGTGCCTCAATTTCGAGGGCACTAAATATTCTAAAAGGCAAATCCAAGCCGTTTCTTAATTCTATAAAATGCATAAGCTAACTATAACTTTTTAGATTCTGATAAATTGAAGTCAGCATTTTGATACTGTTATTGCAAAGGCAAATATTAAGGTGAATGACATTTTTACATCATTCTGAAAAATATTAAAAAGGAAGAAAACGATGACAGCAAAAAATACTCATACATTAGTGGCCATTGATATCAAAATACACGAAGTATATATATATATATATATATATATATATATATATATATATATATATATATATATATATATATATATATATTCGGAGTTAAAGATAATGGAGTTTTTAGCTCTTTTAGTAAACCACAGACGGTCAACACCCACCCATAATCACTGACTTCAAAAATCTATCCACTCCTTTCCTCTGAGCAGAAAATCCATGCCTCGTACCAACAATTTCATTACCTTACACATGTTATCTAAGTAACTGCGTATCATGGAAGTCATTTTGGGCGTGTTCCCCAACAGCCCTGGGGGAAAGGAGGGTCCGAAAACGCCAGCCGACGACCATCCCTTGCTCGAAGGGTGCACGCCCTGTGGCATCACTCTGATGGAACACCCCTGCCAGGTGATGACCAGGAGCAGAAGATAGAACAAAAAAGGCTGCCGTCATTACACCCTCAATCCGCAGCACTTCATTCGCTAGAGACACCATCAGTTGGTAAATTAATAATCGGTGGTTCTCCTGGAGAACGGCAGGTTAATGAAACTGACATTTCTTTCCCGATCCGAGGATCATTATGTTATTGGTCAAAGCAATCTTGTCTAATTTTCCGGAATGACTATGTGTCAAGCCTTGGCTACAGATTATATCTATCACTCTTAACATGCTTTTGGAATGATTTCTCATCTGGAATCTGTAGATTATCCATAAATCAGTAGTGATTTGGTGAAGTGGTGATGGTATCTTAAACAAAATGATACTCGACTGAAATGTGTTCAATTAAATCATCATTAAATGGGGAATTTTATTATTACTTTGCACCTGAAATAAGGCCAAATTTAAATTGTGCTTTAATTCAAGATATCTGGGAAACCAAGCTTAGCTCGGCAATTTATTTTTTAATCGGGTTCTTTTTGTAAGAAATATTTAGATACGAATCACATGCTGATTACATATGAATATTTTTCAATCTTATCTACATATTTAAATAAAAAAAAGAACATGAATGCACTTAGTTTGACATGTTATTTGAAAGAATTTGCTATATTACAATATTCATTTTACAATTTATCTATGATTACTTATATGTTACTTATATGTTTAAACTTGCACTCAGTTTTACCGTGGTGAAATCGGGTCCGAGATGGCGCTATATGACATTGTCACCATGACAGCAGATAGAAAAAGGCTCTAATTGTTAGTTATAAAAATATGTATGTTTCTTTTTATGTAAAATCGCGTTTTTCCTGGAAAGACACCTATATAGATAAACTTAAAAAGCAAATATATATATATATATATATATATATATATATATATATATATATATATATATATATATATATATATATATATATATATATATATATATATATATATATATTGTGTAAAATCACGTTTTGTCAGGATATACACTAAATAGATAAACATAAAAAGCGAACCACTTTCAGTTTAATTAATTCCTTTGTAAAAAATTACTGTGCAATCAAACTACGTCTCAAGAGAAAGTGATCCCTTCCATGCCCTTGAAAAAGTGTCAAAGGTCACCACGTGTATTGAATTGACGTGTGGCCGGAAATCCCATCTTATATAAGACTAGTGATCATTTGTTCGTCCCTTCTTTTCTTCTTTCTTACTTTTGCTTTTGTGCTGCACTGCGTCCGCTTGTAAATAATTTGCTTTCAAAAGATGGATATTAAAGAGAGAATAAAACGAAAGTAAAAATACAACATCTCGTCTATGTCTTCAAACCTGCACTCTGCTTCAACCAAAATAACAATACACACACACACACACACACACACACACACACACACACACACACACACACGCATATATATATATATATATATATATATATATATATATATATATATATATATATATATATATATATATATATATATATATATATATATATATATATATATATATATATATATATATATATATATATATATATATATGATAATAACTTTCTGAAAAATTCCGATTTCTGATATCTCTGGAGTATTTTCAGAATATGTCATCATTTCAGAGCGATTATTTGTATTGGGAATGCATTATTCTTCAAAAAAGAGGAAAAAGCAACTCATTTTGTAATTGCTTTCTTAATTTTTCTTACTCTCTACATGTATACTGCTCTTGTTCTAGCTAATCACTATTTAAAACAAATGAATCGAAAACTCTACATAATTTTAGAACAAATTAAAAGTCTTGAAATGCGCGTGCTCTACGATATAACAATAACTTCATTTTTTTTCTCTCTCTTTCTTTTCTCAGATTTTTTCTTCTTATTGTTGATAGTATACATCTCGAGATCGTCATAGAAAATATGTTGATAGATCAATCGAATTGTTATAAAAAGTATGAAAATATGGGGAAAATATAAAAGAGTAATTTTAATGGTTTAAATTGTGGAATTAGTTATCCACAATAGGACATTAAATTTGCATTCTTTTATCGGGTAAAGGAAAAATAACGGAAATTTAAATGATAGTTTTTTATGCTTTAATATAAGGTACACATTCTAAGAGTAATTTAAATTAAAAAATTGTAAGCAATTTAAAAAATCCTAAGAAAAGAGCAGCCAGATGTTGCAAAAAATAATTAAATTTAGAAATAGGTGAAGAGTAAATTTTAAAAAAGTTATTATTATGGTACCATTTTAAATCGTAGAATAACTTTTTATAATAGGAGTATTTTTTCAAACAGTATCAAATTTTAGTTTTTTGACAACTCTAATTTTTTTTCACGATGATGAATTTTCAAAAAAATAATACAGATATCGATCTAAAATTTTTTTCCAATTATTTTCTTCTGTATAAAAAGCGCAAAATCCAAATTTGCTCTTTTTGAAATTTACATCTGGCCTAATGAAGCTGTCATGACGATTGACAGATCATTTTATAAGTTGTTTTAATACCTACAATTTTCAACTTTTTCGTTTCCTATCACATTACTTCCCTTTTATTTAAATACTAAAAACAGTTATCTCCAATCACCTTTCTTCTAACCTAATGTCATAAAGAATGTTCAATACCCTCTGAATTCGAGCTTGCAATCTTCCGGCCTACCATTTTTTCAAAACTTGAATAAAATATATAATCAAATTGTGTTATGATGTTCTTAAAATGATGTTTAATTTTTCTTTTAAATTTTGAATAGTAACCAGAAAAATTAAAAAAAAAAAGCTCTATAATATATTTTTGGTATTATTGTCCTTAATTTTTTATAACAGCTCTATGCTATTACAGAATTAAAACACATTTTTTAAAATTTATTAAATGCAAACAATCCAGTTGGTATAATTTTCTTTTCTTTCTTTTTAGTTTGAAAAGCAGCGGTCACCTTCTAAAGATGAAAAGATTGCAAAAGTGCGAAGTTTTATTGCCTGGCATGCCAGCCAATCTTTTTTTCCCTTCAAATTTATATTATTCAACAAATCCTGAATACATTTTATTTTATTTCTTTCGAGAAATTAAAAATAATACTGCAAGTGAATTTTCATAGGTTTTGTTTGTTTGCCTTCTTTATTAAATTTCGTTTTAAAGAAACTCTCTTTCGATATTTTTTTTCCAACCTTCCATAAAATACTTTCACAAATTCGCGTTTAATTTCCAATGTAGAAAATGCAAATTCATTTAATTATATCGAAGAGTTTTCTCGAATGTCCCCTCTGAGACAAAAATTTCGTAATTTTTTTCCACTTTCCATCTCTTAGCACTTTTTTTTACAGCAAAACTTTTTTCCTACTTGCTCGCAAAAATTGATTTAAGATGGCGGGTTTTATAATTCCACTCATTTAGATCCTCGGTAATTAGCGCCATTTTTTCCTAGTTTCATTTGAAAGAGAAAATGATACAGTCCTCCAGCGCCTTAACCTCTCTCTGAGGCAATTAAATTCCTTTTTCCCTTCTATAATGTTTTCTGAGGACCGTGATTAATATGCGCCAAAAACTTAACTGTTTTTCCGTTAGGACGCTTGGCCCATGTTTTTTACTCTTCCCCCCCTTTGTCCTGGTATCCTCCAAGGACCCCACAAAGCGCCTTTGCAAAAAGACCAAAGAATTGTCAACTCTCTCGAACATATATCTCGACCATTTTCCAGCTGAACGCAGAGCATCACGGGATTTGCTTTTGTTCTTCATTTCGAGAAGATTTTTTCCGTTTTTTTTTTTTTTTTTTTTAAGCTAGAAAAAAAAGAAAAGAAAGAATAGAAAACTTTTGTCGCGACTCGAAATTGTCTCATTCTTCGCCAAGAGAGCAAAGAAAGCAAAAGAAAAAAATAATAATAATGATGACGCGAAATATAATGAAAAGAAATAATAAGATTAAAAAAAGTTGCGTTGGCAACACTGAGTTGCAAGATGAGGGGGATGAAAAAAAAAAATACTAGAACAAAAGTCGGCCATTTTGTTCCCGTGGGCCTTTTTTAAAGGCGCGCAAACCTTCTTTTCGCATATGCAGATCAGATAGGAGGTTAACTTTAATCAAGTTATTAAGGAGGAAGGGTTGCGTTTTTGGAGGAATATAAATTTATTACTCCCACAAGTCGAGCTTCAAGAACAGCAGTGATCATTACAAAAACTTTTTTTTTTTGTTAAAGCTGATGATACAAAAAAAAAGGCGAGAAAAAGAACGAAACGCGTGTAACTCTTTCCCTCACCCTCGGCGGGTATCGTCATTAGCATGAGGACATGCTCCATACCCTCAATAAGACATCTTTTACGTTGCGTAAACTTTCAAAAGCATGCCGTGCTCTATATTTGGCATCGAATCGCTCGGTATTGGCGAAGTTATTGAACCCAAAATACTTCGATTTTATTAAAACAGAAGAACACAAAAGTCATAAGGTTGTACAATTTTATTTATTTATTTTTTAAATTAAAAAAATTATTAATACAATGGTTGTAGTGAACAGTTTTCAAAATGAAAATCATGGTCAAAATGAAGCATTGTAAAAAAAAACATTATAAAACGTTATTAGATATTGAAGATTTTTGAAGAAAATGTTAAGAACTAGAAGGAGAAGTTTAATAGAAATGTCCTAGAACAAAGCAATCAAACTCAATTGAATTTTTAAATTTTTTTTGCAAAAAATTATTTTTTGTTAATTTTAATATTTTTTTTATTATTGTATATTTGTTATCGTCTGCATCTATCTTGAAAAAAATCATCAGGTTAATATTATTTATGTTTAAATTTATATTCTTTCCATTTAATTATCGATTAAAGAAGCAATTTCGGTAAATAAGTAAAGCTCTTTCCAGAAATCATCAAATATTATCTATGTTTAAATTTATATTTTTTCCATTTAATTATGGAATAAAGAAGCACTTTCCATGAATAAGTAAAGCTCTTTCCAGAAATCATCCAGTTAATAGTATCTATGTTTAAATTTATATTTTTTCCATTTAATTATGGAATATAGAAGCAATTTCCATAATTAAGCAAAGCTCTTTCCAGAAATCATCAGGTTAATATTATCTATGTTTAAATTTATATTTTTTCCATTTAATTATGGAATAACGAAGCAATTTCCATAAATAAGTAAAGCTCTTTCCAGAAATCATCCAGTTAATAGTATCTATGTTTAAATATATATTTTTTCCATTTAATTATGGAATATAGAAGCAATTTCCAGAAATAACTAAAGCTCTTTCCAGAAATCATCCAGTTAATATTATCTATGTTTAAATTTATATTTTTTCCATTTAATTATGGAATATAGAAGCAATTTCCATAATTAAGCAAAGCTCTTTCCAGAAATCATCAGGTTAATATTATCTATGTTTAAATTTATATTTTTTCCATTTAATTATGGAATAACGAAGCAATTTCCATAAATAAGTAAAGCTCTTTCCAGAAATCATCCAGTTAATAGTATCTATGTTTAAATATATATTTTTTCCATTTAATTATGGAATATAGAAGCAATTTCCAGAAATAACTAAAGCTCTTTCCAGAAATCATCCAGTTAATATTATCTATGTTTAAATTTATATTCCTCCCATTTAATTATGGAATAAAGAAGCAATTTCCATAAATAAATAAAGCTCCTTCCAGGAATAAAGAAGCAAATTAAAGAAGTAAGAGATTATGAAATGAATATTTTCCTTGCCATTCTAGAAGAGAAGGATTGAAAGCCTTTGTGTAAAAATAAAGCCAGCCAGCCTTTAAATCGTTTTATGAGATCTAGGTTTATTCGTCTACTTATAAATCTAAAGTTAAAGATGCTATATGCCATCATGTAAAAACGTGATATTTGTATTGGTCCTCCTAAATATAAAGCCTTAATATCCTAATGAAGCAAAAAAGGATATAAGTTTTGATAAGTAATTATTATTGATATGCACAAAATTAGAAGCAACTTTATTTTCTGTTGTTTTTTTTTTCAAATAGTTCAAATTTGCGTTTTACTATAGAAACTCATAAAGGATTCTGGGTTTTCTAGAAATAAACCCAAATTTTTGTTGGAATAAAGTGAGGAGAAAAATATAAATTGTATCATAAATCACTTATTCTAGAATTTGTTTTTCAGAAAGAAACCCAGAGTTCATGAACCCATGTTCAAATAAACAAAGTGGAGGCATGAAATAGCATAAGCTGTTGGGCTTTTGATTGTAAGAGAATGAATGTATTCTGCCTAAAGTTACAAGATTTGGTCAATATGCAGAGAGATTTTGATTTATATAAGAACAAAATATTAAATTATAAAAAAAATTATAAAAAAACTGGAGGAAAATTAAAATGAAATCTGCGATCGCAAATTTCAAGTTATCAAGTGAGGACATTTTTATTTTTAAGTCATTATTTTTCTTAATTAATTTAAGTCATTAACTAGATTAAACCGATTTGAAACAATCACGAGAATTCTCTATCGGTCTCTACCCCTCTCTCAAATTATAAAATGATAATTTTTTTAAACTTTCATTTTCAGTTTTTCTTGCTGAAATTTATATCTAGTTAAATTTTGGAACAAAGTTTTGGAGCTCGACCGTTTTGAGATGAAATAACAGCTATGATGTCATAGTTCTACGTCAACCTTTTAAAAACGCATCTGCTGTCAAAGAAGCATACGTAATAATAAAGCAATACTGGTGAAAGCAGGTCAACCTTTTAAAAACTCATCTGCTTTCAAAGAAGCATACATAATAATAATAATGCAATACTGGTAAAAGCAGGAAAAAAAATATATGCGATTAAAAGATGATGAAGAAAATGGCCATTTATGCTTTATTCATTGCCTACACGATTTCGAGTTTCAAAACTCCCTAACCAAAACAACATCATGTTCTCACATGATAATAAAATTTATTTTTAACTTTCGTCACCAACCGAATCACAGCAAAGTGTTACAGTTAATCTTATTAATTAGATAAGAATTAGCAATATAATTAATAATATAATGATAATATAAGGATGAGAATCAACAATATATTGATTTCAGCGATTATTTTATTGTAGCATCGTTGGGAGATTTTCAATAACTTGACTTCAGATGCTCATAACTTGACTTCGTCAAGCGTTCTCTTTCATTTAATAATAAATTTAGGTGAAAATATTAATCTGACTTTTGACGCAAAAAATGATTTTTATTCTTGATAACTTTATCAAAATGAAACACACCACATTCTTTGTTGCAGCGCACTGTTCAGTGTTTATTTATCATGTAGTATTACATAACATTTCAAGGCAGAGAGATTGTCAATATTTCTCTTGTGAACGACGCTTTTCAGATGAATGTGTAACCAAAATTCATAGAGTGTGAGATCCGATGAAAGTGGTGGCGTACAGCTCCCTATCTGTTTATTCATTATGTGTTTCTGCAGAATATGCTAAATATATAACCCAATATGAGGTGAACCCAATATTCTTGAATAACTTATCTGGTAGATTTAGGTTACGTGATTAAAGTAAAGGAATAACAAAATTTAAATACAGTTTTCAGTATTTTTCCGCATTAACAAATTAAGTAACTGAACCATTTCCACTGTTTTTGTCAAAGAAATACAATCCTAGTGGGAAGGAGCCAAAGAAATAACTTAAGATGATTGCAGATATTTGTTGAAACACATGAAAGTTCTATGAGCTCCATTTGTGAGAATAATTTGTATTCACTGTTCCAAAAAGTAAAAATACTGAGTAAATTTTTCTAATACTAATATGGACTTGCGTGGTTTTAAAAATCCCTACTTCAAATGAAATCACTCTAGAAAAATTTCATTTTTCTAAGTGTAAATAATATAAGCTTATTAAATCACATGCATATACATTATCAAAACAAAATAGGAAATAGAAATCGTGATTTCTGTGACACTTTCGCACAAATGACTTGGCCAACAGTATTTGCTGACAAAGATCAGACTTTTTATTTTTGTATTGATCGAATTCCTGTGTTCGGAATAGTATATAAGACCAAATTTTATACATTTGGTTGACCAAATTTCTTATTATCAAATTCTAGACACCTTATTTATTTTTAAAATTTTCCTTCTAAAGTCCTTTTTTGTTTGTTTGTTTGACCTTTATATAATTCTACGCCACTTGAGAAATACACACGACATTTGCTATACATGTTTCTTAATCCATAGAATTATTCTACGGCCCTCTAAAGGGGGTGAAAGGAGGCTACATACTTTCCCTCTATAACTTCTGAACAAATCACTGCACAAACATTATGTTAACATCATTTAAAAATTCAAAAAGTTACCATTATAGTGACATTAATTTTATTTTATTTTTATATTTTACTGATTTTTAATCATTTTTTCAAAGTTAATTTAAACATACTTTTTTATCAAAATATTAAACTTTTAATTGCAGTTTAGCCACATGTATTATTTTCGAACTTTTGCCAATGTTCATGTTAAGTTGCTTTCTGTAGACATTTTTATTTCACTTTCAATTGAATAAAAGCAAACAATTTAATATCCACCAACAGTAATTAAATGCTGTCTTTTAAAACTGTTGAAATTTTTTTAATCCGTTTGACCTGCCAAATTTAACCCATGTACAACATGGAGGAGGGGAATAAACACTTCGGAGCGATTTTTTTTGACATTTTAAATAGAATTTTAATCAATTAAAAATTAAACTGAATTTTGAAGTTTTTACGCTATAGCTTTGAAAATATTATTATACAAATATAATTTTTATATCATTTCAAAATTTAATAAATTATCTTTTTTAATGTTCCTAATTTTCCAATTTTTTCCTAAATTTGGGAAACTTTTAAAAATAATTTCTGCATACTTTCCCCTCACTCCCTCCTTTAACCCCCAGGGGGCACCTCGAAATGAGGATGAGATGCTTCCGGTACGGTGGTTGGATCTCGCCACCCTGGGGGATACACAAATAAGTGGAGGATCTGACTCCTCCCATCGATGACGGGACGTACTTCCTTCGGGAAGGGTTGTACCGTGGTCGGTGATGGTCCTTCGGACTCAACCACAGTCCCCGCCAGTGTTGCTGTTGCGTCGGTCCGGTCATTCAGTTTTATTGTTTAAATCCGTGTGCCTTCGTAGTGAGTCGGAGAGTCAGATGATTGATTTACTCCCTTCTCTTTCATTAATATAACATTGTAGTCATGAATGTCTTGCATGGTATTGTCGAACA
Organism: Argiope bruennichi; assembly: GCF_947563725.1. Classification (NCBI taxonomy): domain Eukaryota; kingdom Metazoa; phylum Arthropoda; class Arachnida; order Araneae; family Araneidae; genus Argiope; species Argiope bruennichi. The sequence goes on from NC_079156.1 coordinate 111,224,353, forward strand.
TTAGTTACGAAATATAGATTTTTTGCCTTAATATGGCCTTTCTACTGAATGCATATCGTGCTAATATGGATTTTGAAAGCATTTTTTTCTGACTGATTGAACCCAAAATTGGAGACAGAACTACAGTTGCTGTCATAAGATCACATATCTAATTTCATTCCTTTAAGTCGTTGTGTCTAGGTTATCGAGTTTACATATATACGAAAATACAGAACGACAGACAGATAAGATTTGGTTCAAAATTTTGTAGGAATCTACATTTTAGACGCTAATTTAATATACAAAATTTTATTTATCATTTGAGTTTAAAAATTATTAAATTCACTTGTACTCAAACCGCTAAACCGACAGACTTCCTTTTAATGGGTTTCGTTCAAAATGTGATTTAAAAAATATTACGAATTTGGTCTAAAGTCAAAATATCACATTTCATTCGCTCATCTCAAAGCGTTTTTGAGTTGTGTTTACAAACAAACAGAATCACCTAATGCCAAAAAATGTGTTTTTTTTTAATTAAAAAAGCTCAGAATCCTGAAGATTCACAAAATCTCAAGTTTGAATCTTTTTGGATTATAACATTTCTCTAAATTTCATATTCAAGAAACTACAAAAAAATTTATTTTCGACTTACATTATTTTTGAACTAAGACGACAAATTGGTCTTTGATTAAAATTTTTTTTTTTAATTTTGGCTTTTTTTTCATCTTGTTGAAGGTAAATGTTTACTAAGTGATGGAATTAACTAATTTAGTTAATTAATTAATTAATGATGCTTAGATAGTTAAACCTTAAAGAAAAAATATATAAAATACTGATTTTGTTTCAAATCTAAAATATTAAAAATTGTTAGAAACATCTACATTATGTTAGTTTCAATTTCGAATCACATCTTTTATTGTAAAAATTATTCTTAAAACTTTATCGCAGTTCGCAACTTTTTTAAATTGTAAAATTTCTTGGAAAGTAGTATAATATATAAGATTAGTCTAAAGTAGTAAGTAAAGTAGTATTAGTAAAAGTAGTATAATATATAATTAGTATATTAGATAAGATTATATAAAAGTAGTATAAATATCCCAGATTAGACTTATTTTATTAGAAGTAAATTTTATAACTAGCCACCTGTAGTGATCAACTGATGTTTAGTCGTATCACTGAATCTCCGACCCGCTCGAAAGCACACGGATAAAGAAAACTGAATGAACAGCAACATTGGTGGGAACTGTGGTTGAGTCCTAAGGGCCACCACCGGCCACGGCACAACCCTTCCTGAAGGAAGTACGTCCCGTCATCGATGGGAGGTGCCAGATCCCCCACCAATCTATATATCCACCAGGGTGGTGAAATCCATCCACAATACCGGAAGCATCTCATCCTCATTTCGAGATGTCCCCCGGGGGTTTCAACTGATGTTAATAGTAATCATTTAATAATATCACCTGACTTTAATTAACTACATCATATCGCACCGAATGAACGTACTAATTAAAATTATATCTGCGCAATAAATGTTAAGTATTCTGATTTAAAAAAATAAAATTTCATATCTAATCTACATTCCAAAACTATAAATTTGTACTGCATTTTGAATTAAATTCGTCAAATAATGTTCTATGTGATCATTCATACATGCATTAGAGCATAAAAAGAAAAGACCAAATGGATATAATTAAACTTAAAATTTTACTAACAAAATTGGGAAAGTTGTACCAAATTTTTCTTAAGATATGCCTATTGTCTGTTTATTCATTTTTGTATGAATGCGGTAGCCAGGGTCCTGGAATAGAGGTAGCGCGTCTTCCTCGTGATCTAGGCGTCCCTGTTCGGACATGGTTGTTCTTCTTCAGTATTCTATCTGTGAGGTGTGTGAATGTGCCCTCCTGTATAAAGGGTTTGTGCAAGCGAATGTGAAGCATGAAGTAGCTAAGTCGTACTCTTGACCCTAGTTGGCGCTACAAAAAAAAAAAAAAAAAAAAAAAAAAAGAGAGAGAGAGACGCTCACTCGGCCTAAATCGCTGACAGATAAATTTCAGCGGGCTTGTAAAGTGCCATAAGTCACAACACAACAACATAGCAGTTCTTCACATTTTCAGAAATGGAGTATAATTCAACAATTGTGTTCCAAACTTATAAAATCATATTAAAACTCGAAAACTGATGACTGAAAACTGCATCCACGCGAAATTGTTTTATTATTGATGAAGCGCGCAATTGATTAAAAGGTAATAATATTATTTGATTATAGTTAATTTTCTTCCCAAATAATTTAAGCTAAAGTTTTGAAAATATTATTTAAAGCATGAATATATTATGATTAAAAGAGGAATTTTTAAAAATTTTTTTAATGTTTATTCCTTAAAATTCTAGCAGGAATATCCTTTGAATACCCAATTAACAATATTTCCTTTGGCGGACGCATTTAGTTATTACTGTTAGAGCGATTGTTTTTCTTTTTTGATAAAAATTAACCGAAACCTTTTAAATCTGTGCTCTGTCAGAAAATAGTGTCCTTTAAGCTAATATTTCTGAAGGGAAGTACGCATAACATCTAATAATCTTAACTTGCTTAAGTAATTTTAAAATTTTCAATATAATTAAACCAGCAAAGAAATTAAAACTGAAAAAATGTATTCCCTCTAATTTTTCTATTTTCTCAAAACGTTTCCAAGATCATCGATCATATACAATACTCACTAGTCAAGAAGCAAAAAAAAAAAAAAAAAAAAAGATGTCGTCACCGCCAGACTTATCTCCATAATAATAATAACACCTGGACTTTTAACCCCTTCAATTTATATATTGATTCTCTCTGCCATGAGTGCAACAACCCCAATGATATTGACCATATAGTATAATTTCGCAAAGAACTCTAACTACAGAAGCTTCCTTTGATCACACCATACCTCAACTTCATGATTATATTTCACTCAAAATAATTTTTGTTAAACTCACAGACAGTAATTCCTATATTTGGGATTCCTTGCAATCTCTCAAATCTTTTGGTGTCTCCTAGTTACGAATCTTCGGGAAATAGCGGAAGGCGGCTTTTGTTGCATTTTCCCATGCACTAATCATTTCAAGCATCATATATAGCAGCAATAAATCTGACATTCAATCCAATTTTCCAGTAAATTTTTCTTATATCTATAATTATTTTTTAAAATGTAAAATAAATGAAGTCATCTAGTGATTCAAATTAAACAATGAAAAATTGTGCTCTTCTATCGAGTACAACTTTGTACTTGATATTGTATTCGATACATTGTACTCGATATTGTATTCGATACATTGTACTCGATATTGTATTCGATACATTGTACTCGATATTGTATTCGATACATTGTACTCTATATTGTATTCGATACATTGTACTCGATATTGTATTCGATACATTGTACTCGATACATTGTACTCGATATTGTATTCGATACATTGTACTCGATATTGTATTCGATACATTGTACTCGATATTGTATTCGATACATTGTACTCTATATTGTATTCGATACATTGTACTCGATATTGTATTCGATACATTGTACTCGATATTGTATGCGATACATTGTACTCTATATTGTATTCGATACATTGTACTCGATATTGTATTCGATACATTATATTCGATATTGTATTCGATGCATTATACTCGATACATTGTACTCTATATTGCATTCGATGCATTGTATTCTATATTGTAATCGATATTGTACTCGATATTGTATTCGATACATTATATTCGATACATTATACTCGATACATTGTACTCTATATTGCATTCGATACATTGTACTCTATATTGTATTCGATACATTGTACTCGATATTGTATTCGTTACATTATATTCGATACATTGTGCTCTATATTGTATTCGATACATTGTACTCGATATTGTATTCGATGCATTATACTCGATACATTGTGCTCTATATTGTATTCGATACATTATATTCGATACATTGTACTCGATATTGTACTCGATAAACTGTACTCAATTTTGTATTCGATACATTGTACTCTATGTTGTATTCGATACATTGTACTCGATTTTGTATTTGATACATTGTACTCGATTTTGTATTCGATACATTGTACTCTATGTTGTATTCGATACATTGTACTCAATTTTGTATGCGATACATTGTACTCTATATTGCATTCGATATTGTACTCGATATTGTATTCGATACATAATTGTAAACAATTATGTCTATTCTTTATAAGCATCGAAAGAATATTTCATTTGAAAAAGATATAAGTAAACATGAGTTACAAAACTCAATAGCACACCCATGGTAATAACATGAGATGACTTTTGTAAAAATATTCAAACTTACTCTCTGCATCACAGAAAATAAATGCTTCCACTTTAATGCAGATTTTAAAAACAAAATTAAATGGTATAATATTAGCACTGCACATAAAGAAAGAATGAATTATACATATGATATAATCTTTCTTGATAAAAACATTTATAATATTTTCCACCATATAATTAATGCTTTACGTGAATATTGGAAATTATGTTCAAAGAGTTTAAATTATTCACTGGAAAGCTTGTTACACAATTAATGTTAGAGAAACCGTAGCCACTTGTAAAGTTGTGAAAACAAAGAAGTTAGTATTAAATAAAGTTACGAAAACGATGTGAAATATAATCTTGATTGTGCATGTTCATTTTTCTTCACTTCAATGATATCAAATACGGATAAAATCAAAAGAATGATCGATAATGAAGATATGCCTAGAATTTTATAATGGTATGAATTTTGAATTTATGACTTACAGTCTTATTGTTACTTACTGTAATATGATGATCCGAAGTCGAGACAATTTTCTATTGCATTTGAAATTCATGCACATTGAATCTGACATTATCAATATGATACTATCGAGAGACTGCAAAATTGGATACTTGGCCAACATGTCAAACTAATCATGACGTATTTTTTCGCTGCATTCATAATTTGGTTTTTTGTCAATCCAGAGAAGAAGTAAAAGTTTCTCAGTGAATCATCCACGAATCTGTGAAGAAAATCTTTGAATTCATTAGGAAAACAATGAATTAAAAGAAAATGAATCAAAATATTTCGATCTTGTCTTAAATGAGAAGGAAATGCCTAAATAAACAAGCAAAAATTGAAAAAGATAACATAATTTAATTGTCGGGTGTAGAAATTTTAATATCAATATCTTAAATTTTTCGAGAAAAAAATGACTAATTTTTAAAAAGTTTCTCGCTGTTAATAAATTACATTAAAAATGAAAAACAAATATATTTAGAATGACAATTATTTATTCTCCACGAGGTTGCTTAGATTTTTTTTTTTTTTTTTTTTTTTTTACTATCTTTAGAAATAATAGCACAGAAAATACATACAAAACATCACACAAAATAACACAAAACATTAAAAAAAATTCTATGTTTAATTTTTAATTTTGTGTTTGAAGAGAATCAACTCTTTAATGCGTCATATCGCCATTGGATTAGATGATTTTATTTCCATTTTTAAATTCCACATGACTTTTCCAAAGGTAACAATGAATGTTTGAACATCTTTTTTAAAAATATTTTTTGATAAAAGTTTGAACAAAAAAAAATGATCGATAGATTATATCATACTAGAATTAGATTAAAACTGGAAACTTGGGAAAATGCAGGGCTGCTGTTTCACGAATAGTTCTAGCATTAAAAATACAATCAAAAGACATTTTTTTTTTTTGCTTCGTAAAAAATAGTAAAAATTGACTTTTATTTTTTATTGCAGAATTGTTGTCATGTGATTTGTGTCATTGGTATACTGTTTAATTTATAATGTAACCATTAGTCACATTTTAATTTTTTTTTTTTTTCATTTCACGAGAAAAAAATACTTTACATTTTTTAAAATAATTTTCTTGAATTATATATAGCTATTCAAAACACACACACATACACACACACACACGCATAAATATATATATTCAAAACACACACACACACACACACACACACACACACATATATATATATATATATATATAACGCACATTCAAACCTATCAAAACAAGATTATGCCCGTTACGAACATAATTAAAAAATTATTAAAGTAATCTTTAAAAAAATATTTATTATATTATCTCATTCAAGGCGATATCCCTTTAAGGCCATTGAAAACCTGGCGATATTTCTGAAAAATCAAACTCCATATTGGCGAGACTTTCTAGCCTCAGCGGCAACCCTCGAAGAGAGATGGCGCTCTAAACCCCCAAGAGAAAAAGGGAACTCTTTGATTTGGTTGTGTCGGTTCGCAGATTATGATGGGGGTAATTCACGACGCCATTTGCATAGAGGCATTAATTAGAACGCGGAAGATTGTTTTTGTCTTTCTTATTTTCATTATCCGCTCGAAATTTCCCTTGATGACGTTTGCCTTACAGCTCGTCCTAATGAAACTGTTTATTCATTTCTTCATAACTTCAGCGGAGCCATTTTTTTTTTATTACTGCTTTGCATTTCTTTTGAACGTTCCTGTTTTTCCTTTTTTTTCCATAGCAACTTTTTTTTTTGTTATTATTTCAAAAGAGACATTCCTTTTGTATTTTCCCTGAACTATGTCATCAAGCCTTCTTCTTGATTTGCTGTTCGTAATTTCTAAAAGGGTCTGTACTTTTTTTTTTATCGTTTTGTTTTTGGGTATGGCAACAGCCAATCTCTTTTCTTTCTTTCCTTTTTTTTTCCCTGCAAGATACTCAGCATCATTTAGTGTAGCGTGGGATGGACAACATTTCCTTCTTTGGAGGGTTGAATTAAGCAGTCTGTTTCTCTTTAAAGTTAAATTCTAATATTCAACACCCTTTGCTGCTATTTAATCAAAGTGATCACTTTTTTTCATATGGGGACTCGTAAATCTTTTTTAGCTAATGCTCTTCTAAATCTTCATGCCAATGCTAAATGCAGAATTGGCATGAGTGAATTTAAAAATAGTTTCTGAATCCGAAATTGATTTATATATATCTATCAATTCGGATTCAGAAACCATTTTTAAATTCACTCATGCCAATTCTGCATTTATTATATTATCATACAGTAAAATTCCGTTATAATATGACAATCAACATTTGCAAAGAATATTGTCGTTATATTGACATCTCGTTATAAGTTAATCCTAATAGAGTAAAGTACAATAAAGAATGGTAAAAATAAACGAAACACATTTACCCCCCCCCCCCCCCGTTTTTTTTTTCTTTTTATTTAGAAGGGTTTCATCAAAATATTGTTATGAATCTGTTATGTTGCTTCTCAGTACAGTTAGTTCCATCGAAGGAAATATAGTTTTGCGGACAGTTCTATTGAATGTCAGATCAATGACCCAGGGTTTGGCAACCATTTGGCGACTTGGCGGCAAATTTGATAACAAAATGGATTATAGCGGAATAAACAGGAATTTTGGCGAATAGACCAATAGGAGGCGAGTTATGCTTGAATGTTCGAAAACCTTCTGTGTTTTGATCCGGAAGCTATAAAAAGCAAGTCCAAGACGAAGTCAATCGTATAGTTTGTCAGCAACGTGTAGATGGATCAATCCAGCGAAGTACAGGCGTTAAGTGTAGCTCAAGCGATTAGTGGATTGAGAACTGAACTGTGCTGCGATTCTTGGAGACAACTATTGAAGCAGCATCGAGTGAGTCATGTGTTGAGGAGCCTGTCTTATAGTATTGAGTCGGCAGTTGGGTACAGCTAAAGCGAGGAGTCAGTGGTGAATAGCAGACAATTGGTGAGAGCTCAGTGAATAGCGACGTAGATTCTCTTCTCCTGTTGAGTTAAGTTTCGCCGCATTGTATGCTGTGGTTGCTGCTTACTACCAATTACTACTTGTGGACTGCTATTTGTTGTAAGTGCTGTTGTGTATTGCTTATATACGTCACGGTTATGTATTTGTGTCTTCGTGTTAATAAATATCGTTATTTGTTATTTAGGCCTGCTGACCGCGTCACAGTACACCCATTACAAGCGAACTCGTTCGAGTTTAGTGGAATTAATTTCCGTAACAATATATATCGACAGCAGAGTGATTGCACTTACATATTGTTGAAACATAATTTTGTACATTAGAGAATTCAACGGTAATTGGCAGTGAAATACTAGAAGCACTAAAACAATTGCATCATATCCAATTCTTTTAATGAATTTCTTTGCTGAAAAGATGCCACGTACCTTCATTTATTTCATCTTCCATATATTTTCAGACCTCAGTTGCCCTCACCCTCAAATGGTCCGGGTGCGCGTTAATAAGTGGGGATCAAAGATTTTCTTGTTAGTATGTGCTAAAGCTTGGAGAAGAGGGTTCCGACTCAAGTATGGTCCTCGCCATCTGAGCATGGTTCAGGATTACGAAATTCATCTTAATATAATGCTCGCATTCCTTCAGAACGAAATGTAAATTTAGGCACATATTTTTCAGCCATTGAATCTTCTTTGACAAGTTTAACAATATCAACATTGCCTCTTCGTTCGATGGTTATCACATTTTTATTAATATTCTAGAAAAGAAAATTTAAGTCAAATCTGTCAGACTTTCCCCAAATTCGTAATTCTTTTGAAAAATCTGATTATTTTAAGCATATCTCTATATGTGACATAGGGAATAATCCATGCAAATAAAAACATTATACTTGCAATAATATTTCACTTCAATATTTTGTCAACATTATAGCATAATCTTCCTTTAAGGTCTTTTTCTCAAATTTATTTAACAAGTAAAATCGCTATAGACAAAAAAATATTTCATCTACAGCAAAATGCTTCTTTTAGAGTCTTAGCTCGATTCTTTTCCGAACTTATTTAACGAGTAAACTCGTTATAAACAAGAACCATCTGTAAAAAATACTTCCTTTAGGATTTCTCATCGATTCTTTTTTGAACTTATTTAACGAGTAAACTCGTTATAAACAAGAACCATCTGTAACAAATGCTTCCTTTAGGATTTCTCATCGATTCTTTTTCGAACTTATTTAACGAGTAAACTCGTTATAAACAAGAACCATCTGTAACAAATGCTTCCTTTAGGATTTCTCATCGATTCTTTTTCGAACTTATTTAGCGAGTAAACTCGTTATAAACAAGAACCATCTGTAACAAATGCTTCCTTTAGGATTTCTCATCGATTCTTTTTCGAACTTATTTAACGAGTAAACTCGTTATAAACAAGAACCATCTGCAACAAATGCTTCCTTTAGTATTTCTCATCGATTCTTTTTTGAACTTATTTAACGAGTAAACTCGTTATAAACAAGAACCATCTGTAACAAATGCTTCCTTTAGGATTTCTCATCGATTCTTTTTTGAACTTATTTAACGAGTAAACTCGTTATAAACAAGAACCATCTGTAACAAATGCTTCCTTTAGGATTTCTCATCGATTCTTTTTCGAACTTATTTAACGAGTAAACTCGTTATAAACAAGAACCATCTGTAACAAATGCTTCCTTTAGGATTTCTCATCGATTCTTTTTTGAACTTATTTAACGAGTAAACTCGTTATAAACAAGAACCATCTGTAACAAATGGTTCCTTTAGTATTTCTCATCGATTCTTTTTTGAACTTATTTAACGAGTAAACTCGTTATAAACAAGAACCATCTGTAACAAATGCTTCCTTTAGGATTTCTCATCGATTCTTTTTCGAACTTATTTAACGAGTAAACTCGTTATAAACAAGAACCATCTGTAACAAATGCTTCCTTTAGGATTTCTCATCGATTCTTTTTCGAACTTATTTAACGAGTAAACTCGTTATAAACAAGAACCATCTGTAACAAATGCTTCCTTTAGGATTTCTCATCGATTCTTTTTTGAACTTATTTAACGAGTAAACTCGTTATAAACAAGAGCCATCTGTAACAAATGCTTCCTTTAGGGTTTCTCATCGATTCTTTTTCCCAACTTTTTTAACAAATAAATCTTTGTAAACAAAAACAAATTATCTACAGCATTATGCGGTTGACACAAAATTGCAAATCTCTTGCAGTTGCAAGATTCTTTTTAGGCTAACTCAGTACATCTATCTTTAACTACACTCACATTCACAGGTTCCTGAAATTTTATGGGTAGTTCAAGGAACAACAAGAGTTGATATTTAGGAAAATTTGATGTCACTTTCATTTTGGGGGAATGCAATTTTTTCTTCTATTGAGTCCCTTTTAACTATCATCTCTCTCTTCATTCCATGGTATCAAATTTTTTCAATATCTGTATATTCTAGAAAGGAAAATTTGAGACAAAATATGTTGCACCTCTTCCAAATAATTCTCTTTTGAAAATTCTACCTGTTTGAAGCTTCCAGCTGTATGTGACGCAGATAAAGCAATCCATACATTTAAAAAAAATACACACTTTCAATAAAAGTTCATCTTCAAATTTTGTTAACATTATAAAAAAAAGTTCCTTTCGGTCTTTAATCGATTCTTTCTTGGATTTATTTAAAAAGTAAAATCGATATACACAAAAAAAATTCTACTGCAACATTATATGAATAAACGCTTCATTCCAAATCACTCGGAATATCGAGATTCGCTATTTAACACTTTGTTGACCACGTGTTTTTTTAACCTATATGGTCGTGCTGTATCCGTCAGATATACCAGTATATATTGTTAACATTAGTAAATAATATAGTTTAGTAATCGAATAATATACATATATAAGCATAATTTTAAAAGTAGGCACAAACTAAAGGACAACAGATTTTTTCCAAAACAAACTAGGAAGATAGCAAAAACATTTTTTCTCGGACATGGCATAATTTAAAAGGTGTCCCAGAATTAACGCATGATTGGATTTTGCCACCATTCTTGCAATAAAATGTTGGCAATCCTATTAAAAATTCATTTGATAGCTGATAGTTTAGGGTTAGTAAAAAATTAGTGTTACGAGTGAAAAATGAGTGTGAGAACAACGTGTTAACGCAAGAATTGAATTAAATAAAAAAAAAAGTTTTTTTCTTTAAATAGTTATATTTTATTGAACCGTAAGTACACAGAATATCGTAACGTACACAGGATAGAGTTACATATGGAATAACACATAGGGCAAATGGTCTCCATGGCTTTGCTGGCACATGCGCACTCTTTTGTGGAAATTTTCCATGACCATTTTGCATGAATGTGGCTGAATTTTGTTGGTGCAGCTTTGAATTTCCCCCTTCAATGCACGCATGGTTTTAGGTTTGTTGGTATAGATCTTTTATTTCCAATAACCACATAAAAGAAAATTCAATGGTGTTGAATCACATGATACATCTCATATTTCCTGCCCCTAGACCCGTTATTTTTTAAATATTGTTCAACAATGAAAATACGTTGTTCCATCATATAATGCTCCATTTTTACTAACCCTAAACTACCAACTGTCAAATGGTTTTTAACAGGATTGCCACATTTTACTGCTTAAAAGGTGGCAAATTAAAATCTTGCATTCATTTTTCGACACCCTTTAGTTATTGCAGAAAGAAATAATCGTGCATCTGTCAGGCAAGGCGTGACTAACTGGATACATCCGATTTTTACTGTACTGACGTTCGCAGAATCCTGATATGTTTTTTGGCCCAGAAAACAACAAGAAGTAGTGTTCATGAACTATTTGATGTCACTTCTTTATGAAGTGGGTGGTGAGAAGGCTTACAATATTTCCTAAAGTAGGCTTCGTGCACAGAAAAATAAAAAGTTAACAAACTTTAAGTATCCTTTACTAAATTATATTAAAATTCTAGGCCATAATCGTAACTTGGAAACTAAGTTCCACCAAAACAACATACTTTTTTCTTTCGCTTTATTGTCTCTCATAACCTTTTGCGGCCCATAACCCCATTAAAGCTTTGTTGGTGTGTTAAATCTCTCCCATCCACCTGTCGGCGACATCAAACAAATATGTGAGGGCCCGAAAATAATCTCTCTCTGATATATAAACAAATAGTGCCTCGTTCGGGGCACCAGCGAAAAGCCGAGTGAATTATGGGGCGAATAATTCAGACCTTAACTGCTGAAACAAGGTGGGCGGCCGGGAACGGTTCTAAAAGGGGATGAGTTCCGAGAAAGTAACTGCTTCGGAATAGGGGTGCTCTTTGCAGAAGATGGAGCTTTTATAGATTCAGAATGTTTCTAGCTGAAAATTCGTTAAAAATAATACTAAAAAAATGTTGACCATGAATGTAATTGGTTAGATTTAGAAAGTTACAAGAAATGTACTGTCGAATTTTCGGGGTTATAAACTTTTTTTATCCACTTTCATTGAGTACTTTTATTTAAATAATTTTATTTCGTGTTTATAAAGGTGAAGTTTCGTAATAGAATTTTCATTTATTTTAGAATGTATAAGAGTTCTGAAATTTTATACAGATACGTACTCCCAATGGCAATACCATGTTTTTTAATTGTATAATTATAAATTAATTCATTAATTCTGTAAGAGGAGTTTCAGATGAAATTGATTACAAATTCCATAATATTTATAATAATAAATTATTAATTATTAAAGACAGAAAGCTAAAAATATTTTTAGTATTTTCTAATTTTGAGTCTCTAATAATTCCCAATTTATTGTCATAAATATTATGAAATTTATAATGATAAATTATATATTATTTATATTACTACAATATTTATTTATTATATAATATTAAAATATTTTAAATATTAATATACATTATAATTTATTAAATATTATCAAATTATATGATAATAATATGTTTATAATTTAATTTTAATAAAATATGTAAAATAATTTTTAATAATAAACAATTTAATGTTATAACAGCATTGAAATGTATAATAACAAATTTCATATTATTTATATTACTACAATATTTATTTATTATATAATATTAAAATATTTTAAATATTAAGATACATTATGATTTATTAAATATTTATTAAATTATATGATAATAATATATTTATAATGTAATTTTAATAAAATATGTAAAATAATTTTTAATAATAAACAATTTAATGTTATAACAGCATTGAAATGTATAATAACAAATTTCATATTATTTATATTACTACAACATTTATTTATTATATAATATTAAAATATTTTAAATATTAATATACATTATTTATTAAATATTTATTAAATTATATGATAATAATATATTTATAATGTAATTTTAATAAAATATATAAATTAATTTTTAATAATAAGTAATTTAATATTATAACTACTATGAAATGTACAATAACAAATGCCATATTATTTATATTATTATAATCGTTATTTATTATTTCATTATAGTAAGGGACTTCGCTCCGTGCTCACTTTTGCTCACCAATCTCGAATTGTCCTTGAATGATGCATGTTCTCAGGTTAATGAGTTTCCTGAGGGATTAATTTCCTCCTAAGACAACAAAGGTAAATGAAAACAAACTGCTTTGAAAATCTCATGAACAAAAAAAGCTCATTCCAAATAAAAAAGGAATATTTTAGCTTCAGCTAAAATTCAGAAGAAATCTCAACATAATTTTAACTTTTTCTGCTGAAAAAAAAAATTAAAATGTGTAATTTTGAAATTTCAAACCAATGAGATAAAAATCTGATTAAATAAAAGAAAACTCGATAAAAATGATTAAATTCAAATTAAATAAAACTGAACAGAATGGTTACTGATCTTTTGTAACAAAATATTCAGGCTGTTAAAACAACCAATTGGCAGATTCTGGTTCGGTCTTTCTTCGGATTTTTTCTTCATCTGATATCCCTGGAGGCCTTGTTACTATATAAAAAAAACAATGCAGGGTTAACAGATGTATTGCTAAGGTATTCAAACAATTACTAGCCGAGAGAGGAAAAATTTCCTTTACTCCAAAATAAATAAACAAATCGCAAAGCTATTCATCAGAGCTGCTACAAAAGAGGTATCTAAAAGTAGAATTAACAAATATTGTTTTTAATTCATTTGCTATTAATTTGAAGTTAATTAAAGCTTTAGTTTTCCTTTTTTGTCATCATTTCACCATTAAGTGCATTATAACTACATTCTATGCCATAATAATAATTTTTTTATTAAATATTTCAAACAATACTGGCAAAACAAAACCTCAAATGTCATGGGTCAGCTAATTCGTTAGTTTTTCGTTTTTATCAAACAAGTGAATTTATGCACTCCACATTAATATTTGGTATCTTAAAAAGTCAATAATCTGGGCAATCAAACTAAATAGGAATATCCTTTAAAAATTAAAATGTATTCTAAATGTGATTATAGTTATATTATTATAAGTTTAATATAAATGTGAATGTATATAAATATGATTATTTTTCTAATATTATCAACTTTTCACACTTTTGCAATTTCGTTTTCACATTCAGATTCTAAATTATTAAAAAATATTTACTTTTTCATACACTATTAGAAAACATATTTTAAAAACTTTTAATTTTTATTATATTTCAGTTTTTGTTTTTAATTTTTGGTTAAATAAGGTTATAGTATTGAAATTATCCATCTTGCTCTTTCTGTTAAATTTTTTTAGTTAATTAAAGTTATTTTATTAAAATTATCCTTTCTACTACTGTTAATTAACTGACACATAACACCTAATTAACACCGTACGAAGCATAGCAATCGTCAAAAAAATCGAATTCGAGATTTTGACCAATCTCCATCTTCAGACTATCCTAAACCCTAAAAACAAACTTTTGGTATTATATCTGCCTGTCAGTTTGTTTGTCTGTGAACTCAGAAGCGCTTTGAATGAGACAGATGACATCAATTAGACTATGAACTTCCGATTAAATTTGTAGATTTCGATCAACTTTTGAACGAAATCCGTTCAGAGGAAGTCTGTTTGTCTGTTCGAGTTAATATAACTATTTTTCAATTTAGAAAATGAATCTAGTTTTGTGAAAAATAAAGAGTTTTTTCGGAAAGTTATGTGGTATTATTTCATTGAAATGAAAGCAGCAGCAGAAACATATCCCAAACTGTTGGCCGTTTATTGTGAAGCTGCTCGAATAGCTTGCAAAGTGTGGTTTCGGGGACTAAAAATGATGATACCAATATACATGAAAAGAGAGCATTCTAAACCCCCCAAAAATATCCAAGATGAGGATTTGGAAACATTGAATAGTGAACAGTATTGTTCGTTCACCAGAAGTTGGCACTTGGCTCCGCCCTCGTCACGTGGGATCAGACGATACTATTTCGATGATTTCGGAAGGAGAAAGTGATCAGTGTCAAGAAAGCTTGCCAATTGGCGATCGTTAACTTTTACCCTTTTTTATATTATCATTTCAGTGAGACAATTGGCGAATTCCATGAGTTATTGACTGACACAGTCAATACTTAAAAGATGTACATCAAAAAAGTACATCTTTTAAGAGATTTTTGTCTTTTTCTAGCTGAAAACAATGCTGAATAAAATCTTTATATTTTCAGCTGATCAAAATAAATAAAATCTAGCCATAAGGATATTTATTTTATATTAGCTTGGCATATGCTGTCTGTAATGTAAATAGCAATAACACTAACCACTTCTTTTAAAATTGGAAAATATTTTAAAAATTTTTTTCATTACTTCATACCAAATTATCAAGGAAAATTTCTAAAAAGAGATAGACATCAATTTTATCAATGCTACTATATTTTATAAAACAATTTATTATTTCATGTTTAATCTGTGCACTATTAAAAATAGATAGTTCAAATTTCAAAATAATATACAATACTTAGTATTGTTAACACTGAAATTTTGTTGCTGCAGTTGACATTTCCATTTATAAAATTTATTAAAAGTTGCAAAAAATATAAATTTGGTTTAAAATATATTTTTCTTAAATTTGATAAATAAGTTACAGTTATTATTTTTTGGAATGAGACATAATTCAGAATCTAGTTATAATAAAGAATCCTTATTTAAATTATTTCATGAATAAAAATAGTATTTAAAAAAATTGCATTACCTTTGTAATATTAGAACTTGTATTTATTAGAACTTGCTAATAAATAAAACATCAACTAGGCATTTATTCATACTGCTTGAACTGATTAAATTTTATTCAAATGTTTATAATTAAAAATAACCAAAAGGAAATGAAAACTGTAGGAATTAGAATTAATGTTCATCGTCATAACTATCATCAGTGTCATCATCACTAAAATTGCTCTCGGTATCAGAATCCGAATTGATGTTAAAAGAAATGTTTTCCACGACTTCTTCGACAATGCCATCCGTTTGCCAATACTTCTTTTCAATGTGTTCGATATGTTTGCAATGTTTTTCCCATCTCATATTTCCAATATTTATCATGGCTTCCGAAGCAAGACTTTCAAGACGTTGAAAACTCATGTCGGCAGTCGCATTTCTCTCTCGCACGTAACGTTTAACATCCGCCCAAATTAATTCTATTGGGTTTAAGTCACAATGGTATGGGGAAGTCTCAAAACATCATGACCTTGTTCTTTCAGAATTTCGTCAATGAAATATTTTTTTTCGCCACTTGCATTTGCAGAAATCAGTTCAAGTAACTGAACTTTTCGCATTTTTTTATCATACGGGATTTGCTTTTTTTCCAACCAGGCACACATTTTAACCTTTTTTTGAGCTTTTTGTGGGTACGGGATCCATTACTTTTGTGTGATAAGCTGCATTATCCATAACTATTACCGAATTCGATGGAATATTAGGTAGAAGCTTCTCAACTATCCATTTTTTTAAATTATCAGAGTTCATCTGCCCGTGATAATCTCCAGTTGCAGATCCAGCTTTAAATATTAATACGGCATTTGGAACGAAACCAGATTCTGATCCAGCATGAACCACAATCAGACGATGACCTGAGCTATCTTTGATGGCAGAGCCAATTTTTTCATCTCTCCAACATTTCTCGAATGAAAGATTGCTGTCCAACCACGTTTCATCTATATAAATTATTTTCCTTTTTGCTTCTCGGAATTTTTTCATTTCCCTAAGAAAACGAAATCTCCAGGCTACAATATGCGATCTTTCAATTAAGATCTGTCTCTGGTTTCTGCAACGTTTGTATTGAAAACCTGCAATGTGGAGGTATTTCCATAGAGTTCCTCTTTTCCAAGGAAAATTTATTCTTTCCTTCACCACGGGAAGCAATCGAGATAAAGATGGAATTTTGTTGTTTGCATAAAACTCATTCACAATATTTCGAAGAACACACAGATCAAAATTGTCCAATATTGCATTTCAAGTCTCGGGACGCTTTCGATGTTTCCCCGGCGTAGATAACTGTACATTTGTAGAAATATCTTCATTTTTAATTCGTTTAATTGTTCTAAGTGAAACACCAGTCGCTGAAGCAGCACGTTTTTGGGCTTGGGAAAGGGGAAGCAAAAGTGTTCCAGCTCTAGCCTCATCTTCACAAAATTTAGTAACATTATTTATTATATTTCTCTCTTTCGAGTGAATAGTTCGCCCTTTTAAAGACATTTTGCAGTTGTTTGCTTTGAAAAAAGCAGTTTTTGAAATTAAATATAGATTATTTATTAATAACTAGCTAGAAGAACGATAAGTACAACAGCAGACGATAAAACAAAGCAAGTGATAAAGAGTAAACATTCGCCGTTTGGCGCGCATTTAGGGTTGTCTCATTAACAAGAGTGGGGGAGTTTACACGTCTTCCCCGCGCTGAAATGAACTCTACCTCCTAGAAGGCGGACCGAAGTGCCTTCTCCTAGTGAACATAGAATACAAGCAATAGTTCATCATTTTAAAAGAAGAATTGGAGGAAAATATTCAGAATATGGTGGAAAACCTTCCTAGGTAGTTTTCCCAACAAGATATACTTGCCTACATGTTGTCAGACAAATGAAAAAACTTTAAAGTCTTTTCGCTGGAATGTGTTACTCCCTCCCACATCGTGTTAACCAGATATTGCTTCTTCAGACTACTATCAGTTTTGTTCTATGTAGAGCGCCCATTCTGGATGAAGATTCAATTCCCAGGTAGATATCAAAAATTGGCTTCATAAATTATTGTATTTAAAAAAACCCCTTTTTTCTCTTGAAAGATAATCATATGTTGTACTTTCTAAAGAAAAATATTTTGAATAAACTGACCTTTAATTTTTATAACAGCTGAGTGTCTTTTTTTTTTAAAGAATAGAGTTGTATTTATCAGATAATATTTTTTTAAAAAAACAAAAGGACATCATATGCCGAATTTCATTCATCTAGCTCATTAAATCTTAATATTTCTATGTTCAAGCCTTACAGAAAAAATTCTAGAAAGCTTTTTGCAAACGTTTTGATTCATGGTGCCCTGAAATTTAAAATATCATTAAAACCCAAGGCGCAATTTCTTCATGGTCATAATACTTTCTTTTATTTATACTTCACATTATGTCTTTAAAAGCAAACACTCTTATATACAAAAAAATCTCAAAGAAGGATTTCTGTCTGTTTGTCCCAGTTACCCTTTTAAAAAACTTTAAAGAAATTCGAAATTTAATACCGAAATACCATAGCCTGACAATATTTTACGTTTCATTCATCTATATTTATTTAATTTTTTTTTAAATTTTAACTATATAGTACCTATAAAGTGTACATGATAAATGTATTAAACGCCCTCATGAGCCATGTGAGCTTAAATTCAGTAACTAAAACAATAGAAAGTAGTGCTGTAAAACTTGCTTTGAATATTTATTAAAATTAGAGAAAAAAAACTTTCATGGAAATAAAAATGGAATCATTGAAAAAGTTGTATTTTGAATCTGCAAATAGTGCAAAACTGATTTTTGAGCAATAATGTATTCCGAAGTTACTGAAGAAGACATTAATTTTTTTTAAATGTATTACTAATAAAAAAATCTTGTTTAAGTTTGTAGATCAATTTTTACTCAGAAATAACTAGATATCAAATTTGGCAGTCCTTCATCCAATGGTCTTGTTAATAAAACGTTTTGAACGATTTTTTCATTGAGTGTTTTGTGATACTTGTCTTAATTTACAGACTAAGGTCCACCTATAAAAATTATTAATTTAAAATATCACAAGAAGGGTAAATTGGATTTAAATAAAGTCATTCATCTTGTCGACTGCCATGTATGACCCTTTCTCCATAAAACCTTACTCAGCAAACCAAACTATTAGTTTAAAAGCGAAAAAGATACATTTTATCTAAAAGAATGCATAATGTTTCAATTAAAATTACATCTTTGCCCGCTGATACATATTAATTTCGCAAAAAGTTTTTAATAAGACTTAATGCAACTCACGGATATTTAACAAAGCATTATCAATTCACTTGCTCAATTGATTGAATCTTCCACCTCGCCCATTATCATCGTTTGCAATATAGATTTTTTTATGCAATGCATCATTAGCTCAGTTACAAATAAAGACAGAAAAAAACTATCACACAAAAAAATGATTTCCCTTGTATTGGGATACAGTCTATCAATATTAACACTGTCCGAAAAAAAACTCGCCATAAATACCGACTAATTTTTTATAACTCGCTTTTTTATTCGTATTCACACACTTGACCAGCCGTCCTGAGTGACTAATTGACTGTGGGTGAGACCACGTAATGAAATTTCGCCCAACACCGAAGTTATCCCATTTCCCATAATGCTTTTCGCGTCCTCTAGGGATTCAGGTTCCGGCAACGGGCAGTGACAGTTTTATCAAATCTGCGAGAGAAAAAAAAACCGGTCTATGTGTGATAGAGACAGCCCATGGAAAATAATAATGACCTTTTGCCATTAACACTAGCTTTAAAAATCGGAAGAGAGAAAAAAATTTCGAGATTCAGTCAGGTATGATAAATCTTGCTTTTATCTCCCTGGTGAGCAGCAGCACAAAAGCCCCTAAATGCTGAACTGGAACGAGCCATTTTGGGTTTCTTTTTTATACTTATTTACAGTATGATATTGTTCATGAATGTAAGAAGCATTTGTTGGTAAAAGATATAACCTATAACCAAATTATAGTTCCTCTAAAAGGTTGATTTTAGAAAACAAAAGTTTCAATCAAATTTCCATTCCTTCGAAGATCATTCTAACTGGTTACTTAGATTTCTTTGTTAAATTGTAAACAACATCATATTTGTAAATATCACTTTCAGTTGCTTCTTTAATACAAAAACTGTTTGTAATGTCTTTTAACTGTATTTGAAACTTTAATTGATCTTGACTGTATCTGAAAATATAATTGACTTTAATTGTATTTGAATCCTTAACTGACTGTGAAACCTTAAATTAAATTGATTCCATTTTGATCCCCAGATTTTTTTTTGTTAACAAATTGATTGAAATAGTAAAGAATTAAAAAAAAAGACAATGTTTAATAACTGATTCAAGAGCGCTCCTGTCATTTTGTAGCATGTGAATGATGGAATATTTACAATAAATTTATATTTTATAATAAATTTATATAAAAATGGTATTTTAAAATAAAAAGGTATTTTTAAAAGAGAAATTCTTCGTTTTCAGTTTAAGACTCCCAAAGTAGCTAACATTGCCACTTTTAAAATTAATTAAATTGAGAATAGAGATCAAATTAATTGAGCTTTGGTTTGATGTGTCTATTGCAGGATTAATATTCATCATAAGAAAGATATTTTATTTATTTTGCTTAGTCCTTTGGCTTAACATACATAATCTCTGGGAGATACATTGGATTATGAGAGTAACAATGAGTTTTGCCTTCCCAATTTCTACAACTCTCACAGCAGAAATGTTAAACATTTCATATTAATAAAGATAAAGAGTACAGTGATGTTGTCATATTCATGGAGATTCAGATGTCCGGACGGCCAGGAATAAATTTGAATTGTATTCAGATATCTTATGGTATGACTAAAGCAAAACTGAAGAAGTCGCGCTGTCATACATTACGTGTATCTTATTAAAATAATTCAATCTAAAGTAAGACGACATAAACATTTAATACTTACATTTTAAACATTTAAATATAACGATCGTAGATTAACAGAGGTAACGCAAATGCGTATTTCAAATCTTTAGAACACAAGTCAATAATCACAGTAAAGTTGAGTTGTCACACAACTTCTAAGATCAATAATAAAATGTTTTTGCTTCTTCGTTGCACCACAATATTAGCATTGATTTTATACTGCATAGTAAATAAAATGCTAGATTGAAGTAGTCAGTAAGCATGGTTTAGATTAATTGAAATCAAAGCAAACCCTATATGAAACACTTGAAAGTTTAGTATCAGAATTTGTATAGAATAAGATTTAAGCGCATTAAAACTGGATGCAAGCTAGTATGCTTTCAAGTCTCCTCGCATCTCAGTAATGTAACAAGGATGGAGCATTCAAGGCACATGCACTATGATCCATTACCAAAGGTTTCGACACTGCAGAAAAGAATATAAGACAGCTACAATCATATAGAAAAGATGCAAGAGAAAGTACTGTAATCATCAAACATTCCTTCTCCGCATTTTGATGAATCTTTGCATTTCCGACTTCTCTAAGTCGAAAAAATGGTCTCAACAGTTTGTGATATTTTCCATAATTTCAACGCCACTTCCTGAACGGAAGAAATTTCAATATATGAGCTTCAGACAGAAAATCTAAATTTATATCACACTTTCAATGAGATCTGTCAAAAGGAAGTCCGTCTGTCTATTCGTGTGAATTCTTACGTTAAGAATCAACAAATATTGGATAATTAAATGAAATTTAGGTATTGGGTTACCATCAGAGTTATAGATTTTTATCAAATTTTTAATTAAATTCATTGAAGTATTGATGGGCTGTCGGTGAATCTATTCGTGGATATGAGAAATTATAAGTAAACCAGCTAGCAGTGGTGTCTCCGAATCCCAAAACCTTCTCGCCTATTCTCTAATAAGTATACTTCGTATTATTAATCATTGGCGGGTAAAGTTACAAAAGAGCTTACTAAAGTACTCTCTATTTATTTATTTTTGGCGATTAATTGGCGCAAGTACCAGAAGGCCTAATGTATATTTTGGGCGATTTTATTCTCATACAGATTAAACACCAGAACTACAATTGTAATCATCAACTGTGCGATGCAGTGACATCATATTGCATCGCAGTTTTGAATTATTACAATCACGTGCATACTGAGGTGCAGGACAGCGGACAGTCAACTACTTGGCGTCGTCTCATGATGAAAATTGTTGATTTGCGCCAAATTTTGAACGCAATCGGAAAAAATTGAAGACACCCGAAATGTGTATTGGTTTTTCTTCATTATACTGCAGAACACAAAATACACCATATTGTATTACTTACACGAGAATGTAGAGGACGGAATGCTCCTCTAACACTCACTTCTTACTTTCACAAAATATTTCAATTGTCCAAAAATTCGAACTCGAAATTTTGACGTATCTCCATGCTTCAGATCTCCCTGAGACCTAAAAACCCATTTTCGGGATTATATCTGTCTGTC
Source organism: Argiope bruennichi (assembly GCF_947563725.1). Taxonomy (NCBI): domain Eukaryota; kingdom Metazoa; phylum Arthropoda; class Arachnida; order Araneae; family Araneidae; genus Argiope; species Argiope bruennichi. The sequence continues at coordinate 111,246,755 of NC_079156.1, forward strand.
TGTCTCGGTACATGATAACTCAAAAGCGTTTTGAGCTAAACCGATAAAATTTGGTATTCGGGAACTCAACATTAAATTCAGTGATTTGTAAGAAATTGTGCTGGAACTTCATTCAAAGGCAATCTAACAGCCAGGTTTTCAGATTATAAATTCAAACAATTACTAGAGGACGAAGTGAACAATATGGACGAAATTTGGCTCACAGTTTAAGCATCTAACCATTCTATGCTAAAGGGTAAATAAGTATCAAATTTGGAATTAAATCCATGAAGTAACTGTACATCTATAAGGCAGTTCTTTAGTATTCATATAAACACGGAAATTCCAAAATGAAATTAAATACAGGAATGATTTCAAAATAATTTAATAGAAATTTTGAAATTTAACATACAGGGGGATCAAGAAATAACAGGAGGGGTTCAGAGCCCTGTAGTGTGTTATGTACTAGATGAAATATAACAAAATTTGGCTACCATACACACTAAATATCCGGTTTCGATTTATCAACAAAAAAAAATTAGTACCCGAAAACGCCGATAGGCGAAATCCTGGTGCTACGATTGAAAACTTTATTACGTAATTTGCTTATACAGGTACTTTGTTGCATAGCATCGAAGATAAAAGGAAGTGTTGGGGTAATTTATGCCATTCTGCAAGAATTCACTCGTCGATTGCGTTGTCACTACATGAACGCACCTTATTAGTCAAGCTGCTTTATCAGTGGGATGAAAATGCCAGTGCTGCTCCTCGTTAAAACAGTTACGTAGAGGACCGATGACCATAACTAACTTACGAAGAATGGTTGAAATATTTGAAACAACAGGAATTCTTGGTATGTAACCAAGCCGAGGATGTAAAGGTATCAAGCAAGAATAAGTTGAAGAAGTTTCAAATGCCGTTATGGATCAGGCGATAACTAATAAGCAGGGTACCAGCAGTGCACGTTCAATATCACGACAAATAGATCCCCCGTTCTCGACGATGCAGAAGATATTGCGTAAGATCCTAAAATTTAATCCGTATAAGAAAACATTAACTGATGACACTGATTTGAATCTTGGCAATTTCTGGTTGTGAGGCTGTTCTGGTTCACTTGAAAGACGTTGTGTATCAAGGACATGTTCCTAAAATTCCAACTTTAAAAGATCAAATAACGTTACATGTCAGACGAATAAATGCCGATATGCTGCGAGCCACCTTCGGAAACCTCATGTACCGCATGCAATTTTTTGGAACATCAAGTTGCTGTCATCTTGAGCCAAATTTGTAAGTTGTTATAATAAATGTTTTTCATTGGTATTTGGTGTGTTGCTACTTACTGTTTCCATTGGCAGTTATATATTCTTTTTCCACATATTATGCGTTTGCAGCACCAGGATTTCCCCAATCGGCGTTTCCTGGTACTAATTTTTTTCTTGATAAATCGAAACCGCTTACTTTAATGTGTATGATGGCCAAATTTTGTTATATTTCGTCCAGTACATAACACCCTACAGGGCTCCGAACACCTCCTGTTATTTCTTGATCACCCTGTATTTAAAAAAAACATTTCATAATTTAAGCAAAATTAATTAATTTAGTCGAAACAAAATCACTTTTAATATTCTGTATTTAATGAAGCACAAATGTTTGAAATTTCAACGACGATATTAAAGGGAAACATCATTACGGAAATTCTTTGAGTAAAAGAAATTCTTGAAAACATATAATTCATCAAATCTGTAGACTTTCAGAGGAATTTGGGACTTCTGTCAAATTACTTATTAGTCAAATCATTCCTTCAGATTTTCTTTACTCATGACTTTAAAAAAAATTCTTCTGTACTTAAAGTTAAAATTTGAGTTATCATGGTCATCATGATGATCAATTATTCAGCCATCAGGCATCTTAATCTAGACCAGTATAGCTAATAAATAAATTTCTTCAAAATGTATGAAATCTATACTCTAAGCGATAAATTAACGTATCTAATTCTCACAAAAACCTTTTTTTGTACTGATAAACTTAATTTTAACAATTCTTTCTCAGTTTAAAAACAAACTATTTGCTTCTTTTCAGGACATAGATAGTGTTCTAATGCAAAACCCACTCCTTATATGACAATATCCATGAAATTTGCAAAATTGCGTTGAATCCAGTCATGTGTTATTGGATTTAAAGCGATTGTCTCAACCGCCGACTGAGTGTCAAATTAACAAACTTTCTCCTTAGTCATATGTATTTCACTTTTAAACATCTACTCCTTTCGGATCCATTTCCAAGTTGCTGAAGATGAATGAAAATCTTCTCTGTCCGATATATTTCATATGAATACTTTATATATAAATTCGTAAGAATAAGATATTTCAGGAAGGCTTACCCTAATGTGAGAAAAGTGCTCGACGAACCAATGCATACCAACGTTTTACCATTTGCTCATGACATTGGTTTCGTATTTTTTTTTTTTCATAACAATTTTTTTTCTCATAATATTTTTTTTCTCTCTACATTTTTTTTTTCTTTTCCACTTTTAATTTTTCTATACTCCTCTTCTACATCTATATACTTTTACGATTTATGCTTTAAATTAAAGCATAATTTGGCCAATAATACCATAAAAAGACAATCAATTATCTCTTTTTTATGAAGCCGATTTACAATCGTTTAACGAGCATAGCTGCACAATTCAATTATCAAATATCTTCATATTGAATAATACAATAAACTTTCAGGTAATTTTGGTACAACGCTATGCCACTTTCTTTGCATTTTTTGAGAAATTTTTTAGTAGGAAAAAATGCTTGATTTCAGCTCTTTGTTATTATAGTGAATAAACAAAAAAAAGCGTAATAATAATTAAAAAAAACAATTTTTCAAATTTCCTCTTAACATTAGTGCAAAGTTGAAAATATGGATTTTGAAAATTGGAGAGAAATTTATGTCATATTGTTACAGAAATAATTCAAAATACGTTCCTAGACTATACGGTGAACACTACAAAAGGTTCACTGACAAATAATGGCGCTTCATTCTGCGCAGACAACAAAAACATCGTTAATGCGTACGCAAGAACAGCAGTTGCAGTAAACAGCAGCACACAAGTTGTAAATTTTTAATGAACAACCATAACAACACAAAGCACTCAAAGAGAACTCGCAAGAGACAAATTTCGCTTAACTACTCACATCTCTCGACTCATCAGTTACCCACGAGAGATTCAATACTCACTCGTTTTAGCTCCATCTCCTGACTTTTTATAATTTCCTTGGCAGAACAAAGGAGCTTCTAGAAAAATATTGTAATCTCATTTCCAATCCATGAATCGCCAAAATTCCAACAGTTTCAGAAACGTTCGTTTTTGCTGATAAAATCGCCAATTTAAGCGACAAGACCGAAGGGGGGGGGATAATTGATTTTGTTTCTATTAGAGATATCTCTTAAATTATCATCTTTACCAAGAGATTACAAGCCAAATTACAAATTCATTGAAATATTATGTCCTAATTTTTTTAAGAATAAAGGACTTTCTGGTATATATTAAATGGATAATTTGTGAAAGTAAAAAGTAAGCTACAAATAATTTAAGTAAACTTGATAAATATAAAAAAATATACTAAAAGTTTATATCAATTGAAAATTACATTCAGTAAATTAGACACTGCTTAGACTTTAAAAAAGATCTGAACAACTTAGTAGTTTAGTGTAAAAGCTAAAATTATGTTACCTATGAAAACATGAAATAAAGAACAAACAGTTACCTCAAGCATAAAAATAATTGATTTTAAGGTTGTCAAAAATAAAAAAAGAGTGATAAGCAAAGAATTCAAAATTTAAAGCTGAGAAGTAAATTCTACATGCATTATATAATTGCAAATTGACTGCGTTAAATATTGATATTAATTCCATAAAACAGAACATGTGTCCAAACATGTCCATAGCCCTGCTTCCGGCATTCCAACACAGGGCCAAAGACACAGGGCGATGTTGCATGTCATTAGAGACGTCATTATTCCACGTCTGACGTCATAATGTTGGTTCTTTTAATGCCGGTTCCCTACTCTGATTCATTAGGCTAATGCGGCTTCTGGAAATAATACCTGCAAGCCTCCATTTGCATGAATTATCATTAGATTCGAGTAACCTGCTATTTGGTCCGCCGAATGGGGTGGACCGGATTGATTGCCACCTCAACCGGCAAAAATGAGCGATTTGATTTTGTGCGATTCGCGAGATTGCTGAAAGCGGCATTTAAAAATAGCCGGAGTGCAGATATTTATAAATGGTGCTACGCTTTTGTTAACATGGTTTGGAGTATCATTTGGTTGGACATCTGCTGTAGCATTGCTTGTATTGATTTAACTTCTCCATTTTATTTTCGAAAAAGGGAAATTTTTCATATGGTTTTGATTTGGTTTATAGATATAATCTTCCTCCGAATCAGTGCTCCGTTAATGTTAAGAATAAAAGTAATGGCACTGCGTTATTTGAACTAATAAAATTTCATTCCCACTCACATTTTATTCTTTAGTTTGTTCTGTCATAAAATCGCACACCTTTTATTAAAAAATACATGGCCTTATTTCTTTTCTTCAAGGCAATGCAAACTGGAAAAGTTAAATATTAAGCATATTTTCCAGATTACGCTCCAATATTTTGATACCCAACATGATTTTTCATATTTATTATTTCTAGTATATGAATATTATTTCTAGCACATATTATTATTTCTAGTATATGAATATTATTTCTAGCACATATTATTATTTCTAGTATATGAATATTATTTCTAGCACATATTATTACTTCACTATACATATTATTATTTCACTATACATATTATTTCTAGTATATTATCTCTAGTATACAAAGAAAAAGAACTGAAATCGCTGAAAAAGTAGCACTTGAAATTTTGACCAATCTCCACGTTTCTACCTGAATTAGAAAGACATATTTTTGGCATTCTATTTCTCTGTCTATGGACACGCTAACTGAAAAAACATCTAGACCTAGACGAATTCGTCTATGATCTAGACGAATTTCGTTTATGTCTTTTCAGCAAATTTTTAAATTTCTGACAAATTTTGATGTAAGTATGATATCTCAAACACGCGATGAGTTAAATACATGGAAGTTGGTATGAGATTTTGAGACTTTAATTGTAAATCTGTGCCAAATTTCAAACAGTAATAAAACACAAATTAGATTTTCGAATATTAATAACTGCAATCCAAGGATCAATCTCCAAAAGAATCGCCAAAGATCACACTATAGATTCAATAGAGATGCAAAATTCATACCTTTTGTAAGATTTGTTTGCCAGTATTATGTAAAGCATTCGCAAAAGTACAAAATTTCATGCAAATAAAGAAAAATAGCTTCTTTTTTTTTGAAAATTTTGATAATTATTTTATTTTAGACCTCCCTGATTCCGAAAATATTATATGTCTGTGAATAACTCAAAAACACTGTAAGTTAAATAGATCAAATTTAGTATATGGTATCTACTCCAAATTTGTCTGTCCGGCTATCTTAATACAACATGATAACTACAAATCAAAGAGAGCTGAATGAATAAAATGCAGATTCTTGTCGAATTTTGGGAATCAGTAAAATCACCACATCAGTGAATATCATTTAAACACTTTTAAATAGACTGAACGGTCTGTCAATCTGTAATTTTCCATGTATGTAAAGGCAATGACTTAAATCAATGAAATTTGATCTCCTAGCAAGAACTGTAGTTTCATGTTAAATTTTGGCTTCAATCGGTCTAGAAAAAAATGCGTCCAAAATATATATTTGCCCGATAGATTCTGTAAAATTTTCTTTAGTCACATTAAAATAAATATTGCTCACCAATGCCATGCATGGCATAAGCGGGCTTTCTTGTAGTTCATAATTTGATATGGGGTTGAGGAATAAAATCTTTATTAAAGCAATGCAAGAAAGCTGTGGGGAGATCACGCTGACTGGCTCAAATCCGTAAATAGCATTTAGGAAGTGAGAAAAATGCAATGACTCCTTGTTTTATCATGCTTGACATAATGCCCAAAATTAAAACGATCTTTCTTGAGTTCTTCTTTATTATCTTATCTTCAAGTACTGTTACAAAAGACAGTGACACAATGCCATTTAATAATGATGAGTAAAACTTTCACTTTCTATTAAGAATCGTTTAGATATGCTTGTAAGAAATGCAGAAAATAAAAACATGTATTTTCAGTTTTATATTACAGATTCGTTCGTTATATTACAGACAAATATCGTCTTCAGTTCGTGATTCACTGAACGAGGGCGATGCAGATTTCTTCTAAAAATATATTTATTAAAAATAAATAATTGACATGATATAAAAGCTTTTCCGTTCTGAGAGGAGCTGAAATTAATAGAATTTATAATTCTTAAGAGAAAAATAACGCCTACTTTCAGGGCGTTTATTGCGTTCATTACTGTTTGGAGGAAACAACAAATTACTGAATTAAACCTTGCTTTCAATTATCTAAAACAAAATATAATTTTGCACTAACTTAAGTTCCAGAATCTTATTTCAATTGAAAGAGGACGTTTAAATCTAGAATAAAAAGTTAGTCAGTCAAAAACAGTGTATAAAATAATATTTTCTGATTTAAATGTTCCTCTGGTATGCTGATCCAAAGTTTCCATTCCTGATCCATAAAGTTAGATAGTCAGTCTCATACTGATTTATTTTAGAAACTTGATGATCTTGAAGCAGTCCATTGCACTTTCCAACGAGATTATATGAAATAATTAAATTTGGAAGCTGATTGGACAACCTTAAAAATTAAATTTATCCAAACATTTGAATGGAAATGCAGCAATAGAAATTTATAAGTGAATGCATCAGTAGAAATGACCATTATTCAAACAGAAAAAAGGCAAAGATGTGTTAATATTCAGACGTTTTAATAAATAATACATAATTAATAAATAAATTGTAGATGATTGAAATAAAGTAGTATTAAAAAGGATTTAATTTAAAAGTTTTGAATGATTTTAAAAGATCAAAAACCTAATAATTAAGTAATTTTAATAATCAACACATGCAAAATTTCCAATATGCACTAATTGTGCAATGAAATTTCAAATAAATAATACAATTTTCATCTAACAGGTTTAAATTTATAAAGGGAATAAATTTTTACTGCTTTTATAAAAAAAAATAATCTTTTTTAGCAGCATCTCTTTAATAATAAAGATGAAAGTGAATGTATCTGTGAGTATATTCACGCGCTACAGACTAGAGTGTTTAACCTACAGCTATTAAACTTGGCACATATAAACCTTGGAGGGTGGTAATGTGCGCCTCAGAACGATTTTTAGTTAAAATTTTAATTAAATAAAAATTAAGCTGAATCATGGCGTTTTTTCCATGGTAATTTCCAAAACTATTAGTGCACGAGAAACAGATTTTACATCGTACACCAAAATTTTATAAAACTGTCTTTTTAATAAAACCAATTTAAAAGTCGAACAAATATTTTCTGAAATTTGGATTGCGATTTTTAAATTTTTTATTTAATCTCCAACAATAGAGCACATTGTTACTGATTCAAACTGTTTTCATTATTTCATCAAATATTTACTTTTGAGATTTTTTTCCAATGTCGAATACTGAAAAAGAAGCATTCTGTTTAATATTTTTATGATTTGCAATACTGATAAAAAAAAAGGAGAGAAGTTACGGTACTGTGAAATCTTGATTAACCAGATATTTGCGTTTTTAAACCGCTATGATGTCATGACAATTTGGTGGAATCATGGGCACGAAATTATATTTAAGTTATTTATCGGAAATTAAATTTTACCAATATTCCGTGGAACTATCTGGTCGCCATGGATAATTTATAAGTAATAATTATAAACAAACAAGACGGATATTTTTACAGATGGGTCCAAAATCGAGGGAAAAACCGGCTTTGCCTACTGCGTATTCCAAAACGAACAAATTACTCATCAGTGGCTCGGCAAACTGATGAAAAAAAACCTGTCTTTCAGGAAGAGCTGCTGGCCATTAAGGAAGCATGTAAATGGGCTAGCAAATACGATCATAACGCTAAAATATGGAATGATAGCGAGTCCAGCTTAAAAGCGATCAGTTCATTTTCCACCTCAAGCCCAATTGTTCAGGAAATTCAAGCCATTCTGCTCCCCCAACATTCTATTAAGTTAGGATGGGTTAAAGCACATGTAGGCCACAACGGAAACGAGGTTGCAGATTCCCTAGCCAAACAGGCCATTTCAATACCCAGCTCCTAGAAGCCATCTGAAAAGTATTGTAAATGAATTGAGCCTACAGTGATGTCAAGAAGAATGGGACAATGGCTTAACTGGCAGAAACATCCATCAAATCATCTCGAAAGTGTCATTTAACCCATCATCTTGGAATAGGCTTGACATTATCTTTGCAACTGGCCATGGCCCTTTCCCTTCATATTTCAAGAGATTCCATATTAAAGGATCTGATCAATGTGGCTGCGGCGAAGTAGGCGATCCCCTTCATTATGCCACTAGCTGCCCTCTCACCACATCTTTTCATCTCAAAAAACCCACCCACGACCTAGAAAATATCTGGTGGACCAACATTATGAGAAACAAGATGTCCAAGGTTAAAATTAGAAATCTTGTGCGGTTTCTACAAGAAAACGAGGAATGGATTTCTCCAGATCCAAGCCCAGTATAAATTTTCGTTTCATTTTTCAACCAAGCTCTTCTCCGGAATATATTAACTTCAATAGATTTCATCTATTCATACTCCCCACCGAACACCTCCTTCATCATTATAATATTGTATATAGTTACTTTTTAAGTGTATCGATGATATTTTATGTCTTTTTATGTGTATTTTTTATCTTAATAAATACTTCCACGTATATCCTTTCAACCGGCAGGGAATCCCAGAGATTCCAAGTTCGGGGGTATTCTGTGGTGAAAGAAAGAAGTAATAATTATAATAAAGTAAAACAATAAATAAGAGGGGGGGATAAATGTGTTAAAATAGTCTAATGTGCTTTGAGAATAAAGGATACTCGCATATTTAACTAACAAAAACGGATCAGAATTTTTTAAAAACAATTTTTTACAGGTTTTTAATTTTGCCTTTTTTATTAACATGAATGAATTCAATTACGTACAATATTTCAAAATTAAATTAGTAAGGAAATCATAATAGGAAAGTAGAAAAAATATTCATTATTGCTCCTGAAAAATTCATTTAATTTTTCCCTGAATTTTATAAAACAGCGATAGATAGTTTTTCTTGTTAAGCGAAAACTATTTGTTAATTCATATCAATTAAAATTTTAATTTTCTTTATGAAAGAAGAAAGAAATCGCGTTTAGTTTATTTATGTGGACAATATATATTTTTTTTCAAAAGAATTATTAGCTGTTTGGCTGAAATCCAAAGCTGGCTAACTAACACTTAGCGATCACTGACCCCAATAATTTGCGTGTTAAAAAAAAGTCAAAATGAGATTTAAATTATTAGACCCAAAATAAAAATTTCCAAAAAAAATGAACTTTTCAGTGATTAACAACGTGCATAACATGCGATATCTTTTCAGTCATTTACCGCTCTCCGAGATTATCCCAAAATGTGTGGAAATAATTTTCCTCTTCACCTATTGGCGTGGGAATTTGTGCGCCATCCCATAAATCGCGCCACTGCGAGTGAATAAAGAAGCGCAACAGCGGTGTCGCCCAGTCATTCATCATTTGAGCGCGTGATGAGCTTTGGTGATGGCAAAGAAGCGCCAAGGAGGGGGCGGCCACCACGCTCGAGCGCCAAAGGGGAGGGTATAAAAACTAATTTTTCTGAAGTGTCAATCTGTTTAGGCTAAGAAACAACACTGTAGAACAATAATTATTATAAATTAGAAATATATGGATCAATTTTTAAGCAAGCATTCGTTCAAAATTTGGATTTTTTTTATATAATATCGATTATGATTCTATTTTTAATGACGATATTTTATAGATTTTTTTATGGTTGATGATGGATGATATTTTAGACTTTCTTGAAATTACGTGTTATAAAAATCTTATCATATGGAATGTAACGTTTTAAATGAAAACTATCGAAGTAAGAATTTTGCAGTTATTAGCTAAATAGTGTTCACTATAAGAGGATTATTTTTAAAAAAATTTAAGAATTTTAATTGCCTAAAAACTTTTTTCTAAAACCTCTATTTTTTTCTCAGTAACTTTTTAGCGAAATGTCGCTTAAAAATCGATTTTGCCCCACTTTAAAATTAAAAAAAAAATTACTTTTTCAGCAATACCAATTTCATTTCAAAGCAAATTTTTTCTCTCTAATTTCAATGAATTTTTTAAAATAAGTTTTAAACGCAATTGGTGACAATGGTCGCAATGAAATTCAAATAAGTTTTAAAAGTTCTTCAAATATTTCACTTGCTGGTTTTTTTGCCATTGTTAAAATTAGAATTAAAAGAATTGCTCTCTTTGTGTATTAAAAGCAAAGCAGAATTGTCATTTTTTTTAAAAAAAAGTTGATACTCTTTTTGTATACTGCATAATAAGAAGTCACTACGTATAAAACACAATAGCTGATGTGATAAAGACAGACAACGCACGCCAACTTAAAACATTTTCGTAGTCCACAGTCAATTAAGTACTTAGGTTGAGGATTGGCCACACCCGATTCACTCATCAAAATCTGCCGCAGGAGGAACATCACCTCTTTGTTCAATTTATAACTGTTCTATATCTGTTTTACACATTCTTGTAGAATGTCTCTATTTTACTTAAAAATGTCTCATATTTTTTATATACCTCGCCCTGATTTGGGTGAGTTGTTTTCCAAGACTCTTCTTGATTTCTTTAAAGACATATAGGGTTTTATAATTATATCTTAACATTAATCAAGCATTTTAGTCCTGTGCCAAACCTTGTAATATCATTCTTTCTTTTTATTATTATTGTAGGTTTTTTTTACATTTTTACATTTTTAAATATTTCCGGCATTACCCGTTTAAATTATAATATAAATTGATATAAATATTTTAATAGCATGAGTATGAAACAACTTAGCCAAGGATGCCTTTTGTGCCATGAAATACAAACAAATTCAAACTCAATCATGTACTTTCTCTGTTTCTTAGAAATACAAGGAAAAACCTTAAACATTTGCATAATACTTACAACTTTTACCAACAATAATAATTCGCCCTAATAGTAAGTGGCAAGCTTTCCAAAATTGACTTACAAGCAGTGGTGGGTTTTCGACTTGGACCGCTGGCCTGAAGAGGTCCAGAATCAAATTGAATTTCAAGCACGTGCATAATGCATACAATTATCATCAACACAAACAATTCAAACAAATAGTATGTGGCAAACTTTCTGAAACAGACTAATGAGCAGGAACTGGGCTAAATGCAGTTTGATTCAAGGATGTTAGTAGCCCTAACGTCAAATAAATAAATTTGTAAAAAAATACAAATTTTATGTATTATAAAATAATGCAACTATTTTAATAAATTTTAAAAACTATAACTGACCAGATTATTACTCTAAACTATATAAGGAGGGGAAGACAGTTTTATTTTTAATTAAAATATTTTATAATCTTCACTCATAAGTAGAGATAGTATTTAATTACAAAATCATTTTAGAAGATTTCAGGTGACGAAGACAAAAAATAAATTATTGACATCTGCTCATTCAACACACCGGTAAAATGTAATAGTTATAAACTAAAAATATATAAAATGTAGAGCAACATTAATTTTAACCTTGACTGGGGAATATGCAGTACAAAATCACAAAGATACGATAACCATCAGTATAAATGCAACAACAAATGAAACAAAATCCAAACACACACACACTCATAAGCACGCATGCATCAGTATCAACGTAGAAAAGTTCACAAATATAAAACCAAATAACCAATTATTCCAAAAAAATAAAAACCCAAACAAAACTCACCAAGGACCAAACCCAAATCCCCATTTTGTATATGATTTATAGTTGTTGTTGTTTCTAATGGCACTTGTCATGGACAAGTCCACTGACTTTAGAAGTCAGTGAATTTAAGCCAAAGGTGCGTCTCTTGTTTTTCAGTAGCGCCAGCTAAGGCTAAGAGTACGAATTAGCTACACACACGTCACAGCCCTTTTTTACGGGGGGAGGGGGGACTTCATTCATGCATTTCATTCACTCAGCCACAGATCGTAATTTAGACCCGAATCAGAGAACGATCACCACTGATACAGTACCCCCAGTGCTATTACTCTCGACATGGAGGACTTTGTGGCCACGACAGATTTATACGTGCGCCAGCCACCACACACACGGAGAGTCTTCAGCTGATAGGGCTCGAACTCGCACCCCAAGGGACGCGAATCCAACGCCCTATCAACCAGGCTATTCCGGCCTTTGAATAACAGTTAAAACATTTATTCAATAATACCCATCCATTCCAATTCAGAAAGGCCGATCAAGGCAAAATTTTAGGTTCTAGCTTAAGACCCTGTACGACCCAGACAACAAGAACCAGGAACAATACATAAAACCGCCAAGGTGACTTTGGATTTATTGTATATTTTATTGCGTTTACTTAGTTATGATATTTACAAATACTGAATGACCTGTTTCAAAGAAATTAGGTGCAAAAATAGTTGACCGACTACTGGAGTCATAATAGCTAAATCAAAATCAAAACATTTCCACAAACTTACTACAATAAAAAAGATTAACCTAAAATAAACCATTAGCATTTTAAAAATATGTAGAAGTGTGAAATTAAACTGATCACTTTAATTAAAGACAGTCACGTAATGTTCAATGCCTAGAGCTGCAAAATGTTTAAATATGTCGCTCGATTTGTTTCAATTTCATTCGTATTTTAATTAATGAAAAATAAAAATAAATAATTTTGGCATTTTTCCACAGTATTGAAAATATTGCTGCATAAAAATAAATTTTACACTGATTTCAAAACTACATTACTTCTCTATTTTTTTAGTTTTCAACATTTAAAGACCAGCAGCAGTGGTCACTTCCAAATTTTCTCGCATATTTTCTAATAAAGGTGTTATACCTCCCACACTCCTATAAAGTTGTGGATCTTGACTAAGGTAGTCAATGCCTTTTTCCAAACCTCTAAACATTTCTATCTACTTCCTTGATGCATTGAATTTGTGAAAGATGAACAGCACACATTCTTTTCGAAAACGTTTCTATAGACAAACCAGCGGGATTTGCCTCCCCATAATTTTGTCCCATACTCTCTAATAAATTTGTTATGCCAGGAAAAGCCTTACATGGCATTGGCGACCAATATTTACAAAATACGATCATCAACAGGAATTTAGTATTTTTACTGAATCTATTGTGAGATCCTTTGCGATTTTTTTCTTTTTTGGCAATAAATGCCTGGTATTTAGTAACAAGTACCCGAAAATTCAGTTTGTGTTTTAGGCCCATTTTTTTTAACAGACAAAAAATGAAATTTGTTGCAGTACTAAAATTATAATCATAAAATCACATACTAAATTTCATATATTTAAGCCACCCCCTGCCGGCGTCCTGGCATAGGGGTAGTGCGTCTTCCCCGTGTTCTGGGCGTCCTGGGTTCGAGTCCCGGTACGGGCATGGTTGTTCTTCCTCCGTTCTATATGTGAGATGTGTGAATGAGCCCCCTGTAAAAAGGGGTTGTGCAAGCGAATGAGATGTGTGAGTAGCTAAGACGAACTCTTGGCCCTAGTTGGCGCTACTAAAAAAAACAAGAGACGCTCCCTTGGCTTAAAATCGCTGACTTTGTCAGCGAGCTTGTGCATGGCAAGTGCAATTACAAACAACAACAAGCTATCCCCTTTTTTGAATTTACAGGCTTGCGAAAGTACAGAACGACAGATGGTCAAACTTTTGACAGATTTAGTCAGAAATAGAAAGTCATAGGTATAGAATATAGTCATAGGTTATTGCATTTTGTATGTTAAATATGTTTGTCATATTTTTTCTATTTATCTCTCTTTATTTTGTAGTTTTTCTGTTAACTAATACTCTGACACCAGGATTGGATTGGATTGTGAAGTTTAGTGGCGCAAGAGCCATACCTGACCATACTGCGCCAGACCTATGGTTAAAATATTAAATACTTGTTTTATATAAAAATATGTAAAAGTGGAAACTAATTGATAAAATTACATTGCAATGTCTCTTAACATTATGAACAAGGTGTAAAAAATGGCAATAAGAGGAAATATTAAAAAAAGATGATAAAAACCAATTGCTTTTAAAAATTTAAAAAGATTTTTGTGGGGTCGTTCCCCCACTAGAATTTGCATGTCCACTGTTGAAGCATGAAAAAAATCTTAAACGGTGATGTTTGAAATCAGGACATTCGTTGAATAGTTGATGAACCGTTAAAACCATTTTGCATCTCGTGCAGAATGGAGCTCGATCGCCGAATAAAAGATGTTTATGTGTAAGACGTGTGTGGCCAATGCTGAGTCTAGATAATTTAACGTCTAGCTCTCATATAGGTAAACAAGGCCAGAAAGAAATAAAAGGTTTTATAGCGTGAAGTTTGTTATTCATTTGATTGTTCCATGTCTCCTGCCAGAGTGAGTAAAAATGACGTTGGATTACATTTTTCGCATCACTGAATGTGATATCTCTCTGTAGAAGCAAAGACGAACTCTTTGCAGCATTATCCTCGAGCTCATTACCAGTGATTCCGACATGACTCGGAATCCAGCAAAATAGCGTGACACCAGGACACACAGAATTCCGATAAATGAATTTCACTCAAAATTTGTTAATTCTCTACAAATTTTGTATAAAAATCATGCATCATATTTCATCTGTTGCTTCAAAGCTTTTTAGATTTATCTTTGTCAGACAGAGATAATGTCTATCTGTTCCATGATCTAAAATGTGGAGATTTTTCAAAATCTCAATTGCGAATTTTTTGGCAATCACAATACTTTATACTTCGTGCACGATAAAGTACAAATAATTGGAACTTTAACTTGTTTTTAAGACTGGAAAACTAAAGTTCTGGAATCAATGAAACAATATACATTCAGGTTAATTTAGAAAAACTTCCAGGCATTATATAGTTATCATTTGAAGTGTTTGCCTACAACGTCTTGAGTTTTCAAAACCTTAAAGTGTTACCTTTTCCTTCCAAACGAATTTCAGTCCCATTTACATACTGCAATACATCTAGGTGAGAAATGTCAAAAATAATAGTCTCTCAAAAAAGCAGCAAGCTGATCAATATCAAGATAGTATATTTTTTCTGAAATCATATCTGACAGCGCTAACGAATCTATGTAAAATTTCGGACTTCAGAACAAAATATAAAATGAAGGCAGTGTCAGTGCTACTATCATTCCCACATGACGTCAATACTTAATATGACTACATTAAAATAGAAGTATAAATTCCGGCGTCCTGGCATAGGGGTGGCGCGTCTTCCCCGTGATCTTTGCGTCCTGGGTTCGAGTCCCGGTTCGGGCATGGTTGTCCTTCATCCTTTCTATCTGTGAGATGCGCCCTCCCTGTAAAAAGGGGTTGTGCAAGCGAATGTGATACGTGAGTAGCATAGGCGTACTCTTGGCCCTAGTTGGCGCTACTAAAACAAGGGGCGCTCCCTTGGCTTAAAATCGCTGACTTCGCCAGCGAGATTTTCCATGGCAAGTGCCATTAGAAACAACAAAAGTATAAATAATAAAAACCCGAGGGAGTGGTCTTCCTAAAACCTTCTCGCAATGATGATGTTATCCCGAGAATGCGTTGCAAATTATTGGCTTATGATAGTTACGAAATATTAACCTTTGCTTTTATATAGCATTTTTACTGAATCTATTGTGTCATCCTTGCCAATTTTTCTGGTTATTAATCGTTGAAATGCAGTTGATAGTATCCGAAAACCGAATTTGTGTTTTAGATGCATTTTTATTCACCAGATTGAAACAAAATTTTGGCCCAAAGTTACACTGGTTTTTTTAGTTATCTTGTTTATTTTCTAAAAATACAGACCGGCAAACAATCAACCCCATGTTGGATTTGGCTCAAAATGTGATAGGTGTTATATTAATACTTTGTACTGAATTTTATACATCTAGCTCTCTTTGTTTTGTTGTTATCATATTAACTTATATTCGAACAGCCGGATAGACAGATTTCCATTGAACGGATTTTGCTTGAAATTTGATAGAAATCTATAAATTGGGTATATAGACCGTATACCAAATTTCACCCGTCTAGTTCAAAGCATTTTTTTTAATTATGTTTATTCCAGATAGATGTACAATTTCCAAAAGTGTGTTTTTTTTTTAACTCAGAGTGGTTTATAATGTAGAGATTCGTCAAAATTTCAAATTTGAATTTTTTACAACTATTATACTTTCTCTATATTTCATATATGAGAAAGGAAAAAAAATTCATACTTTCAATAATATTACACTTCAATATCTCGTCAACGTTATAACAAAAACTTCCTTTACGGTCTTTTGCCTATTCTTTCTCGTATTTATTTAACAAGTAAAGTCGTTAAAAACCTTATGTGTAAATAACAAAAAAATATTTCTTCTGTAGTAAATGTTATATTATGCATATAAGAAAGTAAAAAGGACAGATATTTTTGACTGTAGTTTTTACCAAATATGAAAGAATAATTGCTTTCATTTCCTTAGCCAATATATGTGTCCGTATTCATTTACGATTTGTCTCAAAGCTTGCATTTTGTTCCACAACTCTCCTCGATACTTTTCAGAATCAACAACGAAATTCGTTCAGCATGCATCCTCTTCGACCGAATCATTTTGTGCTCATCCCCCCAATCCACCTCATTAACGAACACGAGTGTCAAAACTTTTCCACGGTCCGGAATATTTGGTATGAGACAGCACAAAAGCCATTATTAATCTCCCATCCCGCCACACTTGCCACTGCCCAATGCCCAGTGGAAAGACTCAATCGAACTCCGGGGTCCCTGGCGATTCGAATTGTCAGTTGAAGCACGTTCCAGGCAATCGGCAAAACTTTTCCGGCGGCGTTTTAAAATTCCTGCCATTTAAAGTTTTCCTCTGTTTCCCCAGTAATAAGATTGGACCTTTTCCGCCTACTCTACTGAGGATTTGTCCTAACTGAGATATTAACCAGATTTTATTCACCTGGTTAGAGGGCGGACATGGAATGGAATTCTGATGAACTTCCAGGTTCCGCTTCTGAGCTGCCCTCTTGTTTATTTATGGATTTTCTGGGAAATGGGCAAAGGTAGCTTTTCGTTTTTGCTGCAGGCTTGGAGGTGATTTGTTTGTGTCAAATCTTAGATCTATGATAATTAGTGTTCAAGCATTTCCTTCAAAAAATCTCTTTTTTTCTGGAAACTTTTAGAGTATTTTTTTTATCCTTTGGGTGCTATAGTGGATTGAAATAATATAATACTCTAGACAATTTTAAAGAATTCTTTTGGAATTTTTTTGTTTGTTCTTTATGTTGTGTTTAGAAGTTCAGAATTATAAAAAGTTTCTGGAGAAATTCTTTGAGGAGAAATATAGCTTTTCTAATTTTTTTGAAGCGAACATGCACGCAATATCTATCGTTCTTTTCATCCATAAAATTCTATGTTTTTAAAACTCTCATCTTCATTTTCTCGTATAACACAGAAGAAGTATTATAGTCATCAAAAAAATTCGAAATGGAGGTTTTGACGAATCTCCACGCTTTAGACCACCTTGAGTTCGAAAAAAACATTTTTTTTTCTTATATCTATCTATTTGTCTGTAAACATGATAACTCAAAAACGCTTTGAGCTAACTGGTTGAAATCTGGTATATGGAATTATGCTTCGATTTGCAGATTCCTATCAGATTTCGAAGGAAATCCATTCACAGGAAATCTTCCTGGATGTTCTTGTGCAAGTGAACATAATTTTAAAACGCAATGACCTTAGATAAAATATGGTACACAGATTTAGCATCTGAAATATATATACTCATAAAGTTTTTGAACCAAATCAGTGAGGTCATTTACTGTCTGTCGGTCTGTACTTTCGCATGCACATTGTGTTTATTTAATAACTCTTAAATAGAATGACTTAATGAAATTCGGTATGTGATATTGTGACTACAAATACAATTTTAAATCAAATTTTGGTGCAATCTGCAGACAGAAAGGCGTCCAAAATATATATCATCCCAAAAGAATCAGTAGTAAGGCTTGATTTATGCCAAAATTCTATATTTCGTAACTATTGTTCACCAATGCCATATAAGGAATTATCAACTGTACTCAAGTTCTACAATTATATCCGGAGTAATAATTATCTTTTTTGGAGAGTGCGCGAGAAAGGTTAGCAGAAACCAATCCCTCTGGGGTTTTTTTTATGGGTGAAAAATAAACTTTAATTAGATATATAGTTTATAGAGTTTAAACCTGATTTTGATTTATAAGAATAAGTCTAAAACAATTTTAATTTTCTTAAATTCATCAAAGTTACTTCCAAAACGAACACCATATAAAATTTCCAAAATATATTTCTCTTTGCTAATTTTTTTTTAATTTTATAGAGTAAAAATTATGATAAAAAATTGTAGAATTTTATTTTAATTCAAAGCTTCTTTAAGTACTTATTTATAAAAATGCAAACGTGGCTCAAAAATGTTAATTATAATATTGTCATATTAACTTTCTCATGTATGAAGTATATGAAGAGAAAATATTGTAATCAAGTTCGATTCCAAATATTGATACATATACATATTTGACAATTTCCAGAGCCCTCAAAATTCGTTTTTGAAAGTCTATGCATATATGCATGTAATGATATTTTAAACTCTTAATTTAATCCAAATTAATTTCCAAGATTTTATCTTAATTTAGCCCATAGTAACTTCATATTAAAATACTCTCTTATTTCGTGATCCAATTCCACTTTCGGTTTAATTAAGTCCTCGGTAAAAATAATGTGCCACCAGTACTACGTATCAAGAGAAAGGGATATCTTCGGTTGCCCTTGAAAAGGTGTCAAAGGTCACCACGTGTATTGAATTGGCCTATGTTATATAAGATACTATGTTATATAAGACTAGTGATCATTTGTTCGTCCCTTTTTGCCTTCTGCTTTTGTGCCGCGCTGCGCCTTATTGTAAATAATCATGTTTGCCACCAGAGAGAGAATAAAACGAAATTAAAAGTCTCTTCACTGCTTCGAACCTGCATTCAACCAAAAATATATTGCATGCACATATGCTAACACCATACCTATAAAATAGAATGCGGTAAGTAAATAAAATTTGTTTTTGAATTTTCACTCCAAAAATTTACTTCGCTTCTAAATTTTAGTCAAAATCGTCCAAATCTATATACTTGTTTGCCCATTCATGGGCTCATACGTATGTAAAAAAAATAAAAAAAATGAACCAAATCCAGCAAAGATTTTTATCCGTTTGGCCTATTATTCCATATATATGTTAACACGATAAAGCGCGTGGCAAGCTCATTTATGGAAATTTATTTTGTTTTGACTCTAAAATAAGGAATTCATATCTAATTTTGGATCCAATTAGTCAATGAAAAAAAAATCCGAAATTCTTAGCTCGATTCTTGCCAATAACCGATCAACCAAAAAAAAAATTGCACCATTTCATATAAATTTAGAACAGAGTCGGGAAAGAACGATTCGATTGATATCTAATAAAACTCAAAACAAGTAAAAAAATCTTTGAAGCTAACGAATAAATAACTGAGCATTATTTAATTAATATTTTCCATAGAAAATGCTGCAGGGTAGCAGTTGGCTATTCAATCTAAGCTCGTTAACTTTACGTCCCTTTCAATGAATATAAAACCGTATTGCCATATAAAACCGCTTTAATCTGATAATGCCGGTTTATTTGCTACTTAATGTTAATAAAAGTCAGGTCAATCCGCTTTCATCAGTTTAGTCCGTTCTTCAATTAGTAAGTCGTTTGCTTGTTTTCTATTGGCTAAGATTACCTGCCATGAATCTTTCCACTCTTTATTTGATTCTCTTACCTGAAGAATATTTTTTTATATAGTTTTTCTTCTTTGTATATTTTGAAATCAAAGGGGAAAAAATTGAAATCATAAGTTAATTCTAATTTATTTACTGGAAAGTCTTCCGCACAACATCAAAGAATATTCCGTTGCTGAAAAATTCTCTTTTAAAAGAATGATCGTCCTTTTTAAGTCACTATCACGTGGTAAACATAATCTTGTTACATTAAATATCTGTTATTTTGAACTGACTGATACTTTGTCTGTATTTTTTCCCCTACAGCAAAATCCTCAATGTATTCCAAAACTGAATGAGTTCCTGTAGTGATATCAAAATTATTCTGATCATCAATCTTATTTTGGAATCCCATTGCTCAGTTTTTTGATAGAAAAAAATATGACTCACAGCGTAAGACAACATGCAATGAGGAATGATATGAGAAATTACGCTTGTCTTAGAACCACTACAACATGTGAAATGACTTCATTAAGGTATTATCATAAGGCTTAAGGTACCTTCATTAAGGTATATCCTCATGTAATCCAAAAAATACATTTTTACTCTCTCATATACGAAGTATAAATGAGAAAGTACTGAAATCTTCAAAAAGTTAGAACTCGAGTCTTTGACAAATTTGAGGCTTCAGACCTCTTGAGTATAAAGAAGGCATTTTTCTGATTGTCTATCTGGAAACACAATAATGCAAAAATTCTTTGAGCTAGATGAATTAAATTTGGCATGTGGACCTTTACTCTAAATTACTAAATATCTACTACTTTTGAACAAAATATATTTAAAGGAAATGTGTCAGGATGTCTGTCTAAATACCAGTTAATACATTATAAACAAAAAAGAAGAGAGCTAGATGGATGAAATTAGGTAAACAAGTTTATTATCTAATATGTCAATTCGCATCAAATTTGAAATTTAATGTGTCAAAATGTTGACTGATTTAACTTTCTTTTCTTTCTGATGCATATAAAAGCGATAACTCAATAACGAAATGACTTAAAGAAATGAAATTTGGTGTATGATCCTATGGTAACAATTATAGTTTAGTACCAAATTTTAGCTTCAATCGATTGGGAAAAAAAGCCTCTAAAATATAGATTTAATTATCTAGTACCTTTATCAGGATTAATCGCCAAAAATAGCATTTAAGCTTCAGTGAGAAAGCTAAATTCACGCCAAAAATCGATCTTTCATAATTATTGTTGCTAGTGGCTTGCAATTAATATACAAGTGCCAGTTTTCTTTACTATAATACGAAGTATGTGATGTGAATTCTTAACACTCATGGCGAAAACCCCGGAGAGGCACCTCGAAATGAGGATGAGATGCTTCCGATATGGTGGTTGGATCTCGCCACCCTGGAGAGTATAGAAAAAGAGGAAGGATCTGGCTCCTACCTTCGATGACGGGACGTACTTCCTTAGGGAAGGGTTTGTACCGTGACCGATGATGGCCCTTAGGACTCAACCACAGTCCCCGCCAGTGTTGCTGTTGCGGTGGTCCGGTCATTCAGTATTATTTATTCGTTCGTCTTTGGGTGGATTGGAGAGTCAGTGATTTGACTTTCTATAGTGCGAAGTATGTGACATGTATGAAAATAAAAATCTTAACACTCATGGCGTTCATGGCCATTCCCAATTCACAATTTTTATGCGGAGAGTTAACATCTTGATTAGGCTGTAAGCGAGAAAGTTACGACGAGACCATTTCCGCTAGTTTTAGTCTGTTAATATGTTTCGATTAATAGCAAATGTACTTAATTACATAAAGAATAATGATTCGGAAAGATAGATAGCATTCAGGAAGAGATCTTGCAATTCATAACGTTGAACTAGTCATTGAAATTCATCTGACTGACCGTCAACCAACTGACTCTCCGACCCGCCACGAAGGCACACGGATTTAAACCATAAGGCTGAATGACCAGACCGCCGCAACAGCAACACTGGCGGGAACTGTGGTTGAGTCCTAAGGGCCATCACTGGCCACGGTACAACCTTCCCCGAAGGAAATACGTCTCGTCGTCGATGGAGGAGTCATATCCCCCACCTATTTGTGTACCCTCCAGGGGGGTGAGATTCAACCACCATGCCGGAAGCATCTCATACTCATTTCGAGGTGCCCCCCCCCGAAAGTCTTACAAAGAGGAAAAGTATAATACAAAGAGAAGTTTAATGTTAATAGAGGTCACGATCCTCATGTGACTATGGTATCACGGCAATAGACTACTCTATTATCGATCGATTCCGAAATCTATCAGTTTTATAGTAATTTTATGCACAACTATTTCAATTAATAAAGGATTATTGAATGTCTATTGTAAAATTGTCACTGTTTATTTTCTCGCATACGAAGTGTGCATAATAGGAAAGCGTTGCAAAATTCAAGAAATTCGGACTCGATAATTTGATTAATCTATCCACCTAAAATCTTAAAAACATATTTTTGGGATCAAATCTGACTGTCTGTCACAAAACACGCTTTGAGCTAGATGGATTAAAAGTGATATATAGTCTTCACACTATATTTATAGAATGTATCAGATGTTGAATGAAATGCATTCAAAGAAAATCTGTTCTGTCTAGCTATCCAAATATAAGTTTATAGAAGAACGAGAGTTTTTATAACCTCATTATGGGGTAAATGAAAATAATAAAAGGATTTCAGGAACAGTTATTTAATTATTTTCTAAGTTACACATTTCACAAAATAAAACAAACACGAACATGAAAATACACGGCACTCAGATAGAATACAATCTAATAATGACCTCCAAGAAGGATCATAGGAAATATAATAAGATAACGCCATCTGTTGTGTCAAAAGAGAAGGTTGTAGAATTATGTAACCGCTACAAGTCAAGTTTCGCTTTGTAATTATCGTGTTAACACGATAATTACAAAACGAAAAAAAACCTTGATGGATTAAAATTTTGTACACAGATTTAACATCCAAAATATAAATACTTATCAAATTAAATCAAATTTATCAAAAACTTAAAAGTCTGTCGAATTGCACTTTTACAGGAATATAAACACGATAATTCAAAAATGTAAAGTATATATATGAACACAATTAATATGCAATTTTATGACTACATTTGTAGTTGTATATCAAATTTTAGTTTCAAATAGTCGGAAAAATATCCTAAATTGGCTAAATCCTAGGAACGGGTACCGCCAAAATTGGCGCCACTTTAAAGATAAAATCGCCAGCGTCTCTTGAAAATAGTCATAATGTTAAGAAATAAAATTCTGAAAATTACAGCGTCTTGGCGAGAAAATTTGGCGGAAAATCGCCAAATGGTACCCGTCTCTAGAACTGTACCCCTAAATTAACATTCAGTTTTCGTTACTTATGTATTACCCGCATTTTAGCTATTAATCACATAGGTTTGCACGTTAATAAATTCTTTCGTAACTATAGTTTCGTCAATCGCATATGATTAATAATACACAAAAAAATACATAATTTTATTAAAGAGTAGGTGAGAAGGTTTATGGTAAAAACTCCCATTGGATATTTTTATAATGAATTGATTTCTTTACTCTTTCATTTATTTATTCAACTTCTTTAGATTTTTCAAGATGTTTACCAATGAAATTCAAAATTGGATACATTTGTTGGGTTTAAACTGAGTGTGAGAATTGCCTAGTTCTTAACTTCAAGACATTATTACATCTAATTCTTTTTGTTTTATGGTTATTTGTTAACTTACAGCCACAAGGAGAAATTTCATCCAAATCGATTTTTTTTTTAATTTGACAGAAATCTGCAAACTTGGTCATTAATTTCATATATCTAATTTCATCTATCTAGCTCAAAGCGTTTTTTACTTATTGTGTTCACAGGCAGAGAAACATAATACCAAGAACATGTTTTTCAGGTTTTTCCGAACTCTTGATTGCAATACGTTCTCTATAGTTCGTATATGAAAACGGAAAAATAATCTATTACATTTATGAAAGGCCGACTGTAAATACAATTATCAAATTCATAAAATGTTTTAATTGAATTTAATATTTGATATTTTTAAATCTTGGATGAGTTTTTAACAAATCTAAATATCTGAACTAAAATAACTTCTCCGGTTCTAATAGAAATTGTCGCTAAGAATGCAAGCAGTGAGAGAAAATATAAAAAGGAACAAATCGATTCCAATTCTACACTTTTTCATTATGCACTCCAAACCATCATATTCAATTGAAGACCAAATTTTACTGTCAACATTTGATAAATGTGAAATGAAATTGTTGCTCTATTTCTTAAGTGATTAAAATTCATTCTGAATCTTCCATAATAATCCAGAAAATTTGAAAGATTTGATTATGTTCAAAATAATTTCAAAGTGGCTTTTTTTTTTATTTGATTTCGCTGTTATCGAACCTCTAAAAACTTGAAGTACAACTAAAAGCCGAAGTTTAAATTTGTATACTATTTAAAACTCATTCTCTAAATCAGCATTTTAATTTAATTTATCTTCTGAAATAATTAATCTCGTACTTAATTAAAATCAGTTCCATAATAGCAGCAGGTCAGCTTCATGACTGAAATCAAAATTATTTAAATATACTATTAAGATAAGACCAAAATGTCACACGTCAAAATCAGTTTAAATTTTTATCTTTTAATTGCAATACCCTATAGAAGGAACTAACCATGCTGTCACAAGGAAAAACTGAAATAAAAACCACAAGACCCAACAGTAGTTGCCGAATTCGACCGACAAATTCAGAGGGGGATAGTAGGCATTAAGAGAATAAAAAAATCACCACTCCGGTATCCTGGCATAAGGGTAACGCGTCTTCCCCGTGATCTGGGCGTCCTGGGTTCGACTCCCGGTTCGGGCATGGTTGTTCTTCATCTGTTCTTCCTGTGAGATGTGTGAATGTGCCCCCCTGTAAAAAGGGGTTGTGCAAGCGAATGTGATGCATGAGTAGCTAAGACGTACTCTTTACCCAGTTGGAGCTACTAAAACAAGAGACGCTCCCTTGACTTAGAGTCACTGACTTCGTCAGTTAGCTTGTCCATGGCAGTTGCCTTTATAAACAACAACTAGAAGAATCACCGTACAACATAGGGTCTCAAATGACGTTTAGTAGCTGAAAATCGCAAAAATATAGGGATTCCTAGAGTTGTGAGAAACTGTAAAAAAATAACAAATGATGTTTCAAATATGAATTTTTTTAAGTGAAAGTACTTTCTTAAAAGTTCTTCTCATGTAGGTAACATACTAATTTAATGATCCAGGGGGCTATTGCAAAAATATTAAAACTTGAAGAAAACTAAAAACTTGAAAACGTAAGGAGTTTTATACTTTTTTTTATTCTGATATAAGCGCGTATTGTGAAAACTGAAGAGTTTTTCAGATATTCAAGAAAAACTAAAGTGGGGACCTAAAAAATCGCTGCAACATCGGCACCGATGGTTGCAGAGGGTGTTGCCAAATTCAAAAGGTAAATTTAGAGAAGTGATAGTAGGCATTAAGGAGTTGAAAAATTATCATAAAACGTAGGGTCCTTTGAATGCGAGGATTGTGAACAAAGTAATCGAGAAGAAAAAGTCTTCTTGAATATAAATTTTTCATGCGTTCAATGGAAATGAAAGCAGAGAGCAAGTATTCATTAAAGCGCATTGTAAAATTTCTGGTGAAAAGCTTATAAGCCAGATAACAGCTACAAAACACGGGCAATTGCTTTTGTCTTGTGGTCTTGTTACTCAGCTGCGAACCACAATGTCCCAGGTTCTATCCTCACTCATAACAAATCTTCCACAAATTGGTAGTCGTTAAACTTCATTCGCAAACAACAAGTCAGATTTCACGAATGCAACTAAAATATGCTGGGGCTCCATCCTGCATTAACAATTTTTCTGGCGTACAGTTGTCGGAGTTCCCTGTAGTAAATCCGGAGGAACGTGCTACAAGACAACAAGGTACTTTGCATCGTTGAGGCGTTCGTCCAGAGGATACTATCTCAATAGATGATCCTGATCAGATGGTAATATTTAACTTGCGTTGCACGTTGGACGATTTAGTGATGTGGAGATTTTTGAATGACCAAATATACGCATTGTGCGTGATAGAGACGTCTTTTATCGTAAAGCAGGCTTCATCTGAGAATAAAACTCTAATACAAAAATATGCATCTTCCTGTGTGGCATCAAGCATCCACCGTGCGAAATTCATCCGATTTGCAATTTTCACTGGAAAACTTTAATTGCGATCCTATGTTTCATGGTAATTTTTCATATCCTTAATGTCTACTGTCCCTGTTCTGAATTTATCTTTCAAATTTGACAACATCCTCTGCAAACACCTATAACGATATCGCAGGCATGTTTTCTGGTGTGCTCATTTTAGTTTTTCTTGAATATCTTTAAAACTACCAAGTTTTTACACAACACGCTTATATAGAATTAAAGAATATAAAATTCCTTACATTTTCAAGCTTTTATTTCTTTTCAAGTTTTAATATTTTTGCAAATAAGGGTTCTAAACTACTTTTTCGTTTTCACTAATTTACGACCCCTTATTTCATGAAATCGTCCTGTTACCTCCATGAAAAAATAAACTTTGAAGAATGTGCTTCTACTTGAAAAAAAATTCATAGTTGAAACATCATTTGGTATTTTTTTAAATTTAATTTTTAACAGTTTCTCACAACTCTGGGACTCTCTGGACTTTTTTTCACCTACTAAGCTTCGTTTGGGACACTATGTTTTATAGTGATTCTTTATTCTCTTGATGCCTATTATCACCCCTCTGAATTTATCGGTCGAATTCGGCAACACCCTGTATATCATATAGATGTGGACAATATTAATTATCAATCTTTATCATTTCTCAGGGTTTTTTTTTTCTTTTCTTTTCTATTAATAATCTCTATTAGTTTAGGCGCAGCTCATGGCCTAAAAAATGTAGAGAGGTTTGCGTTTGTAAATATCAACATTTCTTTGTTAAGTTCAACCCATTGTCACCATTTGTTTTTCGGTATTTTTGTTTTCTTCATTTAATTATTTTTTCGCCAAAACATTAAATATAGCTGTCCAGGATGCGACTTACATGTGATACTGTGTGGAGATCACGCATGGTCTGTCGTATCTTTCCTTCTCCCCCCCCCCGCCTCTTTCTTTACCTTCCATCTTGTGCTAATCAACAGTTTTCAGTACTATAGACCTCAGAAGCGCAGGATGACATTATGTGATATACTGTTATATGTAAAAAACAAATCGACTTAATTACATTATTTTTAAAATTGCTATTAAAAACTTTTATGGAAGAGGTTTCAGATTGATTTTTATTTTCTCTTGTTCAGTTGAAATTTAATTTTTTAATAATTTAAAATTCTCTAATTAGAACAGACGGAGTTTTTTTTTTTTTTTTCAAAAAGTTGCGGGGCGATTTTGATTTACAGGCATTGCATGAATTCGTTCAATAAACTTCAAATTATATTCTAATTGTTCCCAATTTTACACAATATTCTTAAATTCATTCATTATTTACTCGAATGAGCGTAAGCAGAATATTTTTTCCTGATATATCTGATACAATTGAGTAGCATCTAAAGGTGAATTCAGTAAATCTAATTATTCTGTTTAAAATTTTTAAATCCAAATTACAAAACTAACAAAAAAAGTTCAAATTTCTCTCAATTTTCCACAATGTTTTAAAATTCTTTCATTTCATATTTACTCGAATTAGTGCAAAAAGAATTTTTCCCCATATATCTAATTCAATTTATTAGCATCTAAAGGTAAATTCAGTTAATCTAATTATTCAGTCTAAAATTTCTAAATCCAAACTACAAAACTAACAAAAAAAAGTTTAAATTTCTCTCAATTTTCCACAATGTTTTAAAATTCTTTCATTTCATATTTACTCGAATTAGTGCAAAAAGAATTTTTCCCCATATATCTAATTCAATTTATTAGCATCTGAAGGTGAATTCAGTAAATCTAATTATTCAGTCTAAAATTTCTAAATCCAAATTACAAAACTATCAAAAAAAAGTTTAAATTTCTCTCAATTTTCCATAATATTTTAAAATTCTTTCATTTTATATTTACTCGAATTAGCGCAAAAAGAATTTTTCCCCATATATCTAATTCAATTTATTAGCATCTAAAGGTGAATTCAGTAAATTTAATAATCCAATTTAAAATTTATAAATCCAAATTATAAAACTAACAAAGTGTTTTTCATTCCAAGGATTGTATATTCTTTCCGTATTAAATATTTACCTTTAGTAAAATTAGCTAATTTTTTCTGGTATATTTCATGGCGATTAAATAATTTGGATACATTTTGTTTTGTCATTTAATAAAACTAGCCAATTGTGGCGACCAGTTTGTTCGCCCAGATTATTAACTTTTTAAGTTGTTAAATTACTACCACGGGATGGACTTCTTCAAAAAATATTTCATATAGTAATTTAATACGACTAAAACAGATGAATTCAATTAAAAAGTTTAGTGGTATTTGAAAAATGAATGTATTACGAAGAAAAAGTGTAAATGAAAATCCTACTACGTATTTAATGATTAGCAAAAGCATGTCCTTGATTATTTTCATGGAGAATTTGAATTCCATCATTGCATTTAAAAATATTGTTTCAGATAGTGTATCAAATTGAATTTAAAATATTATTGAAATTAAATAAAAAATTGTATGAAAATTAAATTTATATGATTAAAAAGATAATTTCGTTTAATCTTAAGATAATACAAAAAGCATTTTTTATAAGATAATTGTTTTGAAAGATATGAGTATCCATATTCGTATGCAAGTCATAATTATTACGGCTAGATTTAAAATTAATAAGCGGGTGCCAAAACTGAAAAATTTTGGAGTGATTTTGACCTGATTGGTTAGAACATGTACACTTATCTTAAGTTTTACCGCGATTACTTATCTGGTAATGGTTAAGCTTATTTTTGCACTTGATTGAACTTTTTGTTTGAAACCTATTTCTTGATTTCTTTTATATCTTCCTTCCTGTGACAGATGTCCTGTTTGGTGACATGGCGAAATATCTCAAAAATACTTCTAATAATATGTTGCAGCTCCATTACTTAGCTAAGCGAAGCGTTTGATTCAGCACAGCTGTAAAAATGTTCAATGAATGTAGTCTAAAATTCGCATATATTTTGTTTATATTAGACTGTTGCCATTCGATAATTAATAATAAGCTCAATTTCTGCTCCGCGTACGTTTGTGTTTTATATCTATAGATATTTACAGGATATGATAATATTTTTTAAATTATATATTTTAGGGATATTTAACTAGTAACTATTAGCTTTATTGGATCGATTATGATAGATGTTACCTAAAATAAAACAAAAAAAACCGGAACCGATTATACTTAACGTTGTCGGTGAATCGATTTTTTTTTCTTTTTTTTTTTTTTTTTTTTTCAAATTCGATTACCTATCGATAGTTTTGACTGACTTTCGCTTCTCTCTCGACCATTAATTCCAATATGACAATATTTCGCCCCTTTTTTACCTACAGATCATTCTCTTTACGGCATTCATACTCCCCAGGGACATATCGGGACCCATCCAATTAAGGTAATAGCGCTCTTCCTCTTTTCATTTCACTTGTTTCTTCTGTTTGCTATTAATCCGTCATAAAAGAGCGAGAAATATGAAGAGCCCGAATGGCTTTCCTAATAGCTTTTAAGAATAACCGCTCTTCCGTTATATTTTTTAGTTTTAATTTCTGAAATAAAAGTGCCACGCTTTTCGGAAAGAGGGGAAAAGTGCAAAAGATTCATGGCCGAAAATCATTTTAAATGGTTCGTAGCAGAAGCCAAACGATTTATGAATTGGGAAATATAAAATGGCGAGATTTCTTTCTTCTTCCTTTCGTAAGGAAATTTCTCGTTCTGAGTTTGCAAAATAATGGAAGTTTTAACGAGTTTCCGTTTTCCAATTTGTCTTCCTTGGAAATTTCAGTCTTTTTTTATGTATATAAATATTCAAATAGAAGATTAAATCGGTATTAGTTCTGCGAATTCAAGCTCATCAATAAAGTCGTAAAGATTCTTTGAGAATAAAAAGAAATTAAGCTGTAGAGAAATTCGAATTGCTTAGAAAAGTTCTAAGTTTTCAGAAAGTCAAAGGAAAAACCACTTTCGTAAGCAGTTAACAGAACTTTTCATTGATTTTTCTATGATTTTATAATTGCTGGAAAGTGATTCAGCTTAACTAGCTTAATACTGGAAAAAAGTCCACAGAATATTTTAAAGTATTTATAATGTGTATGCAAATTTTGTGAAATTCTAGCCGCCTTTGGTGACTAGTTGGTTTACCAAAATTAATGATTGATAAATTTTTAATTAAATATTTTAAGTAATTTGGCCTTAATGACTTATTCAGCAAAATAATTTTAAGCTTAAAATTTTGATAGATATATATTTCATAATAATTTAGAAACCTTAAGCCGTTCTGTTAATCTTACTATGTATTTCCTTTATTTTTGGTCAACTCTTCTATGCTATTTCTAGCAATGCAACTCTTTAATGAATGCAATCCAATTTCAAATCTCAAACAATGTAAAATTCAGCATTTTTCTTCATATTAATAATATTTGAAATATAAATTTCACTCTTTTACATTGACTTCCAAGGAATAAGTAAATACAGTGCTTTCCTTCCTAAAATCTTCTTTGCCAGTAATCATTTGAATTCAGGACTTGTTATTCTGGTACAAATATTTTCGGTAATTACCGCGATCAAACGACAAAATATTACTTAATTTTTGATTAATTAATATTCTAAATAAAAGTTCAAAAAAAATTGCTCCGCGATGCGCATTTCCAGCTATCAAAATACATCTGTGCCAAATTTTGTAGATCTGAGTCTGATGGTATGTCCTGTAAAGCGCTAACGTACTCACACATATTCTAATTTAATATTAATAGAGACTAAACATCATCAAGCTTTTATTCATGTGTCATGCATTGATGCAGCTTAATTCTATTTCTTCAATATAAATTCTCTTCTAAGGAAAATATAAATGTTTCGCCTCTATTCAACTGGAAATAAAAGATCGTGCATTCGAGTTACATTTCCTCCAAAACACATTTATGATTATTTGTCGATAATTCTATAAAGGATACGCCTCTGATGTCATTTAAAATTTGGGTGGGTAGTATAGGTGGATGTATTGGCGCCCTGCAGAACAAACCATTTGATTTACAGCATAAAAAAAAAAAAATTGTCGTGCATGTATAGGGATTGCAATACCGGTATAACGGGATACCGAATACTGGTATTTTGAGCCATTTGTACATTTTTGTAATATCGATATTCATAAGTTCAAATAACGGTTTTTTGGTATTTACTAGAAATTTTTAAAATTGTTTCCACTATATGTTCAGGGATCGCCAACATAGCAAAATAATATACGTTTTTGTTTTTATGTCTCCCTAACGGGCGAAATTAATCAGACTGTGAATACAAAATTGCATCGTACAATCAAGAGAAGTGATAAGATACTGTTTGACAACGGATTGTAAAACCCTCCCGCGCTTTTGAGCATGCGTTAGGATGGGTTTAATTCCCCTACAAAAAATACCATATTACAAAAATATATACCAACTGAAAATAAAACAGAATATATGCTAATAATAAATTCAAAAACACGTTGGAACAGTTTACTCCTAATGATGGAACAATTTTTGAAACTGAGAAATCCAAACCAAAAAGCCATAATCGACTTAAACCTGCAAATTAATTTTTCATTACATTATGATACTGACATTATCAATATGATACTATCGAGAGACTGCAAAATTGGATACTTGGCCAACATGTCAAACTAATCATGACTAGGGATTGCAATACCGGTATACCGGGATACCGAATACCGGTATTTCGAGCTATTTGTACGATTTTGTAATACCGGTATTCACAAGTTTAAATACCGGTTTTTCGGTATTTACTAGAAATTTTTAAAATTGCCTCCACTATATGTTCAGGGATCCCGAACATAGCAAATTAGTATAGGTTTTTGTTTTTATGTCTCCATAACGGGCGAAATTAATTAGCTAATGAATGGCTTAATTAATTGCTTAAATCTAAATTAGCGAAACATGGATTATCCCTGAAAGAAAATATTGTATCCATAACGGCTGATGGAGCAACAATTATGAAAAAAGTTGGAAAGTTGATTGGTGAAAATCAGCAGTTGTGCTATGCACATGGAATTCAATTAGGAGTAATAGATGTATTATACCAAAAAAAAAAAAAAAAAACAGAAGAATCCAAATTCTGTGGATATAGAAACTTCGGATTCCAACTTTGAAAAGAGTAAGAGTGAGAGTGATATTGACAATGAAGATAATGACAATGTATTTGTTGAAGAAGAAGACATTGCTAATGAGGATGAAATATTAACCTATCAAGAATCGCTTCCTATAATTTATAAAGTTCGAAAAATTGTTAAGATATTCAAGCGCTCCCCTATAAAAAGGATATATTACTAAAATATATACTAACTGGAAATAAAACAGAATATATGTTAATATTAGATTCTAAAACACGTTGGAACAGTTTACTCCTAATGATGGAACGATTTTTGGAACTGAGAAATCCAATCTAAAAAGCAATAATCGATTTAAACCTGTAAATTAATTTTTCAGACAGTGAATTCGACTTAACATCCTGAACTGTATCAGCTCTACTTCCAATAAAACTGGCTGTTGAGGCATTATGTCGGAGAGATTCTAATTTATTAACAGCTAATGCAACTATAAATTTCATGTTATAGTCACTGAAAGAACAGCACACATCATTATCTGAAGAATTATATATTATATTGAAAAATCGCACAGAAGAAAGACATACCGAAATAGAAAATGTCTTACGGTATTTACATAATTATAATGATTTTAAAAATGAAAATGAAAAAGAAGATAAGAAACTAAATTCAAATCTGATCAAGTTTATAGTAAATTTTCTTAAAATTTTTTACCCACAAACCTATCCACATTCAGAAGAATTCGGTACAGTTATCGAAGATTATGATGACACTAATGACGATAGTGAAAAGGAATTGTCACTTGAAAAAAAATTAGAATTAGCGATAAATAAAAAAATTTCAACAAAAAAAATACAATACAGAAATCAGCTATATCTAAAACCATCCGACGAGAAATCGATTCATTTGAAGATGAGGGATTTAAAGATAAATACTTGGAAAAAGTATATCACGCATTGCTAACAGTACCACCAACTAGCGTAGATGCGGAAACAGCGTTTTCGACAGTTGGTCATTTTTGCGCAAAATTACGTTCCAGGCTTAATCACAGTTCAATTCAATCATTATGTTTTTTGAAGATCACATTTCAAAAATTTGTAATAGTACCACAGACTGAATAGTGATATTTACACTTTTTTGTGATTTAAATAAATAAGATGTTTCCTTAATTTTTTGTGATATTTACACTCTCTAATAAAACTGGAAAATAAAACAAAGAAACACCGGTGTTTCCTTTCTTTTTCTAAAATTTCTACTACCGGTATTAAAACCGGTATCTCGGTATTAAGATCTAAAAAATACCGAATACCGGTATTGAACTTTTGGTCAGATATTGCAATCCGTATGTATGCACCTCGAAAGGAGGAAATGTGCACATCAAAACGATTTTTACTTTCACGTATAAGTAGTATAAAGAAAGTACAGTAATCGTCAAAAAAATCGAACTCGAGATTTCGACGAATCACCACGTTTTAGACCCCCCCCCCCAGAGTTTGGAAAATGCATTTTTCGAAAATGTCTGTCTGTGACAAAGATAACTCAAAAACGCTTTTTGCTTGACGGATGATATTTAGTTTATAGTCTTTACACAATATTTGTAGATTAATATTCAATTTTGATAAAACCCCTTTAGAAATGTGTATATCTGAATATGTTAGGCACGATAACTACACAATGAAGAGAGCTAATTAGATAAAATTTAGAACACAAATTTATCATCTATTAAGTAGACAACTATCAAATTTTGAGCTAAATGCAGTGAAGGGTTTTTACCTTTCTACCGATTTGCACTTCAGAAACATCAACTCAAAGACGTGGTGATTTAATTATATCGAATTTGGCATGAGATTTCGTAACTGTAAGCGTTTTTTTTTTTTTTCTTTGACAAATGTAATTTCCAACCGGTTGGGAAAAAGCGTGTCTACAAATTCGAATTTTGGGTACTATTAACCGCATACCAGGGATAAATTCACAAAAAACTCGTCATGGACGACACGATAGACTCAATAAAAAACGCCAAAAAATTCATGCCAAAATTCACGCCAAAAGTTCATATGTCGTAATTATTAAACACCAATGCCATGCAAGGTGTTCTCCTTTATTAGAGAATGTGCGAGAAAGTTTTGGGTGAGGTCACTCTGCTTCTTTGAATTTTCAATTAGGACCTTAATAAATTAAGTTGAATTTTGGCGTATTTTTGCGATAACTTCTCAAAATTGTATTGTACAAAAATAACTTTTACACCGCTTAAAATTTATAAAAATTGTTTTTAAAGCTTCCAATTTAATGAATCATCTAAATCTTTTATTAAATTTAATTAATCTATCTTTTATTAATTAATCTATTTTTGAAAAAATAATTTTGTCTTATTTAAAATAATATATTTTATTGTTGCCTGAAATTCAAAACGTGTTCATCATATGAATTTCATAATCTAATCACGTGTTTTCCCCCATTGTTGAAAGATTATTTTTAATATCTGTGAGACAGTACCACGAAATTCAGAAGATATACGAACAGGACATTTGTGCTTTTCATAGTGCCATGATGTCATTAGACCTGTCCCCATTAGAAAGTTTCATGTATATAATGCATAGAACACATGAAAGGCAATTAAAATAACACAGCTGCAAAGTTCGATGAATTTGACTGAATTATGTAAATATAGTTATATCTAAACGATTTAACTAAAATTAAATATAACCAATATCACGGCGAATAAGCTGGTCTCCAAAGTCGTTAATCTATACTTCTATATCTACACTTATAAATAAAGCTCAATGTGTGTGTGTGTGTTGGCGCTCTACAGGCCAGGTCATTTGACATACAGCTGCCAAATTTGGTACATGTATACCTTAGAGATCGGGAATGTGCACCTGGGGCCCCTTTTTTT
Organism: Argiope bruennichi; assembly: GCF_947563725.1. Classification (NCBI taxonomy): domain Eukaryota; kingdom Metazoa; phylum Arthropoda; class Arachnida; order Araneae; family Araneidae; genus Argiope; species Argiope bruennichi. The sequence goes on from NC_079156.1 coordinate 111,281,922, forward strand.
GAATTTTTAATTAGAATTTTAATTATTAATAAAAAATTAACTTTCTCGCCAAAAAAATCTTCTATTTTCCCCACCGCCAAATGAGTAAGGCTTCAGTTTTTTTTTTTTTTTTCCCAACAGTAATGAGACTAGGGTTAACATTTTTCGGCCGATTATTTCAAAAGATTCTGTTTATTTTCTTAATGTTTGATGCATTTAAAATTAAACATTGTTAATGAATCAATCTTTCAGATTCATTCTGAAGTACTTTTGAATTAAAATAACACAGATTAAAGGAAATTAAAAATTTCTAATCTGCATAGCGTTACCCCAACTGGCGTAGAAAAACTCACGCATTTGCGTTACCGGAGCTGGCGTTGAAAATTCACGCATGCGCATTGTGCTCTGATTGTTGACATGACAACCATTATCAACGGATGATTTAAATTATTTTTAGGTTAGTTGCTTGCTTTTGTTATTAAATTGTATTTATGTTATTTATATATATTTTTGTACATGCTTATAGTTTTAAGTACATCGTTTTTTAAGTAGTTTGTTTAAACCTGTTTTCGACCGATTATTTTAAACGATTCATTTTATTTTCTTAGTGTTTGATGCATTTAAAATGAAACATTGTTAATGAATCGATCCGTTCATGATGAATCTGAGAAAATTTTGTTGACAAATTCTTGAGATATTATATAAATTAAGAAAGATATTCTTTAGTGCCCATAAAGTTTAAACGCTCAATGACTCTGTTATCAGTAATCATATTATAAAAAAATGCTTTGTTTCAGTAAAAAATATTATTGTATTAATTGCAGATTAATTCTTTCCACTTTAATTTAAAGCATAAATTCTACGAAAGGTAACAGAAAATGAGAGAGATACATATTACGTTATGACTAAAGGCCTTTATAATATTATGAGTGAATTATATGACTATCCAAATTTGAAGTTTTAAAATATTTTGATGAAGAATCAATTAAAGTTGGAATTGCGTAAAATATTTAATTATTAAAATTTAAACGAACATTAAGATTGGCGAACCGGCTGGTCGCCAAAGGCGGCTAGTATGTAATAAATAAAGAATATTGCATTTTTCTTTTTCATAATACCTAAGTATTTGAACAAAATATCTACATAATATGCTATTTTTTTTATCTACTTATATTTATCTTAAAAACATGTTCATTTTCATTTGTTTAATTACGATGATTAATTCAGAAGATCATCTTAAATCATTAATGATATTTTTCTGGATTCACTTCTTGCAATAAAAATATTTTGATATATATCATATCTAATTTCCAAATATTCACCTGGGAGATCTTTGAAATCAGTTTCATATGTTAACATATGATCATTTTATTACTGACCAACAATGCATTCTCAACTCTATCTTTCTTCTTCTGAAGGTAATTTTGCTGAACAAAATACTCGATAGGCAAATAAGAGAAAATAATCATCAGAAGTGCACTCCTTTTTAAGTTTCCACATAAAGATTCACTTTCAAAGCAAAGAAACTTTGGGACAATTACGTTTAAGGGCCATGTGATCCGAAAGAGGCATGAATGTTTACTGGCATTTATCTAGATGGTTACCCTTTTGAACTATCATGTTCAAATTCAACCAGCGGAAGGTTGAAAGCGGTTCAAATTCAACCAGCTTTCTTTCATACTCTCTAATAAGCTTGTCATACCATAGAACGCCTTGAATGGCACTAGCGTACAATAACTACGAAATACTACCTTTTGACGTGAATTTAGCATTTTTACTGAATCTATCGTGTCATCGTTGGCAAAGTTTTTGTGATGATTAATCCTTTGCTTCCCGTTACTAGTATACAAAAATCGAATTTGTACTTTAAACATGTTTTTCTCAATCGATTGAAACAAAGATTTGACAAAAAAACTGCACTTGTAGTCAAAAATCCCATACTTAAATTAGTATATTGAAGTTGTGGTGGCGCTTTATAAGCCAGATAACAGCTACGATACATGAGTAATTACTTTTGTCTTGTGGTCATGTTACTCTGCTACGAACTATGAGGTTACATGTTCGGTCCTCGCTTATCGCCAATAGCAACAAAGTCGCTGAGTTTTTGAATTATCGCGTTTACTTATTTCTTAAAATAGACACCGACAAACAGTCAACCTGTTGTTGGATTTGGCTCAAAATTTGACACTATAGATGATAAATCTGTGAACCGAATTTCATCTATCTAGCTCTTTTTTTTGTAGTTATCGTGCTAACTTATATTCGAACAGCCGGATTTCCTTTGAACGGATTTTACACGAAATTTAATGAAAATCTGCAAATTTGAAGTAAAGACCATGCAACAGTTTAATTAGCAGATTTAAATTTTAATCTACTCATAGTATTCCTTCAATTAAAATAGAATTCGGTATCATAAAATATAAGTAGTTATAACATCTTAACAGTCAAACAATTGATTACATACAATAAATCAATACTTAACAAATATTATCAGAATTACCGAAATATTTTTCTTTTTATTCCTTCGGCCATATTATGTCTGTAAAGTATGTCTTACCAGAGAACGGTATGAATAGTGTAATAATGAAAAAATTTGAAAAGTAGCAATTGAAAGAGCATAGCGAAACACGTTTTTTTGACGCATAAATCATTTGGCCTCATCTCCGTTATCGAGATATAAGATCTTAAAATCTCTGGATATTTTAAGAAAACTCGCCAAATTTGGCAAGCTTTTTCGAAAAGGAGAAGGTTTTGAAACGATGATTAGAATGTCTATATCTTGAATATTAACGAAGTTACAGCCACTTTTCTAGAATATGCCATGCTTGGCTATGTAGAAAAGTCGCCAATGCTATATAAGTCAAATGATACCGAAGATTTAATATTACATCAGATGAATGCAATTTGCCAGCTTTTGGCGAGAAATGGAAGGTTCTGGGACCACTTTTTTTTCTTCTAATTATATTTCCTAAATTAAATAAATAAATTAAAAAACTTTAAATTTTGATACCTTGATAACGGGCAGACGAGGACAAATAATTTATGCGTCAAAAAACATGTTTCACTATGTTCTTTCGATTGCTACTTATTTAGACTTTTTTTTTTTTCATTATCACTCTGATGTATGGTTTCCTGAAGAGAAGAAGCATCTCGGCTTTATAAACGGAGGTGAAGGTAGTGTGAAACTAACGATGTATATTAAGGTTACAACTGGAAAAAAAATTTAAGAAGCTCTGTTCTAGAGGATCCATTTCTGTTCTGTACGTAGATCCACCACCGTTCCTTTTTTTTATTATTATTATTATTTCCCCCTTTTCTTTTTTTGATCCTTTTCTTCCGTGAAGGAGTTACGTTCACACTCGTCCATCACATCCTTTGATTTTTATTCCATCGCATTCCTCGAATGCGTCGGCCGAATGCTCCAAACAAACAGAGCGGCGGCGTTCCTTTTCTTTTCTTTCGGAATCAGAGTGCGGTCGAGGTAAGTAAATAAGGCGCAGGGGTGACGGCGTCGCACTTTATGGCCTCACAAATCGTGCGCGGCCCGTCAATTAGGGGCCTAATGAAGGCAGATGCGGCCTAAATCTGTCTCGGGACTCCGGGCCCGAATGCAATTAGACCAGATCTAAGGCCCATTACGCACTGATTATGCGCAGAGGGGGAAGGCAGCGACAAATTGCGGCCAACCGACAATCAGACAGAAAACTTGTCCCCCTGGCAGACGAAATATCGGTTGTCTACCCCTTTCCTCATGCCCTCAAATGGGTGGTAATGGTTTTGTTTTCGTTAACTATTCTTATAATCTCTTTGGAAGCATTAGATATATTTATTTCTGTAAAGAACAACGTCTTTATTCCGATGTCATATCCTTGGTCGGCTGCGTAGGGGATCCGTCTAGACTTGAAAAGCTGCCAGGATCTTGCTTCTTTTTTCAAATTGCAATCAAAGCAGGAATAATTGGTTCAACATGTGAAGTTTAAGGGGAAAAGTGTTCATTAAAAAAATATTAATGTTCTTGTTGATGCAGCGAATGAGTCAAGTAACTGGCACGCAATCGTGAACTTTGTTTGCAATAAGAAACACTTATATGAATATGTTACTAAAGAAAATTGTTTCTTTGTCACATTATCGCTTGAGAATATCCAATTGCTGAAAATAGTGCCCACTTCAACAACTAAATAATAAAATGATGTTCTTACTAATAACAGAGAACATTTATGAAAAAAATGGACATTTAACAAAATTTATTAATAAAAACATACGTACTTTTAATATCAAATATTAATTGAATTAAAATTTTGCCTTTTAAATTAATGGCTTCCCTACTTAATTACAATTTTAGGCATCAAGAATTCTGACTAGATTCCTATGGAAGAAAATCTAAAATAAACAAATAGCGTACTTTCAGCATACAAATTACGCTAAGATAATACAAATGTTCACAACTGACAATGAAATATAAACACAGTGAAAAAAATTATTCTTTCACAATTAAACTTCCGTTATACTTTATCAGGAAAAATTAGTATTTCTTTGACTGTTCTACTCTCTCTCTCTCTCTATTTTAGATAGAAAATAAAAACGATATTTTTCAGAAAATGTTCAAAAAAAGTTGATATCCTACCTGTGTGAATAGAGTCTTTATTCTTTTATCTCCATGCACACAGTGACAAACTCACATACATCCAGTAGAGTTAATAGTGCATTATCTTCCTTCCCTCTATCGGAAGATCATCATATAGACAAACTTCTTCCGAAATTCTTCTTTCCGAAACGCAAACTTCTTCCGCACTAACCAGCTACTTCCTTCATAAATTAGACTTTTGGTCTTCAAATTTTTTTTCGAACATGTTACTAATATTTGTTATTTTGTTTTAAGAAAGATGGCTTGAGTAGATTTTCAAGTTCATGTCAGGTTTCCGAATGAATCAAAACGGTCACTTATTGCTTATACGACACCGCAAAATATGTGTACACCTCGCAACTGCTAACAATATATTCAATACCACATTTCAGGTCCCGATGTGGTGTCTCAAAGCAATTTAAAAAACAATTCAATTGCATTTATTGGGATAAAAGTTTAAAAAACCGTACTGTTCACTTAATTTTTTCCGTAATGTTGATTATTTCGCCAAGTGCAGCCCTGCCTAACCTTTTATAGCTATTCCATCACCATATTAAGAACTAACTCCAAAAGACTGCGATAAGATGCAAATGTCTCTTTCAACTCGTGACTCAATTTTACAATTTTTGCTTTACACTAATAGATGCAATAAATTTTTGCTTTACACTAATCGATGCAATATACAATTTTTGCTTTACACTAATAGAAGCAATATACAATTTTTGCTTCACACTAATAGAAGCAATATACAATTTTTGCTTTACATTAATAGATGCAATATGCAATTTTTGCTTTACACTAATAGATGCAATATACAATTTTTGCTTTACACTAATAGATGCAATATACAATTTTTGCTTTACACTAATAGATGCAATATACAATTTTTGCTTTACACTAATAGATGCAATATACAATTTTTGCTTTACACTAATAGATGCAATATACAATTTTTGCTTTACACTAATAGATGAAATATGCAACTTTTGCTTTACACTAATAGATACAATATACAATTTTTGCTTTACACTAATCGATGCAATATACTATCACATTTATCCACGAATCATATGTACTTTGGAGGGTGAAAACATGCTCCTAGGTGCAATTTTTTTTTGAAATTTTAATCAGAATTTTAATTAATTAATAAATAAACTCGAATTTTATGTTTTTATCGCGATATCTGTTAAAAATATTACTGCACAAAAATAAATTTTACACCATTTCAAAAATTTTCACATGGTCTTTTTAATGACATTAGTTAAAAAGTCTTGCGAAGTTTTCCTGAATTTCGATAATGTTTGAAATTTATTTCTTTTGCTAACGTCCAATAATTACACTATTCTCTTGAAATTCAAACAGTTCGTTTTCTTTGTTTGATCAAATGTTTCATCGCGTGATTTTCTTCTATTTTGAAAGACAAAGAAGAATTCTGTTTAATAATTGTGTAGTTCACAGAAAGGATAAAAAGGGAAGTTAAAATACCACTAAATTTAAAAAATTGATGAATCGGTCATTTATTCATTGAATAACTATAAGATGTCATAGAACTGGTTTCCATTAGAAAATATCAGATATACAGTACACAAATCACATTTGGCTTAATCATAAGTATGAAGCTATATCTAAATGATTTAGTTTAGTGTAAGCAATATACACTACTGGTCAAAAGTTTGAGAAATTTCGCGTTTTTTCAAAAAAGAGCTCCCCCAAAAGTAATATTTTTTTTCATTTAGAGTGATAATTTTTTATGTCAATTAGGCAATTATGATAAATTAGTCTAAAGGCAAAATATAATTAAATTATTGAATAAAAATTATTTTAAAAAAATAAAATACAAACAAAATGTACAGGTTAACAGGTTATCAGTATCGGAAACCATTTTGGTTCCCCGGGATAAAATGAAGTAAAGAAAAAATTTCAAGTTCTTTTGATCAGAAGAGATAATAAAAGAGTTCAAGTTAACTGAAAAGCATTTAATATTTAGTTGAGCCGTCTCTGGTTTCGATAAAAGCTACCACTCTGTTAGACATGGAATCCACAAGGTTTTGCAACACTTTCTTCGATATTTCATGGTGCCAAGCTTTAATTATTGTTTCTTGAAGTTCTCGTTTTGTTCTGGGAGGGTTCTCAGTTATTTTCTTTCCCATTTTACTCCACAAATTCTCAATGGAGTTTAAATCTGGCGAGTTTCCTGTCAATACGAGAACATTAATACCATGTTTTGCAAACGCTGTCTTAACCTGAAATAACGAATGTTTCGATATAGAGACCAGAACTGAAATGAAATGAAATTTAAAATTAATTGGAAATTTTGTCTTACCTTTTTCAATGTGTGAAAGGGTACTAGATCTTGCTGAAATATCTATTTCTTCCTTGAGAACATGTTACGAGCACTAAGAAAGAATTAATCCTTCAGAACACTAACATACTTGTCACATTCATGGTTCCCTGTACAAATTGAAGACGGCCAGCTGACTGATATGACATACTCTCCCAAACCATTAAGCTTTTTGGGGTTTTGATGTACGAACCAGACATTCTGGTCTCATGCTCTCCTTTGCTTTACGCCAAACGTGGCCAGGCTTGCAAGACATTAAAAAAAGGCGACTATCGTAGCTGAATACAGTTTGTCTCCATTCCGAAATATAATTTTTGTGCACTTTGGCCCATCCAATCGGGTTTTTTTCCCACATTTCTTTCGTCAGTATTAGGTTTTTCTAGGTACTTGTATCTTGTAACAGCTTCACAGAGCCTCCTGCGAACTTTTCTGGGACTGGCAATGACAGAAGTGGACTCATTCCTTTTACTTGCAAAGCAGAACTTGCAAATCTGTTTTTATGGCATAATCGTATCAATGTAGCATCAACACGTTTAGAAGATAACCTCGGAAGATCCATTCCAGGCTTTTAATCTACGGTTCTATCGGTTTTGAATCTCTTTATGAGGCGTGAAAGAGTCGGCTCATTGCAGTCGCACCGATGAGCAACCCTAACATTTGAAATGTTTCCATGATGCATTAAAATAACAGCCCTGCGCTTTTTACGAGTTAATTCACACATTTTAAAAAGAAAAGAATAGTTTAAATTGAAAAGCAATGCACAGCGAACGCACTTCGACAGCGCAACAAACGAAATGAAATCCTTCGCAATCGGAGTGATTTTATAGTAACTACTGGGATAACACAATCGTTGCAGTCGATTACTTTAGAATGGATGACACAATAGCTTGAAACTTCTCCAACATATTCATTCTAGAAAATATCACTTTAAATGAAAAATATTGCTTTTGGTCGGCTTATTAATGAAAAAAGGTGAAATTTCTCAAACTTGTAATACTTTTGACCAGTAGTGTTAGTGAAATTAAATATAGGCAATATCTCCGGCGAACCAGCTGATCGCCAAAGACGACTAGTAAACAAATATACAAAAGAATTACTAAAATTAAGTATAAACATAATTTACTAAAATTTACCTACATTTCTTGTCGATCTTTGAGTTTTTGCACCCGCATGCACATAAATGGAAACCCAGACCAATCGATCATAACACAGAAAAGTCAATTAAAATTCGCTGAGGGAAACATATATACCCGAACATAAATATTGAGGTTGTTTATAATGGCACTTGCCAAGGACAAGCTCGCTGATGAAGTCAGCGATTTTAAGCCAAGGGGGCGTCTTTGGTTTTAGTAGCGCCAACTAGAGCCAAGAGTAAGTCCTAGCTACTCACGCATCACATTCGCTTGCACAACCCCTTTTTACAGGGGGGCACATTCATACATCTCACAGATAAAATAGATGAAGAACAACCATCCCCGAACCGGGACTCGAACCCAGGGCGCCCAGGAAGACGCACTACCCCTAGGCCAGGACGCCGGCGAAGACAAATATAAAAACAGTTAACGCTTTGTTGGATTTCGTCCATATATTTTTGCTAATCTACATTTCTAGTATAAAACTATAGAGTAAATTTTATCTCTCTAACTTATTACGATGAACAGTTTTGTTCACATATGCATAGGCGGACAGACAGATTTCTGTTCTGTGGATTTTGTCTAAAATTCGAAACAAATCTATAATTTACAAGTAAAAACCTTTTTTAAAATTTCGCTCTTATAGTTTTTTACATTTAGGAGCTATCGCATTCGTGACAGTAAAATACATGATTCCAAAAATGGTGTTGTCTGAAACGTACAGATTCGCTGAAATCTTCATATCGAACTTTTAAATGATTAGAATACATTATCATCAAAATTTCGCATACGAGAAAATAAAAATATTGTCAAATTAAAATATCATACCATTATGAAATACATTCAATATACCCAGATAATTTTAGAAGTTTTAAATGCTAAAAGAACTTACAAGATTATAAAGTCTGGAGATATTTACATTTTAATGACTTTTACGAATGAAGTGTTAATGAAAAAAATAACCGAAGTCGGCTTCAGCGGAATGCAATGAATGAATGATTCCTTATTTCGACATCTAACTCAGATTGCACCATAAAGAGTGAAATAAATTAGCACCAGATCTCCATTTTGGCACAGCTTTCGGAAGGATGAAAAATGATTTCCGTGAAGCCTCTTGTTATGCAAAGAAAATACTCTGACGTGTTATGAGAACGATTTCGCCGAACAAAACTAGCGCCGCGGTTTCTATTTCTTATTTTGGAAGCGTTGCACATTTTTTTCATAATTTATAATGACAAGGTGGCAACGCCAGATTGCAGCACCAGGAGCTCTCAACAATTTGCAACTTCAGCAGATGTCATTTTTTTTTCCTGCACTGTTCTCACATTTTAAGAGTGAAGCTGACTCTCCCATCGAAAGAGCGGGATCTTTCAGCTCTTTTTTTTTTTTTTTTGAGCGTGTGTGAGCGTACCTCCATTTTCACATAAGGAAGAGATTTGCAAAGAATTAGAGCATTAAACGGTATGGCTCTTAAAAAAAAAAAAAAGGAAACATCCATAGCTCTAAAAGCGGATCATAAAAATATACATTGCGATACAAAATTTTAACACCACCTAAATCTACAGACATCTTGTCCTTTTAAAAAATTGAATAGATAATATATAGGATAATTGCAAACTAATTATTGAGCTTTGAAATCATATAATAATATAATGTTAATCATGTATAATGTTAAAAATATAAATAAAACTCATCACTTATAATTATGAGAAAAAAGAAACACATATTTAATGTTTCTTTCCATGCTTTCACTTTTATACATGAGATACAAAATCAGTGGCGTAAGAGTAAATGAGGTATATATACTGCGGATACCATAGAAAAAATTTATATGTGCATTTATAAAAAAATTTCAAGTGAAATATAACACAGGAAGAAGAAGAATAGCATGCCACGCACACCACTCCTCCTTGCTAAACCCCTGATGGCAACTGAGAGTAAAATAATCTTAACATGCCCTGGTTGCTTCTTTACACCACTGCATAAAATATTCTCTATTACCTTATATACTACTGTATCTTTCTTCTTGCCATTCTTGAGTTAAACTGTAAAAAGAAAAAAGAAATTTGTTTTAACAAGGCATACTAAATTGAACAATGTGGTTCGACTATTTATCCTTTTTTAGGTGACCACGAAATTTCCCAGATCTTATGACTTGCGATTTCTTTCTTTCCAAAGGGAAATTAAAGCACCATATGTGAGCCACCACTACCATCTTATTGACTGAGTTTCAGAACGTATTTCCAATGAAGTAACGAATTCAGATGATGAAATATTTTAATATCTTTAAGGAAAATTAGCAAATAATTACTGGATAAATGTATGCTGTATAATTAAAGACAGATACTTAGACAAAGCGAATTTCCTACGAGATAGAACCGACAACTACCGAAAGCCGCTAAAAAACCATAGTAACCATAGATAGATAAATTTAAAACTTATTTTTTCTTCGTTGCCAAAAAAAGTGTAAAAAAATATGTTAATTATAAAATATCAGGAATGCATTAACATTTTAAAATTTATAATTAATCAGACTGCGATCATTCATTGCGTTCATTGATTCACGATTCATTGCGCTCAATTCATTATTATAATATTTATAAAAACTGAACTTTGGCGTTTTGCACAAATATGGATGTTTTACAGTCTTGAGACATAATAAATAAAAATATTCACTTCCGCAAATTCAATGAAATAAAAAATTACCAAAAATAATTCTTTGCACACTAATTATGTTAAATATGTATTGAAATATCAAATTAAAAAGACCATTTTATGAATTGAAAGGGCCTAGTAATTTATATTGCTTAGGATTGCAAAATACTTAAGTCCGTCACTACAGTGGAGTTTTAGTTACAGTTACAGTTACTACAGTTATTGGAGTTTTGTACCTATTAAATAAAAAGAAATTGTTCCTGTTTTATGAGACATTGCTTATTTTCACATTTGTAATGTCTCTGCAACTGAAATGAGTTGAAACCCATGATTATTTTGTAATTTCTCTCATAATAACAACCCTAATTTTTTTTTTTTTTTTTAAGTTTAGACTTTCAAAGTGGATAACCCATATATTTTTACACGAATCGAAATTTTCATCATCTAAAAAATATTTACCTGAAATACCTAAGGTAACGTACGTATAAACAGTAATTGGTGGCTTTGAAGTTAACCTTTTAACGTTTCTATTTCTTTCAACTATGAAATAATTAAAAAAAATCACTCTTTACGCTTTGATGTAAGAAGTACAGACAAAGTAAAAAGACATTCATGATTTACTTAAGGATCATAATTTTATGGGACGAAAAGAAGATAACACCTTTATTAGAGAGTATGCGAAAAAATTGGGGGGGGGGGGGCATTACTCAAGCTGGGTTCTTTTATAATTACATATATTATTTAACTTCAGAAGTGTTAGCTCCAATTCAAAATGTCTACAATTATGAAATTTAATTACTTAAGACAATTTTTCATACGAATATTTGAAATTATTTTTTTTATTTAAACTAATCATTGCTATGTGCAGCACAAAAAAAAAACTTTGCAATTATATATATTAAAAAAAATTTAGAAAATAAGAATTTATATTGAATGCGAATCTTACACGCATTTTCTCTTTTCTTTGGGGTTCTTTCCCCTATAATACAATTTAAAAAGTATTGAGAGTCAGTGCCAGGCCAAGGTCTTAGAAATAATTTCTTCATGTTTTGTTTTTTTTGGGGGGGGGGACTTCTTTTTTTCTTTTTTTTCCTAGCATGTGTAACACTTTCTTCTGCACAAACATTGCAATTTCCTTCCCGCTTATGAAATCATTTCAAAGAAGTGTTTTCAATAAAAAAAATTAAAAAAAAACAGATTTCAAAGGACTCAATGGATTTATGCTTACGTCTACAGAGCAATATACTGTTCTATTACTCAGTAGATAAAGATCATTCTAAATATCAAGTTTGAACTTTTTCCATTTTGTTTCTTATATAGCACAAAAAAACATGTAAAGTATTGATTCATTTTTACTTTCTCATGTGCGTAATATAGAGGAAGAATCTAAAATCTCGGACTCGTGATTTTGACAAAACTTTACGTTTCAGACCTCTCCCAGTTCGAAAAACGTATTTTTAGAAAATACCTGTCTAAGACAAAGATACCTCAAAAACGATTTGAAATAGCTGGTTGAAATTTGGTATACAATTTTTATACCAAATTTGCAGATTTCTATCAAATTTTGAGCAAAAACTGTTTCGATGAAGTCCGTCTTCCCGGCTGTCCAAATATAAGTTAACATGAAAACAAAAAGAACTAGCTGAATAGAATTCGGAAACAGATTTGACATCTATAATGTAGACAGCTTTCAAATTTTGAGACAAATTCAAGAAGGGGTTTATTGTCTGTCTGTCTATACTTTTAGAAGCATGCAAACACGATACCTCAAGAACGGAATTATTTAAATACATCAAATTTGATTTTGGATTTTGTGACTAGTGCAATTTTGCATCAAATTTTTATTTCGATCAATTAGGAAAACGCATCTAAATCAAAAATTCGATTTACGGGTACTGTTACCTTCATGCCAGAGATTAATCGCCAAATAATTCGCCAAGGATGACACGCTAGATGCAGTAAAAATGCTAAATTCAAGCCAAATGTTAATATTTTGTAACTATTGTACTCCAGTGCCGTGTAAGGCCTCCTCTGGCATGACAAGCTTATTAGAAAGTATGCGAGAATGTTTTGAGGGGACCATTCCTGCTGATTTTTTTCAATGCTTCATGCCCATCTTGGCAATAACATGTTGTTGTGTCTTATAGCACTTACTACGGACAAGCCCGCTGTTACGAAGACAGCGATTTAAGCCGGAGGGAGAGCGTCTCTTGTTTTTATAGTAGCGCCAACTAGAGCCAAGAATACGACTTTGATACTTAAGCCTCACTCATTCGCTTGCACAACCGCTTTTTACAGGAGGGAACATTCACACATCTCACAGATAGAACAACAGAAGAACAACCATGCCCAAAACCGGGACTCGAACCCGGGACGCTCAGATCACAGGGAAGACGCGCTACCCCTATGCCAGGACGCCAGCTGGTAATCACATAGCTATAGTAGCTATCCTGATATCCCTACATACATAGATATCCTGAGTTTTATTTTTACCTATTATTTAATTTTTAGACGATACATTATTCACTTCAAGATTGCATATTGCGAAGGTAACCAAATCTAAATTACTTCGCACTGTAGAAGCAATCTGGGTAAACTGAAAGACCGTCATCGTGTCAGCATGGAGATGGCAGCTGAGGATGAATCCTAATGACTATAACTTGCTCTAATGCAACCCCTTCCGTAGGTGGTACTTCTCTTCACGGAAATGCAGGGTTAACTCGATTCGACAATCTCAATGAACTTACCTAGGGAGTGAGAACCAACTACTATTCCGAAACTTCTCATATCCATATTTGAGTTGTTTTTCCTCTGAGATGTACTGTCAAGAGAAAGAGTCTTCACTTACATTCTATCACAACAAAGCATAACAGAACCAAATGATAAATGAACGTGTCCTAACATTACCCGGATCATCAAACCTCAGATGAATACAAGTGTCTTATTGTAATAATATTGGCATCTCTTGACAGCAGTAAAAATAAGCAAAGAAAAAATACCGACAATTAATAAAGTAAACAGCAAAAGCCTCACAGCTTCAATGAAAGAAAAGAATGAAGTCAATTTCCTTTGTGTAGCGTCATACATGTTGAATTGCTGAGCCATTTGGATGATGGATCCCATAGAGTATCTTATCATTATTGTGGAATTTAAGACAACTTTCTGATGAGTGTCAGCTGATATACGCAATTATGTTCATCACAAAATGTCAACATAGAATCAATTCAAGTATATTGACTCTATTTTCTACTGACGATAAATTATCTATACTTATAATAAAGCTCAATGTGTGTGTGTGTGTGTGTGTGTGTGTGTGTGTGTGTGTGTGTGTGTGTGTGTGTGTGTGTGTGTGTGTGTGTGAGCTCTACAGGCTAGACCATTCAACCTACAGCTATCAAATTTGGCACGTGTATACCTAGAAGGCCGGGAATGTGCACCTGGGGGTTATTTTTTCGAATTTTTAATTAGAATTTTAATTATTAATTAAAAACTAACTTTCCCGCCAAAAAAATCTTCTATTTTCCCCACCGCCAAATGAGTAAGGCTTCAGTTTTTTTTCTCCCAACAGTAATGAGGCTAGGGTTAAGATTTTTCGGCGGATTATTTCAAACGATTCTGTTTATTTTCTTAATGTTTTATGCATTTAAAATTAAACATTGTTAATTAATCCATGTTTCAGATTCATTCTGAAGTACTTTTGAATTAAAATAACGCAGAATAAAGGAAATTAAAAATGTATAATCTGCATAGCGTTACCCCAACTGGCGTAGAAAAATTCACGCATTTGCGTTACCGTAAAAGGCGAAGAAAATTCACGCATGCGCACTGTGTTCTGATTGTTGGCATGGTAACCATTAACAACGGACGATTTAAATTACTTTTAGGTTAGTTGTATGCTTTTGTAAGTAAATTGTATTTATGTTAGTTATATATTTTTTTTGTCTATGCTTATAGTTTTAAGTACATCGTTTTTTAAGTAGTTTTTTTTAACCTGTTTTCAATGATTTAAATTATTTTTAAGCTAATTGCATGCTTTTGTAATTAAATTGTATTTATGTTAGTTATATATTTTTTGATATATGCTTATAGTTTTAAGTACATCGTTTTTTAAGTAGTTTTTTTAAACCTGTTTTCGATCGATTATTTTAAACGATTCCTTTTATTTTCTCAGTGTTTGATGCATTTAAAATGAAACATAGTTAATTAATCGATCTGTTCATGATGAATCTGAGAAAATTTTGTTGACAAATTCTTGAGATATTACATAAATTAAGAAAGATATTCTTTAGTGCCCATAAAGTTTAAACGCTCAGTGACTCTATTATCAGTAATCATATTATTAAAAAAAATGCTTTGTTTCAGTAAAAAATATTATTATATTAATTGCAGATTAATCATTTACACTTTAATTTAAAGCATAAATTCTACGAGGGGTAACAGAATATTAGAGAGATACATATCACGTTATGACTGAAGGCCTTTATAATATTATGAGTGAATTATATGACTATCAAAATTTGAAGTTTTAAAATATTTTGCTGAAGAATCTATTAAAGTTGGAATTGCATAAAATATTTAATTATTAAAATTTTAACGAACATTAAGATTGGCGAACCGGCTGGTCGCCAAAGGCGGCTAGTAATAAATAAGCAAAACACAATTTAAAATATTCACGTATTGTAAAATGTATGACATTTTTTTTTTTTACAAGCCGTAATATTTATGAATTTAAATTTCTCATTTGAACTTTTTTCATACAGATTTTTATATTATTTTAAAAAATTCCTCAACTTGAAAGTATATTTTATGTTTGCATACCAAAAAAAATTTCATTCCTATTCTGCTGCAAAGCTTTCCTGCGAAAAGACCGTTAGAAATTTTGGGTAGGAAGATTTCAATAGCAGGAAGAGTAGCCATAGGTCTTTTGTATTTAATGTACTAGAAGCCTTTGAAGACCATCTAATTAGTCAAAACATTGATTACGTTTAACTTCAATCAAATCATTTGTGCATAACTTGATTTCATGATTTTTCCAAAATAGTATTTTAAGGAAACATCCAAACATTAAAGTCCTGTTATTTTAATAGATTTAACCTGTTCTATTTATTATTTGCATAAATATTCCAAACGTCGGCGAGTCCCATGACATTATAAAAGCCTTAAAAACTTAAATGTCTGGGTAAATGATCTTCTCATGATAAGTTGTGTTTTGAGATAAAGTAATTTTACCTTTTGAATCCATGTATAAATTACTCAGATAATAAACAGAATCATTCTTAATTAACTATTAGCAATAGAAAAATATTATACATTAATCGTCTCAGGCGACAAGTTGGTTCGCCAAGAATATTGGTTACATTTGATTTCAGAAAAATCATTTAAATACGATTTCATGCTGTTTACCTTTAAAGCCATGTTATCATCATTGTTTTTGAGATTTGTTTATTGCGCACATGAAACTTTCTAATAAAGATGATCCTATAACATCATAGCGTTATTAAAAACATAAATAACTGGTTCAAATATTTTCTACATTTCGTGTTATTGCAAAATCACTTTATTTGTATTGTAAACTACACAGATGATTAACAGAATCCTTCTTCCTTAGTTTTCAACAATGGAATAAAATCACGTGATTAAATATTTGATGGAACAATGACAATTGTTTCAATTTCAGACCAATAATGTAATCTATTGTTGGAAATAAAGCAAAAAAATGATTTCAAAATATTGCCAAAATGAAGAAAACATTGCACATATTTTAAATTGATATATTGAAAACACATTTTTTTTTTTTTTAATTTTGAAATGATGTACATTTTTGTGCAATAATATTCTCGGAAGTTATCGTGGTAAAAACGTCAAGTCTCAGCTTAATTTTTAATTAATTAAAAATAAAAAATAAAACTTTTTTAGGCGTAGAATCTCCCTCTCTTAAGATATATAGAGGTTATATGTCTTAGAGGTTGCATATATATAAGTCAAGTGGTCGGATCTGTTTAATAACAGCACACACACACATTCATCTTTATTATTAATGATGAAACAATGAAAACGGTTTCAATATCTTTGAAATAATAAGATATTAACAAATGG
This sequence comes from Argiope bruennichi, assembly GCF_947563725.1. NCBI lineage: Eukaryota > Metazoa > Arthropoda > Arachnida > Araneae > Araneidae > Argiope > Argiope bruennichi. The sequence goes on from NC_079156.1 coordinate 111,298,750, forward strand.
GAATTGTCTCCTCAAAACTTTCTCGCATACTCTCTAATAAACTTGTCATGCCAGAGAACGTCTTGCATGACAATGGCGTATAATCATTACGAAACATTAACTTTGGGGGGAAATTTAGCATTTTTAATGAATCTGCCGTGTCATCCTTGGCGAGTTATTTTGCAATTAATTCCCATTGATAATATTCGAATACTAAATTTGTGTTTTATACGAGTTTTTCACAATCGATTGACACCAAAATTTGAAATTGTAATTACAAAATCCCATACTTAATTTGATATAATTAAGTCACTGCTTTATTGAATTATCGCGTTAAAATGCTTCTGAAAGTACAGACCGACAGACAATCAACCTGTTCATATTTTTGCCCCAAACTTTGAAAGGCGTCTACACTATACATGTTTAATGTGTATACTGAACCTTATCTATATAAATCTCTTCGTTTTGTTGTTATTGTGTTTACATATATTTGAACAGTCAGACAGATGGACTTCTCTCAGAACAGATTTTACTCAAAATTTGACAAAAGACTGCAAATTTGGTGTAAAGCCCGTATACCAAATTTCATCCGTCTAGCTGAAAGCGTTTTTGTGTTTTCTTTGTCACAGACAGACAGATGGATATTTTCCGAAAGTGTGTGTGTGTGTGTGTGTGTGTGTGTGTGTGTGTGTGTGTGTGTGTGTGTGTGTGTGTGTGTGTGTGTGTGTGTGTGTGTGTGTGTGTGTGTGTGTGTGTGTGTGTGTGTGTTTAATCAGGCGTGGAAATTCGTCAAATTCTCGATTTCGAATTTTTTGACGATTACTAAACTTTCTATGTACTGCGAGAAAGTAAAAATCAAATTATGCAAATAATGGTATTAAAAATTATGAAAAACATTTTTTTTTAATATAATTAAAATTCCGGGGGAAAATACGATGCAAAAATTTATATCATTAAATGGATAATGTTTTAAATTCTAAAATGGTACAAAATTTTGCTTCATGCTTAAAAATATGAGATAGTACCAGTCGAATTTGACATAGATAATTTCCTGCTGTCTAAGTGATTATAAAGATATTACTTTATATTTTTGTTACTGAGAGAACGAAAAAAAAAATCTTTCTTGATAATTAAATATTATAAAAGATTTTAATTAAAATTCAGTTAATTTCAAAAACTTTATTCTAGAATCAATAATGATGTAATATAATTTATACGATTTTCAATCAGATTTCATAAGCTAAATGCATCCAGTTTATGTGATACGTATTATACGCATGAATTTACATTATACCCATGAGCTTATGCAATACTAATTATACGTGCAGACATACATGATTCTCTTTTTACTGACAAAAGCGTATGCTTTCCTCAAAAACTAATTCCTTTCTATTGTTACTGATTTTTTTTACTATGTTTAAATAAGACGCATATGCTCGTACAGAAACATGAGTATTTATATGTGAAGATTAAAAGATGTCTTTTAAACTACTTGCATTTTAATAAAAAAAATCTGTCGCCAAATTGATCACCAAAGTGATAGTAATACTTAGGAGATATTCCTAAAGTTTATCTTAACAGATATTAATAAAGAGCAAAAAAAAAAAATGGGAAAGAGAGAGTAGCGGTAACAATCTATTCGAGAATGATTTATACCTTAATTAGCGAGGTAGGCATATTAACATCCCGTTTCAAAGGAACCCTAGGTATATTTTAGGACGGACTTCGAAATTTTAGTGATGAAGAGGACGCCACTTGAGCTGGCAGCCCCCCTCTCCAAACTTCCATACGACACCAGCGGGAAGACGTTTAGCCCCGACGGATTCAGCGAGCACCAACGACAGAACCCGAAGCCCTCCGGCTCTGAAGTCGAGGCCTTACCACCAGCCACCGTGGCCTCATTTATACCTTAAGAGGGGTAACATTAAATGGAAAATGTTTCAAGTTTTGTTACTATTAGATTCTTTAATTGCAAGGAAAGCTGATTTTCACTTGTGCAGATAGCATTCAACAACGTAATAATGAATTCTAAAGAAAATCTTAGCGTTTTCCATTAAGAAGCTCTTCGTTTTATAGTCAAAACTAGACTGTTGAGGTTTAATTGGAGACTGTTTGAGTCAGTAGTTAGTGACTCTGTTGTGGTTTTTCAACCACACATAGTGATAGTGAATAGTGTAAAAGGCGAATTCCACTTCATATTTAAAAAAAAAAAAAAAAAAAAAAAAAAAAAAAAACATATGAAACTGTACTCAGATTTTGACTGTCTTCAGGTGTCAGAGGATTAAATGCTGACACAAAATCTTGCACTCTAACTTCTCTTATTGAGTCAAATGAAGTCATTTGAAAATATGAGTTATACCCTCATATATTTTTAAATTGAAAATTAAACACATTAGAAAAATCAATTGTGAGAAACGTGAAGAGAAGTTTAAGCAGTACTTGTAGCTAAAGAAGAAGGATTTTACCATTACTATACATGTTATTCGATTCGGCCTCACATTTAAGGATCTGGCAGAAGGTGCATTCTATTACCAATCGTGGAACACATTCATATATACTAGTAAGAAAGGTATGTGCGTAAGTGTGCTGATACACTACAAGACAGATCATTTGTCCAATAGTTAACTAATTTGACATATATATATATATATATATATATATATATATATATATATATATATATATATATATATATATATATATATATATATATATGCGTGTATGATGGTATTTTAAACTCTTAATTTAAACCAAATTAATTCCCAAAGCTTTATCTTAATTTAGCCCATAGTACTTTCGTTCTCTTATTTCCTGATCTCATTCCACTTTCTGTTTAATTAATTGAACTTAAGGTGTGTTAAAATTACTGCGCAATCAGTTCTACGTATCAAGTGAAAATGATCCCTCCTTGCCCTCTTGAAAGGTCAACACGTGTATTCAATCGACACGTGGCCAGAAATCCCATGTTATATAAGACTAATGATCATTTGTTTCGGGCCTTCCTTCCTTACTTCTGCTTTTGTGTCGCGCTGTGGTAGACGTGCCCTGTCCGCGTCTCTGCTTGTAAATAATTATGCTTTCCCGGAATGGATATTAAAATTAATTTAGAAATGTAAAATGTCTCTTCAATGTCTTCGAACCTGCATTCTGCTTCAACCAAATTATGCTTATATATATATATACCTTGGAATGTTAAAATGTGCACCGCGGAGTGATTTTTTAAAAAATATATTAATTAATTAAAAATAAAGCTGGATGTTGGTGATTTTTCGATTATCGCGCAAAAATAAATTTTACTCCGTTTTAAAATTTTAAGAATTATTTTTTAATGGCACCAACTCAATAAATGGGCGAATTTTTTGCAGCATTTTGGTACTGTTTACTTTCTCGTATAAGTGGTATAGAAAAAGTATAGTAGTCCTCAAAACATTTTGTGAATCTCCATGTTATAGACCTTCCCGAGTTCGAAAAACATTTTGGAAAATGTCAATCTGTCTGTCTGTAAAAAAGATAACTCAAAAACGCTGTGAGCTAGACGGATGAAATTGGTATACGATCTTTATACCGAATCAGTAGGTTTCTATCACATTTTGGACATCTTAGGCAAAATTCGGTACGCAGAATTAACATCGATAGTCAAAAACCTACCGAATTTCGAGCCAAATTCAACAAGGGGTTGATTGTCTGTCTGTCTGTACTTTTAGAAGCATGCAAACGCGATAACTCAAGAACGGAATTATTTAAATACATCAAATCAAATCATCAAATTTATTTAAAATCATCAAATCATTTAATTAGATCAAATTTTTGTTTCAATCGAGTAGGGAAAACTCATCTAAAACACAAATTCGATTTTCGGATACTATTAACCACACGCCAGGGATAATCGCCAAATAACTCGGCAAGGATTTCACAATAGATTCGGTAAAAATACTAAATTCATGCCAAATATTAATATTCCGTTAACTATTGTAAGCCTATCTGCAAGGCATTCTCGGGATAATACTTTTATGGCGGGAAAAGTTTGAGGATACCCACTGTTTGGTTTAAAGATATATATATGTAATGATATTTTAAACTCTTAATTTAATCCAAATTAATTTCCAAGATTTTTTCTTAATTTAGCCCATCGTAACTTCATTCTAAAATATTCTCTTGATTCGTGATCCAATTCCACTTTCGGTTTAATTAATTCCTCTGTAAAAATAATGCGCCATCAGTAAGTACTACGTATCAAGAGAAAGTGATATCTTCGGTTGCCCTTGAAAAGGTGTCAAAGGTCCACGTGTATTGAATTGGCGCCTGGCTAGAAATCCTATGTTATATAAGACTAGTGATCATTTGTTCGTCCCTTTTTTGCCTTTACTTCTGCTTTTATGTCGCCTGCACCTTCTTGTATATAATCATGCTTGTCACTCGGAAGAGAACAAATCGAAATTAATAATCCAAAGCGTCTTCTATGTATTCAAACCTGCACTCTGCTTTAACCAAAATAATATTACATATTATTTAGCCGACATATATATATATATATTGCCTAATTTCCAACAATGATTACAGTGTTGCCCTGAAATTCATACAATTTTTATTGTTTCATAAACTATTTAATAGCGTGATTTTCTTTCATCGTTGAAAATCAAAGACGGATTTTGTTTAACATAAGACAGATTTAAAAAAAAAGTAGTTACAATATTGCGAAATGTAGAAGATAAATAGGGCCATGACGTCATGTGGTTGGTCTCCAATGTTCAGATTCATGTTCATAATGAGTGGAGCATATATAAGATCATTTAAGTAATATAATTTTAATGTCTGGCAATCATAGATATCTAAACACTTTAACCAAGGCGAACCAATGGTTCAACAAAAGCGACTAGTGGTAAATAAAAGAAAAGGTGATCCGTCACTACTATGATTGATGACATTTCGCCACAAAAATCACTGTTTTCTGCAATTGATCCTGAGTAAAGCTTTATTCAACAATTCAATTTATAATCCATTCAGTTTTACACTGTGGTGAATAGCATATAAGCCAGTTAACAACTACGCTACAGGAGCATATGCTTTTGTATTGTGGTCATGTTACTGGATTCCGAACCACAAGGTCCAGGTTCTATCCTCGCGCCTTACATACCATCAAAACACAGACTCTGAACATGACCATGCTTATGTCTCGCTAAGGTTTCACCAAGCTTAACTGATTCGAAAAAGTATCTCGTTTATATTTTTTCACGTTTTCACAAAATATATTTAATTCAAGCCTTTCGATAGGAATTTAATAAACAGCAGGAATTTAATTCTTATACTTTTATTAAATAAATAAAACTTCTACTTGGGAATAAAAGGTCACAGTCAGAGTGAACATTTCAATCTTATTTAATTACAGTTTGTTTTTTTCCACGCCTTTAGTTTAAATGTCTTCGGTTTGACATTCTTATTGAGTTATTTAATTGTTTTAAACGACGATGATTAAATAGTTTCAACTACCTTCAAACCTGTAATTTTTATTTTCTCGAATATACAATGTAGAGAAAGTAAACAATCGTCCAAAAATTCTAACCCGAGATTTTGACGAATCTCCACGTTTCAGACCTCCCTGAGTTCGAAAAATGTCCATCTGTCTTTCTGTGATAAAGATAACTTAAAAACGTTTTGACCTAGAAGAATGAAATTTTGTATACGGTCTTTGTACCAAATTTGTAGATTTCTATTAAAGTTTGAATAAAATCAGCTCAGAGAAGGTGTTTGTTCGGCTATTCGAATTTAATTTCACACGTTAACTATAAAAAGAAGAGAACTAGATAGACAAAATTCGATATACAGAACTAACATCTATAGTCGAGACACTTTCCAAATTTTGAGCCAAATTTAATAGGGAATTGACCGTCTGTATTTTCAAGCGATAACTCAAAAAACACAAATACTTAAATATATCAAATTTGGTATGTGATTTTGACAGTACAAGTAAAGTTTTGTGGCAAAATTTTTGTTTCAGTCGGTTGAGCACAACATATCAAAAACAGAATTTCGAATTTCTGTTTTAGATATGTTTAAATAAATCCTGACAAGCGTTAATTATATTTTGATTATTATTAACGCATGACATGGTTTATTCGGCACATAATTCACCAAGGATGACACAATAGAATCAGAAAAAGTGCTGCTGCCATAAGAGAATATTTCGTAAATATCGTACGCCAATGCCATGCAAGGCGTTCTCTGAAATAACATCTTTATTAGAGTATGCGAGAAAGTTTTGTGGAAACCACGCCCACTGGTTCGGATGGCAGATATTTGTATTAAATATTTTAAGTATCCAGCAACTGGATATTTGCTGCTTCATTTTTCCGTTATTCTTTAATTTTCTCTATTCTGAATTGATCTAACAAAGCTCTTCAATATCAATTTAAAACAGGAAACCAAACGACATAGAAAACTGGAATAAATCCAAATGGTTTGACCTAAACCTTTCAAATTCAGTTCTTTATAAGTTGTTCTCAATTAAATCAAATATCAGGTTAAGTTGCCATTGGGCTGTTTACCTTTCATTTTCTTGCATCTAGCTACAACAAAGATTGTCATCAATTGTTAGAACAGATAATTTCTTGGGAGAAATAACGATCAGGTACAAAAACTTTGTGCACGCCAAAAAACAAAAATGTTAAAAAAATAGAAAGACAAAGTGATTCAAATATGTTTATGGGTCCAAAATTTGCAGCAGTTATTACCGAAAGGATTTTTTTTTTTTTTTTTTCAAGATCAAAAAGCCAAGGAAAAGAAAATGGTGAGATTTCAAAATGTTTTCAAATTTTCAAGATAACAAGAAAATCTTTTGCACAATAACAACAACAATAATGATTCCAATATTCCCACTTTTGTGATAAATTGAATAAGGAAGGAAGAAAGGGGAGGGGGAAAGAAATTAGCTCTCAAAGACTTTGTATAGATATCGAAGAATGCATTATTATGTTCCGATTCTGCCCTTTTAATCTCCTGTAATATGCATATTTTCTAAAAATTGCAAGATAGAAAAATGAATTTTGAATGCTTATAGATGAATGCAAGAAAAGAGTTTTACTCGTTAACATTTTTTTTACCAATGAAAACTGAGAAAAAATTCTTTTTCAAAATTTTATTATCACCAGCCACAGAAGAAAAGTATTTTTCAAAAAAACTTCAGTACCTTATTAAACGAAGCTTAACAACTGGAAGTGAGTGTAAAGCTTATAAAATTTTGAGCATGTTATCTCATGAATGCAACAACAGGAGTAATTTTGATTCGCTGACCGGGTTATGTTGCAAAGAGCATAAAAATCTGGTAAGAATTTATAAAAGGGGCATCCAGCTCAAACTGTTATGTGTGTGGGGGGGGGGGTAGATTTTCATTTTCCCATAACTTCCTCATGATTGAAAATAAATAAAATTAGGTGAATTATATGTCATTAAGATGAACAACTTTTGCATTAAACGTTTTTTAATAGTTATGATTGCTTAAAAGTTAAGGGTTGAAAAGTGATTTTTCAATCCTTAACTTTACCTATTTTTAATACTATCGATATCGCCACATTAAAAAAAAATAATATTTGTATGCTCACTTTCTTTCCTTATTTTAAAATTGTTTAAATGCACATTGAGTAAAGCTTAATAGCTTTAATAAAATTAATTAAATAAAAAAGCACAAAGATTTACAGGTCACACTTACGCAAGATTAATCAGCTTGTGAAATTTTAGAAGCTACCCATGTTCTTTTGAATTAATTTTATTACAATCTTTGAGGCAAGAGTGTGATCATGTTTGTTTGGTCTTTATTGCATTTCTTTAAAATAACTAAATTATTTTCTAATAAAACTGGACAATAGGAGTAAATTTTTCTTTTTATATGTTATAGAGTTCTAGGTGAATAACAGGAATTTTTTAAATTATGAGATGGATCTGCAAAATATGATTACATACTTTATACCTTTATAAAATGTGCACTGAAGTTCATGCAGGCATATAGTAATCAAACAATTTTAATTTTTAACTGTTATTACATCTACGAATTTGTATGTTCTGTGTACAATCCACAAGCAAAATAAAACAGACAAAAATAGAAGTTCATCTGAACTTTATTTCTTAAATTTATAATCATAGAAATAGAAACCACATATGTCAGACAGAAATAGGTGGTTCCAAAAGATGATTATTCATTTTTGCAATTTATCATAAAGATTAAATTTTAGGAAAGCTCCTATAAAAATAAGAAATATTCAAGAAAAAATATTTGAAAAGTAGTTTCATGTATACTATTTTTTAGTGTGACTTTCTACATTCTATATACAGAGATCCATAAAAAATTATAAATCATCAACAAGGAATTAAAAATCTCTATAAATAAATGCCATTATTTTTCAACATTATATTTTTTCCTATAAAAAATCTATATATGCTTTATAAATTCTAGTACTAGTATCTAATGGGAAAATGCACATGCTGTTTGAAATATGGTATATTTGTTCAATTTATACAATGTAATATATTTGATACATAAAATTTCATGTGTTTTCAATGAAAAAAGAAATGAAGCGAAGCATTAAAAAGTTTCCAGCCTTTTTTTTTTTTATGAGAATAAAATCAAAATAAGCAATTTTATTATAACAGTTTTGAATAAAACATTAATATTTTGTAACAAACTGATCATCCAAGGAAGGCAGTTGGGTTAATTTTCGAGAAAACCTGCAGGACAAAGAAAACAAATTACTCTTAAAACTCTTTTTAATGCATTAAATCTAAACACTTAAAACATTATTTGATGATCATAATTTTGTTTTATGTCTTGTGCTGAAGATATATAATAGTTACATTTTAATTGATTTCATGTTCTGAATTATATTTAGATGATGAATGTAATATATCATGAACACATATTTCAAATTTCCATTTCATATAATGATAATAAATATTTGAAACAGCATCTAATTTAACTAGCATCAATTTTATGTGCAATTCCTGTGATACTCAGTGTAATATACAATATATTCAAGAATGACATCATTGATTCTTTTCAGTAATAATATGATGTCATTCAAGTTTAACTTTCTCTATCTTGAATTTTAAAACAAATAATTTCATACATCTCTAATATCTAAAAAAAGAAAATATTTGTCTGCAACAAGAAAACACCTCCAAAATGGGGAATAGCAATGATATAAAATTTGTAACTCAGATTTCTGGGGTTCATTTTCATGTCAACTCTTAAATAATTATTTATAGATATTTAATTTCGGGAAAGAATCATTACAAATTCTTAAATAAAAATCAGTACAGTACCTGAGCAATTATAAAATAGCAGCATAAATACATGTATTTTTATAATATTTCAAATGTAATAAAGCAAAATGAGTTGAAGTATTATTATGAGACATATTTTATATAATTTCTTACACTATCCATTCTCATTTTCATGTGTTGACAATACATATGAATTTAATATCCAATAGATAAGTAATAGCATTGCATAAGATCACTCAATATGATATCAAAAACATATTAAATAATATACCAAAAACTCTTCTGCTTAGTCATACTTAGCTGTATATTAATATGATATTTTGAACTATGTTATACATGACGAAATATGTCAAGTATTTATTTTAGATATGTTATATCACACTATTATTAATGCTACTTTTAATTACCTACTATTTCTTTTATAAGTATTTGTGGATATTTATGGTCCCGGAGTTTTATCACCGAGCAAAAAAGAAATATTGCCAAGATGGTAGCATTATGTATAATGGAGCTTTGCAAACTTGGTATATATTCAGAAAATCACAAAATAAACTGGGTCTGTAAATATTCAAAACTATCATTATATATATTATTTATTTATCTCATACTATTATACTATTATTATTACTTAATTGCATTGTATAAATTCTCAAATTCTTGTTAATACTTGCATGCTTCAATTATTTTATATCTTAAATTTGAACTATTTACTAAATTTAGTTATTTCCTTAGATTTTATAATTTATAATTTTTTATTTATTGCATTTAAATTCTATTTTATATTTAACACTTTTGTTAAATATAAATGCTAATAAATCTGAAAGTCTGTGTGTATTTTGTCTGTAAGGGCATCCACACAATTGTTTATTGCATATCCATAGGGCATTGAAGGTTTCTTTATCATGGATAGGATTACAAATCTTAAAATGAATCTGTATTAACAAGCTTAGTAAAATTCATAATGAATAAATCTGAATCTATCCCGAGAAAAAACAGATAACTAATCTAATTTAGAAATATTATTCAGATTATTCACTGATAGTTTCATTGTGTTCATTGAAAAGAATTTCTTTCAAAACATCAAAAAAATAGTTTATTTACTCACTATAAAAAAACAGATAAAAACAATGTATCTGCTCAATAGCTTATATATTTTTTGCAATTTGAATTAAATTATATTTAAAGGAATTACAAGAAAAGTTTACTTATAAATATACTTACTTTTGGAAGCCTTCTATCACTTCATTAACTTTACTTGGATGACAAACAATAGCACATTTCGAAACAGTTCCATCAAAAAGTGGCTTTAAGTATTTTGTACCAACACGCTCCATATCAGAAGTAGTAACTTGAGAAATCTTTTCGAGCAGTTCCTGGGTGTACCTCATGTCCGTGTTGGAGAAATAAGCTTTCAAAGATTCCTCTGCTACATCAGCAACAGTTTTGATTTTCTCAATAATATCAAATACCAGACTGCTTGAGCCTGATTCTAAAAATTCTTTCTCCCATTTTGATTTTCCATTCAAATGCGATTCCTACAATAATAGAAAGTATGTCAATACTCAGCATAAATCATTCACCGTCAAGCTCAAATCGCATGATTACATTCACAATGAAACTTGTTTAGAGTGCAAATTATATTATATATATATAAATAATTAATACAAGACACATTTAATTCCCAAACAGAAACATACACACTGGTAAAACATAAAATAATAGAATATACTAGGTTAACACTGAATAGAATAATGTCTATTTATGCGGAATTCTCTATGAAAATGGCAAAGTTGCCAGAAAATTATTCAGAATGCAATTCTGGAACAACAATCCTTCCATTCTTCAAGTAAGTATTCAATATTTCTAGGATAATTATAACACAGATCACGAAAAAAATTATTCAAATTATTTTAATTTCATTGCATTTTACAAATAAAAACATACAGCTTTTACAGAAACATAAAAAATTGGAACTTAGTATTTTAAAGCTACTGTGTTCTCAGTTAAGTACATAATAACAGTATTTATTATGTAGTGTACATTTATAATACATCAATTATTCAAAAGGAACTACTTTAACTATTTTCAAGAACAGCAAAAGTTTGATAAATAAATGAATATGTAAAAAATAAATTACTTACAACTATGCTAAAACCTTCTTTATAAGCTGTGAGCAAATGTGTAGAGTTTGACAGAATAAAATAAATTAAGCCAGTGTCAGGATCTAAATATATATTATAGTGATAGGCTAATCCAAGTCCTCGTATCTGACGCCACATTGGACCCTGCAGATAAAAAATTTAAATTATCACTTCGTTATTATTTCAATAGAATATAATAATATCCAGTATTATAAGAAAGACTATCTTTTTTAGTATTTTATGCTGTATTTACATGTTTGCATCATCTAATAAAAGTTTGAAAAACCCTTATTTAGTCTACAACAACATATACTAAAAGAAAATTAAGAATAATTTTATTCAGAAATTATTAGATTTATCAGATTTAATACATAAATGAGATGTAGTAATATATATAACAATCTCTAATTTTACAGCTTAAAATACTGAATTTATTTACATTGTAATTTATCAGTATGAAAAGTTTAACAATAAAAGGAGATAAAATTGCAAAACCTTTATTAAAATAGAAAGTTTATGTCACAAATCTGCCTAATAAATGAAACATAAAAGGTTTAATTCACTGTCAAAACAGTATAAGGAATTTTTATTTTTTTGATTTCATTGCATTTCCAAATAGACAATTTTGATTGATGTAATGCCAAACAAATGCCAATAACTAATGCCCCCATGATCTGAAACCTTATCTTACCAATTTGATTCCAGAGCAAAAATAATCTCCAAAAAACAAACACAAGGTAAAAAGAACTACATTCAAAAATCTTCCTTCTTACAAGAACTATTAATTATGCTTAATTTCAGTTAAATCTCATATGCATTATTTGATGCTCATTATCCCTTTTAACAAAGCATTTTTAAGCATTATAGCCATAATATTTTAATAACCTTACAACTATTCTATTTATTATGTACATAAACTATACTGAAAAAGTCAAGTTCCATGTAAAAATATAACTACCAAAGTAATTTATCTTCTACTTTAATGTTTCTTACATGGTACTGTAACTTCACTTTCTTATTCCTCATGTAAACTGGCCAAATAATAAATAAAATCTTTAATTTTTGGCTTTCAATAATGGAAGAAAATCATGCAATTAAATATTTGATGATACAATGAAGAAAGTTAGATTTCCTTACAACAATTTTAAAGTATAATTAAAAATTGCATAAAAAATTTAATACCAAAATTCAGGGGAAATATTCTTGATGACTAAAATGATAATTTTAAAAATATTTTTTATTAATTTTGAAATGATATAAAACATTTTTGTGCAGTGATATTTTTATTAAAAAAAATGTCAAAACTCTGCTTTATTTTAAACTGATTTCATTTAAAAAATAGTTCGGAGATGCACATTCTCGTCTTTCAAAATAAAATTGGTCACACAGTCTGGTCTGTAAAATTAAAGATAATTGCTATTTACCTCCAGCTGAGTAAGATACTGGATTAAAACTAAAAGCGGAGCATAATCAGGATCTGTATAGGATGTGACACAAGGAGAACATTGCAGGAGATAAGATGTTTCAACAGATCCAACGCCAACAATTAAACCAAGTGGGCCATCTTCAGAACCTGATCGAAGAAGCTCATAGCACTTCTTAATAGGAGAACTAGAAAAACAAACATAGGCCTAAATTTAAATTAGTGGGGGGGGGGGGAGAGATTTGCCAAGTTTCCCTCAAAAGTATCAAACAGTTATGAAAAAATATAGCAGTGTTAAAAAAAAATGTTGGAAAATGTTACTTTCATTCTCATTTTATTATACTACACATGAAATTATAAAGTGTAAATAATAGTAAAAAGACCAATTTCCCATAAAGATAATTAACGATACAATGAACTTTAAATGATTACTTTGCTATAGCTGATATATAAATACTTTAAATTATTCGATTGTGATTAAACAAAAATTGGTTCAAATTCTAATGATATAATTTAAAAGAATTTATCTAAAAAAGAAATTACTTCATACAAATACATATAAAAACACACACAATACAATTCCCTCAATACAACCATAAAAAAAAAAACTTTCAAAAATCTCCCTTCCCTCTCCCTCTATTTGTTAAAAATTAATCAATAAACCTTGAAACTTTTTGGAATTCTTAAGGAATTTCTTTTGGAATTCGTGGCAATACGTGCACACAATTTAGAACTTCTGCACTGACTGAAGCATCACAACAGCAGTTACCAGGTGAAAAGCAAAATACTTAAATTAATAAAGACAATAATTCCATACAGTCTTTTTGCTTTTAAAAATAAGATTTACTAGATATGGATATGAAAAATTGAAATTGAAATATTTATTCATGCTGAAAGTAATGGTTAGAATGTCAAATATGCGTTGTTAAAAATTATAAAAATGCAGATCCGGTTTAAAGAAAATAAATACCTCATTATTCCTGGTGAAACAGTTGGAGGTAAAAATTTTTCTACCCATGGTTGCTCAGGTTGTAGCTTTTTCTTAAGATTGTCTAAATTGGCAGCAAGGTGAACCGTCATTCTTTCAGGTCTAGTCACAATTTCCCTTAAAGTATTCAATTTCTCAACAACCTATATAATATATATATATCATAATTAATAATTAAAACTACAATGCATGATTTATTTTTTTACAAAAAAAAATTATGCTAAGAATAGTTGCATGTAATTCAAGAAATTCTAAAGTATATTTTTTTTATTAAAATGTGGCAAATGGCAATAAATTTAACAATATCCCAGTGATTCAAATCTCACTAGAACGATTCTGCAATAAATATATAATTCCATTTTTACCAATATATTTTTAGGGAGCAAAAAAAAAGGGTATTTTGATTGTATTTTTAATGATAGATCTATTCATACAACGTCTGTATAGGTATTTTTCCAAGTTTCTACTTTAAATCTAATTTCATTACTGCTATTATAATCTATTAGTCCTTTCTATAAATTTTATCGAAAAGCATTTAAAAAAGGATTTCCAAACATTCATTGCTGCCCTTGAAATTTATATATGGAAATAAAAACATGCAGCCAAATGGCTATACAATGCACTGAAAGGTTAAATAATAATGTTTTGAGATATTTTTATGCTGTTTACACAAAGTGTTAAAAGAATTATTGGACATATTTCAAAGTTATGTGAAAAGGAAACTACAAGCAGTAGTTATTTTTTCTACATCACATATTTCTTACCAAGTATTCTATATTTTTATTTCGCAGAATAGTTTATCATAGCAGCAATTAATTCTAGATGCCTGCCAATGCATGGAATAACACTGTGTGATTTTAAATTAATAAATAACAAAAGATTTCAGATCAAACTTTTAAATATTTATAAGCTACTACTTTTTCATGTTTACCCTTTAGGACTTTTAGTGTGATAAATTTTTATAATAGGAAATAGGAAAACTATCTGCAAATTGTATCTTGTGGCATGCATGATTAAAAAATAGCTACAACATTCTGTTTTGTAGTACAGAATGTTGTAGCTATTTTTACCTCCCCCTAATAAAAAGAATGTTCAGAATTTCAATTAGATTTTTAACCTAAAAAATAATCAAAATTTTTATATTTTCTCATAATCACTTCAGAGCACATTATTGCAAAAAAGCCATTTTTATATCATTTTAAAATATTATAAAATGAGCTTTTCAAATGATGCCATATTTATTACTGTATATATATATATATATATATATATATATATATATATATATATATTCTTTAAGTAAAATAAATTTTTTAGAATGTTTTTCAGTATATTTTATAATAATACTTTCCATTATTTTAATTGCTAAATTTAAACACAAGTTCATTAGGACAATACTAAACACATTATTTACAATACATGTTATCATTGTAACATAATGAAGAGTCAATTTTAAAAATTAAAGAAATGAATTATGTAAAAAGATTAAAATAAGAGAATACTATGGATTAGAGATTTAAATCTCCTTAATTTTTTTAATATAATTTTACCATGTGCCCAATAATTTAAAGATACCCAATAATTCCATTTCATAGACATTTAGTTCTCACCAAGTGTAAATGTGCAGAAAATTCAGTTT
The DNA here is from genome assembly GCF_947563725.1 of Argiope bruennichi. NCBI lineage: Eukaryota > Metazoa > Arthropoda > Arachnida > Araneae > Araneidae > Argiope > Argiope bruennichi. Next base: position 111,314,190 of record NC_079156.1, read on the forward strand.
TTAACAAAAGCAGTTGCCAATAATGATCATAAATGACCAATAAAATAGACTAATCTACAACCTATTGCTCAATACTGCCGGTCACTTGCTATTTTACTTTATAAAGTAATCAACATGGTTCTTTCGCATATTACCTAAAAGTGTTATTTGACAGTAACAGTATGCTCATTTGTGGTAAAATTATTCCATTGGCAGAATGATGAGCTTTTATAATTACTTTGTTAAAAACTGCAGTAAAGTAATAAAATAACTAATTATATTTATATATCCTCATAAAAACCAATAGTCAATGTGAAATCATGTTAAATAACATTTTATGGTAATCAATGTGTTAAAAAACAATTACTAAATTTAAGAAAAATATTTTTATATATATAAACTCACCTCACTTGGATTTGATTCAAGTTTTTCTAACACTTTGCTCAAAAATTGGGATTGTCTCAACATGTTAGCAGTCCAATGATTACTTTCAGGAACAAAAAGTAAATTTTTGATAACGGTCTTTAAAACAGAATTGCCTTTTCGCTTCAAAGTGGCTAAGTCAGCATACATTTTGTTCACAGAAATTTTGATTCTTGCAGGTTCGAACACTATTTGATACAGAATCTCACGAATCCATTCCACTGATTTTGTGTACTTTTCTTCTTCAACCTAAAAATAAACAGTGCAAAGTATAAACAAAATGCAACAATTTAAACTATGAACAGTATTTTACTTTCACTTTCTTGTAAAATAAAAGATTCTATTTCTATTAATATATTTTCTACAAATTAGAAAACATGAACTTTTCAATGACTTATTTTAAGTTTCAAAATATTCTTAAGAAGATAAACGATAAAAAATAATTTTAAAAAGTTGACCAAGTAATTTTGTGGTTGAATTTCTATTTCAAAATATATGTTCATTTAATATTTTATTATGTTTAAAACAAATATTAATAAAATTCAACAAAACATCTTCAAATTAAGTTTATACTTGAAAATACACAAGAATGCATTAAAGTTTTTTTACAAAAAAAAAAAAAAAATATTTTATATAAAAGAAATAAGCCTAAAAGATATCTCATTTATATTCATGTCCAGTTCAATAAACTGATTACAGAAAAGTAATTATAAAATTATGGATATAACATTAATAATGAATAAAATTGAAGAAAATTTTTTTGTATAAACAATATCCTAAAATTGCTTTTCTAAATATTCAAGTTTAAATAAATTTTAAAAACTTCAAAATTCATTGAAAAATTTTACCATAAGTTCAAGAGAAATCACTTGAGCATATTTCCCACAAAAGAAACGACTATAATTTAATCCCAAGTGAGCAGATATAGAAATAGTATCTTCAGCAAGTTGTTTCACAACGTCCTGATAAGGTACCAACTCTGTAAAGAAGAAAATGTTTTACAAAATACCATATAATTTGACTAAATCAAAAAAATAAAAGGATACAAAATATTTACTGTGACTGTTTCATGTAAATTTCACTATAACTAGTGACAATTAAGGTTTAACACGTGCAGAAAGTCATCAAAGAATTGCATCGACAATGTATGGTATTACAAGTCGTCAAAGACTTGCATCAACAATGTATGATACTATACATGCCATTAAGCAACTAAGAGCACAAGAAAAATCTTTATGAATATTAATAACTAAATTCTGATCAAAGATATGACTGCTTCTTTATAGAATGCATTAATATTATTTATTATTTATACTTATAGTGTAGATATATTATTTATACTTCAATTAAATCATTTGTGAAAATTCTACCTAGTGTTAAATAACAAACTTAATAATTTTAACAATTTAGCATTTATCAAATTCTCCAGTTAAGTTAAAGATGATTCATGCATATCCATGTAAACTTGCATTAAGAAATAAAGGCAGAAAAAGTATATAAAATTTAACAGCCCAATAAAAATTTATCTTAATATAATAAAATATATAAAAATCAGCCCTTCAAATTTTTATATAATGTATATCTTGACAGAGACGGGGAGGGCGGGTGAATGAAACTGTTATAATGAAGATTGTATTGGACATATTACTTAATTCATTCTCTCTTTCAAGAAAGTTAAGCATCTTCATATACAATTCAACTTTGGATCAAAGATGTTACAGTCCATTTTTCATTTACATACATTTGATAACTCTGAAGCATTAATTTATATAATATAATCAAAAGCCCTTCAAATTTTTATATAATTCCAAATGTTTGAGTTGAATCATATTTAATGCATACATGAGATTAAATAATTTGCCACTAGCTAGACCTTCCATTAATAAATTCTAAGTAACATAGTTCTAAAGTAATCTTAAGGATATGGTTAAGAAGTATTTCACTTAAGTGTAATTAAATTATTTTATTCATGTTTTCAGTTATTACATTTTAAATAATAAACTGTGCTTCATGAATCTATAACCTTTCATGTTACAAATCAATAATCTTAGACATTAATGTTTCAAAGTAAATTGGATTTAAAACAAACATTTTACATTAATGATTTTTAAACTTGTGTTAATATGCGAGTAATAATAACGATGCTATAAAGCAACAACTTCTCATAATTTTCAATTTTATTCCTTTGACATAAAAATTGTTTCAAAATATTCAACAGCATTCTATTATTGACATAACACTTTTTGTATTATGATAAGGACAAGAATTCCATAAATAGAATAATTATTTTCTGAATTTCAAGCATTATCTCCACTGAATTTCAAGATATATTTGATAGACACAAAGTAATATATTTGATAGCCACAAAAGTCAAGTAATAAATTAATCTTCAATTAACTAGCTCACAAAACATTATTATGCAAAAATTTAGGAAACATACCACCATCTCTTTTGATAGCACTTTCATCTAATAATTCCACAAATAAAGGCAGGTACATTCTCAACTCTTGCGATAAATGACTGCTATCCATTAGGACATAAAGCTACAATGAAATTTAGGTCACAAAATTAATTAATACAGAAACTTCAAAAATTAAATCAATGTCATAATTTTCACACTTTTAATAAAAAATATCAAATAAATAAAAATATGAAGTGTTTTTGCTTATGTTTGATAAATCCTTAAAAAATTAAATAAGAAAAAGTGCTAAAAGTTTTTTGATAATAAATCTATATAATTAATTTTTCTTTAAACTGAGACTTTTTCAGCATAAACATTACATTGTCCCATTATGTAAAAAGTATTACATATATGGGTATTACATTACATATACATTAGTAAAAAGTATTACATTACATATCTGAAATATGTGGTTATCATACGAGTCATTTAGCTTAACTATAATGGCAACCATATAAATGATAAAATTTCAGTATATACAGTTACAGTTAATAACTAATTATTTAAGTAAAAACTGAAATACATCTAAATAATTTACCCATTTATATTTGACAAATTATAATTATTTAAATATAAAGCCCTTCTCTGTATATAATAAAAATATATTCAACATACGTCTAAGAAATTTTTAGCTAAACATGATATAGAAATCATTATTATTTTTTTTTCTTTTTAAACTTGTGCTTTTAGTAAGCAGATAAAAAGAAAAATCAAACAACTTACCCTCACAAAATTAGTATTAATTACATCTAACTGGAAACGACAAGGCAAACTGTTAATGTTGAAATCTACATTGTTGTCCTCTGTCTTCAACACATTGCAAATTCTTTTTATGGGGTGGAATTTGATTGATTTTACAGATGGCACATCAATGGATGTTAGCATTTTCTTTGGTGGTGGAACCTATTTAGAAAAAGAAGCCCTTTATAATCAATTTTCAGCAAATAGGAAAAAGAACAAAATAAAAATTAATTAATCTATAAAAATGAAAAATAATATTGATTATCATATTATCTTGCACTTTATTCCCTTCAAATGAAAGAAGTAAGTAAATTATCAAGGTCCAAGAATCTAACCTAGAAACACTTCCAGTCCACAATCCTTGCTTTTTGTTGCAGTCATATCTAAATTACAGCATTAATTACACAATTATGTTCAATATATGAGCTGCAGCGTATGTGTGTGTGCAGGTGGGTATGCATGTGATTACTGGAAGTTGTCGAAATTTCTTTTGTGTGTTTTTATAACCAAATGTGTAAATAGACTCTCGGGCATCCGGCCTCTAATGCAGCAAAAAGGTAGGCCGGATCGCAAAAAAGCCAGATAGGCTGGAGTTATATGAACTCATTTCTTTGCCCACCAATACCAGCAGACAAAGCTTTTATAACAAAACTCACTGTATAAGTATTTTCTCATTTGTTATTGAGTGCTAAAAACACACCATTTATCTCAAGTCACATAGAATAAAAAGGTGGCTCGGTGAATCATAGAAGCATTTGCCAGTTACGTGTCCAGTTAAAATAGAAGGCTCTGAACTGGTAGTTTATATATTGCACTGCATGTTTCAAGAATGTATTATAGAAAAGTAAATTACAGGATATAGACTGTTCACATTTTATTATAAGTTTTGTAATGCTTAACTTAAATACAGGAAACATAAGCAAAATATTAACATAAATTATATGCCAAATTCTTAAGAAAATTGAATTAAACTGATTTTATTTTTCATTGATAAAAATCTAAGATAAGAGTCAAAACATACAGTTTGTAGATTTTGAAAAAGTCCTTAATCAATGACTTAATAGACGCCTTGCCTTCCTCATTTAATTACGATAAAAGAAAACTAAGCCAGGTAGTCGTGAAGCGATTATTCGTGAGTGTACTGTAAATTAATTGAATAGGAGGAAATGCAAATAAACAGCATCCTAACCTCACTAGCTTCCACAGCTTCCTTAAGAATCTTAGCTTTCTCTTTTAATCCTTCAGGTCCTAATCTTTTCTGCTGCTCTTCTATTCTTTGCTTCTCTTGCACAGCCATTTCTAAAGACAAAGTAGGACTAGGTTTACCCATAACCTGTAACTCAGAAAATACTTATTAAATATTTCAAAGTAACAGAGAAGAATCAAAATAAATAATAATTAAATTAAATTTATCAATGAAAAAAAACAAAATTTTCATGCACAAACTACCTTGAAATAGAATAGTGTAGTATATAAAGTTAAAATTGAATGTTTCTTTAATAGTAGCTCATAATATCTAAATTTATATAAACAAAAAAATTACAGAAATATAGAAAAAAAATTATAAAGAAATGCAATGAGTTTTTATTTTTATTACAAAACTTTCTGTATGAATCATTTTAAAAACATAAATTAAGAAAGTTCAAAAGCAATGGAGTATTTTTCTTTGAGATTATTATTTAATTTAAATTACATAGTAAACATATTAATATAAATTCATCAACAACAGTTATGATATCTAAATCAATAATAAAAAAGATATATATTTCTTTTAAAAAAGTCTGCCTATTTATTTTTTATAAAAATCAAAATAAATTAGTTTTTAAATATTATGAATTGCAATTATAAATGTAATTAAAATGACAAAAAGCAAAATATTCATGAAAATTTTACTAAACACTGAAATTATGATATAAAATGCAAATGTAATTATTCTTAAATAGCCCATACTTACAATTACATATTTTCCATCTATTATGTATCTTTTCAATAGGTTTAACCAAAATTGTGGGGACTCGTGAAACAACTTTTCAATTGTTGGGATCTCCTGCACTCTGTGCTTTAACTGAAAAAAAAAAGATAACATACATTGAATACTTTTTCATGTTTTGTATTGAATATTAACAACCTATACGACATTGAAATTTACAAAATTAAATATCTGAGATAACTTTCAAGACTTACATCTTATATGAATGCAAAAATTCATCATTAAATAATAATTTTTTAAGTATTATATTAAATAGAACACGTAATAATTATTAAAATAATTTTTTGATATGTTTAAATAGCATAGTTACAAAAAGGATGCAAAGGCTTAAACGTACTATAAGATGTTATTTCCAGAAGTTGGTTTATTAGTTAAATTGTGAATCATATTTAAAACATTAAACAATATTCCAATATTTCATATTTTTAAGATTGTTCAATTTATAAGTCAAATATTAATAACTATAAATGTTTAGTATATCAACTTACATCTTCAAAAGTAGAACCATACAAGAAATCTCCAATTAAACAACTAGCTAACTGATCATGAGGATTGTTTTCCATCTGAAAAAAAAAAAAAAGTTACAAGAGTAAAAAAAAAATATTAATTGCATTTCATAAATTATATGGAATAAAAGAAAATGTGTTATTGGAATGTCTCTAAACTTTCACTCAATCTTTGTAAAAACTGTCAAAAACAAAAAGTTAAAGAATTTCCTTTTAGAATGGCATTTTACTTTTAACTAGGAAAAGTTTTCAAAATAAGAATGTCACAAAAAAGCCCTATTATCCTTCAAATCATATATAACATGCCTTGAAAAAGCAGTTTTGTAGTTCTTTGATTACTGACAAATGTTCTGCTATAATAATTCTTCTTCCAAGTCATGTTAAGAGCACACCAACATCTTATATGGTGCAGCAAACCAAATAAGAATGCAAAAAACAAGAGAGTGGCCATGAGAACATATTCCAAGCGAATACAATATTTGAAAGGAATTAGCAGATGTATCATTTCGTTTCTGTGGGAAAAATAATAATCCAAACAATTCAGAAGTTAAAAGTTACAGTTGATGATATTGCAGTCCAGGTGATAAGAAACTTATTTTTAAATATTATATAAATTGGTCAATATTTAAAAAGTGCTATTTTGAGAGATCTGTTTAAAAGAATTCTAAAATAATTAACTGGATTACCTCATGTAAGAACAATTGTATCTCATCTATTGTTTATAAATGAATTTGATGGAAAAGTTAATGAAATGAATGGCTCAATTCCAGAGATGGGTGAAATAGTGCCCACTTCTGTTGATTTGCCACAGATTTTAAAACAGCAGTATAGAAATTTTATAAGTATTAAAAATGCTATGTATCAAAACACAATATTTTTAGCAAAATATGGATTTCAGAAATGCAGGCATAATTTTATTCATTGCATCAGAATTACAATTTTAATTATATTATATGTGTGTGTGTGTGTGTGTGTGTGTGTGTGTGTGTGTGTGTGTGTGTGTGTGTGTGTGTGTGTGTGTGTGTGTGTGTGTGTGTGCATGTGTGTATCCTAATTGAATTTTATTATAAATTATACTGGCCAGTTCCTAAAAAAAATTTGCCCCATCCCTTACGATTAAGTAATCAGCTATATTAAGTAAACTATCTTATAAGAAAATTTATTTAAAAAATCTAGAATTTTGATCACAGAATCTGAATTTAATTCAATCAATCAATTAATTTTTCATTACTATAATCTTCTCAAAAAATATAAAATATGTATTCCCAAATAAGAATTCAAAATATTTTAATTTAGTTTAGTTTCAGGAATTTAAGATATAATTTGAAAAATAACATTAAGTCTGTCTTTTTTTTCTCCAGTTTATTATGTATCTAATAACTAGTTAAAGGAAAAATTACATTAAAAAAAAGTTAGTTTCATATAGCACTATTAAATGCTTTGGTAAATCATAAAATCATAAAAAATTATTAATTTTTAATTATTTATTTCCCGTTGCAAGTATTTCATTTGCCTTTTTTTAATTCAGCAAATCTTACTCTACATTTCAATACAGAAAGCAATAGATAAATATTACTTTTAGCCTACATAAAAGAAGGGGAGGAAATGCAGAACTACTCACATTGCTTAAAATATACAATTTCTTCTTTCTTATAACAGTTCTCATACGTTCCATGTCCAGCTCCTCGTTACCATCAGCTATGGTTTTTAGAACATCAAACAACCTTCAAGAACATAAAAAAAAAACACTCGTTTAATGCAGGAGGCATTTTTTCATCAGCTCATTAACACATTTCACATACTTGGAACTTTTCATAACATAATATAGATCAGTATTAAGCTTACAATAGTATTCCTTTAAAAGGATGATACAAATTTCCAAAAAAACCATTTCACAGATGACTATATGACATAACAAAGAAAAGTAATGGAAAAATCTTACAATTTTTTAAATATAAATTTTGTTAATTACTGCACTTGCTTGAAAGTTCATTGCATAAAAATGATTCATCATTCATTTTAATGCATAAACCAATTCATTCTGATTATCAATTTATGCACTGAAGTTTAATACATAAATTGATCCTCAAAAATCTTCCAAAGAATTTTCCAGAATCAAATCATAATTGTTAAATGATTAATAATTTTAAATAATTTTATTTTCAAATTAGATTTTCTATGAAAATACCTAAAAAAATTTTAATGATTTTTTTTTCAAATATATTTATTATTCATAAATGTTGCTTTTTAAATAGAATTAAAACTCTTTTTAATTGTTAACTTTTTTTATATATGATATAAAGCAAAAATAGCTTTTTTTATTTAAGAATACAAACTGTTGGAAAAAAATCTGAAATACATTCTGAAAATTGAAAATATATAAAAATACATTATTAAAAATGTATGTGCTTATTATTTACTTTGAATCAAACTGTTTCACTGAACACTACACTATTATATTTTAAAAGTTCTGAAATGCATTTTATTAAAGAAGATTGAACACATTTTTGTTTAGAATAAATGGATGTCTAAGTGGCAAATGTTTATTAGGTGTTTTCATTAAAATAACTATGCCTATTTTATTCAGACATAAATGAGGATTGCAAACCTTTTTTCTTCCCTCTTCTTCTAATGCTTTTGCTGCTGTATTTCTTCAGAATTAGAAAAACAATACTCCTTAATACTACAAGCAATCAAATGTCCAATTTCCAATGGCGATTCTGATACATCAGTGAAATGCCAGTATGTTTAGTGTAAAAAAAATCTGGTTTGTCTCCACGACAAAAAGTTTTGAATATGTGTAATAACAATCTAAGCATGCACAAATTTATACCAATTTGAGGTATATGAAACAATTTTAACTAATGAATCATATGATACTCATCATATATTTTTAAAAAATGACAATTCATTTAAATTTGAAATCTACTCAAAAAGTTCTGTAGCTTTTTGAATGCAATAGAATCATTGCATTATTTAGTTTAATATTCAATTTTTAAACTACATAGAGATTATTTTGGGAAGAATTATGTATTTTGTACCATGATCATATAAAGCAGACAGCATCATAGTCAACACTTCATCAACACCAGTAGAAGAATATTTGATCCTATAGATTTAAAATCTATCAGATTTACATACATAGCAAGATTTTAATGGAATAAGCTCTTAAATTTGTCATTTTTCAAAATTTAAAAACTAAGATTATCATATAAATCTATTCAAATATCACAATATTAAATTATTATACAACAATGAATTGAAATATCTTTCATAAAAATTAATTTTTAAAAAAGACACTGAAAATAAAGTGTGTTGAACTATTTTTGACACACAATTCATTAAAATTATTGCATAAATATGCTAATACTTTCCAAAAACAGATGCAATTAAATTTAATGCAAACATACTTTTCTTTAACTTCTTGCAACTTTTTTACAGGAACATTAGAAAGATGAAGATAAATGCAAGATTCGAAGTTTTCTATCACAGTATAGTCCACCTACAAATGAATAATATAAAATTATAAAAAATAATTGTAGAATGGAAAAATACATAAATTTAAAAAAATTAAAGCAGTAATAACTATTACTGCTCAGACATTATATTAATATAAATAAAAAATATTAAAATACAAGCTAATTAAATAACTCAAACTTTAATTTTCTTTAATTATTACTTTCAGACTTCTAAATACATAAAAATCATCTTAAATATTTTAAATTAAATTTAAATTAGGCAAAATATATTCTTAACCATATCATTTGTAATTCCATGTTCTGTGAATTATAACAACGTGCAAGTTATCATTCAATTAATTTCATCAGTAATAAACACTAATACAAATAATTCAATTGAATCATATCAGAAATATTGACATGTTACCTGATTACATAAAGGATCATCAGTTTCAACAAGCTCACGATTTAAAGGCGAAACTGAAGTATCAGTTAAATAGTCCATTAAGATTTGGATGGATATCAACTGAGAATAATCCTGGGGGAAAAAAAGAGAGTAAAAAAAACTATGAAACTAAAATAAACCTAAATATCATTAAAAAAAAACAAAGCATATAATTTTTTTTATTAAATAAAAATGATTGGAACAATGCTCACTTTTTTTATTCAACTAAAAATTTTAAAAATTATATACATTACCTACAATAACACATATTGGTACATTAACATTTTAAATTTTAAGCACAAAACTATAAAGAAATGAAATTTTAAAAATCCCGTCTGTTTTCTATGAGTACAACAATCAATGCCCTTCTTCAAATGGCAAAGTAGTATTTTATTTATTAATGGATCAAACTATATTATTCAATCAATATATTTTTTAAAAAAAAAATGCAAAGCAATGTTCAAAGTGACAGAGAATTTTTCAATATACCGTGATGGTTAAAATTGTGGACACTTTTGAAAATGTTTATGTTTTCTAACTTCTGCTTACTAGTTTCTTTCTACTTATGTAAGATTTTGTATTTTGTGAAAAGTAACATTTTCTATATCATTTCAAAGAAAATTTAATGCTGATTGCAATACAAAAAGCAAAATTCAAATATTTACAATACAAAATAAGTTATACTTACTTAAATCTGAAAAACAAAGACAGTGATGAAGTGGATTGTAATTTCTAACTTCCCTGACAAATCATTATTCTTATTCTGGAAACTATGTTTATGTCTTGTTATTATGTTTAATGAATGTGAAGATACTATAAAGCATTGCACTGAATTTTAAAATATCAAAATCTATGACTACACTAGATGTAGTAAACACGTCTCCTACAATGGTTTGTAAGGCACAGTCTTTTATGTCTATTAGCTTTTGAATTCTTATATTCAATCCTTTAAGATTTTTCAGATCCTTCAGATAATTATATTAATTGAAATCATGATTGATAGCTGAAAAAAATGATTGTTTTAATTTTTTGATGTGAAAATCATTTTTGTAAAATTTTACTGAAAGTTATCACAAAAAAAAAAAAAAAAAACCTCCTCCCAAATTTTAATTTTTAATTAATTAGAATTTCAAAGGAAATCACACCAATATGCAAATTATGATGTATATATACACCAAGTCTTGTAACTCTAAATTAGATTATCTGACCAGTAGAGTGTCAGCATACACTCACAAACATACAGAAATGTTTGAATTTCCGATAATCTCTTTATTTTTAAATTTGTTTTTCATTAGCATTAATAAAAATTAATATTTAGTTATTAAATCCAAACCTTTGAAGATAGTATGGTGGAAGATGGGAATAGATAGCTCAGTGTAACTTTTTATAGTTAGTTAAAATGTGTATAATTAATTAATAAATGGTTAGAGGACCCAGGGCTCCACTACTTTTATTTGTTCTATTTGCTTGTAAGAAAATGTAAGAAATATTCTTTTATGTCTAATAGTTTTGAAATTCTTATATTTAATAATTAGAATTTTATGGAGTATTAATACCAATTAATTAAATTCTAAAGCTTTGGGATAAATGACAATTTTAGTTTCACCATTTCAGAGATCATTTTACAACATATACTAACAAATTAATCAGCTGAAATAAAATCTTATTTAGCAAATTCAAGGAAAAAAGAAAGTAAAGATAATTTACCAACTGGGGTCATTAAAGAAATAAAAAGTGCTAAAATATGGGACAAAATTCGGTCAAACAGTTAAAAGCATCACAATTTTAGAAGACACTATTTAATTATACATGCAGATATTAAATTTTTAGTTTTTATTCTATGTATTAAAAGTAAAAATAAAAAAATATGTATAAAGTAATTTAACATGAACATTGGCAGAATTGTACAAATGATAAATGAGATTAAACAAGAAAATAGGTTTAATATTTCAATAAAAAAATTGAATTGATTAAAAGTATTTAAATTTACTTTGAAAGGAATGATTAAAAATCAGAGAAAAATAATATATCATTATAAGATTTTTTTTTAATTTAAAATGATGTAACATTTTTGCACAGTGATTTGTTCATAAGTTATGGTGGGAAAACATATAATCTTTCAACTCTTTTGATTGACACAGAAATTTTTTTAATGCTATAGTTGATCCTTCTAAATGTTAAAGAATATGTGTGCCAAATTTTATTTGAATCTGCCGAGAATGTGGAATTGTATAAGATTCAAACAAATAAAAAAATATTCAATTTTATATACAGAGATTAAATTTTAATAGCCAAGCTTTATTTCAAATAGATATACAAAACTTACATTAGCCAATGGTCCTCGCCATGCAGCTATAACTAAACCATGTTCATCTTCATCTGAAGGATAATTTACTTCTAAAGTCACAGATTCTGGCAGGGGTGGAACTGGAGATTGCCATGGGCGAACAAATGGTGTTCTTTCAGTCTAAAAATTTTAAGGTCAAATAGCGCAAACTTTATAATTTTTAAGGTCAAATAGCACAAATAACAATATTATGTTTAAAAAGCAAAGTGAATAGCACTAGAAACATACATCAGTCGCAATTCTTTCTTCAACTGGTTCTAAGGCTTCAAAAACTTTCTGGGCATTGATCTGGCCAACTATAATGACACACAAATTTTCTGGTCTGTAAAACTCCTTATGATAAGCTCTAACCTGCAATTAAATATAAGGTAATTTTATTATATTTTTAAAAATTTAAATTATCAACAATCAGTTCATAAAAAAATAATCATTTATATTACAAATAATTACTTTTAGCCTTTTATAAATATTCAGTATTTGAAAATTACTTTTTCATTGGAAGTACTTTCTCTCAAATTTTTTAGAAGTCCACCTGTCTCTGATTTATAGCCACAGTGCCCAGGGTACATTGATCGAAGCATTGCCAAATGGCAAAGACTTTCACCAGAATTTTCACGAGTTTGCATCTCACTATACACCACACCTGCATCTTCTCCTTCGCCATTGATGGAATGAACTTCTGTCGCAAAAGCACTATCCTAAACGTGTAAACAATTATCATCATTATTAATGTAAAAATGCTAATAAAATTTCACTATGCTAATCATTGTTATAAAGAGGGGGAAAAGTTTAATTGAGAGATGATATATTTCTTAAATGAATTAAAGACTTTCAAACATTTAGGTCAGATTTATGTCTCTAAATATGCCTGATTGTATCATTTCATTCCTCTTATCTTATCAAGTTATTAACTTATACTTTATGAACTTTCCATTTTTACTAAAATTAGGTTAGTTATAAACCTCTTAAATATAGATTGTTTTGCTTTCTGTTATTAATTAAAGAAATGCATTTCAATTATGTGAGAATTCAATAAAATGAATAAAATAAGAAAATGTTTCATAACTGAAAATTCATAAAATGAAGATGAAGAAAAATGGGGAATATCTCTTTCTTAAACATCAAACAGAATGCAACTAACCAAAGTATATTCAAAAACTAATTGATAATAGTATCATCTCAGAGTAAGAATTTTTTTTAAATAAAAGATAAACAGATATGATTCTGTCATAAGATAATTACAATATATCATATTAGACCGATCTAATAATTAATATTAGTAATATAATGACTCTCAAGGTAGAAAATTATGAAATTTTTACTATTTGCTTCACTGCTTTATAATCTGATAAATATGCACAAATAGATGAATCTATATGTATAGTGTAACCTATTGGACTTAAAATTGATTTCCAATACCATAGAAAAAAAGTAACAATAAATACTGCTCGGTATCTCTGCAGTAATAAAAATTTTTATTATGATGTTTTATTTAGGTTGTTTATTAAGTTTAAAATCATAAATAAGTAAAGATAAGTAAAAGTTACATGTCAATTATATTTTCAGATTTTCAATAAAATAATCTCAAAATAAGCAACATGCAAATAACATAAAATTTATAAAAGCAAATTATTTAACTTACTGTTAAAGTTGGATATAACAAATGATCAATATAAATTGGTAACAGTTTCAGAAATCCTTCATCACCTGCTGTAGACATAGTGTAGCAAGTATGATCAGTATCAGTCCAGGCATTTGTACCTTGTGCTAAACAACGATTAGCAACTAAATCTAAAACACCCTATAAGAAAAGAGAAGAAGGAAAAAAAATGATTCATTTCATTTTAATATAAGTTACTAAAAAAACTTATAGGCAACTTTGAAATCATTAGAATTTTCAAAGCAGTTAAGCAAGTATTTCTTTAGTATATATAAACACAATATTTTTTTTTAAATTCAGATTTGCCGAAAAATTAAAAACCCAAACACTGTTTTCTAAAAGATAATGTATTTTCATGCACTTATTAACATAATCTCAACAAAGTCATTTTTTAACATCTAACAATTTATATAAGGAGAAAATCAATTAGAATATCAAGATATTTGATGTTGAATTTTTTTTATTTGATCTAAAATAAATAAAAAATCTTTCTTTTAAAAGTAAATGAGAGAAACAGTGTTATAAGTTTTAAATTGATTTGAAAAATATGTAAATATTTAATAAAGTATCATTTATGTGTCTTCCAAGATTAATTTAACTAAAATACAAAATGATACATAATTAATACTTTAATAAATAACTTTAAATGTTATAACTTTAATTAAAATTTATTTTAAAATAATAGCTTTTTAAGATTTTTTTACAGTTAATATCAGCATATTAACATATAATATAAAAAATAGTAACTAGAATTTATACAGGTAAATATTTAAGAATTGTTGAAATAAATACTATATACACATCTGCAAATCCACAGCTTATGCAAAACCAAGTTGCAGAGTTATATTTTTATTCTTTTATTTTTGAACAAAACGCACTGCGTTTTCTCGGAAATGTCCATGTATCTTCTTTAGCTTACCTTTCCGGCAATTTTTGAAAACTTAACTTGTATTACCTATGGCATACTCTATTGTGTCGCAAAATCAGTTTTTTACTAAAGATAATTTTCAACTATTTTAAGTGACATTTAAAAAGTATACCACAAAATAAATCACTATTATTGAAATGTTATAGCTTTGAACTAAAATTTCAATGCCCTGGATCTCACTCAGTCGACAACGTAATTAAGCGCCGCAATAAATACAAATTCAATATTAAATTCAGTAATTTATTATACAGTAAAATACCTTTCATAGGTCATTCAAAAGATCATCCCAAAACAAATATAAACACGAATAATAATCGAATTTAACATGACTTCATGATAATTGGAACAAAAACGTTTAAATATCATATATATCTTTCATTTGTGTGTTTCATCCATTTTCGATTCATTTTAAGCATCAAACACATCTTATTTCATTCTTATTTTTCGTCAGTAGGAATCAACCTGCTTATTCTTTAAAAACCTATAAGGTTAAACATGAAGTTACCCGATATGGCTAAAATACTAAAGAAGCTCAGGTTGCACCATATTTGACTCATTTATTTCTATTTCGCCTCTTGGGAAAAAACATTTCAATATATGCTGATGCCCATTGTTGAAGAAAGAAGTGAGAAAAAGTTCATTAAGCTTTATCTTAACTCTAGTTGAAACTCCTGGATCCCTAACCCGAATTCACCTTTTCTTTCTTGATACATCCAATAAACAAAGATGCCATCAAAAACATAACTTGTAAAAAAAACCAAGTCTCGCAACTCAATTCTTCTATTGTAAAAAGTTGTGAGATCCATGTAATACCAAGTCGGTCAATTCATTCAGTCCCTACTCAAGGGTCCTTCTGTCTTAAGTTATTACGTAATTAGCTAACCTAACAACATCTTATAGTGACCATATCAATATTATAAATCTTTTATGATTTAAATAGATTGACTTGGCCATCGCATGAAAACACAATGCATCTTTACATTAAATTAGATTACATTAACATATTATATTAAATTAGATTGTTTAGTGCGATTGCCAAGTCAATCTATTTATTTAAACCATAAAAGATTTTTAATATTGATATGGTCACTATAAGATGTTGTTAGGTTAACTAATTACGTAATAACTTAAGACAGAAGGACCCTTGAGTAGGGACTGAATGAATTGACCGACTTGGTATTACATGGATCTCGCAACTTTTTACGATAGAAGAATTGAGTTGCGAGACTTGGTTTTTTTTACAAGTTATGTTTTTGATGGCATCTCATTTCTTTTTGTAGATTGTCCTTTTCTTATTTTTGTATGTAGTCTTCCTCTTTTTCTTTTCCGGTACTACTTCTTGAGCTTCAGCTACAGTTTTTCTCATCGACACTTCGTCTATGATAAATAACACTACTTCTTTCAAATCTGATCTCAGAACTTGGAGCACTTCATCAGAAAGTGGCTTGTACTTAGGTGTTTGCTTGTGTTCTACAGGCAGCTGCAATAGTCTATGTATAATCAATCTATTCACATTGAATGCAGCTATTCCTGTTGGAACACTAACTGCCACTTTTTTGTTTAAATACGTCTTAACCCAAACTTTCAGAGTTTTTATTAAATAGCACTTTCCAGTGTCACCAGTTCCACTCACAAAACAGCGTAAAACGTCAGCGTTATTATCAGTTGTGTCCATTTTATTTGTGATCACATCGAAGATTCTTTTTTGATCGGCATTAAGTTTTGCGGTCATACTTTGAAGATCAGTTTGCTCTTCTTCAACCAGATTGATTCTCTGAAAGTCACCCATTGCATTTGTAGCTTCCACAGCTTCAAATTGAATTATTTCAAAGTAGATATTGTTACAAGCCTGTAGTTTTGCTTCCCGGCGTGAATATTGTCATCATAAGAAAGACCGTTTTACAGTAATCTGTATTAGATGCTGTCGGATGCCGAGCCAGTGATCCCAGAGCTTGGTGATAAACTTGGCGACCATTTGGTGACTTAGCGACGAGTGTGCCGACAAAATGGATAATGCTCGAAACTTCGAGAAATTTATCGATCCGTCCATTATTACACGCATATTTTAGTTTTTCCTTGATTTATACACTAAACACTAATTGCATGCTAAATTTGAAGCTTCTATGTCTGCTAGAAGTGCCTTAGAATTTTGATGATCGGTCAGTCAGTCAATCAATCAATCAGTCAGTCAGTCAGTCAGTGACAAGATTAACAAATTTTGACTAGTTATAATTCTGAAACTACTGGTTCAAATTTAATGAAATTTGAAATATACCGTGTTTATTTCATGCCTGCTTGGTTACTGAAAATTCAGGCTTCTAGTTTTATTCACAACGAAGTTATAGAGGGTCGAAAATGGCCTGAACTGCTTCGAGAAAAGGATGGTACGGCCGTGCCGCTTGTTTTTGCTCGACTTGGCGGGGGCACTACCGTGCCCCCAGAGTTATGATTACATTTTCGTTCTTTTGTATTCAATGCCCGCGGGAACAAAAAAAAAAAAAAAAAAAACATCCCCATCAATAAATATTTTCTCTGGACTTTCAAGAAAATTAAGCACTTTTAATGACCTTTTTGTCGAAATTAAGGTACTTAAAAATGATTTTCATATTTAAGCACTTTTCATGATGCTATGCACCCTGATACAATATTACCTTTTTTCACTGATGTTTTAAATAAAATTAAAAGCTTCCAATTAAATCCATCATATCTTTAAAAGAAAGTCTAATAACTCCTCTACATTCTTTTTCTTCATTACTTAAATTAGCACAGAAAATTTATCTTCTTTTAATTCATCAATTGTCAATCAAATATTATGATATTGGTAACACAGTCCAGATACTCCTTGAAAATAATTAATACCAGAAACAATGGCACTGAACAGACTTTGCTACATTTTTCACTAAATTTTTATTATTTATATTTTTAGATAAGGAACATCTTTTTTGGTATATAACCCTCACTTCAACTTCGAATGCTCATACAGCAGCAATTACAATCCACTACTCCGACCCGCCCTGCTGGGCTTGTATAAATCAGAATTCTCGGATAATGCAACAGCATTGGTGGAAATTATGGCTGGATCCTAATGATCATTGGCCACAGTACTACCCCTCACATAGGAGGCATTTCTGTCATTAGTAGGAGATAATTACTAAACACCATTTTTGTATCCACCAGGGTAGTAAGAACCAACCACCATATTGGAAGCTTTTCCATTCCAAAACCTGAGGTGTTCCCTGAGCGGAATAACAGCAACATATTCTAATGCTTGATTCTGTAAAACCTATTGAGAAGTTTTCCATTTAATAACTTAAAGTAGCCCAACTTCTTTGAATTAATATGCACACAAATATTGATTAAAAAAAAAATCTCTTCCCAAATTCAATTTTTTAAAAGAATTACAAAGGCCTTATAAAATACTTACGGCTATGGAATGGTGCATGAAAGTTATAGATATATTTTAAATTTCAATCTCCTTATTGTTGTTGTTCCAAAATTGAAAGTTAAATCCATTTAAAAGATTTGTCGAATAATTCATTAAACATTAGACAATACACATTAAGATCATCCACATTTACATAACACATCCTTAATGTACAGCTCACAAGAAAATTTTTAGAGGAAACATGTGTATGACAAGATTTCTTGGAACTAGTTTGAAATCGCCTAGTGAAAGTTATATGAATAATTCTAAACACATCTCAAAGAACACAATGAATGGTGCAATAGTATTATCTCAGTTACTAGATTTATTGGAAGATTTTTTTTGGCATTATTTTTCAAACACTCAACAAAAATAATCAGGTATTTTTAATAAAATAAAATTCAATAGATTTTCAAAAACAGATTAATCCTATGGGACAGATTTTGATTAGATGAATATTCAGAAGGCACCTGCTGTAAGACTTATATGAAAAGCCCATATTGAAAGTGAACCCATACTTGGGAACAATAATTCTTATATAAGTAACATTCTTATATTTTATCCTAATAGATATTTACTCTAGATTTAATGGCAAATTATACCCATCTTACTGGATTTACTCTAGATTAAAATGCAAACTCATTCAGATCTTACTGGATTTACTCTAGATTAAGATGCAAAATCATTCCCATCTTACTGGAATGCAATATTATGCTATGATATTAAATGGTAATATGATCACTAGAAGTTCCCCAGATACTGCCTTCTTAAGCTGCTTCTTTTTTTAATACTAATGTTAAAACAAGGCAACAAAACAATTTGATGTAACTGTACAACATTTGTACTTTAAGTATAATATACAGGAAAGATTACCTTCCTGTTAAAAAAATTTACTTTGTAATTTACGTTATTTTCAGTCTATCTAAACATAGAATATATTTCTGGAACATATGCAGGAAAACAAACCTCCATCCTTCCTTCCTTCTTCCTACATTGAAACTGCAGCCACAGCTAATAATACATAATGCTTTTAAGGTTATGTATTATTAACTGGTTAAACAAAAGTAGGAAAAAAAAAAAAATTACCTTGTATGGATATTTCTCACTGCCCATAAATACCAAATGTTCCAATGTATGTGGTAAACCATCATCATCATGTGCTTCAGTAGCTTTAAAAAAAAAAGAAAGAAAGAATAGAAAAAACTAATTTAGAAATTGAATAAATAAAAACCCTGCTCATTAATTTTTAAATGGCAGACAAACGCAACAAAACAGAGAAATAATAAAATGAATTTCACCAAATGAACCAAAATACAAATTTTACGCAGTAAATTAACTACCTTATGAGAATCAATGCATTTTCAATTTCTTGTGTTGAATTTATTTCAAAATATTTATAAAAAGAATATTATAGCTTTGGAACATAATTTGAATTATTCAATATATATATAGCACTTTCCAAATAACACAAAAATAGGGTTTTTTATTATTAAAAAATTTCTTATTATTAATATAACATTGCTTGTTCCATTGATAAAAAGTAAAATATAAAACCTTAGGCAAAGGAAGTTTAATTTGAAGAAAGAGGTGAAGGGGTTGCAGTATAAAATGGCTACATAATGCACTATTTTGGACATTTTAGTATTATTCATGCAATCATAAAATTTATATCCATTGCTAAACTTACTACTTAATAGCATATGCCAGGGGTGTTTGTGGGACCCCAAAAAATCCCCTGAAACTTTTACGGACTTACTACCGGCATTTTGGAGTTTCGAGAAGGGGGGGGGAATGAAAAATTACAATTATGAAGTATTGAATGACCTAATTATAAAAGTTCAATGAATTACTTTTTTTGCAAAATTAATAACCATAAACTTTCAAACATATAAACTACTACATTTTATGCAAATATTTTAAATTACCTGAATTAATTCTTTTAAAAAAATTATCTAATTTCTGCTGCTTTTTTTTATTTTCTGATGTTTGTGGGCTTGTCTTTCTTTTGTGGTGAATTTCATAATTGCAGGAAGGTTGACTTTTATTTTCCTCATTTACAGTTGAAGAAATTTCCTCGAGAACTGCACATGCAGAAGTAGAAGCAGTTTGCTTTTCTGCTAATGTAGAAGCTTTTTCAGAGACTTTTATAGGTGACTCATCTGAAATACATGTTTTTAAGTCCTCTTGATATGTTTTCCAACTTCTGTTCATATTCAGTAAGAGATCTTTGTGAATTGGATCAGTCATTGGATTTTTTGAGCCATAATTTTCACATGAGGTTTCTTTACAAGCCATTAAATCATATTTAATAGTCTGCACTGCATCTAGGGAATCAATCTTAAGAGAGGTTCTATAGTCAGTGACAAGTGTATCCATTAAGTTGAATGCACTTTCCCCTAATGGGCCATGGAAGCAGCTAAGGCAGGCTTTGACCAATTTAGCCAATGTAGGATGCTTATAATCATTTGTGAAATCATCTTTTAAATTAAAAACTTTAGACCAATATTTATCAATTGTACACTTGACTTGATTTCCACTTTCATCAGATGTGTAGAGCATTTCTTTGGTGATATCAATATCACTCTGGTATAACCTTATTTCAGCTTCTACTTTTGACTTTTCATTATCACTAAAAATATGGGACATAAAAGATGATAATTTTTCAAAAGCTAATATTGTACTGATTTTACCTCTTAGCTCTGGATCTAATGCTGTAAAACTAATTAGATATGAATTTTTAAGGGGTAATTTCTGTTTCATATGCTGAAATTTCTAAATGAAATTCTCTTGCGTACATAAATAAAAAAATATTTCAATAAGCGAAACGAAAAATTTACACGTGCATCAATAAATGAAACGAAAATTTTACACAGCGGAGAAAAAAAGTTGCGAAGCGATCAATGACAAATAGCTAATACGGCGAAAAATCCCCCTTCTCTACTTATTGGCGCCACGCCAGTAGAGATAAGACCTTTGAACCCAGAGTCACGTTATCGCACATCTGGTCGAACGAAGTCTCCCCCTTTTTTTTCTGCCGCGCCTACTTGCCGAAAAGAATCCAGAAGAGAATGTCCGAGAACCGGGGGAATGAGTCATAACTCGCAATAAGGAAAGAACAAAAAAGAAGTTTTTTCCCCCTTTTCACGCATTATCACTGCCTTTGGAGAAAGAAAGGAAAAGTTTTCACCACACACACTGACCTTGCGTTTTCTGCTTTAAAAGCAAACAAAATTACCCAGATCAAAATAAATAATTCATTATTATTCCTACTTCCTTTTGAACGACGATCCCCGGAAATTCCGGGGATCGAAGTTCAAAATCCCCGGAATTCCGGGGTTTCCCCGGAGCACAAACACCCCTGATATGCTCTCAGGGTGATACGAAAATGTCTAATTATTCTACCATTTAAGGTGTTTACAACACAAGTAATCAGAAGATAAGAAAAGCCAGGCATTGGATCAAAATGTCTTTTTTAATCATTTATAGAATAATTAACAATATGAATTGGTAAATAAAAAATGTGAAAAGTATACTGAGATTGGTATTTGTGTACTGGCTACACGCCAGTGATCAAAGATTGCATGCTAATAGGTAACTAAGGTTCATCAATAACAAGCAGTTAACATTATGCTGTCCACATGTCTAATTGGTATTCTTTCATTTGGTGCCAGTAGACTCTTTCAGATCATTTTAGATATCATTAGATCAGTTGGTTTTCTGAGGACACCAATTTAGTGTTGCCAGCATTTCCCTAATAGTTTTTATAGAACACCTACATGATATCACATTGTGTTAATAAAGATTTAAAAGAAATGTTAAAAAAAATTAAAAATCCATTTGATAAGGATTTAAACTTTGTAGAAATTTTTTACAATTAGTAATTATAGCTCTGTCTCAAATCAGTATGTTTTAGTTAAATATTCTTCCATAAACCTTCCAAGAAACAGGTTTCATATTTTACAAATCTTAGAAATTTGTTTTTTAAATTATTCTCCACCCTAACAGAAATAAAGTGCAAGAGAATTATTCCTCACAAAATAATATATATATAAATATACTTGCCATTTTTCCTCCTTTATTCATCATATTAATAGAATTGCACCTATCGATTGCCTTCAAAATCTGAAGTATATGATTCATTATAAATCATGCATTAGTTGCCTTTTTATTCCATCCCAGTTATACAGTTCTAATAACTCAAATAATTCTGACTCATAAAATATACAATAACCTTTAAATAATTTTATATTAATTTTTATAATATGTCAATTGCTTAGTAAAGAAAAAAATACCACCCGAAGCATAGAGCATTCTTTCCATATTCATCATATATGTTTTAAAGGGAAATTATACCAATATAATAACTAAACTTATCATTACTTCTCATTATGCGATACCATAAATAGTACTTTAATTTGATGATTCTTGACTTATCAATATCTGGAAAGTAATAGCCACATACCAGCAATCAGTCAACAAAGAATGCACAATAATAGGTTCATTCATAAGTGCAATTTGGCTATGTTCACTAATGGCATGAGGTTAAAACTAAAGTTCAATATTGGCAGCGGTTAAAATGCAAATTCCCAATATTTCTATTATGATCATTAAGTAATACCAATCAAATAAATTTAGCCATAAAAAAGGCCTTACAATTTTAATAAAACATGGAAGTCTTATTATTTCTTTCATTCTATTTTTAACACATATTCCTTTTGACAAATGTTTTTTAGCTACGAAAAGTGGACATGTTTGGGTTTAATAAACTAAATTTGGCCTAATACTCTACATGTATATTATAATATATATTACTATGTTTATAGAACATTTCACTCCTTTTATACCATCTTTAAAAATTTTCATTTAAAGTATCATATTGAAATAATGTTTTATAAAAAAAAACCATAGTCTATTTATCAATGTTTTAATACAAATCAATCTTTTACAATTAAATGTTCGAAATTTCTAAAACCGGTTTGAGCAATGTGTATGAATCGAAAGTAGTCCGATTGATGAGGGCAGAAGTCCAATTGATGGAATTATTCAAACCCGGAACCAAGACTTATTGGTCAGACAAGTCTGACCACATAGTTAAAATGAAACTGAAAAATTGCTTACCGACACATAAATAACCGCCAACAAGAGGACCATCAGCTTCTGCTATGCATATGGTCATGCCGCTTTTGGTTGATTTATATTTCGATAATTTAACTCCTCCATCAGTCAAAATCTCAGCGGTACACTCATAAGCCGAAGATTTCGTCATTATATTTTTCTTACAATGAAATAAAACGTATAAAACTTTATAAATTGAACAACAAGAGGCAACAAGCCTCGCTTTCACACGTTAAGGTACGGTATGGCACGATCAAACACTGAAGAGAAACAAAAAAAGCAATGACAAATAAATGGATTTTGAAACGATGCCAAAATTGAAAGCTGTAAAATTTAATACTGAAGGTAATTTGATGCGATAGATTTTGCTTGCTTTATAAAATATTTATTGATAATTCTTTTTATTACTGTGATACATTAGTAAACTTACATCGTTTTCTGTTCAATTAATATAATATTTATTTATTTATTAACAACAGTTATAAATTGAAATCAACTGCAACCACGAAGTCAATTAAAATTCACTTTCACTTTTCAATACGTTATAAACATTGCGTCTGGAATGATTTCCCAGCTGTTTGTTGTCATTTGTTGTACCACCTGCCGACGGCTGATCTCCGTTCAACGGAATCAGAGCATGAAACGTAATTTCTCAGTTCTTCTAAAAGTTTAATAAAATCACTAAGTTGCATGGATCAATGTGAAATGTTTAAGCTTTAAAGCACGTTTCTGTTTATCTTACTATATATGTGGTCTGGTGTCACTTAAAATAAATACTTATTCAATTAATTTAGTTGTATCTATTAATTGCCATCAAGGTAAGCCATTGTTATTTTTATATGTTATTGTTATTAAAATAATTATTTAATATATAAGAATTTTGACAACTCTTTTATTTTGAAATTTATCAATTACAGATGCATAAATCATATTTGGAATTTGGCTTTGAAGTAGAAGATTTATTGTTTAAAGGTCTAACTATTAAATCCGGTGTTGGTAAGTAGTACTTCACTTATCACTGTATATACAAGGAGGAGCGCTGTGTTTATGACTTCTAATCATAATCTATTTTATTGAAATATTTATTGTTTTCTTTAGAATGAATTTTTGGAAATTGCATGAAAACCAGTAATTTATTTTAAAATCATGTACTTATATTTCAATTTAATATTATTCAGAACAATGTTAATAATTATCATGTATTCTGAAGATGATAATAATATCAAAAGCCTTAATAAATAACTGAGATGAGAAAATGTTTCTTATTAATGAATTCAATAATTTTATATCATGTCATAGTAAAGTGACTAAATTGTATGTAATAAGAACATTCAATTCTGATAGAAATATTCTACCTTGTGATACTCAGTTAGATGGTGAATTGACTATATAAAAAATCATCAATATTGTTAAAAGTTTTTGTTTTAAATTTATAACAAAAAAAAATTTTTTTTTTTTTCATTCTCTAATACTTGTGGGAATTATTGAAATATTTTATATTTGTTATAAACTTGATTCTTTTTAAATGTTGTGTTCCTACTTTTTCTTCTTGTTTATGATACAATGCATATGAAAGAGGAAGACAGTTTCTGTGAAAAAATATTAAATAGGTACATGTTAATACTTGAATTGCTGTACAGAATTATTTTTATTTTAGTGTGCATTTCTCGTATTGCTGTCTTCAGTTTCATATATATATATATATATATATATATATATATATATATATATATGCATATTAAATTAGCTTATTAATTTCATAGTAAACACAAAAATCATAGTTTAAAGAAAATGCATCTGTACTTTTTTATTAAACCTTTATCAGGAAACCATCAAAATGTTTTTGCTTTATTATTATTATTTGCCAAACTAAAATAAGTTTGTCCTAAAATTATGAACATCTTAAAACTTATTCATATAAAAAATGTTTCTTTGAATTTTATTGAAATTGTAATAATACTCTGAAATATTTGATTTTATGAAATGATTTGTGGTAGCTTGATGAAGAGATTCCAGCTTTGAAATAGGAAAATTGGGGATTCAGGACCTATTGCTATAAAAAAATAGGAGTGGTTTCGTAGTTTTTTTAAAATTTTTTTTTCTTTCTGATGAGGGTTTGATATATTCTAAATCTTGGTACTTACGTATTAATGCCACCGCAGCTACAGATTTGGTGGTTTTTGCACTAATGCACCAATAAAGAGGAATCCGTTGGTGTTGAATTTTGAAAGTGATTGGCGGCACTTAAAAACCACCAAATCTGTAGCTGCGGTGGCGTTAATATGTAAGTACCTAAATCTCGTACTATAAGTGAAGCATTCTCATATTGATGAAATTGCTGTGGAAATTCTGAAAGGAAAATGCCTTTCTTATCACCTAACAATGAGTCAAAGTTGCAAAGCTCATTCCAAAATGTATCTCATGAATCCTCAAAATAAGACTCTATTCTAACTAACTTAAACAACTTTTATAAATTTCAACATTAATTCATATGGGGTAAAATAGAAGATTAATGAGTTTCCATCATTAAAAAATACAATAAGAATGTGTATCATCCATTTATGAAAAATTTAAATTATTGCATGCTTATACAAAGGTGTACTTTACTTTCATTAAACTGCTTTCATTTGTGCTTTATATTTGAAAAATTAATTTTTAAAATTAAAATTAAAGGTTTTACTTAAAATCTTGAATGTATAACAACACATGTTTTCTAGCTTAGTAAATTTTTTATAACTTACAGGTATGGTTGGATTATGTATATCAGTTGCTATATTTACTTTCATGTATGAAACTATTAAGACTCTTCGCCAGAAACTTGTTTCCTCCCTTGGAAAAACTAGTCGGGATTTTCATTATATGAACGAAAGTCATTCTGAACGTTCCATGTTGGTGGAAATAAAAGAATCTCAACAAAACTGGAACAGGTAGGTCATAATATCATGTAAAAGTGTATATTCTTAAAATCCATTTTTATTATTTTTACTTCTCAATTCTGACAAATATTAAATTGTGTTAATTTTGTCATGAAAAATATGCTGCAACAAATCTCTTATGCAATACCTGTTAAATCGGAAAAGGAATAGGATATAGAAGTTTGAGAAAAAAAGAAAAAGGGGTGCTACTTAAATATCATCTTTATATCCTAACAATGGCTCTTAAATATCATCTTTATAACCTAACAATGACTCTTAAATATCATCTTTATAACCTAACAATGGCTCTTAAATATCATCTTTATAACCTAACAATGGCTCTTAAATATCATCTTTATAACCTAACAAAGGCTCTTAAATATCATCTTTATAACCTAACAATGGCTCTTAAATAGTCCATGTGTATTCTCTTAATAGAACATGTGTAACTTCAAATAAAATCATGATAAAAGTAAATATTTGTGCATCCTAATAATTTTATAGAAAAATGATTAAAAATCTAATATTAAATAAATTATATGTTTAGTTGCTCTCATTTGCTTGTTTAAATTAATAAAAATTCCATATTGTGAGCTAAAATTGCATTTTAAATTTTTTTGTTTCATAGAAATATAATTATAATTTGCATATCATAGTTATATTGATAAATGTTAATAACAGATGTTTCATAATAGGCTAATTGAAAGAAAATCTTTTAAGTGCATGAATATTCTTTTTCTGAAATATCCACATGGTCTGCCACTTTTTTTAATTATTAAAAGTAATGAATAATTATTAAATTTTTATAAATTAAATAAATAACAATTGAATTATTAAATGTGATAAATAATAATTGAATTATTAAAGATGATAATTAATTAGTGAGTTATTAAAAGCGATAAGTAGCAATTTAACATAAGTTTAAGTACAGAGCTTCTTATTTTTTTCCATCACTTTTCACTTAGAACCAAAATGGATGTTCCTTCATGAAAGAAATTTTTCTGCAACCCAAATTTCTGTATGTACAATAATTATATGCTCCATCCCACCTGGGCTCTTAATCCCAATCTCTCTCTCTCTGTGTGTGTGTGTTGCAGTATCCATTGTTTGTGTTTGTTTTTTTGTAATTATTTTTTTTACTGTGTAAATTAATTGCATCAAATGTAATTGTATCAAATTAAATAATTAATTTATGAGTTACATTAAGTGAATTTTTGAAGGAACTCAAATTCTAAATCTAACATGGTTTCAAATTTTAAACATGGTTAGCTAGCTAATGATTGTATAAGCTTTGTCCCCAGTGCCAAATCCCTCTTATTATTTAGAGATACCTTGTCATTTCTCCCTGTAAATCAAGCTTACTTTTATCAGTATTTCATAATCAGTTTTGCTTCCATACTTCTGTTTAAAGTAGGTTTCTTTTTAAGTATGACAACATATCATCTGTTGAAATACCAGTAAGTTTGCAAAGATATGGATTTTGTTATCTGCACATTGTTCTTTTCGATTTCACAAGTCCTTACTATCTCAAGGTGTGGCAATTAAATTGAAAGTTTTAATTGTTATTTTTTGTTTGACCTAATAATTAACACAGTCTTTTGAACCTTTAAGTGTTTTTAGTCCATTTTTGGAGCTTAGGATATTATAAATTTTTATTAAAATAGGTTTCTTTTAACCTCTAGGATCCAAAACACTTGAACAAAAACAAATTTTACTTCTTAAGTGTAAAATTGAATGCTGATAAAATAGCTGTTTTAGATTTGTGAAATTAAATTTTAATAATCTTTCAAAGTCTTTTTATTTAAATTTAAATCATTTTATTGTGACTCATGCATCTTATTTTTTAAAATTATGTAATCTAATTTAATTCTAAATAATAAAAATTCTAATGTACCAATTTATCTTGTAAAATGCTTAGTTACATAATTCAGTTGTGAGATATGCTACAAAAAATTAAATTATTTAATATAAGTTTACGTGGTAAAATACAAGGATGATAATTTTATAAAATATAATTCTTAAATAAAAAGCTTTTTCTTTGAAAATGCTTGTAATTTTGCAATTGTAGAATATCTTCCATCTTAAAAAGAATCACTGCAAAAAATCATGATTAAATTCTATGAACTTTTTCAAATACATTTATATTCATTTTAACTATTATTTGCTTCTGATTTGATCATCGATTATTCTTTTAAATTGTATTTGAGATTTCATTGAAATATATTTTTAAATTTCATATTTTAATACAACATAGAATAGAACATACAAAATGCTTAAACGTCTCAAGGTGATTTTTTCCATGGTTGGACTGCAATACTCGGCATTTTTTTCAATATTAATATCTGTTAACGTGATATTTTTTAAAAAAAAATTCTCCTGTTTCTCATGTACTGTCTGTTCCTTTTCAAACAATTTCCGATTTCAAATGTTTTTCATGTTGTATGCCATCCATAAGCACGTACTCGAGTATCTTGCGTGCCGCGAATCGATTTCTGTTGTTATGTTTTCGTATATTGTCATTCTTCCGCGTTAACATGTCCGTAGTGTTCTCTGAAGTGTGAAAAACGCGATGTTCTACAAGATGAATCACCAAATGAATATTTTAGCATCTATCCGCGCCCTCAGGAACCATTGATCCATTGGATGATCTTTGACTTTTCATAAAGATGTGTTTATCAAGGAGGTGTGGTGAATATATTAACTTCGTAGGTCAAGGTCATGGTTCAGTAACTGTTGATGAATATCAAAGTTGGTCTTTAACCCGGAAGAATATGTTCTTTGTTGTTTTATTATTTTTATTTGTTTATTTCTCGTGCTTGTTTACACTAGGCTATTTTTGGAGGAAAATGCTGTTTTATTTTTTTAAAAATAATTGCAAAAATATGAAATTATAGTTAGAAAAAATGTTATGACTATTTGAATCTTGTTTTTTCTGCAGTTTGTATAATACAGGGGTGTTTGTGCTCCGGGGAAACCCCGGAATTCCGGGGATTTTGAACTTCGATACCCGGAAATTCCGGGGATCGTCGTTCAAAAGGAAGTAGGAATAATAATGAATTATTTATTTTGATCTGGGTAATTTTGTTTGCTTTGAAAGCAGAAAACGCAAGGTCAGTGTGTGTGGTGAAAGCTTTTCCTTTCTTTCTCCAAAGGCAGTGATAATGCGTGAAAAGGGGGGGAAAACTTCTTTTTTGTTCTTTCCTTATGGCGAGTTATGACTCATTCCCCCGGTTCTCGGACATTCTCTTCTGGATTCTTTTCGGCAAGTAGCCGCGGCAGAAAAAAAAGGGAGAGACTTCGTTCGACCAGATGTGCGATCACGTGACTCTGGGTTCAAAGGTCTTATCTCTCCTGGCGTGGCGCCAATAAGTAGAGAAGGGGGATTTTTCGCCGTATTAGCTATTTGTCATTGATCGCTTCGCAACTTTTTTTTTCTCCGCTGTGTAAAATTTTCGTTTCATTTATTGATGCACGTGTAAATTTTTCGTTTCGCTTATTGAAATATTTTTTTATTTATGTACGCAAGAGAATTTCACTTTGAAATTTCAGCATATGAAACAGAAATTACCCCTTAAAAATTCATATCTAATTAGTTTTACAGCATTAGATCCAGAGCTAAGAGGTAAAACCAGTACAATATTAGCTTTTGAAAAATTATCATCTTTTATGTCCCATATTTTTAGTGATAATGAAAAGTCAAAAGTAGAAGCTGAAATAAGGTTACACCAGAGTGATATTGATATCACCAAAGAAATGCTCTACACATCTGATGAAAGTGGAAATCAAGTCAAGTGTACAATTGATGAATATTGGTCTAAAGTTTTTAATTTAAAAGATGATTTCACAAATGATTATAAGTATCCTACATTGGCTAAATTGGTCAAAGCCTGCCTTAGCTGCTTCCATGGCCCATTAGTGGAAAGTGCATTCAACTTAATGGATACTCTTGTCACTGACTATAGAACCTCTCTTAAGATTGATTCCCTAGATGCAGTGCAGACTATTAAATATGATTTAATGGCTTCTAAAGAAACCTCATGTGAAAAATATGGCTCAAAAAATCCAATGACTGATCCAATTCACAAAGATCTCTTACTGAATATGAACAGAAGTTGGAAAACATATCAAGAGGACTTAAAAACATGTATTTCAGATGAGTCACCTATAAAAGTCTCTGAAAAAGCTTCTACATTAGCAGAAAAGCAAACTGCTTCTACCTCTGCATGTGCAGTTCTCGAGGAAATTTCTTCAACTGTAAATGAGGAAAATAAAAGTCAACCTTCCTGCAATTATGAAATTCACCACAAAAGAAAGACAAGCCCACAAACATCAGAAAATAAAAAAAAGCAGCAGAAATTAGATAATTTTTTTAAAAGAATTAATTCAGGTAATTTAAAATATTTGCATAAAATGTAGTAGTTTATATGTTTGAAAGTTTATGGTTATTAATTTTGCAAAAAAAGTAATTCATTGAACTTTTATAATTAGGTCATTCAATACTTCATAATTGTAATTTTTCATTTCTTCCCTCCCCCCTTCTCGAAACTCCAAAATGCCGGTAGTAAGTCTGTAAAAGTTTCAGGGGATTTTTTGGGCTCCCACAAACACCCCTGATAATATATATAATCTCTTGGTATAAGACTTAGCCGTATACCAAAAGCAATATTTGCTACCGCTACCCTACCATAAGGAATCAAGATTTTTAATTTAAAACCATCATATTTCATGCATTTTCTCACAGTATTTATTAGAATTTAAAAATAGTCCCAACCAGCATTCAAGGACTTTTCTACCTCTTATTTATTTCGTCCTCAAATCTATGATCTTCTGCGTAATGCCAGAAAATTGCAGTTTTCACTTTTTTTGTATTCAAAGTACAGAATGAAAAAGTATTATAATCCTCCAAAATTTCGACCTCGAGATTTTTATAAATCTTCTGCTTTAAGACATTCCCCGAGTCCGAAGAACACTTTAAAAAGATAAGTTGATCTGTGGACACGATAATTAAAGAAAGCACATAATGACTACTTGCCAGAAACTTGGTACGTGGTCTTTTCACCATATTTGCAGATATCTGTCTATGTTGGGACGTTGTATGGAAATTGTCTGTCCTTTCGTCTGCCTGGCATGTTAACTCGTTAACTAAATTAGATAGAGGAAACTAAACTTTGAAATTTTATCATTACATTTTGATCCAGTACGTTGAAGAGTTGGCCCTTCCTCAGTTTGTATATTTGCAAGTATGTGAACTCGAAACTGCAACGACTCATGCCAATGAAATTATCTGGTCCTGTTACAAACGTTGCTAAGGACAGATCACAAATTGCAATGTTATATAACGTTAATTAGGAGTAGAAGCCAAGTAGGATAAAGTATATTATCGTGCTATTCGGAATTTAGTATAAAGATAATTTATTATTCTGTCGATTATAGAAGGTTTTGAAATATCTGAATGGTGAAAAGTGTTCATTTCATGTTGTGTACAGAGAAATAGAAAAAAGTAATGAGCGAGATTTCAGCATAAGATTAGTCCACAGCTTTTTATCGTATTACCGCATTATCCTGCAGCTGTTGAAGCAATCTATTCCACATATACATTGTTGCGCGAATGAAGGTGTTCCAACAAGAACACCTTCAATCATGAGTAAGATGATTGAAGATTATGAAACACGATGATATTTTCGACTAGTGAGACAGATTCTCAAATCATCATAAATAGTTTTAATATAGTTTAAATTTGAAAAACATGCTGTTCGAATTAGATGCTGAATATCCTAACTCTGTAGACAATCTTAAAAAAAAAAAAATGATGTTCGATGGCATGATTTGTTGTTGCCCGTCAAAACAAGTTTGTAGTAGACAGCACCATGAAAATGGCAAATATAAAGCTTTAGAATTTCAGCAATGTATCATTGGTCGATCAAAGACCAGTTACAATCATATGTAGGGACATACTGCCTTTGATCATAATACTGGCTTATACTTATATATTGCATGTAGGATGCGAAACTTTCTACTGGATATTTTGTGGACGATAAATAATGTCATACTCATGCCAGATCATTTGACACCACCTACCTTAATTTGACAATATTACTCAAGGACAATTACTTACTTGAATCACTTCATGATGCTTACTACACTTTTGCAAGTGGGAGTTGTGGTACCGCCTGGAAAACGGGATATGTTCAACATATCTGTGCATATACTCTATCTTCTCCCAAAAGTCTTAACTACATTTTTTTCGGGATATCCGTTGTCTTGCAAGCAACCAGAAATTCTTTTTTTTGCCAATAGGACTATGTACTTGTCTTCTGCAAACATCATACTTCTAATATACCGTCCTCTGAAAAGTTTTCTACTTATTTCAGTTGCTTTAAAAGTTTTTTCCGGCTCATTGAAATTTTTTTGCTTTCCCTTTTCAGATTTATAAATATATTTCGCGATAATGAACTATGAAAGAAAAAAATCCCGATCAAAATCTATATATCATGAAATAAAAATACTAAAATGAAATATTAATTATAATAATTTGCTAAATATGTATATTTCATGAAGTAATTCACTTGAAGATGCCTTTCTAAATTAATATTATTGTTTGTTAAAATTGAAGAAAAATAAAAACATGCTACTTCCAAGTTATTGTGATTTCATTTGGTGTTGTGTCCAAAGCTTAAGAAATTCTCTTCTAGATCGCCCGTTAGTTTATATTTTGATGAGATAGAACCACACAATAAAGTAATTTCATTTTATCATATTTGTTCTATCTCTAGTGATCGAATAAACTAAAATCTCAGAAATATTAAAACAAATTTTTAACCAGCGGGAATGGTCTCTCCAAAACTTTCTCGTATGATCCTTATAAATGTGTCAATCCAGAGAACGCCTTGCATGGCACTGGCGTACGATAGTTACGAAATATTAACTTTTGGCATGAGTTTAGCATTTTTTGCTGGATCTGTCGTGTCATGCTTGGCGAGTTATTTGGCTATTATTCCCAGGCATGCGTTTTTTCTCCACCGATTGAAATAAAAATTTGGCACAAAGAGCTATTCTTGTAGTCACAAAATTCCATACCTAATTTAATATATTTAAGTCATTGCGTTTTTGAATTATCGCGGTTATATATTTCTGAAAGTACAGACCTACAGACAGTCAACCCGTTTTGGATTTGGCTTAAAAAGTGACAGGTGTCTACACTATAGGTATTAAATATGTATACGGAATTTTATCTGTTTAGCTCTCTTCGTTTTGTAATTATCGGGCTAACTTATATTCGAACAACACAATCGACGGACTTCTTCTGAACAGATTTGACTCAAAATTTTATTGTAAATCTGCCAAGCTGGTGTAAAGACCGTTGTAGTGAATAGCTTATAAGCCAGTTAACAACTACGCTACCTGAGCAGTTGCTTTTGTATCATGGTCATGTTGCTGGACTGCGAACCACAAGGTCCCAGGTTCTATCCTCGCCCATCCCAATCCACCACATTGGTGACACGGACGTGATAGTCTATGGTGAATAGCTTATAACCCAGTTAACAACGAACAATTGCTCGTGCAGCGTAGCTGTTAACTGGATTATTAGCTATTCACTACACCGTATATGTCTAGCTCAATGCCTTTTTGAGTTCACTTTCTCACAAACGGACAAACGTTTTTTTTTTTTTTTAACGTGTTTTTAAAACTCGGAGATAGCTAAAACGTGGTGATGCGTCAAAATGTCGAATTCTAATATACTACGTGTACGAGGAAGTATAAAAGGCTGAATTCATTAACGAAAGAAATTTTCTTCCAAAAAAGGAAGCTCAGTTTTTGCAGACGATTTAACCAGACCATGGCAACTGAACGAGTATGCAGTTTTGAATATAAATCTTAGTTGTGCACTTACGGTAAATTCAAATACATCTTTATCCAGAAATCAAGAACACTTTTAGCCGCTTTTTGGGAGCCGGGATTATCTGGCTTTAACAAGGAAAATCAGTTGAATATTAACAATAAAAATGGGAGCAATTAATACTTTTAAAGGGAAACAGAAATCTTTTCTTCAGGCTGTATTAAACGTAGTTGAAGAAAAACAGTTCAGAATGAAAATGCTTTCGACAATATTATTGTTACTTTTTATTTAACAAGAAATAACTTCCTATTTTGACATATGAAAATTTCTCCACTATTTGCTGATTATTTTTGTGAAATAATCGACAGTTTTATAAGCATAGATATATTTACATTTACAAGTTTACTTCAAATACTGATTGTAGAAATATTTTAATACTAGCAGAACCCATACGGCATTGCTCATGACATGATAAATGTCACCGAAATCTAAACCGCAATAAATAATTTTCTTCTTTTTTTTGTTGTTGTTGTTGTTCTTTTAGTTGCTTTGTGAGATCTTCGACCATAAACAGTACAGTAATAATTCTTGCACTCTTAATTTTCATTAAATTTTATTCATTTCTATAATTACTTGTAAAAAGTATAAAATCCTTTTATGTTCCGAATTTGTTATTGCCCTCTCCTAGCGTAAAATTCTGAGTTTAGGGCAAAACCATGAATGCCACAAATGCTTGGAATTTTATTTTCATAACCCCACATGTGACTTTAGTTATATTAGCGTATCTGTTTAAAGCAATAATGGAGCTATTTTGGGACGAACTTCGTAATTTTGAACTTCGATCAAATGACGAGGACGATATCTGAGCTGACATTCCCCTACTCCAAACTTTTGCACCACATCAGCTGGACATTTGGCCCCGACGGATTTAACGTGCGACAGACCCGCTTACACGACGATTTTTCGGTGGAATCGCTGCTCGAATTTTGGAACCCTCCGAGACCGAGATCTTACCACCCTGCCACCGCGGCATTTTACATGAGCGATATGTTTTTC
Organism: Argiope bruennichi; assembly: GCF_947563725.1. NCBI lineage: Eukaryota > Metazoa > Arthropoda > Arachnida > Araneae > Araneidae > Argiope > Argiope bruennichi. Next base: position 111,349,475 of record NC_079156.1, read on the forward strand.
GTAATATAGTAAAAAAAAGCTATATTTTGCATGATATTGGAGAGTAATATGCATGATATCGGTGAACAGTTATTACCAAATATCAATCTTTTTCATGAATTTAGCGTTTTTACTAAATATAAAGGGCGATCGTTGTCGATTTTTTTTAGGGAAAGGGGGGCAATAAATCACTGGCATGTGGTTAATACACAAGCATCAGAAAATTGCTTATGTATTTTGAATGCCTTTTCTTCGGAAGAATACCTCTTTTCGATTGAAAACAAACTTTGTCATAAAACTCAATTGTAATTACAAGATCACATGCCACATTTTATTTATTTAAGCCATTTCGTTTTTGAATTATTGCTTTTAAAGCATGCGAAAGTACTGATAGGCAAAGGTCAACTGTTTGGCAAATTTGACTGAAAATTTTGGTTTAAAAATCTACACTTTAGATGCTGAAATTGAGAACAGAATTTCTGTTAACTAAGTTGTTGAATTTTTTAATTATCATGTATATATATATGCATGCAGTAATTAATCTGTTAAGGAGTTGATCGATAAGTGATCTATCGCTTGACGGATTTGGATCCAAAATTGATAAGGATCTAATTATAAATACTAAAACATGTGTACGTATTTGTATGTATCTAGTTCTTTACCTTTTATAACTATTATGTTCATTCACATTCAGACAGACAAGTTTTATCAGAATGGATTTCGTTCAATATTTGATTGATATCAACAAATCTGTTGTAAAGACGACATGCTAAATTTCATCCATCTAGTCCAAAGCGTTTGTTTAGTTATCGTATTCACAGACATAGATCCAAAAATATGTTTCCAGGTGTCTAAAACGTGCCATTTTGTCAAAATCATCAGTTCGAAGTTTTTGATGATTACAGTGTATTTTTCTTTGCATACTTTCTAAACGGGAAAGTAAAAAGATCCGCTCAAACATGAGTCAACAAACTTAGAAGCATGAAGATTTAGTACAATACCCTGTAAGCTTTTTTAAAACATTCATATCTCACTTTGCACGCTTCAAAGGATGCATATTTCTGTTATTCTGCTTATTGTCCTCTCGGCAAAATGGAAAGCAAAGGCAGATTTCTTTTCGTCTTAGTATTTCCACATTCATTTCAATCATTAGACAAAAACAAGTGCGAATGCTCATTTAGGCATACCCTCCTCCCCGTCTCTGCATAAAATGGTGGACCTTGGATAAGGCCGCGAATTCTTTGCATAGCATTCAACAACGTCATGCAGAGTAGTTAAAAATTACAGATCTGATGATAATTACAAAGTACAGATTTTGGGCATGAATCTAGCATTCTTACTTTATTTATTTTGACGCCTTTTATGCAGACCGATCCACCCCAAAATTTGACACGGATTGTAGTCAACATAACGAATTTCAGAGATTCATATTATACTTTGAACCATGTCTGTCAAGCGGTTGCCCAGCTGTCCGTCCGTACTTTCTCATGCATGTTAACGCGATAATTTATAAACGCAATGGCTGAAATCAACGAAATTCGCTATGGTATCATATGACTACAATTGTTGTTCCGTGTAAAATTCTGATGTTAACTGATCTGCAAAGATTTGTGGTGAAAGCTTATAAGCCAGTTAACAACTATGCTACCCGAGCAATTGCTTTTGTATTATGGTCATGTTACTGGGCTGCGAACCACAAGGTCCCAGGTTCTATCCTCGCGCATCTCATTACAATTCGCCACAGTTTTGACTAAAACGCGTATTTTCAAAAAGGATTAAATAGAAATGATAGGTTCCTGCCAAAGATTTGTACTTTGTAACTATCACTAAATCTGTAGTTTGTAACTACTTTGCAGGACGTTAGTGAACGCCGTTCAATGTACTCGCGGTCTTATCCAAGGTCCAAAATTTTATACCGGCAGAAGGAGGGTATGAAATTAATTGGAGGGTATGCGAAAATATTACTGGAAGACCATTCCCATTGGTTTTTGTCTAACGTCTGAAAGGAATTTTAAAACAGTAACTTAAGTGAAAAGGAATCTACCTTTGCTTTCCAGATTGCCGAGAGGAATTTTACACATTACATTAATTCCTTATAATTTAAATATTAGTGATAGTTACTATGATATTGTTAGTGCTACGTGTGCATGTTGAAAATGGCATCTTCTTAAAGAATTTGAATTCTTATTGAATACATCAGTGATATGATGAATGTCGAATTGATTCTACATTGTTTTTGATTTGTTTTCCCACAACTAGGATATGCGCGGGGGAAAAAATTGTAAGAATGATTAATAATAAATATGCATGTAACATCTTAAGGTAAGACGGATTTCAATTTACGATTTTCCATCTTGAAGTGGATCTGTCATAATATAAAATCCGGGTTCAATAGAATTTTCTTTTGCATTTGAGTCTTATGCATCCTGAATATGACATCATCAATCTGTTTAATTCAGCAAATCAAACTTATCTATACTGGTTTTTATATTTTTTTTTACATTTGATTCCCAATTTGGCTTTTTCCCAAATCGGTGAAGAAGTAAAATTAATAATCATTTGCAAATCCACTACGGAAATCTTTGAACTCATTAGGGAAACAAGTAATTAAAAATCAACAAATAAAGATATTTTGATCATTTATGTTTTAAATTAAAGAAAAATGCTCGTCTAATGATCTCAAAACATTTAGAATAGGTAATGGAATTATTATATCGAGATATACGAAATTTTAGCTCCAACTCTTAATATTTTTCGGGCTGCTGTGGCTTGGTGGCAAATCCTCGGCTTCTGAACCGGAGGGTTTCAAGTTCGAGACCCGATTCCACCGAAGAATCGTCATGCAAGTGGGTCTGGTGCACGTTAAATCTATCGGAGCGAAACGTTCTTCCGTTGGTGTGGTGTGAAAGTTTAGGGAGGGGGAGTGGCAGCTCAAGTATCGTCCTCGTCATCTGACCACGTTTCGAAATTATGAGGTCTATCCCAAATAGTGTTGCTTTAAAGCGGGACTTTAATATAACTTTTCGACAAAAAGTGATTGATTTTTAAAAATTTCTTAATTTTTAGTAAATTATATCAGAAATACAAAGCAAATTTCTTTAGAATAACATTGTTTTATCTGTTCAATATTGTGTAGTCTCCCCCATAGCCATTAGAAACGGTATATTATGGATAAATACTTGCGAAAAATCATCCAGTAGTACATAAAATAATAATTAAAAAAAATTCTATTATAAATTAATACTTCGATTTTCATTGAGTCACTATGACAATTACTTGTGTGATAAATTCCATAGTTGTAAGTTTTATAGAATTGCAGACACACGAACAATTCCGTTTCTTATTCACATCATTACGTTTTTTGAAAGCACGGGGGTAATTCGCTGGTGTTGTCTACCAGAATTAAAAGAGAACCATCTGATTTCAGCACCGAATAAGTTTTAAATTGCTCTATTTTCTGTATCTTTTTTATTATTATTATTATTATTATTTTAAAAATTTTGAGGGACAGTTTTCTTTTCCATAAGGAAAAGTTTTTTTTCTTCCCTCAGGTCTTCTCTTTTGATATTTTAAAACTTTATACCAAGTCCAAAATTCTTAAATATTTGCTGATATCTTTTTTTAAAAAAATATTTCATTTATTAAAGTTTCAGATCAGACTTGCCGGATATTCAGTTTAAAATTCAAACTCAAGCACTTCTTTATCAAAAAACGAACATTGATCTTAAATTGCAGAAATTGAATAATCAGGATTGCATAAAAATAGATCAGATATAAGTGCGTTGTACTTGTTTTCCTTATCACCTAGCCATTAAAATCGAAAAATATTTCCGCTACACTGAAGGAAGAAAAAAAGAACACTATTCTTCCAGAGAGAAAATATCCGAATTGTTCCAGTTGTTGAATTCGCAAGGAAAAGTATTCTTAAAGCTTATGTCAGAAAAATTGCTTTTTTCCTCAACTGGAAATTAACCGTTAATTTTTTTTAAATTGATCGTGAGATTGGGAACAAATAGAATTACTGTCTTATCCTGTGTGTGTGTGTGTGTGTGTGTGTGTGTGTGTGTGTGTGTGTGTGTGTGTGTGTGTGTGTGTGTGTGTGTGTGTGTGTTATAGTATAAAAATAATACCCAAAAATATCTTAGTATAAAAATAATCTTTACATATTCTTAAAATTCAATAAACATTGATTTTTTTAAATTTTTTATCAGTTTTTAAAATTAATTTAAATATTATTTTACAACAAGAATTTTTTTTATTCTTGTAAAATAATAGTAAGAATTCTGGAAGCTCACCAAAGTTATTGATAAAAGTCGCAATTAAAGTTGTAGACATTTTTTTTAATCAAAATGATGAAATAAACTTCTGTTTCTACAAATCATTATTAGCGGAGCAGATTTCAGGAAAACGAATTATATATTTGCTTAGTTATGAGAAAAATATGTAAAAGATTTAAATGCTATTAATATGAAGGCATTTTACATTGTTTTGGATTAAAAATTAGATTATATTGTTAAAAAGTTAGAAATAGAGTGTATCCACTTTTCACGAATTTCAGGACTGATAGAAAATAAGGGAAATGCATAGTAAACTGAACAGAAAGACAGTAAGGCTTTTAAAATAGTATCAATTATATACCTATCAGAATTTGAAGCATAAAAATAATTTGATGAAGAAGCCACCAGAACCACGAATTGAAAATTCGACGAACCAATTAATTTGTTAAAAGCGGCTGGTGAAATAATAAATTCGAGTAGGAATTCGATTTTTATTTCAGCCGATTGTCTATCGGAAATCAAAATTGCTCAGAAACGGAAGATAATAAAAATAATATTTTGGAGATATTATTTCTTTAAATTTTGAGAAAAGTGTTGTATTCGGTATATTTTTTTCATGCACATTGATAGTGATTCTGTACTCATTGGTGGATTTATTGTTAAATTCATTTAACAATTAATCAACAATCAGAGTGTTAAACGAGAAATTCAATATTTTTTATACTGTCATATAGAAGATTTGTAATTTTAAATTCCATTTAGTAAGTCTGGCATTGGCCAATATATAATTTCTTGTAATATTCCTTTAACTATTGAAAAAGAAAAGAAACACAGCACTAAAGTTTTAAAAATTGGAATAAAACGTCAATCTATTGCATGCGAAATTATTACTCAAATATAAGTCTTAAAATATTCATATAATTTTCGTTTACAGTTGAATTTTATTCGCTAATATTTTTGAAATTGAATTTTATTCAGTAATATTTTTTAATTCCTTTTCTGAAATTTCGTTCCATTCTGAAAATATTTCCTCATTTGCCAAGCTGACAAAAATTACATATTGTTTGAAACAAGACTGGAAACGAAGTTAGCCAATATACGATAATTTTCTCATTCAGTGCCTTAGGTGTTTCTTAGGTTGCATTTCGTGTCGCAAGGATTTCGAAGTCACGTGCACAGCGTGTGCATACTCTTACAGGTTCATTATTTCACCTTTTCAAGACGCTGTTACGAAAGTTTTCCTTCAGATATTGTACTCGTTTTTTCAACATGAAGTTGTCAGTCGCATGTAATGAAAGGACAATGAAAGAAAAAATTGAAATTTGAACTAAAAAATCTGACAAATTATATCTATAAAAAAAGTATATTCTTTTTTTCTGATATGCAAGTTTCCTTGATTTGAAAGAGAGAAAAGTACCATCTATCTGGAGAAAAAATTCGATTTTATTAAGAATTCTAATATTATTGCTAATTTATTCATTCGGTATTCTTAATTTTTAGGATATAATCATCCGTTAAGAAAGGAGAGATAAAATAATATTTTAAACGAAATTTACATTTAAAAATATTTATCAAATGTTAATTTGACAAAAAGTAGATTTATCATAAAATCTTGTTGTCGTTTGTTTATTTACCTATCTTGTCTTCTAGTTTTTGTTTTCAGTTATTAAAAATCAAAAATAAAATTTAAGTCTTATTTGTTTGCTTTTGTTATTACTAGGAAATGCAAGATATTTTCTGCCTAAATAGCAAAAAAAAAAAAAACGCTCGGACTCAGCTCATAAGTAATCGAGTTCTTTTTACCTTTCTAAATCTTTCCAATGTGAAATCGTTTGGTATTTAGATTAAATGATATGATCGGGATTAAAATATTTACATATCAAATATTTTTAATAATAAAAACTATTTTTGCATAAAATTTTTAATACACAGAATTTTTTTTATCATCCGAACCGTTTTTCAATTATAATGTGACTATTATTTAAACCAGGTAATTTTTAAAAACCACGAAAAGATTTTTTTTTTTTTTTTTTGCAAATATTATTATTTTTATATACTTCAAATTTTGTTTGCCAATATTGCATTGTAATAAAAATTTGAATTCATTAATTAAGTCATTAATTTTTCAATAATAAAAAAATGAAGATAACTAAATCAATCGTTGTTCCTGATACAAATTATTAATCGTCTGCTTTAAAATTTTTCTTTCAATATTCTTCCAGAATTCCAACGTGTTCAGCAATCGTTCTTCGTTTGTATTCTTATTTCTTCAGCAATAAAATATATTTCGTTTGCTTTCAAAAACTTTAATTTCTTTGTCTTCATTTAAATTTAAGAATTAGACTTATGTTTTTATTAAATGTAATTAAATCGCTGCTCCAAATTTCTCACTACGCGGATTTTTATTCAAATTTAAATTACAATTTACTTATCCAATATTTATTTATCATTTCGTTGAAGATACAAATAAAGATGGCAAATTTTAATGGCTGCACTTTTTAAAGTTAATTAAACAAACTTTAGAATTAAAAAAAAACTTTGTAAAATAATATTTTTAAAAAATGAAAGAGAAATATCAGTTACATGTCTGTCAAAAGGAAATATTTTGCCGATGTGATCGTGAAGTTCAAAAGATTTAATTGAAATTTTTAGCTATTATTGATCACAGCGAAACTAAGGCGGCTAATTAAGAATATAAACATTTTGAATAGACGCCGAAAAACATTCCCTTTTATTCTGAAAATTGTATCCGAATTGTATCGAAAAACATCAAAATTATAAAATCCAAGCACGGAAGAAATAAATTTTGAATGGAAAAATGCAATTTTACATATTCTTCAGTGGATTTTTGTTTAAATCATTTAAAGAAGTTTTCGAAACTATTATTCATTGTCTCACGTTATAACATATAAATTACGTAGTATATATGAAAAAGTTGAAGAAAAACACTCCCAGTATTTTTATCTTACAATTAATTGGTGATTCTTCAAATAAGAGGTTAACATTCTCGTTTAGAAGATCATAAATAAATAGATAAATGAAAATGATGTAAACATCTTCTTGTACCGCTGCCAGAAAACGTTTCTGGTGTTTTATGGCTGCACTTGGCGCAATGGTTCTCGCATCCAATAAAGAATATAAACGCTTTCGCATACCTATGATTATAAATAGAATTAAAAAATAACTGAACTGAAAGCTGGGATTTAATAAACAAAGTTAAAACTTCAAAAAATAAACCTCTCAGTTGTAATAAAAAAAGAACTTGAAAACGACGAATTTCCACGATTCAAATCTTCTCGAATACGAAAAACATATTTTTTTTAAAATATCCGTTTATATTTTTATCTGTCTGGTAACACAATAATTCTAAAACGCTTTGATTTAAGTGGATGAAATTTGGCATTTGGTCTTTACACCAAATTAGTAGATTTCTCTCAAACATTGAACGAAATCCATTCGCAGAAAGTTTGCCTGTCCCAATGTAAATAAGCACAGTAACTACAAAACGTAAACAGATAGATGAATAAAATTTGGTGCAGAAGTTTAGCATCTAAAACCAAAGGGTGGACCGTCTATTGGTGTATACTTTCGTATACAGATTTAGCATCTAAAGTATTGATCCTTATCAAATTATGAATTAAATCTGTTAGCACTTTGGCTATTTCTTTGTCTGTACATATGCATATAATTAAGCGCGTTAACTTATGTAAATGTAATTTGATGTATGATATTTCTTCTAATATTGTAGGATTTTTTTCATGAAATTTTAGTTGTAATCGAACAAAGAAAAGGCATTCAAAATGTATATTCATTTTTTTATCACTATATAAACTGATGTGCGAATCTTTGAAAATGAGGTCTGTGTACTTGTGCCATTCGGTGCCTTTGTCCAAAGAGCACAATTTCATGCAGGTATTTTATAATACTTTTATTGGAGAATAAGCATGAATTTTCGGGAAGAGCATTCCAGTGGCTTATTAGTTGAGATTTTTCGTTATAATGAATTTTCCAATTCTTGATTGAAGAGACCGATAAAGGGAATTAAAAATTATAATTTAACTTCCGAGGAGTGGATCCTAGCACAGCCCACCTCTTGGCGTCTTTTGGAATTCTCGCCAAACGAGCGGCGATAACGTCGCCAATGTGGCAACCTAGACGGAAATTTATTTTTTTCATTTTTTTATTTTATTTATTATTATATTTATTTCATTTTATTTATTTATTTTATTTTTATTATTATTTATTTATTATATTTATTTTATTTCATTTATTATTATTTCTGGCCTTCAAGTATCGTTTTTAATTGAAAAATAATAATAACAAATATTCAATTAGTAGTCAACTTAGCAAAATTTCAAATAAGTCACCAAGAGGTGGGCCCATCTAGGATTTTACCCTTCGGAGTTTGCTCTAAAACATTTTACTTATTTGTATTAAAAAAATTACATCTTTCATAACTGAAGTTATTTCAAATGAAAACTTAGTTCAAGAGAAATCTAAAGATTATTTCATCCTTCTAATTTTTCCTCGTTCTCATTAATTTTTAAATTAAAAATCGATATGAAATCGATATTTAATTTAAAAATCGATATGAAATTGACGTCTTTGCCTCGCAATAGAAAGATGCATTCATTACCTTGTACTTAAAAAATATTTCTAATAATAAAATTTAAATAATATATAATAATTAACATAAAATTTAAAGATCAATTAATATTGTTCTAAATGTTATTGAACTCAAAATTTTACTTGGAGATTTATTTCAAAGATTTATAATTGTTTAAGAAAAAAAAAAATGACTCCGTGATTAACAAATTTGGACATATGTTCCGGGCCGCTGTAGATTTTCATTAAATTGCATATGTCTTTAGAAAAATACACTGTACAGTTACTATAATTGAAATCTTCTAAAAGTAACTATATGTTTCATTTACATTCCAGGTCATTCAAATGTACGAAAGGTCATTCATTAAATGCGAAATTTCATTTAGTTCTTGCGCAGACAAGTATAACAACATTTTCCAGACATTTTGATTTTATTCTTTTTCTAATCTCACCCTTTTTCGACCCGAGTGTTGCTTTTATATTTCTTGTTTGTGACATCGTAGCATGAAATTAACCATGAACGAAGTATTCACCTTTCAATCAATTGGCTGAATGACTGTCCTTGTGACGTATTGATTTTGATAGACAAGGCGAACAGGAATTGAAATCATTTGATAAAATGAGTTGTTGTTAGTCGATCAAATTATTGGTGCCAGCATGCTTCCGTCTGTAAATTTAATGTTTAATCGATTAAAGATATCGATGAAAATTTCTAAAATGTACTAGATTTCTCATTTTTAGTTTCATAGATGCGATGTAAAAAACAGAAAATATTGTAAACAATAAAAATTTCGATCTCGAGATTTCGACGAATCTCTCTGATTTCAGACTTCCTTGAATCTGGAAAACACATTTTTGAACCTATGCTTGTCTGTCTCTCTGTGAACACTGTCTTGTATTAATTTTTACTGTCTCATAAATTTCATTTATGTATTTATTTATTTCTCTTTCTTATATACATAGTTATAAAAAAAACTGTATTATAATCTTCAAACATTCGAACTCGAAATTTTGACGAATCTCCACGCTTGACGACGGCGCGCTTCTCTGAGTCTAAAAAACATATTTTTGGAATTAAATTTCTGAACATAACTCCAAAATGCTTTTGAGCTAGAAGGGTGAAATCTGGTGTATGGTCTGAACTCCAAATTTGTAGATTTGTGCCAAATTTTGAGCGAAATCCATTGAAGAGGTCTATGCGATTGCCCAAATTATAAGTTAACACACAAAACGAAGAGAGCTAGATGAATGAAATTCAGCACAGATATTTAAAATCTAAAGTGGAGTTATGTGTCAAATTCGGGACCAAATCCATATATGAATTGACTTTCTGTCTGTCAGTCTTAACTTTCATAAACCTGTAAACACGATAACTTAAAAACACAATGGCTTAAATTTATGAAATTTGGCATGCGATCTTGCGGCTTTAATTATAGTTCTTTTTCAAATTCTGTTTTCAATCAAATGGGGAAAAGAAACTAAAAATATATAATCAATATTCATTTTGTCAAATGTGTAATCAATAATGATATTGTATATTAAATACATCTTGGCGCAGCATGGCCATGTTTGGCCTTTGTGCCATTAAAATCCAACTCCGTATTAAATACATCCCAGCAATGAATCGTGAAAGATCGCACGCTGATAGCCAGCGGTTAATAATATAAAATGTTCAACGGTATGCAGTTAATAATATACAAGTACATACTGTTTATTAGAGTATACGAGACTGGTAATAAAAAGGTGTGATAAAAAAAATTACACTTTTTTTTTTTTTAAGTCTATTTTATGTAACGTGCGTGAAATATTTTTAAAACTTCCAGAAATAGGATTTGGACCAAAATTGCACACTTCTTTTTTTTTATATATATAATTATGCTATTTGCATTTTCAAATTTTTCTATTAAAAAAGGTCGATGAACTGTAATTATAAATATTTAAAAATCATTCACTAAAAGTAATACTGAATTTTATTTATATTTAAAAAAAGAATTTAAACATTTACATTTTTCGCATAGGAGAAATTTCTTAATCTCTGTGTGTACGACTTAATTCTGTGGTAACGGTATGACTGGCTGTAGTTAAAAGTGGGGAGTTATTTCTTAGTAAAATGTAGGCTAACTACAAGCTTCTTTGATTGCTTTTAAGGTAATCAAATATATAAATATTGAGGTAAACAATTTTAGTATCCTTTTTTAACTCAATTTTTTGTATTTGATTACTAAATAAATAAATACAGTTGTTACAAATCAGAAATTAGTGCTTAAGGATGTTTATAGGATAGCAAATTTTTCAAAAGAGGTATTTTTAAAATGTGGGCTGCATCTAAAATGCACACTGATTCACTCAATATTAGTGAATTTTAGTGAATTTTATTTCTGTAAGAAAACTGCAAAAAAAAAAATTACATATTTTGTACATTTTTGGTAATATTTTTTGTAAATGTAAGATTATTAAAATTTGTAAGATAAATTCTTTTTTTTTTTTTCTTCTTTTTTTTTACTCTATTGGAATCTCTAAAAAATCTATTCAAGGTATTTCTCGTGGAATTGTGCAAATCGGTTATAAATTATATTTTTTGTTTAAGGTTATTAAAAATCATGAAAAACTGTTTGATGTCATTACTGTTGCTTAAATTATGATTTTTTATTATTGAACTTTCAAATTTTTGCTAAACATGGTGCATCTAATAATATCTTCACTCTGAACCCTTAAGTGTTAAGAACAACACCTGGAGTGCGTCACTAACCACCAAAATTATAAGAATATGAAAAAATAAAAGTTGAATTGTCTTTGATTAACTTGAAATGAAAAGTCTTTTCGTATTGAAATTATAGTACAATCTTGTGAATCTAGATGACGCTCGTGTAGCTGAAGAAAAATTTCCCGCCATGTACAGCTGAACTCACTACGTTTATTATGTCCAAAATAACATTACTTTTTTAGAAATCGAGATCACTAAATCTGTCTTATAGTTTTATTTATCATTCAAACTAAGAATACTAATTGCTTATAGAGGTAATCATTTAGAATTATTTCTTAATTTAAAATTATCATCTCTACAAGCAATACTTAGATTTTGGAATATTGATTTTTTTTTCATGTTAATACCTCGAATAAGTACAAGAGAAATTGTATATAAATTTAAAATAATATAAATTTAATATTTAAAGTAAATATTTGTATGTTCGTCTCGAATAATAAATATAATAATTTGAAAATATATATAATACTGTAAAAACCTGGAAGTGTTTGGAATATTGGAAGAGTACTTATTGTGAATATGCATATTCTTAAATGGAAATAATTATGTGAAGAATTGTGTATGTATATTGTAAATAATTATTAATGCTATATTTGGCAGAGGAATTTTAGGAGGCATATTTGGTAGAGTTAAATATGATAATTGTTGGAGAAGAACCAATTCTGAAATTTATGAAAGTATAGAGGATTAAATTAGCAGGACACTTTAGATCGAATCACTAAACTATATTTTTTTTGGCTAAAAAAGGCTAATTACCCGAAAAAGTGGGATATTAAAACATAGGTGGGTTGACTGCCAGCAAAAAGGCTTGAAAAGCATTAAGGTGGTAAATTTTTCTTAAATCTTAGCCAAGAATACGATTGCATGGAATGAAATTTTTGTTAATAATACACAAGTACATTTATTAGAGAATATGAGAAAGTTTCAAGGAGATCACTTTCATTGGTTTACTTCTTCACTTAATCAAGTTATTATTTTCGAAAATCATTTAATTGTCATTAACATTTTCCAGTAACATATCCATAAAACACACATTGTGTATTAACCATATCCCAGCGATAAATCGACAAAAAAAAAAAGAAATCGGCAAAGGTCTCATGCTGATAGACTCTTTGGTCACTATTATTCGCCAAATGCGTGCAGATAATAATACACAAGTGCATTTATTAAAGTATACGAGAAAACTTAAGAAAGACCATGCCCACTGTTTTACTTCTTCACTTAATCAAATTTCACTTAATTGTTTTTGAAAATCATTTAATTTTTGTTAATATTTTCCGTTAACATGTCCTTATTTTTTTTTTTTTTTTCCAGGATAAGAGTCCACACCATCCATGCATTTTTATATATGATTCAAGTCACCATGGGCTATTTCCTCATGCTAATCATCATGAGCTACAATGCTTGGCTAGCCATAACAGTATTCACTGCAGCTGGATTCAGTTATTACTTCTACAGCACATTCGTTCTCTACAGGCCGACTGTAGTGCCCATCGAAATATTGTCACCGGAAGAGTACGATCAATAATCATCAGTCATTTCCTTCTGTTTAAATGTCACACCTGTTGAGATTTTTTTTTATTGTTTTTACTTCTGGTATAAATAAAATGGAGTTTACGGTATTCATTTAGCTGCTATTTTCTTCGATGCTTCATGCCTATGTGATATCGATTATGCAATATACTATGACTCAGCTAATCCGCGTCTGGGTTGGGAAGGACGAAGTGGCATCAAGGTCATCAAAAACGAATAATATCTTAAACTCCATTTTAGCCATTTTGTTATGCATACATTTTTTTTTTTTTTTGGTTGTATTAGTTGAATTTACATTGAAATCTGAATATGGATAATGCTGCCTTTATTTGTATGCATTTATTCTTGTATGTTTACTTAGAAACATTGACTTGCATGAGAAAGCGTTGCTAAATCTAGAAACATTGACATGCATGAGAAAGCGTTGCTAAATCAGCGAACGTTATTTAAACTGAAATATTTTTATGGTTCATTAAATATATTTGTAGCATGAGCCTGAATTTTCAGCTGTAAGTTTTGTTCAAAAAACAGATATTTGCTCGAAAATGTTCTCATATGGTTTCATTAGGATTCAGTGGATTATTCATTGCTCATTTTGTGTTGCATGATCGGGTAAGAACAGTAAAAAGCAAATTGTTTCTAATTCGTTATTTTAATTTTAAATGAAATATTTACTGGCTTCTTGAAAAAAGTCTGGCAAATTAACTGAAATAAAGATAAATATCTTAAACTGCGTAAGTATAGTAACATTTTACATAAATCAGTAAAAAAAAAATTAAATAAAGAAAAGAAGAAAAAGAATAAAATATTATTTTTTATTTAATTATTTTCCTTCTAAGTACAGGAGAAGCACACACACAAATACAAATAATTTTTACGTACATTGAACTTTTTTCTTGCTGACGCAAATGCTGCTGCTTGTTATGATGATAGACAGTTTGTCAAAGAGCCAGCAAACAGAACGAGTTTTTTTGCAGACGATTCTTGGCTTATTTTCAATTTATTTTGCTCTTTGGTACCGTTCTAAACTTTTGGCGTGTCGAAAATCGTTTTACTTCATTACATTTAATCAAAATTAAGCTCTAATATGAACAACATTTTCTTGAAATATTTATATAAGGCTTTTCTGTAATAATATTCTATAATGGCAATCGCTTATGAAAAAAATTAGGCCAAAATATACAGACATCTTTTGACATTTCTTAAGTTTTTTTATGCATTCATTGCGAATAAGAATGATTTTATTGGTTAAACTGGATAATAAATTTATTTGTAAAAAATAAAAATCTTTTGTTTTATCTTAGTAAATGTTCAAATTAGTTTTACTTCTGTAAAGAGACAGAGTATTTAGTAAAACTGGGTTATTTTGTTTTCTTTTTTTTAAAATGGCGATTTCCATTTCGAAAAATTGAATTAGTTGATTTATTTTAGGGATGGCTTTATATAGCTTGTAAGAGGAGATTGCGCTGTATTTTAGTAAGCTCAATACAGTTTCAAGTATCACCTTCGGCTATTAAAGAATTCAGTTGTTAGTTATGGAAGGTGAACTTTTGAATAAATTGTCATTTCATTTTAAATCCTCTTAAATTCGGGAAGGTAATTATCTCGAATGGTTTGGAATCACTTCTAATATAACAGCAAATCTTTATGGGCAACTAAACTTTCCAAAATTTTATTTCAGAATCTCTGTAGATATTATGTTTTGTTTTTTAAGAATTTTTGTTACTTAACATGAACTTCTATTCTGTGAAGAGTATTTGCGAATTAAACCACTTTTGTGTTTCGACATTCATATTATATAAATAATAATCGACTGAGTGTTAAGAGATTCCATATAGACGTGATATTGGTATTAGATGACACATGCGTACAAGTATCCTTAGATTTTCCAACTGTTATAAAACCTAGAATTATAGATGACTTTCGATGAAGTCACGACTTGTTTCTAATAGCTATTCTGGTCCGCCATTGGCCGCTGCCTTTACCATTGTTATATTAACGCATTCAAATTGAAATTCTTTATCTTGCTTCATTTGATGTTCAAGCAGGTGTTCGTAATTTCTTCAGGCAGTGTTACACATATTCTTTTAAATGTTCAATCAACTCTATAATATTTATGTATCATTTCATAGATTTTTGCGTTTATGTGTATAAATTATTTTTGTCCAATCATATGCGTTCATCATTTCTTTTTTTTTTTTTTTTACTATTATTATTCTTAATTCATTCTCATTTAAGATATTTTTTATTTTTCATTGCGTTCTTAGAAAAAGCTTGCTTGTTACCAAAAAAAAATGTTTCATTTTAATCAAGCTTATTTTATTCTTTATTCAAGATTTTATTTATTATCAATGTTCAAGTGATCTTAAAAGTGGGGAGATCTCAAACTATGCAATGGTATTATTGTATTCTATTTAAAACTTTAGATCTAATCTTTTCTTTTGAAAAATCTCATATGTACAAATAGAAGTTGTATTCTACTTGACTTTCTATCATTCTATATGTATTTTTTCTATGAGAGAAGTTTTAATTGGAATAAAAATGCTTAAAATTGTTTCTATTCCTTTTTATTCGGCTCACTGCATTACATATCAACAAGGATAAAGCTACTTCCTTTTTTTTTTTTTTTTTAGCCCTAATATTCAAAGCATGAAATGTATTTCGAGAAATATAGAAAACAAATCCATTTTGTCACTTTGAAAGAATTTATCGTCTGCTTACATTAAATGAAGCAAACGATAAATTCTTTCTCCGAGCGTATATTATTCTTCTGTTCATCTCAAGTTTTTTTTTTTTTTTTTCAAACTTTTTTATTAGTAGGAACAGTTGTTCTCAGACTATCCTTTCATTTCTGGGTATATTTTCGTCTTAATCTTTAAATTAATGTAGATAAATTATTGCCTTACTGTGTTTAAATATTAATGAAATGAATTTCTTTATAATCTACTTTCTCAAATCTTAAAATTTTAATTTCATTGATTCTTCATTATAAACTTTATACAGCTTTATTCAGCTTTTTATGAATAACTAACTGTAAACCAAACAATAGGCAAATTTAAAACATCAAATGAATTTTAAAAAGGTATTTTTTTATTTAAATTAGAAGAATGAAGAATTTATATCACTTTATTTTTAATGATGATTTGCAAATGAATATTATAAAAATATCAATAACACACTTACAACTAACTATCCAATCTGATTCAGACATTCTTCGATAGGTGTCGATGGGCTTCAGGCGGGACATTTATATTTTGTCGTTTTAGATTTTTAATTGAATAAAGTAAAATTTATGAAAATTGGAACACTATTATAGCATTATTTTTAATAGGTACTTTGTGTCATTCGTTCTATTTGAAAATAAAAACTGAATTAAAAAATTTTTACATTTTTTTTCCAAGATAGGGTTATTTTTATTTTCAAGTCATAACTATTTAAAAATTTCGTGAAAATATTTAATAAAACTCCCATTATCTTCTTCATTTTACTTACTTATTTTACTAACTGATTTGTTGTTTTTTTCTCCATGAATTAGTATAAAAAAATCAGAAATAAAAAATTTTATGCACATGTTTCTTTTAGAAGCAGTCCCAAAATAAATTTCTTCAGCTTTCAAAAAAATGTATCTATACGCATCCACTTTTTTTGCAAACAAGTTTCTAAAAATATATCAT
Organism: Argiope bruennichi; assembly: GCF_947563725.1. Lineage (NCBI taxonomy): Eukaryota > Metazoa > Arthropoda > Arachnida > Araneae > Araneidae > Argiope > Argiope bruennichi. The sequence continues at coordinate 111,366,307 of NC_079156.1, forward strand.
TTAACATAATACTGCCCTTAAATTTTGAATTCTAAACAGGGTCCTGATTGCTAGGAATTGGTTTCGAGACCGGAGGGCTCCATATTCGAAACCTTATTTCACCAGACCACGTGTTGATTGGGCATGATACACATTAAGTGTGGAGTCAAAGACTGAGTGCGAAGATTATAATTTAAAAGTTTGAAGAGGGGAACGTTGGTTCAAGTATCTAAACCTGATTCAAATTTACGTTGTCCGTCAAGATAATCCTTTTCGTTTCTTCAAAATGGGACGCTAATACAAAGAACTACATTTTTAAAAGGAAGCATAGTATTATGTTTACGTTTTAATGCGACAAACTTATAACGGTTATGATTTTTTTTTTTATTCCACAATCTAAGATTGTTTTGCGAATCATTTGCAATGGTTCATTTGAGGAAGTTCGAAAGCCTTGTACTTTCCATGAATAAATCGACAGATTTTCTAGTATTCAAATCATATTGTCACGTAGATACTCTAGTGCGGAACTCAATGACACACACAAGAAGTAGAGCTAAACCAATTTATTATCCGAACTCAGAACACACTGACTGACAAATCTTCTGCTTTTATACTAGCAGGGAAAGTTCCAGAATACTTTTCTGGAGACAGTAAGAAAAGTCCAGAACACTTGTCTGGTAAACTAAAGAATTTTCCTGAATCTTCTGGAACATGAAATAAAGGGAAACATAAAATTAAGGAATTAAATATTTACATATACTATGAATCTCATTATCTCTAGCGGGATTCGAACTTACGGTCTCGGTTTCAAATACTTTTAAGAATAGTAGAATACATAACCAATGAATACGAAGAATGCACAGGAGTGGAATTCCTAGATATGCAGTGTCTGAATAAAAGAATTTATCTACAAACTTATGAAATATAATACCCAATCTCGCCAACACAAATTAATTGAATTATATTGAGAGGGAAGAAAATTTATAACAAGAGTAAATAACGTCCTGTCCTCACCAAAAACAATGAAAGCATGAATTCTAAGGGAAGGAGGAGGATTGTTCCCGCCAAAGCAATCTATGCTGACGACTTCCTCAAACTACACCAGATAATAAATAGAATGTATGCAGATGATATTACTATTCTAGCGAAAAATAAAAACTATATATATATATATATAGAAGCAGCCTAGCAACGCTTGGTGATTAGTACCTTCCAAGACCGGCGGTGAAAGTCACGGCAAAACATCGAAGGCAATGTTCTTCTCTAGCTCCATCATTTCCGGGGCTAGGCGCTCCGTCAACCAAATTCACTATCGTGCTTGATGATTGTTCCCTTAAATGGAAAATGACCATTAATGTACAGAAAACAAAAGCGTTCTTCTTCGTCAAAAATAAAAAAAGTCAAGAATTCACATTAATAATCAAATTATGTCACAGTCTCAGCTAGCCAAATATTTCAGACACTTACTAGATTCGCGATTAAGTACTAAAAGCCATTTCACCTCTATGAACTAGCCTTTAATAGCATGAAGTTCAAAAATGAATAAACATGATAAATTGCTCGAAAAAACAGCGATCTTGCGCTCTTATCATTAATTACGGCTGCCTCATTTGAGCTGCAGTTGCTTAATCCAATTTGAAAAGATAACAATAGAGTAAGAATAATTTGCAAAACAAGATAGTATATACGAAAAGAATATTTTACAAAAACAAATTCTGCTACGATTCTTGAAAAGAATTTCCAGAAGTTTTCTTAATAATCTCAGCAATCGAAACGAAACCCTCAACTATATTTAAAACTATTTCTTCAAACCCAAGAGCAAAAGACCTTGAACATTTTAAATGCTTTAATGAGCAAAAATATAAAATGCAAATAACGATGATCAAACTAAACAATTTGAGCTTGCACAAAAGATCCTTGCAGTAGAAGCGGAATTTCAAAGAGCGCGCAAAGTAATAAATACCAAACACTATAATAGAAATCGGACATAAAAGAGTGCGTCAGGTAATTAAAAAAGGGACTCTTATGATAGAACTTCAAAGAATGCGCCAGCGCAATTTCAAAGGATAGCTAATCATCCCACGCAGAGAATGTTGATAACAGTGAATATTGATAACAATAACCTCGTGCAATAATTCCATGCTTTATTTCCTTTTGAGTTTCTACATTAGATGTGATCCAGCCAGAGTCCCTGCACGGGTGATGCATCCTTTTTTCTTTTTTTTTAGAGATGTCGCCGCCAAGCTGTCTTCCTCAAGAAACACCTACTATACAGATTCACACAGGCCAAGTTACCGAAAGATCTAGTAGATGCTGAATCAACATTGAAGATTAAACTTTTGAGAGGTCTCTAGGTCCCGTAATTACGTATTCACCTGTATTCGTATTACAAAGAAAAAATATTGTAATTATCAAAAAAAAAAAAATCGATCCCGAATTCGATTAATCTTCGAGTTTTAGATCTACCCGAGTCTGAAGAATACATCTTTGCAGTTATGCGCGACTATTTGAGAATAATTTAAAAACGCATTGAGTTAGAGAGGTAAAACGTGGTATGCTACTCTACCATCAAATATTGTTTGACAACGGATTCTAAAACCTTTCGAGCTTCTGCGCATGCGTTAGGATGGATTTAATTTGTCAAAGTAGGGGTGAGAGGAAAAATGAAAGCAGGAGATGTTTACATTTAACAATAAAGTAAACACGGATTACATGGACTGAATTAAAATAATATAATACGATCAAAAACGACACGATACTCGCAATCACATGAAAAATTGAACAAAAAAGTATCGCATAGAGCGGAAATCAAGGTCATGGAATGTTGAAGAATTCCGGAAATGCGCTCATCGTTCTGCTTCTCTCCACTTAGTGAAATAGAATCGTCTAAAAGTGGTCGTCTTAGGATACTGAAACGTACAGTATCAGAGATGATTGCGTACTTTGAGTTATACGAATCACAGATCTTTTTCTTTTCGACATTTGGATTTTTTACTGAGGCTCACTAACTTCCTCGAATTTTGTTTGGTTAGACCTGAGATTTCATTTATAACAGCCAAATAAGATTTTTTTTTTTTTTTTTGTTTCAAAAGATAACTTTTCAAATGCAAAAATTCAGACAGTTTCAGTTGCGATCTTAAAATAATCAAAATTGAATGTTCCTAAAGTAAATTCGCATGTATTTTGGTGACCTCTATCTATAGTGACTTCTCAAAACTTCTCAAAAAGTACTTAGCGTAATTCTGTCCGAAACAAACATATCATTGTAACATTTAACTTAATTTGGAAGATTTATGCTCAGAATTTCGAGAATCATTTTCCTGGTGACTTAATTTTTATTGAAATTATTAAGATAAATATATTTATTAGAAATTTCGATAATTTTCTTTAATTAACTTAATTTTCTTGATAAACCTTTTACTTTAATAAGTACAATTTATTAGACAACGCAGTTAAATGCATTCCCCCCACCAAAAAAAACGTGCATTAAATGAACTGATTACATGCTGAACATGTTATGCATAAAGAAATATCTTCATCAAGTTAAATATCTTTAATCCTGCTCTATATTGTTAAAAGCTTGTAAAGTTGCTTCTCAGCACGGTTAGTTGAATCACTGGAAATACAGTTTTACGATTGGCCCTGCTGCATCTGTGATCTCAGAGCTTGGCGACGAATTTGGCCACTTTGGCGACGAAATAGATATTACTGGAAACTTCGCGAATTTTAGCGATTCATCCAAAAAAAACCGAGATACGCCTGATTGGTCCAGAACCTTCTTCGCCTGCCTCTCGGGAACTATAAAAGACCGGCAGTCTCAAGTTGCAAGCAATCGCTAGTGAGTCGTGAATCGAGTCGTCGAGAGGATAACGAAGCAACGGCGGAATAGTCCAGCGAAGAACAAGCTTTGTGTGGAGCTTAAGCGATTGCTGAACTATGTGCCGAGTCCTGGTGTTTATTGTAGAAGCAGCATCGTGTCGTGTGTGGAGTAGCCAGTCGTGTAGTAATGAGTCGGCAGTTGGATACAGCCAAAGCGAGGAGACAGTGGAGAATCGTAGACGTTTGGAGAAGCCGTAGAGTGAAGCTACGTGATTCCCCCCTTCTGCTGAATTCTGTCTGCCCGCTTTGTGTGCTGTGGTTGGCATTGCTACCGATTATTAGTTGTGAACTACTGTTTGTTGTAGTGTGCTGCTGTGTGTTTCCTGTGTTCTTCTCGGCTGTATATTTGTCGTTTTTGTATTAGTGTCTTCGTGTTCAATAAACGTCGTTCGTTGTTTTCTACTGAGGACTGTTCATTTCATCGATCACAAATCTTAAAGGCGCCCTGACGAGAGCAATCCATAACAATACGGTGAAGCAACACCATACACTGTATTGATCAAATTTATACATATTTTTAAAAAGTAATTTCAACTGTTGAAAAGTTTTTAGACCAGGAAATAGAATTTCCTGGTCTAAAAACTTTCCTGGTCTTCCAACTGTTTTAAACAAAGGTTAGAAAGTTGTTAAACAAACTTTGCTTGTTAACTTTTGGATTGAAATACTCAAATGAAAAGAAATGGAAATGGGTCACCTAATTTTTACAAAACTAGTTATATCTGTTTTTCTTTCTTTCGTGGATTAAAAGTTCCAATTTCTTCCAAAGTTCATTTTATTATTTAGGTAATAGCATGATAAAAGCTGAAAGTTGTTGAGAATGGATAGTCTGTATGCCGTCTAGACTATAAAAATTTTTTTAAACAAAAGTGCACGTGAAATTGTGATGTCAGAAATTTTTAAAAAATTCCATTGTTCAATATTTTATGGAAAATTTATTAAATCTTCCATCTATGATATCTTGTCAAAAATTTTCGTTTCCTATTAACCTTTCACTTCCTGATTACAATGCCTGTTAATGAATACTTTAACAGGCATTTCAGATTCTACCAGAAAATTTAAGCGAAAAGTATTGTTTTGATCAAACTGAACTTCCATTTATTATCTAAAAAAATGTAAATATAGCCTCAACTACCTGTTATCTTATACTGCATGCTCTCTTGTCCAAAATATTCTTCTATTTTTAGGTGGTTGATTACAGAATGAATTTTAATTTCTTTATTTGAAATACATTTATTATTTTTAGGCCAGCAATTTCTTTATATGAATTAAATGTTCCCCGATCAAATAACAATAATTTATTTCCTTCTTTATGTTTCTTCATTTTTATTTCCGGATGTGTGGAATATGAACGTATTGTAATCGTCAAAAATTCTAACATTCGGGAGTTTGCAGTATCTCCATGTTTCAGACCTCCTTCAGTCCTCCATTTTTGGCTTTATGTCTGTCTGTCCGTGAACACGATAACTCAAAAATATTTTTAGCTAGTCGGCTGAAATCTAGAATTGAGAATTACAACCAAAATTGTAGACTTCTGTCAAATTTTGAACACAATCCATTCACATCAAATTTGTCTTTTAGCTTATTCGATTGCAAGTGAACTCCATAATTTTAAAACTAAAAGATCTAGATAAATAAAATTTGGTTCACAGGATTATCAGCTAAAATATAGATACTTATCAAATTTTGAACCAAATCAGTAAAACAGTGAACCGTCTGCCGATGTGTACTTTCACATGTATCGAAATGCAGTGACTTAATTCAGTGAAAATCTCTTGTATCTACAACTGTAATTTCCTGTCAAATTTTGATATCAATCGAACTGGCATCTAAAATAGATATTCTCGCAATAGATTCAGTAAAAATGTTAGATTCAAACCAATGTCTATATTTCGCAAGTGCCGTTCACCAACGCCATGCAAGGAATTCGCGATCTTATTCAAGGGCTACAATTTTATACGGAAGGGGAATAAGATCTTTATTGGAAATTATGCGAGAAAGTTTAAAGAGACTACTCCGAGTGGTTTCGAAATGAACCTTTCTTTAAATAGACTTTGCTTCTGTCTTCAAAAAAATGATCTATATTTTCTACTTTATTAAGTCACTTTTTTTTCATTTTAAAAAAAGTAAAAAAAAAAAAAAAAAAAAAAAAAAAAAACTTTATACTTTTTACATTTTAATTATATTAAGGGCAGCAGCGCGATAAATATCAAAAGATCTTGTAGAGTCAACTTTCCAATCTTCTTTCTTTTTCAAGCCTTCTGAACATTTGCCTTTATTTTCCTTCTTCCTTTTTTTTTCTTGTTATTCTTTAAAAAGTCTTTTAATCTTATCTACAGCGTGTTTTTTTTTAATTTAATGGGAATCATATTCTTTTCTCAAACAAGAAGATTATTTTTAGCAGTCCAGTGTGCGGAATCTGGAATAATTAAATGCAATTCATTTTTTTATAATGAAAAAAATTGCTGATAACTTCTTTTTTGTTGGCAACTTTTTTTTGACATAACAATGCAGACATTTGACCGAAAAGCCAAATATCTGTAGATTTTCTTATTAAAATAGACGTTTAATTATTTCATGTCATTAGTAAAAACTGTTACAAATTAAAATATAAATATCATTTTTATAATGCTATTTCAAGCTATTTCACTAAAATTATATTTAAAGGACTTTTGATTAAGAATTCTATATCTTAAGGCTCAAATATAGGTAAAAAACAAATTAGGAAATGAGAATAAATGTAGTAAATAATTACGAAAAATCATAATAAAAATAAATAATTATGAAATGTACTGCTTGAACACCATTCAATCTAGGAGTGTGACAATGACCTGCGCCAACGTTTCTAGGCCTGAAAATTCCTGTCTCAATGCGAAACTACGAAGTGGAATTTGTAGTGAAGAAAAGAGAAAAATAAAACTAAGAGGGAATATATTTTCTCACATTCAGCATTTTCTGTTGGTTGCTATTTATACATTCACCATTTTGATACGAAGTTAAATCAATTGAAAAACATCTCTTCTTGGTTGCTATTTATACATTCATCATTTTGATACGAAGTTAAATCAATTGAAAAACATCTCTTCTGTTTTCAAACCTTTAAAGTTTGTTAGCGACCCCCTAAAACATATTTATTAAACCTGAAAATGTTTCGAATTATTTTTTAGGTCAGAGAACAAAATAGAAGCTTTCCCATTACAACTTCAGTAGTTGATTTTTAAGGACCGCCTTAGTGTAGAATATACTCATAGAGCTGATCTCAGCTCTATGTATATACTAGAAGATGTGCCCATGAAGATGGATGTTAACAATATCTCAAATATGATTGTCACAGAACTACTTACTAAAACTGCAGCAGAAAATCTCATGCATATTGGCAGAATGCTTAAGAAATTTAAAAAAAAAAGTATTTGTAGTGTAGTTATATACTATACAGTAGTATTAAAAGTTTTGTTTCCTTATGTCGATATCTCCTGTATCTATAATGCTCATTCTACTTTTCGGTATTTATGTTTGGCAGCTCATTCTACTTTTCGGTATTTATGTTTGGCAGAGTCCATTATTTTATTAAATCCAACATTTTTTTTTGTTTGTTTGTTTCAGACTCATGCCATGTCTGATTTATTTTTGTTATTCTTCATAATTTGTTTCGAATTGATTTTACCAATTATTTTTTATCTCAGGTAAAAAATTATTGGTAAAATCAATTCGAAATAAATTGTGAAGAATAACAAAAATAAATCTGACATGACATGAGTCTGGGGCAAAAAAAATGTTGGATTTAATAAAATAATGGACTTTGCCAAACATAAATACTGAAAAGTAGAATAAACATAATTAAAGGAAAAATAAACTGAATAAATTTACACGAAAAGGGCTTAAGATATTAATAATAGTGTAAAATTATTATGTAAAAGGAAATTAATGGATCTCAAGAATGATTAAATTCGATTCCAAAAACATGGAAATCCATGGGTCTGCAAAAATGCAATGTCAAATACAAAATAAAGATAATCCTGCAAGAAAGTTATAACTTCCAGAAAAATTGAAAATATTATGAATCAACAGATCTCAACTCATTAAAATTTGCTATAATCCAGTATATATATAAAAAAAGGTTTAAAAAACGTGAAGTTTGCTACTTCAAAATGGCATAATGTGCTGAAATAAAAATAAGATTAAAACAAATGGTGATCTACAAACAGAAAAAATTGCCTTGCCAAATACAAAATAAGAAAAAAATATGGTAGAACAAGTGCTATTCATATGCACTTTTATAAACACATCCGGGTACTTTTCGGAATAAAATACAAACTGACTGAATAAAAATTAATCATTATTCATGTTGGCATTCGTTATTCAAATTCAATAAATAACAAGAAAAGACGACGTCAAAACAGACGCTGGCTGAACGCCAAAAATAGCGTAACAGACATCGGTTGGAGATTATTATACTCATATTTATAATAAAAAATGTAGATGCGTATTATATTTTTAACCGAATGCGTCATCAAGGCGATCAATGATTTGCCTGTTTATTTGTATTCATATGAAACATGAGCTCTTGAGAAGCAACTTTTAAAATTCGCTTTCTTTTTTTCTTTGTTATGTCAGCATTAATATTCCTCCATTCTACGATCATCACTGCTTTTAATTCATTTTCAGTTTGATGCCTTTTTGTATTTTAATTACAAGCTCTGCCCAGTTGTTGCATTTAGAAACACCGTTTAACTAAAAACACATCAACAGCAAACGTCAAGATCCATTTGTGCTTAAGATTGAAAAAAGAAGAGTTATTTTTGATACCACAGTTTTGAGCTGTCAACTTTAAGTTGTCCTTTAATGTATTTAAACAAAGAGAATGGACCATTATCTAGCCAATAAATAGCAAATTACTATGTCGTAATATTCTGTGCATTCTCCAACAAAGACATTCTACTTACATGATTCACTGTTTAATTTCCTTGCTCTTTTTCTTCCTACAATATTATGCCCCCATCAATATGAAAACCCTGAAAGGTTTCGCTTGTATTCAAATAGGAGAAAATTTCAATAGCATTTGATCTGTTTGTCAGTTGTTTCCTAATTTAAAAAAAAGTTCCAACTTTTTGTTTTTGTCAATTTCAAAATTTTTCTTATGAAGAGTGTTCCAAAAGTAACACAAGATTTGTGTCGCGTTGATTCTCTACGTCTATTAATATTGTCTATGTTTCAACTTTTGTTTTGTTCCGAATGGCAACGGTGTTAAAAAAAGATATATATGTAGTTTGGAATTCATTAAAAGAGGTTGTGTTTTACTTTTGAGAATGGCTTTGAGTTTTATATTTACGCCATAATAAGGTGACCATTCGTACTGATTTTACCAGTACAGTACTGGTTTTCAGGGCATAAGTCCTGGTTAGTCATTAAACAAAACCAGTACACGAAAAGTACTGGTTTTAGATTAGAAAAAATTAAAACAAAAAAAGTAATAAAATAAAAATAATAAAATTAGAACTGGCAACCCTGATAATTCCATGTGATATCGTCAGGTGTCGCATGAGCAGGACCGCCATGACGTCATACGTGATGTACTAACTACTGTGATGTACCTACCTTATTATTATCATGGCGGCAAAACGACGAAAGTGCGTATTTAATGATGATTTAAAATTAAAATATACATTTATTAAAGAAAGTAATATTGATCCTAGTGAAGTATATTGTGAAAAATGTAGAAGTACGTTTTCTATTGCAAATAGTGGAAAAAGCGACATTGAAAACCACATAAACACAGTTAAACACAAACGAGCAGTGTCAGCAGCAATTGCAATTTCGAGTATGACATCATATTTTAAGAAAAAAGAATTTGAAACTGCCGAAAAGAAATAGCTGCAGCTGAAGGTTTGTGGGCATATCATACAGTTATGCATAATCAATCATTTCGATCAATGGACTGTACCTGTAAACTTATTAAGGCATGTTCCGATGCTAAATTCGCAAGCTCTAGGACCAAATGCGAAGCTATAATCATCGATGTACTTGTCCCTTATGCAAATCAAATATTGGCTGAAGATTTGAGAAACGTAAGTTTTATATCAGTGTATTCAGACGCCTCAAATCACAAAGAAATTAAACTTATTCCTTTACTTGTCAGATATTTTTTATACAAGAAGGGAATACAGGTAAAAATTATTGAAGTAAAGGATTTGCCAGGAGAAACGTCTGACATAGTGTACCGAATATATTGTAGAGGTCTTAAAAAAACATAATTTAGAAAGCAAGATATTAGGGTTTTGTGCCGGCAACACTAACTTTGGAGGCATGCGTAGAACCGGGAAAAATAATATTTTTACCAAGCTAAAAGCTACTTTGGACGGACGGGAGCTTGTGGGAATTGGCTGCTCAGCGCATATTTTAAACAATTCTATACAAACCGCGGCGGACTGCCTTACAATTGATATACAAACTTTAATTACCAAGATTTACTCTTACTTTTACATTTATACTGTGCGCGTCAGTGAATTAAAAGAATTTTGTAATTTTGTAGACATAGAATATAAAAAACTTTTGGGTTACAGTGCTACGCGGTGGTTAGCGTTACGACCAGCTATTGAGCGCGTGTTGGAAATATTTCCTGCATTAAAATCGTATTTTGCGTCTAATGAAAAAACTCCGACAATTATAAAAAATTATTTTGAGAATCCTGAAACCGAATCTTGACTTTTCTTTCTCCATAATGTGTCGTCAATGTTTCATAACACGGTTTTAAAGATAGAAGGACAGGATATTTCTATGATGGAAACAAATATCATTTATAAGGACCTTAAAAGCAAAATTGCTGACATGATAGCAAGTGTGTTTCTGCCCCTGCAAGTTCGACAAAATTTAAAAAGGCTAGAAGAAGACGGCTTAGTTAAATCGAATATTTTCAAAGAAAAAGTGGTGGAATTTTACAGCAAATGTATTCAGTATCTGGAAGAATGGAAAGGCCATTTTGAGGGAATCGAGAAGTTTAATTGGATTACATTAAACATGAAACCTACGCATCAAATGGTTCAAGTATGCAGTGACTATTTAATCCAACATTATCCGGAAATAAATTTAATTGATGATGAGCTCTTTGATAAAATCTGTTTCATTCAGCGCTACACCACAGATGAGAAACTTGGGCATTGGAAACAGAATTGTGTTTCGGTATCAGATAGGTGGATTGAAATTTTTAAAGCCTTTAAAGAAAATGATGTGTCCAATAATATTGGCAAATTGGTAGAGTATTGCCTCTGTATGCCAAGAACTAATGCACCGACCGAACGGGCTTTTTCTTTATTAAACAACATCTGGACTAGCGAGAAAACCCAATTGAAAGTGGAAACTTTGAAATCCTTGTTGATTGTCAAAAATATTTTAAATGCAACCTGTATGGAATTCTATGAAAATATACAGGAAAATAAAAATTTGTTTAAAGCAATTCATTCCTCAAAAAAAATATAAAAAAACAAACTAAATTAAATAACTCCTTATGTTTTATTATGTTATTACATTAGGCATGGCTTATCATGTTATGTTATGTTTATTATGTTTTATTTTTATATTGTAAAATCATATTTTAGCTTTCACATTTCTTGTGTTTAAATAAACGCAACATTTTTTGATATCTAAAAGTTTTTTATTTACTTGGGTATACAGGTTGGCCGTTGGTTGAATTTTTGATAAATATTTATTAAATTTGGGCATGGCTGCTCAAAATTCATGTTGTCCTGGTTTCAGGTTTAAAAAAAATGGTCACCTTACGCCATAAACAAATGCCCTTTCATCCAATAAATCGAAAGCAGAGTCTTTAACGAAAGTATCTGAATAAGAATATTATCTGATTCGATGTCAAACCGTGACAATTTGAATTTTCCACCATTCGTCCTATAAAGTGTTGCAACCCTATTCAAAATAAAACCATTTGGCAGCTGATAGTTTAGGGTTGCTAAAAATAGAGAGTTACTCGATAGAACAATGTATTTTCCTTGTTGAACCGTATTTCAAAAATAATGAAAGTCTGGCGGCCACAATTCGAAAATTTGAGAATTGGCCCCCTAGATTGTGTGATTTAACACCATCTTATTTCTTTTTATGAGGTTATTTGTAGTCAACGTTTTTGCCTACAACCACGCGTGCACTGAAGGAGGAAATTCAGAGTTGCATCAATGAATTTTAGCCATATTTATGCAAAATGGTCATGGGAAAATTGTAACAAAAGAGTGCGTATGTGCCAACTAAGAACAAGCGAAAACTGTGGGGTTTTTTTATTCAAATCTTGTGTTAATATGTTGTTCTATCGCGTAACTCTCCATTTTCACTAACCCTAAACTATCAACTATCAAATGTTGTTTTTTTTAATAGGGTTGCCAACACTTTACTGCGCGAATGGTGGCAAATTCAAATTTTGTGTTAATTTTTGGATACCCTTTAGTATTAAAGATCATATAAGACAGTTGTTATGAACACTCATCATGCAATTTCAAATGAAGCCAAGTAGAAGCATTTTTCATTAAATTATATCGAAATTTATAAATCAATCAAACACGGATGCGCTTATTTTCTGAGAACAAATCTCTGATGATACTGAATTAACTTTGCCGAAACATCTGGTTTCCGATTCAGTTTTCCTGTTTAAGTACTATGCCACGCTATAAGCGTTCGAATGGGATAATTGTATCAATTATGCACCATTTCAAAATAATTTACCACTTTTCGAATAATTTTCCTCTTTTAAATAACCAATTTTCGAGAACTGCTTATTGTTTTTTTAACATAACGAATAATATTTTTTTTTCGATGGAAAATATACTTTTATTACAGAGAAGAGAAAATAAAAAAAGCAAATGTAAAATCCATTTGAAATGTCAAATGTCAACTAAATTAAAAACTGTTATTCAAACTTCAAAACTAAAATGAAAAGAAAGAAAAACGGTTAACGATTATTTAATGGATAAATTTATTCGAAAATGGTTTTGTATACCGACACTTTTATGACGCAATTCAAACTTCGAAACTAAAGTGAAAAGAAAGAAAAACGGTTAACGATTATTTAATGGATAAATTTATTCGAAAATGGTTTTGTATTCCGACACTTTTATGACGCATGCCTGTTCTACCTGCTTGTAATAAAATGGCTGTTTTATTATTATTATTATTAATTTGTGACTTTTCGAATATTTTTAAATCTCTGCATGGCACAAAAATAGAAAATAAATTATAATTTGTACTTTTTTTTTTTAGGGAATCAATGACAATTTAACCTAAATGATTTTTTTTTTTCATATTTAGTTTTATGATTTTTGTACATTTTAGCACCAAATTTTCGATAACTTTAACCTTTTCTCAAAGTTTAAACTAGAATGAAAATTTAAGAATTAATTATCTGGCAACAAGTTTAAAATGTAAACTTTAGTTAATATTTATGGAAAATTTCTCTTGTGTTACGTGTTTTCTTTCACAAAATTTTGAATATAATTTAGAAATAAGAAGCGTGCTATCTAAAATTAAGATCTTATTGCAAAACAGCATCAGAATGGGATGCCCCGAAGACATATATATAATAAGGCATTTATCCACATCATTTATAATGTTAAAAGTATATATTGTTACGAACCTGTGATGTTGCTTCCCAGCATAGTTGGTTCCATAGGAGGTCCCAGAGCTTGGCGACAAACTTGGTGACCATTTGGCGACTTGGCGACGAATTTGGTGACTTTGGCGCCAAAAGTGATTATACCCGAAACATCGAGAATTTCCCCGATCCATCTAGTAGGAACCGAGTTACGCCTCGAACGTTCTTGATTGGTTGAGTGATTGGTGCAGTTCTAGAGACGGGTACCATTTGGCAATTTTCTGCCAAATTTTTCTCGCAAATCCCCGCGGACGCTGTAATCTTCAGAATTTTATTTCTCAATATTATGAATATTTTCAAGAGACGCTGGAGACTTTATCTTTAAAGTTTGGCGCCAAATTTGGCGGTACCTGTCTCTAGGATTTAGCCGAGAGGTTTCTAGCCCCGCATCCTAAGACCTATAAAAGGAGCTGCAGCTGCCGGGGAGTACTGGAGAATCGAGTAGTGGTAGTCGAAGAGTCGTGAATTGAGTAGTAGTCGAGAGTCGTCGGGATCGACGGGGATGAACGAGTCTTCCAGAGAGAGTAGTCGTGGACCAGTGGAGTCGAAGAGTAGTCGGAATCGACAGCAAGAACTGGCCTTCTATAGATTAGCGGAGCAGCGACGGAGTCAAGTGAGTGCTGAATTAAGTTGTGCGCTACGGTCTGCATTAGAGTATGTTGTGTGCTGTTGTCTGCACGTCTCGGCTGAAGATAATTGTGTGTTGTATATAGTTTTTGTCCTGTGTGTCTTCGTGTAAATAAACGTCGTTGTTTCATTTTCTACTACCGCCTGCTGATTGAGTGTTCTCCACACCATATAACTCCCACTATCCAAACGAACCCCGGAAATTTCGTAACAATATATATATATATATATATATATATATATATATATATATATATATATATATATATATATATATATATATATATATATATATTTGAGGGTCAGCCTAATTGGGAGTCAGTCGTTGGAGCTCAAGGAAAGCTGTTTTATGATGTTGTTTCAATCTAGGAATGGCCATAAGAGGTGTGCGGCCCAATTGGAAACAAAAATCCATCCTGATAAAATAAATTCATAGATAATACAAATGCTTGCACAATTTCGAAACTCTTTAACACCAAGAAGTGAATGAACGTTCCATTACAAAGAAAGACAATTCCATTTATTACCGAATTGAATAATTCTATTACAAAGTATTTTAGAAAGAGAAATAAGTGATATACATCAAATGCAGGATTTGCAAAAATAAATTTTTTCCAGATTTAAATCAGAGTTATTTATAATTATTTAAATGATTCTGTAGTAAAGAATTAAATCATATTATTCAAACTTTCAAAATTACTATAAAGGACAAAAAATCTTATTTTAATGTTTCGAAATTCTATTTTTTTCCGAATTTCCATTCAGCTTTTTTATACATTCAGCGTCTATTACAATCGAATGTGAGGGGAAAAAAATTATCATCTAAATAATTGAAAAATCTCTCTCATTTCTTTTAATCTTTTGGGTAATTTATTTTATCATGAGTATCCAACTGTAGTTTGTATCTATAGTTAGTATCTTAGTAAATTGAAATAAATGATATTTTATAAATAAATAATGAAAAGAGTGGAGCTTGAAATAATCCGAAGTTGAAACAAAAATTCGATATATCCGAAAATTTGAGTTAAGAACTTCTAAAGATGCAGCAAGAGAAATCGTTGAATTTGAAATTAAAGTTAGCAGACAGTGATTCGCTCGTAATATTTAATTGTTTTAATAAATATAATATGAATGAATAAAAAAAACTTAATGAAATTTTAAAATATATTAAAACGATATTTATTGATAAAGATTTTTCTAATAATTATTATAATAAGCTTCTTAAAAAATTAATTCAAATTTCTAGAAATTTTTTTTTAGATATATTCAGTATTAGTCAAATGCACAAGGAAATTAAGGATTTGAAAAGTTATTTATTCATGATAATTATGCATACAAAATATGACAGTATTTGAGAAATGAAAACATTTCAGAAATTTAAATATATACACTTTTAAATCTTGACTTTAAATAAAATGAAATAAAATAATCTTGTAGACTATAATTTAACATATGATTAAGAGAAAATTCAAATTTATCAGAGGAAAATTCGAACTGCCGACGAATTAGAATAAAAAAATTTCCAAATTAGCCAAATTACACAATTATAATAATGATTTAATGCACATTTCAAAGGTAAATTTAGTGTCGTGACATTTCCCCTTTCCCCTCATGTGATAATTGGCATTCCGGCCAGATGTAACTTCACCCGTCACCCCCCACACACATCGTTAAGTGCCTACGAATCGCCATATGGAGATCCTCTTCACCAGTGGAGTCATTGCGTCTGGGCATTTGTTGTATCCAGATAAAGGAAAACGTATGTGCGTTTCGTCGTTTCAAACAGATCCATCATATATTCAAAGGAGAAGAACATTAAGCCATTGAGATGTTAAACTTTTTTCCATTATGAAGAGCTCCTCATATTTTCCAGAAACGAGCAAGCGCCAGCAACCATTGTCATTAAGAGTCAAAGTTAGGTGGACTTTAGCCGGTGTTAACTGTGAATTGAATATAACTAAAATGTGTTCAGGAAAGGTCAGCTACAAAGATGAATCATTGACAGACATTCTCACGATTGACTGAAGAACATTAAGGAAGCATTGTTGAGCAGCTATTGGATGATAAGGAACTCAAATGCATCAATGAGAAAGTCAGAGAAGGAGATTTGATAGAAACAAAATGCGGGATTTTTGTTTGAGAAGAGAGAAGAGCAGTGAGAGCCGTTTAAGGAGGAGTCGGAGAGACGTGGGTGTTCGAAGGTGTTCCTGATTTTTTGAGAAGCTCCATGTGATTCGGGTTTCTGTGTTAAGATCCCTCCGATAAAGATCGGTGGATTTCTGGAGCTGCCCTTGAAGTAGCCGCATGAGTTAACAGCCTGTTAGCATTTTTTTTTGGGGGGGGGGAGTAATTCTCCGATTTGATCGACAAACTATTTTATGATTAAAATTCAACTGTTGTGTAAATATTATAAATAATAGTAACCTAAATGAGAACCAGTAGTTTTTGTGTACATATAAAAGGCTGTAAATAAAGGAATTGTTTGTTACACTAATATCTTATTTGATCGATCAGGATCAAGACATTACAGTGTTTGTATAAGTTAGTAGAAGAATTCTTTTTCAGCTTCAAGTCACTTTCTGTATAGATATGGAATGCCTTTTTCTAATCCACTATCCTAATTGTGGTAACAGTCGTATTTATCCAATAAGAATGAAAAGATTTCTGACCTGCACTCTACGACTATAAATCTTTTAGGGCCAGTTTACTTCGACTCTTTTTCTCATATGTTGCAATCCGAGATGGATTCAATGATTTGCCCTAAAGCTAGAAAACATCAAATTATGTCGTTGGTGAACTGACCAGTTAGCTAGCTTGGCCGATGGTAAGTGAATTCCTTTACACAGACTATATGGACCTCCCGGATATGCCTGTGGGCGAGAGAGAAATTTAAGAATTTGCTCTTGCAGAGAATTTGTTAAAACTTACCATGCCTTTTCTCAATCAAATAAACAAAATAGCAATAAATTTCATGCTACAAACACACAAATTCTTCTGTGCAAGGTCTGGACATCAGAACACTCAGATTTTTTTTTATGGCTGCTTAAATCCTCAGCAATAGGGTTGGAAAATTATTCCTCTATGGCCAGTTTTTGAGAGAGATTATTAAATGACATACTTTTCTTGAAACTTCACTTCATTGTTGTAAAACCGATGGCTAAAAAAATAGGTCACATAGATTAGCAAGCGAATTTTAAAATATGTAAAATTCTAAAATTAATTAATTATATCCTAAATTAAACTCTTACTTCTAAAAGATCTTTTTCACTAAACCATTTGGTACTCGAAAAAGAGGCACTCCAAAGCTTAAGTAGCCTGGAATTTGACTTGACTTAAAAGACTTGAAAACTATTATATTGACAAACTGGAAAACCTTAATCAAGAACAGGAAGACATGGAATGGAATTATGAGAGAGGCCGGGACTCATTTTGGGTTGTCGCACAAGTGAAGAAGAAACCAATTCTTGTCTTTATTTTGAACTAGCCGCCTTTGGCGACCAGCCGGTTCGCCAGTATTACCGCTCGCTACAATTTTCAATTAAATATTTTAAGTAACTGGTCTCTTAATAGATTCTCAAAGAAAACATTTTTAATCTTCAAATTTTGATAGTCATACCAAACTTATACTGTTGTTTAGATCATTTCGTTCAATTTACTATACATATTTTACTAATTTGTTGTCATTTCCTGTAAAACTTCTACTTTAATTTAAAGTGGAAATGATGAAATTGCAATTAATATAAAGATAATTTTAATAAAACCAAGCTTTTTATTTTATTTATCATCTTTATTGTTATTTATTTATTATTATTATTATTGAATATGAGTATTGCAAACAGAATCGCTCGGTATTTAAGTCTTATGTGAACTACAAAATATTTTTCATAATTTATGTAATATCTCAAACAATAATTCAACCAAAATTTCTCAGATTCAGCATAAAATTCAGTTTTTAGTTTTGCTTTCAAAAGGATTGAAATGAAATCAATAAAAATATTTTGTTCCGGCCTATAAATATATTTCAAAAATTATGAAGTCTAAATTTAATGCAGTAAGGTATCAGATTCTGAGAAATATTCTGTACACACCAAATTTTAAATAATTGAATGAATGTTTTTATTTTCCACGATCAACTAAGACTTATTTATGAAGTTTTGAATGTTAAAAATTTAGAAAAACTCAACATTTTCATAATCTTAGGCCAATTAATCTTGAGAAACCTGCGCGCTGATTAGCGTATTTTCTTTGAAACGATCGATGGAAAATCTAAAATTATCCTTTTTTTATTGAATAGTGATATTCAAATTTTCATAAATCAGTCAGTTTAAGTGATTGATTTAGTTGATTGGAAATTAACTCTTTTTATTTAAAATATTAGTGTTTCAAGAACATTTTGTTATTCTTGATTTCTACAGCAGAAGCTTTATGTAAAATCAAAAATTCGTTATTTATTAGAGCATTTATTGAATCAAGTTACATAAAATATAATCATTTTCCATTTAGACCATTTTAGCAGATATGTGTCTTACTAAAGGTTTACAAATTAGCTGTGTGGCCCTGATTTGAATGGATATCCTGTTCATATTAAACAAAACTTGCCTTAAAATAAAACTGATTTATTGGATTAATAATATAGACAGTGTAAAAGATCATAAAATAATTTTTCTTGAATTTATTTTTTAGAAAAAATAATATTTCATTTTTGTTTCATTTTCTACAGACACGTGCCGAAAATTATATTTTTGCAGATTTTATTTCCAAAAAGATTTAATTTATTTTTAATTGGAGCTTTAATCGATGTGATGGCAACACTTTGAAAAAAGCTAATTTTTCCCCATGAATGCGAAACGTGCTCGTGCAGCTTAAATTTTATTTTTATTTTGTACGAAAAATATTGTTGAAAAATATAGTTAAAATATTTATTTAAAAATTCATTAAAAATAGAAATTTAATTTTAAGATTAAAACGTTGATATCATTTAAAAGATAAATTTTTGAACTTTAACTTCATGTAAAAATATTTTTGTGCGGTAATATTTTCGGAAGTTATAGCAGAAACACGCCAAAATTTCGCTTAATTTTTAAATAAATAAAATTCTAATTAAAAATTCGAAAAAATAACAACCATGTGCACATTTTCGGCCTCCAAGGTATACACGTGCCAAATTTGGTAGCTGTAGGTTGAATGGTCTGGCCTGTAGAGCGTCAACACACACACACACATTGAGCTTTATTATAAGTATAGATTAATTCTGATACCTTCTTTGCAGTACTCTGGCTTAAGGCCCTATTAGTAGCAATTAATCCAATTAGGTAAAAATCAGAGCCCATAAAAGGCCCTGAAAATAAAAGTGGGCATTTTGTTCTACAGAATATAACGAAGAAAATCGAATATATATTCTGGACATCATTATCCAAAAGCTGCAAAATATATGAAATATTTAAATTATTGGCGGACAAAAAAATATGCATTAATAGCTGCCAGGAATAATGGTTATATTTTCTTTTCAAATAAATCGTTTAGAAATACCTTCATATCAATTCTGCCAAATTGTTTGACATTAAAACTGCGTTATTTTGATTGTCTTACTTAAATTGTCTTGTTTACTCTGTGTATACGAACCTTTCTAATGTAGACAAAGCGCTGTTATAAACATAAATATCCAGTTCATCTATTCTTTAACTTGTAACTTCGCGTTTTTATTTGTCTTGTAAACTATGCAGATATTAAATAGAAGTCTTCCTCTTTACCTTTTTACAGTGGAAGAGAATCACGTGATTAAATATTTGATGAAACAGTGAAAAGGTTTGAATTTCAGGGCAGCAATGTAATCTATTGATGGAAATCAGACAAAAAATATTATTCAAAAATTGAGAAAATTCAGCAAAATTCGCATAACTATTAATTTGGTATAGTTAAAAACAATTATTTAAATTTGAAAATGTTGCAAAATTTATTTTTGTACAGTGATATTTTCAAAATTTATTGCATAAAAACATCAAAATTCAGCTTAAAATTTCAAAGATAATCTCACCCAGGTGCACATTCTCACCCTCTAAAGTACATCTGTGCCAAATTTGGTATCTCTAGTTGAAACGATATGGCTTCAATAATACACACACATGTACGCACACATTAATCTTTATTATTAGTAACGATAGATATAATTACATTTTTTTTCTTTTTTTTAGTGTTTAAAGTGACTAAATTCTAAATTTTTTTGTAATAATTACATTCTAAGTCATTCGAAATTACATATTTATTTCAATTGTATCTCGTGAATTAATAATATAAATCAATAGTTACAAAAACTTTAATTCTTAAAAATAAGAAAAATTGCAATTTTCTTATAGCTCTAGAAGTCATAAAAGTCTCCTCAGCAATACATGTACACATAATAAATGCCACATAACTATCCATGGAATAAAAATAACTTTAGGCTTCGATTCATACAGAGAGAAAGAAAAATCTAATATTCGCAAGCTATAAAAATCACTTATTACCTCTTTCATAGCTATCTGAGATGTAACAATCCTTTCCAATAGAAATAAAACAAACGCTTTAAAGAGTTGATTAAACAGCGTAATACGTTCGACTTGAATTTCGTCAATGAAAACTTTGACTGCGAGTCATGTTTCAAAAATACTTTATTTTTTAATTTTTATAAATTATGGAACACTGCATAGCAAATAACTTTATATTATTGTAAATATAATTTTTAGAATTTTAAAATGGTATGAAAATTATTCCTGTGCCCTTATATTTTTAGACAAAAAATATTCGAAATTTATCTTACCTTTTTAATAAATTAAAATTCCAAAAAAAAATTTAAAATTGTTTTGAGGTGAGAATTTCCAATCTCAAAAGTGAATTTGTATCAAATCTGGTAATTTTAAGTGAAACATTCTGCCTTGCAATGCATCAATCGACAGCCAGACAACAGAGCCACAAATTTACTTTTATTATTAATAGAGAGAACTGTACAATATATGATTGAAAAGAATAAAAAAATAAAAAGATCATTACAAAAAAAAACCCGTTTCAAAAGTTTTTGAATGAAATTGTGCTATCTTTGCGATAAAACGTGACATTTTAACTACTTAAAAAGGAATGGAAAAAATGAATTCCAACACAAATATGTGTGAAAATTTTGATATATTAGAAAATTATAAATAAAATATATATATCCTATTTCTGCCACAAAAAAATTGAAATGGAACGTACCCAAATCATTTAATCTAATGGAAAAATGATCAAAAATGTGAATAATAACGAAAAAATCCTGTGCGTTAAACTTAGATCCCCAGGAACTCTAAATATTTATACCATGCAATGGGCAATTTCACATTTCACTAAATAATAATTTAACTACGTACAAGTACGTTTTCCTCTACTTTTTAATAAAAGGAATGACACTTTATTCCTACACCTGGAAACTTTTTCGCATATTTTCTAATAAATGTGTTATCCCCTTCTCCCCCATAAAATTATGAAAGTTGGGCAAAGATGTGAGCATCATGGATGCTTTATCCAGGCCATGAGAGTTGTACCCTTTGTATTACATATGTATTGACCGCATATCACCACCAAACAATAAATATGAAAGAGCATATTAACGAGCAATTTTGGGGGATTTTTTTGGCGATTAATCGCTGGCATGCAGTTAATACGCAAGTACCAAAAAATCGAATATGTATTTGAAAACTTTTTTTTTCCAATGAATTATAACCAGAACTACAACTATAGCCACACGATGACATACTAAATTTCATTTATTTAAATCATTGGGTTGTTGCGATATCACTTTTACGTGATTGCAAAAATACAGATTGGCAGA
Organism: Argiope bruennichi; assembly: GCF_947563725.1. Classification (NCBI taxonomy): domain Eukaryota; kingdom Metazoa; phylum Arthropoda; class Arachnida; order Araneae; family Araneidae; genus Argiope; species Argiope bruennichi. The sequence goes on from NC_079156.1 coordinate 111,388,269, forward strand.
TGATCAAATTTTAGATAAACTTCACTCAAAGTCTGATAATCACCTACATTTTAGATGCCACATTTTGATGCTGAACTGGATTTCATGCACCTAAATTGTTTTGGATAAACTCGGTGAAATGCATGTAAAAGGTGCAAATCGACAGATGAGGAAGACTAAATGGGCATGAAACCAAATTTGATGTTATTAATAGAGAGAACATCAAATTTGGTTTCATGTCCATGTCCAAAAGTTTTAATCCACTTTTAAACCTAATTTTATATATTTAGCTCTTAACATTTTGTAGTTACCATGTTCATTTCTTTTCGGACAGACGGATAAATAGATATAGTGCAAATGAATTTTGTTCAGATTTTGACAGAAAGCCGCAAATTAGGGGTGAATACCATATATCAGCTGTATGTCTCAAAGCGCTTTTAAGTTATCGTGTCCTCATACATAGAGCGGCAGATAGACATAATTCCAAAGATGTAGTTTTAGATATAAAACTTGAAGGGTCTTCAAAATTTATCGTTCCAATTTTTTGACGACTTCAGTACTTTCTTTTCATATACTAGGAAGTAAAAATCCGATCTTATTATTATCATTTGGATTTTGTTAAAATAATTTTTTGTATTTTTTTTTTCACTATCTGAAGTTGCTTTTAAATTTAGATTTTTAATTCTCTTTCAACGGAGTATTCTTAAATCAACTCTCTTGACAGAAAATTTTAAAAAAATTATTTCAGTTTGTCAGAATTTGGTATTTAAATCTGTCTTATAGAGAAATCAAACTTAAATCTTAAAAAAATATTCTAGTTTTGGGAATTGGAGGGGGAGAAAAAGGCGAGACTCACATTGTTTGAGAGCACCTACAGGACTTAATCTGGTCTTTGCGCAAATGAAATTTTAGTCATCATATCTCGGTAACTTAAAACAATTTATTTTGTCTTGAGTAATCTAGTTTAAGTTTGTTCCCAAGTTGTGAAAATGATTTTATCCTTTATATTCATCGACATTTCATTAAAAAAAAACATTTTTAATTTTATAGTCTGGAGAGTAAATATTTAAGCAAACTTGTTTTTCTCTTAAATGTAAGTGTTCCAACACTGCGCCTTCACCCAACTATCGTACTGTATATTGTAAGATTTAGAAAAACAATTGTTTAATTTAGTTTAACAGTATTGTTCAAATTAAGTGTAGTTTAACAGTAGTTTAGTGTAGTGTGTTGTGTAGTTTCCCAGTATTGTTCAAATTAATTGGTAAAATTATAAATATTCCAAAAATTAATTCTAAATATCTGTTGGAGTATGAAAAAAATTAATTTAAATTTTTTTTACAGCATTTCTTGATTATTTTCAAACTGCATGTGTCATATTTCTTCGTTTCACCTACCACAAAATTCGAAACTTAGAAATTTTTTGTAATGGCTTTATAACTTGTAGTCCAATGAGTGTAAAATATGGTAACAGCATTTGTTGCTTGGTAGGAAGTATCCTGAATTTCTGCATTTAATTTAGATTGTTTTTGTGATAGAATGATTTTTTTTACAATTTCGTATTGTTTTGTGTCAAAAATGTTATTTGATATTTGGGATTTCCCTCTTTGGAATAAGAATTTGCGTTTTAGATAAATCACGGAAATTAGATTTAAAAAAAAACAATTAGTTTTAAATGTGCGTAACAATGAAACACTATTAATTTTATGAAATAATTTCCTATTTTTTGGCAGTGGTAAAATTTATAAAAATTATGATTTCAGTATTAAGTAGAAAGTTAAATAATCTGTAAAATTATATATAACTCTAGATAGTTTGCCTAGTAACATGAACAAGTAAATAATTAAATAACATAACATAAATGTAATAATTTTAATTTTTTAGTATTTTATATATAATAAAAGTTTAAACGGAGAATTTTTCAATGGTAATTTTTTAATATCTGTATGCAATTAGTTTATGTGTTTGTTTGTTTTTTACTTCTTTCTGTTTTCTTTAACTATTTTTCTCTAGAATTTTTATACTTAACTCGCTTTTCTTTTCTAACATTTATTCATCTTTTATATATTTTAAATGAACGAATAATGACCAGAATATTTTATTAAAAATGTGATATTTCTTCTTAATTCATCTATAAAATGCCATGTAACACTTAAGTAATGGGCAACATTTTAGGAAATAAAAAAAAATTATTATTCTGAATATTGTAACATCAATATTGTATAACATGTATCAATATTAAAAAAAAAAAATTAAGTTTTGTTATAACAAAGTTCTGGGACAAAATAATTAGTTTTAACAATTCCTTTAATTTGAAATTTTAAAACAAAAAGAAAAATTTTAAAAAAGAAATCGCTGGAACAAATTTTTATGAAAATTTATAGGTTTGTATTACTGTAAAATACTGTGAGAACATTAATAAAATCTAACTTTGAAGAAAATTAAACAATACTGTGGAAACAAAACTGAAAAATATATAGTAAATTCATCGTATCACAATGTTGATTCATATTTTAATAACGCTATTGTAAATTTTGTATTTTACAATACGAAATAACAATTTATTATCTATTTTTATACTTTTTAGCTTAAATTATTCTGCAATCCGGCATGCAAATATATTAATTTTGATTCTTTGTTTTTTAAAACAATCATTTGATTTTTATTAAAATGTCCCAGCTCTCTCTTTATCTATTTGAAGTAAAGTAAATTATTATAAGAAAGAAAAAAGGTAAATAAAGAAAATTAAAAGAAAAGTAAGCAAAGAAAACTAAAAGAAGGAAAATAAAGAAGGGGGAAAAAAAAGGAAAGAAAGCAAAGAAATGAAAACTAGCTACGTGCAGATTTTTTAAAAAAAAAAAATATCTTTCGAAAGTTCTTCTTTTCAACTCTCATTATAGATAAAACACGAAAATGCTAAAGCAACTGTTAAAAGTTTTGATGGACAATTCCTGTTTACAAGAGAACTTCATACTACTATTTAATATCTCATTGTTCCATATCCAAAGGCTAGTGCTTTTTAATTTAACTTCCAAAATTTATTTTATTTGCAAATCCTATGCACTAGTAAAATCGTCCCCTCTTTGATTTCAAATTATATTTTTAAATTGAAATTGTGAAGAAAGCCCTTAATCAAAATGATAACCCAAAATTACATGTAGAAGTGTACAATACTTCTATCGAACGAAGTGTCCAATAACCATAATTTAGAGCCGCCTTTTAAGATCGTTCTAGCCCAATGGATTTTCTGCCACTTGCAAGCTTTGATGGCCACGGTTCGAATCTCAAGTAAATAAGAGGACTAAAAGCTTAAGGACTGCTATAAAAAAAGATTAATTGCTTTTTTTCTACTCTTAAAATCAGAAAAATTCAATTAGAATTTGACGTGAATATTTATAATATTGGAAACGTACTTATAATGGGGAGTATATTTTAGAACACTGGGAAATATAATTGTAAAACGATACTATTTTCCTAAATTTCCCCAAATTATACAATTGTGCTATTTGGGGAATTAAAATCAAGATATCAACGGGTGCATCTGGATTATCTAATCATTTCAGGTAAAATATTTAAAAGTGAATAGCAAATTATCATATTGTATTGCTAAATACATAATTTACAGAGAAGTGTTATCATACATTGATCATCGTTGTTAAAATCAAAATTCACATGAATTCCTAATTAGTTTTTACGCTATTGCGCATGTTCTATATAGTATTTCCAATATTATTTCAACAATATTGTAAAATATTATACTACTTTAATGAAAAAAAGTTTGGAGTGAAATCTCAAATGGTCTGTGGTGAAAGCTTGTAAACCAGTTAACAGCTACGCTACATGGGCAATTGCTTTTGTATTGTGGTCATGTTACTCGGCTGCGAACCACAAGGTCCCAGGTTCTTTTCTCGCTCATAACAAATGGCCACAGATTTATTAAACTAAAATTAATATTTTTATTCCAGGATTTTATGGTAACATTGCCATTAAAACTTAGGTGGGTTTGGAATATTTTTACATATTAAAAAATATTGTTGATACAGTATTTGGTTTCCTTGGATCCTCAGTATTGCCTAAAATATTACGTAATAAAGTGATATTACTGGAAAAATCTATTGAAATAACGTGAGTCATAAAGGTTTAAAAAATTGAAGGTCTTGTCAAGATTTGAAATTTAAAAATACTGATAATGAACTGGAACTTTCGTAATCTAGCGAATCATTAAGTCTCTCATTAGCACAAGATATTGTAAAATATTGTTACAATATATTTCAGATGTTTATCTTGATGGTATAGTATTGTATGGCATTCTTGCGTCATTGTAATGATAGTAGTATTTTGTGCTAATCAGGTCGCCAAAGGTTATTAGAATATTCTATCTTAATTGTACGATTATGCATTTAGTTTGAAACTCGTAAAATACTTCATAAATATCATCCAGTTGGAAGAATAAAATTTGGCTTTCATTTAAATTATAAAGGGACTCTTCCCCATCTTAAAGATCTTCATGTGGAGCTGATAACCACTTTATGTTGCTTTAGAAAACTAGATTCGAATACCAAATTTTAAATACTGAAACGATTTGGCAGGTTTTCTGCGATGTGGAGTCTAGAGATTCTATTTTACTCTAGTGTGACAAATTTTTTTAAAGCAAAAGAATTGTTACTCCTTGATTTTCCCTATAGATGTCTTGCATCATAGGAGGAGGTGTGTCGTTTTCAGCCAATAATGATCAAATGTGAACTAGTTGAACCAATGACAAAAGACCTCGTGGTTGTTTTTGCATACACCTCTTGTGCAAAGGGAAATTCTTGTGACATCTGTAGAGATTTCTCTTTTTGTTTTTAATTCGTATGTAGGGGAAACCAGTAATTACTCTGGCAACGGTATCTTCCATAAACATTATGATTTAGTTCCTGGATGAGGAGATCAGTGTAGAATTTTTATCATTCTGTATTAATATTTGTTTCCTCGTGTGCTGTTTGACCCATTTATTTCTGTTCCTTTCTTTTCTTAAACTTTCGTTGAACACTTATGTCAATGTCACTGTAATTTATTCCATCTGTTTAATACATTCGAACAATATCTGCAGTTTTGATTCTTAGAATTATCTGTGATACTAAAATTTCCTAAAAAATGGATAGAGATAAATTTCGCAACCCCTTCTCCCGACCTTCCATGCTTGTATCAGGAGCTGCTTTATCTGCCGACAGTTTTTTTCCTGCTCAAAAAACATTGAAAGGAATTTTAGCAGGTAACTAATATTAAATTTGTTTTATTGTTACATTTACAGATCTTGCTAATTATTTGTATCTTCATTCATTGTGTGTGTTGTGCAATTGTAATTTATTCTCAAAGTGTAATTTTTGTGAGTATTATACTGATTCTTAGAATTTTTCTTTTCATAGGTGGTATAACCGGTGGAATAGAAATTTGCATAACATTTCCGACAGAATATGTAAAAACTCAGCTGCAATTGGATGAACGTTCCGCTAAACCACGGTATTCAGGAATCGCAGATGTTGTGAAACAAACTGTAAAAAGCCATGGCGTGAAAGGATTGTATCGTGGATTAAGTGTTCTGATATATGGTTCTGTGCCCAAGTCAGCTGTTAGGTAGGTGAATTTGTATATTTATTCTTTCAGAATTTTGCGCCTGTTTTACTGTCTTACTTCCGACGTTTTCCTACAGCTTTTTTTGTGATCTAAATCTAAGCTGCTAAACTTCTTTTTAAGAAAAAAGAAACTGTTAATATTAGTGAATCTATTGCATGATTTTGAAGAATGACTAGTGTTATCTTGTTGATAAAGTGAAGAATTTTGTAATTTGGACGTATCAATACTAGACTAGTGCTGTTTGATAACTATCTTGATGGTCAGAATAATGTGCTATAAAAAATAACTTGCTTCTCTTATTCAAACTTTTTAAACACAGTACAAGCACAGTTAAAAACTTGCATAACAGAAAAAAAATATGTTTGTTCTGAAAGGAAACATTAAAAACTAAAAATATTGATTAAATTTATAATAAAGTATAATTTATGCTAGTCATTTCTTTGATGTATTAAACTTTCATATTGTACATCAATATAAAACTTCTTGTGTATATACTTATACATGAACAATAGCGCGTGTTTAAAATAAAATAGAAACTTGCTTATTTTTTAAATCAAGAAATTTTTTTATTTTTAGGTATAATTTACTTCTATCATGACATAAAATAATTAAGATAGTGTATAGTTTCCTTAAAATGTTAAAAATACAATGGGTTAAATTTTTTAAAAATCTTTAGCATATCTTATTACAACAAAAATCTAACTGTTTAAAAAATTTATTCAATAAAAAAAAGTTTTCATGTAATTTCTTTTGTTTTTATAGAAAGATTTTCAATTATGGTTAATAAATATGAATATTTTCTAGAAATTATGATTAATATTTTCTGAAGAACTAAACAATATGAAACAAGTATTTATAAATATAAGCTTATCAAATAATTATGAAGTAATGTTGAAGCTTGCTTAATCATCTCTATTAAAAATTCAAATGGCAATATAAAAATTTTGTCTTATTTGAAAACTAAAATTGATTTTTATCATTTAACTTGTGTGAGTGCTAACTGAAGTACTTAACACGTTTTAAAAATATTTAACCTTTACTAATGATACTAATTATTTGCCTGCTTAACTGAATGAATTTTTGAGTACGGTTTTACATTATAATGTACATTTTCAATGTTGCCTTCTAAAGAACGTTACCATTGAACATGCATGTTACTTGTGAGTTTTGAAACAGAATTCTACTTTTTCTTTAAGTAATTCTACATATAAATTTTCATCTTCAGATGTTGGGAAGTATTGCACAGATAAGTTTTCCCTTTATGTTCTTTTGAAAGAAAATATAGACAATGGAGTGTTTAATTAAATATTATAAAGGTACTGGAGATCTGATATAAAATCTTGAAAAAAGCTTTCATAATTTGTCTTAATGTCAAATTTAAAATAAAGTTGATATTGTTAGTATTTCTTGTCAACTTGTTTTTAACTTATACATAAGTATTTTTCCCACCCTTGAAATTTATTCAGCACTGAAGAGTATAAGGAGGACTTGTAAAGTCAGAGACCTTGGTTTTTATAAACTCTTTAAATTAGGCAATTGGGTTATTATACTGCTTTTGAAATTTTTTTATTAATGGGGCACAAATCACAGTACTAATAATTAAAATCTTTATGAATGAAGCTAAATTATACCAAAAACCTTCATGAAATCTTCCTTATTAACTGCTTGACTTTCATTTTCTGATTGGCCCAATTAACACTTCCTTTCCTCGGATTTAATCTTAACTTTAATTTACTAACGGATATCATTAATTTCAAATCTTTTGAATTACAAAGTGCTAACTATTGTAAATTTCTTTTTCCTTCTTTAGTACATAAAATATTTGCTAAGCTACTCACTAAGAGGCCCTTATATCAGCAGCCAATTCTTTTGATCAAGCAAATTCTTCTGCACCTTGATAGCTAAAAAATTAGCTCCGAATTATTGTTTCAGGCTGCAATTCAAATGGTGTAAAACATCGGGGCTTAGCATACTAACAGGTAAGGGCATTGCACATGAATATTTCACTCGTTTTGTTTTGTATTGCTGTTTCTTCATCACATTTAAATTAACAGTAAAGGCATATGGAAGCTGTTATGGTAATAAGGTTGTGTAATTGATATAGATTTAAAATCTTGATTAAAATACTTATCTTTTGTTTATTAATTTGATTTTCATGCTTGTTTAGATTTAGTTTCATTAATTGGTAGTTGCATGTTTAAGTAAATATGCATCTGCTTTTTGATTCTGTAGTTATAGAGGTTGGAAATGGAAAATACTTGCTACTATGTGCTGGCTACTTATTGATTAAGTTTTAATCTAAAGCATCTTTAAAATGGATTTAACATTTAAATCATAACTAATTGTGTTTTTAAACTTGGTGGCTTTTCAGTGAGGAGAAAATTCTGATTTTTTAATATTGGAAATTTTTGAAAAATTAAACTTTATTCGTATTACTTTATCTTCACTTTTTAATTAAAAAAATTATTCATCTAAATTATTTCTTATCAAATACAAAATACTAGTAAATGCATAGATTGCTATTTAGACTGTGCTACTAGTAGCATCTTTATACTTGCTTGGTTTAGGGTAAAATGTTTCTGAAGCTAGAGTGTATTGGAAAGCATATGTGAGAGTATGAATGGTTAAAAAAGTTTGGAACTTTCTACAAAATATCTAAGTTGGATATTCTTGAAAAGTACTAAATATAAAAAGATAAATCAAAGACTAAGAATTAAATTTATTCTTCTTAAGCAAGTTTTAATATTTCTAATCGTTTAAGGTCTTTGTAATCTGTTATCAATATATAGATTGCTACAGAATGCAATGTTTGAAATGAGCAAAAGTTACAATTTTTTTTAAGGATGTGGCATCTATTGTTTCAGAGATTTTTGGGACTTGAGAAATAATTTTTTTTTATTATTATTATTGTAGGAAGGATAAAAAAGATAAAAATAATTGATAAATTATGAGAAGATGAGTAATTAAAAATCTAGAATCTTATTTGAGAGTTAATTATGTTAATTATTTCTTCTAGTGATAAATTATGCGCTCAATTTCTTTATTTCCAAAGTATTATATTCTTGATATATTTAGCAAGTTATTCAACTTGAATTATGAATGTAAATGAATAAGATATCCATGATGAAATGGTTTTTATTCTAAAATTTCTGATGATGTATCAAGATTTCTATCTAATTATCCATAATTATGATGGTATTTAAAAGAAATCTTGAAGTAAATGTTAAGACTTTCAGAATTGTTGACAATAAATCACATTTACTTTCATTGAGTTTGACTTAGAAATTTCTATGAATGTAGCAGTTATTATCAAAGATGAAATTAATAAATCATATGATATGAAAAAATAGAAAAGAATTGAATAGGAAAGGCTTTCTGGTTTAACGTTGTTTTCAATTGCAAATAATCAAATCTAAAAAATAAATCTTGATAAATTATTGTTTGCTTCCTTAACAGTTTAAAACAAAAATTTGTAATTTAAATGTAAAAATAAAATATAGTGAATAATTTGCTCCTAATACTTTGCAGATCTTTTATATTATGCTCTATATAATAGCAAATAATTTTAAATATATTTATTTAGAGTAGAATGTTCTTTAAATAACTTTAAATAATAACTTAAATTTAACTTTCTTCTAACTGAATTAAAATAAAAAAAAATGATATGTAATAACTGATATTAATGAGACAGTTATAAAAAAATATTTAATTCAAATGTATAAAGCAGCATTATTTAGAAAAATGATTAATATAACTAGAAAAAAAATTGATTAAGGATAGGAGAAACTAAGAAAAATTATGTTCGTGAACCACTAAATCTCTAATTTGGCTCTGAAAATATTTATAAATATACAAATTTTATATTTAAATTCTAAATTTTTAAAATGTAAAATAAGAAAACTATTAAAATTTAAACATTTGTCAATATTTATTTGTAAGAAAACAGCCTTAAGTGCCAAATAAATCTGAAATTTTAAATTGTCTTTTCAGCAGTTTGTTACTTATCATAAACAGGCAATGGCATATATTAAATCTGTAGAAATACTGTATAATTGAGTAGTAATGCTAACTTTTAGTATGAAATATTCTGTATTCTTTATTAAACTTGATTTTTCCTGATAAACTGCATTTCAAAATAAAAATACTTGCAGCTTTGTGTATTAAAAAAAATAATAAAATTCCAGTCTAATTCAGAAGTCTATACTACTATAATTTAAACTATAAAAAATGAAGTATTAAAGGTGGCCGAAGAAAATTAAATTAATCTTTAATTTTTGATTAAAAAAAGTTAAAACTAAGATTTTTTACTTTTTTCTTTATTATTTTACTTGGAATCCAGATTACAGTTTAAGACACCCTAATAAAGGATCATTTAATAACATTTGATAATATTAAAATGAATGTATAAAGGCTAAACAGCTTGATTTTTAAAAAGTTTGTGTCTAATTTGCTTCTCTGAATTTTTTTTCTTCTTCTATCTACTGTATAATCCATAAATCGTATCATACTACCATATTTTAACACAAGGCTTTCATGTATCTTCCAGTGTTGCTTTGAGAAATTTACTCCATTCTTGAATCATCTTAATATTACTTGCTACTTATTATTTATCATTGATTTACCTATGTTGTTCTTGTTCCATAAGAACATACTCTATCTTGTTTTTGTTAAGATGAATCAGTTGTAAGAAAACCCAACTGGTTAAAACACAGGAATAGGCATGGAAAAATTAAATATTAGCATCAGCATTTGCTATCTTAATCAATTTTTTTATTTTCACCAGCAATTTTTAATTTTGCATTTACTTGAATGTGGAGTAACTGTTCGACTTTGATAATCTGTGGATAGGGACTGGACCATATTGTGAATGGCTTTCTTTAACAATACTGGAAATCCCCAAATATATTTTTAAGTTCATGATTTTAAAATCGGAAACTGTTCATTATAATAGAATATTGTTAATTACATGACATAACAATGTTACAATATAGCATTTGTTTTGCTCTCGTTTCAAATAATTTTCTTTAATATCTTATTTTTCAAAGCATTTTCAGATATCAAACATATTTTCTCGGACATACATTTTTTCTGATTTTATAACATATTTCCTTTTGATTTCTTAAATGATGAAGCAAAAGAAAATACTTTACTGTTCTCTAGACTTACTGTAGAATTTTTTATTATTAAGTCTGTGAATAGTTTTATTAAACTCTTTTCGTGGTCATTTTAGAGAATGAAAATCCTGGTCTCGATATTTGTATTACTGCAAAGGATTCATTGTCATTTGTAATGCCTTGGGAAAAAACCTGGTTGCTATACATTTTTATTTTTTGAACTAATGTATTTTCTAAAAGGGACTTGTAGTAGACTGTTACACAGATGTCAAGTTTGTCGTAGTTCAGAAATGTTAGTTTGCAAAGCTTGTTATTAGTGATTGTTGATTAATTAAAAGTGAAATTAAATAGAAAGATATCATTGAATATGAGCTAGAAATGCCTGTATTTAAATATTTTATCATATATAAATGTCCTTAGTATAAGGTAAAAAAAAAAAAAAATATTGATCCTAAATGAAAGGAAATAAACCTCAAGAAGAATTTTACATTTTGACATTAGATTTGCTATAATTACATATTTAATTTTTGTAAATGAGAACTTAGTGAGCATATTTGAAATTTCATAAAAATCACATTTAATATTCCTATCAATTAACTTTGGATATAAACAATATTTATTTTAGACATGTGTATTTGAAGTTAAGTATTCATAGTATTCATATGGATGGTAAATATCAATATTATCTTTGGATTATAATTTCTTTAAATTCATTCATTTGCTAATTTCATGCAATCAAAATTTCATAATAAATTTTTTTTTTCTTTTTTGTTTTCAGTAAATGACTGAAATTAGCTTTTGTTATAACTGAAACAAATGAATAGTTTCTAAGCATAATTTGTTATTATGCTAATATTATAATAATTAACTTGTTAGTTTTAGTTTAACCTGAACAAATATGCTCTTATCCAGAATGAACCTGAATTAATTGTAGGCAAAGACATTACAATTTTCTAGAATTATTTTCATTTACTCATTAAAAGTTGATTCTTAAGTAGTTCTCTCCCTCCCCCATTTTTTTTATGAAACTTTATTCTTGCTGTGACTCATTGGGAAAATAACATATGAAGACAATTGTTTTGAATTAAGAGCATTATGTATATTGCCTAAAATTTGAATTATTTTAAACATAACATCTCGTGCACAATATGCAAAAATTTTTCCTTTTATGCGCAATTCATTTATCTTTTGTAATCCCCCCCCCCTTGTCTATCGTCTTGAGTTTTTTCTTTTAATTCTTTGATTTTTAAAGATGTTTATGTTCATCTTTTGTCATAAGTAAAATGTCTTAATTATTTTAATTTTTATTTAATATCCTAAGAATAAAGGTATTATAATGAATAATTAATAATTAGTAGTAATTATAATTTATCATTTATTTTAGATGGGATAAATGTACGAGATTCCTTTAATTTCATGATCTAATTAACTTCTTGGCATGAAAGTTGAACTTAGGGAGAAAGTCCTTTCCATTTTCCTGTAATGAAAAATATATCTGTGAACTTATCCCATCCCTATTTGCAGATTTATTATTTTTGTTTTCTTTCATAAAACTTCTTATCAGATATAGGAGAATGTTCAGATGAAAGATGGATTGTACTACGGGAACAGCAAAGAAAAATTTATTGACACAACAATTGTAATGGCCTAAAAGCAAAAGGGAAAAATTTATGATTCATCATTTCTACTGCTTGTAAGAGAAAAACTCAAATATAAGGTTCTATTAAATTTTGGTCTTCTTTGATAGGTCTATGTACATGTTTTGGTCATAACCATTTGAATTATTTATCTGTGTGCTCTTGCATTGTAATTTGTTTGGGGAAAGTAATATATAGTTACAATTATAATTATTTATTACATCTTTTTGTCGTGGCATTTACCATGTCTCTGACAAATTTAAGTATAAACAAAAGTAATCTTAAGTTTTGTTTTTAATTTATAGTATCGCTTTAAATTTTAAACATGAAGGATAATAGTAGTATTAATTTTATCTTATGAAATTCTTGAGCTTTAACTTTATTTTTTAAATAACTGATCTGAAAATTGCTTCTGTTCTATGTTTAACTTTTTGTTTGAAAGCTCCACTTATAGAAAGGAAGAAGTTGAAAAATTCCTGTTTTTAATGCAATTATCTTCACAGCTGTTTAGATCGAATTTCATTCTAAAGTGAGACTAAAATATACATTTTATTGTTATTGGAAATGATTTTATAGTTTTTTTTTTTACATTTTAATTGTTTTTCTAGGTTTGGTACATTTGAATCATTGAAGAAAAGAAGTGTTGATGAGAAAGGGAATTTGGCTCCTTCAAAGCGCTTGTTGTGTGGTTTGGGAGCTGGTGTTGCTGAAGCCATCTTTGCTGTGACTCCTATGGAAACGGTGAAAGTAAAATTCATTGATGATCAGCAATCGGCAAAACCAAAGTACCGTGGCTTCTTTCATGGAGTTCGGGAAATTATCAAACATCAAGGTATTTCTTTTGAAAGTATTTTTTTTTTTATATTGCATTATTGGACTTTTAAACTGTTTTCAAGAATATCTCATAAGAAACTGTTGTAAAATTAAATGTCTGTAAATTTCTCTGGCAGTGAATGGGTTAAAGAATTCTTAAAGAAACATTGAATTTTATTTATGTAATATTTATAGATATTGCTATTTTTTTTTTATTTATTTAATTCAAGTTGCTTCAGATGATCAGATGGCTTGCCAGGAATATTGGTTATATTTGTTTTCAAATAAATTGTTTTAATTTTAACATGATTAATGTACTTTACATGTTGACTTAATTCAGTTCTTCTCATTGGCTATATGAATCTTCTTAATGAAAACAATATATTAGGATTATTAAAAACATGAATATTCAGTTCATCTGTTTTTTGACTAACACAATATTGCAACTTCACTTTTTTTTATCTGATTTGTAAACTGCACATAAACAGATATTAAACAGAATTATTCTTTCTTAGCTTTCAGCAACTTGGAAAAAATTTAGTGACTAAATTTTTGATGAAACAATGAATCAAAACTTAATTTTTAATTAAAGTTTCCAAAAAGTTGCTCTGAGGTTTGTGTTCCCACCCTTCAAGGTATATATTTCAAGGTATCAAATTTTGTTGCTGTGGGTGAAATGGTCTGGCCTGTAAAGCACCAACATACACATTCATCTTTATTATTAATATAGATAATGTAAATATATTTTTACTTGCAACCACCAATTGTTTTTCAAAAGCTATTTATTGGTTATAAAAAGTACCAAGTGCATTGTAAGTTTGAAAAATCATTAAAAGGAAACAATTAACTTTTTTGTATGAAGTGAAGGCAGTTCTGAAGACATTGACAATTTGGACTGAATAGTGGAGATGATTCATTTTAAGTACTTGGGCTCCTTTAATGGAAGACTAGTATAGGGCAATAACTTCTGTGGTAAGTGGGGGGGGGTATCTTTGTACCATTACACAATATTAGTACTATTATGTAAACATTTATTTCATCAGTTAATAAGACATTTAAAAATAAATTTTTTTCTTAGGAATACGAGGTGTATATCAAGGTGTGACAGCCACAATAATGAAGCAAGGCAGCAATCAAGCTATCCGCTTTTTTGTGATGGAATCTTTAAAAGATTGGTATCGAGGAGGAGATCCAACTAAAAGTGTTAATAAATTAGTGGTGGGCATGTTTGGTGCTTTTGCTGGAGCAGCTTCAGTGTTTGGCAACACTCCTATTGATGTAGTAAAAACAAGGATGCAGGTATGTTCATATAAATTTTTCTTAGTTTCGTTTCATTAAATTTTCCAGAACTTTTTGTTGTATTTTTTTATATTTCTTCTTTTTAATCTTTCAGAATTAGTAATTTTAGTTTGCCTTAATTTTCTAAATTTTTTAAATTTAAATTATATTTTATGTTAAACTTGAGAGAAATTTCGAAACAGTAAGCCAATCATATTTTGACATATTAGCAGTGTGTATACTTATGCTTTATGTAATTAAAGTAACTCATGAATAAGCAAGTTTTTAAAAAGTAAAGATCTTAATTATAAAATAAATTTACATGGATCAGTTGGCCTATGCATGAAATTTATTTTTAATTGGAAAATAGTAAGGAATTTTGCTGTTTTATATTTATGGAATTTATCAAAAACCAAATATAATATTTGTGCAATTTGTCTTAAAGGATTTTACTCGTTTTTTTTTTTTTTTTTATCATATACTCCTAGAAGTGAACAATCAATAGAAAAAAGTATAAATTTTTTTTATTTTAAAATGCCATTTCTGTAACAACAACAAAAAATATATATAACAATATATTATTGGTATACATTATATGCTAACATTATATTGATATGCATAATTTTTCTTGTTACAAAAATGACATTTTAAAACATTAAGAACTCGTTAATTTGTTAGAATTAATTAACAAGGCATTTTTCTTTCAGCTTGATCACTAGTGATATATTCTTTGAAAATACAGTATAATCTGTTTAATTTTTTTTCCAATACTGTAATTTTTAAGTTACTGAAATCCTTATTATTTTTGTTTCAGGGTCTTGAGGCACACAAATATAAGAATACTTTCCATTGCATTTATGAAATTGCAAAGAATGAAGGCTTTTCTGCGTAAGTATAAATGAAACAACTTTGTTAATATATAGCAAAATAGTAATTGTCTAATTTTTTGTTGATAACTGAGATGCATTATTTATATATTAAGAATATTAAGCAAAACCAGTGACTCAGTTGTATAACCATTGACTCAATTTTCTTATTTCATATGAAAGCTCATAATGTATAAATATCGCCCACCATCTACAATCTTAAATTTTTGAAGGGGGGGGGGGAATTGTAAAAGCACTTTATTGTACATTCTCTTTGAGAGAAAAATGTAAGAGCTCCCTAGTCACAACCATTGTGCTAGTTTTGAAAAATTTTTTCCTATGAATAGACTTGACTCCTAGATTTATCACCAATGTTCAGATGAGCCTTGACTCTATACCCTGCCTTTTTGTTTTGAGATTTAATGTTTTTTTAATTATTTTTCATTACTTTTTCAGATTTTACAAGGGCACTGTTCCACGGCTCAGCAGAGTTTGTTTAGATGTAGCAATTACTTTTATGATTTATGATTCCTTTATGGATTTGTTCAACAAAGTTTGGAAAACTGATTGAATTTGATAGGTCCTTTTTTGTTATAAATTTAAGCTGTATAGTTTATTTTGTTAGATTTATATATTTTTTGCAATGTTTGTAAATCAATCAAAATTATAATTCAATGTCTGTGCTGTGCAACTATTAGTTATTTCAAAAAATGCACATAAATGTGTTCTTTTTTTAATGATGTAAATGTTTGTTAACCTTTATTCAATTTCGTATGAAAGTAATAACATTTTGTAAGATAGTTTATAATCCAAAATTTTAAGATGCATTTTATAAAATTAATACAATTTCAATTTCCACTATGTTATAAGTTGTTGGCTAAAATAAATTTTTTTATGAAGTATTGTAACTGTTTCTGAGAATTTTTTTTTATATCCAATTTTATATCAACTGAATATTTCATATCAATCTTTCTTATTAAATGGCTCTAATTTTGAGTATTTTTGTGATGTTTAGAAATATCATCTGATCTAGTCAGAACGAACATTCTATATAAATTACTTTATCACATGAGCTAAGCTTTTAACTAAAAGTAATTAAGGCTGATTTGAATAAGTAAAAATTTTTTAAATATAAATTGATTATTTAACTTTGAAATCAAAAAATTACACCACTGCATGATAAAACTGCTGTGTGTAGTAGTTTATGGCAGACTACAGCACTTTCCAATGATTTATACAAAATAAGATTGCTCCTGTATATATAGAGAAAGAATCCATATGACTCGATTATAAAAGATTTTTGCTTGGAGTAACTGCATAGAAGCATCAGTAAAAGGATCCATGGAAATCGGGGTTTGAGTTAATGGTTTTGAAACTTGACTCTAGTTGCATGGTTGCTACATATAGAACTAATTCCAGTGGGGAAAGCTAGAACTTCTTTCAAATTTATGGAAATTATTATATTGGAATACATTTACTGGTATAGAAATGCCAGAGAATACATTTGTCAGATTTTGGGCAAACCCTTTCTCTAAGCACGGGAAATTTCATAATCTTAATCGCAAATGTTTCCTCCAATTTTATAATTAACTACCTGAAACCTTTTCCTTTGTTTTCTTATGTAACTGTCTCAATAAATTCAGCATAATCATTCTGCTATAGGTCCGCATTACTTCCCTGGCTATTTAAGATGTTTTGAATTTATAGGACTTTACATATCACCCTGTATATGTACCAAGTTTCGATTTCTGCAAATCAGATTGTCTAGCCTGTTAAGTACCAACACACTCATAAACACAAATTCATTTTTATCTTAAATAAAAACTAGTTTATTTAGATAATTGCATTAGAAATCTTAGTTTTTAGAATAACCAAAACAGTTAATTGAAAATATTAACTTTCTTTTATTCATGACTGTTAAGTCTATATAACATTAAATAATCAATATTTTTAATTTAGAATGATTGAAAAAATTTTAATGGTAATTGATTAGAATTATTGAAACTTAATGAATGTATATTCCTTTCGTCTCTGCAAAAAAAAGTTTAATTTTTTTAACATTAAAATCAATATATTAGTTTCAAGATTGATGCTCATGTTAAATGATAAATGACCATACATTTTGAAAAAGAGTTTAGGCATGAATTAGTTGCTGTATTTTATAATCAATAGCGTATCCTCCTATGTATAATTTACAACATTACTAAATTTCACTGAATTCTTTCCTATTTCAAAGTTGAACTGCAACTTGTTGAAATAATTTAGAACCCAATAATAAAATGCTATTAGATTCTCTACCTATTTTCAGTTTAAACTTTTATATATTATCGTATTTATATGTTAATTTATTAAATTAAAAGTTATATTTTTAATTTAATTTTGTATTTTAAAAAATTAATATTTTCTAAGAGTAAAACTAGTTTAAATTGATTAATGATAGTTAATTACACAAAAAATGTAATTCTTTACAGCATTTGAAATTAGATAATGAAAATTGATATTAACTGCTATCTATTCAAAAATTTGCTATTTACTTCCATATTTATTAAATTTTTAACTAACAGACCACTTTTCTTAACAAGTGTTTCCAAAAATGTGCATGTATAGGCATACAGTAAAAATCATAATTTTTTAAAAAAAGAAGTGGTGTAAAAGCATGAACACTGATATAAAAATGTTTTTGTATACTATTACCTTTAATGTTGTACATGCTTGGAAACTGTTGCAATGTTTTGAGAATATAATCTGACCATATATAATTGTACATTTTTAATAGTCGAGCAAAACACAGAATTTATGGGTATATATATATATATATATTTTAAATCGGTATATATGGGTTTTATTTTTGTACATTTTCACTTTAAATTTCAATCCTAATTACATTGGTGTATATCTAAACAATAATGTTATAATAAAGCATTGAATATCTAGTTAAAGAATAAATGTATTAGGTCTAATATGATATCTAAAAGAATAAGCATCTAATGAATAAGTTGTTTCTCTTTTTCTTGATACTAATTGTAATATTTTCTTGTCTGTCTGTTAATAAACTAATACGAGTCAGAAGAATATAAGCACTAAACACATTAGATTCCATGCCTTCTTTTCTTTTTTTTTTTTAAATCTATTTTATGCTTAACATTGGATGAAACTCGATTGTATCACCAATTACTGGATGTTAAATGAGATGCCTGAAGTCAAACGCTGAAATACACGTAGAATATTGAGCAAATACTGTATTAATTACTGATGCTTAAAAAATAATTCATTTAAATACTTAGTTAAAATAAAGTGTTAACACTTCAACTTTGAAGTATTACTTCAGATTTTACAGGTATCTGAAGTCCTATTCATATATATTATTTTAACTGTTATCTACATTATTAAAAAATAGATGCATTTAATACAATAAAATATCGTTTCAACGTTTTGTATTTAACATTTTAAAATGATTTATTTAATTGATACAAAAATATGTAGTTTAATTTATAGTCTAAGAAAGTTCACTATAGTCAATTTAATAAAATTTTGCCTAGTTAAATATAATTTTATATAAAATTATATATATATATGTATGTTTACAAACATTTTGCGGTTTATTTAATATTTTTGAAAATATTGATTTGCTTAACATAATTATGTTCATTATAATTGCATTTGTGACAAATTCATCAACAATTTTTGGTTTTTATCTATTTTTAAAATATTATTTTATTTATAAAATGTTTAAATTATTCTAAAGATGACCTTATTATTTGAATGTTTTCAACTTTTATCGATTATCAATAACATGTATTTTAAATGTAAAAAAATTTATCCTTTGTGTCCAGAAAATCTATCGCACTTACAGCCACTGCCATGAAAATTAGCACACATGCAGTCATAATGGTAACTCGAAGTCCGGATTTTAAAACTTAATTCAAAACTTTTTTATTTAATATTTTCTATTGTTGCCGGGTTTTTTTTTTCTCCCCTTTCTTATTTTGTGCACTGTTCACCATCCCATCAATTCTATTATAGAAAAAAAAAAAAAAGAAATAACTTGTGTAGTTTCAAAAAGAGCGAACAATTGTCATTCTAAAGAAATTTGTTTTGCTCTTCAGTTGAAATTTTCTGAATTTTTTTAAAAAAATGTATTACTTTTCTGGACAAGTTTTACGAATTGAAACTAAATTTCTGTATTTGTCATTCTGATTCCGTTTTTTTTTTTAAGTGAATACTCGAACATTTCTTTCTAATTTAAAGCAAGAACGCCTTTATTCATTGATTTCTAAATAATTGTTTTGATGGCAAATTCAAAGGTTTCTTTTAAACAAAGAGAAATTTTCTTTTCTGTTTTGGCAAGGTGCCAAATTAGAAAACCAAGAAAATTATTTCTATTGTGTTTTTTATTTTTAGCTCGTCTTCATTTTTAGTTAATTCTTTTGCTTTTTATCGTCTGCGGTTCACCATACGAAAAAAAAAAAAAAAAAAAAAGCTTACAAAATTTTTTCTTTTTTACTTCGTTTCCAGATTTTATGACTTGACGTGAATAATGGAATATATAGCAATAATTTAGTTATGATTTTGCCAACATTCGTCATGTTACGTTCAAAGCTGTGTGGGTAGTTTATAATAAATCCCAATTTGAAGAATATTTAATCATATCTGAATTTTTTTTACTCGTATGTGCATAAAAATTTCATATTTAAAATAAAATCGGTATTATAAATTTTTAGCCTCCCTTTTTTCAGTGATACCCTTGGGCTACAGCCCAAATTATCCATCAGATAAGGTGACTTTTTATAGCGTTCTGACCACTAAATTAGGAGCGCTACTAATTAGGGGAAAATGTGGAGGAATGATTTTCTCAAAGGTGCTTTAAGGTCAGCAGACAAAGAAAATTGCAAGGTGACATTTTTATTTCCTTTTTGCATACATTATTTGTTCCACTTTAATATTTAGGCGAAGGAAATGCTTCCGGTTTAATATATGCTGTACTGCAACGTTTTTCCTTAAATCGATCAACTATTGATATGAAAATAAATCTATTTTGGAAATGATTTACATATACTTTTGAAATTGTCTTGTCGGTTTATTGTCTGGAATATACTTTAAAAAATTCATTTATATTGGGGGGCCCTGTTAAAGCTATTTAGTTAAGTTAGCTGAAATGCGAAAAAAAATCATCTTGTACTTAATTTTAGAACAATTAAATAAAAGTTAACAGCCATTTCTACTTCTCGTTTACAAAGAGTATTAATACTAATCATTATAAAATTCTTTTTGAAATTTTGACGTCTGCACATTTTTACTTTCTTGTATGCGTAGATAAAGAAAGTTTAGTAATCGTCAAAAAATTCGAATTCGAGATTTTATCGAATCTCTATGTTTTAGACCTTCTTGAGTTCAAAAACCACATTTTTGAAAAAATGTCCGTCTGTATGTTTGTGACAAAGATAACTCTAAAACGCTTCGAGCTAGACGGTTGAAATTTGATATACGATCTTTACACCGAATGTGCTATTTTCTATCAAATTTTCATTAAAATCTGTTCAGTAGTTCATATGTCCAGCAGTTCGATTATAAGCTAATGAAATAATTACAAATCAAAGGGAGCTATATAGATGAAATTCGGTAAACAGATTTAACATCTATAATATAGGCAACTGTTAAATTTTGTGCCAAATCCAACTAAAATTTGACTATCTGTCGGTCTGTACTTACGCGATAACTCAAAAATTCAGTGACTAAAATATATCAAATTTGGTATGGGATTTTGTGTGAAATTTTTGTTTGAATCATTAGAGAAAAAAAGGGGCTAAAGCACATTCGATTCTTGGCTACTGTTAATCGCCAATTCTTGGTTACTGTTAACTCATGCCAAGGCTTAATCGCTAACTTGCTAAGGATGAGTGCCGCTTAAGGTATTCTCTGGCATAGCAAATTTATTAGAGAATATGCGAGAAAGTTTTCGGAAGACCATTCCCACTGGTTTTGAATTATAAGTGCTCGTATAATGTAACTTGGAAAAGCTTCAAGATTGATAAACTAAAGCCAAAATTGTAAATTTCCAGCAAATTTTGACCACAATTAGTCAGGGGAAAGTTTATGTATGCAAGTAAACGCAGTAGACGAAATCCGGCATATGATTTTCTTAAACTAAGATTCTAATTCAAATTTTAGAATAAATTTGTTGCATTAGTTCATTCATATGTGAATGCAGAGTGCAAAAAAGCTAGAGGGGTGAATTTTAGTATATGTCGTTTACAGTAAAATTATAGATTTCTGTCTTTGAATTATATCCACCAATAGATAGATTATCTATAAGTACATGAACATGATAATTCCAAAAAGATAACTTTCTGTATATGGTCTTATCATCAAAGTCCCAAATTTTTAAACCAAAATTTGTGGTTTGGAACTAAAGAAATGGATTAAAGTTTATAGTTATGATATTTAGTATACAAGTAGTTGCAATGATGATTCAATGGATCTCGAAAACTAAATTTTAAAATTTAATATAAAATATTTTTATTTAATGTTTTATATTACTTAGATTGATTTGTTTGCATGTATTGGACTGTTTTGAATGATTGTAGGGAAAAAAGAATCTGTGCAACATTGAAGAGAACAAATAACTGTCATTCTAAAGATATTTATTCTGCATCTCTTTCACAATTTGATGAATTTGAAAAAAATTTTTAAGTGGTCATTTTTAATAAAAAATTTTAAGCATCGAAAATAAATTTCTGTCATCTGAAATTATAATTCTGTTAATATTTCCAATTTTTTTAGATGTGTATTCAAACATTTTTTTTTTTAATTTAAAACAAGAACAACAAAAATTTCCAATGACATTAAAATAATTATTTTACTGATGAATTCAAACATTTTTTTTAAAAAATCTGTTGGAAAAATATTATTATTATTTGCTGATTTGACAAAATGCCAAATTATGAAATTAAAAATTATAATTATTTTTTATTGCTATTAGAAGTGATCCAAAACATATATTGAACATATTTTCTTCTCTAGATTATGAAGTTAAACACAAAATAGGTTGTATTGTGCAAGGATGCAGAAAGTTGAGGTTATAACACTTCCACTGATTTGGATAGAACTGCTCAGAGAATAAATTCCAGAGAATTATTCTTGCATTTACAATCTGCCACTGGTCTTACATAAAAAAATAATTTCATAATATTCAGATATTGCAGGAGCAGAAAATGACTTCACACAAATACCTCACTTTTTTTAAGCTAAGCTAAAAATAAATAAAGAAAGAAAAATATTTTTTTAAAAAATTGAAATCTACTATTGCAAATTTCAAGTTATGATGTGAGAACATTTTTTTTAAGTTGCATAGTATCAATACGACAGAAAAACATTATGTTCTCACAGAATCATATTTTGTTATCACTAATATTTAGAAAAGTAATGGTTTTTGACTATCTCAAAATCAATCAAGTTCTAGAATTTTTTTTCTCTAGGTCATTTTTTTTTTTTGTGAAAAACCAGTTTAAACTAATAACTTCTAGTGATCATGCCCTTTGTGATCAGATAGGAGAATTGGGTACATGGTGAACATTCGCACCAATCTATAATTTTTTTTTGGCGATAAGTTGCCAAATGTGAAAATTATCTTTATCAGTTTCTAATAACCCTTAAAGTGAAAAACTGATGCCTCGAAACAGGTAAATCGCCAGTTTTCTGCCCGTGCATTTTGTGGCTTCAAAATCCTAAAACATCATCATGCTCTTTCATGATAATATTGAATTATCAACACCATTTTTTTTACACAATATGATTATTTTTGAGCCCCAACTAATAATTGCATTTCAGAGTAGCAAGGAACAGAAAAAAATTTGTAATTTTTAATGCCTCAGATTCTGTATGTTAGGTCCAAATCTGCAATTGAAGAACCACTTTTGAATGTTGAGTTAAAGATAACATTGCTACTGCAGTGAAATTCCAACTATCCAGATTAATTGGGATTTAGATCTTATCCAAATTGATGGCAGAAAAAAAGATTCTTTTGTGTGATAAAAACAAAATGAATCATTATATTAATTTAATGACTACAAGAACCATGCTGATTACATTTTATGTACTATTTAGATATTACATTAAAATATAACTTGTTGAAAATATGAAAATCAGTAATCTATATTTGCTCTTTGGGAAGATTTTATCTGCAGATTTGTTTTTACTCCCTCAAGATAATCTAAGAAATTGGAATTCAACTGATTCTTTAACTGAATAACCCTTTTTTTAGTTACATGTGAAAAATATAATATTTGTGAATAAAATGTTGTTTTTTATATTCCTAAAAAGAATCTTTATAGAGGTAACAAAATAATTCATTTTATTAAAGATTATTTCTTAACAATGCATTTATCAATTAATAAAATTTTATTTGATTCATTATTTACATACAATATTATTTTTTTATTTTTAATATTAAATGTATAATTTCTTATAACTTTGGCTATATAAAATTCACAGGCACTTAATACAGTGTCTATTGAAAATCCAAAATTTATACAATACAAATTGTATTTTTAGAAAAATACCATATTTTATAAAAATACATGAAATTTAAACATTTAACCAACATAAAAAATATTATTAGTGTATAAAATATCCACACTAAATGTATGCTATTAAATAAATTATTCAAAAAGATTTTCTAGAATTTCATTTTATAAGTAATTTATTTTAAATA
Source organism: Argiope bruennichi (assembly GCF_947563725.1). Classification (NCBI taxonomy): domain Eukaryota; kingdom Metazoa; phylum Arthropoda; class Arachnida; order Araneae; family Araneidae; genus Argiope; species Argiope bruennichi. Next base: position 111,412,279 of record NC_079156.1, read on the forward strand.
ATTACATTGAATAGCTCAACTAAGACATTTGTATAATTTAAACACAATAAGATTAACATTGTATAATTAAAAAAATTAAATCAATAAGATTATTTAACTTACGAATAACAAATTTCAATACAAAAATTTCACAATGTTTTATTTTTATATTCAGAAATGAAGTAAAATATATTCTGTAACATTTATCTTATATAATGCATTTCATTAAAAATATTTGTGACAGATTTTAAATAAAATTTGTTTCTAATCGACACAATGAACATTAAATTTTAGCATCATACATATATGCTATCAGATAAATTACAAAGATAGCAGAAACACTGAAAGCGTAAATACTAAAGTAAAAGAAAAAAAAGTTGTACAAGACAAAAACTAATTCATCAAATAAGGGAAGAAAATGTATATCAACCAATGTTGGTATAACATGGCTGATATACAAGTGTCAAATAAACCACACTGAAAAAATTAATGTTTTTCTCTTATTACAATATTTAAATGTAAACAATACATATGAAGCAATTCTGGATTTATAAGTTTTGAAAATTGCTCCATTAAAATTTTTTTAACTGATTTATAAATAAAGTATTATTAATTCATGCTTTCAGTAAGCCTGGAAACCAGTATGATAGTTCTCCTTCAAACTGTTCATCTACCCAAACTAAACCTTCTCTTATTAAATCAACAAGTGCCTTTTCTGCTCTTACTTTCTCCCAACCAAACTCATTTGACAATAGCCCAATGGTGACATAGCCAGTTATACTTGCTTTTTGTATCACTTTCGTGTGGTCAACGTTTAGTTCAGCGGGAACTGACTGAACTATATAATCTTTAGTAGATCCGCAAGCAATGGTTCTAAAGCCTTCTCCTAGAATTTTAAGTTTGTCTATAGCTCGGAGTAAATCATCATATCCAATATCTTCTTGTTTAGGACCAACACTTCTCGATTTGATAAGAAGTCGCCTCAATTCATCTAGATTCATAATACCACCATTACGGTGACGGGTTGCAAGGCAAACTTCAATTATTTGGACACCTAATTCATAATAGAAATCGCCAACTCCTAATAAATCAGCCCAAAATCCTTTACTTGAAGCCAAAGGATCAACACCAGTAGCTGCACACATTTCTTGGAACTGTTGACGAAATTGCGGATTTTTCTTTATTTTATTTTTGTATTTTCCAGCAAATTCTTGTAAGTTAGATCGGAAAGTTTCCATTTGTTTAGATAACTGCTGTAACTGGTCATCTGCTATTTCACTGCCTTTGTCCTTAAATCTCGCTTGAGCAAGTTGTTGCTTTTGAATAGCACCTACACCACCAACACGTCGACGCATATTTGAATCTCTTTTAAAACTGCTTTAAAAAATATGAGAATTATAATTAGAATCAAATGTCTAAAGGTAAATCGAAACTTTCCCGTTTCCTTTGACTCATGTGTATAAACAAACAAGAGACTCGTTAACCGGAGGACGCTTGAATCCCCCATTTGAAGTTGAAAGGGGGGGAGAAGTGGGGGGAAGCAGCACTGGAGGACGGATTTCATTCCGGTAGTGATGGAAATGGGGGAATCGATGTATGGTTGCTTACGGAAAAGCGTTTTTCGCCAACATTTGAAAATTTATTTACCCGCCAAGAATGAAGCGCATTTTTGGAATGTATAGGGTGGAGTGTGGACGAATGTCGGTTGGATCTATGATGAAGGCAGACCTTATTTATGCACGATCTTTTTTAATAAAAGAATAATACCGTGTTATAATTTATTTATTTTTGCTCATAATTAAGTTTTAGGAATCTAACTTTTGACTAGAAATTAATGTTGACTGTTGTTGAGAACAGTGAGTACTTGGGAAAGCTGAATTTTCTACAGGCGCCTTCTATTTATAATTAATTAAATGGCAAGAAACTAATATGTTAACTCATAATTAAATTCTATCTTCTATTGGTTTGTTAAATGAAATGTAAAGTTTTCACAAAGTAATGGAATGAACTTACAAGTTTCATTTAAATTCTTAATGGAAGTTAAAAATGATGCTTTATTCGGAATACAAATTCGATGTAGTTTTAATTTTATTTCTTGTAATTTGGCTGTATTCATTGGAAAGTATTTTAGTTTTTTTATACTATTAATTTTAATGCCCATATTTTGTTTGTTTGTTGTTGTACAAAGCTAAATGTTTTTTTAAAAAATTAGCTAAAATTTTTTTTAAATGATGCTTTTAAAAAATTATATATATATATTTTTACGTAATTAAGTAATAAATTAGTGTTATAAAACATTTTTTATAACTGCAGACATGCTTTGATTTTGTTATTTGCTAGTATTTATAGTAGCAATAAAGCATTTATATTTTGTGGTCTAAAAATTGCAATAATAAAAATCTGTAATCTCTTTCTTGCAGTTTTGTCCATTCTTTTTTTTTTTTTTTAATGTTGATAATGTGCATGATGAACTCTTTAAAATTTGTTTTCAAATTGAATAATCCATACTTGTAAAAATATGCATTGTAAAGATATATATATATATAATTTTAGCTAAGTTTTTGATAAAATATGGCTTATTCTCTGTTAAGAAAGTATGATAACCAAAAATCCTTAAATGAATCATCAAAATATTCAATATTTTCTATTTAATAGAAACTATTTTTTTTTTGTTAAAATAAGATTTATATTGAATTAAAAATTATATGCATAAGCTAATTAATATTACATGATTTTAAAAAGTACTTTTTCAATATATATATTTTTTATTCTAATTTATTAATTTTTTTTCATAAATGCTTAATATATTTATTTATGCATACAGCAATTTAATTCTTCTTTTAATGCTAAAAATCAGAATTTTGATTGAAAGTAGCCAAACTAAATTTGAAAAAGTAATAGAATCAATTATTTCTAATTATACGATTGGTGTAATAATATTTTAAAAGAAAATTTGTATTAAAAATTCTAATATCGTGGATAAATTTGTTCTAAATGTTGAATTTTCTACTTTTATAATAATGCGCAAAAGTTAAAATTTTTAAAGAAAATTTGGAATGTAATTTTTAATTTCAAAAAATAAAAATTATTTTTTAATTTAATATAAAAATATTAGTGTATTCTAAATTAGTCAATAGAATTTTCAATTAAATTGTAAAATATCATTTGTTAATTTTTGCATAATATTTAAGTCATATTTTATTCAACACTTACATTTTCTCAAGAAATTTTTTTTTCTTAGTTTTTTGAAATTTAATTTCTTCTCATTTTGATTATCAATAATAATTCATGAAATAAAAATGATTTGCTTCACAAGCATTCATTATTGTAATATACAAATGTATATTAGTTAATGGTTTGGTTAACCAAACCATTAACAAAATAAACGTTTACTCCACCTTAAAAAATGCTATACTAATATTGTTTTAACTGATTCAAATGAGTGGATAAATACCAAGTGATGAATAGTTCTGAGATATTGTATAAAAAAAATTATAAAGGATGATGAAAATCCTTAAAATCTATAAAACTTAGATAAAGTAGGTATATAAACTATATTTTAGAATTAAGGTTTTGACTAAATTATTAAAAAAGAATTTCTATGAGGATATAGAAAAAAAAATGTTTTAGGGAAGAAAAAATTGGAAAATAATCTTTTTTGTTTTAAAGTAATGAATAATTACAATGGAATAATGAATTTTAACACTGTTTATGTTAAATTGAAAAAAATTATTTACAATTTAGAATCAATAATAAAAATAATCATAATCTCTGAATCAAATTATCTGCAAATTCATTTGTTCAATAGGAATTTAATAACTTGGAGAATATGACTTTAGTCACTTGGAGACTTTAAATCAACTTCCATTGTCCCCATTACAAAAACGTAAAGAAAGGCTAATTTCCAAAAATAATTTAGTATTGATTCAATTCACCTTCAGTAAAAATTTTAAACTACTAACGAAAGTAGGTTAAAACTGTATGAGTGGTTTACATATATCAATTGGATCAATAAAGGAAAATAGATGGCAATCAACTGAAGACAGATTTTATTCATTACAGAAAAAAGGATGGACAGAGAATGAATAATATCAGAAGGATCACAAAATATGTTCTGATCATTGTTTTGATGAAGGAGTTTGTATGAAACCAGTATTTTAAAAATCAAAGTAGTTTTGTACATTTTAAATGCAACTGAAAGAACTTCCTGGGCCATTGCATTCACAAAAGAAGAAAAAAGAAATCTTTTAGCATATGAAAGAGCAGTTGAACTTGGATATGTATCATATAATTGGGAACTTCTAAAGAGAACTTGACTGGAAAAAAAAAAAACTTAATGGACAAAGAGAAAGCACAATCATTTACAATTGGAATATATGAATAATATATTCTCAAGATATTGTATCAAAGCTGATAATCTATACAACTCCTCTCAAAATTCAAATTCTACCTCTAAAACATGATTCTTATTAATGCTTAAACCACAGCCTGAAAATTGGAAGGAAAAAAACTGTAAACAGTATCTTTCACTTTTGTTTCCAATATCATTTTAAATAATAATAAAAAAAATCTTTCTTTTTTATTTAGTTAAAATTACTTTTTAAAAAATCGTCTACCTCATTATTATTCATTGTAACTAAAAAGAATTTAAATTAAGTATGTTAAATGTATGATGTGTTATTCTTTGTTTTTTTATTAATTTTTTAAAAATTTTATGAAATAAAAAAAATTATATGTTTCCCTCCCTTTCTCTCTTTTATCTTTATACTTTTTCTGCCTCTTTATAACATTAGCATATAAGATCATACAGTTTTTTTTTTCATATGAATACAATTAATTGAAAAATAAATAACCATTGTGGATATTTATCCTTAAAATTAGATACCTGAATACCATCACTAATCAACTCGCACTAAAAGAAAATTTTACTTTTGAAGAAAAATAATTATTTTGCGAATAAAAGAAACCTTGGTTAATGCTTCAGAAGAAAATTTCATAATTTCCAAATGTATTTTTTGAAGTTTTAAATACTAAATCTGAATGATAAAATGGTATTTTAACAAAATTTCGAATATGGCTGTGTTCATTTACCTAAGCATTTTTATTGAACAAATAAAATATCTTGAAGGGTACGAGAAATTGTGTTGTTTCAAGATGTCATAAGGAATTGTTTACCTCGTTTGTAGATTTTTCAGCTACTACTGCAAACATAATATTCCATTTTTTTTTTCAAAGATTATTGTTATCAAATAATATTATTGCTGTCATACTGCTTTTTTTTTTTTTTAATCACTATATTGCATACAAACAAACGCGTAATGTTGAGTGACAGAAAAAACAAGTTTAAATTAATGACAAAAGAATAAATTCATCTTTATTGATTAGTTAAATTTTGATAGTCTTGGGAATGAAATGAATTTTATTACAATAATAAAAATTATCGTAGAAATACATTCTAAAATATTTTTTTAGTTTATTTATATTAAAAAGACAATTGTATGATAATGAAATTGAGATCAATAAAAGGATTTTGATATTAAGTTTGGAAAATGGTGTTAGTATCATTTTTGTACAATAATATATTTTGGGAATTATAAGAGGAAAACATCAACATTTTGTTTAGTTAAAATTATAACTGGAAATTTTGATGCATTGCATCAAAGCACACGCTTTCATCTTTTAAAGCATGTTTGATAGATTTTCAGTTTCTGGAGTCGGCAGTCTGTCTTATAACTCATGCTAAAGTATAGATAAATATATGAACAACGATATATTTCTTCAGTAAGATTGAAATTACAATTGCATATCTGTATATTGACCTAATGTCATTCTTGGATTTGATATCCACCGGAATACAGCATCTTGTAAAATTTTTATTCATCTACTATTCTATTTAAAAGTGAAGGGTTTTTTTTATCAATTAATTTTAATAAACATTATTTTGATATTTTTCTCTTTTTTCTTTAGCATTTTAATCATCAAAATAAAATTGCTTAAATGTAGTTTCTCAAAGAAAGCTTATTTGCAGAAAAGTATTTCTTAGATAGCGCAGTAACCGATGCTTTTATGAGCATAAAAAAAAGAAAAATAGATACTTATGACAGTTCTGTAATTGATTTTTCCACTTCCATCTACTTATCTATCTCTGCTGCTTTTGAAAGGCTACCCCAATTTGCTTACGGCAACAAAACCACAGGGTGGTGGTAAGCAGATGCGCTCTTATCTAGTATCATATGTGCTAAAGTTGTAGGATTAACGGAATTTAATTACCTTTTAGAGAAAACTTGGTAAACAGTTAGAAAAGGTGTAGGGAATGCATATTTCTCATTCTTATAATGCGAGTGATTGATGGATAATGATTCTTTTTTATGGGATAATCAACATTTTTCCCACGCGAAACTTGATAATTACACTTTAACCCATGCCTGGAGATGGGAAAATTCAGTGAACTCATGATCTAATTTCCTTCAAACAAATCCCTTCATTTTATAAAGGCAAATGAATAAATTTTTATTGAATTAAAAAAAAAAGACAAATTAAGGAATAATTAAACAGACAGTTATTTGTTTACACAAATGATATAACAAAGTATTTGACATTCGCATTGGTCTGTGAATATCCATTTTGAACGGATGATTTTTAAGTAAAGGTGATTAAACTGAATCTATTTTTCCCTTGTAGCATATAAATATTACAAACGCTTGATAAAGAATATTGGAATTATTATTACGATTTATTTCTTATTTAATACTTTTTTATCGGTGTATTTTAGTCAGTTTTTGAGTTCGCTGTTTTGAGCTGCATTTTAATATAGTTAATGTTTTGATAGCAATAATGGACAAAACCATTTTTTATACAACCATGTCGAATGAGTTTTATTTCAATATATAGTATGTATAAATATATATATATATATATATAGAGAGAGAGAGAGAGATTAATTAAAATTATAGTTGTAAATTTTGATAAATTGCCTAAAAGTACACATTTTTATCCTCTAAATTACGTTTGCTAAATGTTAAGCTTTGGGGCGGCAGTCTGTCTTGTAACTCATGTTAACATATAGATAAACACATTAATAATTATATTATTCTTCAGTAAGACTGAAATTACGAACGGGTATCAGCATCTTACTCTAACGTTATTCTGTTGATTTAATATTCATTAAAAAGGACCGAGAAGAGCTATTTGGAAGACAGCATATAGCAAAATTTTTATTATTTTTATTAATCTGCTTAATGATGAAGATTTTTAACCAAAAAATTTTTATAGCATGAGTTTTATATTTTCCCCTTTCTTGTTTGGTATTGTATTCATCAAAGAAAGAAATCGCTTAAAAGTAGCTTCTCAAATAAAGGCAATCGTTTGCAAAAATAAATTCAAGTTAAAATATCGATTTTTATTTATTCTTTTTTTTTTATTGGGCTCGATTTTTCATTCGGTTGACATGTCTAATTTTTCTGAAAAGGATGTTGCATTATTTACAAAAATTTTAACATGATTAAATTTATAGAATGGATGTTGTCTCTGAATTAAGTTAGAACATTTATAAGGCAAAAACATATTCGAGATTTCTGAAGGCTAGACCGTTCGACCGAAAGTTGGTTCGTAATTTGAATAATAAATGTTCACTAAGAAAAGTTTTTAAAATTGCAAATAGGTTTTTTTCTTTAAAAATTTATTGACGTTTTAACCCTTTGTCTCAATAACTTCGGAGCGTATTGTTGCATAGAAGTCATTCTTATGCCATTTTAAAATTCAAAATATTAATTATTCAGTGATATCAATTTTATTTCTGTGTAATTTTTTTTTTCATATTTTAATTAAATATTTTAAAGAATATTTTATAATAATACTTTCTAGTACCTTTGTTACAGAGTTGGTCTTAGAAAACGCGAGGCCCAATCTGAAGCTATTTTCTATAATACTTATTTCTAGACAATTTTTACCAGTTATATAAAATAACTTTTGTAAAAAAAAAACACTTTTTAAAAGATATTCTAATTAGTGAATTAAAAGTAAATTAAAAAAAATTTTAATTGATTTTTTAAAATTTTTTAAACTATTGTTACTATTCCCCTTTGGCAACTAGCTGGTTTGCCTAGAATTAACATTTGCTTTTCAATTAAATATTTTATGTAACTTGCTCTCTTAATAGATTCTTAAGCAAAATGTTTTTAAGCTTCAAATTTTTATAAACATATCACCGATACTATTATAGAAGCCTTTCCTTATTCTGTTCGTTCTTCGATGCCTTTCTCTAATTTTCTATGAGCTCCCGTAAAATGTAAACTTGAAATTGAAGCCGGAATTGATAAAACTTCAATAAATACATTTTTTTAAAAACCAAACACGTCTTTAAAAAATATATGAGTTCAGAATTAATATCTAATTTGTATTACAGAATATTTACATATTTTATGAATTAAATAAAAATATAATTCAATAATATTTTCTTTGGCCTCGTCATAAAATTTTATTTTTAATTTTGCTTTCTAAAAGATTTAAATGACGTAATATTTTATTTTATTTCAATTAAAAAAGTACTTCTGTAAACGATTATGAAGTCTAAATTTTATACGATCCTTCAGACCTAGGAATCCTATTCAGTAAAATAATCTTGACCATCCAACGTTTCCATCTTTGCGGCAAATCTGACCGAGTTATAAAGCCTTGAATATCCTTATTTTAGGACAATCAAAAATGTAATTATTTTAGATTGATCAATCTTGGAGAAACTCAGGGCACTGATTTTGTATCTTCGAGGCAGTCAATGGAGTTCCGCGTTTTTATAAAACAGTGACATTCAAATTGTCATAATTCACTCAGTTTTGGTCATAAAAGGGCGAACTTTTTTTTATATAATATAACAAAATATACATAGAAAAATTATTAAAAGCATGCCTTATATTTAAGTCAACTCAACATGGGAAAATAAACCAAACCTTCATATCTTGGTCATATCAGTGGGAAAAGGCTAAGATGAGGTATTAGGAGCAACAATGTAAATGGTTTCAGTTTCTCTTCAGTAATAAAATACAATGTTGTAAAATAAACTTAAAAACTTTTTAAAAAATAAAAAAAATTATATGGCAAAGAAATTTTCATCATTAAAAAGATAATGTTTTGAATTTTAAGATGCTATACAAATTGTTTTTCTGCTATAATATTTTCAGAAATTATTGCAAAAACACCAAAATTTCACAAATTTTAATTAACTGAAAATTCAAAAAATCCCACCGAAATTTCAAATTTCTGCACTGAATATATGTGCAAAATTTGGTTGTTATAGATCAAATGATTTTCCCTGTACAGTACCAATACAAACACACACAAATTTATCTTTATAATTAGTGCAGATTATATGCATTATGTAATTTAAAAATAATTTTTTTTTTCTCATATTCAGTACCGGATGACACTACTCATGTGAAATTAAAAATTAAGTAAATTGACAAGTTAATTTCTAGCAAAATTATGTATAGTCATAGAGAATACAAACGTGTAGTGCAATTTTGAATTGTGTCACTTGAGAGGGTGAATAAAAATTCCATAACAAAACTTCATCTTTACAAACATGAAATGCATTATCTACTAATAATAAAGCGCATTATTAGTAGAGCGATCTCTACTAATAATAAAGATGAATATGTGTTTGCGCGTCTGTATATCTGGGTGTTGACGCTCTATTAATCAAACCGTAAGACATATAGCTACCAAACTTAGTACGCACTTACTATGTTGGACGGATAAAATGTGCACTTCGGAGCAATTTTTTAAAATTTCATTTAGAATTTTAATTAATTAAAAATTAAGCAAGTTCTTGATGTTTTTTCCCCTCGATAACTTTCGAAAATATTACAGTATTAATGTTATTTTTATATATTCAGAAATTTTTTTTCAATGATTGTAATTTTTTGCAGTATAAATATTTTTTTCATATTTAATCAATTTTCTAAAAATATTTTAGGCACATTTTCCAACAAAAATCTTAAGAATTTTGAGCAAATATTAAGCGTATCAAGAATAATTATACAAAAGCATAAGAATTCTTGATGAACACCAAAGTTATTATTAAATTTGCGAAAAAATGTTCAGTTTTCGTTTTACTGTGCGAATTATTATTCTGTCCTTTAAAAAAATTATGACTGGCAAAGCTGATCTCAGGAAAGTAAGCAATATAATTATCTAATTCTGCAAAAAAAAAAAAAAAAAATCTGAAAAATTTACATTTAAAATATTTTTAATATGAAGAAAAATGCCAATTTTTGTTTTGCCCTAGGTTAGAAATTAGATTGTATTGTTAAAAGACTAAAAATATCAAAGTGCATCCACGATGGTTAGTGGCTGGCGTTGGCAGAAAATAAGGTAAATGCATAGTAAAATGAATAGAATCATAGAAGTCTTCTAATATAATATTTATTATAGACTATCTATCAAAATTTGAAGCTTATAAATAATTTGCTAAAGAAGCTATTAAGACCCAGTTACTTAAAGTATTTAATTGAAAATTTTAGCGGCCATTAACTTTGGCTAGCCAGTTGGTCGGTGATTAGTATTAAATAAAATGTTGCTATAGATATAACTCAGCAATAGAATGGAAATCACAAATAGAAATTAACGCTAAATAGAAAATGATTAAAACGTGTTTTTCACACGGATTAATAAACCAAACATACTCGTAAATTTATATATACTTTAAAACATATCCTTTAATTTTTAATTCATGAATGCACATAAGCTAGCCAACAAATGGACAAAAATTTGTATACTATTTGTAATAAGTAAATAGGTCACTGTACTATTTATTTCAGTGACTTAACAAAGATTTATGAAAATTCTTTATTTGGTACAAAAAGAAAATTGAAATGCAAGAACATTGTCAGAAATAAATAATTTTTAGGACTAATAAATAATTTTTAGGAATAATTGAAAATTCATAGATCATTATTGTCGTTTATTATTAGGGAGCAATTTTTCTTGTTTTTATTTCCTTTTGCGAACTTTTTATATAAATCCGAAATCCAGCTGATTTCAGATCCAATCGATATAACTGCCGGTAGTGGGACAGATGCGTACAACCATTTGCGTACGAATCATAAATCTGTCAATCAGTTGTCTCGTTTACAATACGGTTGTGTTACTGAGAAGGTTCAGTTCTAGAAGAGGTTACAACATCTTAAACGTTATCTAAAAGTGTCATATTTGGCGAGAGTTAGCCTGATGTTTGACACAATTTCGAATACTTAACGATACGTTCATTAATATAATTTCATGCGTTTTAATACTATAGGAGTAATTTCTACTTGCTTTTTATGAAAGATGGATTGTTTTTCAATGTATATATTTAAAAATGTAAGATAAAAACATTGGGGAAAGATATTTCTGCTCATATAAATAGTGTACCCACTTCGAAATAATAACCATTTTTTCTAGATTTCAGATATAAATGCATTACTTTACATAAATATAACGTTTTGCATTAAACGAAAGAGTTTGCGTTTCATTAATTTTTGATTTATTTCTTCTTGATTCGTTTATTTAATTCAATAAGTTCGTTATTTAAATATAGGCAATTAAAAATTATTTCTTAAATTTAAAGTACAATTAAATGAGGTTAGTGGAATTGGAAGGATTTGTAAGGAGGGATGTGTATTTGTTTTTAAAAAATCAGTTTCCAGAGTAAAACGCCATTCAAATTTAAATTTTTCTGTTTATCATCGTAGATTTAATTTAAATGTTGTTACATTTTTTTCAAAAATCTGTACTCTGATAAAGATAAATTATTTGTTCATTATACGACTTTGCACTTTATGTATGAAATATTTTAAGTATAAGGTGCGCAAAATAAGCAGTTTACTAAATCAGAAGTATGTTAATATTTTGCTAACTGATCATTTGTACCTGCGAAAATTTGTAGGAAATATTAGCTGAATTCAAATTTAATTTTCTTCTAGTTGCACTATTCATTAAACTATAATCGAAATCTACTGTTAAATATAAAACAAAATTAAGAAAAAGGATTTTTACATTAATATATGTAGTATACGTTCTTCAGAAACTTTAATTTCATTAAAGATCGTTCTTATATGTACAAAAAGTCATTAAAAATAGTGTTGAATGAAGTTCTGGTAAAATACTCTTCAACAATATACATCTACCCCTTTGTTGAAATGTTTACTTATTAGCTATGCGTTTTTTTTTCGTATTTTAAGCAATATAATTATTTCTAACAGCTGAAGAATTCATGGCCGTTTTAAACCTTCCAGGGGTCCTGACATAATATAAATCTCGAAGCCCCTTTTACCATCCAAATTTTTTATTGATTTTAATTTAATTTTTATTCAGCAATTTTAAGTAGTAAATTTTGAAAACTGAAGTCACAAGTTCCTTTCTAGTCCATTTCAATATTGTACAAATAAAAAAAAAATAGTCAAAACGTAAAATTAATTTTAAGCAAAATATCGAAAACAAAAGAAAACTTTCTATAACACTCTAAACAATATTGTATAAGGAGGGAAATTTTTTTAAACTGTGAAGCTCCAAATTTTTTAGAATCATAAAATAACATAACGAATAACTTGTAAATGGTAATTAGGAATATTACTAGAGTAAAGTCTCAAAATTTATAATTTTGATTATAACTTGAATAAATTTGACTGCACGGCCCACTGTCATTAAATGAAAGTATAAAACTATTTACCTTTCTACAACTATTAAAAATTATCAAGAGCTGAGGGGTTCCTTGACAATTGCCAACTTTACCTATTTAAAAATCTTGTCCCCTCCCCCCCCCCAGATTAGAATTATTTAAATAATTTTTTTGGACTGTTGACATAACAGCTCCTGTATAGTAGATTCAAATTTCTTGGGAATTTAATTATATTTAATAGAAATGGCTTCAAGGGCATCTTTCGATTTTACCATTGATTCGGACGTTCTTAAGCGATTTTTTTCGTGAAAACAATGCACAATTTGCAGATATTTTGCTATGGAAAAAGTCTGGTTATCTCACAATGAGCCCATAGTTTTCAGAAGTCCAGTCGAGATCCATATAAGATTTTAAGAGCAAATGAATTTAGAACATTAGTTTCTTTATTTAAAAAAATAAAGTCAGACTTCTTTTACTGCATTGCAGAAGAAACTCTTGCTGCAACATTAAAGAAGTTTTTAAAGAGATGTTTTATTTCTTCATAACTATATAAGTGAACATTCAATTCTATTTCTGTAATTTACTTTCATTCATAATACATGAAACTTTGATTAAATCTTCAGTATTCCATTATAGAAATTTGCAATCTTGTAATTAAAATAAAATGAATAATTTCCTATTAGTATATTGCTAAATAAAAAAAACTGCATTATAATACTTATGTAACAGTTATAATTTTTTTTTCTCAATATAGGCTAAAAGTTTGGTGAGTTTGTATTGGATTTGAAGGAATATTTCACAGAGCATTAATTCTTTAATGCTACTATGTACAAAAAAATAATTTAAATGATTTCTTAGATCATAGTATTCAATACACTGCATGCAATATTATAAAAATCAAATAAATAGTAAATGCGGGATAAGTTTAAAAATTGTGAGAAATGCTTTCTTAAGTATTATTATTCCATTTCCATTTGTAATGTTCCATTCAAATATCCTGAGTTTTATTTTTAATTCATAAAATAAAATAAGGACTGTTTTAGGAACTTAAATAAAAAATTACCTAATAACATACGCACACACACACACACACAAAGGATGGGGGGGGGTGTGGAAAAAATTGGCTTTTAACACGGAAGCATATATTTTAAATTTCACAGATATCTCCAAATTTTTCGTTTAAAATTATTCAAAAATTAAAGTGTGGAATATTCAGACTTTAATCTAAAAGTTTTAATTAACAAAATAAGATTTTCTTCCAAGAATGAAAGTGAAAGTATATATATGCGTCTATCATTCTATTTAAAATATCGACCATTGGACGTAGAGATACTAAATTTAACACACGTATATTTGGAAGAAAAAAATATGCAATTCATTGCATTTAAAAATATTAATACAAAAAATATTATGTCTTACGTAAATTATCTTAAAATTTTAAAAAAATTCATTAATTTTATTGGTTTATCAGTCTTTGCTTAATTTTATTCTGTAAAAAGAATACAGATCTTAGATAGCATGTATGTTTTATAGTCAAGATCTTTCGTTTATATTTACGTACGAAAAGATAAAGTTTTCACATAAAAGAGAATACTAGATTTTTAAATATAAGATAAGATGTATTTTTATTATATCAGGCTTCTTAAATTATTTATTTCATGTGCATTTGAATTATTTATTTGAGTTCCAGAAATTCAAAAGCTTTGAACAGATTTAATTTCAAATAGTAGTAAATTTATCACTGTTAAATTCTCTTATTGATTTATGTGCTATTAATTAGCTGAAATGCACATTTAAATGATCCACTTATTTTAAAACAATGGGAATCGTTTGTGATGGTAATAGTTAAGTTCAGGTGTATTTTTTTTTTTTTTTAGAATGGAATTTCTATTTCGGATTTTTTTAAAGTTTATTGATTTTCATTTCATGAGAACTATATTTAGCATACTTTGATTTTGAATGAATAATACAGAGAATTTATATGATTTGGAAGTAAAAACTATTTTTTACTGTAAATTTTTAGAAAGTTACTGAATAATTCTCTTATTTTTTGATAAATTAAAATTCTAATTAAAAATTCAAAAAATCACTTTCCTACCCTCCAAAATATATATTTGCCAAATTTGATAGGCAGACGGCAAGGTGTGTACAGAGCCAGCATATACACATAGAGACAAAAGTTTTTTCCCTGTGTTTAAGCATCAAAATTTAGTTAAAATACCAATAAATTTTCTCGCCAAATACTCTTGCCAACAGATAACATATGTTTTAGCAAACCTAGACTAATTACTCCCTACCCCCTTTTTTCAAAGAGCTACGCGTGATTTATTGGCTTTTTTATGAGCTGTACGAAAATGGTTGTACGCATCTGTCATACAACCATAACTGCCCAACAATTTAAGTGTCCTTGCTGAATTAATGATCGTAAGTTTGTTTTATAATTAATGATTTAATGATCGTAAGTATGTTTTATAATTAATGATTTAATGATCGTAATTAATTTCAAGTTGGAAAACTTTCTTTCTACAAATGCTAATGAAACTGAAACTGTCAAGAGAATCCGTAGATGAATATATAAATTTGAAATGCGTCTTATCTGTTATCACAAGCCAGAAATTCAAAATGTTCATGGGTTTTTTTTAATTTTATTTTATTTCCAAATGCATTCTTCAATTTCCTCACAAAGCATTCAACTATCATATTTTCATTCAAAAAAGAAATCGGAATGGGATTTTTTCCCCTTCTGCAAATTATTTCACGGAAAAAAACTATATTATTCCAAATGTTCCCATTAATGACATATGGATAAATGCGTCTTGTTAAAATGGTGATTAATAAAGAAAAATGTTGATAGAATATCCATAACTACTATAATGAAAAAAAATTTTAAAAATTTAAAAAAAATACTTATTTTTGTGAGCATTTGAGCTCACAAAAGTTAAAATAAAATTCTTAAAAATAACCCTTCAGGATTACAAGAGAATTCGAATTAAGAACAAATATCTTGTTTTTGAATAAAGTCAGTGCAGAATAATAATATCATATCAGAATAATAATTTCATAAATTCACATTTCCTAGTTAAAAGGCTTTTATTTAAAAATTCCTTTATTCAAATTTTATAGAAAACACCACTTTTATAATGAACCAGAAATCAATGCATAAAATGCTAATTATTTTTTAAAGAAGAAATGCCTTGAAATTTTTATTTTCTGCTCATGAAAAGTTTCGCCACAGATCCATTAGTAAATAGCATGTTAAGTGGACAAGAAGTTAATTTTCGTTGCTGAAGAGTTTTAACTTTCCGAATTCTTCTAAATTGTAAATTCTAAAAAAAGATAGAAATAATGATAGACAAAAAACTGGTAACAATGATGGGGGGGGGGGGAAAGCTGATACAAAATTAGTAGTAACATTGAAAACGGCTTTGAGCTTTTTTTTTTTCAACAGTAAAATATATATTGTTGCAAAATACGTTTAAAATATATTTCAAAAAATTTATTAAATATTGTAAGAAATATATATATATATATATATATATATATATATATATATATATATATATATATATATATATATATATATATATATATATATATATATATATATATATATATATAAATTTTAGAATGCTATAAAAACTATTTTTCTACTGTAAACTTTTAAAAAGTTATCCTGAATAAAGACCAATATTTCGCTTAATTTTTAATTAATTAAAAAAAATTTAATCACTCTGAAAAACACATTTTTACCCACCAAACTAAATATTTGCCAAATTTGATTGATACATGTCAAAAAGACTGGTTTGTAAAGTCAGCACATGTACAGACAGTCAGAAGCTTTTCCCTTATGTTTAAGTATCAAAATTTAGTTAAAATACCAATACTTTTTCTCACTAAACATTCTTGCCAGCAGGCTTATGTGTTTTTAGCAAAGACTAATCACTCCCTAGCCCCTTTTTTCAATAAGCTAAGACTGATTTATTGGACGTTTGACTCGTACGGAAATGTCTGGTCCCAATACCCTTCTCGTGCCCCCCCCCCTTTTCCCCTACTAAATAGACAAACTAGCTGTAAATTTTATGTTATGAACATACAATACCCTTTGTAAAAAGACTACTAGGATTCTTTTATGTTTGTTAAGGTCCATGGCAAGGCGGAAGAAAAATTAACCCTGTATGCAGGAAATAAGAAAGAGACCTTATGAACGTCACCCAATTGGAAGCAATCGACTAAAGACCGATCCTGCTTAATTCTTGGTCTTATACTCAAGAATGTGTTTGATATTGTCGATATTAAACACCCTTTTTATTTACTTTATTGCTGTTGTAATTAAGGGAAAAGAATAATATAAAGATAGATTAAAATGAAACCTAAAATACTATTATACTACGATATTTCGAATTAAAGGTTCGAATCACCTTAATATTTATTTTTTGTATAATTTGTGTGATAAATTTGAAAAGAGAATATAAGCAATCTATAGAAAATATAAGGATCTTTTTGATCTGCCGTCAAAGACATTTTTTTCCTTAATCTGTTCTCTCCTAGCAGATAACAAGTGGTCAAGATCAATTACATTATGTAATTGATACCGGATAAGATTAATGTATTAATCATTGGAAGGAGTAATAGGATTTAATTGAACAAAATTAAAACACAGTGCCTGAAAATTTGCCATTGTAGGATATCCTCTTTCCGAAAACTAAGAGAACTGCTCCACTTCAGGCTCCTTCATGGTTTTTTTAATCTATCATTTTTCCTGATGGGTTTTCCAATATCCTTCTATTGATAGCGTTTGAAAAAGTCATAACAATAGTTTTTGATGCAAATTTAATTGAATTTTTTATTTCTTAAGATTTGAAGTCTGATTGGAAGAATTTACTTGATAAAAACAAATATCATAAATCCCATAATGGGTTTGAAGGGGTTTATACATTCCAGCTTATTTTCATCAAATAATCTACAAACAAGTTCATAACATTTTCAGAGAATAAATGTAGATTATTCAAAGAATAGTAGTTGATTAGGAAAGATATGTAAAAATTTATAGAACAATTAAAGGTCCATGCTACACATTTAACATTAATATAACAATATAGGCGCATACCCGGTAGCTGAACATAAATGCTAAATAGAGAATCAGTCAATAAATTAATTTTGGATTTTAAGAGGAGTCGGTGCATAACTAAACAGGTATTCCATGTATGACATGACTAGAGCCGAAGAAGAAACATGAGCTCTAATGTTAGCTAACTATTTAATAAATGATATAAGTAATGGTATAAGTAGACCCAATGATATAAGTAGACTGTTTTGTTTCACATTGAAAACACATTTACATTATAAGGATGATTATTGTTAGATGTATACTTTGGAAACGAAATCGAAATAATTAGGGATGTACCAGCTGCTTTCGGTGACCAGCTGGTCTGTCCATCATACATTTAGTATTACTTTAATTATGTCAATTTAAGTATTTGCAATAAATTTAATTTTTGTTAAATTAATGTATGAATTGCAA
The DNA here is from genome assembly GCF_947563725.1 of Argiope bruennichi. Classification (NCBI taxonomy): domain Eukaryota; kingdom Metazoa; phylum Arthropoda; class Arachnida; order Araneae; family Araneidae; genus Argiope; species Argiope bruennichi. The sequence continues at coordinate 111,430,431 of NC_079156.1, forward strand.
AAAAATAACAAGTTATATATAGTTGTAAAATATAAAAAATACTGTTTATGAGAATTTTTTTGAGAATTATTTTTTTAATACTTAATTTTAGTTTAATTCTTCTTTAATTCTTAGTTTTTTATGAGAATTACTGTTTAAGCAAACTATAATATATAAATAATTAACATAACCTTCGAAAAGAATTATCTTGCAGTTGATAGAAGACTTATTTAATGATTGAGCTAAGAAGTAAATATATTAAAACTAATAGAAAGTTAATTTTTAAAATTGCTTTTTATTAAATGATAGAAAAAAGCCATAAAAAGCTGGTCAAATAAAAAAATCAACTGTATTTTATTAGGGGAAAAAATGATGCTCCAGTTATACCTAATTTCTAATTTTATGTTAACCTAAAATAAATGAAATAAAATAAATAAAAAATAAATAATAGAAATGAAAATAATAAAGTAGATTTGAATCTTCATCCAAAATATTATAGAAAGCCAAGATTGTAGATTTTAATTGTTTAGTTTTATATTATCTTTAAAAAATTAAAATGACAATAATATGCGCATAAAATTGTATTGAATATCACTGCAATGTGCTCATGTAGAAGTATAGTTTACTAAACCAATGAAAAATATTTTTGAAAAATATGTTTAAAAGTATTTTGAAAAATACTAAGATCAAAGAAGAAAAATATTGAATGGAATTAAAAAAAAAAAAAAGATAACTAAAAAATCTAATTTTTTAAAAATATAAAATGTTTTTGGTCAGCGATATATTTCGCATTTATAAAGAAAATGCTGGAATTTTCTTAATTTTTTATTAAAATTTTAATTTAATTTTTGAAACAAGATTTCTTAATATTGTTATCTAAGAAATAACTAATTGCCAGCCAAATTTGGAAGCTCAAAGTCCAACAACCTGCCTCGAAAGATGCAATTTATTGATAGCATGCCACCCTTTAAATTTTATTATATTAAAAGTATGAATAATTTTATCTCATATTTTTTAACAAAGAAAAATCGTTCAGCTTTGATTGAAAAATGAAAATGACTTGTCTTTCATTTACGATATTGCTGCAAATCAAAATTTAAAAATTTGTTAAAATAAAGAATATCATAAGATTTTATACTTAAAAAGATATATATATATAAATAAACTTTTATTTTAAAGATAAATTAAAATCTTTTTTTTAATTTGGAAATATTTTCGAAAGTTATTGCAGAAAAACTTCCAACTTTTTCGCTGTTTTTAAATAATAAAAATTAAAAAATTGCTTTACCAAACATTACACTTTCCTACCCTCCAAAACATATTTATTCTTCTCTGCGTACACACACGCACGTTCTCTTTTATTAGAAAAAAAATTTGCATATAGTAAAAAATTTATATATATATATATTATATGGAGAGTCCTTGCAATCAAATGTTATTTCAAATCGCAATAACATAAAAGCATTTATTTATTCAAATTTCGCATGAAAATATTTCTATTATTATCGACTGTTGGAGACGTTTTCTTTCAAATGAAAAATAATTATACAATAATAAAATAAATAAAAAATAATAAATAAATACATTTATATTTTCAATAAGTTATTTAATAAATGATAATTTTTAACAAATGACTTAAACAAATTCTTAATAAATAAATACATTTTAATAATAATAAAGAATTTATTTACATCAAAATCAATTTAAAATAAAAAATAAATATCAGATGAATTTCTGAAAGAGTGTAAAAGAAACGAGTAAAGTTTCAGAAAGAGAAAAAGAAACGAAACAGTTTGACGATTCCAAGTTTTGGCGGAAAAAAATAAAAAACAAAATCGCGTAATAGGAAATAAAAAAGATTGGCATTATTCGCCACAAATGCGCTTATTTGCCAAATCTTATAACCCCTATTATAGCTAATCCTGCAATTGGGATAGTTCTTGTTAGCGCCTATAGATGGCTGTAGACTACTGGCGCCGTCTACAGGCACTAATTGGAACCTAGCTTGATCCTCCAATACGTCCTCCGGTTAACTCTACCCAACAAACAATATTATCAGACAACTTCACTTCTTTTAATGTTATTTGTTGCCAGACCTAATACCTAATATTTTTCTTTATTTATATATCCTTTTAATGAGTTTTGAGAGCAATATGCAATTTAAAAAAAGCTAAATCTGTACATAGATATTAATTTCTATATCTTACAATTTATATCACATATTATGAGTCACAACGAGTAATTTTCATCTAAACTAACGAGGTCGGCTAAAGGTTAAGGAAGAGCCCTAATAAAGTTTCTATCTTTTGGCATCAATTAAATTTCCCATGAAAAAACCGGACAATTTGTAAATAAACAAATCGATATATTTTTATGTTATTTAACACAATAATGTTTTTTAAGCTAGCAAAGTGTTTCAGGTCAAAAACTTTGTTTTATACTTTTAATAAAGAATATTTACAGTTTTACCCTGGATCAAACTATGTATGTTCTTTAAAAATTTATTTTTTATTGAAATTTTTGTGCGACTGTAGATATTGTTTTTCTTTTGTTAGGAAATATATTTTTAAAGAATAATCCAGATTTTTTTTGTACCAAGCTTAGAAAACGTTGCTACTTTAAACTGTTGATAAACAGACTCGTTTCGCTATTATATTTTTATAGTTAATTATATAAAATTAAAGCGAGATAATTAGTAAATAAAGCAACTTATACGAATAAATTTATCCTTTAAGTTTATTATGTAAATATTGTTGTTATAAATCGTCCTTAATAGAAACACTTATAATGTTCAATAACTTCTGAATATTCACCACTATATAGTGAAACATATCAAAAATATAGTTTCAAATGCACCTCTTTGCATTATAAGATTCTAACAAAGAATACTTTAATAAATTTTATTAAATTTGTCAGTGAATATTTTGCTTAAGGATTTTCATCTTTTGCTGTAGTCCTAAGTAAAAAAAAAAAAAAAAAAAAAAACACTTACTAATATGACAATAAAACTGTATTAACATATATATATATTTGTAATATTTCTTAATGAAATCACTGTTGATAAAGGGAAAAATTCTTGAGTTTTAAATCACCAGTTTAAATTTTTATTTTCGCCTGGCAACAGATTTTATATGGAGGTTCTATTTTTATAGTACAATTATAATTAATATATTAGCTTTAAATTTCAAGATATAAATTCTGTTGCTTACCTTTTATCTATTGTTTCAGGAAGAAATGTGAAGAAAATGTACATTTATGTTATATTAAGTGTAAAAGAAAGGTCAGAGAATAATAATATATTGATTATGAAAAAAAAAATTAGTTTGATAAAATGTAATACTGATGGCATTTTTCTAGTTCAACATTATAAAAGAGATTAATAATAATCTGAAGTTATTTAAGATAGTCATAATAAAGAGAAAAAAACTGGAAGTAGATTTAATTTAACATCCCACAACTTGGCAAGAAAAAAAAAATTAATACTTATATTTAGCAATACTGACTTCATATTTGATTATTGCTAAGTAAAAATATATCATTATTAAAATAAATCTCATAATTATTTATTTATGCTAAAGAATGCAAATTTCTATTATTAATTTTTCCATTTCAGTACCTTTCACATGTTGCCAAATATACAGAAATTAAACATCCTTTGAAAAAAGGTAATCATACATTCAGATTCTTTCTTCTATTAATTTTATATGTGAGAATAAATTATAAAAATGCATAATTTCTTTTCTTCAGAATTATCTGGCATATATCCAATTGCTTATGAACCAAAAGAAGTGGAAAAAGGATGGTATGAATATTGGGAAAAAAATGGGTTGTTTTATGAAGGAGCAAGAAATGACCATGGGCCACATGTAAATCTTTTTATTTCTTGTATTACAGGATCATAAATTGTTACTCTGATAAACTATGGTGAATTATTTTTTAATATTGTTTCTATTAATTTTCTATAATTTAGAAATGCTTTTACACTTTAAAGAAAAATTTTTAAACTTTGTTTATATTTTAAAGAATTATTTTTCCTATCAAATTCTTTCATCTGAATGCTCTTAGATAGCATGTTATATCATTTTACTTCTTTTTTTAATTAGATGTTATGTTTAAATAATAGCAATCATTATATATTCTAAACTTATTTGGTCTTTTTAGAATTGCATCTTGATTTGAAAAATAGAAATATAAAATTTAGATGCATGCAATATAGATATTTCATTTCTTTTTTTTATGTCAAATTTTTTATTTTTTAGGATCAAAAACTTGAATTTTGTCTTGTTTTACCACCACCCAATGTGACAGGAAATTTACATATTGGTCACACTCTTACTGTGACTATTCAGGATTGTATTTCAAGATGGTAAATTACTACTTTTTAAAATTTTTTATTTCTATTTAACTTTAAATTCTTATTTTAATATTGAAATTGAAATAATATAGAGTGTTGAGTGACTATTTTTATTAAAAATTTTCTTACTTTTTCTACATTTTTCTTTCATAAATTTTATCATTTAATTTTTAATTTGGGAGAATTTTCTCATTTAATTTAAACCAGAAAAATGATATTACCTAAATTGTCTTCTATGTTGTACTTTTTTGTCTTTTGTTTATTGATTAGAAGAAGGAGCCTATAGTTTATGTATATGCGTCTCGATATATAAAATATATTTAATACTTCTTAATAATAGAAGAAATTTTTAACTAATATAAGTCATAGCAATTTCTACTTTCTTGTATACAAAAGAAGTAAAAGTACAGTAATTATCAAAAAGAGAAAGTGTGGTAATTGTTGAAAAAATCTGATTTTGATATTTTGACCGTCTTTGCATTTCAAACCTCCTTGAGTGCAAAAAAAACTTATTTTTGTTTTTATGTCTGCCCATGTATATATATGTTATTTATTTCACATGTTCATTTAAAGAGTAATTTTTACTTCTAAATTATTCTTTAGGGACATTTTCTTTTTATTTTAAATTAAATATTTAATGCTGATCAAAAATTAAAATAATGATTTAAGTAATATTTGCCATAAACAGTATTTTGCAATTACAAGTAATTGTACATTTTTCCATTAATTTTCTGTTAAATAATCTTTAGAGAATTTTATTTAAAAAATAGCTTTTGAACTTAAACTTTATGTAAATTATGAATATTTTATGCAAAATACCTAAAATTATTATTATATTTTTTTATTCAAGGCGAAGAATGAGAGGAGAGAAAGTTATTTGGATTCCAGGTTTTGATCATGGAGGTATTGCCACTCAAACCATAGTTGAAAAGAAATTATTAAAGGAAAAAAAGATAACAAAACAAGAGCTTGGAAGAGAAAAGTTTTTAAAGGAAATTAATGAATGGAAAACTTTGTAAGTTACATGAAATTTTATGTATTTATAATTAGTATCTAAGTTTTAAATATTTTATTTCTAATTATTTATTATTTCCAGTGATAGATTTTTATATACAGATTATCAGTACCCACACAGTGTTGCCCGTGGCATAACAACCAATATGAAAAATTAGCTTTAAACTTAAGTCTAGCCTCCACCCGATATGATATGGGCTTGTCACGCAACATCACACAAACATAAACATATATTTAGAAATCTTCAAAATAATTACAAATAAATTTTTGTATCACAAATTCAAAAATGTATAGACTGTTAAAAAGGTAAAAATATGATAAGGCATAATGAGTTTTTAATCGATGTTTAAAATCAGACATAAGCAAAAAAATGTATTGCATATGCATACCATACCTCTTGCAATTTGCATATGCTCAGTTTGAGGTTTTAGCTCATGCGCGGATAAGTACAAAGCACAGACTTTGCTATTTTACGCAAATTGTAATAGGAAAATAATTAAAATCGCAAATGTAAAACTCCTTTTTTTATTTTGATATTATTTTAATATACTAAAATCTTTCCCAATAAATGCCCTACAAAATGGTACAAATACAACCAATATCAGTTAAGTATTTCTTGAATATTTCTTTTTCAAACATACAGACGCTTTCAGGAGACTTCATTTTATACTATGTATAGATTTTTTTAAACAGAAATTATCATTCAAAATGATCACTTTTTCAAATAATTCATCATCAAACTTCTGACATTCAAATCCAGTTCTTCCTCATGTCACAGCTCTTTTCAAAGATTATTTCATTGTTCTTCTATGTCAGAAAATAAATCTTTTGCAATCTTGGCAATTTTCAATATTAACTCTCTGACATCACAAAAATACTGATTGGTTGTTGAAAGACTGGCATCCTCCCCTTCCAAATACATCTTAGCTGCAAGATATAATATTTATTTTTTGGGGTATAATGTTTTTATTAGAATGATATTTAATATCAAATATTCAAATTAAATTTTATTATGAAATTATTAAATCTATTATAATTTATAAAATGAATTAAAGGAAAACATTGAAACAAAAGACATTATTGAAACTGTGTATTTTAATGAATGTTATTTCAATTTTAATTCATATTATTTATTATAGTTTTAGTTATGTGAAAATCTTTTATGAAATCTTTTTTGAAGTTTTGTTTATCACAAAATGAAGATATATTTAAAGACGTGATGAAATGAATAAGAATAACGCATGCTAACTCTATTTTATACTAGTTGATATACCCAGCTTTGCCTAAGGTCAGCACTATTGAATGTGTACATTTTTAAATACACATAAAAAATTTTATTAAAATGAGGTTATAAAATTAAAAATTATTCAAATTAACTCAACAATGACCAAATCAGTGAAATAAGAGCAAATGATAAGAGATTATAATTAATATTTTAAATTAGTTAAAAATACTAAAAAAACATTTAAGAGGAAAAGCTATAGCTGCAAAAATCATCACATCTAATTTCGAGCATTAAGAAACTTTATAAAATTTAACATTCTAATTAGAATGTAACTAACACTAACTGTGCTGAAAGGTATAGTTAAACATGTTGTGCACATGCAAATAATTTTCAGTGCCATCAGAGGTTTTGCCTCATTAGCCTGCATAAATGAATCTGAAGCCTTTCTCCTTTGTGATAGGAAAAAAGTAGAAATACTCAAGGCAAAAGCATTAACGTGAAGTGGTAAAAAAAGTTACTTTTAATCAATAAAAAAAAAATTGGTCAATTATCATAAAACTTTCAAGGATACATTTGTTTGCCTTAGTGCATCAATATGCAAAATTTGAATAATCCAGTTTAATTTATCCAATTTTTTTAGTTTATAGAGGACCCACTCAAACAAAAATTGCCTTTATATATATATAAGAGAGATGTAAAAAAATTTCTGTGTATAAAAATGAAATTATCACAAACTCTTAGTTTAGATTTTGATTTAATTTCTTCTTATTTATTTTACACTAAACTTTTTCAAAAATATGTTCACTATTTCTCCCAGAATGGGAAATTTTTCGTAAGAATAAATATTTCATGAAATAAACCCAAAATTCTAATTTACTTCTTTATTGTTAACATTTTGCATCATGGTTAATATTCATATTTAATTATTTTTATGAAGATAAATGTTAGATTTCATAGTTCTTAATCAATACTTTATTTCTGAATTTTTTTATTTATATATTGTATATTTCAGTATGTTTTTACCTGCATTATTATTTATACAATTATACACTTTTCAATTTTCTTTTGAAATTGTATTTATATTAATATTTATGCATGCTTTTTATTTCACTCACATTGATTGACATTTAATGATTGTTTTAAAGTACTATTACACTCATATTTCTTGTAAAAATATAATAATTTTATTTCATGCCCATACTTTTGGGATGATGCTAGTAAATTTTGTGTATTGTTAGTTCGTATTCAATGGGAAATATAATTAAATGTTCTAATATGAATGGGATTCTAATCTTATCGCCTTTTTACCTAGTTAACTTGTCCAATATCTTTTATGTATCACCATTTTTTTTCTTCTTTTTTTTAGAACTCAAAAGAATATTGAAATGCAACTGAAATTGCTTGGGGCTTCATTAGATTTTCAAAAGTCATCATTCACATTAGATGCTGTGAGCTATTTATGCCTTTTTAAATTTACATTTTTGTAAATAAGTTACTATAAATTACTTAAGTACTTACTGCTGCATGTATAATGAAGAAATATTTTGTATTTTATTTTTCAGAATACTTCCAAAGCTGTTGCAAAAGTGTTCATAGATTTATTTGAAAATAACCTTATTTATCGCAAGGAGAAATTAGTTAATTGGTCTAGTCAAATTCGCTCTGTGATATCTGATATTGAAGTAAGTTTTATAAAATTTGTCTTATCTTTTGAATGTTTGTAATACTTAATAAATTTTATTTCGTATAAGTGGGGTAGAGTATTATCATATTTCTTTTTAATAAACATTTGTATGGTAGTTAACTAAAATACTTTATTATCGAAATTGTTTATTTGTGAACTCTAAAGTTTGAAAAATTTATTTGGAGCATATTAATAATTGAAAAAGTTTGAATTACAGATTTTGTTTATAAACAGATTTTAAAATTCAAAAATTAATAAAAATTTGAATATATATGTGTTTTTGAAGTTATTGTAATTTCAAATAAGTGTAAACTACATTAAAATTTTGCATATTAGTTCATCTACTTTTTGTAAAATTTTTGATAAGAGAAATAATTAGGATTGTAGTTTTAAAAAATTATAAAATGTTTATTTTATTTTAGTTAATTTTACTGTTAAAATGCTTCTTCATCAGATTTATATTACAAATAATGGGCAAAATAGATCAGCGTAAATTAAAATTTTATTTTATTTGGACCAAGATTTTGTAAGCAATAATTTGAACCACAAATAAATATTAAGTTTGCAAAATTTTTCACATACCCTTTTCACCAGAATGTTCAAACTTTATTATCTAAAATATTTAAGATAAGAGTGCTATATAAACTTTTGAGTTTTCTCACAATTGTACAATTTTTTTAATTAAAATTTTCTAAACATTTTAAATTTAATTTTCTTTAATTTATTAACTACAGCTTCATCTCTATATTTTATTTAGAATGTGGTTTTGTGTATAATGTTGTGATAGATATGGAATTGTTGGAGCAGATGTTTTTGTGTCGCAAAATGGTTATGAATGAAAAATAAGTTGTTATTTAGCAGTAGTTTATTGCATAAATGTGAGAAAATTTGCTGCTTTTCATAACCAATTTGCATGTTAAGGATATTGATTGTATCTTTTCTCAATTAAATATTCTTTGAGCATTCTTTTTAAACTAAAAAACTATTTTAACAAATAGTTTAATGAAGGAACAATTCTTGTTTTTTCTTTCATTTTTAAGTGATTTTTTTCTGTCATTTACATTTATTTAAAAAACGTTTCTTATGACTTTACTTTTTTTTTTTAAATGAAGGTAGACCATTTGGAGATACCACAAAAAAAGAAAGTTAGATTACCAGGTTTGAAAGATCCTGTTGAATTAGGATTAATGGATTATTTTTATTATCCTGTTGAGAATTCTGGTAAGTTTTTTTTTTTTTTTTAAATAAATGACACATAATATTTTTGATTAAAAAGAGTTTTAAAAAACTACAATAAACATAATAATAAAAATTCTTTTAGATTTATTATTTTATATATTTAATTTAAAAAAAAACAATTCATTTTATTTGAAAATAAATTTCTGATGTTTTTGGTCTTTCAATGTTTTTAAAATGTTCTATCATATTGCATTGTTTAAAATTACAACCAAATCTGTGATTAAATTTTTCAAAAAAGATGGTTTAAAAACAAAATTGAAATGCATATAATTTATATTATTTATTTTATTGATAGTAATATTTAATTAGTAAATGTTTAATCTTTTTCTCTTTCATTTTTTAAAAAATCAGTAAATATGCTCTTTTACAGATGAGAAAATTTTAATTGCTACAACAAGGTTGGAAACAATGTTAGGTGACTCTGCTGTTGCTGTGAATCCAACAGATACAAGATATACACATTTGGTTGGAAAATGTGTGAAACATCCTTACACCGGTGAAAGTTTGCCTATTATATTTGATGAAAATGTAAATAAAGACTTTGGAACAGGTAAAATTTACTTTTAAAATATGTCTTTTAACAAGACATGTTTAAATTACTTTACTGTAAAATTCTATTAAATTGATTTTGAAAATAATATCTTTCAAAAAATTGTTTTGTGAGTAAAAGAGAGGCAAAAGAAAGAAAAAAAATTATTTTTTTAAAAATTCATTTTTATGCCAGAATGCTAAGAAATGTTTTGGTTATATCAATATCTTGTGCATTTAATTGTATTCTTATAAAGGTGCTATGAAGGTCACTCCAGCTCACGATAGTAAGGATTATGAATTGGGAATCAAACATAATTTGAAAATATTTGATATATTAGCAGATGATGGAAGAATAGATATGGACATTGAAAATTTCCAGGTAGGTTTTGTTTGTTTTAAAACCATTATAAAATTTAAAATGTTCAGTTAAAATAAGACTTGTTAATTAAAAGATAATGCTTGTTGTTATTTTTTTTTTGGTTAAAATAAGTAATATATATTTTTAAAATTTTCTGTTACCTTAATTATAACTTAAGCTTATTAATCTTCTATTTTTATACTATTCAGAATAACCTTTATAATTATAAATGTAAATAAAGGAGATTCAAATTTGTAAGCAAAAACATCATACCATAATAATACTTTGGTATTTTGTAAGCTCAATTAATTTATTTTTATTTTATTTTTAAACTTTATTTTTAATAATACAGCAATGCTAATTTGCACACGAGGAAATGTATTTAATATTTGCACAAAATGATTCAATATAAATCCAGTAATAAAAAAAAGTAAAAAGTATTATTGTGAGAATATACTTAAAAATATTCTTAATTGATTATGAAAATGAGGGGAAAAATGGCATGAAAATAAGTCTAGTATCATTGAAAAGTTATTATTTTTATAAAAATTCAGAATGATGTAAAAATAATTTTTTTGCAATATTCTTTGAAGAAAAATATTGAAGTTGTGCCCATGCCAGTCAGAAGCTAGAGTGTTTCTGTCCTAGAATTTAAGATGATAGAAAAATAATTCTTAAAAGTATGAATGTATTGAATTTATCATACACACACAAATTAGTTTTAATTACCCTTGTTCTTAATTTTTTTTTCTGATCACTTGAATTCAGACTTTGCTTTAACTTATGTATGCTCTTATTTTCCCTTGCTGACTAATGCTCCAAATATGCTCCAAAAAACAAAATACCATATCAACAAACTTTCTTGTAAAACTATATAAATTCAAAATGATCCCTTTTCCTGCTTTCTTTCTTCCTGTTCAGAGTAAACCTAATACTTGGTCATTTTTTCTAACAAAATTTTTTCAAATGTATCTTAATAATTAAAATCTTTTCTTAATCTTGAAGAAAAAAAAGAATAAAGATGTGGGTTTCTCTAAACCATATTTGCTCTCCTTTTTGTTGAAAAGTATTTTATTTTTATATATTCTTCCTATTGTTAAACAGCTTGCATTTACAAGAAACTAAACCTGTTAATATGCCTTTGAAAATAAAAATACATTGTAATAAATGTAGTTCGAGTTCCAAAAACAGATGAGGATAGAAGAAATAAATGTAGCTTGCCTCAGTATTATAACTAAAAATAAGAATTTCAGTATAATAATTATTAAATTGAGAAATAATTATTAATTTTTGATTAATATAGTAGAAAATCTTTAACATGGCAAATAAATTTTTAATAGAAGTCATTCAAAAACCAGTTATGAATAGATTATGGATGAAATACTGAATTGCAACATTTGATTAGACATTTTATTCATTGCAGTATAATATGAAATGTATATAATACGCCTGATATTAGAATTTTTCAATCCCTTATTATGTCAAATTTTCATGTTTTCAATTTTTTAATGTGGAATAATGTTTGCTAGATATTTTTATAAAATTAGATTTGAAAATTGCTATAAAAATGGTAATTATTTGAAGTCTTACTCTGTATTTAGTATATATATATCATACAGAAATATAATCTCATGATATTAGTTAAAAAAAATCACATTTTCATTACTACAATAGTTTTAACATTCTAGTTATATTATGTGAACTATATTTTTTTAATGCATAATTATAGGGAAAGCATCGATTGGTTGTCAGAAGTTTGCTTAGAAAGAGTTTGTCAGATAAAGGATTGTACAAAGAAACTAAAAGTCATTCTATGACCATTCCTTTCTGCAGTAGAAGTGGGGATATTGTTGAACCTCGTCTTAAAGATCAGTGGTATCTTGATTGTACAGAGATGGGGCAAAAGGCTGTTGAGGTAGGTGAGGTGGTTGAAGTTAATATGTGGTACTACCTAATAAAAAATGAAATATGCTGATATAGACAGGTGATTCTTAAAATATGGGGCATAAATTTAAAAAAGAAAATAATAGAAGGGACAGAATAAGCTGACTTTGTAGTAATTAAAAACAGCATGATAATGCAGTGAAGGCTGCTAAAGAATCTGTTTTTGTATATTTGGGTGAGTTTAATTTCCTCTTAGCTTTGAATATATAATAATCAACATGATGCAAAATTACCAAAAAATGCTCACCAAGAATGTTTCTTTATTAAATGTCTGATATATAAATATTTAATAACCATACATTCTACTTCAATGGTAGAATTATCATATTTCTACAAATTTTCTTGCTCCATATATAAGACGCATTTTAGTGATCTCTTTATTACCCTTACAAAGTCTTGTTTTGACATACACATTTCCATTTAAAGTTTGTTTATTTCTATCTCTTTGGCCTGCCATTAAATTTCAACCAGATATTTTAGAATATACTGTATTTCTTTCATTTATTAGTAAGAATTTTCTTTAAAAATGTATTAAGAATTGGTATCATTTTTATATCTAAAATTAGTTTGCTTTATTTAAATGGTAAGTATGAGTATTTTTATTATCTTTTAAAATATAATGAAAAAAATATATTTATCCATGTAATGTGATATGAATAAATATATTTAATCAGTTTTCTTATGTATTTTAATTTATTAATGATTAAAATGTTATCCTTTTTATGATTAGTTTCTGAAAATTAACTGTGATGTACTTAAATATTAGTTATTTTATTTTGTAATTTCTTTCTCTCTTTCATTTCATGGTTTGATTTTCCCCCCTTATTATTCAAATAGGCTGTGAAGAGTAAAAACCTTCAATTTATTCCTGATCATCATGAGAAGGTTTGGTTTGAATGGTTCAAACATCTTAAGTAAGTTATTTCTTTATGCTTGAAAAAAATATTTATTATCTTTATTATTATTTTTTTAGATTAAACTTCAAAATCTCTGATTTTAATAGCTAACTTCTGAATTGAGAACATACTTTCAAATATATTTGAATTAAATTTTTAATTTATTTTGAATTTGAATCAGCTCAGTTTTATGGGGAAAAGATGTATATATAAAATAATTCTTTCCCTTTTAACATTTATCAGCAAAGAGGTTTAAAAGAAATATCTTAATTTAATCATTTTTATTTATTATTATTTGAAGGTACTGGACTTCTTTTTAAATAGGTTTTGAAAATATAACATTTGTCTGTGCATGAAGGATTCATATACATAGCTTAATATTAAATATAATTGTAGAATTTAAATTATAATGGCTCAGTAATTAATATATTTTAATCACATATCTCATTTTATAAAATAGCCATAGTTAATGCTCTACTGATTAAAATTATTTCCACTAATTATAATTTTTTAATTAGATGTGTTTCTTGCAGAGATTGGTGTATTTCAAGACAACTTTGGTGGGGCCATCAAATACCGGCTTATAGGATTCAACAAAGTTCTGATGAATTGGTCAGTATTTGTATAAATTACTGCTTAGAAAATTCTATTTTATTTTATTTTATGCAATAACTTTTATTTCTTTCTAACTGTGATTAATTGCTTCAATTTATGCATTCCTTAAAGTATTTATTTTATTTTTGTAGATATCAATAACTTTTGAAAATAATATTTGGAAGTTCATTTTATGCACCCTTAAAAAGCACAATCAATGCAACTCTCTAACTGTGCCTCTCTATCACTATAAAAGAAAATAGTCTTAACAATGTTAATATTTTACATGATTTCATTTTAGTATGTTGTACTGAGATATGTCTTATAAACTTGTTTGTAAATTGTTTAACAATTCATATTCATCGATAAAAGTATTATAAAATTACAAAAATCTGATTTTAATAAAATAGTATCAAATTTAAATCAAAATTTCCCAATATATATATATATATATATATTGAAAACATATGAGGGTTCTTATTTATAGCTTTTGAATATATTAAAAAAATTGAATATTTATTTGGATTTCTTTATCTAAATATCTTAAAATAGAAAGTTTTATTAATAACTGCTATTTTTGTGCTATGGGTTTATACAAGATCTTTCTTTTAAAAAACATGTCTAATTTATTTTTTCTATATGCATTCTAATACTGTGGAATTTTGCTAGTTGGAACGTTTTTAATTCAAATTTGTTGATAATTCAATTTTTTCTCCAGTTCTTTGAATTTTCTGATACTAAATTTTTAAAAAATGGTCTATAATTGAAAAAAAAAAAAAAAAAAAATTGGGTGAATTAGGATCAAAATAAAAATTACCTTAGAAAGGTTAATTTTTTTTTTTAATGCAACTTTTTAAATTACAGAAAAATGATTTGTGGATTGCAGCTACTTGTGAGAAGGAAGCTATAGAAAAGGCATCCAAAAAATACAACTTGGATCCTAAGTCTATAAAAGCTGTTCAAGGTAATTGATAATTGTGTATGTCCATTTCCAATTTTATTTTTTAAATAATATTTTTTATTTTTTTACCTGAAAAAAAAAACTGAAAGATTGTTAGAAATTATTGTTTTCAAAGCTATAAAAGGAACTTAATTAAGAATTTTGAATTTCTTATGAATATGAGTAAGTTCATTTCTGTATCATGCTCAAATGCATTCTTCACATACATACAAAATTTAAATTCAACTTAAAAGTTGAATAATTTACTATTACTTTTATTTAAATGTCATCTCAAAATAATATGTTGCACTTTCTCCTTGTTTTCCTCCCTTCTCGATGAAAGTTTCTGGTCAAAATTTCCTCCTACCTATTACGGATTATCAAATATTGTTATATCAATTATATATCTTTGTACTGTAAACAAAAATTGCAAAGTTTGGTCACAAAATGACTTAAAATTTTTCAAAAATTTATCAGATGTACTTGTTTTCCAGTTTTATGAATTGCCATGGTGTGTTATATAATGTTTACTGCATGATTAAAAGAGTATGATACTGCTTTTTATTGTTGTTATTAAGCTAAAAGTTATTTAGTAAATTTGTCTTCAGTTTGATTAATTTAATTTTATATCTTCAATCTGCTACTGTTGGAACATCATTTTAAATCTTCAAGATAACTTTATAAGACATTTTATATTTCTTGAATATTTATAGAACCTTATTAAATGCAATGATTCTTATTACTTTTATGATTTTCGCATATATTCTTTTTATCAACAGATATTTTCCCAATTTGAATCTTTAAAAATATTGTTCAAATATTTAAATACCTTTCTTAAATCAAATATATGTATGCAGTACTTTTTTATTGAATTTTTTTGCTAGCATTTTTTTATTGGTGCATTAATATTTTCAGATGTTGATGTCTTGGACACATGGTTTTCATCAGCTTTATATCCACTCACAGCCCTTGGTTGGCCATCCCAGGTATATACTTATGAACGCTTTTCTACAGCAAAGAATCAAATATTCATTCTATACCATTTTGAATTGTAGTTCTTGATATGCAGATTAAAAGGGCTGGGAAAGTTTTCTGGTGTACCAGTATGCTCGTTTGACTATTTCTAAATGATTCCGATGAAATGTAACCAATTTATTTAAAAAGAATTTAGCTTAAATACTAATAAAAAATATTCTGTATAATGGAATTCTATGAAACCTGTTGAATTATGCATGAATTAAAGTTAAACTTTTCATTTTGTATATTCTCCCACACCTACGGAAATTAGGTAAAAACTATGTAATTATGGATGAATGGTGAAAAATTATGGGAAACTTCAAAAAAAAGATACATACCTGAAACTACAAATGATGCTAAAATTTTGCTTACAGAATGCTGGCAGGGAAAGAATTTTTAACATGATAAATATAAAAATAGAATTTTGTTCCAGCATGAATACAAAAACAGTGGAGTTGCTCATCATTACAAAAATGCATCTGGAAGTTTATTGTATTATTAAACTGAACAATGATGACTTTAAAAAAAAAATCCAAAAGTCCTTGCTACTTAATGAAAAAAATTTTAAATGTCTAACAAGTAATTTGATTGATCAACAAAACTGTATTGTATGTTTTCTTTTAAAATATTTTACTATATATATATATATATTTAATAAATAATAAATCTCAGTTTAATAGTTTTGAATAATGTTTAAATAATTGCTTAAAATTCTTTAAAAAATATCCATTCTTGAATTATTTGTTGATATTATGTTAAATTTATCTGTAAGATGTGTTACTATTGATTGGGTAGCCAATGTTGGAGGGTATGATTATAATGTTTTCATAGTTTTAAGACATGCAGGAACATCTACTTCAGTTAGTTATTCAATCGGGGCCATGTTAAACTGATAATATTGTCTCATCTATTGGATTGGAAAGTATCAGTTCTGAAGACTGATCTCATCAAAGATACACTCTATATGAGTGTCTGATGTACATTAAATATGATATTTAGAATAACATCTTTCAACTGGTATGATATCGAAGTTTAGAATGGAAAGTGTTGTCTTGGAGGGTTTCCTTGTCATTTTATCATGATTCAAAATTTTGAGGTTTATACCTATCTTTTGAATTAAATAGGATGTTAAGAGAATTAAATGAGAATAATCCAGGTGTTTGATCATTTATAGCGCTCTTTGTATGTCAGGTCATCATTAATTTCTAAAAAGTCTAGAAATCATAAATTTTCTCAGGCTTTTTTTCCTTTTCTTTCATTTTGCGCTTATTCTATACTATAGTTTTATTGAAATTGTTAAGAATAAGTAATAAAAGGAAACTGATAACAAGCTATTTTTAAATATTTGTCTTGAAAGAATTAAAATTTTATTTTATAAAAACAAATCATATGAGTAATATATTAATTTCATTTCATTTATACATCTTTATTTACCAGAGCTCTTTTTTATATTCTAATATAGCTTAACTTCATTGACTAAAGCAGCTGTTAAAAACAATAGATAAAAATTATTTGTGATATTCTTTTTAATTGCTGTTTGCTTTAAAATGGAATATCTTTAAATGACATAATTTATTTATTGCTATGCTCTATCTCAATAAAATAAAATGAGAAGTTTGACCAATTATTTCAGTTGTTTTTATTTTATTTTTCTAGCTATTAGATTATTTTAAAATACTTTTTTTTTTGCAGGATGAATATTTTAAAAAATACTATCCTCTGAACTTGATGGAGACAGGTTTTGATATTTTATTCTTCTGGGTGGCTAGAATGGTAATGCTTGGAGAGCATATAACTGGAAAGCTGCCTTTTACAGAGGTAAGTTCTTTCTCCCATCAGATATAAATATCATAAGTTTAAATTGATAATGAAGTATATTTAATATTGTGGGCTATAATTTCTATGGTTATTATTTCCCCTTCAAAATGCTTGTCATGTTGATACATAATATTAATTTAAAACACTGAGTGCTCATAAAAAAACTGGATCTTGTTGTTAAAAAAATTTAAGAGATGTAAAAATCAAGGCTAAAACATCATGTTATAATGATGCTTTAGGCTTAATTTTTCTATATTTATTTTAATTTTAAAATTTGCTCTTAATTATATAGCAATAAAAATATGTATTTGTGATATAGTAATACAAAAAATGTATTTAATATGTGTATTAGTTGAAATCCAGTAATTAAAATTAAAAAGGATTGTTGTAAAATCTGCTTTAAAATATTATTATTATTATTTGAGAATAAAAGTTGTGTAAATATAAATTTGGTATAATTAAAAAACGGTTTTATTTTTTTTAAATTTTAAAGCAGAGTAAAAATGGTTTTGTGCATAATATGCACCAGGATTATCAAAGGAAGATATTAAAATTTTTAATGAAAGTTTAAAAACCTCTTTCTTTGTGAACATTTACTACTCAAGAGTCAGTTTCACGACTAAGGATACAAAGATTTGCTCTATAGATCTTTTTTGAAATAATTTTTTTTAATCATGTATGTGGCAATTTACGATTTATCGGCGAACACATGAGGAAATGTTAAAAGATTAATTGCATATTTTATAAATTTGTATATGGGAGATTTTTATTTTTCCTCTATGTTTATTTTTTCTTTATTTCTATTCTATATTATAATTACAGAAAGATTTATTTTAATATTTTAATGAAAATAGCATGAAACTGCACATACAGACAAAGAAGATGAGATTTTTTTTTATTAATGGTTACTCATAATCTTATTCATAATATAATTTATTAAATTTAATTCATAAATTTTTTTTATTCATCTTCATAATAAGATTCACAAATTTATTATTAATTTTGCTAGGTACTTCTTCATGGTATGGTTTGTGATTCACATGGTCGCAAAATGACAAAATCATTGGGAAATACTATTGATCCTTTAGATGTCATTAATGGAGTGTCCTTAGAGGTAAAAGCTTAATCAGTATAGAAATAATTGAATTTGAACTTACTTAAAAATGTATTTTTATACAATTCTTAACAGAGTGTGTAATTTATAAGGCATATGTAATCATTGTATTTATTTGCATATCTACTGATAAGATTTCTTTGATTCCTTTATGAGATTATTTGGGGATGAGTAACCCAAGCACTAAACAAACAACCAAGATTTAGGTATTCATTTAATTAATTTGAAAAAGCTTACTCCTGTTTGTGGTATTTGATTGTTAAAATAGGGAAAACAACACCTTGGAAAAAAGCAATAAAATTTTTTTAATTGGGTGATTTTTAATTATATTTGATTTGTAAAATTGTCATTTTAAAACTTGATAACTTGCTGGATTAACCTATGATATTTTATTTCTTTACAATAAAAAAATGCTATGTTCTTATATGATTAAATCTTAAGTACTCACAGTTGTATTTGAATGATTATAAAATTTGAATAAAATTCATTTAGATATCTACTACTAAAATTAAAGACTTTTAAGTTATAAAATATAAGTTATTAAAATTTACTTCTTACTTGGCTGTTATTAGATGCTAAAAATATTTTATATTAAAAATCTCCAAAGAAAATTCATTTTATAATTCTATAAAATCATTAGCAGAAATGAATTATTCTGTTAAGATGCATTGGAACAGATGTTGGTATTATTGATATGAAATTGAGAAAATGATATCATGATAAAATAGAATTAAAAAATTCAGGTTAAAAAGAAGATTATAATTTCAAAGATTAGAAAATAATTCAATTGTTCAAAGTCAAATGCTATGTATCTATATAAAGCAAAGCTTGTATTTCAGATACAAACTTACGATTTTTGTATCAACTTCATTGAAATTTGAGCATTTCAAAATAAGTGAAATTTTTTTAAATATAAATTTTGAGTTATTTAGATACTAAGCAATAATTTGATGCTAAGTTTTCATCAGTCATTTTTGAAAAATTTCTCATCTGAAAATAAATTTTATATAATTTTAAAATTCAAAAAATTATCATTTCAGTGATATAAGTTTAAATTCTGTGAATTATTTAGTCAATTAATTTTACAAATTTTTGAAACTATCGTGCATTACTTGCAGCAATTTAAAGTTATATTGTTTGTACTCTATGTTGGTCAAAAAAATTTCTCCATCCTCTCAGTACTGTGCTGAAGAGACGTTAATTCTCTCTTCTCTTTCTGCCCTACCATGTGCATGAAAATAGATTGTGGTCTCTATAAAGGGCAATAAACCATGTTCAACTGGAATTTACATTTCAGAAGAGAAAACAAGAAATATGTATTCATAGTTTCTGCAATAAATTTGCAGAAGCTATCATTTACATATTCCTGCCTAATGGTATGAATACCAATTTTTTGCATGTATATACTCAAAAGTTAATAAAAACAGAATAAAGTCAAGTATGCCCTCAAAGATTTAGTCACATAATATGGCTTCAAAGTTTTAACTGATTTACGTGTAACTGAAAATTTTGATCTTTCTTTTTTTATTTTTCCTTGATAGAATTTGGATTTTTATGTGTTTCATAATAAAAAAAATGTCGGACATTGTTTTTTAAGACTTATTGGTGCATTTGATATCATCTGAAGTTTTATTTGGTTTTCTTACTTTAACATTTTGCTTGATCTAATAGCAAAACTAAATATATATATATATATATATATATATATATATATATATATATATATATAAAATCTGAATTATGTATTGTGTCAATATGAAGTCTTTCTTCTTCTTTTCTTGAATATAGCAATTTATTAGGTTCGGTGATTTCAAAGTCATTTAATTAGATGACTGTAATTCAAATGACTAATGTCAGCTATAAACTTAACTATTTTAAACAATGTACAAAGTATTTAATTGAATAATAGAAGACTAAACCTATTGACTATCAAATGCATCTTGTTGGAAGTATTGTTAATATTTGATTATATACTTGAATACCTATATTATAATATTCATATTGTTACATTAAAATTATTTTGATAAAAAAAATTGATGAAAAGAAAAATTTTACTAAAGAACAGACAACAGTATTGCTTTATCAGATATCAAACAAATTCAATATTTGTTTTCAAAATTCATTACATTTATTTGTTAATTTAATTAAAGTAGAACATTTGTTGCTTCTTATTTGAGAAAAAAAAAAGTATTTTTACTCCTTTCATATTGTTTCAGGATCTTTTGCAGCGAGTTAAAGATTGTCAGGATTCATTGACTCCAGAAGAAGTGAAATTGTTGTTAAGTGCTAACAAGCAAAACTTTCCAAATGGCATTCCTGAATGTGGAACAGATGGCTTACGTTTTTCTCTCTTAACTCATGATATTCAAAGTAAGATTTTTTTTCTTCATAATTTGAATAAAATAAGACTGAAATGAAAGTGAAGATATTGTAGATGAGGAATATTTATCTATTTTCAGTTGTTGATGGCAATTGATTATAAATCATTATTGTAACTCATTAATACTAAGTATTCTTTTATTGGATGGTTACATTTAATTTTCATGGCCAAGCCAAATTTATTTCATTATTTTATTTCTTTTTTTGTTTAGCAACTTCTATGCATTCCCAATTTCCTCAACAATTTTCAAATGCTACGTACCATCCATTAACTAGAAGGTTTTTATTTTTAATCTTTCCTTTGTTTTATGAAAGAATTTGAAAATAAATCTTCATTGTTTATTATTTTGCATTATTTAAAAAATCATTTAATAGATATTGTTACAAATAATATTATTGCTTTCCTGTAATATTAATATCTCTAAAAAGAATGAGGTGCAGATATTTTTTATGGGTGTCAAGTCAATGTACTCTAACTTTGACAACAAATTTAGAAACAGTTCTCAAATTTGAGATTAAAATTAAGATTCTGGAGCATACAAGAATTATGGCAATATAGCATTTAGATGCCGGATCTGATGTTCTTCTAGAAAATTCCATATTCTATTGGGAAACTATAAAAAGCAAATTCCTCACACAAGAAGTATACTCCACTTCGAGAGACCCTATATTGCATTAAGAACTTTGTCAGTTGAACTATGTTCATTGAAGTTGACCATAGCAAAATACTGAAAGCTATGTCCTCCATCAACTTATTCATTTACCTGAGGTAAAATCCACTGACCTGGCCTATGTTCTCTGTGAACATCATCAAGGAACAAGAAGTATACCCAGTTTGGAATGTTATTGAATTGTGAAAATTGTACTGAACACTGTTGTGCTGTTGTTTAATTAGCTGCTTGTATGTGGGTTATTGATTTCTACAAGTGCTGCTTTTGTGTATGCATTTCATCTGTGTTTTCTATCTGTTTTTCATGTTTCCTCATAACATAAAGTGCTATCCATTATCACATTTTGGACTTAAGGTATCATCTCCATTCTCTAATAATATGTATAAAAGGCTTGTAATTTATGTAGAAAGTTTCTTTAATAACTCTTTACTAATTTTTTAATAATTTTTCTTGATTTTTTTTATAAACAGAATTAAATATTTTATTTTAGTTATCTTATTCTTCCTTAATGTTTTCAACAATTTAAAAGAAATTTCTGATAGCTATCCTTTAAATTAATCTGAGCATTAATGGATTAATTCATGTACCTGCTGTTCCCACAGCTGTTCATCACATTGCTGATAGATGAATAAAATAAAATACGGTTCTAAATAAATAATATATTTATGCTTTTCATGAAAACCTTTTCTCAATTTATATTTATTTGCAACAAAATAGAAAAGTTATTAATAGTAAATTTCAGTTTCACTAAAATTTAATGTTTCATTTTAAAAATTAGCTTTCAGCCTACAGAATTAGCTACAGCCTACAGTCAACATAATAATTATTCACATTTAATTAAAAAAAAACCATTAAAATACTCACATTTGAGATTCTTAAAAATGTATAATTAAACCCTTTATTTAAAATAAATTGCTATTGAGATCTCAAAAATGTTGAAATTTGAGAATGACATAAATATAAAATTTGACACACTACTCGCAACAATATTTGTGATTTTTTTATCAGTTTAAAAGGATTTGTTATATAAAAATTCATAAATATGTTTCACAATAACTAATTTTGTTATTTTTTAAAGATCAACGAATCAGTATTGATGTGAAATCCATTCGCATTTGTCGTCATTTTTGCAATAAAATATGGCAAGGTTTTAGATTATTTACCAAAGCTATCGAAAATTGCCCAAGAGAAAGTCTTACTACACTTTCAACAGAAGAAGTAAGTGGAATTTGTAATATGTTATTAATTTATTTATTTTAACTGTATTCTCTGTTTAATCTTTTTGTATTCATTTAGGTTTAGAATAGTTTATGAAACGCTGTTTTAATTTTAAAATTTTATTTATGTTTAGGAAATTGATTATTGATGTATAAAAATTAATGTTTAAATGTGAAATTCTTTTTAATAAAGTAGACACCAATTAATATGACTGTGACTATGTTATTATTTGTTTTATATTTCCAACATCCTTTAGTCTCGAACCATTGTGTTTAAATACACAGAAAAATATTCATTTAATGTAATCATTACATTATTTAGTGCTATCAGTGTTGAAGTAGATAATTTAAAAATCCTTCATTTTCAGCCAGGATTAAGAGTTAATGTTCTTGGAAGGAATATTCTTATGAGGGTATGTCAGGGAGTTACTTATCTCATGTGATAGGGTTCACATTCTTTTGTTTACATTAGAGTGGTCTAAATTCGTTTAAACGGACAGCTAAGCTGTTAGATGTGGCTTGAAATCTGTTAAAATCCACAAACAACTATCTCCTGCAAACAAATTGCAATAGCAAGGTGGATTTTTATTTTTAAAAAAATTGATTTTGTGTTTTAAGGCTATAATTGAGATTGTTGACATGAATAATAGCTTACTTGAAATTAGCCAACAACATGCTGAAAACGTCATTGAAAATTTTGCAGGCTTTTCTTCATAAAATTTTGGAAACATGCAAGATTTTAGTGAGGGAAATCAAATAATAAACGTTGATTATTTTGACAAATCTCATGGCATGACAATGATAATTTCTAATGTACTTGTCTAATTACTTAAGCACTTTATATTTTGAAGCCTTGTGTGCAGCATTGGCAATAATTTAAAAAAACAAATACAAACAATATAGAAGTGAATCCTTGAGAAATAGTAGTTGATAAGCAGCAATTATGGAAAATTTGTAATTGTTATTTTTTTAATTATAATTCAGAGGTATGTTTTTATTCTTTGTATGTAAATTATATCTACCAGGATGGAATAAATTGAATTTTACAATTTCTAAGGTTTCTTCTTCTCGGACACTTATCTGTTAAAGTTTGTTTACATATATATATATGATTCTGTTTGTATATATATTTTATTAATATATATTTAGGTACTGAATTTAAAGGAGAGTGATGTTGATCACTGGATACTGAGTCGCCTAGCTGGTCTTGTTGTTGTGAGCAACACACATTTCGAAACATATGAATTCCATTTGGTTGCTAACGCAATAAGACAATTTTGGGTGCAAAACTTCTGTGATGTGTACATTGTAAGTTTTTAATTTTTAGTGCTTTATAAAAGTTTATTTTTATACAATTATTATTTTTTATATTTTATTTTTCTTAAACATTTAAAATATTTGATAAGGTATTTTCACAAAATGCTTTATCAAATTTCCCTAAAATGTGCGCGTTAATATTTCAGAAATTTTATAAAATGTGTATATTTTTAATTTTTAATGTCAATGTAAAACTTTCGAGTAATATTTGATCCCATCTTGTAATAAAGAGTGAAATTCATGACTTCAAGCATGATTTGTTTCTATGAAGATTATATAAAGTGAATACTGTGAACATCAAAAAATTAAAAAAAATAAATATGGTCCCCCCCCCCAGGAAAAGCAACTAAAGTTATTTTACCTTGAAACAGTATGTCATTTATTAGTATATACTGAAGAAATTAAAAAAAACTATTACATTAGTGCTATATTGTTTATCACACATTTAATGTTAATATGATAAATTGATTTTAAGTAATTCTACTTTCAGGAATATGCAAAACCTGCTTTATTGGAAAATGAGGAGAGACGTTTGTTTATCTGTAGAGTTTTATTGACATGTATAGAGACATTTTTAAAGATTATTTCTCCCATGATGCCTTTTATTTCTGAAGAACTCTACCAAAGGTTACTTCTCTTAGCAAACATTGAATCCTGTCCAAGTGTTTCACTTGCTAAATATCCAACTCCAGACCAAGTAAGTTTATCTATTTTTTTCTTATCATTACATAATTACATGAAAGTTTCAATAATACTTAATTAGATTTATTGTAAGTGTTGCCACAGGATTCTAGTGCTGGCAAAATAAATTTGATTCAGCTTATATATAATAAGGAAATTATATATGAACAGAAAATTTGTAGTATTTGGGAGTTTTTTTCTGAAGTTAATCAGATATTTTTTGTCATATTATTTTAACCTATTGACCAGTGACTAATGAAATCTTTAAACTCCCAGAAAAGACAACCCTTGAATGTAAAAAGAATGATTTTCTTCATTCAAAATTCAGTGGAACAACTTCCTATGTTATGATTGGCTGAAACATTAAATACTTTATTAAATTAAATCTGTACTCCAGTGGTTTCTGAAAGTCATATTAAAAGCTGTATGTTCATTGTTCACAATGTATTATTATTAAATTAATGAAATAATTGTTATCCATGGGTTTGAATGTATTTTTTGTTTCGGAATAGAATGAGAAATAATTTTACAATTATCGAGTTCTTTTCCTGAATAACATATGAAGGAAATAAGTATTTAATGAGACCTTTTTGACAGGTTGCATCACTTGTGATGGACAGACATTCTATTTTCCAAAGGATGTATAATTCAATTGTACATTGCATAGAGTTAAATTTAATTAGCTTCATTCAAGCTTTAGAAAAATTACTTCTTTTGGGTCCATTCATCTTTCTTTACAGATCTCCTTTATAGGCAAATCTATCACCATAAATTGCTTAAAAGTTAAAATTTTAAGTAAATGTTGAGGTCAACCCCCCCCCCCCATGTCCTCAAAAAACATTCATGTCTTTATCGATTTGGACCAAATAGAAAATAATGTGTTCCAGACCTATGTTGTACATTAATTTTTAATTAAGGCTAAAAATCACAGCTGACCTTCAATGAAATCAATTCTCAAACTCAAGAATTTGCTTCCAGATTATTGCATTTCTTACAACACATGGAAGCTAGTAATTTGTATACCTTGAAAAATATCTATATCTTTCATTATTGCATTTATTCATGCATTCTTTGTCACTCAGTGCAATAAAAATACTAAATGCACTTATTTATGCATGTTTTTGAGGCTGTAATTAGAATTAAATTTTAAAAATGTCTGAGATCATAGAAAAAAAAATAACAATATCAGATTGGTATTTTTGGATCGATAATTTTTGGTTAATTTTTAATTTATGACTATTGGTAATAATTATGAGAAAACAGCAAACAACTCTATTATTTATTTATTTCATAAATTTTTGAAAATATTGCTCTTTTGTTTTAGTATTCAGGTTGGAGAAATACAATGTTAGAAGCTGATGTACATACTGTAACAGAATTAATTGGTGTTGCCCGGTCACTCAAATCAAAACATGGTGCTACTCAGATGCGACCTGCAGGTAATTCATTTGTATGATATATATAATTCTGTTGTATAATATATATACTTTAATTTCTGATGCCAGAATAAATTAAAAACTAATTTTGTTTAGATTAATAATTTGATTCAGTTTATTGTTGAAATCATTTGCCGGTAATGTTCACAATTTCATATATATTTTTCATAATATTTCTTTATTGTATAAAAAAAAAGGTCCTTTAACTTTTTCCAGTGTAAGGTTCCTAAAAAAGGTGACTAGTTTAGTAATTTTATTAAAAAAAAAATCTTTTACATATTAAAACCTGAAAATTTTTTGAAAGGTTAGTATCTTGTTTCCTTTCAGAACTATAGATGACAGTGTGATAGAATATTGACTTCATTTAGGGGATTAATTTCAGATTTAATACCCCAAAATTTATGACTTTAGAATGGGACTTCTTTTAAGATTCTCAAAGATTGTAATTCTTATCAAATCGGTTGTTCACACATCTGCAATATCCTTGAGATATTGATTTATAATATGGTAAAAAATCAAAATGGACTTTTTCCTAGATGTCTCCATATGATGACATAACCGCTTTGCCGCATTTCTTCTTTCTCTGTATGAAAAATGAAGTTTCATGTAGAGAAATTGTTTAATGTGTGAAATTTCCAATGCTTGTAATAAAATTTTGTTATTTTATTATATTTGAGCCAAATTTGGCATTTCAGTGTTAAACACTCTAATCTGTAGAGCACCAACTCAAACTCTCATTCTTTTTTATTATAAATAAGGATAAAGATAAACCATTTTGTGATTTAATAGAATGAAAAAAAGGTTTGTTGCTAATTCTATATTGAAAACATTTTTCTACACTTAATGTTATAATAGGACTGTTATGAGTTGGCAGTTGACTTTCTATTTTAGAATGCATTTGCTGAAAGGGAGGAAAGTATGAGAGAGTGAATGTGTCACAGAAAAATAACTAGAAATTGTAATAATAAATGTGATAAATGTAATAATAAATATGATTGAGTTGAATTCATTGCATTTTTTTCTACTTTTCAATATTGATATATCTTGCATTATTCGTAAAATTAATTAATGAGCAATGCATAGCTAAATTTAGTTAACTTTGATTCATATTTGTCTCTTGACTTATCAAACCACCAATAAGTCTTAATATTGTTACAGGAAAAAAATTCTTCTAAATTAGGACGGATTCGCCTGTAGTGAGTGTAGGGTATAACAGTCCAACAGGCTTAATAACAAATAAGGATATTTATTAACATGAATACATAGACGAGACATACACAAGAAATACACAGCAGCACACTTAGAACAAACAGTACTTCACAAGCGGTAATCAGTAGTAAACAAACACAACAGCATACAAAGTGGCCAAGCAGAACTCAGCAGGAGGAGGGAATCTAAGTAGCTATTCTTTGCAATCTCTCCAAACGCCTGCTATTTTCTCGTTTCAGCTATACCCAACTGCCGACTCACTACTATACGACTGGCTACTCCACACATGACTTGATGCTGCTTCAACACTTGTCTCCAAGACTCGGCGCACTGCTTAATTCTCAGTCTACTAATCGCTTGAGTTCCAGTCAACGCTTGCGCTTCACTGGACTGATCCCCTGAATTATTTCCCTGTTGACTATCTATAAGATTGACTTCAGCTCACACTGCCGTCTTTTATAGCTCTCGGAGCAGGACACTGAAGGTTCTCGAACTATCAAGCATAATTTGTCTCCTATTGTTCTATCTCCAAATTTCCTGAAGATTCTAGTATTATTCATTTTGTCATCAAATGGTCACCAAGCTCGAGAATCATTGGTACTATATGCCATGAGCATCCAACAGATATATCTGTAAAACTGTCTTTCTTACGATGGAGTTAACCACCCTGAGTGGCAACATTACAGATTCGCAACATTGCTATACAGTTCTGATGACCTGTCACCAACTCATCAGAGCTAGACTGTATCAGATTTCACAGAGAGAAGTTATATATTTTGTTGTTTTCTTTTATTCAAAATGTTATTTTTACGATTTTTGGAATAGATTATCAAAATTTTACTGAACAAAATTCTCGATTTTAATTGTTAAAGTTTTTTT
The DNA here is from genome assembly GCF_947563725.1 of Argiope bruennichi. NCBI lineage: Eukaryota > Metazoa > Arthropoda > Arachnida > Araneae > Araneidae > Argiope > Argiope bruennichi. Next base: position 111,458,927 of record NC_079156.1, read on the forward strand.
ATGCCTGTTTTGATTGATTGATGATTAAATGAGATCTGCCATTTACTTTAAGCTGTATTATTTGATGACTTAAAATAAAGTATTTTACAATTTATCATTAAATGAAAATAATTTCAGTTTGTAAAAATTTATAATAAATTGTTGCTATTTTACAGATTTTGATATTTTATTTGCCTAAAAGATACAGAAAAAAAATTATATTTTTATCTTTTTTTAATAGTTGTAGTTGCTGTTGATGAGGAAAATACATTGGCAGCTTTAAATCCCTTCAGTGATCTCATGGCTTTGCTAGCTAAACTCGAGTCAGTTACTTTTCATCTCACTCAGGGTCAAGAATTCTTTGAGCAATATCCTGGAGATTCTTGGGTGTTTGAACCTTGTGAGCATGGCATTACTGTGATAATGGATATGAGAGTATGTATCTATAATAATAATCAAAGCGAAATGCAATTTTGTGCCTTTTATTATCTTTTAAATAATTATTTTTACATTATGAATTATAAATAGTAATTTTAGTAATTGCCGCTAGATTGTGTCAGTTTTTATTACTAAGATTCTTGAGTTATTATTATTTTGTGCTGTATGAATAACCAAGTTAAAATATAAAATTAAATAATAAAAAATATTAACAGTAAAGGCATGCTTAAGAAAGACAAAAGGTTATTAGTGTAATAAGTGTTAGTCTAGGTTTTGATGATTGATGATTTATTCTAATTTATGCCAAATGTGATAAGAGAGTGCCTTAACCCTTTAAAGCATGGTGGTTCAATTTTAAAATCACTTAATAAAAAAAAGATATTTTTAAAATATAATGATTTATTCTGTAAACTCTATTACAAAAGCCTTCTTCAGATATAATTAAAATATCTATTACGTAATATAATAATATTGTATATTTTATATTACATAATATAAATTATTCTATTAAATCTTACACTATTATGAATTGTATAATTTATATATTATAATATTTAGTTTACTATGTAACATATTATAATATATTATATAATTTAATATATTATATAAGAGGGGATGCAAAATATATTCTCCTTAAGTATTCAACCAAAATAGTTTTATCAAAATTTTAAATATTATTTTGTTAAGGACTGTAAAGAATAAAACTAATGTTTCTATCGAATATAGCATACCTTTTTATTTGTATGTATCAAGGAATAATTTTTGCATGATTTTTTATGTTTAGAAGAAATAAAAAAACTGCACTGTTGGAGTCTTTTGCCACACACATTTATGTTTTAATAATGCAGTTAAATATTATGTCAACTAAGTATTCAATGTCTTATAAAAAGAAGAAAGCTTTGAATGCATAAAGAAAAAAAATGAAGTATATTTAAATATTTAAAAAATTTACTCAGTTTAATAGCAAAACAACAACAACAAAAAAAAATGCTGAAATTATTTTATGTTAAAATGAAGGAAATTTAACATATCATTATGTAATTCATGTGATATTACATTTTTTTCTTCTTTCAATCATAATATTATTTTAATTTTTCGGGATTCTAAAGTTAAAATTATATTGAATTTTCTAATTAAAAACACCATCTAGAAAATTTCAAAAGACATAATTGTAAAAATTTCATGCGTTTTGGCCTTTACATTAATAAATTATGATGTATATGGGAATTTCATAAACAGTCTTGGGATATTTATTTATATAAAAAAACATTAATGGGTGATATTAGATCAAGATATTATTTGAAAATGCTTTTTTAAGCTTATCTATTAACAGGATTTGCACAAAAATGTTCAAAACATATTTAATTCATAATTAAAATTTTTATTTGCAAAACATTCAATTCTTTAATTAAGACATATGCTATAAATATCTAAATATTTTTCATACAAGAATGCAAATACTTTTTAATATTTGCTATTATTTAAATTGTGTTAATCTAGGAGAAACTTAAAACTGAAGAGGATAGTTTTAGCAAGTTGGACAAAATACGTGAAGAGCTCACTAGATTGAATAAAATGCTGTCTGATAATGATTATCGTAAAAATGCACCTTTGAGTGTGCAGGAAAAAGCCATGGCAAAGGTGAGTTTTGAAATTCGTTCTTTATGATATTTTTTTTTTTTTTTAATCTATAAAGGGAGAAAAAATTATTGTTTACTGATTTTTCAAAGAAATATCTTTTTATAAATGTTTTTTGCATCCCAATCGTATACATCCCATTCGCAAATTCTAATCCTTATCTAATTTATCAAATTAAAGTATTTATAATTTTTCTTGATCATTTTTCTTACTATAAATGGATTTTAAATTATTTAAAAATTGTAATTAAATTATTATGCAGAATTTAAAAAATATTTGTTTTATTATGCGATTGGTAATTTATTCCAAAATCATTGTTAAGGAATAACACTTTTTTTTATGAAATTACAGAAAAAAAAATTTATGCTGCATTTTTATAACATTATTTATTGCATTTTTAGTACTTTATTTTGGAATTGATACAATTTGTTTCAATTTCATAGGGCACACTACCCACATTTGGTTACAGTTTGCAATCACAAATCTTAAATCTATGAAATATAATTAATTCTCTTTTGAATTATTGCATTTAATATGTTTTAAACTTTCTTATTCTTTTTATTTACTTCCTTAGCTTGTTACAAAATTTAGAAAATAGATGAATCAGATATTTATGTTTTTGATAGTGCTATGATATTGTTAGACTAATTTCCATTATCTAAATGATTCATCTGATTCAAGTTATATCTAAACAATTCTCCTGAAATCAAATATAACCAATATTTGCAACAAACCAGCTGGTTACTTGAGTCAACTGATATATTTTTAATAAATATAATAATTGTGTTCAGTAACAAAGAATTTAATTTAAAATTTTAATTAAAAATTTTATAGATAATAATTTTATTATTTAAATTGCTAGTTTTTTTAATCTTTTATTGCATAAAAAATTACTTCATTATTTATTATAATAAATGTTTTTTAATATTATTAAAATTTTGAACTGAGATTCTTGCAATTTCAGAAAGCCTCTCTCGAAGGAGAATTACAGAAACTTCTTAATTATTATGGCAAAAAAGAATCAGAGAAAGCAACAAAAGACTCCTCAGTGTCATGAAGGTTCCACTGTGTCTTCCACTGTTAATATAGTATCATACAGAGTAGCTATCATGCCAACACATAGAATTTGCTACTCACATGAAACATATGATGAAATTTTTTTTTATGTTAATTACTGTTGTGCTATGGTACTTTTATATATATTTTTTTCCATTTTTCATTATTTATTTATTACAGATTTAAAATATTGAAATGTTTTATTTATTTCTCATTGTGATAGTTTTGTGCAATTTAACTACCCCCATCTTTGAAAATAAAGTTGCATATTCAATATAATAATTCATTCAAAAAAATATATAAAACCAATTATTTTGTACTGAGAATGTAAGCATTATATGGTGGAACCTTGCTTAACGAGCATAATTCGTTCCAAAATCTAGCTTGTATTGTGAAAAAAAATCATTAGGCAAAACAATTGTTTCCATATCAATCCATGTAAAATAGTACAATGCATTCCATTCCGAAAAAATTACTCAAACAAATTTGTAATAATGTAATTTATTATTTATAATGCATCCTTTTTTCTTTTTCTTTTCCAAGAAGGGTTTCTTACCATCCTTGTGTTTGGAGCTGCACTTCAAAATTTAGCAAAAATGAGATATTGTGAGGGGCCGTTCAGTAAAAAGTTCAAATTAGTGTAATTGTTATTTATTTAGCGGCTACGTTACACACAGACAATTTACACACCAAAATTTGACTAAATTTAACATATGAGTAAGAGCATGGATGAAAGCATGGCATTGGCATTGCTAGATCTGAACTCCATCATAGCACCACATGGCTTCAGAGGACACTGTTTCTGACATCACCATAGTCAGTTACAGTTAGCATTACGAGAGCAGCTACAATATGGCATTTTTGTTAAATGATTATGTAGGATGCACAACTATTGGCTGAGAAGGATTATTCTTTTCGGCATACAGTTCTATAATTCTAAATGGTTTCAGTATCTACCGTATTTCATTGGAAGGTTGTTGCTCTATTGCGTTTATTATTTCTTTCTCTTTTAACAAATATTCTCTGCGCCTTTTTGTTGTGATACTGAATGTAGCTCCATAAGTTCTTCAATATTTCTAGTTATGTTCTTTCACCAGCTATCCAACTGTAATCTCATAATCTTAGTCAGAAATAAAATCTCATTGATTAAGTTCTCATAAGCATTTACTCAAATCCTTCAGAGTTGCGTTCGACAAAGCTATCTGGCTAAAGTATCTTCCATGTAAATATAAGAGTTCTCTTTAAATATGCACTCAAAAGAGACTGATAGAAGCCATTCCAACATGTTATATCACAGTGTGTCTTCGCCACTGCTTCTGCGAAATATCGTTAGTTTAGTGAATCACATTTTGTGCCTTTTGTTTTGCTCGTTAAACAAAGTTTTACTGTATTTTTCATATATAAAAATATATCAATTAATTGTGGTATTTGTTTGCAGGCTTTCTAATTTATAATGTAGTCTACTATATGAAGACTTCTTAAACTGTTATTCTGAGCCCTAAATAGGGATTTTTGAGAAATTCTTTTGTTTAATGAAAACTCTTTCAACTGTTTTTAACCAAAAGTTATTAAAAAGGATATTCTTGATTTTAAAAATTAAAATTCACTAATTTTTTTATTAAATTTCATAATGTTAGCCATTAATTAATATCTTATTATTTATATATATATATTTTATTTAATTTTGAAATTGCTAATGAAGTTTTTTGAAGAAAATTAGATACTAAAGTATTTTTACCCATTAAAAAGGTGGTCACAAATATGAAAAATTTAAGGAGCTCTGTACTATATTAATGTTCTTCGTGCATGTGAAGCATTTTCATTCATTCCATTTGTGATAATCATGGTTGAAATAGTTTTGACAAATTTTCCTTATTTTGTTGCATTCTATGTTTAACTGTTATGCATAATGATTTTTCAATATTTTTTTTTTAATTCTGAAAACAAATTATGTTTACATAAATCAACATCTACACATAAAGCAAACAATAAAGTAGAAAATAGGGCAAACCTATCTTTGATTAAAATTTTTAGACAAAGCAGAAAAATCTGAAGAAATGTGTGGACAAAGGTTTGATAATTTTTCATCTAATATTTGGTGGATACTCTGCTTTAAAACTCATATTTTTTAATAATTATTTAAAGGAGTAAAAATTGATACTTATCTTTCCTCAAATTCATGTATTATTATTTCGATTCAATTGAATTAAATAAAGTGTATTTTTAATATACAAGGTAGTTATTGAAGTTAAATTAGTTATGTTTATTTTCCCTTTGAAAGCAAAGCAAAGATTATTTTGAGATCTTTTAATTTTAAATCATGATCAAATGATAGATGTTTCCTTCAAAATTTCATAAATTGTACAAAGGGAGAATCCTTGTTTGGAGTATATAAAAATTAATTAAAAAAAACTCATACTTCTGCAGTACATAGTTTTTGAGAGAAAAATTTTAATGAAACATCACTTCTCATCTGGAACTATGAAAATGAGCTTTATTGAAAACATCTGGAGTTGTAAATTACATGATTGTATGGTCATCATGACTCATTATTATCAATTATTACTTTTGATTTTATTCCCTTTGATGACATTTCTTGTAATTAACTACCATATCTAATTTGGCATTAACATAATGGAAACATAGTTGTTTACCAAAACTTTTGCTGTTAAATTGCATTTAACCCTTGTCACAGAGATTCATGCTTTGATATACATTGTTGTCATTTTGTTTACTTATCTGTGGAAACTCTGTGTCATATACATGTATTGTGTATTTGTTTCAAATAAAAGTTCATTTTGCATGCATTCGATGTGATGTTACGCTTTTTATATTTTTCTCAAGAAGCATGCATGCGTGTAGTTCTTGGTCAAATTTTTATTGCACTTGGATGGGTAATCTTGATCTATACAATTTATTTGATCTTGGCTGTATATGTTTCTACAAAAAGAAGGCATTATTATGACAATATTTTATGACATTTTTTTGTTGTAAATTGTTTTAAAAAAACCAATTACGTCAGCTTTTTTTTAATTTAAATGTTTTGTTTTGTTGATGAATGTGAAATGTAGCCTAATATCAATAGCATTACATTTATATGTGCTAATATTTTATCCAATAATTTTAAGCAGCATTCACACGATGCCAACTATTGTGTGCAATGGAAGGTCACGCCTACTTCGGGAACATCACGTGATCCCAACGGGACAATGGTAAATTGTTGTCTCATCGGAACAACTATTTGCCATTATCTCATCGCAGTCACATGATCTTTCTGCAGTAGGTGTGACCTTCTATTGCTCGCAATGGTTACCCTCATGTAAACTCTGCTTTAAAATTCTCTTTTCTCTTTATGCTCAGTTGAACTGGGTGTAAAATTGTACCAAGGCATTTTAGCTTTGAAAAATATGTACAAAAGATCATTCTGTGTACTGTGATCTAAATAATTTATATATCGACATTCACTAAATGTTCCACCAACATTTTATCCATATGTTTTGAGTAAATGTCTTTGTGATGATATATGTATCACATAGCATATTGTATCATAGTCTGTATTTACAAACTTGAGGTATCATTTTTATGCAAACCACTTGTAAATGAATGTAAATGTTAGTTATAGTATTTTGTGTGCAATTAGATAAATCAATTTTATTAGAATGTATATTTATCAGTACTTAATGAAATATTCTAATCAGTCAAATAAATTAATGAGTAATTATATTTAAAGCCTTTTGTTCTATTTCTCTACTGCCTCTCTTCGTGAAATAACATTCACTATCTGCTGCAATACAAATAAATAGTAAATTACAGAATGCATAAAAGGTATTTTTTTTATAAAAGAAATGACATTTGATAGTGAAATTGGTATATTTTTGTTTATTTATAAATTGAGAAAAGTGATTGATCTGTTTGCAGGTAATATTTATTAAAAAAATAATCGATTTATAACATATCTTTAAGAGAATTAAATAAATTTATTCTGGATATAGATAGATAGATAGATATTCTTCAATTCGTGTTTTACATGTGTATGTGTGCATGTGTATACACTGCTCCTCGCAAATCTAATGGCTTTATGCGGTTAACAAGCGCTTGACCATAAAATAATTTTTTCGCCCCTAGTCGTTATTACTGCTTTAAAAAATGTGGATAGCATCTGGGGCAAAACGTTATTTTTTCGTCCCTCCATTATATTTTTATTTCAAAAAATGCATTAAATATTTTGGTCGGTAGCGCCCCTTAAGATTGTGTTAGAGGTTATATTTCTTTTGACACCTGGTCATTATGCCACTGTACAGAACCTAGTAAAAACTTTTATATATGTATAAAAGCAGTGATAGATATATTTTACAATGTTCTATGAGGAGTAATAACATCATAGATACCTATTTGACTTTCTTTTTTTATGCTTGATTACATTATAATTTTTTTTTAAATTTAGGAAAGCACGCAATTTTAAAGATGGGAATTTTAAAGAATCTCTCTCATAATTACTTGGGGGAATTTATCTATATAAATATCAAAATCTCGTAACAGAAATTCTTCATCGATACATCAAAGTACGTTTCTTGCTTGCGATTTGTGATAACTTGATGAATTTATTGTAACCCTCTGCCTTCCTACTTTCTTTTTTTTTCATCTCTCTTTTGGCGACACCTACGGACTTGAAAGTACAGCTCTTTAGATCCTAGTATATTGTCGTTTCTCTTTGTCCTTCAACGTAAGGTTTCATTGTTTGATTTATTTGTGGATTAAAATGTTTCCATTTGATTATCGTCGGTTTATTTAAAGAATAATTACTTTGAATAATAATGAACTGATATAAAAATTAGGATTTGGTTTGATATTATAATTTCAAGTCAGTTTGCGACTCATTCATGAGAAGTGGCACGCACTGCTTGTACTTGTCACAAAAAAAATGTATTTTCTATTTCATTGAATTGATTACCCTTTCATTATCGAGAGTTAGGTCATTCCGTATAAATACTGAAGCAAATCGTTTGTTACTTGGATTCGATAATCCACTTTTATCTCATGTCCTGCCATCATACTGAGGTTCAAATTAAATTTTTTAAAAAAAACAGCGAGAATATGGAATGAATTTTCTTGCATACTCTCTAACAAATATGTTAGCTCCCAACCCGTGCAAAAAAGTGGGGATTAAGCAAAGAACGCCTTGCGTACAATAGTTACGAAATATTAAATTTTGACGTGTATCGATTATTTTTACTGAATCTGTCACGTGATCCATGCCGAGTTTTTTTGGCAATCAATACCTGGCATGCGGTTAATAGTATCCAGAAATAAAATTTGTATTTTAGACTACCGGCTGAAGCCAAAACTTGACATAGAATTATAATTGTAATCAAAAAACTATGATTGTAAAAATCACATACAAAATTTGATATATTAAAGTTATTGCATTTTTGCGTTAATGCGCTTACATGCTTCTGGAAGAATAGACCGATAGATGGCCAATCTCCTCTTTGGATCACGAGTTCGCAAATTGTACAGACTAAGTCTATGGCAAAGGATACCGACGTGCCCTGATTGGTCTAAGCCTTGGCATCTTTTTGGCAATGTTTTGCACTCATAATAATGTATTTTTCGCTTATTTGGCTCAAACCTTGTGCCTTTCACCTTTCATTAGTTTTATGAAAGATACGAGTGAATATCAACACGATCTAATTTTTATTAATATAAATGTTTTCTCTAAATATTACTAGTAATATTGCTAATACTAATTAATAATAATAATAATAAATATTACTAATAATACAAGTAACTAATGTTGTTTATGCACAGAAGTATAAAAACTAAATGAACGTATAATGCTCAACATATAATGCAGCAATCAAATAATTATTATTTTTCTATGATTTTCATCCCTTTATTAGATAATTTATGCAGTCATTGAAACTTGTTGCTGAACGTTTGTTACTTTCCCATCAACTACATATGGGAAGATGATTACTTAATACCCAAAACGTATAAATATGTAAGCTTTAACGGAATATGTTATTCCGTAGCTAATTTTTTTAGTTATATAAAATAATATTAAGAAGAAATACACATAAAAAATATTTTTAATAAATTGCAATTTTTATATTTCCTGAATTTAGGTTTCAGGATTTGATCTTTTCTGCGGTGTATGTGTTCCAGATTAATATTACATGTAAACCGTAAAAAATGGGGGGGGGGATAAATTCACAAATTTTATTCATTTTTATAAAAATATATTTCGGTATGGCATTTTTTTGGCAAAACATTGTCAAAAAGATGCCAAGGCTTAAACCAATCAGAGCACGTCGGTATCCTTTGCCGTAGACTTAGACTGTACAATTTGCGAACTCGCCTTTGGATCTGACTCTTAATTTAATAGGTGTCAACACTTTAGATGTGAAATATGTGTGCCGAATTCCATCTATTTAGCTCTTTTAGTTTTATAACTGTCGCGTTAACTTATATTCGAACAGCTGGGCAGAAAGATAAACTTCCTTTAAACAGATTTCGCTCAAAATTTGATTAAAATCCACAAACTGGTGTTAACACCATATACCAAGTTTCAACCGTAAAAATTCAAAGCGTTTTTTTTTTCCTTCTCTTTAACGTCATATATGGGCAAATGGACAAAAATAATGTCCGAAAATTTGTTTTTCGAATTCATGTAGGTCTGAAACATGGGAGATCATTCTCGCTATGTCCTTAATTATTACTAAACCGGAATGTTAAACAATGCCCTCTTAGCGCAAGATATTGTGCGATATCTCCACGCTGTTGTTTAATATTGTTATGAAACTTCCGGGGTTCGTTTGGATAGTGGGAGTTATATGGTGTGAAGAACGCTCAATCACCAGACGGCAGTAGAAAATAAAACAACGACGTTTATTTACACGAACACACACAGGACAGCACAAAGACGACAACTATATACAGCACAGAAGACGATTATCTTCAGTCGAGACGTGCAGCATACAACAGACTCTACTGCAGACAGTAGCGCACAGCTTAGTTCAGCACTAGCTTGACTCCGTCGCTGCTCCGCTTATCCCTGGAAGACCAGTTCTTCACCATAGACTCCACTGGTTCACCACCGTCGATCCCGATCGCTCTTCTCTGTCGCTTCTGACTACTCAATTCACCACCCTGGTTCACGACCACTCTCTCTGGAAGACTCGTTCTTCCCCGTCGATCCCGACGACTTTCGACTACTGCTCAATTCACCGTCACTCCCCGGCAGCTGCAGCTCCTTTTATAGGTCTTATTAGGCGGGGTTAGAAGCCTCTCAACCACTCAGGAACGTTCGAGGCTTATCTCCGTTCCTACTGGACGGATCGGGAAAATTCTCGATGTTTTGGGTATAATCTATTTTGGAGCCAAAGTCGCCAAATTCGTCGCCAATTTTGTCGCCAAGCCCTGGGATCTCCTATGGAACCAACTATGCTGGGAAGCCGCATCCCAGATTCGTAACAATATCATGGAGATAACCTAATGATGTTGCTGGATATTTTAAACTAATAGGACGATCTTGAAAAAACATGTGAAATTTAGGAAGAACCTTTTTAAATTTGCTACAGATGCCTCTTCGAATCAAAGTTTTGGAAAGAGTTTCCAATGTTTGACAAATTTTAAAGTTACAATAATATCCTTCAAGCAAAAAATTTCAATTCAGGCTGTCTCAAATGAAGATAGTTTTTAAACTTCGGTACCATTTTGTTTTTGTCTATGTGTATGCACATTTTCTTTCGCTGTGTACGAAGAATAGTTGACAACTGCAGATTGTTTAACTTTTGATTTGATTGAGGAAGTCCTTAGATAATTTATGGATGAAATCTTCAATTTTCAAGTCATCCTGTTTAATAAACTTGTTATTCAACACTAAATAACAAATTTATTGACTATAAGCTAGCTGTACAGCAAAGGTCCTATATTTTGCATCTTTATTATCCCACTGGATTATTGCCGAAAAAGTTTTGTTCCTAGATTTTTGTTTGTTTGTTTGTTTGAATGCTCTTTAATAGAAGAGTTTGTATTTTTAGACTAAAATTAAAATGCCGTACGTTTTTGTTTTTTTCGCACTAAAATTTTGTTCTTGATAAATTGAAATTCAGAATAAATCTGGAAGTTTTGTAAGTCGTGAAATAAATATATAGTTTTTTTACTTCCGAAGCGTGTATTATATAAAAGCGACTGCACAATTATTTTTTTAAAAAAAAAAAAGGGTGATAGCAAGGAATTACAGCACGTAATACTGAGACTCAACTAATCACTGAACATGTACGAAATAATGTATATAAACATGTACACAACCTTAAATATTATTTGAATCGGGGGGGGGGGTAATATTCCCGACACTTTATCGAGTACTCTCTATTATAAATACTTGCACATTATTAACCGCTCGCCATTGACGAACAATGGTTACGAAAGAGAGCGTGTAAACGTGCGATATTTGGCGGTTAAACGCTGGAATGTGGTTAATAAATAAGTATTAGAAAATAAAATATATATTTTAGACGCCTTTTTCCAACCGACTAAAGCCAGAAATTGATACAGAACAACAAGCAGAAAATTATATACCAAATTTCATATATTTAAGCCATTATTATTTTTTTTTCTCTATTGCCGCTCCATCAAAGAACGGTCAACACAGTATTGCCGCTCAATGAGCGGTCTCAAAACCACAAATGCCTCCCAGCTGAACGCCTTATTAGCTGCGCCCAGCTAACGCATTTTTTTTTCTTCTTCTTTTGGCCGGGATAACCTGGTTGATAGAGCATTGGATTCGCATCCTTTAGGTTGCGAGTTCGAACCCCGCCAGCCGAAGATTCTCCGCGTGCTTGATGGTTGACGCGCGTATAAATCTGTCGTGATCACGAAGTCCTCCATGTCGAGAGTAATACCACTGGGAATACTTTATCAGGTATGATCGTTCTCTGATTCAGATCTAAATTACAACCTGCGGATGAGTGAATGAAGTCCGCCCCGTAAAAAGATTTGTGACGTGTGTGTAGTTAAGCCGTACTCTTGGCCCTAGTTGGCTCTACGATAAAAACAAGAGGCGCTCCCCCTCAGGCTTAAATCGGCTGTCTTCGAACAGCGGGCTTGTCCGTGGCAAGTGTCATAAGAAACATTATTATTATTTTAGTTATTGCATTTATATGCTTGTGAAAATGCAGTTGGATAATAAATCCATTCCTTGATAGATTTGATTTCAAATTTGAAATTTCACATATATTGGGTTGGTGCATAATTATCAGGCGTTTTTAAATTATCAGACGATTGCAGCCTGAAAGCGGTCGAGTTGTGCCAGATGGACATCGTTGTTGATGTTGAATTGCAGCTTGCCCTTTTTTATCTGAAATCCACCACTGTTGATGCTCGTCGTCGCCGTTCCACCAATAACAAATCTCGTTAAAGATGATTTCCCAACTGGTGAATCCACTTCTATCCCATTAAACACATATCATTGTCTTTTTACAGTGCACGTCCTTCGTTATTCCTTTTGGTGAAATTTCTGGCTAAACGCAAACCTTCTTCCTTTTTAGGTTTTTGAAGAGAAGCCATGATTCATCTCCAGTGACAAGATCCGTCAGAAACAGACCCCGCTCATTTCGTTGAAGCAAATCGGTAAAAATTCGTCACGTTTGGCTTTATTGTTGTCGCTCAGTTCGAGGGGGAGGGAGACACATCCAACCAATTTTCATACCTTTCCAAGCTTTTTAAGACGACGAACGATGGTTGAATGACCTGCTTTGAAGTTGTTAAGCTTTCGTCCTTTTCCACGACTGCTTAAAGTGCCTGGTCGTCGAAATCCGAGGGTCAACCTCTTCCTGGCTTATCTTCCAAGCTAGTGTCGCCAGATTTTTAAACGGGCAAACCATTCCCAGCATCAACTTTCGCTGACTGTCTCTCACCGAAAAGCTCGTTGAGATCGCGAAATGTCTGCGCTGCTTTCCATTCTTTTTTAAAGTGATACAGCATGACATGTTAATATGAGTATGATTATGAACACGCATTTTTATAACCTAAAAGTAGAAGAATATTTTCACTCATAAATTTATAAAATATTGTAAATTTTTATTAAAATATAGCACGTCAATGAAACGCCTGATAATTATGCACCAACCCAATATATCCATATCTCCGCTTGGAATCTTAAACTTGTGTGTCAGGTGTATCTCTAGTACTCTTTTTTATATTTTCTGTGTTGACTTATATTCGGACAGCAGAAGAGACAAACTTCATCTGAATGAATTTTATTCAAAATTAAAAAAAAAATCTACAAATTGGATGCAAGAACCATACACCAAATTTCAATTGCCTTGTTCAAAGCATTTTGAGTTATCATATTCACAGACCGAGGGACAGTCAGATGCAATTCTAAAAATGTGTTTTTCAGACTTGGAGAAGTGGGAAACTTTAAGAATCGTCAAAATATCGGATTCAAATTTTTCAACGATTACTGTAATTTTTCTTTGTATACTTGTATACAAAAAGGTAATAAGAACTGTGTGGTCACATTTTCATTTGATCGCACTGAAAAGAATATTGCTGTTTATTTCTTTTATAACTATCTATACAGGAGCTTTCTTCTTTTGTTATAAATAGTCATAACCTGAATTCTTCCGATTAAGAAATCATCACATCAATTAGGCAGTTCAGCTCCACAGTCGTTATAATTAGTTCTGTTTCTTTCACACACTGCATTGAATTCTGCATTCTTTTTTTTATCAATCTATTTTGTTGTTTAAAACAAAACATCATGTAATCGGAATCATTTTGAAAAAAAAAATTTATAAGTAGGAATTAGATTTGATTGACTCATCTTCAGTAAAGTCGATGCATAGTAAATTCTCATTCTGGCATTTAGTAATCTGAATGACCATCGTCTAATCAGTTAAAATAGCTCCCATTATTAAATATTCCCTTAAATATACCTTTTCATAAGAAATAAACAACCATAATGAGTGATGGGCATTTTAACATTATCATTGTACATACCCAGGGGAAGTGAGAATTCTTATCTTTAGTCGGGATGAGGGTTCTCCTGATAGCCACTTATTCTCGCTATGCTTCTAGTGCCCTTAGAGCAACATTAAATAGAGCCGCGATAAATAAACAAGAACTACTGCGCACATTAAATACCATTAAAAGTAAATCACATATACAAAGTATTTCAATTTCCTTTTTCACCTTCAAGATGTGCAGTGAATTCTGAAATAAAGACATTTCATATAGAGAGAGTTTTCTATTTTGTTTGTTTCAATTTAAAGAGCTTTCATGTTTTTGTATCTAGACTTACTTCTAGTGTAATCTCTACTACTAATAAAGATGAATGTATGCGTGTGTGTGTGTGTGTGTGTGTGTGTGTGTGTAAGCACGTGTATGGGTTGGTGCTCAATAAGCCAGGCCATTTGAAACTACCAAACTTGGCACATTAATGTGGAAATATGTACTCCTCGGGGAGTTATTTTTTCAATAAATTTTAAATAGAATTTTATTTTTAAAAAAAATCAAGCTGAATTTTATCGCTTTTAAGCAACATATCTTGAAATGTTAATGCACATTTTGATTCTCATATTTTAAAAGCATTACTGCACATCTTAAAACAAATTTTTCATTGTTTCAAAATTTTTTATAAAAATTATCCATTTACGGCCCCACCATTACTTTTTCACCAAGTCATTCAGATTTTTTCTGAATGTTAGCAATTTTTTAAAAATATTTTTTGTGTCGGATTTCCAAAAATAGATTTCCCTGAAATTCAAACTGTTTTTATTGTTAAAAACTAAAGGATTCTGTTTGATATCTGTAGTTTAAAAGGCGAATAGAAAAATGATCTACAATAATGCGAAATTTAGAAGATAGATGAATCGCAAATTTATGTTTTTAATAGTACCATGATATCATAGGACTGTTCTCTATCATAAAAGTTCATAATGAACAGAACAGATGCATAACAATTAAAATAACACGGCTTTAATGCCTGACAATTTGGTGGAAGTATGGATATGAAAATGTATTTACAATTTAAATGCATATAAATGTAATTAATATTCCCGGTGAATCAACTAGTCGAAAAAGATGACTAGTCTGTCCGATTTAAATAATCGTCTAATCCAATATAAATCTCACTGCCGTATTTCTTATCACAATTTCATAAAAGTATTGATTATTATATTTTTGGTGAAGACATACAAAGCATTTTTTAAATAGATTTCGTTTTAATCGACTGGCCGAAGGCATTCTTTGATCTTCAGTCATTAGAGGTAAAACCAACAATTTCTTGGCTGTAGCTGTTGCCTGCTTTTTGGAATTGTTGACATTTGCCAGGGTCCTATTATACGAATGTTAGTGACATTTGTTTTTTGAACCACTTTTCAGTAATTCTTTGAGCTGCATTAAAAATACTGAAGAAAATTAATGAAAGCAGTTCAATGTTTAAAAATAATCTTCGTGTGAGAATTCTATTGTTGACCGTTTAAACTTCGTAAACAAATGATACATGCTTTATTAGAAATTTGTGAATGGTTTAACATTTAAAAAAAATTCAGATAACCTTCCTTTTTCTAGATTTATTTATTTTTAACCATATTTTATTTTATTTTTCAGATAAAATGAGAATGATGTGACTGACAGATTACGGTCATAGATTTTTCTGTAGAATTAGCAGTCTGCCTTTGCTAATTTGAGAAATCTCATTCATTTATAGTTTATAGTGAAATATAGACCTAGAGACTTATTTCATATTTTGTTTATTTGCTCATATAGAAGAGGAATCAAATATTTGTTTGTTATGTGTTAATACTTTTTCTGAAAAATTCTTTCTTGAAACTGCATTTAGGTCATTCACACCTTAAAAAGAAATAATATAAGATGTGCAGTGCAACAATTTCTTCTAAATCACATTTAAAAACACCTATACATTCAAAGGAGAAATTTCAAGTTTCTGATATGAACAATAAAAGATTATATCCAAAGTCTGACTTGAGGACTTATATATTGACTCATGCAAATATAAAGTATCATTTGTGTGATATATGCAACAAACGTTTTTCTCAACCGGGTAACTTAATGCGACATTTATTAACTCATACAAAAGAAAAGCCTCATGTGTGCGACACCTGCAACAAAGGGTTTTCACAAAAGTGTCACTTAATGCGGCATGTATGGACTCATACAAAAGAAAAACCCCATGTGTGTAACATATGCAGCAAGAGTTTTTCACAGAAGTATCACTTAAGGCAGCATTTATCAACTCATACAAAAGAAAAACCTTTTGTATGCAATATATGTAATAAGGCATTTCCTCGGAAATCAAGCATGACACATCATTTATGGACTCATTCAAAAGAAAGACCTCACATGTGTCATGAATGCAATAAGGGGTTTGCTGTAAAGTCCAAACTAAGGTTACATTTATTGACTCATCAGAAAGAGGAAATTTGAATGTGGCATGCACAAGGAGGTATTTTCATAAGAAGTTACCTGAGCATTTATTGACCTATGCAGAAAAAAAAAAGCATTCTTACATGCTGATTATAGATGACTATTTCTTTGATGTTGTATTAGTGTTTATTTATTGACTTGTAGAAAAATGGTAAAATCTATGTAACGAGTATTTACTGGTTATTAATATTCCAAAATGAAATTTGAATGTCAGTTTCCTTCAGAACTGTCAGTTCCCCCCCCCTTTTCTTTCTTTTCCGTTTTTTCAGGAATAGTTGGCCTTCTTAATTTTGATAAATCTTTTAATTGAACAAGCATTTTAATAATTAATATTTTATTTATTTATATTCTGAAATTGAAATATATCTCCAAAGGAATATAATTGAATATTTTCTGGAAAAAAGAAACTGCAATTAAAGATATTTCAAGAAAGAAAAAAAAAACTTTTATGTTATACAACATTTATTTTCTGTGTGTATATATATAACAGCAAGTGTATGCAGCAACATTAAGTGTTTTCTATTTAAAAAAAAAAGTAAAATGGTATGCACCTGTATGCTTTTAAGAATTATGTTGCAGTCATGAAACAATGTGTCTTAAAATAAAAAATCAATATTTCATTTTTGTTGTTTATGTAATAAAATTTAAGTTTCACTCATGTACTTTCTCAAAATAAGTTACTAAAAAATATGCTTCAGTTGAAAAATGTGCATAAAAATTAACAGTAAAAGAGCAATTATAAATCACTTTTATTTGTTACAAGGGATAAAAATATTTTGTGCATATGTTGGATGTCAACTCTTATTGTGGTCAGTAGCTAATTTCTAAACCATTAAAGGCAGATATTTCGTTTTATTTTTAGTTAAAATATGAGAAGAATTATATTTTATATTACTTGAGTCAGTAAATATATATTTCTGCAATACAATACCAATAGCAGATTTAGGCTATACACATTATGAAATTCATCTTTTAATGAAATGGAAAATTGCTATATATTTTAATTTAATCAACATGCTAATAATTTATTTTAATTTAATTCTTTATTTGTCAACTTCTTGAATGTTTTTTTTTTTTTTTAATTAAGATTCGAAACTGTCAGGTACCCATGTCTGTGTACAATAAAAGTAAACAGATTTTAATAATAATAGGAAAATGAGCATGATGAAGCAAATAGGAAACTGATAATTCATACTGAATAAAGTGTTGATATTTGCTTAATATTTTATAATCTATAGAATTTATATTTTTTTAACAAATACATTTATTTGTCAACAAATAAATATATTTGCATTTGGAAAACAATGTGCTTCAATTGATCTCTGGTTGTGGCCTCTTTTCAGTTTAGCATTCCTAGGCAATTGCCTAATCAAAAATTTGCCACCACTTAATTCTATTGATCATATTTAATAAAAAATCTTTAACTGTCATAACATTTTAAACAAGAAATATTCAACTCTTGTGTGTTTAAGCCTAATCCAATTGTAAAATGCCAAAAAAAGTTTTATATTTTAGACAAATTTTATAACTAATTTGTGGTCTTGAGAAAGATTAAATTAAATTTCAAATTTAAATTCTACATGCTTGTGTTCTTCTTTTTCAAATTGTTCTTTAAAAAGGATTTTTTATGACCTCTATTTAGGTTAACTGGCACAATTTTGATTATAAAATGATGGGATTTTTTATCATGTGTTTTAGATGTCATCATTTTTATACTTAATATGGCTTATAAAACCATATAAAAAATTAAAATTCCTAACTTTTCCAGGAATACATTTATTTCATTGTTTCAAACAACATAAAATATAATTATTCTGCCATTGAAAATTTTTTTTTCAACTATATATTTATCTGTAATGGTTTAGACATTAGTTATATGGCCACAATATGAGCTCTATATATGCTATAGTATTTTTTTCCCTACAGACAATTTTTTTTTAAATTTATGCTTTTTATAATGTGTTAAGAGTAATAAAGTATTTTTAAGAATTTAATTACTTTATAAATTCCCTTCCTTTATGTTTTTTTAGAAACAAAACTTATATATATATATATATAGTTGTATTCTAGTAAAACTGTTCTTGTGCTGTCATATAGCTATATCCTTATTACATTTAATTACATCCTTATTACATATTAATTGCATTTGACAACTATCTGGTTTGCTGCGGATATTGGTTATATTTAATTTTAGTTAAATCGTTTGATATAAATTCCTTTGATTTACATATGTTTTATTTATTCTGTACATAAACATTTCTATTAGAAACCAGTCCTATAATATCATGGGGCTGTTAAAATTAAAAATACCCAGTACATCTGTTAACAAAATTTCACAATATTGTAACTTTACTTTTTTATTCATCATGCAAAATATTTAGATATTAAATAGAATATTTATTCTCTAGCTTTCATTAATAGGTGAAAATATATGATGAAACAATGAAAAAAATTTGAATTTCAAGAGGCAGCAATGTAATTTATTTTGAAATTTATGCAATATATATATATATATATATATATATATATATATATATATATATATATATATTTAAAAATTTGCCAAAGTTCTGAGAAAAATGTGCATGACTATTTAATTGGTATCATTAAAAAGATAATATTGTTTTGAATTTTAAGGTGATGTAATTTTTTTGTTGTAATAATTTCAGGAAAATTTTGAGTTAGTTTTTAATTAATTAAAATTTTTCTTTAAAAAAAATCCATCCTATTTGCAAATATATATGTTCCAAATTTGGTGGCTTTTGGTCAAATGGTTGACTTGTAGAACGCCAATTCACACTTGTAGATACACTCATTTTTATTGATTGTAAAGATTTCAATTTGAGACAAAATCAAATAGATTTTGATTAATTGGAATATTGCATTTCATTGAATGTTGCATTCATATTTAAATTAAAATTTTTGTCATATATATATATATATATATAGTGAAACATCTTGGGTAATAGTAGTTATGCATTATTTTTCTTTATTCTTTACCTACATATTGAATACTTGTATTTATATTGTTTTTGAAAATACTTTGCAAAAATCTTTTATAATGATTAAAAATAAGAAATCTTAATATTATTATAAATAAATGATTAAAATCAATAATTTGTCATTTATTTATCCTCCTTATTTAAATATTTATATAGATGTTTTGTTGCCATAAGCAAATAAGTAGAAGGTATCAGAAAACAATTGTAAATATTATTTATTTTTTCTTGTATTCTAAAAACAAAAATTCAAATATAAATTATTAAACAAATAAAAATGCTATACAAAACATAAAAGTATGTGGGAATTAATGTGTAATTTTAAAATTATGTATATTTATGTATAATTAAAAAAATAACTAGCAAGAAAAGTTACAATTATAAGTGTATTCTTATATTTCTAAAAACAGTGTGAAGTTTTCTAAAACACTAAATTACTACAGTTTTTAGAACCATTCTAAGATTAAGATTGCCTTTTTTAACATATGGTGCAATCACAGAGTTATATTTGCTTATTTTGACCTGCTTATATAAGTATTGATTTGAAAAGATCAATTTAGTACATAAAAAAAAAGTTTAAAAGAATCTTATCTATAATTAATACTCAAACATAATAATGCAAATATCAAGCCTGTCCGTAATTCAGATAATTTTCAAGGTTTATATACATAGATACTAGCTGTCATCTGGCAATCAGTTAGTAAAATTTATCATGAGAAAAATTTCAATAAAATTTTATATGTAAGCTTGATCTTAATTGATCTAAATTTCAAATTTTGATAGGCATGTTGTTTTCACTGTATTGTGTACCTGCAAATTCTTTCAATTTGTCTCATCTAAAATTTGAATTAAAAAAATCATAATGTATTTTTATATATTTAATTTTATTACAAAAAAGGACAGAACTATTTAGAAAAACTATTTAGAACTATTAGAAATGCTCAAATTTTAAAACAATTTCACCTTTTACAGTGTGTGATTGCTTAAATATTATCTACCATATAACTAAAATATTAAAATCGTATTTTTTAAAAAAATTATTCAATATGCAAAAAGGGAAAAATATTTCACTTTTATATTCTGCCATAATTTTATTCTGCCCTTAATTATGAAATTAATAATACTGATAATTTTTTTACTTTTAATATTACTATTATTTACTCTTTCTTCTTGTACAATCTTTAAACTACAAATAATTATTCAGTTTCTTCATCTGATTTGTTCTTTGTATACTTATGGCAGGAATATTATATATTTCCATGATTCTGAGTATTCAAATGACTTTGAGTTTAGTGAATTATTTTTTTTAAATTTGTTTTGAAAAATTAACTGTAATTAGATCAAATATCGCCAATTTGGCGCTAAATGTGCCAGTGTAAGAAACTTGAATGAATTTCTGCCTACGCGAAATAAACTCTTCCCACAAGTAACCTGTTTCTTTAATGACCACCGTAAACCTAATCGATTTGGTAGGAAGTGTTCTCCTGTTGGACACACAGTAATTTGAAATAAAAAAATATAAAAAGTGCTCTATTTGGATCATAAAGAGGCAATCGTGAGATATGAGCATCAAGAAATAAATCAAACAATGCTGAAATATGTTTGTAAGAAATAAATGAGACGATAATGAAATATGTTTGTCAAGAAATAATGAAAACAAAAGTGTAATATGTTTATCAAGCATAATATAAAATAGACATGGAAATTTTTTCTTCAGATCATTATGATAGCAAATTAAAAATATCCAACGAAGAAAAGTCAAAGCTGACATAAAAATATTTCTTTTTAACCTTCTTTAAATCGCTCTTATATGTCTGTTGAAGACAGTATATATACTTTGGAAAAGATAAATCGTGTATACTTAATAACTTGTAAATATTACGACTTATTTATGCAAAGTTTTTATTATTTCTTCGAAATATCATGTATGATCCCCAAGAAATAACGAAACTACTCTGTTTTTCTAAGCAACTAATATTTTCTACTATAGGTATAGCGTTGGTATGTAATAGAAGAATCTGACTTCTTTCTAGTTTACTATATATATTTGAGAAATAGTCTCAATGCAATCACCCTTAACTATTTGACGAGTATTATATCATATGAAGGTAGGGCGCCGTGAAATCCGATTTCCTGATCAACATTTATTACTTGGATTGATAACGGAGAGCTTTAGACTATACTCCCTCCCTTAAATAAGTCCAACTTTATTTCTGAATTAACATAATTCTTTCGTCGATTTTAATATAAACATTTTGCATTTTCGTGGTGTGTGTTTTTTTAGCTTACTGCTCCAACGAATTCACGAATTCTTTTAAAATAATTTATCTGAAATTTTGATAGCTTACTTCATATATGTTAACAATAAAAGATATAAATCAAATAGCTTGGATAGTAATGCAATGTGTTCGAGTTCAGTACAAAAAATAAAATAAATACAGAAAGAAAACAAAAGCCGGCGTCCTGGCATAGGGGTAGCGCGTCTTCCTCGTGATCTGGGCGTCCTGGGTTCGAGTCCCGGTTCGGCATGGTTGTTCTTCATCTGTTCTATCTGTGAGATGTGTGAATGTGCCCCCCCCCCCTGTAAAAAGGGGCTGTGCAAGCGAATGGGATGCGTGAGTAGCTAAGACGTACTCTTGGCTCTCGTTGGCGCTACTGAAAAACAAGAGACGCACCCTCGGCTTAAAATCGCTGACTTCGTCAGCGAGCTTGTCCATGGCAAGTGCTATTAGAAACAACAACAAAAAATATAAAATAGTTTGTAACTTATTCATGCGCACATAACAATTAACATATCGTTGTAAAGGGGCATAATTTTTTTTGTTCGGGATTTATATAAATCAATGCCAATTACATGATATTTATTGTGCTGATTTCAAAAAGCAGCAGGAGAAAAATTTGGACCTTGGTCAAAAATGTGAACAACATGAGTCCTCAGATTTTTTATTTCAGGTCCCGCACGTTAGCGTTTTGTGCCACATAGCATTGTAGTAATATAATGCTTCGTAATAAAGTAATCATAAATTGACTACTCCTAGCCGCTCAAAGGCACATGGAAAAAACTGAATGATCGGACCGCTGCGACAACAACACTGACAGGAGCTACGGTTCAGTCTTAAGGGCCATCACCGGTCACGGTACAATCCTTCCAGTGGGAAGTACGTCCCGTTATTGTTAGGGGTAGCCAACCCCTACCTTTTCTGAACCCATCTGGGTGTCAGGAACTAACCATCAGAGCAGAAGTTTCTTATCTTCATTTTTGAGGTGCCCCTGGTGGGATTGTAATAAAGTAAATAATATATAGTAATGGAAAGAGTGTCCAATATTTGGGCGCCTTTTTTCCTACCAACTAAATGAAAACAAAATTTGACACACAATTGCAATTTTGATAACAAGATAACAGACCATGACAACAACTACGTTTTTGAGTTATGGCTGTTACATGAATGAGACTGTACAGACCGAGAAACGGTCAATCCATTGTCGCATTTGGCTCCAAATTTAATATATATCTATTCTCCGACCCTAAAAATTTTATCTATGTATCTCTTAATGTTTTGTAGTTAGTATTTTCACATATACATGGACAGCCAGATAAAACAGATTTTTCTGCAAATGGATTTCTTTCAAAATTTTGATATAAATCTGCATTTTTGGTAGCCTTCTGAAACACACCAAATTTCATAAGTCCAGCTCGAAACATTTTTAAATTATCGTGTCCTCAGACAAAAATGTGTTTTTCGGATTCATTGAGGTCTGAATGGAGATTCGTCAAAACTTCGAATCGTCGAATTTGTTCATGATTATAATACTTTCTCTTCATGCACATCCTATATGAGAATGTAATCATATCCATTTTTCAGTATCAAAAAGCGAATTTTTTTACAATCACGAAATTAAAACATTCGAGTCGGATATTTTTAAAAACATTCTAATTAATAATTTATGAAACATCTTTTATTTTAATAAAATTTACTTCCAAACAATATTTTTAAAAAATGAAATAAATAATAATGAAGTCTTGTATTTGTATGCCTAAAAAATTAGATTATAAAATACAAACTTATTTTATTTTTCCCTTTAAAGCTAGAACGTTTGTATTTTTTAGTCTTTGAAAGCAGTTTAATGTATTTTCAGCCACGAGCATCTGTTTGACGTCACAATCACAATGTCTTTGCTATCGTTTATCCATGCATTTTTAAATGTTGCTGGAATGTCTCAATCAGATCTCTATTATTATCAAAAAAGTACTCAAGGTGAAAATGTAGAAAGTGTACTTTTAAGCTCATGTTGTAACACAATTGTTTAAAGTTTTGTGGCCTTTTTTACCCAGTATTATGTATTGTGCCAAATATTTTTGAATAATATCTTACAATCCTCTTTTCTCTTTTCTTCCTTCTCTTCTCTTTTTCTTAATAAGAATGGCCATATTTTCGTTTTTCGATCATTGAGTAGGCGATTTTGATTTCTACTTAGGATAGGGCAATGATTTTGGATATCAAAGCTAACCAGAGAGAAATAACTTTAGGCTCACTTTTTTTTTTTAATTCGAGAAGAAGGGTTATTGAAACAATAACAAAAACTGATTAGTTCTTTGCTAAAAACAAACAATTTTTCTGCCCAAAAAAGCAGTTGTTCAGTTTGAAAAATGTAACAAAAAAAAATGGAAACTTTGATAGTTTTTTATTAATTATTTCAAGTATATTTAGATATTCAAAATGTACTAATACATAATAGAGTTTAGTTTTACCCGAATTATTTTTACGGAATTTTTCAGTTTCGCGTTTTTTTTCTATTCAGGTTTTGTTGTTGTTGTTGTTATTGGAACTGCATAATACCAAAACCTATTCAAATAAGGGGGAAAAAAAACGTCTTTCCATCTAATAAATCGATAAGGGAAATTGTAAATTTATGATAAACCCACCTGGGACTAAAGACATTCATAATTTCATGATATATTATGAAAAATACTTAAAATATTATATTAAGCTTTGGAATTTACTGTATAATGAAAAAGCAAAATATGTTAGTATGCATGCCACATTTATTTCAAAAAATTTCAGACAGCTGCATGTATACAGTAAAAACAGCAGGAGTGGTCTTCCCAAAACTTTATGGCATACTTTCTAGTAAACTAGTTGTGCCAGAGAACGCCTTACATGGCATTGGTGTACAATAATTACGAGATATTTAGCTTTGACTTGAATTTATCATTTTTATTGAGTCTATTGTGTCATCCTTGGTGAGTGTTTTGGTGATTATTCCATGGCATGCATTAATAATATCCAAAAATAAAATTTGTATTTTAGAGTCATTTTTTTCAACCGATTGAAACAAAAATTTGACAGAGAACTACACTTTTGATCACAAAATAACATACCGAATTTGATATATTTAAGTCATTGTGTTTTTGAATTATCCCGTTTACATGTTTCTGAAAATACAGACCGACAGATGGCCAACCCTTTGTTAGATTTAGCTAAAAATTTCATAGATGTCTACATTATAGTCGTTCTGTGTACCGAATTTTATATATCCAGTTCTTTTCATTTTGCAATTATCATGCTAACATATATTGGAACAGCCGGACAGACAGATTTCCTCTAAACGGGCTTAGCTCAAAATTTGAAAAAAAAAGAAAAAAAAAAAAAAAATACACATTTGGTACTAAGACTATGTATGAAATTTCAACCATCTAAGTAAAAAAGGGTTTGAGTTATTTTTGTCACAGACAGACAGATATTTTTCAAAAATGTGTCTTTCGAGCTGAGGAAGAGAGCCAAAACGGGCAAATCTGTCAAAATCTCGAGTTCAAATTTTTTAACGATTACTTTCTCTGTATTACTTATACGAGAAAGTAAATAAGTAAGATTTATTTTATATACAATTTAACATTTGTGTTGTAAATCGATATTTATTGCTATTTAATTCCATTACAACCTTAACTTGTGTCAATATTTATTGAATGTAAATATTTTAATTATTAAATTAAATTTACAAATAATAAAGAAAAAATGTGCATGAAATTTTTAAGTTTTTAGTTATTTCAAATTACTATTATTGCAGAACTTTTTCAGCCATACAAAAATTATTCTAGGGTAAAGTGGTTCGATACAGAGCCTTTTCCGTACTTTAGTACACATCAAATCAGGTCTCAGTTCTAGGGATGACGAATATTTTAAGAGCGGTTATTACGTAACCAATATCAAAAAGTCACAAATACAAGTGATCAATACTGTTCAAAGAGGGGTGTGATTCAAATCCTTGATACGATCTTACTGGTGATATTTCGATTACAGGTTTTGGATCACGATAGAAAGTAACAATCGATACGATATCACTGAAATTTGCCGGAGCGGTGACTTCACTGGAAAGTAACAATCGATACGATCTGTCGAATGGAAGCTCTCGAAAGAAATCTGTGATTGGATTGAAAAGTAAACGGACCGGTTATTGGAATTATCGTATCGTATCATTGAATTGCATATCGAAATTTTGCGAAGTCACCGCTCCACTTTACGGGAGTGACCGATATTAGTATTTGATGATGCACTATTCCATACAGATCATTTTTAATTGCTCGTGACATGATTGACTTTGATTACACGTATTCTGTGTACTGCTGGCGCCATCTATTGGTATAATATAGGACTAAAGTAAACATTTTAAAGAAATTGCATATATTTTTAACTCACCTTTTCCAGAAAATGGTTCACTCTAATAAATAAATTAAATAAATAGTTTTGAGACAAAAAATAAAATTTAAGAAGTAAGCTGAAACAGATAAATTAATTCAATCACACGTTTCTTAAATAAGTAAATTAAGTATTAATTACAATTAATACATTTTATATTTAATATTAAGTAATAATTTTTAATTAATAATATGATTGAAATAACAGATATTTGGAACGCATATTTAAAAATAACAATAGCAATATTATTTATTATTCAAAAAATCGTGGATTATGCATCTCTACTCAGTTCAAGATGCAGACATTAATTTTGACCGTCCCAGAATGAACTATTCAATCCGTTCTTCAAATACGTTCCGGAATGAACGAGGTGATTACACCAGTCTCTATCGTTAATGCTTTTCATTACATGCTGGGTTGTCTGTTTTCTCAGTTAAAGGAAAGTAATTTGTTTATTTACTTTAATTACCTTAGTGTTGTTAAGCATTATTACATTGATGATAAATGGTATTTTATAAATAAATCTACAAAAGATGAAAGAAAACACATGAAAGTTATCGAATTTTAAGAAAAATTGGGTGCGCAAGAAATTTATTCCTTTACATCAGTAATTATTGACTGTTTCAACTGTTATGTATGAATGATACATAGTTTTGTTTTGCAAAGTTATCATTGGTTGTACTTATTGTGCTAACGAAGTTTCCAAAGGGTTGTGTTTGAAATCGCGTATTTTGTTCGATACGCAAGAAAATTTTTGTATATATATATATAAAAAATGTGTAGTGAAACATTAGTTCCTCAATTTTATTTGGAAGTTATTTTGCCCGCTAGGGAGAAACCTCATGCTTGTGAAATATGTGGCAAGGGTTTTCATCGAAAAGCCACCTTAAGGCAGCATATGTTAATCCATACAGAAGAAAAAGCTCATGTTTGTGATGTTTGCAATAAAGCATTTTCTCAACAGGGTAACTTAATGCAACATTTATTGACTCATACAAATGAAAAGCCTCATGTGTGTGATATTTGTAACAAGGGTTTTTCTCAAAAGCTTCATTTAAGGCGGCACATGTTGTCTCATACAAAAGAGAAACCTCATGTGTGTAATATATGCAGTAAGGAATTTACTCAAAAGGCTCATTTGAGGCGACATTTAGCAACTCATACAAAAGAAAAACCTTATGTATGTGACATATGCAATAAAGATTTTTCTCAAAAATCAGATTTAAGGAGGCATTTATATAAAAGAAAAATATCTTGTGGATCACGTCTGCAAAAAAGTACTGTTTCAGAAGACTGATTTAAGATGATTTTTTTTTAGTTACTCGTCCAAAAGAGTGTGTGATATGTATTTCATATTATATATTTGTCAAATTTATTTCCTTTTTTATTTTGAAGATTTTTTTTAATACCGATATACCTCTGCACAATCATCTTGAAGATTTACTGGGAAATAATTCAATGTAAAAAAGTTTAGTTTAAAGAAATATATTTTTTAAAATTTTTATCATTCTCACATTAAAAATAGTTAATTTTTAAAAGTTAAGTAATGTATATATATATCAGAAGTATTCAAAGTCTGTAAGCTAAAAATAACATATGATATAACATTTTTTTCATTGTTAAATGTTCATTGCTTCTTCATAAACAATTTCTGAGGAAATTGAAATGATCTTATAAAGAAGTAATTTCCAAAAATTTCTGTTGCAATTGAAAATCAGCGAAACAACTTTTTTCACATTAATATTGTTTAATAACTTTTTTCTCATCATATTGTTTCTTATAAATTAAGCATGAAAGAAATCAATTATTTTTTTATTGCCATATGTGTACATAATTTTTTATGTGGCAATTTTTATTTGATATATGGAAATTTAATTAAATGTATCGAAATTGTTTTCAATTGAAAGTTTAAGATTGTTAAAAAAATTTGATGCACAAAGTTTTTCAATAATAGAAATTAAATATCTAAGCATGATTGTTTATGTATAATAAACTAAAATATAGTTTTTTTTTCTTTTATCTATTAAATGCTTAGGAATCTCTTTTTCATATAATGATCGGTTTTAGAAATAAAACTTTCCTTTAAAATTTTGATGTGTTTTTTCAGTATCAGAATTTCAAAATAAACTTTCCATTCTACTATTCAACATTTTTTTTTGTTTAATTAACCTCAAACTTTCAAACATCTGTATATTTAAATTTTGTTTTTATTGCATTATTATATCTAAAAATCCTTATTTTGTTATTTAAATGAGTGGATTTGAATGAATTTGAAGTCTTACATTTCTTTGAAGAGCTGTATTTAAAATAAAATCATACATTTCAGGGAATAAATCCCATTTAGAGCTTATTGAAAAATGTCCAAGTACTTGGATTATGTCACTTGTCAAGATTCTTGTATTATACATAAAGGCAGAAAATAATCAATTTGTTAAATTCTTATATATTTTATAAATGCTTTTATCATGAATTATTTTCTGCTTTTAGTATTTAATTATTATATTTGAAATTTCTCTTATGAATTTTATATAAATGTTAAAATATTTATTTTATATGAATATTAAATTAATGATATTTATTAGCATGTTAAAACTTCTAATATATCAGTGAGATTTTTTTTAATCATATTTCCTTTTCATCATTTATTTTGGAGCAATAAGTTACAATCTTATTGTCAAATTATGCTTGTTACAAATTTCAGATTTATTGGATATCTGAGTGTCACTTTCTTCCAGCAATAAGGTGAAGAACCTTTGTGTTCAAAAATTTCATCGACCCATTGCACTTTAAAATGTAGTTTAGTGCAAACAGCACAAATCTGCTTTAATACTGTCATGATGTTTTGTTTTATTATTTTTTTAAAAAGTTGAAATTGTTGAAATGATAATTATAAAGTCAGAATATTATGCATTCTATTTTTTTATTATTGCAAGAATAAAGATACATAAATTCCAATTTTGCTCTTTTTGAATTTTATTGGTCACATTATCATTCTGTTTTTGAATTAGAAATTTGTATTTATTTATTATTTATCTTGAGTAAACATTCTTCACAAAGCATAAACATCATATTAAAATTTTTAAAAAATACATATTTATTATAGAATTTGTATTTTAATACATCTGTGACAATATTTTAATAACAACAATATTAATGTTCTATGTGCAAATTTCTCTTTAAATATTCCTATTTATGAAATTTTCTGTAGATTTTATGAATTTAGAAATATATCAACTTTCAAGAGCTTATTATCAATTAAAAAAGGAGTAAACATATATCCTCAATAATAATAATAATAATGGTGATAGCATAGTTATACTCACATAAGGAAAGAATGATTAATTCAAGATAATTTATGAAAAATTTCAGATATAAAAAAAAAGTTGTCTTGGGCTGCCACAAAAATAAATTTATATATCTTCACAAAACAAATATTTTAATTTCAATAACTGAGAATACAATGTTGGAATATATTTCACTAAAAAAATTATTCTTGGTTTTGACTTTGATTTGTAGCGGATTATTTATCATTACATTAATAGGAAATTAAAAGAACTTTAGGGGGAAAAAACGAATTTAAAATAATTCTTTCCATGTATAATATTTTTTTTAAATGTCATCATTTTTATACCTAAATTTGTAGAGTGAACTCTTAATCAAAGTTAAATCAATTTAAAAGGAAAAAAATATTGTAATTTTGAAATAAAAATTAACATTGTCATATCATTTTATAAACATTTTCAAAATTTTTTAAATATTTAGTTGGCAGCTGAAATTATGAGTATAATATAATCTGCGGGAAGCTTCAGTATTATGAGAACGGTGCACACATAAAAAAACTCTCCTTTCCAGAATAAATAAATAAAATCATAATTAGAAAAAAATAGATAATTAGTATTTCATCAGATGAAAATTTTCAAATGCTTTTGTCCTTTACACATTTTTATATTTCATTACTATGAACATGCTACATATGTTTTGTTAAAGTACATTTGGATGAAAACTTGTTAACAAATATCACATATATAAGATTTTTCACTACTGTGAATTTGAGCATGCTATTCCCTACTGAGCCTTGTATGAAATGGTTTCTTGCACATGCATAAGGTTTCTCATCAGAATAACATCAATAATAACTCTGCAAATAATTCTGACAAGCAAATACTTTATTGCATACTTCACAAATATAAGATTTCTCCTTGATATGTATGTGCAAATGCACTTTTAATCTGCTATTTTATATAAATGCCTTAATACATACCTCATAAATATAAGGCTTTTCTCCTGTATAGATAAACTGATAATGTGATTGTAAGTTGAGTTGTATAGAAAAGGCTTTGCAGCATATCTCACAAACATGGGATTTTATGCATGTGTGAATGAGATAATGTCTATTTAGATAGTCTTTACCTTAGTGCGAGTAGCACAATGAATGCATAAAATTCATTATTTCTGAAAAACTCTGGACCAGAATATGCTGTATTACAAAGCTAACACACATTTGACTTTTCATTAAAATGAGTGAGAGCATGAAGATGCAAATGACTGCAACAATTAAATGCTTTATTACACACATGACTTTTTACTTTAATGTAAGTGTTATAATGTCTCATTATTTCCCTTTGATAAAATGCTCTGTTTCACACATGTGTTCTAAGAATATTTAGATGAGAACGAAAATAGTTTCTTGCTTAGTGCATGTTTAGGTCTAAATGACTTGTTGCAAGCAATGCAGGAATAAATATTTTCAGAACCTTTGCTTGCATTTTCTTCTGTGATTTCTCTTTTACAAAACATTTTTTATTTTGAATCACTATATGTTGAGAATAAAATATAAATAAAATAAATTATTTATCAATTAGAAATGAAGTATTTTGAAAGAAGTAACACAATGTATAAAATAGCAGAGATTAATTAAAAAAATTCTGAGAAAGGACGCGGTGCTTTTATTTTTAACGTTTACATGAGCAGAAAATATTTAAGATAAGTTCTTTACTCATTGGATGTTATGATTACACACAACACGAAATTCGGCATCAATTATTAATGCATAAAACCAAGTTGATGCTTCAAAGAAAATCGTTATAGAGAAATCATAAGTATCTTATGTTTATCAGAACAGGTAGAAAAAAGAACAGCGATATATTTTGTTATGTGGAATCTCTGAAGTTTCTGATGCTAACGTTATTACATTTTTTTCAATGCAGAGACGGTTTATCTGCGTTTGAAATGCGGATATCGTCTGCCAGAAATATAATGGATCAAGTCATTTCTCGGATTCGGATCTGAGAACCGTTCTGGAATATGGATCTGAATTTGAGAATATACCAAAATTCAATCTGGCAATTTCAAAATGAAAGGCTCACTGTAGTAATTTTTTTTACTGCTTTTTAGGCGATCTATCTAACTGTCTTTCTTTTTTTTTTGCATTAAAAATTTTTTTTTATAGATTTTCCATTTTCTCTTTTGATTGTACATTGTACTTAGTTTCTACATTTTGTTGTTGCATTTGAAATTGGGTCTTCCATCCATCAGTAGCTTTTAAGGTATTTAGCTATTTGTATAATCTTAGCTACAGATTTGAATTGTAACATATTTTCATTTTGTACACAGGAAAAAATCTTGACGTGTAAAGCGCAATTATTATTATTACTTTTTGCTGCTATTAATAATTACGAAATAAAATACAAGATCCTAAAATTTAGCAGAGCTATAGATTAGGAAATACTTTCCCAGTTTTCTGATCTAAGTGATAAAAAAAAAAAAGAATGTGATAAATTCTTACGCAAAGAGAAAAAATGCTTCATTTGCTGCTAATGCTTGATTTAAAGAAAGTTGATTATTATGAAACAATGCAAAATATAAATTTTTGTTTATTCGAGGAAATCGCTTTTCTCAATGTACAGAGTAATTATAATTAAAGTTCCCCTTTGAAATGGTCATACAAGGAAAACTACTAGACCAAATATCAAACTTGGTAATAGTTAAAAGGAGGTCATAAAAATTTCTTTTTCGCAACAAAAAAAAAGTTAAAAAAAAAACTCAACACCAGGGGAGAAATGGCACTGTATGCAATATTGTTAAGCGAAATAGGAGATGAAGACATCCGTTTAAAATGTGTTTAATTGTTTCTGCAACGTGTTACAAAACATGTTCAATGTGGTGTCCACCATTTTCTGAAAGGAAGTTAAATCGCAGGAGGAAAGTTACGCACATATCGGTGAATCGCTACTTTTAGTTCCACCATATTGTTTAGATTATCACCATAAGTAGTGCTTTTGAAATAACATACATTGAGCATGCTTTGTAACACGTTTCAGAAACGATTGAACACATTTTAAACCTGTGTCTTCATGTCCTATTTTGCTTACCAGTATTGCATACAGCGGCATTTCACATCTGGCGGTGAGTTTTTGAACGTTTTTTTGACAGAAAAGAAATTTCCATGACTTCCCAAATTTGAAAGCATTTGGTCCAGTAGTTTTCCTTTATGACCATTTCAAAGTAGAACTTTAATTATAATCACCCTGTATTTTAATTCCATTGATTTTAAGCAATTATATTCAGTGCTGGATTATTATACAGGTAAAGTAATCAACAAGTTTGAGGTCCCAAAAATTTTTTGTGGTACTTTCAAAGTAATTTAATATGATGCATTTGTTTAAATTACAAGTACTTATGAACTTTTTCAAATTAAAATTAAGCATCATTCAAATTTTATAACGATATTTCAACACTATTCCTAATTAACCATTTTTTGGCATTTAGTTGAATTAAACTTTAAAATATTGCTTTATAATTAAAAACAATTTCGATTAAATTAAAAATATAATTTTTTACAGTTTTCTATAAAATTAATTGAAAACTTAATTTTGAATTGTTTTATAAAAAAGATAGAACAATTCAAATGATTTTTCAATTAAGAATTTTTGCGAAAAGAATTTTTACAAAAACATCTTTCTATCTCTGTTTATTAAATGGACTTTTAAATCTCAAACTAACAATATGTATAAAAAAGTTAATTGAAACTCAATAAATTATTAGTTATTTGAACAACATAAATGAATATTGCAAATTTTATCATGTAGAAACATTTCAAATAAAATTTATGTAGCTTTTATTGCTTGCAATTTAATTTTTCAATATTTTGCACATAGAAACCAAAAAAGCCTTTGTGAATTTGTCTACTATATTTATAGTTCGGCATCCATTGTATATCCGAATTCAAAAGGAAGGTAATTTCTGATTTTCCGCGCCAGCGATGACGTCGACTATATTGAAAATGATTGGTTCATTTTAAAGAATCGAATATTTCGGCGAGTTCTTTTTGACTTGTGTGAAAATGCCCTTTCGGCAGTCAAAAACCTATTTGGGGAGAGTAAAACTCAAGCTTGCCCTTGATGGCTTTCCTTAATGTGCTAACAGCTTGTAAGTGCTCGATTTAGAGCTGCATCCTATTAAAGAGAATTATCGTCAAACTTTGTAATTCTACAAGAAATATTTGAATGCTATAAATTTTATTCTCTGGATATTCATTCACCTGATTACGAAATTTTAATTATAAAACTTAAAATTATAATTTTATTGATCAAAATATTTTAACTCATCTTCATAAGTATTTTCTTTGCTTTGAGTAGCATAACTGATATTTGAAAAAATAAAATTTAAAAACTGATTCATTATTCTTGGAAAGGCTTCAAATTCACCGATTTCAATACTCTCTTTTTATAAATCTATGTTTTATGACCGCTTTTTAACAACTTTGTGTAAACAAGAGTTTCAGGGTACGGATATTCACACACGGTCCTTGGATACGGGTATACTTCGCAAGTATATGGATGCAGTATATGGTATACGGATTTCAAGCGGATATTCATACACCGTACATGAAAGCAATATGTAGTATTTCATGGGTTATCAAAATTTATATTTAAGAAATATTGCTAAATGGTGTTGTTCTATGCGATATTTTCTTCCTGAAAAAGCCAAGGAGTCACAGTAGATATTCTTTTTGATAAATGATTATCCATAATTGGCAAATGCTATAATGTATTTAATGCCAAATAAATAATTCATAATATATAAAAATTTATTGAAAATAAATTGGAATTATTTACTCAAAATTTAAAATGTTTTTTACATTTATCATAAACAAACCCATAATCTCATTAGCGCAGCTTCAGCTTCTTCTAGCGATTTTGAAGGTAGAGTGACAATGTAAATTGTTGTAAAGTATAACCAGCGGATCCAGTGGGTAAAAAGGAAGGATTCTAGATATATTCTCAAGAACCATGGAAATGCTGTCACTCTCTTTACCGAGATCTTTGAATATTCGACAATGGACAAACATTATTTATATCTACCCTAGTCACATACAGAAAATACAGTGGGATGCTCCGCAAGTCAAACTTTGCTATTCATTCTGATGCCTCTAAAACAGAAACAATTGGAACGGCTTTTTATGGGTTTCACTTGCAGATGTCTGAAGATTTTCAGCACAACCAATATCCCCCAGAACTCATTGTTATCAAAGAAGCGCAAATAAGGCAAAGGTAAAATAACTAAACAAAATTTTACGATTTTATTCGGATAATGTAAGTGTGCTGAAAACTTTTCTGTAGGTCAAACTGAAAAATAACTATATTCAAAAAGTATAGCAGCTTTGTAACGACACCATTCTCATTGCTCTTAATCGAAACCCACATCGCGATTATAGGAACGTAAGACTGAGATACCAAGATATTCATATAAGAAAGTATTGATAATCATCTGGAAATCTCTGAACACTAAATAAAAATAGAATTGAAACGACTCTGAAATATTGACAAAGAAAATGGAAAGAAATGAATATGAGACAATTGAGATCTAATGCATATTATGTGTATTAGGTGTAAAAACAATAGATAGATACTAAAGCTGCAAAAAAACCCTAAATACTTTCAATTCAAAATCGATAGCCAAAGCTTAGAGTTCCTTCCATTCAAAGCTCAATGTTATCACAATGGGGTACTTATCAGTAAAAAGTAGAATAATTAAACACATTTTTTTAGTCTTTATTCGAGCAATATAAGTGTGCTGAAAGCTCTTCAGAAATCAAATCGAAAAATAACTTTATTCGCTAAGTACACCAGCCTACTAATGGCACTGTCTCATTGTTCTTGATCGAAACGAACATCGCGGTTCTAGAAACATACGATCGAGAAACCAAGGCATTCACTTAAAAAAATATCGATAATTATTTGGAAATCTCTGTGTTCAATAAAAATTGAAATGAAATGATTATGTAGTTTTTGCAAAGAAAATGGAAAGCAATAAATACAGGACGCGGCAGAAAAACCCGGACGAACAGTTTTTAATATAACTTAATTAAAAATAAATTAATGAAAAAATATAATGAATAATAATAAGAGTAGACTTTTACTAATAAATACATTTAGTTAATTTCAAAGTGGCCATCTTTTGCAGCAATGCAGAGGTGCAAACGTTTATTGAAATGCTCAGCAATGGGCCACAAATCTTCTACCTTTAATCCATCCCATTTCCACCGAAGCCATAGCTTTAGAGAGTCCAAACTTTTATGTCGTTTATTGCAAGCCCTAGACTCCAAAATGGACCATACACCGTAATCATGGGATTGAGATTCAGAGAGTATTGTGCCCACTCTTTAGATGATATCACTTTCGTAAAATGCTCCTTACACCACTCTTCTAACTTTTTAGCTTTGTGAGTTGGTGCGGAGTCTTGTTGAAACTCCCACTTTACATTGCCGAAGTGTGTTTTGGCCTAAGAATATACAACAGCTTCTAGAATGACCCGCTAGTACATTTTTTTATTTATTTTAAAGCCATCATACACACAAATCAGAGATATTTTGCCGCTGGCTCAAATTCCACACCAGGGCATGAACGACTTTGGATTTTGGCGATGTTCAACAATTGCTGAAGGGTTTGGAGTGTCTACAGACTAAATCCTATAGCTTTTGGAGTTATGAGCTTTTGAACGGAAAAGAGCTTCTCATTAGTGAAAATGAACCTCTCTCAGCGCTGACTTGCGGCCCGTTTCAAAAGTTTTCACCGTCTTTGAAGCCTCAAGAGTTTGCTTTCTTCTGTGAGAAGCTGAACTTTTTTGGAATTTGTAAGTTTCAGTCCAAGTTCTGTTTTTGCCATCCGTAGTACTTATCGGACAGTTATTTCCCAGATCACGAGCGATCTTTCTCATGGAAACCATCGAACTTCATTGAACTCGCTTATTGATAACCTCACGGCTATTGAAAGTGTTCACCATATGTTTTCCTTCACTTCCTGTACTTTAACCATCATTGCCAAGCTCTTTAAAACGATAGATTGCATCAGATACTGTTTGCCGAGGCACATTAAGCAAACGAACGATTTCATACTGTCGTTTCCCTTGCTTAAACAACACCCTTGCTTAAAATAGCAGATCTTTTGCTTGACTTTGTAAAAAAGCAATATATATATATATTTAATCCAAATTAATTTCCTAAATTTTTGCCAATTCAGCCGCATATTAAAGTCATTCTAAATTATTCTCTTATTTCCTGATCTCATTCCACTTTTTAGTTCAACTGAAACTGTATAAAAATAATTGTGATATCAGTTGCCCTTGCTAAGGTCAACACGAGTATTGAATTGACATGTGGCCGGAAATCCCATGTTATATAAGACTAGTGATCATTTGTTTCGTTCCTTCCTTACTTCTGCTTTTGTGTCGCGCTGTGGCGGACGTGTCTTGTCCGCGTCTCTGCTTGTAAATATATTATGCTTTCCCGGGATGGATTAAAATGGATTTAAAAATGTAAAATGTCTCTTCAATGTCTTCCAACCTGCCTTCTGCCTTAAGAATTATAAGCACACACACACACACACACACACACACACACACACACACACACACACACACACACACACACACACACACACACACACACACACACACACACACACACACACACACACACACACACACACACACACACACACACACACACACACACACACACACATATATATTTATATATATAATACGTAAACTAAAAGATACATCATGAAATATGTTATAATTGAAGTGACAGACAAAAAGAAATGTACAAAAATTAAAAAGAAATTAATTAACTTCTATTCTATGATGTAATAACTTTGTCCGAGTTTTTTTGCCGCACCCTGTATGAGAGGATTCACATCTAATGCATTTGTGGTGGTCAGGCAAATAAAGTGTATAAGTAATAGATATATATTTTGCAAGCTGCAACAAATAAGTACCTCTGTCCGGGGGGGGAGGGGTATTTTATTGGAACCCTTCACTAGTGGATATTCAGAAGTAAATTGTTAAAATATGACATTCCAATGGAAAACAAAAAAGCTCTTTTACCTTCTCAGAAAATTGGCTAATTGCAAATTAAATTTCGTTTAAAATTTGATGTTATTTAAATTATTGCAGTCTTATAATATCAGACTTCTGATTGTTTGGAAGGCCGTAACAAAATCTACGATCTTTAAAATGACACACACACACTAGCAATGATATTTACCAGAAAAACGATTTATTACTTTTAAGGTTATTTAATATCCCAACGTATGCATCTTTCCAATAATTAAAAATAATTTTCGTCGAATTTGGGATTTTCAGACTTTTGAAAAATGATAGATAACAGAAGGCTTTTTAAAGAAAAATTAAAATCCTTAAATCGTTCAATGTCGTTGGTCTAAGAAAAACAGAATTGTCTTCTGGACACAAACATAATTCAGTTATATTGAATCCTTATTTAGAAACATTACGTCAGTTGTTTTAGGATGGGGTTTTTTACTTCTGAGACTTAATAAAATGAAAAATCTCCCCTTATCCACTTTATCTACCCTTCCGTCTCACTTCTTCATCACACAGTAATGTGACTGATTAATAAATAAGAATATAATTTGAAATAAAGTAGTTACCCGATTGGCACAGAATGACTAATGACATTATTACGATGTCTTCACGATATTGGCCGGTATTTAGAATATCGAAAAACATCTTAGAGATAGCGTACAATATCTTGTGTTATTAGTGTACGACAAGTTATTATTCGAATGTACTGATTCAAGTGTCAGGATGTTCAGATCAAAAGGAAATGGGCGATAAGCAAATACTTCTTAAAATGTTAGATATGTGTATCATCTGCTTTATCCTTGTCATTATGAGGCTTCAAAAAGACGAGAAACTCAGCAATAGCATTCTTTGTGATTTCCTATGACAAGTATTTTAGAGGAGGGAATCAATAGTCACATCAATTAGCAAAATATATAGGATATTCTCTTGTAAGCAAGATGGTAGCAGATTTGTTTTCCCATTTTCTATACGGCGATTATCTGAAACAGCTAACTGAAAGGTTATTGTTATATGGAAATAACATCAGTTGTTGTTGGAATAAATAATATTATTATCTGGAATAAATATCGACAAATCCAATCCATTAAAATCATTGATTTTGAAAATGTTAATAATCTGTGAAAGTACAAACTCCTTATTTGTTTAAATCATTGAAATGACAGCTAAGTGAGCAAATGTTTGCTTTTTCAATACACGAAATATAAATATCTGGTTATTTAGAATTGATTTAATAGTAGGCTTTCTGCATTAGGCTTTTAATAATAAATTAAATTGTTAAATTGAAACTGAAAGTTTTGGAAATAATAACCGAATCGATAACAATCAAAAGCAAACATTACTTTCTATTTCGGATCTCTCTTTCAGCACCAGATCTCTGGTAGTAGCTTTGTCTTTGATTCGCCCTTGGCTCTATCCAGAATATAATATCTTAATCTTCGAGCTGTAGTTGCTGATATGATAAGGATCTCAATGCTAATATTACACATTACATTCTTGCATATTCTATTTTGTACCATCTAAAGAGTCAAATAAAACCAAATATGACAATACATCAAGCTATTACAAATAAATGGACAAGTGGTGAAATCCAAACTCACCAAATTTGTTTTCGATAATACGAGCAATCTCTTTTTAGACAGTCTTTCGTTTCAACCCTCTAATTTAAAACTTCGGGAAATTTTTTCTTTTGCTAATTTTTAGACTCCGAGGCTAAGTTTTTGAAAAGTCTTTCCCCTCCTATGTTCAGCAATATTTTTCAGATTTGCCTTTTATAACTCTTAACTTTTTTTTCTCTGCGTGTGAGCTTGTTATCTGTTCTTTTTTCTCTTCGAACATCATAGAATTGTTGCGATTTCCCTGTTTTTGTGACTTGTTAAACGTTTTGAAACGTGTTCAGAAGATCGGTCTCTCTTTGAAGTGTAAAGCTTAATGCGCTTCTTAAATTCTTGAATAGATTTGATGATTATGTGGAAAAGGAATGTGTTAGTTTCGTCTCTTGTGTCCATTTGCATTTTATGCTGGCAGTTACTTACAATTATTTATTAGAAACATTTTATTATTCTAAAAGGAATAATAAGACAGCAAATATTTCAGTCATTCCATGATAACAGTCTTATATTTTAGCCTAAAATCCAAAAATATGGAAGTAATAAATGAAATTTAGATTTTTTTTTTCAAATTACCCTGGAGGTATAACAACTGCAATAAGACTTTAAACGGTTCGGTCTTTAAATAAGATAATGAAGAAGCGGAGATCCTAGCAAACTTTATTCATATGATGTTACAGTCACGAGACGTTGGGTAGCCTTAAAGAATTGATCAGAGTTATGTCAATAATAGATAGTAATTGAAATTGATAGAGCATCCATTGAAGATAGGAATGGAAACTGAGACAGCAATTGACCATTCTTTTTTTTTTCTCCAGTGGATGCTCCATCCAGAAAGTGCCATGGTGGAATATTATGCTAAATATAACATTTTCCATTTGAAAACTTTGCTGTTGAATGTCTACAAATAATAAAAGCGAATGCGTGTATATGTCCTTTAAATTGCTTATCTACTTGATAAACTCTTTATCTTGAAATTAGCAACTGAGTCATAAGCATGTTTTGGAGGATGATTATATGAACTTCCTAGCAACTTTTTGAGATTTTAATCAGAATTTAAATTAATTCAAACTAAATAAAATGTTAATTTCTGTGGCCTTAAGAAACTTGCGCTAAAGTAGCTTTTAAGACATCTTGAAACTAAAAAAGAATAAACCCACCTTTTAGTTGTTTGTCCAGTATTTTTTCTCTTAATTTTAACAAATCCTCCAATTTAGAAAAATGTTTTCATTACTGAAATAAAATAAAATTGTTTTCTTTGTTTATGAGAATACTTAATAGCTTTTTTTTGCTCTTTTATTGTTGAAAGCTAAAGTATAAAGATTTACTGCACTTTTTTCACATTCCTTGGAATATAGCTATGCATTTTTATCTTCGTATTTTACACTACTCGCTTAGGTTACTGTACTGCGAACCATAAGGTCCCAGGTTCTATTCTCGCTCATATCAATTCGCGTCATTGGTGACCCGGATGCTCATTTCAATCCCCTAAATTGGTGACCTCGGACGATGAACCTTCACCCTTCGTACAGCTGTTGTGGCGCCATCTACCCGCAACCAAAGTCGTCACATTCACGTGGCGCAGCATCAGCAACCACTCACCCACACACACTCGCTACTCAACTGGGTACAGGCCCATTAGACAACAGCTAA
The DNA here is from genome assembly GCF_947563725.1 of Argiope bruennichi. Lineage (NCBI taxonomy): Eukaryota > Metazoa > Arthropoda > Arachnida > Araneae > Araneidae > Argiope > Argiope bruennichi. The sequence continues at coordinate 111,499,832 of NC_079156.1, forward strand.
TAATACATCACCACTCAACAGCCATATCGTTCTTCTCACCTCCGACTCACTGAAGGGAGAGTCTGTGGTGAATAGCATATAAGCCAGTTAACAGCTCTGCTACCCGAGCATTTGTTTTGGTATCATGGTCATGTTACTGGACTGCGAACCATAAGGTCCCAGGTTCTATCCTCGCTCATATCAATTCGCCACACTCATCTAAACTTGCAATTTGAAACGAGGAATGAATAAAGAACTTGCCTAGTAATTTCCTAGCTGATTCGAAAGTTTTCATAAACTATATAATCGAAAACAAGAGCAATTATTCAGCATTAGAATGTTTTGAGTAATCCCTAATATGTATCATCCTTTTTGTATATCAGAAAGTTTGTGTTGACTGATTCAACAATTAATTTAGTGTCGTACTACACGAAAGCTAAATTTTGGGCTAACAGAGCCATAGAAAGTTATAGGCTTACTCAGCTAAAGAATAATTTTTATAAACCCTTTTATGTTACTAAAAAGAACTGAAACTGTAAAACCTGGAGTAAAACTGGAACTGCTTCAAAATGAAAAAAATTGTAATTTCACTTTCTAAATTGTAATAAAAACTACACAAATGTAAGATTCTTTCTTTTCCTTAGCTTTCTATAATGGAAGAAAATCATGCGATTAAATATTTGATGAGTTAATGAAAACGGTTTGAATTTCAGATCAACGATGTATTCATTGTTTAAAGCAAGAAAAAAAAATATTTTTAAAAAATTGTCAAATATTGATATACAAATTTATACTTTATTTAACAATAAAAATTTGATAATAAAGCAAAAAAAACTTGCTTGATTATAAAATATGTATCATTACGAAAATTTGTTTTTGAATTTTAAAATGGTGCAAAAATAATTTTTGTGCTGTAATAGTTTTGGAAGTTATTGCTGGAAAACGTCACCATTTAGCTTAATTTTTATTTAATTAAAATTTAAATTAAAACAAAAAAATTACTCCTGAATGCACATTTAAATTTTCCAAATTTAGTAGCTCTGGACCTAACAGTGTGTCTTGTCTCTCTCTCTCTCTCACACACACACACACACACACACACACACACACACACACACACACACACACACACACACACACACACACACACACACACACACACACACACACACACACACACACACACACACACACACACACACTTAGTAGAGATTTCATATTGCTTAACAGATAATATTAAACAGAAGTATTTCGCATTAGTTCTCTAGAACCATGCATCAAAGCAGAGGAGGAAAAACATGTCCGAAAAAGTCTTCCATCATTCCCTGTGTTCGGAAGCGAGCATTGACCTTCGAAAGTTTAAAAAAAAAGCGGGGAAGAAGAGATGGCTGCAAATAAAATATTTTTTTATACCAAGGTCGCGGCAGATCCTTGGATCTAAGGCATGGATCAAGTTGCGCACTTTTTTAGACAGATGATTCAATGAAAATTAGTTAAAAGTGCCATTAGTTCCTTATCATGTCCAGGCATTATCGACGCGATCGAATATCGCGTTATGGAAACACGGTTCGACAGATCGTTTCTTATTTCTTCAGAAGTCCTCAAAACATGTAATTTGGTAGTTTTTTCTTCTTTTTTTCTAAAGAAGCAAAAGATTTCAGCTGTGTTTTATCACTGAAAGGAAGATGGTTGATGCTTTTGATCAGGGTCTTGAGTAAGTTGTCGGCTACCAGATTGTTAAGACACCAGAAAAAGAGGAGGATTAAGAGAAAGTGATGTGTCAGACAAGATTATTTTGTGAACATAAATCAAAATTCCATATAAAGTTTTTTATTTTTTATACGAAAGTATTAAATGTTTAGTCGATATTGAGAAAACCTTAATAAGGCCGTTAGACCCATCTTCATAACTATTGCTACATGGATATCATTTAGAAAGTGCTGTATATATATGTTGCAGTGAAAACCAAAACCAGTGATGATGATGTCGCGTCACCACGGAAAGGGGGTGCAGTAGCTTTTGAGGGTAAAGACCCCTGAGCACTCGAGGGCAGAAGTCTGACTTCTAGCTCATATGAAGACGAAACTCGCACATTCGCTTGCACAATCTCTTTTTACAGGGGGGCACATTCACACACCTCAAAGATAGAACACAGTTGAAGAACAAAGAACAGCCATACCCGAACAGGGATTCGAACCCAGATCACGGGGAAGATGCTCTACACCTATGCCAGGACGCCGGCTGCCCAAGATCAGTCAAAACCCGAATTAACTAGGGAAAACGCGTTTTAACTAACAGTACTAGGGAGAACCCGTTTTATTTGTGTTTTGACTGATTTGTTAGACAATATTATTTGTATCTGTCCAAAATTATTGTATGGACTGCAGCTAATCAGGACACAAGTTTGATATAAAAGTTTATCATATTCAATTTTCAGATCTGAATTCGATGTATATTTCTTGACTCAAGAAAGAGTATCGAATCAAGAAATTTCGCTGAGAACAGCAGCAAGAAAAGGAGCTGTAGGAACTGGACAAGGGTTCGTCCGCTGTTCTTGTAAAAAGAGATTGTTCTTCAAAGAGATGTTTCAATATGAAAAATAATTCTCTTTGCAATTCTAGGTGTCACAGTAGTGTACCTTGTTGAAATAATTAATTTGTTATAACGGTACTGTGTTAAACAATATTGAAATAAATAAGTTTTTCTTCAATGATAGGTTCTTCTCTCAAACACTGATTCACTAAGTATAGTTTATTTTTATAATTTTGAATAAATACAAATGATATTATCTAATTAATCAGTCAAAACACAAAACGGGTTATCCCTAGCTGTCGGTTAGAACACGGTTTTCCCTAGTTAATTCGGGATCTCCCTGGTGCTGTTAGTTAAAACGTGTTTTCTCTAGTTAATTCGGCTTTTGACTGATTTCGAGTTTTTACTATAGCACACACACACACACACACACACACACACACACACACACACACACACACACACACACACACACACACACACACACACACAATATAAGCGCCTCTGCTAACCGGCGTGAATTCCTGCCCGGGTTAGTTTAAAAATGTACCTGAGTTCCCCTCCCCCTCCATCTCAAGCGCTTCACTTCCTTATTACCCGTCAGAATAAATTTACGCACACCGACTGCCTTTTTGAGTCTCAGAGACTTGAGCCCAAAATACTTGATCATGTGAGCTCACGTTAAAAAGCGAGAATGTTTCTAGAGACTTGAGTAGTTTTGTTATATGACCAAGCTAACATAAAAAGAATTCGTGTATTTATTTTATTGTATTTTAAAGAAAATTCATATATTAAAATAAAAATTATTTATTTCTAGTTTTCTAATTTTTTTGGGTCACGATTACTAGATGAAAAATTATTACTTGCTGAAATGTATGCAATGCGATTCGAAAAAATTTCGAAGAATTTTTGGATTTTATCTGACATACTAAAATAATTCACATATGAATTTAAAAATATACTAAATATTGCTACTCTTCTTTTTAAATTCCCTTAGGAATATACAAGTTGAATATTAGAGAGCGTTGTTTGACCTGAAGTTAATAGAATATTATCAATATTGGATTAAAAAATATAGAAAAAATAGGATGGAGTTATATAGCAACACTGAAATAATGGCTATGCATTTAGTGCACGGGACATTTAATGGAAAGTACCGAGACATTTGTATCGTGATAGATTCCTAGATAATGCATGCCAAAAATCTGAAACGACGGCAAAGTTTCTACCGATAACTGTGTAATACTGGATATTTTATAATTGAAGCTCATTTCGGTAAACAATTCATGAATTGCGATCTAACTGATATTAATCATTCCTTATTTGCCACAATCACTCATACATGGTGTTTTTACTTATATGTTTCTGGTAAAACTGATATGTTTTCGAATTTCTGATTAACTCTTAAAAAGTTTTGGAACACTTTTAAATTACTTTGTATATCTGATCATAGAATTGAAGGCTTGAATAATTATAAGTTGTGAAATCTATGTAGCTTTACATTGCCGTAATGAAGATATTTCTGTCAAGATTGTAGAATTTGATGGTATGGCAATTTCATATTTTGAATTTTCATTCTATTTTGGAATTATTATATATGGTAAGAAATACAACAAAAGTGAGCAGTTACGCTTTATGTTGCTTTTAGCAGGCGAATACATTTAGAAAATATCAAATGGCGCTAACTTACAGTTATTTTCTGAAAACATTCCAATGAAAGTTTTCGCTTGTAACTATAAAAACGAGCTGTTTATTATCCTTGGAATAACCTTGCTGTGAATTTGTCACACCAATCCACTTTGAGAAATTCACATTAAGGACAACAAAAAAGAGCAAGTTTTTGTTCAGACAACATATCCTTTTTTTAAAAAAAAATAAATAAAAATGAATATTGCTATAAAAATTTCTTTTCAATGTTATCTAATTAAAAAATTTCTTTATTGTAGCAAAATAAATTAAATTTTTCCTCTGGAGAATTTTTTAAACATTTGTGTTATTTTTTTTCACTTGTGAATTAAAAAAGAGGTTACTTAGCAATCAAGTTTCGGCCTTTTAAGTTTACTTTTGTTGCCACGGATTTATTCAAAAATTCGGCGAGGAATTCACTTCCTTGAGAAGTTGATTGTACTGCTCAAAATGTGCAGTTATTAGCGTCATTGGAGATTCGAGGCGTGAAGTTTGAGCTGAAGGGAAATCCAGACATATACTAATTTGAAGGCGTGGAACCAGGAATCAACGCTTTCGCGTAGGCGTGAGATTTATTCTTTCTTCTCCCCTTGCTTTCATTAACTCCACTCGCCTCTACCCATAAAGCACCGGACAGTCGCGCGATGGAAGATGTTGATAGTTACCAGATGTTGACGTTTGTCACCACTTCTGCCTGCGGGCCTCAGCTTTTTTGCTTATCCTCAACTTCCACGCTCTGTCAGAATCCGTGATCCGTTCAACAGCGGATGCGGTTGCAGTGGAGGACCTTGTGAATCGTCTGCAACTGGTGGCAGTCAAGCTGTTTTCAGTAGTTGCCTGATTAGAAGACTTGAACCGCTGGAGAGGCAAGAATGGTGTAAACTAAAGTGACGATTGTTGTTGTTGTTGTTTTTGTTGGGTGAGTTTGCTGAAGATGGCTAAGAATGGGTGGTTGGGACGGACTAGTTTGTATATATCTACATGGCTTTTATATTTGTGGTCAGTGTTCCTTTTATCTAGAGCCCAGCTGCCCTCAGGTAAGTTTGATATGCCTTTTCTTCTATGATTTAATAATTAAATAATTTTTTAAAAAAATTATTTAATTTTAAAAGGAAGTCTTCTATTACATCTATATTGCACCAATTCCGTTTTGAAACTAATTCAATATGATATCAGAATTGGAAAAGTTTATTTTTGTAACGTTAATTTTTTATAATACAGTTTCTAATTGAACTTATTTAACATGAAAATTTAATTCTATACTATCTTAATGTTAATGATGCTATTATATTTACAAAAAATATAGTTTATGTGATAAATTAATAGTATTAGGCATATTGAGTGTCATTAAGAAGATCATTTAAATATAACACTGGTTTTGATTTATTTTTTTCAAAAATAGTGTTTGTTGTGTTGTATTATATCCGCCTCTTTTATAAAATCAAAATATAGTTGTATTATATCAATCAATCAAAATATATATCTATATTATACCTGTCAGTCCGTTATATCAAAAATAGTGTTGTATTATATCCATGTCTTTGGAAATACTTATGGTGATGAACTACGAATATTTTAGAGGCAAATAGGATTAGAAAAAGAATGCATAAAATATTTTTCTGAAATGTATAATTATATCATTATATATTTTTAATAAAAAATCAAGGATAAAACATTTTTCACCATCTGTTATTATGTTTTGCTTGAAGATGTAAATACTTTTCTCCTATCATGATTATGTGTCTAAAAATAAATAGTACTCAGAATTTTCTCGAAAAGTTCAAAAGCCTCGCTACGATTAAAATTTTTGAGACTTATTAGTAATTGACGTAGAGGTGTTATAAAGAATTATGTTTGACCCTTTCAAATTAAAAACACAGTTTTCATAAAGTCAAAGTAAAAAATGAAATTGATTAAATTTAATTGATAGTTATTTAAAATTTAAATACTGAAAAATATATAAAAAGTGATTGTATCCTTATTTGGAAAACTTTTCTATGCGTGCTGACGTAAAAATGTAAAACTAAGTTGACATTTTCATAAAAAAAAATTTAATTTAATTTAATATATTTTTAAAAGGAAGCTGTTAAATTCTTAAATATAAATTTTGTGATATCACAATTTAAAGAAATATATGATAAAATAATTGCTATGAATTCGTTAAATGATAAATATATTTTTTCGATATATATGTTAAAAAAATTCTTATTGTAATAAAAAGAATTAAAAAAATTTAAAGGAAAAGGAAGGAAAAAAAAAAGAGCTAATAGAAATTTATCTTTGTTTTTTAAAACAATATTTTTTCTATTTGTATTAGTTCTGATGCACGTAGACGCATCAATAAAATAGAAAGCATTTCTTGCAGCATAAATATTTGTTAATTAAATTAATATATATAAATTATTCATTCGCTTTATTATGTTATTTTTGCATAACTTCAAGAATATATATATATATATAAATGAATAAAATAAATAAATAAATAGAAACTTAATAAAATGAAGACAGTGGGTTTCTGTAGCAACTAAAAAAGAAATAAAGTCTATGATTGATTTAGAAATATAAGTTTAAAACAAGTCGCTGTTTTTTGCTTTAAATTAAAATATAAACAGGGGAAATTAAAATAAAAACAATGGAAAATTTAATTAATTTTTTTTCTGTAATTTGATGGAATTCGCAAGAAGTGTCTATTTATTTCATATTTTAAAATATTTAAATAAAATAAACACGGATACCATCATTAAGCCTACATAATCAATAAAGTTTAAAACTTCTCAATAATTTTTGAAATTTTAAAAATATGTTAAGAGTATCTCATCCTGCATGTGATTGCATGTTTGATTAAAAATAAATTTTTTTAAATGTTTATATTTCTTCTTAATGCTAATTATAAAAAATGAAAATTTTTCTTAAGCTATTTTATTAATTTAAAATGAATGATTTTATTTTTTAATCTTGTTAAATTCATATTTACTTTGAAATAATATTTTTTTAGCTTTATCAATCTTTGCTGAATAGTTAAATCAATATAATTAATTTTTTATTACCTGAACAATAAATGATAAATTTTATAAATACTCTAGTTTCACATAATGAACTATAGCTTAATGGTTTGACATCGATACATAAGGTTAGTATTTACACCTCCCTACAAACATTATTTATTTATCTCCCAACTGTACATCTGGCTGTTTCCAATAGAGATTAGGAAGATGATATTCTTTTGTAACTATTAACATTGTATAATGTAAAAAGAAACACATAAGTTTTAATATTATATATTTTGTGATTAACCATGAAGACAGGATTAAATAATATAATAATTTCCGAAGGACATTATTTTCAGCTAAGTCAAAACAAAACTATGTTTTCAGTTAGGTGCTAAACTGAGAGAAGTTCTGTAAAAGGCAACTTTTACAAATATATGAGCTCTTAAATAAAATTTAAAACAATTTCCCCCATGTTGCGTATATTTACTAAATCGGCTAACAGACATTTTTATATAAAGCTAAAGAAGTAATTGCTTAAAAGGTATTTAATTTTAAATGCAATTTGAAATATTGAAATAATCATAAATATGCATTACATCACATGTATTAATAAGAATGTATTAAAAAGAAATGAAAAGAAAAACAAAGTTTTTGCATTTAGAGTTAATATTCAACTATAACAATGCTTCTAGTATATTACTACTTCTAAAGTTTTGGTTGTTTAAAAGGAAATTAACTGGGGAAGTAATCTGTACCAAACAGTGATACTAAACACTTCAATAACAATACTGGAGACTTTATAATTTGATAACATCCCTTTATTTTAGTCAGAAATTTGTTGTTGGTATTAAAATTTTCAAGGTATGAAGATTATACAATGAATTGATCTATTATTAACTAAAATGAATCGTCATAAAAAAGAAATTTGCTCAAATGTAAAAAATATTAGGTGACATTTCTTTTCGTAGAGTAAAAATTACAGAAAATTGCGAAAGAATTAATGTTTTTTGCATAAAATAGAATTGTTTTAGCATATCTGATGATATTAATTCAAATGGTGACATTATATTTTGCGAATTTGTTAATGTATCATGAAAACAAAATAAGAAATATAAATGTTCACATTTGCATTAAGAAATGTTGAAACTAATAATATTTTAGTTTTAACCATTTTCTCATTACTTACAGAGTTGCCATTTTGTCATATAATTTTAGTTCTTACTTGAAAATAAGGACAAATATTAATGAAACAATTATGAATTAAGAACTATCATTAATTAAGACTTAATTTTCATCTTACTTTACCCCCCCCCCCCAAAAAAAAAGGAAAAGGGAAGAAAGCACACACAACTTGGTGGCATTGATGATCAAATATTTGACAAATTTTTAACCTTAATACATAAATGAGTAAGACCACGCTCATTAATTAATCACGAATTTTTCTATTTCCCATATACCCCGGAATTTGATTTTCGGGAGCCTTGTTTTCCTGTATTGATTTTAAAGAAAAGCAAATAATTGTGATTCAGTGTGATATCTGAAACGAAAATTATTATTTTTCGATTTTAAAATTTAATTTATTCAAAAGAATATTGGATATTACAACACACATTGTCCAAATTTCAGACCTCTCTGAATACGGTTTATACAAAAACCGACTTTTTGAAAAACCGGTTTTCGAATTCGACATTTCCAAAAAAAAAAAAAAAAAAAACGGTTTTAGCCGGTTTTCGAATTTTTGTCAAAAAAATTGAATAGGAAAAAATAAAATATTTTTTCCTATTCTATTTTATTTTATTTTAATTTATATAAAATAACAAAAAACAAAATCAATATCAAAATCAAAATATAAAAAACAAAATTAAAGATTACATATACATATTACTTACACAGAATAACGAAAACTCAAACAAAAATTTCAAATAATGTTTATATTATTCTCACGAATTTTAATTTCTCCTAAGAAAATAGGATTTTAAAAACATAAAATATCCACTGAACGGTGGCTAACTCTCGTTCTTATTTTGGACACAATATTGCCTGAAATTGAAAATACTCGTTTACTAGTTACTGAGTTTGGCATCAAATTACAAATCAAAGTTTTTTGTTCTTTTATTCGTTTGTTCAAATAATGAAAATTCAGCTTTCAGTGTCTCTGGATTTGTAAGTTTTTCTTCAAGGTCTTCAAGAAACTAAACAATTATATTATTTCCGACAGTTATTTTATGAACTGCTTTTGAATGATTATGTAGAGTGCTCGTAGATGATACTCTGCAGCTCAACATTTTATTACAATGATTTCAGATTGCCTTGTCTATCCCGAACTTTTTGAAACTATCCCAAACTTCCGACTTACTCATTTTTATCTAAAAATGAAATTAAAGTTATTGAATAAATATTTTTGAAGTTTATTTTACAATTTTACTATTTTAACTATTAATATTAATGCAATTTAAAATAATCTAATCTACACATTTTCTAGGAATTTTGAAAAAAAAAAAGCATTTCTTAATCTAATTCCGATGTTTCGCTAAAGATATAATTTATGTTAAAACGTTACGAAAGAAAATATGGAATATTTTAACACCCTGTGTTTTATTTAAAATTCCATTAAACAGAAGCCAAAACTTCTTATTTTACACTAATTTTTGATAGAAGAAATTTATATAATAAAATTTAAATTTTAAAATGTAAGATAGAAACTATAAACATAAAAATTAAACATAATACTTACGTTATTTTTACCAAATATAACAACTTTATATTTGTGTTTCCAGTTTTCACCTTCACAATATTAAGCAAACCTGTCGCGACTCGAAACGGATCGGATTCTCAGACCACATTTGGACAATTCCATTTCATTAAGGGGTGAGACGCGGAACGATGAACACATTTGAACACTTGGATTTCTCGCAATAGATACTTTTTTAGTTATATATATTTTTTCACGTGTATGTGAGTGTTATGTCATTTCTGACAGCATTTTATTTTAACTGAATATTTTGTATTGATATGGCTAGTTCAAGTGGTGTAAAAAAGCTTTCAGGAGTGGTACGAAGAAAATTTTATATGATATCATTAAATACTGTGATCAAGAAGCAGAAAACGGGGAATTATTTATTCCTTTCACACGTTCTTCAAAACGAGCCAGTCAAATTGCTGACGTTTCTATTAGCACCGACTTCATACCGATAGACAAAAATCCGACGAGAAGCTAGAGATGAACTTTATCAAACTTTTGTTTCACCTAGAAAAAAAAGTGAAAAGGGATGTTCATAAAAAACATAAATTGACGAATTCGAGGTGCAACTGTGCAGTGCACAAGCACAGGGCAATGCAACTTGCAACGTTGAAAAAATGTGTTTGCTGCCCGTTGCATAGAATGAATATCAAATAAAATAAGTTCAAAATTAATTTTTACATAATAATATGAATTCTTAAAACCGGTTTTCTTAATTTAAAAACCGGTTTTCGAATGTGATGAATTTACTTTAAAAAACTGGTTTTTAAAACCGGGTTTGAAAATCGTCAAACCCTATCTCTGAAAAATAAAATGCGTGCGACTGTCAAAATTGGAGGGAAAAAATCTATTTTAATGGGTACATATATAAATTCATACATTTTTTCTTATTCTCTTTTTTATTTATCAAAAGCAGCGTTATTGCTTGTTATGAGCCCGTTACTATCTTATAGCAAAATCAAGTACCATCATTTTTTTCTATTATTTCATAATTATTTGTAAATAAAATAAAACGATTTGTAAAATGTTCATCAATTTTTCATTTTAGAGCGTCGTTTGTTTACATATTAAATTATTTCAATTGCGTTATTTTTGATTGGCAACGTTTTTAAATATTCTTTTCACATTTTTGCAAAAATCGTTTGCTTCTTCATTTTTCTGATTCTTCTTAACTCATAAATGATAAGTCTGATTTAATTGGTACGAAGACGTAATTCATTTAAAACCAGCATGTATTAATTGCATAAGAAGTATTAAAATAATTGCTAAACTTTTTAAGTAAGTGAATGCATTTTATTTATTTTATTATTCTTAATTCTGCATTTTATCGAAAGTAGTAAGTTTTAATATCTCTCTGAAGTTCTTGATATTAATATGTTTTGATATTTGAATTCGATTTGCTTTAAACGCAATGGATAACGGCTGTTGTATATATTATACCATATTCTTTAATTTTAGAAAAGAGATTTTTTTATTGTGCTTCGAAGATTTTATATTTGGTGTAACTTTTCTTATGATTCTGTGAAAAATTATAGATTAATTTTACTACAGATAATTCCAATCTGTTTGAGCTATTTCATTCTTTCTTTACATTTTTTTATATTCTTATATTTTGTAATTAAAACGTTTTTCTAATTTATATATTCATTAAAATTTTTTCAAGGCACTTCCATATTCTTTAAGTACTTGAATTACAAAAGTGGTAATTCCAAAATAATATCAAAGCATGGAGGTTAGAACTATCGAATTCAAACATTTTATGAATCCTACTACTCTCGTTTCGTTTGGCAGAATCGGAAGAAAAATCTTTTGGCAGAATGATATTACTTTGTGATAAAAATAATTTTTTCGTAATGCTTCTTTTCAGAAAATGCTTGCACTAATTCTTTTTTTTTTAAATAGCATTCTTTTTTCTTTTTAAAAAAATTCGATTTTCAATTAAGTTTGTGCACTATTTTTCCAAAGAATTTTATGTTAAAAAGATTTAATTAATCTAATTTTTTATATTAGTATAATTTTTTAATAATTTTATTAATAGACTCAGCTTTTCATTTTGGTACAAAAGTTGAAATTTAAGAAATATGGTTGATTTATTTTCAATATATATATATCTTTTAATGCCACGATGGGATAAATGCTATACGAAAAGCAGTTTTTATCATTGAAACAAATATATGCATTCAAATTTTTTAAATATTTTTACTCTTTCTTCCACAATTGTTTTAAAATGAATTTCTGTTCTCAGAAACTGAATCCGTTACAAGCTAAAATGACTAAAAGTTTTGGAAAAAATAATATTTATTGAATATCGTCTGCCTTAAAGAATTTAGGTATAAGAAAAGTAACATTTCTTTCTATGTACATGTTGGATATAATGAATAAAAAAGAATCACGGTATAGACGTTAGCGGTCATGGAAGAAAAACTTAAAAGGAATTCAAATCCTTAATCCGTAATATCATAGCATAAAAAGGCTTTATTATATTTGATGTATTTACTTTTTCTATTTTTGATTTGTCTAATATTTCTTTTAATTTCAAAATATGCTCTTAATTAGATAGAGGCGATAACGTGTTCACACACACACACACAAAAATGCATTTAATATATGATATGCAATTCGCTTGAGTTCAAATCCAGCAATTTAAACAATAAGCATATTATTGTAAAATATACTTAAAATATTTTTAAAAAATTTATTTAAGAAAAGAATTGTACAAAAATGAAATTCGTTTCACGAAAAACTTTTATCTTAAATTATTAAGTCCTGTAAAAATTATTTTTGCGTAACCATATGTGCAGGATTTAATGAGAAAAAAACAACGTTAATATTACGATCAGTTTTAATTAAAAATTGAATACCAGAAAACGATTTCTGAAAAAGCATCTATTATCTACGATGTAATAGGATTCTCTATTTAGATATTTTCCGTTTAATGGTCTGCTCTGCAGAGTGCTTTGAACATTTTTTTTCATCACGCATGAATTCACTGATTGATGCATGAAAGCATATAAAAGTTATGATGTTAACTGTATGGAATATTTTAATAATGAAAGCTAATGTAATATTTAAATTGCTTTATGCTTGTTTCATAATAGATCAGGCTTATTGATGTCAATTTTTTTTATAACATAGAAAGTACTGAAGAAATGGATTTTACAAGGCATGCAAGTTTTCTTTGGTTCGCAAGATCTATATTTGCTGAGTACATTATAATTTTAGTTTTTCCTTTATGTAAATATTTGTTTTTATTTCTGTTCTTCGTATTAAAAGCAGAAATATCCATAAAATAGGTCGAAGAAAAATTTTAAGTGCAAAATAAAAAATATATTAATTTATTGAAAAAAATTAAAAACAGACATTTTATTATGCGATTGAATTGTTAGAATTTTTCCATGATGCATTACATGCAGAGGATGAATGTAATATATATGCAGAATGTGAAATTTAATATAACCCTTGAGTTTTTTAAAAAAATTATTTCACTTTTTCGTAACAGAGTTAATATATGCTTAAATTGTACACTAAAATCACCATTCAGATTATTCTTGGATTCTTTGGAAATCCTGCAAACGAAGGGAAAAAAGTGACTTGACATCACCGATTTGACAGGAAATCATATTTGAATACCAGATAACCTTCGTAGTTTAGCTTGCTATTTGACTGTGATATATTGATTCCATTAAACATCGAATTGAAAGAGAAATTGCTATAATTCTTTATGTATAAATGCAAAAACAACAACCATGAGTCATTACCCTTTTTCCCATAGAAATTGCAAACTGAAATACACAATTTAATTTAAAGTTCTGACTGTAGGAAAATTTCTTTTGTGCTGTTTTTAAACATTAAGCTTAAGATAACTATAAAGAAAAACACAATTCCAAAATTTTTTAAATAGAAAATAAATTGAAAAGTTATTAGAAAATTATTGTAAATTTTTTATATTTATATAATAATTTTTTAAAATATAATGAAATATCGAAAACAAAAATAAATAAATATTACATGTGAATTCCTTGCATTATGTCGAAAGTAAATCAAAAGATAAAACAAACGAACAAAAAATCAAAATAATGTCTTTTAAACTTTGACAAATAGGTGGTATTTGAAAATTGTACAAAAATTTGGGTTTAGGATTTGCCAAGAAAAGTAACAAGGAAGTAAAAAAATACTGTATAATTTAGTTTCAAAAGTGAAATATAATTGTCATATAAATGGGACTGTGACAGATTCACTTTTCTGTTGTTACGTATACCAAATAATCAATCCTCTGCCTTTTGATTATTTATTACGTCACACACATTTTATCAATATTGGACGACACGAATACAACATATAAAAGTACCAGACACAAAAATGTAATAATTTCAGATTCAATTTTAATTATTATTACCGATTCCTTACTCAATCAGCTACGTTTTTATCCAAACTGGATGAATTCCTTTTCGCATAGAGAAGATTCTCTCTAGATTTTTTTTTTCATTTTTAGGGATTACTTTGGTTTGAAGTCGTCATAGGGAACCTGGGTGTTAAAGTATAAAGTAAAGTTGTCCTTTGAGTTGTACTTAGAAAACGAAAACTGCGACCTTTTCAATGTAGGATTCACGAAAGTATTTTTCACTCTTTTTTATTCAACCTTTTAAAATCTCGATTCAAAGATAGCATAATGCTTGCTTTTATCATTTCCCAATTCTTTTTTTTCAAACAGAAATATCTAGAATCATAAAGTTTAACAAATTTTGATTTAAAACCTCCAGAAGCAATGAATCATATTTAGATATAAATTTATTTGAAAAGCCATGATTAAAAGTACATTATGTTAAAATTTATTGATTGAGGAGGTGCTTCTCTTTTTCGCAAATTAAATTTAAAAAAAAATTATTTTCCATTTTTATATTTTTATTTTCTCAAAAATAAGCGTACTGTTCATTTTTAAGAATTGAGTTAAGAATTCGATGAATTAATAAAAATGAATATATTTTTTGTTCGTAGTGTTCTTATGATGCGGAAGAACATACTGTTCTGTTTCCAGTCAAAGTCTTTTAAAAGAAAAAGAAACTTGGAAATAATTAAGATTTTCAACTGGAAAATATCGTTTGCAATTAATATTTATTTATTTAAATATTTATTTCAGTTAAGTGTACTGGCAAAGCCAGTAGTTTTCTTGTTGTGACTTTGCAAGAGAGTTTCTAGTTTTTATTCTTTTTCTCTTTCATGTTTGTTTTCACTTAATTAAGAAATCAGATTTCAGTGGTGACAGAATATGAATTAGGTCAGTGTATTCTTATTGCTTATGGTAATAAAATTTCTTCGGATTTATGAAATTAAAAAAAAATATTTCCTTAATTAGATATTTTGCTAAAAAATAATGAAGTTCACATCTCTTTGACATTGTTCTTGGCCACGGATTGCTAAGAGGAATAATGATAAAAAAAATCTAGAGGACAACTGATGTTTAGAATATTCTTTTCAAATAATTTTTAAGTATAATTATGTAATTAACAAGTTTAGAGATTCAGGCAAATCCTGAGATATTTTTATTATTGTGGTAAAATAGGAGCTCTTTCAAATTTTAAGTTATAATAATTGAAATTTAAAACAATTACTCTGATCTGGAGGCTAAATTTTCAGCTTATAGATACCATCAGCTACCTATCTATATTTTATAGCTTTACTAATAAAATGAACAAACACAGAAACTCAAATCATGAAGGTAGTTACTTTGTTATTTTGCACAAGTTGAGGATTCAAAAAAAAAAATTATTTACTGTGTGGATAATGGGGAAATTATGTGTGAATAATGATAATAATGAGAATTACTATTTATATAAGGGAGTTTAGTAAATGAAAATGATTGAAATATAAAATTGTTCGCTGGTCAGTAAGCACTGGTTTCATATTATTTTGTAGTTTAAAATATTACCTTTCTTATAATATCAATGATGTTTCAAATATATTCAATCCCATATATATTTTTAAAAATTTTATCTACTATGTAATTGGAGAACAACTTATATTTAAATACTTTTTCGTGATGATTCAACTAAGAATCCATGAAATACTTGAGTTTATGGATTCCATGCAACTTTTATTTCGAATTTTAAGTAATATGTTTAGAATATGTCAATTAGGAAAAACTTAATTCTTGAACGAGATACTCATTAAATGTCTGGGCCAGTTTAAATTTATAAAATATATAACACTTCTTGCTGTGGAAATTAAAAAGCTTGATGTAAAGCATTGTATGGGACCATATGCACTTAGATGTTAGGTGACATGAACAATCACATTTGTCATACAACTGTGACGCCATTGAATCGACCTCCTTTACTTTAAGAATCTATTCACATGTTAAAAAGTGAAAGGAACATACTATTCAGGTTAACACGAACCATGATATTAATCAGCAAATAGGCATTTTCTATAATAATAGAATTAATTTTTCCTCAATTTTCTACAGTTTTTAATTAAAATAAAAAAAAAAATTCACCTAATATTTTTAACATTTATGCAAATTTCTTTTTAATGACAATTCATTTTAATTTAATAGTAGATGAATTCCTTATATAACCTGCATACCTAGAAAATTTTAATATAAATAACAAATTTCTTGCTAAAATCAATGGATGTTATTAAATAATAAAATTTCTATTATTATTATTGAAGTGTTTAGTTTTATGTTTTTCTGTTCGTTTGTTTAGTATTTATTATGTTTCGGTTTTCTGTATTATGTTTCTGTATCATCAAGATTATTATTTTCCTCTTTTAATCAAAATTTGAATAGCAAAATTTTTATCTAGAAACATTGGTAAAATTGAATATTAACTCCATTGAATATTACTCTTTCATTTTTTTTTAATTTATTTTTTTATTCATATATGTAATATAATGCAAAATCTTGATGATATCTTCTTTATTTCAATATTTTACTTTGCATTCAAAATTAAATATTTTTTAACCAAAAATTTCTTTTGCTTTACATAAAAGTGTATAATAACCGATTTATTAAATATGTGCAAAGCAGAGGAAAGTCTATATTTGTATCGCTTAAACATTTTTTAATAGTAATGGCAAGGAAGATAGAAAAGGAATTTTATTAAAATTTTTTAAACTTTTTATCTATTTTTTTAAAATTTTCCTATCTATTTTTTTTAAATTTTCCTATCTATTTTTTTCAAAACAAAAAACTTTTTAAGGCATAAGCTTTAAAGTAGTAAAAAGTAATAGCATAGAAATTTATTTCGTTGGTTCAGTTAAAGAAACAGGTTCAAAATTGAATCGCCATTTTTTTTATTACAATTAAAGCAAAAATGTCTGTGATTTTTAATTTCTCGTCAGCACACAATGTACGACTCAAAGTACGATATTGTATACTCTGTGTTGTTTTCATTTCTTCCTTCATTCTTCACATATACAGTAGACTCCCGAGTATCCGGCCTAATGGGCTGAAGGGCAGGCCGGATAACAAAAAACCGGAGTTCTATGAACTCATTTCTTTGCCCACCAATACCAGAAGACAAAGTTTTTATACCAAAGCTCACTATTAGAATACGTATTTTTTCACTTCTTAGTGAATACTAAACCCTCTATTTATCTCAAGCCACGTATAATGTGAACGCGGCCGGTAAATCTTGAAAGCAGCTGCCGGTAACGTGTCGAGTTAAAATAGAAGACACTGTACTGGTAATTTATATATGTTTATATACTACACTGCACGCTTCAAGAATTTGTTAGAGAAAAAAAGTAAGTTAAAGGATATAAACTGCTTACATTTCAACATAAATTCTGCAATGTCTAAGTTAAATGCAGGAAACATAAACAATGTTACCAATGCGAAGCCTTGGTTTCCTCATTTAATTACGATGAAAGAAAATTAGGCCGGATAGTCGCGAACCAGATACTTCGGAGTGTAATACAAAACCACGTAGCGTTAGCTTTTGGCCTTGTTGGGACAACATTTGATGTTTTTAATGTTTTTTTTTTTTTTTTTTTTAGTTTCGACTTGTTCAATTTACGATGAATAATATTATTTATAAAATCTTTTTGGGTTATTTCGAAGTATTTTCTCCATTCATTCAAACAGTCTAATCTAGGAACTACTTTTTGTGTAATCTAACCAATTTTTGGTTAACTACGAAACTTTTATCTAATATTTAGACTATTTTTCATAAAATGGTTATAGCAAATTGTAGACATACAAGTTTTTCCTCTCTGAAGATAAAATAACAAATTTTATTACTTACTTTAAAATAGAGCAAGGGGCATTAGCATTTTGTTAGAAAATTTAAGTGCTGTAAATGCATATTAACAAACTATAATTATGTGTTCGTTCTCTAAAAAAAATTCCATGAACCACATTTACATCGGTGCAACATAAGTTGTTTATTTTGCAATCGAAATACGTATTAGAATTGAAGTTACAAAACCAGTCCAATCTATGTGACGATTCAAAATTGACAAGGCTTCTTTGTATTTTAGTTATTTGAAACACCTTGATAAGTAATGACTCAAAATTTTCTCACCAATTATATTTAAAGTTTTTGGATTTCTCAAATCATTTGATGTAAGAAAAATTTTATAAAAAGGATTTTTCAAAGATCCCTTTTTTGACCTTTTATTTAATTAAACATAAATTTTTTCTTAAATTTTCTAGATTTATTTTTATTTTTTATAAATATAAAACACATTTAGGAACCTAAAAAAATACTATTTTTAAAAAGATTATAAAGAAGTAAAAAAAGGAACTGAAAGTTCTTTGAATACTTCTTTATAACTGTTTTTTTTTAAACGGAAGATACCCATTAAGCAAAATAAAGCTGTAGAAAAAAATACTATTTCCGGCTGATTTATTTGAAAATGGCGAAGTTTCTTTTTTGGAACAAGTAAAATGACAAATCGCATTTGTCTTTAAAGAATGTGTTTTAGAACTCTTCAAGTACACATGGAATAAAAAAAGTAACCCCGACTTCCTGAAGTAGGTGACCAGAATTGTAGCATATGTTCTTCATATCCTGTTAATTTAAGTTCAATGCGTGGGTGAATGCTCATCAGTATTTTTGGGAAGTTTAATGTATAACGTCATACACGTTTTGTAATTGCTATAGAAATTTGAGGGCTATGAAAAAAAATTATGCTCGCATTTATTTTGAAGTATGTACTTCTTCTACTGAAAAATGATGAAATTGATACAAAGTATGTGCAAAACCTATTATCCTATCTCCGTATTTGATGGATTTTTAATAATATTTAATGTTTGAGAAACAATGAAACATTAAATTTACATATGGAGATTTTTGAATTTTTATTTATCTCTATATCTCTGTTGAATATAGTAATGGTATGAATATAGTATAATATTCAATTAAGTATAATAAATTTAATAGATTAATACTTTTTCACTAAAAAAAAACCGGCACTAAATATTTAGACATAATAATTAAGATAATATTTATCATCCATTTCGAAGAGGAATTATAATTTTTTATTGCAGGTTTGTGTGAATGTTATTAAATTAATATTAGTTAATTTTTTCTACTGTGAAAGTGGCGCTCGACATTATTTGACTGCATATAACTAAATCAGTTATTTTATTATCTTTTTCCCCCTAAAGTTTTCAATGTAATATTTTTACTTTCTACTTGAAGAACTGAAAGAAAATCCAGGTGGATGTGTAAACCGTTAAAATAAAATCGAAGCATCGTGAAAAAGAGCAAAATTTAAGGAATTGCATTCATTAGTATTTTTCAACGAATACTTGAAAAGTCCACTAGACTTATTTAAAAAAAATATTTTAAACGTAATTTTTGTCTGTGTTTTGTTTACTTAGATTAAAATTATTATTTCAACAACATTTTTGGTTGTTCTCTTTCATTGCCATTTGAGAGTCGAGGAAGATATTAGGGCATATTTTGAATATTTTTTCTACTCCATTGAAAACGATGTGAATGGTATACTAAAATATAATTTCTTAAGAATAGTTTTTCTTTAATATTCTAAGGCGAAAAATTTTTAGATTTTTGATGAAATTTCGTTACAGTATTACATCCATCACTTAAAATCTTAAAAATTAAAATATCCATATTTACTTATTGGATTTCTTTATCTTTTTAAGATAGCATTTATTCAATTATTTAAAACATTCTTTTGTTCCTGTATATAACTAGTAATAATTATAACAATTCAGAAGATGTTAAGAAACATTTAGCTCAAAGTGCAGGTGAAAATCGATTTTGTTAAAGAAGGAATGATAAGTTAAAATTCTTTTTATAAATAGAAAACTTACAATATGTAAAACTCGGTAAACTTTAAATATGCAAAATATTTGTGCAAAAATTTTCATATTTTCTTTAGAAAAATCTGTAAACAAATGGTAACATTTTACTGACGTCCACCATTGTCGTGTCGTATTTCAATAACACTATGACATAGCAAAATTTAAAATATTTATATATTTTTAAAGAGTCTTTCATATTTCATTCAATTTTAAATTTAGGGGATATTTTCCATATAATTTAATATCTGCTGTTTGAGAACTTTAATTTTTATATAACATTCTTAAAATTCAGAATCAAACTTTTTCCGATGTTGTTTTGAATTGATTAGATAAGTTACTCTTAATTTTTTCCTGAGTATTTCTTTCATATCCTTTTATTTAGTCTTCAGAACTTGTTTTTTAAAATAACTGTATATTGATATTTACATATTTCATCAGTGGCAATCTTAATTTTAAAAGAGGAATCAAATGCACCTCATTTAAAACTGCAGAATTAATTATTATTTCATAATAGAAATTCACAATAATGATAAAGAATCTATCACATTTTTTTAGCACACATGATAAAATTTATTTAAATTATGTGAAAACTATTCAGTAATTTTTGTACAAATACTCTATGAGTGATATATTAATTATGATAATGTTGAAAACGTTTCGATGTACTTGCATGCTTCAAGTCGACCTCGGAGAATACAAGATAATTCAAATAATTTATATTGAATTTTGTTGTGGTATTTATTTTTTCAATGAATTCGAAAAAAAAAAAAGAAAACAAAATCTCTCCATAATTTCCTAATCAGCAAATGATAGAAAATGTTACTAATCTTATAAATAAGGTTATCCATGTTTGCCATTTCTTAGACATTAGCACTGATGGTTGATTTGAAGGTTATCAGATATTTTTTTAGATCTTAAAAACGTATTTAGAAATTCATTAAATATCTGAACATTTATTTATCATCAAGTAATATTTTTCACTTTTTTCTTGCTTTTCCGATAAGTAAGAAATGCAAACAATCAACATTCTTTAGTTAAAATTATTATTTGTGAGTAGAAAGATTAAATATTGGTTAAACAAATAAGAAATACTTAATGCTTAAAATTATTAATTTCATTCAAATTTATTATCTAATTAATTCCTTCAAAAATAATTAACTAATTGATTTCATCAGAATGATTAATTAATTTTATTATTCATCATTTATTATTCATTAATTCAGTCATTATGATTCATTAATTCATTATTCATTAATTCATTCATTATGATTCATTAATCCATTATTCATTAATTCATTCATTATGATTCATTAATGCATTATTCATTAATTCATTCATTATGATTTATTAATTCATTATTCATTAATTTTATTATTCATCGTCATCTAAGAATGTCTAAGAGCAATAGGAGTATAAATAATAAGACATTTGTTGATTGTTAAAAGCAGATTACTCCTTTTATATCATTTGGTGTTAAAGATCTGAAAAAAAAGGCCTCGTGCTGCTGTTTAAAATTCAGAAAGACCACTACCGTTTTGGAATTTCGGAGACAACTCACCTTCAAATTTACAGAAAATTTCACAATTTTTCTCAGATATAAAAAATATTTCAATAAGAAAATGTAAAATCAGGAATCCCTTTTTCATACTAATTGTATAAATGATTAGTAAAAGATTTATTAGCACAGGCTTTGAAAGACATGCAAAATAATCGAACTATTTTTAACTCAATAAGTTAACAAGATATTTTCACAAAAATATTAATATTATAAAAACATTTCTCCCTGGAAAAAGCTGGAAAGCAAAGGTATATTCCTTTTAATCTAAGTTACTATTTTCCAATTCCTTTCAATCCTTAGACAAAAACCAATGGGAATGGTCTTCCAGAAACACTTCGTCATAGCCTCCAATGAATCCCTCCTTCCCTTCATTAAATTATGAACCTTGGATAAGGCCCCGAATTCCTTCCATGACGTTCACCAACGCCATCAAAGTAGTTACAAAATACATATCTAGAGATAGTTTCAAAATTCATATCTAGAGATAGTTTCAAAATACATATCTAGAGATAGTTTCAAAATTCATATCTAGAGATAGTTTCAAAATACATATCTAGAGATAGTTTCAAAATTCATATCTAGAGATAGTTTCAAAATACATATCTAGAGATAGTTTCAAAATACAGATCTTTGGCATGAATCTACAATTTTTAATGAATCAATTTTGAGAATACGTGTTTTGGACGTCTTTTTACCGATGATTAACAACAAAATTTGACACGGAATTGCAGATGTAGTTACAAGATAACATAATGAATTTCACTGATTTTAATCATTGGAGAAAGTACGGTTTGGCAGATGGTCAACTGTTTGACTGATTTGGTTCAAAATTTTATACAAATCTCTATTTTAGATGCTAAACCTGTTGCCAAATTTTATTTTCATTTCAAACAATCGGATTGACAAACTTCCTCCGAACAGATTTTGCTCAACAATTGATAGAAATGTACAAAGTTGGTGAAACGACCGTATATGGAATTTCCTTTGTCTACCTCAAAGAGTGACTGACAGCAAGCCACAATAGCAAAAAGACAAAATAAACAAACAAAAAATGTTTTTCGGACTCATGGAGAGCCGAAATGAAGAGTTTTGAAATGAAAATGAAAGTTTGATTTTTTTTTTTTGGCGATTACAATATCTTCTCTATACTACGTTTACGATAAAATGAAAATGAAATATTGCATTTTGAAGCAACCATCAGTAATGTTTATATTGCTATCCAATAATTTCGTATTTATTTCAAAATAAATAATATCGAAGTAAATATTATAAGTATAATATTAAAATCTAGGCTTGTTACAAAGTTTATTTTATTGAACAGCTTGAAGTTTTTAACGTGCCAAAAGTTTATATTAATTTCAAGAATCTAACGTTTATCTCACAGAGAAGGAGAAATCTCTTTCTCTGTGTTTTATCTCTACATTTTAAACAGATTTAAAGAACTTAACTATCGTTTGAAATATTCATCTTTCAATTAAATGCAGGCAAATGATAGTAAGTACGAATTTTTCATTTGATTTTTCAATTATATTCGGGGAAAAAATCATCCGCTTTTCTTAATTAATATTATAATCAAGATATTATCTGTTGCGCATTTAAATATTTCAGGTATAATAGTTAATTTGAGTAAAAGGAAATTTATCATTAGTTTTTTTTAAAAATATCCTTCGGCGCTTTTGTATTTAACATGACTGTGTGTCATTGGCAAACTTTAAGCTTAACCACACGTTCTATTAATAAATATGTAGAATCTGTTAATATACAGTGCGAGTCAAAAAAAAGTAAACACTAATTTTTCATGTGTGAAACAATATATAGCAAATATATTATTGACTTGTAACATAAATTAATATTGCATAGTTAAATAATTAATATTAAAATATTTAAATCGTTATAAATATTAAACAAATTGTAATTACAAGAAGAAATAAGCCGCTTAATCAAAAAATACACCCATTTTTGAGCGTCAAAAAAAAGTAAACACTGACAAGTCTTTCACTATAACGTTATCAATTTTGTAAGTGCCACCACTTTTTTTTCACAGAATCTTAAACAAAAGTGAATTCTTGATGTACATTTCGCTCTTCTGTTAATTTCTGAAATTTTCTGGAACATTTTTAGAAAACTGGATATGGGGAAACAAACATCACTAGAAACGAGAAAAATAATAATAAATTTGAAGAAAAACGGAAAATCATTACGTGAAATAGGACAAATTGTCCAAAGGAATCATTGCACGGTCAAAAAAATCATTGACAAATATACGAAGTATAAGCAGATTAAGGATTTTGAAAGAACAGGAAGACCAAGAAGACTTACTGATGCAGAAGTTAGAACTGTAGTACGAGAGATAAAACAAAATCCAGCTGAAAGTGCTGTAAAGATAGCGCAAAATGTATCTCAGACATCAGGAAAATCAGTAAGCGCAAGTACTATAAGAAGAACTCTTAATGATCATGGGTTACATGGTAGGATACCGCGTAAAAAGCCATTCATATCGAAAACAAATCAAAATAAGCGCCTGAATTTTGCTAGGAAGTACGAAAAAAATGATTTAAATTTTTGGAATAATATTTTATTTAGTGATGAAAAAAAATTTGAAATTTTGGCCCCTAAAAAGCAGTCGAAAATATGGCGATCGAAGAACGAAGAATTTGATGATAAATGTACAGTTAAAACAATTAACCATGGGGGTGGCTCTATTATGGTCTGGGGATGTATGGCGGCAGCAGGGGTCGGAAATTGGGTATTTATCGAATCTACGATGGATAAAATAGGCTACTTAAATATTTTAAAAGAAAATGTTGGCCCCAGTGTTGAGAAATTAGGACTGTCACGAACTTGGATCTTCCAGCATGACAACGATCCAAAACACACATCTAAAATTGTAAAAGAATGGTTACTATATCGGACACCCAAGACTTTAGACCATCCTCCGCAGTCTCCAGACCTCAACCCCATTGAACATTTATGGGCATATTTAGATAAAAAGGTACGCCAAAGAACGGTTTCAAATAAAGAAGAATTGAAAAAAACTATCTTGGAAGAATGGCAGAAAATCCCGATCGAACTGACGAAAAAATTGGTAGCATCTATGCCTAGAAGGTTAAAAGCTGTAATAAAATCTAAAGGAAAGCAAACAAAGTATTAATTGCTAATTTTTTTCATTCTATTTTGCTATCAGAGTTATCTGTTTACTTTTTTTTGACTCAGAAAGTTGGCTAGACATTTGTTTAAATTGAGCTATTTCTTTTTGTATTTTGTTTTAGCTTAACATTTATAAGCTGTTAAATTCTAATTAAATGAACATTTAATTTTAAGTATTTGTTTTACATTATAAGTCAATAATGCATTTGAAATAAAGCATTTTATACATGAAAAGTTGGTGTTTACTTTCTTTTGACTTTCACTGTATGTGTAGATTCTGTTAATGTATGTGTAGTTAATATATGCCTGATTCTGTTTAATATATGTATAGCTTACAAGACAAATAAAAAAAGTCACTGTACCTCGAAAGATAGAAGATCGATGAACCGGATATTTACGTTTTTTATAGTGTTATGATATCATGAGACTTCCCTCCATTAGAAGGGTTCATTTACACAATAAACAGAAGAAATATAATTAAAGTAACACGATTTTAATGTCAGACATTTTTGAGAGATCATGGATATGAAATCCGACGATTTATCCTATCTCGAAGATTTATCTGAAATCCAATATAACTAATATTTCCGGTGAATCAGCTGGTCGCTTGAAGAGACAAATAAGGAAAATATCAGGCAATCTATAATTCAATCAGTCAAATATTATGTTTATTTTACTAGGCTTATTCATTAACTTCGTTCAACAGAACCGTTTTTTATAAAATCATTGCAGTTGCAATTAATTGAACCATATTAATTTAAAAATATTATTTCATTCTTAATTTCATCAAGTAGCTTGCATTTAGATTTCTCTTAATTAATATGTGATTTTATCCATAATTATTATTCTTTCAAAGCATTAGGTTCTGATTATTGTTTCTCTTGTGCGATTAGTAAGCGAATTTTATTACAAATTTCCTTTCTTGAGATAGTTCAGTAAATGACTGTTTGTTTATTTATCTTAGCTATAAACAATTATTCAGTAGAGAAAATATTTATGTTTCTAAGAATATCTGCGGAGTCGCAAATGATTTCTAATGAAGTGTTCTAGCGGCTAAGAAAAACATGATTTATAAACAGAATGCTTAAATATCCATAGTGTAATCAATTTTGCATCGAACGAAAAAAAAAAAAAAACTGTGATTAATGAAGAAACTTTTTTACTCTAATAAATAATATTAATTAAATTTGCAATCTTTTATCTGTCTTTCTTGATAATTTCGAAAAATCTAAGTAATAACTCTTTTTACGGAAAGCAATGGAAGATACGAGATGTATTTTTTTCTTTGAGTC
This sequence comes from Argiope bruennichi, assembly GCF_947563725.1. Taxonomy (NCBI): domain Eukaryota; kingdom Metazoa; phylum Arthropoda; class Arachnida; order Araneae; family Araneidae; genus Argiope; species Argiope bruennichi. The sequence continues at coordinate 111,526,032 of NC_079156.1, forward strand.
AGCATCACATTAACTTCCGTCTTAAAATGACCTCACTGTTTTTAAAATACCTAATTAGTGAAAATCAAAACAAAATATCACTTCAAATAAATTATGAGTGAATGATGTTATTATCATAGCCTCATTAAAATTTCTTTACTTTCTGGAGGTTTAGGAAATCCAGATCAGGACTTCGCCAGTCTTTCTATGTCAGATTTTTTTTTGGATCAGAAACTACATACTTAAAAGCATCTGGCTTTTTGCAGTTTTACTTTTATTTGAAACTGAACAATCTCAGTGACTAAAGTTATATCCAAACAGTGGAACTAATTTGATGAATGTATTTCCTTTAAAAAAAACCAAATCATGTGTTATAATCCAACTAAATTTGGAAATACCCTCTCAGTCGACTTACAACTCGGTATTCGACAACACTGTTTTGATGTAATCCGTTTTGATATAACAAGAAATGAATCTTTATTGTAATAAAAGGTTTGAATATAAATATAGTAGATGTCAAACACAATTAAATCTCGGATTTGATTTGTTCCGGTTTTTCTGGTGAAAGAGCCATGATGTTGACCATGCTGCGCCAAAGAATAGGTAAAATTATATATAAAAAAGTCATAGAAGGGAATGTGAGAACAAATTCTAAAATGTAATCAAGATTTAAATAAATGGATAAAACTTTATGTTTAAAAAAAATGCAAAAAGTTGGATATGAGATGCCTTATCAAGCAGGAAAGATAATGGAATGCTTGACCGTTTGAAATAATTGCAAACGCTGGTCATTGAAATTGGGCAATCTGTCAATATAAGTTGAACAGACATTTGACAATGCCATTGTGAACACAGTGGTGGTGTTCCCCAATCAACAAGTGGATATGAGTGAATCTAATGTGCCTAATGCGTAAACGAGTTACAATAGTATCTACTTTTCTGTTAGTTAATGAGGACCAAGGTTGCACATGGGGTTTGATAGCATGAACTTTTTAATTATCTCAAGGTCCCACTATGTGTGCCATTTAGAATAAAGAAACTTTTTAGTATGCTTCTTTACAGGGCCGGCCATCTGGGGGGTGCGGTGGATGCTATGCACCGGGGTCCCGCGATTGAGAGGCCCTTCTGTGATCAAGAATTAAGATAGTGTCCTGAACAATAATAGCGTTTACGCATACTGAAAGTATACGTTTGTTTCCATGTGGCTGGCTGAGCTTCGACTTACGCTGTTATTGGGCAACGATCGCAGTGATACCTATAAAAGGGGGGGGGGAGTTCATTTATGAATAAGGAGATCCCATTCAGACATGTTAAGACAGAGCGGCGCGACTTCTGGGCGCATGTGGCTCCCAGAAGTCGAGGATGAGGCTGGATTCAAATGGACTTGTAAATCATAAACTATCTACTTTTTTTCTACATCTAATGTAATATATTTTATGTCTACTTCTGTGCATATTTGTTGATATTAAGTTGTTGAAACAAAAAGTAAAACGAAGATAAATTAAACGATCAACTTCTAGCAATGCACACTTCATTACTTCTTCACCGGTCACGACCGGAATAAGAAGAATTAAGGAAGAAATTTAAATGCAGCAGTCGATGGATTTGGAAATATACGAAGTTTACAGTATACATTATAGTCTAGTACAAATGTGCAAATATTATTAATATAAGGTAAGTGGATTTACAGTCACTTACCTCACTTACTAGGTAATAGCGTATAGTATAGCATATATTAATTTGATAATTTATTCTATAAACTGCTTAATACTGTTAGATATAACCATATCCATGCCAATGAAATATCGCTCTGGGTGTCAAAAAAGGAAATTATCAGAAAAAAGAAAAGAAGAAAAGCTAAACTTCACAAGAAGTCACAAGTAGATCAGTTTTCTTGGCTTCGAAGTAATTTTGGAAAAGAAATTGCTTCAACTTCAGAAATTACAATTCAAATTTCAACTGGGGAAGAAATTTCTACTTCAATTACACAGTCTTGCAATGAAAATGTTGAAAAGGTGAAATTTGTTGAAGAACCGTGTGTTTATACAAATATGACCGAATCAGAAAATAATGACGGAAATGACAATAGCAAATACGATGAAAGGAGTATAAATGATCCTGGTTTATGGCCAAGTATTATGACTGATAAATTTAGAATGTTTTGTGTTAAAGTAGATCTGTACAACACGTATTTTTTTTTTTTGCCAAAAATGCTGAAGATAGATCATTTTCCACTATGTACAACTTTAAAAAAATGCCAAATGGTGAAACCCAACTTTGCAGATGATTAATTTATTCAAAAACGCAAGACTCCGTGTTTTGTTTTTGTTATATACTGTTTTCCAAAAGAAGAAGAGATGTCCAAACTACACGATTTATAGGTGGCTATAATAACTGGAGAAAGCTGTCAACTGTAATTCAAGATCATGAGCGTTCTAGTTGTCATTTTATTTCGTTTATTGTTTGATAAGAATTACTAAAACGACTAAATTTACGTCCAACTATTGGTGAAACAAATCAAGTTAAATGATTCTATTTTTCTAATCTTCCACTTCGAGGAAATCACGAAATAAAAGGATGGAAATTTTTTATGTTTGATCAAATTATTAATTAAATTCGAACCTGTGCTTACGGATCATATAAACAAAATAATAAATTCTAAAAATAGAATTGTGCACATAGTTCAAAGGAACAAATTATGTCTGCATTAGGAAATGAAGACCTTAACAAAATTAAATATGATATAAAAGCAGCCATGTACTATAGTATTCAAAGGAATTGTACTCCTGATATTTCCCATAAGGAACAAACTTCAATCGTTATTAGGTATGTAAAATTTGAAGAGAAAATGTTAGCTATAAACGAGTCATTTATAGGGTTAGGAAATAACTGATGTGACTGGAGAAGGACTAACAAAAACTCTATTGAAAAGATTTACTAAGCTTGATTTAGAGATTATGAATTGTAGAGGGCAAGCATATGACAATGGTAGTAACATGAAAGGAGTGCAATCTAGAATACCTTCTCTAAATCCGCATACAATTTATGTTTCTTGCCTACCACATTCCTTTAATTTATGATGCCGCTTTCAGCAGTATATATATTAAAAAAACTTTTTGGGATATTGCAACTTTTATATTGCTTATTTTCTGCAATGGGAAAAAGATGGGAAATTCTGCAAAGCATTTAAACATTACTCTTAAACCATTATGTGAAAGTCGTTGGGAAGCCAAAATAGATTAGGTAATTAAGTGCATACACAGTTTGAAAAAACTTGTAATGCCTTAGAAGAATTTTTTGATGTTTAAATGATGTAAGTAACGATAATACAACGGTATCCGAATTTAAAAGTTTATTAGGTGCAAGAAATGCCATTTATTTATGTTTAATAGTATTGTTTGCAATATTTTCCAAAATTAACACTATCAATAAACTATTTCAAATAAAAATAATTGTTCTTGCCTCGGTTTTCAATTTAGTCAATAAAATTAAAACTGAAAAAATTTAAGAACAAACTTTAACACATTTTACGACGAAACAAAAGTGCTGGCAGATAATTTGAACATTTTCCTGAAACACGAATTCGAAAAAGTAAAAGATATGTTCCGAAGTTATAAAAAAACCCGGTAGAGGAATTTAGATGTTATTTTTTTAACACTGTAATTGATACTGTTATTGTACAAATAGATACGGTATCCGAATACCAAATACCTGGTTTAAAAAGTATATCAAATATTATTTCTGATTTCAAATTAATCACTGATATAACAACTTTAGAAAAATATAAATTAGAGAAATGTTCCAAAAACTTTGTAAAATTTTATACCACAGATGTAGATGAAAACCTAATCCAAGAAATTTGCTTGTTACGGGATTTGATTTTGAATGAAAGACATGTAAATAACGCACAAGACATATTGCAATGCATACTAAATAATAATTATAATGAGTTATTTCTAAATGTAGTAACTGTGTTAAAACTTTTTGTACGTTGCCAGTTACTACAGCAAATGCTGAGCGCTCTTTCAGCAAATTAAAATTAATAAAGAATTATCTTCGGTCAAGCATGTGTTCAAAACGCTTAGAGCACTTGCTGTATTAAGCATCGAAAAAGAAATTGCAAAATTTTTTAATTTTTCTGAAGTAATTGATGTATTAGCAAAATAAAGTCATGCATTAAATAAATATGTATTAATAATGTATGTTCAGATTTATATATATATTGCTTTACAAAAAATTAGGGCCCCAATTGACTTATTGCAACCAGGCCTCATTGAAGAGAAAGCATTATGGTCCATAAAACCTTTAATCTACGCTGTCATAACCGGCCATAAATATATGGCGACGGATTATTTTGATTTAGATGAATGAATTTGTAAATTTTTGTCAGTATAATTTTTCAAATTCAAGTTATTATAAGATTCCTCCATCAGATTTATGATTGTCAGCGTTACTGATTTTCTGCGTGTGTGAGTTCTACAACAATTCCTTGTCAAATACATATTTTAAATTCTTTCTTATTTTTTTGGATAAAAAATATATAATTCTTACGTATATCTGAAAAAAAACATTGCAGTTGTTGCTACCATAAATACACGTTTTGCTTGTTTTGAATTTGATGCTTGTAATGAAATTTTGGGGCATTAAAATGCAAAATCAAAAATTAGGTGTGAAGTTTTGTCAAATTAAATAAAAAGTTCATTATTTGTTTCATACTTGAGTAGCCTCTTAGCCGATGCAGATCCAAAAAACTGCATCGTTGCCCAGGGAACACCACGTGGAGGTGGGCTACTTTTGTTCCCTGCCCACGCACCCACCATCGCTGCATCCGAAGACAGTTCTGATCTAAAAACTGCATTGGGCAGCCGACGACAGTTTTGATGTTAAACTGCGTCCTTCTGCGATAGGTATCTCACTGGAATATCCAAGGCTAAGTAGAACTGGTAGATCGTAAAGGATTCTACAACTGGCACTCCGACAGGAGCCATCAGTGCAGGCAAACCCAGAGCAGAACACAGCTTGTAGACCGTATAGGATTCTACAACAGGGATATCTGACTTCTGGATTGCAGATGGAGTCAGTTTCGCTGGAAGTTCTAAAGCCTGGCAAATCCTAAATACCGTGTAGGAGCGAACCACTGGAACGGATTCTACTCTAGTCGCAGGTGGATTAGATGGTTTATCAACATCTTGATCCAAATCGGGATCGAAAAACAGATCACCGATTGAGGGTAAATGAGGGAACATGTAATATTTCAACAGTTCCCAGATCGTCCATAGAACGATCCATCCAACGATGGCTGTAGCCTCATTGAAATGTTTACAAAACGCACCAAGCCATAGCTCAGCAAAAAAAAGTCACACAACGATCAGTTGCAAAAAGAGAAATGATTCTTAGCAGAGCAGCAGAAGGTGGATGCATTGTTTCATCTATTATATTGTTTGTATTTTGTGAGTTTATTTAACATTAAACAGTAATATTTATGCTAAAAACAATAATAAAGAATGATTGTTGAAACCTTCTGCATCTAGTAACAACTGAAATATAACCAATGATTATTACTAAGTTAATAATGAAATAAATTCTAATAATCAAGCATAGAATACTAGGGAAAGAGGGGAGTAATATTTAATTAAATTATGTGGGTTTTAATTTATATATATTTTTTCGAATATTAACTAGATTTTTTATGAGGATTTAAAACGAATACTATTTATCAAGATTGAAATTGTTTAAAATTTGTAAAAAAATGTGTTGAGTAAAACTTGAGAACAAATTTCCTTTTTACTTAATATGTTAAGAAATAAGTTTCTGCCCTGTGTAAATTGCAATCTCATATTAGTGTAGTAATTAGTTAAACAAAGGAAGTGGAAGGTAAAAGTAAAGAAAAAGAGAAGAAACGCACAAAAATATGCTGAAAGATAAAATTCACATGAAACTAAGGCAGAAAAAAACACCAATTCAAGAAGCACCAATTTTCAAAATCCCTACATAAGCGTTTAGTGCTTCGTAGAATAATGAAGAAAACCGAATATGCATTTTGGAAGCTCATATGTCAACCAAAGGAAACTCAAAACTCCACTTCAAACTATTTTAATAATAAGATCAAATGTCAGATGAAGTTTCTGTTACTACGTTTACACGCTTGTGAACAAGCAGATCGACAGACAGTCAATCCAAATTTGAAATACTTTAGATGTTAAATCGCCGGCGTCCTGGCCTAGGGGTAACGTGTCTTTCCCGTGATCTGGCATCCCGTGTTCGAGTCCTGGTTCGGCCATGGCTGTTCTTTCCCTTGTGTTCTATCGGTGAGGTGTGTGAAAGAGTCCCCTTGTAAAAAGCGGTTGTGCATTCGAGTGTGTGAATGGCATCTTCATATGAGCTGGATGTCAGACTTTTGCCCTCGGGTTTTCAGGGGTCTTTACCCTTAGAAGCTACTGGACTCCTCTTTCCGTTGTAACGCGGACACGACATCATCAAATGTTAAATCAAATATTACTCATTTAGCGTGCTTGGTTTTGTTGCTATCGTGTTAAATTACTTTCAGACCGCCGAATTGACAAATTTCCTCTGAATGCACTTCGCTCAAAATTTGATAGAGATTCAAAAATCAGAAGTAGAGACCGTATACGAAATTTCATCCATCAAGCTGAAAACGTCGCTTTTGAATAATTATTGTGTTTACTCATAGGCGTGATTTTATTTTAAAAGATAAGTTTCTCAGATTCTGGGAGATCTAAAACGTGCTGATTCGTCAAAATATGGAGTTCGAATTAAAAAAAAACTATTATAAGTGCAAACTATAAAACTATACTTAAACTATTATGTTTAAACTATATTTTTGAACTATTATAAGTCCTGGCTAGGTACACCGTCAACCCATTCTTATTTGATTGACTGTTGACGAGTTTTCAGAAAGTTGGCACGCTTTTCTCATGTTTTGCAAGTGACGGGACATTAATCTTAAGTCTTATCAAACCTTTAATTACTATGTCTTACTATAAAAAGTATCCAGAAACTGAATTGAAGCTTCAAGTGGCCCAAATAATGTTCAAAACCGGGAAAATGAAATGCAATCATTCATTTTGTGAAAATTTAATAATATGGAATGTGTTAAATATAATTAGTATTCTGTAGTTTTTTTCATTTTCTGTTAAACTCATCTTTAATTAGGAATCTGTTTTATACATGAAAAAACAATATTTTGAAAACTTATGATATAAATAATTTATATACCTTCTTCCTACATTTATCCTTTAAGCTTTATACATGATTTCAGTCTTAAACCCTTAGAAGCCACAAAGACGCCAGAAAAACTGAAATTTATTCTAAGTGAGAGATTAAGAGCTATTGAAGGTGTTTGCATATCTGTCGTCAGGCTTTGTCACAAGACACAAAATATAAATTAGAGAAATGTTCCAAAAACTTTGTGAAGTTTTATAACACAGATGTAGATGAAAACCTAATCCAAGAAATTTGTTATGGGATTTGATTTTGATTGAAAGAGATGTAAATAACGCACAAGGCATATTGCAATGTATACTAAATAATAATTATAATGAGTTATTTCTAAATGTATTAACTGTGTTAAAACTTTTTCTTACGTTGCCAGTTACTACAGCTAGTGCTGAGCGCTCTTTCAGCAAATTAAAATTAATAAAGAATTATCTTCGGTCAAGCATGTGTTCAAAACGCTTAACCCATCGAGCGCCGACTGTCTAGCTTAAGAATGTTATTAACCCTTCAACCGGCTGGAACGTAGAAAGTCACTCCAACGTGTCTCTTGAATACCGGCTGGAACGTAGGAAGTTGCTTTCCGAAAACTGTTTTGAACCCGGCTGGAACGTAGGAAGTTGCTTTCCGCAAACTGCTATTAACCCGGCTCCAACGTAGAAAGTCGTCAATGCTTTCCCCCTTAAATGCAATAAACGGGGTGGGTCATCTGCTTGTTAAGGTCATTTTGTGGTTTTCGCTGACAGTTAGAATTTGGGTGGTCCCTCCAATTAGGGGAACGAACTCCCGAAAAGGGGAAATAACGCTTTTCGTAAGAATTCGCGATTGCAGGATCGATTGGTGATATGAGCTGTATACTTCATTTCTGATTTGGATATTTCATTATTTCGCCACAAATTTAATATCCAAATGAAAACTATTATACTTATTAAAGGTAGGGAATCCCTCATATTTACATGTCATAATCATGTATAACAGTTAATGATTGTGATTAGTTCGCAAAAAAGTACGTTTGAACTTTTAATAATACTTTTATTAAAATGCTGTAAAATATAAAAAAACAAATCCTTATATAAAATTTTTAAATTTATTTTCATCCCAATTATTAAGCGAGACAAATATTTATTTATAAATGTAATTTTAACTATTGTTTAAGCTTTGTATATAGATTTTGGCCAAGCATTTAATACGTAATGAAAGGCAAATTTGAAAATTTTTGGATATAATTATTTATTTTTTACTGTTTAGAATGAGTTTTTAGTAAAATCGTTTTTAATTTTTTTTATAGACGTTTTTATTTAAAGTATCTTGATAAATGTAGTTACTATTATTCTCTTATACTGCTTAATATTATTTTTTATTTCACTATTTAAATACAAGCGTTGTTCACTGGTTTTTTCAAATCATATTTGTCTTTCGTTTTTTTTTGGGGGGGGGAGAGGGCTCAGGTTATAAAAAAAACCGCTTTTTTTATAAATATAAAAAATATTTTTTTAGAAATTATATCTTTAAAATATATAATTATATTATAAATATATATTTAAAATCTCTATAAAAAAATCAAAGCACATTCAAATGGGAGGAAGAGTTGTGTCTTGTGACGGGCTGCGAAAAGCGTAAATGAAAAAAATTACTTGGTAATAATAAGGACTATTAAAAAAAGTTTGGCATATGAAAGAAAGAAAATATATTTAATAAATGGAAAACATTTATTTATATTCTTCAAAATTGGATGATGTGTATGATATTGCTTTGAAGAATAGAATTAATGAATGTATCTGTGCAATTATAATTATTGCTTTGCAATAAAACAGCATTAACTATTTAATGCAATTAAATAAATGCATTAAAGGCTGATACGATTTCTAACTGTTTGAACGTATCACAAGGCTGTGGATTCAGAACTTTTTTTATCTATGGATCTAGGTTCCTTTCAATTGCTAGTATTCGGTAAGAAAATCCATGTGTTTCTCTATGTGAAAGTAGTTTTTCGGCTTGTTCGCATTGTTAAAAGAAGTTTTACGATCAAATCAAGCAGTAAAATGTCGGTAGGTTTAGTGCTTAAAGTTGCCCAAGTTACATTACAAAGAGAAGTGTTACATCTGGTGAACAACAGCCTATTCAAGGAAAATTAGTGTCTCAAAATGGGTTATATAGAACATGCGCCAGGCAGATTGTACAATAGAAGTACTTTTAATACGAATCTTGCATTGAAAGGGAGGATATTTTCCCTTGCTAGGCATTCAGCAAGACAAGAATTAATTCTTGAAAGAGGTTTTGAGTAGTTCTTTTAATCTTTACCATTCTTGAAATTTATGAGTCTTGGATTCAAAAGATTAATTCATCACTCCTGAAAGCGGTGTTCTTTTTATTAAGTTAACGTGGTTATTATGGCAATAATCTATGAAAAAAAGTTTTTAAGCTTTGCTCTTTAATCAGTTTTAGATTTTATGTCAAACAAAGTGTGTGCTCTACTATTTTTGATTTTCATATCCATTAAAGTTTTTTTTTCATAGAAGATTTAAAGACGTATTTCTTAATATATTCAATAATAAGTAATGACTAAAAAATAAAATAAAAAATTCGATTTCTCTGTTCACTAATACAATGCAAGTGGGTTTTCTTACTAAATTTGTTTATATTCTGGTTGAAATTCGGCTATTGATCAGATACTACTGAAGATTGTTTCCAATAGAAAAATTGCTTCCTTTAGGAAATTTATTTCTAATGCACTTCCTAAGGGCAATCCTAATAGCAATTTTCAAAAATGAGCTAAAAATGTTTCACCAATGCTTGATTCTGCACTTGAACTTTATCTAAAGTATAACAGAATTTTTAACAAAAGCATACCACTGAAAGATACTCAGCATTAAATAATTAGTTGGATCATATCTTGATATCAACAATGGAAAAAAATTAGGTTGAAATGATAGAAGCAACAATGAAGACAATTTAATTTCACTTCCATAATGAAATACTATATTGATGTAAAATATGCTTAAATTCGATAAATTAATATACAAATGTCAAATTAGTTAATTTACTTTTCTTCGAATTACCACGGAAAAATTTTAATTAAAATTTTTACTATGCTTTAAAAATTCATAATTTACGAAAATAGTAGCGTTTGAATTTTTAAAAAGCTATTTGTGAATATTATTTTTGCTTTGATAAAAAGTAGTTACAGATGATAAGAACATCACGAGACATTTAACATTATGAGAACATTTTAACATCATGAGACCACGATGAGTCATCTGTGACTAGACCACCAATAACTTGCTGCTTTATCACACCAACATGATTCTCCGACCTGTCTGCTAATTAATTCTATGATGTAACAATTCACGCTTATCTCTATTTTTCTTAAAAATATAAAATAACTTATATATATATATTATTTCTGATTTAGCACAACCTTCTTAATATGTAATGTCACTGTTAAGCAAATTTTCTCCCATCCAATTTTTGTGACCGGAGGATAAGATCATTTAAATGAAGAATTTCTGCCCTTCTTGCACAAACTGGAAAAATAAGGAACTGGTAAAATAATAAAATAATTACAGATTCATTAATATCTATAATTTGTTTTATTTTAATGAGTGTGCCAAAATTTGTAGCAAGTATTTTTATTGTTGCAATGAAATAAAAACCTTAATTTTCACTCACTGGTTTTAAACGTTATTGAAGTTATGATTACTTACTCTAGATTGTTTTTCATTTATTTTATTGTGCATCTACCTTTTGAAATTCACATGCAGCGAAATACCTTATAAATATTGCCAGTGAAATTCGTTTGAATTGTTCAGAAATGAAGAGCATGGAAGCAAAAGTCTGAAAGGGTAATTCTTAACTGTTGGACACATGCAGCTAAGTCTCATTTTTCGTAAATTATCTACGAGATAATTTACGAATTTTCATAAAAAATCATAATGTTGTAACTTAATAAAATGGGTACAGTTGAAATTTTGATTTCATTGATGGAGTTAGATGAAAGAAAGATTCTTCGCAATATTTAACGCCAGAGAAATGCTTGGATTTATGAAAATATTTCTGCACTGACTATAAGTTATTTTTACCAAGATTTGTGACAAAATTAGGAATGATATAAGAAATTGACATTCAAAATATTCACTTATTAAAAATATGAATGAAATGATGATTTTTATCAGATATAAGCCTCGTGAGTAAATGGATACACTATGTTTTCTTATTTTAGCATTAAAATTAACTTTAAAAATTTATTATTTCAACTTATTTTTTAATTATTTCAAAATAAGATAATTAGTCAAAAATATTCAAGTTAATAATATTTTCATCAACATATTATCATTAAAATATTCACCTACTATATATTGACAAAAGATTGTTTTATTATTTTTCAAAACTTAAAAAAATGAAATGAAAAACAAAAATCAAAAAATAAACAAAAATTTTTTATAAATTTTTATTTATAATTTTCAATAACAGATTATAACAGATTTATATCCGAAATGAATGTAGTATTTTTAAATTAATAATAATTTTTTATAATTTATTTCAATCAGGGAGCTATAAATCATGCTATTTTCATTTCGAATACCAAATATGCGAGTAAAAGGCTTACAACTAAAAATTAGAAAAAACTTAAGTAAAATTCACTGAATGTCAGTAAAAAGAATGTATTATATTCGTAATGCAATTTGATGAATGATAATTCCTTTTAAATAATTTATTAAACAAATTTTTCTATTACTAATAAAAATTTATAAAATCATACTGCGGATTTTTTTTTAAATTTATTTTTGAACAAATTCTATTTTCTGCAAACATTGCAGATTAAAAGAGAAGTTCTTAGTTCTCAGAGCGAAAACCAACTTCTTAGTTGAAAAACCGCATGGCAATTGCCCTGCGTCGACAGATTTATTACTTGATTGATCAGTCAGTCCTATTCAAAATCCCCGGTGTTTAGGGGGTGGCGATGGTCGAGACGCGGGAAAGTTTACCCCCTGTTGTTAATGGTCAGGGGAAAGCAAAAACATACCAGGCCGGTTTAGGAACGTTCTGCCAATTTCTTTTCTAGTAAATTGTGTTCAACCTTTATTTTGACTGCGGCCGTTTTAAGAACATTCTTAAGCTGGACAGCCGACGCTCGATGGGTTAAAACGGCCGCAGTCAAAATAAAGGTTGAACACAATTTACTAGAAAAGAAATTGGCAGAACGTTCGTAAACCGGCCTGGTATGTTTTTGCTTTCCCCTGACCATTAACAACAGGGGGTAAACTTTCCCGCGTCTCGACCATCACCACCCCCTAAACACCGGGGATTTTGAATAGTACTGACTGATCAATCAAGTAATAAATCTGTCGACGCAGGGCAATTGCCATGCGGTTTTTCAACTAAGAAGTTGGTTTTCACTCTGAGAACTAAGAACTTGTCTTTTAATCTGCAACAGAAAATAGAATTTGTTCAAAAATAAATTTTTAAAAAATTCCTCAATATGATTTTATAAATTTTTATTAGTAATAGAAACATTTGTTTAATAAATTATTTCAAAGGAATTATCATTCATCAAATTGCATTACGAATATAATACATTCTTTTTACTGACATTCAGTGAATTTTAATTAAGTTTTTTACTAATTTTTAGTTGTAAGCATTTTACTCGCATATTATATATATAATGGATGAATATATAGTTGTCTGATTAAAATAAATTATAAAAATTTATTATTAATAATTTAAAAATACTACATTCATTTCGGATATAAATCTGTTATTGAAAATTATAAATAAATATTTGTATTATTTTTTTTTTTAGATTTTTGTTTTTCATTCCATTTTTTTAAGTTCTGAAAATAATAAAGCAATCTTTTGTCAATATATAGTGGGTGAATATTTTATTGATAATATGTTGATGAAAATATTATTAATTTGAATATTTTTGACTTATTATCTTATTTTGAAATAATTAAAAGAATAAGTTGAAATAATAAATTTTTAAAGTTAATTTTAATACTGAAATAAGAAAACATATTAATGTATCCATTTACTCACGAGACTTATATCTGATAATAATAATCATTTCATTCATATTTTTAATAAGAGAATATTTTGAATGTCAACTTCTTAGATCATTCCTAATCTTGACGCAAATCTTGGTAAAAATGACATAGTCAGTGCAGAAATATTTTCATAAATCCATGCATTTCTCTGCTGTCAAATATTGCGAAGAATATTTCCTTCACCTTACTCCAACAATGAAATCAAAATTTCAATTGTACCCAGTTTATGAAGTTACAACATTATGATTTTTTTTATGAAAATTCGTAAATTATCTCGTAGATAAAAACGAGACTTAGCTGCATTTGTCCAACAATTAAGAATTGCCCTTTCATACCGTTGCTTCCATGCTCTTCATTTCTGAACAATTCAAACAAATTTCATTAGAAATATTTATAAGGTATTTCACTGCATGTGAATTTCAAAAGATGGATGCATAATAAAAGAAAAGAAAAACAATCTAGAGTAAGTAATCATAACTTCAGCAACTTTTAAAACTCGTAACTGGAAAAAAAGGTTTTTATTTCATTGCAACAATAAAAATACTTGCTACAAATTTTAGCACATTAATTAAAATAAAACAAATTATAGATATTAATGAATCTGTAATAATTTTGCCAATTTGTGGAGGAAGGGCAGAGTTCTTCATTTAAAGGACCTTATCCTCCGATCACAAAAATTGGATGGAAGAAAAGTGGCTTAACAATGACATTACATATTAAGAAGGTTGTGCTAAATCAGAAATAATATATGTATAAGTTATTTTATATATATATATATATATATATATATATATAAGAAAAATAGAGAAAAGCGTGAATTTTTACGTCATATAATTAATTGGCAAAGACTGGTTGGGAGTCATGTTGGAGTGGTAAAACAGCAAGTTATTGGTAGTCTAGTCACAGATGACTCATTGAGGTCTCATGATGTTAAAATCTTCTTAGCATCTGTAACCATTTCTTATCAAAGCAAAAATAATATTCATAAATAGCTTTTAAAAAATGCAAAAGCTAATATTTTCGTAAATTATTAATTTTTAAAGCATAATAAAAATTTTAATTAAAATTTTCCCTTGGTAATTCGATGGAAAGTAAATTAATTAATTTGACATTTGTATATTAATTTATCGGATTTAAGTATATTTTACATCAATATATTTCATGATGGAAGTGAAATTAAATTGTTTTCATTGTTGCTTCTATCATTTCAACCTAATTTTTTTCCATTGTTGATATCAAGATATGATCCAACTAATTATTTAATGTTGAGTATGTTTCAGTGGTATGCTTTTGTTAAAAATTTTGTTATACTTTAGATAAAGTTCAAGTGCAGAATCAAGCATTGGTGAAAAATTTTTAGCTCATTTTTGAAAATTGCTATTAGGATTGGCCGTATGAGGTACATTAGAAATAAATTTCCTAAAGGAAGCAATTTTTCTATTGGAAACAATATTCAGTAGTATCTGATCAATAGCCGAATTTCAACCAGAATATAAACAAATTTAGTAAGAAAATCCACTTGCCTTCTATTAGTGAACAGAGAAATCGAATATTTTATTTTACTTTATAGTCATTAATTATTTTTAAATATATTAAGAAAAACGTCTTTAAATGTTAAATGAAAAAAAAACTTTAATGGATATGAAAATCAAAAATAGTAGAGCACACACTTTGTTTGACATAAAATCTAAAACTGATTAAAGAGCAAAGCTTAAAAATTATTTCATAGATTATTGCCATAATATCCACGTTAATTTTATAAAAAAGAACAGCTCTTTCAGGAGTGATGAATTAATCTTTTACATCCAAGACTCATAAATTTCAAAAATGGTAAAGATTAAAAGAACTACTCAGAACATCTTTCAAGAATTCATTCTTGTCTTGCTGAATGCCTAGCAAGGGAAAATATCCTCCCTTTCAATGTGATATTCATATTAAAAGTACTTCTATTGTACAATCTGCCTGGCGCATGTTCTATATAACCCATTTTGAGACACTAATTTTTATTGAATAGGTTGTTGTCACTAGATATAACACTTCACTTTGTAACGTAACTTGGGCAATTTTAAGCACTAAACCTACCGACATTTTACTGCTTGATTTGATCGTAAAACTTCTATTAACAATACGGATAAGCCGAAAAACTACTTTCACATAGAGAAACACATGGATTTTCTTACCGAATACTAGCAATTGAAAGGAACCTAGATCCATTGATAAAAAAAAGTTCTGAATCCACAGCCTTGTGATACGTTCAAACAGTTAGAAATCGTATCAGCCTTTAATGCATTTATTTAATTTCATTAAATAGCTAATGCTGTTTTAATGCAAAGCAATAATTATAATTGCACAGATACATTTATTAATTCTATTCTTCAAAGCAATATCATACTCACCATCGAATTTTGTTGAATGTCAATAAATGTTTTCCATTTATTAAATATATTTTCTTTCTTTCATATGCTAAACTTTTTTTTAATAGTCCTTATTATTACTAAGTAATTTTTTTCATTTACGTTTTTCGCAGCTCGTCACAAGACACAAATCTTCCTCCCATTTGAGTGTGCTTTGATTTTTTATAGAGATTTTAAATATATATTAATAATATAATTATATATTTTAAAGATATAATTTCTAAAAAATATTTTTTATATTTATAAAAGAAGCGGGTTTTTTTTTCTACCTGAGCCCCCCCCCCCCGAAAAAAAAGGAAGACAAATATGATTTGCAAAAAGCAGTAAAGAACGCTTGTATTTAAATAATGAAATAAAAAATAATATTAAGCAGTAAAAAAGAATAATAGTAACTACATTTATCAATATACTTTAAATAAAAACGTCTATTAAAATAATTAAAAACGCTTTTACTAAAAACTCACTCTAAACCGTAAAAAATAAATAATTAGATCCAAAAAATTTTCAATTTTGCCTTTTATTACGTATTAAATGCTTGGCCAAAATCTATATACAAAGCTTAAGCAATAGTTAAAATTACATTTATAAATAAATATTTGTTTAGCTTAATAATCGGGATGAAAATAAATTAAAAAATTTTATATAAGGATTTTTTTTTTAATATTTTACTGCAATTTAATAAAAGTATTATTAAAAGTTCAAACGTACTTTTTTGCGAACTAATCACAATCATTCACTGTTATACATGATTATGACATGTAAATATGAGGGATTCCCTACCTTTAATAAGTATAATAGTTTTCATTTGGATATTAAATTTGTGGCGAAATAATGAAATATTCAAATCAGGAATGAAGTATACAGCTCATATCACCAATCGATCCTGCAATCGTGAATTCTCATGAAAAAGGTTGTTTCCTCTTCTCGGGAGTTCATTCCCCTAATTAGAGAGACCACCCAAATTCTAACTGTCAGCGAAAACCATAAAATGACCTTAACAAGCAGATGACCCACCCCGTTTATTGCATTTAAGGGGGAAAGCATTGACGACTTTCTACGTTGGAGCCGGGTTAATAGCAGTTTGCGGAAAGCAACTTCCTACGTTCCAGCCGGGTTTAAAGCAGTTTTCGGAAAGCAACTTCCTACGTTCCAGCCGGTTTTCAAGTGACACGTTGAAGCGACTTTCTACGTTCCAGCCGGTTGAAGGGTTAAAGCATTTGCTGTATTAAGCATCGAAAAAGAAATTGCAAAAAATTGTAATTTTTCTAAAGCAATTGATGTATTAGCAAAAAAAAAAAAAAAAAAAAAAATCACACATTAAATAAATATGAATTAATAATATATGTTGAGATTTTTTTTTGCTTTACAAAAAATTAGGACCCAAATGACTTTTTGCAACTAGGACCCTTTGAAGAGAAGGCCGGCTCTGCTTCTTTATATCGCTCATATTGATAGTAGTAGCGGTTGAAGTAGTCGCCAATTTAGCAACCTTGCCTGCCTCTTCGTTACCTAAAATGCCAACATGTAATGCAAACTAACAGAATTAAATATTGTAACTGCAAAATATCACTTTATCAAAAAAAAAAAAAAAATATTCTAAGAGCATTAAAACCAATGGATGAGGATGAGAATAAAATGATTTTAGTGATTAAATCGCCCAGATAATCCGTGTAGATGATAAAATATTTATCCATCTAAATAATAATTTTTCTATAAAATATTTATATTTTTCTAAAGCATATAAAAGAGCCCTTACTTCTTCATAAAAAATTGTACAGGTTGTAGGAAGTTTGAAAGTAGAAATTGTGTGAGGTAAAACAACAGCAAAAGTGACATGAGTAGCTGATTAAATCTGGAAGAATATAATATGTATGAATATAGGCATTGAAAAACATTGAAAAATTGGAATTGGTTAAAATTTTATCATACTGTACGTTATTGGTTTTGATTTACAAGTACACAGAGAACTTAAATTGCAAATGATTGCTATGAAGTGATAATATTATTAAGTGCAAGTGCATAAAACTGTGCATATTTCTGAACTGCTACTAATTATGGATTTATTCCCTATAAGAAAGTAATATTTATGATGCTGAAACTAGGTCACAGACTTCAATCTGTATCTTTTAAAGAGTAACTGCAATAAAACAAATTCAATAAAAAACACTATTAAGGAATAAATTTGAAAAACTAAAATTTCTTAAGAGTGCTGTTAGTAAGACTAAAATTTTTCAGTCATCTTCATATCAAATTATAAAAGTCATAACTAAATTCTTTCATATCTAATTTCATTCGACTGTTTTATGATTAAGCTTTTAAGCAAATGGAAGATGGTAATGACTCGCATTATGAATGCCCGTTATTCATTTTTCCTGTGAAAGAAGTCTAAAAGTGTCCTTTAATTGCTCTTGAATTAGAGGAAACACTTAAGAAAATGACTGTTTTTTTTTTCGGACTGAAAATTAAATATACTGACTATTTGTCTTCTTATCGGATGTAATGCAGTAGCGAGTAGTAACTAAAGATGGCTTTCTAAGCTTTTTATGTTCTTAACTTCGCCGGCAAGTTTCAAGTGGCCGACGGAGGCTGGCACTCATAAATCTTGCGAGAAGGTTATGCGAGAAGGCTTGCAGTGGTTGGAGTGATAGGAAAAAAAGACAAATTATTATGATCCATTATTATCAACAAGTCACAAAATATTAGCGAAAGGTTTTAGAAAGAAGCTCTTTGCAACTTCTTTTTTTTACTATGTGAAATATTAAACTTTTAGAATTTTATACAGGGAAAATTTGCTTTTTGAAAAATTCTCTTTTCTAAATCAAAATGATTATCAAGATATTAATTTTGACATTTTCAATTTCAAAGATTTGCGCAACAAGTCAAGAGCATGTTGGTTAAGATTCGATACACAAGAGGTCCGTTTTAATTATATAAGGTCAAAATCCAATAGAATTAAATATTGTAAAAAAATTTGTTTCTAAATAACTCACACACACATATATATACATATTAAAAGGAATTACAATTAGGCATGAAACTTGTTTGCGAATTTGAGTCCAATAGTGAGCCATACCAATTCTGCCACATCTCTATAAAAATTATCCAATAAAGATCATTTTTAATAGACTTTTAGAACCATCATAATTTATATTTTCCTAGGTGTTTCGCTTTGACAGAAGATTTAAAATTATTTATCGGTTAAAAATTATATATAAATGAATGAAGATAAAGGAAATTATCTTGAATAAGTTGACTTCAAAATGAATTTAGATTTTCTTCATTCTGGCTGCAAGGTTTCCAGACGAAATATGAAAAATGAAAGAAATTTCGATGTACAGAAATACATAATGCAGTTTTTTTTTATTTCTTATCTTCTGAAAAAATTACTCATAGCTAAATTTTAAAAATTTAATTAGAATTAAAAAATTAAATTTCCAAAAAATTTATACTAAAAGATGCACAAATATGATAAAATTTGTTTACACCGAACTAAAACTATGCTTCTGATCTCTTCCTATATTTGCAAATATTTTAATAACCGTTCATGATCGTTCAAATTTATTTATACCGTGCTTAAAATTTCATATTTTTTGCCATTTTTATCTTTTTACTCCTCTTTTTATATCTTTTGGTAAGCTGAACTTTTAAGTTTCACATTTAATGATTTCCATTCAAGGGCCATATTCCCTGCAATAAATCTAAAGCGAAATTGAATTTAATATAAAAAATCTCCCTCCAAATTAAGGTAGATTCATAGATCAAGAAAGAGAATAATAAATCCCTCATTGGAAAGTGTTTATTACATCTTTATAAATTACCTTCTGTGATTTTCTATAACAATAATAACTGGTGAAAAAGTTTTTCCTTGTTTAATTCAGATGCCCTCTTCAGAACAAATTCACTGGGCGTTTTTTGAAAATAACAATTATACATAATTGCTTGCACCGAAAATTTTTATCCGATGTGTAGACAGCTTTCTTACATATAACTATATATATTTCTTACATATATTCTTAATTTTTATTTAAAAATCATTATTTTATTTATGACTTTTTAAATTGTATCATCGATATTTATTTGCATTATTTATAAGTTTTATATTATTATTATTATTTCAGATTATTCTATCATTTTCTACTTATTTTTTCTCTGAAAAATCTTACTATTTTTATGAGTCTTAAATATTTTATATTTTTAGACATTATTGTTTAATATTCGACAATTGTATTACATTCAAGAATATAATAGAAATGTATTAAGCAAAATATAATTCTATTATAATCTTAGATTTCCTACTTTATAAAGTCTCTTTTAATGTATTTAAATTCGGTTTTATATTTTTTATATTATTAGACTGTAACACCTATCGAGTTTCTATCAATTCTACTTGATTAGTTTTATCTAAATGGATTTTAGTTCAATTGTTTACAAATTAACCATATATCATTATGGTATGATCTATTTCTTCATCGTGGGTATGGAAATTTTTATTCTAAACGTAGAAATTATTTTCCCCATGAAAATTCAAGGTTTTCGAAAAAAAAACGTACTATGTATATAGATTTTCAATGCATGGAAGTTAGGTATAAGGATAGTTTTGCTTTATTTTTTAAACATAATGCTGCTGTATGTTCCAGTATTATAATTAATTAATATTTATTCAATAAGCAAAGGGGAAAATCAGCAAGGAATTGAACCTGTAAAATTTTCTAAAACGTGAATATTCATTTTTATAGATTAGATGAAAGATTAACTGTATTTCAAAAGAAACTGTTATGCCTTTGCAAGCACAAAATGATTTTCAATAGTTCAAACATGATTATTATAATCAAATTTTCTGAAAAAAATTATTGGGAATAATTTGTTGTATAGTAAAAAAGCGGTTGAATTAATATCTTTTTATTATTTTCAGGTTCGGTAGATATATTAAAGGCTGTAAATATAGCCCAAGAACCCCTAGGAGTAAGTCAATCCATTGGAATATGCGACAACAGGGCAATCAGGATAGACGATGAAGGCAATCCTGTGTACGGTGCCCCGGATGTAGCTTTCAGCATCACACAGACGGCTGTACTTACAGTCACCACATCACAACTTTTCACAGGTGAGATGATTTATTTTTCTTTAATTATTACAATAATGCAAATACTAATTTGATCCAATAAAAGATTTTTCAAGTTCTATTTAAAGATACATTGAAAAAAAAAAACCTTCTATAAATAATTTTCTGGATTTTTATACTCTTAATAAGTATCTATGTCAAGATGTTCGTTCAGGTCATTTCATTTATTCATCTCATCATAAATATATATAAAATGAATCCAAAAAGAAAGAGAGAAGATAGTGTACCTATATAAATGTAAATGTTTTCAAATATATCATCAGATATTGAGTTTTATTTATAAAAATAAGTGCAGAAGATGAAACAACAGAGTTTACATTTTTTATAATAATGTATGACTGATAGAAATTATATTTTAAAAATTTAAATTCGAGATTTTTTATGCATTTATATTATTTAATTTACATTAAATTATCTGTTATTATCAATTTATATTGATAACAAATGCAATTCTCTGTAATTTCAGACAGGTCAACTATTTAGTTTACTAATCTGTTGCCGTCGAAAAATTTTAAACGAAAGAATTTGAAAAAAAAAAAAAAAATTAATTAACAAATTTGAAAGGAAATCGTACAAATTCGTTAAAATGTTGAAAATTCCTTAAAGAAAGAAGTTTCTTTAAGTGAAGTTTGTTATTCCGATTAAAGATAACTTTGATTTGAATATTTTCTATATATATTTTAAATTGAATATGCTTATAGGAAGTTAATGTGTAAATGAAACGAATGTATCACTCTTAAATTTCAGTAAATCTTGATTGTGACCTCCGGTGTTTCAAAATGTTATAAATTAATGGAGGAATATGTATTTTAAAGAACATGAATTCATTCCTTCTAAAATTAAGAAGAAGAAGAAGAAAGGAAAAAAAAAAGAAGAGTTCCTTCCAAATTCCTAAGATATCATCTTCACGGATTTTTTTTTGTGGGAAATCTGAAACATAAAGTTTATATTTCAGTATCATGTATAGTAGAAAAGCTTAGAACAACTATTGAAAAAGAAAGTACCCAGATACCAACTGGTGCACTTAGTGGTGTTCATAATTATTTTATCAACGATGTCTTTACAAACACATTCTACATTTCTATTGATTCATTTGGGTTATGAAAATATGCTTATGATTTATTTATATCGTAAAAAAGCCATGATTATTACTATAATAATTTAAACTGAGCACCTAAAATATTTTGGAACACTCTGCATTTATTTAGATTAATTCCCAAATATAACCATAAAAAACTTGCTTTTAAAGATCAATACATTTTCCTTCATCCTATTAAATTATGAAATTTTTCAGGCTCTTTCCCGTACGATTTCTCAGTGCTGGCCACCCTCCGTCCCAACCAGGGAACCGAATCATTCCTATTCACTATTTATAATAACATCGGTGAGGAGCAGCTGGCTCTCGGAATCGGAGAGAATGTCACTTTCATGTGCAGGGACAGTATAGATGAACCAACACTGGCTCAGGCTACTTTCCCTGTACCAGTCAATGATGGAAAGTAAGTGTCCCTGATTCTTTCTTAAAAATGTAGAGAGATTTAAGCGCTATTACTGTATCGAAAAAATTAGGCCACGAAGGAGAGTGAGAATCATTACCCGAACAATCCTTCTCAACTTGGAAAGTTTCATCAATCATAACTTAATTGTTGTAGTAATAAACAACTTGATACTTTCATAATATGAATGCTAATAGCATTTAATGTGAACGGGATTTTTTAAAATTTTTAAACGAGTTTAAATTTTTAAATTACGGGTTAAATTTTTAA
Source organism: Argiope bruennichi (assembly GCF_947563725.1). Classification (NCBI taxonomy): domain Eukaryota; kingdom Metazoa; phylum Arthropoda; class Arachnida; order Araneae; family Araneidae; genus Argiope; species Argiope bruennichi. Next base: position 111,548,590 of record NC_079156.1, read on the forward strand.
AGCTAAAGTAATTAAAAACGGGCTTTTGCAGAATTTTGATCTAGATTAATAGATTTTTGTTGGTTAGACTATGCATTTAGTTCAAATAATTTAATCTAGAGAAGCAGAATTTAATTTTGGTTTCGCTAAGGATTATTGCCAGAAAAACTTACATAATATTTCACCAATCATTTATTTTTATATGTTGAATATAAAAAAAAAAAATAGATAAAATGCACATGATTGCATATTTTCAGAGTGATTACTTGATCTTTAAATGCACAGAAAACAAATAATAATAGCCTTGAAATCTGGTTTAAAATCCCTATTTTATTAAATCCCTATTAATTTATTAGCTTTTTATAATTATAGTGCATTAATTAATTATAGTACAGTGCATAAAATCATTTTAATATATGATGAAAAGATTTATTCTGAACCATTTTTAATCTTTATCAAAATTTAGATACTTTAGTCAAAGCATAAATGGTTACCCAAATATTTGTATATCTTTATTTAAACAGCATATTTCTATGTAATAAATAAATTTATCTATTGATTGGAATTTGAAAAATTATGAAAACTATTTCTTAAAATAGAAAAAAAAGAGAGTAAAGGTTTTTAAATATTAAGATATAAAAAGGAACAGTGCATCTAAAACATGCACAAAATGGAAATGTTTATTTATGAAAATGTAACACTATATTTACCAAGACTTCATTGGGACAATGTCAAAGAAATTGGAAAATGGTAATTTAATCGATCGCAGGCCTAATGTGACAATATCCGAGCTTGTTTAATAAGATCCTATAATAAGGAAACTACATTACCATAAGCAAATTGATATAATGGAAATAGTAAAGACTTGTCGTCTTTGAAGATTAATTGCAGTGCTGAGAATACTGATTATGTTTTTTTTTTCTCTTTTTTTTCAATAAAATCTCTTGGGCAAAGTTACATACTTATGATTTCCCACCCCCAAATATTTTTAAACTTTAAACTGTGATAGAAATTAAAGCCATGTTAGAATAATAGGCCTTAAATCTATTCTGGTTATTTTGTATATGAGTTATCCTAATAAAATCTAATGAGATTATAGAGTTTAAAAACATAATCTTCTTGTTTTCGCAATACAATGTTTTCATTTTTTTCCTTATTTATTACAGATTCTACACAGATGTTAAACGGAGCCGTTTTCCTTACTTTAAACAATGAAAGGAAAGCAGATGGTTAAATATTTGATGAATAAATGGAAACAATTTTAATTTCAGAGCAACAATGCAATCTCTTATTGAAAATTAAGCAAAAAGTACTGTTAAAAGTTGTAAAAAATTAAAAACTTTTCCCCTCTATTAAGCTGGTATCATAAAATGATAATTGTTTTAGTTTTAACAAGGTTTACAAATGATTTTGTTCTGAAATATTTTCTGAAATTATTGCAAAAAAGCCAAAATTTTGCTCAATTTTTATTTTAATTAAAAGTAAAAAACCATTCCTATTCCCACCTTGGTAGCTGTAGGTCTAAGCAGTGTGTTCTGCAGAATGCCAGTACACATATACATTTTTATTATTAATAGAGATTATGGAAAAATTGGAAATTAGTTATGCATATAAAAAAAGGAAAAGAAATATTCGTTTCAGTAGATGGTATTTAAACATTTGAAAAGCGATGTTTGTCTTTAAATAATTTACATTCTCTTATTTTCTTCTACATATCCTGCCTTAATAAATTTTATTTTGAATCTCACTTAAAGCTTTAGGCTTGTTCATTTTTTTTTCTTTTATGATATGCTAGAATGAAGATATCTAAATTGTTTTCTCATAGGACTATAACAGTAAGATTTTATTTTTTTTCAGATGGCACCGATTAGCTCTTAGTATCAAAGGTAATTCAGTGACCCTTTTGAGTGAATGTGGTCGACAACTCACTGAATCTCTAAGCCGGAGCGAGGAAGCTTACATAGACACAACGGGTATCTTGCTTCTAGGATCGCAGCTTGTAGACGGTGTGTATTACGAGGTAAAACAATAATGCACTGACCTATTTTTTTATGAAAGACAATACTGCATATAAATATTAATTAGAAGATATTTCTGCGAAGTATATTAAAATAACAAAGTTACTTCTTAAAATAAAAATATTCTTATCAATTAAACACTTTTAAAACAATTAGTTTATTAAAATGGTGACAACTAGAAAAGATATAGTAGCGATTATTCGAGTTAATGTAGAATGAAAAATTGAGTATCTGAATACAATTTTTTTATTACTTACGGCTAAAAGAGAATTACTACAAAATAGATTCTTAGACGTTGCAAGGTAAATAAAAATCATAATTTTAAAATACGATGAATTTAACTTATAAATGTCTCATTTAATGCTGTTTTTATAACGGTTTCTTTGGTTGAAAAACTTATGGAAAAGCGCACTTTTCGCATTTTCTACAAATTGACTCATTATATAAACCAACTGAGAAATGAGGTTCTGAAAATTATAAAAATGCCTTATTCTTTAAAATAATTTTAAAGTACAGGCTGAATACAGTAGTAGAAAAACAAATTTTGAATAACAACAGGATTTAATGCACTTTATCACTATATAAAATAAATAACAGTTTGTGCAGAAATTACGTAATAAGAAAAATATCATCATTCCATGAATGCGAAAATTTATAGAATACTAGCCGCCTTTGGCGACCAGCCGGTTCGCCAATCTTAATATTCGTTAAAATTTTAATAATTAAATATTTTATGCAATTTCTACTTTAATAGCTTCTTCATCAAAATATTTTAAAACTTCAAATTTTGATTATCATATAATTCATTCATAATATTATAAAGGCCTTCAGTCATAACGTAACATGTATCTCTCTCATTTTCTGTTAGCACCCGTAGAATTTATGCTTTAAATTAAAGTGGAAAGAATTTATCTTCAATTAATATAATAATATTTTTTACTGAAACAAAGCATTTTTTTATAATCTGATTACTGAAAATAGAGTCACTCAGCGTTTAAACTTTATGGGCACTAAAGAATATCTTTTTAAATTTATGTAATATCTCAAGAGTTGGTCAACAAAATTTTCTTAGATTCATTATGAGCAGATCGATTAATTAACAATGTTTAAATTTAAATGCATCAAACACTAAGAAAATAAAACGAATCGTTTAAAATAAACGGTTGAAAACGGTAGAATTTATGCTTTAAATTAAAGTGGAAAGAATTTATCTTCAATTAATATAATAATATTTTTTACTGAAACAAAGCATTTTTTTATAATCTGATTACTGAAAATAGAGTCACTCAGCGTTTAAATTTTATGGGCACTAAAGAATATCTTTTTTAATTTATGTAATATCTCAAGAGTTGGTCAACAAAATTTTCTTAGATTCATTATGAGCAGATCGATTCATTAACAATGTTTAAATTTAAATGCATCAAACACTAAGAAAATAAAACGAATCGTTTAAAATAAACGGTTGAAAACAGGTTTTAAAAAAACTACTTAAAAAACGATGTACTTAAAACTATAAGCATATACAAAAAATATATAACTAACATAAATACAATTTACTTACAAAAGCATGCAACTAACCTAAAAATAATTTAAATCATCCATTGATAACGTTGTCATGGCAACAATCAGAACAGAATGCGCATGCGTGAATTTTCTTCGCCGGTTACGTAACGCAAATACGTGATTTTTTCTACGCTAGTTGGGGTAACGCTATGCGGATTAGAAATTTTTAATTTCCTTTATTCTGTTTTATTTTAATTCAAAAGTACTTCAGAATGAATCTGAAAGATTGATTCATTAACAATGTTTAATTTTAAATGCATCAAACATTAAGAAAATAAACAGAACCGATTGAAATAATCCGCCGAAAAATTTTAACCCTAGCCTCATTACTGTTGGGAGAAAAAAAAAAAACTGAAGCTTTTCTCGTTTGGCGCTGGGGATAATGGAAGATTTTTTTGGCGGGAAAGTTAGTTTTTAATTAATAATTAAAATTCTAATTAAAAATTCGAAAAAAGAAACCCCAGGTGCACATTCCCAACCTCCAAGGTATACATGTACCAAATTTGGTAGCTGTATGTCAAACGGTCTGGCCTGTAGAGCGCCAACACACACACACACACATTGAGCTTTATTATAAGTATAGATATATAGTACATAGCATCTAATATAGCAAAATTAGTAAAAATTGATAAGAGGATTAATTAACACCTCTCCATTAAAACTATCTTAAATTCGGAATATATGACTGGATAAATGAGTTGCACATTTTTCATAAAGGTTGAAAGAATAAAACAATTTGAAGTGTATTATATTAGAAATAATTCAAACGATCATACAACAGTATTTCAACAATACTGGGATTAGAGATTTTACTGTTTTATTCAGAAAGCCATGAAAAAAATACCATGTGCTCCATCCTGTTTTTAGAATCGTATGTAATATTTTAAACATTTGAAAAGATTTTGTGGATAGCGTGGAAGTATTTCATTCTTCAAGAATTTCATTTATTACTAAAAAATATTAAAATTCAAATATTTTATTACTATAGATTTCATTTATTAACTTTCTCATTGATTAGATTCCGATTACTTTATCAAAATTTCAAATACTGAATAATTTGTTCTTAATAGAAATGCAGCATAAACTTTATTGCAATGACAATTTGAATTTCTGACAAAAATAATATTTTCTTTTGGATGCTAGTTTAAGGAATTAAAAAAACTGTAACTGTAGTTTAAAATTTTATTAAATTAAAATCTGCCTTCAACATTAAATATAGATAGCTCAAGTTTTGTGAAAAAGTATATTTTCAGGCCTAAGTTTAATCCATTTTTACATTATATAAAAAAATGGGGGGGGGGATGGAAGGATTCGCTATTTTTATAGAGTACTAATTCGTTGTACTAAACCGAAATGCAGTTTATGTTTTATGATTGCCTATTTATATAAAATAACTAGGGTAGAAAGATAATATAACTTACAGAGCTATGAACTTTTCTGTGGATGAAAATACTTGTAAATATATCTAAGTTGCGCTTTCTGTCTGAAAGAAATATATTAGAATTATTACAGCATGATTGCTATAATATAAATTATAAAATAAAATTTGTTTTATCAAAAAATCTGCTAAATTTTTAAGAACTTTTTTTGATGTAACTTATATTAGCCAATTTTAAATTGATTATTGTTTCACTTTTTCTAATTAAAAATAGTCTCATTTTATTATTAAATAAAAAAATATTTTTATTTATAAATTGATCATACAGAAATTATAGCACATTGGTCAGTAACAAATTTTCGAGTTAAAGAGGATGATTGTTATCATGAGTCTTTAATGTGATAGATAATCCTGTTTTTAATAAATATGGCTTTTTATCACCAAGAAATAGATTTAAAAGTATGTTCATTTTAAACATTAATTTATAATTGCTGCATAACAGTGATGGAGCTATAATAAGATATAATGTTTATATTAAGCTAACTGTTTTTCGAAAATGATTTTTTGAAGTCAAAATAAAAGTATATCAGAAATCGTTTTAATTTATATTATTTTAAATAATGAACATTTATTTTTTACAGAATGACATATTCATTATAAGTATCCAGAACCGGGTTAGATATTTTCTTCTCAAATTACTTTACAATTTTTTTTTGTGGAAATGTATTCTTGATAAATAATTTTAGCACTTTTGATCATTTGATACTTCTGGTACCTTCAATTTAATTTCTTAGAACTGAAGTTCAATTAGTTTTTTTCCCTCCATTTGTTTAGGGCGACATCCAGCAGCTCCAGATTGTACCTAGTCCTGAAGCAGCTTACGAGCAATGCATTGACTATATGCCTGACTGTGAGTTTCCTCTTCCTTATTCCCAAGGACCAGAAGATACTGTGTTTCCTGAATTCCCTGGTATCACGAATTCCTCGAGAACAGATGATGATGATGACGAATTTACTGATTATTTGTATCCTGAATCACTCCCAGGGGTTTTCACCAATTACTCTCAACCGGTTAGCTCAATTTATTTGTTTTGCAATAAAACAATCGATTCTAAGGATTTTATAAGAACTACTTTGGCATATACAATTTTACTTTTTCTTATATTAAATATTGCAGTAATCAAAACGCTTGCATCTTCTTATTAAAATATTAAAATGTGTAAAAATCTGAACATGATCTCATGCAGAAAAAAAAAAAATCCAAATGAACGACTAGGAAGTTTAACACATAACGCGTGTATTGTGTTCAAATATCAGATAACTATGGATAGAATATCCTCGCTGTACATTAAAGATCTTATGTGTTCATTTCAAGCAATAGACAAGAACATCTGACATTATGACATAGTTTAAAGAGTCAAATCTTTTCGAATATCTTTTTTGCACAAATAACTTTCGGTTTTCACTTTTAGAGGTATTCAATTACATCAGAAGGGAAAAAGTGATGACTTTTTTTGTAACAGAGCGTGTAATCTCTCTCTATAAAATTGAATGTCCGTTTGTTTGTTTGAACCCTATACGAATTCAGATCCCTTAACGGATTAAAATGCGTTTTAGCATACATGTTTTTTAGCACCTAGAAGATTAACTGAATTATTAAAATGTTTCTAGGCCCCTCTAAGGGGGTGAAATGATGGTTAAAAGATTATTGGTTTTTCCCCACCGTAACTTATGAACAAATCACAGTACAAACAGCAACATATTAAAATTTAGTAATTTAACTGTATAGTGATGTCAGTTGTATAAAGTAAAATTTTCATTGATTTTCAATCTATTTTCCAAAATTTAAACACAATTTTTATCAATTTCACTTTTTTTAATAAACTGTACGACTTAGAAGCAGATGTCTTACAAACGTATTGAACTGATAGATATAGACGAAGTCGTGGATATGGCGGTTAACAGGTTGATATAGGTATTTCTTATTCCATTTTTTCCCATTTCCCATTCCGCCTCATCTTACACAAAGAGTGTAAAACTTGTCATTAATTAGAGGAATACTTTTGATTATTTACAGAAGTATTTCTTTCCTGCAAAATTTCAAAAACTGAATCTCTCATGTTTATTTGAGCATGGTAAAAAAACAAAAAAGACTCCGCGCTGTCAATTGTGCTATCGAGATAGGTAATTAAATGCATAGTTTGAGCTGTACATTTTCATAATGATGCTGTATGAGAATGCATTTAATACAAAATTCTTGAGACTTAATCCATTCTGCGCTTTCTTTCTAAGAAAGTTTTATGTGGTATGATATACGTTTAAATTTAGTCACATCCTATGACTTAATGACTTATTTCTACTAACGAAATCCAATAGAGATTTCTGCAACTATATATTATAAAACTCGATTTCAGTATGAAGTAGGATATAATTTCATTAACAAATGAAATTATAAACGTAAGGAAACAGTAATATTATCAGAGACATGACTAATATACGACAATAATATTTCTAACAAAGGAACAAAATAATTAGATAAAGAATGAAAGTCGTTTGTGTGCAGTTTTTCGAGGAGTTGAGGAAAAAGGGGAGAGAAATTCGAATCTTAATTTAAAAAATTAACAATTTTTGCACTTTTGTTTTTAAAGTTAACTTTTATTTTCAGGATGAAAGCGGATCGGTAAACGTAAACGAAAACCCTGGCTACCATTATTATAATGTACAGGTAAGGAAACGTTAGTTCTCTTTCTTGGATGCTCTGGAAAATACAACGATATGATATATAAATTAACATATAGGTTTCTTATCGCGTCCACTAAAACAGAATTAAATTTCTGAATGCCAAAAGACGTATGGGAAATTTATTTTTTCAACTGTTGGATATATTATTTTATATTGTGAATATTTTTTATTGACTATTTGTTCAATTTTTTTAAAGGATAAGAAGACCATTTTTATTATATTAGGTTGATCCAAAAATAATTGCGATTTTTAAAAACAAGTAGATTAGTTGTGTTTTGGAGTGATTTCTATAAGGTTGGAATTAAATTATCAGATAATTAATACGATTTATTCATTTTATATTAGTTATCTGATACTTTAACTTATTTTTGATAGAACTTACAATATCTTTATTTCGCACTGTTTATATATTGCCTATTTTAACATAGAGTGAGAAAAAGAGAATTTTCCTAGCATTTTATTTTTGTGTTCCCTTGAAGGAAACACAATGCCAATTATCATTTAGAGTTTCAGGTGATGCTAATTAAAATAAATCATCTGTCAAAACTAATTTTTATTTAATTTTTTCCTCAATTTTTACTTAAAGATAACCAACCTTTCGGTCGACAAACTCAAAATGATAACCAAATGACTGGCATAAACGATTCAGATTGGTATAATTTACCGCAAGACATTAGATAAACATGCCAAGTTCATTTCTAAACCTTCAATAGGCATTTACAAAAGTGGAAATTTTTTAAAAACTTGATATCTGAGTGCAAAATAAATAGAAAGAAATTCCTTGAATACAGAGTATAAGATTTGCCGTTTTGCAGAGCATGAAGTTTGCGTATAGAAAGTACTCCCTTTTTAACTGATATATTTAAAATGGTAATGAAAAACGGATTGTTTGCTGTAGCACTAACTGAAGAAATCCTGGATGAATTGTGATAAGTTATTATCACAATTCATCCAGGTTCCATCATGATTCTAACGCATCAGCCAGATTGGAAGCTGAATCAATTTAAAGAAAGTTATGCTATTAGTTTGATAGAATTACAAAGATATTTTGTATTTTGAGCTTCTAATAAGACACCAAATGATCAGTTTAAATATATACTAGGTTAAAACTAAAGAAATTAAGTGAAGTAATTGAAGAAAAATGTAATGGTAAATTGTTCAGAAATCATATTTCTCCATGGTAACAGAAAATTATGCATATATTTAGTGATCTGTTAAATATCTTTAGAATTTACTGGAGAAATTATATTATACTCCCCAATGCATTACTACTTTGCTTTTTCAAATTATCGTTTCTTTTTGTTATCGTGATTTTATGATGACAAATGTCTCACCGATAATAATAGAGTGAGATTGCACTTGGCTCAGTATTTTGTTAATAAGGATCAGAAGGTATGTGAATGTGATATTATGAAATTGAGAAAGGGGAGGAAAAATTGTTATCGAGAAAATGGAAAAAATATTATTGATGAAAGTTCATTCATTTTTTGTTCCACAAACAATACTTCATTTCGCAGGAGAAAAAAACATGATTTTTTTAGCCGAGCCATTTACCATGATTACTCGATATTATCTATCATAACTATAAATTTTTTTTGGATGCATATAAAAGAAGCGCTTTCAGATAGCTTTTCTACTAAATACTTTCTTCTTTCACAAAAGTTTATTTATTTCTATGTTATTGTGTTATCTGATATTAGGTCAGAGAATTGCGTGTCCAAATCACGTTCCAGTCACTAATATTGTGTTAATCTCACTCTATTATTATCGGTGAGATTGCGCTTGGCTCAGTATTTTGTTAATAAGGATCAGAAGGTATGTGAATGTGATATTATGAAATTGAGAAAGGGGAGGAAAAATTGTTATCGAGAAAATGGAAAAAATATTATTGATGAAAGTTCATTCATTTTTTGTTCCACAAACAATACTTCATTTCGCAGGAGAAAAAAACATGATTTTTTTAGCCGAGCCATTTACCATGATTACTCGATATTATCTATCATAACTATAAATTTTTTTTGGATGCATATAAAAGAAGCGCTTTCAGATAGCTTTTCTACTAAATACTTTCTTCTTTCACAAAAGTTTATTTATTTCTATGTTATTGTGTTATCTGATATTAGGTCAGAGAATTGCGTGTCCAAATCACGTTCCAGTCACTAATATTGTGTTATTGGTAAACATATGCATCGTTCTAACAGTCATTATTGCGAGCTCAATTAAAAAGTTAAAAATCAAGTTAACAAAAAACATATTTAACATAAATAAAACTAAAAATTCAAACTGAAAGTAATTAACATAATAAAACATCTAATAGAAGAATGAAAAAATGAAAGAGTGGCAAACAAACATACTCCATGACTTGCATTTTATTCTACACGCCATTTTCATTGGCATGCGCAGGTAAAGAGTACTAAAAGTTATTATATCGATCGTTACAGCTGAAGTAAAATTGTGGAAATGCTGTAACTATTACAACCTGCCTATCATAAATCGAAATGGTTACAATAAAGTTTTCTCATGTTTATTAACGGGGGGGGGGTATCCTTAGCCCATTTTCAATTTCCCGAAAATACTTTTATATGTTGGCAAAGAATCCAAGGAATATGAAATATGACTGCTTTTATTCTCATATTAATTATTCAAGTAGATATTGTTAAACTAATTAATAAAATAATGCAGGGAGGTAAAACCTGGTCATTTTTTAAAAACTTAAACAATGACATGTTTTCAATGCGTATGCATGTTTTTTTATGAATGAAAAATTCTATTCACTTGCTTTAAATATTATCCAGCTTTTAAATTTTCAAAATTTTAGACTTTACTCAAAATCAAGCTTAGAATTATTAGATTTACAAAAAAAAAAAAAAAAAAAAAATAGTTTAGAAATTTTTTGTATTGAACTTGAAAGTTCACCAAAAATATGTAAATTAGTAATTTTAAAATTTAAAATAATGAGATCTTTAAATTTATTCAATAACGTTTTTTTTCACTTATTCGAATTCCTTTCAAATTTGGAATATTTTATTCTTGTTCGTCTATTTTTCGAAATTGATCCAAAATCACAATCTGAAATGAATTCTGGGAACCTAAACTAACTTATGATGGTAAAAAGGTTTGTTTATTAGATAATTGTGGGATGTAATTATAAATTTAAGGCACAGTAGGTAATATATTTTTCTATTAATCTGTTAATGAATAAGTCAGAATTAATCTAAAATAAATCGGTTTCATTTCATAAAAAACTATCTTCATATTTTTTTGTACTGTATACACTGTACTTACTGGTTTGATAATTTTAATTTTTAGAATAAAGTTGATTCTCTCTTTTTTTTAAAGGGTTTGCCTGGACCTCGTGGTTACCAAGGTCCACCTGGCCCACCTGGTGCTAAAGGTGAAAAGGTAAAATTTATACAATTAGCCTAAAACCATTCTGTTATTCTAATTTTAAAATTAAAATGTTAATTAGTTTTAATGCTGTCATTTGTTCGTACAGGGAGATCAAGGAAGAGATGGAATTAGTGGTTTAGATGGTGCAATGGGGCCTCCTGGTCATATATTTATGATACCTGTGAGTATGATCAAAATAACGAAGATTTTTGTTCCTTCAGTAGTTTCTTCATTGATTAAACTGTATATTAAACTTGAATTATTTCAATTTTAATCTTTTCAACGATTTAAAAACAAAGTACTAGGTATTGTGACTGATTCAATTTTTTTAATTCCTCGTAGTAATTCTCTACTAAAGAATTAAACATTTTCATGATCATAAGGGAATAGCAGATTTAATTTTGAAAACTATTCGCAATTTATTCTTACACTGACCTGTCAAGTTTTAAATCTTTGAGGTAATTTTTCATTTATAATAACATTCTATAATTTATTGTTAAAATATTCTATTCAAATAAAAAAAAGCAAGACTGTTTTAAAAAAGAGATTTAAATGACTTGGTTTTTTAAAGTAATATTTATCTTTAAATAGACCTTACCAAATTCCTCAAACTACCATGGGGATTATTGTTGAATGGTTTAAAGAATTTGTGGCGACAGCTTATTTAATAATGAATTGTATTTTCCTAATAATTATTTTTTCATGTTGTTTTCAAATTCATATTATTGCTTACTAAATACGGTTACTGAGACTAAATTTAAATTCTGAAATTAACTTTTATCTGATTCATTTTTATTCCAGTATCAACCTCAAGGAGACAACAAAGGCCCTGATGCAGCTGAACCTTTGAGACAAATGCTTAGTCAACACATGGTACGCCATTTCAACACATTTTTTTTCACTTCCCTTAAAAATCTGAATACTAGTTTTTGTAAAATTGATGATTGATGAAAATATCTATACCTGGAAATATGTGTGTCTTAATGCAATACAAATCAACAGCCATCGACGTATTCATACATTTAGAGCACTAATTTTTTTCAACTTTAAAAGAAAAACTATAATACGAAAAGTCCTCTCCTTCTTGGAAGGAAGTGGTATGATGTGGATTGGTTATGTAAAAATGGAAGGATAAAGTGGAAGGATTATTTATGTAAAAATCTTCCAAACATTTCATTGTGAAATATTTATTTTATGATTAGTGAAATATTTTTATTTCTATTGAATACAGACAATTCAAATTCTAATTTTATTTGCTATTTCTTTCCACTACTCCCTGTAAAACAATTTGGTCTTTTACACAATAGCTTATACCTTAAATTGGCGAAACCAACTCAGCACTTGTCCATTCCATGTTTGTTTTCAGAATGTTCGTTATTCTTGAAGCAAGTGATGAAAATTTTGCATTCCACTCAATAACCTTCTACTCGTTTTTCGCCATTTTGCGATGCCGAAACTACATATCTTTTTTTCCCCTTTTACTACTGAATTTACGAATTGGTTTATCCTGCAGTAGGAGGTTCAAAGAGGAAAATAAAAGCCTGGAAATAAAATTTTAAACTGATTCTTTTTCCTTCTACTGTAAGTTGCAATACATATTTGAAAGCGAGATCATTTCCCAATCTAATGGTTATTTAGTAATTAATTTTTATAATAAAATTTTAGAGCAATACAACAAACTAATTTTAGGATATAGAAACAAAATCCAATATTTTTTTATTCATTTCGATTAAAATTTTTTGGAAGATTTTGTGGAAGAAATATTCTTTACATTTAGAATATGAGAACCCTAGTATAATTAAATTTAAATGAAATTTGCCCTTGGTTTTTCGCAGGACAAAAAAATTGATAATAGTAATCTTAGAAGTAACTGAACTTGGCGAAGGAAAGTAGTGCTTCAGAATTTGAATTTGAGTTTGAATTTTAGTGGCAGAAGAGCCAAATCTGGCTAAGCTGAGCCTAACATTGATTAAAAAACGTAAAACCATGTATGTAAAATTCTTAAACATACGCGCTACGATACAAGATAAACATGAAACAAATGTTAAACAGCGAAGAATAAGTAATAAAATAGCAAAATATTAAAATTTCAAATGAAATCTAAAGTTCATATAAACATCTCAAATACAAAAAAGGCTAAAATATGAAGAAATTTTTTTTAAATTTTTGATAAAAATCCAATACGTCTAAGGAAAGCAAACAACTGTAGGTGGGGTCTTTCCCCCAACAGATCTTTCAGAAATACATCAGTAGTGCCAAAAAAATATAAGCGAAAGGGATTGAAATCAGGACACTTTGTTAAAATATGATCTATCGAGTCTGGTATTCTGCATGAGGAACATATCGGTGCCGGGTCTCTAAATAACAAATGCTTGTGAGTGTAACGAGTAGGACCAATTCGAAGGCGAGTCAGCGAACGAGTTGCTTCAGAAATGTTAGTCATTTTCGAAATCACTTGAAATAAAGATTATTTCAAGATCATAAACAATGTCTTAAAGTTGTTAATGCCAGTACAGAAACTATATAGAATTTTATATGTTCTTGGATCAGAATTCCTTCAAACATCTTTATGTATACGCACCAAAAAATAAAGGAATTTTTCTAGCTTTTAATCATTTCCAGAAATATTTCACATTGTCTGGGAGTAATGTCATATTTTATATATCATATGTGAATAAAACTTATTAAGAATGCATTGTAATAATTTTATGAAACAATGAAAAATCTTAACAATTAGGAAAAAAGAAAGGTTTGTAAATTTCAGAAAACAATGAAATCTACAAAATTACTCTTCATGTCATTTAAACTCAACTCAATACATTTAAAATATATTAGGCTTTGTAATCTATATCTATAACGATGATTAAATGATTAATAACTATGCAATAAACCATGATTTTTTTAAATTCCATAACTGTCCATCCAGTCGAATAAACAAAATTTCAAGATTGGATTGCATTCTCTTTTAATAAGGTTTTGATTTTTTATTAAAATTTGACGAAGAAATTATAAGGTCAATGCTATGGATTTTAAAAGGGCTTTATGACTTGCTTTCAAGAAATTTAACGAATTCCTTAAACTTCTAAATAATTCATTTCAAATCAAATTAAAAAGAGCGCAAGCCAAGATTTTTTTCCAATCAATTGAATTTTCATTCTACAAAAATAATTTATTTACAAAAATATTGCCATAAAAATTAAGATAAATAAATAAAAGAAAAAATTACAAAAGTTCTAGTGTATTCACTCACTTATTTGCTTTTCCGTACAGCCTTGTTTTAAATATTTAAGAGCGTAAAATGCGATTATATTGACGCAATATCTGAATCATAAATACTTCATTACACTGGCCGGAAAAGACTGCTTAGAAAGTTTTGGTTAGATTATTCAAGTAAATTAGTGATATATATTTGGACCTCAATGCATTCATCATTAAAGTTATGTCTAAAACTTTTGATATTATGCATCACTAAATCAAAACAATTTTTGAGTTTTTCAAATTGAGTGGAATCATAATTTACACACTTCCTTACTATAATGAAAATATAAGGCTCGTAATTATTGATATACTCCCACCTAAACACCCTAAGCTTTATATAGGCTCTTCATACAATTCAAGCTGTATGCTCAAAAATAGAAATCTTGGCAAATTTTTGTTCTTGTATAATATTGAAGGTGCAAATTTATATACAGAGAGATTTTTATGCAGGTGTTTTCTTTAAAAAAAGGCTTTAATTAATTTTAAAGCAGTTAAGAGGAATTACAAATATATTTTAATTTTAGAATATTTATGCTTGGAAATTCGACTAAACTTTTGATATCAAATTTCGTTTGTTTTTATAAACTAAATGAGTACTTTTTCACATCGTTTTAGTTAGCAATGAGAGGTGCAATTGGACCTGTAGGATTAACAGGGTTACCTGGACCTGTGGTAAGTCATATTTCCTTTAACGAAATTATTATCTCACTATACAAGAACTTAAACAATTTTATACAATTTAATTTAATTCTACATTTAAATAGGAATTTGATTTGCTTTGTCAAAAAAAATGCAAATAATTTGAGCAGAAGAATGTATAAAAGATGCCTTTTTTCACACGCTTTAGTTTTGTCTTTTAATTTAATGCTATCCCGGTTCGCAAAGCATGAAAATATAATCTCTAATATGATGCATGTATAAAGTGCGTAGCCTTAAAATACTTACTCATATATAGCAATACTTACTCATTACTTCTTATTAATTACAGAGCAAAATTGTACATTTTTTTATGAATCTTATTTATTTATTTTTCAATAAATTCCGCAAGACAATTTACATTCTAAGCTTTTTATTTGTTTTCAATTTCTTCTGATATTTTATTTTGTCTTTATATGCCGAGTATTTTTAAATAAATAAGTCTATATTAAATAAGTCTATAATAGTCTATAAATAAGTCTATAATTAATATATTAGTAAAATAATAATGGAACTTCTGTTTTATTTTATTAAAATGTATGAATTCTTTATAAGTGAACTTATTTTTTAAATTTCTTTTAGTTAATCACTCTTTTATTAAAAGGCTTTTTCAAAATTTAAATAGCGTTTTATTATATTAAAATGCTAACTACTATAATTTTCCATTTAATATCTATGCTACTATTAATTCGAATACATATTTCTATTTTTCTTTAAAAAACAAGGGTCCACCTGGACTTCAAGGAGCTAAAGGAGAGCCAGGAGAAGCTGGAGAAGAAGTAAGAATTTTTATTTTTTTATATGCAAAAATAAATTTGATAAAAAATTTTTAAAAAATAAACACAATGCTTGAAATTGCATTTTTAATTTATAATTGGCTGTTTTTTTTAATTTTTTCTGACAGAACATATATTTTTTCGGAATTATAAATTGAGTTATAAACAAATAAAAAAGCATATATTCTTTTTCGAGGGATTGTAAACTAACCACATAACTATCAAATAAATACTATGTTAAACTTTATTTCATTAACATTCATTTCTGGCTTTTACCGAAGGTGGGTATCTTGGCTGCTGGAAGGTAAAATTTCAATTGACCAGTTTAAATTTAACTACTGATAATTCTTGGAAAATAAATATAGAATGAAAAAAAGAAAAATATCAAATAACAAAAATTCTTCCTAGTACAGTTAATCTCTCATTTATGTTTGGATATATACCATAATCTTTCTGATCGAAATTTATTATCTTTAAATTAACTTATTATTAAGTGTTTTCAACATACAATATATATCAGAAGAAGAGTCGCAACTTTAAATATATCTTTCCATTTGGATATAAGATAAATAACATGAATTAATTATAAAAATGAGAATTTAATACGACTTTTTAATAACATTGCTAAAATTTCCGCTTCTGTGTAAGTTTTTATTAAATGGTAATCCCAGTGAGTAATCCCGAAACAAAGACGAATCAATGGGAGCTTTGTTTTGCATTCAGTCACGTGGTTACATCGAAAATGGAAACTAAATCAATCGATTTAGTATTCCATTATTATAAAAAAATTATTTCATCCGCATATCTTACTTTATGATTAGGATATAAAACACTGCTTAGAGAATTTACTTTAGATATATTGAAGGACAGTAATTGTAGAAGAATATTGCATAGGAGAGCTGCACTTTTAAATTCGAATACAAATGAACATTCTGTATGAACACGGGCCAGAATAAATTAAATTTTTGAGAGTACACATTTTCCCCTGATGATGTGTGAAGATTTGGTGAAAAAAGATGTTTCCACGGTACTTCATCTGAATTTAATTGCAGCTTCCGTCCCAAATAGCTTTAGTAGAATTTCGAAACAGGACGATAAATCTTACTTATATTTGACAATTATGGCTATTGAGGAAATAAAGATGCTGATTAATGAGAAAGTCATATTTAGTATTTTTACATGAAAGAATATTTATTAAACATTTCTCATTTTGAAAAAGACTTTTTACTTTTTTTAGATTTTATTTTTTTAATTTTAAGTATGATAGAAAAAATTTAATGATTGTTTCGCAGCTATATATTGTTTTCGCTGTAAATGTATTTTTTCATTACATTTAAATTAAACATAAAGAAATAGACAGGGTTTATAAGTCACTTTATAAAAGGCAACACTGAGTAAATCGTCTGCAAAATGCAAGAATCACTGAGAAAATTTTAATAAATAATGGAGAATATGGAGTATTAATTAATGTAAAATGAAAACAAATACAATTTAAAAAGATTCAACTAATTTTAATGAACTACTTTGAATACGGGGTATTTTCAAGAATGTCTCGATTATAAAGACTTTAATAAAAATAATAGTTTAGTAAAATAATTGTAAAATATTTACATTATTTTATATTGGTTTGATAAGTAACTTATTAAAGTTTCTCAAATATAACAATTTATTTATCTTTTCAATATGGAATTTTATGTTTAAAATATATAATTAAATTGGAGAGGTTATGTCATTGTATCTTTCAATTAATATTCTTATAGTCTCAAATTCTCTTTCAATTAATATTCTTTAAAAGTCTCAAAATGTATAGTATGTGCTATGAGATCAAAAAGTGTTAAACTTTAAAACTAATGAAGATAATAAAATTTTTATTAAAGTAGATATAGCTGTAAAGCTTAAATTTGTATATGAGATTTGCTTCATATGATCAATTTTTCTTTCTTTTTTCGTATTCGTACTAATACGGTGCTTTATATTTTTTTTGTAAGGGACCAAGAGGACTAAGAGGCATGATGGGCCATCCAGGTAGACCTGGTCGAAGGGTAAGTTGAGTAAGTAGAAATCTATTCAAAATAAGAAAGTTAAGTTAAGTTTTATTCTTAGAAAAATATTTTATTTTTATTGAAATTGTATAAGAGGTGTTTTAATAATAATGGTCTTTTTCCTTAAGGGAACCGGCGGAAGAGATGGAACTCGAGGACCTCATGGACCCATCGGATCTAAGGTAATGGATAGTTATAAACTGTTCCCTTTGAATATATAAATGAAATAATATTAATTAAAAATATTTAATGTTATTGCAATAATGGTGACAAATATTTCTAAAATAATGGTTATAAAAAATATATAAAAATTGTGTAAATATTGAAAAATAGCCATAAGTATTATCAAACTTACATAAAATATTTACTAATACAAGTAAATAGTGAAAGTGTTTTCAAAAATAAATCAGCGAAAATATTAAAATTTTAAAATTACATACAATGTTGCAATTATGTCATTAAAAACTAATAAGTGTTGCTACAGAATCTATTAAATCGATTTTAGTATTTATTGTATTAGCGTGGTAATGAAATTTAAAGTAAACAATTTTGCAATAATATCATGTTTGAAATTTCTAGTTAAACAATTGATGATTTTTTCAGAAGAAAATAATGTAAAATAATAAAAATAAACTTAAATCAATGAAGATAAATAAATATTTTTGAGCAGCCATCTAAATATGAATCTGATGCAGATGACTTTGTGTCTAAAAAATTTAACAGCTGAAATTAAAAATAAATTGTAATGAAAATGAAAAAGGTATAAGAAATTTTCAGCTGTGCCAAAATTTTAAGGAAATAATTGTAGACTTAATATAAATATTTATCGTACGATAACATCAAACTGTTTAATTATAGACAAATAATTAAACAAATAATTTAATATAAATATTTGTTCTACCATTCAAACGATTTAATTTTTCCATTTAATCTGCGCAATTTACATTAACTGCTTCGAAATTACATTTCGCATTCATATTTATAGGATAGCTTTAATTATAAATATGGAAAATTATTAAAATTAATACGCATTTAGATCCTTATTAAGTTTAATTATAGTTTCAAAACATTCCCAAGATTAGAGAAACAAGTTAAGTAAAAATATGATATTATTACTGAAAAAGAAACTGTTTTTTTAATAATTCAAATCTGAATTTTTTTGTTTTAAATTTTAATTTGAAGCATTAATTCCGAAACATCGAAAAATTATAATTATTATGTTTCTGAGGCTATTCATCAAATTGTGATAAATAAATAATGTTCATAAATCAATGATGAGCAAATGTCTGCTTTACCTTTTACTATTCCGATTTTATTTCGTAACAATTTCAGAAGAAAAATAAGAATACGGTATACAGGTGAAAGTTTTTTCGAATAACGTGTAACAATTAGAATTTTTTAAAAAAAATTAACAAACATTTATTATGAGAATATTGGAAATGAAATATTTAAAATGAAGAACTTCGAATTTCTCCATTTTATTCACTATTTTTTTACGTCTCATGATGTCCCATCTTTTTTTCTTTAGGGTGATGTAGGATTACCTGGAATGCCTGGATTACCGGGAGAAAAAGGAGACAGGGTGAGAAATGATTTCTTCTATATTATAACTTACCTTGATTTCTTTATTTTGAATAAAATGTTACCTACATACAAATGATTGAACTTCATTCTCTTTTGGGGGTGTTGAATTTCAGGTAAATCGATTTAAAATTGAAAAAAGTTAAATATTTAAACAATTAATTCTTTTAATTTAAGAATAGATTTTATATTCCCATCGAAAATATTTTCGCGAGTCTTTTAATATCAATAATTCATTCAATAATTAATAAAAAAGTCAACAACTGATTAGGAATTTTTCTACACTAAAAAAAATTTGTATTTATCTGATTGGATTTAAAGAGCTAGTTTTTAAAAATGGATTTCAAATTTCTATGATTTTAAATAATAGAATAATTTCTTAGTAGAAAGTCTGATTATAACATCAGATGGCTATATTCATAAATAAAGGTTATTATAAAAGCTTTGCTATGAAACCTTTTAAAATTTTCTAAATTAATCAAATAAAGCTACAAAATAGATGTTGAGATAAATTTTTATCGAATTTTTTTTATTAGTTGATAAGATGGATAAATTTTCACTTTCTCTATTCTGCAATTTCAAAAATTGAATTTTATTAATTTTGGAGTATTTCATCTAGAGACAGACTTGATTTCCATTGCAGAAAAAGTACGAAGATATTTTGGCTTTGGAATTTTATTACATTTTCTGAAATGTTGTGCCCGATTATATTAGTTCTGGATTTGTTTATTTTTAAATGGAAGCAATCATATTATTCAGAAGTCAGACGTGCTGTCATGATTTTAAATTACAAAAATTGAAATTTTTGTAATATATCTTATTCTAGTTAAAGAAAATCTGACTTACATTACTTTTGTAAACTGTGGTTTAGTTATTTTTATACTATCCATTTATAAAACTAACTTGCATAGTTTTTGCTATTTATTATCGTCTGTTTATTAGGGATTTCCAGGATCTCAAGGGGAACCAGGATTAATAGGACATGATGGACCTCAAGTAAGTTCCTTTATATGATTAATTTTTATTAAATATAGCATGACTTAAAAAATCATGTTTAATAAAAAGCAATCACCCTTCAATTACATATACAAATAGCAGTTAAATGCCTTTTATTCATAGATAAAAGTATTAAAAAGTAATGTAAACAATGGTATAAATTACATCTTTTT
The DNA here is from genome assembly GCF_947563725.1 of Argiope bruennichi. Taxonomy (NCBI): domain Eukaryota; kingdom Metazoa; phylum Arthropoda; class Arachnida; order Araneae; family Araneidae; genus Argiope; species Argiope bruennichi. The sequence goes on from NC_079156.1 coordinate 111,569,182, forward strand.
TTATAAGTAGAAAATAACTAAGTAATCGAAATTTTCCTAACAAAAATAAAAATATTTATGATTTATCGAAAATTAATTTACCATCTTAAAGTTAAGTGTTTAATTTAAAATGATAAGGAACGATTCAAAAAGCTGAAAAGACAACAACTAACCGTTAGTTTAAATACAACAACAAATTATCGTTTTCTTTAAAATACTTTTCAAACTAATTGTGAGTTAAATATTAAATGTAATTCATTTCTCATTTTCTGTCATTTATATTTAAAATGACATTTGATTGGTATGAATTCTCATTAATATTCCCTGCTCATATTGTGTGCAGATTACATGATCATGTAAACGGATTAGATATAGCATGTCAATGCTACCAATCTAGCCTTCAGTTCTATCTTCTAATGTATGAATCTAATCTTCATACATTAATGGACACAAATATGAACATTCAATGAAGTCAAATTACCCTTGAAATTAGCCTTATCTAATTTCCTTAATTACAACCTTCAATAAAAATATGGTATTGAAGAATAATTTCAGAATAGCAATCAACTAAATCTGTAGTTATTCTCTTCTAAATCATATTTAGAAGAGAATTCTTGTAATTTTGGCAAAACAAAAACGTATTTTTTGAACAAATAATAAATATTTGACCCATAGAAAAAAGAGTTCGCTTTTGTGCTATCCCTTTATGGAACTAACTTGCATTGTCTTTGCTACTTATTATTGTCTATCATTATGCATATTTCTATGATTATTCTTATGGTACCTTTACATTTTGCATATAGGGAGAAGAAGGCCAACCTGGACAACCTGGCCTGCCTGGAGATATGGTATGGTTTTTATGTTAATAATCATCATAACAGTCTATTTAAAATATATGAAGCATTTTATCCATTTATATATGTATAAAATATACTCATTTATGCGTAATACTCATGGAACTGGAGCTTTGAGATTGCAGTAAATATTTGCGCATACATTATGCCTGATTAATTTTTAATATGCTTTTTCATAAAAAAATTAATTTTTTTTTCTAAAACAGAAAAAATGTATTTCTGTGTTTATACAAAGCACATTTAATTAATATGTAATTAATTTTTTGTACGTAAGTTAAGTTTTACCAGTTTTCTTTAATTCAAAAATGTGGCAAAATAGGCGAATTTTCGTCTATTTGTGGTGAGTATTTTTAATTAATTCCATAAAATCTTCTACTTTTTAAAAGAATGTTTTTTTTTATTTAAAAATTAATTGATTCTAACAACAAATGAAATAAACTTTTATTCATCTGCAGGGTCCCAGAGGATTCATAGGACCACGCGGATTTCCCGGTTTGCCAGGTCCTCCAGTAAGTGAAGCCTCTAAGACTTTATTTTAAAAATTTACTAAGACCTTTATTATTTTTTTATCTAATTTTATTATTTATTGTTCCATTTGTGTATGTGGTTCTAAAGAGAATCAAGCTTCGCTTTTTGACAATAATTAAAGTTTGAGTTTTACATTCTTAAGCAAAATTTCCCAATTTACAATTTTTCGAAATATTGGTTGCTGCTTTAATAAATAAGCTTTATTAAAAAAAGTTCTGTTCCCTTTTTTGCAACTAACAAGCGAGATTTCAAAGCCTTTTTTAAAAAATTTTTTCGTCTTTTTTCTTTTTGATTGACCAAAAACGGAGAAGCAAAAACGACAGATTCAATTCCTCACATTTTAAGGAATTATGAAAAGTCTCAATCGATTTCAATTCACTTGTATTGAAAATTGAATATTTTCAGCTCTGACATTTAAAAAAAAAATTACTGAGAAGTTAAGTATATTGAATTTTAGATAAGCCTATTTTGAAAAGTTAGGAGACATTAGCACATTCCTATTTATTATTATCTTCTTTCTTCTGGTATATTTTGATCTCAGTTTCCGTGCTTCTCTCCCTCTTTCAATAAAAGCACTTATCTAGCCAAAGTCAAAGGTCAGCTTTCAATTCGTAAGAATCGATATTTTGTAAGGTCAATACAAGTGTAAAAATAATAGAGCTTTATAAAACCAAATAACCAGGTTTTTTTTAATCAACTTTGTGCCTAATATTGTATCAACAATTTTGTGTCTTACACTTATCAATAATTACATTGCTTCATACTTTCTCATTTCCGTCGACATTAGCAAAACTATAGTCCTTTTCCCCTCTTGAATTTATTTGTTTCTTTTATATTTAGTTACTGCTTACTTATAACATTTTGTATACCTTGTTTCAGCAATAAACATATATTAATCATTCTCATTTTACTAATCTAAATACTAAAATAATAAAGATTCATTGAAAAGTTTGCCCTAAATAAATTCTGATATCATAATTTTTTTTTTTTTTTTTTGCTTTAGGGAATACCTGGAGCAGAAGGCTCTACTGGTCCAAAAGGAAAAGAGGTATAGTAATATGTCTATAAATTAGTTAAAAAATTGAAATATAATAATTAAACTATTAAAGATTAATTCCTGAACTTCCTAAAAAGTTTCTCGAATTGATATGTGTCATTTATATTTAGCCAAAAGTTCATGAAGAAATAAAAAAGAAAGCTGAAATTTTACGTAGTTCTCTTAATGCCATAAAAATTACTTTGTGAAATACAATTTCTGCATCCCATAAAATATTTTTTCGGAAACAAAAGCTCTTTAATTTAAAAATCGATTAAATGTCAGTCAACATTTGTATCTCTTTAGTAAATAAAAATTTTCTTTAATAAGTCAATATTTTCTTCTTTTTTAAGGGTCCTCCTGGCCAACCTGGACAACCCGGGCAGACTGGTGCTGCAGGACCAATGGTATGTTTCTTTGGTGATATTCTAAGATAACACCTTTTTGAAGTTCAACACACTTTATTTTCCTAGAACGAAATTCCCATATTTAATTTTATAAGTAATCAAAGAATGACTAAACCAAGAGCAGCTCTGAAAAGGCCTATTCTCTTCAAATTAAGCCACACTTCGTGATACACACTGAGCACAAACAAGGGCCATTCCGCCTGGGAATTAGAGAAGTCAGGTTTTTATTTTCCTGTCGCGCTGAGTTAAATTCCAGAACTAGACTTGATTTGGTCGGACAAAAAGATTTTCTGTTCGATTTAAAGATAAACGAAAACCGCATAGCGGTGATTTTTTTGGGGATGGATTGAAGCAAAGATGTCACACGTATTTGAATGTCTAGTAAGTCTGCTAAACGCGTGGTCTTCAGGACTTCTTTAAAGCGAGGGAACAAAAAGAAATCTGTAGGTGCCAGATCGAGTGCGATAGTAGTTAAATGGCGTTGAGTTAATAAGTTACGCATCCGGATCGTAGTATGCGAGCATGCATTGTAATGCAACAGACTCCACCTTTCACGCCTATACATTTGTGAACAAATATACTGGAGGCCCAACAGTAATCGATTATTTACAGCTTGGTAGACTTAGCCGTTGATGATTTGTATTCTGTTGATAACTCTTGGCTGATCATATCGTTGCAGTCGAAAAACGCAATTAAGAATATCCAGATTCTGGACTCCTATTATAAAAGCTCTTTTATGTATATCGACTACCATTTCAGCCATTAATACCATTCCAAATCGTCTCCGAATCGTACGTAACTCCTAATCTTCTGTGACGATATTGGCAGAAAGGTTGGATTTTGGTAACATGTCAATGAAGTTTCCAGCAGTGTGTATACGTGTTGATCAAAGAGTGCGGCGCAAAACAAGAATAGAATTTAAACGTGCTCTAATTTCGGTGAATGATGGTGCTACTTAACCTTGGATGCTACATTGTCCTTACTCAGAAAAGCAACAAAAAATAATTTAAAAAAATTGATAGAACAAAAAAAAGCCGATGTAATAAAAATTTGGAGACTCATTATTTTGTGGTAGAATTTGCTATAATCAAATATAAGTGTACGTTCTTTAGGAAAGACTTTTGTATTTATGGAAATAAATTGATTTATATTAAACGAATTTCAAAAATTTTCTTTTGTCCACAAGAAAAAAAAATGTAGATGTATTTCCATTAGCTACACACATGCATGCGCAATTTATTTCAAGCAAAATTTTATTTAAAAGAGATAAGCCTATAAGATATACAAAAAGAAAAAAGAAGAAGAAGAAGAAGAAGCTGAATTACAGTTAAATGGACATGAAAGCAACTAGTTATAAAAACTGCTAAGAGCCAAATCTAAATTTTAGAAAAAAAATGGGAACTAATTCTGGGTTTGCGTTAATATGAATTTTAGGATTTTTCATACGACCCAAAAATTTTCTAAAATAATCCATGTCTATTAGTCGTACTAAATCATAGTACTTGGGAAACTCAGTTTTAATTGTGTTTTTCAACTTTTCTTTATAATAGTCTCAAATTCGATACAAAGCAGCATTGTGATATAATTTAATTTTCTAAATATTTTTCAGCACTTGTGCAAGAACGGGACATATTTCTCATTGCAAATTACATCTGATGAACGTATCACGAACTAAAAGCAAACAATGTGATAAATTGTTGAATAAAATATTCCTAAAATATTTTATATTAGAAACATAATTGAACGGTTCGTTTATGTTCTAATTTTTACGGTATTGTAACTTGACTTTCTGATTTCTCAATAGCCATCTTTAGCGATCAACTGTCTGGCCGTGAATAGTGGCTTGTTTATTTCCATTAAATCTCAAATGTATAGTTTTGATGTTAATGATTAACCAAAAAAATGGTTTTTAAGTGTCGAATTGTCATATGCATGATAACCGGGTTATTTAAAAAGTCTTACACTTGCTCTGTTTATTGTGTAAATGAACCATCTTTACACAATAAAAATGTAGTTTTATTGTTTTAAAAATGTAGCTGTTCGGTTCATCTATATTCTAAATTTCGCTATATTGTAATTTAAATTTCTTATTTCTTTCTTATCCCACAGATATTATACAGAATTCTTCTTCTTCAGTTTTCAGTAATATCAGAAAACCACGCAATTAAATATTTCATGAAACAGTGAAAACAATCTGAATTTTAGCGCAACAATGTAATTTATTGTTAAAAATTTGAAAAAAAATTAAAGAATTGCCAAAATATGTAAACATTCTACACATCTTTTAAACTGATATCATTGAAAAGATAAATTTTTAAATTTAAAAAAAATGTGTAAATTTATTTTTGTGCAATAATATTTGAGAAAACTAACAAAAATGCCAACATTTAGATAAATTTTTAATTACTTGTAATCAAAATTTAACAAAACGCTCCGAAGTGCACATTCCTACCCTCTTAGGTAAGTATATATGCATGCATATGCTAAATTTCGTAGTTGTGGGTAAAACGGTCTAGGTTATAGACCCCCCCCCGCCACACACACACACACCATTCTTATGAGTAGAGGTTTTGATGTTTTAAATTTTTTTTTCTCTTCTATATTTGGTTCAAATTGAATGAAATTCGTATACAACTGAATTTAAAAGAATCGATTCAGTTGAATGATCTGTAAAATTACATCCCTTTTAGAAGTCATGCTTCATCGAATCATTATCGAGAATTCAGACTGGAAAATTTAGCATTACTGTAATAAGCATCTAAATGTATTTGTAACACAGACTGTTTCCTTTCATTATTTGAAAAACATAATAGCAGACAGGTGCCTATGTTTAAAATATGGAGGATTATTATGATCCGAAAACTTTTAGAGAAACTTGAAACCAATTTTAATTCTTTGATTTTTTTTTATTTCTGTTTGTTCTGTTTTAATGATCCTCATATGATTAGAAAAAAAATTAGACAAAGAACAATTGCCTGTAGAAAGCCAAACTAAAAACGGAGTCGATAATAAAACGTTTAAACTGGAAGAACATTAATTATGTAATTCTATACATAGTCTTATCGATTGTATCGAATAGACCTCGTTAAATAAGAAAAAGTAAAATACATCTGGCTTACGGAAATCTAAAACTGCAATAAATATTTCTGTTTCCCTTCACTATGTAAATGTAAAATATTCTCAATGCATTTTCTTGTTTTTATGTTATTTCTTCATTAAATGATGCGAAACCAAAATCTTTCAAAATTGAAACCAAAAAAGAAACCAATTAACTTTCAAAAATGAAATTGCCCAAATAAATCAGTAACCCTCGTTTAAAAAATGCAGTCATATTTATTTTTTTAAATTTCTGACTATTTTCAGCAATATGTTAATAGTGATTATAATTGAAGTATTTATTTCTTGTAGTCCTCTTAAATACTTTTTCAGCTACTGTTCAGCAATCAGTATACTGTTATTTAAAGAAATAACATTTCTTCTTAATCTTTTCTTAAGTAACTTGAAATTCTTCAACAAATGATATATATTTCGAATTTCAAAATTTAAAATTTTATTTCTGATTTAGGCGTTTAATATAGTTATAATTTTTCAAATGCTTTTTTAAACTTTATTTTGTCCTATTTTATTTTTGGATCATTTTAATATGATAATCGTTATGTAATTTGTTTATAAATTAGTGCTATTTCTTTTAAATGTGATTTTATTTAAATTATGCTAGTGATATAGATATTTCCAACTTATCTTTAAAATTTTGGTAGCGTCATTTTAGTAACAGGTAAGTAACAGTTAAATAAGTAAGTAAGACGTAAAAATATATGTTTAAATGAGTTAAATCTTTTTACTATTTTTCTCTCTATTTCAGAAATAGCTCTATGAAACTGTATCATATTTACTATAAATGTATAACTATTAACTACCTCATAACTGGAAATTTACGTGACTGTGTTTTAAAAATACCAAAGTAATTTCTTTATTCCTTTTTAAGAGAAAGAAAATCGATATGATATATGTCCTTACTTATGAGACTGATATTTTCCTTTTACCATTCTTTTGAAAACTCATGTTTCAGAAGTAGCTATCTTCGGAAAGTTTTTATATACATTCTGTATATAGTGACTTGTATTTTCTTAATAAATAAGAACTTTTGAACTTAGCTTAGGCATTATCAGCCGTTCTATTTTTTTCCAAACATTATCGATCCTTGGAAGCGCATGTTCGGATGTTTATGATATGTAAATACCAATTATTGCGTCATTCGCTGTCTATTTTTCGTGTATTCACATACAACGAGCTTTTTTCGGAAACTTTTATAACTGGTTTTGGTTAAAAGTAGAAATTCGCTATATTCAAGGTCAAAACATGATATTTATATTCCGGGATACGATAAGGCGCTCTGTCATATCCGTTTATTAAGAAAAATAAAATCAAACGAGTGGGTTACATAATAGTTTATTTTCGCAGGAAATGTTTTAACACACTGAGTGCATAAATAATATGAAACTGTATTTAAATTTGATAATTCTGAAAATGTCGTTTCTTGTTGCCAGTGCATTGTTGCTTTTTTTTGGAACAGCGTGGTTGAAGAAAACATTCATGAGAAAATTATGAATGCTTTTCTCAAAATTATGTATCGATTATCCCAAGTATTTAAATGTATACTCGGTGAGAATTCATTCTAATCTATATATTTTCGGCCAATAGGCATATATTTTCAATTGTAAAAAGGCTTTAAATAATTGTATTTTATGATGTTTGAGTCTATATGCATTTTTGAAAAATTATGAAATCTAAATTTTAGTACAGGATTCTATCCTGTTTGTCGCCTAATAAAATATTGTTGCTACACCATTATTTTAAAAAAAAGTTCAATTTTTCTGCGACTAAAACAGAGTAAGTTATGAAACTTTGAAAATCCTTATTTTAAGCGAATCAACTGCTGTGTCTAGCAAGCAATTCTCTTTTATCGGCGAATTTTTTCAAGGCGACCTTTGAAATTGTTCACATTTTTATAAAATAGTGAAATTGGATGTACTGATACGTTTTAATCTCAGAATAGTTAATTTTCTTTGTATAAAACGTTAGATTATCAAGACTCTCTACATATAATAAAGGTGAATATGTATGTGTACGTTGATGCTCTTCATGACAAACAATTTGGCATACAACTATCAAATATAATTTGGAAACATATATACTTTGGAAAAGGAGAAATGGGAATGTGTACCTCTGAATGATTTTTGAAATGTTAATTAGAATTTAAATCAATGAAAAAATAAGATAAATTTTACCCTTTTCCGCTATAATTTCCGGAATATTATTAAAGAAATATTAATTTTGCATCATTTCAAAATTTTAAAAATTTATTTTTAATTATACCAATTTAATAATCGCGAAAATTTTCTGTGAATTTTGACAGTTTTTTTAAAAAAAAATATTTTTTGTTTAATTTTTAACAATATATTATATTGTTGCTTTGAAATTCAAATCATTGTTTCATCAAATACTTAAACGCATTATTTTCTGCTATCTTTAAAAGCTAAAGGGTTGGGTTCCATTTAATGCCCGAGTAATTTTTAAGATGAATAAAAAATGATGTTATAATACAGCGAAATTTTGAAAATCGACGGATCGTGCATTTACGTTTTTAATAGGGCTATAATATCATAGTCTCGATTAAAAAAGGCTCATGTATACAATGAATAGAACATATGTGAGACGATCAAAGTAACACGACTTTAATTCCTGATAATTTGGTGGAATTATAGATGTGAAAATGTATCGGAAACGATTTAACTGGAATGAAATATTACCATTATTTCTGCAAACTAGCTGATCTTCAACGGTGGCTGATATTTTAATATATTTGACTAATGGAACCGAGAATTATATAAATATATAGATTTTATAAATTTTAATCAGTGTGTTTATTGACCAAAATAAGACAAAAAAGAATTATAATATATATTAAAGCATTCTTCCCTTTGAAAGTGTGGGTCTCTCTCTAATGGCTTAGAAATTAGCTATTGGACCAAAATTAGGATGATTCTTTTTTGACATTTTTCGAAGTCATATACAGAGTGACGTATTTCACTTCTAAAAGATATTGATAGCTCACAGATGGAGGAAAACGTTTTTAACATCTCAACTAATATTTGCATTGTAAGCAGTGTTCTATTCTAGAAATCCTGAACTCTGTATTTTTTTAGTACTTAAATATTATATTTTCCTTAAAATTTTAAAGAAAAATTTTGATTAAAAGTTGAGGATTTTTTTAATAAAATTGAAAATGTTACATGCAATTTTTTTAAAAAAAAATTAGCCTATTTTTATTTGTTGCAAATGGAATGTTTATAAAAACTTTGCTTTTTGAATGATTTATATTGAATGATAAAACCGATTCATTTAACTGATAACCATATAATATAACTAAATTTTCAGATAATGAGCTTTTGCAAGAGTTTTCAATATATCCAAAAAGAGAGTTCTATAAACATTTAATTTAATTTAAAATGTGACATGCCTTTAATATTCGAGCACATATATGCATATATTGAAACAAATAAATTGTAATAAAAAAGTTGTAGACAGTTGAAATTTGTTATGGATTTTCTTTCCAGATCTACAAGAAACCAATTGTCCTGTAATAAGTTTCAACCATCTTTGAAGCATTATTAATTTACAACTATACCTCAAATGATTTATTAAAATATGTTATATTAAAAGAGAAAAATTGAAACTGCAGTCGAACTTATAGTAATGACGTTAATGAATTCTTAATAACAAAGCTTATACATCATGAAGTGTTGCCTTAAATAAATGTTTTGATAATGTCTGCAATAAAAGTGAACTCGATTTATTTTTCACTCTGCATAATTAATATAGCCGCTAAAATTATAATGGTTTTCATTTCTAAATTTATGTTTATTTCCAGGGCCCACCGGGACCTCAAGGACCATTAGGGCCGCAGGGACTCACGGTATGTATTTCCTCACATTTTGTAATTTAGATAGCTGATGTTCCTGTTTTAGATTTATTTATTAATCTCTTTGTTTATTAAAAATAACAGAAGAGATCTGAGTAAGAAATCCAATTAAATGCAGCTTAATTTTCAATTTGAAAATTGTTTTATAAATATTCAAAGTTAAATGCGGAATAATAAAAGAAATTCAAATCTTTAGTCCTGAAAATCGTATAATATTATAATTTTAGCATTTTGAAAAGCAAGCATTATTTTTCTTATCGAGTATTTCAAGATCGTTTTAAACCAAGTTAACAAATTCATTAATAATATCAAAGTGGCATAAATTGCGAAATATTTCCAACAAATTTTTTAAAAATGTAAACACACAAGTTTTAATAATCAAATATTTTTAAATTTGCTATTTTTTAAATTAAAGACTTTAAAGTGGAAGTCGGTTTTGCAATTAATCAAATTATTGAACACTTCAATTGCAAATGGAAAATAAAAATATATTGCATCCGCTGCTGCACTGTAGATTTTAAATAGTTTATTAAAATTTTAAAAAAAATGAAATAAAATTTGCGTCAGATATTAAATCATTTAGACTAAAAAATATAAAATTTTCAAATTTTAAAGTATTACAGGAATTATTTTGTATGATAATATACATTGAAGTTATTGTTTATTAATTTTTAATTAATTAAAATTCCTATTAAAATTTAGAAAAACATTTTTAGTGGACACTACTACTTGAAAATTAACTACATACTAAATTTCCTTACTACGTGCCCAAATATTCGCTCTATACAACTTCATAACGGATAATATGCCAGTTTATAAGCATTACTGAGTTGGAAAATTTGTTTCTCATTTTTCTTAAGCAAATATTAACGATTTCAATAAATAAAATTCTATTTTATTCGCATTCTAGTCACCCATATTTGAAAATTTAATTTTAATCCGTTGATAAATTATGTTTATAAAATAAACATGATTTTTATGTGAAATAATTTTCTTTGGAAAAGTAAATGTAAAAAAAAAGTAAAGTAAAAATGCTGGAAAAGAAAAGTAAAAATTCTCGTAAAAATACGTATTCAGTTGTTAAATTTTTATCTAAAGGAAAAGCACTTTATATTCCTCTCTTTCCTTTTCTATATACTGACAGAGAGATTCATCACTTTTTTTTGTACTTTCAGTCTCAAATATTAAAACCAATTTTGAGACCTATTATACAAAACCTATGACATATTAATAGTTAACACATTTCATGAATTCACAAAATTCCCAAGCAGCAAAATATTTTCTGCATGACTTTCCCTTATTATAATTTAAAATCAAAAATTTAACTTTTCATAAATTTATTTTCCAAGTTAAGAATTTTCTCATTGCATTTAATGGAAAGACATCATTAAAATTTCATGCTTGAGGATTAAAGATTACGTCTTAGGAAATAGATGTGGTATTTGTATTCTAAAATATACCAAGCACTTATTCATATATTAATTGAATAAGAGAGGCAGTCAATTGTATATTTTCCTGGGGAAATTTCGAAAACAATAATTTTTGATAAATTTTTATTTCATGCACAGATGTTATGATTTGATGATAAAATATCAGAGACAATTAACTAAAATAAACAAATAAAAATATTTTTTTTGAAAAAATTTAGAAAATTTTTGAAGGTTAATTCATACACTCATTTTGTCACCTTTCAAAATATAATTAAAACATAATTCTTGTTGTAACTTATATATATATCTTTTTTTATCATAGAATGAGATAAAAAACATTCATATAATAAAATATAAAAGAGTGTATAAAATTTATTTACAAATTGGCTGTCAAATTTATCACAATAATTTTTTAATCAGGGTCCTCGTGGCAAACCTGGACTCCCTGGTCTAGCTGGTGCTGATGGACTCCCAGTAAGTAGATTTATTTACAATTTTACTAGTTTCTAAGGTTTCAATGGAAAATCAGAACGTGATTGCAAACGTTATATATATTCAAAAAGATTTTGCAAAGAAAAAATAAGTAAATGCCAGAGTTTTCAATATTTAATAAATTTTAACGTAATTAAAACTTAACTTTTGAAAAAAAACCCGTCAAAATAGCTACATTTTTGATATTCTGATATTTATATCAAAAGATAGAAGCTTTTTCAATCAAGAAATCTGAAGAAGCTATGAATTTTCAACATTGTTAATCATAATTTGAAGATAAGAAAATAAGAGTTTAAATTTGAAAATAAATCAGAATATTTTTTAGAATGTTCCGGTATTCATTGAATTTCTTTTCTCATAATTACCGAAAATATTAATAAAAGAGGTAAAAATCCTTTTAAGGCTGAAATTCTAATTGCTTAGACATTAAAGTCAGTTTTCATTCGTTCTTGATACAGAGAAAAAAGCATGCTTTTGCTTGACGACAGACATAAAGTTATTTTAACTCAAAAATAGCGAAATAGAACAGAAATATCAATTAATTGCGATCAAAAATCAAATAGATTAATGATATATATATTAATTCAAAGAATCTTATAAAAGAAACAGAATCATCAATAAGTTTTTGAAACATTATAAAGCAATTTGCTATATTTATGCTAATTAAACATTCTAGATTCTGAAATGAACAATCATTAATAACTCTTCAGTTGTTATAAACTTCAGGGTTTGTTTTACATATCTATCTTTATATATTTAAATATATGAAATAAGATTTTTGGTTATGACTGTATATGTGTGTGTGTTTTTTTTTTGCTGAACAATGCTGTTTCTACATTAAAAATCTTTCTGACTATTTAAAAATTTTTAGGGTCCAGGAGGAGTGCCTGGTATTCCTGGAGCGAAAGGAGATCCTGTAAGTGCAGCATCATGAAATTGAAGCTAATAGTTATAATCTTTAGAAATTCTTGAAAAGATTGTGCTACTCATATTATTGATATCTTTCAGTTTTATAAAATAAAAAAAAAAGATATGAGAGAGCTGCGTATCTGTAATGACTATGGTGTTTATGAAAATGTCAACAAGAAATTTTTTTATTGGAAACATTAGATTTTATTATTAAAAATTCCATAAAAAAGACAGCAAGAATTATTGCCATGTTCAACTTATACTGACGAAAGCTCTTTAAGTATGAAAATGCGCGAGTAAATGGCATTGAAAAAGTACAGCTTAGTGATGTTCACTTGTATACTTTGGGTTGTTTATTAGCAGATCTTCCATTCACCATAATGCATGTGATGTTTAGATTTTTCTTTTAGCTTAAATTTTGAATAAACGATTTGCTTTGACGAAAACACAATATATTGTATCAGAAATCTAAAGAAGTAGAAAAACCTTATCTACCGATACTTCATGTTACTCTATAGGTTTTGTATTAATTGTGGGAAAGATAAATTGTTAGCAGAAATATTGTGTGGCATAATAAAAAGTATGTGTTGTCAAAGTCATCGACACTATTGACATAATTTAAATGGCTTGTTTTAATTTTTTTTAACTTAAATTTTAAATAAATAAAGGATTACATTGTAAACTGAGTATGCCATATCAGATGTAAATAACAAATTCGATCCACTTAATCTTCTTACTGTGGGATTTTGTATTAGTTGAAAAATGGAATATCGATAACAGAAATTGCATATAGGAATCTTACATTCTGCGATGTATTGTTATAAAAAAGTTAAAATTCGCTAAAAAAAATACGATTTTTTAAAAACGGTCTCCCGCGGAATGTTTCCTATGGTTCGAACATCTTTTTAAATAATAATATTATTTTTTATTAATGATGTTATTTTTTTAAATAATGATACATTATTTTTTATTCACAGTTTTATTTTCATGTTTTTATTGTTAAGTAATGTTTTCGCTTAAGAGAGTTGATGTGATTTTTACTTGTCGATTTCAAGCATCGCGAAGAAATTAATTTTAAGATGTGCGTTTTTGTTATCTAAGATGCATTCGGGGGATAATGTTCGGAAGCCTTTGTTAACAGATAAATGCACTCTAAAAGTGTCTCAAGATGAATTTTATAGCATCCTAATTTTCAAAAAATTTTTCGAGGAGGGGAGGAAACCCCAGATATCCCTTTACCTGAGAATATTGTATACTTCCCCTAGAAATGAGGGTCCCCTAGAATGAGGGTTCCCAAATCAGAGATGAGGGTTGTTCGCAAACTTTTACGAGTTGGGAACTACTAATTTTGGGCTATAGTCATTATGATTTTCGTGAAATCGATTTACGCTATATTTAGATAGAGTATAATAAATTAAAATATTTGGTTGAAACAAATGACGCCGTTTATCATATCGAGATATAAAAATATTTTCTTTTGAAAATTATTTTATATTTTTCTCTTTTCAGATAAATTTGGGAATTAATTAATTGGCGAAAAAACAAATGCATTTATAATCTCTGTTTACAACTTGCATCAAATCTTTAGCTTGGAGAATTAAAAAAAATCTTTTTACATATTCCGTAATTTTAGAATACCATATGGAAATGACTGATTAAAATTCACTTGATATATTTCTCTAAAAAGTATGTTAAAAAAAAGAAAGAAAAAAACTATGTAGGGCCTTGCCACAGTTTGAAAAAAAACATGAGGCCAAATTGTAAACCTCATTTATTTTAAGAGACAAAAATAATCACTTTTTATCAACTGCTGAGAAAATTGCAATTTTTTTATTTATAATTAATTGTAATTCAACTAACAATTTCTTTATTACTTAAAAATTTTTATTGCCTTTTTTCATATCCACGATGGTTTACTAAATTTGTACTCGATTTGCAATTTTTGTTTAAGATGGATCGAAATCTCTTATAAGGCATACGCCACTCTATAAGATTACCTTTCTATTTGATAAAAGTTCTCAGTTATGATTAATATTCTCTGAAAAAAATCATAGAGTAAAAATAACTTACAAATGTTGAAGAGAATAGAGTCAACTTTAAAGATCTGAAATTAAAAAACAAAATAAGAATAATGAATGAATTCAGAATTTTTAATTTTTATAGGAAATCAAAAATCTAAAGACAGTGCTAAATTGCAGCAGATTTTGAGGAAATCGAAGAGAAGGGTTATGGAAATAAATACTAATAATAATTTATAGGTATTGTTTAATTATTCCGGAATAAAATATCATTTAAAACCTTCACAGAAATTGAGAAGAAGTAAAAGTTGAAGTAAAATAATTCTTAAAACTGCATAAAAATAAAATAAATGATGAACTATTCATCAAAATAATTTTTTATTGAATCATTTTTTTTAAAAAACAAAGCTGTGAAGAATTTATTATTGTTGTTAAATGTTAGTCAGTCAAAAAATGAGCAGTACAAGTCTTAAAAGATATGATTTTGAAACGTTACCTTAATAATCTTTGGGATACCTTGGGATACCTTGCAAATTGTCGAAAACTATGAAAATTTCCTATAGTGCACCTCTCTCCAGTTTATGATAACAAATTTTGATGACAATTATTTTTTGATGCATTTACAATTTTATTTCATGAAATTTATTTCCTTTCCTGAAGGGAGGATCTGGTCCTCAAGGTCCAATGGGATTTCCAGGACAACGAGGAGTTAAGGTAATTTTAATATATTTTGTAATATACTTTTTAATCTAGAGTTTTAATCATGCAACTATGTAAATGGTAATAATTATATCAATATTTCGTGAAATAATCTTTTCTGTAAAAACACCGAAGCTATTATATTTGATTATATAATTATGTATCTAAATGATGCATTTTACAATAGAAAAATTATTCAAAATACTTATTAAAAAATAATATTCTTTTGCATTCTTTTGATGTTTTAATACTTTAAAATAAATTATATAAATAAAGCGTCTTTTCTTATTTGAATATAAGTGATAATATATTGATTACTAAAAAGATAATTTTTCTGTGTTAAGTAATTAACGCATTTCAAGAGGCCTAATTCGGTTTCTCACTTTAATTTAAAACATTACGATGTTTTAAAAATACTTCTTTGCTTGGAACGAAGGTTTGAAGTTTCCATTCATGAATAATGCTTAGTGTTGTTTTATAAATATGACGAAAATATCTTTTCTCTAAAATGAAATAAAATTCTATTCATCTTATTTAACTATTATTTTCCCATGCAATTTAATGATTTTTTTTTTCTATTTTCGAAGCGGAATTTCTGATAGCTCATCCAAATTTACCACATTGTTGTACTTAGCCATTTCTATCTTTATCCTTCTTAAATATGAGAGCAAATGGTGTAGATTTTAAAAATTATTTTAAATTCATAATTTCAATAAAATTATTTTAAATTCATCTCTGTTTATTGTTTTTATATTTTAGGGGGATCAAGGTGTTAGAGGACCATCTGGAGAAAAAGGAGAAAAGGTAAGATTAATCTGTATTTATTTAATGTATTTTACGTTCAGCATTAATAAAGTATTTTTTTTAAAAAATGCAGTTAAAATTATATAAAAAATTATACATTTTTTATAGGGTTCGAGGGGTAATGATGGTCAAAAAGGAGATTATGGACCTAAAGGAGACCAAGGCGTTCCTGGTCCAGATGGAACTCCGGGTATTGAAGGCCCTGAGGGTCCAAAGGTAAGGCCAAATAGAATTTAAAAGCGAAAAAATCCCTATCGATTATGTTAAAGTTACATAATATAATGCCATCCTGTGTCCCGGCGCCTATAACACTAAGTTATCTAACCAACTGGATGAGCACAAGATGGAAGGAAGGAAAAAAAATGTTAAAAGAAATAAAGAGACGACAAATTATCCAGGAATCTCCAGAGAGAATCTCATCGGTGTCAAATCCTACACGACTGTATTCAATTTTTGGTGAAGTAATTACTCAATGGAGGGGACAAGAACACTTAAACAAATGGTGACTATGGGTTGAACTTAGAGGGAAATGAAATTACTAATTGAAAAAGAAAAAAATGATAAATTACATTGTGAACATCTGTATGACATTATAAACACATAAACAAACATTGTAGAGTGAGAAATCTGTAGCGTCCTCTGGGTCCTGTGTTTTGATTTCCTTCATGAGAACTGAACTTTTGAGGGACTTTTCAAAACACTTTTGAATAAATAATTTAGTTGATTTTGACAAGTGGAATTTTGATCTCAGTTATTATGTAGTCTTGAAGAGGTCTTGGTATTTATGAATGTGATTTACTATGGAGTAGATTTTGTCGCGTGAAAGGGTATTCGATGCAACTCTCCTGTACCATTCTTCCACGAGACTTGCTTCTGGCTTTCTCGTGTGTCATGAGAGAGTCAGTAGGCATTCGATGCCATAGTGAGTTGGAGATCCTATCTCCCCACAGCTGTAGTAAGCAGAGTTGGTCAGATGGAATCTGTGTAGGTATATTGGGAATGGGCCGTGTCAAGTGAAGAAAAGAACATCCTCTCTGTTCCAATTGGCAGCGTAAAGAGAAACTTTTGGTATTATGTTGAATGTAGACCGGCCTGTTTCGCCTTCTTCCCATTCCTTTTGCCATCTTGTCATCATCTCGGTTTGGAGGATGTTTTTCAGATGACATCTTGGAAGCTTCATTACATTCCGATCTTGATTAGCCGTAGCCGCCTGTTAAAGTTACACTAGATTTATACTAGTATTTTGCTCACGGCCTCAAATAGCTGTTTCTTCAATTTAAAATTAAGATTAAAATTTAAACTACTTGTTTGAAAAATAGAAATTTTATTACTCTTTCCAGTTGCAATGCTTGCTTAACAGTTAAGTTTGCTGTGGATTGTTGTAGATAATGTCAAAATTGATTTTTTTTTGGATTTTGTTGTATTATTTTGTATATTTATTGCTGAGTAAGAGGAACATTTTCAAGATCTATGCTTTACCTTTATATATGAGATGCATAGCTTTAACTCTTTTTATGATTTTTTTTTCATTCTTTTTTAAGCATTTTGAACGAATTTTAGGGATTTCATTTCATGTATCATTTCTCTTCCTAAACCAAACTGATATAAACTGATAAACATTATTATATATTTAATGTTTTATTTTATTATGTTTTTGATTGATATTTTTAAATACTGCTGATTCCAAATATTTTCTTTATACATTTTGCTTAATTTATTTTCTAACTCAATTTCATTTTCTATTAAATTTATTTTGTTTATTATTAACTCTATACTTAATATTAAATCCCAGTTGTTGTTTCTAAAAAGTAAGCACAATTTATTTGGGAAGTAAAACACCAGAATTCACTATGGATTTTAAAATCCTTGGATTTTAAAGATATAAACAAAATTCAGCTCGTAGCGTTTCTTTATTTCCAACAAAAAAATAAAATTTATTGTTATAAAATTTTATGACTAATAAAATTTATTGTCTAATAAAATTTAATAAAAATGCTAGCACTATATTAATATATCTATGATTTTTGTATATTTAGGGATTTGAAGGTCCAAGAGGTGAGATGGGTCCTCCTGGTCCAACTGGTGAGAAGGTATATTAAGAACAGATTTTCACTTTTTAAAATTATTATGCTTTTATCTATGTGATTAAAATTAAAATTTAAAAATTACGTTGTACTATTTCAATTCAATATACCCATTTTTAAAAGATTTGTATTTTACTATAAGTTGTTCATTTGAATAATAACAATATAAATTATAAATATTCTAATTAATTTTATTGCAGGGTAAAATAGGAATCCCCGGATTCCCAGGTTATCCTGGTCACCCTGGAATAAAGGTGAGTGTGTTTATATAAAAATACTTCAATAAATCAAAATGAAAGTAACCGACTGCCAGCCTAAGTTTGCTGAGTGACTAAATGACCATGATGCCGCAAATAATAGTAACATGAATACTATGATCAGTTACAAAATGATCAGTAACCTCTCCTGAAAATGCGGGTATCCCTTCATCCGAAAAATGACGCAACCACATCACTATCGGTGTGCTCTGCAGGAAAGCGATAAGCCCATTGATTTCTTATGATCATATTTAAGGGCCCACTTAAAGGAATGATTTCAATAAAATAAAATTTTCTTTATTTTGTTAGTTGCTTAATTTATTTTGAATTTTCTTGACAGTATGTATGAATTTGAGTTCTGCTCATTTAATTCCTTACCAATCATAATGTTAAATCAGTTTCAGCTAACAGTTTTCAGATTTTACTGTTTCAGCTGACTGTTATAAGGGTTTTACTGAAATCTTGATTGAAAATGAATTCAACCATTTGATATGTTAGTTTCAATCCTTATAAAATCATTTCCTTTAGAGTAGATTTTTTTAAAAATATTTCCTTCGTTTCCACATCATTTTTGAGATTTTCATGTCTTAGCATTCTGTATCTTTGATTTAAGGGGAAAGCAATTTTTCATTACTTGAAAGAATTATTTTTGGTTGTTTTGGAAAAAAATGTGCCTGTTCATCACCTTTACTTCCTATATCATCTGCCCCAGGATGCTGAGACATTTTTGTGAAGTTGTTCCTACTTTATGATTATATTTTTTATTTTTGATATAAAAAGAATTTTAATGCACCGAAGTTCAAAGGGATCCTTTCCATTCGCTGCAACGGTAAATAGAAAAGCTAAAATCAAAGTACAGAAAACATTAAATTGCATTTAAAACAACCTCAGTTCCAATATCCTATACGATTGTTCAAGTAAATATTCTTTCGAAAAGTTTCAGCTAAATTTTCAATATTTTTGTTGATTTTGAAGTCATACATGATACATACATAAATTAAAAATATGCATCTGTGAAGATTAATTTCATGCAATTTTTAAATAGTTCAAATATATCTTTACAAAAAAAAACTTTATTTTCATATTTATTTGCATTTAGTTTTTCTCCTGAAGAAAATTGGAAACTGAAATTCCTGTGATGATTAATAAAAATAAGATCTGTAATTCCTAACTAGTTTCCAGTACGAGAAGAAACTACTGGTATACAACAGTAATTGTATAGAAGTTGTTTAATTCAAATTATTTTGTAATGTATTATAACTAAAGTTTTGTGTAATATGCCTGGAATTTGATTTACGAGAGTATATCCAAACCATTTCCATTGATTATCTTTACTACATAATTTTTTAAACTTTGACGTTCTACATGTCGATATATCTTTTAGTAATAAGCTTGTTGAATTGCTTTACCCAAATCGACGTATCTTTTACTGATAAGATTGTTAAATTGCTTTACCCAAATTGACGTATCTTTTAGTAATAAGATTGTTAAATTGCTTTACTCTAATCGACGTATCTTTTAGTAATAAGATTGTTAAATTACGTTACCCAAGTCGACGCTTCTTTTAGTAATAAATTTATTGAATTACTGTACTCAAGTCGACGCAGTCACTCATAGGTTGTAGAGATGGGGAAGAATGCAGCAATCAGTAATCAAGAGGTCCTCAGCGTCCAAATATTCCGAACAACACATGATGAGAAGAAACATAAAGTGACATTGTTTCCATTCTCCAGAAACAGGAGGAAAAAGAAAATGCTTGTTTATATATGCATATGTGAAGAAAAAAAATTTTTTTAAACATATTATATACATGAGTATGACAGATAAAAAAAAATTAAGTCCAGTAGGACAAAAATATTACAAACCAGTAATGTAATTATATGTTAAAGGCATACAATGATCTAAATACATAATTTTGTAACTAGGGAATGCAACTATATGATAAATTTGCAATACAGTAATCATCATCGATACAATAAAGTATAAAAATTAATACTCACAGCACTCTATATTACAATTTCTATGTAGAGGACTCAATAACAATTTTTACGCAACAATTTCTCTTTTTAGTATAATAATTTCATAATTTTAAAACCTTTTCAAAAAATAACATTCGAGATAGCTATGATATTCCTCTGCCACTTCTAGTTGTATCACTACTGAGAAGGATAGCTATCCATTTGATACTGAAATTCAGCAAAACTGATTCTGATTTCAAATGCTTGTAAAAGAAAAAAAAATGTCATTACATCATAAATGTTTATTAGTCATTCAGTCATTACTCATTCATTCAAACAAACTCAGGACTCATTATTCATGTCATTAATTCAAAATTTCTGTATAAAATACAAAGAGGTTTTTCTTTAATCACATATAAACATTTTATGTTAATTATTTATATGATAAATAAATCTAATTAGAACTGAAAAATTGTATGCTAAATTTTGTTAGTTCTGTCATAGATCAACTATTTAATTGATTCATTAGAATTAGGTCATAAAATTAACGATTTTGCACATTCATTATTAGAATAGTTTTAAAATTATTCTAAAAGTAAATTAAGAAAGAAGTTGAAATTAAATTTGACTGATAAATGTTTTGAAACTGATTTCTTATGCTTTTTTTCCTTTTCACAGGGGGAGAAAGGTTTCTGGGGCAAACCTGGAAAGAAAGGTGAGAAAGGAGAAAGGGTAAGTAATTTGAAATATTAAATAAATTGATGCTTCATTCAATCATACGTTAAATAATAATAATAATAAACTGTAATTACAAAATAATATTTCCAATCTATAAAATTATTTTGTCATTCATTTGTATTTTCTCAGGGTCATACTGGACTACAAGGTGATAGAGGACCCCAAGGTCCCAGGGTGAGTTAAAAGTTCTATTTTTCCTGGAACATAATTAAATAGCTCAAAAGCCAATGCATTTAAGATTATTTCTTGATTTTTTTAAAGTAGGGAAATAAATAATATTCTTTTTAGTTATTAATGATTTTACTCGCCGATTTTTTCTATCTTTAGATCAGGATGTATTATTAATGCTTTTTATATATTAATTAATAGTTATTAATACATTTAACTATTAATTTTCTCAGTCAGTTCTTGTTTACCTGATTTAATCACTTTAGCTTCTGAACAACTTATTTCACATTTATAAAATAGTGATAAAAGGTTGATTTGACTTTTCTTTTACCAATTTAATATCGATTTTAATTAACAATGATCCACACGTTGCGTCGCCAATACATTTCGCAAAATTGTTTGAAAGGATGATCAGGAATTGTTTAATACATAATTTTTACTTTTTAACAGATCAGTAACTAAGAAAAATGATTTTATCAGAAATTATATTATCATATTTTAAAATTCGCCAATATCCTATTATAATTCTAAGAATTTATTTTTCAGGGCAATCGTGGAGTTCGCGGAAGGCAGGGTAAACCTGGGCCACCTGGAGATAAGGTAATATGACTATGAATATTTTTATGCTTTTAAACTAATCACATAATTTACGAGTTTTTTTAAAATTTCATTGTATTACCATTAATATGGGAATAAATTCTGAAAATGTATGTGTTCAGTAAAACTTTTTTAATAAGAATTTCAGCACACAATTACATTCTTTCAAAGTTGCATTAAAAACTATATTCTGCAGAAATTTTTAGTCTACATATTCTGTATTGTTTTAAATTTGCAATTATGGGCTTTCAGATTTCAAGGAAATTTAAACCAAATTATTTTTGTTAAACAAAATCTTTTGTATTTTCCATATAATATTTTTGTATATGAACAATTTAATTATATCGTTTATTGAAAGAGGATAACTAAACTTTTTGTAAATTCTTGTTTCTAATAAATAGTTCAATACATTATTATACAAATCTATATGAAACATTTTTATTGTCCTCTAAACAGTTGTCTAGAAAAAATTTAGGAATAGTTAAAATTAATCTAAAATGCAGTACAGCTAAGAAATAAGGACTTTAACACCTAAACTAAAAAGAAACGCGCGTCATTATTTTCTGTCATTGTTTCTACAATTTTTAAATGGAAAATTCTTGTACATTGAAGGGAATATTTAGTAGAAAAATTGTCGCCATCACAGTGTTGAAAAAAAATTATTTGTAATTTTATAATAAAACTGCATTTTTTCCTCGAGATAATTTTATTTGTAACGATTGTATGATTATAAACTATAACAAAAGTTTCAGCATGGGAGTTATAATTTTTCTATTTCTAAAATAGAAATTTTTATTGAACCCAAAAGATTACTAATTTTTTCATTATTTATACCATTATTTTTTGCCAAGTTATCATTTTTCAATTGAAATTATTATTCTCAAGCTTAATAAATTTTGATAGGGTAGTACAGGAGAACCAGGCTCACCTGGGCCTCAAGGCGAAAGAGGACCGCAAGGTATTCAAGGACAAAGAGGTTTTGCTGGTCCACCAGGACCACAGGTACATATTTTTTTTCTTTATAATGCAGCACCAATTGTAACTGTTAGTTCAACATTCAATATTGATTATTTAAAAAATGATTGCAGCGAAACATTTTTCTTATTTCATGTTGATATAGTTGGTTTGAGCCTTACAAATATTTTTATTCTAGGGTGCCAGAGGAAAAGATGGAGGACCAGGGATGCCAGGAGAAAGAGGGCCCCCGGTAAGAATTATTCTTTCAAGTTCTATACAATTAAAATTCTGAAAGAATGAAATTAAATGTAGATAGATTATTCCAAATACATTATCTTAAATCCCCCCCCCCTTAAAAAAAGAAATTTTCTTGCAAAAAATAAGGTATTTAACTGACTCATATATTATACATTATATGTATTCCTAAATAAGCAGAAAGAATGTAGCATTCTTGGGTACAGTAATTTCAAATAAATTATAATTCCAAGAATTTTTAAAGTTTTTATGTGTACAAAGAAATCTAAAACATCAGAATATTCAATAATATGCTTTTAGTTACAATTTCTGTTAAAGTTCAGAATTAAATTGAGCGATATAAAATGTATTGCAAAAATGTTGAGATTGTTAAATATCAATATTTTTTTTAATTTCATTTAGGGTGAACCTGGCCCTCCCGGACCACCAGGACCTCCTGGAGTCGTAGGCCCTCAAGTAAGTTAATTCAGTTTCGTGAATCTTACATATTTTAAAAGTGGGATAACTTAGATGCATAAACGTATTTTTAACATAAAAATTTGTTTCATTTTGGTAAATTTGTTTGTATTAATAGGGACCAGCTGGTGAACCTGGGCCTTCTGGAGATATAGGACCAGCAGGTATTCCTGTAAGTTTATCTTTGAAATATTTTTATCCTACAATGTGAATAAGCACCTTTTTCCGCATGTAGGCTGAAGTTCGATACATAATTGAAATATCATGTCTTAATGGCATCAAAATCAATTTAAAACTATATGAGACGAATCTCATCCCCTTCAACATATGGCAGGCTCATCCTTTCATCCACTCTCCTCACAATAGACTTTTAACTTTTGTTAAAAGTCTATTGTGCTAGCCATCATTGTCTGTTCATGAACTACCGGCTAAAAAATTTGCAAATAAAGAAAGGGAAATGAGTTAGTACGAGTTTGAGGCTATTCAAAGATATTTCCGGCTGTTATCTACAGATCAGGGTTGCCACGCCACTGGGAGAACCCGGAAAACTGGAAAAGCACAAGGAATTTGAATCCTCTTCTTACGGTCCGTGCGCGTCCTGAGTCCGGCGCATTTTGTCTTCTTTCTCCTTACTTGTGGTTTTCCGGGGTTCTTTGATGTATGTTCATTTTATCGAGAGTTTGCGGAAAGCTCCGATCGACATTCATAAGCGAGAGTGATCCTACGATGGGTCAGATTACAGATATATGACCATATCTGTAATGGTAACGGGACGTCGGAACGGAGCTTTAGAGGAATGCATGAATAGATGACACGTCAAATGCAAAAACGTCAATGTCCGAAAATAAACCGATTTCAAATTTTTTAATTCAAGCACAATTAAGTAAAGCTGAATTTCTATGGGCATTAAAACTTGTTGTGTCCTCTCTAATGCATTAAATGATATACCTGAAATATTTTTGCATATGTTCACTGAAAGTGAAATAGCTAAAAAAATGTACATCGGGCTGTAGAAAAATGTCTCTTTTTATGTCTCTTTAAAGAACATGAGAGGTATACTCAACTTCATGAAACTGATGACTGAAAAATTTGCAGAAATGGATGCCCAAATACATGAATTTCAAAAATGAATAAATAAATTTAAAAAAAAGCAATCTTGCTTTGTAACGCCTTTTGTTAAGTAATCATTAAATGATTTGTATCATGATAATAAAAATGTTTCATGCTTTATTTCCCCCGAGTCCTTAATTTTGTGTGATTTACAATTAAAGAGCATGACAGGTAATATAACTGCCCCCTTAATATATAAATTTTGTTTTGCTAAATTTTAGATAATGAATAAAGATAAATTCTTTTTCTCTGTATGTAAAGACAAAATTTTTCTTTTAATGTGTTATTATTTAAATGTTAATTTAATAATGTTAAATTGTTGTTTATTTCCCATGCTTCCACTTCATCAGGCTATATTCCATTATAACTAGCACATGAGTGCTATTCGCGCGTTTCCTCGTATCTTGAATATACGTGCAGGGAAAAAACAGGGAATTTATTTTCCGGATTTGAGTGCCCACCCTGACAGATGAGACATATTTTTATTTCTTGCTAAAAAAACTATTTTTATACCTTCTTTACAGTAGAAATAACAGTGAAAAACATTAAAATAACTTAACTCTGAGTTCTTAAATGATGTGATCGTATAAACTTCCTCTAGAATTCATATGTGGAATGTCAAGGAAATATTATGCAGATAAGAGCGGAATTCTGTGCGTTTTTTGCTTTTCCTAATTTTCATTCCCTTAAAAAATTGGGATCCCATTTTCTGAGACTTATTTTTTGCGCCCCCAAGTTCACAGATTGAAAAAAAAATAGAATGAGCAAATGAAGATAAATAAGCGATAAATAAAATCATTTTTAATTAATGATTGGTAGAATTATTAGAAAATAATTAGGCATTAAATACTAGGGCACAAAATGAGGACAGAATTAATAACTCAACTAATCAAAAACAAAGATAAGTAACATAATACAAATTAGGTGGCTCTATGATCTGCTAATAAAATAAATATAAATATTATAATTTTATAATTTGTGGATTTTGATTTATGATTTTAAAATAAAATTTCGAAGTTCTAACAACGTTAAATTAAATGTAGATAAAACCTAATTCAAAAAACCATGTCAATACATATTGATGGATTCGCATTCTCAAAGCTTTCAGGATTCTATTCAAGCTCAAGAGTCATCATTTAATGTATTCCATCTTTGATAAAACATATTTTACATTTAATTAAAATTCTATCTCAATAATATTTACATAATGCCTTTAAAAGTTTCTTATAAAATATAGATCACTTAGCTGTCATCCGTAAAGAAGTGCTGGCTTAAATATAACTCAATGTAACTAGAAATTGAAATATTGGAAAGAGTATAACATTTCTTTTTTTTTTTTGATAATTTTGGTTACAAATACTTTAATATTATTTGAATCATCGAAGAAAGATTAAAAAAAAACTCAAAATTATGAAAATTTCTGAAATTTTTCCAATTTATTTGATTATTGTTCTTTTCAGGGAGTTCCCGGAGAAGCTGGTTTACCAGGACCAGCAGGTAAAGAAGGACCACCGGTAAGTTGTTTCAAGTTCTTGATGATTTCAGAATGTAAGAATATATATTCATTCGAGAAACCTCTCTTCAACCCTCAACCTATCTTTTCAAATGTCAGCATACTCATTTATTTTCTTTTTGCAGGGTCCCCCAGGTCCTGTTGGAGAAAGAGGTCCTCAGGGAGCTGTCGGACCTCCTGGATTTCCCGGAGACAGAGGACATCCCGGACCTCCCGTAAGTAATGAATCTCTCCCAGAAAAATAAAAATATTTTTTTTCTAAATATATGATTACAAAATTTTGTAAATATCAGTAAATAGGAGATTGAATTTGCGACAAATGTTTACTTTTAGCACTGGATTGTTCCCTTTTATAGTTAATATTTTAATATAATTTTTGCATGTCACAAACTGCTTTTCGCCATTGTGATAATGCTTTTTCAGATTATTAAAACAATTTGTAAATAAAATCTGTTTTAAAACGCTTGATAATCGATTTGTACATTTTGTTCCAAACTTGAAGAGATGTCTGATTTCAGAGGTATCTCATATACTACAATTTGAGCTTATTCAAGAGAATGCTGAGCCTGAATTTTAACAGAAAACAAAATACTGATTTCTTCATTTTATGGTTGTTATCGCAGAAATCGACTTGGAACTAGTTCATAATGATATAAGTTTCCAAATATGAATTTTAGAAATTCTCATAAAGTTCTGTTTAAAATTCTTTATAATTGTAATTTTTTCCCTTTAGTTTTAAATTAATGGGACATGCACAAATACTTTATCTTATTTTAATAAACGCAAATTTTTCGTATCATTCCGAATTATGCTGTCCGTATAACATGCATTATTTCTCCCACTTCAAAAGAAATAATTAATAATATTATTTATTTGATATTCAAATAAAATATATTTTATTTTGTATTGTATTGAATAAAAATACATTTTTAGTGAATTTTTCTCTTATGGTGTCTTTTCGTTAGTTAAAATATAAGATGTGATTCACTGCTAATTTTTTCTTTTTCTTTTTCTAGGGTGTTCCAGGATCTAAAGGCGATGTTGGATTACCAGGATCACCTGGATCACCTGTAAGTATTAATTAATACTCATTCATACTTTTTAAAATAATTTAACTGTAAGTATCATTATATCCGAAATTCCATCATAGAATGTAATTTTATAGAATTTCTTTCAAATTTTTATTATGGCTAAACTATAATCCATCAAATATAGCAGATTATTAGAGATAAAATGTATCTAATTTTTAAATGAATTCAATGTATAATATTCAAATGGCATCATTCAAAGACTTGATCGCTTATATTAAGAAAGACTTTATATCTATTTTGTTTTTTATTTCTCATTGCTTTATTTACGGAATAACACAAGAATTTAGTTTAATCCTGCTTTGAAACTACATAAAAAGATTATTTTGGGGGCTTATTTCATAATTTTGAAGAAGAGTTAGATGACAAAGGATAATATTCTATTGTCCGAATTAAAAGGAAATATCACCACACCACCCTATATAATATTACGATATTTTTGTTCTCAATGAATGATTCAACGTGTATCATGCTGTAACAAATGATTAATATTTTATAAAATCAATTCATAAGCTCCATATCCTCTGTTCAGGTCCTACTATCTGATCACTGCGGTTTGCACATTGTAGAAAGCATAACCGTTTTTAAATATTTCTTTCCTTCAGCTATTCAAGCAGTATTCTTTTTTGCAGTTAATCAAGATTCAAAATTTAAAATAACTTACTTGCCAAATATCATATAAATGGGCCCATGGGTTATAATTTTTTCTTTGTAAAATAACTGAAAATTATTCATATAACTAACAATAATTATTCAATAAAAGAAACTAAGAATTTTGATTTTTTGCAAACTTCAACTAGTTTGAATTCATATAATTTGGAAAAAAATTTATGACTTTGCAACTTTTTTACTCATTTCAGGGCGAGAAAGGATCAATGGGATTGCCTGGAGATGCGGGTCCACCAGGAGATAAGGTAAGTTTTTAGATTAATATAACCCGTCTTTCATCTGTTCATTTAAATTTTATGATCTTGACTCAAAATTGTCTTCTTTACAGGGACGAGATGGACCAATAGGACCTGCAGGGCCAGCTGGACCTAAGGGAGATAAAGTATGTTCCTGAAATAATAATCCTTGTATGCATTAATATATTTTTATGTTGATCGAAGTAATGCTTATCATCTGATATTTTCAGGGTGACTCTGGATTACCAGGTCCAATGGGAAGAGATGGTCTACCAGGAAATCGTGTGAGTGTTTATTTAAAGAAAGCATTTTCTCCCCATAATGAACTATTATCATATTGAATCTCTGTTATTTTTATACATAATATTTTCTATTTTATTAGGCTTAATCATTCTATTGCATGCTTTAGGAATTAAATATCTAAAACTATAAGTGTTATCTTAATATTGTAAGACTCAGGTAATACATGGAAAGAATTCTCAATGTTTTGCATTTTAAATTTTAAATAATGCTAATCATGATAAATGACTTTATTAAGTGGACTCGCCGATAACTTTATTTAATTGAAAATAACTTAAAGCTTGAATATTTTTCATCATTTCTACTGCAAACTGTCAAAGGATACTTCATTCTTCAATTCCTAATCAGTTAGTTATAGGCGAGAACACCTCTCTTAGTTTGTATGAATCTCAAATCTCTTTGGTCGTCTGGTTTTTATCTTGCAAAAGTCAGCAGCTTTATTCTCAATTCAGCATTCAATAAATAATTTCTTAGACTATAAATGGGTTTTAATGAAGGAAAAAAGAAATTATCTACTCATTTTCTAGCAGAAAGATGAAGTCTAGATTGCGATAGCATGCGATTTTTAAGGACAGATGCAAGAAAAACATTAAGATTTTAACAGATATATCTTTTGCATGTTTGACTACATAGATAATATTGCGATTGTTAAAATATTGTGTGGATTGCATATATTGCAATAATAGATATTAACATATGTAACGTCAATCAAATATACTCAGCCTCCCTATTGGAAGTTAGGCACAAGGCATATTTATCTTCTGAAAGTATCCCCGGGGGACACCTCGAAATGAGGATGAGATGCTTACGGCATGGTGGTTGGATCCCGCCACCCTGGAGGGTACACAAATAGGTGGGAGATCTGACTCCTTCCATCGATGACGGGATGTACTTCCTTCGGGGACGGTTGTACCGTGGCCGGTGACGGCCTTTAGGACTGAACCACAGTTCCTGCCAGTGTTGCTGTTGCGGCGGTCCAGTCATTCAGCCTTAGGGTTTAAATCCGTGTGCCTTCGTGGCGGGTCGGAGAGTCAGTTGGTTGACTTATCTTCTGAAAGTTTACATATTAGACACTGACAATTTCTAAGGAGAAAAATAAAAGCATGTTTATCATTAGTAAATAAAGATCCGAATGAAATTACATTTTATGTTTACCCGTTTTAACTTTCACAAATGTAAAAAAATATCACACAAGGTTCTTTCAAATCATCTTCTTTATACCAACAAAAATAATAAAACAGATTTTAAAACTTCTAACATCAATTCTTATGTTCATAATACATTAAATTATTCTGTTCTAAAAATGTTAAAATCGTAACAAATATATATTCAAGTTAAATTGCAATTGATATTTCAAATGTTTCTTTTTTATTTCTCCTAGGGTCTACCTGGACCACCAGGGCCCGCAGGACCTGCAGGAGAAGATGGAGATAAGGTATAAAGAAAGCTTTTTTCATGACATGTAGACCCTGCGAAATGCATGGACGAGTAACATTCCGGTTATGTTTTGAAACGATCTTTATAGATTAATAATTTCAATTTTTCTGTAACAATGTTATTGGTTTTCCAAACACTATAAGCGCATCGAAATCCTGACTTTCAGACCGTTGAAATCATTCTTTCTAAGATGAATTTGATGTAGCGCACTCATCGATAGTTTGATACCAAAATTAGAACAATTATCTTCGCAATGAAATACTGTAAAAATAATCAGCACTCTCGGAAATAAAAATTTTCTGAGAGTGCCATTGTTTTGATACCAAATTCTTCATTTTAATGAGATTAAAATGATAATTTTTTTAAATATTAGAACTGGATGTCACACATTTTTAAAGATTATATATCTTTCGAGATTAAATCAGATTTTTAAAGGAATTTACTTGTAAAAGATGACATTATATTTATATGCTTAAAAGTACATTTGAGTTATAACAGCTTAACTTAGCAACTTAAGTGACAAACGGTAATTTCGAAGAATTTTTATACATAGTTATATCACATTAATTTGTTTTGAATTCTTAATTTACTGTTGTTTTTTTTTCAAAATATAGTTTTACGAAATTTAACTTTGTGGTCGACAATAAAAAAAAGAAACTGAAATGCTTTTAACGAGTTTGAGATTTAAAAAAATCGCACGAATCTATAAATCAACGATTCTAATCAATTGAAGATTTTTCTTTTCTCGCATTATTTGCGATTTGATTTATGTAATGTTATCTTAATGCCTAATAAATTTTATATTCACAGAGTAAAAAAATTATTTTTCTCACAACGTCTACGATTTGATTTATTTGATGCTATCTTGATTCTAATAGATTTTATATTCAGAAATGAGTGATAGTTATATTTAAGATATAACTATCATCGATAAATTTATTTTTGGAATTCTTGAATAATAATTTTAAAATTCACAAATAAACTTCTTTTTATTAAAATAATAGCATTAACATCATTTGTTTAATAGTATAACACTAAAGTACTTAATCCGGGGCTTCACATGGTATATAATATGTTTAAGTATATTGCAGATACAACAAATGATATTTGCACAAAAAACGTAGGTACCATGAGATTAAAATGTGGAATGAATGCCATTACTTTAAATGCAAAAGATATTGAAATTAATTTTATTTTTATTTTTTCTACATGTAGGGCGACATTGGTCCACCTGGTCAGAAAGGATTGAAAGGTGCTAAGGGAGACACTGTAAGCATTTTTTACATACATTTTGAATAAAATTTTCTCGTTCTTTTGGTGGAATAGATATGTAAAGGCCGATCATTTTCTCTTATACAGGGCCCTCTAGGATCTCCAGGATCCCAAGGACTCAGGGGAGAACCTGGAATTGCCGTAAGTTGTCTGAAATAAAATATTCATTAAATCACCGCATCGCTATTGAATGCTATTTTGAATATTGTAAATAGTTTTTTAAATATTGAATATTGTATGATATTAAATATTTCATTAAATATTTAAATGCATGATAAATATTTTATTCATTTCAAAGCATGTCTTTTGTATTTTTCTAGGGCCCGAAAGGCGAAAGAGGTATGCCAGGTCTTAGAGGATCAAGAGGAACAAAAGTAAGACAATTCCGTCTCTATAACACATTCCGTCTCTCTCCGCACAAAACAGTATTTAATAGGAAAAGGAAATGTCAGTGTCTAAAATTTTAGGGTTGGCAATAGCTAATAAAACAATAATTCGTTGTTACAAAAATAAAAGAGTGAAAAGTATATTAAATACGTTAAATTATGTATCCTGAATAAGAAAATAAGAAATATTAAATATTAATTTGGCACAAATATCTTGCATAATACAGTAATATAATTTTTAAAAGTATTAATAAAATCCTTCAAATGAGTGAATTTAATTCCAAAATGTGTGATGAAATTTGATTTAAGATCAATAAATCAATGTATTTATTAAAAATAATTTTTATTTGTGAAACTGGAAAAGCCTTTTTCAGATATTAACTAGAAATTTATCATTACATTAAATGAATTGAAATCCAAATCTTAAAGACTACCTGAATTTTAAAATAAAAGTTTTACAATTGAATATATTTTTTCGGTTGAAATGTGGAACTCAGTTTTTAGAGTGAAAAGTAAAATAATTTTTCAAATTGAAGTCCCCTTTTGAAATCGCACTTTATAGAATTTTTTTATTATGTTAATTACATCAGTATTAATTAGTTCTTCAATTTTAGGGTGAAGATGGCCCCACAGGTCCTCCAGGCCCATCAGGGCCACCAGGGTTACAGGTGAGTAAAAATGATTAAAAAAAAAATCTGCATTTTATAATTTATGTTATAGAATGTTATTCATGATAAATAATGAATGCTTTGCGACTCATTGAATTTTAAATATTATATCCATTATTACAAAAAAGTGAAAAAGGTAAATTAATTTTTAAAATTAGCATGCAACGGTTAATTAAATTTATTTGTTTTAAAAATTCTTCATTTTAATACGTTTTGACATTTTTTAAAATTAAAAACAGCAAAGATTGCAGAAAAAAATGGTAAGAAAACATCTTGTTTTTTAGAATACATTTATTGAACAAAAAGTCTTGTGATACTATTTCAAAATGAAGAACGTCTACACACTTCATTTTTTAAAATTATACAGTATTAATTTTTTATCTTTCAAATGGATTTTTAAACAAAAATATTAATCACGATTCTTGTTGCGATTTCAACAAGTGCCACAAGCTTATACTGGTCTTGTGTGGGGTAAGAAAATTGGACCTTTCCAAATGAAAATGACAAATATCTTGACTTTTTAAAAACAAGGCTTTGTTTGTACAAAAGATTGCAGAATATATTACTGTATATATTGAAGCTGTTTTATAGAATTGAATCAGTAGGGATGATAAAGCGCTTGACTCACTGTGTCTAAACACGGTTTTAAAAATTTATTGAATACATTTGTGAAATTAAATTTTAAAAATACACTTTATTATTAAAGTAAAGAGGCGAGTTCTTTATTTTAATTATTATTTTCAATTTTTTAATCATAGAATTTATTTTTCTCAAGCTTATTAACGAATGATGTCACTGGTATGCAATGAAAATATAATTTTATAAATGATTAACTGAGGGTTAAATTTTAAAAATATTTATTTCGCTTATTTTCATCAAAAATATACTAGTATACAAAATTTTAATACCCTAGCAATATCCGAAAGTAAATGAAAATTCGATTATCTACTTCCATCTTTACAGATGCGAACCATATCAAGTTAAATAAAAGTGTTAAAAACAATGTTCTCTTTCTCAAGTTCAAGATATTTTAATCTCAAAGATCATGTGCATCATTTAACAAAAAATTAACATTTATAATTTTAATGATTTCCTTTTAAATTAACATACGATTTTCTGACAATGATATAAAGTTCTTTTTCTTTCTTGAATACTATGTTTCTACAGTTGATAATTTCTAATATTTTATAAATCTGTAGGGACTACCAGGACCTGCCGGACCCAAGGGAGATCGAGGAGACCATGGAAAAGTTGGACCACCTGGACCTGCTGGGCAACCTGGAGAACCAGGACCGCCTGGTTCAAAGGTTTGTTATTAGAATATTTTTCTTAACTGACGCCGAAGAAAAAGTACTTTGTTATAAAAATTACTTTGGATACATAAAATATTTATATTTTTCGAATGAAATAAATTTATCGGATCGAAGATCATTCTATAGGAATCCTTTCTATGTACTTCTACTTTTTAAATTATATTTTGTTCATTTTATGACGTTTTACAATAACATAAAATCATATCTCTAATATTAATATCAAAAACTAGCCATTTTTCTCGTGTTTTTTTTTTTGCATAGGTTTATTAGAATTATTCTTTGGCAATCAATGCCGACAAAAAAGCTAAATTTTCTTAATTCAAGTCACATTTTTAAGCACTTATCGAGTATTCTATAGAAAAAGTGTGGCACTCAAGTTCGCAAGAAATTGAAGCAACATTTTGTTTAAGGTCATTCGTGGAAGGTCAAATTTTCTTGATTCATAATATTGGAATCATCAATTGTATGAAACTTTTTATGGTGCATAAAATGTTTTATGGATAAAATTTCAATCCATAAAACATATATGCATTAAATTTCTCAATTTGAATGTGCCAATTTTACTAATGTTTATCCAGGGCGGGGAAGGCATAGCTGGACCACCTGGTCCAGAAGGCAAGCAAGGTCCTAAGGGAGAAGATGGACTCCCAGGTACACCAGGACCACCAGGAAAAGATGGCGAACATGTAAGAAGCATTTTTTTTTAATTCGATTATTTTTATGAAACACTATAAAATACTTAAATATCTATATGTTTATTTAAGGGACCGCGTGGTCCACCAGGACCTAAAGGAGAGGACGGAAAAATGGGCTTACAAGGACCACCCGGACCTAGAGGACCGCCAGGACCAGCAGGGCCAAAAGGTTTACCTGTATGTAAAATTTCATTTTCATCAATTTAACTATTTTTTCTTTTCATATCAATTTCTGAAAGTATTTGGTTTTTATTCATTTATTCTTAATGTAAAACTTTTAATTTATTAAGTAAAATATTATATTTTTCTTTTTAATCTTAGATTATCATAAAAAG
The DNA here is from genome assembly GCF_947563725.1 of Argiope bruennichi. Lineage (NCBI taxonomy): Eukaryota > Metazoa > Arthropoda > Arachnida > Araneae > Araneidae > Argiope > Argiope bruennichi. The sequence continues at coordinate 111,603,812 of NC_079156.1, forward strand.
TGATAAAACTATTTTAATATTTATATAAAATAATCTTCATTCAGTAATAATGATTAGTTATTTAAAAATATTAAATTAAATAAAATATATTTTTATGAAGAAGGAGAAAATCCCATTATAGAGCTGCATTTTACTGCGATGAAATTGCATTTATAAATTTTGAAAACTTAGATGGGAAAATTAGCTGATTAAAGATTAAAAAAAAGTGTTAAATATAGTAAATTAATTTCTTCCATTCTAAATCATCGATAACTAGATCGAGTTTTAGCATTATCGTCAATATTATAAATGAAAACTTTTCTTTGTTCCTGAAACAAAGAAATGTTTTTTTATGTTTAATTCGTAAATTTATAAATACATATATTCTGACCCTGATATATCCTCAATCACATTTTCTCGATATAGCAAGCATGGTGACAAAATAAATTCTTTTTAAAATTTATTTTGATACCTGTATACAATTAATTATTTAATTCATTCGTGATCATTGTCCTTGACACAGTTTGATTAAATATTAATGTGGATTCAGATGAAAAAAATTGTATAGAATGTGTACTTGTCTATGAATATATATATATATATATTATTTGTTTTCTTAACAGGGAAATCCAGGATTCCCAGGCCCTGCAGGTGAACCAGGATTGTCAGGACCGAAGGTTAGGCTCTTATTCGAATTGTTCTTTATTTATAATCTTTATTAAGATATTTAATATTATATATTAAAATGATAAGTGAGCAAGTATATCAAGGTTATTGCGTTAGAGTTTTACTTTTTGATAAAACGGCATATTATAAGAAAAAAAATATTGTTTATATTGATTAATATTGTAACAATTATTTAAGTAAATACAATCTTTGGAATTATAAGGCATTTATTGCAGTAACTATATGTAACAATTTATGTACTGAAATTATACTGGAGTTATGGAATCTATGTTCTCCTATAGTCATATTTTCACATTTCTCTATAAATATAGACATCAAACATATTAATGAAATGATGGAAAACACAAATTACCTTATTCATAAACAACAAAAATTTGACAATAAAACAGTGAAAGAATGTTTTTTACTCTAAAATCATTAAAGTTTTCATTTGGATTATTTTTAGTAAAATAAATTGAAATTAAATATGTTTTAATATTTTCCCATTTGCTTTCCTTTATTCTGAAAATATGATTTCCCATGCTGATAGTTAAATTGTTACTTTATGCATATTATAAGTAATGTCAAAGTTAATCATCTTTTGCTTTGCTTCTGTCGTATAACTATCCGTTTGGCAAAGAGAATTACAACAAGAATAAATCTTCAATACATTCTTGTTGCCGTGTCAGTGATTCAATTTTGCGCATATGACATGAATATGTAAACAGAACTATCTATCAGAACTTGATACCTTATGGTCATTTATTGAGTAAAATTAATGTTCGGAACTACGAATCTATCAGTATGTCTCATTGCCTTTCAACTGTCTTCTAACTAGAAACATAAACGCATTTAAATAGACCTCAAAAGTTAACTACTATCACTTTACTTCTGTTTATAGTCTTTTGAAAACAATATATCGATTGGAGACAAAAATTAACAAATAATTTGATAGCGATCACTGTATTTTTTTCTTTTTCAAAAAATTGTTAATAATTTAATAGGTAGTTTCAAACCTATCTACATATTAAATTTCTGATTAGGAGAAGGGAAGGAATTTTATTTTTGTGAAGTAATTTTAAGTAATTAAACAATTTTAATTAATAAGATCAATTAGTTTTGTTTATTATTTTTTACAGTCCAAACGTTCCAGGGCCGTGGTGGCCTGGTGGTAAGGTCTCGGCTTGCGAGTAGTAGGGTTTCAGGTTCGAGACTCCATTCCACCGAAAAACCGACGTTAAGGGGGTCTGTTGCACAATAAATCCGTCAGGGCTAAACGTCCTCCCGTTGGTGTGGAGAGGGGGGTGCCAGCTCAGGTGCCGTCCTCGTCATCTGACCGAGGTTCAAAATGACGAGTTCCATCCCAAAATAGCCCTAGTGTTGCTTTAAACGTGACGTTAATATAGCTAATAGATAACTTAATGTTCGTTTGTAAAGATGAATATAGATTTCGCTGAAAGAATATATACAGTGTTAAATAATCTATACATCTAGATCATTAGAATTAAATCACTTGTCATGATAAAAAGAAGATAGATATTATTCATCAGAATGCATTAAAAGTTTTTAACAACATTGAATCGCTTTTTTTAGTGTAAAAAATTATTAGCCGCCTTTTTTTTTTTTTTTTTTTTTTTGCTCTGTTGTAAGTTTAAATTGATTCAACTACAATGATATTAAAATTATATACAGAAATGCATTGAATAACAGACCAATAACATTTGTTCAATCGATTTGATTTAAACATCAGCGACTAAATCAATTGCAAATTCCCAAATGAATGGATAGCGAAATCATGAATCTACCTTATTTTATTACAAAAATTCATCAACAAAAAGTTGAAGTATATAAAGACTTGAATGAAAATATTTTATATGTTACCTTCAAACTTTCATATACAGTTGATTTCGTTGGGAGTCTTATCTGTTTCATTTTCTTACAGGGTGCCACAGGAAAAGATGGAAGCGATGGAAGTCCTGGTGAACCTGGACCTATAGTAAGTTCTTCCCTTTAAAATAACTGTAAGCGTTTCAGTATTAGAATCTCAAATGTCATTCAAGAATGTTTTAAATGATTAAATATTATGTTAGAAAACGATTTACGTTTTCTTTTTTATTTGAATAGGGTCCTCCCGGTGAGCCTGGGAAAATGGGTGTAGCTGGTGCTCCTGGGAAACCGGTAAGTTTGTTTTGATATTTTGTTTATTAATAATTTTAAATGTGAAATTATTTATTTTAAATCTTTTTTAAAGTAAAATTTTTATTGCTTTGAAAAATACAAAATTTAAAAATACAAAATGTAATTTGTCTAATTAATAGCATTAAATATTTTTCATAGCTTTCTCCTCACATAAATTTGGAACATGCAGTTATTAATAAGACATTGTGTTTTACATCGGTATTTTGAAAAATGCGAATGGCTTTTTGCTTTTTATCTTACGCGTCATACTTGTTTAAATACTTCAACAAATGAAATTTAAATTTATTAAAGAGATTAATTCTAATTTTATGAAAAGACAGCTTCGAGATAAAATAAAGCAACAAATAAGTTCATATAACTTTAACGAATTTCTAATTCTAGGTTATCGGATCCATTTGAATGACCAGTCCACACAAATAATACTACGGGCTCTAAAATTAAATACAAAATAGAAATTAATGGTCCATGACCAATACTTCTCGTAAGAGGAGAGACAAGTCATGGAAATATGGCTGACAATCCCAAGTCATCAGTGCTATATATCCTATAGTAAACAAGAACCCATTATTTATTAGTCAACTTCTGGTCCTCATATTCGTGGTGCGCACACTCCCAGAGGGAAACTGGTAATATAGAATTAACATTCATGTATTCTACATTAAATAAATAATTTTTATCTGGCTGAAACGAAATTTTGTATTCAAATTTATTTGAAAACAGACAATTGAAAAAAAATCAGAAGCTAGGAATTTTTTCATACTTTAAACATGGCATTTGGTCATAATTCACACTTGATTGAATTTAATGCTCTGAATCAGTGTTAACTCATGTTTTGGATTTCAAAATTTTTATCTTTTATGAAAATTTTATTTATAGATTTGGAATAACTTTTCATTAATGTGTGGTTTTATTGTAGTTTAATACGTAATTAATTCAAAGGATTTATTCAATATGCTACAATATTATATAGTTTAAAATTTGTATCAATATGTTAGCTACATTATTTGGAGAAAAATATGCATTTACTGTTGCAACGTATTACAATCTAAAATAAATGCAAATGTTAATCGCTTTATGCAGCGTTTATTAAATTTTTTTGTTCTGAATGGTGTACATTTTTTATTTATATAAAATGAATAATTTCATGGATTTGTTTTATTTTTTATAATTATTATACGACATAAGATTATAATGAGAAAGATATATGTATATAGTTAAATAATACTGTCTACTAATAATAATTTCTTTTTCAGGGCCCTCCTGGACCAGCAGGAAAGCAAGGTGAAATAGGATTAACAGGAGAAAAGGGAGACAAAGGTCCAGCTGGACCTCCAGGAGATCAAGGGCCTGTTGGGTCATCGGTAAGTAGTTTTAATTATTGTCGACAATTTGTAAATAATACTCATACAGCCTCGAATGCATTTCATTACAATTTAGTAAGCTTTATGAAGCTCTCTGATGAAATATAAATGATTCTCTGTTATGAGATCTTTTCGCTGGCACAACTATTCCTTTTTTTTCTAAGTATATATTTATAATTAGTTTCCGGTAATTTATATAATCGATCAGTAGATGGTAAGTTAATTTTTTTAATTGTCGAATGATTGTTTTGAATTTCAAAATAAAAAAGAAATATTTTCTTATTACTTATAAATGTGCATTTTGTTTCCTTTCACACAGAAATAAGATTGTTACTTAAAGTATTCATTTAACCCGAAGCAAATCAGATTTTCTCACCTTATATTTTTTTCGGAGACATTAGCAAATGTTCAAGATAATTTCCGAATGAAAGATTTTGGAACAAAAATACTTTTTTGTGTGTTTTCAACTTTTAAAGCAGAATATTTGTTTCCATGTGCAAATTATTTATGTAATACCTAAAAGAAAAAGAAAAGAAAAAGGAAGAAAAGAAACAGAAATTCCGCTCGAATTTCAGTTTTGTTTTCTGATAGAATGCGAAATATGATCAATTTTTCAATGTTTTTGGCTAATTCTTTTGAGAATTTAGAAAATAAAGTGAGTAAAATATAAAAACTGCTATAACCTTCCTCTTTGACTAAAACACATATATCCCAAATTTTCTGAACAATCTCAATTTTTAAATCTGTGTGTTTTCAATTAAATTGCTCGGTCAGCCGGACCGCATAGATCCTTAAAGTGCTTAAAAAGAAACCGTAAACATTTAAAAAGGAAACTGGCGTAAAGAATTATTTTTTAAGCCTTTAATGCTTTTTTTTTTCTGTAGCAATTACGAGCCATTTTGATTGATAATCGTTTTTCTATATCCTTCTAATAAAATCATAATTTCGTCAACCATGAGCTTCTCGGGGTTTTATATTGAAACTTGAGCTGAATAAATTTTTTTTTCATACGTTTGTTAGAACCAATTTTGAAACAGTAAGAAAATATTACAGAGAGAGAACTATCTAAAAGTTCATGATCAGAATCAGATGTTATTACAACCAAGCTATTTAGATAATCTGTCTCAGTTTTTTAACGGATTTACAGCGATACATGTCCTGTAATTAAAAGTTAGGGTTAAATAGGATGCATTTTCTGCGATAAATACCAATTACGTTTGTTTGAAATGCTTAGTTAAATTTTATTTTTGTTCATAATAATGCATAAAGTATTGCAAATCGCAAAGCATATCATGATGCACTATCAATCTCCTGATACAAATTGCATCATCTTTTTAGCCGCTTATGACTGCCGCTTAAGTCATTTCCAGGATTCAAATATCTTGTTTCAATCACAATAATTCACGAATATTGTTTTTGCAAGTGATTTGTTTTTTAGTCATCCACGAAGAAACATACCAAAAAACATATCTTTTCAATCCGTTTACCTATATGGAAATTTGATGCATGAAATCTTCCACTGTCAAATTTTTTCACATTAAGCATTGGGCTTCTATTTGTTTAAAACACTTTTAAATGTTTAAAACTATTTGATGGTAAATATTATTTCTAGTATTGTGTTGACTACAGATGTCTCAATGTTGGTTTATTTTTTCCCAAGACTTTTTTCAATGCTTTGTCATATCAAGATAATTGCCGCTTTGATGCTGAAATTTATAAATAGAAATATATATATATATATATATATATATATATATATATATATATATATATATATATATATATATATATATATATATATATATATATATATATATATATATATATATATATATATTAAAAAGCTTTATGATATTGTTTCAAATATTGCAGCATTTAATATAAAGAGTTTTTTTTAACAGCTAATATCACATTTTTCTCTTTTTCGTAATAAAACTTCAAATTTTTCTCATTTATTTTCATTTATGTTCTATAAATAACAACTTTTAACTGCATAAAACACTCTACAATTCTTCTTTCCAAACTGCAACTCTCTGATACACAGATTTAGCAAAGATTTACGGTCGCACATCTGATATTCAGCAAAATGAAAGAAAATTATCCCGACCCAGATTTTTTGACAGTTGCATTGATACCATAATTCAGAGATGCTTTATTTTTCTCAGAATAATAGATGTTTTGTCCCATAATTGCAATGATATAAACTTTATTCTTATAACTTTTATATTCCTCTATGTAAGTGATAACCAGTTTTTATTTTTTCCATATCAATTGCTAAATCTTTTTGTTTTTGAATGCCCTCTCCCACATTGGGCAGTTTATGAGCGCCCCTCTCCCCATAGAACAGTTTTTGAGTACCCCCTCCAACCCTCCACGAAAAGAAATATTCATTATTTTAATGCCCAGAAACTAGGTTAGATTAAGAATCAAATGACTAGAATCAATATAATAATAGATATAGGGTTTATTTTAGGGCACATTTGTAGAGTTTATATTTTATTCTATTTTTATTAACTATTCATTGAAATAATTGAGCCTTAATTTACACAACATAACATTACAACAATTAATCCTTGTTTTTATCAACTGCAGTACATTCTTACTAATCCCACATTCGTTACTCCGACATTCCTACCAGTCTGACGCATCTGTTGGAACATGTTATTTAGTGATGAACCATTCCTTCCACTTCTTAGTACCTGATTTGTCTGTTTAATGAGCTCCTCTTAACACTTTAATATAATATTTTTCTCCTTAGTATATTGTTGGCTCGTTTCCTAAAAGTATAAAAATGTATTATAGTATAGTTCAGTGATGTCTATACATGACACTCTATAGTCCAGCCGATTTCTTTGATCCAGCAGGTGTCCAGTCTCATATGTGATGGATTAGAGAGAGTCTATTATATTCAGATTTATAATAATTTCAATGCAATCCTCGAGCTTCTTTCATGGATTATAATTTTATATAAATTGGTTCAAATGAAGACAAATGTAATCTCACATGTGGCAATAAAGTTTGTTGTGAAACATGTTTTAAATATGCGCTGAAGGTGAATATATTCTTACTGCAAATTCTGAATTCGGGAAAGAAATATTTTTAATAGTAAGTTAACAGTTGGTTATATTGTTCTTTCACAGCAATCCAGCAGTTTTACGATTGCATAACTCTCACAACTTAGACGAACGTAAGAAAGCCAAATTCTACAGCTGCTCTTTAATTTTAATCATTTGTGTTTTTGTTTTTTGTTATGATTTACATTACTTTCATAAACCCCCCTAACTGGGTTATCACGCCATCTCCAATTATACATGTATTCACATGGTTATTTTTCCTCTGGGTTAATGTTATTTTGTATTCATAGACCTAGAATTTTAACTATTGAGAAATCTTTAAACGCTTTAAGTCAGCTTTGACATTCGGTCTAAGAAAGGAACTCGTATCTGGAACATTTGTTTAAAATTATTTCACATTTAAAAAAATTATTCCTCATTTTTTCCTATACTCAAAGGATGTTCAATACTTCTTTTAAAATATAAAGTATAATTTTCAACTATTATTCCAAACAGAATTATTCTTTTGTAAACTGTTATAAAATATATTGTTTTGAAGTATGGTTTAGCAGCGTTGATATGTTGTATTAATGACTCTTTTTGTTTTATACTATTTCAGGGTAATCCAGGGCTTCCAGGTCCACCAGGATTGAGAGGCTCGCCTGGTCCAGCGGTACGTTCATAACCTATATTACGTTGACTAATATAGATGTTTTGAAAATCATATTTATATCCATTTAATTATTTTTTTAAACATTAATTCTTTTCATTAGGGAGACGTTGGACCTCCAGGGGCTGCTGGACCAACAGGACAGCCAGGAAATACTGTAAGTTTCTCTTCCTATTTTCCTGCTGAAATTCTCAATTAATAAGTGTTTTATTAATCAAAAAACGATTAGTATGTTAACATATGTTATATAAAATTCATATTAATAAGTTAATATATTACACTAACTAAAATTCATGTTCAGTATCCGAACACCTATTTTGCTTGCAATCTCTGGATATTAAAATCAAGTAACATATGCCATTGGATTTTAAAATGCACTTTTCTAAACACATTATAGTCGCATTAATATAAAGGCTGTTTTCTTATTAATTTTCATATTATTTACCAATTTTCCATTAACAAAAAAACTTCGTTTCTTATTTAAACAATTACATTACTGAATACTCTGAATATGAAATTTTAGGTAATATAAAGCAAAACAAGCAGAGAAGTATTTCGGTAGAAAATAAAACTTTTTTTTCTATTGACATAATTTTTTTTTTTTTTTGCTTTTGTTTACTCAATTTTTTTTATATAAAAAATTTGTTAAACTCACAAAATATTTTACTCTAAATAAAAAAAATGTGCACAGATTTTATATTTGTTATATGGCAGCTTAATTGAAAATAAAATTTTAGTAATCAGCTCATTATATTTTAAAATATTTAGGATGATTAAGTTTGAGATATTAGGAGCTCAATATCCACCTTCTTTGACATGACAAGGTTTTTATAAATAATCGAATTGATATAATCTACAGAGTTTGAATTTGCATTCCGAATTAGGCATTACCATTTGAAAAAAAAATGAATTAAATTTTAATATGAGCATGCATAAATGATACGGATAAACAAAAATTACATGTACTAGTAAAGATTATTTTTCTAAAATTATATACATTTTGTGTTTCAATATGCAATTATAAGTTTCTTAGAAATAAGTAGTGTTTAAATAATTTTTATGGTCTGTAGAGAGCTTTCAATTTAATTGAATCATAATATTCTATTAAAATTTAAAATTAGATAGAAATAAGTCTTCCTGCAGATTATGTACCCTCGTTTTACAGAATTTTTTTTTAAGTCGATACATTTTTGGTTGAATTCTTCAAATGGCGTGCCTTTTTGATTTAATTTTCAATATTTTTTTTCAATAAACTGTATTAAAATTCAGAGCTTTTGCTTTATTTTTATTTACAATGATAGATAAGTTAAATATTTTACAAGAAATATTTCTCAGTGTAGAAAGATTTTCTTGCCTTATTCTTTAAGAATCTATTAAAACTATAGTAATGCAAAAAACTTTCTTTTTTTCACATGTTACAAAAGACATTACGTCAATTAAACGACCAGACGAGTTAAAAACAGATTTTCTAGAAAGAGACAAGATTTTCATCTTTTGAATACCGAATTTATATGTAAAACCATTATCTTATCTGTTTTTTTTTTAATTCTCTTTTCACTGATTGCGGCTAAAACTAGCTTAATTCAATAGTTCTTTTTTTAATATATTGTTTTATGTAGTTTTTGCAGCCATATATTAAATTAAAAACAACATAATTTCCTAAGTTTTTGTAAACGTTTTTATTTTATGTTAGTTAATTTGATTAAGTCCACGTTATTTCATATTATTGTCACTATTTTGAAAAAAAAAATTAAATGAAAGATTTTTATTTATGAAATTTTTGTATTTCAGGGGCCTCAAGGAGATAAAGGTGCCAAAGGAGAAAGAGGGAAACGTGGTCTTAAAGTGAGTGTGAAACTAGAAAAATATTGTATTTCAATTAAAATTTTGTTTTAATCCAATTTCATTTGGGATTCAATTTATTTTATTGTAATATTTTTGTCTAAATTTGTTACCAGTAAGTGAAGTTGGCAATTTAACTTCAACAAAAGATAGAATACGTTTAAGTTCAATCAATCATGTCAATGTTTTTTTTTATAAATAAGTGAGATAATTTCCAATATTGTTTCGTTTTATTGCGCGAGAATCATAAATTCTTATTTAAAATTAGCAGTAAGGTCTTCCAGCATATGGACCGTTCTGCTTCTGAAATATCTTGAAAAATTTTATAGTAATTTTTTATTTATGTTATAATTTAGATAACTAATGTTATTAAGTTTCTGGCTTTATAAGCAAACTTATAACTATTGCACTTGTTAAAAAGAATATGTATGATAAAAAGGATGAATGTTTAGAAAATAAAATAAAAACTTGAAATAAGAAAAAAAGATTAATTCCTTTTTTTCCCTTTTTGAATTTATTTAAAGAATTATACGTTATTAACCCAGCTTTGTAAAAACAAAGGCAACTTTCTAATAAATGCTATTCGATTAAGATTAAATTGGAATTTTCTGTCCCTGAGCTGCATATCAAAAAGTTTTGATTTATGGACAACCTATAATGTAGAATAGAGTATGATGGTAAAACAAGGACAGTGATAGCAGAAATCAAGACAGAATTTGCTGTAAATCCATATTCAAACTTATAAAATATGTGCTTCTATTTCTAATATGGATTTTTGAGAAAAAATAGCAGAATTAATTAACTGATGATAAAAGCAGAAAAGAAAGTGATGGAGTTACTGTTATAATCCCATTTGCATAAATAGGTAAGTTTTTCAATATGGATTTTTGATACAAGAAAAAGTGTGTTATTCGCTTTTATTAATGATTGTTCATCTAATTCCTAAAAACTGGATTATGTCAGTCGTATTTAGTTTTATGCAGTTATGCTCCTAAAACGTTTATATCCTAAATTTTGTAATTATAATTAAAGTTAAATTCTTATGCTTTTGTTTTTCTTAGGGCCATCGAGGACTTATGGGACGGGCAGGTATGAAAGGCATGCAGGGAGACAAAGGAGAACGTGGTGAAAAAGGTCCTCAAGGTCCACCAGGACCGAAAGGAGATCCTGTAAGTGCTATCTTATAAGAAAATTTCTATTGCCTGTAATATGATAAAGTATTTTATTACAAGTATTGACTTTGAAGTTAAAGAAAAAAAAAGGATATAGAAACTGGGCGTTAGATATTATCGTGTATTGTTCTTCTCTTAAATAAAAATAATCGATTTGTACCTTCTTTTTAATTAAAGTTAATGTAATGTTTCTGTGATATTTGATCAAAAGATTTTAAATATGGGCCGATACTTACAGTTAAAGATAAAAAGAATTCGACGAGTTACATACCTGATAAGCTTTTGATCGATCTGATTTCAAAAATGACTTCTCTGAGTTTTTGTCATATCTAGTCATATATTAAATACCACAAAAATTCTATGGATATGCAATGGTTATATTTAATTTCAAATTTATTAAAATAAATGAAAACTTCAATGTAATCATGATGATTCTCTTTAAATCAAATTGATAACATGTTTCGCTCATCAAGAGAAATGAATCACTATTTTCTAGCATTTTACTGATTATTAATTGCATGAACTTTCTGAAGTTTGCTTCAAAGTTCTTTGAAATTAAATTGTTACATTGTTTATCAATATAGTTTGCAACCTGTCTTTAAATAAATTTTATGTAGGCTCAACTTATTAAAATTCTGCATTTGACGAATCTGAAGTACCAAATGAAATCGTTGTCTTAATTATGTAGATTTTAAGTTTAGAAATAAGGTTTGTTGAAGCTTAATTTGTTTGTTTTTAGGGTCCACCAGGAATGGAAGGACCGAAAGGAAATGATGGACCTCCAGGAGAACCAGTAAGTTAATATTTATTTTCTCTCTCTTAAATGCTATAAGAATGTGTTACCTTGCTTTGTTTTACTAAGGAATTGTCATCTATCTAATAATACATATAATTTTAGGGCTTGGAAGGTCCACCTGGTCCAAAAGGAGCGCAGGTAAACTATTCGATATTCATACAAAATATGGCCTGCAAATATGATATGTTCATAGTATATAAATCAAAGGCATTATATTATTCGAAGCAAAAAGCAGGATTCAACAAATGAATAAAATGGTATTGAATAAAAAAAATCCAGCAATACATAGAAAATAGCAAGAGAAAAAAAAACCCTTGAAGGCATAGTTTGACAAATTAATGAAACATCAGAAAAAAAATATGTTTATACAAAATTACAATATTCTTCCTATTTTTTTAGTATTCAAAGAATCAGAAGAATAGTAAATTGGGCGGAGGTAACCGAAGTAAATCACTTATGTTGGTAGAAAGGTAAATGTTAAAAGATAAAAAAATAAAGGGAAACAGAAATGTACATTATGAATGTTATTGAATATTTCAGTCAGATTATGAATATTCCTAGTATTTTTCTCAAATATTCAGAGTAAATTGAACTCAAGAAATATTTAAAGTAAATTAACCGCTGCTTTTACGTTGCCTTTGTGGTTATGCCTACCCACGCGCTAGAAGAAGAGTAATAAAAATGTTAGATTGCATGTACATTTAACTTCATTATTTTTCATAGTATAGGTATGGAAATTGTCTGAGTTTGAAGAAAAACTCTATCTCTGCTTGATAATCAAAGATTTAATAATTAGTATTGTATATAGAATATCAGCAAACATTTATTCCAAATGACAGTCATAATTATTGCTTTCTGCTGTAGTTTATAATTCAAAATGATTTTGTATTAGTGTATTTTATTCCATATGCCCTCTATTTCTTTCCAAGCTTATAACAATTATCGAAATAATGCTCCCACATCCCCTTTTTGTAGTTAAAATATATAGAGTGGTGGTTTTTCGCGCAGGCGGTAGAAGTACTTGACTCTTACCTCGAAAACGTGGAGGACCTCAACGTATCTTGCAATGCTAAATCAGTGGTGAATTTGCAACATTAAGTAGGATAAGTAAAAACATTCTTGAATTTGCGACCTTGTCAGCCGCAGAATATGTCTATTTAAAATTTACACTGCTGCATTTGCTTTAGCATTTGTAGATATAACTTCAAATCCGCAGATTATTATTCTTCGCTTCTGACTTGGAGCTCAGTTAAATCATTACATATCAGAAAATATTATACTACAAAGTTTGAAGACATAACTTTGGCAACTATAACCTCAAGATTATGCAAATAGTGTCACGAGCATGAAGTGGGAGGCAAATCACATCCTTTAAAAACAATGACTTCTTTGTTGGTCCTGCCAGTCTGCTAATGTTGGAATGCAATTGTTTAAAGGGAGAGAAATTTAAAGAAAGTTGATTAATAAAAAGTCCATTAACTTGAAATGCTCTTGTGTATTGTATAATAAGTTTGACATGAGCATTTTATTGACAAGACACAAACTTACACAAATGCAGATGACGAAAACAATCATAAAATAAAGAAAAAAAACGGGCAGATTGTAAGATGATAATTAATACTGATTCACAAAACATAACATTGATATAAAAAATAAAAGCAATAAGAAAAGAAAAGAATGAAAAAAAGTAATAAAATAGAGTATTTACAAAATTATGCAATTTGATATTCAATCTGAATGAATTTAATGTCAACATAATATCATAAAAAACTGCTAATGATTGCAATTCAGTTTTCTTACAATGATCACTAAAAGAATATAGTAAATTTTCTGAATAACCCAATACTATTCAACCTCTAATACAAACATATGCATCAATTAAATAGTAACATAAATTTTTAAAAAATTACAAGTAAAAAACATGTTATCATAAAGCAAAGAAAGTAGAAAATATTTGTGAATTATGTAAGATTAATAGGATAATATTTCTCATTTGACAAAAAAAGAAAAAGGAAATTGCGATTGACTGCAAAGCGAATTATAAGGATCTAAATTAATAAGGAATTTTGTCGAATCGATTGTAACAACCATTCAAACTAAAATTTATTTCCGAAATGTATTTTAATTTTCTTCTCAATTGAATATCAGTTCTGAAAAGCAATCAGAATTGGTAAAATTAATTACTGAAAAGTAATTGGTAGCAGTATTGAAAAAAATTGTGTAATCACGTTATTTAAACTGTACATTTTTACATATCACTAATATTCGCATCAAGTTTCATTATGATTTCATCTATAGTATAACGGAGAATATCCCAAACGTATCTTCTATAGGAAAAAATTTCTGCTTGAATCTTCAAAAAGTTCTCTACCTTCTAAACGGAAAAAGATGTAGTCATTGTTCATTAATAAGCAGAAATATATTTACAGCTTATTTCTTGAAATAAATTGTATTTGTCTTTATTCATACGAATAACGGTTTTTTCCCCTTATAGGGTCCGACTGGCCCTAAAGGAGACCCCGGCCCAGCAGTAAGTATAATTATTGAAGTTTTAAGTTTTATCATCAATTAAGTGATATACTACAGTTTCTACCAAATGATTTTCTATAGAAAGAATAGAAATGAATATTTTTAAATTTCACCTATTTAATGCGAATTCTACATATTTCTAATTAATATTTCATTGTATGTATTTTAGTCTTAAATAGATTGAATTAATTCGAAGTCTTTTATAAAAACGTGCTTACAAAATGCCATTATTAAATTATGTAAAAGTGTAAAAACTTAAAATCTAGATTGTTTCCCACTTTAATATAGTAGAGTTCAAGCACCATTTTATTTATTTTTAAATACATTCTACAAAATTCTATAAATAATTTCAAAATTTTGTCAACTAAAAGGAAAATAATCCATTTATATTTCATAGTCTTTCATCTTTAAGTCATCTTTCTCTACCATCATGTTCAGTATAGTATTGCATGTGATATGAATTTTACTGATTTTAAAATTGTACTAATTTCTTTTTTTTTATATATTTTTTCTAGGGTCCACATGGTCCACCTGTAAGTAACATTTATATCGATATACTCTATCATAAAGTAAAATTTCTCTTACAATTAAAAAATAATTCAAAAATGTTTTCTTTTTATTTCTCTGTTCAGATATAAATTATGTTGTCGCAAGTGATTTTTCACTTATATATAGATAAAATGTTTCGATTAATACATTGAACTACTAGATTTCTGAAATAATAATTTTTTTAGATTTGAACCATATTACGAGAAAATATTGTATTATGTTTCTTGAAGAAATTTTTTTTCTACATTCTGAAACTGATTCAGAACATCTGAATTTTTGTAGACATTTTTTGTAGAATTTGTTTAGAAAAATATTTTTTTCAAATGGATGTATTATTGTTATGATATCTCTATGTTGTTTAATTACTTTTCTCCCTTACATTTTCTTCTGTAAAACAAATGTAAAAATGCTTTATACCATCAAATTTAATGCTCATTTATTACCAGATATTTGAACACATTATTAATTGATATAGCCTATGAAATAATCCATGGTAATCATTTTACGTGAGGGATTATTTTTTTCTCATTCAATGATTTACTTTTAATTTTTTATTTCAATTTTGTTATAACTTCTTTAGCTATCTCATTACTATGTAGGAAGAATGAAAAATGATAGTATGAAAAATTCAAAAGCATCCTATTCATTTGGCAGTATCTAACAGAAGCCATGTCATGAATATTGTAGCAGCAAAACCACAACGAAATAAGAGGATTCTAATTTAGATGAAAGACAGTATTGGATCTAATAGATCGATCTCTCTTAATCCTGCTTTCAGAAAAAAAATATTAAAAAAATGTTCCATTGTAGTTCGATCGAAATTTTCAGAAACAGGACATTGAACCTTTCTGTTAATATTCCAAACTAAGGATGAACGAGGATCTTTCAATTAAAATATTAATCAGTTTATTACAGAAATTCAGATCTTTGTGACTTCCAAAGATAAGTTTATTCATATGATCATTGAGAAAAAAATAATCCTTTTATTTCACTAAACCTACTGTAGGAAACATGCTGCTAAAATCTTTTTTAAACAAAATTAACTTTCACTTTATCGTTCCCTATCATTTTTATAATTCTCTTATCTTAGAAATTGCTCAATAAATAAAGCTATATACTTCTTTGTTTAGATAAGATTAAAAAAGAACGTAATGTTTTCCGTTTCATTGTGAGGATAGCAGAATTTTTCGTCCCTTCTAAAACTGATCAAACAGATGCTACATCAACATGCTATTCATTTGTTTCTAACTTTAGAAACAGGGAGTGGTCAATTAATGGGTGTGGCATGAAAATATTGGATTTCCAGCCATTGTTTGGATTATAGAAAAATGTTTATTAATAATTCATCATTTTGTGACGCATGTGATGGATAATTCAATCCGTCGTTTGTTGGAAAATACAGAAATATCAAGGAACTATTTTTACGAATGGGGTAGAATGTTGATGAAATTTTTTTGACAACAATAGAGTTGCTTTTAAAATTTAACCGAATAGGTATTTGATATTTGAAATATATAACTCATAACTTTTTTAGAATTATTTGGATTATGTTTTTGGCATTTCAAAATACTTTTCTAAAACATTGTCATAATTGAGTACCAATTTTTAGAATATTCAAACGGATTAGGACGAAACTAAACCTTATTTTTTACTAAATAATATTAAAATTATTCTAGTTTTCTATTAAAATATTCGGAATCTAGAATACTTGACTCTATAGGAATTATTTGCACTATTGTATCACTTACAACTCTATACTCACTTATAAGCATTTTCTTCTTTTTTTAGCTAAGACTTTCTTAAACAATAATAATAATGGGGATTTTTCAGAAAAAAAATAGAATAAAAAAATGTATTCTTTTTTTTAATAAGAGAGTACAGGAATAAGTCTTGATGATAAATATGCAAACAATATGCTTACTCTCTTTCAAATAATGTGAAACTTGGATATCAACGTTTGTGTAAAAAAGATTTATATATCAGGTACTGTATGATGTAAGTATGAAATAAAATAATGGCTGTTTGGTATAAAGCATTCGAAGTATATAAGAGTATCAAAATAAAATATTGTTGCATCTGACAAACAGGTGCATCACAGGAGAACAAAGAGTTGACACTTTGGCTGGCAAAATATTGGCATTTGTTACATAATTTTTTTAAGTTTCAAAATTTCAGTGCAATCCTTCTAAATCCAGTCACTAATAAAGGAGTGTAAACTTGTTCAAGATTTCGAATATTACTACTGGGTCCATAAACGAGTTCATATAGAATTATCAAAATAAAAATATATTTTAACATAATTCTGAATTTTCTTAACAACATTTTGATAATGAAACTGTTTGAAATCTTTAAAATAATGAGTGTAATGACCTGTAGAAAGATGAAGAAATAATCCTTTAAACCTTTAGAAGAATAAATCGCCTTTAAATTCTGAAGTATCAAATTACAAATTTTTTCTTAAAAAATCATCAAATAATAGTTACTAAATAAGATAAGTAGATAAAAGTTTTCATTTCCCCCTAAAATTAAGGAATTTGTAATGTTTTGTAATTACATTTTCCGGTATCAGTAAAATTCAGATCTGATGGAAAATTTATCAGTTGAAAATCTTTAATTGCAAAAATAGAATAACATTACAAGTGAGAAATGTTCTAGAATAAAGATACACAGAGTAATTAACAACCTAATGGGTCTATCAGCATTAGATAACATCGTCAGGTATTGATGGATAGTAGCGAGAATGTTACTGGCTTAAAGAAAAAAAAATTTTTTTTGGATGATTTAAATAAAATTATTATTCCATAGATTATAAATGGGATATAAACCCCAAAATAGTGTCAAAATCGAATATGTGTAATAACGCAGAAAAAATATCTAATATAATGTCACCGAATTAAATAGCATCAAACAAGTTCAATCTGTAGTAATCATTTCATGAGAAAAAAAAAAGGAAGATCATATTTGAAATACGGCATTTTTCGGAGAAATATCTTTTATATTATTAATAAGAAAAAATGCTAAAAACCAAAGAAATCTCTCTCGGTTTATTACAGAAAATACCATAGATCACTTCATTTATTACTGTAAATAATAATGAAGGAAATGAATTATTATAGGGACCGCCTGGCGAAGGTCCTCAAATTCCGCCGGAAATTCTGTTCCAAAGAGATTATCCCTACTATCGACAAAGAAGAAGTGTTCGGGGGGATCTCATGCCTGCAGACGAACCAAAGAAGGAAGAAGAAGACGAAAAGAAAGAAACGGAGGACGATAAGCCAGAGACCCTTCAAGACAAATTGCTCAATATGTATGCCAACATCTACATCATGCGAAAGGAGATAGTTTTGATCAAGAAACCTCTGGGAACGAGAAAGAATCCGGCAAGGACCTGTAGAGATCTTTACCTGGGACACCCAGATTTCCAAGACGGTAGGATAATTTTTCATGATTAGAACAACAATAAATAATGGTTGAAAAATTTGATCAAAGAAAGTACTTAGAAGAAGCTCTAAAGAAACTGAAATGCCATCTTTCAAATGTGTTAAGATTTATCGTATAAATAATGGAATTACTTTTTCATATTGGTTTAAGGTATCCGAACACATTAAAAAAGTCAATTTTCTCCAAAAATGACATTTAAAAAATTCTTTTATTGGATAGACAAGTCTTTCAGCTATCCAAAACAAGTTTACTTTTATCTCCACGTTAATTAGAAGTCAAGATATTAATATTTTCGTAATGATCGGTAAACTGACAGTGGACATTTGAATAATCGGAAGTACCGATTTAAAGGACCCAAAACATGTTAAAAATTTGTATAAACACAAATTTAGTTTTAAATATGGAACATTTTTTGCACTGCAAAATGAAAAATGACAATGAGAGTTTTAATGATGTTTTGTGGAAATTTGTACCTAAAAATGTCTTTGCGCCAGCTCCGAATCCTCAGATTAGGGGCATTTATGTCTGTAATACATTTTAACGAAGGTTTTATAGGATTACTGAATGTTCTTAAGGTTATTGGAGTGTATAATAGTGCAAATGCAGTTAGAGCATTTGCTGAACTCGACAAAATCAGAATATGCGAATCTAGGCGGCATTCACTGCCAAACACAAAAATTGCCTGAAAAAAAAATGATTAAAAAAGGGAAAATATTAAATGCTGAGGAGGAAAAAGGTATAACCTATAAATGTGGCCAATTTTAGTATGTACACACATAATTTATTATTAAAATATGTTAATGTGTACTTTAAATGCATTTTTCTCAAAATTGATTTTTTTTCTTATTTTTTGCTCACTTCAAATCAAATAACTCAAAATATAATTATCATATTACTATGAAATTTGATGGACTTTGTCTTTATACTATTTTCTAGACAATGAATTAAAAGAATTTAGATTGAGGGAATATTTTTTTAATTTACAACCTATTGTTTGAACAATAACGTCATAAATTTACTAAAAATTTCATGATAAATTCTTCAACTTGTTCTAAAAATTTTTTTTTATTATTATAACCATAAGATTGTAGTTCATTCTCTAGAGAAAACTATGTAGTTTATTTTGGTATAAGTTTTGTTCGGATGAGAGTAATAGTTTTTGGTGTAGCCAATTTGAAAATTTTAAAGAATTTGTTTAAATTTATGCTATTAAATGCCAATTTTCAAAAAGGTTTAATGTTTATTTCAAATATTGACATCCTGTTATTAATTTTGAATAGTCTAAAACCCAGAAATATGGTTGAAGTATGTCTACACCATGTTTTTCAAAAATAGTTCTCCGAATGTGTTCGGATACTTTAATGAAAGGCAAATGTGCTTAGAAGGGGAGGGTTAGAATTTTTAGGTGTTTAACTCATGCTTCAAAGTCTTTCAGTATTTACTTTTGTTATTAAATTTTTGTGTCTTTCTTGTATTCACTTGGTAATTTTTATTTGTTATTTTTATATATTTTAATCTAATTATTAGAATTATATCTCATATCATCTGTATCAAAGCCAATAAACGCTATATAAACTACAAAGACGGGAGTTATGGTATGAAATTGAAAATATGGAAGGCTTATTGAATTAAAGGATTTTTAGTTATTTTAAAAATCTGCAAAATGAAGACTTCAGAAATGCCTTTTAAGTGCTTCTTAATATATTTGTTTAGAGACAGAACACATAGAAAACCTTATATTTATCTATACGTTTATCTGCGACAACATGATGTGCAAGGTCAAGAGAATTAAACTTCCTGTTTACATACTTCCTACATATTATTTACACATATAGAGCACTTCGAAATGCGTACAAAATCGACTCGTTGATTTATCAATCTCTTTTCTTTAAATTCTTTGTTAATTTGTGAACCGCTTTATATTGAAATTCATTTGCTACTCTAAATATTAACAATTCGCTGTTTTTCTTAACGTTACAGTGAATGGGTTGGTAATAACATTTATATTAAAGTAAAATATACATTAAATTCTTACTATAACTCTCATAAAATATTGCATATTTTCTCTCTCATTTTTACCATAAATCCTTTTATAAAATATTGCACTTTTTTTTTTCTCGCAGGCTGGTTCTGGGTGGATCCCAACTTAGGCATGATAGACGACGCCATCCATGTATTCTGCAACATGACTGCTAGAGGACAGACTTGCGTTTATCCAGATAAACACACGGCATCGGTAATAGGCGTTCACCATTTCCTATATAAAATGCGATTAAAAATTTCATATAACGTACACAATATAAAAAAGAGCCTTACTGTAAGCAAGTAAATAAAATGAAAAATGCAATAAATTAGGTATGCTGCCTCTAACTTTCATCAGAACAGTAGTATTTGTCAAATATTAAATGGAGAAACAATATTTGTATGGATAAAAGTTTTGTTCTGTTGTTTTATTTATTTATTTGGTTAATCAAATGTCTGGATAGTCAATAAGCCGTTCAAAGCATTAAATACTCAATTAAATAAATAAAACAACAGAATATAACTCAACATTTACTTTCCCCTTCCAATGCAATGACAACTAAAACGTGAGATTGAATAAAAATTAAACATATTCGAAAAGTCAAATTTATTAAAGAAATACATAATTGTGATATCAAATATGATTTAAATCTAATCATCCAGAAGTGTAAGTAATCAGAACGTGAAATAAATAAGTTACATTTTTAAAATTAATTAAAAAAAGCTTCTTGAAATTGCAGGGAATACCCAAGATCCTCCTATTCATTATCATGACAAAAACTATTTTCAATATTAAAAGAAAATATAAAACTCTGCTTTGCGTGATTTTTTTTTTTTTTTTTTTGAAGAAATGGATAGATTGTGCAAACGTTGGCAGCGTTTCACCTTAATTTATGCTAATAAAAATAACTAAATATAAAGTTTTCAAAAAATTTCTTCGAACGATTTAATTTCCACGTAGAGCATACTTGTTGAAATGTGGATGTAACAAATCTCGCTTTTAGTTCAAAAATGCGAACCCACCCTCATCACCTGGTTTCTTTTGATTGCTATTGATTACAGGACGAAGAGTATTATTGAAAATAGCAGACTCTATTTCTAGAGTACTTTGAATTTGAAACTTATAATGCTTAGAATTAATTAATCGTTTGTTGTAATAAATATTTTATTTTAAAGGATTTTATTATTTTCTGAATTTCTTCAACTAACTGTTGTGATTTATAAAATTTCTTTGGAAGAAATGCAAATAAATTCAATGATCATTATCATGAACAATTTTTCACTTCGTCCTCAACACCCTTATATAGAGATTTTAATGATAATTATTCTTTTATTATTTCTCGCTAAATATCATCCAAATCATGTTTTTCAGAGTCCTGATATTCAGTGGAAGAATGACGATGATGGAAATAAAGAAGTTTGGTTCAGCTCTCTGCGTGGCGGTTTCAAGGTAACTATCATTTCATGGTAGCAACCGACGACATAAAATGTTACACATTATAAGTTTATGCATTCATTTTACTGAAGAGCAAAAACTTTTGTTAAAAATTTTTAATTAATGATAAATTGTTAATCTTATTGCAAAATTGCTTTTCAGATCTTGTTGATTTTGTTTATTTCTCTAATTTGCTAACTCGGGGAAGGAGAGGATTGTCTATTTTCTAAATTTCAGAGGGTTTTTTTTTAATGTTTTATTTCGATAAATTTTAATACATCAAAAACTTTTTATCTGAAGTATTAGTTTTTTTTTGTATGCTGATTACATTGAATGCTGTTTCAAATGTAAGAAATAAAAATGCATGTATTTAGAAAATTGGATTAATTCTTAACAATAATTTTGATAACTTCTTTTGAATACCTTTATAAATTCTGTTCATAATGATTGAATTTCCTGATATAGAAAATCAAGGTTAGTGAGTTGTATATTAAATTCAAGCGATTTAAAACAATTTGAGCGCTATTTTGGGCCTGATATCGTAATTTTGAATTAAGGTCATATGACAATGGCGATATTTAAGCTGGTGATCCCTTTTCCAAACTTCTACATCAGTTCAAAAGTATTCAGCAAAGTATTTGCCCCTCGTCATTAGATCTAACAACCTACAAACAAACTGGAGTTTTGATAGAATCGGGTATACTAATTTATGAAACCCTTCGTGTCCGAAGCCAACCTTATTATCAAGTCACCGTTTCCAGTCATTTCCGTTACAGCATTACATTCAGACACTTCCATAACCAGCTTATTCTGCTTATTTTTTTCCCCATGTAAAACTTTTTTCGCGTAAAAATTTGATTTGCAATCAACAATTCTCAAATTCCAAAGAAATGAAGAGACAAAGGCATTGAATGAGAGGAAAAATGCTGATTTGTAATAAAAATTTGTATCTTTATATGAGCGACGGTTAACAATTATTTGCACTTTGTAACTACTTTCAAGAAAACTTTAAATAAACAAGTTCTATCTATAATCTTCCGAAATAAAATAAGTCCCGGATAATTGTAGTATAATGTATAGTTTTGCTTATTTCTTAAAAAAGATTTATTAATTAAATTTAAATATGAAACTATGAAATCAATGGGAAGAATTTCTTTTTCTTTCCTATTTTTATTTGCAGTCTCTCAGATAATTTTATGTCACAAAATTTAACTATTTTATAAAAGAAAACTTTTTAAAAAATACTTGGATTTTTCCTTCATATTTTTATTAGAGATGCCAATTTTTTATTAAAATATGGAAATAGCAATGAAATTTATGAATTTAAAATTCCTTATTAATACGTACACTAAAGCCATAGACAATTTCGAAAATGCGTTAACTGTTTTCTGCTCTGAAATTCAACCCTCAGTAAATTTCGTAATGCTATATTTGCAGTCTTGTAATCATCTACAAGGTTGTTGCTGAAACATTTCTTCTAATTGGGTTTTGCACTTTCCAAAGAAAAATAAAAAATGAGGAAATGGTCTGCACAAGTTTCCTCCAAGGACAGCGACAATATGGAACCTTGCCAAACGAAACTTAATATTTGAATCGAAAAATACGAGCTTCTATCAAGATTTTAAAAACAAGTTTTGAGATATCTTTTTAAATCAGGAGAGACACGTTTCTTTAAAATGTGATTCAATATATGGCTTAAAGTATGAAGGGAAAATATTGTAATTGCAGAGAACTTTATTGTAATTTTAAATATTTAGTTTTTCTATAAATAAATTAGAAAAATCTAATCTTTGCATTTAAATGGCCGAGATATCTCGATAGCAAAGAAATTTCAAACAAAACTCCGTTCAAGAATTCATATAAAATGAAATATAAATTTTTTAAATATGTATATAGTATGGAATTTGTGAAATTTCTGGCATTGAGATAACCAAGTACAAATTATTTTAAATGAGTAAAAAAATATTGCATTTTCAGAAAGAGTAATTTTTTCCTTGTCTGAATTTAAAAAAAGATGAGAGTCGAATCACCATTGCGAGGCAATGAAAATATTTCATACTATATCATTCAACTTAAGCATATACTGATTTAAAAATTGTCGATTAATGTATGTTTATATACTAAGACTAATGAATAACTTTTGCTTATCAAAAGTATGCTGTGATCCAAACATGAAAAAATTAACATTTCAGATTCTTCGTTTTATTTTTTTTGTAATTCACAACAGTGACACTCCTGTTATTATGAAAAAACAAAATATAATTTTTTTCAGTCAGTAAATAGATGAAAAGAAACTTGAAAATGTACATACTTGCATATAAGTTTTAAAAACATTTAAGAACGAAGAAATGAAATAATATATATTACAAAGTAACCAACAATACTATATTTAAAAATATAATTGTAAACCTCTGCTTTTAAGATTTTTATATTCTATTTAAATATAGTTTTAGAGCATTAATCAGTCATTCAGCAAATTCAGCTCGTTTTCTTATACATTCCAAAATACTTCTTTGATATACAAATGGAACATAATATTTAGGCCGAAAGGTACGAGGTGCTATTGAGATTAAAAACAGATTTGAAATATTTGTTTCAATTAAGCACAAAGCGTTTCTTTAATTAATAATTAAATATTTGGTTATATATCTAAAATAGCAAGATGTCAATTATAATTTTCCTTCATGTTGAACTCTCAAAAAACCAATATATAATATCGCTGGATTTGCTCTTTAATCCCTTTTTCAGCAATGCATGATATTAATAAATAGTTATCTCTTTTACAAATATTTTTAAAATTTATCGAAAGATGGTTTTTTTGAAGAGAATAAAAAGGAATAAATCAAATTGTTCCAACATTCATATCACACGTAGTGGTAGTGATGGTATCTCTGGCCATTACTGGTCTGCTTTTATTTGTAAAAAAATGATACTTTTTAAATGTTGGATATTCATTCCTTAAATATCGATGTTAAAGTTAATTTCGCATTTTTTCCTTCATTTTCAGATCACTTATGAAGGCGTTGGCGCTATTCAGCTGACTTTCTTGAGACTTCTGAGTCAAGAAGCATATCAAAACTTCACTTACTCGTGCACGAATGCTGTTGGATGGTACGATCAAGAGAATGACAACTACGATCTCTCCATTCAGATCATGGGCGAAAATGGTCAGATATTCGGACCGAAACCGCCCAAACCCCTCATACTTCTAGACGGCTGCAAGGTAAAAGGATTTATCAGATTCTTTTAAATGACGGCCATTAATCAGTTTCAATGACAATTTTAATTGTGTATAGGACTGGGAGGTAAAGTTTCTAACTACAGTGTAAAAATAATACCGTTGCGAAGTTATTTTTTAAATATTTCTGTCTAACGTGAAACTTCAAATTTTGAAAGAAAAAAAAAATTCTATTTTTTTTTTTTTTTTTTTTTTTATTGAAAAATTTTTAGCAAAAAAATTTGAACGATGTCTTTAATATTTCAAAACATTTTAGGTTACATTTCAAAAATATTGTTTATTACTTTGAATTTTTAAATAATGTTTTCAAAATAGTAAAATAAATTTTTTGTAATTACTTAGAAATTTTCTCAGATTTTAAACGCAAATGTAAGTTATATATTGTTTACAGGTAATATTGTATTCATCTTCACTCATTTGATATGATCTATGTTTTTACTGCTCATCATTGAGGATATTTCGAACTTTTTGAGAAAAGGTTTTGTTTTATTCGTGTAAAAACTTGTAAAAATTCGATCCTGTTGTTATGTTAATAAAAAAAAACGAAAAAGTAAATTCTGTTTTGGAATTTATGTGCAAAAAAATGTGAATTTTTGAAAGCGTGAATCTATTTATTGTAATTTTTACAATGGCAGGAGCAAGCAAATGAAAAATTTAACTAAACAATAAAATTTGTTTGAATTTTCTTACAATATTAAAAAAAATATTGTTCCAATTTGTTTTTAAAATTATTTTTGAAAAGAAAAAAACAAGATATTTAGAATTAGAAAGAAAAAATATGCAGAAATAAAACAGGCATGCCTGAAAAATATTTTTTTTTTAAATTTTAAAGTGGTATATAAATGAGTTTAATAATACGAAAGGAAGTCATTGTTGGAAAGCATTTAAAATTTCAATTATTTTTAATTATTTGTATAACTAAAAATTTTGGAAAAAATCTTTTTTTTTTTTTTTTGCAGCATTTACTACACACATTTTGTAGCTTCCGTACCTGCAATAATTCTACCTGTAGAGAGCTACATTTGATATCTTATAATTTATATCAAATAATTTACAAAAAGTAGCTCAATCTAAAAGTATTCTCATGTTAAGAGCTTCAATTTGTATAACATATTAGTAACTCAGATAATGACTCATCTTATCTTTGGAAAAGGAATGATTTTTCTTTAAAAGTTGAAACTCTCAAAATAGATGCAATTTTCAAAAATACTTTTTTTTGGATTACTTTTCGCATATTTAATGTCCAAGAAATTTTTCCACTAAGCAAAATATAACAGAATATTGATGCCAAATGAACATTCTTAAATAAATCAGAATATTAGAAAAGCTTTGATCAAACCATCATAGTTCTTTGTAATATTTAGAAGTTGTAGAAAAGAAAAATGATTGAATAGAGCTAATTTTTTTGTTTCATAATAGTTCTAAATTTTGTACCATTTATAGTTGTAACTCTAAACAACTATATCGAAATCTTTGCATTTACAACAATATAGAAATCGTGCCTGTTTTAAATCGAGATATTTCAACATACCATCTAAACATTTGTTTATTAAAAAATGGATTCTGTAAAGTCTATTTACGATCAACTTTTCTTTCTACTTAGAAGACAGAAAAGAAAATGATACGACTTCTGAAAATAATTTTCTTCTTTTTTTATTCTAATAACATTTTAATGAAATCTTTTAATAATTTGAAACATTTCATGAAACGTAATTTCTGTAAGAGAAAATATACAATCGAAATCTATCAACTTGTAGTTGTGAAATAAATGATTATTTATATTTGATTAAATATTTTTCTGTAACTTTTTTTTCAGAATCGCAAAGATTCCGATAAATCGGTGTTCGAAGTTCGAACAACCAAATTGGAACGATTGCCTCTCGTGGACTTCTTACCAAAAGATTACGGATCGTCTGAACAGGCGTTCGGATTTGACGTCGGACCCCTCTGCTTCAATTGATGAGGCATCGCATTCAATTCAAAACCCCAACGGACTTGCTGGATATAGCATTGTTTTAGTGCAGCTTGTTACTTTACTCTAAATTATATCGATTTTGCTTATTATTTCAATATTTTGAAATGTCGTGTGAAGTGTTTGTTATTTTTTTGGACATCATATGTCTTTGAAACCATTTGATTCGTTCACGTGGTGTCGCTTCTTAAATGTTTTTCGTTATCACATTTGGTTAAATGAATGTTAGCATTGCTGAAGTCATCTGCTGAGTAAGAAGATATGGCTTATTAAATTCCTTAGAATATTTATTATATTGTGTCGTAATGATTAATATAATTGTGTAATTCGGATTTCTGCCATTTTTATTTTACTTAATAAAAGATTAATAAAAGATTTTTAAATGAAACTTTTTTTAGAATTAAAAAAAAGAACATTAGAACTCTTTATATTTTTATACAAACATAAATTTTAACATATTAAATCTTAATATAATTTTAACTTTAGTATAATGTGTTTTTTTTTTCTAAAATTAAAAAATTATAATTAATATTATTTTTACGTATGATTTAAAAAATATTCTATTTAAAGATTATAAATTTAAAAATCCTTTTGTGAATTCTGATTTTTATATTTCTCTTTTACTATTGTTGAATTTTGAAACTGGTGTTAATAACGTTACCTTTTATCATTTTAATTGTAAATACTTTGTTTATATTAATAAACACAAAAGCTTTTTGTTGTAATGATCTCAAATAATATGAGAATTTAAAAATATGTATTCATTATGCGAAATGGCTTTGTAGCACAGTTAAAAGTGCTATTATAAACAGTTTTTATACATTTTATATTTCAATTGCGCGTTGTATTTTTGCTGTCGTTATGTAAAGTTATTTTTTAAAACTAGAGTATCACTGCCAATGCATATTTGTGTAAAAATGTTCTTATAAGAACGCTACACAAATTGTGATGTAAATAAATGTTATTTTGTGAAATAAGTTTGTTTCTTCCACAATTTATCCTGGGGTGCATAGAAAACATTAATAGATATTTGCAATAACAACAGAAAATACTTCACTTCTTTGTACATATTGTATGTATTACTGCATGACATGCGGCTTTTATACGGAAGGACAATTACTTTTGAAATGTTTTATTATGGATTGATATTGTATAATTACATCATACAATAAAAATGCCAATTCTCAAGTAAGGTAAACCATTATGCTAAGTAGAAAGAAAAAAATTGCGTGTGTTAAAAACAAACTTACCAAAGAATGCATTTGATTTGGACATACCACTGAGCGTGATGTTTGCATTTTATTTTACAGAAAAAAAAATGAAATCAATAAATCGATAAAGATAATTACTTTCTCCCTCTCTCATATATATATATATATATATATATATATATATATATATATATATACTTTTTCCTGCAGAAACTGTAGGTTGTTTTCATTTAATCTATCCGTTCCATCAGTTTTTTTTTTCTTATTACGATTTTAAAATATTACTTGTTTTAAAAAGCAGTAGTAAATATTCCATTATTTAGAAAAATATATAATATTTTGTAAAAACTTTAGCAAGAAAAGAATAAAAAAATGAATTAAGTACTTTAGTAAAATGAAAAAAATTCCCATAATTTATGATTTTATTCTTAAAATGAATAAAATCATGAATTATGTTACGTTAAAAATGTCGTTTTTAAAATTTTGATTTGTTGGTAGCTTTTTCTTTTGAGATTTAGTTGAAATTATTAGGAGAGTAAATCTTAATTTTTTTGGCAAACTCTTGTTCACTTATATATTGTATAAAATGATATATAACTTAGTGAGAAAAATAAGAACAAAGACAAATTTTGAGAATATTCTTTTGAAATTGCATTCACATTGCGAAAGAATTAGTTCTTTGAAGTCGACATTACGTACGATGGCTTTCCTGGATTTTCGTTCTTCAAATCAATAATAAAAAGAAAAGAATGTTGTTATTCCATTCAAGTGCATACAAATAAATTATCTTGAAAATAACAGAAAAATCAATATGTAAATATTGGATCTCCTAATCCATTAAAATAAATTGAAAATAAGTAGCTGCAAGAGAAGTATCGTCCGGTTTGTAACTAACAATTTTCTCCTTAAATTTACTATACAAATAGTTTTAGATAAAATAGAATGATTCCCCAAAAAATTAACTCGAATCACAATGTAAACATCATTTATGCGTGATGAAAAAGGTTCTGATATCTTTAAGATTACTGTTTCATAATTTCTTCCTCGGTATTTTTCATATCTATCATGAAAATAAATCGAGTTGCTGTAATTTTATAAGGAACGTAGTATTAAATGTGGATTATTTAGAGTAGAAAATCGGATCGTTAAGTTAAAAAGTAACAAGTAGTTAAGTTAAAAGTAGCTTGGAAAATCTGATATTAACCTCTTGAACTGAAATTTATTTTTAGTCAGTCCCGCTCAGGCAGACAATTTAATTTTTTTAGTTTTAAAGAGGAATGATTATTAAAGAAACTTACGTTTATGGAAACTTTAACGGTGATACAGAAACGTATGGTCATGAAAATTATCAATTCTCAGTAATTTCTAAAGAGTGTTTTAACCATATGAGCCGCCGTTTATTGTGAAAATGGGGCAAGTCCATTTTTTTGTTATTGCGAGATATTTAAAGGTTTGCATTTCAATAAATTAAAAAATATTAGCAAGCATTAATATATATATATATATATATATATATATATATATATATATATATTGTTTTGTGGTACCAGATAATGTAAGTTTATAACCCAATAGTGTTTACAGTGCTGACTAAAAAAAATAAGAGTTTTATTATAACTAAATGAACTTGCCTCATTTTCCAAATTAATGAATTATTATAAACGTTCATTTAATTGGGATATATTTCAGTTACATCAGTCTGTTTTTTTAATAATAAAAACAAAATGCTATTCAGAAATTTACAATTATTTATTCATGTGATAAAAAGTGAAACAAAGCCAAGAATATTCTTGTAGAAAATATAACATATAATTATATCTCAAACAGGTCTGTATCTAATTAAGCCCGCATCAGACCTGCATCTAAATACATTTGCATCTATTTAGACCTGCAAGTAACTAGATATATTTAAATCTGCATCTAATAAGGCCCGTATCAGATTAGATCCGCTTCTAAATAGAACTGCATCTAATAAGGCTTGCATCAAATATGCATCTAATTAGGCCTGCTTCAGATCTGCATTTGATTAGATCCATATCTAAACAGATCTGCATCAGGTGTGCATCTAATTAGATCTGAATCAGGTCCGCATCTAATTAGGCAGCATCAAACCTGCATCTGATTAAAACTGCAAGTAAATAGATCTAATTAGATCTGCAACTAATTAGGCTCGCATCATATCTGCCTCAAATTAGATCTGCTTCTAATTAGACCTGCATCAAGTCTACATCTAACTAGGCCTGTATCAGATGTTTCTAATTCTAGGCCTGTTTTAGATGAATCTAATTAGATCCATATCTAAAAAAATCTGCATCGTCTCCATCTAATTAGACCCACATCAGACATGCATCTAATTAGATCTGCATCAAATTTGAACTGCACGTAACTACATCTAAGTAGTACTGCATCTAATTAGGCCTGTATGAGGTCTGTATCTAATTCGATCCATATCTATCTATCCATATGCATCAGGTGTGCATTTAATTAGGCCCTCACCAGACCTTCATCTAATTAGGCCGGCATCAGATCCACATCTAATAAGGCCCGTCTCTAAATAGATCGGCATCTAATTAGATCTGAATCAGGTCTAAATCTAATTAGAACCGCACCAGACCTGCATTTAATTAGGCACGAACCTAAGAACCTAATCAGATCTGAATTAGGTCTGCATATAATTAGATCCGCATCTAAATAGAACTGCATCTAGTTAGATCTGAATCAGGTCTGCATCTGACTAGGCCCGAATCAGGCATGCATCTTATTAGAATTTGCATCTAATTAGAACTGCATCTAATTAGATCTATTACATCTGCATCTAATTATGAATGCATCTAAGTAGAACTGCATGTAACTTGATCTAATTGGATCTACATCTAATTAGGCCCGTATCAGAACTATTATCTAATTAGATCTGCATCAGATTTGCATCTAATTATTTCGGAATCAGGTCAGCATCAGTCCTGCATCTAATTAAGCGCGCATGAGATCCGCATCTAAATAGTGCTGCATCTTATTAGGACCGCATCTAAATAGATCTGTATCTAATTACATTTGAATCAGAACTGAATCTTATTAGGCCCGCAAGAGTACTGCATCTATTTAGAGCTGTAAATAACTAGATATATTCAAATGTGCATCTAATTAGATCCGCATCTAAATAGAGCTGCATCCAATTAGGCCTGCATGAAGTCTGCATCTGATTAGGTATTCATCTAATTAGATTCATATGAGCCGTTTATTTTGAAAGTGGGGCAAGTCCATTTTTGAAAAAAAAAATATATATAATGTTAATTATAGATAAAACTTATTATGATCTTTTTATGCAAAAACAATTTAAAGTTAAAAAAAATCAGATTCTAGTATTTTGGAGATGGCAGTTTTAGCTTTAAACAGTATTGAAAATTTGTTTCTTTTGAAAGTGGCGCAAGTCCATCTTAGATTGAAATTATTTCTGACCGAATATATTACGGCAAAATTTAGCTCCGGTTGCTGTATGGGTACTCCTGTTGCTATAGGGGCACATGTCGTCATTTGATATCATGTCTGAAATCTAGGGTGTTTCAATTTGTGTATCTTTGATAAAGAAAATCGTTGATGGTACAGTGTTTCATAAATAATGAAAAGTATAAATTAATTTTATGTTTCGACAATATTACAGTATCAAGTGTGCATCTCTGATCAGATCTGCATCTAATTAGACCCGCATCAGATATGCATCAAAATAGAACTGCATCCAGTTAGGCCCGCATCTAAATAGATCTGCATATAAATATACCTCAATCAGGTCTGCATATAATTACGCCCGCATCAGACCGGCATCTAATTAGATCCACTTCTAAATAGAACAGCATCTAACTAGGCCTGCATCAAGTCTACATCTAATTAGGCTTGCATCAAGTCTGCATCTAATTAGGTTTGCATCAAGTCTGCATCTAATTAGGCCTGTTTCAGATCTGCATTTGATTGGATCCATATTTAAAGATTGCATAAGGTATGCATCTAATTAGATCTAAATCAGGTCTGCATCGAATTAGGTCGGCATCAAATCTGCATCGAAATAGAACTGCATCTAAATATGACCGAAACTAATTAGATCTGAATCAGGTCTGTATATAATTAGGTCTGTATACCAGACCTGCATCTGATTAGAACTGCATGTAAATACATCTAATTATTCTGCAACTAATTAGATATGATGCGAGCCTAAATAGATAATTAGGCTCGCATCATATCTGCATCAAATTAGATCCGCTTCTAAATAGAACTGCAACTAATTAGGCCTGCATGAAATCTGCATTAAATTGAACCTGTATCAAGTCTCCATCTAATTAGGCCAGCATCAGATATGCATCTAACTAGGCCAGCATCAGATATGCATCTAACTAGGCCTGCATCAGATATGCATCTAACTAGGCCTGCATCAGATATGCATCTAATTAGATACATGTCTAAATAGATATTCAACAGATCTGCATCTAATTAGATCCATATCTAAATAGATCTACATCAGGCCTGCATCTAAATTGATCTGAATCAGGTCTGCATCTAATTAGACTTACATCAGACATGCATCTAATTAGATATGCATGTAATTACATCTAATTAGATCTGTATCTAATGAGCTACGCATCAGATTTGCATCTAATTAGATCCGCATTAAGTAGAACTACATCTAATTAGATCCGCATTAAGTAGAATTACATCTAATTAGATCCGCATTAAGTAGAAGTACATCTAATTAGGCCTGCATCAAATCTGCATCTTATTAGACCTGTATGTGGTCTGCATCTAATATGATCCATATCTGAATAGATCTGCATCAGGTGTGCATCTAATTAGGCCCTCATCAGACCGGCATATAATTAGACCGGCATCAGATCCGCATCTAATAAGGTCCGTCTCTAAATAGATCTGCATCTAATTCGATCTTAATCAGGTTTGCATCTAATTAGAACCGCACCAGACCTGCATCTTAATAGAACTGAATATAATTAGGCCCAAACCTATTCAGATCTAGATCAGGTCTGCATCTAATTAGATCCGCATCTAAATGCAATTGCATTCAGTTAGATCTGAATCAGGTCTGCATCTGATTAGGCCCGAATCAGACCTGCATCTTATTAAAATTGCATGTAATTAGAACTGCATGTAACTATATCTATTGAGATCTGCATCTAATTATGCCTTCATCAGACCTACATCTAAGTAGAACTGCATATAACTTGATCTAATTAGACTTGCATCTAATTAAGCCCGCATCAGAACTATTATCTAATTAGATCAGCATCTAAATCTGCATCAGGTTTGCATCTAATTATATCGGAATCAGGTCAGCATCTAATTAGGCCAGCATCAGTCCTGCATCTAATTAAGCGCGCATGAGATCAGCATCTAAATAGAACTGCATCTTATTAGGACCGCATCTAAATAGATCTGCATCTATTTATATCTGAATCAGGT
Source organism: Argiope bruennichi (assembly GCF_947563725.1). Lineage (NCBI taxonomy): Eukaryota > Metazoa > Arthropoda > Arachnida > Araneae > Araneidae > Argiope > Argiope bruennichi. Next base: position 111,637,407 of record NC_079156.1, read on the forward strand.
CTGCATCTTATTAGGCCCACATTAGAACTGCATCTAATTACATCTGCATCTATTTAGAACTGTAAATAATTAGATATATTCAAATCGGCATCTAATTGGTTCCACATCAGATCTGTATTTAATTAGATCCGCATCTAAATAGAGCTGCATCTAATTAGGCCTGCTTCAAGTCTGCATCTAATTAGGTCTGCATCAGATATGCATGTAATTAAATCCTTATAAGCCGCTTATTTTGAAAGTGGGGCAAGTCCATTTTTGAAAAAGAAATTATATAATGTTAATTATAGATAAAACTTGTTATGATCTTTTTTATGCGTAAACAACTTAAAGTTAAAAAAAAAAATAATCAGATTCTAGTATTTTGGAGATGGCAGTTTTAGCTCTTAACAGTATTGCAAATCTGTTTATTTTGTAAGTGGTGCAAGTCCATCTTAGATTGAAATTATTTCTGATCGAATATATCACGGCAAAATTTAGCTCCGGTTGCTGCATGGTGAAGCAAATGTGGACATTTGACATCATGTCTGAAATCTAGGATGTTTCTATCTATCTATCTCTCTTTCATAATGAAAATCGGTGGTGGTACAGTGTTTCATAAATAATAAAACGTATATCTTAATTTTGTGTTTCGATAATAATATGTTTTCTTCCAACACCGATTGTTCAGTTCAGTGAAAATGAAATAAATATCATTTATCACAAATTTTTATTGCCAGCACATTCAATTTACCGAACGATCGTGATTTTGGAGTGGTAGAATTGGCTATCCGGAAAATCAGTTTCTTGTATATTCCCCAGTATTACTATAAAGTAATACGAAATTGTCGAAAATATAATAAATGTTTAATACATGAAATGAAACGCGGATATTTATTTTCAACCCAACATCTGGAGAAACCGGTTTTAAAAAGAAATAAAAATACGGATGAAGAAACCGTGAATTGTTTAACTATAATATAGTTATAATATTAATAATAATATTATTATTATCGAATATAATATTATCGATAATAATATTATTATTATTGAAACACAAAATTAAGACATACTTTTTATTATTTATGAAATACTGTACAACCACCGATTTTCATTATCAGAGACAGACAGATAGAAACACCCTAGATTTCAGACATGATAACAAACGGCCACATTTTCTTCACCATACAGGAACCGGAGCTAAATTTTGCCGTAATAAAATGCTGAATCAGATTTACAAAAGATGCACTATACAAAATGTTCTACAAAACTTCGATAGAACGAGATGCTGAATTTAAAATCTATTGATTTGCCACCACAACGAGGAAGACCAAGTGATTTCAGGACTATAAAATTATCTTTTATGTATGAAAACGGAGATCTATCACATTTGAACAATGCAAGGAAAGGATGGATTTAATACCATATTTAACTCCTGTTCATCATTTGCATTTTAAAATGTTAAATCTTGAATAAAATTCAATTTAATTATACCTACGTATAAACTGAAAATGTATCATTTCATTGAAATTCTTAATAAAACTGAATTGTTTTTTTTTATGTTTTATTTTCTACAAGAATATTCTTGGTTTTGTTTCACTTTTTATCAAATGAATAAATAATTGTAAATTTTTAAATAGCATTTTGTCTTTATTATTAAAAAAACAGACTGATGTAACTGAAATATTTCCCAATTAAATTTTTAAACGTTTATAATTCATTAATCTTGAAAGTGAGGAAAGTCTATTTAGTTATAATAAAACTCATATATATATATATATTTTTTTTTAGTCAGCACTGTAAACACTATTTGGCTATAAACTTACATTATCTGGTACCACAAACGGGCACGTTTTCTTCACCATACACCAACGGGAGCTAAATTTTGCCGTAATATATTCGGTCAGAAATAATTTCAATCTAAGGTGATGGACTTGCACCACTTTCAAAATAAACAGATTTGCAATACTGTTAAGAGCTAAAACTTCCATCTTCAAAATACTAGAATCTGATTTTTTTTAACTTTAAATTGTTTACACATAAAATACATCATAACAGGTTTTATCTATAACTACCATTATCTCCATTTTTTTCAAAAATGGACTTGCCCCACTTTCAAAATAAACGGCTCATATATGGTGCAGTTTAGCCGAGTTTCGCTATTGCATCAATAAAATCTAAACAAATCCAACAAAACAAATTATGGCAAATGCAGTTTGTCATTTCAGTTCAAGGAGTTAATATGAGATAACTGCGTAATTTATTAGCAAACTACTTCATTTTGCGTATTTTTTTTCCTTCCAACTAAACATTATAGATTTCTTTTGAGTAAGATTTCTGTATTAAGTAGTATAATCACACTGATGAAAAGGGAAGATCTAGTTTCTCTAGTTCAATGACAAAAATGCGCAAATATGTCATTTTCATCATTTTACGAAAAAAAATGTCTAGAAAATTGTGTATTTATTTCACAGAATTTCTACTTTATTGACTTCATTTGAATATTTGGATCTTTTTATATTGAACAGAGTACGAAAATTCCAAGTAACGCTACACTTAAAAAAAAAATAACGCCTATCTAAAATACTTTTTAAGGAATTAAAGTTAAATATCAATCATAATGAAATCCTATTATCTATAGATGAAAAAAAAGATAGTAAACAAGAGCACTATTAAGAAAAGATGAAACAAGATTCATTTCAAACCAAAATATTCGGCACGTGATTTCCATAACCTATTTCTTTTGGAGAAAAATGCTTGGTGCAAAGCCAAAAACTAAACTATGATATATGGATAAAAAGAAAACTTTTCACTTCGAAGTTTTCTTTGGAAAAGTTGGCAGGTATTCTCATGTGTTTTATTAATCTTCCATGGACTTTATATATGATACTTTATGGAAATAACCGAGGTAAAGTAAAATATTCAGAGGTAATTTTAAATTTCTCAAAGAAAACAAACGGAGATCTGAAGCTGAAATTCATCCAGTCATATTCTGTTTATCAATGTTTCTACACAAAGTATTCCATGGTATTTAAAAAAAAGACTGGGATATTAAGTTTAGCTTATTCTGAATATTTCATGTTTATTATTTTTTTATGTTTTAAATAAGATAACCTCAATATCTCAGAAGAGTATCTAAGAAATAAGTTTTACAGAAGTTTTAAAATGAAGCAGATATTGTCAGATCAGATCATTGCTATTATTCCCTGACATAAACGAAATGCCTTATGGCTGAATTTTTTTAAAATGATAAAAATAAGGCATCTTAAATCTTTTCTATTTGTGGTCTTTTTCTCCAAATGAAAATTTTTTCACTGTCCCATTTTGCTTAAGAAAATATTGATGTAATAACATATTTTAAGAATCAAATATATGCCAAGTTGAATTATGATTTCACTTTGAAACTGCAAAAGGGTCGAATAGGGATGCCACTTTTTATTTTTCACAATGATTAGATGACGAAGATCATGCCAGAACCAGCAATCCATTTTCCGAACGTCCTTGCCACACCAAGATGAACAGTAGATGATTAGATGTTTTATGACAGCAGACAACGCCCGCTGTCTTTGAATAAACTGGTCAAATCAATTTCATATTTCAACGCATTTTTTTAATAAGCATGTTAATAATTAATTAATTTTTTTATTTTAGGAATTATTAATTTATTCATTATGATTCCCGACTAAACGACAATCACATCTTCACCGGATATTATTTAAACAGACAGGTTTTAACTCTTTGGATACACATTTATTTGAAAAAAATTTTTGCACTTGGAACATATTTAATTTTGTGGGCAAGTAAGAGCAGTAGATTTCAATGACGTATCAGAACGCCATGCGCGTCTTTGGCCAAACAAATGCATGACGTTCTGATGCGTCAAATGTAGCAAAGGGTTGATAAAAATGAATAATTAAGTGAATATAATGAAATAGATAATCAATTGGTTATATTTATAGTGCTAATATTGAAAATGCATTTTTTATCAATTTAATTGGCAATCAAGCTTGCGGCCTTAGGCAGATGCCTAACTGGAAATCTGTCACTGAATGACGGCAAATTCCTAGTTGCATTCTGAAGGAGTGAATCCTGATGATCCTATTTAGCTCAGCATAGCCTTGATAAAAGGTCGGCATCATTGAGCGCCTGATGAACGGCAAATTCCTAGTTGCATTCTGAAGGAGTGAATCCTGATGATCCTATTTAGCTCAGCATAGCCTTGATAAAAGGTCGGCATCATTGAGCGCCTGATGAACGGCAAATTCCTAGTTGCATTCTGAAGGAGTGAATCCTGATGATCCTATTTAGCTCAGCATAGCCTTGATAAAAGGTCGGCATCATTGAGCGCCTGATGAACGGCAAATTCCTAGTTGCATTCTGAAGGAGTGAATCCTGATGATCCTATTTAGCTCAGCATAGCCTTGATAAAAGGTCGGAATCATTGAGCGCCTGATGAACGGCAAATTCCTAGTTGCATTCTGAAGGAGTGAATCCTGATGATCCTATTTAGCTCAGCATAGCCTTGATAAAAGGTCGGCATCATTGAGCGCCTGATGAACGGCAAATTCCTAGTTGCATTCTGAAGGAGTGAATCCTGATGATCCTATTTAGCTCAGCATAGCCTTGATAAAAGGTCAAACCTAGTCTTTATTACCAGGGCACCGCACATCATTGCACAATAGACGACTTAAAAGGCGATTAAGTTAGGAAATATGTGGCATTAGATTTTATTGTGTAATTGGTTATGAATTTAATTATATCCGATTACAATGAAAATGACCAAAAGAGATTTCAAAACTAAAATTTATTAGAAAACTAAAATCGAATTAATGTATTCAAATTGTTAAAAATTGTCACTCTTGTAACAGAAAAAAAATAACGGATATCAATATATTAATATGAAACAAATGTTGCGCATGTAATAATAAGAGCAAATTTTTCTAGTAGAAAGCACACATTTCTAGCAACTTGAACATATTAATCAATTTTTCTTTTGATTGCATTAACTTTTAACTACCTATAGTCGATATCTTAAAGTGAATCTTTTGGAGTTGCTTCGTATATACATAACTAAGTATAACTAAATAAAATTTATGAAAACAAAAACACAAAATAAAAATGTAATGTTTTATTCACAACTCAGCGACATGCTTACATAAAATTGTCACACTGGATGATTTCGAAATACAAATATCTTTACCGTCAAACACAAAAAAAATATACTCAGTCTTTAGAACATTTACAAATGAAAAGTTCGTAATTGTACAATTATCTTTTTAAATGATAGTCACGGTTACATATACAAGCAAGTGAACAAAAAAATTAAAAACAAGCAAAATTTGAATCAATGCTAGTGCTCCGTATATGAAGCGACAAAAATAATTTTTTAAAATCTTCCAAAACAATTGTCATTTCAAAATCACAAGCTTTGCAACATTATCAATAGCATAAGACTGCTCGTACGTTTATAATCATTCTGACTTGGTTTTTTTTCCATTAATGCAATAGAATTTCAAATGACAGAACCTGCGCTTTCATTTGCCCATTCCTAACCCACGCATGAGTTCCATAGGCAGCGGGAATACAACAGTTGAATTCTTCTCAGCTGCGATTGAGGTGAGGGTCTGCAAATAACGCAGCTGCAAAGCGCCAGGAGAGTCGGAGATGACGTCAGCGGCTTCCTTGAGTGCACGAGAAGCTCTCTGTTCTCCTTCAGCTGCAATCACCTAAATTTTTTGAAATTGGAAAAAAAAATGTAAGAGGATAAATGAAGAATTAGTACAACTGAGATTTTAAGACAAGTGGACAATTAGTACAACTGAGATATCACGACAAATGAACAATTAGTACAACTGAGATTTCAAAACAAATGAACAATTAGTACAATTGAGATATTAAAACAAATGAACAATTAGTACAACTGAGATATTAAAACAAATGAAACATTTGTCTTGATATCTAACAAAATGGACAATCAAAGCCATCGGGACACGATGATAAATGATCCAAGATATCAATACAAGGATATTGACAAATTCAGGATATCAATATAAATGGACAGCTAGTACCTTCAGGATATCAATACAAATAAACAAATAGTGCTTCCAGGATGTCAGTACAAATGGACAATTAGTACCTTCAGGATATCAATACAAATGGACAACTTGTACCCTTAGAATATCAAAACGAATGAATAAATAAAGCTAAAAAACAAAGAATGTTAAAATTAAAAAAGAAATAGCACTAGAATAAACGATGTGTCATTGGAAAAATTAAAGTCATTGGAATATCGGAACAAAATTAATGCTATCGAGATATCAGGACAAATGAACAATTAGTATCTTTGGGAGATCAGTACAAATGAACATATGACACAACAGAGATGTTAGAATGAATGAACAATTAGTGCAATTAGAATACTATAACAATATAATCTATTTTAAAGAATTACAAAATGATGTAATTCAAATGATTTTACGGCAACTGATATAGGTAACAAACTGCTCAATGCTAATTTATTATCTAACTGCACGTTAGCTAACGATGTCTGTTACAACATATTCTGCGATCGGGTTAAAACTTGTTCTGCCATTTATCCACTGCCTCTTGAAAGAAATGCAATAGATTTCTAATTTAACATTCATAATATCAACATGAATTGATGCCTTTAACTGTGAACAAGAATTCTAGTGCTTTGAAAATATTGTTCACTACATGTAATTCGAAGATATTGCTGTATAAAATAATATTTTAATGTATTTAAAAAAATGGGCAGAAATTTGGAAGCCGTCTTAAAATGCTTTTTCAACAATCGATATGAAAAAATTTCCACAATAATCAACCATTTAGATGTTTTAAAATAGCACATTGTAACAGTGTACACACACACACACACACACACACACACAAGGAATGAATTTCAAAATGCACTTGTTTTTAATAATGTTGAATTTTAGGGTCAAAGCTTCTTCAATATTCGCTATTTCGAAAAATTACATTGCAAGTATCATAGACAACTGTAACCATAACAGCAAATGAAGAAATGGTTTTCGCGCCTTTGGGGGCCGAACACCATTGCTTAAATTTATTCTTGTTTCAGGCTGATAATGATGAATTCAAGTTCCTTCCAACTACACGTAGCAGAAAATCCCTCAAAATTCTATTGAAAAAGCTTCATAATTTTTTAGAAATATCTATTTCAGAGTCAGAAATCACAGCATCCACCTAGTGAAAAGTTTTCTTATGCATATCTCGAGGTGACCGTAATTTCAGCAATTTAATACATTTTTCACTCTTTTTATTTTCAATCTCTATACCGTAGATATTTTAAATGATTTTTTTTAACAATAACCTTAAAGCAGCATACTGCACATTCCTCGTCGTATGTGCACAGCGGAAGTCACAAATCACTCCTGAACAGTTTAATCGAAAGAAAAGTCACTACAAGTTTTACCGAGCTTAGCCTTGGTTTCTCATGCTTTTTCTCTTTTTAGAAAATTGTTTTATCGATGTATGAAATTTTTTTCTCCTCCATCTTTCACGATTCACTGTTTTCAATCGATTCAAATCACCGTCAAATACAGCCTAATAGATATACTTAAATACAGCTTGGTGTGATATGCTTTAAGAGTTATTGGCAGCTAAAAAAATTCACGATACAGTCTAGTAGCACTATATCGCAGTGTTACGAACTACAGTGTCTAAGGAGTAAGTGACGCTATTTGTATTCACTTTCATTTATATATATATATATATATATATATATATATATATTCTTTATATACTCTTTCTTGTACGTTGCTATATACAATACTTCGTAATTACGAACGTTACGAACTTGTATATAGCAATAACGTTACTTGTACGTTGCACTTCTGCAAATACAATAAACATGTGTGTTTGAGTTTGCTCTTAACTAGATGATACTGGCCATGATAATCAGGCCAGCTGCGGGGACTGAGATCCCCTACTCGCAGATTTAGCCCGAGCCTATAGAAGAACCAGATAGGCATAAATGTAGATAAAAGAAATAAATATTATAAAATTTTATGAGATTTCTATTTGGGTAAAATCAATAGCATATCAAGTTTTTAAAAATACATTATCATATAATACACCATGATTTCCAACTAAAATGGTATGATTTCAATTTTTTTTCAGAAATATAGACCTTTATATATCGATGCCTACATAATAGATAACAAAATTTACGTCTGAAATATTGAGGAATAATCCTCCTTTTATTAGAAATATCTGCATCCCCCCCTTGTTTTGGTCGCACGAGATTTTTTGAACAAGGCTAATGTATCCTCAATAACAGGTTGAAAGCATATTTAGCATTTAACGACTTTTCCCCCCGATATTTGAATAATGGTAAAAGATTTCAAATGGAGAGAAACATAACAACATAGAGGAAATAGATCGTAACCACAACAATAACAGAACAATGGTTATCTTCCATTTGTATTACAAAAACCGCATAATAATCACCAATTACTGCAATATAAATCTGTACCTCGATAAACGGGACTAAGTCCAAATCTATTAATTTTTTTTTTTCATCTAATACTTTAAAATAGAAAGACCAATGACAGTCGAAAAGAAGGAATATTCTCATCATAAAAATAAAATAAATAAAACAAAATTCGCAAAATATTTCTTTTCCTGTTATGAAAATTGAAATCATGAAATTAATTTTTACTCATAAAAGGCAAACTGGAAATGAACAAAAAAAAAAAATCCGTTTGTATTTTTATTTTCGCGTATACGTAGTATAGAGAAAATATAGTAACCCATCTAGAATTTTTGTGGAATCTCTACGTTTTAGACAATCTCTGAGTTCGAATATCACATTTTTGGTACGTAACGAAGATAATTCCAAAACGCTTTGACCTGGACGAATGAAATTTGGCATACGGTCTTTACACCAAATTTGGAGATTTCTTTCAAAATTTGAATAAATTCTGTTCCGAGGAAGTCCGTCCGTCCCTTTATTCGAATATAAGTTAGCAAGATAACTACGAAACGAAGAGAGCTGGACAGATAAGATTTGGTACACAGATTTAACATCTATGGTGCAGACACCTGTCAAAGTTGGAAACAAAACCAATTATGGATTGACCGTCTGTCAGTCGGTATTTTCAGAAACATGTAACGGAATTATTTAAATGTATGAAATTAGGCACGAGATTGTTTAGCTACAATTGCGATTTTATGTCACATCTTTACTTCAATCGATTCATAAAAACATGTCTAAAACACAAATTCGATTTTCGGATACTATTAACCATATGCCAAGTATTAATCGCCAAAAAATTGCCAAGACACTATAGATTCAGTAAAAATGCTAAATTTACGCCAAAAGTTTATATTTCGTAACTATTGTACGCCAATCATGTAAGGCGTTCTCTGGCATGACAGGTTTATTACAGAAAATACAATAATGTTTTCGGAAAACCACTTCCGCTGGTTCCTATATGTTTTTCGTTTGTTTTAAATAAAAAAACGACTTTTGAGTGATCACTATCTAGGTCAGAAATATTTCATCGCTGAGAAGTTATAGCGAAGTCAAACGATTTATACAGCTCATTTTTTAAAACAAGGTCTGCTTGTCAAAAGTTCTTTGAGACCGGCAGGCTATTTTTTAAATATTTTAGGAACGTTTCCAAGTCAAAAATAAAATGATTTCTTTGGTAAAATAATAGTATGAAAGGTATGTTTAGAATATATAAACCGCTTTTGGAATTCAAGATGAAAACTTCAATGTAAAAAAAAGCGATTTTTATGTTTTATTAGTTGGACAAAGGAAATTAAGACGAGGATGAAGACGTCAAGATTTCTATAATCGAAATAGAGATCAGACTGCAACAAATAAAGAATTCGAAACTGTAAAATGGAATCAGCTTAAAATAATAATATATGAAATTAAAAATACTCTTATATTTTTTGTTACTTAATTTTATTAATAAATAAATATATAATTAAAAGGAATTTTATATTCAGAAAAAGTCTACATTAAATTATTTAGGAGATTGTAAATTTCAACTCATATATTAAGCCAGGACATCGTTTAATATTAACACACAGACTGCCGTGAGAAAAACCGGTGACCGGCGGGCCTATATAAATTACACTGTAAGAAATTCAGAGCGGCTTGAATGCATTTCTATATTAATAGAGTTATCAATTCCTAAGAAAATAAATTTTGAAACTCTAAATTCTTCGAATAAGTTATGCGATATTATGAAGTGTCACTAGATATTCGTTTGAACTTATATTTCTACAATATTGTTACGAATCTGTGATGCGGCTTTCCAGCATAGTTGGTTCCATGGGAGGTCCCAGAGCTTGGCGACAAACTTGGCGACTATTTGATGACTTGGCGACTTTGGCGCCAAAATAGATTATACCCGAAACATCGAGAATTTTCCCGATCAGTCTAGTAGGAACGGAGATACGCCTCGAACGTTCCTGATTGGTTGAGAGGCTTCTAGCCCCGCCTCCTGAGACCTATAAAAGGAAGCGTCCGCAGCTTCCGGGTAGTTGCGAACCAGTGGAATCGAATAGTAGTCGGAACCGACGGTAAAGAACTGGCCTTCCAGAAATAAGAGGAGCAGCGACGGAGTGAAGCTAGTGTTGAACTAAGCTGTGAGCTACTGTTTGTAGTAGAGTCTGTTGTATGCTGCTGTTTATGCTGTTTTGTATGCTGTTGTATGCTGCACGTCTCGGCTGAAGATAATCGTCTTCTGTGCTGTATATAGTTGTCGTCTTTGTGCTGTCCTGTGTGTCTTCGTGTAAATAAACGTTTTATTTTCATATAGCAGTTTTATTTTCTACTGCCGCCTGGGGATTGAGCGTTCTTCACACCATATAACCCCCACTATCTAAACGAACCCCGGAAAATTTCGTAACAATATTAATGTTGACTATGATTTAGCTTTAAATGGTAAATAACAAGGGTATGGTCAGAGGCGGATTTAGAAATTTCAGCAGTTCTAGGCAATACAGGGTGACTATAAATGGATATTCCAATTTTGCAGGTCTGTTAAAAGTAAAGAAAAAAAAGTACAGTCTTGCTGTTCATCGGAAATCAAAAATAACAGTTGAAAGTGTTATGTGAGTTATAAGTATTTAATTTGAGCTTTTCCAGAAATACAAAGGATATTGAAACTGTTAAGATTTTCAATTAACCACGTGATCTTCCTGGGCGGAGCTAGCTGCCAATCATGTATCACATGGTCTCCCTATTGTTGTTTAGTATATTTTTTTTCCAGTACAAGCGAACTTGAGTCCTGTACCAGGGGGAGTGTGATCTCGGCTCTCTCTCGTCCGTAGAAATTTTATATTTATTTTAGTTCTCTATTATTATTTTTTTAGTTCTCTAAGTCTACTACACTTTGACGTAATCATGTGCCTTTTGTTGTTGATGTTACCAATAAACCACATAGAAGACAACATGTGTCTTCAAGTCATTTCACCCAGACAACAATCTTCACTATCAAATAAATTATTGTGTAATCATGAAAAGAAATAATTTTCAGAAGCAGTATGATAATTCGTCCTACACTTTTTTCTGTATATTTGGTGTGAAGCTTTGAAAGGATATATATATGCGTAAATGGTAATACTTAATTTTTTTTTTCTGGTAGTACATCTAACAGTAGGTGTTTGTCTCCCCCCCCTCAAAACCAAATAATGTTGATAAACTTAAGATATGCATATCTGCCTCTTTCAAAGCATGACATCAGAGAAGCTAAAAGAGCATGATATGAGTTATCGTATCGCCTTCTTATCGTTTGTGTTTTTGGAGGTTCTTATAATGAACTTCTATAACCAAGTCAGATTTAAAATTTCAATAGCTATTTGCAATTTCTGATGAACAAGGTTATACTTTGTTTTGTTCTCTTTTAATAGCTCTGCAAATTAGCGATATCTATTTATAATAACTCTGTATTACGGGGCAATTTCTTTCCAATAAATGGGTTCACAAATAAACGATTTTTTTTAATTTAACAATATAACAATGATTTAGTTTAATTTATTTTTTTATATTCATAAATTGGTGATTTTTATTATTTGCTTATTTATTAATACTTATAATTTATTTTATTTACGTTTGAAAGTAATGTTATGCAAGCAGACTAACGATATGTATAAAATTTTCAACTTAATTATCGTGTGTGCAATTAATTAAATAGAAACTTGCGCAATTGCGCTTGAAAAAGTCCTCACAACATTATTATATTTTACAAATCAGAATTTGTATTTTCTAGAAATTTATTTGGCTGCTGGGCAATTTATATTTCTAATCAACCTGGCCACTGAGACTCTTTGTTATCCTAGCCTCCCTAGGCAGCTGCCTAATATACCTAATCGAAAATCCTTTAATGAGAATCGCGAATAACAGTATCGAATTTGTGAGAGTACCTTTGCTCTAGCTTCTCTCTGTGCTTCAGCTTCAGCAGCCATGGCTCGCTGCATCTGTTGTGGCAATCGTACGTCCTTGCTGTAGAGGAGAAAAGCATGGTTTAAGATACAAATGAGTTTTAAAATATACAGGGTGAAATAAGAATTCATGAACAAAACTTTAAATATTGGAAGAGTACCATAAAACAAGCATCTTTTTTGCTCAGAAATGTACTGGCACAAGTGTTCATTGCGACATAAACCGATGCAATATACATACACAGCAACATTGAGAAACATTTCTATATACAGTAATGTTGCAACATTTACTCAAGATTGCATCTACATCATAAGCAGCAACATTGACAAACATTTCTATATACAGTAATGTTGCAACATTTACTCAAGATTGCATCTACAAACACTACCACAACCTCGGAAGTGTCGAGAGGGTATTTTTGAGTCGAGTTCATTGTGGCTGTACGTAAGCAGGAAATGCTTGGCATCATTGAAATTGCGTAAATTTTGTCTAATTTACGCTGCCAAACACGTGGTGGTGCAATTTTAAGATTTCACTTATTAGTAGCCACTTTTAGCAAGCAGCGCAACACAAACACAAACCGATGCACTATTCATGAAAGTAATTATAAAGTCATTACCTCGCAGCAACATTGGCAAACATTTCTATATGAAGCAATGTTTGCAACAATTACTCAATGTTGCGTCTGCAAACAATAATACAACCTTAGAAATGCCAAGAGGGTATTTTTGGGAAGATTTTATTGTAGCTATATGTTAGCGAGAAATGCTTGGCATCATTAAAATTGAGCAAATTTTGCCTAATATACGTTGTCAAACATATGGCAGTGCAATTTTAAGTTTTCAATTATTAGTAGCCGTTTTTTGACGAACAAGCATTTCACTGGAAATATTCATCGTATTTAATTTTAATTACAGTTCCTATACACAAGTTGATCTTCATGATCATTTCAATGAAATATTCTTAACAGATTATAATAGACACTAAAGCCGTGTTACTTTTATAATCTTACACCTGCTCTGTTTATGCGTACCTGAGCCTTCCTAATGGAATTAAGTTCTATGATATCATACCGCTGTAGAAAACGTAACTATTCGGGTAATCTATTATTTAATTGCATGTTGTCTTACGCGAGATTGTAACTTCATTATGTGGTTCCTCGTACAACCTGTGCAGATATTTAGTAAGCTTTCTATCTTACTTTCATTAATGGAAGAATATCACGCAATGACATGTTAAATGAAGTAATGAAAATCTTTACATTTCATTGATTGACAAATTGAAATCAATTGCTTTTATCGATTAATTAAAAAAATTCTCTTACTTATACAACAGCATAAGTAAAAGTCTTCGATATTGTAATGCGCTTATGCATAAACGTATTTACTAAAACACTAAACAACTGTTGTAGTAAAATATAAAAAAATATTTTTAAAAAATTATTAAAATTAGAGAAAAAATACATGGAAATAAAATTGGTATAACTGAAAAGGTAATGTTTTAAAATTTAAAATCATGTAAAAAATGGTTTTTGAGTGATTGTACTTTTTAAAGCTACTAACGCAAAAAAGTTAAAAATTTAATCAATTTTTAATTAAAAAATTTAATAAAAATTTAGAAAAATCCATTTTTAAAAAAATATTTACTGCTCTGGAAGCAACTGTTGTCAAATCTGATAGATCAAGCGATCTTCCCAGTAGAGCAATGCGCATGATTTTTGAATCAAGCATGTTAACATCGCTGCTTTAAACAGTATAATTTCAAAAACCAATTTGAATTTTTAAAAAGTTATCATTTGTGAGCTTACATTTCTACCCTTTCGACCTTGATTCCCCATGGTGCTGTAGCTTCATCCAAACTCGACTGCAAGAAATAAAAATAAATCGTTAATATTACTCTCCAGTCAGATCAACCTAAAATTACCATTTTACACTTTGCATTACACTCACATCATACATTGGCGAAAAGAAAATATACATAACAAATCAATGAAATTTAAAATGGTGAACATAATTACGAGATGCCCAATCAATACATATGATAAAAAATACATGAAAAATTAATTTTCATGCATACTACATATTTTAAAAAAATATACAACACCCCCACCCCTCGAGTCATTATGACTCATTATGTAAGACAAAGAATGGATAGTCATCATAAATACAAGTTATGCAATAAACATTTGTCATGAAAAGTACTCAAAATTATTCCTTTTGTGATGGTTACACTTAAAAAAAAAAACGTGGAAACCAAAACTAAACTGTAGCCCACTGGGACGATGAATGGTTAATCATCATCCAAGAATAGTTAATCGATTATTTAAGATGATGAATGGTTAAACATCATAGATATGACAATAAGTATGTAAATTCTAAACATTCAAACTGATTATTTTGATAAAAGTTAAGCATTAAAAAAACCGTCGAATTAAATGAAATAAAATCTTATTTATCATGCATTCGTATTTCTCAAATTTCATATGCACTAGAAATATAATAAACATTCTTCAACCAAAAAAATTATTTCCTTTTTTAAAATTGTTATGCATCCTTGGTAATTGTACATCTGTAGTTCAATGCATTTTTTAAAATCATGTGCTGCTTTCTAGTAATGTTACTTCAACATGCACCAGCTTCCTCTGTGTTAATATCCAGGAAGCTATCGTGCTCTCCTTTTAAACAAACGTAATTGTCATTAGAAAAGGGCAGCGAAATCTGTAATACTGGGCGGAGTTAAAAAATATCTGCGCCTTTTTGGCCTGCATCATTGTCGCATGTATAAATCCAAATTTTTGTTTTGATGTCATGCAATTCAAATATATATTTTTTTTAATGTTTAAATTTACTAATTTACCTATTTGAGAATAAACCCATGCATTAATAAAAATTATTTATGGGATCATGAACTTCACATTTTACACGCATTTTTATGCTAGATAATAATAAACAACAAAATCATTGTTTGTAGTAGACCATTTCTGCAAGACACTGTAAAATATATAAGCAATCAAATGTGCGTTCGATAGCTGCATATATATGGATGTTCAAATCTTCAGAAATTACTTCATGCGTCTTTACTTCATTGAGATATGTCGTAAACTTAATATCTTCTTGTTAAAAATTATAAGCGAAATGATGGTCCACATAGGGGGGGGGGTCACATGGAGGTGAAATGAATATAGTCCGGAAATATAATTATATAAATAGGAAATACTACAATATATAAAAAGAACAGCAAACACATTTAAAGCTTCTTCCTGTATTGCGTTCTGTTTCCTTCCTGTCGAAAATCATAACATCTGTAAACAACTATTTTCAATAATTCTGTATTAAGAGATTAAAAACAAACACACAAAAAGAAAAATCAATTTATTTTAATCTATTTACTATCAATTTATTTATTATAATTTATTTTTAATCAATTTATTATAATCATTTATTATCTGTGCTCAGCTTCATCGCACAGTGTAGAAAAAAACAAGTTCAGAATTTGAATTTTTTTTTTTTTTTTTCTATTTAGACCGATTTTACTGTACATTTTATGCTTATCTATAGTTTTAACGCCAAATCTAAACTACAAATTTCATTTAATTATTTTTTGCGCCTTTGGTTAATTGTAGCCATGTGCTCACAGACGGTCCATTGACGGATTTTGTCCAAAATTTGATATGCATAATTCTTATTACAAAACCGAAAGCCAAATTTCATTCACCTAGCCCATCTTTTTTAGATATTACTTTCCTGGGGGAAGAGAGAAACTTTATTTTGATGAATTTCATCGAAAGTTTAATAGAAAGCTACAATCAAGCGTCAAGGTACCATACCAAATTTCATTTGCCTAGATTGCTACATTCTTGTATAATCATGTTCCCAAACAAATCATGAATCTAAAAATACGTGTGTGTTTTGGAGGATGGGGGATTCAAGATCGTCTAAAACAGAAATTCATTAAAATATCATAATCGATTTTTTTTTAAGATTACTTCTTCTCTTTCGCATAAAAGAAAGCAATGACGTAGCAAGGATAAGTAGCACCCGGGGCATAATATGATTTTTTTTTCACTTCTCCTTAGTTTTTAACCAAGCTCAGAAAGTATAAATGACGCCTATGGTATGGTATTTTATGTACTCTTGTTATATTCGGCTTTAAAAATTAACACTAACACGCAAACACATTGCATCAATGGCGATCTCTGAGACTATATAAATCCTTTGCCACCCTCTTAATGTACTACTAAAGGGTATCCCAAAATTAACGCAAGATTGGAATTTGCCACCATTCGAGCAGAATTGGCCCCCTAGATCGTGTGATCTAACACCATTGGATTTCTTTTTATGGGGTTATTTAAAATCAAAGGTCTGGGCCAATAAGCCCACAATTTCCTTCTTCAGGCGTGCATCGAAGGAGGAAATTCAACGCTGCATCAACGAAATTCAGCCACATTTATGCAAAATGATCATGGGAATTTCAACAAAAGAGTGCGTATGTGACAACAAATCCGTGGAGGCCATTTGCCCTATTTGTTATTCCATACATAACCCTATCATGAATACTTTACTATTCAATAAAAATATAAAAATTGTGAGGATTTTTTTTTTATTTAATTCAAATTTTGCGTTAACAGGTTGTTCTATCGCGTAACACTCCATTTTTACTAAGCCTAAACTATCAACTGTCAAACGATTTTTTTAATAGGGTTGTCAACACTTTACTGCACGAATGGTAGCAAATTCAAATCTTGCGTTAATTTTGGGACATCCTATACAAAACAATAAAAATGGCACAATATTGAATTGCGATTCAATTTTGTTTAAATCTATTGAAATCCATTAAATTTTACATCTATTCAATTATAACTTTTCAAAATTTCCTAACTGAATTAAAAGTATCTAATAATACACTTTCTCTTTACTTTGGGAGTATATCAACTTTAAATAACACAATAAACCTATCATTATCATGATTACAGCAGATTAAAAAAAAAAACATCGATCGAACTAAAATTCGACACCAGCACTTAAGCTGCCACCATTTTTTCCGATCACCATTATCTCTTTACATATTTTAATTGCATTAAAAACAAGAAGAGGTGCGAATCATTTCTTGGATATAATTTCCGCACTGTCAGAACAGGGAACTTTTCCAAATTCTTTCTTGCCTGAATAAATCAATGTCAAATCTTCTAGTACACGCTAATGCATAAATCAGTTCTTCTTCGTGAACATCATCATAAATCAGATAAAAAAAATAAAGCAACAAGACGGGGGAAAAAAGCCAATCCATCAATTATCAAAACCACATTTTTCTTGCTATTCCGATGTCATTACCAATTTGTGGCCTGTTGTCAAGAGATACGACCGGAATTGTTATTAATATCCGATATACGAAGCCAGCCCATCATTTGCGTGATTGGGACAGAATCATAGCCATAAGGGAGATCATCAGCATATTAAAAAGAACATTTAGAGATCGATAGAAAGAAACAGCTGATCCGGATCGAAGAAATGAATGTCTGCTCAACAATTGGAATGATCGATTGAAATGATATTTTGGGTTAATTTCTGTTAAATATTTGAAGAATACGCTTTGAAATGTAGAAGCAAGAGATCGCAATGATTGTGTTATTAATATTTAATGCTAAATTTTCAAACTTTTTTTTCTTATGAACTGTATAAATAAGTACTAGAGAAATGCAACTTTTATCTGGTTGTAGACAAAAAGCATTGTAATCGTTCAAAAAATCTGACCTTCAGATCTGGAGGAAACCCTTCGTTTGATATCTACCCGAGTTGGAATAAAAGCATTTTTTGGTATAATGTTTGTCTAAGATAAAAATGGAATAACTAGATAAATGAAATTTGGTTTGTCGTCATGACGGCAAATTTGTAGACCAGTAAATAAAACTACAAATTTGGACTGTAGACTGGACGTATGCATTTGGATCTGTAGACTTTGTCTACAAATCCAAATGCATACAGTCTACAATATTTTCCATACATATAGCTGGACAATCTTGTGTATCTAAACACGTTATAACTGAAAAACAACAGAAACTGGATGTATTAAACTTGGCTAATGGGTTTATCGCTAAAATTATAAAATTGTATCGTATTTTACACTTGAACAGTCAATAGGTTGATTATCTGTTTGTTCCTTTACTTTGTTTGTTATTGTTAGGATAACAAACAAAGTAATTTAACAGGATAATAAAGAACAACTATAAAAATGAAATTTGGCATGATATATCACAAAACTGCAGTTCAAATTCATATTTTAAACCCGATTAATCACCCTGAAGAAGTGCAAATGGCATACCCCATTCTCTTAGCTATACGGCGAAGTTAAGCACAAAATGCGTCACATTGCGAAAGTATATGAGAAAAAAAAGCAAGGGAAAGTATTTCTGTTGATTTTTTTTTCTGCCTGCGAGTGGTAAAAATGGTGCACCATTAAAAAAGTAGGACTTCACAATCTCCTAGGTGGAACTAATCTGTTTGATCTCCAATCACCATATAGATAGTAAGACTTTATTGTTAAACTGTATTAATTCATCTTAAACCAACAGCAAAAGTAGGGGAAATAAAACAAATAACAGCACATTTAGATAACAGATGGCATATCCAATCGTCCCATGACCTGAAAAGGACAAATGCACTTCCTGTTTCTTAGCCTGAATTTCTTCTAAAAAAAGAGCTATTCAGATATTTCATGCTTTCGCAATGTGAAGGTTAGAATTTTTTTTCTTCAGAAAATAATGTATTTTTTACATTCTTCTGTGTTTATTAGTCTTACCGATTTAAAGATTTTTTTTAATGAGACATTTTTATTCATGGAATGACAATGGATGCAGTCGACGTATAAAAGCGATAAGATGATAAAAATTGGTATCAGATATTCTTGGAAAAACCCCGGGATCATTAGATCCAATGTATTTTTTTTCAATAAGATTACATAAAATGATATTAAAATATATTTTCTTATTTATATGAGCAGCATTGCTTATAAGAGCAATTGTTATGCATGTTTTTTTATCGGTATATATATTAGGTCCATTTGAGTAACATTTTCTCCCAATCTCCAAAATAAAGCAAAGAAAGAAAGATTTAAACAAAATCTGTAACGATTTCCAGATTTTATACTGTTTGACCAAACGATAGGCTAAATAGTAAAAAAAAAAATTCAAAAGCGCCAGGAATGTAAACACCTAACAACTGCAAACACACAACCGAGTCTAATCTGAAATTTCTATATATATATCTATATCTATAATTATATATATCGAACTAATATATATATATCGAAATATCTATATCTATAATTATAATAAAGCAGAATGTGTGTGTGTTGGCGCTCTACAGGCTAGACCGTTCGACCTACAGCTACCAAATTTACACGTGAATACCTCGAAGGCCAGCAATGTGCACCTCGGGTCGATTTTTTAAAATTTTTTTAGTTAGAATTTTAATTAATTAAAAACTGATTTAGTGAAAATAATTTTTACATCAAGTTAAACTTCAAAAAATTATCTTTTTAATTATATTAATGTTTTAACTTATAAATTAATTTTCTATTTTTAATGAATTTAAAAAAAATATTTCAATTATATTTTTTAATAATTTATTTTGCGCAAAATAAAAATAAAATTTAAGCTGCACGAGCACGTTACATGGGGAAAAAATTAGCTTTTATCAACATGTCGCTATCACATTGATAAAAACTCAAATTAAAAAATAGGTTAACTAACTGTTACAGGAAATAAAAGCAAGAAAAGTATAATATTCAGCATATGTCTAAATGAAATGAAATAAATGTGAAATATGATATTTTCTAAAAAAAAAAACACAAAACAGGTTTCTATGATTTTTTTACAATTATTAATTCAACAAATCTGTTTTAAGGCAAACATGATTTAATATATATCCTTTCAATTCAAAGACTAACGGCTAATTTGCAAACTTTTAATAATAGAAATACATGTGTTCATATAGTTTAAAAGAAGTAAATAATTATATTTTATATAATTTTAATCATTAAATGCTCTACTAAATTACCAGCCTGCACGAATTGTAGTTTTTATCTAGAACCTCTGCTCTATGAATCATATTTAATAAAATATTCTTGAGACACTAATATTTTAAATAAAAATAGTTGCACTCCAATGGACTAAATCAGTCACTAAAACTGACTGATTTATGAAAATTTAAATGTTATTATTCAATAAAAACGGACGATTTTAAAGCACTTCATCGACCGTTTGAAAGATGATATTCAAATCAGAGGCCAAGGTTTCTCAAGACTGATTGGCCTAAGATTGTGAAAAAGTTTATTGTTCTAAACTATTCTATTTAGAATTTCAAAAATCGATCAAATTTGATAGAAAAAGATAGGCAAATTCATTTATTTGTTTAAAAGTTGAAATGTCAAGAATATTTCGCAAAATATGATTCCTTAGGACCAAAAGACTGTATAAAATTTAGAATTCATAATTTTTTGAAGTTTATTCATAGACTGAAATAAAATAAAATATTGTTAATCACTTCATTTTAATCCTTTTGAAAGTAAAACTAAAAACTGAATTTTAAGATGAATCCGAGGAATTTTTGTAGAATAATTCGTGAGATATTACACAAATTATAAAAATTATTCTGTAGTGCACATAAAACTTTTAAATGAATTGTTTTCAATACTCATACTTAAAAAGATTTTGGTTTCAGTAAAAAATCTTTTTATATTAATTTCAGTTTAATCATTTCCACTTTAATTGAAAGTTTAAATTTTACGTCAGTTGACAAAAAATTATATATATATATATATATATATATATATATATATATATATATATATATTACATAATAGTATGAGGAAATTATATAACTATCAAAATGTGAAGCTTAAAAATATTTTGATGAGGCTGTTAAAAGACAAGATACATAAAATATTTAATTGAAGAAAATTTTAACGAGCGTTAAGATTGGTGAACTGGCTAGTCGCCAAAGGCGGCTAGTAAATAAATATAACGAAAACTAAAATTTATTAGATACTTCATCTCACCAGCATCACGTGAATTGAAGAAAATTTTAACGAGCGTTAAGATTGGTGAACTGGCTAGTAGCCAAAGGCGGCTAGTAAATAAATATAACGAAAACTAAAATTTATTAGATATTTCATCTCACCTGCATCACGTGACTGATATGCTCTCTTTCCGAGAGTATTTCGGACAGGCTTTTTGTGCCGAGGACAGTTCGCAGGGTGGTGGCAGCCAGAAGCTGAGTGGAGGAATCATAGTTGGCGACATTCGAAACGGCGATCGTGGCGTTCTGGATTCGGTAGTAGACAACGGCGTCCACAGATACGGTGACTGAGTCTTTGCTCAGAACCTAGAAGGAAAAAGAATGCGTAATACGAAACCTTTATTTAATCATCAATAATTAAACATCAAAGATGAAAATAGTTTTATTTCTTTTTACATAAAAACAGTTGTAATAATTGTAGAAACAATTCTATCAGTTCAAATAAATAAAATTTTTATTGTAAAATATACAAGAATTAAAATATTACGCTAAAAATATCATTAGATATTTCGAACCTTTAATTCAAAATTTATAGTATGATAAAGTCTTAGGTTTGATTTTTATGTCTTGCCTTCGTCTAATTTGATTGCATTCTGTGCGAAACAATTTTTATTTCACGCAAATTATAGAAAGAAAGTCATTCTATAAAGAATGACTTTCTATTTTCATATTATAAAGAATAATTTCTTTCTAAACTATTTTCATATTACTGAAAATGGAAATTCCTTATTTAAAGATAATGTACAAAGAAAATAATTTTAATCATAATTTTAATATTTTTTTAAAAGCAAGCGTGTAACGATTTTATGAAACAATAACATTGACTTTAATTTCAAAAAGAGCATAAATTGGCTTCAAAATAGCAATGCTATAAAGTATGAATAAAGTTAAATTAGAAAAGTTTTAACGGATTTAAAAAAAACGCAAGATAGTAAAACTGTGATAATAGAAAAGCAAATTTTAGAATGGCTCCATTACTTTATAAACAGTAAATAGTTTATCAACGATTTATGGCGAAAATACAGTTTTTGCCTATTAATATTTACATAGAATAAATTTTTGAGAAAAAAGAAATTTTGAGAAAAAGCATTAAAATTTAAATTGATTTTTAATTAATTCAAAATCTAATTAAAATTCTTAAAAACTTTTCTAGTGAATTTCTATTAATTCAAGAAGCAGCTACGTAACAAATGTAGTAGTTTTAAGTCCAACGGTTTGCTCTACAGAACGTTTCGTTCAGTTCGTTCCATATTATGTTGTCATTGAGTTTGTATGATTTTTTTTATCAAGTAATTTACCAAAGTACGCTGGCCCCAAAGCATTATCATATTAAAAACAATAACTATATATATAAGTAATCGTTTCTAATAACAATTTATTCACTATTTATAAATAATAATTTGTTATAGAATTTTATTCATTGCTTGTAAAAAATCATTAATAATATCCTTTTTCTAACTAATTATAAATATAATCATAATTAATAATATTCTTAATCTCGTCTTGAAATATTCTTATTTAACGTTACATAGCAGGATTTTTAAAAATATGCTAATGAAGTTGCAAAAATGTATGTGTTAATGTAAATAATGCATTAAAATTATCAAAAATTTAATTCTGAACTTCATTATTTAATTTAATTCATTGATTAATAATAATTTCTGTTTTCCTTCAAGTAAAAAATATAGCAAGTAAATCATTTTATTAATTAAATTATTGGAAATTAATTGGAAAAAAGATAAAGATATTTTTGAAGCAAATAAGAAACATTGAGAAACGTAGATAAACCCGAGAACTTCTCACTTTGCTAATACATTTGTTCAAATTTTATCAGCTCAAAGATAAAATATTTCATAATAAATGTACTTTTAATCGTTTCTGAAATTTTAACAATCTCAAAACTGCTATATAATAGAAAAATCTTAAAGGATTGAGATATTATATGGAACACTGAATTACAAATCAAATAGTATTAGTGAATTATCAAAACTAATTCATTAATTTGATGAATAAATAATTTAAATTTCCAAAATAATTGTATTAATTAGTAATAAATTAACTTTTCCTATGGAACCAGTAAGTTCGATTTTAAATTTCGACAAAAGCTTAAAAATAATCATGTATGGCGTGACTCACTATGAGACATTGGCGTTTCTTTAGTTACATATTGTGAAAGTACAAGGTGAAATGAATAGAACTAACTTGTGTTATGTATGAGAAAACTGAAGGCAGAACATTCCCATTACATTTAAAAATGAAATCACAATCTATCGAACAAATATATTCACCATACCTCCTGTGGGGGTACATTGAAGGACACAGTTCTCAAATCGCATTTGCAGTAGTTGTCAGTACATGGTAAAATGAAGAACAATCCTGAAATAATGAAAGATATCTTATTACACAAAAATTTAAAAATATGATACTCGTAAAAAAAAAACGTGTAAATTTGTAGCGAGTAAAACAGTACAACAGACTTGAATTCATGCTCGGATTCAATCTTTATTTCCACTTTCTCATTTCTAAAATTTATAAATTACAGTAAAAGTTTAATCGTTATCTGTAAATGTTCTAACGACTATTGACATTAAAAATAATTTTGTATAATTTAAGTTGATTTGATCTGCAATCTTAAAGTCAAGTTTAATACAGCTTTAAATTGTCATATGCAGTTCATAGTTAGATATAAATTCTCAGGAGTAGTTATGTGTGTCACGTGACTGTGAGATGACGCCATTACTATTTATTTCAATTTCACGAAGATTGCTCGATCTTCCGTTTTGATCAAATTTCATTTTTAAAATATATACGAATAAATAAATTAAATATAACGATACTAATATAAACGATTAAATATAACGATACGATAATTAAATATATCGATATTAAATATACGAATAAATAAATTAATATAAAAAATTATTCCGAACCAATTTTGATCATCGTTTGCTACTCTAAGTAATATAATCATTTCAGATGATGGTTTATATCACCTAACTGCACGCTATTTTATTACTGACGCCTCTTATGGAACGTTAGAAGAAAGCAAACACAAGATGAGTAAGGATTTTATTATTAAATTGGAATGATACACTCGACGTTCATCATGGGAACATAATTTTATACCACTGCAAAAGATACTGTTCCATTATCGTTAAAATGTATTGCCATTTCCAAAAATTATTTTTATTAGAAGCATATTTATTCACCAAACGATAATATCACATAATGTTATTGGAATTTTTTCACCTCAGCTATAAAGAAAAACAAAACAAAAGTTTTTTTTTTATTTATTTGAACAAAATTAATATTTTTAAGAATTATGCTAATGAATTTACTGATGCACGTGAAAAGTGTGTTAATTTAATACTGGAAACCACAGAATATATTGAAAAAAAAAGGAATATGATGTCAGCGTCTAATAAATGCAGTTAAATGTTTAATAGCATGAGCAGTTTGTTATTAAGTTTATTCTTACATAAATAATTTATTTGGCTAAATATATTTTTTCAAAACTCCATAGAAAAAGCCAATGAAAATTTTGCGTCACAAGTATAAATTATATAACAATAAGCGTGGAAATAGTAATTCAAATGTTAAAACAACAATATATGTAAGAATGAAACATTAATAAAAAAAAGAGCAACTAAATGTAAAAAGTTAATAACAGTTACATAAAAAATGTAAAAGCATTTAAAAATAAACAACAAAACATACAAATGAAAAAATATGTTAATCTTTAGAACAAAAATCTTTAGAAACTTGAAATATATAATTTAAATTCCCTAGTATGTTTCCATTTAAAAATAGAATAAAAGAAATGTTCCAAAATATTCTAGATAATATCGTAAGACTCACTATCAAATAAATTTCATATATTTCTTTTAGTTGTATATCATTAAATCAATATTGAATCAAATTCTAAAATAGTTTTTAAATTATAATATATAATTGAAAATGTAATGTAGTAGAAAGAAATCACAATATGAGACCGCCAACAACAGCAACAAAACGATTTTTTTTTTACCAAAATGAGAAAGAAAGAATGCCTAATTATTCTGTTCGGAATGGAATACTCGACACGCAAACGATAAATTGCGTGCACAAAGAACGCTATTCGGTGACAGGCGTACCTGTGTGATCGCGTCGTTCGGGAAGAGGTAAAAGTAAAGGCAACGCCTATTTAGCAGAAATTTTAGGTACACGAACTCGAAATATCTAACTTTTGACTTTTGAGGGCCATCTTTTCTGTCGTTTGAAGAACTGAGTCAAAGTACTCAGACACAATTGATCAATATTAACAAATTCTAATAAAGAGTCAACTCTGTTTTTTGTGTGTGTGTGTGTGTTTTTAACAGCAGTTGTTATAGTTAAAATTATATTAATTTAATAGTAATATAACTAACTAGCCGTTTTTGGAGACCAATTCGTTTGCCCAGTTTATCGACATTTTAGGCTGTAAAACGATTAATTTGTTGTTTCATATTACCGAAAAATATATTTCAATCAATTTACTGCAAATTAAAATGTATACATATTACGAAAGTGAAGATTCTACTACTGAGTTAATGATTGGTAAAAACATGCCATTGTATATTTTAATATATTTAATGTTTTAATATATTTAATATTTTAATATATTTAAAAACATTTATTCAAATAATGTATCAAATTGAATTAAAAATATAATTTCTTTTAAAGAGTAAATTATGCAGAAATGATATCGTAAAGAAAGATAATTTTTTGAGTCTTCAAGTAATACAAAAATCATATTTTATAAGATAATTGTTTTAGAAAATATGAATATCAATTTCCATAATTAATAAGTCATAACGATATGGCTAGACTTAAAATTAATGTACGGTAGCCAAAATGGAAATATTTTTAGGCGATTTGTCGCCAATTTTTTTTGCAGTCTCTAAAAGCCATTTGTTATCATTTCTGGTATCCAATCAGAATAGCAGTTTTTAGGCGAGTTTCTGGATGATTGGCACGATTTTTATGAGCTTGCTGAGAAACTATTAATTAATCGGAAACCTTATAAAATTAATTATCTCGAGATAGTTAGGCCTATTTTTGCGTTCGATTAAACTTTTTGTTTGAAGCCTATTTCTGTATTTCAATTATATCTTCTATCCTCTGATTGAATGCACATTTCGGCGAGAAGGCGAAACACATACAGAATATTTCGAATAATATTTTGCAGCCCCATTAATTAAAGTTGGATTTAATGCACCTGTAAAAGTATTCAATGAATGAAGCAGACTGAAATTCGTATGATGGTTTGTTGATATTTGAATGTTGCCATTCTACGGTAAGTAATAAGCGCGATTTTTGTGCCATATACGCTAGCGTTTTATATGTAGGGATTTTACTTTAAAATAAATAAAGTAAGAAAAGTAATTTCAAAAACTAATTTTCAAAATATTTTAAGTAAAATAAATTTATAAAAAAACATTATGTATTTGTTATCGTCGATTAAATATGGATGTAATAGAAGAAAATACGGATGACGTTATGTAGTTATTCAGGCTTTATTTTGTGCAACCGCTTTCAACGGGTTACAGCATTCGAATGTACAAGATCACATTTGTTGTAGGTGGCGCTCTTGCATGCCATGACGTAACATTCCGCCCGGCGTTGAAATATGCAAGATTTCAAAACACTTTTAATTATACAATTAGCTTACATTTTCTAAAACCAAATAAACTATTTAGATGAAATATTTACAAGTGAACAACAAAATTGCAAAATATATATTAAATTTATATTAATTAATTTATATATATTAAATTTATATATTAAACATGATATAAATACAATTATTATGTACATACAATATATACAACTATCTTAACTATTTTAATTTTCAAAGTTATCCCTTATTGGTAAGAGACAAATTTTTGAAATAGGGCGTGTAAAAATACCTGTGTTAGTTTTTAATTTAACAACTCTTACTCTGCCTTCATTTCCATAAATTATCTCTAAAATTCTAGCCATTGCCCATTTGCAAGGAGGCAAATCATTTTCCTTTAACAATACTAAACATCCGACCTTAACATTATTTTTTTTTGAATTTCCACTTATTTCTTTGCTGTAAGTGGTTCAATTAGTCAATTTTCCAGCGTTTCCAAATTGTTTGTACACATTTGGTAGTATATTGCCAGCGCGACAACCTATTGTCAGAAATGTCTACAATTTCCGGTTCAGGTATTGAAGTTATTGGGCGTCCAATGATAAAGTGTCCAGGAGTTAAAACTTCATATTCATTAATATTATCTGATAATGGAATTAAGGGACGTGAGTTAAGTATACCTTCAATCTGAATTACTATTGTTTCAAATTCTTCAATAGTTATTTTACTATTAGCTAAAGTTCTATAAAGATGGTGTTTAAATGATTTTACTCCTGCCTCACATAAACCTCCGAAATTGGGAGAACAAGGGGGAATAAATTTCCATTGGATTGATTCTGCGGATAGGTAATTGGCTAAAGTCTCATTAGTCTGACAAACTAGTTTTTTTAAGCGATTTAATTCTGAAGCTGCACCCTTGAAATTAGATGCATTATCCGACATCAATGTTGCAATGCGGCCTCTACGGGCGCAGAGTCTCTTTAAAGATGCAATGAAAGCTTCAGTCGTCAAATCTGTTACCGTTTCTAGGTGAATAGCTTTGGTTGACACACATACAAAAATCGCTACATAAACCTTTGAATATATTCCCTTTCTTTGTTTTTTAAACTTTATTTGAAAAGGACCACAAAAATCTACCCCAGAATTTAAAAATGGAGAACTAGGAGTTACTCTTTCTGAAGGTAAATTTCCCATTAACTGGTCTAACACCATAGGCCTTTGCCTAAAACATCTAATACAATCATGGACAATTTTTCTTGCAATACCTTTACCATTTAAGGGCCAGTATTGTAGTCTAATTTGATGTAACAAACCTTGTGCACCAATATGTAGACATTTTTTATGTACATGCTTAAAAAGTAACTTAGTGAATGTATGCTTACTGGGTAAAATTATTTGATGTTTAGATTCAAATGGCAAGTTAGAATTTTTAAGTCTACCGCCAACCCTAAGTAATCCTTTTTCATCTAGGAATGGATCTAAAGATCTTAACTTACTTGTTTTTGAAATATTTTTACCTTTATTTAGTGCATCTATTTCTGATTTAAATTCACTCAACTGTGCTAAACTAGCTAAATATTCAGTACTTCTTTGCAGCTCCTCAGCAGTTAAATATTTACTTATTTTATTACGAGACTCTTTTGCTTTAGTGTTGTTAATAAACCTGAAAATAAAGCTAACTATTCTAATTAGTTTTATGAAATTATTTGTAAGATTAAAGAGTTCATCATAAAAATTTGAATTAGAGTCATTAATGTTCAGAGTCACAACACATTTTAGTTCATCAGCAAAGGCAAAATCTTGCATGGACTGTCTACTGGTTCATCAGTAAGTTCATCTGGACCAGCAAACCACATTTTATTTCTTATGAGTTCATCTGCACTGCATCCTTTAGAAATAATGTCTGCAGGATTGTTTTTGCTACTTACATGTTTCCAATGGCAATCTGATGTAAGTGTTTGGATCTCCGCAACCCTATTGCTGACGAATGTTTTTAGCTTATAGGGCTCAGTCTTGATCCATGCCAAAACAATAGTAGAGTCTGTCCACAATGAGATAACATCAATGGGCAATTGCAGAATTGGAACTATCTTTTTCACTAATCTAGATAACAGCAACGCAGCACACAGTTCAAGTCGGGGAATGGTAAGTGACTTTAATGGAACCACTCTGGATTTGCTGCATACTAGACTAGTTTTAAACTGTCCAGATTGGGTGAAGCACTTTAAATAGACAACAGCAGCATAGGCACGTTCTGATGCATCAGAAAATCCATGAATCTCAATGCGAACTGCATCAGGAAGTAGAATAAACCTTTGAATTCTGAAGTTGTTTACTTCCCAGAGTTTTATGTAGAACCTTTTCCATTCTGTCATTGCATCAGGTGGTAATTTTTCATTCCAGTCCAATTTTATCTTCCAAAGTCCTTGGATAAATATTTTTGCCTTTGTAATGAGAGGGCCTAAAAGTCCAAGTGGATCATAAAGACTCGCTATTTCTGACAGCACTTCCCTTTTTGAAAAAGAGTCCTTAGGCTTGATCTTTACCTTATATGTAAAGCAATCTTCTTTTGGATCCCAAAACATACCTAATGTTTTTACAGAACTAACACCTTGTTCTTTCGAAAATGAATAGGATGTGGTAGACAGGTTTTGTAGTAAATTAGAGTTATTAGCGACCCATTTGTGAAGCTCAAATCCAGCTCTTCCGAGGAGTTCAGAAATCTGGGTTTGAAGATTTTTAGTATCTTCTAGCGTTGCATCACCTGACAGAATGTCATCCATGTAGAAATCAGAACAAATCACATCTGCAGCCTTAGGAAAGTCCTTTTTTTCCTCATCTGCTAAAGCTCTTAAGGTCCTGGTAGCCAAAAATGGCGCAGAAACTGTTCCATAGGTTACTGTAGACAGTTTGTAAATCTTCACTGGACCATCAGCACTTGATTTCCAGACAATACGCTGTAAGTCTCTTTGAGTGGGATCGATCAGTATTTGTCTGTACATTTTTTTAATATCTGCACTAAATGCATATCTGTGCTTTCTGAATCTACTTACTATGGAAAAAAGATCTTGCTGAATAATACCTCCATTTAGTAAAATGGAATTCAGAGAATATCCACTTGTTGTTTTTGCACTTGCATCAAAAACCACTCTTAAGGGAGTTGACGTTTTCTCAGGTTTATATATCGCATGGTGGGGAATGTAATAGTTCACATTGCAATCATCTTCAATTTTTATCTCCTCCATGTGTTCTAAACTCTCATATTCTCGCATAAATTCCTTATATAAGATTTCCATAGTATTATTTTTGTTTAATTTATTCCAGATACCATTTAGGCGCTTGATTGCATTTTCTTTGGAATTTCCTAGTAATGATTCGGCATTTTCCTTTATGGGTAACTGAACTATAAATCTTCCCGTTTTATCTCTTTTATAGGTTTTAACAAAATGCTCCTCACAATAAATTTCTTCTTCACTCTTTGTTATTTCTTTAACATTATCCGGCAATGATTCCAATTCAAAAAATTGTTTAACTGCTTCATCTAAATTTGGTTCATTTACGAGATAACAATTGGCTTTTTGAGGTAACTGGGGAAGAATGCCTGTAACTAAATAACCAAACTTAGTATTTTGTAATATTACATCTCCATTTTGCAGACGAAGTTGCTCAGGTTTTAAAATCTCAAAAAATAGCTCACTTCCTAATAGTATATCAATTTGACCTGGTGTGTGGAAATTGAAATCAGCTAGTTCAATTGAACAGGGAATATTTAATGCAGATATATTTAATTTCGATACAGGAATCTCATCGGTTATTTTAGGAAGAATAGAACATTTCACCATGTGTGAAAATGAATAATCTCGATTTGATACTTCAATGTTAGCAGCGTGTTTAATAAACTGCGTAATTCCATTTATACCAGTTATACCTTGTTTTATTGATTTTAGTTTGATTCCCAATTTTCTAGCTACATCTTCTCGAAGAATACATAAAGTCGAAGCATTGTCTAAGAGCCCTCTTAATTGAACTCTCCGACCATCTGCAGTTTTCACATAAATAAGAAGAGTGTTTAATATTACTGATTTATTCCCTTCTATCGCCTGTTTAGTCTCTCTCGGATTCAACATCAAAGCAGATACTTCGGTTAGTACGTTTAGTTTCGGTTTCGTTTCTGCATCTGTTTGGCTTTCGCTCGCCCGTGCCCTTGAATCTGAAGTGGTAGCGCGATTTTCAGCTGACTCATCATGTATGAGCGAGTTATGCCTTTTACCGCAACTTGGAATGTTGCAAGAATATTTTGATTTGCAGATCCCCGGGTGAGGTTTAAGACAGTTAATGCATAATTTGTTATTCCTAACAAAGTTCTTTCTGTCATCGATAGACATATTTTGAAAAGTAACGCATCTAAATAGTGCGTGATAGTTTTTGCATAAAATACAAGCTTTAGCATTGGAATTTTTATTATTAACTATAAGTGTTTTCGCTCTTTTAAATATGCTCGTATTTTGTGGACGTTCGTATTTACTTGGAATACGGTTAATACTTTCTAACAAAGAACTTCGCGTTTCTAGAAATTTTATCAAATTTTCAAATGTAGGAATTTTTGCCGTATTTAGAGAAAGCTCGAATTGCTTCCTTGTCTCTTTGTCTACTTTCTGTAGAATGATGTTTACTAGCATTAAATCAGATAGCTTATTTTGTTCGAATTTAAGAACCTTTAACGCTCTGATGTTTTTATTAACGCAATCTATTAAGGCACACAGTTCTTTAGCAGATTCACTACGAATTTTCTCAAAATTTATTATTTCTAATATATGAGATTCTATCAATTGACGTTGATTTTCATAACGATCTGATAATGCTTTAAAGAGTGATTGAAAGTTATCACTAGACGATTCTAATAATTTAGCTTCTCCTCTTAAGCATGCACGGAGATAATACAGCTTTTGAGAATCATTTAATTGCTCATTGTTGCTAATTAAATTAACAAATAAATTTTTAAAATTTGCAAAATCAGCTATTTTTCCAGAAAATTCTGGTAATGGAATTTCCGGTAGTCGGATTTTAGTTACTGCATTATCCTTTGAAACAGGGTTAATTTTAAATTCATCTTTAATTGAATTTAATAGCAATTTCAGACCTACCTCTGTTTCTTCAATCCGTATATTTATTTGATCAATATCTTCTAGGATGGTTTCTATATCTTCCGACGTTTCAATGCCGCAATATTGTTCGGATATCTTGTCCAACTATGCTTGCAATTGTCCAAGTTTCCTTAATTTCACTTCTAATTCCATTGCGTTAATGTCTTTCGAAGCTGACTTTTCGGCACTAAAACTTTCGATTCTTTTCAAAGTAGTTTTTATCGAGCCTTTCAGTTTATTTAGTTTCTTTTCTGAAACCGCTTCTCGGTCATCGCTTTTTTCAACTTTTTTATCCATGGTATTTGCTCCGGCTCGACGGACCAATGTTATCGTCGATTAAATATGGATGTAATAGAAGAAAATACGGATGACGTTATGTAGTTATTCAGGCTTTATTTTGTGCAACCGCTTTCAACGGGTTACAGCATTCGAATGTACAAGATCACATTTGTTGTAGGTGGCGCTCTTGCATGCCATGACGTAACAGTATTGAAAACTATTGCAATAAAATCTTTCCAATTTCGCATCGAAACCAATATTAACTTATTCATTGCAACAATTAGAAAGTACAATATCAAAAAATAATTTTGAAAAATAAAAATGAAAGCGAAGCAAATGTACAGCGCAGTATAAGGAAAAAGGCGATATCATTGTTTGTATATCTGAAATTTAAAATTCATAAATAAAATTAACATTTATTTTACTAATTTCTAATTTGCAGTTTAATGATTATTAGAAGGAATTAAAGATCAATATTTTGAAAGCTAATTGTCGAAGATTTATAGAAGCTAACACCTGCTCGAAAGAATCTATTCGAATAAAAGGGCTTTTTGAATGACAATGATCTTACCTTTTTATCAAAAAATAATAATTTTCGTTGCTTTGATTAAATCTCAATTCTAGCCTAAAAAAAATAAGCAGTATACCTAAATTGGTTGCAAGATTTTGAAATTAGTTTTTGTTAAAAATTAGGAATTAGATTAAACAATCGTGGATTTTTAAATCAAATTCAAATTGAAATATTTAATAAAGACAGATATAATTTTTTTCAAAATATGAATTTATACAAACATTTGAAAGAAAAAGTACTGAAAATATAATTACATTTGTTAATGTGAGAAGCTTTACAAATTTATTTGATTTTTTGTTGTACATAGTTGTAACATTTTTTTGACTACATAAAACATGACTTTCGCCTTTTTAACATGGAAAAAGCAGAAGAAATACTAAATTTACTTATTAATGAATGTATTTTTTTTCGTAGCATCAAAAACAAAGACAAAGATAAAGTATAAGATACAGATAATGATAAAATGTAGAATTTATACTAAAGAGATTGTAAGTAAAGAAGAAATTTCATGGATTAAATTGGTTGGATTTAATGATCTTAACATGCTTACTTAAATTTAAATATCTTTAAAGAGAAGAGGAGTGTTGCTTTGTATCTAAATGAAGCTCATATTTAAATAAGACATTAACCACCCAGATTTACAGGATTGTTTCATCAGATTAAAATTTCGAGAGTAAGTCAAACAGAGGAATTTGAGCACCCATGTTCCAACAAAAATATCTACAAAAAATAATTAAAAAAGAGAGAGGGAAAGAACTTTTTATCTGATTAATGCATTAATATTCTAATTGGCATTTTTCCAAAGTAAGGTTTTCTATGTTCATGCTTTTCCAGTCATATACATGATTAATATTAATAGCTAACATATAAAAAATGTTTTTCTTTGATATACTATTCTATATATCTATTTAATAAATAATACATTAATAGACTTAATATATAATACAATAAATCGTATAAAATTATTTTGTATTTTTACTTAATATTTTTATATTTAAAAAAAATATAATTATATAACTAAATAATTTACTATATAACTAATAAATTACTAATTTATAACTAAATAATTTTAAAATATAACTAAATAATTTACTTTATTCAAATTAAAATAAATTGAATACCTAGTATAATTTTATTAATGCTCTTTGGGTTACAAGCCCAATTAATCCTTTCCATAAGATAAATCCAAGATTGCTATGTTTGTTATGGGGAAAAAATGAATGAAACTCTACAAGGAAAGGAGAATTTTTGGCAAATTGAAATCGATAGTAATTCCTAGTAATTGAAATCGATCGCAGAGATAATGAATATTGCAAAAAATATACTGTAGTGTCAATCATTATGAAACAAGATTGAATTAAAAAATTAATTAAAGAAAGATCAACGTACTGGATCAGGAACAAATTAAGTCAAAGCGAGCATTTTGATTCGTTAGTTGGACGCGATTATGCAATAAAAAAAAGCAAACAATTTTTATGATATGGGAAAAAATCCATTTCTTTTTCAACAATCTAATATTAGATTCCCAAATATCTTCTTTCGGGTAAGCAGTTTTGCTCTTTCAACAGTTATGAAAGAATCGTAGATAACGATGCGTATCGTAAACACAGATAGAACTGTTCCAGAATCGAGAAATATTTCGCATGTTTCTCGTAAAGACGTTTTAAAAGAAAATAACTTCAAACACTCTTTTTTAAAATCTGTATTCAACATTCATAATTAAATGTTATTTACGATCGAATCAACAGATATGAATCCAGGGAACAAGTTTCTCAAATTGATAGTTTTACTTATATTAACGTCCCGTTTCAAAGCAACACGAGGGCTACTTTGGGACGGACCTCGCAATTCTGAACTGCGGTCAGATGCCAAACGCGTCAGATGAGACCTTACCACCAGGCCACCGCGGCCATTTCAAATTGATTAACTTATTAACCGAATTAATTAATATGGTTAATTAACTGTTTTCTGAAAAGCATTTTTAATACTCCTCAATTTTATTTGCTGAATCGATTTCTTTCGAAATCGATTCAGCAAAATTAGATGCCCAATTTTTACACTTTAGTGTTAAAAATTTCGGATTTAATGCTGTTTTTTTTTTTTAATTGCTGAGTGTTGCCAACAAAACGGTCTTCATATAAACAATAATATTCAAAGTTCCATAACTTGGTCATTTATATCGCAGTTTGAAATATTATGGTCAATAATATTTCACTAAATATGATTCATAGAAAAGGGACACCGTAAAAATATTTAGGTTTCGTATTTTTCGTCAGCAGTACATTTGTTGACTCAAACAATATAAAATACAACTCTTTATATCAATTCAAAGCTTTTTCTAATTGGAATTATAAGAATACTTTTAACAATTTAGAAAGTGGTTGTTGGGTATATATATCTGTATAAGATACTAGCCGCCTTTGGCGACCAGCCGGTTCACCAATCTTAATGTTCGTTAAAATTTTAATAATTAAATATTTTATGCAATTGCAACTTTAATAGATTCTTCAGCAAAATATTTTAAAACTTCAAATTTTGATAGTCATATAATTCACTCATAATATTATAAAGGCCTTCAGTCATAACGTGATATGTATCTCCCTAATTTTCTGTTACCCCTCGTAGAATTTATGCTTTAAATTAAAGTGTAAATGATTAATCTGCAATTAATATAATAATATTTTTTACTGAAACAAAGCATTTTTTTTAATAATATGATTACTGATAATAGAGTCACTGATCGTTTAAACTTTATGGGCACTAAAGAATATCTTCCTTAATTTATGTAATATCTCAAGAATTTGTCAACAAAATTTTCTCAGATTCATCATGAACAGATCAATTCATTAACAATGTTTCATTTTAAATGCATCAAACACTAAGAAAATAAAATGAATCGTTTAAAATAATCGGTCTAAAACAGGTTTAAAAAAACTACTTAAAAAACGATGTACTTAAAACTATAAGCATATACAAAAATATATATATAACTAACATAAATACAATTTAATTACAAAAGCATGCAACTAACCTAAAAATAATTTAAATCATTAAAAACAGGTAAAAAAAAACTACTTAAAAAACGATGTACTTAAAACTATAAGCATATACAAAAAATATAACTAACATAAATACAATTTACTTACAAAAGCATGCATCTAACCTAAAAATAATTTAAATCATCCGTTGATAGTGGTTGTCATGACAACAATCAGAATAATGCTCATGCGTGAATTTTCTTCGCCAGGTAGGTAACGCAAATGCGAGAATTTTTCTACGCCAGTTGGGTTAACGCTATGCAGATTATACATTTTTAATTTCCTTTATTCTGTGTT
Source organism: Argiope bruennichi (assembly GCF_947563725.1). Taxonomy (NCBI): domain Eukaryota; kingdom Metazoa; phylum Arthropoda; class Arachnida; order Araneae; family Araneidae; genus Argiope; species Argiope bruennichi. The sequence continues at coordinate 111,673,866 of NC_079156.1, forward strand.
ATTTTAATTCAAAAGTACTTCAGAATGAATCTGAAACATGGATTAATTAACAATTAATTTTAAATGCATAAAACATTAAGAAAATAAACAGAATCGTTTGAAATAATCCGCCAAAAATGTTAACCCTAGCCTCATTACTGTTGGGAGAAGAAAAAAATGAAGCCTTACTCATTTAGGGGTGGGGAAAATGGAAGATTATTTTGGCGGGAAAGTTAGTTTTTAATTAATAATTAAAATTCTAATTAAAATTTCAAAAAAAGGGATCCCAGGTGCACATCCCCGACCTCTAAGGTATACATGTACCAAATTTGGTAGCTGTATGTCAAATGACCTGGCCTGTAGAGCGCCAACACACACACACACACACACACACACACACACACACACACACACACACACACACACACATTGAGCTTTATTATAAGTATAGATATAGATATATAACAATGGAATCAATTCATATGATATCATAATCAAATGACTAAGGTCACAGCGCATGCCATTTATAATGCTAGTATTACACTACCTTTAGCTGCGTTTTGATCTACTTTGAAATACAATATGATGCTTATTTTCTTCATCTAAAATGAGAAATGGATTCCAAAATTAATTAAGCTCGTCACTTCTGACGTGTGTCACGTGAACGTGAAATAATTCCTTTGTTTGTGTACCAACAAAACCATTTCTTCTGTAAAAACTCCCGTTTCCTTATGATTTAAAAAGCAGTGCATTTTTATTCCGAGTAAACAAAATAAGCGAATGAAAACTTCATTACCTGGTCCTCTGGCTCCACCTTTAGACAAACGTCCCAATCGGAAAATAACTGCTCGCTCGTACTCTTGAACCACCTGTAAAGAAATACAATTTAATTTATTTGAATATCATAGGCATAACACTCTTTCAAATATATACACACTGCTTTTGAATAATTTACAGGAAAATATCTTTCAAAACAAACTTATAATAAATAAGTCCTGAGTATTTTGGGAAAGTATGGCCTTTTTTTCTGAAGAATGTTTTGCATCATTATTCTAAAACTTATATGAAAGCCATAGAGAGAGGGAAAAATAAGGGAGAGATCGGATTTCTTGAATTTCAATAGGGTTGCCAGCTATGAAAAGGAAGAAGCGTTGAACAAAATCAAAAAAAAAAACTTATTTTTAAAAAATTAAAAATAATAAAGTAACAAATTGTCAAAAATGTTTGTTTTTTTTCTGTTTTGAAAATAAAAAGTCAAAGAAGCTTACAGCTATAATTTCTTTCATGATGATGAATCTGCATTAAGGATGTCAAATTCACGAGACAAATAAACAAAGTTTAAGTGGGTCGAAAAAATTATTTTTTTAATTCAAACATATTGTAGGGGGACAAAATTGTCGACACTTTTAAATAGTTTGATGCCTTCTAAGTTTAATGCTTATAAAAATTTGAGAACACCGTGTGGCAACATTAACAATGAATGCTCTAAAACCAATTGGCTGTGCTTGTCCTCCAGGTGTTGAATGAATGAATGCTTGTAAAAATATTTTATTTCACAGAATGTGATAAATTCTGCAATTCCTTAAAGGAAATGTAATATCGAATTCAATAAAAATAAACAAAAGTCAAATTGAGTTGAGAATAACATTTAAGGTGAAAAATACATGAAAGTTATCTTTACAAATCCATCCCCCCTCCAACGGCTCCCTAATTTTTTTTCATGATTTTTTCCTCCATGCAGCGAGACTTGTCCAATCATGGTTTGATGGACACGAGGGTGAAGTTCAACATCTTCCGTGGCCCGCACAGTCACCCGACTTCAATATAATTGTTCCCGTTATGGTCTATTTTAGAGCGTTCGATACGGAATCATTATCGTCCGCCGACATCTCTCCCAGAACTTTCACAATATCTCCAGGAAGAATGGTGCAATGTTCCTCTAAACACTATTCAACATTTATATGAATCGATTCCTAGGCAAATCCAAGCTGTATGACATGCCAAAGGCGGTCCTACACCATAGTAATAAAGGATTCTTTATAAATCTAAGGTGTTTCCATTATTTTGATCACCACTTGTAAGTCAAGAGAGAAAAAAAAAAAAACTGCAAAAAATGTGACGCAGGGAATAAAAAAAAATAAAAAAGTTTATTGTATTTTCGTATATGATATTTACGATTTCAACAACATTATATAATATTTCTTGTTCAACTGGTTTTACTTTTTCTATCTGTCAAAGAATCAAAAAATATATAAAAAACACAAATATTAAAAAATTGCTTCTCGGAAAGGAAACTAGAACGTTACAATTTTATTCAATTCATGAATAAAATTGTAAAAATTCATTCCTCCCAATGTACAACCATTTTTTACAAATTATTATCTTACAGTAAAAACAAATCTTTAAACATAAAGCCAAAAGATTTCAATCATGAAAACAACATGACCTTCAACCTTCTATTAAAGGTCATGGTTGTTTTCATAAGTGAAATCTTTTAGTTTTATGTTTTGGATTTACTAAACCTTGAAGTACTCACTTTGAAGCAGAAAAAGAGTGAGAGGGGCAAAGTGCAGACGACCAGCAGGTAGGAGATGCCGATGAGGAATATGTCGCAGATGCCTGCAGGTTCTCCTGTCCCTGGGAAGAAATCATACATCGTCAGCAAATAAAATCATTGGACTATTACTTTCGTTTGAAATTATATTTCAAATATTTTCATTTATTAATACATAGAAAATCATTATTTCTTTCAATTTGGTAAAAGAAAAAAAAATGATGTTTCATCGTTGAATCATCCTCAGATTACAGTCAAGAACATCAATAATTTTTATTCCTCCCACACAGCAGGGACATTTGGAAGTCTGCCCTATTAAGTAACCCAGTTTCTATTGATTAGGGAATACAATAATGATAGTGAAAGTCAGCACCAACAACGAGACGTGCCTCATTGTTGGTGTTGTTGATTGTAACATTTTGATTTGATGTACCATTGCCATTCAGATTGTATCATTTTGATATGATGTACTATGATCATTCAGATTTTAACATTTTTATGTGATGTAATATGGCCATTCAGATTGTAACATTTTGATGTCATGAACCATGGCCATTCGGATTGCACTATTTTGATGTGATGTACCATGGTTATTCAGATTATAACATTTTGATGTCATGAACCATGGCCATTCGGATTGCACTATTTTTATCTGATGTACCATGGCCATTCAGATTGTATCATTTTGATATGATGTACTATGATCATTCAGATTTTAACATTTTTATGTGATGTAATATGGCCATTCAGATTGTAACATTTTGATGTCATGAACCATGGCCATTCGGATTGCACTATTTTGATGTGATGTACCATGGTTATTCAGATTATAACATTTTGATGTCATGAACCATGGCCATTCGGATTGCACTATTTTTATCTGATGTACCATGGCCATTCAGATTGTATCATTTTGATATGATGTACTATGATCATTCAGATTTTAACATTTTTATGTGATGTAATATGGCCATTCAGATTGTAACATTTTGATGTCATGAACCATGGCCATTCGGATTGCACTATTTTGATGTGATGTACCATGGTTATTCAGATTGTAACATTTTGATGTCATGAACCATGGCCAATCGGATTGCACTATTTTTATCTGATGTACCATGGCCATTCAGATTGTATCATTTTGATATGATGTACTACGACCATTCAGATTTTAACATTTTTATGTGATGTACCATGGCAATTCAGATTGTAACATTTTGATGTCATGAACCATGGCCATTCGGATTGCACTATTTTTATCTGATGTACCATGGCCATTCAGATTGTATCATTTTGATATGATGTACTACGACCATTCAGATTGTACCGTTTTGATGTCATGAACCATGGCCATTCGGATTGAACTATTTTGATCCGATGTACCATTGTCATTCAGATTGTACCATTTTGATGTGATGTACCATGGTCATTCAGATTGTACCATTTTGATCTGATGTACCATGGTCATTCAGATTGTACCATTTTGATGTGATATACCATAACTTCCTCTTAACATGCTATTAAAAGCGAAATCATAAACAATTTAACGAAGAAAATGAACTAATTCCAAGTTATATCTGATTATACAACTTATATTTTTCTCGTATAACGTTTCGTTTTATCAATCCTATCGCTAAGTTGATTTATTTCTGATAATCAATATTTATCACAAATTATCAATAGGTGGTAATCCAAGCTCCTTTGTCTCAAATATTTATTGTATTTAATGCATATTTTTTCCTATTGTATTTTATACGATTCTGTTTTATCATCATAATCATTATGTCAGTGACGACATATTGAAATCGGTATTGTTTTAATCACCTTTGGAACCCATTTTGAGACAGTACACAAGTACACGAACATAAGCACAAGTTTGTTTTAAATGACTTCTAGCTTCAAAATAGGACCTTAATAGAACTAAACAACAAACTTAAAAATTATAATACCTGGAAGACCAAACTTCTCACGGCATTTTTTTTTCTTTTCTTTTTTCGTAAAATCGTGTTTTTTCGGAGAAAATATTTAGATACAAATTACATTCAGATTACATATGAACATTTTTCCATCTTACCAAAATATGAACTGGTCATTTAAATAAAAAATATCACGAATGCTTTCTATCTTACCAAAATATGAACTGGTCATTTAAATAAAAAAAAAATCACGAATGCACTTAGTTTAGCTTTGTTATTCGAAAGAATTTGCTATATTACAATATTCATTTTACAGTTTATCTAATATTGTTTATATTTTTGAATTTATATTCAGTTTTACCATGGTGAAATCGGGTCCTAGATGTCGCTATATGACATTGTCAGCATGAAAGCCGATAGAAAAAGGCTCTAATAGTTAGTTATGAAAAATAGTTTTGTATGTAAAATCGAGTTTTTTCAGAAAAGACAATCATATAGATAAACTTAAAAAACAAAAATATTAAATATAAATACATAAGTAAAAAATAAAGCAAAAAACGCGACTCGAACCGTGGTCCCGCACTCGTTTCACATCGTTTCTGATCACTATACAGCACTGCAAACACTTCGAAGGCGAAATTGAATATACTTATTCTAACAGTTAGTTATAAAAATATTGTCTATGTAAAATACTTTACTTTTTTATTTTTGATTACACTTTTGATTCTTTTTCTTTAATTCCTTTTTTTTTATTCCTTTTCATTTTTTTTATTCTTTTTCTTTAATTCCTTTTTTTTTTATTCCTTTTCATTTTTTTTATTCTTTTTTATTCTTTTAATTCCTTTTTATTTTTACTAATTTGGTTATGTTCATCTGTGTTTTAGTAGTAGCAGCATTAGCGCTCTCTAAATATAATTGTGCTTTTTTAGTTTGATTCAGAAAATTTTTTAGTTTTTTTTAGATTGTTTCAGAAATAGGTTTTAATTGGAATCTTCATAATGCTTATATTTTTGATCATTTCTTATATATATATATATATATATATATATATATATATATATATATATATATATATATATATATATATATATATATATATATATATATATATATATATATATATATATAAGCATAATTTCTTAAGCAAAATCGTGGCCGAAGACAGGGAAGATTTTTTAACTTCGTTTTATTTCATCCCAAGAGGCATGATTTATATAAAAGAGGCGCGGACAAGGCCTGCCCGTTCACAGCGTGATACAAGAGCAGATTAGCATAAAAGAGAGGGAAAATATTTTCCCAGTGTTTACATACTACACCGCGTAAAAAAAGTAGAAGGACAGTGTCTTTTTGCCAATTAATATCTCTTATTTTCTCCTAACTACCAGATATTTATGCAGATTTAGTTTAATTGTTTTCATTTTAGGCAAAAATTAAACATCTACCACTAATATTATTAAGAAAATTAGTATATATAATTTCCGATGCGTAAAAAAAGTAGAAGGACACTTGCGAATATATTTAATTTAGTGAGTTGTTCTTTATTTAAATAGTGATTTTGTACTTTGTTTATCCTTTTCTGTCAAAAAAATCTAATTTGGTTAAAAGTTACGTTGTTTCTCCGTTCTCAGAAATGCCTAAAGGAATACTTTTGAACGATTTGCAAAAAGGGCAAATTTCCGCATATCAAAATGATGGTAAAGCTGTCAGAGAGATTGCTCGATTGTTGCAGGTGAGCCCCAATACAGTTTCAAACTTTATCAGAAATCCTTATAAAAATGGAAATAAAAAGAAGACTGGTAGACCGAAGAAGTTAACATCACGTGATGAAAGAAAACTTGCTCGTGTGCTGAAGAAGAACAAAGGAAGTGTTTCAAAGGCAAGAAATCAAGCAGAACTTAATCATGTGGCGAAACAAACAGTTTACAACTATATTAAAAGATTTAAAAAAATTCATTTTCAAAAAACGGAAACATCATCCTAAGTGGAAACAAGCTCATATTGATAACCGTTTAGCGTAGGCTAAGGAGCACATGTCCTGGACTACAGAATGGACTTGTGTGATATTTTCCGATGAAAAGAAATTTAACTTGGTCCAGACGGATATCAGCACTACTGGCATTGTCTGGGGACTGAAGGCGAATACTATTCAACACGACAAATAGGAGGAGGGAGTTTAAGGGTTTGGTTGGCTGTTGGATACGGAGAAAGGACAAGTCTGGTTTTCTTAAATGGTAGGCAAAAACATACAGACTACATTCAAGTGCTGAATTCCGAGCTTCTTCCTTATGCCTCTGACATGGGGGGTGAAGAGTGGAAGTTTCAGCAAGACGGAGCTTCCATTCACACCGCGACTGGAGTCAAAAATTGGTTCCTAACAAATAATGTGGATGTTTTACCATGGCCAGCCAAAAGTCGTGACCTTAATATAGTGGAAAACATCTGGGCAATGCTAGTTCGTCGAGTTTATGCTGATGGAAGGCAATTTGATTTGCAAACTCAGCTTCGAGAAGCATTGAATGACTCGTGGGACAATTTTTGTCAAACTGAAATTCAAAGTCTATACAATTCACTTCCAAACAGAATATTTGAAGTTATAAAGGCCAATGGGAAGACCATTCCTTATTAAAGTCACTATTTTTCATTCATTATAATGCTGTCCTTCTACTGTTTTTACAAAGTTTCAAAAAAGAGAAACTATTTTTGTTGCCATTAATATTTTATGTTTGAACATCATAATTCTGATGTTAAAATTGTATTTTTGAAATATTTGTTAAAAGTGTCTAATAAAAAATGTTAGTAAAAATAAAATATTTTTCGGTTATTGTTACAAAATTAAGTGTCCTTCTACTTTTTTTACGAAGTGTATAAGATTTTGATAGGGATTTCCTATATGTGTCGAATTTAGGGATAGAGATCTTTTAAAAGAATTTCTTCAGCTCAGAAATTTTTATCTCTTCACTCGGAGCGTGGGAACTGTTGACGAAAGCATTTTTACAGAGCCTTCTGTTGCAATAATTAAATAGAAAATGCGGAATGGAATCAGGAAATAAGAGAATATTTTAGAATGAAGTTAATACGTGTTGAATTGAGCTAAAAATTAGGAAATTAATTAAGCTTAAATTAGATTTTAAAATTTCATTACACACACACAAGGAGAATTGCTCGTTTAAATTCGTTGTAATTGGTCGTTGTAAGATTTCATATACAAATTTACAACTCCTAAATAACTATAATACTTTCTTAAAGTACTTAGTTTTATCAAATGCATTTTACAATTTAAACGAATTTCTTTTTTTAAGAAATAAGTTTCAAAATGTAAAAACCATCACAAATGTGTTTGTCCTCCAAAACATTTTACATTTTTGTTAAGATTAGTTTTTAACGGATTCTCTCAAATCGATTTCATTTTTCATAAAAAAACGAAATTACATATTCAATTCGAAAAAAAGCGGCAGATGTAATTTGTGAACTGGTTATTCAACTTAACGTCAATGGTCTGAATTTGATTTCCCATATAAATCAAGATACATCAATAAATTTTACAGTAGCCGCCCCTCCTTCCCCTTGAAATACATTTAAAATGAAACAATTCGCATAAATGTGTCAGCAAAAAAGTATTATCTCTAAATTTTTCTCCGCTTTAGGTTTTTCCATTGTCATCGATCGCAAACAAAAGCAAAATGTAACTGCTTCCCGAGATTTTACGATTCATAGTGTTTTGCTTATATTTATAGCATGAAAAACGAATAAATCCATTTTGTTGTGATAATAAAAACAGCCGAGCATGTTTCTTTTTAAAGAGTTAAAGCAAATAAAAAATGCCATATAACACGCACAATAAGTTCGCTCTATTTCATGTATGATGCTTTATAACAGTGGGGATTTTCTCCTCTCGACTTTTTAGCATATGCGTTTTGTGTTATGCTATGTAGAAATGATATTTTTGCCCAATAGGCAGCTGGCAGGGGTCGTAAGCAAATCAATTAAGGAATTTTATTTTTCGAGTAGCCATATAAATTAGTCCGTAAAAAATTAAAAAAATTATGAATTATAAAATATCAGAATATATAATCGTCCACTGCTGTTTGTAAAACTAGGCGGAGTTAAAAATATCTTCGTTCCTTTGTTTTGCATTATTATCGCATGCGAAAAATCCCAACTTGATTTATTTATCGATGTGCGAATAAACCGCAGCAGAAAAACTTCAATAAATAGCAAAGAACAATGAGCTGAGTTCTGTTATTATTTTATATAAATAATAACAGAATATTTTATATTTTCTGTTATTATTTTATACAAACGCTGATTCTTTATATTCTTCATTCACAAACCAAACTGAAGATTACTGCTAATATTATCTTTCAGCATTTTTTTTTATTTCACATTCGTTATTGCATTTTTTTTTCTGTTAGTGGATCAGTGTTTGTTTCAATCCGATTTTAGTTATAAGTTTTGATTTGAGGTGCGTGAACATCATTTAAAAGATCTCATTCAAACTAAACCAAGCTTCTAGAGTTATTATTATATATTTACATCTAGTGTTATATATATATATATATATATATATATATATATATATATATATATATATATATATATATATATATATATATATATATATATATATATATATATATATATATATAGGCTTAAATAAAAATAGAACTTTCCTTGCATATTGAATCACTCAATAGATGGCGCTGGGAGCCTACATCTGTTTACATAATTTACCGCTAGTTTTTTAAAAACAGGGAATCACAATCGATAGTTTAAAGTTTCCTTGACTGTTGATGGTATGTACTGGCCTTTTCGTTTTTAATTTTAGTGCTATTTTTTGTTTTTATTGTTATTGTATTTTTACTTTGTTCTGGTTAATTTCTTCTAATTTGTTGTTTTATATTTCCTTTCTGTTAAAATGGTATATCTCTTGAGCATAATTTCAGGGGATTTTCGGGTCACGAGGAATCATTATTAGACAATGTCTGTATTTCCTCACAGAAAAAATCCCTTTCTTTGAATCCCTGCCTGAGGGTGACCCTTGAAAAAGTCTTCAGGCTGGATTCTTTTTTTATATTTTTTTATATTTTTTATAATTTTTTTGGTTTAATTTTTATTTGATTTTTTGTTTTTCCTATTAACTTGATTCTAATACTTTTGTGTATATATATATATATATATTAATTCGTGTCAAAGTAAATTAACTCGTAAAGTACTCAACGTAATTTGGCTCATAAAAGCATAGATATGTCTTGTTGTCGCAAAAATAAACAAATTACTGATTATGTAAAGTAGAGAATTCCCAACGAAAGACTATTTGGTATATTTAATAAAAAATTAATATTGGAATAATTCTCAAAATATAGTTACAATACAGGAATCAACGCATTGAAAAAGAAAAGTTTTAAAAAAAGTCGAAAGCAAATTCAAATTCGAGATTTTTTTTTTCCAAAGTAACAGCTGAAGTAAATCGTTATCACGAAATAAGTAGTAAAGATAAAAGCAAGCAGAAAGTTGTTCTGTGCTGATTCTCAAAAGAGAAAATGTAGTGATGTCCATTGTTCTTTGGAAGCAATAATTTAACCGCGGTTATGACATTAAAAGCAAGTACTGATGAGATTACATAACTCGTAACCTTGGCTGATATTGCGACACAGAAAGAAAAAAAATTAATAGACATTATTTTTTATCTTTTCATTTTGTTTCTAATTAGCTGTTGAAATGCTATTATTTATTAATAAGAAAGAATATGAACTTAATTATGAGATGTCTTACAAAATTTATTGTCTCCATATTAAAGCAATTTGTGTGTCTAAAATAAAATTCGACATTAAGATTTCAGAAAATAATATTTGCAAACAATATTAATTTCTAAATAATACAGTTTGAAAGCCAAAAATTGCTCTTTATAGTTTTTTTTCTCTATTTGTTTTTAAATTTTAATTTTAATTTAATTTTTTTGTTTAAATTTTATTAAAAACTGTATAACACATTTTTTTAATTCTGTAATATCTCCACTGAATTATGGAGACAGTTCCAATAGGGCACAGGTTATGATGACAGATTCATTAGTGTGCGTGGGTTAAATTACTGATGGTTAATTAATTAATCAGCAGCTAATATCTATGCCGTCTACCAATGCACTTATTAAAAATTCCTTTAACATATGCATAGCATTTGGAATATTCGGCAATATTCAATGAATGGCGTAATTCAGCTTCTGAGAGTGCCATTTGAACCCCCCCCAATCCGTCAAAAACGAGATCCGTCATTGACAACCATCGATAAAGATTGCTGTGCACTGCGAAAGCGCCAAATCATGCGGTTGACTTTATGCCAAGCAACTCGATCTATTACATAAAATGAAATAATATGATCTTTAAATGGTTTTCGAATTGTAATGTAGTTTTGAGAGTGGTGATATTTCAACAGCAACTTAATCCGACGCGAGTGGTGTCATTAATTCAATCTTCAACATAATCCAATGAAGATGGTGACATTCCATTTGCAACAAAACTCAATCAGAATTCAAAATCGTGGCATTTTATCTGCAACAGAATCTAATGCAGATGCTGGTGTTCCATCGGCGCTATGATGTAATGCTAGTTGTGGTATTTCATCTGCAACACAATCTAATGCAGATGATGGTATTCTACCTGCATTATGATGTAATACTAGTAGTGGTATTTCATACGCAACATAATCTAATGCAGATGGCGATATTCTATCTATAACAGAATCCAATTCAGATGGTGGCATTTTATATGCAGCAGACTCCAACGCAAATTATGGTATTCCATCTGCACTAGATTTCATGTTAATGATGGTATTTCATTTGCAACGTAATCCAATGCAGATGACGATATTCTATTTATATGCATCTGCAACATAAACCAATACAGATGGCGATATTCTATTTATATGCATCTGCAACATAACACATAGCAGATGGTGGCATTCTATCTATAATATAATCCAATGCAAATGGTGGCATTCTATCTATAATATAATCCAATGCAAATGGTGGCATTTTATCTGCATTGAAATCCAAAGCAGATGATGATGTTTCATCTGCACTATGATCTAATGTTAATGATTTCATACCATCTGCAGTATAACCCAATGCAGATGGTGGCATCCTATCTGCAACAGAATTCATGATAGCATTTTATATGCAACAAACTTCAATGCATATTATGGTGTTCCATCTTCACTAGATTTAATGCTAATGGTATTTCATTTGCAACATAATTCAATACAGATTGTGGTATTCTATTTATATGCATTTGCAACATAATTCGAATACAGATGGTGGCATTTTATCTGCTACAGAATCAAATGCACTGTGATCTAATGCTAATGATGGTATTCCATTTGCAACAGAGTCCAATGCAAATGGAGGCATTCTATTTGCAAGAGAATACAATGCATATTATGATGCTCCATATGATTTAATGCTAATGATGGTATTTCCTCTGCAACATAATTCAATACAAATGGTGATATTCCATCAGTATCATAATCCAATGCAGATGGAGACTTTGCATTTGAAATTTCGGTCACATAATTTTTGAAGTTTGTTCCCCATCCCTTCAGGAAGAACACCATTTAAATCTTTATTCGGAAATATCAAAATTTGACCCATCTTAAAGAAGACAATAAGACATCAGTGTCATCGAAGTAACTCAGTTTTTAATGGAATATCCATTTTAAATAACGAATACTAAAAATGACTTTCAAACACTATAGAATACAAAGCTAGACTCCTTTCTTTTTATTGGTAAACAATCATTTGATAAAATAATAATATAAAATTAATAAAAAAATAGCTAAAAAATGAAATTTTGAACTTACGACTTGATTCTGAACCATAAATAATTACCGGCTTATTTGCGCTAGTCATCTTCAAGAAATGATCGGCTGGCCTTAAATTAGAACTTATTCGTACAACCTAACACTACTGGAATCATAGGCTACTAGCACTAATAAATCCCTATATCATTTCACTATAGCAAATTATCAGAAGTCCAAACAGCTGTCACCATTGCAGTGCAAAACAAATTCACTGAAAACTACTACAGAAAGCATATTTTCCATTTTCCCGAACTAATCACAGGAAATATTTGCTAACAGTAATTACGAAAAAGAGAAAAATTTCCATTGGAAAAAACAATAAACAAAGCGCGCAACTGCGGAAAAGAAAAGCCATTAAAAGTTTGATAATATTGAATGGCTTCGTTAAGAAAAGCGATAATCAATAAGTTTTAAAGCGGCGTTTGTTTCTGATTGCAGAAAATTAAAATGAATGTCAGGAAACTTTACAGCGAAAGTCAATTTACAGCTCCATTTTGGCATTGTTATAACTACTATTTAAGCTCATAAGAATTCCATCAATCGAACTAGGAAAATTAGAAAAGAATAGAAATATGAGTCGTTCATTTTTATTACGAATAATATATCTTTTAAAAAATATCTGTAGTTTGACAATAATAAGTTGGTTTCCATGCCTCCTAGTTTTCAATGGAGACTTCAAAGTTTTATTTAAACTACACAATAATTACTGGATATTTGCTATTGTTCTGAAGAACATGCTTTTTCGTTATTTAATATGCAATTTTCAATATATATATATATATATATATATATATATATATATTGAAATTTTTATCTAAATTGGATATATATATATATATCCTAATTTTTATCTAAATTGATTCCATGTTAACTTCATTCTAAAATAGTCTTTTATTTCCTAATCAATTCCCACTTTTTAATTAATTATTTTTAAAACACGCTTTAGTTAACTGATGAGTTCAGCATTTTCTCACGCTCCGAGTAAAGGTATAAAAATCCCTAATGCTTGCAACATTCTTTTAAAGATACCTAAGATTCACTTTCCTAATCCGACTATCTTTCCTATAAAAAAAAATATATCAGAATCTCAGAGTAAAATATCTGAAGGGAAAAATTTCAGTCTCTTTTGCTCTTGTGTCAGGATGTAAACTGATATATCTCTTATCCTTTTTTTTTCCTCTGTACAAATTATGTCTCTTGGAATGAAATAAATCAAAATTTTGAATAAATCAAAGTAAAAATTTTAGAAGTTTCTTCTTTTCGTTCACGCAACTGCTAAAATATGTTTCACAAACACACACTGAAATCTCAAAAAGCCTTTTCAAGCGAAATAAATTATCAACAAATTCGCCTTATTTTGATGAATTTACACATTTTAGACATACCTGAGTCTTAAAAAATGGATTTATGGATTTATTTCTATTTGTATGTGAATACAGAAACTCTGCACTAAGACTGTAGATTCACATAAATCAAATCAGTGCATAAAAATTAAACTATATATTACAGATAAATATTGTTTAATTTACTAACGCAGTATGTTTTTTGTCATTCATAAATTATTTTTATAATATAAAGTAAATTCAGCATATAATTTTGGTGAGTCAGCAAAAATTGGCTTTTTTTTTAAAATTTTAATTCAAGTTAAGATTTTTTTTTTTTTTTGCAATGCAATTTACAAAGTACGTCTCGGACCAACAAAATATAACTGAGCAAAGTGAATATAAAGATATTTGAGAATACTTTTATGAAGAAAGAAAAGAAAATAAAAACAGAAAAATGTACTCAATTCACAAATATAAGATCCAAATCATTTTTATGAAATATTTCGAAAGTAGAATTTTCAGCAAACAGTGCTTTCAAATTAATTCAACTCCAGTACGAAACAACCTCTAAAATTAGAAAGGAACATAACGAGACGAAAGTTATATATATATGCAGATTTTAGGGGTGAATTATGGGCAGAAAAAAATAAGAAAAATTCGGTCAACACCCTCATCCTGCAGGCTATATTGAGAACGCCGTTATCTGCAGCACCCCGGGAATGCACGCGTCCACCTGTCACATATTTTGACTTCAACACTTCTGGACGGGGGAGGGAAGTTATTTTAAAGCTTCAACGAGCTGTCACTTTCGTGTCAATCTTTAGAATTCTAATAACTTAGTTCAGCTGTTCGAAGCATTGGATTCGTAAAGTAATATGTTGTTTGTTTACATAACTTCTACTGACGATGTGTGAATGTTTTAGTTTTGCAATGGGTTTGACGATAAATAAAGGGGGTCTAGCAATGCTAAATTATAAAAATTTTCAATTTCACAAATAGATTATTTAATTTAATTGATGATGTCAAATCATGCTTCCCAGATACACGTCAAATGCCCTGTGGCATATTAACTTTGCAAGCTATTGCACATTTTGAAGGGGGAAAAATGATTTGGGGCCACAGAACATTTCATGAAAAAAGCAATTATATGATGGATGATATGCCGCGTTATGTGTTTCATATGGCATATAAGTTTAGACATAATCTACAGATTTATATATCACGTTGCAAGAAACAATATCATTTATATATCACGTTGATGCAACACTGAATGGTCTTTCCAAAGGAGACAGTTTAGTCAGTTCGAGTGTTGGTTATCATATTTCACAATAAAATTTATATTATTATACAAAAATTCATTATAAATTTTATTTGGTATAAGTTACATCTAAATTTAGACGGTAGGGTAACCACAAACTGGCTACTCCAACCCCCGGAAGGCAAACGGAAAAATTTGAATGACCGGACAGCAGCCACAGGAACATTGGCGGGAAATGTAGTTAAATCCTAAGGGCCTTCGCCAGCCACGGTACAACCCTTCCCATAGGAAGTACGTCCCGTCATAAATGGGACGACTCAGACCCCCTATACCCAAAAGAGTAGCGAGAACCAACCACCATGTCGGATGCTTCTCATCTCCGATCTCTTTACCATACGCTCCCCCCCCAAAAAAAAAATTAAAAAAAAAAACCTATAGCATCAAATCACTGCTTAGTATATATTTCTGATACCATTTTCAAGATCAGTTCAGACTGCTCATCACCAATTTTTATTATAGTGTTCTTCAAGTTTAGATATTCGAATTATTTTGTGCGCCATCAGACTTCAATTTTGCAGAATTTTATTGCTGTTATAAGTGAGTAATAATAACAACAAATAAAATAAAATAAATCAATGAATATCTTCGAAAATAAATTCCACGATTTTGTGTTTAAAAATAAAATTAATAAAAATGAAATGTTTAGTAATGTTAAAAATAATATATTAATTTTTTTAATTGTGTCGATTTTTTTTTGATACCTTAATTTTTGAAATTTAAGATTACGAAATTTTAAATTTTTACATTTGAAAATCTGACATAATTTTATGTTAACTTCAAAGACATTTTTCTGATTTCCCTCACTATTATAAATTTTGAAATTTACATTATTAAGGTTGAAACTTATTATGTAAGATGACTCTTAAATTTAAGACTACGTATATCTTAAAATTAATAGTATTCTTTTGTAAATTTTACTTTATTTTTAACTTTGCTCATCTTTTTTGGAATATATTTTGTGCTTATGAAATTAAGAAACCTAACATGGATAATACAAACCATTTAAAGTTTTTAAAGCTTCAAGAAAAAAAGAGGGATTTTTACCGTTTAATTAAGCAAACATTTATTTCAGTTGCACCCCAGGGCAGAAGTCTGACTTCTAGCTCATGAAACTCGCACACACTCGCTTGCACAACCTCTTTTTACAGGGGGGGACATCCACACACCCCACAGATTAAGAACACCATACCCATACCGGGATTCGAACCCAGGATGCTCAGATCACGGGGAAGACACGCTACCCCTATGCCAGGACGCCGGCATTAATATGTTGTCTAATTATCGTATAATTTTCTGAAAATTCACACTCTTTGTTTTCCCAATACATTATTAAAAAAAACAAAGGAAAAAAGGAAAAATTTTTTTTTAAAAACCCGAATGTTCTAAGTTAATAAAAAAAATACTCAATAGAAATATTCTAAGTTAAGAAGTTTATCACTCCGTATCAAGCGATAAAATTTGCTCGTTAACAGCTATTCCATAACAAAAGTTCAAAATAATAAGTTCCATCCGATATGTTAAAATCTATTTTTAAAAAAAAACTTCTAACAATTATTTAATCTACCAATGAATTTATCTTACTACCACTTAGTCTGCCAATGACCAATCGAACAATAATTTACCAAATGAAAATGCAAAATAAGTAAATATTAAACGCATACCATTTTTATCCATGCCAGGCCAGCACAAGATTAGGCGAAACTGAAAACGCGAAACAAAATTTCTGCAATAGAAAATCCACGAATAGCTTTCCTGAGGTCTTACTAACTATTATGACGCAGTAAAAGAGAAAAAGGAAGGGGGAGGTGGAAAAATAAGAAAATAGAATTCTAAAAACTTGATTTCAATACAATTGATTTTAGAATGCGAGATTTTTCACTTTCGAAATGCTACTTCATGAACGATTTAAGCCTACTTTCGCAATGTAGATGCTCTTTCACCATTGCAGTGACTGTGCGTAAAGCAACGGGATGGTTAGGAAACTACGTTCCACATATCTATCTATATTCCTGTACATCTTGACAAACGAAATCGTATCTTCTGAATACAAATTAAGAAAAGAAACTGAGTGCTGCCACTAAAAGAAAAATGGGAAACGAGAGAAAATAAAAAGCGAGATAATAATGGCGGCGAAGTTGCGTTGTTAAGAATACCTGATCATTTTGATGTTATGTAATTTTCTTATTGTTATTTCACACAAAAAGTGCGTTGTTTATCATTTTGAAAGCGACGATTCATGAATGAACAATTTGGAAATACAGGAAAACTGTGGAAGTGTTCTGCATTTGACTTTCTCGCACACGGTGCGCATCGTTTTGCGCAGCTCAATTACATTAGAGTCCCATTTTAAATTAACACTAAGACTATTTCGGGATGAACCTCGTAATTCTAGACCACGGTCAGATGACGAGGACGGCACCCAGGCTTGAACCCCCACTCCTAACTTCTGCATCACACCAGTCGAAGGACGTTTAGCCTGAAGGAATTAAAGTTCACCAGACCCGCTTATACGCCGATTCTTTGGTCAACTCGAGTCTCGAACCGAAAACCCTCCAGTTCCAAAGCCGAGACCTTACCACCAATAAACCACGGCCATCAGGCGCCTTGAGTGGAGCTTCATCGAAGGGAGAATCAAATAGAATCGATACCATTTCCCTTTAGACCAAAACTCATACATATCAACAATTTTGACTACATACTTATTTTTCTAGCTTCCCAATTTTTTTTTCCTTCACTTTTTCGAATATGAAATAAATAAAGAGAAAATATTGGGATCGTCAACAAATTCGAACTCGAGATTTTGACGCATCTCAACATTGTAGATCTCCCTGAGTTCGAAAAACACATTTTTGAAAGTTGCCCCCCCCCCAAACTTTCTCGCATACTCTCTAACAAACTTGTCATGCCAGGGAACGCCTTGGATGAAACTGGCGTACAATAGTTACGAAATAGTAACTTTTCAATAACATTTAGCAATTTTATTGAATCTGTTATGTCACCCTTGGTCAGCTATTTGGCTATTAATATCTGGCATGCGATTATAGCAATCTAATTTCTGTTTTAGACACGTTTTTCTCAACCGATTGAAACAAAAATTAAATACAAAATTGCCCTTGTCGTCACAAATTCGCATACCAAATTTGATGTTTTTAAGTAATCACGTTTACAATTTTCTGGTCAACCCCAGTTTGGATTTAGTTCAAAATATGACATGTGTTTACACTATAGATGTTCAATATGTGTACCGAATTTTTTTCTATATAATTCTCTTGTTTTATAATTATTGTGTAAACTTATATTCGAACAGCCGGAAAGACAGACAGACTTCCTCTGAACAGATTTTACTCAAAATTTGAAAGAAATCTGCAAATTTGTTGTAAAGACCGTATAACACAATTCAGCGGTCTAGCTCAAATCGTTTTTGAGTTATGTTTGTCCCAGACAGACAGACGCATTTTTCAAAAAATATGTTTTTCGAACCCTGGTAAGGTCTAAAGCGTGGCGATTCGTCAAAATCTCAGAGTTCGAATTTTTTTAACAATTACAATACTTTCTTCATACTACGTATACGAGAAAGGAAAAACGCTATGAGCTAGACGTATGAAATTTAGTATATCGTCTTATATCAAATTTGTACCGAAATCCATTCAGAAGAAATCTATCTTTCAGCCATATGTATTAACACGATAGGTACAAAACAGAGAGAACTAAACGATGGAAGCTATACAAATTTCCTAAATAGCTATAAAAAGTTACTCCTTATAAGAAATCAAAACAGAATTCCGGATTTAGCATCCGATAATAACGCAGATCAAAGGAGTGGGGCTATTTTTAACTCCGTCCAACGTTACAGACGGCACTGTACGATTATATTACAGATGTTTTGTTTCTTTATGAGTAATTTGAATTAAGATTTGCAGCTTAAAAAGGTAGTTCTTCAAATTTTCTCGTCTTCTTTTTGTAAATATCCAAATAATTTTTTTATACAAACGGATAATCTTTAAGCCTGATATTACAATGCGTTTAGGGTCATTAATTAATCTAGAATTGATGTCGGTTAATATGGGGTATCTGATAAATTAGATTCTAATGTATTAAATTATACCATCAACTTTCTAAGTTCGACACTTCATATTTCCAAAATATCCGTGGCTTGGAAACTTCAAAAATGTCTTCTAAAAATTTCAATATAATCTTTCAACAATTTAATCAAACACATCAAAGTAAAAATAAAAATATTTTTGGATTTTAAAGGCGCAAATTCTTTATAATGTCTACATTCCAAACACCAGAATTAAAAAACAAAACAAAACATTTTTAAATGTAAAGATAGAAATAAATAAAACGGTAATCAAATCGAAAGGATGATCAAAAGATAAATCGTTACCTTTCATACTGCAATTGTTATCACATAGAATTACAAAATGAAGAAGCAAAAAATTAAACTTTAAAAAAGAAAAAAAAAAAAAAAGATAAATTTTGATATTATTTATATTGCCGCATTGGAAAGAGGCAGTCAGCTCTCCACGGCGGAATGGTCATAGCATTGATCTCATAATCAAGAGATCGGAAGTTCGAATCTCGTTAGAGGCAATGCGGTTCACAGTTTGTGTAAATATTTTATTCCTTGATTTTATGTTTTCCTTTATTCCATGTTCCAGAAGATTCTGGACATTTCTTTAGCTTACCAGATAAGTGTTCTGGACTTTTCTTACTGTCTCCAGAAAAGTATTCTGGAACTTTCCCTGCTAATATAAAAGCAGAAGATCTGTCAGTCACTGTGTTCTCAGTTCAGAGTTGAGTTAATAAATTGGTTTAGCTCTACTTCTTGTGTGTGTCATTGAGTTCCAAACTAAAGAACCTATGTGACAATATATTTAAACTATTAGAGAAAACCAAAGAACCAGTTCCATAGTTCCACCTACTGGTCCGATTTCTTCTATTTTTACCTCATATGAAAGTTCATGACCTTAATAAATCATCAATGACCGTCTATACTCGAACATCTCTCATTCTGAGAACAATATCAAAACTTCTACTTAACCATACTTTCTCTAAACAAAAAGTCCCAGTCATTGTGTTAATTTCGCCAATTTTTATTTTATTTGAAAACTCATGATGATCAGAGATATCATCACTTACGATTTGACCTCGTCTCTCTCTATTTTCGATACATATTTCACAATAAAACACATAACCCCAACTCATAAAAATTGGTTTAAGTTCGCCATTTTAAGAGCATAGCTAATCAATCAAAATATTCTATGCTTATTGAGTAAGTACAATTTAAAATAGTATTTTTATTTGGTGTAGAAAAATATAGTTAATCAACATTGGTTTATTTTTATAAAAGAATATTATTAATAAGGGGAGGACGAGTTAATTGGTTATCGATGACACATATCTTGAAGTTTATTATTGATGGCAAATAATAAAATTTGGTTGGATATAGTAAAAATTAATTATCTTTATTATACATTGCCCGATGTAACCTTGTTTAAATGTATATGAGAAAAAAGAAAATAAAAACTTCATATTTTTAAAGCTTTTTTTAAAAAAATTATATAAACGTGAGGGTAACGTGAAATATAATACATTAAGCTATATTTTTAAAACTCAAATCCATCGCTAAACTCATCTGTTTGCCGGGCCTTGCGTCGTATTTTTTATATACGTTTCTCCTCAACTCAACGGTATGACAGAAATCACCGCTAATCATCTGAAATGTCAAAAACGTTTAAAAATAAATAATGACTCTTAGTTACATATTTCTATAAATAACTTAGTCTTAAACGGTGACTTTTCAAGTGCCCGTGCGTGCTTTTCTTAGACCAGTTTTCATATCTAAGAGTTCCAGCTATTTAGAGAATTTTGCAGCAGTTGACTGGTGAGCAAACGATTTTTTTACAGCAAAGAAAGGCGCATGCGCAACCATATTTTTTTAAATGATTACCAAATATTTTGGTTTGTCTTTTATATTATTCAAAAAAGGCTTATTTAAACTGAAGTACAGAATATGTTAATTGGATATTAATATAACTATTTAATTAATTTTCTGTTCACAATTGCTAGTTTGGCCATAAGTTTGTTTTTTTTAAGAAAAGTTGTATAAATTTGTCTTTTATAGTATTAGAAGATATATACTTAAGGTTTACTTTAGATGAAGTAAGGAATATTTTAATTGGAAATTTATGGACTATTTAATGGATTTTTTGTTTATAATTGGAAGTTGTTGTTTTTTTAATATGTAGTTTGCTAAGAAAAACTGAATCAATTTTTTTTCCATTAAAATTTAAAAATTCCTTCTCAAGATTTACTTTTATTGAAGAAGGGAATGTTTTAATTAGACATTGATAAAATCAATTTATGGATTTTCGATTTAAAATTAGAAGCTGTTTATAGCAAAAACCGATTTTTTTTCATATAATTCAAATATTTCTACTCATGGTTCATTTTAATTGCAATAAAGAATATTTTAAATGAACATTAATACAATTATTTAATAGTTTTTTCGGTTTACAATTTCAAACTATTAATAAGGATATGTATTTTCTAAGAAAAGCTGAATAACCTTATTTTTTCGCAAGAATTATAGAATTACAGCAGCAGATAAACAATCTACTTTATAATCCAATAATTACTTTAATAAAAGTGTATTTTTCGAATTTTAAGAAAATGAAATTTATAAGCTGGCATACAATCTATAAATTTCAAAATGTATGCTGCGGTATGCATAACGAAAACATAGACAAAAATAGACATTTCTTGGATAGTAAACGCTAAAGGGATAATAATTTTTCTACATATTGTTTTACAAATACAACAACTATATTTCAATTTATATTTTGATTCTCTGTAGCATAAAAGCGTTCCATTGTCAATCGAAATCTTTTTATGAATTATTTAATTCATTTAAATAAAAGAACAAAATAATTCGGGGTTTATTTAACATTATATTACGTCAAGATGACAAATTTACTATCAAATTCGGTCAATGTAAAAAAATATATGCACTTCAGTATATGCTTAGGTGGTTTTTATTACTATTTTCTTACGGGTGCTGGATATGTTATTGTGAAATGTAAATAAAACTGAACGTCATTTCATTCTGTTGGAGTTGAGACAAATTCGCTTATAAATTTTTCTTAAGTGTGAACAGTGTTTAATCTAAGTAAGTAAGAAATGATTTTCACTTTTAGCACAAATGGTTTTTCAAGTTTGCTATTTATAGAAGATTATATCACAAAGAAAATATTGTTCAGATTAACAATGCCAGTGATTCTCAAACACTGTGCCGCGGCACTTCTGTGTGCCACCAAATTTTAGAAATGTATATAGTAAAAATTATAATGCTTTTGTTTTTATTACCAGTAAAATTTGTTTAAATTAAAGAAAAGTACATTGTAAAAGAAAACTGTTGTTTTTACAACAGTTAAAAACTGTTTCCTAGAAAAACAATTTTTAACTGTTTTTATCTTCGTGAAATAATAATTCGTGAATTTTTCATAAAGTGAAATATTTGCCCCACGTGAAGAAATTTAAAAATATATTAAACTCGACAGCTAAACTGGTGGGATTTCAAAAACAAATAGCTTTATGGAAGAGTAAAGCTCAGAAAGATAATTTAGAAAAATTTGAGTCAGTCCCAAAAGATTTTAATAAAACTATTCATAAAATTGTTATTGACCATTTGATAACATTAGAGGAGAGAATTATTCATTATTTCCCAAATTCAGATGTAAAAAAATTTGATTGGGTTCGTAATCCATTTGTACTTTTATATTTGAATTAACTTTGGATGAAGAGGTAGAACTAATTTCGCTTATCGAGATTTAATTTCAAAATATTCGGAAGAATCTTTTAATTCATTTTGGATTAACATGAGATGCGATTATCCCGTGATAGCCAAAAGAGCTTTAAAAATATTATTACAGTTTTCTACATCTCATTTGGGTGAATTCGGATTTTCAGTATGAACCAACATAAAAAAAAAAGAAAAAAAAAGAGCGAGACTGCTAAATGCAGAAGACGATATGAGAGTAGCATTGTCATTTTTACGACCACATATAAATGAAATTATCAAAAAACATCAAGCTCAAATTTGTCAATAAAAGTATTCTTATTATTACCGTGTAATTAATCCCTTCATAAACGTACTGTTGCTTTTGTAGTGCATATTATATTACTTTATTTTACATTCAAAATTATTATCATAAACTATTTCACACAGTATATTATAGGTAAGTAAACAACGTGTAAACTTATCTTTTTCTTTGTGTGCCGTGACAAAAAAAAAAAAAAAAAAAAAAAAAAAGGTTGAGAATTACTGATATAAACAATTACGAAAATAGCTTACATATATGAGTGTGTGTGCGTGTGTGTAACGCTATCGTGAATGATAAAGAAAACAGTGTTATGACTTATTGACGAATTGCAGCAGTTAAAATGTAAATAAACCTCCGTAAGGGGACCCAGATAACTATACTGAAAGTTTTTACAACTATACTTAATCTAACGCTCCGCTTTTCTACTTAATGGAGCAACAAAGTATAATTAGAAATGTTCAGAAGAGGACTCATAGGTTGACTGAAACCTAAGTTCAGTCAAAGGAAAGAAGATGCAGATCTTGCTTTCCTTGTACATTAAGTCTGAAATAGGATTTTCACTTCTGCTTTTATCTCTTTGTATATATTTGACCGTGAAAGCATGAAATTCACTATTTCATACAATGTGATCAGTTATTTCATGAAATAACAAGGAATTCTAAGAAAATAACTGCATTATACTCATTAACAGAAGAATATATATTTTTTAAACTTCATTCGAATAATAATTTGTAAAAAGAACTGATTCCATTACATTCAAATATTTTATCTAGTCAAATAATAAGATGAAATGTTAATAAATGCATTCTATATTAATAGTTTAACAGCCAGAAACGTTAGTATTCTGACCGATCAAGTTAATCGTTGAAGGCTTTTTTTTATATTTGATGAAATCGACGCCTCCTGGCGCATGCGCAAAACTCAAGAGAGTTTTCATATACAAGTATAAACAGCAGAAAAGTCACTAACATTACAAACAGCTTGCGTGAAATATTTTTGTATTATTTAAAACAAAACGCAATTTAACTAAGCATTGAGGCAATTCGACAACTGAAAGGAATTTCCAATGTTCCACTGATTTAATGAGAGCTCCATAATAGAATTAAACTAAACAGAATTACTAGTTCTAAACATAAGAAAGAGAATAAAAGCTTAATTTTAACAAAGGAAGAAATTTTCTCACAAAGAAAGTCTGGGCGGGAAGAAAAAATAAAGGGGCTCAAAAATTCGTAAAGGTCTAATTATATAAGCATAAAAAAGGCGGGGAATAAAACGTTAATTTAAAGTAAAAAAAAGCAGACATAAGAAAAGAGACTGTTAATTTGCAGAACAAGTGTTTCCACAAATTAACAGCACCACAATGCAGCGTAGGAAATTTTACAGAATTCTAATATAATTTATAAATGTTACACTTGTTATCGCAAGATATAAAAAAAATGGAAGTCAAACCAATCAACTGGACATATTATTTAACCCTTTCTAGGGCCGTGGGAAGTATGCTTCCCGCCAAATTTATCAATCTTTGTATGAATTTATGTAGGTTGGCATAAGTTCTGATAAATTTTTTTAGAAAGACAGAAACTTAGATGCTTTAGTTCTTTATCTCAGACAAAATGATGTGTCTTGATTTGATACTTAATTATTAATTAACCAAATTAATTAATAAATCAAATTAAATTTATCTAATAAGCTAAATGAATCCCTTTTCTTTTTCTCATTTCAAGCCTAAAAATATTTTAACATAATATGACTAGAAAAAATGGCCCTTTAAAGGGTTAATATAAACAGAATAATAATATAAAAAAGCTGCATACAAGCAAATTAGAAAACTGAATTAACTGAGATCCATAGATCCTGAGATAAATAAAAATCGAGATATGTATGCCACATTTAGCTCTCATTTCATTTCTAAAATAAATCACAAATTCTGTAAATCCCCAACTGTTCCAAGACAATCGATCACTTTAGGTACGAGAGGGGCAAATAATTCCCCCCCCCCCCTTTCATCGCTAAATCTGTATCACACAATAATTGCGAGAACAGTTTGCTTTCATTATGGCCCTGGTAATTAGCACTGCAGTGGAGTCCGGATGAAACCCAAAATTGCTGTACCAGGATGATTGGTTGATATTAGAATCAGGTTGATTATAATATTCGATTGTACCTGATGCATTTGTTCCTACATCTGGTAACCGTTTCAATCCCAATTAAGTTGTACTTACACCGATTCCGGACTAAAAATAAATTAAATTATCTGGATCTCGAACTAAAAATTAAATAAAATCTATTTCTGTCTTTACTAATATTAAAGATGAATGTGCGTGTGTGTGTATTGGCGCTCTACAGAGCAGATCATTTAACTTACAGTTATCAAATTTAGCATATAGATATTTTATAAAGCTTTTTTTTTATTTTAATTAAAATTCCAATTAGTAAAAAAGTAAACAATATTTTCCCGCTTTTTAGAGATAGTTTCTGAAAATATTACAGCACAAAAATAATTTTATCCTCTTAAAATTTATCAAATTATCTTTTCAACTATACCAATGCTTTGCCGTACAATATTTTCCCATTTTTATTTAATTAAAAAAATATTTCAAGCGAATTTTATTACAATATATTTCATTGCTGAACTGAAACACAAATCCTTTTCATTATTGCTATTAGTATTTCATCCATTTTTTTTAAATCTATCGTTTGTCTATTTTTCATGATTAAAATATAAATATTCGGCTTATTTTTGTATTTTAAGTAGGTCTCAGCGTAAGTATGTCAAAGTTTTAAAATTTTGTTACACTTAAAATTAAGGAATGGTGCAAGTTTAGAATGAAGCAATGATGAAGAATTTTTAGACAATACAGTTCTTTCCAGTAACATAATTGGATGCATAAGAATTTAGATAGAGAATTAAGGAAACGGACGCTTTTCAAAAATAAAGATTCCTTTTAATTGTTTTCTTTTCAAAACCGATTTAATAGACATTAAATTTTTAACTCTCCATCACAGTTGTTCATAACCTAGAACTTTGATTATTAATTTTAATTGTACACTTCGTTTGCTTTTAAAGTATTAGTAAAAAATAAAGACTTCATAATACTCAAAAGACTAATAGCAAGAGTTTAATTTTCGTCGTCAAGTTCGTATATAGAAAATATTTATTAAAATAATAAATTATATTTGTTATATTCATATTTAACAAAAAAAATATGTATTTGTGATTATAAATATTTCATTTTAAACATATTTTTAAATTTTGTTCATGATCAACATTCAATTTGAATCTATGTTCGACTTATTTTACTAATAATAATTCTGTTGTTTGTTACTTATTTGTTCCCGATTAAAAAAAAGTTTAAAGTACATATATTTACTTATCGAAAATCTTATCAGTCATGTATATTTAAAAACAAAGAAAATTGGGGTCAGGATAGCTTGGTTGGTTAGAGCGTTGTATTCGCATCCCTTGGGTTGCGAGTTAAAACCCCGACGGTCGAAGACTCTCCGTCTGTGCGGTGGCTGTCGTACGTATAATCGCACGTATGTGTCTTGGTCTCTAAGTTCTCCATGTCGAGAGTAATACCATTGGGGGTACTGGTTCAGAGGTAATCGTTCTCGGATTCAGGTCTAAATTACGATCTGTGAATGCAATGCATGAATGAAGTCCGCCCCGTAAAAAGGGTTGTGACGTGTGAATAGCTAAATTGTAATGTTCGCACTACTGAAAAAACAAGAGACGCTCATTCGGCTGACAGATAACTGTCAGCGGGCTTGTAAAGTACCATAAGTCCCAACACACACAAACAACAAAGGATATTTTTTTACTCTTTTTTTCCAAATAATGGTAAGAAATAATGTAACAGGCTGAAACAATATTATCGACCGAAACGTACGAGGCCGAAGCGATAATTTATCAGTATCAATCGAGTCTGGGAACTGATAATGAGTACCTCATAATTCTGGTTTAAATTAATTTTGATTATCCGATACTTTTGCATGCCTGATATAAAATATCAGGTTGATACAGCATCAATCAACCTTAACTATAGGCATCAAAACGCCTTGGTTCCCTCCGTCCCTGATTAGCATACGAAAGTATAAATCTCAAATTTATTCGTCAAGTTATTTGCTTTATCAGTATAACCAAAAGAAGCTAGCTTAGAATAAACAATATTATCCGACCGGAATGCACGATGTCGAAAAGATTATTTATCAGTATAAATAGAATCTGAGTACTTATAATGAGTACCTGATAATTATGATCTATATTAATATTTTTATATAACGTGCTTTTGTACAGGATACAAAATATCAGGTTGATACAGCTCAATACGTCTTAGTTCTCTCCGTCCCTGACAAGCACACGAAAGTACATTCTCAAAATCATACATAAATTTGCATGCTTCATTTGCTTTATCAATATGAACATAATAAGCTTTTGTAAAATAAGCGAATTGTAAGTTAATTTCTTAAAGTAAGAATCCTCTGTTTCTGACAAGCACACGAAAGTACAATTCTCAAAATCATACATAAATTTGCATGCTTCATTTGCTTTATCAATATGAACATAATAAGCTTTTGTAAAATAAGCGAATTGTAAGTTAATTTCTTAAAGTAAGAATCCTCCGTTTCTGACAAGCACACGAAAGTACAATTCTCAAAATCATACATAAATTTGCATGCTTCATTTGCTTTATCAATATGAACATAATAAGCTTTTGTAAAATAAGCGAATTGTAAGTTAATTTCTTAAAGTAAGAATCCTCCGTTTCTGACAAGCACACGAAAGTACATTCTCAAAATCATACATAAATTTGCATGCTTCATTTGCTTTATCAATATGAACATAATAAGCTTTTGTAAAGTAAGCGAATTGTAAGTTAATTCTTAAAGTAAGAATCCTCCGTTTCTGACAAGCACACGAAAGTACAATTCTCAAAATCATACATAAATTTGCATGCTTCATTTGCTTTATCAATATGAACATAATAAGCTTTTGTATAGTAAGCGAATTGTAAGTTAATTCTTAAAGTAAGAATCCTCCGTTTCTGACAAGCACACGAAAGTACAATTCTCAAAATCATACATAAATTTGCATGCTTCATTTGCTTTATCAATATGAACATAATAAGCTTTTGTAAAGTAAGCGAATTGTAAGTTAATTATCAAAGTAAGAACCCTCCTCCCCTAATAAGCACACGAAAGTACAAATTTCAAAATCATTCGTAAATTCATATACTTTGTTTAATTAGTACAAACAGAAGAAGCTTGCTTAAAGTAAGCTTTTCAGTCGAGCATTGTGTCTGAAAACCCAAAGTAAACAAAAACCGCACAAAGCAGTAGAACAACGCAGGTGTAACCAGTTGTCATTCACCTGACGTCTATATCGTTTGTCATTCAAAACAAACAAATCCAGTCGACAAAACACGATCAAACAGTTTTCTTGGATTTTATGCGAAACAATTAAACCATATACTACTCGAAACAGTTTCGTCTTCATTCGAACTAGTATTATTTTACGCTTAGAAAAGTTCTTTGATTAAAAAAAATAACGGAGCGACGCACATGTGAAACATAAAACAAGGCAACGACACACGTGCGGAGCTTGCAGAACGCCGGGCCTCACCTACATTGGTCTCCAAGGTCAAAATTATCTCCCCGTTTTTTGCGCGGTTAAGTGCCTTTCTGCTTTGATCAAATCACTCTATTTGTGAGAGCTACTAGCAGACGATAAATTCTTGAGAAGCTTTGCAATTTTTTTATAGATTTTTTGCTATAAAGATATCGCCACGAAGGCTACGGGGAAAATATGTAAACATATTCTATTATGGTTTCCGTTCATTTATTTTTAAATTAAATTTCAGAAGGAGGCAATTTTCGAATATTTCCTAGCAAGGATTCTCACTAAGCTTCTATATTAAACTTTGCACAAATTTGGAGTGATGGCTGCGAAGGGACACCTCGGAATATGCAAGGACATTTTAGAATATTATTCCTTATCTTACATTGAATATGTGCCCCAAATTATTTGAATTTTTCTATAAAATACTAATATTCATTTAAAAATTAAATTTTTAAAGAATTCTTCTTTCTAACACTTAAAATGATAAATTGTGCTAAATTAAGGAAAACAATCTCAATTTTAAACTCGTAATACTGAGTGATAAAGTGCTCCGGATTTTAATAAAATGATCGGAATAAATTTATCAGAGAAGAGTTGAATTTTTTTTTTTAAAAAAAAAAGTAATACGACTTAAAAGTAAAAAAAAAAAAAAAAAATACAGATTTCCTCTTTTCTCTCTTTTATTATTATTATTATTATTTACAGAATATTGACATCGAATAGTGACCACTACGGCTGAACTAACCTGAAAGAAAAGGAATAAAAGTAATGTACAAGCGACGAGTACACACACAACACAAAATGAAATGAGGGAAAACTCATTAAAATTGTATACCTGTGAATATCTACTGTGAGATTTTAACAGGGATTTCCAACACATGTCAAACACAAACAAGGGAAACACAGGGATCTTTTAGTGGAATTTGTTTATATCAGCATTATTTTATCCCTTCACTCGGAGTGTGGAAATGCATCGGTCTTTAGCCGATTCAACAATTTTACAAAGCTTCTGTTGAATGAATTGGATAGAAAAAGTGGAATGGGAGCAGGAAATAAGAGAATATTTTAGAATGAAGTGAATATGGGCTAAATTGAGTTAAAAATTAAGAAATTAATTAAGTTTAAATTAGATTTTAAAATATCATTGCATATATATATGTAATGATATTTTAATCTCTAATTTCAATTTAATTAATTTCCAAGATATTATCTTAATTTAGCCCATAGTAACTTCATTCTAAAAATATTCTCTTATTTCGTGATCCAATTCCACTTTCTCTACTTAATTAATTCAAGATAAGCTTTATAAAACTGCTGAATCGGCTAAACGCCGATACTTTCACACGCTTGGCGTGAAGGGGTAAAAATGTCCAGTAAGCACATTCTTTCTTAAAAGATCCCTATGTTTCCCTTACATGTGATTGACATGCGTCAGAAATCCCTATCAGAATTTTATTAATATATTAGCACTATGAAGAAATATTCTCCCTGTCAAAATCTAAGGTTATATAAGGCGAGGGATAATTTATTTCGTCCCTTCTTCCCTACTTCTGCTTTGTGCCGCGCTGTGGCGCGTAAAAAGATAAAAAGTCTCTTCATTATCTTCAAAACTGCATCCTGCTTCACATAAAATAATGCTTACATATATATATCTTGAAATTATTCTAAAATTTTGTATGTAAATTGCTAGTGTGTAACTCAACCTGTAAATAAATAACTATTACACTAATTCGGACCTTTTAACTATTAACTATTTAACTATTACACCTTCGGCCTCAACGACCCCATAACAAGGCGTTGTAAATCAGATTGGCCATAATTTGTTACTTTTTTCAAACCCATTGTTCAGGCTTGGAAAAAAAAATTCTGATTTGTTTAGATTTCGAATATTATGCTTGATTTGTTTTGTAACACATGAATTATAAAATTTTTGTAAACTTTTATAATTTTTATAGATATAAATACAACATACCAAAAAATAGCACAAGACAAAGTTAAAGGAAAATCATTTAAACCATCATTCAATTTCCAACTTTTAACAACTAAATCAAAACTGTCCAATTTTTAAAGAATAATTTGTTACACTCCAATGAAAAAAATCGCTAAATTGAGCAAGAGGTGTTTCAACCAATCATTTTTAAATTCAATTCCCCATAATCTGAAATGAGTATATATATATATATATACGGCATACACAAAAAACAGTTAAATAATTTTCTCGCAACGGACAGTGGACTTTCAAATAAGCAAAAATGGACGAAAATGGGCAATTTTATTTTTATCTTTTCATCACCAAAATATATGTTTATATTCAATTTAAAATAGTGTTATAAAATGTATTGTTCCATAAAAGAAATATTTGGAGGGACTAGAGGAAAAAAAGCACATTTTAATTACTTTCCTCAAAATGATATTGTAATTAGATTTAAATATCTTTAAAATGTTCCAGGTATCTTAATTTTTAAAGAAATTAAATGCAATCGACAATAAAGATTTCGGTCCAACATTAAAAGAAAAAAGGATATGCATTTTATGTTTCGAGGATTTTAGCTCGTTAAAAGTCAATTTTAGTTCAGAAAAACATAAAATTCCTATGAAAAATTCAGTAAGTGTGCATAAAAAATTTCTAAAAATTTAGCATTTAATTGGAATTACAAAATCATACGTAGCTTTGTTCCAAATAAATTTACATTGGGAAATAAGGAAAAAAAATTACAAATTAATTCGATTGAAATATTTTAAGATTTTATATATCTTTCATAATCATATATCTTTTAAATAAAAAAAATAATATATTTCGTCTTAAAAAACATTGTTTAAAGAAATTTGACGTATTTTTATTTTAAAACATATGCATAAAATATTTCATAACCCTAAGTGAATCATTCGCATAAGAGTCCATCGTCACCTTAATAAAGATATTATCAAAGAAAGTAGTTATAAAAGAAAAAGAAAGTAGTTAATCACTCAACGAACATTTGAAGGGTGACACTATTACGAGAGAGCTAAATTGTGTTATTATCTTTGTCTTTGTTAAGAAAATACTTATCAATCTGTTTTTATCAGTTTTCTGTCGCACAGTTTTATAATTTTGCTGTTTTCTGAGAATATACAGTTTAAAAAGATTTTTCTCTCATGATTATTTGATTAACTGGATCGTCTTTGTTAAGATGATAATTATAAATTGCTTTCTATCACTTCTCCTTCATATAATTTTACAAATTTTCAAGTGACATGCAATTTAAAACGGTATTTTTCTCAATTTATCACAGCAATATTTCAACTGTCATTTATTGGATAATCTTTAGTAGAAAGGTAATTACTAATTCTCTTTTATCACTTTCGTCTACTCAGTTTCCATTTTAGAGAATATGAAATTTAAAAGGAATTTTTTTCCAAGATGATTTTCTTTATAGGATTGTTTTTGTTATACGGACAATTATCAATTGACTTTTAAAAGTTTTCTTTTTGTTTAATTTTGTAAGATTCAATTTGTTCAAGGATATGCAGTTAAAAAAAAATTTTTTTTCGCAAGTGATTTGACACACTTGATTACAAGGAATTTTCACAGCATGAAGTTCTGAAAATAAATATTGTTGCGGAAATCGTTTGGAGCCTTATGATGAAAGGAAGTCGACATATTGGATAATAAAAAACGATACTTTATTCGACGAATATTCCAGAAAGCACGGAGAACAAAAACATAGCGAAAATGTGCAAAGAGCAGCATTTACAAATCACAACAACGAAAGCACATAGTAAATTACTACTTAATGGTCGAATCGACAGCGTTTGGCGTCACTTGCTCACAATGTAATAAGCACTCTAAAAAAATATACCTGTGAGTATTTCACTTCTTTATAATCTCCTGATAAGGTGTGATATTACATAAAATTCTCTAGAAGACTCTCTAGATCTCGGTTCGTAATAAACATAGTGTTATAATCTTGCATTTTTCAGATAATTTTTGTCGCCACCCAGATCGAGTTTTGTTTAGTCGAGTTTAATTATATTAACGTCCCGTTTTAAAGCAACACTAGGGTTATTTTGGGACGGACCTCGTAATTTTGAACAACAGTCAAATGACGAAGATGACACCTGAGGTGGTAGCCCTTTTCCAAACTTCCACACTCCACCAGCGCCAAGAGAGGGAATCACTGATGGCATCCATTTAACATCTAAAAAGAAACCCTGCAAAGCTCTCTTTGAAACATGGCAGGAAAGCTGTATTATATATTTGTAACAATACAATTTGTTTGTGCCTTTTTTTTTCAGTGTAACAATTCAAATAGTATTTTAAAGATTAGCTCAATCAAAAACTATTTCATTCAAATGTCACTATTTCATACTAAATCATCCTGAAAGTGACCGATATAAACATTAGTCATTAACTTTCTGCATACTGAGCAAGGGATCAAGTCAGAACAAATGTGGTTACAAAACAGCTCCAACTAATGATGGATATTTCATTAGTTTACATTCGCATTAAATTAAAACAGATGGAAATTTAAAATATTTTAAGAATCCACACAAAAAGAAAATTTATGCGACATTAAGAAATCACACAAAACGGAAAATTTAGAGGTATTAAGAAATTCTACAAAAGGTAAAGGAAGGAAGGTAGGAAGCGGAAATTACTGAAACACTAAGAAATTATTCCGTTTCTGTATTTAATTCAATCGAAGACTATTTAATTCAAATGCCACTTTTTCACACTAAATCATCCTGAATGTAGTCAATATCATAAATATTAATCAAGAATTTTTTGCATACTGGGCGAGGGATCGAGCCAGGACAAATGGAATCAAAAATAGAAAAGATTCAAATAATAATGGATATCTTATTAGCTTACATCTCCATTAAAATGAAACAAACGGAAATTTATGCGGTAATAAGAAATTCTACAAAACGGAAATTTAGGAGGAAACGGAAATCAACGAAACACTAAGAAATTATTTCGTTTGTGCATTTTACCAAAGTCACAATTTAAAAAGTTTTTGCAAAAATTATATCAATCGAAAACTACTTAATTCAAATGCCATTATTTCACACTAAATCATCCTGAAAGTGGCCCATATTATGAACAGTAGTCTGAACTTTCTGCATACTGGGCAGGGAAGGGATCGAGCCAGGAAAATTCGAATCAAAAATAGAAAAGCTTCAAATAATAATGGATATTTTATTAGTTTGCATCTGCATTAAAATGAAACAAATGATACTGGACTGACTAGCGCCCTCTGTGTACAAACTCAAAAATAAATAAATAAATAAAAAAGACCAGAAGGAGAAAAGCTATGCTGGAGTGACGTGAGGATAAGTGGTGTTATGTGGCAAGACGATGTGTGTGTGATGTGTTTCGTGGAATATGGCCTCAGAAAAACTTAACAAACGGCCGATTTAATGCTGAAATAACTTTATATCTTTAATATATGTGTACCTGCGATGTGTGCAATTAATTACTTATTAAAACATATTGCATTAAAAGGTTGTTGACTATTATTTGCTCTTAAGAGACGTTACAATACTATGAAATTACACACAACAGAAATGAATGAAATACTAACAAAATATACAAAATGGAAATGAGTGAGGTTTTAATAAGTTAGTGAGTAAGTGAGTTTTTAAGTGAGTTGATAATAATTTTGAGCAAGGTAGGAACTAATGAAATTTTACATAATTACGATACTGAATTACCAGAATGTACTAAAACCGAAAAAATGTACTCGATAAGTAAAAAAAAAAAACGTAGGTGGAGAATTCTTCAGAAGTTAATTTAAATAAATTAAATTTAGTTAATTTTTATAATACACTTAATATGAACTATTTATTTCTAAGTTTAAAAAATGAAAAGATATATCTCTGGAAGCGAACAACGCATTAATAGAAAGGAAATAATTCGGAATAACGATTAATTAATTTATTATTTTTCATTTGTCATTCATTTCTTATCATTACACTTGTGCCTCGAAATTCTTTCTCCTCAGTTTACAAAATAAAATTATAAATAAATTGATAAGAGGAAAAAAAAATTACCGTCTTACTCCTTTTACTTTAAAAGACCGCAATAAAAAAGTGGGAAGAACTTTTTCAAAAACTAACTTTAATTTAAAAAGTTAAAATGCTGTTAAACAACAAATTCTTTCTTAAATTTTTAATATAATCCAAATAAATACTTACATATTTTTCATATAAACATTAAACTCAAATACTAGACATCTGGTCATTTAAATTATTTTTTTTTATTTTCTCTTTAAAGAATGTATTTTTTCCTCGTCGCAGTCACAGTTAGTAACTAGCGAAATTGGATTGATAAAAATGACTTCATTTTGCTTTCACTGACATTTTTAGTTCATGAAAGAGAAAGAAAGTAATGATTGATTCACTTCGTAAAGATAAATTAATTAGCAGAAATGGTTAAATTCATAATGTAGATATTTATTTTTTAAAATCTTATAGGTATTTTTTGCGGATCAACAGCAAAAGTCTCAACTTTGAATAAAATGCCCTAGATTGTCCTAAGTTTTAATTATAATTAAGAAACTCGTATTAATTTTTTTTTTTTTTTTTTTTTGTAAAAGTTAGGGAAATTAAATGTTTTTAAATTTTGATTCTGGTGAATTGCCATTTTTGACTTATAATATAGAATATAATCATCCCAATCAAACAAATGTAAGTGGTTCAATTTCAAAACAATTAACAAAAGTAATAATAAAATATATTATTAATGTTAATTATCTTTTTTAGCTTTGTTTTTCCATATTTTAAATAGTTTACTTTTTCAAAGTTTTACTTTCTTTATTTATTTAAAACAACACTATATTCCCTCTTAAAGTAACATGTTTCCAGGGAGAACCGGCTCCTAAGAGCAAAATACTGACATGCTATGCCCTCATACCATTTTCCTAAATGAACGTATCCCTTCTTTATTCAGAGTGGGCGAGTTACTCCCTTCCTCTCTTTTCTCGGTTTATCTGGTCCTGAGAGGCATATACATGTTATTGACTGAAAGTTTAGAAATCCGATCACATTGCTTTCATTTGCGTTCAAATTAGAATTAATTTTCGAAAAGAAAAAGAAAAAAAACTGCGACGTGGCTTCCAAAAGGAAACAGCAGATAAAAATTTATTTAGCCTTCCTGATTTCATTTTGTTTTCGCTTCATTTATTCGAAATACCAAATTTTTTCAATGCAGTATGCTCTTGATTATCCGGCTCATGTATTGTTGCTTGGTATTATCAAGCCTGTTTTTTTTTTATGATTCTCCTTAATAGTGGAGACATAATTTCCTTTCCCAAGGCGCTAGACTTTTACAAAAATTAAAAGCTGTTACATTCGATTAATCCGTCCTTGTCTTAACAATTAGTCTTCCTGGTTTTATCTTCTTTTCGCTTTATTTATTCGAATTATCAAATATTTTCAGTGCAGTATGCTTTCGATTATACAGCTCATGTATTGTTGCCTGGTATTATCAAGTCTTTTTTTTTTAATGATTCTCCTTAATAGTGGCGAAATAATTTCCTTTCTCAAGGTGCTGGATTTTTACAAAAATTAAAAGCTGTTACATTCGATTAATCCGTCCTTGTCTTAACAATTAGTCTTCCTGGTTTTATCTTCTTTTCGCTTCATTTATTATCACATTTTAAATGCAGTAAAATTTAAATGCATTTTTTTAAATGCAGTAAGCTCTTGATTATCCGGCCATTGCATTGTCGGCTGGTATTATTCAAACAGCCGGCGTCCTGGCATCTGGTAGCGCGTCTTCCTTGTGATCTGGGTGTCCCGGGTTCGAGTCCCAGTTTGGGCATGGTTGTTCTTCTTCTATGTTCTATCTGCGAGGTGTGGGAATGTGCCCCGCCCCCTGTAAAAAGGGGTTGTGCAAGCGAATGTGACGCATGAAGTAGCTAAATTGTACTCTTGGCCCTAGTCGGCGCTACTGAAAAAACAAGAGACGCTCACTCGGCTTAAATCGCTGACAGATCTTTCAGCAGGCTTGTGAAGTATCATAAGTAACAATAACAACTATTCAGACTAGTTTCTTTTTATGTTTCTCTTTAATAGAAGAGAAATAATTTCATTTCCCAAGGTGCTGGATTTTTACAAAAATTAAAAACTGTTACTCTCATTCGTCCTTGTCTCAACAATTAGCCTTCCTTCAATTCCTTCCTTATTTAATCTTCTTTTCGCTTCATTTATTCGAATTAATAAATTTTTTAAATGAAGTATGCCTTCGATCATCAGGCTCATGTATTGTTGCCAGGCATTATCCAGGCTGGCCTTTTCTTTATGATTCTCTATAATAGAGAAACTTCCCAAGGTGCTGGATTTTTTTTTAAAATTAAAAGCTGTTTCTTTTTACTCATTCGTCCTTGTCTTAGCATTATCCTTTCTGATTTAATCTTTTTTTCGCTCCATTTATTCGAACTATCATTTTTTTTAAGTGCAGCATGTCATCATTAAGCTCATGTATTGTTGTCAGGTGTTATCCAGCATAGGTTTTTTTAATGATTCTCTTTAATAGATTAGAAACAATTTCCCTTCCCAAGGTGCTGGATTTTTACAAAAAGTAAAAACTATTACTTTTGACTCATTCCTCTTGTCTTAACTTGTCACCTTAATGTAATCATTTACCAATAAAAAGTAAAATAAATTCATATAATTTTTGAAATAATTCAGCAAACCTTTTATTTTAATGTTTTGTCTATTTTAAAAGAATATGTATTTATACTGTACAGTGTACATGTTCTTATGTTTCCGGCGAGTAAATTAGACATAAAACATATCTTAAAATACGTCCAATATTTTTAATTTCGAACTTCGTTTATTTACAATTAATATTTGAAAGTGACAGTACATAATAAATATTTATAATGTACTACATGCGCTGAAAAATAATAAAATTTAAATAAAACTGGTTTTGTTCTAAAAATAACATTTCTTTATAGCATGAATAGGATAGAAAGGGAACATTTAAATATTTATAAAGTACTGACCTGCGCTGAAAAGTCATAAAATTTAAATAAAACTTGTTTTGTTCTAAAAAGAACATTTTTCATAGCATGAATAGGATAGAAAGGGAAAATTTTTAGAACTCCAAGTTTTATTATTATTCCACCAGTTTTAGTCAGATGGTTTGGAATCTAAAGTATTTATCTAAAACAAAAATTATCCAAAATGGTTTCGCCTCTTATCTAGAGCGTCCTTTTTTCAGCGATAAGTAAGATAAGAGCGTAAAAAAGGGCGTGTAATTAATACTTCCGTCGCAAATATGAATGGAAAAAAAAAGTTCATACCATTTTAAATATATACTGATGAAAGTCTTTTCATATACTTTTGACACGCAAGTTTATTTTACTTATGGAATCCTCCTAGTTTCTACAATGCAAGTTTTAGCTTGATCATAGAATACCAAACGATGTGCAAAGCAGTATATCTATGCACATAGAATGGAATTTTCTTTTCTTTTAATTATTTTTAATTCATTTTTGCATTAAATAAACAAATTTAGCTTCAAATCCTATTAGCACAAATTATTGTTCAGCATCTTCTGGATATTGTTAAATATTCTGAATACCGTGCAATATCGTGAGAATATCGTAAGGATATTGTTAAATATTCTGAATATCGTGAGAATATCGTAAGGATATTGTTAAATATTCTGAATATCGTGAGAATATCGTAAGAATATTAAAGGACTTTTTATATGACATTAGGTGAATATTACCGTTAGAGTCTAATGAAAAAGAAAATCTGTCAAGTATCAATTTTTAGATAAAAATTTTATCTTAATGTAAGTTAATTTTAAAGTAATCCATCTCGAATTGCTAATCTAAAACTTAACTAAACTGTTGACAATTTTCGAAAATGTAAAACATATTTTTTTAATACTAACAGTCACCGTTTATGTCCAGTTGTAACAAAAATATATGTTTTACATTTTAACTTGAAATAATAGTTATATTTAGTTTCAATTTAATTGTTTATATATAACTTCATATCCGTCTAATTGCTAGACATTAAATCTGTTTTATTTTAATTGTTTTACACATGTTCTGTTCATTAAGTACATGAACCTTTTTAATGGAGACTAATCCCCCGATATCATAGCACTACTTAAAACATAAATGTCCTTTTCATGTGTCTTCAAATGTTCATGATATTGTAACTAAACTTTTTTGTCTAATAAACAACGCAGAATTTAAACATACCTTCTTTTATATTCTATAATTATAAATTAAAAATAAAAGTAGCCCCTTTGTAGTGTACACTGTAAAATAAAATACAAACATTTTTTTTTCAGTTGAATTGGTCAGAATAAAAAATATATCTACGTTTCAAGACGGTTATAAAATATAGTAGCTCTTAAAATAGATTAAATATTTTTATCTCCTTTTCCTTTTTATAAATGATTTAAATCAACATAAAATTAGACCGACGATTCTGAGAAATATAGGAAGAATGTATTTTTGCAAGCGGTATGATTGACAGCATTTATTTTAACAATATCTACAAATAAATTGAATCCTCTTTTCAAAATTTATTTCAACGAAATTATATAACAGAAAATAATGACATTATGCATGTAATACTATTTTGTGATAAAATGCAGTGTAAAATGTTAAAAAAAAATTGTGATAAATACATTGCAAAATAAAAAATGTTAGAGTTATAATTGTTATTTCGTTGGCATTTGTGAAATAATTATCAAAAATTAGTTGTTAGTTTGATACATACTTATAAATGAA
Organism: Argiope bruennichi; assembly: GCF_947563725.1. Taxonomy (NCBI): domain Eukaryota; kingdom Metazoa; phylum Arthropoda; class Arachnida; order Araneae; family Araneidae; genus Argiope; species Argiope bruennichi. Next base: position 111,713,276 of record NC_079156.1, read on the forward strand.
GAACAAGTGCGGCAGTATCAGTGTACAAATAAATATGTTGCACCTCCAGTAAATGAAAAGAATAAATAAATAAAATCTTAACATTTTAATGCAATGATGGGTTATATATAATACATTTTTACCTAACTAGAAATGTATAAATTATCACACTTTGAAATTAATATTAAAGGAAAATAAAATTAATATAACTTAATTCTCTTTGTTTCCATCTGAGCAAATTCATAACCCATTAAAATTTGTCTTCTCATAAAGTAATCTCTGTAAAAAGCTACCGCCGACTGAATAATTTTTCTAAAGTCGTTGTAAGTCTTTATTAGGGAATTCAAGAAATAAATTCGTTCTAGCTTTGAAACGTTTAAACATTTATAAATATATGCAGAAAATAAATAGGCACTGAACCTCATACCGATCTTAAGAGTTAATCTACAGTTTGAACAAATTATTTCACTTTAAAAGTACTAATAACCCTTTAAAAATTGATGTACTTATTCCACAGTTAATTTTAACAATCTATTCTTAAAATATAGCTTATCTAGTTATACGGTTTTAACAGTTATTTCATATTATAAAAACTCGTAACTAATTTTAAGAAACTTGACAATTCCATTGTTAAATTGATTAATCTATTCTTAAAATATTTCTGAAATAGATAAATAAAAACTATTCTGTGATTCTGAATCCATTCCAACGAATTCGAAAATAACTGTTATCTCAGTGACCAAACGGAAACCAGTTTTTCAGTCACAGCCGACAAAATAAACTTTATGTCTGAGGAAGCAGAAAAAAGACATTAAAATTACTGCAAAACTGTGAAAAACTGCAACATTGCTATAATTAACATGCTTACATTATAATAATATATTCTGTTTTAGGGGGGGGGGGAGAGTATTCTTCTAATAATAATAACAACATACTTGATGAATTATATCCAGTCGAATTTTTCACTACAGCATCTTCTTCAATAAACCGCGTATCGTCCATGTTGCCACCAACCGGTACAGCAGTTTGGAATTCCGTAATGAAAACTTTTATTCTTTTACCTCAGCAGACGATTTCAGCGCGAATTTAACACGCAGATATAAAACCCACTGGTGAGAAACATGCGAGATATGTGAGGCTCGGTTAGGGTGCGATTGCTCTGTGACACGAGCGCAAGTGAGGCTTGTTTTGATGTGAGAGCGAACTAACGGAAGGGGGGGAGGGGATGAATTTACTTCAAATCACGTGATGTCGATAGCTCCGAAACTCCGCCTATCCGCTTTTTGAGCGGAGTGTCCCACAAGGCAATACGAAGTGGTTGTGTCATCATCACATGTCAGTTTCGCGTTTCTCGGAAATAACAGACTCGGACTCGTGTTCTCTTAGACGAAGCGTTCCAACATTCCTTACATGGGACAATCCTGAAGCATCTATTACAAGAATTTTTTTAAATCTCTGGTTTAATTATTGTGTTGTTTCTGTTTATTTATTTTCAGTTTTTCAAAATATGAATATGAACAATGTATCGTTTCAAAGAGGAATTTCGAAATCTCAAGCGGTATTAATCATGCATTAATAAATGTTGATATAAAGATGGGATCAAAGAACGCCTATATTTTCTCGTATACGAAGTAATCGGGGAGAAATAATTGTAATTTTAAAAACTAACCTCAGAGTTTTAATGATACCACATTTTAGATAATCCCAAGAGCGGGAAAAAAAACACATTTTTATGATTATATCTATAACGCAGGTGGTGTAAATTAAATTCCTTTTTTATATATGTATTGCCAGTCAATGTCAAACACAAATTAGATCATATAATTTGAAAGTCCGTTGTAAAGTCCTCTATTTTTTCCCTTTTTCAAAAATTAATTTTTTTTTTTTTAAGGAATATCAGTATTTCATATTTTTTTAACCCTCTTTAAGACGGTTGTAAATTATCTTACCGCCGCCTTAAAATGTAACACCAGAACTAACCAGAAACTAACAAAAGCGTCATGTTCAACAAATAATGTTCCATTGTGTGCAGCTCCTTGTTTTATGTTGTTTCACCAAAATAATTAAAAATAATGCATTTGGTAATTTACATTATATTTGGTTTTTCTTCCACTTATTTCATATGTAATTAATATATTTTAAATTTTGAAATAACTAATAACAAATAGTTGTACAAAAATGCATATTTAATTTGAGAAGTTATTTGTATTTCATATTTTTTCTACTGAGTAAGTCAGTAAAATGTCATTGTTTGTATTGGACGGTGATAATATGTTACCACTCCTGTTATAAACAACAGCCACAACAACAACAAAATTTTTTTGGTCATAAATGAGCTTTTTTTTCTCTAATTATAGCGTAAAATGTCAATTTTGAAAGAAAATGGCTTGTGCTTGTTAAAAGATAAGGTACTCGACTAGATTGAAAATATAAATTTGGATGAAAATTCGCATTTTTATTTTCGCATTTTTTTTATTAAAAAAAATAGGTACGTTTCCTCTATGTACGTTTCTGTTTCCAGTGATACCTTTATTTTGTCTCTATGTCAAAATCAAGTTATAGCTATCTTAAAAGCCAAGGTATAGCAAATTATTGACATATAAGTAATGCTTATTTATAAGCATTTAAAAACTTTAAATGCATTTTCTGAAAAACGAATTTTTTTATAATTCTACTGTACAAGTATTGTCATATCTCAAAAAATAATCAAGATATCTTAATGGAATTTATATTTAGTACTCGTTCTGTTATGCAGAATGTAATGAACTGTGGACTTGATGTTGAATGCTCTAGAAGTGGATTTATGATTATTTGATGTAAATATTGTTGAAAAAAAATTCTGAAATTTTATAGGTAATTTCATATATAAAGCCCAAAAATTTTATTTTTAAATATAATTCTTAGATAATAGTTAATTACACTCTAAGGTATGTCACAAAGAAATGTGTTACACATGTTACAAAGAAAAATAAAAAAAATTGCAACAATTTTTTTTTCTCTATAACAATCCTAGTTTTTGTAAATAAATGCTAAAATTTACATCAAAATATCGTTTTTCTTCGAAAGCTATGTTACTTGAGCCGTTTATTTTGAAAGTGGACAAGTCCATTTTTGAAAAAAATGGTGATAATGGCAGTTGTAGATAAAACTTGTTATGATCTTTTTATGAGTAAAAAAATTATAGTAAAAAAATATTTAGATTCTAGTACTTTGGAGATGGAAGTTTTAGCTCTTAACAGTATTGCAAATCTGTTTATTTTGAAAGTGGTGCAAGTCCATCTTAGATTGCCGTAATATATTTGACCGGCAAAATTTAGCTTCAGTTGCTCTATGGTGAAGGAAATGTGGCCGTTTGACATCATGTCTGAAATCTAGGGTGTTTCTATTTATCCATTTTTGATATTGAAAATCGGTGGTTGTGCAGTATTTTATAAATAATAAAAAGTGTATCTTAATTTTGTGTGTCTATAATAATGTTTACTTGCATCACCGATTATTCAGTCCAGTGACAACGAAATAAATATCATTGATCACAAATTTTTATTGTCAGGACATTCATTTCTACCGAACGATCGTGATTTTGGAGTGGAACTATCCAGTAACTATTCAATCCAGAAACCAGTTCCTTGCATATTCCCCAGGATTACTATAAAGTAATATGAAATTGTCGAAAATTTTTAGTACATGAAATTAAACATGGAAATTTATTTTCAACCCAACTTCTGGAAAACGCGGTTTTAAAAAGAAAGAAAAAATACCGATGGAGAAAACCGTGAATTGATTAACTATATGCTGGATCAGATTTACAAAGGATGCACCATACAAAATGTTCAACAAAACTTCGATAGAACGAGATTTTGAATTTAAAATCATCGATTTGTCAACACAACGAGGAAGGTAAATAATTCCAAGTAATTTCAGATATATAAAATTATCTTTCATGTAAGAAAAAAAAGGAGGTTTATTACACCTGAAAAATACATACCCGTTCATCATGAATTTTTAAAAATGTTAAATCTTGAATAAAATTCAAATTGATTATACCTACGTATGAACTGAAAATGTATAATTTAATTGAAATTCTTAATAAAACTGAATAGTTTGTTGTTATGTTATATTTTCTACTAGAATATTCTTGGTTTTGTTTCCTTTTTTATCAAATGAATAAATATTTATAAAAATTTGAATAGTATTTTGTTTTTATTCTTAAAAAAAGGCTGAAGCAACTGAAATATTATTTCCCAATTAAATGAATGATTGCAATAATTCTTTAATTTTGAAAGTGTGGTAAGTTCATTTAATTATAATAGAACTCTTATTTTTATTTATTTATTTTTTTTAGTCAGCACTATAAACACTATTGGATTATACTACATTATCTGGTACCACAGAATACAAAAAATATATCTGTTAATACTTACCAATATTTTTATATTTATTGAAACGCAAGCCTTTAAATATCTCGCAATAACAAAAAATGGACTTACCCCATTTTCAAAATAAACGGCTCATATATATTTAAATAATTTCATTTTTATTCATCATTTTATCTTTATATCTATACTTATAAATAAAGCTCAATGTGTGTGTGTGTGTGTGTGTTGGCGCTCTACAGGCCAGGTCATTTGACCTACAGCTATCAAATTTGGTACATGTATACCTTAGAGGTCGGGAATGTGCACCTGGGGTCCCTTTTTTGAATTTTTAATTAGAATTTTAATTATTAATTAAAAACTAACTTTCCCGCCAAAAAAATCTTCCATTTTCCCTACCGCCAACTTTCCCGCCAAAATAATCTTCCATTTTCCATACTGCCAAATGAGTAAGGCTTCAGTTTTTGTTTCTCCCAACAGTAATGAGGCTAGGCTTAACATTTTTCGGCGATTATTTTAAACGATTCTGTTTATTTTCTTAATGTTTGATGCATTTAAAATTAAACATTGTTAATAAATCCATGTTTCAGATTCATTCTGAAGTACTTTTGAATTAAAATAACACAGAATAAAAGAAATTAAAAATGTATAATCTGCATAGCGTTACCCCAACTGCCGTAGAAAAATTCTCGCATTTGCGTTACCTACCTGGCGAAGAAAATTCACGCATGCGCATTGTTCTGATTGTTGTCATGACAACCACTATCAACGGATGATTTAAATTATTTTTAGGTTAGTTGCATGCTTTTGTAATTAAATTGTATTTATGTTAGTTATATATTTTTTTGTATATGCTTATAGTTTTAAGTATATCGTTTTTAAGTAGTTTTTTTAAACCTGTTTTCGACCGATTATTTTAAACGATTCATTTTATTTTCTTAGTGTTTGATGCATTTAAAATTAAACATTGTTAATGAATCGATCTGTTCATGATGAATCTGAGAAAATTTTGTTGACAAATTCTTGAGATATGACATACATTAAGAAAGATATTCTTTAGTGCCCATAAAGTTTAAACGCTCAGTGACTCTGTTATCAGTAATCATATTATTAAAAAAATGCTTTGTTTCATTAAAAAATATTATTATATTAATTGCAGATTCATGCTTCCCACTTTAATTTACAGTATAAATTCTACGGGAACTGACAGAAAATGAGAGAGATACATATTGCGTTATGACTGAAGGCCTTTATAATATTATGAGTGAATTATATGGCTATCAAAATTTGAAGTTTTAATATATTTTGATGAAGAATCTATTAAAGTTGGAATTGCGTAAAATATTTAATTATTAAAATTCAAACGAACATTAAATTGGCGAACCGGCTGGGCGCCAAAGGCGGCTAGTCTTGAATAAAGTATTAATATTATCCTACTATTTCAACATTCATAGGATTTGTACTTTTACAAAATTATTTATTTGGTGACTAGGGAAATTAGTTTTTTTTAATCGAGCTGTTTTTGGTCTTGTCACAGCCTAAAGGCTCAAGGCAGCTGCCTATCAGTATAGTTGAAAGTTTGCTACTATATATATAGCCATTGTGATATTAGTTTAACCTTTTTCTTATACTATAAATTAAAATGAGCATTTTGTTACAATTGAATATATTACCTTTGACCCTTCAATTGGAAGAAAGTAAAAAGTCGTCCCAATGAGTTTCACCAGTAATGGCTGTAATGTAAAACGTCGTTCTTTGTATTTTCAAGTGTCACCGTTTTAAGGAGATTAAAATACAGATTAGTCGCTGGTCAATGGGTTAAAAAGTTAAATAAAATACAAAATACTTATTCAGTTTTTTTTCAAATATTAATTTATATATTAAGTGTGTTATTTTTTGTATTAATGAATATATAGAATTGAGAATGAAAAATGTTTTTAAATGCAACTTATGATTAATTTTGTATAAACAGGGGTTGTGAAAAATGTCTTGAGAAATCGTACTTTGAAAACCGCTGGTTTGAAAAATTGTCTAGCAGTTATTCAGATGAAGAGGATTTTTTAAAATTTCTTAATTAATTTATCAAGTAAATATTTTCGTTATGCCATAGTATTCAAATTCTTAGTGCTCTAATGGAGCAACAAATAAAAGCAACTCAAGACATTAAAATGTTTTAAGAACGATATTCGATTTTGCATTCTGTGTTGAGTTATTTATACATTATTCTATTTTTAAAAAATGACAGCATTATCATGTTAAAATATAATACACTTATCTCATTATTAGTGAACAGTGGTGGATTTCCAGACAGCTGCCTATGACTGCTAGGCTGAGAAGGGCCACAACAGGTGAAGTAAAGAGTTTTATTTTCTTGTTATCAGTTAAATATGTTTGTAAGAAATATAAATTCCTTAAATCAAAATATTAGAATAATATTAACACTTTTTTCAAATATCATTGGTTAGACACTGATATGTTTCATTATGTTCACTCTGCTATTAGAATAACTGTAGACGACAATAATTTGCTTCATTAATATTGTTTACAAACGTGAACGTCAGGTAGTCCGCAGTCACAATAAATAAAAAAAAATGCATTTTTTACAAATTCAATAAAATAAAAATATGATTCATAAAAAATGCCTTCAATTGCAAAAATGTGAAACTAAAGTGACCTGATTGAAACTCGATCTATTATTGAGTGCTTCTACTCAGTGGGAGATTTGGTGGAGCCTAAGTGGAAAAACATCTTTGGAAAAATGATTTTTCTGATTTGGTAAAGTGACGCTTGAGGTGAAGTGGTGTGCATTGTAGCTTATGAAAGAGAAAGAGACGAGACGATCAGATGAGCATTGCTGCAGAACAAGAGTTCACTTTAGTTTGTAAGAACATTATAGTGGCGTGAGCGGCAACTGCATCGACTAGTATATTGAAAATAGTCTCTCATAATGTGCATTGTCTTGGAACGCAAAATACCCAAATCTGCCAGTGCTAGTGAATTTCCTAACATAATACTGAAAGAAATTTAAATCTCTCTCTCTCTCTCTCTCACACACACATACATATGTAAACATAATTTTTAAGGCAGTTTCGTGGCCGAAGAGAGAGAAGACGCTTTCGAATTTTAAACTTCGCATTTATTCCATCCCTGGGGGGCATAATTTATGTACAAGAAGCGAGGACAAAACACGTCCGTTCACAGTGCGGCACAAAAGCTGAAGAGGAAAAGTTAATGAAGTATTTATCCCTATGATTATATGATGTGAGATCTTAATAGGTATTTCTTTACACGTGTCGATTTAGGTAAGGGAATTATAGGGATCTTTTAAAAGAATGCGTTAGATCGACACATTTTGATCCATTCACTCGAAGTGTGGGAACTTGTCTATCTCAGCAATTTTACAGAGCTTCTGTCTGTAGCATTAATCAAATACAAAAGGTGGAATTGGATCAGGAAATAAGAAAACATTTTAGAATGAATTTAATATGGGCTAAATTAAGATAAAACTTTGGACATTGATTAGAATTGAAATCAGATTTGAAAATATCAACACACACACACATATATATATATGTGTGTGTGTGTGTGTGTGTGTGTGTGTGTGTGTGTGTGTGTGTGTGTGTGTGTGTGTGTGTGTGTGTGTGTGTGTGTGTGCGTGCGTGCGTGCGTGGTGTGCGTGTGATATCAAGGTCTATAGAAATTCCATTTGAAATATGAACATCGAAATAAATATTATTCATCGTAAATATTCACAAAACAGCATCATCGCAAAATACAGCCAAAATTATATTATTTTTCAAAGAAAAAGAAGAAAAGAAGGGGAGGGGAAAGAAATCAGTGGGAGGTGACCACACAACACTTTATAGTATAATCTGTAATAAAGAAATCCAGAAAACGCCCTGCGTAGCATTGGTGTACAATAGTTACTGAATATTAACCTTTGGCGTGAAATTAGGATTTTTACTGAATCTATCGGGTAGTTTTGGCGAATTTTTATGACGATTAATCCCTGTACATGCTGTTAATACTATCCGAAAATCGAATTTGTGTTTTGACGTGCTTTTCCGATTAAAATAAAAATTTGACACAAAACTACACTTGTAGTTACAAAATCACATAGCCAATTTGATATATTTAAGTCATTGCATTTACATGTTTCTGAAAATACAAACCGACAGACGATCAACCACTTGTTGGATTTGGCTGTGGAAATCTGTAACAAATTTTATCTATTTAGCTCCTTTCATTTTGTGGTTATCGTTTTAACTTATATTAGAACAGTCGGACAGACAGACTTCCTCTGTGTGGAATTCGTTCAAAATATGATAGAGATTTACAAATTTGGTATAAAAAGCGTACCAAATTTCATTTCTAACTGAATGTGTTTTTGAATTATCTTTGTCACAGACAGACAGGCGGACATTTTCCAAAAATGTGTTTTTCGAACCTAGGGAGGTCTTAAACATGGAAATTCGTCAAAATCACGAGTTTGAATTTTCTGACGGCAATTCTATTTTCTATACACTTCGCATACGAGAAAGTAAAAGGGATAAGAATGAGTTTCTATAAATTTCCAAAACCTAAAATAGCGTCGCAATTATTGTATTGCTCAGAATTAAATATAAACATTTTGAAGATATTTAAAAGTCCTCTGCTTGCATGGATTATAACTTTTATGGATTTTCCATTTTTTTTAATTTCCCATATGCAATTCTTCTCTCTTCTTACTCTTCTGTTAAATCCTTTGGGTTATTCACCTAAAGGATTTAGAGTGTTTATAGGTCAAAGAAATTTTTTATTTTAATTTATTAAGAATTTAAAAAAAAAAAATTAGTTAGCAAATCTAAATTTAGCACATAAATAAAATGAAAAGCAGGACAAGCATTCTTATTACAATAGTTTTCATGCATTTCCGCAGTATGACTGGTTTTGCATTTAACTTCACAATATAACAAAGAAAATGTATGTATTTTATAACTCTTATCTTTGATGGAGTAGGTCCAAAATTGGATAAAGATATATCCATATGGTGAGAAGGCAGTAGGCCATCTTTCATCATTCCAACTCATTGCATTCGGTTGTAATGGCGACCAAAAGTGCCAAGAAAAAATTTCGCCAATTTGGCGATTTCGATCGTCACACTATATAGCATGTCATTCGCACGTCCAAAATTTCTCATAATAAGTAATAATGCACTTGGGTATATTTTTGTAATATGGCGAATTTTTTTTCTTGTGCGTTTTATGGTTGCCGTTAAAACAGAATAGTACCTTTCATTCTTTATTTATCATGCCCATAAATAGATGCACTGACGAATCATAATTTTATAATTAATGTGTAAACACCGCGTGCAAAATATTTTTATGGTTTTGTTTGTTTAAATCGACAGACATAAATTCCAAAAAGGGTCGTTTCAAACTTGAGAGAGATATATGAAACACGAAGATACCCTCAATAGTTAAGAATTGCACTTTTTTTAAAAATAATTACTATACATTTCTCTTTGCTTGTTAGAAAGTAAAAGAGTTTTTGATATTTTGTTACTTGAGCCGTTTATTTTGAAAGTGGGGCAAGTCCACTTTTGAAAAAAAATAGGGATAATGGTAGTTATAGATAAAACTCGTTATGATCTTTTCATACGTAAACAATTTAAAGTAAAAAAAAATATATAAAAAAAAATCAGATTCTAGTATTTTGGAGATGGCAGTTTTAGCTCTTAACAGTATTGAAAATCTGTTTATTTTGAAAATGGAAAGTCCATCTTAGATTGAAATTATTTATGACCGAATATATTACGGCAAAATTTAGCTCCGGTTGCTCTATGGTGAAGCAAATGTGGCCGCTTGATATCATGTCTGAAATGTCTAGGATGTTTCTATCTATCTGTCTCTGATAATGAAAATCAGTTGTTATACAGTATTTCATAAATAATAAAAAGTGTATCTTAATTTTATGCTTCGACAATAATATGTTTACTTCCAACACCGATTGTTCAGTCCAGTGACAACGAAATAAATATTATTGATCACAAATTTTTGTTGTCGGGACATTCAATTTACCGAACGATCGTGATTGTCTGGAAAAAAAGTTCCTTGTATATTCCCCAGGATTGCTATAAAGCAGCGGTTCTTAACCTATGGGTTGCGACCCAAAATTGGGTCGCGAAGCATATTTCTTGGGTCCCGCTGAGTCGAACCAAAAAAGTTAGTAATAAACCAAATTTCAGACATTTTAGAAATGACGACTTGAATAAATATCAACAATCGAAAATGAATGTGATTAACAAGATCAAAAAATATCAGCTGATTAAAAAAGCGAGAGCAAAAAAAGTACGTGTGATGATAATAACGGTGAGAACTAAATGGAACAAAGCTGGCGAGGGCGTACAAGAGAAGCGCTCCAAATATTTGAATGCCATTTAATTTTGATGTAAGTGATTTGCATGAGGAATTTGTTAATATTAATCAATTTCAAGAACAATTAATAGAAATACAAAGTGCTTTCTGGTTAAAATTAAAAACCGAAAAGCCAATAATTGTTAAAGAAGCCCTAAAAGTATTATTGCCCTTTGCAACAACATATATGTGTGAGGCTGGTTTTTCGGCTCTGTGTGTAATCAAAAACAATTACTGGATCAAGTTAAATCCTGAAATAGATATAAGGTGCTCCTTGACAAGCATTCAACCGAGGTTTGAAGATCTTTGAAAATGTATTCAAGTACAAGGTTTTCATTAAAACTGTATGACTTGCATTTAAAATTTAAAAGACTTAACATGTGCATTGATATTTCTTTTTTTTTTTAGGAATAAGTTAAAATGTCAATTATTTTTAAAAAGTTATAAATATATTTTAATTTGGTCAATAAAAATTATTAAAAACACTTGATTATTAATTAAATTTTCCTTGGATCGAAAAGTACTTTTGTTTATCTCTATTATTAAAAAATAAATAAAAAATTTGTAAGTTAAAAAAAATTATCACCGTAGGATTGAAGATTTTTTAAAAATACGATAAAATAAAGCAATGAAAAAATTGTGACTTTTTTTTGGGTCGCGACATGAACATATTTCTCAAATTTGGGTAGCGGCTTAAAAAGGTTAAGAACCACTGCTATAAAGTAATACGAAATTGTCGAAAACATAATAAATGTTTTAATGCATGAAACGAAACGCGGATATTTAATTTCAACCCAACCTCTGGAGAACGCGGTTTTAAAAAGAAATAAAAATACCGATGGAGAAACCGTGAATTGTTTAACTATATGCTGGATCAGATTTACAAGGGATGCACCATACAAAATGCTCTACAAAACTTCGATAGAACGAGATAGAAATTAAAATTATCGATTTGTCACCACAACGAGAAAGACCAAGTAATTTCAGAAATATAAAATTATCTTTTATGTACGAAAAAAAAGGAGATCTATTATATTTGAAAAATGTAAGGATATGATGGATTTGTTACCATATATAACTCCTGTTCATCATTTACATTTTAAAATGTTAAATCCTGAATGAAATTGAATTTATTTATACCTACGTATAAACTGAAAATGTATAATTTCATTGAAATTCTTAATAAAACTGAATTGTTTTTTGTTGTTATATTTTCTACAAGAATATTCTTTGTTTTGTTTCACTTTGAATATCAAATGAATAAATAATTGTAAATTTTTGAATAGCATTTTGTTTTTATTATTAAAAAAAACAGACTGATGTAACTGAAATATTTCCCAATTAAATGAACGTTTATAATAATTCATTAATTTTGAAAGTGAGGCAAGTTCATTTAGTTATAATAAAACCCATATTTTTTTTAGTCAGCACTGTAAACACTATTGAGTTACAAACTTACATTATCTGGTATACAAAATACAAAAAAATATATATCTATTAATACTTACCAACATTTTAAAATTTATTGAAATATAAACCTTTATATATCTCGCAATAACAAAAAAATGGACTTGTCCCATTTTCAAAATAAACAGCTCACTTATTTTGATGATTTTTTTTTTTATTTATTGTATGTTTTTTATGTGTCAAAGGCTTGGCAATTATAATAAAGAATATATAATTGCAATTGCAGAATAAGTAACAATATGATATATTAACTGCTGTTAGCCACGCGAGTCATTGATGCATAGTTACTGTTGCCTAAACCGAAACATAAGACAGAAACAGGCGTATGAGACAAATCAATGTAAAAATATCATTTTTAGTGAAACATAGTTGCAGCTACATGTTTCCAATTTATTCTTTCCTTTTAAACTTACTTTACATAAAAAAATGAATTAATAAAATAGAAATTTAGAAAAAGGGACAATTCTTAAAGTATCTCACTATGTTCGAGCTTTTTAAAATAATGATATTTGAAGCAATATTTTTCTATTACGAAATGACGTTTATGCAAGGGCTTAATATATCTTAATAAATATTTTATAATTTCTTGATTTTTAAAAATATTTGAGGAATAACGTTTTATCCTAAATTGAATTGTTTCTACTTTCTCGTATACGTAATGTACAGAAAGTACGGTTATGGTCAAAAAATTCGAACTCGAGATTTTGACGAATTTTCACATTTTAGACCTTCCTGAGTTGGGAAAACACATTTCTGGAAACCGTCCATCCATCTGTCTATCAGTGATAAAGATAACTCAGAAACGCTTAGAGCTAGATGAATGAAATTTGGTATACGGTCTTTATACCAAATTTGTAGATTTCTATCAAGTTTTGAGCAAACTCCACTAAGAAAAAAATCTGTCTGTCAGGCTGTTCGAATATAATTTAATATGATATCTAGAAAACGAAAAGAGCTAGATAGATAAAATTCGATACACAGGATTAACATAATTAATTAAACAATTAACATAAATTAACTAGATACAACGAATTGACCGTCTGTTGTAGCATGCAAACGTGATAATCAAAAACGCAATGACTTAAATGTATCAAATTTGGCATCGGACTTTGTGACTACAATTGTAGTTCTACGTGAAATTTTTGTTTCAATCGATTGGGAAAAATGCATCTAAAACACAAATTCAATTTCCGGATACTTTTGACCGCGTAACGGGATTAATCGCCAAATAAGGACACGATAGATTCAGTAAACATGCTAAATTCAATCCAAAAGTTAATATTTTGTACCAAGTATACGCCAATACCATGCAAGGTGTTCTCCCGGATAATACCTTCATTAGAGAATATGCGAGAAAGTTTTGTGGAGACCACTCCAGCTAGTTTCAATAACTCTCAATTTAAAACAAATTATTGGAATGGTATTTACTTCGGAATATGTTATAATTGATGTATTGATTAGGGACTGAAGCAAAATTCACGAATAACTAAAAATTGTTACGAATTATAAGTGCAAAAAAAAGATTTTTTGTTGGGAATTTTTTTTAAAAGTTTAAAACGTGAATAACATTGCAATGATTCATTCTTTTACTTATATTTTTATTCACTCTGTAGATAGTTTATAAACTAAATGCATGCAAAATTTCAGGCATTTAGCTTTATTATATTATTTTTTATTATTTAATATTTTAAAATATTAAATAATAAAAGCAAATTATTCAGGAAAATTTCAGGCAAATTATTCTTTAATATTTTAAAGAATCATTTTGTGATCGTATCTGAAAAATGAAAAAATCGTGGAATTTCAAGAAAAGTAGATTTAAAGTGTTTGTATTTAATTTGCAATAATAAGTTTGTATTTAGTTGTCAATAAGATGAAAAAAAAAATGTTTTTCGTCAAAACTTTCCAAATTGGTAGGTTATTCCTTCTTTTTCTTGAACATAATTTACTTTTTTTTTTTTTTTTATCTTTTTAAATTTTCAGTTTGGGAAATTTTTTTCTAATGAATATATATTGTGATCTGCTATGCAGTTGGTATCATCAATTTTCAATATTTCTTCAGTTTTTTTTTTTTTTTTTTTTTTTAAATTTTTTCAGAATTATCTAAATGGGCAAATAGTCACAAATGTGCATATTATAGTCACAAATAAATGTGCATATTTACTTCACATTGCGACAACACGTGCTCTCCTAATTTTCTCATCCTGCCATCATTTTATTGACAAGCATATTTTTCAAGCATCGACTATGCCATTTCCGAATCAAGCGAGTCAGTCATGAGATTTCGTTGCGTCATTAAGACGTCACTCAACATTTTTATGAAGAAAGTTTCTGGAGCATAATATGCAAAATACTCTAGTCAAATTAACGTTATATGCTGCCGCTGGATCTCTAGAGATGACAGATTTATGGATTTTTTAAAAGCACAGTTTACTCCCTTTGTCCATAATATTTCAGAAATTGAAAGTGAAAAGGCAATATAAATGCGCCTGATTTACTCATTTGAATATCAAAGATTCTGTTAGTGGATTAAGGCATTATGAGGCATCTCCTTCTGATCAATTTAGTTTGACATTTCCGCTCATTCAATATTTTTATTATCTATATTCAGTTATTTTTCATTTAACTTTGTAAATATATATATATATATATTTTTTTTATGATTTCTGACTATGGGATTTCCTTGTTTGTACCCAGTATTATTTAGTCAGATATCCAGTGTTTATAAATATAGAAATATTTAAGCGGCTGTAATGAAACAAATAAGGACCTGCCTAATTATATTTGACAAAACACTTGTACTGTGTTTTATAATTAATACAATAAGCATTTTTCACAAACTTCTGCTGTTATTGTGACTTATGGCACTTTACAAGCTCTCTGACATTTAAGCCGAGCGAGCGTGTCTTGTTTTCTCAATAGCACCAACTAGGACCAAGAGTACGACTTAGCTACTTCATGCGTCACATTCGCTGGCACAACCCCTTTTTACAGGGGGCACATTCCACATCTCACAGAAGAAAAACCATGCCCGAACCGGCATTCAAACCAGGGAAGCCCAGATCACGGGGAAGACGCGCTACTCCTATGCCAGGAAGCCGGCCCAAACTTCTTAGGCAACTTTATTAGTAAAAACCAGCGGGAATAGTTTCTCCAAAACTTTCTGCAAATTTGGTGTAAAGACCGTATACCAAATTTCATCCTTTCATCTCAAAGCGTTTTTGAGTTATATTTGTCACAGACAGACAGACAGACATTTTCAAAAATGTGTTATTCAAACTCAGGGAGATTCGTCAAAATCTGGAGTTCGAATTTTTTGTCGATTTTTATACTTCGTTTACGAGAAAGTAAAAAGTAATTGCTGATGTAAAAAAATTATGTTTAAATGCTTGGAGTGCAACTGTAGAATGATTTAAATAAAATTTTCATCAAAGAAAGTGCCATTTAAAAATTTACAAAGCATGAATTTATACAGTTCCCCGTCCTAATAGACATATTTAGCAAAATGTTCTTCATACAGTAATCATTTTAAATAAAAATTGTTTCACTCTTATTTGATTAAAACTGACCAAGTTATAAAATTTTGAATTTATGCTAGTTAAAAGTTATAAAATTTTAATAAATTATAAAATTATATAAAAGTTATAAAATTTATTACTTTTTAGTTATAAATTTATTATTGTTAGTATTATTATTTTTTATTATTATTAGTTATAAATTTATTACTTTTCTCAAATTATAAAATTTTGAATTTGAATTTTGATATTTAGACTATTTCAACAGTTGAGAAAAAATCACGAATGAACGAACATTGTTTCCTCGAGACGATCGTCGATTGGTCTTTATTAATGAATTTCATAACTCGCATCGTTTTGGTTGTAGAAGAGAAATACATTTTCTGTTTAGAATGTAATTGAATTAAATAAGTTTAATAGGACCAGAAGACAATAAAAATTTCGAACTTTGTAATTTTTTCAGAAATCTATTCAGTGACTCAAAAAATATTAAATATTATTTTTTTCCTATAATCTTTTAAATATTAAAATATTTTTGAATTTAACTGTATACCTGTCTCTAATCGTTTAAAAATTACTATTGAGTCGTAAATAGATTGCGCATTTTGAATAGTTTCTATGTTATGGATTGTTCACTAAATTTCGGGTAGTCGAATATGTATTATAGAAGGAATCAAAAGCAATCAAGCAAGTCCCAACCGAATTTGATTACACTAAATATCAATGAAGTAACTAAATTATGATAACCGTGTTCACAAGTTACTAAGTTTCGGGGGGGGGGGGGGGTACAATACTGAGTCATTCAATTTTAAATGTCATCAAATATATGAAATAAACCAATAAACCACACTCGTGAATTTGTCTATTACACAATTTATTATCTATAAATGTGACTTAAAAACATCTACGCATAAATCTATCTCTTATTCCTCTTATCACACCATGCAGCAATATTCGTTTGCTTAATGATAAGTAATAAGTTTGATAAGTTTCTTTATGCTAATCGCAAAAATAATTTAAAAGGTTGCAGACGATTGAATGAATGAGTGCAGTTACTATAAATATAATTTTACTCATACGAACTCCAAACAGTAAATCGTGACGTCATCCGATTCAATTGGGAAGAAAGCGTATATTTATGAAACTCCCGATGGAATATATATATATATATTTTTTATCTTACAATGTTGTCAAATCCAGTGACGTCATAGTAACATGATTAGTAGCAACCACGTGACGTGCAAGATATGATAGAAGGCGTGCATCGGTTAATACAGTGTAGCATCATCCCGTTTTTTCCTTCAAGTTCAACTCTACAGAATTGTACTTTTTTATTGGAAAAATTATATGACAGCAATTTTATTGATGTAAGCTATTGAGTAGGTTATCCAAAATTAACTGTCTAAATTTGCACATAGATAAGGAGAGGAGTTGAAATATCCATTTTTCGCGTTTAAATAAAAAAAAAAAAAACTCTGAGAAAGAAAACTAAACTCACAAAACTTTCTCGTATACTCTTTATTAAAGGCGCCAAGGTCTCGGCTTCGGAACTGGAGGGTTTCAGGTTCGAGACCCATTCCACCGAAGAACCATCGTGTAAGCGGGTCTGGTGCACATTAAATCGGTCAAGGTCAAACATCCTTCCGCTGCCGTGGTGCGGATGTTTGGAGAGAAGGGTGGGTATCACCTCAGATGTCGTCCTCGTTATCTGAACGCTGTTCAAAATTACGAGGTCCGTTTCAAAACAGCCCCAGTATTACTTTGAAACGCGACGTTAATAAAACTAAAGGTGCTATCCTCCACCAGCCGCATAAAACTATGGACCTTGGATAAGACTGCGCACGGCTGACTTACATTGCATTTCCAAACAATCGTAACGAAATCTTGATCTTTGGCGTGAATCTAACATTTTTGTTGAATCCAATGTACTATTCTAAGCGATAAATCTCTGGCATAATGTTTATAATACCTGAAAATCGAACTCGTGTTTCAGATGCGTTGTTTCCAACTAAACGAAACAGAAATTTCATGGAGAGTTACAATTGTTGATATAAAATCCTATAGTGAGTTGTGAGTTTCATATACTGAACTCGTTACATTTTTAAGCTCTCGCGTTTACATGCTTGTGAAAGTATAGACAACAGAAAATCAACCTTTTGGCTGGTTTGGTGCCAAATTTGAGAGGTATCTATCTACCTTTTAGATGTTAAACTTGTAAGCCAAATTTTATCCATCTAGCTATCTTCGTTTTGTAGTTATCATGTTAAATTGTATTTAGACAGCTGGATAGGCAAACTTTCTTTGGTTGGATTTTCCCAAAATCTGATAGAAATGGACAATATACCAAATTTCATTTCCATCTAACTTGAAGTGTTTTTGAATTATATTTGTCACTTATAGACACGAAGACAAGAATCCCGAGTTCCAATTTTATGATGATTACGAAATTTCTTTATACTTTGTGTAGTGGAAATTAAAAGCTACAGGTATTAGAAAGATCTATACATTGAACTGTCAATCGTTATGATAGCTTAAATAGTTTAAGAACTTTTTAAAAAGTGCAAAGCAGTGAATTTTTAAAATTTCACTTAAGTATGAATAACAAAGGAGAGAGTATGTGGTAAAAATTTCAGGTAGATATCTGCTTTATTGGTGGAAAAATTCGACTTCATTGAAATTGAAAAATACCCCTCTTACTCAGATCCTGCAGATTGAAAAATAACTTTATTCTAAGAGTGTTGTTCTTCGGTTTCAAATGGTATTATAACAGTTGAAGATTTAAAAAAAAAAAAAAAAAAATGCTGAAAATTAAATTTGGAAAAAAAAAATAATAATAATAATAATAATAATTTAGAAATGACTAGTTCTTCATAAAATAAAATATTTAGTTCCGCGAGTGTAACGGTAATTGAAAATGGGTTTAAGTTTTATAATTAAGACAAACTGTTAACTTACATAAAAGGTTCATTTCAAATTTTTAAAAAAGTATTATTACACTTTCTTACACAGAATTTTTTTATCCCCCAACAATCATTAAAAATGATGCTCTTAACAACATAAAACAATAAAAAATTTCTACATTAAATTTTACAAGTTGAGATTCAGGAAACAGTCACTGTTACACCTAACTAAATTTCAAATTTCATGGCTATAAATGCAATAGATTTTGTTTGGACATTCTGGTGACAAACAAATATTACTTTTTAAGTATAGATAACTTAGGGATAAACACACACGCATGCACTCACACATATAAGAAATATACCTAAGGTATATCATACTGATTGACAATAACGCTAAAAATTACCCAAGATGCATTTTGTAAAACTTCTTATGAAGATCTAATAATTTGTAATAATTAAAAGGTTAATTTTGAGGATTTTGTTTATCAAAATAAATTGCATTCGTAGAGCTGATTTCAATGTTCAAAGAAGGAAATAATAATAAAAAAAAACTTAAATGACAAAAAAATTGAATGCATATCTAGAACTTTATAATTGAGAATTGATTTCAGAGCATTATTGCTGTTAATTTGGAATATCTGAATTTCTTTTGAGTGTTATTATAACTCTTTATTTATGCACTATTTCATTGCAGTTTATTGCTATTAGCAAAATTGGAAAAATAAAGCTTTGATTTTTATTTTTTATAAATTAACATGTTTATAATAGAAGTTCTGCTCTGATACCAGATAAATTTGAAAATTTTAACCCCCCCCCCTTTACTATATTACTGTAATCTTAAAACTCAGAAGTCAAAAACTTATCCTGAATTAACTGAGGACAAAACTGAGAAAAACACACACGCACACACACATACACAAAAAAAATGTTAGGGGGAAATCTTTATTATACTGAAAGAAAAACATGACGGTGAAGAGAAAACCTTTATTATAGATCCATGTTAAAACAATATTTCAATTATTTACAAATGCATAGGATCACTAAAAAAAATACTTTTCAGCAACAAATTCAAAAAAGCAAATTCAGCTATGAATACCGACATAATTCTTCTTTATATCTTATTTTTTTTTTAAAAAAAAATGAATATTATGTCACCTCCACTTTGCACACACGAAAATGTATAAACCAAAAATAGGGTTAACAACATTTTTTTGTCCCTTCTTTAACTTTGAATGAATATTTAAACTTTACTAAACACAAAAGAATTATTCAGTTCAACACACTGGTTGGTCACAACAGTTAATTGTACTTTGAAGTCATTGCACATATCGTAAGATGATGTTTATATCAACAACACACTAATTATGAATGCTGATTAAAATGTTCAAATGCCACCACTTATCAGATAAAGTCATCTTTGCAGAATTCAAATCAGTTCGTGAAACACCAATCTGAATAATTGATTAATTCTTAAAGCATCAAAATAAAATTTTAAGCAATATGTGGTACAAAAATTATTTAAAAAAATATTTTTGTGACAGTTTAACTGAATTCAATGAAGATTAATATAGAACATATGATTAATATATATTTCAGCAAAACTTACATTTTCATCGAAACATACATAGCAAGAAAATAATAAAATTAGATACATTTGTTTTTATAAAATAATTAGCAAAAGTAAATAATCCGCAAACATATAAAAGTTTAATATTCCTATGAGAATATCCATACAGCATTATCATAACTGCATCAATGTGACTGATGTAAATGTTTAAAATACTATAGAAATTATATTTTGTACTCCAACAGTAGGTGAAGTATTAGTGAAAACAATAAATGGGTAGCATTTTGATCAAAGTAATGTCAATGTTTACATAAGTGGTTTTATGAAATGTCATTCTAGCAATATAAGTCAAAAATAAAAACCATATGGTCATTTGCAGAAAGATGAAAACTGATCAACAGTAAAACCTTTCTTATCAAATGGCAATTGGTAGAATTCATAACCTGAATCTACTGAAACATACACAACTTGTTAAAATAAATCCCATCAATGAAAAAATTATGCAGCCGATTGCCAGTTTTGCAGGATTAAATTTATTTTATGCAATTTCTTGTTAACAAATATATTAAACTCAACTTAACCAACATTTTACCAAATACATTTTAGTTTACAAAGTCTTTTTCTTATATTTCATAAAAACTGTTGAAGTGCTTTAAAGGATTTATAATTCAACAAAATCATAAATTTAATTTAATAAGAAAACACTAATTATGAAAAAAAAAAGCTTTAAAAGAAAACATCATATTTTAACAAACCTAAAGAATAAAATAAAAATAGACATTATAAAAATATTTCAGCTTTATAATTATACAATAATGATGAAAATATATTTTATTACAAATCTTTGAAAAAATTAAATATGGCTTTATTTTATAATGAACCCACAGTAAAATATTTTTGTAGTTTTACGAAAAACTACAAAATTACTTTATCTTAAAATTAAATAACATACATTATTAAATATGAAAAATCACTGCTAACTTTACAATAGCACAAGTAGTTACTACTTACAACCCATTTCATTTGATTGCAAATATTTTTTTAAGAAGCTTACATGATGGATATTCATAAAAATAGTCTTGTATATATTACATAATTACAAATTAACTATACACAATAGATACTTGGAGCTTATTAAATATATGGTACAGAAGATTCAAAATAAAAGTCAATGGAAATACTTCCACCTATTCTCCACAGAAACACATGCAGTTCCTACAGGAACAACCTAAAACCAATGAGGGACAAGAAAGGAGCCATTCTGTCTACATGCTTTCATCAGCATCAGAAGATATTATCATGAAGAAATGAAAATAGTTTTTAAGTTATTTACAATGCTACCTGCAAAGAAAAGAAAAGAAACCAAATGAGAATGGGGGGAAAATTATAGCATTATCAATTATATGTGTATTTTGATAGAAAAAGGTTAATGCCCATATTATTTGTTTTGAATAAAAGCTATTTTAAAGCACTCAAATCAATTTGACAAGATATAAAAGTATTTTTCAAGCCTTTATTTCTATTCATTCTGTTACGGAGATTAACACAGCCAATTTTTCATACATGGATTTCAATGCTTTGATTTATTTGTTTGGTTTGGTTTTATGGCACAAGGACCAGATTTGGTCATTCTGCATCAAACATTTGTAATTAAAAATAAAATTTTTTCATTAAAAATTAAAG
Organism: Argiope bruennichi; assembly: GCF_947563725.1. NCBI lineage: Eukaryota > Metazoa > Arthropoda > Arachnida > Araneae > Araneidae > Argiope > Argiope bruennichi. The sequence goes on from NC_079156.1 coordinate 111,735,158, forward strand.
TATTCTTTAAAAAAGATATAATTAAATCTGATGTAAAATTTGAGTATTTTTTAAAAAGACAAAAATATTTAAATGAGGGTTATCACCAAAAATATCATTTAAGTTAAAAACAGCCGTGCCAAAATAAACTAGTTGTTGTGTACTTAAATCTTGGCATTCACACAGAATATGCTTAACCGTTAAAATACAATTACATTTATAACAAAGTGGTGTATGATCAGAGTGCAAAAGATGTTTTGGGGTCAATAGTCAAATAGTACCCTCAAAGTACAAGAACAGAAATGTTATTTTTATTTTACAAAGTTATTAAGAATATATGCAATAGCTACTATGTAATATAATAAATGTTGTTAGTTTATAATATTTGGATACACAATGTCTAAATTAAACTTTTACAACAGACACTACATTTTCCAATGATAAGAAGAAATATGATCAATATAATCATAAAATATGATCAATATAATATATAAAATATGATCAAAAGAAATGGGAACTTGTAAATTGTCATACAAAATTATTCACAACTATTTCTATAAGTAGCAAATACAGTGTTAGATTCTTATTTGTATGGCAAACAAATTTAGAACAAGAAGAATATAATTGCATGATAATGCAATTCAGTCATCAGTAGGTAAAAAAAAATCTATAAAAATTGATTACAAAATACCAAATGAAAAATATAACAAAATGTTACAAGAAAATGCAAAATTTTTATGCCTTTATATTTTTGCATTCACAAGAAGACAAATGTCAGAAGAAAGAGAAGTAATACTAATATAAATAACCAAATAAATTCAGAGGCCAATAATTTTAATAAATTAGCTTAGAACAAATTTTTTCTTCATCAGAGTAAACTCGATGCTTTAGAATAACTTTTAAAAAATGCTTGGGAACAACTATGCAAAAGTACACTTCAATCACAAAAACAAAGTACCAAACAATAATAATGGCTTTCAAAGCTTATTAACATTAAGTATGAAAATTATCCATCAACCTAATTTTATACATAAAAAAATGGAAAAATTAATATTTACATATGCCAAAAGCAGCTAGAGTATCTGATTATAAGAACATTAATGATATAAAGAAACAAACTGTAGGTCAAGATCATGAAAATATTATAGAAGGACATCCTTATACTCATAAGACTGCAAGAAAGAGAATAGCATATATCACAAAATAAAGGAACAATAACAGTTGCTAATTGTACCATTTTGGCTCCATATCATTTATTCTAATGTGAGACAATAAATCTGAATAAATTCATAAACAGATAAAAAAGAGACAAATTTTTTTAAAAAAAAGAAATTAAATAATTCTAAATTAATAAGAAAAATAATTTTAAGCACTGACTATTTAATATTATGAATGCAAATGATTCTGTGTATATCATACATTTATTGAAATCTTTCTATTTCACTAACAGTAGCAAATCATGTCAGAAACACTCTTTAAAAAAGAAGTTACATCTTATTTCAATTACTATATTTGTAAAACCCACAAGAAATATTACCTCATGCTATGAAAATATTCTTACATCGTGCAGCAGGTAAATTAAATACACACAAGTTCGATAAATCTGTAAATGAAAACCCAGTATCATTTTTCCTGGATAATTCTAACTTTTTTTCAAATAATTCTACTTTTTGCACAGCAGGTTTTCAGGAAAGGTGGCTTTGAAGCAAAAGCAGGTGCTTAAAAATCACAGTAGTAATTCAAGTGCTTGCATTGCAAAAGGCACAAAGGGCACACTTCTTTGAAATTGCAACAGCGACTATCAATCTAAATTACATCAATGTAAAAAAAAATGAATTGATGAATTGACACCAAAAATAAAGAACAGCAATATATTTTCAACTAATTTGCTATTTGCTGAAAAAGAATATTTTATTAATTTGTGATATCATAACACTCAATCAGTTTTAAAATAAAAGAATTGCAAAATTTTTAAAGATTATACATATTTTTATTTTTCTGTTTCATTAAACAACTATATTGTTAAGAATTTTATTATTTCTAAAGTATAATTTTGATTTGCATTAATTTTTTTAGAGTTTATATTTGTTCATCAAACTTCTAACACTTTTAAAGAGCAAAAAAATCTAAAAAGAAAAGAGCATTAATATTGTGGGGAAACAGGAGAGAGAAGGCACAGTAGTAAAAAGAATACATCAAGTTGCTGTCATTTGGTCACTCCATTCTTTCTGAAATCATTATACGAAAATTATTAAAATTAATGGAATCTTTTGTCTGAAATTTAATTCAGGATATCGACAGTCAAAGAAATTGTTAAATTTTGACTGTTAAATTCCAGCAAACAAATGTCTATCAACATTTCTTTCTGGTTTGAATCTAATAATTGATGACACTGAAATGTTAAATAACTTTAAAACATTTTTTTTTTTTTGTAGAATGTATTTTACTTAAAACGGTTATGCACGATGTATTTTTAAAATGAAATTTTGCTAACTATTCTTTCAGAGCTTAACAGTTTATATGGAAGGCAAACATAAATTTCAAAGACAACTTCAGTTTAAGATGCTAAGAATAAAATACCTTTTATCAGATGCTATTCAAGATGCACAGAAATAAATGTATAAGTTCAGGTTCTTTCATAAAGTAGATGACAGAATTGCTCAGAAAACTTTTAATAATTTATAGTTCTTTACACAGTTTCTAATAAAGGACAAAATTACAAAAGAAATCCAAAATTCAAGATTTGATATTTAGCTGCTTTTTGCAATAAGAAACAAGACTTAACAAAACTTTCAGAAATATGTTGTCTCAGAATAAATGTTTAAAATCATTAAAAAAAATGCTTTAAATGTTGAAACATGAAGAAAATATATTTAAAATATTACAGAATATAAAACACATTATTAAATTGATTTTTTTTTTAGATTTAAAAAAAATAGGAACGTAGATGAATAAGCATTAATTAAAAGAAATAAATCTAGGTTAAAAAAATTTCAGTGCTAAGTTATTAACTCCAAAAGAAAATAAAAATGTATAAAATATCAATGCCTCATGCCAATTATTAAGGGAAAGGATCAAAATTATTACTATAAGGTTACAAAATGATGTATCATTAAATAGGTTTTCTCATGCTTCAATCACAAAGTAAAAGAAATTCAGCAACACACACACATACAAAAAAAGCAATCAAATTCAAAATGCAGTTAGGAACCAATTACTGTTTTATGGATTTACAGCTAAAAAATCACTTTAATGAGTAATATTTTCTCTCCATAACTAGAAAATGCAATATCAGAATTTTTTTTTCTTTTCTGTATGAATATATAAAAACAGACACAACTCAAAACCTAGCTTTGATGTTGGTACCTCATTGCATCACTATGTCAAAACAATTGTCATTCGATACCAATAGATCAATTGTTTAAATTTCTAAATAATTTCAAAAATGAATAAATTAATCCTAAAAAGTTATCATTTAAATTTTTTTAAAAAAGAAGAGAGCCTTCTATCACATAGGGACAAAATTTTCACAGAAACAAAAAAAAAGGGGGTGTACTAGTTGAAAATGAACTTCAGAGGATGATATTGGATGAATTTTTTATGTTTTTGAGATTTTTTTTTCAACTTCTTTTAAAAGAAATTCAAATAGTTTTCAATTTTCCTAAATAATTATCCAAATGGCCAGTTTTCTCCACAGAAACTTGCAAAGACTGGCCATAAGACAGAAAAGCATTATTATAGCACTAAGAAAAAAAATTCCCAACTTAATCTTAATTTTTTTTAAAAAATGCAACTGTACAAGATGCAAAATATTTCTCCATATTTCTAAATATTTCTGTTCAAAATTAACAATATTATGTATAATCTAGATGACTACATTACAGATTAAAGATTGGTCAACATTTATAATTTATCTTGAACTGAAAATCCCTAATTTTATTTAAGAAAAAATTTTTTGATGAATTTCTAATCATTAACTGCTGTTCAGCAATGAAATTGGATATATTATTTTTTAATGCAAATACTTAAATATTAAAAGGACATTTACTTCCATATTTTTATCAAATTACATTAGAAACAGATGCCATAATGAAATTTTTTTATATAGTAGTAGTAATACTATTAAAAAGTTTTTTTAAAAAAATTTCAGAGATGCTTAACAGAGAATTGCAAGACAGTAAAAATACAGAAGGTATAAATAAAATAACAGAAGATAAAGTGAGAGCTTAAAATGTTGAAATAAATTTATGAATATGATGTTCAAAATCTATTTAACATTTTCTATGACAATGATACAATTTCTATTTACAAAAAATAACACAAAAATCAATTTTCGAAATTAAAGATTATTTAATTTAAATAATAATTTACCAAAAACAAATATAAACAAACAAAAGCAATAAATATAAACATGTTGCAGTAACTTAGAGATACTATAATATCATTATTATATGATATAGTATCCAAAATGATCACTCAACATCTATGGTAACACAAATTTAAATTAATCTTCAGTATTTAAGAATGAATTTTCAAACCTCTTGCAGAAAATGTTTATTATTATTTAACGATTGGCAGAGAAGATTCTTTTACCTGTTATCAGATGCAGCTTTGATTATTTTTACAAGAAACAAGCTAACCAAGGCAACTGCAGCCATTCCAATACCTGCTTTCACCCAAACTGTAGAATCTTGTGCCATTGGTAAATGCCTGAAATGACTTTAAGCTGGTTAGGTAGAAGCAGAAGAAAATATATTCAAAAATCTATTGACTACAAATGAAATATAGTAAATAATAATAATAATAAACCTTAATATGAAACAAATTAGTATGTTGATTTTAGTGAAAATAAAAGAACTCTAAAATTTACAACATGCTTAAGCGGTTAGAATTCTTACACACCTGGACTGACAAAGCAACTTCCAAGCAGGTTTGTAGACACTAAGAAGAGTTAAAATATTTAGTCACAAAATGTTAAATTGCACACAATAATTAATGTTTCAAATCATGCTATATGTATATATATATTATATATGTAAGGCTTATTTCATCCATATATCTAATATGAATCTACAATTTACCTAATAATTAATTTCTAAAATAAAATTTTCATAAACTCAGAAATGCATTTTTATTCATTACTAATTTAAAGATATTTTATTAACAATAATAATGAATTTAACTGAAAATAAGAATTACAAATTCCTTGCTTATACTTTAAAACAAGATTAGATAAAATAAAAATCCGCTGTATTAACTTTGTCGAAAAACATTCTAATAAATAAAACAGGACAGATATTGAAGATATAATAAGAAAATTTATTCTTAATAAAATAACAAATGTAGATATATCTGAAAGATTAGATTAATGCTGAGGACTTTTCTTTTTCTCGTAACCACTAACGGGCTTTAAAATCTTGTTCCAATTTTCACATTCAAATTCATCCAATATTAAATAACCTGAAAATAACTTTACACATCATAATACACAATTTTCATATTGTTTTAAACATTTATTATAGAATAAAGAACAAAGTAAAAGAGCAATGGAAATCCTTACGGATATGCAGCCATTGTAGCAAGTTTAACATAAGCATCTTTCCGAATTGTGCCATTCGCTGAAAATGCCTGAAGAGGTGGAAGCTTATGCTTGCTACAGAAAGCTATTGGTTGAAGACCATAGTCCTGCACAGCAATGGGTTGATCTGCTTTAGATCCAACAATCAGTACTGGAACTTTACTGTCACTAAAATATTTCTGAAAAGAATGCAAATTGTAATATTTATTGAGTAAAATTACACTTTTTGAATGTTTCATTAAAATATTTCAAGAATAAAATCTATCTAATAGCATAGATTAACAAAAATAAATAAATAAAAAATAAACAAATAAAATAAAAAAATGATAAAATAAATAAAATAATTAAAAGAAATAATTTGGATTAGACTTATAATGCTGAAACAAATTAATGACATTTGGAAACAGAATGTCATAAATTAATACAAATACAAAAAATAAGGAAATATTGCCATTTTAAGTAAATGGGACAGAAGATACACCAATTTCAAACTCAAAAGTTAATTTTGTTGGCCAGATCCAAATTGATTAATTAATTACAATAATTAATTTTCGATGGAAAAAAAATGTTTCTACACAATCATAAAAAATAAAATTCATATTTTGACAAAATGTTTTAATCAAAACAAAAACTAAAAATCAAACATAATTTCATTTTAATAACAGAAATATGAAGTACATGAAAATATGCATTACAAAAAGTGGAGTTGTCACTCATTTTTTTACACTTTTATAATATAAAAATGGTTAATATGTTTGCCTAGCTTTCTTAATATCAATAAACTTCTTTATACATCGATCCAAAGAAACCAACTGTTGTCTTAAAGGTTGTCAGAAAATAAAAATATTTTACAAATTATACATTAAATTTGTTCCAATGATTATATATTAAGCTCTAAAATGTAGCAGAAATCAAATTTCATCTTAATTTCAATTAATTGTCAAGGAGAGTAATGAATTAAGGAGCATTTACTTGCAAGTTAAAAAAGCATTATTTGAGAAAAAAAATATTGTACAGCATCTTAAAATTATATAATAAAACTGCAATTTTAAAAATCTATAATGTCTCATTTAATATAAATCTCTTTTACTAACTTTTGTATATTTTAATATTTATCATTTTGAATCATTTAATTAAAAAACAAACAATACAGAAAAAAAAATTTCAATATATCATTTCAATTTATTATTCAAAGGGAAAAATACATACTAAAAATAATCTTGCAACATATTCAAATGACCTAGAGTGACTTGCATCAAACATTAGGCATACAACATCACAATACAACTCTGGTGGTGTTAATGTGTCATTCATCCCAAATATATCAACTTCATGAAGCTAAATGTTGAAAAATAAATAATAAACAAGTTTAAAGCAAATAATAATCAAATTTAATAATAATCAAAATTTTAAAAAAAATTACTATATTCATAACCAGTAGTTAAAAAATTACCAATAAATATTTTTCTTGACCATAGACTTGAAGTGAATTGATGGTGTATGGTGTTAGATGAGCTTTATTTATGGAAGCCTGAGCTTGCAAAGTTTTCCCAATGAAACCTTGCATGAAGGTAGACTGGGAAATGAAAAAATGAATTAAAAACATTGTTAAAAACCTTAAGTAAAGAAAAATTTTACACAATATACTTTAAGAAAATAAATATTTTTATTTTTAATCACATACAGTAAGTCTTTATTGATAATGAAAATAAAATAAATGAAAGGAAATCAAAGTTTTGAACAACAAGCAATGGCAGAATGAATTAAAAGTATTTGCAGTTCATTACAATAATACCTTCTAAAATCCTTAAAAGACAGATAAATAATAATAAACACATAAAAATGATTCAAATTGACTGCCATTGTCAGAATAAATTAATAGAATAAAATATAATTCACATCAACTCTACTTAAGCCATTACGTAATTAAGAAGTCATTACGCTGTTACTACTGATTACAATCATTAAACTATTTAAACTACTAATTTCTATTTTAAAGAAATAAAAATGCATAGCTTTTAAAATATTTAATTTACATATTCATATCCATATATTAACATAAATTAGACTTAAACTCATATTCAAGTATAAATCATACTTAAATATGATTAAATAAATCATATTTAAGAATTTTAGAATAACTAAAAGTCAAAACAGAATCTTGAATAATTTTATATGTAAGTCATCAAAATTTGAAGATATATATATTTTTCTACGATGAGAAAGCAACAACCTTTGAGAGCATCGGCTATAATTATTTACAGTTCTTCAATATTGAAAACAATCACTAAGCAAATCTTTAACTTTTAAAAATTCAATCCAAAAATTTTTGTTATTAAATAAGAAATCCATTAATAACTATAGGTATTTCTGAGCAATGTTTAAAGACTATTTTACTAAAATAACAATAATTAGAATATTTAGAACATGACTTTTTAATACTGAATATAACTAAAGAAATATGATGGTGGAATTTTTTTCCCCACAATACACATATAAAACTACTAAATTTTTAAAGTACAAAGATATGAAAAATTGTTTTATTACTGAATGAGGTACTACTATTTATACAAGTATTTTACAAAGATTGCCATATAAATGTATACATAATTTCCAGAAGAAAATAAATAAGATGGAGAAATAACTTTTTTATTAAATTCAAATGGTAGAATAATTAAAAATGATAATGTTTCAAAAGAAATTAAGATCTCTCATTCTAATACAATACAAAATATCTTCTTGTGTTTCAAAAATGTAATATATGATTTAATTTTTGTAAAATATACTTGCATTAAAACTGCAATTTTTTCAAAATAAATAAATATGAAAACTTAACACTAAACTTACTTTCCCAGCACCTTGAGGGCCAATGACTTGGCAGTGAAAAACATTTCTACTTGTTTGACGTTTCTGGAGATCTAATTTTTTCTCCCTAGTAACTAACAATAGAATACAAGAAATTAAGAAAATAGTCCAAAGGATATCCACAACAATTTTCAGTACTTTTCACATACTAGATAATATACATTTCAAATACAATGATTACAAAAGTCATATGCTTCACAGTTGAGTGGTTGGGAGAGCTATCACACAATATAAATATTTGATGCTAGTGGCCATTTTGGTAACTGTTACATTAACAGAAGAGTAACAGGTAACTGTTACATTAACTTTATGCTCATATTTTTGTCAAGTACCAACCATAGTCAAGCTAATGAAAAAGTATTGAGTTTTTTTATATTTTCAATACAAGGCAGCAGTAGATAAATAATTTACAATAATTGGTGTCTGATCCAACAGTAACCCATTTTATGAAGCTCGGATTGAAAGGGCTTTTTAAAATTATCTTTCACTAGTTGCCCTTGAAGATTGGTTATTAGCCCACAATATTAATAGCATTATTTAAATACGATCAATCAATTTTGATGAACTGCATCTAAACATTCAACATGAAAGTAGTATTTTAAATTATACTTGACAATAGCAAAGAGTATTTTGAATATTATTTGAATAATTTTTTTTAATCAAGCTGCATTATTTTCACTGGATTTTACTACATATATAATGGCTTTCAGAATATTCCAATAATATATAACTTGTGATTGCATTATTTGATACTATGCATTACTTTCACTATAGAAACGTAACATAATCAACAGGTATCCACATAAAGCAGCAAAATTAACTGGTAAAATCAGTTGTTGATGCTAAGAACTATAGCAAAAGTTTCATTTGTGAGGCCTTTCAAAAATGGAGCACAAATTGGTAGTGGACAATAACCCTTGATGACTTAATTAAACATCATGAACTATCATGAAATAATATTGAGCAAAATCAGTACTAGTAAACTTTATTGTAAGTTGGAACAAATAAACTTTATTGTGAGCCCTCCACCTCTGTAGATAATGTACAATGAACTAAATTTTAAGATTTCTCTTGAAAAAAAGAGTAGGGGTGATAAATAAGCATGTCATGACCCCTCCCCAGAAAAAAAAAATGAAATTGGATCAATATTTGAGGGTTGTTGTTTTTTTAATTACTTTAAATACATATAGATGACAGATTTTTTTAAATTACATCACTCAAAATTTTACTCAAATGGCAACTATTATATATAACAGTTTAAACTATCAAAATTATTAAACTAACCAGTTTTTCACCAAAATAAAGTCAAATGCCTTACCTATAATTGCTGTTAACTGATTTTCATCAGGAGTAGACATATATCCTAAATATGCTAAGAACTCCATCAGACGACAAACATCTAAGGCAGCAATTAATCTGAGAGAATAAGATATTTCTATATACTCTTCAAGGATATTTACAAAATCTAATTCTAAAGAAATTAATAGATTAAATAATACTGTATCAACACTGCACTCACGTCCACTGAGCTAGATAGCCTTGCAATGTAATCCAGCCTTTGTCATTCGTAGGGACAACATTAACAACTTCTGGACCCCAAGCTATCACAGGACAAGTACTAAATAAATCTGAAACTTCAGTAGGAGATAAACAGCCATCCTTATCCTAAATCAAAACATATTAAAATTAATTATAAATTACTAATACACAAACTGGAAACATTAAATTCATTTTCAATTTATACTCAGCCCAAATATCTATCATCATTATTTTTTGGCCAAGAAGATCATTTTTTTTTAAATCAGCAAATTATTTTTTACATATATTTTGTTCTTAAACCTTTCGTCGCGGGGGACGAGATAACTCGTCTTCAAGGAATATTTGCTACGTGTGCAGGATGAGACAACTCAGCCTTTCCTCGAGGTTTTTCTATATTATTGCAGCACATTTTATATATATATATCTTAGAGCAGAGGGTGGGATAAAGATACACCACTGCCGCGATGAAAGTGTTAAACTATGAGTTATAACCCATTTCTGTAATTTGTAAAGCTTCTGAATTGTGAAAAACTTACAATTTTTTAATAAAATTCTTAAACATTCTTCAATATTTTTTCATACCATAAAGTGATTAAGGAATCCTTCTTTAAAAGTGTTTAATTAAAGCTAACATTTCTTAGTGCATACATAACAAGGTTATGGAAACAGAATGTTTAGTTCCCTTGTTAGTGATGCAAAAATTAAAATAACTTTTGGTTTCATTAAATTACAAAAAAAAAAAAGCAGTTTTCAGAATTGTATTGGAAATTCCATTATTGATTTTACAATTTTATATGGCAATAAATAACTGAGAAACAAATAGTTTAAGCTCCTAAGAGATTGGTGAATTTATTCTAAATTTACAGAAGTATTTTATCACATATTTCTGTAATTTACCTGGTCATATTTTTCAAAAAGTGTTGTGAGGAAATGATAGCCTTGATGACTTAATTCAGTTGTGCAACCAGGTGGAACCACTAACCTGAAATCAATAAAATTTAAATAATTAATAATTTAAAAGGATTATCAGAAACTGTTAAACAGTATGCAAAAGAGTTGAAGATGAATGTTGGAAAATCTGCTGCTGAGAAAAAAGATTGATGCAATATAATTTTTCTAAATTTTATTAAATATCATTCTTACATAGAAATAAAAAAGCGTACATTACTCTTGCATATTTTTAAAAGAATAATTCATATATCTAAATAGATATTCCCAATCTATATGCTACGGTTTGTCTTCAACTTTCAATCACATTCCATTCAGATTGACATGTTATTAAGCAGAAATATGTTTCTACAAACTATCTTGGTTAAAACTGGGAATAAAAATTGTCAGGAATAAATCAAAATTTTCCATCCATTTTTATCGGCAACATCTGCTGGATGCAAATTTTTTAAATCAATCTCATTTAAAGCAGTCACATAAAAGCTAATATCTAGTATGATATGCTAATAAGATGACTCTAATTAACTTATCAGTGAAGAAGATGCTGTTTTTTGTTTATCGCCGCATATAAATAAGATGGTAATGTTGGAGTTGCAGATTGAGATGTTGTAGTCATTACGATTGTACAAGTGATGTGCATCTTCAATAAGTATGTTTGTCTTTTTCTTCTCTTTCATTCTGGTTACGATATGCTGACCATGTTTTAATAAATATTCAAGTTATCCTGTAATCATCATTGTGTGGATCTCTTTCTTGATAGATAGGTGCAATTTATTAATTTAGGCCAATTTTATCTCAAGAAAAATTCAGTTCATGCACGTATAATTCTTATACATAATATGGAAAAATGCCCATTATATACTCGTTTGTACATAATAAAATTAAATATGACTTGATTTTTTTAAAATTTATAACAGTGGTGATTATAACTCAAGGAAAAAGTGTATTATGAGAAATATTGCTGCCGAAAATATTTCGATGTATAAGATTTAAATTAATACAGTGGCATCTAATTGTTGGCTCACAAAACATACTAAGATTAAAGTAGTAAAATAAAATGTTGAACAAAGCTAGAAATTACAATTTGTGTTTGTTAATTTTCAATGTTCTGACTTCAGTCATGATTTATTCACTATGAATTATTTTCAGGATATTTTAAACTGAATATTCTAAGTGCCAGAATTTATCTTTCCTCCTTTTTGTTTTCAATTGAAAAGCAAATAGTTCATGTCATATGTATATTTTCATAAAATTTCATAGACAAAACATCTTTAGAATTTCAGAAATTCGATTAAATGCAAAAAAGAAAAAAAAAAAAAGTCTTATTCCCTTTTACACTTTAAAATAGTGTAGACAAAAATAACACTTTGAGACAAGTTATTGCATATTGGCCATTAATTACCACTTTAAGATTATTCCACATTTCATATAATATATCCTATATAATTTGAAGAAATTGCAACAAAAGTAGCAAAACTGCATAAAATTAGTAAATGGAAATGAATGATATAGAAGAAATTTATTACAAAAACAAATATTTTGAGTTTAGTTCATTTTTCCTTTTATATTTTATGCAATAGTGTCAAGGGTTTTAAAATAATAAATTAAAATTTAATCAAAATTATTCTCTTACCTTGGGCACAAATAATCTTTGCTCAACTGCATATTATCATCATATCCAAACTTCCTCAATACTGTCCATGTGGTTTCATGTCTACCTCTTTGAATAAATAAAATATGCAAAAATAGGAAACCTGAAATATTTTATTATTCTGTTAGACAGCCATTCAGATATAAGACTCTTAAGGTGTATGCACACACTTGAAATTTCGAAAATCGTTGAAAATATCGAATGTTTTTTTATTACTTAATAATGTTCTCTGATCCTTTAGCTTTCAAACGATACCGAGATGTCGTCAATATTCAAAATATTTCTCGAGTTACAATTATTTTTCTTGAGGTGATTTCATTAAAAACTCTAGTTACGGTGTTTTTAAAACTCGTTTTATGAAGAATGATATTTTTCCACTATGTTGCTTCATTCAAACAATCATAACTCAACAAGAAATTAACCAAATACAGTTACTTATATATCAAAATAATCTGTATGAAATAGCGGATGTTTTGTGTATCAATCAAAGTTATATATATAGAAATACATTTTTAATAGCTGTTTAAAAGTTAAAATTACAGAAAAAATCTTGCTTTTTCTATTCATCGTTGATGAAAAAATTGTTTAAAAAAAACTATACATTTTTATAACTTGTTTGAGGCAGACAACATGAAGACTAATATTAGACATAATTTCCAACTAGAATTTTGTGTCTGTACAAATTAGAATTTAAGATATGTTTCAAAAAAGTAGGCTAATTAGCTCATTAAATATTAATTAATTAATAATTAGTGTAATATGGTTTTTTCGCACTGAAATGAGTTTAACATATATTAATAACCTACTGTGAAAAAACTGGATTTTTAAAGTTAAAATTAAAAATAAAATCTTCAAGTGTGTACGTACACCTTAATTAATTTTAACAATCTTTTTTTATACAATATTAATTTAATGACTAATCTACAGTAGTTAATCTCACTAATGAAAGGATAAACTAATGAAGATAAATGTTAGAAAGTTAGAATAATAATAAAATTAAGCACCTTTTAATGTAAGGCCGTCATTTTTAATGCCATCTTCAACATTTTTCCTAACTAGGTTTTTGACATCTTCTAAGGCATGGGGCTGAAGAGGTGTATTAAAACAGCGACGCTGAAGAAAAGATAATAAACAATATAAATACTTTTAAAATAAAGTTATCATATATTCACAGAGAATATTCATAAAAAAGTAAGAACTTTTTGCATTTTCTCAATAACAAAGAACAGCGTTTAATATGATATTCGAAACAAAAACTATATTTCAAATATAGTCAAATTCTAATAAATCTTATAATATTGTGAATATTTGGATGTAAAATGAAACAATTTTCAATACAAAATCTAAATTTTTTTTTTTAAAAAAAAACTATACATCAGCAAATCTGATACTAAATGTTATAACATTTAAGATACAAACTATTATTACAAATAATCTTTTCAGTTTTGTGTTGAACATATGTTCAACTTTGGAATATATTAGCATACATAAATTTCAAAATCAATTTGAAAGGAAAGTCTAGAACTTTCAATAAATTGAACTACAAGATATTTTCATTGCTGATTCACAACCTAACATTTTTTTAAAACATATTTATATGTAAATTTCAAACATTTATAATTAAATTCTGAATGTATTATATTTTTTGAATCAATACCATAAAAATATATATTTCCACATATTGGTATTATGATTACATTTCTAATAAATATCTACTCTCTTCATATAAAAAATATAGATGAAAATTTGTAATATAGTATTAAAATTTTTTAATTTAGCATTATATTAAATTCTATACATGTGTTTAGCATCATTTTTTGTAATTCCAAACTATCTACTTTAAGTTGCTAATTTTAAAACTTCTAAATTTTATAATGTTTTCAAATTACCAGCTAAACCAGACACACTTACAGGTAATTAATTTTTTTCTTACCTGAAATTGGTTTAGCTCATAATCACTAAGAACTTCATCATTGTCATAATCACAGATCTAAAATAATGAAATATATATTACAATATCAAAATGTATTTTGTAAAAAATAAAAAAAATCTTTTAGCTTTAAAATATAATTCACTTGTACACACACAAAAAAAAAAGAAGAAAAAAAAAAAAAAGCACATTACCTTAAATATCCTTGTTAAAGCCTTTTTGCACTTTTCTGTCAACTATAAAATTATATATCATAATTAATATTAAAATATATCAAGAGAAAATTTAAAAGAATAAATAAAAACTTTACTTACATCCCTGGTTTCTGTAACATATAATGGAGTGGTAGGATGCAACACAGCCTTTTGTGCATAGTAAAATAATTCAGAAATGTTCTTAAGAGTCTTCGCTGAACACTGAAAATTCAATTTTAATATTAATATTAACAACATAAAATATGCAAGAAAAAAAGTTCAAATGCAATAATAGCTATAAATAGTTAAAAGTTACAAACAAGCTATAAATTAATAGTTAAAATGCAATAATAGCTCTAATAGCTATAAAATTTTGCACATATATACCTTGAAAGGAGAAAATGTGCACCTCACAGAAGTTTTTAAAGATTAATTAAAAATTAGACTGAATCTGGATGTTTTCCAATAACAAATTCTGAAAATATTATTTCACAAGAATAAGTTTTGTACCATTTGAAAATTTTAAAAATTGTCTTTCATACTGATGCTAATTTAAAAATCAGGCACATTTTTCCTGATTATTTCCAACAATAGATTACATATCTGTCCTGAAATTTATGTTGTTTTTATTGTTTCATCAAATATTTGATAACATGATGTTCACTGTTTTTCACTGTTGAAAGCCAAAGAAGAATTGTTTAATATTTAAGTAATTTATAAGATGGAAAAAAAATTGAAATATAACAAAAATTAAAAGATAGACAAACTGAATATTTGTATTTTAATTTATGCTATGATATAGTAGAGCTGATTTCCAGCGGAAAAATTCATGTATATAGTAAACTGAACTTAAATAAGACAACTGAAAAAACTTTAATGTCTGATAGTATCATGAACATGAATTTATATATAAACAATTAAACTCAAATCTCAAACATTTCCAGCGAACCAGTTGATGTAAAGGTGATTAGTTTATAAATAACGCTAATAAAAACTGCATCAAGGATACTCATAAAAATATTACCATAGCTACATTTAAACTTATGGAAAAATAAATGAATAAAGTTAAAAAAAGATTAATACATTAAAAACAGTTGTACTTAATCATCAACATTAAAAATGTTAGAAGGAACTGAACAGCTTGTATAAAAACACTTTCAAGTAAAATATATAAAGTTAAATATATAAATAATAAATATATAATGTATATTAATGATAAATAATATTAATTATTAATTATATTAATTATAAATAATATATATTAATGTTATTAACAATTATTAATAACATTAATATATATTAAAGTTAAATAAAAAATATATAAATTTAAGTGTTCCCTATTTCTTTGGTAATCACCCCTTCTACAGAAATAAATAAATAAATAAATGTGTTCGACCAAACCATAAAAATTTTAATTAAAAAAAGCTAAAACTATATATATATATATATATATATATACTATAATTGCAAGGGAAGATACAATTTTAATATATTTAGAATCTCTGAGATACAAAAGCTATTAATAAAAACAGTCAAAACTATAATATTGTTATACAAAATACAGTCCACAAAGTTTTAGAGTAATGCATTTTAATACTTTCAAGTCTCAGAAAGCCAATATTTAATAATTAAGTTCACTACAACTTCATTTGAACAGATTTAAGAAGGAAAAATGATACCAAATATTTTTAGAAACACATTTTAAAAACTGTAGACTTTCATGTAAATTTTAAATTTATGCAAAATACTAATAAGGTAAAACTTTATATAAAATATTTTATATTAATTGTGAATTAAATCCTATTGTTTTTCTTTTATAAAATAATGAATTAATTATTTCATAACTACAAACTTTATCTTACAATATTTTTCTTAATATAATCTACTTACTTCAACACAGGATTCAATTTCAGCATACTGGTTCATTATTGGAAGAATAATCTGAAAAAGATTTTATAAATAGGATTTAAAACGAAATTTAAAAAATTAAATGTTGAGTAAGCCGAATGAGTACAGTAAAAATTAATTACTACTTATTTATCTATGATAACTTGCAAGAAGAATATCTATTTAATACTTGTTTTATTAATAAAATGAAGAAAAAAACTATCAAGAAATTTGTAATTTAATGATATCGTAATAAATGAATGTCCATTATATAAAGTACATATTGAAATAAAACTCCTTTAAATTATACAAAAAATATTATGATAACCATAAAGTAGAATTTCATCATTATATATATCTATATATATTAATTTGGTTGCTTCTTTCTTCAATATGAAATCATTTATTTTATGAACTTTCTTTTTTACATATGAAAAGATTTTTAATATAAAACAATATATGAACAAATAAAGATTATTTTCAAATTCTCCGGATTACTTAAAAAGCAAATTATTTTTATTTCAAAATATGAATAATGGGTAGTATCAATTGAAATATATTTAAAAGTTTTAGAATACATACTGATTAGTTAGACAGAAAAAAAAAAGAAAAGAAACTATGAAATGCAATCAATTTAATCACTTAACAGATTAAGCAGATTCTTAATTTATCTTTGTAATATCCAAGCTTAAAATCTTTTCTAAAAAATAAAATACATAAAAGCCTTGATTAAAGGAAATCTGTTAAATGGAGAAATAAATATTTCAATATAGTATTTACTGTTTTAATAAACATAACACATAGGTAGGAAATTTAAAAATAATAAGAACCTGATGTTTTGTAAACACCTGCAGACATTGATTTTTCTTAGTTCAGATAAACAAAAACAAGATTTCTTTCATAATATAAACAATTGAATAAATTGTTTTTGTTTTACTATCATTGCTAATCTATTACTTTTCTAATAAACTATAATTTGGAATACTGTATGAAAATAATAATGTAAAAAAACATATACCTCAAGTGAGCTATATTCCACAAGATCTACTTTATTTCCAACTAGTACTATAGGAACTAAATGATTTTCCCCAAGCTGCTCTTGTATGAAAGGTAACCAATAGGATGTGATCTGAAAAGAGCGAAAACAAAATCTGATTTTAAAAAAGAGGGGGGGAAATTAATTTAATTTTTTTAAATAACAATTTTCGATATAAATGAAAATAATCATTTGGCAAATTCCTTAAATATTTTTACCTTATTTCAAACAATAGAATTGCGATATTTAACTTTAACAAGACAACTTTAAAATTTTATTACTGTACCATTCAATAATATATGATTTTCAAGTTTATTATTTAAAAAAAAGTTAACATTCATTTTTGCTGGAATTTCAAACTAATTGAATGAAAATCATAATAGCCATCTGTATAATTTTGAATAAAGTTTTAAGGTAGTAACAGGGGAAAGTATATATCTGAATTATGAAACTTACTTTTAAAAATGATCTAATACGATTGTTTTAATCATATGATGAACTTAATACTTCTATAAATGCCCTATTACTTATAAAAAATACTTTTTTAACAAATAAAAATGACTGAAATATTTGAAAATTAAGACAACTTACACATTTTAGAAGGCAATTTCAAATATTATAATGAATCTAAATTAAATCTTTTAAAATAATAATTAACTGTGTCAAAAGTACAATTTTTTCCCCATTAAAATCGCAGAGTTAAAAAGTTACATCATATTTCATAAATTAAGGGAACTGAAATATTATAAGCAATTATATTTAGAATTTAAACGCTTACAACATTCTTATATTCTTAGAATGCAAACAGTAATTAAAGTCTTTTAAATTGTCTGTTATTTATTCAAATAATTTTATATACATATTAAAAAAGAATAAGCATTTATAAATAACTTATCATCAAAAAATCATAAAACATTAAATATTTAAAAAAATAATTTACAACAAAAAGATTATTAAATCTAATTTCCAAATATTTAAGATTTAACACACTGAAAGAATTACCTTATCTATGGTTTCATCATCATCTACAGCATATACAACACAGATTACATTAGCCTGAAAAAATTAGAAATATTTAAAATCAAAAATAAATTCCTAAAAGCCAATTTTTGTTTTCTACCTATCACAGTCTCTTATTTTTTAAAAATTTGTTTATGGAATTCCATTTATACTCAGTAAAAGTTTCTACTTATTTCTGATTCAGCAAGAAAATGATGTAAAATGGCTATAAAACTATGAACTGATAAATTTTTCAATGAATGATTATAATATAATATAACAAATAATTATAATATAACAAAACACATTAAACAATATAAAAAGATATATTTTAATACTCTACTCTTATGAAAGAAAAAAAGGAACAAATCAAAAAAATATATTTAAAAGAAAGATTATATTTAAAACTAGCAAAGTCAATAACTTCCCTGCCGGAAAAAAGAATATGTCCATCAACAGCCTTGATTTTATAACTTTGTATTTAAATTTAGCATTTTTGAAATTTCAAAATAACAATCAGCGAATTTTAAATGAGAAATTTTTCTTAACATTTGAAACAGAAACACTTAAGAAGCTATGCTTATTTGCAAGGAGGCCAGCATCCTCCAAAAAATAAAACTATTATACTAACCTTGTGAATTTCAGTTATGAGTGAATCTTCTCCTTGTTCTTGTGCTAAAAATGGAAACAAAATCTTTTACTTCTATTTTTTTTTTTCATTATATAATGAATATGATGCTATAATTTTTGGCAAAAAGTATTTGAAGCACAGCAAATTATATATATATATATATTAACATTTGGAACCAACTTCAATTAAAAAAAAAAATGTTATTCAAAATAAATTTCTTGCTAAAAAATCCATATTTGCTTAAAAAAAAAGGCAAAATAAAATTTTCTTTGAATTTAAGTTACGAAAATTCATATCTATAGAGCTAAAAACAAAGTGTAAGTGATTAACACTACATTTATCACATATTAGACATGTGGCTCATTAAAAATATAATTATTATATTTTTAAAAGAACAAAATAAATTTTAAAAAAATCTAACCAGAATAATCCACAATATTAGTTGGAACTTTTTCAGGAGTAACATCAGCTGGTATTGTGATTTCTTCAGCACGAGGAGGAACTTCCTCAGGAAATTCTTCACTCACCAGTGATAATATTAGAGATGTTTTGCCTACCCCAGCTGAAAATGAAACACATAGTTAGATATCATTGGACTCATAATGATTCCATGCAAACCATCAAATCACAGATTATAATATATTGATACATTCATCATTTTTGGGAGCAACTGGGTTTTTTTAGAATTATTGGTTACATAAAAATTTCAATTAAAACCCTTGAGTGTAATTTAATCTATATATCTTCCTCAACAAAATATTTTCAAATTTTGATTGTCATGTAACTCGCATATTTTTCAATCCTTTTATGGTTATATTCATTTTACTATAAACATTTCTAATTTTTTTCCATTTCACATAAATTTTGAAATTTAATTTTAAATGGAAAGAGATTAAACTTCAACTAATCCAATAATATCTTGCAGAATCAAAGCACATTCTTAAAAAATATATAGACAGAAAGAAGAATCATTCAGCGTTGAAATTTTGCATGCTCTGTAGTATATATCTCAAGATTTACATAATATATTAGAGGATAAATCTATAAAAAAAAAAAATAACATGAAAAATCTTTAAAAATGAACAAACTAAAAAAATTTCAATACTGTTTATTTTTTAACATTAGCAGTAAATGCATGTTTTAAAGCAGAAACTTATTTAATATGAAAAGAATAAACTGATCATCAAATTTTAATTATTTACAATGGCTGAAAAAATAAAAACCAATATGAAATATTAGCATAAACTATGAAATACAATTTCAGTTTTAATAACAGCATTGAAAATGCTGCTGTAAAATATACTTAAAAACATCTTTAAATCTAATTAAATCTATGTAAAAGAAATAATTACAGTAATTGAACGAAAACTCTTGAAAAGATATATGTTTTTTAATTTTATGATCATGTAAAATTCTTTTTATCATGCTATGTTTTCAAAATTTATAGCAAAAAAATCAATTTGAGGATATTTTCATTCTCAAAATATATTTGTGGCAACTCTGGTAACTGTAGGTCAAATGGTATATACCTTGTAGAGTGCCAACATTCACACACAATGGCTATTAAAAAGCTTAAGTATTAGATTGATATAATTTGCAGTGTGAAAAAAAAATCAAGAATATGCATTCTAAAGCTGATTAAAAAACATGGGTGCATGAGAAATAAATTACAAATGTAAAATTTGTTATCTATTTACAGCAGCAATAAATTTAATTTGTTATGCACAGCATTTTTAATCAATATAATACATTAAAGTATTAATATTCAAGAATATATCACTTTTACAAAGCCTATTTAAAAAAAAAATGCTATCAATTGTTAAGTTTGAGTAGAAAAAATTTTTTGTAGGAAGTTAGCTAAGGGAAACAGGAAAGGCAGAAAAACATAATCAAAATAAAGAATTAAAAAAGAAAAAGTATGCAGTTTTTTTTTTGGGGGGGGGAGGGGAATTGGTGCAATTATAAAATAATTAGGCTATTTTTCAAGAATTTTATCATTTTTAATCATTTTTTTCATGTTATTAAAAAATAATATACATTCATTTTCAATAAGTAACTAAAATAGAATATTAAAGCAAAATTAATTTATAAGAGAGATAAATGTGTTAAAATGTAAAACTAAATTGATCAGTTTAAGGATTTCATAAAGAGCAATGCCAAGACCACAAAATATATAAATCTGTCATTAATTTTAAGCTTTGGGCATATGTCCTTAGAGCAACATAAAGCATTTTCAGCTACTGCAGTATTGTATCAAAGATAAATAAAATTATAACATTAATACTAAAAGTTTAAGCTTCAATAAAATGGAAATATATTGAATTATAGTATAATCCAAAAGTGGAATTAGGGACCTTTTAGGGTTGAGCAAATTACAGTCAGAATATATTTATACATTTATATCTCTTATATATAAGACATGGATTGCAATAATAAGGTGAAAGGAATACAATCAGAAAAGTTATTGATAATTACAAAAACATTCTATATTTTAGCAAAAAATTAGAAAAGTGAGAAATATGACTTAATGAAAAGAGAGAGAGAGAGAGACAGAAATATGTCTTAATTAAAAATGAAATATCAAATAATTGCATTCACAGAGAAATTCACATGTTTTCAGATTAAAGATCCAAGATAATAAGCAATATATTTTGATCACACTTAACTATATTTATATAAGATTCCATTAGATGACAGCTAATTTAGTTTCATTTAAACAAATTAGACAATGATTTCACTTAATTAAATCTGTCCATATTTCTACTTATAATATTTTTTTAAACTGGCAAAACTATTTGATATTCTAAATGAGAATGTAAAAATGCAAATCTACCACAACTGAAATTCTCAAAACAATGCGACATAAACTAGAGCTGCTTTTATTTCCAAAAATTTACAAATTATTAAATAAAACTAGGTATGCCAAACTGCTGAATGTTTGCCCAAAGTGAGGAAAGTGCCACATCATAAGCAGTTAAATATCATGTAGCTATCCCCTTTTTAATTAACATGGAATAAATTTACATAAAATAAAAATACTTTGTCTTAAAATCTATTCAAAATTTACTAAGCATTATATAATATTTCACACATTAATATGTATAAATTTTTTAACTCAGTTAAACTAAAAAACATCTCATCTTTTCTTAACTATAAATTATACTTGTATGCTGTTTGTATATATGAAATAAAACACTTCTTTTTCAGTGAATAAATTTAATTTTAGCATTATCATCAATAATTCAATACAAGTAATAAAAATCAATATAAGAGATCTCTTTTTTAGGTGAAAAAATTTCTTGCAATCGCAAAATTTTAAATAATAAGAAAACAAAGATTAGATTAAATAAATTGAATTGGTATTAAAATTTATATTTCATAGTTTTAAATACAGTTAAATATGTCATTTTAAATGCAATCATATACAATATGAATTTTCTAATTTCAAAAATCTATGACAGTAAAAACACAAGCACACCGAATTTCAATATACACAAACAGAGCAAATTTTGCCAAATAAATATAAATCCTTAACAGTAAGTTTGATTAATGACAATCCAATTCACATAAACTGGTGACCAAGTTTATAATACATTCGAATACATGACACTAATATCAACATCAATGAAGGTGAAACATTATATAAGCTTTTAATCAATAATATTAAAATTTTTATTTACTAAATTTAACTATTTTATCTTTTATAAGGAATTTTATTTATTATCTCAGGATAAAATATATTAATTGTAAAAATTATGCAAATTTTTAAGAAAAAAAATACATTTCTTAAATTAGGATAACATTCACTTATTGATGAATAGAATTAAATAATATATCAAAGTACAAATTATTTAAAGAATGCAACACAAAACAAATGCTTAATTATAAAAGGAAGAGGAAGATATCATAACTGGTTTAAGTAGGGAAGATTCCATAACTTAAGATTTATGAATACTAAGTAAGAGATATTTCAATTATACAAAAATTAATCTATAAATAAATAGAACATTTTAACATTTCAAACTATTAGTCATTTATGACACAAATTTGTAAGAACTAAAATAATTGCAAGAAATATAATTATATAAAAGAATTAAGACAATTTTTTTAATATTTTTCAAACAATATTGATGAATTTTATTAATTCAGGTTAAAATACTTCTAAAATGTTATTCTCAATTTACTTTAAAGATTGATGGGCTTGAAAACAAACTGGAAACATATATAATGTTAACTCCATAAAATCCAATTAATGCAGAAAATATACATACAGGTTATTATATGAATGCAATCAGTAACAAAATCAATATCTATTGCAAGAGAACACAATTAAATTTTATTTCATTAATCTTTAACCATTATTTCAATAATTTTTGTTGCTTTCATACAAATACTTTTCATTTGTAGTAATTGCTAAGCAATAAGAAAAAAAATGCAGAAATAAATAGACACAACAATTACAAAATCTAAATTCGATTAACAGTTTTAAAATTATGCATTAATTTAAAGCTACTCATGAATACAACTCTATTGGACTTTATTCAAAATAATGTATAATGCACTTTAAAGTACAGAAAAATACATATGAATGTTAAACTTACGTTCCCCAAGTAACAAAATTCTAACATCTTTCCTTCCATTTCTTGGACCCATATTTCTTTCTAAAAATATAGATTTTTTAAAACATAATTTTAGACATATACATACTGTCAAAAAATCCATAAATAATTCAAATGAAAAAAATCGTGAAATATGTATATAAAAAGAATTATAAAGGAACTAAATGTACCGACATCTATTGTACGCTTCATAACAAATTTCGTGATTTCATTTTATTAAAAAAATTCTTACCTTTTTTGGATTGAGCTGCGCGTTCTGTGGAACTAAACTTTTATAAGACGGAAACTGAAATTATATTTCTAATATTTTTAAAACTTTCATGTGCACTATACATTGCGCTCGGAAGGTACGATAAAAGTTCATAATTTCACTAATCTTTAAATATAAATAATAAAGAAATCAAACTAATGTTGATTATGTAAACATAAATAACATTCAAAGAAAATCCAATTGCACTTGGACCACACGGACACATACAAAAACCACAACCATGTATTTCTCTACAAACAGCCGGCCATTATAAAATGAAATGAAGTGAATCATCAGCAAACCTGATGCAAGATTTAGAATATTTTCAGAAAATTAACAAGGGAACCATAATTACTGTCTTAGTCTAATTTCATAATTAGCAGTCACTAGTGTATGATATAATACACATTTGATAATTTTCAAGAACATATATCAATCGATTGATTAAAAATTCTGTCCTTCAAGATTTTCTTTCTATGATTACAAGGATTGGCAACAGAAATTGTGATTCTTGCTTGTTGAATCCGGGAGTTTTGATTTCGTTTTTCAATATTTTTTCTTTTAATATTGAGATAAATAATTAAATTATTTTTTAACTCATCAATTAAATGCATTTCAAATGTCTTGGAATAAAAGAGCTATAGAACAGAGTGGGATAAAAAATATTTGTCGTAAAAGTATGATTCTAGAATAATTATGTGAAGATGAATAATTTTATTGTATCGTTAAATGAACAGAATCTTTTAACATGCAGTATAATAATAATGCTAATTCTATATATATATTTATACTATATAATTTTGGAGAATTTCTTTCTGTATTTTGAAATGTGATTCTATTTAAATGAAAATTAGTTTTTAAGAAACTATACAATTTTTATAATTACTTTTTAATTAATATTTTTATTTAATTTCGATAATTAGAATTTGCTTGAGAAGGTAATAAATTTAGAATTTCTCAAAAATAAAAATCTGGAATGTAAATTTGTATGTAAATTTTAAGAAAATACTTCGTAAAATTTGTATGATTTATGAAATATATTTAATTAAAACATGCTGGAGGTGAAAAACGCTTTAACTGATTTTCTGTCTCTTTTGAAACTTTTTTCAATATCCATGACTTTAAAAAGGATTGGAATAATTGAATTTTTATCGATTTCTTTTTCGTCATTTATTATACCTTTGGCAAGACTTTTCTTTTCCTGTTCTCCTAAAACATTGAGAATCAGTCATCTCATGATAGAATCTGGTGTTTATATTCAATTTTATCAAAAATCCTTTTTATGTATGGGTTTGATATTTATTTTCATCCTCAAATATCCTAAACTTGATATGAGGTAAAATTTAGATGAGTGGAATACACTTTTAGATAGTTTCCTTGAAATTTCAACAAAATTAAAAATTGTAAGCTTATTGTAAAATTTATAGTCAATGAAAGCTAGATAAAAATCTAACTGATTTTTATTAATTAAAAGTTTTGTTAAAATTGTGATAACAAGCATTTTCAATTGATAATTATATTCTGAAGATGTTAAGTGGAATTTATATGGAGAAGAGTAAAGATTTTTGTGTTCTTGAACAATTAAAAACTTTAGCTAGAGTTTTCGGATTTAATTGATAGAGATTGAATTATAGAATGTAAACTTCTTATCTTTCATCTTTATATTTTAAAAATATTTATTGGTGTTTTATTCTTTAGAAATTATGGATGATATATTGGTGCCATTAAAAAAAGAAAATGAATGGAAGATTTTGATTGTTGATGAATTTGCTATGAAAGTCATTTCACATTGCTTTAAAACTGAAGAAGTCATGGCATGCAACATTGCATGTATGTATTTATTTTACCAAACTTATTGTGAATGACTTATATGTTATCTCCTGTTATTTTATACCTTTGATTAATAAGCATTTTCCCTTTGTAATTATTATTCAGAATACTATTTCTACTCATCATTACTTATACATAGAATAAATTAATCATCTTTAATTTTTTAAGACACAGAGTTCAAGCTGATTCATAATTTTTTTATATCTTGTCTAAATCAATATGTTTATAAATATAAATGTTTATATTTATCTCTTAAGAAATAAGTATCAAATTTTAATTTCTAAAAGCTTTTGAAGGTTCTTTCAAGCATTCTGATACTTCTCCTTATCCTTAGCCGTAATGTAGTTGTATTATTGACAAGCATAAAATATATGAAACATGCTATGTTTCTGTTAGAGCATTAATTACTGAAACTGCATTTTTGCTGAAGACTCTAAATTTTGCAATATATGTTGGTTACTGTATATGATGGAAAAGTGCAATATTTGGTATAATTGCTGCTATGTTTCCAATGCTAAGAATCAAAATTATTAATTGATAATTTTAAAATTCTCAATTTTTATTAATTATATAATATATTTTTTCTGTTGTATATGTGAGAAAGAAGGAAAATTTTATTTTGATAAAAAAAAAAGAAAGATAAAAGTAATAATATTTTAGATTTTCATTGATATTCTTGTGGTTTGATTGATTCTGAAATTAAGGATGGCTACTTATTTTCATGCACTGTATATACTTGTTGCTACTAAATTATCAAGATGATGATACATCATCTAAATTAAAAAGCTGTTCTCTAAATAAATTGTACAGGCAAAATTATAATCTCTGAAGTTTTGTTATTATGCTTTAAAAATTAATAATTGCAGCCAAGATTATGTTGCAAAAATATTTTATCTCCATTTTGACTATAAACATGTTAAATTAATGTGCATGAATTGTTTTTGAATTTATATTGAAATTTAATTACACATGTTGGGAAATGTTCTTCTTTCAGTGATAGAAAATCTAGATGATATCAGGGAAAGAATTCCTTACCTTGCAGCAATCTATATGATTACACCATCAATTCAGGTAAGAATGTTGAATAATTGCATTAAAAATACTATTTTGAAATTAATTCTCAAAACTTTTATATATATATATATATATATATATATATATATATATATATATATATATATATATGGATTTCTTCTTTCTTTGCAATATGCATTATTTTTTCTAATCACTAAAAATGCCTTCCAATCAATTACTTTTGCAAGGGAAAGATGAAATTTTGAAGCTTTATCATGACTAATGAGAAATATATTCACTGAATGTTTAAAGTAATTTGTAAAATAATGGGAGAGTGATAAAATATTTTCTCTAAATGCAATATAACATCAACTCATTTTTTAACATAATTTCTGCATAAATCTATCTTGAAAAAAAGGAAGTGATTATGTGTATCATATTTTATTAAATATTTTAAATTACTTCAGAATGTTTTATTTCTTTTGAGAAAAAATTAAAATTCTTCAGTGAAATTATCTTTCTAGATAGAGCATCTGCAAACTTGTTATTTTAATGGATTTTTTTTTATGAATCATGGAATTGTATTTTTATTAAATTCTCTTAACTTATTTAAATTCGTAATTAAATGAGTAAATAATTTTATGATGAAAACTACAATTTGAGAGGCAATGTAGACAAGAAATTGTTATAAATGACAATATGCCTGTTGTAAATTACCTTAGTTTCAAATGTAACTTAAACAATGAATGTGTTTTCTATTTATAGTCAGTAAATTATCTTGAAGAAGATTTGCATGTTGAAAGGCCTAAATATAAAAACGCTCATCTGATTTTTCTGTCAGGTAAAATTGAATTTTAATGAGTTTTATTGTTTTTTGTTGTTATTGCTGTTGACATTTTTTTTTTTTTTTTAGCTGTGCCAGGTAACCTTTTCAATGATATGGCAGAAAATATAGAACCAGAAATGATTTTGACATTAAAAGAAATTGATATTTGTTTTCTACCAGTGGAATCACAGGTAAAAAAATTAAAAAATTCATTATTTTTAGCCAAAAGTCATTTATTTAGATGCAAAAAAATGTTGCTTTATTTTAAAGCTATATTACAAAAATATGTGTATATGATTTTTTTTTTTAAAGTTGTGAAGTAACTGATAATTTGTTAACAACATTCCTGTTTAGTGCAATCCATTGTATATTGGAAAAAAATGTCTTTTCTAATCTAAATAAAAAACAACAAAAAAAAATGAAATAGTGTGTCAATAAATATGTATAATGATTCCAAATTAAAATTTTCCATCTATCATAATTTTTTTATGAATTTCAATTTTACTCTAAAAATATTAATAAATTAAAATACTTTAGCATATTTTAAGTTATAATCTGATAATGTAGAATATCTTATTTCTAAATTTTTTTAGAAAAAATTGTTAGGATACCTGCCCTTCCAAAAAAGGTTTCAAGAAATAAGTTTTCACATTGGTTGCTTTCGTTATTTACAGCAACTTTGAACTTCTGATGATGTAGCCACAGTATTGGATTACAGTATGGGATTGGAATTGAATTTCTAGTGCAATATAATTTGTTACCAATATGACTATAAGCAGTGCAGCAAGATGGTTATATAAGCTATCTTTTGCCTTGAATGTCAGTATAACTACTAGTATTTTTGGAATAGAGTTTTATATAAGAAAAATTATTTAAAAATTATTTTTTAAATAATTATTTAAAAATTATTTAATTAATTTAATTAATTAATTAATTCTTTAAAAAAATAAACATTTAGGGCTAAAGCCCCCAAATTTGCAAGCTGCTAGATAGGTCAAATCTCTTTAGTCTTTGCTTATTTGAATATATATTTTGATGAGTACTTAATTTCATCAGCTTTACAAAAAAAAAAAAAAAAAATCATTTGTAGATGGTTAATGTTAAATGTGCATTTGTTCCACATTTACATGGTTTACTGGGGTCATAATTCAATAAACATCTTTTAAGCTTTTATGTAAAAAAAGAAGAAAAAAGCATAATTATTTTTGTTTTGTGTATTTAATAATTAATTCTGTAAATCTATTTATTTTATTTCTTATTTTTCTTCAAAGGTTTACTCCTTAAAAGAGCCTGAATTCTTTAAAGCATTTTACAATGCTTATCATGATCTGGATATCAATCAGTATAAAAAGATAGCTCAGAAATTAGTTAGTTTATTTTCCACTCTAGAAGAAATACCTTTGATAAGGTATAGAAGGTAATGCAATTTATGATTTTTTTTTTTTTTTTTTTTTTTTTGATTTACTAAAAATTTTCAAAAATACTTTTAAAAGTTGTTTGCCATTTGATATTACTTTTTTCTGAATGTATTAATTTTATTAAAATCAATCCTTAAAAAAATATCTTGCATATATTTTGAATATTAATTTAAGGATTGCATCTACTTTTTTAAGATTATGCATATAGTATTTTATTAATTTTAGAAGGAAAAGAAAAAGATTAAAGCTTATCAAATTCTTCAGTTTATCCTGCCATAAAATAATACATACAATTGCACTGAAATTATAATCCATTCTTCTTCTGATTTTTTTTTTTTGTTTTTTTACAGGAACTTTGTTAAAAATCTTATTTTAGCTGAAACAATTCAGCAAGAATTAGATCTTCAAAAAGATTCTTTTAAACAGGTTCTTGAATCAAAGGTATCATTGTTATTTATTTACATATTCATTTTGAATTCAAATAAAAATTGTTAAACATTGCTATTGCATTAATATAACAAAACAGAACTTCTTAACACTTGTGAAAATTCTTGCGTCTTCTTTCAGACTCTTCAACATTTGCAAGCAAAAATAAATAAAATATTTCATTTCTCTAAATATATTTTTATGTTTTATTTATCATTATTTTTATGCCAATATTTTTATTGTGCCATTTGAGAATTAAGATGAAGTGTAGTTTTAAGTAAAAAATATTTAATAATCCATATAATGAAATTAAAAAATCTTTTACTAAGAGTAAAGGAATTTGACTTCATTTCACATAAATCTTCTTTTCAAAAAGTTTTAGAAAGTAAGATTTATTATATTAAATGTTTTATTGAATTTTGTCAAATAAATGTTTTTTTCTTCTATTAATTATGAAGTAAAGTTTTCGGTGTGAAATTATATAAATAAATTACATCAAGATAAAACTGAGTAAAATGTGAAATAAAATCCAATAAAACTCACTAAAAAAAGTCCTGTTAAAATTTGTGACCTTCACTATTTCACATTTTTGTAAGTAAGATAGCTTTATGGTAGAACTGCTCCATATTTTTGTAATGAATATCATTACCATACAATTATTTTCTTAACATTTATTGGATTATGGATGCTAAAATAAAAAATAATAAATTACTTTTATCACCTAGTATATTTTAGTATTAATTTCAAATATCATTTCTTAGAAATAATTTGTAAATTTTAACAAATATTTAACATTTCATGAATTAAAAGTAGATTTGACTGTAAGAAGCCTTTCCTCTGATCTTTTATTAATATTAAATTAAGCATTTCTTTAATGAAAACTTTTCTCAATTTTTATTATCATTTGGCTTGATGATAAAGTTTAATTAAACAGTACTGTATTGACTTTATTTTCTGATAGTCTTACTTTTATGTTTTTTTTTTTTCTTTTTGTCTTGAGTAAATGAACTTTACAAGTTAAAATCGTTGTTTCATCGATTGATTGAAAGAATTAGTTTATATGTATATAAAAAATTTTATGATCTTGGTAACTCAGGGATTTTAATTTTATTCTTTCCATTCTTTTAAAGAGAAATAAATCCCAGTTATTGATTTTGGATCGAGGATTCGATTGTATATCTCCAATCATACATGAATTTACATTCCAAGCCATGGCATATGACTTATTAGATCTTTCAGAAGATATTTATGAATATGCTTTAGAAGTAGGAAGGATGGAAGCTGAAATTCAATCTACTCCTTTAACTGAAGAAGACCCATTGTGGTGTAAATTGAGACATGAACATATAGCAAATGTTGCAAGGTATTTAAAGAAAGCATTTATTTTACTAACTATTGTTATATAATTTTCATTAATATCTTATTTGTTTTTAAGTGCATTTTGCTCCTTTTTATTATTATTATTATTCATTTTTTTTAAATAACATGAAAAATAGGATCATTTTAAAAATGACAAAGAATGAAGAAGTTATAATGAAAAGATATTGTGAAAATAGTTTCTAAAATGGAACTATGTTCAAATACTTAAATTAAAAAAGTTAAAAATCATATTAGTTTATATGATGAATAATTACCTGTATCTTGAAGTTGTTTATTTGCCTCTCTGTTTTCTTTCTTACTAGATGATTTCATTAAATTTGACTTATAAATAAACAAAGTTACAAAATCTTATGCAAGATAACTAAATATAGTTTATTTTAGTTTGGTTTTTTTGAGTCACTGCCAACTGCACTTGAACATCATTTAGTAGCCAACTTCTTGTTTCTAATCTTAAAATTTGGCACAAGTATAAATAAAGATAACTGTGTTTTGTCTTTTTTTAGGGTGTCAATGTACCTTGGATTTAGCTTGATTATACATAAAAATAAAATTGCTCTCTAAATCATGCATTTATATTTTTTTGGATAGTAGATATACAAATACATCCAGTTTTTAATGTTGAAAATCTATTTCCTTTGTTTTTTTTTTAAACCATTTCTTGCTACACTGACGATTTTCTAATTTCAATATCATATAATATTAAAATTGTAAAAAAATAATAATAGTTGCAATTTTTATTATGCTAAGTTATTTTCTGGGTTTCAAGTTTTCTGGGAAGATTTCTATTTTTAAGAAAGTAAGAATGATGGTTCATCTTATTGAAAGAGGTTTGCCTCAACTGCAGATATAACTTTTCTCCATCTTCAGTGGGTAAAGGGGTAGAGGATGAAAAATCACTTTTTTTATGATTAGAATAGAAAATGTATCTAATAAATTATAGATTACTTGACAAATTAATATTTCATATAATTACTGTTGATGTTGTGATATTGTATTTGATATCAAACTGATGAAGTTTCTTAAAAATTTATTTTTATTGCCATTTATTCCAGAATTGTCCAAAATATGATTGAAGCTGAATCACTTATGAAAGCAGCTACAGACCTCAAGACAAAATATAAAGGCCTTCCATCATTAGGTGATGCTATCAAAGAGCATTTGTTGCAGAAAGCTAATGAATCATTTTATAGTTACAGACACATGGCAAATGAATTGATGAAAAATTATTGTGCTGGAATTAATGTACTGTCCCAGTTGGAACAGGTTACTTCTTTTTTTTAAAAAAAAAAACATTTATTCTCTAAGGTGTTTAGTTAATTTACATGTTAAATGGGTTTTCTTCTTTGAACTGATTCAATCAAAAGATTTTATAAATTCATAAATTTTTTTTCCAAATTTATTTAAGTAACATACTTAGTGAAAGTTTTGTTATTGTTCTCCTGATTGATTCAAAACAAAATTTTATTTGTGAAATAAAATTTTGTTTTATAATTTGATTATTAAATTAAAAAATAGAGTAATCATTAAGGCTTAAAGCTTTCATCTAAATTTTATAAATTTGCATATGAATTGGGATAAGCATGCATATGAAATGGAATATTGCATATGACTATAATATTTCGATTGTAAAAAAAGTTTATTGGTTAGTATTTTCCACAAAATGGATTGTATTTACCTAATTGTGTATCGTCCCTGAAATTCTTTAATAGCAAAATTTACAAATTTATTAAAAATTAAAAAGAGCTAAAAAAATAATTATTATGATTTTACAGCTTAGGGCATTAATTTCTGTCCATATTATATGTAAGAAAGTAATAGCATTTTTTAAAAATGCTTTAATTACATGATATGGTATTCCTGCAAGTATGAATTATAAAACGTTCAACACTTAGAGTAATTTAGATTTCATGAAATAGCTTTACAATTGTTATTTCCATTGGTATTTTTTTGTCAAGGATTTAGCAATTAGAAAGGATTCTAACGAAAAACCAGTGAAAAATATTGAGCCTCCAGTCATGGCCGCACTTGCAAATGAGACTCATGACATCATGGAGAAACTAAGACTATTACTTCTGTTTATTTTTTATAAAAAAGGTAATGTAGTTGATTTGTTAAAAAAAAAAGTAATTTATCTTGTCTTGAATTTAAAATCCTGTAGACATTTACATTGAGTTTGGAAAATATTTTACGAATTGTAATTATGTAAATATTAATTTTAGTAAAATTGTTTATGTGAAGTAAATCTTGAAAGTTTCCTTCATTTTATAAATTTTTATTCAAATCTTTTGATTTTTTATGATATTATATTTGATTGTTAAAAAGTATATATCAAAGTATTTTTTTTAATTTATTTTCTCACTTTCTGAGCTAGTATCTGTTTCTAAATGGTTATCAAATTTTTAGTTTCATCCTTTTTCATATAGTAATTCAATGAAAAAAATAAAATGTCTTTATGTTTTAAAATGTATTAAATTAATTTATTTTACTATGGTTCAAACAATTGTCTATTTAAGGATGAGAGATCTTAATGCACCAAATGGCCAGTTATTTTAGATTAAAAATTTTTAGGTGAGAGAATTGAGATTTAAAATTTGATAAACCATGTTTTCACACAATATGTTTGAAACACTTTACAATATGAAGATTTTTTTTATTTAATATATCTTAAGAAAATGTGCAAATTAATAAAATACACTTCATAAATATAAAGTCATTAATATATTTGATATAAAAGTTTTGAAAGATTAAGAACTTTTTTTTCATATTTATATAAGATGAAAAATAAATATTATAAAATATTTCAACTACATATCATATTCATCAAGTTGAAGAAAAATAGAGAATATATGCTGTTTCAAATATATAAAGACAGGTTATGTTTTTATTTTTGCTGACCAGTTTCAGATAATTTTTTAAAAAAATTGTCATAAATTCCACAAAGTGTTTTTTTTTTCCCCTAATTTTTTTCAAAATTATGGGGATTGAATTTTAAACCCAGCTTTAGTAATTTGGCTGTTCTAATACAAAACACTTTAAATTGCCTCCATTCTGCTTGCTATAAAATGAATGAGACTATTGTTATAGATCATGCCACACTCTTACTCAATAACATGGACTGATTTTTCTTTCCAATGCTTGATTTTTCTGGGCCATAAAATTATACATTATAGTATGCTCCTGTAACAGTGCATTCTTTGGAATTAAGCATTTTGGTTTTCTTTAAGATGATGATGAATTGTAACTTTTGAGTCCCTGTTATATTTTAGATGGCAAACTTGTCATAGTAATCTTTGTTGATAGTAAGCCCTTTGCAATTTGGAGTGATCATCATTTGTATTTCATTGTCTACCAGGTCTTCAAAAATAAAAATCACCTTGTGATACGAATCTATAAACAACAATTTGACTTCTAATTCTTGACAAATCTCAGGAGAAAAGTAAATTTTCAAATTTTGTCCATTTTAAAGCAACAAAAGTGATACAGTTTTCATTTTTATGACTTCATAATTGTGCTTCTGCATAAGTACAATACACAAATTTTTTTCATCATTTTTGTATTTTTGCGTGTGTGATAGTATATAAATTAGCTATTTGTTTTACTGAATGTTTTTTTTCAATCTATTGATAATTTAATCTTAATTTTGACTTTGCTAACTTTATTCTAAAATGTTCTCTTATTTCCTGATCCATTTCCCACTTTTTATTTATTTTTAACACACACTCTAGAAAACTGTTGATTTCAGTATTTTCTCATGCTCCATGTGAAGAGATACAAATCCCCAATGCTTACAACATTCTATTAAAAATGCTTAAGATTCTATTTTTAAATTGACATATGCCAAAGATATCCCCTTCAAAATTGTATAATAAAATCACTGAAGGGAAAAATTTGTCTCTTTTTGTTCTTAGATTATGATATAAACAGACATCAGCTTATCATCGCTTTTTCCTTGTTCATAATATGCCTCCTGTGAAATGAATTGAAGTTAAAATTTCATGTTTCTTCTATTCGGCCACACAACTGTTAAAATATGTTTTACAAACACACGCACATATATTCTGTCCTTCTTTTGAGAAGTAATTTTACTAACACTGATATTTACTTTTTCTTTCTTTTAATGTTTTCTTTTCTTAAAGGGGTCACTAAACAAAATTTTGATAATATTGTCAGAACTAGTGGTATCAGTTTAGCTGCAGCAAGTACTATCACAAATATTTTGCATTTGGACATAGATATCTTCAGGCCAGTAAGTTATAAATATCCTAGATTCTAATTTCTATTTATTATTTGCAACTGTTTCATTATTTTGTTTTATAATAAAAATATTGCTACTTTTGAATTTACTTATATAAATTTTTTATCAAATTCATTTAGCAAAAGTTTAAATTTTATGACATTAATTTAAAAAAAAAACTCTTCTGTCAGAATTACTGTGAACCTGTTGACCCTAGTGTGGCTGAATATACAGATCCCTCAAAAGTTAAGTACAAGCAGTCACGCTGGAGCCCTATATTAAAAAACGTCATTCTTGTAAGTTTTAATACTTTGTATTTCTTTGAATTACAGATTGTTAACTAGTTTTATTTCTTAAATTTAACATTCGTTTCCAATATTGGTTTACCAGTATTACTTTTAAAAGAAACTATTTTGGGGGAAAAAATTATACCATTTGATAAATTGAGATGATAATAGAAGCATCAATATTTTTTACATTAAAAATATAAACTATGTATAAAACCAAAGAAGAATGATTGATCAATGAATCAGACAGTTATTAAAAACCCTTTCATTAGAATATAAATACTTTTTTAGGCAATAATTGTACAAACAAATATTTAACATTCAAGGATTATTTCCATAATAACAATCGAACTGAGATTGTTAAATCAATTATTTATTCTAGTAAGGCATGCAGGATAAATTAAATCTGCCAATAAACATTAAAAGCAAAAATAAAACAAACTTAAAAGGTCAATATAATATGTGCAAAAAATAATAATTGAAAAATGTACAATATATTTCAATAATCTGGATTAATTTAGAACAGTTTGAATTGTGAGAACTTATATTTCTTTTTAAGAAATAACTGATTTCATATAACATATATAATATGATAATCATTAAAATCTAAACTGCAATATGTAAAATGTTTTCACATTAATCTTTTCATGAATAAAAGTGGAGATTATGGTCAGCATATATTCATTAATGGATAAATACGAAGTTCTTCTACAATGTAGTCATAAGAATTAACATTATGAGATAACCAGTAATATTTAGTGTACCACATGCAAACATATCAGTATTATGTATTTGTATGTGGCAATAATATACTTGAGTGAAATAAAGCCTATTCAATTCTCTTTTTCCCTACTTCCCCCTCTCTTATGATCCAGCAGTTTACTAACTTTAATTACAGAGTGCTATTGATGGTACACTGAGCAAGGATCTTTATCCCTTCTTAGATAATGAAAAAGGACAACAGCTAACTCCAGTTGAAAGGTATAGTTATATTATCACTTATGTATGTTTATTATTATTTGAAAACTATCTTTTAAATAAAATTAAATTTGTTAAACATAAGCCCCAAGAAATGATAAATGAAAAATTTGATTAATCAAGCAGGAGAGAAATCTAATTTTTCACCATTTATAAAGCACAAGGATAGTTAAACTTTTTTTTTTGCCAGTTATTAGGCTGCATATATTTTTAAATGATAATAGCCAAAAAAATGTACAAATGTTTTAGATTAAATAAAAATTAGTTATGATAAATCATAAACAATTACTAATGCTTAATTTTCAGGGACGTATTCATTATAATATAAATTGAAATTTAATATATAAAAATTGACTGCATGTTAATTTTTTTTTCACCTCCCATAGGATTTTTTAAAAATATTATGCTCTTTTATATATAACAGCAGATCGATTTGAAAGTTTTCAGAATACATAAAGCTTTATTTCAAATGTTACAAAATAATAGCAGTAGCTGTATAGCTACTGCTATGAATTTACAACATTGTATATGATAATAGTAGTGGTGTTATTCGTTTTTGTATTGAAAGTACTTTAATATCAAGTTTAAAAAATTTATTTGAGAAGGAAAAAAGAAGGTACCAATCTCTTTAATTATTTGACCAAAATTTTATATTTCATATGAATATTTGATGAACATAGCAAATTTTTAGTAACATTTTCATTAAAAAAAATCTCCCTTAATTAATGTATCTTTCTAATATAAAAAGTACTTTTAATATTTTCTTTAATTGTTTTTCTCTAAAACAAGCCTATCAAAATGAACCCTAGTTATCTTAACATAAATGCAAATCTACTGTATTTAATCTATTAGAATTAAAAAGAAAAAAATATCAGTATTTTTTTCACTCATCTCGGATATTGTATTGAAATGGTTTATTGAAAAGAAGAACATTAAAAGAATAACATATATAATTGAGTGAATTATTAACAACTAAAATCACAAAAGATATACACAATTAAAAACAAATTGTATACAATGTTACAATTTTTTTTTTATAGTGAATAACTATCCGTAAAATATAAATTTTTTTAAAAGCTTTACTTTGATTAGTTCTTTTGCTCATTTTATTTATTACTGAAATGCGAATTAATTATATTTGTTCTTATAACCATTATGATTTAGTTATCTCCAATTTGTGTTATTATCATGACTGTTCAAATTTTTTTCGAAACAATTCATTTTTGTGAAGTATGGTTTCTATTAACATCCTTGATTAGGAGGATACACTGATTTGATATAGCAACAATCAACTTCCTTTTTTTTTCAACAATTAAATATGAATTCTAAAGTATAGTAAATCAAATGTATATTCCTTATGTTTCATTTAATATCCATATTGTTAATTTTTTTTAAATTGAAGGCTGGGAATTTTTTGGAATTATTACTTTCAATGAATAACTTTGTTTCTTTACTTCTAGAACTGGCTACTGGTGTGTGGATAAAAAAAATGAGAAGGCATCGAGGTTATTTGTCTTTATTGTTGGCGGTGTGACTTATTCAGAAATGCGTTGTGCCTATGAAGTGATGAAAAAATATACAGGTTGGGAGATTTTTGTAGGTAATGAAAACAAAATACATTTAATATTTGTTAAAAATGGAGGAAAATAGGCCTATAATAGATTTTTTAAGAAACTTCAATATTATATTTCATTTCAATCCAGGTTATCCAAAAGGAGAGAAAGATTTATAAATGTTGGCTATGACTAAACACATTCAGAAATACATCATTAACAATATACTATAATTCTGCCCAGCTAAGGCCAAAAAATAACATGCCACACAAACCACCCACATGTGGTTAAAAGTGGCAGCTTACACGAGTACAATTCAGAAAAAAGATGTTAAATTGATTTGCAACATTTAACTTCTTGAATTTTCAAATTAGAGTTCTTCTAGAAACCAATTGACCATTGAATTTTGAAGTATATATTACAGTAAAAGTCTTTCCTGCTATCTTCAGTGCTGTTTTCAATTATTGATACATTAAAATTGCAATCTGGCATAGCTTTTGAAGATTTACAGAATCCACACCCCTTACTATTTTGTTATATGTGGATTGTTCATGGATGTATTCATTTTTCATTGATTAATATACCCATCAGCGTTATTATATTTCTTTCATATAAATGAGGCATGAATGCATTGTTAATATATATATATTTATAACATTTTATTTTACATAAAAAAGCAAATATAAT
Source organism: Argiope bruennichi (assembly GCF_947563725.1). Taxonomy (NCBI): domain Eukaryota; kingdom Metazoa; phylum Arthropoda; class Arachnida; order Araneae; family Araneidae; genus Argiope; species Argiope bruennichi. The sequence goes on from NC_079156.1 coordinate 111,773,897, forward strand.
AAATTATAGAATTTTGATTTTCATATATGCTTAAGGAACAGTTTAACTTATCTATTCATATACCGAATAAAATATCATAAAATAGTAAATTTCATGGTTCTACTTATCAAAATTATTGGAATTTTAAAAATACAATAAAAGACATTTATTCAAATTAATACTTAATCTAAGATATTATTTGCAGCTCTTATTTAGATACAGTTTTGCAAGATTTCAAAATCATGTATTATAATTCGTCTAGTGAAAAACAGATGCAATTTTATAATCAACTAGAAATCCAGAAAATTATGATTGATTTCCAGTTGCATAACTTTTTTCACAAGACATTTTTACAGATATGAAAAATTAAGACATATGTAATTATCAGTTTAAAATTTAACAATGAAAATATCATTAAAATTACGACATGCTATGCTTATTAATATAGCAATATAAGTATTTGTTAAATTCCAGCCAACATTTTCTCTCAAAAGTTATAACATTTTAAAAATGAATTATCTCATTCAATTCTTTGGTTTTAGGTGGAGATGATATTATAACACCAAATTCTTTCATTGAAAAATTACAAGAACTATACAATTTCATAACTTATGTTTAGCATTTGATGAGGAAGACCTCATTTTGCTGTATGCACATATTAAATCATTATAAGTTAATTTATACCTAAATAAAATGCATATTCCATCTTTCAAGACTTGTTCAATTCAGTACAACCCTCTCTATATACATGTGAAATAAAATTGGCATACGAAAGCATATAACAATTTTAATTGTAAAACTGCAACATTTACAATTTAATACTTTAACTGTACATATTGTTTTCATAAGTGGTATACAAGTAAATCATTCTTTCAAGAGTCATGAGAAAAATTAAAACATAACATTTCTAACTCATTTAAATTAAATTTCTATATAAAGAGATGCATATGACTTGGGAATGTGAGCGAAATTCGTAGAGTTTATATTCAAGAACAATCAACTCCAACAAACATTTCAAAAATCACTGGTACCAGCTAGTGATCCAAAACAATATGCAAATTTTTTAATAACTTGTTCATGAACTTTGAAAATAACAAATACTGCCTCAAGCTATAGCCTTGGCTTCAGGTAAAAAGGCCTCCCAGTGTTTGATAAGCTGAAACAAATGCACAATTAAAAGAAAATTCAAACTAATATAAAAAAAAATACATTGATTTCTAATAAAACTTATAACTCAAAATACCAAATAATAGAAATCTTTATTTAATGGAACATTCATAATGTCAAATTGAAAATTTAAAGATAATATGTAGTGATAATAAACTAAAAGTATGTGCAAGATTTCCTAACATTCATACAGGATTTGTTGAATGGACTGTTTTATATAAAGACAAAAATTACTAAATAATTTAAATTTTACTGATAGTCTACTCTACATTTTTAAAGCATATATAAAATGAATGAAAATGATAATTAACTAATTTGTATTTGTCTTCACTAATTATAATGGCATAAACATTTAAATATTGTTTTTAATAGTTTATTATTTTAACACTCAGTTGTAATTTTTTTTTTTTTTTACATCTTTTATAAAGAATACACAGGCATATTATAAATGGGAGAAACAAGGTTTTTTTAAAATATTAATAATAGAATGAATACAGTTCATATTAAAAATGTTGCTACAATAAAAAACTAGATTAATAAAGTTTATATAGGCAATCTATTTTAAGAAATTTTTATGGTAGGTTAAATTACATGCATATAGAAATTACTAACCTGCTGCTGAGTTTCCAATAGGGATTCCATGTACTTTATTATGCTGACTTTGAAATCATGCACTCTACTTTTTTCAAAACGTTCTACTTCCTTTCTAATCATTTTGGAGATGTTTTCAAACTCTTCTTGACCTCGCTCTGATTTGGCTTCCCACTGTTAAAATATTTTTATTAAGAATCTTCTATATAGAGAGCGAGAGTCAATATATAATTTGATTAAAAGGACAGTATTACCTCAATCACTTCCTCTTTAGCTTGAGGGATCTTATCTGTTTTTCCAACAAGCTCAAGTTTTGCCTTCTGTTCCCGTTTCTTGGTTAACACCTGCTGAGCATGTTGCCATGTTTGATATACTTTGACTCTCTGATGAAAGACATCCTGTGGATCAAGAATTTTATTTTCATACTGTTTGATTTGATAACAGAAAGAATGCAAAATTTAGAAATAAACTTAGATTAAACTCTTAAATAATGAGTTCCTTTACCAAAAACTAACAAATAATTTATATTAATTAATAAACTAAATATATCTCGTCAAAAAATGTGAATTGTAACATTTAGCCATATATATAAGTTTCTCAGCAATACTAGATCAGAAATGCTTGCAAGACATGATAGATGTCCTTGCATATGAGCATTTCATAGTAAAATCCAATGACCTCAAGGGCATCCACACAAACAGAGCACACCAATGATGTCTATAAACCTAAGATTTCGATCCAGTTTATCAGTAGAAAAATATTTTTTTTTCTCCCACATGTTTACTGATATTTCCGTTGATGACCTGACAAATACTTTGTTATTAATTTAAAAATATATAACATTCACTTGTTTGTACTCATTTTTTTTGGTGCGGATTGAACTCCATACAGGAATTTTATTACTCTCCCAAAGTGTGTGATGCATTTTGAACTGAAGGCGTTTTTCATAACTTTGATATAAACAAGTATTTTGGATTTAAATACTGGATCTGCTGATGTCAGTTATGATCATTGAATCTTGCTGTAAAACGCAGAAATATATATCCCATGTCTGGCAGAAGACAGCATTATTATACAATTCTATATCCTCTAGGCACTCTATTTTCCACGAAATTTGCATCCTCAGTGCTAAGGTATCTTGTATACACATGAAAAAAGATATCCTTGAAGAGATATAACAAAAAAAAAAAAAAAAAAAATAAACAAAAACTAGGATAAAAGATATATGAAAAAAAGGGGAGAAAATATAAATGAACAATTAATGCAATGACTGCCTTGATGCACCTTTTACCATTACTTATTTACGATTTATATTCACAAGCAATGACTTCTACTCTAAAATCATAGCCCAACAGCTAATGTTTAAGTTATTGGAGCATTTTTCCCAACTCGATAAGCTGAAATGATAAAGAATTATATTTTCTTGAGTCAACTGATATTAACCTATACTAATATTAGTTATACTAATATAAATATTGGTTTTTATTTCTTTATACTAAACGAATATATTAAGAATAAGTTTGCAACTACAAGTTTCCTAAATCTAAAATTAAGTATAATATAAAAATGACTTTAAAAATAATTTAGATTAAACAATTATTGACATTTAATAAAAAAGATTTACAATTTTAGTTTGACAAAAAATATAAATTAGGCCTATATAACTATTGTAAGCTATCTGAATAGAAGTGGAAAAGAAATAAGCTATTAAATATTCAAATGTCTGATAATACTTTCAATCCATATCAAACTGGTTCTTTTTGTATGATAAGAATATACTAACTTTGACAGCACCAATAAGAGCAATGTAATCCTTAAGTAACTCTGCAAGCAGGAAAAAATCTTGTCCAGCTTGTTGGCTTTGTAACTGTTCTATCTTCTCTTCTACTTCTGATAATTGGGATAAAGCCCTAGACAAGGCTGTATGTTCCTCACAATTGCCTAACATGGCTGCACTTTTTGCAAAAGCTCCAGTATTTAAGGCTAATTCTGCAAGAGAAAAAAAGTTTTGTTTAATATTCTTCGAATATGAGCTGCTATGCCTGCATAAAAAGTATATAAGTTGTAATAAATTGGCAGTAATATTTGCGATTAAATTTATAAACTTTTCTTGACTTGAAAGAGGGTTTGTCTTAAATTGAAAAATGTATTCTCTGGTATAACCCCCCCCCCAGTACATTTTCCAGATTTTTTATAATTTCTTTCTCTATTGCTTAAATTACAATTAACTGTTTAACTCAGAAAACTGTACATTAAATAACGGAGAATGCATTTTTCAATTTTAGGACGAACCCTTTATCAAGTCATGGAAAGCTCATTATTTTAATAGCACATGTCTTTGCCAATTTTACAGATAATTCCATGAAACTTTTTTTCTGTGTTTTTATTATGATATAGCATACATTTTCCAATATGACTTTTGGATCAATATCATTTATTTTTTTTAGTTCACTTTAGAAACTTTTTTTTCTGCTGCTAGAAAGAAGCACTGTAATCAGTCTTAATAAATGCATTTAAAAAAGCACAATTTTAATTATAAAAAGTGTAAAAGGACTTTATTGATCATCCTGTATACATAAATATAAATTTCACAAACCTTTGCGATGAACCACCAGAGATTCTACACTTGTGTGCAGCTTCCTCAATTGCTGGTCTAGGTTTTCTATCTGGTGTTGTTTCTCTTCAAACCACTAAAATTCATCATTAAGTAAAGTATATATAACAATTAATTATAAATTTAATGATTAATAACAATAAATTTCTGCAATAGGTAGATCTATCACAGCCTACCTGAATAGCATATTGTGGATTTGTAATTAAAACCTATCCTCAAGATGAGAGAAGGAGACAGCATGAAAGGAAAATAAATCAAGAAATATCTTTAGAAAAAAATAAGCAACAAAGGAAAAATATCAGACAAACAAGGATTTAATACAGAAACAATACAATGAGGTGATTGTGCAATGAAACATATGGGGGGAATTTTAAATTCACATAGAACATTTTAGGTACATAAATTCTTTGATTTTTTAAAAATCAAATCATGTTATAGTTTTATATTGAGGTATTTGTTACAATTTTCCTAGTGAAATAATTGCAGTAGTATTAAAGTATCAAATAATAGATGAAATTTAGAATAATGAACAATCGCAGGCTTATTTTGTCTTAAGATTTTTATTTCTAACAATTAAATTTAATTTTGACTATGTGCTTAACTTATACTTAATAATTACACGTTCAAGAAACAGATTATAAATCATTGATGTGCATTAACACAATGTAAATGTAATTGTGAGTGTTATTCTTAATTGTAAAATATGCATGCAAACCATTAAATATATAATAAATTACTATTTTTAAAAAAATTCTAAATGAATTTTTAAAATATTTAGTGTTTATATTTATTATAAAGGTAGTTAATTTTGCAAGAAAAGAAATAATCATATGAAAAATTACGGGGAAAAAAAAGCCTATAGTACTTGTCAAGAATGAGATATATTACAATTAGAGCAATTGTATACATTAAAGAAATTTTAATATTTATTAAAAATTTATTTAATTTTAATGGTAGATATATTTTGATATGATATTTGAAAATTATTCAGTTATTAGCTGTCAAGACAGGATTAATGGAAATCTACAACTATAATAAAAAAAAGCAATGTAATTAATTCACCTTTTTAGACTAAATTTATATTAATAGCATATCAAACGAGCACAATTTAAATTGTTACCTAGCGTCAACCAAAATAATACACATTGTTTAAATTGAATAAATCTTGATTACATATTTCAGTCCAATTAAATAGGAATTAAGGGCTCAAAAGATAAAGTATCCAATTTTATTGTAATGCATTTTTACTAACGCAGTACTACTGAAGATGAAGTTTGTGTTTATACCAAATAGGTTTAAAATACTATTAAATATTTAATAGATCTAACAAAAGATTCCAAAGCAAATTAATCATTTGAATCATAAGATATTTAGCTGCATGTAATGCACATATTTTATTCTAATAAAATTTAAAAACTAAAAAATGCTGAAACTTCATTTTTTTTCTTTCAATTTTGTTGTTAGATTTACATAACAAACATTTATGGTTTACAAAACAAACAATACTAGGTTTTTTAATTACAAAGCTAGGAGAGAAACAGACAAGAGGTCCTAGTAATGAGTCGACAAATTTAATTTTTAATAAAACTGTATGCATCTGAAATAATATTTACATGAGCTTGAAAGAAAAAGAATGAAAATCATATTAAACATATAGAACTAAAAAAACTTAGCTATAAATGCAAATAAAAATAACTGAATATCCAAAACTAAAAAATGATAAAACATGTTTATGATACAATATGTGAAAAGGTCAAATTATTCTTACTGGATCCGATTCATCCATTTTGAATGTCATTTTATTAACAGAATCTCCAACTCGATTGAAAAGCCGCATAACTCCGGCACCACTTAGAGCTGACGTACTTTTAGCTTTGGGTAAATCTACTTCCATCTCTAAGAATTCCCTAAAGTCTGGATCCATCCTTAAAACTGGATGTTCAGCAGTACGGTTTAAGTAACGTTCCAAAGCAATGCGCCTTTTTTCTACAAACTCAGCTGAAGAAATTGTTTCATCCTTTGACATCTTAATTTTTGTCATACCTGATTATGGAAAAAAATACATTTAAAATATTACTTTAGCTAAAAAGACTAAAAGCACTTAAAACTGTCAAAGCACTATTAATAGAAGAATAATTATAAAATTGCATAGAATAATTTTCAAAAAAAAAAAACAACATAAGTTTGTCACAGGCACAATTTTTGCTCTACTCCAGAAGTATATTTCACATAAAAATTCTTTCATAAATTTATTTGCACAGTTTCAGAAAAAGACGAAGGGAAGATATCAGTTAAAGACATGTTTATATGACTGTATGCAGTAGAGTGAGACTAAGCTAATCAAAGTTGACAGGACAATGCCATTTCAATTTTTAAATTAAAAAAATGACAAACAATTCAAATCGATAAAAAAACTTATAATTTAATTTCAATAAATAAACAGTATTTATGTAGAAAAAGAAAAAATACAAATTCACACCTATTTTTTTAAAAAAAAGGTAAGTTTTAAAAATATTTCAAATAATTAATTTTATTTCATCAAGCCATAAAACATAGTTATTTTAATATCTCAATTTCGATTCTTTAAAAAAATATCTCATTTTCCACAATTTGTTAAGTTTTTCACTTTTTCTAAATAGCCATACGCACACAAAAATCAATATTGTTTCAGATCAACCATATCTCAAACATTTTGAAGAATTTGATATTATTACACTTCAAAAAGAATCAAATAAAAAAATCACTCATTTTTTTTATATGCTGTATTTCCATTAAATGAAACTACATTTTTCAATTTGTTATAACAGTCAGTTAATTTTCATAGATTAAAACAAAGTACTTAACTATTTTTTAATATATTCAAAATAAATATTTGGCACTATGAATTTAAAACAAAAACATCTTTTTCAGAAATATTCTGTGTTTTAAAATCCTATTTTCAGTGAATTAAAGACTCATTTTAGAAAGAAGGACGGAACTGACTTGCTTTCACACTTTAATCAACAATTAAATCTTCAACAAAATTATCCTAATCTTGTGTATTTAAATATTTTAAATTTCTTAGAACATAAATAAAAATGTTTATAAACCTAAGATATAGACATAACACAGGCTTGGAATGAAAAAAATAAAGCTAAAATTCATAACAAAAATGAATTGTAACAAACATAAACACCGAAATACAAGATAAGTATGATTATTATACAAAGTAAATTTACAATAAGAGAGCCTGAGATATTAAAAAAAATTACAGGAAAGGAATCTAAACACATCAATCTAAAGAATCAAAATTTGGTTTAAAACATGCTGAAATCTGTGACAATGCATCATGTCTGATGATATTCATAAGAGATATTACTGTTATCAGAAACAATCATAACTGGTAATTTCTTACAAAATGATTGCTCTAGATAGGTGGCACCCTCAAGAGAGGACACCACCCTACCTTAAAAGGAAGTTGAGGAAAAAAACAAATTATAGTAAAAACTATATTTAAATTACCAGCTAAAACCATTCATTCAGAAAAGAATGCCAGAAAAGAATCACTCAGAAAAAGAAAAAAAATTGAAATAAAAACATTTCAGAAATAAAGTTTTAATGATCTTTAGTTTTGACTGACTTAACGAAAATAAATTATAATTGTAGATAATATTTTACCATTATATTGCAGAGGAAATACAAGAGGCTAGAGAAAATGTAAATTATAAATAAAATAAAATATGGAATTAACCGGGTTTTAACAGTATAAAATTTGCCTTTATGTAGTATATCTTACGTAGTATCGGTGATATATTCTTTCATACAAATGATCATTTTCATAGTATTTATTTAATGTATGTATGATGTCAAAACTCGTTAGTTAGCCATAAAGCCAAAGCTTTATTATTATAGTAGAGTTTTCTATGTATACATACTAAAACTACTTTTTACAACAATACAGTTTTCCTTGAATGTTATTTATAGGAGATTTTGCCAATAGGTCTTGTGTATAATAATTTTTTTATAAAGAATTTATTTTTTTTATAATGAATTTATTTCTATGAAATTTACATCAAAATTTTTTTATGTTATAAAGAATTTTTTTTATAAACTCAAACTTTTACTAAGGCAATTCTGCTCATTGGATTTAATAAGTTTTAATGAAGACCAGTTATTCAAAGTTAATAAGCAAATAGAGTAAATTTGAAAAGAATGATTTGTATACCATTAAGATTTAAATCACAGTAAAAATCAAGCGTAAATCTGATAAAGACATATTACCTATCATATCTTTTTCAGGGGCAGGTGGAACGATGCGACCCAAATGTAAATGCTTTTCCACCAACTTTCCATGCAGGCCCAGAAAATCACTAAATCTCCTGGAGACAGAAAACCCTTTCTTTTTATAATATGGAAGATTTGTTTTAGTATGAACTTTGTAGACTACATAAGCACCCATTCCATCACCAATCTTTTGAGGATCAGATACAGATATATTGAGAAAAGTATCTTCCTGCTGAAAAAAAAGCATTAGTCTCATTACACTATATTACATAAAAATTTCTATTAATATAAAAATATGTTATGATTGGTACGAATTTGAAGTTGGAAAAAACTTAAATATCTGCAATTAATAATTTTAGTAATTACTTAAATACCTTTAAAAAAAGGCTAAATTATAATGAGATATAGAAAAATGATAAAAATCAAAAAGCTGATTTGTTGCACTAAAAATCATAATTGTATTTGGTCTTCGTTTCAACCAGTTGTAATTTCAATGCAAAGATTTACAGTAATTTGAGTTATTTTGTTAGCCATTATTTCTTCTAAGAAATATCAGAAGTAAATTTTTTTATAAGCATCGAGACAAAATTAATGGATGTATTTATAAAATGAAATATGAAAAAGTAATTCCTAAATGAACAAATTCAGTAAGAAAAAAAAAGCATTTTATTTTTTGAGTAGTTCATTACAGTAGAAGAAATAAATTTCAATCTATTTTGGATGATTTCATTGATTTTTACTATTTAACTTCAGAAGTTCCGTGAATGAAAAGTTAATCATTCAAGACTGAGTTGATATATTTTTGCGATGACATGCAAGAATTTTACAAACTTACTTTTTCATTAATAAAATTGATTTCTTGAAGCACTTTAATATTTTATCAATGATAAATTTTAAAATGAAACAATACAATGGGAATACTGATTTAATGGTAATCACTGACAAATTAGCATAAAATAATTCTCTAAGTAAATGCATCTTATTTTAGAAAAAATTTAATTCAAAACATTATGTGCCACTTATTCATCTAACAAATAGCATTTAATAAATTTACAATTTTCAATAAAGCAATTTTTATAAACTCTGGTGCAATAAGAATATTTATATTGAAGAATATTTATAAGCTATTGAAGCTATTTTTATCAACATTAAACAAACAAAAAACAAAACTTTATGTTTGAAATATAGTTAATCCAATACCTCTTCAGAACTTTTATTTGCAGTTTTACGAGGCTGTGGTTGAGGTGCATCCGAAATCTTCATCTCAGCAGGTGGGGAAGTGGCTACAGGACTGGACTTATTAAATTCTTCTTCTGGGGTACGGAATTCTAGTTTAGATTGAGCCGGTTGGGCTGCAGGAGTATCATCATCTAAACTAACTTCTTCACCTCCACCTATAAATGGATTTATTATATATATATTAAATAAGCACAGTTGCTATTCTACTAGTTATTAATGACATATTAAATATTAATTAAGATTCTCAATGTACATATTTTAACCTCCCAGAAAATTGATGTTAGTCCAAACATTTGACATAGCTATCCTATTTTAATAGCTATTTACCTATACATTCAAAACTTTCATTATAAGCCCATACCTGCAATTAGTGGAAGAAAAAACACAAGCTAACATTTTCAGACACTTCAACTATGATAATTTAAACAGTTAGAAAAGTGCCAACCATCACATATGCTAACCGCATTTAGAATCTTTAGATGAACTTAATAGCCTGAAGCAATATATAATTTGTCTTTAGCTGAAAATGAAGGAAACATTTTCTAGATAACCTTCATAATAAAAATGTGAAAGGAATTTTGCACCAATTTCATAATCAAAGTTACTTTGAATATTTACGATTATCTTGACTGCTAATCTATTAATAAGAAAATTTTTCAATATTAGTTTTTTTTTTTTTTTTTTTTTTTTTTTTTGTAAAATGCATTATTAAAGACTAAAAATCCTTTGTCTTACTAAATTTAACAGTTGCTTTAATAACACATATCATAATTTATTAAATAAGAATAAAAAGATATATATAACATATCTTTATTCAATTTAGTTTAACATTTTTTAAAAATCTGATAACTGACAAATCTAAACTTTTATCTTAGATATTAAGAGATCCAATTTCATTCTCCTCCTTTGATTCTTAAAATTTAATCAGAAATTTTTTTCCTAAATATATCTTAAAAATAAAAACACTGCTCATATACAAAAATATTAAAGAATATTGAAGAAATTATTAAAAAAACAAAATCTCAGATAAAAATAACCAAATTTTGAAAATAAACCCCGGATATGTTTGAATTTTTAATTTTGTTAAGCTTATTTAATAAATTTTTAAACTTACCACTCATGAGATCATCAATCCCATTCCTTGAAAGCTCTTCTTTTGGTTGCGACTATAAAAAAAAAAAAAATTATATATAAAGCATGCACCTCATTTGCTAATATTCTATCAATTTTCCTTTTATTCATTTCAACTCTTTCATCGTTTCTTAAAATAAAGGCAATCTTATAAATAAAAATAATTTAAGGAATGAGAAATGCAATGAAATCAAATAACAATTTCTACAGAAATAAAGTTTTAACTTAATATAAATAAAAGTCATAGTGGCTATGTATGTATATATTTTCCTATTTGTCTCCTTCTAAACAATTAGGTCAAATTCAAACAAATTTTGCATACTTATTTAAAAAAAAAAAAAAAGAGGAAGAATACTGTTAACTTTTCAAAGTGCAAAAATTAATTAAATATTTAATTAATAAGAAAATAATTCAAAATTTTATATCTTTTTATACAATAATTTCACAAGACATTTCAGAAAAATATCTTTACACCAATTAAAAAAAATCCTTTCAATGATACCAATTTTATTTCCATACAATATCTTTGTCTAATTTTGTTAAAAAAATTAATGCAGCCAATTTTAAAATAAGAAAATATACTTTACTAAGTAATAGCACTTTACAGTTGTTCATTTCTCTAACACATAACAATTAACATTTTTCTAATTGGCTTTAAAGTAATGATTTATCAAATTACTGAAACTAAGACAAGAAAAGTAAAATTTTTACAAGCTATTGCAACAAATGTCAAACAATTATTTCAGGTTGTAAGGGACCACACTGAAATGCTGTGTGCAGAGTAATTGAAAGATGGACGAGGGGGTCATTTAGAACAAGCGTGTAAATCTTTCCAACGATAGCAAATGAATTGCAATGTACTTTCTTCCTTTTTATCAATTTTTTAAGTAGAAAAACAGTTGCATACAATTTTGAAATATGAAAAAAAAAAAAAAAAAAACTTTTACAGCTAGGCAACAGTGAGACATTTGGCCACTGTAATTTTTTGATGCTCATTTCTTTTTTGACATTTCTTTAATTAGTTTTAAAATAATTCTAAATTATAATTTAAGAAGATTCAGGTAATAAAATGATTTTGTATAGCTTATAAAAAAAGTAATTTTTATGCTAAAAAGGCAATGTATTTGTATATATATGCACAACAAAGGATTTTAATCCTGAGGAATATCAGGTTTATCAACTAGTAATAATAAATATCACTCTTTTAGAAAAAATTGCAAAATAAATTTAAGATTATCAACAGCTATCAATGCTTCAAGATTTATTAATTTTAAAGGCATGCTTAGACAAACCTTGATTTTTAATAAAGAATAAATATATTTAAATAAGGGGGAAAGAACCATAAAAACAGTCCCTCAGTTGTAATGGTCGAATTTACTCAATTTCGTCTCATGTTTGCTAATGCTCATGACTTCTTGAGTATGAATATTTGGCAACTGAAGACATTAATATTTATTAGAGTTCTACAGTTTTATTTTAGCCAAAAGGCCAAGAAGTGATTTTATTATAGTACTGATAACTGATGCATTCACTGATAACTATTTTTTTTTTTACCATTTTTTTAAACTTTCTTTCATAAATACAGTTTTAATCTATTTTTTATCATTTTTATAACAAAAAATATTTTAGCTAAAAAGATATACATAATTTTGTTTATTAGTTTTAACTACATTTTGTTTTGATAAATTTCAGTCTAATATTATCAAAAAAAAATCTTTATAAAAATAGAGCTCAAAGCAGTTACCTTTTTAATTAAAAATTCAAGACAATAGCCGTCAAGAATTTTTATTTACATTGTCAGTTGTTTTACTATTAATGTCAGCAAACTACATTGCCAATTGTTTTACTATTAAAGTCAGCAAACTATAAAATAACTAATCACTCTTGCATATTCCCAAACTCAATTCTTAGATTCTAATTTATAACAATGTGTGTAATGGACAAATATTAACAAATATACTCCAGGATATAGAGCATTTCAGTATTTTTAAAAGGTAATTCTTAATTTGTCCAAAGGGATTGATAATAATTTAGTTATTTTAAGCATATTATTTTCAAATCAACGGTTTTGATATTTACTCTATTTCACTTGAAAGATTTAAAATAAAAATTTACATCAATGGTCTATTTTACATTTAAAATAAAAATATTAAATGATATCTAACGATATCAAGTTTATAAAATTATATAAATGAATAATATTGGGTAATTAGAAAAATTCAAAAACAGCGACTGACTATTCAACATCAAAAAATCTTTGACGGGGGAAGAAACCGACGTTTCATTTTCCTGTCAAGCGGTTAACGCCTATCATTCTGATCGCAAGCAAAAACTATCAACAAAGAGGAAATAAAAGCTGCAAACTGGTGAAATTATGTGTTTCAGAATTCTTATCTTAATACTTAATAACATATGATTTACAGATTTTAGCAAGTATTTATTACTTAATTACCGGTAATATCAATACTACTGGAACACCTCGATCATCGACCTCCGTTTAATACCAAGCTTGTGTTCACAGAAGAAAAAAAAATTAACTTATGCATTCAAATTTCTCAGAAATGCGAGTCTTAACATAACTGTTAAATATAATGACATGAAACTGAGTGACATTATTATAGAGTATAAGTGAACTTCGAACCACACAACTACTACATTAGTATCTCATGAGTTTAAATTAAAATGAAACTAAGTCAATGGATATGAAGATATGTAATACTTTCATTATTTGCTTACTTCGACAGCAGATTTGAAAATATCTTCACTTTCTGCATCGCCTTGGGTTTCTTCGAAAGGAGGTGGTTCCCGTGAATCAGCCATGTTTACAAATTTCTTTTAATTTGAAGAAATTAAGAAATGAGCAAGAGAGCACCGCATAACAAGCCAGATGCACTGAGTCTAAAGTCACGTTCTGACAGAAATATCAGAGGCCTGCCGGAATATGTCAGCATTACTGATAATACTTTCATGAAAGAAAATAAGAAAGTTAAAGAAATTAAATTCTAATACAAATAATAAAAAATATAATAATCTATCTACTTGTAACTATAAAATTTATCATCAGTGAAATCATTACATTCACATATAGTGACTCATTTGATATAGTGAACGATGTTCAGGATTTAATTCTGTCCTCTAATCCTTTTGGAAAATTGAATCGAATTATTGTAAATATTCTTCAGTGCAATATCAATTTCCAATAATAATGTTAACAATAAAAAATCGTAAAATATAAGCCACATGATACGCGAATCGAAAGCATTGGTAACCAATAGGAGTAATTTCATCCTGAAACTTTCCCGTATACCCTCAAATAAAGATGTCTCTATCCCAACAAATTAAAAACTATGGATATTGCGGAAAATAGTAAGCTCTAAGAATAATCATTTTTTTTTATAGTTTCGCATATGAGCATTTTTTTTTGTTTGTTTATTTGTTTGTTTCGCAGAACAGTGGCGAAAATTAAGCGTGTGTTTTGAAAGCTTTTTCTCCGAGCGATTGAACACAAACTTTGATCTAATTTTACAATTTTAGTAGCAAACTCACATATTAAATTAATTGCATTTGTTTAAATCATTGCCTTTTAGAATTGTCGTGGTTAAATATACTCAAATGCACAAAGAATGCAATCCGTTTAAGGGTTTGGTTTAAAATACTGATATGAATTTTATTTCAGATTCTAAAACTGTTACCAAATTTTATATGTTTAGCCTTTTATGTTTTGTAGATATTGCATTTACTTTCTCTAAGACAAAAAGACAAACTACTTCCTGTGAATGGATTAATTTAAAATTTTCTTAGAAATTTCCAAATTTTGTATAAAGACCACATATTAAATTTCATCCCTTTAGATCAAATAATTTTTGGATTATTGTATTTATAGACATAATTCCAAAAAATGTATAGATATTTTTTGGACTCTGAAAGTCTGCAATATGAAAATTCATCAAAATCGTGAGGTTAAAAGTTTTGACGATCGCATTATTTTCTTCGTATATGAAAAAGTGAGAGGAAAAAGCAGCATTGTCAGGATACAGAAAGCAAAGAGATCAACCCGTAAAACAAATAAATGGATTCTAGTCCAATAATTTTTAAATAATTAGAAATAAAAGGAATAAAAAAATGTTTCTACAGATCTGTAGAGAACAAATCTCAAGTCATAAAAATAATATGAATTTTGTCACTAAACTAGAACTGATCGTTGAGTATGGGATTAAATGAAATCTCTAGTATTTATCAACGTTTCTCATTTTAACAAATGGAAAGGATTAAATGCGAACATAAAATAAAATAACAGTCTAGGGAAGACATAAGGATTTAGAAAATTACATAAATAACATTAAACAAATGAATTTAAAATCAAATTAAAATGAAAAATATAGTTCTTTTTGCCATTTTTTTTAAATCTTTAATATATGAATAATTTTTTTTAAACTGAACTTCATTTAACATAAATCAAAACTTTAAATTATTTCCCGTTTTGAGAAACCGCGTGAAACGATGTTTATAAAAGTAAATATTTATATCACGCACATAAATTTTTGTTCAAAAATCTCTTTTAAATGAAACCATTGCTCATCCAGATGAATTGCTGTGATTTAATAAAAATATATTCGTGATTTAATCTGTACTTTTCATATAAAACAAAAGAAGATCGCATGGGAAAACAAAAAGGTTTCCGGAAAATTCAAGCAGCACCAAAGAAAATCGAGAAAAGGGAAGCTAAAGCGTCGAAATTTGCTCCTGCCTTACAAGTTGGACCAAATGGCAAAAATATTGAACGTCTTATTGAAGAAGAAATCGAATTTGCATCTTGGCGAAAAAAGTTGACCAAGCCATTTCGGAAGGAATTGGTAAGCTACCTGAACTGAAAATATTTTAGAAAATAGCTTTGTAGATATCAAGCTTTCTGAATTTTAATGTTCAATCAACAAAAAAAAAAAAATATTCGTAAAGTATAAAAATTCTAGAATTAATCGCATCAGAAGTGATTAAAAGTTACTTTTAAGGAATAAAAAAGACAAATTAATAACAAATTAAGCAATAAAACTTGTGCAAATGATATAATCGGGAGAAATTAGTAGATAAAAGTATAATTTTAGTATTGTTTACAAAAATTCAAATGTTTCTGTATTTTCAATAATTCCAGCTAAGAATAAAATTAATAGTACTTAAAAATAAGGATGTGTATGAACATGGTAACTCCCAAACACAATAAGCATGATAAATTAATTTTGATGTGTAGTTTTGATATCGAAACCTTAATAGACCATTTGAAGAGTTCCAAAGTGCATACTTAATTCCCTGCTCTATATAAAGTTAAACACAAAGTACGACGACATACTGTGTAAGCATTCGAAAGAGAAACATTCCTAATGATTTGAATATATAAGTATTTCAGACCTTGAGAAATATTCTTTGCAGCACTACTGTATAATGAGTTGACAAGCCACTACGCCAATTTTTGCGCGCGCAATCTAAGACCATCTTTATTTTTTTCAGAGTTACCACTACTTGAAGGTGCATTTCTTCGAAAGCAGTGGGAAAAGTTTTCTTCTCACAAAAACTTTCTCGTACAAACTCTAGTAAGGGTGTCATCTCTCCCCCGTATAAAATTGTGACCTTAGGTTAGGCATGGATACCTTACATAGAATTGGCGGACATTATTGATGAAATATTAAATCTTTGGCGTGGATATAGCAATTTTTACTAAATATTGACTATCTTTGGCTATTAATCCCTGGGATGTGATTAATAGTACTCGAAAATCGAATTTGTATTTTAGACGCATTTTCCCCCAATCGATTGAAAACAAAATTTGAAGCAGAACTAAAATTACAGTCAAAAATTCAATGCTAAATTTCCTATATTTTAATTATTGCAGTTTTGAGTTATCGCGTTTAAATGCTTGTGAAAGTACAGAACGACAAACGGTTAACTGACCGATGAATTTAATTCCAAATTTGACAGTTGTTTGAATTTTAAATGTCTGTCTACCAGATTTTATACCTCTAGGTCACTCGTAATTATCGCGTTATCGTCTCTTCGTTTTGTAGCAGGCAGACATAATTTTTCTGAGTTGGATTTCGTTCAAAATTTTATAGAAATCTACAGCTTCTGTAAAAAGGCCATATATCAAATTCCGTCTGTGCATTTTCTGTGCAGAGACATAAGGTCCAAAGTGTGCTTTTCTGATTCAGGAAAGTCTGAAATATGGAAATTCATCAAAAGCTCGAGTTGGATATTTTTAGCAATTACAATATTTTCTGTACACTTCGTAGTTGGGAAAGTAATAACGTAGAAGAAGGGTATTTGTTCTTCATAAGAATCCATAATCAAATGCAACGAACGATTCTATAAATATTGTTTTCTAGCGCCCTTTCTTTTTTTGCAGTGAAAACAAGTTTTGTAAAAATATGACATTTCTTACAGGAGCGTTATCCTTTATTAGCTAGAGCTGTATATCTTGGGTGTGAAAAGGCTGTCGATGAGCTGTTAGAAGCCGGAGAAGACGTGAACGAAAGGATACAAGTAAGACATGATTATGACATAAATAAACATATTTAAATTTAATATTTGTGAGCAATAATTGTAATAAAGACTAAGTTTTCATTTTCGCACAATCACTGTATGAAGTTTTATAGAATATTCTTTAAGACAACATTAGCTTTAATAAATATCTTAAAAATTAATTGTATTTTTCCTTCTTTCTGAATTTTTAATATTATTTCTTCTTTTGTATATTTATATATTTCTCCCCTTTTTTTGTTTTTATGTGGTAAAAATAATCTTGTTCTGCAGGATCATATCATACAGGGTGTTTATAAAGTCCCGGACCCATTTTGATGTTTAATAACTCATAAAATTGTTAAGGTTATCGATAAATTCTGGTAAAAACAAAAAGCAATTAATTAAATACAAATAAAAGAAACAAAATGCATATTGGGAGCTAGCAACACAACCGTTTTTATTACTGAATTCTACAAAGTAAAGATTCTTGGGTAAACATGAGTTGAGTTGTTGCTTGTCAGAGCTAAAGTTGAGTTGTTACAATACTTCCTCCACAAGCCACAACTTATTTAAGATTAAATTAACATTCATTCAGAAGACTATTGAATGAAAACAGTCCCAACAAGGTACGCAATTCTTTGAACCTAACACTAGGCAATGGTTTAGTCATGATGTCTGCTAATTGCATTTCACCAGGAACATGCTTGATGAACAGTTCACCATCGATGAATTTTTCTCGCACAAAGTGATAACGGACATCTATGTGCTTGGAACGTTTATGGTATTCGGGATTCTTGGCGAGTTTCACAGCACTAGCATTATCTACCAGAAGAGAGGGAGTTTCGAGATTTGTTATGTCATTGAGCAGATGTTTCAGCCAGATTAGTTCTTTAGCACTCTCACTCGCAGCAACATATTCGGCCTCTGTAGTAGATAACACCACACTCTTCTGCTTTTGGCTCATCCACGAGAGGGCTCCACATGAAAATTTAGAGACCATTCCAGTTCTTGAGCGTCTTGTTTTTAAATCCCCTGCATAATCAGCATCACTGTACACTTCAAGCTTATTGGGATGACACTTTGCTTGATATGACAAGCCAAAATCTACAGTTCCTCTTAGATATTTAAAAATTCGCTTTACAGCACTCCAATCTGAGGTTCTGGGATTTTCAAGATTTTCAGAAACAATGCTTATAGCATAAGCTAAATCAGGTCTTGTAGCAGTTGCAAGGTACATGAGACTGCCAACCGCCTGGCGATAAGGGACTTCTTTCCCTATCAGTTTGTTTTCTGTGTCATCAAAAACAAAGCTTTTGTCACTTGGAGTTGACACTGAATTGGCGGAGTCCATATGAAATTTTGAGAGAACTTTTTTCAGATAGGCACACTGATTCACAAAAATTGAACCATCATTCAATCTTGTTATGTTCATACCCAGAAACTGGTTCAATGAACCCCTTGTGATCTGAAAGGAATGACCAAGTTGACTCATGAACTCCTCCACTTCAACTCTGTCTGTCCCAGCAGCAAGGCCATCATCTACATAGATAACAACAAGGAGTTTCTTGTCATTTTTGTGTCTGATAAACAAGCAGGGATCAGCTGTACTGACTTTCAGTTCCTGATCTTTCATAAAATTCACAAAACACTGATTCCAGCAACGTGGTGCTTATTTGAGTCCATATAAACTTTTATGCAATTTACAGACTCTCCCACTATTATCATTGAAGCCTTCTGGTTGTGTCATGAACACTTCCTCCTTAAGGGTTCCATACAAGAATGCAGTCTTTACATCAAACTGCTGCAAGTACAAATTTTCTTTTGCCGCCACAGCAAGAACAGCTCTCACAGTGTCATATCTTGCAACAGGGCTGAATGTCTCGTCGTAATCAAAGCCTGCTTTTTGGGCATAACCCTTGGCTACAAGACGAGCTTTGTGTCGTTCCACAGTACCATCTGAATTATATTTCTTCCTCAGCACCCATCGACAGTTGATAACTTTGGAACCTTTGGGTCTCTCAACAAGTTCCCATGTTTCATTTTCATGAAGGGCTTTTATTTCTTCCTTCATTGCTTCTAGCCACAGGTCACTTTCACTTGACGAAAGAGCTTCAGAATATGTGGATGGATTTTCACTGTTTTCAAATTCTTCTACTGCAGCTATGTTTGCCATCAGATATTCTCCGGATTTCATCCATGCAGGAGAGCTTCGGATTCTTCCAGATTTTCTAACAGGCTCTTGTTCTTCGGATAGATTACGTTCTTCACTCCGAGTTTCTTCATACCTTTCATTTAAGTCTTCCTCCACCTCCACTGTCACAGGAGTGGTGCACAAACGTTCTGGTTTGAAGTCAACATCTCGAGATTTTATGATTTTCTTCCGAGAAGGCAGATAGATCTTATAACCATCTTTCTTGTTTACATACCCCACAAAATGACCATGAACACTTTTGTCTTCAAACTTACTTCTGAAGATCTTTGGTATATGTGCATAGCATTCGGTTCCAAATACTTTCAGGTGGTCAAGTTTAGTTTTTGGCTCACCAGTCCAAAGCTCATGAGGACTTTTGCTTTCATCTGGGGATAAACCAGTGTGATTTAGTAGATACACTGCGGTGTCACATGCGTTAGCCCAAAGTGACCGAGGCAATGCACTTGCTGCAAGCATAGAACGAGCCAGTTCAACAATTGTTCGGTTTTCCCTCTCTGCTGCACCATTTTGCTCTGGCGTGTATGGTACACTAAGAGTTAGTGCTATACCTTTTTCAGCAAGTATCTTTTGAACTTCACCACAGTCAAATTCTGCTCCTCCATCACAACGTAAACTTTTCACAACATGGCCAAGATTAGTCGCTTGATTGAGAAACGTACGTAGACAACAACTAACATCACTTTTCTTTTTCAAAAAGAAGATTCTACGATATTTGCTATAGTCATCTTTAAAGCAAACATAATATCTCGCACCACTAAAAGAGTCCACAGACATAGGGCCATTAACATCAGCATTAATGATTTCCCCAATTGACATCGCTCTATAGGGACGTGACTTGAAGGGTTTTCGATGAGCTTTTCCAAGAGCACATCCATCACAAAATTCACTTGTCGCTGCATGACTTACAGATATGCCCATATCAGTTAGCAGCTTTCGAACATGCCGCTTATTTTGGTGACCAAGGCGTTCATGCCATAGCTGCAAAGATTCAGTCTCTGTAGCAATACTTATCTCAGCTGGACTTGCTGGGATAACAACCCTCATAGACATAATGTATGTGCCATCTCTCCAGGATCCAACTGCAACAAGTTCTTCATTACGAAAAAATTCAGCATACCTTTTGGTCATTTTTACTTCAACTCCATGCTTGGTAGCCTGTTGTACAGAGAAGAGATGCCGCTTCACATCAGGGACATACCAGACATTTTCCATGTGAGCATCATACCATTTACCTTGAATACAAACTTCAATGTTTATTCTGCCAGATCCATATGCATAGATCTTGTTATTATCAGCAAGTGATACCTCAATGGGCACAGGAAAATGTTTGTACGAAGTAAAGTACTGTTTGTTAGCAGTCATGTGATGTGAAGCACCAGAATCACAGACCCAAACATCAGGATGTGTACTGTCTGCACTAACAGCAAATGCACCTTTATTATGCTTTGAGACATTTGACCTTCTCTTAGGGCAGTCCTTACAAAGATGTGTATTCGAACCACACTTAAAACAGTTCTTTTGCTTGAAATTACTAGATTTATTACCTACAGGAGTACTTTCAGGAAGTCTTTCCCCATTTTTCACAGGTTTTTGCTTAAAACCAGGCACACGAGCTGCAAATGCGCCATAATCCACAGCAGCGTTAGATTTAACACGCTGTTCAATTGTACACAATTTTTCAACAAGATTCTTCGTTGTTCGTTTATCAGAGTCTAGAGACTCCCAAACATTGCTGAATTCTTGGAATTCTGGACCCACAGTAAGCAATATTTTGCCATGCAATAATTCTTCTGGAATATTACTTGATCCAATACGATTTAATTCACCGTTCATATCCGTGTAGATTCTTTCAACTTTAGCTGCATGTGTAGCAACATTGTCATTAGGATCTCTACCAACTTGAAAAAATTGTGTCATCAATAAATTAAGTCTCTGAATACTGCTTTGTTCAAAAACACTAATTAATTTGTCCCAAATGTCCTTTGCATTCGAGTACGTCATCACTAAATCGGCTACAGAAGCGCTCAACGTACTTGCAATAAGCGCGGCTGCCTTAGCGTTATCACGCCGCCATTCAGCCACCTTCTTTACGTGCTCATCCGCACTAACATCGCCGTTTACAGCGACCGGACAAATTTTAGTTCCATCAATAATTGATGTGAGGTCATATTGTTCAAAGTGCATTTTCATTTGCCACTTCCACTTGCTCCAATTTTCCGCACCTTCTAGTTTGTCGATTTGTACTTTCAAATCCATAGCGTCTCGCTGTTAGGCCTAGCACGCAGTTCACTTCGCTTTTCAAAAATTTTAGCAGATATTAAATTCACGCAGATTTAAACACGCTGAGCCCATAACCTGTTAAGGTTATCGATAAATTCTGGTAAAAACAAAAAGCAATTAATTAAGTACAAATAAAAGAAACAAAATGAATATTGGGAGCTAGCAACACAACCGTTTTTATTACTGAATTCTACAAAGTAAAGATTCTTGGGTAAACATGAGTTGAGTTGTTGCTTGTCAGAGCTAAAGTTGAGTTGTTACAATAAAAATAATAAAGATAGATTAAAATTAATAACATAAATGGTTAAATAGACTCAAAAAGTTTCATGACGCTTGTCAATGAACTTCCACGTGTGCCCCTTTCGTCGCACGGAGAATATCAAGTCGATAGTCAATTTCACGCCAGGTAGCGACAAGCATGTCGGCATCCACAGAGCCATTTGCGCACATTATGGCGATTAACAATGCCAGAAACATGAAAGGATGCTTCATCGGAGAACATTATGCTCTTCAGAAAATCAGCAGCATCTTCTATCCTCCTTAGCATATCTGTTGCAAAGGCCATCCTCCTAGGCCTATCGTTCGGTTCCAAAACTTGAACAATTTGAACTTTGTATGCATGCAGTCTTAATTTTTTCTTAATAACCTTGTACACCGTCGAAATTGGCATATCCAATTCTGTTGCCGCTGATCTCACAGATATTCTAGGATTGTGTAAAAATGTCTCTCTGACACGCTCAACATCAAAATCACTTGTGCAAGGACGTCTGGAACGTTTCTTATCTTCGATACTTCCAATTTCTAGAAAATTCTTTTTCCACCGCAAGATGCTGTTTTTGGATGGAGGATCTTTTTGGTAAATTCTTCTGAAATTTTTCTGTGCTTGCACTATCGATTTCATTTCTATGAACCACCATAAAATCTGTGCTTTCTCTTGTGGTGTACGCATTCTCCTTAATATCCACTCGAATAAAACATCACATACAAAAGTATTACATAGAACAAACACATCAAAAGTAAACATAACATTGCAATAGTTGCCAAAAACAAAAGAGAGAAAAATGCAATTAATAAGCAGACAATATTTAGAAAAGTACAGATATTTAGATTGGAAAATGAAATTATCTGAAAATAACCACACGTGCAGACGATATTTACAAAAGTAAAAATATTCAAACCTGAAAAGGAAAATATAAGAGTTATTCCATCAATAAATGCCATAAGTTTGTTTATATCTTTATTATTTTACGAGTTATTAAACATCAAAATGGGTCCGGGACTTTATAAACACCCTGTATTATAAAGTGCTTGTTATGAAATATTTATTATTAAATTATTATGTGACCTTTTCTTCTCAAATTTTTGTCTTTGTGGTTATAATTTATTGAAATTAATGCAAAATCTCTATTTATTTATTATTATTATTGCATGTAGAAAGAGATTTATGCACAATAAGCTATTCATTATCCGCGATTGTTAAGTCCAAACAATTATCAACAAAATTTAAATCCCAAATAAAAAAAAGACTTTTTTTTTTGTATGAACATAAAACAACAACTTATGAGTAGAAATATCTATCTCCCAACTCATAAATAAAAATTATAAATAAATAAATAATCATTAAATATATTATTATATTTAATTAATTAATATATTAAATATATTTAATCAATTCCGTTGATAATCGTAATATTTCATGTATTCATCATGAATTTTATATTGTCAGTCGTAAGTCTTAAATATTGTGGATATTGAAATGGGTTTTTTTTTTTGTGTGTGTGTATGTAATATTTAAATGTCCACACAAAAAAATATGAGATTTGCGTCTTTCTTGGAAGATCGAATCCAAATTTCTATTTTGCAAGTATTAGAAACATTTCCATAAAAAAAAAAAAAAAATTAAACATAAAGCCCGAGTCTGAACCCATAAAAATTTACGTATAAAATATAAAAAAAATCTAAATTTATATTCATGTTTACTGCAAAACATTTTCTTCTGATGTAAACAGCTCCACGAAATGAAGCAAGCAATGGAACAGAAATCCATCTCACAAAAATCCAAGAAAATAATCATACAAGTTTATGTTACTAATTCTTGCAAAGCACTTTTCTCTGATATGCATTGCTCTAGAGGAAAATACAATAGCTGTAAAAATTTCTAAAAACATCAGAAACTTGGAACTGAAATGGACATTATCGTCTCATTTTACATTATATATTGTCGTCCATTTGATGAAAATTATTTTATCATTTAAAAAAAATTAAAAAAAAAAACTTTCGACAATCAAAATGATGGAATGTGAGGTCACGCGAATGATATTTTTGATTTAGTATATCGTGTGTCTTTAGTCGTTCAATTGATGTTCCGCCCTTGCTGCAGTATCTTATTTTCCCTTGTGTCAGCAATTCTCGTTTGATAGCGGATTCAGCTCTTACGCCATTGTAACACTGAATGATATATTTTAAGATAAGATAAGAGACGCATATAAATATACCACATATATATGTAATCTTTTGCTACAGAATTATTTAACATATTTGCACACTTTGTATCTGAAATGTGATTTGATGAATTTTCCAGTTGGAGAGGGTCACACGTGTGAAAAGTGTAATGATTGTTTGGACTTAAAAAATCTAAAGAGAGCCTTCTTAAATTCTCAAAGAAATGGATATATGTAGTTGTACGTTGTTAAATTAGACTATCACTAAAAATGCATTTAAAGTGGGAATTCTCATAGATTTATGACATTTAATTAACTTTTTTTAATTTTCAATCAGCATAAAAGGGTTTACTAGAGGTATTTTGTTGTTGAAATTAGTCTTTTCGAATCCTGAAGGATCGATCCTCAAGTACTATAGAAAAATTCTCCCAACGACCATATGTACAATAGTTCTATATACTATAAGTGCAGAACTATGAAAATGTAAAAAAAGAATCTAATCAAAAGAATTTAAAGAAATGTATTTGTGCCATTTCTCGAGAATTATGCTACTTTTCCATGAAAGTTAACATGATTAACATATAGATATTTGTCCAAACGGCATAATGTACTTTCATGCATGCCAATATAATATGTTAATATCAATTTTTGAATAAAGCTCAGTGGTTGTAAGTAATGCTCTTTAGTAAAGAAATATTCTTTTCATTACCAAGGAAATTTGCAAAACTACTTAAATACTAGGTCAAAGGTAAACATTTAAAATGGAATTTCGAAATTCTATGCTGAATTGAATACAGACTGGCATCCCCTCTTGATTTCAGCTCTTTTCTTAATCTGAATCTTTCTCAAACACGAAGCATTCAAAGAAAAAGAATTAATTCAATAAATATCGACATTTTAGGTCTCAATAAATTCGAAAAAACACTTTTGGAACTATTGCTTTGTCTGTTAGAATGCATATGATGAAGATAAAAAAACTGCAAAGAGAGTTACGTAGTTACTTGAGATTTGCTATGTACTTATTTAATCAGAATTGTACATTAGTGTCAAATTTTGGATAAAGTCTCACAGCAGGAAAACAATATGTCTATCCGCAAGCATATGAACATGATAACTCAGAAACTCAATGAATTTGACCAATCACATTTAGTGCATGATCCTTGTACCAGAATTATAGATTCATCCTAAATTTTGGATTAAATCCATTGCAAGCCTGATTACCTGTACAACTTATAAGTGAGTATCGTAACTTAAAAGAACAATGCCAAAAAGACTGAAATTTAATATTTGGTATTTATATAAATAAGTGTCAAATTTTACACCAAATTCTTCTAAGTACAAGAATCCATTTTCAAATTACAAATTTAATTATCTTCATTTTATGGTGATACACTAGCAAAAACCAAATAACATGCTATAAAGTTGATAAGAGATCTCAACCAATTTTTCAACGAATTCTGTATAGCTGTATATTTTTTTATATTGTATATTTTTACATATTGTACTTTTTTCATTACAAAAACTGTTTGATTAATAGGATGGTAGCACTCCTGTTATGATAGCAGTGGATAAAGGGCACATTACGATCCTGCAGAAACTTCTGAAAGGCGGTGCAGATTTGAGATTGGCTCGCAATGTAAGATACAAAAAATTTGATTAATATTGTTATCCATATAAAATGCATATTATTTCTTATATAAAGTCTGAGTCGACTTATTATGTTGAAAGTCAAGTTTAAGTTCTTTTAAGTAGGTAATTCGTTGTTGTGTTTGTTCTATGTAATAACGTCATGAACAATATTAGTTGAATACATTTGTCATATTTATGTCTTCCATTTAAGAAAGAATTTATTAATTTTTAATGCAATAAGCAGATTAAAAAATGTTCTTAATTTCGTGTGATACTGAAAAATGAATCATATTTTCGTATAAATTAATTTCAAAGCTTTTGAAGCATAGCTAACCAATTAGAATACTTCATCGTTATAATGCAGAATAGTAATGTATTAAAATATAGCTTTCTTCTATTTTGATAAGAAAAATTCGTCGGCATCAAACTTCGTAGATATAAATGTACTAAAGTTATTAATAACGTTATCGAAAGCGGATAATAATATTGTAGGGAGAGCTTATAAGCCAGTTAACAGCTACGCTGCACGAGCAATTGCTTTTGTATCGTGGTCATGTTACTCGGCTGAGAACCAAAAGGGTCCCGGGTTCTATCCTCGCTCATTCCAATCCGCTACAGTATAATAAAATCAATATTAATCAGTTTAGACAAACTACATTTTATCACTACAAACGTCTGGTTACAATAATATACATAAAGTTGCACAATAGTGAAAAAACATTCCAATTGGCTGTTTATATTTGACTGTCAAGGTTCAATAACCAAACTTGAAATGAAATTTGGAGAAAAATTTCCAGTTTTAAGATAGACAGCTATTTCAAAATTAAGTTTTATTATGCAATAAATCTCGAAATAGAGTGAAAAAGGGTAGATGACTATTTATGACGTATCGACAAATCATGAACAATTATAGGAAGAAAAAAGAAATCGAAATCAGTACTGTAATTGTGGCTGGGAATTCTGTAACGGGTTTTCATTTTAAACAATGTACAATAAAAATGGTATTTTTTCCACCTTACAATGGAGGCTGGTGACTCTTCATGACTTAAAAAAAAAGAGAGACCGGAAATTTAGAGGTTATGCGAAATAAAACATTTATGAAATCGGTTCAGTGGTTGAGGCTGGTGAACTCTATAGCGGGATTTCTACATGAAGAATGTGCAGTAAAGTTTTGCGTTTTGGATTTTTCTCTAAAATGGAGCGTGGTGGAAGGTAAATGAGCCTTCATCTAGCTGTTGTGGTGATGTTCATGTAGAATGTTGTATAAAGCATTTCATCGCTATTAGAAAAATAAACTCTTTATTTCACTAACAACTATCGGAACATCAGCGCTTAGCGCACGTATACAAAGAACGGGAATTCCCCGGGCGAAGTATTAACATAGATTGTATTAGGTAAAATAAATAGGTAGCGCTTTAGAATAACATGAATGAAAGATGGCACTACGATCACTACACTGTCTTCAGCTTTCATGTGAAACAGCGAAATCGGATTAGTAATTGCGATTGGCTTAATGGTTTTTCTTATTATTTTAAATATATAGATGATTTGGCATGATTTAACAGGAAAATCCTGCACAATTACATAAAAATTTAACTAATGTAATTCATTTTTACATTTTTAAATGCACATAAGCATCAATAACTTCAAATGTATAAAAGTTCTAGAATGTTAATTTCGAGTGATTTAAATGTCTATATTAATATTTTTAAATCAAATGTAACTCACAGTTGCGTGCAATCCGCTTAGAAAAAAGTTATCTATTGTAGTTTAATCTTATTAACAAAATACTATAATCAATCACAAACTAATAAAAGCCAAAATATTCAAAAACAAAAATTTGAAATCAATTCTCTATCAATGTTGACATAATCGTTTGAACAAATTCTATGTTGTGTTTTTTCATGATTTATAGCTCGTGGTTTTGGAATAAATACTAAAAGAATCTCTAAAGGTTCCGCAGCTGTGTAAATAGCTGATCACAAAGTTCATGCTGATTTTAGCCGGGCAGTGGATGATTTTTTTGTAATTATTATGTCTAAAAATCATTCGGAGCGTGCGTGGTTCCATGGTGTAATGGTTAGCACTCTGGACTTTGAATCCAGCGATCCGAGTTCAAATCTCGGTGGAACCTATGTTTATTTTTTTTATCATTCAAGATAAAAGATGATTAATTCAAAATGTGAATGTTAGATGTATTAAATATTCGAAATGTAATAAAATATTTAATGAAACATTATTAACTAGCTTACAATTTAATCGCAACTTTTACGAGTTTAGCTTGGTGTCATCAATTTTCTTTTCATTTTTTTTTTTTTTTTTTTCAAATTGGAGATCTACATCTGATAATAATTCGTTACTGAACACACTATAATGTTATAATTTCAAGTTTCCGTATACATGAGATATCACATATGATTTCTAATTTACTTTTAAGCTGCAATTTTTTGGCGTTTAAATCCGAATCCTTCAAAAAAATTTGAAGTTTTTTTTGGACTTTTATTTTCTTTTTTTTTCCCCAGATTGCCAAGGCAATGATTAAAAAAATTTTTTTTTTTCATTGCGAATCTTTAAAAATTAACTTTTTTTTTTACATATAATTCTCCGGTTCTATCCAATATCATTGTGCTGAATCTTTATTAATTAGTGGACTGCATTTTAAATAGAGTAATTTTTATTTTTAAAATGAATAAGTTGGTATTTTTTAATAATTTTATTGACCTGGTGTTCCAGAAATCAAGTCTTTTGATCGACATGACTGTTTACAACGAATTCTTTTTATTGAAACACGAACAAGAACAATCGCCAAAACGAGTTGAGGTGTTATGCTTATTTCAAAAAGAAATAAATTCAGCAAAAGCATCAACAATGTTTTTTTAGTTAAATTTAAATAATTTATTTAAAAAAATTGAAATATTATCCGAAGTTAAAGTGAATTTTAACAGAAATTTTAATTCAAATAAGCATACTACTGAAATTACTAATGCCGAACATTTCCCTTATCGTTTTCACAAGCAGACATAATGTTTTACATTTTTATTTATTTATTATTATTATTATTATTATTTTTTTAACTCAGAGAATTCTGAAAGTTGGAGATTCGTCAAAATCTCAAGTTCGATTTCTTTAACGATTGTACTTTTTCTCTGTATACTTCGATTACGTTAAAGTAAAAACATTAGGGAAAGGAAATATTGCAGTTACGTCAGAATTATAGTTAAATCTGTAAAGCATTCCATAAAATGTGAGAAATAATAATTATTTCGAAAAAGTTATTTTTCTTATTGTAACATTACGTAAAAACAGACGCTTCTTACACTTTACATGCAAAACATTTTTTTTTTTTTTTAAATTTCCGCAATGCTTCTAGGAATACGACATCATTGATTTCAAAGCAAGTGAACTTTAAATTCACTGGGGTAGCACCTGGTGCAACTTGTTTTTTTAAAAAAATTTTTAAGTTGCATTGAATGGTATATAGTAAGTACATATCGTTGCAGGTATGTACACAGGTACAATCTTGTGTACTCACATTAATTTAAAATGGCCTTAGATGGGCATTTTTTTTAATTTTATGAAATATTTCGAAACAGCTGAATACTGATATTAATTATACTCAAAATAGTTTTCTTATTTAAATATATTGATCGAAAATATTTATCTTTTTGCAGAATGGGATGAATGCTTTAATGTTAGCTGTTTCAAAGAACGACAACAGAATATTTTCTCTTTTGTGGAATCATCTCGACAAGAATGACATTTGGATTCTGAATCAAGAGAACTCGGTAAGTGTATTGGAAAAACTTAACTTAACAGGAGAATACCCTTAAATGTTACATCTTTTACGAATAAGAGAAAAGTGTTTCCCCTTTACTTTCTCGTATATGTAGTGTATAGAGAAAGTATAGTAATCGCCAGAAAATTCAAATTCGAGAATTTGCTGAATATCCACGTTTTAGAATTAAATCCTTCTCCACCTCCTTGAATTCAAAAAATACATTTTTGAAAAATGTCCATCTGTACGTCACAAAGATAACTAAAAAACGTTTTGATGCTTTCATCTAGACAATGAAATTTGGTATACGGTCTTCATACCAAATTTGTAGAATTTTATCATATTTTTAGCAATATCTGCTCAGAGAAAGTCCGTCTGTCCAGCAGTTCAAATATAAGCCAACACGATAACTACAAAACGAAGAGAGCTAGATGGATGAGATTCGTACACAGATTTAAAATCTATAGTGCAGACAAACTGCCCAAATTTTGAGCTAAAGCCAACAATGGGTTGACTGTCTGTCGGTCTGCAAATATGAAAACATGATAATTCAAAAACGCAATGACTTAAATATATCAAATTTGGTATGGTCTACAAGTGCAGTTTTGTGTCAAATTTTTGTTTCAATCAGTTAATAAAATCGTGTCTAAAAGACAAATTCGATTTTCGTATACTATTAACCGTATGCCTGAGATTAATCGCCAAATAACTCGCCGAGGATAACACAATAGACTCAGTAAAAATGCTAAATTTACGCCAAAGGTTAGAATTTTGTAATTATTGTACGAAATACTAACAAGGTATATCGTATGAATAATACAAGACGTTCTCTGGCACTACAAGTTTCTTAGAGAATATGGGAGAGACTTTTGGAGAGACCACCACATCTGGTATTTCAATCATCAAGGACATTCCATTGGAAATTGTTTCGCATCCCATATAGTGTAAAACTGAATTTCACATCACCAATAATTTTTTTAACAAGAACAATAATACATTTACAATAATTTTTCTTGGAAAAGTATAGAGTTTGCATGAAATTTTAGTTGTATGGCAATTGCAAAGGCATGTAAACATTTGACTTCAAGTTGCTTTACGAGGTAATTAAGTGTCAAAATGACAATTTATTTACTTATAATAAATGTTTAGTTATTTTTTAAAACAAATATGGTTTACTTTTGTACATTTTAAAATTTACAATCCTAAATGGACCGTGTTTATCAAAATTTTAAATAGATTATTAACTAAAAATTAAAATACAAATGCCTTTTTTACAATAAATTTAAATTATATTATCACACCAAAAAAAAACAACAATTTTTCTGCAAACTTAAAATTTAAAAAGTAATTTATTTTAGAGATATCAATTTTATTTCCGTTAACCGCCTATCTCAAATTTCAAAAAAAATTAAGTATATTTAACATCAATGTAATAGTTATTATTTTAATTACTGTATTAAAACCGACAGGCTTTCAAACGTTATTAAATGTTTGTTTTGCGTTCATGTTACCACCATTTCTTTAATTAAGAGTAAATTCTTAAAAATAATACAGACACAGGCAATTCGACACTATCATATTATGATGTTAATTCACAGGCCTAGGACACTATCGTATTATGATGTTGCAAGATAAGAAATTCGAATAACTAAAAGAAATTTTTTTAATTATTATTTCAATGAAAGCATAATATTAGTAGTTTCAATTATTTCTAGTTTAAACCAGCAGGAATGGTCTCCCTAAAACTTTCCTGTATACTCACTAATAGGCGTTTATCTCTGTCCCTCTGTATAAAATTGTGAATCTTGAATAAGGTGTCAACGCCTTGCATGACTTTGGAGAACAACAGTTACGAAATATGATCTTTGCGTGAATCTAGTATTTTTATTGAATCTGGTCTTTGGTTATTAATCCCTGGCATGCTATTAATACACAAATACCGAAAATCGAATAGATATTTTGAACGCCTTTTTTCTTACCGATTGAAACCAAAATTTAGATACAAGAAAATTGAAACCATAGAAACCAAAATTTAGATACAAGAAGACTGAAACCATAGAAACCAAAATTTAGATATAAGAAGATTGAACCCATAGAAACCAAAATTTATACAAAAAGGTTGAAACCATAGAAACCAAACTTTAGATACAAGAAGATTGAAACCATAGAAACCAAAATTTAGATACAAGAAGGTTGAAACCATAGAAACCAAAATTTAGATACAAGAAGATTGAAACCATAGAAACCAAAATTTAGATACAAGAAGATTGTAACCATAGAAACAAAAATTTAGATACAAGAAGATTGAAACCATAGAAACCAAAATTTAGATAAAAGAAGATTGGAACCATAGAAACCGAAATTTAGATAAAAGAAGATTGAAACCATAAAAACCCAAAATTTAAATGCAAGAAGGTTGAAATCATAGGAACCAAAATTTCGATACAAGAAGATTGAAATCATAGAAACCAAAATTTTGCTGCAAGAAGGTCGAAACCACAGAAATCAAAATTTAGATACAAGAAGATTGAAACCATAGAACTACAATTATAGTAGCAAGATTACAAATTATTTTATTTTAGTTACAGATTTTTATGTAAGTGTGTTTATATACAAGCGAAAAGTATGGTTCTACAGGCAACCATTTCGTTGATAAATTTGATCCCAATTTTGATTAGAATTTACACTTTAAAAGCTAGACGTGTGAACAAAATTTCATTAATTTATGACAATGAGTTTTGGAATTATTGCGTTTACATAAATGCAGAACTACAAACGGCCAACTCCTTGATGGATTTCTTAAAAATACGATACAAATCTACATTTTTAGATGCGAAATCTGTGCACCAAATTTCACATATCTAGCTCTTTGGAATTTGTAGTTATCTTATTCATTTGTATTTGGAAACTCGGTCAAATAGGCTTTCTCGAAATGGATTCCGTTTAAAATATGATAGAAATTTGTTGACCTGATCCCTTGCCACCTAATTTAAAGCGTTCTCCTTAGTGTGTTCACAGATGGACAAATATAGTTCCAAAAAATATGTTTTTATAACTTTTATAACGGGAGGTCCAGATTCGACAAAGTTTTAAGTTCGAATTTTTTAACGATTGCAATACTTTGTTGTATACTTCATATTCAAGAAAATAAAAACATCGTTTGTTACAATAGAATTTAATCAGATATTTATCTGGTCGGTTCATTAAATTATTTATCTAAAATGTGCCTCGATTATTCCCTTTTACAAGACGCAGAAATCCTCGAACATTTTTTTCCTAAAAACATTCAAGAAAATAATTATCTGAAATAGAAATTCTTTACAAATAAGCGGCAGCTGCAAAGAAGTCTTTCAAACATTTACGAATCTGTACATTTTTAAAAACTAATTACTAGTCTAGAAGCGTTTCTAAAAAAATAATGACAATGTTTATTGCTTTTTGTGAACGTACAATGCTTGCTTATATAGTTTTGAAAACTCGTTTCGCCGCATTCTTTTTCTTTTACATTCAAAAACAGTACATGAAAAGGAAAAGAAAAATAAAATAATGCGATAAAGAATAGCAAGCATCATCATTTATTTTCAAGAACGGATTTCTTAGTTGATCGATTAAAAAAACTTTATTTTCTTAGTTGCCAAATAAATAAGCTTTTAAGAAAATGCAAATTCCATGAATTATAAAATATTAGGATAATATCAACAATTTATCAAGTATAAATTAGTGTGGCTAGTATATGTTTCCCTGCGTTCACCTAGTAAATAGAATATTTATAAAACCGAATCTTTGTTTCTATAATATATTGTATTCAAACGTGGATGGCCAGCAATTTGGAATCATGTCTTCGAATAATAAAGGCGAATGTGTGTATGTGTGTGCAATAAATAAATAAAAATCACTCTAGAGGACAGACCGTTTCATCTACAGCTACCAATTTGATACAGATAAATTTCGAAACTGCGAAATTCGCAACGTAGAATGATTTTTGATAATTTAAATAGAATTTTAATTGATCAAATTTACACTGGATACTAGAAGGTGCCGGCGTCCTGGCCTAGGGGTATCGCGTCTTCCCCGTGATCTAGGTGTCCTGGTTCAGGCATGTTTGTTCTTTACCTTGTGTTCTACCTGTGAAGTGCCTGAATGAGCCCACCTGTGAAAAGGAGTTGGCCAAGCGAGTGTGTGCGGGTTTCTACTTCATATGAGCTAGAAGTCAGACTTCTGCCCTCGGGTGATCAGGGGTCTTTACACTCAGAAGCTACTGCGCAAAAAATTTGGCTTAAAATAGTCACGTGACAAAAAAAAACAACCTAGGCGGTGGACTCCACCATAACTTTTAAAACTATTACAACAACAAAATAATTTTTGTTCATATTAAGATTCAAAAATGTTCTTTTATATGGTATAAATTTAAGATCCGTACGCATTTTTCTCGAATTTTGCAAATTTTTATTTTTTTGTCTGAGAAAAATAGAGGAATTATTCTATTCGTCAAAAAAGTTCAAACTGGAAATTTCAACGAATCTCCACTTTTTAGACCTCCCAAAGTTCGGAAAACACATTTTTGGAATATATCTGTCCGTCTGTCTATCTTTACACCAAATTTGCAAATTTCTGTCAAATATTGAACAAAATTTATTCTGAGGAAGTCTGTCTGAATATGAGCTTATATGACAACTATAAAACAAAGAGAGCAAGATGTATAAAATTCAGTACATAGATTTAATATTTATAGTGAAAATACCTAACAAATTTTAAGCCAAATCCAACAAGGGGGTTAACCATCTGTCTGTCTATAGTTTCAGAAACATGCAAACACGATAAATATAAAATGCAATGACTTAAATCAAATTTGACATTTTCAATCTGTATTAAGATAAACGGGAAAAAAATTGAATAGAAAAATAGAAACAAGCATAGCTGTTAGCATTACCGAAAAATTATCTGACATAATTATGACTATTAGCTACGTCAAATGCCAATAAATATGAAAAGGTACTTCATCACTTACAAGGATAATTAAATGCTTATTTGTAATTAAGAGATTCTCAAATTCATTCGACGTATAAATTTATAGAGAAAAATGAATCCAAATTTCATTATATTTCTGACGAATATGGCATTCAGAAATCTTTTAGATATACAAATGAGTGGCAAGAATTTTTTAATGCTTGGCCACGTTTGGGGAATAGCCTCAATAAAATGATTCATCAATTTATTCTTTAAATTTCCAAAATTTATTCCAATACAATTGAGACTTATAATGTGGAAATAAAATTTTATATATGACATCTACATGTAATACAAATTTGGACTTGATTGCAACACTTTGTACTTTCTTGTATATGTAGTGTAGAGAAAGTATAGTAATTGTCAAAAGAAATGCGAACTCGAGATTTTTACGCATCTGTACGTTTTAGACTTCCTCGATTTCGAAAAACACATTTTTGAAAAATGTACGTTTATCTGTTTGTGACCAAGATAATTCAAAGACGCTTTGAGCTAGATAAATTAAATTTGGTATACGATTTAGAAATTTCTATCAAATTTTGAGCAAAATTGGTTCAGAGGAAATCTGTCTGTTCAGCTGTTGGAATATAATTTAACACGATAACTACAAAACGAAGAGAGCTAGATGGATAAAATTTAGCGCACATATTTGATATTTATATAGTAGAGACATATCAAATTTTGAGTCACAGCTAGTGAAAGCTTGACTGTCGGACGATCTGTACTTTCAGAACCATATAAACAAGATAACTCAAAAATATAATGAGTTAAATGTATTAAATGTGATTTTGTGGTTACAATTATATTGTTGTGTCAAATTTTCTTTTGAATTAGTTGGAAAAAACGAGCCTAAAACAAATTTTCGGATGCTATTAATCACATATTAGGAGTTAATCACAAGAGAACTCGCTAAGGATGATGCGATAGATTCAGTAAAAATGCTAAATTCATGCCGAAAGTTAATATTTCTTAAAAATACCATGTAAGACGTTCTCTGGCATAGCAACTTTATTAGAGAGTATGCGAGAAAGTTTTTGGGAGACATGTAGAAGATAAACTGTCTGAGAAGAACTTTATTGTTTCTCCATTCATTGCCACTCTTCCTCAATATAAATTTCTAATAGTTGAAGCTAAAAATCTTTTGATCAAGCCTATACATATTTTGGCCCTTATATTCTTATGGTAAGGAGCTCACTTGCCCATATGCAAACTGGCAACTTAGTCAGTTCACCCCTGTGTGTGCAGTTATTAAAGCTACTGTGGTGAAAACTTATAAGCCAGTTAACAGCTACGCTACACAAGCAATTGATTTTGTATTGTGGTCATGTTACTCGGCTGCGAACCACAAGGTCCCAGGTTCTATCCTCGCTCATACTAATTCGCCACATTGGTGACATCGCACAATGAACCTTCAACCTTCGTACAGCTATTGTGGCGACATCTGCCCACAGCAACACAAACTTGTCAGACTCACTTGGCGTAGCAACAGCAACCACTCACCCACGTACGCTCGCCATAACGCTTGGCGCTACTCAAATGGGTACAGGCACATTAGACTCAACAGCTAAATACGTCACCACTCAACAGCCATATCGTTCGACTCAATGGAGGGAGAGTCTGTGGTGAAAGCATATAAATCAGTTAACAGAGACGCTGTTCGAGCAATTGTTTTTATATTGTGATCATGTTACTCAGCTGTGAACCAAAAAGTCCCAGGTTCTATCCTTGCTCATACTAATTCGCCACACTACTCTTCATTTTGATTTTAGGATGGCTACACCATTCTGACCATTGCCGTGGAGAGAGGATACGTGGAATATGCTAAATTTTTTTCGGGTATCAACGTTGTGAAAGTGGATCATCAAACCAGTGAAGGAAAATCTTCTTTGATGCTGGCTGCCATGAGAAGCCAATCGGAAATCGTTAAATGTCTTCTGGAGCGCGGCGCTAGTGTCCTTTTGGAAGATATGGTAAGATAAACAGATTAATTTAAGATTTATTTTATGAAAGCTTTGATGAATAAAACTGTATGGATTTTTTTTTTTTTAAATTTCGTCTTATGACTTAGATAGTGCGTTATTTTTGTAGATTGGAACCACTGCTTTGTGTGCAGCTTTCGTTCAAGATCAGCCAGAAATTGCAGAAATGCTTCTTGAGACTTTGAACAAAAAAGATCGAGACATTTATGTGAAGGTGAGGTGAAAAAAAAATCTTTCGATTCATTTTCTACACTTTGAGGAATTGCATAGATTCATGAAATTCACTCATAGATTATAATCCATCCATTCATTTATTCTGTCATAAAAATGAAAAATTCATTTTAAAAAAGAATGGTTAGAAATAATTAATACAATTTTTTTTATCTTTCATTTAATTACGCATGCATGTTGTTCTTTCAAGTCTTGATTTGCATTCAATTAAAAAAAAAATTAATATATTTCAAAGACTGAATATATAAGCATCTTGTATTTTAGAAATAAAAATTTGCATTTAAGTTTATTAAGTGTTTTTTTTTAATGTCGATTTGTCAGTAATTTTAAAGATTAAAACATGATTTAGGGAATAATAAAACGTGTTTTTTTTTAAATACATTTACGTAGTTCGATTTAACCGGCTCTAAAGTTCAATCAAAAGTGGCCATGGTCATTCTAAATCAGTGAGATTGACGTTCCCGAAGCTTCCTCGCAATTTCCCTAATGACAGAGTTACCCCCCCCCTCCCTCATTGTTCACTCGAATGTAGCTTAACGCCAAATTTGGCAATCTTAAAGTTACGGCAACCCCTTTACCCGCCCTTCCGGTGGAATCTTTCAGGGGTTCATTAGAACGTTGACCCGCATCGGCTCCCCAGCCACCGCAGAAGCTGTAAACAACTTCAGTTTGTAAATCTTCACACGAGGCACGAGTTCCCCCCTCGATCCCTCTTGTGGTTTTCTGGGGTGCTTTGATGTCTGTCTACTTTACCGATGATTGTCGTGCCTCGTCTGAAGATTCTCCGGTCGTAGGAACGCCTTTTAAGGCTTAACAAAGCCAACAGCTGTGCAATACCGCAATCAGCCATGTATTATATGAACTACTCCCTGCAAAAGGAGTGCATATAGTTGTAAATAAAGAAGTTAAGCAAAAGTACAATCCACTGCTCACTTCGAATCAAACTCATAAAACCATGGTTCTTGGACAAGGCATAAACGCCACAAAGGCTCAATTTATTTTTCCAAGTTCCATGCATGAGCCCTTTGTATTTCGCAGTACAGTAGACTCCCGATTATCCGCGCCTGCCGCACTAATTTTTTTTTTTTTTTTTTTTGCTTCTAAGCAAAGAGAAAATGCTTCCAAAGCAAGAAGCAAACACAAATGACTGATTTCTTCAAAAAGGTGTAGTTTTACAGTTATGCTTTTGTAATTACATAATACATTACAGTATTAAAACAGTGCATATGTATTCATTTTTCTGTGTATCCTTGACGCCTCTCGTAAGTACAAAGCACTTTTCTGTTTTCATTAACAAAATGCATTTTAGGTTAGTTTTGAGTGATATACTAAAATAGTAAGCGTTAGTTAAACATTTCCTGCTGTTTATTTTACGTTTTATTGTACATAAAACGATTTTTCAAAGTTGGAATGACTGTTTTCTCTTTTGCTATACCCGTTTTTAGTTTTTTTCGGATTATCCGCGCTTTTTGTTATCCGCGGCGGCCGCGCCACCCAATTCCGCGGATAATCGGGAGTGTACTGTATATTGTAAAAGGATAGAGATAGATAGATAGAGAGAGAGAGAGGAACATAACTTTGAGACTGCATCTTATATACTGATTGAATTTAAGATATGGTACACTGAATTACAGTTTTAGTAATAAAGTCACATATTAAATTTCATTCATTTAAGTCATTGTGTTTTGAATTATCGCGTTCAAACGCTTGCAAATATACAAACTGACAGACGGTCACCTCTTTGGTTATATTTGACTCAAAATTTATTAGGGCTTCACACTTTAGATTGTAAAGCAGTATACCATTTTTTTTTTTTCCATCTAACTTTTTGCGTTTTGTAGTTATCATTTTCATTTGTACTCAGGTGAATGAATAGACAGATAGATAAATTTCTTGAGGATGTATTTCGTTGAAAATTTGATAGAGATTTATGAATTTACTGTAAAGACCGCACATCTAACTTCATTCGCATAGCTCGAAGCATTTTCGAATTATCCTGTTCATAGACAGACAGACAAAACACCAAAAAGTTAATTTTTTGGACGCAGGGTCGTCTGAAATGTTGAAATTCGCCAAAATCTCGAGGACACATTTTTTGACGATTATAAGGCTTCATCCTTTAGACCAGTCGAATTGTGACCTTGAAAAATACATAATAAACATTTTTTGATGTAAATTATTGAGTTGATACCAAAACAGGCATCTAAGTTTGCATTTAGATATGATAATGGATAAGATGGTGAAGGGGTGGTAGCTCACATTTAAAATTTGTTTTCGCATTTAAATAAAAAATTATTAATCTGAAAGAAAATTCATAAATTAAAAAGTTGCAGCTATTTAAATGATTTATAAAATGAGCTATAGTACGTAATAATAGCTTAATTAATCAAGATTAAATTTTAAATATTATTTTTATTTTTCCTTTTTCTTTAATTTCTCAGAATTTTTTGGAATTTCACTTAGGAAAGTATTATATAGAAGAATTAGCAAAATTTTCAAGTCAATGTAGACAGTATCTTTTTGAAAAACTCGACTTTGTTGGAAATAATACAACCGTCTGAAAGCGGCTATGAATACTTTTCTATCAATCAAAATTCGAAATCGAAAAAAAAAAAAAAAAATCCTATTCTACAAGTATTATTTTGCGATTTGAAATGGGAATATAATACATGATTTAAAAAAAAAAAAAAAAAAAAAAAAAACCAATGTAAAATTAAATCTGGTTTTGATATTTTTCTTAATTCTTCAACCTGAATTCATTTTCACCGGCTTACGTTCACAGATTTTTTTTAAAATCATTCATTATGATGTCATTTGAAATCGTAAAATAATAGGATAGGATTTATTTTTTCATATCGCAGATTCTGATTTATAGGAAAATACTTATAGACATTTTTTCTATAACCTTTTTCTTTCAACAAAGGTGAGTTTTCAAAAAATGATGCAGGCATTAATTTGATTCAATTCCCAGTTAGTTCCTTTTATATATCACGTACTCAAATGTTTTTCTAAAGTTTTAATAAAATTCTTATATTATAAACACGTATAGGTACAGGTTTTCTAGAACAGGTACTTAAATTTTATGGTATTAGGCATAATTTCACCCAAATGACTACCATTCTTCAGTTATTAGAAATTAACTGAAATCTCAGAAAGCAGAGAAATGGGATTTATTATGGAGAATAGTACAGTAAAAGTAGAGAATGTGCGCTAGGAGTTCATTGAAGAGAATATGTTCGAGTAATTAATAACAATGAAATTCAAAAGGGGCAGAAATAGTTTTAAATGTATTAGAACACTTCATTCATTTCATGTAAATAAAAGAGTTAGAATCTGACTATTTGACTACAAGCACATGTTTAATTTAGACTATCTAAAGAAATACAATTATATCTACAGGATTTTTTAAATTTAAACTATCTACAGGACTGTAATTATATCTACAGGACATTTTTAATTTAGACTATATACAAGACTGTAATTATATCTACAGGGCATTTTTAATTTAGACTATATACAAGACTGTAATTATATTTAAAGGACATTTTTATTTTAGACTATTTATAAGCCTGTATTTTCAATCGAAGGTATTGATTTTTTATAAAGAAATTTCATATTGCTCATTATTTTAATAGATTCAGTTGGGCTCCTGGAATTTTCGACATTTTGATTTCATTAAAATATTGAAAATGAGCAAATAAAACCTAGAAATAATTCAATCTATCATCAGAAAATTTTTATAATCTAATGGACTAGTGCATCAAAAAATGAATAAAATGTTTTAGATAACTTACTTATACTGTTTTTTCTTCCAGAAACGTATCGAATTACTGTACAGACCAAGAGCTTGTTCCAGCTTTGAGATCAGCTATTTTTATAAGAACGTTCTCTTTAGAGTTATTTTGTCTATAAAGAGACGACTGGAAAATGGCGTCGAGTTCCTTATAAAATACAAAATCTTTTTTGCCTTACTGAAGTGCATCGAAATGAATAAAATCGATTCTGAACTTGTATGGCAAGCATTTCATTTAGCTGCTTGCCTTATGTACGACAGCATCCCTAACAACACACTCGTTTTGAAAAACATGGCGGAACTTTATGTCGAAGCCAAAGGGTTGGATTTCTCACTCAAAACTTTCAGCTGCTTCAAGAACAATTCCGAAATAAAAAATGCTGCTTTTCTACCAGTCCAGGCTTGTTGTATCGAATGCTGCCAAGGAAGACTGTGGTTAAAAGAAAATTTTTGCAGAATTCGGAAACATGTAAATGAATTCAAGAATAATTTACCATCCCTCAAATTATGGCATCAAGAGGAATTCGGTAAGGCTAAAGTGGTTTATGACCATTTTGAAATGATAATCAAAAGTATAACAACCGAAAAAGAAGACTTAATTATTCACCAGACTTTGCCAGCGACATACAATGATTCTCTGGACAGTTTTGATAGTTCTTTGGAAAGTGGATCTGTTGCTGACAGTTTTGAGAGTGCACCGATCCCTACGGAGGTTAAGCCTCTGAGAGTAGCCAGTTCTGCACCTTTACCGTCTGCCAGTACCCAAGTGAAGAAGAGAGCTGAGATTTCTCGGAAAGTGAAGAACATAAAATTCCACACAAAATTTGAGAAAAAGAGCAAAACAAACACTACCTCACAAAAGATTAATGTGAATTTCCCAATCGAAGTTTTCCAAAACTCTTCCAAGAGATTGAATCTTCCGGCATTAAACTCACAGACTGGTTACGCAGATGCCCTAAAAAGGAATCTGAATCATAAAACTGAGAGTGAAATGAAAGCTGAGCACTTAGAGGAAAAGCTCAGTGGAAGTTTGCTTGGAAAGGTAGATATATTTGTAGATTTAACTGAATTTGTTATATGTTCTGTAAGATATTGATGTTAATATTTGGAAGACCGAACATCGATCGGCAGTTTGTATGCGTGTGTAAAATCGTGTTTCTTTTTTTTTTTTTTTTGGAGAAAACATTTAGATACGAATCATATACTGTTTACATATGAATATTTTTCAATCTTACCTACATGTGAACTGGTCATTTAAATTTAAAACAAATCACGAATGCACTTAGTTCAACATGTTATTCGAAACAATCTGATATATTACAGCAATCATTTTACACTTTATCTATCATTACTTAGAATTTTGAACTGGCACTCAGTTTTACCACGGTGAAAAAAGGGTCCGAGATGGCGCTAT
Organism: Argiope bruennichi; assembly: GCF_947563725.1. Classification (NCBI taxonomy): domain Eukaryota; kingdom Metazoa; phylum Arthropoda; class Arachnida; order Araneae; family Araneidae; genus Argiope; species Argiope bruennichi. The sequence goes on from NC_079156.1 coordinate 111,816,152, forward strand.
GTGACATTGTCAGCATGAGAGCAGATAGAAAAAAAACTCTAAGAGCTATAAAAAATGTTTTTTTTTGTGTGTGTTTGTGTAAAAACGCATTTTTTTCAGGAAAGGCATCTATACAGATAAACTTAAAAAGCAAAAATATTAGGTATAAATACATAAGTAAAAAATAAAACAAAAAGAGCGACCGAACCGAGGATCCGCGACATGCGCGTTATTTATGTTGTTCCGACCACCACTATACTGCACCGCCCACACTTCGAAGCTGAAGTTGAATATACCTATTCTAATAGTTAGTTATAAAAATCGTTTTTAAGCGTAAAATTGCGTTTTTCAAGATATACACCTATATAGATAAACTTAAAAAGCAAAACCTTATCTAAATATAAAATTTAATCCAAATCGTTAGAGCCGTTTCCGAGATAAACGAAATAAATGAATTTGTATATATACAAGAATTGATCTTTATAAGTTATGAGGTATAAGAAGTGAAAAGATGAAAAGGAATCCACAATTACATTAAAAAAATTTAATAACAATAATTATAATTCATGTGGAATAGTACAGTTATAAATAATCGCCATTGGCATTGAAACATCTGCTTCCAGCCCGTAGCATGGGAAGGGATGGCTTCATTCTAAAACCTCCTGAGTTGCTAACAAGTCCAGATGCTTGGGCACACACTGTATACAAACACGGCCATAATCAAACTTTTAGTAGATTATATGATGCACAGTTTCTTTGCTTATTGACAATTCAATGTAGTTTTTTGTGTAGTGATCGGAGCTTCGGTATAAGTTCCTCTTCAGCCGAAATGGGCTGAAGAGAAACGTCTTGGGCAGGTCAAAACATGCTCCTTCCCAGGACGTGACGAGTCCTTGATATTCACGCGCCCCGTTCATATTGCTGACACCACCAGAATATAGCATACTGTGCGAGACACTACTCCCCTTACATCTCTCTCAAAAATTCGTGAAGCATGTTTCCCTTCAGTTCAAAGAAATTGGATAACTGTTATTTGTTCTGATTTAGAGGAATTCATCATGCAGTAAATTGAGGAAAAAAACTATCCAAAAATGAGGATAGTGATACGAAGCCGTTAATTATACATGTGCAACTTGGAATTTCATCATGCCATGTATCGGCTAACACATTAACTCATTGGAATTTTATACAATGTTTATTTGGACACGCCTTATACTTCAAATGCTCTCTGTAAGTTTTAATTTGCATTCATTGTGATGCGATTAGAACACTGAGAATTCTGTCTCTTAGAGACTTCTCTGTTTAGACTTAATTTGAGAAGAATAAGCGAAAATTTTTGCCAGAAGCGATTCTTGCTTAATTTGAAATTATTATTACAATTATATATATATATATATATATATATATATATGTAATGATATTTTAACTCTAATTTCAATTTAATTAATTTTCATAGTAACTTCATCTTAATTTAGCCCATAGTAACTTCATTCTAAAATATTCTCTTATTTCGTGATCCAATTCCACTGTCTCTACTTAATTAATTCAAGAGAAGCTTTGTTAAATTGTTGAATCAGCTAAAATTTAACTTTCCCACACTACGCGTGAAGAGGTAACATACCGCTGATCAAGCAAATTCTTTTTTAAAATCTCCCTTTGTTTCCCCTACCTTGTCCATAAGTATAATGAAAATCCCTATCGAAATCTCATAATACATTAGCACTGTAAAGAAATATTTTCCCTATCAAAATCATAGGTTATATAAGACCAGGGATAAAATGTCCAAGAGCTCTTCCCTCATTCCTCTCTGTGTCGTTCTGTGTGCTCGTCGCTTGTACATATGCTTGCTTCTTCAAAATGAAATAAAACGACGTCACGAAATTAAAAGTATCTTCATTGCCTTCAACTGCATCATGCTTCACCACAAATAATATTACATATATATATATATATATATATATATATATATATATATATATATACAAATTTAACCAATTAGTGTCAAACATACAAAAGAGAATAAATCAGATACGTTTTTTAAAACAAAAAAGTTATTTAAATTAAGAACTATTAAGAATTCTTTGTTGAGAAAGATATATTATTTTGGTATTAACTAGATAATTAATTTAAAAAGTCTTAAATTCGTTTTTGTATTATGATTTAGATAATGTGACTTATTAATCTATATGACTTACCTTCAGAGGTTTTTCGAATAAAATAATCCAATTATTTAGAAATAAATCCTAATGTTATTCATTCATTCAGAATACTAAAAGATAGAATTTCCGAAACCAATACTCTTAACTTAATGTTTATCTTTTTGAACTGGGTTGTTTTTATAGTTTCAAGACAGAAATGCAAGTGATGTTTTTGTATATATGTTGGGTTAATCGAAAAATATTATGTATATATGCACATAGTTTTAATTTGATCCTTAATTGCAGAAGGAATCTTACTCTAGCAATGCCACTTGATCCAAGTTTATCGTCACCCTTTCAGTAATAACTCCCTCATCTTTTCTAAGACATAGGCATGCCCCAGGCAAATAAATCACTAAATAAAGTAAACATTATATAGATATGAAATTGATTTCATTATAAAGGTAATTTCTTGATTTTTAAGATAATGTGATAACCATTTTTGTGAGATAATAGTTTTGGAAGATATGGTAATCAGTTTCCACAGGGAAATCATAGCAATTACTTCTCTGGCAACAGTTAAGCTTATTTTCGCACTCGATTAAGCTTTGTTTCATGTCTATTTGTTAAGTTTTTATACATTTTCTCTAAGATCATATTCGATTATGTTATTATCCAGAGCACTTTTTATAATATTTTGTAACTTCGTTAATTAGTGAAGCGTTGAATTACATGCAACTTCAAAAGCGTACATTGAAGCAGTCTGAAACCTTCGTATAGCGATTTGTTTACATCTGACTGTTGCCATTCGACAATATGTAATAAGAGATATTCCTTTGCCTGGGTTAAACCAAAAGTGTTACACTTCAAATTAAAGAGCTTTGTTATACGGATAGCAATCAACTGTTGAAAAGTGTATTTTTCTGAGACATATTTTATATGCTTTTGGTTATTAAGAGGATAAATCTCAAAATATTTAGTTTAAAAATATATTTATTTTGAATTGCTACTGTTACCACAAAGATTAACACACTTTTTAAACTTTCTCTGTTTCAGATAAATACAGAAAAGGACTCTTCAATGAAACAAAACATTCCAGGCGTTATTAAACATGTGAATAAAACTGATTGTATAAAACAGAAGACTCATTTAAGTGTCGAAAGCGATATCAATGAGAACATGGTGAGTGAATCGAAATCATATGCTTCTGTAGTTAGTAAAAACAGTGAAACCAGATCCATGAATGCATTGAAAAACGTGAAAAGTGACCCGATCACAGGAGAAGAAAAAAGTGGTACCCTAAATGAAATTAGCAATATCTGGAACAAAGTAAAAGAACCATATAAACTGTTTTCTTTCATCACGAAATTATATCCATCCTCAAATAATACATCAGATGACCAGAAAGCTACATCGCATGCGATTTACGAAGATGAAAGGCAATTTCCTGTACTATTGAATAGTCCTCTGGACCAAGAAGAAATGGGCAATGAAATAACCTGTTCTTATGATAAAGATGTCGATTTCAAAGAAAACGATATTTCAAAAGACACTAGCACGGAAAAGAAAGAGTATTCAGAGTACAACACGGGGCTGAATCCATTACAGGGCATAAAAGATTATTCTTTGGATTTTCAATCCAAAGAGAAACACGTAGAAGTGGAAGCTGAAAATCTCTTTTGTTTATTTGAAAGTCTTAACCTGACAGAAAAGAATTCTGAAAATATAACTGTAAATTATTCTGGAGGCGACATGGATTTTGAAAGATTTGACGACGAAGAGCAATTTGGGAATCATACTCTGGGGATCAGGGATGATAATACTCTTAAACATAATCACGAAACTGGCGATACTCTGCAAATCGAAATCCCACAGGTGGGCTCACAACGGCTTAATAAAAATGGGCGCATTGATGAAAGATATAGAAAAGGTTCACACAGGACTTATTGTGAAGTGGCTAGAACGAGCATAAATAAAAGAGCTGAAATCATCAACATTCCACCAAAAGATGAAAGGAATGAACATAAACATAAATTTGGGGAGACAGAACAAGACGATTTGAGTTTGAACAGCAGTCATGAAAGTTTAGAATTCATGAATTTTTGCAAAATAATGGATGTGGAGATGAATTCTGAAAAACCATGTTCCGATAATGAGGACAACGGTGAAAAATTGGAGACTGGACAGACTGATTTCAATATGAGTTTAGAAGATACGAGTGATTTTGAGTCAGAAGACATTTCACAAATACAAGTTAACAATCCAGATTTGCCGATTTGTAAAAATTCTGAATCTGAACCAGTTGATTCTCAAAAGAATTTAGTTCAGTTAAAAATTGATAATCAAGAAAATGAAACGTCTGCTTCAAATTTTAATCAGTTTTCAATTGCATTGGATGATTTGGATGAAAGTAACACCATAAATACGAAAGTGGTGAAAAATTCTGATTCTTCTTTTAATGAAAATTATGGAATTGAGAATTTAAATAATAATTACATACCAACATATTTCGAATCAATCAAACAATCAATCGTAACCATTGAAGATCTTAACATATCTCCAGTAGCGTCCCAGATCAAATTGTTGAGATTACAAAAGTATTTGACACTTTATCAACGTATGTTTCTTCATAGTGTCTATAATCGAGGTGTACAAAACGGGCCAGATGATTCAAAAATAGATTCCAAGAAGTTTGTCAACAACTCCGAGCCTCCATTTCTGAAACCGATTAAAAAGAAAATCACCGTGTTTACAGACAATCGTCAATATCCAAACATTGTCATCAAAATAGGGAAGAAGAGCGCGGTAGGTGTTGGAGCTCATAATTCGGAAGATTCTAACTATATTAAATTCTGTAATAAGCTGTCAAAAATGGCCACGGCAAAAATTAATAAACATTGCAGAGATTTTTCACAACTAAGGACAAAGAAGCTTACACCACTGAACGATACTGAAATCAAAAGAAAGACAGCCAGAGAAGAAACCTTGATAAAAAGAAGAGCGTCCTTTATGTCAGAAAATTATATCGACAGCGGTGCGAGTAAGAATCGTTATAATCTTGATTCCGGCTTCCTGCCGCATTTTATAAATTGCGAAAGCAGCAGTAAGTGGTACCACGCGTTGAAAGGTCTCCAGTCTTGCGTATCACTTGGTCAGTTTCTTGCCGATTCTTTTCCTCCAGAAGAAATGGAAGATGCAAATGTGCGTCGTCTTGATTCAGCAATTGGAAAAATTGTGTTTGCTACTAAATTGGAATGTACGTTGAGAGAAGGGTAAGAATTTCAGTTCTCTAAAATTGATTCTAGATTTGTTGAGCCGTTATGAATTAATATAAAGATAATTTCTAATACTATTAGAATTAGTGTCAAAGTGATAATTTTAACTGACAAATATTATCAGTTCATCATATTAACACTTTTTAAGGCGGTGGTAAATATCTTGCCATCGCCTTAAAATATCTTGTAAACATTGTAGCACCAAAACTAACCAGAAACGAACAACATGTAAAGTTCCATCGTGTGAACGGACGTGTGCATAATGGAATGGTCTGATAAAAAAGGTTTCTTTCTTTCTACTCAAAAAACAAAATGCACTCATTTTTGTCGAGTTCGTGGCTTGCACCCCGACCCAGAAATCCAATTAAAAGGCACAGCCATTCCTGTTGTGTCGGTCATTAAATTTTTAGGCCTCTTATTTGATTCTAAACTAACATTCCGTTCTCATATACTTCATCTAAAGAAAAAATTTACCCAGTCTTTAAATATTCTTAAAGTTTCGTCAAATAAAAAGTGGAGTTGCAACAATTCAACTCCATTAAAAATTTGCAGAAGTGTGATTTTATCAAAACTAGACTAGGGTAGCGTGATTTACGACTCAGTAGCAAAGTCTATTCTGCAGCAGCTTGACGCAATACATCATCAGGGGCTCCGACTTGCATCAGGGGCTTTTAGAACTTCTCCTGTTCAAGGCTTATACATAATAACTAAAGAACCAGGTTTACAATTACGACGCCAGAGATTTTCTCACAAATACTTTTTAAAAATAAATCAGAATCCATCACATCCTTTATATAACAGAATCGTAAATCTGATTTATGGACAGTTATATGAGAAAAAGATTTCATTTATTCCATCATTTGGTTTTAGAATCCACTCTCTTTTAGATAGTTTTAACCTAAAGAACATTGACATTTTAACTAAAAAAGATGAAGTTCCCCCTTGGACATGCAAAAGCATTCTTAATATCAATGATTTTAATAAGTTGCCAAAATCTACAACTGTGCCATCTGTTTACATACAAATTTTTTGTGATCATAGGCAATCGTTTGAAAAATACGGCACTGCTTTTACAGATGGTTCCAAAATCGGTGACCATGTTTACTCAGCTGTTATATTTGACCGCATTGTACTTTCTAGGAAGCTAAACAAACATTGTTCTGTTTTTACCTCGGAGATTTTTGCCAATTACACTGCTTTAAGAGCGACAAGACTATTATCAAAGAAAGACTGGATCATATATACCGATTCAAAAAGTTCAATTGAAGCAATTTTGAACTTATCCAGACAAAGCCCTCCTTTGCTGCACAGTACAGTAAAATTATATTTTAAATTGCTGCATCGTAGTTTTAATATTCTATTTTGTTGGATTCCTGTACACGTTGGTATCCCTGGGAACAATCAAGCTGATGTTGCCGCAAAAACAGATAATTCCAATGAAGAAATCTTTGTTCCGTTTCAAGACTTAGATCAAATTTTAAAGCAATGTTCGCTTCGTATGTGGCAGCTTACTTGGGATTCGCAACTTGATAATAAAGTGCATTCCATCCAACCATTTATTTCTGGTTTTAAGAATGACTCTCTCAGCCGTAGAATGAGTGTTGTGTTAACAAGACTTCCAATAAGTCATACTCATTTTACTCACAAACATTTACTTCATTCAGATACAGCTCCAATTTGTGCAAAGTGTAGTACTATAATTTCAATTCGGCATATCATTTGTGAATGCCCTAAATACCGCTTTCTAAGAATAAAATATTTCGGCAGAGATTATCCAAATCTGAAAGATATAATTGGCTAACCTTACCATATTAATGTATTTTCATTTTACTTGAAATAAATTTCATGTATAATATCAAATTTCTATTTTCACTTTGTTATTTTAACTTTACATCCCCTTACTGTAATGAGTAAATTTTTTTGTATTTTAAGTTAACACCAGTTTGGCACAGTTTGGCCAGTATTGGCCCTTGCGCCATAAAAAAACAATCAAATCAAACCAAATCCATCGTGTTCATCTCCTTGTTTTATGTTGTTTCACCAGAATAATTAAAAATAATGCATTTAGTAATTTATATTGCATTCGGTTTTTCTACCACTTATTTCATGTATAATTAATATATTTTAAATTTTGAAATAACTATTAATAAAAAGTTTTACAAAAATGAATATTTAAATGTGAAATTATTTGTATTTCATATTTTTTCTATTGAATAAATCAGTAAAATGTCATTTGCTAGTATTGGGAGGCGGTAAATAGGTTATCACTCCTTTTATAAACAACAGCCACAGCAACAAGATTTAAAAAATGCTTTTTTTGTTCATAAATGATTTTTTTCTCTAATTATAGCGTAAAATGTAAATTTTGAAACAAAACGGCTTGTGTCCGTTAAAGGGTTAAAAGTAGTTAAGCTCTTTTAATTTAATTTTACATCTGAAACATTAATTATACATCTCCCGATCAATTAAGAGATTAATATCTCTTAGGTTGATTAGATGGAAATCAGCCATTGCAATTATTAGGCATGAAAAATACTTTCTATATTGTATCCAATTTTGTTTACAAATTGTTATATCAATTTGTAGGCGTTGCAATTGCTTTATATTACTTTGTTTCCTTTTTGATCTCTTTCTCACTACTTTGTTTCCTTTTTGATCTCTTTCTCACTACTTTGTTTCCTTTTTGATCTCTTTCTCACTATCCAAGAACGGTGGCTTTAGGACTCAACCTAAGTTCTCGCCAATGCTGGTGATTCAGATTCATATGTGGCCTTCGGGCACGTCGAGTGGCTGTCTTTGATTTTCATTATAAAAGATGTCTACATTATTTTCATTTTATAATTTAAATTATCTCTTTTAATTAGTAAAAAGCTTGGAATAGAAACGATGTAAGAACTGAATCATTAATCATAACTTCTTTGAATTTCAGCACTTTTGGAACATACACAGGTTTGATTGTCAACACCGGAACTCCAGTTCGTATCCGTCAGTTTGGAATCAGTTCTTTCATTACCGACAGAGCGGCTTTGTCTTTGTCTAAAACTAGACTTCTGAAGCACGAAAAGTTGGCTGCTTTTCATGTAAGAAATTTTATGAATATTCATTTTTTAAAAATATGTTACAGAAGTTATAAAATAATGCTAATGTAATGTAAGAAAATGTTGAACATATGCGGTATATAATTTAAGTCAAGTAATACAAAGAAATCGAAAAACCAGTAAGGTTTGTGAAATTTAAATTAGAAATCTTTTAAAATAATCTGGAAACAGATTATTGAGTATTTAATTTTAACTTCTACGAAGAATCATTTGTTAATGTTTTATTATCTAATTTTAATTAATTGTTTTTATTCTCTGATGTATTCAGTACATCAAAGTGCTCGACATAAAATATAAATCAATGTCTAAATACAATTTAATTTTCAGATATTTGAAGACTGAATGAATTACAGAATTTAAAATTCAATTCAGTTTGATTTCTAGTATAATTGAATAAAAACAGAAGTTATTATTTAATTTATTGATCTTGATATTGTTCTCTAAACCAAATTTTATTCAATTAGTAGACAATTATTGAAACAAAGGCAAATATGCTCTGTTTCTGAGTCACACAAGAGTTTTGAGTGTCATACTTCCAAATCATTTATTTAGTTGTGAAACAAAATATATTATTATCATATTTAATTAAGCATAGAGTTTTCAGTAAAAGAATGGATTTAAGATTTCTAGTGTGGTGAATTGCATATAAGCCAGTAACAGCGCTTCTACCCGGACAGCTGTTTTGGTAAAATCGGATCGTTACTGGACTGTTAAAAAGGTCCCAGGTTCTATCCTCCCGCGCCTCATACCTCTAAAATTGGTGACCTCGGACACTGAACCTTTAACCTTCATACAGCTGTTGTGGCGCCATCTACCCGCAACTAAAGTCGCCAGACTCACTTGGCGCAGCAAAGTCGTCAGACTCACGTGACGCAGCAACCCAAAAGTCGCCAGACACACTAGGCGCATCAGCACCCACACACGCTCGCCATAACGCTTGGCGCTATTCAAAACTGGGTACAGGCCCATTAAGACAACAGCTACTAATAATAATAACTCAATACATCACCACTCAACATCCGTATCGTTCGTCCCCCCCCCCTTCGTCTCACTGTGGTGAATTGCATATAAGCCAGTAACAGTGCTTCTACCCGGACAGCTGTTTTGGTAAAATCGGATCGTTACTGGACTGCTAACCAAAAGGCCCCAGGCTCTATCCCCCCGTGTGTCATACCTCTAAACTAGAATTTGGGTATTGATGATGGCCCATTCTAAAACTGCCTTTATGATGAGAGAGTCACTGCTGCAACAGAGAAACAGTGTTTGTCACATTAATATGTCTAGAAAGGGAGTTGACATGCCTAGCACGTGAGAAAGAAGAGACACTAAAATGCCATTGGTCAATATACAGCTCCGAATTCCATTATTTAAAGAATTTCTCATGCCTGTGTACTTGATGTTACATTGTTGACTAATAAATAGATGTTTTTTTGGAACCAGTGCTTGCTACAATCTAAGTGAAATTTTATATTGATTTTCCACACACTGAACCTTTATTGAACCAGCGATAGTGATCTACCCAAAAATTTCTCTCATACTCTCTAATAAACTTGTCAGAAAAGAACGCTTTACATGACACTGGCGAACGATAGTTACAAAATTTTGGCTTGAATTTAGCACTTTTATTGAATATATCGAGTCATCCTTGGCGAATATTTGGAGGTGAATCCCTGGCATGCGGTTAGTAGTATCTGAAAATCAAATTTGGATTTTAAACACGTTTTTCTTCACCAATTGAAACAAAATTGTCACATAAATCTGCACTTGTAATTACAAAATCCCGTACCAAATCTGATATATTTAAGCCACTGCGTTTCTGAACTATCGCGTTTACATTTTTCTGAAAGTACAGACAGTCAACCCACAGTTGGATTTGGCTCAAAATTTGACAACGCTTTTACTATAGATGTTAAATCTGTGTACCGAATTATACCTATCTAGCTCTCTTTCTTTTGTAATTATCTTGTGAACTTATATTTGAAGAGCGGGATTTCTTTTGAACATATTTTGCTCAAAATGTGATAGAAATCTGAATATTTGATGTAAAGACCGTACACCAAATTTCAACGGTCTAGCTCAAAGCGGTTTTAAGTTATTGTTGTCACAGACGGACATTTTCTAAAAATGTGTTTGTCGAAATCATGGAGTCCCAAAACGTGGAGATTCGTTAAATTTTCGAGTTAGAATTATTTGACAATTATTATACTTTTTCTGTATTAAATACAAGAGAAAGTAAAAATCCATATGAACATAGTAATGTGGTCAATTTTGAGGTAAAATTTAAATAGTATCTAAGAATTTTAAAACAAAAATTACAATTTATGATTTCTTTTTCCTTTCTACCAGGAAATAAATCATTTACGTCTGTAAATGTAATCAATAAATATTTACTGTAAATTTTACATTGATGTTTTATGAACAGTTACTAAAAATAAATCTAAGTCACTGACAAGCTCGAATCCATTCCTTTAAATTTGAAATGATATATCTTAATTTCTACAGGACGCAATAATAAATCCGAAGGACCTTAAAATGTACCTGATTTCAGAACTTTGCGAGTATTCATTGCAGCAGTATTTCAAAATGGCGAAGATATGTCATTCTCAATCAAGAGTTCCGGCTTACTTTTTCAGAAAACTTTTCGTCATCGATCTCGTGGATGGCATTAGATATTTGCATCGCATGAGAATCGTGCATGGACATCTCAAAGTAGGTTAGCCACTTCTTTTCTCTAAAATGAATTATCTTTAAGATAAATCTAGCCGCCTTTGACAACCAGCCGGTTCACCAATCTGAATGCTTGTTAAAATTTTCTATTAAGTGTTTGATGTAATATGTCTTTTAATAGCTTCTCCATCAAAATATTTTAAGCTACAAATTTTGATAGTTATATAATTCACTTCTACTATTATAAAATCCTTAAACTATAATGTACTATGTATCTCTCTAATTTTCTGTCAACTCCCGTAAAATTTCAACTTTAAATTTTACGTTGTAGCATCTCTTTTTCCCCTTGAGCTGAGAACGCCCCCTTGTGGCGTTTTACAGAAGCCTCTTGTCGCGTTTACCGACAAGCAGTTGAACGGGAGACCTGCATCCTGAGGTCGACTTTTTCCTGTGCGCAACCCTTGCGCTAACGCTGAATGTTTTCAGTTGGAAACGGTGGAATCCCTCCACCATACTGTTTACTTTAACTTACTTGTCTATGTGTGTTTAAATTTTGTAGTGTACCTGTGTTTGTGTTGATTAAAAATATTATATTTAAAACCGGGCAGTTCAGTAGAAAATCGCAACACACTCACTATAAGGTGTGAAATAATTAAACTGCTATCAATTAAAAAAACATCTTTTACTGAAACCAAATATTTTTTAAAAATATGAATACTGAGAACAGAGTCGTTCATCTTTTAAGTCTTATGTGTACTACAAAATAATTTCCATGATTTATGTAACATCTCAAGAATTATTTAACAAAAATTTTTCATATTCCTCATAAAATACATTTTTTAGTTTTATTTTCAGAACGATTTAAATGACGCGAATTATAATATTTTATTTTGTTTCGGTCTATAAATGTACATAAAAAAATTATAAAGTCTAAATTTTATGCAGTCTTTTGGTCTTAAGGAATAATATTCTGCGAAATATTCTTAACACTTCAGCTTGTAAATAAATCAATGAACTTTTCTATCTTCTTCTATCAAATCTGATCCATTTTTTGAAGTTTTGAATAGAATAGTTTAGAACAATCAACATTTTCATAATCTTAAGCCAATCAGTCTTCAGAAAATCTGGGCACTGTTGGGGTATCATCTTTGAGACGGTCGTTGAAGTGATCTAAAATCGGACGTATTTATTGAATAGTGTTATTCAAATTTTCATAAATCAGTTAGTTTTAGTGACTGATTTAGTTGATTGGAGCGCAACATTTTTTAAAAAAATATTGGTGTCTCAAGAATATTTTATTAAATATGATTCGAAGAGCAGACGATTTAGATAAAAACTAAACATTCGTAATTTATTAGAGCATTTATTAAATATAGTTAAATATAATATGATCATTTATACCATTTTAACGCACGTATTTCTATTATTAAAGGTTTGTAAATTAGCCGTTGGACCCTGAATTGAAAAAAAATATATATTAAACTATGTTTTTATTTTAAATAAAGCTGGTTTACTGAATTAATTATGTAGACGTTTTAAGAGTGAGTTAAAGCATTTGTCTTACATTTATTTGCAAATTCGATTTTCGGATACTATTAATTGCATGCCAGGGTTTAATTCCCAAAAACTCGCCAAAGAGGACACGATAGATTCAGTAAAAATGCTAAATTCACGCCAAAAAGAATAATATTTTGTAACTATTGTGCGCCAATGTAATGTAAGACGTTGTCTGGAGTGACAAATTTAGTAGGCGAGGAAGTTTTGGGGAGACCAATTCCACTGGTTTTTAAGTTCGCTGATTTTAAAATTTTAGTCAAAATAAGCTTTATTAATAAAGTGAAATAAGAAGATAATAATAATATTTTTTTAAATACAATTCTACTTATTTACTATATTTCAGATCTCGTGCTTCAGAGCATTGGGAAAAAAATAATTTATTGTTATTGAAAAGCAGTCGAAATTTGTATCGCTTTATAGTTTGTAAAAGTATTGTTTTTTTCAGTCATGATTATGCTTTATTTTATTCTCTAAATTAACACATAATTGGAATTTTCGAGGTTATATTAAAATTAATTAACATTTTTTAAAAATTTTTTGCTGTTATGAACTAAAATGATAATCCCTCTGTAAAGTGAGATATAATGCCAAATTTGAGGGGTTTTTATGTCATTACTAAAAATGATTTTTTTAAAAATTTATTTAGCCATCAAATATCATGGTGACCAGCGATTACAAGCTGAAACTATCTGATTATTTCTTGCTCGACATCGCTTCATTGAGCTGGGGTATTAGAATATTGGATCCAAAAATTCGACGTGAGTATCAAATGATAATGTAAATTAATGTTTTTATACGTTTAAATACTGTTTTAGCAAGATTTTCATGAATTATAAAAATATTTATTACATCAAAATATAGAAATTACCAAATTTTCATATCCAGAATGAAAATGGAAGAAAATATGTATGAAAATTAGGAAAAAAATATCACACTGTTCCTCCATTTATGTAAATTGATTATCTGTTTGTTTTAGAGGATTTCGATAAAATTTAAAATAAAATTTCTAAAACATTTAAATCGCTTTTAACGGTGTTTTGAATGTTTATAGTAGTTCATTCAATAAGAGGGTTTAAAATTTTTACACAATCAATTCTCTTCAGGTATAATATTCCAATTCCTTGTTGTAATAACTAACCAGCCGAGTAGTCTTCCAAAAATTTTCTCGCATATTCTCTAAAAATTTGTCATGGCAGAGAACGCCTTACATAGCACTGGCGTATGATAATTACGAAATATTTTTTGGCGTGAAGTTAGATTTTTACTGAATCTATCGAGTGTTTCTGGGGGAATTTTTATTCGATTAATGCCTAGCATGGGGTTAATGATACCCAAAAATCGAATCTGTGATATATAGAGACTGTTTTATCAACCAATTGAAGCAAAAATTGACAAAAAACTGCATCAAAATGTTGTGGATAATGTTGGTGAAGTTTGTATTGCCGCGGTACCATAATAATACTTTCGTAATTGCAATGGTTGTTCACATATCATATCCATCTCGTCTTATAAATGTTCTCCTGTCATAAATCTTTAGCTTTTTAATAGTCCAGTTTAATTCAGTTACATTAACGTCCCGTTTTAAAACAACACTAAGGATATTTTGGGACGGACCTCGTAATTGTGAACTGCAGTCAGATGACGAGGACGACACACGAGCTGGAACCATCTCTCCAAAGTTCCGCGCTACACCACACCAAAGGGAGGACATTTGGCCCTGATGGATTTAGCGTGCCCCAGACCGGCTTACACGACGGTTCTTTGGCGGAATCGAGCATAAATCTTTAGCTTTTCAACAGTCCAGTTTAATTCAGTTAAATTAACGCCCCGTTTTAAAACAACAACACTAAGCCATCAGTTCTAAGCACTTAACAGCCATCCAGTTCTAAACCCAAGACTTTACCACCAGGTTACCGAAGCCCAGCTGTTTCAATCCACGCAGGCTTATGTTTGGCTATAGGTAGAACATTCCACAAATTTTTTAATACTATATCAACTGCCTTTTATTTATTTAGTGAGAAATCAAAATTCAAAATCAATTTAAAAACTGAAGTGTAAATTGATTTTATAGTGATTTTTTTTTTTCTCCATTTTTAGCTATAGGATCAGCGATTTCGAAATTCTGCTGGAGACCGACGGAACTCATCTTGGCTGAAAATGAAACCGATGCCAGGGCTTGCGTCACTGCGGCTTCGGACATTCAGGTGATAAAATGCTTTCACTTCTGCTTCCCCCCCCCCTTGTCAATACTGTGTTTCTTATGAAACGCGTAGCTATCGAACCCTATCTTTAAAAACTAGCTCATAAAATGCAAGGTAGTTATAATATTTCACCAGATATATTGGGGTCTTAATAATTTCCTAAAACTTAAAGAAAATCAGTAAAAAATTGCAAGGAACACAATATCATAAAATAATACAATTATTTTCAATTATATTGTCAAAATACTACATAAATAAAATAAAGGAAAAGATTTCTGATACTAAAGCAAAGGAAAAATTCATTAATCCTTTGACTTCATTTGACGTATCAGTACGTCATGCATTTGTTTGAGCAAAGACGCGCATGACGTTTTGATGCGTCATAAAATCTACTGCTCTTACTTATCCACAAAATTAAATATGTTCCAAGTGTTAAAAAAATTTTTAATAAATGTACCCAAAGGGTTAAATCAACATTTATATATGATTTTCAACATTTATTATAAGCATTTTATCACATTTAATTATTTCAATTATTTTTAAAGAATGGTTAAAACATTTTCATAGTTTAATATTGCTGCAAGTCCATTGATTTCTGCAATCACGGTTAAAATTCTGAAACAACCATTATTCGGCCATTAGATTTGTCCAGTTTTCAATTTTCAATTTTTTGTTGAAAGCAATTAAATATTATTAAATTAAAGAATCAAAAATTGATTTTACGAATATATTTGTACTAATGCACAAAGAACATATTTTTTAAAATTATTTTTTAATAAATTTCTATTTTTTTCTCCATTGTGTATTATTGTAAATATCCTAGTATCCGAAATCGCCTTTGTTTTCAACTCACTACTAAGAACAGCTACTTGTATGGATTAAAAATTCAATTCAATTAATCGATTCACTGATAAATAAGTTTAGAAAATATAAAAATTCCGACAATACACAAATATACAACTTTTGAAATCTTTAACTTATCAATAAGTCAGCTAAACACAGTTAAGAAATTCCATTTTTTCAATCATGAAACAAGTTGGAAAATGTTTAAAACATGGAAAATAAAAGATTGCTGAATTATGCGCATAGCTACATTAAAAAAACATCCACTAGTTTTCTTCCAGTAGATTCAACAGCTGACCCCAATCTATAGTGGTTCTTCTCATGGCAGTGAATTGATACACCGTGATAAGATTACATAAAGAAACAACCAAGAAGCAGGTGGTTCCATGGTGTAATGGTTAGCACTCTGGACTTTGAATCCAGCGATCCGAGTTCAAATCTCGGTGGAACCTGGGCATTATTTATTTTTCTCCCTTTTAATTATTTTTTTTCAATTCCTATTATCAGTTCACACTCTCCCTATATATATATATATATATATATATATATATATATATATATATATATAATATATATATTGTTCAAATTTTTAATCGTTAATAAAATACTTTTTATACATCCACTCAAGTTCAAATACATTTTTTTAAACTTGTAGTGGATGACACTTGATGTTAATACAGTTTTTTTTCAAATATTAATTTATTAATTAAATTTAATTAATTCCGTCGACCATTTTCGCCAAACCTGATATTATCGCCAAAAGGTAGCTTTGCGCCAATAACCACAAATTACTTTTCATTATGATGGCGCATTATTCATTATGATTGCCACATTCTCGCCAATCCTTTGGCGTATTTTCGTTAGCGTTGACAGGTCGACGGTATAATCCCAAAGTATTTTCCGAAGTAAATTTAAGTTTCTCAAAGTATTTTTTTCCCCTTTTTTTTCGGAGTTCTAGAAATTTGATGGTTACATTAAAAAAACAATCGATAGGTTCTATAAAATAATGCCTTCAATTTAATCTGAAATTTTTTTATACTTAATAATTTTTTGATAATTATTTAATAAAAAGTAACAAAAATAAAAATTTTCTTTGTTGATCAAAGCAGGAATTGAATTAAATGTTTTTTTTTCACATTACTTGTTTTAAATCTTTTTCATGAAGTGCTAAAACAATTCTATTCAGATAAAAGCATGTGTTCGAAACTGACTGATATATATTTCAATATAGAATAATTTAAAATAATCCATTTTAAACATTGTGATGATATTATTTAGTTATAAAAATATTTGTTATTTGTAATATATATTACTGGAAAACGGGGATTCCAAAAATTAGTTTTCTAAATTGAAAACGCAATTGTCACACAAGATCTAAAATTAGGAATGCCTCCAACTTTTACATCAAATTTGGTTTCTAATTATCGCATTCACTTTGAAGATTCGTTTGCATCGACAAGCTATGTTTTAAGCAGTAACACCCATATGTTAAAATGGTTTATTCTTGCTTTCACATATACAAAATATACAATATCACATATACAATATTTACTTTAGTATACGAAGTACAGAGAAAGTATTCTCTGCGCTAAAGTTTTTCTGTACTAATTTCTGAAAGTAACCTTCAAAAAACTGAAATCAAGATTTCAACAAATATTCGCATTTCAGACATTCCCGGGTTCGAGAAGCACATTTTTGGCATTATGTTTGTATATCAGTTTGTCTGTGAATATAATAACTCAAAAAGCTTTGAGCTAGACGGATGAAATTTAGCATGCATTTTTAATCAAATTTGTATATTTCTCTGAAATTTTGCATGAACTCCATTTAGAGGAAGTCTATCTGTCTGGCTCTTTGTGTACAAATGCACTCGACAGACAGACAGAAGTGTGATTTAGAAGGTAAAACGTAACGTAAAAAGCTAGATAGATAAATTTGATGTCCAAGTTTAGTACCTACAACATCGATTGTTACCAAATTTTGATCTAAATCTTTCAAAGAGTTTATTATCTGTCCGTCTGTGTTTTTGCATGTATATAAAAGCTGTAACTCATAAGTGTAATGACTTAAATCAATGAGATTCCGTATGCCGTCTTGTATTTATAATTGAAGTTCTACGTCAAATTTTGGTTACAATAAGTCTGGAGAAAAAAGGTAGGGTAAGATTTGGGATAAGGCCTTTATTGGAGCAGCTGGAATTATCTCCCTTCGAGGAAGTTTCAGGGAAATAATTCCAGCTGCTTATGCTTGGAATTAGCTTTATTCCTTAACTAAAAATGTATAACTGTCTAAAACGCAACTTGTTTTTCTCTGTTTTGTTCTACCTTTTTTTTCTTCCATTAAGAACTTTTTCCATTTTTTAAGAAAATTATTTTTTATTTTATACAACAAGATTTAAAAATTCAGTTAATATTCAGTCCTTTAATATTCAGTTTAAATACTTTTTCCTTCGTACACTAAAAATCTTTCAGAAAAGTTTAACAAAATGTTAATTTGTTTCTTTTGAATACTATCAAGCGAAGCGTGCAATGGAAAATGAATGCGAAATAATAATGCTTCTTGAAACTCTCAATTGCTTTCAGAAGTTCTCTGGACTTATTGTCTACATTTTGCAGAAATTTAGAAGCTATATACAGATAATTTTGCAGGCTTAATTTACCATTAGCAGCCATCTTTGGCGATCAGTTGATTCGCCAAGAATAATGATGTTTAAAATTTTCAGTTAAATATTTTATGTAGCTTGGTTTTGGTGGCCTCCTGAAGAAAGTCTTTTTAAGTTTCAGATTTGATAAACACAATTCACATTTTGATTTTATATAATTGGCATTATCTGACTATGAATTTGAGAAAAAAAATGACTTTAAGATATCATAATAGTTATGATGAAGTAATATGAACTATATTAAGTATAAAAAATAATTTAAAGACAGTTGAAAAATAACCTTTATTCAGAACAAATATTTTTTTCATGAAACATCAGAAAAGCGTAAAAATTAAAATACACAAAATAGAAAAATTGTAAAGTTACTAAAAACAATCTTTTATGTCTATATATCAAGTGCAAAATTTGTTTTATCAAACATATGGAGATCATAACCAAATTTTAATGAGTAGAGCTTTAGAGGCAATAATATAAAAAAAATCAAATAACGTATATCGGAAGTAAGAAAACTTCTATTAAAGAATTAAAACTATATTACAAATTTGATCCGAATTTTTTGATGCTTTTAGGATTTAATAAATAAATTTAATAAATTTTTAATAATTTTTTTACTACATCCAACAAGATTTAAAATTTTTAATAGTAAATCGACAATTTCTTTTTTGTTGATAAATTAAAAAAAAATATCTTAAATTAATTAACTCATATTTGAAACAGGAAATATAATTTAAAGTTTTTCTATTATTAAATAAAACTTTTAAAATAAATAGAAAACTTATCAGTATCATATTTTACATTTTAAAACTTGAACTGTTCCTTAAGAGACAAGGAAAAGTACAAAATATAAAACTCAGGTTCCACCGAGATTTGAACTCGGATCGCTGGATTCAAAGTCCAGAGTGCTAACCATTACACCATGGAACCACCTGCTGCTTGGTTGCTTCTTTTTGATGCCTTAACATAACAACTACGCACAAGAAGAATAAATGAGCCTTTCGAGAATGAGATCGGCTGTTTACACTATCATCAGAATAACAATTCCATGTTCGTTATCACGTAAAAGCCAGAGAACTTTTCGTTGATATTCCTCTCTCGTCATTACGTACCACCATATACTCACATTGAATCGTGCAGAAATGTACCAGGTTTGTTTTCAGCTCTTCTCCACTTTCTTGCATATGAAGTAGGCAAAAAGAAATCACTGCGATTGCCATTAGGCGAAAAGAAAAGATTTTTTTTAACATTTTATTTAATTTGATCAGTTTCATGTCTATAAAAACGAAATTTTATAATCGATTTTTCATTCTCTTTCTTAGTGTTACTAGCTTAACATTTTATACATGAGTCTATTCTTGATGAAAATGTTTTTCAATATTTTTCAGAATGTAATTGCATTTTAATCATTAACTAAAATAAATTTTGATTCCGCATCAGTAGTTCCATCTGGTAGTGAATTTGAAAAGCATTATATCTGAAAATGCAGAATTAAAAAATAATTAATTATCTGCTATTTAGTACACGTATAAATTTTTATTTTTAAAATTTATTTTAAATTTTATTTTTTTAAAAAAAATCTCTTATAAGAACTGTCTAACTATAATTAAGACTGTATAGGAGCATGAGAAGTCAAATATTCAGTATGCTAAATTTATGAAATTTCGAATACAAATTCAGAATTTTTCTCATAAAAATCTTAGATCTTTTAAATTAAATTTTGTACTAACACATTTATGAAGAATTTGTCTAACGACCTGTCTCTCTGTCTATCCTCGTGCATTAACACAATAGTAAACAAACTGACGCAAAGAAAACTCAAGAAGAAAACAATGAGCTAAATGAGATGAGATTTGACATAATCTTCTATTACCAGCATTGCAGCTTTGGTTCATGAATCTTTGAACCAGATTGTGGATGTGTGCTGTGTTTTTGAAATAATATCATGAATGGATCGTATATGTGGATACGATTACTAAAGATAAAACAAAGAAGGTAAATTATACTTTCCCATATTATCCTGACGCCAAAAATGTAAATACATACTTGTAAAGAATTTGGTCACGATTAGAAGAAAGAGTTCAAAATACATACTTGTTTTTCTTTATTAATACGAAGAGAAACATAATACTATGCTTGTTGATCCGTGAATGCGATGACTCAAATCCCTCTGAGCTAGCCAGATGAAATTTGGTATATGATCTTAAATATAAACTTGTAGATTTCTATCAAATTTTGAACGAAATCCGTTCAGAAAAAAATCTGCCTTCCAGGCTGTTCGAATATAAGTCAGTGTGATCACTAGGAAATATAAAAAAAAGATGACGAATAAGATTTAGTACGTATATTTACCGTCAAAAGTGTAGATCCATAGCAAGTTTAGAACCAAATCTGTCAAAGGGTTGACCATCTGTCGGTCTGTACTTTCGCATGCACGTTAACGCAGTAAATGAAAAACGCAGTTATTTAAGTAAATGAAATTTGTTGTGTAACCTTGAGAATTCATTTTTAGTTCTGTGTCAGAACTTGATTTCAATTGGTTGAAAAAAAAAGATGTCTAAAATGCATACTGGGCTTTCTGATACTTGTCTAATTACCACATACTAGCCATTAATCAGCCCACCCCCCAAAAAACGCCAAAGTCTGCATGTTAACATGTTCTTTTATTACTATTGTTCGCCAATGACATACACCAGTGCCTGCTTTCTTTACTATACAACGAAGAACATTTGCAGGACTCCAAGTTGTGGCTTTCACAGCAAAGCTCAAAGTTCACAATCTTATACAGCTTTAGGGAGGTAATTAACTTCTTTAATTATATATTTAGATACAGCATGCGTGAAAGTTTTCGGGGACACTCCAGTTGGTTTCATTAGTCAACAAAACCCAAAACGTCGTATATTGAGCCATTTAACACCGAAATTAGATTGGAGAATTAACTCGCACACTCGAACTTCCTTTCTGTCGATGATTTTCTAAATATTTCTCCACCCCTATCCCATGGTACGTTCAAAATAAACATACTTTTATAAGGAAAGCCGAAAAGTAGAAACTTCTGTTTGTTTCAGGAACCTAAGACTATCCCTTTTGGATGATATAACCCAAACCAGTGGGAGTTGTTTCCTCAAAACTTTCTCACAGATTCTCTAATAAAGGTGTTACACCAGAGAACGCATTTTATAGTATAGTGAAAGCTTATAAGCCAGTTAACAGCTACGCTACACGAGCAATTGCTTTTGTATTGTGGTCATGTTACTCGGCTGCGAACCACAAGTTCCCAGGTTCTCACAGGAGGGAGAGTCTGTAGTGAAAGCTTATAAGCCAGTTAACAGCTACGCCGCACAAGCAATTGCTTTTGTATCGTGGTCATGTTACTGGGCTGCGAACCACAAGGTCCCAGGTTCTATCCTCGCTCACACAATCCACCACATTGGTGACCTCGGACGATGATCCTTCAACCTTCGTACAGCTGTTGTGACGCCATCTACCCACAGCAAACCAAAGTCGTCAGACTCACTTGGCGCAGCAACCACTCACTCACACACGCTCGACATAACGCTTGGAGCTACTCAAATGGATACAGGCACATTAGACTCAACGGCTAAATACATCACCACTCAACAGCCATATCGTTTGTCTCACTTCCGACTCACTGGAGGGAGAGTCTGTGGTGAAAGTTTATAAACCAGTTAACAGCTACGTTACTCCAGCAATTGCTTTTGTATCGTGGTCATGTTACTGGGCTGTGAACCACAAGGTCCCAGGTTCTATCCTCGCTCACACAATCCACCACATTGGTGACCTCGGACGATGATCCTTCAACCTTCGTACAGCTGTTGTGGCGCCATCTACCCACAGCAAACCAAAGTCGTCAGACTCACTTGGCGCAGCAACCACTCACTCACACACGCTCGACATAACGCTTGGAGCTACTCAAATGGATACAGGCACATTAGACTCAACAGTTAAATACATCACCACTCAACAGCCATATCGTTTGTCTCACTTCCGACTCACTGGAGGGAGAGTCTGTGGTGAAAGTTTATAAACCAGTTAACAGCTACGTTACACCAGCAATTGCTTTTGTATTGTGGTCATGTTACTGGGCTGTGAGCCACAAGGTCCCAGGTTCTATCCTCGCTCACACAATTCACCACATTGGTGACCTCGGACGCTGATCCTTCAACCTTCGTACAGCTGTTGTGACGCCATCTACCCACAGCAAACCAAAGTCGTCAGACTCACTTGGCGCAGCAACCACTCACTCACACACGCTCGACATAACGCTTGGAGCTACTCAAATGGATACAGGCACATTAGACTCAACAGCTAAATACATCACCACTCAACAGCCATATCGTTTGTCTCACTTCCGACTCACTGGAGGGAGAGTCTGTGGTGAAAGTTTATAAACCAGTTAACAGCTACGTTACTCCAGCAATTCCTTTTGTATCGTGGTCATGTTACTGGGCTGTGAACCACAAGGTCCCAGGTTCTATACTCACTCATTCCAATCCGCTACAATAGCATTAGCATACAATAGTTACGAAATATTAACTTTGGGCTTGAATTTAGCATTTTTATTGAATCTATCGTACCATCCTTGGCGAGTTATCTGGCTATTAATCCCTGGCATGCGGTTACAAGTATCCTAAAATCGATTATGTGTTTTAGACGCATTCTTTCCAATTAGTTGAAAGAAAATTTTGATACAAAACTACACTTGTAGTCAAAAAATCACCTACCGAATTTGACATATTTAAGCCATTACGTCTGAGTTAACGTTTTTATATATTTCTGAAGTACAGACCGATAAACTGTCAATCCCTCGTTGGATTTGGATCAGAATTTGACAAATGTCGAGACTAAAGAAGTTAAATCTGTCTACCAAATATTACCTACATAGCTCTCTTCGTTTTATAGTTATCGTGTTAAATTATATTCGAATAGCCAGACACAGACTTTCTCTGAGAGAATTTTGCTCAAAACGTGATAGAAATCTACAAATTTGGTATAAAGACCGTATACCCAAATTTCATCCATCTAGATCCAAGCGTTTTTGAGTTATCTTTGTCACAGACAGAAACTTTCCAAAAATATGTTTTTCGAACTCAGGAAGATCTGAATCATGAAGATTCATCAAAATCTCGAGTTTGAATTTTTCGACGATTGCTATACCTTCTCCATACCACGAATAAGAGAAAGTAAAAATGAACGCAGCATGTATTCTGAAAAAATTTATTATAGACATATTTTCTTCACATCACCAGATTATAAGACTTTATATTTATATTTTTGGAATGAAATGTTGAATTTTTCTCAATTCAGTGATACATCGTAGGTCTCTATCTATCGTCTTTCTTTAAAAATAAATATTTCAAACCTAATCCTTCTTTTTTTTTGAATAACACATTTAAAAAATAATAATAAAGCTATACTTAGAATAAACAAACATGGAACAAAATAATTATAGCTTTCATTTAATAAACGTTTGGCACATTTGTATTTAAGTTATAAGTTTACTTAAATTTAAAATTCTGCTGAAATTCACTGAAAAC
Organism: Argiope bruennichi; assembly: GCF_947563725.1. Lineage (NCBI taxonomy): Eukaryota > Metazoa > Arthropoda > Arachnida > Araneae > Araneidae > Argiope > Argiope bruennichi. Next base: position 111,840,124 of record NC_079156.1, read on the forward strand.
CAAATTTTTATATCAAATAAAAAATTTAAATAAATTATCTTAACTCATGCAAAAAAATTTTCTTCTGAGTTTGAGTATTTAGCATATTTTTTTTTTTTCATTCTGTATTGATTATTCACTTTCATGATTTGAATGAAAGAAAAAAAAAAAACTAGGTTCCACCGAGATTTGAACTCGGATCGCTGGATTCAAAGTCCAGAGTGCTAACCATTACACCATGGAACCACGATGCCATTTGATCATTTCTGGTTATCAAATGCTTCTAAAAAAACATTTCGTGCCCAAACAAAAGTTTCCTTGAACTTCTGCATCTGTTGATTACACAGCCGCGCAACTTTTAGCGGTTGTCAAATTGTTTATTCGAGAATCACATCTATATCATGATAGAACACCAGAGGAAATTCAGCTCGAGCGATAATCGCAAAGAATTATCTGATTTCGAAATTCACTACTTGAATGGATCAACGCGCACGTGTCGTAAATTTATCAAATAATAAACACTGACAATAAGAAGCACTTTGTCATTCAAAAGCATCGTATATTTCTGAAGTAATAAGAAAAATCACCGTATTCTGGAATCGAATTCAAATGGAAGTCCAGTATTTTTTTCATACACATGTTTCTTTTCATATCTCCAGTATTTACACGTGTCTCTTTTCATACCTCTAGAAAAAAAAATCGGTTTTATATTATTTAATTTTTAATAAAAATAGAAAATGCAAGAAGGTAGAAATAAAGCATGTCGCAAAGTCTTCATATAACGAAAAATCTTCGAATAAATTTATAAAATTATCGTCTGCCATTTCTTTTTAGTTTCTCGTTTTGGTGAAATTTTAAAAATCTTTTTTTATAATAAAAAGGTTTTTTTTATCATAGCTTTCTTAATTTTTCTAATACATTTGTTAAAATGGTTCGCAACTACAAAATAATAATAATAATAATAAGCAGCATTCGAAAATTAATTATATTTCATTACAACAATGGTAAGTCGATTCGGAATATCGCTAAATCAATAAATATACTTCACTCAATAGAGCTATAATTTTAAAGTAGAAAACTGATTCCAAAACAGTAAGAATCAGCTGGAGTGGTTTTCACAAAACTTTTTCACCTGCTCTGATAAATTTGTCATGCCAGAGAAAATTTTACTTGACATTGGCGTGCAACAGTTACGAAATAGTAACTTTGGCGTTTTTTACTGAATCTATCTTGTCATCTTTGGCGAATTATTTGGCGAGAAATCCCTGGCAGGTGGTTAATAGTATCCGAAAATCGAATCTGTATTTTAAACACTTTTACTTAACCGATTGAGAAAAAAAAATGCGACAAAACAGCATTTGTAATCACAGAATCTCATAACAAATTTAATAAATTTAAATCCTTTCCATCGCGTTTACATGTTTCTGAAAGTATCAACCGACAGTTGACAGTTTTTGTCTCAAACTTTGACGAGTGTCTATACTATAGATGTTAAATCTGTGTAGTGAATGTTTTCCATCTAACTCTCTTCGTTTTATAATTATCGTGTTAACTTATATTCGAAAAACTGGACAGCCAGACTTCTACTAGATTTTACATATCTTTTTGACGAATCTTCAAGTTTTAGACTCCCTGAGTTTTAAAAACACATTTTTGGAAATGTCTGTCTGTGACAAAGATAACTCAAAAAAAGGCTTTGAGCTAGACGGTTGAAGTTTGGTATACGGTCTTTACACCACATTTGCATATTTCTATCAAATTTTGAGTAAAATCTGTTCAGAGGAAGTTTGGACAATCGTAAGTTGGAATATAAGTTAACATGAGAACTGCAAAGCGAATGGAGCTAGATAGATGAAATTCGGTATACAGATTTAACATCTATGGTCTAGCCACTAGTAAAATTTCGAGCCAAATCCAATAATTGGTTAACCGTCTGTCGGTATGTACTTTCAGGAATATTAAATGCGATAATTTAACAATGCAATGACTTAAATATATATCACTGATTTAAATATATTAGTTCATTACAAGTGCAGTTTTGTGTCAAATTTTCGTTTCAATCGGTTGGGAAAAAGTATCTAAAATACAAATTCGATTCTTGGATACTATTAACGCATGCCAGGGATAAATCGCTAAATAATTTGCCAAGAATGGTACAATAGATCCAGTAAAAATTTTAAATTCACGCCAAATGTTAATACTTCGTCACTATTGTACGCCAATGTCATGTAAAGCGTTTTCTGGCATAACAAGCTTAGTAGAGCTAATGCGAGAGAGCTTCTGGGAAACTCCTCTCGCTGGTTGAAAAAGGCTGATGTAGGCAAAACGACACTGGAAACAATAAACAATTGGCAATGAAAAAAAACTAACATAAAAATCTTTGTATCGAATTGATAACTCAAAGATGATATTCTTTGCCTTTTTAAAACTATAATCTGTATGTCCTTTCTTTGACATTTGTGACGTGTTATGGGTTTGGTGCTGATAGAATCATAAACATGATCTTTTTAGAATTAAGATTAATATTTTTTTTTAAAATTGCAATTGTTTTTTGATATTTTTACCTGAAAATTGTGTTCAGTCTTTCTCCCTTTTTAAAGATTTAATGTTTTTAAGTGAAATAAATGAATGCTTATATCATAAATAAATAAATTTGAAGGATATTTGAACTTAAAATTTCAACATCAAAGATTGATAGTGCGTTAGGTTTGATTCGGCTGTCTGTATCTTAGCTAAATGCATTTAATATCGCTAAAATATGCGTGTACATAAACGTGATAATTAAAACATTTAATTCCGAATAATATTGTTGCAAAATATTCTTAATATTTTTTAAGAATTTATTAAAATTAGAGAAAAAATTATGCGGAAATCAAACTGATGTAACTAAGAAGCTAATTTTCGAATTTTAAAGTGTTGTAAAATATAGTCGATATGCATATAGCATAATCCATGCTTATATCTTCATTGTAGTATCCTCATGGCTTTTGTGAGTTTGATGCTAAGTTACTTAGGATAAAAGCTAAAATTTAGCAAAAACTCTTCCTTAATAACTGTCTACTACCCAAAATGCAATTACCTGCGTATTTTGGTAACTCAAGATTCATCGATCTACCATTTAGAGAATTTTGAACAGTTTTTTTCATCATGTGTGTCTTAATTTTACCATGTCATGTCAGCTTATAAGCTACAATTTAAAAGAAATCAGAATCAAAATGCAAGTATAATCTAAAAAAAGCATTGAATTATCAAAGCATTAAAATTATCATCAAAATGATAAAAAGAACAATGCATTTGACATTGGGGGGGGAGTTATTTTTATTTCACTTATCTTCATGTTTCTACAAAAGATTTTGATATTTTAATTATACAGCTGAAGGAAAAAAATGATTTTCTTCTTTTATAAACACGTGGGAGTATTAGTTGGAATAAAAACAGAGTTGCTCCAAATCGCAAATTTTGAACCGGCAAAAAAGTCTCCTTTCTATGGAAGAATATTTCGCGTCAAAAACATTCATTACAGAGCAACAAATAAATATAACTCACAGCCATAGCAATAGAATAAAAACTAGAGCTTATTAACTTTCACACTAAAATAAAAGATGATCAAAATTAAAACACCTCTATTGTGAACTCTCTGTACAACGAACTACTCAGTACAAAGGCTCCAAAATTGGTGAATATACTATTCAAGACACGGGGAGATGAATTGTGCGAAAAAAAATTAGTTCCACAAATACAGTTAGATGGTGCTGTACAACAGAAAGCACTAAAAAGATACAAATAATCACACACAAAAAAAAAAACATGCAGTATGGAATTTTTCCTGTCTAGTTTCTATTGCTAAAATGAAAAAGATAAAAAAAAAAGTTAAAAAACAGAAACAAACAATCGCAGTTAGTCAGAAACTGTAACTGCGATTACGCACTGCAAGCACAAAAATTTGCATAAATGCTTTGTTTGCTGCTACTGCTTTAGGAATTAAGCTGGGAAAATTCCATTCTTATCAGCGATGGCTTCGCGCTTTCCTTGTGAAGTTGTTTTATGAAAACGAAGGAAATGCTGCAGCTGCACTTCGAGAGTTTTGTTGGCCACCAATTTTGGAGCCTTTACACTGAGTAGTTCGCTTTATAGAGAGCTCACAGAGGTGTTTTAATTTTTACCATCTTGTACACTTAACATTCATAACTCTTACCCAAATTGTTTTCAACAGTAACCAGCAGGAGTGGTCATCTCAAAAGTCTCCACATACTTTCTTATAAGTATATCCTGCATAAAATTATTGATCTTGTGTAACGCCGCGAATAACACGAGTGAACAAATTTTTATTTTCAATCCAGCTTTTGACATTCATAATAAAGAAAACTGTTACTTGTGCATCAATTGGATGGCAAACAAGTAACGAAATATTGATCGTTGCCATGAATCTATCGTTTTTACTGAATCTAGAGTTTTATCTTTGGCGGTTACTTTTTGGTAATTAATCTCTAGCATGCAGTTAACACAATAATTTAAAAAAAAAAAATCAAATATGTATTTTGGACATCTTTTCCCGATTCGACGCACATCAAAACTTGACAGAGAAATTACCAAACTATATGCTGAATTTCATTTATTTAACCTGTTGCGCTTTTTAGTTATTGAGTTTACATGCTTCTGAAAGCACAGACTGATAGATGATCAATTCGCTGTTCGTTTTGGCTCAAAGTTTGATAGGTGCCTACATTATAGATGTTAAATCTGAGTACTAAATTTTATCTAGCTTCCTTCATGTTGTAGTTATCGTGTGTTGACTTATGTTCGAACAGCCGGATAGACAGACAAGCTTTCACTGAATGGATTTCGTTCAAGATTTTATAGAAATCTACAAATTTCGTGTAAAGATCCTATACTAAATTTCATCCGTCTATCCGTCTATCTCAAAGCTTTTTTGAATTATCGTGTTCACAGACCGATAGACAAAATTCCCAAAATGCATTTTTTTTGGATTCACAGAGATGTAAAATATGAAGGTTCGTCAAAACCTGGAGATTGAATTTTTTGAAGATTACAATACTTTCTCTGTATGTTCTTCGTATATCAGAAAGTAAAAAGCTATTACAATGTTTTCATTTTTCTGTAGTCTTCCTGAATCGCTTTCATTCTCGTTTTGATCAATAAAATGTACTCCCCATGATTGCCCATAAACAAGAAGAAAAAATCTTCTTCTTTGTATAAAATTAATTATAAATGACCACTAATATTCAATATGAATGATATCTTTAAATCCATTGTTGCATAGGAAATCCAGACTATAGGAATTTCTTTAACCAGATTTCTTTACTTGGTTCATTCCGAATAAGTCCCATCAAATGATGATGTCTTGTCCACGTTACCACGGAAAGGGAGTGCAGTAGCTTCTGAGGGTAAAGACCCCTGAGGATCCGAGGGCAGAAGTCTGACTTCTAGCTCATATGAAGATGAACCTCACACATTCGCTTGCATAACCCCTTTTTACAAGGGGGCACATTCACACACCTCACAGATAGAACACAGATGAAGAACAACCATGCCCGAACCGGGACTCGAACCCAGGACCCCCAGATCACGAGGAAGATGCGCTACCCCTATGCCAGGACGACGACGTACCATCAAATGAAAGCACTAATGGGAGATAAACTAATGAAACAATCTTGCATTTCTTCAATTTCTGTTACAGATGTGTGGTATGCTCATCTTCTACATCTTAACCGGTGGCAAGCATCCTTTCGGATCCTCTGAACGGGAGTGTCAAGAAAACATCAAGCAGGCCCAACCGGTGATGGGCTCCTACCTAGAAGACACTGAAGCGAGGGATCTCGTATGTGAAACCATAAAAGGCGATGCTTCAGCCAGACCAACGATAGATGTCGTTGCAAAGTAAGTTAATTGGCAAAAGCAATTTTGCAGAAAAATTCGGTGCTTCCTGGATACCACCAATTTGTTACCAGGTTGGTGGGATTCTCCAAAGTTCCCCGTCTGATTCCTAGAATATCAGAATTTTATAAAGTACTTGTTTTTTTTCAAAGACTACAAAAAAAACTTCCCTCGAAAGCTATAATTACAATCGTATTCTTAGAAGCTGCGGTTAACGAAAATTTTGAATAGTCAATTAGAAGAATAAGTACAAGAAAATGGGACATATCCTTCGGTGTGTTCACTTTAACACATAAGACACGAATCCGTGGTATTCAATGTGTCACATTTAAAGCAAAATGGGTATGGAGCTTGTGGCGGATTAGTATGAGCCAGGATAGAACCTGGCATCTTATGGTTCTCAGTCCAGTAACATGAGCATGATACAAAAGCAACAGCTCGGGTAGCGTAGCTGTTAACTGGCTTATAAGCTTTCACCACAAGCTTATGTAGAATATCCGGGTATTTCAGGGGAGAGAGCCATATGTTTATAGAACTGGATTTAGACTGGTTCTATTAAACCAGCTAGAATGGTCTCTCCAAAATTTTCTTACATACTTCTCTACTCTCACATTAAAATGTGGACTTTGGGCAAGGCTGTGAAACCCTAGTAGGGAGGGCATTTGCGAGCAATAGTTACAAAATATAGATCTTTGGCGCGAATCTTGCGTTTTTATTGAATTTATCGCAAGATTCTTGGCGATTCTTTTGAATTTATGCTTGGCGTGCGGTTAATATTACCAGAAAATCGAATTTGTAATTTAGACGTTTTATTCCAACCGATTGAAACCAAAATTTCACACAGAACTAAGCTCATACTAAAAGGCTCATACCCAAAAACTCATACTAAATTTGATATATTTAAGTGATTATGTTCTTGAGTTATCACATTTGCTTGTTTCTAAAAGTACAGACTGACAGATGGTCCACCCCTTGTTGGATGTGGCTCAAAATTTGATAAAAGTCTGCTGTGTTTTTCGAACTCAAGGTGGTCTAAAGCGTAGAGATTTTTCAAAATCTCGAATTTGAGTATTTTGACAAATTAGCATTTTGTGATTGTCGTTAAAGTAAAGAATGCTCCGAATTTTGATAAATTATGGGAACAGTTAGTAACAATAATGCTTTTTCTTTGTGGACTATCGCCATGTTGAATAGTTTTTAAATATTTCATTTAAGTAAACTGAAATGTAAATTCTGTAAACTATTTCGTGGAACTTATCTCTTGTAGGCATCCATATTTCTGGGATATTAATAAGCGCTTCCAGTTTTTACTGCAAGTCGGAAGGAAAATCACATTCTATACTAGGTAAGTTTTAAAAAAAAGAAGTACTCGAAAATGCAAAAGTAATTGTATTTTCAAACATTTCTGTTTCAACCGATACAATAAATAATCAAATGTATTTAATTAAATATTCTTTAGAACATCTAGCAAAAATTTTGAAATTTGAAAACGTTCTGATACTTGTTTATAACAATACATATGAGGTTGAGCACGCTATAATAGAGTAAAACTTTTGAATGAAGCATCGATAAAAAAGCATTAATTTTACACCTGTTTAAATTTTAATCATTTTTTTTGTCTTGTGACTATTTAAGCCAAATTTTGCGCAGTAGCTTCTGAGGGTAAAGACCCCTGAGTACTCGAGGGCAGAAGTCTGATTTCTAGCTCAAATGAAGATAGCACACACACACTCGCTTGCATAACCCCTTTTTACAGGGGGGCTCATTCACGCACCTCACAAAAAGAACACAAGGAAGAGAACAACCCTGTCCGAACCAGGACTCGAACCCGGGACGCCTAGATCTCAGGGAAGACACGCTATCCCTAGGCCAGGACGTCGGCATTTTAATCATTGATTAAATCAAACAACATTTCGGAAATGAATGAATGAACTGTATAAACTATATTACTCATCTGCACCTTGTAGACATTTTTTTTATATTCTTTTAATACTAGCCGCCACTGACGACCAGCCTTTTCTCCAAACGTATTAGCTGTGTTTTAATTTTAATCAAATCCTTTATGTATTCTTGCGATTCCCTCAACAAGGTATTTTAAGTTTCAAATTATGATAGATATTAAAGCTATATTAGTTTAATAGTCTTACACCCATTCTGTTTATTGCACACATGAACCTTAATAATGGAAACAAGCTCCATAAGTAATTAAAAATTCAGTTCAATTAAAATATATAACTCGACCTATCACCTATCCTCTTATTGCAAGGAGTCTTTCGTGGTTCTGAAAATTCGTTTTCTTATTCTTTATGCAAATTACTCATATAATAAACAGAATTTTTTTTATTTAGCTTCGAACAATGGAAGAAAGGAATGCAATTAAATATTTGCTGAAGCAAGTAAAACGGTTTGAATTTCATTACAATGATGAAATATACTGTTGAAAATTATACAATGAAACTTTAAAAAAAAAACATATTGCCACAATTCGAAAAAGATCACACAGCAATTAAATTAGTATTTTTTTAAAAAAAGAAATTTGTTTTGTTTTAAAAGAAATAAAAATTCTTATACATTAATGATTATTTTTGCTTAATGATAAAACACCAAAATCTTGCTTGGTTTTTATTGAATTCAAATTTCATTTGAGATTTAAAACATCAGTCCTATGCACATATTGCTGTCTTGAAAATAATTTTACGCCAAATTTGGTTGCTATAGATAAGCTGGTTTGCCCCATTCAGTGTCAACACATACAAGCACATATTCTTCATTCTGTAGAGAAAGAGATTGACTTATTGTGAAAATAAGACGCAATTAATTTCAGGAGACTTCTCTGGAAAAATATTTACTTTATGTTAACAATTTGCAGTAATTTTTTTTCAATTATCTTAACACTTTACCGACCGGCCGTCGATTAATCGACGTTTTGTTCTCAGCGCTTACCAACCGGCCGTCGATTATTCGACGTTTTGTTCTCAGCGCTTACCAACCGGTCGTCGATTATTCGACGTTTTGTTCTCAGCGCTTACCAACCGGTCGTCGATTAATCGACGTTTTGTTCTCAGCGCTTACCAACCGGTCGTCGATTATTCGACGTTTTGTTCTCAGCGCTTACCAACCGGCCGTCGATTAATCGACGTTTTGTTCTCAGCGCTTACCAACCGGCCGTCGATTATTCGACGTTTTGTTCTCAGCGCTTACCAACCGGTCGTCGATTATTCGACGTTTTGTTCTCAGCGCTTACCAACCGGTCGTCGATTATTCGACGTTTTGTTCTCAGCGCTTACCAACCGGCCGTCGATTAATCGACGTTTTGTTCTCAGCGCTTACCAACCGGCCGTCGATTAATCGACGTTTTGTTCTCAGCGCTTACCAACCGGCCGTCGATTAATCGACGTTTTGTTCTCAGCGCTTACCAACCGGCCGTCGATTAATCGACGTTTTGTTCTCAGCGCTTACCAACCGGTCGTCGATTATTCGACGTTTTGTTCTCAGCGCTTACCAACCGGCCGTCGATTAATCGACGTTTTGTTCTCAGCGCTTACCAACCGGTCGTCGATTATTCGACGTTTTGTTCTCAGCGCTTACCGACCGGTCGTCGATTAATCGACTTTTGACCGATCTGTGGTGACTACGTTTTCCACCAATTCAGCATGCCCTGAAAAAAATTCAGCTGTCGTTTTCTCGAGTGCAGCTGGGTGCAGCTGAGCGGGCGGTGAAATGGCATAGTATGTTCGAACCGCTACCGGTCGGTAAAGTGTTAAAATGGCCCCATGTAAGGTGAAAAGTGCCAACGCGTTTTTTAAAAATTTATTTTGCTTTGTACATTCGTATGACTAACTGCGAAAATCCAACAGTTTATGGGTTACCATCAAGTTATAAATCGAGAGATTTCACTGTTAACAGTGTAGTACGCTTATAATTATGAGTTGCGAGATTTTATTGTTAGTAGTATAGTCGACATGTAAATAAAACAATTAAAGGTACGATTCTTCGTTGAAATTGCGTATGACTGTTTGATGCATTTGCTTTTAAGAATAATTATTAAAAAACAATTTTAGTAATGGTAAAATGGTTCAAAAAGTATTTAATTTCATCACATTATATTTATTTATAAATGCAGAATCTGAAACCTTGACAAATGGTTTAAAATGTAACAAAAAACATTTAAGAATTTTTTAAAATTAAAAATGAAGTTGAATGGAAATAAAATTAATAAAAGATAATTTTTAATCAGTTAAAAGATAATTTTTAAACTTTAAAATGGTATAGAAATTGCGTTTGTGCGAAATATAATTGAAGCACATAAAAATTTTAATTAATTGTTTTATTTTATTAAAAATCTCATTTAACTTTTGAAAACATTTTCTTGGTGAGCACTTACTACCCAAGAAGTAACTTCCAGTCACATTTGCTACCTCTGAATTTAAAGGTTTGCTTTGTTGATAATTTTATGTAACTTTTGCATTATAAGTTGTTCAAAAAGTATATTGTTACGAATCTGTGATGCGGCTTCCCAGCATAGTTGGTTCCATCATCAGAAAGATTGTTTTGCAGTCATCTGTATTGGACGGAGTCTGGGTGTCGCGTCGGAGGTTCCGGAGCTTGGCAACAAACTTGGCAACCATTTAACGACTTGGAGACGAATTTTGCGACTTTGGCGCCAAAATAGATTATACCCGAAACATTGAGAATTTTCCCGATCCGTCCAGTAGGAACCGAGATACGCCTCGAACGTTCCTGATTGGTTGAGAGGCTTCTAGCCCTGCCCCCTGAGACCTATAAAAGGAAGCAGCCGCAGCTGCCGGGTAGTCGTGAACCAGATCGAGTGGTCGTCGTTGGAAGCGATAAAGAAGAGTGGTCATGAATTGAGTAGTCGGAATCGACGTTAAAGAACTGGCCTTCCAGAGATTAGCAGAGCAGCGACGGAGTCAAGCTAGTGCTGAACTAAGCTGTGCGCTACTGTCTGCAGTAGCGAGTCTTGTTGTATGCTGCTGTGTATGCTGTTGTATGCTGCTATGTATGCTGTTGTATGCTGCACGTCTCGGCTGAAGATAATCATCTTCTGTGCTGTATAGTTGTCGTCTTTGTGCTGTCCTGTGTGTCTTCGTGTAAATAAACGTCGTTGTTTTATTTCTACTGCCGCCTGCTGATTGAGTGTTCTCCACACCATATAACTCCCACTATCCAAACGAATTCCGGAAATTTCGTAACAATATCAATCTAAAAGCAATATCATGCTAAATAACGATTAAATGAAGCATATTCTCACCTTTCATAACACACTCTCACTCGTTCTACAGAATAAAAAAAAATTTCACTGTCTTTTTGATGAATTGCTGAATTACAAAATTATTTTAAGAAGTTAATCGAAGAATTTAAATTTTGTGCGTTTTTTTTTAAATTTGAATTAGCTACTTGTAACAAACTAAAAAAATCCGAAAAATTTATAAAAATATGTAATTATAAAATATTACGAATATTAAATATCAAATACAGAGATAATTTAGAAATTCAATTTGAATGATGTTTAGTGTAAAATTGTTATTTTTAGTCGACCGACTCGGTCTGCTGAAGAATTCAAAGAAAGCTGCATCGAGGCAAGGGACTGGGTAAGTTTATTTTTTCTCATTGTTCTCGGCAATGAAGCCATTTCATGCTCCCATGATAAACGTTCAATGCACCGCACTTGTTTAATTTTGAAAGCCATTACTCTTTTTACAGAGGAAAAAGTGACGACAGAATAAATTGCCAAAAGATTTACAATGTTAACTTTGTCGAATATTTGTTATCATAATACCATTATTCAATATTTTATGTAAAAATAAGAAATTACAACTTTTAATATTTTGATACTTAATCTTTACAAAATGTATTTCTCGAAACAGTTCTTATTTCTACACAATTTTCTAAAATAATTATTTATTCATTTTTTTTCCATTTCTTCAAATACATATATTTTAAATTTCATTATTTATTCAACCATTATTAAGATTATTTTTATTTCTCGTTAAATTTAAAACCGTTATTATAAATACATTAAACCCTATAATACACATTATGATGCCAAATCATAATAATATATTAAATAAAATTGTGCCAATATATTAAATAAAACTTAACATTTCGGAAACATATTTTGGCATTTTCCCATTAGCACGGCATCAGCATTAAGACTCCAATGTCTCATTCCCATATTTGGCTTCTACATTTGGCTACTATTTATGATATTTGCCGCCTGTATTGGGCACAGCGCACCGCTTGGAGACCAGTATTTTTTGCTTGGAATTAGCTCTACATCGCCAATGTTTAATGTTAATATTTTGCTACTATCTATGCCACCCTGTCTTCAATACTTGGCGATAACTGGTGTCAAGTAAATGAAAAAAATACTCATATTTTGTCCAGATGGAAATTAATTCAGGAAATAAAAGTAAACCATAATTAGATATTCTTTATTTCGTAGAAACTTCTCATTAGTTAGCTTTTTTTTTATACAAATCAATTGGCCCTCTCCTCAGCAATCATTTAGACATCTTTACTTTATGAATTCCAACTACAATATGAAGATGAATTAATCTTTGTAGGTGTAAGGAGGGAAAATGTCACTCCTTTTCTTTTATTTTTTAAGGCTAAGAGGTATAAGGTTTAAAGAGGAGACAACTAAGAACTTTCCAACGAGGTATACTCCAACGTGTTCAAGATATGACAATTCTTCCTGCCTATCAATTATTAAGAGCAAAATATTCGGAAAGGCTTATCCTAATTTGAGAGAGTTGATAGGCGAATCTTATCATACCAATGTTCCTCATTTGGTCGTGACAATTCTGATATTAGATTTATGAGCAGAATTAAATTTCTTATTACTTGCGGTCTTCTTTTGCTTTTGGTATTTCTATGCTGTTCCTTTATATCAATACTATATTAAGATTTGGACTCAAGCTTAATATGCGTTTGACATGCTAATCTAAAGTACTGGTCTTTGTGTCATGAAGACAATCAATTCATCAATCCAACGAGGAGTCACAAGTATAAATTTAAAAAAAGATTGAAGTTACAATTTTAAATGAACTTTTAAGCCTCTGGAAATCAAAGCAACTTCAGCTTTCGAAAGCTTTTAACACAGCACTTGTTGGTTAGGACAAGTGGATAATTCTTTTGACTGGAATCTTCAGGCGTGTGGAAATGAAAATTTCAAATCCTTCATCCCCCTTTGAGTTGGATCATCCCTCTACGGTGTCGACACGGTCGTTCACATTTCAATGTATTTTTCTGTAGTTCTGTACAGATTTTAATGTTAGTCTTTATAATTTATGTTCAAATTTATAAGCCAACAAATAAAATCCAAGGAAAGTGATCCTCTTAAAACTTTCTTGCATACCGTCTAAAAATGCCCTTGTTGATCAATAGTTACGGAAGAACTTATTAGCATTCGATCTTTAACGATTCATCACTGCTTTGCGATTAATGTACAAATAACGGAAAATCGAATATATATTTTGGGTGTATTTCGTTTCACTGATTGGAGCCAAAATTTGATGTAGTACTACAATTGTAATTTCGAAATAACGTTAAATTTCAAATATATACTGTCCTTATTTCTAGCAGTCTTATTTTAATAATTTTATTATTACTTCCTGAATTTTGTTATCACAAACTGTATGTTTATATAGAATAGCATAAGTATTCAGTCTCTCTTTGATAGTTAGTTCACAAAGTCACTGCTATTCCTCATTTAAATCTCAACCAGCTCATTACTCTCGAATTTGTTTAACTTATGTTAAAATCCCCATACCAAATTTTAGTCAATAAATGTCTGACGTCGAACCATTTGGGCGATAGTCACAGCGATGGATAGTACAGGAGAATCTTCCGATGTCTCTCCCACTTTATGCTCATTACACTGTTTAAATAACCAGTAGATTATAGTTGCAGAGGCTTGAAGCGGTGTTATGTCTTTGAATTACCAGTTAATGCTTAACCATCTGTTTATTTGTTCGAAGGATTTGGCTCCAAATTTGAAACTTTAGATATTAAATCTGGGCATCATTTTAACGTTTTATTTAATTTTGTTAAAAATACCTGTAGAATAGCAAGAAAACGCAAATTACAAGAGAATTCAACTTTAAACAACTCAATGTTGATTTTTCGGAGTGATAAGCAAGTTTTTATGTTAGTGAACAATTATGCATCAATTATTTTTCCGAGCGCAATGGATTAATATTAAAATAGAGATTTAATTCGATTAAAACCCCGTTTTGGAGCAACACGACGGTTACTTTACGATTGAACTCGCAATTCTTCAATATAGATGACAAGCAAAACATTCGATTAGCATTCAATTTTATTTCAATCTACATACGTACATAGTGGATCTCAGCTGGAATCGAGTTTTATGTTGAGGTGCGATTCTAAAACAGTGACAACCATAAACACTTATGGGGGACTTACGATTGCTAGATCCGCACTCTGATTTGCAAAGAACTTCCGGCCTTGCAATTATAACAGAAAATGGAAATCGGCTATTTCAGTATTTTCTGGTCAATCTATTCGACAGATTGAAGCGTTTATTTCTTGAAATAAAAATTCTCTAACCTCATTTTTAGAATTTATACCAATTTGAATTTTGTGCGATTAGTCTTAACAGTCATAGCAACTTTCCATATTTGATTTTTTTTTACCCAATTTGTTCAGCCAATATTCTTAGGAAAGATTCAATTAATAGAATGTTTTGTTTAAGGATTCATGTAATTTTATTTGCACCATTTTATATATTATACTGCCTATGTGTAATATCGACATATTTTGAGGATGTTGTTCTTGAACTTATTTTAAATTAGACTGATTGCTTTCTCTAATGTTAAGTATTAGGTTGGAGGGCCAAAATTGGAGTTTGATTAAAATGAGTTGCACAGATCTCATTCATAAACTAAAGAATTTAAAACCCCGAGATAAGCCACGCCATTAGGTATATAGCCATCAGCGTTTGATCACATTAAGAGATTGCATCTTCCAAAGCCAAGAAACCCTGCCCCCGTGCCATCTTGTTAAGTTCTCCAGAAAAATCGAAAGCAAGAAGTCATTTCAGCTGCCTCCATAATCAAGTTTAATTGGGATAAACAAGTCTGCAGACAGTTTCAACATAAGCTTCATGTGCAGTTCCAAGTTTAAAGAATAATGAAAGACCATTCCTTTATCTACCATTTAAAATCATTGAACAGGATAATACACTTCAAAGGAACTACGGCAATACAGGGCGACTCTCGACTTACAAGGATACTAAAGGAAAATTACAGCTTTGTTTATCCGAGATCAAAACATATTTGAAAACTGATTAAATTCAGTTACATGCGTTTATTTTACCGCTTCCACATGTTAGCCTACTTAAGACGCGCACGTACGTAGCCTTTCAAAGTACATACACTACACATGGTAAAAGTAAACCACACATAGTAAAAAATTAGATGAATTCCAGTATTCCGATATCCTTCGCGTTTCTGGGAGAGGGGCACATTCAATAAATATTCAAATTTACTCATTGTAAATCAAATGGCATCTATAGCAAGGCTGTACCTTGATTCAATAGACCACAAAATTAACAAGTCTGCCATCTATAACATCAATAAAGTTAAGTACCGATTTCCAGCACCTCAGGAAATTCTGAACAGACGATCAGTATCTATCTCATGTTTAATAAGTGCGATATACAAGTCTAAAATGATTTAAGAGTCGGTTGGATACGCTTAAATCAGAAGAGGTCCCATACCCTTATTACATGAAGCGGGAAAACAATGTCCTAAATAAGCTGAATTGACTATCAATAACAATTCGGTATGTTATACAAATCACAGAAATAAACTTCAAATTATGAAAAAAGCTAAAAATATTTATTTAATACCCATACAAATTCGATGTTCAACATCGTTACGAGTAATAGCAGCACTGAAAGACAGTACACAATAAAATATATTTGACGCAATTCAAGAAGATTGCCGTGTCACAAGGTGCGTTCACAGAGGCATTTCGCGAGCATTCATAACACTTTAGTGTTACTTGAAAAGCTTGCGAGTAAAGTCATGGAGTAAGAAATTCTTACCAGTCAGTTTTCAGGATTCTTGTTAAAAGCCTCTGGAGATTTGTGCTGCGACGAACTCTGGGTAGTCTATAAAACCGTCCATGTTCCTATCATCCGAAGAAAGGATGGGGTCAATCATGAAGGCTAGTTCTTCGTGTCCGAAGATCTTGGTCGTGCCGTGGTGCTCGTGATCCGGTCCCATGGCCTTGCACTCCTCGACGTGCCAGTGGAGGAGGGACTTGACCAGCTCGCATCCGTCCAGCTTGTTGTTATTGTCGCTGTCGTGCATCTTGAAGTAGAGGAATCTCAGTTCGTCTTCGGCCATCTGGTTGACGTCCACCTCGCCATCCATATGTTGCCCTATATGTTGGCGCTCGTCTACGTGCGAACGGGCCGTCATCAGCTGGGGTTCGTGGTGATCATGACTATGGTGGTGGTGCGTGGTCTCATGAGAGCACGCATATCCCAAAAATGCCATAAAAGCGACGACAGATATACAAATGTTGGCGTACATGATTGAACGTTAAAATCGAAGCAGTTACCCAAAACAAGCTAAAATGAAACAAATACTGTTAAAAGAGCACGTCGAGAGATAACTCGTTCCATCTATGCTTGAGATTTTATACCACTGCTTTGATGACGTGTCTGTCGGTTTTAAATTTAGATTCAGACGTATGACTTAAATAATATTTATTAATTTTTTTTAAATTAAAGAAATATTTCTCTATTTTATTAAAACAATTATAGCTTAAGAAAATTCAATCAAGATTTATATTTTTTTTAATTAAATTTGCATATTTAAGGATTTTGGCTCGATGCCAAAAAGTAGCAGCAAATGAGAATTTCAAGCAACAAATGTTTACAGTGAGCTCGAATTTTATCTCACTGCCGGCATGGTGCGTTGGATATCTGCTTCGCATTCAGATGGTTCTTGGTTCGTATCTGAATGATGGCAGGCAGTAAGAACGATGATTTCGATTGAGGGGAAAATAACCAATTTAGTTTTCTAATTAAAAAAGAATGCTGCTTAAATATCTTCTCTGTAAAGTTTTTGAATCTTAAAGAAATACGCTGAGATTTAAATCAAAACAGCTGCGTAGAGAATACAAGGAAGAATTTAAAAGCCAATGCTTGATTCATAATTTATTCACTTCTCATTCTACATTGAAATCGTATTTCCCTCATTCCATACAGTTTCATGAATGATGTTATTAGAGTAAGCTGTTGAAAACTCAATTTATTTCTAATATTGGAAAAGTATTTTGATTTGTTTTCAAGTGTTGCTTTAAAATGATAATTAAAAACAATTTGCGATTTCAGAATATTATAAAAAAATCGCCTAATGTTAGTGGTTTATATTCATCGACTATTGATATTTGCCATAATATAGTTTACAAATTATGGTAAATAATAGATTTCATAAAAATATTTAAAAATAAGGTTTTCATATGCTTTTATTTAACTTGACTTAGTTCAGGTACATAAAGATTGAATTTTATAATAGACTTCTCACTATTCTCGTGATATGCTGGATAATTAAATTCTATATTTTGTATTTTAGGTGACAAAACATTATTTTCATATTTTCAAAACTTAATCATAGTAATCATTAATTAGACAAAATTTTGATTATGTATCTATGACATCACCTGGGAGTGGGTCTAAGATTTAAAAATGGATAACAATTAAAATAAATAAAAAATTCTGCTGCTTAATTCATTGAAAAAAATGTATTTTTTAAAATGCCTTTTTTTTCAGTAAATTTGTCGGAAAATATATATTTATAGAGTATGAGATGATTAAAAAATACAGAAATTACAATTGAATC
Source organism: Argiope bruennichi (assembly GCF_947563725.1). Classification (NCBI taxonomy): domain Eukaryota; kingdom Metazoa; phylum Arthropoda; class Arachnida; order Araneae; family Araneidae; genus Argiope; species Argiope bruennichi. Next base: position 111,857,901 of record NC_079156.1, read on the forward strand.
TTAAGGAATTGATTTCCTATTATTTTGAATTAAGAAAAAAAGCAGTTGAATCGCAAATATAAGTCTCAAAGTACACATTCTAATCTTCTGTCATAAAATAAACGATTAAATTTTTTGTCTTTTTTGGAGGAAAATTATTAAGCTAGTTAGAAAATGAAAAAATAAGGTGTTAAATAAATCGTAAACTGACCTTAAAATATTAAAAAGAAGAAGGGAAATTTAAATATGCTGTGCAGCATTTTTGATACTTGTTTTTAGAGTAATATCGTAAAATTATATGTCTCGTCAAAAATAGTTTAATCAAATATAAGATACAATAAAGTTTGTTTCTGTTATCCGCTGCTCTGTCTCGCCAAAAGATAAAACAGAATAATTCAAAGTTTCAATTATATTTACATCTTGGTTTGGAACAACAGAAGAATTATTCTGAAATAAGCCTAATAATGTTGAACTGCGATTAGATAATGATATCTGGAGTCCATCATACGCCAGTAAAAAGATTTTAGATTAATTTAGATTTTGAAAACTAAGTAATCACATATCATTTTTTTCCATCTCATTTCCCTCTTCCATCTTATTTGGAAGTAACGAAAGACCTATTTTGGGACAGATCTCGCATATTTGAACCGCGATCATGCGATGAGGATGATAACTGTGCTGGTACCGCCTTTCCAAACTTCATTTAGAAATCCACTGATTTTGTATAGTTTTATATAAAATTGCAAATTATTTCAGGAAATCGTCAATTAGAGAGAAAACTAAACTATTCGTACAATAGAAATTAACTATGTTATAAATGATAAAGTAGGCAACCGCACTGTACTTCCTAATATCTAATGAAGTAAGTTCAGTTTTATTGTTATAAACTGAAATGCACATTTTTCTTTTCTATTAATTTATGTAATATAAACTTTTATTTTTACATCAATTAAATAAATACTTTTAATAGTGTTAGTTAAAATACGAAGTATTTGCACATGTTTTATAGCATTCATTTAAATATTAACTATATTATTTTATTTTTGTTTTAAATAGATATGTGTAGTTAATTAAAATATGTTAAAATTACTTCTGTGAGTGATTAAGGGTAAAGAAAGTTAATTTACTAAGTCCCACTTTGAAAAGATGTCAGTTTTCAAAATTATAAGGTGTTAGAGATTTTTTTTTTTTTTTTTTGCTTTGAACCTCAGTTATTTTATCCGATAGGTATTTTCGTTGGACCATAGGCGATATGATTCTAATCAGTTCTTAATTTAATTGGGCATTTTTGGAATCAACGAAAGAATGTTAGAAAAACCCTAGAACAAAAATCACTTAAATGAAATCTTTTTTCTTGTTTCCAGAAACTTGTTTAAATTGGAGAAATGTCCTCGAGGCAATTCGATGCAATGTAAAATGTTAGGTCACAGTTAGCCAATTAACGCAAAAGGAAAAACATCCTTCACAAACAGAAAGTATAAAATAAAAAAACACTAAACAAGAAAGAACCTCTGAGCATAAAAAGGTTGCTGAACTTAACAAATATCTCTGACAGTGTGATTTGGGGAAAGCTGCAAGTAATGACTTCTGAAACTGTGGATCATAAATTTTTAAAAGTGATGCAACATGGGAGAAAATGCGGATGCTCCAGATGTCAATCTTTTAGAACAACGGAAAGATTTCTTTTTTAAATGCATTAATGGCCTCAAATATAACCAACAACAGTGCCATCCTGAGATTTCTTGCATAATCTCTAACATACTTATGCATTATTAATCGCAAACCAATTGCGGACAATAGTTACGAAAGAGCGTTCCGATTTTTGGCGTTTAATTGCTAGGATACAGTTAATATACAAATACCAGAAAACTGATGTGCGTTATGGATGCCGTTTTTTGATAGGCTGAAACTAAACTCTGACATAGAACTACAATTGTAGGTATAAAATCTTATACGATATTTCATATATTTAAGTCAATTCGTTTTTTTAACTATCTCGTTTACAAGCTTGTGAGGGTACAGAATTATTGACGGTGAAATCCCAGAGAGATTTGGTTTCAAATTTGACACATATCTAAACTTTAGATATTAAATCTGTGTAATAAATTTCATTCATCTAGATCTCTTAATTTTGTAGTTATCGTGTTAATTTAAATTTGAACAGCCGAGCAAATGAGCTTTCTTTGAATGGATTTCGTGCAAAATTTAATAGAAATCTAAAAATTTGGGGTAAAGGTCATATACCAAATTTCATCTTTCTACCTCGATTTGAGTTATAGTACTACAGATAAACATAATTTTTTTTAAAATGTGCTTTTTGGCCTCAGGAAAGTCTGAAACTAGAGAATTCGTCAAAATCTCGAGATAGAATTTTTTGACGATTACAATCTTATTTTTTGGTGTTCTTCGTAAATGGCAAGTTAAATAGGAGCCGCGGTGTTGCATATTCTCACAACGCCAATGATTGTTCATTCAAAATCTGCAATATTTATAAACAAAAAGAATTACAAAGAACATTTTTACTTTCTCGTATATGTAAAATAGAGAAAATTAAGTACTCATCAAAAAAAGCAAAAACAGGTAATATATATATAAAATTTTTTAACCCTTAACTGGGAACGTGCTGTCTGTGAGACCGCTAGCGATGGATTTTCTATCACCCCTATTCTATTTTTAGCTCAATTGAATGGATTGACCCTGTAGCTTCCTGTTTTATGACCTTGAATACACGTGCACTTTTTCAACCGATTTCAGCAGATGCTTTTAAAAATAATTCGGTTATATCTTTTAGAGCGGTCTCTAAGACCACATCTCCCTGTTAGTGTCCCAGTGATAAACAAGGCTTAGCAGATGGCGCTAAAATTTGGGCTCCGAAATATCATCCAGTTTACTGATCCTATTATGAAGCAGTGCTCCAGACACTTTTCAATGAAGAATAAAGTGATTTTAGTGATAAGGCTAATTGTACAGAAAAGTTTTTCGATGAAAGTTCGCATTCAGCTGATTTTGATATGTATGTTCAAACATAATTAATTTTCCTAGTGATAATGCATTTTGAAAAATTTATAAAATATATTAATATACCAAGATATATATATACATACTTTATAGGTTGATTTTTATACTAGTTCTTAATCTGTATGTTTAAAATGCCCTAGAAAACCGTTCTATGAAAGTCACACAAGCAAATAAAAAAGGGCCAATTTTACCCATTGTCATTTTTTTTATTTTTCATATAATTGTTGAATTTTACATTATATTGTCTTCTATATACCTTTATATACTGTAAAAATAAATATGATTTAAAAAAGTAAAAAGTAATATGCTTTTTAAAGAATATTAATTATTGTAACATGTAATTTGAGAAGAAAATGTATGTTCCAACACATTTGCTTTTTTCAATGATTATATATTTTGAAAAATTTCTAAAACATATCTATATGTCAAGAAAAATATCTGCAAAATATATTGGCAGTTTTTCATACTAATACATTCATTAGAAAATTTAATTTGAGTGTAAATGAAATGCGGTCTCGTAGACCGCACCTCCCCGTTTAAGTCCTAAAATTTCACCTCCCCAGTTAAGGGTTTTAAGTCAATTCCTACTTAGGTCAACAAAAAAAAATTTATTTTAGTTACTTTTTATTACATAATTACATTTAATATAAATATGTATATACATATAACAAAATTGCAATATTAAGTGGCAAATTTTTTTAAATTGAATTCCTACTTATTTTCTTATATTATTTATGATCGGGCGTCGCGTTAGTAATCTCAGAGCTTGGCGACAAACTTGGCGACACAGCGATAGTTTTGACGACTTTAGCGACCAAATAGAAATTACTAGACACATTTAATTAATTAATTAATATTTGAAAAAGAACTGAATTAACATCAAGTGTCATCCACTGCAAGTTTTAAAAAATGTATTTGAACTTGAGTGGATGATAAAAAGTATTTTATAACGATTGAAAATTTGAACAAGATATTTAAATAAATAGGGGGAGTGTGAAATAATAGTAGGAACTGAAAAAGATAATAATAAAAAGAGAGAAAAATAAACAATGCCCAGGTTCCACCGAGATTTGAACTCGGATCACTGGATTCAAAGTCCAGAGTGCTAACCATTACACCATGGAACCACCTGCTGCTTGGTTGTTTCTTTATGTAATCTTATGACGGTGTATCAATTCACTGCCATGAGAAGAACCACTATAGATTGGTGTCAGCTGTTGAATCGACATGAAGAAAACTAGTGGATATTTTTTTTTCAATGTAGCTATGCGCATAATTATCTTAAGACGAAACCTCAGAACGTGAATTTTTTTATCGTAAATTGAAGATTACAGCAGTCTTTTATTTTCCATTTTTTAAACATTTTCCCAACTTGTTTCATGATTGGGAAAATGGAGTTTCTTAACCCTGTTTAGCTGACTTATTGATAAGTTAGAGATTTAAAAAGTTGTATATTTGTGTATTGTCGGAATTTTAATATTTTCAAAACTTATTTATCAGTGAATCGATAAATTTAATTGAATTCTTAATCCATAAAAATTGCTCTTCTTAGTAGCGAATTGGGAAAAAAAGACGATTTCAGGTACTATAATATTTATAATAATGCACAATAAAGGAAAAAAAAAAAGAAATTTATTAAAATTTAAAAAATACTCTTTGTGCATTAGTACAAATGTATTCGTAAAATTAGTTTTTGATTCTTTAATTTAATAATATTTTGCTTTCAACAAAAAAAAAAAAAAAAAAAAAAAAAAAAGAAAGAAAGAAAGAAAAGAAAGAAAAAAAAGGAAAAGAAGAAAATTGAAAACTGGACAAATCTAATGGCTGAATAATGGTTCTTTCAGAATTTTAACCGGAATTGCAGAAATCAGTGACCGCAATATTAAACTATGAAAATGTTTTAACCATTCTTTAAAGATAATTTAAATGATTAAATGTGATAAAATGCTTATAATAAATGTTGAAAATCATATATAAATGTTGATTTCATCCTTTGGATACACATTTATTTGAAATTTCTTTTTTGCACTTGGATCATATTTAATTTTGTGGGCAAGTAAGAGCAGTAGATTTCAATGACGTATCAGAGCGCTATGCGCGTCTTTGCTGAAACAAATGCATAACGTACTGATACGTCAAATATACAAGATATATAAACATATGTAGGGAGAGTGTGAACTAATAGTATGAATTGAATGAATAATAATAATAAATTCGAACTTGAGATTTTGATGAACGTCCGTGTTTTTTACTTCCCTGTGTTCTAAAACCGCATTTTTGGAAAATGTTTGTCTATCCATCTGAAAGTCTGTCTGTCTATGACAAAGACGCTATGCTCTAGACGGATGAAATTTGGCATAGAGTTTCCACACCAAGTTTGCAGATTTCTATCAAATTTTCAGCAAAGTCTATTTTGAGAAAGCTTGTCTATCTGGATATTTGTATATTATTTCACATAGTAACAACAAAACGAATAAAAGCTAGATGGATAAAATTTGATACACAGATTTAACATCATATTGCAGACACTTAAAAAAATATTGTGCCAAATTCAGCAAAGGGTTGATGGTCTGTACTTCCAGATACAAGTAAAAGCAAAAACTTAAGAACGCAATGACTTAAATGAATCAAATTTGGCATGGGATTTTGTAACTACAGTTGTAGTTCTATGTCACATTTTTATTTCAATTGGTTGGGAAAAACCTGTCTAATATACAAATTCGATTTTCGGATGCTATTAAACGTCATACCATGGATTAATCACCAAATAACTCGCCAAGCATGACACGATTGATTCAGTAAAAATTCTAAATTCTCGCCAAAGGTTAATATTTTGTAACTATTGCCCGCCAATTCCATGTAAGGCGTTGTCTGGATAACACTTTATTGGGAAGTGTGCACTTTTATTTCGGGATGACCACTCGGGCTGGTTCAGTTTTATAATTATTTCAGTTCCAATCTTTTTAATCAACATTTTGCTCTTTTCTTTTTTTCTTTTCTTTAATCTATATATCATATATTAACAAACATAGCGATCGTATATTAGCGATCATGTATTAACAAACTATTAACCATGTTAAAACTATTAACCATTGATCACATCGGGGGATTTTGATGAAGTAAATTTTATCACAAAGAAGAAAAATTATTTTAAACTAACAGTCTTCGACATCCAGTTTTTCGACTTGCCGGGATGAATGGTAGCAAAAACTTTTGATTTACTTTTTTGTGTAATTATATTTTAAGGACGTCTTCGTCAAAATAAACCTCAAGTTTCAATAGATATGCAACTAAATTTAGGAGACTTACGTCGTTCTTTTAATATGGTATGAACTTCCCTTTCTATCCATATCTGAATGAATCTAATTATATTGTAGAAAAGAGAAACAGTGTTTACCAATGAAATTAAATTGAAAAATTTACCATTGCTTTATTTTGAAGTTAAGCCTTAATTGCAAATATAAAAAAAAATTATTAAGGACATGCCTTGTATTGAAACTTATTGAATTGTATTGGAAAAATAAATCAGATCTTCGTATCTTGATGATTAATAATGGAAAAAAAGCTAAGAGAAAGCATTGGTAGCAATAGGGGAAAACTATTTGATTTTCACTTCAACAATGAAATATATTGTTGTAAGATGCGCTTAAGAAAAAAAAATTGATTCAAAAAAAAAAAATTATACGGCAGAACAATTCGTATCATTGAAAAGAAAACTTTTTAAAATTTTAGCTTTTGTAAAAATAATCTTTTGCACTGTAACATTGTAACATTAATATTACAGTGTACCGAGGTACTACGAGGAAACTTTACAAGTTCACTTAATTTACAATTAATTAAAATTCTAATTAAAACTTCAAAACAAAAATCACTCCAAGTTACACATTCGAATCCAACAAAGTATGTATATGTATACTAAGTTTATAATTCTAGGTCCAATAGTTTGGTTTGTAGAGCGCCAATACACACACACACACACACACACACACACACACACACACACGCACATTATTTTATTATTGTTTGAGTTTATACACACATAATAAATTTAGAGAATTCTAAATGTCCAGCTATGATTCTAAAGTGGTGAAATTAAATTGCTGAAATGAATCTAATTGTTGGAGAGAGTTCTATCGGTTTTTATAACAACTAATTTTTTAAAAAGGCTCTTGAAGATAGAAGACAACGGAGGTTGGGAAGGCCATTGATTATATATTCTGCTCTGAGCTTTCATATAAAATAAAAATTAGCAAAATGGGTTGAGGCTAGTTTAAACTCTGCCGTAGTTTGCTTTCCCTATAGATAATTTCACAGTAGTGTTTTTGAAATTTCTCTTAAACATGATCGACGGCAGGAAACAGGCAATCTCGATGACATACTAGGAGCCATGAGATTTCGTATGAAATGAAAAATGGAGAAATCGTAATCAATATTTGGGTTTAGGAGACTGATTCTTTATTTTTTCCAATTATTTGAAATATATAGATGTTTTTTAAATATCATTCTTATGGAAATCAAATCTCTAAATTTTTTGTTCATTCATAAATGAATCGCAAAAGGAAGAGAATTTCAAGTCTTCTCAGCCCACCCATGATTAAAAATATATGCACTTATTATTTTAATAGATTTCATTAATAATTTAAGCTCCTTAACAATGAAAATTAACTTAATTTGATAATAATTTTGATTTTAACACCCGAGCTGAAAAATAATTCAGCACCTTTTATTTTCTCGTATATGAGAGGTATAAAATGAAAGAATTACAATCATAAAAATATGACCTCGAAGTTTTAATGAAACTGTCTATTTCAAACTGCTTTGAATCGGAAAAAAATCATTTTTTATAATTAGTTCTGTCCATCTGCAAATGCGATTGATAAAAAGTACAGATGTATAGTGGAATATGTGGATTTTTTTCAGTAAAATTGCAGATTTATATTAAATTTTGTACCTATTCCGTCAGCAGCAAGTCTACCTGTTTATCTGTCAAAGCCTATGTCAGCATCATATACGCTAATAGCCATAAGGCTGAAATTAAATATGTATATGGTAAATTTATCATCTAAATTGTGGATTTATATATCAAATTTGGATCTAATCTATTAAAATGGCGCCTGTCTGTATTTTTACGAATAAGGCCAAACGATAACACGAAAACGCAAAAAATAAGACAAGAGATTTGGTGTATGGTGTTGCCATTAACACTCTAAATATATATCGAATTTTAAACCCATTGATAAAAAAATAAATGGAAGAAACTGAAAATGTATGTGGATTCATTTTTTATTATATAAAGAACTCATATAGGTTTAGTATAGAAGAGGTAGATTCTGATCGATATTTTTAAATATAAATAAAATGCAAAAAGCAATTTCTTATCTGACCATAATTTTTTAATTGCCACATTAATCATACTAAGAATGAAGAATAAAAAGCATAAAACACAGTGAGACGAATTTCCCTAAAATAAAATGTTACCTTCGATTCCTCTCAAACTCTTTAAAAGCATGTTTATGTTTTTTGTTCTTTAAAACAAAGTGCCCGGATTGACGTGCATTTAGGAACTTTCAACTGCTGTCAGTCACTCTAAATTCGGTGAGGAGGTTCTGAGATTTTCCTTTTATTCTATTGGTTGATTGGAGAGTTTTATTTTCTAATTCAATATTGATCTTGAAACTGCTTTGGCAGAAAAAAAAAATATTCCACCCGCCGTCCTTGATTTTTGCTTATTATTTTAGGATGTAAGACATGCGCAGTATGTTATTTACGTCTTCAGTTCTTTTTGAACAGATATAGTGATTGAAAAAGTATGACTCATATTTTGGACCAATAAATTATTCTACCAATATTAAGCAAGTATTGTTTTTCCAGATAATATATTGAAATCTATATTTCTTATGCAAGTCCAATCACAAACTGAACATATTGAGTAACTGAATAGTAACTGATGGTGTTGAAGCCTTTTATCTTAAAGTAACTAATTTGGTTAAGTGCTCTTCTATAACGAAATTTCTGTGATATTTATACAGAGATTTATTTGGAGACGAAAAAAAAAAAAAAATGCTCAGTCGACTTTTTGAAACAGATTGGTGCCATTTTTTTATATAAAATCGCACTGATGTATATGATTATCAATATCAATAATTATGGAGTTAAAGACTAACTTTTGTTTTAATAATAAGAATTAATATAAAGGAAATAAATTTTCTAGCTTTTTTTTAAAATCTTCTGAATAGATGATATTCATACTTTCTATCTCGACCTCATTTCTTATGTATAATTTTCCAAGTTTTAGTGGTCTTCAAGTGGAAGATATTCGAAATATTTTATGTATTAAAAACTGAAAACAACTGTAGAAATCAATAAAATCGCGGATTCATTCTTGAAGGTAACGAATAAGATATTTGAAAACTTTTATGTCTTAAAATTTGAAAACAACTCTAGAAATCATTTATTGATCAAGGATCATTCTTGAAGGTAACGAAAAAGATATTTGAAAATTTGTATGTATTAAATTCTGGAAACAACTCTAAAAATCAATGAAATCAAGGATTCATTCTTGAAGGTAACGAATAAGATATTCAAAAAATTGTAGGTATTAAAATCCGAAAACAACTCTAGAAATCAATAAAATCATGGATACATTCTTGATGGTAATGTACAAGATAATCGAAGATTTTTATATATTAAAATCTGAAAACAACTGTAGAAATCAATGAAATCATGGATTCATTCTTAATGGTAACGTACAAGATATTCGAAGATTTTTATATATTAAAATCCGAAAACAACTCTAGAAATCAATAAAATCATGGATTCATTCTTGATGGTAACGTACAAGATATTCGAAGATTTTTATATATTAAAATCTGAAAACAACTGTAGAAATCAATGAAATCAAGGGATCATTCCTGAGGATAAAGATAATCTCTGACTTAACATTATAAATCTGAAACTGCTATCTGACATTAATTTCTTTTTGGTAAAATGAAAAATAAATTGGAAATGAAAGCCATTCAACCCTTCTCAGCGATATTATTCTCTTTCGCTCTCATAGGTATAAATATTTCAGAAAAACAAACCCACACGCGTCTTAGAAACAAAATGAATTTGAAAAAAATAATAGTATTGTTTTTTGAAATCTTTTATATGGGCTTTGCCGTTTACACAATTTATGTCTGTATCCAATTCATGTATTATGAAATACCGACTCTAAAACTGACTTCGGTTTCGATAAGTCTGACCCTTTTGTTTATGAGATGTTGTTTGTTATATAAAAGAATTCGGATATGGAAAGTCATGTGCGAACTCCAGAATATGGCAAAACTTCACCAACAAGAGCTTCTGTCTTTACTGAGAAAATACTCCATTTTGGCCTGCACTTTGAGTTTTCTGTTGCCTTTTAGTATGGGTGCCATCTCAGGTATCACTGTAATGAAAGATTTCGATAGACACAAAGTAATGTATGAAAAAGTCTACTTTTTCCGAAATATGTCTGGACAACCCGAGGCTCTGATATTTGCAGCTTCTTCCTTTGTTCAGGTTTTTTCAATGCTACATTGCTTTGTGTTTCCTGCCCTTGTCATGACTTTTCTTAGTTTAATATATTCAACGTATGCAAGTATCTTGAAGCGCCGCCTGCTGGATGTTAGAGAGAAACTACTAAGAGACTTGACACGGCAAGTATTGTCAGAGACTTTGGACATTCTCACAACTGCAAGGCATATTCATGGTGAAATAGAAAATTCAGTATCTTTCCTTGCTTTCTTGGCGTATGTGTTGACTTTTGTGCACATTTTGAATTTGGTATGCATTTACGCCAATGATTTTCTCGCGTCCATGAAGATCTTGAGGTGCATATACTCCATCAATATCTTCCTGTGGACTTTGATATGGTTTGTGATGTTGACATTGTGTGGATCTAAAATCAATAGCATTGCCAGGCTTCTAAAAAGTCTGGCGCAGGATATCGTCTCTGTTCAAGGCATTGGTCATAGACAAAAAAGAAACAAGGAGTTGCTTTATTTACTACTTTTAAATGACGGTTCAAAATTCAATTTGAGATTTACAGGCTGGAGCATGTTTTATGTAGATAAAAAGTTGTTCCTCTCAACTTCTGGAGTTTTGGTGACTTACGGCGTTTTGTTTGCCAAAGGACTTCGATCATAAATGGCAATTGCTTTATTTACTACTTTTAAATGACGGTTCAAAATTTAATTTGAGATTTACAGGCTGGAGCATGTTTTATGTAGATAAAAAGCTGTTCCTCTCAACTTCTGGAGTTTTGGTGACTTACCACGTTTTGTTTGCCAAAGGACTTCGATCATAAATGGCAATTGCTTTGTTTACTACTTTTAAATGACGGTTCAAAATTCAATTTGAGATTTACAGGCTGGAGCATGTTTTATGTAGATAAAAAGTTATTCCTCTCAACTTCTGGAGTTTTTTTGACTTACGGCGTTTTGTTTGCCAAAGGACTTCGATCATAAACGGCAATTGCTTTTTTTACTACTTTTAAATGACGGTCCAAAATTCAATTTGAAATTTACAGGCTGGAGCATGTTTTATGTAGATAAAAAGTTATTCCTCTCAACTTCTGGAGTTTTTTTGACTTACGGCGTTTTGTTTGCCAAAGGACTTCGATCATAAACGGCAATTGCTTTTTTTACTACTTTTAAATGACGGTTCAAAATTTAATTTGAGATTTTCAGGCTGGAGCATGTTTTATGTAGATAAAAAGTTATTCCTCTCAACTTCTGGAGAGTTTTGGTGACTTATGGCGTTTTGTTAGCCAAAGGACTACGATCATAAACGGCAACTGTCGCACTTGTGACCAATAAAAAAAATTTGCTGTTCTGAATAATACAGTGGAATTTTCAGTTTATCATTGCAGTACAGTTTTGATCACAAAAAATGGAACTATTTTGTTTTCGGTATCATTAATGAATATTTTATTAAATCTGATTATTAGGGTCAGAGGACGTGTAAAAATGTTTCCAGTAATAGATTTATAGATTCGAACAAACTGAAATATAACTCTTTACTCCATACAGAGCATTTTTCAAATTAGTTGTATAAGTTATTGTTATTACTTATGGCACTTTATAAGCCCTCTGACGAACTAGTTGTATAAGTTTATGAAGCTTAGAAATTACCAAGTGGACCATGACGAAAATGCATATTCTTTGTATACTTCTATTCACAAGCTAAGCAATTCAGCATGAAATGTTACAATCTTGTTTTTATTTGAATCAGGATTTCATAAACAGTAAGGCGCGACCATGAAGAAAAAAGGAAAACTTGTGAAAATATGAGTGATGAAAAATTCTACTTATAGCTTTTATTTTTTCAAAAACAGCTATATAATCCTGTTTCAAAATATTTGATTAAAACTTACTAAATGAACTGAACTTCCTTTTAGTTACTTTGCATCATTATAGATTTTCCAGTTATTTCCAACTTTCCAGTCGATAAAATTTTTTTGCAATGGTAATGGTTCAGTTTCAGAAGCATTATTTTAACCACTTGCGTTGGAAAGGCGTGCCACGCATGCCGAGAAACTTTTGGCACAAAATCGCCATCTACTTATTATACACATTGGCGGGCAATTATCACAGAAGTAAAACTGATGTTCACTTTCCGTCGATTGATAACATAGTTTGTAGGAGCAAAGTCGAAAATCAATTCATTTAGAAGATATAAAACGTTTTCCCATTTCTATAATGTATCGGATACTTTGTGTGGCCTCGCTGGATGCAAAACAGTGGAACTGTTTTGGCACACGAACTTGTAAATCTTTTGCCAGCGCAAAAGGTTTTAAAAAATATTGTAAGAATAATTTTAGCAAAAATATATGAATGTAAAAATTGAACCACCCTTTTCAGAAAATCATTAAAAAATAAAACAAAGGCTTGTTGTGTGGCATCAACTGGGTTATGAAGGTGTACGTACACACTTGAAACTTCGAAAACGTTCAAAATATCGATTTTTTTTTTATTGCTTCAAAATGTTCTCTGATCCTTTAGTTTTCAAACGATACCAAGATGTCCATATTCGGAATATTTCTCGAGTTGTAATTATTTTTCTTGAGGTACTTTCTTTCACTAAAAACTCTAGTTTCGGTTTTTTTTAAACTCATTTTATGAAGAATGATAATTTTCCACTACTTTGCTTCATTCAAACAATCATAACTCAACAAGAAATGAACCAAATACAGTGATTTATATATCAAAACAATCGGTATGAAACAGTGGTTGTTTTTTGCCGCCATTAAAGTTATATTTATAGAAATAAATTTTTAATAACTATTTAAAAGTTAGAATTACAGAAAAAAATCTCGCTTTTTCCATTCATCGTTGATGAAAAAATTGTTTAAAAAAACTGCATATTTTTATAACTTGATTGAGGCAGACAACATGAAGACTAATATTAGGTATCATTTCCAACTAGAATTGTATGCCTGTGCAAATTAGAATTTAAGATATCGTTTCAAAAAAACATGCTAATTAGCTTATTAAATAACTTTTAATTAATTAATAATTAGTGGTAATAATATGGTTTTTTCTCACTGAAATGGGTTTAAACACATATTAATGAACCATTGCGAAAAAGCTGGATTTTTAAAGTTAAAATTTTAAAAAATCTTCTAGTGTGTACTTACACCTTAAGATATTATCTCAATGCAAATTATATTGAATTAATTATTTAACTTGAAATGAACATACTTTTTCGACTTTTCATTAAATGAATTGTACTTTTTATCCCGAATAGTTATCAATTGCCATTAATAAATCATTGTAAATAACCGATACAATGTTCGATATTAATTTATTATTCACGGAATAAAGAAAATTTATCAGAAATTAAAGTTTTAAGAATACGAAAATATTCTAACATTAGGTGAAGATTCTTGCCTTTATTTTACTCACAATGATAATGATGTAAAATTATAATAATATACCTAAAAATGTGACTTTTCCTTTTTTTAAAACGTTTCTTTAAATAGGATCAATTCATATGACTCATATAATTAAATATATGACTTAACGTCTCACCGAGCACTAACTTATGTTGTGCTGTCTCACCTTTTTTTCTACAAAAAAATGTGCAACTTTCTATTACTAAATTGGTGCGAAAAAAGTGAAGAATCGCCCATTGCTTGGCGTAATTTTCAAAATCGCCTTGGCAAACATAAAGCGAAAGCGCGCCAAATAAGTGTGTAATTTTTCACAAAACCCATTGGTGCTTTGATTTTAACATGTGTCACGTGAAAAATTTGTTAATACGATAATATTTTTGGACTAACTTATTTAGTATCAACTATAATCTGCAAAAGTTGTTCTAAACACTCTATCCAGCTTATCAGTGGATTTAGAATTTCGAAAATTGGCCCGAAGTCAGGATTTAGGATATAAGTTTTTCTTAAAATAGGTTTTCGAAGTTTTATCTAGATTTTTGTTAATTAAAATTAATCGAAATATTGACGTTTTCCTCAATAATTTCGGCGAATGTTACAAAACCTTTTTCACATTAGATTTAAATTAAAAAATATAAATTTTTCTGTGATATCACCTTTATTTGTGCAACTTTTTTCTCTAATTTGAAGAAAATATTTTTCAAAATTAAATGTGTACAAGACGATGCAGTGGATGTTTACGATTAATTCGCATGTGAATAGCTTATAGATTTGTTTCATTGTGAAAAGGATTTTAGCAGAATAATTTTTAATTCCTAAAAATAAAGAAAGAAAGAAAAAGAAAAATCAAAGAAAGAAAAAAAAAAGTTAAAATAAAAACAAGAAGAAGAAATTTACATTTCAGAAATATTTAATTTTCGAAATTCGTTTGCCCACTGGCGTTTCAAATGTAATGTACTTATATATTTTATGATTTTAACGGGGTTTTGTACTTTTGTTAACTTTATACTGAAATGATGACAAAACAGCGTTAGGAAGTTATTAGTTACTCAGTTAATATTTTTGTATTGCAAGTCGTTTGTTTAGAGAAATACAGAAGGAAAAAATGAAACTGAATTAAATGTACTGCAAATAATTTTATGAAAAATGCAAATAACAGAGCAAAGAACTAAAATTATTTCAAAAGTCGTATTTTTATTTCAAACTTTCTGATAATTTAAAGTTTTTTTATTTCGATTCTTTCAGCTATTTTACGTTCCCCCCACTCTCATCGATTTCATAAGCACGTACACGAACAAGATTTACAAAAATGAATTCGCAGATCTCTTGTTGTTCGTCGTAGGATTACAAGAGCATTTCGATTTGATGTAAGTATAATGTGATTACATTTGATATAAACATAAGTATACATAGTAAAGCGCTTGCCTAATATTATTTAGTAGAAAGAATAAGTTCATTTTCTGTCTAAATACAGAAATATTTGTGAATCAGTTCAAGCATTGTGAGATTCCTTTAAAAAAGTAATTTATTCATATTTTTTTTAAATAAAATATTCGAAATGTTGAAGTCAAAAATGTTTATTTTCACAGAAATTATGAAAATTAAAAACAGTATCAAAGATATTCAAATAATATTCGTAGCGATTCCTTTATACGTATAAAAAGTCATTGAATCTCTCAAAGCTTCATGCAAAATGCATCATATTTCCAGACCCCATCTGTTTCAATAGAAGAAAAGAAATGCATGAATGAATCGCTTTTTTTCTAGTATACGAAGTATACAGAAATTTTTTAAATCGTCACAAAATTCGCACTCGAGATTTTTACGGATCTCCTCATTTTAGACTCCTTGAATTCAAAAAACACATTTTTGGAAAATGTGCGCTGTCTGTCTGAAACAAAGATAACTCAAAAACGCTTTGAGCTAAACGGATGAAATTTGGTATATGATCTTTACACCAAATTTATTGTTTTCTATAAAATTTCGAGCAAAATCCATTTAATGGATATCGGTCTGTCAGAAAGTGTGAATATAAGCAAACACGATAAGTTCAAAACGAAATGAGCTAGACAGATAAAATGCGGTACACAAATTTATTTTCTATTAAATTTTGAACTAAATCCAACACTGGGTTGACCATCTGTCGGTCTGTACTAACATAAACATGTAAAAGCGATAATTCGAAAAAATAATGAAATATATCAAATCTGGTATGTGATTTTTGTAACTACAAATGTTGCTTTGTGACGAATTTTTGTTTCAATCGGTTAGGAAAAACACGTCTAAAACACGAATTCGATTTTCGGATACTATTAACTGCATACCGGGGATTAATCGCCAAAAAATACATCGAGATTCACATGACAGATTCAGTAAAAATGCCTAAATTTACACCAAAGGTGGTTTATTTGCGCAACTACAGGGTGTTTATAAAGTCCCGGACCCATTTTGATGTTTAATAACTCATAAAATAATAAAGATAGATTTAAATTAATAACATAAATGGTTAAATAGACTCAAAAAGTTTCATGACCCTTGTCAATGAACTTCCACGTGTGCCCCCTTCGTCGCACGGAGAATAGCAAGTCGATAGTCAATTTCACGCCAGGTAGCGACAAGCATGTCGGCATCCACAGAGCCATTTGCGCACATTATGGCGATTAACAATGCCAGAAACATGAAAGGATGCTTCATCGGAGAACATTATGCTCTTCAGAAAATCAGCAGCATCTTCTATCCTCCTTAGCATATCTGTTGCAAAGGCTTATCCTCCTAGGCCTATCGTTCGGTTCCAGAACTTGAACAATTTGAACTTTGTATGCATGCAGTCATAATTTTTTCTTAATAACCTTGTACATCGTCGAAATTGGCATATCCAATTCTGTTGCCGCTGATCTCACAGATATTCTAGGTTTGTGTAAAAATGTCTCTCTGACACGCTCAACATCAAAATCACTTGTGCAAGGACGTCTGGAACGTTTCTTATCTTCGCTACTTCCAATTTCTAGAAAATTCTTTTTCCACCGCAAGATGCTGTTTTTGGATGGAGGATCTTTTTGGTAAATTCTTCTGAAATTTCTCTGTGCCTGCACTATCGATTTCATTTCTATGAACCACCATAAAATCTGTGCTTTCTCTTGTGGTGTATGTATTCTCCTTAATATCCGCTCGAATAAAACATCACATACAAAAGTACTACATAGAACAAACACATCAAAAGTAAACATAACATTGCAATTGTTGCCAAAAACAAAAGAAAGAAAAATGCAATTAATAAACAGACAATATTTAGAAAAGTACAGATATTTAGACTGGAAAATGAAATTATTTGAAATTAACCACACGCGCAGACGATATTTACAAAAGTAAAAATATTCAAAAATGAAAAGGAAAATATATAAGTTATTCCATCAATAAATGCCATAAGTGTGTTTATATCTTTATTATTTTATGAGTTATTAAACATCAAAATGGGTCCGGGACTTTATAAACACCCTGTATTGTGCTTCAATGTCATTCAAGGCATGCTCGGAGATAACATCTTTATTAGTGAATATTCGAGAAAGTGTTGCGGCGAATACTTCTACTGCTTTTCTTTATATCATACTGAGTGACATTCAAAACAGTAAGCATTTAACATTGTTGACAATTTAACAGGAATCTTCATTATTTATTACATGGAAGGAAGAAAAAATTTGTGATAGTCATAAGGGATTAATGAATCAACATTTATTTAAAAATGCAAACGATATTTAAAATTGCAAAAATAAATCTCAACCAGTAGATTTCTTTTTACGAATTGAACCAGCTGCTCTTTTGTTTTTTCAGGCCAAGATATCTGAAATCCATTGTGTTAATACCATCCCATTTCGTTTTGTTGACATTTCCGACTATTTTCATGTCAATATTCCATGTCATTCGTCGAAATTCAGTGCTGCAGAAGCAGATAGGACTACAAGCTTTCTTTTAAACACAAATACAATTCACTTATCTTTCCATTTTAATTTGTATTTTGTACTGTTTTTATTTTAAAAGGTAATTGATCGATGAATGATTTTTTGATTGAAATTATTATAATTAGAATTATTTCTGTAACCACAAAAAGAATTGGTATAAATTTAAGAAGCAGTTTCTATTTCAAAAACATTCTTTATTTTAGATTATTTATTGAATGTGCTTGTATAATGCATTTAAGTTATGTGATTTTTAATTTATCAGCAATGTAATTGATAATTATTTTAAATTAAAATAATCTTTTGAAATCTATTGTTTGTTTTCCTGATAAGAAATATTTTCAGGTGATAATACTAGTTTGGGTTATTTTCAAACTCTAATATTTAATTTGACTCCTGTTTTCCTTGTAAGTATGTAATTGTGCAATTGATTTTTCATTCATGCTTTTGAGATGTCAAAATTCAAACATTCTGTACAAATGTATGCTCTTATATAATAATATGATATTTTAATATCATGAGAATTTAATTATGAATTAATAACCATATGGCAGATGTCATTTTTTTAAGTGAAAGAGATTAAAAATTGATTTTGAAATTCCATAGTAATTGTAATAATAAATTATGAAATATTATATAGAAAAAAAATGGGTAAACTAAACAATAAAAAGTAATTGCAAGAAAAACTACTTTTATTATTGTACTGAAAAGTAGAATTTTTTTTTTTAAATTAAAATTATGTTCTGGAGAGCGAAGTAAAAACCATTGTGGCGAGTTGGAATGCGCGAGGACAGAACCTGGAACGTTATGGTTCGCAGCCCAGTAACATGACCACGATACAAAAGCAATTGCTGGTGCAGCGTAGTTGTTAACTGGCTTAAAAGCGTTCATCATAGACTCTCCCTCCAATGAGTCGGAGGTGAGACGAACGATATGGCTGTTGAGTGGTGATGTATTAGCTGTTGATTCTAATGTGCCTGTACCCATTTGAGTAGCGCCAAGCGATATGGCGAGCGTGTGTGGGTGAGTGGTTGCTGTTGCTGCGTCAAGTGAGTCTGAAGACTTTGGTTTTGCTGTGGGTAGATGGCGCCACAACAGCTGTACGAAGGTTGAAGGTTCATTGTCTGAGGTCACCAATTCGCCACACCATAAAGACTTGAAGTACTCAGAACAATGCAATCAGTAAATTGAGTCACAGTAATTTCGTCTATCTCAGAAACTCTCTAACGAATTGGATCAAATTTTATATTTAGATAATGTTCCGTTTTTTAAGTTTATCTATATAGTTGTCTTTCCTGGAAAAACGAGATTTTACACACATACACACACACAAATTATAACTATTACATTAAGTATATTCAACTTCCGCTTCGAAGCGTAAGCAGTGCAGTATAGTGATTAGAACAACATGCACCATGCGCGTGTTTCAGGTTCTCGTTTCGAATCGCACTTTCAGTTTTATTATTTTATTTATGTATTTATATTCAATAGTTTTGCTTTTTATCTATATAGGTGTCTTTCCTGAAAAAAAACCCGTGATATTACATACATACACACAACAATTTTTTATAACTAACTATTAGAGCCTTTTTCTATCTGCTCTCATGCTGACAATGTCATATAGCGCCATCTAGGATCCAATTTCACCATGTTAAAACTGAGTGTAAGTTAAAAAATATAAATAATGAAAGATAAACTGTAAAATGAATATTGTAATATATCAGAGTGTTATATAATGTTAAACTAAGGGCATCCAGTATATGTTTTTAAATTTAAATTATCAGTTCACATTAGATAAGATTGAAAAATTATCATATGTATTCAGTATGTGATTCGAATCTAAATATTTTCTACAAAAAAAAAAAAAAAAAAAAAAAAAAAACCTCGATTTTACAACAACAACAAAAATTGTCCCTATACAGTTTTGCTCGTTCTAGAAAAGAATTATTGGCCCAAGATGCATTATCTAAAATCCCCAAAAGACTGCCTTCAGAAGGAGAAGAACTGGAAGCTGAAATTGATGCGTTTAGTCAAATGATTACACATTCCATCCAATATGATCTCGCAGATTAATAAGAGCTAAGGAAAGCACAGCTCAAGAAAAGTCTTGTCAGAAACATACTAAATATACACTGAAAGCATGTCACCATAAGAAATACGCTCTGTGCACTTTATTAGCAGCACCGTTACAAAATATTAGTTCAAGATGAATTGTTGATGAAAGACTGCTGAATAATGGTTAGACAGGCAGTTGTTCTTCCGGCAAATTTAGTCCATAATTTAACAGAAATCTACAGGTTTCATTGTAAATTCTAAATTTGTCACTTTAGCTCAATTCGTTGTTGATTTATTATGTTTACTAAAAGACAGGCATACTAAAAATATGTGTTTTGGATTCGAGGTTTGAAACATGTAGATTCGTTCATGTCTATTGCTCGAATGGTTAAATATTTTGCATTTATGCCATTTAGCATAATTTCAACTGTAGCATACAACTTTAGATTTTGTTTTAAACATAATTTATTTTTTAATGGTCAGTCTTCCGATCAAATTAGTACCTTAAATAAAAAAAATAAAACTCAAATTTTGGGAGTTGAAAGATAGTTCTTCACAATAACGTAATTCAGCACACACACAAAACCCTAGAAGGATTATTAACTTCAACAGAAATTCCAGCATTAGTTTATGATTGATTTGTTATAACTATGTTCAAATTTGAAGTTTCATGCCGACTTGTGGGACAGAAATCGTAATTTTAAATTTTAGGATAAGATAAATAGAACACCAGATGTTCCATCACATCAAGATGTTCGACATATCATAACAGATTTAATGTGCATCCAGCCCATTTGTATAGTAAAATTGGATTCCAAGCTCACTCGTTGTCAAGACAAAGACCTCCATTTTATTTGTTAATAATGAAAAAAGAAAATATTATTTTGCGCAATAACTAAAAAAAATGAAATCGAATTATGTTGTTTCTTTTTATGGCTAACAGATGGCGCCACAAACTTAAAACCTTTAATAGATTTCTTTTACAGCAAGAAATGTGGATTTATAAATCAATTAGGTTCACTGACTGGTTAAGGGTACCGGAAAGTTTTTTGCGGTATTTTCAATGTAACCTGACTGTGTGGTTTTATTTGATTCATAAATTCCATGCGTTAGAATTTATTCAAATTGAAGCCAAGTGTCTCTTAAATTTCATAACATTAAATTTCGGTGTTTTTTTTTTGTTTCGTTTTCAAATCGGTATAAACATTTTTTTTTTTTTTTTTTTTTGCATTTTCATTTGGTTGATTAACCAAAGTTTACAGCCCTAATGAACTTTGTATTAGAACTATTAAATAGATTTTGCTATTTTTATTAAAATTTACTTTTTAATTTTCATATCCAAAATATTGAAACCATCACTTTGAAGGTTATACACTTAAATGTTTAGGTACAATTAAATGTTTTGCTATTTTAGTTTATCGTAATATTTATCATTTAAACGCTGTTTATTCTGATATTAATAAAAAAAATAAAAAAAATATTCGGCTTTGGAGTAAGTGGAGAAGTATATATATATATATATATATATATATATATATATATATATATATATATATATATATATATATATATATATATATAAGAAGTAAGTGGAGAAGTTAAAAACTTGCACTGACTAAGGCCCTAAAGAACTTAATCTTCAAATTTACTTTCAAAATTAATCTTTCTTAGACAATAATTATCTGTACTAAAAATTAAAAAAAAAAAATAAAATCTTGGCTATAAATTTAACAGATAATAAAAATAATTGTTTGTTTAGTAACTGTCTTGTTGTTAATTTTAATTTCATAATACTCAGTTACATTTATAAAGAAAGGAAATTCTAATAAATGTTAAAAATTAGCAAAATTAAAATTTCATAATTCTAATATGTAATTCTGTAGCAACCACATAATGAAATATGCATTCATTTTGCTACTTTATTAAGATATTAATATAAATTATATTAGCCTAATTGAATATATTAAAATAAAGGGCAGTATTTTATTAAAATTTATTTATTAATAAACATATTACCAGATAAATATTAATAGAATATAAATTATAATATATATATATATATATATATATATATATAAGTTTATTTATGTATATCAATAAAATTGCTTCTTTATATTAAATCATTGTTTTCATTATTTTTCAAAAGAATAAAGAGATGCTGTTATGTATTATTTCATAAAATATGTGTTTAATAAGCAATACAGCAATGTATTTTGAATGGTTAAATATGAAAAGAGTTATAAACAAGCCATTAGAAACACCAAGTTAATATATTTTAAGTATAAAACAAGACAATTGTGTTCTGTTATTAAAACTGATTTCAGAAAAATAAAATTGAAGAAAGTGCTCTTTTTTAAATACCTTAAGGATATAAAAAAGTAGAGGCTAAAAAGAGGGAACAAAGAGTTGACACAAAAGGAATAAGATATAATGATCCCTCCCCCCCAAATAATTTTTATTGTATATTATCTGAAACAATATAAAAATATATATATAAGAAAAAATATAAAATTTTAATATGCTTCTAGTAGTTAGCAGTTTACAAATATATAATTAAAAATTCTCAAGGAAAGATTACATAACAAAATATATTCAATAAAAAGTTATTAACATAAAAAAAAAAGAAATGGTGCATGGAACTAGCCATTATAACCAATAAAAAATAAACAATTTTAATTTATAAAATAAATTTTAAGAACATAACTTTTAAAAGAAGAAATATTTGTATTTTCAGTTAATAAATATTAGCAAAATATAAACTGATAATTTACTTCTTTTAAATAAAACAAACTAACATAAAAAAGAACATCTGCATGACAAAAGGTGGGGGGAAATATGACATGAAATATTTCTCAATAACTAAAAGTTTATTGGAAATAATAGATAATTCAATAATTAAAAGCTATAAAAAATCTTTCCTCCCGATTTGTACAGATTTTAACAGAAAATTTCATACATATAAATACTTGAAACGAAATTATAATGAGTTTATACTAGAATTACAAAAATATACAACTATGTCATGAAAATATATAACAGAAGTGTGAAAAAAAGAGAAAAAAATACACATTTTTAATCTCAAAATAATAAAATCCCTTAAGTATGCTTTTTATTTAATGGATAAATTCATATTTATACTGTAAAATTTCAGAATAGATGTAATAAGAGCCATTCTGCTAATTTGTGGCTGGGAACAAACATATACATACAAAAATCACCGAACTTGCATTTATATACCAAAGAAATATGAGGGCAGAACACATAAACTAAGTTGAGAAATAAGCCATAAAAAACTCAAAAAGCTTGACTGGATTTTTTTTTAAGAGTAGTACTCAAATCTCTAAGTATTCATTGATGCAATTTTAAAATTTAATAAAAATGCTTTTTATGGAAGTCTATTTACTTTCAGAAATAGAAATCCTAGAATAGAATTTATTTCATCATTAAAACAGAATTTTATCCTTCAAAAAATAAAATCACAGCAACACTTTATTTTAGCAATTTTATTGTAATAAAATAATGAACCATATAGAATTATAATATGTTCTTAATAAAGATCTTTTGATACTTATTAAAAATGATTTAATTCTTGTGGATCAATATTTTATTAATATCCTATCCCATTACACACATAATTTACAAAGGAAGTATTCAATTATTCGATATTGCAAAAATGAGAAAAAACAGAAGATCTTTAATTAGCTCATTTGTTAAAAACGTATTTTATTACAATCAAATATTCTATGCATGAACATTTGCAGGCATGATGCATAGCAATTTAGATATCTTTTTTATATGATTCAGGGGAAATAATGATAAATAATGTCTTTCGAAGGAGACAAATATATTTACTGTATTAAGAAAAAAATTAATACTTTGCAGTATTCATTAACAGTAATCCTAAAGAACACAATACTGTTTCTTTGGCAACTTTTCATTTATTTTGAAATTTTCCGTGATAGTAATTTCATTAATATATGGATTATTGTTGAAAATGAAAAAAATCGATTGATGCTAATCTGGTGATAATATTGTATATTTGAGTAAATAAAGTATTAAAGCTAATATAAATACATTTATAAATATTGGAATGAAAAAGATATAATATGATTACATATTAGATAATCAAGCCATGGATACAGAAGTTGTCAAATATATAAGTTTGTATATGTTTATCTGTTTGCCCTTAATTCCAAAATTTTTTATAACAAATCAGTAAAAGGTAAAATATACCTTAATCCCAAACTATTTTCATTTTATAAAAAATTTCAAATATTTCTTATGTGATTTTGTTTCAGCCTATAACATTTAACAATTCTTAGGTATTTTAATTAATAACTTATAATCACTTTTAAAAGATTCTTTAACTGATAATGTATAACTGCTTTTAAGATTATACAGCACTTTTATACTCAAGAATGTTCTTCATTACAGTTGGCATCTCTAAAATTTGGGTTTGCTTTCAGCTTAAGCTTTCTAGTATCCAGTAAGACTATTCTTTCTGTAACAATCAATATTTTAAAATTCTTTATTGCACAATTGACAAACATTGAAGCAAAAAAAGCTGTGTCAAATGATTTCAATGTGAGTATAGTATTTATTTCACGATTCACTCAAAAGACTTTATATATATATATATATGAACTGATAAAAGAACAGAAAAATTTGTTTAGCACTAAAAGTCTTGTTACACATTTTAAAATTCTTTATTGCACAATTGACAAACAATGAAGCAAATAAAGCTGTGTCAAACGATTTCATTGCGAGTATAGTAATTATTTCACGATTCACACTCAAAAGACTTTATATATATATGAACTGATAAAAGAATACAATTACACATTTTGCAAACTTAAAGTGCATTATTTGTATGGTTGATACAATGTTTGGTTGTTTACCAAATGTTCTTTTAAATTAGATTTCTATTTAAATATTTTATTACAAACATTACATTTAAATAAATAGTGTTTTGTTTTAATGTATCAAGTATGGTCTTTAAAAATAGTTTAATGACTAACAAAATTTATTACGCACTTTCTAATGTAATGGTTTTTATATATGTAAATACAAAAATAACTCATTTTTTTTCTTTTTATTAACAATTTGTAGCAGACATCACATTTAAAAGCCCTTTCATTTGTAGGAATAATTCAATGTCGCTTAATCTGAATGATGATCTAAATTTGAAAGATCTACTATACAATTTAATCTCAAGCGATTTCTAATTTAACTGAAATAGAAATGTTTTTATGCCCGACTGAAGATTTCGCTTTTTTTCGAAATCTTTATAGCATAAATTGCATTTTTATTTAAAATCACTTATAATTAAACTGTTTTCGCTACGTGATATAAAAATTTAGCAATCTACTTATTTGAAAATAATTAAAATTTCGCAAAAAAAAAAAAAAAATAAATAAATCCACATACGTTGGTATAATTTAAAAATCGTATTTCGGATGTAATTATTATATAATTAATCTTATTGCTGTTTTGTTTTCACAATAATGTGAAGAGATATGGCATTATAGCTTAAAACACAAATTACATTGAAAGTTTGAATATCAATCATTCCACAGACATCATAAAGAAACAGATTTATGAAACTAAAACAACACGCCAAATGAAATCTACAAGTTTACTTTTGAGTGAAGAGCGTTGCGCATGTGCCGTAAGACCTAGAAAGATCACATGTGATATACGAAATGAAATAATAATAATATTGTATAATAAAATTTGCATATAATGCTGAAAATGTTTGAAAATGTCAAAGATTTAATCGATCTTGATGTATACATCTTTCCTCGATTTTTGCACTTGCTAGAAAATATTTAAACATTTCAAAGGAACTGTAATCCAATTTCAAATTACTGGCAACAAGTTGCTCAATAAAAGTTTTCTGCTGTATTTGGATTGTGTTTACACTTTGGTTGGCGTTAATGTGCTGTTTTTGACAGTTACTTATTTTTGTAAGTTTCTCTGCGTTTACAGTAAAAAGTTGTTCTTAACCTCTTACATGTAAAAATTATCATTACGTTAAATATGAAATTCACTTTAACAGTTCGTTTATATTTTAATTGAAAGAATTATTATAATATTTTCGGCGTTTGATTTAGTTTGAAGATTTATCCAATTATAATTTCTGAAGTGGTTTTTGTCTTCTAAAAGTAAGTAGTATTTTAACTGTAGCATTCTGTATTTCGAATTAATTTCTCACGTTTTAAAAAAATATTTCTTCCAATTTGCTGTAATAATTGCTGTTTCATAATTTTGAAATGATTAATTAAATTTTAGTTCATGTTGTATATTTGAGAACTAAAATCATTGACATTCCTATACTAAATGAATCAAATAATATGTGACTGTATTTTCTTGCTTTTATTGAGAAGCTATGGCTAATTATAAAGTTTAAATAACTTTTATAAATATGTTTTATAATACAAGAGCTTTAGTAATTGACAGTGGCTCTTAAATTAAAACTTGGTCTTTAAAGATTTGAATTCTTTATTTGTATCTTTATTTTATAGGATGCAATATGTATTTGTTTGTTTCTATCTTATGCTATATGTTTATTAACCTTTATTCAAATAGTTAATTTATTTGAAGTGTTTTATTTCCCATTTAAAAAAATTAAATGTAAAAATTAAATGATACTGTATACCCTTTCTACAGATATATTGATCTTCAATAATATTTTTTATATTTCATATTTAGTTTGTATGTATCAATTATTTTTTTCTGAAAGAAATCAAATAGTTACAAATTGTAAACAATTTACTCGAAGAATGCTTTAAAAAAAGTAAACCAAGTTAAGATATATTGGCATTATTGAGGTTACTAAGCTATTGTATAAAATCTGATGACTACTATGAACAAATAATGAATTTTTACTAATATCCTGCCTGCTTTTGAGGAAATTGTATTATTATTAAAGTATATGGCTTATTGTAAAAAATAAAAAAAATTAAGATGATTTTTTTAAAAATCAGAATGAGAAAGTTCAATAAATTATTTTAGAGAAATATATTGTCTTGCTTTATGTAATTTATTAGAAAAAAATTTTGGAAGTAATATTTATATATTTTAATGTTACTTGAGGATATCGTACAATATTGTTTTCAAATATTTGATGTTAAAAGAATCAATTTTTTTAAGTTAATAAAAGCAATAAAATTTTATTTATAAAAAAAAACAGAATTAAAAAAGCAAAAACAATAATAACATTTAATTATAATGTATAGTATGTATAGTGACAATGCTGACTAGAAGGTATTCTTAGATATTTGTTTTGAAGGATGACATGAGAATAAAATATAAATGTGTTTACTTAAGTATTTAAAACTATATATGACAAAGAAAAAAAAAACTGTGTGCTAGGACACATCTGCCTTGCTATACTGCTGAAGCTGAATGTGTTATTTCATATAATATAGAGAAGACAACCTTCATCTTTTCATAATGAATTTTAGACCTCTAATCTGTGAAGAGAATTGGAGAATATTTCTGAACCATCAAAACAGGAAGAATTAATTAGTTATTAAAAATATGTAACGTTTACTCGCAATTCCAGGAAGCAATTATTCACATTCATTCTCGTATTTCTAGAATTATTTAAATATAATGGTAAATTATGTGGGTATTTTAATTACTTGAAAAAAATATTCTCCCCTTTTTAAACGGTGTAGTGTTGTGCAGATATCTAGTTTCCTTCAATTTTGCACATTTTGATACTGTGTTTGATGTGATTGAGTGTACAACAGTAATTAAAGAACAATTTTAAAGAATTCGATTTTAAAAATGTCAGACATTGGGTTTAGTATAATCATTACGGTAGTGTTTACAATCTCACTTGGCTTAGTTATCTAGCCGTCTCTGAATCAAGTTTTTCCCCCCCTTCTTTTTTTTTAATTTTTTTTTAAAGGAAAGTGATCCACATTTATGTTTTGATTGGAGGAAAAGCAAGAAAATTTTCTAAATTAGCCTGACCACATAACCAGTTCATCACTGAACTGCATATTGTTCTGTCAGATTGTGTGTCATACTTTGTTAGAGTATAGACAGAGGGTAGAATCTATACATTTCTTCTTCTGATTCGTATTGTGCCATACCATGTTTTCATCTACAAAGTATTGACAATAATTGATGTCTCTATGAAACTGATATTTGAATAATTAGTGAAAACATTTTAACAATAGTATTAAGCAGCTACTAAAAAAATTATTGTTGGTATGAACCATTTCTTCGAGCATTTCTATTAAAAACTTTATTTCATAAATAAAAAGTTTTTTTCTTCTTATTTGTGAGAATAAAATATTTTCTATTATGCCAAATTTTAGTTTCTATAAAAATATCTACATTAAAGCTTAATCCCCCCCTCAAAAATTCATTGAATTTCAAGAGCTGGAGTTTTGTTCAAAACAATTTTAAATGTGTACTTCAGAAATGAAGATGAGAAGCTTATGGTTAGTTCTTGCCTCCCTAATGGGTATAGAAATGGTGGGGGTCGGCTACCTTCTGCCGATGATGGGACGTGGTTTCCACGTAAAGGGTTGTACCGTGGCCGGTGAACTCGTAACACTCAACCATAGTTCCCGCTAGTGTTGCTGCCGTGGCGGTCCGATCAATCAGATTTAATCCGAATTCCTTTAATTAGGTGGGAAGGAGTAGCCTGTGTGGTGATATATAGATTTATGTATAAGTTTAATATACAAGTGACCAAAATTCCACTTACTTCCATATAAAATAATGTAATACAAAATATAGGGCTTTATATTGTAAATTTTTAGCTAACTAAACACATTTTTGATGCAAGTTAAGTAATTTTCATTTTTTACTTTTTCGTATATGAAGTATACCAAGAGCGAAATATTGTAATAGTAAAAAATATTTGACCTCAATATTTTGGTGAATCTTCAAGTATTAGATATCCCTGAACCCTCTCCCCCTCCACCAAAAAAACAAACAAACATACTTTTGGACTTTTGCTTTTCTGTCCGTGAACATGTCAACTCAAAATTACAAAGACATGGTTGGAAAAAAATTTAATATGTGAGTCCTTATACCACATTTGAGTATTTCTATAAAATGTTGAGCAAAATCTATCGAAAGTAAGTTTGTTTGTCCATGTGCATGTAAAAAAGATAACTCAAAAAGGCAAAGAATTGGATTAACACTAGAACCACCAGAGATCGACATAGACACAGATCTACCAGTCATTTTGGCTGCTCCAGTAGCTCTAGTGTCAATGAAACACTAGAACCACCAGAGATCGACATAGACACAGATCTACCAGTCATTTTGGCTACTCCAGTAGCTCTAGTGTCAATGAAACACTAGAACCACCAGAGATCGACATAGACACAGATCTACCAATCATTTTGGCTGCTCCAGTAGCTCTAGTGTCAATGAAACACTAGAACCACCAGAGATCGACATAGACACAGATCTACCAGTCATTTTGACTGCTCCAGTAGCTCTAGTGTCAATGAAACACTAGAACCACCAGAGATCGACATAGACACAGATCTACCAGTCATTTTGGCTACTCCAGTAGCTCTAGTGTCAATGAAACACTAGAACCACCAGAGATCGACATAGACACAGATCTACCAATCATTTTGGCTGCTCCAGTAGCTCTAGTGTCAATAAAACACTAGAACCACCAGAGATCGACATAGACACAGATCTACCAGTCATTTTGACTGCTCCAGTAGCTCTAGTGTCAATGAAACACTAGAACCACCAGAGATCGACATAGACACAGATCTACCAGTCATTTTGGCTGCTCCAGTAGCTCTAGTGTCAATGAAACACTAGAACCACCAGAGATCGACATAGACACAGATCTACCAGTCATTTTGGCTGCACCAGTAGCTCTAGTGTTAATGAATGTTTATCGTTAGAAATGTAGATGTATATTAAAATGGCGAGCATTTCTGCCAATGGGGAAGGGGACATATGCCTACTTGTTTATACTTGTGAATGGATGCGCGATAATTGTCAGTGAAAGTGGTCTTCCCAAATCTTTCTTGCATATACCCTAATAAACTTGTCATACCCGGGAACGCCTTTCATGGCAGTGGCGTGCAATAGTTACGAAATATTAATTTTTGGCGTGAATTTAGCATTTTTACTGAATCTGTCTTTACATTCTTGGCGATTAATCCCTGGTATGCGGCTAATAGTATCCAAAAATCAAATTTGTGTCTTTGGCGAATTTTTTCTCAACCGATTGAAGCAAAAATGTGACACAGAACTACAATTATAGTCATAAAATCACATGCGAAATTTGATATATTGTCTTTCCATTCTTGAGTTGTTGCTTTTACAGGTTCTGAAATTACAGACCGACAGACAGCCAATCTGTAGTTGGATTGGGCCCAAATTTTGATAGGTATCTACACTATAAATGTTAATGTACCGATGTGTGTACCGAATTTTATCTATCTAGCTCTCTTCGTTTCGTAATTATTGTGTTAATTTATATTCGAACAAACAGACGGACTTTTTCTGAATAGATTTTTTTCTCACTGTTTGATAGAAATCTGCAAATTTGGTATGAAGATAGTATACAGAATTTCCACTGTCCAGCTCAAAACGTTTTTGAGTTATCTTTGTCATAGACGGACGGACATTTTTCGGAAAGTTGTTTTTCTAATTCTGTGCGGTCTAAAACGTGGAGATTCGTCAAAGTCTCGAGTTAGAATTTCTTGACGATAACTAGACTTTCTTTATACTTCGTATACGCGAAAGCAGGGGAAAAAAAAAAGCGACTTAGATAAAGGAATTTGTTTTGCCATTTTGTGACCGAAATTTCATTAGAAATAGAATCCAGTTGTTCGAAAAAAAGATCTATAAAGTTCTTAGGGGATTGAGATGTACGAGGATAGAACCTGGGACCTTACGGTTCGCAGTCCAGTAACATGAACATGATGCAAAAGCAATTGCTCGTGCAACGTAGTTGTTAACTGGCTTATATGCTGTTCACTACAGACTCTCCCTCCAGTGAGTCGGAGGTGAACGATATGGCTGTTGAGTGGTGATGTATTAGCTGTTGATTCTAATGCGCCTGTACCCATTTGAGTAGCGCCAAACGTTATGGTGAGCGTGTGTGCGTCAAGTGAATCAGACGACTTTGGTTGCGGGTAGATGGCGCCACTACAGCTGTACGAAAGTTGAAGGTTCATCGTCCGAGGTCACCAATTTAGGGGATTGAGATGCGCTAGGATAGGACCTGGGAGCTTATGGTTCACAGTCCAGTAACATGACCATGATGCAAAAGCAATTGCCCGTGCAGCGTAGTTTTTAAATGGCTTATATGCTATTCACTACAAGTTCATACTCATCTTTCTACACTGTAATATGAAACATAAAATGGGGGGGGGATTGAGAGGATTCTTGCTTTTACGGATATGTTTTGACCTCTGAGGGTTTGGTACATCCCTGCCCACTCCTGTTACCATGATACGATAGGGTGACACACATTTTATAAGGAGAAATGAAAAGAAGATGCTATATATTATTCAGTCTTTTTTGCATTTTATCAACTTATGTCCTGGTTTTCAAGATCTCATCCTGATTATGTTCATACGTCGTAAAACAGTTCTGTTACTTTTCTTGCTGCTTAATTAGGCCTAAGTGCACTGAAAAGTCGAAGGGAGAATACTTTCGCTGGTTACTTTCAAATATTGTAAAACTAATTCTTCTGTTAGTTTTTTTGCTGCTTAATTAGGCCTAAGTGCACTGAAAAGTCGAAGGGAAAATATTCCCGCTGGTTATTTTTAAATATTGTAAAACTAATTGTTCTGTCACTATTCTTGCTGCTTAATTAGGCCTAAGTGCACTGAAAAGTCGAAGGGAAAATATTCCCGCTGGTTATTTTCAAATATTGTAAAACTAATTGTTCTGTCACTTTTCTTGCTGCTTAATTAGGCCTAAGTGCACTGAAAAGTCGAAGGGAAAATATTCCCGCTGGTTATTTTTAAATATTGTAAAACTAATTGTTCTGTTACTTTTCTTGCTGCTTAATTAGGCCTAAGTGCACTGAAAAGTCGAAGGGAGAATATTCCCGCTGGTTATTTTCAAATATTGTAAAACTAATTGTTCTGTCACTTTTCTTGCTGCTTAATTAGGCCTAAGTGCACTGAAAAGTCGAAGGGAAAATATTCCCGCTGGTTATTTTCAAATATTGTAAAACTAATTGTTCTGTCACTTTTCTTGCTGCTTAATTAGGCCTAAGTGCACTGAAAAGTCGAAGGGAAAATATTCCCGCTGGTTATTTTCAAATATTGTAAAACTAATTGTTCTGTCACTTTTCTTGCTGCTTAATTAGGCCTAAGTGCACTGAAAAGTCGAAGGGAGAATATTCCCGCTGGTTATTTTCAAATATTGTAAAACTAATTGTTCTGTCACTTTTCTTGCTGCTTAATTAGGCCTAAGTGCACTGAAAAGTCGAAGGGAAAATATTCCCGCTGGTTATTTTCAAATATTGTAAAACTAATTGTTCTGTCACTTTTCTTGCTGCTTAATTAGGCCTAAGTGCACTGAAAAGTCGAAGGGAAAATATTCCCGCTGGTTATTTTCAAATATTGTAAAACTAATTGTTCTGTCACTTTTCTTGCTGCTTAATTAGGCCTAAGTGCACTGAAAAGTCGAAGGGAGAATATTCCCGCTGGTTATTTTCAAATATTGTAAAACTAATTGTTCTGTCACTTTTCTTGCTGCTTAATTAGGCCTAAGTGCACTGAAAAGTCGAAGGGAAAATATTCCCGCTGGTTATTTTCAAATATTGTAAAACTAATTGTTCTGTCACTTTTCTTGCTGCTTAATTAGGCCTAAGTGCACTGAAAAGTCGAAGGGAGAATATTCCCGCTGGTTATTTTCAAATATTGTAAAACTAATTGTTCTGTCACTTTTCTTGCTGCTTAATTAGGCCTAAGTGCACTGAAAAGTCGAAGGGAAAATATTCCCGCTGGTTATTTTCAAATATTGTAAAACTAATTGTTCTGTCACTTTTCTTGCTGCTTAATTAGGCCTAAGTGCACTGAAAAGTCGAAGGGAAAATATTCCCGCTGGTTATTTTCAAATATTGTAAAACTAATTGTTCTGTTACTTTTCTTGCTGCTTAATTAGGCCTAAGTGCACTGAAAAGTCGAAGGGAGAATATTCCCGCTGGTTATTTTTAAATATTGTAAAACTAATTGTTCTGTTACTTTTCTTGCTGCTTAATTAGGCCTAAGTGCACTGAAAAGTCGAAGGGAAAATATTCCCGCTGGTTATTTTCAAATATTGTAAAACTAATTGTTCTGTCACTTTTCTTGCTGCTTAATTAGGCCTAAGTACATTGAGAAATCGGAGGGAGAATATTCCCGCTAGTTATTTCCAAATATTGTAAAACTAATTCTTCTGTTAGTTTTCTTGCTGCTTAATTAGGCCTAAGTACGCTGAAAAGTCGAAGGGAGAATATTCCCGCTGGTTATTTTT
This sequence comes from Argiope bruennichi, assembly GCF_947563725.1. Taxonomy (NCBI): domain Eukaryota; kingdom Metazoa; phylum Arthropoda; class Arachnida; order Araneae; family Araneidae; genus Argiope; species Argiope bruennichi. Next base: position 111,891,300 of record NC_079156.1, read on the forward strand.
AAATATTGTAAAACTAATTGTTCTGTTACTTTTCTTGCTGCTTAATTAGGCCTAAGTGCACTGAAAAGTCGAAGGGAAAATACTTTCGCTGGTTACTTTCAAATATTGTAAAACTAATTCTTCTGTTAGTTTTCTTGCTGCTTAATTAGGCCTAAGTGCACTGAAAAATCGAAGGGAGAATATTCCCGCTGGTTATTTTCAAATATTGTAACACTAATTCTTCTGTTAGTTTTCTTGCTGCTTAATTAGGCCTAAGTGCACTGAAAAGTCGAAGGGAGAATATTTCCGCTGGTTATTTTTAAATATTGTAAAACTAATTGTTCTGTTACTTTTCTTGCTGCTTAATTAGGCCTAAGTGCACTGAAAAGTCGAAGGGAAAATATTCCCGCTGGTTATTTTCAAATATTGTAAAACTAATTGTTTTGTCACTTTTCTTGCTGCTTAATTATGCCTAAGTACATTGAGAAATCGGAGGGAGAATATTCCCGCTAGTTATTTCCAAATATTGTAAAACTAATTCTTCTGTTAGTTTTCTTGCTGCTTAATTAGGCCTAAGTACACTGAAAAATTGAAGGGAGAATATTCCCGCTAGTTATTTTCAAATATTGTAAAACTAATTCTTCTGTTAGTTTTCTTGCTGCTTAATTAGGCCTAAGTACGCTGAAAAATCGAAGGGAGAATACTCTCCCTGGTTATTTTCAAACATTGTATAGCTGTTTTTTTTTTTTCTTTCTTGCTGATTAATTAAGCCTAAGTTCACTGAATGCTTTTGCTGATTCCAAATGCGGAGTTCTTGTATTGTACCTAAAATAAGCTATTTTTAGTAATTGCAGTAGCTTATGTTGAAAAAAACCGATGACGTGTCAGCACTAAATCCGAAAATGGAAATAACAAATGTTGCAGAAATAATGTGTGACTATTTTGTGGAATTCCGTTCTAAAAACTGTCATTGTTTGTTTGAATAAATCTGAATTGTAAATCAGGCTGTGGAATTCTAATAATGCAAATAAAACTGCAGTTACAAATTGAATTGTCAGTCTAGAACGATGCATAGCAGGTGCATCAGCTCAAGGACCAAAATAAAAATGAAGACCTTCAAAAGCTCCATTTCTGTTTTGCTGAATTGTGCCTTTACATTTTTTTTGTTATTTTATTGCATGGTTTTATGCCTCTTTGTAATTAGAAGGGTCAGATATACTCCATTATTAGGAATTTAAAACAAAATTAATCTGATTTTTAATCAAGCAAAATTTTAAAATGAAGGTACAGTTAACATTATGATGTGAAAATAATAATCTTTAGAAATATTATTTTATAGTTTCTTTCGTGTAATAATTATATATATATATGTAATGATATTTCTAAATATAAATTAAACCTAATTAATTTTCTAATTTTTATTTTAATTTAGCCTATATTAACTTCATTCTAAAATGCTGTCTTATTTCCTGATCCAATTTCACTTTTTTTTTAAATTTAATTAATGCTTCAGGAGATCTGTAAAACTGCTTTAATCAGCATTTTTACACGCTCCGAGCGTAGGGATAAAAATCTGTCATTCTAAGCAAATTCTTTTAAAAGATACCTATATTTCCCTTTTCTAAGTCTACACGTGTCAAAGAATCCCTATCAGGATCTCATAGTATAAAATCACTGAGGATAACTATTTCGCGCTCTTTTGCTCTTCTCTTGTGTTGTGGACTGACTATCTCCTCTCTTCTTGCTTTTGCATAAAGTATGCCTTCCGGGATGGAATAAAGCGAAGTTTCCATGAAGCTGCTCATATATATATATATAAAATTTAATTGTGATTCTGCAACTTATATCTAAACTATGAAAGATAGCATACATTTCCAATTGAATAAATATCTTTTAATGACATAAATGATTATGTTTTGTGTTCATCTGAATCAGTAAATGTCCTTCTAAAGAAATTTCAATTATCAATCAATTAATTATTCAGTCCCCTAGTCCAATTTGACATAATTAGTGAAACGTTCATGACACTAATACTTTAAACAAAATTTCACAGTTATAGGCTTAAAATTGATTAAGTTATGAAGTTTTGAACATCACGCCGTCTCAAAGAAGTTCTACTGATCAAACGCATGGCACTTCTGCGAGGTAATCGTTGATTAGTTTAAAATAATGAAATTCAAAACTTCAAATCTTATCTTCAAAATTTAGTTCATTTTGGCTACAGAAATGCGGAATTCTTTTTTTTTTTTTTTTGTTTAAAATGTTTGTGCGTCAGGAATATTTAACTAAGTAAGACATGGAACTATATAAAAAGTTGAATTAATATAAAATTAATTTTAGTATTAATTTTTTCTGCAGTACATTTACGGATTCAAACATTATAAGACATAATTTTTTACGTCGTCGAGAGCATTTTTCCAACTGGAAGTAGATGCCAATCTCTTTTAGAAATGAATTGTTGGGCCACGATTAGAGGGGACATTTTATATAATTGGTAAGAGCGCATTTCAAAATTTAAGATGCATTTTTTTCTAATATTCTTCAAATCTATCTTTTTATGGACGAGTATTTAATTATTTCCGAGCTGACGTATTGTTTGCCAACGGATTCTAAAACCCTCCGCACTTTTGCGCATGCGTTGGGATAGATTTAATTCGATCAGATATGGGTAAAACGAAAGGAGAAAGATGTTTACATTTAACAAAAAAAAAAAAAAAAGTAAATTTTGGAAATGCGGACATGCTTCTACTTCTCACCCCTTAGTGAGATAAAATCGTCGAAAAAGGATCGTCTTAGGACAGCGGTTCTTAACCTATGGGTCGCGACACAAAATTGGGTCGCGAAGCCTATTTCTTGGGTCGCGCTGAGTCGAACCAAAAAAGTTAGTAATACACCAAATTTCAGACATTTTAGAAATGGCGACTTGAATAAATATCAACAATCGTTTGGATGCACCAAGTAGTAGTGGTTTTATAAATTCTGCCAAACAATTGCCTTTGCTGTATTATTGCCCTTTTCAACAACATATATCTGTGAGGCTGGTTTTTCGGCTCTGTGTGTAATCAAAAACAATTACCGGAACAAGTTAAATCTTGAAATAGATATAAGGTGCTCCTTGACAAGCATTCAACCGAGGTTTGAAGATCTTTCAAAATGTATTCAAGCACAAGGTTCTCATTAAAACTGTATGACTTGCATTTAAAATTTAAAAGACTTAACATATGTATTGATATTTCTTTCTTTTTTTTTTTAGGAATAAGTTAAAATGTCAATTATTTTCAAAAAGTTATAAATATATTTTAATTTGGTCAATAAAAATTATTAAAAACACTTGATTATTAATTAAATTTTCCTTGGATCGAAAAGTACTTTTGTTTATCTTTATTATTAAAAAAATAAATAAAAAATTTGTAAGTTAAAAAAAATCATCATCGTAGGATTGAAGATTTTTTAAAAATACGATCTAAAATAAAGCAATGAAAAAATTTTGACTTTTGTTTGGGTCTCGACATGAACATATTTCTCTAATTTAGGTCGCGGCTTAAAAAGGTTAACATCCACTGTCTCAGGACACTGAAACGAACATTCTTTAAAATCACAGTATTTGTTAATTCTATGGAATGTGAGAAAACTGACCTTCACAGTTAAATTTCCGATGAAGTATTTAAAGGAAAATGGATGTGGGGCTTATATTTGCTGTTACAATTTTTCTTTAATCAAATACAAATATTCGACATTATCAAAAATAAAAAGGTTCGAATTTAGAAATACAATGGATTTGTATTACAGAACATCAATTATTCAAATTATGTCCTTTTATGTTTATATTTGTTTATACTTAGTATTTATTTTCGTCCTTTATATATATATATATACATATATAACCATTAACTTGTGTTGCTATTTACAAAGGGGACAAGATTTACAACCTGATGCTTTTAACTAATAGCGTCATTATGAATTTATTAACTTCTGTTTGACATCATGAATATTAATTGAATCAACCGTCTAGACAGCGCGCGCTCTCTTTGACGTACCACCCGCTCCTCATATTCGGTTCGGCTCCTTTTGTTCTGGATAAGTCATTTTGAAGAAGGGTTTTGACGTTAGTTATAAGCAAAGGCTCCGCCAAAATTCCATCTGAAAGATCAGAATTATTTATGACTGTTCCAAAGGCGACTCGGGAACCTGCAAACGATTAAAAAAAATATTTTCTAATAAAAGTGTCCTTTAAATTTGTAACGCACAGCTTTGGTTACATTGGATGACTGTTGCCACATTTACTGTATTTTGTTAGCATTAAATGAGTAGTATTTAATATATGTTTAATCGGTTAGACTCCTATTTAACGCTGGAGCTCTGGTTTAAAAATGAACATATAAAAATTTTTCTATTGATAAAAATGTCGTTTTAATAGTTAATTCATAATTATTGGTATTAAAAATAATTAATCAGAGATTTTCTATGTCCATGTATTATAGAAAAAATAACTGAAAAATTAAAGACAGAAAACTATTTAGAAGGGCGGAAGTAGAAAGAGGAAAAAGAGAAGAGATTGGCATAGTGCCAATTTCTATTTTCTTATGATTAGAAATGGATTATTAGCTTTGTAGTCCATATAGGATGTTGAAAAGGTCTTACAGTAAATCAAAATTGCTCTAAAGTATTTTATTCAGTTTTTTTTTCAAAGTATTCAATCAGTATCTTTTCCCGACAATATTATGAATCATCCGTTAGTTATAAATAGTTCGAATTCCTCTTATTATTGAATATAAACATCTTCCATCTTTTCTCTTATCCTTATTTTGCCTGAATAAACTTATCCTGGCGCATGCGTAAAAGCGTGTAGGGTTTCGAATCTCAGAACGAACAGTGTCTTATTTCATAGTATACATACAAGCACAGTAATCCAATAGTTTTAATTTCACACTAAGTGATGTTTCGTTTAACCTTTATACATTTTGAAATGATACTAATCGGTGTATGGAATTATTTTTGGTTACTAGATCAAAACATTTTTGTGTTTTCCTTCTCAACAGACGGACATGCATAATTTGAAAAATGTGTTTTTGAGATTCTGCGATATCTCAAGCATGGCGATACATCTAGCTCTGGAGTTTGAATTTCGTGACGATTAAAGTTAAAATTAAATCAAGGTAATAAAAATCGAAATTTAATGGAAAAAGGTACTATTATATTAATTTATTCATAATTTTGTAAAATCCTTGAATAAGAAGCTTTAGAATAATTATAATAGTCTATTTTTGTCTTGCATGAAGCATTAGATTTATATTGCTTTTATGCAAACACGCGTTTTAACTGGAGCATTTCATTATGACTTTATTTTTGTTAAATATTTGTTAAAAATTAGTTAAATAAAAAAGATGACCAGTGCTCTATATATTAAACAATAACAAAGGCACGAACATGAATGTAGGTTCTTACAAATGGGACGTTCCTAATGCTTACGATCTTTGTTCCATGAATTGTCCTTTTTTATTCAAGCGAAACTTGAATAATCCTTCTTTTTTTCCTCTAGTTCCATAGAATTGTTTGTTGGTGCATAAAACTGTTCCGGATGAAATTATTTTATTCCGATAAGCAAGGGGGAAACTGTTACTGTTCGGCGCTTATGTTTTTGTTTGGCCGTTTATTTGTTCTACATATATGCAATGAAAAGTCTTGATGTTCGATTTTTTTTCATAACATTTAATCAAATATTCAAGATGTAGTGATTTGATTTAGAACTTGCAAACAAGTGAAATACAATCCAAATTCAATAAAGTCAAGCTAAAAATAGTGAAAAAAAAAAAAAAAATTGAAATCTGCTATCGCAAATTTCAAGTTATTATGTGAAAACATTATTATTTTTTAAAGTCATTGCTTTTCTTAATTAATTTAAGTCATTAACCAATTTAAATCGATTTGAAACAATCTCGTGACTATCAGATTACACATGCATCAATATTTAGAAAAGCGATGGTTTTTTTCCCCCTTCCCTATCACAAAGTCATTCGAGTCGCAAATTTTTTTTTTGTGAACTAGAAAAATTTAAAATCACACACACACACACACACTTTGCACTTCTTCGGGCGATAACTTCTTACAGCCTTGCCCTTTATTGGCCATACAGGAGAATAGGGTACATGGCGGACATTCGTGCCAAGTTGTAACTTTTTTATTGGTGGATAAATCGCAAAATGTGCAACCTTTTTTTAATCATTTTCTAAAAATCTAAAAGCAAAAAATATGCCTCAAAAGAGATAAATTGTCAATTTTCTGCCCGTGCATTTTGAGGTTTCAAAACCCTCGAACCAAAACATCATATTCTCCCATGATAAAAAGATGCATAATATTGGGAGGATTAAAATGTTAATAGGACTAATGTATGAGACAAAATGGGTCTGATGGGTAAAGAAATCGGTAAAATTTTAAAGGACAGAATTTGAAACACGTATCAAAAGATTCTGCGTAACTAATTCAACCCAAACTCACCTAAAAATCTACATAACAAAAGCGAAAGTAACCAGAGGAATTGGTCTCCCCCAAACTTTCTCGCGTATTCTCTAATAAACTTGTCATGCCAGAGAACGCCTTACATAGTATTGGCGTACATTGGTTACGGAATATTAATCTTTGGCGTGAATTTAGCATTTTTACTGAATCTATCGTGTCATCATTGGCGAGTTATTTGGCGATGAATCCCTGGCATGCGTTTGATAGTATCCAAAAATACAATTTGTGTTTTTGACACGTTTTTCTCAACCGAATAATTTGACTCAAAACTACACTTGTATTCACAAATTCCCATACCAAATTCGACATATTTACGTTTTTTAATTATCGAATTGAATTAATTTTGAATTTACTTATTTCTGAATATACAGAACGATTAACAGACAACCCGTAGTTGAATTTGGCTCAAAATTTGATAGATGTCTACACTATACATGTTAAATATGTGCATCTAATTTTATTTATGTATCTGTCTAGCTAATAAGGGTGTAAATTTTTCCTGAATTGTGGTAATTAATTATTTTTTTGCTTTATTTTTGACAATAGATTGTATTGTTGTCCTGGAATTAAAGTTATTTTCATTATTTCCTCAAGTATCAATCACGTGATTTTCTTCCATTGTTGAAAGTTTAAGAATAAGGATTTTATTTTCCTGTGTAACTTAAGAGGCGGATAAAAAATTGAATTCCAATACCGCGAAGTTTACAAGATAGAGGAATCGGTCATTTAACGTTTTTTTTTTTTTTTTTTTTTAACGTTATTTACATAGCTCTATTATGTCATGGGCCTGATTTGCTTTAGAAGGGTTCATGTAAACAGAGCACATGTAAGACAATTAGGATTTTACGACTTTAACGTCTGGCAATTTGGGGAATCATAGACATCAAGTTATATTTAAATTATTGAAAGTTATATCTAAATTGATCACAGTTAATATATATAATATCTGATTAATAACTTTGATTGCAATATATACACATATTAAATATTTAATATCAATATTTATGAAACGCTAACGTACGTCGCAGAAACCGTTCATATTTTTTTTTCTCGATTGGCAATAGTCAAATGTAAACAAACCTCATACTAATTGTAGACTGCTTTATTGAACGTTTTTACAGTTACAGTGCTACAACGCTTCACTGCAAAATATTATTAAAAATATTCAGGAGATGTTTCGACTTATCACCAAAGTATATTTAGCCAGAAGAAAGAAGCTGAATCAAGCAACAGGCTTCAAACAGAAAGTTTAATCGAGCGAAAAAATAGATTGAACCGTCGCCAAATGAATAATAGTTTTGATTTGCCTATGAAAATGGATGTTCATATCTTCAAAAGCAATTACCTTTTACAAAATCATCTTATTACTCAAAAATATTACCTTTTTAATGATATGAATTTCATTTCCGTTCATTTTTCTCAAAATTTTAATAATATTTTCAATACACAATCTATAGCCATTTTTTAAAATGCTATGGTGGAATTCGAATTCATTCATCAAAACTTCAATCACATGTTTTTGCCAATCATTAATTTTATAGCAGAATTTTTATTTGTTTTTATTTCGCAATATATACACTTTTTATTCTGCAGTAGGCTACTTCAATTGAATTCATGTTTTTCAGTCGTTATCGAATAAGATGAAATATTCTTTTATTTGAAGGAAAAAAAAGTGCATTCCATAAATTATTAAAATTATTCCATTACTTTTAAAATTAAAAATTAATTATGATTAAAATTATTTTATTATTCTTAAAAAAGTACATTCCATAAATTATTTGACAATTTAAAAAGTCAATAACCTAGGTGAACAAATTAGTCGCTATAGGTGGCTAGTGTTTTATAATATTCTTATTATTCACCACTTATACCTCTTATTTCTGTGTATGTTCGTTTTGTAGTACACTCAGTAAGTGTTTTTTTTTGTTGTTGTCTTTTGCAATGTTTATTTCCTTTTAATTAACTAGGGAGCTTCGCTCCCAGCTCTCTTTCGTCCGCCAACTCCGATGTTGTCCTCGAATCATCCATGTTCTCTAGTTAGGGTTTTTTTCTGAGGGATGAATTCCCTAAAAAAACAATGAACATACACAGCCCTTTAACTCGTTAAAGGGTCATTTTTTTCTTGTCATATTATGTTAAAATATTTTTTGACTTGAAATGAGAATAAGAAAAGGGATTCATTTAGCTTATTAGATAAATTAAATTTAATTAATTAATTAATTTGGTTAATTAATAATTAAGTAACAAATCAAGACGCATCATTTTGTGTGAGATAAAGAACTGAAGCATCCAAGTTTCTGTCTTTCTAAAAAAGTGTGTCAGAACTTATGCCAACCTACATAATTTCATACAAAGATTGATAAATTTGGTGGGAACTTCCCACGGCCCTAGAAAGGGTTAATACAGATATTGCTTAGGTATTCAAAGGATTGCTAGCCGAGAGACGAAAAATCTCCGTTATTCGAAAAAGGTAAACAAACCGGGAAGCTGTTCACTAGTGTTGCCATAAACAGTGTGTCTAAAAGTAGAATTAACAAATAATATTACTTTACATTCAGTTACCATTAATTTGGTGTTGATTCAAGTTTTACTCTTTCTTTTTCGCCATCATTTCACTGTCAAGTTGCAATATAAATGCTTATTACTACATAATAATAATTTTCATTAAATATTTTAATATATTACAATACTGACAAAACAAGCCTCAAATGTCGTGGGTGAAGTGACTCGACATTTATCAAATAAACCGCTATGTTTACATAATTTTTTTTATATAATAATAGAGGTAAATGTTGAAGATTTAATCTTTTATTATCAAAAATATGCATCAAATTTGTCGAAATAGCAAATATCAAGAAGCTCTAGGCGATATTCCTTCTATTCTTTCCCTTACCACATGACTTAAAAATAGAAGAGAAGATATGATTACAGCACGTTTAATTATCCTGATGATCATCAATCCTTCGCTACTGTATAAATTTGGACTTTATAATATCTCTGTCTGTTCTGTAATCAAGAAAATGATGTTAAACATATCCTTGGGCACTCTTTGATTATTCAACTCAAAGACCCTATCTTTAAAGCAAGCTGACTTTCAGTCACAATGAAATTTCGTCTCTTAAAATTTTGATTTAAAAAAAACTGTTTTTCATTAGCGCTTTCTTCAAATTTTTCGTCGTTCACTTAAGTTTTTTGAAATTTATTAGCTCTAACACCTGCGTTAGGGGATAACAGCCGTTGCTCGTAAAAATCCCAATTTATCCATTTCAATAATAATAATATTTTAATAATAGAGAGATCAAAGCAAATATTTTAGTAACATTTATAGGCCGGGATAGCCTGGCTGGTAGAGCGTTGGATTCGCGTCCCTTTGGTTGCGAGTTCAAACCCCGCCGGCCGAAGATTCCCCGCGTGCTTGGCGGCTGACGCGCGTATAAATCTGTCGTGGTCACGAAGTCCTCCATGTCGAGAGTGATACCTCTGGGGGTATTGAATCAGGGGTGATCGTTCTCTGATACAAGTCTAAATTACGGTCTGTGAATGAAAAACCTGAATGAAGTCCGCCCCGTAAAAAAGGTTGTGACGTGTGTATAGCTAAGTCGTTCTCTTGGCCCTAGATGGCGCTACTATAAAAACAAGAGACGCTCCCCCACCGGCTTAAAATCGCTGTCTTCGTAACAGCGGGCTTGTCCATGGTAAGTGTCATAAGAAACAACAACATAACATTTATTCGAACCGCCTATAGGGTCTCGGTGATTTAATGATGAGGTCTAGGCTTCGGAACAGGAGGGTTTCAGGTTCGAGACCCGATTCCACCGAACCGATTAACCTTCTTGTTAGCGGGTCTGGTGCACGTTAAAACCATTGGAGAGGAAAGCCCTTCCATTCGCACGGTGCGGAAGTTTAGAGAGGGGGTGCCAGCTCAGATGTCGTCCTCATCATCTGACCGCGGTTCAAAATGACGAGCTCCATCCCAAAAAATGCCCTAGCGCTGCTTTAACCCTTTACCTGCCGAGGATGACTTGCGAGATTCGGTCCCCAGTGCCACGTATATATACGTATATAGTTAGTTGCGAGACGTAGATATACGCCAGGGGCAGTTAACACATTGACTTAGGGAGACGTATATATACGCCCGCGGCAGGCAAGGGGTTAAAACGGGACTTTAACATAACTAAGCTAAGCTGAGCTCGTACCGCCTATACATATCCGAGTAAATCAATTTTATTTTCAAGTGAAAATTCACATTTTAAAGAAAGAAAAAGGTTCGTGGAAGCTTGGTATGTAATTTGTTGTTACGAAACCATTCCCTTACCATTTGCGTGAAGAATCTTTTTCTTCGCGGTCTCATCCCGCCCTTCAAACATCAGATCTCGGACCTTGAAGCCGTCACTGCATGCACAGAAGGGTGATGGAGCGTTGAAACGAGGAAAAACATCGTCTGAAGATGGCCATTGATGGTGCCAAAAACATAGCGAGTTTCAGAGTGTTTTTGTTTGAGTGATACAAGTCATGTGTATAATTTCCACATTCAATTCCACTTAAGGGAATGCCGACGGTTGGAACAGATGGAACTCGAATAAGAGGCGTGTTCCGCCTATCTTTAATGGCAAAACGTTTGTTCTGGAGTCAAGCACGGCGGTTTATAAATCTCGAACGGAATTCATTCTCAAGAAGACTGTTCTGCTTCTCCGGGTACAAGGGAGCATGATAATTATAAAATATAAAAGCTAGTTAAATGAAATTTGGCTCATAATTTTAGCATTTAATCCTTTATTTACCGAATTACTTTACCATCAATTTTTCGAATTTATTTTTGAACCATTAGTTTAGTTTTGGTATATAATAAATACAGAAAGAAGGAATGTTTTAAATTAATTAAAATGATTTAATTAATTAACCCTTTCTAGGCCGTGGGAAGTATGCTTCCTACCAAATTTATCAATCTTTGTATGAATTTATATAGGTTGCAATAAGTTCTGACAAATTTTTGTTAGAAAGATAGAAACTTAGATGCTTTAGTTCTTTATTTTACACAAAATGATGTGTCTTGATTTGATACTTAATTATTTATTAACCAAATTAATTAATTAATGAATCAAATTAAATTTATCTAATAAGCTAAATGAATACCTTTTCTTATTCTAATTTTAAGCCTAAAAATATTTTAACATAATATGACTAGAAAAAAATGGCCCTTTAAAGGGTTAAATGAAATTTGGTAAAATATACATATAATGAATAAATAATTTGAATAAAAAGATTCTTTTGTAGATATTATTATATTTTTGGTTGTTCCATCATTTCATCGAAATCTGCTTGTGTTTTCACAATTTTTGATTTCAACGTGGTTTGTGAAAGTATGTTCTATTGCAGATTTTTGCTCTTTTGCAATTTTTGTTTCTCAAGTCAGCCAACAACCCTCCCAGTTTGTCCATCCATTACAGAACACCCTGTAGATATAGTCTTTGTTGGCTTATTCTTTTAAAAATCATTGTTGAGTTCTTTTACTCTTATTGATTTATTTGCTGTCTTTGGTGATTTGTGGGTTCGAGTATTTTGATTATACTTAATTGAGAATACATTTCGTATGTAATGTTTGGTGTTTATGATTCTTCAACGAAATATTTTTTAGTCACAAACTGTATCATAAATTAAAGTTCTGTTATTTTAAAAACTTTAATCTTGTTCTGTTTTTTATACATATGAACATTCTTAATGGACTCGAGTCCCATGACATCATCGTCCCATTAAAGATTAGTGTTTGAATAATTTGTTTCATACTTCATGCCGTCTTCTATAGCAATGTGACATCAATTACTGATTCCTAGTGCAATCGATGCTGATAATTTGCAAAAGCTTTTTCTCTTTTTACAGAGTTTAGATATGGAAAATATATATAATATTTGACGAAACAGTGAAAGCAGTTCGAAGGACATTGCAACAATGAAAAGTTTTGTCACAAAGTATGCTAAAAAGAAAAACTTTAAGAAAGATTATTAAAATACAAGAAAAAGTTACATGTCAATTAAATGGCATCATTTAACGGATATTTTTTAATTTTCTGTAATTGCCGCGAAACAACAACGAAACTCTTTTAATTTTTGATTAATCAAAATTTTAATTATCATTCCTAAAAAAAGGTTCTTATGTGCACATTGCCATCTTTTAAAGTTATTTGTACCAAATTTGGCATCGCTTTGTACACACTCTCGCGTACACATTTCTCTCCTTTATTATTAGTAGAGAGATATAAGTAATTTATACAAAAAAATATTTGCTGTCTAAGATAAAAATGTGCTGTATTATTTTTATACCAAATTATGGTGTTTCTATAAAACGGTCTAGTTTGTAGAGCGCCAAAAGGTAGACAGACAGGAACATACACGTGCGCATGTTCTGATAACACGTGTTCAGAATGTTTTGTGAATTTTTTTGGGCAGGAGGACAACATATTTTGCTTTTCACTTTCATTTTTCGATGCTTGAAATTGTTGGAAAGAAACCAAGAGAGCATACCAGTTGTGTAACAACAACCTATTGAACTTGCCTCACTGTCTACCAGGAGTCGTGTAAATTGCTGTCTTATTCCCGGAACTAGGTTACTGTGCGACGTTTTACTTTTGTTACACTTTTCCGGTTGAAAGAATCTTCTTTTTTTGCCCACTAACCTAATCGCTTATAATTCACCTCCTTTCATCCTGAAAAATATTCGCTAGAATCTTGAGCTGATTGTAACAACAACATTAAGAAGAAGAAATCCGTTTCTATGTAAAGTAACTGATGGTTTAGTGCCAGAAATCTTTTTTAAAGCGTTGTTATCTTATTTAGATTTAGTCCAAATATTATTTCACTCGGTGAAAATGTTAAAGTTTGGCACTGAGCGGAATGTAGACTTCTTATTCTCATTCTGTGGTAAACGTACATTTGAATCGAAATATGTTCTTTTTTTTTATCATGTGAGAACTTGCTGTTATTTTGGTTTGGGGTTTTTGAAGCTTCAAAATGCACGGGCAGAGAATTGGGGATATATCGCTTTTATGGCAGAAAATTTTCGCTTTTAGGATTATTTAAAAATGATAAAAAAGTTGTTACATTTGGCGACTTATCGCCAACAAAACGTTAAAATGTGGCGCGAATGTCTGCCATGTACCCGATTTTCTTGTCTGGCCGATAAAGGGCAGGGTCGTAAGAAGTTATCACCCGAATAAGCACAGAGAAGAAAATGGGAATGAGAAAAAAAATAATTTAAAATTCGATTGATTTTGAAATGATCAAAAACCATCGCTTTTCTAAATGTTGGTGTTTGCGAAATATGAGTTATGTGAGAACATGATATTTTTCTGCAGGACTGATGCTACGTGACTTAAAAAATAATTTTCTCGCATAACTTGAAATTCGCGATAACAGATTTCAATTTTTTAGTATTTGAAAATATTTTATTAAAAAGTTGCTCTATTTATACTGTGATCTTTGTTTGATTAAATATCAATATTTGTTCGGCATGTCAAAAGGTTAGTTAAATTAGGTTAGGTTCAGCTGTATTGGGTTACTTTACTTTAGGTTGGGTTGGATCACGATGAGTTCTGTTCGGTTATTTTAAGATAGTGAAATCAAATGACCTAACGGTCCGGATTAGCCATGCCGCCCAGAATTTCGACTCCTTATTTTGAATCAGAAAAATGCAAATATTTGTAAAAGATCTTAATATATTATTTGACGAAACAATGAAAGCAGTTTGAAGGTCATTGCAACGATGAAAAGTTGTGGCGAAAAGTATGCAAAAAAGAAAAACTTGCATTTGAAAGGTATTGAGCGAAACGTAGATTTATTGTTCTGACTCTGTAAGTGTACAATTAAATCGAATCATGTATATTTTTAAAATTTACTCCTTTTACAGAGATCTTTGTTTGATTGAATATCAGTATTTGTGCTGCATGTCAAAAGGTTAGTTATGTTAGGTTAGGTTAGGCTATATTGAGTTACTTTACCTTAGGTTAGGTTGGATTATGATAACTTCTGTTCGGTTGTTTTAGGCTAGTGAAATGAAATGACCTAACGGTCCGTATTTAGCCATAACGCCAAGAATTTCGACTCATTATTTCGAATTAGGAAAGTGTCAAAGATTTGTAAAGGATTTTAACTTAATATATTACTACGTTGTTCCATGTGAGTTGTGGTGGCCTGGTGGTAATGTCTCGGCTTGTGATTCGTAGGGTTTCAGGTTCAAGACCCCATTCTACTGAAGAACCACCGTGTAAGGGGATCTGTTCCACGATAAATCCGTCAGGGCCAAACGTCCTCCCGTTGGTGTGGTGTGGAGAGGGGGTTGCCAGTTCAGGTGTCGTCCTCGTCATCTGACCGCGGTTCAAAATTATGATGTCTGTCCCAAAATAGCCCTAGTGTTGCTTTAAACGGGACGTTAATATAACTAAACTAAATTAAACTAAAACTACGTTCTTCCATTTCATTCTTTTCAACAAATTTGTTACATTAAATTTAATAGTTTTTCCTGTTAACGCCCGGTGTTATTTATAAGAGAGTTACAGAACGCCTTATATTCTTTCTCTTTTTTGTTTTGTTTAGTAAATTAATTTATGCCTCCAAATTGTTAAGCAATTTTTAAATGGGCTAGAGTTTGATGTCAGAATATTGTCATTTTGATCTTTTTTACATTTTATTTTCTAGGTAATATAGAGAATTCGAAAATAAACTTTTTTTTTGATATTTTATTATATTTTTACTTTTTAGTATGCGAAGTTTAGAGAAAATATTGTAATCGTTAAAGAATTGGAATTCGAGATTTTGACGAATTACCGCATTTTAGACCTCCCTGAGTTCGAGAAACATATTTTTACCATTCTGTCTGTCCGTTTGTCCGTACATCTGTTTATAAACTCGAAAACTCAAAAAAAAAAAAAAAAAGTTGAGCTAGATGGATGAAATTTAGTATATGGACTTGTGAACAATTTAGTATATGGACTTGTGAACAATTTAGTATATGGACTTGTGAACAATTTAGTATATGGACTTGTGAACAATTTAGTATATGGACTTGTGAACAATTTAGTATATGGACTTGTGAACAATTTAGTATATGGACTTGTGAACAATTTAGTATATGGACTTGTGAACAATTTAGTATATGGACTTGTGAACAATTTAGTATATGGAATTTTGAACAATTTAGTATATGGAATTTTGAACTAAATCTATTCATAAGAAATATGTCTATCTGGTGTATCCGTGTGCAAGTAAACTCGATAATTATAAAACCCAAAGAGCTAGATAGACAAAATTTGGTATTCAAGTTCAGCATCTCAAATATAGATTTGAATAAAATTTGAATCAAATCTGCCAAAAAGTTAACCATCTGTTGATCTGTTATTTCGTACTTCGCATGTAAACGCAAAGTTCATAACCTCAATGATTTAATCCATGAAATTCAGTATGTTATCTTACGATTGCAACTGCAGTTTCGTATTAAATTTTGGTCTCTTTCGGTCGTCATAAAGCGTCCAAAATATGCACCCACGCCATAGATTCAGTATAAAATGCTAGATTCACGCCAAAGATATATATTTCGTAACAACCTTTCTCCAACGCTTTGCGAGGCAGTCGCGATTTTACCGAAGTTCCACAATTTTGTCCGGGATTAAGCGGGGGGGGGGGGATAAGACTTGATTAAAGTGTATACGAGAAAGTTTCTTTGAAACCACTCCCACTGGCTGGAAAATATTTTATTGTACAGGGTGGTTATAATTAAACTTCCCCTATAAATAGCATCCTACAACACTAACGGATGAACGGATTGCAGCGGAATTTGGTCTATAGACTACACACGAGATGCGCTCATGGAATTTCGGAAAAAAAAAATCCAAAATGTCCACTAGATCGCGCCTTTTCCGGAAAAACATTAATTTTAAAACAATAAGCGACCAAAATGAAACAGATAAACAATATTAGCATTCATTGACAAGTTTTTGATCGCCTTGTCTTCGAACCACATTAAGTAAAGGTAAAGGAAAAAAAAAAAAAAAGTTCAGTCTGCATAAACAAGAACAGATTAGGACGAAATTGCGCAAGAGGAGCAGTTGTTGATCGTGTCCAGGACGATGTAGGGAAAGGTGCTCCATGTGACCACCCTCACTCGCCTGCAAAATTTCAAGTCGATGGACAGTGTGTTCAACAGCAGATCGTAACTGATCAGTTGTGATGCTTCGCACATGAAGCGTTACCGAGTTTTTTTTAAGTCAATCAGCGTTGCAACACCCGTCGCAACAAGATACTGTCATCGTTACAGCTGGAAACATCGACATAAAACACCACAACGGCAGCAAACGTTTCTTGCCCTAACCCGTTTTGCATAAAGCTTCCTCTGCTTCGCAAGCATACAAATCTCGACATTTTTTTCCTACAAATGACAGCTATAATGAGCTGAATTATTACTCATAATTCTTGTTCTGGATTGTTAATATTGTTTCTGTATTACGTTTTGGTAGTTTATTGTATTAAATTTAAAGTTTTTCCGGAAAAGGTGCCCTCTGGTGGGCATTTTGGAAGTAAAAATTTTTTTCCTAAATTCCGTGAGCGCATCTCGTGTATAGTCTATAAACCAAATTTCGCTGCAATCCGTTCACCCGTTTGCGTTGTAGGATGCTGTTTATAGAGGAAGTTTAATTATAACCACCCTGTATATTTACAAAAAGTTTTTTAAAACGATTTTCTATCGACTTTCCTATAATATTTCTTAAATTTTTTAATATTTAATTTTATTTTACTATTGTTTATTCTCAGCATTTTCAATAAAATTTTAAAGAAATGTGCTGAAATTGCTTTAAATTAAATTGGGCGTTAACAGTTGCATCGAAAATCTATAAACTTAAAACATTGAGCTGCAGTAATTCAACTTCTCTGGTGCCGGTGTCACGTGTATCAACATATGCATGTTCGATGTGGTAGAGATTATTTAGCATGCTGCATGCGCATTAAGAACAGTGCGCATGTGAACTGTAACGGATTAAACAGAACTGTGTTAAAATGGTGTGAACGTTCTAATATTTCACGCCCTCCTTACAATTTCCCCTTTATTAATAGTTAGAAATTAGTTTACATATTAATAATTTTGTTGGACATCTTTGCGTTTTATGAATTGAAACGTTTCTAAAGATCGCGTCTGATAACACTATATTGAATTTTTAATATCAAGTTATTTCGGGGAATTTTTTTTTCTTTTTAATTTTCCATCAAATGTGTCTAATGTCTAAAAAATATAGATCAAAGCTTTAAACTGAAACTTCGTAGCATGGTAATGCTTTAAACCCGATGTCTATCTTATTTCTTTTGACTTTATTACATCAGCCGTTGCGTTCTGTGTGTAATGAATTTTGTGCCATGCGGTTAACTGAAAAAATACCAGGGTTAAAGGTATTTCCGCGAAAATAAAAGCTAAACTGGAAATGTTGCTTTAAAGTTAATACCTCAATAAAGCAATTTTAAGAAAAAATCGAAATACTGCACTGCCTTTTGTTAAAACATTGATATTGATTTAAAAAAAGCAAGCCAGTGAAAGATTCGATGAATTTAATTTTAGAAAATAGTTTCAGTTTGATTAGAAAATTTTAAAAAATGTTAGAAAATTGTGTTTAAAATTTTGGGAAGTTTATTGGAACAATAGGAAAAAATTGCTGAGGGGAAAAAAATGATGCCACTGAATGCTAATTTTTAAAATTTTAAAGTTGAATACAATTTTTGTCGAGCGAAGATAAGTTTCGTAATTTTGAGAACATATTCTCCTAGAGAAACTACATGACAAATTTAATAGCTCTATATCCAAAGATCTGCTGCTTAAAGTGTTTTGAACTATTTTTAACACAATTTGCAGACAATGTATCAGCCTATAAAGATTATCATGTTAAAATGTTTAGCTGCTCTCTTCCTTTGTGAGATTTCGTGGATTAGATCAATAACCAATAATGCGAAAAGGGCTTTAAAGTGTTTGTAGTATTTACATCGATATTTTCATAGGTTAACAAGTTGTAAGGGATTTAAAAGTGAGATGTTATCCTAAAACATTGATCTGCAAACAAAAGACAGCACCAGTTAAGACTAGGATTATGGCCAGTTTGTCTGATCGATCATTCCTGATGACATGGTTTTAAGAATGCCCGTTGAGACCGTTTCCTCATCCTCTTGTTGCGTGGGAAAGTACCATTCCCATGTTATGAGTGGGAGAAACTCATCAGAAAAGTATTAACTGCTGATTCTCTAAGGATTAACGGCGATTTTCTGTCTTATGAGATCGCAGTTCACAAAAAGGTGCATTATTCGCCCTTGGTTTGTTAATCCCACTCCTTCTGAATTGTCTGTTTCTACGGTGACACTTTGCTCTCTGTCTTCTTCTTCTGGTAATTGTCTTCTTCTTTCTTATTCGAATGTTCTACTTTGAATTTATTTTCTTTACTCGTGATCTTTATTGTACACCATGCTGATTTATTGAGCTGGGTCCAGACAGACTGTACTACTAATAATAATGATGAATGTGTGTGCGTGTCTGTACCGGTGCTCTAAAGGTCAGACCGCTGATCTATAACTACCAAATTCGGCCCATATTAATAGATATAGATCTTGGAAGGTGAAAATATGTTCCTCGCAGCGATTTTTTAAAACTAACATTTTAATTAATTAAAATTATATTAAATTTGATCTTTTTCCATGATAACCTTGTGAATATATCATTTCCCAAAAATAAATTTTATACCGTTTTCAAAATTTAAGGATGAATGTGTGTGCGTGTCTGCACCGGCGCTTTAAAGGTCATACCGTTGATCTATATGTACCAAATTCGGTTCATATTAGTAGATATAGATATTGGAAGGTGAAAATATGCGCCTCGCAGCAATTTTTTAAGACTAACATTTTAATTAATTAAAATTATATTGAATTTGATCTTTTTCCATGATAACCTTGTGAATATATTATTTCCCAAAAATAAATTTTATACCGTTTTCAAAATTTAATGATGAATGTGTGTGCGTGTCTGTACCGGCGCTTTAAAGGTCAGACCGCTGATCTATAACTACCGAATTCGGCTCATATTAATAGATATAGATCTCGGAAGGTGAAAATATACACCGCGCAGCGATTTTTTAAAACTAAAATTTTAATTAATTAAAATTATATTTTATTTGATCTTTTCCCATGGTAACTTGTACATATATTATTGCCCAAAAAATAAATTTTATACCGTTTTCGAAATTTAAACACATTATCCTTTTAATGATACCAATTAAATACCCGTGCAATTTTTTCAGAATTTTGGCAATTTATTGAAAAAATTTTTTTGACTCATTTTAAATAATAGATGTCATTGTTTCCCTGAAATTCAAGCCCTTTTCATTGTTTCATAAAATATTTAACGCTTAAATTTCTCCCATTGTTGAAAATCAAGAAAAAAGATTCTGTGTTGTTTATGAGGCGAATTAAGAAGTTAAAATACTATATGAAATTTAGACAATAGGTGAACCGGATACATATTTTTAATAGCGCTATGATGTTATGGAACTGTTTAAAAGCCCATGTACACAATAAACAACACTTAACTTAGATAATTAAAATAACTCGGTTTTAATGTCTGTTTATTTGGCGGAACCTCGGACATGAAGTTATATTTTAGCGATTTATTTACTACAGGCTGGTTTGCCAGTATTCCCGACAAACCAACTGTTCGTTAGATACGACTAGTAAAATACAAAGCTCTCAGTGTTCTATTTCCCCCAAAATAGGACATAAGCTAAAAAATGAAACCATAACATACAATTTCTGGATACTTGGAATATAAGCTGTATTCCTAAAATAAATTCTAATTGGAGTCATCAGCTATATGGTGGCATAGTTTTTTTTTTTTTTGCATATGATTAATCGAAGTGTAGTTACGACACGTTTGATAGATAACCGACGTGATCTAAGATATTACGTTTAATAAAGAAAAATCATAATATGAGTTCATTATTAGATTCTCATATAGCAAATATAGAGAAAGTAATCAAATCGTAAAATAATTGGAATTCGAGATTTTGACGAATCTCCATGTTTCAGACCTCTCTGAGTTCCAAAAACTTATTTTTGGAATTGAATTTGTCTGTTGTTATAATAGTTAAAAAAAAAAAAAAAATAAGCTTTGAACTTTTAGACCAAACATATAGATTTCTATCAAATTTTGGATTGAATTTCCTTTAGAGAAAGTCTGTCCATCTGGCTGTTCGAGTATAATTTAACTCAATACCTACAAAACATAAATAACTAGATAAATGAAATTAATACACAGTTATAGCATTTAAAATAAATATTCTAATCAAATTTTCAACCAAATCTCTCTAAATGTTGACCGGGGCCGCGGTGGCCTGGTGGTAACATACTTGTGGCGTAGGTAACATCGGCTTGTGAGGCGTAGGGTTTCAGGTTCGTGACCCGATTCCACCGAAGAACCGTCGTGTAAGGGGGTCTGTTGCATGTTAAATCCGTCAGGACCAAACGTCCTCCCGCTGGTGTGGCGTGGAGAGGGGAGGTGTCAGCTCAGGTGTCGTCCTCGTCATCTGACCGCGGTTCAAAATGACGAGGTCCGTCCCAAAATAGCCCTAGCGTTGCTTTACAACGGGACGTTAATATAACTAAACTAAACTAAACTTGGCAGTTAATCCCTGGCATGTGGTTTAATAGCATCCAAAAATCAAGTTTAGGTTTTAGACACGTTTTTCACAGCCGATTGAAATAAAAGTTTCACCCAAAACTGCACTTATAGTCAGAAATTCTCTTACCAAATTTGTTGTATTTAAGTTATTACGTTTTTGGATTATCGCGTAATACATGTTTCTGAAAGTACAAACTGACAGACAGTCAACCAGGAGTTAAATTTGGCTCAAAATTTGAAAGTTGCCTATATTATGAATGTTAAATCTGTATACCGAATTTCATCTATCTAGCTCTCTTCCTTTTGTAGTTATCGTGTTAACTTATATTCGGGCAGATGGACTTCCTTTGAACATATTTTATTCCAAATTTGATTGAAATTTGCAAATTTAGTGTAAAGACCACATATCAAATTTCACCCGTTTAGTTCAAAGCGTTTTTGAATCATTTTTATCACAGACAGACGGACATTTTCCAAAAATGTGTTTTCGAACTCAGGGCGGTATTAAACGAGGAGATTCATCATAATCTCGAGTTCGAATTTTTTGACTACTTTCTCTATACCACAAGAGAGTAAAAATCTCTATTAGTGACTTTTTCATATTTATTCAGAATGTATTAGGAGTAACTTATTTCAATAACACCCATTTTCACAATAAACCACGCATCCTTTTCACTGCCTATTGGACCATCCTTATTATCTAACGTTTAAGCAATTTAGAAATCTTCCAATATTGGAGTAACTATTTCGTCCTGTGGGACTTGCTTCACTTTAAACCACAGATTCCCACTATTAACCAATCATGCTTATGCAGGAAAAGTGGACCGTGTTACATATTGTGCTAAACAAGCATGAATAGGGCGTGTATTGAGAGCCGACAAAACTTTCCCAAGCTCTGTCAGTTCACTTCATTCACTTAAATTCCTCCAAACGAGACGTGATTTAAACCCATTTTCCTTTGAATCAATGAAAGAGTTTATTTAGAAAAGCGACTTTTTTTTCGCTACATTTAGATTCTCTGCTAGTTTCTCGGAGCTTTTGTAGTTTTCAACGACCTGTTGGCTTGAGGAAATAATTTATACTTGGGGAAAAAAGTGTCACTTATAGTCATGAAATAAGGCATACAAGTAGTTAGTTGAAAGAAGATTCATTGCATTTCGGAGACCATTTAAAAATTTAGTGTTGTTTTGAAAGACTTTTCGTATGCGATTGCCCATAATATGTTCATAATATAATAGACTGGGAAAAAAAAAATCAGTCAAGCAATCGAAGCAAACAACCAAATATCGTTTTAAAGAAATTTGTGATATAATTTATTAAATTTATATTTATTAAATTATAATTTATTATTTCTTTTATTTATTGGATTTTTATATTTTATTATATTTTATCTGATATAATTTATTAAATTCTGATTAATTTTTTTTTTAAAAAAAGAGAAGTCTTGTTCCCGAAAAATGTTAAGAATTTTAAAATATCTACATCAGTTAGTTAAAGCTTTATTTTTGAAAATTTCTTTCTTATTTAAAACGAAAACAATCAAAATAAAATAACTTTTTTTTCATTAAATTTTATTTAATTGTTCTCCTTCAACAATCTTCATCGCTGAGATGAGAAGATAGGTTTTATTATTATTATTATTTGCTAATTATTAAATTTGAAAATCAAGAATAATGAAAAGTATTTTACGTAATTTAAATCCTAAATGTATCGTTTGGAATGAATTTGTAATTTTATTCTTTCTTTCTTTCTTTTGTTTATACTTCTTCATTTTCTGTTATTTATTTTGATTTTTATCGTCTGTAACTCATTATGCGATATTATTGTCAGAAAAAAAAAGAAACATTGCGAAATCAACACTTTTTTTTAACTTCGTATTCCAAATTTTATTTTATTTCATTGAAATTCATTATGCCGTGGCAACATTATGTGGGTTTTTCTTGTTGACGATAAGGCTGATTTTATATATGAACTGATAGTTAATTAAAGGTCATTAATGGCTTCTTTTTCTGAATTATGGGACCTGCATGTTGATTTGTATATGGAACGGATTTAAATTGAAAGTCATTATGCGTGTGCGATTTAATTATACGACTTGTTTGAACTCGTGTGCTTTTCAGACAACTGTACTTTCCCATATTATTCGTATATCTTTTTGTTATTATCTTTCACCAAGTCTAAATTCGTTTGTATCTGCGTTATATATATATATATATATATATATATATATATATATATATATATATATATATATATATATATATATATATATATATATATATATATATATATGCGATGAAATGCAAAATATTTACTAGAATACGCCTACCAGTGACTTGATGGATTGAATTGTAGTTTAGAAGCATGAATCGGTGGAAGAATGGCATAAATTCGATCCTGTATCTGTATTCTTAACCAGAATTATTTGAAAACTGGTTGACTGATCTAACTATAGCTACGTATTGCTGGTTGTGGCGAGTCATGTTTTTTAAGCAAAATGAAAATATGAACCATTTTCCTCTTAAATTGTTTACTAAAGCAGTCTACCTTTGTATATTATAGCTAGGTCCCACGGGAGGCACCTCAAACATGAGGATGAGAAGCTTCCGGTTTGGTGGTTGGCTCTCTCCACCCTGATTGGTACAGAAATGATGGGGATTGGCTACCTTCTTTCGATGACGGGACATGCTTCCCACGGGAAGGGCTGTACCGTAACCGGTAATATTCCTTAGGATTCAACCTTAATTCCCGCTAATACTGTCTCGATGATCCGATCATTCAGATTTTTCCGCTTAACTCAAGGTGGATTGGAGTAGTCACTTTATGATGTATTGTATTGAGTTTGGGTGGTTTTTTTTAAAACTTAAATCAAATACTTGCATCATGTTTTTTTTTTTTTTCACTTTATCAAAGCATATTCTTGGAAAGTAAAAAGACTGCAGATGTGCTTTATATTTTGGTACTGTAACATTCTATGTTTAAGAATGCCTCAGATTTATTATTTAACGTGAAGAATGCTTTCTGAAATTCTGCCACCAACTTGCTTTATTGGAAATAGTGGTTCATCACTATACCAAAAGAAGAAACTTGAACGTACTGTTCGTTCACTGTCTGCATGACTGAACTTGTATGCAACTTGTATGTTTGTAAATGTTTATAGAATATTTAGGGTTTTTGTCAATTTAATCAACTTATCTATTTTAGGAGTTCTATAATTCAGTTCTGATAATGGAAAAAGAGATATAGGGTCGGTACTGATGTTTTTTGTACTAGACTATGGCAATTTACTGAGGTTGAAAGTAATTTTATATTAAGATAGCTTTACTATATCCGTCTAGTGATCTTATTTAAAATCTGTCTCTCTATAAGTCTTTATAGAATCTTGATGTCAAGGCTGGATGGGGGCTTACATTTCTAGATATTTTATAATTTAGATTTTTATTACTGGTTCTACGTATTTAGCCAAAGGTCCCTTACAACAGTAGAAGATGCTTCACTTCTCTGTTATCATGATATAAGGAATTTATGAACTTCACGATGAGTGTTAGAGTAGATATTTTGTACTTTTTAAATAATTCGCGGACCCCTTTTATTGGTCTTTTTGTTTATCCTACACTCTCCTCCTCCCTTCTGATTCACCCTTATTCGCAAAAGAAGATTTTATTAGGGATGCTAAAGGCTTAGATTAGATTAAGAATCTAGCGACTCAAATAAACATAATAACATTTGTAGAACTTATTTTTGATTTTACACACTGCTTTTTATTTCGAAATCATAATTTTTGTAAAGTAAAATATGTAAAACAATGAAGCAACCATTTCGTTCCTTGACACTCCTTATTCTTCATCATTTTAAGAAAATTGCCAAATTTTATTAATTTTTAAGATTCTCTGGCGAAGAAATGAAGACGATGTAGCACGCTGAATAGGGAGGCAGAAAACAGGAAAGAGAGTCCGCGAGAACGTGCTTGGATTTTATATAGTTTCAGAAAAGAATTTGTCGATTCAGCATTTTGACTAGGTGAGAAAATTTATAGCTCAATCAAAGCAGAAGTTATAGTGGTGCCTGAGCTCGAGTGAATAAAAATTATTTTTAAAGACTAGATTAATTCGAAATGATTCTCTCTCTCAACGCACACGCACGCACACTATTGCTAAATACAAATTGAAAAAGACGTTCAAATCCTTGTACAGAACATGCCGTTGAATCTAGAGCTATATATTTAGTAACCATCTTTTGGATGATTGCTAATCATTAAGAAAGGATTTTACAATATTTTAATTAAATTTTTATTTAAATATTTTAATTAAATTTGTTTGACTGCAATACTCTTTTTTTTCCTTTTAATTATTAGATTTTTACTCGCATATCCTGTTATGATGTTACATACATTTTTTTGAGCGCTGTTACTGTTTTATAACTAAGAAAAAAAAATTTAAAAATAAAATAAAGAATGCGAATTAGGTTTAAAATATTATTAAGCTATTATACTTCAAAATAAAATCGAAACCTCGTTTAATTATTATTTTCCATTAATAGTTTTAGTTCCAAATTCTAGAGAATGCAGACTGCATTGAAATAATTTCGTATTAATTTATATGAAAACTAGCAGTTAGTAATAAATAACCTTTCCAAAGGATGACATTTTCAACTCAATCATTGAACTTATTCTATGGAGCTAAGTTTTATAAGATCGGGTTTTAATGGGAACAGATCTAATATGTTTGGAGTGAATTGAGAGCGATAATTGTTATTATGCGTATGTTCTTTCCACATGCTCTGTTTCTATGGAAGATATTAAATATTTTATTGCTTCTGTACAAAGTTCTTGATTTTCCTTTCATTGCTAACCTGTAGACTGACGGACTTGCGAAACTTTCATTCTTTTTCTCCAATGTTACTAAATCGTTTGCTTTTTCTGAAAATGTCTAAAATAACAGCAGGTCGTTACATTTTGCAACCATTTTTATCTTTTGGTTTTCTTTCTTTTCGACTTTCTATGATTATATTACTTTTTGGCAATCATTTCATATCTGAATATTTGCTTTTTTATTTTCTCTCATATGAGATAGTACCTGGAAGGCCAAGCTTCGCATGACAGTTTTTTTTTCTTTTTTGGTTTTTGTAAAATCATAAATAAACTCCTATCCTATGACTCATTTAAAGTAATAAGCGGAAGACCCTTTTCAGAGATACACGAAATAAATTTATATATATTTATATGTAATGATATTTTGAACTCTTAATTTAACCAAATTAATTTCCAAAACTTTATCTTAATTTAGCCCATAGTAAAATATTGCCTTATTGATTTAATTCCACTTTCGGTTTAATTAATTCCTTTGTAAAAATAATGCGCCATCAGTACTACGTATCAAATGAAAGTGATGCTTCCGTTGCCCTTGTCAAAGATCAGCACATGTATTCCATCGGCACGTGGCCGGAAATCTCATGTTATATAAGGGTAGTGATCATTTGTTTCGCCCCTTTCTTACTTCTGCTTTTGTTTCGCGCTGTGGCGGACGTGCCTTGTCCGCGTCTCTGCTTGTAAATAATTATGCTTTTCCGGAATGGATATTAAAACGAAATTAAAAATACAGCGTCTCGTCTATGTCTTCAAACCTGCCTTCTGCTGCAAACAAAAATATATTACATATATACACAAGAATTGCTCGTTTAAAGTTATAAGATACAAAAAGAAAATTTTAGAATCATCAAAAAACGACGTGCCTTTACATTTCAGACTTCCTTGAGTCCAAAAAATACATCTTTGGAATTTTGTCTGTCTATGAACATGATAACTGAAACACGCTTTGAGCTAGTTGGATGAAATTTAGTATATATAGACTTAACGCCAAATTTATAGGTACTTATCAAATTTTGATCGAAAGCCATTCTGGGGAAGTGTGCCTGTCAGAGTATATGTGAATACGAGAATTACAAAATGTAAAGAGCTAGACAGATAAAAATTGATGTTTAGTTTTAGGATCTAAAATGTAGATATGTATCAAATTTTGAAACAATGGCATTTAGGGATTAACCATCTGTCTGTCTGTATTTTCTCATGCTTGTAAACACGATAATTCAAAAACACAAAGACTTGGACGAAGGAAATTTGACATGTGATCTTATTTCTACAATTATAGTTTTGTGTCAAATTCCGTTTTCAGTTGGTCCTAAAGAATGCGGCCAAAATGCATATTCGGTTTTCTGCTTTATACTACGTAGCACAAAACGCTCATGTGCTGGACTCTGAAAATAAAAATCTGAGAACCTATGGCGTTTACGACTTTAATTTCCACAATAATATTCGGGTGTAAAGTTTTGATAACATCCTTATTGGGTAATATGTAAGAAAGTTTCGTAAAGACTACTCAAAATGGTTATATTTAGATATGTGAAAGCTATTTCGTCGATCAAATTTTGAAGTTGAAGCACAGTTCTGAAGAACCTATTCTCTTGGGGCATAAATGTTGCGATTGCATTTTATTTGTCCATTTTGTCATCAGAAAAGCTTTTTTGTGTCAGGATGGAGTAAATTTAACTGGGTTTCATTCATGATATATGCATTGCAAAAATTAAAATTTGAAATTCATTGCTTATATTGTGCGAGAAAATATGGCGACGCAATATAGAGTATAATGATGCCATATAATTAGATATGTCATGCGCAATTATATTTATCATGTGATTGTGACGTTGTATGAATCAACTCCAATTCGTAATATTGTTTTCAGTCTAGCATTTGCAAGTCGTCTTTTTCTTTTTTTTTTTAAAATCTTCGTTTATAAGAAGAAGTGTTTTGACTCTCTACAGGACACACAATAGACAGTTATTAAATTCGGAACAAATAAACTGTAGAAGATGATAATGTGTACCTCAGATCGATTTTTTTGAAATTTTAATTAGAATTTTATTAATTAAAATAAAACAAAGTTAAAAATTCTTTTTAATGGTACCAATTTAACAGTAATGCAACTTTTGTCGAAATTTCGACAACCTGAAAAAAAATTGATTTCGACAATAGATTGTTGTTGTGACGCACTTAAAATCGTTTTCATTGGTCATTAAATATTTTATCGAGTGATTTTTTTTCCAGTATTGAAATCGAAGGAGGAAAGATTCAGCTGATTATCTATTCAGTTTTGCATAAAGTATCAGAATAAAATTTTTTTGCATTACCTTAAAATAAAACAACACATGCAATTTAAAACAAATTACACTGATGGTCAAGTTTTTTTATAATACCATGGGCACAACTTCATTAGGCGAACTCCTCCTTTGTTGAGATAACCTTGAACATAATATTATGCAAAAGAGATTTGATTCTAATTAAACGCAATCCATTTTCTCGACAAATCTGCAGATCGCAAAGGTGTTTAGTAAAGAAATGAAACAAAACTTTTTCTAATATCTCTTCTGAGTTCACATGTATGAAGTGAATTTAATGAGCTTTTGTTCAAAGAATTATTATTTTTTATTTGACCAATAATACAATTAAAGATAAAATCTGTTTCTAATTACTTGGATTTATAGTAGTTATTTTGAAAAAAATAAAAGATCCGAATTACTTGCTCCTTTATGTGAAAGTCATACTTAAAGTTATATTTAACAGTAAAAAATATCATATTTATTTGCATCAGTATTAAAGCAAGAATTTAAAAATGGGTTCTCCAGATTTTAATAACATTATTATAGATAACCAAACTTCTTTGAATAATTTAAAATTCATAATTGTCCACATTTAGTCTGAAATAGCTTTCATTATATACAATCCATCATCTTGAAATTTAATAGCTCTGTTTTAAAATTATACCAATTGGATATTTCATTTTCCCTTCTTTGCTTACCAAAGACTTTTTTATAGTCATAATTATATCATACTCTTTTTATCCAATCGATTAACATTCCCTATATTTATAGCAAGAACGAGCTACTAGTACGAACCAGGTGGTCTTTAGCAAAGTATAAAAATCAAATTCCCTTCCATCAAGCAATTAAACCTGTCCTTTCTGTTTTTTAATTCTTCGCTTCCCGTTCAATTATCACTGGAATTCGATCCGGGACACCAATGGAGGCTACAGGCCGCACCTTTGTTGGATCCTTAATGCCCCTACAGAAAGGCCTGGCTGACGAAGGAGGAAAATTCTGGACGGTTCGGAGCCATCTTAATTGAGAGTAAACAATAAAGATTCTACATAATCGAGTCAAAGTTCTTTTTATTCCCTGGCTTCGTATTTCCAAGCTTTTAGATAAATACCCCTCCGACTTTTCCTTTTTGCTGCTTATCCACTCGCTGTCATTCATAAAGATTAAGTCAGCTTTTTATGGTGCAAGCTTTTTTGAATAAGACTTTTATTTTTTATAAGCGTTGGCATCAATATAAAATTTTTAGAAACTTTGAAATGGCTTTTGTAAGTTTCGCGATGGAATTTATAATATCTGTTATTTATTATTTTCTAGTATACGAAATATCCAGATAAAGTATTTTAATCGTCTAGATTAGAGCACTTTATAGATTTTGATGAATCTATACCTATTAGGTACGAGTCCAAAAAACACATTTTTATTTTCTCGTATGCATAGTATAGAGAAAGTAATGTTTGTAATTGCCAAAAAATCCGAACTCATGTTTTTGGCTAATCTCCAGGTTTTGGGCCTTCCTGAGTTCGAAAAACACGTTTCTGGAAAATGTCCATCTGTCTGTGACAAATAGAACCCGAAATAATCTGAGCTAGATGAATGAAATTTGGTATACAGTCTTAATACCAAAGTTGTAGATTTCTATCATATTTTGAGCAAACTCAGTTTAGAGGAAGTCCAGAAATGTCTTTCCAGCTTGTCGAGTGCGTTAATAAGATAACTACATAAAGAAGAGATCTAAATTGAAAAAATTCGGCACACAGATTTAATATATATATATAGTTTAGACACTTATCACATTTTGAGCTAAATCCAACAAGGAGTAGATTGTCTGACGGTCTGTACTTTCAGAAACACGTAAATGAAATAATTAAAAAACGCAATGACTTATCTATATCAAATTTAATATGCGATCTTGTGACTACAAGGGTAGTTTGTGTCATTTTTTTCTTCTTCTTTTAACCGATTGGGAAAAACGCGTCTACAATACAAATTAGATTTTCGCAGACTATCATCCGCATGCGAGGGATTAATCGCCAAAAAACTCGCCAAATATCACATGTGAGAAATAGTAAAAATGGGTCAACGGGTAATATTTCGTACCATTGAACGCCAATGCCATTCAAGGTGTTCTCTAGGATGATGAGAATGTGCGAGAAAGTTTTGAGGAGACAACTCCGCTGGTTGGAATTATATTCTTGTTGTCTGTCTGTGTGGGAACACGATAATTCAAAAACGCTTTGAGCTAGATAGATAAAATCTGTTTTGTTGCCTTTACACCGGATTTGTTGATTTCTATCAAATTTTAAACGAAATCTATTCTTAGGAAGTCTGCTTGTTTGGCTTTCGAAATACAAGTGAACATTGCATAATTACAAAACGTAAAGAGCTAGATAGATGAAATTTTGTATTCATGCTTAGCATCTAAAATGTAGGTACGTATTAAATTTGGTACCATGTCCTTCAAAGGGTTGATAGTTTGTACTTTTGAAAGCGTGCAACCCTGATAATTCAAACGCCCAATAACAAATGCAATTTGGTATGTCATCTTTTGACTATAACTGTTATTCTGTGTTAAATTTGGTTTTCAGTTGGTAAAAAAAAAGTGACATCCAAATACGTATTGGCTTTTCGATACTTGTATGATAATCGCCAAAAAACCCGCCAAGATTGCGCGATAGTAGGCATGTTCTTAATTGTTTTTCGCCAATGGCATTCGATTAATGCACAAGTACTTGTTTTCTTTACAATACTTTGATTTGAACAACTCTCATATTCAGAATTCTATGTGATGGCGGCTTATAAATTTTTGGAATTATAAAAACGTCATTTTGTATGTGTCGCAACAAAATTTCTGTTATCAGTTATTTTTTGACAAGAATCTTTAGTTTTCATTATGGTTAAAAGATGAACTTAAATAAGTCAATACCCATGACGTTACAGTCTATAAAAAACCTGTCTGCGCATGTCGTCTGGCATCTAATTGCACATTATCCTCGCAGTTTTACTTTTTTTTTCCTTCTGCAAAATTCACTATAGAATTCAGACTGACGCTGCTTATTTAATGTGTACCTTGTGAACATGAATTTGTTACATGGAAATTATATTAAATTATAGGCATATAATATCCAGTGGAATTACGAATTAATCTATTGTTACGAATCTGTGATGCGGCTTCCCAGCATAGTTGGTTCCATAGGAGGTCCCAGAGCTTGGCGACGAATTTGGCGACTTTGACGCCAAAATAGATTATACCCGAAACATCGAGAATTTTCCCGATCCGTCCATTAGGAACCGAGATACGCCTCGAACGTTCCTGATTGGTTGAGAGGCTTCTAGCCCCGCCTCCTAAGACTTATAAAAGGAGGCGGCCGCAGCTGCTAAAGCAGAGTAATCGGGATCGACGGAAAGAACTGGCCTTCCAGAGATAAGCGGAGCAGCGACGGAGTCAAGCTAGTGCTGAACTAAGCTGTGCGCTACTGTCTACAGTAGAGTCTTGTTGTATGCTGCACGTCTCGGCTGAAGATAATCGTGTTCTGTACTTATATAGTTGTCGTCTTCGGGTAAATAAACGTCGTTGTTTTTTTTTCTGCTTCCGCCTGCTGATTGAGTGTTCTCCACACCATATAACTCTCACTATCCAAACGAACCCCGGAAATTATGTAACACTATTTTAATCACTGAATTTCCAGTTTAAGCATGCAAAATGTTAATTTATAAATGATATGATGATGCCAATGTGTATTCCTGCTTTCTTTGATGTAAATACGGGATAGCATTATTTGTAGGTTATGCATTTAAATGTCATTTCGTCACAGTTCCAATTCAATCATTACCATTATAATGATAAAATGCTTCATTTATACTATGCAAGCTTCGAAAGACGATTTGTATTGAAGGAGATTGGAATAGCGTGATAGCAGAGATCATTTTCAAACAATATGTAAATTATAATACCCATATCGTGTCTTTGAAGTAATGCACAACTAGCCACCTTTGGCGACCAACTTGTTCATCCAGATGATTGATTTTTTAGACTGTTAAGTTTAGTTTAGTTATATTAATGTTCCGCTTTAAAGCAACACTAAGGCTACTTTGGGACGTACCTCGTAATTTTGAACCTCGGTCAGTTGACGAGGACGACACCTGAGCTGGCACTCCCCCCTCTCCATACCACATCACACCACACCAACGGGAGGACGTTTAACGCGCACCAGACCCGCTTACACGCCGGTTCTTCGGTGGAATCGGGTCTTGAACCTGAAACCCTCCAGTTCCGAAAACTAGACCTTACCACCAGGCCACCACGGCCCTTTTAGACTGTTAAAGATCACTATAGAGCGCGTATTTTATTAAACTTACTTCGTTATTCGATAAGACCGATAAACACGAATTTAACTAAATAAATCAAAACGCATACGAATTAGAGAGTGCATATATTACGAAATAAGAGAGGAAGTGGAAATTCTATTTCGGAATTAATGTCCAAAGAGAGTATTTTTAAAATATCTTAATTTTAACTTTGACAATAGCGCGCGATTGAATACTTTTTTTAGTGAGTTTTAATTTCACCATAATATTAAAAGTTTATTGCTACAATTTGTGTATATTACATTAAAAATGTTTATAAAGATAAACACTGTATAAAGATGAAATTGATTTCATTGTATATATTTACGATAATGCAAAATCCATTTATGTGTGATAATTGTTTCGGAGGATATGGTAATCCATGTCCATAGCGAAATCATACCAATTACTCATCTGGCAATGGTTAAATCTATTTTCGTACTAGATTAAACTTTGTTTCATGTCTACATGTTAATTTTTTATCATGTGAGAACATGATGTTGTTTTGGTTTGAGGTTTTTGAAGATTCAAAATGCGTAGGCAACAAATTGTTGAACCCTCAAAATACGTAGGCAACAAATTGGCGATTGGATTTAGTTATGTAATTGGGAACTTATTCCGACATCATGTGTCTGACAAAGCATTGCTAAATAGGGTTTTTGCCGCAAGACACAAAACATAATCTATCAAAATGTGCAGTTGAGTTTTCAACATTTCGGTATTCTTTCGTAAAAGATTACTGAAAAATTTTAAATACTCTATATTTCTAAATTGAATTATTATATTATAAATAGTCTATTGTTTAGCGAAATAAATTAATTCCATTTTGCACTAGAACCATACTTAACATATAAGTATACTTTGATTTATACTTAATTGTGTACAATTTAGATATAGCACTGAAAACGAAATCTATAAAATAGAAGTTGATGATCTTCATCATTGATCTTAATAATTCCGCTATAGATTTTCCCCCTTGATTCCATTTTGCCCCTAGAACCATACTAAACATATAAGTATACTTTGATTTATACTTAATTGTGTACAATTTAGATATAGCACTGAAAACGAAATCTGTAAAATAGAAGTTGATGATCTTCATCATTGATCTTAATAATTCCGCTATAGATTTTCCCCCTTGATTCCATTTTGCCCCTAGAACCATACTTAACATATAAGTGTACTTTGAACTATACTTAATTGTGTACAATTTGTATAGCACTGAAAACGAAATTTATAAAATAGAAGTTGATGATCTTCATCATTGATCTTAATAATTCCGCTATAGATTTTCCCCCTTGATTCCATTTTGCACTAGGACCATACTTAACATATAAGTATACTTTGATTTATACTTAATTGTGTGCAATTTATATATAGCACTGAAAACGAAATCTGTAAAATAGAAGTTGATGATCTTCATCACTGATCTTAATAATTCCGCTATAGATTTTCCCCCTTAATTCCATTTTCCACTAGAACCATATTTAACATATAAGTATACTTTGAACTATATTTAATTGTGTGCAATTTATATATAGCACTGAAAACGAAATCTGTAAAATAGAAGTTGATGATCTTCATCATTGATCTTAATAATTCCGCTATAGATTTTCCCCCTTGATTCCATTTTGCACTAGGACCATACTTAACATATAAGTATACTTTGATTTATACTTAATTGTGTGCAATTTATATATAGCACTGAAAACGAAATCTGTAAAATAGAAGTTGATGATCTTCATCACTGATCTTAATAATTCCGCTATAGATTTTCCCCCTAGAACCATACTTAACATATAAGTATACTTTGATTTATACTTAATTGTGTACAATTTAGATATAGCACTGAAAACGAAATCTATAAAATAGAAGTTGATGATCTTCATCATTGATCTTAATAATTCCGCTATAGATTTTCCCCCTTGATTCCATTTTGCCCCTAGAACCATACTTAACATATAATTGGACTTTGAACTATACTTAATTGTGTACAATTTGTATAGCACTGAAAACGAAATTTATAAAATAGAAGTTGATGATCTTCATCATTGATCTTAATAATTCCGCTATAGATTTTCCCCCTTGATTCCATTTTGTCCCTAGAACCATACTTAACATATAAGTGTACTTTGAACTATACTTAATTGTGTACAATTTGTATAGCACTGAAAACGAAATTTATAAAATAGAAGTTGATGATCTTCATCATTGATCTTAATAATTCCGCTATAGATTTTCCCCCTTGATTCCATTTTGTCCCTAGAACCATACTTAACATATAAGTATACTTTGAACTATATTTAATTGTGTGCAATTTATATATAGCACTGAAAACGAAATCTGTAAAATAGAAGTTGATGATCTTCATCATTGATCTTAATAATTCCGCTATAGATTTTCCCCCTTGATTCCATTTTGTCCCTAGAACCATACTTAACATATAAGTGTACTTTGAACTATACTTAATTGTGTACAATTTGTATAGCACTGAAAACGAAATTTATAAAATAGAAGTTGATGATCTTCATCATTGATCTTAATAATTCCGCTATAGATTTTCCCCCTTGATTCCATTTTGCCCCTAGAACCATACTTAACATATAATTGGACTTTGAACTATACTTAATTGTGTACAATTTGTATAGCACTGAAAACGAAATTTATAAAATAGAAGTTGATGATCTTCATCATTGATCTTAATAATTCCGCTATAGATTTTCCCCCTTGATTCCATTTTGTCCCTAGAACCATACTTAACATATAAGTGTACTTTGAACTATACTTAATTGTGTACAATTTGTATAGCACTGAAAACGAAATTTATAAAATAGAAGTTGATGATCTTCATCATTGATCTTAATAATTCCGCTATAGATTTTCCCCCTTGATTCCATTTTGCCCCTAGAACCATACTTAACATATAATTGGACTTTGAACTATACTTAATTGTGTACAATTTGTATAGCACTGAAAACGAAATTTATAAAATAGAAGTTGATGATCTTCATCATTGATCTTAATAATTCCGCTATAGATTTTCCCCCTTGATTCCATTTTGTCCCTAGAACCATACTTAACATATAAGTGTACTTTGAACTATACTTAATTGTGTACAATTTGTATAGCACTGAAAACGAAATTTATAAAATAGAAGTTGATGATCTTCATCATTGATCTTAATAATTCCGCTATAGATTTTCCCCCTTGATTCCATTTTGTCCCTAGAACCATACTTAACATATAAGTGTACTTTGAACTATACTTAATTGTGTACAATTTGTATAGCACTGAAAACGAAATTTATAAAATAGAAGTTGATGATCTTCATCATTGATCTTAATAATTCCGCTATAGATTTTCCCCCTTGATTCCATTTTGTCCCTAGAACCATACTTAACATATAAGTGTACTTTGAACTATACTTAATTGTGTACAATTTGTATAGCACTGAAAACGAAATTTATAAAATAGAAGTTGATGATCTTCATCATTGATCTTAATAATTCCGCTATAGATTTTCCCCCTTGATTCCATTTTGTCCCTAGAACCATACTTAACATATAATTGGACTTTGAACTATACTTAATTGTGTACAATTTGTATAGCACTGAAAACGAAATTTATAAAATAGAAGTTGATGATCTTCATCATTGATCTTAATAATTCCGCTATAGATTTTCCCCCTTGATTCCATTTTGTCCCTAGAACCATACTTAACATATAAGTGTACTTTGAACTATACTTAATTGTGTACAATTTGTATAGCACTGAAAACGAAATTTATAAAATAGAAGTTGATGATCTTCATCATTGATCTTAATAATTCCGCTATAGATTTTCCCCCTTGATTCCATTTTGTCCCTAGAACCATACTTAACATATAAGTGTACTTTGAACTATACTTAATTGTGTACAATTTGTATAGCACTGAAAACGAAATTTATAAAATAGAAGTTGATGATCTTCATCATTGATCTTAATAATTCCGCTATAGATTTTCCCCCTTGATTCCATTTTGTCCCTAGAACCATACTTAACATATAAGTGTACTTTGAACTATACTTAATTGTGTACAATTTGTATAGCACTGAAAACGAAATTTATAAAATAGAAGTTGATGATCTTCATCATTGATCTTAATAATTCCGCTATAGATTTTCCCCTTGATTCCATTTTGCCCCTAGAACCATACTTAACATATAAGTATACTTTGAACTATATTTAATTGTGTGCAATTTATATATAGCACTGAAAACGAAATCTGTAAAATAGAAGTTGATGATCTTCATCATTGATCTTAATAATTCCGCTATAGATTTTCCCCCTTGATTCCATTTTGCACTAGGACCATACTTAACATATAAGTATACTTTGATTTATACTTAATTGTGTGCAATTTATATATAGCACTGAAAACGAAATCTGTAAAATAGAAGTTGATGATCTTCATCACTGATCTTAATAATTCCGCTATAGATTTTCCCCCTAGAACCATACTTAACATATAAGTATACTTTGATTTATACTTAATTGTGTACAATTTAGATATAGCACTGAAAACGAAACCTATAAAATAGAAGTTGATGATCTTCATCATTGATCTTAATAATTCCGCTATAGATTTTCCCCCTTGATTCCATTTTGCCCCTAGAACCATACTTAACATATAATTGGACTTTGAACTATACTTAATTGTGTACAATTTGTATAGCACTGAAAACGAAATTTATAAAATAGAAGTTGATGATCTTCATCATTGATCTTAATAATTCCGCTATAGATTTTCCCCCTTGATTCCATTTTGTCCCTAGAACCATACTTAACATATAAGTGTACTTTGAACTATACTTAATTGTGTACAATTTGTATAGCACTGAAAACGAAATTTATAAAATAGAAGTTGATGATCTTCATCATTGATCTTAATAATTCCGCTATAGATTTTCCCCCTTGATTCCATTTTGTCCCTAGAACCATACTTAACATATAAGTGTACTTTGAACTATACTTAATTGTGTACAATTTGTATAGCACTGAAAACGAAATTTATAAACTAGAAGTTGATGATCTTCATCATTGATCTTAATAATTCCGCTATAGATTTTCCCCCTTGATTCCATTTTGCCCCTAGAACCATACTTAACATATAAGTATACTTTGAACTATATTTAATTGTGTGCAATTTATATATAGCACTGAAAACGAAATCTGTAAAA
Source organism: Argiope bruennichi (assembly GCF_947563725.1). Classification (NCBI taxonomy): domain Eukaryota; kingdom Metazoa; phylum Arthropoda; class Arachnida; order Araneae; family Araneidae; genus Argiope; species Argiope bruennichi. The sequence continues at coordinate 111,929,195 of NC_079156.1, forward strand.
TAGAAGTTGATGATCTTCATCATTGATCTTAATAATTCCGCTATAGATTTTCCCCCTTGATTCCATTTTGTCCCTAGAACCATACTTAACATATAAGTGTACTTTGAACTATACTTAATTGTGTACAATTTGTATAGCACTGAAAACGAAATTTATAAAATAGAAGTTGATGATCTTCATCATTGATCTTAATAATTCCGCTATAGATTTTCCCCCTTGATTCCATTTTGCCCCTAGAACCATACTTAACATATAATTGGACTTTGAACTATACTTAATTGTGTACAATTTGTATAGCACTGAAAACGAAATTTATAAAATAGAAGTTGATGATCTTCATCATTGATCTTAATAATTCCGCTATAGATTTTCCCCCTTGATTCCATTTTGTCCCTAGAACCATACTTAACATATAAGTGTACTTTGAACTATACTTAATTGTGTACAATTTGTATAGCACTGAAAACGAAATTTATAAAATAGAAGTTGATGATCTTCATCATTGATCTTAATAATTCCGCTATAGATTTTCCCCCTTGATTCCATTTTGCCCCTAGAACCATACTTAACATATAATTGGACTTTGAACTATACTTAATTGTGTACAATTTGTATAGCACTGAAAACGAAATTTATAAAATAGAAGTTGATGATCTTCATCATTGATCTTAATAATTCCGCTATAGATTTTCCCCCTTGATTCCATTTTGTCCCTAGAACCATACTTAACATATAAGTGTACTTTGAACTATACTTAATTGTGTACAATTTGTATAGCACTGAAAACGAAATTTATAAAATAGAAGTTGATGATCTTCATCATTGATCTTAATAATTCCGCTATAGATTTTCCCCCTTGATTCCATTTTGTCCCTAGAACCATACTTAACATATAAGTGTACTTTGAACTATACTTAATTGTGTACAATTTGTATAGCACTGAAAACGAAATTTATAAAATAGAAGTTGATGATCTTCATCATTGATCTTAATAATTCCGCTATAGATTTTCCCCCTTGATTCCATTTTGTCCCTAGAACCATACTTAACATATAAGTGTACTTTGAACTATACTTAATTGTGTACAATTTGTATAGCACTGAAAACGAAATTTATAAAATAGAAGTTGATGATCTTCATCATTGATCTTAATAATTCCGCTATAGATTTTCCCCCTTGATTCCATTTTGTCCCTAGAACCATACTTAACATATAATTGGACTTTGAACTATACTTAATTGTGTACAATTTGTATAGCACTGAAAACGAAATTTATAAAATAGAAGTTGATGATCTTCATCATTGATCTTAATAATTCCGCTATAGATTTTCCCCCTTGATTCCATTTTGTCCCTAGAACCATACTTAACATATAAGTGTACTTTGAACTATACTTAATTGTGTACAATTTGTATAGCACTGAAAACGAAATTTATAAAATAGAAGTTGATGATCTTCATCATTGATCTTAATAATTCCGCTATAGATTTTCCCCCTTGATTCCATTTTGTCCCTAGAACCATACTTAACATATAAGTGTACTTTGAACTATACTTAATTGTGTACAATTTGTATAGCACTGAAAACGAAATTTATAAAATAGAAGTTGATGATCTTCATCATTGATCTTAATAATTCCGCTATAGATTTTCCCCCTTGATTCCATTTTGTCCCTAGAACCATACTTAACATATAAGTGTACTTTGAACTATACTTAATTGTGTACAATTTGTATAGCACTGAAAACGAAATTTATAAAATAGAAGTTGATGATCTTCATCATTGATCTTAATAATTCCGCTATAGATTTTCCCCTTGATTCCATTTTGCCCCTAGAACCATACTTAACATATAAGTATACTTTGAACTATATTTAATTGTGTGCAATTTATATATAGCACTGAAAACGAAATCTGTAAAATAGAAGTTGATGATCTTCATCATTGATCTTAATAATTCCGCTATAGATTTTCCCCCTTGATTCCATTTTGCACTAGGACCATACTTAACATATAAGTATACTTTGATTTATACTTAATTGTGTGCAATTTATATATAGCACTGAAAACGAAATCTGTAAAATAGAAGTTGATGATCTTCATCACTGATCTTAATAATTCCGCTATAGATTTTCCCCCTAGAACCATACTTAACATATAAGTATACTTTGATTTATACTTAATTGTGTACAATTTAGATATAGCACTGAAAACGAAACCTATAAAATAGAAGTTGATGATCTTCATCATTGATCTTAATAATTCCGCTATAGATTTTCCCCCTTGATTCCATTTTGCCCCTAGAACCATACTTAACATATAATTGGACTTTGAACTATACTTAATTGTGTACAATTTGTATAGCACTGAAAACGAAATTTATAAAATAGAAGTTGATGATCTTCATCATTGATCTTAATAATTCCGCTATAGATTTTCCCCCTTGATTCCATTTTGTCCCTAGAACCATACTTAACATATAAGTGTACTTTGAACTATACTTAATTGTGTACAATTTGTATAGCACTGAAAACGAAATTTATAAAATAGAAGTTGATGATCTTCATCATTGATCTTAATAATTCCGCTATAGATTTTCCCCCTTGATTCCATTTTGTCCCTAGAACCATACTTAACATATAAGTGTACTTTGAACTATACTTAATTGTGTACAATTTGTATAGCACTGAAAACGAAATTTATAAACTAGAAGTTGATGATCTTCATCATTGATCTTAATAATTCCGCTATAGATTTTCCCCCTTGATTCCATTTTGCCCCTAGAACCATACTTAACATATAAGTATACTTTGAACTATATTTAATTGTGTGCAATTTATATATAGCACTGAAAACGAAATCTGTAAAATAGAAGTTGATGATCTTCATCATTGATCTTAATAATTCCGCTATAGATTTTCCCCCTTGATTCCATTTTGCACTAGGACCATACTTAACATATAAGTATACTTTGATTTATACTTAATTGTGTGCAATTTATATATAGCACTGAAAACGAAATCTGTAAAATAGAAGTTGATGATCTTCATCACTGATCTTAATAATTCCGCTATAGATTTTCCCCCTTAATTCCATTTTCCACTAGAACCATATTTAACATATAAGTATACTTTGAACTATATTTAATTGTGTGCAATTTATATATAACACTGAAAACGAAATCTGTAAAATAGAAGTTGATGATTTTCATCACTGATCTTAATAATTCCGCTATAGATTTTCCCCCTTAATTCCATTTTCCACTAAAACCATATTTAACATATAAGTATATTTTGAACTATATTTAATTGTGTGCAATTTATATATAGCACTGAAAACGAAATCTATAAAATAGAAGTTGATGATCTTCATCAATAACTCCGCTATAGATTTCCCCCCTTAATTCCATTTTGCACTAGAACCATATTTAACATATAAGTATGCTTTGAACTATACTTAATTGTGTACAATTTATATATATAGCACTGAAAACGAAATCTATAAAATTAAAGTTAATGATCATTGATCTTAATAATTCCGCTATAGATCCCCCCCCCTCCTACGCTTCTTGAGTACGTATGGGTTGGGTTTCCATGGCGATCGCTACTGTGGTGGCGCGGCATATGAACATTTTTGCTACTGACTTCTATCCTGAATTGTGAGGAATTTAATGAACTAGAAAAGGAAATTCTGAATAAGCAATATTAATATAACTATTCCCTAATATATTACTTTGAAAATGAACGAGGATATATTTTCAGTTAATAAAGTTTGGCAAAGCGTGGAATTAATATGAGATGCCCTTGCATCGTATAAATGTATGCTAATAGACGCTTCAAAACTGTCCAAACCAGAAATAAGCGCATCGCAGACGTAGGGGAGGGGGCAACGCGCTTTCTCGTAATAAATGATGCCACGATCCGCTCTCCAACTGTCATAAAGCTGAAGAGTCGGCGTTTTATTGCCATAATGCCAGGCAAGTTGTTTATTTATTAAGATGGCGTTATTTGGATTACGAGTTATGGTTGCCATAGTTACGCCCTGTTCTCACCCCCTACGTGGGGTCGGGCGTCGCTTGTCATTCCGTCTGTTCGTATGTCCGTTCGGGGAGTAATATTTCGTCATTAGAAATATGTTTTAGGAAAAGGGAATAGTTAAAGATTCATGTTCCATACGCTGATCGTTTGCTTAATGGTTTCTGTTGAAGTGTGCCGTGTCGTTGATAACGTCCTTTTGATTTATGGTGACGTCTTGTTTGTCTGTACGGGCATCTTGTTGTGCTTGGGACAGGTGTTTTGGTGGGGAGCCAGAGCCGGAAGAGGATGATGATTATAAATATGTTCTAAATATGATTTTTTTTTTTGGGTGGAAGAGGAAAAAGCATTCTCTTGTTCTTTGTCTTTCATTCATTAGAGAGTACTTGCTGTGAGTAGGCAGTTATTGGCAAAGTAGAAAAAGAATCAATAAAGGGTGCTTTTGCTTTATTATCATTATGGACGTGGTTTGAGTTGCAGTAAATGTATGATGTTTAGTTTATACGAGGGTCTGTTATAGATTTTTGTTCCTCCAGATGGCGCTGTTGGTCGTCTTATAATTCATGTAAACCTTGCATGTATTGTGTGGCAGGCAACGGAATGTACTATTGGATGGCATCGAAGTAGTTTAATAATTTGCTTCGAAAGTAAATTTACTCTACATAGTGTATATAATTTCAAGTAACTTTTAAATTTTAATAATAAATTATTGAAAAGGCTATTTGAAATTCTTGATCCACTGGACTACATATGCAACATGGTCCACAAATTAGTATTGGGAAGCAATATATATTTCTATAAAATATTGTGTTTTTCAGTGTCTTGCAAAATTTCTGTTTAAGTGCCGCTGTAGGACAACGAAAAATGGAAAAGTGAAAAATTCGTAAGGGAAAAAAATTCCATACAATCCCTAAAATATAGAGGAGACTTTCTCAAACTTTGATATTCATACCATTAATGGTAAATTACATTATTTTAGATGGATCAATTTTCACGCATTTATATGAGGATTCAAAATTAATATAAAATGCACCCCTTTTTAACATTTTTTTAAAACAAATTATGTTTAGATACATATACTTTTTTTTCCGTTTTCGGCTCCTAACCCTATGGGCATCCATATGGGTGGTCATTCTGACCGTACGTTAATTATGCTTAAGTTATTAATATCGAAATGAGCTATTCACTTTTCAAAGAATTTAGCAAGCCGTAGCTTAACTCAACTTTTCTTTTTCATCACCCTCTGATAATTAAACGCCTGCATGTTGAAAATTAATGCAATGAGCAGCTCATTCGTCGCATTAATCCTCGTCAACAATATTTTTTCTGTTATGTATTCTTATCCACTATATACAGCAATATGTATTGAAGATACAAAACATTAGGATCATCCCCACATTTTTCGATGATTCGTCTGGATGATGTGGTGGACACGTGATTTAGTGGAAATGGTATTTAGCTGCTGCTGGAAAAGTTGAAGAATCATTCTTGCACTTGCCTTTGCGAGTGATAGGAAAGGTTACTGATCTGAGCGAATTTAATAGAGGGCAGATTGCAATGGCCGAAGATTCGGGACGAGTATCGCTGTAACTGCATGACTGGTGGGTTGTTCATGATCTACCGTTGTTAGTATACCAAAGTGGATAAATGACGGTGAAACCAACTGAAGACACCAAGTCACGTCCACTCATCATCAAAGAAAAATGACGTCGGAGACTGTCCAATTTGGTAAAATAGGCTCCAGTCGGTGGCTCAACTGACAACCCAATGCTGGTTCAGTGTTTCAGACATCTTTCTTTCCTCTGATTGGATCTAAAATTTGGTATACGTCTATAATTTTGGCCACAAAAATCACATACCAAATTTTATTTATCTAAATCTTTGCGTTTTTACTTTCTCTTATACGTAGTATAGAGAAAGTATAGTAACGTCAAAAAATTCGAACTCGTAATTGTGACGAATCTCTAAGTGTTAGACATCGTTGATTCGAAGTTCACATGCTTGGAAAATGTCCATCTGTCTGTGACGAAAATAACTCAAAATGCTTTGAGTAGACCCTAGGTTCCCAAAGTGGTCCAGGTGGACCTCCATGTCCATAGGAGACCACACGGGGGTCCACGTAGACGTGAAAAGAAAATAGGGGTTCACAAGTTGTAAGAGGGGGTCCACGAAAAATTTTCTGGTTTTCATAATAAAGAACAAAAATTTTGGCTTGGATTTACCTATCAACGTAATTCAATGACGTTAACTTGCAGTTAGTTACAAGGGAACAGCCTTAATTTAATAAAAACAAAGGGTTTAATTTCGGCTTTTCTTGGTAAATTGAAAATAATGAAGCAAAATATTAGTCGGCGCGAATTCTCCCAGTTTTCGCATTTGCCACAGATAGAATGTCTTGATAAGGATATTCAGACATACGCTCAACATTTAAATACCCTGCATGATGACTTCAAAAATAGATTTGAAGATATTCTGACGATGGAAACACCACCATGGATCATAACCCCATTAGATGAAACGGAAGAGGCGAATATGGTATTACAAGAGGAGCTACTTGAGCTCAGCACCAACGAGGAACTGAAAGTGAAATTTAAAAAAGGCTAGCAAACATTTTGGCTGCAATCAGAAATCCCCGAAAAATATCCTGGGCTGTGGAAAATTGCGAGAAAATTTTTGATAGCGTTTTCTCGTCATATCTTATCGAAAGAAGTTTTAGTGCCGTTACCAACCTGTTAACAAAAAAAAGAGGAGCAGATTGAACATCACAGAACGGGGAGATTTGAGATTACTTCTTACAAAACTGAAGCCAAATATTGATAATTTGCTGTCAATTTATCAAGTACATCCGTCTCATTAAAAGTATGGCTATTTTTTTATTGTTGATTTTTTGTCAATTGTTGATTGTTTGTAATAATAAATGTTTATAATTTTGTATAACGACAAGTATTATTTTAATAAATAGGACACAAGAAAATGTGCTACTTTTTTTTCTTTTTAACACCCCCCAATTTAGGGTGATATTCTTTAGGAGTTTTGGGAATACAGTAGAAATGTAACAGCAGGGGTCTACCGAAAATAGTAAAACTTTGAAAGTGGTGCACGAGAAAGAAAAGTTTGGGAACCTCTGGTGTAGACAATTGAAATTTGGTATATGGTCTTTACATCAAAATTGCAGATTTTTATAAAAATCCGTCTGTCCGATAAGAGAACATAACACGATAACTACAAGACGGAGAGATCTAAATAGATAACATTCTATACACATAACTCACATCTATATTCTAGACACTTATCAAAGTTTGAGCCAAAACCAACATCGGATTGATTATCCATCGGTCTGCACCTTCAGAAGCATGTAAATGTCATAATTCAAAAATGCAATGACTTAAATATATCAAATTTGGTATGGGATTTGTGATTACGAGTGCAGTTTTGAGTCAAATCGTTGTTTCAATCGTTTAAGAAAAGCGTGCCTAAAGCACAAATTCGACTTTTGGATGCCATTAACCGCACGTGAGGAATGAGTCTCGAAAAGACTCGCCGTGGATGGTGCGATAGATTCAGAAAAAATGCTAAAATCACGCCAGAAGTGAATATTTTGTAACTATTGTACATGCGAGATGTTCTCTGGCATGACAAATTTATTAGGGAGTATACGAAAAAACTTTCGGGAGGCCAATCCCACTAATTAATTGTATTATCGTGTTGATATTATGCAAATATCAAATTTGGTATGGGATATAATAAATATATCAAATTTGGTATGGGATTTGTGATTACGAGTGCAGTTTTGTGTCAAATCGTTGTTTCAATCGTTTAAGAAAAACGTGCCTAAAGCACAAATTCGATTTTTGGATGCCATTAACCGCACGTGAGGAATGAGTCTCGAAAAGACTCGCCGAGGATGGTGCGAGAGATTCAGAAAAAAATGCTAAAATCACGCCAGAAGTGAATATTTCGTAACTATTGTACATGCGAGATGTTCTCTGGCATGACAAATTTATTAGAGAGTATACAAGAAAACTTTCGGGAGACCAATCCCACTAATTAATTGTATTATCGTGTTGATATTATACAAATATCAAATTTGGTATGGGATATAATAAATATATCAAATTTGGTATGGGATTTGTGATTACGAGTGCAGTTTTGTGTCAAATCGTTGTTTCAATCGTTTAAGAAAAACGTGCCTAAAGCACAAATTCGATTTTTGGATGCCATTAACCGCACGTGAGGAATGAGTCTCGAAAAGACTCGCCGAGGATGGTGTGATAGATTCAGAAAAAATGCTAAAATCACGCCAGAAGTGAATATTTCGTAACTATTGTACATGCGAGATGTTCTCTGGCATGACAAATTTATTAGGGAGTATACGAAAAAACTTTCGGGAGGCCAATCCCACTAATTAATTGTATTATCGTGTTGATATTATACAAATATCAAATTTGGTATGGGATATAATAAATATATCAAATTTGGTATGGGATTTGTGATTACGAGTGCAGTTTTGTGTCAAATCGTTGTTTCAATCGTTTAAGAAAAACGTGCCTAAAGCACAAATTCGATTTTTGGATGCCATTAACCGCACGTGAGGAATGAGTCTCGAAAAGACTCGCCGAGGATGGTGCGATAGATTCAGAAAAAATGCTAAAATCACGCCAGAAGTGAATATTTTGTAACTATTGTACATGCGAGATGTTCTCTGGCATGACAAATTTATTAGAGAGTATACGAGAAAACTTTCGGGAGACCAATCCCACTAATTAATTGTATTATCGTGTTGATATTATGCAAATATCAAATTTGGTATGGGATATAATAAATATATCAAATTTGGTATGGGATTTGTGATTACGAGTGCAGTTTTGTGTCAAATCGTTGTTTCAATCGTTTAAGAAAAACGTGCCTAAAGCACAAATTCGATTTTTGGATGCCATTAACCGCACGTGAGGAATGAGTCTCGAAAAGACTCGCCGAGAATGGTGCGAGAGATTCAGAAAAAAATGCTAAAATCACGCCAGAAGTGAATATTTCGTAACTATTGTACATGCGAGATGTTCTCTGGCATGACAAATTTATTAGAGAGTATACGAAAAAACTTTCGGGAGGCCAATCCCCCTAATTAATTGTATTATCGTGTTGATATTATACAAATATCAAATTTGGTATGGGATATAATAAATATATCAAATTTGGTATGGGATTTGTGATTACGAGTGCAGTTTTGTGTCAAATCGTTGTTTCAATCGTTTAAGAAAAACGTGCCTAAAGCACAAATTCGATTTTTGGATGCCATTAACCGCACGTGAGGAATGAGTCTCGAAAAGACTCGCCGAGGATGGTACGATAGATTCAGAAAAAATGCTAAAATCACGCCAGAAGTGAATATTTTGTAACTGTTGTACATGCGAGATGTTCTCTGGCATGACAAATTTATTAGAGAGTATACGAGAAAACTTTCGGGAGACCAATCCCACTAATTAATTGTATTATCGTGTTCATATTATCGGAAACTGGCAGAACAGCAAATGCCCCTGTATTTTTAACTGACCTTATCCAAAATTTAATACGCTTTAGTAGTTCTGATTATAAATTTACATACTAAACACCATCCATTATAACCTGCATTTTCGAATTACCTTTTTCACACACACATGAACTGACATACATGCAGACAAATTTTTTATCGACGGACGGATCTTATCCAAATTTTCTTGAAATCTATAAATTTGGCATTAAGATATTTTTTTATCGCTGTAGCCCTTGCACTTTTTTTGTGTTTTCGTTTCCTCAAAGAGACGTAGATTCTGGGGAAAAAGATGATCTGAAACGTGGAGATTCTTCATAAACTGAAATGCATTTTCTAAAATTTTTATTTTAATACTTTTTCTTTGTATATTTCGCATACGGAAAAAAAAAAATCCAATTGAAACTGTTAAACATTTTAAATGAAATATTTGAAGGAGTTTTAATGATTGCGAAGATATTAATTGTTGAAAGAAAATGCTTTATCTACTGGAATCTCGATATTTGACTGAAAAGCAATATTTTTAAAAATTTGAATTTGCGTGGAGAGGTGCCCGTTTGAATGATCGATGTTTCTTACTCTTTTTTTTCTCTCTGTACGATTCGTGATTTTTCTGCATTTTTATAGTTTGAAGTGTTTGGTAAGTTGCCGATTCAAATTTTATTTATTATGTTAGAATTTTATCTTTCAAATATTTTTTAGTGTTTGTAATAAAAGGATACATAAATAATAGCAATAAAAAAAGTATTAGTTGCACATAATGTTTGTAACTGAAAAAAAAAAAAAAAGGAAGAAAGAAAGGAAATCGCTACATTTCTCATAATATAAGAGTTTGTGTTGGTGAATACAGGATCAATGAATATGTCCTTTAGAGCTAATATACAATTTTTCACCATTCGGAAAAATATCTTTTTTTTAAAAGGAAAAAAAAAAAAGAAAAAAAAAAAGGAGAGATTTTATACATTTGATTTTTTTTGTCTGATTTTTATGACAACATATATCGTTGTATGTGAAAAATATAAAAAAGAGGTACGCGTTGTAACATAAGGGATAATACTACCTTTACACCATTATTAAAGCAGATATACCGATTATTTTGGTTACATAATGAGTCACACAAGGCAATTATTATGTACCCATACTGACCTGTAAGCTTCCTTCTGTTTTGTGTTAAAACTTTCTCTCTCGACGTTTATAAGGAACTTAGCCATTTGAAATTAGGGCAATTATTTTGTGTAACTCTATTAGAGATACACAATGAGAAAATAACAAAGATAATAAGATAATTGCATAAGATAAGTTTCTCTAGAGGAATAATCAGAAATACTGTGACAAGAAACGTTTATTGGAACTGCTACTGTATTCATTTGGCGACATTTCATCGCTTTGTTGTAGCATGGAATCAATACTTGTATTCCTGTGTTAGTGAAGTCTGTCTTCTAGGATTTATAACCACTGGATATGGACTATCGGAATTTCAAGTAGGTTTCAGATACTAAAGTATCTTGCCTGTCCGTAATTTTCAAAAAACAGGTGGCAATTTATTTTGGAACTATATCGGGGTAATTTCTTTATTAAGGACTTAGTTACCTGCATGAAATGACTGCTGAATTCCGTAATCACCAAGTAACAGCTCTCCACATGCCTCATCGTTTTCACAAGGTAATCATATGATCATGATCCAATGTTATTGTACTGAAAGCTTATAAGCCAGTTAACAGCTACGCTACACGGGCAATTGCTTTTGTATTGTGGTCATGTTACTAGGCTGCGAACCACAAAGTCCCAGGTTCTATCATCGCTCAATTCAATCCGCCAACCTATTATCAAGTATCAGAATAGACTTTTAAGAACTCTCGAAAATTTCCTTCCATCAATTGCTGGCTTCTGAGACTCTGTTCTTGATATAGCTAACGGTGAATTTCGACTATCTCTTTCTTCATTTGATCAAAAAAATGATCCTTGTAGTTCACGGCAGATAAAAAAAAAAAAAAAAAAAAAAAAAAAAATCGATTTTCTCAGTCGCTTGAATTGCGGATTAAATGACCGGTAACTACCAATTTAAGAAATCGACTTTTCTTTCATCAACAGCACCAACAAAAGAGACGAATAGGAAAAAGATACATTTAAAACATTTTATTTATAAAAAAGATATTAAATAATAGTAAAACTTAAATTACTTCTTAAGAAGTTTACTAAAGCATCGTTCATACGAGGCCAATTATTGCGCGCAATGGAAGGCCAAGCTTACTTCAAGGAGATCACATGATTTCAATGGGACAATTGCAAATAATTGTCCCGATGTTTAGTTTAGTTTAGTTATATTAACATCCTGTTTTAAAGCAACGCTAGGGCTATTTTGGGACGGACCTCGTCATTTTGAACCGCGGTCAGATGACGAGGACGGCACCTCAGCTGGCACCCCCTCTCTACACCACACCACACCAGTAATGACGGATTTAACGTGCACCAGACCCGCTTATACGACGGTTCTTCGGTGGAATCGGGTCACGAACCTGAAACCCTCCGGATCCGAAGCCGAGACCTTACTATCAGGTCACCGCGGCCCTTATTTATCCCGATGAGACAACCATTTACTACTGTCCCTTCGCGGCATCGTGATCTTCCTGAGGTAAACGTGGCCTTCCATTGCGCGCAATAGTTGACCTCCTGTGAACGATGCTTAAGAATAGTGATAGTAATTGGTTTCTAACCAATTAGTCCGCTTGCAAAGTTTCACTTGTTATTATCACTATTCAGTAAAGCGATCCTCAGTCGAATTTATTGAAACTAATAGTTGCTTCTTTATTAATGAAATCGAAATCAAGTATTTTTATGTATATCAGGTTCTCCTCTAGCCTCTTTTTTCCCAACCAATCACTACAGTTGGTATTTCTGATTGGTGGAGTTCTGAGAGAGAATGTGAATTCTGTAAAAGATCTCGAAATTTGATAAAGCGTGAGGGAAGGGAGAAAGAATTTTCCTAGAAAGTTCGTGAAGAAGAGAGTCTTGTCGTCTCGAGAGTTTCATAAAGCTTTACATCATTCTGTTGTCCTATCTCAAGCGTGCAAAATTCTAATTATTACACATCAAACAACGTTACATTCCCGCCATGATGAACTTTTGACGTAATGAATAATTTTTACAGGTGGTTTCTACAATTGGTTCGTGAGAATTTCAAACACTCACATACACATTTAAACTGCTCAAAGCATTACGCATAAAGCGCAAATAAATCGTGCTACAATGTTATCTACCTCTTATAAAAATGCTTACTGTTAAGGAATATTTCACATAGTTGCAGCAACGGCAAGTGACTCAATATATGTTAATATCAATCAGTAATATATTAATGTTAGTAAAGTTGTAGTAATCGTCAAAAAATTTCGAAATGGAGATTTTGACGCATCTCCTCGATTTAGGACTCCTTGAGTTCGAAAAACACATTTTTGGACAATGTCCGCCTGTCTGTCTGTGACAAAGATAATTCAAAAATGCATTTATCTAGGTGGACGAAATTTTGTATTCGGTCTTTATATCAAATTTGAAAATCAAATTTTGAGTAAAATATATATTCAGAGGAAGCCCGCCATTCCGGCTGTTCGAGTATGAGTTAACGCTATAATTATAAAACGAACATAGCTAGATAGATAAAATTCGATATACAGATTTAACATCTATAGTGCAGACATTTGTCAAATTTTGAACCATATCCAACTAGGGGGTTGATTGTTTGTTGGTCTGTACTTTCAAAAACATATAAACGCGGTAATTGACAAACGCAATGACTTAAATGTATCAAATTCAGTGTGAAATTTTGTAACTACAAGTGCTGTTTTATGTCAGATTTTTATTTCAGTTGATTGTGAAAAAACGTCTAAAACAAAAATTTGATATTTGGATACTATTAACGGATGTCAGGGATCAGTCGCCAAATAATTCGTTAAGAATAATACGATAAATTCAGTAAAAATGCTAAATTCACGCCAAATAGTAATATTTCGTAACTATTGTATGCCATTGCCTTGTAAGGCGCTCTTTGGCATGTCAAGTTTATTAGAGAATATGCGATATTGTAAAGACTTTATCACATTTGTGTCTTTTTTTCTTCTTTTTAAATGCTACTGTGGATAAGTTTGTATGTCTCTCTTCTAAAAGCTTTATCTATTCCCTCTGAGCAAAAGCTCCTACCAATACACCGCATGTCAAGCAGGATTACTGTTTTGATGGACGAGGTTTTTTTTTTTTTATCTCCTTCTTTCCTATTGATTCCCGATTCGTCTTAATCCAGGAAAAATCGGAGAGCCAGGTAAACATTCTGTTCTTTGCTAATGCAATTACTTTTGGCGCAAGAATAAATCGCCAAATGGTGCGCGACAGATGGCAAGGTCGTTGCTCATCAGGGCGAAGCTGCGGAAAAGTATTTCTTTTGCGCTTATGTTGCTATAGAGATGTCAGCTTGCAAACATTTTTTTTTAATTTTTTTTATTTTGGTGTATTTATTTGAAATCTAGGTAATTTGGAGATGAGGTGTTAAATTTAGTTTGATATTTCTTTTTTCAGGTTTGATGTTCTTAATGCTAAAATTTATTGTGACTTAATGCTAAAATTTATTATGTTCTTAATGCTAGAATTTATTATTATTATACTTATTTCAAAATGCTTTCAGAATTAAAAATATAAAATGAAAGTAGAACATTTGAGATTTCTGATGTATTCGTTTAAACAACAAGCTATGTATTTATGCTATTCGAAATTTTTTTTTCATGATTTTATTTAAAAAAAATACAAGGTTTAATTTCAGTTGATGATGGCTATAGTCATAAAAGTGGTGTTCTATTTGATGTAGCACCATACAGCGCCTACAATTGGAAAGCCGGGAGTCATAACGTAATTCTTGAGAACTATAAAGTAAAAGAAAACAATTTATTTCAAAATTGTAGAACATCGATTTAATATGAAAGAACCTCCTGCATGTAAAAGTTAAAAATAGGTCCTCTTAATACTGATTACCACACCTTTATTTGATTTTATCTTCGATATTTTTAAGTCATGAGACGCATCAGAAATGAACATTTAGTTATCAATGAAGCACATCTTCAAGTATCAATCTGTTCTTTATCAGCCCTAATAAGTATCTGGTCTTTAGATTGAATTTCACTTGACGCATTTTATGGAATATTTGTGGAAGCATTGGTACAGATATCTGTCATGAAGTTTTTGGCAACATGTCGGTGTCTGATAAATTTGAGACAGTCTCCAAAAGCAGAAGTCTAATGGTATGGAGAGCAGTTTAGTGCTCGATGTCTTGGGCAAATACTTATCTATATGGTGCAGAGGATTGCTATGATGTTAGAAAGAAAGATTCTTTGATTGAAGGAGTGGCAGGTTGGTCAGAAAATGAGGTTACCTTCATTTCGATTGGTTTCAGGCGATAAGAGATTTGGAAATCTCTAGGAATCAAATTAGTGTTGAATGCATTCTGTCCTTTTATAAATAACAGATAGTATCTTACAATTGATCACTTATAATTAGTTTGTTTCTTGTTATCCTGTGAGTTTGTTTTGTTTAGGGGATTTTGAAGCTCGAAATCGCGTAGGCAATGAATATTGAAACTCGCAATCGCTTAGGCAATGAATAAAGCATAAATGGCCATTTTCATCATCATCTTTTAATCGCATATATTTTTTTTCCTGCTTTTACCAGTATTGTATTATTATTATGTTTTACTTCTTTAAAAGCAGATGCGTTTTTAAAAGGTTAACCTGCTTTTACCAGTATTGTTTTATTAATACGTATGCTTCTTTGACAGCAGATGCGTTTTTAAAAAATTGACGTAGAATTATGACATCATAGCTGTTATTTCATCTCAAAATCGGTCGAGCTCTAAAACTTTGTTTGCCAGCTAGAAAAATTGAAAATGAAAGTTTAAAAAAATTATACAGGGATAGATAGAGACCGATAGAGAAGTCTCGTGATTGTTTCAAACCGGTTTAAACTGGTTAATGACTTAAATTAATGTAGGAAAATAATGACTTAAAAATAATAATGTTCTCACATGATAACTTGAAATTTGCGATCGTAGGTTTCATTTTAATCTTTAATTAATTTTTTTTTTGAGTTCGACTAACTGACTAATTTTCTATTAAAAAAAGAGCCGATTGTAGTTGCATCGAATGTTATTACTAAACTTTTTTTATTATATTTAGATTTTTGTTATAATTGTCTTTATCGGAATTCTAAAGTTAAATGGGTAAGAAAGGATTTAAAGGTTCATTTTATACTTAATAGTAATTCTTTTCTTGTACATTTAGCAAAGCACTAGACTTAAAAAGTCTTTGAATTAATTGAACTGAGATCCGTTGATTTATATGCTGGAACGATAACCTGCTCAACTATTTTTTTTCACGTGAAAAAACGTCAAAATGTTGTGTTCTTTTTCATGTCAAGAGAAAGTATGAATTTTGTTGGTCTTTCATTTTCTTTTTACTGCTATGCTGGCTTTTATCGGCTGATCCGGTTGCTAATAGAGACACAAATTTTTTGTAGATCATTGTTTAATGTTTTATTTAATAAGTATAATTTTGAATTTCCGGATGCCATCTTTTGAGGAATCTCCATATTTTAGATACTCACTGAGTTCGAAAAACACATTTTTGCAAAATGTCTATCTGCCTTTGACAAAGATAACTCGACGCTTTGAGCTAGATGGTTGAAATTTCTTATGCTATTTTTATACCAAATTTACAGATTCCTATCAGATTTTGTGTTAATCCTTTGAGAAGAAGTCTGTCTGTCCCGCTATTCGAATATAATTTAACACGATAACTGCAAAACGAGGAGAGCTAGATAGATAAAATTCGGTACATATATATAACATCTATAGTGTAGATACTTATCAAAATTTGGATGAAAACCAACAATGGGTTGACTATCTGTCGGTCTGTACTTTACAAACAAGTAAACGCGATAATTGAAAAACGTAATGACTTAAATATATCAAATTATGAATGGGATTTTGTGACTACAAGTGCAGTTTTGTGTCAAATTTTTGTTTCAATCGGTTCAGAAAAAAGGGGCGAAAACACAAATTCGATTTTTAGATAGTGTAAACTCATGCCAAGTATTAATCGCCAAATAACTGGCCAAGTTGGCACGATAGAAACGCTAAAACCACGCCAAAAGTAAATACTTCGTAATTATTGTATGCGATGACATGTAGGCTTTCTCTAGCATGACGAGTTTATTAGAGAAAATGCGAGGAAGTTTTGGAGAGACAACTCCTGCTAGTTTGTTTTTTTCGTCCATGCTAAGCAGCGTTTTCGATGTCATTACTATTTTACAAGCGTTACTTAATCAATGGAACTATATGTTTATATGCGTTTTGAAATTTTATAGTTGCACGAATTTCGTAAAATTCAAAACTTAGCGCATTATTTGATCTTGATTTATAATTCTGAAATTTATTTTCAATAAGCCGCCTACTCATCTGTCCACAATTCAACCCTCTTGACTTTGATGATTCGGGTCACAGCCATATCTGAATCGATTCACTAAAGTCAAGGTTTATCAAAAGGGAACGTGAAGTGAAGAGGGAGCGCCATCAGTGGGCAGATTAATGCAATTGTAGAATCTAAAATATTTGATATTAGTTTGATAGTTTGCATCATCTGCAATTTGGACAGGGGTCGCTGAATATTGGGAGATATTTGAAATAGTTTATCGATCGAATTAAACGCGTTATGATCTGATTAATTTGGGACTTGTTCTAATCCTATTATTTAGTTAATTAATTACTTGGTATTAGTAATTATAATTCCTAGAAGGTTTGTGCTGTTTGTTATACACAATTCTTTATTTAAAAATAGTTTTATCTTTCTGTGTTTATTTTTACTTTCTCATGTGCGAAGTATGCAAAAAGAAAATAATTTACCGAATCTCCACCTTTCAAATCTTCCTAGGTCCAAAAAATAAATTTTTGCTTCTTGTATATGAAGTATAGAGGAACTATTTTTCGAACTCTAAAATTTTTTTACGAATCTCCTCGTTTCAGATGAACCTGAGTTCGAAAAACACATTTTCGACATTATTTTTCTATTCATTCAGTTTATTTGTCTTGTACACGATAACTCAAAAACGTTGTGATTCAGGTGACTGAAATTTGGTGTATGGAATTATGATTGAATTCGTAAATTTCTACCGAATTTTAAATGAAATCCATTCAATGAAAATACATTCATTTGAAAAGTCTGTAATCTCTGACTATTGTTCACCGACACCATACAAGACATTCAAGATCTTATCCAAGGTCCACGATTTTATGTAGCGGCCGCGGTGGCCTGGTGGTAAGATCTCGGCTTCGGAACCGGAGGGTTTCAGGTTTGAGACCCGATTCCACCGAAGAACCGTCGTGTAAGGGGGTCTGTTGCACGTTAAATCCGTCAGGGCCAAACGTCCTCCCGCTGCTGTGGTGTGGTTTGGAGAGGGGGGTGCCAGCTCAGGTGTCGTCCTCGTCATCTGACCGTGGTTCAAAATGAAGAGGTCCGTCCCAAAATAGCCCTAGTGTTGCTTCAAACGGGACGTTAATATAACTAAACTAAACTAACTAAACGATTTTATGTAGTGGGAGATGACTTTTATTAAAGAGTATACGAGAAAGTTTCAGGGAAACCACTCCTGCTGATTTTGAAAGATAAATTATTCACGCTTCTGTACCTGATCACTTTCCATCCTCATGAAAGAAAATTTTTAACTTTCCCGAAATGGTATGAAAATTCAAACTTCAGCAATCTATGATATCCTTAATTTGCAATCATCATTAACTCCTGGAACAAGGCATGTCTCAGTTAAGCTGTTGCCGCTTTTATGAGTCATTTGCGGACTTTTAGAACCGTTGCCTTATGGCTTATAAAGATATTTTTCATTGGTGGAAATTAGTCTTCAGGTTCCATGGAATTTTCTTGTTTGTTTCCAACATAACTTAAAGTGTAATTACGTATCTCCTTCAATATTTAATAAAAATTTTAAGATCATGAGCAACAAAGAAGGGAATTGTGCTCATTCACATTAAATTGGATAATCTTCATGCGTAAAAACTTGAAATTCTTTTATCTTTAGGATAATGTTACGGAATTGTAATATTGTTACCCAGCGCTGTTATTTTCCTGTTAAGGAAAATAATTTTATATCTTTGATGGATGCTGAATGGACGCCAAGCTTGGCGATGCATTTCGCAATCATTTGGCGAATAATAATTTTGGTGACAAAATCGAAAATTCCAGAAAATATAAGAATCTTGGAGCTAGATCCATCGGCAAACGGCCTCCACGATCATTTTAGATGTTTCTTTTACCCACTCATGAACCAACTGTATAAACAAATACAGAAAAGTTTGTATACAGTTCTTTGTTTCCTCAGTTAACCGGGTTTCATGGCGGATCGGAAGCTTCCTGCAGTACTTGGCATTCATTCACATTTGATGCAGAAAATAAGTGCACGTTGTTCTTATGTTGTTAGAAATCTAAATAAAAAATGTTGGAATTCAACTACAACGCGCTCTAGCTCACCCGGTTAGCGTTTCCAACCATGTGTTTTATGCAATGTTTTAACATGTTTCTATGACTCCTGCTTCCCCTAAGAATGGTCCTGATAGCAGTGCATAGTATGTTAATCAATATCATATTCAAATTATGTGTCTTTTAAAATTAACTTGGGATTTCAGCTCATTTTTGGTATTTGATATCCTTTCATAGTTGGTTTCATTTTATTTTTCTCGTATACGTAATAGAGAGAGTATAGTAATTGTCAAAAATTTCGAACTCGAGATTTTGAATATCCACATTTTAGACCACCCCGAGTTAGAAAAATACATTTTTGGAAAATGTCTGTTCGTCTATCTATCTGTTTGTGACAAAGATAACTAAAAAACGCTTTAAACTAGACGGTTGAAATTTGGTATACGATCTTTATACAGAATTTGCAGATTTCTATCAAATTTTGGGTAAAGTCTGATGAGAGAAAGTCTGTCTGTCCGAATATAAGTTGACTCAATAATTAGAAAACAAAAACAGCAAGATATAGAAGATTCGGCACACAAATTAACTTTTATAGTGTACCTGTTAAAATCTGAGCCAAATGTAATAATGAGTTGACTGTCTGTTGGTCTGTATTTTCAGAACATACTGTTACGAATC
This sequence comes from Argiope bruennichi, assembly GCF_947563725.1. Lineage (NCBI taxonomy): Eukaryota > Metazoa > Arthropoda > Arachnida > Araneae > Araneidae > Argiope > Argiope bruennichi. Next base: position 111,948,948 of record NC_079156.1, read on the forward strand.
TGTTATGCTGCTTCCCAGCATAGTTGGTTCCATCATTAGAAAGACCGTTTTACAGTCATCTGTATTGGACGGAGTCCGGGTGTCGCGTCGGAGGTCCTGGAGCTTGGCGACAAACTTGGCGACCATTTGGGGACCAACATCGAGAATTTTCCCGATCCGTCCATTAGGAACCGAGATACGCCTCGAAAGTTCCTGATTGGTTGAGAGGCTTCTAGCCCCGCCTCCTGAGATCTATAAAAGGGGGCTGTCTGCAGAGTAGAGTAGTCGGAATCGACGATGAAGAACTGGTCTTCCAGGGATTAGCAGAGCAGCGACGGAATCAAGCTAGTGCTGAACTAAGCTGTGCGCTACTGTCTGCAGTAGAGTCTGGTTGTGTGCTGCTGTTTGCACGTCTCGCGGCTGAAGATAATTTTTTCTCTGTGCTGTATATAGTTGTCGTCTTTGTGCTGCCCTGTGTGTCTTCGTGTAAATAAACGTCGTTTTTTTTCTACTGCCGCCTGCTGATTGAGTGTTCTCCACACCATATAACTCCCACTATCCAAACGAACCCCGGAAATTTCGTAACAATATAAAAGCGACAATTCAAAAACGCAATATCTTAAATATATCAAATCTGGTATGAGATTTTGTGACTACAAGTGCAGTTTTATGTCAAATCTTTGTTTCAATCGGTTAATAAAAACGTGTCTAAAACAGAAATTCGATTTTTGGATGTTATTAACCTTATCTCGAGCATTAATTGCAAAAAAGAAAAAGTCGGCAAAATTGACATGATAGATTTTGTAAAAATGCTAAATTCACGCCAAATGTTAGTATTTTGTAACTATTGTACGCCAATACCATGCAAGACTTTCTCTTTATGAGAGAGTGTGCGAGAAACATTTTGCGGAGATTATTCTCGCTGGTTTTTAGTTATGATATAGAGTAAAGGCAAAACTTTTAATTTGTCTGCCTGCATATCTTTTGCCTGCCTTTTTTTCGTATACGAAGTATCGAGCAAGTATTTGTAATCTTCAAAAAACTCGAACTCGAGATTTTTACGAATCTTTCATATTTGAGACCTCCTTGAGTCTGAAAACACACATTTGAAAAATATATCTGTATGTCTGTGACAAAGATAACTCAACAACACTTTGAGCTGAATGAATGAAATTTGGTATGTGGAATAATTTAACCCGAATTTGTGGATTCCTATCAGATTTTGAGCCGGCTCTGTTCTGAGGAAGTCTGTCTATCTGCCTGTTTGTTCGAATATAAGTTAATTTGATAACTACAAAACGAACAGAGTTAAATCGATAACATTATATAACATCTACAATAATAGATGCCAAAAATATTTAACACTAAAGATGCTTAAAATATTTAACATTTATAAGGTATGCATCCATAAAATATTGTGCCAAGTCTAACGAGGCGCCGACTGTCTGTCGGTCTGTTCTTTCAGAAACATGTACACGTGACAGCTCAAAGTCGCAATGACTTAAATATATCAGATTTGTTATGTGATGTTGTGACTACTAGTGTCGAATTTTTGTTTCAGTCTGTTGGAAAAGATGCTTTCGAAACACAAATTTGATTCTCGGATACTATTAACCGCATGCTAGGTATTTATCGCCAAAAAAATCGCCAAGAATCACGAGATAGATTCAGAAAAATGTTAATTTCATTCTTCAGATTAATATTTCGTAGCCATTGTACGCCGATAACATAGAACGTGTTCACTGATATAATACCTTTATTAGAGAGTAAGCGAGAAAGTTTGGGGGAGAAAACTTTCTTTGGTTTAAAATTGCTGTAATTTTTTTTTTTTTATTGTTTGGCTAAATTTTGCCTTATATTCTTACATTTGTAAAAATTTTAATGCGTGCAGTTGGCATACCATCTGCCTTTTTTTCAATTCCTACTATTAGATCACTCTCTCTATATATATTTCTTGTTCAAATTTTCAATCGTTAACAAAATACTTTTTATTCATCTGCTCAAGTTCAAATACAATTTTTTAAACTTGTAGTGGATACTTGATGTTAATACAGCTTTTTTTCAAATATTAATTAATTAATTAAATTTGTCCAGTAGTTTCTATTTGGTCGCCAAAGTCGCGAAATTCGTCGCCAAATGGCCGCTAAAGTCTATTTTGTCACTTAATATTGTAATTCTGTCTTATGTATATACTTATTTGTATTAACTGTAATTATTTAATAAAAAGTAACTAAAATAAAAAAAAATTGTTGATTTAAGTAAGAATAGACTTATTTTTTTTATATATATTACTTGTTTATTGTTTGTTAACTTGAGTTCACTGAATAAGACTTTTAGTCGATAATTGTGTTAGCTTTTATTATATTATTATTTTACGGCAAATCGTGAAATTAAAATTATTTATTCCAAAGCCTTAGAGTGATAACTAATTAGATTTAAGAGCGCCAAAATCCCTTAAGGGATTAAATAGGAGAATTCGAACACTGTTAAACATAAAGGCATATGTTTTTTGCCTTTTCTTTTAAACAAATAGAGCAAACAAATGCAGTTAGAGTCGCAGATGTTGAGGCTAGTATTTACATAATATATATATATATAAACAAAAAAAAGACACCACTACATAATTTGCGATATGGATATTGGGATATTGTGAAATAAGTTGAGATTACGTTTTATCATTTAATAAACGCTTTGTTTTGCCTTTCAAAAATACCCCATGTGTGACTAAATTAAATATCTGCATACTCTTACGGATCACCGGGTTCTTTTACGATTTGATGGTCGATGCTGAAATAAACAGTTCTTTAATAGAAAACAACAACGACGTTTATTAAACACAAAGACACAGACCACAAATATGTATAGCCGAGACGAACACACAGGACAGCACAAAGAAGCACACTACAGCAAACAGTAGCCCACAAGCAGTAATCGACCACAACACACAAAGCGGCCAGACAGAATCCAGCAGGAGAGGGGATCCTCGGAGCTTCGCTCTACGGTCTGTCCAAACGACTGTATCCTCGCTTTAGCTGTATCCAAAGGGCTACTCTACACACGACATGACGCTGCTTCCATAGTAGACAACAGGACTCGGCGCACATCTCAGTTCAGCACTAGTTTGAACTCCACACTAACACTGGCACTCCGCCGTGACTGGCAGACTCGTGACTTATCTACGACTCCGACTACTTTTCACGATTCATTGCAGCTTGAAACTGCCGGCCTTTTATAGTTATCGGGAGGCGGAGCGAGAAGGTTCTGTGCGCATCTCAGTTCCTATTGGACGGATCGTTAAAATTCTCGAAGTTTCCAGCAATATCTCTTTTGTCACCAATGTCGCCAAATTTGTCGCCACGCTCTGGGATTACTGGCTCGTAGCATCCAATACAGATGATTGTAAATTGGTCTTTCTCGTAATAGAACTAACCGTGCTGGGAAGCAACATTACAAGTTTGTAACAATACAGAAATAGCCAACCAACAGTAATCGTAATCGTAATTGAGGTTTCAAAAGCCCCTTTTATTGCGTTGCAAATCTTTCTTTAACGCAAATAAAATTTAATACATTTTTTTCTTTTATTGTGATTATGAACAATCGATGATTTTCTGTGTTTATTTTTTTCTTTTTAAAAATGATTTTTCCAAATAAAAATAAGATTTTTGATTACAGGTTTCTAATTTTTTGAAGAATATGAGTGTTTTCTTTGAGAAACTGAGAAGATAAATTGATTGAAATCGAAAAGTAAGTTTACCTTTGATTTGATTTTATTACAGTAATGATGTTTATGAATTAATCTATATAATTAATATATAAAAGGATTAGTAACAGGGCGTACCTTATCAATTTGATTACTTGATCACATTATTACGTATCTTCAAATGATACTTTTCTGTATTGTTATCATCATTATTTCTAAATTAGAAAGATTTTCAGATATTTTTAATTGGTGCCGAGTCAGTAATCCCGATTTTAACGACCATTTGGCGGCAAAAATGTAGATTCAAGTAAGAATAAAAATTTTGACACTGTAGGAAAATCTGTATAAACGTGAGAGGCTAAAGCTTGTGAATCAAGTGATTCCGTCTTTGGAGTGTTAGTCGTAGCGCTAGCTTTTCAGTTGTTTTGCGCTGAGAGCTGCTATACTAAATTTTATTTAGGTTGCGATTTGTTGTCTGCTAATGTTTTTTTCGCATTTACAAGTATTATTTTTCGCGTACATCTTGACTGTGTTTTTGTAATATATATTATATAATTAATATATACTTTTGATAGACACTTTTTGATACCACTTTTGATATTAATAGTATTAATTTTCTCATGTCTATCAGTTTTGATGAACTTTATCTTAACAAACTAAATGAAAACACTATTTAAAAGTATATACTTGCTCAATAAGTATTGAGTAGTCTGATTTTTAGCTGTTAGGATTCGAAAATGGAAGACAAAGTAAGTGGATAGACGAACATCCACCGACGAATGGGGAGGGGAAGGTTATATTGTCCCTTCATAGAGAATGCAATTTGAGACAGTGTTTCTGATATTTCTATCGAAAATGGAGGGTGAAGGACAGACGATATTTAAAGAATTTATAAGTTTTTGCATGAAATAAGAATTGGCGAAACAGATGCTATGATTGAGACGAAGGGGGGGGGGTGTCTCTGTCGTTGTTTTCTCCCTAAACAATGCATAATTCATAATATTTTTGAGATATCTCCCGAAATTGGTATGTGGTTGAAGACAGTGGATCATTATTGACATATTTTTGAAGAATGAACCTTTGTATGAAATAAAAAATTTGCGAAATGGGACCAATAGTTTGAGATGGAGGATTGGTTTTTCTAGTAGGACTAGTTGTTTTAAACATATATTGATAGATGAAGCGAGAATAAGGATAAAACGTTAATATGCTTTAGGCATTTTCTACATTTTTTTTTTTTTTTACTTATGTATACGTAGTGTAGAGAAAGTATAGTAATCGTCAAAAAATTCGAAGTCGAGATTTTGACGAATCTCTGCCTTTTAGACAGACCACCCTGAGTTCGAAAAACACATTTTTGGAAAATGATTGTTTGTCTGCTTGCGACAAAAAACGGCTTAAGCTAGATAGAGGAAATTTGGTGTATGGTCGTTACACCAAACTTGCTGATTTCTATAAAATTTTAAGTAAAGTCTATTCAGAGGTAGTTCGTCTGCCCGGATGTTCGAATATAAGTTTTCACAATAGCTATGAAATGGAGAGAGCTAGATCGATAAGATTTGCACATAGATTTAAAATATGTTATGTAGACACCTGTCGAATTCAACTGCAGGTTGATTATCTGTCAGAGTCTATACCTTCAGAAACATGTAAACTCGACAGTTCGAAAACCCAATCACTTAAATGTATCAAATTTGATATGAGATTTTGTGACTACAGGTGCCATTTTCCGTCGAATTTCTGTTCCAATCGGTGGAAAAAAAAATGTGTCTAAAATACAAATCCAATTTTCGCAAAAAAAAAAAAAAAAAAAAAAAAAAAACTCGCTAAAGATGACACGCTAAATCCAGTAAAAATTTTAAATTGTATTCCAAAAGGCAATATGTCGTAACTATTGTATGCCATTTCTATGAAAGACGTTCTCTGAGATGAAAAATTTATTAGAGAGTATGCGAGAAAGTTCTGAGGGGACAACTCAGGCTGGTTTCTAATTTTAATGATAGGGATTTAGTGAACACCGTTGTTTCTCGGAAATGGACTGGATTTTCGGTTAAACAACTCCTATATATATATCTATACTTATAATAAAGCTCAATGTGTGTATGTGTGTTGTGTACAGGCGCTAAATTGTAAACCTTTAGTAAGACACAGATCTGCTAAAATGGTTTAAATAGAAAATGATTATATTTTATGTAACTTGATTCAATAAATGCTCTAATAAATAACGAATTTTTGATTTTACATAAAGCTTCTGCTGTGGAAATCACGTTGCACAAAATGTTCTTGAAACACTAATATTTTAAATAAAAAGAGTTAATTTTCAATCAACTAAATCAATCACTTAAACTGACCGATTTATGAAAATTTGAATATCACTATTCAATAAAAAAAGGATAATTTTAGATTTTCCATCGATCGTTTCAAAGAAAATACGCCAATCAGCGCGCAGGTTTCTCAAGATTAATTGGCCTAAGATTATAAAAATGTTGAGTTTTTCTAAATTTTTAACATTCAAAACTTCATAAATAAGTCTTAGTTGATCGTGGAAAATAGAAACATTCATTCATTTATTTAAAATTTGGTGTGTCCAGAATATTTCTCAGAATATGATACCTTACTGCATTAAATTTAGACTTCATAATTTTTGAAATATGTTTATAGGCCGGAACAAAATATTATTATTGATTTCATTTCAATCCTTTTGAAAGCAAAACTAAAAACTGAATTTTATGCTGAATCTGAGAAATTTTTGTTGAATTATTGTTTGAGATATTACATAAATTATGAAAAATATTTTGTAGTTCACATAAGACTTAAATACCGAGCGATTCTGTTTGAAATACTCAAATTCAATAATAATAATAATAAATAACAATAAAGATGATAAATAAAATAAAACGCTTGATTTTATTAAAAATTATCTTTATATGAATTGCAATTTCATCATTTTCACTTTAAATTAAAGTTGAAGTTTTACCGGAAATGACAACAAATTAGGAAAATATATATAGTAAATTGAACGAAACGATCTGAACAATAGTATAAATTTGGTATGACTATGAAAATTTGAAGATTAAAAATGTTTTGTTTGAGAATATATTAAGAGACCAGTTACTTAAAATATTTAATTGTAAATTGTAGCGAGCGGTAATACTGGCGAACCGGCTGGTCGCCAAAGGCGGCTAGTATATATATATATATATATATATAAACAAACTTCTATAGATTTTTAAACTGACGAATCATCCTTGTGTTTTTATTACTTTTATCCATTTATAATTTTCTTATATATATTGCATATACATAACATAAATGAATTTAAAATTCTTTCTTTGAATCAGAAAAATGCGCAGTATAGTATAATGATTTCCAGAATATCTACACTTTAATCAAAAACATGCAGATGTTCTTTCTCTTTCTCTCAACTACTTATTCCACTACCCACTCACTCTTTTAGTCCGAACACAGAAACTCTCATTTGACAAGGGAGATTTGTAATCTACTACCCTCTGCGATTAAGAGGGAGGCGTTCCTTAATGCCCTTCTCATCATTAAAGGCCAAAACCATCGGAGGAATTCTCTCAGCCCTAATGAAGTCGACCCTCCTAGGAGAAAACTTATCTTTCACTGATTCCGTTGAGATTGCAAGGCATTCATCGAACCAAAGATGCCACATCGAATGTGTTAGATTTGTATTCTAGTAACAAATGAGAAGAATTTGGTTTTATTTGGTTGAGCCATTTTCAATTCTTGAAATAAAGTTTTACTGTTATTATCATGTGAAAACTTGATGTTGTTTTGGTTTGGGAATTTTGAAGCCTCAAAATACAGGGGCAGAAAATTGACGATTTATTTCTTTGGAGGCCTCAATTTTTCGCTTTTAGGGTTATTAGAAAATGATGAAAAAGTTTGTTACATTTGACGTCTTATCGCCAACAAAAAGTTACAACTTCGCGCGAATGTCCTCCACGTACCCGATTCTCCTGTCTGATAAATAAAGGGCCGGGTCATAAGAAGTTAGCGCCCGAAGAACAGCTGAGAAGAAAATGGGAATGAACGTGAAACAACGAGGTGATGTATCGAAGTTATGTACAAAATAATTTTTTGTTTAATTTATTTTTAATTTTTCTAGCTGGGGAAAAAAATTTTGGAACTCGAACGATTTTGTGATGGAAAGGCGGGGGAGGGGGGAACCGTAGTTTTTCTAAAAGTTGACAGTTGCACAATTCAATAATCACGTGATCATTCCAAACCACTTTAAACAGGATGTTCACAAACAAAAAAAGTAAGGAAAGAAAAAAAAATTTGGCCTTGAGATAAAGTTAAGGAGCTCAAATAATTTTGAGATGGCGGGGGACGGGGAACCATAGTTTTTTAAAATATCTACACATGACTAATCTGATTGTTTAAAACCGGTTTTTCATGGGGGGGGGATTTTGGTTTGGAGGAAAAAAAGTTTGAACTAGCTTAATTTTGAGATGGTCAAAAACCATCGCTTTTCTAAATGTTGTTGATTGCGAAACATGAATCATGTGAGAACATGATGTTTTTCTGTTGGTTTTATACCACGTGACTTCAAAAAATTAATGTTATCACATGATAACTTGAAATTTGCGATAGTAGATTTCAATTTTTTTTTTAATTATTTGATGGAGAATTTGTTAAATTTTAGATCTTTAAAGTTTTAAAGTTCAGTGCAGTAAAATATGTATTTAAAATCGTTCAAGTTTCAAACTGATGAATTTTATTGTTCAAATGAAATATTTTTTTTCCTGAATAAAATATTCTGAGTGACTCTAGATTTGATGATTTGAAATACGTAGAAGTTGGAATAATGGCAATAAAAGTATCTAAGAAACAATGAATTTAAAACTATTAGATTGTACAATTGAAATATTTTTTTCAAAAATATAAAGGCCAAGAGTGAGGTACTGTTAGAAATATTACGTAATTTGGAAAGTATTTATTACTAGTAATAAATATACGACTTACATTTATTACGACTAGTAATAAATATAAGTATTTGGATCATATTTATTACTAGTCGTATTTTCGATCAGTTGGCTCGCCAACATCAGCGGTTCCTAAAATTTTGAATTAAGCATTTTATGCAATTAATTTTTAATGGTTTCCGCAGAAAAATATTTTTTAGCTTTAAATGTTTATAGTACATCTTACTCTTATAATATTAGAAATAAATAGATTTTAAAAGCAAAAAGAATTAAAGGAATTAATTACAAGAATTAAATGAAGGAATTGAAAAATCCGACCTGAAGGCTATCAGGATTCACCCTCAGACAGGGATTGTTTAGTTTAGTTATATTAACGCCCCGTTGTAAAGCAACTCTGGGGCTATTTTGGGACGGACCTCATAATTTTGACCCGCGGTCAGATGACGAGGACGACACCTGAGCTGGCACCCTCCTCTCCACATCACACCACACCAGCGGGAGGACGTTTGGCCCTGACGGATTTAACATGCAAGACCCCTTACACGACGGTTCTTCGGTGGAATGGGGTCTCGAATCTGAAGCCCTAATGCTCACGAGCCGAGAACTTACCACTACGCCACCGCAGCCCTCCAGGCAGGGATTGAAACAGATATTTTTTTCTTTGAGGGGTCTGACTTTCGCCCGATTACTGACCCCCCCCCCTTGTTCCCACTTTCTTTTAATAGTTCTTATTCTAAAATTAATTACTAAGTCCTACTTAATTCTGAAGTGACACTTTCATTATAAGTACAACAAAATTAAGAAAAAAGAATTATTAAAGGCATATCTTATATTGGACCTATTTACTGTGCTAATAATAAAGTTGTGAATACAGATATTGAAAAGAGTTCTCAATAATGGGGAAAAAATTATATGATTAAATATTTGATGAAAGAGTGAAAACGATTTGGGTTTCATTCAAAACTATGAAATTGTTTTAAAATATTCTTAAAATATCTTTAAAGATTAATTAAATTTAAACTACTGAACTTTACAGCAATTAAATGAGTGTTATTAAGAAGATAATTTTTAATATGTTTAAACTTTGAAATGTAACCATCATTTTTGTACAAGCATATTTTCTGAAATTATCGCGAAAATCTCTTTTATTTTTTAATAAATTAAAGGTGTAATTAAAATTAAAGTCCAGTGTGAGTTCTCCCACCCTTCAAAACATATATGTGCAAAATGTGATAGCTTTCAGGACAAACGCCCTGCGTGTAGGAAACAAGCAAGCAATAAAATAAACTAATATACACGAAAAATGTACATATGTGTATATGCACGCACGCACACATAAACACACACATTTTTCTTTCACAATTTTTAATTCATAAGAGCCCCCCCCCCTTTTTTTTTTTTTTAGTTTTTAGTCCTGACTTTATTGTGGTTTATTTACTTTACAGTGCTATTGCCTCACGTTTTTACGATCCTGTATTTTTTTTTTTTGCAAACTTTTCTTTTTCCAGATTATTAATAAAGCGAGTTCGCAAATTGTACAGACTAAGTCTATGACAAAGGATACCGACGTGCTCTGATTGGTTTAAGCCTTGGCATCTTTTTGGCAATGTTTCGCCAAAAAGATGCCATGCCGAAATATATTTTTATAAAAATAAATAAAATTTGTGAATTCCCCTCCCTATTTTTTATGGTTTACATGTAATATTAATCTGGAACACATATATAGCAGAAAAGATGAAACCCTGAAACTTAAATTCAGGAAATATAAAAATTACAATTTATTAAAAATATTTTTAGAGTGTGTTTCTTCTTAATATTATTTTGATATAACTAAAAAAATTAGCTACGAAATCACATATTCCGTTAAAGCTTACATATTTATACGTTTTGGGCATTAAGTAATCATCTTCCCATATGTAGTTGATGGGAAAGTAACAAACGTTCAGCAACAAGTTTCAATGACTGCATAAATTATCTAATAAAGGAACGAAAATCATAGAAAAATAAGAATTATTTAATTGCTGCATCACATGTTGAGTAATTACTTTCATTTAGTTTTTATACTTCTGTGCATAAACAACATTAGTTACTTGTATTACTAGTAATATTTATTATTATTAATAATTAGTATTAGTAGTATTACTACTAATATTTAAAGAAAACAATTATATTAATAAAAATTAGACCGTGTTGATATTCACTCGTATCTTCCATAAAACTAATGAAAGGTACAAGGTTTGAGCCAAATAAGCGAAAACTAGACTATTATGAGTGCAAAACATTGCCAAAAAGATGCCAAGGCTTAAACCAATCAGAGCACGTCGGTATCCTTTGTCATAGACTTAGTCTGTACAATTTGCGAACTCGCATTAATAAACGCTCGTTTTAAAAATGGCTTTTTATCATTAATTGCATTGTTTAAAATTTTTAATATATTTCGCGATTCCTTATTATCGATATAAAATCTTATTATCGTTTCTTCCGCAATTCTCTTTTAGGTGGAATTTTTAACATATCAAAATGAAATGAAAGTATGAATGAAATTATGAAAAGATTAAAATATTCTATTTTCATCAGGAATTGGCAATGAAATAAAATTTTGGAAATCTAATGCTTAAGGAAGTGAGAAAAAATTCAATTATAATTTTTCACCTATACGAACATGAAACTTATAAAATTGGAAAAATTCCTCACGTCAAGCTGGATTCCTTTACATCTGAATTGCTATCTGGCAACAGAAATTGTTGATGTTAAAAGCGGTGAAAATTAGGGCTTGAAAATCCTTTTTCAGCCCCTAACTTCTAGGATATTGCAGTTATCGAAAAATTTTAAATGTAAAAGTGGTTCGTCTCAATGAGGCGCTCATTTGGCTAATGAGATTTATTTTTCTATCTTCTAAATGAAAGAAGTTATGGAGAAATAAAAAATTCACCTCCCTACCATTTCCACTCCCTTTGAGCTAGATGGGTCATATACGAATTCATCCGAGATTTTAATATTTCTAGCAACATATTCCAAGTCATTAAAATCTCCAAAAAATTACTCTAGTTATCCATTACACAAGATAACATGGGCAAAGCGTTATACGTATACATAAAATCTTTTGAAAGAAGATGGACTTAGGATTCTAAGGAACCATGATCGATGAAGAACTGAAGAAATTTTCCCGAAATTTTCTTATGAGAACCATTGTAATAGGTCGTCTTCCTATTGTATTTTACCTAAAAAAAGCCTTTCAGCTTTGAGTGAAGAGATTAGTTGATAAATAAATTATGAAAAGGTAAATATATTGTATTTTCATCAAAAATTTACGACTGAATAAAATTTGGGATATTTAGTACATCAGGAAATGAAAAAAAAAAAAATCGATTATAATTTTTGTGTTTATATAAACATAAAACTAGAGAAATTTGGAAGAAAAAAAATCGTTTTCAAAAGCAAAATTAGCTACTATAAATAGAACATTTGCAATATATTATATCATTCACCCTCCGCCCCGGAATAAAATACGATTTCGATGAAAAAATATAAGTGTAAGTAAATATTTAATTAATTCTTTTAATATTTCTTCTTATCCTAGATTCAGAAACTAAATTTTTATATGCAAAAGACCAACTTTCGTATCAAACAATTGGTTTGAAAATAGTCCCTCTTCTCATGCTTCCCACCTTATCGGATATCGTATGATCCAGAACGATATATGATCCCAACAAAGCATTAAACTAAGGTGGCAGGTCCCTCCCCAATGAATACCTGTCTTCTCCCTTTCTGAGTGCTATCGATCTTCTTGAGAATGATCCCAACTTCTCCGGGAAAGTTCTGGACAACTCTCTCCAGGAAATTGAGGATGTTCTGGGGAAAGAACTGCAATAAGGCCTTCGGGAAGCCTACTTCGCTTCCTTTCCTTTCCTTCTTTTTTTTTTTTTTTTTTTTCAGATGTTGTCCTGTGCTTTGATAACCACACAATTAAAAGTTCTCCAGATATCGGCCAATTAAGTATTCTCCTCCTTCCCCCTCTCTCTTTTCCCCTTTGAAAAGGTGTACTTAATTGCTTAAGTAGTCTTGATATCGAGTCCTTTGAGGAGTATATATTTTTCAAACATTCTAAGTATTGTTTTTACAAAAAAAAAAAAAAAAAAAAAAAAAGAACATTGTTTAAGTTGTGGCTGTTCACGAAATATTTTTATTCTTTTTGGAAACCATAAGGGATTCGATACGACTTTTCGATATTAAGGAAAAATAGAATGACCAAGACCAGCCGTTTTCTAAATTTTATTTCCTCCCGCATCCTTTGATTCATCGTTTTATTTCTATGTACTATTGTTATATTTTCCTTTCCCATTCATCTTTTCATGCTAAGATGTTTTTATTGATAACTAAGCCCTTTCAATGACCATCTGATTCGTCAGGAATACTGATTGCGTTTAATTTCTATTAAATTTCGTGTATAAAACTGGGATGCTCACGAAACTTTCAAGGGAAAAAAAATTGAAATATGGAATATTATTTTATAGACATTAAAATTGTTTTATTATAATAACTTATTTGTAAGTTTAATTAAATTCTTGCCAATCAAAAGATTTTTTTTTTTTTTTTTTTTTTTAACATGGCGTAAAAATAAGCTTCGTGCAATCATATTTTGAGGAATCATCCAGAACCATTACCACCCCCTCCCTGAATCTAGCATTTTCTTTCTTTTTTTACTTAATTTTTCGCTTAATGTTTTACTTTTTCGTATGCGTGGTCTAAAGAAAATATTGTAGTCTTTAATTTAAGAAGAAAAAAAAAAACTTTTCATTTAATGAATTTAAATGTTTCAGATTAGTGAAAACATATTTTTGGTATTATGTATATCTGTATATCGAACTGTCTGTCTGACTACACAATAACTCAAAAATGCTTTGAGCAGATTGGCATTTGAAATTTGGGATATAAAATTACGGCAAAACTTGTAGGTTTCTATCAAATTTTGAACGAAATCCATTCGCAGGAAGTCAGTCTGTTCGAGTACAAATGAATTGAATAACTTCAAAATGCAGTGAGCTAGGTTTGTAAAATTTGGTGCATAGATTTATCACCTAAAGTATATTATCAAATTTTATACATAGACTTAAATTTAATTAAAATATTAAAATATATTATCCATAACCCGCTTATGAAATGTTGAACTAAATCGGTCCAATGGTTGACCGTCTGTCGAAATGTACTTTTGCATGCATGTAAACACCAATTACTCGTAGAAAGGAATGACATAAACCAATAAATTTGCTTCGGTATATAACTAATAAGAGGCAAAAAAAGTTTTCAAGAAGAATATTTTATATAATATCATTAAATGTGATCGAGATTATCTACCGTTGTTAATTTCAAGATGTTATCAGAAAATTGAACAACAAATAATAAAAAAAAGAAGTATTTTGACATAAATTATTATTTTTTTTAAAGTGAATTATAAAATTTTAAGAACAGAAATCTTTTATTTGTTGTTGTTTCTGATGGCTCTTTCTTGTTGCCGTTCTTGTCTTTCACTTGTTGTTTCTAATAGACAAGACCGCTGATTTCGAATTCAGCGATTTTAAGCCGGGAGAGCGTCTCTTGTTTTTAGTAGCGCCAACTAGGGCCAAGAGTACGATTTTGCTACTCACGCATCGTATTCGCTTGCACAGACCCTTTTTACAGGGGGAGGGGGCACATTCACACATCTCACAGATAGAACAAATGAAGAACAATTATGCCCGAACCGGGACTCGAACCCAGGACGCCCAGATGACGGGGAAGACGCGCTACCCCTATGCCAGGACGACGACGATCTTTTATTTATTCTTCATAATTTATTATTTAGGCCCCTTATAATATTACAGTAAAAATTGATCTAAAGTTTTTATTGCGAATTACTATCTTTTTCCAACAATATTACAAGTCATCCGCTGTTTTTACTTCTCCTAAGTTCTTGAATAGTCCGAGTTTCTCTTATTGTTAAATGCAAACTTCTCCTTCCATCTTTCCTCTCACCCCTATTTTGACTAAATAAATCCGTCCTGAGGCATGCGCAGAAGCGCGGCTGGTTTTATAATCCAAGAATGAAAAGTATTTATGTGTATCCCTTTGGAATAAATTGTCTTTTACCGAAGAAATAGCTTAATGTGTGGGAGAGCAAGAAGGGGCTGTACTGACTAGCGCCCTCTATGATGAACGAACTCTAAAAAAGACCAGAACGGAAGACTGCATGATGGAGTGATGCGCAAATGGTGTTGTGTGGTAAACGGTGTCTGTGATGTGTTTCAAGGAATATGGCCTCCTGTTAGCAAATTTAAATGCTGAAACCACTTTATATATGTTCATGTGATGTGTGCAAGTAATTACCTATTAAAAAAATATTGCACTAAAAGGTTGTTGTCCATTATTGCTCTTAAGAAACGTCACAGGGCCATCCCGCTTATGTCAAAGCACATCCCTATTATAAGGCGGTTGCGAATTTGAATCTTGTTGAAAAAAGATCTTTCTTCTCTATTCAATAGAAAGGGTTAAAGCATTTTTCAGAAAATAAACTTTTTGAATATAAGGAGGTTACGGATTTGAATCTAGTTGAATAAAATGATCTTTCTTCTCTATTCAATAGAAAGGGTTAAAGCATTTTTCGGAAAATAAACTTTTTGAATATAAGGAGGATGCGGATTTGAATCTAGTTGGATAAAATGATCTTTCTTCTCTATTCAATAGAAAGGGTTAAAGCATTTTTCGTAAAATAAACTTTTTGAATATAAGGAGGTTGCGGATTTGAATCTAGTTGGATAAAATGATCTTTCTTCTCTATTCAATAGAAAGGGTTATAGCATTTTTCGTAAAATAAACTTTTTGAATATAAGGAGGTTGCGGATTTGAATCTAGTTGGATAAAATGATCTTTCTTCTCTATTCAGTGGAAAGGGTTAAAGCATTTTTCGTAAAATAAACTTTTTGAATATAAGGAGATTGCGGATTTGAATCTAGTTGAATAAAATGATCTTTCTTCTCTATTCAATAGAAAGGGTTAAAGCATTTTTCGTAAAATAAACTTTTTGAATATAAGGAGGTTGCGGATTTGAATCTAGTTGGATAAAATGATCTTTCTTCTTTATTCAATAGAAAGGGTTAAAGCATTTTTCGTAAAATAAACTTTTTGAATATAAGGAGATTGCGGATTTGAATCTAGTTGGATAAAATGATCTTTCTTCTCTATTCAATAGAAAGGGTTAAAGCATTTTTCTTAAAATAAACTTTTTGAATATAAGGAGGTTGCGGATTTGAATCTAGTTGGATAAAATGATCTTTCTTCTCTATTCAATAGAAAGGGTTAAAGCATTTTTCGTAAAATAAACTTTTTGAATATAAGGAGGTTGCGGATTTGAATCTAGTTGGATAAAATGATCTTTCTTCTCTATTCAATAGAAAGGGTTAAAGCATTTTTCGTAAAATAAACTTTTTGAATATAAGGAGGTTGCGGATTTGAATCTAGTTGGATAAAATGATCTTTCTTCTCTATTCAATAGAAAGGGTTAAAGCATTTTTCGTAAAATAAACTTTTTGAATATAAGGAGGTTGCGGATTTGAATCTAGTTGGATAAAATGATCTTTCTTCTCTATTCAATAGAAAGGGTTAAAGCATTTTTCGGAAAATAAACTTTTTGAATATAAGGAGGATGCGGATTTGAATCTAGTTGGATAAAATGATCTTTCTTCTCTATTCAGTGGAAAGGGTTAAAGCATTCTTCGGAAAATAAACTTTTTGAATATAAGGAGGTTGCGGATTTGAATCTAGTTGGATAAAATGATCTTTCTTCTCTATTCAGTGGAAAGGGTTAAAGCATTTTTCGGAAAATAAACTTTTTGAATATAAGGAGGATGCGGATTTGAATCTAGTTGGATAAAATGATCTTTCTTCTCTATTCAGTGGAAAGGGTTAAAGCATTTTTCGTAAAATAAACTTTTTGAATATAAGGAGGTTGCGGATTTGAATCTAGTTGGATAAAATGATCTTTCTTCTCTATTCAGTGGAAAGGATTAAAGCATTTTTCAGAAAATAAACTTTTTGAATATAAGGAGGTTGCGGATTTGAATCTAGTTGGATAAAATGATCTTTCTTCTCTATTCAGTGGAAAGGATTAAAGCATTTTTCGGAAAATAAACTTTTTGAATATAAGGAGGTTGCGGATTTGAATCTAGTTGGATAAAATGATCTTTCTTCTCTATTCAGTGGAAAGGATTAAAGCATTTTTCAGAAAATAAACTTTTTGAATATAAGGAGGTTGCGGATTTGAATCTAGTTGAATAAAATGATCTTTCTTCTCTATTCAATAGAAAGGGTTAAAGCATTTTTCGGAAAATAAACTTTTTGAATATAAGGAGATTGCGGATTTGAATCTAGTTGGATAAAATGATCTTTTTTCTCTATTCAATAGAAAGGGGTAAAGCATTTTTCGTAAAATAAACTTTTTGAATATAAGGAGATTGCGGATTTGAATCTAGTTGGATAAAATGATCTTTCTTCTCTATTCAATAGAAAGGGTTAAAGCATTTTTCGTAAAATAAACTTTTTGAATATAAGGAGGTTGCGGATTTGAATCTAGTTGGATAAAATGATCTTTCTTCTCTATTCAATAGAAAGGGTTAAAGCATTTTTCGTAAAATAAACTTTTTGAATATAAGGAGGTTGCGGATTTGAATCTAGTTGGATAAAATGATCTTTCTTCTCTATTCAATAGAAAGGGTTATAGCATTTTTCGTAAAATAAACTTTTTGAATATAAGGAGGTTGCGGATTTGAATCTAGTTGGATAAAATGATCTTTCTTCTCTATTCAGTGGAAAGGATTAAAGCATTTTTCGTAAAATAAACTTTTTGAATATAAGGAGATTGCGGATTTGAATCTAGTTGAATAAAATGATCTTTCTTCTCTATTCAATAGAAAGGGTTAAAGCATTTTTCGTAAAATAAACTTTTTGAATATAAGGAGGTTGCGGATTTGAATCTAGTTGGATAAAATGATCTTTCTTCTTTATTCAATAGAAAGGGTTAAAGCATTTTTCGTAAAATAAACTTTTTGAATATAAGGAGATTGCGGATTTGAATCTAGTTGGATAAAATGATCTTTCTTCTCTATTCAATAGAAAGGGTTAAAGCATTTTTCTTAAAATAAACTTTTTGAATATAAGGAGGTTGCGGATTTGAATCTAGTTGGATAAAATGATCTTTCTTCTCTATTCAATAGAAAGGGTTAAAGCATTTTTCGTAAAATAAACTTTTTGAATATAAGGAGGTTGCGGATTTGAATCTAGTTGGATAAAATGATCTTTCTTCTCTATTCAATAGAAAGGGTTAAAGCATTTTTCGTAAAATAAACTTTTTGAATATAAGGAGGTTGCGGATTTGAATCTAGTTGGATAAAATGATCTTTCTTCTCTATTCAATAGAAAGGGTTAAAGCATTTTTCGTAAAATAAACTTTTTGAATATAAGGAGGTTGCGGATTTGAATCTAGTTGGATAAAATGATCTTTCTTCTCTATTCAATAGAAAGGGTTAAAGCATTTTTCGTAAAATAAACTTTTTGAATATAAGGAGGTTGCGGATTTGAATCTAGTTGGATAAAATGATCTTTCTTCTCTATTCAATAGAAAGGGTTAAAGCATTTTTCGGAAACTGAACTTTTTGAATATAGATGAATCATTTTAAAATTCAGTACGCAGTGAAACTATGTATGTTTGAGATATAAATCTAATAGAATAGAAATATTTTTCAAGAAATCATTTCACATGCAAAAAATTATTTATTTATTTCTGATTTAGCTTGGGTAAACTGATTATCTCTTGATTAAATGATCGTGAGACAAAATATTTTACTTCACCTTTGTATTGCCTACGTAACCGGGAATTTTTAAATGATAGTGCAATTTTTAAAATTTTAACATAACATTTTTATTGAAATTGCACCTGCTTACCATCCTGACCATCATCGATCTTCGAATTCACTCCACAATAAAATCTCTGCCATTTTTTAAAAAAAATGTTTTTTTTCCCCTCTGAAATCTTATCTTTTCACATTTATTTTTACTTTCTCGTATATCTAATATAGAGAAAGTTTAGTAATCGTTAAGAAATCCGAATTCGAAATTTTGATGAATCTCCACGTTTTAGACCTCAATGAGTTCGAAAAACACATTTTTGTCTGTCTTTGATAAAGACAACTCAAAAGAGCTTTGAACTAGAAGGAGGAAATTAGGTATACAGTCATTATACCGAATTTGTAGAAGGGAGGAATTTCTTCACAGGAAGTCTGTCTGTCAGATTGTTCGAATGTGAGTTGGTGCGATAGCTAAAAGAGGAATAGAGCTAAATGGATAAAATTCGGTATGAAGAATTACCATCTATTGTCTATACATCTTTCAGAGTTTGTGCTAAGTCAACCATCTGACTCTCCGATCCGCCACGAAGGCACATGGATTTAAACCATAAAACTGAATGACCGGACCGCCGCCGCAGCAACATTGGTGGGAACTGTGGTTGAGTCCTAAGAGCCATCACCGGTCACAGCACAACCCTCCGCGAAGGAAGTACGTCCAGTCATCGATAGGAGGCGTCAGATCCCCCACCTATTTGTGTACCCTCCAGGGTGAAGAGATCCAACCACCATGTCGGAAACATCTCATCCTCATTTCGAGGTGCCCCCCCCAAGGGGGTTCAAAGTTTGTGCTAAATCAAACAGGGGGTTGATCGTCTGTCGATCTGTATTTTAGAAACATGTAAATGCGGTAACTTAAAAACGGAATTATTTAAATACATCAAATTTGGCTTCAATCGAATGGAGATAACGCATCTAAAACACAAATTTGGTTTTCGGGTGCTATGATCTGCATGCCAGGAATTAATCGCCAAATAACTCGCCAAGAATGGCACGATAGATTCTGTAAATGCTAAATTCGCATCAAAGATAAATATTTCTTAACTAACTTAACTTTATATATAGTATATAATTAATATAACTTAACTTTATATATCGTACACCAATGCTATGTAAAACGAAATCAGGAACATCTTTATAACGGGAAAGTTTCGGAGAAACAACTCCCGCTGGTTGAAAATGTATAGTTCTTTATCGAAAAAATATTTGCAGGAAGAATTTTGGTAAATAAGTTTATAAAGACAATGCCATAAAACCGCGATCGTATTCTTTCTTCTAATGCGGTTTTTGATTTTTGGTAAGATCAGTATCATCATTTATTTCAGGATTTTGCGTCATTTTTCATTTGACAGCTCATTATGTGGATTTTTTTTTTCTCCTCAAGGTCATATCTTTTACCACTGGAATGAATGAATGGCATGAAAAGATAATAACCTTTTGTGAACTTTCGCAACATCACTTTTTAAAATTGTTTCCGATTCGAATTCATTTTGAAATTTCTTTGTTTCTCAAGCCTAGCTATTGATTTAGGTGAAAATCGTGTCTAATAAATTTAGCACAATTTCCTTTCTTTTGGTTAGCATTACGAAAGTGATAGAGTTTTAAAGAAAGTGAAAGGTCTTCATTTCCTGTTTTCTGCGTGTGGCTTCGCCTTTTTTTTTTTTTTCTTTTTTCCAAGCACTCGCCGTCAAATGTATTCGTCGTAGTATAATGAAACCGATTTCCCAACTACCCGGGGGCGTACTTTTTCTTTGAAATAAGTCGTCTTTTTTGAGCATCGTTGTTTCGAACCGTTGTTAACATCGCTAGGTTTGAAATGGCGATAACAAGGTGTTATCGCCATAGTATGAGAATTTCCTAGTATTTTGGAATATTTATTACTAGGTGATGTATCTGGCGTATTTGAAATGAAAATATTTTCATTTTTTTTTCTTTTATTGAAAGAAAAATTAAATTATTGTCTTGAGGAATAATAATACTCAAACAATTTTCAAAAGCTATTGTATGCTTCAGTTTTTATGAGCAAAATTTGAAGTATAGCATAGTAAATACTTTTAGTGGAGACTATAGTTACCACATCAAATCATATCAAACTAGATAAACAAAATTTGAAGAACTTTATCTCAACTGATATTATAAATGGTTGTTTGTGTGTGGTTGTATGTTGGTGCTCCACAATTACTCAAACTGCTCATGCTTTAGTTCTATCATGCTTGAGATCATTGGCGGATGATGATAGACCAGAGCCTTTTATGTCTTGATGTCAATGATGACCATATATTAGTAGGACGCTGAATGAACGATTGGGACCAAGTTGTCTACAGATTAAATATATTGCACCTATACTAGGACTTTCTTATTCTGGATGCAGTCTTCTATCATAGCAGGAGCAAGTCACTATTACCCACATAATAGGACGGAAAATTTGTGACTTAACCCGTTGTGTTGCTGTTTTTTTATCACTATTCCAGAGAATATTTCCCAACAGTATAACTTCCATCCCATTCCAACTGGGAGGCGCCTCAGATATGAGGATGATAAGCTTCTTGCATGGTGGTTGGCTCACGTCCCCCGGATTGATGCAGAGATGGTGTGCGGTAGACTATCCCATACTGTTGATGGAACTTCCCATGGGAAAGTTGTATTTTGGCCGGTGATGGCCCTTATTTCTCAACTTTAATTCCAGCCAATGCTGCTGGAATTAAAGTTGAGAATTGAAGGTCATCAGATTTTAGCGTATGCCTCAGGACAAGTTGAAATAGTGTAAGATAATTTTTGTTTCCATACTATTGTTATCCTCCAGTTCGTTATCCTACAGGTTCCAGTTATCCTACAGAGGTTCGGCATGTTGCTCTGACATATACAAGTTCACCATATCTGTCTCCTATTGAAAATGCTTAGGATATTATTGGATGGCAAGATCAGCGTCATTTACGGACAGTACAGAACCGTTGCCAACTTGTTTCACAAAATACAACAGGGAGCAAGTGAAATTTCATTCCACAAAATGATATATGGCATATATACGACAGAATGCATAAACATTTGCATGTTTGCTTTTAAAATTGCGAAGACTTGTGATGATTGATTTGTCATAGTTTCACGTTTAAATTGTTTATTTCCATTTAAATTAGATCCACATTCTTATTATCATTTTTGCAAAAATATTTGTACTTGGCGAACATTCAAACTAAGTTTTGACCCTCTTTACCAGTGGTTTTCAAAGTATGTCCTTCGGTTTCATGGGGAATTTTGATTTCCCCACAGGAAATATCACAGAATATATAATTTTAAAATTTTATTTAAATTTTAAATTCAATTTCATGGGTGATAAAATAAATTCTATCTAATGCGAAATTAATAATTAGTTTATCTCCACTTATCTCCAGTATCACCTCTTTTACACACTCTTTTAATAAATAGAGTAATAGTAATGTGAGATGGTGAAAACTGTAATAACGGGAAACTACTTTTGTCAATTATCACTTAAACTTAATTTGAGAAAATCAACCATTAGTGCTATTAACGATAGGAAAATTTTAAAGACAGGAGCTGCTATTCTAGAAATGGTTCGTTCAGTTTTCCGAATTCCATAGATCTTCTGTATACAAAACTTTTACCACCGACAAATGGGAAATTTTGCAATAATTTTTGATCTCCTTTGAAATTTATTTATTCGAGAATTTAAATCCAACGCAGCTTCTCACTTGAATTGAGAATTCGGGAAATACAGGGTTGTTATAATTGAAATTCCACTTTGAAATGGTCTTAAACGGAAAACTACTGGACCAAATGTTATCAAATTTGGTAATAGTTCAAAAAAGGTCATACAAATTTCTTCCCCACCAAAAAAAAAAAAAAAAATCCAGAAAACACACCACCAGGGGAGAAATGGCGTTGTATGAAATGTTGTTAAGCAAAATAGGACTTCAAGACATTGGTTTAAAATGTGCTTAATCGTTTCTTAAGCGTGTTACAAAGCATGCTCAAAATGGCTTTCACCATTTTCTTAAAGCAAGTTAAATCGCATTATTTCATTCTCAACAGTAGCTCTTAGCATATCAGGAGGAATGTTATGCACATGTCGGTGTATCACATTTTTCAGTTCCGCCAAATTGTTTAGATTATACCATAAAAAGTGTGTTGCTATTGGCGATAGGCGAGGATCGAACTCGCAACCTTTGGGTTCGAAGCCGAGTAACAAGACCACTAGACAAAAGAAATTTCTCATGTCTCGTAGCTGTTATCTGGCTTATAAAGCTTCACCACATTACTCCCCCTTCAGTGCGTCGGAGGTGAGACGAACGATTTTTTTGTCCTGTTTTTTGCTGTTATTAGTGGTGATATATTGGCTGTAGCGTCTTATCCATTTTTTTTTGGCTGATTATTTATCAGCTTTATTTATTTATTGGCTGATTATTTATCAGCTGCATTTTTTTCTCTCTTATTGGCCGATTATTTATCAGCTTCATTTTTTTCATTTTTTTTTATTGGCTGATTATTTATCAGCTTTGATTTTATTTATTTCTGGCAGAGGGCGCTACAACAGTTGTATGAAGGGTTTTTTGCGTATCACGTCATCGGGTCACCAATGTAGCTACTGGCGATAGGCGAGGATCGAACTCGCAACCTTTGGGTTCGTAGCCGAGTAACAAGACCACTAGACAAAAGAAATTTCTCATGTCTCGTAGCTGTTATCTGGCTTATAAAGCTTCACCACAAGTGCTTTTGAGATAACACACATTGAACATGCTTTGAAACACGTTTAAGAAATGATTAAACGTATTTTAAACCTGTGTCTTCATATTGTATTTTGCTTAAAAATATTGATACAACAAAATTTCATCCCTGGTGGTGAATTTTCGAACTTTTTTGGCAGGAAAGAAATTCCCATACCCTTCTTTTAGCTATTACCAAGTTTGATAGCATTTGGTCCAGTAGTTTTCCTTTTATGACCATTTCAAAGTGGAACTTTAATTATAACCACGCTATATTTTCAAAATAATAATATTGATAAATTTGCATGGATTGAAATCCATTTATTGACCTCGCTGCACTTGGATTTTCAACTGCAGAGGAAAAAATGATTAAATTATCTTAAGACAATTCATCAATTTTTGACATTTTGTTATTTGTGACAATTTCTTAAAATTAACTGAATTTTGATTGATGATAAAACATGAATAACTGTTCCTATTTATAGAATCTCAGGGAATTTTAATTCCATTTCTTACTCTTTATTATCATGATGGTCATTTCTTACTATTTTCTCGTATACTTAGTATACAGAAAATATTGTAATCGTCGAAAAATTCGAACTCGGAATTTCGACGAATCTTTACGTTTTTGAGCTTCCTAAATTCAAAAAACACATTTTTGGAAAATGTGCTTGCTGCCTGTCCGTCTGCCTGCGTGACAAAGATAAATGAAAACCATTCTGAATTCGACGGCATATAGTCTTTGCATCAAATCTGTTCAGAGAAAATCAGTTTGCTTGGTTGTTCATATATAAGTTAGAAAGATAATTACAAAACAAAGAAAACTAGATAAATAAAATTCGATACATAGATTAAACATCTATATGGCGAACACCTATCAAATTTTCAGCCAATCCATAATTTTTCCAAATACGCATGAAGAATTATTCAGTAATTGATTAGAAAGTCTGAATTTTTGAAATGCTAAATGCTAACATCACTATTTCAATCATTTTCAGAATTTTTAATGTCAATTAGACGAAAATAAACACTTTGGCGCTGATTTAAACATGAACATTGTTTGAAATATGAACATTGTTGTCTTTTAATTGTAAATTCCGATGGCCTAAAAAATTGTGTTTTGAAAAAAAATCATTCTTAATACATCTGCAATAAAAGAGTACTGCCCTGCTTAAAGGCTTTATACTAAACAATATATCAGCAATTAGAAAGCGGATAAATAATTTGAAAGAAAGACTTAAACCAATTAAATGAATTACTAATAAATATTTTCATACTGCAACAATAATTCAAAACTGCGAACTCAGAAATATTCATTAAATTAAAGTGTCTTTGTGCTAGCACCGTCTTGAATATTTTCCTCTTCGATGTGAATTAAGAGAGCATGACGCACTTCTCTTTCAGTGATTCCTTTGATGTCTTTGGGCGCCTTCATTAACTCACATTAAATTTCGAGACGCATTAGGACTCGCGAAGCTTTTACATTTAAATGGTTTATGGAGAATGGGATTATAATTTGAGTAACTTCAGAGAAAATGTTCGATAATTCCAGAGGAAGACATGTTGAGCTTCTTTACATTGTTCCTTCTTGTGCTCGCTTGTAATAGTATTAAGAAATTTTTAAATTCATTAAGTCTCAGACCTTTTAATCTTTTTGAAATTGTTGGAACACATGCCCCACTCAAGTTTGAGCTTGGATACTAATTAACAGTATGCTGAAATTGCTTCAATGTGAATGGGCTTTTATAAATTTCAAGAACGTAATTTAGTTACTTTCTTGAATGTAACTTTTTCTTTCCAATGAAAGTTGACGAAGAATGAAATTATCTGCGTGCTGGTATTGTTTGAAAAATGCTTAAGAAATTATTATCCTCATTAAGAGGACTGAATTAAAGCGGACTTCTTGATTAATAAATTAAATATTGATTTTGATATTTTTTCCACCAGTGAAAATCAATCCTCCGTGGGCTGTGTTTATACCCAAGTAAAATCTCATTTAATTTCCGTCGTGCTTTAACTTTTTTTCTGTTTAAAATCCGAAAAGAAGTTTCTATTCTCTTGCTGGCAACCTTTCAGTCAGAAATAAACAATTTCAACGCGTATAAAAAAAATCGTTTGGCATTCTGAATTATTCGTTAAAAATATTCTTAATTCAATTTTATGATTTTTATCATGAGAGAAACTGATATTGTTTTGCTTAGGAGGGTTTGAAGCTCGAAATCGCGTGGGCAATGAATATTGAAGCTCGAAACCGCGTAGCCAATGAATAAAGCATAAAAGGCAATTTTCATCCTCATCTTATAATCGCATATATTTTTTTACCTGCTTTTACCAGTATTGCATTATTATTACGTATGCTTCTTTGACAGCAGAGTTTTTAAAAGGTTGACGTAGAACTATGACATCATAGCTGTTATTTTCAAGGAATGGAATTTTTTTTCGGAGGAAATTAAATAATTTAATTTTTATAATATGTTAAAAAAAACTTCATTCGTGTTTAATAACAGTTTTGGTTAAAATATTTTCTCTTTCCTCCAATGGGGAAATATCACCTCATTCATTCTTAAGTGGGAAACATTGGATGATTTGACTCCTGTTCTAAGATTAATCCATTATGTAACTATTTTATGATCTCAGAAATTAGAAAGTAGCAGTTTGTATTTACAAAAATATTGTTTTCATAAAAATTTTATATAAATTAACATGTTTAAAAATTTATTGGTAAATAGTTTTTCATTTGGAAATCGTATTGCGACGGAAACGCTCGTTATTCAACTTCTAAATGTGGCATTCCTTTTTGTGAGAATATGTTGTTGTTTTGGTTTGGGGGGCTTGAAGCTCGGAATCGCGTAGGCAATGAATAAAGCATAAATGGCAATTTCCATTTTAAATTTTTTATTGGCTGGCAAAAAAGTTTTGGAGCTCTCGTAAACCGGATTGAACTGGTTGTATGATAACTTGAAATTTGCGATCGTAGATTTCATTTTTTTTTATATTTATTAATTTTTTTCATTCTTTCTAAATAATTTGCTATTACTTATATTAAAAATTAAACGTTTCCATGCAAGATGATTTATTTATTCAACTGATAGGTGGAGTATTTCTTTTTTTTGCAAAATAATCACACACTAGTCATGTTGCCTGCATAAGTTTTCGTAGAACCAATTTCTTACAATTTGCTTCTTGAGTCCTTTACAGTTTAGAGAAAAAGTAAAATGATAACGTAACACTATGGACAAAATGAGCCTATAGGTTTTTTAGTTTGTGTGCGTCAGCTGCAAATTCTGAATGGAAGGTTAATCAAATGATCCAAAAGCAATGGGATTGAAAGTTTAAAAACAATCTTCGTGGTATTTAGCTTGTCATTGATTTTTTATCATATAATTTTTATCCTAATCGTGAAATTATTTTTTAAAAATTCGTAATGGGCATTTTATAATCACAAATCATCAGTTTTGCTCGTTAAATCAATTCCTACTTGCTGCCACTGTAATTGCATGTGTGTGTCTGTATGATTTCACTGGTAATCTTATTGAATTGCGTTTTAATATCCAGCTTCTGCGATGTTTTTAACTCCGATTAATCGACAATCACGATACTGATTGGTCACTTAGTAAACAAAATCTTATTGGATTGCCTTTTAAAGTACAACATGTGCGATGTTTTTGCCGAAATCTTATAATTCGGATTAATCGACATTGATCCCATTGATTGGTCATTTCATCGTACTCATGTTTACTTTCAATTAATTTTTTCCCCCAGTCTTCGCAAATTTTCGTTTCTCATTCTTTGGAATTTTTAAAATTCATTCTTAGGTGGTTCGGTAAGTAAATTTTTACCTTATTCAAATACCTGACCAGAAATTAACAATATAAAATTTTTGGCTTAAATTTTTAATTTTTTAACGATGGAATTTTACTGTTTTTTTTCGTAACTTAATTTTGGAGCAGCATAATAAATTAATATCCCTTGACTATCATCCCTAAAAATGCACTTCAAATTAACAGGATACCAAATTTTTACGCTGCTTTCTAATCACGATTTGTGCTCCTGATTAGTTTATTGGGGAAAAAAATTCCTACTCTCTAAATTGTTGTAGAAATTAGTGTATGTATAATTTGATCATTTGTTTGTGTTGATATTTTAGACTCCGATGCATACTACTAGTAATAGAATGTGCCAGCAAAATCTGTAACGTTGGGCGGAGTTAAAAATATATTCTTTAGTCTGCTTCATTATTGGACACGCATATCTTTAATTTCTGTTTGGGCATCAAGCAACTCAGAAGGGTTTTTAATGTTTAAAAGGCTGATTTATTAGTTTCCAAATAAAAATAAGCATGAAAAAAATTAGTTTTAGAATGATAAACTTTGCATTTTATTTACAATTTTTATTCTGTATTACAGCAAAAGTGAATGAGCCGAAATCTGAAATTTTTCATAATTTTATGTTTATATTAAGTCCTTGGATATCGTTGCTACCATTTTTCTTCAAACATTGTTCTTATTTTGTATTTAGCATTATATATATATATATATATAATATATATATATATATAATGTGCGTGTGTGTGTGTGTGCGTGCGTGAGTGAATATTTGTGACTTGAATGTTCTTGAATATTATGAAATAGAGAAGACCCAACTGTAAAGAAACGAAATTTTAATGTTACTTTGTAGTTACAGTTAAAGTTACTATAAATAATAATTTTTTAAATTTCTTTCTTTGGCAATCTCCCAATATATACGAAATTTTCTTTTACAGCTTCCGTTAGTTGATCTGTGACAATCCTATCTGAGATATTAAGACAGAAATAGTCCGTTCTAGATGAACACAAATTCTAGTATGTAAATGCTGATATTTAATTACGGCAAAGATTTTGAAAATAATTGTTTTTAACAACATATCAGTCTATCAAATTTTTAATGGTCATAAGTGTTTTGAATGAACGTGATTGAAGAAAAAGAAATCCATTATAGGTCTAATGATTTATTGGTCCACTTTCTCTTTTTGTGCGAGTCACGAAATGTGACGTGCTTTAATTGGTTACTATTTACTTGAGAAGGAATGAGTGGTGCTATAGTTTGGAGCTTAAACACTGTTCAGTTTTTCCAACTTTCCTTTTTTATTCCTTTGAGTGACTGTGTTTAACATAATTGAGTTTTAGATAAAATCTGATTAGCGAATAATTATAGACATTCTTTCTGGTGAAGTTAATTGACTGCAAAATAGGAATATTGTATTCTGCATTTAGAAAAATACCAGGCTATTTGTTTGAACGTTTTAAGAATATGGAATACTACTATTACTTGTCGAGTACTTACTTACAGAGACTTAATTCCTTTGCTTGTGTATCCCTGTACCCACTCTTTTATTTCTGTGGCTGTGAAATAT
Source organism: Argiope bruennichi (assembly GCF_947563725.1). NCBI lineage: Eukaryota > Metazoa > Arthropoda > Arachnida > Araneae > Araneidae > Argiope > Argiope bruennichi. The sequence continues at coordinate 111,977,621 of NC_079156.1, forward strand.
ATATAATTTATTTCTATTGTTCACTAAATACTGTTGCACGTGATGCAGTGATACCTATCGGGTATCCTCCCGTACTCTTTTGGTATCTCAAAATAATGAGATGTGGAATTTTTAACTTTATGTCTCTGTTCCATATTCATTATGTATTACGGTTATTACAAAAAATAGCTAAACAAAACAGTCTGCCCCTGACCTAAAGGCACCTCTGTCGTAGTATATTCATTTGTTAGATTAGTGTGATAATTTAAACATGGTGGTGAAACCTATGGTAGCAGTCTTTTGAAATTACGAGATTCTTTTCCAAAATAATCTTAGAGTAGTTTCGAAACGGGATATTTATATAATTGAACTAAACTCATGCACTTGCTTCTATGGCAAAGTATGATCTTAATATGCGTAGAACTTCTTTAGTTTAACGCTAAAAATGTCGTTCTCTTTGTTGATAAATTTCTGTGGCATGGTACAGTGCGCGAAAAAAGTATAAGGACAACATGTAATTGCATGAAAATATGCTTTATTTCCATTTCACCTAAATGAACTTTCTATATTTCTTACTTCTGCTGCATAATTTTGTGATAACACTTATACCACATAAAAAACATAATTTAGCTTCAAAATATTGATTTTACAAAATTTAACATTAAAGGAAATACGGAAAAAATTATAAGGACATGTTGTAAAATACTTAAAAAATGTTTCAATAATCAAGAAAACTACCTTTTTTTCAATCACTTGAATAAGCCGAGAGGTCATAGATCCTGAAAGATCTTTTAAAATATCCACAGATATTTTTTCCCAAGCGTCTTTGATAGCGACGACAAGATCTTGTGTACATTGATACTGTGTGCCGTTTTTATAAACTTCTCGGGCTAGAAGTCCCCATAAGTTTTCGATTGGATTAAGATCGGGACTTCTCGCCGGCCAATCAAGTAAATTTACAGAATTAGCTTCAAACCAGAGTTTTGCACTCGCAGAAATGTGTTTCGAAGCATTATCCTGCTGAAAAATATAGTCCCCTGAAGTAATTAGTGGCGCTTCAGGTAACAAACTTTCTCCTAATATATCAACGTACCTGTCCGAATTCATTTTACGGTTGATAAATACAATTGGAGTGGTTCCATTTGCCGCAAAAGCGCCCCATACCATAGCCGAGCCACCACCATATTGACGCCTGGAAAACACTTCCTTGGTCTTTCGCAGATCATACCAAAAATAACGAAAACCATCAGGTCCATCAAGATTGTACTTTTTTTCGTCCGAAAAAATTACATCAGCCCACTTTTGACCAAGAGAAATGTATTTTTTGGCAAAGTAAACTCTTCTTCTCTTATGATGATTTGTAAGAGGGGGGTGTGACACTAATTTCCCATAAGAAACTTGAGGATGTTTACTCAAAACATTTTGAACAGTCCTTGTTGAGCATGGTAAACTCAAATTTTGTCTAACTTCATTTGCGGTTTCTCTTTTCTCGCAAGCTCTCCTTACAATCATTCTTTTTTGTCGACGAGTGAGAATTTCTGGTCCCCCAGTTCGCTTTTTCATACCATACATCCCAGGATTTTTTTAAAAATTATAAACCACCGTTTTAGATCTCTTGATTCTTTTTGAAATTTCCTATCCACTTAATCCACATTCTCGAAAAGCAACAATTTTTCCTGTTTCAGAGTCAGAAAGTTGAGTTCCTTTGGGCATCGTTTAAAAATTCACACTGAAAGTCGCCGAATGGGAAATTCTTTTTGCAAATGAATCTTTTAACTCGAAATTGTCATTTTATGCTTTCAAATATTCAAATTTTTAAATAATTACTGGAGAAAAAAGCAATGTCCTTATACTTTTTTCCGTTTTCATTTAGGTTTAAAAATTAAAATTAAAATTTTAGTAGATTTAAAATTGAAAATTTTATTTACTTTACGCATAAAATATTTTAGTTTTACTTCTATTTTTGCTGCAAAAATTAGCATACGATTCTGTAAACAAGGCTTCTAGATTTGGCGATTTTTCGCGTGTCCTTATAATTTTTTCGGGCACTGTAGCACTGTTTTTTTTTCGTGGTGAGAACATACTCGTTCTCTTTGTTGATAAATCGCTGTAGCCTGATAGTATTGTTTCTTTTCGTGATGAGAAGATATTCGTTCTATTTGTGGATAAATCACTATAGTCTAGTAGCACTGTTTTTTTTTCGTGGTCAGAAGGTACTCGTTCTCTTTGTTGATAAATCGCTGTAGCCTGATAGCATTGTTTCTTTTCGTGATGAGAAGATGTTCGTTCTCTTTGTGGTTAAATCACTATAGCCTAGTAGCACTGTTATTTATTTTCGTGGTCAGAAGATATTCGTTCTCTTTGTGGATAAATCGCTATAGCCTGGTAGCATTATTTTTTTTCTTTTTCTTGGTCAGAAGATACTCGCCCTCTTTGTTGGTAAATCGCTGTAGCCTGATAGTATTGTTTCTTTTCGTGATGAGAAGATATTCGTTCTCTTTTTGGATAAATCACTATAGTCTAGTAGCACTGTTTTTTTTCTTGGTCAGAAGATACTCGTCCTCTTTGTTGGTAAATCGCTGTAGCCTGATAGTATTGTTTCTTTTCGTGATGAGAAGATGTTCGTTCTCTTTGTGGTTAAATCACTATAGTCTAGTAGCACTGTTTTTTTTCTTGGTCAGAAGATACTCGTCCTCTTTGTTGGTAAATCGCTGTAGCCTGATAGTATTGTTTCTTTTCGTGATGAGAAGATGTTCGTTCTCTTTGTGGTTAAATCACTATAGTCTAGTAGCACTGTTTTTTTTCTTGGTCAGAAGATACTCGTCCTCTTTGTTGGTAAATCGCTGCAGCATGATAGTATTGTTTCTTTTCGTGATGAGAAGATATTCGTTCTCTTTGTGGATAAATCACTATAGTCTAGTAGCACTGTTTTTTTTTTCGTGGTCAGAAGGTACTCGTTCTCTTTGTTGATAAATCGCTGTAGCCTGATAGTATTGTTTCTTTTCGTGATGAGAAGATATTCGTTCTCTTTGTGGATAAATCGCTATAACCTGGTAGTATTATTTTTTTTCGTAGTCAGAAGATACTCGTTCTCTTTGTTGATAAATCACCTTAGCCTGGTAGCACTGCTTCTTTTCATGACCAAAAGAAACTGGTTCTCTTTATAAATAAATCGCTATATTTTGGTAGCACTGTTTCTTTTCGTTTTAAGAAGGTACTCGTTCTCTTTGTTAATAAATCGCTGTAGCCTGGTAGCACTGTTTCTTTTCATCATGAAGAAGATTTCTGTAGGCTGGCGACAAATTATTTTTACTTAGTTTATAGGCTGCTGTAGTCTAGTATCACAACTTCATTTTCATGTTTATTCGAACAAAGTAATCTTGCTGTGTAGTATTGTCTTCGTGTTTGGTGGTTCTCCTTAGTTTTGTTATTCAATCTCGTCTTCATATTCAGAATTAAATAAATACGAAAGTCACAGTCTCAAATGGCCGCCTTTTACGAATGACACAATCTGAGTTTCTGGTTCGTCGGTAGATGGATGACACGATTTTATATCCTGATTTAGAGGACTTTTACCTGTTAGTTTACGTTAGTCTGTTGTTATAATCGCATCTCTTATTAGAGGTCGCTACATGTTTATGATTTGGAAATTGCTTAAAAGTGGTGCCGAATCTCCTTTTCTTAGTTAAAGGATAGAAATAAAATGACAACGTCGCCAAAGCAGTAAAATTTTGCTTTTGTAATTTCTGTATATTTAACATGTCCTCTGTACCTGAAATAAAATTAAGATTTAAAATTTGACTGGATAGATTAAATATGGTATTCTACAAGATATTCTTTACTTATTCAGCATTAAAATAAATGTCATTTTTCATGCGACACTAAACTTCGCTAAAATAAAGGTCTGTTTTCATCATTATTTTAATATTTCTGAAGAAATAAATAATTTTGTACTTTTTTAAAGTTCTGATAATAAAACATCCTAAGTACTTTCAGACGCAATTTAAATTTCATGTATTTCAAAATTCAAATAAACAACTGTTTTTTGCCATACAATGTTTGTATTTTAAATTTTAATATATTATAAAATGAGAAAATTAGCATTTTATAATTCCATTTTGTCAAGTTTTGTTCGTGTAAATATTGATTTTTTTTAAAAGTTTAAAATAAATTTGATTTTAGAGCCTCTTCGATAATTGTAGATATGACACCTTCCTCGTTTTCGTTCTCAAAAGATCACCGCAAATAACAAAATTAATGTTTGATCATTACCTGAAAAATGGTACTTTAATAATCTACTTTTTCGTTTTGTTTTATTTCAGAAATGTCTTTTAGATCATACGACTCTTGAGAATTATAAATATGAAACAAGTAATATAAATTTTAAAAAAAAGTCAGTTCCTACTTTCGCAAGAATTGAACTCGCATTCTTAACCTTCACGTGAAAAATACTGAAATCCTTGCATTTTACCGATTGAGTTACTGCCTGTTGATTTAAATTGTCATTAAAAACTGCTAAAACTCTATTTAAAGTATTAAAAATTAATTAAATTTAATAATTAATGAATTAATATTAAAAAAAAAACTTTATTAACATCATGTGTCATCCACTACAAGTTTAAAAAAATGTATTTGAACTTGAGTGGATGAATAAAAAGTATTTTATTAACGATTGAAAATTTGAACAAGATACATAAATATATATAGGGAAAATGTGAACTAATATTAGGAATTGAAAAAAAAAGTACTTTTAAATTTCAACTTTTAAGCATTATTCATCGAATATTTGGAAACGTATTTGGTGAGTGGACATGTATTTTGAAGCATATATGTTTGATTTTCACCCATACCTTCTTAATTGTAATTATTTAATTTTAATTGCGAATGAGTTAAGTTCCCAGGACAACCTTATAAGTGGAGAAAATCAACTTCAAATTTAATTTCACGTCTAATTGTTTCAACGTAAACCCGGGAAATACTATGACAATGCAGTTTTTTTCATCCTATAAAATTCGTCATAGGTTCTAAAATGAAATTGGCTAGCAATAAAATCACTCGTGTATGAATGGACACCACTGCTTCCCTACCATTTCATTGCTCAGTTCTGAAGATGCTAGGATACATTTAAAAATAACTTTAATATTAAATACATTAAAGAATAGCGTTGCAAAATTCCTCGTTTTTTCTTTCCTCCAAATTTGTCGGTAGCAAGCAAGTTTAAATTTTGTAGTTATCTCGATCTGTAATGAAACATTCATTTTTCATCAAAAATTGACATAAATGATTGCTTTTTCATATTAAGCGATATCGATATGGTTGATAACTAATAAAATGACTTTTGATTGATTTTAACTGTTACTATACGTGGAAAAAGTATTTAAATCACTTGCGAGATGAGTAATAATGTATTCCTACAGAATTCGTTCTGTGGGTGTATCATGAACAGTTTAACGATGGATAATGACACTTTATTCTATACTAATACAGATATAGCCAAGCACAGCCGAAGTCAACAATGTGCGCGGAAACAGCAGGTTGTTAAACAGAAAAACGCTCAGCATATACAAATAGAAAGCTCGCTCTGCGATCAACACCTCAAAGCGAGAATTAATCTTACTAATTCGCTTTAGCTTGTTCGCATTGGTATAGGTTCCATGACAGAGCATTCGAATTTTCGAGAAGGATTTATGGATCTTGGCTACTAATAGAGATGTCGTTATAATTCTTGTATTTTCTAGAACAGTCATTTTATTAGCAATGTCATGGAAGATTGATCTAGCATACATTGAATATTGATGTATATCTTTTTTCTTTACTATCAGACTGATTGCACAAATAAATAGTATTATTGATATGTAAAAAGACTGACGTATAATTTGTTTTTTGGTATTGCAGAGATATATTTATAAAGAATTGCGTTTTACTTCGTCTCCGCATTCTACTTTTGTAAATTTGTTACTATCTTTCAAATAAGCCTTTTGTTGTCTTATACTTTGTGCAATGTAAATAACAAAGATTTCAACCAGATTATGCCATTATCGTGAGTATTAATCCTCTCTTTTAGCCGGAGTAATCTTATCAGTTGGTAATCTTATTGATTCACTTTACTCTTTCAGTGACTAATCATATTTATTTTTGCTTATCTTTTATGACTAATCAGATTTCTACAAATCAAGGAAACTTTCCTTTTATGCTTGTTACTCCTGAAGAAAAAAAATCATAGAATTTTATTAGGCGAGCAGAAATTAATAATAGAGTTATACAATCAGTTGATTATGGTTTAGAAATTACTTGCTTGCTATTTTAGGAATTGCGAAGAATCAATGTATACGTTACCGGACAAAGTAAAAACGACAGCATTCTATAGAATGCCTAGTATTGTATGTAATACCGAACGTTTTTAGGCAAAGTGTGAAATATGAGAATTATTACATACTTTCCCTGGGCATTCTATATAATACCTAGACATTCTATGGAATAACAAATGCTATTTAGGCAAGTATGAAAAAAGGTCCTTATAAGGCTATTATACAAATAATTTGCATTCCTTAAAAATACGATTGTTATTCCTAAAAAAATAATGAGAGTGCCATTAAAAAATTTTATTCGAAGTACTTAAAGAAAAATGAAAGTTGTATAAAACAAAATTTATGTCTTTCTTATTAAGCGAAAAAAGATCTTCTTATAAAAAATAAGAAATTAAAATTAACTTGTTGCAGCATGGTTACCTGTAATAGCACGTTCGGGGATGTATTTCATACTTTGCCGGTTTCTCAATTGGCATTCTACAGAATGCCCTAAGAAATGTGTGAAATATGAATCGTTTCATACATTGCCGGCTAGTTTGAGGCTTTATATATAATGTCTAGGCATTCTATAGAATGCCGGATTTCATACTTTGCCGGTAACATATATATATCTTTAGCGAAGATTTACAGTATATATGTGTATATCATGCAGCAAATCAAGTATGTAAGGTACCGTTTATGCATCTTTCTCGGAAATGACTTGTAAATAAAAAGGCATATAACTGAAATTTCAGTGAGTAATTTTGATTATTGCAAATTTAATGCTACTGATGCGAATTTATTTACAGATTATTATTGTTTAATGTTTTTGCGTACATGTAAGCGAAGTGTACAAAAACCAGTTCTAGAAAGCACTGTCTCAATTGAGTGATGATTTCATTAGTGTTTTAACAAACAAAAATAAGTAAGAAGTTTTTCAATGGAGCTATTTGCGTCTGTGTAAAGAAACTTGGAATGAATTTCTTCATATTTTTCTTTATCATTTCTTAAGTAGGCAGAAAATTTGTGTTGAACAATTCATCCGTTGTGAATGATTTCGGAATCACTGTTGACATGTTCCTCAATGGGACTTCGAAATGAGCAGTAAAGTGACGTGTAAGCGAAATGTTGCATATTTTGCATTGTATATACGAATGCTTTATCGTTACAATGATTAGTGCGGCTGTGATAAAACGAATGATAAGTGAAGGAACTTACTTATGCACGAGAAACGTATAAACGATGCTTTATTGTATTTTATATGCGGGGTCTTTGGTAAAAATTTTTGCATCTAAATTTTTTATATTAAATAAATATAAAGCAAGAAAATTAAGTATTTCCTTATTATAGCTGCCTCCGTACTTACTTAAAGACTTTAGAATTACACCAATATCCCAGAAGTAACTCATGCATTTCTTAGGACTGCATTTCACCACACTCTTGGCGATATATCTCGGTTTCTTGGTGATTGAATCTCGACCTTATAATCACAAAAGATATACCACGACTTATCTGAAGGCATACAGTTAACTTGAACGATCGGAACACTATTACAACAGGAACTGTGGGTGAATCCAAATGGCCATCACCGGCCATGTTATAACTTTCCCATATAAAGTCCGTTATCGGCAGGAGGTAACTCGATCCTACGCCTTTCTATATCCACCAGGATGATGAGAACCAGCTACCATATCGGAAGCTTCTTATTCCCATTTCGTTGAGGGTTACTTGCATTGGATGGGGGGGGGGGTTATAATAACCTTAACCGGCTACAACGATCCGGCACTAAGGCACACGTGTTAATCTGGACCGTCGCGACAGCAACAGTGGCAGGAATTACGTTTGAGTCCTCAGGGCCATCACCGGCCACGATACAACCTCTCCCGTAAGAAGCATAACCCCTCATTGATAGAAGGTAGATGACCTCCACTATTTCCATACCCCCCCCCCACTCTTGGGAGGCTATTGTATAATAAGGAAATATCGAAATTCTTATTATAGGTACGAAATAGAAATTCTTATTGACTGCATAGTAGCTTTTAAACTTTAATTTTAAAACGAGCTTATGCCATTTTCAAACTAAAGTTTTATAATTGTGCCACTATTGTGCATGTGTTTGCTATGATTCCTATATTATTCCATTTTGATGCCTTATCCAAGAGCATAATTGTATTTTGTATTATATCTAGCGGAGAATTCTATGCCGCAGAATGTTTTAGACGTTGACCTTAGGGAATTGCATTCCAAGCTAATTCATTTCATTTCATTTTTTTTTCTTTCATGATCATAAGATAATGTTCGTAAAAAAGATCAAGAGAGGGAAGGAAAAAAAAAAAAAAAAAAAACGAAACAAATCAACGTTTGAATAAAATTTATGGCGGCTTAATTGTACCAAGAATTCACCAAAAAAATCGAATTACTACTTTTGAATAAATTTTACTTTTATTCTCATTAAAGATGGGGAACCATGTCCATTTTCACCTCCCATTTCCCATTTCTTTTAACCAGATCGCCTGCTTTTCTATCCTCTCTCCCCCCCTTCCCCGATTTCCGTTTTTGCGGCGCACTTTAAAACCGTGTACTTTTCCGAATAAAGAGAATTCTGAATCGCATTATTCTTTTTTTTCTTCTGATGTTCCTTCCATTTGCATTGGAGAAGCTCGGAATTGTTGTTGAAGGTTAAGATGAAAGCGAATTCTGTAAGATAACGAGCTTAAACCGGAATGGTGCTTTTGCGCCCGCTTCCTGTATCTCATTGAGAATTCCTCGCGACTTTTGTAGAAAGCGAAGAACAAATCCCTTTTTCGATAACTGTAACCGTGATTGCTAGCCTGGGAGTGGGCGTGAAAGGGAATATTGCTTTCGTGTGAATGATTTCATGCTTAGTATGGAAAGCTTTGTTGTTTTGTCCCTTTGAGTTTTGTTTCATGCTGAGTTAGATAAGGCTTAAGGTTTGCAGCGTGTTTCTAAAGAATGAAAGAGTAATTATAATAAAATGAGATAAGATCTTAAGATTGACTGTAGTATTCATTGTTTCGATACTTCCTTGTTTTGGTGGTACAATTTCAAGCTTGTGGATTTTTTAAGTGTGCTAAAAAGAACCAATGGGGGGGGTCTCCCTAAAACTTTCTCGCATATTCTCTAATAAAGATGTTACCACAATGAACAATTTGCATGGCATTGGTGTGCAATAGTTACGTAAATATTAAACTTTGGCGTGAATCTAATATTTTTGCTGCATCTATTATTTGATCCTTGGCGAGTTATTTGGTGATTAATCCCTGACGTGCTGCCACGAGTGTCCAAAAATCGAAATCGCATTTTAGGCGCTTTCTTCCGAACCGATTGAAACAAAAATTTGACATAAAACTACATTTAAAGTTACAAAATCACGTATCAAATTTGATATATTTAAGTCATTTGGATTTTGAGTTGTTGCGTTTACAAGACCGGCAGACAGTCTATAACTTGTTGAATTTGGTCATAAATTTGATAGGTGTGTACACTATAGATGATAAATTTGTTTTCCAAATTTTATCAATCTAGCTCTCTTTGTTTTGTAATTAGGGTGCTAATTTATATTCGAACAGCCGGGATTCCTCTGAACGGATTTTGCTCAAAATTTGACTCACATCTATAAATTTGGTTTCAAGCTTATGTACCAAATTTCATCCGTCTATTCCAAAGTGTTTTTGAGTTATCTTTGCCACAGACAGAAAGAGACAGAGGGACGGACAAAAACAGACATTTTCCAAAAAATGTGTTTTTTCCAAATCAGGAAGGTGTAGCGAATAGCCTATAAGCCAATTAGCAGCTACGGTACTGGAGCAATTGCTTTTGTATCGTGGTCATGTTACTGGACTGCGAACCAGAAGGTCCCAGGTTCTATCCTCGCTCGTAACAATCCGCTACAAAGATCTACTAAAATCGTGGAGATTCGTCTAAATCTCGAGTTCAAATTTTTTGAGGATTATTATATTTTCTTTATACCTCGTATTCCAGAAAGTAAAAAACACTCACACAAACTGAATACTAAAATTAATCAGTGGGAATTATCTCTTTTATACTTTCTTGTGTACATTCGAATAAAGGTCTTATCTCCCCCACCCCCGCAATAAAATTGTGGACCTTTGATAAGACCGAATATATCTTATATAAAATGTAGATCATTAGGGTGAATTTAGCTTTTTTACTGAATTTACTGATTTTACTAAATATGTAGGTTGGATGCCTTTTTGTCTACTTATTAACCCTTTAAAGGGCCATTTTTTTCTAGTCATATTATGTTAAAATATTTTTAGGCTTGAAATTAGAATAAGAAAAGGGATTCATTTAGATTATTAGATAAATTTAATTCGATTCATTAATTAATTTTTTAATTAATAATTAAGTAGCAAATCAAGACACATCATTTTGTCTGAGATAAAGAAATGAAGCATCCAAGTTTCTGACTTATTAAAAAAATCTGTCAGAATTTATGCCAACCTACATAATTTCATACAAAGATTGATAAATTTGGTGGGAAGCATACTTCCCACGGCCCTAGAACGGGTTAAAATCAAAATTTGATACTGAACTTCAGTTGTAGACACAAGCGCCATTTCATTGATTCAAGCCAGTGGGTTGAGTTATTGTGTCTCGATGAATGCGAAAAAAAGTACAGACTTACTGAAATTTGGTACAAAAGTTGATAAGAGTCTATATTTTAGACGCTAAATTTTATTAACCTAGCTCTTTGTGTTTTGTAGTTCATGAGATCACTTGTATTCGAGCAATTAGACTGACAGATTTCTTATGAATGGTTTTCGTTCAAAATTCATAGAAATCTACACATTCGGTCTAAAGTACATAAGTCAAATTTCATCCTTTCAGGTCAAAATGTTTTTGAATTATCGTGTTCACAGACAGAGAAAAACGCCAAAAATGTATTTTTTGAACTCAAAGACTCTGAAGCATGGAAATTCATCAAAATCTCGAGTTTCAAATTTCTGACTATTAAAAAATTTCCTTTATGATTCGTATGCCAGAGAGTAAAAATAACTTAAGAACCTAAAAACACAAAACAGGTTTAAAGTTGTATTATCAAAGATTATAGACAGTGTCGCAAATATCTACTTCTTTAGTCGCTTTCATATTTACAAAATGCTTATTACCTTCAAACACATAAGTTTATGCATATCTCCGTAGTGTGAAGAAAGTCAATAATTGTATTTTCTTGGATACGAATATATTCTCGAATATATAAATATATAATCCTAAAGCTATCCTTGGTATTATATATAACAGATTACAATAATTATGTCTATTGATAGCATTTTGAACAGTTTTATTTAATATAATTTGTTTAATAATTGTAAAAATGGAATTTTTTTAAACGATTTTTTTCGCATTCAGTCGCTTTAAATGTTAACAATTTTATTATGTACTATCGATATCAGAGATTACTTTTAAATTTTTCAGAATTTGATTGTCACATTTTCATTAATTAAATAAAATTTTTCTTCTTTTCCTGTGGTGCCATCTAGTAGTGAGTTCGAAAGGTTATAAATTCCTCGATTTAAAAAAAGTAATTCGAATGAAATTTTTTTTATTGTTTTATAAACTTCTAAATGTTTTTTTATAAAAAAAAACAGTTTTTAATTAAATTTATTTATCCTAAAAACGATAACTGTTTCTTTAAAGGTGAGATAACGGAAAGAAGACAAAATCTATAAAAGTGATTTTCCAAAGAGGTTTATCCTGTTGCCAGACAGCAATTTTTCTCCAAGACATCTTTGCAAGGTAAGGAAAAATATTTTCTGATTATACCAGAAATATTGGCAGACAAAAGTTTTGTTGCCATTTTTTTAATCATTGAACTTCTGATCTGAAACATTGTAGCATCTAACAACAAACGCGAGTTCGCAAATTGTACAGACAAAGTCTATCACAAAGGATACCGACGTGCTCTGATTGGTTTAAGCCTTGGCATCTTTTTGGCAATGTTTTGCCAAAAAGATGCCAAACCGAAATATATTTTTATAGAAATAAATGAAATATGTGAATTTATACCCCCCCCCCCTATTTTTTACTGTTTACATGTAATATTAATCTGGGCCATATATATAGCAGAAAAGATCAAATCCTGAAACCTAAATTCCGGAAATATAAAAATTACAATTTATTAAAAATATTTATGTGTGTGTTTCTTCTTAATATTATTTTGATATAACTAAGAAAATTAGCTACGAAATCACATAATCCGTTAAAGCTTACACATTTATACGTTTTGGGCATAAAGTAATCATCTCCCCATATGTAGTTGATGGGAAAGCAACAAACGTTTAGCAACAAGTTTCAATGGCTGCATAAATTATCTAATAAAGGCACGAAAATCAGAAAAAAAATAAGAATTATTTAATTGCTGCATCATATGTTGAGGAATTACTTTCATATAGTTATTATACTTCTGTGCATAAACAACATTTGTTATTTGTATTACTAGTAATATTTGTTATTATAATTATTAATTAGTATTAGTAGTATTATTAGTAATATTTAGAGAAAACAATTATATTAATAAAAATTAGAACGTGTTGATATTCACTCGTATCTTCCTTCCATAAAACTAACGAAAGGTACAAAATTTGAGCCAAATAAGCGAAAACTACACTATTATGAGTGCAAAACATTGCCGAAAAAGATGCCAAGGCTTAAACCAATCAGAGCACGTCGGTATCCTTTGCCATAGACTTAGTCTGTACAATTTGCGAACTCGCACAACAAACATATAATCTGAAACAACCGATAATGTTTCAAGTTTGAAATTGAAGTTAAAGAAAAAAATTTATTGTCTTACCCAGGAGGGTGCCAGAGAGCCATTACACATGTTTTAGACTTAATTATTCTATATTTATTTTTTTCTTTAATATTTTTCTTAATGATATAGTTGCTCACAAGAAATGTAATTAATATCGTCACAATGTGCATCTATGTAAACTCATTTATTAAAACATTTAAAATTAATGTTGTAAAAAAGATATTTTTTTAATATTTTAAAATTATAGAAATAAAACATAGAAATGAAATTATCAATAAAAATTATCTTTGCTTCTGAATTTTAAGATGTTATAAGAACGATTTTTATATAGTAGTATTCTAATGTTATGGAGGGAAATTATTAATATTTCGGGTAAATTTTAATTAAAGAACCTCGGTAAAATTTTGAAAATTCCTTTCTTGTGAACATCTGCTCTCGAAGAATTGTCTACGTTTGAACGACACACCCTTTATAACATTTTGAACTGTTTTTTCAATATACATGTCGTATGATTCTTAATCATCCAACTGCTTATCTAGTGATTTTCGCGGGTTGGTTATCAACCTATTTTCTATTACATCCCGCGTTTTTCACAGTTTAGAGTGTTTATTTTTACGATGTGCAGTTGTATGATTATTACAGTACAGACAGATGTATTTAGAGTACAGATGTGTTGCTATTGGTGATAGGCGAGGATCGAACTCGCAACCTTATTGTTCGTAGCCGAGTAACATGACCACAAGACAAAAGAAATTTCTCATGTCTCGTAGCTGTTATCTGACTTATAAAGCGTCACCACAGATGTATGTTTATTTTTTAGAGTGTGCAGGTTTTTATTATATCTTATTATTTTGTAACATCTAGTTTCAGTTCACTTTGTTTGAAAAATATTTGAACTTATTTGCAAACATCGCATCTAAATAGTGATTTTAAAAAATTACACAGTTAGAGGGCTAATGTTATATTAAAGTCACTTTTCTGCTCTACAATTTGGAAATCCGAATGATTGATCTGCTACAAATTTCAAGTAAATTCTGTTTCTGAAGAAAATTTGTCTTACAAATTTTATATTAGTTGCTACATATTAAAATCTTCCAACATTATTTCGCTTTTTTTTTAATTGATTATTCCACATTTCTGCGAGTATTTTCTTTTCTTTTTTTGTCTGGAAGTAAATACTTTAAAATTCCTTTAAAGTCTGTTTCAAAATCTTTTCATTTCAGTGTATAATTAAACAACTATTCTTGAAACTTAGTCCCAGGGGCGAAACTGTGACTTTTCCTGAAATCTTAGTTGATGTTTTTTAAAAGCGCATTGCCTATTTATTTCTTGATTTATCTTTGAATGTCTAAATTAAAAAGAAAAATAATATCACATATATTTTTCCTGAAGTGTCTTTAATTCTTTTTCCTCTCACTATCTGGTAGAATAAAAAAAGAACGTCAGTCTTTTCTCACCAGTATTTTGTGTTTTTTAAAAAAGATTACATAATTAAAAGAGTCATGCCTAGGGATTAAACTTGACGTATGTGTGCACATTAATTTTTTTAAAATTGTACAGCCATTTATGCAGTCGTGACTTGTAATTAATTAGTGTAACATTAGATTAAAAATTTTACTTTATATTAAAGTAGTAGTACGTTTCCCTCTATATTTTTCTGTTTTGTTTTCACTGATAGTTCTTTTTCAATTTCTTTTCCTTTTATAAAAGTACATATTTTAAATTTAATTTGGAATATTACTTCCCTATACTCCAAGTATAAATTAGAAATTATTGTAATTTTCTAAAAAGTTTGACCTTGAGATCTTAACAAATTTCCACATTTCTAATAGCTCCTAATTCGAATAATCCCAGTTTGGGGGTATGCCTGTCTTAAATTGAACCTAAAAAACTGAATTGGACAGAAGAAAAAAATTTGTTATAAGACCTTTACACCAAAATGGCAGATTACTATCATATTTGATACCAGATTTGGTAACTTTCTACCTATTTGTATGTGAATTAACGCGAGAACTTATAAATGCAACGAGGTAGTGGAATAGATTTTAGTATGTCATGTTTGTACCCAAATGATTGTTCTGTATGAATTTTACAGATTATTAATTTCTCAATTAACGATCTGTATCGATTCGTCGCAAAGAATAGATCAGAATTTCACTTGTTTCGGATCATTATACAATAATAATAAACTGAATTTAAAATGCAACGAATTTGAAATTCATCGTCGCTGCTATATGCCAAAAATTATAAGCAGCAAAACGCGTTTACAGCAATAAACAGAACATAAGCCAATAACATTTGGTACTTTTTCGTTAGCCAGGCTCAAGCGAAAAATCGCCAAATGATGTAGAATTCCGCCAAATTTCTTCCGATAAATTCGCGTTTGGTTCACAATCCATTAGCCCTGCGCAAGTGAAAAATCGCCAAATAATGTAGAATTTCGCCAAATTACTTACGCCAAATTCGCATTTGGTTCAGAATTGGCGACATTTGCGCCTGGCTAACGGAAAAGTACCCAACATTTTCTTGTAACAGCTAGTACTATTATCGACTTGTATCATCTTGTGGTAACAGACAACATTTACATATTACATGCAATAATTCGGCAGATGAATTAGCTAAAAGTATTTTGCATCAATACAATTGTTTGCATCAGTGCAATTATTGATCTGTATGAAATATTGAATCCAATTTCTCAAAAGACATAGGTTTAAAATGCCGGCCCGTTTCATTTCACTAAAATGCAAAACTGTATCCAAATCGTATCTTATTTATTAAGTTTATTATTGCTGTTACATCAAAATGTCTTGTATAAAGAATTAAAAATATATTTAAGACAGCAAACAAAACTTAAACCAGCTATTGCAACATTATTTTGTTGTAGCAGCTGGTACGAATAACGGCATATGGTAATTGGTGACGATATGCAACCATCACATATCATCACACATCACAATTATTTCAGAGCAGATAACCGAAAGAGACATTCTGTATCCATGCAATATTTTGGCAGATTTTTTTTTTTTTTTGACTTGGGATCTTTGTCCCTTTTTTGCTTTCTCTCGCCAATCCCGATATTGTCCGATGCTGTGCACAATGCTCGTCGGTTCCAGTTAGAAATTTTAAAACTCCAGAGGCCATTCATTCAATGTTGGAAGCTTAATCTTTCCATGATTAAAATATACATTTTTCTATTGGCTTACTTCCGCTTCAAAATCAAAGCGCCAAAATAAGAACATTATTTTCGTACATCTCCAATATCTAAATATTGATTCAATTTTTTACAATTGCCGACATAACAAATTATGAAGGGAACCAACCGTTAGGAACACCAAAAGAATTACGAGAACTGCGAAGAATTCCATTGCAGCTGTCTTTTAAAGTGAGAATGCAAACGATTTCGTAAATTAAGAATTCAGACGATTTTTTAAAGCGCATACTGACAATTAAAAATTGCAAAAGAATAAATATTTTCTGTTCGTGTTCACATTAAAAAAAAAAAGAAATAAAGAAGAAAATAACTTTTAATTATAAGCTAAACTTTTTTTATTTAATAAACTTTTAATTATAATAACGAACAAAATTAAAATCTTTAATCGGTATTTTTTAATATTTTTAATTTAACATTTTTCATAATATAGTTGTAGTTCATGTACAACTCAACCATTGGAAAATGTAGTAAACAAAACAGCATGAGGGTTGCTAGAAGAGCATCCGATGGATTGCCATATTGGCGAGAAACTCGGAGGCACACTATTCTTCACTTCATCCAAAAAAGCAATGCAGGATTAACATGTGTATTGCTTAGTATTCAGATGTTTGCTAGCCGAGAAATGAAAAATTTCCGTTCCTTTATAAAGGTAATTAAATATGAAAGCCATTCATTAGTGTTACCACAAATGAGGTATCTAAAAGTAGAATTAACAAATAATATTGTTTTACACTCACTTGCTGTTAATTTGGTGTTAATTAAAGCTTTACTTTATTCCTTTTTTTTTTTTGTCACCATTTCACTTTCAAGCTCAATATAAATATTTACTACTGCATGAAAATAATTTTTATTAAATATTTCAAACAATGCTGGTAAAACAAACCTCAAATGTCATGTGTCAAGTGACTCACTATCGAGAAATGCGAGTTCGCAAATTGTACAGACTAAATCTATGGCAAAGGACACCGACGTGCTCTGATTGGTTTAAGCCTTGGCATTTTTTTGGCAATGCCTTGGCATCTTTGGCAATATATTTTTATAAAAATAAATAAAATATGTGGATCCCCCCTTTTTTACGGTTTACATGTAATATTAATCTGGAACACATATACAGCAGAAAAGATCAAATCCTGAAGCCTAATTCAGAAAATATAAAAATTACAATTTATTAAAAATATTTTTTGTGTCTGTTTTTTCTTAATAATATTTTGATATAACTAAAAAAATTAGCTACGAAATCACATATTCCGCTAAAGCTTACATATTTATACGTTTTGGGCATTAAGTAATCATCTCCCCATATGTAGTTGATGGGAGAGTAACAAACGTTCAGCAAAAAGTTTCAATGACTGCATAAATTATCTAATAAAAGCACGAAAATCATAGAAAAATAATAATTATTTAATTGCTGCATCATATGTTGAGTAATTAATTTCATATAGTTTTTATACTTCTGTTCATAAACAACATTAGTTACTTGTATTACTAGTATTATTAGTAATATTTATTATTATTATTAATAATTAGTATTAGTATTATTACTAGTAATATTTAGAGAAAACAATTATATTAATAAAAATTAGACCGTGTTGATATTCACTCGTATCTTCCATAAAACTAATGAAAGGTACAAGGTTTGAGCCAAATAAGCGAAAACTACACTATTATGAGTGCAAAACATTGCCAAAAAGATGCCAAGGCTTAAACCAATCAGAGCACGTCGGTATCCTTTGTCATAGACTTAGTCTGTACAATTTGCGAACTCGCGTTAATTAAAGCTTTCCTTTTTTCCTTTTTTTTTTTGTCACCATTTCACTTTCAAGCTCAATATAAATATTTACTACTGCATGAAAATAATTTTTATTAAATATATTCAAACAATGCTGGTAAAACAAACCTCAAATGTCATGTGTCAAGTGACTGACTATCGAGAAATCACTAAGAAAAATCACAAAGTGAATAAAAGGCAATGTTTACATAATTTTTTTGATATAATAGCTAGATAAGGTAATTATAATTTGAAGAAATCATCTTGAGAACTCTCATTTTTCCATCTTCTTTTAAAGACATTTTTAGAAAATATTAATTGACAGCATATGTGTGGTTGCTTATATAATTATTTATCTCTTATTGTAAGTGATTTTCTTTTATGGAAGTATATTCGAAAGTTGTCAAGAACCTTGTTACACTTACTATAGCATTGAATTTTGATTTTTTTTTTTTATGTAAAGAAAAAGAAATTGTATATTTTATTGTTGATCTTGCTTATTTCTTATCCTCTTATTAAGAACACGCTCAAGTGAAACTAGTTTTAATGATCTGAACTGGTTAGAAGTTTTCTGAAAATATACAAATTAAAAAAATTATTTTTTTTATATAATTTAATTATTGCCAATTCTAAAGTTTTGGGTGAAAACCTTGGTAATATTTCTTTTCGATAAAAATAAATTATTACTGTTGCTTTGCTTTTAATTTGTTAGAAACGTAAATCGTCTGAATTAAAAACAAAAATCGTTTTCCACAAACTTTATTTTTAATTTATCGTTTGAAATGTGTGCGAAATCTGGTTGAAAGATATTTCACGAAATTGGAGAGCAAGCCAATGCTCTGTTTTCGCAATTTAATTGAATGAACCGTTTTCTTGGTAATGACTGTTTTCGACAAACACTGAAACAAAAATAACATTAATTCGAACGCCGGAACAAATGCATTTATTTGAAATAACACATTAACTTTTGAAAGCATTAAAGCATTAAACGTTTTACTGATTAATCGACCTTGTAAATAATTTATGAAGGCGATTATTTTATGTTTCACTACGGAAGTTAGCACGCAACTTATCGGAATTTAAACGTTTGCAGCTCGTATTTTTGAAATATTTTGACGAATCGATTTGTGAGCTTTTTCTTCTTCTTATTATTATTTTATTTATTTATTGCTCAAAGAATGCATTGATTTTTTTTCTAAAATAATTATTTTTCTAATGCAAGTGATTATTTATCTAATATTATTAATTATCTTTTCAATGAATTTGTATTAAATGTTTTTAATCACACTTTTGTTTTCTTAATTGCGCATTTTAATATCTTAGTTAAAACCCAGATGGAGTAGTTTCCCCAAGACTTTCTCGTATGCACAATAATAAATTTGTAATGCCGGAAAACTCCATACTTTGCATTGGCATATAATAGTTATGAAATATTAACTGTTGGCTTGAATTTAGCATTTTTACTGAATCTATCGTGTCATCCTTGGCGAGATTTTTGGCTATTAATCTCTGGTATGCAGTATCCGAAATCGAATTTCTGTTTTATATGCGTTTTTCCCAACCTATTGAAAACATTTTTGGAACAAACTATACTTGAATTTGCAAAATCTCTTATAAAATGTGATATTTTTTACTAATAGCGTTTTTGAGTTATCATAGTTTCATGGTTTTTAAAGTATAAACCGACAAACAGTCAAATCGTAGTTGGATTTGCCTCAAAATTTGACATATGTCTACACTATACATGTTAAAACTGTGTACTGAATTTTATGTATCTATCTTTTATCGTTTTGTAATTATTTTGTTAGGGTATATTCGGACAGACGGGTTTCCTCTGAACAGATTTTATACAAAATTCGATAGAAATCTGCAAATTTGACATAAAGATTTTATACCGAATTTCAACTGTCCAGCTCAAAGCATTTTTGAGTTACTTTGTCACAGACAGACAGACGGACATTTTTCAAAAATGTGTTTTTCGATCTCAGGGAGGTGTAAAATGCGGAGATTCGTCAAATTTGTCCGAATTTTTTTTTTAAATTTATCCGAATTGTACTTTCTCTATACTACGTTTGCGAGAAGGTAATTATTTAAAATTGTACCTTCTTTCCTCACTAACAGCAACTTTCTGTTGCACAAATCATATTTTTATGCCACTTTAAATTTAAAAACAAAAGGCTTTAAAGGGACGTCAACTCAATATCTAATTTTTAAAAATTATTTAAGAATATTTTATTACTATATTTTTAGTAATTTTAATTATTTAATTTATACTCATCTGTATTTTTATGATAGTAAATTGATTTTTTTATGTGCGCCTTATCATCGCTATATAATTAAAAGTAAATGTTAAAAATAAACTGAAAATAGATGTATCAATCTTAAAATATTATGGTATGATGTTTCAGATTAAAAGCTCTAATTTCCTTTAAATCCTTGAAATAAAATGACGATTCCAGCTCGTCATGATCTTTCTTGAACAAACAGACGATGACGAATTGTACACGCCAGAAAGTAGCGTTTTATTTTTTATAAAATGAAATTTATCCATGAAAAAAATTTCATAAAAAAAACGTATACTTCTATATTAATTCCTGCTCTTACAAGTAAAAGGGCCGCGGTGACCTGGTGGTAAGGTCTCGGCTTCGGAACCGGAGGGTTTCAGGTTCGAGACCCAATTCTACCGAAGAACGGTGCGTGTAAGTGGGTATGGTGCACATTAAACCGTCTGCGTCAAACATCCCCCCCCCTTGTGTGGTGTGGAGAGGGGGTGCCAGCTCAGGTGTCGTCCTCGTCATCTGACCAAGGTTCAAAATTGCGAGATCCGTCCCAAAATAGCCCTAGTGTTGCTTTAAAATGGCACGTTAATGTAACTAAACTAAACTTAGAAGTAAAAAATTCAAATTGTCTGTCTGAGCAGTGTTAGCTGAAAAAAAAAATTCAGTTTAATGTGTTAACTTTTTTTTCAAACATTGAAAAAAAAATGCAGAATTATGAAGTTAAATATCCATTGATAGCATTCACATTCATCTGCTAAAAGAAATTATTTCTCTGTGAACTGTGATATGAAAAATAATTTTTAATCAACATTTCTTTTTTCAAAGACATTTGGCCAATGAAGTTTTTAGAGAAAGAATTGCATAGAAATAAAACCTATGTAAATGAAAAACCAATTTTTTAAATTTTAAAATGATGCAAATAATGTTCTTTGTGGAATAATATGCTCCGACGTTGTTGTGGAAAAGCATTCACATTTTGATAATTAATTGAAAATGTAATAAAAGTTATGAAAATCTTTTTCATAGTGTGTTCTACGCGAAGTAACTGCTTACAAATTTCTTAGCTACACGACCTAACGGCCTACTCTTTGGAGACTTTGGAACAATTTTTGCATCATTCCCTTTGCAGTTTGTAGAATTTGCCAGCCTAAATACAATTTCAAGTTAAAACAAGAAGCAGTAGTCCCCCCACACCCCTAAGCTCTCTCACATGCTCTCTAATAAAGGTAATATACCCCTTCCTCTTTCTTTCTCTCATAAAATGGTAGGCCTTAAGGAAAGTGTATGACTGTTCTGATTTTTATTTTCAAAGTCCAGCACATTTGAATTCACATTATGTTCTGTAGTATAATAAAGAAAACTAAATGTTCATTTTGGATGAAGTTTTTGTCAATCGATTATTGCATTTTTTAGTCATCATGTGTATTTGCATGTGAAAATACTTACTGACATATGGTCAATCCCATGATGTATTTGGTTGAAATTTTGATGTGATTTCACACTTTAGGCGCTAAATCTATGTATCAGATTTTGTACATATAGCTTTTTAGATTTTGGATTGACCATACTCACTGCCAGAAGGCTTACTGTGGACAGATTTCATTTAAAATTAGTTAGACATATGCAAATTTAGTGTAAAGACCTCTTTCCAAATTTCATCTTTCTAACTCAAAGAAATTTTTACTTATAGTATTCGCAGACAGATTGAGTTAATTCTAAATTATTTTTTTTAAGACTTAGGGAGACTTGAAACGTAAAGATTCATAAAAATCTCTTATCCGAAAGTTTTGGACGATTAAATATTTCTTCTTTTTATATTTTCTATACGATAACATAAAAAAAAATCTTTATTATGTGTCGCTAATATACAGGGTGTTCATTAATTATTGTCGGGGTTTCCGTACCTCATAACTTTCGAATAAAAAATATTACGCAAAAACCGATTACGTGTTCGTAAATTACAACTCAAAGAATTTTATTAATGATATTAAAGTGTAAAGCTTGCACAATTTGCACTTTGTAGGCATTCAGTTGAAGGCGATTATGTATTCGTAAATTACAACTCAAAGAATTATGAATACGTAAATTACAACTCAAAGAATTGTGAATACGTAAATTACAACTCAAAGAATTATGAATACGTAAATTACAACTCAAAGAATTATGTATTCGTAAAGTACAACTGAAAGAATCGCCTTCAGCTGAATACCTACAAAGTGCAAATTGTGCAAGATTTACACTTTAATATCATTAATAAAATTCTTTGAGTTGTAATTTACGAATACGTAATCGGTTTTTGAGTAATATTTTTTTCTCGAAAGTTATGAGGTACGGAAACCCCGACAATAATTATTGAACACCCTGTATAGTAGTTTTCCGCCTTCTCTGCATATGAAATGAATGGTGTCATCACGATGTTGAAAAAAAAATCTTTTAAGAGAAGCTAATTAGAGTTCATAATGAAATGTCATGATATTAGTAACAAGTCGGCCTTTTTTTTTCGACTCAAAATATGAAGATTTCACTTATAAACTCCACGAAACAGAAAGCACTCGAGGGAGTAGTCTCAGGAGATTGTCTCATATGGTTAGATCAGGTGTTCCCAAACTGTGGGTGGCGGCCCACTCGTGAGTCACGAGTCAATTTTTAGTTTGTCGCGATAGGATCTTGAATATATATGTATCTTTTCACAATTTTCAAAATTATGACGTGAGCTTAAAATCTACATCAAATCTGATGGCAATAAAAAAGAAGATACCTGGCAAAAAAAAAGCAAGACTAGTCACTTAAAACTTTCTTACACATTCTCTAATTAATCTTCTCTAATTAATTACCCTAGAGAATATCTTGCATAACATTGGAATACAATAGTTAGGAAATATTAAGTTTGGTTTTAAATGGCATTTTTACTGAATTTGTCGTGTCATCTTTGGCGAGATATTTGGCGATTAATCCCTGGCATGCGGTTAACAGTATCCGAGAATGTTTAGACGTGCTTTTTTCAACCGAGTGTAACAAAAATTTGGCACAGGACAACAGTTGTTGTCATAAAATTCCAAAATGGATATATTTACGTCACTGTGTCGTTGAATTATCAGGTATACATGTTTCTGAAAGTACAAACCAACGGACGGTCAATCCCTGGTTAGATTTGGGTCAAAATTTGACAGGCGTCTACGCTATAGATGTTAATTCTTTATACTGAATATTATCTCTAGTCTTTTCTGTTTTTTAGTTATTGCGTTAACTTATATTCGAACAGCCGGACAAACAGACTTCCTCCGAGTGGATTTTGTTGAAACTTTGATAGAAATCTAAAAATCTACAAATTTGGTATAAAGACCACGTATACTGAATTTCTAGCTCAAAGCGTTTTTGCTGTTATCTTTGTCATAGACAGATCGACGG
The DNA here is from genome assembly GCF_947563725.1 of Argiope bruennichi. NCBI lineage: Eukaryota > Metazoa > Arthropoda > Arachnida > Araneae > Araneidae > Argiope > Argiope bruennichi. Next base: position 112,001,352 of record NC_079156.1, read on the forward strand.
ATATATATTTTTTTTTCTTCATCCCTGTCAGGGAAGTCTAAAGTGTGGGGATTCGTCAAAATCTCGAGTTCGAATTGTTTGACGATTACTAGACGTTTTTTACGGATACGAGAAAGTAAAAAATGCCGAGAACGAAATAAATTATGATGTATTTGTTTACTAAAAAGTGGTATTTTCTAAAAAGTGGATCGCAGTGCTTAAAAGCTTGGGAACCTTGATTAGACAGTATGACACCTTCTTATCAATCCTAATCTTAAAAATCGTCATCGCCTGACATCACATGTTGCCTGGGAAAAAAGGCAACAAACGCATCAGGAGCATGGCGATTCAAGAGATGGGTCTTCTTCCTGTACTAGATTTCTATGTCATATGTCTCAATATAACATTTTACAATTTGTAATATGAGAACAGAAATCGAATATGAAATTTGGATATCTTTCGAATTTTGGTAATTTCTCTACAGTTTTCGTCACAAATTGTCCTTTATCTGTGTCATTGTTTTCAGCTATTCTTACGAATAAGCAGACAAGCGTTCACCTCCTCGGCGGATTTAGCCAGAAATTGGATTGCATCAACCGTTTTGATAGCGAAATTATATCTTATATTTCATTTCTATCTAATCTCTTGCGTTTTTGAAGTTTTATATCCTCGTGTGCGGAAAGACAAGTCAGCCAACTTAAATCCCGCCACGAAGGCACACGGATTTAAACCATAAAAACTGAATGACCGGACCGGCGCAACAGCAACATTGGCGGGAACTGTGGTTGAGTCCTAAGGGCCGTCACCGGCCACGGTACAACCCTACACGAAGGAAGTACGTCCCGTCATCGATGGGAGGAGTCAGACCCCCCACCTTTTAGTATACCCTCCAGGGTGGCGAGATCCAACCACCATGCCGGAAGCATCTCATCCTCGTTTCGAGGTGCCCCCCAGGGGGTTGTGCGGAAAGACAAAATCTCCCATAAACGTATTTCGCAAAATAATAAAATAAAAAAAAACACCCACGAAATGAGTGTTACGATCACATTGCGATTTTCATCTCATTACTTTTTTAGCAATCGTTTTGTCACACATTTTTCTATGTTTCGGATTTAGTTTAGTTTAGCAATATTTTTGCTCCGTTGTAAAGCAATAATAGGGCTATTTTGGGACGAACCTCGTCATTTTGAACCGCGGTCAGATGACGAGGTCGACACTTGAGCCGGCACCCCTCCCTCTTTCCAAACTTCCACACCACACTTGCGGGTGAACGTTTGGACCCGACGGATTTAACATGCACCAAACCCGTTTACACGACGGTTCTTGGGTGGAATCGGGTCTCGAGCCTGAAACCATACGGTTCACGAGCTGAGACCTTACCACCATGCCACAGCGGCCCTTTTTATGTTTCGAAAACAAGGAAATCTGGCAATAAGATTCATCAAAATCACACTGTCAGATTTTTTTCATTAGTTACCGTGTTTTATTCTTTATATATTTCGTATATGTGAACATAAAATCCAATATAATTGTTTTTAGAAACGACATTGTCACAGAATTTGAAATGTAAGCATAATCTTTTTGGATTTTAACAATGGGAGGAAAATAAGCTATTAAACATTGGACGGAACAATGAAGATTTCCGTCAGATTTTACCTTAGTGATGAAAAATATTATTGCATGTTAAGCATAAAAATATTTTTTTTTAACTTTTCAAAATTAATTTAGACATTTTTTTAACAGATAAATAGAAATCATTAAGATGAGTTTTTGCATTTTAAAATAGTTTTTAAAATATTTTTGTGCTATGAAATTTTTGGAAATTATCGTTTGAAAGCAGTGAAATCTCGGTTAATTTGTATATAATTAAAATTCTATATCTAATAAATTAAAATTTAAGAAAAATCGATCCGATATGCATATTTTTATCCCAAATCTATCTGGTCGAATTTCGAGCTCTACGTTAAACGGACTATCTTATAGAACGCCAATATAAACAAACATATAAACATTGAAATTTCCCATTATTTATATTGATTGAAATAAAAATATGTTGCTCAGTTTATGAAAGAATTCGGATTTCAATTTTATTCAATAAGGATAGTATATCTTTATCAATTTTATTTGATATGGATATACTAAATTGAACATGAAATATATTTTAAAGTAAAATATATTTTAAAGTAAAATATATTTTAAAGTAAAATATATTTTTGTACTATACGAGTAAAGTAGGAAATCTATCGTATCTTGAAGAATAATTCGATAGTACGCCATTTGGGAGTCGTCTTCTGAATGTAGATTTAAATAGATTTTACTATATGTGTAAATGATTCTCGAATGAGTTTGAAATGAGTACGACAGGCAGTTTTGGTAATTTAATATCTATTATTAATAAAGAATACAGTGTATGATTACTGGCGCTTTGAAGGACATATAATCAGACCTAGCACTACCAAATTTGGCACAAATGTATTTTAGTCAGTAAAACTGTGTATCTTCAGGATTTTTTTTTATTTTGTAATTTCTATTGGAATTTTTAATATTTGAAATGAAATTTTGATATTTTCCCACCATTATTGCAATAATAATAATAATAACATAGCAAAAAACGTATACGTTAGTATACGTTATCGCAATTCAAAATATTAGCTTTTGATTTATACCAATTTAATTGTTATACACTTTTTTTTTGTCTATTTTTGATTAATGTTTAGAAATATTTTTAAGTCTATTTTTCTATAGGAAAAACGCTCGGAATTGTTTTCATTATTGTTAAGAGTATATTGTTACAAATCTGTCATTTTGCTACCCGGCACGACTAGTGTCATCGTAAGAAAAACCGTTTAAGATCTGTCCTGTGCGTGCTGAGCTTGGCGATAATTTGGCGACTTGGCGATAAATTTGGCGAGTTTGGCGACTAAATGGATAATAGATGGTACTGGAAAGTTCGAGAACTTTCACGATCCATCCACTTAGAACCGAGATACACCCAGATACGCTCTGATTGGTCTGAAGATTCTAGCCCCGCCTCCCGGAACTATAAAAGACGGGCACTCTGTAGCTGCTGTGAAGTTGTGTGGATCGTCAGAAGGCGTATGTATCGTCAAAAGTCGTGTGTGAGAGTAGTCGGAGTCACCGACAAAATAAGAAATTGGAAAGGATTAGACAGCAAGCAAGCAAGCTGCTGAACTATAGCAATTAAATGCACTGAGTTATTATGATTGATTGACGGTATTTTGTTGTAGAAAAATTTTTGTAACAATATCATAATTTTTGTCCCATTGTTAATGTTTAAAGAATGTACATGCGGCTTATTTTTTCATGATGAATAGGCTTTCAGTTTAAAATAGATTTTCAATATATATATATATATATTTTTAAATAAAAAAACTTCTTGCTGATACAATTAATGCTTCAATTCACAAGTAAGGAACGATAAAAAGATTCGAAAGTACATCCTTTTATAAATAGTTTCAGCAAATATACTTTTGTGTTTGTTGATTAATCACTTCTGTTCCAAATTAAAGTTCAAAATTTTGGTGAGATTACAGAAAATTAGGGAGATATTCAGCGCTGTAAGTAGAGCAGTGTAAAGCTTCCAAAATAGCACATGTTACATGTCTGTCAAAAGTTGAGGTTTAAAAACACTTTTCTAGGCAAGCCATTAAAAGCAGGGCTGTGTAATATATTTAATTGCAAATTGTAGCAGCCATTAATTCCAGCGAACCAGCTGGTTGCCAGAAGCGGCTAGTTTTAAATAATTGCTCCCTCTTGATTTACTTTAATAGAATGCTGTAAGTATTTTTCACTTTATTGTCGAAAATAGATAAGAATGTATTTTATCTCTATTGAAGCACGGAACGAAATCCCTTTAGGACCACATAAAAAATGATAAAGTATTATATTCCAAATAGTATCACGAAGTTATTTTTCAGATTAAAGATATTATTTTGCTTTTTCATGAAGTGTAGTATAAACATTTCATTCCACTTTCATATCCTCCCCCCTCCCTAAAAAAAAGACTAGAAAAAAAAAATCATGGTACCTGTTTAGGTTGCGTGATTCAATTTCCATTATAAGAAGAAGAATAAAAGGTGCCCTTTTCAAAAACTCAGGAACTTTTTTTCCCCTTCAAAAAGATTTTAAAAATTCATTCGAAGAATTCCGTACTTCGATGAAGTACTGGGTCCTTTAGAAACTCCCCGAAGTAAATAAAAGATTCACTTTTTCCTCTCAAGAAATTTTCACCGTATTCATGTAGGTCTGTAGTGTTTTCTTTCTTTTAAGTTCCAGCTGCAGAGATAAAATACTGAATGAAAATCTTCGGTTTAAAAAAAGCATAAAAGTTTTTGTTTGTTGTATTGGCAGAATAACCAGCGAATTCGCAACATTTGTTTAAATCTAAGTCCGAATATATTATTTTATGTTATAATAAAGAAAGCCTTATTCCATTTTCAGTTCATGTTATAATGATATGGGTGTTCTGAAATTCTCAATATTTCCATTTTTTTTTTTAGTTTAGTTTAATTATATTAACGTCCCGTTTTAAAGCAACCCTAGGGCTATTTTAGGACAGACCTCGTAATGTTGAACCGTGGTCAGATGACGAGGACGACACCTGAGCTGGCACACCCCCACTCTAAACTTCCGCACCACATCAACGGGAGGACGTTTGGCATGGACGTATTTAACATGCACCAGACCCGCTTACGCGACGGTTCTTCGGTGGAACCAGGTCTCGAATCTGAAACCTTCCTGTTCCGAAGCCGAGACCTTGCCACCAAGTCACTGCGGCCCTCAATTTTTTAAAATCATATATAGATTGATCACAAAGTATTTCCTGATTATAAAAAAAATTGATGTAAAAATACTGACACTTGCATCGGATACCCTTTCTCGCGGTAAGATTCACGTTGTAGTAAATCCTATTCACAAATACTTCCTCTTGAAGACCACTCAATAGCTAAGACCAAAATGTCACTCATCAAAAGCAGCTTAAATTATTGTCCCACAACCGTAATATCCCACAGAACCTCGGGGCACAGACAGTAATTACAGATTTCTGATTTTACAATGTTTATATGTTTATATACGTTCTATAGATGCTTACGATGTTATGTATCAATCTTTTTGCTTTTCTGTTTAATTTGTAATCTCTATGTGGTTTACCCACGGCTAACGGCCACAAAAATGTGAAGAAGTCGCGTCTGTAAATATCAGCATTTATCAGCAAGTTCAACCTATTGTTAGTATTTGTTTTTAGGCATGTTTGTTCCCTTTGTACAATTTTGAATCATATTATAATGCAAATTCTATTTTCCAGTATTTCAAACTTGGAAAAATAAAACTTGATTTTATATCCCTAAATTTTTTTTTAAATTTTGTGTAAATCTTTAAAAATATTTTTAAGTATATTTCATAACAAAACTTCCGTTGTTTTAATTAATGTGTTTATAGACATGCGTATTACGATTATAAGTGCATTTTTTGTGTGCACACTATTGTTGCTATATCTCTACTTATATAAAGCTCAGTGTGTGTGTGTGTGTGTGTTGGCGCTCTACAGGCCAGACCGTTTGACCTACAGCTACCAAATTTGGTACATGTATACCTTAGAGGTCGGGAACGTGCACATGGGGTCCCTTTTTTTGAATTTTTAATTAGGATTTTAATTATTAATTAAAAACTAACTTTCCGCCAAAAATTCTTTTCATTTTTCCCCAACGCCAAATGAGTAAGGCTTTAGTTTTTTTCTCCCAACAGTAATGAGGCTAGGGTAACATTTTTCGGCCGATTATTTCAAACGATTCTGTTTATTTTCTTAATGTTTGATGCATTTAAAATTAAACATTGTTAATGAATCGACCTTTCAGATTCATTCTGAAGTACTTTTCAATTAAAATAACACAGAATAAAGGAAATTAAAAATGTCTAATCTGCATACCGTTAGCTCAACTGGCGTAGAAAAATTCACGCATGCGCATTGTGTTCTGATTGTTGATAATATTATCAACGGATGATTCTTGATTTAAATTATTTTTAGGTTAGTTGCATGCTTTTGTAATTAAATTGAATTTATGTTAGTTATATATATTTTTGTATATGCTTATAGTTTTAAGTACATCGTTTTTTAAGTAGTTTTTTTAAACCTGTTTTAGACCGATTATTTTAAACGATTCATTTTATTTTCTTAGTGTTTAATGCATTTAAAATTCAACATTGTTAATGAATCGATATGTTCATGATGAATCTGAGAAATTTTTGTTGACAAATTCTTGAGATATTACATAAATTTAAAAATATATTCTTTAGTGCCCATAAAGTTTAAACTTTCAGTGACTCTGTTATCAGTAATCATATTATAAAAAAAATGCTTTGTTTCAGTTAAAAATATTATTATATTAATTACAGATTAATTCTTTCCACTTTAATTTAAAGCATAAATTCTGCGAGAGCTAACAGAAAATGAGAGAGATACATATTACGTTATGACTGAAGCCTTCATAATATTATGAATGGATTATATGACTATCAAAATGTGAAGTTTTAAAATATTTTGATGAAGAATCTATTAAAGAAGGAATTGCGTAAAATATTTAATTATTAAAATTTAAACGAACATTAAGATTGCCGAACCGACTGGTCGCCAAAGGCGGTTAGTAATTAATAATTTGATCATAGTGCGTCGTTTCGAATTTTGATGTCCCTTCAATTATTTTTCGTATAGAATTGTACCTATATCGAAATTGTTGCAGCTGAAACGTGTTGATTCGTTATTTACGAGTATGATCCAAATTAATCAATGCTGCTTTGAACTTAATATTGATTTTTGCGTTTCTATTGCAGTGTTATTGCTAATACTCCATCCTGGATTCCAAATGTGTTTTTTTTATTTGCTATCAGCATTTTTTTTCCAGATTCCACCCTATCAACTAACGTGGAACTCTCCCCTCATCCCCCCCCCCCATTCGACAAAAGCTGCTAAGTAATTCTTTCTGGTCAGGTTTCCATTCTTACTTTACCTTTCAATGCATGCCTTGACTTTCCTATTGTTAGAGGTGAAACTTTCTCCTCTCAATTTTAACTCCCCCTTCTTCTTCCAATGGGTGTGGTGACCTTTTTCTTGGAATAAGAAAAAATGTTAAGAATTCAAAGGGTTCCAAACTGTCTAAAAGTTTCGATACATCTTCCTTTTGGGAACTAAGTTCTGGAGGAAAATGATTTTGGATTGGAAGTCGCAAGAAAGGCAATTTGCAAATATTTTAAAAGCAAATAAATAATTAAAATATCAGTATTCTTAAGAACAAATTTTATTTGATAAAAGAATATGTTTGTAAAAAGGTTTTGGACATATACTATATTAATTTTTCTTCATTCTTAATGTATTAAATAAATTTACTTTCCTTTGCCTGTAATAGAATGAGCAGCGATTTTTTAAAAATATATTTAAATATTTATTAATCAACTTTCTAACTACTTTATATGTAACATTTCAACAAATTGCACAATAATTGTTTCATAATATAAATAGAATATCAATGTATTATTAATTAATTATTATCAATTAATTAATAATTAATCCATTAATGCATTAATCGAGTCGCATACTTAATCATCAACCTTCACCAATTCGAATTATTATTATTTGTTAATTAAAAAAAATACAAATAAGAAATATTTTACATTCAAAATTAATTACTTTTTCTAATTTCAGGTATTATTTTAGAATTATTCATTCATTTGTTGATACACCCAGTGTTATTTGAGATTAAATTATCTTCTTATTAATTTACTAAAGAAAAATTAATTATTTAATTAATTGTCGCAAAACATTAATGAAACCTTTTTAATATTTTAGTATTTTTCGAACAAAGTTTGAATTTCTTATAGCATAACATGTATTTATTGCAAATTTAAATTATCATATATCGTGTCAGCTATTAAAAACTGCTTTGGTCTGAAGATCTTATGCTAGGAAATGAAAATATATTTGATTTAGCATTTGATGGAATTTCCATCACATCTATAAATAATTCATTTAAATAATATTTTTTAACTTAATATATTCATTTATATAAAATCGTATAAAATGCAAAATATTTTTATCGTCTGCAATTTTGTTTTTAATTAAAATAAAATATTCTATTAAATAAAAGAATTTTAAAATCTCATAATCTCTTCAAAAATTCAGTCAATATGTTACTAAGTAATAATAGTTTTCACAGAATAATATAAAATTCTAATCATTTTGAGTGCTACCTAATTTTTTACTACATTTATTATTTTAAGCCATCTTGATCAGACATTTATACCTCTATTGATCGTTATAAGCAATTAATCAAGCATCGGATCGATTTTTAAGTCATTGAAGCATCAAAATAATTTTCTAGAGAAAAATACTGTTCAGTATCAATAAAGTAAAGAAATATTATAATTATTTTAGAAACATTATTTTTCCCATGTTACGGTTATTTTGAATTCAATTTTCAAAATAGATTCTGCCATGTTGTTTGCTTGCATAAAAAACATGGTTCTTAATTTATATTGTTACGAAATTTTTCCTTCTACAAATACCGCTAATCAATCGCAACACATTTAACCGCTAGTTCAACAGCTTGCTTGCTTGCTGTCTAATCCTCTCCAAAAAATCCCTCGGTCTGGATTGCTTGTTTTTTTTTAATAGTCTTCCCGCAGGAAGTAATGTCATTTACAGGAAGTGACGTAATCTTGGGAAAGTCCCAGAACTTTCTCCAAGTTTCAAGGAAAAACTGGTCTCGGTGATATAATGTTGGGACCATCTTGAGTCTTCTAGAAGATTCCTTTTGTCGCCAAGGTCGCCAAATTTCTCGCCAAGTTGCCAACTTTTGTCGCCAAGGTCGGCATGTCAGGGATACGTTTTTATCACTTCGTAATAATATATATATAAAAAATAACTATTGGTTTGCCATAAAACCTCATTATATATCTCATATTTCTTGTTTTTCATAATATTGTAAGCAAAATTCGATAAAAATCTATTCAGTAAGTTAATTTCTATATGGTAAAAAAATTTGGCGTTTCAATTTTGTTTATTCAGATTATTCATTTGCATCCTGATCGTTTTGCTGTTTAGAAACAAATGAGTGCAAGTGACAAGATCGGTTAATTGTTAAAATCGGATTACTTCCAATGATATTATTTGACATCACTAGGGGGAGTTGTCTCGCCTAAACTTTCTCGCATATTCTCTAATAAACTTGTCATGCCAGAGATTGCCTTACGTGGCATTGGCGTACAGCAGTTACCAAATGTTAACTTTTGATGTGAATTTAGCATCTTTACTGAATCTATCGTGTCATCCTTGGCGAGTTATTTGGCGATTAATCCCGCACTAGTTAATAGTATCTGAAAATCTAATTGTATTTTAGACACGTTTTACTCAACGGATTGAAACAAAAATTGGACTCAAAATTGTACCTGTATTTACAAAATCTCATACCAAAATTGATATATTTAAGTCATTGCGTTTTTGAAGGATTGCCTTTACATGTCTCTGAAAATACAGACCGACAGACAGTCAACCCGTCATTGGATTTGCCTAAAAATTTGATAAGGTTGATAAAAAATTTATAAAAATTTCTACACTACGATATTAAATTTGTGTACCGCGTTTTATCTATCTAGCTCTCTTCGTTTGGTAATTATCGGGCTAACTTATATTCGAACAGTCGGACAGACGGACTTCCTCTAAACAGATTTTACTTAGATCAGAATTTGTTAGAAATTTGCAAATTTGGTGTAAAGGCCTATATCAAATTTCAGCCGTCTAACTCATAAGCATTTTTCAGTTATCCTTGTCACAGACAGACGGACATTTTCCAAAAATGTGGTTTTCGGTCTCAGAGAGGTCTAAAACCACCATTTTGGACTCAGAAGGTCGTGAAGATTCGGCAGAATCCGGAGTTTCAAATTTTTTTGACTATCACTATAGTTTCTCTTTATTACGTATGTGATAAAGTAAAAGAAGGCAGACCTTTATTTTAAAGCTCTATTTCCGAATTTTCTAATTTTCTTCAATTAACTTTTAAAATTTAATACATTCCTTTTGTTTGTCAAAGATATATGAATCTCCTCTGAAAATATTAAAATAGCTCTTAATAAACTTTTATCTAAAGTAACCTTCCTCACAAAATATTCGTTTTATTGTGAAATATAAAATACATGCAACATTAAAGGGACATTTCCTCTCGGATTGGTCGTTTTGCAATCTCATTTGAAATCTCACTCGGGTTATTCCTTCTTTCATTGTATTATTTAATTTAGTTTAATACATACTCAATTAACAATGTAGCATTGGGACGCAAACGGTTGGGATTCGAGTTTGTCGGATATTAGTACTATAGAATTAATTAAACGTAAGTTTTTAAATTATGATACAATTGCAAACTAATTAAAATCGTTTGGTAGATTCTGCTTTCCAGGCAAACGACAATTGTATTTTTAAAGCGGAAGTCGTATTCATGCATTGTCGATAAATTACCTTTATTAAAGCAATCATTTTAACGATAATTCCCATGCTGTTGCTTTGAAAAGGAATTAATTTTGAACTAGCTGATTAAATTAATTCGTATCTAATATTTTTAATGTTAAAATTACTTTTGTATAAAGTGTTATAATACGGAAAATCTTTTTATCGTCTGAAACGTTTTGAATTAAAATGAGAGTATCAATTGAAAGATGGAACTTTTAAAAATCACCGATTGCTTTTTTTCTTCATATCTGTTAAAGAGATATAAAACGGCTGGGGATTCAACCGTTTGAATTAGAGTAACTGCAGTGGAATGGTGACAAATAAGTCTCCAAAGATTGGATCCGACAAATGAAAGGTTTAAATCAAACAATTTATTAAGAGGAAATAAAATGACACATATGATAAACTATTTACAGATATGATGGGAAAAAAAACGTAAATACATAGACGGTCATTACAGGACCCGAGATCACCACGTACCGCGCATTACAAATATAATGATACGTATTGATATCATGTCTTGATTCTTATATTTGCATATTAGCTATGGTTAGCGCGTTAAATAAATCTCAGATACGATACCGATTAAATAGCTGTATGCTTAATCTCAAGTGAAGTGATTTACCCAAACTAAGGACGCACAATAGCAGGTTCAAAATGCTTTGCATCATTTTACAATTAAGTGCGAGAGACAAAAGAAATTTGGAATTTAGAACCTTAATGCCGAAATTTCCTGACAATATCAATAAATCAAATCAATATTTTTCCTGATATAGAATGTTTATTGTCTGCTTCTTACCTATTCTTTTAGTTTTCTTTCAGAATTTTTCTAGTATATTCTGACAACAGTTCATCATATGAATTCTTGTTCTTCAACAACAACAACAAAACAAAACAAGAAGAAGAATTACAAATACAGCATGATTCATACGCATTGTTTTTCTCCATAAGGATTTAAAAATATTACAAATCACTTATCAGATTAAAAAACTTTGTAAGAAAATTTTCAGCCAACTAAGCAACAGTAAAAACCCTATCACCAAAGATGAAATGCAATTTATTTGATAGTCCGGAGAATATTCTTATCCATGTACTACTACTAAATAGAGCCTTCTATTTAAAAAAAAAAAAAAAAAAAAAAAAAAAAAAAAAACTTTTTCATAATTTTCAGAGTACTTTTGCTTCACTTTAACTGTATCTCTTAAACCATCGCAAATAGCAATTTCTTTTGCTTTTCAATGCTTCACCACTAGTACTAGTACTGATACAAAATGTCCTTTATGGTTTTATCACACTCAGTCTGAGCAAAAGTGCTCCGGCGCCAAGATTCAACCAAATATCCAACAAAGGAGAATACGAAAAACTGTTACAATATTGTACAAATTATCTTTTAAAACCAATAGAAAACATTGCCAAAACTATTTTTTAAAAAAAACAAAAATTTCAAAAACTAAACGTAGAATAGATCGGAATTTCGCCATTCTCTGTCAACGTAGCAAGTTTTTAAAATATCGTCTTCATCGTCTTTCAAAATCGTCTGCATCTGTTCTATTACGTATTGAAGTTTGAAAAACTATTGAAAGTTGAAAGAAATACTATACGGAAAAGAGATTGACATTATTGAAATGGTAAAATTTTGAATTTTTAGATGGTATAAAATTATTTTTTATGGAATAATTTGCTGTAACAAAGAAAAAAAATGACAAAATTTCGTTTAATTAAATTAATTCATTTCTAATAAATTGAATGTTTAATTAACTTTTGCACTTTGAAAAATTGACATTAATTTGTCCTGGTAGAATTTAAAATCGTTATGAAGGTTTAATTTTCATGCTGAAGATTTCAAATTTTGCTTTAAAATGTCGATATACTTGTACTGATCCATTATACTGTCAATAAAAACAAGATTACGAACTCCAGCGAACGACATACACCCCCATACCATAACTCCTCCTCCACCATGTTTTACTGTTGGCACCAAGTTCTTTTTGCGAAATTCTTCCCTGGGTTTTCTCCACACCTGATTCTACCGTCAGAACCAAATATATTAAATTTACTCTCATCAGCAAATATAACTTTATTCCAGTAATCAGAATTCTTATTTATGTTGGATTTTGCGAAAGCTAGTCTGAGTTTTCTATTCTTTTCACTTACGAAGAATTTTTTCCTGGCTATTCTACCGTGATATCCATCAGATCGAATTACATTTCTAACAGTCTCAGGAATAACAATTATTCCATATAATGATTGTAAATCAGCAGCAACTTTAGAAGCACTCTTTCTTGGATTTTTTTTTTTTTTTAATATTTCGAACGATAATTCGCTTTATTCCATTGGATAGCTTTGATGGTCGGCCAGGTTTTCTTTTATCCTGAATAATATGATTCTTTTTATATCGTTTAATGATATTGAAAACTGTTGAATGACTCAAGTTAACTGTTTCAGCAGTTTTTCTAATAGATTTTCCACGTTCAATATGCAAATTAATAACTCATTTTCGAATTTCAGGCGAAGTTTCTTTTCGTTTAGCATTCATGGCTGCACAGAGCTAAAAAACACAAAAATTCCAAAACTAACTGGAGAGAAATACTGCAGACGATTTTATAAATTATTGCCAATCGCTTTTGAGTAAAAATAAAACCACCCAAAAAATATTTTTATTGTTTATTTCAGACGATTTTTGTTGCATATCTAATGGTGTCCCATCACTTATTAGAGCTATTTTTTGCTCCGTTCTAAACAATTGTATTTTTATTAAATTAATATTTTAATATTTTGACAAAATGTATGTTATGTAATAATTGTTACTAAATTTAAGTATGAAACACATCCACAAAAAATTTGTACATGTTTTTTAATTTATTTTATTACAGTTTCCTTTTGTAAAGCACAAGTGTCCCATCACTTTTGTGAGACACTGTACATACATAATCACAATGACTTTTCATTATATTAAATTGAACAGTTTTTCCCCTCCTTTTTTTTTTCTTTCTTTTCGCTTTTTCATTTTGCCAGAATATGGAAATTGTTTTTGTCAGTTACTCAAGAAAAGAATAGTAATTCGGAATTAGCATTTTCTTGTTTTTGGGTAAAATTAATCAAAATATTATTTATATGCTCATTAGCCGTATGTGTGCACATTTAGATTCGAATTTTTTTTATTCATGTTATATTCGGTAATTTAGATTTGAATCCATAACTCATTGATATTGCTGCAGTCTGAATTTAATGTCTCGCTCTCCAGGTCGTAGGTATGTGGTACAATTATTACCGTTTTTATAAGTCAGCTCACCTTAAAACTGCCATGGTGAGATATACAGTGGCTCAAAAAATTGAGAGTACACCTTACGTTTACTTGACAAATGCGACTTTCAATATAAATAACACATTACCGGGAAGTGCAAACTTGTTTTTATTTTTACACATAACAAATGGTTTAATTTAGAGTAAAAATAAAGAAAAATCAACGAAAAATATCTAAATTGAAAATTTTAAGAAGCATTTTAAATAAACATACGCAGAATTTTGCCTCAAAAAATTGAGAATACATCAGTGAAATTTTTGCAATATCACGCATAGAAACTAAGTGTCACTATTAAATTGCATGTCTTTTGGCTCTTATAATAGTCTCTAAACGTCATGGTACCGATTCGACCAATTTTTGATGGTATCTGAAGATATTTTACCCCATTCTTCTTGCACCACTTGTTTTAAATGGGTTTTGTTTCTAATTTTGTATTTTTGAACCACTTTTTCGAGTATGGCCCACGAATATCCAATGGCATTGATGTCAGAGTATTGTGGTGGTGTTTGTAACTGTTGTTTACAATGAAAAAGACATCATATTTTGACGTTACGTGCATTTTGTTTGGGGTCGTTGTACTGCTGGAAAATGGAATTTCCATCTAAACCCAAATTTTTAACACTTTCCTTTTGATTGCTGCTACCATATGGTTCATCCAACTTGTTGCAGAAACTTTCCAAATCATAGGCAGAAGTGTAAGCGCTGAAACTGTGCTAAATGCCATTAGACAAGCTGGATATAAAAGTCGCATTGTTAGATAGAAACCGTTCATCAGCTTGCAAATCCAGAAAAAAGCATTTGAAGTTTGCAAAAACTCATCAATTGAAGACCAATAACCTTTGGAAGAAATCTATATTTAGTAATGAAAAAAACCTCAACACTTTTGGCAGTGGCAACCATCTTACTGTATGGAGAAAGCCTAATACTGCTTTGTATCCAAAAAATGTACGTCCTACAGTTAAACATGATGGTGATTCCGTGATGATTTGAGGTTACATGGCTTCATCCGGTGTAGGAAATTTAATTTTTATAGATGGCATTATAAATGATATGGTTTACTTGGATATACTTCTCAGCAATCTAAAGAAAATTGCTAAAAATTTGGGTTTAGATGGAAATTTAATTTTTCAGTAAGACAACGACCCCAAACAGAATACACGTAACTTCAAAGTATGGTGTCTTTTTCATTGTAAATAGCAGTTACACACACCACCACAGTACCCCGACATCAATTCCATTGAATATTCGTGGGCCATACCCGAAAAAGTGATTCAAAAACACAAAATTAGAAACAAAATCCATTTAAAACAAGTGGTGCAAGAAGAATGGGGTAAAATATCTTCAGATACCACCAAAAATGGGTCAAATCGGTAGCATGATGTTTAGAGGCCATTATAAGAGCCAAAAGACATGCAATTTAATAGTGACACTTTATTTCTATGTGTGATATTGCAAAAATTTCATTGGTGTATTCTCAATTTTTTGAGGCAAAATTCTGCGTATGTTTATTTAAAATGCTTCTGAAACTTTACAATTTAGAAATTTTTGGTTGATTTTTCTTTATTTTGACTCTAAATTATACCATTTGTTATGTGTAAAAATGAAAACATGTTTGCACTTCCCGGTAATGTGTTATTTATATTGAAAGTCGGATTTATGAAGTGAAAGTAAGGTGTACTCTCAATTTTTTGAGCCACTGTAAGTAAATTTAAATTTTAACCACAATTTATAATATATTGCAATTTTTAATGATTATTTGGGAGTTACTTTTTTATATATTCACTGCGTATTAATTTTTTAATGGTTTTGTTTTCAGCAACTCACGTTTTTACGATTTTTGTTTTGATCTCTTGCTTTTTACCAAAAATGGTGGGGAGGGGGAGAAGAATTGTGCAGTTTTCTCTATTTCTATACACTAATAAAATTGTACTTTAAAAATTATTATTTATCTTTATTTTTTAAATATGTGTCACTGTTCTTTATTACTTCGTTTAATTTTTGATGCATTTTTTACCCTCCAAATTAACGTGTGTATGATATTTCTCATGCAGAATCATGGAGAAATAAAATTGGATAGTTAAATTTTGAAAATTTAAAATATTATGTTGTTTCAACTACAAGATTCCATCTCTGCAAACATGAAATAAACGAAATTAAATAAAAGCGTATAAAATAAGTTATTCGGAATTCCTATATTTTTTCAAAACATTATTTCTTGCTGACGGTAAAAAGAAATTTCTTCCAAAGGAATGTTCCTTTCTAGCCTTAATTCCTTATTTGCAAAGAAATACTTTCAGGAGATCGAATTTATCCTTTTCAAGTGAAAAAAAAAAAATGAGTTCCAATTTTTAGTGATGCAGAAAATATTCTTTCAATAATTCGATTTCCTTTTAAAATATTTTATCAAATAAGCTGGTGGAGTAAATATTTGAAGCTTCTTCTTCTTCTTTTTTTTTATTATTAAAAGTTTTATGTAAATATTAAAAACAGTGAAAACGTTCAATGTATCGTCTGTTAAATCTTGCTATCATAAATATTTGTTTTGACTGTCTATGCATTTAACTGCCGTAAATTAATTATCATTTCAAGCTTTAATTGGTTGATGAATTGTGTTTATTTGTGTAATGAAATCGTGAAATTCTAGAATTGAATTATAAATCTTAAATATTTATTTTTTCACTTGTGCAAAAAGATTTTGATCGGTATATTGCATTCTTTATTATAACGAGTCGATTTTTTTCTGCATTCGAATGATTTATTGATCGTTTGTATTTAAATAATTTATTTATTATTTAATTTAAGTATGTGTTTTTTAAAGATTTTTCTGTTAAAATAATATGAGCTTTTTAATTAAATTTTAGATTTTTTTGTGCTATTTACTATTTTGTTTGAATTCATTTGACACAGCAGTGCGAATAGAAACCAAATGCATTCTGAGTTTTAACTATTTTTCTTAGATATTACGGGAAAATACTGTGCTATTGCATTATAAGCAGTAATGAATTTCCTATAAAGTAAAATAATAATTAAAAACGCTTCGATTAATTATGGCATCACGTAATAGAAATGAAAAATAATTTCAGTAATTTATGTAAATTTGAAAGATTTAGAAGAAGATATTCAAATAGAAATTTTGAATTACATATTTTAATGGAGAGAGTAATTATGTGTTTCATTTAGAATAAATGCCTGTCAATATTATAAACGTAATACTGGTTATTAAGATTTAAATATTTTATGAAAAGAAAGCACATTCATTATATATAATTCCTTGCTATAAAAGATAATCAAATCAGAAGAATAAATTACACAATATTTCTAATTACTCTTTGTTTACTAGAGGATAAGCAAATTGGCAAGCGCAAATTAGTATCTGTTATTAATTTACATTGGGTATTTGAGGTACATATTCAGAATAAAAACTGAATTTTATAAAATATTTATAATAAACATTCTTGAAACGTCTAGTTCTTTTTTCTTGAGCATTCTTACCCATGTAAGTGATAGCTGATTTGCACTTTGCCGCTATTTGTATCAATAATCCTCTATTATTTTGATAACTGTAAAATCGAGATATTATCATATTATGATTAAAATTTTTTAATATAAATAAGCACTGTTGCATATAAGAAAATTACCTTTGAAATAGCGTATTAAAAAATTAAAAAAAAATTTAAATGGTATCTGGAATTTAATTTCAATTTATGGAATTTCATTATATGCTATGTTTATTCATTTGATATCTCTTTCATTTGTTTATTTCAAAATTTAAAGAAATCCATAAAAGTTCTCAGTTTTGAGTACTATCGAAAGTGTTACCCAACTGACGACACGTGCGCTGAAAGGAAAAGCGACACGAAAGAGATACCAGCTGTCATTGTGAAATATTCCAAAATTGCTGTTTATTTCGTGTATTGGAATTCATTTCCCTGAATAGACCAATTCAGTCTCATTTTCATCAATAGCACCTGCATTTGTTTCTCTCCATTACGCAACAGAACATTTCTATTTGATTGTAGGGCGCGAAAATTTGATCGATTTGGCGATCGCCTTGGCGTTCAAGCTTCCCGCCAACTCGCCTCAACCTACCGGCCGACTTCCAACATGTCCTCATTCCAAGTTGTTATGCGTGCGAAGCCGGTTCTGCGGCATACGAAAGTAGAGTGAAAGTTCACAACAACCTGCTATTTAGTTCCTTTTTTATTTTTGTTTGTTGTTTTCTCCTCTACATTTTAGAGAGAAGCATTGTTGTGAAGTGCTGTTGGTGTTCGCGTGTGCATCGGAGATGAGAATTTTTTTGCTGTAGCAACCATCGATATTTGTTTTCTTTGGTGGTGTGCTTTTTTTTCTTCAAAGTGTGATTGGATATTTTGTGGATATATACTTTAACACCCAAATGTTGGGAAGATAAAAACAAAGTGACAACTGTAAAAGTAAGTTATGTGATATTTTTAAAATGTGTGCATACATTTTGCCATTTCGTTATTTAGTTATTTGTTTCACTATATTTGTTTTTCGCTCCATCTTTTTTTATCACTATTCTCCACGAATAGAACATCATCGTTTTGTCTAAGAATGTTTTACCAAATGACTTTTGAAACTTCCAAGTCTTTCTTGGCATCTATGCAAGAATGTGCAATGCATGTGCAAAACTTTTGTTTATAATGGCAATACCGGCATCCTGTAAGCAATTTTTATTTTTATCGTCATCTAAGGTCGGCAACTACTCTGCCATTAATACTGTTTTGATGGCTAAGAAAATTTAAAATAACTTTTTTTGCCACCAGTTGTTCGCCTGGAGGATTGGTTGCGAAAAAACTTCAGTTATTTCTCATACATTTAGTCTATGACTTCTTCGGCGAAATATTTTTAAAATTTAAATACTTTAAAAGACATTTAATTTGTTCTACTTTTAGAAGACTTATTACTTTGACTATTGTGCTTTGTACGTCCGTTATATTCTATGACCTAAATATTGAACTAAACTTTAGATTTAGTATTTAGAATTTGAAAATGAAAACTATTCAACTTAGACTAACCTATAAATTTGACTATTAAAGCGAAACATGCTCATAGAAAAAGAAGAGTAAATTAAATAATTCAGCTTTCAAGTAATAATTCGGCATTTAGCTTGCAAAAAAAAAAAAAAAAAAAAAAAAAAAAAAAGAAATTTAAAATTGATATTAATATAGTAAATGAGTTTTTCCTGAATTGTGACAATTGTTTTAAAATAATTATTTTTAAATAATATTTTTGTTTGCCTCTGATTTTTAGCTGTTACATTATTTATTGAAATTTGAATTTTTTTCATTAATTTATCAAATATTTAACCTCGTGGTTTACGTTATATATCGAGGAATATTTATTTACTAAGTCAGTAAAAAAAATTAGTAGTGAAATAGAAAATCGAAACTTCAAACTAAATAGCGATATTATATTTTTTTTTATATATTGAATTATATTATAGGAAAGAGCAGTGTATACAAAGATGGGTCAGATTCTTTTTCTTTTTTTTTTTAATTAATATTCATTCAGACATAACATATTTTTGTGCAAATGCGGATTTCAGGTTTTTCGAAATCGAATTTTATCATTTTTGAAATTGATTCGTCTTCTTTTATGCAATCATTCTATATTTATTTTTAATATCTCAGCTTTTTTGTATAAATGTATTCATTTTATTGTTCAATTTATCATACTTATTTCACTTCTAAATGTTTAGATTTGGCACAAATTATTGTTTTATGAAGTTCAGTTCCTTTCCCCCCCTTTTTTTTTAAAGTTTGTGTTACGTATGCTTTTTACTTCGGAAGTTAAATTTTAACAATTTTAAGTACTAAATAATTAATAATTAATAACAATTTTAATTACTAAACCTACTAAAACTAAAAAAATTAGATAAAAATTAAATAAAATAAACTAAAATTACTAAAACAACAACAAAAAAAGTTCAAACATTTCGGTAAAAATTAAAAAAAAGAAAAAGAACTATTCAGAAGGGAAAAACTAAGCAGAATCTTGATATCTTGAATGACAATGGAAGAAAAAAATACTCGGATGAAATATATAACGATAATGAATAGAAATTGAGTTTCATTGCACCAATGAAAATGATTACTGTAAATTTTACTGCAAACATTTAAAAAATTTATTAAAAATTTCAAAAATATCGTAACGAGGTACACGCTCTCATCTTCATAACAGTGAAAGATTTCTAACTAAATCGACCAACTAGTTATTAAAAAAACGGCAATATTTAGCAAGCAAAATTTAAAAAATTAATTTAAAATTGATGCCAGTTTAGTAAGTAAGTTTTTCTTCAATCGTGACAATGGTTTTAAAATAATTATTTTTAATTATTATTTTTTTGCTTAATTTTTAGCAATGACATTATTACCTTGAAATTTAAAGTGTTTTCGTTAATTCATTAAATATTTAACCTTGGGATTTTATTCCTTTATTAAAAGCTAAAGAAGAAGAATTCTGTTGAATACGTGTATAGTTTACTAGAATAAATAAAGAAAAAATGAAATTGCTATGTCGCGAAATTTAAAAAATAAATGAACCGGGCATTTACGTTTTTAATAGCGCTATGATGTTAGAAGACTAATCTTCATTAAAAAGGTTCATGAAGAGAAATATGTAAGATAATTAAAATAACTTAGCAACAACATCATGTAACAATTAAACTAACAAATTTAACGTCTAGCAATTTGGCGAAATCATGGACATGAAGTTATATCTAAACGGTTTGACTGGAATTAAATATAATTAATATCCCCGGCGAACCAATTGATCGCTAAAGGCGACTAAGTGAAATGTTTGACCAGATTCCTGCCTGCTTTATTACGTTTATATCTTTATAAAAACACCAATCTTCTACTTAATTAATACTGCATCCAATCATGTGTCGTAATAAATAAGTAAATAAACATTACACATGCACATTTGACAGTTACTAAACTAAAAATTAACAATCTAAAATCATCTAACAAAATTTGTTATTAATCAAATTTTATATTAATCAGGTTAATATGCGAAACCAAATTGAGCAAAATTATATATATAAAAAAAGTTGCATGTTTATTGAAAAGAAATTTCATAAAATTACCCAAGACCATAGGATGCTTAAATCCAGCATGCCCCTAAAGTTTTCATTGACTTAGAAAGCTGCAGGCCTACGTTTAACCTGTTGAACATCAGCACATGAACACATGGAATCGCTTGTGTTATTAATTCAGATTATTAATTGCTCTAGATCTTGACATGAACGTTACGTGTATTATAACTATTTGGTTGATTGTCTTTACTATTTTAAGATAAGATGGATGCGATATTTTTTTTTTTTATATTTTACTTAACTCAGTGTTTATTATTATTATAATTATTATTTTGATTTATCGCACTATTGTTTTCATTCGAAATTTTTTTTTTGTCATGACCAAAAAAAATTGGAAAATTAAGCTTTAATTAGTGTTAATTGCTTCAACTAAATTTTAACTAGTTAGTCAGCAAGTTCTGACGAAATACTTTAAGTCAAGGTGACTTCGACTGTTTTTGAAAATGCATAAGAAAGAATTTTAAATAGGAAAGTTCTGTGAAATTTATTTGAGGCACTATTGTTATTTTTTTTATTCTATTAGCTGTGCTTATTCTAAAAAGATCTGAGTAAATTAATTTCATGACAGATCTTTTTAATAATTCCTCATATTGTTTACCTCGTTAAAAAATTCACAGGTTCAGTGAGCGGAAAAATTCTGTAAGTCTTATCTTTTACTAATAATTAATTTTTCAGTTCTTAATTAATTTTACACTTTAATCTCACGCGAACCTTGTCATAGGAACTTTTATATATTTTTGTGACGATTACAGTCAACGTCAAGGGAGTCAGTCATCAGTTTATCTCATAGCGCCATGGGATCGTAAGTGCTATCTTTGAGCTACCGCACAGCGCTAATGGGACATCTCTGTGTATATTTCATTGCGTTTTCTTTCTGCATATTGCTGTGATATAGCCTGAAATTTGTTATTTGAAAGAGTATATACACATTATATCATTTATAGTAATTACTCATTAATTAATTAACGCCTTGATGGGCGTTGGTGACCGCACATAAAGAAGTTAAACTTTGTTATAAAAAATACACCAAAATAATGAAATACTAATATATATCTTCACAGAACAAGTCTCAAAATCAATATTAATGTTTCAACCAATTTTTATATAAAATTTTGGGGCTATCAATGTGGTAGTCTCTAAATGTGAAATCTGAGTTTACTTTTGTCACATTTAAATCGCACATAGAAAGATCTTGTAACCCATGCTGGTTAATCTTTGTTTCGGAATTTATCTTATAACTTTATACCCACCTTACCCGTATTAAATTACATATTTGTCATATTCAACCAAATAAAATGATACTGCTTTACATTTTATTAAGTCGGAAAAATGTCGGCCGTGTATGAAATGTGTTAAACTTAGGAAATTATTTGATTGTTTCATATTTATGTGTTAATATATGCAAAGATGTACAGTGATACATTCCAGTATCTTTGACAGAATTTGTGTGTTAAACAAGACATAGAATGATCAAATATCTTATGTGTTCGGTTACTAATGAAGCATTGAATATAACTGAACCTCTTAACTGTTTTATTTTCTTTACTATCTAATAAGATGACACCTTCCATTTTGGGAATATTTTATTATTTTGATTCAAATGGAAATCCATTGAATACTTGACTTATCTATGTATTCGAAGTCATTTTAATATTGAGTTATAATGGAGTATGAATGGTTTGTCTTTTGCTTACAACTATCAAAATTCGATAAATCGATGCACATATGGCACTCGGGCAAAACAGTTAAGCGGTTAAGAAAGTGCATGTTAAAGTAATCTCTGTCTTACTCGAAATAATAAAGGAGATGTATCTCTCTATGCGTTGACAACCTACAGCTGAGACCATTCTATTAGAAATACCAAATTTGGAACATACATTGGAGGATGCAAATATGTTCGCGGGACGTTTATTTTTTTATATTTTGATTAAGCATTAGGGCGATTAAATTTTGATTAAGCATTTTGGCACTTTTTCGTGTTAATATTACATAAAAATAATTTGTACGTTGTTTGAAATTTATATATATATATATATATATATATATATATATATATATATATATATATATATATATATATATATATATATATATATATATATATATATTAATTTAATTGCCATACAGTTTCTTTTTTCTTTTCCTAGACAAGTTTTAATTTTCAGAGGTAAATTACTTTGTTGTAAAAAAGTTCAAACCATTTTTATTGTTTGCCTGCAGTTTGAAATATAGACAACTTCCAGTTTGAAATATATTACTTAGACTTTTAAGTTTTTGATGGATATGTAATGTCATAAGACTCTTTACGCTAAGGGAGGCTTGGATATTCAGTAAACAAAACTTGTGTAGAGCTATTAAAATTGTAAATTAAAGCAAAAATATTTTCTTGGCGGCGAAAGACACTATCTCTAATGATATCTGTAAGTTTCTTGCCATCTTTCTCATTGCAGCAATAAAACGTGATATAGTAAATTCTGTATACTAGTAAACCCGTGCGAAACCTTTCGCACATCCTCGCCCACAAAACATTCATGATATATTTATTATTTGTAAGATTTCTGAAATGAAACATTTAAGTTAGTCGAAATAAAGTTAAATTACGTTATTAATATAGATCAACTTTGTAAATTTTTTATTTTTTAAAAGTTGTGACGAAATTGTTTATTTGTGATGTCATAGTATCTATTATGCTTTAATTTTTCCTTTAATTTAAAACTTAATTAAGTCAACGTATGAATACGGAGAGCGACGAAAAGTAAATTCTGTGTCCTTGACGCCATTGACTCTTGTTACACTGTTGTGGTGTTTACTTCTGTTGTATGTTGTTTTTAAGTAGCTCATTTTCAGGAAGCTAATAAAAAAATTAGTAAATACTGATTGATTATTCTTGTGAAAAGCTTGCCCCAAAAAAACTCACTATCAGTCTTTTTTTTTTTTTTTTTTTTTTTTTGTACGCAGTTTGTTTTGTAAACAAAATTGTTGTTCCCTTTTTAGAAAGTTTCAAGATAAACATATTTACTACGCGGAGAAATTAGGACTAATTAAGATTTATAAAAGTCAAAAGTGTGATGATTTAGATTTTTTAAAAAAGAATTGCACCAAAAAAAATGCAGAAAATGTGTCCTTCAAATATAAACATGTAAGAGAAAATTAAACATGTCAAGAAGCATAAATTAATATAAATGTAGGAGAAAGAAAAATATTCAGTGTAGCTTGGTAGTAGAGCTTGCCTTCGGACTTAGGCCGCGGTGGCCTGTTGGTAAGGTCTCGGCTTCGGAACCGGAGGGTTTCAGGTTCGAGACCTAATTCCACCGAAGAACCGCCGTGTAAGGGGGCCTGTTGCACGTTAAATCCGCCCTGACCAAACGTCCTCCCGCTGGTGGGGTGTTGAGAGGGGGGTGCCAGTTCAGGTGTCGTCCTCGTCATCTGACCGCGGTTTAAAATGACGAGGTCCGTCCCAAAATAGCCCAAGTGTTGCTTCAAACGGGACGTTAATATAACTAAACTAAACTAAACTTGGCTTCGGACTTCGGGGATTACAGATTCAAAATTCGCTTTTTTCTAAGTTTTACCGTGGATCCTAGAGCACATTAAATTTGTTGTTTTGTATAAGATACCAATGTTTCCTTTGCCGTTGAAGTTTGGAGAATAGGTGCTGACTCTGGTATCGTGCTCTTCATTGCAACACAGTACAAATTACGAGATCCATTTCCAAACACCCCACATATTGCTTCAAAACAGAATTGTAATCTAAGTACAAGGGATATTCAAATGAAAAGGTATGAAACGTCGTAAGAACGTAACCGTTAACATATTTGCCTATGTCCCTATGGGAGATCGTAGTAAGACATCTAGGGATAGATTGGAATCTCCGGCGTAGATCGGAGCGTGCGCGGGCGCCCGCATGTGCAGGAGGGAGCAGAGGCTCATATAAAGAGCGCCGTCCAATTGACGTGGCACAGAAGAACCATTAACTCCGATGTTTAGTGTGAGACACTCCGAAGTCTACGCCGGTCCATCAAGAACAAAAGACCGGGGCTACTCACGGACTGTGTAGTTCTGCTTCATGATAACGCGCGTCCACACGTCTCCAGGGTCACACACGTGGAATTGGCCGAGTTCAAGTGGGAGCAGCTCGGAATGTCGCCCTGCGATTTTCATGTGTTTGGTTCCCTGAAAATACATCTGAAAGGGAATTGCTTCAACTCGGATGGCGAACTCATGGACGTTGTGAAGGATTGGGTCCCGTCACGGACAGAGGAATTCTGGGAACAAGGAATCCTTCGGCTCGTTAATCAATGGGATCGTTGTGCTCAGGCCTATGGTGTAGACTTTGAATAAAGTCTTCATTTATGCCAACAGTGTTGTTTCGTACCTTTTCATTTGAACACCCCTTGTAGAAACTGAAATTAAATGTACAAGTTGCAATTTATTTTTCCACGGGAGGCTTAGTTTGTACATGCGGAAGAACAATAATACGACGCGTCTATCTACATCGTTACACATGAGGAAAATGAGCGAAGTTTTTCTCCTTAGTACTCATACTAAGAGATGCTTTTAGGGATTTCTTTGACACGTGTCAATTTAGGAAAGGGAATCTTAGGCATGTTTGAAAAAAATCGTTTGTAGTTGGAGATTTTATCCCTTCTTGATTTTTAAGAGCTTTTGTCATCCATTTTTGATAAAACTTGTTGTAAATAATTAAATAAAAAAATGGGATTTGATCAAGATATAAGAGAAAAATTTAGAATAAAATAACATTTGTTAATGTAAAATCAAAAAAAGGAAGTTTATTAAAATTGAAATGAAATTAAGAGAAATTATTATATATATATATATATATATATATATATATATATATATATATATATATATATATAATATGTAATGATATTTTAACTCTAATTTCAATTTAATTCATTTTCAAGATTTTATCTTAATTTAGCCCATAGTAACTTCATTCTAAAATATTCTCTTATTTCGTGATCCAATTCCACTGTCTCTACTTAATTAATTCAAGAGAAACTTTGTTAAATTGTCTAATCAGCTAAAATCTAACTTCCCACACTGCGCGTGAAGAGATAAAATGTCCTAGAGCTTTTCCCTCATTCCTTTTCTGTGTCGCTCTGTGTGCTCATCGCTTGTACATATGCTTGCTTCTTCAAAATGAAATAAAACGACGTCACAAAATTAAAAGTATCTTCATTGTCTTCAAACTGCATCATGCTTCACAACAAGTAATATTATATATATATATATATATATATATATAAATTCAGATTGACAAAAAAGCATGCAATTTTACACTGAAAATTATGCTGAAAAACTTCATTTGGACTTCCTTACTGTTCAAGAAGCCTGTATAATAGAATGATTAACTTCCGCTGACACTCATTTCCTGTTTTTCTTTGTTTCCTCTTTCAGGTTGAGAAATCCTTTGAAAACCCTCGGAGATTTCCTTCACTTAAGCTCTCTCCGCATAGATTTTGCAACTACCCTATTGACCGATTTTTAGGGTCAATTTTACGACCTTTGATCGCCGTTCCAGACTCATAAAATCTGCCTTGGAGCTCTGCGAACACAGTTCAGACGCTTCTTTATGGCCAAAGTTTAGATTTAAACTTTTCTAAGCTCTCTTCAGCTTGCGATTTAGATAGCTGTCTCCCTGTGAAATGTATTTTCATGTAAATATTTCTCAATTATTGTCATTGCTACTGATGTACTTTTCTGTTGTCTGTCCTGCAATCGTTCCGCTACTGTTACATTCTAAACCAGTGTGGGAATAGAAAGTTTCACGTGCAATTAGCTTTTATTTTATAGTTTATGTAAAAGGTAATTGCTTTAGTTGAATTATTCTGCATGCGTAAACGAAAATAATTAATAACATTGTACAAAATTAAAGCATTTTAACGTAATTTTACAAATATGATTGCATTACTTTTTTACTTTCTCGTATACGTAGTATAGAGAAAGTATAATAATCGTCCAAAACTTCGAGCCGGTAATTTTTTGACAAATCTTCACGCTCTAGGCCACCCTGAGTTCGAAAAGTACATTTTTAGAAAATGTGCGGCCGTTTATCAGTCAGTCTGTGACGAAGGTAACTCAAAAATGCTTTGAGCTAGATTTATGAAATTTGGTATACGGTTCTTATACCAAATATGTAGATTTCTATCAAATTTGTCCAAAATCCGCTCAGAAAAAAAATTATCTGTCTGAAAAAACTCGATACTACAAAACGAAGGTAGCTAGATGGATAAAATTCGAGCAGAGAATCAACATCCATAGTCAAATTTTGAGCCAAATCCAGCCAGAAGTACTGACCATCAATCGGTCAGTACTTTTAGAAACATGTAAACACGATAACTCAAAGTCGCAGTGACTTAAATATGTCTAATATGTCATGTGATCTTATGTCTACAAGCGTCGTTTTATGCCAAATTTTTAGTTCAATCGTTTTGGGGAAAAACTTGTCTAAAACACAAATTCGATTTTCGGATATTACCGACCGCAAGCCAGTGATTAATCGTCAAATAACTCGCCAAGGATAACACGATAGATTGAGTAAAATTGCTGAATTCACGCCAAAGTCTAATATTTCGTAACTATTGTAAGCAAATACTGTATAAGGATCTTCTAGAATAACACCTTTATTAGAGAGTATGCGAGAAAGTTTTAGGAAGACCACTTCCGCTAGTCTTTTTTATTTACTTTTTTAGCTTCTACTGTGCTCAATTAGTATTTTGATTTTTTTTTTCTGTATTAGGAACAAATATTTATCGTCTCTAAAAATGATATGAATAAAATAACATCAACTTTTACTAATCTTATCGTTTCAGTTTCATTAAAAAAACCTGTTTAACCCTTTAAAGGTCCATTTTTTTCTAGTCATATTATGTTAAAATATTTTTAGGCTTGAAATTAGAATAAGAAAAGGGATTCATTTAGCTTATGAGATAAAATTTAATTTGATTCATTAATTCATTTGGTTCATTAATAATTAAAAACAAATCAAGACACATCATTTAGTCTGAGATAGAGAACTGAAGTATGTTAGTTTCTGTTTTACTAAAAAAAAATTTGTCAGAACTTATGCCAACCTACATAATTTCATACAAAGATTGATAAATTTGGTGGGAAGCATACTTCCCACGGCCCTAGAAAGGGTTAACTGTGAATTTGCGTTTACGCATTTAACAGTAAACAATAACATTTGAAAATAGGATTTAGTATTTTTATAAAATGTTACCTACAAATACCTCTTTAAACTTCAAAACGTGTCAATCAATGGAAATATAGAAGAAATCGTAAGAAAATATCCTCTATACTCCTCTGTACCCAACAGTGATGTGACACAAAGACATTCTACAAAATTTCTAATGCATTTGCGCACTGATAACTATTCTTCATCTGAAATGAACAGTGGCCTTAACTATGTGGCTATTAACTTAACGATTTTAACTATGTGGTACCGTATGGTCAAATATGGCTTTTGCACCTATAAACATCATCAAAACGAACTAAGCCATGTGCTTGATTGTGGGTAATCAGTGCTGTGGCGCGGTTATCAAATTGCATTTTAGGAAAATGAAAACTTGACATTACGATGAGGATCAAAGTCGTCTTCCGCAATTCATATTGTGTCGGGTAAACTGTTAGGATACTTAATTGTGTTTCCGTATACCAATGATCAGACTAATGCCTGTGCTAAATGTATCTATCATTTGATTACAGTTTAATATTCGATAATGCAGAATACTTATCCACGACTTTCATGCCAAAAAAATTAATTGAAAGCAACATGACTTTTAAAGGTTAAATTTCCATCAACATATCTTAAAGTAAAGGATGAGAATTCCCCCTTGCGGCATTTTTATTGCCTCTAAACCTCGAGTTTATGGCGTTGGCTCTTAATCTTTACGTGTGATTTTTATCTCTTCAGAATATTCGAATTCACGTACTCGTCAAATATTCTTCGAAAATTATCGCTAAGATCTTTTAAGGATGTTTTTTTAAGTATCAGGTTAGCATAAAGTTTGTTCCTTGATAAAAATACATAAAAATTCCCAATTATTCTTATTTATAAAATGGTTGCCATTATGCACCAGTTTCATAAGTACAGAAAGAAATAACAGAAAATTTTCCAAAACCTTTAGTTTTGTTTAAACTTATATTTAAATAACATACATTATTGAAGATACAGTTAGACTTTTTTGAAATAATTATCATTACTTTTTTTTTAACATTGTCAGAAGACTTTGACATCATCTGAGTTGGCGATCCTCTTTTTCACCAACATATTTGATGTGCCCCAGGGCGATCATCGCTAGAGACATTTTGAAATACATTTTCTTTCGTTTCCAGTGTTGGAAAAGATTGCAACGTGCCCATCACGACTTCAAAGAGCACAACCGCTTACTAAATAATCTCATTGCCATGCCATTAGTCTATTCTCCTGTTATGTCTGCAGGTTAAGAACCTTGATTTCAAGCACTCCATGACATTCCCCTCAATTTGATATATCCAAGAGCAGCATGGGCATTTTACTTTAGCCGCTGCTTTTATTTTAGAACGTATGCTGTTATTGGATTGATTATGAAAGTATTGAAATAATTTAAATTCTGCACGTGATGCAGGAAGGGGGTATACTTTTTAATATATAACGCATATTTAAAAAAAAATTAATATAATAATAAAGAACTGCTTTTGGACACCAATCAGTTCCAGAATGACTTTTTAGGATGTTAAATTTATTAATATGGAATGTATGCAAGCAATTTTTTTTCTTATTGTTTGATAAGATTGAAAAACTTGAATTTAATTGAATTTGTCTACAAGTAAATTATGTTTGTAGTATAAGTTATAAATTTTTTAATTAGATTTTAAGTTTTGAAACTGTGGGAGTTATTCTATCCTAAATAACTTCCTCATTCCGGACTGTGCTGCGTAATCTTTATCTGGTCATAAACTCTTTCATTTCAGCACTTAGAGAAAGTGACGTGTATTAAATTTTATTTCTAACGAATCACAATGAATCATCCTTTCCGATTTTATCGGTTGCCTTTACATCGACTCGAATCGGGCGAGTAATATCGTTTTATTCATCACACACACACAAAAAAAAATGCCTCTGTAACTTTGTCGTTTTTAGTCAATATAATACAATGGGTATATTTTCTCTGCGAATTTTCGTGGAAAAGAAGATAATTCTTTTATAGGATTTTTTGATAAAAATTTTAAAGAAGGGGAAAAAAACAAAACAAACAATGTTTATAAGAGTTAAAATTCCAAAAAAAAAAAAAAAAAAAAAAACTTATACAAATTTTATGAAACGAATCAAATTACTGTGAAATTTTATGATTAAAAGTAACACGCACGCACGCACGCACGCACGCACACACACACACACACACACACACACACACACACACACACACACACACACACACACACACACACACACACACACACACAATGTGTTTTAAAGAATGTGTAAGTACATTTTAATTACGCTTCTTTACGTATTTATGTTTTGGTATTGTTACGTAATAAGTTTGGTATTACGTATTTTAAGTATGGCAAGTACAATCGTAAAAATCATTATTTAGATACTTGACCATAAAAAATATTGAAGTCCATAATAACTATAGAATGAATAGATCCTTTATTTTAAAAACCTTTTTTGTACAAAATGTATATTATTTTATTCAACCTTTATGAATGTAATAAAACATATTCTTTCATTGACAAAAGGAAAGAAGGAAAAGAAAGGGGAAGTAAACTTTTGCAAATTCTTTATGAATATCCAACTGTTGTCAGATAAACAATATCTACTTACAGTTATGATTTTCGTTTAATTGTAGATAACGAATTTTATTGATAAAAATATTTAATAAATTAAAATTATTCATCAGTTTATGGAACATTATAATTATTTTTTTCATCAAAACAGCCTTTTTTAAAAAAAATATTGTCTGCATGCACCCAGTTTGAACTGTTAAAATATATAGTAATCCGTCTGTAGCGAAAATTCTTGAGTTAGAAAAATAATAATAAGTGGACAGAAATATTTTTTTTCGATATCTATCCATGTATATATAATATATTACACATTTGATTATTTTGATTACAGAAATAAAACTTTAAATGCAATTATCAATTAAAATACCGTGGAATTTCCGGAAACTTTCCTCGATATTTTTATCGTCTGATCTTTTTTAATAAGAATTTATTTACTACAGAGTTTACCATCTCAATAGCTTACTTCCAACATTAATTTTGAAAATTATATTTACTGGCTCATAATTTATTCTTTAGATGTCAACAAGCTTATGACGTGACCTTTCAGCCATTTTAAAAGTTTGGCGCTCGTTTTTTTAAAGTGATTTTCTTTATTCTAATTAAAAAAAAATTATGCATATTTTTTGCTTTAACACTTGAATATCGCTTAAATTATTTAGTTTGTGACATAGAGACGGAAGTTAAGGTAAAATTATTCTTTTATTAGGCTTAACATCGCTTTCGTTTAGTATATTTTTAGAACATTAATTTTCATTAACTTTTGAAAAGAACGCTAAAGTATTTATTGTTGATTGGCATGTTCATTATCTTGTCATATATTTTTGAGGATTTTCTCAGAGGCTAGTGTAGTCCGTATTAAAATCCCAGGTATTAAATTCTTCCCTTGCTGCTTGTGCAGATTTTAGTTTGCAGTCTTTTATCTTTGTATGGAAAATTATCTTTTCTGTTTAGGTAATTCTGTTTATTTTTAGATTGTGGAGGTTGATTTTAGTTTCTCGTTCAAAAATAACTTCGTTTTCATTAATTTGTTATTTTAATATATATTTATTATCTTTTAAAAGATAACAATTTTAGTTCGTTGCCATAAGGTGAAATATAATGTTGTTTGAATATTAGTATTTTTCAATAAAAATAAAGAGTAAATAGATATCAAATGTAAGGATCTGAACTAATCGCAAAAGTCATCAAATATGTTCTGGAAAGACGATACTGATTATGAAAGTCACTAGTTTATCAGTCTCGATGAACTTTGCTCTAATTCTGAGTTGCTGACAAGTTTCATGGCTTTATGTTATAATCATTTTTCTAATAATTTGCAGAAAAAAGAAAGAAAGAAAGTTTGACTTTTACTTTCTGGTATACATAGTATAGGGAATGTAAAATAATCCTCCAAAAATTCGAACTCGAAATTTTGACAAATCCCCATGTTTTAAATCATTCTGAGTTCGAAAAACACATTTGCGGAAAATGTCCATCGTCTGTGACAAAGATAACTCAAAAACGTTTTGAGCTAGATGATTGAAATTTCGTATATGGTCTTTACACCAAATTTGTAGATTTTTATCTCAAATTTTGAGTAATATCTGTTCAGAGGAATTTCGTTTGTACGGCTATTCGTATATTAGTTTACATGATAATTATAAAATGTAGAAAGCTAGACAGATAAGATTCGGTAAATAGATTTAACATCTGTAGTCCAGACTCCTGTAAAATTTTGAATCAAAATCAACTACGGGTTGACTATTTATCGATTTGTACTTTCAGAAGCATGTAAACGCTATAATTCAAAAACAGAATGACTTAAACATATGAAATCTGGTATGTAATTTTGTAACTATTTTTGTATCAAATCTTTGTTTCAGGCGGTTGAGAAAAATGTGTTTAAAGCACAAATTCTGTTTTCGATTACTATTAACTGCCAGGTATTAATCGCCAAAAAAAATTACCAAGAATCATTTTATTCGCTGAAGAGGTTAAATTCACGCCAAAAGTTAATATTTCGTAACTGTTTTACGCCCATTCCATGCATGATGTTGTCTGGCATAACAAGTGTTTTAGAGAGTATCCGAGAAAGTTTCGGAGAGACCACTCGTGCCGGTTGAATTAATAATTGATGAAGAAAATAATTATAGAATAACTGCTTGCATTTTGTTCTGATAATGCATCTAATTGTGTATCGAGTTCTCTCTGTCAAATTAATGAGTAACAGGTTGGAGTAAATTCAAACATTGATATAGTAGTCTCATATCAAAGATGACTGAGTAAATAATCTAAAAAATGAATGATTTCAAATTGCATTGATACAAATCGCATTTTCTTTATAAAATTGTGTCGAAAAGTGCTGCTTTATTCGGGTTCAAAACTATTGTAGTGTTAGCCTTTTAGAAGTTTATTGGATCTAAATTTTATCTAGGGGGTGAATAAATTTAAATTTGTGCATTACTTTCGATTTTTTAAGGTAATATATATGTATAACTATAACTTTTAACCACCCACATTACTGCACCTTTCCTTACTTGTTCTATGGCATATTGGATTTAAAAATTAAAGTAAATTAGCACGCTAATATTTTACATACGTCCTACAGTATGACTGATTGCACTGAATTCATATTTCGTGCATTTGAAATCATTATCAACTGTAAGAAAGTGTGTGTGTGTGTGTGAAAGAATCGTGCCAATTTATGATGTAGAACCATCATACAGAATGGTGTCTTAAACTCTTTATATACCGAACCCCCCCCCCCTTCTCTCTACATATATATGTGTGTGTGTGTAATTATATCTTTTAATCTAATTTAAATCCTAATTAATTTCCTCATTTTTATCTTAAATTCATCTTAATTTCATTCTAAAATGTTCTCTTATTTTTTTATCCAATTCCCAATTTTTTTATTTATTTAATTAATCTTACACACGCTGTATAAAACTGCTGAATTGAGCAGGTGCAAACACTCAGAGAGAAGGAGTAGAAATCTCTAATGCTTGCCACATTTGCTTAAAGCTACCTAAATTTCCCTTTCCTAAGTATGCACGTGTCAAAGAAATCCCTATGAAAATCTCATTATAAAACCACTGAAAGGAAAAATTTCGGCCTCTTTTGTTCTTGTGACGCGAGGTAGATCATAAGATGCGATCTTTTATGATTGTTTTGTATACTAATTATGTCTCCCGGGATAGAGTAAATCGAAGTTATAAAATTTCAAAAGTTTCTTCCATTCGGCCATGTAACTGCTTATATATATATATATATATATATATATATATATATATATATATATATATATATATATATATATATATATATATATATATATAATATAAAATTTCAAAAGTTTATTTCATTTATAAGATATATGACTTGAAAAGGAAATCCCCCCCCCCATCGATTCTTATTGCTATAGAAATTTCCATAACACCTGGACTTATCCTTAAAAAAGCAACAGTCATGTCTTATTTTTCGTTTCTTCTTTATGAATCCGTTTCCTAAGTATAGCGAAATTTTAACTTTAAATTTAATTTAAATTTATTTTGAGTGTGATGTTAAAAATGACATTTTTTAAGTTTGAAAGCAAGATTTAGCTTAATAAAAGACATAGAAAGCAGAATTAAAGAATTAGAATTAAAGATAGCATAGGTATGAAATTCTACTTTAACAATTTAACTTAAATTATTTGTTTGTTATTTAGAGTTAATTTCTTGTTAATTTAATTCCTTTGAAACTTTAGTTGCCTTTAAGGTTTTTTTTTTTAATCTTGGAAAAATTAACTATGCATAATTGTCTTTAGTAATAAAATTGTTAATCGCTGTCCGCTCCGAAGAATTTTTAATGAATATTTCTAGATACTAAAGTTTCTATATATCGAAAATTCTCTATATCGAATCTTTTTCCTGGATTATCAAGTTCGATACATGAAGCTCCAACTATATTTCTGTCGTATAAAAGCAATAATCTTATTTAAGCTCTTCTGTATTCCTTTTAAGTGCTTTTAGATGTATGTCTGAGCCTTTCTCTGTCGTTTTCCTTGGTTGAAGTGAGTGCTGAAGTGTTTGGACTAATGGGAGAAAAAAATAAAAGTCTTTGGGGCATGAAATGATTTTTGTCACTGCCCTACTCTTTCTTTATGACGAAGGCTGTAATGATAAATGCTTGACCTTGGCTTTCTCTGTGAATCCAAACAACCAACCCGTTTGCCGACTTTTGCCATTCCTTTGGAGATAGGGAAGACGTGGATATAATATTTTAGACAGTTTTTCTCATGGACTTAGAACGTATTTCAAGGAAGTTGTTTATAACTCCCACTCATTTTCAAATTCATTTGATGAGCTTTTGGTTCAGTTTTCTTAATTATATATAATGTTTCACATTTATCCACAGAGAATTGCACTAGTGAGTTATTTTTAATTTCTAATTTTAAAATTGACTTTTAATAGTCTTTTTCTTTATTTGAAATAAACAACTTATAAAGTATGAAACATTTCAAAAAATTGCCATGCAATAAAATGCACATTTTTTCCGCATTACTAAGCTAAAAAAAAGCTAAAAAATATTTTAAAATTAATTTGTCTGAGATCTCCTTCAGTCCAGTGGCCAAAGACAGCTGTCTAGTCAGCATGTTATAATGAACAATATGCTACTGGTAAATGCATCCAACAGAAATTTGGTAGCATTTTGTTGTTACAAATATAAAGGGGAAAAGTTAATAATAATATTTTAGTTATAAATATCAAATGAATGCGATACACGATAGTAATTAAATATTTAAAAAACATAAAAATATTTCTTATTTCCAATTTTTTTTTTTTTTCCTGCTGCCTCAATTTTACTTAATGCTATTCTATTCTGAAAAATGTTGTTATTCCAAATTTAAGGGATTCATTTCATATTTATAACGAAAACATTATTATTGATTTCCCCTCCCCCCTTTATATTTGTAACAACAAAATGCTCTCCGATTTCTGCCAGTAGCGGATTGCTGATTAGTCTGACTAGTCAACTGCCTTGGGCCACTACACTGAAAATGCCAATAATAATTAAATATTTAAAAAAATATAAAAAATATTTCTTATTTCTAAATTGTATTTCTTTCCAATGATACCTCGATGTTTTTGATGCAACATTACAAATTATTGTTTTACAGAGGCTGTTAATTGAAGTATAAGATAATCAATTTATAAATAACATTCTAAATTTTTTTTAAGTAATTCCTATGCTTTATTTAATAATAATGTGAATTATTTAATATGGGAAGACATTGTAGTCATTTTATAATTCATGGAATTTGCATTTTTTTAAAAATAAAAGATATTTAATTGGAAATTAAGCTAAAAGTATTTTTAAATTATCTGCCTGCGATCTCTTTCAGTCCAATGGCCCAAGGCAGCTGTCTAGTCAGCAACAATGTCTAGTCAGCAAATCATAATCAGCAATCCGCTACTGGTAATGCAACCAGCTGAAATCAGAGAGTATTTTGTTGTTACAAGTATAAAGGGAAGATAGATAGTGATAATGTTTTATTTACGAATATCAAATGAACGCTGAAATTGGTATGGATAAAATATTTTTAAAATATATAAATAATTCTTATTTTCAAATTGTATTTTTCCCCCCGATGTCTCGATGTTATTTAATTCTATTGTATTTGGAAAAATTTTATTATTCCAAATTTACCCAAACAACTTCTAATTGTTTCCATTTATTATTTTTGTGTAAGTTCTTTCTGCTTGTGTGTCTTCATTCATTCAAACAAAACATTTGTCTTTTCTAACTAGTTGTTCAACTGAGCATTTTTTCCTCCTCAGTGTTCGCCAATTAACCTTCCTCATTGTTTAATCACTTTATTGTCTGTTATCCTCTGCTCTGAAGATAACTCAGCCCTCGATTCTCGAACTCCACCACTCGCTGGAACACATCTAGCGAAGATAAATCGCTGGAATGCGTGCTCCAACCCTAATTCTCGCGTTCTTATTTTAAAAGGAAAAGCGGCACTTATATTCGGAAGACCATTGTCTCCGTTTTTCTGCTTTTCTGTTCGTGTTTGGTAATCCCCTTTCCCTTTGTTCGAAGCACTGGTGCTTTTATGGAAATCATCTTTTGTCTGGGGTGTCAAAAAAGAGCGGAAATGCTTCAAGCGTGAATGCTTTATTCGCCGCGCTATAGTGTTTCATTAAATGCTGCGTCTGTTACTATGACTTAGATGTGGATTGTTAGTAATTTATATTATAGCGTCTTGCGTAGTTGAAATGTTGCTGTCCTCCAATTCGCTGAAACACTGTTAGATAATTTTTTTGTGTGTGTGTTTTACAAATAATGGAGATGGAACTGTCAGCGACAGTTAGAATGTGGGTCACTTTTTGAAACCTACTTGTTTGCAAGGACATGTTATTATCATATCGTGATAATGTAAAGGTTTTCCATAATTCATAAGCAGTAATAGAATTTCCGATAAAAGTTTCTTTTCTGTTGTATTTAGTAATGGATCGGGTGAGTGGTGTATTTCTGTTAAAAGCAATTGTGTTTAAATGCATTTAAAAGACTTGCACAGGTGTTAACCATATTATGTGAAATCATGCGTATTACATTCTTGCCTTTTAAAAATTTATTTTGAATCATTTAATAATTAGCCAAAAATATATTCTAATAATATCAATCCTAATTACATTTCTGACACACAGAAATATATTTTTTGCTAAAAAAATCATTCAAATAAAATTTGGGATTTATTCATTTTAATTTTATTATAAGTAAGAATGAATTTTTATGATCCCATCTCTCAGTTATGTCATTTTACTCGTCTTCTGTTTAGGAATGAATAGCATCTTATAGGGTTTAATATATATCAAGATTTAAAAAAAAATTGCTCTTTTTGGCGCAGTTGTAGCAAGGGGAAAAAATTCATCTAGAGCATGCTGGAAGACAAAGAAGGTTCCTTTACATCTAAGTTATTATCTGACTACATAATTTGTTGATGTTAGGCATAACAGTCAAAATGAAGGTTTAAAAATCACTAACTTCTAAGATAGTGCAGTTATCGAAAAAAATTAAATACAAAAGTTGTTCCTCTTAATGGGGCTAATTTGGATAATTTAATTTGTTTTTCTATTTTCAATATTATGAAAGTTATATGGAAATGAAAATGTCACTCCCACCATTTCCACCCTTTTTGAGCTAGATGGGCCATTCATGAAGTCATCCGACTTACATTTCTAACAACATATTCTAAGCCAGATAAAATTCACTAATAATATACAGGGTGTTCATTAATTATTGTCGGGGTTTCCATACCTCATAACTTTCGAATAAAAAATATTACGCAAAAATCGATTACGTATTCGTAAATTACAACTCAAAGAATTTTATTAATGATATTAAAATGTAAAGCAAATGCGCTAAGATCGCTTTGTTGCCAAGTAAAATTCTTTGAGTTGTAATTTGTATTTTGAGTTGTAAATTATATTAAAGTGTAAAGCTTGCACAATTTACACTTTGTAGGCATTCAGCTGAAGGCGATTATGTATTCGTAAATTACAACTCAAAAAAATTATGTATTCGTAAATTACTACTAAAAAAAAATTATGTATTCGTAAATTACAACCCAAAGAATTATGTATTCGTAAATTACAACTCAAAGAATTATGTATTCGTAAAGTACAACTCAAAGAATCGCCTTCAGCTGAATGCCTACAAAGTGCAAATTGTGCAAGCTTTACGCTTTAATATCATTAATAAAATTCTTTGAGTTGTAATTTACGAATACGTAATCGGGTTTTGCGTAATATTTTTTATTCGAAAGTTATGAGGTACGGAAACCCCGACAATAATTAATGAACACCCTGTATATATATAATATAACTTTTGAACGAAGGTCGATTTGAGGCTCTAGGGACCATAATCGTTAAAGAACTGAAGAAATTTTTCAGGAGTCTTGTCATGCGAACCTTTGCAATAGATAGTCTTCTTATAAGGAATATATCTAAAAAATCATTCCCAGGATGAAGAAATATTTATCACTTAGCTTTAAAATTTAAAGCAAATGTATCAATTTCGTTTTTACGTCCCTTTTCCTTTTGATTAATGTCTTAGGCATCTATTAATTCTTTCCCCCTTTTCTACATCACTGCTTAATAGTGTCTTTTACGTATGATTAAAGAGTGGTGTATTGAGGGTAAGTGCCTTCAGGGATATAACACGATTTTTTTTCGCACCCATCAATGGTTTAACAAGGATAAATAGTTCCTGGGGTATGGTATTATTTTTTAGATTTTTTTTTTTACCCTCTTGATATTCCTGACTCTTCATAAAGTGGCTTTAATGATTTTTCTCCTTGGCGTCTCCTTATCCTTCCGCCGAGACATCAATACCCCGTCCCCTTGACCCCTGGTCGCTACGCCTGTGGTATGTTCTAATATTAACGACGTCAGCGTTTAAATTATGAAGACCCTCTTTAGTTAAATAAATTCCTAGTTAAGAAATTTATAAATTGAAAGAATTGATTTGTTTCCTCTACATTTAAGATTTAGGTTCAGTCATTTTTAGTTGGTGGAAATTTGAAATTCGGAAATTAAACCTCTAGGTTCAATCTATTTCGAAGGGGTAATAGAAGAGCGATGGAATTCTTTGCATTGCTAAAGTCTTGCTTAGTTATTTATATTTGATGAACTATAGATTAAATAACTATTGAACTTAATCAGTCTCACAATTTTTTTTTCAAGCAATATAGATAGACGACCAGTTTTGTATTTTGACCAATAATTAAAATAATTGCGTTGTCTTTTAAATAATTTTAAGTGGCGAATGCGACCAGAAAATCATTATAAACTTTTATTAGTTTTTTAGATTGTAAGAGAACGTTAAATGTTAATATTTAAGTTCAGCCGTTTTTATTTGACGGTGTCAGAGTTCGAAAAGTGGTGTTCCAAATTAAATCTGTTCCATTTTGAGATGGTGCAACTCTCTGGAATTCATTTAAGCAGAACAACGAAAAAATTCATCTATACCTAATTAATTAATTTTAATTGTTTTAAGTTAGAATTACGCTCTAACTTGCTCGATTTGGTGTTGTGTCAAATTTCGGAATGTGCTCTTTTTGTTATGATGCCATTTTTAATTCGGAGTAACCAGATTTTATTTAGGTCCAAATCCAAATGTATTTTTATTTAGGTTTCGGTATACGAAATTAGTCTGATCTTATTTCCTAACCAGTGTGAGTGATTTCCCACAAAACTTTCTAACATACTCTGTAATAAAAGTGTTATCCTAGAGAACACCTTGAACGGCATTGGCGTAGAAAATTTAAAAAATATTAATCTTTGGCGTGAATTTAGCATTTTTATTGTATCTGTCATATCATGCTTGGCGAATTATTTGCCGATTAATCCCTAGCATGTTATTAACAGTATCCGAAATTCGTATTTGTATTTTAAATGCGTTTTATCCAACCGATTAAAATCAAAATTTGACACATAACTACCCTTGTAGTCAGAAAATGACGTACCAAATTTGATATATTTAAGTCACTGCGTCTTTGAGCTATAGCGTTTACATGTTTTTGAATGTACAGACCGACAGACGTACAACCGCTCATTGGATCTGGCGCAAAATTTGATATGTATGTCTACATTACAGATGTTAAATGTGTGTACCGAATTTTAACCATTTAGCTCTCTTCGTTTTGTTGTTATTGTGCTAACTTATATTCGAACAGCCGGACAGACAGACAGACTTCTTCTAAGCGGATTTTGCTCACAATTGGATAGAAATCTACAAATTTAATATAAATACCTATGCACCAAATTTCATACATCTTGATTAAAGGGGTTTTTAGTTATATTTGTCACAGACAGACGGACGGGCATGTTCTAAAAATGTCTTTCTCGAACTCAGGCAGATTTGAAACTTGGAGATATCGTCAAAATCTGGAGTTCAAATTTGTTTGACGCTTACTATGCTTTCTCTATACTAGGTATATCAGAAAGTAAAAAGCAATGTGCAGGAATTAATGAAATACTGTGAAAAGTGTTCCATTACTTTAATCTTTTTGGTTTTTTAATAATAGTTCTCTAAATTGCCGAATTCCAGAGCACAATAAATCAATCTTATACAATTCTTGTTATTACCTTGCTTAATTGTAGAAATTGGACTTCCGATATTAGATATTTCATAAACTATATTTATTTTTTTTAAAATATTTGGGACTAATTGATGTAAGTAAGAAACAATAAATTAAAATGAAATCATTTTTTTTTTCAATTCATCCTAATTCATAATTGAAATAGACTTAATATTTCTGAAGAATTTGTTGTTTTTGCAATGAATTTCAGCTGGATAAGTTATGAAGTGTTGACTGCTCACCAAGCTTGCTGGGTGGACAAATAACTTTTTTGAAAGTTACAAAATATTTGCGTGTTCAATTTATCCTGCTCACGTGTGTACCTGGTTTTAGTGGATATAATGTGTGTGTATTAGATAATACTTCATGGCACAACATGATTAATTTATAAGTAAAGAATTATTAACTCTGAGTTAAATTGGTTCTTTAGTCGATATTAAAATAACCGAAATGGATTTATGCGTGCGTGTCCGTTGGTTTTATTTATTAACATATTACTTTATTGTATTTTTTTTTCTTGTACTAGTATTAATAATTTATATGGGCATAATTCAATTGTACGCATGAAGGTTAAATAAATAAATTGAGAAAATATGTCATTCATGTGTTTGAAACCTAAATATATATTCTTTTATTTGAACTAATATTTATAAAATTGATTTTGCACTGTTTTTACCATGCATTTTTATTATAAATTATCGAAGGGTTAAAACGACCAACTTG
This sequence comes from Argiope bruennichi, assembly GCF_947563725.1. Classification (NCBI taxonomy): domain Eukaryota; kingdom Metazoa; phylum Arthropoda; class Arachnida; order Araneae; family Araneidae; genus Argiope; species Argiope bruennichi. The sequence goes on from NC_079156.1 coordinate 112,042,900, forward strand.
TCCATTCAGAATATTGGCTCATAAACTATTTATATGGTGCGCTGCTTTTAGGGACCAGCTTATTCGCCTGGAATATTGACTTAGTTATAAATATCTAATGTATTTATAATGCGTATATATTAGCAGCGCACGAGCCGTAAGTTAACCCTTTCGCGACGGAGAGCTCAGGAATTGCGCTTTAGGCGGCCGACGTAACGGTGGAAGATCTACCGCGCAGATAACTCGATGCGCGAGTGTTCTGAACGTGGTGTGCGAATCTGATTTTGCTGGTCATTTTCCTGAGGCAGCTGGCCGGCATGCCGATCAAACAATAATATAAGTCAAAAAACTACCTATAAAAACCTTTTAGAAACCTATTTGTGGGATATGTCACAAATGAGCGGCACCAAAAGGCGCTGTACGTTCGGAGATAGCAACTCTGCCTGAGCGCCTGCAGGTGCTGTTCTCTCAGAGTGAACGTCTATAGCTGAGCGCCTAAAGCCGCTGTTCGCCGCGAAAGAGTTAAAATTACAACGTGCAACTAGGTGTCCGATATTGCCGATAATTATAATTTTTATGTAGTTTTGGTGTTTTGTTAACTTCTTTAAGGAGTTTCAGAAAAAAAAATAGTAGAGTATATGTAAGACAACTAAAATAATGCTACTTAAATTTCTATCTCAGTTTGAAATATAACCTTTCTTTGCCTGATATTTTCTTCTTTTTTTATGAAATAGATCAGGGTGATATAATTCATAGTCTAGATTAAAGAAAAAATGTTTGAAAAAATCCTAGTGTGAATATATAATGTAAAATAATTAAAAAACAGTATAATGGAAATATCCATCATCCTACAAATTTACATATTAAGCTCGATACAAAATCTTCAATGTCCCTCTCTTTTAAATTTCTCCACTCATTATCGCTTTTATTAGCAAAAAAATCTCAGATTAGTTATAAAAAATATTCAGCAAATCGCACGTTTTTCTTCCAACCACAAAAAACAGCGGAATGACAAGTTCAAACCTGCTATAATGATTGTGGCATTTGATTTTTTTTGGCAGCTACGTTCCTTATTACGCAATAGTCGTGAAAACAGTTGCCAGCAACAACCCATTTACAATGCACCTGTTTTGAGTGCAATTTTTTTTTTTTCACTAAATGTTATGATGGAAATTTCTATCATCATGCAAAGAAGGGTTAAAAATACTTTGCTAAAAGATCAGTGAATACCTAATTATTCATAAAGGAATGAAATCATACCCAACTGTACATATAATAGGGGAATCTAATGCACACGTATGGTGGCTAGATTTTAATACAGTTGTTTAATTTAACTATGTCGTAGTTTTAGTAAATGTTGTCAACTTTTTCATTAACATCTATATCTATACTTATAAATAAAGCTCAATGTGTGTGTGTGTGTGTGTGTGTGTGTGTGTGTGTGTGTTGGCTCTCTACAGGCCAGGTCTTTTCACATACAGCTACCAAATTTGGTACATGTATACCTTAGAGGTCGGAAATGTGCACCTGGGGTCCCTTTTTTTGAAATTTTAATTAGAATTTTAATTATTAATTAAAAATTAACTTTCCCGCCAAAAAATCTTCCATTTTCCCCACCGCCAAATGAGTAGGGCTTTAGTTTTTTCCCCAACAGTAATGAGGCTAGGCTTAAGATTTTTCGGCTGATTATTTCAAACGATTCTGTTTATTTTCTTAATGTTTGATGCATTTAAAATTAAACATTGTTAATGAATCCATGTTTCAGATTCATTCTGAAGTAATTTTGAATTAAAATAACACAGAATAAAGGAAATTAAAAATGTATAATCTGCATAGCGTTACCCCAACTGGCGTAGAAAAATTCACGCATGCGCATTGTGTTCTGATTGTTTGCATCTATTTTTAACGGAAGCTGACTAGATTTAAATTATTTTTAGGTTAGTTGCATGCTTTTGTAATTAAATTGTATTTATGTTAATTTAAGTTCATCGTTTTTTAAGTAATTTTTTTAACCTGTTTTCGACCGATTATTTTAAACGATTCTGTTTATTTTCTGAGTGTCTGATGAATTTAAAATTAAACATTCTTAATTAATAAACCTGCTCATAATGAATCTGAAAAAATTTTGTTGACAAATTCTTGAGATTCTTTAGTGCCCATAAGGTTTAATTGTTCAGTGACTTTGTTTTCAGTAATTATATTACAAAAAAAAAAAATATGCTTTTCTTTAGTAAAAAATATGTGGATTGAAATTTGAAGCTTTAAAATAATTTAATGAAGAAGCTATTAAAAGTAGGAATTACATAAAATATTTAATTATTAAAATTTTAACGAGCATTAAGATTGGCAAACCGGCTGATCGCCAAAGGCGGCTAGTAACAAATAAAGTTTTGTCAAGATTACTATATCTTTAATTACAGCACACTCAAAATAAATTATTTATAACTGCGTATCACAATCAAATTTTTGAAAAACGCTGTATTTTACAATATATTTTTGTAAAGATTTTGAAGCAATTTTTTGGATGGTTTAATAATTTTGAATATACTTTATTTCATATTTTATTTGCTTTCTAGGATGTTTTTATTATTGAGAGAAACGACTCTGGTTTTTACAATATATGTTTACAAATACTTTTAAGATACATTTTTAATTGTTTAAAAATTTTTTATATACTTTATTTCGTATTTTATTGTCATTCCTGAAGTTTTTATAGTTGAAACTTATTTGAACGAACGTTTCTGTTCTTTACAATATACGTTTACAAAAGATTTTTAAGAAACTTTTTGAATGGTTTAACAATTTTTATTATACTTTATTTTGTATTTTACTGGCGTTTTCAGATGTTTTCATTATTCGAATTTTTTTCAAAGAAACGATGGTCATAGCTTCAGAATTCTCCCAGTTATGTTTTGAAAGTCGAACTTTATTTCATAGGTCTTTCCTCTTCAGATGAAATTACAAAATAAATGTTGGCAACAGCTATTCAAATTCTGTGAACTCTTTTCTCTGGTCAGGACGTAAATTCCCAAATCGATGTAGGAAGTAAGAATTGCAAACTCGTTTGAGATTCGAAACGCCGCCTTGCGCAGCTGGGGCATTTCTTTTTCAAAATAGTCTGTCACTTCGTTTTCTTTCCGGTTGTCTTTCTTTCTAAAAAAAATTTTTTTTAAGTATCTTTATAGTAAAAACTGGATAGAAAATATTTTTTTCGTTGTATAACTTAGTGGATTTTTCGGCTTACTGAATACACATGTTTAGAATATAAAATACCTTTCTTGTAATATACTTCAGAAATATATCTGCCAAGATTTTTCGAAGGCGTTTGAATATGAAAGTTGCCCAGGAATTATTTTATGTTTAGTATTTAATATTACTTTGTGGTAATTTTCAGTGAGTTTCTCAATTTTCAGCAGAAAAAATATTTAAATACCTTTACAGTTGCGAATTTGTATGCATTTTCAGTGAACTGGTAGTAGATTTTCAAATTGGTAATATGATTTACCTAAAAATATGCTGCTAAATTTTTATTCAGTTCCAAAAATTCCAATTTTTCAGATTCGAGTCTAAATTTCGCTAAAGATCCACTGCTTATGTCGACCTGGTGCATTTGTTGACACATATTCCTCATGTTGTTTTTTTCATGTCATGTCATTCCTCATGTCACTATTTTCGTGACCTTATAGGTTCAGGTATTTTCGTGATCTTATAGGTTCAGGCATTTTCGTGACCTTATAGGTTCAGGCATTTTCGTGACCTTATAGGTTCAGATATTTTCGTGACCTTATAGGTTCAGGTATTTTCGTGACCTTATAGGTTCGGGTATTTTCGTGATCTTATGGGTTCGGGTATTTTCGTGATCTTATGGGTTCAGGTATTTTCGTGATCTTATGGGTTCAGGCATTTTCGTGATCTTATAGGTTCAGGCATTTTCGTGACCTTATAGGTTCAGGCATTTTCGTGACCTTATGGGTTCGGGTATTTTCGTGACCTTATGGGTTCGGGTATTTTCGTGACCTTATGGGTTCGGGTATTTTCGTGATCTTATGGGTTCAGGCATTTTCGTGACCTTATAGGTTCGGGTATTTTCGTGACCTTATAGGTTCAGGTATTTTCGTGATCTTATAGGTTCGGGTATTTTCGTGATCTTATGGGTTCAGGTATTTTCGTGATCTTATGGGTTCAGGTATTTTCGTGATCTTATGGGTTCAGGCATTTTCGTGACCTTATAGGTTCGGGTATTTTCGTGACCTTATAGGTTCGGGTATTTTCGTGACTTTATAGGTTCGGGTATTTTCGTGATCTTATAGGTTCAGGTATTTTCGTGACCTTATAGGTTCAGGTATTTTCGTGACCTTATAGGTTCAGGTATTTTCGTGACCTTATAGGTTCGGGTATTTTCGTGATCTTATGGGTTCAGGTATTTTCGTTATCTTATAGGTTCAGGTATTTTCGTGATCTGACCGCGGTTGAAAATTTTAAGGCATGTCCCAAAGTTGATCTCGCGTTTATTCAAAATTGTACGTTAATCTGGAAAATATGTGTGGATATATTCTGTTGAGGCCGTGGTGGCCTGGTGGTAATATTTTGACTATGGAACTGGATGTTTTCAGGCTCGAGACCCGATTCCATCAAAGAATGTAAGCTCGTCGTGTAAGCTGGTCTGGTGCCTTCCTTAGGGGCCAAACGTCCTCCCACTGGTGTGGTGTGAAAGTCTGGAGAGGGGGGATGCCAACTCAGGTTTCTCCTCGTCATCTGACCACGGTTCAAAATTAACAGGTCCGTTCCAAAATGGCCTTAGTGTTGCTTTTAAACGGGACGTTAATATAACTAAACCGAACTATTTCCTTCTGTTGCATTTAATGTGCTTTTAGAAAAAAATGGAAAATCTCATTTATTTTGTATCTGAAAAATTAGTACAGTTCTAGGGATTGGTACCATTTGGCGATATTTTTTCTCTACCAATTCGACCAAATTTTCTCGCCAAGCCCCGCGGACGCTGTAATCTTCAGAATTTTTTTTTTCAACATTATGACTACTTTCAAGAGACGCTGGCGACTTTATCTTTAAAGTTTGGCGCCAAATTTGGCGGTACCCGTCACTAGGATTTAGCTGAAAAATTAAAGAGGCAGCGCTTGAAATTCTACTTTGATAGATAGTTTTTATTCAAATTGGGCATTTAGAAATATTCTTCTCTCTCTCTCTCTCCCCCTCACAAAACCTAATGACAAAATCATTTACTAGAACTTCTTTATTTTCATATTTTCTCAGTCGAATATTTTCATTTAGTAAAATTCACGAAATCCTTATTCCGAGTGTCACTCTACTGATTCTACACTCTACTGCTCTCATATAAAAGAAAGATTAGATACTCTTTTATTTCAATGAAGCAAAAGGAAAAACCTGACATTTATATTTTGTCAGATATTTGTTTTTTCTTTACTACTGTTAATGTTTGAAATATTCAACAGCAATTAATTAAATTTTGAACTGTAATATTTTTCATGGCTTTGAGAAATGCGATATTTAATCTGCCATATAATCACCAACAAGAATTGGTTAGTTCTTGAACTGTCATATTTATTCAAGGCTTTTGAAAAATGTTCGCAATATTTATTCTGTCATTTAATCACCGTCTCTTACTTTATGCTTTACTTTTATTTTGCAAAATTCTATTTCAGAATTACTTGAGTGAAGGATCGATAATCATAAAGAATAAATGCTAATATATGTAATATTCTTATAATAAAATGTGCCAGAGTTTATTTCGCGGGATCTCTTGTGAATTCAAAATTTTTTTCATCTCGAGGAAAGATTGTCGTATCAAGAGAGAGATTGAAAAGGGCAAAGATACAAAATTATTTTCTCTGAAAAATATTCCGTATTAAGGATATAGATTCGGTCCAACTATTTTATTAATGTAGATAAGACTTATGTCTAAAAGTACAATCATTTGTGTTGATGTCAATTGCAAGACTCGGAATAAGCAATAAAATCATTGAATAGAAGTGACAATTTTTGATAATTTCATACTTTGAAACCGAGCTGGCTGCTCTTTTTCAGTTGCTCTTCAAACATGCCATTATAGACTAGTTTTTACTTTCTCTATATTAAGTATATTTGAAGAAGTAAGTATATTCGAGTATTTGAAGAATCTCCATATTTTAGAAATCTCTGATTTCGAAAAACACACTTTTGGAAAATGTACCTCTTGGAGAGATTCAATAATGATGACGAACCTTTTTTGTTTTTTTAGAGATTTTATTGTTTCTCCGCTTTCGGGAGTTTCTTTGAGCTTTGCCTTTCGGCGTGCTGCTACGTCGATGACATTAACAAAGCCTGATGGTTTTTTACATATACCGCTAGAGGGCGTTACAAGTGAGAGGCGGGCCAACATGCTTACGTAACACCTCTGTCTGTGACAAAGATAACTCAAAAACACTTTGAGCAAGATAGATGAAATTTAGTATATAGGCTTAAAATTTTTGGATTTTTATTAAATTTCGAGTAAATTCTATTCAGAGGAAGTCTCTCTATCTGGCTGTGCGAATATAAGTTTGCTCAATAATTGCAATAAGAAATAGAGCTAGATTGACAGAATTAGATACACAAAATTCATATCTATAATCTAGACAACTATCAGATTTTAAGCCAAATCCAAAAAGGGATTGCCCATCACTCAGTCTGTACTTTCAGAAACATATAAAAGCGATAATTTAAAGATGCAATGACTTAAATATATAAAATTTGGTTTGTGATTTTGTTACTACAATTGAAGTTTTGTGTGAAATTTTTATTTGAATCATTTGGAAGAAACGCGTCTGAAACACAAATTTGATTTTCGAATGCTATTTTCTGGATACCAAGGAATGAGTCGCCAAAACACTCGCCAAGGGACACACGATAGATTCAGGAGAATTGCTAAATTCACGATGCAAGTTAATATTTCGTAACTATTGTACGCCAATGCCATGCAAGACCTCCACTGGGATAGGGTCTTTATCAGCGAATATGCAAGAAAGTTTTAGGAAAACATCGTTGGATGATTATATAAGGCTAGTGATCATTTGTTTCTGCCATTTTGCCCTTCTTTCTTACTTCTGCTTTTGTGCCGCGATGCGTCTGCTTATAAATAATCATGCTTGTCTCCCATGAGAGAATAAAACGAAATTAAAGATACAAAGTCTCTTCACTGCTTCGAACCTTTTATGTTTTCTTCAACCAAAATAACCTTATATATAAGTTTTTTTATCAGAAATTATTTAAATTAGAAATTAATCTAAATTTAAAGCATTAGCATAATAAGTTAAAAATATGTTGAAATGCGAAGCGAAATTGATTAAGTTATTAAAAGAGGGTCTTTATTGTGTACATTGCTTATGGTCTCAAAATATGTAAATTTGCTCATGAGTATATTCTAAAAATTTCGAAGTGATCCTAGATAACAAGGATATTGTTTAAGATGACATTAAAGCAAACAGCATTTCGATATGAAGTTGAAAAATGCTTCGTATTTAGAAGAATAATATGAACCCATAAACTAGAATGCATGACTTTTTAGCCCCCCCCCCAAAAAAAAAATATATGATTTGAATAACTGCATATAATTTAGGAAAATTACTAAACAAATTTTTTAATTATTTTTTCGTGAAATTAAAAAAAAAAAAATAACAATGTTCTAAATGGATGCATTATGAATTAAACAATGTTTCGGTGACACAAATCACATTATAACAATTCTGCAATAAAAGTAAAAATCCCTTTTTACCATTATATTTTTTAAATGCAAAACACATACACTTTGAATGTATTATTAATGGTAGAACCATTCATAGAACAACCATCTTGGAATTTTCTCAAGTTTCTAGTTTAAATATCATTCTAGTACCGCTATTGCCAGATATCGGTCTTCTCTCCAAATATTTTTCAAAAAGTATTTCTAAACTCTTATTGTTACTCTTTGTGACATCCATGTGAAACTGATAAGTGGAATTAAAAACGTGTAATAAAATGGCTGCTCGATACTCTGTAAGATAAAAATGGGAGAAAAATAATACTGGGCAATTAATGAATTGTCCTTTTAATTTTTCCATTTCCAACTAACTTCCGAACGAAACCTGGCGACATCAGGCGTTTTTTGTTTCTACAATAAACCCTTTAGCGGAACGGAATCGCGGTTCGTTCAACCTCCATCGTGGGTGGCGTACGCGGTGCGACTAAGTGTGCCAGGAACACAAAGTACTGGCACACTTAACGGAGACGCTTCCGTCTCATCTTCAAGGTCGCTTGTAGAACAATGGAATTTTCGAACTCCTCCGTCCCGCTGACACAATGTTTTCTTTCCTGCAGCCGTCCAGAAGGAGCTGAATGGCTGCTTCTGGTACTGGAAACGAGGACTGCTTTGACGGTGCCCCGTGAGGCGTGACATTTGGGAAACAAAGGCAGATGTCAACATCAGGAATATGCCTTAACGGGTTTAAAAGTAACCTTGGGAAATTACCATGCAGGTGATAAGGGAGTGGTGTTTAGATAGAGAGTTCCTGTGCCTCTGGGGCTTAGTGTGAAGTGGGCGCGGTTGTTATGTTTTTAAAATTTTATCGTTTGGAACTTTTGTGGAGTACATTTCATGCTTGACTGTATTTGAAAAGCATTAACTGCACATTTTTTGTTGTTGCATTAATTGATTAATTTACTGAGAACAAGATATGCCTTTTTTGTTTGAAATTTTTTTAATATGTTTATTTATTAGGAAATTTTTATTTAAAAATGCTCGTTTTATTGCTCAACTTTTATCAAAAAGTGTTTACTTTTGAAAGCAAAGTGCAAAAATTCGATTTGTTACTAGGCATAATAATTTTTATTTTAAGATATCCGACTAGGTCGTAAATATGCTTTTTCAAGAAAAATTCGATTTTTTTTAATGATCGGAAAAAGTCCAAACTTCGTAGATTCTAAAACAGACATTGTTTTTAATAGATATTAATTTAATATATATTAAAAGACATTGTTTTTAATATATTATTGTTTGTAAGATAGATACAGTAGTATAGATACAGTAGTTTCAATAATACACAACAAATAAAAATGATTTCAACCGAAATAATAAATATTAAATGTATTTTTAACCGAAAATGAATGTTTATTTTATTTTTACCGTAAAATTCTCCAAAGCAATATTTGATATGTTTATATTAATTCTCTACCTACTCAGCCGTAGTTTGCTTATTTTTGGCATTTCTGTTAACCCTTTAAAGGGCCATTTTTTTCCAGTCATATTATGTTAAAATACTTTTAGGCTTGGAATTAGAATAAGAAAAGGGATTCATTTACCTTATTAGATAAATTGAATTTGATTAATTAATTAATTTGGTTAATAATTAAGTAACAAATCAAGACGCATCATTTTGTGTAAGATAAAGAACTGAAGCATCTAAGTTTCTGTCTTTCTAAAAAAATTTGTCAGAACTTAGGCCAACTTACATAATTTTATACAAACATTAATAAATTTGGTGGGAAGCATACCTCCCACGGCCCTAGAAAGGGTTAAAAAAGTGTGAAAACTACATTTGTTTACAGCGTGTAGAGGTGAGCTCATTTATAAGTCAAATATCTAAAGGCATTTTTAGAAGAATGAATATTTCATTGTGATTAATTCACGGAAAACATGAAAACTCAAAATCAATTCAATGAAATTTCATGAAATTTGGTATGCGTGTATTGTATACCTTTGTGGGTGTAATTGACCGCAGATTTTAAGATGGCTTCATTTAGACATGTTTTACAGACACTTTAAGTTCAAAATATTAAAATCATTAATGGCAACTTCAAATGCTCATAAAATTTTTATTTATTAAAATAATTTTTATTTTATAATCTGTTACATTTTGTGTAATTTGAGTTATATATAGGTGACATATTATTCTCATTATTTTTTTAACTTACTCTGTTTTTCCTAACATTGAAAATTTTTCAAAATTTTCATTAAATAAGCAAATTTTTTTTCAAATTCTAAAGGCAATGAATGTATTTCTTTCTTCTAATAGTAACTTTTCAAGTCTGTTTTAGCTATTTGGTACAATAAAAAATGTTTATGTATAATTTTTTTTAAAAAAAAATCGTCTCCGAAATTAGTCAGATATCTTAATTTTATGAAATGTAGTCAGCTTATCGATTAACATTTAATCAATCGATTTATATTCGAACTTGATTTTACAATTTCATTATATCGTCTCAGTATGGAATAGTCTTATTTTACTATTTTCTAATTAAGATACATTCAATATAAATAAATAAAAATTCCGTAATAAATTTCGATTCTGGTAAGAAATTTTAAGAATGTATTTCGAAATTCCTTATAATCTGAAGTATTTTTTATATTATTTTCTTTTCTCAAATCATTAATCATTTCATTATGGATGAATTATTTATAATAAAAAATTTATAAAGAAATATTATAATTCAAGAATTCACTTCTGAAATGTTAGTCGAAAATCTGTTATTTGATATGGTTCTAGCACTTCTCTAACTCCTGTAAAGTGTTTACCATGTTTTTTCATTTTTTAAATCATCTTTGGCATCTAGGTATCGGCATATACCTGAAAAAAGATGCTCTTGGGAAAAAGGAACAGACATGATTAACTGGAGATCGCAAATTTATTAATTTTCTTCTTTATTATGAAAAAAGACTTCATTCATTAAGATGCGTTTGTAAAATTCTTAGAACAATGATCAAATACTGACGTAGTGTTACAAAATAGTAAAGCAGAAAGCAGGAAAAAAGAAATCGTATGATAATAATCTGAACTTATTTGTTACTTTGATCTCTGCAAGTATTAGACTCAACGTTTGAAAATAGAAATCGCGCAACTCAGAAATTAAAGTGAAACATGAATTCAAATGATTGAAAAATATTTATATTTAGAATGCAGACAAATTGTAATAAATGCATTTATTACAATTTTAATAACTTTACCGTTATATATCATATCATAATTAGTTTGTCTTGTTTCATTTATTTTCATCCGTTGGAAAAACTATTTATTTTGGAAGAGCAAACGATCGAGTTAGTGCGTTATAGAAAGAGAAATGTTATTTGAAGTCTGTTAATTTTTTTTTTCTCTTTCATTTGACGTCAGCCGATGTCGGAAGCCATTATACGGTGAAAATGAAATGTATATTACTTCATTGTAACTAATTTAATCTTTGCAGACTAAACTATTCTGTTCCAAAAATATAAATTGGTCTCACTTTCAGCTCCCACTTTTAAAATTATTTTTAGTGATTTTATGAAACCAGTCTTTTAAACTAATTTTCTAAATTTAGTGATTGAATGAAATCAGTTTTCTTTTTTCTTTTTTTCTTTTTTTTTTTCTTTTTTTTTTAATATTTTTTATATAGTTTGCTAGTTTAATTACACTTTTGTAGTGTATTTTGTATTATTAATTTGACACAGATATTAAATTCTGTTAATTAACAATTATTATTTATCGGGTGTATTTTTTTCCCAGTAAAATTCGTCTTCGATGTTTTTTCAGGAATTTTTGATATTTTGTCACACTATTGTTTTTTTTTTTTTTTTAACTTTTCAAGGTCTATTAAAAATTCAATTCTCATAGATTTATTTTATTTTTGCTAATTGAAAAAAAATTAAATAGTTTGTCTTTTTTCTTGACCTGATCTTAAACTTTTGATATATGTATAATTAGAAAGAAATAAAATCTAAAATTATCGTGGATTCTTTTTGCATATTTCTAATTATCTCGGATTCTTTTTGCATATTTCTAATTATCTCGGATTCTTTTTGCATATTTCTAATTATCTTGGATTCTTTTTGCATATTTCTAATTATCCTGGATTCTTTTTGCATATTTCTAATTATCCTGGATTCTTTTTGCATATTTCTAATTATCTCGGATTCTTTTTGCATATTTGAAATATGTTGTTGATCTTTATATTAATGCAATATGTTATTGTATATTTTGAATAGGTATTACCAAAAATTGCTGTTTTTTTCCGGATACATAAGAGTCTAAAACATTATAAGCCGAAAGGAAGCTTTTATATAAATTACTTGAGGAAAATTTAGACGTTTTCTAAATACCAGATTTTTTTCTTTTTACATTTTTTTTTTCTGGCTGAAAATTTCTTTTATACAAATCTGAAAAAATAATTTCTTTTGAAAGCTATACAAGGAAGCTTGATAATGACTGTTTCTGAAAAACAACGTTGATTTTTCAATAATAGTTTCCTTCTTGTCATTATTTGTTTTGAAATTCAGTATTGTAATTAATTTCAACGCGTTTAGAATAAAGTTTTTCAGAGACGCTTGCATTCAAAGAAAACATAAACTAGGATCTTTTTAGAGAATATTTAAAATTCCCGAATTAAAAAAATCATAAAATAAAATTGTGGTAGAATTTTCTTAGATACCGTTTATTCTTGAATTACTTAACCTTTGTAGAAATGAAGGGAGGGACAATAGTATTTTTTCGCGCAAAAAGAAATTAACGTTTTAACTTTATTGTGTACGTACAGAAGGTATAGAAATCTTTGGAAAATTCGATTTTAGATTTGCCTGAGTTCAAAAAGTGCATTTTCGAAAAATGCCTGTCTATTATTGACAAACATAACTCAAAAACGCTTTGAGTTAGATAGATGAAATGTGGTATATGGTCTTTACACCAAAATTGTAGATATCAAATTTTGTACAAAACTCTTCCAAAGGAAGTCTGTATATCTGTCTGGCTGTTCGGATATAAGTTAACACGATAATTACAAAACAAAGAGAGCTAGATGGATAAAATTAGGTGCATATATTTAACATCCATAGTTTAGACACCTATCAGTTTTTCAGACAACTCCAACTAGGGGTTGACCGTCTGTCGATCTGTACTTTCAGAAACATACAATCGCAATAATTCTAAAACGCGATGAGTTAAATATATTAAATTTGGTATGGGATTTTGTGATTACAAGTGCAGCTTTTTAACAATTATTTTTTCAATCGTTTGAGAAAAACGTATCTAAAATGCAAATTCGATTTTCATATGCTGTTAACTGCATGCCAGGACTTAATCGCCAAATAACTCTCCAAGGATGATATGATAGATTCATTAAAAATTCTAAATTCACGCCAAAGAGTCATATTTTGTAACTATTGTACGCCAATGCCATGCAAGGCGTCTTCTGGTATAACACCTTTATTAGAGAATATAAGTCAACCATCTAACTCTCCGACCCGCCACTAAGGCACACGTATTTAAACCATAAAAACTGAATGACCGGACCGCCGCAACAGCAACATTGGCGGGAACTGTGGTTGAGTCCTAAGGGCCGTCACCGGCCACGGCACAACCCTCCCCGAAGGAAGTACGTCCCGTCATCGATGGGAGGAGTCAGCTGCCCCACCTATTAGTGTACCCTCCAGGGTGGTGAGATCCAACCACCATGCCGGAAGCATCTCATTCTTATTTCGAGGTGCCCCCCCCCGGGAGTTTATTAGTATCTGAGAATATAAGAAGAAATTTGAGGGATACTACTCCCGCTAATTTGCCTGGGAATATTATAGTATATAGTTTCTTCAGTTTGGTTTTATATTACGAGCAAATGTTATAATCGTTATATATGATTTTGAATAACATCTTGGTGTATTGTAGAAAGTACTCAATCAAATATTATATTTATCTTATGGAATTAGAAATAAGCAGCTTGAAGGCTTCCTTTATTGCAGCTTTCTATGAAATTACGTGACAAGACTGATGGTGTGGGATTTTTAATATTACTAATTGCCAATCCTCAAGCCGATTCGCTTACATGACATCTTCATTAAATCTTTATTTCTATTAAACTAATCGAACTATGTGTACTTCGCCGCGAGGCACTAGCTTTCCCCAACGCTATGCTACGAGCGAATAGAAATTCCATTACTACGCTGTCGGCCTTGACTAATGACGGATTAAATTATTCTCTGTATTAAATTCCATCCTCTGAGGCGTATAATGTGATATTAAGGAATGTTTATAACGCATCACATGATGCTAAGCTCCTTGAAACTATTAGGAAATTAAATCTTAGTCTGGTTTATAGTGATCCTAGAAATTTGGATGCAGTTGGGAATCTAAGTTTAGGGTGATTAAAGAAAAATATGGTATTCTACAAATTTCTCAAATGGATAATGAATTATCTTTCCAATATTTGCATTCCAAAATTTCTCTCTTTAACTCATGTTATTTTGAAATAACTTTTGCGCATTATCTTAAGGGGGTATGTAAGGAATTATGAATTAATGTTCGCTCATAAATGCAGCTTTATTCAAATGTGATAATAGAATAAAGTTCTATGAATAACGGTCAAATATAGATGGATCATAATGGATATTAATGTGGATAATTATGGATGGATTAATTCTGGCTAATATGGATATATAGTGTTACAAATATGTAATGTTGCTTCCCAGCATGATCAGTTCAATCACTGGAAAGACCGTTTTACGATGAGCTCTGTTGAATGCTGATCGGATGCCGAATCAGTGATCTCAGGGCTTGGCGACAAAATTGGCAATCATTTGGCGACTTGGTAACGAATTTGGAAACTTTGACAACAAAATGGATAATACTGGAATCTTCCAGAATTTTGACGATAGAGCCAATTAGAACTGAGATATGCTTGCTTCTTCTAGAGCGTTCTCTGCCCTGCTCCAGGAACTATAAAAGACAATCGTGGAAAAAAATCGTCGAGAGGTTTAGAGTCCCATAGCGAGTCAACGGCAGAATAGTTGTATCACTTCAGCGAAGCACAAGCGTTGTGTGGAGCTCAAGCGTTTGCTGAATTGAGCTACGTGCCGAATCCTGGAGTTCATTATAGAAGCAGCATCGAGTTGAGTATGGAGTAACCAGTCGTGTATTAGCGAGTTGGTGGTTGGATACAGCTAAAGCGAGGAGACAGTAGAAAATTGCAGACGTTTGGAGAGACCGAAGAGTGGTAGCTACGAAGATTCTCTTCTCCTGCTGAATTCTGTTTGGCCGCTTTGTGTGCTATGGTTGTTATTACTACCGATTATTACTTGTGGGATACTGTTTGTTGTAGTGGGCTGCTGTGTATTACGTATGTACGGCCCGGCTGTGTATTTGTTATATGTGTATTCGTTTAAGTAAATTAAACAAAACTTACATTTTTCCTCCATAATTTCCGGGAATATAATTGAACAGCAACGAATTTCGTTTCATTTTAAAATTTCAAAAATGAATTCTTAGTTGTGCCAATTAAGATATCAGGTAAGTTCATCCAAAACGTTGACAATTTTTTTAAAAAAAAATATTTTTATATAATTTTTAACAATGCATTTTATTTTTTGAAGGAAATCGTCACTGTGTCAAATATTTAACTGTGCAATTTTTTTTCCACTCTTGAAAGACAAGGAAGAAAGATTCTGTTTCTTTTTTGCTGTTCAGGGTTAAGAAAATGAAGTTACAACACCTTGAAACATAATGCGCAATTATAAAATGGATTTCCCGGAAAATTTCATTTTTAATGGCATTAGATGGAATCGATTATATTACGTACACAAGAAACTTTGTATTACATAGACAAGAAACAGTATCGCTACGAAGAATATTATAAGAAGAGGATTTGTCATAGTTAATAAAAAATAAAAAATTAATTAATTTTTAAAAATAATTTATTGGGAGTGTCAAGAACGTAGATTTATGTAGAAAAGATTTTATTGAAATTTAACATATTTAATATTCCATTCTCTTCAACTTGTTGCCAAAAGCTGCTTGTTCCTTATATATTTGCCAACTTTGCATGAAACTTATCTTATTACTATTCTTTTCAGATATACTGAATATCTGTGACACGTGGCTATGCTTGATTAATTTCCAAGATGTGAAATTACAGAATATATTAAAAATCACAAAAATTTTATTGCTGATTAAATTTTGACCCTTCTGCTAGAGAAAGACTGAAGGCGTCTTGTTTAGTTGAATCTCATTTTCTTGACAAAAGGACTGCAGATTTGAACTGCGATTCCACCAAAATTCGATGCAAATTGAATCTGCTTATCTGGTGCCTCGCGTTTATTGATTCCACGTTGGAATTTGAATTGCAAAGTTCGGTTCAAAATTACAAAAGATTCGACTTCTGTGATTTAACCATCTTTAACTGGTGTTATTGTAAATTGAAAGATGACGTTGGTCTGGCAATTCGATGAATATGTCAGTTCACTTATTATGGTTCATTTCAATTAAAATTCGAGTAGATTTTTTTTTTTTTTTGAAAATTAGAAGTCCTTTTCTAAGATAATGCAGTACAGTCCCGACTATCCGTCCTAATGTGGCGGAGGGCAAGCTGGATACGGCGGAGTCCTATGAACTCATTTATTTGCGCACCAATACCAGAAGACAAAATTTTTATGCCAAAGCTGACGGTTATAAAACGTATTTTCTCACTTCTTATTGAGTACTAAACCTTTCATTTATCTCAATGTAAACGCAGCCACTGTCCGACGAATCATAGAAGCAATTGGCGGTAACGTGTCGTGTTAAAATAGAAGGCTTTGTACTGGTAGTTTATATATGTTTATATACTGTACTGCACGTTTTAAGAATTTATTAGAGGAAAAGTAAATTAAAGGATATAGACTGCTCACATTTTAACATAAATTCTGTAATAATTAATTTAAATTCATAAACAAAACATGAATATGAATTGTTGGTCTACTTCTTAAGAATATTGACTGAAACTGATTCTATTTTTTACTGATAAATGATTACACAGATATGAAAAGGTAACCCAATGATAAGGGTCAAAATTTAAAGTTTTTAGGCTTTGAAAAAATTCTTAATAGATGACTGCTTCTGCATTTTAGCTTGTAACAGATGCCCACAATGTCTTGCAATATGCCAATGCTGCGCCTTGCCTTCCTCGTTTAATTACGACTACCAGTACCCGCACAGCGTTACCCGTGGCATAACATCCAAAAGGAAAAATTAGCTTTAAATTTAAGTCTGATACATTCTATCTCTGTAATTGAATTGTAGTGCGATTTAAAGGGAGACGGTTACTTCGCTCAACAGAAGATTCTCCTTGCCTAAGTGTGAACATTCTTTCTCTGATATTCGCTAACCGAACGTTTCTTTCCTCTACATTTTCATTATCGCGCAACAAACGAAGCGTTTTGGCATTTAATGTGTTCCGGCCAAGGTTGCATTTCCTTCTTTTGGGAATAATGAGTGTTGACTAGCTGTTTAAAATCAGATGTAAACCAAGAAATGTATCACACATGTATACCACAGCTCTTGCCATTTGCGCATGCGCAGTTTGAGGTTATCAAACATGGGCGGATAAGTGTAAAGCGCAGATACTGCTGTTTTACGCATGCGCGAATCGTAGTAGGAAAATAATTAAAATCGCAATATAGAATTCCTTTTTTTTTAATTTTGATATGCCTTCCATATACTAAACCTTCTCCAATAAATGCCTTTCAAAATGGTACAAATATCTTCAATGTATTTCTTGTGTTTCAAACTTCAGAAGCTTTCCGGAGACTTCGTTTTATACTATGTATAGATAAAAGAAAACTAGGCCGGATAGTATAGACGCCGGATATTCGGGACTGAACTATACTTTGTTTCCAATGTTTTCGCTCTCAAAAAAAAATTTAAAAAATCAGAATTTGACCTGTCTGGTCGAACATTTTATCTTTGGGAACTTTCTTCCATCAGAAATCGATTTCCGTTCTATTTTCACCGGGATCTGCCCCTGTCCAAGCCTTCATCTTCGCTTCGGGTGCTCTTGTGTTATGAATTCCGTCAGAGCGGAGCAAAAAGGTTAAGCCGGTTGATCCGTTTTTCTGCCCGACTGAAGCCGGATGTCATATTCAACCATCTGGATCTGGAAAAGTCGACCGGAATTTGCTCCGTTTATTCAGTGGTTAAAATCGGTTTTCTGTGTTTTATCCAGTCTGGTCACGGATACTCTGGGAATTGAGAAAGTAATTTTTTTTTTCTGCCCTGGAAATATATATTTTTTTTTTCATGAGAATTTCTGAGCTAAATGAAAAATGTATTTATCTCCAAAAGACTTTCCCGGTCTAATACTCCATCTATTTTGTTCCAGCCAGTTTTGATTAGGTTGCAAATAATTTTGGGATATAACAAAAGACGTGGATTTTGTTTTGTTGTTGAATTTCAGAAGCATCTAAAGAAGACTCCTTGAAAACGCAATGTTTGGAATAATATTTATCGATTGCAATATATAGGCCCATAATTCTTATTTTAGGTGTATTCCTATAGCAAAACTACCTATTGCAATCGTTCTGATGACAAGACTTCGGGAAAAATTGTTCAATACTTTAACGATTATGGTCTCTAGAATCCGAAACCACCCTCCGTTATATATATATATATATATATATATATATATATATATATATATATATATATATATATATATATATATATATATATATATATATATATATATATATATATATATAATATAATATGAGGTAGCGTAGGTATGATGAATTAAAAAAAAACATCTACAATATTTATTAAAAGTTTATAATATATAGGTAAGCACATATTCCGTATTTAACTATAAACTTAAAAATAATGGCAAGATACAAACATAATAATGCATCATTTCATATTATTATATTACAAGCTTAATACATAATAAGCTTGTAATAAGCTCATAATAAGCGTGTAATATAATAATATGAAATGATGCATTTAATGTCAAACAATTCAAAATGCATTAAAAAATAAATCATTTTCATCTAAAGTTAGTTTTCGTATATATAGTTTGTAGAAGATTTAGTCTGCATACTGCCCGCCAATCTTGTATATCTCGGTACATAATTATTCACTGCTAATCTTGCACTGGATTCTAAGTAGTCGTTTCTGTGATGGGCACAGTATATCTGAATTATATTAATATTATAGTTATGTGACGGAACAATATGTTGTCTTATTAAAAGTATATTCTCTGTTGAAAAAGCAGATTCGCACACACGCACGCACGCACGCACGCACAAGAAACAAAATTGTATGATAGGGTATTTAGGACTAATAAAATAAAATGCTATGGAGTTATTTAAAAGTGTAATTGTTGTTGTCAAATCGACTGGATTTGCTAAGTAGTAACGTTCATAGTATTTTGTTTTATTTTTTTAAGTTTAAATTCTTGTGTTTAAATGAATAATTTCTATACATCTATTAAGTCGATGCACTTAATTTATAGATCTATATGAATTTTGAACGTTATCCAGCTTCTAGGTCTTTTGCATATCAATATCGTAAAATGTATTAAACTAGATAAACGTATTTACATCTTCACACTCACATTATTGATCTGTGTGAAAATTTCGAATCAATGCAATAATGAGTAGATTGTCGATATATTGATTCGTATGCATTGATGTATGTGCGCATTAATACAAAACTGTATTGTTACGAAATTTCCGGGCTCGTTTAGATAGGGGAAGTTATATGGCGTGGAGAACACTCAATCAGCAGACGGCAGTAGGAAAAAAAAAAACAAAAAAAAAAAAAAAACGTTTATTTACACGAAGACACACAGGACAGCACAAAGACGACAACTATATGCAGCATAGAGAAGACAAATATCTTTAGCCGCTAGACGTGCACACAGCAGCACACAACAAGACTCTACTGCAGACAGTAGCGCAAAGCTTAGTTCAGCACTAGCTTGATTCCGTCGCTGCTCTGCTAATCTCTGGAAGACTCGCTTTTTACCGTCGATTCAGACTACTCTGACAGCTGCAGTAGAGTCAGACTACTCTGACCTCCGGCAGCTGCAGACTGCCTACTTTTATAGGTCTCAGGAGGCGGGGCTAGAAGCCTCTCAACCAATCAGGAACCCTCGAGGCGTATCTCGGTTCCTACTGGATGGGTCGGAAAAATTCTCGATGTTTCGGGTATAATCTATTTTGGCGCCAAAGTCGCCAAATGGTCACCAAGTTTGTCTCCAAGCACTGGGACCTCCGACGCGACGCCCGGACTCCGTCCAATACCGATGACTTTAAAACAGTTTTTCTGATGATGGAAGCAACTATGTTGGGAAGCAGCATCACAGATTCGTAAGAGTATTTAGCTATAAGAATAAAATTCTATAAATTTCCTTTATAATCAATTTTTTTTCAATTTCCCTTTCTTTTTAATATTATTTTTTTCTGTCAATCACATTTTTCATTTGAGTACAACCCACATGTTTTTATTCATCAATAAAATTACAAAAAAAAAGCATATTACCCTAAATCAAAACTGGCGGAAGGTGTCGAGGAGCTGTGATCTTCAGAAAAAAGTAATTGCTATTGCTTTCTATTTCTACTTGATTCTCTCGCAAAAAGAAGCATTTGCTGAATTAAAGTAGATAATCTCATCGTGTAATGGAAATGGGTGCTGGATTTATTTTTGAGCGACGTGCCCATGGAGGGCGCATCGCCGGATCGATTTCCCATAATGAGGATTTGAGTGCCTCTCTAAGGAATTTCCGAGAACACCTCGAACTTTCATTATAATGGGACACTGACTTGAAACGAAAATATTAAAAAAAAATTAATACATTTCTTTCGTTGCAAAGTCGCCAAACGGTCGCCAAGTTTGTCGCCAAGCTCGGGACCTCCTATGGAACCCACTATGCTGGGAAGCCGCATCGCAGATTCGTAACTATATAATTACAAAAAGTGAAATGAATAAAATTAGTTACACAGGTTTAGTATCCAAAATATCCTATCAAATTTTGAATCAATTGTGTCAAAGGATCGACCATCTATTGGCTGGTACTTTCGCATTTATGTAAACGCAATAACGGAAATATGTAATTACTTAAATGAATGAAATTTAGTATGTGACCTTGTGACTACAATTGCTGTTCTTTATTAATTTTTGAGTTTAATCAGTGAAGAGGAAAAGAAAAAGATCCAAATTGCATATTCGGTTTCCTGATACTTGTGTATTAATCTCCAAAAGAAATTACCAAAGCTCTCACACTAATAGATTCCTTTATAACTTTCGACTGTGGCGTGCAGTTAATAATATACAAGTACATTTATTAGAGAATATGTGAGAAAGGTTTGAGGAGACCATGCTTACTGATTAAGAATTGTGAAAGCGTTAATAGGCCACTGTTAGTTGTTTTAATATTAATAACTATAATAAAGCCAGGAGATTATTTTTCTGTGAAGAAATTATTTAACATTTCTTTTATAAGTTATCAATGAAATTATGAACAGTATATCGTTTAATCAAAGGTATCTGGACGCTATCGGATTTACACATTTTTTTCGACTTTTTTCAGAAATGCTATATGAAATACTTTTGAATTATGACCATTTAAATAATATGTTTAAACTTATATTTTACTGCGGAAATTCTATAAAGAGGGCATTTTGAAGACGGACTAGAAATTGCTGAAGAAAGAATTAGGGTTAATCTAAAGAACAAAGATAGATTATCACTTCCTGCCAAACTTTTAACAGTGGTGACCTTGAAAAGGAGATTTGTTTTCGGATCTGGAAAACATAATTCCATTAGTAATAATTTCCCAATTTTCTTTAAACAAGATAAGTATCGTATAATGGTATATAATTATATAAGATTATATAAGTATCGACTAAAGATGTAGGTGTTGACTACAGATTAGACTAAAGAAAATAATTATCATGTAATTAACGATGCTTTTAATTTTAGTTGCATTTGATATACTAGTATGGCCATGTGTCTCATTGCAAATATTTTTGCACAACTCAAAATCAATCATATAATTAGGCTTAATGCATGTTAACTTGCATTAAACGTCTACCCATGTGATTTCAAAGTTTGGAGAATGGAGTGTCCTTATTCGGTGTTTCATGATTATGAAATCGACTCTATAAATATCTCTTTTGTAGTTTCAAAACAGAACGTTGATCTCGGTAAATGAAATTAACTTGCCAAATTGCTTTGCCTTTCTACTATTTAAGGAATACTTTCTTTGATAAATATTTACTTTTTGGCTGCTTTCCCGAGAAAAAAGACGAAATATCTTTTCTCGGCACGCTTTTACTCACCGTATCGTTTTGCCGAGGGTTCGATTTGTTTTGCTCTAGTTTCTTGGCCACTTTACATGTGCTTAAAGACACTATATATGGAATTTTTACTTTTTATCTTGGCAACGAATCTTATACTTTGTTTCGGAGCTGAGAAAACTTTTTATTTTGCTGGGAAGTCGTGACTCTTCTTTTCTTTTCCCAACGAGTTCTGAAACATTTCTTTTTTTTTTATTGTTGTTGTTGTATTTCGGATACTTTCTCGAAAAAAATATAATCTCTTTTTAAAATCTATTCTTTTAGAAATTTGATGGGTTTACATTTTTTTCATGCTTTAAATTTTGAAATGTGTTTATTCTCAGTTTTAAACCATTTATTGTGGAACACAGTTTTGTGCATAATGTAAATTATAATGGACAATGACGATTAAAAACACTCTTATTTTCTCCTGATGTTATGAATGAAAATATTGGCAATATTTGGTTTCACGAACATATACGAGGTAATTTTATCAGACATAGTTTTGAGCTTTTTTATTTTGATTAAAAGATAAAAGTAATAGACGGAATTTCTGCTCAGTAATTTTTAATTCAAAAATTCTATATGTTAATGCCTTAAAATTAAAAAACTTTGAAAGGATTTATTTGGTTTCTGTTCAAATTTTGAAATCATGAACCATATATATAAGGTTTTCCAAAATGAAAAATTAACTAATTGAATGAAAAGCGTATCTTTATTGGAAATCAAAAGACATCGTATGGGCATTGTAACACAGATCCCATCATTTAGGTAGCAGGTCTATGCTTTTGCTGTTGAAAAGATAGCGGTTGATTCTTGAGGAAGTTCTTCACAGCTTCCTTCACTTCGTCGTCCGAATGGAAACGTGTCCTCTATAATGCTCTCTTAAGTGAATCAAAGATGTGAAAATCATAGGGTAACAAATACAGACTGTACGGTGGATGTTCCAACACTTCCCAATGGAATTCTTTAAAAGTCGTCTGAGTTTCACGGGAGACGTGTGGGCGGCCGCTGTCATAGAGAAGGATCACTTGCGTGAGAATGCCTGACGTTTGCTTTTCATTGCTTTCAGTATTTTCTTCAGAATACCGCAGTATTGTGTTGAATTGATAGTGCTCCTTTGGGCAGGAAATCAATCAAATAGTGCCACGGCAATCGGAGAATCAGGAACCATACTACCACGCATTGTTCCGATCTGGCCGAATCCATGTATAACATGACTTTACTTTCGATCAGTTTCCTCTACCACGAACAATTGAACGCCATATGCAGTGTGCACTTCCCACCACCCTTTCTATTTATGTTGGTAATGCTGCTATAACTGCAATTATTCTGATGCAAATGCAAGTGTCCACTTTTCATTTGGCAACCTTTATAGTATCCTATCTATCATCAGAAAGGTTTTACTTTTATCAAAACATTTATAAATATTTTCAGAGAAAGTTGATTCAAATAAAATTCTTTTCATTCATCATTAATAATAATAAAAATTTAAAAAAAAAACTGCGTCTTAAAATTTTTTTTCTATTACATTGCGCACTAGTGAAACAAATGGATGGAAATTTTCAAAGCTCTGTTATTAATATCATAAACCAAATTAAAAAAAAATGTGCCAGTTTCTTGATTTAATTTCATTCGAATTTTTCGAACATCAGAAATGGAAAGAAGAAACCATTTCATTTCTCGAGGTATATATATCTGAAGTTTATGTAACAGTTATGAGTTTCTGAATGACAACCAGTTTCATTTATAATTCCGATTCTCATTGCATGATGAATATGTGTTTCAGCAGAAATGTCTCAAAATGCTGAATATGAATAATGAATCAGCAATAAAAAATTGAATCACAGCATTTATTTTTAGAAATAATTTATCACTTTTACACTCTTGATGCAGCAATCGGAAATGATTTAAGAATCTCTGAAATCGTTAACTACGCCCACACTTATCTGCTTCCTTGTTGTTTTCTTTCTCAGATGTTGCCACTTCCTTTGTTTCGATTTCTTATCCCTCGTTCATCTCTCGTCGAATGACAGCCGAGGTCCAATCGATTGATTATTAGATAACGAACTCTCTCAAAGTGAAAGTGATGTTCTCAGATTTTTTTTTACGCTTGCTGTCGTAGGGCATTCACTTCTTTTTTTTTCTTCCAAAAAATAAATAGGGAAAATGCAAATAACACTGATTCTTTTTTTTAAATATATATGTGTAATGATATTTTGAAATTTAATTTGATCCTGTTTGGTTTCCGGAGTTTTATCTTAATCGGCCCATGCTGGCTTCATTCTGGAATGTTCTCTTGTTTCCTGATCCAGTTCCACCTTTTTTATTTAATTAATTTCAACGCGAGTTCTAAAATTGCTGAAGTCGACAAGTTCCCACACTCCGAGTGAAAGGATAAAAATGTGTTGATCTAAACACATTCTTTATAAAAATCCCCATAATTTCCTTACCGAAATTGACACGTGTAAAGAAATCCCTATCAAAATCTCACAGTATATAATCACGGAGATAAATATTTCATTAGCTTTTCGCTCTTGTGTCGTTCTGTGTTGATGTGCCTCGTCGCTTCTGCTTGTACATAAATTATGCCTTCCGAGATGAAACAAAAGCGAAGTTTAAAATTCGAAAGTGTCTTCGATCATGATTCTGTCTTTAAAAAATTATGTTTACATTTATATGTAGTGATATTTTTAAATATAAATTAAACCCTAATTAAATTCAAAATTTTATCTTAATTCTGTCCATATTAACTTCACTCTAAAATGTTTCTCTTATTTCCTGATCCAAATTTAATTCATGCTGCACAAGCACTAAAAATTCTTAAACCTGCACTGTCACACCTCCGAGTGAAGGGATAAAAATCTGCCGATCTAAACTCTTTTAAAATATATACCTATAATTAATTCCCTTGCCTAAATTGACACGTGTAAAGAAATCCCTATCAAAATCGCATAGTATATAATGATCGGGGAAAACTATTTCGTTCTCTTTACGCTTTTTCACTCTTGTGTGCATTGACGTACCTCGTCGCTTTTTTCATATACTTAAATCATGGCTCATGGAATAAAAGCGAAGTTTTTAAAGGTTTCAAAAGTGTTTTCTCTCTTCGGCCACGAAACTGCCTAAAATATATGTATGTGTGTGTGTGTGTGTGTGTGTGTGTGTGTGTGTGTGTGTGTGTGTGTGTGTGTGTTACGGATTTGTAACATTGATTCCCTGTTCAGTAAGTCTTCTGTTTTATAGATGTAATATAACTGTGAATAAATGCCTAATCAATGATCCCCAGTCTTGACGACAAACCTTTGTTCGAATCCGACAATTTGGCGACAGAAATGATGGATGCAGAATAGTTAAGAATCTTACCGATAGATCCATCAGGTCTGTATTCCCACCTTTTATTCTAAAACATTCGATATCTTGTCGTGAAAACGGCTCACCGACAGGAGTTAATCAGAACTAAAGTAGACAATTCAAGAGACACGCGTTATCAGTTGAGTTGGGCTCAAGAGAGTAGTTGAGCGAAGTTTCTCCAGCAAGTTTTCTTTGATCATTTTGTGATGTTATTGTTTCTAATTGTAATTTACTACTTGTGTGCTCCTGTTTACTAGCAGTTTGCCGTTCTATTCTTCGTTTGTGTTTTGCTTCTGTGTATTCATGTAGAATAAGTATCGATGTTTGTGATTGAACGATTTGGACTTTTTCATTGAATAACACACTGGCGGATTTGTATTTTCCGGTATAATATACAAATCATTTCACATAACATATTTTACTTTTTTCGTGTAAGTACAAATATTTGCTTACAAATTTCCCCCTCGTGTGTGTTAGTCTGATTATGTTGACTATGATATATATATTTTTTTCATTTATGGAAATAGTCATATAAAATATGTTTTATTAAGTTATGATTTCTACCGTTAAAGTGTATTTGAAAATCTTGCGGATTTTTTTTAATAACAAGAATCCTACTAATAATTTGCTGTGCGTATAATTCACGATTATTTATTTTTGTAAGTAAAATAAATGCATTCTGTCGTTCAAATTCCGTTCGTCGTATATCAAAAATAATGCCGATTGATTTCGCTGACAAAAATGTGGGTGATAAATTCCTGGGCGTATAATCCGCGCTGGAACATATCGTATCTTTTATTTACCCTATGAATTTTTGTTCCATTAGCAGAAAATTTCTATGTTCTTATGGAAGGAAGTTGGCGCATTGGTCAAATAACATTGGATTACTCTCTTCATCAGTTTCCCTTGTTTATATGGTCCCAGGCGACTGCCTGATAGTAATGCTAAGCTCACGAAACCTGCTTATTTCTCGAAAAGACTGAGAATCATTCTTTTGTTCTTGCTTCTTGTTATCCAGAACCTAATGCGGATGAGGATTGACTTAGTTTTAGAAGTATTCTGAAGGATTGCTTTCAAGGGAACTCAGTTTCGTTAGATATAAAGATTTGAACGAAAAAAATCATATCTTTGCTATTTAAAAGTTTATTAATAGTCCTATTATTAGGGAGCAAATATGCTAAATTTCTTTGCCATTTATTCCTGTTTTATTAGGGATTCGCTGTTTCGCGTTCATTCCCATTTTCTTTTTTGTGCTTCGTCGGGCGATATCTTTTTACGATCTTTCCCTTTATTGGCCAACATGGTGGGCATTCGCGCCAAGCTGTAACATTTTGTTGGCGATAAGTCGCCAAATGTGACAACCTTTATCATTTTCTAATAAACCTTAAAAAGAGAAAAAGTGATGTCGCAAAGTGATTAATCTCCAACTTTCTCAGCCCGTGCATTTTTAAGCTTCAAAAACCCCAAACCAAAACAATATCATTTTCTCACGTGTTAATAAAGTAGAGTAATTCAAGTTTTTCATTCATATATTCCACAGATGAAAATTTGACGTCATGCACTTTCATTCATTTAATTAATGACAGTGCATACCGATTGGCAGCTGCTTCAGACATATAAAAAAAAATCAGGTGTATACATTATAGGTTTCCTTAATACCTGTATCAAAAACCACGCTTCACTAACTACATTTGTTTACGCTTTTCCTTAACACCTATATTAAAACCACGCCCTCGTAACTACATTTGTTTACGCAAAAAAAACTTAGCGGTAGATGGTTTTAGATCGAGCCTCGTATATTATAAAAGCAATCTTTAAAGCTAAGAATTTATTTTTTGAAACAGGCAATTAAAATTTTTAAAAGATATTTTCATGCGATAGGGTTTAATCAGTTTTCCATCTGCTGAAAATGGATTTTCCTAATTAGTTTTAATGGAGCCCTTAAAAACTTCCAGTATCTGTATCGGCTTCCTATTCTGTATGTGATGGATGAGGTTCGGGCTTTTAAGAGGACCTAAGTGATTAATGGATGGTTGAGCGGTTGAGGATTAGACATGTAATTAAATAGCCAAAAAAAGAGGTCACGCAGGCACTCATCCATCTCGCAATCTTCATTAAAGGATGCGAATGATTAATATATTTTTAACTCTTAAACAGTGCTGTACGTATACAAAATGCTCGTGAAAAGCTTAAGTTACAACTCGTTAAACCCCTTTCTGCTATTTGCTCGTCAGGTATATACAGAAGTTAATTATCAATAGATTAAAAATAATCTGGAAAACTAAAAAACCATCATCCAACCCTCAACCATTGATTGGATTTCGATAATTTCTATTTCATTTATGACTTGTAGGAACACCATTAATTTTTGGCTACCCTCAACCATCCTTCATTTTGGAGAGAAGTTTCAGAAATGCTAATTCACGTATTTTCTCAATGGAGAATAATTATTTAACCCTTTCTAGGGCCGTGGGAAGTATGCTTCCCTTAAATTTTTCAATCTTTGTATGAAATTATGTAGGATGGCATCAGTTCTGACAAATTTTTTTAGTAAGTAAGAAACTTAGATGCTTCAGTTCTTTATCTCACACAAAATGATGTGTCTTGATTTGTTACTTAATTATTAATGAACCAAATTAATTAATTATTCAAAATAAATTTATCTAATAAGCTAAATGAATCCCTTTTCTTATTCTCATTTCAAGCCTAAAAATATTTGAACATAATATGACTAGAAAAAAATGGCCCTTTAAAGGGTTAAATAAAAAAGTAATAAATGTACCAGGTTTTTAAACGGACTTAAAAGTATAAAATAATTTCTGTTAGTCCCATACAAATTTAAAAACTCAAAAAAATTATTATTAATGATTATGAAGTTTTGAAATTTTTCAGGATAATTTGTATGAGGCTAGGAGAAATTATTTTATGCTTTTTAGTCCATTTTTAAAAACGTGGTTTATTAATTTTTGTAGTTAAATTTTTAGTCTTGGGTGTGTCTAAGATTTTGCAATCATTTTTAAGCTAACTTCCCGAAGAATTACACTGAACAGAATATACAAACAGACAATACAAAACAGACAAAAAAAAAGCGAGTTAATATTGCTTTATTATCCATTTCTTATTTTTAAAGTTCCCTCAACCTCATCAGGAATTTAGTTTAAAATCGATTGAAAAATTTGCACCGATCTAACAAACAAACAAACTGACAAGAAAGGAAGTTAATGTGTTAAGATTAATAATAATAATAATAATAAAGTAAAAAAGATAAATATTGCTATGAATTGTCACGTCGCCATCTGACTGTAATAAAAGGTTTTACCATCCAAATTATAGATTAATTAGAGATTATTGTTTTGTTGAATTTGAATTAAATACAGTACTTTCTTTTGTTGAAATGAAATGTAATTCATGAAAGCTGATTGACATGGATTAGTACTGTTAAATAGTTGACGAACTGCTAGTCGCCGAAAGCGGCTGGTTAGTAGTATTAATTGGTAGTTTATTGCATCATCCTTATACAGAGGATGAAACTAAAATCCGCAATTTAGCTAACATTTTTAAATACCTTTAAATGCTATATTTATTTGTTACAAAATAATAAACGAAACTTGTAAAGCCGAAAATAATACTTTATAATTTTCTTTGTAATTAATTATATCATTTTACTTTGATGAAATGAAATCGAAAGTAGCAATAGAATTATTGTGGGTAGCCATTCATCAATCATTCTGCAGTGAAATGCCGACAATCTATCTTTTCTTGCTTTATTTTGAAATTTGACTTTCAGATTAGCTCTTCATTATTCCGGTAATACGCTCTCCGAAAACCAAGATCTTGTAGTCAGCGTGAAGATTTATTCGTTTTTATCATAAAATTTAAAAAGATATGAAATTTTATAGTTGTAAGACGGGGATCTCCTGTTTGTTACAAAGAGATTCTAAAATTATTCTGTGACTTTCACTGATTTTCGAAAGAGTTGAATATAACTAGATATAGTTGAATATTGCTGGAATTATTTTGTTCCCAAACAAAAAGGTAACTTCAAGATAACAAATTTTTACCATTTTTTTAAAAATGGAAATGCAGAAGCGAAGAAACGTTAATGCAAAACGGTCATGAATCTTTGGAAGTCCGTGACTAACACCTATTATCAAAACTTAAATAAGGATCTTTCTTAAGTATTTTTACTTAAATTATCTCATGCTTTTAAAAATGATATACAATCAATTTTTTTACACATGATCTAATGTATTAGAGACTGCAAATTTGTATTTTTGTGTATATTTGAGGGTACTACATCCCCGTAATATTTTCAAAGAATTAATTGATTAATATTCAAATATAATTTATTTGAAGATTCCATGTTTTTACTTTCTTGTAGATGTTGTATGGAGAAAGTGTAGATCGTCAAAAAATTCGAACTTTAGTTTTTGACGAATCTTCATGTTTTAAACCTCAATAAGTTAAAAAAAACTCACACACACATTTTTGAAAAATGACCATCTGTCTGTCTGTAACACAGATAACTGATTTTGAGATGAAATAACTGCTATGGTGTTATAATTCTACGTCAACCTTTTAAAAACGCATCTGCTGTCAAAGAAGCATACGTAATAATAAAGCAATACTGGTAAAAGCAAGTCAACCTTTTAAAAACGCATCTACTTTCAAATAAGCATACACAATAAATAATGCAATACTGGTAAAAGCAGGTAAAAAAATATATGCGATTGAAAGGTGAAGATGAAATTAGCCATTTATGCTTTATTCATTGCCTGTGCGGATTTCGAGCTTCAAAAACCCTTAACCAAAACATTATCATGTGCTCAAATGATAATAAAATGATTAATTTTAATACACTTCTATATATGTTTTGAAAACTAATTTTGTTAAATTTATTTAATTGCATGATAGAATTTTTTTGATATCAAATATTTTAAAAAATGTAATGTCTTTCTTCTTACTTTTCAGTTTTTTTACTTTTATTTAAAAGATAAAAACAATTTTCTTTGTTAGTAAAATTATTTTCTTTTACTGCTTCAGTTTTATTCGGATTTAAACAATACAATTCACTATTTGGGGAAAGATCAAATTTATATTTTCAGAAATGCTAAAATAAAATTGTTAATAATTTTTCATTGTTAATAACATTTCAGAAATTTGAATTTATCGTCTGCGGATTTGAAGCCCTATTTACGGGAACCAATCAGGTCGAGAGTTGAAAGCATGTGTTTTATTGTTTATTTTATTTTATTTCCATTTCAGCAAATATAACAATAATTTTATTTCTGCTTTGTGAGGATTCTTTGTAATTCTAGGAGAATATTTGTTGTGAAATTTCCGTTTTGAATATCCGTCTTTAGTGGAAGGTTACGTATTTCCCTATGAAACTGACGTCCGTTTTTATAAATCGGAACAGCGATGTTCGGATTGAGGAAGTGACTCACCTGTGTCATTCCGGATGCTTTTATATTTGCTTTTTTTTTCATGTATTAAGTTCTGCTTCATTTGATATGTTCTATATGCATTTAATGATCAATTTTAATTTGGTTAATTGTTTCATAAAAATTCCGTTATATAACAGAATTTCGATTGCAATAAATTTACATACAGTTGTATCCTAGATGGCTGTAAACTTGAAAATTTTAAATGCAATTTAACGTATTAAAATTTTTCCATCCTAAAAACGGCTTTTAATATTTTTCACGTCATATGATGATGCTTTTGTCAAATTTATATTTGTTGTTGCTGCATATCCCCAAGAACAGCAGAGTTATATCAAATCTATGAAATTGTGCAACCAGAAGAAATCCAATACTACTAATGGTTTGCCAATAAGATTCTGCCTGGAGAGGCCCAGTCAAATAAGAATGTGATTAGGAGAAGCTTCTTTCGTAAAACACTTCAGACAGACTTCAAAGCGCTTAGAACCCTCAAAATATTTCATAGTTCTAAGGTTCCCCCTGAGAAAGCGAGTATGAGTTGTCCGATTCTGTCTATTACAAACAAAAGTCAGAGCACCCTGGACGACTGCTCTTATACCAGTAATGCACTGGTGGGATAAGCCAAGTATTTTTATTTTGGCATATAGCTCTCGAGAATGGGTAAAGAGTTTCAGAAGGCACGGATGCATCACTAGCTCCCGCTTTAGTCAGGGTGTCAGCAATCTCATTATCTTCGATGAGAGGGTATCCATTGTAGGTGGATCTGTTTTGACAAGGAAAGTCGCTTTAGATTTTTGAGTATATTCACTCCCACAATATACCTCATACTATGCCAGTTGGCGAAATGTTAAATTAAGCTTTTACTATCTTACAGAATCCAGATTTCATCTTTATGAGTGAGCAACATGAGCAATTACAATCCTTCATTGACGGCAAAAAACTCGCAACGAAAAACAGAGCAGAATTCGGGATTTCTCTACTGTCTTTTTACTTCTTCATCTTGAGATTTGATGTAGGTTCCACTGCAAGTAAAAGAATTACCAGTAAATAAATTGATACTTAAATCTGTCGAATGTAGGGCAAACAAATTTGGTATCATAGCCAATTTTGAACTAGTTTCGGCGCGCTATAACTAAATCTAATTCTTGAATGAGTAAACACCAAACTAGCAAATTGAAAATTATTTTTAGAAAACGAATTTAATTGTACTAAATGAGCTGACAAATCAGTAGGTATTGAATTTAGGTGAAAGAACTGAACAACATTGATGGCAGAAATCATTTTTAATTTCCCATGCATTTATGTTCGAACCAGAAATTACTCAATGAATTACGATGTCTGAATTAATTCCATAGCCCCCCTTTTCTTGTTAATTAAAGTGACATGAGAAGGAAATTCGAGCAAAATATATCAAAATGTCATTACTCTATCTTCTTTTGGATAATAGATGGCGATGTCTGATTAGGCACGCATCCCATAGTGCATTGCGATTGTAATTATAATGAGATGAGATGCTGTTCTGCTAAGGTGTGCGTGCGTTAATGTCTTGTCTTTCATTTCGTATTTGTGTTTGTTTTCTGTGAAATATGATTTTTAAAGAAATGTTCCCGAAAACATACATCCTCTTGCTTACACTGCACGGATCATAATGGTCTTCATTCCACCATAATGTATTATTTTTAAAATTTAATTTTGGTTTGCACTATTACCTATTTTTTTAAATAAAAATAATCATTTGTTTTCAGTATCTGTTTTATCAGCGTTACTTGACCTTCTCTTCCGTGGCCGTATTTCCACAACTTTTTAGTTTGCAGCGAAAGCAAAGCTTCCATTGTCTAAATAATTAAAAGTGTTAGTTGTTTAATTCATAGGAGGGCCTTCATTAACATGCTTAGTTTTATTAACTTCGCATTTTGTAATCTCATTATGGAATGTTAATTTAAACGCTTAGAAAATCTGTTTTTCAAAACGCATCGAAGTCACAGCTTCCATTTAAAAGCCAACCTTCTGCTTATTTTTCGCTAATGAGGAGATATTTCAAGGATGGTTGGGTATTCCTTAATTATTTTTGAGAGTGGCAGGAAATTGTATTTTCCGTTACCTAGAATCTTTAATGCTTCTTTCATTCATTTTAAAATTGATTCTTTGCTTAGCATAAAGAATTCGCAGCTTTCTGTTCTAATTATTATTTACATTACCATTATGTTGTTGCATGTCACAACTCTTATACAAATAAATGATGGTGTTTTTTTTTTTTTTTTTTTTTTTTTTGGTTTTTTTTTTTTTTTTTTTTTTTTTTTTTTCAGATTGCATGTTGTAATACTTCTAAAGTATTTTCAATCGCATTCAACATTCTTAATATATTGGTATCGTTATGCTATTATTATCATCATCATTATATTAATTGCAGATTAATCATTTACAATTTAATTTAAAGCATAAATTCTACGGGAGGTAACAGAACATTAGGGAGATACATATTACGTTATGATTGAAGGCCTTTATAATATTATGAGTGAATTATATGACTCTCAAAATTTGAAGCTTTAAAATATTTTGATGAAGAATCTATTAAAGTTGGAATTGCGTAAAATATTTAATGGTACGATCGGTGTTTAACCCCCTGCTTTGTGCAATTTTTAAAAATCGCCAACAACGGCCTTGCGAAATGTTCAAAAGCAAAGGAGCAGATGTTCAATTATAGTGCATAATAAAGATTGCCAGCTTTGGCGCGTTATCGCAACTTGGCGAAAAAGGGGGGGGGTTCAACCTATTTAATTATTAAAATTTAAACGAACATTAAGATTGGCGAACCGGCTGATCGCCAAAGGCGGCTAGTTAAACAATAATTGTGCTTGGAGATTAGGAACTCTTGAATTCGGGCACTTCGCTAATCCGCTCGCACTTTTATTAACTAAAATTTTCATATTTAAATGAAATGAAGGACGTTATAGTCCTAATCACGTCAGATAAGTGAATGTTTGACTTCAGAGTAAAATGAATTATGTGATATCACCGAAGAACAAAACAGAAATAAACGATGCTGAATTAATTTTTTTAAATTAAAATTTCATATCTAGCTATTATAAACATTCTGTATCCGCATGACTTTTTGTAAGCATTCAATGGTTATTTATCAAATTGCTAGGTAGAGATACATGCTTAATCATTTGAAGAATCTTTTTTTTTTAGTAGGAAATCTCATTTCAACTGATAGCCGTCAAAGAAATGAAATTCATTTCTACAACATCTAACAATGAGCCAATATCAAAATACCATGCTGTTTTCTGTAATTACTAAATTTTACAGAGGAGTTAGTTTGAGATTTTATACTTTATTGGCTATTGATCGGATAAAGCTGATTTTCGATTACTTTGAAGCCTTAGTTAGATATGTAAGTTTACTCAATTTCAACTTTATTAGTTTTTGATCGCTTCTCAAATTTTTTTATTAAATATGTTGTAACACATTTTTTTTATGCTTTACACCTTATTTTTTATTTAGGATTTTTTTTTTGAGCCACGTGCTTCATAATTCCATTTTTAAATTCATATCACATTTCTTATTTTTTAAAAAAGCCATCTTTTAACTTAAAATTGCATTGTCCTTCCTCAATAAATCTCATTCACTTCAAAACCAATGAGAAGGGTCTTCACGAAACTTTCCCGCATACTTTCTAATAAAATCGCCATGCCACCTTATATGATATTGGCGCACAATCGTTACAAAATATTAACCTTTGGCGTGAATTTGGCCTTTTTGCTGAATCTATCGTCTCATCCTTGGTTAGTTATTTGGCGATTAATCCCAGGAATGTGTTAATATTACCCAAAAATCGAATTTGTTATTTAGACACTTTTTTCCTCAACCGATTGAAACAAAAATTACACAAAACTACGCTTGTAGTCACAAAACCACGTGCCAAATTTGATACATTTAAGTCATTGTATTTTTGAACTATCGCGTACATGTTTCTGAAAGTACGGTCCAACAGATAACCAACTCTTAGTTGGATGTGGTTATTGACAGGTGTGTACCATATAGATGTTCACGCGATGTTCCAAATTTTATCCATCTAGCTCTCTTTGTTTTCTAATTATCGTGTTAACCTATATTCTAACTGCTGGACTTGCTCTAAATAGATTTTACACAAAATTTGATAGAAATATTCAATTTTGGTGTAAAGGCCATATACCAAATTTCAACTGTCTAGCTTAAATCATTTTTGAGTTAACTTTGTCGCAGGCAGACAGACATTTTCTAAAAATTTATTTTTCGAATTCAGGGAGATCTAAAATGTTGAGATTCGTCAAAATCTCGGGTTCGAATTTTTTGACGCTTACTATACTTTATATACTTTACTATACCTCATTTACTATACTTTATATATTTTATATTATAGAAGAAAGTATAAAGGAGCATTAAGTTGTCAAAGAAAATTCACCAACTAATTTTGTGTAGTTAATTGAAGATTATTCGTTTACTTCAGAAAATAAATTTTAAATGCTTATATATATATATATATATATATATATATATATATATATATATATATATATATATATATATATATGTAACATTATTTGTTGTGAAGCATGGTGCAGTTTGAAGACAGTGAAGATACTTTTAATTTTTGTGACATCGTTTTATTTCATTTTGAAGAAGCAAGCATATGTACAAGCGATGAGCACACAGAACGACACAGAAAAAGAATGAGGGGAAAAGCTCTTGGACATTTTATCCTGGTCTAATATAACCTATGATTTTGATAGGGAAAACATTTCTTCATAGTACTAATATATTACGAGATTTCGATAGGGATTTTCGTTACATGCGTGAACAAGGTAGGGGAAACACAGGGAGATTTTAAAAAAGAATTTGCCTGATCAGCGGTATTTTATCTCTTCACGCGCAGTGTGGGAAAGTTAGTTTTAGCTGATTCAGCAGTTTAACAAAGCTTCTCTTGAATTAATTAATTAGCTACAGTAGAATTGGATCACGAAATAAGAGAATATTTTAGAATGAAGTTACTATGGGCTAAATTAAGATAAAATCTTGAAAATGAATTAAATTGAAATTAGAGTTAAAATATCATTATATATATATATATATATATATATATATATATATATATATCGTGTAGGTGGGTCTGGTGCACGTTAAATCCATTGGGGCCAAACATCTTCCCGCTGGTGTAGTACGGAAATTTGGAGAGGAGGGTGCCAGCTTAGGTGTCGTCCTTGTCACCTGACCGCGGTTCAATATTACCAGGTCCGTCCCAAAATAGCCCTAGTGTTGCTTTAAAAACTGAACGTTAATGTATTTAATCTAATCTAATTCCATCTTAAGTTATCTGCCTTCTATTTATTTTAATTGTTGTCATTAATCAATAGCCATCTAGAACTAGTTTGACTTCCTTGAATTTTACTTTTCGAATATTAAATATTTTTCATTAATTGCCATCTACATAATGCTTTTAAATAATATAACATTCTTCATCATTACTTCCTGACCATCGAAACCAACTGCAAAACTATAATTTCTTTGGAATGGCGAAACTCTAGCTATTGCGTGAGCCCTGTAATTTCCCCATCACGGCATTCCCTCCGGCATTTACTATGAGATCATTGCTTCCAAATGAATTTTCTCTTGATAACGTTGCGGTTTTAAAATCCTATTAAATTTCCGTAGTCTTTATTCGGAGAATACTTTTCTTATAAACTTCCCCGGGAACCTGCAGTCTGCGGCAGTGCAGTGACCTTCTCGATATAAACGGAAGAAAATATTTGTCTTCCTTTCATCGGTTGGTATAATCTTCATCAACCCTCGTCCTGTTTAACAATGAACGAAGCAATCGATAATAACAGTGAAGAGAAATGCTTAGCTGGAGAAAATTCTGAAAAGGTTTCTTAGGAATATTTTTGAATATAGTATCAGGAATGGGAAGTGTCTATGGCGGGAATGGGCTGAATTTGTCATTATATGAACTTGCTTTTGATTATTTTGCATCGATATCTTTGTTTTATAGGAACTGCTGATATCGAAATAACGATATATCTTTATATGACGATATCGAAATAACGATATATCTTTATATGACGATATCGAAATAACGACATATCTTTATATGACGATATCGAAATAATATATCGCCTTTTATATGACGATATCGAAATGACAATATATTGTCTTTTATATGAAGATATCGAAATGACAATATATTGTCTTTTATATGAAGATATCGAAATGACAATATATTGTCTTTTATATGAAGATATCGAAATGACAATATATTGTCTTTTATATGGCGATATCGAAATGACAATATATTGTGTTTTATATGACGATATCGAAATAACATCAACTTTTATACGATGATATCGAAATGACAATATATCGTCTTTTATATGATGATATCGAAATGACAATATATCGTCTTTTATATGACGATATCGAAAACGATTAAATCTTTTTTATTTAAAACTTAAATCGGCGAATCAATTAATAATAAGATTTTAAAAATATAAGAGAAATAATATTGTAATTGACAAGTAGAAATTTCAGATTTTAATTTGTCTCTAAAAGTTTTGATGGAAATCGAATTTTGGAATTTAAATTTTGGTCATGAAATTATTTATTGTATTATACATTATAATTTGATTATGTTTATTTTAATTGTTGCCGAATGCCTAATTTCTAAATTTTCAGAAGTAGGCATGTGCTTCCAATTAGAAAATTGTTTTGAATAATGTGTAAAAAAAAAAAAAAAATGTTGTTTAGTTTTGAAAAAGTTCGCTGAAAATATTAAGAAATCTAAATTTTTATCCTCTATTCAATCAATTATATTTAGTAAAATATTCCTGATACACTTATATTTTAAACAAAAATTGATAATTTCATCTGCAAATATAACTTAACAATTTATGTATCCTTATATTCATATTATAATTTTAAACAACTTTTTCGACTCATTTGAAGAACATCCGGCAGTCTAGATAATACACGGCTTTCTTTGCTAGGTAGCAATTCAATGGCTCCAATGCTTAAATTCGAAGCTTCATAATTCGGTCAGTTTTAGTCACAAAAGAGAAGAATTTCTCTTGATTAAAATGTTAGTGTCTCAAGAATATTTTACAAAATATAGCTAATAGGACCGGGAAACCGAATAGAAATTTTAATTTCTTCATATTTTCATCATTACTTTTAAGCTATATATACCTTAACGCAATTTGGAATATAATTCTAGTTGGAAGAATATGTCTATTTTTAACAATTTAGTTAGTAGTTATTGAGGTATGTTTAGAATCTACGCCCTGTGTTAAATCAGCTGTAAACCCTATTCATGAAAGCTGATAGTTATATAAAAACATTAATTATAAAAGAAATCTGTTCATTTATTTGTATGCTTTTATGTAAAATTAATACTGAATGATATTAAGTAGAATGCAAAAGGTTGCAGACATTTACAATAAGAAACGCTCATCCTTTGTAATTGGTACAGACGCCCTCCTCCTCCCCACACCTCCTCTCTTTTTGTGTGAATACTATAGACCATTTGTGAAATGATATGAAAACAGTATTAAACTTTAGATTATTTGTTGGTAATTATTATTATTATAAATTCCTTATAATGAAATATAGGGCAGAAATTTTCTTTCCTATTTTAATTGTACTTTCGAGATATTGCCATGATTTGTCCTGATTCTGAGGTATTAATGATTTATTATTTGTTTTATAACATTTTCCGAGTTACAAAAATCCTCTAATGTTTTGAATGGTGACATTTTTAAACAGATGTTTTTTAGACCTCAGAATGTTCTTTTCTTTTTCCTTTTTATGGTAAAAAGAAAATTTAAGCTTAATAAATATGTGTATATTGTTTAAATATCGTTTGCTCTTTTATATTATCCTATATGTAAAAATCTAGTGTGTGTTTTTTTGGCAGGAAAATGTCGGAGAAATTCTTCGAGGAAATACTAATTTACTATTCCTTACTTAATATTATTTACTGAGTATGTCCGAAGTATAAACAAATTCTATATTAATTTGAATACCGTAGATTATTTCAAATAAGATTTAACATACATTAATTGCATATGCTTTGTAACCAGCTAATCTCTTATTCAGTAGCATTGTCCATAATTTATTTTCATTATGTAATAACTTTTATTTTAGTTATTTGGATTGAGATAAGCTCAGTATGGTTTTATTGTGACTTTTAAAATGTTCCCTCATCTTAGACAGTTAATATCTGAGGGTAAATTGTATCTTGAATCTGTAGTTGATAACTGTAGTTATTATCTTGAATCCTCTTTAGATTTGTAATACTGAATAACGTATTTTTTTGAACGTGAATATGTTATTTTGCGATATCTTTTATTACCGTTCTTGATTTTTCTTGTTATCTTTTGCTGCACTGTTAAATATCAACTGCTTTTATAAATGTCGCTTTCCTGCAGTGGATTACTCTTTGCTGAGGAACCACTTTTACAGAGTTAACTTGATTTCTAATTGTTATTTTGAACAGATATTCCGAATTTGATTTTTTTAAAAATGAAAATATACGGAAACAGGCTAATCTGTGATTTTTCCTTTAAAATTAAATCTTTAACTTGCATCCATAAATGATTTATCAGATTTTAAAATATATTCTACGGAACTATTCTGTAACTGCATCTTTAATTCGAATACGTGATAAATTTATGTAAACTATAGAAACTGTTTGTATTCACTTAAGTAACGTCCCCCTTTTTGTTTTAATTAGTGTTCTTTTGCATTATTTCATTCATTTTTTAGAAGCATTTGGATGCCAAGCATGAAAAACGTGAGACACTAATGTGCCATGAAACATTTTCCCTCCTTTGTTTATTTCTATAATATTATTTTTATTGAAACTTACAATAGTATAATACTGTTTAAAAATCTTGCAAATAGTATTATGTTTATCGTTATTATGTTTAAAATCATGCATTAATTAAAAATCATTATCCTATATTTTCTTAGAGAAAAGAAATTTCGTAATGGTTTTTTAATTGCATTATTCTTGTGGGTTACATGCTTTAAATTAGAACTTATGAAAGCAATGTACTTAATTTCCGAAAAATTAACCCTTTGAACTCGGATGGTGTCTCTCACTCACCATTCAAAACGGTGTATCATTTTGACGTTTTATTTATTTATTCTTCAATTTGTTTCTAAAAACGCTTGCAGAATGGTAAAAAGATGTGGATTCATTTTTCAAAGAAATTCAACTTAAAACAATTATGTATATTTATTTTTCGGAACAATCAACAAATCTTTGTATTTGGTGAATAATTATGCATAGAATAATTACTTTTACGAGTGAAAAGGGTTAATAAATCATTGCTCAGATTGATTTGCCTGAAAATTTAATTTTCTATTCCTTTCGTAATTTATATTTTCGAATAGTAGTAAAAAGTTTTAATTATTATTTTTTCTCCCAGAAAAGTTAGATTTACATATTCATCGTTATATGAATAATAAATGCGAAATGTTAACTTTTAATGAAGGATTATTCTGCTCTTAAAAGATAAAAGAGAAGCATTGAGAAGTTACTGCAATATTTCTGAATATATATCAAACTGGCGCAATTTCGTATTGCCCAAACTTTGGTTAACGAACTTGAGGTTTAGAGGTCAATGTTCTGTTGTCAAACAATTCCAGCATTTGCGTTGCGTGCGGACAATCAGTAAGAGAAGTCCGCTCTGACATTGCGTTGCAGCGTTTTGTAAGTTATCTGTCCATATTTTATATGGATTCATCTCAAGCCCTGTGCGGGCGGGGAATATTTTATAGCATGTTCTCGTGTTTATCTGGTCGCGGCGTTTAGAATAGGAAGCCACTTTTGTGTTTGCAGTGCATGACTATGTATATGGAATGCTATAGAAATTATTTCTTTATGGAGCTGAAGAAATAGAATGGAACTATTCTTGCTGAAGAATGATTTTTTGAAAATTCATTTCTTTTGTATTCAGATCTGTCATTTTTTATATTGTTTGCGGACAATTTGCTTCTCCTTTTCATTTCATGTGTATTTTTTTCAGAAGGATATTTCCACCCTAAAGTACATTTAAATTTTTTTGTCTGCAATATATATACTTTTGTTTAATTTACTACGGGTGGCATTTTATGTACAAGAAGCGATGATAAAACTGACGTCCCTTTACATCGCGATACAAGTGCAAAATAAATCATATTTTTCTCTTCGGTGATTTTAGAATGAGATTCTGACTGGGATTTCTTTGGCACGTGTTATCTTAGGAAAGGGAAATTTAGGCATCTTTAAAAGGAAGATGCGAGAATTATGGATTTTTTATCCCTTAGCCCCTTGTGGAGCGTCAGGAATTGCTGAAGTGAGCAGTTTTATAGAGTGCATGTATAATTAATGAAATAAAAAGTGGGAATTGGACCAGGAAATAATAGACCATTTTAGTATGACTATGGATTAATTTAAGATAAAAATTTGGAAATTAATTAAGACTTAAATTAAAAGGTATCATTACGTATATAATAAAGTACAGGTTATTTAAAGAGAAGTCAAATAAGTATCTATTTTCTTAAATACTGTTCTGGACATATAATTTTAATTAAAACGTTTCATTCAATAAGGTGGACAAATTTAAGAAAACGCTTTTGCTTCTATGGCGATTTTAAAAAGATTTTTTAAGAATTAAAAGATATAAATAAACTTTTTATATGACCCCTTTAGTGTAAAAGTATCAGCAAAGTTTTTCTCTTGAATTCACCTAATCACATATCGTCCGTTAGAATTTCTCCCCAGTAGACTAGATATAGATGTAGGATATATGTTCAAAATTGGACTAAGTATAAAAAATAGAATTCAGAACCCTATGAAATAAGAAAATGCTATTTTATTTTATTTTTAAAGAAAAAAGAGAATAAGTTAGATCATAGTATAATTTATTACTCCTTTTTTCAGATTAGCCCCTCCATAATAGTTATATTAAGATGACATATTCAATGTGTAATGAAAATTGAAAAAGGGAAATCTTAAAAAATTTAATTTTCGAAAAGGAAATTTAATAATTTTCAATTGTCATTTTTCTTTTTAAGCTTTTTTATTCTGAGCTTTAATAATGAATAAAAAAACAATAATTAAATAAAGCAAAATATCCAAAGGCAGAGACATCAAGCTTTCTGATAATCTGATTTTTTTTCTCTTTGATTTTTTTAATTTGCTTCTTGGTAATCAAATTGTGCAACTGCTTAAAATGTAAGAGATGGCAGAATCTTTTTTATCTGTGCTTTATACTGTTAAATTTTGATAGGAATTATTTTACTTGCAAAGGGAGTAAAAAAGAACATTTTGCATATTCATGGAATTGCCGCATACAAGTTTTTGTTTGTTTTTCTTGATTTTAGGTTAAAGTTTTATTTTAACTAGCCTACTTTAGCAATCAAGTTTTCACCAAGTTGGGAAAACTTTAAATCATATATACGCAACTTAGTCTTAATAACTTTTTTTCTTGAAAGTTTTTTTAAATTCCAATTTTGATAGACTGTAAACATATATTATTTTAAAATCCTTCCAAAGACGTATTCATAGTTCTGAAAGCCAATCTAATTCACTATCATTTCATTTAAAAGATGGACTTTTAATGGAAAATGCTTATAGTTACTAGCTGAATCGAAACGTGTTGATCAAAAATATATGAACAATAAAGATAATCATTTAGCTTCGAAATTTTACATGTACATCATAATATATTTCATGATTTGCATAATATCTTACAGGATTATTCAATTAAAATCTCCCACATTCAATAAAAAATTTAGTGTACTGCAATAAGAAAACAAAACTTGATAATATATATTTTTTACAGGATATTACATTACTGAGCAACATTGTTTTAAAATGGACGAACTTTAAAAGATCTTCATTGCGTGTTTTTGTTTTTAAATTAATTTCCTCAGAATTTTAAAAATTAAAAAAATTATTGAGTAATAGCTTTAAATAAGAACCATTCAATATTTAAAAATAGGTTGAATCTTATTGATTATCTATATTATAAAGCTCAATGTGTGTGTGTGTGTTGACGCTCTACAGGCCAGACCGTTCGACCTACAGCTACCAAATTTGGCACATGCATACCTTGGAGGTCGGAAATGTGCACCTAGGGTTCCTTTTTTTTGAATTTTTAATTAGAATTTTAATTATTAATTAAAAACTAACTTTCCCGCCAAAAACATCTTTTCATTTCCCCACCGCCAAATGAGTAAGGCTTCAGTTTTTTTCCCCCACGCTAAAGAGGATAGGCTTAAGAAAATTTTGGCAGATTATTTGAAAGGATTCTGTTTATTTTCTTAAGCTTTGATGCATTTAAAGTTAAACATTGTTAATGAATCGATCTTTCAGATTCATTCTGAAGTACTTTTGAATTAAAATAAAACAGAATATTAAAAATGTCTAATCTGCATAGCATTACCC
Organism: Argiope bruennichi; assembly: GCF_947563725.1. Classification (NCBI taxonomy): domain Eukaryota; kingdom Metazoa; phylum Arthropoda; class Arachnida; order Araneae; family Araneidae; genus Argiope; species Argiope bruennichi. The sequence continues at coordinate 112,086,218 of NC_079156.1, forward strand.
CAACTGGCGTAGAAAATACACGCATTTGCGTTACCATAATTGGCGTTGAAAATTAACGCATGCGCATTGTGTTCTGATTATTGACAACGGATACGGACTTGGTTTTAAAGACTTAATATGTTTTCGAAAGATTATTTCAAACGATTCTGTTTATTTTTTTTTAGTGTTTGATGCATTTAAAACTAAACATTGTTAATGAATCGATCTGTTCATGATGAATCTGAGAAAATTTTGTTGAAAACTTCTTGAGATATTATATAAATTAAGAAAAATATTCTTTAGTGCCCATAAGGTTTAAATACTCAGCGACTCTGTTTTCAGTACTCATATTTGAAAAAAAAAAATGCTTCGTTTCAATAAAAAATAAAAATATATTATATTTATTGCAGTTTAATCATTTCCATTTTAATTTAAAGCATAAATTCTACGGGAGCTAATAGAAAATTAGAGAGATACATATTACGTTATGGCTGAAGGCCTTTATAATATTATGAGTGAATTATATGACTATTAAAATTGGAAGTTTTAAAATATTTTAATGAAGAAGCAATTAAAACGGGAGTTCTATAAAATATTTAATTATTAAAATTTTAACGTACATAAAGATTGCCGTACCGGCTGGTCGCCAAAGGCGGCTAGTAAACTATAAAAGGAAAATCGTAGATAAAGCATTTAAAGCAACAATGAAGACAATTTGATTGCCATAATGAAAATATTGTCGTAAAATTCCCTTTTAAAATATCTTTAAATGTTATATAAAATTAGGCTAAGATTTTATAGCAAATATGTGTCTTTGAAAAAAAAAATTTTGAATTTCAAAATGGCATGAAATTATGCTTGTGCTGTGATCTTATCGGCTAGTTTCCGGGTAAAAAAAAAATCAATTTTCAAACTTCATAATGCCATAAATATTAATTAATATTTATTTAAAATTCTAATTATAGTATTAAAAAAATTTCTCTGAGGTGCACTCACCCATCCTCTGAAGTATAAATTTGCCGAATTTGATATCTCTAGGTCTAACTATGTTTTCTAGAGCGCTGAAGCATTCGCATATATGTACTTAGGTATTCTCTTTTATTATTAAAAAATTGCGTTATTTTTATTTTTAAACTCAATACCTTTGAAGAATTATATATTCTGCTTGAGAGAATGATGCTATAACAGTATTGTTCAATTATTGATAATTTACTAATTTGAAAGAAATATTAGCTCTGTAAATTTTTTTAATCTAAAATACATTTGTATAAGAGTAAACAAATGATTTTCGTTTGCTTTTTATGCTATGCTTCCTTGAATTCTTATTCCCTCTCGCTTAATATGTTTGGCATGTAACTTCGTAGCAACTACCGCTATCTAAATGCGATGCAAGTTTCCTTTCCTTTCCTTTTTACTGAGGGAATCCAGTGGAAAAATAACATTCTTTTAAACGAGACAATGCTTCCTCCATTGTAACATCCATCCTTTTCTTTTTCAGACTACTCTTTTCCACTTCCGATTCAGTAGATCCGGTTTAAAGTGTTTCTGATAAGAATACTTTGCGAAATAATAGTTACATAGAAAAAATGTAAGGCTTTTTTTTTTTTCATGATCTGAAAATTTAGTCAATGTGTTTATTTAGTCAGATACTCAATATTAGTGATGGATATCTCTGCATTGCCATTCATCACTGGTTTTTACATTCTTTTATTTAATGTGAACTGTTCCGAGTTTCTATTATGAAACTTTGAAATCGATTGTTCACTGATTTCTTGATTTGCTGCTCTCCAAATTTGTGAACTTGTGGGTTTTCTTTGATAATACACTATTTTAATATTTTTAGATCTTTACTATCAATTAATCGATTGATTTGATTGAATTTTCTCATACGAGTGCCACTTTCGCAAATCTTATATCTTTAAATGAGCAATTCTAGTATATATTTTTATATATATTATGTTTCTCGGAAACGGCTGTATCGACTTGGGACAAATTTTATATTTAGATAAAGTTTTGCTTTTTATCCGCATAGGCATCTTTCCTGAAATAACGCAATTTTACGCACACAAAAAGACATTTTTATAACTAACTATTAGAGCCTATTTCTATCTGCTTCCATGCTGACAAAGTCATATAGCGCTATCTCGGACCCGATTTTATTATGGTAAAACTAAGTTCAAAAATGTAAGAAATGATAGATAAGCTGCAAGATGAATACTGTAATATAGCGGATTTTTTCGAATAACGTGTTAAACTAAGTATCAAATGAAAGTGATACTTTTGTTGCCCTTGTCTGAGGTCAAGACATGTATTTCATCGGCTCGTGGCCGGAAATCCCATCTTATATAAGACTAGTAAGCATCTGTTCGTCCTTCTTTTTTTTTTTTTTTTTTTTTTTGCTTCTTTCTTACTTCTGATTTTCTGCCGCGCTGCGTCTGCTTGTAAATAAATTGTTTTCTCAAGATGGCTATTAAAGAGAGAATAAAACGAAATTAAAAATACAACGTCTCGTCTATGTCTTCAAACCTGTACTCTGCTTCAACCAAAATAATTTTATACACACACACGCACACACACACACACACACACACACACACACACACACACACAATCCAATTTAATAGTAAGTTGGTGACATTTTTAATTAAATATTTTAACGTGTTGAAAAACTAAAACTAATTTTTTTCCCTTCACATAACTAATTTTTAAATGTTTATTAGAAGTGCGCCTTTTTTACTTGGCTGTTCGGAGAATGAAGTTCGTGATGCCTTTAACCTTGGAGTTGCTCGCCTATTCTACCCAGGAAGCGCCGCCCCTAGTATCCTTAGTAATCTTTTTCCCGTATACAGCCTGTTATTTTCGCTACCCTGTTATTACTACTTGCTGTAATGGCTTATGATGTGTGATGCGCGTTTTTTTGTTTTTTCTCCATGTGCCAAAAATCTAAATATCGCTTTGTTAAATCTGGGTAATGTCGTCGCTCCAGTTTTTCGTGATTTTTGTATCCTTCGAATCATAGTACTCAGCTAACTATTTCAACGCTGAAAGAAATTTGCGATATGAAATAAATAAAGAAATTCATGATTCAGACTTAATATTTGTTATTTTCTTCTTTGCTAGCGAAAGTGTTGTAAAAGCGAGGGGGGGGGGTTGCGACGTGATTTGATGAAATATTCACATATTAGATCTTCCTGAGTGTTGAAAAAAAAATTGGAATGAAATTTATCTGCATGTGATCATTATAACTCAAAAATGGTACATACTAAACAAACGAAGGTTGATATGCAATCGTACCACAGAAACTGCAAGATATGTTTAATCTCAAGTAAAATCTGCTTGGTCTTTGGTGTTGGAATATAATAAATCAAGCTACATAAGTTATAAGCTACATAAAATTTGATGCTAATCAGAATTGTTGGTCTTTATCAAATTTTGTATCAAATCGGCTAACGGATTGTTTGTTTGCTTATTAATTCATGCATGTATGTCAGTGCTATAAATTTAAAATTCAGGTAGATAGGTAAATGAAAATTTTATTAGAAATCTTAACCTCTAAATTATGGATCTGATCAAAGGGACCTACATCAATTACAGTTTTAGTGTTAGAACTTCGTACTTAATCCTTCTTTGCTTGATTTTTTTTTTTTTTTTTTTTTGTGAAATAAATCAGGGTGAAGTAATCCATGCTCTAGATTAAAGGAAAACTGTTTTTTAAAAAATTCCTATTATAAATATATAATATAAAAAATTCAAAAACGGTGTGATGGAAATATCTATCATCATGCAAATTTACAGGTTAAGCTCAGCACACAATCTTCAATGCCCCTCTCCTCTTCTGCAATGCCTCTCTCCTCTAAATCTAATTCAATGCTAATCTCCTCTAAATAAATCCCTTTAAATTTCTTCCCTCATTATCGCTTTTATTACCAAAAAAAATAATCTCAGATTAGTTATAAAAAAATATTCAAGAAAAATATTCACGCTTCTTCCAACCACAACAAACAGCGGAATGACAAACTCAAATCCGCTATAGTGATTGGGATATATATATATATATATAGCTGATTTCCTTATTACACACTAGTCGTGATAATAGTTGCCAGCAACAACCAATTTATTATACACCTGTTTTGTCTCTCAGGGGGTCACCACGAAATGAGGATGAGATGCTTCCGGCATGGTGGTTGGTTCTTGCCACCCTGGAGGGTACACAAATAGGTGGGGGATCTGACTCCTCCCATCGATGACGGGACGTACTTCCTTCGGGGAAAGTTGTACCGTGACCGGTGATGGCCCTTAGGACTTCTTTCGCAGGGGCATGGAGAGGTGTTAAGGTGTTAAGGCCCTTAGGACTCAACCACAGTTCCCGCCAGTGTTGCTGTTGCGGCGGTTCGGTCATTCAGCCTTATGATTTAAATCCGTGTGCCTTCGTGGCTGGTCGGAGAGTCAGTTGGTTGACTTACATCTGTTTCGAATGCAATTTTTTCTTCATTATATGTGATGATGAAAATTTCCGTCATCAGGCAGAGAAGGGTTAATTTATCTGGTTTGGAACGATTTTAAATCATCACATATTTGCGGATAGACCGATCAATATTACCCATCTGTAATTCTAGTGATAAAAGAATATGCTTAATTGCAATGATCCAGCTTAATGTGTTTTTCATTCTTCTAAAATCTAACAGACATTTAAAATATTAGTATCTCATACAAAATTCAATTCGTCTAAATTTTGATTTTGGTCTTTTAGAGATGAAATTGTTATAATGAATTAAAATATGCTGACTTTTTCCTGATTATAATAACTATATGTTCGTATTCCCTGTACGAGAAAGTTAGAACAATAATTATTTTATTCATTTACATACTGTATCAAAAGTGTTATCTTCCCCTTATCAGAACGGAATGTTGGCAGATACCACAGGTGTTTCGAATGCAATATGCCATTAATTCACATACTAAGCGCTACTCACTGTACTGACTGACTAATTCAGCCGATAGCTATGCCTGACATGCCATCTGTTATCATGATGGATGTTACAGATATTCTAATCACGTCTTTAGTGTCTCTTGCTTGTGATTTGTTACGAAAGATGTATCTGTTTGTAGAGTAACGGTTTTCTATTGGAAATTTAGTAGAAATATTAAAATCTCTTATTCATTCATCACTCAGAAGGCATGCGTTAAATTTTTAGGCGTGTTTATGATTAAATTCTAAAATTAGAAAACGCTGTTCTCAAATGTTTAATTTGATTTGGAAAGAAACCTGTTTATATAGTTCTTGAATATTTATAAAAAATATATTTAAAATATTAAAATTGTTACAAAAAAGACCAATTAATTGAATTATAAGTAAGTAAATATATATAATAATATTAAGTACTATAAGTAAGAATTATAAGTATAGGTATAATAATGATATATTAAAAATTCTCAAATAATTACAAAAAAATCGAAGAAAGATCAATTGATTGAATTATAAGTAGTAAATGTATTTAATAATATTAAATATTATAAGTAAGAATATAAGTATTATAAGTAAAAATTATAAATACAAGCAGTATTAATAATGATATATTAAAAACATTCAAATGATTCCAAAAAAAAATCAAAGATTAATTAATTGAATTATATCTAAGTATATATGATAATATCAAGTATTATAAATAAGAATACAAGCATTATAAGTACAGGCACTAATAATAATAATATATTAAAAATGTTCAAATAATTACTAAAAAATCAAAGAAAGATAAATTAATTCAATTATAAACATTTTAATTTAAATTAATATAGAGATAAATATGATAAAATTAATTTTAAATGGATTTTTTAGAACGAATTTCTGCAAGGAAATTTGAAATAAATTTTGGATTTTAAACTAATACGTCAAAATACAAAATTTCTGTAAAAACTACAAAAAAGGGGGTAAAAGGAAAAAAAAAAAAATCAGGTGAATTGGGAAATTCTAAAGCCTTTATTACAGAAGAAATAAAGAAGGGCCATTGTTAATAGGTGAATACCAATATCTTTGTGAATATCACATATCTTTGTGAATCTGTGGAGGCCGTTAAGGGATTCAGTATAATGTCCGAATTAATGTAGCAGTTATTTATTTACAGGTTACTTTATGTACAGACAATTTACATTCAAAAATTTAAAATAATTTTAAGATATCTATATAAGAGTATGGATCAAATCATGCAGCACATGCCACCGCTAGATTTGAACTGAGTCAAAGCGCAAGAAGACATCGGTGCTGTCTCGACGTCATCCGTCAGTTATGGTTAGTGTTACAAGAGCAGCTACAAATCAGAAAGACTGATATATTTTTTTAATTATTCATATTTTGCGGTTCACCTATCTTTTAAATGAATGATAATAGGAAATGCTGTAAAATTAAGCATCAGCAAATTTATAATATTGGAAAACCGATTTTTTGATTACCTCAGCTTTATTTCTTACTAGCCGCCTTTGGCGACCGGCCGGTTCGCCAATCTTAATGTTCGTTTAAGTTTTAATAATTAAATAGGTTGAACCGGAATACTCCGGTCGCACCATTAAATATTTTACGCGATTCCAACTTTAATAGATTCTTCAGCAAAATATTTTAAAACTTCAAATTTTGATAGTCATATAATTCACTCATAATATTATAAAGGCCTTCAGTCATAGCGTATATGCATCTCTCTAATTTTCTGTTACCCCTCGTAGAAATTATGCTTTAAATTAAAGTGTAAATGATTAATCTGCAATTAATATAATAATATTTTTTTACAGAAACAAAGCATTTTTTTTAATAATATGATTACTGATAATAGAGTCACTGAGCGTTTAAACTTTATGGGCACTAAAGAATATCTTTCTTAATTTATATAATATCTCAAGAATTTGTCAACAAAAATTTCTCAGATTCATCATGAAAAGATCGATTCATTAACAATGTTTCATTTTAAATGCATCAAACACTAAGAAAATAAAATGAATCGTTTAAAATAATCGGTCGAAAACAGGTTTAAAAAAACTACCTAAAAAATGATGTACTTAAAACTATAAGCATATACAAAAATATATATAACTAACATAAATACAATTTACTTACAAAAGCATGCAACTAACCTAAAATTAATTTAAATCATCCGTTGGTTGTCATGGCAACAATCAGAACATAATGTGCATGCGTGAATTTTCTTCGCCACTTACGGTAACGCAAACGCGTGAATTTTTCTACGTCAATTGGGGTAACGCTATGCAGATTATACATTTTTAATTTCCTTTATTCTGTGTTATTTAATTCAAAAGTACTTCAGAATGAATCTGAAACATGGATTAATTAACAATGTTTCATTTTAAATGCATAAAACATTAAGGAAATAAACAGAATCGTTTGAAATAATCCGCCGAAAAATGTTAACCCTAGCCTCATTACTGTTGGGAGAAAAAAATATATAAAATAAAGCCTTACTCATTTGGCGGTGAGGAAAATGGAAGATTTTTTTTGGCGGAAAAGTTGGCGGTGGGGAAAATGGAAGATTGTTTTGGCGGGAAAGTTAGTTTTTAATTAATAATTAAAATTCTAATTAAAATTTCAAAAAAAGGGACCCCAGATGCACATTCCCGACCTCTAAGGTATACATGTACCAAATTTGATAGCTGTAGGTCAAATGACCTGGCCTGTAGAGCGCCAACACACACACACACACACACACACACACACACACACACATTGAACTTTATTATAAAAACATCAAAAACTAATAAATCTTTATTGTTTTTTGAATTTAGTATTGCTTATAAACATTTGGCTCCATTGTAATAACTAGTGAAAATTTAGAGAGAAAAAAATCATAGACAAAAGTATTAAATTTTTTATGGATACTTTGTCAAAATCTTTTATCAAGGATTTAGTGACCTAATAACCTACCAGCTGTTGAAGGTCGGATGAAATTTTTATAGCGTTCTTTTTTTTTTTTTTTTTTTTTTTTTGTGATGGTCTGCCATTTATAATACTATATACGTATGCTATTTCTCACGTTACCTTGGGATTTTTTTTACATCTAAATTATTTTCGGATTTGGGAGAATTTGTAATATTTCAGTGCATCAAAATCATTTGTTTAAGTTATTTATAAATATAATAACATTAAATAAAATGTGAGATCATTTTGCCTTATATTTTGACTTCCTTTTCTTACCTGCCCCCCCCCTCTTTCCTTGATATTTGTTTCTATGTGACTAAGTTTGGAAGCATAACGTCATGGTTGCAAATAAATCACAAACTGACCACTGAATGACCGGACCGGCGCGACAGCAACACGGGCTGAAACTGTGATTGAATCCTAAGGGTTATCACTGGCCACGGTACAACGCTTCCCTATGGAAGAACGTCCCGCCATCGATGGGAAGTGCCAAACTCCCACCTTTTCTTGTTCCCACAAGGCTGATGAGAATCAACCACCATGCCAGAAGCTTCTCATCCTCAATTATGAGATGCCCCCCGTGGGACAGATCTTTCAAATGAAATGAGAATATGTGGAATTGTTATAATGGTTGTGACTGGTTAAGCCCTAAGGTTTTCTCTGTTTTCTCTCTCTCTCTTAAGCCGCGCTCCAACGGCCTGTCGTTTTTACGGATGTGGTGGTAAATCTTCCAACTGACCTATTGTATAACCCTCCTTTCCTCTGGACATCGGTCGGAAGCCTCCCGAAAATTGATGGTAAAAGGAATAGACATCAAAGAACCCTGGAAAACTACAAGAGAGGAAAGTGTGCCTGTCGCCAGGTGCGCACAGGTCGTTGGAACGGGGTTTTAGGGAATGTGAAATGAAATAGTATTCTTGTAATTTCTCTCAAATGTAAGCATCGGGGAATCAGATAACCATTAACGACATATATAGGTGTATGAACTTTCATTTAAGGTAAATATTGTAAAAACTAGTTGAGACCGGGGTAGCTTAGTCTTAAGGCCTCGGCTTTGGAACTGGAGGGTTTCTGGTTCGAGACCCTATTCCACCGAAGAACCGTCGTGTCAGCGGATCTGGTGGACATTAAATTCGTCGGAGCCAAATGCACTCCCGCTGACGTGATGGGAAAGTTTGGAGAAGTGGTTGCCATCTCAGGTGTCGTCCTTGTCATCTGACTGCAGTTCAAAATAGCCCTAGTGTTGCTTTAAAACGGGACTTTAATATAATTAAACTAAACTAAAAATTAATTGAGTTTTGAAGCTCGATGTTTTTGGTTTTCTAATTATATTAAATATATGGATGTTTTTTAACAGCAATGGCATCTCACAGTATATGTTATTATTTTTTTTTTCAATTACTAGTGTTGATTGAAGCATGTTCACTACATCCATTGAAGCATATCCTCATTTAAGCATAGCCATTACAAAGAGAGGCAGATTGATCGTGGTTTGTCCCGATCTTGTTAATAGAATTCCTCAACGCATCAGAGAAAAAAGAAACGGCGCATAAAAAAAAGAGAGAGAAATTTTTATAGAAGAATGCTGCTATCCGCCTGCAGCCATCAGCTGTTCGCCCGTGATATTAATAGCACTCATTTAATAATTTCAACCAATTTTGATGCACTATATCTTAAAACACTTGATGAGCATTTTAAAACTATATTTGCATAATAAGCGTACACTATTCTGATTGATAAACTATGCATGTAAAATGACGAAATCGATTCAGCTATTGAACTGAGGACTGTGTCAAGATCTCTTTTTCGAAATATCTCGGATATGGACGACGAAGGAGGATATATCACTATTAATGACGTATCTTACCATCAAGAACTTTAAAACGAAATAAAAATTAATGAAATCGGTGCAGTAGTTTAGCTGGTGAATGTCGTAGAATTTGATGGTGGGGAATTTGCATTGTTTCTAGTATTTCCTTAAAAAGGGGGTTGGGTTAGAGAATAGACAAGCATGGAAGATGTGTTTTAAGATCAGGTCATGAGCTATCATATGAAATGAGAATCCGTGGAATCGTTACAATCGTTGTCGCTGGGTAAGCCATACCATCGTTTTTTTTAAATACAGAATGTGCAATAAATTAGTATTTTTGTAATTTCTCTCGAAAGTAAGAATCTGGAAATCATATAGCAAATAACATCATATCTTGGTCAATGAGCTTTCATATAAAGCAAAGACTGTAAAAATTAATTAAAATGAGGTACTCATTTTGATTTTCCTAATTTTTTTTTAATATAACGATGCGTTTTATTAACGGTGTGTTACACTTAATTCTTTTTATTTCAATTTATACCGCTGATCGTAGTATAAATTGAAACATATCCAATACATCTATTGAAACGTATTCTGATTTGAGGCCCTCTAGTGTGGTGTGGAAGTTTGGTGTTGGGGGAAGTTCAGGTGTCGTTCTCATCATCCGACAGCGGTTGAAGATTACGAGTTCCGTCCCAAAATAGTTTAAAGTAGCCCTAAAGCTACTTTAAAACGGGACGTCAATATAAATAAACTAAACCTGATTTAAGCACATCCACTACAGAGAGAGCTGATTTATCGTGGTTAGTCTCTGTCTTTTAGCAGAATTCCTAAATGCATCAGAGAAAAAGGAGACGGTACATAAAAAAAAGAAAGAAAATAAATCTTTCCGATTTTGTGCAATTGGTTTTTGACTTTTTTCCGCCGTCCGAGTACTAAGTGTCGCGAGTAAAATTTACTGCCGGTGGCGCACTGCCCAAAGGGATTTATTCACCTGAGCCGTCGGCCTTGATAGGATTCTAGCGTTTCTGTGGCATCGATTTTTTATGGGTCCCGACTTCAGATTTGACAAGTTGAGGTACTCATCGCCGAAAGCGAAATCGATTCTTTCGGATTTTCGTTGAATATGATTTCGCTTGTTGAGCTTTCTTTCATAGCTGGTTTGTTTGTTCACTTCTGATACTGCATTGTTGATGCAACGAGAAAAAAAAAATACATTTTTCGTTTTTTTCTTCTTTCAAATGCGCCTTAAAATATGATGCCATCACCCCCCAACAAAAGCAAACTTCTTTGCTAAAACCGATTTGCAATTCAACTTGGGAATAGGTAATATTTTTTGTCTAGCTTGCTTGTGATAAAGGTGGTTTAAAAGAATTTTATCTTAAAAAAGGGTTAGAGATATATCCCGTTATTAGCATAGGAAGAAGAAGAAGAAGTTGAGACAGATGTATAAATATGGATTTCTTAAATTGGAACTATATTCAGAAATAAACGTTACTGGCCGAACTTTTTAATCTCTTACCTATATCAGAATAAATTCTTTTATAGAAAGTTTTAGAAAAAAAAAAAAGTGAATTTTTGTTTTATTTTTAGAGCTTATTTGAAAAGGGAAATATTTTGATATCATCTTTATTACTTTCTCGTATACGAAATATAGAGAAAGTGTATTGTAATTGGTCAAAAAATCTAATTTAAACTTAATTAATTTCCAATGTTTTGTCTTAAATTAGCTCATATTAACTTCATTCTAAAATATTTTCTTATTTCCTGATCCCATTCCACTTTTTCTATTTAATGAATGCAACAAAAGCTCTGTGAAAATGCTTTAGCGGTTCCCACACTCCGAGTGAAGGGATAAAATACTGTTCAGCTAAGCATATTCTTTTGAAACATCCCTATGATTCCCTTACTTGTGATTGACACGTGTTAGAAATCCCTATTAAAATATCACAATATATATTCACAGGGATAAAATTTTCATCAGCTTTTCCTCATGTCGTATTGTTTCGTTCTGTGTTCTCGTCGCTTCTGCTTGTGCAAAAAAATCATTCTCTCGGAACGGAAATAAAACGAAGTTAAAAAAATCGAAAGTCTGTCCATTGTCTTCGAAACTGCCTTCTGCTTCAAAAATTATATGCTTACATATATGTAATGATATTTTAATTTCTTAATTTCAATTTAATTAATTTCCAAGATTTTATCTTAATTTAGCCCATAGTAAGTTGATTCTCTTATTTCTTAATCCGATTCCACTTTCTCTACTTAATTAATTCAGGAGAGACTTTAGAAAATTGCTGAATCGGCTAAACGCCGACACATTCTCACGGTCCGCTTGGAGGAATAGGAAAATGTCCAGTAAGCACATTTTTTTAAAAAATATCCCTTTGTTTCCCTTACATGTGATTGACATGCATCAGAAATCCCCATCAGAATCTACCCATAAATATGATCTCTTGAAAATACCACACACATAAAAATTTTAATGTTGACCTTGGCCGTCAAGGTCAAAACAGTTTTGTTAGATCGGATCTCATTTTATCTCAAAATGAAAACATCTCATACTGCATTGCAGTTTTAATATCTCATACGATCTGTCTCATCAAACAAATGTCTTCAACAAGAATTTCCACATCACGATTTCATCCGACCAGAATGAAAAATATCCATTTATGTTGTCTCCATGCATTTTAATGATGTGGCCGTGATGAGACAGCACATTCCGCCTGATGGTTATGGCTGCGACAACAGCCAGAGTTTGCTTACATCCATCACGTTTCTTGATTATCGGATTTTTGGAAGATTTCTTGCTCAGGTTTCGTAAAAAGGAAGCGTAGATAAGCTTGTTGGGATGGAAAATTGAGTTTTCAGTTTTGGGGAATTACTGTTTGAGCAGATAAGCAACAAATATCCGGTCGTGTGCTTGTTTTCCCAAGAAATGAACAGTCACGGAAAGACGATATCTTCTTGTTTGATAAGTTGGTATTTGATGTGTTTTTCTAAGTTTTGATCCTAAATAATTTTATTTCGTGAATGTAGAATTTTGTTGCGTCGTTACCATGACAATGGGATTTTACAACTTTTATTACTTTAGTGCCTTCATTATTGCAGTATGTATTGAAAGATTTTTATTACCGATTTTTTTAACGATACCGATTTTTATTTACTTGACTTTAAACTGTAGAAAATTATAGGACACTAGGAGAACCTGGAAAACCGGAAAGACGCAGGAAATTTAAAAATTGACTAAAAAAAAAAAACTGGGAAAAAATCAGGGAAATTTGAAAGAATAAAAGATCTCTAAAGATTGCAAGAATTAAAAGATCGCAATCATCGCTTGCAAAAATGGTGCAATACCATTCACGATTGTGTAATGCGGAAACTCGCACCTTTTCTATTCTCTCCCTTTTTTTCTTCTGTATAGATGACAATTGATCTTTACCCATAAGATTCCCGAACCTTTTTTTTTTCTTTCAGATTTGAGTGGCAACCTTTGGTTAATAATGATATTTCCCTAAATGAAATTTTCTACAGCTTTTAATTATGTGATGATTAAAAATTTAATTATTCCTTTAATTTGTTTAGCGCATTTTAAACCTTTAAGATATCTTGGATTTTTGTCTTTAATCAAGTAGTAAATGTTTCAGCAAAGTGAAGAATAAATATGCACTTGGCGATATACATAATTTTAAGGCGCAGTCCAGGTTTTTGCGCCATAAAATACCAAGTAAAATCACAAATTAGTTTTCATAATAAAAGATATTAATTTATTAACAATGCTTTGTATGCCAAACACGTGCACTAATATATATATATTTTTTTATACTCAAAATCAAAATCAAGTCATTTACCCTTTAGGAATAAAAAAAAGATAAGGAAAAGAATATTGAACTTTCCATTTGGATCATCTTTGAACCAAGATCACAAACTTTGAAGACAGAATTTGAACGACTACTTATCATTTGAGAATTTAGTCAAAATTTTAACAAATTTAAACAACCCTCTTGTAAGTTAAAATATTCCCCTTTTTTTGAATAATATTGAAATACTCATAGCATTGAAAAAGCCTAAATTATTATCTACCTAGTTGCATGATGCCGTAATTCTATTTGCCATGTTTGCTGTTAAAATGTTTGAAGTGCTTTTATTTCCTACTTTTGTTTCCTTTAATTTTGGTTTACTTATTATGGATTTAATTGAATACTTTTTTTTTCTGTTATTACTGCATTTGTGCAGAGTTATATATATCGTTTGTAAATGAATTTAAATCGTTTGTAAATGAATTTTAAATATATCGTTTGTAAATGAATTTTAAATATATCGTTTGTAAATGAATTTTAAATATATCGTTTGTAAATGAATTTAAATCGTTTGTAAATGAATTTTAAATATATCTTTTGTAAATGAATTTTAAATATATCGTTTGTAAATGAATTTACAAAAAAAAAAGAAAAAAAAATGGGGGGAAAATTGTTTTGGATAATGTCATGAAAATAAATTGCTGATTTATTTGCTATAAATAATTTGCCAATAAATTGTTAATAAATAATTTACGCATTATTTGCTAATAAATTGTTTGGATAATTTAATCTATTGGTTACTATTCAAGCATCTGTTAACATCTGTGATATAGTTCCAAAAGTAAAGTTCTTTTGCATTGATTTGAAATATTTCTTTAAAATTCATCAGATAAAAAAGTGAAATTGAATTCCTCTGTTATTTACCTGCGCTTTATTTTTCGATATGTGATTTCATTCCAAAATGGTTTGCAATCGAAAAGTATCGCGGGATTCGCTTATAATTTGCAAGTTAAATAACTACGAGGTTTGGTACGCACAGTAGTCGATTTTGTAAAGTATCTTCTCCCAGTAGCTTGTCTAAATTTAGCTCGAGCTGACTCGAGTTTAAAAATAGCTCGCTCGCGCGCCTCGCAAGCTTCTGTTCACGTATTTCTCTCTGAATGTGTTAAGAGCGGATCTGTTATTGGGGGTGGAGGGTCTTCAAAGCAAACAGTAAACAATCCTCGCAGTAAACACAGGGAAGAAAACTTGCGAAACGGCAGTTACCAGCAATTTTCTTTTGAATGCTTGCAAAAGATAGGGGAGCACTTCCATTCAAAATAGCGTATTCACGGGCATCGGTTTTTTTTTTTTTTTTTGTTTCGGTGTTTTGAAATGTTTACAAATTCTCTCATATTTCAAAATATTTGCATAGATTTACTGTCTTCTCCACTTCTTACAGAATAATAAAAATCTATAGTCTTAAAAAAAAATGGCAATCTTTTAAATATTCCGTATTTTAAATCATGCAGTCTGGCACCACAGTTATGCATTGTATTTAGTGATATTTTTTCTTGCAATTCAATTTTTTGCCTGTGAATGTTTTTCTTTTTGCCTTTTCTAAATGAAAGCAACTCAATACTTCGAATTTTTGTTTTGTCGGATTGTAGCTATTTGAATGCCTCATTGAACCCTTTCTTTTGAGCGGCATGTGATTCCTTTATAAAATAAACGTTCAAAATCTAAAAGAATTAATGTAACATTCTTTTAGTTGATTATTTTTACTTTTTCGTATTCCAAGTATATAAAGAGAAAGCACTGTAATCTCGAAATTATCCAGATTTTAGACCTGTCTGAATCCGAATTTTTTTTTTTTTTTGTGGGCGGGGGCATTCTGTTTGTCTGTAAACACATTAATCGAAAAATCGTTGAACTTGACTGATGAAATTTGGTATATAGTCTTTATTCCAGATTTTTAGATTTCTGTATAATTTTTATAGAAATAAATTTATAAAAGAAGTTTGGCTATCGATAATTACAAACCAAGGAGAGCTACATGAATCAAATTGGTGCACAGATTTAACATCTAAAATGTACATCTTTATCAAATTTGGCACCAAGTCCATCAAGGGGCCTCTCGATCTGTATTTTCACACGCATATAAATGAGATAAATCTAAAGCGGCGTTTCTACGACCTGTCCGCTTGCAGACGAGGCACGCGTTCACCCTTTGACCCTTACTTGTGATTTTCATGAGCCCTTTGATGCCTGTCCAATTTACCGACAAATTGTCGGTAAATTGCACAGGCATCAAAGAACCCAAGAAAACCGCAAGAGAGGAAAAACGGGAAATCTTGCCTCATCTGCAGGCGGACAGGTCGTAGAAACACCGCTTAAAACGGAATGATTTAGATATATGAAATTTAGTATGTAAAATTTTTTATCAGTTTCCTATTTCGGTATCAAATTTTAGTTCTAATCAGTAGTTAGAAAGGCCTACAGAATACATTTGGTTTTCTTATACTTCTGTATTAACCACATCCCAACAATTAATCTCCGAAGATCCTATATTAATGCGCTCCTTCGTTCTATTGCTCACCCGATGCCTTTCAATGAATATTACAAAAGTGTATTGGAGAGTACGCGAGAGTGTTTCGGTTAAACCACTCCCTCTGGTTTTAATTTTGCTTTTCAAAATTCTTAATAACTGTTTGTATTTTGTTATAGCATTGAACTAAGTACTGCTGAATGTTCTGAGTCGTAAAAAGCCGTTCAATACATAGAAAAATATTTTTTGAAAGTTTTAATGAATATATAAATAACGCTTGAAATTGGATGGATTGTTACATTTGTGCATTCTATTTTAAATTCTTTTTTTAATTTGGGACAAATTTGTTGGGTATGGTAGAGGAATAGTCAAATATTCTGCAAATGCAAGTTATTTATGATGATTTTTTTAAAAGAAAATGCCAACTAACTATTGACATTTTAAATGATAAGATTTTATTTAACAGATAAGAAGTCTGATTTCTTTTTTTACCCAATGTTGTTGAAGAGATTAGGTTCGGTGAACATTCTCTTAAAGATTTTTGGTGTCGATTTTGGCCTCGCTTCGTTGTAAACGATCAAGAAAGACATTTATGGGCTGCTAGATCGCTGTCGGGCGCCGTCAGTAAAAGCCACAAATTGCAGTTATACTGTTATCGAAAACAG
The DNA here is from genome assembly GCF_947563725.1 of Argiope bruennichi. Classification (NCBI taxonomy): domain Eukaryota; kingdom Metazoa; phylum Arthropoda; class Arachnida; order Araneae; family Araneidae; genus Argiope; species Argiope bruennichi. The sequence continues at coordinate 112,102,914 of NC_079156.1, forward strand.
TAACAAAGTGCTTTTGTCGAACCGAGGCTGTAAACCCTGATCCAGTTGGTGTTAAGCCGAATGTACGACGACGGCTTTACCTACTCAAGCAGAAAGTTTTTTTTTTTTTTTTTCTTTCTTTCTTTCTTGGTATTTAGTGTCTATACCATTGTTGCTGCAATTTAACCTGAGGCAAACCACAAGTGTTGCGAGAATTCATTTCTAAGAAAAAGAAAACTCGCTTTTTCTAATTTGAGAGTCCTTGTTAGTTAATAAAAGGCTTGGCTTCTTTTTCCTGCAATAATCTATATGCTCTCATTTGTGTATAATTGCTGGATCATTCCTTGACAATACATTCTCATTTGCAGCTTGATAACTAAAATGCTGGCGAAGCCCAAAACTCTTTCATTTTTATAGAATCTAGAATATTTCCAATTTATTTAGAACTTAGAATTAGACCTTTAGATTAGCGCTTTTGTTTAAATTTGGAGTACGTGTTAATAAAGGCTTGGTTTGATTATTTTACTGTAATAATCTAAAAAATGTTTGCTCTCATTTTATATATACTGTTTCTGGAAACACTACTTTGATAATACATGTTCATTTGCAGCTTGATAATTGAAACGTTGGCCAAACCCAAAACTTCATTTTCTTTTTTTGTTTTTATAGAATCTGAAATATTCCCAATTTATTTAGACCATTAGAATTGGACCCTTTGATTTTTAATTTAATTTCTTCGCGGAAGTTTCATAAAAAAGGAAATAAAACTATTTATCTATAAATATGAGCTAAAGCGCACTATTTAGTATTAATTTTAAGTTCCCAATTTCCCACTTCTTGCTGTAATTTAATTTGTATAAGTAGGTAGGCAAGGCAGTTTTTGAGACAGAAAAAGATATTAACATAGCTATAAAATTGTAATGTATATGTGAAGTGGTATTTTTAACTAAAATAAAGTCTGAGAAATAATGATCTTTTCAACATGGAAAAAACATGGTTTGATAAAACAATGAATTAAATTTAATTTTTATTGCAACAATAGAAATATTGCTACAAATTCTATTTAAGAAATTAATTTATTAAAATTAAGAAGAAATTGCTCCGTAACTACATTTACATTATTAAAAATATATAAATTTTTTTTTTTAAAGATGATATGAAGTTAATTTTTGTCAGTGAGATTTTTTGAAATTATGGCATAAGGAAACCAACACTTCATTTAATTGCAACTTATTAAATTTTTAAAACATACTGCTGTGATGCACATATTCTTATCAATCAAGTATTAGTATCCAATTCGGTGTATATCTAAGCCAAACGGTATGTCCTTTTAAAATGCCAACAAACTCACAGGTATCCACATTTGCGTTTATAATTAGTTAGCTTGGCGAATTTGCAATTTTTATCAACATATGTACTTTCATTTGAAGTGAAGTCACAATTTTTCATCTCATCTTTAATATTGCTACATTATATGAAACAAATGTGAAACCCTAATAATATAAATTGCATGATGTAGCAATAATACATTATTGCCATTTATAATGAAATGTCTTCCTACTTGTTAACCCCATGGAATTTATGTATGCTAATAAAGGGCCTTAGATGAATTACTGCAACTCTAAATACTTAAATACTCTCTCTTATTTTCGTGCATATGCATCTAATTTTACATTAATGCTCAAAATGAGTTTTGGAACCTCGTTAAATGGCGCTTATATTGCTTTACGGAGATCATAAACACTACAGAATTAGAACATTCTGGAGGTATCTATTTGTCACTTATCTTCCGTTAGCATTTGTTACGGAACTCAAATTATCTTTATTTGTTACGGAACTTTTATCTTTATTAGAAGTGTTTGGTTGACAAAATTTGTTCAAGAAAAAGGATGCTCAACTTTAGAAACTAGTACATTTGAGTATTGAAGCAGTTTAATTTCTCTATATTTAAGTAAACTTTATTTGTTAAATGAACAGGTAGATGACTTGATACTCTTAATTTTTGTGACAGTATGTAAGTAGTAAAAAAAAAAGTATGCTATCTTATGTTTTCTTAATAGAAACTCAGAAGAATGCCAATTTCAAAAGGGAAAAAAGCTAATTTATTTACCAAGGGGCAAAGGAGATGCAGACTTATGCAAGATTCTTAAAAATATAATAGATAAAAAGCAATTATATAAAAAACTGAAAATATTATAAAATCAAAATATACTGGAGAGCTAAAGGCTTTTCATCATTTTTTTTCCTTTTGTCACTATATCATATGCTAAAACATTTTTTTATGATCTCACGAAACACGAAATTCCGCTTGATTTCGCTATTTCAAAAAGGTGTAAAAAATTCTCTTTCTCAGTATCATCAATGTGCTTTATATTTCTAATTTCGTTGAAACATATCGCTGATTGTTGAATGTTTTATTTTTTTTTTCCAATTTATGTTAACGGATACTAATGTATTATGTCGGATTTAATATTCATCATAGAATCTGATGTATGATTTTCTCTCTTTTTAATTGCAGGTAAGCACTGGGTGCGTGCATGCGATGTATGGCTGAGGAGGGACCATGGAGGCTGGCATCAAGCCCTGCTGCAGGGATGAAGCAGAGACCATTGGTGAGTGCTCTTATCACCCTTATCGTCTTTAAAATATAACTTACTGCGAATTTAAGAAGAATGTATTTTTTTGAAATGCTGCCATAATTGAAAAAGTGTCCGTTTTGTATCAAATGTTGCAATATTTTTTTTTTAAATAATCATCAAACATTAGATGAATTAACAGCTTTGAATGGGTCAAGTGAAGTTGTATCATTAAACTGAAGTTCCTCTGGGAGGGGGCACCTCGTGATTGAGGACGAGAAGCTTTGGGTATGGTGGTTCGTTCTCGCCACCCTTCAGGATATACGAAAGAGTGGGGGTGGCTACTTCTCATCGATGACGGGACATACTTCCGTAAGATAGAGTTGTACCGTGGCCGGTGATGACCCTTAGTACTAACCACAGTGTTGCTGTCGCGGCGGTCCGGTCATTCCAGTTTTCCGTGTGCCTTCAAGCGGGTTGGAGTGCTCAGTTTATGAGCAATTAAACTGAAGCTTAATTCTTGTAAAGCCGCGTTCCTGTAACCTGTCCGCCTGTAAACACGTAGCACGCGTTCTCCCCTTGACCCTCTCTTGCGGTTTTCTAGGTTGCTTTGTGCTTGTTCAGTTCACCGATAATTTGTCGGTAAACTAGACAGGCATCAAAGAACCCAAAGAAACCGCAAGAGAGGGGAAACATTGTAAAGCGTGCCAAATCTGAAGAATCGCGGGTCGTTGGAACACGGCTTGATGTGATAGAAAAATATATTCTTTTACTGACATTATAATTATTAGTAGCATATTTCTAAGATAATCATTCTTCTATTATAAGCTATTGTTTCTTTTTGATGATTTTATATTATTTTAAACAGCAAACCAGGTAAAATAGTGCTATTTGTGTTGTATAGTCTTATATTTATCATTTCTTTAGTATGTCGGGTTGCCAACTTAGTAAATAAATTAAAACAATCAATTTCAAAAATTATTCCATTCTAATAATCATCTGTTTTGGAAAAGATGTTATTTATTATTATTGTAGTTAGGAAAGTACTTTTGTAGGTACTATCTTATGATTAATTTTTCGGCTTAGTATAAAGTGTCTGATGTCACTTTAGAAATTCCTTTGTTATGCTCATAGAGTGAGCTTTTGTTGTTGTCATTTATTTCTTCACTGCAAACAGTTCTTCTGATGAAATCAAAACATACAATCGTATGAATAATATTATGGGCAGCGATTGTTGTCAGCCGCCTGGAAGTTGCGGAATGTTGGCGTGTGTCCGCGAGCAAAGGTCGAGTGATGAACGTCTTCCGCTTTTGTCACATTTCCGTTTTTAAGAGTGCTACGCCCAGAAGAAAGAAAAAGATTTTGTGTGACTCACCAATGAATGAATGTTGACGTACTTTATCTGCAGTAAAATTATTTGATTATGATTGTTCGGTTCTTCTCGTTTTTTTTTGTATGTCAGGATTTGACATTCGTATTGTAACTTTATTAATTAATGAAGATAACAAATTAATGTTAATTAATGAACTTTATTAATGAACAAATTAATGGTTAATTAATGAAGACAACAAATTAAAAAAAATGTGTTGAATATAATTTTTTTAAAGATTTTATTTTTTATATATTTAATTTGCCTTCTTTATTTTTTTAAATAATATTTCGTTAAACGAACTGGTATTCCATTTTATTGCGATAATTTTTTTTAATTAAGAAGTTATGATTAATTTTTAAATTAAGGAACATTTAATGGAATGTTCTTAAACCAAGTTCTTTAAGAGCATGCTGCTTTGTTTATATTCTTAGTTTCAACATTAATTTGATATTGTTTCCATTATTTTTTAATATATTTAATTTGCCTTCTTTATTTTTTAAATAATATTTCGTTAAACGAACTGGTATTCCATTTTATTGCGATAATTTTTTTTAATTAAGAAGTTATGATTAATTTTTAAATTAAGGAACATTTAATGGAATGTTCTTAAACCAAGTTCTTTAAGAACATGCTGCTTTGTTTATATTCTTAGTTTCAACATTAATTTGATATTGTTTCCATTATTTTTTAATATATTTAATTTGCCTTCTTTATTTTTTAAATAATATTTCGTTAAACGAACTGGTATTCCATTTTATTGCGATAATTTTTTTAATTAAGAAGTTATGATTAATTTTTAAATTAAGGAACATTTAATGGAATGTTCTTAAACCAAGTTCTTTAAGAACATGCTGCTTTGTTTATATTCTTAGTTTCAACATTAATTTGATATTGTTTCCATTATTTTTTAATTTATTTAATTTGCCTTCTTTATTTTTTAAATAATATTTCGTTAAACGAACTGGTATTCCATTTTATTGCGATAATTTTTTTTAATTAAGAAGTTATTATTAATTTTTAAATTAAGGAACATTTAATGGAATGTTCTTAAACCAAGTTCTTTAAGAACATGCTGCTTTGTTTATATTCTTAGTTTCAACATTAATTTGATATTGTTTCCATTAGAATTCTTTTTTATAATCGTCAATGAATTTAATGTATCGAATTTGAACTATGTATTTTTACATCATTATCGATGTAAAATTTTTACTTTTTTTTTTTTTTTTTTTTTTTTTTGTGCTATGAAATTTACTTTTTTTGGTTTTGCTGCTATTCTGAAAGCTTGGAAGTATTGTTTTGTATATTCTAATTATTAGATATTTTCAATTAACGAAAGGAAGGTAGTGATAACATTTTCTTAAGTGTATACTTAAGATTATTTATAGTTCTTATTTATTTATAGCTTTTAAAGCTATTATTAAATTATTTATACAAAATTATCCATCATTTAGCATTTATAAAATTTTGAAAAGTTATTTTTTTTAATTCTATTTTAAATATTTACGCTTTTTTTTTTTTTCAGATGCTTTTTCTCTTTTTAAATTATGTTTAATTTCTGAAATTTATAATTAGCGTAATGTTACCTTTATTACTTATAATAAATAATTATAAGAAAATTCAACGTTAATATTTGATACAACTATTTTAAATCAAAATTCTTTTGATAAAATCAGTGACTATTTAAAGTGGCAGCACCTTAGTAATAAGGTGGTATACCGCTATGCTAATTCTAAATAATGATACTTATGTGTTTTGAAATAACTACAGTTTTATTCCGCTTTTACACTTTTTAAAAGACCAGAGAACATTTTTGTAGATGCCAGAAAATATAAGCTCCGAGTAAACATTTAACATATGTTTATAAGTCTCAGAAAAAGAAGGAAGTAACGTTCCACAAGTGCTCATTATTAACATTAATTATATCTCGTTCTTTTCCCACATCTTACCTCAAATAAATATCCAATGCAAATGAGCCAATAATTCTACTCTTATCCAAGGAATAAGTGAAGATGAAATGTTGTGAAGTATATCCTTTTAATTTGATTCTTTCTTAGTAATGGTATGAAGTTATCTGAGGTACGATTAATGTTCTTTCACGTCGTGAAACATTTAAAGTTTATTAACTAGTAATATATCATATTGTTATGAATTTGATGTGGCAGCTCTCATATTTTGAATGGATGAAACCTAATAAACATCTATTTATTATATGTTTAGCATGGGCATTTATAATATTCTAGCTGGCATGTATATATATATTATAACGCACTTAAAACTTGATATATCGATATATTAATCGTTCGATAGATTCTTCAATAATAACTTAAATGATGCCAGTTCTAAAATATTAAATGAAATAAAAATAATCTAGATATTCAGTTCCCTCTTTTAAGAAGAACGCAATGATGATAACCGTACCTTTATTCGATACTAACACACAATTGCAACTTCTTATGGAAAAATAGATTTCTGCTTACATTTATTATTCCTATTTCCACCATTATCTTTTCATGTTAATAAAGATTATTGGAATTTATGTCACCCATTCTGCCATATATCTTCGAGCGCCATAACGCCGCAGGGACTCGAAACGTATTTAGTTTGTTATGCCATTTAACTTCGATTTATCGTGACCCGAATTCCCTGGTTTAGTGTAAATGATGGGGAGCATAAAATTTCATTAAAGGTGACTTTTGGATTTGCATTATGGTCAAAAGCATTTTTGAAAGAACGAATGAAAAACATTGTAAACGATGGGATGTAAAATCATTATAATGCTGCATCACATTTTATTTTGTTCTCAACATTACTGGTCAATATTGTATTTAAGAATTATTATGTATTAAGAATTATTTCATGTATTTAAGAATTATTTCACGATGTTTTTATTCGATATAAAAACGTAAAGTATATGGATGATACAATCTTGCTGCTTGTTATTAGGTTATCATTGACTATATCATATATACACTTTAGCAACTAATTGGTGTATCTGAATTATTTTTTATATTTAATTTTAATGAAATTGTTTAGATATAACTTCATATCCATGATACAATAAAACTGGCAGACATAAAAGATATGTTACTTTAATTGTCTTATATATACTCTGTTCATTGTGTACACGAAAACCTTTCTAATGGAGACTAGTCCCATGACGTCATAGCTCTATTAAAAACTGAAATGTGCGATTCACCTGTCTTCGAAATTTTATAGTATTGTAACTTCATTTTTTTATTCATTTTATTAACTGCTCATATATTAAGTAGAATTCTTCTTGTTCAGTGTTCAAAAATGGAAATAAATCACACGATTAAATATTTGATGAAACAATTTAATCTAGTGTTGGAAATTTGGCAAACAAATATTTTTTTTTAAAGTTGCCAAAAATCAGGGAAAATTTACACGACTGTTAAGTTGATATCATTAAAAAGATACTTTTTAAAATTTTGAACTGATGTAAAATTCCTTTTTGTGCAATTATATTTCCTGAGATTATTATGTAAAAAAGTCCAACATTCAGCTTAAATTTTAATTAATCAAAATTTTAATTAAATTTTAAAAGAATCGCTTTGAGTTCCATATTTACATTCTTCAAATTTATACTTGTCACATTAAAGCTCGCGAAATTCTACCTCATACAAAAGATTCTTGAATGCTTGATTATCTTAATAGAACTAAACATTAATTAATCTCATCTTGGGCAAATGTATTCACTCTCACGTGTGATTTAAAACTAAAAGGAAGAGAGGAGTTAGAGCAAAGAAGTAATTTCCGTGTGATTTCTATAAATTTAATGTAACAAATAATGTCATCTTTATGAAATGTTCTGATCATAATTTCTCAAAGATATTAATTCATGCCATTACAATTTCATGCAATCATATCTTTATAATATTTAAAGAATTATCAATTTACTAAAAAGAATGCTAAGCTAATTTCACATGGCATGTCTACCAACAGAATTTGTCATTATGCGGTGAATATTTTAGTGAAACATGAATCACAACAGAAAAATTAATTTGTATAATCATTCGTAATGTATTTATTTTACTAAGGTCACCGGTGACCAACGAACAAACTCAGGGGTCGTCACCGGTGACCTACATGGCATTCTACGTCATAAAAAAGCAAAAAAGAAAACGCGATCATTTCTTTAAAATTTATCAATCGCTGTATTAAAATGGTAAATAATTCCTTTCAATCTTTAATGGGATGATGGAATTGTATTAGGTACTTTTGAGAATTATTCATTTTGGTTTATGAATATTTTATGCATAAATATTAAAATATAAATACTTCAAATTTCTTTAAAAACTTTTCAAACGTAATATATTTTTTTAATTAAAAAATATACATTTTTTAGAAATTTCAAAATATTCCAGGTGTTTAATTTTTCTTTTCTTTTCTCCTTTTTACCCAATATAATTTTTTTTTTAGAATAAAACTGTGTATAAATTTCTAATTCCAATTAAATGCTGTTTTTTTTAGAAATATTTTTATGTACACTTACTGAATTTTCATAAGAATTTTATTTTTTTCTGAACTAAAATTGATTTTTTAACTATGTAAAATAATTCGAAATATAAAATAAATACCCCATTTTTCTTTTAATGTTTAAAAGAAATCTTTATTAAAAATTCTTTTTAATTTCTTCAAAACTTAAGACACCTGGAACTTTCCAAAGATTGTTTAAATCTAATTATAATACCATTTTGAGAAAAATCATTAAGATGTGCTTTTTGATTCCTCTAGGTCCTTCAAATATTTATTTTATTGTGCAGTGCATTTTATAACACTGTTTTAGTTGAATATAAACATATATTTTGGTGATGAAAAGATAAAAATAAAATTTCATGTTTTTGTCCATTTTTGTTAATAAAAGAAAGTGCGAAGCTTACTAGCTTTCATAAACAACATTTGTGAAAGTTTTTTATTTCTTTGTTTTGTTTCATTAATTGAATGACGGATTATAAATTCTTTTCCCATTAAAAGAAAAAAAAAGCTGAAATATTTTCTTATTCGCTATTTCTCCCGTTTCTTTTAAAAATAATCCGAATTTTATGTAGTAACATTACTCTTAAATGTCCAGATAAATTATATTAACCTAGATATTTCTCATCTGCGGGATATGACATTCTAAAAAGAATAATGATAAAAAAAAAAAGTGACCTATATTTTGAATATATTTATTAAAAAAATTCCCTCGTCCAAAATTCAGTAGGAGAAATACTCCAGAAGTCTAATGTTTCTTTTGATAAATCGCTAAGCTCACTTTAAAGAATTCCTTAAAACGCTTTATGTCTTATCTTTAAAAGCTCTCTCATCATTACATTTTTCCAAATATCATGCCATCCATTAGGATATTTTTCCTCAATCGTGTGGCGCATGGTTAAACAGCTGTCTTTAATAGGAAATCAGTACAATAAAAGGGACGACGATAAAAGTTTTCTTTTGTATCCGCCGTTCGTGTTTGAAGGTCAACTGTAACCACGCTACGTTTTAAAATGCAAAAAGGGAATTGTCGAAAAAAACCGGATTTCTTTTACTTTGTGTTTGCTTAGGGTACTTACTATAATGGAAACCAACTCCGTTTCAAAATTCATTTTAATGAGTGTTTTGGGTTTGGAGTTCTTTGAAATGTACTTTAACAAGGGGAAAAATTAGCATTGATCGTTAGAGTTTGAAAAAGTTGCGGTTAAGGCTAATGATGTGAAATTCTGATTTTGTCCTAACAATAGAAATTTGTCACGAAGTAAAATAATGTTAACATAACCTTAAAATTTTGAATCTGTACTACTGTCGTCTGAAGGTTCTCGAAAATATTTTAGTCTCTTTAATTAGCTATTTAATTGGCTGATAGAGTCGATTCCGTGATATCACAGTCGCATGCCAAACATATAGATATGTCATTTAATTATTGCAGGACGATTTCTTACATGTGCTCTGAAGTCAGGCTCCTTTTATGCGCGACGGATTCCGAAATTAATTAGTATGACGCACTTGATGTATGCCATTTGAGCTAGAATTTAGTTTATAGAGATATATTAATTTCGGTTATTTATTTACCGATAGTTAAATTTTTCAACTAATTCCTAAAAAAAAATGGCCAGTCCATTTTCTTTACAAAAATTTAATTGAGAAAACGTTTGACGTCTGCACATATTAATTTCATGGATAAGCTGAAACGTTTATTTCAGAAAAAATCGAGCAAGTAGTCTGTTTAAAAGAAAATTAATTTTTAGTCATTTTTCTTCCTTATCTTGCCTTTTAATATTATTGTCGCATTAAAATGGAGCCCTTTTTTAAATTATATCAATAATATATCTATATTATTGTATTTTTTTCTTTCTACTTATTAAGAAGAATTTAGTCCGCTTCAATGAAAATTAATTCTTCATAAAAATCCTTATATCAAAAATAGTATCTATATTTTTGTAGGGTTCCTTTCCTTCTACTTATGGAAAAGAATTAAGTTCATTTCAATGAAAATTAATTCTTACTAAGGTTTTTCTTCAATCTCCTGTATTTTAATATTATTGTCAAAATAAAATTAATTCTTTTTTTCAAAATTGTATAAATAATAGTATCTATATTGTTGTGTTTTTCACCTTCTACTTCTTAAAAAGAATTTTAAGAAATAGAAGAATTAAAGAAGAAATTAAATTAGTCCGTTTAAATGAAAATTAATTCTTAATAAGATGTTTCTACATTCTTCTGATTTCTGATATTATAGTCGAAATAAAATTAATCCCTTTTTCAAAAATATATCAATAATAGTATCTGTATTTTTGTGTCCCCCCCCCTTCTACTTATTAAAAAGAATTTCGTTCGTTTCAATGAAAATTAATTCTTAATAAGATGTTTCTTTATTCTTCTGACTTCAGATATTGTAGTCAAAATAAAATTAATCCCTTTTTCAAAATTATATCAATAATAGTATATATATATATATATATATATATATATATATATATATATATATTGTGTGTGTGTGTTTTTCTTCTTCTTCTACTTAATAAAAACAATAAAGTCCGTTTCAATGAAAATTAATTCTTAAGGTTTTTCTTTATTCTCCTGTCTTTTAATATTACTATCGAAATAAAATTATGCCCTTTTTTCAAAATTATATCAATAATAGTGTCTATGTTTTTGTGTTTTTTCTTTCTACTTATTAAATTAATTCTAAATTGAAGCATATTGCTTCATCATATACGATATCTTATTATTTCACCATCTCAATGAGTATTCTGTTGAGTCATTTTTTTACCCACGCATCATAAAATAGTAGCCTGTATTCTAATTATGCATAATAATTTTCCAAATGCTTCCATGTTTCTTTATCCATGATATCTATCCTCAATAGTTACGAAAATGTTTGTTATTGCAATAGTTGACACGTGTAATGCGTGTTCACCATCGAATTGTATCATGTTATTATTCTACTGACATAAAAAATAACTTTTTATTTCATTAAGTGACGGACGCGGTATAAATGCGCACTTATACAAACTAGTAAATGAATGGTACTTTGAGAATAAAAAGTTTATTTTAGAATTCGTCATTAAGAATAAAAGTTTATTTTACTGTCGAATTATTTTTTTACTTTCTCATATGCGTATTGCTCAGAAAATATTGTAATCGTTAAAAAATTCGAACTCGAGATTTTGAGGAATCTTTACTTTTCAGATCTCGCTGTGTTCGAATATCCCTTTTTTTGGAAATGTCCGTCTGCAACAAAAGATAACTACATACCGCTTTAAGCTGGACGGGTGAAATTTGGTATATGGTCTTTATATCAAATTCATAGATTTCTATCAAATATTGAGCAAATTCTTTTCAGAAGTCTGTCTGTCCGGCTGTTCGAATATATGTTAATACGATCATTACAAAAGCAAGAAAACTTGATACATGAAATTCGACATGTAGGTATTTAATAACTATTGTGTCATCAAATGAAACTATCAAATTATTGGCCCTATCAAATTTTGTGCCAAATCCAACAATAGGTTGGTCATCTTTTCTGTCAGTACTTTCAGAAACATGTAATCGCGATCATTCAAAAACGCAATGACTTAAATATATCAAATTTGATATGGGATTTTCTGCAGTTTTGTGACAAATTTTTGTTTCAATCAGTTGGAAGAAACGCGTCTAAAACACAAACTCAGTTTTCGAATTCTATTAAACGCATACCATAGATTAATCGTCATAGGTTGATACGATAGTTTTCGAATTCTGTTAAACACATACCATAGATTAATCGCCATAGGTTGATAGGATAGTTTTCGAATTCTGTTAAACACATACCATAGATAAATCGCCATAGGTTGATCGAATATTTTTCGAATTCTGTTAAACACATAGCATAGATTAATTGTCATAGGTTGATACGATAGTTTTCGAATTCTGTTAAACACATACCATAGATTAATCGCCATAGGTTGATAGGGTAGTTTTTGAATTCTGTTAAACACATACCATAGATTAATCGCCATAGGATGATACGATAGTTTTAGTGAAAATGCTAAATCCTCGCCAAAGGTTAATAATTCATGACTATTGTGCCTCTGGGCTATAGAAGCCGTTCTTTGGGATAACATCTTATTAGAAAGTAAGCGAGCAAGTTTCGAAGAGACCATTCACGCGGGTTTCAGCTATGCCATTAAGCGCATTTATTTATTACTAGCCGCCTTTGGCGACCAGATGGTTCGCCAATCTTAATGTTCGTTTAAATTTTAATAATTAAATATTTTATGTAATTTCTACTTTAATAGCTTCTTCATTAAAATATTTTAAAACTTCAAATTTCAATTCACTCATAATATTATAAAGGCCTTCAGCCATAACGTAATATGAATCTCTCTCATTTTCTATTAGCTGTCGTAGAATTTATACTTTAAATTAAAGTGGAAATGATTGAACTGCAATAAATATAATAATATTTTTTTTTACTGAAACGAAGCATTTTTTTTTAAAATATGAGTACTGAAAACAGAGTCGCTGAATATTTAAACCTTATAGGCACTAAAGAATATTTTTCTTAATTTATATAATATCTCAAAAAGATTTAAACCAAATTTTCTCAGATTCATCATGAACAGATCGATTCATTAACAATGTTTAGTTTTAAATACATCATACACTAAAAAAATAAACAGAATCGTTTGAAATAATCTGTCGAAAACATATTAAGCCTTCAAAACCAAGTCCGTATCCGTTGTCAACAATCAGAACACAGTGTGCATGCGTGAATTTTCAACGCCAGTTATGGTAACGCAAATGCGTGAATTTTCTACGCCAGTTGGAGTAACGCTATGCAGATTAGAAATTTTTAATTTCCTTTATTCTGTTTTATTTTTATTCAAAAGTACTTCAGAATGAATCTGAAAGATCGATTCATTAACAATGTTTAACTTTCATTGCATCAAACCTTAAGAAAATAAATAGAATCCTTTGAAATAATCTGTCGAAAATTTCTTAAACCTATCCTCTTTAGCGTGGGAAAAAAAACTGATATATATATCTATATATATATTATTTTGTTGCATGATAAATATTATTAAGTAGAAATAAGAGCATTAACTTATATATAATGTTACTCTTTGTTTTTCTTATTACATTCTAGTTGCCTATTATTGATTGTTTATGAAATTTCGTTGATTGTAGTATCGATATATCCATTACTTCCATAATCTTGACATTTCTTCGCTGATATTGTCGGAAGTTAGAATTCGACGACAATTTATTTTGATAAATTTAATAATTTCATCTGTTATTAAAATAAGTTCTGGAAATATAATTCCACGTTGTTATTGATAATTGAAACTTAAAATAAAAGTACGTTGAAAAATATTATCCTGCGTCTCATACAATGGCAACTGATTTGCAATTATTATATCTTATGAAAATGGAAGATCCTGTTTTTAAACTTCGTATGCTTAAGAATTCTAGATTCCTCAATTATCGTTGCTGGTAATCACTTCATATATATTTGTTTTATTTGTAAAAATACATACATAGACAAATCTTTATTGTCAGCAAAATTCGCAAAACTTACAACTTTATGAAAGAAAAAAAAATGGTAAGCGTTATGTTAGCCATTATATTAACTGATTTTTATTGTAATCTGAAAAATAAAAAAAAAGTGCTGAACATTCTGGAATGTGATTACAAGGGATTAACAAAGAAAGAATCCTTATTTCTTCAAAAACTGTCAAAGGAATTGCAGATCAAAGCTTTGAAGCCTAATGCACCGACAGTCTTTAACAGCATAGTAAGGATTCCGTTCGAAATAAACCGGAGAGCTTCATGGGTTAAACGTGATATTGGGAAAAGCGTCTCTGGTTTCCTAGATTTGCAGTTTAAACATTAAAATGTGAGTAAACAGTATTCTCTTTTCATCCCATCCCAATATGGATTTATTCCTCGCCCTGACTCGTCATTTTGAAAAATGATACGCTGAACCCATCCAAGTTTTCGGTTTCTTTTATGGAAAATGGAGACGACTTGCGAATGTAACCATTGGGGAAATCACACGGAGATTATTTCTGAAAAATTGTGAAAATCTTTTCCGTATCAAGTATCTTTAAAAAAATGCGATTTAGACTTGTTTACACCAACTACTACTGAATAAATTGGGTGATAAATAAATGAATATTATTACTATTTAATATTTTGTTGTAACCGCAAAAAGTAAGATATCTAATGTTACCGAAGATTTTAATTTTTTTTCTTCTTTGTCTAGTGAAATGACTTTTAATATTTTTGTCGCTTTGCCAGAGAAGTATTATTTTTCTGTGAGGAATCTAATACACTTTGGCATTAATAGGAGACAGAACATGAGAAAAGAGTCCACAAAGCAAAAAGCAGAAGAGCAGAGGCAGCTATACCTAAGCGCTTACATCAGCAACAACAATAAAAATAATTAAGAGTAGAGGAAATAGAAAGAAAATATGAAGTGGGCGTAATACTTTTGTTTACTACAATTTGCAAGATTAAATTTCGTTCAAGATTAGCAAAAATTTTCAACCTCATTGGTTGGTTTCGAGTTCCCAATTCACTGGAGCTTTTAAAAATATTGATATAGGCGATTTGATTAAAATCATAATAATTTGAGAATAAGCATATTTTTTTTATTTGCAGACCAAATTAGATATAAATATTAAATTTAAATGCAAAAATAAATTAAATGGAACAACAAAAAAAGAAAAATGATGAATCCGGCCTGAAGACTTTTGCAAAGATCACCGAAGGCGGGGATTCAAACCAGGGATTTTTTTTCTGTGTGGGGTTTGATTTTCGTCCAAATATTGACCCCTGGTGACACGAAAAATCCCGAGAAATTTTATGAAGATAAGAATTAATATCAATTTGATTTATTGATATTAAATTTTTATCTTCAAAAACCTCAATTTCTTTAGACTTTTGGGTCACGAGGGGTCAATACTTATCAATAATTAATATCAATTTGATTTTTTTTATATTAATTATTAATTCTAACTTCAAAACCCTCAACTCCTTGGGATTCTCGGGTCACGAGGGGTCGAAAGTCAGACCCTCACAGGAAAATCCCTGGATTGAATACCTGCCTGAGGGTGACCCTTGAAAAGTCTTCAGACCGGATTCATCATATGTCCTTTTTGGTTCTTTTTACATTAAACAATATTTATTTCTAATTTGGTTAAGCTCATTTGTGCTTTAGTTGTAGCAGCATTAGCGCTCTCTAAATACAATATATCTTTTATTAGTTTTAGCTCTGGAAATATTTACTTTTAAGGTTATTTTCTTTAAGATTGCTTTAATTTTTGGTTGATAGTTTTTATTATTTTTTTTTCAGGCAGTTGTAATGTTGTTTAATCAGTTAAAAAGCGGGAATTGAAACTGAAAGTATTTCTTCTTTCAAGCAAAAGTTTTATCTCGCTGAAAGTCAGTGTAACCATTCATTTGGACGTCATTGTGACATCACAATGAGAGGAAATGAAATTCACAAACAATGGAGTTATTTCATATGACTTAGGAATCATGTGGCTAACTTATGTCATTGTTCATGCTATCTGTCTTATATTTCTTTACAAGTTGTCTTTTTACTGCAATGTGCATTACTTCCTGCTAATTACGTGATGAATTTCTTAATGAGTGCTGTTGACCTATGTTACTTAAATTAGAAAAAAGATTTTTTTTTTTTTTAGATTGAAATTTGCTATCGGAAATTTCAAATTATCATGTCAGAGCATTATTTTTTTTAAGTCGCGTGTTATCAATCCGATTGAAAAACATCATGTTCTCACGTGGCTTATATTTCGCAATCACCAATATTTAGAAAAGCGAGGATTTTTGAACATTTCAAAATCAATCGAGTTCTGAAATTTTTTTCCTGAAGCCAGAATTTTTTTTCGTGAAAAACCAGTTGTAAACAATCACGTGATTATCAGATTACGCATATATCGATATTTAAAGAGTGATGGTTTTTTTTTTTTTTTCCCCCATCTTAAAATCGTTCGAGCTCCAGAACTTTATATCTATGGTAAATCCCCCCCCCCCTCGAAAATCCCGTTTGAACCGATTTGGATGATCACCTGACTATTCTATTACGCAATCGTCAACTTTTAATAAAGCGATGTTTTTTGTTTTTTGTTTTTTTTTAATATATATTTTAAAATCTTTTGATCTCAAAAACTTTTTTGGTCAGCTAGAATATATATAAAAAATTATTTTTTTAAATTACTTTTTTTTTGGACTGTGGCAGTCTGATTTCCTGCTGGCTATTAAGATTTCTTTCTTCTTCTTCTTCTTCTTCTTTTTTTTTTTTTTTTTTTTTTTTTTTTTTTTTTGAGTCTCCATTATTTTAAAGTAGCAAAGTTTTCTCCCAGCATTGTGTTTTTCTGTTGCTAGTATGCGAATTCGCCTATGTTGTTTATAGTTGATCGTGTGATATTTTTTCCCTATTATGTTTCCTTTGGCTTTATGCGTCTTGACAACTTGACAAAAGGAGGAAATAACGGAGTAAAGCAAATACAAGAATGAATCTTCAAATTAAAAGATCTTTGTTCAAACGGGGGGGGGCATAGATTTTTTTTTTCGAGTCGTTTTCTAAACTTAATGTGTACCTAATACTTAGCTGGACTGCTCTCTTCAGAAATAGCTTTAAAACATACATTAGCATTTGATGAAGGACATTCTGTATTTATTTCAGCCTGTTCTCCTCAATTAAAAACTTATTGATAAAAAACCTAACTTATAGATTTATATGGAAGCTAGAACTTTACTGAATCGCATTATACTAAATCACCATGATTAGTATATACCATCTTCAACAATTGCTAATTGGTAAAAGTCATTATATGCTACTAGCCGCCTTTGACGACCACCTGGTTCGCCGGAATGAATGGTTGCTAAAAATTAAATACTTAGTGAAACTGTATCTTAATGGTTTCTTCAATAATATACTTCATCATTAAACATTTAAGACATGAAATGTCCACATGCCAATCTGCGGTCCATTTCTGAGTAACAGTGATATTTCTATTAATTATTACTTAAAATATTTAACTAAACAATAAAACTGTTTGTCAAATTGTCATACTTTTTCTCGACTTTAACTACACTTCATCTTGCAATCTCTGAAATAATTTTTGGAAATAAAGGGCTTTATATTGCAACTTAAAGTGTAAATACTTATCTTCCCAAAGTCTTTGATTTAAATATACTTAGATTACATCGTTTCATTTTCACTGATTTTCAAATCCTCCAAATGAATATAAGGTTATGTAATACTGAGTCCCTTTTATGTTGATAAGGAAGATCTAGTCGACTATGGCGATTAACTGGTTCGCCGGCGATATTTGTTGTATTTAATTTCATTTTAGTTAAATCTTAGATATAACTTCATGTTTGAGATTCTTTTAAATTGTCAGATATTTAAAAAGAATTATTTTAAGTAATTTTGTATCCCTTTCGTACATGAGCTTTTCCAATAAAAGCTTTCATCTTTCAAAGTAGTAATCACACAAAACTGTTTTATATGTCAGTTTAAAATGCAGATACTTATTTTTTCAAAGATGCTAGTTTAAATATTATATGGTGTATCGTTTCATTTTCAAACATTTTTAAATCGTCTTTCGTAATGTAACGTGACATTATTGAATCCGGCTAATGCTGTGGGGGATCTATTCGCCTCTGACGACCAGCTGGTTTGCTGGAAATATTGGTTATATTTAATTTTATTTAAATCGTATAAACATAACTACATGTCCATGATTCCGGCAAATTATCAGACATTAAAGCCGTATTATTTTAATTATCTTACACATGCTTCTCTCACTGTGGACATAAATCTTTTGAATAAAAATTAATCCTTTGGCATCAAGGCACTATTAAAAACTTAAATGTTTGGATCAATTATCTTCTAAATTTAGTGATGTTGAAACGTTAATTTTATACGCCTTGAAAATCTGTCAAAAAAAATTTAAACATGTCCAAAAAATTTGCTCAACTATTAAATGAGCATCATTAAAAATATATATATATTTTAAATTTTATAACGATGTAAAATTCATTTAATATTTTCGGAAGCTATCGTAAAAAAAACGGCGACATTTCGCTTCATTTTTAATTAATTATAATTCTAATTAAAATTTCAGTCACTCCGAGGTACACGTTACCAGTCGCCAAAGTATATTTGTAGTCGCCACATTTTGTAGCTTTAGTTCAAACGGCCTGGCTGTAGACTGTCAACACACATACACATATACGCATTTATCTTTATTATTACTATAGATATATATTTATCACCATCGCCAGTATAAAATTTTGTATAACTAATTCACCACCCACCTATGGTAACTTAATACATTCTTTTTATAAAGTGGCAAAGGTATAGAACCAGTGACAAATTCTGGGTAATTTTTTTTTTCATTCTTTTTTTACCCTTTTCTTCCTGAAACTCATCTAGGAGTACACTTCTAGCGATATCGGTATCGATTTTTACATTATCTGTACGGTCATTATCGATTTTGTATCGATGTAGGTATTTTACTGATCCTTTTTTTTTTCGAGAGTACAATTTTTATTTCTCCTTATTGATTGGAGTTTCGCGAGATCGAAGGGGAGGGAATTCTTAGAGCTTATATTACGCCCCCGTGTGTCTGATTTATTAAAATAAAAATAAAAACTGTTCAAAAGGGTTCTTTGATATGTTTTTTCTTACCCCACGAAAAGATTGTTTCATTTTTGAACTTATTTGGAACAACTTGGTTGTGGTGTTGGGGGGGGGGGGGGGTCCATCTTCATTTTTTCCTGTTTATGAAAGTACATGGAATTACATTCACCGAACATAAGTAAATGTTTACTTCTTCCGTTTTCTGTTTTTTTTTCCTTTATAGTTATAAATACTTACTATTATATTTTCAATTTCAGTAACTACGAAAAAATCTTTCCTTTAAGATTTTTCTAGGATAATTGCTTCGTACTATCCCTGTTAGGTATTATTTTATTGAAAGCATAAAAGATTTTATTCATTAGATTTTAATAACCGTATAATAAATGACAAGAAACTAATTATCTTATTTCAACTATTGGCTTTTGAAATACCTTGTTGCTTCTATATCTTATAATTTGAAGTAAAAAATTTTTGTGTTGGACTTTTTTTTTTCTTTTGACTAGATTTATTTCTGTATGAATAAAATATTTGAAGAAGAAAATATAAGACGTTTGCGGAAAAATAAGTCGACAAATTTTAGTCCGGAAATATTAATGAATGGTGAATACAATTGTGTTGGATAAATTTATTTAAAATGAATTTATTTCTTAGTTTATTTTCTTTATTTGTTATTATTATTTCACATTCTAAGTCTTTTGTCATAGAAAAATGCCATTAACAGGAAAAGAAAACCCTATAGGTATAAGAAAATCGCCGACCTCCTATGGTCTCAACTAATTGTGCTTTTAAAGTGTTGAAATCGTAGCATCTGTTAAAAACGTTAGTATAGAAATATACTTAAAGACGCTGTTTATATACTGATTTTTTAATTTCATGGAAACAATTATTATGTGGAATTTTCTTTTGTTTACTTAATTGGGATTGAAGAAAAGAAAAAAAGCATAATGACAATGCATAAAATTACTTCCGTCTCTTCATCTTTCATCTGCTAAAGACGTATACTTAGATATTCCATACATATACTTAATATGTATGGAATATAAATCCATACATGCATTTACTTAAACTGCATTATAAATTACTTAAACTGCATTAGATATAATTGCAATCGATAGCCATCAGCAAAAATATCATCAGTTTCTTAAGAGATGTTATACAACTATATGCATATGCCACCGGATGATGGGAAAATAATTATAAGTAACACTTTTCATTCCTATAAAATGGAGTTTTTTTAAGGCTTCGAAAGTCCTTAATTTTGAAAACTGTTTGTCTTTTTTTTTCTCCTATTTTACACCTTGTACTTATACACCTTTTACACCTTGTCTTTCCGGTACTAGTATATATATTTTTTTATTAATAATAAGTCAATTCCTGTGAACCACAAAGTACAGCACAAGGCTTACAGAAGTAAGTAGAAACAACTACATACATAGATAAAGATAAGGATAAAAACAACAGGAAAAAGTAAACAACGACTAATTAAAAATTGAAGCAGCAAAGGCAATAAATTTACAGAATGAGAAAAAAGCCATTATGTGGTCGACCAAAACATGAAGCGGAGGTGGAAACTTAATATTACAGGCATCGAGATCCACAATAAAATCCCTTCTCCCTTCAGTAAGTTTGGAGCAGTCAAAAAGCAAGTGTTCGATATTTTGAACTCCACCCACGCTGCAAGAGCACATATAAGTGTCCTATAATCCAAATTTCTTGAGATAGTAATTGAAATGACTGTGTCCAGTAAGAAATTCTGTTAAGTTAAAATCACTGAAGAAATGCTTGTTATTTAACCTTTGAGAAATTGTGGGCAAAAATACTTTAGTTAAAGAGGCAGTTGACGAATTCTGGTACAGTTCATTCCATAAGAGTTTGGTCTTTTTGTGATTCTCATTACGAATGTGAGATTTGGGGATGCTCAGAGGATCAATGGTGTTTAGCTCTGTAGCTTGCTTTGCAAGCCAATCGGCTCTTTCATTCCCTAAAATGCCAGAATGACCTCGGACATGTGAAAACAGACATTAATTCCTGGTACTAGTATATTAATATGCAATATACACTGTCATATATTATTTTTTTATATTACAATTATACAATATTCAGATGTAGATCACATTTAACCCCTTGACCTACGAAATTACTTAACTTCCTAGTTAGGTGACACCTCTTATTTGGGACATTTATTATTATTTTACTTTCTGTAATAATATAAGGGCATTTGAAATGTTGAAGCATTATTTTTTTCATTCTAAATTACTTGATACTTTTACTTTATCACAGATTTAAAATTTAAATTCAGTTATTCGATGAGCGAGTCAAATCATCATTGTATGCGAAGGGGTTAAGTTTGGATATTCTGAAGAATTGTTTTATATCTTGTATTATTATGCTTTGTATTATTTAAAAAAAAAAATTACATCTTTATGGCTGAACAGACAAATTGTTCAAATGACTACTATTAACAAAGTTTTATTTATAAGTTCAAACCTATTGAACACTAGTAATGCCAAAAAGTGGTGATGTGTAACCAATCTGAAATAGTTGATAGAATTGGCATTTGCTTTTGTAACTTTGTAATTTCCATGTGCATGAAAAAAATCAATGGGTTTATAATGATTTCGCTTGTTTTCTTATACAAATGGTAAAATAATTAGAAACCAACCAGACGATAAATAAATATCTTGTCGACAAACGCCGTGGAGTGCTGAGGCACTCTTCTGGACCGGTGCCGGCGTTCGACTTTCTTAGAAGCCGGTCTCCGAGAGTTCTGGCACACTGCCCCAAGACGGGATTTCCGCATTCGTGCTCTTACTACTAATGGACAGGATGACGTCATAGAGCGTAGGCGAGGAGATTCTTCCTCAATGGTTTGTTCTATAGTTAGGGCTTACGCGCGCGGATTGCGATGGCAAGTGTCTAAAACTGTTCACTTCACATCCCAAAGTGGTTGTATGATCGTCATCCCATAAAATAGCTGCCCACAAGGGTAGTTAAAGCTATACTTCGATGCCGAATCGTAGGAGAAGCCAGATAATGCGGGGGCAAAATGTGATGACAGATAAGTTCAGGTTAAAAGACTTGAAAGTTGTGTGGGCCATTGAAACTCTGGTTATCCAATTTAATATTGATTAGAAAGGGATTTTTTTACCATATAAAAGAAATTATTTGAATCTTCTATTCAGCATTAATAATTTAACTATAGGATTATAGTGCTTTTTTTTCTATAATATATCCCAGATTTTATTGCATCCCTTTAGTGGAGTTACCATGACGTCATAATAGAGTGTTTATTGTGATTAACGTAATAAAACCTAAATATATTCCAGATGCTTTCCTAAAAATGATGATTCTTTTAATACATTGGAATAAATTTCTTTATTTGTTCCAACTCGACACAACTTGATATTTGTTCCAAATCGACACATTTCACCCAACTTGATATTTGTTTCCAATTCGATACAATTCACCCAACTTGATATTTGTTCCAACTCGACACAATTCACTCAACTTGATATTTGTTCCAATTCGATACAATTCACCCAACTTGATATTTGTTCCAACTCGACACAATTCATCCAATATGATATTTGTTCCAACTCGATACCTTTCATCCAACTTGATATTTGTTCCAACTCAACACAATCCACCCAACTTGATATTTGTTCCAACTCGACACAATTCACACAACTTGATATTTGTTCCAACTCAACACAATCCACCCAACTTGATATTTGTTCCAATTCGATACAATTCACCCAACTTGATATTTGTTCCAACTCGATGCAATTCACCCAACTTGATATTTGTTCCAATTCGATACAATTCACACAACTTGATATTTGTTCCAATTCGATACAATCCACCCAACTTGATATTTGTTCCAATTCGATACAATTCATACAACTTGATATTTGTTGCAACTCGACACAATTTACCCAGCGATATTTTTCCAACTCGACACAACTTGATATTTTTTCCAACTCGATACATTTCACCCAACTTGATATTTGTTCCAACTCAACACAATCCACCCAACTTGATATTTGTTGCAACTCGATACAATTCACCCAACTTGATATTTGTTCCAACTCGATACATTTCGATACCTCTTTTCAGATTCGAATGGAATTGCCACATATGTTCTAGCGCCTTGAAGGAGTAACTACCTATTAAAAAGTCACTGCCCTTCTTAAAGTCAGGGAAGAGGGTGAAATGGGGACGAAGAGGGTAATTTATAAGGATTTTATGTCATATCTTCGGAACATATCATCACAGCCAATTATTTTTATACCAGCTGAAAATTAAAATCAACGGGAATGGACTTTGCGAAGCCTTCTTCCATACTCCCTTTTAAAATTGTTATCCCCCACCGAAACCATAAAAATTGGACTCCTGTGCAAAATCGTTAATGCCACGAATGTTCAAAAAAGTCCCGCGCATGAGTGCTCAATACTTCGGAGTAGAGTGAAGAAAACTTGATTATGTATTTTGTGTGGTTTTTTTTTTCCGATTGAATGAAATTAAAATTTGGCATTCAAACTTCAATTTTAATGGCAAGATTATGTACCAAATTTCATTTTTCTCTGTGCCGTTGCGTTTTTTGAATTATCGTGTTTGCATACCTGAGAATGTACAAACCAATAAACAGTCAAATCTGTCACCAAATTTCCTTCATTTAATTCTTTACAATTGGTATTTATTGTGTTCATTTGTAGTTGGATTTTCCCAGAATGGATTTCCTTCAAAATTTGATAAACATCGTACTTATTTGGTGTAAAGACCTATGAAATTTTAACGATCTCGTTTAAAGTGTTTTTTAGCTATCGAATTCAAAGGAAGCAGACATAATTCCAAAAAATTATTTTTCGGAATCAGGACTGAAACGTGGAGATGCGCGTTAAAATTTCGAGTGTGAATTTGTTGACGATTACTTACTTTCTCTTTATATACTTCCTATACGAGGAAGAAATTAGCTTTTCAATAACACCAATTGCTCATTCATTCTATTATTTCATTTTTAACCAAATTTTCCAAATAAATTATAATTATTTATACCAATGTTTTATATAATACTACATTTATTTCTGTTTAATTGCATTTATTTCAGGAGCTTTTGATAATGTTAAAGTTAAGTTGTTTTCTTTTAACGTTTTCCCTTTCATTTTGATTTCATAGTATACATAACGTTAAATTGTTGCGGTTTATTTTATTTTTAATTTAATTTCTCATACTTTAGCATAATGAAGTTTGCCAGTTTGTGTTCCTTATATCTTTGTTTGTTTTTTAAAGCTGGAGTTCATTGATTAAGATTTATTTCATTCAATAAGTTTGTCCGCTTTTGTTGTATTGCTATACATTTTACTGCGCTGACTTAGACATTTTTTAAAACCATTTTACTTTACATTCCTTTTAGCTTTTCATTTTCTAACTACAGATTGTTGGCCTCTTTTTTTTTAGCTTCTTAGTAGCCAAAAATTGATTCATTTATATTTTCCTGTTAGTCATTACTTTCGTCTAATCAGGGCTCAAAGTCGAAACATTACATTTTGAATATTTTCATTAAGCATCAAGGTTGGTAAAATGATACGTGTGTGAATGTATATCACAAAATTTGTACAAAACCTAAAATAGAGCATAGAATTTATTTTTCAATAGAAAAATATACTCAGTTAATAATAATAAAAAAATATGTTTATTATCATACACGTTGGCATTCCGTCACATTCACAATGCATATCTTCCTGGAAGAATATTATTTTCTTGCTAGTTATATAAATTTTGTATTTATTGGAATACTAAATTTAATAGCAACTGATATCAGCATATATTATTGTATCAAATATTAAATCAAGGAAATATTATGTATCCAAGATTATAGAACCTTTTAAGTTATCTTCTTTTAAAGCTAGCAGTCTCTTCAAAATTGCATACATCAACTAGAAATTTCTTGTTTGTCCCACGGCTCATATATCGTCAAATATTTGAGAGAAAACCCCAAGTACACGCTTCAAACGATGAGACTATAAATGTCTTTCATCCGAAAGCCTTAGAGAACTAATTAACAAGGTATTATTAATTAAGATTGAAATTTGCGCAACCTCTTAAAGGATCGAATAGAAGAACTTGAGAACTGTATGATGTGAAATTGCTTATGTGTGTGTTGCTTTTTTCTTTCATACATATATGTAAACATATTTGAACAGATGCGTGGCCGAGAAGAAGAAATTTTTGAAATTTCAAAACTTTAATATATTTCATCCGCTGGGGCATAATTTACGTACGAAGAATAAGCGGTAAGAAATAAGTTAGTCTGCATCGCGACACAAGAGCAAAAGAAAGATAAATTTTTCCCTTCAGTGATTTTACAATTAGATTTTGATAGGCTTTTTTTTTTTTACACGTATCGATTTAGGAAAATTTAAGTATCTTTAAAAGAATGTTGTAAGTATTAAGGATTTTTATCTCATCACTCGGAGCGTGAGAAAATGCTGAAGTCATCAGTTTTATAGAGCGCGTATCGAATTAATTAAATAAATAAAGATGGAATTGGATCAGGAAATAAGAAACAAAAATTAGAATCAAGTTAATATGGGCTAAATTGAGAAATTATTTAGGAAATTCGATTTTGATTATAATAATATTTAAGTTTATAATACAAGTTTATAATAATATTTAATTTAAAATGAAACATCACTTTTCTTATTTTTACCTTTCATACTTTGTCCCTTTACGATATTTAATTTGGTACTATATATGAAATGGAAGAATCATTTAAAGAAGTTTTGAAGATATGAATTGATTTTTCAAAAATAATATTTAAAAACATTTTGCTAAGGGAAAAAATAAATGTTTAATTTTTTACTCAATAAATCTTTTAAGTTATTTCGATAATGTTCTCTTAAATATTAATCTATACGATTTTTATACATTAATATTTTTATATAATTAAATAAAATTTAAAATATTAAAGTTATAAATATTTTAAATTTTATATAATTGAATAAAATTTAAAATATTAAATTTATAAAAATTAAACTAACATTTTAAAATTAAAAATAATTCAAATGAATGAATTCAAAGTATGTTCATTAACAACAAAGAATTAATTGAAGCTATTTATTAAAGATCAATAGTATGTATAAAATCCAATTATTATTATTGCACCTATTATAATGTATTTACATTAATTCAATGTGCTAGAAATTATAATATATTAACGAATAATGACTTACAATTCGAAATTGAGAATTATATTATGATGTTCTAAATGAGCTTTTCTAAACTTTCAGCGCCAGAGGCACTTAACTAAATTACTGCGTCTTTATTTGTAGTATAATTTCGGACAGTCGATAGTAAACATTTTGAAAATTTAGTATAGCTTCAAACAGTTGTTGGTCTAAACAATGCGAAATTATAGCGTGAGTTTAATAATTTCCTTCCATTCATTCTTGTTGATGAAGAACCTTTTTCATTTTAAAATTTCATTTTCGAATTATTTTATTTCCAACAATATTCACTACAATTTATAAAAAAAAAAAAAAAAAAAAAAGAAGAAGAAATGCTATATTCCTTCCGTTTTATTTTGTCAGTTATTAATCATGAAATTGGAATTTAATTAGAAATAATTAGGTTGCTGCGTTTTATTTTTTTCAGAATTCTGCTCATAAATAGAAAAATTATATCGAACAAATAAGCTATTTGTATTCAATTCTAAAATTTCGATATCCAAGCTAATGATGAAGATCATCATTTTCCTTCCTTTCTACTTTTAGTGCCTTCTGGTCATGTTTCCCCCCTTGAAAAGCTGGACTCTCCCAATTTTCCATGTTATGAGTTTCCAAGTTTCTGTATCTTTTTTTCCCCCTTCTCCGATTCATTTTTGATGCCTGCAGATATTTTTGACCCACATAGAAATTGTCCACAGGGAGTATTGATGACTTTCAGTGACTCGGGAAGAAGCTGAATCTTGTGAAATAAAGTTTTCCCCGTTGTACTGTTACTGATTCTTGCTAAAGGCAAAAGCGATATTTGATTTATTCGATCACATTTGGATTCTTTTCGACGATTCAGATAATTCGTAAAGTCAGAAAGGAAATTCATAAATCCGAATGCAATTAATATTAGATTTACTGAGCGACTAACAGTTAATATAGATTTAAAAGCTTAAAATTATGCCTTTTGTGTATGTTGTAGTCGTAGTAAAGACTATTGCATTAGTTATTGATCCTTCATTCTATTGCATTAACAAAAAGCAAGGCTTTTGCATATTTGCTGCGACTATGCACATCTACGAGAAATGCTATTTTGATGAACGAAATTTAAATATTCATTTTTGTTTTTTCGTATTTTACGCGCTGCCGTACCGTTCATCCGATTGCGATAAAACTTTGCCAGCTTATTGCTTGCACTTGCGCAAAGGTCATAGGCATAGTACATTATTACATCTAACATATAAAATGAATTTTTGTTTGTTTGTACTTTATACGCTGCCGTATCATACATCCGATGGCAATAAAATTTTGCAACTTATTACTTTGAACTTAGAAAATCCATGTCTTTCAAATGACCAGTTGTATGTTGGATTCTCGCGACTCGGGCAGCCAGAAAATGTATTTGTTTTTGCTGAAAATGGAAAAACAAAAAAATATGGTCTCCCATTAAGTATACTTGAATAATAAAGTCAAAAAATAGAATAAATATTATTTATATTTCTCATTTATATATCATTCAACTTCAATGAGTGTATTCATTGTTGACAAGAAAATAAGTATCATTCTTTCTATCATTCCTAATTGAACAAGACTGCTGTTTCAAATTTCATTTTTATATCCGAAATTATTTCTTTTATGGCAAAACACACCGGGTACACGCCAGCTAGTTTTCCATAAACGTTGTAGTGATTTGTTGATGAATGTTGTAGTTTTCGATATAAAAAAATACGGCAATTTCATGATGGTCAGGAATATGTGACTTGGAATGTTTAAAATTCTTATAAATACTAAAATGTAGTTTTCGATCTAAAAAAAAATGCGGCAATTCCATGGCGGTCAGGAATATGGGACTTGGAAGGTTTAAAATTCTTATAAATACTAAAATGTAGTTTTCGATCTAAAAAAAAATGCGGCAATTCCATGGCGGTCAGGAATATGGGACTTGGAAGGTTTAAAATTCTTATAAATACTAAAATGTAGTTTTCGATCTAAAAAAAAATGCGGCAATTTCATGATGGTCAGGAATATGTGACTTGGAATGTTTAAAATTCTTATAAATACTAAAATGTAGTTTTCGATCTAAAAAAAAATGCGGCAATTCCATGGCGGTCAGGAATATGGGACTTGGAAGGTTTAAAATTCTTATGAATACTAAAATGTAGTTTTCGATCTAAAAAAAAAATGCGGCAATTCCATGGCGGTCAGGAATATGGGACTTGGAAGGTTTAAAATTCTTATAAATACTAAAATGTAGTTTTCGATCTAAAAAAAAATGCGGCAATTCCATGGCGGTCAGGAATATGGGACTTGGAAGGTTTAAAATTCTTATGAATACTAAAATGTAGTTTTCGATCTAAAAAAAAATGCGGCAATTTCATGATGGTCAGGAATATGTGACTTGGAATGTTTAAAATTCTTATAAATACTAAAATGTAGTTTTCGATCTAAAAAAAAATGCGGCAATTCCATGGCGGTCAGGAATATGGGACTTGGAAGGTTTAAAATTCTTATGAATACTAAAATGTAGTTTTCGATCTAAAAAAAATGCGGCAATTCCATGGTGGTCAGGAATATGGGACTTGGAAGGTTTAAAATTCTTATGAATACTAAAATGTAGTTTTCGATCTAAAAAAAAATGCGGCAATTCCATGGCGGTCAGGAATATGGGACTTGGAAGGTTTAAAATTCTTATGAATAAATACTAAAATGTAGTTTTCGATCTAAAAAAAATGCGGCAATTCCATGGTGGTCAGGAATATGGGACTTGGAAGGTTTAAAATTCTTATGAATACTAAAATGTAGTTTTCGATCTAAAAAAATACGGCAATTCCATGATGGTCAGGAATATGTGACTTGGAATGTTTAAAATTCTTATAAATACTAAAATGTAGTTTTCGATCTAAAAAAATACGGCAATTCCATGATGGTCAGGAATATGTGACTTGGAATGTTTAAAATTCTTATAAATACTAAAATGTAGTTTTCGATATAAAAAAAATACGGCAATTCCATGATGGTCAGGAATATGTGACTTGGAATGTTTAAAATTCTTATAAATACTAAAATGTAGTTTTCGATATAAAAAAAATGCGGCAATTCCATGATGGTCAGGAATATGGGACTTGGATGGTTTAAAATTCTTATGAATACGAAAATGTAGTTTTCGATCTAAAAAAAATGCGGCAATTCCATGGTGGTCAGGAATATGGGACTTGGAAGGTTTAAAATTCTTATGAATACTAAAATGTAGTTTTCGATCTAAAAAAAATGCGGCAATTCCATGGTGGTCAGGAATATGGGACTTGGAAGGTTTAAAATTCTTATGAATACTAAAATGTAGTTTTCGATCTAAAAAAAATGCGGCAATTCCATGGTGGTCAGGAATATGGGACTTGGAAGGTTTAAAATTCTTATAAATACTAAAATGTAGTTTTCGATCTAAAAAAATACGGCAATTCCATGATGGTCAGGAATATGTGACTTGGAATGTTTAAAATTCTTATAAATACTAAAATGTAGTTTTCGATCTAAAAAAATACGGCAATTCCATGATGGTCAGGAATATGTGACTTGGAATGTTTAAAATTCTTATAAATACTAAAATGTAGTTTTCGATATAAAAAAATACGGCAATTCCATGATGGTCAGGAATATGTGACTTGGATTGTTTAAAATTCTTATAAATACTAAAATGTAGTTTTCGATATAAAAAAAATGCGGCAATTCCATGATGGTCAGGAATATGGGACTTGGATGGTTTAAAATTCTTATGAATACTAAAATGTAGTTTTCGATATAAAAAAAATGCGGCAATTCCATGGTGGTCAGGAATATGGGACTTGGATGGTTTAAAATTCTTATGAATACTAAAATGTAGTTTTCGATCTAAAAAAAATGCGGCAATTCCATGATGGTCAGGAATATGGGACTTGGATGGTTTAAAATTCTTATAAATACTAAAATGTAGTTTTCGATATAAAAAAAATGCGGCAATTCCATGGTGGTCAGGAATATGGGACTTGGATGGTTTAAAATTCTTATGAATACTAAAATGTAGTTTTCGATATAAAAAAAATGCGGCAATTCCATGGTGGTCAGGAATATGGGACTTGGAAGGTTTAAAATTCTTATGAATACGAAAATTTAGTTTTCGATATAAAAAAAATACGGCAATTCCATGATGGTCAGGAATATGGGACTTGGATGGTTTAAAATTCTTATGAATACGAAAATGTAGTTTTCGATCTAAAAAAAATGCGGCAATTCCATGATGGTCAGGAATATGGGACTTGGATGGTTTAAAATTCTTATGAATACGAAAATGTAGTTTTCGATCTAAAAAAAATGCGGCAATTCCATGGTGGTCAGGAATATGGGACTTGGAAGGTTTAAAATTCTTATGAATACTAAAATGTAGTTTTCGATATAAAAAAAATGCGGCAATTCCATGGCGGTCAGGGACATGGGACTTGGAATGTTTAAAATTCTTATGAATACTAAAATGTAGTTTTCGATATAAAAAAAATACGGCAATTCCATGATGGTCAGGAATATGGGACTTGGAATGTTTAAAATTCTTATAAATACTAAAATGTAGTTTTCGATCTAAAAAAAAATGCGGCAATTCCATGGCGGTCAGGGACATGGGACTTGGAAGGTTTAAAATTCTTATGAATACTAAAATGTAGTTTTCGATCTAAAAAAAATGCGGCAATTCCATGGTGGTCAGGAATATGGGACTTGGAAGGTTTAAAATTCTTATAAATACTAAAATGTAGTTTTCGATCTAAAAAAATACGGCAATTCCATGATGGTCAGGAATATGTGACTTGGAATGTTTAAAATTCTTATAAATACTAAAATGTAGTTTTCGATCTAAAAAAAAATGCGGCAATTCCATGGTGGTCAGGAATATGGGACTTGGAAGGTTTAAAATTCTTATAAATACTAAAATGTAGTTTTCGATCTAAAAAAAAATGCGGCAATTCCATGGCGGTCAGGAATATGGGACTTGGAAGGTTTAAAATTCTTATGAATACTAAAATGTAGTTTTCGATCTAAAAAAAATGCGGCAATTCCATGGCGGTCAGGAATATGGGACTTGGAAGGTTTAAAATTCTTATAAATACTAAAATGTAGTTTTCGATCTAAAAAAAAATGCGGCAATTCCATGGCGGTCAGGAATATGGGACTTGGAATGTTTAAAATTCTTATGAATACTAATATGTAGTTTTCGATCTAAAAAAAATGCGGCAATTCCATGGTGGTCAGGAATATGGGACTTGGAAGGTTTAAAATTCTTATAAATACTAAAATGTAGTTTTCGATCTAAAAAAATACGGCAATTCCATGATGGTCAGGAATATGGGACTTGGAATGTTTAAAATTCTTATAAATACTAAAATGTAGTTTTCGATCTAAAAAAAAATGCGGCAATTCCATGGCGGTCAGGGACATGGGACTTGGAAGGTTTAAAATTCTTATGAATACTAAAATGTAGTTTTCGATCTAAAAAAAATGCGGCAATTCCATGGTGGTCAGGAATATGGGACTTGGAAGGTTTAAAATTCTTATAAATACTAAAATGTAGTTTTCGATCTAAAAAAATACGGCAATTCCATGATGGTCAGGAATATGTGACTTGGAATGTTTAAAATTCTTATAAATACTAAAATGTAGTTTTCGATATAAAAAAAATACGGCAATTCCATGATGGTCAGGAATATGGGACTTGGAAGGTTTAAAATTCTTATAAATACGAAAATGTAGTTTTCGATCTAAAAAAAAATGCGGCAATTCCATGGTGGTCAGGAATATGGGACTTGGAAGGTTTAAAATTCTTATAAATACTAAAATGTAGTTTTCGATCTAAAAAAATACGGCAATTCCATGATGGTCAGGAATATGTGACTTGGAATGTTTAAAATTCTTATAAATACTAAAATGTAGTTTTCGATATAAAAAAAAATACGGCAATTCCATGATGGTCAGGAATATGGGACTTGGAAGGTTTAAAATTCTTATGAATACGAAAATGTAGTTTTCGATCTAAAAAAAAAATGCGGCAATTCCATGGCGGTCAGGGACATGGGACTTGGAAGGTTTAAAATTCTTATGAATACGAAAATGTAGTTTTCGATCTAAAAAAAAATGCGGCAATTCCATGGCGGTCAGAGACATGGGTATGAAAAGAGTTAAAAGGTGTTTATATTTAAGTTTCAAAGGTTAATTTAAAAAAAAGATGTCGTTTTTGGATGAATTTTTCCTATTGTCCTATTCTAATTCAAACCAAGGAATTCTGGTACTCTAGAAATCTCTTTATGTCTGCAGTATTTTATGTCTGTAAAATAATTTATAGATAGATGAGCAGTAAATGTAATAATGCTTTCATCTATTCCATCTGTGCCATTCGTATTTTATGAAATAGTATACATTTTCTTATTTAAAGTCTTATACATGGTCTTATGTGACGAATGATACGTATTTATGTCCTAGTTAAAAGCTTTCTTATACAATGTTTCGCTTTTCCTGACATATCGCATTTGTCTTTGTTCCATTATTATAGAATCCTAAACTGAAATTCCTCTGCAAACAATTGAAAATGGTTCGATCGGTCAGATATCCTGCATAAAACGGGGCATCCTATTTCATTTATCTTCAGATAGAATCGCAAAACAAAAATGATTTTGGGAACAAGAACCTTTTATCTCTATGTTTTCAGCAAATTTAGCAAAATCTTGTATAGCATATCTGTCATACTTGAAATCATAGCCTTCTATGGAATTTTTTTCCCTCTTTTTTTTATATAATAGGATGAGATTGTTGAGAACGTTGCCATGGCAACTTCGAGATGCTTTCCGGATATGATGTACGTCGTATTTCCCCACGTGAAAGGATCCATTAGGTTCGGATTACAGTTACGGCTACCGTGAAGAATATTCACTTTACCGTGTGATGGATTTTTAGGATGTCCTATTTTCTTTGAAAAGCGCTCTATCTCACTTCGGAAAGTTTCTGACTTTCTTTTCCGGAGTTTTAATAAGTTCTTTTAAAATTCATCACTTTTTCAGCTTGGTCTTTACGATTCTAGAGTACATCTTCGGGAAATATAGTTCGTCCAATTTTCTTTTTTAATTTCTTACTTTTTTTTTTATTGCTTTTGAAAGTTTTTCGTTTAATTTCTCTGTAGATTGCAGAAAAAAAAAAGTAAGTGCGATTTAAGTTTCTGCTATATTGAGGCAATATAAGATACTTTGAACTATATATGAAACTAATGCCAGAAAAGGCCATGTATCAGTATTTCTAGGTAAAAATATAGAGAAAAATAATTATTTTAGCTTATGAACTGAATAAATAGGTCGCTTGTTTATTATCTTTATTTTGTGTTAGAGTTTGCAGTATTAAAATGTTTGGAATATTAAGAGCACTATTAAGATATTTTGAATATTAAGAGGCAGCTTTAAGATATTTTGAACTATATATGAAACTAATGCCAGAAAAGGCCATGTATCAGTATTTCTAGGTAAAAATATAGAGAAAAATAATTATTTTAGCTTATGAACTGAATAAATAGGTCGCTTGTTTATTATCTTTATTTTATGTTAGAGTTTGCAGTATTAAGATATTTGGAATATTAAATTTTGAATATTAAGAGGCAGTATTAAGATATTTTGAACTACATATGAAACTAATGCCAGAAAAGGTCGTGTATCAGTATATGTGCGTAAAAATATATTGAAAAATAATTACTTTAGCATACGAAACTTGATGAACTAACTCAGCAAATCTGTTGCTTGCTTATTATGTTTATTTTATACTAGCCGCCTGTGGCGACCAGCCGGTTCACCAATCTTAATGCTAGTTAAAAATTATAATAATTAAATATTTTATGTAATTCCTACTTTAATAGCTTCTTCATCAAAATATTTTAAAACTTCAAATTTTGATAGTCATATAATTCACTCATAATATTATAAAGGTCTTCAGTCATAACGTAATATGTATCTCTCTCATTTTCTTTTAGCTCCCGTAGAATTTATACTTTAAATTAAAGTGGAAAGGATTAATCTGCAATTAATATAATAATATTTTTTACTGAAACAAAGTATTTTTTTTGTAATATGATTACTGAAAACAGTCACTGAGCGTTTAAACTTTATGGGCACTAAAAAATATCTTTCTTAATTTATGTAATATTTCAAGAATTTTTCAACAAAATTTTCTCAGATTCATCATGACCAGATCGATTCATTAACAATGTTTCATTTTAAATGCATCAAACACTAAGAAAATAAAACGAATCGTTTTAAATAATAGGTTTAAATAAAACTACTTAAAAAACTATGGACTTAAAACCATAAACATATACAAAAAAATATATAACTGACATAAATACACTTTAATTACAAAAGCATGCAACTAATCTAAAAATAATTTAAATCATCCGTTGATAATGGTTGTCAACAATCAGAACACAGTGTGCATGCGTGAATTTCCAACGCCAGTTACGGGAACGCAAATGCGTGAGCTTTTCTACGCCAATTGGTGTAACGCTATGCGGATTAGACATTTTTAATTTCCTATATTCTGTTTTATTTTAATTCAAAAGTACTTCAGAATGAATCTGAAAGATCGATTCATTAACCATGTTTAATTTTAAATGCATCAAGCATTAAGAAAATAAACAGAATCGTTTGAAATAATCAGCCGAAAAATCTTAAGCCTAGCCTCATTACTGTTGGGGGAAAAAACTAAAGCCCTACTCATTTGGCGTTGGGGAAAATGAAAAGATTTTTTGGCGGGAAAGTTAGTTTTTAATTAATAATTAAAATTCTAATAAAAAATTCAAAAAAAGGGACCCCAGGTGCACATTCCCGACCTCCAAGGTATACATGTACCAAATTTGGTAGCTGTAGGTTGAATGGTCTTTTCTGTACAGCGCCAACACACACACACACACACACACATTGAGCTTTATAAATAAGTATAGATTAAAGTTTCGGTGATGATTTTCAATTTCTAAATTTTGATTAACACTAGAGATGTTTTTTTTTCCACCCATTTTTCTCATGTGAATTAATATATCAGTATTATATTCTATTTCAAAAGTTATATGAATAAGCATAATTTTGATATTCATTTAATTGCTTTTGAGGAGTATAACTATTACTAATAGTTACGGTAACTTACGCACAATGTGTCTCTATATTCGATATGTCTTGATGTCAACTTATATTTGTTTTCAATGAAAAATGATTTTCAAATATGTTCTGAAAATCCTGAATAAAAATTTAAATGAAAGTAATATTGCAACAGCAAAAGTGAACTGAAAACTTATGTTTAACTCTCAAGCTTAAATCACTTTTTATGTGTTTGCTTGTTCTTCTCTCTCTCTTTTTGTATGTGTATTTCCTAATGGAAAAAATATATTCACTAAAGAGATAAAAACTTGCAATTTTAATTAGGAAAAGAGAATACAAATTTTCTTGAATTATTCTGAACCTCTGAAGTATTCCATTTTTAACCCATTCTAGGACGATGGGAAATATGTTTCAATCTTTGCATGAAGTTACATAGGTTGGCATAAGTTCTGACACATTTTTTTGTAAGATAGATGCTGCTGTTCCTTCACTCACATAAAATTGTGTGTTTTGATTTGTTACTTAATTATTAATTGACCAAATTAACTAATTAATGAAATAAAATTTATCTAATAAACTAAATGAATGACTTTACGTAAGCCAATCTCAACTTTAAAAATATACCATGACTAGAAAAAAATGGTCTTTTACGGGGTTAAAATAGTTTACATTTACCGTTTTATCAAATAATTTATAATCATATAGCGGCCTTTGGGTCAAGTTAGCAATTAGATGTTCAGTTCCTTATCTCGCACAAAATTTTGTGCCAAAATTATTAATTAACCAAATTTATTAATAATCAAACTAAATTTACTTAATAAGTTAAATGAATCACTTTTCTAAAACCAGTTTTAGTCCTAAAAAAATTTTAATTTACCATGACTAAAAAATGGTCCGTTAAAGGGTTAAACCAATAAGTCGTTTTTGAAAGAAAAGATTTCACAAATTTGAGTTTCTGATTTTGAAACTTTTACTCTTTACACAGTTTTATTTAACTTCACTTGATTTGTGTTTGTATTGATTGAATTTTCGTTTCGAATTTTTACCCACTTCTTGCTACGCAAAGCTTAGAATTTTTTCTTTTTCATAAGTGCATTCTATATTAACACTTTCAGCTATTAGTTATCACTTAATCAGTTATTTTATTTAAATTTTTATTCCATATTAAAGCCACTCACTGGCTGTAAATATCAAAAGAAAAAAAAGTGACTTAGAGATTTTATATTTGAAATAATGAATGATAAATCAAAGACTAAAAAGTGGAAAATAATTGGAAAAATATTTTTACATCTAAATACAGTAACAAATATGTTTTTAAATTGTTTTTTAAAACTAATTTCATAATAAATTTGAAGGACCTAATTTTGTATCATAATTATTAGAACGTTTCTCTCGATTGAAAATACAGTTATTAAGTTAAAATAAATTATTCAATGATATTATAAAGTCTTCCTTTCTTAATTATTATTAAAAAAAGTAAAACAGTTTCT
This sequence comes from Argiope bruennichi, assembly GCF_947563725.1. Lineage (NCBI taxonomy): Eukaryota > Metazoa > Arthropoda > Arachnida > Araneae > Araneidae > Argiope > Argiope bruennichi. The sequence continues at coordinate 112,139,842 of NC_079156.1, forward strand.
AACTCTACTTGCAATATCTATTCGAGATTAACTAAATAAAATGAATGAATTCCAAAATAGCTTTTCGAATACCGACCGATTATTCTCTTCTAAAGCTCCGTTTCGTCGACCTGTTGCCTTTACGAATATAATCATAAATCTGCCAACTGAACCATTCTAGGCCACCCCCATCTGTTGGCGTCGATTGGTAGCTTCCCGCAAATTGTCGGTAAAATGTAAAGACATCAAAGAACCCCGGAAAACCACAAGAGAGGGGAAAGAGGGGGAAATGCGCCTGTCTCAAGACTCACACGGTCCCTTCGGAAGGGGGCTTAATAAGTAGCTTTTCAGGATCGCTGTGAATGTATAATTACAATATGATGCTTTGACATTTCATTTTTATTTAGTATTAAATATAATATAAAGATACATTCTGGCTTTAAAAAATACTAAACATAATTTCCCTTCAAATTATCACCCATACACCCTGCTAATAATAATAAATCTCTTTTGGAAACCTTTCAAATTGATGCAAATAAACTCATCATCTTTTGACCTCTAAACCAAACTCATCTCTTAATTCATTATATAAATGTTAAACTTTGTTAGCGAGGTAAGTTAAATAGTAATGTAATCCCGCCCCAAAACAAAAGAGTTACAACTGCTCGCTTTGACAGCGAACAACTCGACGGATATTGCCTGTCATGTAAAAGAGCCCCTTTGACGCGGCAGAGCGGAAATTAGATGTTTGGTTCTGGTGGAAGAGCGTCAACTCGCCAAGGGGCGATAAAAAAACGTCGCCACGGCCTGTTTGCGTTAGTTCAGTCCAGAAAATGCAAACTTCTAGTGGTTTGCTTTTTTTTTTTTTTTTTTTTTTTCTTTTCTTCCCCGTGCTTGGGTGATGGTATTTTAATAAAATGCTGCTATGGACTTAAGGGTATTTCGGAAGAAATTAAAACGTTCTCGTTAAATTTCTTGTTCAAGCGTCTGTAGTACTTACTCTCTTAGCGCTGTGGTTGACAATGGAAATTCATTAAATATGGGTCAGCAGTTTGGCAGCTTGCCCGCATGTTTGTCACTAAAGGATAAAAAAAATGTTTATTTTTAATTTATTATAAAGAATTTTTTAAAGCTTTAGAAGTTGATTTCTCTTTTTACATGAAAGTACAATAAGAGGGCATCTAATATTGTTTTAGTATGGAGTAGATTTTTTAAATTCCCTCTCGATTTTTTTCGATTTTTCATCTGTATACAAAACATTGCAATCATCAGGAAATTCGTTCTGGACAGTTTTGATAGATCTTTGGTATCTTTGATTTGATTTAATGGAGATTTTTGATAGATCTTTGGTATCTTTGATTTGATTTGATGGAGTTTTTGATAGATCTTTGATTTGATTTGATTTGATTTGATGGGGATTTTTGATAGATCTTTGGTATCTTTGATTTGATTTGATGGAGATTTTTGATAGATCTTTGGTTGATTTGATTTAATGGAGATTTTTGATAGATCTTTGGTATCTTTGATTTGATTTGATGGAGTTTTTGATAGATCTTTGATTTGATTTGATTTGATTTGATGGAGATTTTCGATAGATCTTTGATGTGATTTGATTGAGATTTTTGATAGATCTTTGATTTGATTTGATTTGATGGAGATTTTCGATAGATCTTTGATGTGATTTGATTGAGATTTTTGACATATCTTTGATTTGTTGTGATAGATATTTTTTGTAGATATTTGATTTGTGTTGATAGACATTTTTTATAGATGTTTGATTTGTGTTGATAGATATTTTCATAGATTTTTGATTTGATTTGATAGATATTTATGATAGATCTTTGATTTTTTGATAGATATTTGATTTGATTTGATGGTGGCTTTTGGAACTCCTCGAGTTCAGAGGGTAAAAAATGTACTGATGGAGACATAAAACGTACTGAAAGATATTTTTAACCACAATTATTCAAAAACTAAACATGCTAGGTGAATGAAATTCGGAATGTGATCTGTACATGGACATAGTAGATAAGTTTTTACATTTGGTCAAAATCCATCAATAAGAATTTTGTCTATTCGTCCATGTGCACATGAACAAGAAAAAGAAAAAAAAAACGCAAGTAGGTGTAAAAAAATGAATTTATATCATTTGTATTGTAAATCGATTTTGGAATCATTCGATCAGAAATAAAAGATTCATCATTAAATGATAAGAGGTCCCAAAAGCTTCAGAACGATTTTGTGATCATAGTTTATATTTATGAATCAATTATAATTTTTAAAGAACATCTGGATTAATTAGAGAAAGCATTTCTAGCTATTTTAACCAGTGGGATTGATCAAAAAATACTTTCTGGTATACTTTCTAATAAATTTTTATGCCAGAGAACGCCTTATATTGCATAGGTGTACAGCAGTTACAAAATATTTACTTTTGGCGTGATTTTAGCATTTTTACTGAATCTATCGTGCCATCCTTGGCATGCAGTTATTAGTATCCGACAATCGAATTTGTGTTTTAAACACGTTTTTATTAACCGATTGGTACAATGATTTGATACAAAACTGCACTTGTAGTCACAAAATCTGATACCAAATTTGATATATTTAAGCCATTGCGTTCTTGAATTATCGCATTTACATATTTCTGAAAGGACAGACCGACAGACAGTCAACCCATCCTTGGATTTGGATAAAAACTCGACAGATCTCTACACTATAGATCTTAAATCTGTGCTCCAAATTTCATCTATCTAGCTCTCATCATTTTGTGATTATCGTGTTGACTGATATTCAAACAGTCATATAAATGGACTTCCACAGAACGGATTTTACTGAAAATTTTATAGAAATCTGCAAATTTCGTTTAAAGACCATAAATCAAATTTCAACTGTTTAGTTTAAATCGTTTTGGAGTTATCTGTCCCAGACATTTTTCAAAAATGTCTTTTTCGAGCTCAAGAAGGTCTTAAACGTGGAGATTAATCGAAATCTGGAGTTGGAATTTTTTGACGATTACTATACTTTCTCTATACTGCGTATATGTGAAAGTAATAAAATCGGTCTCATAAGTATATATATGAAAGTGAATTAGCTGCTATTTTTGGAGATAAGAATTTATATTTACGCCCCGATTTGAAGTAAAATATTTTGGAATCGACTATATAATTTTCAATAATGGTCTAATGACTACTACGTCATCTGAACCGGCTCTTTTGTCTGAAAATTTCCACACCACATCAATGGATGACGTGTTCCAGACTTCATAATACGAATATTCTTCAGTAGAATTGGGTTTCGAATCTGAAAGATCAGGGACAAAATTTATAGCCAATTTCATCACAGCAAATGGTATCCATTATAACGGAAATTATTCATAAAATTATATTTGAGTGATTCATCATATTTTAGAACTTCTAATTTTTTTTTCCCTTATGCGTAGTACCACCATATTCTTTATCAGTTTTTGTTGCATATATGCTGAAACGATTGCTTTAGTAAGGTAACAATTTTACGAATACGCCAAATAAACAAAACTAAAAATTTAACAAATATTAGTTATTTATTAAAATATTATTATTTTTCATGTATTCTTTTTTGATACAAATTAATATATTATTAGTAAAAATCCTATTTTTAGTGCAATTTTCTTATCTAAAAATGCATCCTTTGAGGAGAGTATGTTTGATAGATAATTGAAGACGTTGGAAATCAGGCGCAGAAATTAAATAATAATAATATAAGGCAACCAGTGAAAACGCATCATCCAGTTACTATAGCAACTTGTTAAGTACTCTATATCCATGATGGTTGAGATTAAAATCTTTTCTCTTTAATACCCCCCCCCCTCCCTCTAATCAGACAAACTAAGCCAATTAGCAAAAGTGGTGAACGATTTTTGAAACTCAAAATAAAGGTTTTTATTATCCTTTTTGGCTATTAATATCGGAGTTTTTAAAAAAAATGAAGAACTTACACTAGACATACTTAGATATTATTTTCCCCTCTCCTTTTATGTAAAATTGGAATTGATCAACTACAAAAAAAGAGAGAGAGTGGGAGAGAAAGGGTAGGTAAATCTTTTGGAGCTCCCCTTTGGACACGAAGAGGCGTTCCGCTAGCTCTGTTGCAACAAGAATACCTTTCCTACGAAAACAGATATTAAAATGCGTGGCCAGTGACGGGATTTAATCGTTTTATTCGACAGAAATCTCGACACACGACTCTATTGAAATGCCAAATGGCAATTCTCAAATGCCAAATAGTGAACTCTTTGTTAACGTGAGTTCGCAATCTCTGTCGCTTTGTGCAGTTTCGAATTTTCTTCGATGAATATTACATGAGTTTCAAATGTGGGTTTGTAAGGGTTGAAATGTTATTTAAAGTCAATTTGCTTTTCTTCATCTGATTGTTCATCTTAAAGTTTTAGGGGTTATAGCATTCAATGCAGAAATGTAATCACATTTTTATTTAAAATTATATAATTGTAATTCTTTATTACCAATTTAAAGTATTTTTTTAAAATAATATGTATATAATGTTAAATGTTTGCGTACTAGGATTTTTTTAGATATTATTCAAATTATTCTTTTTTTTTTCAGTTTTAACATTTATATCAATTTTAACTTCAAAAATTAATATTTTGCATGTAAATTCGCTTTTAAATTTTCCTCATTTATCTGTGATATAATTTTTAAAAATCTAATGAAACATAATAGAAACATAACACAGAGGTTTTCAGTGTGCTTTATTATCTATTTCAGCTGCAGAAATCATTTGTGTATTGTTTGCCAACGGATTCTAAAATCCTCCGCGCTTTTGCGCATGCGTTAGGATGGGTTTAATTCGGCAAAATAGGGGTGAAAGGAAAGAGGAAAGGAGGAGATGTTTAAATTTAACAATAAAGTAAATTCCGGAAATGCGTACATTCTTCCGCGTGAGATAGAATAATCGAAAAGGGATCGTCTCAGGATACTGAAACGAACAGTATATTTGCAGCTTCGTGTGGCAGACGATCGTGGATTCGAGTCTGAATCTAATTATTTCTACTCTAACTAAAGGTTTATGAGCTCGTAGATTATCATCGTTAGTATATATGATAGTTTAGATAGTATAGCTTGGAGTATGAATTCATGTATCACTCTTATTATTTGCCTTTAATTTCTAAATTATAACAAAAAATTTTTGATGACGCTAATTTCAAATTAAAATGTTGATCTAACAGCCACCTCAAATCTTATGAAGATGCTTTAAGGCCAATAAAGTAATAGTCTGTTTGAAGAAAGTTTTTTTCGCTTTTCGAAATATTCTTCATATTTTCCTTCCTTTATGTAAATTTAATATTCTGCGTATAATTATACTTTCTGAAAATAATTCTCATAAATATCTTGCTAATATTTAGAAGAAAAAAAAGCGAAATATTTAATTTGGAAAATTAGTTTATCGCTAACTTATTTAAAATAGTGTTGAAATTCTAAAAACATTCTTTAGATTAAAAGAAAAATGAAATAATTTATCAGTTTTCGCCAAATTTCTTATTTGAATTAATGTTACGAATTTAAGGAAGAAAAGAAAAATGCTTAAGTAGAAATCTCCGTGGTCCGAATTCATGATTCAATTTCTTTCTACTATCATTTTTTATGTTAAGAAAAAGTTTTACATTTTTTTTTTTTCTTTGCGACTTCACTTCATGAACGAATTACAAAAATAGCCTTTAGTTATAAGTAGAACCTTAAAATTCTTCGGCTTAAAGTCCTATTGACTACCCTTTTAAAATTAGATTTTCAGTCATAATTCGAAAATTTCTACGATGTATTTTAAAACACAATTTATACTGACATTTTTTTATAAATTATTTGAAATTGTACTTACATTTAAAAAATTAATTGCTAAAAATAAGAGTTTAAGATTTCAACCGAACCTTTCTTTTTTTTATATATATATATATAATATATATATACGATTTTATATACAGGGTGGTTATTATTAAACTTCCCCTATAAACAGCACCCTACAACGCAAACGGATGAACGGATTGCAATGAAATTTGGTGTTTAGACTACACACGAGATGCGCTCACGGAATTTGGGGGGGGGGAGTTCCAAAATGTCCACCAGAGGGCGCCTTTTCCGGAAAAAACATTAAATTTAACACAATAAACGACCAAAACGGAATACAGAAACAATATTAACATTTAGTGACTAGTTTCTGATCACCTTGTCATCGAACCACATTAAGTAAAGGCAAGGAAAAAACAACAGTACGCAGTTTGAGAAAAACAGTTAAGTCTGCAGAAACAAGAACAGATTAGGACGAAATTGCACAAGAGGAGCAGTTGTTAATCATGTCCAGGACGATGAAGGGAAAGGTGCTCCATGTGACCACCCTCACTCGCCTGCAAAATGTCAAGTCGGTGGACAGTGTGTTCAATAGCAGATCGTAACTGATCAGTTGTGATGCTTCGCTCATGAAGCATTATGGAGTTCTTTAAGTCATTCATTGTCACATACCGTCATCATTACAGTCGGAAACATCGACATAAAGCACGACAACGACTGCAAACGTTTCTTTTCTTATCCAGTTTTGCGTAAAGCTTTCTCTTCGCAAGCTTGCAAATCTCGACTTTTTTTTTTTTTTTTTTTTTCTAGAATTGGCAGCTTTTCCCAGTTTTACATTTTATTACTCATGATTCGTGTTCTGGATTGTTAATATTGTTTCTGTATTCCGTTTTGGACGTTTATTGTGTTAAATTTAAGATTTTTCCGGAAAAGGCGCTTTCTAGTAGACATTTTGGAACAATTTTTTTTTTTTTTTTTTTTTTTTTTGAAATTACGTGAGCGCATCTTGTGTATAGTCTGTTTACCAAATTTCGCTGCAATCCGTTCATCCGTTTGTGTTGTATGATGCTGTTTATAGGGGAAGTTTAATTATAACCATCCTGTATTTTTCTTAATAAATCCTTTTTTAAACCCTTTTCAGCTTTTCTAACCTTAGAAATTTTAGCTATAAAAATAATTTCAGGTATTTATTTATTTGCTTATTTGTTAGAATCTTATGATGATAGATACACATTCCGGCTTTTATATTTTCCTCAATTTATTGTTTCGACTCTGGATCTGACGGTTGTTCAAAATGTCTAGACCAAAGACAGCGAAATCTTTTTTTTTTTTTTTTTTTTTTTTTTCCCCCTTTCTCTTGTGCCTTAGAAAATTGACAGTAGCTTCATATTTCTTTTTAGAAGATAGAATATTTTCATTTCACTCTGGCATTCGAAATGCCAGTTTCATTTTTCAAAGTATTGTGTGGAAAAACAATTTTCTTTGCAATTGAATTCTACACAGGCCTGATCTGCAGATCCCCTCTTGTATATGGTTTGAAACGAATTGATATTCTTAGATTTTGATTTAAGAATATCAATAAATTATTTATTCAAAATATAGCTAAATTTCGTTATAGTGAATCATGTATATGAAATACAGGGGATTGTAAATGTGTGTTTCCGAAATGTCAACTGAATTTCTTTACTACACTTCTGTTTTGCATGCTTTTTTTTTTCCGAATTTTTGACAATGAATTCGAAATTTTTCGAACAATTGGAACTTTTTCTCCTTTTCAAGTTATTTTTTCAATGTTAAAGAACTTTTAATGTATTTTTTTCATCGCTAACTATATTTAAATACTTATTAAATATTAAAGAGATATATTAATTTTTTTTCTGCTGCATAAAAATTATGTAGTCTGTAAAACCTACGAATAATGGTAATATTCATATAAAAAGGGGACACTGGTAGTTTCATTAAAAAAATAAAAATTCCTGTCGACAACCCAGGAGGTGAAGATAGATTTCTTTTTGTGTATTTAGAATAGCATATAGAATGCTACTATTTTATATACTATAGGGTGTGTCTATAGCTCAATAAAATGAAGTGGACTGTAGTTTTTAAACTGGTTAGTGTGAAACTGAGCGAATACACTACTGGTCAAAAGTATTGCAAGTTTGAGAAATTTCACGTTTTTTTTTTTCAAGAATAAGCCTTCCCAAAATAATATTTTTTCATCTAAAGTAATATTTTTTTATATCAATATGTTAAATTAGTCTAAAGTGGAGATATAATTAAGTTATTGAACAAAAAAATTATTTTATTTCAAAAAGAATAAAATGCAAACAAAATGCACAGGCTATTATTATCGGAATCCATTTTGATTCCGCAGAATAAAATGAAATAAAGAAAAAAAATTCAAGTTATTTTGACCAGAAAAGATAATAAAAGAGTTTAAGTTAACTGAAAAGCATTTAATATTTGGTTGGGCCGCCTCTGGCTTCGATCACAGCAGCCACTCTGTTAGGCTTGGAATCCACAAGGTTTTGTCACGTCTTTGGGTTTTTCAGGGTTCCAAACTTTGATCATTGTGTCTTGAAGTTCTCGTTTTGTTCTGGGATGATTCTCAGTTTTTTTTTTTTTTTTTTATTTTTTTTCTTTTTCGCATTATACTCCATAAATTCACAATGAGGTTTAAATCTTTCGAATTTCCTGGCTATGCGAGAATGTTAATACCATGTTTTGCAGATGCAGCCTTAACTTAAAATAACGAATGTTTCGATATAGAGGTCAAAATTGAACTGAAATGAAATTAAAAATTAATTGTAAAGTTCGTCTTACCTTTTTTGATGCATGGAAGGGTACTAGATCTTGCTGAAATATCTATTTCTTCCTTGAGAACATGTCACGAGCACTAAGAAAGAATTAATCCTTCAGAACACTAACATACTTGTCATCATTCATGGTTCCCTGTACAAATTGAAGACGGCCAGCTGACTGATATGACATACTCTCCCAAACCATTAAGCTTTTGGGGGTTTGGATGCACTAACCAGACATTCTGGCCTCATGCTCTTCTTTGCTTTAAGCCAAACGTGGTCAAGCTTGCCAGACATTAAAAAAAGACGACTTTCGTAGCTGAATACAGCTTGTCTCCATTCCGAAATACAATTTTTGTACACCTTGGCCCATCCAATCGTTTTTTTTCCACATTGCTTTCGTCAGTATTAGGCTTTTCTAGGTACTTGTATCTTGTAACAGCTTCACAGAGCCTCCTGCGAACTTTTCTGGGACTGGCAATGACAGAAGTGGACTCGTTCCTTTTTCTTGCAAGTGTAGTAGAACTTGCAAATCTATTTTTATGGCATGATCGTATCAATGTAGCATCAGCACGTTTAGAAGATAACCTCGGAAAATCCATTCCAGGTTTTTAATCTACGGTTCTATCGGTTTTGAATAACTTTATGAGGCGTGAAACAGTCGGCAAATTGCAGTCTCACCGATGAGCAATCCTAACATTTGAAATGTTTCCATGATGCATTAAAATAACAGACTGGCGCTTCTCATGAGTTAATTCACACAGTTTAAAAAGAAATAAACAGCTTAAATGGAAAAGCAATGCACAGCGAACGCGCTTCGACAGCTCACCAAACGTATGAAATTCTTTGCAGTCGGAGCGATTTTTTAATAAACTACCGGAATGGCACAATCGTTGCAGATGATTACTTCACAATGGATGACGCAATATCTTGAAACTTCTCCATCACATTTATACTAGAAAATATCACTTTACATGAAAAAAAAATATTACCTTTGGGGAGTTTATTATTGAAAAACGGGAAATTTCTCAAACTTGCAATACTTTTGACCAGTAGCGTATATATAAAATTATGATTTGATTAATGCTAATTAAATTATTAAAAAGCATTATAAAATTGCAATATTATATCACACCCTCGTTTAATGGGAAGTAAATGTGAGCAATAAAAAATCAGAGGATTTCGTTTCCTTCTTAGTAAAGGAACATCTTGATCCATCTCGCACGAGAACCCAGTCTGAACTGAACGCTTCCCTCTTTCTCCGCCCCAGGGGGCTGGCTCTGCAAGTGAGTTTAAACAGGGTATACAGAATACTACGGATCTTCCCCGATATCCATCTTCGAACTTGAAATCTCCAATATCGAGGGCAGGACTATCACTAGACCATTATACGACGGACTAAGAGCAAGAAAGCATAAATATATATTTCTACGAATACGGTTATTGGTTCTTAACTTCTAAGGAGTAGTAGTATTCAAAGAAATTAATATTGAATGCTATTTAATTAACACTTCTTAATTCTAAAATTGTTCAAAATGATCAGGCAATTATTTGCCTAGTTTTATCGTTAATAGTCAAGGAATTATAAAAAAATCACAATTTCAATTCCCCCCCCCCATATTTTTTGAACTGGATGATTCATCTACGAACTCGTTCAAGACTTTCGCCCTCTTCGTAACTTGTCCCTCGCCGCTTTAAATCCAGTCAAAATGATTCCAGTTTTAGAAATAACATGGGCAGAACGTTATGTGCATGTGTGTGAAATAAAATTTATGATAATGAACAGAGAAGGATTTCTCATCACATTTTCATGTCGCATCACACAACATCACTGTCGATTTTTCAATTTTTTGCAGATTTTATAATTTTTTTCTTTTTTTTTTTTTTTTTTAATCCATAAACAAAGAACAACTTTTTCAATATTGCAACCCAGAAATGAGAAAACGAGGATGTAGGAACGCATTCGAAACTTATATTTCTTCAAAAGGGAATTTTACTGAAATTCAGCCGTGCGATGATCGCATAATACTGTTATCACAGTTAACATTTCTCAGTTGAAAGTATGGAAAATAAACCCTTGAGAAATGGGAAAAATATATGGAAGCCCATACAATTCAGATGCTAAAATAAAGTTTAAATTCAAGTGGTTAGAAAATAATTTTTTATAAGAAAGCTGAAAAATTGAATTTATTCCATATTTATAAATGTTTGAGTGTGGAAGAATTTTGGTGCTAGAAATGAATTTGTATTTTCGTGACAATCTTGCAATAGATAAACTGCCTAAAAGGAATCTGCCTATAATTTTTAATTTTAATTAATCTGAAATAATTTTTTTCCTGAAATTGTATTTTGTCTATACTTATAATAAAGCTCAGTGTGTATGTGTGTGTGTGTGTGCGTGCGTGTGTGTGTGTGCGTGCGTGCGCGCGCGCGTGTGTGTGTGTGTGTGTCTTGGCGCTCTACAGGCAAGACCGTTCGACCTACAGCTACCAAATTTGGCACATGCATACCTTGGATGCGGGAATGTGCACCTGCGGTCCCTTTTTTTGAATTTTGAATTAGAATTTTAATTATTCATTAAAAACTAACTTTCCCGCCAAAAAAAATCTATTCATTTCTAAGATTTTTCGGCTGATTATTTCAAACGATTCAGTTTATTTTCTTAATGTTTGATGCATTTAAAACTAAACATTGTTAATGAATCGATCTGTTCATGTTGAATCTGAGAAAATTTTGTTGACAAATTCTTGAGATATTATATAAATTAAGAAAAATATTCTTTAGTGCCCATAAGGTTTAAATACTTAGCGACTCTGTTTTCAGTATTCATATTTTTAAAAAAAATGCTTCGTTTCAGTAAAAAAAATATATTTATTGCAGTTTAATCATTTCCACTTTAATTTAAAGCATAAATTCTACAGGAGCTAACAGAAAATTAGAGAGATACATATTATGTTATGGCTGAAGGCCTTTATAATATTATGAGTGAATTATATGATTATTAAAATTTGAAGTTTTAAAATATTTTAATGAAAAATTAATTAAAATGGGAGTTCCATAAAATATTTAATTATTAAAATTTTAACGTGCATTGAGATTGGCGAACCGGCTGGTCGCCGAAGGCGGCTAGTATTGAATAGTTGAATTGAATAGGCGGCTAGTGAGAAAAACGTGACGATATTTAAGAAATAATAACATTCCCATGGGTAACAATGATATTATAACACTGACTCACTAAAAAAGCAAAAGTGGAAGAAAAAAAATATCTTTCACTCTCAGTACTATTTTAGAGGCTTTCGATATCAAAAACTTTGAGAAAGTTCGGATAATAGAGAGTAAAGGATTGAGCGGCATATCTCTGTGACCTGCTTTCTCTCCTGGCCTACATTGCCCCCCTCCCTCCCTCCACCCCGTCATCGTGATGACTGACACCCGATTTGGATCGTGAGAATTCCGAAAGGTATTTTCGTTCTTCGTACGTGAGGAACATAATGATGAATGAAACGGTACGCTCGCCGCTTTTGTTTTCTTGCTCCATTTTGCGTTCCTTACCTGGATGTGCGCTGAGTTGTTGGTAATTGATTTGTTCCGAACTTTCCTGGCGTAAATTTGTTGATGTTTTCATCAGAAGACAGAAGTTCCATTAATAAAGGCGAAAAACGATTTATTCATAAGATGTCTGTTCAGACATTATAAACATTTGCATTTAATTGGGGCACCCTTTATTAACTATCGTTAATAAAGGGTGTCTCAAAATTAACGCAAGATTTAAATTTACCACCAATCGTTCAGTAAAGTGTTGACAACCCTATCGAAAAAACCATTTGACAGCTGATAGTTTAGGGTTAGTAAAAATGGAGCGTTACACGATACAACAACGTGTCATCATTGTTGAACTATATTTCAAAAATAATAAAAATCTAGCTGCAACAGTGTGAAAATTGAGAATCTACCCCCTAGATCGTGTGATTTAACACCATTGGATTTCTTTTTATGCGCTTATTTGAAGTCAAAGATCTATACCAACAAGCCCACATGCACGCGTGCATTGAAGGGGGAAATTCAACGCTGCATCAACGAAATTCAGCAACATTTATGCAAAAAAGTCATGGAAAATTTCGACAAAAGAGTGTTTGTTACAGCAAAACCATTTGCCTTCTGGGTTATTCAATACATAACCCTATTCTGTGTACTTTACAATTCAATAAAAATATAACAATTTAAAGAAAAAAAACTGTGTTTTATTTAATTCAAATCTTGCATTAATACGTTGTTCTATCGTGTAAAGCTCTATTTTTATTAACCCTAAACTATCAGCTATAAAATGGTTTTTTTAAATAGGGTTGCCAGCACTTCACTACACGAATGGTGGCAAATTGAAATCTTGCATCAATTTTAGGACATCCTTTACAAATCTATAATACATTTTTGATCATATATTTTAAAAAGGTTCCTGTCGGTAAGCATAATAGATTGATCATATACCAAAAGCATATACTTTGTTCCAAAGAGTGGCACGTCTGAAATTCCGAACCCTTTCCTTGTGCAAATTCCCTACTATTCATTGGCTAAGCAAAGTCTTCAGTTGTACGAATTGTCCTTGCCGTTTTTGAGAAAGAGAAGTTAAGCAATAAGAAGATTCTATTATTTCTGAGAGAGACTTGCGCGGTTCAGTAGTCTGGACTGTAGGAATCATAGAGCTAATATCAACTAGTTAACTGTTTTTGACGAGTATACTCGTCATAGAAAAAGTACAACATTTTGCATTATGGCGAGTTTATTCAGTGACAAATATTATATTTATATAATAATTGTTTAATTATTAGATTTATAATTATTTATTATATATATATATATATATATATATATATATGTATTTCGAACAATTTAGATACGCATTTTCCGAAGAAATGGAAACACTTAACTGGTTAAAAACGTTTTATGTATGAAAGTGTGTGCTTTTTTTTTGTATCGAAATATTGAATTTTAAGTTATATATCTCTTTATTCTGATTGGCAGTCTCGTAATGAAAACATTCTCACTAGATTTCATTATATAAAATCACTCATGTTTTTGTCTGCATAAATCTCTAGAGAATGCCAAAGCAAAACTATTACAAAAATTATTAAATTGTTCTGTCGATTTTGGCAACATCGCTTTTGCTTTAGAACCTCAGAAGAATAATTCGTAGACATCCTTTGATACTTAGGAAAAGAATTCTCACGATAATAAGATAAAATTACTCTTGCCACAAATCGATACTTACACAAAACCGAATACAGATTGAGAACAAGGAAGAGACAAAACAGTTAAATAATAAAAGAAGTGATCAAACATACATGGTCATGTGAAATAATACACTTGCTGGCCACGCAGACTTCTTGAACTTGTTATGGCAAGATGTACAGACAAGGAAGTAACCAAGGCCACTCATAAGCATTTTAAAATTTTTGATTTTTAAATCTAGTTGTGTGTATTTCTTTCCCAAACTATGTGTGAGACATAAGGGAAACAGTGGAGATGTATTGTTTATTTACTGTGAAATGGCAAAGTAATTCATCATGCGAAGGATTTCGGGATTATGTATTGCTTTAAACCTGCACCTTTGCTACTATGTCATTTTGTATTTAAATGAATCTGTTTTAAGCCTTCGCTTTTGCTATTATGTCATTTTGTATTTAAAGGAATCTGTGTTAAGCCTTCACCTTTGCCGTTATGCCATTTTGCATTTAAACGAATCTGTTTTAAGCCTGCATCTTTGCCGTTATGCCATTTTGTATTTAAATGAATCTGCTCTTTCGTTTTAATTCATGTCATAATTGTACAAAAATTATCTTGTTCAAGCAGAGTATGAAATATACGAAATAGATTTTGAATGTCTATTAATTATATACTCCTATATAAATTTGTCTATTTCGCGTTGAAGTCTAATATAATAAGTTATTTTTATAACTTGTATTAAATCAAAATACGTTTGAAATTGATAGTTGAATGATCGTTTGTTTTAAAACATGATAGTTTTCTTTTAAAACATTTTAACAAAGCTAAATAAAGTTCGTGGTTATTCGAATAATTTTCATTTGCTAAACTTATTCATAAATAGCATAATTTTAGATAACTCTGAAAAATGTGACCTTAATTTTTTTTATTTAATAACTAATTTAACTTGCAGTGATTAATTGATTTAATGAACGCAATTTTCAACCATATTCAGATGCAGAGGACGACCACTGAGCCGACTCTGCTCTGTCCAACTTTCATGCCACATTAGCCGGAGGGGTACTTCACCTTTGACATAAATTTAAATGGGCATCAAACTTACATGCACGATTTATCTTCGGACACATACCCCCCCCCCCTCCGCGGAGCATCTTGCAATTGGCAATGAGAAGCTTCCGGCATTGTGGTTAGTCCAGGTTGTGGCCATCCTGGTGGGTATAGAAAAGGGTAGGGTTTGGCTGTTCTCACCGATGACGAGACGTACTTCCCAAGGGAAGGGTTGGTGATGGCTATTAGGACTTAACCACAGTTACCACCAGTGTTGCTGTTGCGGCATTCAGGTTTTTCCGTGCACTTTCGGGCGGGTCGGAGTTGCTGGTTTAAAATTATCTTGAGACATATTCAGTTTCAAAACTGGAACCTTCTGTTCCAGTAGTTTCTTGCAAGTGCTAAGTCCTCCCAAAGAAAAGAGAATGCCAACTCATATAACGTCCTTGTCGTTTGACCGCGGTTCAAAGTTATGACGTCTTTCAAAATATAATATTCGTTTTTCTTCTAATAATTAGTTAATATAATTAAAATGAACCAACTAACCATAGATATTAAATTTACTTCAAAGTGGTAGAGTTGGGAAAAAATATAATCAAATTTTAAGCATTAAATAATAGTATTAAATGAAAAAATGAATGTGTAATGATTAATTAATACTTTCACATATACACAGTGATTCTTAATATTTTTATGTAGAAAATGGTTAGAACTCTGATTGCATGTTATTGATTTTTACTGCGAGATATTTATACTTTTACCTGCCTGTTAATCTACGAAAAAAGTTGCTGTTTCATCGCTCATAATAACTTATGTAAAGTTTGGTTCTTCACAATGGTTGCTTGGAAACTGAGCTGAGAATATGCTCTAGTAACATTTATCCATTATTTATTCATGAAGCTATTGACAGCTTTGGTATTTATTGCATTAAAATCAACGCTCACCTTATTTGTTTTGTTGCATAAGCCTGAAAAATATTAATGCGCATCATATTGAATGTTATGTTCTTATAAGAGGAAATTAGGAAAACTTTTCTGATTTCTTTTTTTCGATCAAATCAATTTTATTGTGTTATTTTTTTTTTAATTACGACATATTGCTACAAAAATCGATAAAATTTTTAATGGATAAAAAAATGAATAAATTAAAGAAACTTTAAAATTATATTATTTAATACAACTAATGAAAACTTGTCCAGTCAAACATTACTTTTAGAATTATTCATTTAGAACAATTCAGTTTTCGCTTTCAAAGTCGTCTGTTGAAAATTCCTCTCTAAGGTTGTATTTATCGATTTCATGTCAAATTTTATTGACGCATCCGGCTCTCTATTTAAACTTCAGAAGCAAAAATCATTAATTACTGTCAACAAATTCTAGAACTTTCCCTTCGAACTTCCGAATAATTGTTTGCTCATGATTTTCCAGCTGTCAGCTGTTGTTTGCTTAAGGATATTAAATTCTGTTCTGTAGCTCGGAAAAGGCTGTTCGTATTGAATTTTAAAATTATTTATTCTACGTGATTTTAATGAAGATTTGTCGTAATTGTCAGACAATTTGTTTGCGGAAGCTGGCAGTATTTTATTTATCGTTTGGCGTCTTTATTCCGTAATTTCTATTATATTTTTTATTGAAATATGAAATAATTGAATTAGAAGTTTAATTAAGTTTTATTTTAAAATATTCTGATTATTTTATATCCTGTGTTATCCGAGCTAATTGGATTTCTTTTTAACATGAAAATAAATTTCATTTAAATCATTTTATATCGTTATATCCGGGATTATTTCGATTAACTTGATATAATGGATCAAAATATGTTTTTAAAAATTTGCATAAAAGAATCTTTTAAATGAAATCATGTCATTAATTATACATGATAAATTCTTTCTTTATGTTCCAGTACTTTTATCTACCATAATATCAGCTAGTAGTAAAACTAATTGTTCTTGTAGCTTTTAATTCCGCTAACTAAGCATTTTGTTATCTTTTAAGATAACCTTGTCTAATTATCCTTAGAGTAAATGGTTTC
This sequence comes from Argiope bruennichi, assembly GCF_947563725.1. Taxonomy (NCBI): domain Eukaryota; kingdom Metazoa; phylum Arthropoda; class Arachnida; order Araneae; family Araneidae; genus Argiope; species Argiope bruennichi. The sequence goes on from NC_079156.1 coordinate 112,156,757, forward strand.
ACCGTGACATCGCATTCCATTTACAATTGAACTTTGTATTTAAACATATCGATTCTAAATCTTTTAAACTTCAACAGTCGCTACAAAGAGATGCAGCTTTATTAGACTCTGTCAATTTCCTGGGTGTGACATAAAGGAATTATTCTTTATCAGCTGCGTATCAAAAATTCAGTTAGCTGTCTGTTGTTTGGGGAAAATTTTTTGATTGTTTATAATGCGTGTATTTTATCATAACTCTTATCCCTCACATTTTCAAATTTCATTATTAAATAAAAACATGAATATGAAAATTCGTTCTTTCATCCATTCTGTTTTAATGAATGCATGATATTTTTGAGAAAAAAGATTCCCTGTCTACGATTGCTACCAATTGTTTAATTGCATTCTTTAGTCAGAGAAACTTTCACTTAAATTGATGAATTAGAATTTTTATTATTATTTCGCGCGAAACTGTGTATTTGCTACGCAAAATCACTCCATGTGTCTGTAATATGATTTTCTTATAATTATTGTGGGCTTTTCGAAATAATCTTTTAATATTATCTAATATTGAATTAGAAATACAAGAGAGAAACTGTTTTCTAAAAGGAGTAATTTATTATGTGACTCAATTTAGATAGTCAATCTCGAGTTGATGGTGAATGGAAACTTGGGAAACATGAAAGTTAATAAAACTTTCAATCGCAATGGGTCAACTTTATTTATAAAGTGCATAGTAATTATATTTCAAAAATGTAATTATATATATTCTTAAATAACAATGTTATATATATAAGGTGACCATTCGTACTGATTTTACCAGTACAGTACTGGTTTTCGGGACATAAGTCCTGGTTAGTCATTAAACAAAACCAGTACACGAAAAGTACTGGTTTTAGATTAGAAAACATTAAAACAAAAAAAGTAATAAAATAAAAATAATAAAATTAGAACTAGCAACCCTGATCATTCCATGTGATATCGTCAGGTGTCGCATGAGCAGGACCGCCACGACGTCATACAAGCCAGTGGTGGTCTGATGTACTAACTACTGTGATGTACCTACATTATTATTATCATGGCGGCAAAACGACGAAAGTGCGTATTTAATGATGATTTAAAATTAAAGTATACATTTATTAAAGAAAGTAATAATATTGATCCTAGTGAAGTATATTGTGAAAAATGTAGAAGTACATTTTCTTACTTAGTTTTTATAAGTTTTTTATTTACTTAGGTATGCAGGTTGGCCGTTGGGTGAATTTTTGATAAAAATTTATAAAATTTGAGCGTGGCTGGTCAAAATTCATGTTGTCCCGGTTTCAGGTTTTAAAAAAAATGGTCACCTTATATATATATAGCAGTATAACTTTTTTCATCCGAAAACTAATTTTCTTTTTTTATTTGCTTTCAAATATAATCATCGATTTAATACATTATAATGCATTCAAATCATCACAATTGCCATTATTCCCAGCACCCGAAGTGATCCATTGCCATTCATTTTTCAGCAACGTGTGTTAGTTGATATCTATTAAATAAACTAATGGGAATTTTAAATGTTAAATTGCGTATAAAATAGATTTATATTAAATAGATATTCACTTAAACTTCCCCAGTCCCTGCATAATGAGAGCTTTGGTCAGGTATCTTAGGAAAGTTGGAATTGTTTGAGACTCAAAAAATAGTTAGCTGAATAGTTTACTGAAGGTTTGTATTTTCATGGCTGATGGTGCGATAGATCTGGCCATAAATGCGCCATATTTCTCGCCATAAAATCTGAAAGATACATTGTTGCGCTTGGGGCTTTCAAGTGGTCTGGTTTCCCCGTGAAATTTTAGTATTTACCCGAAGTATACCCGCCATTGGTAGATTCCGAAATCTTCTACTGTCTAATACGACCTCGGGCTTTAGAGATGAGATGAGATGAGACGAGACAACCCTAGATAAAAGTGATTCTTTTTTATGGATAAGGATAAATAAAAATTGGGAGGTCTAAGCCTAGAGTGGAGATAAGTGATACTCCGTTCCAGTTAAAAGACTTGGCAATATCTGGATTTTTTGTCTTCATCAAGTGGTTACATGCGAAATAAAATCTATTGAACTTTCTTTATTCTTGGTAAATTTTTTGTCAGAATTAGATCGTAATCTGTACTTATAATAACCCAAACTAAGATAGTAATTTCTCATCAGTTTTCCTGGAAATTGCTTAGTAGATATCGCGTGCATGAAACCTTTTCCGTTAATTATAATGCTTTCAAATTTTTATACTGTTTGATTAACACTGAAATAAAAGCATTAAGCGTTATGTATATGAGTTTCACTATAAAAACATATGTAAGTAGTAATCATAAACTGAAAGATGAAGTAAAAATATTTTTAAAGAATACATATATATATATATATATATATATTACTTTCATTTGACCGTAATGGTTCCTCGGTTTTGGGATCTGAAGACTGTTAGCTATAAACCGAATTGCGCATATGACCCTTAATGTGCACAAACCTGACATAAATTATACCTATATGGACCTATCTTATTCTTGCTGGTGTGGCGTGAATTGATAGAAGGTGGTTGCTAACTTAGATATCGTCCTCGTCGTCTGATTTCGATTAAAAATACAAGATCTGTATTATGGTAGCCTGTATTTTGCTTCAAAACAAAACGTTCACTTAAGCCATGTGATTATATTGTGGATGATTTAAGAAAAAACGCTATATAATATTTTTGAATTTTAAAAAATCTGTAAAGCCAAAATATATTAGTTAAAAATTAAAAGGGGAGTTTTTTTTATGTTGAAAATTAATACAAACCAAGAACTTTCTACTTTTCAATGGAATTGCTGAAACTAAATTATCGCTGAACTAAAATCATTAACTATTTTAATATAACTAAAAGTTGAGGATTACTTTTTCTTTTCCTGTAATAAATATTTCATTTCATATTAATTTTGAAGCTAGAGTTTTTGATTTTGTCACATCGAATTTTCATCAGTTCTTAAAATGATTTTGCCTCCATAATTTAAATGTTTCTTAGAACCGAGCTGAAAATTATCGTCTGTCTGAAAAGCTTAGTTTTGTCAACTGTATGATTAATGTGGCGTGAACTCTTCCGTAAAGAAAAATATATTAATTTACGAAGCAACTAATCTTGATTTATGATGTAGTAAAACAAATTTCATTTAAAATACAAGCTTTTACGCCCAAATTAATCTCTTATAATCCGTATTAAAATCCTTATCGCCTTATTTTATTTAATTATCTTTAGTTTAACTTGTTATTAAATCAAGTAACTCATAATTAGAAGATTTAGTCCTCAGTTATTCTTGTTTAAAATCTTCAGAGACTACAATGTCATTAGATCGCTTTATTCTTATCTCTCACGAGAAACAAAGTATCGAGGGGTTATTATTAGAGTTGAGAGTGAAAAGGCTTGCCAATGAATAAATTATGAACCTAGAAGCCATAAACAGGAAAAACGCTTACCGGCGGCAGGTGTGTTATTAGTGTTTTTAATTTAATGAGTCGTGTAAATTGGAACGCATCTGTTATTTAACCTTTAAGAGAAAATTGTCGGGGTTTTTCAATCTGCTACGGCAGTAGATATAGTAAAAGGTATGTTTAAGTAATATATTTAACTCTGTTTTAAGTGTTTCAGCTTTTGAAAAGTTGATTATGCAAGCCATTAAAAAAAATTGTTGGATATGTTTGAAACTTGTCTGTATAAATATTTTATTATGGATAATGAAACTGTGGTTTTGATTGATTAAAAGCCTAAATATATGAGAAAATTCTGTTTAATGCACATATATCCATCACTTGTGTATCTACTGCCTATACTGAGATTTAAAAAAATTATTTAATTTGTAAAAAGTGTTACAATGAAATTTATTAGCGAAATCTTCATATGAAGATAAAATAACATTTTATATATTGTGCAAAATTAAGTATTTTGGTAAACGCCGTTGTGTGCCGTTAGACATACTCTTCAATGGTTGATGTTGATATAAAACACTAAAATAAAAGCAGTAAAATGTAATTTCCATTTATAAACCTGTTATTTTTTGTTCCTATTCAACTGATTTTCTATTTTCCAGTTTAGTATAATTACAGTCAATAAATGTCCATTAAACCAAAAATTGTATATATTATTTCTTAAAGATAGTTTTATTATTTGTGCTACAGACGATGAAAGATCACAGCACCCTTCATTATAATGACGATCACATATTCTAGACTCGTTATTATATTTGTGATTCTTCGCTTTACAGTTTACTTTGCGACAGGTGACAGTTGAAGGTTACATCAAAAAGTAAATCCTTTAGTAACAAATCCTTTACAAAGTAACTTTTAGTGACATTTTTTTTTTTTTTTGATGGAAAGCTCCTTAGAGCTATTTTGTACTTTCTTGTATGCGAAATGTTATATAAAGAAAAAAAATCCTAATCGTTAAAAAAAAAAATGACCTCGAGATTTTGATGAATTTACACGTTTCAACCCTCAATGAGTCCGAAAAAAGTTTCTGCTTATATCTGTTTCTAAACTTGGTAACTCAAAAATGTGACGAATTGGAACGGAATAAATTTAGTATATCATTTTAGCATAAAACTTGTAAAATTCTGGCAAATATTGTACGAATTCTTTTAGCGGTAAGCACATCTGACCACCCTTGTGCGTTCAAATATGGCGATTAAAAAACACAAAGAGTTACAGGATCTTCAGAATTATAGATGGGGATGGATTTGAACCAAATCCTATTAAATGTAGAGCATCTGTCGGTCATCTCTATTACTCAATAACACGAAAACGCAGCGAATTTGGTATGCCGAATTGTAAATACATGTATAAATATACGAGAGCTTTTTTTTCTCCTAAACTCCGTATGGATCATTAAAAATGAATTTATTGTCAAAAGTTACGTTCAAACATGATTAATGTTCGACATAATCGCCATGAAGATTCTGGCATTTGTCATATGGGTAGAACAAATTTCCGATTCTCGTTTTAAAAAAAACGCTGCCGCTAATGATGTGAGATAGGTCTTACCGTTTCTTTGATGTTCCTCATTAGCCTGGATTCATTATTTTAGTATCCTAGTCAGTTCGTCAATTCTTGGAAGAGATAGAAACCACTCGGCTCTAAACCGCTTTCTCCTTGGAAGGGGGATTAGTGTGTAAGAAAGTCGCAATAGAAGGTCTTGCTTAACGAATTAATCAAGTGGTTCTTAATAAATTGAATCCCAACAGACGATCTAAATCGGTCAGCATACCAAAAATGCAACTTTGGAGTGTGAATGTTTTTGACATTTCTGTCTCGTTCATATTCTTTCCTAGGAAAAAAATAAAATTCAAAGAACGTCCACTCTAATGAGGAGCATCAAAGGGACGTTAAGATTTATCTTACATCATCATTACATCATTTTTTTTATTTTGAAAAGGGAATTGGAAATTTGAATCCATCGGTATGGTAAATACCAGAATCATCACAACAATTACTGCATCGCAATTTTATCAGTTGCTACATCTTACAGTTGTTTAAATAAAGCTAAAATATATCTTTTAACCATATGTCTGGCGCAGTATAGTCAGATATGGCTCTTGCGCCAATAAACCCCACAATCCTATCTATCACAACAATTACTTCCAAAAATAACTTCGTTTGTTCAGAACTTATGATAATAAATTCATTTTGTTCTCTGCACTTTTTTTTAAAAAATTAGTTGGGAAAAAAATAAATTATATCCTCCTAAATCAAATATTCGACTTAAATGGTCGAAAGAAACACGAGCAAAATGAATACTAGATTTCCTTTATTGTACTACAAATCCCAAAATTATAGTGTCGATTTGCATTGCTGGCATGTTGCAATCATTCTAGCTTATGACATACTTGTGTCCAGTAACACTTCGTTAAGATACTCTTACGAAGTACAGTACGTTAAGATACTCTTACGAAGTACAGTACGTTAAGATACTCTGACAATGCAAAATGAACTGATCGCTCGGTATTATTCTGAGAAAATAAAGGAAAGCGCTCCTTTGTTTTAAATATATAATGGAGATATGAAATAAACATACCTTAAAAAAAAACTTTTTTATATAAACATGCTTAGTTTCTTAATAACACTCTTAAAACTTGTTTACTTGTTGAGCTGAAGTTTTTGATGTTACCAGTTAGTTGCAATGCAGTTCACAAGATAAGAGATACCAAAACTCTTTGCATATAAAGAGTTGAAAGTTCTAAACAGTTGTTCAAAGTGATGTTGTTTTGGAAAACTTTGAAATAATTTGGTCAATTGTCGTGCCAAATTCAGAGCCTAAGACATTTATGTTATAAAATTTAAATAAAATAAATAAATTTCAATTCTAAATCCACATTGTACTTCTCTGCGAAGTTATTATTTTCATTTTATTTCATTGTTTCCTTCTGACTTATTTAAATCGATAAAGTTTAATACCCATTTCCTGCTCCTAATGCTAGCGACCTACGTAATGAATTCACTTAACCAAAAATGTTTTCTTCTATCTCGATCAATATTCCAAGACACACAGATAACTCCTATTCGATTTTTCTTTAAATAAAACTCGCATATTAGTCAAGAATTCGTCTCCGCATATGCTTGTAAATCACTTGTTGAAATCCGTTTGGTCTTTGTCTCCTCCAAGATCCAATTATTTTCCAAGAATAGCTTCGCGGAGGTCTTTGTACTTCTAAATTTGCATGGAAAGAGGGCACTTCCACGCAAAAATCCTCTCAACACGCCGCTTCCACTTATTTGAATTTAAAAAGGATTTCTGACTGCCTACTCTTTGACCCGGGAAGTTCATTCACCGCCTAATGACGAATTCTTGGATGACAAATATCCCTTCTTATTCTTGGGCATTCTATTTTTTTTAATCCATAGCGCTGGTAATATACCCATGATATCGATCGGGTTATTTTTCTTATATTCATTTTAGTTTTGCTTTTAACGTTGACGTTGAATAAGAGGCATCATTTTCTATCTAATATTATTGACGGCACCTTATTAAATAAGTTTTTTTACGTTGGGATAAAAGAAAAAGAAAAGAAAAAGCTTTGTTCTTCTGAATCCGAATAGTTTAGCCACGCCTTAGTATGAGAGACGTAAAACATTACATTTGATTCATCGTTGTTTTGATAGTTGGTGAGATTTTTCGTCTATTAGTGGAGTTTTAGTTAATTCTAGATAAAAAAATTAATTTGATTATGTTAATGATGTTTTTTTATAATCGAATACTATATGGTTTTAATTAGTTTATGGCCATTTCAGGTATCAGTTAACTGTAATAAGATCATTTTTGTTTTTGTCAAAGCTATTTATTATTATTTGAAACGATGCTGTAAGAGCTTCTAAGGACTGTAGTGGCTTGGCGGTAAAGTCTCGGCTTCGGAACCGGAGGGCTTCAGGTTCGAGACCCGTTTCCATCAAAGAACCGTCGTGTGAGCGGTTCTGGTGCATGTTAATTCCGTCGGGCTGGTGTGGTGTGGAAGTTTGTAGAGGGAGGTACTAGCTATTATGTCATCCTCGTCATCTGACCGCAGTTCAAAATGACGAGGTCCGTCCCCAAATAGCCCTAGTGCTGCTTTAAAAACGGGACGTTAATATAACTAACTTAACCTAACCGTGAGAACTTGTAGTTTGTAAAGATGGGAAAGCAGTTTTGATTTTAATTTGATTCAGGCAATCGATGCAACTTAAATGAAACTGTGTAGCTTTTGAAATCGGAAAATGCTGAATTGTTAATTTTACAATCATTTATTCATTACGACATCCTATTTTCCATATTCAAAATAAAATATGGCCGTATTCGCGAAGAACTGAATAAAATCTTAGTAGGCCTAAAATTGAGTAGAAATTTATAAATCTTTCTGCCATTAGCATATGCCGTCACATGACGTAGCGTTGAAGAGTGGAACTTTACATGAAACTTGGGGAGGGGGAGGCGCTGATGATGTTTTTGATCATTCCTCTAATTTTGCAAACAAATCGACTTGGAATTTATTTTTCCAATTACAAATCAAACTTATTTAGTTCAATATACAAAGTTTCCACCAAACAAACTGAAAGTCTTAAGAAAACCGAATGGCTTTTTTTTATCAAGAAATTAATTTTGAAACCTTTGATCAATGTAATTTTTTTAGATAACTTTAAAATTCTTTGTGTCAAGTTTAATGCATTAGAACTGATTTTAATAATTATTTTGTCTTCTAAAATATAAATCCTTAAAAGGGGCCAAATATTTTTTTACTTTTTCTCATAAGTAATCGCCAAAAAATTCGAACGCGTGATTTTGACGAATCTCCACGTTTTAAACGTACCTGAGTTCGAAAAACACATTTTTAGAAAATGTCCGTTTGTCTGTGATAAAGATAATTAAAAAACGCTTTAATCTAGACGGATGAAATTTGGTATATAGTTTTTATACTAAATGTGTAGATTTAAATCAAATTTTGAACAAACTTCGCTCAGAGTAAGACCATCTGTCCGGATATAATTTAACACGATAACTACAAATGGAAGAGAGCTAGATGGATAAAATTTGATGCACAGAATTAACATCTAAAATCTAGACACATATCAAAATCCAGCAACGGGTCGATGTGTTATCTGACAAACATGTAGTGATAATTCAGAGACACAGTGACTTAAATATACCGAATTTGGTAAGTTATTTTGTGACTACAAGTGTGGTTTTGTGTCAAATTATTGTTTCAATTGGCTCACAAAATTCAATTAGTTCAACTGAAACACAAATTCGATTTTCGAATACTATTGACCGCATACCAGGGTTTAATCGCCAAATAACTCGCCAAAGGTGACACAATAGATCTAGTAAAAATGCTAAATTAATGTTATTATTTTGTGACTGTTATATCAAATTTGGTAAGTTATTTTGTGACAACAAGTGTGGTTGTGTGTCAAATTATTGTTTCAATTGGTTCACTAAAACACAAATTCGATTTTCGAATACTATTGACCGCATACCAGGGTTTAATCGCCAAATAACTCGCCAAAGGTGACACAATAGATCTAGTAAAAATGCTAAATTAATGTTATTATTTTGTGACTGTTATATCAAATTTGGTAAGTTATTTTGTGACAACAAGTGTGGTTGTGTGTCAAATTATTGTTTCAATTGGTTCACTAAAACACAAATTCGATTTTCGAATACTATTGACCGCATACCAGGGTTTAATCGCCAAATAACTCGCCAACGGTGACACAATAGATCCAGTAAAAATGCTAAATTAATGTTATTATTTTGTAACTGTTGTACGCCTGGTTATGAAAGGCGTTCTCTAGGATAACACTCACTTTTATTAAAGAGTTTGCGAGAAAGTTTTGGGTAGACCATTCAATTTTTTTTTTTTTTTTTTTTTTTTAAGTGAAGGTAACATATATCATTGTTTTTCCACTCTTGGTGTCTATTCTTAAGTGTAATACTAGTGTGGCTGACGAAAATATCTTTTCTCCAACCTGCTTCTTCAAATAATTTATGCTTATTTCAAAACACCTGCCAAGTTCTTTACTGGCTCCCTTAACAATATACCAAAGACGCCAAACTCGCTGCAATATTTAATAATGAATATTTCTGGCCTGGCACTTTATTTGGTTCATTTTTCTTCTTCATTGCCTTTAGATCGAACGTTTCTTCCAATATATGAGTTTTTCGAACACCCTCTGAACCAAAAGTGTATATCGATTTCGCCTTTCACCCCTCGTACACCTGCTCCTCGAAGCTGAAATATGGCATTGATCTGTTTTCGTGCGATAAAATGCCACTTAGAGAATAAATATACTTTCCTTTTCCATACACTGGGTTTCCGAGCCATTTCGCCGGCGTAAACAGCTTGCAAATTCATATACCAGCTACTCCGATGGGGTTGGGTCGATTGACTTTGCCATGTGTTGTTGATCGCCAATCGAGCACGAAAATGAATTCTGGAATTGAAAATATCTCGAGTGTTTGAATTTTAAATGTCATAAACTGAGTTAGACATTTATCAAAATATAGATTGTTTATTTACTATTTTGTCAAGTACTTTGAAATATTTTGTGCACTAAAAAGGAACAGCCTCTTTAGGTATGGAATGGTATAAAAGCTATATATATAAAAGTTTATTATAAAAATACCATATTAGTGGAAAACAACTAAAAAAAAAACTATTAATATTTGTTACAGTGAAAACCCGAAATCAGTCAAAGCGCGAATTAACTAGGGAAAGCACGTTTTCACTAACAGTGCTAGGGAGAACCCGTTTTATTCGTGTTTTGACTGATGTGTTAGACATTATTATTTGTATCTGTCCAAAATTATTGTATTATCCCTTTGGGTACACATATATTTGAACAATTTTTTTGCACTTGGAGCGTATTTAATTTTGTGGCCAAGTAAGCGCAGTAGATTTTATGAAGTATCAGAACGTCATGCACGTCTTGTCCAAACAAATGCATAACGTATTTATATGTCAAATGTAGCCAAAGAATTAAACTATACTTAGTGAAACAGTGTTTGAGGAAAGCACCTATCATTGAAGGAAAAAAAATACTTTATTTGGATATTATTTAACACAGTACCGTTATTACAAATTACTTATTTCGACTAGACAATTTACTATGACACTTAGAATTGCAAAGAGAAAAATTTTTCATACAGAAACATCTCTTTGAAGAACAATCTTTTTTACAAGAACTGTTGATGAACCCATGTCCAGCCACTGCAGCTAGACGATTGCACTTGCTTTTAAAAAAAATCGCATGCAACAAATCTAGATTCATATTGTTTTAACTGGACAAAACTGGAAATAACTAGAGAAAATCGGATCATCCTAGAGCTGTCAATTAGAACGCGTTTTCCCTAGTTAATTCGAGTTCTTTCTTGCGCTATTAGTTGAATTCTAGTTAATTCGCGTTTTGACTGATTTCAGGTTTTCACTGTAACATTTCCATATGGAAATCTTTCTCTGGAATTGAAAATTAGAAATTTACTATTATCCTAATTGCACAAAGATCCGTCATGCTTGCCATCATATTACGCGTTAAAACTCTCTTGCGGCAAATGTCCTCTTGATAAGGTGACATGGAAGTCAGAACACCCACTGAAATATGTCTCGTTCTAGTATGATATTCGTCGTCATACTCGTGTGCCATACCAATATGTATGGCACAGAATAATAAAATATAGCTCTTCCGTCATCCATTTCCACAATCCTTCCCAGAAACGGATTTCTTATGGAGCAGCTGTCAAGGGCTGCTGGACAAAGGGAATTGATTAAAAATGTTTAGTAGTCTAACTACCACGTAAACACATTTATAGAAATTACCAACTCTATGTGCTATATCATATTGGAATAATGCTTGTACTTTGTCAAGTATAGTTGATCAGGTTAGTTATAATTGATTCCTATCAGCGTGATTACGTTCATTTAGTCATTACAGTATTTATAAATGTCCAATGCGTTACCAGGTGTCTGTTTAAATATGGTTATGTATGAACTTCAATGCCACGCAGCTCTTATCTCATCTATACTACTATTATAAATGTGAAAGTTTGGATGGATGTTTGTTAGTCAATCACGCTAGAACGGCGGAACAGAATTGGATGAAATTTAGCTGAGAGATAGATTATAGTTTGGAATAGGACACAGGCTACTATTTATTCCGTTTCATTGAGTGGTTAATTGTTTATTAATTAAAAACTAGCTTTCCCGCCAAAAATCGCCAAGTGAGTAAAGCTTCAGGGTTTCTTCCCCCCACGCCAATGAGATTGGGCTTAACATGATTTTGACTACCATTTCAAACGCTTTTGTTTATTTTCTTAGTTTTCGATAGATTTAAAATGAAACATTGTTAATGAATCGATCTTTCGGATTCATTCTGATGTACTTTTGAATTAAAATAAAACAGAATAAAGGAAATTAAAAATTTATAATCTATATTGCGTTACCCCAACTGGCGTAGAAAATTCACGCATTTGTGTTTCCCCAATTGGCGTTGAAAATTCACGCATGCGCAGGAGTAACAAAAAATAAAGCAATTGATGCTATAAATTCCAATTTATTTCCATGCGTACGAAGTCGCGGGTAAAAGCTAGTTGTGAATAAATTGAAAACATTTCAAAAATTAGTAGAATAAAAAATAATCTAAAATAAATCATAAACGGATTATTATGTGTAAAATGTGTTGAAATGCTAAATTATATTGGCCAGTTTATTAATTAAAGAGCTTAATAATACGCACTCCCCAGGACTTATTTCACTGTTTCATTGCTAGAATTGTAGATTTGTATTAGATTTTTTAGATCAAATCTAACAAAAAGTTGTCTGTCTGTCTGTCTATCTATTATTCATACTTGTGTTAACACATTTATTCGGGCCGCGGTGGCCTAGTGGCAAGGTGTCGGCTCGTGAGCTGTAAGGTTTCAGGTTCGAGACCCGATTCCACTGAAGAACCGTCGTGTAAGGGGGTCTGTTGCACGTTAAATCCGTCATGCCAAACATCCTCCCGCTGGTGTGGTGAGAGGGGAGTTCCAGCTCAGGTGTCGTCCTCGTCATCTGACCGCGGTTCAAAAATTACGAGGTCCGTCCCAAAATAGCCCTAGTGTTGCTTTACAACGGACGTTAATATAACTAAACTAAAACACATTTATTCAAAATCGCAACAAGCTATATGGGTTATTTTTAATATATGATCTTTATACCTAATGTTAGTTTTCATTTTTTTAATTAACTACTAAATCTGTCTACAGGTGCTGTATTTGTTTTTATGAGAATTTTCGTTGATATCATAATATCAATAGAGAACACGTAGTTTTCAAACACACGCAAAAAAGTAACGAAATGAAGTGAAGACATGCATGAGTGGAAATAAGCAGTGAATTCTAGAGAAGAAAATTCGTGCATGATTTTATATTTTACTATTTTTTAAAAGCTTCCACCTTTTCTCAATTTCAGAACAATAAACATTTTATTTATCTCATAATTATTATAACAACTTAAATGACCATTCACTAATTTGGCTTGTTAAGTCTTATTTGTTTAAAAAAAACATTATATGCGGAGAACAGGAGAAATATGTTAATCATTATGAAAAGCAAGGTTCTTCTATCGCTAGTTTTTAAACCTTCCACGATAACTACATTCCAAAAATTGTAACGAAATTTAAAAAATTAAAATTTGTTAAAAAAAATTTAAAAAAATGTAACGGAAATTAAAATTTGGAACGAAACAACTGACTAAAAGTATATCGTCATTCTGTCTTGTTTTCAAATAAACAGCTTTTTCTTTGTTATTGTTAATTTAGCTTCGAAATATATCATTGAATAAGGTTGCCACGGAGTTACTGTTCGCTTGTAACCCAATTAAATTGTTGAAAGAATTTCGCACACGGAATATTTCGAAGACAGGAAAGAAAATTCCCGTGTTTGGTCTTATCCTCGATCAATAATGCTTGCCTATTATTCGATGGGAATGCTTGTAATTTGAATTATTAACAATGAATACCGTAGCGGATACTATGTTATTGACTAGAGATATAAAAAATTCAATTTTCGAACGCACGCTTTAGAAATTGAATTTAAAAAAAAAGATTATAAAATGGTTTTAAAAGAGTTGTGTTAGAAGATGTAAATAAGTATTACTGTTGACGCGTGAAATAAAGTATAATGGCATAATGATATTTCTGCTATTGAAAACATTACATAATATGAAAAAGTTAATTGAAAAAGTGATATAAACGAGATACTGAAAGAGTGATGAAAGAGAAAATTATAAAGATTAGAGGGTTTTATAGATTTAATGAAGTTAATTTAAAAATGTGTTCCGTTAAATTTTGATTTCTATTAGTTTCTTTTTAGAGGATTCTTTTTTTTCTTGTAAAGATTTATTAAAATTCCTTGACATATATAGATTAATTCTTATAAATGAAATGCAGTTCACACATAGAGAAGAAGAAGAAAAAGAGAGAAAAGGGGAATTAAAGGTTATTGAAATCTTTGATCCAAACAGCGAAACGTGATTATATTGTAGGTTTGATTCATCTTAATTTTATTTTTAGAAATTGCTTTTAATAATGTTGCAATAACAACGCATTCGCAAAAAAAAAAAAAAAAGAAAAAGAATTAAATATCGTTGCAACGCACGTGTTTATAAATCCATTAAACAATAAGAAAAAGAAAAAAAAAATTGTTAAATACATTTCAAAATGTTTTAAGCAATTTATTAAAGTAGGAAAAAAATTGCATGAAAATAAAATATAAAATTTAAAAATAAATAACAGTTTCAAAATAAATTTTTGGAATTTTAAAGTAGTGTAAAATGAATTTTATGCAATGATTTATTGAAGAAAAATAACATTTTAATCAGTTTTAAATTAAGATTTCCTATCAGATAAAACGCTAATGTACGTGGCATGGTAATCGCTCTTCTTTCTTAACTAGCTGCCTTTGGCGACCAGCCGATTCGCCAATTTTAATGCTCGTTAAAATTTTAATAATTAAATATTTTATGTAACTCCTATTTTAATAGCTTCTTCATCAAAATATTTTAAAGCTTCAAATTTTAATAGTCATATAATTCACTCATAATATTATAAAGGTCTTCAGCCGTAACGTAATATGTATTTCTCTTATTTTCTGTTAGCTCCCGTCGAATTTATGCTATAAGTTAAAGTAGAAATGATTAAAGTGCAATTAATATAAGAACTTTTACAGAAACGAAGCATTTTTTTTTTTTTTAATATGAGTACTGAAGACAGAGTCGCTTAGTATTTAAACCTTATGGGCAATAAAGAATATCTTCCTTAATTTATGTAATATCTCAAGAGTTGGTCAACAAAATTTTCTTAGATTCATTATGAGCAGATCGATTCATTAACAATGTTTCATTTTAAATTCATCAAACACTTAAAAAATAAACTGAGTCGTTTGAAATAATCTGTTGAAAACATATTAAACCTTCAAAAACCAAGTCCGTATCCGTTGTAATTAGTTGTCAACAATCAGAACACAATGCGCATGCGTGAATTTTCAACGCCAATTATGGTAACGCTATGCAGATTCGAAATTTTTAATATCCTTTATACTGTTTTATTTTAATTTAAAAGTACTTCAGAATGAATCTGAAGGTTGGATCTATTAATTAACATTGTTTAATTTTAAATGCATCAAACATTAAGAAAATAAACAGAATCGTTTGAAATAAACGAATAAACGACCAAAAATTTGTTAAGCCTAACCTCTTTACCGTGGGGAAAAATCTGAAGCCTTACTCATTTGGCGGTGGGGAAATAAAAGGATTTTTTGGCGGGAAAATTAGTTTTTAATTAATATTTAAAATTCTAATTAAAAATTCAAAAAAGGGACCCCAGAAGCACATTCCCGACCTCCAGGGTATGCATGTGCCAAATTTGGTAGCTGTAGGTCGAACGGTCTGGTCTGTAGAACGCCAACACGCACACACACACACATTGAGCTTTATTATAAGTATAGATGTCGAATGGCAACTATCAAATGTAAACAAACTGTCATACAAATATGAGACTGCTTCTTTGAACACAGCTGGTAGAGAATGAACGCTTATAGTGTCACCAAAAAGCCCATTCAGTCAAAGGGAAGAAGGTATAAAAAAATCACGAAATTTAATTCGAACTCAAAATGCCAATTACCAATAAAAGTCATCAAAGCACTTTTTCCAATTTATAAAATCAGTACAAAATTTGATATCAAACAATTTTAGTGCAAGAATATATCGAACGATATGTCAATTGTGAATATATCGAACGATATATATTGAACTATTTTAGTGCCTCATGAGAAGATTTCAAACATCTTCCAATTCGTTCTCTTTAATTATCATTCCCCTATGCAATGGACAAGTATTAAACACAGACATACTTTGTTTTCTTTAAAACTGCAAGATTTTTTTCATGAAAATCTCGAATTTGAATTCAGTAATTACCTTTATTTGCCCTCTTTTGCATGAGAAAGTAGAAACTTTTTACTTCCTGTGGAGAAACAGGCAGCAATCGATATTTAACCAAGAATTCCATTTAAAAAAATAGAAGCATTTCGTATTAGGTATTATTTTTATTAGTTCATTTATTTTGGTTAATGAACCAGTGAAATCCTTGAAAACCTTGGAGCGTAAATTGAGAATCCGGTGTGACTTACGATAATCTGACCTTAGCATTCTATTTCGTATAAAAAGAAAGAAGTTGGACAGTCTGTGATTTAATGATACTCCCATGGATTCATTCGAAACTGGAGTTTTAAATTCTTCCGTTTGACATTTAGATCTGTTGTTTGGTACTGTTAAAAATAAGCTTGTTTTGCACTTGATATTTATTAATGATAGTATTTCTCAATCGGAAAATTTTATTAGAGAACCGAGGTAATTTTAAAACATTGCCTGCACTATGTGGAATTATTTAGTAAATACTTTCTCATCATCGTGTTTTCTTTTTTTACGGACTTTTTGATGACTCGTTGGTTTGCTGGAGATATTAGGTGTGTTTCATTTCAATTAAATCTCCTACGTATAACTTACTTTTTATAATTTCCTCGTCCTTTAGCATTTCTCTTTTGTTTAATTCTAAATACAGTATACTGAGTATCTGGCTCGAGATTATCCGGCTTCCGTACTATCCGGCCCAGCTTTCTTTGTCCTAATTAAATGAGAAAGGCAGGCGTTGCATTGGCAACATTGCCGAGGCATTGGATACGGGCGTTTGCTACGATCATCCTACGTGTTGTGTGCAAAATACAAATTGTGATAAGAGTAGAGCTGCGTTCTGTTTGTTGTTGTCAAGTCTTCATCTAGACTGATCAAATAGCGAAGCAGAATTTCCAGACAATTCTTTATTTTACAGCCCTATATATAAAAAATAACAACTTGTTATAATCTTGGTTAAATAATTAGTTATTTACACCTGTAGTAGAAGACACAACAGTCGAAGTCGAAGGTTTATCTTGAAACTCAGTTCTCCATCAATACGGAGAACCAACACCACAGGCAACTGACAGGTTGATAGTAAACACGACCACTCCAGGGGTAGTTCTCGGACTCCGAACTCGTGGGCGTAGTCCAACAGTCTCCTGCAATTCGTTTCTTCTCCTCTCTCTCTCTCAAAAAAAAAAAAAAAAGAAAGAAAGAAAAATCACCGCACTTTATTTCCGCGACAATCTCCGCCTTTTAATTTACATTGGTCATTTAAGCTCGCTTTCGGCTAATCGGGTTAGCAATATACTCCCTCAACGGCACCAGTAGGTCGTGGGAAGGTCCTTTTAGTGATGCACCTTTCATAACTGACTATTCTGGAACACGGAGTTATCATAGTTCTTTCACAATGAGAAACATTTAGCTTCCAGATGTTTGGACACCCCTTTCGCTTTGAAGGTACTAACAATATCTCTTGGACGAGGAATTCCCACAAGTGGTCTTTCACTGTAATTGCTAATGAACAGATGCGACCACCCAGGTTAAAAGATTCACCATCTGGCTATATCGAGGAGTTTAGTAAGTAACAGTGACGACACAGCTGACTGTAAATGTCTTGTCAGTACTGGGAAACGGAGAATGTTACATTCTTCATTGTTTCGTAAGTGTGTAACGGACCTCAGTTATTGCCACTGCATAGTACATGCAGTATTCGTAAATTGTTCTTTGGGTATGCTTAATATTTTTTTTAAGAATGCCACAGTGACGATTTCAAAATAGGTGATAACCGAAAAAAAGGTGTAGTGATCATGGAGGAGAAATTACGCTCTATACAGAGACTAGACTCTGGTGTAACTGCAAAAATCGGCAAATGCATTTATGATTCACCAGACCGCGTTCACATTTTACGTGGCTTCAGATAAATGGTGGACTTAGTACTCAAAAAATGTGAGGAAATACATATTATAACAGTGAGTTTTGGTTAAAAAAAAAAAAAAACTGGTATGGGGGGGGCAAAGAAATGAATTATTGAACTCAGGCCTGTCCGGCTTTTTTGTAATCCGGCCTACCCTTCCACCACATTAGGCCGTACACTCTGGAGTATGCTGTACATTTAAGCATCAAATTGCGATAGGCATTAAAACCGCTTTGTTTTGGTAGTGTAATCAAATCTTATAAGCCAGTTAACAACTACGCTACCCGAGCAATTGCTTTTGTATCGTGGTCATGTTACTCGACTGCGAACCACAAGGTCCTAGGTTCTATCCTCGCTCATACCAATCCACCACATTGGTGACTTCGGACAATGAACCTTCAACCTTCGTACAGCTGTCGTGGCTCCATCTACCCACAGCAAATCCAAAGTCGTTAGATTCACTTGGCGCAGCAACCCAAAAGTCGTCAGGCTCACTTGACGCAGCAACCGCTCGCCATAACGCTTGGCGCTACTCAAATGGGTACAGGCATTTGAATCAACAGCTAATACATCACCACTCAACAGCCATATCGTTCGTCTCACCTTCGACTGACTGGAGGGAGAGTCTGTTGTGAAAGCTTATAAGCCAGTTAACAGCTACGCTACCCGAGCAATTGCTTTTGTATCGTGGTCATGTTACTGGACTGCGAACCACAAGGTCCCAGGTTCTATCCTCGCGCATTCCAATCCACCACAGTAACTTTACATCTTTTCTGTTTATTGTGTACACAAAGCATCCTAGCAGAGGCGCGTGCTGTGATTATATTAGTGGCATTAAAAACTTAATTTATGTCAAAATTCACTTCCTGTTTTGCTGCGGTATGATTTCACTTCCTGGTTCCTTATGTAAATTGAGCAGATAATTAGCAAAATCTTTCTTTCTTATTGTATAACAATGGAAGAAAATGGTGCGATTAAATATTTGATTAACTAATGATTTGAATTTCATTGCAACACTCAGATAAATTATTAAAAATTACGCAAAAACATTTTTGCCTGGCAGGATTCATGAGAAAAAAATGTGCGGCAATTAAATTGGTTTCATTGAAAAAAAAATTTTAATTTTAAAATGGGAAAATCAATTTTATGTAGTAATGTTTAGGGAATTACCGTGGGAAAACAATCAATACTTCATTTATTTTTATTAAGCTAAAATTCTTATTATTATTACAAACAAAACTAAAAAGACCGTTAATGTGCTTATTGTTATGTCTTTTTTTTTTATCAGAGCTTTGTCGGCAATCGTGTTAGTATTTTCTTTAACACAACTGAGCCTCAATTCCGTTTGGAAAAGCCTTATTAGAAATAACTTTCTCTTCACAATATATAATTTATTATAAATCTTATGATGCCATATAACTGATACATGAAATCTTTCAGCTTTGTATTTCTTTAAGATTTGTATTGGCAAAATGGTCTTATGAAGAATAATTTTCTTTTTCTCTATCAAGCCTAAAGTATGACATTAAATACAGTTTATAAATGATTTTTAGATGTGTTGTTCCTAGACAAGATGGAATTTAAAAATGCCTACAAGCACAGAATAGTGTAGGTAATAGATTTGAGGGGAAATGACTATTGCAAAATTTATGGCTGCTGTCTAGCTGTTCTAGATTTAGAAAGCAATATGCGAAATTTAGTATCAAAAACCTTATATTAATATCAAGATTTGAGCTGCTCCAGGTGACAAACGATGTTTACCAAAATCTATGTTTTGTCCTTATGCATAGACATACTTGACAAGAAATGCCATTTTTACTTTACTGTATGTTTACTTGCAATATTAGCAACAATATATGAAAAGCAAATTTGTAAAGAATACCTAGGCAATATACCTGGTGCTTAAGTGCAAAGTATGGCCTATTTTGTTCCATTTTGTTATTGCCCTCGCAACTCATGATACTCTTTTCAAAGTGTATCAATGTAAAATATTTTTGAATTCCTAAATAGAATTCAATACATTTTTCTTGAGCTCTTATTCTGTTTTGTTTATAGTAAAGTTTTAATCAAATGAATAACTCGTGGTTATCATGTACATTATAAAATTTTCATATGCTAGAGGAATATATCATACCAACCTGATAACATCAGTGGTACTTAAGTCATTACATAATCCCAATGATTTCTGAAGTTATGAAATTTCGGCATGTATCATTTAACTCAGATAGTCTATTTAAAGCAGAGTCAATATTGAAAATGGTTTGGTAACTCTAAGGATGATGTCCCGTCGGTGCTTTTTAATCCATTAGGAATGTTCATCATCATTACTCTACAACGTAACAAAAGGGGTTGTTTGAGTAATTCTCAAAATAAATATTCTGTTATCCATCAGGAGATTCACCTTCAAGTCAGGAATCGGAATGAATAATTTGGTTTCCATTACAGTTCTTCCTGACGAAAGCCATTCACTTCATTATTCCGTCCTCTCCAACTTTTAAGGGTTTGTAACTTTTAACGTTAAATTAACGATGTCTGCGCCTTACTTCTCCACTATTGAGTGCTCCAATTAAATTTCCAATTTAGTGCCGGCATTTCCGCCAACCTTTTATTAAGTGCCGCTTCGTTTTTAATTGCTGGTCCGAGGCAGAAGGGAGGGGTGGTTCTTCTTGGCGTCATCGATTGGAATGTGCCAATCGAATATTTGGAAGTGCGTGTTTTGCGAGACACGGCGCGTGGGCTCTAGATTATTGGAGATCTCTCTTTTGTGTTGTGCGAGTCGGTTTTTTATCGAGGAAATGGCCTTGAATGATTGACATTCTTTTGTTTGTATGCATTGCGTTTAGTTTACCTTTAAATGGACGATATTCTTTTTTGTCTTGATGTTATGGGATGATTTAGTCAACAGGAAACTGTTCGCTTTCTGTTTGTAAAATGAAGTTTGCGTTTTCCTTTTTCTTTTTTTTCCAAAGTCTCAAGTTTTGAGAAATTCAGCTATTGTTTCCTTGTTAATTTTCCGAAATGGGAAATTTCAGTTACATACATTTAAACTAAACGGCGCCTGTTGAAATTATAAAAAGGTAATAAATCAGACGCAAATAGAACTTTATAACAGTCACCATTATGTGACAAAAGTAGTGACTTTAAAAAATTATAAAAGTTTTCCTATTTAACTGTCGAATATGAAATATAATACTTTGACTTAAACTACATAATTAAAATATCAATGGAATTCATATTTTTAATTGTATATTTTTGTTTCGAAATATTATTTTTTTTAGAAAAGTGTTTTTATTTTTCTAAATGAGACATGATTAGCGATGAAAATATTCATGATGGCAATGCTACTATTTCAAAAAATATTCTTTCTCAAAATAGCATTTTAAAATTGGATTCGAATGTCATTTTTCATTCCTGTCAGCAACAATGGCGTCATTTTTTAAAAAAATTTGCTTATATGGATATATGCATTGAGGTGACAAAATTCACGGGATTCATCTGCAAACAGCAGTAGCATCGTGTTCATTTTTACTCAAATGATTCATGCGAAAAGATTTCTGATGTGATTTCGGCCGCACGATGGGAATTAACAGACTTTGAACGTGGAATGGTAGTTGGAGCTAGATGCATGGGACATTCCATTTATGAAATTGTTAGGGAATTCAACATTCCGAGATCCACAATATTAAGAATGTACCGAGAATACCTAATTTCAAGCATAACTTCCCATTATGGACTACGCAGTGGCCGACTGCCTGCACTTAATGTCGAAGACTAGCGGCGCAGGAATCAGTAACAGACATGTCCGTTTGGACAGTACTTTGAAATATGGCTTTAAATGGCTATGGCATTGGATAAAAGACCGACTCGTGTGCCTTTACTAACAGCACGAGATTGCCTGTAGTGTGTCTCCTGGACTCATGACCATATCGGTTGGACCCTAGACGACTGGAAAACTGTGACTTCGTCACGTGAGTCACGCTTTCAGTCGGAAAAAGTTGAAGGTAAGGCGCATACTCCATGAAGCCATGGAGCCAGATTGTCAACAAGGCACTATGCAAGCTGTTGGTAGCTCCATATGGTGTGGGCTGTTTTCACATGGAAATGGACTAGGTCCTCAGGTCCATCTGATCATTGATCAGAAAAGGTTGTGCTCATCTATTTTAAGATCGCTTGCAGCCATTCATGGACTTCATGCACAGAAACAACAATGAATTTTTTTTATGACAATATGCCATGTCACTAGGCCGCAAGTGTTCGCGATCGGTTTCAAAAACGTTTTGGACAATCCCAGAGAAGATTTGGGTACCTAGATCGCCCTACATGAATCCCTTCGAACATTTCCATGGGGCATAATAGAGAGATCAGTGCATACAGAAAACACTGCACCAACAACACTTCCTCAATTATGGATGTCTGTAGTGGCAGCATGGCTCTATATTTCTGCTGGGGACTTCCAAGGATTTGTTGAGTCCATGCGATGTCGAGTTGCTGCACTTCGATGGGCCAAAGGAGGTCCGATACGTTATTAAGAGGTATTCCGTAACTTTTTATCACCTCAGTGTATATTTGCAGCAACAGAGTGCGCTTAATGGCATCAAAATTATGATACAAGCTTAACTGCAAATTGTCTCTTGATTTTCCTCTAACAATATCCTATGGGTTTTTTTTTTTTAATTTGTGCGATTCATTACGCTTATACGAAATGACTACATTGTATGAGGAGTTAATCCTTACTGATATAAAGTAATTTTATTATTTCTTTCTGTTTCTTCTAATCTGGCATCTTTTGAAAAATAAGCACTCCTGGAATTCCACTCATTCGAATAAGAGGGAAAAAAGAATGCATTTTTTTTAATAGAATCCTATTGTCCTCATCAAAAGCTTCCATCCGAAGTGAAACCAAAAACATAAAAAAAAAAGCCCAACTAATCGCCTTTTAATCCCCGTTATCAAAAGATCAGGATGAGCGGTTTACAAACCTAGATTTCCCTTTTCTTACTTATGTTCGACCAAGATTATTTTCCAAAGAAATCTGCATCGTCCTACAGAGGAATCCTGTGTAATTATTAGAAAGGGGTTTTTCACGAAGAATCCAAACAACTGACTGAAACATGCCAGCTGACGAGATGTCGCCTGAGCCATACCCGGGCATGCTGCCAGGAAGTTTTGTGTTCCCTCTATTTTCTACGCACTCTTGTATATTGTGAATGGGTTCGTCTGTCACGAGCGGTTAATGTGGCTCGGATGACTCAGGGAACAGAAACCGGTAATGTGTGATGGTTTATTTTGGACGTTGATGAAGTCTTTTGAAGGAGGGTTCCAGTTGCGGTAACATAATAGAAAAGGGATGTTGATATTATTGTATAGAAATCTGCATTAAGAAAGAGGAAGAAGAATTGTTATATCCGGTTGCAGCACTTGTTTATATGTTCAAAATTTTATTTTTATCTTAGATCTTTAAATGTGCAATTCTTGTATATATATTTATTTCGTGTATCTCGGAAATGGCTCTAACGGTTTGGATCAAATTTTATATTTAGATAAAGTTTTGCTTTTTAAGTTTATCTATTGAAGTGTCTTTCCTAATAAAACGCGATTTTACACAAAAACATTTTTTATAACTTACTATTATAATCCAAAAGATGACACTACCAGTCCCAGCTGAATCTAAACAAAGGCCGCGGTGGCCTGGTGGTAAGATCTCGGCCTCGGAACCGGAGGGTTTCAGGTTCGTGACCCGATTCCACCGAAGAACTGTCGTGTAAGCGAAGCTGTGTACACGTTAAAACCGTCCGGGCTGAACGACTTCCCGCTGGTGTGGCGTGGTATGGAGAAAAAGTACCAGCTCAGGTGTCGTCCTCGTCATGACCGCGGTTCAAAATTACGAGGTCCGTCCCAAATTAGCCCTAGTGTTGCTTTAAAAACAGGACGTTAATAGAACTAAACTAAACTGAATCTAAACAAACCAAAGTAACAAGAGCAACCATCCGTGCTTCAGTAAAAATCTTACAACTTTAAACAAATAATTCCTGTATATATAAAAAATTATTGATTTCACGTATCTGGGAAAATCTCTATCATTTTTTTATAACTAACTATTAGAGCCCTTTTGTATCTGCTGTCATGTTGACATTATCATATACACGATTCACATGGTATGGACATCACCGGACCCGATTCACATGGTAAAACTGAGTGTAAGTTCAAAAATATAAATAATGATAGATAAACTGTAAAACGAATACTATAAAGTAGCAGATTTTTCAACTCACATGTTAAACTAAGTGCATTCGTGATTTTTTTTTATTTATTTAAATGACGTGTTCATATATAGATAAGATTGAAAGATATCCGTATGTAATCAGTATGTGATTCGTATTTAAATATTTTCATCGAAAAAACTCGATTTTACAAAACAAAATAAGAAAGGAAGAAAAAGAAAAACTGCCGAGCTGAGCTTGGTATCCCTGGTACTAACACTAAACGATAGAAGAATTCAACTCCTATTAGACCTAAGGATTACGCAAATAAAATTGTCATTGCCTGTAGTTACGGTCTTTAATTATGTCTTTGCGATAACTTCTAGTTAAAAAAAAAATTTGAGACTTCTACAACTATTAGTTTTCTCAAATTTCTTAATCAATTGGAGTGTTTCATTGTTGACAGTTCTTTTATTCTTGATTGGTAAGCACCTATAGAATAATTCTATAAAGTTTTCACCTGTTTTACAATGTTCCATAAGGAAAATTCAGCCTTCAATGAAGATACTAGCATTCGATTACCTTTCAAAGAAAAATTAATCCTCGATGCTTTGCTTCACTACCATACTGCAATTCAACTTACGATTTTTTACAAATAATTTCCATATTAAATTATAAAAATAAATGAAAACAAAAGAATTTACTATGAAGATATTTACATTTGCAGCTGTTGCATAACAGAGAATTAATTGCTAATTAGCTTGTGGCAACTTGCTATTCGATTGTATTAATCATTGGGCGAATACATCTGTATATTCTGATGATGTGGGTAAACAATTACTTAAATAAAACTTTTTTGAAATTTAGAATAAAAATGATTTTTGTACAATTATATTTTCAGAAATTATTGTGAAAAAGCACCAAATTAAATACAAAATTTTAAAATGCCAAATTAATTAATTTTAGCGCTCGATTTTAAATAATTAAAAAAAAGTTACAAAAACGATTTGAGGTGCACCTTTTCATCCTCTCAAATTACTTTTGCACCTTATTTATATCCTCAAGATCAAACAATTTAGTTTGTAGAGCGCCAATGTACGCTCACACATATATTCGCCTTTATTATTAATGAAGATTGTAATCATATAATTTTGGTTCGTTATTCAAAAAAATTTAGTTATGTTCATATATTCGCTTCATATTCATATATTCGTTTAGTTATGTTTAGTTATGTTACATATATTCGCCTTTATTATTAATGAAGATTGTAATCACATAATTTTGGTTCGTTATTCAAAAAAATTTAGTTATGTTAGTTAGTTACTTTGTAAAATTTTAAATCAGAAAAAATTCGAGATATACGAGTCGTTGTTCAGCAGCGTAAAAATCATTTTTGTGCATTTAATTTTCGAAGTAATCGTGAAAAAGCGCCAAATTAAATAATTAAAAAAATTAAAATTCTAAATTAATGTATTTATAGTGCTTGGTTTTTCAATTAACGCTTTTAACCTTTTTTATTTGTTTGTTTAAAAATTGCTTTGTGGTGCGTATTTTAATACTTTAAAAATACATTTGTACCATATTTAGATCCTCAAAATCAAACTATCTAGTTTATAGAGCGCCAATGTGTACTCGCACATTGGCGTTCTACAACTTCTCCTTTATTATTTATTGAGATTGCATCGATATAATTTTGATTTCTTATTCAAAAAATTTTAATTAAATTTTAGTTTGTAAAATTTTAAATTCGAGATGCACGAATCGTTGTTCAGCAGCGTAAAAATCATTTTTGTGCATTTAATTTTCGAAGTAATCGTGGAAAAGCGCCAAATTAAATAATTAAAAAAATTAAAATTCTAAATTAATATATTTTTAGCGCTTAATTTTTTAATTAATGGTTTTACTTTTTTTTTTTTTTAAGAATTGCTTTGTGGGCATATTTAGTATTAAAATATGCCCACAAATAGTGCCCTTAAAAAATATGCCCCCAAAAGTATATTTGCACCATATTTATGTCCTCAAAATCAAACAATCTGGTTTGTAAAGCGCCAATGTACACTCACACACTTATTCTAATTTATTACTTATAGAGATTTTTATGTTATAAATTTGATCCGTTATTTGATCCATTAAAAGAGATTTTATATGTTCGAATTCAACGTTGTTCAGCAACGTAAAAATCTAGCAAGGACGCATTGCCACTTATATTGTCAAATATATCCACAACAGCTCTCGCCATCTTTCAGTATATTTATTCTCTAATGTTGATAACTCGGAACATTTTTATGGTGTAAAACCTTTTTTATTATTTTTTTTTCTCCCGACATTGATATCTCCAATGTTAAATATGTCGTAAGCATTCCGATAAGATTACGGTCCCGGTTATGATTTTGCACTTTCAGCCCCGACGATGCAAAGATCAAGTGCGCGTTGGTCTGAAACACGCTCGATTTTCTCGCCGGTTTTTAATGCAACGGGAAATGTCGTAACTGGACCTGAAATATAGACATCTGGAATACCTTCGGATATTTTTACGGTTTCCTTATCGTTTGTGGCACCTGCGCACTTTGTTTCTGCGCACCTGTGTTTGTGCTCATGAAAGGAACTAAGTATCAAAGTATCTTGCCCAACCGCAAGCAAAAAGGTGAGTTGATCTGCCTGTTATGTGTTATCCAATAATCTCAACAAACAAAATTGTATTCAGGATTAGGCTATATTAGTTTTATTAATCCCTTCCAGTAAGATTTAATAATGAACAATTGTGCATGAAATAACCTTTTAATTTTTATTGGAAAGATTTAGTTCATTTTATAATTCTTACTTATTGCTAATTAAAATTATATTATTGATATGGATATAACTGTAATTCGGAAGTTCATATTCAAAACTCTTTCAAAAGCCACCAATGACTTCGGACCAGTACCTAGTTTTACGGTGTTTATTTCACAGCATGTAGTAAGGCATACGTTCACGCTGAATGTTTATAAGAATGAAGTCCACTCACTAACAACAATTTGGCCGTATATTGTATCAAGTGAATATAACGGTAAACAGTACCTGATTGTGATCTATGATATCAATGTAGATAATAAAAATGCTGCCGGATTCAGTATACTAGGAATCTTAAACCAAATTTATTATCACATTCAACAGTAACTGAAGCCACATGACGAGTATTGCACGTCATTGTGCTGTATGGTATGAAAAACCAGTGACGAGCTATACTCATCTTTTTTACCGGAAGGGGTTTATAAAGCGAATGGACAAAAAAAAAAAAAAAAATTTCCTTGTGATAATATTCATTATTTCATGATTCCTTGTGATGATATTCATCATTTCATGGGATAACAGCTGACTACATCACCTATTTACTATTTATTTAGTTTTATGAAGTTTTTTTATTGTAATTTTTGTTGATATTCTTTTATTTTTCCATTTTAAAAATAGCCTTGTTAAAAAAAGCTATACATTACCATAGTATTAAAGAAAGCGTTTATTTTTAATTCAAAATGCCGCATTTATTAGATTTATCGTTATACTAGCCGGCTTAGGCGACCAGCTTGTTCGCCCAGACTATAGACTTTTTTGACAGAAAAGCGAATAATATAGAATGTATTTTTTTAAATTTTATTTTATTATTTGAGACAAAGAAAAGACGTGAATTTAATTGAATCAGTTTGTTACAAATTACCGGTGTATAAATTTTGAAGAAAAAAAATGCATAAGCTACAAAATGAAAACGGAAGTGAAAATCCCACTTCAAAGTAATGTCAAAAGAAGACAATTGTTTTAATCTTAATTTTATTTACTGGCTTAAGCATGCGATTGAGGGTTTTGATAGATGCCTTTGAATTTCATTATAGCATTGTTTCAGACTGAAGTCAAAGTAAATTAAAAGATATATATGTGTTAAAAAAATATATGGAAATGAAATTAATATCATTAAAAAGAGTTTTTTTAATTTTAAAATAAAATAAAAATTATTTTGTGAGTTAATAGTTTTGAAAGATATGGACAACAGTTTCCATAGGCAAGTTCATCTGCTAACTGTTAAGCCTACCTTCGCGCTCGATTAAACTTTGTTTGACGTCTGTATCTTGAGTTCTTTTATATTTTCTTTCCTCTGACTGAATCGAATTTTTACTCGAGAAATTTTAATAATATTTTGCAATTCCATTCATTATTAAACGATGCATTGAATTCAGTGCAACTGTAAAAACATTCAATGAATCAATCTGAGCGTTACATTTGATTGTTGCCATTCGGCAATAAGTAATAAGAACGATTTCCGTACCACGTACGTTAGCGTTTTATATATATATATATATATATATATATATATATATATATATATATATATATATATATATATATATATATATATATATATATATATATATATATATATATATATAATATATATAATCGTAATTTACATATTACAGTTTCACATTTCTTATCGTGTATTGAGAAAATATAAATTTTTAACTATAGCAAGTGTATTTTATTCTGGTTTTGAAGAATAATATTATTTTTTTTAAAAAAACTAAGATTTCCGTATATTTCAAAATAAATTATCATTTTTCTATGATATTTCACAACATCCAAAACTTTTGTACTTCATATCTATTTTTTATTATGTATTTTATCTTTGGACGAAAAGTTATTATCTTTAATCTTCAATTTATATCAGTTATCAAAATGAACTCATTCGAGACGATTACTCTTCAGATAGGCTTTATTTCACGAGAAAAATTATTTTGATACAATTTAAAAAATATGACTTCTTTAGATCTCCTACGAGCAAACCAAATAATACGTTTTCGCAAAATTACTTTTCAGCACGTCGTAACATTGCAAAAAGCTTTCGCCGTTCAGACAGGAGATGGTTTTCCAACTATATGCTTGTAACATCATATTAGATTTCAATATTTCTTCTAGTCATCCATGCCATTTACTTTAAAAAATGGTGGAACGAATAGGTAGAACGAATTAATCAAGAAAGCGGAGAGACCAATATTTGCGTTTTCTTGAAGTAATATTCTTTCTACTTATACTTTGACAATAAATTTTTATAGTAATCAAATACGGTCTAGCAAAATTATTAAATTTAAGTTTTAAAGTCGATGAATAGGAATCTGTAGGATCCCTCCCTCCCCCCCCCCCCCAACTGTTTGCTTATAAGTAAGTAAAGATTTAAATAAATAATTTGAATAAATTTATAATCTTTTGCTGGCAGTGCCATTCTTTGATATCTGTGGAAAATTTAAAAACGATATCATAAAGCAAAAATGATAAGAAAACGTTGTTTTCTTATCATTTTGAAAAGCATCGTATTAGTAACGAGCAATGCAAAAAATATCGTCCTTTAAATAATGTCTTCCTTTCTTCAATTTTATATTTTTTCAACAAATTCAGGTTTGTTTACCCGCTGTTTGCTTTAAACTTCTTATAAAAATTAACATTTTTCAATAGAAAATGAAGCGTGTGCTTTTAATTATATAGTCAACTTTGCAGCTGAGCATCTTAAACTTATCTTTTGTTATACATTATGACCAGCTCTTCATTATCAATATCACCTTTGTAATTGTCTGAATATTTTTGTAAAAAATTATTAACATAGAATTCTATATCTGGCTCTTGAGAATTTTTATTCATTGCATTTCTCAATAGAAAATGAAGCATGTGCGTTTATTTATATAGTCACAATTGCAATTCAACATCTTAAACTTACCTTTTCTTATAAATCATTACCAACTCTTCGTTATCACCATAGAATATTTTATCTGTCTCTTGAGAATTTTCATTCGCTGTTCGTTCCTTGTTTCTACATTATATATATATATATATATATATATATATATATATATATATATATATAAAATAGCATCATTAAAATGTTTAAGTATTGTAAAACAAAACTTTTTATACTTTCAGACTCATAATTTTATTTAAAAAAAGAAAAGTTTCTATTAATTATAAGATCAAAACATAAAGTCGGTAAAGCCATTGATCTATTGCATAATAGCCAAATAACATATTGTTTATTTGTGCATCTAACATGAAATCTCGATAAACATTTTTTCACACGGTTATCTTACCCGCCAGAAGTTGGACTCTTGTCATCTCATTTGCTACTTCAACTTCGACATCAACATTGCTCTTGGAAATTTTTCGCAAATGCAACCTTCGTTCTTTCTTTAAATTTAAATGTATTTTTTTCTTCTGTAGAACCTTTTTCAATTTGTGAAAAATGGAAGATATTTTATAAATACGAAAAATTACTTAATTGTAAAAAACACGATGCTTGCATATTGTGGTATTAGTCAAAAACCAAAAGCATCTCTCCTCTTTTGTGCTTTATCTTTCGGAAACCCAGAAAGATAACGAAACAAAAAAGTATACCCGGTCGCGTCATCATTTTTTTTTTAATATTTTAGTTTGAAATCATCTTTTATCTGTCTGGAAGAGTGATTTCATTAAAATAGAAGCTGTAAAAATTGTCCCAATCGCGTTTCAACTGTAGGAATGCGATTACATGTGCTGCAATTTATTATATAACAACAATGTTATATAATAAATTGCTGCTATTTATATAACAACAAATTCTTATTCAGATTTCTTTATGAATATTTGTGTTAAGGGTGAAGGTACAGTTTGTAAGATTATTATTTATCCCTTCTTTGCCTGATTTTTTCTTCTTTTTTTATGAAATAAATCAGGGTGATATGACTCATGCTCTAGATTAAAGAAAAAATGTTTAAAAAGAATCCTAGTATAAATTTACAATATTAAATAATTAAAAAGAACAGTATGATGGAAATATCCATCATCATGCAAATTTACATGTTAAGCTTAGTACAAAATAAATAATATATATTGCCGCATTGGAACGAGGCAGTCGACTCTTCGTGGCCGAATGGTCATAGCACTGGTCTCTTAATGAAGAGATCGTAAGTTCGAATCCCGCTAGAGACAATGCGATTCACAGTCTGTGAAATATTTAATTCCTTGATTTTATGTTTTCCTTTATTTCATGTTCCAGAAGATTCTGGACCTTTCTTTAGTTTACCAGACAAGTGTTCTGGACTTTTCTTACTGTCTCCAGAAAAGTATTCTGGAACTTTCCCTGTTAATACAAAAGCAAAAGATCTGTCAGTCACTGTGTTCTCAGTTCAGAGTTGAGTTAATAAATTGGTTTAGCTCTACTTCTTGTGTGTGTCATTGAGTTCCACACTAGAGTACCTACGTGACAATATATATATATATATATATATATATATATATATATATATATATAATATGTCTTTGTATCATTTTTATTCCTGGTAATAATTAAAAAACAATTATTATTCTTTAGGCACAAATTAATTCCACATTTACTGCATGAGATTGTACTCTTTGCATGTAGGGTGTTTCACCGGAGTGACCTACCTACTTTTGGTTAATCTTCAATTTCCCTCTCTTCTATTTCTCTACAAAAATAACAAAATAAATATATAGTAAAAAACATTTTCGTCATACGTTAGAAGTGAAACAATTACATAATGATGTAAATTCCTGTCACATGGTTTTGGAAAGATTATTTGGGGCATTCGATATGAATTGCACAGATAATAACAGAAACACAAGGAACAAATCTTTTCTCCACTCATTATCGCTTTTATTAGCAAAAGAAATCTCAGATTAGTTATTAAAAAAATAATCTAGAAATCGCACGTTTCTTCCGACCACAGCAAACAGCGGCGTGACAATTCAAATCCGCTATAATGATTGTGGCATTTGATTTTATATTTTAACAGATACGTTCCTTATTATGTAATAGTCGTGAAAAAAGTTGCCAACAACAACCCATTTACAGTACACCTGTTTTGAGAACAATTTTTTGTTCACTAAATGTTATGATGTAAATTTCCATCATCATGCAAAGAAAGGTTATCTTAGATCAATTCAACTTTCAGATCCTTTATGATTAATCTATTATTGTCATTCATGTGTTACGGGCAAAGTATGAAATCCGGCATCCTGTTGAATGCCAAGGCAATGTATACAATGCCTGAAACTAGCTGGAAATGAATGAACCTATTCATATTTCAAGCATTTCCTAGGCATTCTATTGAATGCCAAAAATTAAATTGGATGTCTTTGCGCGAAAAATGCCATTCAAGATTATCATGTTCCAACAAGTAGGCTAATTTTAATTATTTATTTTTTCATATGAAAATGTTGTTTTCCCCAATAAGAAAGGTATAAATTTTGTTTTGTACAACTTTCATTTTTCTTTACGTATTTTGAATACATTTTTAATGGCACTTTCATTATTTTTTTACAATAACATTCGTATCTTTAAGGAATGCACGTCACATATATCAAAGCCTTAAAAGAACCTTTTATCATACTTTCCTTAAAGAGAATTTGTCATTCTATAGAATGCCTAGGTATTATAAAAAATGCCTAGGGAAAATATGTAATAATTCTGAAGTTTCATACTTTGCCTAAAAACGTCCGGCATAACATACAATGCCTAGGCATTCTATAGAATGCCGACTTTTCATTCTTTACTGGTAACACATACATTAGAATTGTAGGGCCGCGGTGGCCTGGTGGTAAGGTCTCGTCTTCGGAACCGGAGGGTTTCATGTTCGAGACCCGATTCTACCGAAGAGCCGTCGTGTAAGGGGGTCTGTTGCACGTTAAATCCGTCCTGACCAAACGTCCTCCCGCTGGTGTGGTGTGGTGTGGAGAGGCGGGTGCCAGCTCAGGCGTCGTTCTCGTCATCTGACCGCGGTTCAAAATGACGAGGTCCGTCCCAAAAGAGCCCTAGTGTTGCTTCAAACGGGACTTTAATATAACTAAACTAAACATACAATAGAATTTTATCCTAAATCAGAAAAACTATTCTGCCCATTCAAAATAAAAATATGCAGAACTTAAATGACCGACCGTTTCGTATTACAAACACGAATTTTAGATTTACATACAAAATAGCACTTGTTAATAGGCCTATCAACACCGATGAAGGATCCATTAACTAATTGACCTATATATGCATAATTAATAATGATATTCCAGTTCTCATAAAACAGTCTTTTATCATTCGACATCTAGTTCCCCCCCCCCCTAGAGAGGAAATACAGAGTTTTCGAACAAAATGCATTCGTTAATTTCTCAATTATTAAATTTCAGAAAACTTTTGACGTGAAAATAATTTCGTTCAAAATGTATAATTATTTGCTATTCCTACTTGAGAACGAAAACTTCTTAAATATTTGCTACACCATGCAACGTCGTCGTATTTCAATGTATTAATAAGGTATTAAAATTACACAACCGAAAATGTTAGCATATTCTTTCATTTAAACTGCTGTACGACTCCCCAGACGTTTTCAGAATTTCTGAGAAAACGCGCCAAATGATTTTGTAATAGAATAAATTATCACTGTTCAGCTTATTTGCTTTGGAACCATATTCGCAAGAAATAAAATTACGGCAGGAATTGCTATTATTAAATAGGTTTGCCTATTACGCTGATGTTAAAAGGTGAAATGAATTATATATTTCCATTTTCTGAGCAAATAAATGTACGAAACTGAAATAGATTGTTATTTACTCGGTGAAATATTGACTTAAATTTTAATTAATTTTTGCATTTATTTTTTATTTAATATTTAAATATTTCTAAAACTATTCTCCTTAGAAAACCATCTCTGATGTAAATTAATTTCATTTTATTTGTCTTTGTTTAAAATGAATTGGATTCTTTATTTTAATTAACAATGGATAATGTATGAAAGAGGGATAATGTACCTTTTTCAATTAATGTTTTAAAAAAGAGTTTTCGTATAAAAGAAATGTATTTCACAGAGATATTTTGTATTTATCTTTATTGAGTTCTTTTTATGGCAGCATTAAAAATAATATGTCGAAAAGTACAAAACCCTAAATTACTATGACTTTTTTTTAATGAGTTTCAACAGATTTTAAGCATTAATTTGAGTTGCATATTGCATTTCATCTAATTTGATTCATTAATGCTAGCCATAAATTCTGCAGAATAATAAAGTCTTAATTTTTAGACGATGGCTGTTATAATCATATCTATTCATATTTAATATTAAATATCATCATCCGCTGATATTAATTTAAATTTCTCCTGACAAAAAGTTTTTATCTGCGCTTAATCTATTCTATGCTTAATTATTTCTACAGTCAGTCAGTAATAATTGATGTGTAACTTCATAGAATAAAATATTAAAAAAGGAAGAGAAAAGACGGAAATATACTCTATCCTTTCTTTCTTTCTTTTTTTTTTTATATGACTGAGTTAAAGGATTAATTAATTAATCTCCAACCCTTATCTTGCATTTTTAGAAAAACGGAAAAATATGTTAGCATTATTTTTTCCAAGAAATTCATTTTTCGAGCTATTTAATATTCCTCGCTCGATGCAGTGACTTGTTGGATGCAATAAAGATAACTTCATGTATAAAACTAAACTATGTATGCAATAGAATTTTAATTTTTGATTTTATAATTAAAATATTAATATTTATATAATTAGCTTTAAAAATTTTTTTTATTGGCTTATTGTTATTTGATAGCAACTACTCTTATAAAAAAGCTAAATTTAACTAAAGTACGAATTAAAAAAATTCGTGTAAAAGAAATATATAAAGGACTTTTCTTAAAAATGATAAACATTATAATTTCAGCGTTGAATTTTCGACTTTTTTTATACCTGTTTAAAAGGAGGCAGAGAAAAGGCTTTTATAATTGTATTAGGAATATCTGGTATTCAAATAATCACCTAGTGCATAATTCTAGAGATATTTCACTGTATTTTTACATGCTTTTCAAACAACCATTGTTCTGTAATTAGATGTTAGCTTTCCTGTTCATTATCTTTGGTTATAGGAAATCGATTAATGCGTTCTAATTAAGACTAGTCCAAAGCTGAAATTGTTCTACAAAAAAAAATATATATATATATTCAAATAATGGATTGCTATTTCATGTTCCACTGTGAGGAAAATTACTCTGAATTGCAAATTTCGTTTTTAACTGATGCTTAAAATCAAACAGTCTTGTGACAAGCGCTCATGGCAACAGCAAATATTGACAATTTATACAGAATTCATCGATTTCGAATGTGTAACGTTTAGACTTATCACCCAAATTTTTGTCCGTTTTGTGTTAAGTCAATACCAGGGATAAGTTGAAGTGTTGTGACATTACTCAATATGAAAACAACGCTTTTTTTCTCCCTCGATTGTCAAGGAGTGTGTATTTCGAAGGTCTTGGTTGCACGCCATTCATAACTGGGACAAAAATAATGCGTGTAAACAAATCATGCAAAGAACAATCGGGGATTATTAAGTCACAATATGTTGTTAGGTAAATTAAAGCTCGAACAAGGTGCAATCTACATCATTTTAAAATTATATGAATTATATTTTCTCTTTTCAAATACGAAGTTATACAAAGCAAAAGTATTATAACATCAAAAATCTGACCTCAATATTTGGATGAATCTATATGATTTAAGACTGCCGAAGAGGCCGTTTTTGTAATTATATGTTGTTGTCGGTTTGCTTGTGAACATGATGATTCGAAGCAGAAACGAACGAAAAGGGTTGTTGTTACTTATGGCACTTGTCATTGACGAGCCAGCTGATGAAGTTAGCGATTTTAAGCCGAGTTTGTACAGTAGCTTCTGAAGGTAAAGGCCCCTGGGCACCCGAGGGCATATGTCTGACTTCTAGCTCAAATGAAGATGACACACATACTCACACATTCGCTTGCACAACCCCTTTTTAGGGGGGGGGCTCTGTCACACACCTCACAGATAGAACATAGAGTAAAGAACAATCATGTAAACCGAACCAGGACTTCAACCCAGGACTTCAACCCGGGTCAGCTCGTCTTTCCCAGACCACGGGAAAGACGAGCTACCTCTAGGCCAGGACGCCGGCACGAAAAAGGTTCAATTCAGTATGTGATTTTTTTCACCCAAATTACACAATTGTGTCAAATTTTGATTTAATTCCGCTTGAAGCCTGTCTGCTCTTTATTTGTATGTATATGAACATGATAAATAAAAAAATAAAACCATAATAATTTGATGTATGAAATTTGTTATGATTTTATTGCCATAATTTATAATTCCATGTCCACTAGCCAACTATTTGTTGATCTTTCTATACTTATGTTTGTTATCGCAAAAAAATTTCGAAATTCGTATTCCCTTTTCAAAATGACGGCTGTAGCAATTTTAAAGGTTATATTTTATGGATCATTTATGCAATGATAGACATCATTACGTATTTACATTCATTTCTACATCGTTTTCAGACATTTCCTGGAAAAATTTGAATTATATATTTCTTATGAAATTATATAAATTGATCCAAAGTGTTCGGCAGCCTTTATAGTAGAATCTATTTTATTCCGATTATAATTAAGTTTAGAATTAAAAATTCTAACTGGGTATCTTATAAATGCAAATACAAACTACGTTTCTTGGGGTTTTTTTTATTAATAATTAATGAATTATTACATTAAATGTTGCTTTTCTTTAATTATATTCTTTTATTTATATAATTTAAGCAAAAAGTTAAAGGAAAAGTCATGATGATCAAAAGCTAATCAATTTGACGGGTATGGTAAAACTAGATAAATATTTAACATCGGTAGTTTTAGTGTTTAGTTAATATTATTTCTACAAGATGCTCGTTTAGTTTAAATGTTTTTATACTTTCTCCAATGTTTTAAAAATGTGCTTGTCTGCCTGTGAATTCCAGTGATTGAACTTCAAACTTAATAAATGAGAATATAAAAACCAAAATGCGTATCTCTTGAAAAATTATTATAAGAACCCTGATGCTAAGAGTGGGTCGGTTTAGGCTGAACTTCATTGGCAAAATTTTCCTGCTTCTTACTGATATTGAGGATGGCAACTTGGATAATCATGCTTCACTGAAGTCTTTTATTACTGGGATTATTTCTGTCGCTAGCCGTTAGTGTTGGGAAGCGATGTGGAACGGTGTCTCTGTTACGTATTTATGTTCAGACTGAAGCAGCTAATCCAGCTATGTGCAATTTAGGTCAGATGACTTGTGGCTACTCACTCGGAGAAGAGTCGGCATTTCAGTAATCATTTTTGGGGTGGCTTCACAATCTGTAATTTTATTTTATTTTTATTTTGTTACATATTTAAAATCTAGTCTAACAGAAGAAATACTAGATCTTTATAAGATCAGTGATATACGAAAATCTGTGATTTGTCCATCCATATAAAATTATAAACCCTTATAAATCGCCTACATTAGTTGTTAAGGAATTTCTTATATAATATGGGGTTGTGGTGGCTTGGTGGTAAGACTTCGGCTTCGGAACCGGAGGATTTCAGGTTCAAGACCCGATTCCACTGAAGAACCGTTGTGTAAGAAAGTCTGGTGCACTCTAAATCGGTCAGGGCCAAATGTCCTCCCGCTTTGTGTTGTGTGGAAGTTTGGAAAGGGGATGACAGCTCAGGTGTCGTCCTCTTCATCTGACCGTGTTCAGAATTGCGGTCCGTTTCACAATAACCCTAATGTTTCTTTTAAAACGGGACAGTAATATAACTAAACTTACATAATATGCATTTCTCTTTTTAGTGTCTTATGATTTTTAATATTTTATAGTTTTATTATTTCTATTATATTGATCCGATGTTTGCTATGTGTTCATAAAATAGTTTAGAAAAATAATTTTCGAATTTTTAAAGTTCAGGCTATGCTTTCTAAATTTTAATTAAACGCCAGCAGCATGCTTTATGAATTGTTAACTAACCTACGTAAAGAATGCTGAATCTTTATGGATTGCCTAGTGATATAAGAACGAAGTTATGTGATATTTTTTATCAACTTTTTTGAACTTACATTAATTTGAAAACATACGTTATTGATACGTCATCCTACTTTTCTACCAAAGAACACATTTAATGGAATGACATTGGATAAACCAAAGAATCCTAAAATAAGCTGGCAACGAATAATATCTGTATTTCTTAAATTTCCCTTACTTTAAACAATAAGCTATTCTGAAGTTATCTCGAATTTATTTGTTCAAAAAAGGGTTTCTATTCATTTACTGTTGAAAGGTTTCGTCGTCTATCAGTTACATATCAGTTAATCTAAGGTATCGCATGCTCATGTTCAGAATAAAAATTGTCAGAAACTTTGGTGAATATAATAAATTTGTTTCGGTTTAATATTCTTTTAATTTTATTCAAGATATGTTTCGAAAACAATTCATTAATTTTTATCGATTGCTTGTGATTTTTTCCCCTCTTTTAAAGACTATAATCCGACAGACAAGTCAAAGATTGATTTTTAAAAAAATACAAAGATATATTTTAAAATGTGTGAACCAATTCAAGGTGGCTTTGAATAAGTGAAAACCAAGCTTTATCTTATAGAAAATTGACCTACGATTCACCAAATGTAAAAAACATAATCTTTTGATTTTGCTACGATGATGAAATGTAGCAACGCTAGAATCGTCCATTATTGGTAGTGTAAAGAGAGTGATAAAGCATGATGGCTTTTTTACGTACTAAATATGTATGAACTATTATATGTATAAACTAAGATATTGACGAGAAATTATCGGAATAAGTACCAATATTTAAACGATACTTTTCTTATGAATTAACTGAGTAAATAAATAAATACAGGGTGTTCATTAATTATTGTCGGGGTTTCCGTACCTCATAACTTTCGAATAAAAAATATTACGCAAAAACCGATTACGTATTCGTAAATTACAACTCAAAGAATTTTATTAGTGATATTAAAGTGTAACGCTTGCACAATTTGTACTTTTTAGGCATTCAGGTGAAGGCGATTATGTATTCGTAAATTACAACTCAAAGAATTTTACTTGGCGACAAAGCGATCTTAGCGCATTTGCTTTACATTTTAATATCATTAATAAAATTCTTTGAGTTGTAATTTACGAATACTTAATCGGTTTTTGCGTAATAATTTTTATTCGAAAGTTATGAGGTACGGAAACCCCGAGAATAATAAATGAACACCCTGTATAATTATGGAACTGAAACTGAAAATATTGTTTTAATTTTATGTATTTTCAGCTGTTCAAACTTCTCCAAAACAGAATCTTTTTGTACTTTGTTATTGGGAATAATATAAACATACCTTATTTCACTAAAAACAATTTTGTAACATTTTTTTAAGTAGCAGGAAATTCGTTAAATAAACTCAGTGGCTAATAATATTGACAGAAATATAGATTTTTTTTTGTAATATAATATAATGCGTACTATCAAAATTCGGAAACAAACATAAAATTAGATTTTTTCAAATTTTGACATAAACAAATTCACACCATTATTGCTATTCAAAATCTCTTTTTAAGTTCTGAGTAGCTTAAAACTTTTCTGTTGTTTCTCTACATTTATTCGAACTTGAAATTAAAATAATTGAAAAAAATTTTAGCATGATTATGAGCTTAAAAACATATGTAGATTCCATAGTCAGCATAACGAATACCAGACAGGAGCAAGTATTAATATAGTTTCATCACAACGTGTTTCAAAATTTAAACCGGTCCAGTACAGTTAATTTCGGTTTGACATATGATTAAATATAGAAATTTCCGTAATCATCAAATTTAATTGAGACAGCGTTTTGAACAAAACACAGATACCAGTTGCGCAAAAATAAATAATACAGCGATGACTCAGTAGAACTAGATCTTTCTTTGTCTCGCTGACAAATTGCTGTCTAATGACTTAAATGAATTTATCTTAAATCATACGAATAATGAAATAATTTTACTTGAAATTAATTGGTGATATAATCTTAACTCTTAAACGTGCAGATCTTCTGATGCAGATATGTGATTTTTATTGTGTCTTATTAAGAGTTGAATTCTAGCGAATGAAAAAAATAAATTTTGAATATTTTCTATTGATTTTTCGATATTTGAACTTGAAATAATAAACCAGCGGGAGTGGTCGCTCCGAAACCCATATTCTCTAATAAACTCATACTCTCTACTTTCTCCCATACTCTCTAATAAACTCATACTCTCTACTTTCTCCCATACTCTCTAATAAACTCATACTCTACTTTCTCCCATACTCTCTAACAAACTCATACTCTACTTTCTCCCATACTCTCTAATAAGCTCATAATCTCTACTTTCTCTCATACTCTCTACTTTCTCCCATACTCTCTAATAAACTCATACTCTACTTTCTCCCATACTCTCTAACAAACTCATACTCTACTTTCTCCCATACTCTCTAATAAACTCATAATCTCTACTTTCTCTCATACTATCTACTTTCTCCCATACTCTCTAATAAACTCATACTCTCTACTTTCTCCCATACTCTCTAATAAACTCATAATCTCTACTTTCTCGCATACTCTCTAATAAACTCATACTCTGTACTCTCTCCCATACTCTCTAATAAACTCATAATATCTACTTTCTCTCATACTCTCTACTTTCTCCCATACTCTCTAATAAACTCATACTCTCTACTTTCTCCCATACTCTCTAATAAACTCATACTCTACTTTCTCCCATACTCTCTAACAAACTCATACTCTACTTTCTCCCATACTCTCTAATAAGCTCATAATCTCTACTTTCTCTCATACTCTCTACTTTCTCCCATACTCTCTAATAAACTCATACTCTACTTTCTCCCATACTCTCTAACAAACTCATACTCTACTTTCTCCCATACTCTCTAATAAACTCATACTCTCTACTTTCTCCCATACTCTCTAATAAACTCATAATCTCTACTTTCTCGCATACTCTCTAATAAACTCATACTCTGTACTCTCTCCCATACTCTCTAATAAACTCATAATATCTACTTTCTCTCATACTCTCTACTTTCTCCCATACTCTCTAATAAACTCATACTTTCTATTTTCACCCATACTCTCTAATAAACTTGTCATGCCAGAGTACGCCTTACGCGGTATTGGCGTACAATAGTTACGGAATATTAACTTTTGGCGTTAATTTAGCATTTCTACTGAATCTATCGTATTATCCTTGGCGAGTTATTTGGCGATTAATCCTTGACATGCGTTAATAGTATCCGAAAATCAAATTTATGCTTTAGACATATTTTTCTCAGCCGATTGAAACAAAAATTTGAGACAAAACTGCTCTTGTAGTCACAAAATCACGTATCAAAATTGATGTAT
This sequence comes from Argiope bruennichi, assembly GCF_947563725.1. Classification (NCBI taxonomy): domain Eukaryota; kingdom Metazoa; phylum Arthropoda; class Arachnida; order Araneae; family Araneidae; genus Argiope; species Argiope bruennichi. The sequence continues at coordinate 112,198,050 of NC_079156.1, forward strand.
TCAATTATTGCGTTTTTCAGTTATCGCGTTCGCATATTTCTAAAAGAATGAGTTGACAGACAGTCTATCCGTAGTTGAATTTTGCTCAAAATTTGATAAAATTCTGTCAATTTGATGTAAAAACCGTATACCAAATTTCAACCATCTAGCTCAAAGTGTTTTTCAGTTATCTTTGTCGCAAACAGACAGACGGACATTTATTAGAAATGTGTTTTTCGAACTCTGTGATGTCTTAAAACTTCTGAGATTCTTCAAAAGATCGTGTCAGAATTTTTTTAACGATTACGATACTTTCTCTATAGCACGTATACGAAAAAATAAAAATTATTTTAATTTATTCCAGCCCTGAAACGTAATTATCTCATTAATTGGCCTTTGTTTACCATTGCAAAATTCTTTCTGCTGGATTTGATCATGAAAGAAAAACGTTACATTCCTATCGCTTTTTGTTACTACTTTAAAATAAAATATCGAAATGTATTTAAAGTATTCGAAAGGAAAACAGTTTCGATTTTGATGAAACGTTTGTTGCAATATTCCTATAATTTAAATGGAATCTTATACTTCTTGTTAAGCAAATACTTTGATGATTTTCAATTTTATCGTAATCCTGGATTTGCTCAATTTTTCTTAACTTACATGTATAGAATACTGCTTGTGATGCTGATAGAATATTAGATTTCGGAATGATCTATAAAATAAATTCATAGATTCTGTTTGTTTTTTATCTGACAATTTTCAAATTAAATGTATTTTCTTCAATATATGCATAATGCATATTTTTCAAACGCAAAATTGAAATCCTTGTCTTTCGAAGGAGATTGCTATTTTCAAATTTCCATTCAATCGAAATTCTTTTCACCATTTCAATCACTATGTCTTTATAAATGTAAACGATAAACTATTTTGCGTAATAGATGTAAATTATTTTATATTTTCGACAAGAATATTAACATTTATACAAATCTTATTTGTCGCCATTTAAAATTGATACATTTTCCTGTAATATTGCTGAAAGATTACATTCAAAGACTTCGAAGAAAAACTACCTCGAGCCTTTTCGCATTAAGCTAAAAATGTAATGAGAAATAAATATTTATTTAGTTCCGCAATCTCAGTAAAATAATAATAATAAATCTGGCGGTATTATGAAAGGAGGCATTATAATAATCACACATGGCCTTGCTTTTTTACTTGGCGCGTGCTACTAAAAAGTTCAAAAATAGACTCTGGAGAGTGCTGAAAAGTGCAATATATAAAGAAAAACCAAGAATATTTTTCTTTGAAACCGAATGTAAGCCATCTGGCTAATATAAACATATTTTATTATAATACACAATCATAATTTTTTAGAATCAGATCAATTGCACTCGCTTACGCTAAAGTTCCAAATGTTATTTGTTTTTACAATGTTTACTTTTACCAGTCTCTAACATTATAATATATTAACGACACAAAATAAAATATTTTATAATTATTTTTACTTTCTCGTATAAGAAGTGTAGAGAAAGTATAGTAATCGTCAAAAAAAAAAAAAAAAAAAAAAAAATCGAATTCGAGATTTTGACGGATCTCCGCTTTTCAGTCTTACCCGAGTTCGAAAAGCACATTTTCGGAAAATGATCGTCTGCCTGTCTGTAACAAAGATGACTCAAAAACGATTTGAGCTAGATGGTTGAAATTTGGTATGTGGTCTTTGCATATTTCTATCAAATTTTGAATAAAAATCTCTTTAGAGGATGTCCGTCTGTCCAGCTGTTTGAATATAAGTCAACACGATAACTACAAAGTGAAGACAACTGGATAGATAAAATTTGGTTCACAGATTTAACATCTATAGTGTAGGCACCTTTCAAATTTTGAACCAAATTCAAATGAAAGTTGTCTGTCTGTCAGTTTGCTCTTTTAGAAGCATATAATCACCATAGTTCAAAAACGTAATGAATAATATCAAATTTGGAATAATTCGATTTCGAATACTAGCATGCCAGGGATTAATCGCCAAAAAACTTGTCGAGCATGGCGATAGATTCAATAAGAATGCTGAATTCACGCCAAAGGTTAATATTTCGTAACTATTGTACTCGAATGTCATGTAAGGCGTTCTATGGCCTGACAAGTTTATTGGAGAGTATGCGAGAAAGTTTTAAGGAGACCACTCCCGCTAGTTTAACCCTTTCTAAGGCCGTGGGAAGTATGTTTCCCACCAAATTTATCAATCTTTGTATGAAATTATGTAGGTTGACATCAGTTCTGACACATTTTTTTAGTAAGTCAGAAACTTAGAGGCTGAGGCTTTATCTCAGACAAAATGATGTGTCTTGATTTGTTACTTAATTATTAATTAACCAAATTAATTAATTAATCAACTTAAATTTATCTAATAAGCTAAATTAATTTCTTTTCTTACTCTTATTTCAAGCCTAAAAATATTTTAACATAATATGACTAGAAAAAAATGGCCCTTTAAAGGGTTAAATAAGTAAATTGTATCACTTATTTTCACCAATCATGATGTAATCTGAATTTTTTTTTATATGAAATAGAAAAAAATTAAAAGAGCGTAACCGTGAAACTCATCCTTTCATGGAATTGCAAAAACAGTCAATTTTATTCTGCTTCTTACCTATATGTTGAGAAATCAGTCAAGTGACTAAAAACAGATATTGACATAAAAGATATCTTTTTGCATGGATAGCAAAATTTATCTTTAAATAAATGACACGATGAAATTATTTCAGAAAAATTTAATTTTTAAATAGTTATTTTTCTTTATGAAATTCGATTTAAATGAAAAACAAAATTGTATATAGTTGAAAATATCTTAGTTCGAATTTGTTTTTACCTACTCATTTGGTTTGCACTTAAACTTTTGTTTTGAGCTTTCATACGGGCTATAACACCACGTGATTAAAATACGATATCAATTCTAGAAGCACATTTCGTGTATGTTTTGCTCTCTACCTAGTCTATTTGCTACTACATATTTGTTGAATAAACTGCCACTTGTACAACCACCACTTTCCCCTTTTGTTGTGATACTTAAATAATAAAAAAAGAGCTCTGACGTCAAGCATGCACGTGCAGTTATCTATTTTATCTCATGTTATGGAGGAGGACTTGGCAGAATGCCTGGGTAAATGAAAAGTAGAGTGAAATGAAACCTGCGAGGTCATTTCATTCTTAGCTAAACATTTGTTAAGAAAGTTGTTCAGCTCCCAATCAAGTATATCCGGTTGTAACATAGAAGTGGTCATTGTTCAGGAAAACATGAAAGTCCCTATTTAATATTTATCAAAACAGTCATTTATATCCCATTTTGAAGTTTAAATTATTGTTTTCGCGTACGAATAAGCATCTTGTAACCGCATATTCAGTTAACTGGGGTTTGTCATGAAACAATACATCAAAAGTTATTGGAAAACTATTATTCCATATTTTGTAGTATAAATGCTATATATGAATGAAATAATAATAAAAAATAGTTATTATATCACCGAAATATTTTTCTACGATGAAAGAAAGTGTTTCAATGAAAAACAAAGTACGAATTAGTAGTAGATTCGATTTTCGGATACCATTAACGCATTCTAGAGATTAATCGCCAAATAACTCGCCAAGGATGACACGGCAGATTCAGTAAAAAGGCTAAATCCACGCCAAAAGTTAATGTTTCGTAAATATTGTACGCCAATGTCATGTAAGGCGTTCTCTGGCATGACAAGTTTATTAGAGAGTATGGGAGAAACTAAAGTAAAGAGTGTGAGTTTATTAGAGAGTGTGGGAGAAATTAAAGTAGAGGGTATGAGTTTATTAGAGAGTATGGGAGAGTAGTAGTTTGAAAAACAAGGTACGAATTAGTAGTTTCAAAAAATAAAGTACGAATTAGTATTTTTCCAATAACGAATCATAATAAAATGGCAATAATATTTTTTACCATAATGAAATAGAAATTTTACAACCAAAAGAAATCATCTAAAAAAATAAAATCTTCGTTGATTTCAAAATGAAAGGCATTTCTTTTTCTTTTCTCTATCAAACGATTTAGATTTGAAAAAAATATTGTTGAATATTGCGAGATAGCTTTTTTAGAAATTGCTTATGAAGGATTATTCTTAAATCTTCTCGAAATAACCGTGTCTGGAAAAATAATACAAAAATGATATGGAAAATTGTATTCATGTGTCATTACATCAATGGTTTAAGAACTAGAAAAATTTTTCTTGATATTCTCTAGAACAAACAGAATTATACGAATGTCTGTGAAAAAGTGAAAATGTTTTAATCAGAGATTGAACCACCTTTTGATTGCCATACGCATTTTGTGTGTGATCTGAAATGAATACATATTTGCCAACATGGCATTGAAGAAAATATGAAAACATTTCTTAAATTCGGGCTCTGCTCAAATTTCTCTTAGATGTCACAATAATATTTTTTTTAAAAAAATCATCTTAAGAAGCTGGAAAGCAAAAGCAGATTCATGTGTATCTAAATTACTATCTGATAACATAAATTGTTGAAGTTAGAAACAATCAAAATTGCGGCTTGAAAATCACTTTTTAGCCCCTAACTTCTAAGATATTGCAGTTAACGAAAAACTTCAACCACATAATCTGTTCGTCTTAATGAGGCGCTCATTTGGCTAATTGGATTTATTTTCTTATCTTCAATATTAAGAAACTTATAACGAAATGAAAATTTCAATCCCCCCCCCTTTGTGCTAGATGGGCCATTTCAAGTTTTTAACAATATATATATATATATATATATATATATATATATATATATATATATATATATATATATATATATATATATATATAAATTTAATTTAATCCTAATTAATTTTCAAAGTTTTATCTTAATTCAACCCATATTAACTTCGTTCTAAAATATTCTCTTATTTCCTGATCCCATTCCCCTTTTTCTATGTAATTAATTCAACTAAAGATTTGTGAAAATGCTTAAGTCAGCAGCAGTTCACATGCTTCGAGTGAAGACATAAAAAATTGTCCGGCTAAGCGAATTCCTTTTAAAAGATACTTAAATTCACCTATCTGAATCGACACATGTAAAGAAATCCCTATCAAAATCTCACAATATATAAACACTGGGGAAAATACTTTCTCTCTCTTGCCTCTTTTACGCTTCTTTCGCTCGTGCCTCGCTGTGAGCGGACGTGCCTCTTGTACATAAATTATGCCTCCCGGGATGGAATAAAAGAGAAGCTTAAAATTCGAATATATATATATATAATATCTTGTGAACAAGATGACTGCAGTAATTTCGTTTGTATTGTTACCGGTTTGGAATGTGTTGTTAGAAAAAGGGGTAGAAATGGTGGGGGGAGGTTTTGAAATTTTCATTTCGCTATAATTTCCTTAATATTGAAGAAAGAAGAATAAATCCAATTACCCAAATTAGCGCTTCATTAAGACGAAAACCTTCTGTATTGATATCTTAGAAGATGTCAATACAGAAGAAGAAATTATCTTAAAAGAAGAAATTTTGATATGCAATATCTTAGAAGTTAGGGGCTAAAAACAGATTTTCAAGAATTGATTTTGCCTAAAATTAAATTCATGAAATATTAACTTAGATGAAAAGAAATGTTTTTGTCTTCCACCTTGCCGAGAAGAATTTTTTTAAAACACTTTTTCTGTCAAATTTCTAAATAATGCAAATGTCATCTCGATATATTCTTATTACCTTAGATTTATAACGAAGACTATACTTCTTTTTAAAATCGATTAAAATTTTAACAATTATCGTGAAATTTCGTTTTACCCGTTTAGCCGAATTTGCTTTCTATTTGTGTGATACGTTTATTCATTTTCTGCAAATATCCCTGCATTTTCTTGAGTTTTGCCGCTGTTACTGTTTTGCAAAAAAAAAAAAAAAAAAAAAGTTATTTACAGATTTCTGCTAACAATTTATATAGAATTTGGAAAAGATTTATATTTTATTACTTTAAAAACCTACCTGAAATTTGATTTTGAATAAATATATCTTCATGTACCTAAAATATCATTATCGCTTCTCATATTTTTTTATTGTATGTAATAATTAGCAGTGTTATGTCTACGTTAAAATTAAAAAATCAAAGGAGAATGGAATTGTTGTATTATAAGTTTACATAGATGTGTAGAGGTATGGAATGATTCCTCCACTTAAAATGTTCAGTGCTTCAAGAAAAGCTACGGTATTTTTAACAAGAACAAGTTTTTACTTATTTTATACAAGAACAAAACATGAAAAGATAACAGAAGAAGTTGAAGTAGCTCTTTCGAGCAGTGAAAGAAATATTAAGTTCTTGCCGGCCAGATTACATAGTGGGTAGTGAAACAGCAGTTCCCACAGATGTTGAAGTGTCGTGTTTTATTAAGCAACTCATTTAGTATTAATAATTAATCTGTAATAAATGGAATATCAATGAGATGAAGTTTTCTTCACGTTGAAAATAAGAAAAATAAAGAAATCTAATGAGATTAAAAATGAAAAATCTTGAAAGCAGATGTTATATTTTACATTTTTTTCATCTTAATGAAAATTTTGTTCTTGATTTTTCCATAGCTAGATTAATCGGATTATAATAACGAACCTTTAAAACAGAATTTCTTTTTCTATTGTAAAACTGGTTTAAAATCTTCTTTTTTTTTTCTCTCTCTCTCTTAAGATTATTTCAACATGTCATACCGAAAGCAAGGATTTAACAGGTTTTCAAAAGAATATTTAATCCTTTGTGAAAATGTTACACCAAACGTTTTTGCTGCTGTTTTAATGCCCATTCTTACACATTTTTCCTTATTTGGAATAAATTTTTTCCCCTCCGCATATCGAATTATTTTTTTATACTTTTTTTTTAACTTAGTCTTCCTAGTTTTTTCTAGAGACCTGAAATGTAGGTTTTTTTTACTGTAACATGCTTCAAGTATCATTCCTTCGGAATTTCGAATAAATTGGGTTCCTTTCCCATTTCATTCCAAATGGAAATCTTTTCTTCTTTTTTTTAATCTAGTAAGAAATGCATTCTTATTTTAAGCGTATTTTAAATGTGGTTTCAGAAAATGTTTGGTACACATTTGATTTTAGAATTTCTTTTCATTTTTATTTGGCAATTCTCGCGTTTGAACGACTGCTTAATGAAAAAACTATCTTGCATTTGATACAATAATCTCTTAAAATAAGATTGATTTTGTGTAATAATGGAACATTTTTATCTACTGCTGATTTTCTACTGAAGTTTACTGAAACATCTATTCATTTTCTGAATTTAAAAAAAAAAGAAAAAAAACGAGAGATAATATTCTTAAAACTCTATGTAATGATTTTTTTCTCGAATGTTACTTGAAATAAAATATCGTCTGATTCTGAATAAATGAATGGATAATAAACGAACTCAAACAATACTACAACATCAATAAAAAAGCCATCTTTGCTGACGTAATTCAAAGCTTGCCGCATATGGAAAAAGGTCTTGCCTATTGTTTGTGCATCAAAATGTGCTGCCTTAAGTAAAGTTTTAGCAGCTGCTCGAAGTTTTAAAAGCAACGCTTACGTTATTTCATCTTTTTATTGAGTGCAAGTTCGAACATAAATAAACGAGTGTGTTATATGCTGCATCGTATATTGTCAAATGTGGCAAAATAAACTTTGTATTTTTTCGGATTGTTTTGGAAATTTTCTTTTTTTCCCCTTTCTATTTGAATTGCGTTATGCTTATCTGTAATTTATTGGCATCAAAAAAGAGCTGAATCATGCCTAATAACTCCTTTACTGGCATTCGTTGAAAAAAATTCATAAAAGGCAGTAAACTAAAAGTATAGAAATTTCTGCAGTTTTATGGTAATATAGGCATCTCTATAACAAGGAATTGTTTGTTTTATTTATTATATGTATATGTATTATATGTATTTTATTTATTATATGTAATATATGTTAAACTTCGTTATTTCATTTCACACATAAATTGAAAATCAATGGCAATTGTGTGGATTTGTTAAGTGAATCATTTATTGCCTACATTTATTACCTTCCGCATTTATTTTTAGAAAGATATAGTCCCTCTAGTTCCCTTTTTTTAAAGTAAAACGATGACGCATATACACGTCGAATACAATACAAATTGTTGCATTGTACATGTTTCAAAAAATATATAATAAATCGAAAAAAAAAGATTATATTTTTATTAAATAAAATATTACACATCGACAGCGCCAAAATGAAGATTTAGATTGATGTATATATGTTGCCGTCAAAGTTGGAAATCCGGAATTCTATAGAATGCTTAGGTATTGAATATAATGCCTAAGACTAGCCGGAAGTGTATGAAAAGATTCATGTTTCATACATTTCCTAGACATTGTATAGAATACCAAATGAGAAACCGGTAAAGTATAAAATACATCCAAATGAATTCATGAAACACAAGCCGAGAAAATGAGAATGAACTCGGGGAAGGGGGTGGCACACCACTGCTTCTTTGGGAACTGCTGTACGAGTTCCCATTCCTGTCGTCGGCAAGGGAAGATTTGATTCTCACAGTATATTGGCAGTTGTAACGAGTGTGACATAAGATCGACTTGGAACCTCTGAAGGAATTTTAAAACAAGTATATGCGACATCACAATTCACTTTATGCTCTAAGAACTTGCTTAGAATTGAAGAGAAAAAAAGTGATTGTCAGTTGCAATTGCTGGTTCCAGTGGTAGCGGCCAAGCATTCGTTCAAATGTATGTGTAAAACAAAGTGCCAAAATATGAAATGTCTTTTCCCGAAGAATGTAGTTCATAATGTCATTCAAGCCTACTATGTTGCAACAAGTAGTTTAATTTTAATTTCTTAATTTTTATATGAAAATTCTGTTTCCTTTAATAAGAAAGGCATAAATTTTGTTTTGTACAACTTTCATTTTTCTTTACGCATTTTGAATAACTTTTTAATGCCATTCTCACTATTTTTCCGCAATTTGAATTTTGAAGAACGCACGCCATTTATATAACAGCTTTATCAGAAACATTTTTCATATTTTGCCGTAGCATTTATCATTATATACAATGCCTAGGGAAAATATGAAATAATTCTCTTATTTTATACTTTGCTTAAAAAACGTCCGGCATTGTATACAATGCTTAAGCATTCTATAGAATGCCGGCGTTTCATACTTTGCAGGTAACATATACACGACAAACTCACTTTTCTGGTTAAAGGCACGAAATGCAGGAATGAAGCAATATTTGAGGATATCCAGGTGGTAAAAAATAAACCACTTAATTTGTAAAATTGAAGAATTTTTTTAGATGTTTCTGGTACTACTAAGAGTTTTCCTTATTTTCCATTCAAATGTATCTGTGCATCGTACAACGGCGTAGAGTAGCACCAGGGATTTGAATTAAAAGTTTAATTTCATATCATATTGAATACAATTCGATCAAATATGAGAAATTGTTTATTATTTAACCTTATAGCGGACGCACTCTTTATAACAACATGGAAGTTCGCGAGTATTTCTCAGATACATAATCATAAAATATAATTTTTTTAGGAGAGTGATTATTAAAATTGTATTGTAATTGGATTAAAGTTAATAAGTACAAATATTTTAAACAATAAAAGGAATGGAAACATTGTAATCATAAAGCACAAAAACAATATAAAATAGCCAAAGAATTAAAGAAATAGCATTTAAAAAAATGCCAAATTTCCATTGAAATATTTATATCTATAATGCAAAACTGTAGAAAATGAAAAATGCAATTGAAATTTTATTGTAAAAAAAACAAGAAGTCTTGTTAATGTTTATCTCATTGCATCGTTATAGTTCGAGGAAGTATGTTCTGAATATATACATTTCTGGAAACTCTCACAACTAAACCTTGTGATTCTATTGTGCTTGTCGTTTTGGCAAATTTGCATCTTTTTTTCGATGCTATACCGCTCATTTCTTCAAACTTAGTTCTGCATTTCTTTTCTTTTCTTTTTTTTTATACTTTTAGTTTTAGCTACTTTGTAAAGTAGTTAGCATTTGTGCCAGCACTTTTAAATATTTTCATCTAAGTAGCTTTTCTTTATTGTTTGGCAAGCGAATAATGTAGCTGTTACATTTTGTTTAACAGCTGCTATTTTATTTTATAAAACAACAAAGAAAAGAAGGAAATGCAACGAAATGACTTCACATAAAGATCCCCCCCCCCAAAAAAAAAAATCGCAGCGTGATTTTTGGGAGTTGGTGACCGAAACGATTGAAAGGTATAACATTCTAGTTCATTCATATTCTCCAAGCAGTAAATCGACATGTAACCAAACAAATAGATTGTGATATAATCATAATATGATTATCACATAATAAGCATTTTTTGGAAGCTGATAAAATATGAAATTTATTTTATTTCCCATATTAGAAATATTCTAGATTCTCTAAGCTATTTACTTCTTATAACCTTTAACACAGTTTTTATGTAATAGCTTTTGCTTAAGTATGAGTTATATCCTCTTAAGGCAGATCTCGAAGTTCCTGGCTTGAAGCACAGTGGTTTGTTTCTTTGGGATTAAATTCTCTCCGAAACACCTTTTAGACACTCTATCTGGGTAAAAGAAAGTAAGGAAGGGAAAAAATAAACTTCGTTTAATGAGCAACTTTTTTGGAGGAGATAGTTAAGAGTGGGGAAAACCAATTGGGAAGTCTTGTTGCTCTCGAACCCCACCTTAATGACGAGGAAAGTCTTTTCTGGCGGCAAAACTCTGTTTCTAACCTTATGTTATTGGATTCTTAAAATCCCTCGCATGAGCTTTGTTTCTCTCGAGCTTACTCTAATCTCATTGTCTTTTTTTTTTGTGGTGGTGGAGGGGGGGGGGCACGATACTTTAAAATAAAAGCTCAAATTCGATTTTTCTATTCTTTTTTCTTTTATTTGTGTGCATTAGCTAAAAACGAAATTATGAATTCCGTCGGAGCTTTTCCTTTGTTGTTGTCTTTAAATTGCTTAAGAAGGTTGTAATATCATTCGAATGTAAATATTTTTGCGGCTGAATGTCGTAGATAATTTTTCAAGTGTATGCGCTCTTTTTTTATTTTTTTTTTTTCAATGTGTTTGGCTTTGACGTTAAAATAGAAGGGTTTATGAAGCAAAGTAATTCGACTTTTGATTATACTCTGGAAAAATTGTTTATATAAATGTTTAAAAAATGAATGTTAGATCAACAACGCGAGTATATCTATTGTTGATTTTTTTTTTTTTTTTTTTGTAAATACTCAAAAGAATGAACAATTTAAACTTAATATATCATTGTTACGTGCGCATATATGTATAGGTGTGTGTGAGACATGGAGTTCGTGCGATTGGGGAATTATTTTAAAAACATAATTGATTTAAAATTACTACTCACAAACGAACACACATGCATTACATTTAATGGTATTTTTAAAGCTTAATTAGTTTCCTAATTTGTATCCTAAATTAGCTCATATTACTTTATTCTAAAATTTTCTTTTATCTCCTGTTCCAAATCCTACTTTTTCAATTAATTATTGCCAACTTACGCTCTAAAAATTCCTTTTTCTTTGTCTTTCACTCCACGACTGAATGGATAAGAATCGCTAGCACCTAATCAGGTATTTCAAAGATATCTAAGATTACCATTCTTAAGTCGGCGCTTGTCAACGAAATCCTTATCGTAGTCTTGTAATAAAACCACTAAAGGGAAAAAAATTCAGGCATTTTGCTCTTGTACCGCGATGTAAACAGACGTCTTTTTAACATAGGTTTTTTTTTCCTTGTACAAATTATGTTTCCCGGGTGAAATAAATCGAAGTTAAAATTTCAAAAGTTTCTTCTTTTTTGCCACACCTGTGCAAAATTATGTTTACACACGCAACGCACATATAGAGAGAGAAGCAGAGAAAGAGAGACTTTGAAAAAAAAAATCTACACATATAAAATCGATGAAATTAATGTAAATAAATGTAATATTATCAAATTAAATTAGGAAAGAAAATCGGTATATTAATTTAAAATTTTAAGGTAATACTGAATTTTATTAAATAAAAGCTTTTAATAAAATTGTAAGCCAAGGATTGTGATGCATTTCTTTTTTGTCACAATTATACTGCTTTGGATCTTAATCATAATTCGTATTTTTTAATACCAGATGCTTAATGCTTAGAAGAAGAAAAACATCGTTTGCCTAAAGTTAATAATATTAAAAAAATACCGTCTGCTTAAAATAAAAAATATTTTTTTTAAAATATCGTCTGCGTAAAAAATGTAGAATTTTGTTTTAAATTATTTTATATTTTGTAGGGTTGTAGAATAATAAATTAATTGAATTTCATGTTAAATTTGCTTTAAAAAAATTCCCAATCCAGTTTATCGCAATTTAACTAAACCGAAGTCGAGACTCAATAAAGTCCTTGTTTCGAGAGCTATAAATCATATATTTGATTTTGGTTTCTATTAAAAAAAATTTTTCTACCGTGGTGGTAGTTAACTTAAAATCTGCGGAGGTTCGGATAAATCTTGCACTGTCATAAATATAGATATTGGTAAGTAGCACATAATTCTAAGTGTGCATCGGAATTGTGAGATCCATTCTGAATAAAATATGGTATTGTTTGAAATTTATATAAAGTACTTATTACAGCTGTTCATAGCGGCCATGATTGATTAATGTCAGTTGCTGCTTTTGCTGCAAAACCTATTCCATTATGCGTGGGCCACGTTTTTTCTAAATCTAAATAACTAACACTTATAAGTTTCGAATAAAAAAAACATATATTGTTTCATATTTCTTTTATTTAATTCAAACAAATGAGAATTACTTAAGGGAAGTATATTATTTTGAATAAATAAATAGAAAAATGGTAAATATTAATGTTTGCCATCTTGGTAGATACTAAAACAAGCTGAAAGGCAAAAGTAGATTTTTTTTCCCATCTAAGTTACTATCTGGCAAATAAATTGTTGGTTGCAAACAGTCAAAATTAGGATGTTAAAATCATTTTTAAGCCCTAACATCTAAAATATTGCAATTATTGAAAAACAGCTGCATATTTTCTTTCAACATTCGATTGTTAAAAGAAGATTACATCAAATCTTAAAAAGTAATAAGTGAACAGCTGTGTTTATCACTTTCAGGTGACTTATTTTTACTAGTTAAGAAGGTATTATGAGTGCGGTAGTTAGCTACATGAACAATTCGAATTCAAAATGGGTGTCTGTTTAGAAAATGTTTAGTTTCTTCTCTGTGGGATCAAACATCCATTCGTTAATGTGGTATAGAGTCTCATATCCTGCTCACGTTAGTTGATTAGCCATCATAGTTGCAGAAATAGATGTATGAGACATTATTTCGTTGTGGCATATAAGTTGAAAGGAGAGGAGTGGTTCGTGTGTTGCCCTCGTAATCTGATTGCGTTTCAAAATTGTGGTATCAGAATTGGGTGTTAATAATATTTAATTAAATTGTTCTTCCATGACTTTTTTTTTATTTTCATTATTCACAAATAATTACAAATTTCATTATATTCATAAATTATAATGAAATTTGTAATTTAATAAATCTATCTTAATGAATGTAATTAAATGAAACTGAATAAATCCTACTTAATTTTTTTCTATATTAGAATTCTAAATTAATTATAGTGTAACATCTTGTTTCATATTCTTTTTCGAACTTGCTTTTTTGTTGTTGTTGTTTCCCAAGTGCCGTCTAATTCGAAAAAGATGCCTTTGTGAATTCATAATTTTTTTTTCACCAAAATAAATTTATTTCCAACATCCTATCGATACCCTTTATAATGAATATTCATGATGCGGCTTCCGTGTTAGAAAGAATCTTTTAATAAATGCCCTTTCTCTTTTTTTTAAGCGTTAGTTTTTCTTTAACGGCTCTGCTGACGATAATACTGTGAAGTTGTGTCGACTTACGGAGTTATCGCCCCAAAACAGAAGTAATCTTTTATTTAATGGAAAGAATTACACGTCAGGTATTCGTTGGAAATTCTATTTTTACTTTTCTCGTGAATTAATAAGGTGAATCGAGTTCGGAAGTTCTGTTTTTTTCTTTTTTATTGCGAATATCAAAAAGAATATTCCAAGAATATGCCAAACGATTCTTAATACTCCTTTTTCATCTTGTATTACTTTTAACTTATTTTTCATATTGCATTCTTTTGTCTTTAATATTGGAATTCGGTTGCCTTTATTTAGATATTAAAGAAACTCAGTAGATGAAAATATTTTCCTCTTATGTTGTGAATTTTATTTTCGATATTGTTCCATTAGAAATAGAAATGAAACAATATAATGAAACTTTTGTATGAAAAATCTATTTTTTTTTATATATATATTTCGTACATTGTGTAAAATAATCTTTTTCTGTGGATTTTATTCTGAGTTGCAGAAATGTATCGCACTTAAATATTTGCAACTTTTTTATTTGTAGCTTTAAAAATATTTTTAGCTTTTTAAATATTTGTAGCTTTTATTTATTACATATTGTTTTTTCTCTCCATAATTTCAAGATCATTTTCTTCGAAATTTTTAATCATCTCATCTTTAGGGCAATTTTTAACAATCCTACTTAATTTGTTTTAAAAATAAAAGAAAAAAGAAGGAAAAAATAAAGAAGTTAAAAAAATTTAATAATAAAATAAATAAAAAAAAAATATTTTATTCTGATTTTTGGAAATATCTCTCTTAAATATTTGTAGCTTCATATTTATTTATTACATATTGTTTTTTCCCTCCAAAATGACAAAATCATTTTCTTCGAAATTTTTAATCATTTCATCTTGAGGACAATATTTAACAATGCATTTTAATTTGTTTTACCATTCACTGTCCATTTATACAAGATTTGGAGATCCATATTTATTTTCTAAATCAAATATTTCAAATCAGTTTAAAAATTATTTATGAAATAAATATATTTATTACAATTAGAATTATGATTAACACGAAAAACAAGGAAGTAGCATCAAACTTTTCTATTTTATTTAAATATTAAAGAAACCTTATAGATGGAAATATTTTTCCTATATATAGGAAATTTTACTTTCGATATTGTTCCATAAGAAATTAAAAAAAAAACAATGTAATGAAACTTCTATATGAAAAATCCTTTGTTATTTCGCTTTATGTGTAACATATTTTTCTTTCTTTGTATTTTATTTTGAATTGTGGAAATGGCACGCTCTTAAATATTTGTAGCTTTATATTTATTTATTACACATTGTTTTTTTTTTCACTTTATTTTATTGCATTAATATTTTAACCCTGCATTTTCTTTTTTAAAATAAGAAATATATTTTTAGTTGTTCACAGGCTTTGGAAATACCTAAAATAAAGCCAATGTTATTTTTTGGTATGTCAATGTATTTGGTGTATTTCTTTCGAATATTTTATAAAAATATTTAAAAACTATTTTCGCAAGGTATAAAATTTGTAACATAGTACTCCGACATGAAGTGGAAAACTATTTTTATTTTAATGCACTTTTAGTTTTCGAAATATTTCAGCTGTTATTTAGTCACACTTTTGAGAAGTAGCATCTATTTTTTAACATTTTAACTTCAGTTGTTAAACTGAGCTTTTTTCGTTCAAATATCTGTGTCTAATTTTGTTCGATAAAAAAAAGGGATCTGGTAGATAATATTTTCATCAAAATTTGGTTGAACTTTTTAAAAATGAATTTTTTATTCTTACTTTTAATACAATCTATTTCTTTTTTTTATCATGTGAGAACATGATGTTGTTTGGGTTTGGGTTTTCGAAGCCACAAAATGCAGGGCAGAAAATTGGCAATTTATCGCATTTGAGGCATCAATTTTTCGCTTTTATGGTTATGAAAAAATGATAAAAAAGATTGTCACATTAGGTGACTTATCGCGAGCAAATAGTTAAAACTTGACGCGAATGTCCGCCATGTACCCGATTCTCCTGTCTAGCCAATAAAGGACAGGGCTGTAAGAAGTTATCACCCGAAGAAGCACGCAAAGGAAAATGGGAATGGACGCGAAAAAGTGAGGAAAGGTATCGAAAATTATACAAATTTTTAAAATTTTTATTTTTTTAGCTGGTTAAAACATTCTTTTTCTAAATATTGGTGATTACGAAATATGAGTCATATGGGAACATGATGATGTTCTTTCAGATTGATACCATATGACTTTAAAAAAATAATGTTCTCACATGATAATTTGAAATTTGCGATAGCAGATTTAATTTTTTGTCGTTTGTTTGTTTTACCGAAACCGTTTGAAATCCTCTATTTTTCAAATTCTTCGAAACGAATTGTTCCATTTTAACACCGCCAGCTTAAACTTAGTGCCTTTAATGTAGCAACTTGTAAATTATTATTACTTGATTGCTATGCGTTATAATATTAGATTAAAGGAATGGGTCGATTGAAGCGAACAAGTTGACAAATTGAATGAACGCCGCTCTTGTTTGCTTGCTTTAATTATCAACTAAGCACGTAGTAGTACAGATGGCAATTAGTAAACTCATTATCGAAGCCGTAATTATGATGGAACCTGCTTTGACTGGGGATAATCCAGGTTACTAGTCATTAATAAATATTTAAAACCTTGTCGCGATACTATTAATTCAGAAACAAAATTAATTTAATAACAGCTCATCGCGATAGTTAGTACTTGGTTAATATTTCATTGATAGCATTATGCCATCTGTTGTTATGAGAAACAGGTGTGTTTATATGCTTTTGCATAGTGCAGCGGTTTCCTGCCTTTATTGCCTCCGTAATCATTAATCAATCTAATTATTATTTTTTTTTGAGGGTACGCCTTACTGTCGTATCCTTCATCCTCCCTTTACATAAAGAAATTTTTATGAATATTGTTAAAGATTTAATATTAATTGTAGAGTCAAATACGTGTTGAGGAAACAAACGAGACAGAAAACCACCAAAAATCTGGCGAGTACATTAAATATACTTTTAGAATCAAGCATTTTCACTTTGGTTTGGTGTAGAAATTTGATAAATTGAGTTGTTGCTGGAACTTTCTCTTGTGGCCACAGTTCAACGTACTGTACAGATTCTAATTATCATGTTCCTTTTATTTGGCACATGAAATTAATAAACGATATTGACAAATCAGTAAAGTATTTTACAGTGTGTAATGTGTGCAATGCATTAACCCTTTCTAGGGCCTTCGGAAGTATGCTTCCCACCAAATTTATCAATCTTTGTATGAAATTTTGTCATAAGTTCTGACAATTTTTTTAGTAAGTCTGAAATTTAGATGCTTCAGTTCTTTATCTCAATCAAAATGATGTGTCTTGATTTGTTACTTAATTATTAATGAACCAAATTAATTAATGAATCAAATTAAATTTATCTAATAAGCTAAATGAATCCCTTTTCTTATTCTAATTTCAAGCCTAAAAATATTTTAACATAATATGACTACAAAAAAATGACCGTTTAAAGAATTAAACATTCTACGAGTACATTAAATATATTTTTGGAAATCGGGCATTTTCACATTGATTTGGTGTGGAAATTTGATGAATTGGGTAATTGTTGAGACTTCTTCTTGTGGCCTAAGTGCAACGCATTGTCTTAGGTTCCTTTTCTTTATCATGCTCCATTTATTTGACACAGGAAATTAATCGATGATATATCGTCTGTTTTTATATGAAACACATGTGTTTATATGCGATTGTATAGTATAGCTGTTGTCTGCCTTTTGTCTCTGTAATCTTTATTTTTTATTTATTTATTTTTAGTACGGCGTACTGTCGTACCATACATCCTCCAGTTCTCCTTTGCACAAAGAAGTTTTTATAAATTATATTAAAGATTTCATATTAATATTAAGTTCAAGTAGCTCTTCAGCAAGCAAACGAGGCAGGAAGCTCCAAAAACTAACGAGTACATTAAGGTATCCAATTAGGTTCGGAGGGGATTTTTGAAAACAACAAATATTTTAATGTTTATATGAATTTTTTTATTAATATAAGGATAAAATGATGAATTAAAGTGAAATTATTTAAATATGTATTTGTCTTTTGAAAAAAAAGCATATTTTGATGTGAAATTTAGCTTTTAATTATAAAATCTATTATACTTTACAGGAAAAAAAATTATTTGTTTTTCATTTCTCTTTGTAGCATTATTTTTGTGACATATTTTAGTGTGTAACTAACTATTATCAAAGAATTATATTCAAAAATAAAATTTTGGTGCTTACTATCTAAAATTCTTTATGATATTTTGCTTATTTTTCGAAAATATTTAAACTAAACAATCTTAAATCTACGTCTAGAGCATCTATTTTTTTAAACTGCAAAATAAATAAATAAATAAAAATGCGAATTTTCATCCAAATTCATGTTTTTAACATAGTCAGATACCTTAAATATATTTTTGAAAATGGAGTATTTTCACATTAGTTTGGTATGGAAGTTTGATAAATTGAGTATTGCTGAGACTTGCATTTGCGGCCAACATTCCGCATAAAATTCCAATTAATAATCTTGTTTCTTTTATTTGACACATGAAATGAATAAATGATATCAACTAATAAAATGTGATATGTGTTAAAATAATTAATTAAAATAAATTTATATTTAAAAATTTCTAATTCCTATAGTTTGTTTAACTAATAAAATATATCATTCATAAGTTCTACTTCATACATTTTACGTTGAGATGATTGTAGCGGATATTTTATGTCTCTGTGGTAAACTGGTTCACCTTGAAATCGTTTGCTTCCAAATTAATACAACTCAGTCGTTCTGCAAATAACTATTATTGAATTTTTGTTTATAATTTCATTCTTCCCACGTTCGTGACTTAATAATCTCAATATTTAAAAAATCGTTTGATTGTTTAAGTTGCGTTTTTCTCACACAGGAAAGCTGACTGCTGATTTCATAACATTTCGCTGATGAAGCTCACATTTTACCAGTTTTGGCGTTAGTACTTTAACTTACTTGCCTTGAGACGTCTGATAATTTATTCTTTTGTATATAGCAATCTCGTTTTCGAACGTTTAATTACTGAATTTTAATTTAACGTAATTTAATTTTTATTGTTTGCTGAGTGTACTTCAGCCAAATTTGATCTGCCATAAAAATCTACAATCTTTTACGTTCCGCGGTTGAAATAATGATAGCATGTTCAAAGTAATAACTGTAACATGGATTAGCTCTTTGTCTTCCCTTTTTCTATTTTCCTCTCTGAAAACAATAGCTCATGTAGTTTAATAATTACGTTACTAATTTAGTAATAATTATACATAGCATAACATAATCTTATATTGTTATCCTGCGATATTTAATGAACGTTCATAAGCACAGCTTTATTTTAGATATTGCATTTTCTGAAGATAACTAATTACCATCTGTAATAACATTACCTCACAGAACATTGAATAATTAATGAGCGAATTAACATACTATTTTTCCCAAATAGTTCTTTTTCTTTACCGAGCAAACATATTCCATATTTATTTAATTAATATGTGTTATAAACAGGAATGAAGATGCTACGATATTCGATGCCGTATTTTGCTGTAGTAAAACCATTTTTGATTTAGCTTCCTGTTATATAGCAATTATTTTCGTTGATAGAATAGTGTACATTATTATGGAAATCTATGTTTGTCTTTTAAAGCATTTATAATAGAGCATTCAAGTGTCAGTAATATTAATTTACCTTCAATTAGTCCGCCTTAAGTTGTTAAGAATATTTTGGAATATCCTGCTTTTTTTATTCGCATAAGTTACAAATTTTCCTTTTATATTTTCTCTAGTTTTACAACTGTTTTATTTTGTTTTGCTCAAATCAGAAAACTAAAAGAATTTCTCCTCTTTCACGTACGCTGAATAATTAATAATTTTATGGCGTGTCTGAAATAATTTGATTAAATCGAACACTGTAAATTCATCAAAATTATTTAATTAAATATAAAAAAATATTGAATTGCAGATTTTTTAAAAATAATAATTCACAGATAAATTCATAATTGAGGATTAAAATAAGGATTTAAACGTGTGTATATTCATATATAAGAGGAGAAATAAAAGAGTCTATAGAAAAGATGTAGTATTCATTCAAAAATCTCAAGATTTTGTTAAAAAAATCGTGTTTTTAAATGAAGTCCCCCCCCAAAAAAAAATATCTTTTTGTCTTTCTGAAAATATGATAACTGAAAATCGATACTAATTAAGTGAAGGATATTATGTATTTATAATTTTAGTTCCCTGTGTACTTAGTTTCATGGAAAAACGGAAAATTTTATAGATAGTGCTTTAGGATGGATTCCGGGTTAATTTTCCCCGGCCTTGGCGACATACTTGGTGATCATTTAACTACTTGGCGACGAATTTTGCGACAAAAACGAAAATATCCGAAACAACTCAAATTTTGGCGATATCTCCATTGGGAATTGAATTCCAATATTTGCTCTAGAGTATTCGATGCCCTATTATGGAAATTATAAAAACTTGAGAGATAGAGCTCAGAGGAGTAGTCTTATAAAAAGTAGTAATATTTGAGTGAATTCTCTCTCTCTCTCTTCTTGTTGTTGCGATTGTTTAATAACGATTTACTGTTTTTGTGTTGTTTATTTTGAGTTGGCTTCGTTTGTATTGTTAGCTGTGTTTCATGTAGAATAAAACGCCATTACCCGTTATTGAACTTGTCGGGCTTTACCATAATCCACCTGCCGATTTTTTCGTAGCAATATTATCTTTGATCGATACTCCAACATTGCAGTCTGCTGCGAATTTTGGACCGGAAAAAAGTGAGCAGAAAAAAAAAAACATTTGCAAAATTCACTATATTACGTAGCTAAGAATAAAACAAACTATATTGTGGTTGTGAAAGAAAAAATTGAAGTTATATTTTTTTTATTCTTAATCTTTTTATTCTTTTATTTTTTTATATTTTTAATTTTATTTGATTGCTGTGGAAAGACTCTATAATAGTAAATATATGGATTTTCTTTTTCTTTTTTTTTTATCCATCTGAAAAAGTTGTTTTTTTGTTTCATTAGACCAATTTTGTGGTCGTGGAATCGTTTCATAAGGCTTTTGTTTTATTCATTTCCAGTATGTATCTACAATAATAAAAAAGGTATTTTATAAATAAAAAATTTCGGAATGAATTATTTTTTAAAGAAATGCTTAATACTTTATTTTGTTAGTAAAATATGTTTATTTTATTTTTAGAAGAACAATTTGATTAATTCAGTATATTTACAATTCCCTATAAGAACTATACGAATACGAAAAGCTATTCGTACGAATCATATAATACCAACGTTACGTAAACATATCCTAAATAAAATAAAATCGCTGACTGAATCAAGTAGAACATAAACCCTGAAATATTTCCGACGAACAGAAAATGTATTATCTTATTTCCATCTATGTAACATTATCATATCACAGCGGTATCTGATGAAGATTTAAGCAAAACAATGATTGCTCTAGATAATCTGAAAGTAGATATTTGCCATGCTGAGAACGAGAGTTAATACTATGGAACCGAGAACACTCTTCAAAGAAAGGAGAGCTTTCGTTGCCAAATAATTTGGATGAATGCCGTAATGAATAGGTGAGGTTGACAGCCAAGTGTCGTTGCCAGGGTGACTGGAGACAGAAAATGAGATAAATGAACTGGAGAGGAATCCGAGACGTACATTAAATATTACCAAATAACTCGGTGGAAGTATGAGTAAGAATTTATTAGATTTCTGATCTTCCTTTCTTGGACCATATAAAATTAACTTTTATATTAGTTCTCTTTTAATAGTCAAAGCATTATCAAAATATGAATCCCTACATTAAGCTTGGATTCAATTAGGTAAATTAGAATTTTTAAAACTTTTCGTTCTGTTTAGAATTTTCAAACACAGATTCTTGAATAAGATCCGACAAAATGTTGAAAGTCTAGAAAAATTTACTTGTTAGCATAATTATATTCGAAGCATGGTAATTTTCAAGAACAAATGAAAACTTCAAAATAAATTGGTTGATGTTTGTAATTATGTTTGTTCTTATATTCGTATCAACTATAGAATTAGATAAAGCAGAAATTAAATTCTTATGTAACAATTTTGTTGAATAAAATAAACGAAATTTCCAAGAGCCTAACATCTTTTAGGAATGATAGTAAATAAATTCTTGGAAGCCATCTGAGATTTTAAGAATTGAAGGTAGTCGCCGTAGTTAATCGTGTTTTGAATTTTTAAATATCGAGATTCTCAGAAAAAAAGAATTGAGTTGTAATTATTTGAATCGAACTTGCACTAGTTATATTCACTAAGTTTTTTTTTTTTTTTACATAATGATGTTAAAAGACTGATTACCTTCAATAAAGTGTGTGATAATAATTGTATGATTTAAAACTCGTATGAAACGTTTTAAAGGGTAGACCGTCCATCTGTTAAATTTGGCAAGTAGTTATTTATTAGACATAATGATGTGTACTCTGAAGGCGCTTTACAAAGTCTCAAATAGATTTTTAATGAAGAATTAATCAAATAATCATCAATAATTTCGAAGCTTATTATTGCAAAAAAAAAAAAACTCAATTTCATATTATTTTAAAATTAAACGAAAAGTTTTTCAAGAACACCAATCTTATTTTCTAATAGAAGTTTTTCTTTGATTTTAATAAATTTTTTTAAGTATGTGTATGTTACAACAATAATTTTCATTGTTTTAGTTATTGGATTTATACGCATGCGCATTGTAATGATAATAATTAATTTTTTTACTTGAACATTGACGTTGCTATAATGAAGAACAATGGTAATGTTGAAATATAGACTAATTTAATTATTTTTATTTAGTTGGATATAGATTTAAAAGTATTCTTTTCACACATAAAATGTTCTCAGTTTTAGATTTTTTTTTTTTTAAATTTCAAATAACTATATTGCCTATTTTTTCAAGTTATTCAAGTTATTTTCTCTTATACCAAACGATAATTAAATAATTTTGAAACGATTACGAAACATAAAAATATAAAAAATAATTTTTATTCAGAATTCGTTTTCGTTTGAAACATTGAAACAGACGAAATCATTGCATAATTGATTTGAAAAAAATAACATTTAAAAATCTAATACTTTTATTTTAAAAAGCGCAATCTTCGAGTAAATCGTGTTTAATCTGACTTGCAAGAGTAAAATGATGGTGCATGCAATTTTTATTTTTGAACTAGTGATTTACATTGATGAGATTAGCTAAATAAACATGGTAATGAACTAGATTCTTGAAATTAAAGATAATTTAATGCAAAAGGGCTAAAAATGTAAATTTTTGTTTTTCATTTAACTGCTTAATGATGTTTGCATGCAAATCTAATTTTATTAAACGATACAAAAATAAAATTTTTATCGAGTGAATCCATAGATATTTATTTAATTAAATCATTAATAAGCAAGGTTATATACTGCATACTTTCAATGTCGGTTTGATAATTTCTTGCAATATATAAAAGGAAAATTCTACATGGATACGGATACTTCATTGTTTTCAGTTCTATCTGAAATTTGAACTTGATATTAGTTTTCCAGCAGATTTACTTTTAAAATATTTTATTGAAGTGATTTTTTTTTTCGTACGCTATTGAAAATTAGTTCTTTTTAATGAAACTAGTATACGATGAAACAGAATTCTTGATACAATAAATATATTTTATTTATAATAGTTTTTCAGGAGCTTTTCTTTTAAAATATTTTATTTGAGTGATAGTTTTGTTTTGTTTTCATTCGGCTATTGAAAATTAGTTCCTTTTTTATTAAAAAGTTCTATTGAACTATGGTACAATGAAATAGAATTCTTGATACAATAAATATATTTTTGTTTATAAAATGATTCAACGATCTTTAAGACTAAATAAATTTTATTCATAATTTACGAGAAATGAATCAAATTTGAATTGCTCTACTTTTATTTATCTGAACAGCTTTCTGATAGATTCCGATTCATAAATTTTAATATATATATAATATACTTGACTTTTCCTGAAACATATATAAACAAGAAAAGAAACGTAATCAAAGGCATCGCTTTTAAATGTACCTTTCCAACATTTCTGAAAAAAAAAACATATAATTTACGAAAAGATGATTTGGCAAAACAATTTTTACTCACTTAACGCGTTATTTTAACTTAAAAATCCTGCAACTTATCAGAATTTTAATTAAAGTTAAGAAAGGCATTTAGAAAATCAAAATGTGCTTACGTTCTTCATCAGTGACATTACACGTGAGTGAGATTTGTTAAAAGCCTTTGAAAGAAAAGCAACTGCTTTCATTTTCGTTTAAAAATAATTGTCTTAAGTAGCTTGGATGCAGGAAAAGTAATCTTTCCACCTCTCAAGATACAACTCTAAACTTTGAAATGCATTTAATAAATGCCAGCTCTCAAACTATTAAAATCTTATTTCCTGCGCTTTTAAACGTTATGCCAACTGATGTGGGGAAAAAATAATATGCGCTAAAATGATGTTCTTAATATGCGCAATTCGCCTTAACAGCGTGTTTTAGAATTTAATCAACTTGGCATTAAGTTTTAAGTGCACTTGTACTTTAGGACGTTTTTTTAACGAACTAAAGTTCTGCTGATTAGGTGCTTTATCGAGTTACTCGTGTTTTTTTTTTTTTTTTTTTTTTATCATTTACTACAGTGTGAGTTAAGAATAGAAAGGTTGCGTGGTTTGTTTACTAGTGATTTTTCATTGTCATCTGATGTCAGACAACATGCGGATTTCTGATTAATTATAGCTCTCGGATACATAAAATAGGTGGTGTAATGTGTCGAAATGGAATAACAAAATTATTGACCTTAGAGTGAATTTAGGCATTTTGTAGCTTTGGCATTACCCATTATGAGTACACGCCCCTCCCTCTCCGCCTTTAAATAAACTGGGCTATTTTGTTTCATATCTCAACAAATTGTTTGCTCAGTTAAAATGTTAATGATTTCATTTATTTTAATTTTTTTTTATTATTAATTTATTATTTTTATTTGAATAATTTTTTCAAAAGTCATATTCTTTTATTTTTTATTATTATCCGTGACTGCGCGACAACCACATCTGTACTCATTAATATTTAAAAGTCGTTCGGTGTTTAGAAGCCTCTAATAGCCAAATGAACGTACTGAAAAAGATTGAAACCTGAGCAGTTTATATTTGATAAAGGGTTAATATTATCTTAATATTTTAAATCATAGAATTTATATATAGAATTTTTTGCATATTTATTTCACAACCAGCTCATAACATTATTTTCTTAATTCATCTCATTTCGTATCGCCATTTCAATCCAATTTGGGAATTCGCTATTGCTTACCATTTATTATTATAGTTGTAATTTGTCATTAGTTGTCATTAGTTACAAATAAAATTAGTATTGCCAGAGATTGTATGGGCTGTATCTACGACCATGTCCAAAAATTAACCATAATTTGCAAGATGTAAGATATTTAAAATTAATATAAATACAGTGCTTCGCTATTAGTTTTAGAAACGAGAATTCCTCGCATGTTTTAGAACATGAATTCCTGCCTTTAGTTAGTTAATCACAACAATTATTGTTTTTTAATGAATCATTTTTAATAGTAAAACTAACTCATCAGTATCAAGAGTCAATTTGGAAATCGTATATTTCTTGAAGTATGGATATTTGTCCCCGACATCAGCTATAAGAATATTGAATTTGCATGGTATCTCAAAGAGATATATTCTTTCTCACATGTTACGGATTCAGGTTGCGCCATCCTGATTTCATTTTCGAATTCATTACCCAACTTTTAGAACGAAAATAAAAAAAAAATTAAAAAAAAGATATTTCACATTGCAGCGTAAAACAATGCGCACTTAAATGACATCTATAGTTGCATTCATCATGTGACTGTGGCATTAGGTGGATCGATTTCGACGGTCCATTGTTTTTAAAGATTTGAGACGCTATTACTTAAATGGATTGTTCTGCAATTACAATTATCAATCAATTACTGCAAAGACAACAATTATTGAATCAATTACTGCAAAGACGGCAATTTCTTAAAATTACATAACTACAATAAAGAGCGGGAATACAAATTTAATATCCCTAGTTTGAAGACCAATTGATGCATATTAATTTGAGACGTAAAAAAAATATATCACCCGAAGAAGATACTGATAATCATTTATAATATGTTATAAAATTTTATGATCGTTTCACATTCCCAAAAATCTTTTTACTGCTTTTTTTTTTAATGGTTTTACATTTTTAAGAGGTTAAAAAGTGATAATGCTGTAGTGAATTTTCTATTGTCCAATTCCCTTTACTTTGCTTCATATGCATAAACTATGATTTGAAGATAATTAATTCTTTTAAAAAACTTCTATCTGATTATATCTTAAGGCTTTTATCGTACGAAAGATATAATAAAAAAGTGCTCCTAAGATAAAAGCAAACTAACCTTTTTCCTATCTATAATAAAATCAAACATTTTCCAAATCCATAAAAAAAAGAATTAAAACCATCTCTATACTACCCGTCCACGCGAGCCTTATAAATTTTTAATAAATTCCTTCTTTTTTTCCCGGTGTCTTTTTTTCTTTAAATGTGTCAATACCAAAAACTCTCTGCGCATGCGATCCAGTAATTCATCGTGAAATTCCACGTTCATAGTGACAGTTTAATGACAAAAGCTCTTCAAATAAAATTCAAAGTACTTTTTTCTCCAAGGTCAAACGACAGTGTGACTGTCAAAAATATGATGGATAAGGCATAAAGGACAATATGACATTTCGTAGGACAGTGTAACCAAAATGGCTCATAAAATATTTGCCATTCATAGAACAGCTGGTTTTATAGAAGAAATGTATGTCGATTATTGCAATTTAATTTTATTTTAGTCCTTCAGTAAAAAAGTTAGACCATAAAGAAGTAAAATTTATTAAATTTTTGTGCAATAATGCTTAGTATTTTTTTTTCAGGTATTGTCTAAATAATTTCAAATTTTATTTCGTGTTGAGTTTGAAAGTATACAAAATTTTTAAAATAAACATTGAAGATAACAATAACGCCATCGTTTTTTTTTTTTTTTTGCAAACGATTTTTTTTAATTAATGAATTTTTTGATAATTCTTTCATAATATAAATATGTTAGATCACAAATTGTCAGAACATCTGTTTTAATTACTTCCGAATTTGTAAAAAAAAAACATTTTTACCGCTATTTTTCTCTTTATTAATTTTGTATTAGAAACTGTATGTATGGAAGGCTTAAGAATCAGTAACTTCCTATTTTGTTCCTGAAGATTTAACTGTTCTTTTGTGATAATTAAAATTCGTGATTCAGAAGAACTTGGATTATTCAGTAGTTTTAAAAATCGATTGAATATTATTCGTAAACAAAACCATACATAAAACATCTGCGAGGGAGATAACGATATTGCATTTTTTTTTTCTTTTATTTCGTTTGTATACTTAGAAATACTTTTATTTCGTTAATGTACTTAGAAGTATAATAATAGTTTAAAAAAAAAGAATTATAATTCGAAATTTTGACAAATTTTAACATTTTAGACTTTATTGAATTCAAAAATCATATTTTTGGAATTTTAAGTTTTTAAATTTGTTTTAGAATTTTCTAAACTTACGTGATTTTTATTCATTGTACTATGAAACTACATAATCATGTTTAAATTATTTTTATATGTATTTCCCAAGTTATGACTCTCCATGGACATGTTCCTTGCCTTTCTCACCATAAATACCAAACCCAAATAAAATTATATGTTCAGTAACTCTCATGGTATCAGCAGCATATTTTGTAATTTTTATGGAAGAATTATTACAGATAATTAATCAGAACCTTTACTTGCATTAAATTAATTTTTCTAAAATATAAATTTGCATATTCATTACATATTTAACTCATGTTCAAAATTCAAATGGTTGCTTCATTATCTTAACAACATTTCATATTAAACATTTCGGAAAGAAGATAATCCATGGGCATTATATATGAGACGCTATGGTGCCTTAACAGCATATTCGCATAGATAAATAGCATATTAAATGGGGAGGAGCATAATGGATTCGTTAATCTAGAATATTAAATTGCTGGTTTAAAATGAATCTAGAGCGCGGATCATGACTGCTTGTGACAACAAAATGGAATGATGAAACTTCTTTGAGAATGAAACCAATTAGTTTGTGAATTAAATGGGTGAGGAGAAACTCTACCGTGGCTGAAGAAGTAGTCAGTTAATTATAAGCAGGACTGAACTAAAGTGTTAGTGTTGGAAGATTATCCTTTATAAAATCAGTTAATCCCTGTCTAGAATGCATACAATTTGTATCAAAGAGATAACATATTATGTGTGGTATTATCTTCTCATTTGAGAAGAGTACATTCATTCAATATTTCTATGCTGCTAATCTGTATGAATTCCAAGTAAAAGGTTGGAAGTGAATGGTTCGTATAGATAAGAAAGTATCAATATTTACTAGTATTATTTAAGAAATCTGGCAATCGAATGGATTGCATGACATGATTGAGGATGAGGCTTCTATATCTTTGCTGTGGTCTTTATTGTATATTTATATCTGTATAGTTACCAGTATTATTTATCTTGCAATTGTATGGAGTGTATGACATGATTGAGGATAAAAAAAGAACAATTGATTTATTTCTCCTTGCTGTGTTCTTTATTGTATCCATATATATCTGTATACTTACCAGTAATTTTTAAGAATATCTTGCAATCGTATGGATTGCATAACATGATTGAGAACGAGGAGGAAGATTTGACTTGAATCTCCTTGCTGTTGTCTTAATTATATATTTATATCTGTACACTTACCAGTATTATTTAAGAATATCTTGCAATTGTATGAATTGCATGACATGATTGAGGATGAGGAAGAAGATTTGACTTTTTTTTCCTTGCTGTGGTGTTTATTGTATATTTATATACGTATACTTACCAGTATTATTTACGTTATTACTCAACAACTGGATACTTATTGCTCGCTGCCAATCGGAATGACTGTCGACATTTTTTTGTTTCAAGAGAAACACAAATGTGGGCTGGTTTCACTTTATATTCCTTCAGGGGGAAAAAATCCTTCTCATGCATTGGAATTAATTTAGGCATTTACTTCTGATGTTCTAAGGTTGCTTTCACCAATACTAGATTTAACTCCTCTTCATGGATATAGATATATGGGTTAGATATGCTTACGAAATAGGATTAAATTACCCCCACAGATTAAAGAATTTATTTTATTCAATCTTTTACCCAACATATCTTCCATCTAATTTTTAAGCTAAAATTTCTATCTATGAAAAAATAAACTTAACAAATTCCGAATCGACTGTTCTTTTTATTAATAAAATTTCTTTGTGCATTTTCTTCTTCATTTTTTTTATTTATTTTTCTTCGAGGAAAGAATATTAAGTTTCTATCATTAAATGTTATATTTCGATATTTTTAGCTTCTCTAAATAGTCAGAATTTCCATGCTTTCCCCTAAATAATGATTTCCAATAAAGTATATACTAAAAAAAAAATTCTTTCTACAAACTTATTTTATGGCTTTTATTCTAGATTCAGGAAAACATCGATATCGTTGTCACCCACACGTTTGATGTTGATGGAAAAATCCTCTCCTTTTTTTCCCCTTGTTGTCAATTCCCTTCACACTACATGTCTTGAATTCGAAATTAACTGATTTTCAGTTTGTTAACTCTTCTCGGTATATTATTTACTGATCTATTTTTTCATGTTCAGAGAATTTCGATGTTCTTCTCAGAAATGAGATTTATTTTTAAATCACTTGTCTGATATAGTTTTTTTTCTTGCTTTTCGAATAGAAGTTTTTATCTCAAATGCAATCATTCATTAGACTAGGGATTTTTTTTATTCCCTTTTCCCATGCTTAGCGAAAATAACATTTTTTGGTGGAGAAATAATGGAATCGATTCACATATCATGAGTCATTATCTAGCAAACGAAACTGAAAATTATCGTTTAGTATTTAACTGATTATTTTATACTGTTATGTGACGCAACATCATTTTTACTTCCTTTCAAAATGCGAAAGGAATTTCTAAGTTAAATTTATACTGCACGTTCAGTATATTGAGTAAAAATAAATTTATTCTATTTAGATATGAATTATTTTATATTAATATGAGATTATAAAAATAGTATTTTTAATGTTGGAGCATTTTTATATATTTTAAAGGAATTCGAATTTGAAAAACAACTAAAAATTCATTCATTTTTTAAATAATAAGTATTAAAGTAATAGTTTAGTAGTTTTTGAAATTATATGTCGCCATTTATTCTTATTCTTAGTTTCCTAATCGTGTCGTTAAACTCTGTTTCGATTTTTGAATGAAAAAAATGGCTAATTATCCAAAGAAAATTCTAAAGGAAAAATATTCTAACTTTTTCAACTGAAAAATAATTTGTCCTCTATCAGTATCAATTATAGACATTATGGCATCAATAAATAATCCTTATTTAATTTAATAGAAACTTTACCAAAAATTTTTGAGGTTATGATTTTAACCAAATTATATTATTTATTTAAATCACAGATGCAAATAAAATACAATTTGCTCTAATTGTATTTAAAATGTGAAATATCCATTGAACCATGTTTTATACGATTATTGCGAAATGCATGTAAGCAACTGTATTTCAACAATTAATTGTTATACTAGTTAAAGCAATTATTTATATCGATTTATATTATTTAATTCGATAATTAATTAATTTATATCGATTTCTTTCTTTCTTTAGGAACTGAATAATATTTTCTAAAAAGACATTCGAAATGAAATACTTTTTTGTATCTCACATCTATTGTAACTTGCTTTTTTTGAACTAATCCAATAACAAACTTCTGGTATTAGATATTTTTAAAGTTTTGAGCTGCGATGTTTTTCCTAGTAAGAATATGACAATATGTAAAAATATCTCTACCTTAAATAATACGTTTCAACACTTTAAATAAAAGTTCTGCTCAAAATCTAAGTCGGGAATCATTTTCTCTAAAAATATTCTAATTAATTATTTAAAAAATTCATACTAGAACATGCAATTTAGCTGCTTTGCAGTCGTCTGAACTCTGTTCATATTTTTTTTTATCGTCTGGTGTCACGCAATCCAGTATTTAACGAATAAATTAACAGTGGGCTGAAATTATAAAGAAGTTTTCCAAAGAACTTCTTCCGGGAACCGTTAATATGATAAATATTTTTTCTTACGGTTTCAAAATTTTAATTCAATTGGTTTTGAATTTTTTAATTACGTTGATTCTAAAAGTGTTCGTTATAGAATGAAAATAATGCTCTATGAAGAACGAACGCTCTTAGAATCTAAAGGATCTCTGGAAGAGATAGGATTTCATCAGAATCATCTCTACATATTCTGAAAATGCACATTAGAATGCATTCCATCAAAAGATAGATTCCCCATTTTAGACGGTACTGTTCGGTACATTTTATGTGGATTAGTCACCATTTCTTCCTTATTCAAAATGTTTGTAGTGTTATGTTTTGATGAAAAATTAATATTACATAAAAACTATATTTATTAGGATGAAATTTATGCAAACTTTGGAAGCAAATTTTTACACGGAAAGTTCTTCCAAATTTATGAAAACCTTTACCTTGGAAGCCGCTTGTTTTTATTAAACCTATTAATTCAGTCTTCATCAGTTTTCTCAAATGGTACCTATCTAGTTTATCCCATTCATGTTTTAGTGAAAAATGAAGTAATTAACTAATTAATAATAATAATAAATAAATAAATGTATTGAAAATCTGCAGAGTAGGAAAAAATTTCCATACTTACCAAATTTTGTGTTTTCTGTTTTACTTAACTATATTTATATTTTAATTTATCTAATGGTGATTAGTTAAAATTCAAATATTGTTTTCACAGTTTGCTTGATCATACTAAACAAAAAATGCGAATTCGAATGCCATAATATCAAAGCGAAATACAAAGAAGAAAATTTATGAATCGCGTTTGTAAAAGTTCTATTTCTTTCAACATTTTTTATACATAATAAACTGTGTCGGCAATTTCTACTTTTCTGTTTCTCATAGCATTTTTATATGTATTTTAATTTTTAAAAAATGCTGATGATAATGTATTGAGATTTCCCAATTTTGTCCGCAATATTTTGTAATATTTTCATATACACTGAATACCTCTCTTTTCTTATCACTTCATCTTATTGAATTTTTTTAATTATTTCCATTCTGTAATAAGGAAAAAGAATTCTTTTTATAAACTAAATAAGCCTCCGGTAATAAAAAAGGTTTTATTTAAAACTTTTATCAAAGTTTTCGCATGATTGATATGATTTTTGTGCTTCAGGCCTTTTGAATTGAAAAAAAAAACTAATTTGTAATTTTCTCAGCAGATACAGGTATCGTATCTTTTTTTTAATTTTTTTTAAAAATAAAAAAAAATAAAAAATCTTAAGAGGAAGTTATGTGGTTGTAATAACCGTTATTTAAATGTTTAATCTCGAAATAAGAAAAAAATTATGACATTGTTATTTTTTTAAGGAAAGCTAAAAGAACAAATTTATTCGAAGAATGAAAAAAGAAAATCTAATTCATAAGTGTGTTTAAAGAACTGGAATTAATTTAACAAAAGACGCTTGGAAAATTGATTTTGCCATTCAAAAACATAAATGTTTTTGCTTCAGGAAACTTGAGAACTTTGGTATTGTTACAATTAACTTAATTAATATCATGGAAATGTTACTTTTTCGATCATAGCATTCTTTTTTTCAACTTATCATCATTTCTACACTGTAATTTTAGGAATTTGGCTTTTTTTTTAAGTCAAAAGGAACTAACTAATTTTTTTAAATGAGTGATCAATTTCTTCTATTTTCTATAAATCTAAACAAAAAAAATCAGTACATTTATAGAAATTTTAGCAATCGCTTTGTTAAATAGAAATATTATGCGTATTTTAAGTTATTACGATTGTTTATCCGCATATTGTCGACAATTTCCAATGAAAATTCCTTTTTTAATACATTTTTAATTCTTCAATTCCTTTTTCTTAATACATTTTGAATTCTTCAATTCCTTTTTCTTAATACATTTCGAATTCTTCAATTCCTTTTTTTATACATTTTGAATTATTTCATTTGAGTGATACATTAAATTAACATTTATATCTGTACAAATTAGCCTAGCCAGAAGTGAAAATATATATTTTTTTAATTGATAGAAAAATGAAATAATAATAATAATACAATGAAACTGATTTCATTGGAATGTAAATTTTTTCTTCAGATATTAATTTACCAAGTTAGTTCCAAAAGAAGTTAATAGTTGTAATATATCAGCAAAGATGAGGGAATTTTGGATAGCATTAAATTACTTTATTGATTCGTTTGTGGAAATTTGTATAATATGTAATTAAAATCCTTTGATTTTGTATTATACATTTTAAATAACTTGATGTGAAAGTAAAAAGTTCTAAAATAGAACTTTCCTTGCATTTTATTTACCAGAAGCCTGTAAAAACTGCAGAATCTATATGAGAAACTGCGGAATGGTTATTTTCATTATTAGAAACATGATGCTATGAATTATTTGAATTTCCACAAGCAACCTAGTACTTTTAAATTGAATCAACTAAAAATAAATATCACTAAAATAAATCTATGAATTATTCTCATTTTCATTTATTTAAATGATTATTAGTGTTGCTATAAATTTCCAACAACATCAGAATATAACATCCTTCCCTTTGTGGAATGAAACAAAGAATTATTAAAGGAAAATTCTTGTTATTTTGGTATATTATCCGTTACTTTTCTAGAAAAACTTCAGGCTATAATTTTCAGTTTTCAAAGAAGTGCTATTATGAAGCAAATTTATCATCCACAAATTTTGTCTGTAGCTTCATAATTGGCGTTCTAGCTTACCCAGTGTATTTTATTGTGCTCTTAAAAAATTGTTACTGCAAGAAGAGATAGTTATGCTGTTACTAAAACACATAAATATAAGCGACGGAAATATTTTTAAAAAATTCTAACAATTCCTATAACTAGAAAAAGCAAGAACAATTATGAAGACACTTAAAACCCAACAAACGCTGAAAAATGTTTTCTGACTGAGACTAAAGTTAATGTTAAGAGGTACCTCTCAAATCTCCATTCAAAAAGCTCGTAAAAAATTATGTTATAAACAGTCACAATTTTTATGACTTGTAAAAGTTGTAAGCATTTGCATAAAACACCAAACCTTGATGGAGAAACTGCCTTTGCTATTAAACTTAATGATCGTATCCGTTGAAAACAAGCGTAAATAGGCAATTAATGAGTTGTTCATGTATTTTAGATTCGTTTGGAATTTTCTGACGAATTAAAAAAACTCTTCAGAAAAATGTATTTTGTTCTATGAAAAATCGTTTGGCTCTTTTCATTTTTACTTGTCATCTTCAACTTTGATGAGATTCTTCTCATTTAAAAGTGGAACATTCTAGCTAATTTTTCTTATTATTATTATTACTAAGCGATAATTTGTTTTTTTATACATTTATTTTTAGCTGTTTTTGGTATTATTCAGTTTTATAGATGAATGAAGAAAAGGAAAATGGTTGCTTTATTGACACAGAAATTAAAACTTGCTCGTTTTTATGTATGTCAAGGCCTGTATGAATTCTGAAACAGATATGATGAATGCGAAGATAAGGTTTTATTCTTGTTTCCGACAATTAATTTCATCCTTTCCTTATAATGAGTTTTTACTCAATTTTACGAAGTTTAACTGGTTTTTATTTTTTTGGTGTGATAAATGATTAGAATGTTTAGAAATAACTATAAAGGTTTATAATTGTAAAATACAAAAAAAAAGGGGGGGATCTCCTATTTTCGAAGGAGGAATGGGAGGAGGAAGATTTAGAACATGCATTCTCTATTTTCCTATCAATGATTTATGTTATTGCCTTCTGATTTATATCACATGATACTTCCCTTTAAATGAAATATGGATAATTAGTCATAATTGAGTGTATAAGCTCGTAGTATTTTGTATTTGAAGTGAATTTTTAAAGTAATTTTCTAACTACCACTCTTTATCTTTACTTATAATAAAGATGAATGCTTGAAAATGGAGTATTTCGCTCTATTATCCAGATTGTTTATCTGCAACTATTAGATTTGCCAAATATATGCCATAAAGGTTATGATTGCGCATGTCAAAGTGATTGTTTTTGGAGTTTTAGTTAAAATTTTAATTAATTAAAAGGTGAGCAAAATTTCGGCCTTTATCTGCGACCGTTTCCGAAAATACTTTTCATTGATCGATATTAAAATGAATTCTTACAACATCTTAAAATTTAATTATATGCAACATCAATTTTTTGCAGTGTAATTCTTTCTATTTTTAATTAATTTTTAAAAATTCATATTTTACAGCAATATTTTCTTGTTGATGCAAAATTCAAATCGTATTCTTTTTTATATTGGTATTCTTTTATGGCTCTTTTCCTTAGTGTTTGATGATCAGTATGGGAATATTCGACTTATTTTTCCATGCTAAGTACGTTTCTTTGTTAAGAATCTTTTAGTGATTTTTTTTTAGGTTTTGTTGTACTTATCATTAAGGTTCAACTTCATGTCCGACATGTTAAACATTGCTGTCCTTTCCCGTGATATAATTGGATGTATAAAGACATGGAAACAAATTTAGGGATGTACAATGAAAAGTGCGGTGTTAGGTATCTAAAATGTCTGAATTATATGTCTGAAGAAATGTGAAGTTTATATTTTTCTGAGGTAGCCATTAAGACTAATCTACAAAAAATATTAATAGAAATTTTTAACTACTATTAACCCCTGAAAACCAAATGGTAGCAAATGACTATTTTAATATAAATCCTAAATAAG
Source organism: Argiope bruennichi (assembly GCF_947563725.1). Classification (NCBI taxonomy): domain Eukaryota; kingdom Metazoa; phylum Arthropoda; class Arachnida; order Araneae; family Araneidae; genus Argiope; species Argiope bruennichi. The sequence continues at coordinate 112,233,981 of NC_079156.1, forward strand.
AAAAATAATAATAAAAAGAAAATACGAACTTTTATGTTACTATGAATGTTATTGTCTACAATTCTGCATTATATATATATTCATATCTCACATCTATTTATTGCATTTATCTATTGCACTTAATTAAAAAATTATTTTTTATGCAATTCAAAATGATTTGTGTATTTTAAACTAAATTATCTGCTTTTTCTTTTCAGATTATGAACTCAGACGGATCCGTGCGAATGATCCTGCCTACAATTCTTTGTTTAACTATGCGGTGAGTGCCATGAAATTTTTTAAAAAAAATATTTATTTTCAGTTTATTGAGTTTTTTACTTATATTTTTATTTTGCTTCTTTTCAGAATAATTACATCAAAACATCAAAGTACACCTTCCTGACATTTGCTCCTCTAAATCTTTTCGAGCAGTTTCAGAGATTGGCAAATTTTTACTTCCTTTGCCTATTAGTCCTCCAGGTGAGTGGGTTTCGTGCTTAATGTGAAAACTTTTCAGAAAATACGTTTATTTATTTTTTCCATAAGTATTTTTTTCATAAATTCATTTATTTATTTGTTCATAAATATGTTTATTTATTTTTTTCAAAAATATGTTTACTTATTTATTTTTTTCGTAAATACGGTTTTTTTTCCCCTTTCATAAATACGTTTTTTTCTTCTTAAATATGTGTTTGTTTTTTCTTCATAAATACGTTTATTTATTTTTTCATAAATACGTTCGGTTTTTTTTATATATAAATACGTTCATTTTTTTTATAAATACGTTTATTTTTTTCCATAAATTGCTTATTTTTTCATTACGTTTATTTTTCCCCCTTCATAAATACGTTTATTTATTTATTTTTTCACTTTCGCAAACTGAAAAAATAAGTATTATTTTAAACAAAGACACGCTTTATAACATGTTTCTTTCTGAAAAATTCCTATGAACACTTTATATTTAATTTTAAACTGTATGATTTTCAAAACATATTTTTTTTTATCGTTTGTACTGTTAAAATGATATTTATATAATATTTACAAATAAAATTTAGTTCATTAATTTTTTGTGATGCGAATAACTTTATAGAATTCAGCTATTAATTTGTTACTATTTGATAAGAAAATTAAATACGTTAATGAAATAATAAAGTATCAGAAGGCAATACAGCCATTTCTGCAATAATGGTCACTTGACTTTCACATTGTTAGTTAAAATTTTTTGCCAAAAAAAAAAGTTCTACAATCTTGAAAACAAATCGAAAAAAATATTAAAGGAGCGAATGGGTTGAATCTGAGTGAACCGCATCAATGATCGCAAGCCATTTTAATTAAGCTTTAGTTTAGTTTTTTTAGTAAAAGTCAGCGTAAGAATACCCTAATTAAGTGAAAAACAATATATATATATATACCTATATAATTTAAGTTTTTGAAATGTGGCCCTCAAAAGAAATTTAAATATTTGAGCTGTAGATAATTGGCTCTGTTGACTAATGAGCTTGCCGACCACTGAACCATAGGAATGCGGATGAAAAAATCTATATTCTAGAGCGTTCTTAGTGATTTTGATTTCGTATGTTTTTCCTGTTTTGGAATAGTTATTGAATTGAAGAAATATGATAAATATATTTCTTGCTTGAATCATAAGAGATTTCATAAACCGATAGTTTAAGAACAAAGTCGTTAGTAGTTGTAGTACTTATGTGCTATTTAATCCTTGAAAAGCAATAACTTTTCTTTTGTTTAATTCTTTATTCTGATGTACCACCATATCTGTCACGATAATTTCAAGCCTTTTGATTATTTTCGATTTTTTTTTTCATTTACATTCGAATTTCAAATCGAATAAATAATGTTCATAAAAACGATGAAACTGTATTTTTTATCTTTTTTTTACTTTATTTAGATTAAACTAAGTACAAATGGATTTATTAAGAAAAACTGCAAAGTGTCCGAATGACAATCATTGACCATTTATTTATCTAAATAAGAACATTTTTGAAATTTTAAGTTTAAAAGGAAAAGAAAATTATATGTGAAAATAATAATTCTTTTAAAAACTTGTAGAACGCAAATAGCTCTTATACCATGTGCGCTTTTTTATTTTTTTCAACATTATCACAATCTTCGCAACTTTAGCTTGAAATAAAAGTCGACGTATTACTTTCAGGTACCTTAATTTAAAATCCCATTTCGATCAAAACTGCTTATACGTGCTTATTAAACTATCAAAGAATATTCCGGTATTAGTTGTTTTTGATTACAAAATCTTTGTTTTGTTTATTGAAGTTTATTTATAATAACTTCTTTAAAATCGAATTTATTTTGTACTTTCAGCTTATACCTCAAATATCATCATTAACTCCTATTACTACAGCTGTGCCTTTGATTGTTGTATTGTCCATTACTGCACTGAAAGATGCTATTGATGATTTTGTAAGTAGTAATTTGTATTTGTAAGTAGTAAGTGTATAAATCTGTTGGCTCTATACAGTTTGACTGAAATATGTCGCTGCATTATTTATTTATTTCAATTTTTCTAAAGCATTTAGAGCATATATTATGATTGTTATGCATCATTATGAATTATCGGTCAGAATTCCAAAACTTTTTAATGTACACGTTAATCGATTGAAGAGCGGTTCAGCGAACTCGTGTTCAGATAATGAACGGTTCACAGATTTTGTAAATTTAGATTTTGATGATAATATTTTTATTAAAACACTTGTTATCTATCTATTATATAATATATATATATATATATATATATATATATATATATATATATATATATATATATATATATATATATATAAACATTGCGTTTTATTGGCATTGTGATTGGTAGACAACAAGTCACCTGACCAACATATGAGGTTTATTTTGCCAGTATTGTTTGAAATATTTAATGAAAATTATTATTAAAACGAAGCAAATATTTATATAGCTTTTGACGGTGAAATGGTAAGAAAAAAGGAACAGTAAAACTTTAACATCACCAAATTAATAGCAAATGAGTTCAAAACAATTTTATTTGTAAATTCTACTTTTAAATACCTCGTTTGTGGCAATACTAATGAATAGTTTTCCGGATTGTTTACCGAATAATGTAAATATGTTATCTCCCGACTGACAACAGTCTGAATACCTAAACAATACACATGCTAACACTGCATTGTTTTTTTAAACGGTAATGAGGAGTCCAAAGATATCATATAAAGAAAAAAAAATGCAAAGAAAAGTTCGGGCGAGAATCTGCTAATTAAAAAGAAAGGCTGATCGTAAAGTTGCTACATTGGCAGCAAGACGTGAAAAACTGAATCATTATTTATGTATTAGAGATATTAACAAAGAATGACCTTATTGTGGGACTTTTAGTTTTGAATACCGGAAATAGGCCGATTGGCATATGTATGAAGTCATCATGGACATCGTAGTCATGAAGTCATCGTTGAGCTTCCAACGTTAAACGAATGGTCACTGGAGTTTAAAAACTTGCTAACTAGAATTGACGAACATCGGGTACTGTTCGTACAACATGGGGGTTGGCGTGCAACGGGCAAAACCCCTAATATTTTAATAAAAATATTAGATACTACCCTCTTTTAGCAACCTGTTTGTATGTTCAGATTATAGAATTTGCAGACTAGTAAATGTTTAATATCGAATGCACTTCTTTTTTAATTTCGTCTTGTTATTTGAGGATACTGAAGAACATGAATTGAATTGAGTCACTTTACTGCAAATTAAAAAGAAATTCAATTAAATTTGCTATTTATTAAAGTTTATTATTCAATTAAATTTATTATTTCGTAAAGAATACGTATTACGAAATAAAAGTATGAATTCCATCATAACATTTAAAAACTTTGTATCAAATCAGTTGTATATCAAATTGAATTGCGAACATTGTGTCAAATTGTGTATCGAATTAAATATATATATATATATATATATATATATATATATATATATATATATATATATATATATATATATATATATATATATATATAATTAAAATAAAGAGTAAACATCCCTTGGAAATGGAAATTATCTCATTAAAAAGATAATTTCTTTTAGTCCTACGATAATACATAGATAATTAACAAGATAATTGTTTTGGAAGATATGAACATCAATTTCCATAGACAAATCATTGCGTTACCTATTTAGCGACGGGTAAGCCTGTTTTATCGTTCTGTTAAACTTTCTGTTTGAATCCTGTTTCTTGTTTCTTTTATGTCTTCTTTACTTTGATTGGATAGACTTTTTAGTTGCACGGCGAATCTCACCAAAACATTTATAATAAGTTTTGCCATTATTTCCATTTATAGCATTAATTAACTAAAAAATACTATCTTTTAAATGTAGCAATAAAAGCATTCAATGGAATTATATGAAATTCATACGGTGGTCATACATCTGATTGTTGCCATTCGACAGTAAATAAGAAGAGCGATTTCTATTATTATTTTATATATATGGATATTTAAAAAAAAGAAAACTTATTTATTTAGGTACGAATGGTATTGATACTAATATTAAATATATTTCTCGCTTATAAAATTTATATCTCGTATCCATCAACAGCTGATTTGATGTATGATAATTGTCATCTTTTATACTTAATAAGTATGTGTTATGTTATAAGGTGTTGAAATTCATTCTTCGTTAAGAAGTATTGAACAAGGATTCGTGACAATAATTAAATAATTAATTTTTATCAACAAAAAAGATCTGTGTTTCCTTAGAAAAATTTGAGCTAAATATTTGATTGTTCCATACCAATTTTAGTTTAAATGCAAATGACTAAAAAAGTTTCAGTACAGGTACACGACAATATTTGTTCTGTGGCATTCCAAAACTTATTTACGCTTGAAGTTTTTCTAGGATACGACTGTAATTAATGTTTTTTTGTGTGAGTGCGTACGCGAGCCCTTACCACTGCATAGTATGAAAATGTATTTGCTTATTTGTTTCTAATTTAAATCCTGTGAAACAAATTCAATTGAATAATTTAGTTTTTTTTCTCTCCTGTCGTTATTTTTGAAATAAGAGCATAACTTTTGAATATCATGCTCAAAATTTTAATGAGGGTTATGTTTGTTTGCATTTTATATTATTTTTATGCTTGAATCTCAATATAATACTATAAATCAATTACGGACGAAAGCATTGATTTCTTTGTTAAACTCGTTCTAACTTATAAAAACACCATTAATTAATTGAAATTGCTTAAATTCTAAAATTATTTCGTTGTGATAGAGATTCTAAGTTTGAAATTTATTTAATACTCTGAAAACCTCTAAATTAATAAATTAAGAAAAAAAATTATGTAGAGAAACTTTATTTAATTTACAAACATTACCTTCTATACTATCAGATATTTCTTTGTGAGATTTCTCTGCATGCATTTAACCAAAACAAAATATATGTTTGAAGATTTAAACAAACGATGTAGAATTTATGAAAAAAAGGGAAATAAAATGTTCTGGCATGCTAAGGATGATGTATTTCTTTTCTTTTGTATTACATATCAAATGTATTTTGGCAGGTTGTCAAGCGAATGGAAGGTTTATGACCTACCTGTAGAAACATCTCGCTTGTAAAATGAAAATATAGTCTGCGTGCGATGAAAACAATACAAGGGGTGTAAGTCATATCAGCAAAATCGCAAAAGAATATAAAATGTGCTGTTACCGATGCCAGGTTTCAAACGATATGAATAATAAAAGGAAATGTTTTTTTTTTTTCCCCCTTGAAGGGAAAATGAAAAATAGAATCGAAATGCGAATGAAAATTCCTAGAATGCGTTACTTGATCCCCCTCCATCCCCCTCCTTATTTCAAAATTCTTTGTTTAACAATGTGCGCGCGCGCGCGTGTGTGTGCGTGTGTATGTTTCAAAGGAAACAATTCAAAAAACGAACATCCCAAATTTTGTTAGATCTTTTTATATTTAGCATATTTTTTGCAGATCTAAAATGTGTTGGAAAACTCTAAAAGGTGTTTGTGACTGAAATTTTACGAACTTTCTCTTTTGTCGTTTTATGGCAAAAAATTTCAAATGAATTTTCATGGTTTCTTACGTATAAATCGTTAGAATCCTTAAACAGTTTTATTTTTCATAAATTCATATTAAAAATAAAATAACAAGATTCACTTATTTTAAATTTGTCTTGCCAGGGGAACAATCAATACCTTACAGTTTCGTTGAGTTAAAACAAATAATTTTTCATTATTAAAATCCAAAATGTGAAACTTTTAACTATTTTGGATGATAATAGTAATTTAAAATATTTATGATGATTAAAGCTACATTTGTAATTATTTTGTTTTTAAAAATTTAATTATGATTCAAGTAGTAAAAAAAAATTTATCAAGTAATAAAATGCAAGCATTTAAACAGTGAACTGTTTCGATCTCTTTTGAGAATGCGTATCTAAATTGTCACAAACATATGTAATAAATAATTAATTTAAATATAATAATTAAACAATTTTTATAGAAATATAATAATCAATTTATAGAAATATAATAATCAATTTATAGAAATATAATAATCAATTTATAGAAATATAATAATCAATTTTATAGAAATATAATAATTAATAATAAACAATTTTTATAGAAATATAATAATCGCCATTGAATAAACTCGCAATAACGCAAAATGTTGTATTTTTTCCTTGATGTGTATACTCGTCAAAAACAGTTAATGGGTTAATTTGACTTAAAAAAGGAAAAACATCTTGATAAAAACTATTTGTAAATTGTTAATTTAATTTGAATAATTCTTAAAAGATTAAAAGGAAGGAGAAAATTGCAGATGGGACGAACCCTGGCTTCACATTTACAAAGCGATTACTCCCATTTGTGGGATACCTTAGAAATGGGGATGAGAAGTTCAGTATGGTGGTTGGTTCTCGCCACCCTGTTGAGTGCAGAAATGGCTACCTCCTGTCGATGACGGGACATGCTTCCTACGGGAAGGGTTGTACTGTACCCGGTGATGGCCCTTAGGACTCAATCTTAGTTCCCGCCAATGCTGTTGTGGCGGTTAAATTTAATTCAAATTTAATCCGAATTCAATTTAATCTCATTCAAATTTAATCCGAATGCTTTACTTAGACGGGGCGGAGTAGCCAGTGTGGTAACAAAGTGATTATCTTAAGGATAATCACTTTGTTACCACACTGGCTTTGTTAAGGATAATCACATTGTTTTGCATTCAATGCATTCCCTTGCTATAGGGAATGCATTGAATGCAAAAACTAGCATTAGTTTTTGCATTACTTACCTATATAAACTTAATAGGATTACTTACCTATGCCAAAAATTTGAAGTCTGTTTTCTCGGAATCGGGCAGCCTATTACTCTTTAATGTATTAATGAATGAACATCCTGAAGGTATACTATCATTATATTAAATCTCATCCCGAACTTAATTTTTCAACCCGTGTCCTCCCTTTAAAATTTTCCCGGTACATTGGTACTGCTATCAACAGTACCAAATTCAGTGCATTAAAAAAAAGCCACATATGATTATGTACCAAAAAATGGCCTTGCTTTTCAGTAATACTCTGATTTAATACGTTATTTTATATATACGAAATTCATCGGAAAGAGCTAAAATTCAGAAAAAAGTACTTCGATGTTTCATAACTTAAGAAATATATTTTGTTAGATATTAATTATTTTTTTGAAATATCATAGTTGCGAAAGTTTCGACGCTTTTTAAAACTTAGTTTTATCTGAGAAAACAATTTTTTTAGATACCAAAACTGACTGTTTTCTCTTCCTACCATAATTAGAAATGACTTTCGAATTTTTGACTAATTTAAAGATTTTGAGGGTTCAATGTGCTTTAGAAAGGCTTTTTTCTTCTCCTCATAGCGCGGAAATTCTGACATTTCTTGAAGTTTTAAATACTGAGTTTTTGTTTTAACGATTGTGTAGTTAAAACTATTAAATTTTTCATTGTTATTTCTAATTTTTTCATTGTAACATGAAAGGGTTTTAATCGTTGCCTTTCTTTTTAATGAATTTAGAAAATTTCTGCGTTTCAAATTAAAACCAATAAATCGTATAACAATATCATACTTTAGCTGATTGGTAAAATCCTTGTTTTATTATTGACTATATGGTAGTATTCCATTTGGTATTCCGATATGGTATGGTATTATTCCATTTTGAATTTTTTTTTCAATTTAAAATATTTCTAGTAAATCTCATTTCTCAAATTTAATAACTTTAATTGGAAATAAATCTAGGCAAAGCATTAAAATAAATAAATGACTTTAATAAATAGCTTTCATCTTATATTCACTATCTTGGAAATAAATCTAGGCAAAACCCTTAAATTTAAGAAATAAATAAATAATTTTTATCTTTTATTCACTATCTCTGGAAATAAATCAAAATAAAATCTTCGAAAAAATATTATTTACCAAAAGTATGAATGGTATATATTTAAAATGCATTTTGTACTTTATTATGTTTAAAGGATACCATCGAACCTTTTCTACTGCTTAAGAATATAAAGTGAATCTAGTAAATACACCAAACGCTTGTATGCATCATGCACAATGTGTTTCTTAATTTTTTTCAGTAACTGAAAATTTACTAACGTTCAGAGTTCATTTCAAATAAAAACTAATTGATAAAATGCAAATGTGAATTTAACAGAACATGTAGATGTTTACAAGCTATTCATTAAAAAAAAAAGATAATGCATGTATTCTTTTTTTAACAAACATGAATAAACCTTATTAACTCCCTTAAGTATCTTAACGAATGCGATTCGTGATGGAGATTTTGGGTCAAAGATATATAGATCGAGTCAGACTCGTGGAATGATTTTTTTTTTTTTTTTTTTTTTTTTTTTTGCCAGTTACAGTCGTGCTTTAGTTCTTACCAGTACGCCACGAGATATGGTCACGATTCCTATAATCTGTGTTACAAATCAAATGTTCTAGTACATTTGTACTTAAATTTTTGATTTAAAATGTACTTAACCTGTACGAAATGGCTGATGTGAAACGTGTACATGTAAGCAATGATAAAGAATCAGTATGATCTCTTTGCCACGCGTCATCTCCTACCAAAGTCCGAATTTCATTGAGTTAAATGTCACCTGAAGGGGTTAACACAAGATATTGTAGATGTCTCCACAATGTTCTAATTGCCAGGAAAAATCGTGATGATATCGTAATAGTGCTGTTGGGCATTTATGCCCATTGACAAAGTCAAGAATAATAAGAAATCAACAGCAAAGTTCCGAACTTCGATCGGAATGTGTTGAAAATGTGTATCCAGATGTGCTCGTCACTGACGAACTCGATATCGTCCTGAACTATATAGCTATATATCGATATAAATTATATAGTTAGCTCATTTCATTTATATTTTCTTATCAGGCTCATTGTTTCGAATATAATAACAAAAATAGCAATGTTACCTCGTTATTCTGAATATTATATTATGGAATTATTGCAAAAGCGGCCTGAAGCGCTTTTTGTAAAAAAGTTTGTAATAAAGAGTTGTACTCCGAGTCGAGAACTGTACTCCAGGACAAGCGGGCACACATAGTATGACACAACGCTGGTCCGTCGAGCCGGAGAAATGTATGAAACAGTGTTTCGTCGTATTGTGTGCGCCCGCTTGTACCGGCGTACATCTCTAGACTGACTAGTTTAATTGCTTAACACATTAATTGCTTAAAATTCTAAAATATGGAAGATAAATCATTTGTTTTCTTCGTCTTGTATTAAGTTCTTCCTGTGGAGTCAGTTTGAGGGAGAAAACTAAGTCAATATTATTTTTGAGCTTTAAAAATAGACTAACTTCTTTCATTTATGATGTAGAAAATTGACCAACACTGTAAAATTTGCTTTCCAACAGAAATTATTTATTTCATAAAAAGCATATGTCATGAAGGGTAATATCATCCAGTTTAAAACCATTTTTTTTATTTCAGCAAGCTTCAAGTTTTTGTTTTCTGTGGGTAACAGTGCATGAGCACTGTAGGAAACACAAAATCTTTTACTTTTGTCTTTGTGAAAGTGGAGGAAACGTGCCCTGTAGGAAACGTACAATCTTTTACTTATGTTCCTATGAAAGTGGAGGAACCATGCCCTGCAGGAAACACAAAATCTTTTACTTATGTTCCTATGAAAGTGGAGGAAACGTGCCCTGTAGGAAACGCAAAATCTTTTACTTATGTTCCTATGAAAGTGGAGGAAACGTGCCCTGCAGGAAACACAAAATCTTTTACTTATGTTCCTATGAAAGTGGAGGAAACGTGCCCTGTAGGAAACACAAAATCTTTTACTTATGTTCCTATGAAAGTGGAGGAAACGTGCCCTGTAGGAAACACAAAATCTTTACGTGTGTCCCTATGAAAGTCTAGGAAACGTTCCCTGTAGGAAACACAAAATCTTTACGTATGTCCGTATGACAATGGGGGAAACAAAATATTTTACCTATGTCCCTATGAAAGTGAAGAAAGCCAATTTATAGTAAATAACGATTAAAACAAAAATAATTTTAAATCAATCCATTGACAATTTTTTAATATTATTCTGTTTCTGACACATACAAAAAATGTAACAATTTGTCAATTCCTTTCCAGCAACGTCATCGCAGTGATAGTCAAGTGAATAACCGTCTGTCCCGTGTGCTGAGGGGAGGGAAGCTCATTGATGAGCGATGGCACAAAGTGCAGGTGGGAGACATTATCCGCATGGAAAATGACCAGTTTGTAGCGGTGAGTATTTTTTTAGCGCTTTGTTCCTCTGTTATCTTAGTTTGCAACTTCAGTTTTACATTTATGTTGTAGTTCTTTGAATATGTGTTAAATAATTGAATTTATTTTGTGTCATCTTCTTTATACGAAGGGATATAAAATAAGTATTTATATCTTACTCAGATGTTGCATTTCTTTTAATGTAATGTGGTTAATCAATCGAAAAAGATAAATAAGAATTTGAAAATGCAAAATGAAGCAAACGCATCCATAAACATCCATTTACACCACCAATTTTTTCTCCTGTGTTTCTTGATCGAAAGAATGAGACAATTTTTAATCTTTCTAATGATCTCTTCCATAAATTTTCCAAAGATAACATTCTATAAAGCAAATCCGAGAAATTAGAAACTAAAAGGGGGGGGTGACAATCTGTAAAGGTTTTTTCACTGCAATGGTACTATCTAGACGAAGAAAACACTTACCCAGATCAGTAAAAAGTTCGATTTAAAATGAATTCGGTTTATCTGAAATATGAGCGCGAATGGTCTTGTTATCATGAGTTTTTTATGCTTTATTAATTTTTATTTTTAAATTTATTGTTGTAGTTGATTTCTTTTCGTATAAAGAATGCGGCACAGAACTGAAAATGGCTATTTCGATTTCTTATTTATATAGCACAAACACGAATTAGAAATCGCATGCGATGGTATTTTTATTCAATTTATATGCTTTTAATTTCCAACTTATTTAAAACGACTGTTTGGAGGAAAACAAATGAAACAAAGAAGCTTGATTCTTTTACTCAATTCTTATTTATTCAGATTAATTGATGACATTTTATTTTTCTTGAAATCGTTTGGTTAAATAATTTTCGTAAAATCTATGCAATTTATAAACTTGGATGGGAGGTAAAAATCTATTTCTGAATCTCTCATATTGTGATGTATTTTATAATTCATTACAGATTTCGTTTAGATTTTTGTGTTTGTTGCCATTCATTTATTTGTACTATAACTTCTTTCAAAAAATGTATTTGTTTCATTGTATTTTTTTTTTTTTTTTGTGATTTATTTAAATCCAGTAACTGTGCATTTGACTGTTTTTTTTTTGTTGTTGTTTTTAAGAATTCAATTTATGATACTATAATTTCGAATTGTATTATACATTATACTTCTTAATAACAGATTCTTTCATTGCAAAAATATCTGCTAGTGCTGCATCTAAATAGCAGTTTAAAAAAAAATTCTAAATTGGAGATTTAAAGTGCAATTTTTTTATGATATTGTATTTTTTTTCTATTATTATTTTTTTATATATTTTATTGAAGAAGTGTGGGAATGCTTCATTCACATGATAAACATTTTTTTTTTTTCATGAAAAGGACCTTCAGTTTATCATGAAAATAAGTTTCATATTAAATTTTCGTTCATTGAATATTTAAATATTCATATAACTTTAAATTTTCAATTACCAATTTTTATTCGAAGTGAAATTGTTTTAAATACATTATTGAAATATCTTTTTCAGGCCGACTTGTTATTACTGTCATCTAGTGAACCGAATGGATTGTGTTACATAGAAACAGCGGAATTAGATGGGTAAAATATGATGAATGACTTTTTTTTATAATTTCGCAGAAACTGTATATTACCTTTTACCATCCTATGACAAATTTGCTAATATATAAGTTTACTGACTTGGAATACATTTTGTTTGGAATGAAACGCCCCTATTTTAAAATTATCTGCAGAAAAATAAAGAAATGAAAATTTGTTTGAACGAATAAAAAAATGAGTCCAATATTTTGGCACTAGAATGAATGTGTTAATAAATTGCACATTCACCATACATTTACAATCGTTTGGAAATTTTATTGCCAAAAACATAAATGTAAAGAAAATGAAAAAAAAATTTAATTAATCTAATCTAATATCGAAATTAAAAATCTTCTGCTCCCATTTAACTTATTTTTAATGAATAATTTCATAACTTTAATTTTTAATTTAAATATTAGCAATATTTTAGAAAAGAATATTATCCTGGTATACTATTCACTATTGGTTTGTTCTTCCTGTTTTTAGAATTGTACGATTAAGCAGATGAAAACATCAGAAACTCTTATACTCACATTTTTATTGTTTACTTGTAATTTATGTCGTTTTCATTTTTCGTCAATTTATGAAAAATGCTCTTTTGATACGTTAGTGTAAAGCACCACAAAGTTTTATGTGGATACGTAACAAAAAAACATTGCAAATAGTGTATTTAATTGATATTATTTCATATTATAAAAATTGTACATTTATTACATCAAAACTTGATTCCAAAAAAGGTGTTTCTTTTAAATGTCAAGAAATATTTGTACTTCTTTATGGGTATAAGTTAATTTCAATATTTTTATTTTAGCGAAACGAATTTGAAATGTCGACAAGCTTTAGTTGAAACGGCTGACTTGGGAGATGATAACGTAAAGATGGGAAATTTCGATGGTATGTTTTTAGTAATTGTTTAAATAGTAGCTTTTTCATCATGCTGTTCCATCTTTACATTAATTTTTTTTTTCATTCTTAAAAGTGAAAATATTTTATATAGGAAGAATTTTCTGTATTTTTGAATGTTTTCTATTTTAATTTATTTAATAAATTGGAAATTTGTTAATTTATAACATTATTCTTTGGAAAAGTAATGAAAAATTGAGTGTATGCACAAGTTGTTAATTTCATGTGATATGGTAATTGAAACTAAGCACTATATGTGAAACTATTCCAAAAGCTTTTGAAACGAAATATTCCCTTTGATTGCGAGTTCGAACCCCGCCGGCCGAAGGTTCCCCGCGTGCTTGGTGACTGACGCGCATTTAAATCTGTCGCGATCACAAAGCCCTCCATGTCGAGAGTAATACCACTGGGGGAACTGGATCAGAGGTGATCGTTTTTTGATTCAGGTCTAAATTACGATCTGTGGATGAGTGAATGAAATGCGTAAATGAAGTCCGCCCCGTAAAAAGGGTTGTGACGTGTGTGTAGCTAAGTCGTTCTCTTGGCCCTAGATGGCGCTACTATAAAAACAAGAGACGCTCCCCAACCGGCTTAAAATCGCTGTCTTCGTAACAGCGGGCTTGTCCATGGCAAGTGCCATAAGGAACAACAACAACAAAACGAGATATTTTTTTAGATTTGTTTTTTAATGTTGTTTTTGTATACAAAATGAATTTTTGATGAGAAAAATATTAAGCGTGTTATTTATTTTATTTCAGGGGAGATAGTATGTGAAGCCCCTAACAACAACCTTAGCAAATTTGAAGGCACCCTCAACTGGAAAGGCAAAAGCCTCATGCTGGACAACGACAACATGCTCCTGCGTGGTTGTGTGCTGAGGAATACCAAGTGGTGCTACGGGGTTGTTATTTTTGCGGGCAGGGACACCAAACTAATGCAGAACAGTGGAAAGACCATTTTTAAGAGAACCAGTTTAGACCGCCTTCTCAATTTGCTGATTATAGGGGTAACTATTTTTCTATCAATATTCTTTTATTATCTTTTATGGAATAAGTCTTATAATAGGGTGATCATACAAAAAAGTAAGTTTGTCATGTCCCGTAAAAGAAAGCAAGATAAAATTACCTAGAAACATTTATTGCAAAAGGTCAGCAATACTTCAGCTACTTCTCAACGAATAACCATTGAGTTGTAACATCTGTCAAACCATGGGAAAAGTTTTTGAAGTCCAATGTCATGGAAGTTTGCCGCTTGGAAATGGTACCAACGTGTCACAGTTGTTTGCAAACTTTCATCTGAAGGAAAATCATCTGTCCAAATAAGAATTTGTTCTGGTATAAGAACCGGTAGAATTCGTTAGAAACAAGATCGGAACTATTGTTGGATGATCAAACTGCTCCCGCTAAATTTTCTATAGCCATTTTTTTTAATTTGTCGGAAGAGTTTGGATCTTAGATCAACACAACACATATTGAACACCCCACGCATCTAGTTCTTAATCTACGGAGGTGCAAAATAAAGTTCAGAGTTGAGTTCTAACCTCGCGGTCGATAGGAAAAGAAATGAGAACCAACATCTGCGCTCATTAGAACGACGTTAGTGTAAGTGATCGGGAAGTTACAACAGCAATATATGATCTCCACACTCGCAATCTAGCTATCTTCGCATTTCGTGCTTTTTTTGCTGTGTTTTGACAATGTAGGAAACTTACTTTCTGGGTGACCTTCATAAATGTGAGTGATTGGATTAAATCCAAAAGAGTTGCTGATCCAAATGAAATGAGATTTCACCTGCTCTATACTGGATTATTGGTTTTTCATTTATAAGAAACGTCATACTGCTGATCACAACAAACCAGTGGGAATATTCTCTCTTCTACTTTATGTACAAATTCAAAATAGTAGCCTAGTCTTTTCAATTCTGCCTACTAGAGTTGTGCCCACAGAACATATTGCTAGGGGTGGTAAATAGGGCGCACAAACTTTCAAACTGGATGTCCCCAAGATAGAGCAACCCCCCCCCCATCTATTTTTGCTTGTAAATGCATGAAATGCTAAGTTTTGTATTTCGAAATATAATGGGGGGGGGGACCGAGTATACATTTTCGCCGTCTTCTTTTCGCTCCTTATACCCTAGGGGGGGGGCACCTCGAAATGAGAATGAGATGCTTCCGGCATGGTGGTTGGATCTCGCCACCCTGGAGGGTACACTAATAGGTGGGGGATCTGGCTCCTCCCATCGATGACGGGACGTACTTCCTTCGGGGAGGGTTGTACCGTGGCCGGTGACGACTCTTAGGACTCAACCACAGTTCCACAATTGCTGTTGCGGCGGTCCGGTCATTCAGTTTTATGGTTTAAATCCGTGTGCCTTAGGGCGGGTCGGAGAGTTAGATGGTTGACTTACCAGGTAGATAATCAGTATACTACGTTAAACACCGGGTTTCGAGAGTTTTCAAATATATATATATATATATATATATATATATATATATATATATATATATATATATATATATATATAATATATTCATAATAAAATTTTGAGGCAGAAGGTAGGTTCGACCATAGTGAAGACACTTTGGACTTTTGAATTCTCTTTAATCCATCCCGGGAAGGCATAATTATTTACAAGCAGGAGCTACGAGCACACACAACAACACTGAGCGAAAAGAAGAATTGATCGAAAGCTGATGAACATTTTATACCTGGTCTTATATAACATGAAATTTCAGACACGTGTCGATTATGATTATAATTTCTCACACCTCGCGACCTTGACAAGAGAAACAAAGGGATCCTTTAGAAGAATCTGTTTACATCGGCGATACTTTATCCCTTCACTCGGCACGTGGAACCGCTGACGTAATCATTTTTACAAAGCTTCAATTGAATTAATTAGAATTGAAATCAGAGTTTAAAATATCATTACATATTCTTCGATATCATAAATCTAATTTTATCTTGATGTTTTAACGACTTATTAGTAAATCCCTCCTGCAACCAGTAAGAACCAGCAAGAATGATATCCTGGATACTTTCTTATGTTTCTTTAAGAAATGTATTAACCCCTACTCTCTCTCGCATAAAATTATGGATCATTGAGAAAAACCTTGAGCATCAACGAAGGCTCAAATTTTGTATTTTCTCGAGTAAGAGAGTTGAGTTACCCGCATAAGAGAATTGCATGCACTTTAGTATAATAAAAAGAAGAAAAAAAAGTGTTACTTGTTTATTATTAACGACATGCCATTGGATAGCAATATCTACAAAAGAATCAGCAGTATGTAATTTTTTTAGCGATTAATCGCTGGGGAGCGGTTAATACACAAATAGAAAAGAAATCGAATGTGTATCCGGGCCTTTTTTTTCTGACCGATTTTAACCAAAGTTTGTCTCAGAACCACAGATGTAGACAAGATCACATAACAAATTTCATTTTTCTTAGTCAATGCGTTTTTTTGAGTTATAGTTTTTACATTTACGTGAAAAATGCTGATATATAAGTGCCCAACCTTTGGATGGATTTGACTTAAATTTTAAAGAAGCTACAATTTAGATGCTAAAACTGTGTATCAGTAATTTATGCAAATTTTTGCATTTTTAAGTTATTGCATTTGCATGCATGAGAAGTTATAAACCGACAGACCTGTCCATCCCTTGTCAGATTCGGTTCAAAATGCTCTACGGATTTACTTTTTAGATGATAAATTGTGTACATCTTGCTCTTTTTTGTTTTGTAGTTATCCTGTTAACTTCTGTTCGGATGACCGGACAAACAGACCTCTATTTGAAAGATTTCGTTCAAAATTTGACAGAAATTTACAAATTTAATATAAAGACCATATTCCATATTTCATGCGTCTAGCTCAAAATTTTTTAATTATTATGTTTCTAAAGAGACATAGCAGCAGACGGACATAATTTTAAAAATGTTTTTAATTTCAGAAAGATATGAAACATAAGTCAAATCATTATTGTTAAGTTCGCGTTTTTTTTTTTTTTTTTTTTTTTTTTTTTTTTTGACGATTGCAATACTTTCTCTTTATCAGAGATATGATTCTTCCACAGATCAGTGAAATTCCATCTTTTTTCGGCTTTTTTTAACAAAAAAAAATTCTCTAACTTATTAGACAAAAAATCTTCCCACACTTTCCACTTCTTTGGGTGGTGGTGGTGTTAAAATGCTTTTCATTTCATACCCCAAATCAAAATTGGATATAGTGAAGAAATTCCAAAAAAATATATTGAAAGTATATGTTGAATGCCTACAAACGTTCCAGAATTTTTTTAATGATTTTTTTTCAGTCCCTTTATTTCTTTGAAGCTTTTTTTTTTAAAAGCTTTGAAGCTTTTTTCTTTCAGTGTTTTTCGGCTTTCTTGGGAATTTTTAATTTGGGAGGGCTTTTAGCTTTGTAGTCTGCTTTCATTAGAGATTTTGATCTTGCTACTTTCTTAGTCCCAACAGTGGTTTTTCTTAGCAGCAGGCATCTACTTTTTCTCTGTCTTCTCCTTCGATTTGGGCGTTTTCTTAGCATGGTTTTTTGTTTTCTTCTGTGAAACAGATGCTTCCTTTTTAGATTTTGGCTCCTTGGTTTTCTTTCTTGGTTTTTTGACCATATGCCCGCAACTTGAATGAACCGTCGGTTCCTTTTGCACAAGGCAGATAATTTACTGTTTCAATCTGCGTTGGTAGTTGATCCTATTTGTCAGAAGCATTCTCTTTGACATTAATGAAAAAAAAACTTCCTGGATTGATAAGTAATGTCATTAATAATGCAAAAGAAGTGTTTAAGACTTGGATATAGATACACAAGCATCCTACTGCCAATTTACAGCAACCACAGCAAAAGGAGCTAGTGGATTGAAGATGAAAATTCCAGACATTTTCCATTGGTGTTTTAAAGGGCATGTATCATACTCACCTGTTTCATTGGCCTAAAGTTGAGTTTGTGTTTATTATCATGGATTCAGTCGTCCCTTCTGAAGCAAATAGACTAAATGTAGAGTTGTTGGATGCCATTCAGACTTTGAAATATGGATTTAGGCTTCGAAAGGAATCTGAAGTTGAATTGTTATAAAAAGAAGTACTCTCTTATAGATAAAGAGGGTAGAATTCTCTGTAGAAACATGGGTAGCAAGGAATTATCGAGCTGAAGTTCTTGACAAATAATAATAATAAATAAATAAAGGTTTGTAACAAATAATCAAGTTTAATAAAGAAATTAGTGTCAAAGGAAACTACAAAGAAAATTTCTTGCAAAGCTGCCAAATTGCCCAGAAATATTCATCTGAAAAAAAATAAGGTCGCAGGTTTCAAAAATTTCTTCCACATTTGAATCTTTTACATAAAATGAAGCTGCTAGATATGCCATTGTAACTGATGCTCAAAAAGCTAACTATGAAACGCCAACTCAGTTATGTCATTTAAAGATATGTCAAAAATGCAAAAATTCAGTAATGCATCCGCGATATGCCATAAAATTGCATTGCGCATTAAAAAAATGTTTACTAAAATATGCCAGTGAGGCATATTTACTATAAAGTATTGGTTTTCCTTTTATTTTTGTTGTCCTATATACATTTAAATTTATACTACCAGGGGGTAGCCCAGATATGAGGTTGAGAAGCTTCCGGCTTGGTGTTTGGTTCTTGCCACCCTCTGGGTACAAGAATGGTGTGGGGACGAATACATCCACCGATGACGGGACGCGCTTCCCACAGGAAGGACTGTACCATGGCCAGTGATAGCCCTTAGGACTCAACTGTAGCTCCTGCCAATGCTGTAGCGGCGGTCCGATCATTCAGGCGTTTTTCCGTGTACCTCAGGACAGGTCGAATTAGTCAATTTGTGATGCATTTAAATTTGTCTTAGACAATATACTTAAAATGTCTTTGAGAAAATCGTATGCTACTGATTTCTTATTTTTATACATATTTGGAATGAGCATAAAATGCAATTTAGCTACAGTTTTGATAATTTTTTTCTGTACATTTATTATTTATTTTATACTTTTTTGCATGTTTTTCCTTCGCACATTGTTTCATATCACCTCTTTGGATCTCTTCTTTTTTGCCTTTTGGTCAATAAAAAAAAAAGGGGGTCAATCACATCCCTGCTTTATAAACCTCATTTACGAGAAAATAAAAAAAAAGAGTTCAACCCAATTTTAACATATCAATTATCTTCCCTTCTCATATGTTTTAAATTCCCTTTTTTTACCCATCATGTTTCACATGAATTCATCATCGTCAGTATTATTTCATTTTGTAATATATTGAGCTATTTGTTTTAATATATCATTTTCTATATCCCTGCGTGTTTCTAGATCGTCTTCTTCCTGCTGAGCATGTGCCTCTTTTGTACGATCGCGTGTGGCGTGTGGGAGACGGTGACGGGCCAGCATTTCCGCATGTACCTCCCATGGGATCAACCAGTGCCTACAAACAACGTGACGAGCGGAGCCACTGTCATTGCCTTGCTCGTCTTCTTTTCGTACGCCATCGTCCTCAACACTGTAGTACCCATCTCCCTATATGTCAGGTAAGACCTCTCTTCTTTCGATTTCTTTCATAAGTATTTGTACTTTTAATGGCATTGCTGGTGGTTTAGAAATAGAGCCATATTGCCATTACAATCGCAAGTACTTAACAGTAACAGCCTGTAACGAGATTTAGGATTGCACCCTTTACTCTTTCTTGACCATTCTGAAGCAAGGTAGTTTTTATTTATTTCAGTTTAATATTTATATAAGCGGTTTTTAAGTAACAAATATTATTTTTAAAAAAGATTGCTATTATAGTATACTCCCGAATAACCGGCCTAATGGGGGCTGGCCAGATAAAAAAGCCGGATAGGGCAGAGTTCTATGAATTCATTTTTTTGCCCACAAATACCAGAAGACAAAGTTTTTATCCAAAACTCTCTGTTATAATACATATTTTCTCACTTCTTATTGAGTACTAAGCCTTTCATTTATCTCAATGTGAACGCAGCCGCGGCTCGGTGAATCATAAAAGCAGTTGCCGGTAACGTGTTCAGTTAAAATAGAAGGTTCTGTACTGGTAATTTATATATGCTTATATACTGCACTGCACGTTTCAAGAGTTTGTTTTTTTTTAAAAAAAAGTAAATTAAAGGATATAGACTGTTCACATTTTAAAATAAAATCTATAATGCCCAACTTAAATGCAGGAAACATAAACAAGACATTAATGTAAATCGTAGGCCTAATTCTTAAAAAAATTGTCTCAAAGAGATAAGCGGGAAAACTTACTGTTTTCAGTTTTTGAAAAGGCCCTTAATAGACGTCCATTACACACAGACGAACGAGCACCTTACTCTTTTCCTGTCACAACTTGTATTTTGTACACAACGCGTAAGAGGATCGCTGCAGACACCCGCTTTGGTAATGTTTCCAATGCAACGCCTTGCCTTCCTCATTCAATTACGATAAAAGAAAACTTGGCCGGATAGTCGCGAACCGGATTCTCGGGAGTTTACTGTATTTGTAATTGTAATGGCAATGTTGGTGGTTTAACAAGAGAGCCATATTGCCATTACTATTACAAGTTCTCAGCAGTAACAACCTGTAACAGGATTTAGGATTGCAACTTTGGCACTTTCTTGCGTAGTCCGAAGCAAGATCATTTTTGTTTATTTCAATTTAATATTTATATTAGCAGTTTTTAAATAGCAAATATTACAACTTACTGAAATAATCAAACATTTAATTACCGACCACCTACAACTAAGTTAATTTCAGCATCTGGCATATAAAAAACAAATTTAAATTAAAATAAATTCTAAATAAAATTGTAAAGAAGTTGCAAAGAATGTTAGCCCAGTGTTTATTAGGTCTATTGATTTGTTAGTTGTTCAATCAACTGAAAAAACAAATTGAAAGCAGGTTAGAAAACATGGAAAAAAAAGTCTTAAAGTAATATTTTTAAATTGAAATGGCACTTGATTTTAATTTGCATATGTTTGAATACAATGCCTTTGTGTGCAAATAAAAGCGCAAAATAGGATTGCTCGGCAAAGGATTTCGAGGCTCCTGTGGTCAGCCGTAAAGCCCTTACGCAGTTGCTTACTTTGCCTTTGATAATTCGAAACTTAGAATACTTTGATTCTAGAAGCGACTTGAAGAATGTGAATGATTTGTTCTTGTGAATATTTTATAATTGAAAAATGACTTATGCTGTTAAAAATATTATGAAACCAGAAGGAGTGGTCATCTCAAAACTTTCTCTCATATTCTCTAATAAAACTGTTTTCCCAGAGAAGACTTTGTATAACATTGGCGTACAATAGTTACGAAATATTAACCTTTAAGCTTGGATTTAGCATTTTTACTGAATCTATCGTGTCATCCTTGGCGAATTATTTGGCGATTAACCCCTGACATGCGGTTGATAGAATCCAAAAATCGAATGTGTGTTTTAAAAACGTTTTTCCTAACCGATTGACACAAAACTACACTTATCTGTTTAAGATTTTGTAACTATAAGTATAGTTTTTGATCATTTAAATACATTTATACAAATTTGATACATTTAAGTCACTGCACCTTTGAGTTATCACGTTTGCATGTTTCTGAAAGTACAGATTGACAGATAGTCAGTTTCGTGCTCGATCTGGCTCAAAATTTGGTAGACGTCTAGACTATAAATGTTAATTCTGTGTAGGGAATCTCATCTATCTAGCTCTCTTCGTTTTGTAGTTATTGTGTTAAATTACATTCAAACAGTCGAGCGTATAACTTCCTTTGAGCGAATTTTACTTAAAATGTGATATAAATCTGCAAATTTGATGTAAAAATGGTATATCAAATTTCATCCGTCGACCTCAAGGCGTTTTTAGGTTATCTTTGTCACAGACCGACCGACAGACAAACAGACATTTTCTAAAAATGTGTTTTTTGTACTCAGACCTACTTGAGTACTTTGTACCTCAAGTTGGAATTTTTTTTACGATTATTATACTCTTGAGCTCAAAATGTGATAGAAATCTGCGAATTTTGTCTAGAAACAGTATACCAAATTTCATAGACTGATAGGCAGACATTATCAAAATCTCAGTTCGACTTTTTTTTTATGATTACTATACTTTCTCTATACTATATATATGCGAAAGTAAAAATGTCTTTCAATTTCTTGTTATAATAATTAAAATTAATAATTACGAATAAAATTTGCTGTTTATTTATTGTGAAAAAGGAATTAATAGTTACCGTAGAAAGTGTGTGAAACCATCTGGTAAACTATAGAAATTAATGAAAAACGATATAAACTTGCGAGAATTGCATAATTCGACATAATTTTGATACTAAATAAGCGCTTTTCATTTCTCACTCATTCTATTCATTTGGCTGCAATGAAACCAAATGACATTGATTCACATTTTTTGTAACATGCATGGAGCTTTTTAACGAACCATTCTTTTCTTTCCCTTAGCGTGGAAGTGATTCGTTTCTGCCACAGCCTGTGGATCAACTGGGACGAGAAGATGTACTACGCCCCTAAAGACGCCCCTGCCCGTGCGCGGACCACCACCCTCAACGAAGAGCTTGGACAAATAGAGTACATATTTTCCGATAAAACGGGCACTCTCACCCAGAACATCATGACCTTCAACAAGTGCTCCATCAACGGGCGCGTCTACGGAGAAGTGCTCGACGAGGTCACCAGGGAGCCCATAGAAATCAGCGATGTGAGTACAATCCTGATGTTTAAAAACTATTTATACAAAGTTCAGCGGGAGATCATATAGGATTTTATTTTGTATGAAATGGTTGAAAATTATTTTACTGTTGTCACGTTTCCACTATAGTTTGGTTACTGAGTAGAAGGCCTTGAGCCCAAGGGGGTTAGATTAGTGAGAGTCAAGAATTTTTTTACGTCTTTCCCTCCCATTTGCCATCAGTGGCTTTAAAGCAGAAGAAGCCCTGGGCAAGTAATTATTTTTTCATTACCTCTACATATATGATTTGTCACCATGACGGTCCTAGACGGCGCCCGGATCATCTATACCACCCTTATGCCTCTGAGATGAGGGGGGGGGGTAAAATATTAGCATGTTGCATCTCAGCATACCCATCACTTCTTGAGAAACTATTCTTTCCTCTGTCTGCCGAACCGGCATATCCACGAGGAATTCCCGCCCCAACAGTTGGCAGGTGTGATTGTATATTATCTGCACATGCAGAAATGCGCGGTTTCGAGACGGGATTCTACCTAAAGCTCCATTCCGACAACCCTTTCCTTTACGGATATGGCATTGCCAACTGATTCATTGTCTGAACAGCCCCGCTTGTGGACGTCGGTCGGGAGCTTAACGCAAATTATCGTTAAAATGAACAGGTATCAACGAACCTCGTAAAACCACAAGAGAGGGAAAATAGAATAAAATGTGCCAAACTCAAGCCTGGCACTGGAAGTCGGAACTGGGCTTAAGATTTGCCTTGTATAAAGGGCTTGATGAAACCTTCTATTTGCCGTTCGGCAATGCAAATCTCAGGGTCCCCTTTTCCTACCAAATTTTCCAAACCTAATTCTTTTATCAGTTTAATTTAATTTTATATAAATAATTTTTAGTATCAACTTTCTGCAAGCTGGAAGGGCGAAACTCTTAATTATTGTTCGCTCTCTATAAAGTTAGTTCCAGTGTATCACATTAAAAAAATGTGACAACTCGAAAATTAAAAGTAATTTTAAATAAAATAGTAAAAAGAAAGAAAAAAGTTCTTAACTCATTCTGAATGCTATTTACTAATAGGACCGAACCTTTGTTAAAGTTATAAAGCACCACATTTATGTTATAATAAAATTTATGTTTTAAAATTTATTTATGTTATAATAAAATAATATAAATCTTGCGAAAGAATAAAAATATTAGTAGAATAAGGTTCTGGGATCAATTTAAACGATATTTGATTTAACCCTTTAAAGGGTCATTTTTTCTAGTCATATTATGTTAAAATATTTTTAGGCTTGAAATGAGAATAAGAAAAGGGATTCATTTAGCTTATTAGATAAATTTAATTTGATTCATTAATTGATTTGGTTCATTAATAATTAAGTAACAAATCAAGACACATCATTTTGTCTGAGATAAAGAACTGAAGCCTCTAAGTTTCTGACTTACAAAAAAAATGTATCAGAACTTATGCCAACCTACATAATTTCATACAAAGATTGATAAATTTGGTGGGAAGCATACTTCCCACGGCCCTAGAAAGGGTTCGATTGCGTGGCCTTTGTAATTAAATGAAAGCGCCGAATTAAATATCTTTCAAAATACCGCTAAACAATCACGAAGGCTTGAGGTCTCTTAAGTTGTTGGGCCCTTAGTTATTAGCCCACATTGTCTGTTTAATAATATGACCCTGCATGTATGCTAGCGTGGTGCACATTAAGTCCATAGGGGTCAATCGACTTCCCGCAGATGTGATTGTAAGTTCGAAATTGAAAAAGGTGCGCACGTGGCTGATGTAGACTTCGCCATCTAGCTGGGTTTTAAATTTTTGAATATTCCAGATTAAACATCTTGTAGCGTCAAACGAGGCATTGATTAAATTAAATTTACTGGTTCCGTTTTTGCTTGGCAATTAAAAGCATTCAGTTTTAAGTGTTCAAATAATGTTTTTTTTTTAAATTTATTTTAATATTGGAAGAAAAGTGTTAGCATTTTATCATTAATATTTTTAAAATTATTTTATTATTTATAATAATGTTATGAAATTCTTGAATTGTATCGTTTGATTTTAAATTTCTTCATTAAAAAGTTATAGTTATATATGAATTACATCTAAAAGAGACAGGTATATATTTATTGTTTATGAACACGATCATTTTTCAACATATATTCAACATTTTCTAATATTTTCAGCATGTTTATTTTAACAATCTCTCATTCTTTATATATGCTTTGATGTCGTTATTTTTTTCATATTATATTCTAATACAAGAATTGTCTTTTTTTTTTTAATACACATTAAAAATGCTTTTCAATTTAATTTGGGGCATCCTAAGTTTTTCTAATTTATCAATAATTTTTTGGAGAAATTTAATTACATTTTTTTAATTGTGCTGTCTATTATTATTTTAAATGTATTATTTTTAGAAAATTTTATTTAATAATATTTTTTATTTAAAAAAACATTTATCATGTCTTTTATATAAAGTTATTTCTTGCATTCACTCTTCCAGGATACCAAAGCTGTAGATTTTTCTTTGAATCCTGTCTATGAACCTGGTTTTAGGTTCTATGATAAGAGCCTTTTAGAACAAGTAAGAAATGGCGACCCACATGTGCATGAGTTTTTCAGGATTTTGGCCTTATGCCACACTGTTATGTGTGATGAAAAAGATGGTGAGTACCTTCTGAACAAATTTCAAACCTTAATTCATCGTATGATAAATATATTTTAATTAAAAAATTAATCTAGAGAAAATGGATAGTAAATATCACTATATTCCAGAAGTTCTGGAATCATAATTTTAATATTTTCTAACACACTTAAAAAAATGTTTATGTCATTCCGTTGTAATAAAATAACTTCCTGATTTTTTTAAATATAATAATATAACTTATTTTAGCTTTATTCAATATCATTGGTTTCTGAATGAAGCAATACATGCTCTGTTATTTGTTAACATTATTGGAAAAAAATGAAATTGAACTTTTATAACTCAATAACCATTACTTTCATAATATTGCATAAAAACTTAGACTTAGACATGTATCAAGCTAAAATGTTGATATTATTGTATGATGATGATACATACAGTCTGGATACTCTTCAACTAAATTCCAGAAAAATCATTTTGTTTGCCTTTTTGCATTTGCTAAAAATATTAAGAAGTAAACATGAAAATTCTTGTTCGAACTATTTTCCAATATTGTTGCATTGCCATGAATCTTTACAATTACAATATATTAAAAACTTAACCCAAGCATTGTTTGCATTAATAGCTAATATTACTTCTTGATATTAGCATCCTCACCAATTGTACCAGGAAATAGATTCAGCCAAATTTTATTTTGTTGATTCAAATTACAAATAGGAACAACGACATTAAAATAAATATGACTGATTTAATTGCTTGTACCTCATTATATTCTGTACTGAAAGAAGACGTAATTCGGCTGAATATTATAATAAAATCAAATAATGACTTTGTCATGAAATTTTAAAACATTAAAAATCAGTAGATGATTATGATGGCAAGATGTTCTAAATAATAGGGAAGTAAAGTAATGAGTTAAAAATAACTAATCATTAAAAATTAATGTGTAATTATGATGATGAAATGTTCTAAATGATAGGGAAGTAAAATAATGGGTTAAAAAAATTTCATTTTTTTTTTCTCTGAGCATAATCACAACTGTAATGTTTCATAACTGAAAAACAATTACTCTGATTTTTTTCAGGACGATTGGAATATCAGGCCCAATCTCCTGATGAGGCTGCACTCACCTCTGCAGCCAGAAATTTCGGCTTTGTCTTTCGGGTAGAGTATTATAAAATTATTTCTCTTTAAAGTATTAAGTCATAAACTCCTGCTGCTCATGTAATTTACTGTAAAATATTCATGCATTTTGCTTTTATAACTGTTACTGTACTGTATACTTTATATATTCCTCTGTTTCAATGATTTAGTATTCTTGTATTGTGTTCAAAGTGATTAGTTTTATGCATGTAATTTTTTATTGGATAACACTACACCTAAATAATAATTTTTTTCTTAATTTTAAATTTAAATTTTATTTAAAACATTTTGTATTCATTGGATGATTTGTAATCTACAAAAGTGATAATTCTGGTTTTATATGTATTGACTTTATGCATTAAAAAAGCTGCACATTTCTTAATGAAATTAAGCTTCATGCTGATATTTATTTAATGTTCAATATGCCTTCATGTCCATTTTATTATTTTATTTTAGATATACTTTTGAAGGAATCAATTCTTCTACTCTAAAATATGTTTATTATAAATAAGTCTGAAACATGCTTGCTAAAAATAAATGTAAAACATGTTTAGTAAAAGAAATTATGTAGCAGTTTTAGATTTATTAAGATTGTAGATTTCTTGTTAACATCTTTGGAAATTTAATCATAAAATTGAGATTAAAAACCAATCTTTACATTGAGAACCAACTACCATATAATTAATTCAGAGTTTGCTATTGAAAACTCTTCTCAAATGTGTGTAATCAATAACAAAAAAGAAATAGGTGCAATCCATTGCGCAGCAGAATATTAATAATGGAGTAATTACTTTCTGAAATATGCAACCTCATAATTTAATTTATAATTTGTTTTATTTTATTTCATTTATTTATTTATTTTGGCAGTAACAGTTTAATCTTAAAATTTTTTGCCTTGCTATTAGTTTACTTTTATATAACTTCATAAAGGGATTTTTTTGAACTAAACATTTGTATTGCTCTTCTTTTTAGTCTCGCACACCAACTAGCATAACGATAGAAGTAATGGGAACAATTGAAACCTATGATCTGCTTTCCATCTTTGATTTCAATAACGTCCGTAAACGCATGTCTGTAAGTTTTTCCATGATTTAATTTTGTAAAAATTTAGGAAAATAAAATAAATTGATTTTTTTATTTGTATTTGAATAGTTCTAAATCATGATATTTTTATATACTTGTATAATTTATAAATAAATATCTTACATTTTATTGCAATTTTTTTCCTTTTGATTTTAGGTGATAATTAGAAAAAATGGAAAAATCAAATTATATTCCAAAGGTGCTGATTCTGTGATATTTGAGAGATTAGGAGCTAGTTCAACTGATTTAAAGAATAAAACATCAGATCATTTAAATGTGAGCAATTTTACTTTGGTATATTTTAGATGTATATATTTTAGATATATATATTTTAGATATATGTATACTAGCATAAATGTTTATCTGATAAAATTAATTAATAAATAATTTATTACTTATTGTGTAAGGAATATTAACTACATAATTTTAGAAAATCTTGTTATAAAAAAATCAAAATTTGATTACTTTTAACCGAATTTTCAACTATAAACTCCTAGATAAATGGAACAGGTATCAAAAGATAATACACTTAATATAGGTTACATTTTAGCCTCTATTGAATCTTCTCTTATATGAGTCTGGATAAAAGATGCTTATGATTTCTTTTCTTACAACAAGGTTTCTCAACATTGTAGGCTTGAAATTATGAAAATAAATATATAAAAACTATCATGTTTTGTGAATTTTCAGGCATTATCATTGAACCACTTAAGAATGCGCCGTTTTTTTTTATAAATAATTTCTTCGGTTATAAAAGATCACTTTCCTGAAACAGTATAATACAATTCTTCACATTATATATATATAAATATAGCTTCACTACCAATTTTCCTGAAAAATTTGGCGACTATAGAAAAATAAGCAAGAATGAATTTTCAGTTTCTTGAACCATCTCTATTAAAAAAAGCTCAGATATTCGTACTTGGAATTTTATATATTAAATAAATTAAAAACTCTTTAAGTTTAAATTTGGGACAAATGTTGAATCTTTCCTGATTTAGATATTGTATCAAAATGGTTTATAAATTCATACGTAAAGTTTAAGATATTATTTCAAATCTTGCTTATTGATATTTTATTTTATATAAAAAGATGTCTTTTTATGGGAGTTTGATGCATTTTTCTCGTGTTTTTCTTTTAAAATACTTTACTCAATAATAGTACTCAATTTAAATAATACAATACAATACAATAATTTACTATTAGTGTGTTGTATTGTTTCATTGTACATAGTTTTGTACATTTGTAATTGTATTTTGTTTTAATAGTATTAAATTTAATTAAATTGATGGGTATTGCTTATTTATTAGAGCATTTTAGTTTTTAAAATATCGCAACATTTTATTTTTTATTTAAAAAATTATAACTTTTTCAGAAATTCTTATTTTTATAAATACCTTACATTGAAAGACTATCCTTAAATAATATTTTAAGGAATGTTTTCTTTTATAAATATGCATTTCTCAATTTCTTATGGTTTAAACTACCAAACTGCACATTTATTTATACTTCCACATGCTGTAAGGCACATTTATTTTTAATTCAACCCATTTAAAAACGTAAAGGGATAAAAATATGTGTATTCATTTAATTTTTATTTTCTAAATGAATTGCTACTTTGATTTAATTACAGATTTAAATATCAAAGATGCTGCGATTCATCATGAATCAGATACGTATTGTATGAGAGAGGGTTAATTTTTTCTTTGAATGTTTTTCAACTTTTTTATTTTTAGAAATTTGCTAGTGAAGGTTTAAGAACATTATGCTTAGCTTCTAAAGATTTAGATGAAAATACTTACAACAGTTGGAACGAAAAATTTCATGAAGCATCGTAAGTATTTGTTCTTTTTATTGTTATATAGAAACATAGTACTATTATTTCTGCACAATTTTGTTGTTAGTGGCTGTATAGTAAGTAAAACTTTATTGAAATATTTTTAGATCAAATCGTTGTGCTTACTGTTGAGTATATTTATTTCATTTATCATTATTTATAATCGTACACTACTGTCCGCAATGTTGGGCGAAGTTAAAAATTGTCTGTTGCTTTGCTTTACATCGCACAAAATTCCAGCTTCGACGTTTTGGCATTTAATATTTGAGACAGGTTTTGTTTTATTTTAAATTCTGTGACTTATCAGTGTGTGAATAAATAGATGAATAGCAAAAGTCAATAAGCTGAGCTCTGGCTTTTTTTTTTTTTTTGTATTTAATATAACATTTTTTTTATTATTATTGAATTACTATTTGTTTCATTCCGATTTTAGTAATTAGTTTTGATTTAAGTGTTTATGAGCATTATAGATAGAGAAAATTTCATTACAAGGAAACAGAACTAATGTTATATTCTATATTTGCATTTAAAATATACTGCAAATAATATTATTCATTTTTATTTCTTAAGCACTCTGCTGGTCTGCATGAGATTTTCTGCTATTGCTTACCTAAATCAATCTGTGATAGTTACATCTGAGACATTGTTAGCAAGACAACTCATCTAGAGGGACACATGTTCTAGTAAATTAAAAATGAAGAAATAAAATGTATCATTTACAATATGTAACTCTATAAATGAAAGATTTTTTTAGTTTCAATACGAAATGTAATCTGTCCAAATTAAAAATTCATCATGTTTATGAGAAATGATAAATCAAATGAAAGTTTTTGAAATAAAATAACATTTGTGTGTTTTTCTTAAATTTACTTATTTTTATATAATTTCGTATTATAGAATTCCATAGAAATCTATAGAATTTTGCTTCTGTGCTATAAGAAATGTACTAGAATGAAGAAGTTAAATACAAAGTCATGCTGACATTTTCTGTTTTGTTGTATTTGCCTTTCAGTGTTGCCATGGAGCACCGAGAAGAAAGAATGAATGCATTATATGAAGACCTCGAACAGAACATGACCCTTGTTGGAGCTACTGCTATTGAAGACAAACTTCAAGATGGTGTGCCTCAGACGATCGCCAATTTAGCAATAGCTGGTATCAAACTTTGGGTTCTGACTGGAGACAAACAAGGTGGGTGCACTAATTAACCATAATGACATTAATATTATGAAGCGTGTGAGAAAATATTATACTCTTTATTTTTGGTTTTAAAATTAAATTTTTGATTTATGGATCCTATGTGATTCATAATAGTTGAGTATTTGGCACAACACGTATACTTGTACTAATATATCAAAATACCAAGTATGCCAAGTAATCTAATATATATAATTGAATTTTTGTGTGTTCATATTTTATGTGATGCAGTACCATTCATCCAGCAGCAATAAAACTTTGCCAACTTATTGCTTGCACTTACATGAAGGTTATAGGCATAGTACAGTTATTATATCTAAAGTAAAAATAAAAAAATTTCTGTATACTTCTCCTTTATAAATCATTCAGCTTCAATAAATGTATTCATCGTCGACAAGAAAATAAATATCATTCTTTCTATCATTCCTAATTAACCCTTTAAAGGACCATTTTTTTCTAGTCATATTATGTTAAAATATTTTTAGGCTTGAAATTAAGAATAAGAAAAGGGATTCATTTAGCTTATTAGATAAATTTAATTTGATTAATTTGGTTAATTAATAATTAAGTAACAAATCAAGACACATCATTTTGTGTAAGATAAAGAACTGAAGCATCTGAGTTTCTGTCTTTGTAAAAAAAAATTGTCAGAACTTATGCCAACATGCATAATTTCATACAAAGATTGATAAATTTGGTGGGAAGCATACTTCCCACGGCCCTAGAAAGGGTTAAGTAAGACAGCAATTTCAAATTTCAAACGATATTTCCAAAATTATTTTTTCTGAGATAACAACATGCTGGTTACCAGCTAGTATGTCATAAAAAATATATGACCAGATTTATAATTTTTGCTCATGTCTTTATTTTTATTATTGGAAAATTTCAAGCAGAGTAGGAATTATTGTTCACATTTTAGAAAATATATCAGTCTGAGCAAAAGTTTCATTAAAACACTTTTTATAACATTACAAAGAGTAATAGCTTTGCTACTGGCCTGTTTTGCTTGGAATAATGATGGTCTTTGTGAAAGATATTTTTTCAAGCATCGGTATGCATCTACATCATTTCTACTATCATTTCTTGATATTATGCAAATTTTTACTATATTCTGTCTGTAGGTTATATAATTTTCTCAGTTTTTGAAATTACATAAGAACTAAATACAGTAAATTTTCTTTTTTGTTTTAAAAATCTTAACTTGCAAATCATTTATTTTAAAAGATATATCATAATATTTGAAAAATTGATTTCTATTTGTCTTTTTAACTTGTTTAATTTTCAACAAGACATCGTGCAATATTAAAACCTCGAATTTCTGGATTTACAAATTGTTACCTCCAAGTCCTTCTCTCCATTTTTCATTTCTTTTGTTGCAGAAACTGCCATTAACATTGGTTACTCCTGTCAACTCTTGACCGATGAATTAATCGACATCTTTGTCGTGGATGGCATGAATTACAATGAGGTAGAGCAGCAACTGAACAAATATCTGGAAACCATTCGCTTGCAAAGCAGAGTCCAGCCTGATGCCATGATCCATCCTTACTTGGATGATTTGAATTCCTTGTCTGAGAATCCTGAAGGATCTGGTTATGCCTTAATTGTTAATGGGCACAGTTTGGTGAGTAAAAAAGATCATATTCCTGCAAAACCATTGTGTTATTATATTTAATTTCTTGAACTTTCTTAAGATATTATTTTTATGAAACCTTATCTACAAAAAAAACATTTTATATGGAAATGCATTTTGATAATCATATAATAGATTCCACAGAAATTGATTGAGTAAATTTGATTCAAAAATACATTTAAAAGTTTCATAGAATATATGATTATATTTAGTAATTGATATTTCACTTTCCTAAAATTGTTTAGAAAAAATTAAGTATTTTTAAATCAATAGGGCTTTACTCCAGCTGAAAGTTTCAATCACTTTATTTTACTGTGATTTTAATTATTGTTATATTTTTGCATCATTTTGATGAATTTTGCAAAGTAAGTGGCTAAAAAGATTTGATGGATGTGTGTGTATGTATTTTGCTCTTTCTAAGACACATTAACTTTGAGATAAGGATTCTCTACTGTTAATATTTTTTTAATTAAATGTAGCACTTAAATATTCCTTCATGTGTTTTTAACCTTCAAAGATACACATCCTCAGCATATTATCTGAACAATCCTCATTTTTTTATTATATTTAAGTTTAATTTTTTTACATAATATTTTGATTTTACTAAATGATTATTATTTTCAAAATTATCAAGTTATGAAATTTTACTGATAAATGCATTCAGAGTTTGGGGAAACTTTTTTCAATTTTAGAGTGAACCCTTTTTTCAAATCCTGGAAAACATATAATTTGAATCAATAATATTTCTGTCAATGTTATAAATGACTCCAAGATATATTTTCCTGTACTTTTATTTTAGTATAGTGTACATTTTTCTATTTGGACTATATGGATGATCTTTATTTTTTGAGCTATTTGAATTATTTAATTTTAATTGAAGAGTGTGAAATAAAATGTTGGAGAGACCACTACTGCTGGTTTTGATCAAAACACCTATTGCATTTATTTTGCTGCAACACTATCATTCTTTCTACACTTGGTTATCAATTTCTATATTGTTTGCCTTCGAATCAAAGAGTATTTATTATCTTTCTTTTATGCTCATAAAAACAAAACTGCTTATGAAATTTTACTATGTTTGAAATGTAAGTAAATTTGAACAAGGACTTCCATATCACGTAGTAAAGCCTCTCTTTTGATTTGATTTTGTAGGTTTATGCTTTGCAGTCATCGATGGAAACTTTGTTCTTGGATGTGGCATCTGCCTGCAAATCAGTCATCTGCTGTCGTGTTACACCTTTGCAGAAAGCTTTGGTCGTAGATTTGGTGAAGAGACATAAAAATGCTGTCACTCTTGCCATTGGAGATGGGGCCAATGATGTGAGCATGATCAAAAGTACGAAGGATAAATATGCTGCTTTTTTTCCCCTCCTTTAATGTAGTATTTTTTTATAAGAAATAATATATTATTTACAGAAAAATTAAAACTCTATACATGAATGGATAAATATAAGATGATTAAGGATTAAATTTTATTTTTTGTATTAATCTAGCTATTACCTTTGCCAGATTTCTAATTAGACAGTTGCTTAGGATCACTAGGTTGAGAAAGAGGTCACATTTATATCAATTTAAAAATGTGTTTTCCTGATTTTCAAATAAATAAGTTTTGTGCGAAAATATAAATTTTGTGAATGATAAAATATTAAGATGATATTAACACTTAATCATTTATAATTGGCCAGGTTCATAATGTTCATTTAATTGATAGAATATTTATAAGCAAAATATTTTTAAGCAGCAGACACAATATATTTTAAAACTATATATATATAAAGACAAAGTTAATAAAATAAGAGAAGAGATTAAACCTGAAATAGTTCTTTGACTTGCGAAAAATATAAAACTAAATTGACCATCTTATTAAAGGAGGGACCTCATAATGTATGCTACCTAAAGCCACAAAATAATCCACCACTGACTATTACATAATATTATGCTCAAACAATTTGTAGGGCAGCATTCTGTCATTTCCCCTTGACAATCAATAACACACTTTTCTCAAAATTGCATGAAGCAGCACATTATATATATATATATATATATATATATATATATATATATATATATATATATATATAATTTTACTTATTTATTTATTTTTATAAAATGTCACATTATCAACTTCGAAGTTACTGTTGTTCCATGTTTTTAATTTTTGCGAAGGAAAACAAAATGGAATTTTCTAACTATCTTTAAACAACTTTTAATTTTTTTCTTCTTCTGATTTATGATGCCAGAAGAACGAAAATCTTGTATTGCAGAATAAGAAAGAAACTTTTTGTGTAATATATTTGCTTTATACTAGGTTTTAAATTAAATATTTATCATGATATATATGTATCAGTCATGTAATTATATATTAATCATCTTGGCCAGTGAGACACAAACTTTGACCTACAGATTTGTGTAGATACGCCCTACTTAGAAAATTTTTCCAGTTAGCTTTAAAAATAATAAAGTAACTAGCACATAGTGACTAAATTTTAGAAATGCTATTTTTTTATTATTTATAAAATTGAGTTGGCAATTGATAATGAATAAAATTCAATAAAGCCATTTTATTCATTATATTATTTATAAAAATTATTTTTATTGAGTTTTAAACTCTAAGGAATTTAAAAGTAAAGCATATTGACCAGATAAAGTTTTTTTTTGGGGGGGGGAGGAGGCTACTAAAAAAATTCTTCTTTAAAATAAGTTACGTCTAAGGGCACTTACCAATATCACCTATGGATTTCGCATATGCAACATACTAATTAGTATTTAATGAAATTACACTAAATAATTTGAGTTAATTTGTTTTAAAATTTATGTATTCCTTTCCCCTTACAGTGGCCCACATTGGTGTGGGCATTAGCGGTCAGGAGGGCATGCAAGCTGTCTTAGCAAGCGACTTTTCTCTCGCCCAATTCCGATACTTAGAACGACTGCTTCTAGTTCATGGCCGTTGGTCTTACTTTCGCATGTCCAAGTTTCTTCGCTACTTTTTCTACAAGAATTTTGCATTTACTCTCTGCCACTTCTGGTTTGCATTCTTCTGCGGATTTTCTGCTCAGGTAAGCTCTTTCTTTTTATAAGTAGCATTTCATTTTTAAAAAATTGGATTTTGATTTAATTGTGTTTATTAACTTGAAGATGAAGCTATTGCCATGG
Organism: Argiope bruennichi; assembly: GCF_947563725.1. Classification (NCBI taxonomy): domain Eukaryota; kingdom Metazoa; phylum Arthropoda; class Arachnida; order Araneae; family Araneidae; genus Argiope; species Argiope bruennichi. Next base: position 112,269,609 of record NC_079156.1, read on the forward strand.
TACTGTCTGCTTGGCAAACTGACTTGCAAGAATGCCATAGGAAATTTATATTATTGTAATGCTTATTTATCATTGTTTTTATTAAATATCAACCATTGTATTATATTATGCCTAATTCAAAATAGTTTCTTCCATGTTTTTAATCTTCTATTAACAAAAAGAATGTTTTTTGAATATTTGAAAAATGAATCTATAAAAAAGTAGCTATCTTATTAAAATTCGTGTTAAATTGTTTACATATCTTCGTCTAATGTTAAAAATGAATGTATGAGAGTGTTGGCTTTCTATAAGACAGAACCTTAGAATATCAAACTTGGCATATATATACTTTGGTAAATGAAAATGTGCATCTCGGAGCTTTTTTTTTTTTTTTTTTTCCCTGAAATAACTTTGGAAAATATTATAGCGCAAAAAATGATTTTTTCGTCGTTCTTAGAATTCAAAAAATTATTTTTCCCAAAGATGCCAATTTTTTTTTTTTTTTTTTTTTTTACCTGGTAACTTTTTTTTCTGTTTATAATTAATGCTGAAAATATATTTTGAACGTATTTTACAATGAGACATTACATTGTTTAAGTGACATTAAAATCGTTTTCAGTGGTGCTATTAATATTTTATACTGAATTTTTTTCCATTGTAGTTTGTCTTTCTATTTCTTCCCTCATTTTTTTTCAAGTTGAACAGGTTTTTAGTACAAGCACGCTTACATTTTTAGAAAATTTTATTATACTCACAATTAAGGTAATGCTGGCCGCCAGAGGTGGCGAGTATTAACCGTAGCAGATTTTTGTTGTAGTTCTAAAAGTTTATTTAATCTAATAGTAATGCTGGATTATGATTTTTATATAAGTGCACCAAGCTATAAAATTATATGAATAACTGAAAAAAATTATTATTTTGGTTGAATATTTCACTAGAAAAACTTAAGAAGGTACTTTTCCGTTAGCCGGGCGCAAGCGAAAAATCGCCAAATAATGTATAATTCCGCCAAATTTTGTACGCCAAAATCGCGTTTGGTTCACAATTTGGCGATATTTGCGCCCGGCTAACGGAAAAGTACCAATAACTTGTAAGGTACCAAATAAGATATATGTCGTATTTAATTTCAAGAAGAAAAAGTTGTGAAGCAATATCCATATCCCGAACACTATATAATCTTCCATTTTTGGTTGTAGTCCTAAACTTAATGTTGTATTTTGCGAATTAAAAAAACAAGAACTTTATTCGAGTAATATGTTTCATTTGTGCTCAAATTTTTATTTGCTCTTTTATTTATTTACATATTTTAGACTTTGTATGACCCTGTATTCATCTCCTTCTACAATGTATTTTACACTTCGCTGCCTGTTCTTGCGCTCGGAGTTTTCGATCAGGTGAGTTTTTTTCAATGATTTTATGTATTGAAATATTCGGAAAGGTTTATCTAAATTTTCTGTAAGTTTAAATCATTTTTTAAATAAGATTACGATTAGAAAATGTCTAGAATAATAAAGTTTTAATACTAATTGTAGTTTATTAGTTACCCACGCTCAAATACTGTTTGTTTCAGTAGTCTAAGACGACTACTTTTCGACGATTCTATCTTGCAAAGGGGTGAGACGTGGAAGGATGGGCCCATTTCCGGAATTAATTTTATTGCTAAATGTAAACATCTCCTCCTTTCATCTTTCTTCTCACCCCTATTTTGTCGAATTAAACTCATTCTAATGCATGCTCAAAGGTGCGTAGGGTTTTAGAATCCTTTGACAAACAATATTTGAAGAATTGAATTCGCTCAACTTTTTGTTGCCTGGTTCTTATCATAACAATATGGTATAGATTTTTTTTCTTAGAAAATTAACGAAGGATTATTACTTAATTTATGATCCCTTGACAATTATACTATCAGTATACTCTATATAAAAAAAATGATTTCAGAAAAAGCAGGCTTGAAATTCTTTAGCAATATATTTAAATATTCATATAGTTATGTAAACAGTGCAATTTTTGTTCCATTATTAAGATTTCTGTGTAAGAAATCTGATTTAGTGAGAAAACCAAAAGGAAATCAAAAAACAGGTAAAAGAGACTTGTGAAAGAATTTTGAACTTTTACAGTTCTAGAAGGGAATTCGTTGAAGTAGCATTTTAAGTTCAACATATGCTAGAATCAGGGTGGTGATATGAAAGCCCGCACAACTCAGAAGTTTAAGAAATGCCTGAGTTAAAAGATTAAAAAATATATATTATTTTTAAAACATAATAAATTGAAATTATATATACTTCAAATCGAAAATCTAGATTTGATCTTTTTATATTTCTAAAAAATTAGGGGGGGCTGCGGTGGCCTGGTGGTAAGGTCTCGGCTTGTGAGCCGTAGGGTTTCAGGTTCGAGACCCGATTCCACCGAAGAACCGTCGTGTAAGGGGGTCTGTTGCACGTTAAATCCGTCATGCCAAACGTCCTCCCGCTGGTGTGGTTTGGCGTGGAGAGGGAGGTGCCAGCTCAGGTGTCGTCCTCGTCATTTGATCGCGGTTGAAAATGACGAGGCCCGTCCCAAAATAGCCCTAGTGTTGCTTTACAACGGGACGTTAATATAACTAAACTAAACTAAATCTAAAAAATGAGATGTAGTTCCAGTAACTGCTGATGTAATTAAAGGATTAACAACCATCCCATTGTAGACTGTCAATAATATCTACAATATCATAGCATAATTTTAGCATCATTGTCTATACATAATATATATTTTGGCACAGCGCGGAAAAATATGACTCCTATACTATTAAGCCAAATCAATCATCTGTATATAACAGTCCATTATTAAAATGTGCGGTTGAACCGGAGTTTAACTCCCTTCTCGCCAAGTTGCAATACGTTTTCTCTAGACTAGCAAACCTATTATCTTTCGCCTTTATTACGCGGTATGATTGGACATCTGCTTCCTCGCTTTTGAACATTTCGCAAAACATGGCGCAAAACCGTTGTTGGCGATTTTTGAAAATTGCGCCAAGCAGGGGGTTAAGCTCCGGTCGTACCAAATGTGCATGCTTTTCATATTTCTTATAACTCTCAAACATCTTTTGATCTTATATTCAGTTACATCCTCTTTATTTTATTATTTGTCATTTTTATACTAAATATATAGATTATTTCCAGCTTTGTTTATGTATAATAATCGATGAACCTGTACCTATTTTCAGGATGTGAGCGACAAAAATTCTCTGCGGTATCCGAAACTCTATACCCCCGGCCTCATGAACCTGCTCTTCAATAAGATGATCTTCCTCAAGTCAGTAGCCCACGGGCTACTCTCATCCTTCATCCTGTTCTTTATTCCTTACGGCGCCTTCAGCTACGCCGTCGATCCCAACGGTCTCAACATAGATGACCACCAGCTCTTCGGAACCACTGTCTCCACTATCCTCGTCTTGGTCGTCACTGCCCAGGTAAATCATCTCATTCGAGTGCATATCCAGCTCTTATCTCTATAAAAAGGCGCGGATCCAAAAAAAGAAGAAAAAATGCGTACAAAATATTTTTTAAAATTCAAAATAAACTTTAAACATTGTCGAATATAGGGGACATTTCCCTGACGAAGTATTTCTGCGTTGTTCGTGAGCACATATCCTGCGCTCCTGTTTGCAAAAAATAGAAGATTCTACGCAAGAAAAATCAGGAAATAATTTTCTTGACTAGTCATCTATTTATTCACATCGAGCCACTCACGTATTTTTATACAATTTCCGATAAGCAATTCCATATCACGCTTACGAATATTTCTTCAAGACAATAAAAACTTTTTTCTTCATTAACTACTAATTTCAGAAGAAACTCGCTGGGTTTTCGCGTGATCGTTAAAATAACTTTGCTCTTCTTTTCCTTTCGAGCTACTGATCGCTCACACTTCTCTTGGACGTTTACTTTTCTTGACTACCAAGCAAATAAGAAATCTTTTCTGCACAACTTTCAAGGCAACGGCAATGCGCTGCCATCTGTGGTTATTAAAAAGAACTAATCCCTACAAAGATGTATTTAACCCATTGTCCTTTGAAAGTAATCAAATTCTGAGTACAGTTGCGTATGAATGTTATATATATAATATACATAATGGGATAATAATTTAGTGTGATGGTAGTTTCGAAATCTGTAATGTAGAAATGTCTTAGTTTCGTGTCAATGTTTGTGTGTCTTAGAAGTTTGTTAGTTATTATCCAAAAAAGTCCCAAAATCGGTAAGACTGACCATATTTGAAGTTTGTCATGGGGACGTGTTTTAGGACTATGTTTTTATAATACCTCCGAGCAAAAATATTATCTTATGTGCCTTTACCTTACTGGACTGAAATTTATTTTATAGGCTCACTAGAAAATTAAGCATTTAGCTATCTTAAAATTGAGTGTTTGACTTTTGAAGGTCATATAGGAGAAGTTTGCCCTGGAACATTCTAAACGAAGTAAAGAATGATATTTTAGGTTGTTTGAGTCAATAAATGTACAGCAGGACAAAAATTATAAAATCTAAATTTTTATTCAATCCCTTTATTTTGTTATTTATGTTTAGAAAAATATTTTTGATACACGAAAATTTTAAAGAGAAAAAAAATTATATCTTCAGCAACCTGATTGTGCTAGGGGAGTGCAGAAAATAACCAAGTTGTGAAATTTTGAATTTCATTATTTTGTGTCAATTAACTACTGTCTCGAGAAATTGATATGCCTTAATTGACGGATTTTTCTCTAGGCGATCATTGAAATACTCTAAAATAATGATATTCAAAGGGCATGGCTATTTTCTTATTATGTCTTACAGATCGATATCTAATTATATATTTAGAGACCATGCGCAAATATGTTTGCAATACTATTTGATCGAATTCTTTTACAAAAACAAATAATCTTTTTTTGGTGTGTAATATTTAAATTTCCTGAAGATATATTTTTTTTTTCTTATTATTATCATAATTTATTCATTTATTTTTGCATGAATAATATTATAAAACTAAGGTTGTCGAGGAATAAAATATGAAAACACATCTTTGTATTCCTCTTCAGATCGCCATCGACACTGCCTACTGGACCAATTTCAACCACGTCGTCATCTGGGGCAGCGCCTTGTTCTACCTGGGCATGACCATTCTCATCAACATGAACTTCTTCGGTAATCCCTACGTCGGCACCTTCCGCATGACCTTGAGCACGGCCCACTTCTGGTTCACCCTCTTCCTCACCATAGTCATCCTCCTGGTGCCCATCGTGGCCATCCGCTTCTACTATGTAGACACCCACCCGACACTTTCGGACAGGGTAAGACTACGACAGAGGCTGTCGCACCTCAGGACGCGGCCATCCGAGCCCACGCTCAGAATCTCCAGCGTCCGACGCAGCAGCAGGCGGTCAGTGAGGTCCGGTTACGCCTTCGCCCACCAAGAAGGCTTCGGCAGGCTGATCATGAGCGGCAAGATCATGAAAAAGAGCAAATCCAGTAACTTCACGAACAATCTGCACGCCACGCCCAAGCAGAACCACTGGAATAGCAGATCGAACAATGGTAGAGATAGGGGGAGTCCTTCGACTGTTGAAGTCTAATACCCATCTAAATTCTACTTTCATGTTTGCCAATACTTTTATTTCTCGTTTGGTGCAAGACTTTTGCCATATAAGTGATCTGAATGTCATCATCAGAGGATTCCCAGTTTCTTTAAACATGGTATAAAAGAAGTACTCGTGGATTTAATTTTTATTTAGTCACACAGTTGTGACATTTTTTTTATGAAAGTTTGAAAATTTTAAAGACTTCTGGATTGAGGGGGGGGGGGGGGGCATTTTGTTTCTGAATTCATGGTAATTAAATTTAGGACTTAAAAGTTTTCTTACCAGTGTGTTGAAAAATCTTGTCTTCATATCATTTTGAAACTTATGAATGATGTGAAATTTTATTTTGCTGAACAAAAATTGTTTGTGGTTTCTTAATTCATAAGAATTGAATTTGTCTCTGAATTTTGGTTTTGACAATTTTGTCAGCTCTTGCCAATGTAGTTGAATGTATTTGCACTTAAAAAAAAATTAGTTTAGTTCATTTTTGCATATTGGTTCATTATGCTGTGATGTTATTTTTGTTTATTTACTTGTATCAAGTAATAAATTTCTTACAACCTATAATTTATATTATCTTAAAGTAGTTTATATATATCTGATAAATTGTGATTGCTTAAAATTGTATCAAAATGTTCATTTCTTAATAATAAGAATATTTCATAGCCTAAACTGCTTAAAATATTATTTTATAATATGACTTATGTCATAAAGTTGGTCTTGGAATCATATAGATAACTTATTTCCGAAACGAATAGAAATGAAAATACTGAAAAGTAAAAATAATTATCTCCAAACAAAAAAAAAATCTATTTTTAAATGAAAGATATATAATTTGAAAAAAGGATTCTGTTTTGATCGTCGTTGATTTTCATCAGAAATACTAAAATTAACTCCGTCTTATTTCCTTGTTTAAGAAATCTGGGAAACTTGTTATAAAAAAGTGCATCGACTGTTAAGTTTCAGTGAATTCTTTAAAGGTTGTGTTTCATTTTTTAAATCGTAAGACACGATCTTATTTACCATGAAGAATCCTATTTATTTGTAGTATGGAAATACCCATGTGTACTTGCTTACCATCACAAAATGTCCATTTTCATATCATGAGACTTTACTGATCCATCAAAATAATTGTATTTCATGCTTTTTATGCTAAAGCACTACCTTTTTTTTATCGTCACTACCAAGCATATTGAATACCATGTACAAGTTAGTGACCATGAGCTTCAGGCTTAGATCTGTGTGCTTTTTGTACTCGTAGGAATAACAGAGCCTTGAAAAATGTATGTTGGCTTAAAATGTTGCCTTGAGTACTTTTATAAGTTAAAAAAAACAGAGAGAAACTATGCAGCCAATTTTTGGCAGCGGCAACTCTAAAAGTCCTGGTTGTAAAATCAAATACAACCCGAGACGCATTTATACAGTATTCCATTTACGGCCAAGACTTTGTGAATTTTTATGTATTGTACACCTATTTCACATTTTAAAACGTTTTTTCGTAAATGTATTTTTTCGCCTATATTGCTGGAATTGTGTATCAGTGTCATTTGTATAGTAACTCATACCATTGTGCTACAAAGTGTTTTATGTTTTTTACCTCAAAAAAAAAAAAAAAGAGCAAATATTGTACAGAAAAAAAATTAACTCAAAAAAAAAATCTTTTGAGAGAACTGGCTTTTGAATGCACAATATATTTTAGTTAAAAAGTATAATTTGTACATAATCGTAAAAAAAAAGTTCTTATTCTGTCAATGTAGCAAAGTTGTGAGTTATAATGGTGAAAGTTACCTTGCTGATTAAATATAGTAGAAACATTTTAATGTTATAAACTGTAAAAAAATAAAAATGTTTTCTGAAAGATGTTTGTTTGCTATTCTAAAATTTAATATGGGATTATTTTAAAAAATGAATGTTTTGTGTAAATATAATTTCCAAAAAAAATATTAATAAAATGTTGTAATTATATCTTGTAAAATATGAATGGAGTTGGCAGTTTTGAATTATTCTTTTATTATACAACACAATCACACATTTTTTTTTACAAATTTAAGAAAAACTTTTATAAATTTTATTTACATCTCATTTTTTATTTTTGCTTTACATATAAATTTCATGAATACAGAAATTATTCAGCCTTTTACTAGATAGAAACATTTTTTTAAATACAATTTGAAAATGATATGATTTGTTGCAGAAAAGAAATATTAACGTTATTTATATGTATTTAAAAATACAGTTTGGTTTGTATTTCAGTATGTAAGGAAATGCAATCAAAATGGCTTTTATAAAACTTCATTGCTTTAAATGCAGGCATGCCCTGTTAAAAGTTGCCATATTTAGTCTAATTTTGGAGAAACTGAGATGATTCAACTGAATTATGGTAAATTTTCAATTTTGGTCACTCCCCCATCATCTAGTCGCATAATTCTTATTTCTTGAAAATTATAGAAGTCTCAATGTTTAAACAATTTTAGTTTTATTTTCTGCTTGAAAACTGACTGAGCATCTTTCTTGAAGCAAGTTTTACAAACAGTTTTATCTGATTTATATAGTTTTTGGGAAGAAAAAAAAAAAAAAAAAAGGTAAAATATTTTTTGTAATCTTTTCAGGAATATTCCATAATACTTCAAATATATATATATATATATATATATATAAACATGTACTTCGATTAATTTTCTTGCTAAAGAAATTACTTTTGTTGCTTTTTAATCTTCCAAAAACACTGGAATAGATTTATAAGATATAGTAATACTCATTACCTCGAAAACTTCCTAAGCTTAAAGTCAAATTTGAAATATGTATCTCTGCTTAAAATATGCAGAGATTATATCTAGATGAATTTTCGGGCATGAAATATAACTTAAATTCCCTTTCTTTATAGGGCCCTTCTATTGATAATAGTGAAAGAGTATGAAAAATTGGGTAAAATTACAAATATATCATTCGTAGGTTTAAGTAACTATCGTTTTATATTGACTAAATAATTTCTGTAATCTTTTCACAAATATTCCGTAAAAAAGTTCACACAAGCATTCATTTAATAGTTTTATCAAAGTGGCAACACACACAGATATGGCAAACGATAAGGCACTGACTAGACATGAAAAAAAACTGCGAAAATATGTATGCATAAATAAAAAATAGCAAGTCGTTTTCTTTAAATTCTCATAACAAAATGCATTTTTTTTACATTTGTCTAGATATAATTATCAAAGAGGCCCAGTCCTTGTGGTCAAAGCGCTTTGCTGTGTTCTTGCTGCTGCGTAGTTAACACGCAACAGTGTATTATAGTTCATAAGCTTTTTCCAAGAAATGTCAAATAGCACATCTAAGGGATGGCTATTCTGCAACCTTTTGCTGAAAAAGTAGAAAATCATTGTGCATTTATCACTCATTGTCAAATGCGTGACGTGGAAAAAAAGCTATATTTTCCCATTTTCAACATGCATAATTTGGCTGCCAAAACGGGTGGCAACAAAACGTGACCGACACAATACATACTATCCTTTAATAAATATGAATAAAAACTATAAATCTGTCTGCCCTCACTTAGAATGGAAGTGTTCCAGAACTTTTCCAAATAACATTCAAAGGAACAGTATGAAAAAATGTTTCAAATATTGTATAATCAAGGCACTTTTTTCACGTTGTGGAGTTTTAGGCACCATTTTGCTGAGTTTCGGCACTGTTAAGCTTGGCGAGAGTTTCCCTGCACTCTCTCGCCAACAGCTGGTATTCGCTTTTGGCCTTGTTCGCATCTGCCAAGACTCGCTTGCATTCGGCGTTTATTCTCTCGGCCTCCTGTAAAAATTTAAAAAAAATGGCATTAAGAAATTAGCATTTGCCAGATATTAATTACTTTAGAATATAAAAATTATTCACACTGTTAGGTCAAAAAACTAAAGTATAGTTTTTCACTGAGAACAAGTATTAGTATGTCAGTTAGTGATAATTGGCGTTGAAATTACATGATTCTTACTAAGAAAATCCACTTTTAAAGAGAATAATGTGAGCGGATTGATATGAGCGAGGATAAAACCTGGGACCTTGTGGTTCGCAGCCGAGTAACATGACCACGATACAAAAGCAATTGCCCGTGTAGCGTAGATGTTAACTGGCTTATAAGCTTTCACCACAGATGTATTCTATGTTTCTAAGCATCCTTTAAAGATTATCCAAAAAAATTAAACTACTTTGGATTCAAGTATTGAATGGTATTATACAGAATGTAGCTCTAAGAATCGAAATTCAGTTTAAAATGTAATAATAAATTCTTTTTAATGAATATTATTGTAAATTGCGATACACATCATATAACCAGCGGTCACCCCAAAGCTTTCTCGCATACTCTCTAATAAGTGTTATCACAGAAAACGCTTTGTATTGTATTAGCGTACAATAATTATGAAATATTAACCTTTGATGTGAATTTAGCAATTTCACTGAATCTATCGTGGGATCCTTTGCGAATTATTTGGCGATTCATTCCTGGTTTGCTATTACTGTTGACCGAAAATTACCTTTTGATTTTACACACTTTTCCCAACCGATTGAAACAAAAATTCGACTCAGAACTACACTTACAATCACAAAACGACATACCAAATTTGATACATTTAAATCATTGCATTTTTGAGTTATCGCGTTTGCATGTTCATGAGGTAACAGACAGTCAACCCCTTATTGGATTCAGCTCGAAATTTGATTAGTGTTTACACTACAGATGTTAAATCTGTCTACAAAATTTCATCTATCTAGTTCTCTTCGAACATCCGGACAGACAGACTTCCTCTGAATGGGTTTTGCTAAAAATCTACCAATTTGATATGAAGACCGTATACCGAATTTCATCCTTCCAGCTCAAAGTGTTGAATTATCTTTGTCACAGATAGATAAACGAACATTTTTCAAAAATGTGCGTTTCGAAGGCGGTCTAAAACGCGAAGATTCGTCGAAATCTGGCATTCAAATATTTTGACAATGACTATACTTTCTCTATACTATCTATAGAGAAAGTAAAAATCATTCAAAACATGCCACAGGACAAAAGCATTGTATTTAGAGCTACCAAATTTGGCACGTAGTTAGTTCTTGTATAGTAAGGGCATACACTGAGTAAAGGATTTTCATATTTCTTGTAAATAAGATTAATGGAAAACGCTAAAGTTATTTTTCAATAATTTCGAAGCATATTATTGCAGTAAAATCATTTATTAGCCATTTTAAATTTTCCGAGAAATCAATTCTAATTTTGTCCAAATTTTTCAGAAATTTGAATAATATTTTTTTTAAAAAATTATTAAATTTTACAATATTGTTTTAGTAATTGTATTCATATATACACTGTTACTACGATATTGAATACATTTTTTGTGCGCTTGTAATTGTAGTTAAAACTAAAAATTTGTATTTAAAAATAATATTAAAACAGAGGAATTAAATATTATGGAGCTACAATGTTTCGGATTAAAGATTCGAATCTTTTTTTTTTTAATTCTTAATTCTTTACTTCTGCAAGTACATAAAACTGTAAATTAACCACCTTCTGGATTGTGAGATAAATTAGAATCGCAAGCAATGAAGATTATTTTATTGGATTTGGTGGAAGAATGATAATTCATATAATTTTGAATAAAAGATACTGAGAACAAAAAGACTGAGAACTAACTAATAGAAACAGAAAACATGGATACGATGAGGATACTTCAAAACAAAATTTTACTTTATCATAAAGATCAATATTAATGTAATACTAGCTACTTTTTGCTTTCAATAAATATAGAAAAAATCCAACCAGGTTATCAATAAAAGATTCCATTCTTCCCGCAGAAATAATTTATATATTGTTACGAATCTGTAATGCTGCTTCCCAGCATAGTTGGTTCCCCCATTGGAAAGAATGTTTTACAGTCATCTGTACTGGACGGAGCCCGGTGTCGCGTCGGAGGTTCCAGAGCTTGGCGATTTGGCGACGAATTTGGCGACTTTGGCGCCAAAATAGATTATACCCGAAACATCGAGAATTTTCCCGAACCGTCCAGTAGGAACCGAGATACGCCTCGAACGTTCCTAATTGGTTGAGAGGCTTCTAAGCCCCGCCTCCTGGGACCTATAAAAGAAGGAGGCCGCAGCTGCTAGGGCAGGGTAGTCGGAACGGACGATAAAGAACTGGCATTCCAGAGATAACCGGAGCAGCGACGGAGTGAAGCTAGTGCTGAACTAAGCTATGTGCTACTGTCTGTAATGGAGTTTTGTATGCTGCTGTTGTATGCTGCACGTCTCGGCTGAAGATAATCGTCTTCTGTGCTGTATACAGTTGTCGTCTTTGTGCTGTCCTGTATGTCTTCGTGTAAATAAACGTCGTTGTTTTATCTTTTACTGCCGCCTGGTGATTGAGCGTTCTCCACACCATATAACACCCACTATCCAAACGAACCCCGGAAATTTCGTAACAATATCGTTACAGGTTTGTCAGAAGACTGACTACTTGCACACAAATTTAAACTACATATACAATCGGGATTCTTCATGAACGACAGATAGATTTTTTTTTCTTTCTTTTGCGAGATATACAAGAAAGATAAGTTGGTGGACAGTGGAAATGGGCCACAGATCATTCAGTAACTTAAAAAAAAAAAAAAAAAAAAAAAAAATGCTTTCCCACTACTTTTTCCCAGAATTCCTGTTTCGAAACAGATATTCCCAGTTTTTCTTCTTTTAAAATCCGAACTTTGTGATAAATCTCAAGCAATACGATCCTCACCTGTAATGTGACTGTGACCTGAAGCATGGCGTCGCCCATCTGAGACGCCACTTTCTCGTTCTTCTCCTGTGTCGCCTCCACTTTTCTGTTGAGAAGACCCACCTTCTCCTCCAGGTTGCTCAGACTCTCGTTGGCAGAGGTCACCCTCGTGGCTAGTTGTTCCATCTTCGCGCCTATCCTTACTTCTGCAGGTTCCTCTTCTTCGCTCTGAAAGAAATGAATTTAAATGCATTTGTCTTTTTGTGTTCTATGTACTATTTGTGCCCAAACGTACATTCTAAAATAAAAAGTAATATTAAGTCATTTATTATTTATATTTTAATATAGTAATTTATATAAGTGATTTATATTTGATGATTAGTAGAAATATAAGTCATTTATTATTTTGATGGATTATATTTCTCCTGAAACTAGAGGAAGTGGTCACCCCAAAACTTTCTCGCACACTCTTTTATAAACTTGTCATGCCAGAGAACGCCTTGCATGGACTGGCGTACAATAATTACGAAATATTAACACTTGGCGTGAATTATACTGAATCTATCGTACCATCCTTGGCGAGTGTTTTGGCGATTTATCTTTGGTATGCGTTAATCGTATCCTAAAATCAAATTTGTGCTTTAGACACACTTTTTGACACAAAACTACCCTTGTAGTCACAATATACCATACTAAATTTGATACATTTAAGTCATTGTGTTATTGAATTATCGCATTCACATGTTTCTGAAAAGTACAGACCGATTGAGGGTCAAACCTTTTTGGACTTGACTCAAATTTTCATAGGTGTTTACACTATAAATATTAAATCTGTGTACTGTATTTCATTTATCTAGCTCATTTTGTTTTATAGTTCCGCTTTAATTTATATTCCAACAATCGCACAGATAGACTTCCTCTGAGCGGATTTTATTCAAAATTTGATAGAAATCTGCCAATTATGTGTAAAGACCGTATATTACTAACCGTAGACGTAGACCGTAGACGACTAACTCAAAGCGCCTTTGAGCTATCTCTGTCACAGACAGACAGATGGACATTTTCCAAAAATGTGTTTATCCAACTCAGGGTGGTCTAAAAAGTGAAAATTCGTCAACATCTCAAGTTCGAATTTTTTGACGGTAACTATACCAGAAAATAAAAAAAAAGTTTATCCATTCATGATTAGCATGCTGATTCTGTTATTTATATCCATTTTACAGATAATGTGGGCCGAGATAGCCTGGTTGGTAGGGCGTCGGATTCATGTCCCTTGGGTTGCGAGTTCGAACCCCGCCGGCTGAATACTCTCCGTGTGATGGCTGGCGCACACGAAGGTCAAAGTCTTCCATGTCGAGAGTAATACCACTGGGGGTACTGGATCAGGGGTGATCGTTCTCTGATTCAGGTCTAAATTACGATCTGTGGATGAATGAATGAAATGCGTGAATGAAGTCCGTCCGCCCCGTAAAAAAGGGCTGTGACGTGTGTGTAGCTAAGTCCTACTCTTGGCCCTAGATGGCGCTACTATAGAAACAAGAGGCGCACCCTTGGCTTAAAATCACTGCCTTCTGAAGTCAGTGAGCTTGTCTATGACGAGTGCCATTAGAAACAACAACACATAATATGGAATAATGATTATCACAAACTCCTGCAAAAAAGAAACAATCAACTCGCGTAACACAGGCTCATCTCTTGACGAATATCCATACTTTTCAGAAACAATCCAATCATTTCTATAATTTTTCACATTTTGTTTCTTAAATTCTCGTTTATTGGTATTCATATTGATTTTGAGTAAAAATTAAGACAGTTGATTCGTTTCAAATTCGTTACATATAAATTAATAGTATCAGGAAAACCAAGCTTTGCCATGCAGTATTTTTTTTTTTTTTTGTAAAATCTTGTTTTTTTTCGAAGAAATTATTTAGATATGAATCATATACTGATTACATGTGAATATTTTCCCATCTTACCTACAAAAGAACTGGTCATATAAAGAAAAAATCATGAATGCACTTAGTTTAACATGCTATTCGAATTGGTTAACACAATAATTGCATTGCTGCTATTAGATGCGAACCGAACGTATTCGTATTCAGATAATGTCATATAACGACATCTCACAAAATTTTGAAGTATCAGTAGTTTATCATCCTATGGCAACACTGCCAGTACCACAAAAATTTACGAGATGGTGCTATATGACATTGTCAGCATGAGAGCAGATAGAAAAAAGCTCTAATAGTTTAGTTATAAAAAAATATTGTTTTTTTTTTGTGTGTGTGTGCGTATGCGTGCGTGTGTATCAGTAGTTTATCATCCTATGGCAACACTGCCAGTACCACAAAAATTTACGAGATGGTGCTATATGACATTGTCAGCATGAGAGCAGATAGAAAAAAGCTCTAATAGTTTAGTTATAAAAAAATATTGTTTTTTTTTTGTGTGTGTGTGCGTATGCGTGCGTGTGTATCAGTAGTTTATCATCCTATGGCAACACTGCCAGTACCACAAAAATTTACGAGATGGTGCTATATGACATTGTCAGCATGAGAGCAGATAGAAAAAAGCTCTAATAGTTTAGTTATAAAAAAATATTGTTTTTTTTTTGTGTGTGTGTGTGTGCGTATGCGTGCGTGTGTATCAGTAGTTTATCATCCTATGGCAACACTGCCAGTACCACAAAAATTTACGAGATGGTGCTATATGACATTGTCAGCATGAGAGCAGATAGAAAAAAGCTCTAATAGTTTAGTTATGAAAAAATATTGTTTTTTTTTGTGTATGTGTGCGTATGCGTGCGTGTGTATCAGTAGTTTATCATCCTATGGCAACACTGCCAGTACCACAAAAATTTACGAGATGGTGCTATATGACATTGTCAGCATGAGAGCAGATAGAAAAAAGCTCTAATAGTTTAGTTATAAAAAAATATTGTTTTTTCGTGTGTGTGTGTGTGTGTGCGTATGCGTGCGTGTGTAAAATCGTGCTTTTTTTTTTCTCAGGATAGACACATATATAGATAAACTTAAAAAACAAAATCTTATCTAAATCTAAAATTTGTTCCGAATCGTTAGAATCGTTTCCGAGATGCACGAGAATTGCTCGTTTAAAATTATGAGATTCATAAATTGTTTTTATGAAGTAAAAGAACTTAAAATTGTTTTTAATGTAAGCAATATAACAAATTATGGAAATTCCAATTAATCTTATGGCTTACATCAAAATTTAATATTTTATTGAACTTGTCACTGAACAAACTTATTTCGATTTTCCATATTCCCATTGAACTTTGTGAATTCAAATTTGAAAAACAATCCGATATTGAAATCTCGGACTCACCTCCGAAGGAGCTCTGACATGGGCCGGCGTCCTTCCGGACTTGAGCCTCATCTCCAGCTCCTTGGTGAGGGCTGCGTGCTGGCCCAGCAGGTTGCCCACCCTCTTGTAAGGTTTCGGGGGTGTGATCTCCTCCTTGTGTTGGGGCAGATCGAAAGCGGAACTACTCCTCTGGTTGTCCGACCCACTCTCCTTGTCCCGGTCCACCTCTTCCATAGATAAACTCAACCACTTGCCGTCCCTGCAATACAAAAGAAGGTCAATATATTTACCCTACAATGCATCGTATAGCCAATTGGCTACAGATTTTTATTTCCATTTATAGACTTCACATAAATGCTCATTTCATGTTCCAAAGAGCAACAGTGAATGTTTGGAAATCTCTTTTTAAACGCTTTTTGATAAACTTTCGTAGAAAAGACCGATATGTGACAAGAGCGGTCTTAGAATTAAACTAGAAACTTGGGAAAACACCAAGATGGCTGTTGTATGAACAATTCTAACAAAATATTTTTTCTCGTCTTGTAAAAAAAACATATTGGTAACAAGGGACTTATTTTTATAGAGTTATTATAATGGGATTTGTGTCACTAGCATAATGTTTGATTTATAATATAGTCATTTGGCCCGTTGGCCCGTTGAGGAGACATGTAATATTTTTAAATTTTATGAAAAAAATAATTCAGTTTTTTCATAATTTTCCTAAATTATATACAGCTATCAAATCACACATTTTTTCTGTAATTTTTTTTTAAAAAAAATCATGTATTCAAACACCAAGGCACGCATCCATTTGACAGAAGATATGAACTATGAATGATATTATATTAGGCAAAGATTAGATCGTATGAATTTGATGATTTTGGATTTTGATTTCAATAATGTTCCTGAATTTAGAGTTGAGCAAACAGTTACACAGAGTGTTCTTTTAGTTCTTCACTGTTAGCAAATATAAGTAGGGTTTTAATTGTAGTTTAGTTTAGTTATATTAACATCCCGTTTAAAAGCAACACTAGGGCCATTTTGGGACGGTCCTCGTCATTTTGAACCGCGGTCAGATGACGAGGACGACACCTGAGCTGGCACCCCTCCCTCTTCCACACCACTCCACACCAGTGGGAGGATGTTGGCCGGGACGTTTAACGTGCACCAGACCCGCTTACATGACGGTTCTTCGGTGGAATCGGGTCTCGAACCTGAAACCCTCCGGTTCCGAAACCGAGACCTTACCACCAGACCACCGCGTCCCTTATATCTAAGTAGGGATAGTTATTATTAGGGTTGGATCATACGGTCATAGCAGTAATGAATTACTCATTTAGAAGAATAGTTTTAGAATTATGTAATCACAAGAATCGTTTTAAAATTGCGTAAACAATGGCAAAGTGTGTTTTTCTCCGATTCTTTGCTACAAATAAGCATAGGTATTCAAGTAAGTCATTTTTCATAGGAAACATTTCATTCATTATTTTCAATAAACTTCTATCCAAATAAATTCATTCATTAGTAATTGAAAACAGTTATACAGTGACGGTTATGCATAGCATTTTCAAATTACATATTTTATACTAAACTTTACAGAACATAATTCTTTCTTCTAAAACGAATCATTACATCATAATTTACCTGTTGTGCAAAAGATGGAGTTGGTTCGATTTTGTACCGCAAGTTCCGCACACGTAAGATTTTACAGCATTAACACTTTAAAGGGCTATTTTTTTCTAGTCATGATATATTAAACTATTTTTAGGATTGTGATTGGCTTAAGAAAAGTGACTCTTTTAGCTTATTAGATAAATTTCTTTTGATTCATGAATTAATTTGGTTCATTAATAATTAAGTAACAAATCAAGGCACACCATTTTGTGTGACATAAGGAAATGAAGCATCTAAGTTTCCGTCTGATTGAAATATTTGTGAGAACTTACGCAAAACTGCATAATTCCATACAAAGATTGATGAATGGTGGGAAGCATACTTCCCATGGCCCTAGAAAGGGTTAAACCAGAAATCCATTTAATGATGATTGAATTTCGATGATTAACTCATCTTACGAATTTTGTTTCCCCAGTCAACAAAAACAATAACTGGCGCCTGGGACATATGATTTTTTACGACCAGCTGTTATCAGCGATTTAGCAAATGTAAATATAGCATTTCCACGCCCACTTATAATATTTCACTTTAAAATATGACAAACACACTGATCCAATGTATCATGGCGCCTGGAACAATTAAACCTTCCACCCACAACCACTGGCCACTACGCCATTACCAAAAGGTTGGAAATGAAAAGTGTTTCAAAAATTGAGGTTTATAGTAAAATTAAAACTTTTCTACAATTATCAACAAAAATACAAATTGAAAAAAAAAACATTTTTAATAAAAAAAATCCGTTTTATTTGAATAAATCAGAAGCAAAACCATTTTTCATTTACAGTTTTGTCGAACTATTTAGAAGATTAGATGAGAAGAGAATGAACTGAAACTCACGGCGGCGACTTGGATGAAGGACTTGAATCGCCCTCGCCGGCCGCATTCGGCCTCTGTGCATCCGAGAGACTGATGGACCTCTGCCGAATATCGGCTTCCTCTACGGAACGACTCTGGAAATGAGCAGAAATGCATAAAAATTAGAATAATACTGTATAGCAATGCAAGAACAATAGTCATTAAATGAGCCACTCAATAATACTTTTACCAAAAGCAAGTTGCAATTTGAATTCTTTGACTGCCGCACTGAGTTTCTTACAATGTAATTTCTAAAAGCCCGTGAGTCCCACGGCAGTCAAAGTATTAAACTCTCAACTATTTAACAATATTCCTCCATATCATTTTTTTTTTCTACTTTCTCTTGTACGAAATATAGAGGAAAAATTGTAATAATTGAAAAATTCGAGCTAGAACTTTTGATGAATCTCCATGTTCCAGACCTTCCTAAGTCTGAAAAACACATTTTTGGCATTATGTCTACGTGTCTGTGAACACGAAAGCTCAAAAGCGCTTTGAACTTGAAGGATGAGATTTGCTGTATGAATTCACGATAACAAATTTATAGATTTTTAACAAATTTTAGATGAAATTCATTCACAAGAAACCTGGCTGTCCTGCTGTTCAAATATAAGTTAACTTGATAGTTACAAAACGCAAAGACCTAGGCAAATAAGATTTGGTGCATAGGTTTAGCATCTAAAATATAGATACATATTAAATTTTCAACCAAATCTACGAAGCGGTTGATTGTTTATCTATCTATGTTTTTGCATGCATAAAAACGTCTTAATTCATAAATACAGTGATTTAAAAAAAAATGAAATTCGGTATGCTATCTTGTGACTACAGTTGTAGTTTCTTGGGAAATTTTGGTGTCAATATGTGGGCAATAACATGTCCCAAATATCACGTGATTATCACAACAGATTCAGTTATATATTAAATTCACGGTTCGCCAATGCCATGCAAAGAATTCAAGCCTTGAACAAATGCCCACAAATTTATACTGGGGAGAAGGATAGAAAATTTATTATAGAGCATGCGAGAAAGTTTTGGAAAGACAACTCCTGCTGGTATTCTTTAATACGAGCTATGCAAGGAGAAAATACAGCAATCATGAAAAGTATTGTTACGATTCCTTGATGCGGCTTCCCAGCATAGTGGGTTCCATAGGAGATCCCAGAGTTTGGCGACGAATTTGGCGACTTTGGCGCCAAAATAGATTATACCCGAAACATCGAGAATCTTCCCGAGCCGTCCAGCAGGAACGGGGAGATACGCCTCGAACGTCCCTGATTGGTTGAGAGGCTTCTAGTCCCTCCCCCCGAGACCTATAAAAGGAAGCACCCGCAGCTGCTGCGCAGCGGCTGGCTCTGAACAAATAATAGTATATCTCACAGTGTAAACAAATCTCTCTGCCGGCTACACACTCCGATCCGCACTGCAACCCAACGCACCCTCCCCACTGCTGCTGACTTCCTATTGGACGGCGTTCCACCCTCCTCTCCCTCTCCATCAGGGGACTACTCTGCTTCGCAGAGTAGCGCCAGTTCCAGTGCTACCATCACACGCTAAGGGACATTGAAAGACCACGGCAATCATGTGAAGCCAAGTCAACTTTCATCAACTTCCAGCCATCTACAGGAGATAGCTTCTGTTGGAAGCGGGCTCTCCTTTAACCTCTACCACTCCTGCTGAGCAGCGGTAAATTGAGAAGAAGTCGGAAGCGGCAGAGCAGAACAGAGTAGGGTGAACCAGTGGAGTCGAAGAGTAGTCGGAAGCGACGGTGAAGAACTCATCTTCCAGGGACTAGCGGAGCAGCGACGAAGTAGAGCTGCTGTGTATACTGTTGTATGCTGCACGTCCCGGCTGAAGATAATCGTCTTCTGTGCTGTATATAGTGTCGTCTTTGTGCTGTCCTGTGTGTCCTCGTGTAAATAAACTTCATTGTTTATTTTCTACTGCTGATTGAGCGTTCTCCACACCATATAACTCCCACTATCCAAACGAACCCCCGGAAATTTCGTAACAATATAATTCCGAAACTTTTGAATTTCCATATTCTGATCTCACTGAATCTCAAAACGCATTACTGGAAGTAGTATGTCTCTCTGTCTGTACATATCTGAGTAATAACTAAAAAACACAATGCCTGAAACAAATGAAATTCGATGAATGGATCTTTCTATGAAATTTTCATATCGCTATCCAATTTTTGTTCGAAACCATCAACTGGAAGTATTATCGCTTCCAAAATACATGCCCGATTTTCTTTTTTATTCGATGATACCAAATACAAAATGTGTTATATTGTATAAATAAGTCAGGTTCACTTAGAGAAGATTTTATTTATTATTTATTTATTATTTTGTAAGTGGAAATTCACGTGATTTAAATGCAAAGGAAGAAGAAAAAATGCCAAAGAAACATTTTGGAATTTTAATAACCAATAAATGCATTAAAGGAAACTTGGAAACTGAAGATCTGCTAGTATCAAGCGGTTCAAAATTCCGTTAAACAACTCCGTGATTAACTGATAAAATACAGCACTTTTTTCACAATTTTGTTGAAATCCAATTAATTACTTTGTTCAAATCTATTCAAATATTTTTACAATTATCACATAAAAAATGAGTGTGAAAATGAATAAAGGTGAATTAAACAAGTATATACAGGGTTCGAATGGAAAGGCAATTTTTAAAATTAGATTTATTCACAATTCTAACTTGTGCAAACAAATCAATACTGATTGAGAAAACATACAAATCAAGTTTAAACTGATAAAATTTTTCTGCGTCAGGCGATGAATTTCGGATCACACCACAATTTGTTCAATTATATTAACCACAGTGCAAAAGATAATATTTAGATAATTTTGCTAAATGAACTAACTGCATGTGCTTTTAACAAAAATTCTCTGGCGATCGTAGTGTTTTCTGTTCTGAAAACACGAAATTCAAATAGTTTTAACTGTTCAAATGATCAGAAAAGGCTTCCCTCTCAACTTTCAATTATATTAACCCTTTAAACGGCCATTTTTTTCTAGTCATTATGTTTAAATATTTTTAAGCTTGAAATTAGAATAAGAAAAGGGATTCAGTTAGCTTATTAGATACATTTAATTTGATTCATTAACTAATTTGGTTCATTAATAATTAAGTAACAAATCAAGACACATTTTGTGTGAGATAAAGAACCGAAGTATCTTAGTTTTTGATTTACTAAAAAAATTTGTCAGAACTTATGCCAAACTACATAATTTCATACAAAGATTGAAAAATTTGGTGGGAAGCATACTTCCCACAGTCCTAGAAAGGGTTAATACAAAATGGCGCTTTTTATGTAAAATAGTACAATAAAATCAGCGGGAGAAGTTTCCTCAACACTTTCTGGCATATCCTCTAATAAAAATATTAACCCAAAGAACGGCTTGTGTTGAAGAAAAATGTTTCTTGTAAATGGAAGGCGCTGGATGCCACCATGTTTGTTTAACTGTAACTGTGACGTTACTGCGTGACGTCATTATTTACATATAGATAGAGTGAAACAATCACGTGTGAATGCTCGGCGGTTGTTCTGAATAAATATGCTTTCATTTACTGGTTGAAGACTGAATTACTACCAACAGCGCCCGGCATCTGTTAGATGCAGCTCCAGAATTTAGATTTGCTTTTGTTCCTTACACATTGCATGGCAATGTTGTACAATAGTTACAAAGTATTAACATTTGGTGTGAATGTAGCATTTTTTTTACAGAACTATTGCGTGATCCTTGGTGATGATCCCAGGAGTAAAATGAATAGTATCCGAAAATCGAATTTGTATTTCAAACAAGTTTTTCCTAATCGATTGATGAACCATATGATAGCAGCAATCTAAAGGAAAGTATTAAAAACTTGGGATTGGATGGAAATTCCGTTTTCCAGCAGGACAACGACCCCAAACAGAATGCACGTAACCTCAAAATATGGTGTCTTTTTCATTGCAAGCAGCAGTTACACACACCACCACAGTACCCCGACATCAATGCCATTGAATATTCGTTGGTCATACTCGAAAAGGTGGTTCAAAAACACAAAATTAGAAACAAAATCCATTTAAAACAAGTGTTGCAAGAATAATGGGGTAAAATATCTTCAAATACCACCAACAATGGGTCGAATCGGTACCATGACATTTAGAGACCATTTTAACAGCCAAAAGACATGCAACTTAATAGTGGCACTTTGTTTCTATGCGTGATATTGCAAATATTTCATTGGTGTATTCTCATTTTTTTTGAGGCAAAAATCTGCGTATGTCCATTTAAAATGCTTCTGAAACTTTACAATTTAGAAATTTTTGGTTGATTTTTCTTTATTTTTACTCTAAATTATACCATTTGATATGGGTAAAAATAAAAACATGTTTGCACGTCCCGGTAATGTGTTTTTTATATTGAAAGTCGGATTTATCAAGTAAAAGCAAGGTTTACTCTCAATTTTTTGAGCCACTGTATATTTAAATCACTGCGCTTTTGAAATCTCGCATTTGCATGCTTCTGAAAGTACAGACGGTCAACCTCTTGGAATTCACTCAAAATTTAATAGGCGCTAATACTATAAATGTTAAATATGTGTACCGAATTTTATCCATTTGGCTCTGTTCGTTTTGTAATTGTCGTGTTAACTTATATTCAAAGAGCCGGACAGTGTACGGAATTTACGCAAAATTTCATAGAAATCTATACATTTGTGTAACTACCATGCACCAAACTTCATCCGTCTAGCTCAAAGTGTTTGAGCTATCTTTATCACAAACCCACAGATACAAAAAGGATAGACAAACTAACAGACATTTTCCAAAAATCTCTCTCTCTCTCTCTTTGTTCTTATACAGGAAAATAAAAATTGCCTACTCTATAAATTAAATGTTTACTAGTAAATTTACTGTTAATCAATCAGACCATTTTGCAAGGTTTTCACTGATATCGTAATTTTCTCTGTAGTAATTAATCTTCATATATCATCCAATAATGGAATTTTTACATATAAATTTAACCTAAGATATTTTCTCCTATAACAAGTTCATTCTTTTGTCTATTCCAGGGCGTGATGTCCCTAACATAGACCACAGAATTATTTCCGACACAAAGCTGTTAGGGCGCCCCACCTGTCATTTTCATATCCAAACGCCCAAAGTCTGGCGCCGACGGCCATTTTGCGCTCCAGCCGAACTAATCTATACTCGCATGTATGAATGTAGGCAGACACCTTTAATGAATGAAATACTTGCACTATGGTTACAGGATTTCCCATGACGTGTTCTTTAACAGAGTAGTACATTAGACTACGAAATACGCAGTCCTTAATCGCATGTGTATATATTCAGATGTCACGATAGCTTACGTAAAGTGGCTTTGTTTTTACTTTCTCGCGTACAAAGAAAAAGTACTGTAATCCTCATAAAATTGGACCTTTAGATTTTGACGAAGCTCCACGCCTAAGATCTCCTGAATCCGAAAAGCACATTTTTGGAATTATATCTGCCTGTAAGCCCTTTAACTCAAAAGCAGTTTTTCTAGAAGGATTAAATTCGATACATCGTCCCCGCACCACATTTGTAGATTTTTTATCAAATTTTAAAAGAAGTCTATGCAGAGAAAGATATAACCGGTTGTTCGAAATAAATATGATAGCTACAAAATATAAAGATCTAGATAGATAAAGTTTGGTATTCAGGTTTAGCATCTAAAATGCAATTTCGTATCAAATCTTGAATAAATTCCATCAAGGGGTTGACCGCCTGGCAGAATCTACTCTCGCTTGTATGTAAACACAATAAATGAAGACCGCAATGACTAGCATGAATGAAGAAATCTTATAACTGCAATAAAGTAATTCAATTCGATACATTATCTGAAGCAATGTTTTTAAATGCTATGATGGAATTCAAACTCTCCATCAAAACATTCAAACACGTGCTTTTGCCAATCATTAAATTAGTTGCAGGATTTTCACTTCCTTTTTTATTTCGTTATATATACACTTTGTAATTTGTAGTAAACTACTTTAACCCTTTAAAGGGAAATTTTTTTCTAGTCATATTATGTTAAAATAATTTTAGGCTTGAAATTAGATTAAGAAAAGGGATTTATTTAGCTTATTAGATAAATTTAATTTGATTGATTAATTAATTTGGTTAATTAATAATTAAGTAACAAATAAAGACATTTTGTGTGAGATAAAGAACTGAAGCATCTAAATTTCTGACTTACTAAAAAAATGTGTCAGAACTTATGCCAACCTACATAATTTCAAACAAAGATTGATAAATTTGGTGGGAAGCATACTTCCCACGGCCCTAGAAAGGGTTAATTAAACTCATGTGTTTTTGTCATATCAAATTATAAAGCGAAATGTCTTTTTAAGAAATGCATCTTATATTGATAATTAACAACCTAAAAACTCAATAATCTAGGCGAGCAAACTAGTCGCTAAAGGTAGCTAGTTTATAATAATTCAACGAGATTTATAACAAACACATTTAAGTTGAATACTTTAAATTAATTAAAAAGAACTTCCTGGTTTTTACACTATTGCACAAGTTAATAAGAATAGATTCAACAAGCTACACTCCACTAATCCAAACTATTTATTTTTCCAGCTTTCCTATTTGCATTACTAACTACAAGATTAGTGGTTTATAACAGCGCGTGATCACACGTTCGCCTACAACATGTGATCATGCATTTAGTGGTATCTCATTTCTGGTCTGCTTTGCGGTCAGGAATATGACGAAATGAAACAAAGGACAAATGCTAAGAAACCGTGAAAGCTCCCAGTTATTTTGTCGCATGCCAAGTAGGCTGTAAAATTATATTATAATTGGATAGGTCATTTCAAGCCTTATTTGCTTCGAAATCTTCTTAACAAAGAAAAAAATTATTTTTCTCATTTATTAACTTTTTTCGTCAGATGTCAGAGCATGATTCAAATTTCCATTCCTTTCAAGAGCTAAAGGATGTTCCAAAATTAACGCATTTGAATTTACCACCATTCGTGCAATAAAGTGTTCGCAACCTTATTAAAAAAACTTCATTTGTCAGTTGATGGTTTAGGGTTAGTAAAAATGGAGCGTTACAAGATAGAACAACGTGTCTTCATTGTTGAGCAATATTTCAAAAATAGTGAAAATCTGGCTGCCACAGTTCGAAAATTTGAGAATCGGCCCCCTAGATCGTTTGATTTAACACCATTGGATTTCTTTTTATGGACTTATTTGAAGCCAAAGGTCTATACCAACAAGCTCACAAATTTTTTTCCTTTCAATTGTTATATTTTTATTGAATCGTAAAGTACACAGGATAGGATTATGTATGAAATAACACATAGAGAAAATGGCCTCTACGGCTTTGCTGGCACATACGCATTCTTTTGTCGACATTTACCATGGCCATTTTGCATAAATTGGCTGAATTTCGTGGATGCAGCGTTGAATTTCCTCCTTCAATGGAGATGTGCTTGTGGACTTGTTGGCATAGACCTTTGACTGCAAATAACCCCATGAAAAGAAATTCAATGGTGTTAAATCACGCGATCTAAGGGGCCAATTTCGAAGTTTTTAATATTTTTGAAATCTTGTTCAGTGATGAAAACATGTTGTTCTATCGTGTAACACTCCATTTATACTAATCCTAAACAATCAATTGTTATATGCTTTTTTAATAGGGTTTCTAACACTTTACTGGCCGAATGGTGGCCAATGCCAATCTTACGTTAATTTTGGGACACTTTTTATAAATACAAAAGAATAAACGAAAGTATGTGAGTTTCATATTTCTCAGACAATGCAGCCGATAATGGTATACTGTACGCATAAATTATGATGCATCCTTTGAAGTTTGAACCTTTCATTATGACTGTATTTAGAAATTAAGTCGAAATGCGATCAACTAACTACGGCCTTGTAACTTGATCTGAATTGCATCGTAATATTTTAAAGTATGTCACGATATTTCGTTGCATACCAAACGACTACGTTAATTACGTCATCAGAAAAATAATATCCAAGGATAAATGTGGAACTAAGCCCATATTAGGTTATAAGCTTAACCTTTTGACCTACGAATCCACTTAACTTCCTAATTAGATGACACATCTTATTTTGGACATTTATTATTATTTGAATTCCTATAATAATATAAAAACATTTGAGGTGCTGAAGCGCTTTTAAGTGATTTTTGCATTTTAAATTACTTAAAACTTTTACTTACTTGCAGATTTAAAATTAAAAATTCTGTAATTCAGTTAGACTCGTCATTGTAAGCAAAGAAATTGAACAAATTCAGAGAACTTTCTTGAAAAATGTTTGAAGGTCTGATTTTTATATATATATATATATATATATATATATATATATAAAAGATGGACAATGTGTTTATGTCGATTATATTATCATTTACCAATCCAGCGGGAGTGGCTTTCATGCAATTTTCTTGCATAATCCTTAACAAAGGTAATATCCCCCCAAAAGAATAAAAATTATGAGCCTTTACATGACCTTGAACAGCACGAGTTTCGGATTTTTATTTTCAGAGACACGCAGATGAGAGTTGTATGATTTATAGTATAGCAAAGAAAGCCAAATATTCATTTTGATTACCTTTTTCAGTTCCTACTATTAGCTCACACACTCTCTCTCTCTATATATATATCTTGTTCAAATTTTCAATCGTTAATAAAATACTTTTTATTCATCCACTCAAGTTCAAATACATTTTTTTAAACTTGTAGTGGATGACACTTGATGTTAATACAGTTTTTTTCAAATATTAATTAATTAAATTTATCCAGTAATTTCTATTTGGTCGTCAAATCCATCGCCCTGTCGCCAAATGATCGCCAAGTTTGTCACCAATTTTGTAACTATTTAATAAAAAGTAACTAAAATAAAATAAAAAAAATGCTGATCTAAGAAGGAATTGACTTAAAAAATTTGTTTTATATGTTATTTATTTTCCCCGAAAAATCAAAAATTAAAATCTAGCACAGAAATTACAATATTAATAAAAATATCACATAATAATTTTTTTTTTTTTTTGTTAGAAGCGTTGCCGTTTTTAGTTATCGCAGTTGTGTGCTTGCAGAAGCACAGACTGAAAGTCAGTTAACCCCTTTGGCAGATATGGTTTCAAATTTGATACGCCTCTGCGTATTAGATATTAAATCTGTGCATCAAATTTTATCTACTAATTCTTTAAGCTCGGTTATTCGAGTACAACTGAATTCGATTACAACAAGTAATCGAATTCACTTGTACTCGGATAAAATGAAAATTCCACAGAATGGATTTAGTTCAAAATGTGATAGAAATCCATAAATTTAGTGTAAAAATATATAAGATTTCCTCCATCTAGCTGAAAGCGTTTTTGAGGTACAAATAGACCGACAGACAATTCCAAAAATATATTTTTCGGAGTGAAGGAGATCAAGAATCGGCATCTTGAATTCGATTTTTTTTTCCACGATTACAATTTTTTATCTTTTTATATTTCATTCGTACACGAGAAAGTTAAAAACCTAAATAAATCTAACAAAGCGAGCATCCTTCGCAGATTTAAAATCTTACTTATTTGCAATTTTTATTCTATTCGTAATCTATTTCACTATTATATCATTTCGAAGATTTCGTCTCCTTGATTTGACCTCTCTTATTCATTAAGTACTTAAAAGACTAAATTAATTAGAAATCTGTAAAAAATTAAGTACAAAGAAAAGAAGATAATAATTATATCATTAAAACAACGTGGACATTCTTTTCCTTTTTTTCTCCAGAAAGCATTTCAGTAAATTACGTAGCAATTAAAAGGGATCTAGAGTCTCAAGAAATATAAAGAGCGTTGACAACAAAGTTCATGACCGTAAACAGAGCGGCGAGAATTCCTGCTATACGACAAAAAAATAAAATATGAATTGAAGTGAAAGAAATAATGAGAGGGGGAAAAAAACCGTGAGGGTGGTTTTGGAACAATTCCAGCATTTCAATTTGCTAATTTAGTACGTAACAATCACAATTGCGCTCTTTAAGTGTAATTATAGAATACGTGACGACGTCAATGACATCAGAATGAATTTTTTTTCTCTCCACTTAATCGTTTGGCGAGGGATTGAATTCCATTACAGAATCTGGCAACTGTGAAAATGTCCAATTTTTGGAACGCGTTTTTTTGTCTTGTAGTCACAGCTGAATAATAATGAATGGGTTATTTGAGAGCGAAATTTAACAGGTTAGACAGGTGTCTATTTTTCCAAATTTCTTGGGAACTTATTTATCTAAAATAATTTATTTGCTTTAAACAATAACAGAATATTTAAATAAAAGAAAACTGGTCAAAATGCTAGAATAATTATTAAAAATTCTGAAATATTTTTAATTCTAGAATTTCAAAAATTAGAATGAAATGATTATAGCTTTGTTCTAGCGCTCCCTATTGTATTGGTGATAATAAACATTGATAATCAAGTAATTTTCAACTGCCAGATTAAATAAAAGATTAAAATAAAATGAAAACAAAGAATTAGATTATATGGATATTTACTTTCAAGTTTATAATTAAATATATTATTATGTGAAACACATGAAATAAAGGAGTTTAGCAAAATGGAAAGCAGTAATGCTAAAAATTTATTTTATATATTGATATAAACTCACTTTTTCAGTTTCGAGTATACGAAGTATAAAATATTGTAATCGCCAAAAAAATCGAACTCAAGATTTCGACGAATCTTCGCGTTTTAAATCTCCCTCAGTTCGAAGTTTAGTTTAGTTATATTAACGTCCCGTTGTAAAGCAACACTAGGGCTATTTTGGGACAGACCTCGTCATTTTGAACCGCGGTCAGATGACGAGGATGACGCCTGAGCTGGCACCCCCTCTCCACACCACACCACACCAGCGGGAGGACGTTTGGCATGTCGGATTTAACGTGCAACAGATCCCCTTACACGACGGTTCATCGGTGGAATCGGGTCTCGAATCAAGCCGCGACCTTACCACCAGGCTACCACGGCCTCCCTCAGTTCGAAAAACACATATTTGGAAAATGTCCGTCTGTCTGCGACAAAGATAACTCAAAAGCGCTTTGAGCTAGACAATTGAATTTTGGTATTAGGTCTTTACACCAAATTTGCAGATTTCTGGCAAATAGTGAGCAAAACCTGTTCAGAGAAAGTCTGTCTGTCCGAATATAAGTTAACATGATAATTAGAAAAAGAAGAGATCTAGATGGGTAAAATTCGGTACGCATATTTAACATCTATAGTGGAGACACCTGTTAAATACAGCGCCAAATCTATGTACGGGTTCATTTTTTTATTCCGTACGGATCTTGAACTTAAAACCCTCCGGTTCCGAAGCCAAGACCTTACCACCAGACCATCACGGCCCCGACAAACGGTCAAATTCTTATGGGATTCGACTCAAAATTCGATAGGTGTTTACGATATAGAAGTTAAATTCATGCGCAAACTTTAACCCAAAGCTCTTTTCGTGTTGAAGATATGTGTTAATTTATATTCTAACAACCGGACAGATTCCCTCTGAACAGATTTTACTCAAAATTGGATAGAAATCTACAAATTTGATGTAAAAACCATATACCAAATTTGAGCTGTTTAGCTCAAAGCGTTTTTGTCACAGAGAGATGGACATTTTTGAAAACTTATTTTCCAAACTCAGGAAAGTCTAAAACGCGGAGATTCGTCAAAATCTCGGGTTCGAATTTTTTGACAATTATAACATTTTTTCTATATTTATACAAGAAAGTAAAAAGTCTCTTAATAGTATCAATACTTTCTTCCTCAATTTTGCCATTAAAAAATATTTTTTGGCATATTTTTCAATAATAAATCACAATGTTGCAATGAAATTCTAACAGTTTTCATTGTTTCATCAGATACTTAAACACGTCATTTTCTTCATTACTGAAAACTAAGCAAAAAAAAAAAAAAAAGAGAGATTCTGATAATTTTTGAAGCAGTTTTTACCTGAGAAATCTGAAGATGAAATTACATTACCGTAAAAGACAATGTGCAATTTGAAATACGTGCAAGTTTTCCACATCACTATGATTTTATGGGACTCGACTTCAATAGTTAAACACCCCTTTGGTTGTGAGGAACATAAACATCAAATAATACATAATATATTTCATTTAAAATAAAAATGCAGCCAATATCCTTAGCGAATCAACTGGTCACCAAAGGGGTAAGTTTCTCATGTAGGCGATAAAAATAATACGACTTCACTTTATCACAATAATTTACAAACCGCAAAAATCGGCGATGCATTTGTTATCATTCAGATGTTTAGACAAATATAACTCATTTTACTTTATCGTTTTATTCAACAAAAGAAGTCATTAAACTTATTCCAAAGAATCAAGTTATGAAATGTTTGTTTTCGATTTTTTAATTCGAACTCAACCAACCCACATTTCCTTGAAGAGCAATCAGCGATGAAACAATCCCACGAAGTCGCTTTTAAGTCCCTTATCAACAACCGGTGCAACATGACAAACTGCATTCGAAAAATAAATAGCATTGTTTAAACGTTCGATAACACACCGGGCTGACGGAACGCGTTTTGTTTGATAACGACCTTTCGCAAAATGTAATGATGTGGTAATACTTCTAGAAATAATAGTAGAGAGAAAATAAAAATATATATGCCTCTTTTTTATTTTCTCATAAACGAAGCATAGAGAAAGTATTGAAATCGTTAAAAAAGTTTGAACTCGAGATTTTGAAGAATATTCATATTTTAGACCTCTTTGAGTTTGAAAAATATCTGTCTTTCTGAGACAGATAACTCAAAAACACTTTGAGCTAGACAGATGAAATTTAGTATACGGTTTTTACGTGAAATGGGCAGATTTTTATCAGATTTTCAGGAAAATCCATTCAGAGGAAGTCTGTTTGCCCCACTGTTCGAATGTAATTTCACAAAATAGCTACAAAACGAAAAGCGCTCGATAAATAAAATTCGGAACAACAGATTTAATTTCTATTGTGTAGACACCTTACAAATTTTGAACTAAATCCAACAAGAAGTAGATCTATGTCGGTCTGTACTCTTACAACCATGCAAACGTGATGACTCAAAATCGCAATGACTAAAATATATCAATTTTGGTTGCGACTTTGTGATTACAATTTTAGTTCTGTGTCAAATTTTTGTTTCAGTTGATTGCGTTTAGTTTAGTTATATTAAAGTTACGTTGTAAAGCAACACTAGAGCTATTTTGGGACGAACCTCGTCATTTTGAACCGCGGTCAGATGACGAGGACGACACCCGAGCTGGGAAAAACGCGTCTAAAATACAAATTCTTTTTTCGGATACTATTAGTTTCATGGCAGGCACTAATCGTCAAAAAACTCGGATCCAAACCTAGGATTTTTTTTTTATAGATTTGATTAGTTTTTGATTCGAATTCATCAGAAATGCCAGATTTTTTTAATTTTTTTTTCTTTTATTGTTGGATTTTTTTTATTAAGAAAATAATAAAATATGATCTACATTTTGTTTTATTTTCGTTAATTCGAACGCAAAATTAAAATTGTATTTTTTATTTGTAAATTATTTTTGTTAATTAAACGCCTCTGTACCTTTTCTAGGCTCTTCAAACTCTCGCATATTTTACAAGTGAACAATATTTCCAATAAAAAAATCAATACATATTTATAATAATAATAATATTGTATAATACTAAAATCTTAATATCGTAAATCAATAATTCGTAATAATTGTATATAATATACAATAATAAATATACTAGTTAAAGCTTTGAATGCACGAGATGTGAATTGTATTGTTTATTTTGAAGCTTTATTGCGATTATTATTTATTAAATTCAAAGTGCAGCAATCCTGTTTTTATAAACATTTAATTTATTGAGATTGGATTGGATGTAATAATTCTCTGGAAATCGAAACCGCACCGAAAACACAGTTCACTAATCGAGTTTCTATTTAATTCCTTAAGTTCCAACGTAAAAAACTGGTAAAACAGTAGGTAAAAGTACTATAATAGTAAATTTAAATTTCACTAAAAATTCCGATTTTCTTCAAGAACGGAAATAAATTTTTATGGGGTCTTTCTCCTATAAGGAAAGACAAGTTAAAATCAGAGGAGTTAAAGTTAATACGGTCTCTATAAAAGTCCGAACACTCAATTAAAATATGACGTATAGTCAAAGGAGCATTGCATGAACCGCACACAGGTGGAGATTCACCGAATAGTAAGTGTCTGTGTGTGATACGTGAATGGCCGATACACAGTCGAGTTAAAATGACATCAAATTTTCTGTTGAAAGTTGAAGTCCATGTCGTAATATACGGTTTTACTTCGTGGAGTTTATTATTTACTTCTTGATTCCAGTCATTTTGCCAAGTCTCCAGCATCCACTTACGTATTGTGCTCTTTATATCAGTGTAATGAAGAGGCTGCGGGCGATATGTAGTAGCAAATTTAGCTGCAGTATCTGCCTGTTCATTACCTGTTATGCCGACATGCGCTGGTATCCATGAAAATAAAATTGTAAAGCCTCTCCTATGCAGATGGGATTGCAAACGCTTGATTTCCCGTGTAAGACTATGAGAATTCTTACCACCATTCTCGATCTGATCCTAATATTAATGATCTACTCACTCCATGTTCACCTGGCTGCCCAGGAGCTATAGAATTTATTGAGATTATTGTTTTTAAAATTGTTAAATGTGAATTTCAAATGCCTCTAATAGAATCCCAAGGTTTTGGTAGACACTTCTAATACGATTCAAAAAGAAGACAAATTGATAGAATTACCATGAACTGATTTAGAGTAAATAAAAGAGTTAGTAAATAAAGAGTAAAACACAAAAATAACTGAATATTTAATTTTTTTTTTCAATTCAGTCCAATCTTAATCCAAGGAAGAAACTCCTCAATCGCAAATTAAGACAAAAATAACAACAGCACTAGATGAGAGTCGAACCACATTGATTACAGTAGCAACAAGTGGATAAAAAAATACAATTCCAGATATTGTTGATTAGTCAAACCGAATAATAAGCATTGCTTTAACCAAAAATATGTAAAGAACAAACTAAGCTATTGGCTATAAAATAAAATGAAGCATCGATAATATGTAAATAAGGAGTCCATTTGAATGTGAAAGTGCGTAAAACATCTGTTAAAGACACACACACACACACCAGTTGCGATTTAGCATATCAGTCCAAACCTGGCCATAAATGGGGTCGTATATTAAATTTGCGGGGTCTTCTCAAACACTCTTAAGGGAGTTATCATTGGGGGGGGGGAGTCTTTACCCTTTGCAAGCAAAGCTTCATTTAATAGACCAGCAGAAGAATTTTAAAAAGAATAATTTAAAACTTTAATAAAAAAATAATGCAATTTAGCTTTAAGATAGTACGTCAAAAGTAGTTAATAAATGCATCTATTATTTTTAAACTGTGATAGGGTAAGCAATGAACTATCCCAGTACAGGACGCTGTCTCGTGAGATTTGATTATAATTATGGATATTTTTACTTTTATTTTTAGCTGCTTGAAAAACTTTTCTTTAATCTAGTATTAAACGTTGATATATATATTGTTGATTTTTGTGTTCGGATTGCGTTTAACAAGGAGAAATAACGATAATATATAGAACATCTCCTAAATGAGGAGATTTTTATATTTACGATTATTTTATATTTTAATTTTTTTATATACACGATTATTTTATATTTTAATTTTTTTAATGCTTTTACCAACTGGCCTTAGGATAAGCTGGTTGGCGAGAGTGGTAATTTTTTTAAAAATCAAAAACTGTTAGGAATTTGATTTTAGCTTTAAGGTATTATGTCAAAATTAGTACAGCATATCACTTTCTTATTGATTTTCCACCTTTCGAATCGTGGCAAAGTTTCACAGGCAAAAACACAACCACGATTGCAATAAATAAATAAAAATTGAAGGCGATTCGAGCTTTTAATTCGGAACACCGTAGTACAATAATTTTTAGGAATGATTCGATTATCTCTATTTTGTTTTTAAAATTGACGCTAAATTACATAGCGACGATAATGCGAATACGGAAAAATTATTGAGCGTCATATAATGTGCGTAAATAATGTACAGTAAAAGAATTAAAACTACCGTTCTAAAAAAAAATTCACAATATTTCTAAAGTTTAAAAAAATTTAAATGTTTTATGAAAATAAAATTATTGTAACTAAAAAAACCCTCCTTATGGTTAAGTAATACTAAGTTTATATTATTTATTATAACAAACACCATAATGTAATATACTCGCATATCCACTATGGAATAGCCGAATTTCTTTATTTTAAATATCATAATATGTCTCGAAACTATTAAAGTAAAATATTAACAAACGATAGCTCATTAATTTAAAATCTAATTAAATTTTTGAAAAAAATCCTCTTTATAGTGAACACGTAGCACCCAAGGAGTAATAACTACGAGCCAAATTTGGCAACTCTAAGTACAACAATCCATCTAGTATTTTAGATTGAAACTTTTTTAATCATGCTAGCCGCTAATTACATCAATTTGTTAATTTATAATATTATCATGTCAAAATTTAAGAAAATCTGATCTACAGACATAATAGTAGAATTTACAGGACAAAAACACATATTTCTTATTCAGGAAGTTATAATGTTTTTTTTCTTTTCAATTATCATTACAATCTATATTTCATTATATTAACCCTTAAATACCCGATTTTTAAAAAAGTGATTTTAACTTTTTTTAAATTTTCATTTTTAAATAAATCATGAGAAAAATACTTTAAAAATTATATTTTGTTTTAAAATATGATTTAGGCTAAGAAATCTTGGAATTTGTATAAATTAAAAAAAAAATCATAAAAATAGCAAATATAGATTTAAACACTTTTTTTTTCAAATAGCAGTTTTTAATTAAACTTTATAGAATTAAATATGATCTTCTCAATAGTACAAAACAAAAAGGGGCATGCAATTACAGAAAAAAAATTATTTATTTACTTATTTTTCCCGTCAGCACTGCCGCGTACATGCTGTAAATTGATTTAACGTTTACAACCTCTTGATTTAACATCCTATTGGCAACAACAAACATTAAAGTTTTAAAATTCATTCTCATGTTTTAGAAGACAAAACGGGATACGCAGCTGAAAAGCAACTCTTGGCATTGAAGGGTTAAGTAAAAAAACTGAATTTACTCACTGCAGGCATCATGGATTTCCTCTGAGGTAATCTTCGTCCTTGGGGTCCCCGTGCTCTATCCTTTGTTGCATTGACTAGGCAGGCAGTGCTGGTTCCCTCGGATTCCTGATCAAGAGTCGAAGATTCCATGGTCAAATACACACACAAACACAACACAACAAATAAAGACTTAACGCTGCCAGTCTCGCATGAATTCTCGCAGCGGCGATCAGATAAAACCGCCACCAGGCCTTATCTCTATTAGAGAACTACTGATAAACAAAAAACCGATTTGTCAGCCACAGATGAAGGGTCAGGAGAAGAAAGGTTCGATATCGCCGGAATTCGAAGATTTTATGTTTTTTTTTTATCAATGTAAATGTTCGCCAACGAGAGTTAATTAAGAAAAAGGGCGGTGCAGTGTAAAAATGGAAACAACCAACTTGATATCAGTTGATGACAGAACAGTTTTTGCGTTTGAATGTGTTAAACGAGAAGCACGCTCTTTTGTCCAAGGTTTTGCTCTTTTTTTCATTCATTGTTTATTTCGGGATCCACTTGAAACGGCCGCCTCAGTATCAAAGTGATTAATGAAACCCGGCACAGCGATAGTGCTTGAAAGCTTTTAATAAAGGAAATTTGAACGCAGGATTGTAAAATAATGACACACTTGAATTCATGCTTTGGTGAATATGTCTTCTTGATTATTATTTTGAATTCGATTGTCTTTTTTGATTATTATTAAGTGTTCTACATCATTATATAATAATTTTGAAGCAAAATCAAGGCCATCAGTGAGTTGTAAGAGGATATCATACAGAGGGATTTAAAATTTAAATAGTTTGACTGAAATTTCGGATGGATGTTCTGCTGACTCTACGTGGATATATCAAGTCATCAATGTACAAAATGGTTACCTGATACAAGTCAAATGCGCAATGTCAGTCTAATTTTGAATCCACAGCGCTTTTTGCTGAAATAAAAAGAATCACTTGGTGTTATGCCGGGTCAGCGCATACAAAGGCAGTAGGCAGCGCATGCGCAGAAAGAGACTGATTGATGTTTGCCACAATTTCATAAGATAGATTCAGGCATTTCATGCTTGGCTATAAACTGCCGTTTTGGCGTCCCTGCGTGTTTCTTTTTAATGATGGATATTAAAATGATGGATATTTACACAAAGAAACATGGTAAAATAAAATAAAAAGGTAAACATACATAAATGTGGAATATTATAGAAAAGAAATGGCAAATAAAATGAAAAAAAACACAACCTCGCATCAGAAACAAAAAAGGGCAAAAAATATCGGAATTAATCCATGATAAGTAATCAGTTTTTTTCTCGCCAAAAAAATTAAAAAATCTACAAATGCATGCTCAGTAAGAAAAAAAAAAAAAAAAAAATACAATACAGCCGCATGTTGGTGTCCGGTCGGGACAAGTACTTGCCATGGACCGAACAACATTTTTCAGCCTTTCTACGCATGCGTTGCCTACTGGCCGTCTTATAACTGTCCGAGTGTAAGCCTAGTTTTAGTATACAACGTAAGATCACATATAGTTTGAAGACTTTGTAGTGACAGTGGTCATCTGATTTTGAAATCACGTGAATTGATAATATTGACCATGATGAATAAGTTAAATTCTGAAGAAATATCCAAGGCCTACACAAGACAAATTCAATTAATCTGAAGTAATTCTTTCTTGTCTGTTTAACCCCCGGGGGGCACCTCGAAATGAGGATGAGATACTTCCGGCATGGTGGTTGGATCTCGCCACCCTGGAGGGTACACTAATAGGTGGGGGATCTGACTCCTCCCATCGATGACGGGACATACTTCCTTCGGGGAGGGTTGTACCGTGGCCGGTGTCGGCCCTTAAGACTCAACCACAGTTCCCGCCAATGTTGCTGTTGCGGCGGTCTGGTCATTCAGTTTTTATGGTTTAAATCCGTGTACCTTCGTGGCGGGTCGGAGAGTTAGATGGCTGACTTTCTTGTTTGTTTAAAAATTAAGTGCTTTCAAATCTTTCGTAATTAGTATGGAATTATGTTCTTTAATAATTTGAAATTCTGATTTGATTTAAAATCGTTAATTGATTCTAATTTTGACAATGCATCTATTTGTTTCATTGTAGCTGTTAAGTTATAATTTCGGCATTCAGTTAAAGAGAAATAATTGATACCTGAAAACCCCTTCTGGTTTTCAAATCTCACGTTCTGTTGTGAAAATAACTTGCTCCTATACACTTGGCTACCCTTCCCATGACTTTAGAAACAATGCCCATGAAACGTTACTGAAAGGATTGTATTTATTTCAAATTTAAACTCTTTCTTCCACAAGAACGCCTCATAAAGTGAACTTGATTCGTGTCAACATGTTTTGCGTTCACCTCCACATGTATGCAGAGTTAACGGAGTATACTTTTTTAATCATGTTTCATTCTAGTTAAGTTCATTACCCACTGAGACCATTTCAAGCCTCACTGAACTAAGCGGAAACAAGCTGAAAGATAAAAAGTAACGATCTTTTGACACCTAAATTAGTTCGGTCATGAACGCGTTCTCTTGAAATCATGCACTCGACCGCAAAGATTGTTGTGTAAACAAAGCAGTGTCCTTTTTCTTTTGATACGAACGAGTTCACGAGTGGTTGAATGTATTATAGCAAAAATGGCACAAGTTCATGCAACACAGAAATACTGAATAATTGTTTTTTAATTCTATGTCCTTATAACATTGTTTTTTAATAAATGGCCTACATGTCAGTCATTCACCGATAAAGAAGAAATTCAATAAAAATTGCTTCTAAATTTTTTATTTTCCCGAAGAATTCAAGGTGTTAATAAGAATTTGAATGTTTTAGACCTGCTTACATCTAAAGAAGAAAAAAAAAATTTTTTAAAATAATTAATCTAAAAAAATAATACAGTTTTAGTGTACACTTCTATTAATGATGACGAAATTGCACCAGATGCATTCTCTTTTGTTGCTTTATCCTAAATTATTCTTAATTTCAACTTGAAATCAGGAATTATAAAAGAAAATAAAATAAAAATCTATAAAAAAAGATTTTGAAATTAATAATCGTCATGGATAAAAGGTAAAAATTTCACTGCAGCGAAGGTTCTTTTTCGAATCATTAAAAAGGTTGAAAGTCTAAGATTATGATGAAAGAAAAAGGCCTATTTCATATATATATTTCTTAGATGTATATTTATAGGAATATATTTCTTAGATGTATATTTATAGGAATATATTTCTTAGATGTATATTTATAGGAATATATTTCTTAGATGTATATTTATAGGAATATATTTCTTAGATGTTCAAACCAAAGGCATTGCTGCAGTAATTGAACAAAATTTTCTTAAACTATGCAAACTCTTTATATTGAAGTTAATATGTACTTTCCATAAGTTCTAAGTTAAGAAGATTTATAATAACATTTCTTTGAAATATGTCATGCGGTTTTTATTTATTATAGTAAAAAACAAAGCTTTAATTAACAATTCTTGACATTAATTAACAATTATCTGAGAAAACTTTATCTATATTTATAAAATAAAACGTTGAATAATCTATATAAAATAAACCGTGCTTTAGCATATGAGCGTGTGTGTGCCTGCGATGTCCAGACAAATCAATAGCACTTAAAGTCAAGAAATTTCTCACACAGTAATCTTAATAGTGACCCAATGCACCTCGGAGCTAAAATTTTAAAATTTGTTGAAAAAAGATTTTATTTAGTGTTTTGCTTTATTTTGGATGATTTTTTGCATGTAAACAAACAACTGCTGTCTTTCGAAATTTATTTTGCACGTATGACTTTCACGTTCCATTTTAAACAACACCAGGGCTACTTTGGGATTGATCTTGTCATTTTGAAACGCGACCAGATAACGAGGACGACATCTGATAAGGCATTCCCCTTCTCCAAACTTCTGCATCATTTCAACGGGAGGACATTGGATCCCCGACGGACTTAGCATACCCCAGATATACTTATACATAATTGTGTTTGTTCTTCTGGAATCCTCTAGTCCCGAAAACAAGACTTTACGATCAAGTTGTCGCGGTTCATAGTGAATATTTGTAAACAAGGCTAGGGCAGAATATTCTTGCTAGTTAAATCCAGTGGATTCCAAAATTTAATTGGTGTGGTTATATGTATCGTCGAAGTGTATTGATCTCAATGCTAGATTTACGTATAAGCTATACTGGTTATAGCTAACAGCTGCCATTTTTAGGGGACCCCCTTCCAAAAAAAAATGTCCAAATATATTAAATGTATAAAGGACACAATATCTTACATAGTTTAAGATCTCATCAAATCCAATATTGAATGATTTCAACAGCAATTTAAAATAGCATTACTGTTTACTTTTTAGCAATAAATAATAACAAAAAGGCCTTACTGTCGTTCCGATAATAAGGAATTTCACATTTTTCTTTGTGCAAATTTTATTTGTTTCAAATGCACCCTTTTAATAAAAGGTTGAGTTCTTTTTTTGTACAACTTATCAAAGATGCTATCTATTTTATTTGCTGCTACTTTTAATACAAATGTCTTGAATTAAATCAATGTTTTACATTTTTATCTAAGCATTCTACAGGATGCTTAAAATTCATGCATTTCCTTCAATGCATTTAATTATAACTTTTTTTACATCAGAAAAAGAAATCTGTAAAATATTTATTGTATTTTTCAGTATATCAAAAACGAAAGTGCAACTTTTAATTATCTTGACATTCAAAACAAAGATGGCGCCTCACCTGCGAGGAAGTGCTGAGGTCCGGAGATTTCCCCTCCAGGTGGCGCTTCCTGCTCGGCTTCCGGCGGCTGACCCGCGCTTCCGCAATGGCAGTCTGGATGGCTCGAATCCAAGACTGCATGTCGTCGGCCGATTCGGCGGCGAACTGATGCCGATTCTGAAAAACACAACAAAACGACAATTGTGATGAATTGCCTCCTACAAGCAGTCTCATTTCTTGAAGTGTGGCAATTAAACTTCATTGTGAAGACTTCACTCACAAGTAAGAATGAGCAAAAGAATGCATTTTGTTTTGTCTCAAGGCGTGGGATGTTCCTTAGAATAGTTTTTAGATTAATTTATAGCTTTATAACAAGGCAATTACATTTTTATTTTTTTCATTTAAGGAAAATTATCGTTTGAGGCAATCATTCGAATTTAAATTTCTTCTGAAGAGAACAATTAGGGTTTTTTTTTTTTTTTCTGTTTTAGATTGAGAGTGGGAAATAAAAGAATGCCTTATATTAACCTTTTGTACCCGGATGGTTCCTCTCAGACACCATTGAAGACGGTGCATCATTTTGACGTTTTATTTAATTATTGTTTTAAATCTGATTGTTAAAAATACCAACAAAGTGGTAAGAAAATGTAGATTAATTTTTCAGGGAAACTCAATTTAAAACAATAGATAGGTATTTCCATTTTCTCTAGATTGATATATTTTAATTTAAATTCTAATTAATTTACAAATTTTTATCTTAAATTATTTTATGTTAATTTCATTCTAAAAATGTTCTCTTATTACTTTATTTAATTCCTACTTTTTAAAATAAATAATTCTACACGCGCTCTGGAAAACTGATGACTTAAGCATTTCCCCCACTCAGAGCGAAGGGATAAAAATTGCTAATATTTACCACATTATTTTAAAAATACCTAAGATTCCCTTGCTTAAATCCACACTTGGCAAATAAATCCCTATCAAAATTCATAGTAAAATAACTGAAAGGACAAATTTCAGTCTCTTTTGTTCTTGTGTCGTTGTAGACTGATGCATCGCTTATCGCTTTTTCTCTGTACAAATTATGATTTCTATGGTGAAATAAATCGGAGCTAAAATTTCAAAAGTTTTTTTCTTTTCGGCCACTTATCTACAAAGTTGCACACGCACATACATACATATACATACACACACACGCATATACATACACACATATACATAAACAAACACGCACATACATATACACATATACATACAGATACACGCATACACACACACATATACATACGCACGAACACACATATACATACAGATACACGCATACACATACACGCACACACATATAGATACAGATACACGCATACACACACACACATGTACATACACACGCACACACATATACATACAGATACACGCATACACATACACATACACATACACACATATACATACACATACACGCACACACATACACACATACGCACACACATATACATACACACACACGCACACACATACACAAATACACACACACACACACACACATATATATATACACACACACACAGATATATGTATATATATACACACATACACGTGTGTATGTTTGTGTTTGTTTTGCATATAAATGTATTTACAAAGAGTTAAATAACTTCAGTCATTTTTTTCCCTTTGCGTTTCGTCATATTAGACTAGAAACAAAATGACATTATGTAAAGACATTCCTATTAACACCATTAACAAAATTGCCAATATCATATGGAAATAATGTGGCATATTGTATGTGGCATGCATATGAATTATAATATGCTCGGTGAAGAACATCTATAAATAGAAATGGATGGAATAATTGCAAAAAAAAAAAAGAAAGAAAGAAAAAATCTTAAGAATGAAAAAAAATTTTAAAAAATAATGGCATCAGGTTTAAAATTTTAATTTTTCCTGACAATATCTAATTATGTTACTTGCACGACCGCTACTCTTATCAGAATCGCACTCGTTTGAATTTATAGGTATATTTAGCTTAAGATAATTTCGTCCGTGTTAATTAAAATTATAAGACATCCTCACATTTCAGGATTATTCAAAACTCTTTCGAAGACTATTTCAGTATTTAAAATTATCATTCCATAAATAGTTCCATGTCAGAAACTGCAGAAAAAATAATTCATAAAGCAACATCTTTTGAGATCGAAAAATATTTTATTACGAGTTCGAGTCAACAACATTTGGAAGTCAAATGTCATATGGAAAGGTAGAACTTACGGTTTCATTATCTAAACAAGGTTTTACACCGAGAATTACCATTAATATGGGAATGAGAATCTACGGTATGGTACTTTGTTCATGTTTCCTGAAATGGTTACATTAAAGGCAACGGAGACGAAACTACCTCCATTTCCATGGCTGAAATTACCTTCTATGGGAAGGATGGCTGTATTGGGGCCAGTTACGGTCATTCAAACACAATCTTAGTTTTTAAACTTGTAGCGAATTGATATGAGCGAGGATAGAACCTTGGACTTTGTGATTTTCAGCCCAGTAACATGACCACAATACAAAAGCAATTGCTCGGGTAGTGTAGCTGTTAACTGGCTTATAAGCTATTCACCACAGACTCTCCCTCTAGTGAGTCGGAAGTGAGACGAACGATATGGCTGTTGAGTGGTGATGTATTAGCTGTTGATTCTAATGCGCCTGTACCCATTTGAGTAGCGCCAAGCGTTATGACGAGCGTGTGTGGTTAC
This sequence comes from Argiope bruennichi, assembly GCF_947563725.1. Taxonomy (NCBI): domain Eukaryota; kingdom Metazoa; phylum Arthropoda; class Arachnida; order Araneae; family Araneidae; genus Argiope; species Argiope bruennichi. Next base: position 112,312,498 of record NC_079156.1, read on the forward strand.
TGATGCTGTTGCTGCATTAAGTGAGTCTGACGACATTGAGTTGCTGCAGCCCTTTTGTGTCGCTACGTCAAGTGAATCTGACGACTTTGGGTTGCTGTGGGTAGACGGCGTCACAACAGCTGTACGAAGGTTGAAGGTTCATCTTCCGAGGTCACTAATGCGGGGGATTGGAATGAGCGAGGATAGAACCTGGGACCTTGTGGTTTGCAGCCCAGTAACATGGCCACAATACAAAAGCAATTGCTCAGGTAGCGTACCTGTTAACTTGTTTATAAGGTATTCATCACAAACTCCTTGTTGTCGGAACAGCAGCTTTTTGACTAACCCGAATGCTTGTGCAAGGCTGGAGTAATTCCGATGTGTCATTATCTAACCAAGGTTTCAAAGTGCAAGCCTCATCTCCAATGATTCTCACGTAGCTTCAAAATGGACAATAATTTAACAAATCAGTCAAAGCTTATACAATCAATTTATTTATGAATTTCAAATCACCGATGTAAGAAATTATGTCGTATGATCATAAATCATTTTTATGACCTTATTATAATGCTTTTAGAACATCCCCTAAATTTAAGCTGTGAAATGGCAGGTTCCTTTTGGTGTTCTTTAAAATTCGAAGAAGAATGATCATGTGATATTTCATCAATCATATATAAAACAACTATGTATGCTGGAATATAATCCTGGTTATGCGTCAGTTTCAAACGGAGTGATGTAGTTAGTGGCTCTAAGTCCATATGATCTAATCATATAATCAGAAACGTATTTATAATCTTCAGTTGGCATTTTCAGTTGGTCAAAGTGAGCCCTAGGTTACGAACAGGTATTTTTCTCCAGGGGAGGGGGGAGGAAAACCTCTAAAAACAACAAGGAGATAGTAATGACCTGGTGATAAATTTCGGTTATTTAGGTTCCAATTCAACAATTTAATCCATCGAAAAACCACCTGTAAGCGTGGTTCTTGAACACTAAATCCGCCAGGCCAAATGTCCTTGCACTGGTGTAGAGCGGAAGTTAAGGAGAGGAGGATGCTGGCTCAGGTGGCATTTGGCCATTGTTCGAACTTTTTTTTTGTTCACGTAATTATGTTACTTATAATTTTTATTTTTATTGTGTAAATATTTACATGCTGTTGTTGTAGCAGTGTCTATGCATCCAGTGCTAGTGCAAAAGATTAGAGTCCTCCAAAAGCCTTGGTGACAAGATCTGCAAGTTCTGGAGCCCGATGGCTATGGAGGATTTCGATTGGGGATGCTCAAAGTTGAAAGAGGGAACCGATAATGGCCTGGCAGTCAAAAACATGATCTGGAGTGAGTTGCGAATGGGGACAGTACTTGCAGATGGGATAGGATTTTATATTGGTTTCTGAGATCTTCATGCCTTTGAAATGTCCAGTATAAAATCCTAGCTATTGTAGAGGAAAGGTTTCTTGGGCACTTTATATGCTAAATAGGTTCATTAATGTTATTAATAGATGGCGCTGCATATATTCTCTAAACTATATAGTTTGAGAGTGAGTGGCGGGCACATGTATGTCACTTCCGTGTCTGTTTTGGAATATATTGATGGAATTTGGCACACCTCGCTCTTAGTTAGCAGCAATATTGCATCTGAAATGCATTGTGTTATTCTAATTATTATGTGCTTTTCGTTCATATTTTATGTGTGTGCGTGATGTCAAATTGTAAAAATAAAAACCAAAGGGCAACCAAGCATTGTTTATTGGATAAAAATCTTAATCAGCTACACTTCCATTGCTTCGAAATGTGACATAAATATAAATAACTAAATAGCAACGAGTAATTCGATTCTAAAGCGTATAAAGTATTTCTATTAGGTTTCATAGAATATCGATAAAGACCATAGTAGAGGACAGAATCAATAACTTCTTCTTCTTAATCGTATTTATCTGCCATTTCATGCTTTAACACTGAAGGCTCTTATATTAGTGCAAAATAGGATGTGGTGACAGCTTATAAGCCAGTTAACAGCTACGCTACACACGGGCAATTGCTTTTGTATTGTGGTCATGTTACTCGGCTGCGAACCACAAGTTCTATCCTCGCTCATTTCAATTCGTCACATTGGTGACCCGGGCGTGATTCTTCAACCTTCGTCAGATTCACTTGGTGCAGCAATCCAAAGTCGTTAGATTTACTAGACGCAGCAACACACAGCCGTCAGATTCACTTGGCGCAACCGCAAACACACACACACGCGCGCGCGCCAACTCAAATGAGTACAAGCGCATTAGACTGAACAGCTAAATACATCACCACTCAACAATCATATCGTTTGTTTCACCTCTGATTCACTGGAGAGAGAGTTTGTGGTTAAAAGCTTATAAGCCAGTTAACAGCTACGCTGCACGGGCAATTGCATTTGTATTGTGGGCATGTTACTCGGTTACGAACCACAAGATCCCAGGTTCTTTCCTCGCTCATTTCAATTCGCCACAAGGGATGAGGGAAATGAGATTTTCGTTTATGCTGATATCGTCTTTGAAAATGATTCAAAATTATGGTATCAATTATCAATAGTTCTTACGAGACTTTTAAACTGGATGTTAATCGGATAAATCGCATCAAATCAATTCGTAACAGAAACAGTTAGAGAGTAAAATAGAAAAAAAGATAATATCTTATAAGCATTTTTCTATTTTAAATGCGGTAGAGTGGAGCAAAATCTGTTAATAACATTTCTTATGAATATAGATAAAGAAGCCAAAGAGAATATTTGAAAATCCATAATCATAATCATGTCGAAATTACTCCCGCCCTGCCTAAACATCCTGAGTAATCTGACAGGGAATCGTCACAACATCATGGAAGCGGGAAACTTTGGTTCAATCTTAATGGTTATAACCATACAAGGTATAACTCCTTCTATCAGATCTACCCGTAATGGAAATGAAGATAATTCAACTTCACAGCTTTAATTTACCATCCAAGAAGCGAGAGTCAGTCATGAAATCGGACTCACATTCTCATATCTCCTTTGTGGAAATTATTAATAACCATAACCATTAACTGACTATTCCGACCCGCCCTTAGGTAAACGGATTAATCTAAATTGACTGGACCATCCCGATAGCAACACTGGTGAAAACGGTGGTTGTGTCGTAAGGATCATCACCGGCCACGGCACAACTCTTCCCTAGGGAAGTACGTCCTTTCATCGATGGGAAGTATCTAACCCCCCTTCTTTCTGTATTCGTAAGGGAAGCGAGAACCAACCACCACACAGGAAGCTGCGCATTACCAGCGCTTGAAGAAAGCCATTCTTATTTAATGAATTCAGTTTCGAATTCTAATAAGATTGTGTACTTTAGAAAATAACTATTGCAACTGAATCGAATTAAATATTGCATCCCATTAATAAAATGTTATTATTATTTCTGGCCTTTAGACCGTTTTTAAACATGTATAAAGCAGACAAGGTAGTTTTCTTTTTCAACAAACACTTATAAATTAGACCTAGGATCTAAATATGAAAATGAAACGAAATCTCGTATTCTGCATTTTTATACACCAATATAAATAAAATATAAAAGTATTTAAAAAACGGCTAGCCTCGTAGCATATTAAAAAAAAAATTATTATGAAAGCACTTTTGATTTCAATAGAGATTTTCCGAAATTCATTACAGTCACTTAACGGCTCATAACCGAGTGAAATAAACTTCCGTGTCACTTGAAATAGAGATTGAAGAGACAAAGCAAATTGAAAAAGATGTGTTTGAGCTTACATCAAAGAATCCTCTGACGGAAGTCCCAATGATGAAGACGTACGGGTTCTTTTTGTCTTTGGGGTTGTTCTCCTCGCACACGTCGTAGTAGTCCAGATTGACCACCCCGCAGGTCTTCTCATTGCCTTTGCTTTGCTGTAAAAAAAAAAGAAAAATATATTAATTATGATACATAATTAAATATAATTATTATAATACAAAATTAAATGGACGCTGGAAACATTTTAACGAAGAATAAGTCTGAATGACTGGAATACGGCGACTGCATTGGCAGGAACTATGGTTAAATCCTAAGCACCATCACTGACCACGGTACAACCCAGCCAGTAGGAGGCACGTCTGTCATAGGCAGTCTATAGCCAACTCTACACCATTTATGTACCAACAAATCACTTTAGAACTAATAATCACATCAGTAGTCTCTCACGCCCATTTTTAAGGTGCCCTCCGGGGGGGTGTGACCAAGTCATGTGATAAACTTCATAACCGTTTTCTAATTCGTTATATATTGTCCGATAACGAGCTGTGATAATACGTTCCTTTTTCTCCTCTTCCAAAATTCAAAAATGCACAAGGGATTCTAAAATTAAATTGGAGCAGTGCACTTGTGCTTTACATGGGAATGAATATAACTAGCAGTACAAAATGGTTACATGAAACGGACGATAACTATTTTAACGATAGTACTTTTGAGTATTAAACTTTCTCTCATATGAAGTATGCAAAAAAAGAGATATTTATAAAATACTGGATTTTGGTCAATCTTCACGTTTCAAATTCACTTTGTATCTTAAGACAAAAATTATAAAACTTAAGGAGCTAGAGAAATGAAATTTAGCTTAAGGTTTTATTTTTAGAAATGTGCCAAATTTGGGGCCAATCCGTCAAGGGGTAGACTTAATCATTATGAATATTTAAGTTATGTCATAGAAATACGTCAAAAGCTAAATGAATGTGATATTTGAACCAAACTGTAATTATGTGTCTAATATAGGAATAAAACACATCAATGGATTGATTGTTTGTTTGTCTGACCATATGTATGCGTAAAAGATAATTCAAAAACATCACAAGCTACATATATGAAATACGGATGTCTATTCCTTTGGTATTCTAATTTCATATCCAGAAGAAAAAATTTATCAAATTCGAATCAATTGCCCGATATATTTTAAGATAATATTTTAGGATTCATTTGTTTGCCTTTATAATATTATTAAAAATCATAACTACAGCAAACGGCACACAACATGCACACAAAAAATACATTTAACATCGCATAAATGCAGCAATTAAAACAATGAAAAGTATCGGCTTAAAATATAACAAAATATAAGAATTCTCTTTTTAATTATTAAATAAGGGAAACAAAATTTTATAGAAATAAAATTGGTGTCAATGAAAAGCTAATTGTTTTAACCGTAAAAAGAATATAAACAGATTTTGAGCAATCATATGCTTCGAAGGGTTGAGTAAAAATGTTATTTCGATTTATTTTTAATTAAAAATTTAAATAAATTTCCGAAAACCCTTTCTTAGTGAGCACCTGCTACCTAAGATGTAAACTGCATTCCAAATTTAGTATTCTAGTTCATCTCAGCGAAGACTTAGCATGGTTTTCAAACATGCATGCTTCAATTTACAAATAGTATGCCAACCTATAAACATTAGTATATTAATACTTTTCAAAATAATGCCAAACAATTTATCGATATAATAAAAAGTAATTTTTCAATTAATGATGCCAAACTAGCAGTACTGCCCATTGGATCAACAGACATCAGTATGCATTTGATTTATCGTGACATGAACTTTTGAATCCTAACTAGTGGATAAGAGTTCTCCTATAAATTTCCTCGCACACTTCCTAATAAGGATGCTGTTTTCCCTTTTCTCAACATAAAAATTGCGTACTTTGAGCAAAGCCATGTATGTCACAAGGCTCATATTTTTATTTTCCTAGTCATGCACATGAGCATTTTGTGCTTCGTAATACAGTAAACAGCAAACAGAACCTATTCTGGAAGCCTTTTGTTGATCGACTTGGTCTAAAATTTGATTTAAAGCTACAACTTTGGTAACAAAATCGTATGTTAAATTTAATTTATTTAAATCTTTACAATTTTGAATACTCATGTTTGCACGCATTCGAATGCACAGACGGGCAGACGGTCAATCATTTGATGGATTCGCTTTAAAATTTGATAAGGAAATTAATTTTAGATGTAAAACTGTGTACCAAGTTTTATCCCTTTAGCGTTTTGTGTTTTTTTTAATTATGGTGTTTACTTGTATTTAGACGGATCGACAACTTCCTGTGTGTTTCATTCAAAATTTGGCAAAAGTTTCAATTTCTTTTTAAAAATGACGTACTAAATTTCATGCATCTAGCACAAATTATTCTTTAGTTATTGTATCCACAGACAATCATAATTCGAAAAATGATTTTCTTTTTTCTCGAGGAGGTTTGAAACATGCAAACTTGTCAAAATTTTAAGTAATATAATTACTTATATCTAAGCAAATACTTTTTGACGATTATAATATTTTCTCTTTGAATATGAAAAAAAAAAAATTGTTTAAGCTAGATTTTTAAAGGACGGAAACTTTGACAAATAATTTCAAAACCGCAAAAAAAAACATTTTTTTTGTTTGTTTATTTTTACATTTTTTAAAGAAAATGGCGCAACGTATTTCAGCCGAAGTATTTTGTTCCTTTCTTTGAAAAGAATCACAAACATACTTTCTTGCGTTCGCAGTTAACAAAGTTGTGCTCATGCGACCGTCTAGACACAATTCCTCATCCCTCTTGGGCATTCCTTTTTTGCGGCATTCGTTTTTAGGAAGCTTTTTATTTTTCTACTTTCTTAACAAAGACATTTTACATGATAATGCTGTTACCTGAATACTATCTATAAATTCTGTAATGCATCATACACATACATGAACCAAATATTTCTAAAAACGCAATACAGAGCATACAGTTGGACTTAGATATATCAAAGTTATCTTCAGTTATTTCTTGTATAATAATATTCACTAAGAAATGGTTTTTCAAAATTTTAGTTCAATTTTTAATTGCGTTGAGATGTTAATGCCTTTCAATAATTTGGAGTACATTATAGCATAAGCAACGTTTGTACACCATTTTAAATTTTAAAAATAAACTATTCAGAGATATCAGTTTTTAATTTCTCGTATACGAAGCACAAAAAGAGATACTACTGTAAAAAAAATCGAACCTGAGCTTTTGACGAATCTCCATATTTCAAATCTCCCTGAACGTGAAAAGCATATGATTTTGTTTGTCTGTCAGTGAACACGTTTGATCAAAAACGCTTTGAGTCGACGAATCTCTATGTTTCAAATCTCCCTGATCGTGAAAAGCATTGAATTCCGCCTATCTATCAGTGAACATATTTATTCAAAAACATTTTGAGTCGACGAATCTCCATATTTCAAATCTCCCTGATCGTGAAAAGCATTGAATTCTGCCTATCTATCAGTGAACATATTTATTCAAAAACGTTTTGAGTCGACGAATCTCCATATTTCAAATCTCCCTGATCATGAAAAGCATTGTATTTTGCCTATCTATCAGTGAACATATTTATTCAAAAACGTTTTGAGTCGACGAATCTCCATATTTCAAATCTCCCTGATCATGAAAAGCATTGTATTCTGCCTATCTATCAGTGAACATATTTATTCAAAAACGTTTTGAGTCGACGAATCTCTATGTTTCAAATCTCCCTGATCGTGAAAAGCATTGTATTCTGCCTATCTATCAGTGAACATATTTATTCAAAAACGTTTTGAGTCGACGAATCTCTATGTTTCAAATCTCCCTGATCGTGAAAAGCATTGAATTCCGCCTATCTATCAGTGAACATATTTATTCAAAAACGTTTTGAGTCGCCGAATCTCCATATTTCAAATCTCCCTGATCGTGAAAAGCATTGAATTCTGCCTATCTATCAGTGGACATATTTATTCAAAAACGTTTTGAGTCGACGAATCTCCATATTTCAAATCTCCCTGATCGTGAAAAGCATTGAATTCCGCCTATCTATCAGTGAACATATTTATTCAAAAACATTTTGAGTCGACGAATCTCCATATTTCAAATCTCCCTGATCGTGAAAAGCATTGAATTCTGCCTATCTATCAGTGAACATATTTATTCAAAAACGTTTTGAGTCGACGAATCTCCATATTTCAAATCTCCCTGATCATGAAAAGCATTGTATTCTGCCTATCTATCAGTGAACATATTTATTCAAAAAAATTTTGAGTCGACGAATCTCCATATTTCAAATCTTCCTGATCGTGAAAAGCATTGAATTCCGCCCATCTATCAGTGAACATATTTATTCAAAAACATTTTGAGTCGACGAATCTCCATATTTCAAATCTCCCTGATCGTGAAAAGCATTAAATTCTGCCTATCTATCAGTGAACATATTTATTCAAAAACGTTTTGAGTCGACGAATCTCCATATTTCAAATCTTCCTGATCGTGAAAAGCATTGAATTCTGCCTATCTATCAGTGAACATATTTATTCAAAAACGTTTTGAGTCGACGAATCTCCATATTTCAAATCTTCCTGATCGCGAAAAGCATTGAATTCCGCTTATCTATCAGTGAACATATTTATTCAAAAAAATTTTGTGTCGACGAATCTTTATATTTCAAATCTCCCTGATCGTGAAAAGCATTGAATTCTGCCTATCTATCAGTGAATATATTTATTAAAAAACGTTTTGAGTCGACAAATCTCCGTATTTCAAATCTCCCTGATCGTGAAAAGCATTGAATTCTGTTTGTCTATCAGTGAACACATTTATTCAAAAACGCTTTGACTTGGCGAATCTCCATATTCCAAATCTCCCTGAATCTGTCTGTCAGTGAACATATATGTTCAAAAATGCTTTGAGCTAGAATGAATAAAACGTAGAATATGGTCTTTATTACTTAAATTGTTGTTGTTGTTTTTCGTATGGATTTCAAAGAAATCCATAAGAAAATCCATAATCCATCATCTCTGGATGCATTTCCTTGAAATCCCTCCAGTCTGACTGCTCGGCTGTCCGAATATAAGTTAAAATGATAAGTAAAAAAACTAAGAGAATTGGATGATAAGCTGTAGGTATGTATAAAATTTGGGACCAAATCAATCAAGGGTTTAAACCATATGTCGGCCTGTACTTTCGCACGCATTAAATTACATTTCGCATACAGATTATTAAAAAACGCAATATCTTAAATATATGGAACTTGATATGTGATTCCATGCTTACAATTGTAATTCTGTGTCAAATTTTGGTTTTAAACAGTAGCAAAATAAAAAGTATCCAAAACACACATACTTTTGTATTAACCGCATGCTAGCGGTTAACCGCTAAAGATCGCTCTCTTACAAGCTCTTTCGTAACTACCTTTCGCTAATGGTATAAGGCTATAAGTGCTCAATTACCTTTATTAGAGAGTATGTAAAAATGTTCTATGAATCCACTCCAATTCTCTGGTTATTTTCGAATAATTTTTTTTTCAAAGTTTGGTTAATTTCGAATAATTTTTTTTTTTTTTTTTTCAAATTCTGATTATTTTCGAATAATTTTTTTTTCTCAAATTCTGGTTATTTTCGAATAATTTTTTTCCCCAAATTCTGGTTATTTTCGAATAATTTTTTTTCAAATTCTGGTTATTTTCGAATAAATTTTTTTTTTTTTTCAAATTCTGGTTAGTTTCAAATAATTTTTTCTTTAATTTTAATAGTTTTTTTAAAAATAATTTTAAGTATATTTTGTAATAATGCTTTTCATTTTTTATTACAGGATTTATACTCACGTTCACTGGTTATATTAAATTATTTTCTGTGACTTTTTTTTATCGTTATTCTATAATTTTGAGTGAATTTTAAAAAATAAAATAAAGATAGAAAGATCAAGTCGAAGCACTTAACATATTATGATATTTCAGACTAGAAATTCGAATTTCTTTTAGATTTTTGTTTCTCGAGATCCATTGAATGAGAGAAGAATTGAGCTCAAAGCTGAAAGTTGGAAAATAAATTTTAAAACATGGTACAATAATTAACGTTGGTTAGAAGCCAATTTTATATATAATTATTTAAATTAATTTTTTAAAACTATTTATTATATAAATTAATTAATTAGTTATATTTTCCAAATAAGTAATTTATATATCTGCATTCCCATTTTATAACTGTTGATAATCAGAACATGATGATTCAGCTTATTTTCTCTTATTGAATAATTTTAAATATACGAGAAATTTTTAATAAAATTATTGATTAAACTCGTAATAAAACTGAGTTTGTACTAACAATTAAGATTTGACTTTAGAATCAAGCAATTTTAAAAATTTTAAAGTGTGTCCGCTGCTATTCTTTCTTGTGATACAATTGATGTTTAAAGATACAGACAGAAAATTAGGAAATGTGTAACACAAACAGAAAGATGCAAACTTTCTAAAATAGTATGAGTTATACATTTAACAAAAGTTGGCGTTTAAAAAATTTCGCTGAAGAAGCATTAAGATTTAGTTATAATATTTAATTGAAATTTTTAACAACTAGTTATCCTTTTGATTCGATTGTTCACCAGATACGATTAGTTATATGAAGGGTGTCCTAAAATTAACGCAAGATTTTAATTTTCCTCCGTTCGTGCAGTAAAGTGTTCGCAATCCTATAAAAAAAACCATTAGACAGTTAAGAGTTTAGGGTTAGTAAAAATGGAGCGTAAACCGATAGAAAAACCTGTTTTCATTCAAGAGCAATATTTCAAAAATAATGAAAGTCTGGTGGCCACAGTTCGAAAATTTGAGAACTGGCAACCTAGATCGTGTGATTTAACACCATCGGATTTCTTTTTATAGGGTTATTTGAAGTCAAAGGTGAATGCCAACAAGTCCACAAGCATTGAAGGAGGAAAATTAAACGCTGCAACAACGAAATTCAGCCAAAATGGTCGATGAAAATGTCGACAAAAGAGTGCATATGTGGCAGCAAAGCCATGGAGGCCATTTGCCTTATGTGTTATTCCGAACATAACCTATCCTGTGTACTTTACAATTCAATAAAAATATAACAATTTTAAGAAAAAAAAACCTATTTTTTTATTTAATTCAAATCTAGCGTTAATACGTTGTTCTATCTTGTAATACTCCATTTTTACTAATTCTAAACTATCAGCTGTCAAATGTTTTTTTAATAGTTTCAACACTTTACAGCATAAATGTTTGCAAATTCAAATTCTGCGTTAAGTTTGAGACACCCTTTATAATCTGTCCAACAAATGCAGTGACATTTTAACAAGAATGAAGATTTTTTATGATTTACTCGTTATCGCAGCTTAATCTGTGATGACTTTCAAATATGCTATTTTTTTTAAAAAAGTATAACCAGACGAAGACTTCATATAAGTTCAATGCATTTATTTACTTCAAATAAGAGCACTTTTCAGAAATTTATCTATACTTTTGAAATATGGTAAGAGCTATTTTCCCCAGTCATCTTTTACAATGCAAATGAGAAGGAGATGATGTGTTTTTTGGGGTTAATAACATTTGATCGCGTCGAAAATTATTTGCTCCAAGTCGATTCGTCACTGACTTGAGTCATTCGAGTTCGCGGAACTGCCAGAAAACTGACGGTTGTCATGGCAATGACGTGATTCGATTATTTACGGTATCTGTAATTGAGCATGGCTCATCGTAAAATGAGTGTTGGTCAATTTAACTTGACCGTAAATAAAGAGTGGAAGGAAAATATTGCAAGCTGACATCTTTATGAAGAGAGTAAAAAAAAAATTCAAAGTTAGGGGAAAAAGGGTTAAAGTTGAGTTCAGTCAAATCGAGTCTAGAAATATGTTTTAAAACTGATATATAGTAATTATTTACTCAGTTGCATAATATGGGGACGGTGGAGATGCAATTCCGTAAATAATCTACAAAATGACCGAAAAATGACACAATGTACGGAAATGCATTTGAATATTTTTATTTACGATAAGAATCTATATAAAAAATTATGATTAAATAAACAGTAGCTTTATAAATTTAATAATTTGTTTCTTTTTTTTAAAGATTTTTTTTGTGCGTGTGTAGTAGCTTTAAAAATTTAATAATTTGTTTCTTTTTAAAACAAATCCATTTTTTTTTGTGCGTGTGTGCGTGTAAGTAGTTTTATAAATTTAATAGTTCGCTTATTCTTTAAAAAAATCCATTTTCTCTTCTTATTTTTTGGGGATTTTTTTGTGCGTGTGTGCTAAAATCATTCTTTTCATTTTTCTCTTTTTCTTTGTTTGAAGTTCTTTAACTGCATTTTGTTATTAATAAGCTCAGATAACCGAAGCTAATCGAAAATTTCACTTTTCAAAAAATCCGATTTTTTTTTTCTTTTCAAATCAGCGCCCCTACCCCACGCTAAGAAAAAAAAGGCATTAAGATGTTCAAATGGCGAAAAAAATGTGTAAAAATCTAACATATTTCCACCATAACAATGTTCCCCCTTTTCACAACTTAACAAATACAAGACATTTGTCGTGTAGCACTAACTTTTCATGCTTTTTTGTTTTGTTATTGTTGTTGCTTTCTCTCTGTGTGTGAAAATATCACTACAAAAAGAAATGTATTCATATTTTATAAGATCTTTGCCTTTTTTCACTTCAATGCAATAAAAATTATGATTTAAAAAATCTTTCATGCAATGCTAAAGTGTTCAACTTTTCTATCTTTAACCTAAGATAGGCAAGAAACTTTAAGGATAATTAAACTCTAAAATACAGTTCAAGTATTTTGAGGATGTCTGCATATTTATTAACAACGAATCCATTGTCTTTAGAGTCTAGACGGGCTGTTACCTAGTTAAGAATGTCTCCGATATGATTGTCATAGATTGATTAACCAACGTTATTGTAAAAAGTCACGTGTACATTGAAAGAAATAAAAAAAAATGATTATTATTCGCAATAGTTCTTTAAATTTCAATATATAACAGTATTAGAAGTTTTGCATCTTGAATTGGATTTTCTTTATCTATTATACTCAAATCTAAATTAATTATTAAAATCATATTGAAACAAATACAAATCCACATATAAAAAAACATGTAATTCCAAATAAAAAAAATTCAAAAAAATTCTGAAAGAAAATATTAGCAGTAACATTCAGTTTGGTCCCTGAAGGGAGAATTGAAAAATTGCAGGCCTCAGTTCATTTATCTTTACTATTTATTCAAGTTTACGTTTATTTGCGCCGACAAATCTGCCAATTTAAAAAAATAAAAACTCACATTTGCTAGACACCTAAATAGAAGTTGGCATTTCGCCGCATACGATAATGCAACAATAGTCTGCGTATGAATCGTCCATCGTTACAGACGTCGTTGGACGATTATATCTACGATATGAATAATATACAAAGAAATAATCAAATTGAATAGCCACTATTAAATGAAATATTGGATATTAATAGTGATAATGCAATAGCCATAGAATTTAAAATTTATAATAAATTATAAATAAAATGCCGTATGATTAATATAAAATAAATTTTATATTTCTGAATAAGTTGGAATGCCGCTTTTGACATTAAAATTTTAAATTAAAAATACTTGATTCTTTAAAACATTTTTTTTAAATAAGTTGTTTAATTATAAAGAAGGAGCAAGCGATTTTGAACCTTAAACATCTGAGTCTGAGCAAAAAGTCAAAAGCAGGAATCGCCTAATCTAATCAGGAATATTTAATCATTTTATCTAAAATTAATTTTCCGTGACACATAAATATATGAATTTCATTTCAACATTATTGCTAAATAATCATTACAATCTTTTACATAAAGATTTCGAGGGTAAATAATATTGCATAAAAAAAAAAGAAAATTTTTAAAACTTCCAAACATTGTACAAAATCAGAAAGAATTTTGCGTACAAAAATGCAGTACAAGAATTTTAAATCTAGATTTAAATTTAACATATATTGCATCTTTATATATATAAAAAAATTTCATACGCAAATTTGCAAAAATAATTGTAAATTAATCTAAAAATAATTGATGATTCGTGAAATTTGTCGCAAGCAATTAAGATTTATTTTTGTATATTAAAACAATTCAATTTTATTGTATTATGTAACATTTTGTTTTAAAAACAAAGAATAAACGCCATATGCAAAGAAATTCGCATTGAATACATATTTTTCTCATAATTACGCATCAACATTTGCTATAAGGCAGAAATAAAAAAAATAAAAAATAAAAATGATTTGTAACAAAAGAAAATGTCAAATAAACAAAATAATGAATTAAAAAATTATTCGCCAATTAGAAAATATTTAGATTTCCAGAAAAAAAAACAGATAGATATTTTTCTTCCCTTTAATTCATAATGAAAAATATTATAAAATAAAAAACATCTTTAATACAGAGATTATTTCGTATCCGGATAAAAACATATTGGGCAAATAATAGACTGATTTAATCAACAAAACTGTAATTTCTTACATTTTTTTATAGCTGTTATAGATTTCTAAGAAAAGTTTGTTTTCGGAATTACTAAGAAAAAATCGTTTGGTTTCTCCGATTGTTCTTTTATTCTTTAATCATTTTACTTTAGTATTCGCAGAAAGATTGCACTTCCTAAATGTATTATTTAAATTGTTCTTAATTTTTTATAAATAGATTATTTGAATAAAGATCATTATTTTACAGAAAAGAAAAATATTGTTTTGGAATACATTTTTAGACCAGCTTTCCTATGTTAATTGGAAATGGAACAAATAAAGCAAAAATAAATTCTGTGTTTCAAATGATAATGTTAAAAATTGCAAAAAAAAGAGGGGGAAATTATTGTTTGACATTGAATTGATTCAACAGACATTTAAAAAAAGTTTTTAAAAATTTTTTTGTTGCACTGATAGCTTTCGCATTCATTTCTTCAACTATAAACAAAAGGCGAATATCTTCTCACTAATAAGTAGCAAAAAAAATACTAGTGTAACTATATTTTAATCAGACAAAAAAAAAACTGCTTTGAATTCCTAAATTTGATTTCAAAACTCAATATATAACACACAATTTATATGTTCTTTTATGTTAATACTATAACATTTTATTTGTCAATTGATTCTGAATAAAACGTAATATTTATTTGTCAAATGGCAAAAATATTAAGAAACTTAACATGCCATTCATAAAAAAGTTCGAGCAGAAATGTGACCTCACCTTGATCGTTTTTTCCGGGCGATAGAATGAATTTACGTCTGCTTTTGAGTACTATAAAATCGAACGTTTTCCCATAAAGTGCTTCAGTCGAACGCGTTTCGTTGACCTTTTTACAATTTATATTTCAAACCCGGGGCATGAATCAATCAGTAGTCGCTGAATCAACATCCGTCTTGATCAAAAGTTACGTCTCTGCTTAAACAAAATCCCGCAATTTTCCCTATAAGGGAAAATCCCTTCCGTATTTTCTCTTCCACTGTTTTTGATCGCTTTTTCGTTGCTGCACAGAAAAGAGTATCTAGCTCATTCATTGCTAGTAAAATCAGTAGAATAATTGTTTTAACAGATATTTATTCATAAATTAATCGATCGTGCTATCAACAAAATATTTTCAGTTAAATTAGAAATATTTTGTCCGTCTAGACAAGCTTATTAATAATATATGAAATTTGATTAACTAGCGGAAACTATAATAAGAAATTTCATGCGCATTGTCAGAGAGCTTAAGAGATAAAAAAAATATTTGCAATGTATTTCGAATATAACTATATAATAATAACTTTAAAAGTTTTGTTTTAAGTTTAATTCTCTATTGATAATGTTTACGAATACTCAAGTCAAAACTAATCACTGAAATCGGATTGAAAGAAAAAGTGATCCATTAATAGAAAAAATGCAATACAATATGCAAATTAATGATAAGCGGGTATGGTCTCCCCGAAACTTTCTCGCATACTTTCTAATAAATTTGTCGTACCAGAGAACGTCTTATACGGCATTGGCGTACAAAAGTTATGAAATATTAACCTTTGGCATGAATTTAGCATTTTTACTGAATCTATCATTCATCCTTGGCACGCAATTTATAGTATCCGAAAAACGAATTTGTGTTTTAAACACGTTTTTCCTAACTGATTGAAATGAAAATTTGGCAAAGAATTACACTTGTAATCATACGATTCCGTACCAGATTTCATATATTTAAGTCCTTGCAACTTTGACTTATTAAATTTACATGTTTCTAAGAGCACAGATTGACAGACGGTCAATGCCTTCTTGGATTTCGCTCAAAATTTGAAATGTGCCTATACTATGAGTGTTAAATCTGTGCACCAAATGTTTTACATCTAGCTCACTTTGTGTTTCTAGTTATCGTTTTCACCTCAGACAACCATTCGAACAGCCGGACAAAAGAAATTTCTTTTAACAGATTTTACCCAAAATTTGACAGAAATCTACACATTTTTTGTAAAGGCCACATACTAAATTTCATTCGTCTAGCTCTATTTAATTGGTATTTTTATTTATCTCCAATGCTATTTAACAGCGCATATTTCGCTTCCAATTAGTTCAAGAAACATCATTAATCCTTTTCCTAATCTAAAGAATGAGTCTTTTTCAAGGCAGTTTTTAAACTTTCTAGGCAGATGTGAACACGATCTGTTTTGGAAATAAAAAAGACGAACGGGAAAAAGGGAAACACTTTCGTGTGATTGATCGGTCGCAAAAAGATGTCAGCAAAAATGCACAACGCAGACAGGTTTGGCATATGCAATTAATCATGTAGTTGTGTTTACCTCACCCGCCCACTGTTTACAACCTAAATTTCCTCCTGAAACTGGGGCGATAAATATTTACAGATAAATTTGTCATGCAGTTTAAATAAAATCAAATATAAATGAAAAAATGTACACAAAATAATTACAGAAGAAATTTTTGAAACCTTTAAAGAAAAGTTCCGCGTACAATCCACAGATACTTTGCTATAGGAGCAATGTTAAGAAATAGTTGCATCGTTGCTAGTCTACTGAAGGAATGAAAGCAAAGAAATAGCAAAGAAGAAGATCTACGATTTTTTCGATCATAGTTATGTTTTTTTGGGGAGTATTTTTCAGAAACCAGCGCCAGTGATCTCCCTCAAACTTTCTGGCATGCTCTCCAATAAACTTATCACGCCGAAGAACGCCTTACATGGCACTAGAGTACAATAGTTACGAAACATTAGCTTTTGGAGGGGATTTAGCAATTTTACTGAAACTATCGTGCCATCTTTGGCGAGTTATTTGGCGATTAATAGTGCCAGAAAATAGAATCCGTGTTTTAGACATGTTTTTCCTCAATCGATAGAAACAAAAATTTAACACAAAACTGTACTTGTAGTCAGTCACAAAATCCCATACCAAATTTGATATACTTAAGTCATCTAGTTTTTGAATTATCGCGTTTACATGTTTCTGAAGGTACAGACCGACAGACAGTCAACCCGCAGTTAGATTTGGCTCAACATTTGACAGGTGTATACACTATAGATGTTAAATCTGTGTATCGAATTTTATCTATCTAACTCTCTTCGTTTTGTAATTATCATGTTAACTTATATTCGAACAGCCGGACAGACGGCCTTCCTCTGAACCGATTTTACACAAAATTTTAATAGGAATGTGCAAATTTGATGTAAACATCATATATCAAATTTATAAACAGACAGCAAATTTCCAAGAATGTGTTTTTTCTAACTCAGGGTTGTCTAAAACGTGGCGATTCGTCAAAATCTCGAGTTAGAAATTTTTGACGTTTACTGTATTTTCTCTATACTAAGTATACGAAAAAAATACGAGCAGATGTGGCTTTGAGAAAAACTTTCGTATACTATAACAGGAATAAAAGAACTATATTTCCCCAAGGTACCAAATAAGTAATTGTCAAAATTCTTTCTATTTGATACTTGGGATTTTTTAAAAATTGGTTTGCTAAATTTCACTGCTGTCCATGGGTGAAGTATGTCACAATATTTTCATTGTGTCTTTCCTGCCAGCGAGGCTAGCGTACTCGTTATCCTCATAGTGCTATGGGTAATTCTCTCCCGTTTTCGACTTTTTCAGGTCTTATACCCTGACGGGTAGGCTGGGTCGGGGTTGGTAAAATGTACGTTTCTTTATGTGCAACCTAACCTTTTTTTTTTTTTTTTGAAAAAAAGGATACAAAATATAATTGCAGGATACCAAAAATATACAGACGAGCAGGAGACACATGAAACACTGATATCCGTATTTTGAAATAAAATATTCTGTTAAAACTGCTTTTATATTTAAAAAAATTTCCCCTTGCATATACAGTGAATGCATAGATAAAAAAATGAATAATTTATTAAAATTTTCAGAATTTGGAACAACATTAATAATTTTTTTACAATGATATTTCTCAGTAATAAATAGAAGTGCAATAAAAGAATAGTATGTAGATATTTAATGGAATCAGTAAATGTTTATCTAATGTGACACGCGCCGAAAATGTCTGTAAGTGACTTGGATGTTTTTATTGTTATTTATTTACTTTACGTACAGATTCATAGCTAAGTCGCACTTAAATTTTTCCTTACTAAAATAAACAAATCATTTTTCAGCATTACAGAAGTTTCCGCTCTTAACTAACCATTTTAAGGTATTTTGAAATGGCAACATTTAAAACTAATAAAGCAAAAGCTTATAAATTAATTTATGAAAAGATATTTCAAAAAGTGCCAATAATGTTGACTACGGCTGTTGC
Organism: Argiope bruennichi; assembly: GCF_947563725.1. Classification (NCBI taxonomy): domain Eukaryota; kingdom Metazoa; phylum Arthropoda; class Arachnida; order Araneae; family Araneidae; genus Argiope; species Argiope bruennichi. The sequence goes on from NC_079156.1 coordinate 112,331,043, forward strand.
GGCAAATGAAACATAAACATTCCTCTCACTGTGACTCATAGAACGAAGCTTGATATTTCAGCAAAACATCCATTAGTTATGGTGTTAAGAAATAAAAACATCCTCATAAAGTTTCGAAAGCAATTTAGATTTGTCATGTTCCTCACTTAAATTGCGTATCATTTTTTGAAGAGAAATATTTTATTTTTGTCTTTTATATGGAATTTAGGAATAAATACATCCTTAGGAAAATAATGTGTAACACATCTGTTAAGTACCGTTTCAAACAGACAGGCAGATTTCTAAAATTTGGCTTTTTTTTTTTCTTTACTTTCTTATATACGTGTTATAGAGAAAGTATAGTATTTGTCAAAAAAATCGAAACCCAGATTTTGACGAATCTTTGCGTTTTAGACCTCTCTGAGTTCAAAAAAAATAAAATGTCTATCTGTCTATCAGTCTGTGGGAAAGATAATTCAAAAAATGATTTTAGCTAGATGGGTGAAATTTGGTAAACGATCTTTACATCAAATTTGCAAATTTCTATCAAATTTTGAGTCAAGTCCTTTCAGACAAAGTCCGGCTGTTCGAATATAAATTAACACGATGATAACAAAGTGAAGAGAGCTAGATAAATAAGATTCGGTACACATATTTAATATTTGTAGTGTAGACAACGGTTCAAATTTTGAACTAAAGCCCCCAAAGGGTTGACCGTCTGTCGGTTTGTACTTTCAGAAATATGTAAACACGATAATACGAAAACACAATGACTTAAATATATCAAATTAATTATGGGATTTTGTCATTACAAAATCAGTTTTGTGTCAAACTTTGTTCCATTCGGTGGAGAAAAACGTGTCTAAAGCACAATTTAGATTTTCAGATACTCTTAAAGGCATGCCAGGGATTAATTGTCAAAACACTCGCCAAGGGTGACACAATAGATTCAGTAAAAATTCTAAACTAAGGCCAAAAGTTAATATTTCGTAACTATTGCAAGCCAATGCCGTGCAAGATGTTCTCTAGCTTCACAAGTTTATTAGAGAGTATGCGAGAAAGTTTTGGGGGGACTAGTGTTCTACTCGGGACAAGATTGGATTAGTTCTGGTAGGCGATCATAAATAATGTGAGTTTCAAAAGTTCCCCTTTCCTTCCGATATCTTTTTTTTTTTCTTCCGATTTTAATTTAAATTCTATAGAAGTATTTTTAAAAGTATAAATTTTCCTACAGATTAAAATTATAAAGCAATTGTTTCATTCAATAAAGTTAATTTGCATGCACAATTCGTAAAAATTCTAAAATTAAAATATAAATATTAATAATTAAAAGCAAGAAGGCAAAAAAAAAAAAAAAAGAACAATTTTTCCTTCGTGTGAAAGAAGTAAATCTCAACAACTGAATATTTTTTACCCTATTGCTGTTACAGTTTTTTTTTTTTTTTTGCATTAGTTGTTAATTTGTGAATCAGTCAGACAATTAATTGATTTTATTAATTTTTACAACGATTTTAATTTAAAAATATGTAAGTATTTTTACAATATAAATTTTTAAAAAAACAAAAAAGCATTTGTTTTTCAACAACTGTTTGTAAATCTCTACAACTCAAAATTTTTTTACCTTATTATTGTTACATTTTTTTCCTTTCCTTATTTGTATGACAGTAAGAAAACGTTGAATTGACTTCTAATTTGTGATTTGGTCAGCCAACTTTAAAAATAAAAACTTGTCCGCATTAATCAGCAAATGAGTTTGAAAACAAGAAAAAAATCCTGATTAAATAAACGATATGTGATTTTAATTTGAATAAATTCGGTTGCTTAATCTTATAAATCAAAAATAAAGGCGAAAATTATCAAAAAAATATAGCAAAGAAAAAAGAATCAAAGCCCCTAAACAGTTGCTAGTTTTACGTCTTTGATAACCGCCCCTGATTCGAGGAGGTGCGAAACTATGATATCAATTTTTTTTTTTTTTTTTTAGATTACAACTTTCCTTGCATATATTTTAAAACAAGAAAAATAAAAATGAGCTTTTAAAACTTTTTTTTTCTTTATTCGCGCCAACAAACAACCACTCATCTGATGTATCTCTCTCTTATCAAGCCAAAACAATCCCATAGGCAGCCAGGGCGATTTCCATCCAGTAGCCAAACGAAAATTAAGTAGGCAGTAATTTATGGAGATGTGCTGCCGGCACTTAAGCGACCTTGTCCTTCCGCGGGCGGAAAAGATAAAATCGCTCTGAAAATCTCCGCTTCCTTACGCCACTGTCTGGGTAACAAGATGCCACTCGAGACACCCCACATACCATTGCAGATATCCCCGACGCCCCCGCTATTTTTAGGACGTCGCCTCACCCTACACATACTGCATGCAATACTGGTGGGATTTTTGAGACGTCTTCCCTCTTAGAGATAGTTCACTTGCTTCCATGAAGTTTGCATTGTCATTTCAGTGTGTGGGTACGATGAACTTACTTATCGTGCAATCGAGTGTTTTTTTTTTTTCAATTAGTTAGCAGGTGCAGTTTTGAAAGTCACTGTAACTGTGATTGGCCTTGTTGAATGCGTGGTAAGCTTGGCAAGGCAAACAGTGAGTGAGAGCAACAGTAACAGCAAAGTTAAGGTGATTTTTCCATTATGTGAATCTCTGTAGTCAATGGCATTAATAAGATTATGAATCTGTAAATGGCATTAATGAGGTTGTGAATCTAGTGGATGACATTGATGAGATTGTGAATCCGTAATCAGTGATATTAATGAGGTTGTAAATTTTAGTCAATGACATCAATGAAGTCAGTATATAGAAAACAAACTTTTCCTGCGTCACTTTACACGATGTAATTTGAATTTTTACAAATCAGTAGAAGTTAAGATGATTTTTCTGTTACGTGAATCTCTGTAGTCAATTATATTAATGGGATTGTGAATCTGTAAATGGCATTAATGGGGTTGTGAATCTGTAAATGGTATTAATGAGGTTGTGAATCTGTAAATGGCATTAATGAGGTTGTGAATTTGTAGTGGATGACATTAATGAGATTGTGAATCTGTAGTGAATGACATTAAGGAGGTTGTAAATTTGTAGCCAATGACATCAATGAAGTCAGTATATAGAAAACAAACTTCTGCTGCATCACTTTACACGATGTAATTTGAATTTTTACAAATCAGTACAAGAATAAGATGATTTTTCTTTTACGTGAATCTCTGTAGTCAATGATATTAATGGGATTGTGAATCTGTAAATGGCATTAATGAGGTTGTGAATCTGTAGTCAACGGTATTAATGAGTTTGTGAAACTAGTGGATGACATTAATGAAGTTGTGAATCTGTAGTGGATGACATTAATATGTAGTATTAATATCTATAGTCAATGATATCAATGAAGTCAGTATATAGAAAACAAACTTCTGCTGCGTCACTTTACACGAGGTAATTTGAATTTTTACAAATCAGTACAAGTTAAGGCGATTTTTCCGTTAAGTGAATCTCTGTAGTCAATGACATTAATGAGGTTGTAAATTTGTAGTCAATGACATCAATGAAGTCAGTATATATAAAACAAACTTCTGCTGCGTCACTTTATACGATGTGATTTGAATTTTTACAAGTCAGTACAAATTAAGGCGATTTTTCTGTTACGTGAATATCTGTAGTCAATGATATTAATGAGATTGTGAATCTGTAAATGGCATTAATGAGGTTGTGAATCTGTAGTCAACGACATTAATGAGTTTGTAAAACTGTAGTGGTTGACATTAATGAGGTTGTGAATCTGTAGTGGATGACATTAATATGTAGTATTAATATCTGTAGTCAATGATATCAATGAAGTCAGTATATAGAAAACAAACTTCTGCTGCGCCACTTTACACGATGTAATTTGAAATTTTACAAATCAGTAGAAGTTAAGATGATTTTTCTGTTAAGTGAATCTCTGTAGTCAATGACATTAATGAGGTTGTGAATATGTAGTCAATGATACCAATGAAGTACTTATGTAGAAAACAAACTTCTGCTCCGTCCACATTGTACGATATAATTTTTTTACAAATCATAAAACTTAGGACATATCTCAATAAATTAACTATTTTCTTTTATTTGGTATCGATTTCTTTCGATAACTTAGTATTTAAAACTTAATTCTGTTTAGATACATCAATTATTTTTTAAGTTCGTCGAGAAGAAAAGAGAAAAAGAAGAAAATAATGTAATCGTCAAAAGAATATGTGATCTGTAGATCTTATTAATTGATATCTTATAGATATCAATTAATAATATCTTATTAAAATATTATTATTTGATTTCTTGTGATGAGGTTTCCTGGTTTACACTTCTTGGTTTACATTTGGAATTATATATGTCTTTCTAACTATGAATAAAATTTAGGAGTACAATAAGCCAGACAATTGAAATTTCATAAGTGTTATTGACACGAAATTTGTAAAATTACATTCAAACATTAGATAAAATTCGCCAAAGCATATGCCTATCTCTGTCCATTAATGTATAACACGATCCTGTCCATTAGTTTGTATATTCCAATAAATCAAAAGTGTAACAATTTTTTGAATGAAATTTCGAATAAGGTTTTACTACAAATCCTGTGCCAAATTTTGGATCCAATAAGTGAATAGAACCAGCGTGAGTAGTTTCCCCAAAACTTTCTCGCATACTCTGTAACAAAGATGTCATACCAGAGAACGCCTTGCATGACAATGGCGTACAACAGATACGAGATATTAATTTTTGGGCATTTTTCCTGAATCTGCCGTAACTTCCTTGGCGAATTTTTTGGCGATTAATCTCTTTCATGCAGTTAAAATCGATTTTGTGTTTTAGACACGTTTTTCTCAATCAATTGAAATAATGAATTGATTCAAAACTACCTTGTAATCACAAAATCCTGTATCAAATTTGATATATTTAAGTCAATGCGTTTTTGAATTACAGTGTTTACATGTTTCTGAAAAAACAGTCCGACTCACAGTAAACCCGTTGTTAATTTTGGCTCAAATTTTGATACTTGGGGCTTCATCCGTACAGATTTTATTCAAAATTTGACTGAAATCTACAAATTTAGCGTTAAGACGATCTACCGAATTTCAACCATCAAAGCGTTTTTAAGTTATCTTTGTTACAGACAGACGAACATTTTCCAAAAATGTATTTTTTTGAAACTCAGGGAGGGGGGGGGGGTCTAAAACGTTGAGATTCGCCAAAATCTTGAGTTCTAATTCTTTGACGATTGCTACGATTTCTTTATATTATGGGCCGCGGTGGTCTGGTGGTTAGGTCTCGGCTTCGGAACTGGAGAGTTTCATGTTCGAGACTCGATTCCACCGAAGAACCGCCGTGTAAGCGGGTCTGATGCACATTAAACGTCCTCCCGCTGGTGTGGCGTGGTGTGGAGAGGGGGGTGCCAGCTCAGGTATCGTTCTCGTCATCTGACCGCGGTTCAAAATTACGGGGTCCGTCCCAAAATAGCCCTAGTGTTACTTTAAAACGGGACGTTAATATAACTAACCAAACTATCTAAGTTCTTTATATTATATATACGAGAAAAAAGGGTTCAAAATACATTCTAGATTGTCTTCCCTAAAAACGACGAATATATAAATAATATGTGCTATATTTTGCAATCGGAGAGGGGGTAGGACTTGTAGGGGGTAGGATAATGCGCCCTTCTATGTAGAGGAGATTGTTATGCAGGTAAACCTAAAATTTTTTTTCCTTCCCTATTCTACCAAGATACTGACGTGGAGATTTGATATTAAAAAAGATGTTAAAATGTTTCAAGGTTAATTAAAATTATTCAGTACAGAAATACAAGATTTCAAATTTTTTACAAAAAAAAACACCTTTAATTGATCTCATTAAAACTTCAAAAGTTATACAACTACAAATTCAAGGCAAACTACAGAACAAACAAACAAACAAAAAAAAAAAAAACGAATTTAAAATGCAACTTTTGGCTGTTATTTCATCATCATCACGTTTGTTTCTGATCTTCCATGACTATGCAGAATTTTTTTATTCAATTTATACATGTTAAACTAGCTTCCAGTTTCTTTTCTAAACCAAATTTTCAAATTGCACTTCCCTGACAACTAACTTAAGTTATTAGCAATTTCAGATGATTAAGATTTCGAACATTATTAAAATATATATTATTTGAAATTTTTAAAAATCAAAAAGCAATCATACCACAGGCACTGTTGTTTTTCCAGATTTTACTGGTAACTCCAAAAACTATTTTAATACATAATTTAATTCTGTACGGTAAAACTAAATCCAAATTTAAATTAAAAAAGTTTTGAACTTTTAGAAAATAATCTTCTCAACTTCCAAATTGTTCTAAGAAGATATTTCATATTATTTTCAGCCAGCTAACTGTTCTTAAAGTCAACGCACAGAATACAAAATATGTTTGCAAATGACGCAGATGTACTTGTTTTTTCCCTAACATTTTCCCCATCAAAACGTCAGATTTATTTGTTTTGACAGACACGGTCAACTGGTTACATCTATTTGAACAACAAAGATCTCAGAACTCGCTGTTTTCAGGAAAAAAGGATTTCATGGGCGAATGAATTCAAAGAATATCGAAAGAAATCGCTCATTTAAGTTTAATATGGCAAAAATATTGCAATTATTACCAGCCATTTATTGTTACAGATGTTTCTCAAAATTTCTTCTTCAGTGTCGTTTCTCAGTAACGCTAAATAATGTTATGTGTTTTTTGTCGGTTTTTAACAGTTAATCAACAAATATTTATAAATAAAAGCTATTGACCTTTTTACTCTTTTTTTCTCTCAAAGAATTTAGAATTTAAATTTCCAAAGATTTTTTTATCAAATTTTCGGTAAAAATATACGATTGATCAATTCTAAAATCCTCTTCTGAATAATATTTTCTAGACATTAGGATAAAGTCAAAATGTTATTTGGACCTTAAAGACGAAAAGAATGAACTTTGTATGAGAGAGTTTTACTTTATATGATGACTTTATAAGAGTGAGTTTTATATTCTTGAACAAATAAAACTTAAGATAATATATAAAAGTTGATAATGTGGTTACTAACTCAAAAAATAGACGATAAATATTAATTTACATATAAACTAAGTAATGCAGCAGGAAAAATTCTCGTATGCGTAGTATAGAAAAAGTATAATTATCGTCAAAAAATTCCAACTTGAGATACAAAGTGCTCAAGTAGGTCTGAGTACAAAAAACACATTTTTAGAAAACGTCCGTTTGTCTATCTGTCGGTCTGTGACAAAGATAACCTAAAAACGCTTTGAGGTCGACGAATGAAATTTGATATACTAATTTTACATCAAATTTGGAGATTCTATTCTATTCTATCTATCTATTCTATCACATTTTAAGTAAAATTTGTTCAGTGGAAGTCCATCTGTTCGATTGTTCTAATATAAGTTAACACACAAACTACAAAACCAAGAGAGCCAGGTGGATAAGATTTGGTACATAGATTTAACATCTATAGTTTAGATACCTGCGAAATTTTGAACCAACTCAATAGCGGGTTGATTGCTTGTTGGTCTGTAATTTTAGAAACATGTAAATTCAATAATTCAAAAACACAATGACTTAAATGCATCAAATTTGGAATGGGATTTTGTGATTACGAATACAGTTTTGTGTCAGATCTTTGTTTCAACCGGTGGAGAAAAATGTGTTTAATGCACAAATTCGATTTTCGGATATTATTAACGGCATGACAGTATTTAATCGCCAAAAAATTCGCCAAGGATGACACGATTAAATCAGTACAGTTTTGTGTCAGATCTTTGTTTCAACCGTTCGAGATAAATGTCTCTAATGCACAAATTCGATTTTCAGATATTATTAACGGCATGACAGTATTTAATCGCCAAAAAATTCGCCAAGGATGACACGATTAAATCAGTGAAATTGCTAAATACACGGCAAAAATTAATATTTCGTAATTATTGTACGCCAATGCCATCCAAGGCGTTCTCTGGCATGACTAGTTCATTAAAGAATATGCAGGAAAGGTTCAGAGAAAACATCGCCCTTCCCCCTTTTTTTGCAAAATTTTAAGTTTTATGGCTACGAATTTCAAATCGCCAGCTATATCCAACAATGAATTTTAGCTATAAGAATTTCTGGATTTAGTTCATTATTTTCTTCAATCCTTCTTATTAATAAACACATCAAATCTGGAACTTTTTGATAAATATCGATGCGAGCAAAAATCACCATGTGATAAATTTCATTGGATATGGGCCGAGATAAAGTTAAGTACTTGCAAACTGTGTTAGATTTAAACTGTGGCAGAGAGAAATTTCAGTAACAAGGGGCTACAATAAATTTCTTGAAGAAGCTACAACAACAGTTTTAAAAAAGCATGGACATAAAAGAAAATATACACATATTTTAAAAAATTTGAAACATGGGGTAATGGATTCAAAGATCACTGTCCGTTTTATAATCTCAACACCATAACAATCCAGAAAACTTTTGTTACTTAGATACAGAAAAATAAATCAGGAAACCGATAGTTATTATATACAAAAAGAATATCATTTTAAAGCATCCATTCGAGAAATTTAATTGAAATATTTTACTAAGAATATTTCTTTTCAGCAATCCATAGTAAAAATGGGATGTAAACGATCTGATTCAAAAGTAGCAACTTATAATTTAAAACGCGGAAAGCAATGAGCTTTTTACTCATATAATTTTTTTTAATTTTACATTTTTCTTTTCTTTTTATTTATTTTTTTAGAAACTTTTAAGGGTAATGTGGAATTATAACAATGCACACCCAGATAATATGACCCATTACCACCGAAGCACAATATCCAATTTAAATATACTGATGGCAAGTTGTACTGTATAGACATTAGCGTTTCATCATCTAATCCATATAAAAGAACATATACAACCTGAATGTAAAATATTTGCAAAAGAGTAAAAGCTAATAGTGTGGGACGGAATGAATAGATTTTTTTTAACGAAATGTGTATGTTTAATTAGTATTTTGATGTAATAGAAATTTCTACGAATTCTGGCATCTCCCCGAACATTTTATTCCAAAAGAGCTATTATGAGACAAAGATTGTGGATTACAAAAAAATATAAGAAACTGTGCTATGAAAGTAACATTAATGTAAGTCACTTACTTCATTTTCATAGAAGTAAAACTTAGACCCTTCTAGGATACAGTACCGCTTTTTCCAGGACCCCGAGTACAACCATCCACGGCCCGTCAGTTTCAACAGGTGGCCTTTCTTGACGGGGTTCGCGAACGAGTCGCTTGATGGGATTTCCTGAAACGAAAAAGTAATATGATAAATGTATCAGTTGCCCAGAATCAGTTATTTATATAAATGTTAATCATTATTTCTGCAAAGGATAACAGTGAATGTATATTTGTGTTAGTGCTTCACAGAATAAATCGTTTGACATTAAATTACAAAATAGCATAAATATATATTTTGGGAGCCAATATCTTGGAACAATTCTTTTTTAAATTTTATCATATCTTAATTAATCATATCCTATCTTAATAATGCCCATTTTTCTGAATTTTGACAATTTTTTTTAAATAAGCATTTTGCACAATTTTCAAAAATAGAATTTATTGTTGCAATGAAATTCAAACTATTTTCATTGTGTCATCAAATATTTAATTGCTTGATTTCTTTTTCAATGTTGAAAGCTAAGGAAGATAGATTTTAAGACGTTTTCATTTATTTACATTCTTTTCTCTCTGTTCGGTACAAATGCTACAATCGATTTTAAATTAACTTCCCGATGAACTAGAGACTTGAAACTTTAAAGATATTTCAGAACTGTATGGCATTACAATATTAAATCACTTTCTTGTTTGTGTGTTTGTTTATCTATTCGGTACAAATTTTGTAATCGATTAAAAACTTTCTTTACCAACAGATGGCACCATGAGAAGTCGTCAGGTTCATCGAGAAGTTTGTTGAAAATCGAATGCATCATTTCACACACATAAGACTAAACAGATTTTTCAAGATAATCAGTAGCTTTGTTTAATACCTCCCAACCTAAGTGAATTAAATTATAGGAATGTGACACATATGCCCCATAATCTTCATTCATTGCAAACCCAAAAAAAAAACACCGACTCTGGAACTCAAGGTTACTGCCCCACTGGTTCAGAAGCCAATATCCGATGTTTATTTCCTGAAACTGTCCATAGATCGCAGGACTTCCTTTGTTCTGAGGAGGGAAACAGCTGTTTATCAAAAACGATGTCTTACACCCTATTGTACAAAGCACCGTTATTATTATTATTTTCTCTTTTTCATAAAGCCGGCGTCTCAGTTCTGAGCAATGTAGCAGGAAAATGCTAAAACCACGATGGCGTGTGTTTCAGCATATGGGGGAAAAAAATGACACATAAACACAAAAGGAAGTGATGAAATTTAGAAGCATATGGCAAAAAGGGTGATTTTTTTTCCCACCCTGAGAATTTCTTTTTTATGCGCATTATTTAAATTTATGTTTGTGGATTTAATATCTCCAGATATACTTATACCACTTGAAATTTGCTATTAATCATGATCGTCTAAATATTATTGCTTTCTCGTATACGTATTATCGAGAAAGTATTTTAATCGTCAAAAAATTCGAACACGAAAATTTGACGAATTTCCACTTTTTAGACTTCTATGATTTTGACATTTTTTGGAAAATGTCCTTCTGTCAGTCTATGACAAAGATAACTCAAAAACATTTTTAGCTAGAAGAAAAATATTTGTTATATGACATTTATACTAAATTTATAGATTTCTGTCAAATTTTCAGCAAGATCCATTTAGACGAAGTCTGTTTGTCCGCCTGTTCGAATATAAGTTAACACGATTTACAAAATGAAAAGAGCTAACTATATAATATTCAATACACAGATTTAAAATCTATACAATGCTTATCAAATTTTGAGCCGGAACAGAGAACTGTTTGACTGTTTTTCGGTTTATACATGAAAATGCAATAATTGAAAAACGCATCGACTTAAATACATCAAGTATGAGATTTTAAGATTGCAAATACAATTTTGTGTCAAACTTTCATTTCAATCTTTTGAGAAAAAAGTGTTTAAAACGCAAATTCGATTTTCGGATCCTATTAATCGTATGCCAGGGATTAATCGCCAAAGGATCATGCAATAGATTCAATAAAAATGCTAAATTCAAACCAAAGATTGATATTTCGTAACTATTGAACGAGAAAGCCATGCAAGACGTTTTCTGGGTTAATACCTGTATTAGAGGGTATTCTTTCTTATTACTTACAGCATCTAGATATCTCATCAATTATTACCTATCGTCTATTATCATCATTTTTTGAGAAAAAACAAAAGCACTACTTTATTATGTATTCGTAAACAAACGTATTGTTCTGTGTTTGTCGTAAACAAACTTCGAAAGAGTCCTCCATGCGAAGTGCAGCACCTGTTCTTTTAATTATCATTTGAAAAGCTCATAACACATCTAAATACGTCATCTTCCTCCCTCTGATCTTCATTTTCAAGAGATATCACAAAATAAAACTATGTCAGAATCACCTGCACAACAGCTAGAGCGACTTCATCAATTGATTTCATCATGCACAACTTACCAATCAGAATGCTGTATATTTAGTGAGCTATAATAATTTTAAAATGTACTTTCAGTTGAAATGATGAAAAATGTAATTCATTATAGTTAGTTTGATTTCTGCTATAATATACTGTGTGATTAGGGATTGCAATACCGGTATACCGGGATACCGGTATTTTGAGCCATTTGTACAATTTTGTAATACCGGTATTCACAAGTTTAAATACCGGTTTTTCGGTATTACTAGAAATTTTTAAAATGGTCCACTATATGTTCAGGAATCGCGAACATAGCAAAATAGTATACATTTTTGTTTTTATGTCTCCCTAACGGGCAAAATTAATTAGCTAATTAATGGCTTAATTAATTGTTTAAATCTAAATTAGCGAAACATGGATTATCCCTGAAAGAAAATATTCTATCCATAACGACTGATGGAGCAACAGTTATGAAAAAAGTTGGCAAGTTGATTGGTGCAAATCAGCAATTGTGCTATGCTCATGGAATTCAATTAGGAGTAATAGATGTATTATACCAAAAAAATAAAGAAGAATCCAAATACTGTGGATATAGAAACTTCGGATTCCAACTTTGAAGAGAGTAAGAGTGTAAGTGATATTGACAATGAAGATAATGACAACGTAATTGTTGAAGAAGATATTGCTAATGAGGATTAAACATTAACCCATCAAGAATTGCTTCAGACATTCAGAAGAATTCGGTTCAATTATGGATGATTATAATGTCACTACTGTCGATAGTGAAAAGGAATTGTCTCTTGAACAAAAATTAGAATTAGCGATAAATAAAAAAAAAAAAAATTCAACGAACCAAAATACAATACAGAAATCAGCTATATCCAAAACCATCCGACTAGAAATCGATTTATTTGACGATGAGGAATATAGAGGTAAATACTTGAAAAAAATATATCGCGCATTGCTAACAGTACCACCAGCTAGCGTAGATGCCGAAAGAGCGTTTTCGACAGCTGGTAAATTTTACACAAAATTACTTTTCAGGCTTAATGACAGTACAATTGATGCACTATGTATTTTTAAGATCACATTTCAAAAATTTGTAATAGTACCAGAGACTGAATAGTGATATTTACACTTTTTTTTGTGATTTAAATAAATAAGATGTTCCTTTACTTTTTTGTGTTTATATACTGTTATAATTTATAAGTTACAAATTATTGTTTGTGATATTTACACTCTCTAACAAAACTTTCAAATAAAACAAAAAAACACCTGTGTTTTCTTTCTTTTTCTAAAATCTCTAATACCGGTATTAAAACCGGTATCCCGGTATTAAGATTTAAAAAATTCCGAATACCGGTATTGAAATTTTGGTCCGGTATTGCAATCCCTATGTGTGATACCCAGACCGAGCCAGAAGCCATGCGGGAAACTAGATGGGGCCGCCGAAGAGCAACCCCGCTAGCACGAAGGGACAAATTACACTTGATGACATTGGACTGTTGCAAACAATTAAGAACCTTCTAGAGAAAAAGCATATTGGCACAGAAAAAGGATAGAAAAAAAAATTACATATTACATTTTTTATGTAAAAAATTAATTAATACAATTTAATTAATTATTTAATTAAAATACATTAAATGGGCGTAAACTTTTTACATTAGAGAGAGCTAAAGACAAAAGCATTGACATAATGTCCCTAATAGAAGATTTAATGACTGGAATTTTTATGAGTTCTTCGACGTCAAAAGACATCCAATTTCTTGGCCATCTGAGTCTGTGTTCACGCTATAGTGCACAGGCTTTGATCACGTGATTTATAGATCCTTCTTCGGTGCAACATTAACAAGTCGAACTTTGGTCAAAGAACTTAAAGCACAGAAAATATACCATGGCTAGTATATACTTGATTAAGATAAAAGATTCTGCTATTAATAAGGTGGGAGAGCAGCTAGTCGTCAAAAGTGGTTAGTATCAAATGATATTCATCCAGCCCAATGTCTTTTAATTGTTTAAATTACAGACAAAAAAGCCACAAGAGACGTGTACATCATTCCACAAACGTGATTTTATTAACAAAGGAATACCAAGCATGTAAATTAACAGGACGAAGCATATAGAAAAAGTTGTTCTTGTTGCTTATCCCCCCTTGGATTGAACACCAATTCAAACCAAGACAGGAGAAAGGGGTGCAGTTGCTTCTGAGGGTAAAGACCCCTGAGCACCAGAAGGCAGAATTCTGATTTCTAGCTCACATGAAGATGACACTTACACGCTCGCTTGCACAACCTCATTTTACAGGAGGCTCTTTCATACACCTCACTGATAGAACACAGGGTAAACAACCATGCCCGAACCAGGACTCGAATCCGAGACACCCAAATCACGGGGGGGACGCGCCACCCCTAGGCCAGGATGCCGGCATAGCAAAAGTAAAAACAGTAAGCTCAAATTGAACAAATAATTTACACCGAATGATAACATTTTGATGTCGCACAATTTAAATGTAAAAATCACTCACCCGAAATTCTTTCATTTGGTGGCAACGCAGGCTGTAAAAACGAAGGTTTGTGGCTCCTATTTTAAGGTATGCGAGGAAGGTAATATCCCGAAGAAAAACGGGTGCATCAGATCACGTACACAGAGCAAAAAAAAATCAACCACAATGAATATAAATAAAGAAAAAAAAGAGTTTTTTTGGCACTCCTCTAGTTGACGTAACGAAAACGGTGAAAAACACGGGAAGTGTTGCCGAGGTGGAAAAAAGAATACGGGAAGCAGAAAAGACTTTCTCTTTTTGCAATTCCATTAATTGCTACGTAGTCGAATGATGCCGTTTGCTACAAATGATCGGATGTTCTTTGATTCTACGTTTACATCCTTTCGATGCAATGAAACGCGTGAAATGAATACTAAATGCGAAACAATGGGCATTTCAAAACTAGCAGTTGTTTACAAATAGTCCCGGGATATTGAGTTCATAGTACTCGAATTATTATTATTATTATTATTATGAAAGAAAGAATTAAGCAATATAAAGCAACCTCGACAGTGACTCATGAAATACTCATAAAAGTAAATGCGCACTGTATGAACAAATTCCTAGTAACCTGAAACTAGTTTTAATGGTAACGATATTTCCATTTACGAACTTCCAATGTTACAAATTTTTCAGCCATTTCACGCGGTTTGTAATAAGGCAAGTTGATTATATTAACCATGGTTGTCCACTTGTTTAATAGAGGATTAAGGCATCATGGTTGAATAACAAGAATCTAAGGAAGAAACGTGTATATTTTGGTTGTTCCACTAAAATTATTTACCAACGGGAGTGATTTCCCAAAACTTTGTCGTATACTCTCTTAAAAACTTGTCACGTCAGAGAAAACCTTGCATGGCATTGGCGTACAATAGTTACGAAATATTAACTTTTGGCGTGAATTCAGTACTTCTACTGAATCTATCGTGTCACCTTTGGTGAATTGTTTTGACAATTACTTTCTGGAATGTGGTTAATAGTATCCAAAATTCGAATTTTTGTTTTAGAGGCGTTTTCTTTCCCCAACCAAATGAAACCAAAATTTAACACTGAGAAAGAATTTAAGTCATAAAATCACATACTAAATTTGCTATATTTAAGTCATTACGTGCCGACGTCCTGGCATAGGGGTAGCGCGTCTTCCCCATGACCTGGGCGTCGAGTCCCGGTTTGGGCATGGTTGTTCTTCATCTGTCCTATCTGTGAGATGTGTAAATGTGCCCCCCCCCCTGTAAAAAGGGGTTGTGCAATCAAATGTGATGCGTGAATAGCTAAGACGTACTCTTGGCCTAGTTGGTGCTACTAAAACAAGAGACTCTCCCTTGGCTTAAAATCGCTGATATCGTCAGCGAGCTTGTCCATGGCAAGTGCCATTATAAACAACAACAACAAGTCATTACGTTTTTGAATGTTTTGCGGTTACATGTTTCTGAGCATACAGACCAACTACTGACTATTAACCCGTAGTTGGATTTGATTCAAACTTTAACTGGTATCTACACTATACATGTTAAATATGAGTGCCGAATTTTATACATCTAGCTCTCTTCGTTTTGGAATTATTTTGTTATCTTATATTCGAGTAGCCCGACAGACAGACTTCCTGTTAGCGGATTTTGCTGAAAATTTGATAGAAATCTACAAATTTGGCGTAAAGATCGAATACCAAATTTCAACCGTTTTTCCCAAAGCGTTTTTGAATTATCTTTGTTACAGTGAGGTAAGTCTACGACGTGGAAATTCTTTGAAATTCTGGAGTTCGAATTCTTTGACAATTACTGTAATTTCTTCTATACTACGTATACGAAAAAGTAGAGCTACCTACGCTTTAATCATGGATTGTTCGCTAAAAGTTGACAGACTACTTAAGTACTTTTCAATTTTCCTTCATACCAATTACATATGTTAATCAGTTTTATTTTAACAACCAAAAGACAGTCAATATTACGGAACTATGTAAGGCTTTTAGCTCAAGTTACATTTAGGTTCTCCCAGGTCACTTTGAATAGCAATTGGTTCCACAGTTTCCAAGTTCGTGAATTCTTGGCTGTTAAATTTAGTCAGATTTATAGGGACAAAGTATTAGGACCATCACCACTATTTATCATACAGGTAGAGAAATTTATAACATATTCATTTAACGGAAATCCATAAGTGGGAAATATAAGTCGTTTGCTTTCTTAGATATGTTCCAGATGCGATTCAAATGTACAAGTGGCCATTGGCAGCCAAGCAATCATAAAAGGTAGGTGATACATTGGTGCTGAGTGAAAATAATGAAAAAATGAAGACTTTGCTAACTGGGATTATAATTGTAAATAGGATATCTAGATTTCACGTTGATACGTTTTAAGGTATGTACAGCGACCATTCAGCCGCAAAATTTTCTATGTTTTATAAAACCCGGAATATAATGAACTCTAAGCTTAGTACTTTGAATAATACCCCTGTATGCTATGTAAATAAATATTTACTCCAGATTCTTATTTGCTATAGATGAGTTGCAAAATGGTTTTATCGTTTTCTGTGTACAGTGGCATAGAGAAGGTAGATGGCGACTGAGGCTTGGCCTTAATTTTTCGCCAACTTATATTGCTCTTAAGAACTTACTTACCATGACACCAGCTTAAAAGGGTATCCATGGTACCTTTTTAGCTGGCGTCGCGAACATTTATACCCCCCCTCCCCTTTTGATTGCCTATGGCTACACCATTATTTGAATACTCAGCAAAAATTTTGCAAATTTAAAGTGCTACAAAAGTATTTGATATGGAAATCATAGCATAAATAAAAGTATTAATTTCGTAACGATACTATGCCACTGTCCACAGATAACAATAAAATAATTTTGCTACTCAGCTACAATAGATATTTAGGAGTCTAAAGTAAATATCTATTGACATAAAATTACATACTATTTACAGTTCTCAACATACGTTCCTCCCAATGAGTGGTGACAGATCATGGATTTGAAAACTCAGAAATTTCGCCGCTGAATGTCCATTGGACGTGTATCTGGTCAGAGTTTCTTCAAAGATCACATTGAAATATTGATATTATGTGAAGGTTGTAATCACAGATAACAAAACCTGCAATTTTCTTAGAAATTCCATGTACACATTCAGTTCGCCAATATCCACATGTGGTTAATGGAAGCCAGTATAATTCAGCAACGGATTATAAAACCCTCCATTTTTTTGCGCATGCGTTAGGATGGGTTTAATTCTTCAAAATAGGGGTGAAAGGAAAGATGAAAGAAGGAGATGTTTACATTTACTAGTATCTAATAGGCGAAATCCAAGGTCAAAGGGAATACCGGAAATGCACTAATCGTTCTGTGTCTCACCCCTTAATGAGATGGAGTCGTCGAAATGTAGTCATTTCAGAATCCGTTGACGAACTATATTTATCTACACTAAAGGGCCGCGGTGGCCTGGTGGTAAGGTCTCGGCTCATAAGCCGTAGGGTTTTATGTTCGAGACCCGATTCCACCGAGGAACCGTCGTGTAAGGGGGTCTGTTGCACGTTAAATCCGTCAAGGCCAAACGTCCTCCCGCTGGTGTGGCGTGGTATGGAGAGGGAGGAGGGGTGCCAGCTCAGGTGCCGTCCACGTCATCTGACCGCGGTTCAAAATTACGAGGTCCGTCCCAAAATAGCCCTAGTGTTGCTTAAAACGGTACGTTAATATAACTAACTAAACCTATCTATACTTTTTGGATCCCACATGGAACGCGTCTGAGAAAGCAATCAACATAATCTTCCGACTTGTGGAGCTTATGGATGGCAATGTTACATTTTTTTTTTCCTTTTGTACATGCTGTATAATGCTGACGATTCTAATTCCTTGATACAGCTCATACATCTTTTGATCTCAAATTGCTAAAGGTTCCTATGAATCAGCACAATCACGTTGACGCCCTCTTTGATACCTGATCAAATAATCCATACTTAGTAGCCATCATCTAACTTGTTTGATTAAAGAAATATCAATGAAGAATACCAGCAGTGGTGCTCTACCCTCAACTTCCTCGCATATATTTCCGCCGTAACTTCCAATAATATAATGAAGGGAATAGATAGACACTTTTTGTCTCTTCTTCTCTTAGAATAACTTACTCTCTCACTACTTCTCTCTAAATTTAATTCGGATTTATAATAATATTGCTAAGATCAATTACTAAATTCCATTTAATTAGCCTCTTGCCTCTCTCTCTCTCTTATTGAAAAGTTTTATTCAAAATTTGATATAAGTTTACAATTTTAGCAACCATTTTTTAAAAATTATATGCACCATATTGTGGTTGTAAGGTACTCCGTTCACATATACATAGGCAAATATTTACATAGATAGACTTTCAATCACAAGCAAAATTTTATAAGAAATGAAATGTACAGTTTTTGTATAAAGAAAGGATTCTAAATTGCATTTGCATAGTTCGTTCCGTTCCAGCTTTCATAAACAGATATAATTCCAAAATGGGCTTTCTTTTGAGGAGGAGGATTTTGATAGGGGATGAAACAAAGAAATTCCTCGAGGTAGACTTTTTAGATAGTTAGAACGCTCACTTGGTATACAAAAAAGCTGAAACAAGTAATATAAAAAAATAAAAAAAATTTAAGTCAATTCCTACTTTCACACGAATTGAATTCGCATGTCACCTTCACGTGAAAAATACTGAAATCCTTGCATTTTACCGATTGAGCTACTGTCTGTTAACTTCAATTTTCATTACAAACTGCTAAAACTTTATTTAAAGTATTAAAAATGAATTAAATTTAATAATTAATGAATTAATATTTGAAAAAACTGTGTTAACATCAAGTGTCATCCACTACAAGTTTAAAAAAATGTATTTGAACTTGAGTGGATGAATAAAAAGTATTTGATTAACGATTGAAAATTTGAACAAGATGTATAAATATATATAGGGAGAGTGTGAGCTAATAGTAGGAAGTGAAAAAAAAAAGAAATACAAATACAAAAAAGCTTTCGCAGATTTTTTTTTTTTTTTTTGTGCGTTTTTTGTGCACATCCATTTTTAATGATACGCATATCCGTCCATAGATCTTTAGGGTATTGGCATGCGCTGAACATTTTGCAAAGGAAAAAAAGTGAATATGGCCATTTGAAAATTTCGAATTTCTATACTTATAACCGTAATCGTAAATGCCACTGTGTTGCCGTTCACAAAATCCCTAGCTCACGCCTCTAAATAACTCTATTTGAAATTTCATCTCGCTCGGTGAACGGACCGGCCACAAGAGGTCCACATATCGACAGAGATTTTTTATGATCATCCTGTATATTCCGAGTCTAGAGAAGAGATGAAGAACTTGTCATCTTTCATCAACTGGAACCACAGAACTATTATTAATATATAAACATTCTCTTAAGCATTAAAAGTAGCTTACATGCTTAAAAATATGAATTACCAATTTTTGATATTCATACTTTTATATAATCTTAACAAAAAAAAATTTGTGCGCTCATTCTTTAATATAAACTTGCTTCAAAATAATTTTTAGTTATACATTGTAATTGAATTCAATAAAAATTCAGTTTCATACCTTAAATTTCAGAATAATTTTAAGTAACGAAAATATATTTAATTTTATTTAAATACCAAGCGATTTTTTAAAATGTTTTTTTCAGAAAAATGTAATTTTCATTCCTTAATATTACATAGTAGTAAGATAGTATCAATCAATTAGTTAATTATTCGTATGTTATAAAGACAGAAAATATTTACTATCGTCCAGCAAAACATGATCAATATTGAAGAATTGTCATTTAAATAATGTTAGCATATGCACACGTACAAAATGACTCATGGAATAGAATAAATCTGAATCCAGTCAATAAAAGCATGTTTCGGATTTTTAGCGGAGGTATTTGACCTCTGTAAAGGAAGAGATTGTTATAAAATAAAATTATTACATGTTTCACTCTCCAAAACAGGGGATTTTATATGTCATTAGTCATTCCAAATTTATTTTGCGTGAACAAAGGCTTGCGTGTGTGTCAGAGGAAGAATCGTTTACTGTTTTGAATCTGATTTCATTTCTTTTCAATCCGTTGTTTCCGTGTGAATTTCCTGAAAAAACAGCAAGAGCAATTCGAAATTTTTTAAAAGTCGGCTTTGCCTCTACTAGCTAACTTCGGAATTGCATCATGCTTTGGATTAAAATACGTGTTGCTTTTGTGAAATTTCTCCATCACACACAAAAAGCAAATATTATTAGAAGCACAATGAAGTATGCTCATGTGACCTGTCACATGATATAAATGCAGATATCAGCTAAAGCTGTAAGTGAAGCTTGCACAATCTGGCATCATGCGCATGCGTCTGTTGTCTGATATATTACGTCATTCTCGTGTTGGAAATCTTGCAATTCAAATAATTTTTCTTTTTTATTGTCCTCTGATGTCAAGCGATTGTCGACTTTTCACTTCACAATGCGGTTACGGGACGAAGCTGATATTAATTGTTTCAAATTTACTTCAGATCATCTAACTTTCAATATCAGATATTAAGAAATATAATAATAGATTATGAAATAATCAGTAAATATGCGAAAAAGAGAATCTGTGACAAATTGTGCATAAAATAAGTTAAACAAAATCTGGCGATAGATATACATCGCTACTAGCCAAACTCGGGCACCATGGGAAAATAAAACTTGTTCTACCAAAATATTTTAATTAAAATGGATTGGAAAAAAAGCGAAAAGGTTTTTTTTTTTAAATAGTAAATTATTGCACAGCTAAAAACAAAATCAAATAGCGCCATTCATAAATTATAACTAACAATTTAGACTTAAAAGTAAAATTTGTGAAAAAGAACTCGTAAGCCAAACTCGAACATCTCACAATTAAGTACGAAATAATTGCAACTCTGTGTAAAAATTACTGATAGTTTTATGGTTAACATTGTAATTGTTCTAGGGAAATTCCTAATAGTTTTATTTTCATTTACTGTGAAAGTAAACACTATTTTAATTAAAATGTCAAGACAAAGGGGCAAAACGAACCTTGAGTTAAGAAAATTGATTATTAAGCCTGCTGAAGATAGAAAGTCAGAAATAAAATTTTTATTGAAATATATCTGCGACATTTAATAAAAAAAAAAATGAAAGCAAATCCATTCTTTAGTACATCAAAGCTAGCTATTATTGTTGAAAAGGAATTAGGAAAAAAAGCCAGCCTATCAATAATAAGAAATTGGCTCCATAAAGTAGATTTCAATGGAAGAAAAGTGAGACAAAAAGCCTTTCATAAATAAGCGAAATCAAATCTTAGACTTAAATTCGTCAGAAAACGTCAAAACAAGGATTTTTCTTATTGTTAAAATGTCTTTTTTACTGATGAGAGCAAATTCGACATTTTTGGATCCGATGGTAAGCCTTATATCTGGAGAAATCGAAAAAGGAATTGCGCATAAAAAATTTGAAAACAATTATGAAGCATGACGCTGGATCAGTAATGGTCTGAAGGGTTGTTTTCAGATATTGGCCCAAGAACCCTGCATTTAATTGATAGGAGAATGTATCAGGGTGTATACCTCAACATTTTAAAGAAAATTTGTCACAATGTGTGCAGAAACGTTCTCTTGGCAACAACTGGCGATTTTATCAGGATAATGATCCGAGACATAAAGTTAATTGAGCGCGTTCCTGGCTTTTATATAATGGTCCTCACGTCATGGACACACCATACCAAAGCCCCGAGAAATTCCATTGAAAATTCATAGAAATACCTTAAGAAATTAAACCCGATAACACGTCGTTACCAGTAGAGATAGAGTATTGCTCCAGGAATAGGAAAATATTAAATATAATTCTTGTGAAAAATTTATACAATGTATGTCTAAATATCTTAAAGTGATCATAAAAAACAAAGGTTTGTATATAAAATATTCATTCATTTCAAGTATTAATTAATTTTTAAAATCTTCGTATCTGTCGAATTTAGATTGTGCATTATTTTTATTTTGGTTTTTGACATAATTTCTGATTAAAATAAATTAATTTATAATATTTATTATTTGTTTTTATAATTGCAATAAATATATATGAAAATTCCTTTAACTATGCTTCTATCGTTATTAGTTAAAAAATTTTGCTTGTATTAGTATCTTTTGTTTGGTGTCCGAGTTTGGCTTGTAGCGACTGTAAGTGCATGAACCATTCCAGGAAAGAATTATTTTAGTTTTAAGCAACAACCGTAAGAAAAACCTGTAATTGATTAAGACTAATTGCTTTTTTACGGAACAAAATGAAGGACATATCTGTTTAAATAAATGTTTGATCTAGGAAATGCCACAAAAATTGATAATTTCTTTTTAAAAAATATTTTACTATCATCTATTATTCTCAGAAATTCTCCAATCAGGTATTCAGAATTAATGATTTTATTTCTCTTAATATGTTTATAAATACAAAAATTCAATTAACTGGAATTATAGATATGCCAATTTCAGTTAAAAATGTTTTGGAAAGCAATGAAAGAAAAAAATAAATAAACTAGTAGATCATTTAAGGTGCGTTTTGAGCGCAAGTAGTTCTCAGAATAATTTAATTGCTCCCTTTAGAAAGTAAACAGAAATTTAATATTTGGTAAGAGATTTCAGAATGAAATAGTCATTAGTAAGTTAAAAAAGTTAAATTTTGGAGAACAAAGAGAATGGTTGAAAACAATCTCTTCTCAAGGGCAGATGTTACTGCACGTGTATTGAGTGATGCTCAAATGTACTGAAACCAGAATTTTGAAATTTGACCTCAAGTCAGAAATGAAAATTTTTCGCTAGAGCTCACCCAGATCGAACTCGAAATACATGATATCTCAAAAATAAATACATATTTTCTATTTTAGGAAATTGAACATATTTTTTTAAAGGAACGAAATATGTAGATATTAAATAGAACACCATAAACTACTTATTTTAACCGTATATAACCGTAATTATATAGATCTACTTTTAAAAATGTTTTCACAGTGATTTTAATATAAAAAAATAGGAAAATTTCTCCATTTTTTTTAAAACCAGCATCATATTGTATAGTACATACATGCAGACATAAAAATTATTTTTCAAAACCCCATTACACATATTTAATAATTAATTTTCAAAAACCAAAAACGCTTCATAAATTCTTTTTTAAAAAACTGATAAATAATTTGAGTTAGATTAATGAAATGCATTATAAATTTGAAAAACAACACAATTTCGAATCGATTTAATTTAATAATGATGAATTTAATTGTAATGAAAATGATGTGAATCAAAAACGAAAAATTAAACTAACTGGATAAATAAAAACTAGTGAAAAAAATAGGCAATTTCATTTAAATTCTAATGAAAAAAACTCTGTTGTATTCGACAATTCTTTTAACCCTATTTCACTTGACTCTTACACTTAACACTCAGAAAAATTCTCAATTATGTGGGCTGTAAATTTATTATTTAGACATCATTTGAAATCATAATGGGTATTCCTTCAAGACTTCAACCTACAAATATCCGCCTCAACCAAATCTCACAAAAATATGGAGGGTCGGAATGAACCTATACATTTACAAAAGCAAAAAAATTACAATAGATATCCCTTTAATCAATCACAGAACACTCCGTTTCCGTTATTACTAAAAAGAGGTTGAAGAAACTGGACTTTCTCTATACTGTAATGGTCATATAATGTTGACCATCATCATTAAACAAATTATTTATACAGCCAAATTTTAGATTAAACTGTATAACCACATATGTAATAACAAATATTGCACACCAAATTTTATTACAAAAGAAAAAATGGTACATTTCTGTTATAACAGCGACTAAAAGGCGCCAAGAAAAAATTTTGCCAATTAGGTTATTTTAATCGTCAAACTATATAGCATGTGATTCACAAGTTCAAAAATTTCTGTAATAAATAATAAGGCACTTGAGTATATTTTTATAATTTAGAGAAATTTTTTCTTGGCGCTTTTTGGTTTCCGTTACAACCGACAAGTGCTGAAAACTTAAGCAAAACAGAAACAAAAGAAATATTTCAAACGCCCAAAGAAATACTAAGAATAAAGGATGCAAGATGCACAATATTGTGTAAGTATGTAAGTATAAAATTAGTTTTTTACTGTTTTCAAGACAAATTTGAAACATGCACTCACTGGAATGTTTTTTGCTGTAAGAACATAATCAAACGTACACATTCTTATTAAGTAAACTTCTTTTTTTTTCTAAATCAGAAGTGTGTGATTCTTGTTCAAAATGTGTAATTCGATTTCTTTATTTAATAATCGAAATTATAAAACATTTATTTTGCTTATAAAACAACTTTTCTAGCAATTATGCAATTAACAGCAAACGATATTTCCCAACAGCGTTGATATTCATAACCAAAGGATAATATAATGAAAGAATACCACCAAACGATAATATAATAAAAAGCAAAATGTAGTTGTAATACGAATAAGAATTTACGAGAAGAATAGTTTAATTTATTTTCTTAGAACAGAAATCATTGTACGCCATCTTTTTCGCGATTTGTTTCACTAATACTAAAGCCTTTAAAATACATAATCTGTATCTATCTTCATCGGTAATAACCTATCACAAGAAGTGGTCTTTAAGGGTCTATCATGTTTTTTTTATCAATCAGATTCATAGAAATTACATTAAATATTATTGACAAACATATTAAGGTCTCAATTTTAACATCATGTTATTTTTGCAACACATACACGGTCGCCTTCTTTCTTTATATATCGTATTAGCAGGTGGTTGAAGAACTATTCACAGAAAAATTAAAGGTCGCAAAAAGAATGTCAGGCAAAATTCTCACCTGCCACGAACAGAAATATTTTCGAATAAGACACGAGGTTTTCGAACTCGTTTCTCAGCACAAAAGCTTCAGGAAGAAATACCTGATTCAGTAAAGATATTTAGAAATGAACAGCTGAAGAAACATAACGTCAAATACTTCGCAGTTCAGCATATTACAACATTAATATTCAATATCCAGCGTAAACTCGTATATTTCTGAATATTGCACCGCCGTTAAATGACCTTTACGAAATTAAAAATAAGGAACTATGACAAAAATGCAATATTTAATAAAAATATAAGCAGATGAGTAAATAAAATGTGGATAAAATTGTATGATGAAATAGCAAAGTTTTGTTGCATCTATTAGCGCAGCATCACATAAAACATTTCAATATGATCCTTATTTATTTAATTTTTTTTTATTCTTGCAAAGAAGAAAGAATTTTTGTAAAAATAGACGCCAAGCAAAATTAAATATACGTATATCCATGAAGAATTATACTTATTCGTATTACAATTACATTTTGCTTTTTATTATATTATAGTTTGGTGGTATCATTCTTTCATTATATTATCCTTTGGTTATGAATATCAACGCTGTTGGGAAATATCGTTTGCTGTTAATTGCATAATTGCTAGAAAAGTTGTTTTATAAGCAAAATAAATGTTTTATAATTTCGATTATTAAATAAAGAAATCGAATTACACATTTTGAACAAGAATCACACAATTGTAGAGATTTGAAATTTAAAAATGAGTCAATCTAGATGGCATCATGATCACATGACAATCGAAATTGCAAAAGCCATCAACCATTTAATTTTAAGTTATTTTACACTACGCTGTCTTTTCTCCTTAGATTTCGGAAATAAATTCGAACAGCGCTTATGACGTCACCATTTGAAGCAACAAATGATGACGTCAGCATGAACAGACATCATCAATACGTAAGTAATAAAAAATAAAATAACACAGGCGAGAGGAAAAAGTTTATTTAAATAAATTCAAAAGGACAATTTCACATTTCATTGGTATTGCCATGAACAAAAGATAAATTTACGGTTACTTACGAATTGCTCACGTGCGTATTTTATTTATGACCTAGTGTTTTGGAACAAAATTATTATTATCTAGAACGCAAAAAAATGTTATTAAATGTTAAAATAATTCGATGGTAATCAAGTAATCATAAACTAAAATAAATATTTTAACAAATACGTGAAGTGTTCAGACAGTCAGATATCGACTCTTATATTTTGTGACTTATTATAGAAATTTTTAAAAAAGTATTCAATAGCATGAAATAATGAAATCTTTTAAAATATCATATAAAACCTTTATTCGTTGTAAAATTGGAAAGGAAGAGCTTATCATATGAAATGTATCTTGTCTGATTTGAAATTAGCGAGACTTTTGTAAAAATTTGATTGATTCAGAAATTTGAATATAAAAATTCAAGTGAAAATTCGGTTAATTTAAAACCTCGAATTAAGAAAGAGTAGATTTTTAAAAAGTAAAATAAAAGAATATGATGTTTAATATTTACCAAAACTCATAGTGATGCTTTTTTTTTTTCAAAATTTCACAATTTATAGAATTAACAAAAGAATATTGTAAGTTTAATAAATAAAATAATAATTATTTTAGTTAAAATTTTAGTAATTTAAAAAATATTTTGATTAAATAAGCAAATAATTTTAGTAAATAGTTTTAAAGCACTTAGGAAATTACAATAAAACTTCAAATTAAACTGTGCTATTCACAATTAATGTGTTTAAAGATTTTTAGAAAATGATAAACTTTTTTATGCTTATTTTCAAGTAAAGTTATAAAAATTTATTCCCCAATGGCTACTGTACAAACTGCATGCAAACGTGCTTAATTTTCAAAAATAATTCTAGAATTCTTTTTTTTTTAAATATTTTTAATTTTAACTTCGTATTAAATGTAATAATTTCGAAATATATATCATATATTAATGTTATTTAATGAAAAATTTAAAAGATAAAGAAAAAATTGAGTTACTTCCGAATGTGAATTGAAATGAAATTACCAAGAAAATGGAGTTAGCTGAGTTCCATTGTATAGATTTTATCCAGTATTTTGAAAGGATAATTTTGTAACGAAAAAGAAAATAAACGTTAGCGATACAAATATTGTAGATCATATTCATGATAAAATGTCGCAAATACATTTTTCTAGATAATTCAGTACAAAAAGTATTATTTCATTGAACAATGATGTATGACAATTTAATACAACTATAGTGGATTTATTTTATTTTAAAATATTTCACTGCTAATCAACATTAATAAAAATTTTAAGGTAATTAAAAATCATTCGATATCTTATATTTCTTTTACAGCATGTTAAAGTGTTTCATCCTATACATGATATACTTTCTCCTGAAAATTAATTCGAAGGTTTGAATTTTATGATTAAATCTAGCAGAAATCTTCAACATTACATAATTGAAACGCAGAAGCGGCATGTTTTCGGACTTCCATTTAAATTAATTTAGTCGCAATGTGAAAAATGGATCAGTAGACTGTTAAAATATGGTTTTTGTATAAATAATGATTTTTCAAAAGAAAAATATATCATCGGATTAATTAATTTCATCGAATCAATTTGTTTAAACTAAAAAACAAATCATGAAACAAAGTAACATTTCTCAAATCTAAATGCAAACTTCTAGGAAACACTTTTTAAAGTACTTTTGAACAAGTTTTTAAAAGAAAAAAATCTAGAAGATAACAAAGAGAAAAAAAACTTCCACAGTTTAATAAAATTTGAAAATTCTTGCATTTAACAGGATTTTCAGGAATTTCAGTGACAATTTCGAATTGCATCAGACCATCAATTATGATGAAATAAAGACAAATTTTTTCAATGCTAAGCTCTCACAAAAATATTTCTATACTAATAAATAATGGAATAAAGAGAAAACACTTTTTTTTCAGAAGAATGCTTTCTTTTTGCAATTTTTTTAATACCCTTTTGACAGGAACAATGCAGAAATCGCGTTTTTATCAATCATTTAATAACACCACATTAGTATTTCGTATTAGGACATCATTATATTCTTTTATACTACTGCAGCATTTGTATGAAACAATTCATTTCTTGAGAAAAATAATAACATATTCATAAGATCCGAATAAATTATAATTTAAAAATACGACATTGTTGAAAGATTAATATTAGAAACAATCTTATTTCAGAAAAATAATTAAAATATTTCTTGCAAATTTCATATATTATTAAATAACTATATCATCTTTTATCCATTTATTTGTTTGTTTGTAATCAATATTTCAATTACTTTGTCAGTTTCCTCATTACGTGTAGAGTTGAGTTGTTTTCGGGGTAAATACATAAAAAACGCAGAGAGAAAAATAAATAAATAAGTAAAAATAAGATGACTAAAGAATAATAAAAATAAAGAAATTCAATAAATAAGCTTTCATGGAGAAAAAAAGAACTCTCTAAAATGAAAATCGAATTTCTTCATGCCTTAAGGTATAACGAAAAAGAATGAAATTGAAATAACTAAAGGAATAATAAATGTGAAGAAATTTAATAAATAACAAATTTTCAAGGGAATAAATTAATTCTTTAAAAGAATCCGTTCTTAATCCGCATATATATAAAGATTTTATTTTTCTATTTTAGGGTAATCAAATCTTTTCTCTTCATTCCTTCAAGTTCGTAGAAATATTTTTAATAGCTATCTCGAAAATGCTTTCTTAGTCTAATGGAATTTCGGTGGAAAAAAAAGTTCATTAAATATTTACAGAGTAGCTCTTTTATCTATGATTTCTGATTAAAAATAATACTATAAAACTTCAGCCATTCGATTGCTATAATATGAATGAGCATAAGACTTTTTTCATAAAATATTTGAAACAGTGAAAAAGTTACAAATGCAGGATCTCTAACAAAAAGGAAGAAAAAAAAAGTTTTAAAAAAATGTCCTTTCTTTAAAACACGAAAAGTATTAGCAATAATATTCGTCATTTTTTAATGAAATAACTATGTATTTTTCACATTTTAATTAAATGGATTAGTCACGCAGATATGAAATTAATTACATGTTATTACTTCCAAATATGTCAGTATTCTAAATAGTTATTCAAAAGATTTTAGAAGCTATCGTATTTGCTGCTTTTTTTCCGACGGTACCATTGGAAATAGTCATTAAAAAATGACGAAATTTTTTTTTTAATTAAAAAATATATTTCTTCAGATGTTATCAGTTTGATTGCCGTAATCGCTTTTTTATTCCCAAATTTGTTAAAAAAACTTGTTTTTATTAATAGGTAAATTTCAAATAAATAATACATGTATTTAAATACTTTCACTGAGTGGAAAGGCAAAGCGCAAAAGTATGATAATTAAAATTGCACTCAGTATTTTATTTGGAAATCATACTTAAGAAAAAGCGTATTTCCGCTCTCCTAACATTAAAAAAACTATAAATTAAAACTTCATCATTTTGACAGCCATGCTATTTTTCTTTGATTTTCAAAATAAAAAAACAAAAAACAAATTAATTATTGCCTATTAGTTATTGCCTTAATAATTAATATTGCCTATTATTAATTATTAGTTATTGTTAACTTACAAACAAAAAAAATGTAAATATTTTCGATGGTAAAATCGTAGCATGCGTGTTAAAAAGAAAAACTATAAATAATGTCCTTCATTTAGAAAAGAAAATATTTAAAAATCAGCTAGAGTGATCCTTCTAAACTTTCTCTCATACTCTCTAATAATTACGCCAGAGAATGCCTTGCATGGCATTGGCGTACAATAGTTACGAAATATTAACCACTGGCGAGAATTTAGCATTTTCATTGAATCTATCGTGCCATCCTTGGCGAGTTATTTGGCGATTCATCTCTGACATACCGTTAATAGTATCCAAAAACTGAATTTGTGCTTTAAACACGTTTTTCTCAACCGATTGTATCAAAGATTTAACGCAAAATTGCACTTCTAGTATAATTCCGTACCAAATTTGAGATATTTAAATCAATGCATTTTTGAATTATCGCGTTTACGTGTTTATGAAAGTACAGACAGATAGACAATCAACCAGTCATTGGATTTGGCTCAAAATCTGACTGGTTATACACTATAGATGTTAAATATGTGTACTGAATCCGTTTCACAGTTATTCAGTTAATTTATATTCGAGCAGTCGGACAGACGAAATTTCTCTGAACAGATCTGAACCAAAATTTGATAGAAATCTGCAAATTTAGTGTGAAGATCATATATCAAATTTCAACAGCATAGATCTAAGCGTTTTTGAGTTATCTTTGACATACAACAACAGACAGGCATACGGACAGTTTTCAAAAGTCTGTTTCTCGAACTCAAGTAGATCTAAAACGTGAAGATTTGTCAAAATCTCGAGTTCGAGGTGTTTTTTTTTTTTTTTTTTTTGACGATTATTATGCTTACTTACGTATACGAGGAAGAAAAAAACTTTTTCCGCTGGCTTATTTTATCCAAATATTGATATAGATCTAAAGATTTAATGCAAGGTTCAAAATCTCATTGATCCCTCATTGCATTTTGAGGCATCGTGTCTACAAATACCGAACAAACAGATATAATACTAAAAATGTTTTCTTCCCAGTCCGAAAATCCCTCAGAATCTTGAAATTAAATATTACGCGATTATAATACTTTCTCTGTTAATATTTCATACTAACCAACGGAAGTGGTGTCCCTGAAACTTTCTCGTATTCTTTCTATTTAAGGTTTTATCCCCGCATAAAATCATGAGCTTTTGGTAAGACAGCGAATGCCTTGAGAGGCATCAACAAATGATAATTACGAAATATAGATCTTTGGCGTGAACCTAGCATTTTTACTTAATCTATTGCGAGAACATGTATTTTCGACGTCTTTTTACCTATCGACTGACACCAAAATATCAACTGAAATCTCAAGATCACATACTGAATGCCATTAAGTCACTGTGTGTATGAGTTATTTCGTTTACATACATGCAAAAATACAAACCGACAGATGGTCAACCGTTCGACAAATTTTATTCAAAATTTGATAATTATCTTTACTTTAGATGCTAAACCTTGTATTAAATTTTATATAGATAGCTCTTGTATTCGAACAACTAAACAGACAGACAGACTTCCTGTGAATGGATTTTGTTCAAAATTTGATATACATTTACAAATTCGGTGGATATTAAATATACCAAATTTTATCCATCGAGCTCAAAGCGTTTTTGAATAATACATTCACAGACAGATTAACAGTCATAATTACAGATATATGTTTTTTGAAGTCATGGAGGCTTGAAACGTGGAGATTAGTCAAAATCTGTTCAAATATTTTAAAAATTACAATCCTTTCTCTATACTTCTTAAGAGGGAAAACTTAAAAAAAGGAAGGGGGCCAATCCAAAAGATTATATAAACTATTTTTATTGTCATTTCCTTGCATTTTGTGTTTAGAATTCAATTTTAAACAATAAGTCTCCATGAAGGTAAGAAAAATTTGAAAAAAGGAAATCTCTGAAAATTAAATGTTAAAAGATACTATGATTCAGGAAATACACAAAAGACTTATCAATCGTAAAACCAATATCTGTAACCGGTTATCATGGTGAGGGAAAAATTCTTCAACAAATTCCAGCGATGCCTCGAGCATTTTACAATTTGACAAGATAAGAAAAAAATTGACATCTTAACAATGTGTCACATCTTGACAAGAGATTGAATCTCAATCCCTAGATAACGTCTTTCGCTTGTAATCGTTCATGTATCCAAATGATTAAAGTAAGAAACATGATAAAATCGTTTTCTTCAACCTTCGAAACCCAACCAGATTTGCAATATTTAATCGATTTAATCTTGAAATCAGTGATGACTTCAATGTGCATTCAATCTGCCTTTTTGTTATAAAAAGTACTTTAAAAAACACCTTTGTTTGCGAAAAAAATGCCAAGTTAGAATTTCGAATTATTGCTTTTTGTACAAGGTGTTTAATTCTAAATTTGGTGTATATGAACAATTTAGCATTTTTTCCTGGCGTTTCCAGTTAGCTCTTAAATAACATGCTCTAAAGTTTCGTCACGCACTGCTTTGCACTTCCCTATTATTTTGCAATATATAATGTCCACTATTGTCATGGTTCAACTGAAGTGAAGGAAAAAAAGCACGAAATTTTAAAACGATTGGCAAAAGAACACACATTTTTTTCATTTTTGCATTCTGAGAGCAATTTTCGAATTTACGATAGCAACTTTTCTTTCCTTCTTTTTTTCCTTCTGATTATAATGATATATATTTATACATTTTCATTTAATGCAAAAAATATACATTGAAATGTTACGATTTTCAAACGCATAGGAAAAAAATTGTAAAATTAGCATGTGACTCACAACCTTGCAAACCATTTTAAATGATTTTTTTCCAGGAAACAATTGGAAATTAATAATCTATATAAAATGGAGAATTATTTTTAAAAAATGCATTACAATAATAATAATAAATTGTAACTGAATGAAAAACAGTTAATAAACTAAAAAGTAAAATAAACATTAAGAAGAAAAATAATTTTCCGAGAGTACTTTTTTTTTTCCCCTAATGAAATAAAAAAATATATTTCGATTTGCTCAAGTTTTTTTTTTTTTCAGAATAAAAAGAATAAAAAAGAGATAAAAGGAATTGTTGATTACAATTTTATATTCAGTTCACTATTAAAAATGTTGTAAACAAATGCAGGAATTATTAACTTGTAATAAATTATATACATAAATTATAGCCATTGTTGACTTTACAAAAAGTTTTTTAAAGAAAATAATTACAAGAAACTGAACCAAAAAAAATTCTGCAAATAGTTCTACTTTCTGTCTCTTTCTCCCTTTGCTTTCTTTAAAATAAGAAAGACATATTTTGATTTGTTAAGCTTATGACAAAATGCATATAAAAATACAGAAATAAATATGAATAGCACAGCTTAATTGTATTATTAATATTCAAGTCACAATAAAGAAATAAAAAATAACTTGAAAAAACATTTAATTTTTTAAAAAAATAAATAAAATAAAATGAGAAAATGTCTTCCTAAAATTCAATAAGCCTACCATTTTAGAATCCCAGTTGCACAAACAAACTTGCACAAGATTTCCAATCATGAGAACTGTAAATCCATAGATGAAAAAAACACTCACAAAACTGTAAATAAAACCCCTTCAACTCATTCACACCACTCTCTCCACTCCATGCTTTTACTCGACTGAAAAAGCAGACGATAATTCTCCACTCAGCCTAGGAACCTCTCCGCTCCATTTCCCCGTTCAGAGCGGAAGCGTCAGAATTAGTCAGGACGTAGCGGTTTATTATTTTTTGCTTTTGTTTCTGCTGGATGACATGAGACCGGAAGTTCGAAGCGCGTGCAATTCTTTCTTTCTACTTCTCGTTTTTCTGATTTTTATAGGTGCAAACGACTCGGACCTGAGCCAATAGACAAACTGTCTCGCTGGTTCCAAACGATGACAAACTGCCGTCGCTTCACAGTTTTTCCCTGTATTTTTCCCCGTTTTCGTGGAACGTCAGGTGACTCAGCGGCGAACGAGAAATTTGGCAATCGACTGTTATGTTTGTTAGCGATTCGTTTTGAAAGACGGCTGAAAAGTTACTCACGGAACATTCTGCGTTGGTTCTAAGAACGAAAAATTCCGAAAATCTTTATTTTCTTCCCTCTGTATGTATGAGGAAAGTGCAATTGTAAAATTCGAGCCAATCAAAACGATTCGAAAATTGAGCGATTACCTTCAAAACCAGTCGAATTTTCAAAGTTTTTTTTAAGCTTTTAATATAATATCATATTTTGAAATGTCGAAGTAATAAATAATTTTAATTAATAGTTCTCAATGCTTCAGTTTTTAATTAGAATTAATTAATAAATTCTTTGTTTTAATTTTTTTTTAATTTAATGGATATTGCTTCAAATGGGTTTCCTTCTTTCTGTTATTTCCAATCACAGCGATAAAAAGTTATGTCGAAAAAGAAGTCATCAAATTGTTTTCCCTTTAAAAAAAAAACACTATTGTTCAAGTGAATTGGTATAAAATAAATGAATTTTCACAAGCAAAAAATAACTAGAGCTTCTAAAATAAATTAATTATCATAAGCTCCAAATAACTAGAGCTTCTAAAATAAATGGATTTTCACAAGCACTAATTAACTAAAGCTTCTAAAATTATCTTAAAAAATTAATGTTCACAAGTACCAAATAACTAAAGCTACTAAATAAATGAATTTTCACAAGCACCAAATAACTAAAGTTTCTAAGCTAAATGGATTTTCACAAATACCAAATAACTAAAGCTTCTAAAATTAATGAATTTTTACAAGTACCAAAGAATTAAAGCTTCTAAAATAAATGAACTCTCGCAAGCACCAATTAACTAAAGCTTCTAAAATTATCTTTAAAAAATTAATGTTCACAAGTACCAAATAACTAAAGCTACTAAATAAATGAATTTTCACAAACACCAAATAACTAAAGTTTCTAAGCTAAATGGATTTTCACAAATACCAAATAACTAAAGCTTCTAAAATTAATGAATTTTTACAAGTACCAAAGAATTAAAGCTTCTAAAATTAATGAACTTTCACAAGTAACACATAACTAAAGCTTCTAAACTAAATGAATTTTCAAAAGTAACAAATAACTAAGGCTTCTAAAATAAATTAATTTTTATAAGTACCAAATAATTAAAGCTTCTGAATTTTGCAAATATCCGTAAAAATCGATATTTCGAAATATATTTTTTAAATCTTTTATTTCATCTCATTTCCGATAATGAAACAGCAAATTCTTTTCTTCTGTGAAGAAGAACTTTTTTTTGTTTTCGCAATTTTGATTTGTTTTTCCAGATTAACGACTTGTTTTGATGTTATTCGATGAACTAACGGAATAAATTTCGAAATTCTTTATCTTGGAAAAAAAGATGAGGACAATGCAATAAACTTCACGGTAGCGGTCACACATTATTAACTTTGAGTACGAAGAATGAATTGGGAAAAAAAAAAAATGTTGAAGAAAATTCGAATTTTTAGAAAGCTATATCGAAGCACAATAATGTTTTAGGATTTATTCGTCTGCGTTTATTTTACTTTTAAAATTCAGTCTTAATTATATACTTATTGTATTAATATCTACATCAAAAATGTATTTAATGCTATGGCAACGTACTTGTATATAAATGCAGCAATTAAAACAATTAAGAGTTTTGTTGTAAAAAAATGATTTTGATAATTATATATTAAAATAACAGAAAATGTTGTTTCGAATTAAAATTGATATTACTGAAAGGTTTTTTTATAACAAAGTACTGTAAAAATAGTTTTTATACAATTGCATACTCAAAAAAAAAAAAAAAAAAAAAACTTTAGCACTTTGATAACATTTTTTATCTAAAAAAAATCCATATAAAATGTTTAAAACTTGAACAAATACATTTATTAACACCTATAACACACCTATAACTCAAGTAGTAACTATGTGCAAATTTGATAGCTCTAAATTCAAAGGTGTGAAAAATAATTATAAAATGGCTACTCCAACCCGCTCTGAAGCGCATGGAAAATTCTGAATAACAGGATAACCGCGACAGCAACTCTGGTGGAAACTATGGTTGAGTCCTAAAGGCATTCACCGGTCACGGTAAAACCCTTCCCTAAGGAAATACATCCCGTCATCGATGGGAGGATCCAGACCCCCACCTCTTTTCGTGTACCCTCCACTATGCAGGAAGCTTCTTATCCTCATTTCGAGGTGCCCTCCTCTGCAAAGTAAAGCGTTTTAAACTATCATTGTTTCCTGCATATCACAATTTACATATTATCTAGTCACTGTTTAAGTTCGAATGCCTCCACGCATTGCAAGGTATTCTTTAAAATGCAGTATATTCAAGACTACATTCTGACATGCTAGAAAAAGTTTTGCCGTCATAATATTACAGTTTTTTTAATAGTTCTTATATAAATATAACTGAAAAATTCTGATCGTTAGGTAGTTTTTCTCTGCCCTTGAGCACCTAACTGCTTAAAATACAAATCAAAAAATTTCGACACAATGGAAATAACATGTACCGAATTAGTACTATTAATTTTATGGTACGATGGAACGTTATATTTTTATAAGTTTTCTTAAGCAGTGTGAGATGGTGACGACAAGTATTTTTGAAGCGATTTTATTCTACAGGTTGTGAACCAAATAATATTTCTTTTGTTAAATAAATTGTCCACTGGGTGTAAGGTACGTCCGACAGTTTCGATAACGGGTAACGGCACTTTATTCCACACATACACACAAAAATAAACAAATAATAAATCACAGTCGAAGCGCTGTGACAGCTTAACAGTAACATTAATTCAAAACAGTAATAGTAAGCCCAAAATACAACCAGAGAGCTCGCTCTGCGATTAACACTTTAGATAGAAAATCCACTTGACTGGCTTTTGCCTCTCGCTTTTTTATTGATTTTCCGACAGGGCATCGAAAAATTTAGAAGTTTCTTCGAAACTTCTCTTCTAATAGAGATATCGCCGTAAAGTTTGTATTTTCTATTATCATCATTTTCATCGCCAAATCACCAAGTTTATTCCCAAGGTGGAAATGAGTGACAAAGGATCCATTAAAATGCGAACCTCTGAGTTTACAGTTACGAGCATTAACTGCTCTTATATCTGCAAATATCTCTTCCTTACTAAGAAACTAATTGCAAAAAGAAGCAATATTACATTCTAAATATTCTCTTCTATAAATTCACTACCAATTTCAATCGCCATATATCTTGCTCTACTTAGCTGAGGGGAAAGTTAAAATGCCTCTAAAAATTATTTAAGTCAATATGAACTGTTTATACAGAAACAATAATTTGATAATGTTCACTGCATTTTGGGCATCAATGTCAAATGTGAAGGAAAATTATCTCAAACTTCAAATACGGAAGAAGGATTCATATATCCTCATTAACATACTCCCATCTTTAAGTTTAACAACTAGCCGCCTTTGATGACCATTTGATTCGCCGGATCAATGATTGCTAAAAATTTTACTTTAAGATTTTATGTAACTTTATCTTAATAACTTCCTCGGCAGAATATTTTAAAATTTAGAATTGTGAACAAATTGCAATAAAAGCAGTAATGAGTCAAATTGGCGCATTTTAAAATTTGTTACATTTCCTAATTCGGAAGTTAACTTTCATTGTAAATGCGACAACATTTCAAAAATTTTATTAGAAGACTACCTGTACTGAAACCTACTCACAATAAGAAGAGTTAACTGAATCTTAATATCTTGATCATGAACAATAGAAAGAAGGTAGGATGAAATATTAGTATCAATAATGAAAACAATTTGAGTTTCACTTCAGCAATGAAATATATTGTTATAAATTACTTTCAAATTATTTTTTTAAAAATTAATTAAAAGAAAGAAGACGTATAAAACACAAAATTTGTTATCATTGAAAAAAAAAATTTTTTTTCATTTTAAGATGAAGTAAAAATTAAATTTTTTGGAAAATTATCTCGGAAACTTAAAATTTCGCCTATTATTTTATATTAAATTGTAATTAAAATTGCAAAAAAAAAATCGCATTTCAATGTACATTCCCACCATCCAAAGTATATGTGCGTCAACTTTGGCAGTTCTAAGTCATTCGATATGATTAGGGATTGCAATACCGGACCAAAATTTCAATACCGGTATTCGGTATTTTTTAGATCTTAATACCGGGATACCGGTTTTAATACCGGTATTAAAAATTTTAGAAAAAAAAAGAAAACACAGTTTTTTTTTTTTTTTTTTGCCAGTTTTATAAGGAAGTGTAAATACCACAAAAAATAATATGTAACTTATAAATTATAACACTATATAAAGAATCACAAAAAAGCAAAGGAAAAACTTATTTATTTAAATCACAAAAAAGTGTAAATATCACTATTCAGTCTGTGGTACTATTACAAATTTTTAAAATGTGATCAATTGTAACTGTCATTAAGCCTGAAAAGTAATTTTGTGTAAAAATTACTAGCTGTCGAAAACGCTCTTTCGGCATCTACCCTAGTTGGTGATACTGTTAGCAATGCGTGATATACTTTTTCCAAGTATTTACCTCTAAATCCCTCATCTTCAAATAAATCGATTTCTCGTCGGATGGTTTTGGATATAGCTGATTTCTGTATTGTATTTTGGTTCGTTGAATTTTTTTTATTTATCGCTCATTCTAATTTTTGTTCAAGAGACAATTCCTTTTCACTATCGACATTAGTGTCATCATAATCTCCGATACCTGAACCGAATTCTTCTGAATGTTGATAGGTTTGTGGGTAAAAAATTGTAAGAAAATTTACTATAAACTTGATCAGATTTGAATTGATTATTTTCTTTTCTTCTTTTTCATTTCCATTTTTAAAATCATTATAATTATGTTAATACCATAAGACATATTCTATTTCGGTATGTCTTTCTTTTGTGCGATTTTTCAATGTAATATATAATTCTTCAGATAGTGATGTGTGCTGTTCTTTCATGATTGCACGATGAAATGTATTGTTGCATTAGCTGTTAATAAATTAAAATCTCTTCGACATAATGCCTCTATAGTCTGTTTTATTGGAAGTAGAGCTGATATAGTTCTGAATATTAAGTCGAATTCACTATCCGAAAAATTAATTTACAGGTTTAAGTCGATTATTGCATTTTGGATTGGATTTCTAAATTTCAAAAATCTTTTCATCATTAGGAGTAAACTGTTCCAACGTGTCTTAGAATCTATTATTAACATATATTCTGTTTTATTTTCAGTTAATATATATTTTAGTAATATGTCATTTTTTTATAGCGGAACGTTTAAATATCTAGACGATTTTTCGAACTTTATAAATTATAGGAAGCAATTCTTGATGAGTTAATATTTCATTCTCATTCGCAATATCTTCTTCAACAATTACATTGTCATTATTTTCATTGTCAATATCACTCTCACTCTCTTCAATGTCGGAATCCGAAGTTTCTATATCCACAGTATTTGGATTCTTCTGTTCTTTATTTTTTTGGTATAATACATCTATTACTCCTAATTGAATTCCATGTGCATAGCACAACTGCTGATTTGCACCAATCAACTTTCCAACTTTTTTCATAATTGTTGCTACATCAGTCGTTATGGATGCAATATCTTCTTTCAGGGATAATCCATGTTTCTCTCATTTAGATTTAAGCAATTAAGTCATTAATTAGCTAATTAATTTCGCCAGTTAGGGAGACATAAAAACAAAAACGTATACTATTTTACTATGTTGGTGATCCCTGAACATACAGTGAAGACAAATTTAAAAATTTCTAGTAAATACCGAAAAATCGGTACTTAAACTTGTGAATACCGGTATTACGAAATTGTGCAAATGGCTCAAAATACCGGTATTCGGTATGCCTAGATATGATCTATAAAACGCGAATATTCACTTTAGTGACTTTTAAAAGTTCTCCTTATATTACTTAATTTTATATTTTGATTCAATTTCTATTTAATTGCACTTTTTTCATCTCAACGCCTAGGAGTCTTTTAAAATTCAATATAAAAGAATTTTGTCGTAGAAAATAAAAGGCACATCGGGACAATATTTTGCAATCGTAAAAAATTTGCTCTCTGTAGCTATGAAAAAGAAAGGACTTATGCTTTCTATTCTTATGAAAAAGGACTTGGATGAAAATTCATACCTTAGTTAAATTACTCATTTAATTGCGATATTTTTTTATTTTGTTAATTATTTCATTGAAGGCAATTAATGTTGGCATTTTATCAATAATTGTAGCTTTCCATTAGGCATTTCATCATTTAAATTCTCTCAAGTCATTGTAGAAAGTTTTATTGTACTAAACAAGTTACATAACTGTAACTGACTGAATGTTTATATTAAATTTTTTTTCTGAGCTGAGTTTCTAAATTCCAATATAACATAACATATCTCTAATAATAATATATCCTACGCATAATATGAACCTAGAATAGCGTTTTACGATACCAAAAAAGTCAAATTTAACTTACTGACCCACGTTTGACATTTCATTTCTTCGTTTTCATCATAATGTTACTGTAAAATACAAGCATGAGCTGAACATTACATTTTCCTTGGTTTTGTTTGCACTAAGAATCAATATAATCTATCAGTTTCAGTTTTTGACAACATAGTGGCAACGCGCCCATAAAAGCTAATTTTTTCGACATATTCATAACGTGCTCGTGCAGGTTAAATTTTATTTTCATTTTGAGCGAAATAAATCGTTAAAAAAATATAATTAAAATACTTTTTAAAAAATTCATTGAAAATAGAAACTTGATTAATAAGTTTGCACATTGATATAATTAAAAAGATAATATTTCGAATTTTAACTTGATGCAAAAAATATATTTTGAGCGATAATGCTTTAGGAAGTTATCGCTAAGAAACTCCGAAATTTCGCGCAATTTGCGTTTAATTAAAATTATGATTAAAAATTCGAAAAAATCGTTCCGAGGTGCGCATTCCGACCTCCAAAATATATGTGCCAAATTTAGTATCTGTAAATCAAATGGTCTGTCTTATAGAACTTTAATAAACACACACACACACACACACACACACACACACACACACACACACACACACACACACACACACACACTTTCTTCTTCTTCATTATAAGTTTAG
Organism: Argiope bruennichi; assembly: GCF_947563725.1. Lineage (NCBI taxonomy): Eukaryota > Metazoa > Arthropoda > Arachnida > Araneae > Araneidae > Argiope > Argiope bruennichi. The sequence goes on from NC_079156.1 coordinate 112,371,757, forward strand.
ATATAGATGAGAAGCAGTATACTATAAATATGCTTTGTTTAGTAAATTCCGCTCGCAAAGTAAATTAATTTCTAAATTATAAAGATTTATTTATGCAATCTTATGGAGTTACACGCATTGTACGAACGATCCACTACTCATTAACAATTAGCTTTTATGCAAAACAACGATAAATATTGGCAAACATTAAAATTTTAAACTACCCAATAAAGAAGCCGAAAGGGTCCACTAAGAAAGCTTTTGATATAGCCAAATACTGTTATAATTCACTTATCGCAATAACATTGGAGCAGTCGGAAAGGTAGCTTTCTTGCATTAATGCAGTCTTTCAATCTCAGTCTCTACCTCCACTAATAATAAAGATGAGTGTACGTATAATGTGTATATTGGCAATTAATAGGCCAAGTTGCTTGAATATTTATTTTGGAAAATGAAATAGGCAACACGAATCGTTTGTCTGTTTTTTTTAATTTTGATAAAAATTTAATTTAGCTGTTGTGACTTATGGCACTTTACAGGCCCGTTTGCAGTTATCTGTCAGCGATTTAAGCCAAGTGAGCCTCTCTTGTTTTTTCAGCAGAGCCAACTAGGGCCAAGAGTACGACGTGGCTATTCAAACATCTCAACCGTTTATACGGGGCGGACTTCATTCATGTATTTCATTCAGAGATCATAATCTAGATCTGAATCATAGAACGATCACCTCTGAACCAGTACCCCCAATGGTACTAATCTCGACACGACGGACTTTGCGACAACGACAGATCTATTCATGCGCCAGCCACCACACACACGGAGAGTCTTCGGTCGGTGGGGTTTGAGCTCGCAACCCAAGGGACGTGAATCCAACGCCCTACCAACTAGGCTATCTCGGCCCTATTTAATTTTGTAAGAATTAAAAGAATTTTTGGCATTTTTCCGGGAAAACAGCAATTATTACGTCACAAAAAGGATTTTTACATCATCTTTAAATACAAATACATATTTTCAATAACATAAATTGTTGTTTGATTTTTTTTCTATATTTAAGTATTTTTTAAAAAAATTTTAAGCACATTTTACAGCATTATATTCCATAGCTTAAATGAAACTCAAATCGTTTTCATTGTTGCTACTCATACTTTTTCCTAACTTTTTTAAATTTTTAGTGTTTATCCTAACTATTTTTAATTGTTAGTTAAATCAAGATATGAAGATTCGGTTTATTTTTCCATGCTAAATAGATTTCAACATAAAGTTATCTTTTAATAAAAACTATGAAATGTTATTGTATTTACAATTAAGGCTTAGCTTCAGAATCATGCGATGGCGAAAAAATTTTTGATGTATACTTAATTTTTTATATAGCTGCTTTTTTTTGTGATATAACTGATATGTAAAGATATAGCGAGAAAATCAGGGAAATACGAAACACAAAAATAATGAAATTATGTAAGATTTCTAAAATAGTTTGAGATATGTGTTTACCGAAATATTTTGCTAAGGAAACCATTAAGACATAGATGCATAAAATATTTTATTGAAGTTTTTAGCAACCATTCATTTTGGCGAACAAACTAGTCGACATATGCGGCTAGTAATAAATAATCTATGAAAAAGTGCAAAGACATTTTAACGAGAATGATAAATTTCAAAGATTTTCTCATCAGTGATCATAATATGTGATGACTTTCAAATATACTATCTTTAAAACAGTATCATCGGATGAATACATCATGAAAGTTCAATGCATCTATTTATTTCAAAGAAATGAAATTTTTAGAAATTTATCTATACTTTTGAAATATCATGAGAGTTATTTGCCTCTGTCATGCTTTGCAATGGAGATGAGCTACCTGATATGCTTTGGGGAGGTTGTTAACATTTCAGTGATATGACACATCGAGGCGAAAATTATTTGCTCAAAGTCGATTTGTCATTAACCCTCTCATTTCTAAGATCATTTGAAATCAGATACTTGAAAGCAAGAAATAAGAAAAAAATCCCTATCCTTCTAAAAAAAATCCCAAAGACAGCCCGCATTCTTAACAGGTCGGTATGCGAAATAGATACAGCTCAGCAGTATGCTCAGAAATTCTTTGAAAGTTCTCAGAAACCCTCCTTGTTACTGAAACTCATTTAGATGAGTACGGGCCTCCCAATTTCAAGGTACTCAGATATCTTTTCACTTTTCTTCTTTTGGATGATGTAAGTAGGACCCATCCATTCATGAATGTTTCAAATCCCTGATGGGGAGAGAAAATTTTTTGACCACGTATGTGGTATGTAGTAAATTGTGGGTCCACAATATGAAATTACAGCTGAAATTGTGGAGTAGTTGGAGACTGGATGGTAAGTACGGGCGTCCCAATCCCGAGGTACTCTGGGATCTGTTCTCTTTTCTTCTTTTGGATGGTGCTGGTAGGACTCACCCATTCTTTCAGACTTAAAAAACCTCATATTGATGTGGAAAGTGAATGTTTGACCACGTATGTGGTATGTAATAAATTGTGGGTCTATGATGTGGAATTACAGCAGAAGTTGTGGAATGAGTGGCGACTGTATGGTTGATATCAGTTGCGGAGCAGAAAGTGTGTTGTAGTTCTGATAGGTAAAAAGAGAGCTTTTACGCTATTTCGGCAGTACGGAATGTCATTTGAAGTTTGTGGTTTTTCTGGTAAATAATTGGACCCAATCCACCCACAGAAAAGATTACAAAGAGCCATGAAAATGGGGAAGTATATTTTTGCCACATAAGTGGGAAGTGAACTAAAAGGTTGTGTTCTACTTTGGCTTGAATTTCCTGCGTAATGAAGCATTGATAGTTGTAAGTGGTGAGCTTGTGTCTAGACAGGTAGGGAGATTTTGATAAACTTAGTTTGATGGTAGAAAAGAATTAGTTGGAGAACGTGAAAATTTATTTTGGAGGATAGCTTAACAACTAGTTAAGTTAGTTTATTGTTGGGAACGTCTTGTATGTCGTAAAAATAAGTTAGAATGGAAGTAGGTGGGCCGAATAATCCACAGAAAAGGATTTAGAGACCCTTGTGGATGGGTAAAATACATTTTTGCTGCGTAAGTGGAAAGTGAATTTTGGTGTGAATCTTCTGCTTGAAGCAGCGTTGAAAGTCATGAGTGGCGATGGCCGATTGGCAATAAAGCCATGTGTTTTGACAGGCATAAAGAAATTGATGAAAATGAATTTGGTGGATAGAATAAATTAGTTGGAGTTAGTTCGTTTATAAAAATTTAGTTTTGTAGATTGGCTGTGGTCGATAACAACACAGGAAAGTATAACAAGTGTTTAAGTAAGTTAATTGTTGGTAAGATCTGGAGTATAAATAATTAAGAGAAGTTTGGCAGGGTCTGGCTTCAGTTTTCTGGAATGACAGGTTTAGGGGAGATGAGGAGTTTAGGGCTTCATTTGACACTTGTAGCTAGGGGTCAACCGCTGCTGACAAGACATCGGCAAGTAGTGGTTGATGACTTCGGGCATACGATTGTTTCGGCATAGTGTACCTATGGAGAAGTTTGATGGAGTCCAATCCATTCAAAGAAATTGTCATTTCTGGGGAAATGGCTGCCGGCTTAGCTAGATAGTGAATATATTAACAGTCAGTCACAATTAATACTGTTTATAAGGCAAAGTTCTGTGGTAAGGGGTGGCTGGCTGTATTCAAATGTCCCTGAAACTCTTCTAGATGAGCGCCTCTATCGAATGAAGCATGAGCCATGACTATTGTGTGAAAACAGGAAATGTACACGTGGTTTCATAAAGAGTTTCTAATTTGAAAAATGAAAATTCCAATAAATTAAGAGAAAAAATATATGCATGTAAAAGATCTATACTTGAAGTATAAATACATTTGAATGAAGATTGATGTCATAGTCAAATCCAGAAATATTTTTATACTAATTTTCAAACATTGCTTGACTTGATGAAAGATAATTGAAGAATTTTATGAAACATTTTTAAATGTTTTTAAGTCATGAGCATTTTAGAAATGCTTCTCATAGAATGACGCTAATTACCGACAAATAGCCAAAAGGGAAAAGCAGACGATTTTTAAGTTTTCAAAAAGGCAATTCTCCTCATTTTTGCAAGATAAGCATCTTTATGGAATTCGGGATGCTATTACCATTGGAATTCTATGTTAGGCGGTTGGAGAGGGGAGTGCTAACTTAGGGGCCATCCTCGTCATCTGGTCATTGTTCAAAATTACGAGGTCCGTTCCAAAATAGCCCTAGAGTTGCTTTAAAAACGAGCAACTCTGAACTATGTCAGACTTTGAAAATTATTGTCATTAGATTTTGAGAGACATAAGAAAGATGAAAGGTTCTCAAGACTCATAAATGTAATTAGGAACGATTTATTTTTAAAACTTAAACAGAATTAAAAGATTTTATTTTAAAGATGCATATAAATAGTATTCACTCACATGTTACTTCGAATTTTAAAATCGGTATCATTCATAAACAAACGAAAATAAGAAACATTTAAAACGATAAGAAGCATAAAACTTTTTTATTAAAAGTGGAGACCGAGACGTCTTTTTCTTTTGGTAAAAAACCTTATATTTCCCATGTCACTGAACTCCGAAAGCCACGAGCAACGAACGGATGTAAAGATTACGGACTCCCTCTCGATTCCCGGAACGGGGCTCTGAACAGAATTCAAATAACTGAATACAAACCATAGTTGTGAGAATGCTTCCTAGTTCATTAATGAGAACACAACCTCAGAAAGTCGAATATCAAACTCAAGCCAGTTATCTTTCTTTTGTTGTAAGAAAACAAAAATAATTATTATTTTCAATCTCTAGAAACATTTTTTTATGAATTGTTGGTATTTTTTCGACCATTAATAGTTGGGAATCGTTAGTGACCTACATCAATTTCATATCGTTTTGAAAAGTTTATAATCTTAATTATAACATGTATGAGTATTTTTTTAATGGCATAACTAGACAGTAAGGGGCTTTCAATAAATGTTGAGGTTATCCATAGAAAAGGAATCCTGTTAATATCATTGATTATTAAAGTATTCCATGGGTTTATTAACCCTTTAAAGGGCCATTTTTTTTTAGTCATATTATATTAAAATATTTTTAGGCTTGAAATTAGAATAAGAAAAGAGATTCATTTAGCTTATTAGATAAATTTAATTTGATTAATTAATTTGGTTAATTAATAATTAAGTAACAAATCAAGATACATCATTTTGTGTGAGATAAAGAAGTGAAGCATCTAAGTTTCTGTCTTTCTAAAAAAATTTGTCAGAACTTATGCCAGCCTACATAAATTCATACAAAGATTGATAAATTTGGTGAGAACCACACTTCCCATGGCCCTAGAAAGGGTTAAACCTTCTACAGACTACCGCAAGTGAAAATTAAAAAGTGTTAGAAATAAGAAATTAAAAAACATTCATTATTAACATTTCATTATCAAACATTAGAAAAACGTTAAGTGAAAGTTCCGCTTTAAAGTTAATGTTCAATTAAAGCAATTTTTTTTTTAAATTATAGCACTGGTAAAAACATGCGTTGCATAGTTTTAGTAGAACAATGGAATGAGTTTGGATTTTTATAAAAGTTATTAACAATAATATTAACAATTTATGATAATCATTATAAGAATCATATTAACAATTTATGATAATCATTATAAGAATCATATTAACAATTTATGATAATCATTATAAGAATCATATTAACAATTTATGATAATCATTATAAGAATCATATTAACAATTTATGATAATCATTATAAGAATCATATTAACAATTTATGAAAATTTGGAAAAAGTACAGAAATGGAATTTATATCATTAATAAGATAATTTCTTAAGAGAACGAAAAAAAAAATTTTTAGACGTTATTTTCAAAAAATATAACAAAGAAAAAAAACTCCAAGGACATGCTTAATTTTTAATTTAATTTGTTTGTTTTTTTAATTCTAATTTTCAAAAAATCGACTATACCTATCTATTGTTTTGACGAATATATGGTCAAAGTTCAAGACGATCGTACAAAAATCGTGAATTTGTATGAAAGACATATACAATAACATTCATCTTTACAAAGACCTGCCGATTCACCGTAATCTTTGGCAGCTAAAAATTTCAATTCAATATTTTGTGTAACTATATCTTAATAACATATTCAGTAAAATATTTTTTGACTTCACATTTTCATAGGCATATAACTCAAACTGTTTTGAAAGCCTTACGCTTTTCTGCACTTTGTACTACGCAATTCCTTAATTTTCCATCTATATCTTTATACGTCAGTCATATCAAAAGAGAAAGTAACAAAGCTAAATAATCACATTTTTAAAAAATTTTAAACATTGCTTGAATCTGAAAATAAAACCATAATAATACAAATGTTCCAAGAAAATAAAACAAAATTTCCAAAAATTTATTAAAAGCATAACTCATAGTAAAGTCTACTGAATATAGAATATCAATATATCTTGATTATGAACTATTGAAAAAATTGGGCTATGAATATTACATGAAATATTAGTAGCAACGCTGAAGACGATTTCACATCAATAATGATACAGTAGACTCCCGATTATCCGCGCCTGCCGCACTAAGTGTTTGTTTTTACTTCCAAGCAAAGAGAAAATGCTTCCAAAGCAAGAAGCAAACACAAATGACTGATTTCTTCAAAAAGGTGCAGTTTTACAATTATGCTTTTGTAATTACATAATACATTACAGTATTAAAACAGTACATATGTATTCATTTTTCTGTGTATCCTTGACGCCTCTCGTAAGTACAAAGCACTTTTCTATTTTCATTAACAAAATGCATTTTAGGTTCGTTTTGAGTGATATACTAAAATATTAAGCGTTAGTTAAACATTTCCTGCTGTTTATTTTACGGTTTATTGTACATAAAACGATTTTTCAAAGTTGGAATGACTGTTTTCTCTTTTGCTATATCCGTTTTTAGCTTTTTTCGGATTATCCGCGGCGGCCGCGCCACCCAATTCCGCGGATAATCGGGAGTGTACTGTATATCTTGTGATAAAATGAGCTTGAAATATATTTTAAAAATATATTGAAATAGAAAACATTAGATAGAAGTCACGTGTGTGTGTGTGTGTGTGTGTGTGTGTGTGTGTGTGTGTGTGTGTGTGTGTGTGTGTGTGTGTGTGTTAATTTAAATCCTAATTAATTTTCTAATTTTCATCATAATTTACCCCAAGTTAACTTAATTCGAAAATGTTCTCTTTATTTTCTGATCTAATTGCCACTTTTTTTATTTAATTAATTCTAACACACTATTAATAAAATCGCTGACTCCATTTTCTCACTCCAGGAGAAAAAGGGATAAAACTACTTAATACCAGTACATCTTTTTAAAAAGATACCTAATATTCACTTTCCCAAGTCGACTCGTGAGAAAGATATCTCTATCAAAATCTCATAGTAAAATCAATGAAGGGAAAAATTTCTGTCACTCTGCACTTAGATCGCGATGTAAGCAGACGTCATTTGATCATCGCTTCGCTTCTCTCCTGTACAAATTATAACTCCCGTGGTGAAAGAAATTGAAATTTCAACAATTTCCTCTTTTTTGGTCACGCATCTGCTAAATTATATGTATGTATGTAAGTATGCATGTATGAACAATTGAATATTCATAATCGTCAATTATGAAATTAGGTGATTATTATTAGGTGATTATGAATAATCAGCAGGTTAATCACATTAACTGTAACTTTAATATATAAAAGTGGCTCAAACAATTGAGAGTACACCTTACTTTTATTTGATAAATCCGAATTTCAATATAAATAACACATTACTGGGAAGTGCAAATATGTTTTTATTTTTACACATAACAAATGGTTTCATTTAAAGTAAAAATAAAGAAAAATCAACGAAAAACTTCTAAATTGAAAAGTTTCAGGAGCATTTTAAATAAACATACTCAGAATTTTGCCTCAAAAAATTGAGAATACACCAATGAAATTTTTGCAATATCACGCATAGAAACAAAGCGTCACTATTAAATTGTATGTCTTTTGGCTCTTATAATGGCCTCTAAACGTCATGCTACCGATTTGACCAATTTTTGGTGGTATCTGAAGATATTTTACCCCATTCTTCTTGCAATACTTGTTTAAAACAGGATTTGTTTCTATTTTTGTGTTTTTGGACCTCTATTAAGAGTATGACCCACAGAGTTTCAATGACACTGATGTCGGTAGAGTGTGGTGGTGTGTGAAACTGCTGTTGACGTTACGTGCCGTTTATTTGTGGTCGTTGTTCTTCTGGAAACGAAATTTCCATCTAAACCCAAATTTTTAGCACTTTACTTTAGATTACTGTGAAGTTTTATCCAAGTAAACCGTATGGAACATCAATCTTGCTGCAGAAATTTCTCAAATCATAGGAAGAAGTGTAAGTGCTGAAACTGTGCAAAATGTTGTTAGACAAGCTGAATATAAAAGTCGAATTGTTAGAAAGAACCGTTCATCAGCTTGTAAAATCAGAAAAAGCGTTTGGAGTTTACAAAAACTCATCGATTGAAGACCAATAACTTTTGAAAGAAATTATATTTAGTGATGAAAAAAAATTCAACATTTTTGGCAGTGACACCCGTTGCATCGTATGGAGAATGTCCAATAATGCTTTGGATCCAAAAAAATTTATGTCACACAGTTAAACATGGTGGTGACTCCGTCATGGTTTGGGGTTGTATGGCTTCATCCGGGGTAACAAATTTAGTTTTTATAGATGGCATTATGAGCCATATGGTTTATTTGGATATACGTAGCAGCAATCTAAAGGGAGGTGCTAAAAGTTTGGATTTAGATGGAAATTTCAATTTCCCAGCAGGATAACTACCCTAAACACACTGCACGTGAAGTCAAAATGTGGTGTCTTTTTCCTTGTAAACAGCAGTTACACACACCACCACAGTACCCTGACATCAATACCATTGAATATTCGTGGGCCATACTCGAAACAGCGGTCCAAAAACACAAAAATAGAAACAAATCCCATTTAAATCGTGTTGCAAATAGAATGGGGTAAAATATCTTCAGATATCACTAAAAGGTTGGTCAAATCGGTACCACTACGTTTAGAGGCCATAATAAAAGCCAAAAGACATGCAACTAAATACTGACACGTTCTTTCTATGCGAGATATTACAAGAATTTCATTGGTTGTATTCTCAATTTTTTGAGGCAAAAATTTGCATATGTTAATTTAAAATGCTTCTGAAACTTTTCAATTTAGAAAATTTTCGTTGCTTGTTCTTTATTTTTTTCTTTAAATTAAACCATTTTTTATCTGTAAAAATAAAAGCATGCTTGCACTTCTCGGTAATGTGTTATTTACATTGAAATTTGGATTTATAAAGTAAAAGTAAGGTGTACTCTCAATTGTTTGAGCCACTGTATATATAAAGTGGTTATGAAAATTCCGTAATAAACCAAGATTTTTTTCATCGTCGTCCAAAAGCTGGTTGAATTCCCAATTACAGAAGACTAATTAAATTTTGGCTGGTTTGGTTTGGTTTATTGGCACAAGGGCCATAGATTTGGCCATGTTGCGCAAGACTAAGTAAAATTCTTTCAAGTTAAAATTTCGAAATTCCTTGGTATAATAAACAACGTGGAATAAAAATTAACCTGGAACTGAAATTTTGGCAGTCCTGCTATCCATTTCCAGTGAGCCAGTGTGTCTCAACAAACAGAACTAGCCATTGGTAATATTTCCCCCTCGTCTCATATATTTAATATCATATACTTAGATGATTTAACATTATCTTTTCAATTCTTCCTTTAATATTTTGCATATTCCAAAAGAACATAGGAGAATAGAAAAGGAAACGTCAAAACCTCAAATGTCATAGCAACGTTTACAATCGGATGCAATGCAGTATTACTGTATTTCTCTAATTACTTATCAGGTATCCACGTATTAATTTACTACTTAATTAACTTGCGCTGCTTTTGGCAATTTGAGTGAGTTTCTGTAGCAATAGTATTAAAAAAACATCGGAAAATTGAATGAACTAAAAGCTGCGTTTCATTTCTTGCGTAACATTTCTAACAGCAGAACTATCCATAAAGCATTATTGTGCAAAAAAACTGTCAAAAAAGTCGGCTGATTTTATCACTTTGAAAAAAAATTAATCTTTTTCACCTGCCACTGTTCGAGACAGAACAAAAGCTGACGTATATTGCAGACGATTCTTTCTTTAGAATAAAAAGAAGCAGTTTTGCATGAATAGTTTTCAAGGAAATTTATGGGAAATTTTTATGTATCTGCTAATTTTTTCCTCAAAGGCAAAGCACAAGAAAGGAGTCTTGTATTGAATACTTCAAGGACTTCGCATGCCCAACTTTAAGGAAGTACAGTATATATAACGTACAGTAAGGGACATTTTCTTTGGTCCTTAATTTTGCAGCTGAAATCTATATTTACAAAAGGAAGTGTTTGGTGTATGTGTACGGTGTACAGAAATATTCTGGCACTTATGGCTATGGAATTTGGCCATAGATTGTCTTAAAAGCGATTAGATGCCTCTCAAAGTCCGAATTTTGAAATTTAGTAACTAAAATTTTCAAGTTAATATTTTTACATTTATTTTCTTACATATTTGCCCACAGAATCATTTCTGAAGGATAAAAAAAGGATATTCCATAGAATAAAACAAATAATTGTTGGTCTAATAAAATTATGTTTGAATATCTGTTATATTTTACTAGATTTTACAGCATTATCCGTTACAACTAAAATAAAAACTCCTGCTTCCGGCATTCTAATTTTGCCACCTTTTTCAAATTTTTATAAAAGTTAAAACTAGAATTCTTAGCTCTAATTTAAAACAAAAACGGTCGAAACATTTTCTTTATTGAATTTTTTTTATCAATTGCTTTTCTGATGAGTTCAAAGATTTTCTATGCTGATCAGAAGTAGAAAATACAAAAGGAAGGGCTTTTATTTCATCGCTAATTTGTTAATGGTTTAGAGTATCACGTATCACATGCGTTTTCGACTTTTACTCGACAAAGAGCTTTTTTTCTAGGTGATAAATAGCATCATGATTTCCATGATAGAAGTCTTTTTGTAAAATTTCTTGGAGTATTGATTTCCATCCCATTTCTAATTCTTTCCAATCATGATAAAGTTTGCGTTTGGAAAAAGGGTTCGATAGTTCATTGGTGAAACGTCAAAGATCTCTGTAGGTATATATATAATAAAGTTATATTTGGAATATTTGTGTCACACATCATTATTTAAGGAATCCACTTTTCAAAATATGACTTGTAGCTTTATGAAATTTCACTTTTTTGAAATTCATTGATATAAAGAAATGGAATTTCCCCCCTAAATATCAGGTGTAAAACTTTCTCTCGATATCACAATGAGTTAATTTTAACATTTTTTTTTTTTTCACTTTTCTCATTTTTGATTTCTCTCTGTAAAAGAACCCTGCAACAATCATAAACCTCTTTAGTGAAACTACTTGATACAGCAGGGTTATACATACTTTTCTCTTCGTTTTCGATTCTAAATGGACCTGTTTTTGTTGCAATAATTTAGGTAAATCTATGCTTCATCAAGTGCCACGATGTATTTACATTTATCTCCTATTAAACAATTTTCATACATACAGGGTTGTATACAAATTGTTTTGCATTTAGTTACATGCTTCGTCAAAAGCTGGAAAACATTATGTTTTTTTACTATTTTAAGTTGTAAATCTTAATTTATTATTATTGCAGATATATAGTTATACTATTGCTGTTGATTTCTGCTTCAGCGGATTTATTTTTCTTGTTATAAACGATTACACTTTAGAAATATTTGAAACAGCACATATCTTTTTCGAGTATTCTTTTCTTTCTATGTAGAAGTAATGATTGACAGTTTTTCCCTAAAAGATTAATAAAGTATCATATTTTACACTTAGAAATTTTAATACCATGCACTTCATAACATTTTTGAATTTTAAAATAGGAATAATTATCTACGGAAAGTCCAAAAAACGTATCTTTCCATCCACAGCTTGTTTACATACAATATTTTGAAAGAAAAATAAGTTTTAAAATAGCAGACGATATTCCTCATTTCAAATAATAAATTGTTACCAGAAATTTTTATTCCAAAACATTTGCTTTAAAAAAAATCTCTATCGAAAAAAAAAGAAGTTTTTAAATATATCGGTAACCATAATTACAGCATAGAGAAAAGAAAATCAATGCAAATTTTTAAACATTTTTCTACTTTCTCGTATACATAGTATAGAGAAAGTATAGTAAATTTTAAAAAAATCGAATTCGAGATTCTGACCAATCCACACGTTTTAGACCTCTCCGAGTTCGGAAAATAAATTTTTTTGGAAAATGTCCGTTTGTTTCCTCTATGACAAAGATAGCTCAAAAACGCTTTGATCTAGACGGGTGAAATTTGGCATACGGCCTTTATACCAAATTTATAAATTTCTGCCACATTTTCAGCAAAATCGGCTCAGAGGAAATTTGTCTGTTTTCTTAAAATATAATTTAGATGACAGACAGATAATATATAATTTAGTACGGAAATATAATAATATTTAATAAGATATATAATTATTATGTTTTTGAAATCCACGGACATATAGACAGACTTCGAGAAAGGCAGGTTTTTTTTTTTCTTTTTTTAAATAGAACAAGAATCTACAAAGATTGTATAAACTTCCTTCCATGTAACTTGTTAAGCTTTTGAATTAATGAGCTCAAGGACAAATAAAATTTTAATTTTTTTTTGTTGCATGTGAAAGATCTGAAGCATAAAAATTCATCGCAATTTCAAGATCGATTTTTTTTTTAATTATTACAATTCTTCCTTTTTGCATGACAGATAAAAAATAACGGGGAAGTTTATAAACAATTGATAATTTCCTTAAAATATCACATTTTTCTCATTTGCTCATTTTTCACAATACAAGTATTTGCTTTTCACTTTCTGGTATAAGTATTATGGAGAAAGTATAGCAATTGTCAAAAAAAAATTCGAACTCGAGATCGTGACAAATTTCCACGTTTCAGTCCTCCCTAAGTTCGAAAAACACAATTTTTGGAAAATGTCCATCTGTATGTCTGGGACAAAGATAACTCAAAAACACTTCGAGCTAGATGGGTGAAATTTGGTATATGGTCTTTACAACAAATTTGCAGATTTGTATCAAATTTTGTGTTAAATCTGTTCAGAGAAAATCCGTCTGTCCGGCTGTTCGAATATAAGCAATCACGATAATTACAAAAAGAAAAGAGCTAGATAGATAAAATTCGGTATATATATTTAACATCTATAGTGTAGACACCTACGAAATTTTGAGCCAAATCAAACAAGGGGTTAACTATCTGTCGGTTTTTAATCTCAGAAGCATGTAAACGCGATAATTCAAAAACACAATGACTTATATTAAATTAGATATGGCATTTTGTGACTGTAGTTTTGTGTCAAATTTTTGTTTCGATTGGTTGAGAAAAATTTCTCGAAAACACAAATTCGATTTTTGGATACTATAAAGGCATGTCAGGGATTAATTGCCAAAGGTGACACGATAGATTCTGTAAAAATGCTAAATCCACGCTAAAAGTTAATATTTCGTAACTATTGCACACCAGTGCCATGTAAGGCGTTCTCTGGCATGACAAATTTATTAGACAATATGCGAGAAATCTGTGGGAAGACCACTCCAGCTGGTTTTGCAAGCAATTGCAAAGATGTCATTATTTTATAGAAATCCAAACAATTCTATTTTTGAAATAGTTATCATAATGTTAGCAAAATGTGTGACGTACTTTGATATAAGTTAGAAAATTTTCAATTTTTCATTTTAGTATCGAAATAATTATAATTTAAGAGCAATTTTCTTCAAATCGAAGCTGGAATCGACTTAAACGCTACTTTAGTGTTAATATAACGAAAATAACTCAAAAAATATAATGAAAGAAAATACCTTTTAACTTATTGAAATGAACAAAAATGTTACTGGATTGTGTTAAAATGGAAATGTCAACAGATCATACATTTACACAAAAACCTTAAATATTCTGATTTCGAACTTGCGTTTTCACAGCTACATGTTTATTAGATTTTTCATTGCAAACTTAATTGCTTTCTGAATTGCAACCAGAATTTCAATATTATTTAACGAGGTACTAAATCAACAAATTCACTAGAAATTCATTCCATTTCTCATTCTTTTGGTAAATATAAATTAAATACACTGCGAAGTGGCAGGTGTTATTAAAAAATAACATGGAAACAACATTTAGCCGAGTCATAGCGATGACAACTGACCCGCTGCTTTGAGCATATCATTTCTTATTATGTTAACTCTTATAAAGATTAGAATTTAAAAAACAAAGATGTTGAAAATATTAAATGTATTTGTTTTTGTTGTGAATTAAAAATTTTTTTATTTATTTTCCCAATTTGTATTTAGATAATAATCACTTTCTTTTTTTATTTCATTAAAAGATAATGATAATTTAAAACAAACCCATGCTTGATAAATAATTTTAAAATTAACTAATTATGATTATTGATCATTTAATTTTAAAATTTTAGCTATTTTTTTTAACGAAAAGCATTAATTGTATAATAGAAAGTTATATTTTAATTGTTCTGTATTTTATGAAATTTAGCATTAAAATTAGTAACTACCCAATATATGACAACTAATATTTAATCTCCAATTAAAATTAGTGTGCATTTTTCGAATATTTTGGTTACAAATGATAAACAAAAGGCTTAGAAATTTAATTAGCGTTTTCGTATCATCTTTATAGCGAAGCTTCGATTTTTCTTTTATAATTCGTAGGAAAGTATTGTTTCCAATACTAAAATTAAAAACCAACTAACAGAGTTCTTGATTCTTTTATTAACTAGGAATTAAGAGGGAATTTCCAAATTTATTTTGTGAAAACTATAATACACGCAATAGATTTTTTTTTGAGAGTAGATTAATCATAATAAATCAAACTGTTTTTACAAAGAAACTTCCACTTATATTTTTAGTATAAAAATTACTTTTTTTTCCCCCAATACACATTTTGTAATATTTTCAGTAATTTATTAATAAATGATTAAATTTCTTCTCCTTTAATTTAAAATATATTTTTGATTAAAAACAAAGAAATATTGAAGCTTGTAAAAGATAAATTTAACAAAGAAGCAATTCGCTAAATATTTAATAAATGAAAGCATCTATTGATCCAAAATTTCCGTCTGGTATTTTTTTTATATAAAATCGCATATATTTTTTACAAACTTAAAAATAAAGTAAAATAAAGAAACATAATTTCTTTCACAGATGAAAAAACAAAAATACAAAAAATTCTAACTTAGCAGACAGAATTTAAAAAGGAAAAACGGTTAATATTCAAATTCTCCTAAAAGAGATTTAAAGACAACTTTTTAATTTTTAGAATACATTATACAAAGAAAAACAATTGTAATCCTCAAACTCAAAATTTTGATCACATTTCTCATTTCAGACCTACCTGAGTCCGAAAAACACATTTTTAGAGTTAAATTTACCCTTCCGCCTGTCTGTGAACAGGATACTTAAAAATGCATTGGAATAAAGCGATAAAACTTATAATATGGCTCCAACAATAAATGTGTAAATAATATGTTCCTCCAATATCGTTTCTGTTTGTTGTTTGTTTGTTTCTTATGGCACTTGCCACTGACAAGCCCGCTGTTACGAAGACAGCGATTTAAGCCTGAGGGGGACGTCTCTTATTTTTTTTTATAGCAGCGCCAACTAGGGCCAAGAGTACGACTTTGCTACTCACGCATCACTCATTCGCTTGCACAACCCCTTTTTACAGGAGGGCACATTCACACATCTCACAGATAGAACAACAGAAGAACAACCATGCCCAAACCGGGACTCGAGCCCGGGACGCCCAGATCACGGGCTCACATGCGCTACCCCTATGCCAGGACGCCGGCAATATCGTTTCTAAACCTAATTAGAAAACTGTTGTGGAGAAGTTTGTATGCACATATGAGCATGATAATGAGCATGATAACCCATGCACATGTGAGCATGATAACCCGTGCACATATGAGCATGATAACCCATGCACATATGAGCATGACAACCCATGCACATATGAGCATGACAACCCATGCACATACGAGCATGATAACCCATGCACATATGAGCATGATAATCCATGCACATATGAGCATGATAACCCAAAACTGTAAAGAACTTTATTGAAGAAATTTGGTAGATAATTTTATTACCAGAAATGAAGATGTGAATGAAATTTTGCACGAAATTTCTCGACTTAATGACCGTCTGTCTACCTTTTCATTCATAATTATATTTACACAATAGCTCAACCAAGCAATAACTTAGGTAAATGAAATTTCTTATACCGTTTTGTGACCCAAATTGTAGATCTACATTGAAATTTGGAATCAATTCTTTGAAGAAAGCATCCAAAATTCATAATCTGTTTTCTTCATTATTCTACGATACATAAAGCGGTGTGTATACATACGTATGTGTGTGTTAATTTAATTAATTATTTTCTTTTCTTAATTTTTACGTTAATTTAACCCATGTCAACTTCATTCTTAAATGTTCTCTTATTTCTTGATCCAATTCCCGCTTTTTTACTATTTAATTCTAATACGCGCTCTAGAAAACTGATGACTTTTGTATATATATATAGTTGTCAAAAATCTCAACCTCAGATTTCTTGACGATTCCACATTATTCTCTTCAAGTTCGTTTGTGAACAAGAAAGAGCCAATCAAACGAAATGTAGGAAATTTAAAACAACAAATTCACATCCTTAACCTTCTTCTTTCAAAATCGAAGATTCATCAATCGGAAGTCTGTCCGTCCATACTCGTGGACATGAACGCTTTAAATTAAAACCTCAACGAGACAGATAGATGAAATTTGGCACAGTATCACTGGAAGTATACGATCTACATCGAAATTTGGATCGAATCCGGCATAGATCTAAATTTTATTTGTTCATCTTTTTATTCTTATATACGTGAACACAATAACTGAAAAAGGCCAACAGGTGAGATAAAAAAAAGTATGGATTTCGAACACCAAAATTGCATATGTATGACAAATGTTGAACACAAATAGGCAAAAGAAAGTGATCCAAATGCATATTGTATATTCTCTTTACAATACTTCAAAGATAAACAAATGTCCCATATTATGCAAATGTATGAAAAAGTTGAAAGAATAACTCTCGGTGGTTTATCTTTAATTAATTCCCCCCGGGGGGCACCTCGAAATGAGGATGAGATGCTTCCGGCATGGTGGGTGGATCTCGTATAGGGTATGGAGGGTACACTATACTCTGTTTCACCCTAACTTGGCAGTATTGTAAAAGGTAGATAATGTGACGCTCCGCGTTGGGAAAAAGTTCCCCATCAATTCCGACTTTAAAATAGTTAAAATGCGCAGAAATTTATCAAATAATATCATTAATTACAGAAATCCTTTTTATCAGTATGTATTTAAAATTATTTTCAAATTAGAAGTGCTTATCTGTTAACTATTTTGTAAATAAAGCGAACGAATAAAACTAAAAGATTGACATAATGAAATCCACTTTGGCTAGAACCGGTCTTCAAGGTCAAATATTTGGCGCGCTTTTCTTTTACGTCTCCGCCAACTCAGCTTCATTCAGTTCGCAACCATTATCATCTTTCGTACTCTTTTATTCACGCTTTTTTACCAGCTGATATTTTTGATACTATTAATCACATTAGTAGTTATTAGTTTTGATTGTTGAATATTTATTCGATTCGTCATTTCTATTCACTTCTAAAATGTCTGAAAAAGAGAAAGTGTTATCACCGACTACGCTGTGCACACCTTCAAGACGAGTGAAATCAACAAAAAGTGCAGCATGCAGAAACATAAATGTTTATTCTCGACTTCGAGAAAACCCTCAAGATTCCATCAATCAAATCGTCGATAAAGTTTCGCACCTTATGGGTGTTTCGCAATGAACAGTTTCTCCTTTTGAAAAAAAGAAATAAAGGATCCAGTCCTTTAAGTACTCCTGGAAAGAAGCGCCCAGGCTCAGTAGGCAAACATTCAGGTCTTGTAAAATATGATGATTTTACATTATCCTGTATTTGACGAAAAATCCATGCATTTTTTCGTAGAAATGAGATCCCAACATTAGATAAAAGTTTTAAAAGATGTGAACGATGATACAGATATCTTTTCGAAAAACATTAGCTGAACTACGCTTTACAGAATATTGAAAGATTTAGTGTTTTCTTTGGAGAAACGATATGAAATAACTTTAATGATTTATTAAAATAATGTATCAATAATATTGAAAAAATAAGGAAACAATTAATTCTCCGATAAAGTAATAATATAATAAAGTAAATAAATATTTACTATTTGGCGAAAAATTTGCGAGATAAAGTTTTGCCAGCGATCTGCATTTCTAATAACTTTGTACTTTAAAGTAACCCAGTTCCCCTGACAACGACTAGAATATACACTACTGCCAAGTTAGGGTGAAACAGAGTATAATAGGTGGGAGATCTGACTCCTCCCATCGATGACGGGACGTACTTCCTTCGGGGAGGATTGTACCGTGCCCGGTGACGGCCCTTAGGACTCAACCACAGTTCCCGCCAATGTTGCTGTTGAGGCGGCCCGGTCATTCAGTTTTTATGGTTTAAATCTGTGTGCCTTCGTGGCGGGTCGGAGAGTTAGATGGCTGATTTATCTTTAATTGATATTTCATTTTTGTTAATAGTTTGCAATGGTTATTTCTCTACCTTAATGAGTGGCTCATTTAATACACAGTTCTGTAAAAAATCGAAAGTATTTTTATATTTATATACAAAAAAAAAATGCTTTTATAGTTTCCATATAATATATTGAAAAGTATAATATATTTTGTAAAAAAATAGGGGGAGTGGTTGCATATTCTCTCATGAAGGTCTCATCTTCCCTCCCTCTGCGTAAAACTGGAATCTTGGGTAAGGCAGTCACGAGTATTATGAGCAGAGTGTCACGAGTATTCAAATTTTTATTTTTAGGGCCTCGCAGGTGAGAGTTCTACGCTGCGTAGTAAAGTTAAAAAAAAAAAAAAAAAAAAAAAAAAAAGACATTAATAGTGAAGCAACTTTATGGCGTTGGTCTGAAGAGAACTGTGAACCAAATTTCATTTGCCTAGTTGTTATTTTTTGAATTATCGCATTTGAATTTTATGTATCTAAGTCTGGATGTTTTTTATTTACCGTGTTCACTTGCTTCTAGAACAGATATGCTATATGTCAATAAAAAAATCATTGCAACAAAAGAATAATTTCCATTAATGATCTAACCAAAAGAAAAGAAACAGCAAATGAAAAAATTCCGAAATTAAATTAAAAGTTTCCGATTGAAACAACAAAAGAATCAAGTGTTTAAATATATCTAGAAAATTTTTTTGCATAACTTATTAGTAAAGAAGATTCATTGTTTACAGTTTTTAATCGATTAACCTTTGATAATTCAATATATAAGCAATTGAATCGATAATCCATCAATTATCGATATTTATAATATTTCATAGAATTTTTATCGAAATGAAAAAAATAATAAATGCATAGAAGATCAATTCAGAATACATGAAACCCAATATCTATTGTATTTAATTTCAAATAATAGCTTCTTATCTCTTTGTACAAAAGATAGACTGCATTGTTTCCATGGAAACCGATTCTAAAAGCGAACTTCAAGTTTAAGATAATGTTAAGGACCTACAGTTAATGGAATGCAAATAGGCGTTTTTATTGCTTTTTTTTCATTTTACTTTTACTTTCCTATAGACGAAGGAAACAAAGGAAAAGTATTGTAACGGTAAAAAAAAATTCAAACTCGAGATTCTGGCTAATAACTGAGTTTCAGATATCAAAACAAATTTTTGGAATTGTGTCTGCCTGCGAACATGTTAACTCAAAAAAAGTTTTGAGCTCGGTTGGTGAAATATGGTACATGCTCTTTATACCAAATTTTAAGAGTAATTACTAAATTTTTAACAAAATCCATTCAGAGTAAATCTAGCTGTCCGATTGTTTGAATATAAGTTATGAAAGTAGCTACAAAACAGAAATAGCTAGATCTTGAAAATTTGGTTCACAGATTTGGAAACCAAATCCGCCAAGGGATTGACCATCTGACTTTCTCTAATTTTAATGATGCCCTGCTTGCGTTACCACGGAAAGTGGGTGCAGTAGCTTCTGAAGGTAAAGACCCCTCAGCACCCGAGGGCAGAAGTCTGACATCTAGCTCATATGAAGATGAAACCCATACATTAGCTTGCACAACGCCTTTTTACAGGGGGGCACATTCACACACCTCACAGATAGAACGCAGATGAAGAACAACCAGGCCCGAACCGGGATTCGAACCCGGGACGCCCAGATCAAGGGGAAGATGCGCTACCCCTATGCAAGGACGCCGGCTTCTCTAATTTTGCACGCATGTAAAGGTGATAATATAAACGTAATAAACATAACAGCTTAGAGATATGAATTTTGGTCCTCAGCTTTAGCATCAAAAGTGTTGTTTCTTATTAAATTAAAAATCTGATTTGTCAAAAGATTGATCGTGTATCGTGCAAAGCACTTCTGCATGCATATAAATGCAATAACTCAAAAATGCAGTAACAAATAAATAAAATTTAATTCGTGATATAATTGCTACATTTGTAGCTTTGTGTCAAATTTTGGTTTCTGTCTATCTGGAAAACAAAGCATCTAAAATATGTTCGATTTTTGGGTTCTTAAGTATTAATTGCGTGTCAGAGATTAACCACTAAAAAATTACAGAGGATCGTACGATAGATCCAGTAAAATTCTCGCCAAAGATCAGTGTTTTATAACTATTGTTTGCCAATGCTATGAAAGGCATTTGCAACCTTATACAAGATCCACTATTGGATTCAAGGGTCGGGGTCATCGATAGTTTTATTAAAAAGTAATTTTATTCTCACTAATTAGTAGTAGTAGTTGTTGTTGTTTCTAATGGCCCTTGCCATAGACAAGTCCACTGACTTTAGAAGTCAGTGATTTTAAGCCAAGGGTGGGTCTCTTGTTTTTTCAGTAGCGCCATCTAGGGCCAAGAGTACAACTTAGCTACACACGTCACAACCCTTTTTACGGGACGGACTTCATTCATGCATTTCATTCACTCATCCACAGATGGTAATTTAGACCTGAATCAGAGAATGATCACCCCTGATCCAGTACGGTATTACTCTCGACATGGAGTACTTTGTGACCACGACAGATTTATACGTGCGCCAGCCGTACCAACACACAGAGAGAGAGAGAGTCTTCGGCTGACTGGGTTCGAACTCGCCAAAGGACCAAGCGCTGTTTCATATTACATTCTTAATTAAAAAAAAAAAATGTGATAAAGTTCTGCAACCAAAACCACTGTGCTAATTTCGAAAAATTTTGTTTCATATGAAAGTTAATAACAAGTGCATTACCATTTTCCACGTATACATCACTACTATCGTTGTTGCTCTTCCTACACAGTACCTAAACAGTAGATGCAAAGTAGCCAATTTCTGGAGCGTTGCATGCTTAATCAGGGAGAAGAACCTACTTGACTGAAACAGGCTTGTTTTCTAACATCATGTTCTCATAACAAAGCTCTATTGCACCTATAAATCATAGTTCAGTCAAATTATCATGAAAAACATCAGAATGTGGAAAAAAATAGGTAACAACTATTTTATTGGCATAAATTGTTGGGCTGGCTATTCAAAGCAGGCCTCTAAGTATCCGGGTAAGTCAACCAACTGACTCTCCGACCCTCCACGAAGGCACACGGATTTAAACCATAAGGCTGAATGACCGGACCGCCGCAACAGCAACACTGGCGGGAATTGTGGTTGAGTCCTAAGGGCCATCACCGGCCACGGTACAACCCTCCCCGAAGGAAGTACGTCCCGTCATCGATGGGAGGAGTCAGATCCCCCACCTATTTGTGTACCCTCCAGGTGGCGAGATCCAACCTCCATGCCGGAAGCATCTCATCCTCATTTCGAAGTGCCCGCCCGGGGGGATTAAGTATCCAGGTAAGACATTCCTCTCTCTTTCACCCGGATATGTAACCAAATACGGGTTCGAGAAGGGAGTAGGGTTTTGACGTTGGTTTTTTGCGTTTCAGTAAAAGGCTATTAATCTGAGAAGGAAAGTTTATTTTAGGATTGTTACCTTACCTGTGTTTTAAATTAAGTTTCGAGATGAATTTTTTTTAAAAACGTCCGAAAATAGTTATGTTTTTATGTAATTTCATAAAAAAAGATTAAAAAAAAGGCTGTGGAACCAAAATGTACCAGTTAAGTGGCAATTTAAAAAAAAAAATAAAGGAAAGAGTCCTTTTTTTTTTTTTTTTTTTTTGTCTAAAAAGATGTATAAAGGAATTATCTTCTAGTTTAGTGGTTTATTAAATTATTTGCTTAAAATTTTGCTGATAGCTTAAGAAATGTATTACCCAGTCCTTGAACTAAAAAAGTAAGCTATATTTCAAACCATTCTTTAATTACTGATGTTCGACTGATTAATAACAAAAAAATTTCTATGTTTTTCGCGTTGTGAAGCACTAAAACAGCTATAAAATATTTCTAAATGAAGAAATTACATATTCTTTCGTTCAAGAACTGCAGAACATATTAAGAAATTATTATACTAACGTTAAATACCAAAATAGGCATTAGATTTTAATTGTTGAGGTTTTTCAATAAGAAAATTCAACCAAAGATTAGAATTTGGGAAAATAGAATCTAAAGATGTAAAATAGAGTTAAAACTATGTAAATGCAAATATAAAAAAATCAGTGTAACTTCCCAAAAAATGAACAAAATTTTAACGGTTTTATAAAGAAATTTGCAGAAACATTGAGAATACTAAATTTAAAAAAATTTATAATTTCGCATAAAAAATCTACTTTTCTACGAAGTCAACAACTTTAAAAAGTTACTAGTATTAAAAAGATTTATACAATAAGTTATAAAATGTTATAATTTAGTTGAACAGGAGTTAATTTTAAAAAAGGCTAACTATTTTTTATGCTTTGTTTTAATCGAAAATTTTTAAATTCCACTTAAATACTTGCTATTTAAAAGGAAACATTAGCTTCTCTTTTAATGCAGTAATTTCAAACTAATATCCAGATATTTTTTTTCTTTGTAGAAAAGTTTGCTTTGTAGGAAAAAAAAGAGAGAAAAAAATACTTTTCTGCCTGTAAAGTCAGAATTCGCGGTATGAAAGAAAATCCTATTCTAAAAGTGCTATTAAATGATTTCAAAATGTATCATGATGGTCCAGTTTGATTTTTAAAAAAAAGATGATGGAAATTAAACTTCGGGAAAGGAAAGAAAATCTTACTTCATAGCATTACTTTTTTTTTTTATTCTGAAAAAAAAAGTAATGTTCGCTAGCAAAACAGTCCTCCGAAATTGGTCTAGTATGTGAGCGAAATTGTTAACTTCCTACTGATTTGTTTATTTAGATATTGATCACTACGACACTGTAGGAAATCATAAAATAATACTTTTAGAATAGTTTTTTTTTTTTCATTTAGCGGATACGTAAATGCAAACCTTTATTATTCTTTAAGAATCTCAAAAGGCTTTTTTTTATTTCTATTATTTATTGATATTGGACAGTTTGATTGTCATCTCACTGTCCCGCCAGATTAGTTCGAGATCCTGATTGAGTTTACTAAAGTGGAAGGACTTGGTAAATAGGCAGTTGGTGGCATAATGAAATGAATCTAAAATTGTACTCGAAACAAAGCAAAGTATACAAGTGATTTATTCTAAAAATACAATGGATATTTAATAACACTTTTAATTATTATGTAACGCACTTTATAAAGTTGTTTGCTATTTGTCCTTTTATGCTTTTTCTATCTTACGAATAAAATTTAAAAGGACGGGAAAAATTATTCCAGTCTTATAAACCATTTAAGAATTTTGAAACAAAAAAATTCAAACCGTCAAGAGAAGAAACCGCCTGCAATTCCTACAATAAAATGAAGTCCATTCCCTTTTCCCATTTTTACCATTATTTCGCAATATAAATTTTTGAGCTTTTCTTCTCCCAATTCTATTTTCATTTTCGTTCTATGGAAAATGTAACACTATTATGTAAATAAGCATTGACTAATGATAAATGCAAATATAAATTAATCTCAAGCAATTATTTAATAAAGTATTGAAATGTTTTAATGCATGGTGAGATCTAATATGTTTTTACTTATAAATGTTAAAAAATCTTTAAAAAAAATGTATTGCAAAAGTCACCATGACTTTGAACTTGATTTGTGTGAACCCATTTTATACATCAACTTCTAATTTTAGAAGACTTTTTATATTATATGTGTCGCAATATCTTTACATAGAATTTAAAGTTTTAAACTGGATTCTAAAATTGTTGGTGTCGCCATCTATTATTCATAATGGCAAACGCTTATAATACACTTCAGTATGTTTATAAGTGGAAGAGAGGAAGCACAAACGTAGCTTATGCATTCAAAAAAATTAATATTTATTTGTTTTAAAAGTTTATATTAATCTTTTCATTTTTTAAGGAGTATTTTGCACATATGTTCTATATATTCGAAATGTGTTCGATCCAAGGGGGATAAGCAACAACAACAACATAATTTCGAAATGGAAATTCGCATTCACATAGAAATTGCCTAGCTGTTTCATATTTGGAATATGTGACGTAGCCTGCAAGTTGTTACTCACAGAGTTAAGAATAATTCTTTAACAGTCTGAAATAATTATTTATATTTTCTTTGATAATATAAATTTTTATTCTTGGATTTTAATTTTTTTTTCATAAGTTTAATAATCATAGTTCTAACACTAAATCTCAATTAGAAGTTTAATTAACTATTAGGTGTTTCTTATTAGTTCATCAACTATGTCTAATTTATCTAATAACATTTGTTATCCATATTAGAATTATTTGGGTTTGGCATAGGATCATATTATTAAATAGACGAAGTTGACAACTGCCTATCAGATCCACAAATATAAGGGGTCCTAAGGCTTAGAGATATCTTTGAAGTATTTCCAGGATAACACCTTTTGCGATTTTTCATCTAATATATAAAAATTTCAAGTCACGGTGTTTGTGTTCGTATTCCTCCGAAACGGCTCAACCAATTTTTATGAAATTTTTTATGTGTATTTTGGAGGTATGAGAATAGGTGTCGTAAAGTATATTTCATAACGCTAGGTAATTTGGGTGTCCCTATCCACGTTCACGGTACGGTGATGAGATCAACACTTGCTTGAAATCATCGCCACTGTGGCGTAATGTTGAAAAAATCCAGCTAAAAATAAACATGCGCTTCCAAATGCTACAAGATCCATCTGCTGACACATTCTCCGACCAATTGTTAGATATCGGTGATGGAAAAGTTGCTGTCTATGAAAATACTGTATGCATAAAATTGTCCACTAATTTCTACACTGCCGTTGATTCGCAAAATGCTCTCATTGACCGTATATTTCCCGATGTAAGGACACAATACATAAATCATGCGTGACTGGCAGAAAGAGCCATCTTGGCGGCAAAAAATGTGGATGTCAACGATTTAAACTTCAAGATACAGCAACCTTTGGCAGGCAACTTGGTATCATACAAATCGATCGATACAGTTTGCGATGCTAACGAAGCTGTAAATTATCTAACAGAGTTTTTGAACTGACTGGATTTGCCAGGCATGTCACCACACCTTCAACGACTGAAGGCTGGATCTCCAGTTATTTTACTTGGGAATTTGAACACACCACGGCTGTTCAATGGCACGCGATTGGTCATTAAAAAACTGATGAAAAACTTTATCGAAGCCAGCATTTTGAATGGCAAATTCCGAGCCGAAAATGTTTTGCTGCCACGAATTCCAATGATTCTCACAGACGTGCCAATTGAATTCAAACGCGTTCAATTTCCTATTAGATTGGCATTCGCAATGACAATCAATAAGTCGCAAGGCCAAACGATGTATGTTTGCGGCTTAGATTTGGGCACACCATGTTTTTCACACGGACAATTAAACGTGGTATGTTCTTGCGTGGGCAAACCATCCAGCTTATTTGTATTGTCTAAAGACGGACTGACAAAAAATATCGTACACTCAATTGCTCTTCGAAATGAATATTGATTTTCTTTATTTCATTTTTATACTTTAGAATAAAAAATATATTACTTTTATAGCTTTACGTTTAACTTTTAAGATATCAAACAATGTATATGTTCGTTACGTTAACAAAATACATTAAATTAAAAAAAATAAATGGTTGGTGCTTTTTTTTTTTTTTTTTTATCGGCGATCATCGTCCACAGCGTTTCCTTCCTCTTTTTTGTCATAGATCCCATCCCCACACACTTACAATACATTCGTTATTTTTTAATTAACCACCAAAGTATTCACTAGAAATAATTTATATGGCAGAACAACATTTGCTGGGTCAACTAATATATATATATAGTTTGCTTTCATTTGATTCAAAATGGCCATGTCAAATTAGGAACTTGTCTCTTCTAACAGTTTCAGATAATTTTACTCAATATTTTGTCACGTTTCCAAATTAACTTGAATTTTTTTTTTTTCATGGAATAATTTCAACAATTTCGATAAACTCTGAATTTGAGAATTTAAAATACATTAAAAAGATCTGTAGCTTTTAAAAGCATTTTGATTGAAATTACATCTAAATTTTTTTTAAATTATATGCATCATATATTAATTGATTCTTATAAAAGTTGCTCAAGATGAAGCGTTTTGTTTTAAGGTTTTTGAAGCCACAAAATGCACGGGCAGAAGATTGGTGATTTACCGTTTTCGTGGCATCCATTTTTCGTTTTAGGGTTATTCATAAATGATAAATAAGGCTGTCACATTCGGCGACTTATCGCCAGCAAAAAGTTACACCTTGATATGTACTCGATTCTCCTGTCCAGCCAATAAAGGGCATGGTCGTAAGAAGTTGTCGCCCGAAGAAGCACAGAGAAGAAAATGGGAATTAGTGCCAGGCAGCATGGGAAGGTATCGAAAGATATATACATTTTTTAAAAATTTTTTTGATTTTTCTATCTGGCAAAAAAAAGTTTTGGAGCTCTAACGATTTTGAGAGGGGGGGGGGCATAAAAAAACATCGTTATCTAAATATAGACGCATGCTTCACGTGATTGTTTAAAACCGGTTTAAACTTGTTTTTCACGAAAAAATATTCTGACTTCGAGGAAAAGATTTTTGAACTCGATTGATTTTGAGATGGTGGAAAAACCATCGCTTTTCTAAATGTTGGTGTTTGCGAAATATGAGTCATGTGAGAGCATGATGTGTTTCAGTTGGATTGATGATACGTGATTTAAAAAAATGATGTTTTCACACGATAACTTCAAATTTCTGATAGCAGATATCAATTTTTCTTTCATTTTTGATTTTTCTCGTTTCTGATTACCTTACCATTTGCTCCTTAAAACCCCATTTACATAGACTCAAAATTGGAATGAGCAAAAAACTGTCTGGTTTGGAAGTTTTAATGGTGAAAGGGAGCCCCGTATCTTACATTGATTAAAGGCCTTACACAGATTATTACACAGACACTGATATAATTCAACGATGGTTTCGGATTGCAAAATTTGTAAAACAAAGTTTCGAAGTAGGCGGACCCTAAAAGATTTACGGTCTGAGAGTGCAGGTCAGAAATTTCTAATTTCTTACTGGATATTTAGAAAATTAAAATGGGACATTTTTAATAGGGTCTATTCAAACTAACCTGAACAATTACCAGATAACACTCTCCAAACGAAATTTCGACGGTTCTGCGCATCCTTCCTAGGATATTTGCTCGTAACGGTTGTGGTGAAAGCTTATAAGCCAGTTTACAGCTACGCTGCACGACAATTGCTTTTGTATTATGGTCATGTTATTGGGCTACGAACCATTGGCGATAAGAGTTGAGTGAAGATAGAACCTGGGACCTTTTGGTTAGCAGTCCAGTAACTAACCGATTATACAAAAACAGCTGTCCGGGTAGAAGCGCTATTACTGGTTTATATGCAATTCACCACAAACCACAAGGCCCCAGGTTATATCTTCGCTTATCTCCATCCGCCACACGGTTGTAGATGCCTAAGTTTTTTTTTTAAAAACTTATGAGATTTTTTTTTTTGGTATTAAGGATATTGTAAAATTTCTTTATTTTTAATACATTGGATTATAAAAGAGTGGAGTTATTATATGGATTGACTCTAGAACTGGGGGTGCCATATAGAATGATAGATTTAAAAAATAAAATGAGATCTTGAGTTGATCTAATGAATGCAGAGTGTTGCGATTTTAGTGATACCCGCTTTGATACAAAGTTAATTAAGAATTTAATAACAAATCCAGACTGTTTATATTAACCTCAAAGAATAGCAATTTTTATTATCCACCATACTACTAGAATGGTAGACCATTTTAAAAAGGATTTCAAAACTTTATTATTTTTACAGGAATACTGGTATTTCAAATTTACATTGATGGGTATATTTAAAATTGAAACATTATTATTTCCATATGAGCTTCAGAAAATGAAAATTGTAATTCATAGAGCGTGCAAGATATTCAAGATTAGGAAGCACTTAAAAATGAGAATTGCTATCATCATTTGGTCTGGTCTCGGATATTGGTTTAAAAGTAAACCATGGAATAAATAATTAATCTTCTTTGTATTCAGTTGTTTGGATTTAATCACAATTTTTTTCCTTTTTCCTCGGTTCTAGCGGGAAAATATTCGAATAATAACATTAAAATTAGTTCATTTCACTTTATTCATTGCTGACCCAGTTTCTAGGCCTCAGCAACGTGCACGTTCAATATTTCAGTTAAGTTAGTTGTAACTGCTACAGGTTTTCTATTTTCATCTCTGCAAACATGGCGGACGCCGATGCTGACTGGGGTATATTATAAGTTAAAAATTATATCTGTAAAATTTGTTAATAATTTTTTTACTTCTTTTGAATGACATCTCTATTTCTTTTGTTTCAGAAAATGAGGATTTCGAGCCCGTGTTAAAAAAGCCAGTAATCTCTGACAAATGGGAAGGTGAAGACGAAGATGATGATGTAAAGGTATGTTTCATTGCTTGTTTATTCAAATTCATATGGTAATGATCACTGACAATACTGTTTATTTAACTGCTTTGATGAAGTGACATTTGAAAAATTATTTTAATGCTTTAGGCTTTTCCGATTTCAGATCTGTCTAATGATGTTATTATTAATGCGCAAATTCAACTTGCACCGCAAATCTTTGTCATATGCTATCCGTCAATTAATAAATTAAGCGTTGTGTGCAAAATTTAATATACCCAAGCAAAAGTTTATTTTGATCTTTACTTTAATCTTAATGCTTGTGAAATTTGATAGTTCAGAATCCATGACTCATGTTTGAAATCAGTGACCCTATAACCTATTACGGTAACAATTTAATCGTGAAAAATATGCCAGATTTGTATTCCGATTTTTTTTTTTTCTTTCTCTTTGTAAACTTAATGTGAGAAATACTTGTTAAACAGTTGATCTTAAAAAATAGATCTCATGCATATTTCATTTCTTTGTCATGAAATGGCATATATTAATTCTGGCCAAATTTCAGTTCTGATTTATTTTGAAAATATTTTTTATTAACTTTTAAGATATGGATGCTCAATAAATTGTAAATGAAGATGTATTTATTCTATTAAATGTATAAGATAGGAAATATTTGAAGGATAAAAAAATGGTAAGGAGATTATCTTTTACCTATAAATTGACAGATGTTGAAATATTAATTTCTACCATATAAATTATTTTATTTTGGCATAAAATTATTAATTGCTTTTATTAAGTTTAATAATTCCTCTTGTAAGAATTTAGGTTTAAATAAAATGAAGGATGAAAGTTTCTATATGATCTACTGGAAATTTATTTGTTTATAAAGATAAATTTTTCTTGTATTAATATTAAAATTGTTTATTACATTTCTAGCTATCATGCTAAAAAATGCTGATAAATTGTATTTTTTTTTCTCTGTATATTTGCATTAAAACAAAGAAATGTCAAAAAGCATTCTCAATTAAAACAAGTATATATAAAAGAATCTTAATTATATGTAAATGTTTTATTTGTTTCATATAAGTTAGAAGTTTTTCTGTCAGACAAAAAACTTGTATTGAAAATGCTTGCAATTTAAATTGAAATGCTGCTCATTATTGTCCAACATGATTTGTTCAGATTTCATGAGTTCTATTTATTATTTCTTAAAGTTCATGATAGATGTCCTTGTCTCTTGGTTTGTCTTTTTTTGATAATAAATACTACAAATATTTGATAGATTAAAAAAAAAATGTTTGAAATAACATTTGCTTTATTCCTATTTAAACTTTGGAAAATAGAACCTTGTATGAGAAATTTAAATTACATTAAAATTCTTTAATTTAAATTTGTTATCTTTAACATTTAAGAAATACTGGAATTAATGAATAAAATGTACTGATGGTGTAATTCTTAAATCCCATTTGAAGTCCCCTAGTAATAGCTTTTCAGATAATTTAGTAACAGAATATAGCTATAATTTAAACATGGCAAAAGTTGCAACTGACCGGTTAAAAATTATCCCAAATAATTTATTTTATTGTTGCTTATTCAGAACCAGTCATTTTACTGTGGTTTATCTAAAATATGCATGTTTAGTGTGGTTTTGGATTATATAAAATATATGATAAACCAAATTCTCTCAAATTGTGGAACAAATATTATATTACATTATTTTTGGTGATATAGTTTTTACATAAAAGATTAAAATGAATGAAAATTGGTAACATTTATTAATATATAGTTTTATAGTACATATTTTTAATATATTCACATATTTTAGGTTCTTATATATAAGATATATGAAAAAGTTTGAAAACTCTTATTATAAATTTAACTTTAATAGTAAATGTCTAAATTTTCAATTACATCTAAATTATTTGTCCTAAATAAAAATACATTTAAAATTTTAAAAAAGAGCTCTATGTTTTCAGTTGTTAAGAATTAAAGGGTTTTTTTTGGGGGGGGGGTTACAAGTATTTAAAATATTTTATATGAAATGTTAAATTGTTATAACTAGCATGTTGAAATCCATTCTTGCCTATTAAATTTTGTTTGAAATAATTTTGTAAATGAAGCTACTTGAATTTCTTGTCATTTTCAAAATTGGTCATGATCTCGTAATTGAAGATTTTGTGATTGTAAAGTTGTATAGGTCATATACAAACTTACAATTACTGAAAACTTCATTTTGTAAAAATAAAAATTCTGTATTGAATTTTGAGTGGCTTTTTCAAGCTTATCAGTTTCCATTTTTAATAATTAAAAATTCCTCTTTGTGACAAGTTATTTTTTGTGTAAAGATTTTTCCACTTTTTCATTTATTATTATTACTTTTTACTATAGGATAACTGGGACGATGAAGAAGAAGAAGGAAAAGAAGAAAAACCTGAACAAAACAGTAAGTTTGAAATGAGCAATCACTTTAATTTGAATTTAACTTTTTCATGGTTGTGTATAAATTAAGTTGCAATATTTGGCTCGATTAGACATGTACTGCTTTTGATATGATTGTTACAAAATAAATAAGTAAATAATAAGAATGTGAATTGAAATTTTATAGTTTCTTGTCATTCTAGTTTTAAAAGTTATTTATCCATTGAGATTGCTGAGTTAAAGAGTTATCTTAACCAAACAGGATGTGGCCCACTATGATACTGGAACTGTAACAATTCCTTCATCCTTTTTTTTTTTTTTTTTTTGATATTGTTCATGAATTTAGTATTTTTTAAAAATTTATTTTTCTTTAGTAATACCATTTTTGAGAAATTTTATGTTATTTTGCTTTAAATTAAGCTTTTCAGATCTGTAAAATATCTTTATTGTGTAGTACATTTTAGTATAAAAAAAGCATTTGATTATACCATCCTGAACGAATTTAGCTCTCTGCCCAAGGAATTCGGGAGTATATCCTACCATATATCACATGTGTTCTTTAAAATTATTAGTTGTCTTATTGTAAGTTCATATACTTATTTAATATAATTAAACCTCGTGCAATATATAAAGAGTAAGTGTTTAAGAAAATACTATATTACTACCAAAATTCATAATTTGCTTTTAATACAAATAACAAACTAGACTGGAAAAAACTCATTTAGTGCTGTGTGACCGAAGATTATTTATTTCCTAACCATAAAGATGAAATTTCTTAACAATTCTTATCATCAGTTTAATTCTTGCATGAATTTAAATTTGAAGTTATTTTAATCACGTAAAGTCATTGAACATTAATCATTTTAACTTGGGACATCTATTTCTGTAAGATGACTATTTTCTATTTCTGTAATATGACTATTATTTAATTATTTTCTCAAATCTATAGACCTTTTTTTACTATGATTTCAGAATTTAAATAATTTTTTTCATAGGTAGTAAGTAAACATGTGTTATAATTTTTTTTTTTTTAGTTGAGCAATTAATGGTTTAAATTAATGCAGAAAAATGACAGTGATCTGACTCATTCACCCTTTTCTTACTATTTGTTTATAAATGTGACAATTCAAGGTTTCATTGAGTAACTGAGAAATTCATTTATATTTATTGTGCTTAGCATTATTTTGTATTTTTTTCTCCTATACTTGAATACAATGTTGATCCCAATGTGTTATGCCCGCACATAAAAATATATATGATCATGATTTAAGTGTAGATGTTTAGAATTTACTTGTAAAGAAAAAGCTCGGATAAATGCAACATTATTTCATATTTATACAATTTAGACCATGGGAATCAATTTTTAGAAATTTGAAATTTCTTTCTTAAAACCTGTCATATTCAAGTAATGATGCAGTCTAAATAAGAAAACTGACAGTGTGGGGAAAGGCATTCAGAGCTTATATAGTTTCAGAAAGGAATTTTTCCTAAATTTTTGTTGGCATAGTATTTATTTTTGTCACATGTATGAAGCATCAATATCAAAAATGCGTACAATTCAGAAGTTAAAGTGAAATTTGAATTAATGTGATTAGAAAATAAGTTGCTGATATAATGTAGCTGCCTCTGGATTCAATTACCTAGCAAATAAGACATATCACCAAGATTATTGCATTATGTATAATGATGGATGCAATCCTAACATCATCAAGTAGAACTAGGGGCTGCATGATTGTATTATGTATAATGATGGAGTTTGAGGCAATCCTAACATCATGAAGTAAAATCAGGGTCTGCTATATTATGTAAGTGCTAAAAATAATTGTTTTAAGAGCACAGATCAATTGGAATTATTCCATATATATTGAGAGATGAGAGTTTTTGCACACTTACAAAAAAATAAAAATGGTTCTGCAGGCTGGATTTGTGTTATAAAAATAGATCTAAAAACCAAATAGAAAAATTCTTTTATATGATTCCTAAGTAGACAAAATAAAATAAAAGCAATTTTAGACAGTTACATTACATTTTTGGTATTCAGCTAACTTTTTACTTTGCTGTTAACTGTCTTGTTGACTATGTAATTCATTTTTTAAAAATTTGTTTCTATTATCTTATAATTTGCAAATATGACACATTTCCACAGAAGAGTGAATTTCAGCATTTTTGAAATTAAATTGTATCATTCTTGAGCTCGGTTAATTTTCATTTAACTAATAATCCTAGAATATTTTTAATATCTTAAACATTTATTTTTATGAATTTATTCATTTTATTGTCCAGTCATTCATACTTATTTTACTTTTCAGTATTTCTTTTTAGTACAATTCATCATTTTATGAAATCCATTATTATTTTTTTCAAGTCAATGTCATGTCTGAATTTACAAAATATCTTCAGTTTATTTCCTTTGAATACATACTGTGGTGGTTTGGAAAATGACACAGTTGATTGTAGAAAGCATCATGTCCGTTGATCTGTCTAATATGTTGTATTGCCCTTTAATTCAGCCAAATATGTACATTTACAGAATGTTCAAGTCAGTTTAAAGGACTCCATATATAAAAAATTACATGGAGTAATATGGATAAAAAAAAATACAAAATTCATATCCACACAACTGATTGTGGAAGGTAAATTTTAAATTTAAAAAATCTTATCTAATCATCAAAAATATACTTTTGTGTCCTTTAATTGTTAATCAGTTACTTAAAATCTCCCATTTTTAGGACATCTGTCTAATTCAGCCTATTTTCTATATAAATTCAGCTTGCACTGCCACTCTTGCCCTCTGCGGAAAAAATGTGAATTCTTCCCTTTTTATAAATTGATTTTTTTTTATTTGAATAGTTTATATATGAAATGGTATTCTGTTTATCCCACTGCTTAAAAGTTTGTAATTGAATCTTAATCACCAATACTTTAATTATGATCATCTAGTGTACATCATCTAGAAATAGAATATATGATGTCTATATTGCTCAGTTTTGAATATTTTTATTATCAAATTTGTTGATTTTAAAGAATCTGAGGTACATAAATTTTAATCTAATTTATGTATGATTATTAAAGAGTGTATGTTTTAACATAGAAAAAAAAGGATTTTTTAAAAACAAATTTTGCATTTTTTTGGAATTTCCTTTTTTTTAAAAATAAAATTTTGAGTAGAAAAAAAAAATTAATAATAAAATACAAATATTTTCACTTCAAATTGTTTGCTAAAAAAGTGACAAAAAATTATTAAGAGTTTTATTTTGGAAAAGGGTGAGCATTTTATTTAGTAAAGGTTAAATAAAATGTATGTTATTTATACTAAGCTGACAGTACTTTATTAAGACTCATGTGACATTTGAATTCATTGTTTAAATTTATTATTTTATCTATTACTTGGCATATAAGTTAAATTCCTTTATATACTTTAAGATTATTTATAACTAATTTCAAATCATTAGATTTGTATTGCTTTTCCTTTTTCTTAATTTTATAATTACAGTTATCTGTACATTGGCTAGCACAGCAATTGCAGATAAATAAATTCTATTGATAATCTGTAGAATGTACAAAAATGGGTGCATATCAACATGAAAATGCTTTTGAAATCTTTATTTACAGCTGGGTATTTATTAGCACAATTATGGCTTAATAAACAATTGATTTCTATACATAGAATTTCTTGATTTACTTTTTATGCGTATGAATTCAGTCTTAAGTTGGGTGTGTTTTAAAATGTATATATTTTTTTCAAATCAACATTATGGAATCAATTACTAATGATAATTCAGCATTACTGTATATTGATTGTATTGAAGTTATTAATGCTTTTTTTTCTCTTCATATAAATGCCTCAAATAGTACATTTTTTCTTTAAATCACTTATTTTGTCTGATGTATGTCAAGTTTCATAAATCTGAAGCATAGTAAATTGAAATTGTATTGTTCTGGAAAACAATGCTTCTGGCTTGGGCTTTATGATATATAAGGTTCTATATCTTAAAGCCCAAGATATAAATAAATATATGTATTTATATAGAAAATAAATAAGTTTATTTTATTTATTTTCTAGTGGTTGCTGTACAGGCTAAGAAAAAGAAATCTTTAGCTCAAATAATAGCAGAAAAAGAAGAGAAAAAGAGAAAAGAAATGGAGGAGAAAATGAAACTGGTAATTATAATTTCTGTTTGGTGTTGCATCTAGGATAAACAAGATGATTAATGGCATCTTGATGTGGTGTACAAATCTTCAATTTCAAATAATACTGAAATTCTTGGTGATTCCTAGAAATGAACCATTTAAAAAATTTGTAAAATACAAGTTAGCAGTGATATATTATGCCTATCAAAGCAAAAGTGTTGATAATAGTACTTGTTCATCTTAATAAATATTTAATAAAGTAGTTAATTATAGGAAGTTTTTTTAATTTTTTTTATTCCTTTAAAAAACATAAAATTGCATTTGTAGAAGGTGAGTGAGTAATTATGAGAAATTGTGTGAACAGTAATGTTACATACCCTCCAACAGCTGCAGAATTTTCCATAGTTGCTACAGGAATTAGGGAAAAACTATAAAATTTCAGATATATAATAAAAAAATTTTGGTTAACTGGAAAAAAGCATATATACAAAAAATTGCAAAATACACTTAAAAAAATCTTTTTCCTGAATCTTCAGCTCATAGCAATGCAGATAGTGAAAGTATTTTTAGCATGACTGTGGGTAGAGAGGAAATGGAAGCTTATTCTATCAGGAATACAAAACTTCTGGGTTGCTTCTCATAATAAAAATAAATATGGTAATTTGTTATGCTGTTAAATTGACCAATGATAACTTAAGAAAAGCAAAAATGCTATCTACTTAATAAAAAAAATTGTAAATATCTAATAAATTGTTGATCAACAAAATTTTGTGTTGTTAAAAAAAATATTTTGTGTGTTTAGTCATGATAAATGTTTTAAATAATTTTGAATACTATTTGTTTTAACATGTTAGAATTCTTTGGAAATATCTATTCTGCAATAATTTGTTGACATTATGTTGTGTGTAATATATCAGGAAGAAATGCTACTGATGACTAGGTAACCAATGTTAGAAAGTATGATGTTATTTGAAAGCAATTATGATTTTTTTTGTATTTAGTTTGCTATTGCAAACAATTTCTGAGCAAATATATAAAATTTCACTTTTAATCCATTGCACAATAATTGCTTATAATGCAATAGTATGTTAGAAAAATGGGGGGGGGGGTCATAACATTTTTCTGTAACACTATGTCAAAATCTTTATTTTAATGACGGTTTCCCATTTCTGTTGCTCCATGTTTTGTGCAGAACTAGAGTTATATATAAACTATACAAGCTATGATTTAAGCCCTTACTTTCATTGATAATGGGAGGGGATAAAAATTGTCCTAGTAAGAACTATCATATATTCTAATAATCTGCTATGATATTTGAAAATTAAAGTATAGTGCAAATATCTTTCTATTTATCAATGTATATGTGTTATCAATTGCTATGCTAAACATATCCAAGCTTTAAAAACAGTTCTCATTTGTTTTACAGTTAGAAGTAAATAAGAAAGAATTAACGCCAGAAGAAAGGGTGGCGCACAAACTGAAGCAACAAAAACTCCAAGAAGAGGCTGATCTACAACTAGCAAAAGAGACATTTGGTTAGTTTTCTTCTGACTTTGTATACTTAAAAAACAAATGTGTCACATAAGGACTATGTTTTCTGCTGTTGAAGTGCTTTGTTATATTTAATATTCATGTATGTAAGTATCATTCATATGTAAACTCATTAAAATCTTTTTTCTACTAATGTGGTTCTGTGTCAAATTATTAATACAAAAGTTTAGTAAATTTTTAAGGAAGTGTGGGACATTCAACACAAGCACTTCTTCAGCAAAAGCACTGTCTTTGCCAAAATTATATTATCGTTTACTTGATTAATGTAACTGTTTCTCAGGTATTAAAACTTTTATACATTTTCTTTATAAATACTCGATTATGAATACTTATTTACCTTTTCAAACTATCATAAAATCTGAAGAAATCTTTCTTCTAACATTCATTTCCAGGAAACTACAAATAAATTTTTTCTAAATTTGTTTATAATAAAATTTACTGTTTTTCACAAAATATTAAAATTTTAATTTAAAAATATCCAAAGAACATACCAGTTATATTATCTAAGGTTTTTCAAAATGTAAAGTTATCTAAAGGTGACATTGAAAAAAAAATCTGTTTAATAAGGAAATGAAGAAGTACACATTATTACAATATTGAATTGATTTTTAAAAATTCAGTATTAAAAAAAGTTAATCAAATACTAGTTTGAATTATTATATTTCAATTTTATTTTAAACTATTTTTGCTAAAAAAATAATCAGTGAAATTCAAAGTTCATACAAATTTTGTTTAGGTTGATTGATACCTGTTTACTTTTAATCAAATGTTCACATGTTCAATCACATGTTTTTTTTTTTTTTTTTCAAATTTTTGTTGCAAAACGAAAATAATTTGCAATATTAAAAAAAAATGTTTTACAAATAAATTTATGGTTGTAATTTACATATTTATACTCATAAGTTTTTGAGTTAATGAAGGCAAGTTTCATGCGATTAAAATTTCTAACCATAATCAAATTGAAATGGAATGAATAATTCATTGATTAAGTTATGGACATTTCAATAGCATGTTCAATAGACATGCATTTCAGCCCCCTTTTGAACTAATCTGTCACTGTATTAATCATTTGTCAATAATTTCTCTCGTGTCCCATTCAGTCATCTAATGTGCAATGGGTAGTTGGGTTGTTAATTAGAAAGAAAAGAAAATTGTAACTAAATGGCAAATTCCACAGAAAAAAGAGAATTTTTCTCTTAATATAAAATCCTGTTGCAACAAGTTTTTCATTTTCTCTTTAGCCCCCCTCACACGCACTCTCCACAAATGCGCTATATTGTGAATAAATTTTTTTTTACTATCTAATTAAATAAATTATTCTGATCTGGAGTATATTTGATTCATCCCTGTTTGATATTCATTGTATTATACTATGGAATTTTTTTATTATTATTAAGTTCATTTAATAATTTATATTTTAAATTATTTTAAGAGGAATGCAAATTACAGAGTGGGAAAAGGACACAGATTATTTGAGTTATTTTTATAAACTTATTAAAATGTTCATTTTGAACTTGGATTGTTTTTACCAAATTACTATGCATCTACAATAGCATATTTTATTTGGTATATCTACAATTGCATACCTTTAGTACCAATTTACAATTGAAAAGCTTATATTAATGGATGCCATTCTTTAATTGGTTAGTAATGTGATTTTTTTTACTACACTTGCATCATCTTTCAATAGAAAATATGCAAGTCATGTGTTTGGTATGTTTATACAAAGCTTATACTCATAAATATATAAACTTGGTAAAAATTTAATGAGTTACTTTTTCATTTCTTTTCAATTACAAAAGCTTGCATATAAAAAAAAATCATCAATAGTGATGGGTTATTCGAAATACTCGGATATGTTAAAAGTCAAGATCTGTGGCAAAGGATTAATTTTAATACTTTTTCATTAATTTAATATATTTTCATTCTATTAACATTGTATCCGATAGTCTGGTATTGTAAACTTATTCAAAATTTCTTGGATTTGTAATAACTGAATCTTCCATTAACCTGTATTAATTTAAAGGATATTTAGCAGACAATGGACAACTAATCAGAACAGTTGGTGTTATACATCTCTTGAACTTTCAAATTCTAACATTGGAATTTTTATTTACTAACAAACAATAATTATTTAAATTTGCTGATTGATATATTGTTTGATATTGATGATAAAATTTTACAATATTGAAACTTCATGGTATTAAGGATACATTCTTCAAATTTAATATATTCCAGCAAATTAATTTATTTCTGTTTTAGATGAAGGTTTGTGTAACATTCCAGATTTTAAAAGATAGGGGGAAGGGGGGTATGAAAACAATAAATTGTTTTCAAAGAGGCAAATTTAAAAAGCTTTTTGATAGTATAGATAGTCTATTCTTTTGTTGATAATGAAATTTAGTTCTCAAAATTATGAGGATTCTTATAAAAGCAATTTTC
The DNA here is from genome assembly GCF_947563725.1 of Argiope bruennichi. Classification (NCBI taxonomy): domain Eukaryota; kingdom Metazoa; phylum Arthropoda; class Arachnida; order Araneae; family Araneidae; genus Argiope; species Argiope bruennichi. The sequence goes on from NC_079156.1 coordinate 112,411,435, forward strand.
CTATTGATTATGTTATAGATATGAATTCTTAGCTTTTGTATCTGAATATATGTTTGAGGAAGCAAATTAGCATTTAAATTTTAAGTTAATGCATTATTTTGTTAATTTCCATAAGTTGGTATTCATCACAGAAATAATCCCGATTTGAGAAAATTTAATCTCATTTTGAAAAACACTTAATTTTTTTATATATCAGTTAGTGTGTTAAGGAATTGATTTTAATATTTAAGAGTATAATTAAAATACCTGTGATTGCTTATATTTGAATTGGTAAGTGAGCTGTAATTATTTTGTGGAATTATGTTTTCTACATGAAGAAGTTACAAATTTTTTATATAAAGAGGAAACATGACATGACTTCTGTAAAATGCTCCTCTCTATTTTCATGATATTAGGAGTCATTTATATTTATCTGTTTTTTCCCCCTTCCTTTGTAAAAAGAGCTAGCGATCAAACATATGGCAATACATTTAAATAAGAGATAGGTCTACAGAATGAAATAAAATAAATCAGATAATTTTTAAAAATATAATCATTAAGTAAAATTTTCATTAAGTGAGTTGGAGTGACCCCCATGTTCTGTGCCCTTTGTGACATAGAGCATAGAAATCAGATATAGCATTTCTACAATCTGGTTGTGCAGAACATGAAATTTTTTTTCAAACTGTGCTGAGAGTACTTACTCACTTTACATCTCAGGTATCTAAGACAACTATTGGAAAGCCAGTAACAGCAAATCATTTTATTTTAAAGGTCAACTTAAAAAAGTTTTGCTGTTTACTGTATCTTAAGTCTATCTCTAATAGAATTTGGTTCTTTATTGAAAATATTTCTATAATTATGATTTTTTATTTAGCTTGATTGTAATATTTGGCCTTAATTAAATTTCTAACTGAAGGTAGGTAGTGTTTACGTGCTGGAAAAATAAACAGTACAAGTGTGATTCTTTTCAGTTTTTAAATTATCTCTGTAACAATTATATATTTATACTTTTAACTATTTAAGGAAGGGTGGTCTGCTACATAAATTCATGCATCCTTTCTTGATTTTTCTTAATTTAAGAGTTACATTTCTTACAAATTTTATACAATTATTTGTTGCAAAACTGCTTGAAGTAATTATCAAGTATAACCTAACTTAATTGAACCATTAAATTCATTTTACTTTCTTAGAGTTGTATCATACTGGTGGCAGATTAGATTCATCATTGAAATACCTTGAAGTCAAAACTTAATTTCATTTAAGTCTTGTTTATGCAAAATTTGATTGTGGATCAAATACTCTCATGCTGATCTAGTGTGTATCCATATAGTCCTTTATTGTTATTTATATCTATTATCTAATTACCATTTAAAATTGTCTCCATCTTTTCTGCAATATACTCAGAAATAAATAACAAACTAATCAAATTCCAAAAAAACTCTTAATTTTGAAAAAAAAAAAAAAAGATTTAGTAAGATTTCTAAAATTAAAAAAAAAATAAATAAATAAAGATCTTTTCTAGCAGATTCCTAAGGTTAAAAAAATTTGTATATAACGAGTTACTATGAAGGGGGGGGGATGTTTATTTTATAGGTTAGCATAACGTTATAATAATTCTTAATTTCTCTTAACATAAAGGTTGTTGTGCAAACATTTGATTCATTTATGTGCATGAAATTAGTTTGATGTATTACTGCTCTCTATGTAAGAATTTTGTTGAATGCATACATTCAATATGTATAAGTAATATTTAATAGTAATATTTTCATTTTTCTCCTATCATGCAATGCTATTCAGTATTACTTCATTTCTACATTTTTTCGTATTCTTGTTAAAATTTTTAGAATGAATATTTTTATTACAGAGCAAAATCTTTATTGTAAATTAGTATTGTAAAATAACTTTTTTTTTTCTTTTTTCATTTCTTAGGTGTAACAACAGACACAGTCACAAGTATAGACCAAATGAATCCTTCTTCAAAAGAAGATTTCGATAATTATAGGAAACTTCTTGTAGAAAAAATTACACAGAGTGAGGTAATCATGCTCTTCAGCCTTAAAGTTTCCAAACCTTTGCCAAAACTATCAAAATGTTATTTATTTTGTTATCATTTTTATTAACTTTTTTATATTGTTAATTATTTTGTTTTTATTCATATTTAATCAAATTTAATTTTTTTTTTCGTATTTGTAATAAAAGTGTTTTTTTTTTTTTCTTCTTCTTCTCCCTGTAGAGCTCACCACATTTTATTATTTTCCTGGAAGATCTATGTAGAGACCTATGTATAAATCGTAAGAACTTTTTTTATTATTATTGCCAATTTCTGCTAGTGAATTTTAACTTGAATAAAAATTAATCCAATCAATTTATGTAAAGTATTTTGCTAATATGTTTTTTTTCTCTCTTTCAGTTTCCCCAGATGATATAAAGAAAATAACAAGCGCTCTTAATGCATTAGCTAACGAAAAAGTAAAAGCTCAAAAGGTAAATTTTATTTACGTTTAAAAATATGATAGTTCTGTGCAATATTTTTTTTTTCTTTTCTCATGTATAGCTCTAATATTTGCTTGTTGGAATACTTATAATATAAATAAAGTATCTACAGTTTCTATAATTTACATTTGCTGCTATAAAATAATTTGCTTTATGCAAAATGTGAAGCTTCCTTTACTTTATAAGCACAAATTAATTTCCTCACTGCCCAAACTAAAGAGATTGCAGCAATTTTTTAAAAGTTGAAAATACCAAAATCGAAATAATAGTGACATAAAATTACCCCCCCCCCCCCAACCTCCTAAAAGTGTTTTTTTTTTTTTTTTTTTTTTTTTTTTTAAGGATTAACAATTTAAAAGTTGTTTTTAAAAATAAAGATTATTTCTAAATTTTTTCCATCATCTCAAAAATAAAGCAATAAACAAATTTCAAAATGATAATACCTTTTATTTAAATATTCTATTGTTTTAGCATATGCTGATTGAAAATTAATAAGAAGTTTGGGAAAATATGGCTTTTTAGGAAAAGCACACCTGTCAAGCATGTTTTATATAACTGCATAAATGAAATGTATCTTGTCTTATATACAAGACATAAGTTTTTAGCAAATAATTGTCAAAAATTTTCATTCATTGTTATCAAATACAGATTATATTCTAAGAGTTGGAATTATTTGATAATCTGCCAAATTATTCTAAATCAATAGAAATATCAAAGTTTATTTTTGAGGAATGCTGTTTGATTGAAAATGCTTGTATTTAGAATAAATTTGTTCTTTATTAAATTTTTCCTCCTAAAGGTGTTATACTAAATTGAACAAGTTTCTGTACATAATTATTTGTTTCACTTATGAATTTTAATTTTTCTTTCAGGCTAAAGCTGGCAAAAAGAAGTCTTCTAAAAAGGCATCTCTAAATATAGGTAGAGATGACTTTACAATAGTAGATTACGCAGATGAATTTGAAGACTGCATTTGATTCTCTATTATCTATTTAACTGTTAATAGTAGAGTTATCTGTCTCTCAAAAAACTGTGCTTGTAAATTTTCAATAAATTTGTAAAAAATCTGATCTTAATAAAAATGTCTTTCATTAGATTATAGTATAAGCATGTGTACAATAAACTTACTAGTTTCAATGCTTTTAATTAGAAGAGTTAAAAAAGTGCAAATTATGATAATTTTTATTAACTTCATTAGTATTATTGGAAGAGCAATTAATTTAGAGAATTATTATTCCATTTTATTATATTAAGTTCTAAAAATTATTTAAAGCAACATTGTAGTCCTAGGACATATGATTTTTAAGAAGTTATTTTAAATGAAGCTAATTTGATGAATAATAAGGTATTTTTGATTAATTTTTTAAAAATTAAGAATTTATATTTAATTAATTTTGAATTATAGAACTTAGGTCTTTATTTTTAAAAGCAGATAATACTGGTATTTACCTGCTGAGGCATTTCTTTTTCAGAAATTTTTTTAAAGAATATTAAGTCTTTCTTTCAAATAGTTGTACATTTGGCATGCATTGACTATATTAGAAAATATTTCATTGCCATCCCCCAAGATGTCAAAAAAAAAAAAAAAAAAAAAAAAAGACTTCTGTCAATCCTTTTTAAATTTTTAATTGGGAGAAATCGGTGATTAAGACTTACTTTAAAATGAGATGGGAAGAGGGGGGGGTATTCTGTTTGGTTGTTTAAAAAAATTAGAAATTTCACAGAAGTTATCTTTATATAGGTTAGGCTATATAGGCTAAAAATCAATCTAACAGGGAAACTATGATTTGCTCAACATTGACAGATGTTTTTGAAAACAGAACAACAAATGTAGTGTTGCATCTTCTTTGTTCTCAATACGCTAATATCAATTTATGAGTGATATTTTTATATAAATAATCCACAAAACACTTCTTATACAAAAGAAATAATAAATTTGTAAAAATATTTCCAAACAAAGTGTGAGTTTGATTCTGAGTTTTTAATAATGCTTTGACAAAAGAGTATAAAAATTTTAATAGTTTAAATATGTACGCCGTCTTAATCAGATATCAATTATATTGGCACTTTCTTTAAAAAGTATCAGTAAGTTGTATTTTTAATCTTTTCATACATGAAATTTTTTTTAATATCTTATGTCAATCATTGGTATTTATTTAATAATGAAGAAGAAATTATGTGTTGGAACTTTATAGAAGAGATCATTACACCAGAAATGCTAAATTCAGCATAAATATATTTTGGTAGATAAAGATCTGCACCTTGGAATGATTTTTAAACCTTTTTAATAAAATTACCTTGATTTAAAAATTGTGAGAGATTTTGGTATATTTTTATATATTTAATCATGCGATGCTCTTCCATTTTTGAAAGCTAAGGGAAAAGGATTCTATTTAATATGATTATAGCTTATATGAAGATTAAGAAAGTATAGTGCTGTGAAAGTTAGGAGACATAATTAGACCAAAATATTTTTAAATGCTACGATGCCTTGGGTATTAAGATGGTTTATAAACATACTGAGCATAAGTCTATTAAATGGGCACAGTTTCAAATTCTGTCAAAATTTGTTGCTTAAAAATATTTTCTTGAATGAATCAAGTCATACATGAGATTGAATTGAAAGTAAATACAACCAATATTCTTTTTAAACCAGTTGGTTGCCAAAATAAGTATAGGTATGCCTAGTTCAATATATATATAGGTATGAAGTATTTATTTTTTAAAGTTAAGTTTCAAGAAACTAGTTAAAACGTTTTTTTAATTCATCTAAATAAAACCTTGTGAAATAAGAAATTACTTTTATTTGAAAATATGTTAAAAAAATATGATTATGCATTTTGGATACTTAAAATCAATGATCATTCTGTATCAATTTCAATAACTTTCAGAAAATGATTGGCAACAGTATCAGATAACATATATCCTTTATTTTTCAAAATGTTAATGAATGAAAAGTTCTCTAGTGAAGAATTTAGAAAATTCTTCATAACTACTGCTAGTATAATTTCTAAATTAAAAGATAAAAATTTGTAATATGCATTGAATTGTAAACCTTCACTGTACATTTTTTTCAACTGTCTAATTAATTCAATTAAGAATAATGTTTATAGGTTTCAAATAATTTGTCTATTTTATTGTAATATATGTGAAATATTTAATCGTAACTTAATTAAGAAACATGGTTATTTAACATACATTTGAGCACCACAGAGTTAAGTAGAGTAATTCAATATTATTCTATTTTTGTATGTGTGTGAGTTGTTTTCTTAAACTCATACAACTTTCTAACCAAACAGTGTATTTTTAACATCCCCTTAAGTCTAATAATGGATGCTTCATGTGTTTAATGCTAAGGTAATGGAATATAGTACTATTTCAAGATTTATCACTATTTTTTATATTCACACCATTTAGCTGAAAGACTGCAACCACCAACTTTTAAACTTATTTATGCTTAAAATATTTACTGAGAACTAAAGCCTTTTATTGATTACGAGAGAGTAAATATTCATAATTGAAAAATTTAAACTTCTTTGAGTTAGTAGAAAGCAAACAAAGAAAGTATTATTACAATACAAACTTAAAATTAGAAAACATTTGAACAGATATGAGGAATCTAAGTAAATTATGGATATCTTATGTGTTATGTTTTCATTATTATGAAACGAAATAAATTACTAAAAATATTTATTATAGAAATAATTTACAGTTTAATATGTACATTTAATATAAATTTGATAAGTATATAGTTTTATCAACCAATTTATTTGAGAGCATTGTTTGCAATCAAGTCATGAAGATATGCAGATTCGTCTCCCTTTAATATTTCTTCTGCCAGATGATTTAATTCTAACTCTTTAGCTAATATGTACTTTGCTTTGGAGTTGGAACACCAAGTCAGCAACAATTTAATATTTTCTTTTGTATTTGGTGATTTAGTTCTCTCATCCAGTTTCTGATACCTAGAAATATTTGGATAATAATTTGATGGAAATTAGATTATTGCATAAATTTTTTTTTTAAATCATCATATACAATACTCTTTTTTGTGATGAAAACGAAGCTGAACAATTACATTTGAAATTTGTAATTAAGAAACAATTATAGAGTGATTCACGACCAAAGCAACAAACTTGCATTAAAAAGAAAGACAAATAGGAATCACATGGCAATGCAATGTCGAAAATAATCTCATTGATTTTAGTTTAGTTATATTAAACGCCCCATTTTTAAAGCAACAATAGGGCTATTTTGGACGGACTTCCTAATTTTCAACCACGGTCAGATGATGAGGACGACACCTGAGCCGGCACCCTCCCCCTCCTTCACCAAACTTCCGCACCACACCAGAATAACCTTGTTCAATAAACAACAATAAGTATTATTGTATATTAACTCACAATTAGATAACATTTACTTAAAATAAGTTGTACCAATATGAAGAAATCTTAAGTATAATGTGGATGCCTCATGTATGTTTTTATCATTATGAAACCAAATAAATTATTAAAAATATTTATTACAGAAATAATTTACAATTTAATTTGTACATTTAATATAAATTTGATGAATATCTTAGCTTTATCAGAAAGCTTATTTGAGTGTATTGTTTGCCATCAAGTCTTGAAGATATGAAGATGCTTCACCCATTAATATTTCACCTAACATAAGAGATAATTCTAACTCTTGAGCTAATGTATACTTTGCTCTTGCATTGGAACACAAAGTCAGCAACAATTTAATGTTTTCTCTTGTATTCGCTGATTTAGTTTTGTCGTCCAGTTTCTGATACCTGGAAATATATGCAGAAAATAATGTGATGGAAATTAGATTGTATGCATATAAATATTTTTAAACAAAAAGTAATAACCATATACAATATTCTGTTCGTGATGAAAAAAAGATTGAAAGTTTAGTTATTTCTTTATTTCAAACATGAGGCTGATTCATTACTACAGCGACAAACTTGCAAGAGATGTAAGGGGCAAAAAGACAAATCGAAATCACATAACTTTGATGAGTCCGAATGGCTCCATCACATGAACATCAATTAAGCTGGAGGTAAGTACAGTACACTCCCGAGTATCCACACTATCGAGTAATGTGGCGGAAGGGCAGACCGGATAACAAAAAAGCAGGAGATGCCAGTTTTATGAACGCATTTCTCTGCCCACCAATACCAGAAAGCATAGTTTTTATACAAAAACTCATTGTTATAGTAAGTTTTTTCTCACTTCTTATTGAGTACTAAGACCTCCATTTATTTCAAGTCACGTAGAATGTGAACGCGTCTCGGTGAATCATAGAAGTAGTTGCCTATAACGTGTCGAGTTAAAATAGAAGGCTCTATACTGATAGTTTATACAATAAATTGACATTTCAAGAATTTATAAAAGAAAAAGTAAGTTAAAGAGTATAAATTGTTCACATTTTAACATAAATTCTGTAATGCCTAACTTAAATGCAGTAGACAACTGTTTTCGTCTATCACCCATTTTGAAATCGTCACTGTAACAAAAAACAACAACAAAAACAAACAAACATTAAGAATATTCTAAGAATAATTATATAAGAAGTCCGTTACACGCTAACGAAACAATGAACAACGAGCAGAACGCTGCATTTTTCCAGTTACGATTTGTATTTTGCATACGTAGGAGAATCGTAGTAGACTCCCGCTTCTAATGCCTTGACAGTGAGTGTTACTTTTGGAACACCTTGAATTTTTCATTTAATTAGGGAAAACTAGACCGTATATACAGAAGCTTGATAATCGCGAGCCGGAAACTCGGGAGTTACTGTATTTACGAACTAGTTCCTTAAGCAACAAGATGGACGACTATTCAAATGTTGAACTGGCTGACATGCACTTCGCGTTTGGAACTACCGATTAACGAGTGCGCTGCTTTGCGCTTGTACCAGGAATATTTCCTGAACAGGTGTGCTCATCTTACAATCTTCGCACATGTGTACAGAAAATTAAACGAGATTGCTTGTTTCACGAGAACGAACAAAGAAGATGCAAGATATTGAGAAAAATGTCCTAAGCCTTGCAAGCCTTGATAGTACAAGTACTTGAGCTACAGGGCAACGACTATTTATTTTTCAATCGGCTATATGTATGCATAAGATATTATCAACAAACCGGAAATAGCGGATTATCAACCCCGAAGGTTTTTTATTACATGGTTTTTTTTCCAATAAAGTTCGATGGATAGTGCAGTTACCAAGTCTGTATTGATTCAGATTTCAAAAGGGAGATTTTTAATCAACACGACACCCATCTGTGAGCTTTGGAGAATTCCCATGATATGTTATCATATGCAACTCAACACCTTTTACCTGTCAGTATCTGTGCCGACGTCATTGGAGACCATCTCATTAGATCGTACCTTCTGCTGCTTTGTCTAGATAGTAGGATATTCGTAAATTTTCTACAACAGGTCCTACCAGAGTATATCTAAAAAGAATATCTTCTTCAATCATGTTGCCATTAAATGTCAACCATCATAATGGTACTCCCCTACATGCACTATTGACATCCGCCAACAGCTAAACTTTACATTTAGACAGCGCTGAATAGGTCGTGACAGTCCAATTCATCGGCCAGCTAGATCGCCGGACCTATCATACCTTGACTTCTCCTAGAATCAAATGAAGATATTGGGATGAAAAAATCCCCTGGTTTCAGTTGAAGATCTCGTCGTTCGGATCACTCTAAATGCTGGGGAGATACGAGATATACCAATAACCTTCTAGAACGTTAGGAATTCCATTGTAGAGTCATTGTGACTGCCTCTGATCCAAATTTAGAAAACGTTCAGTAATATGTATCTTTTTGCTCATGCAAAACTTGTCATTAAAATAATTTCTATAACACTAACGTCTTGCTATTTCTGTTGTCCCCACCCCCCATCTTCTTTTAACCTTGGCTCGTGTAGAAGGCATTTTGGACACAGCAAAGCTAAGAAATTCCTATTATTCTTTCTTCTCTTTTATAATGATATAACTGATCACGATTCTTCGAAAATAAACCAACATAGGATTCTGATCGAATCATTTTATACTGATCACCTTGGAATGATTTTCCCCAATAATTGCTGATAGGAATTGATTTTTGATAGTCACTTCTTAAACAGTTAAACAGATAAATGGCTGACAACATTTTTTATGTTAACAGATGACATGTAATAATGTTTATGTAACATGTAAAAAATTATAATTCAAATTTTAACAGAGCTTTAAGACGATTACTATAATGCAACTATAATTAAGTAATGCTTTTATGCTAAAAGCATAGTTTAAATGAATGGGGCATTTTACCTTTTAACAACATCTGTAATAAGTGATGTACTAAGACCCATGTAACTCTGGAATTCTCTCAAATATTCTTTGTCACCTCTTAGAACAACATTATGCAATAATGCTTGACTCCATAGTTGATGGTTCCCATATTCTTCAGCAACAATATAGGCCTAGTGAGAAACAAAGCGGTTAATTTAAATAAAGTTTATCAATATCATTCAATCGTTACATTCAATTTTTTTCACATGGAGGAACGTTAATTCCATTGTTGTATTTATTTGACAAAAAATAAAAATAATCAGCAATTGTTAGATTATTTATATTTGATTAAAATAAGGTAACTGATCAGCATCTTTTAAAGTTTGGTTTAATTTGTAAAAATAATTAAATGCATAATTATTTATTTCATTCATTTATTTTTAATTACTGAGAAAACATCAAAATGATATTGTTTTAAAAAGTACTGGAGTGAAAAAATGTGACTGCAAAACAAAAATTATTGATTTTCTTTTGAATTACATACTGAATTATGGAATCAAAAGACATACGATTTGCATTTCAGGATACCAATATTATCTGTTGTTTAAAATTAGGCATACAATTTTTAAAAAAAAAAAAAAAAATTTGCATGACTATTAAAATGGTATTATTAAAAACACATTTTTGAAAATTATGGAATGATGTAATACTCATTTTTTGCAATAATATTTTTGGAAGTTAACGAATTAAAATGCCAAAATTCAACTTGATTTTTAATTAATTAAAATTCTAATTACAATTTTAAAAAATTCGCCAAGATGTACACATTTTCAACCTCTAAGAGATATATATGCTAAATTTTGAAGCCGTAGGTCAAACGACTTGATTTTACAGTGCCAACACACACATATTCATCTTTATTAAAAGAGGACATAGAGAGGACATTATGACTTCATTCTTCCTAGCATCCACGTTTGTATTTAATATTATTAAACCAAAATTCAGAGTTTACAAATTTTTAATAACTACGTGAATGTAAGAAAACATATAGGAACCTGGTCAATCATATTTCATGAAATTTTAATAGGATTCTAATATTTTAAAATTTATGAAATTTGCATTTTTTTCACAAATTTATTTATTTGAAACTGGAAAATGAAATTTTTAACTGCTCCACTTGTGACCCTAAGCAATTATCCATTTTAAAATTTGTTACTGTTTTGCACTTGCACCAAGGGGGCTTTTATTTTGTAAAAATAGAAGTGAGATGAAATAAAATGCGTCAAGCAAGATGAAAGTCAAGACTGAGATTTAACGAAGAATCTCGGAAATGTGTTCTTCGCATGCATCGCTCTGTTGCGGAATGCAATCATCCAAAAGTGCTGAGTATTTGGTTAATAAGGTAAACTCAGAATTTTTTTTATAAAACTGCATACAAATATAAATTTTTAGGCTTATATCTATATTTTTATTTAACCATGACCATAAAGTTCAGATTACTTTGATAATTATTACAGCTAAACTTTTATTAGTCACTAGAAAAAAAATGTTCTTAAAGATAATTTCATTTCAAAACATTGTGAAGATTCTCCATTGTAACTACAGTATTTAATTCCATGAAATTATTCTGTAAGAAATAGGTTTTTTTTATTGCCATAAAATCTTAGAGGATATAATAATAAGATATTAAATTTAATAAATATATAAAAATAATAATTTAGAAATACATGATAATTGGAAATCAAGTGATACTCCCAACATTACAAACAGAAGGAAAGGATATTAATTCCTAATAGATAATTCCCTTCCTAATTCATTTACAGTTAAAAATTGCATCACAGCTTTGTAGAAAATACAAATTTCCAAGTATTATATTAACATAACTTTGTTAATCAAGAAAATCACTTCAAGGAATTTCATAATCATTTTCATTATAAAAAAATTCAATCATAAAAAAAAAGCTTAATTTAAAATTTGAATCCCCTTTTCTTTGTATGGCAGATTTACTAAATGTTTAAAGGCGGGAGGAATTAATGCATTTATCTCTGATTACATGATGGTTTTCCACAGCATTGTTCTCACAAAATTAATGATTTTAACTAAATGTCTATTAATACAATAATTATTAACTATTAAATTAATAATTAATGTCTTACCCTTCATTCCAAGCTTTATCTTAATTATATCAGATTTAGTTTCTATTGTTTTCATATTTTATGTCAGTATTTAAATAAGTAATGTAGAAATATGTAACAGAATTTGTTTTCAATCTTAATTAATTCAAATGCTCAAAGATTTTTTCTTCTTCTTGATTTATTTTTTAAACAGCAGCATTCTTTTGAACTTTAATAGTTGAAATGTTTATTAAAACATACTTAAAATGCAAATTAGTGTATAAAAACAAATATGTAAATACAGTTACAGTTAATTGTCTTACTTGGGGAAATTTATCATGATCCGTAATGAATCTTGAGACAGAAGATTCATCGAGTCCAATGATCCAAACTCCCGAAGGAATAAAGTAAATCTGTAATGCAACAAGTTGAGCTAGGCGAGTACATGTTTGAGCCTGGTGAAGACAATCAGCCTAGAAAGAAATTTAATAAGTGATTAATGCAAATCAATTTCTATAGATAAAAAGATTTGGAAGCAGCAAACATACCAGTTTTGGATCTATTAGAAGTTTTAACTATGAAATAAGTAAATTTATCATGTAAATCAATTATAGTACAATTTTTTAGACATGTTGCCAATTTATGATAGATTTTAACCTAGATGTAGATTTTATTAACCATAGAGATAATGGTAGAGCTCAAAGGAAGCAACAACAAAAATTTATATTATATATATATATATATATATATATTCACTACTACTGTATTTTGTAACATCTTTCAAAGACATTCAAACTTGCAGCACTTGGTGCCGATTTTTGTTGTTTATCAAATTTAAGATGCTAGATCTATATACCGAATTTGATCTATTTGACCTTTTCTGTTTGGTAGTAATCATATTATCTTACATTCTATTAATTGGACTGAATGGATTTCTTTCAAAATTTGATAGAAATCTACAAAATTGGCCTAAAGACCGTATACAAAATTTCATCTCTCTAGCCCAAGACGCTTTTGAGTTATCATATTTACAGACATACATTATTCCAAAAATATGTTTTTCAGACTTAGGGAATCTGGATATTGGAAGATTTGTCAAAATTCTGAGTAATCCTACAATATTTTCTCACAGAGTATTCATAAAAAATCCGATTGAAAATGAATTAACTTATCCTTACATATTTCATGAGCATAGTTGATATAGAATGCAAAGTATTGGGTTTATTGAAGCTTTATCGTTTTCCATTTTTAGATCAATGCTGAAGTTGCAAGTGAAATGACTAGAGAATTAAGCAAATGCATAACATAATGAACATCACAAGTGCAAGGCTTCTTAAAATAGTATGAATTATACATCTATCAAAATTTGAAGCTGAAAAATCTTTTACTGGGAAATAAATAAAACCAAATAACATATGCAATATTTTATTTTCCATACACTAATATCATCAGAATAGAAATTAACTTAAGATGGTCAATACATTCACATATTTAATGGAAACCACTGTTAATACGAATGGCGACCAATCTTCAACTGAATCTCAAAAACTGTTTTATTTAGACATATGATAACAGCAACTTTCTACAAAAAAGGGCAATATCTACAGACAGGACACCACAAAGAATCAAATTTGTTGATCTAGTATTCTAGAAAGTGCTGTGATAAAGTTTCATTTTGCTAAAAATTTGAAGAGTCTGAACGATTGCAAAAATAAAAACCCACTGATAAAAATCGTTCAATGAGAATTGCTTTTGTTTTTTTACACACATATAAGACATTAATCACATATAAAATATTAAGAAAAGCATCCTATCATGTGGTTTGCACACAAAGGGGAGATTAGATACATTTAAAAGGATGATTCTTTATCATCATACACCTGTTATGATTAATGTAATAAATATAATTAGAATTAAAAATAACAAGCAGTTATTATTCATATTAAATCATTTAAAAGTAATGTTAGCTAGCATAATTAATTGCATTTAGCAGCAAGCTATTTTACCAGGATTGTTGGTCGCTACAATTTTAAATTAAATATTTTATGTAATTTGCTTTTAATGTTTACCAGTAAAGCATTTTTAAATTTCAAATTATGATAAACATGTAAAATGACAGTTTTAGAAGCCTAACATCATTCTGTTCGTTGTGTTCTGTATCTTACTAATGTTCTAGCATTTTGCTAAAAATTTTGGAATTTAATATGCATAAGAAGTGATTAAAACAAAAAGTTCCAGGCTGAAACCATTTAATAATGAATGCATTTTGAAAACTCTTCATCACTTACTTGTAAAAATTCACATAATCAATATAAGAAAATTTCTAAAGCTTATTAAAAGAATTCCTTAAAAAACTGCTCTCCTCCCCCCAAAGAAAAAAGATTTCTAGACCATAAAACCTTTTTCATGGTTTACAAATTTACTCATCAAAAAATGTAAAACTTTCTTCATATATTTGACATCAAGAATTTTTTTAAAAAAATCCAGTGTGGAATATTTGCAGCAACTATGAAACATACTGTAAATGAGCTTAAAAATGTTCTTAAAAAATAATTAAAATTAGACAAAATACTAAACAACAATTAAATTGATACCATTGAAAAAAAATTCTATTAACTTAAAATGGTATAAAACTTAAGTATTATGAGTAGGTGGGGGGAGGGAGTAAAAAGCTAGCTTAGTTTTAAATTAAATGAAATTTTAATGATTTTTTAATGGATTTTCAGTTTTTAAAGCAGATTTGTACTAAATTTCGTATCTTTAGGTGACGGTGCACCAACATGCGCATGCACAGACACTTTTATTATTGGTAGAAAAAAATCAATTGATAACACTGACTGTATCATATCAAATGAATTCAGGCAGTAGAGTTTGATACATTATGAAACAAGATGAAAAAAAATAAGAAATATACACTTAGAGCACTTGGAAAAAAATTCATAAATCTTTTTAAGAAGAAAATAAATAAAGTTTTACTTTGCAGTAACTTTTCGCAGCTTCTGAAAGTAACTGGAGTGCTTTTTCTAATTCCTCTTTCAAATCATTATCTAGAATTAAAAATGTGCAGTTAGATGGATAAAAATATTTAAACAGCAATCCAGGAACATCCCAAAAATATTATCATATAATAATAATAAAAAAATAATTTAAAAATGAAAAATGTAAAAAGTTTTAAGGCAATATTTTTTTTATAAAAACTAAAGTGATTTTTAAAATAATACATGAAAAGCTACAAAGTTTTTACTCAAATACATGCAAGTACAAGTAGGTATAGATTTCTGTTTATTTCATTCATACGAGATATAATAGCACTATATTAAAAACTCATACAAAAAGAAAATTCAATTAATACATTTATTTTTTAATGAAAATACTTTAAACTTATTCATCATTAACAGTAATTTGAAATAAAGCTTCATTAAAATAATTTTATATTTATTACAATGCAGAACTAAAATTTTCTTCTTTTATTTTATAAAAAGAAGGTTTGTATAACAACTGGCATATTACCTTTTCATTTTTAACAATAAACTAAAGAAATGCTCAGAAATAAATTTATAAAAAAATCGAGATGTATCTGTATATTTTGAATCAATTAAATTTTTTTAAAATTTTCAAATGAGTATTAAAAGAAATAAAAAAAAATCTTTTTATTGAATTTGTGAAGAAGGCGAAAAAATTATATACCTGTGTTTCTTTTACACAACTGGGACAGTTTTTTTTGTACAGACATTTCAAGAATTTGAGCTTTCTCCCTATGCATTCCAAATCGACTTGCAAGAGCATAGAAATAGTCTCCTTCAGATTGAGAACATCTGGTCAAGTAATCCATCAATGCCAATTTCAGATTTGGAAGCTGCAAGAAATATTTATAATGGTTTTATATATTAAATCACTGACTGGAATAAAAGGATAATAATGACTAATTCTTATGCTCTTTCAAAATATGATTGATTCAATTCAATGATTTTATTCCATTTCCAGTATTCATATTATACAGAATTCAACTACTAATAGTATTTTGTCTTATATAATTCATCATTTTTGATATGCAGATTGATGCTGTTTCTCTTTATAAACAAAATAAATCAATAATTATTTCTAAAGACTTTATGCTTTTTAAATGACAGATAAAGATGTTAGACATGAATTGATAATCAGACTTTCAAATGTTTAGCATTCAAGACAGCAACGTCTAGCTGATAGAATCTCAAAATCATGAACTGAGAGCATAGATATGAGTTCAATTAAATCATATTTACATCCCATTTAGAAGCAATACAAAGACTATTATAGGACAGAAACTTAATTTTGAACTGTGGTCAGATGACATCTGAGTCAGCAATCCCTTTTCAAAATTCTGCACAGTATCAGTGGAAGGACATTTGTCCCTAATGGATTTAATATATACCAGACCCACCACCCCTTATATAATAGTTTTATAATGGAATCCAGCTTCAAACTTACATTCTCTACATCCAAGATTTTACCACCAAGTTGCAAAAACTTGTCATAGATATGAGAACTAATTTCACCCAAGATTTTCTATATACATGGATCAGATTAAATTCACTGGGAATCATCCTGCTGGAATGATGAGTATTGAAGAGTTTATTGGAGATGCAAATTTAAATACCATTCCTAGCATCTGACTGCGGACTACAATTGCGAGATCTGTCTCAATGTAGTTATCTCATAGCTTTAAAATGGGATATTCATTTCACTAAATTAGGAATAGCTTTCAGAAGCTAATTTCTTGAAAATTATTATCAAATATTTCGGAAATCATCTCTTAGCTATTTACTTTTATTGTGTTAAAAAAGTGAATTTCTACAGTTTGTGAGTCATCTATTTTACAGAATAAATTTATATACTTATTTTCTTACACAGATCTTTTACTGAGTCAAAGGATATCATATACTATTGGAAGCAGACCAAATAAGATCAATAAAATACCACTCAATAAAATTTCATTAGTAGTGATAAAAAACTGAATTCTAAAACAAATTAATATATGGAATATGTTTGTTATATATCATATGACTTTTTTTTTCTTTAAAGGATTTTTTTTTTTACTTTTTATATTATCATCTTATTTCTTTGAATTTATTTCTTTGATCAATCCATAAACATAAAAAAAAATTGCAATGAAAAATTATAAAGTATATATTAGAAAAAAATACTGGCATTATTAACATCTCTTGAAATAATAACAACTAAACATGAACACAATATAATAGAGAGTTACTGCAACACAATTTTAAAATGATGATTTTTCACAGTGATAATTCAATAAAAAATATGAATTTAGTAGAAGAATTTCATTAATGTGTATATTTTCAAATAGATAAGAATCTATTACTCACATTCTCCATCTTTTTCTCGAAAAGCATAGTCAGCTTCTCATTTGATTTTAATATATCAAACACATACATCATCTCACTGTATCTTCCAAGTCCAGTTAAAAGATGGACCTGAAAGAAACAATCTAATATTAAAAAAAGTCTCCAGCACAATTTGTAAATGAAAAAAAATCAAAAAATTGTTACATTTTTTTTTTAAACATAGAAGAAAAATCCTTAATACAAGATAATACAGCTAATAAAGATAACAGTTAATAATAAGATAAACAAAAAGAAAGATAAGAAAATATAGTTAAATTATTAATAACATTATTTCCCAAAAGTATTATTCTAACATGTACAAATTAAAATACATATTAGAATAAATTATAAATTGTTTAAAAATGTCAAAGTTTTAAGGTGGCACTACCTAAATAATTAGATTACTAAATTTGTAATGACACTTTCCTTACAGCCATAATCATGTTTTAATATATAGTTCTTAATAAATAACATATGTATCTATACTGCAAATTAATACATATACAATGAAAAGTAGCCGCAAGCAAAGTAAAAGTAATAGCAGCAAGTTTTGTTATTCTAAATGTCTTGAATTTTATATTTACATTACATTTAATGTTTTAATTTTTCTCTCCCAATTTTTATTTCAGGTGCAAAATATGAAATTCAAAACTCATACATCAAATACTGTATTATATAACATATACATGTAAGCATAAAAATAAATAACTTATCAAAGTTTCGGCTAACACAATTATAAACACCATCATATTAAAAGCCTGCTGAATATTTGATAAGCATTACTGACGTTCATTCATAGTTTGAAATTTGAATCCTGTAAGAAGTGACAGATTGTTCCTTGAGATTTCAAAGTTGCAGCATTTTCTATAAATATTTTTAAAAACTTATTTACCATTTATTTTATTATTTAATTTTTAAATTTATGCATACCAAATGATGCATAAAAAAACTATTGCATTCAGAATT
The DNA here is from genome assembly GCF_947563725.1 of Argiope bruennichi. Classification (NCBI taxonomy): domain Eukaryota; kingdom Metazoa; phylum Arthropoda; class Arachnida; order Araneae; family Araneidae; genus Argiope; species Argiope bruennichi. The sequence continues at coordinate 112,429,661 of NC_079156.1, forward strand.
CTTCAATACAATTATAGATTATAATAATAAAAAATTGTGAATTTTCATAATTCAAAAATTACAACTAACAATGTAAATTTATTCCATTTCAAATGCTGTTGAAATATAATAATGTTTGCTTAACATTCATTTAAGCAATTCAAATAATTAAAAAAAATCAAAAGAAAAAAATTATTAAATTACTCTATAAAGTCTTTTTGTGCCTTTTATTAAATGCTTTAAAAAGTTCAAGATTTAATACATTATGCACATGATAAATAATGCAATAATTAGAGAATTTTTTTTAAAAAATTCAAGAATATCAAACCATGATAGGAAATTGATCTGCTTCCTCTAAAAGCGTCACTAGAGCTTGGGCATTATGAAGTATTTGCGATATTCCATCCATGTTGCATCCAGCTGTGAAGCATTCATGGGCACAAATACAAAGCTCAACTACCAATGAAAAACCTATATACACATAAAAGAAATTTATATATTAAAGATATATATAATTTATGAACAGTAAATTAAAGTAAAACAATGCCTCATTATGAAAATAAATAAATACTAGTGTTTTAAGAGTTAAATTATTGATACATAAAAGAAATATTTCACAAAATTCTTTTCCAATTAAAATTTTTTTTAAGAAATTACTTTGTCTTGCTGTGATGATAGACACTTAAATAAAATGTATGGAACAGATTTATAAAGAATAAAATAAGTATTTTTAAAATTGTAGTAATTTTAGTCACAAAACTTTTTGAAAATGTGTTCATAAATTCAGATTTATTTTAAATTCACATTTCACTGTAGCAAATTTTAATTAATTAACATATAACTGCTGTCACTAAATGAATGACTCACTCATTTATAATTAAAGTGAGATCTTATTTATTATTTTTTTTTTTGATAATTCTGATTATATTTTAAGCTATGTTGGGAAAAAATTCAATAAACCTCTGCTAATTATTATAACATTAAAAGATGTAATCATCTAGACAGGCTGTTATTGTGTAAAAAATATCCTGGAATGATTGTTACAGATTAAATAATGAAAGTTGTAAGAGAAAAATCTCATGCGCATTGGCAGAGTATTTAAGAAAAAATATATATAATTTGCAGAATACTTTATTTACAAATATAAAGTAATATTAAAAGCTTTGTTCCTTTATAGTGAGATCTTCTCTATCTATAATGCTGACAAAAATAATGAAAATTGCAGATCTCCTCATTAACATTGCTCCAGAATAAAAAGAATGTGAATTATATGATTCCATAACTAACTTTTATTCTTGCTTAGTTTTATTCGTACACTAATAAATCTACCAATTTAAACATAAGAAATAAATCTCAATTGCTAGAAAACAAAAGAGGAGTTGGCATTTAGCCTTCAATAGTAAAATAGAGTGAAAGGGTGATTAACATAGACGGGGTGAAGTTATTTTTAACTCCACCCAGTGTTACAGATGATGATAGATAATTATGTATAAACTGATTAAAATATAGTAAGGTAAAAAATAAAATCCCACCAGGGGATTTCAGAAGTAGAGGTAGCAATTTATAAATAAAAGAGCCTTTTAATTTAGTAATTATTTTAAAATTAACTTAATTTATACTAACATTCCTTTACTGGCTAATAAATACATTTATAAAAATACCTTTTATTCAAATGTGACTCTAATAAAAAGTTATGAACAATATTTTAAAGTATAACAGTTATTTAATTGAGAGATATTTTCATAAATCCCTACTTGAAATACACAAGACTCAGATTATCTGTGGAACTAGGTGGCATAGAGCAAAATGAGTTTCACAGATAATCTGCAAAGTGAACAAAGAAGGGCACAAATCAACCCAAACCTGCTTTTGTGCAGCGCTTATTTATTGTACCAAGTCTATATATCAAGTCAAGGAGGTAGCAAGATTTGCCTCTGTGAAAATGATTTTAAAAAAAAGTCTTGAGGCAGAATGGCAAGATTTGTGGTTTAAATAAAAATTATTTTCCGAATAAGCCTTCTATGGCTGATTAAAAATTATGTATAAATCAAAAATCTTAATACATAATTAATTTATGGTAGTGATGGATTTAACTGATTGTTTATAATATTTTTCATCAATATAGTTCCTTAAATTATTTTTCAGAAATATATCATTTTAATTAAATCTATTAAAAAAATTATAGAATTTTCTATATCTGGGCAGAAAGAACATTACCAAAAGGTAGTTTTCCCGTAGAGGAAGAAAATTGAATAAAAATGTTACAAAAAAGTGTACATGTAAAGGAAGTGAAGCACAGATTTGGCAGTTTTGCTATGGATGTAGGATTATTTTCATATAACTCAGAGACATATAATATTATGATATAATAAATGATAGGTTTCTGTTAATTTTTTTTTACAGAAAAAATACAGATATTTGATTCATTAAAATGTCATTAAGATATTCTGTTTTTTTTTTTTTTTTTTTTTTTAATAAATGATTGGGTTCTTAATAACATTAATTACATTTGGGACTAAATAATAATAACATTTGGGACTAAAACCATAGATAACAGATTTTATGTAATGGAACTAAAAGACTTTCAGAATTACTCTTATCTGGACTTTTGTCATTTAATTCTGAACATTCTGCAGCAAAGATATTCATCAAAGCATATCCCAATAATGATGGATCTTGGCACAGTTTGACAATTAACTGAAATCCTTCATTAGTACGCAAAGGATCATAGATTACTCCCTCCGAAAATGCATTCTTTTCTTCTGGGATCATAACTGTAATACAAATGGAATATATTAATATAAAACTAAAAATGTTTTTGAATGTAAAATAAAACAGAATTAAATGTGTGAGTCTTACCTAAATCTGAATCAATTAGAGTTATCAATGACCTATGAATTTCCTCACTTAAGAACTTGGCAACTTCTGCATCAGCCAAATCATGCACTATAATCAGACTTTTAGCTAAAATATGTTCATCATCAACTTTGCTGACTAGAATATTTTTCAGAAGATTGAAAGGTTCCTTTTCCATAGCAACACTCATATAGCCCATTTCCAACACCTACATTACAAAGGTTTAATTTATATGTATAATATGATAACATTACAACAACAAAAAAGCATAATAAAACAAATAAACATCCAGGATTTATCTACCTCAGTCATGATATCATACTGCTAAAACATGTTTTTAGTTCATAAAATAGCTCAAATAAATTAGCTGCATCAAATTTTGTTTTGTTGGTTTAAAAAAATAGCCATGTTTCATATCTAAGGCATAATTTGTGGACATGGTCTGAAATTTTTTTTAAAAATATGATTCTGGCAATGTTTATTAATATAAATTTATTATATGGAACTAATAATTAAACTGTTGAAATATTGTAACTAATTTTATTCTAATTGTTAGAAAGGAATATTAAGAGTATAAAAAAATTTAAATCTGATAGTTGAACTGTTCCCTTCTAAAAACTGCAGTTTATTATTCTTTAACCAGCTGAAGTGGCCTTCCTGAAACTTTCTCACATATTATCCAATATGTGTCTTGTCTCCCCTTCATCTGCATAAGATTATGGACCTCAAACGCCTTACATGCCATTGGTGAACTATAGCTAAGAAATATATGTCTTTTGCACAAATCTAACTCATAGAATACATTTTCACTGAATTTATGGTGAAAAATGTTTAATTTTTGGCATCTATTTCTAGCTTATTAACATCAAGGCTTAACATGAAATTACAGTTTCAGTCACAAGATGAAATGCCGAAATTCACTGAGTTAAGTCATTGTATTTACGAGTTATTGCGTTTATATGCATGTGGAAATACAGATCGACAGACAGTGGATGGATTTGATTCAAAATTTGCTATTGATAATTTAGATCTAAATCTGCTTAACAATCCTTTACCTGGCTCTTTGCATTTTGTAACTATTGAGTTCACTTGTACTAGAACAGACAGACTTATTGATTTCATTCAAAATGTGACTACAAGTCCATACACCAAATATCTTACATCTGGCTCAAAGCTTGATTGATTTATAGTGTTCAAAAGAAAACAGACAGACATTATGCAAAAACTGTATTTTTCGAACTAAAGAAAGTCTATATGTGGAGATTTTTTTTTAATGACTGCACTACTTTCTCTATACTTTGCATATAAGAAACAAAAACACAATTATTGTTTCTTCCTAAACAAAATATAGCATATGTTACCTTTCCTATCTTAAACAAAACACAGTTTCATTTACACAAAGAAAATTCCATTTTCTGCTAAGATCTTTTAAAGAGTCTCTATTGATCATAGAAGCAAACTAATTTTTAAATTCCACTACTATTAAAAAGTGTGCAGCATTCTGCAGCAAATTGCAGATTTTCTCAGAAAAAGTGACATAGTGGAACTTCCACATATTGAATTTTAAAGTATTGTAAATCTAATTATATAGAACTTTTTGGGGACCTAGGATACTGTGCAATTTCACTGAAAATAGAACAATATGTAGAAAATAATTTTTGCAAATTGAATACTTTTTAAAAGATAGCTTAAGTTAATGCATAAAATAATAAATATTTACAGTAGTCAGAAACACATTCATGAAAAACAATATTTGCCAGTGTTATGTCAATATATGTCATTCTTAGCTTCAATTTTAAGTATATCTCTCCTAATTCAGATATAAATTTTTATTTTAAATTCAGTTTAGCTTTAGATTTCCTATAGCATATATAGCTTCTAAATGGAAACCTTAAAGGGTAATGAGAAGTTTAGATTATTTTTCATCTCACTTTCTTTGATTAAAAATGCAACAAAAAAAGCAAAAAATATCAACACATACATTATCAACAATTTTGAAAATTCTTTATTTGTGGCTTTTAAAAATAACTCTTTAATTGTTTCTTTTAATTCATCTTTAATCCTCAAAAATTAGCCATACATATTTATTTTTAATAAGAAAATATTGAAAAAATTGCAATATATATTTCTGCATATTAAAATTTTTTATCAAATCCATACTTTCCCAGAAATTTACGAGTTAATTATAAAGAGGCTCAACAATATATAATTTGAATAGTAAATTGATCTTTAATTAACTAATGAAATAAAAAATACGAAAACATTCAATATTCCATAGCTGTAAATTAGAAAACTATTAATTTCTTTTGTGAATAAAAATTACAGTCATTTTACTTTATACATATGAAAATAATAACAGATGCAGCAAAAAGTTTGTCCTGATTTGATGGAGGGGTTTCTCAGCTTGTACTGGGAATAGGACAATTGTGGTTTTTGGAAACTAAGGCAGAGAAGAAGCATGAATTACTCCATAGTCATTTTTCCCAATAAGACAATGCATTTTCTGGGCTTAGAAAATATGTTCTTGGATGATGTAATTGGAATGTTATTATGAACAGTTAGAAGATTTTCTTCATCCTGCAGTTCTTGAATCCTTCAATGATCGAAATTTGAACAATCTCTTCTACTAAAACACTACTACATACATTCTATATTTCACATTTAAAAATGTTTTCACTAGTAATCTTTAGAATTATTTTGTTTTCCTACGAGGCAAGACTGGGTGTCCTTTCCATGATTATTGGATTTATCAAGGAGTAATTTTTTTGTATGTAGTTATCCTCCCAACAAAATGAGTGTATCAACACTGGTCAGCAGCTTTAGAAAATAGAAAGACAGCAATAATGTATGAAATCAATGATAGTGCACAATTTACTTCAGTGATGAAATTTAGAATATCTCTTAAATCATTTTTCAAATATCTTGTATTTTCATTTGTTTAGACTTCATCAGATTTTGAAAACAGGACAAACATTTCTGTTGCACACTGTAAATAATATATTTTAATAAACTTACAGCAGCAATAGTATAATGCACTAAAATTTGATGACATATTGGAGCAGCAATAGTGCATTTTTTGCTCAGGTTATTCATGCAGTGAATGACATCTTTTTCATAAGCTGATATAACTGTAATAGGAAAAAAATAAGAAATAATTCATGCCAAATTTGTTCATTGATAATCGCAAAATAAATATTTAAAGAAAAAAGAAACATATGTTTAAGACAATAAAGGTAAATATGAATAAAAACAAATTTTAAAAAATCAATCCTATTTCTCATTTAAAACAAAGATATTAGATAAAAGAAAAACTCCACTTCAATAATTTTCAAAACTGAATTGCAATATGATAATCAATTTTCCTTAATCATAAAATTCATAGTTCTACAAATTAATAACAAATCGAAAACTACATGATTCTTCTTGAGCAATTTATTTTATCATATTTAAACAACTGTATTTAAAAAAAAAGATTCAACTAAAATAAGATGTAATAAGATTAGTAGACGAACATTTGCAGTAGGTAGTGTTGCTTGTTAAGCAAAAAAATGATAAAATTGGCTGAAGAGATATTACTTTCAATTACAAAATAAACATAACACCAGAAACTGAAAAAGTAGAAATTGCTTGAGAACTTCATTATTTACAGCTTATGTGTAATAAAAATTTACAGCAGTAAAGAAAAATACAATTTGATTAAAAAGTGATAAGCTGAAATAAATGATAAATAAAATAAGAAAACTTATTTGATTGCAACAAATGAAATATCTTAAATTTTTGAGATGTTGTCTTTATATGGAAGCTATAAAGATGTATATTCACCAAAACATCTCATGTTACTCAGGATCAAATTATTAATAAATTAATAGCCACAGAATCAGCTAGTCATCATACAAATTTCAAACTCAGTGCACTGAAAAATTGTAAATCCTATTAGAAGAAATAATAAATGGCCAAGTAATTTATTTTGGAACACAATTAAAAAATACTCTTCTTACAAAATTTAATTACAAAAAAAATGCCTTATTAAATCGAAACTGTTATTAATTAAATAAATCTTGTGTGGCTAAAAAGAACAACATAAATATTACAATATAAATAATAATATATAAAACCAAATAATATCTCAAAAAGAAATTTTGCATTTACAATATTTTGTCTTTGATTACTTTGTATTTGATAAAATAAAAAAAGTAGGTATTAACCTTTTGAGCTAGTAACCCAGAGAAGTAAGGACCTGATTATTCGGGATGTAGGAACTTCAGAATTACAGTTGGGCAAGGACATGTCAATCATGCTTAAATCAATTTCCCCTCTTGCTAAGTCAAGGCACATCTGTAAGGAAACAGTAAAACAATTAGAACACACATAAATATCAAACATAGCTTAGCTTCCAAAATGTTTTCAATATTTCAAAACACAATGATTTTGCATTTTTATAAATTCTTACAAATAATCTTAAAGATTATATTTTTAGAAAAACATCTTCATAAACAATATTAAAAAATTATCTTCGTTCCATGGTTTTTTTTTTTATTTATTTCTTACATGTTTATAAATTCCATTTATCACAAGAAAACAAAAATTAAAATATTTAATTACAGTAGCCACTTTGTATAATTTTTATAACATTAATAGATTGATAACAATAACCAAATAAGTTAAATTCAACTAGATTTTTATCAAATGAAAGGAAATAGGAAGAAAACACTTACTTGAGGGCTTTCTATAATTTATTTTAAATATAACAAAAAATTCTTAAGTGTTGTTTGTCCAGAGTTATTTCTTAACAGATCATTTATTCACTGTTCAGACTCCTAATTGTTTCTAAATTAACTGAACACTACAAATCAACATAACAAAAAGCTTTCCTGAATTATGTGTAAATCGGAGAATTTTCTCTAACACATTGCTGCTGTCCAAGCCATTTATGTTTATCACTTGGTCTTGCTCATAAACAGCTTGGTAAATTTCTAAGTTAATCAGTGAAGCAACTACTAGAACGGTTTCATCAATGGGCATCTATTCTTCACACTTCTTCTTTAGCATACTCTTAAGGTATTCATTGGCAAACCAGTTTGGACCACTTCAATAACAGCAAATATGATACTCATTCCTTCCCATTGAATGAAAGAATGTCAAAATAGCAATAACGAAAGAACTTTCCCAACTCAAAATTCTTGACATGCTGTGTTGTGATAATGAGGAAAAAAAGAAACCTATAATTTTCTTACAAATTGAGCGAGAAATTCCTTGACCGTCATTTGCTAAGGATGACAAGTCCCATAGCAAAATGAAGGAACAATCAATTTTTAATTTCAAAACTGATAAAATGATAGTGAACAAACTAAACTAATATTTTAGTGAACATTTGAATATATCAGTTCAGGCACAAAGATTTTGATAACAAAGTAAATAATAACATTACCTGTGATTACATTAAGTGGCATTCAATGTCTAATAGTTTTGTAAATATTTATTTCAAAGATATTTATTTACATTTATTTCTATTTACAGTAAATACTTAGTAGTAATCACATCACAGTAAATACTTAAATTCAATATTTAATACAGAAAATCTTAATATTACTTTAGAGCACATAATGTGCTTCTTTATATCAAAGATACTTCATAAGGCTAAATGATTCATGTTATTGTAGTTAATGTATAAAAATAGTAGAAAGGAAGGATAAAAACATTTAGAACTCAAACATTTTTGCAATTGTTTAAAAGAATCTATTAATAGATAGCTAAACCATAACTTTCACTTCCTCTTCTAAAAATAGACCATTCTAATATGCTATAAATCGATGAAAATGACAGGAAACCTGATTATAAGAATTTACAAATAAATAAATAAACAGTGTTTATTTTAAATGCATAAGTATTATAACTAAAGTAATTGCCAGATTTATCGGATTATATATAACCAAAAAATCTCAGCAGCAGCTTCACATACAAACAAAAGTTTATAAAACAGCTGGTAGTAAAAATTTGAGTCATAATTTGTTTAATGGTATGAGACTGGAATTAAGTTAATTTTCTAAACCTGTCAAAGAACTTAATAGTTTTGAATCAAAAAATGACAAAGAAAAACTACTTAATAAGCAGACTAAGATACAAACTGGTTAATGAATAAGAAAGAATAATCTCTAATTAGAAAGTTATCAACCCAAAATATAAACAAACAAACCAAAATAAATAACTAAATCAACAAAGATATATTCATTATAAAATAATGGAGAAAAGAAAATGGATTAAATAAATAAATAAGTTCTTAATAATTAACATTTATAAAATGTAATAATATACCTTTATAATTTTCAAATCACTGCAATGATACCCAAATGTTGTAGCCAATTCAAATGCTTTTGGTACATCTTTCTTGAGCAAAAACTGCCCAATTATAGAGCCCAGAGCTTCTTTTTCCTACAAAACATTCATAAGAAAATGAATTGCATATAGTGTATAAGAGCTTAAAAAACTATTAGATAAAATTACTTATTAATAGTACATCTTTCATATATGTTTTGTCATATAAGTAGTCAAATTATAGTCCATCAAATGCAATCAACAGCCTAAAAAGACTAAACATGTGAGTCTATGAATTATTGTCACAACCATTAAGGAATTAAAAAAAATAGTAACCTGTTAACTTCTCTTTGGTGATTATCTTCATTTCTTAAATACTTACTGCTTCTTGAATAATTTTTTTGTCATAAAAATTCTTGATAAGAAAGGATTTCTTACTAAGATTGATTTGGATTCATTGAATTTAAAATTTTTAAAAAAGATATCTCCGGACACATTTCACGATATAAACTATTGATTATATTTTTACCTTGGACTTGACAAAACATCAATATTTCCTGCAAAATTTTATAATTTCAAAAATAATAAATTCATTTTTTTTCAAATGAATTGAATTAATGTAAGTATTGTATTTAAGTTAAACTTCTATTCTCTTGCAGAACCTCTTTTTGACAAATAGATTTTCATATACTGAATATTTTCTGCATGCTTTAATAAACAAATACTTACACAATGCCATAAATTTTAATAAATATGATATTTTGATTAAATATGCATTTAGTTTTGGATCATAAACAACATAAGTGATTTAATAGAAATTTTTTAAAAAAATCATCTGTTTTATAAGCATTAATTATTAAGGAATTTTAATTTTACAAAAAAAACTAAAATATCTAAAAGTAATCCAATAATAGATAATACTATACAAACAAAAACATTATTAAATAAATATAACTTACACTGTCATTTTCAAGATGCTGTAAATTTGTAGCAGCAGAAGAATCGGAAAAGGCATTGTGTATATCAAAGTCATGGACTTTCTTAACATCAAAAATCTCAGGAAGTAACTACAAAAATTAAGATAGTAAAATCATTATACTATAAATAAATTCCCTCCTAGGTACCTCAGAAATTAAATTATAATATTAAAACCTACTTAGATATTACATTATACCAAGTCACAAATTGTGACTAGAATTTAGTCGTTAAGTTGTACCCTGAATTTAATTTATTATTATTTTTAGGTTACAATGCAAATAAAAACATACTTCTTCTGATAAACAGATATCATTTTTTTTCCCACTTGAGATTATAGATCTCAGTTTTGTTTATATTTAAATAAAACAAAGATATATTTTTATTTTTCTATATATTTCATATTTAAACGCTTGATTTGATGAAAATTCTCTGTAAAAAACAGCTTTATAAGATATTTTTAACATTCAAAGATAGATATAATATAAAACTTTGAAACAGTCAAAAACAAGAATTAGATAACAGAAATAGATTGCTAATTTGCAAAATAATCATCTATTAAAATTGCATATTTATTTTTGTAACTAGTTAAAAATCATTGATCTTTTTGTTTACTTAGAATAAAAATGATTTATTTTTTAATTTAAAAAAGAAAAAAAGCAACCACAGACACAGAATTCCCAATAAAATGGTATCATGGATTTTCTCTGAAATATAATGCTTAAACTATAGAAAAGGCATCAACAATTGGAAATATATTTTAAATTATTTTTTTAAAAATAATAAAATAAATTATTTTATTATTATTTTATATTATTATTATTATTTTATTATTACTTTATATTATTATTTATTATATTATTATTATTTTATTATTATTTAGTATATTAAATTATTTTATTTTTTAAAAAATCATAAATCGTACTAAATAAGACATTCATTTCAGCATTCGATCAGAATCTGATTCAAAAGGAATTTCCTTTCGATTGATTCCTGAATTTTTTAAATATCAGATCCAAGAATTTTGGCCAATTATTAAAATACTGCTTTTTTAAAGTAGAAATTCTCAAATTAAAAACAATATGCGTGATGAATTCATTGAAAGCTTTGATCTATAAAATCAAAATAATGGATCTAAGATCAAAACTAATAATAGTACAAAAGATTGCTATTGTTTAATTGAATTTATAGGATGAATCCATATATCAACACTCTCAAAGACAATGATTGCATTTATTAATTTGAATTTTTATAAATTTTTTAACAATAAATATAGAGCTTAATATTAACTTTATCCACAATTATTAATAAATATTAATTAATTTATTATTAATAAATATTAACTTTATCCACATTTTAAGAGAGTCATTTTTTTTTTTTTTTTAAGTTTTCTCGATTAAACTCAGCCACATTAAAAATATATAGCTTCAGAAAAGAAAAGAAGAAAAAAAACTATTTTCATAAGAAATGTGCATATTTTCACTTAAAGCTCTATTTAAAAATAAAAACCCATTACCTCACTATTGACTTCTGCTTTAATACACCAAAGCCACATCTTCTTATTAAGAGCTTCAATGTCATAGGAATTGACATCTGGATTTCCTCTCTTTTTATTCTCTTTGAGAATGTCTATGATGGATTTCATCAGGAAATATTTCTCCCCATACTTATCTGATATTTCGCACTGAACCTGAAGAAGAAAATTATACATGTAACAATAAAATAAATAAATTTGAAAGATAATCCTTTGAAAAATATAGTCTTTACTTACTTCAAGAAAATCAATGATAGTGTGAAGTTTAAGAACTTTTAGCCTTAAAAGTATGTCCTTCCAAAATTCTACTCTGTATGATAAATGGCTCCAATTCTGGCTTTTACATGATTCACTAACTTCATGATTGATCTAAATCAAAAGGGAAAAAATTATCTAAGAAAAAAAATTCTGAATATAAAATCACTCAAAGTGCTAAATTAATTGAAGTAAAGTGCATGTTTAATTTAAATCTAATTGTACTTATTGCACACAAACAGATTACCTTCTGATGAAATAATATTAAAATTTTTATGATTTCTTAAAAAGTTTTCTTTAAAAAATGAATGAAGACTTCTAATGAAAACAAATTGTATAGGAATGATGTTACTTATTTGTTATCAATTGGCTATTCTAGAAATAAAACATATTTGCTTTTTCTGAAGTAAAAATAAATAAATAAATAAGAAAAAAAGAGTCAGATCGATAATGATATACTAATAACTTAATCCTGTAGAGCTAAAAATTCCTTTATTAATTATAATTATTTTGTTTTCAAACATATTGAAATCAAACAGTGGAAAATATTAATTTCTTGTTTACAGCCTAATGGAAAGCTAAATCTTCTATTATTTACTGGATTTTTGATGAATATATCTCAGATAAACCTTTCCATCACCTGTGTTTTTAATTCTCATAAAGTTTCTCTTCTTATTATCTCTTAGTAGTAAAAGCATTAATTATCCAAGCTGAGTGGGACAATAATCATTAGAAAAATTTAGTAAATAGAAACTAAATTTAAATTATGATTTCTTTTTGTTGAACTTTCTTACCACCACATATTAACATTTCAAATGTCTTAATAGTTATATGAATTTTTTGAAACATTAATTAAATATTGTAGACTAGTTTCAATATAAGGATTTTCAAATGTCACAATTTTCGTTGTTTTCATTGTATTTTCCCAGGTTTCCTAAAAAGCACTCCTAAAAGAATAACATCTGCTCAACTATTCAACACTTTTGGATGCTTTGCAGTGGTTTTTTTTTTTTTTTTCATTAAAAGACATAGAATTTGATCAAATAACTAATAAAATGAATTAAAATGGAATTGTCATTTCCAAATAACTAACTCCTGACACCCTTTTCTTAAAAAAAAAAAAAAATCAATAACTTCATAAAAAAAATGAAAAACATAAATTGATTTTGTAATATAGGTTTGCCTAGCTGAGGATCTATTACAAACATAAGATTTCACAAATAGAAACTAAAAACATCAAGATGATAAAACATGCAATTAAATTATTAGAGCGAAAAGAGGTTTGTTTAATGAGCAGACAATTTTTTTCTCATATGATATATGTATCCATCTTTAAGCAAAGAAAACAATTTATGCTGGTACAACATCAACATCTTCCATATGGAAAAGATATATTAAATATTATTTAATGGAACTGACTATCAATACATCTTAATTTTTTTTATAAATTTTATGTTAAAAGAATTATAGATGGAAAAAAGTATAAAACATCATGGTATACTATTCTTTATATCTAAATATTTGGAATAAGAAAATGCAAGTCATAAGCTATTTAAACAGAAAACACTTGTAATTTATTTTTTTTGAGCAAAGATAAGAAGTTGAAATGACATCCATATTTTTCAAAACTTACTTGCAGCATCAACATATCCTCCTGTGGAAGATTTGCAGCATTGGAAAACATTTGAGCCTCATCATACAAATAAGATTCAAGTAACTTTTTAATTGCATGCCAACAAGTATTTACATAAAGTGGTTCATCTTCTGGCAGAAAGAGACTCCGGATATCAATATCTAGATCTGATTCACTAAGACAGTGTACCATTTTGTAGACTTTTGTGAATTCAGGCACTACAACTGCAAAATTATTTTTAAAATATCATTTATCGGCACTTATTCTGAATTAGTAAATACCTCAAAATTTAACAATAATATATACCACTCTGTAAATAAATAAATATATATATATATATATATATAGAGAGAGAGAGAGAGAGAGATTAAATATTAAATTAAATTAAAATTAAATTTAAAATTAGAAAATATAGTACTTTTATGTAGCAAATTATTAAGGCATATGGATATCAATAATGTTAAAATTTGCTTTGTTCAACAATTAATGTACAAATAGATGTATTAATCCATAATGTTTTATATTTAAAAAAATTGACATTTGACAATAATCTTTATTTAATTTTATATTCTATTTGCACAAAAGTTTTTACTATCAACTTATTGTTTTTTAAAAGATAATACATAAAACTCAAAAGGAAATTCCCATACCATCTTTTGAAAACGTTTTTTCCAGTTTGGTGTGATGAAAATGTTGAAGCATGATAAGCCTCTCGTAATGTGTAGAACAGGCAATAGCAGCTTCTTTTAAAATACATACAGATACATTTTCTAGCCAATGTAGTGAATGAAGTACAGATGGTTTCTCAGAATGCTTGGGATACTAAAAAGATTTTAAAATGAAAAACATCAAAAGATTTTTAAAGTTGTGAAACACAGTATGTTTCTAAACATTTCAATAAAAACAAAATAATCAAAATTAATGACAGGGGCAATATGCATTTAATTTTTTAAATACATTTAAAACATTATCTTCCATTTTCAACATGATTATTAAACTAAAAAAGCAATTTGGCAATGATAAAAATTGTAATGTTTTCGAAATATTTCTAAATACAACTAGAATAGGATTTTTTTTTATCAAAAATTATATTATATAATAACTATTCTGAATTACATTCTATTTTTGTCCATATGAAATTCCATGACAGAACCATCAGCTTATTAAAAATTATTAACTAGCAACTAAATACTGAATTTTTATAAAAAAAAATTCAATAAGAAAATCAGCTAAAGGGAGCAAATGAATAAATTTTTTAGATTATAATTTTAAAATGTTCCTTTTTTTTTAACTCCTTAGATAACTTAAAAAAGAAATGTTTTAGTAACTTTATGGTTGTGGAATCTTTTATAAATTGGAAGCCATATAAACAAAAGCAATAAATGAAAAAAAAAAAAAAACTTACATCCCATAGTTGATTCTGAAAAGATTCAATACTTGAATTAAATTTCTTGTAAATCATGAAGCTCCTCAAGAAACCCATGAGATCAGGGAGTGGAGTGTCCTGACATAAAAAAAAATAATATTAAAAAACCATAATATTAGTCATGAATAACATCATATCAAAGCTTTTCACATAACGAAGTGAAAAGTGTTATTTTTGTCATATGCAAAACATATTCTATCCTTCTGTCAAAAATATAGCAAAACAAACTTTTCAGAAAGTAAGACAATAAAAATGAATAAAAGCAAAGGAAAATGAATATATATGAAGACATTTCATAAACAGTTTGCCTTCTTTTATTAAAGTATTTTTTTATCATTATTACAAGGAATGAATGATAAAAAGGAAAATATAAACTAATCTTACTGGGAGAAACAAGTGAGCTCCTTGCCACAAAGTCAGCATTTTAAGATTGCGAACAGCTAAAATGATGAGATTCTCTAAATCATCAGTACTTATAATATTTGTTATGTTCAGATTTACAAAAGTTGTTTCGAGCTCTTTTTGCACTTTTTCACTACGATATAGGTTCGTATACAGCCACATAAAGAAACATTTTTCAAGACCAGCATCCTGTAAAAGAATCAGAAAAAAATTAATCATTTCATAAAAGAATATGAACTGTACGGTTATTCCTGATAAGAAAAATTAATAACAAATTATCACAGAAGTAAAGAATGAATAAAAGTTAAAAGTCTTTTTAATTGATGTAATTGTAAAAATTAATAATGATCCAAATATTAAGATTTAAACAATTATTATGCTTTGATTTTTCAAATAATAAATTTACTTCATATGCAGTGTGAATGTACAGTGTATATACAGTGCACAACGTATTAAAATCCCCAAAATTACATAAATGAAATTTTATATTGTTTGCCAGGAAAGCATAAAATTATATATCAAACAGTTCCAAAAGGAAAACATTGAAGTAAAACGGTGCTCCAATTCTAGCTCCAACCCCCCTTCTAGCACCGTTGGAGCTAGAAGAGGGGGACTGAGGTAAATTATTTTGGTAATTTCTATGGGCTAGAAAGACCAATTGAAGATTAAAAAAAAAAAAAATGCTTTGAAAACCGGAGTCCAGTTTTTAATTCATATATCTGTATGAAGTAGTAATTATGAGCCATAATTAGTTTATTCCGTGTAAAAAAAGAACATTTATTGTATATTAGGTAATTCCATATTCATACTATTAAAGATAACCAAATTAAAAGAATATATTGACAATAATTTAGCTACTATTCGTTCAACCACTGGATAAGCAAAATCACAAAGGCAAAGTATTACTATAAGCAATTACTTTATAATAGATATTTCTTTGAGGTAAGTACTAAGAATAAAAATATAATATACTTTGATATTCATAAATAGTGAAATATCTACTTTTTTTTTGCCCTATTTATATAAGTAGCTCCTTATAATTTATACTTCCCACGACTTCTATTTCCCTGATTTCTTGAAAAGTATAAATTCTGGATAATATTGTGCTAACTTACGTGAAAAAAAATTTTATTACAAAAAATCCCAATGTTAAATAATTTAAATAACCAAAAGTGATAAATTAAAATGAAAAGTTGAAAAAAACTAAGTTATTAACCTAGGATAATTACTTTTACTTTTGAATTTACAGGAATTTATAGCAAGATAAATAAATAAAATCACATGGAATTAATTACTGAAGAAAGTTACAATGTTAAAGAAAGAAATGAATCAAAAATTGTTTCTTTGATAAAAGTTTTCAATCAAAATTGAACTCAAAGTAATGCACAAAAGATATAAAGCCAAAAATACATTTTATGAATGAAAAAGACAATTCATGCATAGCAAATAAACAAACTCACTGGATAAGATGCTGCTAGAAGTGCTAGAACAGGGTTTTTGATTTCATAGCTTGTGTGCAACAAACAATCCCATGGACAATCTGAACTATTAGCTAATAGTAACTGACTGAACAGATCTTTTAGAACAAATGATCCTTAAAAAATAAAGAAAATATAAACAATGCAATACTTTTGAATTCTAGATAAGTATATTGTTTGACAAGATTTAAACTAAATTAAAAATTAAAAGTTTAATCAATAAGTAAAAGTTATACTCACTTAAATCTACATCTGATGAAGCAGTTGTTTCTTCACTTGTTATTGAAGCAGAATCCTCATCTCGACTTGATTCTTTCTCTTAAAAAAAAAGAATTAAAAATACTTTAATCATTTAAAAATTTCATAATTAATAAATATAAATATATACTGATTGCCCAAATTTTAAATAAATGTCATAAAAATTTAATTTTACGGAATTACCAATTTCAAAAAAATAAAAATAAAAAAAATAGGATGGCAAAACTTACTAGTATCAGCTGGTGGTGATCCTTTAATAACACCAATACGTGAATACCAAGATTTCCTCATGTCCCTCTTTTGGCTTTTCAGAGGAGGTATATTTTTGGTCTCATATGCAACATCATACAAAAGAGATGATTTTCGATGAAGAGAATGCAATATATGATAAGATATGCAGGAATTGGCAAATCTAGATGCTGCTTTTAAAACCTAAATGTTTTCAAAAATTATATTACTGAAAAAAACATATTTAGCACTATAAAATAAACTATTCAAAAATTCATTTTTAAAATAAAATGCAAGTTAATATTTTTATACTAAAAACATGAAGGCAAATTTAAAAATTTTACTTAAGAGCAAATGAACACAAAAATTAACAAGATTTTTCAAATATTAAAGTAAAACATTTAAAAATAAAATTTAGTTTTAACTTACAATAACAAAAACTAACTTCACAAAAAAATAAGTTAATTCTTTAAAAGCATATCGAAGAATCAGAATTAGATATCAAAATTTTGATATAAAAAATAAATCAGCAATAATTTATTTTACAAAAAAATTTATTACCAGCAACAACAAAAACTTTTGTTTATGTAGCATTTGATGAAATATATTTCTACTAATATTTAAAAATGAGTGTATGTGTGAGTGTTCGTAATGTAAGTTAGTTCTTAACAGGCCATATTGTTTAATCTAAAAGCACCAACTTTAGCAATATATATATATATATATATATATATATATATATATATATATATATATATATATATATATATATATATATATATATATATATATATATATATATATATATATATATATATTATTGTTGAAGTTGGTAATTTTAGATTGTGGTATATATATATACATTCTGTAGGGTAGTAACATGCACCTGAGGAAGTTTTTTTTTTTAATTTTAATTATTAAAATTTAAGATGAATTTGGGGAGGTCACTATAACTTCCAAAAATATTACTCTGTAAAAATGATTTTTACAGTATTTCAAAATGTAAGAAAATGAATTTTTAATGATTCCAATTTAATAGTCATGAATGTTGGCAATAAAAATTTTCTTTCCTAATTTCTAATACAAGATTACATTCTGCCCAGAAATTCAAGCTGTTTTCATCGTTTCATCAAATATTTAATCCCACGATTGTTTTCTATTATTGAAAAAGGAAGTATAAATATTTAATATATAAGTAGCTTACAAAAACAAATAAAAAAAAGTGAAGTTAAAATACTATAGAAATTAGAAGATTAATTAACCATACACTTATGTTTTTAATAGCACTATGATGTCATGGGACTGATCTCCATTAGAAACATTTTCATGTCCACAATGAACACAACATACATATAATAATTAACATAAAGTTTGACATTTTGATAGAATTAAGCTCATGAATTTAGATCCAAGCTATACAACAGAAATATAACCAGTATCCTTGGTGAACTAGCTATTCACCAAGGCAGCTAGTTTCTACAATTAATAAAGATGAATATATATGCATATATGTGCTTTAGAGGAAAAACTATTTGACTTGCAGCTGCCATATTTAGTATATATACACTTTTGAAGGTTGGAAGGAACATCCCGGTGTAACTTTTATAAAATTTAATCAATCAAATAATCGAATTTTATCATTTTCCCATGATAATTTTAGATATTATTGGTCAAGAAAGAATTTTACAATGTTGCAAAATTTTTAAAAAAACTGCCTTTGCATTGATATCAGTTAAATTTTTCCAGAACTTTAGTATTTTTAAAAAATATTTTTTTTTTTTTTGATTAAACTTCAGCAATACATTACACTGTTGAACTGAAATTCAAACTGTTTTCATTGTTTCATTAGATATTTAATAATGTGATTTTCTTTTAGAGTTTAAAATTAAAGTAAAAGAACTCTATTTGGTATCTACGGAATTTACAAGAAAAATTTTACAAGTAAAGTTCCAATATAGCAAAATTTTGAAGATAAATAACCAAATAATTACATTGTATAATAATATTATGATATCATGGGATTATCTACTTTAGAAAGATCCATGTACAATAATAAACAGAACTTCAGTAATACAACTGAAATAACACAGCTTTGAAGGCAGACAATTTGGCAGAATCATGGATATGGTTATATCTTTTATTATTTGAAATCACATATAATCAATAATCCAAAAAATCAACAGGTCACTCGAATCAATTATTCTAAAATAAACTGAACTGAAAACATCATAAATTGTCTTGTGTTAAATACATTTTGTTAATCTAAATGCATCAAATATTTTTATTTATTTTACTCACTTGATCTTTAGGAATCTGGAAAATCTGTGAGAACACAAGGAATTTCAACCAATCATTCTGACTGGCACATTCATTCAAATATTGATTTCCAGCTTCAACTTCATGTAAATGACTTAATGTCATCACAGGCATCCACAAAATTATATCCTTAAATAATGCACTAGAAAATTAAATTCATTATATTCCAATATATTTATTTATAGACATATCAATAGACATTAATTTCTCAATAAAGATACTATAAGTTATTTAATCAAAAACAAATTAAATTTTTCTACAAAAAAAGTCATTATAATTGTATAAACTTTCATAACTTTAATAAATTTCCAATTTTCAAGTATATTTTACAAAGTTTACTTTTTGGCACAAAAATATGCTGGTGGAATATAGTTCCAACAGAAATAAAGTATCATATGTAAAGTGTAGACTCTGAACCAAAATGCTGAAATTTCATAATATTAACACAGAAAAATTTAAAAAATAGAAATAATATATGAAAGAGAAAAAAAACACCTTTGCATATTCTTACTTTAGATCATTGTTATATGGGTTCCACGAGTTAAAAGTGATGCTTTCCAGTTCAGCAATCAAGGATGCAGCAGAATCTTTACTTAAATATGCTTGTTGAAATTTCCTTCCTAATATAAATAAAAGATACATTATGATTATCATATATACATTATAATTTGCATGACAAAAATAAAGTTGTTTTTTGGTAAATATATTAAATATATGCAAAATGGGGGAAAACTAATTTTTTCATTACTAAAAATCATATAATAATTCTAAAATTCAAGCCATGAAGAGACTAATTGCCTTTTATTCTTAATTATACAAAAAAATCCTATCTATCATTATTTTAAAGATTGAAATATAAAATAACTAGCCACTTGTTTATGCAGTCTCACATGGAACAAATTGAAAGTTTTAATAAAGATATAGTTTTTTAAACATAGAACTTTTTTCCATTTTACAAAAATTATTTTACTGAAAAATAATCATAAGTAATAAAACATAAGAGTCATTATTTATATAGGCTTGTGAAAAATATTTTCAGTCAGATAAAGCTTCAAAATTTTCAATAAATATATTGTAAGCTGATTTATTATATGAAGGGATTAAATTTCAGTTGATATTTAATAGTTAAAAATATATCACACTTAATTGTAACATTTATAACTGTAGTTTTGAAAGTCAGGCCCATGTAAGTTTCTTATAATTTTCCATACAATTATTTCCATTGTAACTTCTGAAACATAATTTCGAAAATATGTTGTTTTTTTTTCCATTAAACAGAAATTTTACATTTTTTTTTTTTTATGAAAATCATATTGTTAATGAAAAAAATTCATTTGAAGTATAATCATAGGAATATCAGGCTTTAAAGAATTTACATATAAAAAAAGGTATTTAAAAAAATTCTAAATTTAAAAAAGTAACAATTTTAGAAGTAACAAATTTAGAAGGTAAAAAATAACACACAGGTTTAAAGAGAATATATTTTTAAAAAGGTACATACTATATATGCTTATATTATAATCTCAAACCATGACTTAAATAGAATAAATGCAATGACAGGAAAATGTTCCGTAAACAAATGGAAAAAAATAAAAACTATTGGGAAGTAAAAACAGAGTAAGAACTTAAGAACAAAATAAACAAAACAGAAAATATGTATAATTAAAACCAACCAATTTCTGGCAAGCTTTGGTTAAATAGTTTATCCTCTTCCACAACCTGAGATTCATGAAGCTTGTTGGCTGCAATTAAGCATGCTCTAAGAGGCAAAGAATCTTGTCCTAGAAGTTCAATAAAGCAAATGCATGCAGCACTAATGTCAGAACTTCTGTAGTTAGACAAAGCATAGTCAGTCACATCTCTGCAAGCTGATCTCACCCTACAAGGAAACAAAACATATATTAAAACAATTATAAGTAATAAATTAAAACCACTAAAAATTATTATTGATTAAAAAATTTTGAAAAACAAAGAAAATTATATAATATTAAAATTACAAAAGTTTTAAAAAATGAAATTAAATACACATAAAATAAATTTCATTCAATTTTCTACTTTTTGTAATACAGTGATAGATTTCCTTTTCAGTAAATAAAATATATATATATATTAATTATAGTTTTGACTCAAACCAAAATTAAACTAGAACAGGGTCTCTCAGATTTTTTTTTGTCCTTGCAATCATAAAATATCCTTAAATTATTAATAACAAATACAAAAAAAAAAAAAAGAAAGAAAGAAAGAAAAAGAAAATTTTCCATCACCATAAATGAGCATACAATTGGAAAGGAAAGGGCAGTGTTTATGATAAACAAAAATATTTTTTTTTTTTTTTTTTTTACTAATATGATATTTTACATGAATATTGATTATTCTACTTTCTATAATTATTTAAAATAAAAATTTTTAGAATCAAAGAATTAGACACTTAGAATCAAAACTCACTTGCTTCAAAAACTTTACACTAAAATAAATTAACATATGAATAATAAAAAACATATGAAAAATAAAGTGCATGTGAAAAGTACAGTGTATGTGAAAAACATTAATATCCTAAAAATGAAATTATAAAATCATGCTACCAAAAAATGTATTTTAATTTTAAAAAACTGAACAGTTATATATTAATGTACATTAAAAAAATCAGTAAAAGTTTTAAATAATATTTTGTGATGATTGTCAAAGATTATGTCTTACAATAATTAAAAAATTCATAAATTATGTAAAAATCTATGCAAAAAGAGGCAAATCAGAATGGGAAAATCCACCAAAAATGAAAATTTAAAATAGGATGTACTTTAGGAGATTATATTTTTGCTACAACTTTCTATTTTGGGTGTAATTTTAGTAATTATTCCATAATTACAGTTTCCAAATGGGGAGAAATTCCCTCCTGAATGCATAAAAGCCTAGACCATGCTAATGTCTCTTTTTGTCTTAGGTGTTTTTAATGAGAATAAATATCTCTGGTTATTGGTCATAGTTGCACAAAATATATTTATAATTAATTTCAAAATTGTTCCAAAGATGTAACATTTTGCCATACTGCTCAGAAATAAGGAAAGTTCAAAGAAAAAATCTCCTCTTTAATATGCTTATTCTCATCTATATATAATAATTTGAAATAAACATACATTTTGTGTCTTAAAGCAAAAATTCAAAACATTGTGGAAAGAAGTCTATGATTTTCAAGAAACATACATTTACTTTATTTAAAAAAAACATAAAAAAAACAAACATATATAAATTTTTTTAAACACATTTTTTACATTGTTCCTTTGAGAAAGAATTTAGAAATTTAGTAGTAATAATAGAAAGTAGAATTTAACTCTAACATTTATAACTTTACTTATAATTATTCTATGTTTAAATAATAATTATAATATCAATACGAATTCAGATATAAAACTGATTATCTGCAGTTAAAACTTAATCTATTTTATAAGCACACTACATCTTTTAAAACCAAATGATAATAAAGTTACAAAAATTAAAATAGAGTAAAAAGAATTACATTCACCTGGAGAGAGATAGACCAGTTTCCAAAATAACTTCTTGAGCAATGAATTTCAGATATGAATAATTTGGTCTGCCTTCCATTAAGTAATATAAATATGTAAGTTCTTTTTTGAGTCCATACTGCTCAGATAAACTTTGCAGAGAAAAGTGAGGAAGTTCATTTTGGGAATCTAAATTAAATGCAACAATTACATATTATATGCATAGAAGTTTTTTAGTTAATACTATAAAGAATTAAGTTTTATAAAATTGTTACTTCATTTCTCAAAAGTCCTTAGAATTAATTCTATAATTTTTGTATTTCTTTTGAACTAAAAATTTTTAATATTTAGAATTATCAAATACAGAAAATATTTTTTACAATTCACATCAAATTGAATCCTAAAATAATCCTTTAAAAATGTTTTAATAATTCTTTCCCTCTCCAACAACAATAAAAAATAAAAATGTAATACACAGTTAAATGTATTTAACTAGACATTATAAATACTGTTTGTTATGTTTTTCATTTTGATTTTTTTTCTCTCATAATATGTAAGTACATATTTTGTATTTCTCTTTAATGCATATTCATAAGTTGAACATATTTCGTTTTATTTAAAAAAGAAAATAGATTCTCTAGGCAACAGCTTTACAAGAAGGGAAAAAAAATTAAATATTATTAAAAAAAAAAAACCTAATTCAAAATGATTTAAACAATAAAATTGGTATTATAATTAAATAATATTTGATTTTTGTACTTATTTTAATGTGTATTTTATTTCATTACTAACCGCCTTTGGCGACCAGCCGGCTCGCCAGTATTATCGCTCGCTACAATTTTCAATTAAGTATTTTAAGTAACTGGTCTCTTAATAGATTCTCAAGCAAAACATTTTCAATCTTGAAATTTTGATAGTCATACCAAACTTATACTGTTGTTTAGATCGTTTCGTTCAATTTATTATATATATTTTGCTAATTTGTTGTCATTTCCGGTAAAACTTCAACTTTAATTTAAAGTGGAAATGCTGAGATTGCAATTAATATAAAGATATTTTTTAATGAAAGAAAGCGTTTTATTTTATTTATCATTTTTATTGTTATTTATTTATTATTATTATTATTGAATATGAGTACTGCAAACAGAATCGCTCGGTATTTAAGTCTTATGTGAACTACAAAATATTTTTCATAATTTATGTAATATCTCAAACAATAATTCCACAAAAATTTCTCAGATTCAGCATAAAATTCAGTTTTTAGTTTAGTTTTCAAAAGGATTGAAATGAAATCAATAATAATATTTTGTTCCGGCCTATAAATATATTTAAAAAATTATGAAGTCTAAATTTAATGCAGTAAGGTATCATATTCTAAGAAATATTCTGGACACACCAAATTTTAAATAAATGAATGAATGTTTCTATTTTCCACGATCAACTAAGACTTATTTATGAAGTTTTGAATGTTAAAAATTTAGAAAAACTCAACATTTTCATAACCTTAGAATAATTAATCTTGAGAAACCTGTGTGCTGATTGGCGTATTTTCTTCTACAGATGGAAAATCTAAAATTATCCTTTTTTTTTATTGAATAGTGATATTCAAATTTTCATAAATCAGTCAGTTTAAGTGATTGATTTAGTTAATTGGAAATTAACTCTTTTTATTTAAAATATTAGTGTTTCAAGAACATTTTGTTATTCGAGATTTTCACAGCAGAAGCTTTATGTAAAATCAAAAATTCGTTATTTATTAGAGCATTTATTGAATCAAGTTACATAAAATATAATCATTTTCCATTTAGACCATTTTAGCAGATCTGTGTCTTACTAAAGGTTTACAAATTAGCTGTGTGGGCCTGATTTGACTGGATATCCTGTTCATATTAAACAAAACTTGCCTTAAAATAAAACTGATTTATTGGATTAATAATATAGAGAATGTAAAAGATCATAAAATAATTTTTCTTGAATTAATTTTTTAGAAAAAATAATATTTCATATTTGTTTCATTTCCTACAGACACGTGCCGAAAATTATATTTTTGAAGATTTCATTTCCAAAAAGATTTAATTTATTTTTAGTTGGAGCTTTAATCAATGTAATGGCAACACTTTGAAAAAAGCTAATTTTTCCCCATGAATGCGAAACGTGCTCGTGCAGCTTAAATTTTATTTTTATTTTGTACGAAAAAAATTGTTGAAAAATATAGTTAAAATATTTATTTAAAAATTCATTAAAAATAGAAATTTAATTTTAAGGTTAAAACATTGGTATCATTTAAAAGATAAATTTTTGATCTTTAACTTTATGTAAAAATCTTTTTTGTGCGGTAATATTTTCGGAAGTTATAGCAGAAACACGCCAAAATTTCGCTTAATTTTTAAATAAATAAAATTCTAATTAAAAATTCGAAAAAATAACCCCCAGGTGCACATTCCCGGCCTCCAAGGTGTACACGCGCCAAATTTGGTAGCTGTAGGTTGAATGGTATGGCCTGTAGAGCGCCAAAACACACACACACACATTGAGCTTTATTATAAGTATAGATTAATATTATGAATATTGCATTAAGAAAATTTAATAAAATATAATTTCTTGTGATTTGTGTCATTTTTGCTCAGAGAAAAAATAAATTATAAGGGAAAATTTTATAAAATAAAAAAAATTATAAAGAAATTTAATTACCTTCAGATTTCAATGTGTTCATGGATTGCCATCCAAAAAGTTGGGAGCTATCAAAAACTGTACTACCCTAAGATAACAAAGCACCATAAATCAACAATATAAGCTAATTTACAGCTTATAATTATCAAGATTAAATAAACAAGTAAATCATTTTAATTTGGAAATCATCTTTGTAAGCATTTATTTTAATAGAGATATTTGAAATTAAGATGTTTCATTTCATAAAAATGTATAAAATTTTCAGTTTACAAAATTACTTTATAACTTTTCAAAAACAAATCCTTTGTGCAGCATAAGCCATTTAATGCAAATCGAAGTTAATGCTATTATTCATTTTATAATTAAAATCTTCTATTCCTAAACTGATATATTTAATGTTATGGGATTTGAAATAGAGGCCATTTGATGCTTCAACTACAAGGAATTATTGATTGATGGATGGAATTCCTTACACCAATTATAAGGAGATATCTGCAAATCCTGTTTCTCATCATGTAGAGTTCACATCCTTTCATCTGGATTAAGATCTAGATTGATTTAAAGTGGGAGATATGCTACCATGTTTGGTTTGAAATCTGTTGAACATCTATAAACCACAGTTAAATGTGAGTGAAATTTGAAAAGTACTGTTTTGAATTTTAAATATTAAAATTCTTAACAATTCTGAAAATCTACTTATAATGAGTCAATGCAATGCTGTGGCACTGTTGAAAATTTCACAGCTACTTTATTGTAAAATTTT
Organism: Argiope bruennichi; assembly: GCF_947563725.1. Lineage (NCBI taxonomy): Eukaryota > Metazoa > Arthropoda > Arachnida > Araneae > Araneidae > Argiope > Argiope bruennichi. The sequence continues at coordinate 112,456,246 of NC_079156.1, forward strand.
GAAGAATTCTGAGTTGAATAATTCTAATCAAATTCCGAAGTAATTGCAGTAAGTGGCAATTACTGTAATTTAACATTGAGAAATATCAAAGCAATCAAGTGAAAAAATTATTAGTCATCTTTATTTTAGATAAAAAATAATATAAAAACAAAATAATTGGCAAAATTAAACAACCTCCCAATCTCCAACCACTGGACCAATTTTCTCAATTTTTATATCATATAAAAACTTACAAGCCTTACATAAGGCATCAACAGTTACCAGTTGTCTATCACCTTCAATTAAAAAAAAAAAAAAAAAAAAAAAAAAAAAGGCCATTGTCAGAAATTTGACATATTTCAATAATTTATTTTACCATATAGAAAGCTTAGCTAACTCACTAGACAGTTCCAAGTTTAATTTCTATATATTTAAAGTAATTAGGAAAACTTAAGAAAAAGTCCCACCAGTCCCAAACACTAATCCGATTTTGCGATTTTTTTTAAATATCGAATTTTTTAACATCTATATCAATGGTCATCTTACTTAAACTTCGATTTTCAAATATTGGCGCAAAAGAAACTATAAATTTAATAGATACATATCCTCAAAAGTAAGTAAATTTTCTTTGCCAATTAATTTATCACTTAGCTGGCATAACTACCAATCAAAATGCTCTGACGTTATTATACAATTAAAACCTAAATTGATAGTTTTTGTTGTAATCAGCAAAATTCGTTAGTTATACCTAAATTAATCTTATTCACACAAGCCACCTTTGGAAACCAGCTATTCACCCACCACATTAACAGTATTAATGTAATTACTGGAGTAGTCTTTTTAAAAATTTCTCTCAAAAATGTGACTATTGATAGAACTCATAGGAAGCAAAGCGACTATTAATAAAACATCCAGGAATCATAAATTTCCAAATAAAATAAAAATTAGAGAAATCAATTCAGTATTTGAGGCTGGGAGATGGTTGTTTACTTTTGTCAATTATTTGACACATATAAATAGAAAATGAACAGCTGATTGCTAAAGACGATTAGTAATAATTTAAAACTGAATGTTAGATTTGTATGAACTTCAGTTATATAGCATCTTAAGAATATTGTAAAATAACTTGTTGCACTTAATAGAAACTATTTAGTTGCAAAAATTATTTTTATGAGTTAAAATTAATATAAGACCAACTAATTGGTTAGAAAATTGAGCAAAGAAAACTACCTTCAACAATTCATAGACAGTTACATCAGGATGAGTTCTTTCTTCTGGAACTTTAAACAAAAAATTAAACAGTATAGAATATGACAAGAATTTTTCACGAACAAGTTGTACACTTTCTTCAGAGCAATTCATCAATTCAGAAATCGATTCAGACATTGACTGAGGCTTAAACAATAAAATTCCAAGTGCCAATGAAAGAGGCAAGTTGATGAGCAATTCAGTGGAAGATGTGTTTTGAAGTCTGAAAATATATTGAGCAACCCCTGCAATGGCATCATATGCAATCTGGGGATCTAAAAAAAAAACAAAAAAACTTTAAATTTTAAAAAAATGATTTTATGTATTATCTTCACCTAAAAACCAAAATGGAAAATACAGCAAGTTAAAAAAAAATATTCATCAAAATAGAGTCAGTAACATGATTCCAAACATCAGAAATGATATTAAATGATCAACACGTTCCAGACACTTGTAAAATACAAGTCACCAGTAACATGAGTATTGTAATAAGTGGTCAGGAAATGATGTAAGTGCCACAATTAACTTTGTGACCATTTTCATTGTATCAGTTACTAAGTTTGTTATTGAGTGCATTCAATATACAAGAATAGATTATCAAATAGACATCTTCTCAGATGCCCTGCAACTTTCAGCATTACAGAATTTAATCTGGCTCTGTCAGTATATTACAAAACATATTTTGAAATAGACACATTGAATAGAACAAAATGAACATCACTATAAAATGTATTAATGTGTATATGTATTTATACACATATGTGTATATATTTATACACATATTTATGAAGAATGAAGAGAAAGAAAAGATTGGAAATATAACAAAAATTGAATGGGAATAGACCACAAAGTAAGTACTACTGAATCTGGAGAGCAAAATAAAAAATACCAAAATTGGTGCAAAATGTATTCCTTGCTTTTAGTAGAATATGTAGTTTAGCAATTATTATTTTTTAATTTCTGTCAAAAATTATAAAAATAAGTGACTTCCTTACAACTAAGAGTGAAAAAAAAAATGTTGCTTTATTTATTAGAAGCATAAAATATTCCTAAAAATTTAAAGTACTTGCATATTTTAAATAAAATGGCCTTCTCTTATAAAATTTTGCTAGTAAAAACTAACATTTTATTTTCAGAATTACAATTTTGCTTCCAAAAAGATTTAACATTCCTAGAAGTGTTCACAGAAGTTTAATATTGAGTGCATTACGTAGATGAAATTTCCTCTCTCTCCGAAAAAAGTCATTCCAATAATGCAAATTTTTAATTAACTATCTCATTTTGATAATTCAAACTTCAGATACAAAATCTTAAAATCCATGACAATAATTTACAGCTGTAAAAATTTAGTCAAACTGTAAATATATTTTTGCACAATTAGAAGTTGGGATAAAATATCCATTATTCTGGTAATTACTGATCAAAAAATATGTTTATTTTTTTTATCATAATACATATACATTCATAATAAAATAAATAATATTTCATATTTAGAATTTCTATTAAGAACAGAATTTTTGTTTAAATTACATAGGAATACAAGAATTAATTTTACGATTAATTATTCATTATTCTTATCTCAAATTCCAAAATTAAAAGTATACTAAAGCATGATTGGAAAAGATTTCATAAGTAAAAACAATAAACTAAGCAACGATTTATTTTAATATTAGGTTGGAGTTACTTAGCTTTATTATTGTAATTTTTTAATCATATATTATACTGCCTAAATATGCACTAAATCACAGCTGCAACTAGATCATTTAATATATTTTTCTTGTTATTCACCCTCTAATAACGCACTTCAGTTTTTAATTATTCATACAGATTATAATTCCTACCATGCCAAAATAAGCATTTTTATGTTTGTGGAAGGGGGGGGGGTAATTTTTGGATATGTAAAAGACAGCAAATTAAGTGAAAAACAAGTTAGTAACTCAATAAAAAAATATTGGAAATAATTTTCAGCAAAAAATAAGTCCTGATCAAGACATTTTTATAATCTTTGAATTAGATATTTGAGAATCAAATCAAATACTAAAACTGAAAAAAAAAACTGTTTAAAATTCTAAAAAGGAAATAATTTTTCAATTGAAGCTACTTATAACTATATAGCTCGTCAAAGGAATTATCAAATCTAACTTTATTCTTACCATTATGATTCTGTGACCATTTATAAAATGACTTTGTGAGATTTAAAAGGGGAACATTGCATAAGTGACAAGATGGCCATACAGAAAATCTGGAAAATAAAAAATTAAAAATCACATTAAAAAATGCACTATCTTTTAAATTTCTGTTTTATCAATTCCACTTAAATTCCATTTGCTGCTAAATATGAGGAGTAATTATAACTAAGATTTTTTGTTTTGTACAAAACTTTTCAAAATGTTCATTTACAAATTAATGCAAAATGCACAAAAATGGCACTTAAAAAATTTATTCATCATAAAAGATATAGATTAGCAAGAAAACTAATTTGCAATTAAGATCAAAATGAAAAATATACAGCTACAAATAAAAGACAGAATAATGTAAAATGTGCACTGTATTTAAAATTTTAATATGGCACTTAATCTGAAAATATCATAAATTATTATTTGACAATATCAATTAATAACATTACGATATTTTCTTGAAAAACTCTTTCAAGAAAATATCATAACAAAGAGTGCATAAAGAGGCAGTTTTCAAAAAAATTTAATTGATAGACTTTTTTTTTAATATACTTTCCAGAGAAGTTGAATGAAATAAGTTTCAATATAACTACAGCTACAAAGAATAGAATAACTTCACACTTATATTGAAGTATTTGTCTCCAAAAACAAACTCTAAATTTTTAAATGTCCATTGCATATATTAGTACGATATCAATAAGATTTTTATATATTTTTTATATGTAATACCTTTGGAATACTTCATATTTGTTTTGTAAAGAATATTTAAGAATCATCCAATTTTGCTATTCATATAGCAAATTACAATGATCTCTTATGTAAATTTTATAGATACCTTTCTTATATTTTGCAGTTTATTTCCTATTCATAAATATATTCAAGGAACAAACTTGGATAATACAATTTCACTTCTTTTTTATTACTTTGTTCAAAAAGAATGTTAATTAAGGAGATGAAATATGTGATATCCTGATTGAAGTGTTTAAGATATTAATGTACTTTATCAAATCAGTTAAGAGATAAAAGTATCTCTTTAGCAACAATACTAATGTTTAAAAGAATGTATACTTACTTGCTAAAATTTTTGGCCATAAAAGAATAAAGAAAGTTATTCAAATTATGCTTCAAGCAGTAATGAACTAATCTGTGACACAAATCATGAAATGACAAAGAAGATTTGTCAGATGAAAATACTGATATATCATTTACATCACACTGAGACTGTCCTATGCGAGTGAGAAACGATGGAAAATTTTCCAATTCTTCATCACAAAAGATACCATGTCTATAAAAAAAAATGTTTTGTTATTAAATGAAGATATTGACTTTCTTTAATTTGCATTTTCATAATAATAAACTATACTAAAATATTTAAATATAATCAAAACATTTTCATTAAAAATAAAACTTCTGTAATATTTTGTTTGAAAAATTAAACAATGAATGTCTGAAATTTAATTAACATTTACATCAGCAATTTTGAACAACTTCAAGCACTTAACTATTCAAGCAAAAACTAAAGCAATTTATTATCAATTAAAAAAAATAAATGTTCAAATTTAAAATTTTTGTCAAGATTGCATTTTGCTGAGGAGATTGTAGTAAAATCTGTATATTCATATCTCAGAGATTAATTATCTTTTTAAATATCAGTTTCATCTAAACAGTGAATCCCAAAATGATTTTACTGAAATATTATATAGTAAACTTACACATCAAAATATGTTGAACTTTTAAACAGAAATAGATAACATGCATGTAACAAAATTTTGGCAGATGCATGACAAAAAGGAAGAAACCTTTGAAATTAATTTACAACTTATTTTACCATATGTGACATATTTCATACATGGGACGAAAGGTGGAACACATATATTTGCACCAGAACTAAAGAGAAAAAGGCAATAAATTTTTCCATTAAGTAATTTTACCAAGAGATTCTGATACGGATTTTTTTTTGTCACATGCCAACTTAGGAAAAAGTATCTTAGGTATCTTTAAAAGACTGCCATGTGTGTTACAGATTTTTATCTCTTCGTTTGGAGCATGGGAACCAGAGAGTGAACAATTTTTTTGCAACGTGTGTTAGAAATAATTAAATTAAAAAGTGAGGTTTGGATCATGAGTAAAAAAGAAAATTTTTGCATAAAGTAAAATGGGCTAATTTAAGATAAAAATTTAAAAATTAACTAAGATTTAAAATAAATTAAGAAACACCATTACATACATACATATATATTAAATTTGAATAAATGTAAGATGGAAAAATAAGTGGAAGACACTATAAACATAAAATCAGTAATTCAATATACAGAATATAAAACTATTCACAAAATGTTAAGCAATATCATAATTTTTATTTAATTTATAATCATTTAAAGAAGACATCACCTTGCCAATTCATTTAATAATGCTTCAGCTACATAAATAGTGGCCTTTTCCGGGATGGAATTAATCATTTCTTGAGACAAAGGCCATTTATCCAAAGATGAAACACTCCCAGAATTTTGAGGATGAACACCCAACCAAATATCAATCCAATTTATGAGATAAGACAGGTTTCCATGCTCAAGTAAATAGGTCCAAACAGACGATTTGTCTATTTCAATTCCATTACCTGAAATAATAATAATAATAATTTCCAACTTTAAGTTAAGCAAATACAAGAGTGAGAAATTATTATTTTCATAAAATTACCTTCTTTCATAAAATAATCAAGTATGGGGGAATTTTTCAGATAATGTGGTGCTAATATCCTTCCTTTAATATCACTATCCCATGATGATAACCATTTTAAGACAATGCGGCAATAAGAACCACTTTCACTGTTGTCTTGATTAAACTCCATGTAATCTCCCACCTCTAATTTGTCTTCGGAATCAGTAACTGCACATATTGTATCTTCTTTAAGCATTCTAAAATAAAAAATATACATAATCAGATATCATTTTTCTGTATGTAACGATGTTCCTAACAAAGAAAAAAGGCAAATTGTTCATGCCTTTAATAAATAAATATGAAGCCTTCCTTATAATGATTCTCAAAAATGACATATAAAATTTTATTTTTGAATGTTATGAACACATCTTGTATATGTGAAATATAGACCGTTAAAAGATTGAAAGGAGTATTATCCTTTAAATAAAAATTTTATATTTTTTCTTGCCAATGAAAAGTTTTGTCTTCTAATATGATTTTATGAATTCTTTTGCTAAACCATGAGCAGTAACCTGAGTAGCAAGACAGCAGAGAGCAAAGAAAGTTTCTACACTTTCATGAAAGGGCTTTTGTTAAAAAATAGTACCCCCAGCATTTTTTTATAAGAATGTGATTGCAATATGACATAGCAGATAAATGTTAGATAATCAAAGTTATAGAAATTAGGCACTCAAAGATATAGAGAGGGAAAACTGAAACCTATTAACTTAGAAGAATACATGCTTTTTAAGTTCGAATTTAAGAAATTAGATAATTAATAATTTTTTTAAATGCAAATATATATGTATAGAAATGTAATAAATCCACTTTATCTTAACATGTTTTCACAAAGGCAGACATTGCTTTTAAACTATTGTCTAAAATAGTCATACAAAAAGTCTTTTCTATACAATTTTTAAGTTTATATATACAAATGATCAAATGCCATAAATGATGCAAGTTCCTTGAATTATGGTCTTAAAATTAATAATTCTAATGCAAGACATATCGCAGATAGCCGAGAGTCTGAAGTGACTGACAATAATTCTACCAAGAGTCTTCTCACATTGAAAGTAATAATTTTTATGTCTAAACAGATAGACTCTTGTTTAGAATCTTTTGAAATTTGTTATCATAAATTTCAAGTAACTAGGAATACATTTTTATTTTAAAAATAAATTTTTAACAATTTATTGACAGTTGAATTTTCAAACCATATTTGGTTATACAAAATACATTGATAAACTGACCATATAAAATATTTTGAAAGAAAAAAAAAAGTAGATTCAGCTTCTTTCTATTATATTCCTACACAACTCCTGCTACAATGAGAAATAAAAATAATGAAATTTACCATTTAAATTTGGATATTTTGAATTTGGAATGTTTTATGATATTTTTTCGTATGATCCTGATTTAAAGCCAATCACCATTGTCTATAACTTCCAATGATCCATGTTTAACATATATGCCCACATTTTTTCTGGATCACAATTCACTCTCCAACCAACATTATGCTATCACATGATAAAAATAAATCTATGGTAAATAATCTAGAAATTTAGAATCTACAAAAAATAAAAAAAAAATAAAAGAACATTTAAAAAAAAAAACTTCAACAAAAATGATTTGAAAAAGCATGTAATATTTATCAATAGAAATCATTTAATAAACAGTAAATTACTTATAGAAATTCAAATATCATGTCAGCAGAAAAACTATTATACAACAAAAGTAACAACAACAACTGATTTAACACGAAAAGTTATTTTAAAGTAAAAAAATCAATTAAAGTCTATAGAAAGAATACTACAAAAAGTTTAACCTTATTATAGTTTAATTTCAGTCCTTTTTTTCTGCACTTCATTATAAATTACCGTAAAATTATAATATATTTAAATCTGTGATTTCTAAATATCTAGTTGTTCCTTTAAATTATCTTAGAATGGCTAAGAAAGAAAATAAAGAATAAATGAAAGATAATGCAACATACAGTAATATTATACTTAAAATCAATCTTGATAAATAAGAGATTTCTTCATACATTTTAGATTTCAAATATTAATTTTAAAATGAAAATATTTCAAATAAATTCTTACCGTTTTTCATCCAACAAAAGCCTAGCATGTTCAAAGGAAGTACATGGGTATAATTTCTCTAAAAGTGATACAAACAGTAGCGAGTGCCGGTCACTCTCTGTCAATAAATTTCGATTTAAAAGTTCTTTTTCCATGAGAGCTCTAATATCTTTCTCAGAAGTTGACTTAAAAATATCTAATAGCTTAAAACTTATATCAATGCCCTGTAAAAAGAAAAAAAAAAATTTAATGTTTTAGTGTTGCCGATATCTTATGATTTCAATCATGTTTCAAAATATCAGTCTCAAAAATATTCTCTCGTGATATTAACAAGAAATTGTTGAAAATATAGCATTTAGAAGCAATATTACAATCATGAGATGAAGGAAATGATTATAATAATTTCATATTTTCATTTATTATTTCATATTGCCAGTGTGTAGACTTCATTTAAAATTAGTGATATTTGTAAAATATTTCCATTGAAATTTCAATTTCATATAAATTCTAATATTCTAAAAGATTAAAAGTTAAAATTTAAATCAATTATTTATCATAAATTAGAAATTTTACAGCCATATATAAAACATAAAACTTTCAGTTTTATCATTTCCATCCTTAAATTATATGACTTTAAACAAGTTAAATTATCAAAATTCTTCTCAAAATTCAGCAATAAGTTAAAATATGGAAATAATTACTTTACTTCAAGTACATATAGTCTTGGAGCAAATGATATTATAAGCATTTTTTCATTTAAAAAGGAATAATAAAATATTTTTTTCTCCAACACTCAGTCCTTTAATTGTATACTTCTCACATTCACAAACTCTACAAGTATACATACACAAATATATTAAACCTTAAAATAAAAAAATAGCATTCAAAATTATTTTACTGCCAAAAAAAAAAAAAGTGGCTTTCTTTAATCATGAAATTTTATTGAATAATAATATATCAAATAAATGACACATTATGAATAAAAAAATAATTAATGACCAAACACTGCTTGAAACACTTAAATTTAAATTGTAACTGTATAAAATCAGTAAAAACTCTTTTAATACATATTTTATATATAATTTGTTTAAATAAAAAAGTATTTGAAAAATAAGAATATAAACTATAACATAAATTAAGACTTCTATAGATACAAAAATGATAAATTTGACAACTCATTTCACAGCTATTGGAATCTTAGAAATATTTTATCTCATGTACTTGGTTTTATTAACAAAACAAATCTATGTAATAGATAGTAAGACAATAACAAAATAAAGCATATTTACCATATTCACTAAGATGGTAAGAGTTTCTTCCATCAATCCTTGATGCAAATAGTGCAAAACTAAGTCTTCAGCAATGTTTATAAATTCTGAGTAAGAACTATTTGATCCATCTTTACAGTAGCATGAAAAGAATGATTGGGCCATTGGAATTGTATTATTCAAGATAGAATCCTGAATCACTTCCTATACTTCCAAAGAAATAAAGGGCTTAGGTTTAACATAATTATATTGAATACTATATTAGAAAGAAACAGAATTTTATGAATCTACAAAATTCTAAGACTTTGTTTACTTTAGGAAGTTAATGAAATATTTGTACTTGTCAACAATATTTCATTAACTTCCTAATTATTCTAATTAAAAGATATTTCATAAATAATTGAAGAGGATAAGTTATGCAGCACAAACAAGAATTTTAAGCAGGTAAATTGATTTTTTTTCAGAATTCTGAAACAATATTCAATAATGCATTATAGATTCTCAATAATTTAGCGGACATTAAATTAGAAAACCATCTGAATAATGAAAGTGACAGGTTAATGAAGATTCAATGAAAAATCATTTTAATGGTAAATCTTACATTTATTGTAAACCAAATATAATTTAAAATGTGGTCTGCAACTTATTGTTTACATCTCAAAAGATCATTAATATCGACATGCAGTAGCATTTTCCTTTTCATATTTCCTACTCAAGATAGTAAAAATGTTGGGTCTATAAAGAGTGGCCAGATTACTGAGAGTTAATTTTCCCTTAATTACATATTTCAGATTATTTATTTCATTCATTTTAATTTGTTTATTCTAAATAAATTTTAATTTTGAATAATATTAAAGACAGTATTTAACCACTCTTTAAGATTAAATTGTATTATTAATTTTAAATCTACATATTAAATTGTATAGACTAAAAAAATTGTTAGCATTAAATAAAACTGAAAGAATAGAGGACATTTTAAGAAAACAAGTAAAATTTGTATTTGTAATATATCTGAAGGTAAAATTTTTTTATTAAATTGAAAATTCTGATATCTTACAATTTTGTTTGAAGATGAGCCAAATAGAAATTGCTCCCTATTTTTTGTATGAAAACTCACTTCTGCTCAGTTTAGAATTTCAACATCATAGATAAAAAAAAAATCCAACTCAATTTATAAGCACCTTCAAATGCAAAATAGCATAATAAATTAGCTAAAGAAGTAAGACTTTTAATTACATTTTTTGACATAGTAATTAGTCACTAATATGTAATCATAAATCCTTTTTTGAATGTTAATCATTTTTTAATTCTCCATCTGTTTTTTTAGAAATCAATAAAAAAGTAATAAATATATTCAGAAAAATATTTAGCAAGAAAATAAAATGAAATACATTTATACTATTACATACCTCAGGTGAGAGTTTTTTCCATTTTTTCCATTGATTTAAAACTTCAGGACTATAATTTTCATTGAAATTACCAATATCTTTGTCATCTGATGAGGCGGGACTATCAGAATCTGGATCACGAAGAAATTCCCGCATTTTCAAAAGAATGTTTGAAAATGAGGATAAAAATACATTTTTGTTCTCTTGATTAAAATAGACATCTATCTCCTTGCTATCAATCACCGCTATTATCTGAATTACCATTGCAATAACTACCTAAAATGCAATTCAAATCAATTAATAATTCAAGCAAGTCAGTAATAATTTCATGGCTTATTTTATTACTTAAATTTATTTTTGTAATTTACAATTTATATTTTTAAAAAAACTCATATTTACCTGAAGAAGTTGCTCAGCATACTGACAAGAATAATTATCTTTTAAATTTGAACTAACATTTTCTAAAACTAAATTTAGAATATCATTCCAGAGAACACATTCTTTCTCGATTTTTGAAATCCACTGCTTTGTAAATGAAGACTTCCACAACTGATGGAATCCTAAAGATATACAGATAAAAAAAAATGTTATCATAATAGAATAAAATAAAAAAAACTATATTGCATTAATTTATCAATTGTATTAGTAAACCAAAAGACTTCTTTTAGTCTGATTTCAAGAATGTCTCAAAGAATTACAAAATAAAGAATATATTTGATGGAAAAAATTCTATACAGGGACAGTAAAAAATAACTCAGTAATATCATTAAACATATTTAAATATTTGGGATTCATATCAAATGAAGTATTTTGAAAATTTTAATCAAATTGAAAGATGTTTCTATAAAGCAACACACAACAAAAGCAACAAAGAAACATGCAACCTATGAAATCGCAGGCGAGATATAAAATTAACAAATTTGAAAATCATGGAAATTTTAGTAAACATGTAATCAAAGACATCCATTAAAAAGAGATATTAAGATATACTTAATAATTACAATTGGCTTAGACAAATAATTATAGTTGAAAAAGAATAAGAGATATAGCTTACCTTCAAATAAAGTTCTAAGAAAAAATTCAACAGTATACAATTGTCTGTTACTTAGACCAAGTTTGAGGACTTCAATATCCATATGAATATTACTCCAATTGTTTAATGATGATAGTATTTCTACTGTTCCACTACTTGGATAAATCATTAACTAGAAAAATAATAAAATCTATGAATTTTATTCTTTATTAGAAGATTTCAGAACTTTAAGAATTGATTTTGATATATATCAGCTGTTTTCAGCAAATATCTAGAACATTATGAGCATTGATTAATTTCAATTTTCGTTTCAATCAGACGATTTTAGTATAATTACATTAAGATTCTATTTTGAAACCACATTAGAATGGACCTCAATTTTAAATTAGGGTGGATAACGAGGACGACATCTGAGCTGATAACCCTCCCGTTTCAAACTCCTGTGCCAAGCCAGCATTAGGACTAATCAATCTAACATGCATCAGACTGCATCATAAAAGCAGAAAAATATTTGGTCCCAAAGTATCTAGCATGCATCAGATCTGCTAAAACAATATGTCTTTCATGGAATTAAGTTTTAGACATGGAATTCTCTGGCTTTAGGGCTGATATCTTAACACCAAAGCAATGTGGCTCATATGATGAGTTGTTTTTATCGGGGGGGGGGGGGCAAAATTATATAAAAAATATTGTAGGAAGAAGCATTATCCTTTATGAATGAAAACCATATGTAAATTAAAGATCTATTCATCAGTCACATCAATTCACACTATTTAGCTTTTTATTTAAGTCAAATACAATTTCCACCCAATACTTATTTTATTTTTTTGTATACTTGTCATTTCTTTACTATGATTTTATGATTAATAAACTTTGAAAATCAATGGCTTAGTTATTTTTTTTTCTCTCTTAGTAAATTGATTTTTATTTAAAGTACCAAAATGATTACAATTATTAAATTTTTGGAAAGTACAGTTTGAAACAATAAGTAAAATTAACAAAATAATTAGAAGGTTTGCACTCTGAATTCCATTGAATTGCATGATAGTAGGAAACAAGAAAAAAAAAAAAAAGATATATACTATCCTCCCCCCCACTTTTCAATTAAATACAGCATAGTATCCTATTATATATGAAAATCAGATTATTCCAATGATTAAAAAATAAAAATGGGTTTTTTTCTCTCTTCTTTTTGTTGTTGTTCAGATGTTAATATGAAATACAATTTTAGGCATTAAATTTTTAAATTCCTTATAGTAATTATACAAAATATTAATAACTCTACAGATGCATAATAGTATTTTTATAAAAAAAAAACTCAATTGCCAGTTATGATAAAAAATTAAAACAATTTTATATGTACTAAGTAAAAATTTTCTAATGCTAAATTTAATAAAAGTCAATATCACATGTTACAAATATTTTAATACTTTGAAGTAATTTACTGACACACTATAATTTTTTTTAAATTTTTAAGAAAATCAGTTCATTAAAATGTTTTAATAGCATTAGTATGAGGTATTGTATGGAATACATTCATAAAAGAAATAGCACTTGTTAATAGATATAGTAAAATATTGTTATAAATGAAGGAATTACTTTGAGTATATAAAGGTCATGTTAAATGGACACTTTCTGAAATATTAAATATTAATCAAAGCAACTGACATTGATTTTAAATTTGTATTTAACTAACAATAGAACAGGATGCAATTTTAAAAAAAATATCATAAAACGTAACTTATTTTTACAATCGCTCTAAAAATTTCAGAATACTGGGATACAAACATCTATTTCAGTAATGAATCACATTTTTTACTAGTTATTTTTTAATTCATTTTTTACTAGTTACTAGTAGGTAAGGACAAATCATAATACATACTGAGAATAAGATATATACATAGTGTATATGGAGCATTAGTCTTTGAAACATACCTCATTCACAAGTTTGTCTTGTTCAATATCATAGAGTAATAAGAAAATTTTATTCTCATTAAAAAGCAATAAAGGGAAAGGAATTTCTTCAGATCCACTTTTCACAAAAAAAGCTGGTTTGTTAAATCTAGACAATAAGAAATTGAGTTTAATTAATTAATAATAACATAAAAATATAGCAAAAATATTTAATAATCTTTATAAAAATTACTTCCTAAAAGATTTTTTAAAATATGCTTTAAAACAGGTATGATAATTTAAATTTTGCCAATATGAGAAAAAGAATATACAATAAATTTCTGAAATGATGAGTTTTTTTTTTTTTTTTTTTTTTTCCCTTAATTTTCTATTAAGTGAGAATTTAATAACTTAAAGAAAACTTAACATAAAAAAAATCTTCCAAATGGTGATGGTGAAAAAAATCTTCCAAAAGCTTTTGTCTAATTATGAATAAAAAAGCATTTCACAAAACAAGCTACTATCAAAAAGAAAATAGTAAAAAGAAATTTTTATATATTTAAAAAATATTTTATGGTTACCTTTCGCTCATAGTTGATCGATCAGAATCAAATGTGTGAACTCCTACAAGACATTCAGAATCACTGTAGTATGAAAAGCATAATTTATTTTCTATTACAAACAAATCTTTCAATATTAAACCTTCGGTATTACAAGTAAAACTTAATGGCAGTAGAGATCCAGATGATGTTGAGTAACGTCTAGGACTATTTAATCTTTTTACAGATGGGAAGTGCTTTGTGAAGGCTGTCACTATTCCTGTTGAATAAGCAGCAGAAGTCTTTGATGATTGACTAGATATATTTAAAGGCATAGAATATATTTGTCCATCTTCTGTATAAAAAATTAATAAATCCATAGTCAAATTAACAGTGAAATTTTTCACAGCTCCACCATTCACATGTTTAAGGCCATAGTCAGAGAATCCAAATTCAAATAATTTCGAGTTGTTCAGAAAAGAATAAATAGCTAAAGAAGAAGTTAAGGATGTTCTCTGAGAAACAAGTAAAATAAATATGCAAAGACAAATATTAATATTTTAAAATTTTTATGAAGCATTCAAATTTAAATGACTAACACACAACAAACTCAAAATGACACTTATGAAAATGATATCTTATTATGATTATTTAGGATTTCATTAACCACATTTTTTTTTTTAATTCAATGGAATCATTTTAAGGCTAACTTTATTATAAAGGAGATATACTATTGAGAGAAGATTTATTTTTAAAATAAATGTTAAAACAATTTTTACATTTTATTATGTAACAATTATTGATTTTAGGTGACAAATGACTGCTAATCATTATTACAGAGTGAAAACAGTTCATTACGATACATTATATCATTTTATTCTTAAAAATTCATATTTAGAAGAACAAACATTTGTATAAGCGTAAAAAAGTAATAAAGTAAATAAATAAAGTATTTAAGCAAAAAAACTTATTGGATTTAAAAAAACTAAAATAATTTACTTATTATTAGCATTTTTAATATACAAAAGCATTTGATAATTTTTTAAAAAAAATATATGACCGTTAAATTATTAGAGAAAGACAAGTGATTTTCAAATTATATCAGATGGGAGATTTACTAAATGAAGTAAGATAAGAGATTTTGCATTTTTGCAATTACAAGAAAAAAAATCCAATTAAATAAGTTTTAAAATGTTCTTATACTAGAATCACAAGTAAAAGATAATTAAAACCAAATTGCCAAAATTTAATAATAATAAAAAAATTCTAACAGAAAGAAAAGTTTTCATTTTTCTTACTGGGATTATTTACTCTCGCAGATTTACTCTTAACAGTATATTGGCAAAGTTGAATTAGGAATAAAAACAGAAAAGTCAAATACTTTCATCAAAGAAAATTATTACACTATATTCTTAATAATGTACATTATTTACGATAGTATTCTCAATGTTTTAACATATGGACATTCATTTTACAAATTTTAATTACATTATCAAAACAAGTAATTTTTGGAGGTTTTAATACCTATATCTTATAAATATTTTATAGTATTAATGCACATTCCACAACTTATATGAAATTTTTCAACTTTCCAATAAATAGCAATTATTTCATTGAAATTGCAATTCTGTCCTTATGTCATTACACTACAATGAGGAATAGAAGGTAAAAAATTACTAATTTACTACTTAGTATATCAGAAACAGAAACAATAGATTTAAATATAGTTCATGCAATTTCAAGATAACAAAAATGTCCTCCCTTCCCCCTCTTTTCTTGTGAAAAATTGTTAAACATTTCAACAAACGGTTTGGTTTGGTTTGGTTTAGATACATTTATGTTGTATTTAAAAGTAGGACAAGAACCATTAGGGAAAGACCTTATAATTTTGAGCTATTAAAATATCAGAATTGAACCCAAGCTGGCACACTTCTCTCCAAGCTTCCATGTCACACCAGAAATAAAACATTTAGCACCAATGGATTTATGCTGTTCTTCAATGAAATTAGGTTTTGAATCAGAAACTTTTGGACAAAAAATTAAACTTACCACCAGGCAACTATGATCTCATTTCCATAAGCAAATGGTATAAACATTAAAAACAAATTTACCTTAGTTCTATGAGTACTAATAATTTTTATAAGACAAACAGTATGCAAAAATGTAAGACAATTTCAATAAATATGCTATTTTTTGATAAATTTGCAGTATTTATATGAAGCATTTGTATATAGTATAATAGAGTTGCCAGTCTAATACAAAATAACATTTTGAGCTAATATTTATACTAAGCACAAAACAATTCAAGGCAAACTGAAACTAATTAGGCCAAGACTAATCAAAAGCAAGAGTAAAATGAAAAATATATTTAGAGAACATGCAGATTTGAGAAAATTAATTTCTTCAAACAAATAACAGAAAAAAGGATACTTAATTTTGTTCCAGAATCATTAAGAGCAAACAGTTTCTCTTTTGAAAGTAAAACTTTCTTATGAGAAGGATTATCATCACGTAAATCAACAATTGACATTATATGAGGATAAGTTTCAGATGATGGAAAAAAAGATGCAACAACTTTTCCATCAAACAGAAACACAGCTTCCTTGGCTTCAAATTTGAGAATGGTAATATTAGATACATCAGCAAGACCTGCAACAAGGTACAAACTATATGTAAGAGGCTGGGTTATTAATTTAAACTGCAATTTATTTTCCAAAATAAATAAATTTTATTATTATTATTTTTTTTTTTTCTTCAAACAGCATATTACTTTTTGCTATTTCTTGAAAAGATTGGAAGACAGTTTTCAAATTCCATTTTGCCAGCTGTTTTTTGGAAAACTGTACAGGTGGCTCTTGATCACAACAGAATTTCACTTCTACTGAATGATAACAGATCTCTTTTTGATCATTAACTACAAGCAGTCTGTAATCTTCTTGGCTGTAATTATCTTCTTGCCATGCAAATCTGTAAAATCAAAATGTTGCAAACAATTAATTTTTAATATTTAAATAATCCCTATAGTTAGAACTCACAAATATCCAGTAGTGCCCAACATTATGCAATGAAATGAATTTAAACAATTTGATGAACCAACCATAAATTTTACTAAGATATGTTTTAGGAAATAAATTCACTGGTTAATAGACTTTATATAACTCTGAAGTGGAACTAATTATGATTAAATTTTTATAAAATATGTTTGTTTTGCTGAATATTGGAGTTACTTAATCGATGAATTATATTTATGAAGTATCTACATACTTTCTAAATGTCAAAATTATATTACAAAAGATATTTTTCAATATTCATTATATTTTTTGGATTCATCAAGTTTTTATTGCCGCGATTCTTCTTAAAGTTTTTCAGAAATCTTTACTTTTTCGTGACTAACGATAAAAGTTTGGAAAGAAGATATGATTTACAAATGAATAATAGCAGCCTTTATAATACATAAATGAATAATATACTTTTTCAATTTTTACTGTTTGATTCCTCATTGCTAATTTGTGAATATATGAGTATATGAGAGAAAAGAATTTAGGTTTATTCGAAAATATATTATTTGAAGTAAAATTCAAAGCTAAATGAATAAATACTATTGATATATTTAGCTTGAGATATTATTCATCGGATTTCCAACTTACTTTTCCACATTGTTAAAAGTCAAGTAATGTCCTGGTCTTTTAAGAAGTGAGATTAAAAGTGTTTTTTCTACAGAGTGAATGCTGAGAAGATTTAAATCAGATGTTGCAATAATTGAATCAATATTATCACCTATTTCAGGAAAATTTTTGACTAACAACTTTTCTAAAGCCATAACGTCCAGAAAATCAAAGCTTCATAACTACTACTGAAAGCAAAAGAAAACAATTTAATAGTCTCGCAATTTTGACATCCTACCGTTATGAACACTCACAGTCATAACAAACTTTAAACATAAGCATGTGACTGACAGCTTCATTCCATTTCACTTTTCTGCTACATATTTGAAAATGTTTTGTTTTAAAATTTGCTAATGTAGGATAATTTTTTTAAGTATTTTTCTTTTTCCTTTTCTATTTTTTTCTTAAAGGATGCTTGATTTCTTTTTAATGATTATCCTTGAAAAACAAAGAAACTTTCAAAGTTAATAAGCCTGTAACCATAACTGACTTTTTAGGCGTTTCCCGCTTTATAAACGGTTTTACTTTTTATTTCCGGAAGCTATTGCAACAATCGACGGACGAGTAATATCTGTTGTCATTTTTGTAATTCTCTGAATGTAAGTCAATTTTCTTTTTAAAATTTTTCTTATATTACTGATATATATTGATAGTTATAACTTTTTGAGTATTTTAATGACGTACTAATTAAAATATTTAAAAATTTTATTCATTAATGTTAGTTCACAAGGTGAATCACCTTGAACAATACCAGTAAAAACCTGCAAGTAGATTTATCTTCAGAAAATTTTAGTACCATATTTTCTTAATAATATTTAGCCTACTATTTTTGAATTAAATCAATACAAACTTATCTGTCAAGTCAGCGAGTATGACTTTTTAGTGCAAAATGGGAAACAACTTAAAACTACAATGAGTCATCCCATCCGAATGCTTATTTAAAGCTCAAAATTTGCTTATTTAAATTTCGTTTTTTGATTTCATTATTCTTCCCTCGATTATTTAAAATGTACTTTTTTTAAAATTAATTGATTATTTTGTCTAAGTTCAAAAGCTAACGGGCTTTTAAATTTGTTTCTGAATTCTAAGGTGTGGTCAGGGAATTGAATTTTTGTTTTTCGTTCAATAAAGCAAATTTCTCTTAAATATATATATATATATATATACTCACAAATTTATGTAGTTTTTTTTTTTTTTTTTTTCATCTGCCGTTATATTTTAGGTAGTAAATAGTTTAGTATTCCGCATGTGTACTGTCTTATTTCTGATCAATTACATGTTGACTTGTAATAAACTCGACATATTTTTTTTTATTTAAAGATATATGTTGTAATATAATCTAATCGTGAAACAAAATGTTTTTCGACTAATTAGGTAATATTTAGTATGAAAGTTTTTTTCTATTATTAATAAGACTTGTTTAAAAAAATTCTCGTATTGTTAAAATATTGTTAGAGCGTCGATTATTATGCAAATCCTTCATACTTTTTAAGTATGATTGTTGGGAACTTCCTTTATTAGTTTTTATCTTTTGCTAGCTTTTAATGTTATTACACTAAAAATTTTAAAACTAGGTTTAAATCTGAATAGTTGCAATTAAGTATTTTAATTAAATGACATGACTATTACAGGAAATGTATACTGTGCTAAGAACTGCTTTTTTTTAGAAATTGATTTCAAAATTTTCTTTCTTTCAGATACTTAATATTTGATAAAAATGCGAGAGTGTATCAGTGTACATGTTGGCCAAGCTGGTGTCCAGATTGGTAATGCCTGCTGGGAGCTTTATTGTTTGGAGCATGGAATCCAACCTGATGGTCAAATGCCTAGTGATAAAACAATAGGTGGCGGTGACGATTCCTTCAATACCTTCTTCAGTGAAACTGGAGCTGGTAAACATGTTCCTAGAGCTGTTTACGTGGATTTGGAACCAACTGTTGTTGATGAAGTCCGTACTGGCACTTACAGGCAGTTGTTCCATCCTGAACAACTGATTACTGGTAAAGAAGATGCTGCTAACAATTACGCAAGAGGCCATTATACAATTGGAAAAGAAATTGTTGATCTAGTATTGGATAGAATCCGTAAACTGGCTGATCAATGCACTGGTCTTCAAGGTTTCTTGATTTTCCACAGTTTTGGTGGTGGAACTGGATCAGGTTTCACTTCTTTGTTGATGGAAAGATTATCAGTTGATTATGGCAAGAAATCAAAATTGGAATTTGCTATTTATCCAGCTCCTCAGGTAAAAATAATTTTAATGGTTGAAAGGTTTATTATTTATGTATTCTGTGTATTAAATTTAAAATTTTTGTCAATTTTTTACAGATATCCACAGCAGTTGTTGAGCCTTACAACTCCATTCTTACTACTCATACTACCTTGGAACATTCTGATTGCGCTTTCATGGTTGACAATGAAGCTATTTATGACATCTGCCGAAGAAATCTTGACATTGAGCGTCCTACTTACACAAACCTTAACAGGCTTATTGGACAGATTGTTTCATCTATTACTGCTTCCTTGAGGTTTGATGGTGCTCTTAATGTAGATCTTACTGAATTCCAAACAAATCTTGTGCCCTATCCTAGAATTCATTTCCCCCTGGTTACCTATGCTCCTGTTATTTCTGCTGAGAAGGCTTATCATGAGCAACTGACTGTTTCTGAAATCACTAATGCCTGCTTCGAGCCTGCCAACCAGATGGTAAAATGTGATCCCAGACATGGAAAATATATGGCTTGCTGTCTCTTGTACAGAGGTGATGTTGTACCAAAGGATGTAAATGCTGCTATTGCTGCCATCAAGACTAAACGAACAATTCAATTTGTAGACTGGTGTCCTACTGGTTTCAAGGTACGTTTTTTCATCTTAATAAGAGATATAATATATTAAATTTATATATGAAATTATTTATATATTTCTGCAAATAGTTTCCATTAAAGAAAGATTTTGTAATCTTGCAATTCTAAAATATATTTTAGTCATTTTGATACGTTTTAAGTGACTGCATCTGTAATCCAATTTTAATTTGATCAGAAAGATTAAATGGTGTTTCTAAGTTTAAAAAATTTTTAATGTTCTAATTGAGAATTGCATTTTATTATTTCAGGTGGGAATCAACTACCAACCACCAACTGTTGTCCCTGGTGGAGATCTTGCTAAAGTTCAGAGAGCTGTGTGCATGCTTTCAAACACAACAGCCATTGCTGAAGCCTGGGCTCGTTTAGACCATAAATTTGATCTTATGTATGCCAAGAGGGCTTTTGTCCACTGGTATGTTGGTGAAGGTATGGAAGAAGGTGAATTCTCTGAAGCCAGAGAAGATTTGGCTGCTCTGGAAAAAGATTATGAAGAGGTTGGAATCGATTCTGCTGAAGGTGGAGAAGATGAAGGAGATGAAGAATTTTAATTCTTTTGATTTCAAGCTGGAATTTGAAATCTTAATGCGTTGTCATTAAAGTGTTCATTCCAATTTTTTTTACTAGAAAATTGTGAAATTTTGAACTAAATAAATCCGATTTTGATTTTAATTGTTGTCTTTTCTTTAACCACATGTATTTAATTAAAATTACTGAAATTGAGTTAAAATTTATTATACATTTTAACTACTCTTATATCTAGGTAAGAGTTTTTGTTAAAAATTTATAATTATTATGTAAGCCGAGAATAGGTTTTTCTTGGTTTAAAAATGTTTCTATATATTTTAATATAGAAAAGATATCTGGGTATAAAAATTAAATTGTTGAAACTAGCACGATTAAAAAAATAATATAAAGCAAGGCCTGATCATAATTAGTGTTTAATAAAACGGGTACAATTTTCAGTAGTAGGAATTACATATATGAAGATAAAAAATTTATATTGTTCTATTCATTTATCTGATGTAATAAAATAAGCATTATAGATGTATATTTTGGGAATGAACAATGATAAAGGCTGTAAATGAAGTTGTGCATTTTAGAAAGACCATTAAAAGCGAGGATATTTTTGATCTATGATGGAACAATTTTTTGCTTAAATGTTCAAAATATTTTTCAGCTAAGAGCAAGAGATTTCTTGATCATTCATATTATCATTAAGTTATATATAGTATGTTTATAATATGGAATATAAAAAGAAAGAAAATCGTGTAATTAAAGATACTATTAGGTTCAACATTAAAGTGCTGCTGTATTGACATTTTTCCCAAGAGGTAAGTTTTCCTTGAATAAAAATTTTGAATGATGATATCTGATTAGGAAATTAGTTTTGTTTCAATAATTTATATTAGATTAGTAATTTCTCCAAGTTATATTCATTAAAATATGCTAATAAAAAGGTAATTTATTATATGAGTAACAAGTAATTCAGAACTGCTTCTCCATAAGAGAATCAATATTTGACTTCATATTTCTTAAATTCATTTTTCTTCTGTTGAAAGAAGTTGAATAAATTTTGGCATAGCCTTCCATGTTACAAAACATGGTAAATAATGTATTGAAACCAATATTTTGTTAGGAGAAAAAAATACACAAAATAAGGTGAAACAAATTTATTTACAAATCAAAAATATACATAAACAATGTCATGAGAATTTACAGAGATTTGATGAGTATGATAACTTGCATTAAATTTAACATTTCATTATTATAAGAAAAATAGATATCTTATAAAAAGAAGTTTGGAGGTAATATAGCATAATTGTTGGATTGAGTTATACGAATGTTGTAACAACTACTGCTATGCTAGATGAATGATTATTTGTTGAGGTTGTCTTTTGCAGAAGCTCTTACTATCATTGCAAACTCAAGAAATAAGAATGATAATTATATCTATAATAGTTAATAAAATGGTAGAATGAAATGAGATTTTGTTTATGTGAAGTATGCAATTTTATTCAATTACAATTACAAAAGCTAATTAGTGCCCTCATAATTTTCAGACTAAGTTAATTATTTCATGTAATTAGTGTTAAATAAATGGCTTAATTTCAATTTGTAACATTAATTTTAAATAATCCTTTAATTTCAGTAAACATGTTTTCACTACATTATTATCTAGTTGAGACAAATTAATAAAAAATTATAATGTTGGATATTTTTAATTTTAGTGATCAGTTTTTATTTTTCTAATTATTGTCACTGAAAATCGATAGATATAAAAACATTCAACTTGTATACTTGGAATGAATCATTTGCAAAGATTCATATTTTTACTTCAAATGACTAATATATAATTATTTCAGTTTGAATTAAAACTATAAGCAAAACATTCCAATAATTCTCCTTAAGATCTTGTATTTGGAAAACTAGCTTTTATTAGTACTACAAGGTGCGTAGCGTCATGAAAAGTGCTTAAATTTGAAAACTATTTTTAAGCAACTTAAAAGTGCTTAATTTTCCCGTGAAGACGAAGAAAGCTTTTGTTTTTGTTTTTATTAACCATAATTTGAATATGATATTTCGAAATCATGATCATAAAGGCTTGTTTACTAGATGTATCAAAAAAGAAAACCAACAAAGGGGAAGCATTCTAAGGTTTCCAGCACGTAGTAAGATGACGGTTAATGTCCCCTCCCTTCTTTTCTTTCTTTCCTCCCCCCCCCTTTTTCTTCAACAATGTGGATTGCCATTTATGAAAATACTGGAATAGTTATCTGGAAGGGGCATTACAAAATGTCATATCTATTGCAAATCGGAAAACATTCGATTCTTAATGTTTTAGACGTTGAAGAATTTATTTAAGTTATGCTTGATAGGAATATATTTAAATATTTATGTGTTCCGAAAGAAGAATATGAGATATGGTCCGATCAACGGAAAATATGAAAAGAGCAGGACGAATTTGACGCGCCAAAAAATAAGCATTTAAAATTAATTTTTAAGAATTTTTTTTTGATAAAAATTATGCATTTAAACAGAAAAAAAAAAATACTATGCTTAGAAAATATGCAGTTTATACATGCATACTTATACAAAGGTGCTTAATTTTGGAGCCTAAGATGCTTAAAAAGTGCTTAAAAGTACTTAATTTTTGCAGCAGTTTCTCACTACGCACCCTGTTAACTTGATTTTCTTTTCAGCAGAATTAGTTGCCAAATGAATTCTTTTTGAAAATCTTCTCTTCTGTTTCAAACACCATGGTTGTTGCACATTATTAAGTCTCAGAAGCCACTTCTTCCAACCAGTCCAAATAATCGGTCACCCTTGTGTAAACTCCAGGATATTCTGCTTTAGCACACTGAAATCCAAAAGAAACAACACCTACTAAAATCCATACGGAATTTTCTAGCAGCATCAATGGACCTCCAGAATCACGCTGAAACAATAATTATTTCATTAGTTCTGTGATTAGTAAAAAAAAATTAAAATATTCAAAAAATAATTAAGGAGCTTTAATTCTAATATAAATTAATTCTAATATTAATAATATAAATAAAGAGTATTAGTCTATTTTAACGAGTATGGAATACAAATTAAGCAAAGCTAAAATTAAAAATTATGGAATTCACAAAAATGCCGATTTATAATGTCGATTAATTAATCAGATAAAATCTTGATTTTTTTTCAAACAGAAAATATGGAACTGAAAATAAATTATTTAGAATTTCATTTGTAATTCGTGTGCATTATTTTACTAAAGTGAAGAATTCTCTAAAAATGCATTTTACACTGGTTGATTTACACTAAGATTAATATTTAAAAAAATTTATTTTGTGAAAAAGAAATAATGCATAACTTTTAAGATTTTGTTTGAGTGATTAAATTTCGTTTAGGCAATATTTATATCCCAAGAAATTTAAAATGGGTATAATTTAATGTCGAAGTCGAATTGACTGGTTATGTCGAATTGCCTAATTTGATGTCGAAGTTTAATGTTTTATTTATGTTGCTGGAAGTGTTAACCATTTATTATAAATTATTTCAAAATTTGAATTCTGAATTCCCCCTTAAAAATTAACACATAAATTTCATTCAAGTGGGGGAGGAGGATATTCAAAAGTTTATTTTCAAAAGAACATAGCCTCCAGTAGTGCTTCAAAACATGTGCACAGTTTCTTTCTTTTCCGATTCGAAGCAAAATGACCTTTTATTATTATTATTATTATTTATTTAACCGTCTACAGCAAGGTGATGCGCGTTTTTATCGAATATCCTTCATATTATGCATTTTCTATCGATGTACGATGTTTGTTTAAATATACATTAATTCGAATTTCAAAATGGCAGATTTGATTCGAAGAGATAATTTAACATAATTAACTATTTAAAAAAGGCTGAATGCTACATTAAAATCTCACTTTTTTTTTTTAATTTCTTGATTCTTAAAATATTGGTTGGTTTTATTTGGTTTTCCAATTAATGAAAAGACATGTATATTTAACCGTACTTTAAACCAAAAACATTTAATAAGATGAAATGGGGAAAAAAATCCATATTTTTTAATCAGTTTTTGTTTATATACCAGCAAGTCAAAATATGAGAAACCATGCTGTTACATAATACTAATATCTTGTTGAACCATCTTTCGGCATTTATGACAGCATATATTCTTTTAAGGAGCACTCTATAAACTGCTAAAACCGTATTAGTCCATGCTAGCAAAATTCTTAGTTTTTTTCTGAACTAATTTAATGATGTTGTTTCGAAAAACTATGAACAGAATTTTCCCAATTTCTTCCACAAATGTGCCATATAGACCTAGCCATACGTTAACTGATAGACCAGACTTCCCTTTTCTACTCATCAAATGTTGGTGCTTATCAATCCACAAATCAATCATTTTTTGTTTGTTTCATAGCAAAATCAAAGGAAATTCTGTTGGGCACCGGCTATTTAGATGGATTATTTGAAAGAATCGTCTCTTAATTTTGCGATAGCCTTGAGTTTTATTGAGCTATAATTTGTTTCGTTGTTGCTCTACATATATCGCGTTCGACCGATTCAGATTTCTTTCATTCTCATATGATTTCTACCCTTTGTTTCACGTTTTATTTGAAATTTTGACTTAATTGACTAAAGATTTGATTCATTTTGTGCGATAAAAGAAGTTTGAAGATTTCCGAAATGCTGGTATCGGCCCTTTTTGCGACCACACACCTATCGCTTTGAAAGCCCTTCATTTGTATTATTTTCTCTGTGAACAGAGCATTCATTAGCTGGTGTTTTTGTTAAGGATATGCTTTTTAACAGCGAAGTTTATATCCATTATAATATATAACATCTGAAGTTTATTTCATCTGGGCACATGCTGCAAAGATGATTCTGAACAAATGATGCCCCTAATAATTAAGCTACTCAGTTTATTTTTCCACTGCAATGTAAAAGTGATCCAGTAATCCATTTAAATCCAGTAATCAAAAACAAAATACTATTTTGAGAATGTCTCTGAGGATGCTCTTTTCGATATAGCGAAGTGAAACCATATCCCAGTTTCCTAAATTTAAAAAAATGCCTCTCCATACTCTTTACATAGTGTGACATAGTTACATAACCAGTGTGACTATGTCTTAACAAGAAACTTTTTTTAAAAATTACCTGGCACGCATCTTTCCCGCCTTCTGGTACTCCAGCACAAATGAACTGACGTGTGATTCCCCTTGGGAGTGTAGATCCTCTTACCGGCTCGTATGATTTGTCACATGACGATATATTTATAACTTTGACAGTCACTTCACGAAGGATTGTGGCACGTTTTCCTCCTGTCGAAAGAAAAGTAGGCAATTAAATCGTGTTAACGGAAACTTGGATTTTAAAATAATAATTCAAAATTAAGTTCAGCTATAAAGAACTGTCCTATAGATCCAACTGATCTCCTATTCAACTGAGCTCATTTTCAATTTACATTAAGATAACGCCTGTTGGTTTGCACAGAATTAGGCTCGTTGGAGTTTTTTTCCCCAAAACGATTTCGGGGAATGCCTTAACATTATGATTTGTCAGAATTACTTGGGTAAATACTTGGTCAACTTCAAAGGGTCAACTACAAAAATAAGTCGAAAATTTCTTTAAGATTTCGCTAGGTGTTTGGAAATTCCAAACTATTGAATATGTCGGGACAAGTTCAGGCTGTAATCTTACATATACCATAGCATCTTTATCTGATATCATAAAAACCCATCAAACGAAAAAAAATCTTTAAAAAAAGATGCGTTGATACAAATTGTCCAAAATGACCTTAAGCAGTTTGGTTTATATGCCCTTATAACTTTTTTGATTGTATTTCTTTAGGTATAATTAAAAACAAGAAGAAACTCGGCAAATAGTCATCTTCATTCAAGTAGCTCCAAGAGGCGTAAAGTTCTTTTCTTAGAGCTGTTTGGAACCATTTAAGCATCGTATTTTCAAATCAAAACAGCACAATATAAGAAGCAATATGCACGAATAATTACAAAATTGAAGTATCGAGTTAATATTTGAGTAGGAATAAGTTCACATAGATGTGAAGGAATTGAGTAGGAATGTGTTCACATAGATTTATGTCATTCAGAATGATTATTTGATGGATGTATGGCTCAGAGAAAATATGGATATATAAATGTAGAGTTTTAATTAGTGGCCATTACCATTCCACTGTTATACTGAATGCATCCAATTCAATTTAGTTTTATTGTATTGTAATAGATGGCACCACGGGTTCTACTAATCGAAGGTGCTAGGTCACGTGACCATAAATTTGAAAAAGCGAGCTGTTGGCATTAGCTCGAGAGCAGAGCAGAGCGGAGAAGGAGAGGCGTTACATAGCTTAGCTATGAGCAGACATCTTGTTAGGCTTCGCCCTTGGTGCCATCTAAATATTTTACTTCTAACTTTAATGTAAATAATGTTTCCCGTCCTAATTGTTAATGTCCTTTTAATTTTGTTTACTGTAAATAAACTATTTGTTTTTCTTTAAAAGTTTCTTAATCAGTACCCTAGACACTGATCCAAATGGGATTGAATGGGCATTTTGTCCCACCCAGTCCTACATAAATAATATTCCCCATTAGCACAAGGTAATGTACGATATTTCCTTAATGTTTTGAATATCGGTCGATGTCGGAAAGATATCATAACAATGTTGTTCGGCATTTTGTGTTAATAAGGTTGCTATTCTTTTCAATTCGTTTTGATTGTTTCTTACCAAAATCCTGATCTCCCCATCCAGTGACAGTGACCTCTTTGCCCAGCAACTGCTTGCGTCGGATTTCCGGTGAAGTGGGCAGGCAGATGGGCCGGACATTGCTTTCGAAGTTGATGGGCTCCTTGAGTCGGACGACAGCGATGTCATTGTAATGTTCTCGAGGCAAATATTGCGGATGAATGATGATGGAGTCAATGAGATGCTGAGTTCCTTCCAGAACTTTGATGCTACCCACTCGGACTGTATAGCGGGTTGGAAGAACACGGCTGCAAAATAAATTTCCTTTTTTTTACTTATTTTTATGGTACATTAAACCACTCATATTAAATACAGGATAATTCAAAACAATTGCTCAGAATAACAAAGCTGTAATTTCCTTGTAAACAATAGTAAAATACAATAACTCAATAAAGTAGGAAATTTAATTTGAATGTAATAATTACTCTATACGTGGCTGTTTCTGGTCACATAGAAAACATTGTAGCGATCGTCCATCTATTATTCGTAAGATTCGTAAGATGGGTTTACACTCAGCTAGTTATAAGATTCCAGTATGTCACGCATGAGCAGAAGGAAGATTGCGCATGCGCTGAGAGAGCAAGTAATAGCAAGTTCTTGTCTCGACGGGACAAGTACTTGCTACTATTCAAGCATCTGCGTATGCGTGGACTTACTGGATGATCTGTATCTGCTAGGGTGTAAACCCACTTTAAGAATAATTCTTTCAAAAATAAATGCTTATTCTTTATTTTGTACTTATTTTAGTTCTAGTTTTAAGATTATAATTTTAATCAAGAATTTCATTATTTTTCATCTCCTAAACGTTTTGTTTAGGTTTCTTAAATTCTTGTGCTATCCACACTAGAATCATTTACACACATTGGCATTATAAGCGTTTATTTAAAATTGCACTGATTTTTTTTAATTTATAATATTTGAAAATTAATTAAATTACTTTAATTTTTAATGAACTATTTTATAAATAAGCATATCAATAAATTAAGAAAACTTTATGCAGAAAAGAACATGATAGTAAGTATGATATTATCTAAAAAATTTTACTTCGAATTTTCACAATTTTTTTTTTTTAATCATGTAATATTATTGCAGGAAACTTGTAACATTTTGACATAATTATTGCAATTTTTTATTATTATTTTTAGCATTATAATGATAGAAAGAAACAATTTTTAACACTGCTTTTTTTTTTTTTAAGTTTGCGCTTTTTTGGGGGGGAGAGATTAATTACCTCATAGCACAAATGGCATTCATAGTACATTAGATGATAGACCCAAGCACATTATGTCATAAAGCGCAACATTTAATTAAATAATACGCTCAACTATATTTTATTCGTGTAATTGTATAAATTTTAATGCTATACTCTGTTTCACCCTAACTTGGCAGTAGTGTATATTCTAGGTATGCCGAATCACAGTCGCTGTGAGAGGCACTGGGTTACTTTAAACTATAAAGTTACTAGAAATGCAGATCGCTGGCGGAACTTTATCTCGCCAATTTTTCGCCAAATAGTAAATATTTATTTACTTTATTATATTATCATTTTAAACCAGAGAATTAATTTTTTCCTTATTTTCATTATTTTTTTTCAATATTATTGATGCATTATTTTAATAAATCATTAAAGTTATTTCATTTCGTTTCATCGTTTCTCAAAAGAAAACCCTAAATCTTTCAATATTCTGTAAAGCTTAGTTCGGTTAATGTTTTCAGAAAAGATATCTGTATCATCGTTCACATCTTTTAAAACTTTATCTATTGCTGGGATCTCATTTCTACGAATAAATGCATGGATTTTTCGTCAGATACAGGATAATGTAAAATCATCATTTTTACATCATCATATTTACTTTTTCATAAGATGACCTGAATGTTTACCTACTGAGCCAAGTTGCTTCTTTCCAGGGGTACTTAAAGGACTGGATGCCTTTATTTCTGTTTTCATGTTGCACTTTTTGTTGATTTCACTCGTCTTAAAGATGTGCAAAGCGTATTCGGTGATAACACTTTTTCTTTTTCAGACATTTTAGAAGTGAATAGAAATGACGAATCGAATAAATATTCAACAATCAAAACTAATAACTACTAATGTGATTAATAGTATCAAAAATATCAGCTGGTAAAAAAGCGAGAATAAGAAAGTACGAAAGATGATAATGGTTGGGAACTAAATGAAGCTGAGTTGGCGGAGACGTAAAAGAAAAGTGCGCCAAATATTTGACCTTGAAGACCGGTTCTAGCGAAAGTGGAATTCATTATGTCAATCGTTTCGTTTTATTCGTTCGCAACCTGGTAACTTAACAGATAAACACTTCTAACTTGAGAATAATTTTAAATACATACTGATAAAAAAAAGGATTTCTGTAATTTATGATATTATTTGATAACTTTCTGAGCATTTTAACTATTTTAAAGGCGGAATTGATGGGGAACTCTTTTCCAACGCGGAGCGTCACATTTTCTGCCTTTTACAATACTGCCAAGTTAGGGTGAAACAGAGTATAATAAAAAGTATAAACTCCTTCTATTCAAAATGCTATTGATAAAAAAAGTTCCGATCAAAAGTTTGATAGTTTAGCGCACTTACTACTGCATTTAAAAAAGTCTGTATGTTTTATAAAATTTTACAAGTAAAAAAAAAAAACACTTACGCGCCTCCTCTTGTACGGAAACAATGCGCTGCAGTCACTACATGCCACTTATTAATGATGGCAGCTCCACATAAAAAGTTTTCGATGCCAAAATTCCTTGTGTAAATGCCGGCCTGAAATATTCAGATGCAATTAGCAAATAGATGTTGGATATATAAAGATAGTTTGTAATTTCTGCATTAGGGTTAATTTTTAAAATTTTCTTATGAAAAAATCGTCAAACTTACCATCCAAGGCCATGCTCCAAGTTGGGATTCCTCTCCTCCAGCAACCGAAGGTCTTTTATCGGATGAGACGCCGAATTCGAGAGGAATTGTTCGTGCAACTTGCCTCGCTATTCGATTTAATCCTCGAATTGTTCTAGTACCGCAGCCTATTTTAAGAAATGAGTCATTTACAGATAACTCCAACTTAAATGGAATTTAAGCATTCTGAATATGAATATAAAATCACCAGGTATAAATCTTCAAATCATATAAAAACTAACTTTAATAATATTGATTCAAATATGAATCTATAATCAGATAAGAAAGTCGATATAAAGAAAAACACAATATAATCTAAAAAACAGGTGGAATATCATTTTTTCTATTGAAAGAACTGTGATAAGAGTTTGTCCACATGTTAGAATACCACATTCATAAGAGTAATACCACAAAAGTGTAATATTTATTTACAGTTAAAATTTAAAAAAAAAAATACTTTATGAAATGGAAGCTTAAACAAATTTTCATTGGTAAAAAACAAACAATTGGAATGGTCTCCCCAAAACTTTCTCGCATACTCCCTAATAAACTAGTCATGCCAGGAAACGTCTTACATGGCATTGGCGTACAATAGTTACGAACTACTAACTTCTGGTCTGAATTTAGAATCTTTATTGAATCTGTCGTGACATTCTTGGCGAGTTATTTGGCGATTAATCCCTGGCACGTGTTAAGATTATCCAAAAATTTAATTTGTGTTTCAGATATGTTTTTTTCAACCAATTGAACCAAAAAATTGACACAAAACTGTACTTATAGTCACAAAATCCCATACCAAATTTGATATATTTAAGTCTTTGCGTTTTTGAATTATCACGTTTACATGTTTCTGAGAGTATAGACAATCAACCCATTGTTGGATTTGGCTGAAAATTCGACATATGTCTATATTATAGATATTAAATCTGTGCACCGAATCGTATCTATCTAGCTCTCTTTATTTTGTAGTTATCGTGTTAATTTATATTCGAACAGATGGACAGACGTAGTTTCTCTAAACAGATTTTACTCGAAATTTGATAAAAATCTACAAATTCGATGTAAAGACCGTATACCAAATTTCAACCATCTAGCTCAAACCGTTTTTGAGTTATCTTTGTCACAGACAGACAGCCTTTTTTCGAAAAATGTATTTTTCGTGCTGAGGGAGGACTAAAATGTGGAAATTCATCAAAATCTCGACCTCGAATTTTTTGACAATTATATTACTTCCTCTACACTGAGTAAATGAGAAATAAAAAGGAATATCAACGTTCCTCAAATTTCATAAACACAATATTTTTTCATGTTAATATTAAATTTTAACATGGAAATGTTGTTAAGCTGCTATACTTTCGACGATGCAAAATTATTTAGATCATGCAAAAATTGCAACATGATACAAAAATTGTTTTGAACGCTTTAAAATTGAATATTTCTAAATTACTGTTACTTCTTGGGTAGCATGTGTTCTCTGGGAATTAACTCAAAATTTTATTTAATTAAGAATTAATAGACATTTTATAAAGTTCTTTTTCCTTAATAACATATATTATTAAAAAAAAAAAACTTTAAAATTCTAAAAAAAAGTAATTTTCAGTGATGCCAATTTTAAATTAGAATTAGTTTCAAAAATAATGTTACTACAATCATTTTCATTATTAATTCAATTCAAACCAATATCATTATTTTATCAAATCTTCGTTATGTAATTTTACGTGCATTAATTTCACGATAATAACTTTCTTTGTGCTGTCACTTCACAACAGAATTTTCACTTTCACTTTTATTAATAAAACTAGAATATGTGCCCGTCTAGACGGTCTATTATCCTTTCAACAATATCTCGGATATGTTTGTCACAGATTAATTAACGAAACTTGTAGTAGAAAAACTCACACACACTGGTAGAGTACTTAAAAAATAAAATAAAAAAAATATTATTTTAATAACAATTAGTAGTAAATATGTATATGTAATATTGTAAAACTTTTTAGCATTAAAAGTTTTGTTTTCTTGCAGAGGGCTCTTCTTAATGCAGAATGTTCAAGAAAACTTAAATCAAAATTAATCATTTAAATCGAATTGAAATAAATGATCCACTAAAACAAGGAAATGCAATAGCGAATACAAAATTTCAAAAATGCTAAAATTAAACATTAGAAATAACCTTCAATTTGATCCACGAAGGAAGAATATAATGAATCAGCCTTAATATAAAATAATAAAAATTGCAGACCTCAGCTCAATCATCTTTCCTATTTATTCTCGCTTATGTTTATCCGCACGCCGATAAACAATAAATTTGAACAATAAAAAAATTAAAACACTGACTTAGTTGCCACCTGGGATTCCATATCCGATAATGGCACAGACCAACAGGGCGGGGTTATTTTTAACTCCGCCCGTGTTATAGAAGGCGGTGGATGATAATGTATACTGATAATGTTTCTAGCACGGTATTCTTTTTTGCATATTGCATGATTCTGTAAAAATTGTTGCTCTTAAATTGTAGCTGTTAATTCAAACAAGTCAGATGAAGACTAGACGTAAAATTAAGCCTAAAAGATTATCACGCAACAAGGTTTCGGATTAGAAATTCGAATTCCTTTTTATTTTCATTTTTACGATTCTAGTGTGTTTATATGATAATTTGATAACATCGTTATTAGAATTAGAGTTGTAAAAAAATAAGAATTTTAAGCATTCCTTTTTGTTAGTTTGTTTACTTTTATTAAATAGTAATTGCTTTCAGATTCCAGTTAGTTAGCCCATCATATTAATAATTGTAATTTAATTATGATAAGTAATCTTGGGGAAATAGAAATCATTGCAGCAGATAAATTTATTGTTACAAGTTATATTTCAGATTTGATTTTTGCTAAAATTAGGCAAAAAATATTTATAAAATTTGTATTTTAAAAAGCTATTACGTTTTTGAGGGCCTTATGTAAAAAAAAAAGAGTTTTGAAAAATTTAATGAAGCAATTATATTGGTTTGATTCTTATTATAACAATGAAAAATACTGATGCAAATAATACTGAAGTTTTTAACAAATTGTTAAAATAAATTTTTTATAAAAGCTGTATAACAGCTAAATTTGTTGATTGATTTTTTTTGGATTTTATGAAAGTGTAAAAATTATTTTGGTTTAATAATATTTACGGAAGTTACAGTAAAAAAATGTCAATATGCGACTTAATTTTCAATTAATCAAAATTTTAATTAAAATTCCGAAAAAAAAATCGATGCGAGGAGCGGATTTTCACTTCCCAATGAACATTAGTGTCAAATTCGATTTTTCCCAAACAGTCTATCTTGTAAAACACCAAAAGAAGATATTTTCACTTTTGTTACTAGAAAGAGATGCAAACGCATAAAATTTTTATTTCAGAAAGATATTGTAGATTTCCAAAAATATATTTGAAGACCACTTTTGGCACTTTTTAATTCTTTGTTACGTTTTCCCAAAAATTATTCCATATATTTCTGTCTGAGAACTATTTTCACATTCATTAAGATGTGCAAAGAAAAATCATCATATTATAGTCAATTCATATGACGTCACAGTCATATGACACACGTAACAGGTCATACAGCCTAAATATATTCTTGGAAGAAGAAACCCTCTTAATATGCAGGTAAATATATACATTTTTATTGTTTATTCATTTTTTTGAATCACTCAATTCATTGCATTATTGCAGACGATTTTTAAATTTATATTAATATTATTTAAAACATCATTGCCAATTTATTTTAAGCATTATGTTTTGTGTTGGTGGAGAAAATTCATGATATGTTTTAGGAAAATTGACAAAAAAGGACTCTTCTTTGAGAAAATAAAAGAAAAAAGACCATTCTTTTAATCTTCTAAGAATAATCGCTAAATTTCAGCTCTATCATTACTATTAATAAAACTTAATGTATCTATGTGTATTGGCATTTTAAAGGGAAGGTAGCTGAATTTAGAGCTATGAAATTTTGCATAAACATAATTTGCCGGGTC
The DNA here is from genome assembly GCF_947563725.1 of Argiope bruennichi. NCBI lineage: Eukaryota > Metazoa > Arthropoda > Arachnida > Araneae > Araneidae > Argiope > Argiope bruennichi. The sequence continues at coordinate 112,491,242 of NC_079156.1, forward strand.
GGAATAAGGACATTTTTAAAAATATCATTTATTTAAAAAAGTAACGAAAATTTTATAGTTTTTCTTTGATAATTTCGGAAAATCTTATACCACAAAAAAAGATTTTTATACCGTGTCAAAATTCCAAACATTATTAATTTTTCCAACAACACCACTTTTTCTACCTGTGACAATAATTTATTTGCTGTGCGTTTCCTTTAATTTTAATAAATTTTAAATAATTTAAAAATATATTTAGTTACTTTTACAACAATATTTTTTTTCTGTTACTGTATCATTTCATTGCAAATCATTTTCAATATGACTACAAATATTCTATTCTGAATTTTTCTTTCGGTATTTAGAAGCCAAGTCATGAAGCCTTGGCCCAATTTTTTAGCATAATATTTCCTTTTAAAGCATGACTTTAATATATTTTTTTATTTTTGGTTAGGTTTGTTGCAATTACAGATAAGACTTAACTTCAAAAGTAAGCAATTATGAAAATTTTGATAGCATATATATTTTTAAACACTGCTGCTTTCTTTCTAAAATATAACTGGATACTGTTCGTTTCAGTATTCTAAGACGACTACTTTTCGACGATTCTATCTTATTAAGGGGAGAGACGTGGAAGGATGAGGGCATTTCCGGAATTTTTCGTCATTCTTTGACCTTGATTTTCGTTTTATTAAATATCTTTTTATTCAATTTTTTTCACGTTATTTTAATTCAGTCCGCGAGTAATCCGAATTTATTTTATTGTTAAATATAAACATCTCCTTCTTTAATCTTTCCTCTCGCCCCTATTTTGAAGAATTAAACCCGTCTTAATTCATGCGCAAAAACGCGGAGGATTTTAGAATCCGTTGTCAAACAATATATAAATATATATACGATCAATCTTTCAACTTAAACTTTTATTTATTTTTAATTTTAATCCATTAAATCTTTTATTAAAAATGTTAGCAAAAACTTTTTTTAATATTACAAAATTTATGAAACATATTCAGTACTACACACAACAACAACAACAACAACAAAAAACCTTAATTAGTTTTCCTGATTTATATTTATTTTTCAAGTAACAAGCAAGTTATTGAGTTTATTGGAGTATTACCATTTCCGCTTCAGATTCAAGTTTACATTTTAGATGAGATAATGGATAAGGAGAACAGGAAGATGCATAACACAATGAGTAGAACAGATGCAAGGTATAAATTATATATTTATCAAAATTTGAAACAGATAACACTTTGCTGAGAAGATCATTAAAACTAGGCTATACTTCAAAGATTTTATTGAAATTTTTCGCTATCAATAATTCAAGCGAAACAACTAATTACCAAAACGGTTAGTAAAATAATAATAATAATAATAAATAAATAAATAAAAATAAAAAAATAAAGAAGAGCTTCAAGAACATAACACCAACTCTCTCAAAATCTAAAAAAACTCTAATCTAATTAGTAAATGGAAGTAAAATTCATTTACCTGGAATATCGAATTTTCTAGAGAGAGTCGGGTTAGGGCAACAAACAACTGGCATGTCTCTTATCCAACGGCAAATTACAGGCATCTGCGACCTAATAGTTTCCATAACAGGTCGACATTCCGGTAAAGGTGTGCATGTTCCTGCAGATCCGTCGGGAGTCCGGCAATCCTGTTGATTTGAATTTTCATCTGTGAACTTCACGCCAGCAGCTAAAATGTTCATAAAAATTAATGTATATTGCTGTATTAACACTAACAACTCGTATCGCCGTGGCTCAGTCGCCGCAGCATCTCGTTTAAGATTGGTTAGTCCATGGTTCGAATCCAAGCCACTGTGTTTTATCCGAAGTCTAGAATTCTTTTATTTAAATTGCTTTCTATTGTTTAAGATCTGGAAGGTTCTAGATCTTTCTTAAATATTCAAATTGTGTCGTTTTCGAACATTTTACTGTTAGTTTCAATATCCTAAGACGACCACTTTTCGGCGATTGTATCTCACTAAGGGGTGAGACGCGGAAGGATAAGCGCATTTCTGAACTCTTCGTCATTCTTTGACCTTGATAACGCCCTATTTTTCTTCACTTGTATATGAGCATCGCGTCGTTTCTGACCGTATTATTTTATTTTAATTTAGTCTCCGAGTAATCCGAATTTACTTTATTATTAGATGTAAACATTTCACCCTTCCTCTCATCCTTATTTTGATGAATTAAACCCATCCTAACGCATGCGCAAAAGTGCGGAGGGTTTTAGAATCCGTTGACGAACACTATATGTGTATGAAAACTGAATCTCATCTGTGATAGGCAAGTTGTCAGTCTCTTTTTCTTTTCTGCCATGTGACTATTTAAGCCAAATTTTTGCGCAGTAGCTTCTGAGGGTAAAGACCCCTAAGCACCCGAGAGCAGAAATCTGACTTCTAGCTCAAATGTAGATAGCAGACACACACACACACACTCGCTTGCACAACCCCTTTTTACAGGCGGGGGGGGGGGCTCATTCACTCACCTCACAGAGAGAACAACCATGCCCAAAATGGGACTCGAACCCAGGACGCCCAGGTCACGGGGAAGACGCGTTACTCCTATGCCAGGACGCCGGCCGTGTCAGAACTCTTGCTGTAAGGAATTGTTTCATTCTAATAAATTTAATTGTCTGTTTAAACTAACGTCGTAGTTATTTACATCTTAGTGATAATATACATATGTACATAACTCACCAAAGTTCATAACAATTTAAGGAGAGAGTATTTCCCTCTGGTTATTTCCACTGGAACCAGCGAGGGTGTTCCCCCTGAAACTTTCCCACATACTCTCTAATAAAGATTTCATCCCCCTTCCTTTGCATACAATTGTGAACCTTGAGTAAAACCACGAATTTCTTGCATTTTATTGAATTGCATGGTGAACCATAGTTAAGAAATGTGAATCTAGCATTTTTACTAAATTTATCGCGAGAATATGTATTTTGGATTTCATTTTGCCAACCGATCGACATAAAAATTTGACACAAAACCACAGCGATATTTCATTGATTCAAATCAGTGAGTTTTATGATTTCTTGCATTTATATGCATGCGAAAGTAAGGACCGACAGACAGGTCAACCCTTTGACAGATCTGGTGTAAGAATCTATATTTTAGAGTCTAAATTTATGCACAAAATTTTAACTATTGAGCGTTTTTCGTTTTATAATTATCGAGATCATTTGTAATCGGACAACCGGATAAACAGATTTTCTCTAAATAGATTTCATTCAAAATGCGACAGAAGTCACAAATTTGATGTAAAGACCAGATACAAATTTTATCTTCTAGTTCAAAGCGTTTTTGAAGTGTGGTGAATAGCGTATAAACCAGTTAACAACTACACTACACGAGTGTACGCTTTTGTATCGCGGTTATGTTACTGGATTGCGAACCACAAGGTTCCAGGTTCTATCCTAGTACATCCCAAGACCGCTAAATTAGTGACCTTGGACGATGAACCTTCAACCTTCATACAGCTGTTGTGGCGCCATCTACCCGCAACCAAAGTCGTCAGACTCACTTGACGCAGCAATCAAAGCCGTCAGACTCACTTGGCGCAGCAGCATCAGCAACTACTCACCCACACACGCTCGCCATAACGCGTGGCGCTACTCAAATAGGGTACAGGCCCATTAGACAACAGCTAATAACTCAATACATCACCACTCAACAGCCATATCTTTCGTTTCACCTCCGACTCACTGGAGGGAGAGTACTGTGGTGAATAGCATATAATCCAGTTAACAACTACGCTACACGAGCGTACGCTTTTGTATCCTGGTTATGTTACTGGATTGCGAACCACAAGGTCCCAGGTCCTAGCACATCCCAATACCGCTAAAGAAGTATCATATTCAGAGACAGGCAGATAGACAAGCGTAATGCAAATAATGTGTTTCTCGGACTCGGAGAGGTCTAAAACTTGAAGATTCGGTAATTCTCGAGTTTCAGTTTTTTGACGATTACAATAAATTCTATATATTTCATATATGAGAAAGTAAAAATAACAAATCTGAAAGATGCTACATTAAAAAAATAGTATCACATTTAAAACCAGCCAGAGTGGTCTCCCCAAAATTTTCTCGCATACACTCAAATGAACTTGTCATGCAAGAGAAAGCCTTACATGGCAATGGCGTACAATAAGTACGAAATACTAACTTTTGGTATGAATGTAATATTTGTACTGAATCTATCGTGTTATCCTTGGCGAGATATTTGGCGATTAATCGCTGGCCTGCGTTAATAGTATCCAAAAATCGAATTTGTATTTTTGATACGTTTTTCTCAAACAATTGAAACAAAAATGTAACACAAAACTGTACTTGCAGCCACAAAATACTATACCGTATTTGATATATTTAAGTCATTGCGTTTTTGAATTAAGATGTTTCCATATTTTTGGCCGTACAGACTGACAGTCAATCAACCCGTGGTTGGATTTGGCTGCAAATTTAGTGTCTACATTATAGATATTAAATCTGTGCATCGAATTTTATCCATATAGCTTTCTTCGATTTGTAATTATCGTGTTAACGTACATTCAAACACACATATAGACGCACTTACTCTGAACAGATTTTACTCAAAATTTGGCACAAATATGCAAACTTAGTGTAAAGACCACATACCAAATTTCATCCGTCTAGCGCAAAGCGTTTTTGAGTTATCTTTGTCACCTACAAACAGACGTATATTTTCAGTAAGTATGTATTTTCAATTCAGTGAAGTCTAAAACGTGGAGATTCGTCAAAATCTAGAGTTCGAATTTTTTAACGTTTACTATATTTCCTGTATACTATTGTAACATTCCCCGTTTCCCAGTACTGATAAGACATTTACAGCCAGCTGTGTCGACGCTGTTAAATACTAAACTCCTCGAGATAGCCAGATGGTGGATCTTTTCACCTCGGTGGTCTCGCATCTGTTCATTAGCGACTACAGTGAAAGACCACATGTGGAATTCCTCGTCGAAGTGGTATTGATCGTACCTTCGAAGAGAAAGGGGTGTCCAAACAACTGGATGCTAAATGTTTCTCATTGTGAAAGGACTATGATAACTCCTTGTTCCAGATTAGTGAGTTGTGAAAGGTGCGTCACACAAAGGACCCTCCCACGACTGACTGGCGCCGCTGAGAGAGCATATTGCTGAATCCCGATTGGCCGAAAGAGAGCTCAGATTATCAATGTAAATTAAAAGGCGGAGACTGTCGCCGAAATAAAGTGCGAATATTTTTTTTTTTTTTTAGAGAAGAGAAGAAACGAATTGCAGGCAGACTGTTGGACTACGCCCACGAGTTCAGAGTCCGGAGAACTACCCCTGGAGTTGTCTTGTTGACTAACAAGCTGTGAGTTCCCTGTGGTGTTTTTTCTCCGTATTGATGGAGAACTGAGTTCCAACAAAACCTTCGATTTCGACTGTTGTGCCTCCTACTACAGGTGTAAATAAGTATTTATTTAACCAAGATTAGAACAAGTTGTTCTTTTGTATATATAGGGCTGTAAAATATTGAATTGTCTGGAAATAAAGAATTGTCTGGAAATTCTGCTTCGTTATTTGATCAGTCTAGATCAAGACATTACACTATGTATATGTGAAAGTAAAAACTGAACTTGACTTACCTCGTGCTTGCCTTAATTGGTTAATGATTTCTGTCAACTGATTAGCTGTTGCATTCTTTTCTTCAATGTTCTCTTTGGAAGTATTATTTTGAGGTATCGGAAACACGGGGAGGAGAGGAACTCGAGATGCACCACCAGTTCTCCTGTTGATACCATTGGCTGTTGGTGGTGGAATATTTTCAGAACTCCCATCTGAACGCGAACGCCTTCCTTGGATGCCAGATGGCGGATAATATGATTCAGAATCTGTACCACTGTCACTAAATCTTTCAAAAGAGTTTTTCATGTGTGATGGTTGGGGTTTGCTTTCCACGGAAGACATTTCTAGAAAATCATCTTCTTCGTTGAAAGATCGACTTCTGAACATTATAGGCCCGGAACCACCAGTGAATGTTTCTGATGAGTTTTGTTTAGATAATTGCACTGAATCATTTTGAAATGAATCATCTGTCAGTTTTTTATCACTAGAATTATCGGAATATATCTGGTCATAATAATCTTCGTGTATGACAGATGAATCGTTGCTTGATTCAGTTACAGAGAAGCGTTTCTGTGATGATTCCATATCAACAGGTCGATCGTTGATCCTTTTGTTGACATCTTTTTGGTCCACTTTCGATATTCTATTATTAAGTAGAGAATCTTTCTTAGAATACTTAACTGTCTTCTCCAAACACTCTCCAACACATAATTTACCATCTTTAGTTGTTAAATTATTTGTGTTCTTTGCAGAATTCACTTTAGTGTTACTTTTTTCAGAAGATTCGTCACTTTTTATAAATATATGTACACTAGTATTTTCTTGGCGCGCGTCGCTGCTTGAAGCATAATAGAATGCTCCTCGTTGGTGATGATTGAAACTCTCATCATTTGTTTCAATGTCTTGCTTTTTTATGTTGGCATCTGTATTTTCAACATTTGTAAAGTTTTGGTTAGTGTCAGTCGATGGAACTTCACTTTCACTCGTCGTTGCATTTTGCAAGTCACTCAGTGATGGTAAAGAATGGTAAAACGCATTTGAAGTGTCATTGTCATTTGACCATATTTCAAAACTGTCTGTTTCTGAAGACACTCGAAGAACTGCAACAGCTACGCACAGAATTATGTAGATAAAACGTGCAAGACTGATTAGGCTGCATTCCATGCTGCCTTAGAGCACCTAAGAATTGAGAAATGAAATCTTCAATAGACAAGATTTTATAAGTGTCAATACAATACAAAATAGAAATGATTTTATATCAATAACTTATGCAACCAATGAAAATTTTTTAGGTAAATATGTATGTTTTTGTATATACTTCGTAGGAATTGCAAACGTTTGCAAGATTTCTGTGTTTTTCAGATACTATTACAAAAATTTTGTCAATGGAAATTTCTTTTTCGATGAATTTACTTCTGTGTCTTTTTTCAGTTACAACGATTCTACTTTAAGGGACAGAATATAATGATCAGTAATATATAGAAATTATATATATTGAAAATCAGTAATATATAGAAAATAACGTTATTTAATAATTAATACAGGGTGTTTGAAAAGTTCAGAACAAATTCAGAAATTTACAATTCGCAAAAGAATGACGGTAGAATGAAACCATTTGTAAAAAATGAATGAAAATGAAACTTACATTTTTTCTCGGAACCAATACTACTGATAATATAGTTTAGAATCTTAATTAACAGCCTTTTTAAATTTAATCTAGAATTTAAATGGGAAAAATATACTGAGAGGAATAACGATTTAAAAATATTCAGTGTGGCCACTATTCAGAAGCACAATTATCAGATGACTACACATATTTTTCATTGTATTTACCGCCATTTCTGTTGGTATAACGGACAGGAGTAACATAAATATATTTTAATTCTATAAAAACAATTGTGGATTCTCATCTTACAAATATATTCTTGAATGATGAACAATGCATTGAACATTTCTAAATTGTTATTCCGACCAATGTTTTATCTTATGTAACTAACTAAGCCTAACAATTTGGTGATTTAAATTATGAAATTCTAGGTTCATAAGTAAAAAAATCTGGTTTCATTTTGATTTTTTTAGTACTCTTTGAGCTTCCCTGTCTTGGTTTGTTTACAAATTGTGATTAGTTCTGTATTTCTAAATCACCATGAAAATTAATATTTAAAGAAATTAAGAGATAATACATAATTTTTAAACGTTTTAAAACAATACAAATTCAACTAAAAAAAGTAAATATATAACAGTAATTTTGAATCAAATTTTAATACAAGACTGAAACCTATAGGTGTTATTAAGCAACTTTTAATAATACTAGCTAATAGTAATAGTACTTTACCCATTGACAAAAATAAATATTTACTTGCAGTTTCAACATATGAAGAGGATTTGAATTGTTCAGAACTTAAAGAATGATACTTAACGAAACCTTTTCTGTTCTAGGAATATATCTCAATGATACATTTCTGGAAATTAAGATCGATTCTTCTATTCCAGCCTGACATTCTAAAGAGATTCTATTTTGTAAGATAGCCACTTCTTTATCTACATTGCATATGAGGTAAATTAAACATTCTGATAAATAAAAGCTTTTTTATTCTTGACATAATTTAAGAAATTATTTGGAAAAATGAAGGAGGCGATCAACCCAATTTCATCAGAATTTGTTTAAAAAATACTTTTTTTTTAGTTCACGATAAGAAATTGGTTTATATTATCGGAAGCTTGTGTTATGTAATTCTGATTTCATAGTTCTCTCTGATCAAAATCTTAAAAGCTCGTGCTAACAACGTGCACTTTAATTCGATTTAAGAAAGAAAAGAAAAGGGCAAGCTAAGCATTTATTTTTATTTAAACTGTCCTCGTTCGCTATATCTTTATACGACTCTTTTTCCTTTTTAGAGTGGCATTTTACATCTACTTAGAGCGCCTAGTAAAGATGCCAGATTCAAATCTATCAAATTTAAAAGTATAAGTTAATAAAATTTGAAAGAAAAAAAATCTACTGACAGTGACAATTTCTACAAGATGTAGCGTTTCGAGTTGCCATTATATAAAAATCATCACAAATGATAACTATGTTTCAAATCGTTTGGTAACATAACAGGCTGAACTTATAATCCCATCTCGTTTGCAAAATGGATCTCCATTATTACAAAAAACAAAATACGTTTCAAAAATAAGGAAGCTATCGTCTGCCGATGTAATAGGCTAATTAAATTTTAAATCTTACTTTGTTGCAAAATGAATTTCCGTTATTGCAAAAGACAAATTCTTTTTCAAAAATATTGAAGCTATGATTTGACTGTTGCAACAAACCTGATTATAATCAAATTAAAATCTTTCCTTGTATTTTAAATGGATTTCCTTTATTACTCCTTATATGAACTTAGAAGTTTAAGCAATGCTGGATCATAAATTAGCGCGCAGTGAATTTAGGATACGAAACATATTCACAAACAACTGGTCATAAAATTTAGGAAAGTGTCTAACATTCGCGGAAAGTAAATTATTAATTATTTAATTAACTGAATTCGGTAACAAATAAAAATAACTGCATTATCAGTGTTCAGAAATGGTTGTAAATTTTATGTAGCTTTGAAAATTCCTGTTTTCAATTTTATATACAAATGTTGTTAGTATATACCTTTTAATCAGTTCCACCAATTACGGAGTTATAAACCATTTTGTAGCAAGATCATGCGAGTTGAACATGTGGATATCTTGAACAACATTAATCAGCAAGAACAGGAATTAAATTGACTTTTTATTTCAGAAATATTTCTCCTGAAATCTTTTTTGCTGTTATAACAAAATGCACTTTTTTAAAAAGTAAGTTGTTTTATTGAGGAACCAGCTCTTATAAAGTCTTAAATGAAAAAGACAAAAAAACATAGAAGAACTAAACTTTTACAAAGAAAAAGAATGTAAATAAAATTTGCAATAAATTTATGTTACCCATTCAATTTCGAAACCACAAATATCTGTGAAAAAGAGCTTTATGTTTCATTGCCATTTCTATAAAACAATTTTGTAGATTTAATTTATTTCATTAGTGGTCAGAATCATATTTGAATACTATTGAAGCCATACATCAACAAATTTTGAATACAAACCAATTATAAATTAAAAGACGCGTCTAGAGAAGATGCACTAAGAAAGCTAGATAAGATGTAATAAAAGTTAAAAATGAAAAAAAAAAAAAACCCTTCATTTTGAACAAATTCCTAAAAAATCAAATATATACAGTCAATTCACAGATATAGAAACCTTCCGGGCTTTTGTGCATGCGTCAAGAAGCGTTGATTTCGTCAAAATAGAGAAGAGATGTTTACATCTAACAATGACTAGACATATGAGCAATACATATACAAGTTTTGAATTAAAATAAAATAATACCTGCCAAAATGACAAACGGATTAAAAAACGAATAAAATGCCTTTAATGGAACAAGAATCAAGATTGAAGCTTAAATAAAAAATTCTGGAAATGCATCCATCTTAATGCGTATCATGCTTTTGTGCAATACAACATCTGAAAATATTAGTCTCGGGATACTGAAATGAACTATACTATCCAATTCATGAAACATCCATTTTTGGAACTGGTAAAGCTAATAGATGATAAGTAATTTATTCTAATTTCTGTTTATTTCGTGCGTATGATAATAAAATAAAAGACTTCATGAAAGAAGTTGTATTAATGAAATAAAGGGAAGTAATAAAAGTTTCACATGTGTTTCACATAAAAGTTTCATTGCAGACAATGATGGCTGAATGCAAATGCTGAAAAAATAAATTTCTTGCAATCCAATTAATCTAGTTTAATTCACGATTTCAATTTGCAAATTAAGCATATAATTAATGAATTATTCATGTATTATTTTTTATTTAGTATTATAATAAATGAAAAATTATGTTGTAATAAATAAGCAAGATAAGGAAGCATCATGGACATGTTGACCTGAGGAGTGCCGCAATAAAATCTATAAAAAAATTTATCAACTTAGTCGTCAAGTGAATAATCTGTAAACAATACAAATTCTACGAGTTATAAAATATCAAGACTATCAGTTTATAATAATTTATTAAAATAATTTGACAAATAAATAAAGGTATAATTAAATACTTATTTATAATATATTTTCGATGTCAATTATTCATTTAACTGATTAAGCTGTATTCCATTTGACAAATCCTGTAAAACTATAATTTTTAATCTAACATTTTTTTAAAATTATTAGATCCTTATAATCTATTATAATAATTAAATTCTTTGTTATGGAAATAAGGAAATCGTTAGCTAATAACTATGGCTAATTTTTGAGGAACGAATTATTCTTTTGACAATTTTTCCAGAAAATGTAGATAAAAACATATAAAAAACTATACATTTTTACAAAGTTATCAAAATAAAAATAATTAAATTAAATAAATCATTCCAATACTGATAAAATTAAAAATACGTTGAAATACATAATTAAATTGACCAGCTATTAAAAAAAATCGCAATACCTGGGATTGTGATTGATAAGAAAATATATTGAGAGGGAAAGAAAAGTATTAAAAATCATGCAACGAAAAACAATAATAAAAAACAATCGCAGTTGAATGACTGCTTTGAAAATATCAAATTCAAGTAATTTAATTAAGAATTCTGACCTATCATTTGAATGTACAAGCTAAATAAATAATTAGTAATTTGTTCACAATTCTATTTTCATCTTGAGTACAATAATAAAGGAAAAAGAAGAAAAAAACATCATAAAAAAGCATAGAAAACAACGAAATTAAAAGTAATTAAAAGTTAGACTTGGAATGAAAAAATAATTTAAAAAAACCACATAGTTGAGAACAAATGCCGTGGAGTGCAAACGTTGTAAAAAATTTATATTTGTAACTACCTAATTTAAGTAATCTAATTTAATTTTGCAAAACAAAACGATAATTGATAAAATATTTCATAATTCTACTGTCTCACCAAATCTAAATTTAAAAATGAAATTATTTTTTAAAAATTGAGATTGCGATAATTGTTTTATTTCTAAAATAAAACTTAGCAATTATATTATAAATATTGCAAATAATACTAAATTAATAAAGGAATATAAGCTAGCAAACAACATTAATCACTTACATAAAATATATCAAAAAGCTATCAGTTGTGGATTTCTACCTAAGCAAAATAGGCAGCTACCTAGGGCAGCTAAATTGAAATAAACGGTGGGCAGGTCTTCATGAGAGTTTTCTATCAGATCAGCTTGATTGTCAAATAAATTTTTTTTAAAAAATACAAATTATTTTAATTATAAAATATTGAGATTACAATTCACAATTAGTTATAAAAATCACTAATTAAAGTGATTAATTAACTACCTATTTTTAATGTATTGGAATATTAATTCGTTAACTTTTTATATTACATTTTTTGGTAGGTTCTGCAAAATAATTTATTACATTACATTAGTTAAAACTAATTTGCATGCCTCTTTTTAATTCATTCATAATAGTCAAACGCTTTTACTTGCAAGTAAGAAAAATCATTAGTGAATAATTATAGTTAACTTTTCAAGAAAGCATTTTTTTTTTTCATGATAAATATATAATAAATAATATAAACATATTTTCATTCAGCTACTAAAATTTTAAAAAAAAATGTTTAAACTAAAATAAACTTTTAACATGTTGATTAAGTTAAAAATGAATTCAAATGTAAAATCTGGGGACAATTATTAAAAGAAGGGCCTCCTGAATAGACCCGCAAATTTTCTAAATACGCCACTGAAAGTTATACAAATAGTTTTCAAAAAATTCAAGAATTTCTCACCTGTCTAAAACGTTTTTACAAAAATTCTCCAATTATCTACTCCGAGCTACTCATCACCCAGCAGACTAACTGAAATTGGCGAACGTTGTTACTCGAAGTAATATAAGAACCATCCGACGGCATCAAACGTCAAAAAGTTTCGGAGAAAATCTGAAAACGCATTCATTGTAAGAGTTCCGAAATCACTATCTTGTCTGCCGTTCCTGTGTCACGTATTTCCACCCTAGAACGTCACAGATAACTTTCAAGATTATGGAACAGTATTGACCTCTTGGCTCGCCTCTGATATATGAGCATGCAGAACCACTTAAGCGTAGTAGGAAATACCCATACACGTGTTTTGCATACTTAGCAAAATTTTGGGTTTAAATGAGTAGTTATTCGACTGATAAATGAGCGGATTCTGTATGTCCTTCTAGAGAATGAGTAGTCCATTATTATGCTAAACACCTGTTTTGATTACTGGCTATTCTTGTATTTAAGTAGAGGGGTGTAGCGATTTTTTTTTGTTTGGGAGTATATGTTTGACGTGAGCAACTTTTATTTATTAACCGCACAATAGATTGATTTTTGTGGTTATATTTGGTAGAAAGATAAACCACTACCCTAAAATATTTTTTTAATTTTTTTTAATGGCACGGTAAATAGTTATTGAGTAGGTGATATAAACGGAGGTTTGAACTCGTTTTCATCAAATGTCAAGGTTTGGCCTCCCACTTTAAACATTAGTGTTGCGGTTTTTAAAGAATGTTGTACCTGGGCGCCATAAAATGTACAAAAATAGTTAATTGGACTTACCCAGGCTTTAATTTACAACTTAGAAGATGAAACTGAAATGCAATTTTTATATATGAAATTAAGAAAATTAGAAAATTTACCGAACTGTTATGAAAGAACCAAATGGGACTAAATGAAATTTATATTCACAAAAGTTTTAAATTAAATTCACAATCTTTTTTTTTTTTTTTTTTTTTGTAATTTAGAATAGTTTTCACTTTTAAAACAGAGAAATACAAGAAATGTCAAAATGCGAGGAGATCTTTATATTATCAAATTATGTAGGAATTACAATATATACCCCATAAAAGATACAAATTCCATAATGTTTTCATGTTTCCATATTTTTAATTAAAAACTAACTTTAAATATAAGAAAAACATTGTCACATTAGATAAGTTTAGAGCTTCATACAATTTAAAATTTGTTCTAAAATACATATTTTGCTATAAAATTGATTTTATAAAAAATTACAAACAAATCAGATTGCTAAATTGCTCCAATATTGAAGCAATTGCCGCCCCTAAACAATAACAAGTAATTGTTGTTAAGGAGAGTAATTTTGAACCTGGTCAGATAACGACGTTGATACCTGATACCACTGAGTAGCTTATATGAAAAATTGAAAATTGAAATTACATTACAGAAGACCATGTGCAGTTTGAAACAGATTACCATTAAAGTTCTATTGGCACTTGGATGTCATGGAACTTGATTCTACTAGAAACGTTCATGTGCATAATAAAGAGAACAGGTGCAAGGCTATTAAAAAATATGGCTTTAATCTGTCGGAGTTTGATGCTTTGAAAAACACTTTGTTGAGGGAGTCAAAAGCATCAAATTATCTACAAGATATCTCAGAGAAAAAAAATATTTCAGCGAAACCAGCTGGTCGCCAAAAGCGGATAGTAATCAATATTAATTTACAAATGCATGATAAGTTTTATTTTTGGAAACTCTCCCTCAATTTAAAATGTTATAGATGATATTATTTAAGATATGCTTCATGTGTTTTCTATTTTTTTAGCTTGATTACATCAGCTGTTGGATTCAGAGAAATCAGTTTCACCAAGATGCTATCTACAGAAAGAATTAATATACTACAACATAAAAGAACTAGTATATTAATAAAATCGAAAGGGAAAATTCTTCTTTTGAATTAATGACCAAAGAGGACTATTTTTTTTTATCTTTAATATCAGCCGCACATGTGAGAAATTTATGAAACAACATATCTGCCATGAATGTGTGGCGAATTGGTATGAGCGAGGATAGAACTTGGGACCTTGTGGTTCGTAGCCCAGTAACATGACCACAATACAAAAGCAATTGCTCGTGTAGCGTAGCTGTTAATTGTCTTATAAGCTTTCACCATAGACTCTCCCTCCAGTGAGTCGAACGATATGGCTGTTGAGTGTGGATGTTTTAGCTGTTGATTCTAATATGCCTGTACCCATTTCAGCAGCGCCAAGCGTTATGGCGAGCGCGTGTGGGTGGTTGCTGTTGCTGCGTCAAGTCTGACGACTTTGGTTTGCTGTGGGTAGATGACGCCACAGCAGCTGTACGAAGATTGAAGGATCATTGTCCGAGGTCACCAATGTAGCGAGTGTGAAGAGCGAGGATAGAACCTGGGACCTTGTGGTTCGCAGCCGAGTAACATAACCACAATACAAAAGCAATTGCTCATTTAGCGTAATTGTTAACTAGCTTATAAGCTTTCAACACAAATGCCATTATAATAGAAAAAGGCATTGTTACAAATTGGGCTGAAATTGGGCTCGATTTTGAAAATTTAACGAAATTAAAGAATAAATTGCACAGAGATGAAACCGGCTCAAAATAAAAACAAGGGCTGTAAAGCTAATTTTTACTTTCTCGTATAAGAAATATACAAAAAGAATGTCAAAAAAATTCGAACTCAAGATTCTAAGGGAATCTCCGCGTTTCAGTCCTGTATGATAAACACATTGTCGGAATTATGCCTGCCTGTGAACACGATAATTCAAAAAGGCTTTGAGCTAGACGCATGAAATTTGGTGTAATTAACATTAAATTCTTAGATTTATATGAAATTCTGTAGGAATTCCACTCAAAAGGAGTCTGACTGATCACAAATAAGAGAACACACTAATTAGAAAACATAGAAAGCTAGAAAGATTAAATTTGATACATATATTAAGCATCTAAAATGTTTATCAGATTTGGAGCCATATCCGTCCAGACTCTGACCAAGTGCTTGTCTGTACTTTCTCATGTATGTAAAAGCAATAACTGAAAAACGTATTGACTTAAATAAATAAAATTTAATCTTGTGATTGCAATTGTAGTTCTATGTCATTGAACAACAATTTGGTTTTAAATGGTCAGAAAAAAGATGGGCAAAATACATATTCGATTGTCTGGTACTTATATATTAAAAACATACCAACTATTAGTGGGAAAACAATTACCAAAAAAAATCCAATGCTAGATTCAGTAAAAACGCTAGATTTGCGATAAAGATTGATCTCTTGTTATTATTGTTCAAGAATATAATTATAGCGCAAGCGCCGGCTTTCTTTGCCCTACTACGAAGGACCTCTTGTATTTGGGACTCTGAAAATAAAAATTGGAGCACTCGAGGTGTTCACGGTCTTGCCTTTCGTCGACAGTTTTGTGTGGTTGGGGGATAGCACTTTTATTAACCCTTTCTAGGGCCGTGGGAAGTAGGCTTCCCACCAAATTTATCAATCTTTGTATGAATTTATGTAGGTTGGCATCAGTTCTGACAAATTTTTTTTAGAAAGACAGAAACTTAGAGGCTTCAGTTTTTTATCTTACACAAAATGACGTGTCTTGGTTTGTCACTTAATTATTAATGAACCAAATTAATTAATGAATCAAATTAAATTTATCTAATAAGCCAAATGAATCCCTTTTCTTATTCTAATTTCAAGCCTAAAAATATTTTAACATAACATGGCTAGAAAAAAAGGGCCCTTTAAAGGGTTAAAGAAAGGGGAATAGAACTTTTATTAAAGAAGAGAAAATAGCATTTTTATTAAAGAACTAGCGATAGCATTACTGGAAGACCATTCTCACTTGTTTAAATTTTTATACCAGTGTAAGAACGATGCTTTTGTGCTATAACAAGCTTGTGAGTTATTGAAAGAGAACATTAAAATTTCAATTAAATTTATTTAAATTAAAAATCTAATTAAAATTTTTATTCAAAAACATTTTTAGTGGGCACGTGCAACCCTAAAAAGTAACTATATTCTAGATTTGATAGTTCTAGGTTCAATCGGCTCAATTTAGAACGTTCCAGTTTATATGAATAGTGTACGATTTCATCTCACATTTACAGTAAGTATATCAACCTAGAAATATTACAATGTTAAAATTTAAATTAATTAAAACAATTTTTTTATTTTGAGTAAATAATAGTCATTTAATAATATTAAAGGACGCAGTAACTCTCTTCCCTTTCTGGAATGAGTCAGTCTGTTTTGATTCTACCTGAATAAGGGCGAAATAAAAGAAGGAAGAGAAAATTATTATTCTTTTAAATTAAAATACAGAAATATTATACAAGTTTCATACTTAAACAAAAAGTATGATTTAATAGCAGGAGTGGTCTCCTCGGAACTTTCTCGCATTAAACTTGCCATGCCAGATAACGCCTTACAATGGCATTGGCGTTCTCTGGAAAGTTAAGAAATATTAGCTTTCGGCATGAATTTATCATTTCTATTGAATCTACCCTGTCACCCTTGGCGAGATTTTTGGCAATTAATCCCTGGTATGTTAATAGTATCCGAAAAACGAATTTCTCTTTTAAACACGTTTTTCGCAACCGATTGAAACAAAAATTGACAGGAAACTGCACTTGTAGTCTCAAAATCCCATATCAAATTTGATATATTGTCACGTAGGTGTTTTAGAGTGGAACTCAATGACACACACAAGAAATAGAGCTAAACCAATTTATTAACTGAACTCAGAACTGAGAACACAGTGACTGACAGATCTTTTGCTTTTGTACTGACAGGGAAAGTTCCAGAATACTTTTCTGGAGACAGTAAGAAAAGTCCAGAACACTTGTCTGGTAAACTAAAGAAATGTCCAGAATTTTCTGGAACATGAAATAAAGGGAAACATAAAATCAAGGAATTAAATATTTACACAGATTGTAAATCTCATTGTCTCTAGCGGGATTCGAACTTACGATCTCTTGATTAAGAAGCCAGTGCTATGACCATTCGGCCATGGAGAGTCGACTACCTATTTTCAATGCGACAATATTAATATAATTGCATTTTTGAATCGTCGCATTTACATGTTTCTGAGAGTACAGATGGAGAGATTTCAACCTGCTGTTGGATATATCTCAAAATTTTCCTACATCTACACTATAGATGTTAAATCTGCGTATCAGATCTTATATATCCAGCTCTTTTCGTTTTGTAGTTATTATGATATTTATATTCGTATACCCATACTTCCTCTAAACAGAGTTTGCTCAAAATTTCTTAGTAATCTCTAAATTTGGTGTTAAAATCATATACCAAATTTCAACCATATAGATCAAAGCGTTTTAGAGTTGTCTTTGTCACAGACAGACGGACATTTTCTGAAAATCTGTTTTTCCAGTTCAGGGAAGTCTAAAACGTGGAGATTTGTTGAATTCATCGAATTTGGTGTTCATCGAATTCAAATATTTGATTATTGCTATATTTCCTCTATGCTGCACACACAAGAAAGTAAAAAAAAAAATGAGAATCAATACTAGTGAAGAAAAATTAAAAGAAAACAAATAACAACGATAAAACTGAAGATAAAAATCATCCAAGAATGACAGGTTTTGAAATTCTGAAAAGAACCATATCAACATGTAACTTCCACACGATTTTGATTTGTCAGTGCAGTGGATAAGTTTAGATTTCTCCATAAATTAGAAATTATCGTTTGCATTTTATGAAGTTAAAGACTTTTCTTTGGCATACAACAATTAAAACATCGGTATGAAATTTGGTGTTTTAATCAAAATCGGATTAAATATTTTTGCAATATATGCTTGTAAAAAAGTCGTAATATTAAATTTACTAAAGAAAATTTATATATGCATTCTACATTTGCTCGGAAATAAAGAGTGTTTTCTAAGATCAAGTCAGGTGGAATAAATAAAACGATCGAACATCTCTCTTCTTCCATTATTGTTTCAATGCTAATTTTCATAATATGTTCATAATATGCTAAATTTCATAATTTCGATAAAATGTAAGCAATAAATCGTTTTTGTTTTCCTCCCAAGCTTTGCAATTTTGTTATTTTTCTGAAGGGTATCCCAAAATTAATGCAAGATTTGAATTTGTCACTATTCGCGCGGTAAAATGTAGGAAACCCTATTTAAAAAAAAAAAAAAAAAAAAAAAAAAAAAAAAAAAAACATTTGACAGCTGATAGCTCAGAGTTTGAAAAATGGAGAGTTACACGATAGAACAACGTGTTTTCATTGAGGAACAATATTTCAAAAATAATGAAAGTCTGGCGGCCACAGTTCAAAAATTTGAGGATTGGCCCCCTAGATCGTGAGATTTAACATCATTGAATTTCTTTTTATAGAGTTATTTGAAGTCAAAAGTAAATGCCAACAAAACCTCAAGCATGCGTGCATTGAAAGAGGAAATTCAACACTGCGTCAACGAAATTCAGCCACATTTATGCAAAATGGCCATGGGAAATTTCAACAAAAAAGTTCGTTAAGTGCCAGCAAAGCGATGGAGGTCATTTGCCCTATTTTTTATTCCATACATAACCCTATCCTGTGTACTTTACAATTCAATAAAAAATAGCAATTTAAGAAACAAAAACTGTTTTTTTTTAAAAAATTTTTTTATTTAATTCAAATCTTGCGTTAACACATTCTTATATTATAGAATGCTTCATTTTTTTTTTATTTAATTCAAATCTTGCGTTAACACATTCTTATATTATAGAATGCTTCATTTTTACTAACACTAAACTATTAGTTGTCAAATGTTTAAAAAAAATTTTTTTTTATTTAATTCAAATCTTGCGTTAACACATTCTTATATTATAGAATGCTTCATTTTTACTAACACTAAACTATTAGTTGTCAAATGTTTAAAAAAAAATTTTTTTTTTTATTTAATTCAAATCTTGCGTTAACACATTCTTATATTATAGAATGCTTCATTTTTACTAACACTAAACTATTAGTTGTCAAATGTTTTTTTTAATAGAATTGTCAACACTTTTCTGCACGAATGGTGGCAAATTCAAATCCTGCGTTAGTTTTGGAACATCCTTTATTTCCTCATACCAATTTTAATTAAGTACGTCTTTGTTGTTTCACATTAAATTAATTGAAATTTGATATTTGTGTTCATGAACTTCTATAAAATATAATTCGTTATAGATTTACATATTATTTGGAATAGTTTTTGAGGTATTGTGATTTTGTTTGAAAACTTACGAGTGCAAATTCGATATTTGCTTTGTAAAAAAACTCTCTCGTTCATTTCTTTGTTGAAACACACTTTAATGAAGTGGCCTTGAAATTCGTCATTCAAGTGTAAAAGCATTCAGAACAATATTTACATAAAAATAATCAAAGCCAACGAACCGAGTTGTTCGTTGCCGAGAGATTCCAATCTTGAATGGTGCAGACACAGGTAAAAAGATGAAATACAACTTTTCCTTCGCCACGACAAAAGTCTTTGGAAGCGCCCGCCAAAGCTCGTTTCTATTCTTTATCTAATTTAGCCACACAAACAAAAACAGGGGTCACGTGTACATAAAAAAAGACGACCTTGCGTAAGCAGGAAACGCAATTGCGGAAACGGCCAGATTTTTCATGTTATGCGAAACAATTGATACGATAGTTTGGCATTTTTTAATTAATGGAGATAATTTTTTTAAAAAAAATACGACGCATTAAATATGAGAAGAAGGTTAAAGGTGTTTCATACAGATTTATATAAGAAAGAGAATACAATTTTAACTCTTTAAACGCCTCGTACGAACATCAAATGATCACTTTTCAGTTTTATGTAATAAAATTAAATCATTCAAAGATGCTGTAATTCGATACAAAAATTAAAAATAATTCTCAAACTTAGCAAGCATTCTTTTTATTTTTAGTTAAATCCGTATAACAGCATAATCCCCAAAAGAAAGTTGTCAGCCTAATTAAAAAGAAGAAAAACAAAACTGTTGCGGGATTAACCCTTTCACTAGTTTGCCCATATGTTGCACGCACATCGATTTATTGCATTTTTATGCTTTTAAACAACAATAAAGTCACAAATAAATGTTATAATATGAAAATTACATAGAATACATAAATATCTTATGTATTCTTTGGATTCTAATTTGAATTAAAACAACTAAACACCCTTAAAATGGAAAATGTTATCTAATTAGAGAGTACAGAAAATCAATCAGTTAAGGGGTTAATTGAAATTTGAATACCTTTCCCAAAAAACATCAGTTTAAAGGAATATTGAACTCTGAACTTCAGCGAATTATTCGCTTAGGATTATGAAATTTTTTAAGCATATGTGCTCAAATATAAATACGAGCAATATCTTTGAAAAATTCTTTAAAACGGTGCATGTTTTTTTTTAAATCAAAAGATACATAATTTAAAATTTTTTTAAATGTTCCAGGTGATTTAATTTTTAATTTTTTTATTATTTTTTCCTTCTGTGTATTACTTAGCAATTCCAATTAAATGTTATTTTTTAGAAATACTTTTGTGCACACGCTCTGAATTTCCGTAGGATTTTTTGTTTTTTTTTGTTTTGCTAAACAAAATTTGATTTTCAACTATCTAAAAAAACAACAACCTCGAAACATAAAATGCATACCTAGTTTTCTTTAAATGTTTAACGGGATCATCATTATCATTTGATTTCCTCAAAAATTAAGATACATGGAACATATCAAAGATATTTAAATCTTAGAGCATCGTTTTCAGAAAAAGTCATTAAAATATTTTTTTTCTCTAGGTCCTTCCCACATTCATTTTATTGAACAATACATTTAATGATGCTACGTTAGTTCAATATAAAAACATATTTTGGTGCTAAAAAAATTTCATTCTTTCATCCATTTTTACTTATTTTAAAGTCTAGTATCTTTTTAATGATATTTTTTTTCAGTGTCATTAATTTTAGAACATTGACAGTATAATAATGAGAACAAAATGTGCGAAACAAACATTATTTATTGAATCAGCTTTCTTTAGTTCGATTTATTCCCTTTCTTCAGGAAATATAAAGGTAATTTTGGAACCGGCTTTATAATTTTGAACCGTCGCGAGGCTATCAGGGTGACATCCCCCCCCCCTTTGGAAGAATGTAGGAAAATAAATACATTTGTGGAGGAATTGGCACTGTTTACCACTATTTAAAGGAATGTATTGAAATTTCGGAGTTAAGAAAAAATCTGAAAATTATAAATAATGACTTAAGTACTGTACTGATGGTACCAGGTAATCTTAACACTCTGAAGGACATGAAATCAAAAATTGTCAGTTTTTTACCAACTATTTGAGAGTTTGTAGATAAGGAAGAAGGACAGTAATTGACCACTTTGTGGCCAATTACCTCGAGGAGAATGTCAGCTTGACAAATCGGTCAATGCAAGGATGGACAATGCTCAAGATAGCAGTCGGCCACAACAAATCCTGTCGATACTGCTACGTTCAGTGGTGGCGGGGTGGTCGGCTGTACACAAGAAGTAGGGTGACATCCCAATTGGCATTCCTTCACCAAACCTTCGTGCAACATCAACATACTATAGATGTTTGACCTTTGCCTTCAGATTTTGGATGCGGTTTAACCTTACAGAATTTGGGCGATATTGGTTTTCGAACCTGTCGTCCATCCATACCGACGACGATACCTTAGCAACAGGCCACTGTGGCTCCGTGTATACGATTAGACAAGTAGCTTACAGATTTGCATTGAGTTAAAAATTAAAATTGCATTTATTTTAGAAACAGGTACTTTCTTTATCTAGTTTTCAGATTACTGTAAGATGAGGTCTGCTGTTCTTTTTGACTGCTTGTTGATTGATCTTGACTTTCTTCGTCAGCAAAAAAATCTTGAAATCGAAAATCGTAAGAGACAATAGAATTAGAAAGAAAAACTATCAACAGAAAGATCAAGGAAGAAGCCGATTAGATCCTAATGGAAAAGGATCGTCATCTTTGTCTATTTCATGACAACCACCTATTCGAAAATGTGTAACAGCTTAAAGGTCGCTGAGAAGAGAAAAATTATTTCATTAATGAAAGACTTACAAGCATCGCATTACAAATTTACAAACATTACATCACAAAAGGATGGAAGATAATAAAGAGCATATATTGTAATTTATTTGACAAAAATAAAATAATTAAATAAATTAATGAGCAAGCCTACTCTGGAGTCAAGAGCAATAAGAAAGCTTACTTCAAAATGCTGAATATTTAAGAATAAAATTGTAGCCTCTAACAGACTGAAGATAAAGCACACTGTACAACAATACCAAATAAGAAAAGATAAATATTTAAAATTTATCAGCTAATTATATTTAAGAAATAAAATATACAGCATAATCTGTGTTTAATTAACACTTTTGTCTGCACTTATAATGAAGATGAATGTGTGCATGTGTGCACATGTGTATGTGTATGTTTGCGCTCTATAGGATAAACCATTTGATATAAAACTAGAAAATTTGGTACAGATATACCTTGGAGGATAAAAATATGCATTTAAGAGGAATTTTTAAAAATTTTAATAAATAAAAAAAATCGCTCGCACAAAGATTAATTACGAACAAGGTATGGTTTGGGATTAATCCTTTGGCTTAAATAAAAATAGAACTTTCCTTGCATATTGGATCACTCAATAGATGGCGCTGGGAGCCTACCTCTGTTTACATAATTTACCGTTAATTTTTTTAAAAACAGGGAATATTTAAGTAACAGTAATATTAAGTAAAAACGGGAATATATCAGTTGCTTCACCTGGTACATCCAGGTGAAGCAACTGATCGTTAAAGGCGGCTAGTATTTTATAAGTTTGCCGGCTTAATCAATGAACTAAATCTTCAAAGTTTACATTACAGCGAAGTTTTTGTGATGTTTACAAAAATCCGTTATGCAAACTTTGCTAAAGGCATTTACAATTGCCTTTAACAATTACAATTAAGAGATTCAAGCGTCTCCACGCTAAATTTCAAAGAAGTGTTAGATGAATTATAAAAGTTTAGAAATCAGAATAATTGCGTAGGGTCCTTTTTTTCTCATGATTCTTAATCATCGTGAGACACGATTCAAAATTCAAAAAAATCTGAAATTAGAAATTGAGAATAAACTCACAAGATTACAAACTAGTACAAAATGTGAGCAAATTGAGAAGCCTTGTTTTCTTTTAATAGATGTTCAGTGCTTCAATTAAAACCAGAATAATTAGATACGGTCTGTCCGAATTTAATGAAAGAATAACTTATTTTAAAACTGTCAAATTCTCTTGTTGTAACTTTAATAATTAAATTATTTTCTTCAAAGTTCGTCAATGTCTTTAATTTCATCTGTTTAGAGCAGCGGTTCTTAACCTATGGGTCGCGAAGCATATTTCTTGGGTCGCGCTGAGTCGAACCAAAAAAGTTAGTAATACACCAAATTTCAGACATTTTAGAAATGACGACTTGAATAAATATCAACATTCGAAAATGAATGTGATTAACAAGATCAAAAAATATCAGCTGATTAAAAAGCGAGAGCAAAAAAAGTACGTGTGATGATAATAACGGTGAGAACTAAATGGAGCAAAGCTGGCGAGGGCGTACCACAGAAAGTTTGAAGATCTTTCAAAATGTATTCAAGCACAAGGTTCTCATTAAAACTGTATGACTTGCATTTAAAATTTAAAAGACTTAACATATGTATTGATATTTTTTTTTTTTTAGGAATAAGTTAAAATGTCAATTATTTTCAAAAAGTTATAAATATATTTTAATTTGGTCAATAAAAATTATTAAAAAAACTTGATTATTAGTTAAATTTTCCTTGGATCGAAAAGTACTTTTGTTTATCTTTATTATTAAAAAAATAAATAAAAAATTTGTAAGTTAAAAAAAATCATCATCGTAGGATTGAAGATTTTTTAAAAATACGATCTAAAATAAAGCAATGAAAAAATTTTGACTTTTTTTTGAGTCGCGACATGAACATATTTCTCAAATTTGGGTCGCGGCTTAAAAAGGTTAAGAACCACTGGTTTAGAGAATAGAAGAGTTAAGTATGTGATTCAAATAGCGATTTAATTTATTTCTTGATTTTGAATTTCTGTAACAATTCTTATAAACAAATCGTTCATTTTAAATTTAAAAAAAGCAATGAATAACTCTGAAAACTTTGCATATAAAATAGACTTCTATTTTCCAGATGACAATTTGTGTCTAACAAATAAAAGTCTAGTAAGAAAGTAAGAAAAATCATTATTTATATGTTATATTACTACTAAAAATTCCATTAAAAATTACGCTGCAAATTCTAAATTTTCAAATGGTACATTTTTGGAAATATTGTATAAAAATAATGACTTTTATTATTTAAAAAAGAATTCAAAATTTTCAATTTCTTACCTTAATGTAGAAAAACGCCTGAGAATAAAGTTGCCTGATTTATTATCAATATCCAAATATCGTCTGCTAGTAAAGCTGAGCGATTTATTATCAATATCCACAACAAAATAAATAATTATCGAATATCTTTTTGTTATGAATCTTGGCAGCACAATAGAAAAAAAGACAAAGAGAACGATTGTTTTTGTTTACGAACACAGAATCCTGGACTTAACTAGAGCATTTAACATCATTTTCCTGCGTCCGTTTCTGGTCTAATGAAAGAATATTTTATGTAACCGATTGATTGTTACTTAAATAGCGCTTCTCCTTTGACATCCGGTAATAAGATGGGATATCCCGTCTCGTAGCTGAAAATGAAAATGTCCAATAAAACTGCCGCTGAAATCGGAAATGCAATTCATATTCTCTCTTCTTTTCTTCTTGCCTCGTCATGCACAGGGTTATTGTTCCCAGAAGTTTCGCTTCTCCCGCTTCTGGGAAAAGCCATTATTGTGTAGATGGGAAAAAACTTAATGCATCCATCCGCATTTACTCCCATTAAACGAGGTTACTCCCGTTTCTGTTTAAAATGCAATGACACTAAAGTTGACAGAAAGACGTAAGGCAGACGTTGTTATGCAACTAGGAACTAACTTCAAACCGAACATTCCAAGATATAACAGTTTTAATGCAACATTCCATTCTATTAAAAAAAGGCAAGTTCTGTATTGTTTTGAAATTAATTATTGCATTATAAATAATCTGCTGCATAGTTTGCGAAGTATATTTATGTATAATACGAACTATTGTCTCAAATTTTGGTGGTTTGTCAGCTCTGAAGCAAGAAGTACTGCAAAAATTCCTCGTGACAAGCTGGAAAGCAAAGGTAGATTCCTTCACGTCTGAGTTATTATTTGGCAACAGAAGTTGTTGGTATTAGAAACAGTCAAAATGAGGGCGTGACAATCACTTTTGAGCACCTAACTTTTAAGATAATTCAGTTATCAAAACAATTTAAATACAAAAGTTGTTCGTCTTAATATAGAGCTAATTTGGCTATTTCGATTTATTTTTTTATCTTTAATATCAAGGAAGTTATAGCGAAATGAAGATTTCAATCTCATACCATTTTTCCCAGCCTCTTTCAGGTAGATGAGCCATTTATGAACTCGTCCGAGATTTTTACATTTCTAACAGCATATTCCAAGTCAGTTAAAATGCAAATAAAATTACTCTAATTTTCCTGTTTACAAGATAACAAGGGCAAAGCGCCTCTCTCTCTCTCTCTCTCTCTCACACACACACACACACACACACACACATATATATATATATGTGTGTGTGTGTGTGTGTGTGTGTGTGTGTGTGTGTGTGTGTGTGTGTGTGTGTCCGCGTAATTTAGTCACAAATTACGCGATACATATTACGTGTAATTTGTACATACTACGCAGTACAAATTATGAGGTTTAGTCACATGTGTGTGTGTGTGCGTACTTTTGAAAGAAGAGTGGTTTTGGTTTTTGGTTTCTAGGTACCATGAAAGATTCAGGAAGACTTGTCATGAAAATCGTTGCAATATGTAATCTTCCTATAGAATGCAATATTCCAATCCGGATGAATAGGTGATAATTTCGGTTTGCAAGAGCATGAGCCATTTGTGACTAAATTGCGTGGGTATACGGTAGGGAATTCAGCAGTTAAAAATCAAACAAAAAAAAGCATTTACAATATATTTGCATGAACAGTGTTTGATAAAATCGCACAATAAAATTATTACATTCTTGCAAATCAACATTTTGCATGTCTAAAATGAGTCAAACTCCAGTAAAAGGAAAAACAAAAATAACAGTGGTTCTATAGATTTATTCAAGTGGTAAAAAAAGATCCGAAATTAAAATTCCAAAATGTATAAATATGGTAAAACGCACATACAAAAAAAAAAAAAAAAAAGAGACGAAAAAAAAGTTTAAGCGTTATTTAAAATAGAAAACTAAAATCATTGAAATCTTTTCACATGTCTTTTTAAATATTTATCACGAACAGTAGTACTTAAAGTGTTATTCTAAAAGATTTTGAAATTCATCCACCGAAATGGGCATTTTTTTTTTTCAATCCAACCGGAATAGAAAGACTTACAATTTTTTTAATATTAAATTTTTCTCTCAGCAAAAATTGTGAAATTATGATTTTTTAAAAAGATTTTCAGCATTTATCTTTTTTCTACCACTAATAATTACAATTGATCTCTCCTTAGAAAAACGTTTATTTTTAGAATATTTGAAAAAATTATCTGCGCATCTTTTCTCGAAGGCAGACTTCTAAAGATGACAAACGAATATTTCGCCGAAACAAACTGAAACGAAGCCGAAAACCGAAATCAATCATTAAGAGAAAGCGAAGGAAAAATATATTGATGGAATAAGAGTCATCTTAGAATCAACATTAAGAAAAGGGGGAAAGAGAGAGAGAATCTCAATTGGCCACGTGCCAAACTATTGACGTAGAAAGCACAGTTCTCGAGAGAAAAGCTTTCTTTTCGTTTTCTAATTCATCCTGGAACTGTATAATGATAGAATTTTGATTCTTTCTCTAAAGCTATTCGTTTTGCAGCCCCAACCTGTATCTCTCTTACTAGTGGATTAATTTTCTATCCTTTTTCCCATATTCACTGAACATCGTACATTCAATGTGGAAATGTAAGCAAAGATAATGACAAAACATAGTTTTGAAGCTCTTTCATTGGATGCAGCAATTCAGCAACTCTGCTGGACGAACCATCTCTGTATTCAAATACAGTTTAAAATAGTTAACCTAAAGTCCACAGAATGATAGTTTGCTTCTAATTACATGGCTGTCAAATTGTACTGCACGTGCTGTACTGTATCACACTATATGTAATTTCTTTTAAAGTACAGTGGGCGAGCAATTGATTAACACATCTCATTATAAGACAATGTTCCTAGATGATTGTTTCCCCCTATATTTGGTTAATTTGATCAAATAAGGCCACTATAGATTACAGAATTTAAATAATTATTTTTGCTGGTTTCTTTATATAGAAGCAAGAACTAGTGCCTATAATTATGAAGATCTCCAGCATCATGACTTACAACTTTTTTTGCATTAATAAAATAAAATCACATATTAAGTAAACAGCTATTTTTATAAAGAATGTGATATAGTAAATTTTATGAAGAAACTTTAATTAAGAAAACAGCAATAAGGAAGAAAAGTAGAAGAACGAGAAAAATTGTGCGATGTACGCATTTTCTTACTGTATCAGTCTTCGTTGGATAATCTTTGGCGTAAATTAAGGGAAAGAATCTTCTTTTCAAGGATTAAACGAAGGTTTATCTTTAATTATGCAGTTTTTATGTTGCTATAAAGGATTTTTTCCCTTCGTTTAAATGATTTTTGTTGTTGGGTTTTTCTAATATTCTTTAGTTGGTTCCCTTAATTTTAAGACCAGAATTAGATTGCCTACTTATCAAATAAACAAAATACTACCAACAAAAATGTATACTTGGTAATGATTGAGGATCAAAGCAAAAAAGTCATTTGTTCTCTAATTTACGCCTTATAATTTTGAAAATTGACGTCTCTTTAAAGCGGGATTTGGCAAGCTAACTTCCATCATCACTAATCATGTACATATATAGTTTTAATATTCACACTATAAAATTCTCAATATTTTTCTAATTAATTATATATGTTAATATTTAAATTAATGCAATGAAACATCTATAAACACTTTGTATTTATTTTAACATTTTCAAAAGTATATATTTATATAATAAAATAAAAATAAAAGTTTAATTACATAAAGTGATATAAAATAAAAATTTTAGTGATATAGAAATATAATTTCTATGTCCTTTAATCATCTCGTGTTTGTTAAATATTTTTTTAATAAATTCATTTGAAAAAAAAAGACATCTTAAAAATATATATACTTTTTTCATTGAACTAAGCAGCAGGGTCTTTAAATCTACAGCTTCTTAATATCATTACCAGGTGGCGCCACGGATACATAATCAAGATTTTATCTAATTAATGATTAACTGATAATTCAGTTTCGAACAATGAAAGCAGTATATTGTCATCGAAAATAAACGATGCAGAATTTTAACCCTCTAGCATATTACGAAGATAGTGCGAATCCCAATACAAAATTCCATCTTTATGTACTTGAAGTATGTACTCCAAATACACAAAATGCCATCTATGTCTACTTGAAGTGAGAAGTTAGCTAAAACTGTCTAAAATCTTATTTTATGATATTTGTATGAAAATTATTACTTAATATAATATGTAAACTATGTTACGGCAAATATCAGTTGTCGATAAATTAAACTACTAACATCAGGCGATATTTTTTTTTTTAAAATTCTGATTGAAATTGCAGATTACTTTTAATTATTATTTAAAAAGTAACACTTGTGAATCAATCAAAATATTTCTGCAAACAAGTGGCTATTTCAACAGAATATTATTATAACATCGTCCATAAAAGTATAAAATAAGTGTAATGCGATTTCTAAATAGATTGAAACTAGAAGATTAATAATAACAGAAACATCGCCTTTTAAATTCGGTTCTTGTAATCTGTCTGCTCCTGTTTTGATTTCTAGGATTTTGACTTTTTAAACCAAGTTCATTTTTTGAGATTCAAAAGTCTTAGCGCTTGGTTTTAGAAGTGAAAATTAGTTCAATCATTTCTCCCTACTGTGGAACATCATTCGCCTACCTACTTCAGTTCAGATACGAACCAAGAACCAATCGCATGTGAAGAAAATATCCAACGCAGCATTCAAGTGGCGAGCCAGAACGTCAGCGTCATTGCAATACTTTTAAACATTTGTTGTAGGAAATCTTTACTGCACATTTTCGCGTCGATTCTAAGTTCTTAAATATGCAAATTTAATTAGACAAAATAAAATTTTGATTGTATTTTAAAAAAATTAAGTAATTCTGCAAGATAGAAAATATATTCTAATTTTTTGGATAATTTAATAAATATTATTTAAGTCATACGTCTGAAACTAAATTTAAAACGGAAAGACACGTCATCAAAGCATGAGTATAAAATCTCAAGCATATATGCCACGAGTTATCTCTCGACGTGCTCTTTTAACATTATTTGTTTCATTTTAGCTTGTTTTGGATAACTGCTTCGATTTTAACTCTCAGTTATGTACGCCAACATTTGTGTATCTGTCTTCGCTTTTATGACATTTTTGGGATATGTGTGCTCTTACGAGACCACGCACCACCATAGTCATGATCATAACGAACCCCAGCTGATGACGGCCCGTTCGCACGTAGACGAGCGCCAGCACATCGGGCAACATATGGATCGCGAGGTGGACGTCAACCAGATGGCCGAAGACGAGCTGAGGTTCCTCTACTTCAAGATGCACGACAGCGACAATAACAAGCTGGACGGATGCGAGCTGGTCAAGTCCCTCCTCCACTGGCACGTCGAGGAGTGCAAGGCCATGGGACAGGATCACGAGCACCACGGCACGACCAGGATCTTCGGACACGAAGAACTAGCCTTCATGATTGACCCCATCCTCTCTTCGGATGACAGGAACATGGATGGTTTCATAGACTACCCAGAGTTTGTCGCAGCACAAATCTCCAGAGGCTTTTAACAAGACTTCTGAAAACTGACTGGTAAGGATTTCTTACTCCATGACTCTACTCCCAAGTAACGCTAGAGTATTATGAATACTCGGCCAATGCCTCTGTAGACGCATTTTGTGACATGGCAATTTTTTCTGAATTGCATAAAAATATTTTATTGTATACTAAACTGGCTTTTAGTGCTGCTATTATTTGTAATGATGTTGAACATCGAATTTGTATGGGTAGTAAATAAAAAGGTGTTTTTAGATCTTTTTATGCTTTCAAGTTCCTTTCGGTGTTTACTAAACGTACCTAATTAAGGCAATGATATCTAATTCTTTGGGTTACGAATTTGGCATTCTAATTGCGTGATGCTTCCTATTTAGGACATCGTTAGCCTCTGATTTATGTGTTATTGGAGTAGAATTGTATTTGCCGATTATGTACTGGTAGATTTGGGCAATGTTCATGTAGGACGTACATAAAGCAATAACCCAACTTTTTAGGTCTATTGAAACAACATAAGCTTGTTCATCGAAAATCAAAACAATCGGAAGTTTAAATTCTATTTGATTATATTCAACTCGAATCTTTACGGATAGGAAGATGGTAACTCGTCTCAAACTTTCTAGGCAGATGTCATGCGACTCTTAGATCTGTAAGTATGCCTGTCTTAAGTTGGTTAGTTTTAAGTTTGTAGGATCAATATTTGCTTATACTGAACACTTGTAAGTGTATTGAATGGAAGTTTTCAAATGCAATTATTGCTTTTCCTACAGTGTTGCCCTTTTTAATGGTCCTTAAGGTTGGAATACTCGCGTTGTATACATGCAGTGCCTCTGGAATGTAAACGAGTTTAAATAGTTTTAGGTATCGCCATTTTTGAGACAGAAATTGTATTGGAGTTTTATATCGTTTTGTCGTAACTAAGTATGGAGGTGTGAGAGAAACATCTTGCATGTCTCTTAAGAGGAGTGTTATCAAGATGACATCGGATAAAAAAAACATGCTGGCGTTGGAAGGTGTCCAATCGGCTCGTTATATAAAGAGCTATGTCTAATATAAGCAGTTGTAAAGCAGCTTGGCTTAACAATATGGGTCTTTAATTTCTTCAGAGCTTCATAAATCTTTCTAAGTATCCATGTTACCCATTCTAAAATTTTAATTTTCCTTTCAACTTCATATTCTCGATTGATGCGCGTTTTCTCGCGTGTTAATTTAAAAACTAGTTTAAATAAAATATCCCTGAATCCTGTCGGTGTTGCATATGTGCAACAATATTAAACCCCTAACAAATGGCTGAATCTTTAAATTACAACTATAATTAGAGCCCAATTAATGAAAAAAATTACATGGAATCCATGTATAAAGTATTATATGGGCTGAATATATTTCGTAGGTAGTATTGGTAGAACTGGACAGAAAAAATATTCAGCCTACCTACGAATGATATTCAACTCGGATAATGGGATGTTTTTCTTTGTCCGTGTCCACTGATTAGGACATGAATTTCCTGCAAAGTTTCTTATCAATTCATAAATGTTTCTGCAATAATCAACAGGTTATCGGCGTAGAACTCTTAACTGGTGTGGACATGAAAGCATCAAAGGTGGCATTGTTTGGAAAAATGACAATGGAAATGCTAAATAGAAGCAATTACTAAACATACGAAAATTTAAATGAAATCTGTTTGTTAAAAAAAAACGATTTGTGGGCTTTTGTGTGAGGAATTAAAATAAAAGCAGAGCCCATTGATGGAGATGCAGAGTCCGTAGAAGGATGCAGTACGTTGATAGAAGTGGGCGAGAAAGGAAAGCGGAAATTTTGAGTATATCACCAACAGAACTAAAATTAAAAAATTATGCACCATCTTGGGACGTGTGGATTAAATTGGAGGAAATTTAACTTAAGGCTCTGTCCGAAAAAGCAACACTTTTGAAATATATTATCCAGTACAAAATGCAGGACACTAAAGCTGATGGAGGTATTTGAGGTCATTTAAGGAAATTATCTGATATAAAAGATTAACTGTCTGAAATGGTAATCAAGATTAATGAAGATATATTGTCGAAAATGTTGCTGTACACTTTACCATCGAGGTTCAAAAATTTCTTATGCGCAATCGAATCGCATGATGAGATTCCAGCAGATGGTCTCTGAATAAAAGAGCAAAGCCAGCCGACATGACGCCGGCCCATCTGCTGCTTCTGACGAGTTTACAACGAGTCATCACAAAAGCAGGAATACAGTATAGAAAAGATAGGACATATCAGCAAAACGAAACCTTGGAAAAAATTCAAAATTCAATGCTTCAAATGAAAGCAATGGGGTAATCTGAAAACAGTACAATGAAACAGCCGAATGTAAGCAAGAAAATGCTGATCTGCTGACAAGCATGAAATGGAATAATTAAGACGATGCACTCCTTGCGTCTAATTAGGATAAATAGGGTCTCGATAGCAGATGTACACGACATCTTTGCAACAACGAATCCATATTTGTCACAATTGAAGACGGACATTACATTGTTGAATTTGGCCACCAGTGGAACAGATGTGAAAGACTGGTAAAGCGGTAATCAAAGCCAAAGTGAAAGACGCTTTATATGTGACCGAATTGAGAACTAATTTGCTCTTAATAGCCAAACTATGTGCTTGGATGTAAAATAACTTGGATGTACTATGACTTTTAAAGTGACATTGCAACTCTAAATAATGAAACAATCAAAGTGCAATGAACAGTAGAAAGAAAAGATATCCTTTATTTGTATGGAAATGATAGCGATCTGAATCGAGATGTTAGCTAGCCATGTTAGTGTATCACTGGATACTTCGAAAAATAACTGTGTCGATATTGAAAAATGGCATTGCATATTGGATCATTTAAATATGAAAAATATAAAGGACTTTATTAAAAGGCGTAATATTAAAGGCTTAAAAATATTAAAATGACCTTCTAATTTTGATTGTAAAATCTGCATCCTTAATAAATTAATTCATGAACCTTTCCCTAAAAGGTCTAATCGCGTAACTAATTTATTTGAAGCAGTCCATTCTGATCTGTGCAGTCAGTCCAATGAGTACCTTCACTAGGTAAGTCTCTTTATTTCATGATTTTCATACATAAATATTAACGATATAGTGTAGTTAAGTTTCTAAAATCTAAATCCGCATTGAAAGCAATAAATTGTCTGAGAAAATCAAAATTGTGGTAAAATTAAGATCTTTATGGGAGATCATGAAAGAGAATTGATTAATGGTGAATTCATAATTTTCTAAAAATAAATGGAATAGAAGGTAGATTAACTGTTCTGTATTGACCAGAACAACCTGGTATAGTTGAGTATAAAAACAGATCTCTTGTAGATGTCTGTTAACGCAAGCAAAATTACCCTTAATTATGTGGGCAGAAGCTGTAAATACTGCTCATGACATACACAATAGATGCCTGACAAGAGCTCTTTCTTAAAAAATGAGTTCCGAATGTTATTTTAAGACTTTTGGCTGTACTGCGTATTTAGATAACAAGCTTAGTCACAAATTTTCTGCTACATCAAAGAAAGACAAATTTGTGGATTATTCAGATAACTCGAAAGCTTTTCGCATGTATGTTTCTGACGAAAAGCGTTTTATTATTTCAAGAAGCATTAAATTCTTTGATGAATTTGACAATAAATCATGTAATGACGTATGCGAATCCTTAATTCCAAGCAATCTTATTGAGCCAAATAAAAAGGAACAGGAAATGAGTAAGTCTGAAACCGAAACTTAGCATGATATGAGTGAGAAAGATAAATTTTTAGTTGGAACGAAAGAGAGCAGTATTTCACATCCCTCCCCCTCCTTATTGCAGAGAAATACACCCTTTTTACGTTATCGTGAAGTGTCATGTGAGTTAAAAATATTAGAACCAAAAGATTCTGAATCAGCTGATTGTGTTTATGGCTTCAATGCCGAAATACCAATTAAGGCGTCAATTTCCAGTGCAAAATCCTAGCAATGGTATAAACTTCAGTTGATGGAAAGAAATATTTTGAAAAACAATACTTTGTACACGTGGACAGATCAGTTACGAAAAACTGTATAGGAAGTAAATTTGTTTTGACGAATAAATGAGTCAGATGGTTCCTTTCTAAACAATTCAAGTTCGATTTGTAGCTAGAGGATTTAGTCAAAAACCTGGCATTGAATTTGATGGAACATTTGCACTAGTTGAACGCCAAGGATCTATTAGAATTATGATAGTTCTTACAGTGAAGTGGGTATTGAAATCCATCAGTTCGATATAACTTATTTAAATGGTACATTAAATGGGGAAATTTTTCTGGAATGTTATGCGTATTTTATGGAAACATTAGAACAAATAATAAAAACTAATAACATTTTCTTAACAGCTTCAAAAATATAAAAATCTTTAAATGAATATGATAAAGTTATTCTTTTAAAGAAATCACGTTACGTTTTAAAAATAAGCTGGAATTTTAAGTTAAACCAAATTTTGAATAATTTTGGAACGAAATAAATAGTTCCGCGTGTTTATTATATTAAAAAAAAGAAAACGATTAACTATAATTATGATTCAGATGATATACTGTACCATATACTTACCATAATGTGTCCTATACTTTTATTAATTTGTTATTTATTGGTCACCATAGAATTTTACTTGAATTCCATGACGTCAATCATTTTGAATCGCAAAATGATTTTTTTCATGCTTATAACATAATTAGTTTTTTAATATTTTGGTGCATTTTAAACAAAGTGTATTGTTTTTTTATGTGCATTCAACGGCGCGCGTCTCAGTATTGATGGAATAATATTTCTACAAATGAGCTTATACTATGTTTCTTTCAAGTAATAAATTTCAGGCCAAATTACAGGTCACTTTTTATGTTGAAATACACAGATAGTGTGACTGGCAGAGCTGAGAAATAATACAAAAAACACTCTATTTTGTCAGGCACCTATAACCCCCCCCCCCCCAACGGCGCTACTGAAATAATCAGATGTCAGTCTTGGTGACTACCATGATGACCAATGTGTTAAACGAAATATATAATCAAACATTGTGATAAATAAATTATGCTTGGTTGGGGAAAAATTAAATAAGATGCATTTTCTCAAATACAAGTGTGGGTATTAAATAATTTCTTGTTTGGTGATATTTACAATTAGAATTAATGGATGGAATAAAAGCAAATTTCATATACACAGTGTGGAAAGCATGAAAAAAATATATATTCCGATAAAAAAAAATAAACTCCGATATACGAGATCTTGGCATTGTCGGAATTGGATAAATTATTATGAAAGAAACCAAAAATAAATTGTTTTTTTAATGTAAAAAAAATACTGCTTGTGATAAAAAATACAGTTAAAATATGAATGACGCCTTATAGGAATTTTGCAGAGAACTGGAGTTCATTAATTCTCTGCGAGACATTCAGATTCAAAGGAGTTAATTTAGCTCATTAATTTCTTTGTTAATTAATAAAAAATTAATGGTTTTAATTAAACGTTAAAATTATATTCCCTTATTCTACATACATTTTCAGTGTGTTGACCTTTTTTATAAACAAGATACGGCCCTAGAGATTTTTTGAACTTGTTTTTCCCCTCTGAATTCATTTCTTCATGCCTTTCATACTCTGTATCAGAAATTCTGTTTCATTTCATTAATTAATTTTAGTTTCAGATTCTTCCAATTAGGGAATTTAATTCTATGGCCATACTGTGCTCTTAAACAAGAATCATTCCTTAAAGAATATCGTAAAGAAGCTACCCAGTGAATGAAATGACCATCAGATTCGCGACAACATGCTGGAAGGCATTGTGGTTGAGTCCTAATGATCATCATTGACCACAAGCAAACACACTTAAGGTTTATCCACCAGGAAAGCGAGAACCAACCAGCAAACCGGATGCTTCTCGTCACCACTTTTCAAGATGCACCCCCCTCCCCCTTAGAGGTCCCTTAAGAATACACTAATTCTTTTTACGCCTTACTATAACTGGACTCCACTATGTTAAAAATATCTGCAATAATCCTATTTAAAAGAAATGAAATGCAAAATATTTTCTGCATTAATTGCAAAAAGCCTTCTTTTGCATGCTTTCTAGAAAACTACCCGTTTTCTTAAGCTTCAAACTATAACTTTAAGAGCATCTTAAATTCTTAAAAACTAAAATAATACTCCAAGCAATTTAGAATTCCATCGGCTTGTTTATTCTTTCAACTTAACAGCGCATCTTACAAACATTGCCAGATTCCAGAAGGGTTACAATTGAAGCTATTATACAAAAAATAAACGAAATAATATTAATAAAATATGTTTATCAAAGAAAAAATCGTTTGCTTTTACTTTTTAATGATATTTTAACAGAAATAAAAATGGTAGCAGTCATAAAATGTCTGAAAAGGAATCGTCTGCTAAATGTCTATTAACAGATTTAGATTATGATATTTACAGAACACCTTCTTCCAATATGAGAATTTTTTCACGTTTTGTATAACCCAACATGAAATATGACAAGAATAAGGATGAACAATAATGGAAACAAGGAATTATGTGTAAAAGAAATGTTTATTAAATATACAAAGATTATTATATTATAAAATAATAATCACAAAATGATACACATGAAAAATATTGAAAAAAAATGTATATATATCAGACAATTTTTAGTACTATATACAAACACTAA
Source organism: Argiope bruennichi (assembly GCF_947563725.1). NCBI lineage: Eukaryota > Metazoa > Arthropoda > Arachnida > Araneae > Araneidae > Argiope > Argiope bruennichi. The sequence continues at coordinate 112,528,409 of NC_079156.1, forward strand.
AAAAATAAGTACTGTATTTGATATTATGAAATAATTCCCAAGAATGAACCCATATTCAACCCGTAATCGTATTTTTGACATCTGTAAGACCCTAGGAAGCATTTGATCATTTGAAAATGTAATTTATTTTAGCTCTAAGCCACAAAAACAATTATTCTCACTTCAATATTCAAATTTCGTGACCAAGTTTATTTTTGATTTTCGATAAATTGTGTATCATCTATTAGATCTATTAGATATTGAATTCCATACAGTCAGATCTTATTGGATCATATATATCTTATTGAATCTTGCATCTTATTGGGTATTGAATTCTACAAATTTGTTATAAAATTAAATATTTGTTTTTGATACAAAATGTATCAAAAATGATCAGTTCTATAAATGGGTTTGAAATAAATGAATAAGTTCAAATATGATTGCAACGTGCAACTTACGATCATGAAATCATATTCAACAATTTTTTTAAAAAAAATTTACGTTTTAGAAATACATTGCAAATAGCCATTTAAAATTTGCTTCCCTTCAATATTTTGTAAAATTCAAACTTTAAGTAGAATTTGTATTTTAGATATTAACACCAATCATATTTAAACTGTCGTCGTCACTATGATGTTTAAATTGAGCTGAACCATGTATGTGAAATACCACAGTGAAAACTAGTTTTCGTTTGCTTTTAACACATTAATATCAGTAAGAGAATTAATTTTTTAATATATTCCCATGATTTTAATTCTGCATGGGAAAAATTATAAAATGTCATCAATTAAATTTTAATAAAATTTTGTAAAAAATATATTTATATTCATTTATCAAAAATATAGGTGGTTTCAGTTTTAAAATTAGACATCTTTTTCAACACAAAATATGAAATGTGTATTGAGAAAAATATATTTTTGGCCTTTATTTAAAACCTCTATCCACTTAATTTGCAACATATCTGCTTTATTTACGGGTTTTTTTATTATTTTGAAAGAAAATTGTGCTTTTTCAAATAATCTTTATTAGCCATACGTTCATCTTAAAACTGCGCATGCGTTGCACTGTTTTTACTAATGAATGCAGCACTTCAAAAGTTAAAATGTAATTTTATAAATTTGAAATACTTAGTTCCAGAATTATCTTAGTAACACAGATAAAATTTTGTCAAAAGCAAAGTGCGTTATAATTCTTAGCTATTAGTTTACTCTGAGAAATTGAATATTTCGATTGCAAATGCTTCTTGCCGTATATAATCTGTGGTTGAAATCTCTGCACATTTACATCACACAGTGAAATGTTTAGAGTTAAAAATATCTTACTTTTCATTCGATTGCAAGACGTGAACTTAACAGATGAATGAAAAGATCCAGATGTGTACCATGAGAAAAACATAATATATATCGAGTCAAAGGAAATCAGAAAGCAAAACTGAAAGAAATGTTGGAATTCTATTTCCAAAATGGAATAAACATGGATATTAAGATAAGTCTAAGGTGGGCATATCTAATAAAAACAAAAGTGATCTGTTGATTTAATATAATAGAATTTGATCAAGAGATTGCAAAATTATTCCGAAAGTTTCTCTTAAGCCACCAAATGATTACCAGAATAACACGAAATTTCTGAAAACGCTGGCCAATATTACAATAAAAGCCAATGTTTGTGAAAATGTTTTTCTGTCAAAATTTCAAACTTGTAACTTTTTTTTTTATTTCAGCAAATAAGGATGCCTAAATATTATGTGAATTTGGCAATTTGAACAGAGGACTTTAAAGATATTTATACTTCCTTATATTATCTCCTTTTAGAGTTGTTCCATTCATGTTTGGAACAAACTTACTTCCCTGCAATGAATTATTTGTAAAATATTTGTAGTATATATGTTATTGCTTCTTTGACGATTGTACAACTACTGATGGGTATCAATGCATGTCATTCTTTTCTTCACAGGCGACAAAAAGCTCCATTCTCCTGTCCATTCTTATGATGACCATTTTCTCGTGGTCTGTACAGACCGTCTCCTCCATTTCTGTAGCTGCCATTGGTCTGACCCTCCGGATACTTGTTGTGAGTGTAGTTTCTGGGCCTCATCTCAGAGTCGTAATTGGGCAACTCGGGCACTTTCTTCAGAGGTGGAGTGGAATCTCCTCTGTCCCTGCCACCCCCTCCGAAAAGAATCTTTTCGAGGGCGAGGAAGGGTGCTTCGAAGGTCAAGCTGACGATGAGGGAAAGCACCATGGTTACCATGTAGTGACCCAAGATGTTATAGACCTAAAATGACAAGGAATAATCTTTTGATAAATATCTAAAACAAACTACATATAAAAGAAGTCGAATGTAAAGTGAAGGCACTGAAACAGCATGTGCAATAGTTGCTTTCAAGCGCAATAGCATAGTGAAGGTAAGTAGCATCCCATGGCATGGCATTATGTTTTCCCCTTTGATAATATATCTTCTAAAAAATTATTTAAACACCATAAAACTTTGACTAAATTGCGTCACATAAGGTAGCAGCAGGAAACATCTGTACTTCCTCTTCCCTGTAACTATACCATTGTGTCCTCATAGATATTCTTATTTAACTTGACCTGGTTTCATGTTTGTAAAAGTGAAATCTTGCAGTTGCTTTTCTTTATGCGCTTAATGCTGTAACAGTGCTTCGAAATTTTGAACAGATGAGAGTCCTCGATGATAATGCAATATTTTAATGTTTTCAGAATATAGGTAATCAATTTGTTAGTAATTGTAATTAAGTTTGGATTGCATATGGAAGATACCATCTGATAATGAATATAAGAAAAAAATTGATTACAAGGTTCTATGGTAATGGCGAATTAGGAAAAATATTATCGACTTCAAACAATTTTTTTATCGTTTTCTACTTTTATTAATAAAAAAACTCCGGTTTTACGAGCAGAAATCATTAACAGAAATAATAAAGGAAAAAACAAGAAAATGATTTTGTAAAAAAGAAGTTAAAAAAAATAATAAAGCCAACTTAAAAGCATGAGATACTGAAAACAATGCTATAAGAAAACTAAGAAATAATTCTAGGGAGATTTCCATATAAATGCACAACCGTTAAAAAGTGCTATTGCTCATAGAATACAAATATTTTATTCATAAATTATACAAGAATATAATTTAAGGATCAGTGGAAATGATCTCCTTGAAATTTTTTTGCATATTCTCTAATAAAAGTGCTATTCCTTTACTCGTATGAAATTATGGCATTAAATAAGATCACAAATGCCTCAAGTGGTGAGATTTGTGAAATTTTATATGTGAGAGTTTTGCCTTTCGTAGTATAGTAAACAAAGCAATAATTGATATATTATTTAATAATTGTAAATAAAAGTACATATATTATTTAGTATAATAATAACTAATATATTATTTCATTTTTATAATTAGTTTAATTACTCTTTGTTGATAGTTGAACAAATAAATGCGGCTACTATTATTATATCTTAAATAAGCCTATATATTATGGAAGAATGTTGGTGATTCCATGCATGAAAGAAAAAGTCATTGACTCTTTCTCTGCACAAATAATTTGTATTTTAATAAAATTAAAATGCAAATTAGAATTAAATCATTAAATTATAGAATTAAATAAATAATTTACTTAATTGCACTTAATGAGTCATTAAACTCGGAAAAGAATGTTAAATATGATAAAACTACCCACTTATTAACCTAGGTTATTGACTTTTTAGACTGTTCAACAATTAATTATGGAATGCACTTTTTAAAAGAAAGGTTTCATCTTGTTTTTGATACGGCTGAAAACACGAATGGAATCTAATTACAGTGCGAGCAGATTAAAAAGTGTGTATGCAGCGAAATAAAAGTGGGAGTAATTATCCAAGTATTGCAGGTTTTTTTTTAATGTTAATTTTAATTTGGTTAAAACAATGCGATTTAATTTTTGTAGATGAATTTGCATTTCAAGCCAATAATAAAAATATTTCTACAGTTTGGGAATAAAAAATTAAAAAAAAATAAATAAAGCAAAACTTATACAGAAATGAAATTGATATCCTTAAAATGTTAATTTTTTGAGTTTTAAGATAATGCAATAATATTTTTTTGTGAGATAATACTTTTGGAAGATACAAACATCAATTTTTATAAGCAAGACGCAGCGATTACCTATCCGGAGATAGTTAATTTTATATCATTGCTTTATTAAACTTTTTGTTTGACGTCTATTTCGGCCTTCTTGATTTCTTTTGCTTCATCTGTCCTCTGATTGAATAGAATTTTTGATGACATGGCGAGCTGTCTCCCGGGCATTTCTAATAATATTTTACTAAATTGGATATAAAATGAAATTTTAAAAAAATAATTAAAAAATTAAGTGAATTCTACAGAAATGAAATTGGTATTCTAGAAAGATAATTTTTTTCAGTTTTAAGATAACGCAAAAATAATTTTTGTGGGATAATACTTTTGGAAGATGCATCCATTTCCATAGGCAAGTCACAGTGATTACCTATCCGGCGATGGTTAAGATTTGCTCTATTAAACTTTTCTATATCAATTTTTTATTACTTTTACTTCTCCTTTCCTCTGATCGAATAGAGTTTTTGATAACACGGCGAGCTGTCTCCTGAGCACTTCTAACAATATTTTGCAACTCCCTTAATTAACTAAGTGAAGCGTTGAATTAAGTGTTCAATGACACAAACTGAAAGGTTTTGAATTATAGTTTGTTTATATTTGACAGTTCCCATTCGGTAATAAGTAATAAAAGCGACTTCTGTGCCACGTATGCTAGCATTTCTTATACATAGATATAAGTGATAACAGTGAGATAAATATTTTTTAAAAAAATTATTTTAAACTCTCTTTTAGAATGGAATCTATGATGGGTTTTCTTACTAATTCGCCTTTAACCTACATTCAGAGTGAAAAATATCTAGAAAGTGAATGATATAAAGAGCTGGCGGTTTAACCCTTCTTGTTTAATATGTTTTTCTTGTAGGTGAAGCAATAGGGAGAAATAGCTTATTTCCTTCCTTTGTTCAAATAGTAACAATAAAAAATTTTAACAAAATTTAAAGAAAGTAGAGGTATTCCCTAGTTTTGCTTTTATGAATCTTAAGTAGAGAACGTCGGGGAAATGCCATTTTTGTCAATTAGCTGCTATCTCCCTGATGTACATCCAAGGACGTAACGCATACGTTCTTTCCTATTTTGGATTATAAATTATAAATTTCGTAATTCACTTATAAAAAGAATTAATTTTATGATAACGACTATTTTACATGGCAATATAAAAAAATTATAAAATTAAAAGAATAAAAAAATTTAAATCATTTTTGAAATACACGCTTTTCTCAAATACTTGAAATTGAAAAAAAAAAAAAAATATTCCGATCAGCGACTAAGACAGAAATTTAAAATAGTGACCTGCTTCTAGAAATATTTTAAGTAAATTTGAATAACATTCTTAGTATTTTAGAATAATTTTAATGAATGCTCTGAATTTTTTATTTATTATGATGTCATTATAATATCATTTCCAGTATATTATGCTCTTACGTGTAAGCTAAACCTAAATGTATCATAGAAAGTTATTTTCTATTTTTAAATATATTAAGCAAATCTTTGATTGGTAAAAAAATGCAATTTTCTACATATTATACGTTAGCAAATTTTATGTCATTACTATAATTTCAAGGAATTTTATCTGGCCGCTGTGGTCTGGTGGCAAGGTCTCGGCTTCGAAACGGGAAGTCTCAAGTTCGAGATACGATTCCACCGAAGAACCGTCGTGTAAGCGAGTCTGGTGCACATTATTCCATCGGGGCCAAATGCAATTTCCGCTGGTGTGGAAGTTTGGAGAGGGGTTACCAGCTCAGATGTCGTCCTTGTCATCTGACCGCGGCTCAAAATTACGAGATCCCCGCCAAAATAGCAATAGTGTTGCTTTAAAACAGGACGTTAATATAACTAAACTAAACATTTCATTTTTACCAGCATTTTTCCCCCCTCTGGTTATCAGGATATTACGAGAGAGCCTTTCTTCCTATGTAATCAAGATTTATATGATTAGTTAATAATTGGGTTCTAAAAATATTAAAATATTATATGGTCTTCAAAAAGGCAGGCACGTTGCAAAATTGCAGAAATGCAACGTATCAAGAATTGAATGAAAAACTGATTTCAAAATTTCTTCTTTACAGAAATGAAAGGCATCAAGTTAAACAAAAGCGTGTACTGAAATTACAGTTTAATAATAATTATAGTATTCTCTATGTTGAATTGTTTTGACAAATGATGATTGAAAGTGTTTTCCGATGAACTGAGGAAAACTATAATAAAAAAATATTTTTAAAGCTAGTCACAATAAATGTTAAATTGTGCACTCAAACATGTAAATGCAAGAACTACTGGTTACTATTTATATAAAGTGTGATATAACAGTTTTCTAATCGCGCCTCGTGTGGCATATTTAGCCAAGCAGGTGAATCAAGAAATCATGATGCTGTGAAGCATAACATTTTCAGGTAATCAAAGCGAATCGTGTAAATCTATCAGTGTACCAACTAAAGTAGAGCCTCTGACTTGGTTCCAATATATTGTTCAGCGAGTTCGTTTTCAGTAGATGTTTTTAATGGCACATATGTGTGTTTTTCTTGGTGAAAAACAAGGAAAACTTTCAGCAATGCTTCTAATTCGTTGTTAAAGCTCACATCAACAAACAGTTTTAAATAAAAGTTAAAACATTGCTAATGAGTATATATATTGCTTTCTTGTATAAGAAGTATACAAAACGGAAATATTGTAATCGTCAAAAAAAAAAAAAAAAAATGGTTGGGCTTTCTTTTATTTTACGGTTGTACTTTGGAAGATTTTGCATTATAAATATGTTTTACAGGAATGTAAAACTTTAAATTAGGCTTCATAAGAAATGCAAAAAAAAAAAATAATAATAATAATAATAATAATAATAATTTAATAATAACAAAGAATTGCATACAGAGATAGGCTGTATGATACTAAGCAGAGCAAACGAAGATTTGAAAAAAATGAAATTTGATGTCGCAAATTTCAAGTTATCATGTAAGATCATTGCTTTCTTTAAAGCACATGGTATCAATCTGGTGGGTAAACGACATCATGTTCTCACATGACTAATATTTCGTAATCACCAACATATAGAAAAGCGGTGGTTTTTGACCATCTCAAAATCAATCGAGTTTAGTAATCGTTGAGTTAAAATCGTTGCAGTTCCAAAACTATTTGCAAGCTAGAAAAATTGTAGATGAAAATTTAAAATATATACAGTGGCTCAAAAAATTGAGAGTACACCTTACTTTTACTTGATAAATCCGACTTTCAATATAAATAACACATAACTGGGAAGTGCAAACATGTTTTTATTTTTACACATAACAAATGGCTTAATTTAGAGTAAAAATAAAGAAAAATCAGCGAAAAATTTCAAAATTGAAAAGTTTCAGAAGCATTTTAAATAAACATACGCAGAATTTGGCCTCAAAAAATTGAGAATACACCAATGAAAGTTTTGCAATATCAGGCATAGAAACAAAGTGTCAATATTAAGGTGCATGTCTTTTGGCTCTTATAATGGCCTCTAAACATCATGGTACCGATTCAACCAATTTTTAATGGTATCTGATGATATTTTACCCTATTCTTCTTGCACCACTTGTTTTAAATGGGTTTTGTTTCTAATTTTGTGTTTTTGAACCACTTTTTCGTGTATGGCCCAAGAATATTCAATGGCATTGATGTCGGGGTACTGTGGTGGTGTGTGTAACTGCTGTTTACAATGAAAAAGGCACCATATTTTGACATTACGTGCATTCTGTTTGGGGTCGTTGTCCTGCTAGAAAATGGAATTTCCATCTTAACCTAAATTTTTACACTTTCCTTTAGATTGCTGCGACCCAATGGTTCATCCAACTTGTTGCAGAAACTTTTCAAATCATAGGCAGAAATGTAAGTGCTTAAACTTTGCAAAATGCCTTTAGGCAAGCTGGTTATAAAAGTAGCATTGTTAGAAAGAAACCTTTCATCAGCTTGCAAATTCAGAAAAAGCATCTGAATTTTGCAAAAACTCATCTATTGAAGACCAATAAACTTTGGAAGAAAGCTATATTTAGTAATGAAATAAAACTCAACATTTTTGGCAATGACAGCCATCGTACTGTATGGAGAAAGCCTAATACTGCTTGGATCTAAAAAATTTACCTCCTACAGTTAAACATGATGGTGACTCCGTGATGATTTGAGGTTGCATGGCTTCATCCGGGGTAGGAAATTTAATTTTTATTGATGGCATTATTAACGATATGGTTTACTTGTATATACTTCGCAGCAATCTAAAGAAAAGTGCTAAAATCTGAGTTTAGATGGAAATTTCATTTTCCAGTAGGACAACGACCCCAAACAGAATGCATGTAACGTCAAAATAAAGTGTCTTTTTCATTGTAAACAGCAGTTACACGCAGCACCACAGTTCCCCGACATCAATACCATTGAATATTCGTGGACCATACTCGAAAAAGTGGTCCCAAAACACAAAATTAGAAACAAAACCCATTTAAAACAAGTGTTTCAAGAAGAATGAGGTAAAATATCTTCAGGCAACCGCCAAAAATTGGTCGAATCGGTACCACGACGTTTAGAAGCCATTATAAAAACCAAAAGACATGCAACTAAATACTGACATGTTCTTTCTATGCGAGATATTACAAGAATTTCATTGGTGTATTCTCAATTTTTTGAGGCCAAATTCTGCGTATGTTTATTTAAAATGCTTCTGAAACTTTTCAATTTAGAAGTTTTTCGTTGATTTTTCTTTATTTTTACTCTAAATTAAACCATTTGCTATGTGTAAAAATAAAAACATGTTTGCACTTCCCGGTGTTAAGTTATTTACATTGAAAGTCGGATTTATCAAGTAAAAGTAAGGTGTATTCTCAATTTTTTGAGCCACTGTATATCTTTAAATATCACTATAACTTCTTACGACCCATGCCCTTTATTTTCTGCCTGCATATTTTTAAATTTCAAAAACCCCAAACCAAAACGTCATGTTCTCACACGATTTTAAAAAAAATACCGAAACGGAATTTAAAATTAGCACGATATCTACAAGACGATGAGATCTAGATAGATAAAATTTGGAATCAATTCCTTCCGGATGTTGACCATTCTATTGGTCTGTACTTTCTCAAGCATGTAAATGCGATAATTCAAAAAGACTAAATATTTGAAATTTGGTATGTGATTTTGTGATTACAGTTGCAGTTTTATATCAAATTTTGATTAGTCGGTCGGAAAAAAAGAGTATCAAAAATATATATTCGATTTTTGTTACGTGTGTATAAATCGCGTTGCAAACAAAGCTTCCTAAAGTACATATAAAAGCCCTCCTCCGGAAAGACATGCTTGAGGAATGGCAAGGATATTGGAGCAATGGTGTCACAGGCAGAAAAATTTTTAATATCCTGCCTTCAGTCAACCTTAATCCCACTAACTGGAACAGAGAGGAAATTATTTTCTTCTCAGAACACGGCCCTTTTCCTGCCTACCTCAAATGGTTCAATCTGCCTGAGAGTGACCAGTGCAGTTGTGGTGGGATAGGCACCGCACTTCATTATGCTACAGAAGGCCTCTTTACAATCTCCTGGCATATGAAAAAACCATCACCAAGCCATGAACAGGAATGGCTGAAAAGAGTCGCCAGCAATTTCCTTACCAGGCAAAAAAAATCCACAGTATAATCAAATTTATAAGTGAAAATAGAGACCTATTCTTGCCTCCATAGCACTCAACATCAAGTCTTATACCAAAAAAGACTAAGGGAAAAAACAAGCACGCAGTCTCCTGTCACACATTTCAATCAATCAGAGATTGTCTTCATTTCCATTTCTCAAATTATTTTCCATCTGATTTTTTTTAATTGCATCCTGATCTACTATATCATAAAAAATAAGTGAACACAGATTTTATGTACATTTTTACACATTTTATCACTCAGCACTATATTTCTAAGTTAATTACTACAAATTATATTTCTAAGTTGAAAAATTATGTAAACGGTCTCATCATGATATAATTTCTTATATAATTGTAAATTCTGTATATAATTATTTTTGTTTCGTTTCCCTACTGTAAATATTTTGTTAATTAAATAAAATTCCCGTAACATGCCCATCAAACCCTTTCAGTGAACAGAATGGTCACGGATACGGGGGCATGAGACGGCGTTCTGTTCTGTATAAATCGTGTCCAAGCGATTCATCGTCAGAGATCGCACACTAATAGGTTCTTCCTTACTTATTGTTCACAAATGGCATGCGATTAATAATGCATAAATGCTTATATTAGAGAATATGTGAGAAAGTTTTGAGGAAACCACTTCAGTTGGTTTCACTACATCTTTCTGAAAGATGACTTAATCTATTGAAATACTCTGGTGGGCAATCATACTATTTATTAGTCAAATGAAAAGAATTGATCAGTATTCATCTGATATTATTAATAAAAAAAATCAATTGAAACCTTACCCAGAAGTAATGACTAGTGTAAGTGTTGCTGTGTGCGAAGGCTTCGTGCACCCAGATGACCAAAGGATGGAGGAGGTAGAAGACGTAAGAGAGACGAGCCATCGGAGTCCAGAACTTCCACGAGAGGATGCGATTGATGATGCCTGCAGAAAGAAAGGAAATTTAAGTCAACAATTTTAAAGAAATTTATTCAGTTTTAAATATGTTGAGAGTGAAAATACGTAATGTTTAGCAATCTGATGTGATCTTGTTGACATTGTCTAAAGTGCTTCTATCTACAATTTTCAGGAGTGTCCAACTGTGTCTGTAATGGTTGGACACGAGTGAAAATACGTAATGTTTAACAATCTGATGTGATCTTGCTGACATTGTCTAAAGTGCTTCTATCTACAATTTTCAGGGGTGTCCAACTGTGTATCTAATGGTTGGACACGAGTGAAAATACGTAATGTTTAGCACTCTGATGTGATCTTGTTGACATTGTCTAAAGTGCTTCTATCTACAATTTTCAGGGGTGTCCAACTATGTCTCTAATGGTTGGACACGAGTGAAAATACGTAATGTTTAGCAATCTGAGGTGATCTTGTTGACATTGTCTAAAGTGCTTCTATTTACAATTTTCAGGAGTGTCCAACTATGTCTCTAATGGTTGGACACGAGTGAAAATACGTAATGTTTAGCAATCTGATGTGATCTTGTTGACATTGTCTAAAGTGCTTCTATCTACAATTTTCCGGAGTGTCCAACTGTGTCTCTAATGGTTGGACACGAGTGAAAATACGTAATGTTTAACAATTTGATGTGATCTTGCTGACATTGTCTAAAGTGCTTCTATCTACAATTTTCAGGGGTGTCCAACTGTGTATCTAATGGTTGGACACGAGTGAAAATACGTAATGTTTAGCAATCTGATGTGATCTTGTTGACATTGTCTAAAGTGCTTCTATCTACAATTTTCAGGGGTGTCCAACTATGTCTCTAATGGTTGGACACGAGTGAAAATACGTAATGTTTAGCAATCTGATGTGATCTTGTTGACATTGTCTAAAGTGCTTCTATCTACAATTTTCCGGAGTGTCCAACTGTGTCTCTAATGGTTGGACACGATTGAAAATACGTAATGTTTAACAATCTGATGTGATCTTGTTGACATTGTCTAAAGTGCTTCTATCTACAATTTTCTTTAGTGTCCAACTATGTCTCTAATGGTTGGACACGAGTGAAAATACGTAATGTTTAGCAATCTGATGTGATCTTGTTGACATTGTCTAAAGTGCTTCTATCTACAATTTTCCGGAGTGTCCAACTGTGTCTCTAATGGTTGGACACGAGTGAAAATACGTAATGTTTAGCAATCTGATGTGATCTTGTTGACATTGTCTAAAGTGCTTCTATCTACAATTTTCAGGAGTGTCCAACTATGTCTCTAATGGTTGGACACGAGTGAAAATACGTAATGTTTAGCAATCTGATGTGATCTTGTTGACATTGTCTAAAGTGCTTCTATCTACAATTTTCTTTAGTGTCCAACTATGTCTCTAATGGTTGGACACGAGTGAAAATACGTAATGTTTAGCAATCTGATGTGATCTTGTTGACATTGTCTAAAGTGCTTCTATCTACAATTTTCCGGAGTGTCCAACTGTGTCTCTAATGGTTGGACACGATTGAAAATACGTAATGTTTAGCAATCTGATGTGATCTTGTTGACATTGTCTAAAGTGCTTCTATCTACAATTTTCTTTAGTGTCCAACTATGTCTCTAATGGTTGGACACGAGTGAAAATACGTAATGTTTAGCAATCTGATGTGATCTTGTTGACATTGTCTAAAGTGCTTCTATCTACAATTTTCCGGAGTGTCCAACTGTGTCTCTAATGGTTGGACACGAGTGAAAATACGTAATGTTTAGCAATCTGATGTGATCTTGTTGACATTGTCTAAAGTGCTTCTATCTACAATTTTCAGGAGTGTCCAACTATGTCTCTAATGGTTGGACACGAGTGAAAATACGTAATGTTTAGCAATCTGATGTGATCTTGTTGACATTGTCTAAAGTGCTTCTATCTACAATTTTCAGGAGTGTCCAACTGTGTCTCTAATGGTTGGACACGAGTGAAAATACGTAATGTTTAGCAATCTGATGTGATCTTGTTGACATTGTCTAAAGTGTTTGTATCTACAATTTGGAAACTCCATTTTGTATATATTAGCAATCCTCGCAGTAAGAACCCAGTTACACTCTAGATTTATTTATTATTTTGAGGTACTTTTTTGCTTTGTTAGCTCAGGCTAGCTCATTAGATGCAATTTCATGATTTAAAAAATCAATTTTTTCCTAGTGTTTTTGACTTAAAATATTTTTTTTAAATATAAATTTATGTAGTTTCAATATTTTCAGTGAGTTTCGAAGATATGTTAGAATTTTGTTTAATAACTCAAGTAATAAAATATGTGAAAATTATTTCTTAAGAGATGCCAAAAAGAGTTAAAATCGATACAATGTTTAAATATTTTATTTTTTTCGAAAACATGATATGAAAAAGGGAAAGAAACAGTGTGCTTTCAATCAAAAGCAACTCATGGGCCTAAACCCACAGTGTAGGTTCAGAAGAAAATGTCGGTCTAAGGTTTAATTAAAAATTTATTATTTTAAAGAAAGTTATAATTTTGTAAAAAACTTTCTTGTTTTTGAAATATTTGTAAATGTCAATAGCCAATTGGTAACGTTCGGATCGGAAGATTAAGGATTTGTGATCAAAAATTCCTCTATATATGCTGCTATAGTGCACGTTAATTTTATTGGGATCAAAAATTGGGTGACCCTTGAATCAATGATCTTTCAAATAATGAGCCTTTTATCAAATAACTTTGTTTTCGTTTAAAAAGGAACTTCATTCAACCATAAAATAAACTTCAGAAATATTTGCTCCATTTTTTTAACTGATAAGTCATGTTTCGAATTTTTACTTGAACTGCAACTGATTTTTCTCTGGTTTAAATACAACTGTTTATTTTAGTGTTCATTTTTCAGAATTTTACGTGTCTGCAAGTTTCGAATTTCTGTGTTTCGATGATAAAATTAAATTCAGCTTGACATTCACTTGAAATTTGGTAATGGAAAAGTAGGATGTGATATAAAAATTGAAATTACAATTCATAATTTTCCTCCTTTCACTCAAATTAAAAAAAAAAATATTTCAGCTTAAAAAATAAATATAGCCATACCTCCATTTCCTGTCAGGCACACAAAAAGCATCCAGAAAATTCCAGCTGACCAGACCAGTTTCGAGACGCCGGCGTACACAGCAGCGATGGTGGGTGTCCAGGGATATCCATTGTTCCAGTTGTACACTCCGTACAGAACTGCGCATTGTGTGGTAGAGAAGAACAACCACCCGATGACCCTCCAAACCTAAAAAATAACATTTGTGAAAATGGTGGAATCCAATGCTTCATTAGATACAGTAGAAACATTTCATTACCTTAATCGTAGAAAACAAGATTTACTATTATATTAGCATTAGGGGTCATTTTTAGGAGGAGCTTTATTTTTTTCTTCTGCAATTTGCGTTTATTCACGTAAAGGAGCCACAGAACATATTGTTGAAGAAAGACATCCATACATTGCTATAATACCTTGAAGTTTGAGGTTCGAACTCGCAACATTAGGGTTCATAGCCGAGTAACAAAGCCACTAGACAAAAGTGTGCACTCCTTTCCGGACGTTGTTATCTGGCTTATGAAGTTACCACCACAAACTCTTTGGCAATATGCCAAACTTGTGAACCAATGCAAAAGCAAATGCAAGTATTTTGTTTTTCTGTCAATAATAATCCATTCCTAAAGATGTCATCCAACTTTAAAAGTAATTAATTATCTAAATCTGAATAAAATAAAAATAATCTGAAATAAGATTGCTACTAATCGATCACCTGTTTCGGTCATTTGGCAATAAGTGAGGCGCCTGTTTCACTGACGATATTCGTTATTTTATCAAATATGTTCGTGTGTTATATCTGAATTCAGATTAATCCTTAAAGGCAAGAAGTCTGGCATCTGCATGACTGATGACCTTAACTAGGCTTATTTTGGGGACAAGGTTTACAGTGTGAGAAGCCCGAAAAATTATGCTAGGAATTATTAATCAATTAAGATCTATTTTTACAAAGAAACTGTAAATACTTTATGCCCATAAGAAAAGTTCCTTATAATTGCATGGGCTCAGAAGAGATCAGTAATATTTAAATTCTATAACCACACATATTATACTTTGTTTATCATCAAACACATAGATCTCATCATTCATCTTAAAAAAATTATTCCAAAATTATTCATATATGTGTTGTTATTTTCTATTCGACTCTAGATTTAAGATTCATTTTACACTTTCATTAGGTATTGCAATTAATTGGCAAGAAATAGAATATCTTTATAATCCTTTGGAAGGCCTTTTTTTTCTAATCATGGTATATTAAAATATTTTTAGGATTGAGATTGGCTTAAGAGAACTGATTCGATTATCTTATTAGATAAATTTGATTTTCTTCATTAATTAATTTGGTTAATTAATAACTAAGCAGAAAATCAAAAAACACCATTTTGTGTGAGAAATGGTGTAACTTGACTGACCAAATTGGTCAGTCATTGAGAAATGGTGCAAAAAAATTGAAGTAACTTTCTATCTTATTGAAAGATTTGTCAGAATTTATGCCAACCTACATAACTTCATGTAAAGATTCATGAATTTGGTAGTATGCATACTTCCTAGGCTCCAAAAAGGATTAATGATTTTTAAAAAGGTAATGACTTATAAAATAATTAATTTACTCGAAATATTGTTTGTTTCATGTGAAACAGCAAACCTGCTTTTCAACATATATAAAGTCAGGAGTTTTGTGTAACATTATTTATGTAATATATAATACGGGAAAAGTATCTTAATCTAAATTGCAAGCTGCTTCAATATAATTGCTTTAAAAAGTCAATAGATAAGTATGGTATACTTAATTATGTTATTTAGAGACAGATTGCGCTGAAGAAGGATTTTCATTATTATGAATTTTATAATATTTACAG
The DNA here is from genome assembly GCF_947563725.1 of Argiope bruennichi. Taxonomy (NCBI): domain Eukaryota; kingdom Metazoa; phylum Arthropoda; class Arachnida; order Araneae; family Araneidae; genus Argiope; species Argiope bruennichi. The sequence goes on from NC_079156.1 coordinate 112,544,023, forward strand.
CATAATATAGCAGCATTATGTAGTACTATAATATAGCTTTTTTTTAAATTCTAATCTGAAGAACTGAAATACAAGGATAAAAATCATGCTATTATTTAATATAATATAAATTTTATATTATAAATCATATTTCTTACCCTAGGGACGACGATTTTCGGGTATTTGACGAGAATGTATCCCAGCAACATGCCGACGAAATAAGGTCCAGCGTGCCCGTAAGGTTTGAAATAAGTTGGAACTTCGAGGAAAGTTCGGTCACTGAAAATTCAAATATTTTCTTTAATAATATTAATGATATAATTATTTGATTTGATAATATGACTGCCTGTATGAATTCCATGAATTTTCAAATTAATGGAGTTATTGCTATGTAAAACAATGTTTATCAAACACTTCACCAATATCTTCCTTTTAAAGAAGAACAAATTAATGGACTCTCATACAATTTTGCTATAGAGCAATATTAATTCGTATAATGCAAGAAAAACATTGCGACTGCTTCTGATATAGCTTATAAGATAAATTTGACAATTGATAAATTTTTGCTTTTCCCGTAAATCAAAATAAAGTATTGCAATCGTCAAAAAATTCAAATTCGAGATTTTGTCAAAATCTCCAATTTTCAGATTTTCTTGAATTCGAAAACCTTGTTTTCCAAATTGTGTTTGTCTATCTGTTTGATGGGCACAAAAGTTTGAATGAAGTCCGTCAAAGTGGTGGCCATTTTTTTTTTGTCTTTATATTCTCATGTATTTGAAATGCGATCACTCATAAACGCAAGAAAATTAAATAAAATTTAGTTGATGGTCTTGTTGCCAAAATTGTAATTGTCTGCTAAATCTTGGATCCAACAGGTGGAAAGAAAGACTCCTAAAATTCATATACTCTGTATTCACTCTACTTTATTTTTAGTTATATTACGAAGCACACAAAATACAGCATCCCAACAGGAAGTTCGATGAGGGCAATTATATTACGAAGCACAAAATACAGCAAAATGCATCTCAACAACAGGAAATCCGATGAGGGTAATTATATTACGAAGCACAAAATACAGCATAATGCATCTCAGCAACAGGAAGTCCGATGAGGGTAATTATATTACGAAGCACAAAATACAGCATAATGCATCTCAACAACAGGAAGTCCGATGAGGGTAATCATATTACGAAGCACAAAATACAGCATAATGCATCTCAACAACAGGAAGTCCGATGAGGGCAATTATATTACGAAGCACAAAATACAGCATAATGCATCTCAACAACAGGAAGTCCGATGAGGGTAATTATATTACGAAGCACAAAATACAGCATAATGCATCTCAGCAACAGGAAGTCCGATGAGGGTAATTATATTACGAAGCACAAAATACAGCATAATGCATCTCAGCAACAGGAAGTCCGATGAGGGTAATCATATTACGAAGCACAAAATACAGCATAATGCATCTCAGCAACAGGAAGTCCGATGAGGGTAATTATATTACGAAGCACAAAATACAGCATAATGCATCTCAACAACAGGAAGTCCGATGAGGGTAATCATATTACGAAGCACAAAATACAGCATAATGCATCTCAACAACAGGAAGTCCGATGAGGGCAATTATATTACGAAGCACAAAATACAGCATAATGCATCTCAACAACAGGAAGTCCGATGAGGGTAATTATATTACGAAGCACAAAATACAGCAAAATGCATCTCAACAACAGGAAGTCCGATGAGGGCAATTATATTACGAAGCACAAAATACAGCATAATGCATCTCAACAACAGGAAGTCCGATGAGGGTAATCATATTACGAAGCACAAAATACAGCATAATGCATCTCAACAACAGGAAGTCCGATGAGGGCAATTATATTACGAAGCACAAAATACAGCATAATGCATCTCAACAACAGGAAGTCCGATGAGGGTAATCATATTACGAAGCACAAAATACAGCATAATGCATCTCAACAACAGGAAGTCCGATGAGGGCAATTATATTACGAAGCACAAAATACAGCAAAATGCATCTCAACAACAGGAAGTCCGATGAGGGTAATCATATTACGAAGCACAAAATACAGCATAATGCATCTCAGCAACAGGAAGTCCGATGAGGGTAATTATATTACGAAGCACAAAATACAGCATAATGCATCTCAGCAACAGGAAGTCCGATGAGGGTAATTATATTACGAAGCACAAAATACAGCATAATGCATCTCAGCAACAGGAAGTCCGATGAGGGTAATTATATTACGAAGCACAAAATACAGCATAATGCATCTCAGCAACAGGAAGTCCGATGAGGGTAATCATATTACGAAGCACAAAATACAGCATAATGCATCTCAGCAACAGGAAGTCCGATGAGGGTAATTATATTACGAAGCACAAAATACAGCATAATGCATCTCAGCAACAGGAAGTCCGATGAGGGTAATTATATTACGAAGCACAAAATACAGCATAATGCATCTCAACAACAGGAAGTCCGATGAGGGTAATCATATTACGAAGCACAAAATACAGCATAATGCATCTCAACAACAGGAAGTCCGATGAGGGCAATTATATTACGAAGCACAAAATACAGCATAATGCATCTCAACAACAGGAAGTCCGATGAGGGTAATCATATTACGAAGCACAAAATACAGCATAATGCATCTCAACAACAGGAAGTCCGATGAGGGCAATTATATTACGAAGCACAAAATACAGCAAAATGCATCTCAACAACAGGAAATCCGATGAGGGTAATTATATTACGAAGCACAAAATACAGCAAAATGCATCTCAACAACAGGAAATCCGATGAGGGTAATTATATTACGAAGCACAAAATACAGCATAATGCATCTCAGCAACAGGAAGTCCGATGAGGGTAATTATATTACGAAGCACAAAATACAGCATAATGCATCTCAACAACAGGAAGTCCGATGAGGGTAATCATATTACGAAGCACAAAATACAGCATAATGCATCTCAACAACAGGAAGTCCGATGAGGGTAATTATATTACGAAGCACAAAATACAGCATAATGCATCTCAACAACAGGAATTCCGATGAGGGTAATCATATTACGAAGCACAAAATACAGCATAATGCATCTCAGCAACAGGAAGTCCGATGAGGGTAGTTATATTACGAAGCACAAAATACAGCATAATGCATCTCAACAACAGGAAGTCAGATGAGGGTAATCTATTCCGATCCATCCCAAGACACACGGAAAAAACTGAATGACCGGACCACCGCGATAGCAACACTGACGAAAATGTGGTTGAGTCCTGAAGGCCATCACCGGCCACGGTACAATCCTTCCCGTAGAAAGGACGTCCCGTTATCGATGGGACCTCCACTTTTTCCTGTGCCCACCAGGGTGACGAGAACAAACCACCATACCGGAAGCTTTTCATTCTCATTTTTGAGATGCCACCAATTAGAGGTCAAATGATAGTACCCTGACTTGTGGACTGCGTCACCTTCGAGGGTTTGTCGTCTCCCTTCCAATACCATATCACCCCCGCTATATGTTCTGCGAATGTAAAGAAGTATAGAAGGAAAAAGGAAAAGAAGCTACTAGTTTTGAAAATGACGAGAAGTACTCCAGAAAGTTTTTTTTTTTTAATTTAAAAAGGCAAATGCAAACACTTGTCTTGTCCTTTATATGAACAGTGAAGGTGACAATTTAAAAAAAGTAACATCTCACAAGCAATATGCACTGTTACAAATTATGTTTTAGGCTTCCATAGACTTGCCCGATTATACATGTTCCTTATTTTGCGATTCCCTATATGATGCGAGTGCTTTCCTACATTGAAGAGAGTACATCATACTGTGCTATTCCTCTAAACCGGAGTGGCATAGCATGTTGAAATCCTAATATCGACTAGTTTCTTAAAAATTAAGTTTATTTATATTTTTAAAAGCTATAATAGTACAGTAGTGAACTATTCGTTTTTTTCTCCCTGTTATGACAAATTTTAACCCTTTGCACTCGGAAAAGTAATTCGATGCAAAATTATTCACCTAATACAAAGGCTTGTTCATTATTCCGAAAAATAAATATATAAAGTTGTTTCAAGTTGAATTTTCCCGAAAAGTTAATTTACATCTCTTTACCATTCTATAGGTATTTTTAACAATCAATATTGGAAAATAGATAAGTAAAACGTCAAAATGAGGCACTGTCTTGAATGGTAACCATAAGTAATTTCTCGAGTGAAAAGGGTTAAATAAAATTAATTGACACTAAAGTGATGTTATATAAATAATATTTCGAATTCATATTTTATGATGTGAAAAATCGACTTGAAAGCATATTTCATAAGGCATAAAATGAGATGGAATAATTATAATTTTTGTCTAACAAATATTTTAACGAATATAAAATATGTCACTAAAGAAAAATGAATTTCAAGAGTGATCTTTTGCTTACTCTGGGTCAGGAAAGAGACCAAGCAGACTGGGTGGAAAATCATTGATGAGGTTGATGATGGCAGCGACGGCGGCAAAGCCGATTGTTAAGACGACGCCAACAAATGCACCAAGTTTTGGCCATCTGTAAGTCAACGGAATGATCAATATTGCAATATTTTGTTAGTCATTAAAAAAAATTAAAATTTAAGATTAGCGTTCTTTTTTTGCTAAACCCGACAAAACTGTATTAACAGTCTAAAAACTCGCCAAAGGTTTTAAATAAATGGTAACAAATGCTTTTCGGATTTGCGATTAAAATTGTCAGATTTTTACATTAAGCAAGAAATCGACAACAAAATAATCCACTTTGGTGACTGCATATTATTTTTAAGTCGACCCAAAAACGGCGTATGTTAAGTAAATTTTTTACATAACATACCCCTTTAATAAATATGTAATTTTCATATTTATCTCCGTATGTTCATTATTTCTCAAATTTAATCACCGTATTGTCTATATGCAAAATTTGATAATAGGATACATCCCAATAAGGAGCATCTCACATTCAGAAGTTGATTGTAAATATAAGTTGGTGCAAAAGTATTACCGTTTTCACTAACTGTTGTTTAGATATTTTTGTGAATGGTTTTTGATCAATCATACGGGTTATTTTGATGTTAGTTATCTGGTCCTTTAAATAATAATAATAATATCATTTGTTGTAATAATGAAAGCATTGAACATTTTTTGTTGCTTCCAAGCCATTAAAATTAGTTCAAATGACTATATAAATGATTATAAGACAATTTATTTTCATGACTATGTAAAACAAGTTATGAAGAAATAAAATATTTTAGATGTTTTTAATGTTTTTTTCCTATGAAAATAGATTATGGGCCTTATTTATTATTCTTAAAAAATTACTATACAGTTGAGAAATGAGGTAACATATACCATACAGCTCGGATTTTGCACCATCAAACTGTCTTTTATTCTTTATGTTTCTATTGCGTTTATTATATTTTGTATTCTTTATGTTTCTATTGCGTTTATTATATTTTGCATATTTTGTATTCTTTGTCTTTTATTTGAATTTATTATATTTTGTATATTTTTTATTCTTTGTCTTTTATTTGCTTATATTATATTTTGTATATTCTTTTATTCTTTATGTATTTTTTTTTATTTTTTATTTCTTTTATTTAAGTTTATTATATTTTGTATATTTTTTTTTTATTCTTTATGTATTTATTTTATTCTTCATGTCTTTTAACTGTTCTTTTTCCTAAAATTCTTTATTACTGGTGCTTTATAAGGTTTATCTGTTTCCATCCATATATTTTTATTGTGATCGTCGTTAAAATTATATATAATTAAGGGTAATTTTCTTATATAAATAATAAATAAGCAAAGCTGCAGATCGAAAACAAAGAAAATCTTAGAAATCTCGCATATTATTGAAAAAAAAACCATTTCCACCTAGAAAGTTTAAGATATAATATAAAAAAATTAGCAAAATATTTTTTTAAATGTTCTAATGTAATTACGAATTAACTCGTTTTAATTTTAAAACTTCCCGTAGGAAAACATCATAATTTACATAAAATAAAGAACGTTTATTACTTGATGAGAGGTAGCAAAACACATAGACCCAATATGTGCAACTGCATGTCGACACCAAGGTACCATGTATGCTCCAGACACTGAAAAAAAATACAACGAAACATATTTAGTAATAGGACATATGGGATTTTCGAAAAAAGAAAGAAAGAAAGAAAAGAAAAGAAAGAAAGAAAGAAAAGCGAAATAAATATGACTAGGTTGTATTAGACTAATAAAACCAATAAAAAAATAGGATATTTCTTAAGACTCTAACTACCAATTTTTTTTTAAATCACTATTTAACAATTGCAAGCAAGTTCAAATATTTTTAAGTGAAAACAATTTGTTATTTATATAATACTCTGTAACAGCGTAATTTAATTCAAATGTAAGATTGCATAATATAAACAGCCCCCCGGAGGGGCACTTGAAATAAGGATGAGATGCTTCCGGCATGGTGGTTAGATCTCGCCACCCAGGAGGGTACACAAATAGGTGGAGGATCTGACTCCTCCCATCGATGACGGGGCGTACTTTCTTCGGGGAAGGTTGTACCGTGGCCAGTGATGGCCTTTAGGACTTAAACACAGTTCCTGCCAGTGTTGCTGTATGGTTTAAATCCGTGTACCTTCGGGCGGGTCGGAGATTCAGATGTATGACTATGACTATGATTATGTATAATATAAACTCATTATTAGCGAAAAGCGTGGAAAATTATTGCTAAATTTAGGATGTGCTGAATCTATTTCTTTCTAATGTATCCCGCCTGACATAATTTACGACAACTCAAGTTCATTGTACGTGGAAAATCATAAAGGATTCGCCGTTGGATTATGTCATAAGTATTTTGCCCGTTTTACATAGGACTAAAGAAATAATTCCATGATTTCTTTAGTCCTATGCAATAGCATCAAAGTTATAAAAGTGTCACTGATAAAACACATGTCATTGTTTACAGCCATCGTATTTATAGACAATTGCAAAATGAAGACATTAAGAGAAAAAAGTCAACTTTTGAAACAAAAAGTAAATAAATAAGAAGAAGAAATCCCCTTGCATAAACTGTATAACTAGGGTAATGCCTCGAATTCTTTTCATGTCACTGGCGAATAACACTTAAAAAAAATATTATGTCTTTGGCGTGGATCTAGCAATTTTATTGAATCTATCCCGCGATGTTTGGCCCTGGAATGCGGTAAATGCGCATTTATTCGAAAATCGAAAACTATTTTGGACATCTAGTTTCCGATCGATTAAAATCAAATTTTGACAAAAAAAAATATGATTATAATTGAAAGATTCATAAACGAAATTTCAGCTTTTTAGGACTATGCGTTTTTGAGTTGTTGCATGAGAAAGAATAAACCGACAGATGATCAAACCTTTGATAAATTCTATTAAAATATTATAAGAATCTATACTTTAGATGTTACATCTATGTACCAAATTTTATCTATCTCGCTCTTTTCGTTTTTTAGTTAGAGTGTTTACTAGTACTCGAACAATCAGATTTCCTCCAAATGGATTTCGTATAAAATTTTACAGAAATCGATTAATTTGGTATTAAATTCATATACCAAATTTCATCCGTTTAGCTCGCTGTGTTTTTGAATTACCGTGTTCTTAGATAGATAGACATAATTCCAAAAATATGATTTTCGAACTCAGAGAAGTCTGGAAAATGGAGACTCTTCGAACTCAAATTTTTTTGGTGATTACAATACTTTCTCATTGTATATTTTGTATACAAGAAAATAGAAATGACTTTAAATGGACTTAGAACAGCCTAAAACGACGCAAAAGATCGAGGTAGAATTTTGTAATAATTGCTTTTATTTTTATTTAAATATTTTATGTTAGAGAATTAAATTATATGTATTTTATAAATAAAAAATCTTGAAAAACAGATGATGATTAATGGTTTCATTTTGTCACGTACAAGTTTTTTTTAAATGTAACTAACTTTTAAACGATAACTTTTCACTAAATCAAAGAAAGATATTTAAAAATTTATTAATATGAATTATCTTTGCTTTAATTTTATTCTGAAAATTTTTCATTTTAAAAATCGTCTGACATAATAATAAAATCAAATTTACCCAAACTGAAAATTTTAATAATTCTGAAAATGAAAAATGATTCGACAATTTTAATGCCATATATACGTGTACTTCTGATAAACCAAATTCTCTTAATACAAAAAAAAGTTTATTTCAGACAATCTGTACACATTTTGGTAGAGTGTCAACTAAGGTTAAATTTTGAGTGCGGTTAACAACATATCTTTACGAGAGAATTCTATATTCCTTGATAATAGATCTGTCAAAACATAAATATTTATCTATCAGTTTTAGTTTAAGAGAAACCCTAACAGTTTTATCACGTTTCTTTAATCTGATTCGATGACGTAAAATCTGTAATGATGTTTTGCTGCCATGTGCCAAAGTTTGAAATTCTTTGTGTCATGAAGCAGGTTGTAAACACACTTTTCTCGAAAATAAATTAATCTAAATGTTACAATCTACAATAACAGTATCGAATTCGATTAAACAGACAGGAATTGTTTTTTTTTATCATGATAATGTTAATAAAATGGCATACTGTTAGTAGCTTACGTGACGTGACGTATGAGCTAAAATATCATTCAAAACACTGTACAAAGCATAACGTGGAACGTAGAGTACCAAATTTGGTAATAATTCTTGGGTAATAAATGTTGTCTAAGAAGAATTTTCTGAATTTTAATACATTTTTAATAAAAGATTAATTAAAATTTTAATTTCCCACTTCATTACTAACAAGCCATGCTATTTATTGTATGGAATTCGTTCTTATCACCAGAAAATTCTAATAATAAGCTTTCCATTGATACCATCTTTTTTCTCTAATTCAAATAATTTTTAATTATATTTTTAATGTTTTGCAAGAATATTTTTAATTGTTTTAGTTATTATATTTTTACTAACTTAGGTCGCAAAGATGTTAAATGCATTTGTTCTGCTACCCAATAAGCAAATTTTAAATATAAAAATAAAAAATACGTTTTTGCATTTAGTAATAGGATTGTTTATAGTAGATAATCGTTGGCATCCAGAGAAAAACGCAAAGAATTGAAATAAATAAAAATGTAATTTTCAAAAACGACGGTGCATTGTATTTTTTGCCAAGCAGAACCTCAAAGAAATATGAAGTCCCGCGCTTTTATTTATAAATGGTTTCTTTCTACATTTCAAGTACAGTATTTTAAAAGAAAATAGCACGAGGAAAAAAATAATATAATAATAATATAATAATTAATAATAATAAATAATAGAAAATAAACAATATAATAATAATAATAAAATATAATAATAGAATAGAACAAAAAAATAGAAAACAGAAAGCAGAATGCAGTTTTATCCATATACTAGGCGTCTTTGGCAACCGATTTGTTCGTAGGATTAATGGTTACTAAATTTTTCATTAAAATACTTTATGTAAATTGGACTGAGTAGCTTCTTCAGCAAAATATTTTTAACATTCAAAGTTTCATAGATAGTATAATTCATGCAATTTTATATGTTTGTGCTTTTCTGTTCAGTAAACAATTAAATATCTGCAACTTTCATAGTAATTTTTACCAAGTGACTTTGGGGTTCTTCCAACAATTTTATGTTTTTGTATTATCGTTCCTGATACGTTTCATATTCGTTTAGAATTATTTATATTCTTCTTATTATTGTTCTTTATTTTTTAAAATAATTTTTTTTATTTATATTTTAATTAAAAATTCTTTGATGTGTCTTTTCTTAATGAGCATTTATTACCCAGGAAACAAGTTTGTTGTTATAGGTATATTAGTCTGCCTTATAAAGCGTATTGTTACGAAATTACAGCTCCTTTTATAGGTCTTGGGAGGCGGGGCTAGAAGCCTCTCAACCAATCAGGAACGTTGGAGGCGCATCTCCGTTCCTACTGGACCGATCGGGAAAATTCTCGATGTTTCGGGTATAATCTATTTTGGCGCCAAAGTCGCCAAATTCGTCGCCAAGTCGCCAAATGGTCGCCAAGATCTGGAACCTCCTATGGAACCAACTATGCTGGGAAGCCGCATTCCAGATTCGTAACAGTATTGACGTATATCTTAGAGCTTCATGTATATCTTGATTTATAGACATCATCTAGTTAATAAACTTTATCATATTAAAATAAAAGTTTTGGAAGCGATATTAGAAATTTAAAGCAGTGAAAATTTTCGTTATTCAACACTTTAAACACTTTTTTTTTAAATTTTTTAAACAATAAAAACAAAAACAATGGCTGAACAGTTCCAAATTGTTCAGTTAATAGAGAAAGATTACTTACGAAATCATAAGTGTTCACATAATTGTTAACGTAGAGCAGGTTGGTCCACCAGTTGGCTTGGCAGTTTTTGATCAAGGGGTCCAAGGTTATTTTCCACACGGGGCCAGACCCCAAGATGGGGGCGATGATCAAGAAAGCAATAGTCATGGCGTAAGGTGGCGTCAACCTGATGCACGAGAGATAAATGAAAATAAATATTTGGTAGAAAGTCACGTTTTGACTAAAAATGTCAAGACAAAGCTAAACATTCTTCTTTTTTTCTTATTTAAAAATTCTATGTTCTTTTAAACCAAATCAGAGATTCTTATAAAAAAATCTATAAAAAAATACAAAAAAACCCAAATAATTATGAAATAAACAATTGCTCATCCATAATAAGGAAAATGTATTCTGTTAATGCGACAATAAAGTATAAATTTTATAAACAGGAAAATTTATGTAAATAGCACAAAAAATATTTTAGTATTAATTATTTTAAATCCCCCCCCCAAAAAAATACTGGAATTAAAACTAGACGCAGAATGGAAATGGAATTAAAATGTCCAAAAATATTTGATTATAAATAATAAAAGATTGAGAACCATTGGGTTAAATTAATACTGTGAATAATGATGAAAATCTAGCAATGTTCAAAATATGAAAATATCCAAGAAATTTCATGAACATGGAAAATTATTTGACTTAATAAAATGACAACACCTTTAAAAAAGGGAATTCGCAATAAATATAAATTAAAATGATTTATTATACTTCTTAACATACAACATGGTATTTACTTAGGTTTACCTTATTTAATAAATTTTTAATAAATAAATATAATTTTAATAAATAAATTTTTTTTTTGTCATGAATCAGAAATGAAGTTTAATATTTTCAGGTTTAGGATAATGGGATTATTTTCTGTGATTAATGTGATTATTTTCTTAAACATGATTTTTTTTTCTGATTGATGTAAATAAGCGAGAAAAAAGTAGAACAAACATTTTTTAAATAGGAAAGTTCTTATTTTACTCATAGCCTTGTGGACATACCTCCAGTATCGATGAAATATGTACATGAAAACGTTCAGACCTTTCCTCTTCTCTTGCGCTTTGAGAACTCCGTACGTGACCAGCATGCCGCTATTGGAGGACAAAAAGAATACAGAGAGAGTTATTTTAGGATACAAAGAAAGGATTTATGACTTTGAACTTGGACATTTTCAGAAAATCCTTATTTGATTTTTTTTTATTAGCTGCAGGAGTTTGATGGTGTTTGTAAGTAATTTTAGAATTTTAAAAAAAAAAGCTGTAAAATTTATCAGTGTAAAAATAATATTTTTTGCTCTTTATATAATTTGCTGTGTCTGATAATTTTACCATTATTTGTGAATTTCTTTTCCAATCCATATTTATTTGGAAAAAGAATTTTCATATAATACTTTAGTAATAGATTCTCCGAATAATTTGATGATAACATTTATTAATGATTGTTGGTTGAAGGCAAAAATTAGATTTCAAAAAAAAAATACATGAATATAAGGAATAAACTATATTCTTAGTTTTGTAACTTATGAAACATTTTAGGTTATAAAGTAAAAAATAATACTCTCAAGAACAAAATTTGCACTAGAAATTTAAATAAACTGAATTTGCTACCAACATATTCTTTGTTCATACAAAAGAACAATATATTTTAATGAATTAAAAAAAATCGGATTTGAATTTAATCATTTAGAATGAATAATGTAACGAAAATTCGTGACAAATTTTATTTAGTAGTAGCTAGTAAAAGACATCCTCGCTAAAATTACTTAATCCTGTAATTACTTCTTTCTTTAAGTTTTATTCTGAAAAATAAATTGATAATTTCAAAACAAAAGGTTTTTAATCACGATTTAAAAAACGCTGCTTATGATGTACTTGTAAAAGATTTTATTTTTAATCAAAGGTGCTAATGTTGGGTGTATTCCCTATTTGAAAAATCTTTGCAATAAAGTTAATTGTATAAAAACAATTTTAAAACATATTTTATCTTATCGAAAAATAGAAATTTTATTTTCATTCTTTTCTCCTTTTTATGTTTAAATTTATAATTCTTCATTAAAGATATTAGAGAATTTAAATGTATTTTCCCCCAATTTCACGACCAGATGGCACCACTTGCATGGAATCAAACTTTAATTATAATCGATTTGTAAGTTAGCAATTAATTAATTTCATTCAAAGAATTTTTTCTCACCATAAACAAGTAAGTGCACATAATTTCAAAACTCTAAAACATTCATTCATAAGTGAATGAAAAATAGATTACAAGATTCTATTTTCACAATTAAAATTATTCGTTGTCTGTAAGTTATTTCACTTTTGAGTCCCTTCCTTCTTCTAAAACAGCTTTTTTTTCAACAATAAATGAATAAGAATTGTTTATTTGTTTAAAATCTTCATTTTTTAAAAACATTTTATATAGCATTCCAAAGAAATCATTTAAAACGAACATAAAATTATAATTTAAATTTATAATAATATAATCTTTATGAAAAGTTTATGAAATCACAAAGTTATTTTCACAATAATTTTTAAGAAAATTTATTTTTTACCTCATAAGGAAGAAAGTATCAACCGTAAGCATAGCGTTGGCAATGGCTTGAAACCAGAAATTTGGAGGCAGTTTGGCAAGTCTCATCCCTTGGGCTGAAAAATCAAAAAGATAGCGAGAATTTTATGAATTTCGATGGACGTAAAATTCAATAATTTTTAATAAAATAAATTTAATAGTAACATTTTTTTTTAATAAACATATATTTTTAGTGTACTGAAAAGAATTATTTTCTCTTTTTTTAAACTATACATCTGTTGCTTCTCAAATTCGTTACAAGATGGCGTTACTGACACAGAATGAAAATCAAAATTGATTAATGGTTAATATATATCTTGGTTTCGAAAGCATTGTAATGTTGAGAATGTTTAAGTACACAAACTTTCAGTTTTCTAGTAAAGGAATGAAAAATCATTTACAAAATATTATTCTTACTAAAATGAAACAAATCAAGTTAAGTAAACCTGTAACCTGCTTAAAAAATCATTACACCAAACTGCGAATGTATCATAGAGGAAAGTAACAGGTTAGATTCCAAAGAAAAACTTTGAACATATTTTGTGTGCCAAGAATTTAATGAAAAATCATTCACTGAATTCAATTTAATTCATAATGCAGTACTTGATTTTCAGAAACAACCAGCCCATTAGATGAAGATTTGAAAATTTTAAATTAAACGCCTATGCACGCACATAAATCGTATGTAATAAAAAAAAATGTATAATTAGTATTCATGACAAGCAATAAAGGTATAGTTTTCTTACTTTTATGATACATGTTTTATTTTAATCATCGTTTTCTCCCTACACAAGTATATACTGGAATTATCTTTAAAAACATCCTTTAAAATTATATTTTTTAAAATGAATTTATATTAATAGTATTAAATTTGTGACAATTAAAATCGTATTACACATCTTTTTATTCGTATGTCATTGATCGAAGCTTGGAGAAAGGGTGTCATTTAGGAGCAGAGGCATTTTTGTTTTAGACTTTTTGAAGAAAGTATGAGGACGTTCAATTTAATACAAGACACTCTACAATACTGTTCTGATGTTATTAGGAAATTAAATTCTATTGCTAATAGTTTTAAAGTATCGTAAAAATATTGCCCAATCTGTCATTAGACATAATTTATTTGTTTTTAGTATGGATATTGTGTTGAAAATATTCTAATCCCTACTAATAATAATGTGCGTACATATATGTGCGTGTGTGTTGGCGCAATGCTGACAAACCCTGCCTTAAAAGTACTAAATTTGATGTTTTTGAAATTTTAATTGAGAGATTTAATGAGAGATTTTGAGGGTTTGTAACGATAACTTGAGACATTTTTAAATTCAAGAACATTATTTTTTTATTGTCTATTCTTTGTAGTTATACCTTGCAGTTTCTTTCTGAATTTTGGTAAGTTTTTAGAAATATTTTTTGCGTACATTTGAACATTATATGTAAAGAGTTTTAATTAACTACATTGATGCAATGCAGTTCAAACCATTTTCTTTGCCTCATCAAATAATTTATTACAAGATTTCTTTCCATTGTTGAAAGTTAATGAAGAAAAGTCTTATTCAATATTTGGCTAGTTTACATAGCGAATAGTCTAGTAAAGTTACAGTACTACTAAAAACAACATTCAATAAGGTGATAGACTGCCTAGACAATTTTGTTTTTAATGGCCCTCTTTCGTTACTGGACTCCATTCGATTGATGAGATTCATGTATTTAATAAATATAAATATTAAAATGACACCCTAATATCCATCACCATTCGATGTTTAAAAATATCTTGTTGACGGAATTGTGAAAATCAAGTTATGTAAAGAGATTTACATGAAATTAAATGCTACTATTTTTCAAAGCACATCAGCTGGTCATTAGAAGTGATTAGTAGAGAAATAGATACTTCTATTGAAATTCATTCCCTCACAAATATTCACATATAAATGATCGTAAAACAAAACATATTTCACACATAATTTAAATTTTCCATTCAATGCCGGTATTCAAAAGTTATTTTTTTAATTTACGGAGATGTCAATTTTTAATGCCATTAGTAATTTGCATTTGATGTCATATGAGATCAACCTTTAAAAATAACGGTGGGTTTGGTCTCCCCAAAACGTTATCGCATATTCTCTAATAAACTAGTAATGCCATAGAATGCCCTGCATGTTACTGGCGTACAATAGTTATGAAATATTAATTTTTAGCATGAATTTGGCATAAATCCATCGTCAGTGGTCATCCTTGGCGAGTTTTTTTGGTGATTCATTCCTGACAGGCCGTTAATAGTATCCGAAAATCCAATTTGTGCTTCAGACACATTTTTCTCAACCTATTGAAACAGAGATTTGACACAAAACTACACTTGTAGTCACAAAATCCCGTAACAAATTTGGTGTATTTTAGTCATTGTGTTTTAGAACTAACGTATTTACGTAGAAAGTACAGACCGACAGACAGTCAACCCGGATTTGGTTCAAAATTTGACAGGTGTCAATAAGTCATTGCTATATATGTAAAATCTGTTCACCGAATCTTATCTATCTAGATCTCTTCGTTTTATAGTTATTGTGTTAAATTATATTCGAACAGCCGGACAGACAGAAAAATTTGGTAGAAATCTGCAAATTTGGTGTAAAGACTGCATACCAAATTTCAACTATTTAGCTCAAAACGCTTTTGAGTTATCTTTGTCACAGATGGATGGACATTTTCCAAAAATGTGTTTTTCGAATTCAGGGAGGAGGGGGGCGGTTAAAACTTGGAGATTCATCAAAATCGCGAGTTCAAATTTTTTGACGATTATTATACTTTATCCTATTTATACGAGAAAGAAAAATATGCATTAAAATTTCAAAATTTTAGTTTCAGAAAAAAAAAATATTTTAATTAATGACAGATGAGCATTGATCCATTTTTGAATCTCCAATTCTTGTCTTAAACCACAAAGCAATGTGATTCCTTCCATTTACAGCAAGAAATCACTCACTCATTTGATTGTAGTCAGCGTACAAGTAGGAGTGTCCGACGATGACCCAGGTGACGGTTATGTAACGGACTCCGTTGACGGCGGAGAGGTGCTTGTTCTCTTCTTTCTGGGATACGTTGATCAGCTTCATGTAATTGGTGTAGGCAGAGAAACTCACCAGGACTTTGTAAAAGGTCTCTACAGAAAGAGAAATATTTAATCATTATTTGGGGAAAGAATGTTCATTTGCACTTTTCGATTGTTGTCATTTTTCTTCGATTATTCTATATGTGATTATTTCAAATCAATTTCTAGATGCTATAATGTTGTACCAATCTCTACTGATACTTCCATCTGAACTATCAACACTCAGATGATTAGTGGCTATAACATTCTAATAGTTTTTGTTAAGAATTCAGTTAACCACGTGGCCTTCCTGGACGGAGAAAGCTGCCAATCATGAAAATACCAAGTTGTCTCATTGTTGATGTTAGTATTATTTTTTTTTTTTTTCAACAGAAGTGAACTTGAATCATGTACTATGAGGAGTGTGATCTCGGCTCTCTGCCGAATTTTATGTGTAGTTATCCAGGCCTACTACACTATAGCGTAATCATGTGCCTTTTGTTGTTGATGTTACCAATAAACAGTTAAAGACAAACCTGTATCTTTAAGTCATTTCACCCAGGCAACAATCTTCACTATCAAATAAATTATTTTGTAATCAAGAAAAGAAATAATTTTCAATTTTAATATTAACATTCATTATTGGCTATAATAATCTGATAATTCGAGTTACAGCATTCATTATTGGCTATAATATTCTGATAGTTCGAGTTACAGCCTTCATTAGTGGCTATAATATTCTGATAGTTTTAATTACAGCATTCATTAGTGGCTATAATATTCTGATAGATTTAGTTACAACATTCATTAGTGGCTATAATATTTTGATAGCTTTAGTTACAACATTCATTAGAATGTAGAACATTCATCAGAATTGTACAACATTGAAAAGAATTGTATTTGGCAACATCGAACAACATTCATCAGAATTGTACAACATTGAACAGAATTGTATTTGGCAACATCGAACAGCACTCATCAAAACCGTACAACATTCATCAGAATTGAACAACAGTGAATTGAATTATGTTTGGAAACATTAAACAATATTCATCAGAATTGAATAACAGTGAATTGAATTATGTTTGGAAACATTAAACAATATTCATCAGAATTGTATAACATTCATCAGAATGCTGTTATAACATTTTGATGCAATAGTTGTAATTATAACATTCATATATTAGTGGTTTCAATATTTTGATACAGTAGCTCAATTTCAACTGTATGGTTATTCATATGATAAGTGGTTACAACTTTATGATATAAAGTCTAGTTATGACATTCTTTTTATAAACTGCTAGCGTCATATTTAAAATGATAATCTTCAAGCTACTTAATTTTTATATTTAATTAAGAAATGAAATGTGAATGATTTAAAAAAATGATTCTTATGATTTATAGTGTAAGTCCTGCTTTTTCCCCCAGAAACACAAATAGGTGGCTAAATTTTTCAGTTGTTATTAATTTTAAATGAATAATTCGTTTCTTTCATCTCTAAGCATAAGCAAAAAAAAAAGTTTAAAAAATAATTTTCAGTGCATTATTTATGTACATTTAACATAGTAAATAGATTGTTTAATATTTTAATTATAACTAATATTAAATTATCTTTCCTCTTTTATTCGATAACCAATTTATTACTAAAATAGATTATCAGATAATAATATTATTATATTTTTAGATTATCCATTGCTTCTTAAATATTTAAATAACCAATTTATTATTTTACCAGTTTTTTTTTCAAATTCTATCAAAACGGAAACAGAAAACATCCTTACTTTTGGTGATGGTAGGAGGTTCAGGATCTTCTCCTTGTCTGAGAATGGTGACCACATCCAGAGAGGTGCCGATGACCATCAGGAGAGCAAATAATCCTATCACCGCCCTGAAAAAATGAATAGGGGTTTTCATTTCAGTTGTTGTTTTAAAGTTTCATCAGACTTGAATAAGGCTTTTTTTTGTTGTTGTTCTTTGTTAAACTGTATAGAGTTACAAATATAGTGATTGATAATTTAATAATAGCAGCCATACATGACAGTATAATAATATATAGTATTTGGAATCTTTTATAGTCTTACGATATTGTCAACAGCAAAGTGTACATTTTGCAGCTAGCGACAGTGAAGTCGTAGAATATATGAAGTAGTACCCATTCTGTTGATGGTTCGGATGCAGCGGTCTATCATTTTAGAAAGCATTGGGACAGAATAAATTTGTAATTTTTTTTGTTTGTTGGCGTTGAGATTGGCTCCATCCGGATCGAATTCCCATTAATTACGATTTGATCCATCTGTTTAATCTATCAGTGCCTCCAATCAAAACTTTATCAGAACTGAAAATGCTTCTACAATTTCCATAATGCTAGCAAAAGTTGCACAAAAAGTTGGTGATTGCATCTAAGTGTTGTAAATATTTTAAGCTAGTTATTTATATTAATCACATGTAATTATAATAGATGCTAGTAATTAATCTGTAAGGCTGTAATTAATCGGATGTCAGGATTAAATCCCAACCTTCCTCCTCTCCCTAGAAGAAAAATTGTCCTTCCAATGTCTTATACTCAAAGATCAGATCAGGGCATTGAAAATGCAACCCTAATGCTGATTTATAAAACAGTATTTTCTATGAGTTTTATACAGCTTATCATTAATTCCTGGATGTGCATTTTTTAAAATGCTCAAACATTAATGAAATTTTGCGCCATTCATTTTTTATACATTCATTATAATTATTGATTTCAGTATTTCTGTTCTGACAGCTTCGAAATATTTTCTACCAGTACTTTTTTTTCTTTTTTATTATTTATTTATTTATTTTGAATCTCTCTTCTCATATTTTCATATACATTCTGTATAAGAAATTTAGCTTCACCCCGTTTATTAATTTTAGTTGCAGATACTAGCAAATAGGGAAAGTTTTGGCTGCCCTGTATATAAATAACAGAACTCTCAATATACCTTTTAATAGATAGGATAAATTTAGTTTATATGATTTGATTATTATTTCATTTAATTTATAAATATTAGCTGTCTTGCCGATCAGCTGGTTTACCTGGATTAATGTTCGCCAAAATTTGCAATTAAATATTTCATGTAATTTGGTCTTAGTAGCTGTTTCATCAAAATATTTAAGCTTCTTATTTTGATAGATATATGATTCATACCATTTTAGAAACCTTGCATAATTCTGTTCCTTTTACTAGGCATTAAAAAAAAATGCATGCACTCGAATATTTCTAGTCTTTTAACAATGTTAATTTAACTTAATTTCTAACCTAAAACAATGTACACTATGGTATTTTTCTTCATGCTATTAGCATTTTAAATAGAAATTTAAATCTTACAGATTCTTTTCAGAATTAAACAAATATGTTGATTACTTTTCTGAAATATGCTTTGTCAATAATGATTTGTGTTCGGACAGTAATTTAATTTCACTGTTTTACATGTTTCTTTATTTTTTATATAATACTGATAATAATTCGGATTGTAAAACAAGAACAAAATATAGCTTTCAATTTTAATATGACTTTTAGCAGTAACTTTATGTTCTTCCAGAATTCTTATATCTATGTATTATTGTTCGTGATATGTTTTTGCTCAGAATTTGTGTCTTTTTATTCTTGTTATAAAAATACTGAACATATTTTTGAAAATTAATTAAATATAGGAAAAAATCAACGCGGGAAAAATTGGTATCAGTGAAAAGATAATTTTTATTTTAAATTTTAAGATGATGCAACAGCCATTTTTGTACTATAATGTTTACAAAAGTTAGTGCGAAAAACGCTAAAAGTTTGCTTAATTCTTAGTTAAAATTCTATTTAAAATTTCAAAAGAAAAAAAATCTTATGAAGTGCACAAATTAGAAATCTAGTAACTCCTTTCTTAATCTAGAAACACAAAATCAACTGAAATTCATTGATAAATTTGTAAAGTTGATTCGATGATTAGAAGATGGGTGCGGAATTTCAATGAAAGACATGAAAATGTTTTATGAAGAAAGAAGTGAGTACTCGGTCTCTGATTTATGAGGATTTTCTTAGAGAAGAAGAATCACCATTGCAACGCTAAAATACATTTTCGTCAGATTTCCCGCTCATTTCTTCATCATCGCAGACGATAATTTTCTGCGAAGAAGGCATACAAAAACCCGTGTTTCACTGAAATAAATGCTTCAACAGTAAAAATAATCTACACATTGTACTTCATTTTGCAATTAAAATGTTTTTCTTATAATCCTTTCCCTTTTTTAATTGATTGATGAAATTTAGTTTTTTACTTTTTTAAAATAACTCTCGTGCATCCTGTAAACAAAAAATAAAAGTTCAATTCACATTTTTAAAAAAAATTTGAAGCTTATTTTTTATAGTTTGAAACGTTATAGATTATTAATTGCATAGACCGTTAAATTGATTAGAAAGCTATCTATGTAGTTTAAAAATATGTATCTTCTCTAAGTAAAATATATATTTTAGTTAGAGCATTTGTAAATAATAATAATAATAATAATACTGAATATAGATAGAGAAAATTTCGGACCAACAGAGCTTTTGCGGTTACAAAATTTGATTTTAAGAATGATGCTTACAGAACTGCAATTTGACCATTGGTGACTGTAAAAGATTGCTTTGTTTCACAATTTACGATATCGGTGGTGCCCTTTATGTTTAACTGAGAAGGAACTGAAAAAGAAGAAGAAAAATGCAATCAGTATCGTAAAATATTTCTAAATATTAAAGTGGCTATTTCAATATTGCGATAAATATGCTAGCAATATTTTAGAAAAATTGTGTTTTAATAGTAAAATAATATTTTTAAGACAGCAGTGAAGAAACTTTTGCTGTAATTTTATGGTTTGTAATGCAAAAATATATTTTTCTTTATTTCTTTAATATAACTTTTGGAAAATCAATATAGAGCTTACTTTGGGCCATAATATTGTGCACATCCTCTTTGGTGCAGGCACTAGGAACACATGCTCCCATCCTGAACCTTAAAAGATAGAACCAATGGGCATTCCTTGCTGTTGCACCAAAACTCTGAAATAAATAGAAAAAATATTGCATTTTAGTACGCATAAGCTAATTTTCGACATCTAGAAGTAAAGTTGGGAAAGAGTAAAATAAATTATCTTACTGTTTGCTTCGCGCTGATGTTTCTTAGTTCTGGAATGACATGGTAAAGAGTATAGAGTTGTGGTTTCGGGGGCAACAGGGGTTGAAATTCTGAAAGGCAATATTTCCCTCTCTGATGTTTACTGGGATCGTCCGGATCTTTCAGTTCAGGTATTTCTAGATCCACACACTCATCGTAGTCGCCTAGGTGTCCCAAGTTACCTTCGAACATACCTCCACCAGGCTTGCCCCATGCGTCAAATACTGGAAAAGAAAAGATCTATTATTACTAGTATGTAATGTCTCCTTGATTCAAGATCCTGTTTCGTTCCAAGTGATAAGTAGTAAGTCGAATTTATAAATTTCTACACTATTTTCACTCAGATGAATTATAAAAATGGATCACAAAAATTCAATATGTGTACAATTTGTCAATCCACTACATCTATGGATGTAGTATCTTCAAAGATATTAAAACTAAATATTTTCCGACGATTTATGGGATTAATGTTAGATATATTATAGCCAGACGAAGGCTCATTATTATGGTTAAGGAATTGCTGGAATTTTCACTTGAAGGTCAAAATTTTTCTGGAAGAAGTTATTTTTAATAGTTTTGAAATTTTATATTATTGTAGTCTTATATCTATTTGCTTATATAATGATCCATTGTTGACACATAAAATTGTAGTAGGTATTTATCTGTAGTGAATTACTGCTCATATTAATGCATTTGGTTATATTATAGCTTATTGTTAATATAGGAACTTGAGATGAATCTTTAACTTAATTTCGAATAAATTTATTGCATACAATAAATAAATAAGTGAATATTTTATTTACACAAATATTATATTAATAAAATACAGCGGATTATATCATATTAATAAAATATAATGGATATTTTATTTCCACTTGTATACTGCAGACTGTATTTACTTTATATTTATTGTACTAATGTATTTTTATTATTTATTTTGTAATTATTATTATTTATATTCCTATTTCCTTCACGGTATGCTTTAGAGACGGAGATAGTCTTGATGTATATTTTTGCAATACGGCGCATTTTGAGGTTAATAATGAAGTACTTGTATAGAAGGGAATCGAGTATGCTCTTTCGAAAAGCATTATTTACTGTAGAGGGATTCTATCCTCAGCATGATACAGATCCATAATTATAACGGAGAGGTCTAGCTTACTACGTTTCTTATTTATATTATCTAGTATGCTCTTTCGAAAAGCATTATTTACTGTAGAGGGATTCTATCCTCAGCATGATACAGATCCATAATTATAACGGAGAGGTCTAGCTTACTACGTTTCTTATTTATATTATCTAGTATGCTCTTTCGAAAAGCATTATTTACTGTAGAGGGATTCTATCCTCAGTATGATACAGATCCATAATTATAACGGAGAGGTCTAGCTTACTACGTTTCTTATTTATATTATCGAGTATGCTCTTTCGAAAAGCATTATTTACTGTAGAGGGATTCTATCCTCAGTATGATACAGATCCATAATTATAACGGAGAGGTCTAGCTTACTACGTTTCTTATTTATATTATCGAGTATGCTCTTTCGAAAAGCATTATTTACTGTAGAGGGATTCTATCCTCAGTATGATACAGATCCATAATTATAACGGAGAGGTCTAGCTTACTACGTTTCTTATTTATATTATCGAGTATGCTCTTTCGAAAAGCATTATTTACTGTAGAGGGATTCTATCCTCAGTATGATACAGATCCATAATTATAACGGAGAGGTCTAGCTTACTACGTTTCTTATTTATATTATTTAAATATGCACGAATAAACAAAAAAATAGAGAATATATCACTTGATGAATTTATAATAACCTACTGTTAATATCTGTTCGCTAACTATATTAATAATAACAATCTAATCATTCCAATGACCTTTGATGCATTACATACTATTACTAAAAAAGAAAGTACTATTTGTTAAACTTGAACAATAAGCAAAGAGTATATTGATTGGTAGCAATATTCTCAAATCTGTGAAATCGGTCCAGTTGTTAAAACTTGTGGGTTTATCAAAATATTGATAATGTTATATATCTCACAAAACTTTAAAAAAGTGGTGTAAATGGGCGATCATTGATATAACTACGAATCAAAAACGAATGTAAAATAAAATTTTCTAAAATCAGTACTGCATTGATGGCAGGGGACTCTAATAAATCATCGCCTCACAGAGAATGCACAGCAGTGAAACTTCCCTTGGGGGTGGAGGGCTGTGAGCGATCGTTGACGACTTATTTCAAAGTGATAAGCTTCCAAATGAAACAAAAATTTCAAAATGGTTATGAAGCGCTGAAGAAATATTTCCAGGTTTTCTTAATTTATTTCATATATAGACAAAACCATATGACAAATCTCAAACATTTAATTCGTTGCATTTTAGAATTATCACATTAATATACTTATGGATGGACAGACAATCCAAAATTTGATATTCCTTTTCCAACTCGCTTTATTGTTGATTTATTATGTTCAAAGACAAACAGGCAAAACTTTTCAAAATGGTGGTGGTGGAGGGGAGGGTTCAAATTCAAAAAATTCTGAAATGTGGAATCCAAATCTATTCGATTTATATTCTATCATCTGTTTTATGATTTATAGCGTGCTGATGAATACTTTCCATTATCTGATCAAAGTTGCGAAGTGCTTTGCATATTTACTGATAAAATACACGTAAAGGAAAAAGCTGACATGACCATTCTTAATGCTCTAGTGTTTTTCCGAGTCAAAAGTTAATGGAGCGCGAATGCACCCGTTATCTAACGAGGTTATGCTCTGTTGACTTAAATGTTGAGCATTAACATTCCATGCTATTATTAAACGAAACATTTCATTATTGATAATCTGTTAATTGACGGAATGCTAGTTATAGTTTGAGATAATAAAAATGTTATGTGGGAAATCTATTTCGGTTGTTGCAAATAATGATTTAATCTACAAGTAATATATAAAAAAATTTAAGTCAATTCCTACTTATTTTCCTATATATATATATATATATATATATATATATATATATATATATATATATATATATATATATATATATATATATATATATATATATTATATTATTTATGTTCGGGTGTCGCGTCAGTAATCTTAGAGTTTGGCGACAACTTGTCAACCATTTGACGATATGGCGACGGATTTGGCAACCAAATAGAAATTACTGGACAAATTTAATTAATTAATTAATATTTGAAAAAAACTGCATTAACATTAAGTGTCATGCACTACAAGTTTTTAAAAAAAATGTATTTGAACTTGAGTGGATGAATAAAAAGTATTTTATTAACGATTGAAAATTTGAACAAGATATATAAATATTTATATATAGGGAGAGTGTGAACTAATAGTAGGAATTGAAAAAACGAAGTACTCTAGACGTAAAACGCTGAACGTCAAAAACTTTATATAATGTGTTAATGAGTTTGGTTTCGAAGAATTTTTTTCTTATGCTTTGACGGTGGAACCTTAACCATGATAATTTTAAACATCTAATGGAAGGGAAGAAGACAATTTTTAAAAAAAGTCCCGTAAAAAATAATCTGTACTAAATATGAAGTTCATAAATCAAATGAACAAGCTTTTCTGTTTTAAATGAAATTATTAGTTAATGAAGTAAGTTGATAAATCAGAATGAATAAAAAAAATGTTGCATTCTTAAAGTGATTTGAACAAAATTCGTGATATTTTGAAAAATTTCATTGAACTCGATTTGTTTCTTGTTTTTAAATATGGGAATTGTAATACAATATACTGAAATGTAATATATTGTATTCTTACTTCCTGGTATGCTGGAATTTTGAAATTTTGTTCATTTATGTATTCCCGATAGTAATAAATTGTTTGCATATTTCTGTATCTTAATTATACGTTAAACTTAATGAATTTTGGAAAATAATGCATGAATAGTAAATAATAATGAATATGTGAAAAATTGATTTAAGATTCATTAGTGTTTTAATATCGAATCACAAATTAAAGATTAAAAAGTAGATAATAATTAAAACGAAGGAGATTTCTTTCATTTATATTAATAAAAATGCTTTTAAAAGCTATTTTTTTAATAAATTTACCATGCCTTTTTTTAATGATGCCATTTTATCACTTAAAAGAACTTTTATATACCTTGTATTCTCTGCATATATAAGTCAAATTTGTTATTTTCGTATGTCTATCTATTTTACAAGCTCTGTAGCATAGGATTAAAAACATTGCTTCATAAAACGTATTTCAGTTATTGTTGAAAAATTTCTTTTTCTCTCTCTCAATTGGCGGATTTTTCTACAGTGCTTTATGTTTCATTAGGCCTACTCATTCTTGCGTAGTGTTGAGCTAACATCTCAGCGAGAGGTTGTCAATTACCAAACAAGCCTGCCTAGTTAGACTTAAAGTAAATATTTCTCTAGCCACAAGAGTCTTAACCCTGACCTACAGGAAAGCTAATTCAGCCGAAAGTTACAAATACGCCTAGAGGCACTCCATTCGATGGCTTCGCTTACTTAAATGGCATATTCACAACTCAGATTACGGATTCAGTTTTTTTTTTTTTTTTTTTCAGTGTTATGAAAACGTTGGTCTTTCGTAAAAGTGCTCAGATTTTGTAAAGTTCAAGTTGTGATATTCTTATTAGTTATGGATAGTTAACGGGGTCAATCCAGAATGTCTGTTGCCAGACTTTGTCATTCGTATTAATGATAACACGAGTCTACACATAACAGAAAAGATATTAACCGATGAGATTGAGATAATGGGTTACTCCGACCTGCCACTAAGGCAACGGATTTATCTGAATGATCGAACCATCCGGACAGCAACACTGGCGGGAAATAAGTGTGAATTCTAAGGGCCATTACCGGCCACGTTACAATCCTTCCGGCGGAAAGTACGCCCCGTCATCAGATCCATCAGTCCGTCATCCCATCAGTTGACCTACCACCATTTCTCTTCCTATCTGGGTGGCGAGAACCAGCCACCATACCGGAAACTCTTCATCCTCATATTTGAGGTGACCCCTGGTAGGAGAAAATGAAGAAAAATTCTTCTAAAACTAATTTTTTTTAAAAAAAATGATTGTTTTGTTTACTAGATAGATTTGCTTCATGTCGAAAAAGATGAAATTTTGCAATCCATTTTTCAGTCACTTTTAGTTCATCTAGTGGTTCGAAATTTTGGACTCTTGCGTATTCTCGATTACAACACATTATTTTTTCAGAACTCTGTTCTCTGTTGATATTAATTAATTTAAATTTTGATGTTTTACCGGTGGGCTAACTAGTTAAGAGTTTAAGTAAGAGTAGATCTCAATATTGCATCGTATAAATTAATTTAAAATTAAAAAGCATTCTATTGTATCGTACATTAATAAAATAGATTTTTATAAAATGACTTCAATAGAATTATTTTTAACGGAATAATGTAGTAAGAAATTTTTATTTTTAATCATTATGTACATTAAGTATAAATCATAAATTGTACATATTAGTATTATTGTGCATATTAAATGTACATTATATAATTATAGAATTGTATTTATCATAAAAATGTAAAATTCCAGGATATGACTCTATTTGGAGCAACGAAAGATGTAATGTCTCGGATGGCCTGCGATTCTGGTATTTATACCTCAATACGCAAATTATTTATGAAAGAATAAAGAAAATAATAATTGATATCTTGCAAACGATCTCAAGATATCACTGTCATTATCCATACAAAGTATAATACTTATAGAAAATATATTACATTGCCTGCTTTAAATTAAAGTATGTAATAAAAAATGCTGGCAAAAGTTTTTTGAAATTTTAAAGAAGAATATTTTTAAAGACTTTATTCACAAAATAGAAAAATTCTAAAGACAATAAATACAAAAACTATTGTATCAGAATTTTGAAAAACAGGTTACCATTTAAATTATAACTTCTGTTTATGACATGGTCGCAGTTGTACTTGCAGGACAATCACAACATACTTAATACAAAAAGGCAGTTATTTGTGCAAAAATTTCCTAGACTATAAAAACAAAATTTGTTTTACAATTATAAACGTGTAAAACAAAAGATAGGATGGTGCAGAGTGTAAATCTACATAATAGGCCTTTTGTGATTATACTACAAACTTGAATTGGAACGTCTCAAAGGATATGTAGTCGTGTAAACCGTGTCTGAAAATGTCTCTTATCTTTCCAGACAAACAACAGGAAGGGATTAAACCCATTTAAATGTTAACTTTCTGAATATATTTGCTTGCAGTTGCTTTATGTAATCTCACCAATAGAAAGTATGTGGGTCAAAGTAATAAAATGGCTAGTTAAGTGTTTTTTATGCATAGAAAAAGAGGAAAATACACATCTCTTATTTATACAAAGAAAATTTTACTATATATTTTTTAATATTTTGAATTTTATCTTCAACAAATAAATAACCATTGTTGTTACATTAGCGATACTAGTAAGAAAATAGTTAAAAAAGAATTTCTTACTTAAATTCTTTTATGTAAAGTAATTTTGCATGTAATAATATAACTGTTTTAAAAGTTTTAACGCTAGAAATTATTTTCGCTTACATATAGGACACAATTTTTAAAACTTTCCTCAATCACAATTCCGCCTCGATTTCTTTTTTAAAACATTTCTATGACGCCATTTTGTGGCTGAAAGAGCATTTTTGAAAACTTAAATATACATGGACAAAAAAACCCCGAATTATGCATACAAACATTTAATAATCAAGCATCTTTTATCTTGCTGTAATGCATAAAAAAAAAGTGAAAGCAATTATTAAAAAAATAATTAATCCATTAATTAGAATTAGGAATAATTTAATATAAATAAAAGGAGGATTTAGAACTAACTACTTTTCACTCACATTTATTCCATATAATACATTACCTTATAATTTAATATAAATAACATTATAATTTAATATATACATTATTATATATTGTCACATAGATGAGGTGAATGTAGTAAGAACAATGGAAATGAACGTAAGATTTTATTACCAATCTAACTGATCGAGAAACTACTTATATACAGTTAAAGAACATTCCAGACTTCGAATTCTCGCAGAAAATTGGGAATTTAAATTTACATAGATAACATAGATTTGCATAATTAACATAAATTTGCGTAACTTTGCATAATTAACATAACTTTGACATAAAGCAAATTGAAATTAAAAACCAATTTGCCTCGCTTGTGTTCGAACCCGCAACCTTCCGTTCAGCTAGGAGGTGCTTCGTTCAGCCGACTGAACTATGATGTGCTTGGTCGAAATGAACAATTTTCGCTACAATATTAATATTATATAATTAATATGTACATTATAATTTAATATAAATAAAAGGATTATTTAAAACAAAATACTTTTCATTCATATTTATTCCATATAATACATTAGAGTAGCTGAGTTTTTGAAATAGTCTTTAGAACAAGATTTCATTCAATAAATTTTCATATGATTTTGTCATTCAATAAATTTTCATATGATTTTGTCATTCAATAAATTTTCATATGATTTTGTCATTCAATAAATTTTCATATGATTTTGTCATTCAATAAATTTTCATATGATTTTGCATTATATGTTAGCTGCCATTTAAAAATATCAACATTTATTGCTAACATCAGAATACATCTCAATAATCAGATGATGCATTTTGAATTCTTAGCATTCCTAAATCTCAATCCTTCAATTTAAAGTTAAATGTAGCAGAATTAATTTTAAAATTTACGAGTAGAATTAATATCTAAAGCAAATTTTTAATCTTTTTTTTCGACAAGGTTATCTAAAGTGAGAATCTTTTTTTTTTTTTTTTTAAATTTGCTGATGTAAATTTTTACGAAAAGAATGAAAAGTTTTCAGTTTTTCGTAATTAGGCAGCCAAAATGATTTCCTGTATATTTCACATATTATTACATCATTTTTAAAAAGCTATTATATAACTATTATACAAGCTATTATACAAAAACAATTTAGGAGGATATCTATGATGCGTTTAGAAGAAATTTTTTGCTGGGTCGTTTGAATAGATCATTTTTAGAAGGTCGAGGTCTGAAATGAAGAAAAATGTTCCATTATTGTATTATGGTCTTTCCCTCTAAGAATTCTCCAACAAATATATCAGCTAGCGCATTTTCCTTGATTTTTTTCAAGCATTGCATAACTTTATATAAGTATAAATATTGGTGTTGCAAAATGTTACTCTTGTGAAATCATAAATAGTTTCTTATGACATTTCCTGCTTTAGAGGAACTTCCATGAATCTGCTTCTTTTATAGATATCTATATCTATACTTATAATAAAGCTCAATGTGTGTGTGTGTGTGTGTTGGCGCTCTACAGACCAGGTCATTTGACATACAGCTATCAAATTTGGTACATGTATACCTTAGAGGTCGGGAATGTGCACCTAGGGTCCCTTTTTTTGAAATTTTAATTAGAATTTTAATTATTAATTAAAAACTAACTTTCCCGCCAAAAAAATCTTCCATTTTCCCCACCGCCAACTTTTTCGCCAAAATAACCTTCCATTTTCCCCACAGTTTTTTTTTTCTCCCAACAGTAATGAGGCTAGGGTTAATATTTTTCGGCGGATTACTTCAAATGATTCTGTTTATTTTCTTAATGTTTTATGCATTTAAAATTAAACATTGTTAATTAATCCATGTTTCAGATTCATTCTGAAGTACTTTTGAATTAAAATAACACAGAATAAAGGAAATTAAAAATGTCTAATCTGCATAGCGTTACCCCAACTGGCGTAGAAAAATTCACGCATTTGCGTTACTTAACTGGCGAAGAAAATTCACGCATGCGCATTGTTCTGATTGTTGTCATGACAACCAACCACTATCAACGGATGATTTAAATTATTTTTAGGTTAGTTGCATGCTTTTGTAAGTAAATTGTACTTATGTTAGTTATATATTTTTTGTATATGCTTATAGTTTTAAGTACACTGTTTTTTAAGTAGTTTTTTTTTTAAGTAGTTTTTTTTAACCTGTTTTCAACGATTTAAATTATTTTTAGGTTAGTTGCATGCTTTTGTAATTAAGTTGTATTTATGTTAGTTATATATTTTTTTGTATATGCTTATACTTTTAAGTACATCGTTTTTTAAGTAGTTTTTTTAAACCTGTTTTAGACCGATTATTTTAAACGATTCATTTTATTTTCTTAGTGTTTGATGCATTTAAAATTAAACATTGTTAATGAATCGATCTGTTCATGATGAATCTGAGAAATTTTGTTGACAAATTCTTGAGATATTACATAAATTAAGAAAGATATTCTTTAGTGCCCATAAAGTTTAAACCCTCAGTGACTCTATTATCAGTAATCATATTATTAAAAAAATGCTTTGTTTCAGTAAAAAATATTATTATATTAATTGCAGATTAATCATTTCCACTTTAATTTAAAGCATAAATTCTACGGAAGCTAACAGAAAATCAGAGAGATACATATCACGTTATGACTGAAGGCCTTTATAATATTATGAGTGAATTATATGACTATCAAAATTTGAAGTTTTAAAATATTTTGCTGAAGAATCTATTAAAGTTGGATAAAATATTTAAAGTTGCATAAAATATTTAATTATTAAAATTTTAACGAACATTAAGATTGGCGAACCGGCTGGTCGCCAAAGGCGGCTAGTAATTAATAAATAAACAGATAATATTAGTGCAAATATATTAATAACCCGTGGTCAGTGAAATCCTTGCCACAATAAAATAAAGAAAAGCCATAAAAACGAAATAAAAAATAATACTGAATTTACACGTTGATTTTTCTTCCAGACAATATTATCGTTTGATGAATTGCAGACGATAAAAATCGAAACAAATGAAAAATAAGCTAAAACAGAAAGAGAGTTAGGGTTAAAAAAATGAAAGTTTTTAAAAAAATTGCTGCAAATTATGTTATAGGAATTGAAATTATATAAAAAAAATAATTTAATGACTCCTGGGTTTATAATTTTGAACCTTTCTAAATCATAGAAGAATTAAAATTTGTCACAACGAATCAGCAAAATAAATAAAATAAAACTCTATGAAAAAAAGGCATTTTGATATTTCTTATTTTAAATAAGAGATAAATTTCGAATAAAGATTTCAAAAAATTATGAAAGATTATAGCATTAGAATGCTGGATGCAAAGATTTCAATTTTAATTCCGAAAACATTTTAGGAACATTGACAGTTTATTCAAAATTTTGTAAAAATGTGCAAAACAAATTAATTTAGAATGACAAACATTTTCTTTCCAGGTGCATTGATTTTTTTCTTCAATTTTCAGTAAAATAATGGTTATAAATCCTATAAGAAATATAGTTTAATAATACAAATATGTTTAATAGATTTTGAAAGGCATGAAACATATTTGTGGTTTCTACTCTCTTAAAAAAATGTTTTGCACTTGCGCTGTATATCAAATCCTTTGTTTGTCCTACTTAGAATTTCATATAATATAATTTTCATAATTTTATAACAGAAATACCAGTAAAGTGTCATTAACCTCATCAGTGATGATATAATTTTTCCGTATTGGCATCTTTATCTGAGAAAAACAAAATATTTTAATTTCCTCTGATTACGATGTAATATCTATTACATGACTGACCCATAAACAGTGACCTTATTTAGAAACAAATGAACGAAAATAACGAAACCTGAAAAATAAGAATTGCACAAATCTCCGAAATTAAGAGGTATTTATATGTTGATTCTAATATGTAAAAAAATGAGTGTTCAAATACGGCTCCACTTTCTTACGTCGACAACAAAAAAAAGAACTTCTGATTATATAAAAATCTCTTATAAATTGCAATCAATAGAAATTTTTGTTATGAAACACAACATGAGAAGAAAGAGAAATAAAAAAAGTTGAAGTTGCTTGATGCATGAACTAATTGAGTTGTCCGTTGTTTTTTGTTTTTGTTTTTTTTCATCGCACGCAAGCAATTAAATTTTTAACATGAATAAGACAAAGGATATTGTTTCTTTTTGATGGGCCGAATGTTATGCACCATTTACTACTCGTAAAATTCTTCCTTTTAATATTTAGAACATTTAATTAGCTAATAATTACAATTGTATCAATCACAAAATTTATTGAGAATATCTGAATTGCTTTTGGACAGGAAGGATGTTTTGTTGTTTCGATGCATGCGTAGCTAGAAAACAATTCTGAAATGCCTTGAATTCATTACAATGAATTGCACGAATTTTTAAAACAGCTTTCTTTGAAATTTTTAGTGTTTTTTGTTAATAATGCGATTGGAATTTTTTTTAAAAATATACTTATAAGTAATAATTGATTCTGATAAACCAT
Source organism: Argiope bruennichi (assembly GCF_947563725.1). NCBI lineage: Eukaryota > Metazoa > Arthropoda > Arachnida > Araneae > Araneidae > Argiope > Argiope bruennichi. The sequence goes on from NC_079156.1 coordinate 112,576,586, forward strand.
CTCAAATATAATAATAGACAAAAATTTTGATACGCGAAATTGTTTATTGTAATAATGACGAGAGAAACAAATAATGTCGAAAGAATAATTTTTCTCCATTTAAAAATGTTTTTGTTAAAAATAAATATAAAATTAAAATTTATTTTAAAAAGAAATTAATTGAATTCAGTTAAGAAATAAAACGATTTACTCTCAGATGATATACCTAATTAAAACCGTAATCCCGAAACTTAATAATATTTGACGATTAATTCCTGACATGCTTTAATAGTATTCTAAAAATCGAATTAGTGTTTTAGACACATTTTTTCTCAATCGATTGGAACCAAAATTTTTTTGCATATTAGAATTCTTCACTATTCATGTTTAATCTGTGTAGCGAATTTCATATATCTCTGTTTTGTAGTTATGTGTTAACTTAAATTAGAACAGCCGGACAAATTGACTTCCTCTGAATAGATTTTACTCAAAATTTGATACAAATCTTCAAATTTGGTGTAAAGACTGCATATTAAATGTTATCCATCTAGCTCAAAGGGTTTTTGAATTATCTTTGTCAATATTTATAGTTATCTTTGTCAAGTTCGAATTTTTTTACTATTACTATACTTTCTCTGTACTACGTATAATAAAGGCTGGGATAGCCTGGTTGGTATGGCGTTGGATTCGCATCCCGTGGGTTGTAAGTGCGAATCACGCCTGCCGAAGACTCTTTGTGTGTGTGGTGGCCTGGCGCACGTATAAATCTGTCGCGGTCATAAAGTCCTCCAAGTCGAAAGTATTACCACTGGAGGTACTGGTTCAGAGGTCATCTTTCTCTGGTTTAGGTCTAAATTACGATCTGTGGATGAGTGAATAAAATGCGTGAATGAAGTCCAATTCGTAAAAAGGGTTGTAAAGCGTGAGTGGCTAAGACGTATTCTTGTTCCTAGAGGGCGCTACTTAAAAAACAAAAGACACACCCTTGGTTTAAAATCCCTAACTTCTAAAGTCAATGGGCTTGTCTATGACAAATGTCATTATTAGGTAATAACTTAAAATTATTACTGGTAAATAAACGTCCAATAGGATCTTGAAATAAAATCATTATAATAATAAAAAATTGTTCATTAAGATTTCAATTATGCGTTCCTTTCATTTATTTATGCGTATTTTTACGTCAGTCCCATGAATGCTATAAAAGCTGTATTTTACTTCATGCTGCTTTCAAAAATTTTATAAATTTATTACTTCTCTACAGGGGGTGACATAAAAAATTATTCTAATTTAAAATAAACTCAAAATTGACTCAAATGTTATTCAAATTTGATTTTAAAAGTGTGAAAGGCAGTGTTCTATAATCCTACTGAAACGATTTTTAGCTCTGAATCAATCATGTTTATTTACTTTTAGAAGTTGTTATTTACACCACTTCCTTAAGAGCTCGGTTGGTGTTTCAGTTTTTGGTATTTAATAAGGTCGAGGCTAGGTAGCAAAATAGATGTTTGCACTCCAGGTAGCTCCATTTAGACTATCGTCGGGTGCATCCAGGCCATCTGGAATGCTCGCCTCGTAACCCCAGGGGGCACGGAGTACCCCAATTTCAAGTGAAAGTACCCTATTTTTTCCCTATTACAGAGCGTTGAACCGATTAAAGAGATCTTCAGTCGCTTATTCTGAGCGGAAGGAACTAATCTACTCTTTGCTTGATCTTCGTCGTTAAAATCGTTTTTAGAAAGTGGAAAAGAAAAAGAAATTTTTGTTTATACTCGAATTAGCAAATTAGTAGAAACTTTTGACAAATGAAATAAAAAACAAATACTTTTGGCAATTAAAATATTGAAACAAATAAAATAAAGAAGATTTTTGAAACAAATCTTTTAACTCATGCCTCTGATCTTGAAGAATATATATGTCTTTGGAAATATTAAAGTTTGTCGGAATTTTAAATGTGGGAAAAATTGATAGTCTTAAAATGTCATTCTTTAAATTTATATATGTAGCAAATTAAATAGAATTATGCATCTATTAGCAACTCTGATTAAAAGGAAAGCGACATTTTGATATGATTACTTAAAACTTTTATCGATAAAAATAAATATAAAGAAGGCAGACTTTTTGGCAGCTTTCAAAGACTTAATTTTTCTTCGTTTATACTAAATCTATTCGTGGTATATGAAATGGCAGGTTAAAATTTACTCTCAGTTGTATTATAATATACTAAAATTGAAAATCAATTACATTTCCAATATTATAATTATAATTTCACTTATTTTACTCGTTTTTGAGGTGTATTTTGTATTGAAAGGCTGTATGAAAGCTCTTCAGTAATTTTTCATGGAGCGCACTTTGCCTTTGTAAAAACGTGGATCTTATGCAAGAACAGGTAATTCATTCTCAAGTCTTCCACGGTAACGCCAGTGTGAAGTGGAAGCCTTGAGTCAACCCTTTTTATTCTAATGAAGTTCACATAAATTAGAATCGCGCGAACATTCGCGTGTTTGGTGTAACTAAAACACGATATTTAGTTCTTACACCAAGCATATTTTCTTTGAAATAATAAAAATAAGTCTATACTATCTCAATTAGTGCAATACATTTCGCAAATGAATAAAATATCTCAAAATGCATTAAAATATCTTCAAAATATAAAATAAAATTTTTAAAAAACATTTATTAAACATATATAGCTATCCTTAGAGTTAACCCTCTGATCCTCTAATCCTAAGTGTTAACCCTCTGACTACGTAATTTTTTAAAAATCGCTATTTACTATTATTTTTTAAAATCGCAAATAAGTTCAAATATTTTTCAAACAAAGTGAATTGATGCTATATATTACATGATAATAATATGATATAATAAAAATCTGTAATCGTAAAAATAAATACTCTAAACTGCCAAAAACGCGGGATGCAATAGAAAAGGGACTGGTTGCCAGCCCGCGGACAAATCTTACAATACTTACAGTCATGATATTTGGCACGTAAGTAATAATAATAGAAGATAATGCATTTCAAAGCCCAAATTTTAAAATTTCAAGAAAAAACTTTTTTGTGATGTTTTGTGTTGTTTTGCATGATTTTTCACATGTATTTGACCATAACATCATTTTTAATGATTTTAGAAAGAAAAAAAATCAATACCCCATAGAAGAGAGCAAATAATGAACGCTCTAAAGAAGACTGTTTGCACCACTGATGTAATTTACTAAATTTTGAGAAATTAAAAAAAGAGAAAAAAAAAATAGTTAACCTATTCCAAAAAATCCGTCATCTTTTTCAAATTTACTGAGACTATTTAGAATATTTCTCTAAAATTTAAAACAAGATTGACCGATATATCTTTTTTCATTGATTTTTAATTTAATGTTTTCTGAATGAATCGATAGATTTTCTTCACCTGATTGGCGGGGAGAAATTTTGCTATTCAAAACTATACAGATTTGATCCAGCATTATAATGCCATTCTCAGATGGACATTTTTGAGGAACGTTTTATAAAACATCCATTATCTACAAAATATAAAACATCCATTATCTGAAACACAATTTTCCTCCTTAAAAATGAATTTACCTCTAAGCGACCAAATTACTGACAATAACCAACTGACCACACTTTCAAGAAGCTAAGAGAACAAAGCGGTCGGTTTACAGGTCTCTTTTTAATCCTTCATTGTTCAACCCCCACCAAAATAGAACCAAAAGCACAGTGAAGCAAGAACGTTTCGCTGCCTGATCGGTTTTTTGTGATACTCGCCGCTGGCAACTCCAACTGCACCGATAATTCTCGTTGCGTGCCTTTATTAGGTCATCGAGCTAGTTTAAGAGCTTTTTATTAGATCCGTCACTAACTGCGGAAGAAACGGAAAGTACCGACCGGAGTCTTACGCAATGGGGAAACCGCCAGACAAACCTCTCCAACATTTTGCGGTTCTAGGATCAGGAATCTGCCGTGATTAATTTGCGACCTGAGGAAAAAGAATGTTCTCAGGGTAATTTTTGCCTATCAAATTCCAGAAGGTAGATGCTACGACATTGCATTTTATTTTTTATACATCATCTTTTGAATGTTTTTTTCCTCTACTCTCTTACAAAATATTTTATGAAAGATAAAAGTTCATAAGTCAAATCTGAGGTAAATAATTAGAAAAATGATAATAAAGAAAAGCAGCGGGGGTGTCTTTCAAAAATTTTACCGCATGCTTTCAAAAAATATACTTGTGAATTATTAACCGCATTGGAGAACAACAGTTACGAAATATCGGAAATATCTTATCAGAGTGCGATCATCGGCAGTTTTTGGCGATTAAGCTCCGGGATGCGAGACAATAATACAAACACAGAATTGTCACAATCTCAGTTCGAATTTTTTGGCGACTACAATATTTTATCGTTGTATAGTTTCTCGAGAAAGTGCAAATATTTAAAACACAGTAGTAACTCTATAACTAAAATACTACAGCATGATAGAATTTTATTCATCTGCCTTTATTTTATTTAAAAAAAAACTTTATAAAAAACATCTGTTAGTGCACCGTCAAAATCAAAATATGCAAAAAAAAAGTGTTGTAGTTTTACAGTTAGAGGAAATCAAAGTTCTGGAATACACATGTCAATCTTGAATATGCATCTTTCTTTAACCCTTTAAAGGGCCATTTTTTTCTAGTCATATTATGTTAAAATATTTTTAGGCTTGAAATTAGAATAAGAAAAGGGATTCATTTAGCTTATTAGATAAATTTAATTTGATTAATTAATTAGGTTAATTAATAATTAAGTAACAAATCAAGACACATCATTTTGTGTAAGATAAAGAACTGAAGCCTCTAAGTTTCTGTCTTTCTAAAAAAATATGTCAGAACTGATGCCAACCTACATAAATTCATGCAAAGATTGATAAATTTGGTGAGAAGCATACTTCCCACGGTCTTAAAAAGGGTTAAAGAGCAGAGAAATTCAGGAAGAATTGATTCTGTAGAAATAAAACAAAAGCAAAAGTGTTATATGACAAAAGCGTAATATGTGTTTTCGTGCCATTGTATCGTTTATTTAATGCATTAGTGATTTTTTTTTATTTCAGAAGTATGCGTGTCTTATTTTTTCCTTCACGTAGAATATGCGTAGAATCATTTTAAAAGCGAAGACAGCTATAGCCCAAATACGCTATTAAAGATGTTTTAAAGAGTATTTTAAGAAATAATAAGACCATTTGAAGCTAATGATGTAATAATTACGAATCTTTTTTGAATAGCTTATCGCAATGATTATAGTTAATGATTCCTCTTATCAAAAGAAAGGTCAAACAAAAGGGCTAGATGAGATATTTCAATAGAATACATTTTTAGCACGTAATTAGTCGGGCAGCGAAACATGCTGACGTGAAAGATGTTCCTGTTCGGATCTTCATTTCAAATTGCATTTCTATTTAAAATTTCAACTTTTTCTCGTATGTTTCTTCTCTAAAAAAGCAGTGGACCATGGCTAATGATAAAACAAAAAGGAATATCTTGAATTTATTTCCTTATTTCAGATTATCAAAAACTCATCAAGGAGTTTTACCGTCATTTTTGTATCTAGTTGTATGATAGTACATTTGAATCGAAATATATTCCTTTCAAAACCAGCAGACGATTTTTTTTTCCTAGAAAGCTTTGGCCTTCAATAAATGTGAACATAGTCATGGACAAAATTCTATATTTAAAATGGCAATCTGGCAACGAAAGCGAATTATTATTTTCTTTACTTTTCTGAATATTAACTGCACTTTTTAGCATCTGCCTTTGTATATAAATTCAATAGTTTTTAGTTTTACAATTCCATTAAGAAAGTTTTCGAATTATTTGGAGGCTTAATTTTAGGTTAGATATACTTTAGATTATATAATCCTTCATAATTCTTGTTTCAAAAAAATTATGAACAATTTTCGAAAGAAAAATCGTCTGCGAAATAAAAGTCGTTTAAAAATGTTTCATTTCTATTGGGGAATAATATCGTTCTCAGAATTGTTTAAATACTGTTATTATTTATCAGTGTTTATGACATATAATAATTCTGAAGTATTTTGTTTTTTCACTTAATTTCTTTCAGTTAACAATTATTAGAAAAAAATAGTTATCTCCAAGTTTAAATACGGAAATTTATTCACAAAAATGTTAGAAATGCAAACTTTTTTCTCTTAATTTATTGGTTTATATTTTTATTAATTTATATTTTAAAAAGTTATTAAAATATACAAAAAATGGCCTGTATTTCATTAAAAAAGCACAACTCATGAAATATGTTTAATATTCAATAATATTTTTAGAAAGTTGTAAAAATCTCCAAAATCTCTGTCCAAATCTCGACTTTCAAATTTTTTGACGATTATTGTGCTTTCTCTATAATACAGATACGAGAAAGTAAAAATAAGCTCCATTTTCAAAAAAATGTAATTTTTCATGATTTAAGAACAAAGAAATTTTGCGAAAACAAGTGGGTAAGTATTTTTTTTTTCGGTTTTTAAAAACAATGACATACTTGCTTGAGGGTTTTATAACGATTTCAAAATCTTCACTAGGGAAAAATAATTACCTTCTGTACCTTAATTTAAAAAAAATGATGGATTCCCTAATATATCTCTTTAGAAAAGGAAAGCAGACGATGTCGTGTAATTGATGACAAAACTGGGAAATCTGCTTTGCTGTACTAATTTCTCATACCATCTTTCAAAACAGGCCCATAGTTCATTGCAAAACCTTGCTTACTTACCGAGTTCCTTACGAGGCCAACTCTGGAAAGGGGCCTAAAATGTTTCAGGGGATGAATGAAGGTTCATAGATGAACATTTTAGCAAAGCATAGCTTTCCTTCTATAACCGGTATTATGGGCTAGATTAGATTATACAGTGCTTCCTTTTATATTCCTTTTCATTATCACGCAAAAAAAAAATTATACTTATCAAGCAAGGATGCCATATAGCGCCTCTTTTTAGGTGCCTTTTTTACTATCCCGCAAAAAATAATAATAATAATAATTTTAATCTTGTCAAGCAAGAATGTCAAACTTGTCACCCGCATGTCGCATTTGACCTATAGTTAGAATATTTGCCGGGATAGGTGATAATATGGGAAAGTTTTAACAAATTTATAAATAACTTACCAAAGTTTTAAACTCAAGTTTAAATATTGGTATAAATATGGTTATATAATAATATAAGTTTAAATATGGTTTTAAAATCAATTTATAAATCGCAAACTTAATTTATATTTCTAATTTGTTATTAGCTTTTTAATCATATTTAAGTACAACAATATTGTCCCAAAAATATGCAAGTCCAGTTGCAGTAGTCACCCTGAAACTCTCTTGCATTCTCCCTAATCAAGGTTTTATCCCGATCTTTCACTTAAGAATTGTGGATTTCAGCAAGGCAGTGAAAGCCACGAATACTTCATTTTTATTTTCAGAGGTCAGCACACGAGAATTTTGTGTTTCGTAATATGCAGAAGAAAACTAATTATGCACTTCTTATGTTTTTACGGTTGATTGATCAAATCCAAAATTTGCACACACAAAAAAAAGACTGCAATTTTAGAAACAAGATTACATACCAGATTTCATTTATCTAAGTTGTAACGTTTTCAATTTATTGCGTTTACGAGCATTCGAGCATAAACACCGATATATTATCAAAATTTGAGGAATTCAGTTCAAAATTTGACACAGATTTCGTCACGTGTTAAAAATGTGTATCAAATATAAACCATTTAACTCCTTATTTAGGTTTGTAATTATCGAATTCGCTTGCAATCTGACGGATCAACAAATTTCCTGAAGATGGAATTTGTCCAAAATTTGAAAGAAATATATAAATTTAATGTTAAGATCAGATACCAAATTCCATCCGTTTAGCTCAAAGCATTTTTGAACTAGCGTGTTCAGAGACAAGAAGACATAATTCCAAAAATAAGGTTTTAGGTTTCAGGGAGTTTTAAAACCTCGAGTTCGATTCTTTTGATAGTAAAAATACTTTTTTACTCCATATATCTCGTATACAAGAAAGTAATAATTGTGTTCATCTTGCCCGATTTTCAAATATGTTAAAATATAGTTTTAAAATACTTGATATATTTTTTAAATAAAAGAAAAACTTTGCTTTCATCATTTTTGCTAGATAAATATCAAATTGACCTAAATAATGCATTTAAAAGAAATCAACAGAATTTTCACCAATTCTATTTTAAAAGTGAAATTCAGTAGTCCTCGGTATCTGAAATTTAACAAATCGTCGCTTAACAAATCTCTCAAAAGCTTAAAAAAAGCTTTTCTCAAAAAATAAAGATTACTTTAATTTTTTTTGAACTTGATATCAACTTGAGACTGTTTATTAATATTAAATATTAAACAAAATCAGAAACGATCAAGTTGATTGCGAAAAATACTGTTTTTAATTCTTATTCTAAAATTTGGAAATCTGAAATGCTGGAATCTGTTGCATACTAAGCAACGAGATACTGTTTAACTAAGCTCAGAAATTCGTAAATCAAATTAGAAGCTCTGATAGTTCCAAATAATAGTTTAAATGTAAGAAGAAATCTAAATTAAGAACGCGGTAGTTGCTTTACCATTTATTTGATCTTTCTCGCATTGTATGATTTCAAAATAGATCTACTATTCCCATAATAATCAATGATTTGTCCTTCATTTTTACTGTCTATTAAATTTAAAATTTTCAGAACTTATTCCTAAAATAAAAGAAATTTTTATTCAATATGCAGTTAAAAAGAGCTTTAAAGTTTGAAAAAAAATGACACAAACTACTTAAATCTCAGTACAAATGTTTTATTTTAATTGAATGAACGAAAGTTGGTGAAATCTTCAAAATAATATATATATATATATTTTTATTCATACAGTGCAATTTTTCAGTGCATAAAAAAATTAAGACATTTCCTGTTTCGTGCCATAAAAACTTTTGCATTTTATTCAATTTTTTTTCAACATGATAACGTTTTATAGATTGTTACCACGACCTAAGGTCGTGCTGTTACACGACTGTAAATTGCGTCATATGACATGCGCGTTGAAAAACATCGCTCAAAACGCAGCAAAAGCCAGTCCTTTGAGCCTAGAGCATCAAAATTTGGCGTCCATTTATTTCTTGAGTAATAGTAGCTCATTAAAGAAAGATCTTCGAAAATTTGATTAAATTTTTTAATTAAAAGGGAATACAAATTTTGATGTTTTGCCTCAATGACTTCAGAGTATAATATTGCATCAAAAACAATTATACACTTCTTTAAAAGAAAATTAGCTTAGTGACAACGATTTTAATTCCATTTAAATTTTTCTGCACTTTTAATAAATTTTTAAATATATTTTTAATTATATTTTGTATAATAATTTCCATTGTTTTAGTTAATCTATTTATACTTGCGCTTCGATGATATCAAATAAATTTTTTGTGTCCACGTTCTCACTACTATAATAATGAGTAAATTTTTAAAAATAATAAAAGCAATGAATCAATTCTGGTATGGGTTTCCGAATCTCCTTTTTTTTTAATTTTTATTTATTTATTTTCATTTTTGCATGCATCATCCCCAAGTAAACAAAAAACGAACATTCATACATTGTGACGATTTCGTCTGCTACTCATCTGTCTATACGGCTTTATTTGGCCGAGAAAAATGATTGACAAACTAGCTCACTCTCTTTAACGCGTTCACAGATGATGGATAAACAATTTATCTTTGGAACAGCGGGGTATTTTAACAAATATAGTCGAGAAAATAACATAATGTTTTCAAAGGATTGTCAAATATGAATCAATCTAAATAAACATATTGGCTGTCAGGCTTTTGTTGTGTGGAAAAGGTAATGATTGATTTCTATTCTTTTATTTGCTTGAAGATTAATTATGAAGAAGTTACATGAGTTAATAGAAGAAAAAATAATTTAGATTAAAACATTAATAGCATCAACCCTTCTATAATGAATAAAGAAGCAAAATGTTGATAAAAAATTATATCTTGTGGACATAAATAAATCTTCTGGATGCAAGAAAACATTATTTTTAATATAAGTAATAAAAATAAAATTTATTTGCAGACAAAGTATAAAAAAAGCATGAAATTTAAGTAAGAATATCTTTAACGAACAATACAAACATCCAAACGATTTTTTTATATGCATTAAAATTGTTGTATCTTTGGCTGAAATGCTGCCAGTTAGGAAATAGAAATTTCTCTTCGGAATTATAAAAAATAAAGAAGTTCAAGAGCGACAAAAAATAAATAATGCGGTTTCTTGGGTCCAAACAAAAACGAGATTTCAATTCCGTGAATTGCTGCACATTTATATTTTTATGTTTCTGTTTTCTTTGCTGCCTCATAAAATCTTAGCTGTTTAACATTACAGGCTCAAATTCCAGATTATATTCATTTCTTGGATGATTGAACACTGTTGCGATATTACTACGACAATTATTTCATTATTTTGGTCTTCCAACCGTGAAGATTGTCACTTTACGAAAAGTTTTTGAGAACACGTTTGTTAAGAAGTCTATTTAATTCTTCTCTTGGTTTTTCAAATTTTATTAATGTGCGATAAATTTGAATAATTCAGTGAGTTGTAACTTTGTTTGGTTTCTTTGTGACATTGATAAAATGATTTTTGGCATGCAATGCTTATATAAAAAGAAACATTCAGATTACATAATATATTCTGTTAAAAAAAAACTATCAAAATGTTTTATTTCCCAATTTTGAACTAATTTTTCTAAAGTCGATTCAATTCCAATCTATAAACTTCTTAAATTATTTTTACAGTGATTCATAAAAGATGTGTTCATATATTTAAGTGTTTAATAACTATACTATTTATAATTTTGATACAAAAAATAAAATAATATTCGATTGTTCAACTCATGTGCAAAATAATCTCGTACCACACGACATGACGGCTATGAAACATCATTAATATTTATAATCTATACAGCGATTATCAATTATCATTAGCCGAGCAATGACATTCATTTATTGTCGGGAGATTACAATTCTGCTCATGGATTATTCTACTCATGGATGCAAGCGAATTAAATAATAATACATGAGAATAATATTCTATGTATTTAAAATAATAAGAAAATCGAAAGAACAAGCCCCAGCCTCCAACACTGGTCGGATTTCACCAATTTTTATTTCATATGAATGCTTATGACCCCTAGATATATCGTCAATGGTCACCTGTCCTTCACCTCATTTCAGTTTCCGAGAGAAATCTTAGAAACGCTACTTCATTCCACATTCTGTCTGAGAAAAGAAATCGCGCCAAAATCTCAGCCAACGCATTGATTTCTCCTATTTTTATTTTATTTGAAAGATAAATCTGATACATCATCAATGGTCCCTTGCCTTTATTCACTCTTTATTTTCGAGAAAAAAACTTAACACAGCTTCTTGTCACAACCGTTTGATTGATTTCGAAAATTTTATTCACCAATTTATTTCGTGATTTGGAGTAGACAGTTAATCATTCAGAATGTTCTTTTAGTGCATAAATAAAATTTAAAATAGCATTTTCGTTTGGAGTGCTATGATGTAGCTCATCATATTTGATTGATATTACTAAATAAAAATTATTCATCTTATGGGCAGTGTGATTAAAGTGAAATACATAAATAATTTGCACTTTGTAGGAAGTCAATCAACGATCTAAATACTAAGAAAGACTCGTATAAATAAAAGTGAAAAGCAAAAATAGTCGTCTAAGGCAGCCAACACATTTTAAACTCATTAAGCTTTTTCAAATCATTTAAGATTTTAAAAAAATGCGGAAAGTCTGTTCCTACACTCAATTCGCAGTTGGTTTGCGCTCACAAATCATGATAACGAACGAGTTATACATTCTTAACAGTACTCAGCAATTGCAGCACGTATTCCATAGGATGACACAGTTTCTTTTGAAATTGGTCTGAAGCGGATTTTCCCTTTTTAAACCGCTGAAATAAGAGACCACAGCCTAATTTTGAGATTATATTTTTCTGCCTTTCTTTCATCGTCGAAAAGAGTTGAAAGTATGGGCGGGACGATGTCAAACTTCGGAGGGAAGCTCAAAGGCGCTAAGTTGATAAAAAGCTGAATTCAGGTGGTAACAAAAAGAAAGAATGGGGAATTGATGTGAATTTTGTCAATTTGAAGAAAAGTGTTCTATTAATAGATGGAAAAGTGTTTCTGTTTAAACACTTCTTAGTTTTCTTCATAACTCTTACTTAAATTGTGAATCAAGTAATGATGGTTTAGCTGTTGGTATTCGAATAGGATGAAAAATTTGAACCCTCTTAAACCAAGCATCAAATAGTTTTTAAAAAGGAAGCAAAACTGCTAACCAATACACAAAAGTTAAACAGAAAAATTGAAATAGAATGTATTTTTTTTTATGAAATGAATAATTATGAATCATTTAATAATTTAATACCTATGGATTTAATACTTAAGGAATTAAATCCTTTTTTTAACAAATTGTATATCATTTGAAATAAGTTCTATATTATTCTTTCGATCAAAGTAACTTCTATTCAGTTGATTGTTTCTTTATATACATTATATTTTGAAAAATTTGGCATTGCATGAATCCGACTTCTATTACAAACCGGTGTTTTTAACAGGACAAATACCAAGAATTAAAAATAATTGCATGCAGATGGTGGCGAATTTAAGTATTTTAATGTCCTTCTTTTAGTAAAACAGTCAATTTAATCTTACATTTCGATGTATTTTTTAAATTTTAATGATTATTTTGAGTTATTTTTTTTATTTTATTAACTTTGGGAATGTGCTTTTCTTCTTCTTTTTTGTTTATCTATTATGATTCTATATAGTCCAGCACCCATGCTTGTAAACAATATTATTGAAATAAATGCCCCTTTTAAAAAATATTCTAATACCTAAGTGAATATATAGAAATCCAATCGATTGTACTTGATTAAGTATTAATATTACCCTAATATTTCATCATTTATGGAATTATATATTTTTTACAAGCTTATTTATTTGGTAAATAGGAAAATAAAGTTCTTTCAATTGACCTACTTGCTTCTCTCTCTCAATTTAGTGGCTCTAAGCAACTGCTTAGATGGAAATCCGCCATTGCTTGTAAATGATAAATTATTAGTTATAATCCCGATGGGGCATCAAATTATCCAAGGCTAAGGCGTCCAAATTTGTTAAGATGAAGACAGATAATAGAGATAATCTGATCATACATTATACATTGCATGGACATAATGTGATCATACATATCACACTGCTTGCAGATGATGTGAACCATACATCCCGTACTACATGCAGATAAGGTGACCATCATTTCGCAATGCATGTAGATAGTGTAATTATACATCCGGCTTTGAAAATGACCACCCCATTTTTTTGGTAATATAATCAGTTGTCTTCAAATACAGATTCGGAGTACTGAAATGTCCCGTTTTGAGACACGCAACATTCCGCAGTGGGAAGGGGGGGAAGGGGAAGACAAGGGGAAAAAAATCGAAATGTCGACAATAGAGGCGCGGCAATAATGGCGCATGCGTTGAAGAATTAGAAATATTTGAACAAAACAATTTAGCTAAAATGTCTACAAGTGAAAAATTCAAAGTGTAATGGATTTGTTAATTGTGATCAAGATGTAAATGCATCTGATGAATATTCACTTATCTATGACAGAATTTTCAACTAAAAGTCGCTGGTTGAAATTATACAAATGCTTTCACAGCAATAATTTGAATTAAAGAACTTTTGAATGGTTATTGAATCTGTTCTTATGTCTTTCTGGAGTTAATACACCCATTGAAAAAAAAAGGATATTTCGGATATAAATGAGGGGGAGGGGGAACCCAACTTAGTTGCAAGTATTAGTTTTTAAAATAATGTTAATTACGAAAATAAATTTTTTAAAAATCATGTATTGGAAAACCACGCCAGATATGTTTCAACTAATTTGATCTTTAAAAAAACATAAAACTCAATAACTTATTCTTGCTCTCCTGTTCATTCCTATATTTTTCATTAATAAATAAAATAAAGGATGAAACATATATTTTCTTGCATATACATGCTATTGCCTAAGAAAATAAGTAAATGTCTATTATGAGCAATAAATAAATAAATGATGAATTGTCATACGGAACGAGTTCAACTAAGCAGGTGTGTCAGTCACAGGGCAAATGGAATCAGAAACATTCATTTGCATAAATAAATAAGACAAACTGCGACACCTGAATTTAAATATCCATTTCAAAAATATGATCTCGGAAAGTAGAAATAAGTTGCAAAATAAATAAATTTAAAAACCGCAAGTCGCTTCTGTATTATTTCCTCCCACATCGAGGTTAAAAACTAAACCAGTAAACGCATATTCATCACTTTAAGCAATACACGCTTCTCATGGCGCACCCCTGCAGTTACAGAAATCCAAGTTCTTGCGCATCAACATCGAAGACCGCGCGATGCCAACAGGAACAAGAAAATTCAAAAAATAAAAACAAAAAAGTTCTTTGAAGAGGCTGTTTTCCTCCTTGACCCAGACCCGGTAAATAGGATACCTGACTTGAAGCTCGCTACCGACAAGAGTTGAATTGAAGAAAAAGTATCACTTTCCTCAAGAGGCTTTGCTTTCGCTCCGCTGTGTATTTTGGTAACATGGCTAATTTATACAATGAAGCAATAATTCGAGTTCCTTCATGTGCAGGCGTGTTTATAACTTAGGTTTTCTAAAAATAGATTCTTGATTTAGGGGAATATGTTGTATGCTATTATTTGCTACTTCATTAGGCAAGAGTAAGCAAGAGTAATATAAATGCCAATAACAAAGAGAAGAGGCAATATGTGAGAGTTTTAAATTGAGAAAATATATTTTTCGTACATTTTTTTTTTCAGGATATAAATACGAAGAGCTATAATGTAAAAGATATGTGAATGTATTTTCAAAAGTTAAATTTTAATCTATATCACTACTGAATGTGGATTAAAGTATTAAATGTGTTTGTTTAATCAAATTTATTAGCTATTTAATTTATTTTCAGCTTCTGTATAATTTAACTAAGCCAGAGATGAAGATGATGGCGTGTCCGCGCTACCACGGAAAGGGGGGGGGGGGCAGTAGCTTCTGAGGATAAAGACCTTTGAGCATCCGAGGGCAAAAGTCTGACTTCCAACTCATATGAAGATGACATTCACACACTCGCTTGCACAACCCCTTTTTACAGGGGGAGGGTACATTCACACACTTCACAGATAGAAAGAACACGGATGATGAACAACCATGCCCAAACCGGGACTCGACCCGGGTCGTCCAGATCATGGGGAAGATGCTTTACCCGTATCCCAGGACGCCGTAACCCAGCGATGGTAGCATAATTTTAGTTTAAAATACAAGTTCACAAGGTTTATATATTCAAAAAAAAAATACTTTGTGTTAGTTTTAACCATTTCATATTTGTGTTTGTATTTTCTTTTTAATTTACTTTTAAATATTTTTCGCATTTAAATTTTTTTTTGTTTTAATTAGTTTTTATTAATATTTTTTTGCCTTTCATAAACCATTTCCAAAACTTAATAATTTTCGAATTATTAAAATCCGGATTAATTTTTGCTAGATATTAATAAATATTTACACCATTTGTAAAGGATCTATATTACCTAGTTATGTGATAGCCAATTGGAAAGAAATCTTGTCAAACGATTGCAACATATAGGGCAACAAAATGCAGTCAATTCACTTGGCATCAGAATCAAATGACAAACCTAACTGCACGCAACATCCAACATCTAAATACATAATATGTTATATTTCATTAAGATGCCACTTTCCAATTTCAAGTTCGGCACTGAATCCCAAAATTGAATTTGTGTTGCCTACTGACGAATGGCAAGTGATCAGAACTGACTTAACGTAACATTTCAGGACATGATAAAGCCTTTAGGGGTCTTTGACAGAACAGGTTTCAGATCCTCCTTCTTTACCAAGATCTTTAAAATCAGATATTTTTGATTGATTTTGATTTAATCTCTATATAAGTAAGTTTTTAAGCAATAAATATTGTAACAAACTGATGTCGCAATCGACTACTCCGATTCGCTCTGTAGCACATGATAAATGCAAATATTTATACCACTGTAAAGAATCGATATTGCCTAATTATAACCAATTTGATAAGGATGACCAGTTAGACAACAATTAGAAAGGAACCTTGTCTTCTCAATGCCCAGTACGGCACAACAGCATAAGCGGGATCTATGGTCGAGTCCCAAGAACGATCACTGGCCACGGAACAGTCTCTCCGATAGGAGGCATGTGCTGTCATTGATAAGGAATAATCAACACCTCACTATTTCTGCACCCATCAGGACAGCGAGAACTAACTACTATGCCAGAAGTATCTCGTTCACATTTTTGAGCTACCTCTCTTGGAAAGATTAACTACATGAAATAAAAAGTACTGAAGATTACCTTCAAAGAAAGTGGCTTCAATGTCTCATGTATATATATTTAAAAAATTAATACTTAAATTACGAAGTAATTTTACTTAGAATAATATATGTATATAATATTTAAAATAAGCTAAATACTTTAATACAAAATTTACAAGAGATGCTAATTTCTGATTTATCAATATATCGTGAAAACAATTGCACCATACTAATTTGTAAGTGATTTTAAAAATAAGAAAAAAAATACTAGGAATAAACGATACTCATTTAAACAATTTTTAATTCCATAAAATAAATGCACAAAATTTGATACTCCTCTAAATACCGTAAAAAAGAAAAGAAAAAAAAAATATCGCAGCATCACTCTTCTTTTCCCTCAAAGATGCAGGAACAAATATAGCAGGTTTTTTGACTAATAATGCATAACAATTCTTTATGATGTACAATCCCTTGTAAAATACTCAACCCTTTATATATGAATTCACTTAATGATAAATAAGAATTTCTCAACACAAGATAACCAGAAATTCGCATCATTTTTTGAAAGCTGATCCAATTTCCCGTGCTTGAAAATAACATTTTCCAGGCGATAATTATCTTTTCTACAGAGCAGCTGAGATAGAGAAACGTAAATGTTTGCATGACGGCGGGACACTATCTGAAACGGTTCGGCACGAATGATTTAGAGGTCTAGTTTATATATTAGAGCTTGGTAAATTCTGAATTGGTAATACATGAATGCGTTTCTCATCAACTCACTAGGCAACGAGAGCAATAGGAAAGCATTTATTTGTTTATTTCAATAAGTTTATTGTTTCGTTTTGTAAAATTGCTTGGCGCCATGATGACGAAACGAATTTGGGAATTGAACCGTATCCATTTCATATGTTGATGAATGATATCTAAAAGATGATGATATCTCAGATTGAGATAAAAATCTTATTCAATTATCTCAGAGAGAATCATATGTTCTATCGAATATGTTATTAAAAATATAACTCGAGATGATGGAAGTTATTCCATTAACTTCAAATGTCATTCATTGTTATATAAGAAATGAAAATTAAACAGTTATGGAGTCAATACATGTTCATGTTATGTACATGAAGCATTTCACGACGATTTATTTTTAGAATCCAATGAACAGATTACGAGAGGAAAACCGAACTTAACTTCGCAATTTCTCGCAAATAGTTTATATACCACTATTCAATTTCAGATCGCGGGACTAGCACTTTATTTTTCGGTAAGGGGTGGTTCGCAGTAAGATGAGAGTTATTACATTTCCAATTCCTCAATAATCTGAGTTCGTCCTATTGCTAAATGTAAATATCTCCTCCTTTCATTTTTCCTTCCTCACCTATTCTGACTAAATAAACGCAACCTGAAGCATGCACAAAAGCGTGGAGAGTTTTCGAATCCGAGAAAGAACAGTAATTAGAATTTGATCATACGATAATTTTTTTCTGTGCAACTAGGATCCATAAATTGACTCTATCTTCGATTAAAAGATTGCAGTACTTTTTTTGCCTGAATTCAAACTAATATTTGAAAAGAAATGTATGCATTAATAGAAAATACTAGTCAACGTAAATCTGTAAAATAATTAATGTAAAAAATGAGTTTTTTTTCCGTATAAAAAAAATTGATTTCTCCATTTGTAAATAAAATCTTAAATCGAAGAATAAACACTGTTTAAATATTTAAAATAATTTAAAATAAATATTTAAAATATTAAATTGATGAGTTTCATTCATGCAATATTTATAGGATCCTACGGGGATAGGACATTTTGTAACTGAAGAGGAGAAGCTTCCGGTATGGTGGTTGGTTCTACCCACCTTGGTAGGTACACGAAAAGGTGGGGAGGGGTCTGACTCATCAATGACGCGACGTACTTCCCAAGGGAAGGGTTGTACCGTGGCCGGTGATGGTGCTTAGGACTCAACTACAGTTCCCCCCCCAGTGTGGCTGTTGCGGCGGTCCGGTCACTCAGATTTTTCCGCGTGCATTCCGACAGGTTGGAGTAGTCAGTTTGTGATGGAATACAAGTATTTATAGGAACTTGAAACGCACTATTAATTAATGAATTAAAGGATACTTTTATAATAAATACATATTTCAATCTATTTTTATTTTATCCCATTAAATACATAACAATAAGCCATTAATGTATTCTTTTTTCAAATATTGGCACAATATCTATTACATGAGCCAAAATATAGACTTTTAATTTGACATTAAAAAAAAACATTTGTTGAATAAGCCGGAAATATTTTAGCGACCTAAAAGTTTTCATGTTTAAATTTTTTTCTGCCTAATATTCTCAATTCATAAAAAGTTAATTAAGCATCAATTTATTAATTGAACTAAACAGCATCACGTCAATTTATGGCCGCAAACAAAGAACACAAGCTTCCTGGTGATGTTTACATCCATGTTACAAGAATGGCATTCCCCAAAGCGAATCGGCAAACGATGCCCTTCTCTGAAAGGTAACATAAAAAGTACAGCATCCCACGAAAGATCAAAAACCTACAGGTGAAAAGATCTCTACATCTTGAAGAGAAAAAAAAATTGTTATTTCCTGTTTCTTAAAACGATATTAAAAGAGTGAAAAATTGGGTCGAAGAACACTTTCGCCTCGAGTATTCTTTAACAGTGAACTGCGTTCGAAGAAGCAATTTCGAATGACTTATTTCATCGTCCATTCCACTGGTCAGATTAAACGCATTCTATTGTTATTCTTGAAAGCCAACGTTGTTTATGATCTATCTGTTCGAAAATGCATTTTGAAATGCCCGTCGGCACGCATATCAACCTATTTACACTAAAGGATAAAAACAAATACATGCACACGTGTGAAAAGAGGTCTTAATCAAAAACTTGATTGAGTCATAACGAAAAAAATGCAAAATTATTATTAATAACTGAATATTGACACTTAAAAGCTTGCGGGGATCTACAGATTCGAATCGTAGTGATTATCCACTAGCATTTCAACTGTAAATTTTTCATACAAATATATTGGCTGTAGCCGTTTGTCTTAACTGTAACCGTAATTGTATCAATGCATATATAAAAGCAAATATTGGCAATAACATTCAGTACCAATCTCTCATGTCCAAATGAAAAAAAAAAAAAAAGCCTTTATTTTAGTTTTTAAAGTGTTTCGCCTTATCCATTAGCCCATCCAACTCTTTCATATTGGGTTATGCATATATCTTTTTGTTTTAATTCGTTTCCAGTTTGGCATCTTAATTTCTATAAATCGAAGTTTTATCCAATGCTAAGGTATTCAAGCTTCTAACCTAAAACCTTGTGATCTTTTAGGCTTTATTAATTTGTCTTTGTATTACTTTTTTTGGAAGTTACTCTTAATTTTACAAAACAATCACATGAAAACACAAACGAAAATAATGTATTTAATATCATTGCAATTCGCATGCATATAAATGTAATAATTAAAACAATGAAAAAATACGCTCAAAAATATAATTAAAAGTTATTCGAGTTTAAAAGAATTTACGGAAATAAAAATTGATATTAAAGCTCATATCCTTTTATATCATTTAAATCATTTTAATTTTCTTAGATTTGAAACGATATAAAAATTCTTTTTGGGCAATAAATAGGCTCCAAATTTATTGAGGAAAAATTGATATTTCAAAAAAAATTAATTAAAAATTAATTAAAATTTAGTAAAATACTTTCTTATTGAGCACTTAAAACCCGAAAAATAATTATTTTTCATATTACGCTACTAGGTTCAAAAGTATTATAAAATATACTTAAAATATTTTTAAAAATTATTGAAATTAAAAAAGAAATTACGGAAATAAAAGTTGATAGTAATGTTAACACCTAATTTAAATAATTTTAATTTTAATTCTCTTAAATTTGAATTAATGTAAAAATTATTTTTGAGCCCTAATATGTTCCAAATTTATTTTGGAAAAATTGATATTTGGGTACATTTTTCATTAAAAATTAATTAAAATTTAGCAAAATACTTTCTCATTGAGTACTTAATACCCGAAAAGTAATTATCTTTCATATATGGCTACTGTAGGTTTATTTGTGTCTCTGTAGAATATTTTTAACAATCTTTCAATCATTCCTTTCTGCTGTTACATCAGCAATTTTTCAGAAAATATTCATTCTATAAACATTATTATAGTAAAAATCAGTGAAATTATTCTTAAAAATTTCTTCAAAAACCTAATGCAAATAGGAAAAAGCTATTCTAACTAAAGAGCTTATTCTTTAGCGACTTATTACTAATAGCGACCTTATTCTTCTATTGAAATAAATATTGGGCTAATATCACTATTGATCTGTTTTTAATTTACAACTTTTCAAAGCGTGAAAGTAATTAAATATTCAATTAATAGGAATTAAACAACATTTTGCCCTTTTTCCTAGTGCAATTTTCATGAAAATGACCTATAAGAAATATTTTTATACCATCTTAAAATTCAAAACTTTATCTTTTCTCTGATACCAAATTTCTTTACATAAAATCTTCTCTTCAATAGTTATCAATTTTTTAAAAATTTAACTCAAACATTTTTAAAATTCTGTTATTTAGTAAGACTCTAATATATATTTTACCACCATTTTTTTTTAAATTTTTGTTTTATATTTTTAAGAATCTTATTTTGTTGGGTTAAAATAGTTGTTTAACAATTTCTAAAAGAACTGAAAGAAAGAAATGATTAATCTTTAAGTGATTACAAATGATCAAGATTCAAGGGTAGCCAGTCAAGCAATGTGGTGTTGTAAAAAGATTGTACCTACCTTGTAACTTGAAACAAGCAATCTTATATACTTATTTCGTGTACCCCGGAAACGGCTCAAACGATTTGGATCAAATTCTATATTTAAATAAGGTTTTGCTTTTCATATTTATCTATATAGGTTTTTCTATAAAAGAAAATATTTTACTCACAGAAATTTTTTTTATAACTAACTATTAGAATAATTATATTCAATTTTCACTTCAAAGTGTTGGCAATGCAGTTATAGTGGTCAAAACAACATAAATGATGCGTGTGTTGCGGTTTCTTGGTTCGAATAACACTTTTTGTCTTATTCTTTTACTTATGTATTTATATTTAATATTTTTGCTTTTTAAGCTCATCTATACAGGTGTCTTTCCTGAAAAACGCAATTTTACACGCACATAAATTTTTTTAAAAAAAACTAACTATTGAGCCTTTTTCTGTCTGTTTTTCTTTTCATGCTGACAATGTCATATAACGCCTTCTCAGATCTGATTTCACCATGGTAAAACTGAATGTAATTTTAAAAATATAAGTAATGATAGATAAACTGTCAACATGAATACTGTAATATATTAGATTGTTTCGAATAACATTTTAAACTAAGTGCATTCATGATTTTTGTAATTTAAATAACTAGTTCATATGTAGATGAAGTTGAAAAATATTCTTATGTAATCAATGTGTGATTCGTATCTAAATATTTTCTCCAAAAAACATGATTTTACAAAAAAAGAAAAAAGAAACTGCCAAGTGAAGCTTGGTCTTTCAGATATTTATAGATTCCAGATATATACGCAAAATTAATTTTTACATTAAAATTAATATACATGAACATGCTTTATTACCGAGCAACGCTAGTTTTCTATAAAACTAAAATAACTAATATCAAGTAAATCTTAGAAAATGTAATTAATATCATTTAACAAATGAATTTTAATTTAATAATTTAATGAATAATTATTGATTTTTGGAATAAACATTATACCTATTCTTCAGAAGAAACTGAAAACAAAAAACATTTCCTCTTTATAAAAATAAACATAAATGCCACATTCAAGTAAACAAACTCTGACTATCACGGAAAATGCAGCTCACGTTTTGACCGTGATTGGTATCTTAATAGAGGAGGATAGTTTTCTAGATCAGGTATCTATAAATAATAGTTTTCCAGCGGGCTTGTGGACAAAAAGTGAACGCGCTACATTTGTTAGAGATGCTGGTCATTTCGCACTCGGCTCACATCGCAAAGATGACAAGATAGTGGCACCAACGCCTTTCTGCGGTTCTTTGTTCTGGTCAATTTGACGGCACTAAGAGGATAAAACTGAGCATTCATAATTTCTCTATTCTACACGAAGGAAACGTTTCGCTATTATATGAAGCGTTTTTCCCTTTCAAAATTATACTACAAACTGGAAGAGAGATCGTTTCCGCAATGTATTTAATTCGAGTGGAATAAGATACAAATTTCTGAAATAATGATCTGAGAAAAGGAAAATTAAAATTGGTTTCAAATTTACAGGATATTGGGTTTTTTGTATTCTCCGTGGATCTCATTTCAGCTCAAGTCAATCTCAAAAAATTATTTTTCATTTTTTTCTCATGAGTCTAAAATACTTTTTCAGAGTAGATCTCTGGCTTTGCTAGTTAAATGCTTATCAGTATAGATCTCTGGCTATTCTAGATAAATACTTATCAGTGTAAATATGTAGCTTTGCTAACTAAAAGCTTACCAATGTAGATCTCTGGCTCTTCTAGCTAAATGCTTATCCGTGTAGATCTCTAGCTTTTCTAGCTAAACGTTTATCAGTGTAGATATGTAGCTTTGCTAGCTAAATGCTTATCAGTGTAGATATGTAGCTTTGCTAGCTAAATGCTTATCAGTATAGATATGTAGCTTTGCTAACTAAATGCTTACCAGTGTAGATCTCTGGTTTTTCTAGCTAAATGCTTATCAGTGTAGATCTGTAGCTTTGCTCAAATGCTAACAAAAGGGTAAATCCTATTTTCAAAAAATTGATTAATTCTTTCACTTTTTTACATAAATTTCATAAACCAGTATTTGGCTTTATATATCAATACTATTAGTAAAACCAAATACGTGTTTGTGTGCTGGTTTTCAACAGAAATTAAAGCTATCAAATTTTGTAGAAATATACTTCACAGGATAAACATATATGTATATATATTGGAGAATTTTTGGTAATTTATTTAAATAATGAACAAAATTTTGACAATTTCCGGAAGTTATATAAGGAAAAATAATTTTCACGTCATTTTAAAATTTATATAAATTGTTTTTTAACAAATGCATTTACAAATACAATTTTTTTCTGAGTTTTAGCAATTTAAAAAAAAATATTTTGCACAAATTTTGATGATACTTCCTATTGTTGCAATGAAATTCAGACCGAGTTCATTGCTTCATCAAACATTTAATCATATTCGGCAATTATTGAAAGTTAAAGAATGAAGATTATGCCCTTTGGTAATGAGGTCATTAGTGGCATATTTAGGTACTTAGCGGTCCTAAATATTGTCTTATGAGGTCCTCATTTTAATAGAATAATGAATTTTGTTTCACATTTTAATACATTTGTAACACATTAATGATTTATTTTAGATTAATCTCTTTAATTTTATTGATAATGAAGAAATATATTTGTTTTTGTTTGTCTATCATGACTTCAGATTTAACCGACATTTACTTGAAATGCTATTGAGGCATACGTTCGATTTTATTATTATTCTAATAAGAAAGTGAACGTATTGAAACATATAGGAATTTGACCAATTGATAAAAAGTTGATATTAACGTAATATTTTATAATCGATTGAATTAATATATTTTCCAAATTTAATTATTTGACAACTACGTAAATAAAACTTTTTTAATCGTTCTATCTGTGATTCCCTATCAGCCTAGAAACTCTAGGCAGCTGCCTAGTCTGCATAATCGAAAATCTGCCACGGGTCGGCATGCATTTTTCTAAATGAATCTTGAACTTGTATCTTTAAAAATTTATTTTATTTTCCTTTATGGAGACAACACAAAAAAATGTTTATGTCTTTACAGAACATATGAAGATATATTTTTAAAACTTTGATTTAGAGAATTTTGTTTTCTTTCTGTCAATATAATTTCGAATGAATTTATGTAGGTATAAAGGATTTAAAAAAAAACAACTTATGACTGGATCTATAATGAAAATTCTTCTATTGCAAGCTGGATATTATTTACAACTCTGATATGGATTTGGATTTTTCTGGCGCAAGAGCCATGTTTTGACTATGCTGCGCCAAACACTGATATGGAGAAACGAAAATATTTATATTCATAGTATCAAAATATCAACTTATCACTGCCTCAGTAGAAAAAAAATTCATTATTACTTTAATTAATACATAATATTTTCCTGTTATTCTAAATACTTAATTGCCCTTTAAATGTTCGCCTCATTGTAGCAAATAATTGTAGCATTTAAAATGCTATCTCATATAATTAGTGTTAAGATACTAAATTACCATTGCTAGATAAAAGCTTTAAAAAATTTTTTAAGTAAATACTCAGTGATTCACAACTTAAAAATGAAACCCAAGAGAGTAAAACTAATTAATCGGATACTTCTGCATACTCACCAATGGTTTAAAAACTTACTTTATATGTTGACAATTGATTTCACTTACAGGTGATTTTATAAGCACATCAGTTTGTGGCCGTAATTGGTAATTTAGTTCGCTTAATTTAAGTTCAAAAACCAGAAAGTCAAGATGTAATAAAAAGGGATCTGAGAGATATTCCAGCTGAACTTATGACCAAAATTCTGAATTTTAAAAGGAGTCTTGATTCAGTAACAGTAATAGAAACGAGATAAAAGCGAAATAATTCTAAACCTTGGAAAGATGAGCAATTTTTGCAAAAAGAAAGAGGAATTGACGTAATTCGAGTCATTTCATTATATAGAAAATTGGATTTAAACTTTTTTTTTTTTTGCCCCCACTCTCTTGTTCCAGTTGACAGCCCTGTTTTAAAATATATTCTGTCTCCCTTCATTTTGTGCAATCGTATATAAATTCTTCTATTTACTTTAGAGCTAGGCATATGCATAATTTTCAGTACTTAATAAAATACTTAATATCAGATTTCAGTACTTAATAAAGCAGAAGAATAAGTAAGCTTATTCGGCATCATGGGAAAGATGAAAAGCATTCAAGCCCCGAAGTTCGAAGGAAAAAAGCTCCTTGTTTCTAATATATGCTTAGGAATTCTTATTAAAATTCGTTCAATATTTTTCTTAATCAACATTAAAAGTGAGAAATCCAATGAAATATTGTTAATCACTAATTAAGATGACGAATTAAGATCGATAAATTGGACATTTATTTAATAACGCTATGGCGTCATGGGACTGGTTTCCTTTAGAGATAGATTCATGTATATAATCAACAGAACATATGTAAAAAAATTAACACAATACAACTTTAATGCCTGACAACGTGACGAAATCATGGGCATGGAGTTACATCTAAACCCTTTAACTGTTGTGAAATATAAACTGCATCCGTTGCGAACTAGCAAAAAATAAAATCTGCCGAAAATAAAGTAGTCTAAAATAATACGTCACATTTTTCCAAGTATTTTTTTATAATCACTCTCGAAAAATTTCCAATATGAACGATATTTGTCCGAATAATTAATCGAGCGATACGCACCTAATAATTTCCTCATTGAATCACGTCATTTTCGTGAGCTCCACGCAAATTTATTAACATTAAATCAACCTAAAAGATGCAAATTGTATGTGAGTTACCAATTCTTCGAAATCGTGTTACGATATCATCTGTATATTCATGGAATTCCTAATTAAAATATGAATGCGATTGATATGCTGGTTAAAACACCTCTGTTAAAGCAAATAAATATAAAAGTTACTCCACTAAGCAACTGCGGTAATTTTTAATATCACTTTATAGATTTTTTTCCCAAAGATTTACAACGAAATGCGACTGATTTAGACCTTTTAAAAGTTAATGGAAAATGGATTTTTAAAAAATGCCACAGAACACAGTAAAATTATAGATCTGACTAAAAATAATATTTTTCGTGTAATAAAAATTATCTGCTTTCAGAAAATTATAAAGACAATTTTATTCCAAATATCCTTATTAGAGAAAAGCAATTAAGAAAACAAATATATATTTCGTATTTGAATAATTTTATACCAATTACAAAGTAAATCAAATTTTGATAGAGATTCAATCATAACATTTTATAAGCAAACACAGAAGACTCTACCATTTTTATATTTATATACCCTTAACCTTTTTAACTATAATTACTCTAAGTAAAATCCTTTGAAATTCCAGCAAAGGAAAACGCCAAAAGATAGTCGAAGATTCTTGTATGTTGGTCAATCGAACGAAATTGCGAGTTTTTTCCCTGTCCGTGGGTTCATCTAAACAGGCTAGTTATTAAAAAAGACGCAGATGGATAGAGAAACGAGATTACTGTCTTTTGTGTGGAGCGTTGAACCATGAGACCAGGCTTGCGTTTGCCCGAGGCATTTCCTCCAAGTTTCCATTTCATTTTTTTTCTTCCTTCAAGACCCGTCCCTTTCAAGAAATTAGCCTACATACGACCGGTGTTGAGTTTTTATGGACACGGAAATACCCCGTGCGAATGCCCCTTTCCGTGAGATGGGGCTCCAAACAGCACTCAAAACGACAACAAAGTATTTCTTCCGTTTGTGGGATTTGGTTGGTTAAGCAGCGAGTGAAGAAAGGTGTCCATTTTCCCATCGATCATGCAATTATGGGCTTGTCTTTTAAACAAGGCTTCAAAAATGTTCATTTCGGAAAGCCTAATTTATTATAATCTCAATGGAGCTAGAAAGAGCTACATCGTTACATTGAATGTCCTCTATTGATGTAGTTGAGAAATTACTTTTCGTGTGGTTTCTTTTCTTATGGTTATTTTATTGCTTAGTTAATTTATGCCGGGTTTACACTCGGTGTGTTATAAGACGGCCAGTAGGCAACGGCAACGTCGTGATTTTTCGGAGTTCCGCGATGTGGCAAAGTGGTCACGAGCACCTCCACATCATAATTTGGAATAAATACTTTAATTTGTTAGTTTAGGGAAAAGTTAAAATTAATTCAAACTAGTTTAGACGTGCGCAATAAAGCTCTAACGTCATAAAATTTTGTACATAGATTTTTGTTATTAAAAATTTTGATATAATTAATTAAATAATATTTAGATTATTTATGGAATAAATGTAGAGAATTTTAATGGCTTTACATTGCACATGCCTTACTAACTATTGGAACTGATTTGGCCAGTAGGCATCGCAATGCGTAGAAAGGGACTGATTTATACTTCGCACAATTTCATAAGATAGATTCAGGCATTCCATGCTTGGCTATAAAGTGCCGTTTAGCGTCCCTGAATTTTTCTTTTTCACTGCTTATTTTATTAAAATGATGGATATTTACATAAAAAAACATGGTAAAATAAAAAAAAAGATCAAAATACTTAAATTTGAAAAACTATAGTAAAAATGGCAAATAAAGTAAAGAAAAAAAAACCACTCTACCTCGCATCAAAAAGAACAAAGTGCAAAAAAAATGTTGGGATTAATCTATGTTAAATGAGCTTTTCACGTTAAAAAATCGCCAAATCCTACAAACACATGCGCAGTAAGAGAAAATTACAATACAACGGCATGTTGTTCTCCCGTCGGGACAATTACTTGCCATGGACTGAACAACATTTTTCAATCTTTCTACGCATGCTCTGCCTACTGCCCTAGTATAAACCCGGCATTTATCTAAACTGTATAGCTGTATCAGCTCATCTCCTGCCTTATTGTCATATATTTGGATTAGCATGTTCTACGAGCAAAATTTTAAATAACAACAGTCAAAGTATACTATATATATCTCAAAAAAATTTCTCAGATAATACTCTTACTTTTATTTTATTCTCACTTTGAACTGTAATCCAATATTCTAGCTTTCTTTGTCACATTGTATTAAAACCGCCATTGTTTCTAGGCCTGTTCATCCTATACCTGAGATGGATGTAAAATTGACTCTTCTCCGCATAGGGCATACACGCTTTACTCACAGACATCTTATATTTGGCAAAAATGTGCCTATGTGTATCAGCTACTATTTTACTATTCGACATATTTTAATCGATTGTCCTGTTTTTAATTCTTATCGTGCCCGTTCCTTTACCTCGTCTTCTTCAACATTACAAGACTTGGCGGGTGAAAAATACCACTCAGATATTTTTAAATTCTTTAGAGCTATTAACATTTTTACTTGCATATAGCATTTTTTATTCTGAATGTATCAAATTTTCATTAATCATAATTTTAAATTTTAAGATGCTAAAATCATTTTTTACGTCATACTTATGCATTTTTATCTTTACACATCTCTACTAATAATTTAATAATTGAGTGTTGTTTTCTTTTTAATCTATACTTTTACCATTTGATTGGCTGCAGTACAGCCAGCCAAATATGGCTCTTGCGCCAATAA
This sequence comes from Argiope bruennichi, assembly GCF_947563725.1. NCBI lineage: Eukaryota > Metazoa > Arthropoda > Arachnida > Araneae > Araneidae > Argiope > Argiope bruennichi. Next base: position 112,605,367 of record NC_079156.1, read on the forward strand.
ACCACACAAAACTAAAACTAATATAGTTTTACCATTTATAATCTGTCATGAATTAGCAAGTTAACAATTTTACTATATTGCATTTCTGACTATAACTCCTCAAACTGTGAAGCAATATTAAAAAAATATCGAGATCACAAAAACTACTTGAATGTTTTTTTTTTTTTTTTCCGGATTTTTTTACATTTGTTAGCAAAAAAGCCAAGGTCTCTTTAAAATAAGAAATATTATATTTTTAATTTAAATTTCTTTTAATTATTGTCAAAGGATGTTTCATTTTCTATCTCTGTTGTCATGTTTTAATTAAGAGAAATATTTGCTACTCGGAAAGAGTTTAGAATGGACTTCTCAAAGACTTGGCAAGTTTTATATGATTTATTTATTTTTAGAAGACACTTTTCAAAACGATTTGATTTATATAAAATCGAAAGGCAATTTTTATTTCTGAATTCCATTTAAAAATATTTCACTTGAAAAAAAAACAATTCCCCTCTCTCTGTCTATCTCTCTTTTTTACTTTCTCGTATACGTAGTACAGAGAAAACACAGAAATCGTCAAAAAATACGAACTCGATTTCTTGACGAATCTCCACGTTTTAAATCTTCCTGACTATTAAAAACACATTTTTGGGAAATATCCATCTATCTGTGACAAAGACAACTCAAAAACGCTTTGATCGAGGCGGATGAAATTAGGTCTATATACGGTCTTTATATAAACTTTGTAGATCCCGTTCGTAGAAATCCGTTAGAGGAAGTTTATCTGTCTGGCTGTTCAAATATAATTTATCACGATAACTACAAAACGAAGATAGCTAGATAGATAAGATTCGGCACACAGACTTAACTCTATAGCATAGACACCAGTCAAAATTGAGACAAAAGCCAACAAAAGGTTGACCGTCTGTCAGTCTGTAGTTTCAAAAACATGTAAACGCGATAACATAAAGGCACAAAAACTTAAATATATCAAATATGGTATGTGATTTTGTATTTGCAAGTGTAATTTTGTGTCAAATTTTTGTTTCATGCATTTGAAACACAAACTGGATATTCAGATACTATCAAACGCATGCCAGAGATTAAACGCCAAAAATCTCGCCAACGATGACACGATAGATTTAGTAAAAATGCTAAATTCATGCCAAAAGTTTCGCAACTATTGCATGCCAATGCCTTGCAAGGGGTTCTCTAGTATAGCACTTTTATTACAGCCTATGCGAGAAAATTTTAGGGATCCCCATCCCTTTTCTTTTTTAATTTTGAAGCATTACTGTAAATTAACTTTAAAACTACAAAGATGATCATCTGTCTTACAATTGAAAACAATCTGTCCCCATCTTAGATTGATTTTTATGTTAGCTTATCAATCTTACAATAATGAAGACCTTTTTACTATTTTTTTTTAATTCAAGCCTATACCGTTTCACTTGAATAAACTCCTTCATCTCTTCCGTCTTTTCCAATGCTTGTCGATTTAAGAGTTTCATGTCTTTTGCACTTTATGGTTAAATCTGTTTCCGCATATGTAAGAATTTAATTGCGTGCCTTTCATATTGTTCACTTCCGACTGCCTGCCTTTTCTCTTAATGACATCATCGCTTTTTCCTTGATGGGGTGATTGAAAGACTGTTATATTGCTTTAATTAAGTTTAAACGATTTTGGCGTTTCTTTCGGAAGCATCAATCATTCCCACTTTACAGGAAAATGAATGGAATATATTTTTCAAAATGATAATTAGATCAATCGCAAACATTTTTTTTTTTCTTCTTTTTTTGAGAAAGTGATTTAGTTCAAAAACGAGTTGTACAGCTTTCAAAGCAACTTTAAAGTTTTATTATATTTCCCCGAGTAACGGTAACTGGTTTTATTTTTATCTCTAAATCCGAATGGAAATTTTTTTGATTTTCTCTTTTCATTTTGTATTTTAATTTAAATCTACCGGAATTAAAAATTAGAGCATCTGTTAGAATATACTTCCTGGAGATTTTCGTATTTTAATCTTTTTAAAGTAAGGATTAAAAGCTAAGTTAGAGTATTAAGAAATATTTTTATTAAAAATATTAATTATAAAATATAATAAAACTTTTGATATACATTTTGATATTTCAAAATGATTGTATTAATTTTTATATAATTGAAAAAGCGTCCGAGAAAAAAAATCTATTTTTAAAATTTTTTTCGGGAAGTGACTTTTTGTCAACTGTTGACTTAAATCTTCTTTTACTCTTAAAAATGAATGAAATTTAAATGAAAATCTAAGATTAAACAATTGCATTGCACCATATAGAAAAGAGTTACATCAGAAATTGTTAACAAATTTGCTTATGTTACACTTTTTTTTGTAAATGTATTTACTTTTGCATTTACAAAAAAGTGTAACAGAAATAGTTACATTTACTTTCCCAAATATATATGGAATAAGTAAACATGGCTGTGAAATTTCTGTTGGTGGTGCTAGATTTTCCTGATTAGAGATTTTTGAACTGCTTTCAAATTTCGCATCGAGCTATCTGTATTTCTTACATTCAATTTTTTTTGCTCAGTAAAAGCTGCGAAATATGATTTTTTTGAAAGTCTACAACGCTCACTGTTTTTTAATGTTGATAACAACTGATCTCACTTTATGATTTTTTTAAATCAAATAATGTCTTAGAAAATTATCTACACAACATATTTTTTCGAAGTGCGACTTCTAAAAAAAGAATATGAATATTATTATTTGTAATAAATATTAATGAATATTTATTAAAAATATATTTCTGACAAATTAATAAGAAGAAAACTTAAATTCATAAAAAGTTAATGAGGGAAAGAAGAATAAATAAAGAAAGAAAAATACTGAGAGAATTTCAGCTCTGATATCTCAAAATTTAAAGGGAGAAGAGTTTGGTTTTAGTTTTCAAAACAATTAATCAGTTGTGTGCACAGTGCTCTTTCTTGGACTGCGGAACGGCTAACCACGATCCACGTTTCTCTTGTTTGTTGATTTATTTTCTGTCTTCCCTTTACTAGTTGATTTTTTTCTTTTGTTTTTCATTGATCATCAGATTTTCAGAATGATAAAGTAAACAAAGGATACCGATCTTCCCGAGTGCAAAAATTAGCAAATTAGATTAAAAAATACATCTTTAAGAAAATAATTTAAGAAGGTAATGATTGCTCTAATGGACGAGCCGCTACTTTTATTAAGCAAATCAAAATTCCATATTTGAAATAGAAACTGATGCAAAATTCGTTTTAAAAGGAATAGAATATTTGAATAAAACAAGGAAAAAATTGTTAAAGTTCTAAATATTTTAACAAAAAGTAATAATCGCATAATCTTAGATTTGGCCTCAAATTCTTGAAGTCAGATTGTTATGATTGTAAAATATTTAGTAATATTAATCATAGGAAAAAAAAACTGTACAATTAAGATTCCATAAAAAAAATAAAACTAGATTTCCGGAATAAATTTTGATTCCATTTTTTTAATGACTTTTACTACAATTCAAGCGTAATATTTTATGCAGACGATAATAACTCGTGAAATCTCTATAAGCATTTCGTGTAAAGCCGGCGGTTACCGTTTACCTCAAACAAACGGTTTCTGGTATGTTACGCTTCATGTCAAACGAGAACAAAAACGTGACAACTTTCACTTTTTTGCAAAATCACTTTGCCTTCGCTTAAGCAGAACATTCGCTTTTACACAGTGTAGTTCTTCGATCAGCATTCATCAACCTTGACTAATGCGTTAATATTCTTGATTTTGTATTAGTGTAATAAGGATGATGGTTTGTAACAGTGTAATATGGATTCTTGATGGCTATTAAACAAGATGTTTTACAATTGATTTTTATCATAATGGATCTTCAATAAGATTGTTAACCAAAAGGATTAAATATAAAAAAAATTTAATTTATTTGATGTGAAAACAGCAAATTATATTACAATTCCAGTGACTAAAATATAAAGAAAGAGATTTATAAATTTAGTTCATAAAGGTAATTTTTAACATTAATTTGTTTCAATTTTTCTTATAATTTTCTTATAAGTAGTTATTTGGTAATTATAGCAATTGTTAATACAAATAAAAAATCACAGGATTATTTGTCATTTATAGATTAAAAAAAGAAAAGAAAAGAAATATTATGTTAAAAAATGAGCAAAGCTTAAAAATACACTTCAAAAAATGACTAAAGAACACTAAAATATAAAACGATGTACTTTTTTAATCACAGTAAGCTACATTAGAATGCATATTATATTAGAATGTATATTATAAAAGGTAATTAATTTTAAATAAATAGCATCAACTTGAAAACTGCCGGTGCTTATCTTTGATCTAGAGACATCAGATGCTCAATTAACTTCAATTCTTGCATAAGAGCTTACGTTCTGCATGTAAAAGAGTCATTAGATTTGATGAAAGTTCATTTTTTACGTAATCCTTACGCTCACAAATTAAATTTCATTGCTTGATTAACTATGATAAAAATTTTATTATTTTATAAAGTTCAAGCAGTGTAGTGATTTATTATTACAATGTTACTGCTTTTTGCCGTTTTCAATTTATTTTTAATAATTAAAAAATTAATTAATTGATAATTTATGCTCTATTTTTTATGTGGACACTTAGATATTTTAGAATGATAACTTTAATTTAAAAACTGAGTATTTTAATTGATTTTCATCAAGAAAATAAAGTTAAGAATCAAGTCTATTTTTTCTGATTTCAAAATACTTTGTATTTACCTATTGAAAGACGAAACTAATAATAATAACAAATAAGCAGCGCATTACTGAATACAAGATCATTCTTCACTTCCTGTACAAATTCTATACGCGCAAATACAGCTTGTACAGATTCTTCATATTTTATAAATATCTATTCTATAAATTATATTTTAAAGCATATTCTATAAATATCTATTCTATCTGTCAGCGAGCTTGTAAAGTGCCATAAGTCACAACACAACACAACAATATCTATTCTATCTCAACAACTATATTTTTTTATATTATTCATTTAAAGATTTATAATATTAAAATTCTATCTTATTCACATATTAAATTATTCTTTTCTGTGTTTGAAATAATATCACTATTATCAATGATATAAATATGCACAACAATCTTTTTCTTTTCAACAGTGAAAATAATAATAATAATGAAATTAACGCTATATTATTGACGTAAACAACAAAAATATTCAACAAAAAAAATCTTAATAACAATGTTTTAAAAATTGTTTCAGCGTCTGCGGGTAAAAGATCATAAAAATGAATTAACAAATGTCTATTCCCCGTAATGCAAGTAGTAAATCATGCTGTATTTATATTCATCTGCCATTATACTTTAAAACTAACATTTAGCATGGAAGAAGAACTAAATCCCATCCATAAGCAATCTGATCCTCTTGACTTCATTGCCGTAAGAGACACCGTTGAAGAAGATATTGTAGATTTACAGCCAATGATGCCAACAGCAAAGGACAATTTAGAAGAAAATGTCATCAACGCAGTTGCAAGAAACAATTTGTGGAAAGAAAATAAAATCCCTCCAAATAAGCCGCAAGAATATTATGAACCATTCGAAAATAAAGCAAATTTCTTTGGAAATCAAATGTCAAGGAATAATAAAAATTTTAGGCAGGGAAATGTTGGATTATCATCTGACATAATGCAAAGTCATCTGACACAAAATGAAAATTTTCTCTCTGATTCAAGAACGAATAACAGATTTGCGAAGGGAATAGACCTTAATGACTTTCCGCTGAATCTGATCAAGAAATTAAATGGTCTAAAACGAAGTTCGACGTATAAACGTAGTGAAGTTGTCGCCCAAAACCTTGCTTTCGATAGGTTTTCAAACCAGAAGAAAGTTCTAGAAAATAATCGTCATCGAAAAGTCAAAAACCTTCGCCATGCTAAAGACTTTTACAGAAAACCAAGTGTTTCACTCTGGGGCAACCATCAATTTAATTCCCCAAGGCAACGGTTTTCAGAAGACCTCATGTATCGAAGAAAAGTTTCAGACTACCCTAGAACACCTTTTCAAATGAACTTTAAAGATAAAAAATTTCAATATCATAGGCCGAAATTATATCAGAATCAAAAATTAATTTTCACTACACCATCCAGTGAGCCTTTAATAAGAATTGTTCTTAATGGGAATCAGAACACAAGCAATAAACCTGGTTCTTCAAATATTCATTTTCCCGATAAAAAATTATTAAATCAATTTGCGAATTTCATCGAAAAACTGGATAATAATAATGTTTCGAGCACAATATTATCACTGGATATCGAAGAAATGGGAAATAACACAAAGAAAAGAGAACAAAATTCAAATACTGTGACTCCTCAGATAAAAGAAAAGAAAACTGTAGAGAAACAAATGGATGGAATGCAATTGAAATCTGAATCAGCATCAAGAAACCAGCAGTTAGAAACTTATTCGGAAAATATGGCAGATACCTATTCATCAACCAAAATAACTAATTCACCTTTGAAACTTAAAGAAGCGAATGAAACAAATTTGTCAGAGCCTTTACAAAAAACTAAAAGGACAAATATGTTTGCTCCATCTCAAGTAAGTGGTGTGAATTTGAATCCTTTGACGACAGTATCTCTTTTTAGTAGTACACAAATAAATGGTACAACCGACGATGTAATTCAGATAGAACTTTTTGGTGATTTCGCAGCTTATTCTGTCATTGGAAGAGAGAAAAAGGCTGTGAAAGAGAGAAAGAGTAAAGCATTACTCGAATATTGGAAGAGGGCTGATTTGATTCTAACAGGGTTAGCTGGTTTCACAGGATTAGTCCTCATAATTGCATGCATAACTTACGGGCAATTCAAGAGGAAAAGACAAGCAAAATATGAAGAGATTGAAAAGGCCAATGATACCAAAAATGGCGAAAGTTATTCCAAGAAGGGTTCAGAGAAATCTTATGGAATTTTTAAGAATATTTTCAGATCTGCGAAGAAAGACCGTACAAAGAGACTAGAAGAAGAAAAATTAAAAAGAACGAATAGGAAAGAACGGTATGATTCTCATGTACAGAATTCAGGTGTAACGAATTTTGGAAATTTGAACAAAACAAGAAATGAAAATTTTCGAACTGAAAGAAAACGTTCATTAAGCAATGATCATGTGAGATACATCTTAAAGGATATACCGCAAGAAAAATATACACTTTTCGAACTAGAACATCCTCAATTTGAGAATGAAAACTTGATTGAGGTGTCAAACTTTGAAAAAGGTCCTGAGATAATGAATCAAAAAGGTGTCTCTGATAGAAATATTTGTAGAGCAATCTCTAGAATTAACCAAGAAAGAAACATTGCATTGACTTTCGACAAAATTGACGACTCCCATGTCATGAAGACTGAAGCATTTTCTAAACCAATACTAAAGCATTTTTCATCAGAATCTTCAATTCAAAATGTTTCCCAAGACAATTCTGAACCGGAGAGTAATGAGACAGCCATGCACAGTTCTTCAGACAGTGCAAGTAAACTAAATAATCTTCCTTCACTTCCTAGCGTTTCAAGTTAAAAGTCAAAAAGATGCAGGCGGATTATCGATTAATTGATGAAAATGAAGCTGATTATTAAAGTCGAAAGATTAAATGAAATGATAAATATGTCTGCAATAAAACAATTTGTTTATTCGAAAATCAGATGGTAACTTTGACAACTTAAATAACATTTACATGAAAAAATTATGAAAGTAAGCTATAAATTGTAGAACTTTGAACACTAAGACTTTAATACACAATATTCAATATCTTTTTAGATTTATCAACAAAAAACAACTTCTGTATTAATTGAAATCAATCGAATTTACTGTGCTTTCAGATTTTTTTTTTTTTTTTTTTTTTTTTTTTTCCTAATTTGGAATCCTAAAATTCAAAGCCGCGTCGTGCTTTTTCTTGGAACTCTTACCACGTAAAATCTTAATAATTCGTTATACAAATAAATAATTTTCTGCTTTTGATACGAAATACATGCATATTTTACAGTGTTATAAATAAATGCTTGAGAGAATTTTTAAAAATGGAAGCTCTTTAGAAAAATTTCTCTGAAAATTTTTTATATTTCTCTATCGTAATTCATAATTTCCTGCTTAAAACCAACAAATTTAGCATGGTACTTGATTTTAAAAAAAACCTTGAAAGCATAAAACCTCCTATATAAAATAAAATTGAATGTGACAATGAATTTTTGTAAATTTTTAATTTTCATTTCAGAAACACACTATTTCTAATGTTTATATTTATTTTTTTTTCTTTTATAAATCGATAATGAAAAATAGAGTTCAATCTAGCTGAAAAAATCTTAGATTCACTTCTCAAATTTACATGTTGGTTTTAAAATAAAACTAACAATTAACTAAATCTAGTTTTTTAGAATTTTTTTAGCTTTAAATAACTGATTTTTTTAATAAAAAATAGGCATAATAAAAATAGGCTTTTTATAAAAATAAAAAAAAAATACGCATATCACCGTATAAGTAATGAATATACAATACTAAAATACAATAATGGATGGGATTTCATTCTTAATTGTATATTTCCTAATTTATAATTTTGAAGTTTTTTTAAAAAATAGTTGTATGGTTTACTAGACGTATAAAAAAATATAAAGTAACGTAAAGAAATGTGTAAGATAGACGTACATACATTTGAGTTTTTAGTAGATGTGATGTCATGGGACTGGCCTCCATTGAAAAAGTTCATGTGCATAAAATGCACAGAGCATATGAAAGACAATTAAAATAACAGAGCTTTAATATCTGAGAATTCGTGAAAAACATGGACATGAAGCTATGCCAAAAGGATTCAGCTGAAATTAAATATAACCAATATCCCCGAAGAACCAGTTATTAACAATGGCGACAAGTATGGAATGAAAATATACATATATTTGCTTTATTAGAATTAGAAATGAAATGAGTATTTACCGAAGAAAGTTATATTCATAATTGGACGTTTTCTAATTGCCAATGTATTAACCAGCAAGAATTTTGACTTTTGCATTAATGTGCTAGTATATGTTTTAAATATAGATATTTAAAATAATTTCTGATGTTATTTAGAACAATTTTTGATTCAGTTAAAAAGTATTATTAAAATTTGAATCATATATTAGTTACAGTCACATAATTGCAATAAATAATTAAGGGTTTCTAACTAATTTAAAAATCTTATTTAAATATAAAATGATACAAAAAATATCAGAAAGAAGTATTTTTTTTAATAAATTCGGTGACATTTTTTAATTAAATGAATCCTAATCATGAAAATATTCCAAACATTACTGACGTTTGAATTGCTAACTTAATTTGGAAGAATTAAATGAAGAAGTGAAGTAAAAATCCGAAATAATCCGGAAAATAATTAAATTTCTTAGAACAAACCAATACTTGGAACTTGGGAAAATAATTTCTACGAAATATACTTTAAACTGATTATCAATTAGTAAAATCTTTTGAAGTGATATTGTGTAAAAGAATATGATGCAAAATAACAGATGATTAAAGACTCTAAAAATGAGAAATCTACTCTATTTTTTTCTCAATTTGAACACATTAGCAATTATAACCGACTTAAAAATACACCGACTTAAAAAAAATAGCATCTGACTCCTTGTTATTGTAAGTGGTATAATTCCCACTGGATGATTTTCAATTAAGGTCAGCCGCAAAATTTTAGATTTTATTTCGTTGCTGATAATAAAGTGTACTTATTATATCGCATCTACTGATAACAGACGTCTACGTAAGCTACGTCTTATTCCGTCTACGTATGCTAATGGGTTAACTATTTCCTATTAAAAATTTAAATAAATATCGATATCAGGGAAATCAAAGAATGCTTTTGTTCACAATTAAATTATTTAAAAATTTTAGATGTTAAGGATGTTTATCATGGTGCAATAAATCTCTACATTATCTTATATTAAAAAGCATACATTTAAAAGTTAAGTTCTTAAAATTACACTTTATGTATTTACATATAATCTTCAATAATATAGTTAAAATTTCGAATTGTTCCTTTCTTAATATAAAATTTATATTGTGAATAATTTCATTAAATTTTTTAAATATAGATTTAATATAGAAAATAATTTTTTAAATAAACAATTATTGAAAATACAATTGCGATTTTTTTAGGAATTTATTCTTAAGAAATAGATATAAATGAAATGATTTGTTAATTTAAAAAAAAAATTCCATAAAAATATTCATTAAAGATCACAATTTAAAATTATTATAACAAACTTTTATTTTTATAATTTAAATTCAAAAGAAAAGGGTTTTAATTAAAATGTATTAAATATTTTTCAACTACTTATTGTCAAAAAATCCGAATAGATAGCACATCATAGCATATAAGAATTTTTCTTAATATTTTCAATTTTATGAGATACATTTGATAAAAAATTCTTATTTAAAAAATATATAAAAAATTATAAACATGGAATACATACGGGTATATGGCCAAGGTGTTTGTTTCCTTATGGCTTGAAACGCTCTGAAAAATGCCGCCATGCAAGGACCAGATATTTTAACGTTAGTATGTTTCCGAACGATATCCGCCATCATTTTTTTAATTGATTCATCTACAAGAGCTTTCGTTAAGTAATCAGAATTATTCCAGACGACGAAAACATGATCAGGATGATTAGGATTCTGAGCAATTGCTTCATAAGAATTCTCATTGTTTTCGGCGGTCTTCGGCTCATCTTTGGCAGCGAAACTCACTTGGAATAAAATCAGAAGAAAAAGCGCGCGAAAAATCATTCTTGATTTTTCAACCATGCCACACTCGGAAACAGTTAATCCTTTTTTTGAAAAAATCTATTGAAAATGAAACCAGAAGAATATCCGCAGACTTCTTATGTATGCTTAATTTTCTCCCTTTATTTCGCTCTAATTCTTCTACTTAAGAAACACGTGGTTTTTGTAACAACCACACATATTGCAGCAAACGATATTAAACTTTTTGTTTGCTTTTACATGGATTTAAATTCCTGGAACTACTGATGCGTGAGGTTTTATTCTCTTTGTATCATTTGCCGCCTCCATTAGCAATGAGAGGAAGTACTAAGTGAAATTGAGAAATTTTGTGAATGATATTTTAGTTACATTCGAGTAAGAAGTGATTTGGAATTGAAAAACCATTCGAGATTACTGTGAAAATAGCCAGGTAAGTCAATTCATTTTCGATATTCTTCTTCAAATTTTTGTATCGTTTAAAGTGTCAAGTAATATAACTGATTGGAAGTTTTGAAATATCTATGAAAATCAAATGAAAGCTGAAAAAGATACACATTATATCTACATCATATTCTTAACCCTAATACATTATATCCTTAACTCTAATTATTGAGAAAATAGTTTATTAAATTAAATTAATTTAGAATAAGAGTTCCTAACAGCTTAAATAACTTTTTAGCTTTTAAATTTTGTTAAAATGCGATTTTAGAAAAAAAATTGTGTATGGACTAATTTTTTAGTTGATATTTTTTTAAAAAAAAAGAGTTTGATTGAGATGAAAAATGCTGTCATTATGTTTCTTGTTTAAATTTAAATTTCGAGACAAATGATAATTTACAAATGATGACCGATTTCGTGAAAAATGTGAATTTGCTTCTAAAATCAATATTTAAAATAACTTTTTTAAAAATTTCCTTTTGTGAAATGTAAAAGTTTTTTTTTTTTTCATTTGTAATATTCTAATGCCGCACCCCTTTTTTTAAATCCATTTCTTTAATACATAAATTAAATTTTCAAACACGAAATAACTAGAGAAGTTTCACGCATTTTGAAATGGAATGAAGTCATGCTCCTATGACACGTGTCGAATGCGTTGCGCAGATTTAATTTTAGTTTCGGTTGCACCGCTTGCAAGTGGAAACCACGAGATTCCACGAGTGGAAACCACATGAAATGAGAAAGTGCGCTTATTAACGAATCTCCAACTGAGCAATAATCATGAAAACTAGGGGAGGGGGTGTTTAAAGATTTATTTTTAGAATGCTATTTTGACCTCCAAATAAATTTGAATAAAAATTGCCAAATGCTTGAGTTATAAAATATTAAGAAAACTATATTATAAATAAATATAATTGGTCGGTTTGCTGTCTGCTTCCTTACGTTTATTTAGTAATTGCAGTCTCTATATTTACCGAGAATCTGTTTAAATTATATCGTATTCAAATGCAGATATGTAGCAGTTAGCTCTTCTCTATCTTTACTAATAATACAGGATATATTATATGTGTTTGTATGTGTGTAATGACGCTCTATGGGACAGATAATTTGATTTAGAACTATCGAATTTGGTACAAATATACTTTGTGTTCCTCAGTGTATATGCATACAGTGTATCTTGGGGCAATTTTTTGAAATTTTAATTAATTAAAAATTAAGAATAAGCATCTTTCCGTGATAAATCCAGAAAACATTGTTCATAAGATGGTTTTTACACCATTTAAAATTTTTAAAAAATTGTAGTTTTAATGATGGTAATTTAATTGTCCCGTTCATTTTTTATGAATATTGGAAATTTTTTAAGATATGCTTTGCATTATTTTTAACAATAGATTTTATTTTTGAACTGAGGTTTAAATCGTTTCCATAGTTCTACCAAATACGTAATCGCATGATTTTCTTCCATTGTAGTAGAGTAAAAAAGAATTATTCTGTTTAATATCTATTATGTAATTCATGTCTCAACTAATTACAAAGATAAACATGTATGTGTGCTGGAGGTCTACAGACCAAATCGTTTGACTAACAGATACCAAATATTTTGGGAGGTGGGAATATGCACCTCGAAGCTATTTTTCAAAATTATTTATTAAAATTTTGATTAATCAAAAATAAAGCTAAAATTTGATTTCTGCAATAGCTTCCGAAAAACACAATACTACACAAACATGAACTTCGGACAGTTTCAATTTTTTTAAAAAAAAAAATTGTCTTTTTAATGTTACCTGTTAAATAACCGTGCAAATTTTTACTGAATTCTGGCAATCTTTTTAAAGATATATTTTTGTCTAATTTACAACAATTGATCATATTGTTGTCCTGAAATTCAAACCGTTGTCATTGTTTCGTCAAATATTTAATCGCAGGATTCTCTTCCATCGTTAAAAGACAAAGAAGAATGATTCTGTTTAATATATGTGTAGGTTATAAGATGAATGAAAAACTGAAATTACAGTATCTCAAAATTTAAAAAATAAATGCACAACATATTTACGTTTCTAAAAGCGCTATGATGATCTCCATTACAAATATACATGTGCGCATTGAATAGAGTATAAGCAAGACTAAATGGGACTAAATTCTATAAAGATAGTTCATAAACACAGTGTACATAACAGATATAAGCCTATTAAAATAATACACGTTTGATGTCTGTCACAAATTTATGCCTAATTTTTTTAATTTTATTTTTTTATTTATTTATTTTGTGTGTGTGTGTGTGGAAGAGGCGAGAGAATCACGACCATTAAGTTATGCATAAGAGTTGACAAAATTAAAATGAAAATAAACGAAAATAATTTAAATTAAATAAATTAAAATAAGCAATTGAAAATAACAATAAACTGCAATAATTGAAAATAAATTCAGCCAATATTCCTAGAGAACCAGATAGTCGCTAGTTGGCTAGTTAAACATAAGGCTTTAAAAAAATTAAAAATATGAACTAGAAAATATAGAACATGAGAAGGTTTTTAACAATTTGTAGATGATGAAGTGATCAAATTTTACTGATGAGGAAGAAATTAACTAAACAAATTACGAGGAAATAATATCTGGAATGTGTCAATCTAATTCCGATGACGTGACACAGATGGTTAAATATTTAACTCAATAAAGAGCAAAGGAAAAACTGAACTTAATTGAAGAGTTAGGGCCATATTTCATTAAAAAAAAAAACGATTGTAATGAAACAAGCGATAAGTTTTAAAAAAAAACTTCACAAGCACTTAGCCCTAAATGAGAATTATCAGAAACTTTCTATTTTCAAAATAGCAGTTTTGTCACAAAAGATAATTCATAATAGAAAGCAAAATAATGTTGTGAAAGTTCATAATAATTTGTCAGAAAATTTTAAAAATGTTTAATATTATAATATGCAATTTAGGTAAATCATCTTAAGTAAATCAAGTAAAAAGCAAGCATTCTAAAATAATAAGTTTATTTTATAAAAGGGCACAATATAAAGAAAATTTTATGGAAAGGATTTTATTTAATATCCGTGTACTTTACATCTCTCTTACTTATAAAGATGTGTGTGTACACGTGCGTGTGTGTGCGTTCTTGCGTGCGTGTGTGTGAGTGTGTTGGCGTTCTGTAGGTAGATCGTTTGAATTAGTGCTACAAACTTGGCCTATATATACATAGGAGTTCGGTTATATGAAACTCAGAATATATTTTTTTGAAATTTTTTTTCAAAATTTTAATTAATTAAAATTTGAGCTAAATGTTTTGCAATAATTTCCGAAAATCTTGTAGCTTAAAAATGAATTTCACCTCGATTCAAAATTTAAATATTTCTCTTTTTAATCATACCTATTTAATAGCGCTGTAAATTTTTTAAAAGTTGCTGAATTTCGATCAATAAATTACTTTGTTGCCTGAAATTCAAATCGTTTTCATTGTTTCATCAAACATTTAATCGTCTGATTTTTTCCCATTGTTGTAAACTAAAGAAGAAAGACTCTGCTTAATATCTGCTTTGTTTAAGAGACGAATAAAAAAATGAAGTTACAATATCTCGAAAGTTAGAATAGCACATTCTAATACTTAAAAGTGCCATGATGTCATGGGATTGGTCTCCATTAGAAAGGTTAATATATACAATGAACGAGATGTATGTAAGAGAATTAAAGTAACAGAACTTTAATGCCTGGCAATTTCCCGTATATGAATATGAAATTATATCTAAACGATTTAATTGAAATTAAATATCACAAACAACGCCAGCAAACTAATTGGTCTCCAAAGGCGACTGGGTTGAATATTAAAGACACGACATTTAGAGATTTGACACATATGAAATAAAAGTCTCTAATTATTATTAGGAAACATAAAGTCTTCAAAAAAGCTATTATATAACCAGTATTGTATTTAAACGCTCTACCAATACGCTTCGTCAACGGAATCATTATCATTTCAGATTTTATTGCATGTTTAAAATTAAATAGTTGCCCCTAACAAGTTAATAGTTCTTTTTTCATGAGAATATAATAAAGACAAAATATGGTTAAATAGTTTATTTAAAATTCGCAGCTTTTCAATAGGTAAATCACTGAGCAATGTGCAAACTTTTTTCATGTTATTTTTTATCAAACCATTTGGTCATGACTGATATTTCCACAATTCCACTACCTAAATCACTATTATATAAATTGGTTAAATATAACCAAAATTACTATAAGTTATTTTAACATTCTTTCCAATTTTTTTTCAACCCATAATATGTGCATATACTATATTAATTCTATAAAGAAATTATGTATATATATATATATATATATATATATATATATATATATATATATATATAATTAAAAATATTTTAATTTTTTTTAATTTAAAAAAAGGCCTTAAAATTGATAAAAAAATGCTTTGAAAATTTAATTAACAAAGCTAAAATTTTTAAAAAATTGTGCTACATGACATATTATTTAGAAATTGCATATTAATCGTTTGAAATTCATTCAATGGATATTCAAACATATTTCCAATTTTTGTTATTTCCCCCATTTGTTTTTTGTTGTATAGAATTTCCACTGCTTTCTTTAACTGTGACTTTTGAGCTCAATATAGTGTAGTAGGTATAGTATAGGTCTTTTAATACCTTCCAAAATTTTTATTTCTCTTATTAACGCTGTTTATTTATTATTTATTTTTGCTTATAAATATGCTGAAAAGTAAATATCAAAGAATCCAGAATTTCAAAGATTTTGTGTTTTACCAATAATTAAAGTTACCTGTTTTATTTTAATTGCAAAAATAAAATATTCTTTTATAAGCAATGTGTGCTTTGAAAAGTTTGTGTTTTTCAAAATTTCATTTGCAACTATCTTCTGAGAAATGTGTAAATCTCTGTTACTTCCTCTACAAATAGTAAAAGAAATTACGAGTGCACGTTTAATGGCGTCAATTAAATTGGCGTGACATTTTTTTCTAATATTTTTTTGCTTTTAACGAAAGATTTCATTATTACAAGGAAATTCAGATCATTTTCATTGTTTAATCGAATATTTAATCAAGTGATTTTCTTTCATAGTTGAAAGGATGAATGAAGAATTTTCATTAATATCCATTTTAGTTTGCATAAGCAATAAAAAAAATCAAATTACAGCGCCAAAACATTTAGAAGATATACGAAATTGGATAGTTATGTTTTCAATAACACACTGATGTCACGAGACTTTATTCTATTTGGACGTTTTATGTAAGCAATAAACAAAACTGGAGTAAGGCTATTAAATTGACATGACTATAATGAATGCAATACTCTAATGCTTAAAAACATCTTGTTAACGGTATCAGGAACTACGAATTTACATAGGTGATGTGACTGAAATTAAATTAAAACCAATATTCCTGGCAGACAAGCTGATCCTAAAAATAAATCTAATAAATCTGAATTTTTTTAAAAAAAAATTCTGAATTAAAACTTTTTTCTGGAGCACTTTTTTAGGGAGAATATCTTTGAAGAAATTTAATTAAATAAAACAAACCTCAACTGTAAAAAGCTGAATGAAAAATAAGAAATGTTTAAAATCATTAGAAAGTACAATTGAGAAATTATTAGTCTTTCCTTCAAAATAAGACTTCTAATAGTTCTGATTTTAGAATAGAAACAAAAATCAAATTTCCGAGTTTGATAGAAACGTAAAAGAAACTAAATTAAGACTCTGAAACTGTTTTATAATGTATTTCGAATTACCTCGAGATTCAGTTTTGGTAGTCGAAAATTTCCTTATTATAAAATACAGGAAAATTCATCCTTAATTTACTTTTAATTAAAAAACACGTTTTTAAAACATTTTTACAGCAACAATTGCAATAAAAATTAATCGCTACTCGCGGAGTTGCGTTTTTAGAAGAAAATAAGCAATCTAATGCAAGTAATGCATCAAATGCAAGTAATGCATCTAATGCAAGTAAAAAAATGCTCCATAAACATATAAAGCTAACTCAAGCTCCAATAAACGTATTTCAACAAAAATAATTTATTTTTATAAATATATATATATTATAATGGTTTTGATATTTTAAAATATAAATGACACTTTAGCAATCCATAAATGTAAGAAAGGCCTTTTCCTTCTATAGTTTTTAATCCATTTTTTAATCTTTTTTTATTTTAAACTTTACTGTCTTTAAAAACGTATTAATCCTTTTATTTTTATCTTAAAATTCCTTTCAGTCTATTAAATTTAATTTTAAAAAAATTACTTTTTAAATGAAAATAATATCTTTCAGAAAAGTTCTGTTTATTTCAAAAATAAATTTAAAATATTTTGAATGAACAAAATCCAAAATTCTCATTTTTTGTGACGAATTATAAATATACATTTAGCATTAACTTAATAACAATCCTTACGATTTAATTTCAAATAAAAAATACTTTAATATATATTTATTTATTTAAATAGCTTTTATATTTTTTGTTGCGCTTCATCAAAAGTAGTTCGAACTCCAGGTCTCCGAGAAAATAAAACTTTATAAATATGTAAATTCCTTTTTATAATAAATGCAGCTCTTTTTTCTTAATATTTTATATCAATAATTATTTAAATAAGTAGTATATATTCTTCCATTAAAAATGACTTTATTCTGTAACTGTGGTAATAATATATATCGATAGTTATCTAAATATGTGGTATGTATTGTTGCATTAAAAATAATTTTAAGTATCCTATAACTGTGGTTTCATCAATTATTTTAAATCCATATCAAAATCTACCTTTTTCTCAATAGCGTGGTGTTTTATATATGCTTAGCATTCATAGTATATTTGAAACTATAGATCAGATATGATCTACCTGTTGCATATTTTTGCTAAAAATGTAATACTTGCATTAAATATTTTACAGAACAATTGAAAATAAAAGCATTTTTAATGTTTCTTTTTTTACTAAAATTAAAATTCTGAAACATGGTAAATTATTTAGCAACTCGATTAACGATAAAGAATAAAATCCCAATTTCATAAGCAAAAGGGTAAAATTAAGACTCAATGTAAATTGTAATATTGTATAATTTAAATTGCATTGTGTGCATTATGAAATTGTACACTATTTTAATAATATTATTTCAAAAATTGTATTTGATTACATTAAAAAACTTGAAAGGATCTTAATATTGTTAACAGTTTTTAAATGAAACTCCTAAAATTCTTTAAATGACTTAAAATATATCTAAAAAGTAGTTTAAAGTCCTTACTAAGATAGGGCCACAGTTTCCCTTGTCTCATCCCCATCAGCATCTTGAACATAGCAGACATGCATGGTCCAGACAACTCAACACTCGAGCTACTCCTTATAACCATGGGCATAAGTTTTTTCATCATCTGTTCGACACTTTCTGCTAATTTTTTGTCCGTGTTATTCCAGCTTGCATAAATATATTCCGGATGATCGGGATTTTCAAGAATTTTTTCGATTTCGGACATCTCTTCATTTTGCCGTTTTACTCTTGTAGCCGAAACGGTTCCATAAGCTATTACCAGAAAAACGGCAGAAAGAATCACTTTCCACTGACCGCCCATGATTCTTCCTTAAAAATGATCTCTCATCTAAAAAATCGCGGTTCGTAATGACCAGAAGTGTGGTCTTCTTATGTAGGAACCATTTTCTCTTAAAATTTGCTCCACTTCTGCGTCGACGTCACTGACCATGTGACCGATGGGGCCAATTAGGAAAGAGAAGATACGAAAACGAAACTCATTACAGACGAAAGTTTTTCGCTCGATTTTCGAATCGCATTTATTATTGTTTCAATTTTTTTTTTTTCCTCCTTAACCACCGGCGTTTTGCAACTCTTCTTACTTTTTTTCCTGCATTTGTCAGCTGTATCTGGGTTTCGTAGCCAATAACGTATCCCATATTTTACCTGTAAATACGCAATTCGAATTCAGATTACGATTCTTTTACTCGATAGATTGAGTTGTTTGAACTCCAACTATTATCTCCTAAAAACTCTATTCTTGAAAAAAAAAATTATTTCTATATTAATTCATATTTAAAACTTTGCGATACATTTCTAACCAGATTTCCTATATGAAAAAAAATTATAATTATTAAAAATATAACTTGAAATTATTTTCAAAGTAGATAATTTATTTAGCTTTCATTTGAAAATTTTGAGATAATTTCTTCTAGGAATGTCATCTATGGTCACCTGTTCCCTCTACCCCATAGCATTTTATTTACAAGAGGTTCTCAATATAAAACTTGACAATATCCTCAATTAAAATAATTGAACTGATTTTATCCATTTTTACTTACTTTCTTATTTCTAACTAATAAGAATGCTCTATATTGTGCAAATATTAATTAAAATAGTGTTTTCATTTGTTTGAATAAGAGATAACACATCAAAGCTAATTGACAGGACTAGATTAATATGATGAATGAACAGTATGAGTCGATTGAATATATATTTAAAAAAAAGTAGCCTAACTTTCTATAGAGAACTTGATTATGTAAAACGCAGAGTCCTGATACGAAGTTGATCAATAAATCATTAAATGGCAAAAGTCAATTAAATTTCATGTGTTATTCATAATTTTAACTCGATGAATGAAAATTATTTATATTAAGGTGTACGTAAACACTTGAAACTTCGAAAATCGTTCAAAATATCGAATATTTTTTATTGCTTCAAAATATTCTCTGGCCCTTTAGCTTTCAAACGATACCAAGATGTTGTCAATATTCGGAATATTTCTCGAGCTATAATTATTTTTCTTGAGGTACTATCACTAAAAACTCTAGTTTCGGTATTTTTTAAACTAATTTTATGAAGAATGATATTTTTTTCAGTATGTTGGTTCATTCAAACAATCATAACTCAGCAGGGAATTGACCAATATTTATATATCAGAATAATCTGTATGAAACAGTGGATGTTTTGTGCCTCAATCAAAGTTATATTTATAGAAATAAATTTTTAATAGCTGTTTAAAAGTTAAAATTACAGAAAAAAAAATCCCGCTTTTTTATTCATTGTTGATGAAACAATTATTAAAAAAATATATTGAATATATAAACAATTATTAAGGAAAAATATTTTTATAACTTAATTGTGGCAGATAACATGAAGACTAATAGTGGGCATAATTTTCAACTAGAATTGTGTGTCTGTACAAATTAGAATTTAAGATATCATGTTTCAAAAAATAGGCTAATTAGTTCATTAAATATTATTTAATTAATTAATAATTAGTGTAATATGGTTTTTTCTCACTGAAATGAGTTTAAACATATATTAATGATCTACTGTGAAAAAACTGGATTTTTAAAGTTAAAATTTAAAAAAAAATCTTCTAGTTTGTACGTACACCTTAAAGAACACTTGTGCTTGAGTCGTTGTTTCAAACAATTGTATTCTTACTTTCTGGTATACGTAGTATAGAGAAAATAGAGTAATCATTAAAAAATTCGAACTCAAAATTCTAAAGAATCTCCAGTTTTAGATCTCCCTGTTCGAGAAACACATTTTTGGAAAATATTCGCCTGTCTGTCTGTAACAAAGATAACTCAAAAACACTTTGATCTAGATGGATGAAATTTGGTATACGGTCTTTGCATCAAATTTTGAGCAAAATCCGCTCTGAAAAATCAAGAGAGCATAAATTACAAATTCAATACACAGAATTAACACCTGTTGTCTAGACAACTATCAAATTTTGTGTCAAATACAACAAAGGATTGACCGTCTGTCGGTCTGTACTTTCGGAAACATGCAAACGTCATAACTCAAAGACGCAGTATATCAAATTTAGGTGGGGGATTTTCCGACTACAAGTGTAATTTTGTGTCAAATTTTTGTTTCAATCAGCTAAGAAAAATATGTCTAAAACTCAAATTCGATTTTCAGATACTATTAACCCCATGCCAGGGATTCATCGCTAAATAACTCGATGATAATACGATGGATTCTGTAATAATGCTGCATTTGCGCAAAAAGTTAATATTTCGTAACTATTGTACGCCAATTGTTATATATTTTATAGCGTTCTCTGGTACGACAAATTTATTAAAAAGTATACGAGAAAGTTTTTGGGTGACCATTTCCGTTGCTTAATAATACTAATTTAATTATTAAACAAATTTTTCCATAATTTCGGCAGATTTTAAATATTTTTTTCTATAATTTTCATTTATAGAATTTACTGTTGAACGAAATTCAAGCATTTTATTGTTTCGCGAAATATTTAATTTCGTAATTTTCTTCTGATGCTGAAAGTTAAAGAAAAAGGATTCTGTTAGAATGAGAGATACTGAGCAGTTTACATAAGAAATCAGAAAGTGAATTTTCATCAGTTCAAAAGACAACATGCAATTTGAAATAGCTTAGACCTCCGGACTCTTAAGTTCCTAATGTCACTATCATATCTTGCTTCTCATCTCAATTTGGAAGGTTTCATGTGCACAGTCAATAGAGAAAGTTTGAAGCTATTAAAGTAGCGAAACTCAAAAGCTATTAAAATAGAGAAATTAAAGTAATGTTTCCCACAATTTGATAATTAAAAAAAGTTTTGTTAAAGAAATTATGAATATCAAGTTATGCATAAGAGATTTAATAGAAAAAAAAATCATAATGAATATTCTTGGTAAACCAAGAGTTGATAAAAGCATGGCCAGCAATTTATTTCTTTATTAACCGCCAAAAGTGGCTAGTAAAGAAATACATCCCAATTTTGAGAGATCAGAAATTTTAAAATATCCTATTTTTTATTTAAATAGAGGACGTTTTAAACTAAATCAAACATCCTATATTTTTTAAAAAATCGACTAACAAATCTAAAAAAATCTACACAAAACTAACAAATCAAATCTACACAAAAACGCATCAAAATATCTTTAGATAGTTTAATTTTTATCTACTATTTTTTCTGATAAAAATCTATAAATATAAATTATAGCATAATATTTTTAGCTTAAATAACTAATTAGCATCTAGCACTATTATGCTAGTACTTTCAATTTGAACCAAATGTCTACCACTAACCAATCCTTGCTTTTACACACTTTCTATAGACGTAATGCACGAAGTTTCGATGTTAGGGTATTCTCATTGAAATATTTTTGGGAGTTCATTTAGAATAATCCTTTTTTGTATATATGTGTGTAAATATTTCAAAAAGATTCGTGTTCTAGTTCAAGTTAATACAACGTTTAAATATTTTACCAGAACAAGTTATGATAAACTACGCCGAAATGTAATAATAACTCATGAGCTATTACAGTTATAAAAAATGTCTAACAGAATTAGTTTCATATCCTAATGAGTAACATAATTAAAACCAACTAAATTAACTCACTTGACCTAATATAAATTTCAAATCAGTTCGCAACTGTTGACTAATTAGTAAATTGATTTCAAAATTGACATGTAAATTATTTAAAGAATGAGGAAAGTACTTAAAAGTACAACGAAAAGAGTCTTTCATGATATAAAGCACAATCATGAATCTATTTAATAAAAACAAATTTAAAAGAGCATTTTAAAATGCTTTTGAATCGAAAAAAGAATTATGCATAAATAAATGCACAAATTAAAAGAAATTACATATGCATTCTGTGTCTTTCAGTTCTATTATTATTTTGCCGTTTCAATATTAAACATTATATGCAAAATCTCGTGTATTAAGAAAACATAACTTCTGATCTATCATCATTACAAAATTGCCTCTTATTATAAACAGAAGCAGAATTACAACTTTTTGATATAAAGGAATCTTTAAATATATAAGTAGATTATCTTAAAAATTTAATTTTTGTGGGCAGTGTTGTTTTTTATCAAGCCGATTAATTAACTGCATTCCTTCTCAAGAATTGCAATATTTTAAGTTGACGAACGATGTCCAGTAATCTCTTTTTATTCGTCACATTTTTCATTTGTATATATAGTGAATGAAAACTGCGATAGATTGACAACAAATTCATTTTGCCAAACAGATTCTATTTCACTAAAAAGTTTATACAATAACTTTATTGTTTTTTTTTTTAAATATGAAACTGAAAGGAGTGTTACTGTTTTAAAATTTAAAAAATGGAACCAGTTCATATTTACATTATGCATTTCAAATGTATTGCATCAATTTAATTTTGGAGGAGAAAAAAAGATGCTAAGCCAGAGATCAATGTGAGAAGACAATGTGAAGTTAGATATTAGATTATTTATACAATTCATGTAACTGTCACTTATCAATAACATGCAAATGTGACTTCATATGAATCGATTTCATTGAAGATTAGCTTATATACGTACATTGCTCACGACGAAATAAATTTAAAGTTTTTCACTCATCAAATTCAGTTAATCGCCACAGACATCCATTTTTTGTTCTCCAGTATTAGTGAGAAAATTTCGAAGTACTAAAGCAAAAAATTATAATGGCATGTGCATGTGTATAAGATTTTTAATGCAGAAGAATTCTTTTTACATAATTATTACAATACACAACATCTTTTGTCATTTTTTGCAATTTTATTTTAATTGAAATGAGAAATTATGTTGGACCGAATTGATCTGCAGTTTCTCAAAAAACTGCTAGCGTTACAAATGACTTTTAAGAACCACATAAAACTAATTTTTTACCATACATAATTGATAAGTTTCAAAGAAAATTTAAAAAAATATTTTAACTTTATCCGCTGCATCTTACACATATGACAAATTAACATAAAAAGGCTGCCATTTTCAAGAGCAAATTTCAATCTACATCGACCGTTAAAAGCACGTACGAAAGCATATGCATGTATCTTTGAATCAAGTTTTAAGTTACTGAAAATCTCAAAACAAATTACAGATTTAAAGAAATATTCTTTTAAACCAATAATGTAAAACAAATGCCGACATGTTTGTTTGCACAATGAAAATATAGTTTTTAATTAATCAGAAATTAATTATTAAATTCATTATCTTGATATTTTTTCAAAAATCTTCCGTATACTTTACAATATCTGAATAAAACATTTGGTAGAAAATCTATTGAGTAGTTCAGTTTTCCGTAGGAACAAAAATAAATAAAATGGCACACAATATCGCAAATTTAGAAATAGATAAACCACACATTTACGTTTTTAAATGTACCGTGATAGAACTGGATTCCATTAAAAAAAATTTTGTAAACTATAAATGGAACTTAAGTAAGATAATTAAAATAAAACGTCATTAAAGTCAGACAATTTGGTAGAACCATGGACATGAAGTTATATTTAAACGATTGAAATCAAATATAACCAATAATCACGGCAAACCAGCTGGTCAACTAAGACGACGCTAGTAATAAAGTGTATTCCTAGTATTATTATTGAAAAAATTTTACAGACAATTATTTTAAAAGTATTTAATAGTAACTGATAATTTGTGAATTGAAATGAAACGCTTAGAATCTAAGAACACTCATAACTATTCCTTTTCTATTTTTTAGTTTCATGATTATTTCAAACCATTATTCTTTTAATAGAATTACGGATAAATATCGATGTGCTATTGTTGTTCACTCCTTTAGAAAAACTAGCAGACGGTAAAAACTTTTTTTTAAAACATGTTTTTAAAATAAAGTTGGATTTTTTTCTGCTTCGGTGGGTGCACAAATCATAAATGAAACTTCTTTCATATCACTTTCTTTAAGCTCCTTCTTCCGTTTCCTTATCACTCATTTCTCTTTGCCAATGACAGGGGTGGGCATTTTGCTTCAGGGTTAAGTCAAAATAGACAAACGGATTATTTATTTATTTATTACAGTTCTAACATTGCTTTGGAGCAAAATCTTACTAAAGCACATTTTATTTTATTTTATGTTTGACAATAAAAGAAGCATCTCTTTAGATTAGTTTATCTCTTTAGAAAAGAAGATTAATTTTCTTGCAAAAATGCAAAAAATATTGAATGCACTCGAAAAGATAATTAATCTAAGAGCTCATTTACTGAAATTAGAGCCTCGATTTTTTATTCTGATCGGCAAATGTTGAAAAAATCCCCTGCCACTCCTTTTGTTTTATGCCCCCAATTTAATAATCAACGAAATCGCTGCTTTCCCTACATCAAATTAAAAGGCATTCTTCATAAAGTTTCTTATCTCTATCTTTTTATTGTTTTAAATTATTGGATTTTACTTTTTGATATGATTCTTTAATAACTTTTAGATTGGATTTTACCATTGACTACTTTTAGCAGATTTTACAGGTTGACAGGTCCTGGAAAATGAGGCAATTTAGAAACAAACTTTTAAAATAAGATCAACTCTCACCATATGTTTAGCGCAGTTTAATCATAAATGGATCTTGCGCCAATAAACTCCATCAAACCAAACCAAACCTTTTATTTTATGCTGTCACCTGGGAAAGGGTTCTGAGATAATCTAATATTCGCTTGCTAAACTTTTCTAGAATTTTCACCTCCATATTTTAGATAAAAATCAAAGTTGGTTGGTTAGTTGATTGGCGCAAGAGTCATATTTGGCTATAAAATTCAAATTTTTTGAAACAATTATCTGTTGAGCACAATGTTAAAATGAGTAAAGAATTTTCCAAATAAAATTTCACATGGATCAATCGGTAATGTCCCTTTGAATTTATCCAAAAATTAATATCTTCAGCGAGAGGAAAGCAATTGAAGCTTTTGTTCTAACATCAACATCCAAAAAAGAAAAAGATGAAAAAATTAATAATAACGTATCCTCACATGCAAGCTCACACCCAATGAATCCTTTCTCCACCTCTGTTGTTAAAAAAAAAGGTTGAATTCACTATTTTATTCCTCATCGTATCCTCCTCTGTTATTAAAACAGGGTTGAATTCGCTATTTTATTGTTAAAGCAGTAAATTGAAATAAAATGCTTCATTGACGATTCGTAATTTCTACAGAAACTGTATGGTTTAGCTTTTTAATTTAGTTTTAGTTATATTAACGTCCCGTAACGTAACAACAATAGGACTATTTTAAGACGGACCTCGCATTTTTAAACCACGGTCAGATCATGAGGACGACACCTGAGCTGGCACCTCCTTTCTAAGCTTCCGTATCAAACCGTCGGCACGTTTGGCCTTGACGGATTTAACGCGCATAAGGACAGCTTACACAACGGTCATTCGATCTCAAACCAGAAACCCTCCGGTTCCGAAGTCGAGTCCTACCATCAGTCCACTGCGGCCCTAGAAATAGCATGGAATGCTTTCTATAGAAATATCTACAGAATAAGTTCTGTAGAAATATCTATAAAATGCTTTCCATTTTTGAATTGTTACATTTATATGTATTCGAATATATAGACCGATACACAAACTTTTATCAGATTTGGTTCAAATTGGATACAGATTTAGCCAACATATAATAAAACTGTTATCAAATTTTATTAATTTAGCATCATAATTTTTAAGTGAAATAATTCGTTTGTACTCGAATGGGCAAACAGATAACTGTTAGGATGAATTTTGTCCAACATTTTATAGAAATCTTCAAATTCAATGAAAAGACTACATAATGAATTTCCTTCATCTTCTAGTTCAAAGACTTTTTGTATTATTAAATTCATAGACGAACATAATTGAAGCGATGAAAATTTCTGAGTCAAGGAGATGTGAAATGTGGAAATTCGTCTTGAAATCATGAAATGAAAATTTTTGATGATAAAAATACTTTCCCATAATATACGCCTTTTGTGAGAAAGTAAATTTTTCTCTAAAAGAAACAAAATCGTCTTTCCCTGACAATTACTGTTATTTATCGTATTGTAAGTGCACAAAAAGAAAATATTGCAATCTAAAAAAAAAAAAAAAAAAAAAAAAAAAAAAATTTAAAAGTTGAAATTGAGATTTAGATGAATCTCCATATTTCAAACTTCCTTTTGTCCAAGAAATACGTTTCCAGAATTATTCCTAGCAACCAACGAATACAATAAAAACACTAAGATATGAAATTTGGCATTCAGATTGCATATTCAATATTCAATCTGCAATTTCTATTAAATTTTGGACGACACCCATTTATGACAAATCTGTTTGTCTTTTCATCCATCAATTTTGTAAGAATAAAATAGATTCTTTCTCAGTTTTCAAGAAATTGAAAAAGACAGACCACCAATGATAACATATCTACGAGTTATAAGCTCTCATACGAAATAAAAATTGGTGAAATCGAACGAATAGTTGAGGTTGGGGGCCGATTCTTTTATTTATCTTAAATACATAGATTATTTTGATTGAATGATGTTTTAGATAAACTAGTTTCAGGATGGATTTATTATTTTGTCAATGAAAGATTAGGCTTTTTGGAAGTACTTTTATCAAATGCTTTTTATCTTCATAGTTTCAATAAATTCTTAGTGTTAGAATAAATATGTTGTGCACAAATAAGATTTATTCAAATGTTTTACTAAAGACACCGATTCTTATATGAAAAGCAAAAGAAAGAAACAACATCCCTCTGGTAAGAGGTTTTTTTAATACTTCATGGTTAAACAAAATAAAGTATAAATATAATATAAGTAATTTGAATAAAATTATGATGATAAAACTGTAGATAAAATTTTTTAGATGATAAAGCTGGACAGAGATTCTTTTTACTTGGAATTTTTTGATGTTTACAATACTCTCTCTTTCTGTATGAGAAAGTAAAAAAATCCATAATCAAATTTAATTTTATAAGATATCTAATAAAATTAATAATAAAAATTAATTTTATAAGATATCTAAGGGTGGAAATAATTGTCTTGACAAGATCAATTAATCGTACAATGCCCAAAATAAGCAACAAATGGCTACTGGTGATTCTTTACAGGATGCTAAACATTACTAAGACATTATATTTATGCATTACAATGTAAAATTGTATTTACTGGCAAAAAAGAATAAATAAATAAAGATTAAAATGCCATTGAGTTTCTCTTGAGAAATTCGCTAACTCATTGCTGACAAAGAAGTACAAACTAGAATATTGGCTTACATTTTTCCTCAATACGAGCTTGACAATGTTATCATCTGAAAATGATTCTATTTTCATCTCATGAAAATATATTTCATAAAAAAGCGTGCTGCCCTCATCAAAATCAATAAAAGTAGACAGTTAAATTGTACTTATTGGCTAAATTGTATATTAAATCAATCATATTATAGTGCTTATTTACATTTAGAACATAGTAAAATAAAATACAAAATTGATTGTCAGAACAAAATCATTTGAATGATGAATCTGATTAAGAATTTCAATTGAATTTACTAAATTCAAAATTTTTGTTTTCTATTTTATTCCTTAATGCTTGGATCTCTCTATATATAAGTTCTTTGTGTGTGTGTGTGTGTCAAAGTTAATTTATACTAATTTGTAGCTACTTTAATAATCTGGGATGAATTTAAAATTTCAGTAATAATATAATTAAAGCTACTTTGTTTCTCTTATTTCTAACTTATCTATCAGTTTTTATAAAGTCTGCTAGAATAAGAATAATAAACACGAAAATAGATATATTACAGACATTTGACAGTAAAAAATTAAACATACAGACATTACAAAAAAAAAAAAAAATTGAGATCTGACAGATTACCATGCTTAATTATATAGTAAACTATATTTTTGAAATAATAGCAAGTATGGTGCACATAGCAAGATACTGAATGCCTGACTCAGAATTAAAGTTGAGATTTCTTAATTTTAGAAATAAAAGCTCATTTATCATTCAAATTACATTGTGGAAGCTTATCTTTGCTACTAACAAAGGAAATATGTGAAATTCCTTTGTTAGATCATTTGTTCTAAAGATAACAAATTTGGTGCAAATATACTTCAAAAGGAAGATATATGTATTCTAGAACAATTTTTTAAAAATTTTCATTAAAAATCAAAGCAAAATGTTTGGCATTTTTTCATAATTCCTAAAGCTATTGTTGTACAAAAAATAGTCTTCACATCATATAAAAAAATCATTTTAAGAATACTGTCAGTTCCAATTTTTTCCCTGAATTTTGACAATTTCTTAAAAATATTATTTATTTATTGCATAATATACAACAATACATTTTATTATTCAAGAAAATGTAAACCATTTTTACTGTTTCATCAAATATTTGATTGTATGATTTTCTTCCAATCCTGAAAGCTAAAGAGTCTGTTTATTATCTGCTCTGTATAGACGAGGAATAAGAAGATAAAATTCTCGTACTGAAAAGGACAAGATAGAATTACTCAGTAAATTATGCTTTTAATTGCATTGTGATATGATGGGACTTGACTTCATCAAAATAGGACATGCATATGAAGAATACAACATATATTAGGTTATTAAAATAACAGAATTTTAATATTAATAACAATTTAAAGCTTAAAAATATTTTGTATAAAGAATCATGGACAAAAAGTTAAGCATAAAAAAATTAATTGAAATTAATTACAATCAATATTGCAGGCAAGCCAAAGTGATTGTCAAATATGGCTAATTTAGAATGTCATGAAGAGAAAGAATTGTTATATAATTAATCCATGTATGTACAAAAATGCAAAAACAGCCTAGATAAGAAATAGATTATTTTATTTACAAATAATTACAAAATAGTTTAATATATGATATTTTGTCAAAAAGCTAAAATGGATATTTACATATTAATTGTGTACCAGCCACAAATAATGAATGAAGTTGAATATAGAAAATATCTTGCTTAGCTTTTTAAAGATTCAAATAAGCTTTCAACTTCAAATAATTTCTTCATCACAAAATTATCACCACTTAGCAATGCATAAAAATGAAATATTCAAAGCCTGTAAGAAAAACAAATCATTCCTTTTAAAATAAAAAAAACTACAGTTCATTGAAATTTTTAAAATAAATAATTTTCATCATGATACACAATTCCAACCAATATAGCGAGGAAAAACACAAACTTTAAAAATAGTACAATAAAGTGCAAAATAAATATTTTATTATTTAATAAGAAAAAAACACATTTAATTCAAAGATTAATAATAATATAATAGGGATTTTATTATTCTTCTAACAAGCACTTCATTCTAAATTATGAAGAATATATATATATATAGAAAAAAATTTATAAAATAATATGGCATAAACTAATTTCAATGAGAACTGGAAGAAATTATCTTCTACAATAGTATGAAATGATACAATAACTAAAAAATATCTTTTGCACTACATAATGAGTAAATTAAGTAGGAAAAAAAATATATATAATATTCTTACATAGGTGAAATCTAATTTCAAAGGTAACAAATACTTTTTTCTTAATTTCATTCTTATATTTAATAATGCATCCCGATAGTGCAGCCAGTGCTGGCACAAAAAATGTTTAATTTTAAAAGTAAAAAAGATACTGATTTTTAAACAATATAATTATATTTCACGTGTTTAGATATGATACTGTGTTTGAAAAAAAAAAAAAAATCCAAGAAAGATCAACTCAACCAATGCTAGTTATATTTTTTAAAAATTGTATTGACATAATTAAATTTAAAAGTTTAATTAAAGTTTAATAAATTAAATTAAATTAAAGTTTCAAAATATGAAATTCTAAATTCTAAGTCTTAAGACATTTAGTCTAACTTATATCATAAATTTATAAAAAACAATAAAGTATTTCTTTATTGCAATGAGAGGCATTTATAAAGAAGAAAAGGTCATTTTTAATCAGCATATGAAAATCCAAATTATGTCATTAGTAAATGCAAAAAACTTTAAGCTGTCAGAAAATACATTAAAATAAAATGCTGCAAATGAAAAAAAAAGTTCTTAAATATTAAAATAGAAGCAAATGAAATTTATTATGTCATGAAATTAAATATTAATTTATACTTTAATCACACAATTTGCATAATTAATGCCAGTTTTATCAGATATGATATTAATATTACAGACATTCTCATGATTTCAAGAGATACAAAAAATACAAATAAATATTAATAAGTCCATTCTTGAAAATTTTATAAAATTTATCTCCCCCCCCCTCAAATGTCAGCCCCGTTTAGAATATATGTGCATATATATCTCAGTTGATATTACAAATTAAACTTTGTTTTCATTTAGTTTTAAATTTTAACATTACTGGAAATACTTACTCAGTATCAAGAAGACAAGGCTAGAAATTTATCTCTGTCTTGTGCATTCACTAATAATGAAGCAGCTAAAAGCAAACAATAAAAAAGTTCTAGAATGATATCTTATCAGAGTATTTATAAGCATAAAACTTAATTAAATATTTTATTAATGAAATAGTAAGGATATGATTACTTTAAATATACCGAGCAATTAAACAGCAGTGCTGAAAACACTTTTTTTAAATATAATTCTCGAGTTTTAAAAAAATGTGGAATTAAGGATAAAAATTAACTATAATTCATAAAGAAATTCTTTATATTCAATTCAATATTATTATTAATTTTATTTATATTTTAAATACACAAAGAGAAAATAATAAAATAATTACTTTGAATGAATTTTGTTTTGTTGGGAATTGCAGAGAATACTTTCTTTAGTGATACTGCAAAATTTTCAACATTTTTTGTAGTCTTGAATTCTTTTACTGAGGTACAGAATTTCCCATATTGTTCAGTCACACCCAGTAATGTTTTCACCTGAAAATTTATAAGAATACAAATCAAGCAAAGGAATTAAAGGAAAAATTCTTGAAATTGTACTTGAAATCTAGCTGACAAAAAGAAAAACAAATCATCAATTATATGAGGAAAGTCAAGAATAACATCTGTATGTATATAATCATATCCGATTTTAATTTAGATTATCATCAAATTTTTAGCTAACAAAAGCTATTTTAGAAAATACTATAACACTCTTTCTAAACTTCTACACCATACTAAGGAAGGATGTTTAGAGAATTAACTTACATCATGCTTATACACATGAAAATGGTCACCAGATTATTACAAACAGCAGTGACACTTGAATAATTATAGTTCTCAATTAAAATTTACTGATATTAAAAATCTGCTGATGCATTCTACATAAGCATTTCACCGAAAGCTATATTCTTCCCTCCTTTAATATTATTTATTTATGGAATATGAATATAAAATATATCAGTTGTCTTATATTTTTAAAAAATCTTAATTTTTTTTTTAATTTCAAAAAAGATAAAACTATTACTATTTATTATTATTATATCATTTGCAATGAAATTAAAAGATTACAATTTTCTGCAATAAATTTGCAATAAGATTTTATAGAATCTTGGATATTACTTAATTCAAGAACTTCATGCCATTTTTATAAGTACGTGCAAAAGGGGTTTAATAACAATTGCTTTAAGAATAAGCATTCTTATGATAACTTTATATCAAGCAACCTTTGATAATAAACTTGTTTGCCGAGAATATTAGTTGTGCAATTTTGAATGAAATCTCTTAAACCTTTTGAGATGAATTTGAAGCAACTCCATAACAAATTAGTACAAATATGTTCCATTAGGCTTGAACAGTTAATGCTCTTGATTTCCCCAATAAAATATTTTTAAACATCAAACTGGAACAGTTGACTATGTTGTTTTAATAGCCTTATCTTTGTTCTGTACATTGTGTGTATGAACCATTCAAATAGAATCAAGTCTCATAACAGGTTGCTATTTAAAACTTTTCAGAATAACCTACCTGTTTAATTCACTATCTTATTTCTCATATAAACTACAGATATATTAGAGAGAATCATTCTTCTTTAGCTTACATAAAATTCCACTCTTTCCATGGATAAAAATTTAGGGACTTTTTGAAAGACATAATTCGCCTTGGAATTTTCAATTTTGAACTGCAGTTAAAGCACTTTTCAGTTTTATAAATTTTCATGTTGGGAACTCAAGTGAGAGAAAGATAACTTAGAATAGAAAAAAGGACTTTTTTTAGGGTCTTGAAATAAAAAATTAAGTTCTTTTTAGGAATCCCTTAAGCATTTTCATATTTAAGACCTTTCTCAAGTCTTACAATAATGGAAAAAATCATGCAATTAGATATTTCATAGAACAATGAAAACAGTTTGAATTTCAATTCAATAATGAAAGCTATTTTAAAAATTATATAAAAAAAAGTTTTTTAAAAATTGTTAAAAAATTAGAAAGACAATAAGTTAGGCATCATTAAAAAAAATTATTAAAAAATTTAATGGTATAAAAATTTGATTTGTGCTATATTTTCAAGAGTTACTGGAGAAAAGTGTTAAAATTTCAGTTTTTAACTAAATAAAATTATAATTAACATTTTAAAATCATTTTGAAATGCACATTACCACTTTCTAATATATAACTTTGTCAAACTTGGTAGCTCTAGGAAAAATTATCTGCCCTACAGAGCACCAACACATAAAAGATTTAGAAACTTCATTTCACTTATCACCATTTAATACAAGAACAAAATGAGAAAACACTTAAAATATTATACAAAACTGTGTACAGTAAATCTAAATGAAATGAATCATTTACATCAGTAAGCAGTTCAAAATTTTTTCACTTATTGCTTTATAATAGACTTTACTGAAACCATACAGTAAAGTATACAGAAGAAAGAAACCATATAGTTATACTTCAAAAGACAGTATAAAAAACTGTTTTATACATACATATATGATTCAATAATCCTGAAATTTATATGTATATATATTTTTAAAGACAGTTTTATTTACATGATTATCTTTTATTACAAAAAAAAAAGATTATCAACTTCAGTTTTGACTTCATTGCTTTTAATTTCTTCTAAAAGAAGAATCTGTAAATCTCTATTAGATAGCCTTTCCACATTTCTACATATTATTTTTACATGCAAAGTATTTATAGTTCAGTTATAACTCCACTATATTTTATTCTCAGTGAATACAGCTTATATAAAATATAGGAATAAACTTTCATATACCTCTAACAGGTAACTTTTCCACATTTCTGTAGAATTTTTTTTATCTTCTGGTTGAATAGCTTGCCTAAGAGTAACAGCTATTTTTCTGCGTTTCGAATCTTTTGGTTTCTCATTCGATGATGAGACCTATAAGGGAGAAACAATAAGACAAAAAATAAATATATGAATATATCGCAAATCAATAATCAATGAATAAATAAATAGCTTGAATAAATAAATAGTATAAAACTTTAAAAATAAAGTCTAATAGAATTAAAAAAAGATAAACCAGATCACAAGAATAAGAAAAGAGGCATTAGATTTTGAACGGAATAATAAACATCACAGATTTTGATTTTCAAAAGATTTAACCCGGCAATGAAAGAATGTTGATTTTTTTTAATATCCATAATAAACAAATTTCAATAATAGAGGAAAATAATGAAAAAGAATACAATTATTTGTAACTACTAATATGAAAGTCAATGACATTTACATATGGCAACCTCCACAGAAAACGAAAATTGTCTTTCAAGACAATTATTTAATTATTAGAATTCTACACTCTGAACAATTATCAAACATTTTCTTTTCATTTCTTAGAAACTTTCCTGATATTACTTTAGCTATATTTTTAGGGAAATTTCTATGGGTACAAGTTGTGTCTTTTAAACCAATAGTCATGCTAAAAGTCACTAAGAGAGAATCGAAAATTGCAGCTAAATGATATATTAAAATGTAAAGATTAATTAAGTTCTGAAACGTTCATAAAAATTCCTTAGTTATGAACAAGGAAAAAAAATATTAAATACAAATTTTGTATGTCAACAAACATAAAAGTGATCCATTTATATACAAATTAAAAGCAGATTTAAATCTAAACAATTAATAATTTAAAAAGTTATTAAATGACTTTATTAAAAACTATAAATGCTTTCTATCATTATTATTAATAACTAAATATTCCATTATAATTATTTATCTAAAACAATTCTTTCATCACAAAGAATCAATATTAAATTTATATTAAAAAAAAGTTGAAAATATTTTAAAATAAAATAACAACCAGGCAATCATATTTCTATTTTTTTAAATACAAATTTAAAATTACTATATGAAACAATGTCATATTTTTGAACACTATTTTATTAGCCTAAACTGCATAAAAAAAAAGTAATTTGTTCAGTGATGTAAAAATATACAGTTTCAAGAAAAGGTAAAATTCACCAATTTTTTTTATTTTTTTTTCTCTCTTAATGCAGTATATTGATCTCGATTTTGATAAATAAAAAAATACTTACAGGATTAGTATCATTATTCACATAACAAGATGTACTATATCTTGCCAATGGACTAGGTTTATAAGCTTGTGCAGAACTTATCTCACTTTCATCTTCCATAGCATCAAATATACTGCTTGACTTATTCAAGCCAGAAGTAGAAGCTCCTGAAAGAATGGAATATAAATGTTGTATAACAAAACTTAACTAAAAATAACTGAGCCATTTAATAGTCAACTTATATCTAAAATAAAATATGTGCATTTTCAAATGAATAAACAAACAAAACTGGAAAAAAAAAACCCTGACAAAATTACAAATTTTAACTAATTATGTAATTACATTTTTGCAACTAACTTACATTGTTCCTTAATGAATAAAGCAAAACAACCTTGAAGATACAATTTTGTGGTGATATCAACTTCATTTCATACTCCAAGTACAGTTAATTCCACCATTATAGTAGTTGTATGGTGCATTTAACATATATCATGTGTACATCTCAACAGTATATTAGCTGAATTGAAATGCGTAGATAAAAAATTAATGAATAGCGGTACAATCACCATATAGGATTTGTTTTCTATTATATCCAATATCTCACTAAGTTGTTATAACAGCGTTGCCACTCAAAATTGGAAAAAAAATTTGTCTGTGTTTTTCCTGTACGTATATTCAAAATACAAAGAAATGCGCAAATAGCACTCATGCTAGTTATAATGCAATATGGTTTTAAGGAGTAGAAAAAGCAAGCAAAATAAGCAACAATTTAACATCATTCGAAATAATAGAATATTAAAAGAATGTTTATATTTACACACACAAAAAAAAAAAAACTTCTTTCTTTATTATCTAAATTTTAGTAAAACAAAATTTATATATAAAGGAGGGAGATATATATTACCTTTAAATGTAAGTCACACAAAATTAAGGACTTGGGTGAAACATGAAACATTTTTCTTGTGATACAAATCATTTCATGATTATTTAACAAAAAAACTATGTCATGTTAAAAAGCAAGATTACTTTTTTTATTCATTCCTTTTGTATACAATTAATGTATCTGGGCATCAATTGATGCAACTTCTGCAGATTTTTTAGCCATCAGGTTCATAGAGCTAATCCGTAACAAATAAAGTATGTCATTTTTGTACGGCCTAATGTACATTTTTCAGCTATTTCACCATTAGTGAACATATGTTAAAATATTTCCGATATATCATTGAATGCATTAAAGGACAAATGTGACGCAGCAAGTTTTAATACCCATAGAAATTCAGCTTTAAATCATTCTTCATGGACAAATAAATTCAAAATTGGTTTATTTTTTAACATTAAATTTGATGTTTTCAGATTTGACATGTCATCGTTTCTTGTATACCTTTTATACGAGGGCAATTCAGAAACTAACCTCCGGTTGATTGAAAAAAATACACCAAGTTAAGTAAAAATATTTTAATATATACATCTTACAACTACATCTTTGCACTATTTTTCGACATAGTCTCCATAACGATTGAGGCACTTATCGTATCTCTTCACAAGCTTTGAAATTCCTTCTGCATAAAAATCACCCGCTTGTGCCTTGAGCCAGCCTGTGACCGCATCTTTGAGCTCTTCGTCGTCATCAAACCGCTGGGACCCGAGCCATTTCTTCATACGCATGAAGAGGTGATAATCGCTTGGCGCCAGATCTGGGCTGTAAGGTGGATGGTTGAAAACGTCCCATTTGAAGGACTCAAGAAGGGCTGTTGTTCTGCGAGCAGAGTGAGGACGGGCGTTATCGTGCAAAAAAACGATACCGGAAGTCAGCATACCACGGCGTTTGTTCTGTATAGCCCGTCGTAATGTTTTTAGTGTTTCACAGTACACGTCTTGATTAATGGTCGTCCCACGTTCCATGAATTCAACCAACAACACCCCTTTGGCATCCCAAAACACCGTTGCCATCAGTTTTCTGGCAGAAAAATCTTGCCGGGCTTTTTTTGGTTTGGTAGGCGAATCTGAATGTGCCCACATCTTTGATTGTTCTTTTGTCTCAGGGTTCACGTACTTAATCCAGGTTTCGTCACCGGTCACGATTCTGTTTAACAATGGTTCTCCTTCGTCCTCATAACGTGACAGAAAGTCTAATGCAGAGGCCATTCTTTGACTTTTGTGGTGGTCGGTAAGAATTTTGGGCACCCATCGTGCACAGAACTTACGGTAACCCAATCTTGCTGTCACTATCTCGTACAAAAGAGTCTTAGAAATCTGTGGAAAATCAGTAGACAACTCCGCCATTGTGAAACGTCGATTTTCACGAACTTTTGCATCAACTGTCTGAACGAGTTCGTCAGTCACCAAGGATGGTCTACCACTCCTCTCTTCATCATGAACGTTTTCTCGTCCACTTTTAAATAAACGTACCCATTCACGGACAACTCCTTCACTCATAACTTTTGGTCCGTACACGGCACAAAGCTCACGATGAATAGCTGCTGCAGAGTATCCTTTGGCTGTAAAAAAACCTTATAACAGCACGCACTTCACATTTGGCGGGATTTTCTATTGCAGCACACATTTCAAACTGCCACAAAAACTAAACTAGCGCAGGTACGATGTTCACTCGACTACGGCTTGATGCCGACTGACCTGCTGAGCGTGTGAATGCACAGATGGCGCGCTACTCCCCCCACTACCCGCACTGTGACCAATCGGAGGTTAGTTTCTGAATTGCCCTCGTATATTAAGCTCAACATCAGTGATTATTCTTTTGAATTGGCATGAAGTCTTCTTATGTGTTATTCTCTTTTGGCATGACTAGTAAGTGCCTTTTTAGCATATTATTTAAGCTTATTATCTTCTTACAAAACAAGCAGTGCATAACAAATGGATTTTGCAAAACTTCTGAAACCCATTCAGCAAAATCAGGACTAATTATTTTTGCCCTTTCAATTAGTATTAAAGTAGCTCAATGCCTTATAAAAATTCTCTAATCTAACTGTGAATAAGCTCACAGTTTCTCAAATAATAAACAAACCATTCAATAAACTCAAGTATGTTAGACTAAACATCACCAGGCTACAGCCAAAAATTGAATGTTTCTGTTTCCGCCAGAGAAATATATTCTGTTCTTTGGCGCAGTTACAGAAGTCCTGTGCATGCTCATTAGCCGCTATTTGGGAATCTAATGGAAAAAGAACAACTGTCTTGCAAATCAAAACCTAACTATACAGATCTATACAGAAAAGAAGAGGAGTGTGTAGAAAAGGGGCACATTTCCACATTACACAATCGCGAATGGTACTGATTCCTTTTCAGAAGCTGTGACTAAGATCTTTCATTCATGCAATAGTTAGAGATCAGCATTTTCTAGACAGGAAAAAAAGTAACTGAGAAATTTAAAATTCCCTGCATTTCCCGATTTTTATGAAAATTTTCCTCTATTTTTCCTGTTTTTTTCTGCCGATTTTTAGATTCTCTGTGTTTTCCTGGTTCTCCCGGAGGCATGGCAACTCTGGTTTATAAGATTCCAAAAAGAAAAAGAATTAATGAAATGAAATGAAAAAAGCAATGATTAATTGCAAAATTGCCAATGAATACGAAAATATATACAGAATTTCCATTCCATGGCATTTAATAATAGAAAAAAATATTAACATTAGACGAAATAATAAAAATGATTTGAATTTCATTCAACCAATGCAAAATGTTGGAATTTTTACAAAAAAAACATTTTTTTTTTTAATTTACCTAAATTAAAGAAAAAAATAGCAAGGAAATAAACAGGTAACATTAAGAAAATATTTTTCAATTTTAAAAATGATGTAAAAATTATTAGTGCAACAATATTTCCAGAAAATGATAATATCTCATTTAATTTTAATTAAATAAAATTATAATTAAATTCTAAAAAAACACTTGAAGTTATATATTTCCACATTTTAAAGTACACTCTGGAGAATATTAACAAACAAAACTTTAAAATAAGTAGAGATGAAATATATTTGATTATTATAAAGAAAATATAATTTTTTTCTCTTATATATTATTTCTCATATTTACTTCATATATTTCTCCTATATATTTTTCTCATATGGACCATATTTTAGTGATTCAAATACCCATACTACATTACCCATAAACTCATACTGACATTACTTTAAAATGGAGATATTTGAATTTCCTTAATTTCAAATATCTTTAACTGAAATATATTTTAAATAAAAATTATGTTAGTTCATTCATGTATTTCTATATATTGTAGACAAAAAAAAGGTTGGCTTGCAGAAACATCTACATAATTTATCATTTCAAATGTAAATCAAAATAGATATTTCAAAATGCATTCCGAAATTACATCCAACACACACACACACACACACAAAAAAAAAAAAAAAAAAATGAAACTGTTATTTAAATATTATCTACCTGATGCATCTGAAGGTTTATAACAATCAAGTATATCCTCTTTTGGTTCTAATGATCTGAAACAGAAATAGAGGGCAAATATTAAATAAAGTTCTTTATTAATCAGCATGCTATTTCCTTTTGCATACCAATTTTAGTTAAGATCTTAAAGTGTAAAAACTTCAAAACTCAAACATTTAAGTTAAGATTTCCACTACAAAATTTCAAATGCATATTTATCAGATTTATGGATGTATAAACATAATCCCTATCTTAAAAAAAGATTTCATTAGATAACACACCCTGCATAAAACAGGCCAGGAAACACAGAATTTAAAAGATTTTGCAACAACTTTTAATTGCTAGCATGTGACTGAAGGTTAAAGGTTTGAAGGTTAAAGAATAATTATTTTTGCTTTCTTAAAAATGTCTTTTGTGGCAGTCTTTAGCAAGAAGTTTTACTCCCTAATTTTATTAAAAAACATTTTAACGGAAACATCTTTTGTTGTTAGAAATTCATAGCAAACAAATGTTGCACAAAAATTTTTGAATAACATTTTGGGCAGTTTAAAAGTAATGCTGAAGGATTTAACACAAAATTATTTTGGAATATGATAATACTCACTTATATACTGCAAGTTACAACAATGAAACAATCGAAAGATTTTGCTGGCACATGTTTCCTTAACTGTATTTATCAGACATTATGACTTGATGATTTATTTTAATATACTGAGAATACCTTTCTTGAAAAACTTTTTATTATTATTTTTAACAAAGCTATTAAAAACAGATTTGATGGCTTTTGTCCTTCCAAACCAGCCAGATTTCTTCCATCACAGAACACTGTCCGATAAAATACAGTTTTTTAAAATATTTTCCTCTCATTTTGAAAATTAGAAATACCCTTTATTTAATTGGGAAAGAACAGATCCTATTTATACATTAAATGCCTTAACATAATTTAGAAATGTAAAGTGCAAAATAATGAATTCCTAAAATGGTAAATGCATCTGCAATAGCTTATCTCAATGGTACACAAACTGTAAAAGAATAATGAATAATTTTAATCTAAATGCTATAATTTAATGTTTAATATCTGATCCATCTGATTTCTCAAGATCTAATATTTTTTGCTGGAAGTTAAATCTTTCCAACTATAAAGGGAAAACATTTCTTTTTACCTTGCTTCAAAGTTCATTATATTGACATAATAAGACTACAAATAATTATTCTAAATAAAGTATAAAAATTATTTTTACTTGTCAGATCTTGGAAGGACTTGAGATTCTCCATTAGTATACTTTGTATTGAAAGTACTTGAAC
The DNA here is from genome assembly GCF_947563725.1 of Argiope bruennichi. Classification (NCBI taxonomy): domain Eukaryota; kingdom Metazoa; phylum Arthropoda; class Arachnida; order Araneae; family Araneidae; genus Argiope; species Argiope bruennichi. The sequence continues at coordinate 112,646,464 of NC_079156.1, forward strand.
CTATTTGAAATCCTCCTAATACAGGTTTTGATCTTCTTGGAAGCTTCAATAAGAAATTGAATTTATTGTTTAATAAGTTTATTAAGATAACAATAATATAAATTTTTAAAAAAATTTATCAATAAAATCAAATTTAAATTCTCAGTGACAAAAAAAAATCCTTTTGAAAATACCAATATAAATTTTTAAATGTTCATAGTTAAGTTATACTATACTTGCCTGAATAACAATAAAAAAGTATAATAAAAAAAGAATATTTCTAAAATATCATATCAGATCATTAAACCAACCAATAAAGAAAAGAATAATTGTATTTACTTGATCTAATCCTTTAAAGAAACAAGTTAAACTTTTTAGAGCAGGCCCAAAAGAATCAAAAACATTTATTCGACCCTGAATCCATTTAGACAACTGAGACTGAATTCGTTTATCCTTAAACCTACAAAGAAAAAAAGAAAAAATGTTTAAATTATTTGCTAACATGATTTATTTTTCAATTTATCTTTAAAAATACTAATTTAAATAGGAATTTAATAACTTCCAATTTTTAGAAAGACATTTTCAAGTGCTAAAAATACATTTGTGCATTTCCAGATGGATAGGCACAAATTCAGAATTACTTATAAGCAGATAGATATATGAAGCTATATGTACATCACAATATGATATGTTTAATTTTCCTGTGATAATAATAAGAAAAGATTTTAAAATCTTGTATAATTTTATTTTTAAAGTATTAATTTACTTATTTATATACTTTAAAACTATATATTAATTTTATTGTCAATACCCCTTTTACTTTCTCTTATATGAAGTATAGAAAGAAAAAATATTGTAATAATCAAAAAATTCGAACTCGAGTTTTTAACGAATTTTCACTTTTCAAACCTTTTAGAGATGTAAAAATACATTTTTGGAGCTATTGTTGCCTGTTTGTCCGTGGCCACGATAAAGCAAAAATGCTTTGAGTTAGATAAATGAACTTTATTACATGCTCTGAGTGCGAAATTTGTAGATTTCTGTTGAATTTTAAATAAAATCCTCTTGAAGGAATTCTGTCTGTCTGTCCCAGTACAAGTCAATACAATTATTTGAAAAAGATAACAAATTAGATTTCACATTTGAAATGTATATTCATATCAAATCTTTCAAGGGGCTGACAGTCTGCCCGTTTGTGTCTTCCTATGTATGCAAACTAAGTACAAAATACTAGGATTTAAATAAATGAAATTTGATATATGAACTTGTTACTAAAGTTGTAGTTCTATTCTCAATCTGTATTTAATGGTTAAAAAGATTCCAAGATGCATATTCATTTTTCTTTAATATATGATGAAATATAAAATAATCACGTTCACGATTCTGAAAATAAAAATTTGAGCATTTGCGACATTCATTGCCTTGTCTAAGGTCTACCTTCACAGCCTTCTGAGAGGGTAACAATAACATCTTTATTATTTCTGATCATTCTCGCTTGCTTCTCAGCTAATATACTTACAGAAATGGATAAAATATGAAAGATAGGATTTGATACCGAATATGACATAAAAATCCCAATTTATATAAAATACATTGCTTATTTAAAATGTAAGATTTTAAAAAAATTAAATATTATAAGCATTGTGAATCATCAGTCTTCAGCACATCACTAAATAATGAATGAATGATTATTTAAAAATAAATGTTTAAAAGAAAGCAAAATCCTTATAAATTATGTTTATTTAATTCTCATTAAACAACTTGAACACAAAGTAAGAATAATGATTAATAATATATAAAATATATTTCACAAATTCAAAAAAGCACAGACCTTTTCTAATAGGAGGAAATACTATACCTATTATCACATAAAAGAATGGCACCAAAATCATCTTTATGTCGAATAACTCGACCGATAGCTTGATTCACAGCTCTTGAAGCTTGCAGGACGTACCAATCATTGCCATACAGACCCTGTCATGAATTTCATACAAGAATATAAGACACTAGTGCCATTTATTACAAAAGTCAATGATATGAACTGAAAGAATGTATATAATTTTAATGAACAGAGTTAATGCGTTTTATCAATCACACTAAATATGCTTCAACATAAATTCACACTTCTCTTAAAACGATGCATATTAATATTAAGAGAACAATTCACTAATTATAAGATTTCTTTCTTCTTCTCATTACAGTAAGAGTATAATATTGTCTTTTGAAGAGCATCACACTTGTTTTAAAAACACAAAGTATGCGAAGAAATGATATACAATAAACTCCTGAGTATCCGGTCTAATCTGGTAGAAGAACTGGATGAATAACAAAAAAGTCAGATAAGTCGTTCTATGAATTCATTTCTTTCCCAACCACTACCAGAAGATAACATTTTTTTTTAGACTCACTATTATAATATGTATTTTCTCACTTCTTATTGAGTACTAAGCCCTCCATCTATCTCAATGTGAATACAGCTAAGGCCCAGTGCATTCACATAGAAGCAGTTGCTGGTAACGTGTCTAGTTAAAATAGAAGGCTTTGTACTGGTAGTTTACAAATTGCCCTGCATATTTCAAAAATTTATTAGAGAAAAAGTAAGTTAAAGGATATAAACTGTTCACATTTTAACATAAATTTTACGATGCCCAACTTAAATTCAGGAAACATAAATAAAACATTTAACACATATCATAGGCCTAATTCTTGGATCAAAATGATTTTATTTTTCACTGATAAATCGTTACACAGATATAAAAAGGTAATCACTAAGATAAGAGTCAAAACTTACAGTTTTTAGGTTTTGAAAAATTCTTTAACAGATGATTTCATAGACATCTAGCCTTCCTCATTTATACTATGATAAAAAAAAAAAAAAAATTAGGCCAAATAGTATGGAAGCCAGATTATTGGAAACCATATACTCAGGAGTGTACTGTATTTTAACAAACCAGACTACAGAATAATATGGTTTAAAATTACATTAATGAATGAAATTTCAGTTTGCTAGCATTAAAACTAAATACGTATGTTCACAGATTTGAATTTTAAAATAAACACTGAGGGAAAGACTAAGGTTTGGATTTGGAAATTACATTAACAGATTCTTTATTAGTAATAAAAGAAGCACTTCAGTCTTTACCTTCTTTTCCTTGGCTATAGCATTTAGATAGTTCATTTTCATTTTAACTCTGGGATCCATAGACGGAGGAAATGGTAAACCTGTAATGACTACAGCACGAGCATTTTCATCAGCAAAATCTAGTCCTTCACTAACCTATTAATATAAAAGTCAAAAATGAGCTGGAAACCTAAAAATAAATGCAGAAAACCACTTAAAAAACACAGCAGTGACGTCTCCCTAAAATTTTCTCACATATTCTCTAATAAATTGTTATGCTGGAGAATGCCTTACATGGCATTGCATATTATTCGGTTCTAAACCCCAGGCATGCGTTAATAGTCCCAAAAATTTGACACAAAACTGCACTTGTAATCACAAATTCCCATCCATATCTGATAAATTTAAGTCAATGCATTTTTGAATTATTGCATTTAATTATTTCTGAAAGTAGAGACTGATAGATAGTCAACCCGTAGTTTGATTTAGATCAAAAATTGACAAGTGTCTATGATACAGATGTTAAATCTGCATACCAAATTTTATCTATTTAACTGTCTTAGTTTTGTAATTATGGGATTAACTTATATTTGAATAGCAGGACAGGTGGAGTTCCTCTAAACAGATTTTACTCAAAATTTGATAGAAATCTGTAAATTTGATATAAAGACTGTATACCAAATTTCAACCGTCTAGCTCAAATTGCTTCTGAGTTATCTTTGTCACAGACACACAGGTGGACATTTTATAAAAATGGGTTTTTATGAATCGGGAAGATCTAAAAAGTGGAGATTCGTCAAAATCTCAAGTTTGAATTTTTTTGATAATTACCACACTTCCACTATTCTACATACACGAAAAAGTAAAAAGAATCACATTTCTTTCAGTACAAAACTTTAATATAATGAGAAAAGATTAACTTACTTTCCCTCGGCATACAGCTAATAATGTTGCTCCCTTTGAATCAGGGTCTTTGATGATAGAATAATATTTTTCAATGCTCTCTTGAAATGCATCTTTACCCTGAGGCTCCATAAATAATGGCTTCAAACCAGATAAGTTTTGCCAGATACCACTTTCTTCCCAAGATGCAACATTTGATTTCATTACTGAATAGGATGGAAAGAATACCAAAAGGCCATCAGGGACCATCCTGCAGAAATTGCAAATAGTGCGTCCCAAAGAGCTGATATATTTTTCATTAGATCTAGAAGAATTATTTAATCATTAATATTTCTTTTAAAATGTAAACATTATTTGACCATATTAGACTTAATAAATTTATCAGACATAACACAGACTTGGAACAAAAAATACTGAGCTTCATAAAATAATGAATTGTGTCAAACTAAACACTAAGAAATATAGTTTACACATTGACTGCCAAGTTGAATTTCTTACAATGTAATCTACATGGCCTCACCAATCACTGATGACTTCCATGGCAATTAAGGTGTAAATTAAATAATATAATAATTTAATTAATATAAATGTACTTGAGATATTAAAAAAATTTCAGAATTATTACATTATTACATAAAAGTAAAAAAGCTGAAAACATTTGATTTATACATAGAGATAAATAATAATTATAATCAGTAATCAATCTAATTGGGAAAGCTAAGTAGCATGCCATATACCCTGTTAAATAATGAATAAATGTCTTTGAATATGATTCTCAGGTTATATCAAAACTATTAATACATTTAAACAGATTTTCTTTTCCAACCACAAATAGCTGATATTCTGTGTAATGAAATTTTATACTTAGATAGCAGTTTACTTCTTGAAGACCTTTTTTAAATTTAAAAATGAGCAGAAACATGCATGATCCAAGGACAAATGATGTGGTTATTCATTATTTTCTATGTCCACTAATCTGATAAAAAAATATATTTATAACTGAAAAAAGATATCTACAAAGCATATAATTTTTATATTTGTGAAAAGAGATGTCTGTGATTCACTCAAAAACATATACAATGAAATTATGATAATGACATATGCTCTTGTTATTTTATTAAAGAAAAAATACACATATTACACATACAAGCTGTATAAGCTGTATTAAGATTTGAATAGCTGATAAAATATTTAATAATTTAATCACTTACCTATTTTGATAAGATGAATTTAGAGGTGTACCATCTGGACCACAGGTCACAACACCAACAAAAACTTGATTGTCTTTGATAATATGAGGATTTTCTAGAGTAACAGGAAAACTCACTCCTAATTCATTAATTAAAGGCCCCAAAGGAGACAGAGTACCACTGGTCAGTATAATGCTATGCACTCCACGATCTACAATGTCTCTCATTCTAAAATTAAACTTTATTTATAAAACATTGAAATTAAAAACAAACAAACAACGCAATTAAATTGATACATTTCTAATATAACAATTTAAGACTACTAACAATTTTGATCACAGCAGTAAATAATTAATACTAGTAGTGTATATTATATATATATATTTATGATGCACTTAGAAATAGACTGTTTGATGAAAGAAAAAATTTCAGAATAAATAAATAAAGCTTAAAACATATTGGAAGCTATTATTGCCAATGAGTATGCATTACAGTTAAAATAAAGAGCTAAAAAAGTCTAAACTATTTAAATTTTTTTGAAATTTTAGAGCATTTTAAAGTACAACTTTGGAACATTTAATTGGAAAACACGAAGATTTGGCAATATTATATAAATCTATATATAGTATAAAATGAAGTCTCCTCAAAGCGACTGTATGTTTGAAAGAAAAAAACCGGAGAAATACTTAACTGATATTGGAGATATTTGTACCATTTTGTCGGGCATTTATTGGGGAAGGTTTTAGTATATCGAAGTCATATCAAAATAAAAAAAGAAGTTTTATAATTGCAATTTTAATTATTTTCCAACTACCATTTGCATATGTGTAAAACATCAGTATCTGTGTTTTGCATTTTCACGTATGTGCAAAATTCTGAAACTGCGCAAGCGCAAATGGCAAGATCTGTGGTAAGCACATGCGATAGAATTCTTTGTTTATGTCTCCTATTATGCCCAAAAATAGGAAAAGAAAAAGAATGTGTGCAATAAAAAATTGTTTTGTAGTTATTTTTGATAATTTCTAAATATATTTTTATGTTTGTTTGATATCGCATGACATGCCCATGTCATATCGGATGGAGGCTAGACTTTAGTGTAAAGCTAATTTTTGGTCTTGGATATAATGCCATGGGCAATGCTGTAAGTACTGCTAGTATTATATATACACACACATACAACTCAGTAAGTTCCCATCACTACAACAGTCAATGTACAGTTCTAAGTATAAAAACACAATTTAACATATACAGTAAAATAATTAAAATGTCACTTAAAGAATGAACCAAATAAATAAGAAAGAAAAAAAACCCTTCATCAAACTTTTTTAGTTATTATCAAACATTTGAAGCCAGAAATAATATTGAAGACTGCTAAGCATAGTCGCTGAAGAATTTGAAATTTTAAGAAACCTAGGGTTGCTCTATATACAAATCTCAAAAGATCAGACAACACTACAAATTTGTAAAAACAGAAGCATAATAAATTATACTAGACACATTAAAAAAAGAAAGAAAAAAAATATTTTGCTTACAACTAATTTTGATAAAATAAAATTTACCCAAGTTCAGGCGAGAAACACCAACAGTCCATCTTCCAGCTTGGTTTTCGCTTTAAACCAGCAGCAGGCACTGCCCATGGATCAGTAGAAGATTGTGATTTAAGTGGGTTTTCATGTTGAAGAAAAATCTGTAAAAAACGGAAAAAGATTAAAAGATTTAGATTTTTTTTTTTTAATTATTCAGATATTTCAGACTTTTATTTGATGTTACATGAATCTTCCAAAGTAGTGTAATAAAATGTATATAATTTCTGAATGAGAATGCTAAATGAAACTTTGGTAATAAATGTGAAGGTGAAGTAATTTTAATATAAATCACAGTAGATTAGCCATTCAAAAGAATAATTTTTAAAAAAGTTTAAATGGTCCATTGAAACAATTTTTTTAATTGCATTTTCTAAAGAAGAAAATTGTTATAATGTCTTTTAATAAGTTGATTTTGAATTTTAAGAATTACTTATTTTTTATTCATAATTATAAGATAATAAAAAGATAGAAACACTATTAAATCACTAAAAAATCTCACAATATAACAATATATTTTTAAATATCAAGTACAAAAAGAAAAATTGCTAAAGAAGGAATATCAGATTTGACAGTAATCTGTGAAAATAATGCTTCTTTATTCATAGGTCATTATACTTCAAATTAGATATCATCTTTGATGTTTTACCTAAAGGTATGATACATGCAAATTATTATTTCTATCGTTATTATTATAATTATATAATAATAACAATTAATATGTAATTAAATTATAAGAAATTTAAAGAGAAAATAAAATTTTTATTTACTTAGAAGATAAGGTGCTAGTTATAATAATTAAAACAAATAAAAATTCATTAATATAAATTCTTATAATTGAAAAAATAAGAGCATTAAACATAAACTCAAATAAATAATTACTAGTTCTTCCAATTTAAATGTATAATGAAGAAGAATAATCTGTGCAATTAAAGAATTTTCTTCTAAACTTACTTTATATTTGGTTGCAAATTCTCTTTTGAATTCAAGTTCACTATGTGCTGCACCTGAAGTTCGTGAAAACAAAACACTAAGCAAATCAGAGAATTTTTGCAACCCAGTACCTTTTGAGGTCCATGGATTATCAGACTTTGTCGAATGGTACAAGATCACTTTGTCTAAAAGATCCAAAACAATGTCCTTCTTTTGAGCGGTTAATTCCACTTTTGAAAGAATCTAAAATGATTAAAATATTAATGAATGCTATCAGGTTAATTGTTACAATTAATTGAGCCAAAACAAATTATCAATTTTTACTACAACTAAACTTTTAAATCCATATTAAGGAACTACATATCATTATCGTAAATTATCAGGGACATTTCTCATTCAAATATTAACTCATTGATTTATAAAACTGATACTTTAAAAATCAAGGTATTCTTAATCAAGGAATAACTGTTATAAATTCACCAGCATTTTAAATTGTATCTTTATCAAAATTCAAAGTTAATTCTTGCAGTATATATTTAGTAAATATTGCATCATTTTTTAGCCTATTAATATCTTGTTGCCAATTCATGCATAAAATATATTTCTTACCTATAGCTAAATCTTTTTGTTGTTATTGTCCTTTTCTTTATTTTTTCTGAAAAGTGACTGTATTTTTCTTAAGCTCAAAAACAATCTTCAATTGAAATATACTTCTCATTAATCAGATCATGAAGTATAAATTTTATCATCTTGATACTTTTTCCTCTTTTGTACTTTGGTTTATTTTCAAAATAATGAGAAAAAAAATCAATTTATTGATTTTTTTTAACATCTCAAAATCTGTCTTATCTTTTATAGCTATATCTATAAAGTCTTTAAAAATAAATTTTTTAAAGATATATCTATTAAAAAGTTTTATAATTATTAATAATTTTTTCATATTGATTTGAGAAAGTTTGATATTTTTGATAATTCTTTAAAAAATTATTAAATAAAAAACAATTTTTTGCCTTCAAAATATTATTTTAACAATTTGTTTTAATTTATGATTATGATATAATCTACAGGAAATTTAATGAAATCTATGCTTTAAATTATGTTGAACAATAACAAATTAATTATATAGTTCCAGATATTTCTCTTCAAGAAAAAAATATTTAATTGACACAGTGAAATCAGTTTCTTATGCTACTACACTTCAACCATTATCTGGATTTTACAAATGTGATTTTGGAAATATAAATATTCAAACATTGAATTAGATTAAAACAATCTTAATTGTCATTAAAACAATCTTAATATCATATCTTCATCATTACCTCAATCATATAATCACCAGGCCTTGAACCATCTTTTACGGAGATTTCAGAAGCTTCTTTATCCATTACTTCTTCCAGCTCACAGAACATTACTTTCAAAATAGAGAGATCAGTTAAAGTAAAATCTGGAGCACCAGTATCAGAACTAGAGAATTTTTCATCAAAATCTTTAATCATCTCCATGGTCTGAGTAATCTGTGAAAGAGAGAGAGAAAAAAATGCAGTAAAGAAAAAAAAAAAAAAAATTTATTTAAGTGTATAAAGATTTTTTTAACACTCAGTACTAAAATTTAAAATGCTTTAACATAAATTCTATTTTACCTAATATTGTGCAATAACTTTTTACTTCAATTTTTTTTAATTAATCAGTAAAATTTGTGCTGACAAGTAACTTTATCCTTCAGTCATATGCATGAAAATATAAGCAAGATTATATAATATTCAACAGACTCTTCAGGGTGAGATTAAAACTTGCTATCCCAGAAAGAGGATTCTCAGTAGACAACATAAACATGACACTAACTTATAAAACAAAAATTAGCAGACCAAAATAATAAAAGTATTTAATAAGTAATAATTTTTCATCACAATTTTCTGCTTACAGTATTGTAATGAAGTAATAATTTTAAACAGGATTCACTGTCTCCAGCAATTTCGTGGCTATGTAATTTCATAACAATTCAAATTGAAATTGTGCCATTTTCTTTTTTAAAAAATGACCAATTAAAATATCATATCATCAATCCATATATATAAAGCAAAAAGTTTGTGAATTTCTTCTACAAATTTATATATTTTGCACAATCTTGATGCGTTTTGATGCAAGTACTCATCATAAAGACAGAATCAACTTATGACAGTCCAAAAATAAATTACATATCAGAAATTAAAGTTTTTGCTTACTTTTTAAATTAAATTCTGGAATTCTTAAAATGATAATTCAATTGATATTACCTTTCAACTAATTTAATTTTTTTAAATATCCTTATTTGTAACAATACTTTTAATTTCTTTAACAATTAAATTCAAACTAATTTCATTGTTTAGTTATTTTAATGACATTATCTCTTACCACTGCTAAATCTAAGTTGGCAAAGTTTGCTTTCTTCAATGCAAAAGTTACATTAACTCTAAAGTAAATTTTCCTTACATAAAGTTTAGTGATATACATTGTTTAAAATATGTTTCTTAAGTACATTGAATGAAGTTGATTTTGTTATTTCATTTGATCAGTTTGTTAAATGAAATATTTTCTAATGCCAGCTTCAAACTGATACTTTTTATAGAGCAATAAAAGACATTTGCTGTGCTTTCTAATAACATTTGGGTTTAATTTCACTTTTATAGCTATAATTTGAGGCTCTTTTCTTTTTTAAAGAAAATTAAAAACTTTAATTAAAACTTTACTATTTGTAAAATTCTGACAATCATCTCTTTTCAAGCTTTTTTTGTTATTGTTGTTTTTGGAAATATAGTTTCTAATAAAGAAAGATTATTTTCCTTCGATTTCATAATATTCTTTCACCGATATTTATAATGATACAGATATTTAGCAATTTTTTAACTGTTACTTTGCTAAAAACATCCATGTGTTGAAATTTAGTTCAAAACCCTCAGTATTAAAACTTTTATTTAGAAAGTAGGCATAGTAGAGAATTATTCTCTTCCAAATAAATTTTAATTATTATTAAATTAATATATTTCAATCTTTTCAAACAAGAAATGTAAAATGTTATGTACTTATACATCCAAATTAATAATTTAAATATCAGAAAGTAAATTATGGGAATAAGCTCATCTCCAAAGACAACGTGTAGCAAAACAATCGTTCAATCAAACATCTAATCCTAAAAGCAAAAACATTAATCATCGAAATGAGAAATTAATTTGATTTTCTTTTTATCTTATCAAATTAATTCAAAATTTAAACAAAAGGATTGATATAGCAAATTCCAAATCAATTATATTTTAATATATAACTACAGAATTTTAGATTATTAATCTAAATTTTATAACCTACTATATAATAAAATCCTTTGAAGGATTTTTTAAATTTTATTAACTTATATTCCACATAACATTGAGTTACCTCTGTTATAGCCAAAGCAAGATCATATGATCGAAGTTGAAATGACATGCTTTCTTCACAGGCTCCTTCTATATTGTGTGCTTCATCAAAGATCACAATGTTTCCTTGTAATTCAATTCCATGTGCCCTTCTGCTTTTAGGATCAATTATGTAATTGTAAGGAGTAAATATCATATCTGCTCTTGATTTAAGGTGCCTAGCAGCATAATATGGGCAGACCCTAATGCAGAAAATATTTTATAAATTATAACATCTAATTCTATCAATATAATAATATTCCTAAAATATAATATTGAAAATTATTATTAGTGATTAATCCTAAAAATATGTGTGTCTATCAGTACAGTTATATTCCTATTTTACTATCAAATAAAAATGAATTTTTAAAAAAATTCCTCATTTATTTCTATTTAACTTTATAGAGAAAAAATTATTCTACTGGAAAGAACTGAAGCACAATTTATTTAAGCATTTATTTTCAAATTATGACTATTAAGAAATATTCTTTAAATATAAATGATTTAAAAATAAGAATTATAAAATACTAAATCTACAGTTCCACTTATATAAACTATAAAAAAAAAATACCTACATATTTTTCTTTCCCAGGCTCATTAAGTCTTCAATGTCCAGAACTGAAGAATCTTGATAATCTGACTTTGATGCAATCTTTTCTTCATAATTCAGATAAAATGGGCATGCTTTACTGCTAATCTTTGCACGGCACATGTATACTTTAGCAGTGTGATTGGCTGCTTTTGATACTTCTGGGTGTAAACATAACTGATCACGAGATCCCAAAGCTATTGATTTGACACTAAAAGTAAAAATTATAAAAATAATCCTCTTTATAATGTTTGATATCTAGTCAGTGATTCTAAAATAAGTTGAAATGTTTTTATTGTAATTTCATTATTTATTTTATATTACAGAATAAAACGTTTATAACTAATATGGTTGAAATGCAGTTTAGTATGCCTCCGAATTTGTCGCCAATATGGTAACCCAACGAAACGATCTTATAGCAACCCTAATGGTGTTTTGGTTACTAATTTTTACAGTGGCTGAGTTGTATAGGAATTACAACTATTTTACAAAAAAATGTTAAAAATAATAAAAAATATAGATTAAAGATTTTAATTCAGTTTTGTATTATAATTAAAAAAGTTTTTTAATGCTAAAAAGACACTATAAAGTTATTTTTAATGTGAACACGAACAGAAAATATTCATTCTTTTGCAATACTTAACTGTCGGCATGCGTTTTAGAAATCGTCTGAATTATGAATTTAAGAAATCATCTGCAATGGAATTCTTTACACTTTTCATAATTCTTTTTCTGACCAGATGGTTTCCTTGATAATTTGTTATGCCACTAATTGTTCAAGAACGGATGTATGACGAATAGAAGGGTACGAAATATTTTGCACCTGCAGTATGGATGAAGGGTCAGTAGAATATATGTATATATAAATTGCGTCTCAAAAGTATATGGACATGGATTTTTTTGAAGTAACCACTGAAAGAATAAAGCAATGATCACGAAAAAATAATTAGCATATGGAATCATAAAATACATATATTACAATACAGAAATATTATACTTGTATCACAGATTGTATGTAAAAAAATAAAATTCAAAATATGATGTCCCAAAAATATATGGACAATGAAAAAAAAAATCACTTTGATTTCTTCTGTACCAAAAAATTTGCATATTCTGCAGTCTATACATCTGACGAACAAATGAAGCGTAGCAGATCTGGAATTTATGAAATTTTGTCGAAAGGTGCAAATTCTATTGTAAAAAAGCATTCAGGAAGACCAAAAAAAACACCCCAGCGACAAGACAGAGAGATTTTGCGCGCCGTTTCAACCCAGAAGTCTATTTGTGAAATTACGAGGACTTTAGTGTTTCCAATTTGAAGATCTACTGTTCATCATCGCATACAGTCAAGCAAATTTCATAGATATCGCAGAATGCATCGGACACCTATGCTGAAATTGCACCACAGAAATGCACGCATCCTTTGGGCTAAAAAGTACATGCATTGGATGGATGAATGGTTAAATGTTTTCTTCAGTGACGAAAAAAACTTCAATTTAGATGGCCTTGATGGCTGGGCATACTACTGGCATGATTTATGAAGAGAACCTCGTGAGTTCTTTAGTCTACAACAAGGAGGGGGTTCTCTCATGGTGTGGGGTGCGTTCTGCTTCAACGGAACAACCGATATTGCTTTTCTTGATGGTGGACAGACCTTTGAATATTATCAAAATGTCCTCAAAAGCAACCTACTTCCAATTGGAAATATCCTAGGAGGGAAAAACTGGAAATTCCAACAGGATAATGCGTTGATTCACACCTCGCACTCAACAACAGCTTGGTTTACTCAGAATCAAGTGACTGTTATAGACTGGCCAGCTATTAGCCCAGACCTGAATCCCATGGAAAACCTTTGGGAGTACTTGCACGAGATATGCATGCTCATGGTCATCAGTTCTCAAATATTCAGGAATTAAAGCAACAAGTAGAGCAGAGTTGGTTCCCTTTAGAGCCGCACTTTCTTCAAAATTTAGTTTGAAGCATGCGTGATAGGATTTTCAATATAATTAAAAGCAATGGTTCCAAAATTTGAATTAAAATACAAAATATTTGAAAAGTCCATATATTTTTGGGACAGCCAATCTTTATTATTTTTTTACACATATTCTATAAAAACTATACTGTATTTCTTTGTTGTAATAAACTTATATTATGATTAGAGATGCTTATTATTTTTTTCATGATAATTGCTTCATACTTCAAAAAATCACCTGTCCATATACTTTTGAGACGCACTTTATATATATATATGTGTGTGTGTGTGTGTGTATATATATATACAAGTACAAGTTGATTAATTATTTACAGTGCCTTATTCAGATGCTGATAAAAATTTTCTGACAATGGATATATATGTGTGTGTGTGTTATTGTTAGAAAGCAAAAATATAAAATTAAAAGTTAAAAAAAATAAGATATTTAAAAATCAAAACAGAATTTTCTTTTTTTCCTGTTATAATAAAATGTATTTCAAACAATTTGTTGACATAATGTTAATAAAATTCAAATAACTGTCAAAAAATGTGAGCATTAATAAGATTAATTTATTCATATTAATCAACTTTAATGAATACATTTTATCACAAAAATATACCATATAATTTATACTACATTATTTTAAATTATATTTGAACAATAATGATAGAACATTGCAAATGTTTAACTATATTCAAGATTATGAAATTAATTGTTGATGCTACTGTAGTTCCAAAACTTCATTCTGTAAACTAAAATGTGTACACTTTTATTTCGCTCATTCTGACTGGATCTTCTTATGAATGACTCTCTTCAACACTTTCATTTGCCCATTGAATTCGTCTACTTTCATTGCTTTGATGATCATTTATTTCAGATATATGTTTAAGTAATAATAATACACATTAAAAATTAGTATATTTGTTTACATTTTAAAAGAGAAATCAAGTAATCACACCTGCAGTATTATCAAATCTTATAGCTAAATAATGTAATTTTTGGGAGATGTATAAAATAAATATTTATAAAAATAACATCAAACATGTACAAATATAGTGAGGCTCTCTGTGGCATTAAACCAACAATCTTTGTGATTTGATATTTTAACAGTTGTTTGAACTTTGGCTGCTTTTCTGTTGCTTGAATCCTAACCATGAAGATTAATCTAAGAAAAATCATTTCAATTCAAATTGTTAGTTTTTGTTTGTTTATGTTCTTTTTGATATATTCCTTTAAAATTTAAATAAGTATTCTAGAATATTCTTTAAATCAACATCCCTGAATTCCACAAGTTGTCGGCAAATTCTTTTTATTCATACGAGTTGCTTCTAGCTAATAAATTTACTATTTTCCAAACTTGTGCTTTACAATGCCTGCATCTTTGTGGCAATATCTACTATATAAAATAATTCAGTTCTAATAAATCAATTACTTTCATATAAGTGTCCTATTCAGCCCAGTTTGATATATTGTGCAAATCTTTTAATATTGTCGAGCAATCACTGTTAATAATTTTTTAATTTCCTTTTTTGAACCAGTTAAAAAGAAATTCTAAAATAAAACCATTTTACAAGAAAGAATGATACTTAAATTTATTTCAAGATATTGTGATTCTTCATTAAATTTAATTCTAAGTAAGCTTTTAAACAAGAAAAAAAAATTAATCATGTGCACATTTAAACAAATATATGAATATAAAAAATTTAAAATACAGAATATTAAAACAATTTTTTTAAAAAAATCAAAGAAAATATTAAAATAATTTAAAAACTAATAGAATATTTAAAATTTTCATACTGCTTATAATTACTTCTTTTTAACTCTTGAATAGCTTGTGACAACTGAGAATGAGTTCGGGAACTGTAGATGATTCGTGGTGCCACTGAATAATAATTAAAAATGAGTTATTACAAATAAAAATAATGAATTGTATGCAATTAAAATTCAACAAAAACATGGTTTTAAATAATTATAATTTTTAAATCAAAACCAAGGAAAAAGAATTTATCTTTTAGTTTCAATGACAAATGAAAAAAAAAGCATAAAAGCTCAATTATTAAAAACATAATAAACATATTAAAATGTGCAAGTAAAAATTGCATTATATTTTTAGAACATATTTTCACGTATAAACCCGAAAATATGATTTTAGCAACTAACAGCTGCTGTAGCATGAAATGCATAGATCAATCTGTTTATTTAATCAACAAAAAAATTGCCCCCCCTTTTTTTTTACTTACTAAAATTGGATCCAGAATCCCAATTGCCTACCAATCCTTCCAAAGCAGCTTTGATATCATTAAAAATCCCAGGGCTGCTATTGTGCGAATGCTGAATGAGTGAAAGCTGTTGTTGAGCTTTGTAACTTTCTAACCATGCCAGGGATGAACATAGTAAACTCAGAGTTTTACCAGTGCCTGTGGGGCTCTCAAGTATTCCATTAACGCGCTAAAAATTGAAGTAAAATCATTAATGGTAATTTCTGAAGGAGAAGAATTATGTAAACATAACCGTAGAAAGTAAGTAAAATCGAACCTTTTGTAAGCATTCAATCACTTTTTTCATATAATCTTCTTGCACAGGATAAGGTTGGCAAGGAAATAATACTTCGATACCACTGATTTGACACTGCATTATTTATAAATTCTATGACTTTGAAAACTAAACATATATTTGAAACACAGGTAAACAAATACCTTTCATCGATAGTATTTAAATTTCAAGCGCGCAAAATAGAGACTCGTTAAAGAGAGTACACTTTTCATTCCGATTGTAGTTATCAGACGTATAAAGAGGAAATAACACATCCGGAGAACCGGTTTTATTCAGATAATCCTGGGAGGTCGCGGTTGCTCTATGGTTGTTGGGAAAAAATATTTTCGCCAACAGATAGAGGATTTATTTGCTCTTGCTTACATGCCAAAAATTAGATATTAATACTTCCAGTACACGATTGTCGGTTCTGTGAAATAATGGGCGCATGAAGAACATGTAGCCATACATGTGCGTTCTTTCTTTAAGGATAATATCCTAGTATAATTTAATTATATAAATACATAATTAAGTATAATTCATGGAAACGAAGTATGAATGGAAACGAAGTATGAATGTTTTTCATGGCTAAGGATAGTGTAACCATGAAAAAGCTATATGTTCCAAAATAGCATTCTTTCTTTCTTTTCTTTTCTTTCTTTTTTTTTTAATTAACTGACATTGAAATAATACCTTAACTCACGAATAAGTCCACTAACACAGAATTAAATTTTATGTTAAAACTGAATGATTGCACAGGGCAATAAAACGAACTTTTTAGAGTTCATTAAAAATTATTAACAAAAGCTAAATAGAAAGCTTTGTGTAATACAAATTTAATAGTTGTATAATTTCATTTCTGTTTCATAACTGTTGTTTGACTTTGTTTATTGGAGTAGTATTTTAATTTCTTTTATACATCAAAGTTCAATCCAAATGCTACTGAACCCATACGCCATACAGCAACCACAAAAGCAGGTAGTTTCAGTGAAATTTTGGCGTTTGTGATCAAATTTCCACCAATTTATTCCATATTATACTGGTAGGCTAGACAAAGAGTTAACGGGAAAACTTGAAATAAATATCAAGAATTTAGAATATTTAATTGGTTCTATTTCTTCCAACAGTTTATGCGACTCATATGTTGCAATTCTATTAATAAAATATTTTTTTAAAAAAATTCAAAAACATTGAATGTGTAAAATATCTTCAATAATTACTATGTAAATAATCGCAAATAAAGTGTTCTCTCCTAAGTATCCCTAATAAAGTGTTCATTTCCTAATGAAAAATGATTAAATTGAGTGAGTGTAAAACAAATTCCATTCAAACATGAGAAAATAAAACAAATTAAAATAGATCTGTTTTGTTTAACTTTTCTGTTATTATTATTATTATTATTCCTTTTCTTACGTTTTTCTATATTTATTTTATTTTTTATCTCCACCGGTATGTCTAATTTTTCTGCGAGAAATATTGCATTACTTAAAAAAATCAATAAATTTTTAACAGACTAATGATTTATAGGCTGACTTCTACATATATAGTTCGTTCAGTATAATCATAAAATTTTTTTTAAAAAAGTAAATTATTCAATATGATCCAAAAATCTTCAAAATATTCTTGAGAGCTGTTTTTTGAATCTACAGCTACCAAATATCATTTTCAAATAGATTAACAGATGCTAAGAAAAAAAAAAAAAAAGATTTAAAAAAATTGTTAGTAGTTTTTTTTGTTTTTTTTTCAAAAGTAAAATCAAGATTTTAACCCTTTTTACTTTCTCGTATGCGAAGTATAGGGAAAGTATTGAAATCTTAAAAAAAAAAAAAAAAAAAAAATGAACGCGCGATTTTGATGAATCTCCAATTTTAGACTTTCTAGACTTCGAAGAACATATTTCTGGCATTATGTATGTATGTGAAAAAGATTACTTAAAAACACTTTGATCTAGACAGATGAAATTTAGCTTATGGTTTTTAGACCAAATTTGTAGACATCTATCAACTTTTAAGCGAAAACCATTTTGAGAAAGTCTATCTGTCCGAATTTAAGTTAATACGATATCCACAAAACGAAGAGAGTTAGATAGATAAAATTCGGTATACAGACATTACATCTAAGGTTGATTGCATCTAAATTTGACAGGTAAATTCTTGTCAAATTTAGAACGAAACATATCAAGGGATTGACCAGCTTTCAGTTTTTACTTTCACTAGCATAGAAACACACTGAGTTAAATGTGTCACATTTAAAATGTGATTTTGAGATTATAATTATAGTTATGTCAAATTTTGGTTTCAATTGGTTGGACTTTTTGATCGAATTTTTGATATTATTGATCGCATGCAAGGGAATAATTTCGGAAACATTCTCCAAGGTTTACCCGAGAGATTCAGTAAAAATGCTAAATTCACGCCAAAGATCAATATTTCTTTACTATTGAGCACCAATGCCTGCAAGACATTCGTGGTCTTATCCATAGTACAGTATTTTGTGCAGAGTGTGGTGAATAGCTTATAAGCCAGCTAACTGCTACGCTACTCGAGTAATTGCTTTTGTATCGTGGTCATGTTACTGGGCTACGAACCAAAAGGTCTCAGGTTCTATCCTCTCCCATACCAATCGGCCACAAGAGTAAAGGAAATAATCCGTTTATTAGAGAGTCTCTTTTTTTTTTATATCTGTACAATTTTCTTCTTTACTATTTCGCGAATTTTTCAAAATATTTTTATCATTATACTGAACTTACGCGGGCTGTGACAATTGAGCATACATTACTGCTGCCATTATTAATTAAAAAAATTTAAGAATAATATAAAGATGGATGAAAACTAAACCTAAAACATTATCATACTACTATGTTTCAAAATAAATGTTCGAATCATTTTTATATTTTTACTTTTTTTGTGTATGAAATACAAAAAGAGGAAGTATTGTTATCACCGTAAGATGCAAATTCTAGATTTTGATGAATCTCCAGTTTTCAAGCTTCCCCTGAATTAATAAAATAATTATTAATTATGTTTGTCTATCTGAATGTGAACACAATAGCCCAAAAGCACTTTGAGCTAGAAGGATGAAATTTAGTATATGGTCATAGCACCAAATATTATAGATTTCTATCAAATTTTGAGTGAAATTCATTCATAGGATGGCTGACTGTCCAGCTATCCAAATACTAGTGAACATGATGATTACAAATCAAAGAGAGTTATGTGGATAAAATTTGACACACTGATTTAACATCTAAAATTTAGATACTTATCAAATTTATAACCCACTCCATCAAGGCATGGCCCATCTGTCAGTCTATACTTTCACAAGCATGTAAATAAGATAACTCAAAAATAAATGAAATTTGATATGTGATTTTGTGACTACATTTGTAATTCAGTGTATAGTGAGTGTGTTGTGATTTTCTAATGAACTACCCGGTTTTAAATAAAATATTTTTAATCTACACAAACACAGCTACACTACAAAATTTACAAACACACATAGACAATTAGGTTAAAGTAAACAGTATGGTGGAGGGTTTCCACCGGTTCCAGCCGAAAGCAGTCGGTGTTAGCACAAGGTTTGCGCATGGAAAAAAGTCGACCTCAAGATGCAGGTTCCCCGTTCAACTGCTTGTCTGTAAACGCCACAAGGGGGCGCTCTCTGCTCAAAGGAAAAAAGAGATGCTACAAGTGTCACTTTTTTGGTCATATAAAATTTTCATTTAAAATACGTGAATTAATCATTTTTGAATTAAATTATAAGAAATTTATGGTTAAAATTTCTTACAAAAAGAGTCATCTTATATTGATGAAAAGATAACTTAATTATGATTAAGAAATAAATGTATCAAAACTCAGAGAAAAACCAATTTTTAAAATTGTATTTTATTCAACAATACTGGGGGGGGGGCAGCTAAGAAAAAACTTAAAAAATTGGTAAAATGCTAAAAATTAGCCTTTTTTTCTTTTAATTAGAAAGGAAGAAAATGTTTCAACTATATTTAAAAACTAATTTTTAGAAATTTGTTAAATCGGAGACAATATAAATCATATGAATATGTTATCATTAGAATAATAATCTGTCTCCAAAATTGGCATGCAAAAACTGAAAATAATTAAAATCAATCACTAAAAATAATTCAAGAAAAGTGTGATAATAATAAAATATCGTTTAGATGAAAACAAATAAAATAAAATAGATACCAGTGGGAGTAATCTCTTCTCTCAAAAACTTTCTCCCATACTCTCAAATAAAGGTGTTATACCAAAGAAAGCTTTACATGGCATTGACGCACAATAGTTATGAAATATCAACCTTTGGCGTTAATTTAGCATTTCTACTAAATCTATTATATCATCCAACGGGAGCTTTTAGGCGATTAAGCTCTAGCAAACGATAACATCATACAATCTAATCTGCATATTAGATGCGTTTTCCCCAATCGATTGAAAAAAAATGTAAAAAAAAAAAAAAAAAATTACACTTGTAGTCACAAAATCCCATACCAAATTTAATATATTCAACTTACTGTGTTTTATAGTTATTGCGTTTTTATGTTTCAGAAAGTAAAGACAGATGATCAACTACCTCATTAGATTTGGCTACAAATTTGATAGGTTACACTATAGATGTTAAATGTGCGTACCGAATTTTATCCATCTAGCTTTCTTCGTTTTGTAGCTATTGTGTTAACTTATATTCGAACAGTCGGACAGACAGATCTCCTCTGAACGGATTTTGCTCAAAATTTTATAGAATTTTAAAAATTTCGTGTAAAGACCGCATCTCAAATTTCATCCGTCTACCTCAGAGCAATTTTGAGTTATCCTTGTCACAGACAGGCGGACGGACATTTTATAAAAATGTGGTTTTCGAACTAAGAGGAGTCTAAAATGTGTAGATTCGCGAAAACCTCGAGTTCGAATTGTTTGAGGATTTCTATACTTTCTCTGTATTAGGTATGCGAGGAAATACGCGTAGATACCAAATAAAAATATACGTAATACAAAAAAAAAAAAAAAAAAATTGAAATAATAAAAATAATAATGGAGAACAAAGGATCTCCAATAAAAAAAGACATCAGTCAGTAGCATTGTTTTAGGTTCAATTTACTCGCCTTTATAATATTTTTAAAAAAGTATTTTTGATTATTCTAATAACTTGACATAAAAAGATGTGTTTAATATCATTGCAACGCGAGTATTTATAAGCATAGCTGTTAAAACAATAAAAAGTATGGTTGTAAAATACTTTTAAATATGTTTCCAAATTTTTTTTTTGAGTTTAGAGAAAACCAGGGCGAATGGTCTCGAAAGTGTCGAATAGTGCAATTTACAAATAGTATGTCAGTCCTTTACAAAGTCTTATGTTAAATGTAAATATATTTCACATTTTTTTAATAAAGGTAAATGATTTGACTTTGATTAAACAATTAAACTGGTTTGTTGAAAAATATTTTTTAAAAAAATTTTACTGTTTAAAAAAATGTTTTTTTTTTAATTTGATGAAATAAAGAGAACAGAACTAACCATTTTTTGTTTTTGCTTTTCCTTTAAAGATGTTTTTAAACAATAATTATTCTGAATGTTCTGCAGAAAAATGCCGAAATTTCGTTTGTTTTTTAATTTCTCCATAGTACAAACGATAATTACTTAATAGTACAAATTAATGGCCAGTAAAGTGTGTTTATGCTGCTTTAACAGATCATGATTAGACGTATATTTTTGATTTTATTATTAATAAAATTATATATAGTAATAGCTGCAACATAATGTATTTCAAATTACAATAGTATAAAAAAATATATTGATTCAAATTTTGCACCAGAATATTTTTATTGCTTTCGCTGATTAAAAATATTTTAATTTAAATAAAAATTACATCAACGAAATATATCATATTAATTACTAAGAGTATTAAAAGTTAGTTTTTTTGAGTGAATGAAACAACTTGACTCAAATTTCTAGAAATTTCAAATATGAATTAAAATGAAAAATAAAATTTCTAAACGCGAACTGAATAAATAAAATATGCTCGCATGCCAAATCTGATAACCCCGCATTTTTTTCTTTTTTTTATCGTAATAGGGAGAAGTAGCGCGGTTTACAAGAGCAAACAGGAATCATAATTCCGGTTTGATAAGGGATTAAAAAATTATGTTCTACAAACAACGTTACAACTCAAAACAAAAGGGCAAAACATTTCAGTTCTTCAAAATATTATTATAATGCATGTACTTATATTAAATTAAAAAAAAATATGTGTGAAATACTAAATAACTTTAATTGCTCTTTTATGGATAAAAGTACATTATTATAAATAATAATTCAGTTTATTACCACATAAATATTTTATCTGCTCTCAATATGACTCTAAAGAAATGTAGTTACAAAAGCTATTAAAATAAATATGAAAATAATTCAATCAAGATAAAATGAAACTATGACTTTTGCAATTTATGATTAATTTCATTAAGAAGTGAGTTATTTTTTTTTTTACTAAAAAGGGTTAATTATAGGAAGCTATGTAATCACTGTTATCCGTGACTTGCACAGATGGTTTTCATTTCATTGATGAATCTGACAACATGCGTTTTTGTTTTTATTTCATGTAGACCGAGACGCGACGAAAAAAATTTTTTGGGATAACTCTAAATATGATGATGACACGTGTTAGAATTTTCTAGCTCTTCTCAGAACAGCCTCGTCACGTAGATTTTTTGTTGTGATCATAGTTAGTATTCTGGTTTAAAATGTGCATAAATTAAAATAGGCTAATTTTTATGTTTGAAATTATCAACATTGTCAGCTCTGATCCGGCTGTCTGTCAAATATTGTTTGTAGCTATTTTTATATCATTCGTATTGTTGCTTATAGTATTTGACATTCATGAATATATATTATAGCGAATAGATTATTTCTACTATCTCTGTTTGCCATAATATATAATCTTTCATTTTAGAAATTGCTCACGATGTCTTCCGCGGTTTTCATTCTCTTTGGTGGAGCTTTACTCTTTCTATGTCACCCGGCTACTTCTGAAGTTTTCACAGCTATCGTGGATCTAGAAAAGCTGCTTTATACTGAAGGGGAAATCATCAAAACGATAGATAAATATATTGAGATGGAAGAAAAGCGATTGCAAGAAATAAAAAAGTAAGTCTCTTCAGATTATTTAAGTTCATCGACTGATAAATAAAAAAATTTCCATTTCCTTACATTTGAAGATACTGATTAATTGAAGCTATATCTTTCAAAAGCAATGTTTTTTTGATCTAATTATTAAGAAATGTTATAAAAATAATACTTAAAGCAATATATGTTTCATAAAAACATATAACTATCATAGACCATAGCCACGCCTCTGCTTTAAGTACAACATCTAGTACTAAAGATGGAATTATTGATTTATCGTCTGTTTTCTCACATTTTTTCCATTTATGGCAGTAAACTTGCATAATTTTTTCGCTGTTTAAATCTAATAGATAATTATCTAGCAAAATTGAAATATGTCTAATTTTATTACTTTTGTTGATAGATATAAAGATGAATTGAAATAAAAAAAATTCTGAATATTCTTGAAAATTGTAGTAAACATGACAGTTGGTTATCTTATAATGTATGTTTAAGTATCTTTTAATAATAAAGATGAATGAATGTGTTTGTTGGGACTCCACTGGCTAGACCATCTGGTCTAAAATTCAAGAACTGGACTCATATATTTTTAAGAGGCAAGAGCAAGTATTTAAAATTGAATTTTGTATTTTTTAAATAACTTTCTGGAAATATTGCAAAATAAAAATAACTTTTGAATCTTTTTAAAACTTTAAAAAAGAAATATCTTCAATTATACCAATCTGTAAGGTGTATAATTTTTTTATTTCTATTTTAAGACAATATCGAATATTTTTTATAGAATATGTCTCAGTATCGGAATTAAATTCAAATAATTTTCTTTTTTCTTAAGTAGATTCCAATGTTAGTCATGCTTTTTATAAGATTTTTATTTATTTACATACAATTTAAGTTAACTCAAAATCATGTAATGATAAAAGATTTTAAAGTGCACATGTTTTTAAAAACTGCTGTTCTTTCATGTGTTATTATAGGATTTATAAAAATATAAATAGAAAAATGCATTGCATAATAATAGAACAATGTGAGGTCTATAAGTTATAAGTTTATCTCAATTTGAAGTTTTAAAATTGCTAAGGAAGCTATTAAGTTATAAAATGTTTAATTGAAAAGTTTAGCCACCATTGATCCTGGTGAACAATTAGTGACCAAGGGTTGTTAATCCTTCAAAGCACACAAGTATAAATTTTTTGAATTTTTAAAAATTATGTAATTATTTTATATGCTTAGGGTCCAAAGAAAGAGAAATTACCTTTAAAAAAATTAATATTGGACTGCACCATGTGTGGTGGTTTCACTGAAGTACCACCACCCACCTATGACATATTCTTCTTATGAATAGTTAATACTTTTTAATTTGTTTTGTAACATAATTACTCAATAATTTCCATAATTATTTATGAAAATACTGAAACATACAATATTAACAAGGAAAACTACTTAAACAATCCTACAATATGAAATATATATATATATATAATAGAAAAATAAACAATTTTAATAACAAGTAATCCACAAAGAAAGCTAACAATGGCAAATTATTTTTACGTGGCATTTAGACTAAATACAATCAACACTATATTCAAGTTATGAAGAAACATAATATTTAAATTAATCATTTAAAAATTAAGAAAATTATGGTATATTAGAACATATATTTAATATCCCCAGAATATGGCTGCTTACTAATACAAGATGAAAGACAACTGAAAAGAAAAAATTTCAACTAACCTATTCACAAAACCTAAACACATGGCAAAACTCTTGTAAATTATCTGCCACTTGAATAAGAGAGACAGGGGAAAACAGATCAGTTTCGCTAAAGTGTTTCAAGTGATAGAGAATCTCATGCCATGCACGGTAGTATGTCTCTGAAACCACCTAAAAAGATGTCAAGTGTGAAGAACTTTTATTTCACAATTTGATTTGAAAAAAAAAATGTGTATGTTGTAGACAGATTTAATATAAAAATTTATGAGGACATTTTGAATTTGCTTATTTTTTGCTTGTTGAAAAAAAAATTGAAAGTATTGAGAAAAAGCATTAAAAATAATGTTTTTTTTTTGTATGTAAGAGAGATATTAACTAGTGTGCTAATATCTGCAGGCAATGATTAAAGTTAGAATATTATTTTAGAGCCTTTGGTTTCGATTAGTAATCATCACACATTTAGAAATAATGTTTAGAAAGTGGCGGTTTCACTGTGATACCACCACGCATCAAGAGGTTAATACAGAATATAAAAAGAGAAGAGTCATAATCTTGAGTCACTCTTCCTTTGGAAAATCTGTAGATATAATATAATTCTGTGTGATTAATCCTGTCTGGATAAGTTGTATATACATCAACCTACCTGTCTCTTTATGTTGTTTATTAATCCCCAAAATGTTAGTATTTATTTTGTGTATCTTGACCCATTAATTTTGTATTTCAAATCTAAACTTTCTAGTTTTTAATAATTATTAGGAATGTTATATTTTTAGCATTTGATACTCTGATGTTTAAAAGATGTATATACTATTATTTATTAACAATTCAATAAATTTTAAATTGTTACATATTTTTTTCAAGCAATTTTAGTTTTGCTACAGCTTATTCCTGATTAGACTAAATTATTTCATGATTTTCATATAAAAAGAATGATAAGTTTTGTTTTCTTCTGTTCCAAAGGATATAGATAAGATCGTTGAGTATTAATGTTTATTAATTTTTTTTAATTATCTAAATTTTGAATTTTTAAATTATTGTATTTTGCCGCATGCAATTTAACAATTATTTATGGATTTAGAATAATGTTTCTGATGACATATATTTGTGTAGTTACTTATTTGCATTCTACTCAAGATAAATAGTTTGAAAAAGTAATAACCATACTTCAAAAATCAAAATTCATCTATAAAAAACTGTTATAATTGAAAAGAAATAATATTTTTTTGGAAGAAAATAGCTATCTTTAATGAATTGAAATAATTTATTTAGAAATTGTTTAAAATTTTATTTAAAAAAAATTCATTGTTGTTATTAGGTTAAAAGATGAGTATGGCAGACTTCATCAGATTGCATCTGTAGATTCACAATCATTCCTAGAAAATCCTATCAATGCATTTTTGTTAGTAAAAAGGCTGAGTACTGATTGGAAGTTAGCTGAGTCCTTGATGTTGAAAAGTGCTGGAAAAGGTAAAATGTCCATTTTTTGTGTGGGGATTTTAAATTATTTTGTAATACTTTTTAGAAACAAAGATTCAAGTTGGTACTCATTTGATATCTAAATGTATCTATTTTTAATTTGTTTTAAAGTAATCATGCTTGTGATTTTTTTTCTCCTTACCTAAGATTTATAGTTGTAGTGGACTCGTATAGATGGGTGGCATAAATACATGTAAATTTTTATGTTTTATCATTTATTTTTTTTGTTCTAATCAAGCATTTATTTGTAAGATTCTTTCTGTCTATGTTAATAAATAACTGTGATAACATATTTAAAATTTAATCTGATATGTAATTTTTTATTATTTATTTCCTTTTAAAAGCTTATAGTTACCTTTATTAATTTAAAATATGTTTTAATTTAAACTGTTTGGTCGATCTCTTTATTAAAAAAAATAATCTTTTGATTTTGTTCAGTATCATAGATACATTTATTTAATAACTGAACCATAGTTATGTTTCCAACTTTTCTTATTTTATAGAAAATATTCATTGTTCATTTACAGTAATATAGTGGCAGCAAATCAAAAACTTCTCTGCTTTGGCTTTAATTCCAAAAGTACCAATCTTATCATTTTCAGTTTTAAATTAAAAATTGAATATAAAAATAATAAATTTTTTTAATTAAATGAAATTCCAGTTCATTATATTTTAAAAATAAAAAATTAATATAAATAGATTTAGAGAAATAATAAATCAATTGTATAGATTCTGTACACAGAATTTTTCAGTGACTAAAATATTTATTAGATATTAGATGTGATAAATTTAATCTTAGTTCTGTTAAATTTAATCATTGTATAAAAAAAACGGTATTAACTTAGGTTACTAATCAGTGACTCGCAAAGAATGAAATTAATTTTAGTGACATAATTTATGAATTAAATGCACCGCAACTTTTGATGTAAATAATCACGAATATTTTTCTTTCCTAGCTGTTTAAGCTAATACTTTATTTTCAATTCTCATCATTTATGGCTATTATAATAATGAAATAAATTATATTGTCATTGTTAAACTCATATGCATTTAAAAACTATTTTTTAGCAATGATTGAGAATATTACTCAGACTAGAGGGGATCTTAAGTTTCCAGAAGATGAAGATCTTACTGGAGCTGCTGAAGCATTACTTAGATTACAAGATACTTATAAATTGGATACTTCCACTTTGGCTCGTGGACAGATTTCAGGAACAAAACCATCTCATGAGTTAACAGGTTTATACTTTAAAATTTCTTATCTTATTATCAAAGTTTTATCAAAATAATAAATTATTTTTGCTTGATTATAATTTTTTAGATAAAGTTTTAAGATAATGGCTGGCAAGAAAGTGGCGTTAAATATTCAAAATATATTATCCAATTTTCTTTTATTTTTTGAATGAAATTTTGATCTTTAGTGTTTTTTGTTTATGTTGTAATATTATAATGAAATAAATTATAGTTTTATTCTTTCCACTATTACCGTTCAAGTTTTATGTCTAATTATATAACAATTGAAATTGTTTTGCACCGTAAGTTTTAATATTTGACAGTTAAATTTTCATACATCTTAGATCCTTAATGGACTTGCACTTGTAAGTTTTTTTGACTATTTTTTTTTTTTTTAACTTTTAAGATTTATTTTGAAGTAATATTTCTTACATTTGCTTATATCAGTAATAAATCTTGAAAATTCTTGTAAATAAATTTTTACCTGTTACAATTTATAATACTAGTTAAATTTAAATATGCTGAAATACTTAAATCAAAACTCTTTATTTCTAGATTAGGTTGAAGAAGAAATAATCTTTTTATATTGCAAAATTAGAATTTGTGTATTTGTTAAATAAAATTTTAATTTATTTTATAAATGAGATTTTGTACATAGCACTCTTGATAGTTTTTCATAATTCATTGTATATATTTTAAAGCTAATGACTGCTTTGAACTGGGAAGGCAATCATACAATAATGGAGACCATTACCATACAATTTTATGGATGCAAGAAGCTCTTGATAGAGTTGATGAAGAGACAAATAAAACAGTTGACAAAGCTGATATTCTAGAATATCTAGCATTTTCTACTTACATGGTAAATAACAATCATATCAAAATTTTGAGTACTGATCATATATATATATATGCAAGGATAGAATTTGTGGCAATTTTGTAGTAGGGGGAGGGTTTTTTTTTTTTTTTTTTGCAAGTTTACTGAATTAAAATCAAGTACTTTCATTTTTTATTATCTGCTTCTTTAAACTCTTACTATAAAGCAGTTAATCCAAGAATAATCTATGTTTTACTTTAAATTTTTTTATTTTTTAAATTTACTTGTATTAGGATTTTTTATTTTTCTCTTAAGGATAACATTCTTATTCGTTATTATAGATGGCTATTGATTATTTTATGAAATTTGCTTAAAATATTTTTTTTATGTATTAAAAAATTTATTTCATAAAGGCATATTTGAATTATTAAGACCAACATTTATGTTTTCATTGTATGATCTTTTCGCATCTCATTTAAATGCTAATTGTATAATATAAGAAGTAATATTATTGTATTTTGGGTTTTTGTTTCAAACATGGATATTAAAATTTACAAAAATAAATAAATAAATAAAATTGAATTATATTTCTGTTTGTAGAAAATTGGAAAATTGAATAAGTTTGTTTCTTAAACTTCAAGTAATGAATAAAGTTTTTTCATGTTCAGTACCAAAGTTGCTCATTAATTTTAATTCATACATTTTTCAGCTCTCTTCAGGTAAAATATTTCGCTATTAATAAAAAAAAAAAAAATCCTATCAATTTCTTAAAAAACACTCAGATTTGTGGTTTCTGAACAATTATACCATTGGAATGTTGATTGCTAATTTGTAATCAGTATTGCTACTTGATTAAAAATACCCTGAACAAAATTTTATTTTGATCATTTCATTGAATTTTTAAACTTTCCATCATAATAAAAGTTATTTGTTAGTTCTATATTTGCCCCTAAATAACCTGTTGAATTATCTTAGTTATGAAATTTATATGTTGTTATCTTTGTTATTCAGAGTTTAATTTAGGTTATTAAATAGGTTGAGTTAATTAGGTTATTAATTTCTGTATGACAGTATCTAATTCTCATTTCTTTTTAAAGCTTGATTTATTTATTTCCACAGCCATATATCAATCCACTCATTAACTAGATTTAATGAGAGGAACTCACTCAACTGGACCTAATTTGATTGGGGCTGTAGGAGTTAACGGAACTAGTGGGAAATTTTACAAAGTCAATCCCCAACCTCATGGAACAGTATTTAATTTAATCAAACCAAATTCAACACTAGATTATATTTATCCTTATTCAACATAAGACTAAATTTTTAATAATGTGCAGATTTTAGTACAGAAGGAAAGAAAAGAAAAGGAAATAAGTGCAGTTTAAAATGAGCAGAACAAAAAGTAAACTGAGAATTTAGTTATATTTTAGTGAAACAAAAGATAATTTGGATTTTATCTTCATAATTAATAATTTTATAATTGGTTGCTTACTGATACTTAAATTCTTATTAGGACTATTTAGTAGTAGTAGAGGGAAAAAAAGACTATGAATTGCAATTCAAACTAATAATATAATTTAATATTAAAATTTTGCTTAAATTGTTTGAGAGAAAAAGCATTTGATTTTTTTTGTTAGTAGTAATTTGTTATAATTTTCCCTATTTTTCAAACGTTTTCCAATATTATTATTTTACAGCAAGGGAATACTCGTCATGCTCTGAAACTGACAAATGATTTGCTTGAACTTGGTAAGAATAATATAACATTTTTAATTATTTTAACAATATGCTTTAAAGTTAAAAATAAAAAACTAATGAAAATTTAAAGTTATCTAATCTAAATAAAATTTCCCATAATAAAGCTTGAAAATTTCAAAAAATTAATTCTAAAATTTGATCAGTTCTGTTCTTTGGTTGTGAATACTTGTATCTGTAGATAATGAATTATAACTAAAGTTTTTTTTTTTTTAAGTTCATTTATTTAAATACTTTGTGTTTCCTGATACTCTTTTAATTATATTTTCAATAATCTAGTATATGTTATTAGTCTAAAACTGTGCAACTTCTTATTATTTTAATCATTTATTATAATTTTATTTATATTTTATCGATCATGGACCTAAATTATTTTTTTGTAATTCTAGATTCATTTATATATTCTACTAGCTTAACATATTTATAACTCTTAATACCAATTTACTAAGATTTATCCCCAGACAACTTTTAATATTATTGTTAATTCTGTAATTACTTGAAAGAAGTATCACAGTTTTTCATTCCATGAAATGGGGAATAATTCATTCAAAATATAATTGCTCAGTAAACACCAATAAATTTCAAAGTAGACCTCGAAAACAAAAACAATGTTTCTAAGATTATTATACTAACACATTATTAAAATCGTTCTTTTGAAAAAGAAGTTTGAACATTTGTTTAATTTTTCATAGAATGTATATATGTATTTAATATTGGTTTTAAAGGAAAAAAAAAAGATTTGTATTGTTTATAAACTAATTGAACTGTAGTTAAAATTTTTATAATCAAATTATTCATGCTATTTTGAAAATTAAATTCAGTTCCAAATCATCCTCGTGCTGCTGGAAATCGAGCTTATTATGAAGATGCCATCAGAAATGCAGCTCAGATGAAAAGAGGAGATGATGGGGATGTTCCATTAGTTGGTGATGTAAATTATTCTGAATCTACCAAAGCAGATACTGAACTATCTGAGAGAGAACAATATGAGAGACTATGTCGCTCAGAATCCACCATAGTGAGTGCAAGAAACCTTTTTAATTTATTATTTACAAAATTGAATTAGTAATTTCCTGTTCTCAACCAAATAATCTATGCATTTCCATTCTTACTATAACATAAATTTGTACTAATGAACATGTGCTTTAATATGTGAATAACAATCAGTCACTTTTTTCAATAGAATTAGTGACAGCCATGATTAATGACAATTCCATATGATAATATGTTTTATTTGGGGGGGGGACTACTATTGCATTATAAAGAATTTTTCATAGTACATATTATTTATGCCATTACTTAACAATATACTATGATAGCCATGATTATTATACTGTGGTATTCAAATATGCTATAATCCCTCAGTTTTTTTGTTCTGTTGTCCAAACACTATGGTTTTATTTTATTAGTTTGTGGATTTCACACACATTTCAGATTTGATTGATGTTGACATGTTCTAACCTTAAAGTTTTCAATGCAGTTGACTTCTCTTATAATTTTTCCCTCTTTTTTTTTCCCACCATTTTTTTTTTTTTTTTTTTGATATATTCACAATGATAGTTTATCATAAAAATTTATCTCATATGCTTTTCCTGTGTTTTTTAAACCATATCTTAAATTTAAAATTTTGCTTTGTTGCTATATTTGTCAGATTTCTTTGTTAGATGGGAAATGATAAATGATTGATTTTTGCTTTGAAAGCTGATTTTGATTATCAGCTAAAAATAAATTCTGCCTTTTTTAAAATGTAGTAGTAATTATATTTGTTTTCAAACAATGGATTTGAATACTTTGTATTGGGAGTACTTTTTGACATGCCGCAATGTTTCAAACTAATTGTTGTTTCAACTCCAAATTGTTGTATAAATATTTTTCATATTTCTATATAAGCAGATAACATTTGCCGTATCCTTTACATTTTGTCTTGTCAGTTGTACAAATTTTATTACAACAAATCTTATATTACATTATTGCCTTGTCAATGTATTAGCTTTAAATTATATATTTTTAAAAATAATACTATTTTTCTTTTGAAAAGGAATATAATATATGCTTTTTGCAAAATATATTTTTTTCTATATTTCATTACAGAGTTTTGAAGAACAAAAAAATCTTAAATGTGATTATTTTACCAATGGCCATCCTTACTACATCCTTCAACCTGTTAAACGAGAAATAGTATTTAAAGCTCCAAAAATTTTCATCTTTCATGACATTGTGACTGACAAAGAAATTGAAGTTGTCAAATATTTAGCCCTACCTAGAGTAAGTATTTAATTTTTCTCATAATGCATTTACAAAGAGGAATTTAATTTTTATTCTAATTCAAATAAGTTCTGAATATCCCCTTTGAACACTGACTAACAGTGAAATATATCTTATGCATTTTTGATTTGGCATACATATATATATATATATATTTAATATTGAAAATATATCTTTGTATAATTTGAAATCTTATAATTTATACAAAACAGTTAATAGGTTAAAATAATCAATAGTGTTATAATATAAACAATTATATATTATATTTAATATTTGTTCTATGATATTTAGAAAGTTGAAAATTTAATGCGAATGAATATATTGGTGAGCAATACCTATGTAAGTAAACCTCTGTAATTTTAATCTGATATTATCAAACTTGCTACTATATATTTTGATGGTATGTACTGAATCTTAAAATATGAAGTTTGTTTTATGAATGAAATAATTGGAACTTTTTAACTGTAAAAACTACCAAGATGTATATCCCTCATCCATCTTATTCACATTGCTAACACTCCATCATATAAACTTTCTACCATTACCTTATATTTTTAGATTACAAAAGAGCATATGTAAAAAATGTGATAAAATCTATTGTCAAAACCTGCTAGTCTATGCTTGAATTACTTACAAATTTATCTTTTCCTTTAGTGTTTCTTTTAAGTGATTAAGGACCAGTAGTCATATCAAATCTTACTGATTCAATTCCTCACTACCACACTATCATCATCTAAAATTTTCCCTGCATAAAATTATATTCTTTTCCTGTATTCTTTCCCTTGTTTCATTCAGTGGTGGAGGGGTGCTTGGAGTATTTGTAATATTCCCCTGCAGTATTTGTAATCATATTCCATCAGTCCAGAAATAAAAAGCTTAATGTACAAATAAAATTAAATAAAGGAAAGGTACAGATTTTTGTTAATGCTTTTTTTTCCCTTTTATCTCTGCATTATGATTTTTCCAAAGTTATATTTTTATGTCTTATTTTATGTTTAGCTGCAAAGAGCTACTGTTCAGAATGCTAAATCTGGAGAACTGGAGTATGCAAATTATAGGATTAGCAAGAGGTAAATGTATATTTATTTTTCTTCTTAGTATAACTATTATTAAATTTGAAGTCGATATAGAAATTGTTAATTATTGTTCAGTATGTATATTTTTATAAAGTCATTTTTAATTCCATTGTGGGATATTTGAATTCCCCTTAAAAATATAGAGATTGGAAATTTTAGACTCATTTTTTCTACTTAGTAATCTTGCCATGCATCAGAAATTTTTCAGAAGGGAAGTAAAATCAAGTTTTAAATTAATACAATATTT
The DNA here is from genome assembly GCF_947563725.1 of Argiope bruennichi. Classification (NCBI taxonomy): domain Eukaryota; kingdom Metazoa; phylum Arthropoda; class Arachnida; order Araneae; family Araneidae; genus Argiope; species Argiope bruennichi. Next base: position 112,680,404 of record NC_079156.1, read on the forward strand.
TTGTGATTACAATGTAATTTTATATATATTTCATGAAAGTTTCAAATATTATGCAATGATCTAAAAAAATTCAAAAGATTTTTAATTTGTTTATGTTTTTGGTTTGTACCAGATTTTTAGATTAGTAGATTGATTCTATGAAAATTTCAATCATAAAAATGTGAATGAACTTTAGTACTTTCTATTTCTTTCAATAAGATAACATTAGAGTGTTTTGTGTTGCATATTTTATTCATTAATAAACACATTCATTAATCTCTATGTAATCATAATAATTTTTTCCACTTGCACAAGTTATCTTAAATATTTGTGTGAGAATTTAATATATTATAATACACAGTGTCAGATTCAAATGCTTTCATGGTTCAAATAAACAAGGTATAAGTTTATGTAAGTTGGATGGGGGTGAGAAACCTTCAAATTTTATAGAACATCAGCTTATTTTCAAAAACTGATCGAAGAAAGAAAGAAAAACTGTCAAAATGTTTTCTTTCAACTGCTTGGCCTCACTTCTTTTGTATTATCATTCCTATTACAAAGGATATTTTGTTTTAATGGATTTGAAAAAAGAATTTTTTTCTTCTCTTAATAATTGTGATAAGTTCCTTTTTGTGTTTCCTTTCCTAATACTTATGTTGAGATATTATTAATTTAATATATTTAAAAATTCAGTCTTCAAAATGTTTATTAATAAGCATTTTACAAAATGTTATATTTCTTGGCCCACAAAGATATTTATTTGTGTCATGAATTTGATCTTTGTTTTATAATGTATACTGTTATCAATATCAATAGTATCAGTTACTTGTGTGTTGATATGTTTTTTTAAGATATTAAATTCAGCAAAGATTTTTGATCGATGGTACATTGCATGTTTTATAAATTCAAAGCATTCATGTTATTTCAATTTTAAAAAAAATACCAGAATTACTATAGAATTGGTAAAATGTCTGTTCATTCATCTCAAATGTTTTCTTGTGAGGGATAAATCATAAGAGACATAAATATTCCAAATTTATTCAAGTGATATATCAAATGAAGCATGCTATGTAATATTTTTACTTGTATATATTTTTAATTAAAGTAGAAAAATAATTGTTTCTTCTATTTCTTTTTAATTAGTTTTAATGAAAGAGATAAATAACTTTCAAGTCCCATTCTTTATATGTTTTTGCTCAAATGTACTTTCTTGGTTGCAGTGCTTGGTTAAAAAATGAAGAACATCCAGTTGTTCATAAAATATCTCAAAGAGTAGAAGATGTAACTGGTCTTACTGTTTCGACTGCCGAGGAACTTCAAGTTGTTAATTATGGTATTGGAGGACATTATGAACCTCATTTTGACTTTGCTAGAGTAAGTAATACCTTTTCTTATACTTATTTCTATGCAAAATTTTTATGAGATTTTTCTGATTATATTTGTTACAACTAAATTTACATGCTTGATTTTGAACTTATACATGTTTGACTTTGAACTTATAAATAAGTCAAATTTCATTTCCGTTTATTTTGCCACCTGTTACTCAATTGACTTCAAAGATATATTGATATTCACTTCACCTATATAGTTCTGTTACTGTGCAAATTATGATGATACTAAATTTAATACAAGTTAAAGAAGAAAAATAATACATTGGAAGTTCACAATAGTGTTGGTAATTGATGAAACTTAAATGGTTTTTCAAAATATCAAGTTTCAGAAATTTGTTAGTTATTTATAAATATTAATGATAAACTTCATAAAATGTGCATAAAATATAGAAATATAAACTGTATTTGACATTTTCCTGGTTCCACGTACAGATTTAAAAAAAATAAATAATTTATAGCTGTTTAAAATGTTGGATATTTTCATTATATATAAATAAATAAAATTAATTTTCAATAAATTACACATTATTTTATTCATATTTTTTATCATTGTGTAGAGGGAAGAGACAAATGCATTCCAGAGTTTAGGAACAGGAAACAGGATAGCAACCTGGTTACTTTATGTAAGTTCCTAACATCACGTTTTAGGTTATATTCATTACCTACCCAATTCTAGACATGCCATTTAAAGAATATGTACATTGTCATAAACCTTGAACTTTATTTTTAGATGAGTGATGTTGATGCTGGTGGTGCCACTGTATTTCCACAAATTGGTGTCACTTTGCATCCCAAAAAGGTAATTTATCTTGTCGTTTGTCTAATTCTTTAATATTTTGCCTTTTATGTTATTTTGATATAAATCCTTTGATTTTTTGCTAACATTAAAAAAAATAGTATAAAACGAGTATTTGAAAAGTTGACATTTTATCACAAAGTTTGAAAAATGGGTGGGTTAAGTGAATTCAAACATTTATGCTTAATTTTTAATATCTAATTTATTATGATATGTAGATGAGCAATTTTTTTTTTTTTAATTTTGATCTTAGGTATTTGAGGATGGACTTTTTGGATGAACTTATGCCAAACCTTTCCACTTAAATTATCTGTTTATTGCCTCATTTTTCATTTGTACATTCATGAATTATAATTGACACGGGATCTAATTCTTTCAAACGAATATTTCTTTGGGATGTATTTCAAAATAGGAATGTCTGTTTTTTGCTCTCTGTTCATTTTAGTAAATGCTTTTCTTAAGTTTTGACTTTTTTATTAGATGTCTTAGTGGCATATTTAGTGTACAATACATTCTACAAGTTTTGTCCCTTTATTTCTGAAGGGGGAGTAATGGAATAAGCATTACAGTACTTTCTCCCTTGCATTTCGTTGATTTTCATGCAACCAGATGTATTTCACAAAAAAAATTCATTTGAAATACAATTGATTCCCCATTCATCCTTATTGAAAGAAACTAGATATTTTGATTTCCCTCTTTTATTCTATGAAAAGTCACAAGTTTGAAACTTAAATATGTGGTTTCAAACCGTTTAATGTTGTTTGAAAAAAGAAGTGTTATAATTTTTCATAATTCAGAATACCTTAAACAGATAACAATTTCTTATGTATTAAAAAGGTAAATGAGGTGTTGAATTTCAATATATAAGAATCCAATGTACAGAATGAATGCAAAATTAGGATTTAATCTTTCGGAATTAGCTTGTATTTATTGGGAAACATCAGTGCTTTAAAGTTAAGCTAGTATAACTTATGAAGAAGTTCTATTGAAACAGTTAAAATTATCAGTTTCTTTTATCGCTTTTAGCAAATGAAAATATTTATAATGGGATGCCACAACTTAAGAGAAACGATTAATTTTCGTTACTGAAATTCATATTGTATCATTTGTCTATGTTATTTTTCTTAGGATAGATAATTGATGACATTTACAAAAATGTGTTAGTAACAAGGCAGCTGTCCATTCGAATGTTTTTTAAATATTTTGGAGAGAGGCAAAGAAAACCAATTTTTATTTCTAATTAATTTAATTTGAATAATAATATGTTAGCATATTCATTGATCTATTTGCAAATTATTTTTTCTAAAAAATGTTTTTTATATTGTTTACCATTTGCGCTTGTAGGTTGTTTAATTGATACTACAATCTACAAAAATGAAATATTAAAAATATAATTGAAAGCTTTTGTTTCTTTTGCAAAATCTAATTCTATATAGAGAAATTGGAAACTCTTCAAAATTTAGCAGGAAATACCATTTGATGATATTTAGATGTAGGTCAATAGATAAGTAAATTATAAAAATACTTCCAATTTGATGATTATCGTTTGGTCAGAATTTTCACATCATAGAGAATTATCAAAATTTCATTATAGGGTAAATGAATTTATATCTTAAGTATTATCTTCTAAAATTCATAATCATTAATAACTGAACATTTCCTTCTTCCTATTGGAATTTTCATTCTCTTAAATATATATATATATATATATATATATATATATATATATATATATATATATATATATATATTTATGTAGTTTTGTAAGTTCATGAAACATTTAATATTTTGTGTTTCCTTATAATAATTTTTAATGTGTGATTAACTCAATATAGCTAATATTTAATTTCATTTTTTATTTCTTCCTTTTGTCCTTTATTTCTCTGATTTATATGAACAGAAATTTACACTATTTGGAATCAGTTTTAAATTGGTTGCTATTATTTCATTGATTGCTTGAATGTAATGAGAACATTCTTTTTCAGGGAGCTGCTGCATTTTGGTATAATCTTCATAAAAGTGGAGAGGGGGATATGTTAACTAGACATGCTGCATGTCCTGTTCTAGCAGGCTCAAAATGGGGTAAGTTATACTCCACAACTTAAAAAAATTCTTTTTAAATACTATCATCATCATTACATTCTATTTCTTTGCAAAGATACAATAGAATTAAAAAAAAAAAAAGCATTGTAATGATATATAATGTTAAAAATGTCGAAGATACTGCTAATAAAAAATGCCCAAAATGTTAAAAATGTAATTAAAATGAAAATTTTATTTATACTTTAAATCTTTTAAAGTAGTTTAGCATTCAAAAATAAACAAATTATTTTTGAATATCAATTTAAGCATTTTTTAAAAATATGCTTTATTTTAAAAAAGAAACTATAAATATCTATAGAAAACATAAATTAAAAGGATGTGCATATGAATTTAAATAAAAATATTTTTGTATATTAGTTAAGACAATTAATGAATGTTAGTGACTTTTGAAAATAAATTTTTCTCCTAGACTTAAATTAGAATATATTTGTTTTTGTCATTAAATTTTACAATATTGTAGAAGCATTTTTCTTTCTTCTCCCTAAAAGCAAAATTCTTGTAGAAATTGAATTCAATTAAAAATCTAGAAGTTTGAATGAAATTTATGAATGCATGAAATTAATTTATTTCATATTTAATTTTTAAGGCAAGTTATCCATATTGACATTTATTTTGAGGCTGTCTTAAATATAATCCATAGAAACTGAATGCATTATTAAAAATTCTTTTTAACTGTAATAGTTAAATATCATTAATGACGAAACAAATGCCTTAAGAATTTTTCTCTATCTTTTATTTAGTAACTGAAATTTCAAGGGAAAAAAATGAATTGATTTGCATTATTTATTTGTTTGTTTTTAGTTTCAAATAAATGGTTCCATGAACGTGGACAAGAATTTCGACGACCATGTGGATTGCGTGAAAATGACTAAATTCTTCTTCAAGTACTATGTAACCAGATTAATTATATTCTCTAATCATACTCGGAGTTCTTCTAGCTTTTATTTTGTTATTTTATTTGAGATTTTACTAGAAAGACTTTTAAACATTGTTGTAAATTTTTATCGTATTCATAATATGTTGAATGTGTGTGATCTTTGTGAAGTTTTACTTGTGCCAAATTATTTTTAAAAAAATGGTCATGAAATACTGAAATATATGCTACTAGCATTATATTGATCCTTAAAAAGCTTTAATTTTAATGTTTTGTTTACCTTGATATTTATGATCTTTCTGTTTTAGTTTGCTTTTGTGCCATTTTATGTTGATTACTAGATTAAAAAAATATTTATTTATAGTTTCAGATGTCTGCATAAAACTTGGTGCCATTATTTTTATTATATATATAAAAAAATTTATTGATTGGTTGTTGTTTTCTCATATAGATGTAAATCTTTTAAATATTATTTTATTCTTCTAAATCAAAAGATTTTCAGCTTAGTTTATTATTATATTAATAATTTTTTTAAGTACAAACAAATTAAAATTTGTTTTCATTTAAGAAAGGTTGTATAAAAAGTATTATAACACTTTTAAAAGTGATTTATTTTATTTAATATTTTATGTTAAGAGCATGGTCTTCCATTTTATCTTTTCTGTTTCAAATTTGTTAAATGTATTGACTTTTGTTATTTGTCTAGTTGTCAATATGCAATTACTTACTGGCATCTTGAAATTATATGGTATTTTAATCTTGTCGCTTTTGATAATTGATATATGATATGAGAATTTAGTATTCATTGTTTTTAGTATTAGGATTATCACTACCAGAATCATTACTCATTAGAGTGATATAAAATAATTAGCCTTTCTGTTTGTGTTCTTTTTTCACAACTCCAATTATAGGAAGAAAAAAATATGTTGCTCTTATTTTATGCTATCATTTTAAAAGCAGCTTTCTCCTTTTCAAGAATGTTTTCTAAGAACATATTTATAAAATTACTTCATGTTCATAGAAGTCCATTTCTGCTTATGTTTCTCTTTTCACAATCCTATTTCTTTGTGAGGAGAAAAATTGTTGCTTTTATTTTGAATGAAATACAAAACAACAAATTTTATTCTGAAAATAATGTATAATATTTTTTTCCCTTATATCTTTCTTGAATGTTTTTGAAGAAAAATGCATTTATAAAATTTTGCATACTCGAACAAAGCGCCATACTATATTCAAGCCATGCTGCATTTGATTCCAAGAATTCTAAATGCTTTTCACTTATGTATATTATAAATGGAATAGCAAGATTTTTATTATAAAGTTATTTTGCAAAAAGATATTCTAATCATGTTATTTTTTATTTAAAATAGCATTAAAAAGAATTAAATTTATGCATTTATTTCTATTCTGCTGCTATTTACTTTAATACTCTTACTTACATATTTATATTACTTTCTTTTTATTTCTATTAAAGTATTTTTATTACTTATATCATGCAGTTATATATTTAAATACTCACATATGATAATTATAATTAATTTGTTTCAAGTGAATCTACTTATTATAATATTAATTTTCATTTTGCAATGTAGTGCATTTAATTTTACTTATTTTCATATTAATTGTCTTTAATTTATTAGTGCAGTATTAATATTGTTCAATATTAAACATTTGTATCACACATAACATCTAGAGCTTATTCATATATTGTATTTTGGGCTTGAATAATCAGCATTTACTTACCATAACTGGCAGTGTGGATTCAAGTCATCCATAATTAAATACAAGCCCAAAAAACAGTTTCACTTTTTAATAGTGCCTTCTATATTTATTTCGTTGAACTTAAACATTTGAATATTCAATGAAATCGCCTCTTTTAAGTTTTTATCTTGTGCTCTTTAGAATAAAAGGTTAGAATTTAAAGCTTTTAAGAATTTTATTTATGCTATTTGTTTGCTACTTCTAAGTTGCTTGTTTGAAGTTTATAAATTAAGTTTAATTTTTGAACAATGATCAAATCCTGATAGAGATAGAAATGTAAATTTAGAAAAATCCATTAAAATTTATATTTGTTGTGACTATCATTTTAAGATGTATTTCTTGCAAATATTTACATATCACAAAATCAACTTTGTTATCCTCTCCTCAAAATTACCTTTTTACTGTTATCCATGGAAGCTATATTTATGTTTCGCAGCTATCAATAAACTTACTTTTTTGTATCAAGTGAACTGTTGTGAATCTTTTATTTATTAATATGCTAACCACAGCAAGCATTCAAATATATTTCCAATTAAAGGATCCATGAAATCATTAGACCTCCTGAGAATTCTAAAATCCAATTAGATTTTTTCATTCTCTCAGAAGGTACCAAATTTCAGCTACTTGCATTTCACGTAAATCATTATGAGTGTTTTGCTTCTCCCCTTTTGTGTCAGGAAAATGATCTTATAAACTGTAGTCTGTTGTTGTATTACATAACAAGGAGGAAAATTTTATAGTGAATTGAAATATTTATTGTTGTTAGTAATTAGGCAGAAGTTTTTTTATTTTAGCACATGTTTTGGAATGTATATTATTTTTTAAACTGAACTTATAACTGAAATATCATCTTTTCCATTGAATAAGTAAGAGAAAGAGAACATGGGAATATGTTTTGGTTATTTAGGTATTTAAAACAAAATTTTTAAAAATCCCAATTTAGAAATAAACATAAGAAAATATTTTATCGGTTGTGGTTTTTTTTTTTTTTTTTTTTTTTTTTTATTCTATACGTTCTATGATGTATTTCACATGGCTAGATCGATATTAGACTAAAAATTACAATAATAAGATTTTGAGAGGGAAAAACAGTTCATGCAAATCAAAAGTTAATGTATTTTTGTTTGAATTTAAATGACGAGAAAAAGAATTATTTTATAAAGCATGGAGAAATCTAATGCATAAATGATTTGATATCTTTGTTTTTTAATCGCCGTTTTAATAAAATGATGAACCTTCAATATCGTTAATTACGCTATTAACCAATAAAAGTTCTGCATAGTAATTGTAGAGATACTTTAACTTTAAATCCCACACAGTTTTTCTTCTTTACTTTTTACATTGGCTTTGAGTAATTTAACATATATTTAATTTTAAAAAATTATTAATGATTTGTAGCAAGTGAATTTTTCAACTACTTTGAAATAAAATTAACTATCTGAGATATTTTTCTTGTATTTCTTATTCTCTGTTGTGATGGCAAGTTTTTGATATGATGATATGATTTTTTTCCAAATTAGAAATAAACATAAGGAATTTTTTGGAAAACCAAATATATATTTTAAAAGCCTGCTTTTCGACCGATTAAAATTAAAATTTGCAAAGAATTACAGCTATAGTCTCATGATTACACACCTAATTTCATTTATTTGAGCCACTGCAATTTTTTTTAATTATATGTTTACATGCAAAGATTTACATTGAGATGGTTTAGATCTTTAAGGATTTCCTTCTGTGGTGTGGAGAGGGGGGTGCCGGCTCAGGTGTCGTCCTCTTCATCTGACCGCAAATAGTTGGATCCAAATTTGTTAAGGATCTTTATTTTAGATGTAAATATGTGTACAACCAGCTTTCTTTCGTTTTGTATTTATTGCATACGCTTGTACTCGGAAGCTGGATCTGTAAATGAATTTCGTTCAAAATGTGACAAAAATCTAAATATGTTGCCAAGATCTGATGCCAAATTTTATATGTTAAGCTCACAGAGTTTTTGAGTTATTTTATGCACACAGACAAATTCCAACAATGTATTTTTTCGGATTGGGAGAGGTTTGTAAACGTAGAGATTCGTCAAAATCTCTCTTTTTTTTTTAATGATTGTGGTAGTATGTCTTTGTATATTTCGCATACGAAAAAGTACCATTGAATGTAGTTATGAAAATATGATTAACTATGTAAAAGTAATGAATAAAGTAAAATAAGTAATCTATCAAAGTATTTCATAATGAATTGATATTTATTTAGTATTATTTTTAAATATGAGATAAAATTTTAAAAATATATGAATCCTATCTTTTTAAGTGCCATCTTTTCTAATAAAAGAAATAACTAAATAAAAGCTATCCAAATTTTTCACAAGCTGCGATTTTTTTCATGAAAATACATATCGCTGTATTTAATATTACATGTTTTTAAGAAAATTATATATAATAAATTTAAATCGGGACCTTCTATACGGGTTTGTGAACAGTACTGTATAGCATACAGCACAGTATAAGAGAACTGTGTAGAGCAACGCAAAAATGATTAATTTAAAAAAATTAAAATGCCCGTTCTTGTTTTCTGTTTTATTCTGAATATAAATACATTTGAATATTATCACGTGGTTTGTGGATATTCGAGTGCATCATTACTAATTTGAGGTAAATTGTTTGTTTTGTATCTCACTACAAGATGAGAAATAAAAAAAAAAAAATACTTCAAATCTAGCATAAATATCTCCTTAGACATTTTGTATAAAGGATCCGAATTAGACAAAAACTCAAAGTTACGATATTATTATCAAATTTACTATAAAACGTGTGAAAATGAAACAAAAATCCAATATTCCATTAAATCACATGACAAGCTTATTTTAAAAGTTCATAAAATAAGATTGATTGATTGATGTGGGATTTTTGGCAACACAGGTACTTTATTTTACTTTACAGGTACTTTTTATTTATTTATTGTTGTGATAGAAATGTTAGATTCATAAAAATGATTTCTTTATCATTTTCATGTATTCCTTGAATTCTTTCAACACCAATTTGATACAATTGATTGAATATCGAAATGCAATAAATTATTTCGTAGTAAAAAATTTGTTTCCAAGCCTCCTCAATAAGATGCATTTAGCAAGTGTATAATTCTAACGTATATATCTTTTTTTTATTATTATTATTTGAGTTCTAACATTCGAATATTTGAATTTCTTTTACGCAAATATAAAGAAATTTCAAATCCATCTTTGCAACATATCGACAATTAAGCAACGAATTTCAAATTATTATATTCAAGATTTATTTGTTTAATAATGATAAAAACTTTCGTTAATATTTTTGCGAATATGCAATATTAGTCTTATGGTTGAAAAGATAGATTTATATACATTAAAAAAAAAAAAAGTCTGAAGGTGTTAAGAATTATCAATGTTTCCATTAGAAACTAAAATCTAGAGAATTCCATGTGGAGTAATGCCAAATTTAAACATCTATATAATTCCAAGATGAAGTGAAATTTCGCACACATTTTGAAACTTGTTTTGGCCTGCATTTTGCAGTGCATATTCATACATCAAAGGGATTAAAAAAAAAAGGATGAGAATCAACTACAAAATAAATTACATCAAATGAAATTACAAGAACGACATTTTTTCTGCATTTGCATACATTGAGACAATCCTAGAAGAACTTTATCATTGTATACCTCCAACTTTTGCATCAAATTATAACATATATATATATATATATATATATATATATATATATATATATATATTTATAAGGTTCCATGTGCATGTACAATCTATCTATCTCTACTTATATAAAGCTCAATGTGTGTGTGTGTGTTGGCGCTTTACAGGCCAGATCGTTCGACCTACCGCTACCAAATTTGCACGTGAATACCTTGAAGATCCGGAATGTGCACCTGAGGTCCCTTTTCTTAAATTTTTAATTAAAAACTAACCTTCCCGCCAAAAAATCTTTTCATTTCCCCAGCGCCAAATGAGTAAGGCTTCAGTTTTTTTCTCCACGCTAACGAGAATAGGTTTAACATATTTTGGGTCGATTATTTCAAACTATTCTGTTTATTTTCTTAGTGTTTGACGCAGCATTTAAAATTAAATATTGTCAATTAATCGATCTTTCAGATTCATTCTGAAGTACGTTTGAATTAAAATGAAACAGAATAAAGGAAATTAAAAATTTCTGATCTGCGTAGCATTACCCCAACTGGCGTAGAAAATTCACGCATTTGCGCTACCATAATTGGCGCTGAAAATTCACGCATGCGCATTGTGTTCTGATTGCTGACAACTCTATTTTCAACAGATATGGACTTGGTTTTGAAGGCTTAACATGTTTTCAAACATGTTACCGATTATTTCAAACGAAAAATTTTGTTGAAAACTTCTTGAGAAATATTAAGTGCAATTTAATAATAATTTAAAGCATAAATTCTTCGGGAGCTAACAGAAAATTAGCGATACATATTACGTTATGGCTGAAGACCTTTATAATATTATGAATGAATTATATGACTAGCCAAATTTGAAGCTTTAAACTATTTGATGAAGAAGCTATTAAAATAGGAGTTACATAAAATATTTAATTATTAAAATTTTAACGATCATTAAGATTGGTGAACCGGCTGGTCGCCAAAGAGGGCTAGTAGCTTAATAAAGCAGATGTAATGAAGACTGTTGTAGTACAGACCCTTCCTAATCCTATACAGCTAGCTAATTGAGGATACCCAATATCTCCTAAAATTAAATCGAAAGATTTGTAGAAAAATTCAATAAGGAGCTATTCCTTGAAAATAATATCTTTTACGTCTAAATAAATTTTCATTTCGTAATTGTGATATATCATTTTTTTTTCAGTGCAATTTCTAGTTTCTAGATCTGACAGTAGAGTTTTCCAATAGTGGTTGGTTTGAATCGTATTTTAAAAAGAACACATGCTTGTACTTAAGAGATTTTAAGATTATTTGTTCTATTTAGCTCGTAAATATTTTATTAATAAAATTATTTTCGTTTTTCCTATTCAATGAATACATTTACTTCAAAACAGTATAGTTGAAAGAAGAAGGGAAACAACTAAATAATTTAAGAGACAATTTACCTTTTCAACTTTTTTTTTTACTTAGTTTTTAATTATGTTAAACACAAAATTTTCAATTTTTTCTCTTAAATTACAGATGGTATTTCTAGAATTTTTAAATTTTCTTAATTTGTTAATTTACATTAATTAAATTTGTTAATGCAATTCTCTATGTTAATGATTTAGAACTGTGATTAATGTAAGAAATATTATTGTTGCATTATTTATTATTACCTTAGGCACATTATTTTTAAAATAGATTCACTCTTATAAAATTTCAAAAAGTATCACTAATATATTTTTAAAAATTAAAATTTTTTTTTGTTTGTTTTGTCAAAAATTAAAATGATAAGACCAAGTGTATCAAAGAAGGAAGGAAAGAGCCATGTTGTTGAACAAAATAATTATTGACTTCTAGAAGCCACATGCATTGAGTAAAGCAGTAACAGAAGCTAAAAAGCCTTCTAATCCAAGGAAAAAGCAAGCAATAAATTAGCTCCAAATAAATATCTATCCCATCTACTAAATCTGAGAAGACAGGCCTTTCCAAAGATGCTACAGAGTGTGAAAAACTTTTTAATATCAAGATGTATCAAAACAATTTTCTAGGAAAAGGGGGGGGGGAATGTGAAATTCATTCAGAATACAGAAACCAAAAAAGCAATTCTGCAGAACTCTCTGTTAAAGTACAACTTAAAAGAAGCATTTTAGTTATTTAAAATTGATCATCCTAATACTGAAACAAGACTCTCTTTTAAATCAGCAAGTTTACACTAGCACTCATATTGTGAGAATTTCACTTTCTTTTTAAAAAAGAAAACAAAAAAAGAAAACTTCTTTTTCATTAAAGAGCTCATTTTGCAATTAGCATCCCACTTGAAGCATATTCATAACATGTCTTATGTAGCAAAACAATTAAGAAAGGAAAAAGATAATTTAACATGTGGACAGTTGCAAATGTATATTTACTTCTTCAAAATTTATGAAATAAAACACTAAAATAAAGTGATGGCTGCCTACTGAAAGATAGAGGAAGACTTATTAGTAATAATATATTTAGACATTCTATTGATGAAAATTTAGAAAGGAAATGCTATGCAGATATATCTGATTGCCACACACTTTTGCAAAAATATACAATCAACAAATCACTGAAGGTATTAAAACAAATAAATAAACCTGAATTTCAAATAATAATTTAATCCGATGATGCATCAGCATATTTTAAGTCAAAATATCATTTATGTTCTAATGCAGTATTTTGTGAATGGAACTTCATTGCCTCATATCACGGGAAAATTAAGAGAAAAAGTACGTAGAATAAGTAATGATTTTAATCAGAAATGTGCAAAGTAAATTTTTTGCAAGAAATGAACTTCAACTTTAAGTATTGACCAAGTTGATGTTCAAATGGTTTACATAAAATTCATTTTGTCCAGACCTACTGAATTGAATGGAAATGTGCTATTACACATCAAATATGAACTAGAAAAGCCCTTCATAAAAAATTCAAGAAAGGGCTCTTTTTGTATTGCTTCACATCAATTCTTCATTTTTAAACATTTATTATTGATGGTCCAACTCTTATGTTAGTCACTGATAATTATTGTTCATTATTAATCAATGCAAAAATATTTTTGCTTCAAACTCAATATTCCCACGTAATCACCACTATTAATTACAGATTTTATTTTAAAAATTAAAAAAAATCTAGTGCTAAAGTTAAACAATTTTTTATGTGATAAATAAACTGCTATGTTACTCACAAAACTAAAAAATTACTTTAAATCATTACCTTTTAAAATAATTTCAGCATAAATGTTATACTGATTAAAGTTGCATAAAATATATGGATAAAAGGTTTTATCAGAGGTTATTTAAGAATATTTTCTCCTGATATAGCTTATCTTTATCTATTACTTTAATGACTCAAAGGAAAATTAGCTTATCTTTATCTATTACTATTAATGACTCAAAGGGAAATGTTTGGACCCATTATTTAAAGACACTAACTACCATTCTCACCATAAAAAAACAATTATAAAGCAAGCAGGCTAGAATCCACGCTGTATAAACAGACTCAACTATAAACAAAGAAAAAAATACCTGTAATATTAAAGACATATTGCCACTCTGTTAGTGACATCAAGTCAATTTGCGCCAATTTGCAGATATCTTTAAACTTAAAATTCAACTTCAGGAAGTCTGCAACACAACTCAATCTCTTAAACTGATGTACATTGTTATCACTACGTTTACCATGAGTTGGCATATCCTATTTCTACCAAAGGGATCAAAATGAACCCTTTTGGTATTCAATTAGTAAAAATATAAACTGACCTATCTATTATGAAGTTAAAGTAGAAAAAACTTTCATATTTTCAATATATTTATTGAGGTGTGATGGGATGAAAAGGCAATTCCTCTGTGTTTATTTTCTAATCTAGGTCTTCAAGACCATCTATTCTTCTACCATCATCTTTTACCTAATCACTGACTCTCACGTCATCTCACTAACAAACTACAATAGCTTCTATCTGATTAACTTTTGGCTTCTTATATACACACATTTTGCTAACACATACTTATTTCTATATTTATACCTATATTTATGTGCATTCCTATCAAGACGTTACACCTTTAAATATAAACATATATACTCTCAACAATATTTATTCAAATGGTCAAAACAACCCATTTGGTGAAAGTAGGTATACTATATACATTCCTCCGAAGCTAAAAAAAAGAAAATATTTGCGATTACATATCTTATAAATATAAGTAAAAATTAATTAAAAACATTTTTATAAAATACGGCAATAATTTTCTTAAAGAAAATTAAGAAGTTTTCTCAGCGGGATTAAAATGACCCCTTAGTAAACCTAGTACTAAAAGAACATTACTAAAACCCTTTTCACCTTCACTACCCTTTTGGATTTAGATTTTCGACTCCCAGAAATCGTACCTACTTGTTAAATCCTCACTTTTATTGGTTTCCACTTTTTCTTCTGACTCAATCCAATGCAGACTTCCATGAACCTCCTTCCTGTTTTATTTTTATTTCTCCCAATTATTCAAAATTCTCATATGCACATTCATGTCCACTTTTTGTGGTAACCAATATTCATTATATTACTGACTTATCTTGTATTTGACTTTTAATCATTGTCACATTCACAGGTTCCATCTACTTTCCAGCAAATTGGCACTCTTACTATGAGGGATCTCATAGCTGGAAGCAGTGAATGGGTTAAAGTAATAAAAGTTTATCACATTTTTATACTAAAGTATATATAATTGGAGATTATGAGAGATTAGGCCAAAGAAAGAAAAGACAGAACAAAGTGTTCTCATTTGACTGGCTGCTAAACTGTAGTTAGCTAACATACAAACTACCAAAACCTCCCAAATGTATATACGTGGAAGACATTTGTTCTAGAGAGATTTAACCTGCAAGTATAGCCCAATTTTGGAAACATCAGATTTTGTTGTCACAATTCTTTTAGAGAAAAATTAAGATTTTTTTAAATAGAAAATATTCTTGGGAAGTTGTATATTCATTCAAAAAGTAACAGTATTATCAAGTAAAATTTTTTCTTTCAAACTGGTTAGATACCAAAATAAAGAGAGAAAAAAATAATAAAATGTAATATGCAATTATTTTAATATATGTATACAAGACAAGAGAATGCGACTTTACAATATTTTGAAAGAAAAGGCTTACATTACATTTATGAATTATCAACAATAATTTCATTGCACTATGAAACAGAGCTGCAATGAAACTGCATTTTTGCATTAACAAATAAAGTTTAAATATTCAGGCAGTAAAAATGTATCAAACCAAAGCACCAATTCAAGTTAAGAGATATCTATCTCACACCTCAAAAATTTCTATCATAAAGTAAAGCTAAATATTTACAACTCAGACTTTTTCTTACAGATATTTAGAGTGCAATATGTTTATATAAAGTAACTTATTATTTCAGGGTTCAATTTATCTACTTCTAACAATAATTTCAAAAATATAAGTATTTTAATGCAAATCCATACTTTAATAAAATGTGTACTCAATATGAAAATAATAATTAGGTTTATATCAACAAATATTTCTAAAGATAGAATATGCAGGGCAGTAGACAAAAACTAAGAAAACAATTCATAAACAGTATTAAAATAAATTTTCAACACGTTTTCAAATTTGGAACAATACTCAAATATATATACAAAAATTAGTTTTTCAGAATGCAAAAACAATCATAATGGGTAATTTTACAACACTTCTTATAGCAACATATTTATTGCTATAATATATATATATATATATATATAGTATATTAGGTATTGCCTAATCTGTATGTGCATCGCACGATGTATACATAAAATGTCCTTTGAACCTTATAATGGGGGAAGGGAAAAAATATATATTGAAAAGTAGAAACTGTTTAATATTTTATACATCATATTATACAATATTAAAACGTAATTTTATTATTTAATTATTGCTGAAACATACAAGTTCAATTTCTTCAGTTCTTTAAATATAAAAATCGAGACTGCAACTTTTTCATATTATTGAATTCTTATTTTTGGAAGGAAAAAAATTTCATAATCCTTAATTTAAAAAAATGAAATATTAATTAATAAAAAAATAAATTTCATATCCAGAAGATTTTCTAAGAAATTTTTTCTTATGTATAGTAAAAAAAATCTAAGAACATGCCACGAAAGTTTCCCCATTTCCACTACAATTCTATTTCATTCCATTTGGGTTACAACAAAGTTTAAGAAGCTCTGCATTAAACAATTAAGTAAAAACTAGAAAATGGCCATTTTATAAAGATTCATTCATATTATATATAGCACTTTATTAATAACTTCTTTTAATTTAAATACAAAAAAAAAACTATCAATGATAGAATTTTAATGCAAAATTAAAATCTATCATATTAAAATATCAAAATAATAATATTAATAATAAGTTCCTATAAGTATATATAGCTAACATTTAATGCATTACTTTCACAGAGACAAACAAAAAGTTCCATTATTTTCAGCATTAGGAAATTGGTCTAAAACTGAATTAAAATTTCATAAAATTAATAAGGGAATTTTGACACCAGGTGATAGGAGAGCAGTTCCTTGTATTAAAAAAAAAATAAAAATGGTTTGAATTTTTATATACGTTTTCTGAACCTGAAACATCTAATCCTGTTTATATTCACAAAAATGGACGAGAAAAAAAGATGAAAATTCAACACACTGCATTATTGCATATTTATACAATTTATTGAAGTTCATAGTAGTTGGAAAATGTCAAAATGAAAATCTCCAAAACAAATTATGTCCCATTTTACTTTTCTATCAACTTCAATTAATTAAGAAGTAATTTCAGTCAGAAAAAAAATGTATTGCTATAAAATAATTTTAGTAATGAATTTTTAAAATTTCTGTTTAATAAAAACTTAAAACTATTGAACAAATAAAAAAGATCTACAAAAACTCTCAAGATCTGCAAAACAATTTCGAATCAAAATTTTGTCACTGCTTCATATCCATTGCATACATTTAAGAAAAGCATACATAAAAATGCTTTGATTATCAATCAATTATACATTAAAATAATACATGTAAACACATAATACCAACAGTCGATGAAGAGACATTAATAAAATAATTATATTCACAAAAGAATATATATTTTGAATATTTAAAAAATTGCAACAGTACTGGCTTAAAATAAAGCTGTAGGAAAAAAATTTGTGCATACATATTTTGCATAATAAAACGTCATTACAAAAATACTAAATACAAGAGCAGTAATTATTTTTTGCTGAAACATTTAAATCTAAATAAAATTTTCTAGTTTTCTTTTTAACAACTAATTCAAAGACTCAACAAACTATTTCACATTCTAAAAGGCATATAATTTTTAAGCTGTTTTAAAATATAGTATTCAAATATATATGGATTAAGTAGAATTAAGGCTATGAAAATATTATTTCTAATTTTCTGACTTTAATAATAAAAAAAAAAATTCATCTGTTTGGAACATTTATAAATTTTTTTTAAATATTTTAAATTAATATAACTGATACATATTTTAAAACAATCCACCCATTGCTTAAAGTCATTAAATAAATTTTAAACCACTTAATAGCTAATGTAGGAAGGGGGGGATTAAAATTTCATTTTAAACCTGTAAAGCATATAAAGCATACTTTCATATCTAGAAGTTGATACATAACTACATAAAAATTCATTTAAAGAAAATGAAAATATTTCAATTCCAAATGAGCATAACAAAACTAACCATTTTTATTCCTTTAAAATAACTGCAGCATTTTAAAAAATAGTATTTGATAAGCAAAGAGAAAAACTAAAAGTGCATTAACAAATATTTTGATAATTAGCTAGAGCAGTCCATTCCAAGCTGAATTTTTCTCGGAATACAATCTGTTGACAATGTCTTCGGTCTGTATTATTCTGAAACAGAGAAGGCAACTCTAAGGGGGGATAAGGTATATCTCATCCCGACCTCTAACTATTTGATAGTTCTGTTTTTCACTGGGTAAAAGTTTTAGGGGAAGAAGGAAAATTTCATAAACAAAGGTATAAATTGAAGAAAATATTTCTCAAATGTTTTTTTTAACGCATATTGATCCATACTTCCCACAGCATCACAGAAACAGAAAAATACATTTGAATGCAAATAGTTTGATTGAACTACAGTGAGCAATGAATGTAAATTAATAAGAGAATTATCAAGAAAGCTTATGAACTTAGATAATGAAGTTTAAATTAACTAGCATTGTTACGTTTTAAAGAATCAATATATTCCTGTTGGGATTCGGCTAAAACTTTAGCCAAGATGCCAGAATCTTCCCAGTCGCTTAATCCAAACACAGATGGTGGGAGCTGATTGAGAAAAGATGCAGTTTCAACCAGTTCGAACCCAGAATTTCCTATAGATGAGCCACTGGCACCAACATTCTCTTCTTGTTTTTTATATACACTATACATGTCATCATTATATGAAGAGGTGCCAGCCAAAGGAGATTTTGATTCTTTTTCACTTATGTGACTGTCACTAATCTTTGGACTTGATGAGGCAGAATTAGAACATCTTGATCTGGACAACATTCTGCTTGATTGTGGTGACATACTACCGGAATATCCGTCCATCAAGCTGGAACAACTGGTGGCTGTTGCAGATGGTGCTACATTCTTGGAACGACTTTTAGCTTCATTCTCTCTCAACCATTCCAGGTAAGATTCTCTTGCAATTTGTTCTTCAATTGCTTCATTGGTGGCTTCCCAATCTGTGGCTCGTAGTTTATCTTCAAGCATTGCTTGTTCCAGTTCCAGATTTTCTGAAGCTCTTATGGCATCATTAACTAATGTTTTATTCATAAGGTCAGGTTTAAAAGAAGGCAAGCCCAGACCAACTCCTATAGTGGCCTTATATGGATCAACGATAGAATTGTAGTGCACATTTCTGTGGTAGCTTAAGCGTATTGGCTCATTATCTGTTTTCTGGGAGCCATGAAATATATTGATGGGCTCAGAGCTGTAGTGGTATACTTCAATGTGCCTATTAAACATTTCGGACATAGCTTGCATCTCAATATGATTTCCATGGATATGATCACTTCGCTTCCTTTGTAGATACTTCTCAAAATCTTCAGTAACATATTGGGAATAATAATCAGAATTTTTAGCCATGTAATCCATGCATAATTTCCTAATTGCAGAATGCATTTCTTGGTCTCCATAAACTTGGTCAGCAACAGCTCTGAACATACAAGCCCCATCTTCACCCATTTTTTTAATGGAATATCCCTTTTTCCTCAACTTAGCTTCAAACATTATTTCTTTCTCACGGAGTTCTTCTTCTGTCATTTGGTCAAATGAACGATCATATTCATCTCCACTGTTATATCCAGAAGGATCCTCTTCTTGACCCTCAGCCACTTCTCCTTTGCTATTATTATTTTGCCGCTCTGGAACTGTACTTAAACCTTGCACTTGTGAAGGCCCAGGAATGGAATAAGGAATGGATGAATTTCCACTCCTATGAGAATGATTAGAATGAGTGCGAGCTTTTCTCACATTGCGATGTGGAGATGTCTGATGACGTCTCTTTGAATGGCTTGGTCCAGATTCCCCATTTACATACTCATCAAATCCTAGGCTAGATGAATGTGCAGGCCTTTTCTCTTCACGAGAAGTGTGTAAGGGCCAAGTTGGAGGGGATGTTCTGGATGAAAAATTGAACCTTTCTCTGCCTTCAGGGGGATGTGAAGTGTGTCCATGATTATCGCTTGAATAATTATGATTAGCTGAATCAGCAGGTTTTTCAGCTTCACCTTTCTGCTGAGTAGTTTTTTTCTTTGGTAAAATAGTCATGGTTGCTAAGTATTAAAACATAATTTTCAGAAAACACTAATGCTCTGAGTTGAAGAGTTTTATAAATTCTGCCCTTTTGTTTTCTACAAAGCCTTATATAACAATCAACCTATAAAAAAAATTAACAAATATCACACTTAGAATAATATGCATTTAAATCATAGTAATTATAATTCAGACAATATATTAATTTTTCCATACAAATAATAACACCTTTTAAATTCTTCAATAGCAGTCAGTAAAAATATATTTCAAATTAAACCATTTCATTTATTATTAAATGCTAGCAGTTTGTTACAAAATATTATATTAATGCTTAATTTTAGATTTAAAATAATTTTTTTAAACATTCGAATGTGTTTATGAAATGAATATGCAACAACTCAAAATATTTTTGTGTTCTCATAACACTCATTATAAACACCATACAAACAATAAGCCGATAGATAAAATGATTAGAATTTAAAGTATTGATATTAAAACCACTGTAAAGACAAATAATTTGTCTAAAAAAATGTAATATATATGTCAGTACATGGAAAACAAAAGAAATGAAATAAATTCTATAATTAATGATAATAAAAAGAGGGTAAATTGTTTTGAGTATAAAAAAATTTTAGCGAAAAATAGTTTACTTAAATGTGATGCATATTAGGGTAGAGCTTATTTCACAAAAAATAGTTCTAATTTTGATTTAAAAAAATTAAACTCCAAATATAAAATTTGAAATGAAAATTTTGATATTTAAAAGGTAGTCCAAGTGACTCAAATTTCATTACAATAAGGAAATTTCATCAAAATAGTAATAAGAGTTATACATTTATTTGTACAGCATATATAAATTTACTGATACTAGATAATTAGTAATTTAATAATTAAGGATTCATTTAATAGATTTGTTACCATTCCAGGGGGAAAAAAAAATAGTTTTAAAGAGTCTAAGGCACTGTCATTTTTCTGTTGTCAAGGTAGGTTCTGTTGCGATTTTTGTAACAAAAATTTCGGCTTTAATAATAATAACTTTTAT
Organism: Argiope bruennichi; assembly: GCF_947563725.1. Taxonomy (NCBI): domain Eukaryota; kingdom Metazoa; phylum Arthropoda; class Arachnida; order Araneae; family Araneidae; genus Argiope; species Argiope bruennichi. The sequence continues at coordinate 112,701,828 of NC_079156.1, forward strand.
TTGGCTAAGACATTGTCACTGTACTTCTTTGTGATGATAATAGTACCTTTTTTTAACTACTTTATAAGTTTACCAATAGTGCCAATTGAAATTCCAGTTTTACATTTGTCAGTATCAATGAATCCCCAATATTCCTTGAAGTATTTGAATAAAGGAATATTTTAAAAAAGATGCAGCTCCCATTTACATGCCTAACAGCAGCATGTTAACAATACCTTTCAAGGAGTGCCATTTCAAGCTCTTGTTCTAAGAAAACATGTACATTACTGTGGCTAGCATTTGAACAAGTTATGTCAAAACACAGTGCAGATGTTTGATATGCTTTAGTTTCTAATAGCTTCAAAAACTGCTGCAGCCTCTCCTATTCCAGAAATCCCTTCATCTTCGGCAATAAGATCAGGAATTAATTTGTTGTTCCATTAGATAACAAGAGGCATACCATTAGATAACAAGAGAAAACTTAACTTTTTTGGTAGGTTTATTTTTTTCTTTGCTCTATTTTCTGAGAACAATGAGCCTCTACTTATAGCAAATTGATCAATATTGTATACAAAGTTTTTGGTTGTTTTCAGTATAACGTAAACAGCTTTTTGACATTTTTGTTCAATCCAAAATTATTGCAAGCTGTGATGTTATTACTGTTTCTCATCCCTGTTTTGCATTTTGTTCCTCAGTTCCCACTTTTTGTATATTTTCTTCTGCTGAGCATGAGTTGCTGTCAGCTCCAACATCAGTAGATATTCAACTATAGAATTTTCTAACTCAAATTTTCTGTTGTTGCTTTTCACAATTTACATGTACTTTCCTATCAAGAATATTTTCCTCTCTTATAGCAAGTATATTATCAATTCCTATCCTTCATTCATAACTATATAGCTTTTTTTTTTTTGCTGTTTTTAATCTTCATACAACACTGATTTATGGTTTAAGATTCAGCATGAGCAACAACAAAAAGATCATCAGTTTAGAAACAAAAGATAATTATTAGTTTGCAGAGTTGACAAAGCAAGTTTTTACTTTTTTTTTTCCCTTTAAAAGTTGTCATTCTTTAAAGAACTTTTCAAGCTTTAATTGACAGTTTAATTTATCTCGCATTGGGATCGGAAAAGATATGAAGATAAAATAATTTTATTTATAAAATAACAGAATGTTTGCCACACTTGGCTTTTTTTAAAAATAAAATAAAAAAATTCAGCTATATATTTGAAACCTCACTACTGTTGAGCTACATGTAAATAATGCTTAAATGTGGGAATATTTAGCTTGAAAATTTTTTTTTTTTTTTTTTTTTTCATATAAAGGAACTAAATGAGAGGGTAAGAAGATATTTTCATAATTTAAAAATAAGCACTGCCCTGAGGAAATTAAAAACAAATTATCGATAGAAAAATAGAAATGCAGCAGGTATTAAAAATTTTTTATAATTACTGAAATATTAATTTTATTTCAGCATATAAAATGTCAAGAATTTAAAATTCTTGAAGGCCATTTCTTCATGTGAAATGCATTTGTTACTTAATGCAAATTACTTAAGTCTCCCTCATCTCTTGTTTCTGAAATCTGAAATTTTAATTCTAAATACTGTATAATATCAATACATTTTAAAGAAAGAAGCTTCCTCTTAGTATCCCCCGTGATTTTTTTAAAAAAGTCTTTTCCCCTATAGATCTTTTATAGATGAAAAAGCTCACTAAGCAAAACAGCCCAGTCAAGTGATAAATCTTGTATTAAACTATTAAGGAAATAAAAGGTTACAGAATAGGTAATAAATCTAAAATATTTAAAAAATAATCTTATTTAGAAACGTTATTGATGACAAGAACAAGAGAATAAAGCAAAAATTAAATTCTACATATTTTTCAAAACTAATCACAATTACAATTAATAGGTAAGTAGCCAAATACAAACTTTTAAGGCAAGCAGCCAAATGTAATAGGTTTGTTTCTCTGAAAGAATCTGAGGGGAAATTTCATATCATTTCTACTGAAAAAGATGATGGTGCACAAATGTGTTTGGAAAGAGATATGAAAGAGGGTTAAAAATTTTTATATACTGAATTTTACTATGCAGAATCAAACTAAATTTTGTCTATCTACATCAATTATGTTTAAATACAGAATACTTGAAATAGAAAGATCAGATTTGAAATATAAATTACATAAAATGAATACATTCTCATATCAGTGGATGTAAGAAAACCTAAGTAGAGGGGGAAAAAGATTAATCCATGATACATAATCTATAATAACTCAACATAAGCATTCTTTGAGAATAGCAGTCATTAAAACACATCTACAAAGCTTCCATTTTTTGTCTTACAAATTAAATGATCATTTGTTACTGCATTCACTACTTTTATAATTCAACTTTTCAAATCTTAAAGATTAATAAATGTATGTTATACATTCCATACTCTACAGATAAAATTCTAAGGGGAGGGGGCAACAGATAGATCTAAAGACTTTAAGGCCTGCAAAAAATGAATATAATCTGGTTGTCCACCACTTCCAATGATTTTGTTTAAGTATTCTGAAATTTCTTTGAAATTTTTTCTTAAAAATTCTTAAATATTCAAAAGTAGCTTTTTTGCCAGCAGACATCACATGTTTATCTTCAAAAAGTTTCTCTCATTTTCAATTAATCTGCAAAGATTTTGATGTTACTAAATTATACAATTGCGGTATTAACCATACCAGTGAGATAGAAAAGTTGATGTTCATGGAGAAAAAAAAAAAAAAAAAAAAAATCATTTTCTAAAACTGCAAATTAAAATTCATACTTTCCGCGAGAGATCAGGATGAAATACCAGTAACGTGCAAGATTTCAAAAGCAGAAACTTAAGAACCAGACAGACCATTGTTTTAGAAATTCTACGTTTGCCCACTGCATTGGTTTTTACACGTTCCGTTCAAATACACTACAGAAATGCTGGCATTATCAAGCAGTGCTTTCAAACTAGCATATACATCCTACTTGATTACAATTTTTATAGCAGATAATAATAGTAATTAAAAGTGGTAGTTCCAAATTTTGCATGTTCCTGATTTTAATAGAATAATGTGCATTTCTTTTATAGTACAGTTTTAAGAAATAAATTCTTTATTTTGCTTCTTCATTTTGAAATATAATATATTAGGATCATATTAAAAACATTTTAATTACGGAGAATTGCTCAATATGCAATTTTACATGTAATAAAAATCTAAAATCCCTTTTTTTTTTTTGTCTCTAGACTATACTTTTGAATTATTCCTTTTTGTTAAATTAAATATCACAGTTCTGAAATCTTGTTTTCAGCTTTTATATAAAAAAAAAGTATAAAAGAAATAAAAAGTTTGCAAAATTTATTTGCACTCAGTAGTAATGCACACTATAGTAGTAATCAGAATTAAAAAATAGAAGAGGAAAAGATATTATAACATGTGATCCATTTCAGAGCAATATGTTTAAAACTGACAGGTAAAATTTTCAGGCTGATGAAAAAGAAAGTAAAAGCAAATCAAAGTAAAGAAGAGACAATTTAAAAAATCCAAATTCTCTGGATAAAATCAAAAAAAAATTATTTAGATCATCAAAATTCAGGAAAACATATTATAAGTAGATGAATATAACTAAATTAATTATATATAATTACACACAGAAAGCTTTGTTACAAATACTTAATTATTCTTCCAAGTTTAAAAATAAAGAAATGTAGTCATGTTTTTGATAACATGCACTAGTATTTACTATTAATAATAATAATAATTTTGCAACATTTAAAAAAAATTTTGATAATAGATTTATTTGTAATAAATTCTGTTTATTGCAATATATATTATGTGAAAAGCTAAAAAAAAATAACATCCAAGAAATAGTATGATAATATATAAATGTCAGATGCATTAGAAAAGATTCAGTATTGTGTTGCATTAACCAATAATTCCAATTTAAGTAAGCAGTTATTCTCACTGAGTTTATTTACAATAATCAGATGAATTATATAGAACACTAATTAAATTTCTTTAATCTTATGGAAAATCAATCTTAAAATGCAACTTTATTCAGTTATATAAGAGCCAGTTTTAAACAAGATATTACTTTATATTCTACCTTTGGGGAAAATAACTGCAATTAATTAAATACAAAACATAAAATTTTTATATCAAAGGAGAAAAGAAATATGTATTTTTTATATGAAAAAAAAAATTAAGAGCAACTTATTATGAATTCATTATACCATTGATGTAGCTTATCCCATTAAAAAAACTTATATAAACAGCATTTATACAGAAATATGCATCAAAAACTAAAAATAATTCTTTTTAATATAAGAAATGTTCATCTTGCTATAACAGAAAGATCAAAAATTTTATTGATTTTGTTATTGTTTACTACTGCTTTTATTACGATCATTTATAGGTCATTTCTATTAAAACAAAAATTGAGAAAAATAATACGAAAATATATTGCTGTTCACCGAATGGAATATAATAAACTTAAATATTTAATTGTTGCACGCTTAAAATTTTAAATTATGGCTAATCACGCACTACAAATATGTAGATGATATACCTGTATCTAAATCTTTCTTTGCTTTAATAATTTATCAGTAGTGAGAAATTATTCAACTAAGTATCTTTACCACAAAAAATTAAATTTTCAAAGAGTAAACTTTCTTTCTTTTTTTTTGTATCGTTAGCAGTTGATGCAATTAAAATAGGATCAAATAAACGTATTTATAAGGTTTAGTAGTACTTTCTAGAACACAGAAGTAAATATAACTTCATACGTTTTTAAATCAATGAAAATTGTATTAATTATGAAAAGCAGAAAGAAACGGATCTCGAATAAACAAAGAAACGATATGAAAACAAAGAAAAAAATAAAATCAGATACATAATTTGAATTGGATAATTCATGGCGAGGTCAAGTAGACATGGCGGTTTTGCCCACTAGGCCATCATTAGAGTATATAATTCTAAGCTCCGTTCCAAATGTTAAAAAAGAAACATTGTATTCATTCTCAAGGAATTAGATTTTACTAAGCGGCATATAAAAGTAAAATGATTAAAAATATATTAATTATCGTACAATATTTTAGTTCAATTACATAAGGGTAAAGCACAGGAAATAATTTTTACTTCGCCATTAAGCACAGTATATGTTTACTAAATGCAAACACATACTTACGCAGATTTGTATCCAAATTTGTTAATAATTAACTCTAGATAAAAGAATATTTTACTAAAATTTTCAACTACTGCTTCGTTTCACGACTACAAACAGCACTTCACTTCGATCATTGTAAACATTGTTTTTTCAAAGAAAACATATGAAAATAATAGAGCCTACAAAGTCTGCTATCCTCATTGATAACTGAATGTAAGCTATAGTTGGAATTTCGATTGTCAGCCTTACTTGCTCTTATTTTCGTTCTTACATTTGTCGCTAGATGTCGTATGAAGAATACGCCACGAGGATTGGTGGAATAAAAATGGCTACGTCATATTTTGGAGAATGTTTTTCGCTAATCCAGATAAAGTATTTCTCAAATCTTGCGTCACTTTTTTTTTTTTCAAAACAGAACACATCTTCAAGAAAGTAAATATTGTGTTGTGCTGTAAATGAGCAAAACACTGAATTGTGTAACTGATTGATTAATGCTCCTGATTAACACATTGAAGTTCATTTCTATCTGAATACTTAAATTGCTTTTCTAGAAAGTTAGTTCTAATATTTTATATTTCTGGAAAAATATTCTTTCTATTATCTTGAATTAGAAATTAGGACGTCATTGCTTACTTGTTGTAATCAAGTTTAAATTGTTGATAGCTATTGTCTACCAATTTAATAATGCAATCAGACTTTTTGCTGTCATTCCTTCACGTGGGAAAAGTTGTCGAGTATATCATTTAATAATTTGGGGGAAATAACTGATTACATTCTTATATTTTCTAATAAAATTTAGAGTAAAAACTTTAATTTTTTAACGTAAAAGATATATGGAAATATGATAGGGATATTTATTATTGTTTCTTACTACATTGTAATAACTTAGAGCACTAATTAATTATGCAGAATTTTGTTTTTAATGTAATTAAGTATTATATCTTATTATTTGAATAGGATATTATATTATTAGAAAGTAATCTTAACTAGATCCATAATTTTTTTAATTGTTGTGTTCCATATATTTTTTTATTTGGTTAATTCAAGATTGCTTGGCAATTAATTAGTTGATGGCTTTAATAATAAATTGAGCGAATCCTTTATTTATTTTTTCATTGACATCTAATAAAATTTCTTTTAAAGGCTGCATAAAGTCTATTAAACTGCTATTTAATATTTGTTGATGATGTCAAATTAATTTATCATTATTCAAATACTTCAAAATGCACATGCATTCAAAATCATCTGAAAAACAGGATTGTGCAATTGTGCAAACAGGATTGTGTGTGCAGGATTCATGCAATTAACCTTACATAAGATTTACTATTTTACCTACAAGAATTTTACCTTGTTATGACCAAAATATTATCCACCATTTTCATCCTTATAAATATAATTCTGATGCTTATTCAATTTAATGCCTCTTGCAGCATAAATCATGGATCATGCAGAGTTTCAGTGCTTCATTATAGGTTTTAAAGCATTCTCCTACCATTTTCTTTTCATTATCAACTACTAATTATATATTTGGTTTCTAGCTATTAATGAATTTATAATTATCATATTAATATAAAAAATTAGTTTTTAAATGCAAAAATATGGCTTGCAGACAAGGCTTGATTTCAATCTATTTTAAATCATGCATTCCTTATGTTTCCTAAAATTTATGAAAAAATCTTGTGCTTTGTTTCTTCTTGATTAAACATCAAACTTTTATTGAAAGTGCAGACATAATGTAAAATATTATTTCCATTATTTCATAATTTTTTTCTTAAAATGCTATTTTGTAATGATTTAAAGATGAATCATGTAGTTATCATTTCCCATATTGGTTGTAAAACTCCATAAGAATTTTAATTTATTAATTAAAATTTAATTATTGTATTTACAAAAAGTATTTAATGACAAAGTAAAGTTACTGATTATTTTCTTTGTTGGAGAATAATTCTAAAATGTATACAGTAATCTAAAGTTTTTAAATTTTTATTGTGTTCATAAGTATCCTTTGCATTAAGGTGTATTATGTTTGACTTTGTGGAACTAAAGTGTGTTCTAGAATTTGTAAAAATTTATTTTATTATAATAAAGATGAATCACAGTTTGATTGAAAACCATAACATGTATGTGTATTTATCCGTTATCATTCATGCATATTATATACTCCTTAATTATAGTAAAAATGAATGTGTATATCTACCAGCACTATACTGGCTAGGCCATTTGATATAATTGTTACAAATATATTTGTAATGGTGGGAATGTATATCTCAAAGCAATTTTTTTTAATTTAATTAAAAATGAAGCAAAATTTTAGCATTTTTTTTTTTTCTGCAATGACTTCTAAAAATATTACAGTATAAAAGTACTTTTTACATCATCTTAAATTTCAAAAATTTATTATTTCAAATATGCAAATTTTAGCCATGTACTTTTTTATATTATCTAATTAATTTTTTTTTTAAAATTAAGTGTATTTTCCAACAAAAATATGAAGATACATAAGAATGCTGTGCCAATATTAAGTGAAACATAAATGAATATAAAAAGTTTAGATTTCTGGAAGAGCACTATACTATTGATAATATTTGCTGTTAAGTTTGCTGACATTTCTTTATTTAAATACAATAAAAAATGAAATGTGCAAAATAGTGAAATTAAATGCAAATCATTATTGGTACAGAAAATTTTAAGAAAGTGAGTTATATATTTAATTTTGAGAAGAATTTATAAAAGATTTAAATGTATTTTTAAGGTACTATTAAAATCATAAAAGGGGCAAATATTACATTGTTTTGAGCTGGAAATTAGGTTATATTGCTAAAAGATTAATAAATTTGTAAAGATAGAAAATAAAGTTAATGTATAATAAATGAACAGAATAATGCAAGCCTCTAAAGTAGTATGAATTATATACCTGTCAAAAATTGAAGCTTAAAAATATTTTGCTGAAGAAATCATTAAGAACAAGTGATATTTATATTTAATTAAAGATAGACCAATCTTAGAAAATCAGTTGGTTGCCAAAAAATTGACTAATATAAAATTCAGGCAATTGTCATGATAGTTTTAAAAGTATAACTTATTATCATTTGAGGATGCTAAGTAATGTAGTCTAGAAAAAAAAAGTATTTTTTGTTGGTAGAATTTATAGCAACATGCAAACAGTATAATAAAGATCTGCAGTATTTTATTGAATATGACAAAATTTATTTTAAGACTTAAAAAAACACAAAGTTTAAATTTAAACTTTGTTTTGCTAAAAATTTTGACTGTTACAAAAGGCAGATGCTATTAAAATAATGGAACAAAATAAAAAAATACATGCATAAAATATTGATAAATCAATAACAATAAAAATATATTTAAATAAGAAACAAATTTTAATTATGAAACTGGTTGTTAGAATCATTATGGTATTTGCAAAACCAAGAACTATATATTATATTACATCTTAGTTTGAATATTCATGATTTTAGTACATAATTGTCAGTTAACTAACTTTGTTCATCTCTCTTTGAAATTATATACCTTATAACATCAAATCTAATGCCATTAAAAACTACATCAGAGAAGAATTTTTTTCATACCACACTCTATATTTTTGAGTAGTTAATTTAAACAAGTAGATTACTCTTTGTAGGTTTAAGTAAGTAGGTTACTCTTATTTCATGGTGGAAATATTAAATCAGTATTTATTATTGCCCTCATTTTGATAAATAATCTTAAAAAAAACTTTTTATAAAGATATTCCAATCATTTTAGTAAATAAAAATAAAACACACTTTTATTCCTTAAGAATATTGAATACAGTAGCAAATTTAGATATTGTGCTTTATTTTCATTTTTGTAAATTTGTTTATAACTAATTAAATGTAATGAAACACATATGAACGAGACTAATTTTCTTTGATAAAGTATTAATTCTATACTATATTTAATTACAGAATTTATATTTTTTCTTAATGTATTTATTTCACTACTAAGAAATAAAAGTTTTGTCAGTCAAGCTACTTGCCGCTTCCTTCTTAGCTTATGGTTCTAGACAACTGCCTAGTTGAGAATCTGTCAGTGATTTAGTGAACAACACTTCTCTTGAAAAGGTTGTATTTTTGTAATAATTTTGAATAAAAAGCAGAAATTTAATCTTTCTTAACTTTATGCCACAAGATTTATTTTTTAAATTAATTCTAATGAGATGGATTTATTACCATTCTATTTGAATATTAGTTTCTTTTTCATTACTAACTTTTTTATTATTTTAGTACATTCAATTACCTAATTTTATTTATGAAATCTGCAATTGTATTTAACCATATTTCTTCATTGAATTTTGAAAATTCAGGGTCATTACCTTCAATTTTTTTCCTACATTAACTTATGACTTATTTTGTACTTCTCAATATAATGAAGTAAATTAAGTGTGTTGGACACTTTCCTTTCAATTTTTTGGATCTAAAATTTCACATGCATTTACACTTTTATTCATATACTAAATTGCATTTATACTCTTTTCTTGTTACAATTTTGAGTTATCGTACTTGTATGCACATGAATATACAAACTGGCAGATACTGAACCTAATAATCTACTTTGCCCAAATTTGAATGTACATCTGATTGTCAATTTTGATAATATTGAATGTCAGTTTTGATACATTCTGATGATAAAATCATTTGTTAAATTTTATCCATTTAAGTCTTTGGGATTGTTTTTGTTTTTTTCACTTGCACACATATTAACAGATTTTGTTCAAAATGTTATAGAAATTTGTAATCTTTCTGCTATAAGGACATACTAAATTTCATCCATTTAGTTTGTCTATAAATAAACATTATTCTATTTTTTGAAAGAAAAAGTAAAATTTCTGTGTGCAAGTGAAAGCATTCATTGAAATCTTGAGGTGAGATTTTTTAATGATTCCAAACAATTACTTTTTTGTGCATTGTTTTTTGTATATAATTAAGGAAAAAAGAATGGAACTCTCAAACTCAATTTTCTACTCTCGTTTAATTGTGCACATGCCATGCCTGGCCGATTCTATTTATACTCTTGAACTGCAAATAGAATAAATAGCATTTTGGCATGTGTGTCCAATGACACAGATAACAAATGTCTAGCCTTAGCCTAAGGATGATTTTTAATTATAATCTTGAAATAGTATTTAAATGAAAAATTAGCATATTTATTTTCCTTATTGCAACTTTTTAGGTAAATTTTCTAAATTATTGCATTTTGTTCATATATGCATCATCTTTTGAAAAATAATTTCATCTTTGCCTTTTATTCTGTCAGGTTAGAATAATGTCTTCAAAACTGCAAGAAATCAAAGCAAAGGCTTTAGCTGAGAAAAAAAAGCAAGTAAGTTCAGCCAAAGGTAATGTTGAATCTTGCTTCTTCCGTCAACTGAAGGAAGCATCACTTCATCCAAGAATCATCAAACAAGCTCGTAAAAGTGGAGTTCTGAATTTGTCAAATCGTGGCATTGCTGAAAGTAATTATTATGCTATAACTGTTTGAATTTGATGTATTTGGTTTTATTAAATTTACTTTTAATATCTGATATGACATTGAATGTGGCATGACACTTGCTCAATTGGGCATTTAACAACTAGTCATTAAATTGACATTTACATGACTATGTTATGGTTACTTAACTTTCTAATATAATCATTTTCTATATTAATATTGAAGTAGACAGTTTCCAAAATTAGGCTGTATAGTATTCATATAATAAGTACCCCACATCTATATATAATTATTTATTTATATATATATATTAATAATCTATAAATATTATGATTATGATAGACCAAAAAGATTTCTTTTAATTTATACTGAATACTAAAATGGCATTTTGAAACATATATATCTACATAATTTGATTAGCTATTATATTATATTATATATCTAAAATCAAGATGACTTTAAATGAATTTATTTTTAATTAAGTTGCATTTGCTTTTAATTTAAGAAATTAACTGAGTAATATTATTTTTAGTGCCTGATATTGTATGGAATATAACAAGTTTAACAGCTGAAGAAACAAAAGAATTGTCAGTGTCAATTGATTCAAGTGAAGATGACAAGTGGTGGGATTATGTTGATCTAACAAAGTTAGTCCTTGCATCAAATACTTTAAGATATGTTTCACCAGATATTTCTAATTATAAACGTCTGAATGTGCTTGATGTAAGTAATTTTTTTCTAATAATATATGTTTAAAAATGTTTATTCCTTTAAAATTATTATTATTATTATTATTATTTGATGTTAATGCAGAAAAATTTTCCTGTTAAAAATGTGAAATCTCTAAAAGCAATTATTAATAATTTTGAGAAGTGAATTGCTTATCATATGTCCTATAAAAAACTTTTCATTATAGTCTTTTTTTTTAATTTTATTTTAAGTATGAAATGCCTCTGCTAAGAAATGTCTGATATATTATTCATTTTATCAATGAAATAATCCATTAGATATCATAGAATTTGTAAAAAGGTATTTCTCATTAAATATTTCAACATTTAATTAAAGTTTTTTTTTTTTTTTTTGCATAAATGAATTCTAGAATTAAGGACAAGAAGCATGAAAATTAAATTATAATTTTACATGCAAATATTGTGCTAAAAATATATGTTGCAAAAATATTATTGTTCTATTTAAAAAATAAAAACTGTAATACACTTATATTAATTGGAAATAATTATGATTTGTTGAATTATTAAAAAAAGCAGAGTGTATTATGCAAGATTAAATATAATTTATATATTCTCAGAAGAGGAAGTTTTATTTTCATATATTTTTTTATATAGTTACTATCTTCTCGCTTTTTACATAGTTACTATTTAAAAAATATAAAATGTATTTCTGATAAATAATATATTTTAAATTGGACAATTATGGAAATAATATGGAATCATTTATGAAGGACTGATTAAAGTGCTAACATATTTATAAATACTAAATAAATACTAAGCAGTTGAAAATTATTATGGTAAAAACAGGATTTTTACTTTCTGAATGACTATTGTGTAATTAGGAAAAAAAAAAAAAAAATTCTCCCTTATTTATTTATTTTTTACCAACTTTAATTCAAATGAAAATAAGGGAGGAAAAGTTATATTTTTAAAGTTATACTTTCTCATATACAAAATATAAAGAAAATATTGAAATTGTCAAATTGTTTGAATACAAGATTTTCATGAATCTGAAAGTTTTATCCCCAAGTTAAAAACACATATTTTTACTTTTTCATGTACAAAGTATAGAGATGTATTGTTATCATCAAAAAATTTGAACTCGATTTTGACGGATGTTCATGTTTTAGCCCTCCTTGAATTTTAAGAACATATTTTAGTAAAATATCTGTCTGTCTGTGACAAATATAGCAAAATGCTTTGAGTTATTGTATATTATTTTTACACCAATTTAGTAGATTTCTATCAAATTCTGAACAAAATTCAGGTGGAGGAAGTTTGTATGTCTTGCTGTTTGTGTATAGGTTAACATGATAACTACAAAATGAAGAAAGCCGGATAAATAAAATTTATAGTGTTAAATCTGTGTATTTGCCATTACAATATTTGGAAAATTTTGAACCAAATCTAATGGGTTGACCATCTGTCAATCTGTGTTCTCCAAATTTTGTAAATGTGATAAAAACATGATGACTTAAATATCAGATTTAATACAGGATATTTTGGCTACAAGTGTAGTTTTATGCCAAATTTTTGTTTCAGTTTGTGAGGGAAAATACATCTAAAAGACAAATTTGATTTTTGGATACTATGAACTGCATATCAGGAATTAATAATAAAAATAAAAAGATGATGATAGATTCAGTAAAAATGCTAAATTCACACTAAAAGTTAATATTTTGTAACTAATGTATATCAGTGCCATGTGAGACATTCTCTAGCATAACACCTTTATTAGAAAGTATGCAAGAAAGTTTTCAGAGGACCACTCCCACTGGTTAACTGTGTATTTTGCACTGCACAATTTACAGATAGTATGCCAGTCTTTTTGTGACAAAGATAATTCAAAAACACTTTGAGCTAGACATAAAATATAATATATGGTCTTTTCACCAAATTTGCAGACTTCTATCAAATTTAGAGCAAAATCCATCAGGAGTCAGTCTGTGTGTCCAGTTATTCAAATATAAATTAATGTGATAATTACAAAACAAATAGAACTAGATGGATAGAATTCAGTACATAGATTTATCATCTATAGTATAAAACCTGTCAAATTTTGATGCGAATTCAAGTAATGGTTAACTGTCTATCAATCTATATTTTCACAAGCATGTGAGCACAATAACACAAAAATACAATGACTTTTTTTATATCGCATTTGGTATGTGATTTTGTGATCACAACTGTAGTTCTGAGTCAAATTTTGGTTTCAGCCAGTTGGGAAAAACATGTCTGAAATGCAAATTTGATTTTCAGATATTTTTAACTGAATGCCAGTTATCAATTGCCAGAAAACTTGCCAATGAATGCATCATAGATTCAATAAATATGTCAAATTCATGCCAAAGCTTAATATTTCAGAATTATCCCCCCTCCCTTTCTGCAAGGCAAGGTGTTCTTTGCCTTACCTAAGGTTCACAATTTTTTTATGAGGGGTGAAGTATAACACCTTCATTAGAGATTATGTGGGAAAATTGTAGACCCCCCCCTTCATTTTAATTTCATTATTTATGCTTTGTATAGGGAAAATATGTTTAATGATTAATTTAAGGTTGTTTTGCTTCAAAAGTTTCCAATTTATTATACAAAAGGAATGTTATTTTCCTCATTTAAATGGATCAAATGAATTTAAAACAAAATCGATATTATTCAAAGAAAATTAGTTGTATTCAACATTATGATTTTAAATTTGTAAAATTTTATTCATATTTAAAATATTTTGTTGTAAAAATCCAAAAGTTAAAATCAGGAAAAATTAAAAGTTTGTGATATGAATTTTTGTTTTACTTTAACACAGTTCAAGTTGCAATGTGAAGCTGTTGATTTCCATTTCATATATCTAATTTTTTAAGGGGGAAAAAAACAACAATAAATGTGACTAAAATTTCCTGTTTTCTCTCTCTCTCTCTCTCTTTTTCTTCTTCTTTTATACAATTTGTGTCTTAATAAATAATATTATTTGTTGAATTCATGATTTAATTATTTTTATTTTTGGTTTATTTATTTTGTAGTTGCATGATAACTGCTTGTCTGACTTACCTTCCAGTGTTGGAGAACTTACTTGCCTTACTAAACTGAATATTAGGTATGCTGATATTATTTTTGTTATGCTTTATTCTCTAATTTGCTTTTTTCTTTTGCTGCCACTTAATTTAAACTTTAAATAGAAAACAGTAATTATTCTCATTTTTATTTTTAGTCCCCTTCTCTAACACTTACCTGTATGCTTACAACTTTTTTGTAATGATCTAAATTTTTTACTTGTAAATCTTCATTTTGCTATTTTCTGAAATCTGAATAGAATCATTTAGTATTTTAAAACATGCTGACATTTATATATGGGGATATTGCATTCTTTTGTTTATTTCAGAAACTTTTTTTTAAATATTACAATATGTCTTAATAAGAATTATTGTATTATTCAGATAAATACACATGAATTACTAGACAGCTGAATAATTTTTAACTACTTGATATTTAATAAAGAAAATTATATGTGTCACTCAATTTAAAAGTTATTTAGATAATATAAGTTTTAGAATATTGCATTTAGTTTACTGTGTCAGTTCATCTGTTGCAAATAGTAATTTCCTTCCTTTTTTCTAATTCTCTTTGTTTTAATTTTATTCTTTTATACAAAAAGTCAGATGAAATTACATTCTCTTTTACAAATGAGAATATTAAAATTTCAACAAATAGTTTTCTTTATAATTAGAAGGTTTTTTTCCTATATTGGCACTTTCTCCTTCTCATATAGAAATATAGAGAAAGTATTAAAATTATCAAAAAAAAATAAAATTCAAAGTTCAGATTTTGATGAATCTTTACGTTTCAGACCTTCTAAAATATTATATTTTTATTGTTCAAAATTGATGTTTATGTGGTGAATCTGCGACATTATTCCTGAAGAAGCTATCCTACTGGCATAAGACTATCCTAATGATGATAAAAGATCATATAAGAAAACATGAAAACTTTAATTATGCTCAAAATAATTTCTTGAAAAGGATATATGCATATAAGTGTGCAATATTATCTGTAATGACTCAAAAATTATCTCATTTCAAATAAATTAAAACTCACCCTGTATATTTCATTATTTTTCATATATGCCAACTAATATTATGTTGAAATATAATAGATAATGTAATGGGCTGTTTTGAAGTGTACATTTTTATTAAGAAGAAAGTTATTCATTGCATAGATTTGCATTTTTAATGTTTAATAGACTAATTATACAATCATAGCATTATAATAATATAGAAGTTATAAATAATTTCAAAGTTAATTGCCCAGAATCAGAACATTCAATATTGCAGCTTTAATTTCTTTTCTGTTTCTTATTCATTTTTTCTCAATCATTATTATTATTATTCAAATATCTTTCTAAATATGGGGGGGGGGATATGCAAATGAGAATCTGAAAAGATTAACTAGTTATTCTATATCTCATTCGAAAATTTAATTTTTAGATTTCAAATTGAAAAAAAGCATTAAATTTTATATTCTAAACATTTATTTTGATAAATAATTTTCTTATAAAATTCATTTTTTAATTTTAGCCGAAATCAGTTTGAAGTTTTACCAGATTGTATTTTTTCTCTAAAATCTTTGAAGTCTCTTCAGGCCCAGCATAACAAGCTGCATCATTTAAATGATGATATTGGAAATTTATCATTTTTAGAGGAATTGGCAAGTATATTAAAATATGTAATATGCCAATCTTGCATTTATATAGTTTTTATTCTGTGGAGAGGCCAACTTCTTTCTTATAGAATAACCTATTCAAAGATATTTATTTTAATTTAATGATATAAAAAATGCTATTACTTTGAATTTATTATAAGAATTAATGAAATATTTGTTGGATAGATGTCATTGACTTTACTTAACATTATCCAGAAATATACCAGTAATAGATTTGCTATTTGATGTCAGAGGCACATGTTTGCAAGCTTGTCCAATCGAGGATTGAAGATTTTGGAGCAATTTAAAAATGGGACCATAGTTTTATGTTTCCATCCTAATGAGATCTTGGTTTTAATTTTGACATCCTTATTTTGGGTACTTGTCAGTTTGAATGGTGACCAAAAAGCACCAAGAAAACTTTTGCCAATTTATAAAAATATACTCAAGTGCATAAATATATATATAATAAATATGAGCATAAATGTAGATCAAATTACATGCTGCCAATTGAAATCGCCAAATTGGTGGCTTTTTTTCTTAGCACTTTTTGTTTATCATTACAATTGACAAATACCTTATTTTGTTTAGTGTGACCTTATGAGTTTTTACCTTTTTGTTATGATATTTTCTTTTGTAGACCAGCAGGCATTTACTTGAATATTAAGAAAGAAGGTAGATATATCAAAATAATGTTAAGAAATTAAAAGATTTTGAATGAAACTTAAATTTATATGCTATGTGTTAATATGATTAATTATTTTTCCTGGTTATTAATAATAAGAGATTAATCATATTAACTGTAACATTAAAAAAGAAACAGTATTGGTGAGAACCAAGAAGATGAGAGATAAATATCAAAATTATGTCTAATAATGTTATACATGAAGCAAATTTTTCAAACTTAAAATGAGTCAGGACCAGAAAATTAAAAAAGAAAAAAAAATGGCCTGGGGGATTTGAATTTCTATAAATAAAAAAAAAATCATATCTAATCATCTATCTAAAAAATTAAATAATTTTCTTAGATATGTTATTAGTTTTGAAACAATTTTTAAAATAGCATAAGTTTGTTAGTTAAAATAGATGTTTTTAAATACTTATTTCATAATATATTATTTGTTAATTACTGATTCTAAAAGTATGATTGTATAACATGGAATGTTATCAAATCACATATTAAATATAATGTCATAAAATACCTTATAACATATTTTAGGCAAATATTGCACATTTTTTTCAATATTTCAGTAATTATATCCTATTTTCATTGCAACACTCTCTAAATGCTATGAATTTTCTAAAATGACTTTTTTTTGTTAGTAATAGATGTATCTGTTAGTACTAAATTCCATATTTATAATCTTTTAGGATTTGTCATACAATAATTTGAAAAAACTTCCTCACTGCATTGGTTTTCTTTCAAGAGTTACCTTCTTAAACTTATCAAATAACGAATTGGCACAATTGCCTGTAGAAATGGGTGATATGATGGGTAATTTTTTTTCTTCATTCACATTCTACCATTCTTTGATAAATTTAATCTTTATAGATTTTCATAATGTTGATTTTATATTAAAATGTTTTGCTTTAAAACATTAATATTTCAGTGATGTAACATATTTAATATTCAACAAAATATTTTCTATGATATTTTGCAGCTTTAAAACATCTTGATCTTTCAAAGAATAAGCTAAAATCTTTGCCATCTTTAATGGAAATGTTACATCATTTAGAACAGCTTTATATTCAGCATAATAATATCACAGAACTACCCATATTAACTAATTGCAAATCACTAAAGGTAAGTAAATGTATTATTAAATAAAATATTATCTGGTCTACTTAGAGTTTTAAAAAAATGTCTTCAAATTTTTAAAGTGTGCATTTGTAATGAAAGTGCCATTTGTGTTTGTTTTTGTTTAATTAACTTAAAACTTGTATGTGGGGGAGATTAAAAAGCTGTTTGTAACTAAATGACATATTTTGAAAATTTGCAGATATTGCAAACTTAACATTTAAACATGACTACAAAAGAAATATATTTAGAAGAAAAGGTTGGTAATTACTAAATGTTTTATTATTTTATTAACTTTGGTTGTTTGCAAGAGCAAGTTGAAAAATTTTATGAGAATTAAACATGTTCTTACTAACAAGTGCAAGGTTAATCTTTGCAAAAGAACTAATGTACTAAATTAATATTTTTAGCACTTAAATCATTTTTATAAGACTAAATGTTCAAATAATGCTCAAAATAATATATGCAGGCTATGCACTCTAAATTGCTCAATAACATTTCAAAATTTTTAGAGATAAATATATAAGCTAAATTGGAAAAAATAAATAAATCCAATCAAAATAATGTAAAGAATTATATTTTCTGTTGTTTCATTCATGTAATTACACTGCTAAAAATCTAAATTTCTGTGCAATCTCCTAGTCCTGTTCTTAATATTATATTCAATGAAATATTCTTGGCTATCTAATTTTAAACAAACAAAACTTTACTCTTCTATGACTAAAACTGACTTGACTGACCACATTGAAGAAATGCCATGTATTGTTTGGGAGATTTTCTTTTTATTTTTTTATTGATATTGTCTAAAAAGGTAGTCGAAGTTTCAAAATTCCTTCTATTGTAGTTGCATACAAGTTGAATTTTCCTTTTAATTAAAAATGTTAATATGTCAAAAACATTTTACTAAATATAACTGAAAGAATTGGGAGACTTCAAAAGAAATTTAAACTTTATAATTTTTTCAGTTTTTATTTATTAATTTATTATATATATATATATATATATACACACACATTTCATTTATTTTCCATTTAAAAATATATATCTATTTCTAATGGTTCGGATATTAGCTTTTGGGATATATTTAAAGTATACAACATTTGTATTATAAATCTAATGTATCTACTCCTTTTAAAAATGTAATTACTTCAATTTCTATTGTTTCACCTTTAATTGGTTGCTCTAATAAGCCTAGTTATTTTCTAGTTGTGTTTGACACTAATATATGCTAACACCATATCACACATTCCCAAAATGGTTGTGGAATTGAATTACCTAAACTATCTTTTTGAAATATTAATATAATCTTTTTATCTCTCAGTTGATTTTATAAAAATTATTTTAAGCTTGTAATTAAAGCACTTTCGTGTCTCAGAATCGCTTGAATTTGCATCAACAATATCTAAACACTCATTAATGCTACATGTATATGTATATAATAAGTTTTCTCTATTTTTTTTACTCTTATATTTCAGTAATTGTTTCTTTGGATTATAATCAGAAAAACAAAATTCAAATCATCTATCATGAATTTTTTATAACTGTGAACTATGGTTTTTTTCTTCTTCTTTTTTTTTTTTTTTTTTTTTTTTTTCCCCTACTCAACAGTTTCTAACATTTGAGCTTAGTTTGAATTGTACAAGTAGCTAAATTATGGGTATAGTTTCAGAAAATTGCTATAAATATTACTGCATTATATTTTGTAACCTTTTAAAGGCATGTGTGAAAACTTACAGAATTTGATAAAGGCATTAGTAAAATGCTGTGTTTTTAAGTTATAAATTAGCTATTATAGTGAAAAAGACTTTACTATTTTTTAAAAACTTACTTTCATATCATGATGATATAAAATTAATCTTTTACAATTTTTAAGAAATTATTTTCATTGATATTGGTTTAATATTATAAGGCATTTAATATTATAAAGTTTTTATGCAGTTGTTTATGAGAATTTTTTAATTCCAAATGAACAAAAAATTATATTTTAACTTGGTAATATCTAAATAAAATTATTAAAGATATTTTTCTGCTTTAGGAAATTCATGCTGGTTTTAATTCTATTAAAACATTATCAACTGAATTCTTAGAAGCAATATCAAATATTAAACTTCTGGATCTAAGAGACAATAAAATATCTGAAATTCCAGATACTATTTGTTCTTTGCAAGCTTTGGAGAGACTTGATATTTCAAATAATGCTCTTTCTAGGTATTTATTTTACTTTTTGCTACATTCTCTTTATGTAATTTGCTAATATCTGTTTTCTAGAATATTCAATACATTGCTTTGCTCTTTTAAATCAATGCACAAGATAAACTGAAATGTTCTTTTGTGGTTCTATGCCAACTCGGAACAAAAAATAAATTAGTTCTTGTAAAATAGAAAGAAAAAGTTCTTATCGAAATCTAATATTTCTAAATATTAGATTTCTTCATCTAAACCTATTCGTTATTTATAGTGTGTTGCCATAATTTCTTATTCTTTTATACTTATTGTTTTCATGTAAATTTTCTTCTAGCTCATAAGAACTAGAAAAAAGTCTATAAAAAGGCAATAAACTTATATAAGGTGTTATAATAGTTTTCTCACTTTCTCTTCTCCCCCCCCCCTTTTATTTTATCAAAATCAAAAACAGAATCATTTTTTCGTGTCTAGATGTAACTGTTTTAAAATGGTTTTGCAATCCAAATTTTTACCCTAAATTACATATATTTATCAATAGATTTGAATGGCATAAATTTAAAATTATATGTAAAGCAATGACACTGACTTTTTCTATTATGACGTTAATTTTTAATAACAAATGATTTTATCAATATTTTATATATTGCTATATTGTGGAATATATAAAATAAAGTTTGAGCATATATGGCAATGCATAATTGTGCTTGTATGGCAATATTTAAGATTTTAATGTATTAAAATCTTATTTTGTAGCTTGCCTTTTACATTGGGTACCTTACCTCATTTAAAATTTCTATCAATTGATGGTAATCCAATGAGAACTATTAGAAGAGATATTATTCAAGTAAGTTTCAGAAGACTAAGTTAGTTTATTCATTTTGTGTCATTTGATAAACTTTTTTAACAAATATATATATTATTATAATAAAGTTTATTTGCTTTTATAATGTCTTCATTAATTGATTTAAAAAAAAAAGTGGCATTATTTAAAATATTTTAAGTAATGGATAAATTTTTTTATTTTAGTTTTATGACACATTGGTACTCTTAAAATTACACAAGTTTTTGAATAAAAAATTTTAAAACTTTAACTTTGCTTTTTCTATTCAGTATTTTATAGTTTAAATTAAAATTAAATAATAATTAATATAATTTTCTTAATTCACCATTTACAGTATACAAACAAAAAACTTTAACTTTGCTTTTTCTATTCAGTATTTTATAGTTTAAATTAAAATTAAATAATAATTAATATAATTTTCTTAATTCACCATTTACAGTATACAAACAAAAATCCTTCGGCAAAATAATTATAAGAATAATGAAATACAGTGAGTCCACTTTAATTGTGGCCAAGTAGATAGTTTATAAGTGATATGCAAATATTTTCAATTAAAAAAAATGTTTTGAAGGGTTTATCGAATTATATCTTATGATGTTTAAGTGGATAAATTTAAATCATTGAGCAAAATTAAATCAAGAATATTTTGTTAAATATTATCAATAATAAGAAATAGTATCAAAATTCTTTGATAATTTTATTTTAAATCCATTTAATGGTTCAAATAACATAATTCTTTACATTACTGAAAGCATTTTTCTAATCGCTACAATCCAGTTACAACAACAGAAGTCCAATTCCAACTACAGTCCAATTACAACAGTGTAACAGTCGTTGCACTGTTGGCATTATCTTTTAAAATTTGTTGTAAATATTTTTTTATTAAATATACATATATTTTAGAGAGGAACTGTTCAACTTTTAAGATGGCTTCGTAGTCGAATTGAAGATCCATCGCTTGTGAGAAATATGTCTCGATTGTCTTGTGAAGTAGATGGTGCTCAGAATAATACTTCAAATTGTGATGTTGACAAGTATGCAGTGAAGTCTACCAGATCATTGCCTTTAAGGTATGGGAATCTTGTGTTATTCTTCATTTTTATAAAATATGTATACTGTTGCATGTTATGACAAGGGGGGATATTAAAAATTAGATATGCTGACTTGGAAATTAATGTATTTTAAAACTTATGACTTATCTCCTATCATGCTTTGAAACTAGTTTTTTAAATTTAATTGTATTATTGATGAAAATATGACCAATTTTTTAGAAATAATGGTAATATTGTATAATTTCCTTAAAATAATTATTTAAACTAATTTGAAAATATTGATAGCTAAGGTCATTGTATCAAAATTTACAATTCAGAATTACATCATGTAATAATAATCATATATATAATTAATAACATGTATACAAACTAGCACATATTTTTTTACACTAAATTTATTGAGACATGTTACAGCACTCCTAGCAATGAATTAAAGAAGTTACAAAAAATAAAGAAGATTGGCCAAAAACGTCCAATTAGGAGAATGCACACTATACCATAATAAAAACAAAGAGAAAAGTTTAATGGGGTTATCCTGCTAAAGTGGCAGACATATTTTGATTAAAATTATGAACTTTCTGTGACTTCAAAAAGGGTTCATCCTAAATTGAAAAAAAAAAAAAAGTATTATCTGGTATTATTATACAGATAGTACTTGTTATTATCTGTATAATAATACTAGATAATAATTATTCCACATTAAATAACGACAAAGTAAAGTTAAAATAACAAAGAAAGTTAACAAAAATAATTATTTAAAAAAATATTCATGGAAAATGCAGTTGGGAGTAGGCTATTTATCATTTTTCCTGAAAAGTAAATTAAGGAAGGTCCATTTCTAGAATTTTAGAATTTTAGATTTCTTGAACAATAGTTCAATTTACTTTAAATAAATGAATTTTGAAAATTTTATAGTTAATCTTTTTAATATATCTCAATTTGATATCATTTGTTATCAAATGTATATTGTTCAGATTTCCATGAATGTTATATCAAGATTTTTTTTATTTGGACCCATTTATTCAACAATTAATTATAATTCTTAAAATATTTACTTCAGTGATTTGCATTTTTTTATAGTTTTATTTTGCGCATTTTTATATAAAAAAATGTAACCAAATTTTAAGTTTCAATCAGATCATTTTTGTGTATAACATGTTTAATTGTATTGTATAATATATATGTTTTATTTTATTTGTCTCATATTTTATACATATAAAATTTGTCTCATATTCTATGCATAGTAAAAATCTGATCTGTGTAACTTAGGAATCAGTACTAAAAAGGTATTGCTTAATGTTAATTCTTAATGTTGTAATATATTTCTGCAAGATGTGAGAGTGTCTTATGCCTATAAATACAATCCCATCCATGTAAATGACAAATCATATTTTATTAGTACCACATTTTAAAACTTAACATTTAAAGCATTTGTGTTTTAGTACAAAGTTTAAAAAGAAATGACAAATTTGGATAGCGTTTTTATGCACCTAAAAAGAAACAATTTTGAAATATTGTTTTAGCAAATAAGTTCTTAAAGGATAATGCTTTCTTATGCCTGGATATTTTCATTACTTATAGCAATAAAAATATGACATCCATCCCAAAAGATGTGATAGAAACAGCCAGAGATGCTGAGGTTACTACCGTAGATCTCAGTAAGAACAGTATTACCAGTATTCCTGATGAGTAAGTTATTTATGAAATTTTTAATTTCTCTTTCTTAAAATGTGCAGAAATTTGTGCATTTTTTAAAAAATTTATATTATTTGTGTTTGTAATAATTATAGTTTCATTTTAATTAAGTAGAAAATATTTGTAGCTCTTTGTACTTAACGACTAATCACATATTCATGGCTGTTAAACATACAGGCCAACAATGCAGGTCCACTGATAATAGTTAAATATATAACCCTAATAGTTGAATTCTAATCCATTAGAGATAGATATTTATTTCTTCCAATTGAAAAAATGCTTTAAATGATGTTGTTTGGATGCACTGCTGAAAAAACTGCAAATTCTGAATTCTTACAGTTTTCTGACCCAGTTAGGCATATTTAAATAAAGTATTCTTGTCACACTAACATTTAAAAAAAATATTTCACTCTTCTGTGACCAAAATTTATTAAATCATGAAGCTTCATATTTAATCATTTTAAGCTAATAAGTACAATCTTATGGTAGCTTATGGTTATTAGTGTATCTTCCTTGAATTGACTATTGAAACAGTATAAAAATGATCCAAAATAAGGGTATTTAAAGCTTTATCACTTGTCAGTTCTATTTGCAAAAGGGTGAAACTTGTAAAATATTACTATGCCAATGATTTTTTTACTAAATATGACTAACTGGATCAGAGGACTAAATGAAAATTTTGGCCTCATATTTTTGTCAGTTGTATTTTATTGGCTTAAACAATATAAACTATTATTATTTTCATCATTAAGAACATTTTTCAAACTGTGGAAATATATGTCTATACTTAAAGTTATAGAAGTTGAATTCATTTAGCATTGACACTTTGTATGTACATTGTGTTTCTAATCAAATATTAAACTTGTTCTTTAAAAACATTAAATAAATCAAAGTAATATTTATGTTTATATTATAAATCCTCTTTAAATGTGTTCAGATCACATCTAACAAAATAAGAAACTTATTTTTTCATTATAAAATGTATAAAAAATTATAAGTATGCACAAAAGAATATTTTGAATAACAATAGGTATGCAAGAAATTATATATTTTTATTTTGTAATAAATAAATAAATTATATTGATTATGCTGATCAAAAATATGATAAATTCTGTTGATCAATAATCGCCAAAAAATTACTCTTTGAAAATATTTATCTCTATATATATTTTTAAAATGCAAGAAATTGTCTTGTCATAGCTTTATTACATATAAATTTTTATCTGATTTTCTCAGATTTTTCATGATGTTTCAAATTAAATACTGAATTAATTTTTCAATAGAATCAGTTAGAATAAAATTAATTGAATGGAATTAATATTACAACATTAAATTAAAAAATGTATTAAAATATTTTCAGCTATTAAATGCTTTCTTTTATATTTATTTATATTTAATTGTTTTTTTTATCATATATAATATCTTTTTAATACTTATATTTAATACATGCTGAATTCTAGTTTCGGGTTGTTTTTAATGATATTTTATTTATTTTTTGTGCTCATTTTATAGTAAAATTAATTCAAAATCACTTCTGTTATGTAGTATGAAGGATAATTTTATTATTTGAAAAGTAAGAATGGATAACTGTATTCATTTATTGTTCTGATAGTATTATGCATTCAAGTCTAAATTAATTATATTAGCTTAAAATTTTCTGCAGTTGATTTTGCATTTTTATGAATTTATATCTCTGCATCTTTTGCTCAAACTTTTTTCTCATACTTTTTTCTCTCACTTAGATTTGAAATGGTTCTATCTAAATTAACAGAACTTAACCTTGGTTATAACAAATTGAATAGCATTCCTTCATTTATTGGGCTTGGGCAGCATTTGCAGTACTTAGATTTAAGGTATGTTAATGAATTTTCTTGGATCTAATAATATGGGAATTTATCTAATGTAATTTTCTGGTAGTTATTAATTTTATATTTTTTTCAAAGATGCAATCAGCAAATTTTTGTTGTTGTATTATAATTTGTAAGTTCATATGATATAACAAAAAAAAGTACTTTTAAAAGACAATTAGAGTTTAAAAAAGACATCCAAATTTTTAGAATAATACTTAAGTCATTATGAATGATATTGATAATTACTATTTGATCATTTGAGTGTTATCTAAATCTTGAATCAAACCAACAAACTCTTATGTCGTCTGTACCGTTATTTTAAGAAATCAGGAATTAAATTTATTGTTTCAAACTTTTTTATTTGCTTTAAAACTAATTAAGGTTTGAAAATAAATATATTTCATGAGCAAATTTCTGAAAATATTTTGAAAAGGATTGAAATGTATCACATTCAAAAAATTTTTGAGGAAAATTTTAAATATTATTTTAAAATAAAATGACTTCATTTTATGAAAGTTTGGACTCGATGCAGTGAATTTCATAATTATCATTTTCAAAGTTTTTTAATATTAATATATATTATTTAACCTATATTTTATATTAAGAATGATAAAATTGTTTTATTTTTCTAATTTTGTCACTTGTAAACATTCTAGTTATTCGAAACCGTCTTAATACCGTTTTTTTTTCTCTTTTTCTGCACAGAAATAATCAGTTACAGACCTTACCTGCCGAAATTGCAAACTTATCTTCACTTAGAGAAATCAACATTTGTTACAATAGGTATGATTTATTGCTATTATTATCTAATAAATTGTTGAGACATTAATTTTATTTATATGTTTTCTCTTTGCAAGACAGTATCACACAAAAAAGAGAAAATATGAAGATATTACACCTCTTTTATATTTTTCAAGGGACCAGAGAATGTTTGGTGTAAATAGTGAGAAAGTATAAATCACTGGAAATGCTTGCATTTATAAAAATGCTTATTATTAATATTATTGAATAAGTATTCAATGCAAATAAATGTTTGATACTATTATGGCTTTGTATTTGTGTAATCCACAAAGAGAAAGGTAGTTAAAATATTGTAAAATATATTCTTTAAATTTTTTCATTTTTTATAAATTGGGTGTGGAATTATCTATAATGTGATAAATATCCTTTTTTTTTTTTTTTTTTTTTTTTTGCACAAAACAATTAATATTTACTAGTTATGTATTTAGAATTTTAATGACAATTTATCTCACATGAAATGCATAACTATTGCTTTTTCCCAAAATATATGATTCAAAATGGATTTCTGATTGTATCTTTTTCCTATATATCGTCATAATTATCCCCTCACCATTATTGATGTCATGGTTACTTGAAGCATTTTCGGTTCATTACATTGCCAGTTCACTTCAATTTTTACTTTCTCTTGAACAAAATATACAAACAGAAAATACCATTATCATCAAAAAATATTGGGGGGGAGGGCTCTAAATTTTGATGGATTTCTACATTGGAGACCTTCCTGAATCTTAGAAACACGATTTTTTTAAAAATTATATCTGTCTGCCACTCCATCTGAGTATTAGTGAATATGATAGTTCAAAGCTGCTTTGAGATAGACTCATGAAATCTGGTATGAATAGGGTTACCACTCAACCAGGAATTTAAAAATCATCGGAATAAACCAGGAAAAGGTGAAGAATTTGAAAATTTTCATAAAAACAGAGAAAATACAGAGAATTTTAAGTTTCTTAGTTATTTTTTTCCCTTCTAGAAAACCCCTCTAGAGATTGTAAGAATAAAAGATCGTAGTCATAGCTTCCTAAAACGAAACAATACTATTTGCGACTGTATAATACAAAAACTCGCCCCTTTTCTACTCTCTCCCCCATTTTTCTGTATAGATAACTCCAGTTCTGATTTGAGAGATAGTTGTTCTTTTCCCATGAGATTCCCGAATTGGGTTAATGAGCATCCGAAAGACTTCTGTAACTGCGTGAAAGAATAGAATACACTTCTCGGTACTTTTCCGTTAGCCGGGTACAAGCGAAAAATCGCCAAATAATGTAGAATTCCACCAAATTCGCGTTTGGTTCACAATTGGTGACATTAACCGGTTAATGGACATTTCCCGGTTAATGGAAAAGTACACTTTTCTCTGGTGGGATTAGCAACATTCAATTTACAGAGGCAGTGCGGTGTTGTTTAGTCAACCATACTTGAGTTTATTGAAGGGTTTGTTTATTATTTGATAAACTGTAATCTTATGTAAAATAGATTAGAGATTTTTTTTAACAAACAATGAGCTGCTCAACATCCGTATTTGTTATGAATTGAATGGATAAAAAGATGAATCCTGATTTTTATGAAGGGTTCGAGAAGTTCCACAAAATCCATTTATGGCATATTGTTCACTTGGTAAGAAATTAATAAACCTAAATAATACAGGGAAACAGGGACTAACTAGTCATGCCAAAAGAGGAAAACATACAAGATTGCTTGCTGCCAGATTAAAAAAGTCATCATCGATGTTGAACTTAGTATGGAAAAGGAATACAGGGAAAGATGACGCATCAAATTTAATGTCAAATCAAATCAATAATCACGAAATGTCAAATTTAATGTCCTAAAGGAAATCAATTTCGAACTATTCAAGAACAATCATTTAAAGCTGAATTTTTATGGCATTAAAATGTGTTGTGTCACATTCGTCCTTTGATGCATATACAGATATATCAGATATATTTTCTCATAAGTTCACTGAAAGTGAAATAACTAAAAAAAATGTACGTTTGGCCATATAGAAATGCCATGCCTTATTTGTTACGGATTAGGTCCATGAAACTGATGGCTTAAAATCTACAGAAATTGAAGCTAAAATACTTGAACTGGCAAAAATGAATAAATAAAAAAAAAGTAATCTTGCTTTTTAATGTTTTATGTTAAATATTAAATTATTTGTATCATGATAACAAAAATGTTTTTTGTTTTATTTCTTCCAAGTGCTTAATTTTGTGTGACTTGCTTTTAAAGAGCATGAAATGTAATGTATCCTCCTTCCCTTAATATATAAATTTTTGTCTTGCTAAATTCCAAACTTTAAATAAAGATTAAATTTCTTTCTGTATGTAAATATAAACCTTCTTTTAATATGGTATTTCAAATAATGTTAAATTGTTGCTTCTTTTCCTTGCTTTTTCCACTTCTTAAAACTATATTCCATTATAACTAGTTGATGAGTGCTTTTTGCACATTTCCTTGTATCTCTATATAAAACATAGTATAAAAAATTGGATAACATTGTGAGTCATTTACTTTGCTAATGATGTCTTGGTGATCTTTGTACAGTTTCATAAAAAAATTATTTCGCTTGTAGCTTTATTTAAAAATAAGATACTAATTCTTGGATTAAAAACCAAAGAACCTGTCTCATGCAATTATTTATTATGCTTTCTTTATATGTTAAACAAAAAGAAAAAATTTCCTTTAAAAAATACTTTTTTTAAGGATAAAAAAATAATTCTGCTTTAAATTTTCTTTTTTATAGGTTCCACTCGCTACCCAGTGCTTTGTATGGCTTGAAAAAATTGGAAATAATTTTAGCATCAGACAATCAAATAGAAGATATTGATGCAAATGGATTATCTCAGATACCAACTCTTGCTGTACTTGATCTACATAATAATAGTATTAAGGTTGTCCCACCAGAACTTGGGAATCTAAGGCAGTTAAGGTATATAATGCATTGAAATTGTCTCAGAAATAATTGGGAAATGAAATTTTAATGTTTTCTTTTTCATTTATTTATTAATAGTTTCTTAAGTATTGATCTTAGTACAAATATATTTATCAATTTGTTTAATTTATTATTTGCCTCAATGATATGCATCTTCCAAATAGAAGAGTTGTAATATAAAATTTTTTAAAAAGAATTCAAATATTTTTATTTTTTTATCATGGCATACTCATAAAAAATTCATTTTCAATTTGAAAACCAAACATTAATTTGTTTTGTTCTGAATTAAATGCAGATGATTTTTTTTTACATAATGCTTATACTTTTCAGCATTATGCTTGTTTATTTTGTGAGGGAATTTAATTTTTATTTTAACACATATTATGGATTTCCAACAGGTTTTCTGTGAAAGGTTTCCTATATGTTTTGATTCTCTTGAAACGTTGTCAAGTGATTTAAAAATTTTATTATAGTATTGATTTTAAGGCTATTGCATGTAGTCTTTGTGTAGCATAATATAGTGAGAGATAATTGCATTGTACACCTTTTACTTCCCGTACTTTGAATACTATTTCTAAAGCAATTTTTATGAGAGTTAATTGCTTTAAAATGTTAGATGGTTTTATTTGCAATTGAGAAATATAAATTATATTTTACAGATCCCTTTTGCTTGATGGAAACTTGTTTCGCAATCCCAGGCCTGCTATTCTTTCAAAGGGAACACCAGCCTTGTTAGAATTCTTACGGAGTCGTATTCCTCAAAGTTGAGACTCATAGCTCTTATGTTCTTTTCTATTTTGAATAATGTCTGTGATATTTAATTAATTTTTGAATTTACTGAAGATGTCTAATTTTAATTGATTTTTTTTATACTTTTCTTTTACTTTTTTTATGAAGATTTATTACAATTGATTTCAGGGTCCTTTGAAAATTACACTCAAAGATGATTTTATTTATACTAATTATTTTATGTTAATTTTCTCTTTTTGGTGTGGAAAAATATTGCATACTTAATTTTCAATATAATTAAATTCATTTTAAGTTGATCAAACATATATAAAATCATAAAATTTTTTGATTTATTGAGCAGTTAGAATTAATTTATGTTGTTTGTCTCTTATTTAAATATTTAATCAGTAAATACACTTTTCAAAATGATGAAAAAGTTGTTTTGTGTAGATTTATTAATAAACAAAACACTTTTCTGGAAGTTTTCCTTGCTATGCCCAAGCAGTTAAGGTTTTCAAGCATGGTTAAAATTAATATATACTGATGATCAACTACATTCTGTCCACACAATATGCAAGTAAACTTGCTTTTAGCTTGTCACATTTTGGGGCATTATTCCCCGATTAGAATATCTCAAGTGAAAAAAACTTGGAAGATAAATATCACTAAAATAAAGTATATCTGCACACTGTAATTATTTTATGAAATATATAAATAATCAAGAAAAGGATTTTTGAAGCATATTTTGGAGTAGTAAATTAGGAAGATTTAGCATTATATATATATGTGTGATTAATGATATACAGCCACATAAATAACCTTAACCCTTTCAGTAATAGTAGAAAACCACCTAAAACCACTTTTTTAGGAGCTTTTTTTCTTTGTCAAATGGCCATGTTTTGATGTTATATTAAGAGATAAAAAAGTGCTTTTAGCATCAGGTAACCAATAGCCCCATCAGCTTTATTTATTTTAATGGTATTATACATTAATTTCAATTGCCTTTATTTTTAAAAAGAAAAGTAAATTTCTTCATGCATTTGGAAGACTGAAAAGATGAGACAAAATGTTAATTTTCTCTGTTCCCCATTTTTATTATGAAATCAAAAAATATTCCTAAATAATTTTCAGAATTTATTTATAGTATTCACCCATATATTATTCATGTGTTATAACAATTTATATTTTTAAAAAGTTTACTATGAAGAAACTTTTCTTACCTTCTTAAACACTACTTGACCATTTTATGGCTTTGTAAAGACTGAATCCCCCTATTACCATTCAATAGAAATAAAAGTTACCTATAAATGATGCTTAAAACTCTTTGTTAGAGAGATGAGACATATGAGTGATCGTTGTAAAAATAACTTTTATCAGGGTAGCACAAATTATTCAGAATTTTGATGCCATTCAAATTTATTTAGTCTTTCATTGAAAAATAAATTTTGATCTCTCTGATATTTATCAACTTAATTTAATCTATAGAGCAACTATTATATAAACTTTCATTCAAATTGTTTACTTCATTTTTTTAAACGTTTGCTGTGCAAGGAAGTCACCTTTTTTGTTTTCATTTATACTAGTGTTAATTTTCTAATGTTACATATTTCCTCTTCTGAACATTTTTCTTTTAATGACCTGATGATATAAATTGGTATATCTCTCTTTTTGTAACTCGTAGTTGTCTTTTTTATTATAAATATTTAATAAATTCTTTATATTCTAATATTGCATGTTGACACATATACTGTTGAACTTTGATTTTATGTGTTTCTTCAGGTCTTTGTTGCATTTTACATTTGTCACAAAATAAATTACTTGTGACATAATTTTTTATTTATTTAGATACATTTAAAACCATTAATAATAAAATTTAGTCCATAGAAACTGTTACATCAAAGTTTTTTCTTAACATATTTTACTGTATTACATATTATACAGAAAGGTTTTTCCTATAATAAAGAATAGAATTCAATAAAGGATAGAACTTGTTTTCATTATAATATATAAATTTCTGTAACAATTCCTTGAAACTGTTATAGAAAGGCTATTAATTTTTTGAATGATAGCATTGTCTTAATGTCAACATTAAAAGCATTAATGGGACAGAGTCCTGCTGTTTGGATTCAACACTCATGCTTTCTACAAAAGTAAAAATATATATCTTCTGTTGAAATATTGCTATTCTTCTATTTTATGAAAGTTCATGTTAGCACTCGAAACTCAAACATTTATTCTGTATGTAAAATAACATATATATTCCAAATATGATGTATTATTATTAGTAAATGCTGTGATTTTACATTGTAAAATTATAAATTGCTTTTATATTTATTAGTTTTTTAATCTGAGCAATGTATTCATATTTTTCTTGATTATTTCTTATTTTATTATTATTGCATTATATTTTTTTTCTGATATTCGAAAATTATTTGTCCATAATGAATTACTATGGTGGAACATGAAAGATTTTGGTAAATAAATGTGAAATTGCAATATATATTTGCTTTTTTTATTAATAATGCTATTTATATACATTTAAAAGGCGATTGTAATTTCCATTCTTTTCAGCTTAAAAACATTTTCAATTTTATTTGATTGTTTTGCTTAAACATTTTTGAATAAAAATAATAGTTTAGTATAACAGCAGTTCATGAACTCAAAAGGTAAACAATTTTTTAGAAGCAGCAGAAGATATTTTTAAGTAGTTAAAACATAAACACACTTAATGCTTTTCAAATATTATTAAATAAAATTTTTAGATTCACTCTCAAGTGTTAAAATTTTGCATTTCATCATAACTTTATAATTTTGTAGCAATATTAATGCTATTATGTGTTGATAAGTACATATTACTATTCAACATACATTTTCCATCATTTCGATCTAATATTTAAAAAAATCACAATTTATCTTTATTATTATTTTTTTATTATAAAAATTATGTTTTCATTAATTTATAACAAAACAATAACAATTTAACTAAAATATGTTTAATCAGAAAAGTTTCTTAAATGTAAATTATGTTGTAGCTCAAAACTCCGAAATCTTCAGTCAAAATCAATGCTCTATGACATCATTTTTTGGCACATGTTTAATTTTTTTTTTTGGTTAGTTTAATTGCAAATTATAAAGTACTTAATTATAAATTATGAACTTATATGATTAATTAGCTCATTTCATCTGCTGATCAAAAATGTTTTATTTCATTTGAATATCAACCCATTGTAAAAAAAAAGAGAGAGAGAGAGAGAGTTTAATTAGAGATTAAGTTGTGATTTTCCAGTTGTTGATGCATCGAAATAAAGATGAAAAGTTGTAAAAAATTGCAATCATGTTAGCTGCAATACAGATTAAGTCCAACTGAATGAAATAATTGTCCAAATAAATGGTTGTCAAGATGCATCTTATGTTTTTTTTTGGGGGGGGGGAGACTTTGGACAAAAATGTAAAGATTGTGGAGAAAAAATGCAAAAAGTTTAGACATATTCCTCTTAGCAGAAGAGACACAATAAGATCAGCAGCTTACGTTATTGAATTTTTCAAAACTACATTATTCCAAATTTTGAGAAAGGGAAAATCCGTAAAACGAATCCATAAACGAGCAAGGAACATCAAGGCATTTCTTATAAAAAAGAATAAGAAACCAAAGCTTTGACTACCTGCGAGTGTAAAATGCAATAACAAAATTATTGAAAAATCCAGAAAGTAATTGGACACTTAAATTGAAAGTTAGGAGTAATATTTTAAATTTATTAATAATTTTTTTTTTGGTGATAAATGTTGCATTAATTTTTTTTCCAATTTTTATTATGGGACAAATTAAATTCATCAACTATTACTATTATTATAGGAATGTATGATTGTGTATGAAGGTTTAGTGAAAAGATGTATGAATGAATTATTCTAAGTTATTAACTTGTGATTCCCTTCTAGATAAAAAGATAAATAAAAGCAACAATAATATCCAAATTTAAATCAATATTTTTAAATGTGCATAAATAAAATAACTATTAGGTTTCGAAAATATAGGACTACTAAGTCCCCATAAAACATTCATCACTGTTGCATTATGTGCACTGGACAGAAGGAGTATCTTTACTGAAATTAATGTTTAACCAACAGCAATTAGTTAAGTATAAATATAAGTAAATATCATTATTTTGGTTTAGAGGTTTAATTTATTGATACATGTAGAATTATTATTCTTTTGTCATCATCAAGTGTCAAGATTTAGGAAAAACTGACTTTTAACACTGATGAGAAATTAGTGTGAAAGAAAATTTTGCACTTTGCACATTTCGGATAAAAGTGTATGTCAATATTAAAAGGCAATCAAAATATTATCATAAACAAAAGAATAAATAAATAAAATAGATTAAGCATTTTTTTTTTCTTTTTTTTTTTTTTTTTTCTTTCTATTTCAGCTGTTGATCCGAATCGAGACAGAGTAGTGTTCCCTCCTTTACATCATTGCTGAATTCGATTTTGAAATTATCTACAATATTTTATATGGTAAATTTCAAGAAAGCAGCAGTGTTATCTAATTTAATGTTCCATTTCATTTCTAGAACGTAAAAACTACCAAAACCATCATGAGTAGTCTCCCCGTAACTTTCCCGCATAATCTCCTATAAAGAAAGATCTTGCTTCTTTTTCTCCACATAAAATTATGGACTTTGGGTAAGGCCGCGAATACGTTTCATGGCATTGGTGATAGTTATGAAATATAGATCTTTAGTGTGAATCTAGTATTTTTTCTGAATTTATCGCGAGAATATGTATTTTGGAAGCCCTTTTGCCAGACTATTGATTCTACAATTTGACACAAAACTACTTTGTTGGCATAAGATAACGTACTAAATTTCATTGATTTATCATCATTTTTATGAATTATGTTTCAATTCAAGCGAACGTACAGATAGATTGACTGACATATTGCCAAAAATGTTTTTTGGACTCATGAAGTTCTGAAACGCGGAGATTCTTCAAAAGACAGTTCTAATTTTCTTACGATTACAGTTCTTTATACTTCTTATACGAGAAAATAAAAATAAATCTATCAAACTATAATCATTCTAAATTGCACATAATGTCAATATAATAGAGTATTTGGTATTAATTTATCTGCATGAATTTTAACGTGCCGTTCCTAAATAAGTATTTATTTAATGCATTTTTTAAGAACTTACAAAGATTCAAAATATCGAATAAGAAAGTAATCAATCGACTAACGGCTTAAGCCTCTTGATTTCTTGAATGTATTTTAAGAGTTAAGATTACTTTGCGTACGCATCTGTGTGTGTGTGTGTGTTATTTGATTTAAAAGAACTGCATTTACAGATTTATTCTAAAAAAAACACAAGGATCATTGAAATTTCAGAATGTATTCCAAGGTATGTGTGTGTTTTAATGTTTTCAGATGTGCTCTTGAATTAGTGTGCGTGTGTGTGTGTGTGTGTGTGTATTTTCTTTTTTTAGTTGACTGGAAATTATTATTAGAAAGTATTTATCACGTATATTTAATATTAGAAAGTATTTAATATCAACAACAACAAAGTATTTAGACCGTGTTTTAAAAAGTTCTATAATTTTTGTCCCATCCTGCTTAAAATTATTTTTAATTAATCAAATTTTAAATTCTTTTATAAATACTGCAATCAATTATCTTGAAAATAATCCGCGATTAAATAATTTGCTACCTCAGTTTATTACTTCAAAGTTGTTAATACAGAGATTAAATTAAAATCAAGAAAGAAAAATATATATTTTTGTAACTGGGGAAGAGAAAAAAGCCCCCCCCCCATTCCCTTTGAAGCTTCCAACGTTGCAAAACTTACTGTAGTCCGAAATAATTCATCCGCAATTGCTTTCCTTACATGGATTCCGATTATTAATTATATTCTCCTGTGCGATTGCATACGTATTTCGAAAAATCGGGAAAGGCTAATAGAAGCAAAAAGCGGACATAATCTTTGCTTTTAATAAATCGTATCGTATATGTACATCGTGTATGTTTTTTAAGGGTTTATATGAGTTAGAGATGAGACTGTTTGACTTAGCTTTCCAATTTGACGCAAATATACTTTACAAAGTAAGAATGTGCAACTCAAAGCGTGTTTATTATTATTTTTTTTAATACAGGTTCTTTGAAAGTGAAAGCAATAAATTTTATATCTCTACCCACAATAACTTCCAAAAATATTAGTACACGAAAAATACTTTTATTCGATTTTAAAGTAAAATAATAATAATAATAATATCAATTTATTTGTCGTGCAGTTTTTTCATCTGAATTTTGGCTAATTTTTTTAAAAATATTTTCTCGCATAAAATTATTTATTTATTTAGTTTTATTGATACAGGGAAATTTAGCCCATATTTATTGTTTCATCAATTATTAAATCACATAGTTTTCTTTTATTTTCGCTGAAAAATAAAGAAAGGTTCTGGAAAAGTTGTTTGCGCAATTTGCATGCAGAATAAGAAAAACTACATTAATGGAAAAGGCACTATGTAATTGTAAGATCGATTGCTTGGATAATTAAGCTTTCATTGGCCGGATGATGCTATGAACTCATTTCCATATGGACTATTCATTTACGCAGTAAACGAAACAAGTACAAGATTATTGAACTTACATGGCTCTAATGTTTACTCAAACATAAAGCTTAAAGTAGGTGACTTCATTGAAAAGTTAATATTTTTTGCAAAATTATGATTTTTTTTTTTTATTTAATTATCTTAATGTTTGAACAGGTTTCTTTATCAAACAATTAGAATTTTGCTTCTAGGTGTATTTTTTGGGAAGTGAAACTACATTTTATATTTGCATTTACATGCGTTTTAATGTTATTTTGCATCTTTAGATGCTGTTTTCTCAAACATAGACTGCGTCAGAATTTTCTTACAGAAAATCTCATAAATTAAAATCTAGTGCTGTGGTGGTATGTAGATTATTATGATCCATGCAGGAAGCAACAGGGCGAATGTTTTTAGGAACATTTCTTTTAATAATCACATTTACACGCTAAACAAGTACAAAGACAAGACATTCACGCGCGCGGCTTCACAGTTCAGCATCACATCTCATTCTAATTACAATCGCAATGCACTATGGGATGGCCTAATCAGGTATCGCCATCTAGTATCCAAAAGAGAAGATAAGAGTAATGCAAATGCTACATTCTCCCCCTCTGGCTCCGACGACGTCCCGGCAAGGAGACAGAATTTGAATTGTCTGGAAGTCTATTGGTTAAGACAGCGATTTTCAAAATGTGGGGCGCGAGCACACTAGAAGGGGGGCACGAGAATATCCAAAAGAAAATATTATTTTAAAAAAATTGATTAATTGACTGAAAGGAAAGCACTCATACACATAGAAAACAAAATACATTTCGACATATTTAATAAATTATTAAAGTAAAACAACTTACTAAATCATAACTTACTTAATCAAAACATACGAAATTAAAAACAAATTTAATAATTATTAGTGACTTCCTTGGACCTGTCTTGCAGAGCAAAGTTTTTCGAAGGAAGGCTTAATATTAGAAATAGCCACTCTCAGTTCTGTTTCTATATTTTGTCTTCAAAGAAGCCACAGCAGAAAATCCAGTTTCACAAAGGTAGGATGTTGAATGGTAATAGAATGTGAAATGTGCAGAAAAATCATCCTTACTCCTGCCGAAAATTCAAATAGTGATTTATTACTAAATTGTCTTTTAGTTTCATAACTTGTCGTGAAGTCTATGAATTTTTCTTTCTCATCAATTGAGAGTCCTTCGGAATTACAACCGTAGTTAACACAATATTCAAATCAGGACTCATTTCTTTCGAAGCCAAAGCTTCTCTGTGGATCATGCAATATGTGTACACTGAGACGGTTTTTTGTTTTACAAGTGCTTGTATACCTTGGAATCTTCCGGACATTGAACGAGCACCATCGGTGCATATTCCGACGCAATTTTTCCATTCTGTTTGCCTCGCTCACACAATCATTTAAAATAGCAAATAATGCGAGCGCTGAGGTTTTGAGTTCTATTGGTTTGCAGAAAAGTACTTCTTCTACTACATATTATCACAAATTCGAACATAGGAATTAAATGAGCATCTTTATTACTATTTGTTGCTTCGTCAAGCTGTATTGAAAACAATTTGTCACGCAACTTCGAGAAAAGCTGACACTGTATGTCTTCAGCTATATCACCAATTCGACGAGCAACAGTATCATTTGAAAGATGTATGGACTGCAATTGTTTTGAAAAATTATCTCCAAACATAGTTTCTACAATCTCAATTGCTGCTGGCAAAATAAGCTCTTCACCAATGCTGTGAGGTTTTTTACATCTGGCTATTTTATATGAACTTTGTAAGATGCAACTAAAGCTTTTTTATTCACAGGCAAAGTTTCTTTAAAAAGTTATTTTTGCTTTTTATATGATTTTAATTTTAATTCACTGGGTTTTTGACGTACTCACTATGAAGCGTTTCCAAATGTCGTTTAAGTTTATTAGGTTTCATGCTATCTGCGGCTAACATTTTTGAGCAAATGATACACAGGGGCCATTCTTCTTCATTTACTTCAGTACTGGTAAACCCAAAATTTAAGTATTTTTGTGAATATTTCCTTGATTTTATTTTCGGAACCACTCTCATCTATATACTTTTTGATGCTTGACTGTCGTCTAAGGCTTGCTTACTTCCGCTTAAAAATTTATTCATGAGTCTGCATAAATCTGCTATTGTGAATATTTAATATGATGAATTGCAATTAACACGAAAACATATATAACATACACATTCACGATAGATTCGATAGCGATAAAAGGATTGACTCGAATGAGACTGGCTGGAATTGAAACTTGCGTTATCGAACATTTTCCTTCTTCCTATGAGAAAACATTTGTTCCGCGCATGCTCGAGACGGCATTGGTCGTGAGGATTCCCTTCCACAAATATTGCTTATTTTTCTCACTTTTGTTTTGTGATGCTTCTGTTTTATTTCTTTTATTGTTCGAAAAAATGTATTCCCAATTTCTAAATTTAGCTCACCCCGTCTATGTTAAATTTCATTTACGAATTTTCCTACTTTCATATTCTTTTACGTTATCTCCCGGTTTGGTTTTCATTTCAAACATAATATTTAAATTTTCTCCGCTGTCATTCGCTTCATCTGTTCACCGCTCTCTTGTACAA
Source organism: Argiope bruennichi (assembly GCF_947563725.1). Lineage (NCBI taxonomy): Eukaryota > Metazoa > Arthropoda > Arachnida > Araneae > Araneidae > Argiope > Argiope bruennichi. The sequence continues at coordinate 112,740,945 of NC_079156.1, forward strand.
AATGCAAGATATGGTTTCTCGCCAACGTTGGCTCGCTTTTACTCTTGTTTTGGCAGTTAGTTAATAATAATTTAAAAACAGAATCCAAAATACTCAATACACATTATTGTTGTATACATTTTATTGTAAGCGGGGGGGGGCGATGAAAATTATGATTGAAAACTGGGCCACGAATACTGAAAGGTTGAGAAACGCTGGGTTAAGAGTAATGCAACTGCTACAATGCATATTTTTGTTCAAATATGGTATAATAATTTCTTAATATGTTCTGCAGTTCCTGAAATAGAGAATAAATAGTCTATATATTTGGAAATATTTTATAGTTGTTATAAAGCTTCACAATGCTAAAAAAAACAAAAAATTGAAAATATCAGTTGAGTCCCAAAATTTAAAGAAATACAGCTTATTTTTTACTTCAGGATTAGACTAGAAAATATATTTCTTAAGCTATCTGCAAAATTTTTAAAAATTGATTTTTTTTTTGATAAACTTCTAAACTGAAAGAATTTTGCTTTATACCTCTTTTTGGAAAAAAAAAAAAAAAAAAATCATTTTTTTTAAAAACTTTTTTCACTTTACAAGTATATTTTGGTTCCATGAACGTCTTTTTAATCTTCCTTATGCAAATATTTAAAAATATATTTCATACAATTAATTATATTAAATATGTTCATTATAAATATAGTTAAAATACTATTTTCGAAAGTTCTTCAAATAATTCATCCCGAACGTTTAAAAATAGTTTTTCAGCGCCATATTGTGAAATGATATAAAGTTTTGAAATTTATATTATCTCCCATGTGAAATATAAGGGAAATTAAAAATAACCATAATCTCGAAAACTCAGCTGTTCCTAAAAAGCGATTAATAAAAGTAAAAAAAGACATAGTTCCAATATGTGTGCATAATTATGTTTTTGACTATTTCCGTAGCCTAAATATCTTCAGCACAAAATTGAAGTAAAAAGATGCAGTTATATAAATTAAGAATTCATTTTAAATAGAAAATGAGCTCTCATTAACGGTAAAGAATTCCGGATTGATCAAAGACATTTGTTAACTACGAGTTTCTTTCTTTTTCAGAAACATTCAAATGTTAACTTGATTTTTGGACCGACGCTGATTTCGGTAGGGGTGGGAGCTATGAGAATGTATATCTCAAACTATTTTTACATATTAGAAAACGAAGTATACAAAGAAAAAGTATTGCAACTGTCAGAAAATTCAAACTCGAGATCTCTCTACGAATCTCCACGTTCAAACAAGCCGCTGTGGCCTGGTGGTAAGGTCCCGGCTTCGGAATTGGAGGATTTCGGGTCCGAAACCCGATTCCACTGAAGAACCGTCGTGTAAGCGGATCTAGTGCTCGTTAAATCCGTCTGGGCCAAAGGGGCTCCCGTTGATGTGGTGGAGAAGTTTGGAGAGGGTGTGCCAGCTCAGGTTTCGTTCTTGTCATCTGACCGCGGGTCAAAATTACAAGTTCCGCCCCAATATAGCCCTAGTGGTGCTTTAAAACGGGACGTTAATATAACAAAACTAATCCATGTGCAGACTTCCTCAAGTCCATAAAACACATTTTTTGGAAATGTCTGTGTATAAACACGATAACCCAAAAATGCTTTGGGCGAAACGGATGAAATTTAACGTGCGAATTTCTACCAAGTTTGAACGAAACCAATTCACAAGAAATTTGTCTATCTGTCCGAATATAACTGAATACTATAACTATAACATACGAGCTGGATGAATAAAAGTTTGGTTTATAGATTGATCATCTAAAGTGTAGGTCCATATCGAATTTTTCAAGAGTTTGACCATCTGTCGATCTGTACCTCCATATGCAAGTAAATGTGATTACTTAAACACATAACGTTTCGAATAAATGAAATTTAATTTGTGATCTTGCGACAAAAATTGTAATTTTGGGTTGAATTTCGGCTGCAATTGCTTGGAAAAATTCCTCCAAAATATATATTCGATCTTCTATTTAATAAATAATACGGAGTATAAAACTCTCATTTGTGAATACTGAAAATAAAGGTCTGACCACCAAGGCCTTAACTCAAGGTTCACAAGTTTATGCGAGGGGGATTTTTGGAATTATGGAATTTTCGGAATTATATCCGTGAACGCGATAACTCATAAACGCTTTCAGTTTGACGAATGAAATTTGGTGTGTGATCTTTGCATAAATATTTACATTTCTATCAAATTTTGAACGAAATCCAACTTTAAGAAATTTGTCCTTCTGTTAGAGAGCACGAAAACTATAATACGCGATGAAGTAAAGGGATAAAATTTGGTATGTATTTCTAGCATATACGGTGCAGATTTCCATCAAATTTTGATCAAATCTGTTAAAGAGTCGACCGTCTGTCTGTCTGAAAATTCTCAGGCATGCAAACCACATAGATGAATGAAAGTTGACGTGCGATCTTTTTACTGACATTGCAGATTAATTGACTGAAAAAAGGTATGTAAAATGTACATTCGGTTTCCTTCGTTGCACTAAGTACAAAATACTGATATGCGACACTCTGAAAATAAAATTCTGAGCACTCGTGGCGTTACTTCACACTTTATTTATTTGTTTATTGCGAGAGGGTAAGAGAATAATATCTTTATATGAAAGTGTGCAAAAAGTTGCGGATCACCATTATTTATTTATTTTTTAAATTTTAACCTTAACATCAACAGTATATCCGTGTGCCTTCGTGGCGGGCCGAAGAGTTAGATGGTTGACTTAACATCAACAGTAAATAATGATGAAAAATATTTATAATTCATCAATTTTTAAACATTATGACCTCTATCTACTTGATAATTTATTATGTAAAAACACATTATTGTCTTTAAAAATTTGTTTTTTTTACATCTATAAACAAAAAGACGGTGAAACCTTTGACATAAAGTTTCTTAAGGATCAGATATTAAATTTATGCACGAAATTTTATCCATAGAACTTTTTACATTTTGTAGTTTTAATATATTTGCTTGTTTTCGGTCAGTCAGTCAGACAGATTTTTTTTTGTTGAAGAATTTTATCCGCATTTTGATAGAAATTTGTAAATTTATTGTAAAGTTCAATTTCATCCACCAAGTTCAAAATATTTTTGAGTAATAATTTTCAGAAACAGATAATAGATAATTCCAAGAATTTGTTTTTTGGATTCAGAGATCTGAAAAATAAAGATAAAAAAAAAATGACAACAAATTTTGAAATGAGAGAATTACCAAAACCCGACTATAAGGAAAAAACAAATACTGCTCGAGATTACAAATATAATCTGGTTTTCAGTTAAAATGATTATCCCTGACCTGAATTAACTAAAACAAAACATCGAAGTATGAAATTTAATTTAAAAATAATTTACTATAGGGGTTACCACTTTTTTTCTTTTTCAAGCTGGTATAGCGGGCGCTTCAAATATTCTAAAAATAAATAAGAAAATATAATTTACCGCTGGTCTTTATTATTTATAAGAAATATAAAATCCAACAGTCACCGTTTTTATTATAGTAAACTGATTTTTCTGTCGACAAGACAGTGGCAAATACCTTGTTATTTTAAAATTTTGTTTGGGATGTTCATAGACTCATGAAGTTGGCCAGTTTTGCGAAACCAATTTGGATCAATGGCAAAGAACTTCTGCCTGCCTACAGCTTCTTCTGATTAGTTTAGTTTAGTTCAGCTAAGTTAACGTCAATATTTTGTTATGAAACAACATGAAGGCTATTTCGTGACAGATCAAGCATCGTGGGGAAAAAGTCAGGGTAATATCTGAATTACTACGCTAACTTCTAAACTTCTGCACTATGCTAACAGGACAACTTTCCTCAGTGAGCACAGACCTTATACATTTGGAATAAAACTATTCCAACTCGGTACACTCCAATCCTATAGATGATATTTAAAATCTCTCGGAGGATCGCGATGACATACTAGAGCATCGTAGAGATATGTCGTTTCTCTCTGTATACCAGAATGATGACAGAAAAGGTATAAGATAATATAATAATTCCCATTAAATTATTTTTTTTGAAGTTTGCATTTGTGGTTAAATTGAGAACTTCTTAAAAAAATTCAGAAAGTAAAAACTAAATAGAAAGCAGACAAGCCTCTTGATGAGAAACCGAAACTACTTTGAAAATAACTGTAACCTTCAAAATTTTATTTCGATTTCTAAATATAAACAGTGTCAAATTGTTAAAAGATGGTTAATTCCTTAGTTTTTGAATTTTCAAAATGTGTTTTCGTACAAGAATGATCTCTTTTTGTTTCTTCGTTGTGCATATATGTGCTTTATCTCTGTTTAAAGAATCGAAATAGTTCTTGAAACATCGTAACTGATGATATATATGCTTTCTCTCGAAAGCTTGCATTGGTATAAAATTAAGATATTAAAACTATGCGATACATACATATACACATTTTACTTTTAATAATTTCCATTTTCTTAGAATAGTTATAAATAATTTTTTTTCTATACAAATGTAGCGACCAATTTAACCAGTATAGTAAATGAATTCTGAAAGTTTTTGTATTAATGCAAAAATATTTATATTAATTCCCGATTTTCAAAATGCTACTTAGAAAGGGTGAAGAATATACCGCATGCAAAGCCTTATTTTTGGGATAATTCTCAAATATACAGATTAAGAATTATTAGAAAAGTGCTGGTTTAATGGAACAGGTAGTTTTACAACATTTTTTTGATGTTTTGCGATTCCGTGATTAATATTCAAGAATTTTATTTATTGTTTTTTTAATGAAAATCAGATAGTGTATTTATATTAAAATTATTCCTAAGTGATTTTGTTTAATAAAATCATAATTTTGTATCTCTTAAGTCGATTATTGTATTTTAATGAATTATTGATCGTTGTTTTATTAATTGATAATTCGTAAGGCATTTTTGAATTTTTTTTTTTGCATCATTATAAATTATTTACATATTATTTTACTTATAAAAAAAGAAAGAAAATTGTTTTATTTTAAATCTTTTCTAATTTATTTGTTTTAAAATTTTATGTTATCTTGAAAAAGAAAATACTTATTCATTTCTGAATTATGAGAATATGTGTATAATATTCAATTTTATATTAAGGTAGAGAAAACATTATTTATTAATTTTAATGAATAGATTTTTTAAACAATTAAAAGTTAAAATTGTCTTACACACTTTGAATCTATTCATATTTGATATATTATTTTTTAATTTATAAAATTTTATCATTGCTATTTGTAATTAGCTGTACTGTTTTCTTAGCAACTACTGAATCATTAAAAAAAAATGTTTTTTTTCTTAAGTTGCCATTTATTATATTAGTAAATAGATATAATTTTTCAATAAATATTAATAATTAAATTACACTGTTATTTAAAATAGGCTATGTTATTAATGCTCAATCATTTTAGTCCATTTATACACAGATATATATAAAAGAAATTCTGCATGTAGGCATTTTATCATTGAATTTTCCATTTCATTAAAAGGTTTAGAATATTTTAATTTTTTAAAATTGTATTTTACTATTATTACTTTAATAGAAGCAAACTATTTTGTTCATCTAAAATTAAAAAATTAACATTTTCCAAATTTGCAAAATTTTTTTTTGTATTAATGTAAATTAATATAAAATTTTAGTAATGGTATCACACCTTTCCTTGGAACTATTATATACTATACAAATTTCTTAGTTAAAGCTTTCAGCACTGTTGAATTTTGAATTTTAGATATTTGCAAATTTATAAGTTATCAAGAAATTTCATAAATCAAGATTTATTAAAATACACAAATATGTGGACACTAATTTTATTTTATGTTTACTTTGTCCAAAATATTTGTTTCTATTCTATTAGGATTGTATTCAGATATTAATTAAATTCTTTTAGATATTTGACAGCCATCTTTTTAAATTCATTTTTTAAAATTTTTTTTTTTTTTTTTTTTTTTTCATGTTTGAACAAATTTTTTTCATCTGTTATGTCTTTATTAGAAATTTCTGTAGCATTAAAAAGTTTTCATTTATTTTAAAGTTCTAAAACTGTTAAGTGATATGGAATATATTTTAGTTTAAAACAAATCTGAGGGTTACTCATTGTAATATTTTGTTTCTGTTGTTGGCCTCTGTATATAATGTTTATATTACATTACTTTGTATATATTACATTGATAGGAGAAAAGAAAGAGACAAACCCATAGTGAATTCATATACATATAAACAATAAATAAAATAAAGTTATATATATATATGGGGTGGGGATATATATTTAGTTCATAAAAAAAAAAGGAATGAAATAAAATATCTATTATATGAGCTAGTTATATAGTTATTTGTTTTGAACTGTATAAATATGAAGTGTATAAATATACATGAATTCATATTTTATGTATATAGTTTAGTTTCATGAAAGCGTAAGTCTACTTCACATGCAGTTAAGAATTTGCCATAAGAATGTAATTGTATTGATTATATATAGTTATAATCAAATCCCAAAATTAACAACTTCAGATCTAATGACATTGTAATTCACATTCACTATATATTTTATTATATTTTCTTTGTTATTTTTCATTAGATCTAATTATTTTTCTTTCTTTTACAGTCCATCTCTGGGGCTTTCATGTTTTATCAGCAGTCTCTATGTTCATTCAGGTGGAACCTGTCAGAGCTTCAGTTCTGGATGTATTAGTCTGTTGTGTAGATATGGTTGTAAGTCTAATAGCTGATTTTTTTTAATGTACTCTTTCTTTTATCCAGATCCTCCATCCTTCCATTTTTTTTTAATTCCTTCTATTTATGTAATGCTTAATAAAAGTGCTAATTATATTCTGAAAACATTTGTATGCTGTTGAGTTAAAATTTTCTGTTTCTTTTGGATTTATAATATGAAAATGCATTTTCATTTCTACAACAATAATTATATTTAAAAGAATTATCAAATTATTTAAAGAATAAAAACTGAAAAACAATAAAAGTCAATCAGTTAAGATACTGGTATAAAGTTTCTCTAAAAGTCAGAAATATACCATTATGGGAAAGTCCTAGATTATTTTACTTTAGAATAACTTCAGAATGTTACTTAGGAGTTTTATTTGTAATAAAGTCAAAATATCAGAATACTGAATAGTATCATGTGTGCTTATTAAAATCTTTAAATAAAATTTATTTTACAAAAGTGCAACATTTTCAGAAATTATTGCTTTATCATATTACAGATAATGTTAGAATTATTTATTCAGAATAATTTAGTTATTAAAATTCAAATTTGTTTTAAATGTAAATTATAATTTTTACTATTTTGTTAAATTTTTTTATTCTCTAAAATTTTGCTAGATTTTGCCTACAGAATATATAAATAATTGTATGTATTGTATAAATAATTGTTTTGTATAAATAATTGTTGTTTTGTATAAATAATTATTTCTAACTTTATTTTATCTCATAAATAAACCAATTTCATATGATGGAATACATCGATAAATTTGACTTCCTCACACTACTTAATACATTTAGTTTTATTTTACAAATTCAGTTTATTTCAGCTCAATACCGAATGGGTGCAGATTGAAGCAATAGATTTAACCAGTGATGGTTCTGCTTGGGGATTTGGCATAACAGGTGGTAGAAGCACCGGAGTAGTTGTGAAAACTATTGTTCCTGGAAGTGTCACTGATAAAGTAAGATGTGTTTTGACAGAAATTTCATATTTTTTCTCTTGCAGATTTACAAGGTTCTTAATTCCCTACTTGCTTGCTGTTTAACTTTAAAATTATTAGAAGTTAAAAGCTCTAAGTATTCTTATTAAAGTGGAGTTTTGTTTTCACTTTCAACACATTATCAATCAATAATAAATTGTGATTGTTTGTAATAACTATGCTCTCAAAATTTATCTTGGATCAAAACATGCTTGAGGTTTCTAAGTTGCTGAATTATTTACAATTTGTGATTAAATGTCTCAGCAAGTTTTTTTAAAATAGTATCTGAAGGTGAAATATTTTGTACTACATGTATCTTTGAAAATGGCTATCAAATAGTCATTTGAAGCTATTTTTTCCCATTAGATTTGAATTGCTACTGTTATTAAAATCCTAAAAGCCCATAACTCCATTATACTTTTGCAAATGATTCATCAAAATCTTCATCAAAATTTCTTCAACACTGCATAAATATCATTATGTTATCAGCAATTGCAACAGAGAAGTGTGCAGCAAGTTTAATAATTATATAAATTAAAAATAAAATTTAGATGCTAATTCTGGCATATAAACACAGCATTGGGATTAATAAATATTGTATGGAAACTTTTACTTAGTTTTGTTTAAATATAATTTTGTTATTAATTTTTTTTATATATATGTTTTTTATTTAGGATGGTCGATTACAAATAGGTGACCACATTATACAAATTGGTGACATAAATCTTCGAGGTATGGGCTCCGAGCAAGTGGCAATGGTATTACGACAATGTGGCCCTCAGGTTCATCTGATAGTTGCTAGACCTATTGAACCTACTACTCCTGAAGAAAATCTTATTCAGAGTGCTTCAGCCATTGTCCCAACCAGAATTTTGAATGAACCAGAAGAACTGGAACAACAATTAAATGTTTATCAACCGGGTCCTAATGGTTTTTCAGATCCAATGATGCAAGATATGTATTCTGTTGAACCTAACGCTTTGGTAAGTTTTTTTTTTTTTTTTTTTTTTTTGTGTATTATGTAGCAAAAGCAGAAGTATTTATTTAGTATTTAGAAAATGCAAGAACTTTGATTTGTATTTTGTGTTAGATTAAAATTATTAGAATGCTTAAAGAACTATTTACTGACTTATTAATTTTCTGGCTTTAATTTGAAATGATTTTTTTTTTGTTTGAAATAATTTTTTAAGTAAAGCTCTTTTAATGATGTTTGCATTTTAAAAATTTGTTTTTTAATTGTAAGTAACAAATATATTACAGTCTTAAATTTTTCACAGGTACGAAAAGAATCAGTTGTGTATAAAAGGAATGAAAGAATGGACATGGAGAGTTTTGAAGTAAATTTAGTCAAGGATCATCAGGGCTTAGGAATAATTGTTGCTGGTTATGTGTGTGAAAGAGGCAAGTATAATGGATTTCTTTTTATCAGTAAATATTTTTAAGGATAATGTTTTCATGATATATCCATTAATGGGTGTTATTTGTCATGATATGACATAGTTAAGTTTTATGACAAGCATGAACATAAAAAACAAAAAGGTCAAGATAATTCCATTTTGATATCAAATATCGTGTAAAGAGATATTATCTATTGTAAATATGCTCACAACAATAAAGTGACTTTTTAGTATAGTACAAGAGAGCGAGGGGGGAACATTGAATTTTGAATGTATAAAATTTTATACAGAAATTGTTTATTTAATTTATCACTGTTAATTTTATGCTCATCTCTTAATTAAGATCATGCATGTCAAAATTTCTTTTTACAGAGAAATTTATAAACCATTTTTCATTAAAAATTCTTACAATTTTTTTATTACTTTAATATAATGTTGTTTATTAAATTTAAAGAATTTTTTTTAAAGTTTAATTTGAAAAATTTAGAAATAATAGAAATCTATATTAATTGATAAGTTTTTTTTTCATTGTTACACAAATGCTTTATACTGAATTTGTGCTATGATTTTTGCTACTTTTTTCATGAAAAGGCTTTAAAACAAGTCAATGGTTATTGGATCATATATCAATGAATTAAATAGCACAATTAGTAACTTCATATATTATTTTTAATTTTCTTAAAAAATTGAACATTTTGGTCAAAATGGGTCTCTGTGAATGTTTGTTTTATAAATGACTCAGAAGGGAGGAAGTATATTTGAAAATAATTATTCTCTTCTTCAAATTATCATAGCTCTCATTGTACCAGATATTATTCCACTTATAATGCTACTTACATATTTACAAATTTTTCTTTTATATGTGTGCATATACTCTGAATTGATTTTTGTTCTAAAATATTTCACAATTGCCCTCTGTGTGTTTTTACCATTTTTTTTGTTAATAATTTTCATTAAAACATTTGTATTTAAGCAAACATTTCAATATTTTTTAGATATTTCAGATGATAAATTTCTTAATGCTTTGGAAATATGTAACTTTCTGGAATTTCTATATATTGTATTGAATTTTAATATTTTGTTATGCTTTATTTTTAACAGAGGACATATCGGGTATTTTTGTGAAAAGCATTGCTAAAGGAAGTGTAGCAGATCTGTGTGGTCAAATTAGAGTGCATGATCAAGTTGTAGAGGTGAATTGTTTTGTTTCTTTGTAGCATATTAAATTAAATTTTATTGTTTACTTCCATAATACCTAAACTTAATTTTAAGACTTAGTTTTGAAAATATTTATTTAATTTTGTACAGTATGATGTGGTGTAATTTGTTAAAAAAATTCTGATGTGGAATGTTTTTTTTTTCCTGTTATATATTTTAAATCATATTTCAAAAATTTGATATAAAGAAGAAATAAGTACTTTCTTTAATATTCCCTCCAAATGCATTTATAAATTCTATTCATTACATACCTATATATGCATTTTATAGCATTTATTTATGATCAAAGCTGTTAGAAAAAGGAAAATTACATATGAAATTGATTTAAATACCAAATATTTTTATTCAGCTGCTCATACCTTTTCCTTTCTATTAAATTCAAATATTTTTATTATTTGAATTAAAGTTTTTAAAAATTGTAGCTTACATACACAAATGCAGTATTTTTGAGTAATTTTTTTTTTAGTTTTCGTGTTTTGTAATTTATTAATATAAAGTAAAATAGATTAAAACATATTTAAAACTGTATTATTGATTTTTTGTAAATTGAAAAGCAGTAGAGTGATGTTTAAAATAAAATTAATTTTAAAATAATTTTTAATAAATTAATAAAATTAATTTTAAATATTTTTTTTTGAATGAAATTCTTATTGATTTTGAATAAGGTTTTACAAAACGACTATTAAGTGTATATTGACATTTTTTGTGAAGGCGTTCATCTTGTGTTGTAATTAGAATGCATTTAAAATTGTTGTATATAAATTTGTTTTAGGTTGATGGCCATCCTCTGAAAGGTTATTCGAATTGTGAAGCTGTAGAAATTTTGAGAAATACAGGGAAATATGTTAAACTCCAACTAGCAAGATATAATCACGGCTCAAAATTTGATCATTTGCAAGAAGCCATGGGTAAAAAATTTATATATATATATAATGCCACATTTAATGCATTTTCAACTAGAAACTCAAAATATTTTATATTATTATGAAATGATGTATTTTATGCCTATTTAAAATTAATTTTACTGTTGAACTTTTTATTTTCACATTTTTGTCATGTCACATTCTTTTCTGATTTTGGTTATGTTGTTCATGTCAAAATATGTCCCTTATGTCTTGATATGAAGCTAAGTTCTCTCAGTTATTAAGATTTTCTTTACATCAATTTTCAACTTACAATATGTTTTAAGCTAGAAAACTAGACAGTTAATATTATTGCTTTATGATTCTGTTCAATTTTTAAAATTATTTATTTCTTTATATGTTTAATATCTTTGTAAATGAAGATATGATATTTGACAAATCTTCCTTGTGTATTGAATTTTGAAATTCATTCACTTTTTGCAGGAATTATGCACAACTGTGTATTATCCTGCAGTTCTTATAATTATGTTATATGATTGTGATACATGTAAATTAACACAAGTTCATTGATTCTCTGTTTAAATTATTATTTATTTTAATTTTATTCATAATTGAGTGACTTAATTTTCTTCTTAATAAGGGATTTATATAACTGGCTATAAATGCATTATTTTGCTTATTGCATTAATGCATTATTTGCTGATTCATTTAACTTATAAACAAAATTTCTATTATTACTTTTTTACATATACAAAGAGAAAGTATTGTATTTATCAAAATATTTGCTCATAATATTTTAATGAATCTGCATGTTTCAAACTTCCCTGAATTTTATATATATATATATATATATATATATATATATATATATATATATATATATATATATATATATATATATATATATATATATATATATAATATATATATATATATATATATATATATATATAATATCTGTCTGTACTGTGAAAATGATGGATTAAAAACATGTTGAATTAAAGCAGTGAATAATTTGTTCTCTTATTATTAAATTTGTAGATTTTTAAAAAAAAATTAACAAATTCATCAATCGTAAATCCATCTATCTGAATACATGTGAATGTAACAACTTAAAAACATAAAAAGATATATGGATGAAATTTAATGTATGAATTTTTAATCAGAATTATTGCTTTTGTTAAATTTTGGACTAAATCTAGTATAGGAGGAGGAGAGGGTCATTATTTGTTTTTGTGCATGTTTATGTTTATATGATGCTGGTAATTCGAGAATTTGATTTACTTGAATGAAATTTAGCACACAGTTCTTTTGAGTGAAATTGTAGATCTGTTTCAATCCAGTTGATTGAAAAAAAAAAGAAATGTGTACTCAGTATTTTTTAAAAATTATACTATGAAGTATAAAACATGTTTTACTGCATCACCCTCATGTAAATTTCATGTAAAATGCCTGTCACCTTCATCAAGAGGAGGATGGTATTTAAATTTACAAACTATCATGATCTTTAAGGGTTTGCTATCTGCCTCCTTGAATTAATCCGATCTGCTAAGTGTTCAAGGGATGTGGAGGAGAATATAAGGAGAAAAGAAAGTGAGGGGGAAAAAAACGAGTTCTTTAAGTATAGAGCAAGTCAAGGGATGAAAACTATCATTTTCAATATTGCATATTTATCTTTTGTTACTTATGAACTATGCTGTTGTTATTTTTATAATACACTTTTATTTTTTAATAGGTTCAGATAAAATTCATTCTTCATATGATTATACCAGTGCTTCCAGAAAATCCATTTCAAATCCATCTGTTCCAGACAACCGTAAGTTTTCATGTTGTTGTTCTACAGTATCACTAATATTGATAAAATTGTACAAGATGTTCATTGTTATTGATAGTAAAATGAAACTATAATTTATTTATTTTTGTGTTTAAATAAAGTTGATCAAATGATGTTATATAGTCTTCCATACTATCTAAATAATTTTTCATTTATATTTATTCATTTTTTCATTTATATTTTTTTCTCATTTATATTTATAGTTTTTTATATTCATTACACATTTTTAACAAAAACATTAGACAATGGCAGTTTTGAAGTTGTAAACGTTTTTCTACTACTGTTCTTTTAAAAAATCATTTTAAATGTGGCATTAAATTAATAGAAAGTAAATCGAAATTGTACTGTATTCCATTCCAATCTGCTTTAGCAAATTGTGAAAATATATTTATGGGGCTTTTTTTTTATTTGTTTTGAATATAGTATTGTAGTTCATTCTTCATTTTTATGGTAAATTACATGATTTAGTTTTATTTTTGTTCTGAGTTATTGTTAATTTATAAAATAAGTACTTATATACAGTTAAAAATCTACTATACTGTGAGCTTATTTGAAATTTAAATATTTATTAATAGGATTACAATTTTCTATGGTACAATTTTCTGAAGATGGAATTTAAATTTAGTCAATTGAATAAGTGTTTAATAGAAATTTAAATCAAATTGGTAAATTGATCAATGGTTTTTATCATCTTGCTATCTAACTTTTAAAAAATTGTTTTTCTATTATTTAGAAGTTATTTTGTGAATTATATTTAGTATAAACGCTAAAATAGTGTAACAAACATTTTAAAGACATTGCATTTTTTTAATTTATAGATTATACTTTGAGTGCAATAAATATTGAAGAAATTAAAGCCAAATGGGAGAAAACTTTAGGTCCCAGAAGTGAAATAATTGTGAGTTTTATTCTTTATTTATTTAATATTTTATAAGATTTTTTAACACAAATATATTAGTTTTTGAGCTTTTAACCAGTTTTTTATATTTATTTTACAAGGTACAAATATGTATAATTACCTGATTTAATTCTTTCTAATTACTATCACACACATGAAATTTTAAAAATATAATCTCTTCAAAATGCTATCTATTAGTTATGCACTAGGGTTGATTTTGAAAAAAAGTCACAATCTTTGTTTCATATAGCAGAAATGTATTGAATTGATAAAAAATATAATAAAAAAAACAGTGGAATTGATATTCCATTTGGGAGTGGAGCTTAGCAGTCTTCTTTTAATGGATATCCAAAATCACTATTCAGTTTTATGCAATTTTCTCAAAAATGAGACATTTGAAATAATTCAAAAATATTTAAATCTAATTGGAATAACATTTTGAAGAAAAGTCATGGCACAACAGTGTAAAAGTCATGAAAATAGTCTTATTCTTCTATGCCCTTCAGATATTCTTTTTATTGAATGAATGAATTTAATACTATTTTAGTTGAATATAAGCATATATTTTGAAAATAAATGGAAGAGAATTTTCTTTTTATCCAGTGTTATGAACAAAATTATATTTTCAACATGAACAAAAAATAATGTAAATGTTTGAATTGCTTTAAGCAATTTTTTGGTTTCTGTGAATCTTTTCCTGGCTTTAATATACAGCATTGTAGTGTAAATGGCTTCTAAATAGGCCTTTTTTTCTCTAAGTACTTTGTTTATTATTGTTAATTTTTTGTATTGGGGTGATTGAATAGAATCACAAATAGCTAATTTTTCAATAGATTTTGAGATTTTATGACAGCTAAAATATAAAGAAATTGGAATTAATCTTTGTTGTATGCCTTTTTTTATTAGCTTTGTGGTAAGTTTATAATGCCCATGTTCTCCTACAAATCTAAATAAGAATAAAATAGAATACAATGACTTTAATCAAAGTTGCTTTAAAATAGCTTAAATGATAATTCTGCTAAATTTTGTTACTTTGTGTTTGCCATTCATTCTTAACCAATAAAATTGCAATTTTGGAACTTAGGTTTGTAATATGTTAATATAAATGAAGACAAAAGATGATATATATTTTAGTCTAAATTACCTTCTGTTATGTATATTTATCAAGCTATTACAGCTCAATATACCTTATGGTGTTGAGTAGGAATTAAAACTTGAAAAATTGAAGTATCTTCACATAATTTTTCAGTTTTTGCACATTTAATGCACATTTAAAATTTATGAACCAATTTTTATTTAAAAAAATATAAAGTTGAATATTTAACAGCTAATGCTATAATTAATAAATAAAGAGAAATTTAAAACATTAATAAAAATCAATGGATTTTTGATGCCTTTTATGATTCTTATGGCTCAGGTGGGAGTGGAAGATAATCATTATTCCTTTGTGTATGTCGTTTTAAAATGTGTGCGTGTTCGTCTTAAAACTTGTGTTACAATCTATTTTAATAGTTAGAATATTATTGTAATGATCCAAAATTAATCAAGCATTTAATATCAAAGTATTTAATATTAAAAGCGATTATTATATAAAATTTAAGTAAATAAAATACTATTAATCCATGACCTGAAAATTTTATTTTGAAATTTTCAGGTGGCATCTCTTCAGAAGAATGATAATGAAGTTGGATTTGGTTTTAATGTTGAAACCCGAAGAGATGATCAATCCATTCTTCATCATTTTATTTCAGACATATGTAAAGGTTATAGTGTGGATCGCAGCGAAATGCTATTTATAGGAGATGAATTATTAGAGGTAATGGTAATTTAATTTCTTTTTCAGTCTAAAAATTTTTAATGAAATTCTGTTAATTCAAAATCTTTTTTCTCTCACACTTGGGAATTTTTTTTGATGCAAACTATATGATTTTCCATGTCATAATTTTCTCATTATTAGGGCCAGATAGGCAATTGCTTAGGGACTCTGAGCCCTTGAAAAATATTTTGTGGTGTTTTCAAAGATTTCATTTTGTGCTTCTATATAAATAATTTTTTATAAATTTGTGTAGATTACTTTTTTAAAACATAATAAAAATTTGTATTGATAAACTTACTCAAATTAAAATCAAGCATAGTTTATGAAACATTATTACAGTGCTAATTGCCAATTAATTAAAAGTTTACAGTTTTATGTTATGCTATTTTACAATTATAAAAAAAAGTGGTGTTCTATAATTTGATGGTTTATTTAAGTATTATTTAGACTATATTAAAAATAGTTGTATTATTTTTTACTTTTATTATTTCAGATTACTTAAATTTTTTTTAATTGTGCATTATTTTTATTGCAATATACAGAAACCAACTCTTTTGAAAGTGACCCACAGTTAAATAGTTTGGCATTTTAACTTGATGAAATTTGTCACTTAAAACTACTTATATAAAGATTAGATCTAACTCAATAAAAATTTGTTTTTTAAAGTTGAAGAAAGGAAAAGGGGTCTTGAAATTGGCATTGCATAAGAGTCCCTAAGAGGCTTAATTTAGCTGTACTCATTTAAAAAATATCTAAGATATTTTCACTTTTAAATAAAGATTTCTTAAATTGCTATGTGAAATGTTCTATGTTTTATTAAAGTATATATTTTATTAGGGCCATTCATAAATTATTAACCACAAGTTTAATTAGGGGCTTTAAATGATCAGTTCATTGTTCTGTTTAGATTAATTTGAATATTCGATCTGTCAATTTTTTTGAGAAATAAAAATCATGCTCAAGAGATAGCATGAGTTTTAATTAACCTACAACTTAATATAAATAAAAATAAAATCATAAATTTCCCATAGTCTTAATATGAGTATATGTAATAGAAAAAGGCTTAAAGGATGAGCAACTTTTCTTTAACATGCTTTCCAAACCATCATATTCAACAGAATTTTTATTTTTATTTTTAAAAATAAGTACTTATGTGGGGAGAATACAACACTTTTTTTTGGAACTGGATTTAAATATTTAAAAAAATAAATTTTGGCCTTCTAGAGGGGTTGTAAATGATCTGATAAGAAAATTTGAAAGTTTTATTTATATTTATGATAATCTGAAGAGAAATATTTTTTACTGAACCATAAAATTATGTTACTATTGAAAATTCGTTTTGGAAAACTATGCATTAAATTTCTTTTCCAAGTCTTTTTCAGTATAAAAAAATTATGGTACTATCTGTAAGAATTAGGTTATTATTTAGATTATTAAATAATTATAGATTAATTAAGACATCACTTTGTATTTAATGGTTCATCATTTCTTCTGTTTACATATGTTGTCTTATAAATTTGTTGTAATAGTTTATCAAATAATACTAAACTTGGTGTTACATTGAAACTGCTGTAAGAAAATTATAATTTAACTTATTTTAGTGCTTTTGTTATTAAGAATATTACTCTATTTGGTTTCTGTTTATTAATAAAATCCTTTAAAAACATTTGATCACTAATGATGAACCTAAAGTCAGCTATTATCTATTCACTATCTGATTTCCGTCATCATAGGTTGGCTGCTATGAAAGATAGTAGAAAGCTTTTCATCAACTGTATGCAAATACTTCAAATCGGCAAAATATCATATGTTATATTTAGTTTAGACAAAGATTTGAATTCAAGAATATAATGAAATTTTTTCAGACTCTGACCCTCACTTTTAATATTGTATTTTAAATTTTAAAAGAATAAAAGGTACCCACTTATTTTGGCCAAATATCAGTGTATGAATTTTCTTATTAATTGTGTGTTTTTAATTTGTAAATTTAATCTATTTAAGAATATATAAAGATAATATAATAAGAATACATAGCTATCTTTTTAATCATATATAAAGATAAAAAAATGTTAGGAAACACTCTCAATTTGATCGATTTTTATGACTAGAGAAGATATTATTAATAGGTAATATTTACATTATATATAAACTATTTATAACAACACTTATCAGTTATTGCGAGTCCAAAAAGTAAAGGAAACTAGGAGACATTTAATGTTCTTGAAACTCAGAGGATATGGAAAAAGTTTAATATAAAGTAAACGTAGATTAAAAAGAGAAAGAGAATAACTACTTCATCGTCTGTCTGAAGGTCTGCTTCTAGTGCATGCAATACCATTTTCAGGTCTATTCTTTTATATCTTTCTAATTGGTTAACGTTTTTATTTTTATTTCTTTAGTAAGAATAGATGGACCAGACAATAACAATTTATAAATTAATATTTTAATGTATATTCCAGAAATATTTTAGCATTCAAGATATTATTTTATGTGTGTGCCTGTGAAGTTAATTTTAATTTTTGTTGAAAGACTATTTTTATGTGATTTATTATTTTTTTCCTAGGTTAATGGAAAACAACTGCGGGATACAAAATATTCTGAAATTTTAACCATTTTTAAGTCATTACCTTCCAACATAATATTAGTCTGTGCTCGATCTCATCATTGGGCCAGCAATTTGTCTTTAATTCCATGGTCTGAAAGACTGATAAAAGCCAAATCTGATTCATACCTTGCTCTTCGGAAATGTCACAGATCTGATCATAATATGAATAGAAGATCTCTTGAAATACTTTCATCTTTGGCAACGTGGAGTAGTGAACCACATTTCATAGATTTGGTTAAAGGAGATGATGGCTTAGGATTCAGCATTGTGGAATATAAGGTTTGATTTGTAGTTTTATATGACTATTAACTTATCAGAAGAACTTGTAATTATAAAAGTTCAACATAAATTTTATCTCAGAATACTTTTCAAGTATGTTGTGTTAATATAATATGAAAACATTTATAATAGATTTTTATATTATAGCAGCAATTTTAGCTGGAAAAATTGGAAAATAATAAAAATATAATAAATGTATTAAAATACTATTAATGTTTAAAAGTCCCGTAAAATTCTTAATTTTGTCTCTAGGATGTGTTAATATTTATATTTAGGACTAAAGGACCATACTGTTGTTCTTTTTTGAAAATTTTTAATACATGATGCTTCTAAAATAATAACATTCTTATCTGAAATGTTATATCATTAATCATTTAAATATAAAATTACTTTTGATTTATGGTTCACATATTTTTTTATTCACTTCAGGGTGTTTTTTTTTGTAATATTTTTCTTATATGATTTGAAAGTAAATTTTTTTCATCATTTATTTCAAAGTTTAACAAAAAGAAATTAAATAAATTTATTTATTATTTCATATAAATTCTTTTCTTAATAATATAAAAAAAGATTTAAAATAACTGACTATAAAGATAAATACATATAAAGTTTAGAGAAATCATCTGAATTTATATAAAAATTGTATTGATTTTGCTTTTGTTGTAAAAAAAAGTTATTTTTAACTGGGCCTTTAATTTTTAATGCCTCTTTTTATTTATATTTATTATAAAAATGCATGATTTATCATTTTTAAGCATTGCATTGACGAATGTATGGCTATTTCCTAATTTATTTTATTTCACAAATTATTTTGTATTCATTTTTATTTGTGCATGTTATTGTTGCAAAATCTTAGATAGTTTAATATGCAAGAGCTTATAGATTACATTTGGAGATTATTATTTTAGTTTGACTTGCTTAATGGCTTTATTAGAATTTTGCTTTCTTTGTTATAAAGTCAAAATAATCTCCTATTTATTTTTTTAATGCTTCCTTGGTATGTATATTATAAGCCTTATTTTATTCCTAGGTTATTCTCTGCATCAAAATGAATGAACTTGACATGTTTGCTGTTCTTAAAATTATCTCATCTGGCTGTATTTTTGGTATATTTTATTTATTTTTTTTAAAAATTTATTTATTGGCACAATACTAACATTATTCAGCATTAATTTTGGAACATCTTTTTTCATTATGTTATTTTAAATTGATTTATAGATATTTTCACTTATTAATCAATTTAAAGCACCAACAATATTTATTTAATTCTGTAAAATTTTGTTGGAAAAAAATTTGTGGGTTCTTCTTTTTTTAGGAAAGAATAAGTATAATTTTGATTTTTTTAATTCTTATTATGCACTCATTTATTTAGTTATTCAGCCAAGCGTGTATGATTAGGTAATACCATTATGCATTTTCTGAATTTACAGAGTAAGGAGGAATGTTCTGTTTATTTTAAAGGAATCTGATAAATCAAACTTCTTAAAATATTTTTTCAAAAACTTATTTAGTAATCACGAAAATTGTATAGCATTATCGTTTTTACAAATTCTTTGATACATTGTTAGTCATTCATACATATCTAAAATTTCATGTGTAATATCTTTATTATATCAGATATATTAGAACATCAATAGTTATTGATATTTGTAATTATATTTATTATACAATAGCATTAAAATTTCATGTGCTTTTAAATATTTAAAAAAAATCTTAGTTAAAGCATTCATTTCTATAAATATCTTAAATGGGATGGGCATTGATATAACTACTTTGCTGCTTTGATAAAAATGGGATGTATGTTACATAGAATTTTCCTGAAATGTTAGAAATACTGTTCAAATATATTTCAGCAACATTTTAATTTAAATAATTTTTAATTTATAACTTTTTTAGGAAATTTTATTTTTTTAGGATTTAAATTATTGAAAATGACGAATTTTATTTGAAAATGTCAAACATTTAATAGGAAGAAGAATGGTGAAAGTGTGTTTTAAAAATAAGTATTTTCAAAATTGCATTGAACTCGGCATTTTTAAAGAATTAATATACCTCTTAGAATAGTATTTTTTTTTTAAATTTTTTTTCTGGAATAAAATTATTATTATTCTTTTTAAAGGATAATGCAGTTCCCAATATTCAAGATGAGAATGTAATTATTGTTTGGAGTCTAGTTCCTGGTGCTGCTGCACAAAAAGATGGTAGACTTTTACCAGGTGATAGATTACTCTCTGTAAATAACATTAATTTCCGCCACACAAATTTTGAAATGGCTCAACAAGTTTTGAAGCATGTACCTAAAGGAGTTGTTCGTTTAGGAATTGCAAAACCAATCACTCTGTCAAAAAGTGTTCCTGCTAAGGTAAATAGATTTCTTTTAAAAGATTTTTTTTTCGCAATCTTTTATGTAATGGGTGTATTTTATATTTTTGTTAATATTCATTGAATTTAAATAATTTTTATCAATCTTTTACAAAAAAACTTAATTTTTTTTATACCTCATATTGTAATGTATATAATGAGGCAATATTGCAATTACACAAAGTTCCATCTCAGATTTATGATGAATATGATCTTTTTAGTACTGATTAAGACTGAAAAAAATTAGAATTATATTTGTGGGTCTATGTCATTTATAGAATTATTTAAAAAATACATAAAGGAAAGTAAAGAAAACAGTAAAGAAAAATGCTATGAATTAAGTAAAATTTTACTTATCCTTATTCATAAAAGCTTAATAGTCAAGCTTTAATTTTTATCTGTGTAGTTCATAAGATTATTAGGACGTTTCAGATATGATATCCAGATAATGTTTTATGTGCACACATGCATTAAAAATTACCTAATGTAATATTTGGGAATACTGGTGAAATGAAACAGCTTTTTACTCTAAAAATAACAAACATATAATTTTTAGTATATTTTCTTGTTTTATTTTCACATGACTTTATGGTGAATTATATAATTTATTTTTCAACAGATATCATTCAAAGAACCACTAGAAACTCAACAAGAAATAATTGCCAATGGATCAAATCTCAAAGTTTTTGTAAGTTCTTGACTAATCAGTTAACTAATGATTGTTTTATTTATTTTGGGATTGAATTAAAGAGAAATATATAAAGTAATTGAAATCTTCTTCATGTTTTTGTTCATATTGTTTTTTTTAAATGAGTTCCATGATAGAAATATTATTTTGAGTTTTGTAATGCATTTGATTACTGATTTGATAAGTCAAGTTAGCTGATTTCTGTTAAATAATAGAAAGCTTGGTTTTTGCAAATATTTGTATATTTTAATATATTAATGAAAAAGAAGTTTTTGTTAAGAAAAACGAAGGTAACAAAATTGGACATTGTTTTTCTTTTAAGATATTTGGAAGCTATTTGAAATTATGTGCAAAGAAAAACAACCCTTTTTTTTGTGAAATTCTTCTAATATTTTGAAAATTTAAATTCTAAAGTCCAATTTATTAAGGTGATTTAGAATTAATAATGTTCTAACTATTACCCTTTGCTGAAATTTTAAATCCTATATTTTTTAAATTTTAATTTATGCGGTTTCTTTCATTTTCAAAGTTGCAAGTTTTAAAGATCTTTTAAATATAGTATCTTATATTTGTATAAAAAATTTTATAGGAATACAATGGCATTTGTCACACATATGAAGAACCATTAAACATGTATGGAACAAGATCCCAGACACCTTCATCACTCTTCTCTTTTGGGAATGACTCCCGTTGCTCAACTCCTTTTAGTAGTCCTGGTTTGTCCTCTAGTGGGAAATTGTGGGGTTTTGAAATACCAGTTTTGCCTTCTGCCCTTGAAAGAATAGTCAAGATCAGGAAAGGAAACAATAAACTAGGTAAGTAATTGTGCATTCAGATAAACATGTTAGAGTAGCATTTCTCCTATTAGAATAGCTAATATGATTTGCATTATTTTAAAGGTCAAAAAAGGGGTTTTGAATATTAGAAAATAACATATAATGAACATAAAATTATAAGTAAATATTTATTTATTACTAAAATAATACTCATTAATATTATTTTCTATTTTAGGTTTAATATTGGATATGGTTGACCGAGGGCAGAATGGAATGATTGTCAAGTCTATCCGTCCAGCCAGTGCTGTTGAAAAAGATGGAACTGTACAAATTGGAGACTACATACTTGGCGTCAATTCCGAAAACATGCGGAACATCACCAGATCTCAGGCTAGAGCCATTATTCGCCGAGCTGAATTGACAAGTTCTGACATTGTGTAAGTTCAAAGAAGACAATTTTTTTTTCTTAAGGCATAGTTTCAGAAATGAATTACAGTATTATGGCAACTTATATCTCATTATGTTTTGACTCAGTTTGATTTTTTTAAAATTATACATCGTAATTTGGGAACTCTTATTTATTAAGTTAGAAATTATTTGAAATGAATCCTGGTGATGTATTTGTTTAAATTCTACAATTTTTACAAGATTTTACTTAAACTTCATGAATTATTTTGTGAAGCTTATGTAACAACCTGAGTTAAATAATTTTATATCATGAAATCTCCTTTGTCTTATTTTTTTTTGCATGTAGTTTCATAATTAAAATAAATAGCATTTATTATTTTGCATATCAGAAATTTATTTTAGATATTTGCATTTCTGGAAGTATTAACTGTGAAATATTGTTAAAAAAATTTCTTAGAACAGTCATTTTACGTACCTTATATAATATACTTTTTTCTTCTTTATTTTATGTAGAATTAATTGCCTATAGTAACCAATTGATTCACCAGGAATATTGGTTATATTTAATTTCATTTAAATTGTCTAGATATAATTTCATATCCATGATTTTATCAAATTCTGAGACATTAAAACATTTTGTTGCCAACCATGTTATTTTAGTTGTCTTACATATGTTTTACTCTTTTTTTTTTTTTTTGCTTAAACATTCCTGTTAGTGACCACTCCCTTTACAGCATAGTGTTATTAAAATCACGATTGTACAATTCATCTGTCTTCTAAATTTCACAAGATTGTAAAATTACTCAGATATTAAAACAGAATCTTTTTAGCTTTCAACTATGAAAGAAAATCACTGATTCAATATTTGATGAAACAATAGAAATAGTTTAAATTTCAATGTAGCAATTTATTTCTCTTATTGGAAATAAATATTTTGAAAAATTCCCAGAATTTCCGAATACTTTTATGACTATTAAAATGTATTATTAAAAAAAATCAATTCTTTAAATTTTGAAAGTGTACAAAATTCATTTTTATGTAATAATATTTTCGGAATTCGTTATGGAGAAAAATTAAAATTCAGTTTAATTTTTAGCAAATTAAATTTTTAAAAAATTTCTTCAAAGTATACATTTCCCCCTTGCAAGATCAAATATACCATATTTGATAATTATTGATCAAATGTTTTTGGTCTGTAGGATGCCAACATGCACACACACACACACAGAAACACAGGCATACAATCATTTATTTTTATTAGTAGTAAAGATTTTTAATTTGTTCTTTGTTTTATTTTTACTATTTATTTTTCTTTCATTTATTATATATTGCTCCTGTATTTTAATTATTTGTTATAGTGTATTATTTTATAACTAGAACATAAGGTTTGCTTTAGAATATGTTGGAATTTAAAATGAAAAAAATAGGCGGACATTATTTCCAATGATATAGTGGTAATATAAAATATCAGTTTATTTTATTGATTAATGATTAACTTAGATATACAGTAGAGTGACACTAGTGTAGTCGCTTATTACTTGCTAGTTTAGCTTGATTTAATTGTGCCAGAAGGCTCACATGAATAGGAATATTTATTGGATGTATTGTGATGGATTTCTGCAGAATAGATAGTATCTTCTAACATGACTATTCAAAGTATCCACACAGTTGAAATCACATATGTTGATTGAAAGAACATAAAAATAAATTTTTTGGTATTTTCTGCCTCGGTATTTTTGTTTTTTTGAAAAAATGTTAATAATTCATTGCATCACTTTCATTTATTTGATGATAAGATTTTTTTACAGACAGAAATGTGTAAATTGATAATTGTTATATAAATAGTGTGAATGCTTTGCTTATGTGAAAACATACAATATTCTAGAATTTAAATATGGAAATTATAGAATAATATGTCTATGCTAGAATTATTTAAATTCATATAAATTAATTTTGTTCTATTTGTTTTAGCATTAAATATATTCCTGGAGGTGATGCAGCTGTGCATCAGCAGTCTGCAGTTTTAGCAAAGATGCATGAAGGCAATGTCTCGCCAACTCCTTCTATTATATCTCGACAACCATCCCCAAGGTAAATTGAAATACTGATCATTATTAACTTTGGCAATCATGATTAGTAGAATGATTTAATTTATAAATTAAATTTTTAATGAAAAATAAAAGCAAGATAAATTAACATATATAAATCATTGAAAGAAATAATTATCATGAAATAATATTAATATTGTTGTTTTTCTCATTAACTCTTGAATTTTAAATTTTGAAAATTTTTAAAAAATATGTGCACTGAGAAAAAAACTAATTTTGTTATGAAAAATTATAGAGGTGATATAAAATTTTAAAATCTAATTGTTTATTTTTTCGCCAGTTATTATTATGCAGTTTTTTTAAAAAATTTAAATGCTCTTAAAAGTTCTTTACAAATGAAATTATTCTTTTAAATCTCATATATTTGTTTCATCAAACATGTCTACATGTCTTAAAATTTTATGAATTATTAATATTAAAAGTTGATCATTCCTTTGAATTTTTCTCTTTTTTTATCTTCCTGTTAAAGAATTAATTTAAAAATATTTTTTTATAATATTATGAAGAATTAATTTCATTTCACCTATAATAAATACATTAATTCTTATGATTATAGAATTTCAATTTAAACTACAGTTTCAATTTATATTATAGCAATTTTATTTTCAATTTAAAATATTTCTAATTACTTTAGAAAGAGAAAAGTCTTTTATCTCAGTCTCCTTATGTCAGCTTGCTTAGAGAATAAACATGAAAAACTCTTGTAATGCAGAATAACCTTTAAACTGAAGCCATAGAAGCGCCCCTGTCTTTTTATTATTCAGCAACTGGTACCAACTAATAGGATTATTTTATTGGATTGTCTGTAGCTGGTCCTTTGCCTCTGCTACTAGTCTGAGCTTCTGCACTGTATTTTCCCACAGAACCTGTGATTTCTAAAATATTTTTTTAGATTGTTATTTTGTATATTTATTATTTTATTTATTTCTTTTCAGAGTTTTTCCAGCTTATTACAGGTAAGAAATGGGATTTTTAAAATTTACTTATTTATTGAATGAAACTAAATATTTCATTTAACTGTCCATTCATTTTTTAATAATCAATATTAATTCAATGAAATTATTTAATAAATGCTTATAATTTTGTCTCTATAATTTATTAGTGCCATGTTATTAATAAAAAATAGTTTATAAATAAAATCTGTGTACCTTTTAATTTTTTTAGTTTAATTTTTTTAATTATTTAAATTGGGTTAATTATTAAATTTAATAAATTTGCTGGTAAACTTGATTTAAATATGTTGAGTTGATAAAATTAAAGATTAACATTTTACTAAACTTATTTAGATTTTTGTATTAGTGAGGTATAATTTTATCATAGACAATTATTTCTTTTTTTTTATTATAGTTTTAATATTTTTCTTGAATAAATATATTTTTGTTTTTGCAATAATTTAAATTAAAAACTGATAAAATTGTTGAGTAAATATAAATTTATTCAATAAGAAATTATTAATATTGTTATGCAGTTTCTTCTTACTTAACAAGCTTAATTTTTTATTAGTTAATAAATTTTTAACCAATAATATAATAAATTTATATTTATATTAAATATATAT
Organism: Argiope bruennichi; assembly: GCF_947563725.1. Lineage (NCBI taxonomy): Eukaryota > Metazoa > Arthropoda > Arachnida > Araneae > Araneidae > Argiope > Argiope bruennichi. The sequence goes on from NC_079156.1 coordinate 112,767,456, forward strand.
TTATTTTAAATATATATTTTTCAAATCAGTGCATTTTTTACGTTCTGATGAATTAAATGCTGTTAAAATCTAAGAGTACTATTACAGTGATTTTTATTAAATTTCTGTTTGATCTCTGTTATGGCTTTTCAACTTTAAATTATTAAAATGAATTTTAAATTGCTCTGCTCTGTTAAAATTGCATCCCCCCCTCTAAAAACTTGTATTTTCAAAATTGCAAATAAAAATTGCTATTAAAAGTATGTAAAATAAGCTTTGAATTTATAATATATTAATAATAACTATATTTTTTGCAAATTATAACCTCTCTTGTTTATGATGAACAATTTTGCTTATACTTAACAAAAATTTGAAACTTCTTCATGAATATAATTTAATATTGTTAATTTGATTACTGTAGTAATTTGCTTTTGTAACTATAAGTATGCCCAGGAGCAGACATGTTGTGGGATAAGCACAAAAATTCAATGACTGATGATATATTGCATCGAATTCGTACACGGTGCAAGGATCTAACGATTGCATTCAGCGACGCTATGTACAATAAACCATTGATTGCTAGCGAGGATCTTTGCGTTGTCATTGCCAATTTACCATTCAGTCATTTCGGTATGAGTTCGCCAAATCGAAGTGCATCTGATTTAATGGACACCGAAATGAATCGTGAACTGCAGTACGATATTGCAGAAATGGCAGCGATTGTTATTCGTAGTATCCCACTACTGACGTATGAACAAAAAATCATTTATGACCGCATTATGCTGGCAGTTTCGGCGGGACAAGGTGGATTCCTTTTTTTTTTTTTTTTTTGATGCACCAGATGGAACTGGCAAAACATTTCTCATTTCACTAATTCTCGCTGAAATATGATCTAATAATGGCATCGCATTGGCCGTTGCATCATCTGACATGGCAGCAACTTTATTGGATTTAGGCAGAACAGCTCATTCAGCATTTAAGCTGCCACTGAATATTCAAAATAACCCAGACGCAGTGTACAACATAAAAAAACAATCGTCCATGGCCACGGTACTGAAAAAATGCAAAATTATCATCTGGGATGAATTTACTAAGGCACACAAACATTCTCGCGAGACGTTAAACAGAACTCTCAGAGATATAAAAAACAGCAACAAACCATTCGGCTGCAATCTGTTACTTCTTTCAGGTGATTTCAGAGAAACACTTCCTGTCATTCCACGTTCAACGTACACTGATGAGATCAACGCTTGTTTGAAATCATCGCTACTGTGGCGTAATGTTAATAAAGTCCAGCTAAAAATAAACACGCGCGTCCGAATGCTACAAGATCCATCAGCTGACACATTTTCGAACCAATTGTTAGATATCGGCGATGGAAAAGTTGCTGTCTATGAAAATACTGGATGCATAAAATTGCCCACTCATTTCAGCACTATCGTTGATTCGCAAAATGCTCTCATTGACCGCATATTTCCCGATGTACGCACACAATACATAAATCATGCGTGGCTGGCAGAAAGTGTGAAAGTCGACGATTTAAATTTCAAGATACAGCAGTCGTTACCTGGCGACTTGGTATCATACAAATCGATCGACACAATTTGCGATGCTAACGAAGCTGTAAATTATCCAACAGAGTTTTTGAACTCACTGGATTTGCCAGGCATGTCACCACACCTTCTACGACTGAAAGTTGGATCTCCGGTTATTTTACTTCGGAATTTGAACCCACCACGGCTGTGCAATGGCATGCGATTGGTAATTAAAAAAATTGATGAGAAACGTTTTCGAAGACACCATTTTGAATGACAAATTCCGAGCCGAAAATGTTTTGCTGCCACGAATTCCAATGATTCTCACAGACGTGCCAATTGAATTCATACGCGTTCGATTTCCTATTAGATTGGCATTCGCAATGACAATCAATAAGTCGCAAGGCCAAACGATGTCTGTTTGCGGCATCGATTTGGGCACACCATGTTTTTCACACGGACATGTTCTCGCGTGGGCAAACCATCGAGCTTATTTGTGTTGGCTAAAGACGGACTGACAAAAAATATCGTACACTCAATTGCTCTTCGAAATGAATATTGATTTTCTTTATTTCATTTTTATATTTTAGGATAAAATATATATTACTTTTTTCACTTAACTTTTAAGAGATCAAACAATGTATATGTTCGTTACGTTAATGAAATACATTGTATTGAGAAAATGAATGGTTGGCGCTTTTTTATTTTTATCGGCGATCATCGTCTAAAGCGCTCCATTCCTCTTTCTGTCATAGATCCCATTCCCACACACAATACATTCGTTATTTTTTAATGAACAATCGAAATATTCACTAGAAATAATTTATATGGCAGAACAACGTTTGCCGGGTCAGCTAGTATGTATATATATATATAATATTGTAAATTAATTTATATAATGGAAAAGATAATTTTTAGAATTTTAAGATGATTCAAAAATGATTTTGTGCTGTAGTATTTTTAGAAATTATGAAGGGGAAAAGTCAAAATTCCACTTAATTTTTTTAATTAAGTGAAATTAAAAAAAATCTTCTAAGATTTACATTTCTACCCTCTAACCTTCCAAAGTATATATGTACCAAATTTTTTAGCACTCATGCTCATTCATACACTTTTATTATTTTTAGAGATATGCATTTTTTCCCAAACGAACATTATTAATAAAAAAGACTTGAATGTAATATTTTATTTTTATTCTAGAAGAGGAAGAGAGCTAAAAGTGATTCAATCTCAGAATATGAAAAAGTTTTATTTATCTTGAGCAATATTTTAAAATGGAAGAATTATTTTATGGTTATATAGTGCCTTCTTGTATCATATGATCCTTTGATGTTTTCCATTTTCTAGGTCACCATATTTCTCGCATAAAAGCACAAAGAGCACACCTGACCGTGATGATGCTGATGGCCAGATTTCTCCCTTCAGTTTCCTGAGTGAGGATGATGTTCTAGCCACTCCTTCGTCTTTGTACACAGACAATTTTGATTCTTCTTCTGATGATCTTCTGCTTGACCAATCTTCAGATGGAGGAATGAAGGAGGGGGGAGAAAAAAGTGAAGCATTTCCCTCTGTTGAGGACAGAATTTTGCTTTTCCAAGGAACTAAGCATCAAGTGCCTTCTAAGTTCAGTAGGATGTCAACGTCTCCCACAGTTTCACCTGTTCAAGGTTAGAACCTCATTCAGAGATTGATTTTACGTTGATGCAAAATAGCTCACTTAGTTGTAAATATTCAAGGATTTGAACAGATATTGAATTATATGTATATTTTTAATTCAATATTTTTTTTCAAAAAGAAAACAAATTTTAATTTTTGGAAATGTTAATATTATAAAATAAAATGTTTGCACATGAAAAATTATGAAATTTTGAAGATGATCGTTTATAATCAGAGCTCTAATTGACAAAGTTTTTATATTAGCCACCTATGGCAACCAGCTTGTTTGCCCAGATTATTAACTTTTTACACTGTTAAACCATTGGCACGGAAAGCATTTTTTTAAAAAAAATTTCACATTGTGATTTAATGTGATTAAAAAAATTAATTTAATTAAATAAATGAGCTACAAGACACCATGGATGCAAATTAAAAAATTATTCATAAAAAGAAACAAAAGCAGAAATAAAAATCCTGTTTTGGAGTTAATGTTAAAAGAAAGTCGTTTTTTATTTTGATTTTATTATTAGTAAAAGCATGCTATTAAATAAATTGATAGATGAGTTTGAATTTCATCATATTAATTTCGTAAGCATCGAATTAACTGCAGCTTTTAAAACGCCTAAAGAAGCAATTTGAAACATTAATATATAGCGATCTGTTAGCATTTCACTGTTGCCATTCAACAATGAGTAATAAGATCTATTTCTGTGCCATGTACGTTAACATTATATATATATATATATATATATATATATATATATATATATATATATATATATATATATATATATATATATATATAATATAATAAACTTTGTCTCAATGTATGCTTTTACATAACAATTAATTTCTATATGATAGCTAATTGTAGTCACTTAATGTTACAATGTTACATATACAGTGTAATAAGAGACATTATTTGTAAATGCTACCAAATATAATGTTTTGCAAAATGGAGTTATATCATATTCTTTGCATGAAATATACTTTCCTTTTGAGACCAAGAGAAAAAATTAAGTTTGACTTTTAGAAAGCACTTTTATAGTAATTTTCGTAAATTCTGACATTACTTCTGTGATATATTAGGGTATGCCCATTAAAGTCCTCCACCCTAGGAACTTCTGAATGGCTGCTGCTATATTCATAAAAGTGGTGTCAGGTACTGTTTGTGGAGGGGTTGCGTATGCCGTCTGTTTCAGGTATCCTTACAGGAAAAATTCCAGTTGAGTCAGATCAGGCAAATGTGGAGGCCAATCTTCGGGAACCAAATAATTTTCCATATCCAATTATTTGGTTCCCGAATTCCTTGGCGAAGTGCTGTTTCACTGGAGATGGCTTGTGAGGAGGCGCGCCATTATGTTGAAACTTCAGATTCCTAAGATTAAAAACAGCAGGTTCTCCACAAGATATCGGGTATTACGTTCTGTAGCAGTTGTAAATATCGTACACCCGTTTACGTGTCATCTTAAAATATTGGGCTGATCATCTTGATATTGTAAATTGTACACCGATCGCTAATAGCAAATCGCATTTGATGTCGAACATCGATAAAGCTTCTAGGATTTTTCAGCACCCATTTATAGTTATTGTAGTTACCTATTGTTGATGCCATTCCCTGAAAAGCATGCCTCATCCGTCCACTCTAGATCTGTTAAGAATATTGTCTGGACCTGTATCTGATCCATGACGAAGTTGCACCAGTTGCTTAACAGTCGAAGTTGCATAGAGTCGCTTAATATCCCCATCCAGTAAAACTTGTTGATTCTAGTATATGGATCCTAATTCTTTAAGAATTTTCCAAACTTGACTTTTTGTGAGACCATAGTTGTGAGACCATTGTTGATTCTATATGGATCCTAATTCTTTAAGGATTTTCCAAACTTGACTTTTTGTGAGACCATAGTGTTTACTGATCTCTCTTGTGCTGCATTTCGGATAAGCTAGGATCCGATTGAACTTTTAGTTCTACCTTAGACTGTCTGTCAGATCGAGCTCGATTAGTTATGCAGCCTGTCTCCATTAAAGATTTTTCAACAATTTAATGAGATGGATACGAGCCTGCAGGGAAACGTTGCCGGCACAATTTTGCTGCTGATTTTGCCTTTCGTCGACATTTACCATATAGTAAAACTATCTCACAATACTCCAGCTTTGGAAAATCGCTGCATGACCATGAACATCAACGTACTACAACTCGAAGAAGATGTCTCTTTTATAACTTGCTCAGCTGAACAGCCTTGACGTTTCTTACGTATTTGCATATGGCAAACATTTCGAACACTAAGTGCAAGTTGCGTTGATGCGACACTATTTTACACGATCTGCCTATTGCCTACTCTATTTGTAAAGACAACCAGAACAAGGATGCAGCCCCTGGGATTTCAATCACAGTCCTTTTGATTGGGGATCACGAGCGAATACCACTGTGCCACATTGCGGTGTCATACCGAAAGATAATAATTTCTCCTACCATTCAAGTTTTGTAGCGTCATAGTGCAGGAAATCACGAAAAAATAACGCGCGTTTTAAACGTTCTGTTTTTTTTTTTGTATTAATATCTACAGGTGTCTTTTCATAATACATACATGATGCTCTTCATCGTTGTATTTCTTTTCTTTATCTTGTTTTACTTTCGAGATAACTCCCCAGTTTCCATCCAGGTTGTGCCGTTGGCAACTTCATTCAGTAGCGCACGGCTAATTTACTTACTATACCTAGATACCATTTTTACCATTATACTTAGGGGCTGCGGTGGCCTGGTTGTAAGGTCGCGGCTTCAGAATCGGAGGGCTTCCTAATTCGATGCTGCCAGCTCAGGTGTCTTCCTCGTCATCTGACCGTGGTTCAAAATTCCAAAGATCATCTCAAAATAGCCTTAGTGTTGCTTTAAAACGAGACGTTAATATATAAGTACTGTTTGACAATGGATTGTAAAACCCTCCGGGGTTTTGCGCATGCATTTTAGGATGGGTTTAATTCGTGAAAATAGGGGTGAAAGAAAAGATGAAAGGAGATGTTTACATTTAGCAATGAAGACTCACGGTTTTATGAGACGTAAACATTACAGATAATTAGTAATACCGAAGGAAAAAGGTACTAATGCACAATAAAACATTTCAGAGCAATTTTTATTTAATGTAAGGGGCATAAACATTAAATTATGAAGAATAAATAAAAAATTTCTGTTCTTAAAATTTGGTAATTATTTTTTTTTATAAAATAATAATCTTTTTTTTTATTTTAAAATGCTTCGTTTTTTATGTTATTGAATTTTTTCGGAAATATTTTAAACTTAACAACAATAGATAATCGAGAGAGTATTCTATTTACAACATTTTATTTTCATTTAAAGAATTGCTGTTAATACAGAACGTCTTAAAAATATTAAGGAACTTTATTATTAATGATTTTTCAACTTAAAAATATTATCATTTTTAAATACATTACATGAATTAATTTGCAAAATTTTACCTTTATATATCGTCTTCCTCCCTTTCCGCCTTTCCTAGGATGGCTTCGCTTTCACACTCGCTATCTCGTTCTTCTTCATTTATTAAAGAAATTTGAAGAGTTTCGCACATTTCTTCAATAATTTATTCATTTCCATGTCTGCTGTGGGGTTGATATCTCTAATTTGCCTTTTTATATCTGTCCAAATGTATTCGATTGCATTTATGTCGCAATGGTATGATGGAAGGCAAAGTACTTGAAAACCGTGTTCTTGTGACATAATATCAAATCTATAAGTCTTAAATTTGGTAGCATTTAATTTTATAAGTTGTAATAATTCTATTTTTCAGGAATCAGGTTAATGAGAGATGGAATTTGCTACCAGCCAGTCTAAAATTTCTCTTTTGTGGCTATTTAAATTTGGAACTTTACTAATCTGTACAGTACGAAATGGGGCGTTATCAATTACAACCACAGCATTTTCTGGCAAATTCGGGATCAGTTTTTCTTTCTTCCACTTCTCAAAAATTTGCGAGTTCATCTGCCCGTGATAGTCCCCTTTCGTATTACTGGCTATATAGATGAGATTTGCTTTATACAAAAATCCAATGTAGCCCCCAGCACAATAATGCGACGTGAAGTATTTCCTGTTTGGAGTATGCCATCTACATTTTCCGACTGCCAACATTTTTTAAGAGTCAAGTTACTATCAACTCAAGTTTCATCAATGTAAATTATTTGTCTATTTTCTGTGCGATATCTTTTTATGCTTCTGTCGTAATTAGGGTTGCGTGTATTTGTTGTGATTCCAATTATTGGGACGTTTTAGAAAAATAATTTTATTCACATTTTAACTAAAGAAATTAAACATTTGATTTTTACTACAAGCTTCACCGAGGCAGTGCGCGCGACAGCGTTCCGAAGAGGAGAGATAATAACTTTTTAAAAGCTTCGCGCGTCATACTTGGATGATGAGTGGCGCGGCAATTACGTCACACACAGCCTCGGTAGAGCCTGTAGTTTACAGATATCTGATATGATTTATGATAAATATATACGATTTATATATATGATAAATATATATAGAGGCATTCACTACAAAGCATCCCCCTAGTGACGAAGGGGACGAAAATTACGTGGAAGTGAATGCAATCATAAGAATCAATGTATTGTTATTCAATTTTCTATTATATTATAATGAACAAGAATTATAAAATATAAAAATGTTTTAAATTTCCTTACTTAGTCGCTTAGGAAAAGAAACAACTCTGCCATATTTGGTTATTTTTAAATTTTTAGAGTTATCATTTTGTTGGAAATTTCCGTTTGGCAAAGCTCCTTTTGGTGGTGTTTCCGAAATTTCATAGGCAGATTTGCATCTGTCTATGGTGACAGTTGCATTTTTACCATTTATTTTTATTACAAAATTTTTTTCTGTAAGAGATTTCACTAAGTGAATTCTCGAATAAGGAGAAGTTAATGGTGGTCAAACTCTATCATTTCTAAGGAATATGTGACTGCATGAAGTTAAGGAGGGATTTATGAAAAATTTAGAACTTCCATGAAGAATAGGATTTGTTGGATTTAGTTTTTTTCAATATTGAGTTGCATTCATAATAGAATCAATACTCAAAAGATCAGATAGTGAACACAATGTAGTACCATATACGAGTTGAGAACTAGTAGCATTGAGATCTTTTTTTAATAGCAGTGCAGTACGCGCACTTTTCAAAACTATACGCAAGGTTTCTGTCCGCTTTATAGTTTCGTGAGCCATAAGAGAACCTTTAAGATGTCTATGTAGTCTTTCTGTCCTACCATTTGATTGTGGATAAGTATGCAGCTGAATGCATTCTGTGACTACCTAAAATATTCGTAAGTTCACAAAATACTGTGGTTTCAAAATTTCGATCTTGGTCTGTAGTGATTGTTATTGGTGTTCCAAATCTAGATATCCAACCAGGCACAAGTGCTGGTGAAATGGTCTCAGATGTCGTATTGATTGTTGGAATCACTTCAGACCATCTGGTAAATCCATTTATAATCGTGAGACAATACTGATAACCTTCAGAAATGGGAAGGGGTCCTATGAAATCGGGATGAATGTGAGAGAAGCGAGCATCCGGTTCGGCAAAAGGTGCTAAGAGGAGCTTTGGTGTGCTGAAAAGCCTTAGCTCGTTGGCATTTGACACATGCACGAATTCGATCTCTTATATCTGATTTCATTTTTGGCCATATAAATCGTTTGGAAATTAAATTTGAGGTAGCTGATGTACCAGAATGAGATAAAAAAATGGACATTTTCAAAAATTATTTGTCGAAAAGCCTTTGGAATGAAAGGTCTGGGTTGGGCTTGAGACATATCGCAAATTAAATGGATATCTTCCAAGGAAAAATAATGTTTTTGCAATTTTAAAGATGTGTTTGACTGTAATAATTGCTGCAACTCAGTCATTCAATTGCTCTTGAGCAAATTTTTTATAGTCCAATTTTAAAGGAGTTGTGATCGCATCGATTTATATTCGCGAAAGAGCATCAGCAATTATGTTATCTCTTCTGTTAACATGACTGTCAGTTGAAAATTGTGATATGTAATCTAAATGTCTCAGCTGACATGTACATTTTTCAGGTTTTTATTTGAATGTAAAAATTAGGGGTTTCTGATCGGTGTAAATTGAGAAATTTCGACCCTCAAGCATATGACAGATTTTTTTTTTTATCTACGCATAAATAGCATACAATTCCTGATCATATGTGGACTTGTTTCTCTGACTTTTATTGAGTCTCATTGACAAAAAGGCAGTTGGTTCCCATTTATAATTGCACAATTGCATCAAAGAGCTTCCAATTGCTACATCTGATGCATCCGACCAGACTTAATTCAGCACCAGGAATGGGGTATTTTAATAAGATAGCATTAGTGCCTGTTTGGCCACAGTAAATGCTTTATCTGCTTCATCAGACCGTTAAAGTGGATTTTCTGGCTTTTTTGAAGGGCGTGAGGATTTTATTTTTATTTTTGTGAGCTTCTAAGGATTTATTCAAAGGGTCTAAAATCTGAACAGCTTTAGGAATAAATCTCCTATAAAAATTATGCATGCCTAAAAATCTACGCAATTGAGTTATATCTGAATTGCTTCAACACGATCAGATAATGGTTCTAAACTATTTTATGAAATTTGATATTCTAGAAATGCTAAACTGCTATGCACCAATTTACATTTTGAATGATTAATTGTCAATCCATAATTACACAATTTAGTAAAGAGAGCTCTCAGATGGTACATATGCTCCTGATGAGTTTTTGAAGCTATTAAAATATCATCGATAAAGGCATATAACCCTCCAAGTCTCTAATTACTTCAACTATAAACTTTTGAAAAGTGGCAGAAGCGTTGCATAGACCAAATTGCATTCTTATGCTTTCAAAAAGACCGAAAGCAGTAATTATTGCGGTTTTATGAATATCCTCGGGAGCTATAGGAATTTCGTGAAATGCAGTTACAAAATCGATATGTGAAAAAAATTTAATTACTATGTAGTTCACTAGCAAAATCAACTATACATGGGATTGGATATTTATCTTTGACCGTTTGAGCATTTAAGGAACGATAATCGCCAACCGGATCCAATCTAATGATCTTTTTTTTGGAACCATATGTAATGGAGATGAATAATTACTGCTTGACGGGCGTATGTGGCCTAAATTAAGCATGTGTTGGAATGCCATTTTGGCAATTTTGAGTCATCAGGTACCAGACGTCGAGCTTTGGCAAATACAGGTGCACCAAATTTTTGTATATGATGCATTACATTATGCTGAACGATTTGGTCCATGGAAGGCGATTTAGTTAAGTTAGGAAATTCACTTAATAGCTTAGTATATTGATCATTGCCACATATAGTTTTTGCAGATACAACATTAGCATTTTTAAATAGAGCATTGCATTTTAATCTAGTATCATTATCATGCAAACGTTTTCTTAGACAAACTTTGAAGTTGAAATGATACAAAAAATCAGCACCAATTATTGCTCTAGAAACTTTACAAATATAAAATGGAAATACAATATTTTTTCGAAGTCCTAAATCAAAAGATAACAATTTTTTTCCATTTTTTTTTCCCATTTTCTCTATTGGTGAGCCATTTGCAGCATGAAAAATTTGAATGGGTTTTTGTTATATTTCATTTTTATTTGCCGGGAAAATACAACAGTCACTTCCACTATCTATAAGGAAATAAAGTTTTAGTTTTCTATCAAATATGAAAAGGCGACAATGTTGTGATGTCTCAGCGGGCAGAAGGTTAGTCTCTTCTAAGTCTGCCTGTCGACATTTCCCAAGAAGGAGCACGGCTTAACACACTTCTTAGCGTTGTCTTGGAATTTTTCATGATACCAGCAGATGTCCTTGGGCGCAGAAGAGCTGCGCTTTCGAAAGCGTAAGTGATTGCGTCGTCGAGAGACACTTCTTGATCTGCGCAAAGATGCAACTTCTTTTCGAAGTGCCCTAATTTCCTCAATAAGATCTGAGTGAGAATTAGCACTATTTAAGAATCTAGAATCAGAGCTTGAAACTTCTGAAAGAAAACAGATATACCACTTCTGGTAGTGTCACTTCCAAAATTCTATCAGCTATTTCTGCAGCTTTAGTGATTTTGAGAGGAGTGATAGCTGTTAGAATAGATTGCACGTTATTTGGCATTTGTTGAAGAAAGAGTTCTAACAGTAGAGCAACAGCAATGTAATGACTTTCCGCACGCTTCTGCATAACACGAAGTAGCTCGCTGGGTTTCCGATCTCCTAATTGTTCGAAGATTTCGGATTTCTTGAGATTTCTATTCTCCGCATCTTTTTATGACCTCTGATTTCATTTGCTGGTAAGGATCCTTTTCATCAGGATTAATTATGATGTTACGAACAATAGATGCAGCTTCATGTGGAATATGCACAACACTGTAATTAAATTTGGTTTTGTTTGCAGTTACATGCTTTGGCACTGCTAAATCAAATGTAACTTCCACCATAAAAAAACCAAAGTTGCGGATCAGCATAATTAAATGGGGGCATCTTCACTGCAGATACTTCATCCATGTCGGAATTCTTTAAAAACGGAAGTACTCTTAATCAAATGGCAGCTGATAAAATTTTTAACGTCCGCAGGTCACCATGTCGTAATTAGGGTTGCGTTTATTTGTTGTGACTCTAATTATTGGGACGTTTTAGAAAAATAATTTTATTCACGTTTTAAAGCATTAGCAGTAAGCATTTGATTTTTACTACGAGCTTCGCCGAAGCAGTGCGCGCGAGAGCGTTCCGAAGAGAAGGAGATATAATTTTTTAGAAGCTTCGCGCGTGATACCCGGATGATGAGCAGAGCGGCAATTACGTCACACACAGCCTCGACGGAGCCTTTAACTTAAAGATATCTGATACGATTTATGATAGGTATATATGATTTATGATAGGCGTTCACTACACTTCTCAAATATTGAATTCTCTTTAAAATTATGTCCTCGCTTTCAACTAATATTTTCCATTTATTCCGACATCTTTTCCATTTAAAGCCAATTTTATGTAGAATTTTCCTAGGGATAGCCTGGTTGGTAGAGCTTTGCATTCGCGTCCCTAAGGTTGCGAGTTCGAACCCCGCCGGCCGAAGATTCCCTGAGTGCTTGGTGGCTTACGCTCGTATAAATAAATCTCTTGTGGTCACAAAGTCCTCCCTGTCGAGAGTAATACCACTGGGGGTACTGGATCAGGGGTGATCGTTCTCTGATTCAGGTCTAAATTATTATCTGTGGATGAGTGAATGAAATGCGTGAATGAAGTCCGCCCCGTAAAAAGGGTTGTGACCTGTGTGTAGCTAAATCGTTCTCTTGGCCCTAGATGGCGCTAATATAAAAACAAGAGACGCTCCTCCACCGGCTTAAAATTGCTGTCTTCGTAACAGCGGGTCCATGGCGCCATAAGAAACAACTACAACAACAGAATTTTCCTTAAATATTCCTTACTCCACTTAAAGTTCATTGTTTCTTTCAAAACTGGAAGACATTTATTCAAAGAAGGGATTTTTCTTTCCTTGATATAAAAATCATACACAGTTCATTTCATGATGCTACAATTGCATTCGTCAGTTGTTGTTTTTTCAAGAACATCGCTTTTCACTTTTTTTTAGGTGAAACAAAAGTTGGATGAAGTTCATATCTTGCTTCCCGTCGGATCTTCTTAATGGTGCTAATAGAAACGCGGCAATTTGACTGGCTCGTTTCGAAGAATGTGCGACAGGAATTTCCCGTTTTCTGATTCTTGGTCACAATATATAATGATATTATATAACATTTTCTTTGTACCCCTACTAAAAACTTTTTTTATCACTTGAAGTAGCCATATCAATACACAGTTTTAAGTTAAAATAAAATGCGGTCAGAAATGACACAACACTCACATACGCGTGAAAAAAAAATGTATTAAAAAGTATCTAATGGGGGGGGGGGAATGAATATCGGAAATGCGCTCATCGTTCCGCGTCTCACCCCTTAATGAGATGGAATCGTCAAAATGTGGTCGTCTCAGAATCCGTTGACGAACAGTAACTACCATTATACTTAGACGCCAGCCGCCAAAGTTAAGAGGGTGGCAAAGAACTTTAGTGTGCATACTCTATATTTTATATAACAAAGATTAATAAAATATATTCTAAAATAATTGTAATAAATTGCATGCAAGAAAATTTTCTCTCTTCATTAGTAAAATGTGAATATTTTTTTTATATTAAATGAATAAAAAATTAACATATTTAATTGTAAATCTGATGAGGACATTAAATATAATTTTTTTTCGTGCCTTTTGATGTCTGAGAGCACGGAAAAGGTTTTCCCTTGTGTAGAATTTACGTCTTGGATTGTCTGCTGCAGCAAAGGACAACAATTGGTTGACCAGCTGTTTGAGAAGAATTCAGAATACATTTGAGATTTTCTTTGTTTTAATAAATAAAAGATCTATTGAATTTAGAGAACTTTGATCTTTAGACTATTATTTTATATTGAAATCCATATGAAAGTAAATATCTAAAGAAGGAACCATTTTCTTTTTTATCTAAATTGACTATAAATTTTTTAATCAGTTAATTTTAAGCATTTAATTTCAAAAGTTAAATGAATACAAACTGTTTTGCATTGAAATCTTTCTCCTGATTAAGTTCTCTTTTAAAATATTTTGCAGTTCCATGAATTTCTTTTTAAAATATCAATGTATTATAGAAAAAACTTTGCTATATGGCTTTGATAGCTTATTCAAGCATTAGTTTAGAAAATTGGTAGAATAGATAGAAATAACTGTTACTCTTGTAAATCTGTCAAAAAAAAAAAAAAAAAAAAAAAAAAAACGCTTTTTTTTGTTGCTATTAATTTTTTTAAGCAAAAAGAGTAAGAAACATACCCAATAAAAATATCTTTCCACAGAATCATAATACAAACAGTTTGTTCCAATAAAGAAGATAAAATAAAAAAGTGATAATGATAGTGTTATAGTGATAATACTGCCATTAAATGTGAATTAATAGTATTAACCTCGAATACAACTTTTATTAAAATTTATTTTTATTATGCATGGAATCTTACATTGGCTATTAAAACAGTTTTTTTATTTGCACATGCATAAAGAAAATTTGCATATATTTTCATCACTAAAATTATTAATATAATTTGTATATTTATATGCAGTGTTTCTATTTTATTATTATCTTAATTTGGGTAAAACTGTGTTACATGTTATGCATCATAAGAAAATATTGCTATGTATTGGAGTATCTACAATTAAAGAAAATTTAATTTTGTTATGATATTTTTATTATTATTTAATAGATTTTGATGTATTTATTTTATTTCCAAATTAGAAGTTCAAAGTTGAAGAAATTGTTATTTATCACTCTAGATGAATCTCCAACCCAACAAAAAAGTCCTGAACTTCCAGAAACTCCAGATTCGATTCCAGAGGTGCCAATACCCAATTCTAATGTCTCCAGTCCTGTGGTGACATCTTTGGGATGCCAGTGGGGAGTTAATAGAACTATTGAGTTATGGAGGGACCCTGGACAAGAAATTGGTATTGGGGTTGTGATGGGATGCATTGATGTCCAAGAAGAACAAGACAGAACTCCTCTTTCAGGGATTTTTATTAAACATATTGTTCCAGATAGTTTGGCAGGGCGAGAAGGAACTATTAATCGGGGAGATCGAATTGTAGCTGTGAGTTGTTGTTTTATTAATTGCTGTCTAAAGATTAAGCATGATTATTTTTATAGATTTAATATTGCATAAAAATCTTTTTTTCCCTTCATGTATAATTTTAATGTAATGTTTGTCCTGTGTCATTGTAATAATGTGATTTTTTTTTCATTGTGTTCTTGAAGAAGTTTTCTACTTCATTTACTTAAAATAGAATGCCTTAAATGACATTCTTCTTCTAAAATTAATTCACAGTAGTGTTTAATTTTGATGCCTTTACCAAAACAGTAAAAGAGAAGATGAAGTTGCATTCAATTTTGTGCATTCATATGTACTATACTTTCATTTTTATAGTGAAGATTTGTTTTTATAGCTCATTTATATTAGTTATGCACAGTTATTTAGATTAGGTAAATATTTGGTAATTAAATTTAGGACTGATCATTACTGAGGTATTAAAATATTTGGCATTGTCTTATGTGAATTGTTAATTTGAAAACCCATTCTCATTCATAAACTGCTATTTCTTTTTGCTTAAATTTGATTGAATAATATGGTTATTAAAATGTCGCAAATCTATTTACTTATCATAAATTTACATACATTACAAAAATTTGTGGGATAGCTTTCTTCCCTCTTAGCTATTGTTTTCAATTTCTAGAAATCTTCATAGACATTTATGTAGTTTTTTTTTTTTTTTGACTTGGTATAGATTGGGATTGTGTCTTTAAGACACGTTATTTCTCGTAAACAAATAAAAAGCAAAATGTTTTGCATATATTTTTTCTGTTATAAAAATGATTAGAAAGATGTAATAGAATTTTTTTCAACTATTTTTACCCTGAAAATTTACAAATTGCCTTATAAATTGCTTAAAACATTTTCAGTCACAAGTATAAGAAATGTATAATCAATTTTAGAAAATGATTGCAACTACAAATCTGTATAAAAATAAGTGACATTCATCATGTGAAAGTATTAAATAAGGATTTGATAATATAAAATGCATTACTTTTTAAAATTTATGTAATGTATTATTTTTTAGGTAAATGGTATTGACTTGCAAAATGCATCTTATAAGGAAGCAATTGAAACTATTCAAAATGCTGAAAATCCTATAAGACTCACAGTGCAAAGTTTAGTGCCTTGGGTATGTCCAATTATTAAAAAAAAAAAAAAAAAAAAAAAAAAAAATGTATATTATAAAAATTGTTTCTCTACAGTAACAATTTACTTTTCAAAATTTTTAAATAGTAATAAAATTTAAAATATATTTGACATTTTTCAGTTTCCCTCAGCCACTGACAGTGCAGCACAAAGCCCAGTCTCCAAAGAAGATTCCACGCCTCTTCGTAGTTCTCAGGCTTCATTCCATGCAGAAAAACTAAAACAACGATCTATGTCTGAAGATGAAGAACTAGAAGATACCCTGGATACAGATTTTCAGGGAAAAGTTTACACATCGAAAGGAGTTGAAGTACGTTATTCTATTGAAAAATTTGTTGAAGATTACTTTTTTCCCTATCTTAGTTTGGTTAAAAAAATTAATAAAATCTTTCTCTTTAAAAAAATAAGCCTTAATTGGAATCTTGAGGTTTTTGTCTATTTCAATTTGAAATTTTAAACAGAGATTTTGCATTTGATGATTGGAAGTTTTGCCTTTGAAGATAGAAGAATATGCTTACACAGCTTAAAAAACATTAGTGAGTATTTAGGATTATTTTTAAATGGCTGAATAACAGATATTTTGACACATTATGAACTATTTTAAAGACATGTTCTTTCCGTATATGGGGAATTACCTTGTGAATGTGACAGTGGATAATTAGTTCTTTACTACATCTTGAAAGGTAATCGGGGGGAAAAAATTTACGCTCAAATTTGACTGACAGATTTTATTTTGGGCAAATTTTAAATTCCTTGAAATTATTCTTTAAATAATATTTAATAAAATGAGAATTAAGAGCTGTATAAGATTGTTGTAATTATGAATATTTTTAAAAATATAAATCTGAATTTTAGAATCTATATTTATTTTTATTCTGTTGTATGAAAATTGGCCGATTTCAATTTGATCTTTACTATTTTCGTTTGTGATGTAAGGATCATATGAATCCTTTTATGAGCATTATGAGTGTTAAGCTTTTTAAAATTCTAAATGATTTCTATTTAATTTTCAATTCAATTTTTTTTCATATTATTGAAATTTATTCATGTTTAATTAACAATGACTATTTTTTGAATTATTAGATTGATCGAAATAGTGCTGGTTACCTTAAGATCTCTGATGACAGTGAAGAGGAGGATGATTTTGGATATACCAACAGTAAGTATATCTAAGTATGAAAAATAATTAATATTGCATTTTTATTATAATAGAAATTATTGAATAAATAAGTAATTACTAGTAAAAATATTTTCAAGAATGGTTCATAAAATATATTATTATTAAATAAAAGCTAAATTAAAGATAATCTTCCCTGCTGTAATCTTACTTCTTTGTATAGTATTTAATTAATATAAACTATTCAATAATTTATGAACAAATAAATATAGTAATCTATTTCCTTTTGAGTTTGTTTTAACAAGCAATTTAAATCACTATTTTGCTGACTTAAAAATGTTCAATTATAGAGAAGTATATAGAAATATTTTATTTGAATATGTGGAGGAATTCTTATACATCTTTCATGTAAAAATTTTTTTTCTATAGCAATTAAAAAAAAAGGAATCTTTGATTTTTAGTGGAAAACTTCTAAAGATTAAATACAATTTTTTTTTTGTATCAGAAATTTTTTTCACATAAAAAATATGTATAATTATCACAATCCAAAAGTGATCATTAATTTCTTTCTTGAAAAGAAATATAAATAAAGGGGGAGGGGAAGAGAACATTCACTGATTCTTATTACAATAGAAATTTTAGAAGATTGGAATGAAAAAGCAATTAAATACTTACTAGTTACTCGAATATTATTTTTAGTCTTTGTTATAAGTCCATTTCCTTTTTTGAAGAAAGAATGTAACTTTAAATTTAATTTGGTTTTATATTTAGAATGAGTGTGGATCCTAAATGGAAATCTTAAATATGTGAAAGAGCAGTTTATGTTAATAAAAAGTTTAAAAAAAGGGTATAAAAAGTAAAGATCCGAGAAAAAAATGAAATTTTACAAACACTGCAACAAATATGATACATATTCCAAATACAAATCGATTCGTTGCAAATACGTTCGATCGATCGTTCCAAATACAAATATGATTTTTTTTTTTGTTTTTTTCTTAATTTTTAAATATTCATATGCACAGTTTTTTTTTTCCCCGGAAGAAGGTGATAAAAATTGCGCATATTACTTTTCTGTATTTTGAAATTTCCAGGCATCATTTTTTTTTTTTTTACTTTAAAGATTGTATTACATATAATAATATTTTTGAAATGTAAAATAATAGTTTCTACTAGTTTAATATTATGTTTGGATCAGTATAAATTTTTGCAGGAAATATTTTTCAAATTTAGCATGGTTTTCTGAATAATTTTTTTTAAAGGTGGAAATATATAGCAGGTGGTTCATTACTATACTATTAAACCTATTTGTAATTAATTAATAGCAGCTTTTTTTCAAAGGTATTTCTTTTAATTATTAATTTTGTACTATGTTTGTATCATTCAGAAAAGGTACAGAAAAAATATGGAGATTTAGGTACTATCCTGCTTGTAGAAGTTGAAAAAGGTGCTAATGGCTTAGGTATCAGTTTAGCTGGAAATAAAGATCGTTCCAAAATGAGTACTTTTGTCTGTGGATTGCATCCAAATGGCAAAGCTGCTAAACTGGAAGCCTTTCAAGTTGGAGATGAGTTACTTGAAGTGAGTTGCTCTATAAGAAAAGTATATATAATATAATTTAACATTTATTTACCATTAGCATCATTAATGACGGGAAATAATTTTTTAAAAACTATTTCCCATCATTAATGATGAGAAGGGAGGGAAAAGAAAAATTTAATGCTTATGTTTTTTTTTGTTTTTTTTTCAAAATATGAAAAAGTAACCTGTGTATTCATTTGTACTAAACATTATGAGTAGAATATTTCATTATTTTAAATAAGAACAATTACAAATATAAAAAAATTATAGGGGCATATTTATAACAATTAAAGAAAGCTTTGCTTTAATCCACTGAATGGATAACTGTATTTATCTGACAATGGTTAAATCTGAGAAATAATGCTTTTTGATAAGTATTAAATATACTTTTTAATATATGTTTGATTTTTGGTATTCTGTTTTTTTTACCCATGTAATAATTAAAAAATTATAATTTTATATGAATTATCTGCTTTGATAGTTAACATGAATCGATGAAGGGAGGGGTGATTTATGATTCATTTCTGAAACTGAGAAATTTCTTTAGATTTTAGATCATGTTTGAAGCAAAAACTTCTGAATTAATTCATATAATTTGAAATCGTTGGGAATTAAAAAAAATTTCAATTTTTCTGCTTTGATCTAAAACATGGACTGCTTATGCTAAATTTTATAATGCAGTGATTGATTTGTCCTGAAGAAAGTACTGAATATATAATTTTTTCTCTACAGAATAGGAATTAAAATCTGCATTTGAACATTTAAAATATGCAGATCAATGTTGTTGATCTATCTAGTGAACAAATAGTTTTGTCTTTGATGTCTGATAATTCTAAGCAATGCCTTTTTGTATGTAAAATAGGAATTTGAATAAGAAGAATAAAAGTTTAATAATTTTAACTTTTTGTTTTGTTTTTAAAAAATATTGGAAAAATATGATTCGAAATTGGATTTTTTTCCTATGAATATTATTGGTATTATATATATAAAACAAAAGTTTTAATTTTTAGTATGTCATGGCTTTTAACATCTATATTTGGGAAAAAGTTAAAATAATTTATATGCTACTTTGTTTGTAGATATATTCTAAAAATATATTTAGCATGTAAAATGATTACAAATTTATAGAAACGTATTTATGAGAGTTTTTTTGAATATCTTATTTGATTTCTAAATCCATTGCAGTTTTTGAGTTTTTCTTTTCTTACTGAAATTTCTAACTCTATTTGTTTCTTTTTCACAATTTAGGTCAATGGAGTAGTTCTATTTGGTAGATGCCATTTAAATGTTTCTGCTGTTATTCGAGGTATGATGACACCAACTTGCAAATTTGTTGTTCTTAGGTAAGGTCAAGCTTATTATACTTCTCACAATTAGTACTGATAATTATTATGATTTTATTTATTACTGATTTCTAGCTAAGAAAGCTCTATTTCTAGCTCGCATTCAATAGATTTACAATTGCTTAATATTAAGTAAATATTTTCTCTCTATTGAAAGCAAACATGTATATGTAACATACATCATACACTATCATCATTGGTTGTTTGTTAAATTATTTCAGCATTTTATTCTCATTTTTATTATTTATTATAATTTATATATTGTATTTATATTTTATGATTTATTCATTTTAAAGAAGTCTTTTGTTTAACAATCTATGAATTTTCTTTTTAGGATGCTTAATCTGTTATTTTTTCATTGATTAATTGAATCTTATTCTCATAATGAATAATACTTGGGAATTGCGTCAGTTTTTTCGATCATTTTGTTGACAGTTATTTAAGCAAAATTCAGAAACATAGAAATTTGTTTAGAACAGAAAAAATGGAGGTGTTATTTATTAAAATTTGAATAATGGAAGTGGAATTTTGAATTACTATTTAAGTAGCGTTAAAGTGGGATAAATCACATTGCATATAGCTATAAAGTTAACTAATTTTTATAAGTAAAACATAGAATAAAATGTGCATGTACATTTAAATGTGCATTGCTTTAAATAGGAGTTTAGAGTACAATGTTGTTTTCAAAGAGACTTAACTTTTGATAATACATTTTTCTGTAAGTTCAAATGCTACTTTTTCTCATTTTCTTTGATTTGTAAGTTTTTATTATTGTTTTATATTGCAGAAATGTACAAATTTGATACTGTCTATTTGGTAGCACATACTCATTCAAAAAAAGAATTATTGCACAGAACTTAGAGCAAGTGGAGTAATGTTAGAGTATAACATGAATGAGTGCTTTATTTATTTATTTATATATATTTTTTTAGATTTCAGTACAACTGTAAATTTTTTTCAGTTAGTGAAGATAAATATTAATTCTTGTTAAAGCAGCTTATTTTTTTTTTTTGAAATATTAGAGCCACAATCAACACCTCTACTTACTCTCTCTTGTGTAATTATTTTTCTTCTTTGACTGAATGCTATTGGCCATGTGATTATAGCAGCAAGCCAGTGCATATTCTCTTCATTAAATTATCTGTATGACTTTCTGCCTCTTATCTGTTCCTATGGCCTAGAACCTTTCTCATAGTATCATTTTGGGAAAATCCAACTATTTCTATCGGTGGTTTTGTGGTATATCCTAAAAATTTTGCTTGCATATAATGTGTTCTAAAGGCCTTCTTTGATTACTTTATTTAAAAACGAATTACTATACAATTTAGCTTGGTAGATTTCTTGGTTATATTTCTTTTCTGTATATACTTGCTTTTTTAATATGAATAAGCATACATTTAATTCTTTGAACTTTTTATGCATGACTTTCTTATATGATTGTTTTTTAATTAAAAATAAAAAGTAATTTATGAATTTCTTATTTGATGATAATAGTTTTTTTGAAGAATAACTAATTCATGTGTGTTTTTTCTTTTGAATTTATTAGGAGGGAAAACAGCGTTGAAGAAATGGCTGTTAAACCAATCACTCACTTTCCAGTTGATTTAGAAAATGAGGTAAATAGAGTATATTGTTGTATTTTAAGATTTATAAAAAAATAATTTAAAGATTAATTGAAACTAATCCTTTTTTTTTTAAATATATCTTTTAATAAGGATAGATTCAAACTGTTATGTTTTCATTAATTCATGTAAAAAAAATTACAGAACCGTGAAAAGTATGGTAAAAGCTGCTCTGTCAATTTTTCTGGTTCCCGCCACCACCCACCAATTCTAGATATAGCCAAAGTATATTTAACACCTTATTAAATAAAAGTTCCGTTTCAGAAATATCTCTTTTAATTTGTAATATGCTTTGTTATTTCTGCTGCTACATTTAGTTTATTATTTGGATTAGAGTAGAACTTTTGTTTAATAAAGTCATGAAATGGATCTAGAATTAGTAAGAAAGAATAATTTTAAAACCATTATTATTACTAATAATTAGGGCTGGGTGATGACGGAACTTCATCATCGCGATATATCGTCCAACACATATCGATATTTTTCGATATATCGTGATATCAATTATTTATAATTATTATAAGTTATAAATAGCATCTCTTAACATATTGACTGATCAGAACGAATAAGAAAAAAAAGGAAGTTTCAATTTATATAATAAAAATATTTGTCTTCTTTTGAATAAAAGTAGTTAAAAAATAATCTTATTAAAACCCCTTTAATAAAGTGTTCAGTGCCAAAGCAATGTCTGCATGTTGCAATTTATAACACTGCGTTTAAAGCAAGTATTTTTATTTATTAGAATATGACGGTATTTTTAGATATATTAACAAAAATTCCACATGAAGGTCAATAAGAGTAAAGAGAAACAAAAATAAACACTAACCGATAACCAAAACGAAATCGAAAACATAAACTATGTGAATATCGATTTAATGTATCGCGATTTATCGTGAGACGCTCGGCCAAAGCGGAAGTAGAACGAAATTTCTATTTTGTTTTATGCGAGTACGCTTAAGTCTGAAAATGCGAGTTGCAGAAAAAATTGTGAACTCAATCTGAATTAATCCTTTTTGCTTTTATTTCTGAAGATGAATATTTAGTGATTAAACAAAGGACAGTCAATAACCTTCTGATAATCGCAGTTATTTTTCCATATGGCATCAGAAAACAGTTGAATCCAACATGACATACTTAAAACAAGTACTTTTGTATATTCGAATATGACTGTATTTATATAAATATGAACAAAAATTCTATATGAAGATGAGAAAGAATGAAGAACAACCAAAATAAGCACTAACCGATAACCAAAACGAAATCGAAAACGCAAATTGTGAGTATCGATTTATTGTATCGCGATTTATCATGATTATTCAAGATCATGATTTCGATAAATCGAACTTTTTCAAATCGATTGTTTTTTTTAATAAATCGAAAATCGGCACAGCTGTACTAAGCTCAACTATTGAAATTAAATCTTTGCTAACTCTTGACAAGTCTTGAGAATTATAAATAATAATAATAAAACCCTCATAGAAAATTGAACAGTTTTACTCTTTTTACACTTAGATTGAATATTTCATATGCATTTTTTTTCTTGGGTATTTCAAGATACATTCAAGACGAATAGAAGTCTATTGTTTAGGAGTAGGTATGATATTAAATTTTAATGTCACAAATTCAATTTTTTATGTATAGAAAATATTTGCTTTCTATTTATTGAAAAAAATTTCAAATAAATAAAAAAATGAATAAAATGTAGATAATGATAGTTTAGGATGTATATAATAAAAATGTATTATTTTTTTTGTTAAAATTTCAAGTGATATATTATAAAATTCCTATTAAGTTTTATATTGCATGGGAATTTCTTTTTGTTAAAATTTTTTCTTAATATTTTTATGAGTTAAAAATCTTTTCTTTTTCACAGAAAATAGAAGATCTGATATCATCTCATCCAGGAGTTCGGACAGTTACAACAAAGAAGGTTTGTTATTTTCTGGAAACAGCACATAATTTTTTTTTCCCTTCAGTTTCAGCTTAACTTGATTTATATAACTGAATTATTTGAATCTTGTTACTTTTTATTTATAAACTTTGAATAATTTTCTAAATTTTTTTCCTATGGTTGAAAATATCTACATATATGGTTATTTCAGTGTATGTTTATGAAATTTTGGTTTATTATTTAGTGATTTAGATTATGAATTTAGAATGGATATTTTTGGTTAGTAGATATTATTCATATTGTTATAGAAACTCTGTAAAATTCTGATGTGATTCTCGTGAGATACTAAATTAAAAAAAAAACGACTTTCCATTTATTAATAATATTCTGTACTAGCCGCCTTTGGTAACCAGTTAGTTCGCCAATCTTAATATGCGATTCAATTAAATATTTTATGTAACTTTTGTTTTAATAGCGTCTTCATCAAAATATTTTTAAGCTTCTAATTTTGATAGTCATGTAATTCACTCATACTATTATAGAGACCTTAAGCCAAAATTTACTATGTATCTCTTTAATTTTTCTGTCAGCTCCCATAAAATTTCAACTTCAAATTAAAGTATAAATGATTAAATTGCAATTAAAATAAAAAACTTTTTTTTTATTGAAACCTAGAACATTTGCAGTAATAGTTAACTTATTTTTTAATTTGTGATGGCAACTTGTTGATAAAAGCTAATTTTTTCCCTCTGCACGTAATGTCCTTGTGCAGGTGAAATTCTATTTTTATTTTGTGCGAAATAAATTTTTGAGAAGAACAATTAAAATATTTTTTAAAAATTAATTAAAAAATAAATATAAAATACATTTTAATTCCTAGATTAAAACATTGGTATCATTCAATAGATAATTTTTTAAACTCTTAACTTGATGTAAAAACCATTTTTATGCAGTGATAATTTTGGAAGCTATCATTAAAAAACGCCAAAATTTCGCTTATTTTTTAATTAATAAATATTTTAATTAAAAATTTAAAAAAAATCCTCCTGAGCTGCATATTCTTGACCTCCAAGGTATACATGTGCCAAATTTGGTAGCTGTAGGTCTAATGGTCTGGGATATAGAGTGCCAACACACACGCACACACACACATTCTGCTTTATTACAAGTATAGATATAGATATGGTTACAAGATGTATGTCACAAGAGGCCACTACAGTATGCAATTTTGATGAAGGAGGATGGATTTCATACTTAATTTCAATAAATGGGTACAAAATGTATGTGATAAGCAGCGATTTATCGTTTGATTACGATTACTGGAATTCTGATGCAGACTAATTTTATTTTGGATAGTTAAGTAAATTTATCTTTATTTTACCGAAAGTTACTTGATAAAATTTATTATCATTAGACCAATTGATAATGAATATCTCATGCTTTTTATATTTTAATTAATGAATAACTGTCAAAAAGAAAATCATTTTGATAATTTTTATTTTTCAATTTGTTTTATATTTGGGGCAAATGTGATAACTGAATGGTAATATATCTGGTGCTAAATTTAACAAAACTATTAAAGTGTTTTTTTTAACTTCATGTAATGAATCAATAGTTAAGCTATAAAAAGAAGTCATTGGAATCAAGGAATCCAAAATATATTCAAATATTAAAACATTTTTCAAAATTTTTACAACTAATCTTAATCTTTCTTATTGTAGCTTTAAATTGATAGAAAATTGATGGTATTTAACCGTTCTGTTAATTTTTAAACGCCTCTTTACAGAAAAGAACAAAAATTCTAATTTGATTTAAAGTATGTATAAAAAAACCAGTAATATAAGAAAAATTAATTAAAAACATTTCAAACTATTCAATTAATATAACTTAATCAAAAATCTGAAGTTTCAATTTGAAAAATTGTGAATAAATGCCTCACATTAAGGCTAAAATAGTTAAACTATAAAAAATAATAATTAGATTATTTAATGTATTCAATTAATAAATATGATAAATATTAAGATCAATGCATGGGTTTAGTTTTTGCATATGTCTAATAAACACACACACACACACACACACACACACACACACACACACACACACACACACACACACACACACACACACACACACTGAGCTTTATTATAAGTATAGAAAAACATTTGAGTATTTTCAGCTTAAAATTAATTATAACTTTCTTAATCTCTGCTGTTTATCTTTTAGGGTGAACATGGTTTAGGAATTATGATATTGGAAGGTAAACACGTCGAATTAGGAAGAGGTATTTTCATATCTGATCTTCAGAAAGATAGTCCTGCAGAAAAAGTAAGTTTTACATTAGTTAAATGAAATAGATTTGCGTAATTTTTTTAATTTTGAGCTTTACAAATGATTTATTACCTGAGATTGTTTATCTATACGTAGTATAAAAAGAAGTCTCCTGAAAGCATCTGTATGTTTAAAAGAGAAAAACTCGAGAAATATTTAATTGATATTGGAGATATTTGTACCATTTTGTATGGCATTTATTGGGGAAGGTTTTAGTATATTCAAGTCACATCAAAATAAAACAAACGAGTTTTATAATTGCGGTTTTAATTATTTTCCTACTACGATTCGTGCATGCGTAAAGCAGCAGTATCTGTCTTGCAGTGATCCGCGCATGTGCAAAAACCTCAAACTGCGCTTTCGCAAATGGATTGTCAATGGATTCTGAGACGACCACATTTCGACGACTCCATCTCATTAAGGGGCGAGACGCGGAACAATGAGTGCATTTCCGGTATTCCCTTTGACCTTGGATTTTCCCTATTACATACTAGTAAATGTTAACATCTCCTCCTTTCCTTTCACCCCTATTTTGAAGAATTAAACCCATCCTAACGCATGCGCAAAAACGCGGAGGGTTTTACAATCCGTTGCTGAACTATAGCAAGAGCTGTGGTATGCATATGTGGATTCATTTCTTTGTTTACGTCTGATTTTAAACAGCGATTCAAAAAACTCGTTATGCCCCTCTCCCCATTAAAAAAAAAAAAAAAAAAAAAACAGAAATTTACTTTTAACCGGAGCACATTAAATGCCAAAACGCTTCATTTGTTACGCGATAATGAAAATTTAAAAAACGTTCAGTTAGCGAATAGCAAAGAAAGAATGGCCACGTTTAGGGAAGGAGAGTCTTCTGTTGAGTGAGGTAACGTCTCTCTTTAAATCACATGGCAGTCGAATTACAGAGATAGAATGAATCTCGTGAGGAACGAAGTGATCACCCATCCAATATAGTTTTTAAAGAAATATCATAAAGCAAGCTGAATTTTATTTTCAAATCACATTATGCAGAGTTGATAATAAAGTGTGGAGCAGTGAGTACAATGACTTATTTGTATATTTTTAAATTTTAAAACAGCTTTTCTATTGTATATTTTTAGTGAATTGTTTTGTCTATGAACATATCATATTTTTATCTTTTTAACAGTATAAATATTTCTGAATGAGTGCTATAAGGATTGTTTTGTAGTTATTTTTGACGATTTCTAAATATATTTTTTGTTTGTTTGATGTTGCATAACATGTCCATGTCATATCGGGTAATGGCTAGACTTAAATTTAAAGCTAATTTTTCCTCTTGAATGTTATGCCATGGGCAGCGTTGTCGGGTAGTGCTAGTATTTTAATAAAAATAGTTTTTGAAAAATTTATATAAAAGTATGAATTTAAAGTATAATTATTTTCTTCAGTTCAGAAGAAATAGTTGTCTTGATACACTAATTTTTTTTTCTTTCCAGTCTGGTTTATGTGTAGGAGACATGATTTTAGCTGTGAACAAGACAAAATTAATTGGTGCTGATTATGAACTGGTAATAATTTGTTCTTTTAAAGATGTTAATTAAATATGTGGTCATTTTAATTAAATAATACCTTTATTCATTGTTTTTATTTATTTTTAGGCTGCTTCTGTTTTGAAAAATGAAGATGGACCAATGACCTTTTTAGTGGTGAATTCTCAAAAACCTGCCTCAAGTCCTGTGCACAATGATATAGACCATGATAAGAAACCTAGAAACAGCTTAGGGATTTTACCAGACACTGATACCCGGCGTAAAAGTAAGACTTCTGTAATATTTTTAGTAAATTTTATTTTACTTCAAAACAGAAATATTATCTGGTAACTAGGAGAAAAAGAAAACAGTTAACTCTACTAAGTAAAATAAACAAAGAAGTTGAATTTACTGGAAAAATGTGATTATGAAAGTAATTATCCATATACTAAGTTTATGAATTCAATAAAAGCAGGACCATGGTGCTTTTATTTAATGTGGTTTTTGGAAGCATCCACTGATACTTCTTATGAATTGTTATTATTGGAACATTATCATATTTAATCAAAGTTAGTATCTTATACCAAAAATTAATTTTTTTTTATATACAGAGAAATTATATAATTGTATATTGATTATATAATTTTCATTGCACTCGGAAAAGTAATTCGATGCATTCACCTAAAGTATTCACCTAATGCAGGAACTTATTTATTACTGTAAAAAATAAATGTACATAATTGTTTGAAGTTGAATTTCGCCAAAAAATCAATCTACATCTTCTTATCACTCTATCGGTATTTTTAACGATACAAATTAAATAAATAAATAATAAAATGTCAAAATGTGCACTGTTTTGAATTGAGAGTAGCCATCTGACTGCAAAGGGTTAAGATTCTGTTCAGCATGTAACTAATTAATTACTACTATTATACAAAATATTTTGTATATTAGTGAAGATTTTATAATAAAAATTCCTTTTCAGTCAGCGTATAGTATAGTAAAAAAAAAGTGAAAAATATGATTATAATATTTTTTTACTTTTTTCTCCTAGTTAAAAATTATACTTGGTTTTGTATCAGGATTAATATTAAAACTGTCTAATAGAAAAAAAAAAAAAAAAGCAATTTGCTATGCTTCTTTGCAGGTTCTACTCCTTCATCTTTGTGTCCAACACCTTCACCAAACAGTTCTTCTCCATCTCCAAATCTACCTGCCTGCCCAATTCCACCTCCAGCAGAATTCTCTGATCCATGTGTCACATTGGATGTTGTAGGGAAGGAAATGGTTGTTGACATTCACAGGGAAAAGAATGGTCTTGGACTTGGTATAGTTGGTGGTTCAGATACACCTATTGTAAGTGTTATCATTAAATATTTGTTTTGTTGGTTTTAAAGATGCTTTTAACAAAATATATTATGGAAACAAAAGCTCACTGGCTCAGGTATAATTTAGGCAAATCTCTCAATGCTCTTTAATATATATATATATATATATATATATATATATATATATATATATATATATATATATATATATATATATATATAATATGTTTTACTGAAAGCAAACAAATTTTTCCAGAAATTTTCACAACAATATTTTGTTATTTATTAAGTAGAAATTGATTGTAACATATCAATTGTTACTTTATAAATGCATTTAAAATACCCCAAAATAAAATTACTATAATTGATATCTAACAAATATCTAAATGTTATATTTCTAAATATGGGAACAACCCCTAAACAGAAGATGTTAAATGTCTACCAATATAATTATAGTATGTTAATAAAAACCTGTACTCTATAGATAATTTTTCCATGGGGAATTTATTCATGATATCAAAATAAAATGTTAACATCGAAAGTTATAAAGTGTGTGCAATTTTAAATATACAGATAATCCCTGTGCAAGTTAGAGTTTCGAACTCGCAACGTTAGGGTTCATAGCCGAGTAACAAAGCTACTAGACAGAAGTGTACACTAATTTCCGGAGGTTGTTATCTGGCTTATGAAGTTACCACCACAATACTCCCCCACAAGTGAGTCGGTGATGTTTTTATCGTGCCAGTTATGGCGAGCGACGAACGTGATTATCGCGCCAAGCGTTATGGCGGGCGACGAAAGTTATTATCGTGCCAAGTGTTATGGTGGGCGACGGCGAGCGTGTGTGAGTGGTTGCTGCTGGTAGATGGAGCCACGAAGGATGCCGTTTTTCAGAACCAGGGTCACCAATGATTGGTGACCTCGTACGATGAACCTTCGTACAGCTGTTGTGGCGCCATCTACCCACAGCAAAACCAAAAGTCGTCAGACTCACTAAACGCAGCAGCACAAAACCGTCAGACTCACTTGACGCAGCAACAGCAATCACTCACCCATGCACGCTCGCCATAACGCTTGGCGCTTCTCAAATGCTTAAATGGGTACAGGCACATTAGATTCAAAGGTTAATACATCACCTCTCAACAGCCATATCGTTCGACTCACTGAAGGGAGGGTCTGTGGTGAAAACTTATAAGCCAGTTAACAGCTATGATACACGGGCAATTGCTTTTGTATTGTGGTCATGTTACTGAGCTGCGAACCACAAGGTCCCAGGTTCTATCCTCGCTCATACCAATCCGCCACACCCTTATAGTTATTTTAGGCATGGATCTTTTAATTTATAATTAATTAAAAATAATAAAAATTATTATTTTTAAAATGGTAACTTTATTTTCTATATACAATGAGCGACAGCAGAATAAAGCTGCTGTCATTTTACCTTTTTTTTTTCTTTTTTTCTTTTCTGCAACAGTTTATCAGCAGAACAGATTGATAGGAAGTAGAAACATGGTTTTTGATTGATAAAAAATTAACTGTTTATTTAATTGCCTGAAAACTTTTACTCTAAACTTCTTTATATTTCATAAAATTTGTGAAAATTTGAAAATAAAATTATTCATTAGTTTATCTGCAACTAAAAAAAAGTAAAGGTATTGCAGCTTTATTTATGTAAATTTTACTGCCACTTTCCAGACACCATTTAACAAGCCATTTTGGGGTGGGTGAGGGTTGACCATTTGACAGTCAGGCCTATTTAGTACTGTGTTCTTCAGTCGAACAAGAGTAGGTTATATAGATTATTAAAAATCTTGAAAATACTTCTAATATTGTAGAATTAAAAAAAAATAATAAGTTTTAATTACAAAAGTTTATTTTTTTAACATTTTTTTTTTGTAGGGCTGCATTGTAATACATGAGATTTATGCTAATGGAGCTGTAGCCCAAGATGGTAGACTTAAACCTGGTGATCAAATTTTAGAGGTATTCTACTATGATTGTAAGATTTTCTTGAATTTTGTATGTGTATTTTATTATACTATATATTAATCTTTCTTTTATCTAGGTTAATGGCCATGATTTAAGACATGCGACACATCAAGAAGCTATAAATTTCTTGAGGCATTCTGTACCCAATGTTCAGATACGAGTTTATAGACATAAAGAAACATCCGAGAGTCTGTCTTTAGCTGAATTTTCAGTGGAACTTTATAAAAAACCTGGTCGTGGTTTAGGTCTCACTATTGTTGGCAAAAGTAATGCTCCAGGAGTTTACATTTCTGAAGTTGTAAGTTGAATTTGTATATTCTTGTTTTATCTGAATGAGTGAATTTATAATTTATGTAGGAATATAAATATTGTTTGTCTGTGTATGCAAATTATATTTATTTGCACATGCAAAAGAAAAAAGTATTTCTTTAGTTGTATAGTTTTTTTCCACGAACTGTTTAGTTATTTTATAATTGATGTAATAAATTCACTTTTATTTGAACTTTGTTTTTAAGTTATCATTTTGTATTTATTGAATAACAGATTGTTTTGTAAGTATCTTAAAGCTTTTGGTTGAGTGCTGGGCATTTTTCATTTTTAAGTAAAGAGCAGTTTTCAAATATCATGTGAAAATGTATGTAATAATGCTACAAAAATAAGAAATTTAAAATATTGAATAAATGCAATAAAATATATCCTTAAGAGATAACAGGAATCAAGAGTTTTGTTAATATTTCATTTTCCATATTAATACTATATAGAGTTTCAAGTTAGGGCTAGACTTCTAAATATAAGGTATAATACTCAATAATTGTTGGATCATCTTGCAAAGTAATTCATATATTTTCCAAAATATTGTGTAGCTTCTATTGTGTGCATTTTTTTTTTTTTTTTTGCTTCTGTTGGGATGAGGCAAGCGGACTATTTTTCTCGAGTAGGAATATCTGTGTGACTACGCTTCTGGCGCTTCGTTCCGGCACCATTCCATGCTGTGTGCGTAATTGTCAATACCTGTGTTCTTTTCTTTTCGTTTTCTATGTCCAATAAATGTGCTGTCTTCAAAAACCATGCTGAGATTATTGAAAAGTAACAACAAATTGGTAGCAGAGCGTGGTTCTGGTTCGTGGTAAATGTTTCGTTAAAATTTCTAAGTGAACTATGTGACTGAAACGAAACTGTCAGCATGGATAAATTAAATGTCCCTGAGCTGAATGGAACTAATTATTTTATTTGGGCATTGAAAATACAGGCAGCGCTGAGTTTGAAAAGATTGGACTCTGTTATATCCGCGGTGAAACCAGATAATCTAAGTGAGAAAGATGCAGCAGAATGGAACCAGAAAAATTCTGACGCCGTTGCTTACATTAAGTTATCATTATCAGACGAACAGGCCCTACAGTTCGCAGCAGAGGAAAATGCAAAAATTCTGTGGGATAAAATAAAGTCAACATTTACGGGTCAAGCAGAAGACCGCAAAATAGATGCCAGCAATGAATTGAAAAATCTTCAAATGAAAAGTAATGAATCGGCAAATGATTATGTTGCCAGAGCAAGAGGAATTGCTACGAAGTGTCATTCTTTAGGACTGGATGTCACACTTAGGGAGCTCGTTTATTATACAGTGCGCGGACTGAAAGGAAAATTCTCTGAAGTGCGAGAAATTCTCAAAACCCAACGTGACAAGTCAATGGACGAAATATTAGAAATTTTACGTGAAGAAGAAATTACCTTTTATTCGCCGACGTGTACTCGCGCTGAAGGAATCAATGCGGAAGTATTTTATTCTAGAAAAAACAAAAGTTCTGGTGTAAGGCTCTGTTACATCTGCAGACGGCCAAATCATATCGCCAAGGACTGTTTTTACAGGAATAAAAATGCTAGTAGAAGTGCTCCATGTAATGAAAATAATCAAAGGCGAAATACACAACATCGTGCCAACCAATCAACGAAACGACGAAGTGTTAGTGATGTGTTTACTACTTCTCATCAAGAAGAAAGCCTAAGTGATAAAATATGGTTGCTGGACAGTGGAGCTTCTTGTCATATGGCCAAAGACAGTATGTGGTTTTAAAAAATAATCCCTGAAACAAGGGATATTTATTTAGCAGGTAAAGACTCTAAAATTTTGTGTGAGGGAATCGGAACAGTTAAAACAAAAACTCTAAATAATAATCCTAGAAATTTAACAATTACTAATGTTAGCTATGTTCCTGAACTAAGATATAATTTATTGTCAGTAACTTGTTTGATGGATAAGGGTTGTAAAATTAAATCGAATAATATTTGAATGTTGATTTTTGATAAAGATAATAATTCAGTTACTAAAGCATTTAAAAATAACAATAGATTAGAATTATATTTGGATCCATTGTATAATTCAGAGTTATTTTTCTAAATAATCCACTAGTAATTATGAGATTTGGCATTACAGATTATGTCATTTAAATCCTAAATATATATGCTTAAAATGAAAGATTATATTGATATTAATGATATAAATGATTTTCGATGTGAAACGTTATATAAGTAAGATAACCAGAAAAACTCATCCTAATATTGACGTAAATCAAAGTTCCGAAATTCTTGAGTTGATTCATGTTGATCTGTGTGGTCCTATTCAACCTGAATCATTTGGTGGCGCAAAATATTTCATGATATTGGTGGATGATTTTTCTATAATGTATTTTACTTATTTCTTAAAAAATAAAAATGAAGTGTTCAATATATTTTCGCAATTTAAAGCCAAATATGAAAATTTAACCGATAAAAGAATTAAAAAATTAAGAACTGACAATGGCTTAGAATTTGTAAATGAACAACTTGATACTTATCTTGCTAATTCAGGAATATTTCATGAAAAAACTATTCCATACAATAGTGAAAGTAACGGTAAAGCTGAAAGGGCTAGATCTTTGTTATATGAAAGTGAGCTTCCATTAAAATTTTGGGCCGAAACCATTAATTGTAGCACCCAAGTATCTAATGTAACCCCACGTAAAGGAAAAGAAAAAATACCCCTTGAAATTTGGACAGGTAGAAAACCGAAATTAAATTATCTTAAAAAATTCGGCTGTGTGGCTTATTTTCACGTTCCGAAAGTAATGAGAAATAAATTTGAAGTTACAGGAAAACGTGGTATAATGCTAGGATACGCTAGAGAAAGAAAGGGTTATCGAATTTATGACATCAAAAGCCGAAAAATAATAGAAGAGAGATCAGTTAAATTCAATGAATCTCTAAAAGGTAGTACTTTTTTGGGGAAAACGAAAGCAGAAACTTGGGATATTAATTCACTGCTTGAAACTTCTCCAGCGGCATGCGAGATAAATCAAAAAACAAAAAGTGAAATATCTAGTTCAGAAATTCCTGACGAATCTGCAGAGGATGAGAATAGTGATTCATCAATTCTATACCATAGTCGAACTTCGCGTCAGACAGACGCCACTCTAGGGGATGAAAACGAAACACCAGATGTTGAATCAAGTAGTAATAATATCGTAAATCAGATTCCATTAAGACGTTCGGAAAGGCTCAAATCTAAACAAATGTCAGCTAATGTAGTTTATAACATTCCGAATACATACTTAGAGGCAAAAAATAGTGCTGATTGGAAGAACTGGGAAAGAGCAATGAAAAATGAATTCGATTCGTTAAATAAACATGAAGTTTGGGAAATAGTAATTAAGCCTTCAAAAACAAAATTAATAAAAAGTAAATGGGTATATTCTTTAAACCAATATAACTCTGGTGAAACAAAATGTGGGTTAGTGCTAGTTTCAATTACCTAACCTACAAATTTGCCTGCCTAATTTAAAATATGCTAGAGTCTAAGAAAACAAGGTTTAAGTTAAAGAAAATTTAATTACAACATATTTACAAGACTTTGTACAATTGCGAGATTAGTGAAAAAGCGCTTAAAGATTCAGTCAGCATCGTTCCGGTCGCGGCAGCGTTTTTTGTTTTTCTTTTTTCTCTTCTTGCTTCGCGAGCTTAAGCGTGTAGAGAGCGTGCGCATGAGACTGAAGGAGTCGATAATTTGCATACTTGCCGAGATCAAAAATAACCACAAAGCGGCACTATCAATTTGATTTGAACCTCGTGGCAAATGTCAGTTTTTAGTTGCACGTTGTAGTACCGCTACAAAAATATAAAGCGAGAATTGTAGCAGCAGGTTTTAATCAAAGAAAGTTAACTATTTTTAGATTTATGGATGGTGGGGCCTGCGGCCTCAATGAGCCGTAATTCCTCTCAACAAAGGTTTTAATCAAATAAAAAATAAAGATTTTTCCGAATCTTATTCACCTGTTGTGAATATTGAATCTTTCAAAATGTTAATGGCACTTGCATCTAAATTAAATTTATTTTTTAAATTCTTTGACGTTAAAACTGCATATTTATATAGTGATATTAAAGAAACTGTTTTTATGTTACCTCCACCTGGTTATGAAAAATTAATTGGAGATGAAAAAGTTTGTAAGTTGCAAAAGAGTATCTATGGCTTACCACAATCTGGTAGAAACTGTAAAAGGTAAATTAGAAAAATTAGGATTAATGCAACTGGCCTCTGACAATTGTGTATTCATTAAAACTGTTGGTAAAATTATTTTTATATTATGTATGTATGTATGTAGATGATTTAGCAATTTTTTCTAATAATGATGAAATGTATCAAGAGATTGTAAATAGCATCAAAAGCATATTTGAATTACATGAGACCAAAACCGGTAAATTTTTAGGCATAGAAATTGTTAAACATGAAAATAGTATTAGTCTGTGTCAATCTGAATATATTGAATCATTATTGGTTAAACATAATCTGTAA
Source organism: Argiope bruennichi (assembly GCF_947563725.1). Taxonomy (NCBI): domain Eukaryota; kingdom Metazoa; phylum Arthropoda; class Arachnida; order Araneae; family Araneidae; genus Argiope; species Argiope bruennichi. Next base: position 112,802,984 of record NC_079156.1, read on the forward strand.
AAGTGTTAAAACTCCAATTGTAAAAGGAGAAGATAAGAGTTTCCCTTCCACAAATGAACTGGTTGACATCACGATGTATCAAGAATTAATTGGTAAACTTTTATATTTAGCTAATAGAACGCGGCCTGATTTATCATTTGTAATAACATAGTTGTCACAATTTAATCATAAACCAGAAAAAGGGCACTATAATTTGGCTAAAAGAGTCCTAAGATATTTAATGGGTTCAAAAGATAAAAAATTGTTTTATGATAGTAAGTTTGGTTTTCTTAATGCAAGTTCTGATGGTAGTTGGGGGAATGCAGAAAATGGCAAATCATTTTCGGGTGGTGTAATTAAATTAGGTAATTCATTAATTTCATGGAAATGTCATAAACAAAAAAGTGTCAGTCTGTCAACATGTGAAGCTGAGTTATTTGCTATTTCTGAAATATGTAAAGACATTATTTGGACTGTAAACTTATTAACTGAGTTAAACTGTAAACTATTTATAAATAATGCTGTAACCTTAAACTCGGATAGTCAAGCAGCAATTCAGTGGATTAAGTGCACCAGGTCTTCAAATAAATCAAGACATATGAATTTACGTTTTCATTTTGTGAAAGATTTGTTGAAAGATAATGTAATTAAATTAGAATATGTTCAAACAGAATGTTTAATTGCAGATTTTCTTACAAAAGCTGTAAGTGAAGAAAAGCTAAAGTATTCTGTGAAAAATATTTTGTTAATTTCTTAATTTTTGTATGTACATATAATTTTTTGCATTGTTGTGTGTATTTAATTTTTATGTGTATTATAAATGCTCGAAAAATGTCACTCGCAGGAGGGGTGTGTTGGGATGAAGCGAGCGGACTATTTTTCTCGCGTAGGAATATCTGTGTAACTAGGCTTCTGGCGCTTCGTTCCTGCACCATTCCTCCCGCGAACAAGATGCTGTGTGCGTAATTGTCAATACCTGTGTTCTTTTCTTTTCGTTTTCTATGTCCAATAAATGTACTGTCTTCAAAAACCATGCTGAGATTATTGAAAAGTAACAACAGCCCCTTTTTTAATCGTCTCCATATATAAAATATTCAAAGTGCAAGTTTTGTAATTTTAAAATTCAAATTTGAGATTTTCACATTTCAGTCCTTCCTCAATTCAAAAAGCACATTCCAGGAACTATGTCTGTCAATACAATAACTCAAAAGTGCTGTGTGCTAGATTAATGACATTTGTCATATAGTCTCTGCAAATTTGTAGTGTTTCGTCAAATTATGAATGAAAACCCATACTGAAGTATGTTGATATGGCTATCTTAATATAGGTTAAAACAGTAACTGAAAAATGAAGAGAATTGTAAGAGTAAAATTTGCTGCATAGATTTAATATCCTAAGTATATATATGTATAAAATTTGGAACCAGATCTTTCTAGAGGTTGACCAATTGTGAGTTTTATTATTATTTGGAATTATCTTATTATCTTTGTCTTTTTAGCTACACTATATTTTCTTTTTTCTTTACCTTTTTTTAGCCTTTAATATTCCTATTTTCTTTTTTGCACATCTCTTATAGAACAATATAACTCATTGACTCATCTTATTAGATAATAAATTAATTTTGGGTATTAATATATATGAAAATATTACCATTAAGTAATATAAGGTTTTTTATTTTATAATAAAATTTTCATATTTTAAATTTTACTGTACAATTTTTATAAGAAAGCTGTTTTGCTAAAAGATTTACTCACATGGTACAGATACTTTCTAAATTAATTTTTTTTATTATTATTTAGATTAAAGGTGGAGTTGCTGATTTAGAAGGATCTCTTATGGAAGGAGATCAAATTTTAGAAGTGAATGGACAGAATCTGAGGGAATATGACCAAGAAGCTGCAGCAGTCTTTTTGAAAGTAAAGAAATATAAAACTTTCCAAAATTATCATAATATTTGTATTTGCAACTTTCCACAGTTTTTAAAATTGTGCATGCAATATAAAAATGCTGATTATGATTTGAATTTTCATTTCCTTTTATCAGGTGCTTCATAAAAATACTCTTTGTAAGGAAAAAAACAGATCTTTATGAATTTTTCTTCAAAATATGGTATTTTTTATTATTGTTGATAAGAAAATGGAATCTTTACAAGCTTTGTTTTAAATTTCGACATTTTCATAATGTTTTATTATAATGTATTCAATGCAAAAGAAGAAGACATATCAGTAAGTATAGGATTAATAAAGCTGAATTTAATTAAAAGGTATAGAGCACATTTTATTAGTTATTTTTAATAGGACTTGTAAAGATTGAAAATACGTTGAAACATAAACTTGTAAAAACATATTTTAGTTATAAAAGTTTTAGTAGATTTTTTTGAGAGAAATCGTACTGAATCATGAGACTGGCTTCTAACATTTTATATTTAGAAAGTGTTATAAACTGTTTTTGCATTTTTATTCATTTGTTGAATGTATGTAAATTATTTAAATATCTGAATCATCTATAGTTACAAAGGTAGTAAGTTATTAAAATTGCTAATTTTTTTAATCATGATTGCATAAAAAAACTGACAAATATTAGCATTAAATTTTATTTTAATCTTTGCCATTTGATACCAGGGGTTTTTAATGCAATTGCGAGAGAAAGTGATAAAACCATTTTTCATTCATTAAAGAATGGTTTAAAATATTTAAATTTCTTTGTGGCTGTAAATTTGTATTTATTTACTTTGGTTTTGTCCAGTAATTAATTTTATTTTAATACTATTATTTTCAGACTTGTGTAGGAAAAATAAATATGAAAATTGGACGGTTGAAATGTGAAACAAATCTCCCCCCAAGAAGGTCGATGCATTGAAATTCTGCTTTTAATATATGTAAGTATTAACACAAGAATTGTAACTTTTATTTAATATTTACATGATACTTCGTTGTTACTCTTTACGGTAAAAATCAAAGTTAGTCATCATTGAAGCCTTTTTGGGCATCATCTATTTTTTATATAATTTTTTTCCCTGTAGAGCAACAGCTGTTTATAGACAACCATATTTCTCTTCATGCTTGTTTGTGAATTCAAGTATAGTTTAAAGAATATAGTGACTAAATAATAATACATTGAAGCAATACCATGGCTTCTGTGTTATTACCTATTTATTGAGTTTTAAGTTTCATGCATGAATTCCTTTTCTAGTCGCTTCTTTTGAACTGGAGGTTATCTTATTTAATGAACAATTTCATATCAGTTCAAAGTTATACATGGTTTCTCTGTCACCATCTTGTACAAAGATGACTACACAGAAAAATTCCAAAGACATGAATATTTTCTCTTATTTCAGGCATGTTTTAGTTGTTTTGTCTGCCATTTTCAAGGTTAAAAAGCTCTATTCTTTCCCCATTTTATGTATTTGATAGAAGAATTTTTTCCTTGCCCAGTTTAAATTTTTTGAGGTTATTTTTAATTAGTTTATTTTTTATCCCCGTTCTATTCTGTGGGAAACATGTAGCATATTTTTCTTGCACTTGAATTTTACAATTTATATATTGGGTTTATTTGGTTTGTTACAATAATTTTAAAATTAAAGTTATTTCGGCTAAGTAATAATAGGAAAAATAATTAGTTAATTTCTATCTATGCGTGAATGTGAAGTAAGAAACTACATAAAACTAATAACGATTCCAGAGTGGCATTGAATAAGAGGGAACAGAGAATAGAACCAAATGATTTTAGATCCTATGATACTCATTTTTGTAAAGAAACCATTTAAATAATGATTTGTTGTATAATCATTGAAATAGATACATATGCTAAACTATTAATCAACTACATTTGCTGAAAATAGAGATGTTAAAATTTGTAGTCATTTTTTTTTCGAATGCAAATTTGTAGTCACTTTTTTTTAATGGAAATTTGCAATCACTGCAGGGGTGTTTGTGCTCCGGGGAAACCCCGGAATTCCGGGGATTTTGAACTTCGATACCCGGAAATTCCGGGGATCGTCTTTCAAAAGGAAATAGGAATAATAATGAATTATTTATTTTGATCTGGGTAATTTTATTTGCTTTGAAAGCAGAAAAACGCAAGGTCAGTGTGTGTGGTGAAAACTTTTCCTTTCTTTCTCCAAAGGCAGTGATAATGCGTGAAAAGGGGGGAAAAAACTTTTTTGTTCTTTCCTTATTGCGCGTTATGACTCATTCTCCCGGTTCTCGGACATTCTCTTCTGGATTCTTTTCGGCAATCAGGCGCGGCAGAAAAAAAAGGGAGAGACTTCGTTCGACTAGATGTGCGATAACGTGACTCTGGGTTCAAAGGTCTTATCTCTCCTGGCGTGGCGCCAATAAGTAGAGAAGGGGGATTTTTCGCCGTATTTGCTATTTGTCATTGATCGCTTCGCAACTTTTTTTTCTCCGCTGTGTAAAATTTTCGTTTCATTTATTGATGCAAGTGTAAATTTTTCGTTTCGCTTATTGAAATATTTTTTTATTTATGTACGCAAGAGAATTTCACTTTGAAATTTCAGCATATGAAACAGAAATTACCCCTTAAAAATTCATATCTAATTAGTTTTACAGCATTAGATCCAGGGCTAAGAGGTAAAACCAGTACAATATTAGCTTTTGAAAAATTATCATCTTTTATGTCCCATATTTTTAGTGATAATGAAAAGTCAAAAGTAGAAGCTGAAATAAGGTTACACCAGAGTGATATTGATATCACCAAAGAAATGCTCTACACATCTGATGAAAGTGGAAATCAAGTCAAGTGTACAAATGATAAATATTGGTCTTAAGTTTTTAATTTAAAAGATGATTTCACAAATGATTATAAGTATCCTACATTGGCTAAATTGGTCAAAGCCTGCCTTAGCTGCTTCCATGGCCCATTAGTGGAAAGTGCATTCAACTTAATGGACACACTTGTCACTGACTATAGAACCTCTCTTAAGATTGATTCCCTAGATGCAGTGCAGACTATTAAATATGATTTAATGGCTTCTAAAGAAACCTCATGTGAAAAATATGGCTCAAAAAATCCAATGACTGATCCAATTCGCAAAGATCTCTTACTGAATATGAACAGAAGTTGGAAAACATATCAAGAGGACTTAAAAACATGTATTTCAGATGAGTCATCTATAAAAGTCTCCGAAAAACCTTCTACATTAGCAGAAAAGCAAACTGCTTCTACCTCTGCATGTGCAGTTCTCGAGGAAATTTCTTCAACTGTAAATGAGGAAAATAAAAGTCAACCTTCCTGCAATTATGAAGTTCACCACAAAAGAAAGACAAGCCCACAAACATCAGAAAATAAAAAAAAGCAGCAGAAATTAGATAATTTTTTTTAAAAGAATTAATTCATGTAATTTAAAATATTTGCATAAAATGTAGTAGTTTATATGTTTGAAAGTTTATGGTTATTAATTTTGCAAAAAAAGTAATTCATTGAACTTTTATAATTAGGTCATTCAATACTTCATAATTGTAATTTTTCATTTCTCCCCTCCCCCCTTCTCGAAACTCCAAAATGCCGGTAGTAAGTCCGTAAAAGTTTCAGGGGATTTTTTGGGGTCCCACAAACACCCCTGATCACTACTAATTAAATACAATAATTTAACGAAATGCTCATTAAATATTTGTACTGGATCATCTGTTTTATATTATCTGTTCTCAGAACTGCATGGAGATATTTTTGTACTTTGCCTTTAGAAATCATGAGTTCAGAATCATAGCAAATTGAAGTAATACATGATTAGACGGGCATTTATCAAATATATTTGTCGTATTTATTAAAAATTTCTCTGCAAGTCAGTGTTTTTCCATTTTGCATGACAACTATTATTATGTGACAAATGCATTTAATCAAGTTATTAATGATATAAACCTGAGATATCATAGATGTATGCACAAAATGATAATGAAAGATGCAAAGAGCTATTAAAATTAATTTATCTTTGTAAATTTTGAATTAATATAATTAATTTATATAACTTTTTTTTTTTTACTTTACAGATGTACAGCACCCAAGTACCTTATTCTGATATCCTGTAACTATGCAATGTGCAATTGATTTTAGGAACCCTTGTTATGCAAGAACAGTATTTTACAAGTGCATGTCTAAAAATGAACTTTGTCCATAAGTATTATACATCATTGCAATGTCGAAAACGATATAAAAACATAATTCGCAAACTGATTTTGTATGGTGTAAATTTGAAATTCCAAAAATGTGATTTAAATTTTTCCCAGAGTTCTAATGAAAATCGAAATTTGTACATGAATGTGTTGTTTGTATATTTATGCGAAGAAAATTTTCATTGCAAATCTTTATTTTTTAAGTTTGTGATTATTTTTGTTTTGTTAATCATCTTTTTAATGTACATAAATCACACTAAGAAACAATTCAGGAAGGTGATTTTAAGGCTTGTATTACAATGGATATATATCACATTGAATTTATTATTGTTATATGAAAATGTTTTATCAAATATTTAGTATTATTAATTATTTCCTTTTATGTTTTATAAACTTTTTCAAGTTTTAGTAAGACTTTAATGACTTTTCCAGTTTTTTTCTCATTGTTTTACTTTTTTATGTATTATTTCTCGTTTTAACTGAATATCAGTTGAATTATTATTAATATTATTATTTGTTTGATGAAATATTGCATTTTATATTTCAAATAATAATTTATATTTTATATTTGTTCGAAAATTTATTTAAAATTTTTCAATTCAATGAAGGTTTTTTGAACCAACTTGTAAAGTTTGTAAATATTTAAAAATTATTCTTAAATACTCTATTAATAATATATGTAAATGAATTGTAATTATCCACTCTATTTATCAAGTGCAATGTGAAATTCTTGAAATAATTGCATGAATATTGTCATAAATTAATCTGATTCATTAAATGAATTAATGTTTATCTAAAAAGCAAAAACATTCGATTTTTTTTTACCTATAATAGCATATACAATTTTTTAAAGCCTATTTCTAAATAATAATTTCATGTCTCATTGATATTTCGAAATCATATTTAAATATTAATTCAGTGAAATTTTGAGGTGAATGATTTAAGACTTTTAAGTAAAGCTAATAGCTGAGCTAATTTTCTCTTAGTACAAAATAGGGTTGGCTTGTTAGGCTGATGGCTTTAACTTTTCTGTTATGTCAATTATTATTTTCCAAATGCATCTTTAGTAAGCAATATATTGAAATGATTATTGTATTTTATTGATTTTTTTCAGTTCAAGAATATTCAGTGTAATTGTATAATTCCAGTAATTTTTATTTTAGTATTTTTTTATTGTAATTTAATTTCATGTGTTTACCAAAATATATTTTTTGTTGACAATATGTGTTTTTGTTAGTTAATGTAAGACTTCATTTAACAAAGATATTTTAAATTTAATAATATAGAAATGAATAGAATTTTTATGAATTTTTAAAAAGAAATTTATTTAAAAATGAATTTAAAATTTCTGAAAGGTAATAATATTGCTACATGTTTAAAACTTGTTTGAAAGATTCAATTTGTAAGAGTATTTTTAGAAATGATTTTTTTTTTTTTTTTTTTGGATTTAGTCTTTGTTATATGGAATTCTTTTTTATTAGTATGATTATGTAGTTACATGCTGTTAATGCTTTTTTTTATTTATTAATAATTTTTTGTGTAGAGATACAATTAAGTGTACACCCAAAAATTTTAATTAGTTCACAAAATTTTTAAAATTTTACTTCGGTAATTCTTTAATTTCTTTATGTATTTTTCAATTAAAGTATTTTAATGATTAATTAATATTAATTCTTTTAATTTAAAATTAATATAGATCTCAAAAAATGTATCAACTAAAATATTTTAAACTATTTTTAATTGATTAATTTTGCTTTTATTTTTAGTGTGTGCTCTATTTAGTTTATTATACAGCAAAGCATGTTTATATACCTTTCAAGGGACTGGTATAAAATGACATATGATAAACATTTTAATGAATAATTTTGAGTATAACACATTTAATGTTACTAATCGAAATTCTTTGAGAAGTAATGAAACTCAGAAAGAGAAAGAATTTATATATTATTGTATATATTAAAAACAATAATTAAACTTTAAAATTGAAAATTTATCATAAAAGTATGAAAATATCTACATTTTTTGCCCATCTTGAGTATTAATTATATATATTTTTTATTTTATGCAATTAATGTGTTTTCAAGAAGATATTAAATTTAAAAAATCTGTTCTTTTCTGATATGCTGATTGCTTGAGAGTATTAAGTTCAGCATAATAAATTAAGTTCACTGAATATTTATTCACTAGTGTTTTAACAGACATAATAAGTTCGAAGTTTTTATATTCAGCTCATTTCTTCTTTAAAGGAAGGTGGAATAAATTCTTTAACACCCTTTGAATTAGCATAAGATAATTTGTTTTGTTAATTCCCCAATAATTATGAAGTTTTTAAAGCTCCATTCTGAATGATAGTTCATGTAATTCTCGAATGTTATCTGTGCTCTCAGGAGATTCTAGTCTTTAACATTAAAAAATATTTTTAATGACAAAGATTTGTATTCATTGCATTGTAGAAATAAAAATTTTATCATATACAATGATAGGAACTGATCAAACGATGAGAAAGGTATAAGCAATGTTTTACTGTATACATTTTTGTAATTTTTCTGAAACCATATTTAATGATATTTAATAACTGCTGCCATTGATTTCAGTATTTTAATATGTCATCAAATATTTAAAATGCAAGCTCAATTCATTCACAATAACATAGTGAAAACTTAAGTTTGAATGCAAAATAAAGTATGCATTCATTTTTGTTCTAATTTTTTTTGTACATTTCATTTATATCTTAGATTTTGTGCTTTATCATAGCAAATTATGTTAAATTTTGGCGTCAACAACTTATAAAGTTTTTTTCTTTCTTTTTTTTGTGGTAAAGTGTTCCATATTACTGCAGTCACACTGTTCCCTATGCAACAAGGATTCAGAACTTCAAATAGCAAAGCTGAGTCATTTGGCTACAGAACTCCAGTTTGTTCTGGGCTTCTCAGTGAGCACACTCTACACCTTAACTTGAACTTTATAACTGCCATGGAATTTCTAGACGTATTTTTAAAAGATTTCCATTACAAAAGTGCATTTCTATTTCGTGTTATTGTCAGTTACTGCTTATTACTCCAAGTTGCTTTAACTGATTTCCTGATGATGAAATTCCTTCTAGAATTAAATAGCAATTTTCTTGTTCCCACCTGATTAGTTCTTTGATATTATTGCTGTAGTTCATTCTAGACTCTGTTGTTACAAAGCTATTCTATTTCAGAAGTGCTTTACAAGTAATTTTAGGCTTAGAAAAGGTGCTTTTTTAAAGGGGAAAAGAAAACTAATATAAATAAATCCATTTTCTACATGTAAGAGTTGTATATAAATAAAATAGTCTTGATGGGCTCCTTATAGACAGGTTAAGCTATTCTTGTTCTTTATACTGCACTTGCTTTAAAGTTAAGCCAATGTTTCGATTAGGTGCTACTTGCAGTCTTTGAAGCAGTGCTGAATATATAGCTTGATTAGTATTCTGTACTGACAGTGAGAATATTTTTGCTCTAACTTCAGATTAAAAATTTTATGTCATTGATCTGTATGGCACTACAGTTTGTTGCATCTCATTCATTGTTAAAATGCATATCTAAATCTTTTGATTTGCTACAATCTTTTGTATTGGTCATGTGCAAATTCTTTAATGTTATATGCTGATGAATTTTTACAAGTTTCTGCCTATGATATTTTTAGCTTGCCTATAATTGGATCAATGTTTCATTTGGTTAAAAGAATTGTAATTTTAAAATTCAGTTGGTTGTTATGGCTTGATGATTAATTTTTGATTTCAGGAATGGAGTATGCCAAACTTGAAACCAAGTTCCACTAAAAGATTTTCTGTGTATGTAGCCATGCGTTTTTTAAATGTGACAGTAAAAGTTATTTTTTTCCCCTTTTGGCATGGAAGTTTAGTGAAAAGATGCTGGTCCAATTATCCTCGTCATCTGATCATGATTTGATGAAGTTACCCAAAACAGTCTTTGTGTTGCTTCAAAACCATTATTAGTATAACTAAATTGTACTAAAATACAATTGAATCTTCTTACTAATGATCAACTAAAAATATCGCCAATTTATTTGTGCACCTGGAGACAAAAATTTGCTCTCTGTTTGGAGTTGAAATATGATTTTCAAGAATAGAATATAATTTTATGTATGCAAAGTTAACTGTGTACTGACCAATTGCAGATGTGTATTTTACAAAATGAAATGGAAGTAAAAATGTGTATTTTTTTAAAAAAATATCTGGGTACACCATTTAATATAATTACGATACAAGCAGTGCTACCAATATTTTCTAATTAATACTACTCTTGAATTTACAATTTTCACTCCAGTAAACACTAAGGAATTGCACATGATCAATTGATGTATGCTGCACATGATGCTAGAAACAGCTAGCAAGTTTATGGCTAGTATTACAACTTAAAATAAACCATAAATTAATATGGCATATAGAGTGCCCTATTGTAATATAGTATTTCTGACGACCTCCTTTATGGGAAGACTTGCTTCAACTTGCCGAAATATATAACAAGTCAATATATTTGCAATATCTATTTTTGGTTTGCTTATAGTATATTTAAATGGTAAAAGTTTCTGTGCATTTTTTACCAAAAGTATTTGGCATGAAAATTTATATTGAATCAGATACCATACATTTTCTATTGGAATTGTTAAAAATCTAGGCATATCAATGAAAATCTATGCTCTTTCAGGTAATGATTAATCCTTGATGTTGTTTTAATTTTCAAGATTTGGAATGCAGAAATCTGTAATAGTGAAGTTCATTTTATTAAAATCTTTCTATTTTTCCTTCATATTATTTTCTTTCTCATCTAACAAATGGCAAACTATGATATGCTTTTAGTTGTTGTAAAAGCTGGTGTAATATATTAAGGGGCGTTGATGATCTTTAAGGGGCATTGATGATCTTTAAGGGGCATTGATGATCTTTAAGGGGTGTTGATGATCTTTAAGGGGCGTTGATGATCTTTAAGGGGCGTTGATGATCTTTAAGGGGCGTTGATCTTTAATTGTTGATTCTGACTTACAAGATGCAATAGAATTGCTTATCTACACTACACTTTTGATCTAACTATGCATTTCTTCATTTTTCTTAAAGCCAACAATCAATGCATGACGACCAAATAATTTACTTTGCAACTAGCATGCTTGTTGATTTTAAAGATGAATGCTCTAATTTATTATATATGTATATACATATATTTGGAGAAAGTAACAATCTTTATGGCATTTTTATTGAATAGATTTTCTTAAACTGTTTTATCTTGGCGAAAGCAATAAATATTATGTGGAAATATTATATAAGCAATTTTTTTGTTCTATTTTTTCTTAGTGTATAACAAAGAATGTTTCAGAAAAACATGATTTAAAAAATAATGTAAGAGCTCTGTTTTTTAACAAATGTGCAAATGAAATATTGATGTTTTTCTCCTTTCTTTTGACCAGTTTATTGGTATAATAATTTATCAATGTATTTGTTTTACTTGTACTTTTTAAATTATATTATCATGTAACCAGTCACATGGATCATAAGTTTATTTCAAAAATAATTTTTAAAAATATAAATTACCATCACAAAAAATCTTAAGTTTTTATGAAATGACTTGTAAAATATTTCTTTAAGGAAATTTAATTCATTGTTATTATAAAGATCTTCACTTTTTTCTGGTTTAATCCATTACATTGAAAAAAATTAAAAATACTGTGAACATAAATGTGCAATTATTTAAAATCTATTTTTGAAATCGAGAGAGGGGAAAAAATCTTTGAAATAAAATTGTATTTTTATAAAGTGGGATGTGTTATGCTTCACAGCTCTTCCTTCAGTTATATAGAGTAATCTATATAACTTATTGAAACTTGGAAAGGGTTTATAGCTATAATAGCATTGAATGTTTGTTAATGTAGCGAGCTCTGACTTTTTCCTTATAATCTTCATAAGCATAAGCTGCATATTTATATTACTTGTGTCTGTACAATCGAGACGTGGCAGCTGCTTGTAATTTTAACTGTAAATGTACGAATCATGCATTTTAAAAATTTAGTATTGCTTTTGGAATGTAAGTGTTGTGTGTGATAATTGGTACTATTCGTGTAAACTTAAGGTATATCTTTTTATCTGGATTTATGTAGCAAATTCTCTATGTATATGTTCTTAACTCTGAGAATTTACTCTTTATGTTCCTTATTGCTCTGCTTTGATGTCATTTGAGTCTAGAGTCAAATAGTTTTTATGGGCTAAAGCTGAAGTTGTATAGTCTGAATACTTTAGGTTTTCAGTGAATGTTACTGTATTTGAACAGTTTGAACCTAATCATATTTACCTCATTAAAGAAATACTGGACACATTTTTGTATAAGTGTCATTAAGTTATAAATAGTTTGCATGGTTCCCACTGTTATCGGCTTTTTCGCTGTATAAAAATACAACTGATTATGACCCCCCCCCCTGGAAGGTTAGTAATTTTGTAAAATTCAGAGAATTCGGTCCTTATTGATATTTATGGCCCCGCGATAAATCTCTAAAGAATGAAACAATAATGTAACCTTCTTAAGAAAATCTTCGCATCATATAATAAGAACCGTGGCGTAATCTGGAAATCGCCAAATAAACGAGGGCTGTAATTATCCATTATCATTCTTGGACTGAAAATCGCTAAATAAACGGAGACTGTAAATAACAACAAGTGCCAAGAATTGTTCTTGGTACTTGTTGAAAATTACGTCATCTGGAGCAGTAGCGAAATCGAATTAATTAATTTGATTTTCCATTAAATCCTTTAAAATCGAGGCTATTTCTTTTCTTTTCCTTTTTGTTTTGGCGTGTGTATGTTAGTGGGCTTTAAAAAAAAGTGATATTTCTGTACCAGTCTGGTTTATCCAAAGAATGTTTTTTAAAAAATTAATGAGAAATTTTACCGTGGTAATATTTATCTTTTTTTTTTTTTTTTTTTTTTTTTTGTAATTTAACTTTATTACTGGAGCGTGGGATTAGCAACTACTACTTCTTTATTCTTTTAATAACTAATTGTATAAGTGTATGATATTATTCCTTTTCGATTTTACATCCTGACGCAACTTTTCCAAGATGGAATTTTCTGTCTTTTATCCGTCTTTACTCTGAATCGACCAATTTCAATTCAACTGTAAAAAAATTTAAATTGACAAACGGAAAATAAATGTTTAAGTATTCAGAAAATAACTTTTGAAATTCTTTATTCTTCTTGTATAGATTTTCTTTCCGTGTCACGATGAATCTTGTAAATAACCGCTATAACTGCAAAAAAGAATTCTTTGTGACGTTTCAAAAGAAGATGCTGTAACGTGAGAACCATGTTCTAGACTTCATTGTTATTCATTCCTATTTATTTATGTTCTTGTGCCGTTTGTATATAAGAGAGCGATATATAGATGTTCAAAGATTCATTTATTTTGTGTATAGTTTTTGAGTGCAATATCTTCATGTTAATTTATTGTCGCATGTCGGAGAATCTATTCTTTTCATTAACTATTTAACTCTGCATCCGTTAATTGTAGAACTTTTACATTATGAGGTTATCAGTCATCTGTAAGAAATGCATTTGTGTGACGAGCGTGAAGAAGAGCATCCGATGTGATCGTGAATATGTAAAATATTTTATCATTTGTTTAATAAATAATGTTTTTTTTTTCAGAGTCAATTTTTCCTTGTCTACATGCGTTAAAATATTTTTGAACAAATTTTGCGTTTTTCATTTATACGTTGTTTTATCAACGTTCTGATTCATTCTTAAGTTTTGTCATGATATAGTATTTCGTTCACGATGCAAACGATACAGAGCTTCGATTATATCTCCCTTTCGATATTGAAAACGATTGATGTATCTTTAAAGTTGTGGTTATTTTCGAAGAATATATGAATTGTGATAAGGGTATTATGATTTTAGGATTTTTCATGATCGATGATTTAATCTTAAGGTATCCGACTAGGTGGTTCAAAAAAAATTTTTACAAAAAAAAAAAAATCTTATGTTTTTTTTTTCTTCTATTAATATAATAATAAAATGACGAGTAAAAGTCAAATTACTTAAATATATATGTGGAGTTTGAAAAAAAAGCATATTTTGACGTGCATTTTAGCATTTATTTACCATCGTTCTAAATACAAAAAATTGTTACAGTTTTTCATTTTTCTTTGTAACATTACATATTGAAATTTTAGAGTGTAATTAACTATTATATTCAAAAAAATTGTGAGTAATAAATGAAATTATATATCAAATTTTAGAATTTTTTCCAACAATATTTACATTAAACAGTCATAATTCCACTTCTAGAGCATTCAACATCAAATCCATAGTTCATTACATTCTGCATAATATAGCGAGCACTAATTATAAATTTCATTAAGATATCTGGATTATTTTTTGAGATGTACGATATTCGTACAGTAGAATTATGAAAAAAGTCTTTCAGGAAATGCATTTAAAGTTATTTATTCCTTATCAATAAGCATCACTTACATGTCGATAGTTTGTTATAACTTGGTTTCTAATTGGCATAGAGACAAAATAAAGATATCACTGGGAAAAAAAAACCGTACCTATTTTTTTAATACTGCAAAAAAAAAAGAAAAAAAAAATCGAATTTTTATCTAAATTTATGTTTTTAATCTAGATGAATATCTTAATATTAATAAAAGTAACTGTGATTTCATATGTGTACCTTTATTTCATATTTCCTCCTAAACAACCAGGCCAAATTTTACACTATTCTTTTGAGCACCAGAAAGAATATCGTCAACTTTCCTTAAATATTCAATTAATTAGAAATTAGTTGAATTTTTACCGTTTTTCTGCAGTAATTTTTGAGTAAATTAATTTACCAGAAATATTTTAATACCATCTTGAAGCTCAAAATTTTACCTTTTCAGTGATACCAACATTTTTTCTGTGCAATTTTTTGCTTTAATTTTTATTTACTCTTTTGAAATTTAACGCTGACGATTTTGAAATATTGTAAAAATTAGATTCTGATTTACTCTACCATTATTTTGCTAACTCATGGAAATTTTTACTGGTTTAAATTAGTTCATTAATAGTGTCTCAAAACAACTGAAAGAAAAAAACTGATGTACCCTTCATTTTCAAACTATTACTCTTGACTAAGACAATCAATCAAGAGGTGCGGTATTTCAAAAGGAATATGTGTATTCTAATTATTTATACAAAATTAGTTTTTTTACATTAAAGATATCATATATGAAGGCTTTTTAATTCCTAGCTACTCCCGGTATATCAACTAGTAACGCGCCCAGTATTTATTATATAATGGTTTCTTCAAAAGATTTTTGTACCAATCATTAATTGATGAAAGATTGTTCAATCATTTCTTGTGACTGTAAACTCTTCATTCAAATATAAATCACTTTACATTTCAAAAATATT
The DNA here is from genome assembly GCF_947563725.1 of Argiope bruennichi. Taxonomy (NCBI): domain Eukaryota; kingdom Metazoa; phylum Arthropoda; class Arachnida; order Araneae; family Araneidae; genus Argiope; species Argiope bruennichi. The sequence continues at coordinate 112,818,521 of NC_079156.1, forward strand.
TTATTTTCAAACCCGTTTGTGTACTTCTTTTTTCAAACTTAATGGAAGTGTTCCGGATAATGCATTATTTTGATATAATTTTATGCGATCGAAAATTTGTTTAATAAATAACAGCAAAATAATATTTTGGAAAACAAACAATAAATTAAATATTGCCTTTTCATGCCGATTTTTAGGCCACATCTCTTCTATAAAGGGCACAACATTAAAACCATTACGCTTAAAATTTAACGGCTGATGCAATCAACCTAAATGTGCCAAACCTAAAGCTTTCAGAATGTTTCGGACTAGAGATTCGAATTTCTTTCTTTTCTTTTCTATGTATGTTAATTAGAATATGGTTAATCGGTTTAATTTGGGGCCGCAGGGAGCTGGTGGTAAGGTCTCAGCTTCGGAACCGGAAGGTTTCAGGCTCGAGACTCCGAAGAATCGTCGTGTATGCGGGTCTGGTGCACGCTAAATCCATCGAGGCCAAACGTCCTCCCTCTAGTGTGGTGTGGAAGCTTGGAGAGGGGCTGCTAGCTTAGATGTCATCCTCATCATCTGATTGCAGTTCAAAATTACGAGGTCCGTGCCAATATTGCCCTAGTGTTGCTTTAAAAACGTGACGTTAATATAATTAAACCAAACCAGACTTAGTGAAAAGATATAAAAACGTAAAATCTATAATGCAGATTTTCGCCTACTGATATTGAAATTAAATTTGTTTGTAGTAGTAGATATTGTATGTCGTAGATCATCATAAACTTTGTCTAATGAGAGCATAAAAAATATACGAATATGATGCCTTCAAAAATAATTTTATTATTATAGTCAAAATACATCCTTTTTCGCTATTAAACTGTGGAAACTCGTCCGGGAAACGCAACTTGTGTACTGACCGTCGACACACTTGGCTCAGTATTCCTTTCTGGACCGTGAGCCGGACATCCTCTACTGTCCTGAATCTGGACACGGACCGACGGTATGAGCGGTTCCCTCAATGAGCTGCTCTGAGGTGGAACGCTGACCACCGACTCTTCTTCTGAGGTTTGGGGGGATGTCGACGATCTGTCAACGATTCTAACGTGCCAGTTGTGTTCTCGCCATCGAGACCATATCATGAGATGATATCTGAAAATATTGGTATATGGGATGATAGCCGTATCATGAGATGGTATCTAAAAACATTGGTGTGTGAGATGATGACTATATACACTGAAATAGTATATGAAAAAAACCCTTATGTATGAGATGATATCTGAAAGCATTGGTATATGAGATGAGGCCCATATCTTGATATGATATCTAAAAACATTGGTATATAAGATGATTACTATATTATGAGATGATATCTGAAAATATTGGTGTGTGAGATGATGACCATATATCATGAAATTAGGGATTGCAATACCGGAACAAAATTTCAATACCGGTATTCGGTACTTTTTGGATCTTAATACCGGGATACCGGTTTTAATACCGGTATTAGAAATTTTAGGGAAAAAAAAGGGGGGGGGGTGTTTTATTTGCCAGTTTTATTAGAGTATAAATATCACAAAAAAATTGTAACTTATAAATTATAACAGTATATAAAGAATCACACACAAAAAAAGTAAAGAAACATTTTATTTATTTAAATCACACAAAAAAAGTTTGTTTGTTTGTTTCTTATGGCACTTGCCACTGACAAGCCCGCTGTTACGAAGACAGCGATTTAAGCCTGAGGGGGAACGTCTCTTATTTTTTATAGCAGCGCCAACTAGGGCCAAGAGTACGACTTTGCCACTCACGCATCATTCATTCGCTTGCACAACCCCTTTTTACAGGAGGGCACATTCACACATCTCACAGATAGAACAACAACCATGCCCAAACCGGGACTCGAACCCGGGACGCCCAGATCACGGGGAAGACGCGCTACCCCTATGCCAGGACGCCGACCAAAAAAAAAGTGTAAATATAACTATTCAGTCTGTGGTGCTATTACAAATTTTTGAAATGTGATCTTAAAAAACATAATGCATCAATTGTACTGTCATTAAGCCTGAAAAGTAATTTTGTGCAAAAATTACCAGCTGTTGAAAACGCTCTTTCGGCATCTACTCTAGTCGGTGGTACTGTTAGCAATGCGCGATATATTTTTTTTCCAAGTATTTACCTCTAAATCCTCATCTCCAAACAAATCGATTTCTCGTCGGGTGGTTTTTGGATATAGCTGATTGTATTATGGTTTATTGAAATTTTTTTTATTTATCACTAATTCTAATTTTTGTTCAAGAGACAATTCCTTTTCACTATCGACATTAGTGTCATCATAATCTTAGATAACTGAACCGAATTCTTCTGAATATGGATAGGTTTGTGGGTAAAAAATTTTAAGAAAATTTACTATAAATTTAATCAGATTTGAATTGATTATTTTCTTTTCCTCTTTTTCATTTTCATTTTTAAAACCATTATAATTATCTAAATACCATAAGACATTTTCTATTTCTGTATGCCTTTCATCTGTGCGATTTTTCAATGTAATATATAATTCTTCAGATAGTAATGTGTGCTGTTCTTTCAGTGACTGCAACATGAAATTTATTGTTGCATTAGCTGTTAATAAATTAGAATCTATCCTACATAATGCCTCAATAGTAAGTTTTATTGGAAGTAGAGCTGATGCAGTTCTGATTAAGTCGAATTCACTATCTGAAAAATTAATTTACAGGTTTAAATCGATTATTGCTTTTTGGATTGGATTTCTCAGTTTCAAAAATCATTCCATCATTAGAAATAAACTGTTCCAACGTGTTTTAGAATCTAATATTAACATATATTCTGTTTTATTTTCAGTAGTATATATTTTAGTAATATGTCATTTTTTATAGGGGAACGTTTAAATATCTTAACAATTTTTCGAACTTTATAAATTATAGGAAGCAATTCGTGATGGTTTAATATTTCATCCTCATTAGCAATGTCTTCTTCAACAATTACATCGTCATTATCTTCATTGTCAATATCACTCACAACTCTTATTCTCTTCAAAGTTGGAATCCGAAATTTCTATATCCACTGTATTTGGATTCTTCTGTTCTTAATTTTTTTGGTATAATACATCTATTAATCCTAATTGAATTCCATGAGCATAGCACAATTGCTGATTTGCACCAATCAACTTTCCAACTTTTTTCATAACTGTTGCTCCATCAGTCATTATGGATACAATATCTCCCTTCAGGGATAATCCATGTTTCTCTAAGTTAGACTTAAGCAATTAATTAAGCCATTATTTAGCTAATTAATTTCGTCCGTTAGGGAGGCATAAAACAAAACATATACTATTTTGCTACGTTGGCGATCCCTGAACATATAGGGGAGGCAATTTAAAAATTTTCTAGTAAATACCGAAAAACCGGTATTTAAACTTGTGAATACCGGTATTACAAAATTGTACAAATGGCTCAAAATACCGGTATTCGGTATCCCGGTATACCTGTATTGCAATCCCTACATGAAATGGTATCTGAAAACACTGTGTATGAGATGATGACCATTTAATGAGATGGTATCTGAAAACATTGATGTATGAAATGATGATCATATCATGATATGGTACCTGAAAGCATTGGTATATGAGATGATGACCGTATCATGAGATGGTACCTGAAAACATTGGTGTATGAGATAATGACCATATCTTTTCTTAAGGAATATTGATAAAAAGTTTGTCTTACAACAACATTAATAAAACTCACTATATATTCCCTTGCAGCTTTTTATTATCTCGGAATAAATTATTACTTTAAAGTCCATCTATATATTTCAGCGCCTCATTTGGATTTCAATTGCGACTTAACTGAATCTTTTGCCTCTGTATCAATCTATGTTCACATTATTCCTTTAACAGAAGACTTTTTCTTTCTGTAGTTCTATAAGACCTGTCGTCAGACACCGACAGGGTCTTAGCCTGAAATTGGTAATAAAAAGTAGAGAAAAAAATTGTAAAAAAGAGCTGAAAATTACATGACTTCTCTCGGTTTCAAATCTATTTTGCTATGGCAAATGGAGATAAAAGGTTTACCTGGTACATAAGATGATCCATGTGACGTAGGCCATGACCAGAAAGACGGCCAGGGTGACGAGGGCTATGGTTTCCAGAGTGGAGTTCTTCACCTTCTGATAGTAGATGGCCCCTTCCGCGCAGAGCCAGAAGGTGGCAATCCCCAAGGGGGTGAGGAAGGCAAAGCAGGTGAAGTCCCCGATGAAGTTCCTTCTGTCGTGTCGCGTCTCTGGCTGTCTACACCATTCCCAAAAACTCTACGATGAGAGAAAACAGAATTTAGTTCATTGAGAAAAGAGTTCGAAAGTTTTCTTTGACGCAGAACTTAGAAATCATTAATTAAGTAAACCGTTGAACATGAGAAAAGTATCCTTTCTTTTAAAAAAAACCTTAAGTTAATTAAAAACGTAAAAAAAACAAACATGTATTATATTAATAACTGCTTCATTGAAGGTATTTTTTGAGATAGCATTCAATAGTATTTATTGCACGCAAACCATACTGCAGATTTTTTAAAAATTGAAATCTCAGTTTTTGGAAATATGCTTTTCAGTAGAAAGCAGAGGAAAAAGTCTTATATTTAACTTGATAAATAATCAAATAATGTTCTAGCAAATCCTAATCTATAATAAATTTTAATCAATTTTTCGGCAAATAAATTAAGCGAACCAAGACTGATATTCATCTATTTGAGGAAATTTGAATCAATCTGGCTTTTTGAGGATCGAGGGAAATGGTAAAATCTCGGCTTCAAGGCCGGAAAATCTCGGATTCAATTGAATCAATGTAAAATCCTCCTCGTATTTAAATTTTGTACATGTTAAATCTAATGGGATAAATGCCTAGCTACTAATTTTAGATAGAAGTTTAAATAAAAGATGTTGACACAGTAATCTCTTCTATATAAGGTTCAAAATTCAGATTAAAATAGTTCCGACAAATAGTTCTAAAACACAGTGTTAATATAAAAAATTTAAACCCATAGTTTTATTAAATAATATTCTGCCCTTCTTTATTATTTTTGTTTGCTGAAATTTTAGAGTTTGAAATCCATGCTGTGTCACCTTTCTAGTTCTTCTGGTTGTGAAATGATGTTGGCACAATTCGCAAGTCTCACAGTTGGTTGACTCCAGCCACCTTTCCAAGCAATGACGATGAACATACTCTATCGTACCTGGAAGATATATATATATACATGTTAAAACTAGAAAAAAAATTGTTGAAATAAAAAAAAGTAACTTATTTATATGCCACTAATTGCAATAATCTTCATATTTACACTATTTATGGACGATATAATGTGCTTTTCGTTCAGAGAAAGTGATTGATGTTGATGTCGTGTCCGTGTTACCACGGAAAGGGGGTGCATTAGCTTCTGAAGGTAAAGACCCCTGAGTACCCGAGGGCAGAAGTCTGACTTCCAGCTCATATGAAGATGAAACTCACACATTCGCTTGCATAACCCCTTTTTACAGGGGGGCACATTCACACACCTCACAGATAGAACACAGATGACGAACAACCATGCCTGAACCGGGATTCGAACCCGGGACGCCCAGATCACGGGGGAGTTGCATTACCCCTATGCAAGGACGCCGGCTGAGAAAGTGATTGAAATAGAAAAATAAAGCGGATAGAAACAATTATTGGAAGCTTTAGATAAAAATTACGCAGAAACATAAACTATATTTTAGTACATTACAAAAAAAAATTTATAACCAATCAATTCAATTTTACCACAACATTTTTATCAACGCTAAATGGATCCTTTGCAGATATATTTATTTTAATTTCTATTTCACTATACTGTTACAAACCTGTGAATCAGGTGCTTATAGATTCATAGGAGAGCAAATATTGACACCCAGAATTTCTAATTTTGTGTTAGATTTTCAAATAAAAAAAGGAAATCATCCATATCTTTAATTTAAAAAACTTTGTGGCGATGGTACCAACCGGAAAAATGAAATGTTAATAAAAAATAAAGAAAGTGAAATTTTTTTTTCTTACATAGTAAAAGAAAATTTAAAAATTGTTATTTGTAAAATTTTTTTAATAAAAAAATAAGTATAAAGTAAGTTAAAAAAAATTAAACGAACAATTTTTTTTTATTTCTACACTCAAAGTATACGAAAAGAAAATACCCTAATCGTGAAAAAAAAAATGACCTTGAGATTTTAATGAATTTTTCACATTTAGTATAAAGAATGTACAGTAATCGTCAAACAATTCGAACTCCAGATTTTGACGAACCTCTGCGTTTTAGACTTCCATGAGATCGAAAAGCACATATTTGGAAAATGTCCATCTGTTCTGTCTGTAACAAAGATAACTCAAAAACGCTTAACGCTAGACAGATGAAATTTGGTATTTGCACCAAATTCGTAGATTTCTATCAAATTTTGAGCAAAATCCACTTTGGGAAGTCTGCCCGGACTGTTTGAATATATGTTAATATAATAATAACAAAACGAGGGAAGCTAGACTGATGAAATTCTGTATACAGATTTAACATCTATAACATAAGACACCTATCAAATTTTGAGCTAAATCCAACCAGGGGTTGACTGTCTGTTAGTCTATACTTCCTGAAAAATGTGAACGGGGTAACTCAAAAACACATTAAACTGGTTTAATTACGCCAAATTTGGTACTGAATTTGGTAACCACAAGTGTAGTTTTGTGTCAAATTTTGTATTCATTTGATTAAATAGTAACTGCATGCGAAAGATTAATCGCCAAAAATCTCGCCATAGGTGACAAGATGGATTCAGCAAAATTACTAAATTCAGCCAAAAGTAAATATTCCGTAACTATTATATGGCAACGTCATGGAAGGCGTCCTCTGTGATAACTGCTTTTTCAGAGACTATGTCAGAAAGCTTCGGGAAACTTCCTCTCGCTCATTAACATAATGTCTGTTTATGTCGCTGTGTTCTTTTACAAGCATGATCTGATACACTGCCCAGAATGGAATCAGTTTTGTCAAATTCTTGCTTCAATCAATAATAAAAATTAAGCGACAAAAATATATATTTGTTACATAGGGGGTTGAATAGGGGGGATGACACACCATTTGTGTCGTTTTCCTTCCGCTTGTGTTTATCTTAAAAATGTAAGCACTCTAGATGTTCATGGTGTTGACCAAGTTCCATAATTTTCATTTGAAGGAGGAAGGGATAGTATTTTGATTAGGGAGTATACGAGAAAGCTTCGGAGAGACTTCTTCCATTGGTGATTTACTAACTCAAAAGTGGTGGACTATGGTCTTGTGGCAGCGTCTCACTTCTGAATGGGTGGAGTTAGTATCATCCAAGAACCACTTTGTATATGGGAGAACTAACATTTTAAAAATCCATTTGATTTAAATATATTTCTACTAAAAGAGTCGTTTGGAGAGAAGAATTTTTTTATTTGACCCGAATTCGAAATGCATAGATTCCAGTCCTAAACAGTTCTAGTGTAATCTCTAAACAGGATGTTATCAAACTAACTAGTGATCTAAATAGTGAAACTTATCGCGTTCCCCAAATATTAAAAATCGCGCACCAAAAGCTCTTAAGTAATTAATTGTCGCCAATGGCAAAGAATTAATACTAAAGTTCACCAACGGCATATGGTTAACACACAAGTACTGCAAATTCCTTAATTCACTGCAATGTTACGTAATGAAACTGGAAAAGATTATATAAGACAATTTACAAATATTGTAATGAATTTTAATTTCATGATATTACTGCTAATTAGGGATTTTTGACACAATGTTCAAGTATCGCCATATTGTGCCAAACATTCGAGAAAAAGTTAAAAACAATGGCAAAATCTAAAACAGCATGGTGATGAAATTAGTTAGCTGAAAAGTTTTATATTATAACAGAGATAAAATTGAGCAAATGTGTAAAAATAGTAAATAAAAATGAAATATTTGAAAAGGAATTTTTATCAGCAAAATACAAATATTTAAAAAATGGTGAATTAAAAAAATAAATTATGATGTTAAACAAAACAGGGAATCGACTAGAATCTGCTTGATAAAAAAAAATGGAGCATACTGTGCGCCATTTCCTAAGCAGCAAGCTCTTCTAATTGCAATGGGTAGGTCTAATACACAGTCGAGTCATTTTGGTATCCAATTTCAATAATGGTTCAACCGTTTCAAACAGGTTCATCCGTTACGTTCCAAAGGTTTAACTGTATGAAGCTTGTAGTGGAATTGCAGAACCCTTGCTGTAATAATATCATATATTTTTGCAAGGATAATATCTATCCAATAAGCCAACTATATGTTACCAAATTCTTATATGCTCGCTCAAGTTCCAATAGTCTGGGACTGAACCGTAAAACCCCCAAAAGAAAAATGCGCAAATACTAAATACTAAATTACAAAATCTTAATAATAATGACTATCTCTTCTAGATTTGTGAGAAAAATTATCTATAGAGACTTAAAAGTTCTGAGAAGATTTTATTATGCAACCAGCAAGGGAATTCTTCATGTAGCTAGCAATCCCGGAAATAATCTAATCACATTTCAACATTTTTTCATCCACAATAACATGAAATACTTTTACTCATACGCAATTTCAACTATCCTTCCATTATTCTATCCCATTAATTCTCGACTGATACCTGACATTTACAAATTTAAGTATTCCTGGACTGCATTATAAATCAGTAAAATTTTTTAAAACCTCCCTCAAAATTACTAAGATAGAATCAAAATAGGAATTTAAAAACAGTTAGAGCATTGCTGACTCACTCAGTTTGAGAAGATGACAGTGATACACAATCTATGGTTCGCCTTCGATGACCAGCTATTTACCCACTATATTAGTAGTATTTATTTAATCATGTTAACCAACTTTGATGAATTACATCTTATTACGACAAAATAAAACTATGCTTTGAATTATATTTGAAAAATAAATATAGAGCATTCTATCTGGTTAACTATGATTGAAAAATGATGAAATGAATTAACGAATAAAATTGGCGAAATCATGTTATGTTGTTGATGCTGGCAAAGTTTTATTTTGAGATATATTTAAAAAATGGAGGCCATAAGAAGCGGTCAATCATTCATGATGTAGCTAAGAATCATGAGCGTTCGTGTGAAATATAAGTCGACGAAATTGGCGGCAATGATTATGGGACTTTTCCAAGGTCTCACTCCTTGGTTTAGGTTTTAGAAACTATACAATGAAGAAATATTTTAGAGATTTCTTTAAAAAACGAAAGGTGATGGGAGGTAAGTGACCTAGATAACATATTTGAAGGCCATGGGCTTTTATGTGAAATAAAAATCGGCAAGATCGAATGTGTGATTGGAGATAGATGATTGCTTCTATGGTTCGATAATTATTTTAAATATAAAGATTCAAGACAAATGAATGTGATAGTATAGGAATTTCTTAGTCAGAATAGAGCAATTGTCTTTTCTAGAAAGAAGAAGAAGTGTATGTTAAGGACTTCATAAGTAACACCAGTGAATTTTGGTCTTAAAAGTTACCTTTGCATTTGCAGGGTCTTAAAAGTCGTTCCCTGCTAGGGCCATTATAGCAAATTCTGCACATGGGATTATTCTCCAGATCAGTGACTCTCAACAAGACCGTCTCTTGTGCTGAACTTTTTGCTTCAGATGATTCTTTTTGCTCCTGAGAGCTTGACATGTCACTGCTTTGCGATTTTGAGGTTCCATGACTGGAGTCGGCTTGTTTTTCCATAAAATCAAGTTTTAAACATCAGCAAAAATATTTGAGATTTTAAGTAAACAACATTAACAATTTATAGCTGAAGTAGTCAACGTTGTTTTTGAATCTGAAATCTTAACCGAAATGATTGATGCCATTATTAAAAAACAAAATCTTGATATGAAAGCAATGAAAATTTAATGCAACAGCAATTTAAAGTATTTCATATATTGATATTACAGTTAGTGTAGTTTAGTCACAATTATTTAAAGCGTGTTTCTTTTTAAAGTTTCATCTATATTAATGGATTTCAATATTATCTCGTATATTTCGCAGACGAGAAAATAAATCTGATTTATAAATTGATTGATTTTTACTTTCTCGTATAAGTAGTATGGAGAAAGTATTGTAATAGTCGAAAAATTCGAGCATGAAATTTTGACGAATTTCCACGTTTTAGAATTGTCTGAGTTCGAAAAATACATTTTTAGAAAATTTCCGCCTGTCTGTGGCAAAGATAACTCAAAAATACTTTGAACTAGAAGACAAAAATTTGGTATATGGTTTTTTTATAACACATTTGTAGATTTATACAAAATTTTGAGTTAAATTCGTCCAGAAGAAGTCTGTTTGTCCTACTATTCGAATGTACTTTAACACGATACAAAAAAGGAAAAGACACAGATAGATAAAATTCGGTAGACAGATTCAACGTCTTTAGAATAGACACTTACCGAAGTTTGAGTCAAATCCGACAAATGATTGACTATCTGTCTGTCTGCACTTTCAGAAATATGTAAATACCATAACTCAAAAACTCAGTGGCTTAAATATATCAAATTTGGCATGCCATTTTGTGACTACAAATGTAGTTTTATGACAATTTTTTTCTATCAGGTTGGGAAATATGCGTCTAAAACGCAAATTCGATTTTTGGATACTTTTAACCATATACCAGGGATTAATCGCCAAAAAACTCGCCAAGGATGATACTATAGATTCAGTGAAAATACCAAACTCTCGCTACATTTTAATATTTCACAGTCATTGTACTCCAGTGCCAGGCAAGGTTTCTACTGGGATAACCTTTATTAGAATGCATGGAGAAAATTTTTGGAGGCATCCACTTCCTCTAGTTAGGATTAATCATTAGGAAATCATTAATTAATCATTACGAGGAAAAACCTGTCATCCAAAACAACTCAAAACATAAAATAAAAATTTTGCTACATTAAATTTTAAAATTCAAGTTTCGAAGGAAATTTAGTCATTATTGTGACTATCTATATATCATATTTCCTAACATATTTGAACCGCAAGTAAACAAGCACACACATACACACACACACACACACACACACACACACACACACACACACACACACACACACACACACACACACACACACACACACACACACACACACACACACACACGCTCTTTTTAAAAGCATAGACTTATATTTGAGACAGTTTCAGAATATTTTGAGCGTTGCAAACATTTTACTGCTGACATTTAATTTTCTCCTTATCTTGTAAACTAGAGATAATCTTACAAAATTCAGTTCAAATTCGGAATCAGCTTCATAAGATAAAATTACTGGAATATCGTATATCGTTAAAATTAGTTTTGAAAACTGATATCGTTCATTCAAATGTAATTCATGTGTTTCAAGTGAAAAAAAAGTCCTTTTACGAAATTTCCGACGAAAATTCAGACTTATTCTGGCCTATTCAACTATTATTCCTGATTTCGATATTTAAACCAAGTCGAATAAATTTCTTAAGTAAATAAAATGAAAATAAATAACAAAGTTTCACTTTATAGGCCATTTTTTTTTGGTAACTGACAAACTCGATCTGCTCTGAATGAAAATGTTTTTATATATAATATGTTTAATGTAAAAATATTCTATAAAAATATAATTCTCTTATCGTCTGAAATGCTTTTTTTTTTCAATTAAAATAAAAACATTAAAAACCATATTTCTCCTTAAACATTTTTAAAACCATATTTCTCCTTAAGTTATTGAGAATTTTTGGTACAGAATTTATTGGAAGATTGGTATAGAATTTATTTAAACTTTACAATTGTATAAAATCTGCATTATCACCACTAAATTTAAAATAGATTTTTTTATACACGGAAACATAGCTTTTAATTAATAAAAAAAGAAATTATTTTATTAATTGTCCTGAAATCTCCCCTAAAACCTTCCTTTCGTGTCAGGGTGTTTGTGAACAATATTTGAAGAAAATTTATTCGATGATTTAGATTTTTATAACGCGTTTATGCATTTTGTGAAACAAACATTCTTTACCCATCATCGCTTCGACAACAACAAAATTTATTTCATATCATGGTATTTCCTTGCCATGAACGAAATAGAATTTTCTCCTTTCTGGTGTTTCTGTGCCTGTTCGGAAAAATATCTGTAGTGTTTCCTCAGTCTAGGTCCTTTCTACTGTTTTTTCTCTTTTTCTTTTTTTTCTTCCTAAATTGAAATTAATGTCATTGGAAGCATAATTATTTGTTCTGTATAATGATTTATAAATAAGTTTCGTATGGTATTTATTTCAAAAGTTACTGGTCGAAAACTGAGATTTGATGTTATTTTTGTCATTTAATTAAATATTTCAAGAACCAATTAATTTTGAAATAAAAAGTTGATTTATTCCAGAATGGCATGCGCATTGTCACGACTGTTCAATGTTTCGGAGAAACTCTTGTAAAAGATAACCAGACATATATATATTTTTCTTTTTTATTATAAATTAAACTTCCGTTCATGAGTAATCCTATAAACAAGAAAAAGCTTTTTTTGCCAGATTGTACTAATGGAAATCTTTACACTAATTAGAAACAAAACACTTTTTCTATTCTAAAAGTAGTTTTCAGACTAGGAAATTTATATACAGTGGCTCAAAAAATTGAGAGTACACCTTACTTTTACTTCATAAATCCGACTTTCAATATAAATAACACATTAACGGGAAGTGCAAACATGATTTCATTTTTACACATAACAAATGGTTTAATTTAGAGTAAAAATAAAGAAAAATCAACGAAAAATTCTGGGTTTAGATGGAAATTCCATTTCCCAGCAGGACAACGACCCCAAACAGAATGCACGTAACGTCAAAATTTGATGTCTTTTTCATTGTAAATAACAGTTACACACACCACCACAGTACCCTGACATCAATGCCATTGAATATTCGTGGGGGATACTCGAAAAAGTGGTTCAAAAATACAAAATTAGAAACAAAACCCATTTAAAACAAGTGGTGCAAGAAGAATGGGGTAAAATATCTTCAGATACCACCAAAAATGGGTCGAATCGGTACCATGACGTTTAGAGACCATTATAAGAGCCAAAAGACATGCAATTTAAAAGTGACATTTTGTTTCTATGCATGATATTGCAGAAGTTTCATTGGTGTATTCTCAATTTTTTGAGGCAAAATTCTGCGTATGTTTATTTAAAATGCTTCTGAAAATTTTCAATTTAGAAATTTTTCGTTGATTTTTCTTTATTTTTACTCTAAATTAAATCATTTGTTATGTGTAAAAATGAAATCATGTTTGCACTTCCCGTTAATGTGTTATTTATATTGAAAGTCGCATTTATCAAGTAAATGTAAGGTGTACTTTCAATTTTTTGAGCCATTGTATATCATTATAATTGATGTTGAATTCAAATGCTTAGAAATTTTGAAGCAAGAGATATTCCAGTTTCAATATCTTTTTCTGTTCATTATTTGAGTCTGATATATGTAAAGGAACTTTCCTTAAACTTAGTTTCTTGAAAATCCTCAAAATAGCTAGATAATCAGAAAGATAATTTCGGAAGATTTAATCACGGCTTAAGTTAATGAGAACCAAATATCAATAAACTTGTTTCTTCTAATTATCGAAAGCACTGAATGGAAGTATTTGCAAAACGGGAGGGAGGGCGTCATCCGACACGTCATTGGACAAACGAAAGTGGTAAAAGCGATTACCGACTAGCGGACTGATACAGACCGAAGAATCGCCGCTCACACAATCGAATGCAGAGATACGGTTGAGACACTCGAAAAATAACAATACTCCCCGCGCCTTATCTCAGTGGAAACGCTGCTTTTGTTATCTGCCTTTACCGGCGGTACAAGGTCCGATTAGTTGCCTCCTCTACACCTCTCGAGCGGATTGACACCCAGTTCGTCGTGTGGCCTTGCCGTGCGTGGTCAGAGGGACAGACGAAAGCGCCTACGCCCCTAAGAACGTACACGAAACAAGATGACCCAACAAGTGACCACTGGCAGTCCGCCGAAAAATAAGGAAGAGGCTATTGCCAAACTGCTGGAGAGGACTGGATATGAAATTACCAATGAAAATGGCCAAAGGAAGTATGGACCTAAAGATCCCAACAGTCTACCGGTTCCATTAAAAGGCAGTGAAGTTTTTGTTGGTAAGCTGCCGAGGGATGTTTTCGAAGATGAGTTAGTGCCCCTTTTCGAAAAGGTTGGACTAATCTACGAAATGAGATTGATGATGGACTATGGTACCAGTAATCGTGGGTTCGCTTTCGTCATGTACACATGTCCAGAACATGCTAAAAAAGCCATAGAAGAGTTGAACAACTATGAAATTCGAAAGGGGAGGTTTATCGGAGTGTGCAAGTCGGTGGACAACTGTCGTTTGTTTGTGGGCGGGATCCCGAAGAACAAGACGAAGGAAGAAATCTTGGAAGAAATGCAGAAGGTCACGGAATCGGTGTCGAAAGTGATTCTCTATAGTAGCATTGCGGACAAGTCAAAGAATAGGGGATTCGCTTTTGTCGAGTATGAGAACCACAAAGCGGCTGCGATGGCCAGAAGAAAACTCATCCCGGGCAAGATACCTTTGTGGGGACATGACATTGCTGTAGATTGGGCAGAGCCAGAACCAGACGTTGATGAAGAAACTATGTCAAAAGTGAGTACAGTTTCGAAATCTCTCACAAGTTCTTTTAATTGCCTTCCTCATCAATAGCTTCTTACTTGCCCTAAGTTAATCAAGCAATTTTATTATATAAGCAATGAAATATTTATTTGTTTGACCTTTCAAATAGCATAAATCATTGAAGAATTCTAGAAAGAATATATTTTGATAATACCATGAATTTGGAATATAATGAGAGAAAATTATGATAATTCTTTCCTGTATTCTCTGTTCCATTTTTCACTTTCTATCATCAACTATTTAAAAAAATTCATGTGAAGTAGTTGTTTTACGTGTTTAGTAATATTTGTGTAATAATAATTTTTTAATAATTGAGTCAAGCTTATATATATTTTTTTGTTTAAATATTTATGCTAAACAGAATTCTACATTCTCAAACTATTATCGGAAGCATAAAATCATTAAAATGAAAATATGATTCTTGGTAATGAAGTATTTGAAGACTATTAATATATCTTTATAATAAATCTGTATATCTTGAATAAAGGAATACCAAAAGGGTTATATAACACAATATTCAATAAACCATATTAAAATAATTCTTTTGTCCAATTATATTAAGATGTAGACATTATTTTTAATACCATTAAAAAGTAGTCACTGTGATGAACGTGATATTCTGCTTTAAACACTGACATTGTCTCTGTAAATGCAAAGGTTTTTTTAAAGAAATACCAAACAAATGTCAAAAATTTAACTGTTTGATTTGGTGCGTATCTCTTAACAAATGAAATTTTTTGGTAAATGAAAATGTTTTGAACATTTATTTTAGCTTGGAAACTTTACTTTTAAATCAACTGCTGTTAAAAAAAATATTAAAAGAAGTTATTATGCTTTCAAAAATGGATTTATAGTGCATTGAGTATTAGGAGAAATTGTGTATCTTTTAAATAATCTCACATACGAAAAACTTACAGAAAAAGTATTCCAATGCCCAAAAGATTCGGAATTGTGATTTTAATGATTTGTTAGAATTCTGAATCTGAAAAGAACAAATTTTGATTTTAAAATATTTGTTTGTATGTCACTATTTAATAATATATTGTTACTATGATGCTTTAAAAGAGCTATACATTCAGAGATTTTTCAGAGTATATGCTTTATCATTGATTTTTAATAGGAAGTTATTCATTTTTCATAATTACATTTATTTGCCTATGTATTGCTACTAACATGTAAGGAAAATATCGCATGCATTTTTAATTATTATTGTTTTTTACATGCACGTTGCCACTGAAATAAGTCAGTACTTCATTAGTCCTTTTTTGATCAATCATCTATAAATACTTGTGAGCAACAAATTAATATTTTGTTGAAAAATTCTTATGAGCACAAACTCTTGAAACTTTAAAATGCCAAATATAATTAGCATATTTTGGAAAGAATCTTCAATTTTTGAAGATATATAAGATATATATAACACTAAACAACTGAATTCTCTAACAACAATGTATTTCTTCATTATGAAACATTGAAATTCATCGTACCTCACAATTTTCTCTATTCTTATATCGTCTCTGTATGTAAAAACATGGATAATTTTTTTTATCTGTTATTATATGTTAAATTATGAAGTCAAAGTAATTTTAGAAATAGATGCATGAAAACTTTAACCTGCAGACGATATTTTTTCAAAAAACAGATGCGTTCTAGAAGTAAATAACAAAACTATTTTAAATTTATTTCTTTATTTCAAAATAAATATTCTTTGATTCGAAAAAATTAGCAGAGTTTTTTTTCTTTCTCCGAATCCTATTTGTAATATCGAAGGAATTTTTCTTCCTAGGTTTCTCCAGCGTTTTTTGATAACGCTGGATTTCTATGATATTGAAGCCATCAGAAACTGATTAGGTGGATTTTTCAAAAATAGATAATTAAACTGATAGATGTTGAAGAAAATAAATAGTTTCTCTGAAAGATTCGAAGCGAAGAAGTTTAATAAATGATTTATAATGTTTATGAAGCTCAGTTGAATCAGCTACGTCACGCTACAATTTTTATAATGCAGAATCTAATATCTCAATTTTAAAATTAGTATATTCAGTCAAAAACTACCTTAGAAAAGATTCATGCTTACTTATATAAGTTTACACTGAAAATGCAGGATGGCGTTATGTTATTTAAATATACATTATAATATACTGCTATTATTATAAAATATCTTTTTGTAAATACAGTATTTCCTCAAAGTGATCAAACGTTGTCGAAGTTCATTAGAATGGTGCCTTATCTATTAATAAAACTTAATATTTCCCCAAGTAAATATTTTTTTTAACTAAACTGGGAGCTTCGTTCGTTTTCGCTCTCCAACCCCGATGTTGTCCGATACTGTACCTGATGTTCGTTAGTTCCAGTTAGCAATTTTTTAAACTCTACTGGCCATTCGTTAATATTAGAAACTCAATTTTTCCATGATGACAACATGCATTTGCCGATCGGCGTACTTCCGATTAAATATTAAAGCCCCACAATGAGAACATTATCTTCATACATCTCTAATACCTAAATATTTATTCAATTTTTCATGTTTTGCCACTATCGTATCAGCTTCACGATCAGCCTTTCCTTTCAAATTCGTAATTTCTATATTTCTTCGCGTTTCTTTTCCATCTGATTTCGCTGAACGCCCCCTCCGCCTATTATTATTAAAAAACCAATTCAAGGTTAACAAGTGTATTGCTTATGTGTTCAGACGATTGCTGGCCGGGAGACTAAAAATTTCCGTTACTCCAAAAAGGTAAACAAACCGTAAAACTATTAATTAATGTTGCCACAAAGATATGTCTAAAGGTAGAATTAGCAAATAATGTTGTTTTAATTTCATTTTCTGTTACTTAAAGCTTTCCTTTTCCTTTTTTGTTACCATTTCACCTTCAAGCGCAATATAAATATTTCCTATGGCGTAGTGATAATTTTCATTAAATATTTCAAACAATCTTGGCAAAACAAGCCTCAAATGTTATGGGTCAGATGTGTCGCTATCTATTAATTACAAAAAAAAAAAAAAAAAAAAAACACAATGATTACTTAAAATTTTTTTCTATACAATTGAGATATATCTTTATTCTGTTCTAATTAAAAGTATCTAAAGTATTTTTAATATAATGTAAAATTTATTTTTCATTAAAAATTTATAATTCAAGTGCAATCAAACCGCTACCAACTCTTCATTAAAAGCACTATAAGTTAATACATATATTTGGAAATATGTAATATTCTAGAAATTTTAGTAGCTGTTTAAATATTCCTTAATATCCACAGCATTTTTTGAATGACACGCCACTGAGTGCATTAATTTCTTTCATAATTTCTGCATCTATATTCCACCATTCTCACAACAGCATTTTTAAAAATTCTTTTATATTTTAATATCGGTTTAGCAAACTCTAATCTTCAGTTTTCGCCAGATGTGCTCAACTAGGCTCAAATCTTGTAAATGTGTCATGTTTTCAGAACTGAAACGAAGTTATAGAGCAAAGACAAATTTTGTGAGCTGTGTGCCGAAGATCATTATCATGATAAAAGAAAAAAAAAAGAGTGGTTTCCGATATTCAAATTTTGGATTGATAATATAAAATTTCTTTACAAAATGAAAGAAAATATTCATTATTCATGAATAACTAGCAAATTTCTTAGGTATCTCAAAAGAAAACCAGATTTCTTCACACTTTTTCCTTCTGTCTATTTATCTCGATTTTAACAATCGTCGCATATTTTTACTAAAACTGAAATAGAAAAATTTTCACTGAATTCTGAAACTTTTTATGCCGCTCAGTCGTAGATTTTCACAATATTTCTCAGAATAAATTTGTGCTCATATCAAGCTATCTTTTCTTGGCAAACACTTCTTGCTTTATATCAATTCAATTTTTTTTTCAAAAAGGTTTTTATCTCAACGCAAACAGTTGAATAAGATAAATTTGCTAATTTAGAAACATTCCAAATTGACTTGCCTCTTTTATGCTGAAAAATAATCAGTTTTTGTGCATCATTCATTATTTCTTTCCATTTACTTGTTATTTTTTGGATAAACAGAATATTTCTAGCGGGAATTATTCGGAAAGATGAAAATCAAACGATATTTAAAATGTCATCATTATGTAAAAGTAAAAAAACAACAACAAAAACATCTGGAAATAATTTTTTTGTTGAACTAAGTTGAAAATGTGTTGGCGGCTTTTTACCTTGGTTTTTTTTTTTTTTTTTTTTTTTTGTTGTTGTTGTTGTTTGTTTTTCATTTTATTTTTAGATAAAAATTATTTCATATTTGAAAAAAAAATACATTAAGTTTCGTTCAGAGTTAAATGGGGATGAAATAAAAAAAATCTTAAACACAATTATTTGGAATTCAGTTATTGCTAAAGGGGTTTTCTAGGAATTTTTAAACTGCTTGATCTCTTTTGAGAACTACTACTTAATGTACAAAATGAGCTATGTGATAGAAAGAAAGAGGATCATTATTAATTAATTATGCAATTTGCATATTTAAATGGAAAAGAAGAATACCCAAGAAATTTCTTAGAATATATAAATTTTGAAATATTTTACTGCGATATTTTTTGTTACATTATTATTATCATGCAGCATAATAAAAACCGCTTTTCTTAGTATTATTTCAGTCATGATAAAGAGAAATCAGAATTTATTAATATTTTAATTATTTTAAGTAAGTTGTTTTTTTCGGCAATTAAGAAATGGAATTATTTTGAAATTATTTTATTAGGGCATTCAAAAAATTAGTTACATTCAAACATTTAAGTCATAAGTCCGCTATAATGCAATATGACACATATACTAGCACACCACTTCTCTACCTAATCTCCCAGTCGCTGGAGACATTTATTGGAACTTAGCACTAATCGTTCGATGCCCTGACTATAGAAAATCGATCCTTGGTCCTGCAGCCAGCTTAGAACAGTTGCCTGAACCTGGTCATGGTTAGAAAATTGGCTTCCACCCAAATGTTCTTTGAGCTTGTCGAATTTGTGAAAGTCACAAGGTGCCAGATCGGGACCTGGCGCCTTGTGGATGCTGCCAGACCTCCCATCCAAAACTGCGAAACAAATTCTGTGTTGTGTTTGCCTTGTGCGATCTTGCATTGTCATGCAAGATGACAATACCTTTGCTTAACTTTCCACGTCTCTTGTTTTTCAAGGCTTTGCGCAAACCTCTTAATGTTTCACAGTACGACTCAGCATTAATGGTCTTGCCCTTCTACCTAAACTCGGTGTCGACAACTCCTTCGCAATCGAAAAAAACAGTAGCCATTACTTTACACGGTGATGGGGGAACTTTGGATTTTGTTCTCACAGGCGATGATGTGAGTCTCTATTCCATTGACGCTTGCTTCGTTTCTTGGGTGAAGTGATGCACCAATGTTTCATCGCCCATAATGATACAGCATAAGAAATCATTACCTTCCGCAAAATAATGTTGAAGCAATTCCAGGGACGTCGCAAACCTTGTTCCTTTGTGTTCGGAAGTCAAAGAATAAGGAACCTATCCTGAACACAATTTGCAATAATCCAGTTGGTGACGCAAGATGGAATGAGCACTGCCAAAGGATATTCCCAAGTCCTGTGCAATGTGTGCAATGCTCACTCTGCGATTGCTGAGAATAATGTCTGCACCATGTCTGATGTGCTCACCGTTGTTGGCCTTCCTTGCCTTTCCACATCGGTTAAGTCTGTGCGACCGTCTTCGAACTGCTGGCACCATTTCTCAATGGCTGGACGTGACATTGCATGTGGCCCATACAGTTTCAATATTTCATGATGAATCTTCATTAAAAGTTGTACTCTTAAAAAACGTAATGTTCCACGTACTTCAACGTTAGAGTATCTTTCCAGCAGACGCGCCATTTTTTTCTCGTACTACGCAGCAACGGTTTTCACCATCCGAATGAAATTGCTGCAATTGTAAGTTGTGGAACTCAATTATCGTCTGCGCAAATTTAGCTTTTGTTTATACTATGATGCCATCTATGGGGGAACAAGTGTAACTTATTTTTTGAACGCACTTTGTACAAGCAAACTTTGTAAGTAAAAGCAATTTTCATAGGAAAAAAAATTAAAATTTAATTTTTGGAGATTTTTTAGATTTTTTTGTTTAAAAAAAATCACATAAATTAATCAACCTCAAAGAATTTCAAACAAGCATTCTATTAAATATCTAGGATTATGTAAATAATTTCCATTGTGGAGAAATAAGATTGATCGAACTTTCTCTATAAATTGAAATAACAACGTGTTTCTTGCGCAGTTAGAACATTATCTTTGTTGGATGTTTGTTGGAATTTTAGTGCTAGAGCACTTCTTCTTAGATTGAGAGTTAAAAAAAATGATAATATTAATAGTCTAAATAAATTTTTTAACCAAAAATGTTCATCTTTAAAGCAAAAAATTTTATAGACAGTGATTTGATTTTATCCGTCATTATATTATTGAATATTAATTTAAAAAAATTACCGATTAAAATATGAATTATTATTAAATATAGAATCAAGATCTAAGGTACCAAAATTACCCTTTATTAAAAAATATCTCTAAATGGGGCACCTAGGAGATTGAAAGAACTAAAATTTAAATTTAGAAAATATTGTTATTTTTTATTTCATTCTTATACGTTACTAGTTTTTCTTACACTAAAGAATATATTCACAATCTTTGATAATTCTTTTTATTTATTAATTTTTTTTGCTCTTTTGAAAAATAACAAATATATAATTAATAAAACTTAAAAAAGCTTTAAGATTCCTAAATGTAATAAATAATGTCAATATATAATTAATAAAACTTAAAAAAGCTTTAAGATTCCTAAATGTAATAAATAATGTCAAAATATAATTAATAAAACTTAAAAAAGCTTTAAGATTCCTAAATGTAATAAATAATGTCAATATATAATTAATAAAACTTAAAAAAGCTTTAAGATTCCTAAATGTAATAAATAATGTCAATATATAATTAATAAAACTTTAAAAAAACCTTTAAGATTCCTAAATGTAATAAATAATATTAATATATAATTAATGATAAATTATAATTATCATTAATGCATAATTAATAAAACTTAAAAAAACTTTAAGATTCCTGAATGTAATTTTTTTTGTCATTTCACTTTTATTGCAATGAATGCGTTCATAAAATCATATTCCTAATTTTAAATGTTGGGTATCTTTCTTTTATAATCAAATGTTTATTAATTTTGCTATTATAAAACATTCTACTCTTTTTAAAATGAATTCCGTTCAAAGTCAATCGGCAAATCGACTTTAATTTAAAAAGCTATTGAGTAATATACATTGATATTTCTATTTAATCATCATCAAGCAAAAATAATTGAATAATTCTGAAAATATTATTTAATCTGGATTATCCATATTTCTTGCTTGTAATTTTTAAAATAGTAATCTTTAATTTGTATTAAAGAAGAGTCTTTATTGGATCAATAAATAATTTATTGAAATTCATTTCTAATAGGTTCTCTTAGTAACTTTTTCCTATTAAAGTTAGATTTTCTAGTAGTTTTACTGTGTTGACTGAATCATATGGTTTAAGAACTAAGACCTCATGTTTAGAAAAAATGTGGCATCGTCATTTGATTTTGGAACACCTAGGCGGTTTTCGAGATAGAAATCTATCATTAATTCAAATCTATAGGGAATTAGGTAACTTTATGATGGAGGCTGGTCCACATTTGCGTTTCGTTTGGAGGGGCGGAAGCTTCGAAAAACTTCTAGCAGCTACCATAACTGCAGCGAGAAATTCGTTATTAAAGCGCATGCTAATACCAGTTTTTCGAATAATGGTGGTTAACAACATATCTGAAGGATTTAAATTATAACTTTCCCCCCTAATTCACGTTTCGGAACCATGCTTGAAATAATAGGGTACTTGTTGGTCCTGGATTAGATACTGTCACTTATTACCAAAAATGATTAGAATTTTTCTCATTTTTTTTTTTTTTTCAATTTTAGAACTATGTCAGCGACAGGAGGGGCCACCCACCCCCACCTGGGAAATTGCATATTTGTCTAAAAACAGTAATCTTTCTACATTTATATAGATGTGCATAGTTTTTATGAAGCTGTCACATAGATTTTGTACATAGAGATAATTTTTACAAAAATCACGGAGAAAAATACAGCAAAAAAAAACAAAAAAACATTTTGTATTGAGAGAAGTCAAGCTGTAGAATATTGAAATGAGTAATCATGAAAATATAGATGGATTAAAATTAACGCCATAAATAGAATGCTAAATGATTAACTGTAAAATTTTAATAGCAATTTGATTATTTATAGGTCATTGCAGTTTCTAAATTTGTCAATGTCGGAAATAATATTCTTTACGATATTATAAATAAACCATCCCAAGATAAAAAAAATATCAGTTTGCATTACCTCCTAAAAATTGCTATTTTTTTTTAGCAAAATTGGTATATACATTGAAGAAAAAAAAATTAATTCCAGCTTCTGTTAAAAAAAATCAAATTAATTTAAATAAACTATTTATCTAGTTGAAATAAAAGCTTAACTATTTCCATAAACTAATGGAAAAATTATGTATTGCCAATGAGTAATAAAAGTGATGTTTCTGAAACTGAAGCTTAATTGATTCACAGAAGATTAACACAATTCTCAGAAATGTCAGAATAAAAGTAATATTAATTAAATTTCTTTAAATTTATCAGTCCAATTCTTTTATTTACTGATCATCAATTTTTATGTTCACTGTAACTGTAGAATTGTCCCAACCGAATTGTTAAAAGCGATTAAAATCCACTCAGCAAGTTTGAAAGATAACTTAATGGAACTAACTGATACATTCAGCGATTTATAAATTTTTAAGATTTGATTAAATTATATTAATAACAGTTTGCATTTCATCCCTATTATTAAAATCAGTGTTCAATAATTAAGCTTTTAGCTCTATAGTGCGAAAAATTAAAAAATAAAGCATTACTTTATAATAACATAATTTAAATGAAATAGAACAGTAATTGTTTTGAATCTTAACAAAGAAAGCATCGTTATCATCGGTATATTTCGGGAAAAAAACATGACTTTCTGTTTTTTTTTTTAAAAATATAACAATATAATTTTTAAGTTTTTCCTATTTCGAGGGAATTAATAAGTTTATTGTTCGGAGTTTTTGAAACAATTTCAGAAATTAGAAGTGGCTGTAATTTTTTTTTTTTTTGTAATAAACGATTTAAAAAATAAATTTCTGCACGGTACAGAATTAAACTTAAAGTTTCGTTTGGGTGCATAATAGAAAGCATTACATTGGTTGTTTAATACGGTGATTTCACTTGGTCGCATGGGCAAAAATCCACATTATTTAGTGCCAAATGCTCTATGAAAATGCCAGTAATGTGAGATAAAAAATGCCTAATGCTCTACTATTTAATGCCTTTTTAATGTCAGTTGCTCTGAAACATGGATATTTGCTTATTCTTTCGTCCCCCGCGATAAATCGCGAAAAAAAAAAAAAAAAATGTAAACCGTCGCCGATAACTTGGCGATTGGCAACTCGACATCGATGATCTTGGCGTAGTCAGAAAATTGCCATATAAAACCGGGAATGCAATTATCTAGCATCATATATACATTATAATTTGGCGTTTTTTAGTGAATTCTGAAAATTGCTAAATAAACCCGGGAAAGCAACCATCTTGGTACCTTATGTATAATTGAACTTTGGATATCTTGGCATAATTCGAAAACGACAAGTATACCTGGGGGACCATAAAACTAAACAAGTATCAAAATATATTCGCAGCCATGTATGTGGCTATCATCTTAACGGTGAGAAAAATAAAACTTCCTGAAATTGCTTCTTGAGTTTACATTTCATTGAGATGTGATGTAGATTCTATCGTAACGTTTTCTCAATGTGCAACAGAGCTGACTGAAAATACTCATACAGAAAGCTTCACATGGTAGTGTAGTATGGTACCATATTGGCTTGGCTTAGCCAAACTTGCGCCAATAAATTTCAACCAATCGTATATTTGTTACCCTGTGATTAAAGAATATCACTTAGGCTCCTGTATATGATTGAAGATTTTGTATTTTGGATAACTTTTTTTACTGATCAACTAAAAACTAACAATTTAAAGTGAAAATCCTCTAACAATTTTTGAATTTTATGAATAAAAAAATGTAATTTTTAAATAACTCTATTTCTTACTAAAAAAAAGCTATACTCATATGTACATACACACCATACATATGTTAATAGCAACAGTTTTTTTCTTAAATAGTAGTGAGTATTATTTAAAGTAATTCAACTGTTTGTTACAAGGTGACAAACCATACATATATGCATACAATATAAGTATAACGCTTACTAAGATAAGGTTACGTTAGGTCCAACATATAACAATCTCTCCTAGCATTAGGACTGCAGTAGCCTGTTGGTAGTTTCGACTGTAGGGGTTCGAGTGCAACAAGGAATTTTTTTTTGTACATGAAAGCGTTGTTTGTGTTAATCCCCTTGAAATCGGACGATTTTCCATTGATGGGACTCAAAAGTAGGGAGATTTGGTACCAGTTCAGACGTCATCTTCGATATTTGGCTGGGATTAAAGATTACAAATTCTCCAAATAGTTCTAAATGAGTTATAAAATTGATGCCAATCTACTTATAAATTCAGAAAAAAACTGTCATATTAATATTATTAAACATCAAAGAACGTTCGATTAGAAATAAAATTAGCAAGGTTATATTTACAAAAAATATATATAAAAAAGAGCTTCCTAGAAGGATGCATTGAACACACATTTTAAAGGGTTTTAGAATCTTAGATTTTGCTTTTTTATGATCTAAAGAGGAACAATTTTACTTTCTTGTATGCATAGTATAGAGAAAATACAGTAATCATCAAAAAGTTCGAACTCGAAATTTGGACGAATCTCCACGTTTTTGACCTCCTTTATTCAAAAAAGGCATTTTTGGAAAAGGTCTTCTGTCAATGACAAAGATAACTCAAAAACGCTTTGAGCCAGATGGTGGAAGTTTGGTATACGGTCTTTACATCGAATGTGGAGATTTCTATCAAATTTTCAGTAAAATCTGTCCTTTGGAAGTACGTCTATCTGGCTGTTTGAATATAAATTAGTATGATAATTATAAAACAAAGAGAGCTAGATTAATAAAATTCGATACACAGAATTAACATCTATAGTCTTGACATCTGTCAAATTTTGAGCCAAATCTAAGAAGAGGTTGACCGTCTGTCGGTCTCTATTTTCAGAAAAATGTAAACCTGATAACTCAAAGACACAGTGACTTAAATGTATCAAATCGAGTATGGGACTTTGTGACTACAATTGTGACTCCATGTCAAATTTTTGTTTCAATCAATTGAAAAAAGCGTGTCTAAAACACGAATTCAATTTTTGGATACTATTAGCGGTATGCCATATATTAATCGCCAAATAGCTCGCCAAGGATGACACAATGGATTCAGTAAAAATGCTAAACCAAATTGCATTAAAAAAATGCCAATGCCATGTAAGACGTTCTCTGGTATGACAAGTTTATTAGAGAGTATACGAGAAAGTTTTGGAAAGACCACTCCAGCTGCCTTTGTCTTAAAAATGAACAATGAATTTCCAAGAGGTAACTGAGATTTTCTGTCATCTCATTTTCATTAAGTACAAGGGGGAGGTGGAAGCTCTAGTGCTAGTTATAGAGTAATAAAAATTCTCTAGAATGTGAAGTGATAAGATTAGGAGCCTCTTCAGTCAAACTTCGAACAATGATATCAAAATCTCGTGAACAAAAGCCCTTTTCATCTCTCCCCTTCCCCCTGCCATTTATCGAGAATTTCGAATGATTAAGATAGCCTTTGACTGTAACAGAGAATGACACAGTTCTTAATTTTACTTTTACCCTGAAGGGCTTGAGAATTTTTGTTCATTTAAGATAGAGTTTAAGATGTATGATAACAATTAGAAAGAAAAAAGTTATCGGTTTTAAGAAACACTTTCAATTGAAAGATACAATTGTCAGAAATCTTACAAAACTAGTCATCTCATTAAAAAAGAGGAAAATCGAGAGTAATGCATGATTCAATTTTGAGAATGGTAGGAAATATTACCATGCCATACCAACCCCCAGGGGGGGGCGCCTCGAAATGAGGATGAGATGCTTCCGGCATGGTGGTTGGATCTCGCCACCCTGGAAGGTACACTAATAGGTGGGGGATCTGACTCCTCCCATCGATGACGGGACGTACTTCCTTCGGGGAGGGTTGTACCGTGGCCGGTGATGGCCTTTAGAACTCAACCACAGTTCCCGCCAATGTTACTGTTGCGGCGGTCCAGTCATTCAGCTTTTAAGGTTTAAATCCGTGTGCCTTCGTGGCGGGTCGGAGAGTTAGATGGCTGACTTACCATGCCATATCATTTCTGTGTGACGCATTATAATCATTCTTGATCTGATCTGTTTCTAACCTAGAAGCATTTGAAGTAGTATTTCAAATTTAAAATAATTCGGAAAACCAAAGCCGGATATTCTCCAGCCGAAATTTGTGGTCTAACTTTTACAATTTTTTTTTTGTGTGTGAAAGAGTTTTAATAATATCCCTGTATATGTCATCGATGGTCGCTTGTCCCTCACCCCCTTCCATTTGTTAAAAAAATCCTATAAACACTATTTTGCTGTATATTATTTATAGGAAAAGTATAAGAATGATTCCTCCAAACCCAACCACTGAACCGATTTCTCCAATTTTTTATTTCATGTGAAAGCTAATATTGCTTAACTATATCATCATTTATCACTTGTCCCACACCACGCTCTGTTTTTAAAAAGAAACTCAAACTCAATTTCAATATATCCCTTTGTGAGAAACCACCATGCCAAAACCTCCAAATCCAATTACTGTACTGATTTAGCCAATTTTTATTTCATTTGAAAGCTCGTGACGTTTAGATGTGGTTTCTTTTTCTACCTTAGTCTTTCGTTTCCGAGAGATATCACAAAATAATATTTTGTTATAGCAACCTACAACTAGCCTCCATTCCAAAAATTTTAATTGTCAATTAAATTAGTCATTTTTTGCATTAGCATAATTAACTAATCAGATTGCATTATGCTTATTGTGCTAGATTAATTTAAAATGGTGCTTTCAATTAGTGTGATAAGATGTAATCCACCAAAATTAATTTATATATCTAAATTAGTGCTATCAATATGATTGATGAATAGGTGGTCGCCGAAGGCGGCTTTCCTCAAGAATGGATATCATTGGAAAGTCTTCCACTTCTTTTTTCTCATAAATTTGTCCAATAAAGCGCATTTTGTGTTTTTCATAATATAGCGAAGAAAGTCAACCATACATTTTGGTCATAATGACTTTAATCAAATGAGTTCGAACTTCGGTGGAGGTCTAAATTTTTTGTTTCAAACACAGCACACATAAAGTTTTGGTTTCAAACTCGTATTAAGTATCATTATCTTGCTTGTTATCTCAGTTAAGGGTCTATGCACACAGCCAAGCGAATACAGGTGAAAATTTTATTTCAAAATTTGTCACAAATATAAATTTTGTGTTTCAAAAAAATATTCTGAAATTTAACGTTTAATCGCATTTTTGTGTTATTACGTTGCCGGCATTCTGGCCTAGGGGCAGTGCGTCTTCCCGTGATCTGGGCGACCCGGTTTCGATTTCTGGTTCGGCCATGGTTGTTCTTCACCCTATCTGTGAGGTGTGTGAAAGAGCCCCCCCCCCCTGTTAAAAGAAGTATGTGAATGTCATCTTTGTATGAGCTAGAAGTCAGACTTCTGCCCTCGGATGCTCAGGGGTCTTTACCTTCAGAGGCTAATACACCCCCTTTCTGTGTTAACGCGGACACGACATCATCATCAATTCTTGCGTTCAGATTCACAAGAATCAACAATCGACGTTTTGATGGATTTAATTTAAAATTGGACATAAGTTTAAAATTTTTATGCCAAGTTCATATACTTCATTTCATGTTTGCTTCATTTATGAATATAATCTTTAGAGAGAGATAGAAAGGCACATATAATTCCAGAATAT
The DNA here is from genome assembly GCF_947563725.1 of Argiope bruennichi. Taxonomy (NCBI): domain Eukaryota; kingdom Metazoa; phylum Arthropoda; class Arachnida; order Araneae; family Araneidae; genus Argiope; species Argiope bruennichi. Next base: position 112,847,288 of record NC_079156.1, read on the forward strand.
TTCTATTTTTTCGTATACGTAGTATAAGGAAAGTAATCGTCAAAAAATTCGAACTCGAGATTTCGCTTTGTAAAACGCTTTGAGCTAGACTGACAAAATTTGGTACACTATCTTTATGCCAAAATAGTAGATTTCTATCAAATTTTGAGCAAGAAGAAACCTGTATTTCCATCTGTTCGAATTTAAGTTAACATGATAATTACAATTATAAATACTATAAACACTATAAATACTACAAAATAAATAAGATGAATACTATCTGGTGCACAGATTTAACGTCAACGTCTATAGTGTAGATACCCTTCAAATTTTGAGCCAAATCCAACAAGGAGTTGAACGTCTTAGCTTAATTCGGGAATGGTCGGTGGTCTGCACTTTCAGAAACATATAAATGTGATAACTCAAAAAGCAGAAGGACTTAAATATATCAAATTTCGTATGAATTTTGTGACTACAAGTGAGACTTTGTGTCATATTTTTGCTTCAGAAGACAAATTCCATTTTGTTCAGCATTAACCGCATGCCAGGTTTATTCACCAAATAACTCGCCAAGGATTACATGATAGATTCATTAAACAAACAATGAAGGTCTGGATAGCCTGGTTGGTAGGGCGTTGGATTCGCGTCCCTTGGGTTGCGAGTTCGAACCCCGCTTGCCGAAGACTCTCCGTGTGGGCGGTGGCTGGCGTACGTATAAATTTGCCGTGGTCACTAAGTCCTCCATGTCGAGAGTAATAGGGGTACTGGATTGGGGGCGTTCGTTTTCTGATTCAGGTCTAAATTACGATCTGTGGATGAGAGAATGAAATGCATGAATGAAGTCCGCCCTGTAAAAAGGGTTGTGACGTGTATGTAAGTCGTACTAATGGCGCTACTGAAGAAACAAGAGACGTACCCTTGGCTTCAAAACACAAATGACTTCTTAAATTCAATGAGCTTGTCCATGACAAGTGCCATTAGAAACAACAACAGTAAAAATGCTAGACTCACGCCAAAAAATATTCGACTATTGTAAGCCATTGTCATGTTGGCGTTTTCTTGGATAATACCTTTATTAAAGAGTATGTGAAAAAGTTTTTTGGGAAACCACTGTCACTGGTTTATTAACCGACTTTCTATTTTCATTTTGCAGGTGACCATCCTCTACGTGAGAAATTTGATGATGAATACGACGGAGGAGAAGCTGAAGAAGATCTTCAGCCTCGAAGACAAGCTGAAAGTGGAGAAAGTGAAGAAGCTGAGGGACTTCGCCTTCGTGCACTACAAGACGAGGGAGGACGCCGAGACAGCGCTCGAGCAATTAAACAGTAAGAATGAGTTAGTAAGTCAGAAAACATTCGGGCATGCTTTGAAAAAATGCGCTTTAAAATTTCTCCATTAGACTGGATGGTGATATAGTCTTTTTCAGAGATATGAATATATTTTCTTTTCTTTTTATATAACTCATCAAATGCATCCTAACGTACAAGTGATTCAAACTCTGGAGCAACTTCAAAAATCGAAAACTCGAAGGCAAATAAACACAGAAAAACGTTGTTAACATAAAAATGATAGAAGTGTAGCCGATTTCTTTTATCATTAAATCTATAGTATTTAGAAGTAAATTAAAATCACCAAATGGTTTAGTAGTTAAAGCAGTGAAGTGTTATACAAGAAAAGTACAATATAGAATTACTAGACATTCTTCATAAAGTTAATCATTTGCACCTTTTTACTTTCTTAAAAATGATTGTTTTTTTTTTTTGCTATTTGATCTAATTAAAAATAATTATTTTAAAATTTACTGACAGCTTTTTACCGCATATCATAAAAGTTGTCAAGTCATGACAATTGGCGAGATTTTGTCTAAAAGTTTTTGAAACAAAATTTTTAATTCATACCAGAGTTTGGCGCAATATAATCAAGAATGTTTTTTTTTTTTGCGTCACTAAACTCCACTAAATCAAATCAAATCAGAATAACGTCTAAATGCACGAATATTAAATACGTCATTTTACGCGATGCATTATACATCAAGAAAATGTTGTTCAAAGCGGTTTATTCGGTAGATTGTTTGAAATAGAATTGCCAAATATGGTAGGCAATTATTGTTTGGGTCTTTTTTTTCTCATTAAGAAATTACTTATCTAATTTTTAATTATTGTTTTGAGTAAAAATGAATCAAAACTTTAAATTTTCCCACAATTAAATTCGGAATATATTATTGCGCAAAATCCTTTTTATACCGTTTTAAAATTCAAAAACACTTACCTTTTCAACGACATCTTAACATATATTTTATGATAGCACTTTTAGTGTTTTAGTTAATTTAATTATACTCTTTACTTATATGAAGGATTTATACATAAGCTGATGCACGTCGTATGCACATTAAACATATTTTTTTGTATGTACGGCATCATTGCTAAATAATAAAATTTAAAAATAAAATGAAAGTAGCCGAATGACGCATAAAACATTAACATGCTACGATGTTTTGGATTAGAGGTTCGGATTTCCCTTTAAATTCTTATTTCTTCCTGAAAAACGGTTATATAGCTGAGATTTCTTAGTTATTATTATTATTACTTGGATGATACGACAGTAGATGAGAAGCAAAAGTCTTGCGTAAATGCTATGAAAAATGATGACACCTCCTCTGACAACTCGAGTCCTGAATAGAGGATAGAAATTTGAACATTTATAAGCTTATTAACCAGGATTTATAAAACATTTCGCTTTATTAAATCCTAAAGTTTTTTAAATTGTCAATTAACAACAATAAATTCTGGTTTTCTCAAGAAATAATGTGCAGATAACAGTTAATTGCTTTTTATGAAAATAACCTTATTCTCTTCGTTTACGCATTATTGATTTTAGAAGTTGCTCTGAAATCGCCATGCCTATTTATATACTATAGAATAAAATACAATAAAAGTAGTTATATATATATAGCTGAATAAAAAGAAAACAATCCCTTAAAAACATTAACTCATTGTGATATTAATGCTAATTTTAAAAGAATACATCAAAACATATTGTAATTTAATAGAAGATTAACTATCACAATTGGGTCAGAAACCGAATGTACGCAGTAAAATATTCAATTCAACTATCTTTTTTTTTTCTCAATAATTCGACGAAATTCCCTAAATGTATTTATATTGTCAAGTAGATACTTTAGTGTGGAACGCAAAGACAAGAAGTAGAGCTAAACCAATTTATTAACTCAACTCTGAGCTGAGAATACAGTGACTGACAACTCTTCTGCTTTTATACTAGCAGGGAAAGTTCCAGAATACATTTCTGGAGACAGTCAGAAAAGTCCAGAACACTTGTCTGGTAAATTAAAGAAATGTCCAGAATCTTCTGGAACATGAAATAAAGGGAAACATAAAATCAAGGAATTAAATATTTACACAGACTGTGAATCGCATTGTCTCTGGCGGGATTCGAACTTACGATCTCTTGATTAAGAGACCAGTGCTATGACCATTCGGACATGGAGAGTTCTTTTCAATGTGGCAATATCAAATTTTCTGTTACTTTTTTAAATATTGGATATCTAATTTGTTGAAACTTTTGAACCAACTTTTCTGAACATGTGAGAAAACTAAGGTCATAAGAATGAAATTTGCTACGATCGAATACAAATTATAACCATCTCCCAATTTCTGTACTGGTAGTTAGTTGAGCTATAAGTTGCCTTTTTTTCATTTTCAGATATCGACATAGACGGAAGTATAGTAGAAGTGACGTGGGCGAAGCCTGCTGATAGAGTCACAAGACCCAGGTGTCACTCCAGACCAAGTCAACATATGATTCCAGACGTTCCGGGCATGACGCCCTTCATGTACCCTCCGCCACCAGGTTTCGATACCTATCCCACACCTATACCATTTCCAAATTTACCAGGGTGAGTAATTAATTATCGCTCAAGGAGAAAATCTGCATTTATGTAAAGTCTGTACTAATCATTTAGAGAAATTCCATACCGATAAAACCTGACCGTTTCAAGTCAAAATCGATTTTCATTGAGGGATTGGAGCGGAGGTTGGTTCCAATTTCTTTCAGCTTCACTTTTTTTTGGTATCGATGCTGCTAATCCAGCAATCGCAGAAATATGATGGAAATAGGTAGTGTATGTGGGAGATTTGAAGTATGTGGCTTTCTCCTCATGCCACACAAAAGGAGTTGTGTACTATATTACGAGACATTCATCTAAAAATTCAAAAGAAGGGACGGAATTGTTGTAGCAGAAGGCTGAAGGGACTGGAAGTGAATGGATTTGCTTGACGTGGAGTGGTTGTAATTGACCAACGTGGTGGTCAATGACAAAGAATCTACAACGCCATTGGCATTATGTGGAATAGCAATAAATGGCTGTCGTAGTACCTTTTATATCTCTCTTTCTATAAAATGAAATCGCCTTATTAAGTCACTCATGAGCTTCTTTCCAACTGATTTCAGAGTAATTTTTTTAAAATAAAGTACACCTACATTTATACCAAAACGGAAAGAGGTCACAGGTGCTCTAGAAACGGTGGTGTGTTGTGTTGTTGAGTGTTCATTAGCACGTCTTTTTGCCTCGGTATAGAAAACTTTCTTATCTATTTTAGTTTGTACTTTATAACTTCCGTAGCATTCGATATTTTGTCGCCTAAAATGATAGAAATTTTTTGAAAATACAGATTTAATTCACAGTGATGTAACCTGAATTAGGTCCTGAAAAATTAAGTATATAGAGGTATTTTAAGATGCAAAAATAAAATGTAAGTAGTTATTTGCACTCTTCCTAAAAATAAAAGGAAATGAAGGATTGTTTTAACATAGATAACATTTCGGATTTGCTACTATTGAATCAAAATGATCTAAAATGTATTCTATTCAATGCATGCATCAAATGTATTCAATATTTTCTATTCATTACATATTCCGGAAAAATATTTAAGACTAAAAAATTAATCTATATTATATTATCTATATTACATCTATTTACTATCTATATTATATAATAATCTATATTATTAAAATAATCTATATTGTATAAAAATTTATCTATAATTATTGCAGCAGAGCAATGAAATTGTTTTCGAGTGTCATTCAATTATTTTTTAAAAAATTAGGAATTTTTTTAATAAAGTAAGTATCTGAGCCAAATACAGAAATTAAGATTTTTACAAAAGAAAAAAGCAGTTTTCTATTTTCTAAAAGGAAGCTAAAAAGTTGCTAAGTAATGTGCAAAGTTCAATAAGTCTTAACTTTCCTATGGACGAAAATATCTGCGTTTTCTTAGCTTTGGCAGCGGTTCGTTTTTATTTTAATCGCCTAAGTTTACCTTTTTTTCATGCACTTGTTTAACTGAAACAACAACGTAATTTACTATACAGTTTGATAAAAGTTTTATTGCTTTTCACATAAATTATCAAATTTCTCAAAACATTTATGATTTTTGAATGAAGCATGATATTTCATAATTAAACAAATCGTAAAGAAAAAAGCTAGTAGTGGCTGTAATTTCTGCATACTTTTATTTTCTTCAAAATTCCGAAATTTCTTTGCGTAAATATTTATTCAGTCCTGTTTTCTGTGTTTTTGGAGTTGGCTTCAAAACATTTTGACTGCTTGAATTTTGATAGCATTTTGGAAAGCTTTTGATATTTTTGAATCAAAGATGAAGTTATCAAGGTTTTTTCCTTACATTTGAATTATTTCATTTAAATATTGTTACGAATCTGTGAGCATAGTTGGTTCCATCATCAGAAAGTCAATTTTATAGTCATCTGCATGAGACGGAGTCCGGGTGTCACGTCGGAGGTCCATGAGCTTGGCGACAAACTTGGTTACCATTTGGCGACTTGGCGTCGAATTTTGCGACTTTGGCTCCAAAACAGATTATACCCGAGATTATAGCCGAAAATAGATTATACATCGAGAATTTTCCCGATCCGTCCATTAGGAACCGTGATACGCCTCGAACGTTCCTGATTGGTTGAGAGGCTTCTAGCCCCGCCTCCTGAGACCTATAAAAGGAGCAGCTTGAAGCTGCCGGAGTAGTCGGAATCGACGGTGAAGAACTGGTCTTCCAGGGATTAGCAGAGCAGCGACGGAGTCAATCTAGTGCTGAACTAAGCTGTGCGCTACTGTCTGCAGTAGAGTCTTGTTGTGTGCTGCTGTTTGCATGTCTCGCGGCTGAAAATAATTTTCTTTTCTGTGCTGTATATAGTTGTCGTCTTTGTGCTGTCCTGTGTGTCTTCGTGTAAATAAAAGTCGTTGTTTTTTTTCTACTGCCGCCTGCTCATTGAGCGTTCTCCACGCCATATAACTTCCACTATCCAAACGAACCCGGGAAATTTCGCAACAATATAAATAATTTTTTCTTCATAAAAATAATAAAATAATATCTTTTTCATTGATTATTTGAAATAAAACTTAATAGAAATGGATGGATTAAAAGGATAGGAACATGTTCGAGTTATCTTTATTAGCTATAATGCCTTAAAAAAGTTCTGCGGTATTTTAATTTTCAAAGTGAATATAAATATTCTTTAAAAACTTAAAAAGGCATTAATAATCACCTGTTCCTCATTCTTTTCAACAATACTAGTTATCAGTACAATATTAATTTGAAATAAGAGTGGTTATATTAACCTCACGTATACCTTATTAAACATTTTATTAATATTTTTGAAATTATAAATACAGTACTATATTATAATGATTATGACACCTCATAAAATGTGGACTTGCACCATTACGTTTTGCGCATGAAATAAATGGTTTAAAACACTTGAAACTGAAATTCGAAAACGTATCGTTTTAAAGTGGTCTTCAAACGTTTTTTCCAGTTAAAACGCCTTTCTACTCATGAGAATTCAATGAATTGAACGACAAAGGAATATTTTATGAAGTACGTTTCAGAAAAGAAAAGAAAGGAAATGAGGATTAAAACTCGGAACATGGCTTGATTCTTTATTTACCATAAGTACTTCCCACCGGGGGCACCTCATATATGATGATTATAAGCTTCGTGCATGGTGGTTGGTTCTCACCACCAGGGTGGATATAGAAATGGTGGGGACCCATCACCAATGAGGCTACCTCCAATCGATGATGGGACGTGCTTCCTACAGAAAGGGTTGTGCCGTTGCCGGCGATGGTCGTTAGGTCTCGATCTTAGCTCTCTCCATTATTGCTGTCACGGCGGTCCGATCAGTCCGATGAATCCATAGGTCTTAGTAGAGGGTCAGAGTGGCGAATCATGGTTAATCTATTAGGGCGCAATCTATTCAGAAGGTGCAATGCTCTGAAACGGACAGTGGAGAAGTTAAGTACAAAAACCAAATTACAAAATAAACACAAACAAAATATAACATCTCAGTACTAAATTAATCAAAATGCACAAAAGCAATAGCAAAAATTCAGGAAAAAAACCTCCCTCTGAAAACAAACTCAAAAATGAAAGCAAGTACCTAAAAGAACAAATCATCCAATTCTTTTAACATTAGATTAAATTACAGTAATATCAAAAATGAAATAAAGATGGAGACTTAAAAAAATAAAACACACTACAGAATGTATGATATTCAAAATGTAATGCTTGAATTTTAAAATTTTAAAATACATCAAAATTTGTCTTTATAAATATTGTTAACAAAAGAATCAAATCTATATTTATTGGCAAATCTCCTTCATTCAGAAAGCTCACTGCAAACTCAATTAGAAATCCTAAAAAATTCATCCAGTTTCACCAGGCCACATTTATTAACATATGTTTTTTTAATTCTATTTTATATTATAAATGTAACTAATAATAAATATAAAAATAATTATTATGAATATATTTTGTTTGGACGATACACATGTCTTATTTACCAGAAAATAATGAGCATGTGCGGCACGTACTGCTTGTTCTTTAATCTAAAGAAACATTTGAAAGTAAATCATCGTATCTTTGAGAACATTTACGATGACAATGCTCTAACGCAAGACGTGAGTGTATATTGGTTTAGATGATTCAAAAGTGAGGATTTGTTGCTATTGGCAATAAGCGAGGATTGAACTCGCAGCCTTATGGTTCGTAGCCGAGTAACACGACCACAAGACAAAAGAAATTTCTCATGTATTGTAGTTGTTATCTGGCTTATAAAGCGTCACCACAGATTCCACGCCTTTGCTTCGGATGGAATCAGAAGGCAGTGGTGCATTATGAGCTTTTAAAACCATGCAAAACAACGAATACAATTTGATCATCAACAACTAATCAATTTGAACTATTTATTGACCCAGATTTGACTCAAGACACGAAACAATGATTTTGCAGTGAGACAACATCTCATTTCACACAACGATAGAGACCAGGGACTTCATTTTCATTATTGATTGAGAATTCACTAGATTTGGCCTCTTTGGACTACCTCTTGTATTCGTCGATGTCTCCCACACTGTCCTAGCAATATTTCAACCATTTCAAAGATGTCAATATCTGATTGAATTTACAAAATAGCTTGCTGACTAGATCGCCTTAAAATATCAACAATTTTTCTTGAGGATATTTATAATTTGAAGGAAAAATACGCAAAATATGTAGCTAACAATGGCACATACTTTGAATAAAGTATTTCTCATCTTTTTCACACGGTACAACTGTTTCCTTAAAGAAATATTAAGAATTATTAATCCGCACAGGTGGTAGCAACACAATCTTTTTTTAGGTAATTTCTTATGGAAAAGCTATGTCGGCATATGTGCACTTGGTTAGTTTAGTTACATTGACGTCCTGTTTTGAAGTGATACGAGGACTATTTTGGGATGGACCTCATACTTCTGCATCGTGGTCAGATCACGAGTATGATACCTGAGCAAGTAGCTTCTTTCTAAACTCGACTAGATCACCTCGCAATATCAAACATTTTTCTTGAAGGAATTCATAATTTAAAGGAAAAATAGGCAAAAGGTGTAGCTAACGTTGGCACAATTTTCAATAATTTGTTACCTTTTCCCCAAACTTCAACTGTTTCCTTTCAGAAACATTAAAAATTAATTTTAATCGTCACACCAGGTAGAAATGGATATTTTTGAGGTAATTTCTTATTGGAAAGCTATGTCATCATATGCAGAGTTATATTGACGATCTGGGGTGAACCGGACTTTAACTCACTTTAACTGCAATAACACGCCAAAGCTGACAACTGCCGTTTTCTCTAGACTGGCAAACCTAATTTCTTTCACCTTTATTATGCGCTATGATTGGACATCTGCTCCCTCGCTTTTGAACATTTCGCGAAACACGGCGCAAGACCGTTGTTGACAAGTTGGCGATTTTTGAAAATTGCGCCAAGCAGGGGGTTAAACTCCGGTCGTACCACGACCTGTTTTGAAATGATACGTGGACTATTTTGGTATGAACCTAATAATTCTGAATTGCTGTCACATCACGAGAATGATACCTGAGCAGGTACCCTCATTCTAAACTTCCTCACCACCAGGAGGATATGCACACTTTGGATTTGGTTTCTCTCGTGATTTGCTCTAATTTGTCTTTTCATATATTACAGATTTAAACAACAATACTTACTGATATAACAATACAATACTTATTGATGTAACAATGCAATACTTACTGATATAACAATACAATACTTACTGATGTAACAATACAATACTTACTGATGTAACAATACAATACTTACTGATATAACAATCCAATTCTTACTGATGTAACAATACAGTACTTACTGATATAAGAATACAATACTTACTGATGTAACAATACAATACTTACTGATTTAACAGAGGTTCTTCTTATACATGTTTTTCTTTTTCCAGAAGAGGCGGCCTCATCCACAGAATTCCCCCTTTCAGGGGTCGAGGACGAGGAGCGGCGGGCATGCGCCGATTTCGAAATTTCATACCCAACACGAATCGACCTGGAAGTTTTAAGCCCCCAGAGGTACACACTTTATGCAGTTACTGTTTAAAGATAGCCTATCTTTTAATTTCTTTAACTTTAATCAGAAGAAAAAATTACAAAATTATCTCTATCTTTATCTATACAAATAATAAAGATGAATGTGCGTGTGTTGGTGATCTGCAGACTTGAATGTTTGACCTATCATATATTACTAAGCTTTCTACGGATGTAATTTGGAGGATGGAAATATGCAGAGTTTCTAAAAATTATAATTAATTAAAAATTGAGTGAATTTTCGGCGAGTTTTTTTAGCAATATCTCTCGAAAATACTAGAACTAAAAAATAAATTTTATATCGTCTTAAAATTAAAAAAATAATTATCTGTTTAATGATGTCCTTTTTTTGCTGCATATTTTTTCAATTTTTAATCGACTTAAAAAAGAAGTACATTTTGCAACAATATATTTCATTGTTAAAATGAAACTTAAGACATTTTCATTATTGCTAATCATATTTCTGCTAGTCTTTTTTTTCTATAGTTGATATCAAGATATAATGATTCGGCCTATTTTTTTTGCGTTGAACAGGTTTCTGAACAAAGGAAAGCTTAAGATGATTCTTTTTGAAATTATGTTGCTCTTGCAACTAAGATTTAAATTCAGATTATTCAAATATTGGTAAAACATTTTACAAGCGCTTCCATTCTTAAATAATGCTATTCTTTCCTATGATACAAATGGATACATAAAGATACATTCAGAAAATAAGAGAAATATGCATAGTAAAATAGGTAAACAGTGCAAGCATTCTAAAATGCATAATCTATCAAAATTTGAAGTTTTTTCTGAAAAAGTCTGACAACAAAATAATTAATTAAAATTTTTAACTACGATTAATCTCAAGAAAGCAACAGTTCCCGAATATATATATATATATTCGTTATATGTTGCTTTCAAACACCAAGTTACACAAAAGAATATATATATATATTATTTTGTGTAACTTGGTGTTTGGCTTCTTCAGCAAAAACATACATGTATATATATACAAACATATATATATATATATATATATATATATATATATATATATATATATATATATATATATATATATATATATATATATATATATATATATATATATATATATATATATATATATATATATATATATATATATATATATATACATATATAAATTACAGAAAATAAAGGTGATAAAAAATTTCAATTAGAAAAAATGTACGCTCTACCGTAATAAAAACATAGGAAAAAGCAGCTTCATAGAGTTATCTGTAAGATTGGAAAATATATTTGGGATTAAAATGTGAACTTTCCATGATTTGATAAAGCGTTTGTCCTAACATTGAAAAGTATATTCTTTGGTATCATCATATAATTTTTCCGAGTAAAACAAAGGCGAAGTGAAATTTAAACAACGCAGAAAATAAACAACAATAAAACAAAAATATCTCAAGCCACGTAGAATGTGAACGCGGCCGCGGCCCGGTGAATCATAGAAGCAATTGCCGGTAATGTGTCGAGTTAAAATAGGAGGTCCTTCCTGTATTGGTAGTTTATATACGTTTATATACTGCACTGCACGTTTCAAGAATTTATTAGAGAAAAAGTAAGTTAAAAGATATAAAGTAAGATTATTCACATTTTAACATAAATTTTGTAATGCCTAACTTAAATGCAGGAAACATAGACAAAACATTAACGTAAATCATAAGCCTGATTCTTAAGAAAATTGATTCAAACTGATTTTATTTTTCACTGATTAATGATTACACAGATGTGAAAAAATAACCCTAATATAAGAGTCAAAACTTAACAGTTTTTAATGTTTGAAAAAGTACTTAATAGATGACTGCTTTTGCATTTTAGCCCATGCATTGGCAATATTGCCAAGGCCTTGGAAATATTGCCAATTCAACGCCTTGCCTTCCTCATTTAATTGTGATAAAAGAAAACTAGGCTGGATTGTACGAAAGGTGGATAGTCGCGAACCGAATACTCGGAAGTGCACTGTAATTGCATCACATAATAGTTAGCAGATTTTGAAAATTTTAAAACTATAGAAAAAGGGTTATTTTATGAAACAGATAAGAATTTTAAAAACAGTTGCCTTCGCGAAAACACGAATAATCGTTTTATGGACGATGATTTCCCCTTATCCTTTCTTTTCCAGTCGTTATCAGCTTTAATTTTAACTACCCCGAATTTGTTTCAACTTAGCATGCGTTCCCACGCAAAGGGCGTATCTTATTTCGATTGTGAATGTTCTTTGAGTTGCAGATAACGAAATGACTCAGAGATATCAAAAGTCGTACGTATTTTTCCCGAGAAATAAAGTAACAAAAGTCTTTCGTAAAGAATCGCATACTTTTGTTGTTGCAATATTCGGCGTAAAATGAACAAGATGGTCACAGAATCGTCTTTATTGGCTTGCTATATAAAAAAAACGATTATGCACACTTTTATGACCTAGAATAATTTTTCAAGGTAAATATTTAATAACTGAGTTCTGCTTGCACGATTGGGTCGTCAAACAAATTCTTATCAGTAGTCAGCGATAATTTACGCTGACTATACATAAGAAATTATGAATGACTACATTCAGGTGAATAATGCAATGCGGATACTTTAGATGAAATAGTTCTACGCATTTTTGCGGTATATGATAGTAATGATTTTCATTTGTAATACCGATTTTTTATTGCACTGAGTTTAGATTATTATCTTTCAAATCTTAATCCCTTTCTATTATATTAATTGATTTAAATATTTAAAATAATATTCAAGACTATTCACTTTCGTGAGATGATAAATCATATAATCTATACCATGGATAATCTTGAATTGTTAATGACTATATTTAGAGACTACTGAAAAAAAAACGAATAAATAAAAGTATTTTTTATTTGCTGTAAATAGTAACTATTTAATAGATCAAAGAACAGCCCAAATTCAAAATACGACGTATTATTTTTTAAATTTGATACGTTTTTATTAATTTACTTTCTGCTCTGTCTGTTTGTCTCTTCTGTGCAAATTTTATCATCGATTTTAAACTAACTTTCTAATGAGTCAGAGCTCTGAAAATGTGAATATAGTTCGGAGTTGGATGACAATGTTGTACTAACTCGCTTTCTTGTTCGTTTTTTTTTTGTCTGATTACAGATTTCAAATTGATTAAAATTTTCATTATCGACGATAGCTGGCACCATGCTAAGCTCATCTGAAAGTTATTTGAAAATCGATTGTAAACTTTCACACACACACAAGACTAAAAATCAAAATTATTATTTAAATTCAAATAATTAATATAAAACATTTTTAAAACGGATTACACAGTATGAAATAATTTCTCCTAGCCTCATACAGACTTATAACAGCATACATATTATTCTGAAAATTTCTGATTGTGAATTTTAAAAATTGAAACAATCTATATAAGGTTATAAATCTATATGGAGCTAGGAGAAATTATTCGATATTGCTTAGTCCATTTTAAAAAGTGGCATATTAATTTTTTTTAAATTTAATTAATGATCTTATAAATCGGTTTGATAAATATAAGTCTAATACATTCAATACTTTACCAATATTTCTTACATTGATTTCAGGTGCATTTTAAATTTGAAAGTAAAACGGTTACCTTTGTTTCAAACTAAAATTTACAATAGATGAAGTAATGTCGAAAAAATGAATCGTTTAAAATCCTCTTAAAGTATTTGAAAGAAACCTTGCTTTCATTTTCGATTCTCACTTCTAAATTTCACACAATTTTTATTTAAAGTTATATGACCAATTGATTTTCATTTAATTTTTATTTGGTAAAAGATATAACTTTATTATTTTCATAAAGAAACCTTATTTATATTTATCTAAAGTAATTCAAATTTGAGAAAAAAAAATATGTTAAGCTTCATGTTTGATTACAAATTATTAAAAGCTTTCCATAATGTTATCAAAATTTAATCGGTCAAATGTTGAAAATTAACGCGAAAAAACACTCAAAGCAGGACAAAATGAAGATTTAAATTCCTGAATTTCGAAGGAATTAAAACATACAGGAGCAGCCTTATTTCTCTGTTACTTGTTTAATATGATATCTCAAGTTTTATACAAGAATCATAAATATTTTGAGAAAATTCACAACTTTTTAATGAAAAGCAATAACAATTCAACCAAATTCAATAGTAGATTACATTTCTCCATTTCAATAACTACACGATAGCAACAGAAGGGGTCTCCCTGAAACTTTCTTGCATACTCTGCAATAAATGTATTTATATTATTAATTGTATGCCATTGGTGATCTATAGTTACAAAAGAACCTACGTCCTTGTGATCTCTGGCTGTTATTCGTTAGGATGCTGTTAATACACTAGGGAGAGTGGTCCCCCCGATTCCTTCTCGTATGCTCTCCAATAATTATTTATGTCCCTCCCATCCCGCGTAAAATTCAGCTTCAAGATTCGTTCAAGGGCTGCAAGATCTCAACTTCAAGACTCGATCGCACAATAAATAAGCTTTATAGGTAGGACTAAAGTATGTTAAATATTTCAGACATGCTCACATTGGTGGAGTTTGACGACTCAAAGCAGCATTTCATTGAAGAAACTTCAACAAAGGCCTTCTTCATTGCATTTATTTCATATTGCTACTTATTCTGATTTCTTTCAATTTTTCTTACAGGTGGGCGTGGCAGGTCACTCCTCCCATTATGGTCAATACCCACCCAACAAATTGGGAAAGGCGTCCGAGAAAGGGGAGCAGTACTCTCACGAATATGTCTTCATGCCATTACCACCGAATGCTGAAGGTAGGGTCTTTATAAAGTCATTTTCCTTTTTCTTTATCTTCTTTAAATAGATTCTAGTGAAAATAATATTCATGAAATATATCGAACATATAGAAAAGATGAAATATATCGAAATATATGGAAAAGAATTGGAGATTTTTAAAGAATTTTCACATTTTAGAATACCAGTATCACTAATATCAAAAAAGATCTTTGAAATTATTTTTATGTTTCTACTTACATTTAACAACGTGAATAATCTATCAAAAGATTAATGGCCACAGAGTGTATGACTAATTAACAATCGATCAAAGAACAATTCAGATAATAAACATTTTTTGTAAACTGATTTATTCATCAACCGACAGTCCACAAAAATCACCTGTTTGAGATGATAAAATGCATTTCTTCAAGCAATCAAATTTAAAAACAGGATTTTCCTGAAATAATGTAAATTGTTGCTTCCACTTAAATTTTTTTTTTCCTTTTCAGGCTTAGATGCCCCCATTGCCGTGCCAGGCCCTCCCCTCATGTCTCACGGCCATTCACGAGTCGGCCACCCTGCCTATATGTACCAGCCACCACCTGGTAAGTTCAGAGGAGGTAATGAATTTCCTAATTCTTCTATATTCCTTTAAAAGAAACAGTTTCTTAAATTTTTAATGTTGCAAACTTGTGCATCACCAATATTAAAATCTGATAGACTCACTCTACTAAATGTAGTGATATGTAACACGATATAATTTAAGCATCGTTAAACGTCATAATAAATCTTTCCTTTTTTGGTTTAAATACATTTTAAGAATAGAAGTGAATTCTTGTGGATTTTTATATAATCTTACATTAAAATGACATGAAAAATGATAATTGATTCAGGAAACGCATGATCAGTAGTATCTGAATGCCAAATAATTGACGACATTTTGAAATTTTTGAATGCATCTTAAATGCATCGTTTTAGTGACAATTGACAAAATTTAATGTAAGGACAAAAGTATTCGTACGAATGAACTGAAATTTTGCTTAATATAACCTTGTCCTTCGAATTATGTGAAAATTTAAGTGGTGAAACCTGTAAGTTTTTTCTGTATATTAAAAATTACTTTTAATGATGAATGTGTGTGCAAAATTTACAGAATACTTTATTTATAATTTCATAGCAAAAAAGATTTAGAAAATTAACTGTAATATTTTTAAGGTATGAATAAAAGTTCAAAATTTTATTTTAAAGTTAGACGGTCTAACATATGTTAGTTCATAATTTCAAAACGAATAGTCCTGGAATAAGGAAATTTTACTCCCAGAAGAACTTTTGATGTAGTTTTGAAATTTTATAAGAAAAAAAAAAGCCGTAGTCTTTGGAAATTTTGAAGTTTTTCTTATTTCGCTGTACACTAACATGACAAAAGTCCTGGGATATCTTCTAATAGTATATCGAATTTCCTTTTTCCCTGCGAAATGCAGCAACTCGTCTTAGCGTGGACTTAACAAATCGTTGGAAGTCTCCTACGGAAATATTGTGCCATGCTTGCATAAACGTAGTCGGTGCAGGATTATGTGCAGGAATTGACTTATCGATAATGTACCATGAATATCCAATGGGATCCATGTCGGGCTATCCTCATGACCAAATCCCTCGCTGGAATTATCTAGAATGTTTTTAAAGGCAATCGCGAACAGTTGCGGTCTGGTGGCATGGCTCATTGTCTTCCATAAAAATTCCATAGTTGTTTAGGTACATGAAATTCGTGAATCTCTGCAAGTAGTCATCAGGAAGCTGAACATAACCATTTCCAGCCACTGATTAATTCAGTTGGGATAGAGGGACCAGTCTATTCAAGTAAAACAATTGAATAATGATGACATCATTATGGAGCCATCACCAGTTTGCACAATGCCTTATTGATAACTTGGGTCCATGGTTTTGTGGAGTGTACACAACACTCGAACCATACCATCCGCTCTTCGGAACTGAAATCGTGACTCATCTGACCAAGCTACGTTTTTACAGTCGTCTAGGGTCCAACCTATATGGTCACGAACCCAAGAGAAGGGCTGCAGGCGATGTCGTGCTGTTATAGTGAAGGCACTCGAGACGGACTTCTACTGCCATGGCTCATTAAAGCCAAATTCCGCCATAGTGTCCTAACGAACATGCCCGTCGTTGTCCCACATTAATTCCTAAAGTTATTCCACGCAGTGTTACTTGTCTGTTAACACTGACAGTTCTAAGCACACGTCTCTGGTTTTGGTCATCACATGCTAGCAGTCGATCACTATGTTGTCAATGGTGGGAGTTTATGCTTGAAATTAAATATTCTCAGCATGCTCGTGTCACTGTAGATCTCGTAATGTTGAACTCCCTAACGATTTCCGAAATGGACTACCCCATTCGTCTACTTCCAATTACCATTCTGCGTTCAAAGTCTGTTAATAACTGCCATGCAGCACTAAGCACGTCAAATGTTTTTTTACTTGAATTCAAACTAAAACTCTGCCAATGCACGGCCCATTAATACTTTTGTACGCGATGTTACTGCTATCTCTATATTTGAATATTGCTATTCTATGGCTTATCTCACCTCAGAGTATAGACAGCAATTTTTAATTCACAAATCTTTAAGTGTTCCTTAAATCCTTTCAAATGATATCTTTTTTATGATTGGATGATGCCAGAATAAAGTTGGGTGGCTCCTTTTTTTTACTGCGATTGTACATCAATGTATTGTCAGTATGCAATACAATTTTTAATTTATATTGCCATTCCATTTGAAAACAACACTAGTGATATTTTGAGACCATATAAGTATATAATGGCATACAATTACATTGATATATACATTAACATATACAATGACATGCACAATTACATTGGCATATACAATGGCATGCACAATTACATTGGCATATACAATAACATATATAATATTTACTGTTACAGAGATGATATTTTAAAATAATCAGAACATATTAACTCGTTCTTCCTTTTATCTCGACCGTCTCATAATATACTGACATATCAAATGTAGTTACAAGTTAACAGTTGTGATTAACTGTGTTTATTTTCATTATTTGTAAACTAGAATCATTATCTGTGCTAATTTCTGCTACATCAAGGCTTGTAAGAACTTTTGAATTCGTGATTTATTTAATTTAAAATATTCCATGATCTTTTTCTAGCCATAAAATGTTTTGAAACCTTGCATTTAGTAAATAAATATGAATATTATTAATTAATTAAAAATAATTAAATTGGAATTCTTTCAAAAATAGCAGCTCGGACATATTAATCGGAATCTACGATTGCAAGAGATTTTTTAAAACCGATTATTCATAAAAGCTAAAAATTCTAAAAGAAGAGGATTCTATGTAATTTTTTTGAAATTCTAAGTATATTTCTGTTGCGACCTTATTTGTGGTCACGGCTAGAGTTTAAGAAGCTAATCCATAAATGATAATGATTTTCTAAAAATGTTGAAGTTTCCTAAATATTTTATTACATTAGATAAATAATATATTGCAAAAGAATGCCTTTTTTTACAGGATATGACGAAGTACCTTACTTTGCATACATTACCCCTGGACCAGTCAGCTATTGAGTGAACAAGGCACAGTAAAAGGAAATGCATATTTCAATGGAACAGTCATTTTCATTTTACGTTACTGTTATGTATCTTATATTTATACAATATCTTTCTTCTTTATATATATATATATGTTTTACCTTCATAAAGTGTTTATTTTCTTTGTTTACTACTTCTTGTTTGAAAGAACATGGAAAAAGACCATTTTTTGTGCTGTACATTCCAATCTAGATCAATTTAGTTTTCTCCAGTCATAAAAGTAATCAGAAATTCTAAAAATTATTCTGCTAACTCGTCTCGTTTTTTCCCATTTGAACAAAGGCCAAACGATTTATTTAAAAAATATTCTTGTTTATTTACGAAATTTTAAAATAAAATGGTACTGAATTAGAATTTTATTTTCCTTTAACTGTAAAAAATACTCGCTAAGATTAGTCATATAAAAGATGATTAAATGAAATTAGTATGTATTTAAAGAGTTAAAGAAAATGAATTACAAGCAATAAAATAAACATTGATAGTAAACTTAGAGAATAGTAGTTCTAAAATACTCTTTTTTGCTTCGATTTCTAGTATACTAACCGCATTCTAATATCATTTAAACTCCTTAGTATTTGTTGTTGATATTTAAAGAATACATTTTTTCTTTAATGGAACTAGTTGGTAAATTGATATTTTTGGCCATTAATAATCAAACAATTTATTTTAAAAGTTCCCTTTTTACTCATTTTGTAAGAATATTTTTATAATTTTGCTTATTTTAAAGAAAAACAATCTAAAATTAAAGAAATCTTTAGATTAAAAAAGACCTGATTTTAGAAATACCTAATTTTAAAATTTTGAAAAAGTTAAATTTGAATTAAAAAAATGAGATAAAAATCTCCTCAGTTTTCCTCACTTGGGGTAGGAATAAGACTTTTGGTTATATTCTCTTTTTATAACGTAGGGTGACCGAAAATTCAACATATATACAATTCTGAGAGGTAGAAAACTCGAAATCAAACCAAATGATATAGAAATGTACGATCAGAAACTTGATTACTTGGATGATCTAGAAGATATTGAAGATGCAAATTAATTACTGATAAAAACTCTTTTTTTGACGAAACTATATACTGAACAGTATTATCTACAGAATACCCGTATTCACATGAATACTAGAACAAACGCACAAATATTTGGTGATACAGTACACAACTATTCGGATACCATTCCGTATACAATCCTTTCTCCATCAAGTATTTCATATGCAAGGTACACTTCATCAACTCAGTGTTCATAAACAGTTCTGTTTTCTTCAGAATTAGTCAAAGCTTTAAATGATCAGCTTTAGAATCCAAAAACAACTCTGATGAACTGGGTTCAGTAGCCCCTTCGGTTGAAGTTTCTTATCAGATTTTTCTATGTGAATTTTGCATGTTTTTGTGCCCTAAAAGATTATATCACAAATTGACTACTCAGACCACCCTAAGGCGCACGAAAAAAAAAAAAAAACTGAATGACCGGACCACCGCGACAGCAACACGGCGGGAACTATAGTTGAGTTCTAAGGGCCATCACCGACCATGGTACAACTCTTCTAATGGGAAGTACGTCCCATCATCTATGGGGGGTATCCAACCCCCACTTTTTTCTGTACCCACCAGGGTGGTGAGAACCAACCACCATACCGGAAGTGTCTCACCCACATTTTGAGGTGCCTCCTTAATGGGAGTCTAAAAGATTATATGTCGAATTTTGAAACATCCTGTATAGCTGCTTTTTAATTAGACAAGAAAATGAACAGAAAGTGTTGACATCACTAGGAGACATAGCAATTTTTTTAAAAAAAAGATCTAGATTGAAATGTATAGAACAAAAAGCAACAGACTGTAACTTTAGAAAAAACTGTACATTTATTTATGCTCAAGTTGCGAACTGTCTGTATTTGTTTGTAAGAACATGTTTCTGTGTTTGCATAGACATGACATCATTGTATTAAGACCATCAGGAAGAAATGAGGGATAGATTTTGGAGAAATGTTACCATTTAGTTTATAAAAATGGCAACACATTACTTTCAAGAGCTGATATTGAAATCTTAATGAATCTTGATGAAGAAAAGATTCCATATTTTGATAGATCAACTAATATGAACTACTAATTGTCATTCATTAGATAGAAATTGAAGAACATGAGCATATTATTATTTAGAATAGAAGCAATTTTCTCCCTCTTTAATTAATACGGTGATGGTTTGGAATGATGATAAATGCTGAAAGATATTTCAATTATTTTTCTTTATATATTTCTTTGATTAAGCTTTGTTTTTGAAAATATATAGTATTTTATAATGTTTTGTGGCAACTTTAATTTAAATATCTGTTTTTCCATTACTCTACACAGACATTGCAGGGCTGAATTTCGCAGAAATTTCACTCAAAAACTGTCAAATCAGACCAGAAAATGCATCTTTAATTGTAAATTGAAGATCAGTTTAGAATTGAATTCGATTTTTAAAATAGAGAAGACATTTGATTTTGTTCTTAAACGCAGAAATTATTAGGAATTTTAGAAAATCGAAGTTGTATTCATTTAGAAGACAAAATGTTGGAGTAATGTCTGTCAAGTTTCAGTTTTTCAGGCTGAACAAAACTTCTCAAAGTTGTTACACTTTTTTTATGTGTTTGAAACCAGTAATGTACTTTTGTTTTTATGTATTTTGTATGACAAATAAAACTTTGAAAAATGAAATTTGTCGATACATCCGTTGTCAAGAATTTCTTATTCAAACTTAACTGATATCATTTCGGATCATAACAAAAATTTTGGTAACAAGAAGCAGAGCCGGCTTTCTCTATAAAGGAGACTAGGTACATAAAACCATTTGGAGCCCTAAATTTTTTATAAAAAAAAATTACAAACACGAATACACATTGCTATTGAGTGTTTATTTATTACGTGATTTTCTTTTTGCTACAAATTATTCTAGAAATTTTATAACTTTTTTTTCGATTCTTAGTATAGCAAGTGCATTTAAGTGTTCTGCACATATGCCTAAACAAAGACAATACTTTGTTAATTTTAATTTGCTGAAAGAGCACTCAGCATTTGCCATGGTAACTGGCAACGTAAAGAAAGGTTTTAATATTGTTAATACATTTAGAAATAAATCATTATAATTATTATTTAGTATGCATTGCAATATGTCTTGTGCGTTATTTACATCTCTTTCATTCAAAATCAAATCCCGTAACAAGTAAATTTTTGGAGTAGGTTTTCATCTACATCTTTGTTATAAAAATTTGCATAAAGTTTTTGGAAAATTTTTCTAATTATGTTTTTTTTGTTTCAAAGTTTTTATAAATATGATTAATTTGAAATACTTTTAAATGTATATTCTATTTCTATAATAACAGTATCAATTACAATGTTAAAAAATATCATCTAAATTCCTCTACCGGGTTTTTTACAAATTCGGAATAGCTAGATATTTCAAAATATAATCTTTCTTTTATGTTTATTTTTAGAAAATGTTCTGAAATATTCAAATTATGTTCTGTCATTTTTGCTTTGTCTAAAAGTGGGCTAAATTTTGTATTTCAATTTTAAATTAAAAGCCGAGTTCAAGAACAACTGTTTTTGTTTGAAATAGTTTATTGATAGTGTTAATTTTGGACAATATTGCAAACCCTACTATTAAACATAAAATAAATAGTATTTATCGTTTTGAGTAACAGACTTTTAGCTTCAGATACGTTATCTATCTTATCTACTTTATCTATCGTTATCTATACGTTATCTACGTTATTATCGTTATTTGCGTTAATAAATTCTGCCAAAACGTTACAAATTTTTTCAAACTGCGTATACACTGCTTTAACCGAATCAATTTTGGCTTCCCAAAGAGTATCGCATAATTGTTTAAGAGTAATGTTTAAATGCTATTATAGAATTTCCCATCTTTTTGTAGATGTAGAAAATAAGCAATATAAATGTTGCAATATCCCCCTAAAAACATTTGTACAATATACACTGCTGGAAGCAGTATCACAAATTAATAAATTAAAAAAGTATGAAAGGCAAGGCAAACACATAAATTGAAGGAGGGTTTAGAGCAATTATTTATACTATACTTTTATATTTCCCTTTCATGTTGCTACCGTTGTCGTATGCTTGCCCTCTACAATTCATAATATTTAAATCTAACTCACTAAATATTTCCAGGAGAGTTTCTGCTAGTCCTTCCCCAGCCGCATCAGTTGTTTTAATAAACACTATATGTTGTGGCTGGTTCGTGAGTGCTTTGAAAAAAATTAGGCAAATAGAAAACTTAACAAATTTATTGCAGATTCGTTCGAGTTACTCTGCTCATTAACTCCTTCTCCTCCAAGAGCAAACACTCGAATGACATCACTCTTTTAATTACACTCGCGCTAGTTGCATAGCGCCATCTATGAACGTTTATTTTCTAACGCTTCAAAATCCAATCACTACACTATAAATGACTTATTTATGGTTAATTTTTTTCCTCTTCAAAATTTACATATCTAATAATAGCTGAAGTTTGTTCCTTATGGGAAATATCAGGAGTATAATCCATTTGGATAAAGCTGCTTTTATATCGGTTTTAATTTTGTTCAAGACTTCATTTCATAATGCAGGAATAACTTATTCGTGTGATCTACATGAATGATGCACAATTCTATCTTTAGAATTATTTTCTGTTAATACGATCCATTAGCACAAAGTCGTATTTACTAAATAATTCGATTAAACTTAAAAAAATTTCCTTCATTAGGAGTTCTATTATTTTCATGGGTTTAACGAAATGGAAGATTATTACATGATAAAAATAAAACCCCATCTACATTTTTTTAAAATAGTAATTTGTCATTCCGTTTCCTTATTAATATTAACTTGATTTTTTTTATTAATAGTCAAACATAACTTTGGTAATTCCAATCAATAAAAAAATTAAAGTGACAAATAAAAGGCTCATAATCTTGAATTATAGTTGACAGCTTTCTCCAATTATTATAACCACCTATAAACCGTTTTAATTGTTGATTTCCTCTTCTTTTGGAAAATAGTGTACAGCAAAATCAAAATATCGAGTCTTGTGTTTTTAAATAAATTAACCAGGTGCGAAGCTGCATTTCATCATTTGCCATTTTTTAAAAGTAGCACGTAGTGGAAAATGATCTACCTTTAGCATTCCTAGCAAAAACTCCTTTGTGTTGTAAGGGTCAGATTTTAACACAAAATATTCTAAATTTATCTGTTATAATACTTGGTCATAAACCTGGATCACTTATATTCATTTGATCATATCTGTTACTGCCATTTTCCTCATTATTTTCTGATTTGATCATATTTGTATAAACATACGGGTCTTCAAAGAATTGTAAAGTTTCTACATTTTCACTGCAAGATTGTGTAGTTTGTGCGGAATTGTAACTTCTGAAGTCAAAGCAATTTCATTGCCAGAATACTTCGTAGACAAGAAAACAGATCTATTTGTGACTTCTTGAAGTTTAAATTTTCTTCTTTTCTGTTAATTTTCTTTTTTGACACCCAGAGAGATATTTTTTTTGGCATGGACATGATTAAATCTAACAATATTAAGTTTTTTGTCGTATGAAATATCAAAATAATATTTGTAATCTAACTTGTATGTGAGGTAAATGATCATAAATCTACTTACCTTATGTTTATAGTATGTTGGACACTTGCACTAGACTGTAATATATCTGTAAATTTCGTATATTTCCTCACCCACCGATTGCTTCAGTTAAATTTCTTTCTCTTCTTTCCATATTGCTATTATTGTTCAGAACATTTAGTTCTTGATAATGGTGGGACCCCCTGCATAGCATCCGCCTCACCCCACCCCCCAGATGGCCGGCCATGCCAAGAATTGGATTGACACAAAATTCGTTCGAAATAAATCAAATCATTAGGATTATAACAAATCGAAAGAACACTTTCAAAAGAACTCGTACTTGAATAATTTATTGTTTTTTGTTATATACATGAAACTAGCTTATATACTCGTAGTTGTTTGGGCTAAAATATATGAAAATAATTTCATTTCTAATCTATAAAATATAAAAAAAAAATATTTTTATATCAAATATTATAATACATTAAATTTTATAATACATCAAATGATTTTTAAAAACCGCCGAAACTTGCTTTATTCCATAAATTATTAATGATTTACATAAATAATAAGAATAAGAATTACGTGGAATTTTATTCCAAGTTGCAACTTGCAGTTGAATGAATAAAATGGTTTAAAATATCTGTTGTAGTTTGATTCAAAAGGCATGACACCAAGGAAGATAAATTCTTTTTTCTTTAAAAAATAATTTGGAAATAGAATTTTTAATTAAAAAAGATTAACAATTTGGTTAATCATTTTGATATCTACTCAAAATCCTTTCCTTTGTCATTTGTGAGCAAATTTGAGGACCAATTCATAATTAGAATTTCAACAGCGAGCAAACGAATTAAATTTATTTGTGATTCCATTTTCTTCACTGTCGATCACTGCTATGATGAGATCTGCAGCTCGCCGTGACGTCACGCAGTGACGTATTGCATCATAACATCATCACCGTATGACATCATCACAGTAGCTCGTTATTTGTACGATATTAAATGAAGTAAAAGCGGGAAAGTAAACAGCGGATTATTTCTAACAATGAATAAATATTTTGCCATAAATTAATCTCAAAATAAGCGATATTTCAATTTTATTTTCTCGTATATGTAGAATAAATAAAGCATTGGAATCGTCAATAAATACATAAATAAATAACAGATTTTGACTAATCTTCACGTTTTAAATTTTGAAAAACATACTTTTGGTATTATGTCTGTCTGTGTCAAAAAGAACCAGAAAATGGATAATTTCATTTTAACATCAGATTGTGTGGAAAATAAAAAGAAATAATAAATCAGTATTATTTTACAATAAATGAAACACAAAATAATAACCATATTTTTTATTAAATTTGACATTACATAAAGATAAATAAAAAATAATAATACTCCTATTTTATTTCTTGTTATTTAAAAACCAAATCGGATTATGTATAAAACATATTTAGTGATATTTACTTTTTCTTAATTAAATTAGATGAATTTTCCAGTTAATTAATTATGAAAATTTATTAAATATATATTATTTTTGTTAAATTCACCTACCAGAAATTTATATAATAAAATTATGTATTGGTTAATTAAAAAAATTTCAATCTTGATTTAATTAATTTGTATTTTTGAAATGTTTAATATGTTATCCTTTAATTTTCCCGAAACATTTTTAAAATAACGGTTCATATAATGATTAAAAATCTCTCTCTCTTTGTCAAAAAAAATTCTATTATTAAAAATTTCCTATTACTTTTTTCAAGCAAAAGATTGCCACGGTCAAGTATGAGAAGAAGAAAAACTGAAGCTTAAAATAATTTTGATTTAGAATGTCAAATATAAATAAGTTTCACAAAGAGAAAATGGCAACCATGCGAACACAGCAGCACTGATCTATTCAGAAATAGTAAACTCGTTTGGCTTTAATTCAAGTTTGGACAGTAAATCACGTCAAAGTTTGTTTTGGTTTTAAAAATATTTTTATCAAGTTAAATTTATCTTTAGTAAATTCTGACTGGCATTCGATTGTTGAGAATACATGTAAAATCATTTTTCAAAAATTTCCATTTCTAATTTTAACCAAATATAAATATCAGAAAACGAATTCATGCTTCATAAACGAAGTTTCTTATTTATATTTATTACATAATCTTCATTTTTGAAAAAGTTCAAGAGAAAAAAAAAATCAACGTTAAAAAAAATTCTTCAGACTGAAATATTTGTGAGGCTGTTAGTCATTAATAATTTCTTATTTGACGCCTCTATATTTTATAAATGCAATATTAGAGTTCTATTTGGGTGACAAAATTGTTGTACGAAACCCTCCTCAGTTTTTGATTTTGTAATGCGTAAGTATTGTAAGAAAAAAGTAACAAATTTAAAAAATGTTTTAATCAAATGTATCTGATTACATATCCTACAAAATAAGAACAACTTTTGGGTGTATGATTTTGATTAAGGAACAGAACATTCTGTAATTTGGAACTGAACAGCAGCGCAGGGATAACCTGGTTGATAGGGCGTTGGATTCATGTCCCTTGGGTTGCAAGTTCGAGCTTTGCCGGCCGAAGACTCTCCGTGTGTATGATGGCTGGCACACGTATAAATGTGTCGTGGTCACAAAGTCCTCCATGTCGAAAGTAATACCACTGGGGGTACTGGATCAGGGGTGATCGTTCTCTGATTCAGGTCTAAATTACGATCTGTAGATGAATAAATGAAATGCATGAATGATGTCCGCCACGTAAAAAGGCTGTGACGCGTGTCTAGTTAAGTCGAACTTTTGACCCTACTTGGCGCTACTGAAAAAAAGGAGACGCACCCTTGGCATCTAGGTTTGACGATTCTCCACTATTAGACCTCCCTGATTTCGAAAAGCACATTTTTGGGAAAAGTCCGTCTGTCTGTATGCGACAAAGATGATTCTAAAACACTTTGAGCTAGACGAATGAAATTTGGTATACAGACTTCAAACCAAAGTTGTAGATTTCTATCAAATTTTGAGTAGTATCCACTGAAAGGAAATCTGCCTGTCCTGCTATTCGAATATAAATTGACACAATAACTACAAAACGAAGAGAGCTGGATAGCTAAAATTCCTTGCACAGATTTAACGTCCACAGTGTAGACACCTGTCAATGTTTGAACCAAATCCAACAAGGGATTGACCATCTGTAGGTCTGTATTTTCAGAAACACGTAATCATAATAAATCAAAAAACACAAAGATTTAAATATATCAAATTTGGTACGATATTTCGTAACTGAAAATGTAGTTTTCTGTCAAATTTTTATTTCAGTCGACTGGGGAAAGCGAATCTAAAACACAAATTCGATTTTCGAATACTATTAAAAATGCTAAATTATTTTTTTTAACTTTTGTGCTCCAATGCCATTCAAGGCTTTCTGTGGATAACATGTTTATTTGATATTATACGAGAAAGTTTTCCGAGGACCATTCCTGATGGCTTATTTATTACTTTATCGTGTACAGAAGCTATCGTAATCACACACACACAAAAAAAACCCTCAATCGAGTTGCAAATTTTAACGAATCTCCTTGTTTAAGATCCTCCTTTAATCCAAATATTAGGCCGCGGTGACCTGGTGGTAAGGTCTCGGCTCGAGAGCTGTAGGGCTTCAGGTTCGAGACTCGATTCCACCGAAGAACCGTCATGTAAGGGGATCTGTCGCACGTTAAATCCGCCAGGGCCAAACGTTCTCCCGCTGGTGTGGTGTGGAGAGGGGGTGCCAGCTCAAGTATCGTCCTCGTCATCTGACCGTGGTTCAAAATGACGAGGTCCGTCCCAAAATAGCCCTAGTGTTGCTTTAAAACGGGACGTTAATATGAGTAAACTAAACTAATTAGTTCGAACAACACTTTCTTTCTATTATATCTTTCTGTCTATGAATACCATAACTGAAAATGCTTTGACTAGGTGGAATAAATTAGATATTTACATTTAGTATGCAGATTTCATACAAATTGTCTATTCGCAGGAAATATGCCTTTTTGTCCAAGTGCAAGTGAATATGATATCTACGAAAGGCAAAGAATTAGATAAATAAAATCAGGCGCATCGATTAAATATCTAAAGTACAAATCAAATTTTGAGTCAAATCTTCAGTGGGCTCTTTATCGGTCAGTCCTGTATTTTCGCATGTAAATAAATAACTCAAAAGCGCATTAACTTAAATGAATGAAATTTGGTATGCGGTCTTGATACTAAAATTATAGTTCTGTGTTGAACTTTAGATTATTTTGTCACGTTTGCTATTAGTTTATTTTGTCATGTCAAAATTGCGTTTTCGCGTTTCTCCACTATAGTACGCTTTGTGAAGAAATCTGAAAATAGAAGTTTGAGTATTCGCGTTATTTACAGCTTTGCCAAAGGTTTACAACTTTATGTGGGGAATTACAACATCATATGAGAGTATGAGAGCAAGTTTCGGGAAATAACTTCCGCTGACTGACATAGTAATAACTAAGGTTCCTAAATATACATTATATATTATCTGTTGAGAATCATAATGGCAAAAATCTGATATTTTTGAGCAGAAAAAGTAGCTTTCTGAAACATTATTTTGTATGGAGTATTGCATTTAGCATTCTTTATAAACAAGGATTTTAGATATTTTTTCGTCTTTATTACACTTGGAAAATAAAATCAATAAGGTCTGGTATCTCAACTCGAACTGGTGATATATTTCAAGTTTGGTTTGGTTTGGTTATATTAACGTCCCGTTTGAAGCAACGCTAGGGCTATTTTGGGACGGACCTCGTAATTTTGAACCGCGGTCAGATGACGAGGACGACACCTGAGCTGGCACCCCCTCTCCACACCAGCGGGAGGACGTTTGGTCATGACGGATTTAACGTGCAACAGACCCCCTTACACGACGGTTCTTCGGTGGAATCGGGTCACGAACCTGAAACCCTCCGGTTCCGAAGCCGAGACCTTACCACCAGGCCACCGCGGCCCCCAATATATTTCAAGTAAGCCAAGTGATGTCATGGTGTGCTATTATATCTCTGTAAGAGCAAAACTTTTGTACTACACATACAAATTGTGGGGTTGGTTGTTTAGATGATAGTGAATTGAATTTTAACAGATTCTACAATTTTATGCAAAAATAACTGATTAGTTTAATGGAACATTTCATTTCAAGAAGTATATATACACTACATTTCAAATATCGTATTTCCGTGTATATGCATTGCTTTTATCCTGTTCTATAAATAATATTGCCCTTTTAGAGACTGACTGCTTAATATATTTTAGAAGTTTAGCAAATTCTTTCTTCCAGACAAATCAATGCCCTTGCTGCTTATTCTACCGGAAAACTGTCTGATCGTAAAGTTAAGATCAAAGGAGTGAAAACTCTCCGAAATAATAAAAAAAAAATATCTGGCAAAATTTTTGAAATCCATACGTAAGAAGAGCCAATAGAAATATTGGGAATCGCAAGTTTTAAAGTTGACTATAAAAACGACGTTGCTAAATTGTCTGAAAAAACAAAGGATGGCGTTTTTATAGCGAGTTAAGGAATTGTTTGGAATGTGTTGCCTGTCTTTATTTTTATGATGTCATCGACATTCTAAGGGAATATGCTTTTATCTTAAAGAACTTTTTTAAGTTGTCATTTTTTCACGGGTTTGAAAAATAAGAGAAAAAAAATTTAAATTACAAGAATTAAAAAACATTCGTTTCAATTTTTTAAAGAATTTTTTCTCGAATCATCTCTATCATTATTTAAACAGTTTTCTGAAATAAAATAATGCATTGAAAATATCTAATAGTTACATTTTTTCACGATATTTTCTGAGATATAAATTATTAAGGATTCCTAATATGTTTTCCTTAGCTTCTTAATTATCATACCCGTGAATTGTGCCTTTTTCGAATAACCGCTTCTCTAACTTATAAATTGAAACTAAACAATTCAAAAAGTCAATAATTTAATTTTTAAAAAACATAAAATTCAGAAATGCCCAAAATATACTGTAAATTCTTCAGTGAGTCCCTAAGAAAGCATACTTCCAAAAAGGATAATGTCATCGAATTAAGTAATAAAAAAAGTTAACAAATTAAAACATGGAATTCCCTTTGGTACGAAATCATACAATGAAAAATATCTTATTCAGATTCACAATAATTCAAAAATTTTCTCTGGTTTCTTTGATTTTTACTAGTAAAAGGTCAAAATATCACCAGTCATTCGAATTTGTTTTAGTTAATTCGAAGACAAATATAAGATTTGTTATTTCTTATTTTTTAAGTGTTTGCTTCTATTAAAAATATCAGTACCTTTTATCTTTGGTGATCGCACTTTTTAATCACTTTATTCGCTTAAAAACTTCACTGCTATACAATGCATTCAATCAAAAAATAAAGAACAAATTTCTCACATTTTCAGATATATTGAAACTTGTTGGATGAGAATTTTTCTGTTTATTTTGTGGATTTATTAAGCAATTATTGTATTTTATATACTATTTCTTTCTTAAAATGAAATACTAACTTAACAGAATCATTTTTTAAAATTATTATTCTCATTTTTTAATTATATTTATTAAAATAACACACTCTTGATATATTATTTATGCATTATTTATTAAGGTTTTCTAATATTTAAAATAATTCATTAGTAACATTTTTCATTTTAAAAGTTGTTCTTCTCTTTCGACTTCCCTTTTTTATTTTCTCGTATAAGAAGTACAGAGAAAGTATAGCAGTCATCCAAAAAAAAAAAAAGTTCGAACTTGAGATTTTGCCGAATCTCCACATTTTAGACCTCCCGACTTCGAAAAACACATTTTTGGAAAATGTCCGTCTGTCTATCCGCGACAAAGATAACTGAAAAACGCTTTGAGCTGGACGGTCAAAATTTGATATACGGTCTTTATGTTCAGATTTCTTGATATCTATCAAATTCTGAATACAATCTGTTCAGAGCTTGAAGGTAATCATGCAGCTGAAGAAAAAGAAAAACAATCACAGTTCAATAATATAAAATTGCAATTTATTGCTTAAACAAACAAAGTTACATTAACCAATTGTAGGTTATTGTTCAAGTAAAAAAAACACATTAACATTGTATTTTTGTACACGTTTACACAAAAGAAGTTACAAACACGTTAACACGTCCATACATAAAAACTGATTTGCATTTGGCAATAAAATAACGAAATGCTTCTGATCGTTTATGGTACAAGCAATCATTTTTGTGTTTTGCATATTTCAACAACTGAAATAATTCACGTCCATATGATGAAAGTGGTGCACATCAGTTTGAATTTGAAATTTATGTTGTGTAATTTGTAACAAGTAAAACTTTTCTCTTTGAAGTACGGTTTTTTTTACTTTCATATTATTTTTTGGTAATATTATTTTAGATTTTACGGTAAAACATGAAACAGCTCTTTTAATTACCTTTTAAGCCTGTATAATTTATGTAATCCTATTTAAATTTGAACCATTCGTGTTTTTTAATGTCATTAGAATAAGTTTTATGTAACTTTTAATAACAGTCCTTGAATTTATAGTATGTTTATTTAGTTAACTTATTTCTTTGAATACTTTTTGAATACTTATTTTTGTAAGTTAGTTAACGTAGCTAGAAAGAACATTTGCGTCTTATAGAACACAATACAATGTAGACTTAAAATTTCCATTTTCAGTTTTCATATTCTTATATATTTAATAACTTTGCATGAAAAAAGTGAAAGCTTGAAAAATAATTTCATATACTTTTCATCTTCTTTTGCATTATAATATCCAAAGGCAGAATAGCAGCACATTTTTTTCTGCTCAAAAATGTTGCACAAAATTTAGACACAGTGCCGTAGTTAGAAATAAGGTCTCGATTAGATAAAAGGTGCAAATATTTTATCTAACAAATCTGAGTTATTAAATGTTATTAATGTAACATTTAGTAAAAAATTAATCTGTTATGAAGAATTACGTTTTTCATATGATTAGTATATGAATCGACTCGATTAAAATGAAATCAGTTGATAACAAGAAATTTATATACAAGATATTTGTTGTGCTATTTGAAAATTCGATACCTCCACGATGTTTTTCGATTTTTTAAATGCCATGTAATGTCTTGAAGACATTATAACAGTATTGTTGAGCATTTTGCACTAATAAGACAGCAAATGTTTGCTATTGAATACACCCTGGAAAGATGTTTTCTTTTACTTTTTACTATTTAATGTCCACTGTACATGGAACTTATAATATTTTAAAAAACTCTAAATTGTGAGGATTTTTATTGGCATCACATACGCAGCTGGCAATTAACGGCCCGCGTGATTTTAACGCATGCCATATCTTTTCGACTCACTTGTAAATATTGATATCATTCGAAATGCATACCAAAAAAAAAATCTTATCTTGCTCCTAATTCAATAACATAATCTCACATTTGAAAACATTGGACTCATATTTATATGAATTTTTATAGAACGCCAAAAAATTTAATAAAAAGGGATATACGAAAAGCCTTTGAATCTGTTTTTAATTTGTTAAACTGTTTGACGATTTACTTATAAGCATTTAACATTTTTAATTGAAGAAACTGAAAAACTGTCATCAAAGATAGATAATTATAATATTATTTGCATTCATTAGAAGCTACAGCATATGTTGACTTTAACATCGAATTCATAGACCTTTTTATTTAGTAATGGATCCTTTGATGAATTATTTAATTTCAGGTCATGATACGGCGGTCTTTTAATCCTCCAATTCAATACTTAAACAGAAAACTTTGCATCCTTTATTTCTTCCCTATATTAATAATTTCCTACGTTTAAAAAGTGGAAAGAGAAAAGAATTTATTTTCGTTTCTAGAAAAATAATTGCACAAAAATTGTTGTTCCAGAATCATCACTTGCTTAACTTAAATACTTTGGACTATTTATTTTAATCCTCCTATTTTCCCATTAATATGCACTTATATTATAAGAAATTTATTATTAGAGAAAGAATAAAAGATGTAATGACTATTTTAAACAAAAATGATGTATTCAATAAGTTTTTGAAAAAGAAAAATTGCTGATATGAATTGTTAGAGATAATGCCCCTTGTGAAATGTTGGTATACTATTTAGTTCATGAATTTAATATTTCATACAAACATTCATTTTGTGATGCAAAAAGGACATTCTTTTTAACTCTCTGAACAACCAGGGACACTGCTCGGAAAGGCGCATGTTCGCATGGCTTCACTGAAAACGGTGCCTGCACCGCACGTAAACAGATAGATCTGGTAACCAGCGTCTTGTCCAGGTTTCCTGGGTTGGCACAAGTAAAATAGTTTACAGTCTTTGGGGTGCCTGAAATAGCCATTACTTGGGCAAGGTAGTGGTTCATCATCTGGATTTTCAGTTGTTACAGCAACCGATTTGGGGGTGACTTCTGTGCTTGACTTTGGCGATGATGTAGAAGAAGATGAAGGGATGTCTTGGAAGATGAAATTGTCCTCATCAATATGAAGATCCGGAAGAGGCAACGAAGATCCATTCAGAACAGCATTAATAGCATTAAGTAAAGGATTTTTGTAGCCGTGGCACTTGCCTTTAAAGTCATCTGTCTCCAAGGACCAAACCATGGCTCCACCTAGTTTCATCTGGATTAGATAATCAACCTGAGGATTTTAAAGGGAGGAAACTTCGTTAGAAGAAAGATAACATTAAATCAAATATGTAAACCCTAATTTTTTTTAACTTTCTCTTATACGCAGTATAGAGAAAATATTGTACTGTAAAATTATATTAGAAAATAAAGTATTGTAAAAATGTACACTGATGGCAGTAAAGGAGATGGTGGCGTTTCTGGTAGTGGCATACACATTGAGACTCCTAAAGGAACTACTGATATTTTGTTTAGTAATCCTGTCAGTTGTTCTATATTCAGATCCGAACTTATTGCAATCTATAACATATTGACACGTCATCTGAAATTGTCTTCGGAGACATTTGGAGTTTAACGGATAGTCGTTCCTCTATACAGCACCTTTCTCATTGGACGAAATTGGGGGAAAAGATTAGCATCAATATCTTAGACCTTATTGCCAGGCTCTCCGCTGAACACTCTATACACTTTCAATGGGTCCCCTCACAAGTTGGTTTAAATGGTAATGAGACAGCGGATAACTTGGCTAAGACTGCCTCAGCTGACATATTTCATGGTGATGCAACACTAACTTATTCTGAAATCTCCTCTATCAAAAAGATGGAGTCGAGTGCACTTTGGAGAATCCCACCTACTCACCCTTGGTACTTTGGTAAGAGTCCCGGTTGGTGTCACCGTCTGAATATCTCTAGAAAACAGCAAACAGCTCTCTCTCGTTTTTTGAGTGGACACAGCAAATCCCTCACCTTCCAACACGGACGGAGAATCTTTGCTGAATGTCCTTGGTGCAAGGCAGATCAAGCCTCCCCCCAATCACATTCTTTAATGTTTAAATGTCCGGAGGATCCACTATTGTTTTTGGACTTTTTAGAGATCTTTGATTTCATGGAGGTGGTATAGCACAGCTATAACACCTGGAATTAGAAACAACAACAACAACAGAGAAAATATAGTAACTGTCAAAAAATCCAAACTCGAGATTTTAACATATCTCCATGTTACAGACCTCTCTGAGTTAATAAAACAACAACACATTTTGGAAAAAAGGCTATATATCTATCTATGACAAAGATAATTTAACACGCTTTGAGCTATAAAGATGAAATTTGTTATACGGTCTTAATTTAAAATGTGTAGATTTCTGTCAAATTTTGAGCAATATCCGTCCTGAGGAAGTCTGTCTGAGCAGCTGTTCGAATATGAGTTAACACAATACCTACAAAACGAAGAGATCTAGAAAGATAAAATTCAATACACAGAATGGATCTCTATAGAGTTAAACACTTATCGAATATTTAGCCACATCCAACAAGGGGGTTGATTATCTGTCTGTCTATATTTTCAGAAAAAAGTAAACGCGATAATTCAAATACGTAATAACTTAAATATATCGCATTTGATATGGGATTTGGTGGCTACAAGTGGAGTTTTTGTACCAAATTTTTGCTTCATTTGGTTGAGACAAACGAATCTAAGACAAAAATACGATTTTTGGATCCTATTAACCTCATGCCAGTGTTGAAAAAGTCGCCAAAGATGACATGATAGATTCAGTAAAAATGCTAAATTCATGCCAAAGGTGAGTATTTCGTAATTATTGCACGCTAATACCATGCAAGGTGTTCTCTGGCATAACACCTTTATTATGGAGTATGCAAGAAAACTTTTTTGGGGGATGGTGGGGGGGGATCTCTTCCGATGGTCTTGGTCTACTACAAGAATGACTATCTTTCAGAAATATTATAATATATTTGAGAAATGATAGAGGATAATAGAATTAGCAATAAAAGAAATGAATCCAAAAACTGAGTATGTTTTGAAAGGGAATAAAATGAAATTTTTAGCATGAATTAATAGGATTGATGGTTCTAAATTATTTTAAGAGGCTGATTATAAAACTTTGAAAATTTTATGATGTGAAATTCTTTTTTTTTTCTCCTTTGTTTGCTTGCTAGAAGCAAAGAACGCAGGTAAAGTCGTAGATACAATTATTAATCTAGGAAATGTTATATAACAAGGCGTAATAAGATGCTAACACAGAAAAAAAAATGGAAATGTGACTTACCTTTCCCGATATGCTCTTAATATCATCATAACCAATCCACTGTCGGTCTTTCACGGCATAAGGTGCCTGCACATGCTTTTCAGTGGTCACTTTCCATCCTTTCTCCTTCTGGAGCTTTTTGCAGATCTGAAAAATAGCGAAGACACATGTACGAAAACTAAAATGCATCTTTTTTTTTTTTTTTTTTTTTTTTATCTTCGCCTTAATTACTAAATCCTCCAGCAAAACTCAAGCAGCATAGATATACGTTGATTAAATATGAATGGATTTTCATTATATAAAACTACTAAATAGACAAAAATATTTTTTTAATGATAAGTAATGGTATAAAAGCATATAAAACTTTGAATTTATTCCATAAGTTTTAAATTAGCTATTAGCATCCAGATAAACAAAAGTATTATGAAATTTTTACTTTCTCGTATATATAGTACAGAGAAAGAATAGTAATCGTCAAAAAATTAAGCCTCCATGATTTCGAAAAACTCATTTTTGAAAAATGTCCGTTTGTCTCTTTGTTATAAAGATAACTTAAAAACACTTAGAGCTAGACGGTTGAAATTTGGTATTCGATCTTCACACCAAATTTACAGATTCCTATCAAATATTAAGTAAAATCTGTTTAGAGAAAGCCCGGCTGTTCGTTTATTGGAATATAAACACAATAATTACTAAACGAAGAACGCCAGATAAGTGAAATTTGGTACACATTTTTAAAATCTATACTGTAGATACATTTCAATATTTGAGCCAAATCCAACTATGGGTTAATTGTCTGTCGGTCTGTACTTTCAGAAACAATTTAACGTGAAAATTCAAAAATGCAATGATTGAAATATACCAAATTTGGTATGGAATTTTGAGACTCCAAGTGTAGTTTTGTGCTAAATTTTTGTCTCAATAAGTTGAGAAAAACGTATCTAAAACACAGATTTTTTTTGGATAATATTTACCCCATTTCAAGAATTAATCGCCAAATAACTCGCCAACTTTCACACGCTAGATTCAATAAAAAAGCTAAATACTCGCCAAACGTTAATATTTCGTAATTACGCCATTGTCGTGTAAGGCATTCTCTAGCACGACAAGTTTATTAGAGAGTATGCGAGGCAGTTTAGTGGAGACAATTCCAGCTACATTAATACGCATCACAAACAATTAGAAATGTATAATAATGGTACAATCCATAAATGGTTCTCAATTTGAAAGTGGCCTTGTTACGTCAGTATATTTTTGATATACTGATGTAACAAAAATGTACACCATTTTGTATATTTTTGACTTAAAATTAATTTTTATCGTAATGCTCTAAACTTTTGTGCACTTTATATAGTTAATAGGCAAAACTGAACATGCTTAGGAAAATTTGTAGCAATTTTAAATGTATACTTTAATCTGAAATCTTATTCTGTTTAATTTAAAATAACTTCTTTTAAGTTTAATTTTTTAACTGAATTATTTTTTCAATTAATTGTAAATTTTCAAAAACTATTTTTGAGTTATAGTAAATATTTTTGCAAAGATGCTCAATAATTGATTTTAATACCGAAATCAAAGTTTTTAAGCTTTTATCGATTCATTCAATGATTAACTATTTATTAAGATTAACTGTCGATTAACTATTAACTAGGTTGATAATCGATTTATTAATTACTAAGAACTATGAACAATATTTAGTCCCATAGGGAAATATTCCCGTATCTGATTTTCTGGCTTAAAGATAATTATTTGAGCTCAGTTATGATTGAATAATTATTTTTGACTAATAATGGTGCAAATTAAGCTGTTAATCAAAGGGGGAACTTATCGTTGCTTGTCCTAAAGTCGACAATATTTCTTCATTTTGTACTATTATATACGTATATTTATTTTATTTATTTCTTTAAACATTTTTGGGAATTAAAGTCTTGCATTTCGTCTTTTCTGAATGACTATATTCGTTTTTTATTCATTTAAAAGTCTATTTATTTTTGTAAATGTTAAACTACCAGAAAAATTCAATTAATATCAGTAATAAACGAGCAGAATAAAAATCGTTGACATTTGTTTACGAACAAATATTTTAATTGGCCGATTCAAAATTTACAATTTAATTTATAAAAAAAATATATTCAACTTTGTTTTCTTACTTCGTGGTATCCAAGAAATCCTTGTTCTCGGGTGTACTCTCCAGCCATACCTTTACCAGTAACCGGAGCCCCGAGTCCATTCTCTTTGACATCTTTTAGAGTAAAGCTTCGCCCATAAAGGGGCATTCCTAAAATGAGTTTCTCTGCTGGAGCGCCTTTTCGCAACCAATATTTCACGGCATAGTCCTGGAAGGAAAAAAAATTTTAACAGCAAATTTTTATAACAAAAGATGCTTTCTTCAGATTGGAAAAAAATGAATGAGGCTAGAATAAATGTAACATATACTATTCTGGAGGTGCTTTTACATTATTTTGTTTTCTTTACTATCGAAGAGCTCAGCCTGGATCCATTTCGTACATGAATATAAGAAGTTGTCATATAAATAAGCAAGCTCTCGACCCATTGGAGATATAATAATTATAAATAGTTAAACTCGCCACCAATAACGAAAGATGATACATTTTTGTGAGGTTCCGTGCATCAAATTCTCGTAATGATGTCAATAATACATATTTTCAATGCTCATATTGATATTTGTGGGGGTTAGGTCATTTAGTAAATTTGCATATCTTCAAATAAAATAGGATTTTATTTATAAATTTCAATCCAATTAATTCTGCTTGTGCAAGAAATATGTGATAGTTACTGACTATGTTCAGAGTTTTCTCCGCTCCTTCTTCATCAGGCCTAGCGTAAAGAGGCGAGTTATGTCCGGTCGCTTTGTCCCATCCTCCATGGAAATCATACGCCATGAGATTGATGAGATCGAGATACCTAGTAAATAAATTAAATGAAATGCGATGAAAATATGATAATAAGTCAATTAAAAAATTTAAATATATAATTGTACGCAGTAAATTATATGATTCAGAAACAATAACTAAAAAGTTTTGAAATTAGTTAGCTTTTAAATAAGTAACGCGCTATCAAAAATGTTTTTTTTTTGATAATCTAAGTCGAATTATTTGAAGTTAAAGAATAAATCGATTACAAATTACCTATGCAATTCTGCTATACTAATTCATTTAAAAAAAATTAATCTGAATAAAAATTGCTTTTAAAGTATAGACAAAGATTAAGAATTATTTGACTACTTTGGAACGTGCAAACGATTTTTATTTGCTCTACATATTGCAAATATGCAAATGATAAATTGTTTACTGATTATTACAATTTTAAAAGAAAGAATTTGTTTCAGAATTAAAAAGAACACTTACTTTTAAACTAAAGAAATGATTTTAAGAATAAAATATTTTGATTTTTATGAAATGAAAATATATTCACCTGAATAAATTCGACAATTTTATAATGGTTTCAATTTAATAAAAAGTTTTTACTTTCACCTGAGACTAATAGGACTCAATAGCATTGAATACATTCATTCCTTTAATTTTGATTTTCTTTGTCGTAGAAACTGTTCTTCTGCAATATCAATTCTTTTATACCATTCTTATTTATATATTCATCTCATTTATACTTTAATACCTAAGCAAAAGACTTAAGTAATTGCCTTCTGAACTTAAAGGAAGTTTTTTTTTATGGGTACTTACAGCAATTTTTTTTAATGAAAATGAAAATTTTTTGTCATGAAATAATCTATTTTTTCTCTTTGAAGAAATCGAAATCGTAAATGCTCAATGAATTAAACATACTTTCCCAAAGCTGGTATATCATATGCCTGATCAATTGTATTTTGGCCAGCGGATACAGCAGCTGTTAGCATTAGGTTATGAGATGAAAACGCTTCCTTCATTTCCTGAAAGAAAAAAGATAAATATTTTTGAGTAAGCAGAAAATGATCTTTTCATTATATTCGTATATTTAATTCATATACTCAATTTTACAACTCATATAAAGAATTATTTTTAGGATTGCATAAGTATTTAAAATTTAAAATTAAAATTCATGTGTATGAGTTGCTTACAGAAACAAAAGAATTTAGTTTTATAAAATTGATGCATATGCTTAGCTTCTTGAATTTTAATATGTCAAAAATACTGCAAAATGTATTTTTCTGCATATACAGTGGCTCAAAAAATTGAGAGTACACCTTACTATTACTTGATAAATGCGACTTTCAATACAAATAACACATTACCGGGAATTGCAAATATGTTTTTATTTCTACACGTTACAAATGGTTTAATTTAGAGTAAAAATAAAGAAAAATCAACGAAAAACCTCTAAATTGAAAAGTACCAGAAGCAGTTTTAAAAAAACATACGCAGAATTTCACCTCAAAAAATTGAGAATACATCAATGAAATTCTTGTAATATTTCGCATAGAAAGAACGTGTCAGTATTTAGTTGCATATCTTTTGGCTTTTATAATGACCTCTAAACGTCATGGTACCAATTCGACTAATTTTTGGTGGTATCTGAATATATTTTACCCCATTCTTCTTGCACCACTTGTTTTAAATGGGTTTTGTTTCTAATTTTGTGTTTTTGGACCACTGCTTCGAGTATGGAACAGATATTCAATAGTTTTGATGTTGGGGTACTGTGGTGGTGTGGGTAATTGCTGTTTGCAATGAAAAATATACCATATTTTGACGTTACGTGCATTCTATTTGGGATCGTTGTCCTATTGGAAATTTTAATTTTCATCTAAACCAAATTTTTAACACTTTCCTTTAGATTGCTGCGAAGTATATCCAAGTAAACCATATCATTTATAATGTCATCTATAAAAATTAAATTTCTTTCCCCGGATGAAGCCATGCTACCTGAAATCATGACGGAGTCACCATCATGTTTAACTGTAGCACGTAAATTTCTCGGATCTAAAGCAGTATTAGGGTTTCTCCATACAGTACGATGGTTGTCACTGCCAAAATATTTGAGTTTTCTTTCATTACTAAATACAGCTTTTTTTTCCAAAGGTTATGGGTCTTCAGTGGATGAGTTTTTGCAAACTTTAAATGCTTTATTTGAATTTGCAAGCTGATGAACGGTTTCTCTCTAACAATGCGACTTTTATATCCAGCTTGTCTAATGGCATTTCTCACAGTTTCAGCACTTACACTTCTGCCTATGATTTGAAAAATTTCTGCAACAAGTTGGATGAACCATAGGGTCGCAGCAATCTAAAGGAAAGTGTTAAAAATTTGGTTTAGATGAAAATTCCATTTTCCAATAGGACAACGATCCCAAATAGAATGCACGTAACGTCAAAATATGGTATATTTTTCATTGCAAACAGCAGTTACACACACCAACACAGTACCCCGACATCAATGCCATTGAATATTCGAAAAAGTGGTTTAATACTCGAAACCATACTCGAAAAAGTGGTTTAAAAACACAAAATTAGAAACAAAACTCATTTAAAACAAGTGTTGCAAGAAGAATGGGGTAAAATATCTTCAGATACCATCAAAAAATGGTCAAATCGGTACCATGACGTTTAAAGGCCATTATAAGAACCAAAACACATGCAACTTAATAGTGACACTTTGTTCCTATGCGTGATATTGCAAAAATTTCATTGGTGTATTCTCAATTTTTTTTAGGTGAAATTCTGCGTATGTTTATTTAAAATGCTTCTGAAACTTTTCAATTTAGAAGTTTTTCGTTGATTTTTCTTTATTTTTACTCTAAATTAAACCATTTGTTATGTGTAAAAATAAAACATATTTGCTCTTCCCGGTAAGGCGTTGTTTATATTGAAAGTCGGTTTTATCAAGTAAAAGTAAGGTGTGCTCTCAATTTTTTGAGCCACTGTATAGATTGTTTTTTCTTTATCAAAATTGTTACTAATTATAAACAGCAAAAATACTTTACATTTAAATCGTATTTATACTGATTTCATATTTATCAATAAAAAAAGGGCGGAAATTATGAATTAATTTGAGATATTCTCAAAT
The DNA here is from genome assembly GCF_947563725.1 of Argiope bruennichi. Lineage (NCBI taxonomy): Eukaryota > Metazoa > Arthropoda > Arachnida > Araneae > Araneidae > Argiope > Argiope bruennichi. Next base: position 112,888,925 of record NC_079156.1, read on the forward strand.
TAATTTGTAATGTTTAAAATATGTTGTGTAACAGTTACATTCAGTAAAAAAAATAAATAACATACAATTAATGATAAAAACATTATATGTCCTTCTACTCTCATATATTTGCAGTTCGATTTTTTACAATATTGGCGAAATCATAAGTAATAACAATAAAATAATCAGTCCAAAAAATCTCGTATAAGAACTTTAAAGTGTTGGACTTAGATTGATTAAATGTATTTTAACAGCATAACGACTAGTTTTGGCGAAATTAAACCAAGCATATGATTGCCCTGTGAATCGGAAAACAAAAAAAGAGAAAATTCTTTTAGTTTTATATAACCACATTTTAAATGAAAAATTAATTAGGATTTAAGAAGATTAATCTTGTGTTCTATTTTTTAATTGAACACACAAACTAAAGCCATTCTTTTTCAATATTCATTGCAAAAATTAAGTTTGGCATCCATTCGTTTTTATGCAGTTAAACTCTTTGATTTTGAGGCTACGGAATTTCAAAAAATACCTTCAGCAGTAGAACAAAATTCTTCTTGTCTTCTGGAATTCCACCTCTAGTAGCTGGGTACTCCCAATCAAGATCTAAGCCATCGAAACCGTATTTTTGTAAAAATTCTATACAACTGTCGATGAATGTCTTTCTAGAAGATGCGGTTTTGGCCATGCGAGAATATTTGGTCGAACCTTCGTTCCATCCTCCAATTGCTAGCAAGGTCTTTAGACTGGGATTCTTTTTCTTTAGACCAGTAAAACGCTCATATGCTCCTAGAAAATTTATTGGTAATGGTTGAATGCTATTCAAACTTCGCAAGAATAATTAATAAGGTAATTAATTAAACTAAATAATTAAGATATTAAAAATTCTGGTTGATGCAAATTATCAGCTCCAATACTTTAAATTGGATAAGAATATAATGTAAATTTATAAATTTAACAAGAGATAATTATAATGAGTTTTGTCTGACAAGAAATAATTTCCAAATTGGAAAAGGAAAAACTCTCGACTATTTCTCAGCAATATCTATAAATCTATTAAGCATAGATTTTCAGATTTTTCAGTAATATCTCCAAAAACCGGGGTTTGTCATTTTTCAGCCCGAACAGAGGAAATTTTAAAATTTATCCGTCAGAAATAAGTTTATTGTTCTGAACCTGAAAAAAGATTTGATTTCTCTCTTCATTAACTGTTGTTTTATTCATAAAATTTCTTTCAGCTCTTAAAACATTAATTTGTGCCAAAAATATGAAAATTAATAAATTGTTTCAAAAATATGTACCGAAAACAGCCAATATCAAAGCCAAATAAATGAACACAAGTTAAATTATGTCTGAATTCCTAAAATGCTTGAATTCGTTGATGTATTCATCTTTTTAAAAATGATTTTTAATAGTTATTTTTATTGAACGCTTTCCTTAAAAATTTATTACTATCTTTGGCATACCATAATAGGCAAATGTTAAACAAGAACTCTAGTTGCATGAATCAACAAATCTAAAATTGCTTCAAAATCTAATAGCGAAAATTGATTTCATTTTCGAACTCTAGAAGTTCTAATGTTAAAAAGCAATAAGTCTGTATGCTTGTTATTTTAATTATATAAAAATGCTAGATCATGTGTTTCATTTACAATTGATTTAACTGAAACATTTCACTTCTAATAAGATTAGAAGAACAAATTATTAACAAGCAATATTACTATTCGATTTCTATAAATAATAAATTTATTAAAATTTTTCGTACTCTAAATTTTAATTTATTTAATTTACAATCGTTTTAAAGTAATATAAAGGTGATTTAATTGTAATTTGATATGTTAAAAAATGTTTAATCATTTTTTTAAATATGGCTTTTTCTTATATATTTTTTTTCATTTGCATATTTAAAAATGTTCTAGTTTATTTTTTCAAGAGAAGTCAATAAAAATTTGAAATCGGATTCTAAAAAAATATCAAAAAGTTTTTTTTTGTGGGATTATCAGAATCTAGATTTGTGTTTAATCTTAAACGTTTAAAAGAATCTAAAAATCATCAAAACGCTTCAGTTAAAAAGATCTTCTGAATTAATTGATGATTGCATGTACTATTTTAAAATTCAGTTCACATATATTTCAGTAACTAATGAAAGTAAACAGAAAAAATGTTTCACATTTAATAAAATTATGTACTATACTTATATAACTTTTAAATACATTAATGCGCAAATGAAAACTCTTCGAATATTTTAAACTTAGTTACAAAAAGAATGCATACACAAAGAATGCATTTTGAACCAACCAATTGAAGATTTGTTCTTAAAACAAATATTTAATTTATCTTCTACTCTTTATTATTGATTTTCATTCAATTTTTCAGGTAGCTTAACATTTAGAAAAATAAATTTAAATGAATAAAAATACTAATAAAGTTATTCAGAAATCCACCATCACCACCATCACCTTAATAACAAATAAATTTCCTTTTCTAACTGTAAAAAACTGTATTTCAATAATCTTATCGTCTGTCAAATTACTCGCACTTTCTACGATCTTTTAAATATTTGATATAAAATGAGTTTGTTTTGAATATTTGAAATAGAATTAACTTATTAGAATTTCTGGTTACAACATCGATTAATAAATATCATTCATAAATAATATTTTGCTTTCACGAATTTAAAAAATTGAATTATGTTTAGAATCCATTTTAGAAGTTATTGTGTATCATTCTATCAGCATTTGTTCTAAGTAGATTATAGATTTTATTCCAAAGAATAAAAACATTGTCTTACCAAGTCCCCAGTTTTCTTTGAGATCTAGGTAAGGGTCGTAAGCAGCAATTTTATTATTGTGATTCAACTTGGCAAATCCATAAACTAGATGGGTACAAAGCTTGGGATCGATGTCTTCAATTAAGAATTTGCCATCGTCTCTTCTGTAATTTGCCCAGCTTCCTAGGTAGCAGACGATCTTGTAAGGCTTCTTTCCCTTTGGCTGACTGTCTGGAATATAATAAAAGATATCCTTCTCTAAATTCATCGATATCGTTATAAAATATCATATCACTTTTTAAAAAAATCGTCTGCTCAGACATTTTGATAAATTGTAGATTTGCTTCATCAAAAGAGACTTTTAACAAATGAATAAAGAATGGAAAATATTTAGCTTCAAATCCTTTAGTAAATCATATCGCAAGAAATTATTTAAGAGAAACATTACTGGCATTTAAATATATTAATTAAATCATCAGGAAATTAAAATATAATCGTAAAAAAGTATTTTACAAAAAATGAAATTACGAAACGGATATTTAACAGCGTTAATAAATCTAATTTTTTCTCCAAACTGCTAAAATGGTTTTTGTCAAATATTTGAATTTTAAGTAAATGAAGTCAATTTTTTTTGTTGTTTCTTCCATAACAAAAAAAAGGGAGACTCCAATGTTTTTCTTAAATTATTTTTAAATACTTCCAAAGTCTTGGAATTAGAAATTGTTAGAAATCAGAAATTTTTTATCTTTCTGGAATAAAGAACCTAAAAGTATTTTAGAAAATTCATTAAATAGTAACGCAGAAGATATCAATATGGTTGCAGCTTTAAATATAGATATATGAAGATAGAGAATCCATTCAATATAAGAGCGTAAACTATAGATAATTTATAATTTCATTTTTCTTCCAAAAATAAGGTTTACTTAGTGATAAGTTTCTTAGTGATTTAACCTTGGATGTTAATAACAATAGTAGTTTAAGAGAATATTAAGTTAAAAATCTTGATACAGGTTTTAATTTTTATAGGATCTATGCATGTAACATTTGTAGTAGAAACGTAAATTTAAAATTCTTATTTTTATTAGCTTAACTAACGTTTGATTCAAAAGAAAACATGTTATTAAACTTATTAAAATCTAAGTTCATTGAAGAAATACAACATGAAGATTTAACTATATGGAAACTTTACAATAAAAAAAGACAATATTCCAAAAACAATTCTTAGTTGCAAGAAATGTATTTTAGAAATCGACAAGAAAGACAAAAATATTAAAGAAAAGATTTTTTAAAAATAGATTCTTACTCGTTGCAGCAGCAGAAAATCCTACCACAGACAAAAGACAGAAAATCCATATCCCGTGAGTGATCATTTCGCCCAGACGAGTTTTAGAGCTCTAAATGAAAGTAAAGAGATCAGAACTTTCGGTTTTCATCCGTCCTAAAAGTCTTCAGAATAAACATTTCGGTGAATTAATTTTACAACCCTTTCAAATGCCGATATTCCTGGGAAAGTTCAACTGAGCGGCGAATCCAGGAACGACAGACGCTCAAAATTTACGACTTCGAAAATTCGCCCATCTTTCCTGTAATCGGAAGAGTTTTAAGGTCCTTGACTTTGGCAACAGTTTCATCAATCTCATGGGGGGAAGGGGAGGGGGTTAGCATCAGAATTTTCTTCTTCCACATGTTCATTCTACTAAGAACAATTTCCATATAATTTTCATTTTTTTTTCTAACCAGATTCTTATCAATTGTTGTTCGTCTTGAGAATTTTTCTGAACTGACCTACACTTATGTTTTTGATTCACATGGATTCCCCCCATTAAATTCATATTTATAGAAGTAATATGCATTATTCATTTCGGATAAAATAAGGGAGCGTTGAACGTCGCTTTGTTGCTGTTTTAGGTGAAGGTGTTGAGCTTTTTGTTTCGGAAAAGTACTTTTTTTTTTGTTTCGTCCGGCGTGTTTTCTCGTCTTTGTCCACTTCTTGTCCATGTGCTTCTTTAAGAAGAATATGTTATTTTTCTGTGTATTTTTAAGTGGCATTGTGTTCAGACGCTATTTTACACGATAATGCAATTGCTTTGTCTCCTTTAATCCAGGAAAAGAAAAGTTAAGATATTAGTTCCTGCTTCAGGAAAACTTACTACAATCGTATATTCTATATAAATAATACTCTAATGCTTCAGAGAAAGATATTTAATTGGAATATTTAGAACTCGTCGGTTCAATTCACGCTTAAATTCTAATTAGGAGGTTCGCATACTAATCCGAGAAAAGAAAAATGTTAATACTAGTTCCTGCTTCTGAAAAAGGTATAATAATCGTATAATCTATATAAATAATAAAATATTCCACTGTTTCGGAGAAAAATACTCAATTGGAATATTTAGCTCTCGTCGTTTTAAGTCATGCTTAAATTCTAACTAGTGGTTCATATACTTATTCGATTGATATACTTACTATTAAAGTATGGAACTCGTAATTTTTTTTCCTTGAAGCCTACGTAAATTCGTAAAAATGGAAACTAGAAAATTAATTTCTTGGATGTATGCACACAATAGGATGCGAATTTTTTAAAGTTTAATGAAATAACGAGATTTCTATATTTTTTACAAGAAGAAGATATTGCCAACATGAAGATAAATTTCTGGCCTATGTAATATTTTCAAGAACGAGAAATTATTACTCGGTATTCGTCAAATTATACTTTTTAAATGATTTATTTGTAGATTTAAATCATAGTATAATTTTAAATCTTTATATTATTTCTTGGTAAATTACTTCTTTAGTCAAGTAATTATAAATTTCTGTCCACTGTTTGAATCTTAAACTACCACGTGTTCTTGGATTTCTTATATTTATAATATTACTTGACAGTATTTTTCGCATTGAAAACTGATTAATTTTTTTCTACAATGAAAGCTTGAAAATTGATTTTAGAATCGATCAATATATCGTAGCTTCATAGATGGCCACTCAGTCAAAAAAAGGTGACGAATATTGCTAATAGAATTAAATATTTAACTCATTGCATTAACATTCTAACAAACTTGATTCAAAATTAAATTTATAAATATTACTTATATTGGAAAAGAAGATTGTAAGACTTGTTTGATGCATTCGTACGTTAAGTGAACAAAACAAAATCTCCAATGTAAGGTTTCGCCATATAACTAAAATTGAACCATCTCATTTCAATTTTTCTTTATTTCCTTAGGATTCGTCAATAAAAATTCATTTACTTTCAATAACAGTTTTTACATATCAGCCTATCTTTTTATGACTGCATTTTTAAATTTGAAGTAAATAATGTCCATATCGATAAAAAAGATTTACTTTGGCCATTTCAAAAATTTTAAATAATCGTACTCACAAAAAAGGGTTCCTTTCAGCACTATCAGCTAATGTCATTTCAATGATATTCGATATTGGAATATGACTTGAATAAATTTGCAATCCTAATATTAAGTATCTATTTACATTTATATAGGAAGGACTTACAGTTTAATAATAAACAACATATAAAGATTACTAACCTTCTTAAGCGACCATCTAGGTCATTTAAAAGGAATTTTTAGAAATTTTTATTGAACAGAAAATTTTTTACTGAATAAATAAATTTCGCTAATTGGGTTTTCTCCAATGCGTGTAGCTGAAAAAGTGTACTTTATATGAAGTAAATAATTATATTTTACGTTTTTATGTAAGAAAAAAATTAGGAAGTCTTATTAGTCACAGCTTATTCTTTCAGAATTCTGACTTTTCAAGCAATCAAACTATTGATATGAAATATATTTGTTAAAATTTTACATTGTTATTTAATAAAACAGAAATAAATGGAATCACTCTTACAACATCACTGCTTGGGAAAATTAAAGTGTTCATATGCTACCCTTAAATTGTATAATTCAGTTATATGATAGAATTTCTTGTAATTTCAGGAAATACTATCGTGTAGAATGAAATAACGGATTTCTGGCTTTAATGATGAGCATCAGAGAGATTATTTGTCTGGCAATATCTGGCAACTGATAGATGACATTTGACAATAAACAATAATATGAATTTCTGTACTACATACGTTACAGTATTATATAATTGTAGTACATTATATATATATATATATATATATATATATATATATATATATATATATATATATATATATATATATATATATATATATATATATATATATATATATATATATATATATAATGTACTACATACGTTACAGTATTATATATATATAATTAGTCTTAATGCATTAAAATATTAAATAATAAAAAAATTGAATCTCTAGATTCTAAATAATGGCCATATGACAATCTGTCAGAATGAATTAGTCTGTTTTGCCTTCTTTTCGTTCGACCGGCACAGTGTCACACTTTGTGAAAATCGATTTTTAGATCACAAAATTTATAGAAAAAAATTCCAGTCTAATGTATTTGTTAATGATAAATTTGCCGTATTTAGCTATAAAAATATTCACTTAAGTTATTTATTCACAGTCTCGTTATTATATTACACAAAATTAGATACAAAAAAAAACGTTGCCACAAAATTATGCCTAAAACTAATTTTGAAAAATTTATTTAGATTAAAGAGAAAAATAAATACACAGAAATAAAACTGCTGCCACAGGAAAATTAATTGTTTAAGTTTTCAAGTAGTACAAGAATAGTTTTTATTCGCTAATATGATTCAAAGGTATGAAGGAAAACGTTGAAATTCCAATAAATTTCTAATTTTTCAAAATCTTGAAGATTATTTTTTGTGAGCACCTACTACCCAAGACGTACCGAAATGCTGAATTTGATAAATATAGGTATATTAGTCAGCCTTTTAAAACGTTTTGGGCGATTTTCGAATCATTCATATGATGCCACAGGCCACAATTTACGTAGTTTGTAAGCTTATAAAAACCCTCATACTGTATTTGCTACATCATATGTATTTGAAAAAATAAAAGAAATTGAAGAAAGTCTCTTTTTGTTTATGATTGTCTTACAAAGTTCAATTCAAGAGGAGTGTCTTCTCAGTGACTTATTAAATAAATTCAGTGACTCATTGACTGACTTTGCAGTGACTTTGCTCAATGAGTGACTCATTCAGTGACTTTTGCTGAAATTTTGGAGAATGTAAAACATTTTTATTTGCGCAGTTACTCTTTCCAAGTGTTACAAATTTCCTCTAAATCTTTTAAAGGGTGTAAAATTGCAAAAAATTCAAACAAACAAACGTTCGATTTCGCATGTATTGTTCCTTTTTAGATAACCTGCCACTATTTGCTAATTTTTTTACAAAGCTTAAAGGTAAAAAAAAAAAAAAACACGTTTGCAGTAAAAACAATAAAATTAAGTGAAAAAATGCACTAGTGAGCAAACCTGAGCTGTAAGACTTATGGTATACCTACTCTAAGATTCGAGAAATTAAAAACATTGAAATTGGTTTGAATTGTGTTACATCGATAAATGGCATTATAGTAAATTATGCTGAAATTTTTAAAAAAAATTAGTAAAAATTAAAGAAAAGAAATACTCAGAAATTAAGCTGTTATTATTGAAAAATTATTTCTTTTAATTTTAAGAAGATTTGATGATTAATTGCTTGGAATTTATTGCTAAAAATATCAAAATTTAATTTTTAATTAATTGAAAATTTACTTAACTTTTAGACTGTAGAAAACCGTCTAAAAGTTAAAGTTCTTTCTCTTGTTCGAAATAACACGTCTCAGGTTTTACGCAATCAGAAGATATGCTACAAACCCACATATATATTAAAAATTGTATTAAAATGTTGTATAACACATTTATATTAAAATGGTATATATTTTTTTAATAATTCTTAAAAAATTGAATGAATTCATGCTTGCGTGAAATATGTCAGATGTGTTGTACCAATTTAATATAATGCATTATATTAAAAAAGATAAATAAAAGAATACCTGACATTACAGCAAAGGTTAAGTCAAAATGCAGTTTAAAGTAAAATGAACTTATATTTATATTGTTATGCGACATTGATATCATTTAAACTGACTTCATATAGCAATATATAAATCATTTTTGTTATTCTTAGATTTTATTTACGAAATAAGAAATATACATATACATTTTTATATTAGAAATAATAGTCTGCTGCATAAAACTCAAAATATAGCAATAGACAAAGAGTAATCCAGTTAGAAAAAAGATAGCAAAAATATCTAAGTGATTGCAAAACAAAAAAAAAGTACTTTCATAAATACAAAACGTACGTACTGTTTTTCCTTTTAATAGAATACTTGAATTTGTTGGAGATGAAGGCATTTTCTGTGCTGATATCAGCACAAAAGTGAAAATAGAATTATTGTCAAACAGTTTTTGATTCTTGCGAAAAAAAAAAAAAACAGCAAAGACTTTCGAATTACAGTAAAAATGGAAAAAATAGTTTTGCTTTGGAATTCATTGGTTAAAGCAAACACGAAGTGTTAGAATTACTGACCCTGACCTGAACTTAGAAACCTCGCTTCAAACTACCTAAATGTGAACAATGGCTTATAGTATGGCTATTTTAGACATTGCACGGCCTATCTAAATATCTAATTTGAAAGCTCTGATTCATTCGGTATTCTGTTTTTTCAGCAAAATTGTAAATTAGTTCAAGAGTTCCGATTTCGTCGTGCTTTTAGTTTTTCCTTGGCTAGTAGCATGGATTAAAGAAAAAGAAATTATAGAAACTGTTAGAGTAGCTAAAAGGACGTTTGAACCATATAAGTAAAATAAGAATTTTTATTTCACTGGCTCAATAGTTTATTAAATAAAGTTATTATGTGTTTATTTAGAAATGTCTAATTTTTTTCCTGTAATCAGACAATAATTATTCCTAAATATTTAAATGAATAAAGAAATTGCAGATGAATTACGTTGAGAATAAAATTACATATAAAAAAATCATTTATAATTTTGACAGAAATAGATTTTTTTTAAATAATTGTTACCTTTAACACTGTCACAAAATAACTTTTTAAAAAGAAAAAAATTATCTATACAGAAAATTATTTGAATTATATCGGTAAAATTAAATCGTTTGGTATTAAAGTTCCATTAGAATTTATATTAAGGAGCAGCGAAACTGTAAATTAATTCAAGAGTTCTGACTTTGTCATTCTTTTTAGCCTTCCCTTGGCTAATAGCAGGAATGAAAGAAAAAGAAATAACAAGAACTGTTAGACTTTCTAAAAGGTGTTTGAATTATATAAATAAAAATTAGTCTTTTTATTTCACTGCTTAATAGTTTACTAATAAAAATCATTACATGTCTATTTAAAAATATGGAATATAATTATTCGTGGCTATAATTATTCGTAAGGATTAAAAGAAAGAAATAAATTACAAAAGAATTAAGTTGAGAATGAAGTGACAGATAAAAAAAAGTCATTTATAATTTTGAAAGAAAAAGCTTTTTTTATATAATTGCCACTTTTACTATTAACAAAAAATAGCTTTCTAAAAAGAAAAATAATTCTATTTACACAGAAAATAATTTGAATTGTATAGGTAACATGAAATCGTTTGGTATTAAAGTTCCCTTAGAATTTACATTAAGAAATGGCAACATCGGTTGACTAATGTACTGAGAATTTTCTTTTGAATATCTAGTAGGAAAAAAGCATAACTGAGCAAACGTTCAAGAAAAATCGTTTAATAATTTCTTCTGCAGTTTTGGTTGATTCATTTTATCTATTATTTTTTTCTTATGCGCATTGGTGCTTTAAAGATGTTTTAGAATTTTTTTGGTTCAATTGAGTCTCATCTTCGAGAAAGAAAGGTAAGTAGAAATCCTTTATTGGATCAAACTTGATAAATAAAATAATTTTTAGTGATAAAATTTCTGGTAATTTAATTATTTAGGAAACTATCATCAGTTATGAATGACTAGCATCAGATGGTCGCAAATTCAATTAATTTATAAAATCAGGAGAGTCAATTTCTGAATGAAATAAAACAAGGAATAAAGAAGATTTCTGAAATGAAACAGCAATTTCACTAATCTCCCTTATGTATTTTGTATACATTTCCTATTTCTTTATAGAATGTATAAATAGGTTCGAATTTTACAGTAAAGATTCTCTTAAAAAGGTAGTAAGTTGTAAAAATTGTATTCTGGTTCACAGTAACTGTAAAATACGAAGTATTCTTATATCTTACAAAATGTTTAAGAATTTTTCGGAAACATTAGATTTAAGTAATTTTACATTTTCAAAAATTAACAAATTACAATACGTGAATTTTTTATGAATGTTAATGTAAAAAAGCTGATGAAAATTAATTGACTAAAAATACTGGGGAAGTCAAAACTCTGTTAACTACATTACTAATAAGATATTAGCGTTAAAATGATTTTCTAGAAATTAAAATTATTCAAATGGGGATTTTTTTTGTTGAAGGATATTATATTGGAAATAAAATACCTTTGTTACAAGATTTCTCCAATGAAACTTGAAGAATAAACTAAATAGAACAAATGAATTAAAGTTAATCGAGAACCAGCAAAGATAAACAATTCATCAAATAGATTTTCAAAATATAAATAAATGATTTTGGCTTTCCAGCGCTTATTTTATACAACAGCTTTTTTTATCGTTTGGTTGATTATCATTTGTTTTCAATAAATTACAAACGATCAATAAATTACAATCCGCAATTCTCATGTTGTCATTCTTTTATGGCAATGTTAATCTTATTTCCGTACTTATGAGTTAGCTAGGATGGTTTTACCACGAATCGGAATGCTGAATTTCTTATCTTTAAAGAAAGGTAAAAACACGCTCTTTTTATTTATATTAGTCTTTATTCCGATGAAATAATCTATCATTAAATATCTAAGTGACAATGGTGTGAAATATAAAACAAACAAAGCTGACACTTTGAGCTGATATGTAGTTAATATGTCTGTCAGTTTTCTACTCAATGTTTCAAAGATGAAATGCCTTAGAAATTTGGCTTAATAATTCTTATACATCCGTCTTGTGGATAAAATATCCAGAAATATCCGCTCCAAAAGCTGAAAAATAATATGTCCCAATTAAAAATAACAGCATTCCGTTGTTTTATTGATTTTTCAGGATATTTCGAGATTGTTATAATTTAATGCAATTATTAATTTTATTTATGTCTCACAGCCTATGTTGATTTTTTTCAGCTCTTCAATATTCAATTGAAATTTTGCAGTTATGTTAAAAATGAAATTATTGAGCTAAAAATTAATATGTCATCATATTTACGCTGTTTTATTAATGAAGATATGTGTAAATTATCGGTAAAAGTTTTTATAATACGATCACGCACCCTAAAACTTTTTATAATTCATTAATAGCTTGTAAAATCTTTTGTCATACTTTTTCAGATAGGCTTAGATTATTCCTAATTAGTTGCCCTTGGAGACTAGTTGGTTCACCAGGATAAGTTCAATGAAAAATGTACAATTAAACGTTTTATATAACTTGTTTTTAATAGTTTTCTTAGCAAAATATTTTGAATTTCAAATTTTGAACGACATATCAAACTGTTAATATGTTATCATTACTATTTCAGACGCTACTTATTATGCTATGCATTTCATTACTTTTTATCTATATCTTTATGTGCCCAATTATACCATCGGAAAGAGCAATAGTCTTTAAAAATGTATTCATTTAATAATCTTTTTACATTGCTTGATTATGAAGTTTAAGATTCGTTGTAAGTACAACGAAAGAAAAAAAATATTAACCCCTTGCCTGCCGAGGGCGTATATATACGTCTCCCTAAGTCAATATGTTAACTGCCCCTGGCGTATAAATACGTCTCGCAACTATATACGTATATATACGTGGCACTGGAGACCGAGTCTCTCAAGTTATCCTCGGCAGGTAAGGGATTAAAAGCCGGCCTTATTCTAAAACCTACTTATTTTATTAAAAAAGGAGATGTAAATCATAAAGATATTCGCCTTTAATTGCAGCAGAGGGAAAAATCGCACGATTATATATTTGATAAAATCATGAAAAAAAGACTTGGGTTTCATTCACAACAATGAAAATATAGTTGTAAAATATTCTTAAAAATAAATTGAAAAGTTTACTAAATTTAAATTTAAAAATGTTGATGTAATTAAATTTGTTTCATTAAAAAGATAATTTTTTTAGATTAAAACTGTGTAAAAGCCATTTTTGCAATGGAATTCTTTCAGTAATTAACACAGAAAAAGTCCACCAAAATTTCGATTAGTTTTTAATCCTCTCAATCTCATCCTCCAAAGTATATATGTGCCAAGTTAAGAAGATATAAGTCAAACGGTCTAAAATGCAGAGCACTAAGTCATACACACACACACTCCTTTATTATTAGTAGAGATTGTATCTGAAATCAGTATGTATTTAAATTATAAAATTCCTTTTTTATGTACGTATCAGCTCGTGAAGAGAAGAAACAATATATATAACAAAGTTTTCAGAATGAAATAAGATCTAAGAAATAAAGTCTTTAGTTTACTACCTATTATTGACTTGAAATAAAATTTAAACATCATTATATTTTATAAAGTTTCATTAGAATATTAATTCATGAAAATTGAAAGTAGAAATGAGATTTTTTATGTATATAAATTTATTAAGGTATCCGAACACGTTCAAAAGGTCGATTTTCACAAAAATAATATTAAAAAATTCTTTTATTGGATAGACCAGTCTTTGAGCTATCCAAAACAGATTTACTTTAGTCTCTATGTTAATTAGAGGTCAAGATATTAATATTTTCGTAATGATAGGTAAACCAGAAGTGGACATTTAAATAACCGGAAGTACCGATTTAAAGTGGCAAAAACATGTTAAAAATTTGTATAAACATAAATTTAGTTTTAAATACGGAACATTTTTTGTATTGCAAAATGAAAAATGACAATGCGAGTTTTAACGATGTTTTGTGGTAATTTGTACCTAAAGATGTCTTTGTTGAGCTCCAAACCCTCAGATTAGGGACATTTTTGTCTGTAATACATTTTAATGTAGGTTTTATAGGATTACTGAATGTTCTCAAGAGTATTGTAGTGTATAATTGTGCAAATGCAGTTACAGCATTTGCTGAGCTCGACAAAGACAGAATATACGTATCTAGGCGGCATTTACTGCCAAACACAAAAATTGCCGGAAAAAAAATGATTAAAAAAGGGAAATTATTAAATTCTGAGGAGGAAGAAGGTATAACCTATAAACGTGGTGAATTTTAAGTATGCACACACATAATTTATTTTTTATTAGTGTATACTTTAAATGCATTTTTCACAAAATTGATTATTTTTTCTTATTTTTTGCTCACTTCAAATGAAATCACTCAAAATATAATTATCATATTACTATGAGATTTGGTGGACTTTGTCTTTATACTATTTTCTAGGGAAAGAACTAAAAGAATTTAGATTGAGGAAATATTTTTTTAATTTACAGCCTGTTGTTTGAACAATAACGTCAAAAATTTACGATAAATTCTTCGACTATTTCTAAAATTTTTATTTAATATTATAACCATACGATTGTAGTATTCCCTATAGAAAACCATGCAGTTTATTTTGGTATAAGTTTTGTTCGGATGAGAGTAATAGTTTTTGGTGTAGCCAATTTGAAGTTTTTAAAGAATTTGCTTAAATTTATGCTATTAAATGCCAATTTTCAAAAAGTTTTAATATTTATTTCAAATATTGACATCCTATTACTAATTTTAAATAGTCTTAAACCCAGAAATATGGTTAAAGTATGTCTACACCATGTTTTTCTAAAAAAGTGCCCCGAACGTGTTCGGATACCTTAATGGCACATATTTTTATAGAAATAAATGGTCTCATTAGAAGAAATCATTGCTTTACCCAATGCGCCTCTAAAATATTCCACAGAATACAAAACTATGAAAATGAAAAGATTGTAATAATATTTTTCATTTCAATGAAGAAAAACTCAATTCAAAATCTCTTATGATAGGATTTCTCAAATTCCATCAGAGAAAATCTTGTCCTGTAACTATCCCAACTTATGAATTTGTCATGTCATAAGAGATAAAAAACTTAAATGCCATAATCAAAGTTACATGTAAACAAAACAGGTATCATTAAAAGTTGTTCTTTATTAAAATAACTGCATCAACATAGGTTTAATTTTAGGAAGAAATTACAGCAAATAAAGTAGCGTTTCTCTCTCCAAAACTTTCTATCTTTTTTTCAAAACGTTCTAAACAAAGGTGTTATCCCCTTTTGTCAGTCATAAAAATTGTGAACTTTAGGAAAAGGGGGTGAATGCCATGAAGTGTTCAAATTTTTATTTTCGCAGTCCCGCATGTGTTTGTATTTAACAGTATGATGAAGAAAGTCGAATATGTATTTTAAAAATCCTTTCTTAGGCCGACTAAGGACAAAAGGAACATAATTACAATTTTATTAGAATATAACATACTGAATTTTTATCTTTTTTTTTAATTATTTGTATTTACATGCAGACAAATGTATATCGACTGAAAGTCAGCCCAATGTTGATTTAGTTCAAGACTTGGTACACTTTAAATCCTAAAATCATAGGTCAAATTTCATCCATTCTATCTCTTTGCGTTTGATAGTTATTAGATTTAATTCTTACTGACAGATAAAAATACAAATTTTTTGTGAATGGATTCGTTCAAAATTTGATGAAAATCCAGAAATTTGGTATAAAGACCATATAGAAATTATGATCCATCTAATTTAGTTATTAAGCCACAGACAGACATAAATAGACTGGAAAAGAACGTTTATCCTAAAATTTAAATGAAATTTCATTATAATTTATAAATCTGAAGTTTGCAATGTTCTCTGCCTGAAATTAAGATCTCCCAAGTTTATATCTTTTCTAATCCTGATCTGAAATATTTTTATTATTTCACATTATATTTTCTATTACATGCTAATGTTTTTATTCTTCAGCATTATATTATGCGATTTAAACTGAATTTAAAAACAGGAGATTAATCTCATCATTTTAGATTTTTTGCATTGATTAAATGATCAATATCAAATAGAATTGTTATAACAAAACTTTATTAAGCATTAAAAAAATGAGCGAATAAAATAGTATTCACTTTGAATGTTAGCTCTCATTCTCTGTATTATTCATTAATCTATTTCGATGCTTTTTGTAAGTCCTTTGTATCACCTTAGCCGCATTGTCTTGTTGTTTTCGCTTGTGAGTCGTGCTTATTATCTCCACCAAATTCCGGGTGGGAAAGCTCTTTCGAAATCTCTGATCTACTTGTCTCTGAACCGTCCTGAATTCCTCCGTGTCTTCAACATCCCCCAGGACCAGGTTGACCAGGCTATGGAGGATGTCAAGACAATGAATCCTATCTCCGGTTGCAATGGGGATGTTCATCGCCACAAGGGCAGGTTCGTTCGGTTTTTCAATACCCAGTGGAGGATCTAGACTTGCGACGAAATCTGAAAGTTGACTATGGTGAATGAACTGTGTTGCATTGGGATCATATTGTGACCAGCACACATAGAACATCTCTATATCGTCTTCTGATATGCCAGTTTCTTCTTTACTAGCCTGACTTAAATTCTCCAGAATGACAGCAATGTACATATTTATGATGACCATGAAATTAATAATGATATAAGTCACTAAGTATATAATAGCTAGAGTTGGATGGCCACAGTCGCCGAGATTTGGATCACAGTCAGGAGGTTGGATCATCAGAGAATCCAGAATGTCATTCCAACCAGCTGATGTCGTGAGTCGGAAGAGAAGGATCATACTGTTGGCGAATGTCTGGAAATTGACCATTTCAGAGAGTCCACTGGTTCCACTGCGAGAATCTTGCAGACGGACGTGACCGAACAGGAACATGCCAATGATGGCATAAACGAAGGTGATAAGGAAGAGTAGAGCACCAATGTTGAATAAGGCAGGGAGAGAAATGACAAGGGCGAAAAGCAGTTTTCTGATGCCCTTGGCGGCTTTGATTAGGCGTAGGATTCTTCCGATTCGGACAAGTCTGATCACTCGCAGAAGGGTAGGACTGATGACTAGATGCTGAAGAGCTTCTTCAAAAATTATGCCTTTAAAAAAGAAAATTCTATTAATGAATTTATTAAAATAAAAACTAGTTTAAATTTTTAAAGAATAGTGCAACTGTTTATTTAGTGAATCGTAGTGACATTGCATTCCATTTATGAGTACTTTTACTTTAAACATTTGATAGTTAAATATAGGAAATTATTCTTATAAATATAATTTATTTAAGAACTCTTTCTCCAAACCCATGTAAGTAAAGAATTTTTCATCTGAAAAATTAAGCATATTTACCAATAGCTTTAATTTAAAACATGATATATTTTATGAATTTATATTATAAAAAATTCTATTAAATAATCTTAAATGATGATTGAGAGCATAAAAGCACTTAGATTTCAATTGACATAACAAAACGGTTTTCAGAAAATGTTGAGTAAATTGATATTACCTGATTCAATTACTTTTAATTCAAATTAGACTACGAGCTAAACAGGTTTTCCAAAATTTATTATCATTCCACCAAATTTTCTCCTTCGTAATTATGTAGAGGACTGCATAAAAGCGTGGGAATTTGTTTCAGCATGAGAAAACATATTTGATACATGTCGCCACCAGATGACATTGTATCAATGAATTTTTGTAGGATAATATACAAATTTGTTGCCATCACGCACCAATTGTCATAAAACCGAGTAACATTAAAGAAGATCTTGTTTTTCATGTGTTTGCTACCTCCGCTACCACCGGATTTAATGAATGCGATATTTTGCTGTAAGTGGCCTTTGAAACATCTGGTAAGTAATGGAAATCAAAGAGCTTTATCTCATTTTAAAAGTAGCATTTCATGCCATGTATTGAAAATTTGTATGAGCACACACTTCGAGCAGTTGGAGAACATGCCATTTTGCGATTTCACATGACATCTAAAAATGTCATGTGGATTAATAATAATAAATAACATCATGTGGATTATATTGTGAAGTAAAACTTTTGTGTTTCATTGCTTGTTGCAACAAGTTTCGTTACAGTTAAAATTATAGAAGTGTGTGAAAATCGGAGTAGTTATGAAACTGTTCAGAAATTTTATAAAAAGTGAATACTAATACTAATTATACAAGTTTTTCTCATTAATACGCTTTATAAAAGAATTTAATATTTTTTATAAATGGTTAAAGATATACTAAATATGTTATTTATTGATAAAACGCTCTCTGGTGGCGAAATGAGTCAGCTATTTTTTTCAGCTTCAAAAATAAATTCCCATTCCTTTATGCAGTTCTTCACGCAAAGTCTGGATGACTGGTTTCGCCTGTAGGCTAATTTGAAACCATATTTTTTTTTATTTTTGGACATCCTGTATGTGTATATTATTAGTGTATAAGAAATCAGTCATTGAGCTACGATTATAATGAATAATTACCTCGTTTTTAAATCCTTCATGCAAATTATCCAATATTTTATCTAATTACACAGTACATTTGATGTTTTGTATATGTATCTAAGGTGTATATATATGTGACACGTTCTTACCTACTCAAATATACTAAAACTGTTTAGAATAAAAACAGAGATAAATTTCAACTTCCGCAGAGCTTTTAATAATTTCACACATTTATGACTCAATTTGATTGATAACTTTCAAATGTCGTAAGATTAAATGCCATAAGCGCTAATTTGAAATAATACGATTAGAATGTCATATAGTAGAAAGTCTATTATGTTTGAAAGTACATATACAAAGGTCATTAAAGAAGAAAAAGAATATTGGGTTTCTTGAAATTACTCTGACGCAAAATGTATGCTATTTAATTCATTTTGAATCATAATTCTACCAAAATATAACAAAAACTCTAAAGAAATAATAAAATTAATAAAATAAAAAAATGAAAATATTTTCATACTTATGACTGACATGATGATGACGACGAGGTCGAAGACATTCCAGGGAAAAGTGAAATAATACTGCCTGAGGCCTATGATTTTAATGACGGCCTCAGTACAAAAGAGGGCAGTGAAGACAATGTTGAGCATGTTCAAAATGAAAGTTACTTGCTCGGGCTGTTGGTAATGCTCCACGGTCATTGCTACCATATTCAATATGATGAAAATGAAAACAACCATCTCAAACCTTCGAAACAAAAACATGAATCAAGAAATGAAGAATCATAATTTTTATCGTAATTTTAAGCCGATACAGCCTTTTAATGCTATTATTAAATAAGTGAATTTAAGGAGATCTGAATTTTCAAAAATTGTTTCTGCATTAAATGACTGGCATTAATAAACGGAATATTTTACCTTTTTTTATAGCCCTAACTAACTATAAGTGATACTGAATGCATCCCTTCTAAAGCAATTCTTCAATCTATTCATATCTAATATTAATATAAATTATTCATATTTAATATTAACATGAAGCATTACCTGGCGTACTGAAGTGAACTAAATTTTGCCTTGTTCCTCATTGAAAGCAAAAATATATTTCCGAATAATTAATTCTTCATTATAAATTTACCAAATTTATTAAGAAGGATAAATTAATTGGGAATTAAATTCTTTGGGACTTCCATTAACCAAGTTTTCAACATAGCTATGTAATATGTCCTTTTAATTCTTCTTAATTAAATTAATTCTTAATTTAATTAAAAGGAATGAAATTTATGAAGAAGTAGTATTAAATTTAAGAAGATTTTTAAAATGACTGACTCTTTTTCCAAAAAGGGATAAGACAGATTCTAACTTTGCTTGCCTTCCGACGATATACATTTTTACTGACGAGCAGAGAAAACGACCATTTAACTAATTAAAAGCCATCAAAATTATAGTTATTAGCTTAAAATGCACAATGAAAGTATTAAGGGTTTTACTTAGGAAGCTCAAAATATACAAAGAAACATCCAATGATTTAAGGGTTAATACCTTCGACTCATTGACAAATCATAGCAGATCCTAAGGTATCTGTTCTGTGGACGAGTAACGATTCTCTGGGGTTTCCTTCGACCTAGTTTCAACATGGCTGTGTAATACGCCCTCTGACTTTCTGTGAGGAATACTTCCACAATGCCTCCCTCATACTATGAAGAAAAATGATAATAATAAATGTAGATATGTTTCATAATAATCAGTGGAGAAAGTATTTTTATTCATGATTAAAATCTACGGAATGTTAAAAAAAAGAAACATTTAAGAATTATATGCACTTATATTTAAAATGGAATGAAATTTTGGAAATAAAAGGAAACTATAAGAGCCTCTTCTCGAGAATTCTTACTTTCTTCTTCAACATATTAAAGTTGTCTATGATGACACCGATGAAAAGATTAAGCGTGAAGAATGATCCACAGATGATGAAAGTCACAAAATAAATATAAGCTGGAAAATTAGCTTCTGCATAAGGTTGATGTCCAATTTCAGTCGTATCAACTGCGTATTCCATGACCTCCATCCAACCTTCAAAAGTTGCCTGTAAATAATGAAAAAAGTAATTTCTGATAAAACTTTTTTTGTAATGTAAAAGATTGTTTTTCGGATCGTTTAATACGTATAAATACGTATGCAAGACTAGCAAACATTTCAAGATATATAAGTAAAAATTATTAATGTGAATTGATTTTAAATAAAAATTTAAGCAATGACATCTTAATAACTCTTGATTTTTGTTTTTTGATTAAGCTCAAAAAGTTTTAAGATTTTTTTTCTAAATTTTATTTAATTTTTTTTATGAGCAGCAATTTTTAAATAAAAAAATAAGATATCGTTTATTATAATCAGTGCTGAGGAAACTTTATCATCCCAATGCGAGAATATTTTTTTGGACTCCTGTTGGAAGAATTTCTTTTCGGTTTGACAAATTGTCATTAAAATCACTTATCAATACTATTTTAAAAACATTCTTCCTCAATTTACACATATGATATCAATCGAACCTCAGCTTCACTAAACTGTTCTGTATTTATAATTATCTTTTGCGATTCTATTTCCAATAAAAGAGCAAGTGACATTATTATTCAGTTTTGATTAAAGTCTTTGAATTAACTATAAAATTTTCATTAACTTACGACTTGGAAAAGAGCAAGATAGGCATTTCCAACGTTGTCGAAGTTGATGTCTCGGTTGATCCAAGAGTAGTTGAGAGTTAAACACTGTCCAACATCCGGTGTTATTTGTACCGGTAAAGTGGTGCCTATTTGATCAACGCATCGATAAAATTTTCCGCCAAAAAACTGGACACCCATGATGCTGAAAATGAGCCAAAAGACGAGGCACACGAGAAGAACATTGAAAATGGATGGAATAGCAGACATCAATGCATTCACCACTATCTGAAAATTGTATTAATCATATTGCATACAGTCATGAACATGAAAAAAATGTTTAAGACACTAAAGTTACAAGAATATTCTTTGAAAATACCAGTAAAATTTGAAGAATCAAATGACTTAATATATGGGTAGCAACAATAGGTCATTTTCTTCTTCTGAATAGAAGAATCAAGTTTTCTATATGTTTGAAACTTTGATTAGTAATAAGATTTACATTCAACACTATTATATTTTCTATGGTATGTAGTTGATTTAATTTTGAAAAGAAATGGGAAATTAAGATTCAAAAATTATGTAAAAAGACATAAATTAATAATGCGAAGCTTTGAAAAGGCATACGAAGCTTCATAATAATATATGAATATTAAATTAGGTAAAATATTATGAAAATTCTAATTTTTTCGCATTATATTGAATTGGAAATGAATTAACCGATATAAACGTCTGTCATATTTAAACAAATACATAAAAATTTTATAACAAATTAAAATTTCAAAAATTAAAGACTGAATTAAATGGATAAAAGTGTTTTAAGAATCTTTGCAAGAACATATATATTGCTAGAAATTTCTGTCGTTAAGTTTTTATTTCTTCTTTTACTTATTTTTATGCAATAACAATAATCTATAATCCAAGTAATTAACATCAAAGACTTTTCACATTCTTACCTTCATACCTTCCCATCTCGATATAGCACGCAACGGACGCAGAGCTCGAAGTGTCCGGAAGGCTCGAAGAGCGTACAAACCATTTCCTGAAGAAGATTCTGCCACAACACTTACAACGGATACCTGGATAACAAAGCAATAACATTGACATGAAGAATACCACAAGCATAATTTTTTATGTTATATCCAAAATTAAAAGAAAAAGTAAACACCAAACAATCTGATATAAAAATAAATCTCAGGATCCTGTATTTCATCTGAAAGATTTATTCTTAACTCGATTTATTCCAATGAAACATTTATTCAGATGATAACTCGAAAGTCACTGTGCACACATTCATAATTATAATCGTTATCATTTCTCTTAACATCAAGCTGGTGCATAGAACCACAACAACCCAGGCTAATGCTGCCTTTCGAAAACATTTCCAACTCGATCATTCGAAAGAATTTTCCATCCATACGGTGCCATATGGCTCTTGGTATTCCTCTTTCTATTCGGCATCTGTTTCAGGTTAATTTTTTAAGTATCATTTGGTGGTATTCTATATACTGAAGTATATTCTTGTAGGGACTGGTTATAGAATATGCCTACCGCCGTCTTGTTAACTATAAAAGGCGACAAATAGGGACACGCTGTCCAGGGCATAACTGGACTATGAGCAATGACCTAATCACCCATTGTAATTACTACTTTTGATTATTTAAATTTTAAGAAATACGTTCCACTTTAATACAATGATTCGATTTAGAATACACAGTTAACTAAGAAAAATAGTACTGAGGTATTTAATACGCATAAAAAATTGAATTTTTATTGACTTACGCATACGATAATGAAATCTAATGTTGTCCACAGACTGCTGAAGTAGATTACAAAGCCGTATGCCATCCATTTCAAAATGACTTCCAACACAAAGCATGCTGTGAAGAATAAGTTGAAGTACCACAAAACCGTCATCAGGCCTGGTTTATCGGGAAGAAAAATGTCTTCGAAGCACTAGACGAAATAATAAATACATAAATTAGTGAAAAAAAAATCCGGGGATTTGTAAGCCTATGTTCCTTTTAAAATCTATTTTTGAAACATTTCGCTTACCAAGATAACACTGCTGCTGAATATCAGAACTAAAACTGTCCATTCAAAAGCCCTGTGATCAACAACTATAAGAACAAACTTTCTACTTCGCATCCAGTATTTGTAGAATGGGCGTCCTTCCATATCAATGCATCTATGAAAAATAAATTTTTAATGGAAATGTTCAAATGAAAATTCACTTAAATTATATTTTAAAAAAGTTTATTGAATTTTTATTTTCGTTCTTAAAGATAGGGCCTTGTTTTGGTCTTCAGGCAATGCAAGTTTTGGGTTCTATTTTCAAGCACCTCAAAAGAGTTATATCTCATAAATAAAAGAATTTAAAATAAAAAAAGAAATTAATTTAAAACCCAATGGTAATGAAATCACAAAACATTTTAACGCAAACCGAATACTCTAATGCAAAGCTTGCCAGAACTATTGACTTTGAATCAGTCAGCCAACTACAAAACATATTGAATCATCTTTATCACTAAGTGAGTATGAAAAGATAAAAAAAACCCTGATGATTATGCTTTGAAATGTAAATGACATTTGATTTTAATTTGAATAAATTCAAATATATGGCTTTAATAAATCGATAAGAAAGTACAAAATTTAATTATCTGGAAAATAAAGCAAAATAATAATAATAATTTCGAGATTATGGCTCTTAAACAACTGCATGTGAGATAGTCTGGCACTACATAAAAGAATATTATCAAAAGTTGTTTCATCAAGAAAGTTCCATATTGTATATGAAAAAGCGTCGACACGTAACTATTCGAGAATGCACTTTGAACGAAGAAGAACGAGTTTGTTTGCGTCAGAAGATGGATTTAAAAAAATAATTTTTGGTATGTCTATTTTTTTTTTTCATTTAACTTCATTTGTTCTTTTTTATATATCTTCCCAATAATTTTTCTCCTTTCGATTAAACTATTTAAGATAAACATAAGATCTAACGCGCTTATCTCTTTTCAAAATAGAATAATAGTATTTCAAAATAGAAAAAAAAATGTAAAAAAAGATTATATATGCTTTTTACAATGTACAATATTTTTTTTATGTTTTTTTTGTACAAAATTTCCTACAGCATATATATATATTAATTAAAATGAATGGTACTTAAAGATTAAAAATGATAAATACTGTAAATATTAAAAACTAAGCATCGATATTTCATTTTGAAGTATGAAATACGATATTCTTTATGGTGTGGTAATTGTACAAAGCAGGTAATGTCTCTCTGTTGTTCAATACAGCGTGTTAAGTCGCAAGAGCTACCTGTTCCGATTTTATTATTATTATTATTATTTACTTCTCAATATTTTCGCCTTTGAAATTTAATACATTTACTTTTCAATTAATACTCATTTATGTCCTAACCTAATTATTTATTTTCACATGTAAATAAAATATAGTTAAACACAAAAAGTTTGAATATTTATTATGATTTTTTTTTTGATAAGATAAGAAAAAATCATCTAAAATTATCACTTATATGCTTGAATTTTAAAAATGCCACTTAATTATACATAATCTCAATATGGTGCAATATCATAAAAAAAAACTTTCTTTACTTGCTTTAAGTTATTTTTTTAAATCATCTTACCTATACATGCAAGTTGGAAAACAGTCCGGAGGTTCTTTAACACAATTTTCATCATCTTGCCCTTTCACGGGACTTGAATCTTTCGAATTATTTTGTGTCTCCTATTCTAACAAAAACAAGCAGAGATCAATCAGTACAGAAAAAGAATTCACCGCAAGAACTACTGAAAAGATATTTTATATCTCAGAATTTATTTTTATTTTTTCAATGAATATAAAATTTAAAAATTCGAAATTAGTTAATTAATCATTGCTGAAATTCGATAATTAATCTAATATATCAAAATTAAAAAATATTATTTTTTAAATCTTATAATATATTTTTATTCTTTATTATCAATGAATATAGAAAGAATTATAATTTTACTCTACGGTTGATCCAAGTTTCCCATTATTGCCTCCTTTTTTATTTATTAAATCAGAAGTATAATCAAAGTACCCACAAAACTCGTTTTCTAATAAAATCTTCAAATTACTTGCTTGTAGGAAATAATGAAAAAGAAAGAAAAAAAATATACTAATATTGTTTCTATTTATGTAGATAAGAGATAGGAAAAACGAAAACTGAAATAAATAAAATTTAATTAAAAATAAATAAAATTTTAGCTGCCTTCGTTAAAATCTTAATTCAAATTAAGAAGAAGACTCAACAATAATACTTTTTGGCAAAGTGATCTTTTAAATCTAAGTTATAATGCATTTTCTTATGGAATAACAGTCTGTTAACTGTAGCAAAAGAAATGGAATTCATTTCCTTTAAATGAAAAAAATACATAGAGACTATATTTTAATTAATAATCTGCTTAAGAAACAAATATTAATCTCAGAAAAATGTATTTCTCTAGTTTATTGTTACGAAATCCATATATCGTAGTATTAGTATTACTTCTTCTTTTCCTGACTTAGGCTTTCATTAACTGTCTTTTTTTTTTTTTTTTTTTTGACATCTTGTATTATTCGAGTGTTAAATTGTAGTTGTTGAGGAAAATTGTCTGAAATTGATTACCATTCCATCGACTGTAGAATTCGTGCGATTTTCTGACGTCTGCTTGTTTGAGGAAATGACTGTTCTAGTCGAGCTGAAACTGCTGAGCCGACCAGGTGAATCTGAAAAATTAAAATCAATTTCAGTTTATGTACGTCGATATCGCTATTGCATTTTGATAACTTGGCTTGCATATTGGTGTAATTGTATTCTTGTATAAAAGTATATTGGTGTCTCATCAAGAGGAATTTCAAGTTTTGCTGATTATACAGCATATGGAATATCATACACAATTAACTCTCCAAATTTAGCGTAAAATAATTTAGTCATTATGGTGAAATCATTTAAAACAATAATGAAATACCTTTCATTTGCATGAATTATAGTAAGAAATATATTTTATTATGTTGTTGTTGTTACATACAGCACTTTACAAGCCCGCTGGCGAGCAGCCAGCTATTTAAGCAAAATGTATAGTGGCTTCTGAGGGCAAAGACCCCTGAGCAACCAAGGGTAGAAGTCAGACTTCTAGCTCATATGAAGATGACACAACACACACATTCGCTTGAACAACCCCTTTTTATGGGGGGGAGGGGCTCTTTCACAAACCTCACAGTTAGAAAAAAACATGCCCGAACAAGAACTCGGACCCGGGATGCCCAGGTCACGGGGAAGAGGCGCTACCTCTAGGCCAGATCACCGGCCCTTTAATATGCCCTATGTCATTAGCATATAATTAAAATAACTTTATTCACTATATAAGAAATTTTTTTAAAGCGTGATGCTGCTATATTAGTTAGTGCTATGGGTTGTTTTGTAAATTATCCAGATATTTGGCATTTTTCCTACTTAAATTATGACATATATAAATTTTACGCTCATGAACTTTAAAAGATATAGGGATATTGTTTAGAAAAGAAAAAGTCGTCATTTTTAATCGTAGTTTAATACATAATTGAAATTTTTTTATCTGTTCTTTTAATAAAGGAGAATATGTTTGTGTGATGATCTACTGACCAAATGGTTTGGCATAGAATAACCAAATTGGACACATATACAGATTAGAGGATGGGAATGTGCACAATCTAGTAATTTATGTTTTAAACTTTTATTTAATTAAAAATTAAACGAGATTGTGGGATTTCCATGAGATAAATTATCTTAAAATTCAGAAAAATATCTTTTAACAGATGATACCAGTTTAATGATAGTGCAGTTCCTTCCTGGATTTTGCAACTTTAAAAAAAAATGTTTTATTCGTAATTTTCAACAGTACATTTCATTTTTCCAATGAAATTAAAGCGATTTTCATTGTTTCATTAAATATTTAATTGCGTGATTTTTAGAAATTATCTGTAGTTAAGGAAAGAAAATTCTACTAATTGTTTAAAATTTGTATGAGAAATAAGATAATTACATTATCTCGAAAAACAATATATTCAAAAATAAATTTTTCATAAAGCTATGTTTTTAATAGCATTATGATGTCATGGGATTCGATTCTATTAGGTAGGTACATGTATCCAATAAGCAGGCATCTTATTAAAATAATACGGCCTAATGTCTGTGTACGAGTTTTTATATTATTATTCGTACAATTTTGATATTGTGGATTTACATTCCATAGTTTGCCTGGTAAGTTCTTTTCTTTTATTTAAGTTGCTGGAAATGAATCTTAAAAGTCAATCATCCTTTGGGAATGAGTTCCATGCTCTATTGCGTAAGATGTTTATCTTGACATGTGCCATCACATATAGAATTATGTTGATGGAATTTTAAACAACACTACAAAACGATCAATCATGCAGGAAACATCAATCAATCAATAACCTTATATACCTCTTGATTGTTGTAATGTATCGTATATTCTTTGAGAAAGATCACTGACTCTTCTGGGAGAAGGCTGACGAACTGAAATTCCAGGCTCAGTCCACCTTCTTTTCTGGAATAGAGGGGTGACAGACTGAGCAAACGGTTCTTCGGATCCAACGTTATTTCGTCGAATAACTCCCCTGATACGATTGAAACCTTTCCAGAATTTGGAGTTTGTACTTGTTTTCTCATGATCTTCTCCTTTCTATGATTAAAGAAGACAGATTTAATAATAATGAAGTTTGTTTTCTTAAAGATATAATAATAATAATATGTTAATTTTAAAATTTGTATAAGTAGTTTCTATGATAGAGCATTTCTAAATAAAGGGCAATTTTTGGTATGACATTTCTAAGTAAATTACAATTTCAATCTGTTTACTGAGAAGAAAATAAGATTATCTTTATGTTCAAGATATCAAATAAATTTAAGCCTAAATATTCTATGTTCACATATAAATATAAAAAAAGTTATTTGTTGCATTATTTTTTAATTTCTTCTTTCTGCATATAATAAGTTAGTTCACTTTTGAATCAACTTACGGAGATAAAAATTTTAGAATGCAATCATAATAAAACAATACATTTAGCTGAGTATAGTAATACTTTTTAGAGAAAATAGTTCTATGTCATACATATTTGATTGCGTATTTGAGTACGTTACAAATGAAGTCCTTTTTTCACTTTGTCATATTAAAGGAAAAAAATTTAGGAAATTTTAAAAAGTTGGATAAAATTATCCAAGAACGAAAATTTAAAAATTTATAAAATGATGGCCAAGATGAAGGAATAAGAGGAATAAAAGTTAAAGACACTTTTAGGAAAACTATTCTGAGGCTTTCAAGTGCAGATAACGTAAAGGTTTTGTCATATAGAGGAAATCTGAAAATATTTAACTGGATAACTATTGCTATAGATGTCATTAATAAGAGAGAAAACAATTTTTTGATGAGTTGCAATTGAGATTTTAACACATAATGCAGTTCAAATTAGATTTAAGACATAGACAATTTTGATACATTCTCTTTTCATTATTTCTTAGTAATTAATATAAATATGCTACAATAAACCTCTAAAGATGGATAAAGTTCCAATTCCGTTTTCTATATATATATATATATATATATATATATATATATATTTTGTAAATTCTTTGATTAGAATCATATTGTTATCCTTTCATTATTATTATTATTTTATCTGGTTATTGTAGAAACTCACCTTTTGAAGCTCTTGCGTGTTAAACGAGTTCAGAAGCATGGCCAAGAATAAATTCAGAACGAGAAAATTGCCCATGGTTAGGGCGACCAGAAAGAGAACGATGCACACGTGGTACTTTTCGCCTGATACCCGCATACAGTCCCAAAGGGGCTGCACCCACTCCCCGCATAAAATGCGGAACATCATCAACAGAGAATGCCAGAAGTCAGTGAAGTTCCACCTATGAAAATAGTAAGTACTTTTATAGCAGCTATTTGGACGAATTGAGTTATTATTTTTCAATTACTGAGATTTTATTTCCAAACTAGCGTATATCAGAATTAGCTGATAGCCTCTGGCGATCAACTAATTATAGTATATGCAAGTTTGTGAAAACACGCTGCATTTCATTTCAATATTAAATCGCTTAGATATAAGCTCATAACCAAGATTTCTGTAAATTGTCAGACATTAAAGATTGGATATTTTAGCTGCCCTACACATGTTCTGTTTATTGTGTGCGTTAATATAGATTTATCATATAGTATGTCTTTCTAATGGAGACCTATCTCATGACAATATAACGCTATTAAAAAGTAAATGTTCGGCTATCTATCATCTAAATTTCACTTTAGTTTTGTTAACTATACAGTTATTAGACCGAATCCTTCATCTTTGGCTTTCAACAATGGAAGAAAATCATGAGATTAAATATTTTATGAAACAGTGAAAACGATTTGAATTTTAGAGCAACAAAATAATCCAAAAATAAAAAATTGGGCAAAAAATTTTTTAATTGTCAAAATTAAGCAAAATTTCGAACGACTGTTAAAAAAATATAATTAAAAAGACATTTTTTTAAAAATTTTGAAATGTTATAATATATAGCTCATTTTTGAGTTCGCCTTAATTTTTACTTAATAAAAATTTCAAAAAATGGTTCAGAAATACACATTTACACCCTCCAAAGTATATATGTGCCAAATTTGGTAGATATAGGTCACACAGTCTGCTCTGTAGAGCTCCAAAAACACTCCCTATCTCTACTAATAATTCATCTTTATTATTAGTAGAAATACGGATATAACGAATGATAAAACTTTTTAAAATAATTTAAGTCATCTGAATCTCTACCGTAGAAAAGGAGAATGTGTGTATGTGCGCGTGCATGTGTGTATTTATGTGTGTTAATGTCTTTCAAGTCAGACCATTTTTATCTAAAGACGTCAGGACGATTTTTTAAAATCTTAATTTGTTAAAAAGTAGGCGGGACTTTGGCCTTTTTCTATATTAATTTTCAAAAATATTTTTCTACAAAAATAATTTTTACACAAATTTAATTTCAAAAAATTATTTTTTTTAATGATACTAGTTTATTTTTGTGCATTGTTTTACTGGATTTTGGCAATATATTAAAATATATTTGCTGCAAAATTTTCAACAATAATCTTTATTATTTCATTAAATGTTTAAAAGCGTGCTTTTCTTTTCAATGCCGAAAGTGTACATTGTCAGAGGATAAATTCTGTTTATTATGCGCTCTGTTTTCATGTGGAATCAGTAAAATCTTAGGACTTCGAAAAACAAAATGCAGTTAGAAAATGGATACCTGCATGGTTATATTTCTAATGGCTTCATGAGCTTAACTTCATTGGAAAGTTTCTTGCGCGCAATAAACAAAACAATTGGATGGCTATTAAATCAAAACGGTTTTAATGTGTACCAAAATATGATGCTTAAAAGTACTTTATTTGAAATAAAATTTATTACTAACAATATTCTCGGCAAGACTACATAAAAGTTTAGCATAAAAACATTTACCGACAAATAATTTTCAATAATTGAATATTATCATCATAAGAGAAATGCAATAAAATTTTCATAAATATTTCATCTAAATTTCAAGTGTATTTTTGGAAAAAAAATACAACTAATAAACATTTATTTGAAGTAAAGCATCTCACTTAAGAAATTTTGAATGAAAGGAACGGAGTAAGGTTCTTAAGCTATAGATGCCGTTGAGCATTTAGATCTATAAAATAACTTTTAACTTTAAATGTAAAATCTCGTTTTAATAAGAAATTTGTATACCTGGGCACAGGATCTGGAGCAAAATTTTCAGGTGTATAGATGTCACTAAACAGCTGCACTCCTAAAATAGCAAATATATAGATAATGACCGCCAGAACAAGTGTCATATTCCCTACTGCTCCCAGGGTGCTTGCAATTATCGTAAGAAGTAGCCTCATCGTTGTCCAGGCTTGGGCAAGTTTTACTACCCGAAGCTAAAGAGAAATGCATATAAATAAGCATAAATGAATAATAAAAGATAAAGTTTACGGAGAAAGTATAAAAGAAAAAATAATTATCAAAATGAAGATATTACACAATTCTATGAAATGTGTGAATAATTTAATAAATATCTCATTCTGTGTGAGAAGAAAAATGAATAAGGAAAAATATGTTTAGTAATATTTTTGTATGTAACTTTGTCGGAATTTCTTTTAATTAAATAAAAATGTTTGCTTAGGAGATTGAACAATACAGTGACATACGGTGGGAAATTAAAAATAAAATATTTGAAACCATAATGTATAACTGTTAAACTGAAAACTCGAATTTTCAATACAAATAAAATCAAAACAGAAGGTTTCAATAATTTCAAGCCTCCGAAAAGTACATGCTTATACAATTATAAATACCATTAAAATTTAAATTAAATTAAATGACAATTAAAATTAAATTTAGCTATTTCCAGAATTAAATGAGTCGGAATCACAACACAAATGTTTTCTGGAATTTCGAGTAAATAACTAGACATCAAAAAATCAATATTGCAGGAATTTTCTGCTGCAGATTATTATGAAATATAAATGCGTTAAACATCTTGCTTTCTCTATACCTGAATATTTCCTGTGGTTTATTTTTTGAATCAGGTCATAACAAATTTTCTTGCACATTAGAAATAAGTACAACTTTTCTTTAGTTACATAAGGAAAAGTTATCAAATGTCATTGGTAACAAAACAATTTCATTTTTTAAATGATATTTTCTTTCAAAAGTAGATATTTGATTATGATTAATACAATATATTTTTTTCATGTATTACTCAGTTTCATACCTATGAGATTTTTTAAAGATTATTTTTGAGATTATCTTATTCCTCATCTTCCAAATATGAAACTGGAAATGACAGCAGTTCTGCGAGTCACCACAACAAAGATGTCACTGAAAATGTTGAAAGATTTTAATTTTCGATCAAAAAGATCATATGCACCTTATTTATAATGTGCGTTTACGAACCCTAATATTATTTTTCGAATTCCTTGCCGTTATTTTATATAACATTATTATAGTCGAAATACAGAAAATACAGACAACTCCTTTGCACACGTCTTAAATATAAATAGCAAAAGAGTAGTATTGCACTTACTAATCTGAAAGTCCTGAGGACAGATAGCCCTCCAACAGTCTCGAAACTCAGGTCTGCTAGACTGACCACTACAACCACCAAATCGAAGAGATTCCAGTTGCTGCGGAAATACTCCCGACCCAGAGCCACCACTTTTACGACTGCCTCTAGACAGAAGATGACTGTGAACACCTACATGCCGAAACAAACAACTTTATTTAATAAAAAATATGTTTTAGAAAAAGAGATCTCAATTAATTAGGACACACACATTGTGCAGACAAAATGATTGGGCCCATATAGTTGTTTATAAATGTTTTTAATATTATGCCTAGTAGGCGAACATCTTAAGATATCATTAAATGCAAAGTTGGATTTTCTAGCAATAAAAGTAAAATAAAGAAATTTTACATAAACATATATTAAGCAAGACAAATGCGTACCAGGTTTCCAAGTTTTAAAATTCTTTCTGTCTTTGCAGACATTCCATAGTGTTCTATGGAAAGAAAAGCTGTGTTTAGAAGGATGCAGACTGTAATCATCATGTCAAAAAGCGGGTCATTCACAATAACTGCCAAATAATGCCTGAGTTGCATGAAGCCTCGAAGAGTAGCTCGAAATAGACTTTGACAACGACGATAGAAATAACCTGTAAAATAGCATACATTAAATTAACAAAATCCTTTATCAAATAACGCATCGGAAGCTAAAAGCAAGGAATGAAAATATAGCTAAAGATTTAAAAATGAGGGACTACAGTACGAAAATAAAAACAAATAGTTTGTTGATACATGGTTATTTAGATATAAAATCAGCATGATTGGAGAATTTCTGGTAAAAATTACTTGAGAACTTTATCATCCATAAATCTTAATAATTTTATGATTTTTATATTTATTGATTTAGATAATTTTATTAGAAAACTTCTATGTCATATATATAAAAGTTCGACTACTATTTTATTACGATTAATAAAAAATATGCTTGTTCTTTTCAATCTTGTAGAGATTTGTGAAAATATACCAGGCGTAATATCAATATGACTTATATTATGGAAGGTTTCAGTATATCATTGGCCGATTTTATTGAATTTTTTCACTAAGATCATCAATATTCAAGTTTTGTAAATAAAATGATAGATAACTCGTTTGCCTAATCTTCACACTTTTTAGTCTTAATGTGGGTTTTTCAGCACATATATCCGTATATGGAGAATGAAGCTTAAAATTCGTGGAATGGTTTTATAGCTAAGAAATTTGTTTTCCCTTAGGAATTTGTATTTAGAGTTAAGAATTTCTCCTTTGCTCTTTTGTAACTGTTTTTAAATTATTTGGATATGCTTTTTGAAATTCAGGTGCTTGTCAAGTGTAACGCCAAAACAGATGATATCTTTCTTCCATGGAGTTTGAATGCGAGGTGAAGATTTCTTTCCAAGCGAAGAATACTGCTTGGCATTTAGTAATATTAATTTGGATCTCACATTGGATAAGACTTTTATTCTAATTGCTTTAAGAAATCAGAGGGCTCCTGACGATATTGGAATATTTAGTGGTATAGAGAACAATGGTATCATCAGCAAAGAAACTCATTTTAGTATCTTGAATTCTTGGGAATCATTGATGTAAATATTGAACCTTGAAAGATTCCTATATGATCATCCCTTGGCTTAGATGATGAATTTTTGACTATGAATTGCCTTTTAGACGGGTAGGAAGAATAAAATTTGATAATATCATCTATAGTGATTTTCATCCATATATTTATTTGATAGGAATTTCTATATGGATCAGTTTACAGATATGGCCATCAATCCAAATTTGGTCGAACGCTTTATTGCTATCCAATAATACAACACCGCTGTATTATTGTTGAATCTTTGTCGGATGCCATCAGTCATCCTATAAAGTTGCCTGATGGTTGAGGAAATTTTCCTGAAGCCAGCTTGGAAAGGGGAGATTTGGTCTTCTATGTGGTCTTTGAATTTACCTACAATAATTTGTTCTATAGTTTTGCTACTGCTATGTAGATTTCTTGGGTTGGGGGGTGGGGTGACGATCCAGTTGAATAGAAGCCACTATTGCAATTTTCCAGGTATTTGAAAAGTGTTCTAAGATAGGTGAAAGAGTTGGCAAAAGACGTATTAAAATAAAAAAAATAAGGAATTTTAACAAATAGTGGAAAAGTAATTCAAAATGTAAAGATAAATTTTTTTAAATTTCTAATTAATTGAATAGTTAATTAAACTTTGTTCATTGAAAAATAGACAATATACTCTTTTTCTAGCTCTATATGATTAATGTGCCATATTTGGCTGAAATAGGTCCCAAATTAGCCCTAGGTATCTACATATATAGCGACAACGACTTTTATTTGAATTAAGATGAAGTGTTCGTAAAATGCTAAGAATTTTTTTTAACATTTGGCATCAAAATTGAAGAAATTAATTCCTATACAATACCAAAATCTTATCATTTAAGGTTGCTTAACAAGACTTGATTTGCGAAAGAGAATTTATTTCAGAAATAGTTATAAGATTCGGAAGCAATGTCTGCTTTCTAAAAGTGCTAAAAATCTAGTATTATGAATTTTCATTTTGCTGGAAATATTATATTAAAAATTAAAAATTTCAGAATTATTTTGATACAGAAATAATACATTTTAAGAACTAAAAGAAAATTGAAAGAAAGCAAAATTACCACAATGAATGCTCCTCCAAGTTACTGCAAGACTTAGATCACTTGGTGGGCTTCTGAGATTCTCTTCAAATGCTTGAACCTAAGCAAATGATGTTCATAAGATACTTTCATTGTATAATTATCTATACTAATCATTAAAATCATACATGGTATATTTTTTATGATGGGGAACGTTTTTTTAAGGTGTTCCACATTATTTCTTCTTTTCAATTAATTTAATTGCACTCATTCTATTATTTCATGTTTTAAAGCCTCAGCCAGCCTGTTAAAATTTAAAATACAAGATATGTTTGCTATATTCATCATAGTATTATTTTGACTATATTTGTAGTTTTATATGGGGTTATTTTCACCTGAATTTTCTTAGCTAGTTTGTCGCTTCCTTCACTAAGCACAAAAACATTTATGAACTGGAAACATATTATTTGCATATTTAAAACATACCGGGAGACAAAAGTAAATTCCATATCATCTAAGTTAATACTTTCAAATTCTTCTCAATCTTGAAGCAAAACAATGGCATATTGAAGCGACCATAGATAATGACTTTATTGATATCACATAATTCTTACCTCAAAATAAGTATTTAACATGATCTGTATTGACACATTTAAAAAAAATGTATAATTATAATAAAACACATTAAAGAACAGAAACATTCACAACTTCTAACATTTTCTAAAAGTGACAATTTTTGCATAATGTCACCAATAAATATTTCTGTAACTTTTTTTTATTTAATTAGTATTTTTCCTTTTTCAAGCAATTAATTTTTAATCCACATGCGTTTAAATAAGTTGAAATTAATGATGAGGTGTAAGCATAGAAGTTTTTATTTATTTAAATATGGCAATGCAGATCGTATTAAAAATGATCGAAGCTATGGGTTGAAAATTAGTTTTAAACCCATAACTTCTAAAGAATTGCCGTTATCAAAACACTTTTCTATTATAATCATATACATTCAATGGAACTGAAAGATGCACAATTTCTGACATTTTCAAAAGCTGACAATTTTTATATAATGTTGCCAATAATTATTTTTATTCTTTTTTTTATTTAATTACCATTTGCCAAGCTACTCATTTTTAATCCACGTGTATTTAAACAAGTTGAAATTAAGAGAATGGGAAATAAACATAGAAGCTTACATTTATTTACATGTGCTATTCAGATCATGTTAAAAACTGTCGACGTAAGGGATCAAAAATCGATTCTCAACCCCTATCTTCTAAGGAATTGTAGCTATCCAAAAAATTTTAATACTACAGTTTTTCGTCATAAAGATACACTAATTTGCCTAATATAATTAATTTTCTTATTTTCAAACGAAAAGAAGGGATGGAGAAATGAATATGTCAACCCCTCAGCATCTTTATTTCCTTTGAAATAGATGGCTCATCTACGAACTTATCAGCATGAGCAAACATGAACATGAACATCCACATGAACTTAACATGAGCAAAGCGTTATATAGAAATATGTAACCAGATCCAATAGCAGAAATTTTACTTAAGTCTTGTCATGAAAACTATTGCAATAAGTAATCTTCCTATAAGGAATCTATCTAATTAGATATTCTAAACAAATTGGACCTAACTGTTTATCTTCTTTGAATGAATGAATGAATGTCCTATAAATGAACGTCTCGACTTAAAACAAATGATCATGTTTCTCAGAAATTAATATTTTGGGGTTGCTATTGATATATTTGAAAAATTTTAATAAAAAAGAAAAAGAATGCCTAGATAATATGAAAAAAGTAATATTTGAGGCCATGTATTTACTGATGAACTTTTTAGTCTTACAACAATTTATCGCCTTCATATATACTGTAACTGAAACATTATGTATTTATTTTTAAGCAATGGAATAGCTCCTGAGAATTAAATTCGATTTTGTATCTTCCTCTTGCGATAAATAAAGTCTTTCGTATAAATCCCAGAGCTTAAAAAAATTGGCACACCAGCATTATTACCCGATCCTTTTAACAAATTTGTGCACTTAACCAATCAGGAATTTCCGATTCACCCTGACCAACATTCCGCAAACCAACGTCTATCCAATTAAATTACAGTCAGTAATCTCTTGGGTCTCATTTGTAGAATTGAGTTTCTATGTCTAAAAGCAGGAATCTCTTTTCTGTGTGTCATTGTCGAATGTCTTTTTTTAACATTCTTTTACACCCTTTTCTCATTTTCACTCAGTGATTAACATTGCGCAGGGATTCAGAAATAGAGTTTGTGACTGTTTTTATTAGTAGGTTCTGAAAGATACTTGATCAAAAAAAAGTCGCAATGCATGACCATGACCTTCAAGCAAATGCTGCTTTTCTGAATAATTGCCGTTTTCATTTATTACAAGATCTGATTGATTATAATAATCTAGATTTAGATGGATTTTTCATTAAAAGTCATTTCACGAAATTTCTTCAGTTGTTTTTTGCTTTAGACAAAAAGTATGCGTTTCTCCTTGGAGCTTGAGCATTAACTTGATTAGCCAACACGTTAATTTATTACATTTCCTAAAAGGTAATAAAAGAATACGATTTGACATGACTGATAACCTTTAATTGCATTTCTATATTTCTTTCAACATTAGGATAAGAACTCGACATTTTGACAAATCTCCACATTTTAAACCTCCCAGATTTCAAAAATCTCATTTTTGACAAAATGTTTGTGTGTTTGGGATAAGAATAACTCAAAATCGCCTTCAACTAAACCGATAAAAACTTAGAAAATGGTTTTTTAATTAAATTGATTGATTTGTATCATGTTTTGAGCAAAATCCGTTCAGAGGAGATCTATCTAACTGCTCGAATATAAATTAACACAATAACTACAAAACATAGAGAGCGCGATAGATAAAATTTAGTAGAGTTAGCATCTAAAATGCAGATTTTTATTAAATTTTGATAACCAAATATGTTAAAGGGATAAATGTCTGTCAATTTGCACTTTCGCATGCATGTAAACACAATACTTAACTTATTGGCATTCGGTATGTTGTTGTTGTTTCTTATGGCACTTGCCATGGACAAGCCCGCTGTTCAAAGACAGCGATTTAAGCCGATGGGGGAGTATCTCTTGTTTTTTTAGTAGCGCCAACTAGGGCCAAGAGTACGATTTTGCTACTCACGCATCACTCATTCGCTTGCACAACACCATTTTACAGGGGGGCACATTCACACATAGAACAGATGAAGAACAACCATGCCCAAACCGGGACTCGAACGTAGGGAACCCAAATCACGGGGAAGACGCGCTACCCCTATGCCAGGACACCGGCAGGGATTCGGTATGCTATCTTGTGGTTACAAATGCAGCTCCATGTAAAATGTTGGTTCCAATCATTCAGTAAAAGGCATCAAAAACACGTATTCAAATGACATATTCATTTAAAATGATAGATTTACACCAAAGAGCTTATTTTGTAACTATTGTACGTCAATGCTATTCAAGGCATTCACGACCTCCAAGATCCCAATTTTATGCGGTGAGAGGAAGATAAGAAATTTATTGAAGAGTATGTGAGAGGTGACCACTGTCACTGGTTTCATAGATGCATTAGTTTAAATTTATGGATATTTCGCTTTGTCTTATATCTCAGGTAATTTTTATAACTATTTCTAATGTTAGAACTTTTTTTAAACTATCAACTGTAAAAAAAAAAAAAAAAAAAAAAAAAAAAAAAAAAAACACCGCTTTCAGTCGGCAAATATATAGTTTTATTAACTTCCAAATTAGTTTAGTTACATTAACCCCTTGCCTGCCGCGGGCATATATATACGTCTCCGTAAGTCAATGTGTTAACTGTCCCTGGCGTGTATATACGTCTCGCAACTATATACGTGGCACTGGGGACCAAATCTTGCAAGTTATCCTTGGCAGGTAAGGGGTTAATTTTTAGTTTCCAAAAAAATTGTGAGTTGTTTTGAAACGTACGTCGTAATTTTGAACTGAGATCAGATGATGAGAGCGATGTATGGGCTGACATTCCTTTCCCAAGCTTCTGCCTCACACCAATGGGCGAGCAATTATCCCTGAGGAAATATTTAATGTGCACTGGAACCAACATACACAATAAATTTTTAAGGAAACTCAGGGAATCGAATTTCGAATTTGGTATCCTTAATCCCCAAAGCTGACACTTCATCACTTTCACTAGTTAGGCCCGAAGTGATATTTAGTTTTTTTAGGATTATTTAATGCTTCACTTTATTTGTTTCCAGACTTTTCAATCATTAATTATTTTATGAGTAAATAGGATGGTTATTGTTGTCCGTATAGAAAGCAGTAGGAACTGGAAAAATTTTTTTAATACTCTATATAAACGTATCACCAAAATATTCTCAACGTACTGTGTTCTTGGGTAGTCTGGTGGCGTGATTTCTCATCACTCGCCCCACGATGGGAAGTTGACCTCCTGCACTGATGACAATGTCTGGAGTCTCTCCCAAAGAAGATGAATGCGCTCTTCTAGGACTTCGAGTCTGCTGACCTTCTTCATCCTCTTCTTCTTCGAAAAGGGTCTCACCTGGTATGACTATGCGATCTAATGGGAAATATAGCAAGGTTAGACAAAAATTCATTAAATTATCTATTTTCGATGGCAGATTATAACATCCATTAAAAAAATTTGCAATTTTACTTATTGATCTAAAAAAATACACTTCGGATAATTTATTTAGTTAACAGCAATTCAAAGCGACAATATTTGGAAGTTAAGCTGATATCATTATTCGCAATTAAACAGAATGGAGTATGATTCTAATATTTTTTTAAATAATTGACGTATCTAAGAAATAATTTTATACTACAATGGCAGATATTTTGTTTTATAAAATTTAATAAATTTACATAACTTATTAAGTTAATTAAAATTTTATAAGGAATTAAGTTTAGGTTTTTATTCGAGTTGTATAATTTTATTCCCCAATAATAGATATTTTGTTTTATAAGTTTTATATTTATTGGAATAATATAATTTTATACTCCATAGCATATATTTTATTTTATACAATTAAATAAATTTACATAACTTGTAAAGTTAATTAAAAGAGACAGGCCTCCAAATACATGCTATATCCTTTAATGACAATGCATTGCTTGTAACTTTCTATTCATTAATAGTTTAAATTGTCAGTAATTGTTATTAAAGCTAAAGAAATATAAAATAAGATGCTTCAAAATAACTCCACATCTAATATTATTAGGAATCTGTCAAAAAGAATCCATGCTTTTTAGTAATATAGTTGGAAAGTAAGATTTGAAGTTGAATTTTTTAATGAATGCTGAGGCAACAATTTCTAAACTTGGCGTCAAATTTGGAGAATTTGGCGGTAAAATCACAAGTTTTGGGAAATTCAAAGAAGAAGGTCCTATTTTTGTTAGGAACCGAGATCCTGATATTCTTCTGAGGAAGATAAAAAAATTTATTGTATGTTTTCGCGTTTTAGATTATTTTTAGACTGCTTTGAAAAGAAAATGAATTGTTGCGCAAAAATTTCTATCTACAACTCAAACTTTCACAGTGAAGACTGAAAATTCGAAAAAAAAAAAAAATTTAACTCTGCGTTATGCTATGCTTTTTAAAGACAAAAACTTTTTTCCACAAAAGTATTTATTATATTTATTAATTATCTTATAAAAATCTTAAATTTATGCAAAATTAACTTAACATATAAGGAAGTAAAAAACGTTGATGCAATTTAGAAAACAATAATAAAGGAATTGGAGAAAAAAAATAAGAATTAAAAGGAATCAAAAACTAAGTTTTATTTGAGTTAACAAATAAATAGATCTTGTCTAACAAAATTGGCGACTGAATCCAAATGTAGACTCATGTCGCTTTCTGTTTATTATGTTCGTATTAACAAACTCTAGTTATTTAGTGTTAATTTTAAGTGAATAGAGATTCAAGCAATTATTTCTGTTTAAGGGTAATTTAAATGTCTTATTCAAAACTGAAATACAGAAGTGACTATTCAACTTATTGCCTATTAAATACATTATGTTTATGAAAATTCCATGATAATTGGGTTGAAGGTTTTCATTAATTTTCCAAATTGAGGCGATCATTCTTTTTCTAATTTTTTTTTTCTTATATTATAGTGAAAAAATTCACAAATTATCGTATCTTGATACAACGAGTTTTTGTAAATCCCACAACTCAACGTTACGCTTTTCTCTGCGGCCCTGGATTAATTAAATAATATATTCCTTTAAAAGCAAGATTTCAGGATTCTTATTTAATTTTAAGCTTTCAGTATAAAGGTAGATTTGAAATGATTAATTAAATGCTCAACTGCTTTCTTTTGTTTACAAAAAAAAAAAAAAAATCAACATATTTTAAGACTTAAAGAATTTTTTTTAATGTTTTATTCTTATTTAGATATTTTAATTGCTGTTTAAGAAGCAAACTCACTTCTGAAATGGTTTCGAGGCGCGCTCACGCAGTCACTCCTGGGTATGGGAATCCTGGGTGGGGCAGCCCTGGCCGGGGCGGGAAGGCCTGCGCCCCTCCTGGGACTACACCACCTCTGAGGCTGACGCGATCGCCTGCTGAAAGTGGGGCGAAACATCCTGGTCTGCGCTTTCAAGGCAATCAGGGTGGAGTACAGCCGGGAGGGAAAGCTCACTCTCAGCCGCTTTATCTTGTCCTGTTCCTACAGAAAAAAATATACTATTGAGAAAAGAATGTGTTTTATAAAATTTGTCAAATTCAATAGGGTTGAAGAATTTCATCAATTTTAAAAAAATTACAGTATATTCAAACTTTTAGTCCAAAACACCGTAGCATGATACTGCTTTAGGTTTGATTTATTTAACTTTTTTACTTTCCCATATACGTAGTATAGAAAAAGTATAGTAATTGTCAAAAATCTCGAGAGGTTTTGACGAATCTCTAAGTTTCAGACGTCCCTGGATTCGGAAAACACATTTTTGGAAAATGTCTGTCTGTCTGTGACAAAGATTACTAAAAAAAAGCCTTGAGCTAGACGATTGAAATTTGCTATATGGTCTTTACACCAAATTTGCAGATATTTATCATATTTTAAGAAAAGTCTGTTCAGAGAAAGGCTATCTAAATATAAACGAGCATGGTAACTACAAAATGAAGAGAGCTAGATAGACTTTGTATCGATGCACAGAATTAACAAATCCAACAAGAGATTGATCGTCTGTCGGTCTGTGCTTTCAGGACATGTAAACGTGATAATTCAAAGACTTAATGACTTAAATATATCAAATTTGGCATGATATTTTGTGACTAAAATTGTAGTTCTGTCTGAAATTTTTGTTTCAGTCAGGTGGGAAGAACGGATTTAAAACACAAATTCGATTTTCGGATACTATTAACCGCATACCTGATATTAATCGCCAAAAACCTCGCCAATGATGATACGATGGATTTAGTAAAAATGCTAAATTGATGCCAAAAGTTAATATTTCAAAACTTTTGTACGCCAGTGCCATGCAAGGTAAGTTTCTGGCAAGATAAGTTTATTAGAGAGTGTGCGAGAGGGTTTTTGAGAAACCACTATCACTGGTTTGTATTATTTTAAATATTTATTCTTAATCATATAGCGACAATAATGTGCATACAAAGACATATTTAATATCATTACAATGAGCTTGTGCAGTATTATAGTTTTTAAAACGATTAAAGATATTGCTGTAAAATATAGTTAAAGTATTTTTTAATTCATTCAAATTAGAGGAAAAAAGAATTGTGCAGAAATAAAATTACTATTATTGAAAAATTTAAGTTTGAATTTTAAAACCATGTAAAAAGAGCTTTTGTCAATGCTTGAAGGAATATGTCAAAATTTTGACTGAAAAGTTAAATAAAATTTTGTAAATCCTTTTTTTATGAGAACCCATCACCCAAGAAATAATTGTAATTGGAAAATGGCAAATTTGATACCTTAATGTTCAATTATCTGTCCCGTAGAAAATTATGGAAGACATTTTCATCAGTAATATTATGTCAGCCCTATAAATATTATCTTGGTAAAAAAAATTAAATTTTAAAGATTTTATCAAATTTAGAAAAATTTGTTCATACAAAATATTAGTTCTTAAATCCCTTATTGATAAAAATTTAAACATGCATGCTTATTTATAAAAAATTAGAATTTGGCACTAAGTTTGACTTTTTATACCCTCTTGTCAGTTAATTGAGAGTGATTTTAATATCCATGCGCATCACACAACTGGAAATTTCACGCTTTATAAAACATTTAAACTCAGTGTGATATAGTTTTAAAAAAATACCCAACACAAAATTAAAGTAATAGTTCTGAACTATTTTTCTTGTTCGTTTCACAAGGAAAAAGTAAGTCCGTAGTTCTATTACGAAAATTATCACTTCTTGGCATTGAAAAAAAAATAGAAAACCTTGTCCATGCAGAATTTAAAAATTATCATATTTATTTTTAATTTATAAAGTAACAATACTGCAATAAATTTTTGTATTTCTCACTGA
Source organism: Argiope bruennichi (assembly GCF_947563725.1). Lineage (NCBI taxonomy): Eukaryota > Metazoa > Arthropoda > Arachnida > Araneae > Araneidae > Argiope > Argiope bruennichi. The sequence continues at coordinate 112,932,075 of NC_079156.1, forward strand.
TTTTTTAATAAAACTCTGAACAAAGATAAAATTATGTATTAATAAAAAGGTACGTTTTTTATTTAAATGTACAGGTAAACAAGAGAAAAAAATCTAAAAATTCTTTTTTTGACGATGGGCATCCCCCATACAAGAATTCAAGAAAAAAAAATTCCGAAGAATAACTGTGGATTCATAACAAAAGACAGAAAAAATATGCAACTGTTTGCTTTTATGGTTACTGAAATTCTGAAAGAAAGAAAAAATCTCCATATTTTATCCAACATTTCCATTTAGCTTCGTTCGTTATCACCGTGATGTCACGTTTATTAAAAAAAAGTGGTATTTAAATTTTGAAGAATGGTTCTTGAGATTATTGTCAAGTTTTAAAATACCTTGATAATGAGTGTGGTTTTTTTTTTTGTTGTTGTTGTTGCTGTAATTTCTTGAAATTGATCTGGTTGACTCACTAATAAACGAATCTGAAATCGTTTTATTAGTATTTTGATAAGAGCTAAAAACGCTCTGTAATTTATTTACACCATACTGTTATAAAATTACTTTGACTTTAGGTAGAGATATTGATATGAACCATCGTAGATATAACTCATAATTAAAGTTTGCTGGAAATTATTAGTTTCTTTGTCGTAATAATTAATAGTTAAGAATTATTTATACGTATATATTAAATTAAAATCATTAAAAGAATATTTGATTTTAAAACATGGGGATGGTAGCAAGGGGCAACGAAACTTACCTTGTATAAGACATCTTACTTGAATCAAATGGGTTAATTGATTGATTTCCTTTTCAAAATTACGAAAACTCCACTGTACTAAAATAAAGGCTTCTATACGATGCACATCCAAGGCTTATAGCAATGTATTTAAAAAGCAAATCTTTGAATTTAATAATTCAACTAAAAGTTTAGTTCAATAATCCTTACCCTGAGTGTAGTCGCTGCTTCCTCTTCATAGGCTATGGCGACAACAGCCAGAGTTAGGTTGATAAGATAAAAGGAACCAAAGAAGACTACAAGCATAAAGAAAAAAACGCTCGTCGGACCTGTCGTGGCATTGATCTGAAAAATAGATATTAGTCAATTTTAGTTCAATCTACGTAATACCATGTCCAGCCCATTCATTCAGGATGCTATCTCAAGAATAATTTAGGCCAATTTCATCATAAACCTCATCGGTGAACGCTTTGTTTTATTTCAATTCAATTTTCCTTTCATCCTCCCTAAGCAATCCAAACCTCTCGCTTCCCATACGTGTAACTTTGTGTGGTGGAACACTGCATATGACTTCTTGTAATCAGAAACAAAGAATTTGTCTTTAACATCAATTTATTGAGCAATTTTTAAAACTTTAAGCAACAGTTTAAAACATGTCAACTATAGGAAAAATTTACTATAAAATGCACCAGCCCCGGCGAGCGAGTGAGTGATTGAGTGCACCAAAGTGAGGGTTCACGGAGTGCCAGCCACAGGAAGAAGCTACCTCCGTTCTATGCGGGTACTAAGAAAGGCTTGACTTAGAACGGCAGCTCTGAACTCCTGACATCTCTCTGGCTAGATGAGAAATGACCAGTAGCATGTGCTTTGAGGCTAGGTGGAGGAATGAGTAATTGAATTCCATCTCCTGTTTGCTTTCATACCAGAAAGTCAAGAACTCCGATGTTGGTGAAGTTATCATGCCAATTATTAAGCATTCGTTCCAAATGGTACATTACTTACTAGTAAGGCGGACTGAATTCCCAACCTACCACTTTACACAATGCCAATTCTAGCTGTTTCTAGCATTAACAATCCGTTTTTGCATGGAGCGATCATTTTTCGGTACTTGGAATGATTGTAAATGATCACATGAATAAATATCCTTTTCGAAATAAACAATAAAAAAGAATTGGGACATTTTTTTTCTAATCGAGATAAATCTTTCTAACTTGGCTCGTAAAGAAAACTAAACTTGACTAACATAAAATATAATGAAATGAACATAATAATACGTAAACATAATTCACGTCAGTTAAAGCATTGGAAGTATTTGTCTATTTCTAACGGCTTAGAAGATAGCTATCATAGCAGGTTTTGAGTGGACCTTAATATAATTCTCATTAGATGCCATTATTTCAAGTATCTTTATATTTTTCAATCAAAACATGATAACGATGAATTCTAGCAATAGTAACAGTACAAATATCAGAAATACAACTGATTGTAACAAACTCCTGACTATGAATGAGCTTTATTCAAATTTTTATTATGAGGTCCATCTTTTGAAAAATGTTTAACCTTAATGTTTTGACCTTAAGTGTCAACTTGCAATATTTCGAAGATTATTCAGATGAATGTAATTTTTTAAATGATGTTTAAGACAAAAAATAATAAGGTTAGATTATCCACTCACTTTATTGTAGACATCTTCCCAGAAATCCAGTGTAATGAGCTGAAAGGTGGTGAGAATAGACCACCCGTAGGAATCGAAATTGGTGTAACCGTAATTCGGATTTTCACCGATTCCAGGAAGACACGTGTATCCCTCGGGGCATCGCCTGAAAGGGAAAAAAATGTTGACCTATAAAATGGTTATTATTTAAGAAGATTCTAGGTTTCTAAGGTTTCTAAGGATTCTAGGTTTTCTAATATAAATTAAACTGAAAAAAAATTATTTTAGTTTTTATAAGATTTGTTGTTGAAGATGCCATTTTAATTCAGAATCCATGGTTTCCAATAAGGGAAGTTTAAAAAAATAATTTTAAAGCTTAAAAAAAAAAAAGATTCGTGTACCGCTACTACTTTGTGGATTTTTTTTTTTTTTTTTTTTTTTTTTTTTTTCATTATTGAAAATTGTTCTCAACAATATGTATTTCAAATCAAAATTGTATCAATTCCAATCTTTTGAACAAGAAAATTTTTTCCTGAATTAATATTTAACCTTTAAAAAATGCAGCATTATTTTCTGTGATATCACACGAAAATTTTTGTATCTTAAAATGTGCATTTTAGAATTGAATCTTCATTGCCCAATTAATAATAAAATTAAAATTAAAATTACCCAAAATAATTTAAATGTTAAATAACTAAAATAATGAAAGAATACTGACATCATTACCAAAATTATTTATCTCTTTATCTTTTAATATCATTTTATCTTTTTATTTTCCTCTTAAACAATTAGTTATAATTTTTAATGAAATCATAAAGTTCGTTGCACAGAATTATACAATAAAAATTTTCAAGATAAGAATAATTTTGGATAAAAGTAATTTTTTCAATAATTCAAGATTGGTTTTAAAAATTTGAAAATGTTTTTATTTCATTTCTTTACACCAATGTTAATTGTTTGTTTTTCTTCTGCTGAGACATGTATGAAATGCTATTAATTTATTATTGAACATATCAGCTTCTGTATTTCATTATTATATGCAATAAGTAGTGATAATTATTTGTTAAACAGAAAATAAAAAGATTTTTTATGCACAAAATTTAATTCCGTATGCCTGTGTTCGACGTTACACAAGTATGGCGTTTTTATTGTCTTTTTGGTAATTTTGGTGGCTGCAGGTCAATCGGTCTCTCCTGCAGAGAGCCAACACACATTTATCTTTATTATTCGTAGAGATTTTGAAACATGTTATGTTAACAGTTTATGTTTTAATTTAACTCAATTTATATTCGTAAGTTTTCATAATTATGGTTAAAATAATTGGATAAAATGGCTTTGTTTTCTGAAATACATTGATAATAGCTGTGACATGTTTAAGTTAGCACATAAGCATTTTTTTCATAGAACTCTTTGAAGCAACTTATATAGAATAATAAGAAATACAAAATTTATAATATTTTTAATAGTTTATTGTAAACGATTAGTGCGATTCTGCTTCAATATTTAACTAAATATTTATTTTGCATTTCCCACTTTTAATACTTTGCGACAAAAAAAAAAATTAGAAATTTAGATTGCTTTGAGGTATTTATAAAGAGTAAAAATTTTGTGTTTGTGTTTTATTTTCATAAAGGATCGTCTGTCAAATCAAATTAGTATTAGAGTTGGTGTTGGATATAGATATTTTGCCGCCCTAGGCTATATGCAAAAAGAGCTCCCTTTTTTAATAAGACAGTCAATTTAGTTTCATGATTTGGCAGATATTTTTCAGGATTAATTTTAGTTTTTTTTTATTTCATTAACTTTTTGAGTATGTATTTGCTTTTATTTATTTAATACTAGCCGCCTTTGGCGACCAGCCGGTTCGCCAATCTTAATGTTCGTTAAAATTTTAATAATTAAATATTTTATGCAATTTTTACTTTAATAGCTTCTTCATCAAAATATTTTAAAACTTCAAATTTTGATTATCATATAATTCATTCATAATATTATAAAGGCCTTCAGTCATAACGTAATATGTATCTCTCTCATTTTCTGTTAGCACCCGTAGAATTTATGCTTTAAATTAAAGTGGAAAGAATTTATCTTCAATTAATATAATAATATTTTTTACTGAAACAAAGCATTTTTTTATAATCTGATTACTGAAAATAGAGTCACTCAGCGTTTAAACTTTATGGGCACTAAAGAATATCTTTTTAAATTCATGTAATATCTCAAGAGTTGGTCAGCAAAATTTTCTTAGATTCATTATGAGCAGATCGATTCATTAACAATGTTCAAATTTAAATGCATCAAACACTAAGAAAATAAAACGAATCGTTTAATATAAACGGTTGAAAACAGGTTTTAAAAAAACTACTTAAAAAACGATGTACTTAAAACTATAAGCATATACAAAAAATATATAACTAACATAAATACAATTTACTTACAAAAGCATGCAACTAACCCAAAAATAATTTAAATCGTCCATTGATAACGTTGTCATGGCAACAATCAGAACAGAATGCGCATGCGTGAATTTTCTTCGCCGGTTACGTAACGCAAATACGCGATTTTTTCTACGCCAGTTGGGGTAACGCTATGCGGATTAGAAATTTTTAATTTCCTTTATTCTGTTTTATTTTAATTCAAAAGTACTTCAGAATGAATCTGAAAGATTGATTCATTAACAATGTTTAATTTTAAATGCATCAAACATTAAGAAAATAAACGGAACCGATTGAAATAATCCGCCGAAAAATTTTAACCCTAGCCTCATTACTGTTGGGAGAAAAAAAAACTGAAGCCTTTCTCGTTTGGCGCTGGGGATAATGGAAGATTTTTTTGGCGGAAAAGTTGGCGGTGGGGAAAATGGAAGATTTTTTTGGCGGGAAAGTTAGTTTTTAATTAATAATTAAAATTCTAATTAAAAATTCGAAAAAAGAAACCCCAGGTGCACATTCCCAACCTCCAAGGTATACATGTATTAAATTTGGTAGTTGTATGTCAAACGGTCTGGCCTGTAGAGCGCCAACACACACACACACACACACACACATTGAGCTTTATTATAAGTATAGATAACTCTAGACTGCCTGGCTATATGGGTACACACATTACTGAAGCAGATATTCAACTTTATAAATATTCTGATAATGTAAGGGAACACACAGAAGCCTGGACAATATTATATTTGATAAAATGTTTATATTGCAATTATATTTTATTATTTATAGAATTTGTAATTTCTTTATTTGAAAGAATTTATTTATTTGACAAATAACGAAATATAAAATTTTAAATAGTTTGCGAACTTCTCTGAGCCTAGTATCTAGGCTCCTGCCTAGTTGAAAATCCGCCAATGAGTAAAAGAATCAATTGAATAAAAAATGCAAATCTGAAATGCTTCATAATTTATCTTTTGATACATTACAGCATTTATGCCTGTTTTAAAGATACTTTAAATCAAAGCAAATAACTTTCTCCTTACCTGGATCCTGTCTTGTTTCCGCAAACAGCGGGCTGGCCATCATTGTCCACAAGCCATGAGGATTTGTTGTGCACGTGCAGGGCATAAGCTCGATGAGAGAAGTTCTGTTGGTAAGGGAAGTTCAAGACACATTTGTGACGTAAGAGACCTACGTAAAGCTGCGAGATAAAAAAAATTGTATTGGTACGAAAAATAAAACGCAATTCTGTTCAGTTAGTAGTATTACAAATTATACTTAAATTATTAAAAGCAGACCGGCATAGCCTGTTTGGCAGAGCGTTTTATTCGCGTCCCTGCATCCCTTAGGTGTCGAGTTCGAACCCCATCGGACGAAGATTCACTGCTTGCTTGGTGGTTGACACGCGTATAAATCTGTCGTGCTCACAAAGTCCTCCATGTCGAGAGTAATACCATTAATACCTCAGGACTAAATTACGATCTGCGAATGAAATGTATGAATGAAGTCCGCCCCGTAAAAAGGGTTGTGACGTGTGTGTAACTAAGTCGCTCTCTTGGCCCTAGATGGCGCTTCTATAAAAAACAAGTGGCGCTCCCCCTCCGACTTAAAATCGCTGTCTTCGTAACAGCGGGCTTGTCCATGGCAAGTGCCATAAGAAACAACAACAAATTATGCTAGTGCAAATTAAAAGTCTTTCTACAAACATTGTTATAATGTAATTTTACTTTCTCGTACAGGAAGAAAACGCACTGTAATCATCAAGAAATTAGGAATCGAGATTAATGAATGACCATGTTTCAGTTCTCCCTAAATCCAAAAAAAAGAAAACCACATTTTTGGATTATATCTGTCTGTGAACACGATAATTCAAAAATACTATTTTCTAGAAAATAAAATTTAGTATATGATTTTCATATCAAATATGTAGATTTCTATTAAATTTTCTAAGGAATTCATTCAGAGGAAAAAACCCTAACCGTTTGTCCTGGGAATGGTCCAAATGAATAAAATAACAATAAAATGTTAAGAGCTGGGCAAATAAAATTTGGTTCTAAGATTAAGTATCTCAAGTGTAGATCCGCATAATATTTGTGACCAAATCCATCAAGAGGTTATTCATCTATCGGTCTGTATTTTATTATGCATATAAACTCTATAGCTAAAAAAAAATACAAAGACTTAAATAAAAGAAATTTGGTAATCCCCTGATTACAATTATAGTTTTATGTAAAATTTTGAGTTTTTTTATGCGTTAGAAAAGAGGCATCCTAAATACTTATTTAAATTTCTGGTATTTGTGTATCAAACTCATACCAACGATTAATAGCCAAAGAATGCATGCTAGATTTACCGGGTTGGCAAAAAATCCGTAAAAAGTTTAAAAATTCATAAAACCCGCAAAATGAAGCAAAATAAAAGAACGGTTTGCAGATTTAGCATCGATAAGAGATTTTTTTTTAGGTAAAAATAAATTAAAAAAACAGCCGATAGGTAGCACTGGTATGAACGATTTAGTTGGAAATATGCAAATGAGATAGGCGATTATAAATACTTACGCTCTAGATCCAGAATCAGTTCTCCGTTGCATGCTATGTGGAAAGGATAAAGCTTTATTGGTGAAGCTGTTTTACCTGAACCAGGAATCAGCGACTGTTGCACTGCATAAAATCCAATTTCAGAAAAATGTGAAGAATATTAAAGGCATTTAACAGTGCCAGCCTCATAAAGTTTGTTCAGCGATTTTAGGAACCTGGATCGCTGGAAGATCATATAAGGTCCGGACGACCAAGTCTAATGCAGACGCGTTCAGAGTGCGTTGCAGCTGAAATGGGAACATTAGCTTCTGAAACCGTGGCAGGAACTAGCAGTGCACGAGAAGCTAGTGTGGTGAAGAGCTTATAAGCCAGTTAACAAGTGCGAAGCACGGTTAATTGCTTTTGTATTGTGGTCTTGTTACTTGGCTGCGAAACACAAGGTCCCGGGTTCTATCCCCGCTCATAACAAAACCGCTACACTATCAAATGCTTGAGATTACCACCATCCTGGATATGCAACATTCTTTATCAGTATCCATACGAATTACAATCTTTCCATGAACTTTTAGCATCGGATAAAGAAGACTGCACTAGACTAGCACTGTAGAGAGAGAAGCATTTGTGAGGTGGGCTCTTTCCAAAATTGAAGAAGATCCCTCCTGGATCTTTAATATCTTGTGGACAGATGAAGCTCATTTTTCGCTCCATGGTGACGTTAGTACACATAACTGTCGCATCTGGGCGACGTCAAATCGACGAGTGTATGCTCCCAAAGTCATAATGTGGTGTGGGTTCACTGGTTCCTTCATCATAGAGCCCTTCTTCTTTGAAACACAGTGTCCGGTAAATGGATGGAAAACGGTGACAGCAAATGCTCTGCGTTATTTAACGCTTCTGCGCGAAAAAGTTGTTCCATGTTAGAGCGAAAAAGATGCGCTTTCTGCTATTACATTTATGCCAGATGGAGCAACAAGTCACACTGCCATTCCAGTCAAGGAATTCCTGATACAGACGTTCGGGGAAGAGAGAATCATTAGTAAACGTTGTAAGTTTCCATGGCCTTCTCGGTCACCAAATATGACACCAGCATACTTTTGGCTATGAGGAAATTTAAAATCCCGGGTGTATCGATTCCGTCCATCCAATCTGTCGGAATTAAAAGATTCAATCCGCCGAAAGATGTCATGTATACAGACGGGCACGCTGCACTCTGTCGTTACTGGTTTTGTGACACGCCTGCAATGGGTAATCACATGTTGTGGAGTATGTGGCAATATGTTGAACACATAAATGATTTGATAGTATTGTTTTTGTTGTTTACGTGTCTATTCTTTCACTTATGTACGAAACGCCACCTATCGGTTGTTTTTTTAATTACCTTTTTTTTCTTACCTAAACAAAATCCCGTGACTTAACAATGCTAAATCTGCAAACCGTTTTTTTATTTTACTTAATTTTACAGGTTTAAATGATTTTTTTTTACGGACTTTTTGCCCACCCGGTATTTAAAATGCTATTTTCACTCCACAGATTGACTTCTTGCAACCGTTGTTAGTCGGTTTTATTTACTCGACTATGAAACAGAATTCTCATGGGTGAAAATAAAACTCTGAGTACCTATAGTATAAAAACAGGACCGGATTGGTTAACCTTTTATTAGAGAGAGTATGCGAGAAAGTTTTGGGCAGACTGCAGCCACCAGTTATAATTAAAAATCATCATTACAACAATCTGTAAATTCTATACTAAATGTCGTCTATAATGATAATTTACGTGCCATTTGATTAAAACTGGATTCCATAATGCGAAATTCTTGTAATTAGTAATCTCTTGCTTATAACAAAAAATAAGAAAACACAAAGAAATCGATTGTAGACTTCCGTTAAATAAATTATACATGACATATAAGCATTTGTACATTTTTAGATCCTATTAATAATAACGACAGACACTTACTTTTATCTATTGCGTGCCGTAAAGAATTAGGAAAAAATATCCACCACTATGGCTAAATTCTATAAAAAACATTTCGTGGCTGACGTTTTATGAGACACGTTCAAATAGTATTTTTAACTTTAATTCATTTCACTAGCTAATTAGATCTTTTCTGGATTTTTTTTCATAAATTAAAGTAACATTATAAATTCAAATTACAACTTTCAAGCAAAAATGTTTAAACTGTTAGTTTCCACGAAATAAGCAGAAAACAAATTGCTCTGAAAAATAAATACAATTATTAAACCAAATTTTATTCTAAACGAGTACCTGTCGGCATCGAGAAAACCCTCAAAATTGATTTAAGTTGCATATACAGCTGCTAACATCACACACTGCAATAGAATTCCGCTAGCTGCTCCCATGGGTTCTGAAAGTAATTGTTGCCCAACCAGGCAAAATGGAAATGGCATTCATTACTCTGAATTAGTGCACTTATCTTTCCAAAAGTAATCAAGGTTACGAATTCAACATTTTCTGAAGTGATGAATTCCGTTGGGAAATGGGTATTATTTATGATGAAATATTTCTGAAAGTTCATATGTACTCTATTCGGATGCGCATTCATTTCAACAAAGCATCGAAAAAAAATTATAATATACCAAAATAAAGTGAGTAGTTTGAAAGGACGTAATAATAATATTCCGCGATTTTTTTTTCCAGCTTATTATCTGCCAATCCGTTTTGATTGAATAAAAATAAAGAGAATACTTTGGTTGGTGATATATTTTTATTTCGATTGCTATATTGAAGGCTGAAGCTGATTATGAATACACATGTATGTAAGTAATATATATGTATGTAGGAAATAAATTATTTCCAAATGTGAAAAAAAAATATGTTTTGGTTTTGAATTGATATTATGAAAAAAAAAATCTTTCAAGTTAATAAATTCTCATACATCTTAGAATGGTACAGGTTTTATCAGATAATCAGCATTACACAAAAATTGGTAAAACGATTTATGCAATAACAGAATTACTCGCCGCTGGTAGACTGGTTTCCTGGAGGGTTTGGGGTTTTTTTTTTTTTTTGGCTCTAAAGGAAACATAGCAAATCATGATCCCTTCTTTAATTTAGTCCATGTATTGAAGTTGAGTCAGATTTCTGCTTCAAGCTCTTTTAGATGCTCCAGAATCATTTTGTTCAACAGAAGCTGCCACGAGCAAGCCTCGCTATACCTCGAGCAAGACAATAGAGCGTTAGAAGTTACACATGAATCTTCAGAATTTTATAACTATAATTTAAAGAGATTGTAAATTTAATTTTTATCTTTATACGAAAAAAATGGGTATTCCTCCCTCTCTCTTTTTTTCTCAACCCTCAAACCCTCTTTTTTTTGTGAAGAATTCTCGATTTATATGCTTGATAAGATTTGCGAGACCAAACATTATTAAAATCACCACCACAACAATTTACATGCATTTTGTTTTTCAGTATATTTGGGGAACCTTAAGAAGATTATAAAAGAAATAACCTTTATTTATTTATTAGAATTCTTCTGTTCACCATAGTGTAGTAAAAACATCGTTGATTTAAATTCAGATATATCGAATACGATGAATCAAATCACTAAAGTAACAAATAATTTATCTGAAAATGCGTTGGCAGCTCTTGTTTATAAATGTACATATTTCAACTTTGCAGTTACGGAACTTCCTCCCCCCCCCCTTTCCTTTTTTTTTCTTTGAATACCAATATTTCTTCTCCTAATTTCCAAAGTTCTGTGTCTGGTTTAAATTAACAAAGACTAATCCCAATAATAAATCATTGAAATCTCAATCACACAAATAAGAAGACCGTCACTAAATTTGCTTTTGGATAGAAATGGAAAAAAATAATATTTGGTAACAATTATGGAAGCAAGCTGTTTCGAACTTGTCTAAATATGCAAAATCAATATTATAATAGGGACTCACTTGTAAGGCTAAAAGTGCAAATACCATCAGACAAAACACTGTAAGAGTCATCACCTCTGCGAGCATTCCCAACGAATGTAGCATTGCATTTACAATGGTCTTTAGCCCTGAGAAGGAAAAAACGAACGCCACTAAATAATTGAACAAAACACTGGCGCGTTGAAAGTATTCAGCATTTTCAGAAAAATGTGAAATGAAATTTTACCTGGCGTAATAGAGACAGTTTTGAGAGCTCTCAAAACTCGAAAAGTTCTAAGGCCAGATAAATTTCCTATGGCCATACCAAAAGCCTGCAAGCACAGTGTGATGTATCTGAAAAAGAAAAGAGCCTTACATAAAATGGATGTTTTTAAACGACCTTTTGCTATAACTGCATCAGTATTTAATAACTCTTTATTTCTTATACACTACAGTAATATCTCATGCATTTTAAAGTAAATTAAGAAGGGTCATATAATCAACTAAATGAGTCGTTGATATGAATGTTTAAATTTGAAATTGCTTAATATTAACATAATTTAGTCATAGTCACATGATCAATAAAACTGCACATGCCAGATAATACAAAAATTTAGGAATAAATACAAAATACAAATTTTCGGAAGTAAAAAGGAGTTGCGTCTTCGCACTCATCTAGGTAGAGCTTTTAATATTTTTATGTTTTAAATATGGTAAATAAATTTATTGTCAGTTAATATGGCCTTATAAAAAGGATTCAAATGAAGCCTGCCATCTCTGTACATATGAAAAATAAGAATAAATTGATTGATGAATATCCAAATATTTTAAACTAAGTGAAATACTTGTAAATCACGCAAGAGGATGCAGTGAATGCCAATCAGGATTCGAATAAACATTAGAAATAACTGTTAACCGCAAATTGTGCCGCAAAATATATCCAAAAAATTCTGTTTGTTTATCCAAAAAATTATGCAGAAACGGAATTAGGATGCGTTAGCATCCCATTCGGGCATTAAAATTTGCAAGGTAACGGGTAAACCTTTTCTCCAAGTTAATAGCAATATTTAAAAGAATCAACTCAGATCCACGTGTTTAAATGCACCGTGTCAGTTTAATATTGGGATCCCTTGTGAATTTTCCATGAATAGAAAAAAGACATGGACATGTAGCACATAATTAGTAAAGCAAAATGGACTCATTTATTTGATGAAACACGATGTTTTTATTGGTCCTGTGTTCTATGATGTCATGGAAATAGTCTAGATGTTGTAATGTCCCAAAGAATGGAGGTATTTAAGCAAAGGAATTTCAAGTGTATCGTTTGATACTTGCATATTTTTCTATTACATTTGCTTAAAAATTATTTTTAAAAAACTCTACGCTGATTCATAAAACTTATATTTCAATATTATATAAATATTTAATTTCGTTACTCAATATCTTTAAATTATCAATAAATTTGTATTTCAATATTCCTGTGTTAAAACATAAATAGATCCATGAATAAGTTATTGTTTACAGATAGTTTTATCTTTGTTTTACAAAACTTTGTTAAAAAAATAAATAAATGATTGTAACATGATAGACGTGTAAGTCTTTTTTGTAAAGAGGAAATGTAAATTTTAATTGAAACTTTTCATTCGCACTTACCCAGATAAAACTACTATGAAATCCAACCAATTCCATGGATTCCTCAGGTATGAATACTTATTCAAAATAAAACCTTTGGCAATAACTTTGATTATCATTTCTATAGTGTAAATGACAAGGAACACGTATCTATATAGGATGGAAAATGCAAAATAATTTCTTCAAGTAATATATTGCTTAAATTTAAAATATTGCATTTTTGTACTTAATAAGAAAATTTATTAAATAGATCAGTTTAAAAATTCCAAGTGATATTGTATTATTTCATGCAATATGAATTTTAAAAATATAAAATAAGATGGCAAAAATCGTTTATTAAAAATCAGCATATTAATTAAAAAACGTAAAATATCGTTTGCTTCAAAATGTTTTTTTGAAATATGAAATGAAACAGCAAAAATCGTTTATTAAAAATCAGCATATTAATTAAAAAACGTAAAATATCGTTTGCTTCAAAATGTTTTTTTGAAATATGAAATGAAACAGCAAAAATCGTTTATTAAAAATCAGCATATTAATTCAAAAACTTAAAATATCGTTTACTTCAAATTGTTTTGTGTAAAAAATTTCTAACATTCCAATTTTTTTAATGCTATAAAATTTGCAAAAATTAAACTTAATTATAAAAGGAAGCAAAAGTAAAATTTTATATTTAGTATTCTAAACTGCATATTTTTAAAAAAAATCTAGAAAATTATTTTTAAAGATTCTTTCAAACTAACTCACTCAGTTTCTTCTATAGGTTGAGATAAAGCAAGGAAGACACAGTTAAGAAGAATTGTCGTCATGACTACCAGTTCAAAATACCTAAAAAAAAGAGTCATTAATTGAAATGATAATGTTTAAATGAATGCATTCATTTTTACTAATGACTTTTGTTTTACAAATTTATGCAGTTTTATGGCTTATTTTTAGTTATCGATTAGTAATTAATGGATGTTTATTGATTTTTCAATTTGTAGATGATTTCGACATCGTGAAGAAATTCTTTTGAATGGAGAGAATAAAATGAAGTGAAAATAAAAAATTTCTGGGTTTATTGACAAAAAATAATTAACTTGCACTACAGAAATTCTATTTTTCAAAATAGTTATTTATAAGTTCAGATAATTATTAAACTGAAATCTTTTTTAAAAAATTTTGCGAATATTATTGTAATAATTAATTAATATTCCATTAGAAGAAATAATAAAAGCATCAATGTATAATAGAATGTATATTACAATGTATAATAGAATGTATATTACAATGTATAATAGAATGTATATTACAATGTATAATAGAATGAATGTATATATTTGGAATTGTTACAAAAGTAAAAATGTATGTAAAATAATTTATATCTATAAAGACATTATTTAAGTATTTTTCAGTATTTATAATTCTATTTTACCTGTGGCAAGAAATACGAATGGCAAATCTTCTTACTATAGACCAAGGACTGAAAAGAAATAGAGAATCTTCTGCAGAATACCTGTATAGGTAGTAGCTGGAAGACCTTTTAGCTATCACACAGAATGTCTGGAAAAGAAAAAAAATCATAAACCCCAAAATTATCAATAAATGGATATTAAGTTTAGATTTCTCTCAAATCTCATTTGTGTTAAGGGATCAATCTTCGAGACATCACAAGCATATGCCAAGCGTCATGCTCTTCATTCGCCTAAAAAAATGCGCAATAGATTTAGAAAGAGTTGGCTTGATAATGGTTATTAAAAAATAATAATTGCTTTTCTGAATTTAATTAAGGCGTATTTTGCGATCATGGTTTAGGTCCATTTCTAACGTGATTATTTAATTACATTTACGTTGCCAAAGTTTAACTACTTTAAATCAAATCTGTAGAAAAAGAGATGCAAATAGAGATGTTGTTATTTCTTATGACACTTGTCATGGACAAGCCTGCTGTTACGAAGACAGAGATTTTAAGCTGGTGGGGGAAAGTCTCTTGTTTTTATAGTAGCGCCATCTAGTGCCAAGAGAAATACTTAGTACACACACGTCACAATCCCTTTTACGGGGCGGACTTCATTCACCCATTTCATTCACAGATCTTAATTTAGACCTGAATCAGAGAACGATCACCCCTGATCCAGTATCCCCAGTGGCATTACTCTCGACATGGAGCACTCTGTGACCACGCCAGATTTATACGCGCATTTATATACGCATTCCAAGCACGCGAGGAATCTTCGGCCGGCGGGGTTCGTACTCGCAACCTAAGGGACGCGAATCCAACGTCCTACCAACCAGGCTATCCCGGCACTGACTAGCATACCAAGTCAAATCTATTTGAAGTCTCATATGTTTTATATGTAATTTCGGAATTTTCACGTTTATTAGTTGTTCCCAAAGATTGATTGCGATATTTTGGTAATAAGATCTTGGCTATGGAATCAGAGGTTTCAATGGCCTAATTCAACTTCTTCGCAAATTCTGACAAAGAGTATCCAACTCTTCCCCTTGATGTTGTACTGGTATTTTGAAAAGGAGGTATTAATTCAGGCGTTGTTCACAATATTTCAACAAAATTCAAATTAAGAAATGTCTTCAAAAAATGCCCCCTTGATGCGACAAACCAGAACGTTAAATTAAACCATATCCAAAGATTATTTCCATTCAATTTGTTTTACAAAAATTGTTTGTTTAGTTTGCGAACAATGTTTGAACTAAAATGGTGGTAAGAAGTAATTTTGCATTCAAAATTTATCCTCTAAGTATAATGTAAATAATATTAGTATTTGACGCTGGTAATCTTCTCAGAATCAATCTGCTTCCCAGCAGATTTAATAAAAAAAATAGTTTAAAAAATTTTTAAGTCTAAGAAAGTCTTCTCAAGAGCTGTAATCATTATGATCTTTTTCTAGAAAATAGAAGAAAAATTATTGCCGATAAAGCAATTTGGTAATTTATAGTGATTTAAACCGCAAGATGTAAACTTTTCCTTAGAAATTTACAGTTTTATAAAATTTGAGCAAAGTTTAAAATTTAGTAATTCTAAAAAGGACATTGAAAACTTTAAAAAAAAACTAATAATTTTATAAAATTAAAATATTGATAAATTAATTAATTACCAAATATAAATATTCCGTTTCTTACAAGAACTAAATTCATCTGAATTCTATGCTGGAAGTAAAAGGACAAACTTGTATTTTCAATGAAATAAATGAGTCATGTATTAGAAAACTGTAATAATTTGAAGTCTCTTTTTATTTTATCTTAGAATTTTCTATAAGAATAACTTTGTAAAAATTATCAATAATTTGTAGAAATTATCAATGCTGAATTAATCCTTGCATTTTTTTCTTTCATTTCTTTATTTATTATTTATTATTACAAATTATTATTACAAAACATCTTATTGCCATAAAATCAGATGTACATGTATTTTTTCGTGTTAAAATGCATTCTTGCAGATGAAACATAGACATAATTTCTTTTCATGCCTTATAATATAAAAAAAAAAATTATGATTGATTAAAATTATTTACACATAGTTTATTAATGCAAGTATATTATGAGAGATCTATCATTAAATAAGAACACAGGATAGTAAAATTTTAAGAATAATCTTTTGAGCTTCGATTTTTCGTCAAGAATACTTATTATAATTTTTTTTATTTTTATTATTACATAATTTATTAAGATTTGATTATTTATCATTAGATTAGAAAACAAATTTTCTTTAAAAAATGGCAGCATATATTTTGACATAAAGACTACAATCAATGAAATTCTATTAATGGATCAGAGTATGGTATGTCAGCACCGTAACAATGAATGTTTTGTCAAAGGCATTTAATAGCACATTCAAATAGTTATCTGACATTTAATTTTCTCATAAAATGGATCCATAAAGAAATGCAATCAATTAATTTTATTTGGGAAGCGAAAAATGAATACTTTACAATAGAAAGTGGCAGAAATAGCTTCTTTGTATTTAAAAAAAAAAAGTACGATTTTCAGATTATCTATCACGATTTTGTGTGACATTAAGCTGTGTCTGCGAATCAAATGTCACACGAATTTGTCTTTTAAGGATAATACTACCATGTATCGATTATCGGAAGCCTTTAAGAAAGTTACGCAAAAAGTAAAATAAGGCTAAGTAACAACAAACTTATCCCATGCTAATGAAGCTAAAGATGAATTAGTTTCTGGCCGTCTATTTTCAACGCACGGAACAGTTGGCTGTAAAGGTCATGGGCGGGAATCAGTAATGAGGCCGCCGGACAATTAGAACACTGGGTGGTGCTGGCCACGGAATGATGTCATCTCGTCAATTACCCCTTGAAGGTAATAACGCTCTCTCTCAAAATTACCGGTGGCTTTTCATTTTTAAGAAGAGAGTGGGAAAGACGACAGGCTGGGCTATCAAGATTTTTGATTGTATTGCCATCAATTAAAGACAGCACGCACGAAACATGGAGAAAAAATATTTTTCTTTTCTTTTCTTTTTTTACCTTCATTTTCTAATATTTCTTCTTGAAATATGATTAAAAATGTATAGAATCTGTGCTTCGTTTGTAAAAGATATGTTCAATTTCATTAAGTCTGAAGATTTTAGTAATAATTTATGGACTTAAGTCATTCACGAATTTAATGCCATCCAAATTCTGTGTCTATTTTTATTCTAATAAATAGTAAAAAAAAAAAAAAAATAGTGACGGTTATTTTATGATTTTTCTGAAGAAGATTTTTTTTTTTTTTAATCTGACCTAGAATATACGAAACGATTTTTTTTTCTAATCTGACCTAGAATATACCAAACGATTTTTTTCCAAATGTGACTTAGAATATACCAAATGATTTTTCCGAATGAAAGCATATCTTCTTTATATCATATTTATTATTTCGAAACCTGGCGTTACAAATGACTTCATTTATGTTGGCGATTTATAAATTTCAAATTATCATTTTGTTTCAATTCCTTCCAGTGGGAAGTATGGTAATTGCTAAAACTATCAAAAAAAGATTTGTATTTATACATAAACATTTATATGATAAAAATCATAACATTATCAACATGCTCGAGATATTTGATTTTATTGGATCCATGAAATTTTTATTCCATAATATTTTGAGTAATTTACATTTAATAATATTTTGAGTAATTTACATTTAAATAAACAAATATTTCTAATTTCCATTGCATTTAAAAATAAACGTTCTCACCTGAAAGCTTGCTTACTGAATATAAAATGTATGTTTTTGGATTGGTACTAAAATCCATAGCACTTTATTTATATGAAAAAATAACCAGACAATACAACATTAACGGTTAACATTCTAGAATAGACACAGAATAGAACACTCTAGGATATTAAACATATAGGAATAAAAATGTCAGTTATTGTTACTTAATAAGAAAATGGTTTAAAATATATTGGCATTACATCCATCAAAATAAAACTTTTGTTTATTTTAAAATATAATCTTCAATTTTAAACTTTTTCTGATGGATTGTTTTATGTGATAATCAACATGGCTATATTTCTCTCAAACAGCAATTAGCCATACTGTGAATTTTGATTAGAATTGAAATACCTTATGCTTCAAAGTAGTGACAAGTTTTCCGTTGGTTTCTATCGAGCCTTACACATTGAGGTAAATAAGATCAATGACGATAAAAAAGAAACATCAACATGTATTTGCAAAATATAATGTTTATTATAGCTTATATGTTTATTTATTATCAAGTTTATTATTACTTCTAACTCCCTTATATAAAGCATGTTTCTTAGAAGCATTCTGAAGTTGAAGCCCAATGAAAGAGACAAATTAATTCAAAAATAACTTTCATTGAATTTGTTCGATAAATATCATAATCTAAATCTGTTAAAAAACATTTAGCAGACGATTCCTTTTCAGACATTTTATAACTGCTACTATTTTTATTTTGTTAAAATATTATTTAAAAGTAAAAGCAAACGATTTTTTCTTTGATAAACATATATTGTTAATATTATTTCGTTTATTTTTTGTTTAATAGCTTAGGATCAATGGTAAACCTTCTAGAATCTGGCAATGTTTGTAAGATACGCTGTTATGTTGAGAAAATAAACAAGCCGATGGAATTCTAAATTGCTTGGAGTATTATTTTACCTTTAAGAATTTAAGATGCTTTGCAAGCTATATTTTGAAGCTTAAGAAAACGGGTAGTTTTCTAGAAAGCATGCAAAAGAATTATATGTCTAGGAATATACTCTATTCTGAAGTCTAGGATTTCTTTGTATTAGTGTAGCCATTTTCATTAAAAATGTTTCTTTGGAAACAGTTAACACTGAAAAAAGAATAAGAAATAGCAGATATAGTCTACTTTTAAAAATCTGAATAACATTAAAATTCACTTCATCCAGAAATAAACACTAAAAGGCCAAAAGGTGCTATAAGAATTAACAAGAGCTTCAACAGAGGGCATGTTGAATACGATTTATTACTTTCCTACAGAACAAAACCGAGATTTACCTTATCGAGTCCGAACTGACCAATGTCCTCCAGGGGTGTGTAGAAAATCTTGGCGGGCAACAGATCAGGTGCTATGCAGACACACTCTCTTTCTGGTAGGTTAGTGGCGCGTTCTCGACGGAAGCCGTGTTCTTCGCGTCGGGCCTCCGCGGACCGACAACGGTTCTCCTGTCGGGCCAGCGACTCACGTGTGTAGGGCACCAGGCGGAGGCTGCCTGCAGACCAAGTGCCCTCCTCCATCTCTGCCTTCAATCACCTGCTGCAAGTCTGAAATATCTAAAAGAAAAATTCATTAGTTTTCATGAAAAGTGAAACAATTCTATTCCAACATGATATCAAGGAATCAATAAAACCTCAGCCAATTATTTTGATTAATTTGTGGGTAGAATTAAATTTGAAGTCCTACTTGCTACTTTCTGCAATTTGCATCAGAAAGAAGTAGAATTTTTAAAGGAAAAATTAAGATAATAATGAATCTGAATTATGAAAATTAAATGTATGAATTCTTTCATAACTAATATTTTTTACCATTAGAAAGTTTTGCTTTAAAGTTGCTACAAGTGTGGAGAAAAAAAACATTTTTCCTTACCGAATACAAGATCAATATAAACATTTTTTTTCACCTTTTCTTTTCTAACCGAATTGCATTCAATCAATTATTTTATTGTTTTTGCTAAACAATTCATCTATATTATTCTATTAAAACACATAGATAAGAATGACTTAAATATCTTCATAGAATTAGTGAAAATCAGGAGTGTAAAATGAATTCATTTAAGAAATGGAAAATTCGAAATTTACAAAATATTTTTTTTAAATTTTAATTACAACAATTGTCAGCACATGTTCCCACGTACTTTTAAAATAAAACGTGTTTAGAAGTTAAATTATTTTATTTTCTTGTTATAAATATCAGTCATAATAAGAAAATTCTTATAATACTTTCTTATTATAAGTATTATAATCAGTCTCACAATTGTATACGCTAGAGTTAACTTATGCATTCTCATTAGTTTGGATGGAAAGCAACTCTCTTCCGAACTCGTCTGTTAATTAAGGTATCCAATTATGATAAAAACATCTGATTTACCGACTACTTCAATAAAAAAGAAAATGTGGCTTTTTTTTTTTCTTTTGCAGATTACATTTTTCCCTTTCCACAACGGCTCATCATTTCCTCCTAATTGTATTAGAAAAAGTTATAGCGATTATAATATACTTTATCTGAAGCAAAGTCAAAATGGGGATAGCATTCCAAATAGAAATTGGCTTTATAATTGTAATATTTTGAAATTTTTCTGTGTTTTCGCATATAATACTGTAAAGTACATTTATAATGTGAATTTTGAGAAAAAATTAGAATGCCTTGAGCATATATAGCAAAGAATTGGAGCTTTTTTTTTCAAAAACTAAAAAAAAATGCGCAAAAGAATTAAGTGGAAACGGAAAAACTGATCTGTCTTTATATTGATAAATTGCAAAACTGCGGAATTATAATTCGTAGTAGCAAAGACAACTTATAAGATATGCAAGCTGCAATTATTGCAGTGTTTTCACAGTTATATTATCAATAAACGAAGTTGTCAATAGTTGGCGAAAGTACAATTGAGCAAAGGTTTTTGATAAGTTCTTCAAGTATGAGAAAATAGAACCCTCAAAATGCATAATAGACATAATAAGGCTTCCTTTGTTTAAATTGTGTGATGAACAATTACTGTGTACATGTCTACACAGAAGAAAAAAAAAGAAAATACAGATAAATATTTTAATGATATATTATGGAATTCCGAAACAGCGCAACATCATAAAGTTTAAACATAAGTAAAGCTTATACTTATATTTTAGTTTAATTAAGATTCTAAAATTATATTAACGACTTTAAATAATTGAAAGTTGAAAATTGGAAGTTACTTGTTAAATGGAATGAAATTAATTGAAAATTAGCTAATTAATAATTTCAAAAGCAAAAACTCAACGGAAAAAATTCTTTTTGCCAACAAAATGAAAACGCAAGCAAATAAGAAAAAAGAAGATTAGATCTATTGCTTTGAGAACTTTTAAACTCCTGTGACTATTGGAACCATGTTTTTCAACCAAAAGAAATATTTAACTATTATTTTTCTCAGCTTGGCTTTCCATAAAAAATCCCTCATCGTTAATACAACTCAAAAACTAATGAAGATAATTACCTGAAATAACAGTGTAAATGTAAAATTATATAAGCAGTGAAATGAGGCAAAAGTTTTGTAGTTGCTGATATCCTTTTTTATTTATAAGTTTTCATAAAGGGTGTGCCAGAATTAATGTAAGATTTGAATTTGCCACCATTTGTGCAGTAAAGTGTTGCCAATCCTATTTAAAAAAAAACATTTGACAGCTGACAGCGTAGGGTTAGTAAAGATGGAACGTTACACGATACAACAATGTGTTTTCATTATTGAACAATATTTCAAAAATAATGAAAGTCTGTCGGCTACAGTTCAAAAACTTGAGAATTGACCTTCTAGATTGTGGGATTGACACCATCGGATTTCTTTTTATGAGGTTATGTGAAGTCAAAGGTCTATGCCAGAAGCACTCGTGCATAAAAGGAGGAAATTCAACGCTGTATCAACGAAATTCAACCACATTTATGCAAAATGGTCATGGAAAATTTCGACAAAAGAATGCGTATGTGCCAACAAAACCACGGAAGTTATTTGTCCTATATGTTATTTCATACATAATCGTATCCTATGTACTTTACGTTTCAATAAAAATGTAACACTTTAAAGTAGAAAACTGTGTTTTTTATTTAATTAAAATCTTCTCTTAACACGTTGTTCTATAGTGTAACGTTTCTTTTTTACTAACTCTACTCTGTCACTGTTTTAATAGCCTTGTCAATACGTTACTGCATAAAAGGTGGCAAATTCAAATCTTTCGTTAATTTTGGGAAACTCTTTATCGAAATTCAATTGTAAATCATTTGAAAAAAAGGCATATCTATATATATTCCCCCCTAATTTATTTACATTCTTTGGACCATTTTATAAACTAATATTTCCTATAATTTTTATGCAAAGAAATTACAGTTGCGGCATTACAATTTAGCGTATACTGTTAAAGATTTTTCACAAGTTCCACTAAAATTTACTACAATTTTCCTTCCTTCTCAAAATCATTATTATATTTATAAAAATAACTTTTCCGTCATTTTCATGTTTACAATTGCCAATGCTTCTAAAAAAATTAAAGGTTTTTAAAAGATCCAATTTCTTAAAAATTTTGTTCTGAATGTAGTCGGTTACTTTAAAAAGTATTTTATCTAAACACTGCATTGTTACGATATCTGCATATTAAAGAAACTTGGTAAATATATCATTTTTCAAGTGTAATTCGTTATAAATAATTTATCAAAGGAGAAACATCTGCCATTGCGTGACACTTATACTCTCTGTCTTGCAAGAGATAATGTAAAAAAGTAGGTCATAAAAATTGTACTTAACGTAGAAGTTTGAAACATCATACGTTTTGAAAATATTCTTCTAGAATCTTATAAACATTTTAGCTTGTCGGATTTTTATATTAAAGAGAAAACGAGTGATAGTAAAAAAATAAATAATAATAGATTGTTAGCATAAAAGTTTATAAAAATATTTCCGGATAATGTAAATATAATAGATATTTCAGAAAAAATCATTTAAAAACTCTTTACACACTTTATTATTACATTTCTGAATTACCTTTACCACTATTCTTCAAAATGCAGTTATTATTCTTTTCCCGTTTAAGTAAATACATTTTACTGGAAAGCAAATACAAGATAATGGAGCTGCAAAAAAATATGTCACCATACGGACGAATGATGGTAAGCTACCTGATTTGAAAAAGTTAAAAAGAGTTAGAATTTCCATAGAACATTTGTATTTCAATAGAAATACAAAATATTTTGTAATTTTTATGTTATATATAGTAAATATTATTGAATTACTTCGTATTAAAAAGAAATTTTAAAGCTTTTCAGGCTTTAGGAAATTCTAATAGCTTCTGAAAGATTTTTTAAAACAAAACTAAATTATATATTTTGTTATTTTACAACTACAATTCTCTTGATTTCTAATAATCTGAATGACGTATTTTTATGCTTTTAAAAGTATTTTATTTTGTAATTAAAAGTAATTAAAGAGAGGATGAATCTCTATTTCCTGGTGAAGAATTTATGAAATAATAATGTACGAGTATAACTTTTTTTACAAATAATATATTCTTTTAAGAATTCTTGATACCATTTCTGATAAATATGTTTCTAACAATCAATCCGAAAAAATTCAATATTTTAAATATTTATTTAGTGCAATTGAATTGGAACGTCTTCGTAAATATTGATAGTGAATAATGTATATGTTACCGTTAAAGTATATAATGCAGTTATTTCATAGAATACCTAGTTATTCCATGAAATAACTGATCGTGTCCGTTAAAGTGTGTAATATGTTATTAATTTGACACTTTAACTCGTTATTCTATGAAATAACTAGGTATTCTATAAATTAACTAATGAGAGACAGTTAAAGTGTAAAATAAACAATTTATCTAAAATGTAATTAAACTAATGATAGACAATTAAAATGAAAAAGAAGCAATTTATCTAATTTATTATCTAATTATAAATGGTATTTATGGAAACTTATCATAAAATCATTTGTTTCAACAAGGATTACTAAAATGACACTTGGAATGACAAAGAACATTATTTCTAAAACAAAAACATTTTTTATTTCTAAAACAAACAAACAAAAACATAAATGCAGTAGGGATGGAAGGTAAATGTATTTGTCGTGCGAGATATATGATATAGATTATTTTACACTTTAACGGGCTGCAGATCGTTATTCTATGAAATAACTAGTTAAACCATGAAATACAAGAGAGTTTTACACTTTAACGGATACGATCAGTTATTTCAGGGAATAACTAGGTATTCTATGAAATAACTGCATTATATACTTTAACGGTAACATATACAATCTTGATGTGAACAGGAGATCTTTGCATGCCTATTTCTGCATCGATTTTTTAAACCCTTTGTAAATTAATGTGATTATTTCATATTATTTTTCAATCATATGTTAAATGTTCCTGTGCATGCCATTTATTTCCAAGTTGTTCTTTTTTTTTCATATAAGAAGTGACACTGCATTGTTATGATGAAGCGGCATATTTTACTATTTTACGTATGGCTCAAAACAGCATAATGTGACACTATTAGCATATTTCAGATAATTGGAAGAAGAATAAAGTGTGATTTAATGATATAAAAATACAGTTATGCCCAATTTCAGTTATATTAAATATTCGTAACGAAAATCAATCCTAAGGATTATATGGAGGACGTTTGCACATTTTCAGAACAATTTCTGTTTAAAAAATGTATGGTTGTTTAATTAATTTGTAAGATGTAAAGATTATTTTTAAATATCCGAACTGGTAGCCTTTTTTCTGGTCTTTAAGTCTTCATAGTCGAATGATCGAAGGGCTTTTCATAAGATTTCTAGAAGTATTGATTTTCATTCCTTTTCTTGTGTTTCCAGAATCCATCAATTGAGGTAAGTTTACCCCTAAAATGTTGTTTTCAACAGACCAAAGGCACAATAATTCAGACACCACAAGAAAGCACCTATCTCAGTCATCTTTTTTTCAAGGAATTCAGTGGTACTTTTTCGAAGTATGACTTGTAGCTTTGCCTTGATGAAGCTTTTCCTCTTTGGTGGCTAATGTGATAAAGAAGTGGAATTTCTTTTGTAATTATCGAACACAAAGCTTTCTATTAATATGACGTTGAATTGATTTTAACTTTTTTTTTCATTATCTTGTCTTTTTACTTCCAACAGTTGGAGAACACTGCGAAAATATAATATCCTTACTATATTTTTTTTTCTTTTTTTTTTGCAGAAGAACCAGAATTTTATATTTTTTCCCTTTCTTTTTCGATAGTAAATAAAATTTTCTTGTTTAAGTATTTAGACAAACTCAAACTTTTATTAAGAGTCACTATTTACATTTATCTCTTATTAAGTACATTTAAATAGATAGATCTTCTATTAAATAGATGCAAGATTCTATAAATTTTCTGCGTTGAGTCCCATGCCTCGGCAAAAACAAGTGAACATTATATATTTAATCTTTTAAAGTTGTAAAGTCTTGATTTATTATTTTATTTATTGTTGCTATAGACATTTTTAAAATCTTTGCAATAAATTTCTGCATCGGAAGAATTTTTCTTATTACTACCAATTTCACTTTAAAAATATCCGAAATGGTATACAGTGCCTCAAACAATTGAGAGTACACCTTACTTTTAATTGATAAATCCAACTTTCAATATAAATAACACATTGCCAAGAAGTGCAAACATGTCTTTTACACATAACAAATGGTTTAATTTAAAGTAAAAATAAAGAACAATCAACGAAAAATTTCTAAATTGAAAAGTTTAAGAAGCCTTTTAAATAAACATGTGCACATTTTTCCCTCAAGAAATTGAGAATGCACCAATGAAGTTTTTGTAATATCTTGCATACAAAGAAAATGTCAATATTTAGTTACTTATCCTTTGACTTTTATAATGGCTCCTAAATGTCGTGGTACCGATTCCACTAACCTTTTGGTGGTATCTGAAGATATTTTACCCCATTCTTCTTCCAACGTTTGTTTTAAATGGGTTTCGTGTCTAATTTTGTGTTTTTCGACCGCTGTTTCGAGTGTCGTCCACAGATTTTCAAGGACATTGATGTCGGAGGACTATGGCGGTGTGTGTAACTACTGTTTACAATGAAAAAGACATCACATTTTGACGTTACGTGCATTCTGTTTGGGTTGTTATCCTACTGGAAAACGAAATTTCCTTCTAAACCCATATTTTTAGCACTTTTCTTTAGATTGTTGCAAAATATCCAAAGTATATCCAAGTAAACCATATGGTTCATAATGCCATTTGTAAAAATTAAATTTCTCTCCCGGATCAAACAATTCAACTCCATACCATGTCGGAGTCTTCACCATGTTTAACTGTAGGACGTACGTTTTTTTTGGATCCAAAGCGGTATTTGACTTTTTCTATACGAAGCGACGGCCATCACTGCCAAAAATGCTGAATTTACTTTCATCATTAAATATAACTTTCTTCCAAAAGTTATTGGCCTTCAATTGATGAGTGATTTCTGCTTATGATTTGAGAAGTTTCTGCAGCAAATTTGACTACACTTACTTTAGGATAAGTTTTGATTTTTTTCAAAATTTTCTTTTTTGCGACATTTTTCAAAATAACTTTTCTTCCTCTTGCACATTTATTTTCAATCAATCCATCATTTTTAAATGATTTTTTTTGGACACAAGTGTGGTTTTTACCAACAATTTCAGCTATTTCATGATAATATTTTTCTTTTTAAAATAATCTTAATACGAATTTCCTTGCATCAATACTGTTTTCTCTTCGAGGAGACATTTTCCAATTAAAAATATCGCTTTACGTTCATCTAACAAAATTAATCACACAAGATATTTAATAGGTTTAAGAAAAGATTACACAAACTTAGATTAAAGTAGCAGTCAAGTAGAAAATATTTAGTTAAAAATGTGCGAACACCTTCTGTACTCTCACTTTTTGGAGGCAAAAATCTGCATAGGTTTATTTAAAATACTTCTGAAACTTTTTAGTTTAGAAATTTATCGTTGATTTTTCTTTGTTTTTTCTTTAAATTAAATCAATTGTTATGTGTAAAAATAAAAACATGCTTGCACTTATCGGTAATGTGTTATTTATATTGAAAGTCGGATTTATCAGGTAAAAGTAAGGTGTACTCTCAATTGTTTGAACCACTGTATATCTTCCCCTATCTATTTACCACGTTGAAATTTTAATAGCATACATTTCATAATGTCTTTGAATAATGGAATAAGAGTGTTTCTCTTCAAAAAACGCACACTTATCTTTCCATCCACAGCTTTTTGGAAACGACATTTTGAAAAAACAAGTTTAGAAGTGGCAGACGATATTTCTCATTTCAAATAACAAGCGACTGCCAGAAAACTTTATTCGGAAATATTTGCTTTTTTTTATATATTATTATTATTATTCTTTATCGGATTCATTCAAAAAATGTATAAATGCCATTTGTATTTTTACATCTCGAACAAATTCGTAAAAACAAAACTAAGAAATCAAAAAAAGTTTTTCAAAATTTTGTTTAATTTTTAACCTGAAATATTGTAGGGTAATAATAAAATTTTAGAATTGTTTTTTATTGTTTTAAAAAGTTACATTGAATTATGGCAACGATAGCGAACGCAAACAAATTGATTTAATATCGACCCAGTTTACACATGTTTAAGTTCAATTACTAAAATAATGAACAATATTATTTCAAATATTTTGAACAATTATTAAAAGTAAATTTAAAAAAACTGTACGAAGATGAAATTAATATAATTATAAAGCAAATTTTTAAGTTTAAAAGTGATGCAAAAATAACTTTGGAACAATTATATGCTTCGAAGTTAATGAGGAAAGACAATAAATATCGATTAATGTTTAATTAAAAATCTGATTAAAATTTTGAAACCTTTTCTCTTAGAAAGAACTAATACTTATTTTTCCACAAATTTTATAGCTCTTAGTTCAACCGTCTGTCCTGTACTGCATTTAATGAGATTTGTAATCATACATGTCGCAATTTATGGATAATGTCCAAATCTATAAATATTATCATTTAAAATTGAGAAAACTATTAATGTGTAGAAAGTAGCATAAGGTAAAAAATAGAAATCAAGTGTTATAAAGTAATTGAAATACTGTACCACAATTTACAATAAACTGCCATTTACTTAAACTTCATGTCAGTTCAATGGAACTATTAATATTCAATCCTCGTAGTTCCAAATTATATTCGCTTTTACCAATGAACTGTGTTTGAACAGGTGATTATTTTGAGACTAGTCATGCTATTTTATATTTACTCAAAAATTTTCAGTGTTTAATCTCCATCTTTCAAACGATGCTATTTCTATAGCTTTCGAATTAAAAATCTTATAGGCGCAAATAAAGTTTCTAAGAAGATATCAGAAAAAACCTTGCTTCAGAATCTCCCAAATAGTGTTAAAAAAACTAAATCTTCGTAAAAAGAAATCACAAAAAATATTTCCTATGTCATCTTCTCAATAATTAAAAAAAACATTTTTTTCAAGTATTCTGAAAATAGCAATGTATCCAATAATTAATATCAAACTTCGAAATATTTAACTTATTTCATTCTCGACAGTCCCATTGGAGAAATATATCTGCTTTAAATATTAAGATACATTTATTATAGTTTGTTTTTTTTTTGCCAAGTATTGATTCCATAATTCATTGCTAAAATTTAAACAAAATCTTTTGCACGTTGTTTCAAATCAATTATCATTATCTTTTATACTGAATATCTTCTAAAAGCTTCATAAAAGTTGGTGAACAGCTTAAATATTCTAATCACGTCCGAACTCCCGCTTTCAAATAAAGCGAGGTAGTTTTTTTACTCTGCCATATTTTCTTTCATTGCTTCGTTAATTTTTTTTTACCTGCTTAGGCTTTGAATTCAAGTATGTTCATCCTAATCCTGGGCTGCAAAGAATGATTTTAATTCTTCGAACCAAAGAACATAGTTTATTTTTAAGAAAAACATAGCATACATTTCATAATGTCTTTGAATAATGGAATAAGAGTGTTTCTCTTCAAAAAACGCACACTTATCTTTCCATCCACAGCTTTTTGGAAGCGACATTTTGAAAAAACAAGTTTAGAAGTGGCAGACGATATTTCTCATTTCAAATAACAAGCGACTGCCAGAAAACTTTATTCGGAAATATTTGCTTTTTTTTATATATTATTATTATTATTCTTTATCGGATTCATTCAAAAAATGTATAAATGCCATTTGTATTTTTACATCTCGAACAAATTCGTAAAAACAAAACTAAGAAATCAAAAAAAGTTTTTCAAAATTTTGTTTAATTTTTAACCTGAAATATTGTAGGGTAATAATAAAATTTTAGAATTGTTTTTTATTGTTTTAAAAAGTTACATTGAATTATGGCAACGATAGCGAACGCAAACAAATTGATTTAATATCGACCCAGTTTACACATGTTTAAGTTCAATTACTAAAATAATGAACAATATTATTTCAAATATTTTGAACAATTATTAAAAGTAAATTTAAAAAAACTGTACGAAGATGAAATTAATATAATTATAAAGCAAATTTTTAAGTTTAAAAGTGATGCAAAAATAACTTTGGAACAATTATATGCTTCGAAGTTAATGAGGAAAGACAATAAATATCGATTAATGTTTAATTAAAAATCTGATTAAAATTTTGAAACCTTTTCTCTTAGAAAGAACTAATACTTATTTTTCCACAAATTTTATAGCTCTTAGTTCAACCGTCTGTCCTGTACTGCATTTAATGAGATTTGTAATCATACATGTCGCAATTTATGGATAATGTCCAAATCTATAAATATTATCATTTAAAATTGAGAAAACTATTAATGTGTAGAAAGTAGCATAAGGTAAAAAATAGAAATCAAGTGTTATAAAGTAATTGAAATACTGTACCACAATTTACAATAAACTGCCATTTACTTAAACTTCATGTCAGTTCAATGGAACTATTAATATTCAATCCTCGTAGTTCCAAATTATATTCGCTTTTACCAATGAACTGTGTTTGAACAGGTGATTATTTTGAGACTAGTCATGCTATTTTATATTTACTCAAAAATTTTCAGTGTTTAATCTCCATCTTTCAAACGATGCTATTTCTATAGCTTTCGAATTAAAAATCTTATAGGCGCAAATAAAGTTTCTAAGAAGATATCAGAAAAAACCTTGCTTCAGAATCTCCCAAATAGTGTTAAAAAAACTAAATCTTCGTAAAAAGAAATCACAAAAAATATTTCCTATGTCATCTTCTCAATAATTAAAAAAAACATTTTTTTCAAGTATTCTGAAAATAGCAATGTATCCAATAATTAATATCAAACTTCGAAATATTTAACTTATTTCATTCTCGACAGTCCCATTGGAGAAATATATCTGCTTTAAATATTAAGATACATTTATTATAGTTTGTTTTTTTTTTGCCAAGTATTGATTCCATAATTCATTGCTAAAATTTAAACAAAATCTTTTGCACGTTGTTTCAAATCAATTATCATTATCTTTTATACTGAATATCTTCTAAAAGCTTCATAAAAGTTGGTGAACAGCTTAAATATTCTAATCACGTCCGAACTCCCGCTTTCAAATAAAGCGAGGTAGTTTTTTTACTCTGCCATATTGCAAATTAAATTCTTAGTTTCTTGTAAAAAAGAAAAGGCAGTTTCCTCTCGTCCAAGTAAACACCATTTTGCTTACAAACCGCCTATAGGATTTCTCTGTTGCCGTGGCAACAGAAAAAACTTTGGCAAAGTCTTTAATCGTTTATTCGGCGCGATAAATTGTCCCAATCTTTTCCGGAATGGAATTACTAAATAAAAATAACACCAATCGTCTGTTCGGTTATAAATAACACTTGTATGTGTTAATCGATTGCTGCTGAAGGCTCTTTCATCGAAGGGCCTTCGTCGAACAAAAGTGGGAAAGAAGGATTGGGCTGTACTTCTCCGAAGTGTGGAAAAACTTCCAGCTGCATAAGCAAAGGGTGTAGTTTCTTTATTTTTTGATGGGTGTTTTTTTTTTTTTTTTTGTTCTGTTTATTTATTGAATGAACATGATAATGACAATATGAGTGAAAAAATAAAGCAATTATAAAAATTAGGTACTTGAGGAGGCTTAAGGACATCTTATGAATAAAATACGAGGAGGATTAAAATATTACACGAAAAAATTGATAGGGTTACTTCGGATTGTGATGAATAGCATATAAGCCAGTCAACAACTACGCTGCACGCGCAATTGCTTTTGAAAAATGGTTTAGTTACTGGACTAACCACAAGGTCCCAGGTTCTATCCTCGCACATCACATATCGCTAAAGGATAATTCTCCATTGTCAATTAGGAATTTAATCATGTTTATGGTTCTTATTTTTGGGAGGCTGAATTATTAAAAATTCCTTTGTACCAAAGACTTTGTGCAAACCAAGTTTTCTAAGGTGCCATGAAAGAGTTAAAGGGCAGGATGTTGCAAAGTGAATGGGGTGGCAGACTTCTCCACAAAGCAAAAGCCATCCTCTAATAGATGGAAACGGTGAAGAAAAGAAGGAAATGGATCATATCCTGTGACAAATATGATTTCTTCACTTGTTCAATAGAATGGTTGCAATTTTAATGTTTTAATAACTTTATAAACAGAACGACCAGTATTTCCACTCTGCCAAAGGTTATGCCATTTTCTTATAAATAATATCTGTTGTTTAAGATGGCATCGGAGTAACGCTGACAAAATATTGCATCTACAGGCTTGTACACACCTACAACTCAAATTCCCACGAGCAGCGATTCGCAAGTGTGATCGGGATATTTGGTTCATCGCCAATCAAATCCTGTCGGTTTTTACTGCAATTCAAGTGTGAACATGTTCGCGTGTATTCGCCGCTCCCTGCGAGCCTCTAACGAATTTACATAGTGAAATCTGCAAATCAAACACTTCTAAAGACCCTAACTCCACCTTCTCTTTCTCCATTGTCGAATGATATAGGGTGATGGATGGATCGCAATATGTTCACTTTGTTTCCGTTGTCTATGTTAGGCTTACCATGAAAATAATTTCATCGAATGGATCGCGAGCAACAAACGCACAAATTTATATGCGTTTTAGCTTCAAGGCTACATAGATATCAGTTTGTCATGATATTTTATATCTGAAAACTATTTAAACAAATTGACTTAAAAATCAGCGAAAAATAAGTGGCTATCAAACTCTGGGGAGGGAAGATCAGGAATTTACATTACTTAAGAGCCCAAACAGGGTTAATCCTACCGGGAAGTCCGTTTTTAAATACATTTTCGACAAGATAAAAAAAAATTCTGTTTATATGAAAAGAATAACACTGGGAATGTTGTTCCTTCTGCATTTTTGCATGTGTAAATAATATAGACCGTTTTGCATTAATCCCCGTAGTTAGGAAAGAGATTCGAAGATAAAACCTCTTCCCATTGGCTGATTAATCCAAATTTCGATGAATACCTAGAATTTTGATTTCAAGACCACATCACCAATTTTACTTATGTGTTTCATTAAAATTATGAATTATTGTATTCATAAATATATGGTCAGGCAATCTTTGCATTAACGAATTTTACTTAACATTCAGTATAAATCTTTCATGTAGGAGAAACATGATTCCAAAGCTAAATTTTATATGCTCAGAGATGTCTAAAGCTAGAAGTTAACCGAAGTGTAGAGATCGAATTTTTCGATTCTTGTAATACTTTTCTGCTCAAACATCATAAGCGAGAAAGAGAAAAAGGAAGAAATTTTTCTTGAATAATATTTTTCTTTTTTTATATAAAATTTTAAAGAAATTAAATGCATAATATTTAATTTTTACTTAATTATATCATAATTTTCTGCTTAAGCAAATTAATTGCATTATTGGTCGTGTTTTTCTTAAAAATAAACTATGTTCTTTGGTTCGAAGAATTAAAATCATTCTTTGCAGCCCAGGATTAGGATGAACATACTTGAATTCAAAGCCTAAGCAGGTAAAAAAAAATTAACGAAGCAATGAAAGAAAATATATACTTTCTATGCCGTGAATAAATTGCTGTTTTGAAAATTATACCAATTCTAATTGAATTTCTATCTATAAAAATAAAAAATCCAACACATAAGCTTTATAATAGCATTTTATAGAATTATTTATCGATTTACAAAATCAAAATTATTTCAAATTGTGCTCCCATTTTACGGCACCTTTATTCATGTATATATAAAATTTAAAAGCGCTCTTTGGTAAAATAGTTATAACAATAAAATATCGATATTTATTTACATTCAGTTAAAAAATATGGCAACCCTTCAAAGAAACTTCACTTTCCCTTGATTGGAAGCTTTGTGGGGAAAAACTCCCAAACTATGATACTTTGTACAGAAAACTGGATGGAAAAGGCCTTAATCCAGCTTTTATGCTTTGTAATTAATTCAATCGATAGACTTACTTGGCACATCACATAAAAAGCCTTTTCCCTCTGTTTTTGTTAATACTGCTTTTCAACCGCGTTTTGTCAACGCTTTAGAATGTAAAACAGCAGCCAAGGAAGAATCTTTTGTGCACTTGTCACCTTTGGGATCGATATTTTCTTCTTTTGGGTAAAAAGTATTATTCGTGTCAGAAAAGTTCTTCTTTTGTTACCTTAAATTTTCATTTAGAATGGATGTCTTGAAGAAAATGCATCAGATATTACTTGCTTCAAAAAAAATTGTTGTAGCTATATTATTCGCAGAAGACATAGTTTTTAAAAAAATTTTACTGCTTTTAATATTGTTTAAGCAATGTATACATTTCTCAGAATACATTTATAAATCTCTCTTTTTACTTTTTAGGAATTATTCTAAGAAAAGATATGATCGTTAAAAAATTCGAATTTGAAATATTAACAAATCTCCATTCGAATTCAAAATTTTAATATCCATCATCCAAAGAAAAAAAAACGTCCTCAATACGAAAAACACATTTTTGGCATTATGTCTGTATCTAAATATAATAACTCAAAAAGGGTTATTCTAGATGGATGAAATTCGGTATAGGGCTTTTACACCCATATTTGTCGATTTCTATCAAGTTTTGAATGAAATTCATATAGAAAAGTTTGGCTATCCGATTGTCTGAATACAACTTAAAACGATAGCTACAAAACTAAAAAAAAAAATAGCTGGATAATATTTGAAACATAGATTAAACGTCTGAAAAGTAAATATGTATCAAATGTGGAAATCAAATCATTTAAAAGGTTGACCGTCAGTCAGTCTGTGAACCGATGAAAGTCCACATACATGCAAATTCGATAATTCAATAGCGCAATGGCCTAAATGAACGAAATTTTATATTTGGTCTTTTGATTAAAACTGTAGTTCTGTCTCAAATTTTGGTTTCATTCAATCGTTAAAAAAGGTGCCCAAAAATATATATCCGGTTTTTGGACATTTGTGTATTAACTGCATTCCAGCAATTAATCGTTAAAACAATCGCCAAAGATCACACCCTAATAAGCTCTCTTAGTACTATTGTTCAGCAAATGGGATGCGGTTAATAGTACACAGTAATGTATACGGGGTTCCTTTATACAACTCTCATGCGAGGGATACTGAAAATAAAAATGTGAGCATTCACGGGATTCGTTGTTTTTCTTCAGGTACACAATTTTATAAGAGGATGGGGAGGGGGTAAAGAAGGGTAACACTATTAGTAGAGAATATACGAGAAGGTTTCAGGGGGATTATGCCCAACAGTAGCTTTTACTCATACTAAAAGCAAATATTGTATTCGTCTAAAAGTATTTGACCTTGAAATTTTCATGAAACTTCACATCTTAGAACTCCATGAGTTTCAATCACGTTTTTGGAATTAAATCAGTTTATATTGCCGCATTGAAAATAGCCAGTCGCCTTTCCATGGCCGAATGGTCATGGCACTGACCTCATAATCAAGAGATTGTGAGTTAGAATCTCGCTGCAGACAATGTCATTCACATTCTGTGTAAATATTTCATCACTTGATTTTATGTTTTCCTTTATTTCATGTTCCAGAAGATTCTGGACATTTCTTTAGTTTACCAGACAAGTGCTCTGGACTTTTCTTACTGTCTCCAGAAAAGTATTCTGGAACTTTCCCTGTTAGTATAAAAGCAGAGGATCTGTCATTCACTGTATTCTTAGTTCTGAGTTCAGTTAATAAATTGGTTTAGCTCTACTTCTTGAGTGTGTCATTGAGTTCCACACTCAAGTACCTACGTCACAATATATGTTTATTAGCAGGATTATCCAAAAATGGAATTAAATACAGGCATCAGATTTGATGAGAAATCTTTCTGCTAAATTTGATAAAATTTTGTCCATTTTCGAACAATATCTTTCTATTTGCTCGTCTATTAAATTTCACAAAATTTTTCTACCTTTAGACAATATCTGTCTATTTGTTCGTCTGCTAATTTTGACAAAATTTTGTCGACTTTTTGACAATATCTGTCTATTTGCTCGTTTGTTAAATTTGATCAAATTTTCTCAAATTTTGAACAAAATCTGTCTCTCTCTCTATTCATCCGTCCATTTCAATAATGTTCAAATCCTTGGTTCAAAAATGGGAGAGCTAAACAGATGAATTGAAATATATAAACTTATCATTGCAATTATAGATTTATTTCAAATCTTAATTATAAAAAAATAATTGTCTATTTGAATACTTGAGTTTGAAAAACAAAGAAACTAGACGAATGAAATCTGATATGAGATGCAGTCATCAATATTGTAGAATATTGTCAAATTATGAACTTAGCTGGCGGAAAAGGAGATAGCCAAAACTAAATTCAATCTACTTCACAATACTATGGAAAACAAAATATGCCATATTATATTAGTATACAAAAAAGACGAGAGGAAAATCATCCCACTGGTTTTCATTATTCAATAAGAGTCGAAATTTCAAATGCAAGTTCATTAAAAGTCAAGTAATTGGCCCTCCATGTTTTAGAAGGCTTTCAAATTAGAGAGGGAAAAGAAATCGTTGTAAAGATAATTTCATTATGTCTGTCTGTCTTCGATTATTTGGTTCTTCAAGTCTGTCGTAAAGAGCCAAATAAAAAAAAAAAATTGAATAGGTGTTGAAGTTTGGAAAAAGAGAACGTGATTCAGTTGTCTGCTCCATTCCTCCCATCAATCCAAATTCTAAGGTCAGAATTGAGAGGTCTGTGTGAAGATGAAATTAAAATCTGAGGATTTATACCGGCCGTTTTGTATCATTACAAAATTTATTTTCTTATTTTATCTATACTTATTATAAAGCTCAATGTGTGTGTGTGTGTGTGTGTGTGTGTGTGTGTGTGTGTGTGTGTGTGTGTGTGTGTGTGTGTGTGTGTGTGTGTGTGTGTGTGTGTGTTGGCGCTCTACAGGTCAGGTCATTTGACATACAGCTATCAAATTTGGTACATGTATACCTTAGAGGTCGGGAATGTGCACCTGGGGTCCCTTTTTTTGAAATTTTAATTAGAATTTTAATTATTAGTTAAAAATAACTTTCCCGCCAAAAAAATCTTCCGTTTTCTCCACCGCCAACTTTTCCGCCAAAAAAATCTTCCATTTTTCCCACCGCCAACTTTCAGTTATTTTTTTCTCCCAACAGAATTGAGGCTAGGGTTAACATTTTTCGGCGGATTATTTCAAACGATTCTGTTTATTTTCTTAATGTTTTATGCATTTAAAATTAAACATTGTTAATTAATCCATGTTTCACATTCATTCTGAAGTACTTTTGAATTAAAATAACACAGAATAAAGGAAATTAAAAATGTATAATCTGCATAGCGTTACCCCAACTGGCGTAGAAAAATTCACGCACTTGCGTTAACGTAACTGGCGAAGAAAATTCACGCATGCGCATTGTTTTCTGACTGTTGACATGGCAACCAACGGATGATTTAAATTATTTTTAGGTTAGTTGCATGCTTTTTTAAGTAAATTGTATTTATGTTAGTTATATATTTTTTGTATATGCTTATAGTTTTAAGTACATCGTTTTTAAGTAGTTTTTTTAACCTATTTTCAATGATTTAAATTATTTTTAGGTTAATTGGATGCTTTTGTAATTAAAGTGTATTTATGTTAGTTATATACTTTTTTATATATGCTTATAGTTTTAAGTACATCGTTTTTTAAGTATTTTTTTAAACCTGTTTTCGACCGATTATTTTAAACGATTCATTTTATTTTTTTAGTGTTTGATGCATTTAAAATTAAGCATTGTAAATGAATCGATCTGTTCATGATGAATCTGAGAAATTTTTGTTGAGAAATTCTTGAGATATTACATAAATTAAGAAAGATATTCTTTAGTGCCCATAAAGTCTAAACGCTCAGTGACTCTATTATCAGTAATCATAGTATTAAAAAAATGCTTTGTTTCAGTAAAAAATATTATTATATTAATTGCAGATTAATCATTTACACTTTAATCTAAAGCATAATTTCTACGAGGGGTAACAGAAAATTAGAGAGATACATATCAGGCTATGACTGAAGGCCCTTATAATATTATGAGTGAATTATATGACTATCAAAATTTGAAGTTTTAAAATATTTTGCCGAAGAATCTATTAAAGTTGGAATTGCGTAAAATATTTAATGGTACTACTGGAGTTTAACCTCCTGCTTGGAGCAATTTTTAAAAATCGCCAACAACGACCTTGCGAAATGTTCAAAAGCAAAGGAGCAGATGTTTTATAGTGCATAATAAAGATTGCCAGCTTTGGAGCGTTATCGCAACTTGGCGAAGAAGGGGGTTAAACTCCGGTTCAACCTATTTAATTATTAAAATTTAAACGAACATTAAGATTGGCGAACCGGCTGGTCGCCAAAGGCGGCTAGTCCTTATAAAATAAGGAAAATTTCAGCAAATCCAGAATTATATGATACTGAGAGGTTTGAAAAGTCAAAAGGTCATAAATTAACCTTTAAAAATGTGGATAAAAGAAATCTGTATGGTAAAAATGTGCAAGGAATTTTCGATTTTTCAAAAAAAAAAATTTATAATCGTTAATAAATATATTCCATTGCATTGGTATGAAATTTTCTACTATGATATTTATAAGCATAATGTATCTGTTAATTCTATTTTTTTATTTTTTTAGAAACTATAATTTTTAATATAGCTATAACGTAAAACATCATCATTTTTCACAGATTTTCAAACTATATAATATTCAATATTTTTTTTAATTTTAAATTCCAATTTTAACTAAGGCTGGGCATCTAAGAATATTTATTAACTAAACAAATTTATAAAGTGTCTATTTTTTCCAATCAGTTTAAAAAATAATTTTTAATGTGAATTGAATGTAAAAATTATTTATAACTATTACATTTTTGAAGAAATCAGACATCATATCAGTAAATCATTCGAATAACCCCCATTATGCTTCTGCACGCCTAAACAAGTAGTTTAAACCAAAAATAACGCTGCATGTGTCGTCTACTATTTTTATTTGTCTTTCAAAGCTTCCAAACCTATTGATACGCTTCACATGTATTTTGTTCTTGGAGGAAACAGATACGCTTTCCTCCTAGACACGTTCAATAGCTTTAAAAATAACTTAATGGTTCCATATAAGAAATAAAAATCTTCCAACAATTTAACTGCTTCCTTGGTTTGTAAGGCTACAATTTATTAATGAAATTTACTAACCAGGTTTTGTTGCATTACTTTAAACTTCCTTTGATAATTAATGATAGGAAAATGTGTTTTTTTATTCACAAGGTATTATTGTTTTATGAAAAACTATCAAATGTATTTGGAAAAAATAAAAAAAAAACCTGTAAAGTATTTTTATTTTATCATACTCAAAGTCGAGGAAATTTTGCAATCGTTTAAAAATTCTGTATCGAAATTTTTATAAATCTCGACGCTTTAGATCTTAATGAATTCAAAAAAAAATCATTTTTTAAAATTGTGCCTTTCTATTCATTGGTCTGAATGTGAGTACTCTAACTTAGAAATGGAATGAGTAAAAGAAATGGTATTTCTTAAAAGTACTTTATACCAAGACTATGCATTTTTATCAATATCTGCCAAATCGTTGAGCAAAGAATTCAGCATTCTTTTGGACATTGATTAACCAACTTGCGGAATCAGTTCTTTCAGTTATATTCACGTTCCACTTTTTAAATAACATTTGTGCTAATTTGGGACGAACCTCATAATCTTGAGCTGAGATCAGATGACGAGGACTACACCTGAGCCCCACTCCCTCTCAAAATTTCCGCGCCACATCAGCGGGAGGAAGTTTACATAACCAGATCCGCTTATACGACGGTTCTTCGGTGGAATCGGGTCACGAATCTGCAAGCCTTCGGTTCCGAAAGTTTACCACCAGGTCACCACTGTCCCTTGCGAAATGAATAGCCTTTACCTCCAGAGGACAGAACCCATAATCTCCTTTCCTTTACCTTCTTAGTCATCGGAGGACTTTTATTATAAAAACATTTTTATTACACTCTTAACAATATAAAACAATAAAAGGAATCGAATGAGAATTGTCGATTTTGATCTTGAAATCTTCATTAAATATTGGAATTTTCTTTTGGAATTTTCTTATTCATTTAGATCATACCAGAGATCGTTTTAGAACCGCTTCACTATTCTAACATATCAGAGGACGCTTAATTTCAGGGTTGAAGACAGAGAATTTTCGAATAGAATTCCCCGAAGATTTAATGTATATATTATCCAGATCTTCAGTAAATCCGTCGAGATCCAGCATCTTACCGCTGGTTTGGTTTGGAAATTTAGAGAAGAGTCGCATATTTTAGTATCTTTCTTATCATTCGAACACAATTCAAAATTATGTTGCAAAATTAGCCTCCAAAGGTAATATTAAACAAACTAAACAATTCAATGTTAAGGAGCGGAAATTTGAAAAAGGGATGGCGGTTCAGATGGCGTCCTCATTTTTCAAAATTTTGAATAGTCCAATAGTAAACGGACCAATAGTTATGAATTCAGTATTGTGGAGGGGAAATTTGAAAAGGGGTTGCCAGCTCAGATGACGTCTTACTTTTCCAAAATTAGGAATAGTCCAATGGCGAATGGTCCAATGAATGGTCCTATAGTTATGAATAGTTCAATCGCTTTTCAAATCCCAGATAGCCCTTATGGTGCTTTAAAATGAATAATAAATAAAAGAATGCACATAAAAATATAGTGACTACAAAATAAATCCATTTTTTATAATATATTTTGTATTTTAGTATATCATTCTTTGCTGTGAATACTATTTGACAGTTTTAATCACTGTTTTAGAAAATGTATTAAGAAAACTGGCCATGATCCAGCTTCCAGGAACGAATGAGAGTAATGAACCTCGTTAACCTGAGCCTGGTCCTCATTAACAATTGCGGGTTATAAATTAGGCAGCTACCTAGGGGCCCTTCCACTTTAGAAAGTCTCAAGAGATTTTTCTTGTTTTTATTATTATTTCGATCTTTCATTTGATTAACAAAAACCATTTATAAAGAATTATTATCAACTGTCGTTTACATTTCAGGGCATTATTCTTGGGAACTTTTTCCCATATTCCAAAGTCATTCGATCTAATTTCCTTCATTGTTGACTGATTGACTCACGAAATAACACCTATGGCAAATTTTTATCAGATAGTTAAACATTTTTTAATATTGTGTATCATTTTTAAAAATTACTATTCAATTGAAATCAATTTTTTACACTTAAGATAATGAGATCAAAATTCTAGAAGTTCATCCATAATTAAATATTTTATATCTTCAGTTTGTCATGATATTTAAAATCAGAAATTGCTTGTATGGAGATCAAAGTATCCGAATAGGATACTTTTTCGAAGACTAATGTCTTTAAAAAAGATATAAAATAAATCTTCAAAATGCGAAATAACTGAAATAGTCTTTTAAAAATTAGAAAAAAAATTGTTACCATTAGTCTTTGGAAAAAATGACTTAGTTAATGAAATTTTAAGAAAAACTGCGTAACTAAAAAAAAGGAATATTTAATTTTCATTTCATATATCTATACTACTATTATAAATGTGAAAGTTTGGATGGATGGATGGATGTTTGTTAGTCAATCACGCCAGAACGGTAGAACAGAATTGAATGAAATTTAGCTGAGAGATAGATTATAATCTGGAATAGGACATAGGCTACTATTTATTCCGTTTAATTGAGTGGTTAATTGCTTATTAATTAAAAACTAATTTTCCAGCCAAAAATCGCCAAGTGAGTAAAGTTTCAGGGTTTCTTTCCCCCACGCCAATGAGATTAGGCTTAACATGATTTTGACTATTATTTCAAACGATTCTGTTTATTTTCTTAGTGTTCGATAGATTTAAAATTAAACATTGTTAATGAATCGATCTTTCGGATTCATTCTGAAGTACTTTTGAATAAAAATAAAACAGAATAAAGGAAATTAAAAATTTCTAATCTATATTGCGTTACAACAACTGGCTTAGAAAATTCATACATTTGTATTGCCCCAATTGGCATTGAAAATTCACGCATGCGCAGGAGTAACAAAAGATAAAGCCATTGATGCTATAAATTCCAATCTATTTCCAAGCGTACGAAGTTGCAAGTAAAAGCTAGTATATATATATATATCTCAAAATTATATAAAATGTAACAGACCATAAGATAAAAAATATTTTTTTAAATACGTATTTTATGAACATTTAAATTTGTCGCTTATGAATTTTTTATCAAAATTTCTCTATATTTTAGAATGTCTGTAAAACATGACTAAATGAAAGTTATTTTCAATTCTGCCATCTATTACATTGGCAAAGCTTTTAATATACGAGTATTAAATTTAGAATATGGACATCATAACAAATTGTTGGATTTCTATACAATTTTGAAAGAAATCCATTCACATTAAGTCCGGCTATCCGATTACCAGTTAACAGGATAACTATAACATAGTTAGAGCTAAATGGATGAAATTTAAAACACAGATTTATCATCTAAAGTATAAACCTGTATCATCAAAGCTGTCAAGACGTTCACTATCTGTTAATTTGAGGGGGAGGGGGTTTGCAGGCATGCATAAAAATGCCGATTATTCAAAATAATAGAAAGACCAGCAATTGAGGTAAATAAAGTTTTATTAGCAGTTTTAGCATCTGAAGTGCAAATTCTTATCGAATTCTGAACCAAATCTGTCAAAGGGTTGGCCATGTGTCGCATTGTAATTTCGCAAGTATGTAAACCAATAACTCAAAAACGCACTGACTGAAATGAAATCTGTATGATACTGTGACTACAATTATAACTTTATGCCAAATTTTGATTTCAAATGATTGGGGGGAAAGACTTCTAGAATAAATATTTAATTTTCTAATACTTGTGTATTAATAGCCAAAAATCGCATCATAGAATCCCGGTATTGTGTAACTATTGTTCGGCAGTACCATATATAATATATAAGCTCCAGTTTTCTTCACTGTACCATAAAGCACACAACTCTGATGTCTAATAAGCATTTGTGGTATCTTTGGCCTTGTCCAACGTCCACTATTTTACTAGAAATCGCGGACTAGGATGACACCTTTAATAAGGAAAGTGTGAGATATTCTTAGGAAGCCAACTCCTCTGGTTTTCTTTGATTTTATTTTCATACATAATATTATTTTATGCCACTGTTTTTATTTTTTATTTTTTTTTCTTTGACATTAGTACATCATGGACAAAACCGTGCAAATACTGTTTGTAAAAATACTGATTGTAAAAAATATATGGTGGTAACTTCATAAGCCAGTAACAGCTTCCAGATAAAAGTGATCACTTTTGTCTAGAGGTTATGTTACTGAGCTACGAACCCTAGCGTTGCGAGTTCGAATCTCTAGAAGCACATTAGTGGTATTTCACTTATGTAACTAAGCAATATAGATATAAATTTATTTTAAAGATTCATAACATGCTGTGGGGTCGAATGATGGGATTCTATTCGAATTGAGATCATGTACATCACTTTTTGGAAAAAAAATGTGTACATGACAGAAATTTATATATATATATATATATATATATATATACCGGGTGTCCCATAAATTTGTAAATACTTTAAAAATTCATAAAAATTGAAAGACTGGGTATATTTGAATGCGGTTTGCGAAACTATTATTCTCATGAAGGGGGATTTTTTTTTTTTTGATACAGAAAAAAAAATTCAAAAATTTGTCAATAGAGGGCGCTGCACACAAGCAAATCAGTGAAAATATGCAAATTAAAGTCTTATGAAAGGCAGAGTGAGCGATTGACACATCATTTCTAAAGGTTTGCATAAGGTTTGTATTAAGATGTTGACACTGGTGGATAAAGCACTATTGGTAAAGTTGTTTTACGTCAGCAACGAATCGGTGGCTGAAGCCTTACGAAAGTTTAGGACCCAGAAAAGATTGAAGAAAGGTTCAGGTCCGATCACTCCTGCTGGACTTGTTTCCCTAGTACGCCGTTTCGAAGAAACTGGAAGTTTGTGTCATCGGCCATGCAGTGGTGCACCTCGTTTAACAACAGTCCGTACCCCCGATGTGTCTTCGCAAATGGGCACGCTAAGGGAACAGTCTACAAGTGCAGTCAATAGCGCACGAGAAGTGGCACGAATAACTGGTATACCAAAGACTTCGGTGTACCGTAACCTTCATGGTGTATTGCAATTGTACCCATACAAATTGCAATCGCTACATCAGCTCTTACCAAATGATACAGCTAAGAGAGTGAAATTCTCAAATTGGGCTTTGGCGAAAATTGAAGATGATCCGCAAGGGCTGCTGAAAATATTTTGGACAGATGAGACTCATTTTGCTTTGCATGGAGCAGTTAATACCCATAACTGTAGAATATGGGCACATGAGAATCCACATGCTTACACTGAGAAGCCCCTGCATTCACCACGGGTTACTGTTTGGTGTGGTTTCACTGCATCCATTATTGTAGGCCCTTTTTTCTTTGAAAAGCCCTGTAAAAAAGCAGGATGGAAGACATGTTCAGTTAATGGAACAAGTTACTTGGAAATGTTACAGAAGGAAGTGATACCGTTTTTATTGGAACACGATGTCCTTGACACAGTGACATTCATG
The DNA here is from genome assembly GCF_947563725.1 of Argiope bruennichi. NCBI lineage: Eukaryota > Metazoa > Arthropoda > Arachnida > Araneae > Araneidae > Argiope > Argiope bruennichi. Next base: position 112,976,247 of record NC_079156.1, read on the forward strand.
CAAGACGGGGTACCTCCTCACATCGACACCGGTGAAGGCATTTTTGAGAAGAACTTTTACTGAAGAACGGATAATCAGCCGTCACTTTACACAGGAATAGCCCCCACTCTCACCAGATTTAACACCTCTTGATTTTTGGCTATGGGGTTACCTTAAGTCTCGGGTGTACCGCCATAGACCAACTTCGTTAGTGCAGCTAAAGGAAGCCATTCGCCACGAAATCTCATGCATTCATCCGGATATGCTATATGATGCAGTTTCCAGTGTTGTCTCCCGCTTCCAAACTGTTATTTGTGGTGATGGCGGACACATAGAACAAGTACTGTAGTACTTTTGTGATACGCATGTAAACAATTGCTTGCATGCAAATAAAAGTATTTTTCCCGTAGAATTGTATGTTTTGCTTGTGTTTAGCGTCCTCTATCGACAAATTTTTGAACTTTTTTTTTTGTATGAAAAAAATTCCCCTTCATAAGAATAACAGTTTAAAAAACCGCATTAAAATATACTCATTCCTTCAATTTTTATGAATTTTTAAAGTATTTACAAATTTATGGGACACCCGGTATATATATATATATATATATATATATATATATATATATATATATATATATATATATATATTAAACTTTCATTTTCAATTTTTCTGACTGGCAGACAAGGTTTGGGAGCTCGACCGATTTTGAGATGAAATAACAGCTATGATGTCATAATTCTACGTCAGCCTTTTAAAAACGCATCTGATGTCAAAGAAGCATACGTAATAATAATACAGTTCTGGTAAAAGCAGGTAAAAAAAAAATATATGCGATTAAAAGATGATGATGAAAATTGCCATTTATTCATTGCCTACGCGATTTCGAGCTTCAATATTCATTGCCTGCGCGCTTTCGAGCTTCAAAACCTCCTAACCGAAACAACTTCATGTTCTCACTTGATAATAAAAAACACCTATAAAACCGAAATATACTAATTAATAGTCAAACTTTAAAAAAAATAGGGAAAAAACTGAGGATTTTTTTTCTATAAAAAGAAACTACAGGTATGTGACTACGTTCGGAAAGAATTAAAAAAAAAAAAAAACCCTCTTTAAAATAGTTATATTTTTGAGTTTTTGCATAAAATTTTTTTTAAAAAAATCCTCTGTGAAATCAAAATATGCCAGTTAAGTGACAAAAGTTTTTTAAAAAAATTAGAAAAAAAAAACCTTTTTTTTTTTTTTGGCTAAAAAATAAAAAGCAAAAATCTGCTAGTTTAGAGGTTTATCAAATGATTTGCTTAAAGCTTTGAGGATAGCTTAAGAAATATATTATCTTGTTCCTGAATTAAAAAGTAAGATGCATTTCTAGCTATTCTTTAAATAATGAGATTCGATTGATCAATAACATAAAATTTTCAACTTTTTTTCACATTTCGCAGTATTAATATAACTATAAAATACTTCTAAATAAATAAATTATTTATTCTTTAGCTCAGGAATTGCATAAAATATTGAGAAATTACTATACCAAATACCAACAACAAATATACATTAAATTTCAATTTTATGAGGTTTTTCGTAAGAAAAGTCAACGAATGCAGAATAGAATTCGAGAAAATAGCATCTTACAGAAGTAAAATAGTATTAAAACATATGTAAATGAAAATATAAAAATCAATATAATTTCCCCAAAAAAATAGACTTAGAAATAAATTTATATATATATTATCAAAAAATACAGTTATTTTTATGAGCATAGGTCTTCCGTTGAGTATGCTTTGTGCCTTAACCAATGAAAATTATTTGCTTGAACAGATCTAAATTTTGTTATTATTGGAATTCGATTTTAAGTAAAAAATTAATATTTAAAGACCTACGTTTAACTCAAAGGAAGTAAAGGTAAAATTTGATTCATCTAAAAACAAAGAAATTTTTAAGTACTTTCTCTTGAATAATTACAAATTGTTGCTTTCTTAAGTTAAAATTGATCTTTTAAAAGTTGCCAGTATCAATTTAGAAACTTTATATTTCTTTTTGTCAAACTCTATAGCTGGAATTCTAACTACACTTTATATATAGGTGACAAACGGTTAGACTAAAAATGTTTTTTTTATTTAAAATCATTAATATTAGTTAATTAATTAATATTTAAATTTAGCTCGAGGGTTCTAAAACATTTTAAGAGATTGAATATAAAAATTCGAAAATAATTTTATTATTATAATTCGTAATAAAAATTTTTATAATTATAATTCGTAATATAATCTTTTATAATTATAATTCATAATAAATACAGCATATGATTATACATATTTTGCCTTCTGTATTTAGAGCAAATGAGCATAGGCCGAGACGCAAATACAGTGAATAATATTTACTAAAATCAAATTGAAATTCTACCAAAAATATAATTTATATTTCATAACTGAAAAATTAAGTTTTTATATTGATGTAAAAGGAAAATTTATGTGATAATGTTGTTCCAAAATTTTAATATAAAGAGTTCAAATTTCAATAAATTTTTAATTATTTAAAAATACGATCAAAATTTTGAACACTTTATATGAGCAATTAGTATCCATGAAATATTATGTCTAAATTTGAAAACTGTGTGCCCTATAAAAACCTTTTGAACGATTTTTATATCAAGCATGTCACAAATTTTTAAAATTATGACAGGCTAAAAGCATCAGTGGGGTATTTCCAATTAGACGAATTAGGTAGCTGCCTAGGACCTCATAATTGAGAGGGACTAGCAAGCAGATTTATTTTAAAACTTTATTTTCTAGCAATAAATAAACTTGCAAAAATGCAAATTTTGTAAATGAAATAATATCATGATAATATTAACACTTCAACAGATATTTTGGTCAGGTGCCTATTCAGATTCAGATTGGGTTTTTCTATGTTCACATAGTCTATTTGGACATCTGCTGTAATGATTTTGCGTACAAAGTGGACGCTGAACATTCTGGAATTATCGCAGATAAATAAAAACAAATACAATCCTTCAAAGTTAATAAAATAAAATAAAAATGTTAAATTAAAATGCCATTTAACATGTAAAAAATGTACTGAAATGTAAAACAAAATTGACTATCTTATTTTTTAAAAAAGTACCTCATAAAATGCTTCGCCTACTTAATTTGCAAAATACTTAAATTTGCCGCTGAAAAGCATTATTACGATTAAACTTATTATAAGCTTATTATTATATAAAATAGGTTATCATATATCAAATCAATTGTTAACTACTGCGATTTAAACGTCACATACGAGGAAATAAAAACATATTTAATGCTAGCACTCAACGGAGTATCAACATGCACGTAAATACGCACATGTTTTCCTAAAAATATTTAGAATATTAAAATAGCTATGCTTTTTTCTAATAATATCTTTATATGTAAGAAATATTTTTACATAAAATATTAGAAAAAACAATTATCCTATCGTTTGCAGTTTAATTTTAAATGAAAATCAAAACATCAGAAACACAAAAGAATTCTTAAATCTCGTTTGCATATGCAGAAGTTAAAAGAAAAATGATTTAAATATCTCTTTTTATATTAGTTATTCAATTGTTGTTTCCCTTTTTTTTTTTTTGTTAATAATTTTTCGACCTATTTTTTATGTTAATTCTTTATATTTAACTTTTAAAAATTGATATAAAATTTAATTAAATATTACGAGTGTTAACAAGGAGGGAACTAAATAAAAATAGTTTTAAATATCTAATCTTTTCATTTAAAAAAGAATCCAATACTAATAAAGAAAAATAATCTATTGAATTTGAAAATATAATTTTTAATTAATAAAAATAGTGTTTAATTAATTATCAAAAAACATTCATAAAAATCTTCATAATTCTTCCTAATTAAGATTGCTAAATATATTCAACAATTTGGATTTGTATAGATTCTAAATTACCTATAAAATATTTCTAATTAAGTGAAATTAAATGAATTACAACATTGTCAAAAGACTCTAATTAAAGTATCCCATCCAAATAATCTAATACAAAGTCAGCCGATTCGAACAACAAAGTGTTAAGAAACTCCGCTTTTGAACAATTTGGATACTAAAAACATTTGCTTGAGAAACTTTTTATACTCTAAGCGTAATACATAGAGCAATGAAAACTAACCTTTATCACCATTTATTCGCCAACTTGACTCCAACGCAATCCATAGGGTTCGTCCATCCGCTCGCACAAAGGCATGAGCCGCAAGAAGATATCCCACTGCGGCCACTCATCAGGTGCAAATGAACGCCCCTCTGCTAGATGCCGCCAGTTCCGAAGCCAAAATTAAATTCCCTCCCTCTGCTCCATGTGCGAAAAGGTTGGCCCTGCGCCCAGGCATGCGTTCGTACACCCCCCACGAAGAACTCTGTTGTGCTCGCCGCGAGATGGTTGCTTCAAAACATCATTCGCAGAATTTTGGAAACGGCGGCTTATCTTTTTATTTTTTTAATACCTCAGAAAGCGAAAAGAATAAGTGGAGGAGTTACATTTTTTTTAAATGTGGTAACTAAAAATAAACTCATTCGCAGAATTTGAAAGGTTCTTTTTTTAAAAAATCATTAAAAGTTGCAGTTTCTTTTTTATTTTTTTATTTTAAGATTTAAATTGGTCCCAGTTGCGCATACAGAGTTCCAATTCAAGTTCGGTATTACAAATCATTTATGTATGTGTTTCTTTTATTATCCAAAACAGAAATAAAATCACCCCATCATATAAAAGATTTCTTAAAATATAATCTTCCTTAATAATAAAGGTGTGTGTGTGTGTGTGTGTGTGTGTGTGTGTGTGTGTGTGTGTGTGTGTGTGTGTGTGTGTGTGTGTGTGTGTGTGTGTGTGTGTGTGCGTGCGTGTGTGTGTGTGTGTGTGTGTGTGTGTGTGCGTGCGTGCGCGCGCGCACGCGTGTAAAAATTTACATTTGTGCAATTTTTCCCTGATGTGAATATCAAAAATTTTCTTTTTAATGATACCAATCTAATTCCTGTGCAATTTTTTTTTTTTAATTTTGTCAATATTTAAAAAAAAACATTTTTACATAATAATTAAATCTACTACATTGATTTATTCACATTCTACAAAATATATTGGAAACTCTGATGCGTGTTAACTCTTAACTGCATATTGATTTCGACTTTAAACATTGTTATACATGGGTGAGCCTCTTTTATCACGCATTTAGATATGTTATATTTAATTATTTATATGATTTTTAGCTTTCTTACTTTTATAGAGTTACTACATACTTTTATTAAATTACCTACATTATATTTATTATTTACGTATCTCATCATGTAATAAATTTTCACATCTTGTCATATATAATTATTAAAATTGTTATTTATTATTATCCAAAAATTATTATTATTATTTACGTATCTTATCATGTAATCTTCAATTTTCACATCTTGTCATATATAATTATCAAAATTATTATTTATTTTTATTAAAAAATAATAATTATTATATACGTATCTTATCATGCCATCTTAAATTTTCACATCTTGTCAGATATAATTATCAAAATTATTATTTATTTTTATTAAAAAATAATAATTATTATATACGTATCTTATCATGCCATCTTAAATTTTCACATCTTGTCAGATATAATTATCAAAATTATTATTTATTTTTATTAAAAAATAATAATTATTATATACGTATCTTATCATGCAATCTTAAATTTTCACATCTTGTCAGATATAATTATCGAAATTATTATTTATTTTTATTAAAAAATAATAATTATTATATACGTATCTTATCATGCCATCTTAAATTTTCACATCTTGTCAGATATAATTATCAAAATTATTATTTATTTTTATTAAAAAATAATAATTATTATATACGTATCTTATCATGCCATCTTAAATTTTCACATCTTGTCAGATATAATTATCAAAATTATTATTTATTTTTATTAAAAAATAATAATTATTATATACTTATCTTATCATGCAATCTTAAATTTTCACATCTTGTCAGATATAATTATCGAAATTATTATTTATTATTATTAAAAATCATGTTAATAAATTTACGTATCTTATTATGTGATGTTAAATTTTCACATCCTGTCATATATAATTATTAAAATTTTTATTTTTTTATTATTAAAAAATAATTATTATTATTTACGTATCTTATCATGTAATCTTCAATTTTCATATCTTGTCATATATAATTATCAAAATTATTATTTATTATTATTAAAAATTATGTTATTATATTTACGTACCTTATCATGTGATCTTAAATTTTCACATCCTGTCATATATAATTATTAGAATTATTATTTTTCATTATTACAAAAGTAATTATTTAAATTATTATATTACATTATTAAATATTTTTTTTAATATTTCTATTACTTAAATTGTTTAAATAATACGCAAGGTATCTGAGATGTCATGAATCCGTCAAAAAATTACGTAAAATAGTAATTAGGAAAGGTAGCAATTTTCTCAATAATGCTTATTTCTAACACGGCTCCCGTAGTTTTTTTTTTTTTTTTTTTCAAAGCGTTATTTTCAGAATTCGGTAGAAAGCTCCAGATGCCGCCTTACGAGGATTGATTGCGAAATTTTTAATTAATAAACGTATAATCCAATATTCTAATTGAACTTTGTGTTTCTCTATGTGAGGTTATGTGAAAGACAGAGTGCATTAGAAGAATTTGAGAGAATTCAAACATCATATAATATTTTTTATTAACTCCTGACACCACAAATGATTGGAAATACATGAGGTTTAAATTTTGTATAGTTTCATAAATAGCCCAAGATTTCTAAGGTACCTTTCATATTATTACGATTATTACTATCTTGTATATGAAGTATACAAAGAGAAAATATTGTAATCGTCAGAAAATTCGAGATTTTGACAAATCTTCGAGTTTTAGACCTTCCTGAGCTCGAACAACATCTTTGGCATTGTGTCTGTCTATGAACGCGATGACTTAAAAGCACTTTGAGCTAAATGCATGAAATCTGGTATATAATCTTTACAGCAAATTTTCTATTTCTATCAAACTTTGTACGAAATCCATTGGATAAAATCTCTCTGTCTGGTTATCTGAATACAAGTTAACGCGATAATTACAAAAAGAAAAGAACTAGATGCATTAAATTTGGTACATGGTATCTATCTAAGGATCTAAAGTGAAGATCTGTATCAAATGCAGACATCAAAATTTAATTGTCTGTCGGTTTTCATTTTTGGCATGAATACAAAAGCGATAATTTAAAAATGCAATGATTTAAATAAATGAAAATTAGCATGCTTTCCTGTAATTGCATTTGTAGCTCTGTGTCAAATGCTGGTTTCAATCGATCGAGGGAGCGAGCAAAATGCATATTCGGTTTTCTGGTACTTGCATATCAAACACATCCCAGAGTTCATTTCCAAAGATAGCACGTTAATAAGTTCTTTCGTAAATATTGTCCGCCAACTGGCATTTAATTAATAATGAATATGCTCCAGTTCTTTTTTTACTATACTACTATTTCCTTGGGGAAGAGTTGTACCGTGGCCGGTGATAGCTCTTAGAACTCAACCACAGTTCCAGCCAGTGTTGCTGTTGCGACTGACCGGTCATTCAAGTTTTTCCGTGTGCCTTCCAGCGGATCGGAGTAGTCAGTTTGTGATTACTATACTACTGTATATAACCGGGGGCACTGTAGATTTGAGGATGAAAAGCTTCCGGTATGGTGGTTTGTTCTCTCCACCTGGGTGGGTACAGAAATGGTGTGTGTGTTGTTGTGGCTTATTCCACCTGGTCGGCAGTAATATCAAACCAGATCCATGAGCCCGAACGCATTTAAACTATGTAGCACAGCCTCGGAACTGCTCAGTGTTTCCTAATCGACGAGTCATGATAAAAGGGTTTTATATGCAGCTTCAAGAGCTCAAGAACCCAGATACACCAAAGACTGAAGTCTGACTTTGCCTCATGCCTGCATTGCATTTAGCTGAGCATAATGGAATGAATGGCTTTCACGCCTTGGGTGACCCTGCCAGGAGAATACTCTCCCGACATACTTTGCCCATTCCGCCCAGGAACACTTCCCCGCCTCGATGAGCCAGCAATGCAGGACTTTATGAGAGTGAAATGGTGTGGGTTCGTTTACCCCCTACTAAAGATAGGCATACCTCTCCCTACCTCTCATGAGAGAGGTTGTACCGTGGCCCGTGATAACTCTTTTGGCTCAACCTCAGTTCTCACCTATGCTGTCGTGACACCCTGTCCTTCAGATGTATCCATGTGCCTTCGGAAGGGTCAAAAAGGTTGTTTATTATTATTATACTACGAAGTACGTCACTGTCCGATGTGGGACTCCAAAAATAAAAATCTGAGCACTCATTGTTCAAGATTCATGATTTTATGCGAGGGTAGGGTTTCGTAGACTTTATTAGTGAGTATGAGATAAAGTATTGGGGATATCATTCCTGCTTTTATATTTTCCTAATTCTTTCATATCCTTATTACTTTCTGAAGGGAAAAATGAACTCTTCCATATTTTCTGAATTTTTATTTATTAAATTAAAATTCTACTTTACATTTCCTTGATACTGATAAAAGTTGTAAGAATCAGCTGGCATAAAAACCCATGCCGTATCTTACAAATTAGTCTTGTTTCAGCGGGCATTGGTTGGATTGTTCATAAATTACTCGCATACCTGTTGCAGATTGATAGTCTTTCTTCAGCATAAAGATTAAGTTCAAAAATGTATTATTCTTATTAAATATCCGTGGTATTTATTGTAGTGTCGGCTGTCAGAAATTTCTTTTCGTTGGTTTTTACAAGAAACAGTCTTGAATTGAGGATTTGAGGAGCTGAGTAAGATAGGTTCTAGACTTATAATCAGAGATAAGAGAAACAATCATTCATGTTGCTGAATCAATTCCTTTGCTCACGTTTCTCAAATGAATGAAATCTCAATTTAATTTCGTTAGATTTCACAGGAAGAAACACTTTTGTATTGTGGATCAGTGTGAATTGGGGAAGAAGATTCTATGCTTGTAACGATTCATGCTAATGAATCAATTCCTTTGCCCACGTTCCTCAAATGAATGAAATCTCAATTTAATTTCGTTAGATTTCACAGGAAGAAACACTTTTGTATTGTGGATCAGTGTGAATTGGGGAAGAAGATTCTATGCTTGTAACGACTCATGCTAATGAATCAATTCCTTTGCCCACGTTCCTCAAATGAATGAAATCTCAATTTAATTTCGTTAGATTTCACAGGAAGAAACACTTTTGTATTGTGGATCAGTGTGAATTGGGGAAGAAGATTCTATGCTTGTAACGATTCATGCTGATAAATCAATTCCTTTGCCCACGTTCCTCAAATGAATGAAATCTCAATTTAATTTCGTTAGATTTCACAGGAAGAAACACTTTTGTATTGCGGATCAGTGTGAATTGGGGAAGAAGATTCTACGCTCGTAACCATTCATGCTGATGAATCAATTCCTTTGCCCACGTTCCTCAAATGAATGGAATCTCAATTTTATTTCGTTAGATTTCACAGGAAGAAGCACTTTTGGAAATGTGGATCAGTGTGAATTGAGGAAGAAGATTCGACACTTGTAAACATTCATGTTGATGAATTAATTCCTTTGCTCACGTATTTAAAATGGATTAAATCCCAACTATAAACAAATTAAATGGAAACAATTAAAATAATGCGTATCTACAAAACTGGGCTCTGCAAGGATTTATTATGTATAAAATTTGGTAATTGTATGTTAACTGCTTTCCAACAACCAATCCAAAGATGTTATTTTCATTACAACTAAAATTTAATCGCCAAAAATATTCATTTTATTGCAACCAATTGTTATTGCCAAAGATGTTATTTTTATTATAACCCACGATTCACCGCCAAAATTATTATGTCAGTCATACCTAAAATGTGATTATGATCGCAAATAACATGTTGTTTATACATAAATGCAAATATTTTGTACCAATCGGGCAAAAGAAAAAAAAAAATGCTTACTAAAGTCTCTTCACTGTATGATGAAAATGAGGATAATATATATATTGGGTTACTATACGAAACTTTCGCATGTTGTTTATATTTATATTTTTGAAGGTATTATGTCATCAAAAAGGCATAGTACTTCCATTATTATATCCACCAAAAGGGCGTTTCGTTTATTGAAAAAGGTGCTGCATATTTTACATATGCTGTCTTTTATTCTTTTGAATTTATCATCACAATTCAGTGTCATCTCAACAAAAACATCTTTTTCGTATCACAGAACCAATTTCCTAATGGATATTCTATTATTTATTGTGAGACCATACATTTATGCTCTGTGTTCTTTCTCTTTATTTTAAATGTTGATTTTTTTTCTCGAAATTATAAGAAATGAAACTGACAAATTCTTTTTTGAAAGATGACCAATAAGCATAGGACAAACATGTCAAAATGAAAGGCTAAGACGGCTCAAATAAACTTGATTAATTAATGACTTTTAAAAATGTCAACATATATATATATATATATATATATATATATATATATATATATATATATATATATAATCAATTAATTAATCAATAATATACATGCGCGCTTGGAACAATTAATTCAAATTAAATAGATCACTATAAAAAAGGCCTGTGCTTCAAGTGAAAGAAGACAGTATTTAAGTTAAGAATAGGAGTAAAATTTTATGTTTGATATTAACCATCTTAAACAACCAATCTGTAGTGCCGGGAATAATGAATATGCTTAATTTCAATTGAAGTGGTTTTGTATAATTTGATATTTATAGTTTCATTAGAAAAATGTTTTGAACTTTGACGCGATTGGTTATTTTAATTATTTAAGCCGTATTTGTTTGATAGCCTTATTTGCATTCATTGTTTATGTGAAGATCTGTATTTGAAGAAGTCATATGAAGTAACCGTCCCAGTCTCTAAATCAGTATCATTCCCATTTCTCACGCGCAAAATGCATTTAATTTCAGCATTAAAATGGTGGTGGGGGTTTAGTTTCTAACTGCATGTCAGATTATTTAAAGAATGCTGGTGAAAAAAATCGAAAATTCATAACATTTGAATTTTTCGACCATATATATAAAATACTTAATGTCTCAAAGACTTTTTTTACAATTTTTGTTTTCAAAAAAATTTGATATAATAAAGAAAATCGTAACATTCAGTAAGATATTAACATATATTGTCACGTAGATACTATGATATAGAACTCAATGACACACACAAGAGGTAAAGCTAAACCAATTTATTAACTGAACTCTGAACTGAGAATACAGTAACTGACAAATCTTCTGCTTTTACACAAGCAGAGAAAGTTCCAGAATACTCTTCTGGAGACAGTAAGAAAAGTCCAGAACACTTGTCTGGTAAACTAAAGAAATGTCCAGTATCTTCTGGAACATGAAATAAAGGAAAACATAAAATCAAGTAATTAAGTATTTACATATACCATTAATCCCATTGTCTCTAGCGGGATTCGAACCCAGGTCTCTTGATCATGAGACCAGTGCCATGACCATTCGGCCATGGACATTCGACTGTCTTTTTTCAATGCGGCAATATTATAAAAAAAAAAAAAAAAAAAAAAAAAAAAAAAAACAGCGGGGATTGTCTCCCCGGAACTTTCTCCCATAATCTTTAATCAATGTACTTGTGTATTATTAATCGCATACCACTGGCTAACAATATGTACTAAAGAGTGCATTAGAGTGCGATCTTGAGCAATTAATTACCGGGATGTTCATAATACAAAATCCACACTGTGCCAAATTTTACCTATCTATCCCCCCTCGTTTTCTAGTTATCACAGGCCACACAGTATTCATATTATTCGTGCATTTTAATTAAAAATAGAAAATTCGACACAATGTACAGGATTGAAAAATATTCATACACATTTAATTTTTTGTAATTTCTTAAAAAGTTATTGAGACTATTGAATTTTCAAGCTTTTGTTGGATAAACCTTTTATGCGATTAAAGAAATTTTTAATTCTAATTCTTTAATCGAAATAGAATCGAAATTTTTAATTCTTTAATCGATTTAGAAAAAAAAATTAGCACAGTATTAGATTGGTTATCTTAAGGATCGAAGAACTTGCAGAATTTTGCGGGCTGATGGCTGTTTCTCTTCTGGTGAATCTCCATCTTCATTGTCCACTGGCTGTATACCGTTATAGTTTTGACTCACCCATACATGACAAATTGCTCTTTCTGCTATTCAATTGTCTCTTTATTTCGATCAACACTGATCCAGGTCTCCAAATCTTCTTTGGGAAGATCTGCCGATTTTTCAATGAATCAGAGTTGCCCTCTTGATTGGTTCTAATAAAACCTCCATGCCGAACCGCCTGGACTTCTAAATAGATCAATGCAAGAAAACTGCTGGTCACTAAAACCAACTATGTGGACTCAAGCAAAGGTTCCTCGGTGTTCAAAAATTTGACTCTGACAACAACCTCAAAGAGGCCCTAAAACATTGGTGCTACTCGCAGCAGACGACGTTCTATGAGACTAGGATTTTTAAATTGATCCAGCCTGGCGCAAATGCCTCAAGATGAATGGTAGTAATGTAAAAATGTAATTGGTAATTACTCTTCTACCAACTGGTAAATTTTTGTTGGTAACATACGCAACACTTTTATTACCGTTTCTCATTTTGTCATGCCTTGCATTATTCTGCTTTAAATTAAGTGTGTTACTTATTGACAGCAACTTTTATTTCGAACTTTTAAAATACAAGAAACATATTTTCGCCTAGCAACAGAAAAACATGATATATAGGGAGTGATTCAAGTTTTTCCATACAAACTTATAAAAGGGAAAGAAAACATAAAAACAAGCCAAATCACAGTGTGACCAGAAATGCCAACCAGATGAACTAGAAGGCGCTGCAGTTGTATTGATAACTCGGCTCGATTGTTTAGCTTGGATCTATTGAAATTTTCTAGTCAACTAATAGAAGATGCCAATTCTGATTGATGGATGTAGTTAAAAGTACTAGGTCAAGACAGTTCAGATCCAATATCAGTGACAGCTACCGAATTCTTGTCTTTGGTATAGAAATAATTCGTGTCCATTTTAGTACATTCTTAATAGTGGTATTTTATTTTTTTATAGCAAAATGTTACTTTTCTTTATTTGGTTTCAAAAATTTATATTTCCAAATCGTTTCTCTTCCTTTTCTTATCTTTTATAAAGTCCTTTCAATTTTCCTTTATTAAATTCAATTAAAAATTTGATTTCACTTGATTCAATTAAGTTAACAAATTAATTTAAAATAAACTTACAACTTTTATATGAATCCGCGATACAAATCTCAATCTTACAAATTATTTATTTTATTTTTTTAGTTTTCGGCCATTTGAAAACATTTATCCTATAAAGCCGCAGGTTTGTAATGACGAAATTAAAATACAGTTTTTTGGAAGATGATAAGCATACATAATACATACTAAAAAGGAAACTGCTTGTAATTATAAGTTGTACAATTAATAGTAGTCAAATTTTAACAAAACCTGAGTATTCATCCACAAACATTAAAAGGAAAAAAATTCTTGAAAATTGACATATGAAAAATAAAAAAGCTCTTGTCAAAAAAAATATTTTTTACGATATCTGAGGATAAATATTTATTGCACACCAAGATGTAGATATAGTGTTGATGCGGAATAAGAAATTCATCGGTTTTCGGAAATATTTCACTTATTACTCCATGCATTATGACAAATATTGTAAAAAAAAACATATGAAAAGGTTTCGATCCTGTCATTTACTGTCATCAAAAAGATATTTACGTGGTCATAAGTTTTATACTGTTGAGTTTATAAAATAATCAGTTCCAAAATAATTCTATGCCACTAATAGTGAAATGTTTTATTTTTTTCACATCGCCTCTTCACGCAAATGTTTAATCTAAACTAAAGTAATTTGTTGAATTCGTGAAAAAAATCTATATATAAAAAATAATAAAATGAGGGATTTTTTTCTTTTTTTTTTTTTTTTTTTTGTTTTTTGTTAAAGCGAAAGAAGGCTATATATATTTCAATTTACATTAGTGTACGAAAAGAATTAAGTTTCAAACAAATTTAATTCTTTTAAATAAAAATTTTTACAAAATTTAAAATATCCTATTTACATCTAGAGCGAAAATGAACAAAAGTTAACTCATATGATTTTAAAGCCAATCTCACAACAAACGTAACTGGACATACCAGGGGATGTGGTCACTCCAAAAACTTTCTCACGTACCCTCTAATAAAGATGCCATGCCAGGGAGCTTCTTACATGGCATTGGGACACAATAGTTACGAAAACTGTTAGCTGTTGGCGTGAATTTAGCATTTTTATTCAATCTACCATGCCATTCTTGGCGAGTTATTTGGCAATTAATCTCTGGCATGCAATAATAGTGTCCAAAAATCGAATCTGTGTTTTAGACACGTTTTTCTCAACCGACTGGAACAAAAATTTGGCACAAAAATGGCATTTGTAATCTCGAAATCCCTTACTAAATTTAAACATATTTAAGTCATCGCTTTTTTTTTAATTATCGTGTTTATATGTTTCTGAAAGTTCAGATCTACAGACAGTCAATGCGCAGTTGGATTTGGCTCAAAATTCGATAGGTGTCTACAATATAAATGTTAAATCTGTGTACCCACGTTTATCTATCTAATTCTCTTCGTTTCGTAATAATCGTATTAACTTATATTCGAACAAACAGACAAACATACTTCCTCTGAACAGATTTTACTCAAAATTTGATAGAAATATGCAAATTTGGTGTAAAAACTGTACACCAAATTTCAATCGTCTAGCTCAAAGTGTTTTTTGAATTATCTTTGTTACAGATAGATAGACGAATATTTTCCAAAAATGTGTTGTTTTTTTTTAACTCAGAGTGGTCTAAAATGTGTAGATTCGTCAAAATCTATAATTCGATTACTATACTTTCTCTATACTACTTATACGCGAAAGTAATAGCAATACAGGCTCTTACGCTGTCCGACTTCTGGGTGTGGTGAAAGCTTATAAGCCAGTTAACAGCTACGCTACACGAGCAGTTGCTTTTGTATCGTGGTTATGTTACTGGGCTGTGAACCACAAGGCCCCAGGTTCAATCCTCGCCTATATCAATCCGCTACATTGGTTCCTCGGACGACGAACCTTAAACCTTCGTACAGCTGTTGTATCACCATCTACCCACAGTAAACCAAAGCCGTCAGACTCACTTGCGCAACAACATCAGCAACCACTCACACACACACGCTCGCCATAAAGCTTAGCGCTACTCTAAGGGTACAGGCATATTAAACTCAACATCTAATAAAAACATCACCACTCAACAGCCGTATCGTTCGTCTCACCTTTGCCTCACTGGAGGGAGAGTCTGTGGTGAAAGCTTTTAAGCCAGTTAACAGCTACGCTACACGAGCAGTTGCTTTTGTATTGTGATCATGTTACTCGGCTGCGAACCACAAGGTCCCAGGTTCTATCCTTGCTCATACCAATTCGCCACATGGGCATAACACCCGAATTCTAGTAGTATAAAAAAAGATGGAACTATATGCAAAGTGCACAAAGACGTTTCCGGTTTCAGCAATGCTAGAAACGAACAATATACATAAATAGTGTAGTGTGTATTAATATTTTCTGATGAAACATTTTCAAATTTTAATAAAAGAATTAACAAATTAAAAAGACGATTCTGTTTTGCTTTTTGATTATATAATATATTACATTTGAGGCTTTTCTTATAGAGTTTGGCTCATATGGGGGTACCTGCCATTTTATAAAATCTGACCATAAAAAGTTCATTTTATGGCTGACTTTCAATGAATCCTCTCTATTTGGTAAAGGAGAGATAGGGATTAGAATTCATTTATCATTACAGTACAACATTTATTTTTAAACAGTTAAAAATATTGCCTCTAAATTTTATCAAAATTGCTCGAGTGAGTTTGAACAAGTATCTTTATATCACTTGGGGACAGTTATCCTTCTAATGGTTTCATTGGAGAAGGTTTGTTCCCATTATAGTTTTAATCTGCATGGTTGAAATTTGGGAATCAAATTCTATGCCAATTGCTACATTTGTCCCATATGTGTTAAGGATGAAAATTTAATTTCACTGTTTTATATATTTTATTATTTTTTTATTAACAGCGATATTAATCCGGATTGTAAAAACAAAGTCTTCCACAAAGTTAAAAATGATGTTAAACATTAATTCTGTGTATTCATATGGAATTGCACGTTTCTGTCTGCATACCTTTCTGTGATATGTTTAAAGTTCATGTTTGCTTGTAATTCTGTGTATTCATATGGAATTGCACGTTTCTGTCTGCATACCTTTCTGTGATATGTTTAAAGTTCATGTTTGCTTGTAATTCTGTGTATTCATATGGAATTGCACGTTTCTGTCTGCATACCTTTCTGTGATATGTTTAAAGTTCATGTTTGCTTGTAATTCTGTGTATTCATATGGAATTGCACGTTTCTGTCTGCATACCTTTCTGTGATATGTTTAAAGTTCATGTTTGCTTGTAATTCTGTGTATTCATATGGAATTGCACGGTTCTGTCTGCATACCTTTCTGTGATATGTTTAAAGTTCATGTTTGCTTGTAATTCTGTGTATTCATATGGAATTGCACGGTTCTGTCTGCATACCTTTCTGTGATATGTTTAAAGTTCATGTTTGCTTGTAATTCTGTGTATTCATATGGAATTGCACGGTTCTGTCTGCATACCTTTCTGTGATATGTTTAAAGTTCATGTTTGCTTGTAATTCTGTGTATTCATATGGAATTGCACGGTTCTGTCTGCATACCTTTCTGTGATATGTTTAAAGTTCATGTTTGCTTGTAATTCTGTGTATTCATATGGAATTGCACGTTTCTGTCTGCATACCTTTCTGTGATATGTTTAAAGTTCATGTTTGCTTGTAATTCTGTGTATTCATATGGAATTGCACGGTTCTGTCTGCATACCTTTCTGTGATATGTTTAAAGTTCATGTTTGCTTGTAATTCTGTGTATTCATATGGAATTGCACGTTTCTGTCTGCATACCTTTCTGTGATATGTTTAAAGTTCATGTTTGCTTGTAATTCTGTGTATTCATATGGAATTGCACGGTTCTGTCTGCATACCTTTCTGTGATATGTTTAAAGTTCATGTTTGCTTGTAATTCTGTGTATTCATATGGAATTGCACGTTTCTGTCTGCATACCTTTCTGTGATATGTTTAAAGTTCATGTTTGCTTGTAATTCTGTGTATTCATATGGAATTGCACGTTTCTGTCTGCATACCTTTCTGTGATATGTTTAAAGTTCATGTTTGCTTGTAATTCTGTGTATTCATATGGAATTGCACGGTTCTGTCTGCATACCTTTCTGTAATATGTTTAAAGTTCATGTTTGCTTGTAATTCTGTGTATTCATATGGAATTGCACGGTTCTGTCTGCATACCTTTCTGTGATATGTTTAAAGTTCATGTTTGCTTGTAATTCTGTGTATTCATATGGAATTGCACGTTTCTGTCTGCATACCTTTCTGTGATATGTTTAAAGTTCATGTTTGCTTGTAATTCTGTGTATTCATATGGAATTGCACGGTTCTGTCTACATACCTTTCTGTGATATGTTTAAAGTTCATGTTTG
This sequence comes from Argiope bruennichi, assembly GCF_947563725.1. Lineage (NCBI taxonomy): Eukaryota > Metazoa > Arthropoda > Arachnida > Araneae > Araneidae > Argiope > Argiope bruennichi. Next base: position 112,993,935 of record NC_079156.1, read on the forward strand.
CTTGTAATTCTGTGTATTCATATGGAATTGCACGTTTCTGTCTGCATACCTTTCTGTGATATGTTTAAAGTTCATGTTTGCTTGTAATTCTGTGTATTCATATGGAATTGCACGGTTCTGTCTGCATACCTTTCTGTGATATGTTTAAAGTTCATGTTTGCTTGTAATTCTGTGTATTCATATGGAATTGCACGGTTCTGTCTGCATACCTTTCTGTGATATGTTTAAAGTTCATGTTTGCTTGTAATTCTGTGTATTCATATGGAATTGCACGGTTCTGTCTGCATACCTTTCTGTGATATGTTTAAAGTTCATGTTTGCTTGTAATTCTGTGTATTCATATGGAATTGCACGTTTCTGTCTGCATACCTTTCTGTGATATGTTTAAAGTTCATGTTTGCTTGTAATTCTGTGTATTCATATGGAATTTCACGGTTCTGTCTGCATACCTTTCTGTGATATGTTTAAAGCTCATGTTTGCTTGTAATTCTGTGTATTCATATGGAATTGTATGTTTTTTTCTGCATACCTTTCTGTGATATGTTTGCTTGTAATTTTATCTAACCAGCAAAAATGTCTCCCCGAAACTTTCATCCATCTTTCTAATAAAAGTGTTATCCTCCTCCCTCCTGGAGAATACAGTTGTGGACCTTCAGCAAGACCGTGAATGCTGCAAGAGCTCAGATTTTTATTTCAGAGACTCACAGATGATAGCTCTACTTATTTTATTAAAGAAAATCAGCACTTGTGAATTAAAGGCACGACATTGGCAAACAATAAGTATGAAATATAGAATTTTGAATGAATCCGTCGCTTTTATTGAATCTGGCATGCAATCATCAGAAATTTTGAGGGAGGGGTATTAATCGTTAGTATGTGGTTAATTCACAAGTACCAAAAAATTGATTATGTATTTTGAACTTTTTTTCGACCAACTGACACAAAATTATAGTAGTAGTAACGAAAAAGCATTCCAAATTTCATTTATTAAGATAACGCGTTTTTAAATTATTACATTTATATGCATGCGGAAATGCAGGCCGATAGATGGTCGGCCCTTTGATAGATTTCGATGAAAGATTAATAAGTATCTACGCTTTAGATTTTAAAATTGCAAATCAAATTTCATTTATCTAAGTTTTTACATTTTTAAATAATTATGTTTACATATATACAAAAATACAGATGGACAGACGCTCTATCTCTTGACGAATTTTGTTCCAAATCTGACACAGATCTGCATTTTGGATGCTTACATTGTGTAGCAAATTTTATCTATCTAGCTTTTGAAGTTTTCTTTTTATCGTGTTCACTTTTACTCTGACAGCCATACAGTCAGACTTTTTTTAATGAATTTTTTTCCATTCTGCAAACTTGGGTTTGTGGAAATCTACAAATTTTGATGCCCATCCGTATACCAAATTTCATTCATCTAGCTAAATGCGTTTTTGAGTTATCATATTCGTAGTTTGAATTCCTAGTACTTTATATTTGTATTCAAAAATTAAAATAAAGTGATTGCTGTTTTGTTTTTCGTGATGCAATGCGAAATTTAAAAAAAAAAAATTCGCATTAATTGCAAAATAATAATATTTCCATATCTATAAATTTGTTCTGAAATTGGGAGGGGAGGTTGCATTACAATAATTTTGACAAAAGGGATTTCTCTTCGTCCAACTTTTACCCAAATCTTACAGAAGCTTCCATTACGACCACGTGAACAGTGCAGAGAGATAATCGGAACATATGAAAGTTGGTTTAAGAGGTATTACGATTCACTGTTTCGAGAAAAATAAAATAAAGACAGTATGATATTACATCTTAAACATTGGAAATAAACTTCATTATAATCATAAGAAATTGCAATACAACTTGTTACAATAGCCATCACAATTATCAGATCTCTTATAACGACTCTTTAGACGTTAGATCATCATTTTGATGGACAATTTACTGTTCAATTTTATACAGTTTAACAATATACGATATTCTCTCGGATGTGCCTGTATTAGCAAAAAATGACTAACATTGCTACGATATCTTCGCGCCCCCATACGGTATTCAGAATATTGACCAATATCCTGGAAATATCGTGTAATATCGTACTAATAGGCGTTATACTATATGTAACAGTCACTTTGGCTCCTACCCACATGGTCGTTGTGTCATTTGTGTTCCAGTTTTATGTGAAGTGCATTTTCTATTATCCGTATGTAATACTCCTTTTTCAATTGCACCTTTCTTGAATGTTGTATGTCATAGGAGTATTCCAATTTTCGAGTGAATCAATCGAGGACTCAAAGTAGCTGGGTCTTTAAGCAGGCCCTTACCTTTCCTATTTGATATGAATTTCTTTCATGAAAAAGTCGTCTTTCACAATCAATTCTACAATTTTCTGCGACTAGATTGATAAAAGACTTATGAGATCTGGACACTCCTGCTATCTTTGAATCCTCATCGAAAAAGATAGAAAGTGAATTACACGAAAATTCTAGAGAATATTTTTTATAATAGTGCACATTGAGAACAATCGTTCTGTCGTACACCTACCTCAAAGAAAAGATCATACACCACTTCTAGGAAATTACCATTCAGTATTGAGGAGACTAGACTACAATCAAGTACTTAAAAGTACAATCTTTTCTCGGATCACACGAGAATGTATTTGAAGAATGACTTAGAGAATGAATTATAGTGGAAATCCCAAATGATCAAAAGGTTCTGGCGCATTATTTATAACACACCAATGTGATAAAAAAGCACCGTTTACTAAAATAAGGTCACTATTTTATGCCTTAACAAAAGTCAAAGGCTCACCTAGTGTAAACTATTGTTTAGAAAAGGATAAAGGATGTGAACCAGTTTGAGTTAATACCAACAATTTTAAATTGATTCTGTGCAGAGAAAATAGGAATAAATGTAAATCTAAGAAAAGACTTTCTGCAAATAAGTGACATCTGATAACAGACGTTATCTGCGATTTTTATGTTATTCATGCAGTGGAATGTAAAAACTGTATCATTATTTCCGATTTGTTTTAGAAGTAACATGCAGACAATTCCTTTTATATTCAACCATCAAGTATCATCTATGAGTAGTTTTACGAGAAATGGCAATGGATATGTCATCATATTCGAAATATTATTCAAAACTCATGAATAAGTTTACGATGAAGTCTGTATTATAAGTATTAGAAATATAAATGACCTCAATGTATGTATTTATGAAGGTTTCACCTATAATAATGGCAGAAAACAAGTGGGAGCTCAGGGGGGTGGGAACATACAGATCTCAATGCTACCGAGACAGTTGAATTCAAAGTATTAGATGATTTGGAGTAAAAGGTCTGGCATTATTCGTGTATGTACATTAGGGTTAAAGGCAAATAATTACGAAGAATGGAGAAAACTTACGAAAAGAACTGTACTATTTGCCGCCCTCAGGTTATTCAATCCTATTACTGTAACATGTCCTGTTTCTTTAGCACCAAAATTATTGCCTCTAAATCTTTAGAAAATCAAGATAACACGAGAATATGGACTGAAAGTGTAAAAAACGTCCTAATTCATTGAAGGGAATACTGAATTTAGTACGAGGTTTTGAGAAAATGAGTAGTAATGAGGGAAGGAATATCGACGAAACGGCAAACCTCCTCGAATGCGGATAGTGCCCATGTTGTAAAATATGCCATGTAACAATTAGCAGCCGAAACATGAACGGAAAGCAGCAGTGCAAACATCCATATGCATTTATTGCGGACATTGAAAAAATGTATTGGATGATTTACATTCATCCCAGTCAGCGAAACCTACAAAGAATACTTTGGAAGGACAGTGAGTGTGGTTCAGTGAAAAAGTTGGAACTGTCAACAATTACTTACGGTACTACTAGTGCCCCATTTTTAGCTACTCGAACGCTAATTCAAATTGCAAGGGATGAGGAACACAATTTTCCCCTTGCAGCACCCGTTGTTGAGAAAGATTTTTATGTGGACGATGTGTTATCTGGTGCTAAGACTTTACCCGTATGCATAGAGATGCAACAGCAGCTCACTTCCATGTTAAAACGAGCTGGCATGAACTTGCATAAATGGCGAGGCAATCATCCTCAGTTGTCTACCACTTATAGATGCAACTACGACTTGTGATAAAACTTTAGGTGTCACGTGGGACCATACTAATGACTGTTTTTGTTTTAAGGTGTCCATAACTTCAACGGATGTTCATACTAAACGAACAGTTCTATCCACAATAGCCAAGTTGTTTGACCCTCTGGGCCTCCTTGGTCCTGTGATTTCACTAGCGAAAATCTTTCTACAAAAATTGTGGCTTCTGAATCTTTAATGGGATGACCAGCTTCCTCCTGAAATTCATAGTGAATGGGAGAAGTTTTCAAACGAGTTACAGTGCATTAACAACATCAAGGTGAGCAGATGTATTCTTCCATTTTCCGACGTTGAAACTATAGAGCTTCATGGGTTCAGCGACTCTTCTGAAGCTGTCTTTGGATCTGTTGTGTACTGCAAATCCCAAACACCTGCTGGTGAGGTTGTTGTCAAGATGGTGGCCAGTAAATCCAGAGTGGCTCCACTGAAGAAGCTCACAATCCCGAGATTGGAGCTCTGCGCTTCTGTGCTGCTGGTGAAATTGATGCAGCGTATCCAGTCGGCTCTTCGATTGGAAGTGTCCAATACCTATTACTGGAGCGATAGTATGATTGTGCTGTCATGGATTAAAAAAGAGACGTCCCAGTTAAAAACCTTCGTGGCAAACCGTGTAGCCACACTTCAAGACCTTTCGTGTCAGGAGCAGTGGAGACATGTTTCGTCAGGAGATAATCCAGCTGATCTTATCAGTCGTGGTGTAAATCCGCCCAAAATGCTCGAGAGTAACTTGTGGTGGGAAGGCCCTGCCTTTCTAAAAAAACAGTGAGTATCCTTGCAGAGAAATCTCTGACTCTGTGATAAAGGACGATGTAGACTGTGAGCTCAAAAAAGTTGACTGTGAAAGTGTTTTAGTTACTACATTGAACAATTCATGTGTTACTGATATTCTTAATTGTAGTAATAGTTATACTAAAATATTGCATGTAATAAGTTATGTTTTCAGATTTCTCCACAACTTGAGGAGTCCATCTGAAAGGAGACTGGGTCCCTTGACAACAGAGGAAATTAGGAAGGCTGAAACCTTCATAATAAAGGAAATCCAGAGTAGGGAATTTTCATAAGAGTTAAGGTGTTTAAATAAAAATAAACCTGTTCTTGACAAAAATAAGATCAAATGTTTAAACCCCTTTTTAGATGAGGTTGGTGTACTAAGAGTCAATGGCAGAATAAGACATAGTAATGTAAATTTTAACTGTAAGTTCCCAATTATTTTGCCTAAAGGTCATAAATTAACTAAGCTTATTATTGAATTCTTTCATAAAAGATATTTTCATTTAGGCCCTACTGCTTTACTACATTATGTCAGACAAAGTTTCTGGCCAGTTCAAGGTAAGGCAACGTGTAGGAAAGTAGTGCATGATTGTATTAAGTGTTTCAGAGTTAAACCCATAGGAGTTAAACAATTGATGGGCGATTTACCGAAAGAGAGAGTGACTCCTGACTTCCCATTTAATTGCTCTGGAGTAGATTTTTGTGGCCCATTTCTTGTGAAATATAAACATCAAAGAAAGGGCACTTATCATAATGTGTATGTCTGTTTATTTGTATGCTTAGTTACTAAGGCAGTGCACCTCGAGATGGTCACTGATTTAACATCAGATGCCTTCATAGCGTGTTTAAAGAGATTTGTGGCTCGAAGAGGTTTATGTTCGAAATTATTTTCAGATAACGGCACAAACTTCATAGGAGCAAATAAGGAACTTTCTAAGTTATACAATTTAGTTGTAAAACCCGACGATAGTCTTGCTAGTTATTTGTCAACAGAGGGAATTGATTGGAACTTCATTCCACCTAGAGCACCTAACTTTGGTGGCCTCTGGGAAAGTGGAGTTAAAACATTTAAATATCATTTCAAACGCAATTTAGGTAATTCCAAATTGAGCTATGAAGAATTCCTAACAGTTATTACGCAAATAGAAGGAATTCTAAATTCTAGACCACTTGCACCTCTGTCGTCCGATACCGATGTGTATGACGTGTTAACCCCTGCTCATTTCTTAATTGGCAGATCCTTAAATACTGTTGTAGAGCCAAATTTAATAGAAGTTAAAGAACAATCGATTATCCAATTGGAAAAAACTGACAAAATTAATTCAAATGCTTTATAGAAAATGGCATATGGCATATACAGTATGGCATATGCCATTGGCATACAGAAAATGGCATATACAGTATGGCATATGCCATTGGCATACAGAAAATGGCATATACAGTATCTTAATAATGTGCAACAGAGGTCCAAGTGGAAGGTAGAAAAAGATAATGTAAAAATCAATGAGTTAGTGCTTCTTAAAGATGAAAACCTACCCCCTCAAAATTGAGCATTAGGTAGAATAATTGAATGTTATCTGGGTGAAGATAAAAGGGTCAGAGTTGTAAAAGTTAAAACTCAATCTGGAGTTTATAAAAGAGCCATTTCAAAAATTTGTATTTTACCTATTGATGTGTAATCTTATATTAGTGTTCTTTATTGTGTGATTAATGTTATTACCTTGTAATGTGTAGTGTTTAAAATCTGAATTTGTGTGTTTTTATTCAGCATTGTGCATTGAATTGTGATATTCCATAGTTTTTCCTTGTGTGTGTGTGTTGACAACATTATGTCAAGGCGGGCGGTATGTTCCGACCTGTCACTGTGCTGCCCTCTTGCGGCAAAGGGAAAAACGCTTCAGTGTAACGTGTATCGTGAGCGAGTGTGTGTGCGGTAGCAAATGCTGCTAAGCAATGGCCAGAATAAAAGGAAAAAGTGTCCAAAATTATTCTTGTGTGGTGATTTTTAAATAATGTGAGAGCAATCAACATAAACCGAGTGCGTGTGTAATCACTGTTAGAATTACTGTTTTAATTTAATTCTACTTTCTTTTCACGAAATCGTATTAGCTTCCTTATAATATACAGGAACTTTACCACTCATTACCGACAGGTGAAGGACTAAATTTTACTGCATGGATGCTGCCACAAATGGAATGGAATCCACAATGGTCATTGAACGTCATATGGATAGAGGCCATTTTTAAATGTTTGGTAATATCTATTCTCAAAATAATTAATAACTGGGTGACGTCAAAGCCTCATGGTTATCTGAACAAGCCACTAAATTGTCTTTATATAACTGTTTGATGTGTTATTTCACCATGACTCTTATTCTCCTCACTTTCGTTTTACAAAACTATTGTAAAACGAGGGCCTCAAAGTAAAACGAAAAGCTGAAAAGTTTGTACAATCACTGCAGAATGGTATGTTAAGCTTTTATGTAATTATGTTGAGTTAGCCCATCAGGAAAAATATGCGTTAATTGTCGTCTTCTTCGTGCAAGATAGTGCTCCGCCTCACTTAGCACATGCTGTCGAGATATTCTGGTTGGATATTTTCACTAAAAACTGAGTGATAAGTAAGTCGAGAATGTAAATTTAAATGGCTGTCACGATCATCAGACTTAAATTAGACAGATTTTGACTGTGGAGATACTTAAAATCTCGTTTGCACCGGAGTTCCTTAGTCATTTTAAGTGGAACTGGTAAGTGAAATTTAACAAATCGCCTGTGGCATTGATGCCAACATGATAATATGCGCCTCGCGTACCTGATACCTTGTGATGAAGGTCATGTTGAACATTTTTTACTTTAAAATAAATGCAGAGTATCCTGTTATTATGATCTGTTTCATGGCCTGTCTTTGTCAGATTTATATAAAAAGACTTAGTATGGTGTGTGAGCACCATATCTCTGTTTCGATTATTTTTGGAATCATTCATTTTTATACATGGAAAAAAATCCAATATCTGTATTTGCGAGAAGCAAGATTTTTTTTTTCTAAGCATTGTTTCTCTTATTATGAATTTTCGAAGTTTACATGAATTTATGATTAACCCGGTATATCTAATAATAGAAATAACTGCTTCAAAGAGAAAGTGAGATATCTTCTGGCGTAATCATCATTTAGCCAAATTAAATTAACGTAATCATTTATTAGCCAAAATTTGCACCTTTTTTCCCTTGAAGAAAGCATTCGTAACAACGAAAAAGGAATTTATTACAGGAAAATTCAAAATTTCTGCAATTTTAACTATACAGACAATATTGAGGGAATATTTCAGGCGCAAAATATTTTACCTTAAATAGGTAATTTTATCTTCCAAGCACGTTTCCTGATAGCAGAATGAAGTTGTGCTCTTATTTTTTTTTTTTTTCTATTACTGTGGGAAAATCAACAGTACAACAATCATCGAATGCGAGTTTACAAGCAAAAATTGTACCACTTTAAATAAAATAGATATGTTGAATATATATTTTTAAAATCTTCCTCGCAATAATACAATTTTGCCAATGCATCTGATATTTGAAAGCTGCATTTTAAATGTTAGCTATTTTATACATAGAATAAACCTTGCGCCAATTAGATAGACGTTAAACAAGCAGACTTTCGAGGTTTTAAGTGATGGGACGTCTCATTCAAAGAAGTAGTGGTTCAGATCTCTTCAGTAATTGTAATTTCCCTTTGAGGTTCCGGAATCTCACTTAAATTGAACTATTATTGCATTTCTATCAATTATTTCACGAATAAATTATTATTAACATATTAATATTATTATATAATTTTCATAAAATTAATTATATTAATCATATATTAATTTTTAATTAATAATAATATTAATTTGCAATTTCCTTTTTTTTTAAATTAATATCCTATTTCCGATTACGAAATTTGATTTGTAACTTGCTACTGTTTTCAGTATTTCGATGAAGACATGCCACACTATTATATGGCTTTAAATGGAATCTTTCTATGAATCTGCTTTATTTTATTTTATTCATTGAAGCATTTTGTGATGAAATTACACTTATGACGAATTTCTATTGCTGGTTAGCTCCATATTCTACAAAACAATTTATTTATTATCAAGAAACTTTAAACAACTTTTTGAAATTATTGCAGATTTATAGACAATGTTTAGAAGTTTTAATTTGTTAATAGTTCCATTAATAAAATTTGTCTTTCAGTGACTTCCAAGTTAATGAAATTAAAATTTAAATTAAATATTCAGTTTTTTAGTTTGCTTTAACTAAACTAAAAAACTGAACTTTGTGCCATAAGCGAACGTGACATAATGGGGAGAACTTAAGTAAAACGTCTAAGATTCTATCCTTGCCTGCTCAAGCGATGTTATTGAGTTTTTTTTTCTTTTTTTTTTTCATTTCGCGATAAAATACATCTTATTCAGCTTGCTTTTTAATCCACATCCCTATATATTTGAGGTAAAAATAATTTATTCCCTATATTCTAATTTAAATCCTGCATATTTAAAAAGTTTTCGAAAACAAAAACTATAAACATTCGTTTCGCTACATCTTAATAAAGAAATATTAAATGAATCGGAGTGTAAAATATCTGAAAATAAGGTTTTCTGATAATTTGCAGAAACAGCGAATAAAGCAATCCATTAATAATTCTTCGCTGTAATAATTTGCAGTATGAGCAATCCAAGTCAAAAGAGAAGTTAGAACTATATGCCTTTTAGATTCTGATCATACCTTAATGCATTTAAAGAAATAGTTTACAAAGGTAAGTGAAGAATAGATAATTCGTAAAAAAATATTCAATGACTGTATTATATGTAAACTTCATACGATAAAAACTGGAAGCTAGATAGTACCCCCCCCCATTACCTTCTGAGAGAATTCAAGAACATTTTCCATTTAATGTGCCTGCTGTGGACTTTGCAAGACTTTTCTTGCGTGTAATTCTGTACTAAGCGTCATTTAATAATATTTATTTATGCTATCACTAGGGCAGTTCATTTTAAATTGGTTCTTAATATGAGTACTGTTTAGAGATATGCGATGCACGAAGGTAGAACCTGGGACTTTGTGATTAGCAGTTCAGTAACTAAACCATTATACCAAAATGATCGTTCGGGTAGAAGAGTTGTTAACTGGCTTATATGCTATTCACTACAGTACTCTATCTCCAGTGAGTCGGAAGTGAGACGAACGATATGGCTGTTGAGTGGTGATGTATTGAGTAGCTGTTGTCTAAATGGGCCTGTACACAGTTGATTAGCGCCAAGCGTTATGGCGAGCGTGTGTGGGTGCTGATGCGCCAAGTGTGGCGACTTTGGGTTGCTGCGTCAAGTGAGTCTGACGGCTTTGATTGCGGGTAGATGGCGCCACAACAGCTGTACGAAGGTTGTAGGTTCATCGTCCGAGGTCACCAATGAAGCGATATGTGATGTGCGAAGGATAAACCTGGGACCTTGTGGTTAGCAGTCCAGTAACTAAACCATTATACCAAAACGATCGTTCGGGTAGAAGAGTTGTTAACTGGCTTATATGCTATTCACCACAACTGTTTCATTTTTATCAGGGGTTTTTTTAGACAATTCATTTCTTGTAGATATTTGTGTTCTGTTCTATATTCTGCTAATTCTAAAACATTTTATAAGGTAAATTGTAATTTAGGAAAATGTTGGAATTCTATTAACAAGACTGAAATTAAAAATATGTTTGTTCCAAAGGATTTGAAAATTTATTTTTGAAAAAGCTCATACTGGGGATGCTTCTGGGAGAGAAATATACATACGATTAAAACTTGCTTAAAAAGAATTATTAGTAAATCATCCCTTTCTTTTATGGAATTTCCAATTGTAATTTTAAAACTGGAAGAAATGGTTAATTCCAGGCCTATCGCATATCTGTATTACGAACCCTCGGAACCCTTTTTCCTCACTCTTTTTCATTTTCTAGTAGAAAAAAAAAATCAGTCTTTACTTGTTATGCAACCTAAAACTGAGAATTTCAATATAAAAAGAAATTCTTTGGTAACGAAGTTTAAAAATAAACATACTCTTGAATCATTTCTGAAACAGGCGAAGAAAAGAATATTTTCTTAGTTTATGACAGAGGCGACGGTAGCAGGGGGGCAATTGCCCCCTGTCGGGAGTCTCTTGCCCCCCCCCGTCGGCGAGGAGAGATTGAGAGTTTCGTTGCCAAAAGTGTTCCCATTTTAGGAAGGTTGTAGAGAGTAGCGCATTATCGAATATGATTATTTAAAATCCACCTTAGTTAATATATTGTAAACAGTTGAAGTATCCCCAGTAACGGTTAAACTAATTTGACTGTATTCGGCAAAATAATGAATAGGGTGGTAGGGTGGCCAATGAATAGGGTGAATAGGGTGGCCAATAATATACCGTATTTTGCGGATAATTTTTGATAGACCGAACTAAGAAATGAATGCAATGGATGTCGAAGATGTTAAGTTTGTAGATTTTCAGACATCTGATTCAAATGTCGTTCATCAAGTTTTTAATTTGTACTACTTTTGGTAATATAACCGACAAGGTAACAAGTGAATAAGATACCGACAAGGTGATATTCTCATTTTGCTGGCAATTTTTGGTCGGCCGACTATGAACTCAATGCGGTGAATGCCGAAGACATTAAATCTGCAGATTTTCAGACATTTGATTGAAATGTCGTTCATTTAGCTTATAATTTACACTTGATTTGGCAATATATCAGACAAGTGAATAAGATATCGCTTTCTGCAGGCAACTTTTAGGCGACCGACTATGAACTGAATGTCGAAGACTCTATCCACAGATTTTCAGACATTTGATTCAAATGTCGTTCATCAAGTTTTTAATTTGCATTACTTTTGGTAATATAACCGACAAGGTAACAAGTGAATAAGATACCGACAAGGTGATATTCTCATTTTGCTGGCAATTTTTGGTCGGCCGACTATGAACTCAATGCGGTGAATGCCGAAGACATTAAATCTGCAGATTTTCAGACATTTGATTGAAATGTCGTTCATTTAGCTTATAATTTACACTTGATTTGGCAATATATCAGACAAGTGAATAAGATATCGCTTTCTGCAGGCAACTTTTAGGCGACCGACTATGAACTGAATGTCGAAGACTCTATCCACAGATTTTCAGACATTTGATTCAAATGTCGTTCATCAAGTTTTTAATTTGTACTACTTTTGGTAATATAACCGACAAGGTAACAAGTGAATAAGATACCGACAAGGTGATATTCTCATTTTGCTGGCAATTTTTGGTCGGCCGACTATGAACTCAATGCGGTGAATGCCGAAGACATTAAATCTGCAGATTTTCAGACATTTGATTGAAATGTCGTTCATTTAGCTTATAATTTACACTTGATTTGGCAATATATCAGACAAGTGAATAAGATATCGCTTTCTGCAGGCAACTTTTAGGCGACCGACTATGAACTGAATGTCGAAGACTCTATCCACAGATTTTCAGACATTTGATTCAAATGTCGTTCATCAAGTTTTTAATTTGCATTACTTTTGGTAATATAACCGACAAGGTAACAAGTGAATAAGATACCGACAAGGTGATATTCTCATTTTGCTGGCAATTTTTGGTCGGCCGACTATGAACTCAATGCGGTGAATGCCGAAGACTTTAAATCTGCAGATTTTCAGACATTTGATTGAAATGTCGTTCATTTAGCTTATAATTTACACTTGATTTGGCAATATATCAGACAAGTGAATAAGATATCGCTTTCTGCAGGCAACTTTTAGGCGACCGACTATGAACTGAATGTCGAAGACTCTATCCACAGATTTTCAGACATTTGATTCAAATGTCGTTCATCAAGTTTTTAATTTGTACTACTTTTGGTAATATAACCGACAAGGTAACAAGTGAATAAGATACCGACAAGGTGATATTCTCATTTTGCTGGCAATTTTTGGTCGGCCGACTATGAACTCAATGCGGTGAATGCCGAAGACATTAAATCTGCAGATTTTCAGACATTTGATTGAAATGTCGTTCATTTAGCTTATAATTTACACTTGATTTGGCAATATATCAGACAAGTGAATAAGATATCGCTTTCTGCAGGCAACTTTTAGGCGACCGACTATGAACTGAATGTTGAAGACTCTATCCACAGATTTTCAGACATTTGATTCAAATGTCGTTCATCAAGTTTTTAATTTGCATTACTTTTGGTAATATAACCGACAAGGTAACAAGTGAATAAGATACCGACAAGGTGATATTCTCATTTTGCTGGCAATTTTTGGTCGGCCGACTATGAACTCAATGCGGTGAATGCCGAAGACATTAAATCTGCAGATTTTCAGACATTTGATTGAAATGTCGTTCATTTAGCTTATAATTTACACTTGATTTGGCAATATATCAGACAAGTGAATAAGATATCGCTTTCTGCAGGCAACATTTAGGCGACCGACTATGAACTGAATGTCGAAGACTCTATCCACAGATTTTCAGACATTTGATTCAAATGTCGTTCATCAAGTTTTTAATTTGTACTACTTTTGGTAATATAACCGACAAGGTAACAAGTGAATAAGATACCGACAAGGTGATATTCTCATTTTGCTGGCAATTTTTGGTCGGCCGACTATGAACTCAATGCGGTGAATGCCGAAGACATTAAATCTGCAGATTTTCAGACATTTGATTGAAATGTCGTTCATTTAGCTTATAATTTACACTTGATTTGGCAATATATCAGACAAGTGAATAAGATATCGCTTTCTGCAGGCAACTTTTAGGCGACCGACTATGAACTGAATGTCGAAGACTCTATCCACAGATTTTCAGACATTTGATTCAAATGTCGTTCATCAAGTTTTTAATTTGCATTACTTTTGGTAATATAACCGACAAGGTAACAAGTGAATAAGATACCGACAAGGTGATATTCTCATTTTGCTGGCAATTTTTGGTCGGCCGACTATGAACTCAATGCGGTGAATGCCGAAGACATTAAATCTGCAGATTTTCAGACATTTGATTGAAATGTCGTTCATTTAGCTTATAATTTACACTTGATTTGGCAATATATCAGACAAGTGAATAAGATATCGCTTTCTGCAGGCAACTTTTAGGCGACCGACTATGAACTGAATGTCGAAGACTCTATCCACAGATTTTCAGACATTTGATTCAAATGTCGTTCATCAAGTTTTTAATTTGTACTACTTTTGGTAATATAACCGACAAGGTAACAAGTGAATAAGATACCGACAAGGTGATATTCTCATTTTGCTGGCAATTTTTGGTCGGCCGACTATGAACTCAATGCGGTGAATGCCGAAGACATTAAATCTGCAGATTTTCAGACATTTGATTGAAATGTCGTTCATTTAGCTTATAATTTACACTTGATTTGGCAATATATCAGACAAGTGAATAAGATATCGCTTTCTGCAGGCAACTTTTAGGCGACCGACTATGAACTGAATGTCGAAGACTCTATCCACAGATTTTCAGACATTTGATTCAAATGTCGTTCATCAAGTTTTTAATTTGCATTACTTTTGGTAATATAACCGACAAGGTAACAAGTGAATAAGATACCGACAAGGTGATATTCTCATTTTGCTGGCAATTTTTGGTCGGCCGACTATGAACTCAATGCGGTGAATGCCGAAGACATTAAATCTGCAGATTTTCAGACATTTGATTGAAATGTCGTTCATTTAGCTTATAATTTACACTTGATTTGGCAATATATCAGACAAGTGAATAAGATATCGCTTTCTGCAGGCAACTTTTAGGCGACCGACTATGAACTGAATGTCGAAGACTCTATCCACAGATTTTCAGACATTTGATTCAAATGTCGTTCATCAAGTTTTTAATTTGTACTACTTTTGGTAATATAACCGACAAGGTAACAAGTGAATAAGATACCGACAAGGTGATATTCTCATTTTGCTGGCAATTTTTGGTCGGCCGACTATGAACTCAATGCGGTGAATGCCGAAGACATTAAATCTGCAGATTTTCAGACATTTGATTGAAATGTCGTTCATTTAGCTTATAATTTACACTTGATTTGGCAATATATCAGACAAGTGAATAAGATATCGCTTTCTGCAGGCAACTTTTAGGCGACCGACTATGAACTGAATGTCGAAGACTCTATCCACAGATTTTCAGACATTTGATTCAAATGTCGTTCATCAAGTTTTTAATTTGCATTACTTTTGGCAATATAACCGACAAGACGACATATGAATAAGACATATGTCCCATTTTGTCAAAACATTTTGATCGGTCGGCTAAGAATTCAATGTGAATGGTTGTCGACGATTCCAAATTCTCAGTCATTTTATTTAAATGTCATAATGTTCATTCAGCATTTTATTTATGCTAAATTTAGTAGAATAATCAATAAGCTGTCCAATGAATAAGACGTCACATTTTTTCTGACTAATCTTTGTCCTTCGGATAAGATTTTACCACAGATAATGGAAAAAAATTGTTTTCATCACTTCGATTACCTTCAGTGGAATTATTAGAGAAATTGATGCTTTTATATTATTCATGAATAAGACGATAGATTTGTTTTCCATAATTCATCATTCAAATTCAAGTTCTAAAACTTATCATCATCTTATTTATATAATTATTACTTCCTCAGTAACGAACTGATAAATTTATTTTATTCATTTCACTATGAGAATAGTCTGACTAAAATCTAGTTAAAATCTAAATTTAATAAAACACTCTTTTCTTTTGAAACTCTTCTGAATATGCGTGCTAAAAAGAGTTATTTTGCTGTAGCCACATAATGTGAATTCATTATAAAACACTGAAGTAAGTAAATTGTAAAATTGTAAATTAAATTTATTTAACAATAAAATATCTGTTTTCTTTTGCAATCTAATTTTTCAGGCTACAATTATTACACTAAATAAATATTGTTGACTGCAGTTGACGACCAAAATAAATAAATATTTGTGCTTTGATAACTTTTTAGCTACACTAAAAGAATTTACCCAAGTATGCAATTTGTTAAATAAACAAATTACAACCTATTTTCAGACCCTCCATTCAATATTAAGACTATGTAATCGAGAACGTATCGTTTATTTATTATTTTTTTCTTTCAATTACTATTCGCGGCAAAAAATTATATAATTTCAGATGCTTCTAAATTTTTAATAGACTTTGAATAAAGATGTCTTGATAAAAAGATTATTAAAATAGTTATTTTTAGAATATTCATAAATAACACATTAACCCCATGACATACGAACTTACCTAACTTCCTACTAAGATGGCAGATCTTATTTCGGACAATTACTGTTATTTTAATCCCTAGAATAATATAAGAGAATTCGATGTAATGATACATTTTCAAGGGATTTTTGCATTTTAAATTACTTAATGCTTTCACTTAATTTCAGATTTAAAATTTGAAATTCAATAATTCCACAAGCGAGCCAGATTCGCTATTGTATATGAAGGGGTTAAGAAAACCCAATGCATGCAGCTGAGGACATAAAACTCACCTTTTTCGATAGATTGTTAGTTTGCAATAACTTTGAATTAAAAATGTACTTAATCATAAAACGCGTGCCTAAAAATGAAGATAGGAGAATTCATATTCAAGATCTAATTGTTTTTTAATAAAATGCATTGGTTTTTAAGCCAAAATATATATTTAAAAATAAATAAATGGGGGATCTAACGTTTAAGCAGTCCATTTTTCATAAGAATATTTTTCATATCTTACATAAAATAGTAAGTTTATGCATAAATTTAGAAAACATTTTCTCCAGCCTTCTTAAGAAACAATAACATTGTATCTTTTCAGCATTCTATATTGCTCGTGTTCGATCAATAGTAAATTTTTGTTGAGCACGCGCACTTATTTTCCTCGAATTCGGAACACCTTTGCAAATACTTAACAAATATTTTAGGTAGGGAACTACGCTGAAAAATCTATTTTTTTTTTGGAGAAAGCATCGAATATTTTTTATTTATTATTCTAGATTTCTAAAAAAATTTCTTTTATAAAACTTTTTCTTTCAACATTTATTTTATATAGATTCCACGATAAGAACATACATTTATTTGTTCATTTAGAATGACACACCATTCTGGCGCAATTTATGTTCCTATCTATATACTACAACCTAGATTAAAATAATAATCATAGAAAGAATATAATCATATTTTTTTCTAAAATTAGATTTCAATGCAATTAAATCTCAAGAGTCATAAAAAAATAGGCTCAAATATTAGCGATATTTTGACAGTCAGTAAAAGAAACTGAGTACAACATTTTTTTTACGAATATCTTTGCAAATTTTTAACTATGAAAGAAAGAATCAGTATCTGAATTAAAAAAAGCTAAATAATACTTTATTTTCTTTAATTAAATGTAAAATTAATTATTATGAGTTATTTTGAAGCCAAATTAGAGATATTGTGCTTGCCCCCCTGTCGGATTTGTCTTGCCTCCCCGTCGGCAAATCTCTGCCGCCGCCTCTGGTTTATGATCAGTCTTATCTCTCCACAGCCAGATTTCAATTAGCCTTGTCTATGTACGGTGCAATTTGTAAAATCTTTTCAAGAAGCCTTTTAAATTCGAAAGGCATCTTGTACAGCCAAGGAGGTAACATGTACCTGTCATAAAATGATTATTTGGAATTTATTGAGACATACTGCAGCACTGTTAGCACCGAAATAAGAAAGTTATGCCAAAATAGGTACAAAAAAATGAAAGAAATCAGGCGAAAAATTCAATTAGAAGAATGTGCACTATATCATAATAAAAACATTGTTAAAAGTTTTATGGAGTTTTCCTAATCAAAAGAACCCAAAGAAAAGATTATTTTTTAAAATTATAAACCAATATTATTTTGTTTTTATTTTACTTAAAAATTAACAAATGATATTAATTAATAGAAATATTAACATATTTAATCTTAAGAAAAATATATTATTATTAAAGGTTTATATAATTATTTATTTAATAATTATTAAAAATTTATCAATGAAAACTTTATTTTTAAAGAAATTTTGGGCATTATTTTTAAATTTAAGTTTATCATTATAATTGAAGTTTTTTTATTAGTAGTAGTATTATTTTTTAAGAGTAACAACCATTTCAGTTTCGGATGGATGCAGAACGATTCAAATTCCGGAACTCCGAAATGAATGAGTTGAACCAACACTAGTCCTCTGTTTGTATATTTCGTATTTTCCAGATTTGTCTGCCTCTGAATATCTGCTCCCTCGCGATCTCGCCTTGATATTCTCGGTCCGGATAAAAAATCAATGATTTCGAATTCAAATAAATTTCGCCAAAATGGCCAATTAAGGAAAAGATAAATTTCAAGCAAAAAAATTCGTACGACAGTCATATACACCAATCACAATCCATACTCTGGACTCGGTTAAAACTAATCCAAGGATTATGGCGCCCTTTTTGTTTTTGTTTGAGTTCCACCGATTGGATGGCAATGGCTCTAAATTGAATTTATCACGTGGAGATTGAGTTCAGAAAGGCACCTAATAAGTCGGTAAACATCAAGTGCTCACCGTTTTTTTAAAGATAAAATTAAGATTCTCTTATCTTTATTCTAGCTTAATTCACTTCTAAAATCAAAATTACCATGTCGGACTCATCCGATTTATCAGATGACGGATCCAAAGGATACGAATGTGAAGTTTGCCATAAAACTTATAAACATATGTCTTCTCTTAGAAAACATCACCTTATTCACGCTAAAGGAAAAACGTACTGTTGTGAATTTTGTGGAACTAACTTTATACGGAAAAGCAGTTTAAATAATCACGTTTTATCAATTCACAGAACCGAGAAACCTTTTACCTGCCGTCATTGCTACAAAGGATTTTCTGAAAAAAATAGTTATTTGGATCATTATCGTATCCACACATCCGAGAAACTATTTACATGCGAAGTATGTGGTGAGAAATTCATTCAGAGAAGCCAGCTAAGTTCACATTCCATAGTTCATAGTAATAATCCAAAGATGTTTGAATGTGAAATCTGCAAGATGAATTTCACAAAGAAGCAGAACTTAACTCGGCATTATCGTACTCATACAGGAGAAAGGCCATTCAAATGTGAATCCTGTCCCAAAGCATTCCATAGTAAGAGTAATCTGCAAGATCATATTCTTATTCATTTGAATAAGAAACAATTTGTGTGTGGGATCTGTAAGAAAGGATTTAATCGTAATAGTAATTTGAATCAACACTATCTGTCTCATCAAAATATAAAAAAATATGCATGTGATATCTGTGATAAAAGTTTCAGCCAAAAGAGTAATTTGAATTCACATCGTGTAATACATAGTTCTGAGAAATCTTATATTTGTGAGGTTTGTGGTACTGGTTTTAAGACTAGAAGATTATTAAATAGGCATTGTATGAAACATACTCTAGAGAAACCTCATACCTGTGAAGTCTGCAATAAGAGTTTTGCTCGTAAAGATAGCTTAAATTCTCATCTTCATTCTCATGATGTGATTGTAATAAGTGATTAATTTTCTTTTGAGTATTTTTTGATATTCTATGTACTCATGATTAAAAGATGTAGAACTCTTAATGAGCTGTTGCTGCTGAAATGAGTTGTTGGTTTTCCTTAAAAAAAAATCTTTATATTTGTCCCTTGTCAGTTTACTTAGGATGTTTTAATGTAATATTATGTGCATTCATATTTCATATGTGGCATTGCATTGGGGGGTTTTCTTCTTATATACCTTTGTTTTAAGCTCGTAAATGCTATTTTTTATTATCTGTTCACTGAATTATATTTTTAGCAACAATTTTAAATTTATGAAATTCTTGAGGGAAATAGTTTTATCCAGGGATATTTTTGATACTGTCGACGGTAGTGCAAGAACAAAACTCCATTGAATGTTTTTTAACTGTAAAAAGTACTAACTATGAGTGAATAGAAATTAATTTTTGTATTATCTGTGATAGATATTGTTACTTGTTATGTTGAAACATTTAATGAAAAAGTGTGATTTTTAAAATAAAGTATGGGAGCTTGCAATATTTCTGTATTTTAGATTCAGAAGAAGAATCAAAATAATGACGTTGAAAATAAAAATCATATATTTACTGAAATTTTGGCATCATATCTTTATTTTGAGATGTGACTACCCCTCCCCCCATCATTTTCTATTCAGAGCTTATTATTAATTGACTATGGTTTATATTTATTTCAAAATTATTATAAATTCTTATTCAAGTTTCTATGAATCAGATTCTAGCTTTTTTTCTATTAATTATAATTTTTGTTTGCATGTTCATTTCTATTACATTACAAAACTGAAACTTCATTCAATTTTGAAATAGTTTTTATGTTTTTGATTGTATTAATCATCCTACATTATAAATAAAAAATTTCTATAAGAGAACCACTATATGTTTTAATTCATTGCAATTTTTAAATCGGATATTATATCCATTATGATTTTAAAATAATCCAACTTATATTGTATATATTTACTCTTATTTAACATTAAGAAAAATTAATAGTTGTGTATTTTTAAGGCCTCTTTGTTTTATTGTCAAGCAACCAACATATATCACCAAGATAATTGTGTAATAGAGCTTGGCATAATCTGAAAAATTGTCATGTAAACTTAGAGCCATAGATACACACAAATATTGAAAAATCAACTGTTACTTTAGAGAATCTTTAGATCTGAAAATATGTGCAGCAATTATAAGAAATTTAAAACTGTTGTAAAGGATGGAGTGATCTCTTCTTAATTTGCATTATAAAAATATAATATCTTTGACATAATTCTAAATTTTTGTCAAAAAGCCTCTTTATTAAAAAATTAGCCACTTTAGAAACCAGCTGGTTTGTCTGGATTAATGCTCATTAAAATTCATTAATTATTTGAAGTAATTTGGTCTCTTAATTTTTAAGCTTCACACTTTGATAGTCATATAATTAATTCATTAATATTTTGATAATCATATAATAGTAGTCATAAGCTGTTCTGTTCATCATATTTTATATTTCTCTAATCTGTTGATTCTCATAATATTTGAACTTCAAATCAAAATAGAAGTGATTGAACTTTAATTAATACAAAAATATATTAGTGCTATAGCTAAGCATGTTTATTAAAAAAAAAAAAAAAAAAAAAAAACATAAGTACAGAAAACAATAATTTATACAATATCTCGAGAATTATTCAATAAAAATTTCTCTGATTCATCATAAAATTTAGTTTTACTTTCTAAGGGATTTAAATGATTCAAATAGTATTTTATTTTGTTTTGGTCTGTAAATATTCTTCAAAAAATTATGAAATCTAGATTTTATAGTCCTTGGTCTTAATGAATTATATTTTGTAAAATATTCTTGGGACTCCAACTTTGAAATTGAGAAAAAGTTTCTATCTTCTGCGATCAAATCTGATTGAATATTACAATTTTAAAATAATTAACATTTTCAAAATGTTAGGGCAATCAGTCTTTGGTAAATCTGGATGCTGATTGGTATATCTTTGAGACAGTTAATGGATTGGCTTAAAATCGCACATTTTTTACAAGATAGTAATATTTAAATTTTTATAACTCACTCAGTTTTAGTCACAATAGAATGGACCTTTCTTTTTATTTAAAATTCCACAGTAAAATCCTTTGGTGGTCAGTTGGTTCAATGGAAATATTGATTATATTTAGTTTTTTTTATTGTTTAAATACAATTTCATGTCCATGATTCTGCCAAATTATCAGGCGTTAAAGCCATGTTATTTTAATTGTCTCTTACATATGCTCTGTTTATTATGTACATGAACTTTACTATTGGATAATAGTTCTATAACATCATGGTAGTCTTAAAAGTGTAAATACCTGGTTCATTTATTTTACAAATCCCATGATATTTTAATTCTCTTTTTTATTCATCTTGTAAACTATTCAGATATTACACAGAATCTTTTTTAGGTTTTCAATAGTGATAAAAATCAAGTGATGAGATAGTTGATAAAACAATGTAATCTGTTGTTAGAAATCAGGTAAAAAATTATTTTTAAAAAATTTGCCAAAATCTTCCAAAATTCTTACAACTACTAACTTTGGCATTGGGAAAAAGAAATTTTTTTTTTAAAATTTTAATAAAAAGTTTAAAATTTACTTTTTTTGCAAAAATATTTTTGGAAGTTATCACAGTAAAACACTAAAATTTATCTTAATATTTAATTCATTCTAGTTAAATTTCTATTAATTCTAATTATGTTTCTATCAATTAACTAACTCCAATTAAAATTGCAAAAAAATTGCTCCAAGATCCACATTCCTGACCTCCGAGTTATATGCATGCAAAATTTGGTAACTATGGATCAAATGATCTGTTTTGTAGAGTGCCAGCACACCCAGTTCATCTTTATTATTAGTATAGATTATATTGCACACTGTACATACAAGAAAACAAAGGGTTCCATAGTATCAAATTTTACTTTTGTGTAATCAAATTCAGCATTAATAAAAAAAATTTCATTATCCGATATTATGGAACTCTGTTTTTGATACTTGTTTTTCAAAGTAGCATATATATAATAAATTGCCTCAAAAAGTTTTTTAAGGAGAGTCAGTCAATTGAGGGAATGATATTAAGTCAATATAAATTGCTCGTGTAATATAATTGTAGTGTCAATTTCTCAAAAAAAAAGAATTATTTAATTCTACTGATCATTTAACAGTAGTTCAGTTAATGAAATGTTATTTAAAATATATCCTTTTAAATTTTATTAAAACTATATTTAACAAATATCATTATCATCCTTGGACTGTCTTCAGAAAAACTTATCATAAAATTACATGTAAAATTTATTTGAAATAGAAGTTATATACCATATATTTTGCATGTATAATAAATAGTAATGGCTAATATTTGATACTGAAAATTCCACATTTAAATTATTCTTGCCAGATCTTTCTATTTGATGAAGTGTCTAATTTTAATTCTTAATTTATCCAGTACTTTTATAACTCAAATCTTATTCCATTTTCATACAGCATAAATGTACAAGTTTGTTCATTCCTCAATACAAAAATTATGTACATATGAGGGGAAAAAAAGCTATTATTCTTCATCTTCTTATGAAATCTTTGAATTTCTCCATCATTGGAGAAAAACCTTGAATTATTTAATCTCCACTTGTTATTAAATTTAATTGTTCTGTATAAAGACTATATTTATACATTTCACTGTTGCTTATTAGAAAGAATAAAACAACATTATTACACAGAATAGTAAAAATTTTATTTAAACTATTTTATCATACATATTCAATACAATGAAAATGATGCAAGACATTTGAAAATGAACAAATTCAAATATGATATACAGACAGTTAACACTCCTTTCTACTTTCATTCGTCTAACGGAAGAGGAGGAGACAGTTTGCAAAGCAATAGGAACAACATTATTTTATTAATGTTCATAATATCTTTCTAATGACATAGCTAATACATCTGTTAAAATAAAATTCATGTTTTTTAATGTTTAATATTAATTTTTATTTGATCTTTAAATGTTTGAACTCATTCATTAGTAAGATATGTAATCCCCCACATACAGGATGGCATTATATTTTTCCATTCTAGAATTTTGTTTTCAGTTTTTAAAAATTCTCAAGCATATAATATTTAGGTTAAAAAAAAGAATAAAATATACAAGTCTAACAATAATTAACAAAAGATAAAATAACTACTTAAAACAATTGGAAACAATTTCTTCAATAATTTTTAATCATTAATATAAAAGTATTTTCATAAACAGGTGCCCCCTTCCCATTTTTTTAAATTTAATTAATTAGAAAACTTATGCCTCAAAAATTTATCCATATGACTTAGTGGCAGTCTGCTGTTTTCAAAGTCCTGTTTTATGTCAAAATTCTTATTCCTTATACTGCAAAGCTTTGAATAAAAATAAATACAGATATTTAATTAGCTCTGTAGCTACTATTCCTTAGTATCAGAAAATTTTAAACAAAAACAATATACATAATATGCAGGCTATATTTACAATAGATACTTAAATGGGAATTTTTAAATTTAATAAAAAAACATTTACAAAGAAAAAAATGCACATACATTTAAAAAGTATTACAAATACAAAAATTGTTCTGACAATGCACCATATACATAAACACATTATTTATCACATATTATTCTCCCTATTGAAGATTTCATAAAGCAAAGCATTAAAACTTTAAAAAAGACTTTTTTAATAGAAACTCTGTTAAGTATTTTTTTTTTAAATTATTTCAGAATTTGAAATACATAAAAGGAAAAAATAAATATTATGTTTAGTTTTAGGACATAATATGGAAAATTTGTCATTCATTTAAATAAATATTACTTTTATTATATTTTTTAAGCTATATCTATTGAGAGATGAACAGATAAAGCATCCCTTTCCTTTCTACCATGTTTCAAATAGCTAATATGAAAGAACTGATAAAATATTTTTGAGAAAAAAATCATTAGAATTTATAATTTCTTTTATTATAGATGAAATTATTAAATTAAATAAAAATAAACTATCTAACATTAGAATCGATTTTAATTATTCTTAATTTATGGTAAGAGAATAAAATTTTCCATTTAAAAATAAATATATATTAAAAATAGGAGAAAACAAAAATACCTTAAAATTTTAATTTTAATAAACAAACTCATTTGGATAATTATTTTAATTATAATAATATCAGGATTATTTTCTGTATTTATCATCAGCAAGAACGAAATATTGTATATCAATCTGAAATATGACATGCCTATTTTCAAATGTATTTAAGGATGTGTTTATTCTAGTTACATGCTGAAATTTGAACTCAAATACTAAAGAATAATAAGGTAAAGCTATCAACTGTCTCACCAATAGCAACTCATGAATATTCACAATATAAATTCTAAAATTGCACCTTATAAGTTATTTTAACTATCAAATCTTAGACAAATAGTTTTAAAAACTAAGTAAGTTACTAATTGTAATTATCTAGATTTGTTTACAAGTAAAATAGTAATTCTCAATAAAATGGCTAATATGCAGGTAATGATACAAATCATAAGATGCCTCACAATGAATATTCTGTCGTAAAATTGGAGCCTCAGTACAGATCTCTTATATAATCTATACTGAAGTATTTCACTTAAAGCTAATTGTGATTTATTTTTTTTTAAGTATCATGAATTTAAGTATTTCTGAACTTCTGTCTATTGTCAGTTCACAGAACTTAAAAAAGAGCAATTTCATCAATATTGGCAATTTATTTAAGTATTTTTAGAAACATATATTGTTTTAAACCATGTTCATTCTTTACATATTCAAATATATATATATATAAGTACCATTAATTTGTTGCATACAGAAAACTGTAAACATAAACAACTTCCAAATTTTTCTCCATACCACACAAATATTGATACTGCCATCATTATACAAGAATTACAAATTAATAAATAATTTATATTTTTGTTACAAACCATCAACTATGCACATTTAATTGGCCCCTATTAAAAAATCAATGCATTTCATAAACAGTCTTAATGTAATAAATGAAATAAAATTACTATTGTCCAAATCGTAGAAGGATAACATTCTTAGAATTATTATTTCCATGCAATTTCGTACAATCATAAAAGACACAAAAATTAACATAATGATGAAAGTTTTATTCATGAAGTCTTAAAAGTTAAAAAGGTATTTAAAAAAACATAGAAAAATTGACTTTAGATATTTTACTTCCAATTACTTAAATCTATGTGGAGAATAAAAATAGGAACAATAAAATCATTGCATGAGTACTGCCAATCAATTTGGCTCAAAGAAAACCACGTTTGTGATTTGGCATCCTGAACCTTTTCAAGCTTCATTAACAAATATTTTGATTTTGCTTCAGATACACTGATAAACTAAAAAGGATCTGGAATAAAAAAAAAAATGAAAACATTTAAGTGTATATTATTATTTAAACAGTAACTGTTGTTAAAAAAAAGCTGCCTAAAATTCTAAATTAGTTTTAATGATAAAAAAACTAATCAAATGCAAATTCTATTCAGGAATTTCATAAATACAAATGTGTACCCAAATAAATCTCAAAGCGCTAATGTATCTTTTATTAGCCTACGAACAGCATCTCCAACAGATGGATTTGTTGGCCCAGATGTTTTGTGTTCAATCTAAAAAATAATAATAAATAAATAAGGAAGGAATATAAAAAACAACACTAATTAATACAATAAAAATGCATTAGTACCTTCAAAATTGTTTCATTTAAAACAACATGCAATATACACCTTTTCAATCAAAGATATAAAATACATGACAAAAAAATTTAACTTTCATATAGTCATCTAAAAAAGAGTATCAGAAAACAGTAGAGTTAAAAATTAATAGATAATAGAATTTTTTTTTAACTGTAAGTAAAAAATTAAATCCATAAATAAATACAAAAAATTAACTTTTTACTCTCCAACAAACACAGTGACTGGACTAGAATATTCAATAAGTTTCAGAAGTATAAAATTTTCTTCTTTTAAGGATAAGAATTTTTTTTTTTTTTCTTTTAGGTAAATCTATTTTTGAAAAGTGGGAAATAAATGCTATTTAAAGTAGTATATAGGGACAGGATAAATTTTGAAAACTAACACTGTCATGTCCTTAGAAATGTTGGAATATTTTATTTGATTTTTAAATCTGCAAACTTTCTCTTAAAAATAAGTAATGCTTCCACATTATCTCTCTCTTTTTTTATTTTTAACAAGCACCACTCTACTATTTTGAGTGTGTACAAGAATAAGGGCATAGAGAGAATTGAAACTCAGAGTTATCCCCCCCCCCCCTCTTTTTTTTTTTTTTTTTTTGCTTTTAAATCTTTAAAAAATTATTTTTGGCATTTCAATTAATTTCAATCCAATGTAAGTGATATTATTATGAGCAGAAGTAAATATATAAAATGTATAGCTATAGTCTACTTAGATAAACAAACAATTATACAAAAAGTTTTTTCCATATACAATTACAATTCTAGAGAAAATAAATATATATTTCAGTATAAAAAATTTATATTTAACAAAAGTGTTTATGCTGGCCTCCAACTGGACAGATTTTTAGAGCTACTATATCCGGCACAAATTAGAAACGCTCACTTTGAAGGGTTTTTCTTAACTTTTTAATTAGAATTTTAATTACTTAAAAGCTAAGCAAATTTCCTTTTTTTTTTTTTTTTTGCCAAAATTAACAAAAATAGTACAGCACAAATTTATTATCTTAATATTTTAAAATTCAAAAAATTATACTTTTAATACTTCAATCAAGTTGCTGTGTAGATTTTTCCACTTTTTTTTAAAAAAAAAAATTGGAAAAAGCATAATTTTCAATAATAGATTTCATTATTATTATGAAAATCAAAATGTTTTCATTATTTCATCAACTATTTAATCACATGATTTTCCTCCAGTATTGAGGGATAAAATAAGGATTTAAATGCAAAATTTACATGAGGTATTAGAAATTGAAATTACTTTACTATAAAAGACAGTATGCAATTAGAAAAAGATACTTATACATTTCAGTTTTTAATGATACTAAGATATTACAGAACTAACTTCCATCAAAAAGATTCACGTGCACAATAAACAGAACAAATATAAAGCTATTAAAATAACAGTCTTGTTATCAATCAAAATGCGGTACTTAAATATATTTGCTGAATGAATCATGAATTCAAATAGAACATAAAAGATTTAATTGAAATTAAACATAACTAATAATCTGAGTGAACCAATTGATCACTAGCTAACACTGAATAACTATAACATACACAATAACATTTATCAAAACTTAAATAACTCAATAAACACAAATTTAGAATATTTTCAACTATCAGACTTAACATTTATCATTTTTTTTATAACATAATGCTATTTTCTTTTACAAACAACAGATCAGTCAATTGATTACAACAGCTGGTACATTATGTCTACCCTTCATTTGACAATAGAATAAATACAATGAAGAATTTATTATGTAGTTTGTCATAATGTAGATTAGTACAAAGATTAGACATAATAGATATGCATACAGTAGAGTGCACAGAGTAGATTTGAGAAAGTATTTGAATTGTCGGAAAATTTGAATTTGAGATTCGGATTAATTTTCACATTTCTGACCTCTCACAGTCCGAAAAACACATTTTTGGAATTATGTCTCTCTGTCAACACAAAAACACTTTGAGCCAAATAGATGAAATTCGGTAAATGGATTTTAGATCAAATTTGTAGATAACTATCAAATTTTGAAAGAAATCCATCCCCAAAAAGTCTAACTGTCTGATTACAAATTAATAAAATAACTACAAAATGAATAGAGTGAGAAGGATAAAATTTGGTAAACAAATTTAACATCTAAAATGTAAATCTATATCAAATTTGGAATCAAATCTATTAAGGAGTTGCTAGTCTGTTTTTCCACAAGCATGTAAATACAGTAAAATAAGAATTTGGACTAAAACATAAGAAATGTTATATGTAATATAGTTGTAATTCTGAGTCAAATTTTGGTTTTAATCATTTGGGGAGAAAAAGTTGTCAAGATAACATTCAGTTTTCTGGTTAACTGCATTCCAGCAATTAATTACCAAAAACCACATGCTAACAGGCTTTATCATAACTATATAACTATTACTTATTGATGATATATGGTTAATAACATACTTTTTACTATGGAATATGCAAGAAAGTTTCAGAGAGACCACTCACTGGTTCCTTTACATTATCATAGCTGGAAGTGTTCATCTATTTTTAGAAGATTGTAGCGAATGAATATAGATTCCAATAAAAAACAGTGTTTCCATATTACTATTTTAACATAAGGTTCAAAGTTTCTTGCACATTTATTTAGTCTCTCCCTTTCTTTTTTTGGGAATATATTGAGCCCTTATTGCAAATGATCAATTATCAACAATAATAGATGCTTATAATTAACGAATTATAAGCATTTGTTGAAATTCCACCAAATGCTTAATGTCATTTCCAATCCCACTGACTGATTAAATACTTTGTCAATAATTATTAGCACTGATAATTTTTTTTGATTTTACATTTGTATACATTTTGATATGTTATTTATTGTTTCTGTAATACTCATTTTAAAATGTACCTGCAATTTTAAGGATACTTTAATTTTTATAGAAATATTCTTCACAAGTCTGCATTGAATTTCCAATCATCCATTATTTTAAAAGTTTGTAATTTTTATTAAATAAAAAATTTTTTAAATGTGCATAGTTTTCAGTTCTAACCAGATAAAAGATGTTAATCTACCTTTTACTGTTTATAAGAGCAGACCATTTTGAAATGGGATATTTAATCTTCCATTTGACAGAATATTGTACTTATGATATATTTGAATAAGAATCTTCAAATAGCATTACTAAATTCAATTTAAGTATTTTCACATATCTGAGTGAGTAATGAATGCATTTTGCTATAATTAATATTTTATTCATATCCCATGGAGTAAGAATGAAATAATAATTCTATTATTTAATTTCTTTTCTTAAAAAAATTAGTGAAACATAAAGCTTTGAGAAGAATTGATTTAGAATTCACTTGAAAAGAAAACTTGATTAATTTGTCTGGAAGTAAAATAAAAATCCACAGTAAAAAAATAAAAACAAAAATTTATGCTACATTTTGAATAATATGCTCAACTTACTTTAAATAAATAAGGCTGGACATCACGATAAGATGTATCAAAATATAAATTAACATTAGCTTGATCAGGAATTTTTGGTACATAGTCATATTTGTTCATTGCAGACACTATATCAAAAATTTTTTCAGCCAGTACATCACCCATCTTTTCCCTATACACTTGTCTCTCTGCAGGAAGTAAGAAAAATTAATTTAATTAATAAATATATATTATGGTAACAAGCAAATCATGTTCTTAGAAATTTCACATAAAAAAAATTGATAAAATTTATAAATGTTAAAAAAAAAAAAATGGAACATAAAATTAGAACAAATAAGCACATAAAAATGCTGCTTACCATGTTCATTTGGCAAAGTTATAACATTAATTTTTACAGTCCAAACTTCCCAAGCAGATATAACTTCAGGAGCAATATACCATGGGCGTTTTTTCTGATAAAACTCCAAGGATATCTTAAGTATAGAAAAAAAATTAGTGACATCAAACAAAAAAAAAAGACAATTTAAGAGTTAAATAAATTCGAAAAATAAAATCACATGGTAGTGAAGGATATTTATTACTAATATTTATTCATTTTTCAAGAATGTAATGACAATAACTTTTTTAAATTCAAAATAACAATTATTTATATTTAGTTACCAGAATTCAAAACTTATTTACATATTTAAAAATCATTTTTCAAATTTAAAAACAAATACTTTATTTTTTATCCATATGAAATAATATAAAACTAATCAATTTTGCTGTAAATAGTTTCATTACCACTCTCACTAACAGCTATAATCATCCAAGTTTTAACAACAATTACAAAATTAATAGATGACTATGGTTTCATTCTCTGTAATTTTTCACTTTATTTGCAATATATATGGAGGTGATACTGATATTATATGCCCAAAATATCATGTAAGCATATAAACCCAAATTTCTCTTTAACAAGAAAGTGACACTCGAACCACATTTTAGAAATAAATCTAAAAATCTGTTATTAATTGTTTCAGATAAATTATCATCTAATAATTCATTTAAATCAAGCAAAGAATATTTTTTTCTTTAAAATTGTTACCATTCTATATTTTATAATAAAAGATTTGCTGATACCATCAACTCAAATTTAGAATTATTCTCCAAAAAGAGTTCTACTAGTGTATCAAAACATTACTGCAAAATGATAAATAAATAAGCAATAAAGGATAAATTGAGAACTATAAAATATTCATACTAGGGATATTTTTTTATGTAAATACTAAAATTCAGCTGCTGCAGCATTTGGGTTGCCATTCTCATGCAGCAAAGATTTCAACAAATACAGCAGTGGCAATTAGGAATCTGCATCTGTTATCTAGATGCAAATATATTTTATAGGAGAATATGACTACTTTTTACTAATTTGAAAGCAAGTTCAAGCAATTTCAATTTCAGAGTGAAAAATCATATGTAATGTTCTTTGAAATAGGAAGGGGTTGTTGAATCATGGCGAAGCAATAAATTCTGAGACTTCGTATAAGACTTTAACTAAATTATACAATCCAAAGCAAAGGGAATTGAATATTGAGTAAAGAGTTTGTTTTGCTTTATGACAATATCTATTCACAAATGTTTAATTATATGCAAGATCTCATGACATCATTTGGATAGAAACAACTTAATCATCCTCTGTTCAGTCCTAATATAGAGCCTAATAATTACCATTTGTACTTGTATTAGAAAAAAAAAGCATCTTGATGGTCAGTACAACAATGATGATAATAACCTGAAATTGATTGTGTTGCTGTGGTTATTAAATCAGTCATCTAATGTCTATGCGGATGGAATTAAAAAACTGGTTTACAATATGACAAGTCCTAATATTGGTAGAAATTATGTTGAAAAATAGATTTTAAATTTAACAAAGAAAAGTACAATTATGTGTTCTTAAAAACACTTTTAAAAAACTAAAATTTCAAAACACTTAAGAAACATTACTGAATGATACACTTACTAAAAAAGTTCATAATCAGTTATAACTAAGTTATTATTTTACAGTAAACTATAAATTAATTTATAGAAATTAAACTACCTGACCACTGTAAGGACCTTCTTGACTTCTCAAAGCTGTAGAGAAAGATTTTATTTCTTGTGAAACATACTTGTTTAATTCATCAGATGCACACCTAACCTAAAATTTTATTTTAAATATTGAATGTCATGTATGTTAATAACAATTCAAAAATTTAGCAACTACTATGGGAAATCATTCTGAATTCTATACAAAATAATAAAATTTTGACTGAGAAAAAAAATTTAAATCTAAACTTACAAAACATAGAAAAAGAACTTACATATGTGAAGTCCACAAAATCACATGTAACATCTTCAAAATGCATAGTGCTCACTGTATAATTATTTCCTTCATTTTTAAAATGACACTGAAAAAAAAAATATGAGGATATGAGCAATCTATTAAAAAAATTATGCATAGCTTTTTGAATATTCTTTCAGTTTGCTAATACTAGTGCTTAAGGCTTTCTCAGCTGTTACCACAAAGTTAATCCTCTGTCTCTAACGTTTTATTTTATTTTTCATCTTTAAAATACTAGTAATGCATCTGGTTGCAAATTTTATTCTATAATATATTAAACAGTTTTAATAATTTTCCCTTCATAACTATGGCAATTAGTCCTAAGAAAATGTAAATGAATATTCTGTGGGGAAAATTCAAATTGTAATGCATTACACATAGAATAAAAAATGGATATTCTGATACATACATCTATTAGATCTTGATCATAAAGGAGGGTTCAATTAGTTTTTAATTTTTAAAAAAAAGGTCTATTCTTCTTTCAAAAATTTTATTGGACAGTAACATTACTGCTTATGCTCTTAATTTTATACTCCAAAAGTATACCATGCATTCCCATAGGATAATCATAATGAAATGGAAAATTCTGTCTTCAGGAAATCTTCAATTTTCCATCACATAACTTATTAAATACAGGATTAAATTTTCATAAATTTATACTAAAGGAATAATAAGGATATTTTCTTCTTCAACAAATGTTTTGCTTTATTTCAGAGGGAGTCCCCTGCAAACAAGTATGAATTTACAGTAAAGAAAGTATATTACATAACCTAATAATTTCTGTAAAAGGTTCAATTCAAAATTTAAAATGAAATAATCTTTATTTATTTATGTATATATTTTAAAGTAACCAGAACACAACAACTAAATTCTCAAAATGTAAAATGCCTTTTACAAGATGTAAATATTAAAATGCCAAATATATCATAAATTTTTTTCATACATTTTGTATTTCATTATAAATGCTGTTTATTTTTATTGGTCTTCTTTATGTTTATAAGACAATTAATCTAGCACATAGAGTTCTAATGTAGGAAGAAAATAATTATTTATACAGCAATTAAATAATTGATAAGATGAAAATTTTGCAAGATTTCATTAGATTATATATTAGGAAATATGTGTGCAATAAATACTACAAAATAACTATTAGGAAAGTTATGTTATGGATACTAATAGATCAGTATTTAATAAAATAATTTGCTGGAACAGAAATAATAAAAAAAAAAAAATCATATTTGCTTAGAAAGTATAAATATTCCATTATATTTCAAAATTACCTTTCCTAATGTTCTATGAAAAAGAAGTGTATGAAATACTGAAGCAACAACTTCTTCCACTTGCCTTCCTTCAACTGACTACAATATGTTTTCCCAATATATATAAAAGAAAGGAAGAAAAGAAAAAAAAAAGAATATTATATAGCTAAGCAAATACTCAGACTTCTGCAAAGCATGTAAAACATAAATATCACTTATAAATACATAAATTAATAAGAACAAAACAATTTCATTTGAAAAAAAAAATCTCGGTTAATGTAATTACAACCGGAATTCCTTCATTTAAATGCCATTAGCTGGCAATATCTTAGAAGAAAAAAAAAACAATTTTAAATCTTTGGTTCAAAACAGTATTTTCAGAAAGATTAAGTTATATTTTCAAAAATTAAGAAAGCTACAATTAATAATGAAATTTACATAGTTGATATTTTTTATATTGAACAGATACTGGAACTTTTTGAATAAAAAAAACTTTCAGCATAATATTTATTAGATTGATTTCCATAGATATTATTCACAGAAAAATTGTATTGTAATCTTCTTAGTAACTATGGACTTAATCCATTTATTTAAGTAATTTACTCCAAATAAATAATTAATTCAGTATTAATGTGCAGTTTAAAATATTTTTTTTGTCATATATATCTTTATTTTAATTACAAACTTATATTTTTCATTAAAAAACAGCTAGTTCTATACATCCAGAATGAATCACTGGAACTCCAGAACACTCTTAAAGAAGATATTTGTTTGTTTATATTATGCATTAAACAGTTAATTTAATAATAATAGAAATACATAATCTTCTCAATAAAAAATATATCATAAAACAGCTAACAATTTCAATTGGTCTATCTAATACAATATTAAAGTCAATAATAGGTGTTGTACTTTTTCCTATTTGAACATACATAGTGTATACTATTTTCTAATAATAATGACATGTTCATCTCATCTAGGAAAGTCCAAGCGCTTCAGTTTCTTAACATTTGTCATAAATAATTTGAGATATTATTCATTATTATTGCATAATTAATCTTATTTGATCTTTCAAAGCAAAATATATAAATAGAACCAAATTATACGCAAGAATTTAAATCATTTTTCCATTGCCACCTTAAAAAACATTCAATAACAGTCATATTTGTTTATCTGCAGGCAATTATGTTTAAAATTGGGTCATTTGGAAGTTCCGTGCTCCTCTTACGCTAGTAAAATATTTTCTTTAAAAAAATTACTCAAAAATATAAAAAGCCAAAAATACATAGAAAGATTACATATAAATTACAATAAATATCATAAAATATTAATGACATGCTATATAACGTATTTTAAAAACACAAGGCAGTTTGCCTTTCTAAATAATCTTTCATCATCACCTATTCAAATATACTATGTGTAAAAATTATTTTGAATTATTCTATATACA
This sequence comes from Argiope bruennichi, assembly GCF_947563725.1. NCBI lineage: Eukaryota > Metazoa > Arthropoda > Arachnida > Araneae > Araneidae > Argiope > Argiope bruennichi. Next base: position 113,028,697 of record NC_079156.1, read on the forward strand.
ATAAAAACTTAACGTACAAATTCAAAAACTTGGTAACGTGTGTTCATTGTGTTTTTAATAATGAATATTACAGTTTACAAGAAAATAGCAGCATCAATCATGTTCTTTATATATAAACCAAAACAAAACCAGAAACACAGTTTGCGCAGCAATGTTTATAAAACTTGAGCTGAGTTGAGATAAAGCTGTCAAAAAGTTTATTGACGATTGCTTTTACCTCAAGTTATTTATATATATAAATAGAAAAAAAATCGAAATCTTTTAGAAATCCCCATTATTTTTAATAAAATAAAAATAGCTGAAAGGAATTTTAATAATTTTAAATTATCAATTACTTTAATTAAATAATCAGACTTTTTCTTGCCAGTGTGGGAGGGAAGAAGATTTAGGGAGGAAAGTACATGAGACTTCGTTTGCTCTTTCATCTTCCGCAATCCTTATCAACTGTAAGAAATTTATTAGTGTTACGACAAATGTTTTGTGCCTACATTTATCTAAATTTTTCAAAGGTTTCATAAACACATAATAGAACAATTTTAAAATAACATATATAAAATTCCTGATCTTAATCTAGTGAAAACACACACACACATACACACTGAATAATTTGTCGTTCATTCTTCCTATTACTACTGTAATTTCTCTCATGTAAAGGAAGGAAACTCATCAGGATGATGTTCATTTAAATAAGATACATGCGAGACATCACATATTTCTGTTTCTTCTGGGATCAGAAACGGACATTTCCTATATAACGAGTTATTACTGTCATCAATCTAATTAAAAAAATTTGGTTGCTTTTTTTTTTCCGAAAATTTTCTCTTATAGTGACGAGCTGGAGGTCTTTTAATATATACTTATTTCTTACCAGGATTTCTAGCTCGCATTTACATGCCTTAGCTTCCGCAACCGAAAGGGGAGACTCGTAGTAGCCTGAATGATTTATCAGTAATTTGTTACCTAAAGAGAGTTGGACCTTTTCTCTCTCTCTCTCTCTTTCGGAATTCAGCTGTTAACAGCATAAAATAGGTTTTGGTACAACTAGCGTATCGATTAATATCTATTCCTAAGTAAAAACTATTAACAGGTTAAATGCAATACCGAAAAAAAATTATCGAAATGGATCAAATTCATTTTTCTTGTTGGAAAGGACATAAGTTTTGTTTTCAACATTTTAATGAGTAATTGATTACCAATTACTTCACTATCACTAGGCATCAATCTGAAAATTTTGTAAAAAGGAGAAATGCATCAACAATATCCAAGTCTCTGGAAAGGGGAGGTTCTGGTCATTTTCGTAAATACGCTCTTGCTTATTTCGGAGAGGTACTTGAAGGATTGATTTTTAAGATGTACTTATATATTATGTTTAAATTTTAAAAAAGAATGAATTTTGGTAATCTAGTATTTAGGTTGCAAGTGTAGATTTTAATTTCTTTTATGGCGCCATTTTTTATTAGGCAATAACGTTGAAAAAATTTCGACTATTCTTTTTATAAATTCTTTAACTGGTTGAAAATTTAATGCATATCTTTGTTTTTGTTTCTCGTGAACCATTTTTTTTTGTGTGTGTGTGTGTGTGAGTGATTTATAAGGATATATGTTGGACATCTTTATATAAGGGTAATATTTTAGCATATATTATGATACTGATGCTTGATTTTATGACCTATGCCCAGACTGCATATGCATTTGTTAGAATCAGTCTTAAGATTGCAATATAAACAAGCATTTATTTTTTCATGGATGATTTGAAATTCCGATAGATTAAGGGAGTAAAGTTTACGTAAATTATATCGGAACTTTTGTTATCACAATTTACGACGTAATTTTAAGTTAATCATTTGTTTAAAATTACTTCTATTTATTTTACTTTCTGAGACTAGGAGATTTCTGTGTTGTTGATTTTGACTTTTACTTAATAGTCGTTTCTTTCTTTTTGCGAATAGAACTACTTCAGTTTTTGAAGCGTAAATGACTATTTTTCACTAACAGAACCAGTTTTCTTCGAGATTCTTGAAGAATTTATTCAGTATGAGATTGATGTAATCCGTGTTTCATTTTTGGCCAAAGCGCTATGCCGTCTGCAAAAATGCAGTTTAGTGTTCAATTTTTAGTTTAGGATATTAATAGATTTTAAATAAAGTTTAGTAGACAATTTTATCTCTTGAAATACAACGGCTTGTATGGAGCAAAATATGGGGAATGTAGTATTAACTCAAACACTAAATTTTCTGTTAAATAAATAAATTAATTAAAAAAAGGGTGTAATTTGGTTAAATTGGGGGAATTGAATATTGCAAATTCATGCATAGTCTATAAGATCTTTTGAATCACACTCTATGAAAACCTTTCGGTATGTCTAGGAAAACCGCACCTGTTTGTTCTCTGATTTTTTTCTTACCTCTTTTGCATCGTAATTGTGCTTTACAAAGATCACTACGAACGCGCCTATGTAATCAAGTTTACATGCATTTAGCATGGTACCCAAATGCGTAACTATACTACTAAATAGTATTGAGTATGCACATAAAACGTAAATATGAACTTATGTAGTAAGCTATAAATGCATATACAGAATCCTTGCACTAACAATACATGGCCCTCTATTGGATAACTTGAACCTATAAGTGGCTCGTGGCGAGACGGTACACATTTTCCCTTCACAATAGAAATTGTTTCCACTGTTTGAATTGGTTCTATTCTTGAACAACTTTTCAATATAACAAAAATGAGGTTTAAGCCATTGGTTGTTGAAGTAATAATGAATAATATTTTATTGCTCTAATGAAATTTAGCTCTGTTTTCATTGACCCATCAAATGTTTAATTGTACGATTTTCTATCAATTTTAATTGTCACAAGTAGAAAGATTTTATAAAAAAATTATCTGCAATTTTCACTTAAAGAATAAGAAAATAAAGTTGCACGACATGAAGGCAATGTGCATTTAGAAGAGAGTTTACCTGGATAGTAACGACTTTGGCGAATAATGTTGTGGTGTCATGATCTTACACTTCTGTTCACAAGGTCATACGCACAGTAAACAGAACATATGTAAGGCTTTAAAATAACATAGTTTTAACGTCTATCAAATTTGAGGCATAAAAATATTTTGTTGAAAAAATAATGGACATCAAACAGTTTTAATTAATTGAAATTAATTTAAATATTCCCAGCAAACCAGCCGATCACCAAAGAAGGCTAGCAAAACAATAAACCGTTGAAAGTAAATACATCATATTCAAATTTTATTCTTTTGAAATGTCAGATGAATAATAACTGACCTTTTACTGAGTTTAATTTCATTCTCAAAAGCTGTAAAGAAATTTTGAAATATATTTTAATAGATCATATGTATTATAGAATTTATAAATATGGCATAATATTAGGAATGAAATGACACCCAGTAAAATTATATAGTGTATAGACTATACTATTCTTTCAAATGTATATTGTCCAAAATAAATGTTCAACTTTAAAATTGTGATTTATTTTAGTTGGTAAAATGTTTAGTTCTTAAAAGTCTAAAATAAATAAATAAAATAAAATGATTTAGTTCTATAATTTCTTTTTCTCCTAACATAAAAATAGCTCTTGCATGTTTCAAAAAGTTGTTATCCAAATGAAAAATTTCATTAAGGAAAAAAGAAGCTATATAAAATGCTCACATTTTCATTTACTTTTCTTTATGAATAAATAATATTATCAAAATACTCATATTTTATAAAGCGATGATTATTGATATAGATTCATTTAATATTCAAACATAAATTCAGTTTAAAATAAGATATCAATAATGGAACTTTTGATTCAACGTGAAATATGACTGATTTTAACATGAAATATCATTATTTTTCTAAGAAACCATTAAGAAGGGGAAAAAATATCGACAACATTTTTTAAATTAGACTACTAGAAATATAATCGATTTTATTATAAATAATGTACAAGCATCTCATATATGGAGACTGAAACATGATGTGGTATATACACAATTACAAACACAATATTCAGACATTTCAATTTCACAAAAATAACTGATTGCCTAAAATAAGAGCAACACAAACATAAAAAATACAAATATACACAATTACTTTAACAGTTTCTAAAAAAATATTAGAATTAAGAGAATTCTTTCTTTTTTTCTTTTGACATAAGCTTTTTTATTAGGCACAGGTTTCGACTAATAATATAATGTACAATGAATTGCACAACATTTGCATAAAAAATTATACATTTCAGTCATGCTATCATGTAAGAGAAAAACGGATATCTATCAATAAAACAGTATTAAATTCTCAACTGTCTAAATTCATGACTATTTTTTCAAACATAATGATGAAATCGTTTTTTTCAGTAAAACTTTGAAAGGAACCCCCACTTTCTCTTTAAATTCCTCATCTACATATCACCTTTTTAATAGAAGCTAAAAGTCTTCTAACACATTTGAATTTTACATTTTCCATGGATCTGTTCAAACACATTAAAATAGGACAAAAATTAATATATTAAGAGAGAAAAGGACAATAAAAAAATACATCAATGTCACACGCTTTCAAATGGGGGAAAAAAAAAATGCTGGACAAAACTGAATTATATCAAAACAAAAATTGCTTAATTAATTTGATGCATTCTGACCAAATTTATAAAAAAAATGTAAAGTTAACACACTAACTACTATACCTTGTTTGATTTTAAAAATATTACGGTTAAAAATATTACATATACAGATTCACTTTAAAACTAAGAAAGAGACTAATAAAAAGGGGGAAATGTTTCAAAAAGGAAATTCAAAACAAAAAAATATATATTAATTATTTTAATATCAAAAAATACCTAATTTATTTTGCTACATATAAAAAGATATAACAGTTCCAATTTCAAGTGTTTGAACAATCGGAAATATGAATTCCTCCTGAGTGAATTGTGCAACCATTTCAAGTCTTATATATTTACATGGGGTTTCGATGATATATAAAACAAAATTTATTTACACTTTTATACATCTTTCAATTAAAGTTACCAAATACTCCAATATAAATTACAACAGCAATAAAAAGTTCAGAGAATAAATCTTATTTTACATGACTAACAGCCTTTGGTTACATAAAAACTGTTCTACACGTCTCCTTATGCCTAGCATACAGATGAGATCTAAATTGAGATTCAACTATCATATAAATTTTAAGAAATGGAAGTTTACTCATGCATCCCTTAATACCAAATTTATGAACTGAATTGGATGCAGAAATATAAAATATTTAATTATTGCAACTATAAACATTAAAAAAAAATCGACAAAAGAAAAAATAGCATTAAAAATGTCACAAATATGAAGAAGGTTCTACAGTAAAGAGTTTCTGTACAATTCTCTGAAATAAAATTTTAAGCTAACTAAATTATAAATTTATTCAGGGCTAGACACTATATGAAACTAAGTTATAAAAAAAATATCACATTTTCAAATTTCAAAAGTTTGGACGTTTTAAAAGTAGTTTTTCTATATTTTAAACTAGAATTCATAACATTAACAACAACAAAATAATTTTAAAAAATAAATTAACTTTAACACAGTTAAACATCCAATATGAAGTCGATTTTCTAAATATCTGTTAAAGGAAGCAAAAGAAGTTATTTACATTTATTCATATGTTATACATGTTATAATAAATGTCTAATATTAAAAACAAGCATATTGTTAAAAAATGTAATGTACATTTTTCTTATTAAATATAAAGCAATTTAATCAGCTATTAAAGAACAATAGCTATACCTTTTTCAGTTTGGAAAATACCAAATTTCAATGGTAAAAAGAGCATAAAAATTTACAAATCAAGACAGATTTCATTTCTTTTGGTAAAAATTCATTTTCATTGATAATATAAGATATTTTTAGTATAAAAGCATCAAATAAAATCAATAAAGAGTATATAATTGCATTTCTATGATAGTATTCAATTCGATTAATAATTGTACATTCGCACTGATATTTGCAATGATTCCACATAAAAAAACAGTTACAGTAGAATGTTATTTCATTAACAAAAAGCTTCAGAAATCAGTCTCTAAGTGCTGCTGCTTAGAAATAGCAGTTTAACTATTTAAAGAGAATGCATCATGCATGAATTTAAAATTGTAGATTAATAAGATTCAATGCCATTAAGCAACAGTATTACAAAATTCTTTATAAAAATTTAAATGGAATCTCATGCTTTCACTTTCTTTTAACATTTGGAAAAAATTCCATACCATTTTAACTGATTAATATATTTAATAAGTAAAAATGGTATTTGTTATGTAGATCAACCAATGCAAGAATTTACAAATTATAAAATATTTCTATATAATTCAATCTCTATGAGTAAAATTATTAAGCAAAGTAACATATTCATAGCAAACAATACTGCACATAAAATACTCCTTAAATTATTAGCAGATAAAACTAATTCAGATCTGACAAAACATATCACGAGAGATTTATTTAATAATTTCTGAAAACAATATCAAAACCATTTTCAAAAATCAGTAAGAAAAAGTTACAAAATAAAAATAAAAAAGTTTTTAATTTATTTATTTTTAGAAAAGAACAATCCAATGAAGCTATCTAAAATAATGTAGTAGTAATAATCTAATAAATGTTTTCAATGATAACTTAAAAAATATAAATGAAATCTATATTACCGAGAAAAGATACTCATGTAAATAAGGGTATCATAATAAATCAAAATTGAAGAATATTTTAATTACTAAATTAATTACCTTAAATAAAAGTTATAAACAAGTAAACTAAATCATTTCAACTAATAATATTTTAAATTACCAAAATTATAAATATTTTAAAATATAGTTAATTGTTATCATATCTTTATTATGCAGTTTTGCCACTATATCGTGGAATTGTATTGATCTTTAATAATATAATCATCTATACACATGGAATTTGTTCTAAATATAAAAGTATTTAAGTACATACTTAATGCTAATTATGGAATTATACTAATTATATATTAAAACCGCAAATCCATGCTAGACAATAAAAAAATTTTAAAGCATTCTAATATGCAAAAATTGGAAAATAATAATAATAATAATATTAAAAACTTATATGATTTAAAAGATATATGATTGCCTTAAAGTAATAAGCAAATATATAGCAGCATCTTTTACTTAAAAAATAAGAAAGAAGCAAACAAACATTCTTTTTTCTTCATAGTTTAACATGATGTTAATGAATTAAAAGCTTCACATGAACAAATAATTGTATAAGAAGATGATTTTGCAATTAAAAAAATGTACAATTTAAGTCAAAACCAATTTAATATCCCTAAATGTATAATTATTCCCTCAAACGAAAAAAAAAAAAAAAAAAAAACCTACTTTGAGACTTGTTAAAAGCTATGTTACAAAGTTCCCTTTTCAAAAACATGTATCACAGGCTGTTTTAACAATCATAGTTTGAGTTTTCTATACATTTCACATAATATACATTATACATAATATTAGGCACTTCTTAAAAAATACCAAAAATTGTATAAGTACTATATTCCTGCATTCTACTTTGATTATTAATATAATTGTCTCAACGTCAAATAGTTCAACATAATTATTATGATTTCTCATAAACATCATATAAAAATAGCCATCATTCATCATTCCTGAGTAGCATTAAAATGCTCATGCAATTACAAACTTTAAAATAAAGGTACTCATAGCAACTAATGAATACGTAAAATCGTTTATCGCCTTAATTAGTGGAATAAATATGGATAATTGATATTTTTAAGAAAATCTTTTACATAGTTGCTTCAAATGTATCTTTGCTAAAAGCAAGTCATTCAATGATGTGCTTTTGAAAATCATAAGACAAATAACTTATTCTGAAATAATGATCTGACCAAGATATAAAAATTGAAAATAATTGTTATTCATAATAATATTATAAAGGAAGCTAATTGACAGTTTTGGGATTAAAATTAAACTAATGTTTTAAACTGCTTAAATAAAAAAAATAAAATTCTAATAACCATTAAATTAATTCGTTTTTGTAAAAATACATGAAATCATTCAAATTAAATTTTCAAAACAGCTTAAGGCATAAATTTTGATGGAAAAAATGATGTTATATTTTTAATAAAAGAAATGGAATGCTTTTGTTTAGATTATTTTTCAATAAAAGCAAGGTTAGGAATTTAATTAAGTCATTTAGGATAAGACTGCAAAGGATATTTTATGATAAATGAATTCAGTGCTCTAAAAGTTACACAGTGTTGCAATTTAATTTAAATATTATACAGCGAAAAAGCAAATACTATAGTATAACAACCTTAAGACATACAAAGATAATTTAGCCTGTATAAAATTCTTACAAATATAAAAACGACGACATTTTTTAACATTTCACAAATTATAATAACCATGTTTAATTTCTCATTATCAATACTTTTAAAAGTATAATGAATTCTAGATGGAACATTTCTGTGTTTTATAAAAATGGTCCCAAAAATTTCCTACAGGACAGATACGAAAGAATCAAAGATGTAACAATCTCTCAAATTTAAGAGTATGTTGGCTAGGCATTGAAAAGGATAAACGTAAGAAAAGAAACATAATATTAGATGCCCTTTGTAATTGTCACTTTCTGTCTTGAACAATGACACATTATTTGCATTATACATTTTTTTTTGTTACTAAGACATACACAATAGATTTCACATAAACATTAACATGGATTCAATTCAATCTAATTGATATCCATGAAAATTAGATTTATACATATAATTGCATATATTCACAGATAATTTTTCATTCTTTAACACATTGCAAAAGCAAAGTATTAAAATAAGCTTATAATTGAATAAGAAAATAATTGCATTCACAGAATATTATTACAAATTATGTCCAAGAAATCAGATATTAATTCAAAATATTTCATAAAATTATTTAAGTAATTTCTAATCAAGAATATAAAACGCACAGAGGTCATATTGAAATAAATATGATAAGATACAAAATAAAAAAATAATAATTTTATGATTATTTAAAGCTAAGCAAAACAGATTAAATTAAAAAAAAAAAAAAAAAACTCTGATTGATCAGATCTAGATTGGGAAGAAATGAACCCTCACAATCTCAGTAAAATATCAAAAAAATATAATGTATATATTTTTTCATGTAATAAAACTTTCATTTATAATAATTTCTGTAAAAAATTAATTTTTTTAAATACATCATTTACAAAAAATATCTGCTGGGATAAATGGCATTTATTTTCTTCCTGCTGAATTAGACATTACATTGGATGGCAATGTGGCAGATTTTTGGGGTTGATATTTACTTGTGGAACGCATAGAAGCCCTGAAATGATTAAGAGAAAAAAATAAATAAAATCCCAATATAAAACGATGAATAAATATCTACATTTTAAAACTTTGTTTTGTATTCTGAAGTAAACAGAATAGTATATGAATTTGTTAATTTTAAACTAATTTATATATATCAAAATTTCTTATTTGCAAGTAGTAAATACATATCTCATAAGTCCCAATTATTAAAATATAATCTAAATTAATCACTGGCATTAAGTTATCCAGAGAAAATTAATATGATATTGTCCAATGCTAAAAATAATTTAGCACAAAAACAACAAGCCACATCTCTACTGAATTTTGGAATAAAAATGTTTTGAAAAATAATTTGCCCAATATAACAAATAATGTTGAAAAATCACAGAAAATAATACCTTGGTGAACCACCTCTTGATTCTTGTTGCGCAGCATATCCACATTTCTCTATTTTTTTCCGAAGTCGAGAAACCCACATTTGTTGCTCTTCAATAGTATTGGCCATAAGTAGTAACTCTCTTGCAGAGTTAGGATCATAATTTACTTTACAAGGTGCAATTAAGTCTTCTTTCTTTTCTAAATGATCTTTATGAACTTTTAAACGGCATCCTAAAACAAATGAATTTTTCAGTTACATATAGGCAAAATAAATTTCGTTTTGCAATTAGGTTCTGAATTAAAATACAGTTCTTAGTTATACTTCACTTTTGATTTTATCCATGAAATATAAAGAACAAGTTATAAAAGTTGATTGCAGATATCAGAGTAGTTGAGAATTGTGGTAATGTAATTATTTTTCTATAATTTACTAAGTGCAAGGTATATTGATGCAACTTTTCTGCACATACTGAAATCTGTAATGTCAGGTTATTCCTCCTTCTTCAACTTGAACTTACATTCTGGATTTAACAATTCTAGAATTTAACATTTCTATTGCATATGAAACTGAAAATAAGCCAATGCAAATATGTGTAGATACATGGAAATTGCAATTTAAAGATGCTCTAACTTAAGAATTTCCCAAGTTAGATTTCATTTGGCCAAAGTAATATTCATTTTTCAAACTTCTTTCAGGGAAAAAAAACTAAGGGAATTTGAAATTTTTCTTCCATATTAGAAGATTAAAAGTTCATAATAATGTTTTTAGACTTGGCAAATCTTATTTTATCATTAATTCCAGTGGCCATACTATTTCTATGTGCAATAATTTTCTTTTACTATGCAAGTTGTAAAAAGAATGCCAGTTTAAAGATATTAACATGCTAATACAAATGTAAATAAAAATTCTACTTTGAAGTTATCTAAAGAAAGCATTTTTCCTTCCTATTATAATGTTATAAATAAAAAAAAGAAAAAAAAAAGAAATGCAACTGGAAGATTTGATGAAAGAATGCTATTGTTTTGAATTTCCTTAGAGCAATGAAACACAGCAGTGTTTTAAAAATTACTACAATTAAATAAAACATTACACAGAAATACAATTAGAGTAACTGAATAACTAATTTTTTTTTCTTAGTAAGAAAAGCCAGAAAGACAATTTAAAGAAGAGTACAACAAAATCTGAAAAATTTTGGGTGGCAAGGAATTACTTTTTTTACTTGTCATTTGCTTTAGAATATAAAATAAATATACATACAAATATATCAGAAAACATTGCAGAAGAGAACAGAACTTACTTCTACATTCTAAAGCAGGAGGAGGCCTGAACATATGCCACATTGGTTTGGGACACACTTCACAAGCTGTTGGCATATGGAAGTTTATCGATACAAAATCATGACCTTTATGTTCAAGTGCACCTAGCTGCATAGTCTAAAAACACATTAATATTATTAATAATAATAACATACAGTACAATCAAATATAATTTGATTGCAAATAATAATGCCAAAAAACATTTATAATTACTTACATCCTTTGGCAATGACATTTCTAAATGTGAGCTATCTCCGGGTTTCCTGCTTTCACCTTCACCGGCATAGAGAAGCTGAAATATTCTAGGAATATCTTTCACTTCAGCGCGAATAACATCTCCTTGTGTTACAGGACGTACATGAAATAACTTACTCAAATTCAATATTATGACTGGATCAGCATTTAACTTATCAGCTTCATTATTATAAAATATAATTTTACGACTACTGACAACAACATATAGTTTCTTCCATCCATGCCTCTTTATATTCTGTTTGCTAGGAATGGATAGCCAACCTTCAAGACGCATTTCTAAAAAGAAATATATGAAATTGCTTTAAAATCTCAATAAATTAGCATTGATTTATTTATCAATATGTTATATACATAAAAAACTGGAGATGATCTTTTTTTGAAGTGAGCGATTCAAATATTCCAAATTTCACCAAGTCAAAGCTTCAATTCAGTTCCAATGTTTGATCTCATTCCATTTATAATTTCTTTATATAAGTTTTTAATCCTCTGAGTTAACTGAATGGCTCTTTCTCTTTTTTTCAAGTTTCATTCAAAAGTGCACAATTCGTATTTATGTGCATATTTTCTTAAACATTCATTGGTAATGCACTTTTAAGATTTCAAAGAAATTATTCAATACAAAAAAAATCTTTCACATTAAAACCTAATTTTATAAAATCTAAAAAATTAAAATAATTAGACCCTTAGAGGGTTAAATTAAAGCTGTAAGAAGAAAAGAACAGAAAACTGCAGACTATTCCAATAGCCATAATCATGCAGATCTCTAACTAGTTACTAAAAGTTGAATTTAAATATTATGAATTTTTTTTGCCTTTGAATAGTATTTACTCATACTAAGTAAGTTCTAAATTACATGTATATCAAAAATCAGCATATTAAACTCGAAGGCTATAAAAATGAAATTAAAATGGTTTAAGTAATCCTAGAGGGGGGGAATAAATATTTATTTACAAAAGGCAATTAACTTTAAAACTATTGAACTAAACAAAATGAACATTTATACTATCAAAATTCTTACTGATACTTTATATCTCTGTAGTGAAATTTTATATTATCTTACCAAAAAAATAAATAAATAAATAAAGATTATTTTCAAAATTAAAACAATTTAATATCAGAAATTTTGATCATTACTTATTTCCGTTCAGAGATACAAAGTTGTTATATTTATTGCTGTTGATAATCTACAATATTTCCATTAATAATTTCAAGTTTTATTTTTATAAAATTTCATAGCATTTCTATACTATGAATTTGTTAATTTAAAACAAATGCACAATAAATCACTAAAAAATCCATTCTAAAAAGCAATTTGAATCAGAAAATGTATCTTTCCATTAGCAGAAATTTACAAAACTCAGGCATCCAACCATTAATTCAATCTTAAAAAAAAAAAAAAAAAAAAAGAAAAACATTGAAAAAATTATTTATTACCTTCATTTACATATAAAAGATACCTTAGAAGTATGGGAAGATGAAGGCTTATTGACCTTTTCAATTTATTGTGAAAAAATGTACGCTTAAAACAGGAATGGAAAAAGACTATCATTATTCCAATTATAAAAGACGAACAAGAATTCTTGCTCCCCTGAGGTTTTTAGACCTATATTTAGACCTGCAAGTTCTTCATTTTGCAGAGACAATCAGAAATGCTCATAACCGCAAGCCAACACATCATATTAGGGTTGCTTTTTTTAGATCTTACAAAAACCTTCGATAGAGTCTGTAAACACAAATTAATCATTAAACTACATAATAGCTTCAACATCTGAGGCACTACTTTGGCATGGATCTCAGATTATCTACAACAGAGATTTATCAGGGTTAGGTTCAATAAGACACTTTCAAACAATTTTCATCTTAGCCAAGATGTCCCTTAGGGTACAGTGCTTAGTCCAACACTATTCTCTATGTATTTAGCAGGTGTAGAAAAAGTTATCTGTTTTGGAACACACATTGGTATGTTTGCTGATGACATTGCTCTTTGGAGCTCTGGATTCAATATAAACTTTCTAGAGTCCTAACTCAATGAGTCTTTGAAGGCCTTGTCTGAGTTTACTGCAGAACTTAAACTCAAATTTAATCCTGCCATTTCGATTACCACCTTTTTTACAATCAATAAACACTTATACAATTACAAACAAAAATTGATACTTGAAATCAAGAACTTGCCTATGAAAAACACCCAAAATACTTAGGATGTGCTTTAGATTCTGAACTTACAAGTAATAAGCACATTGATTACATCATCTCAAAAGCAAGAAAACGATTAAACATTTTTACATATATTTCAGATAGAGACTGGGGAGCTGACATGACTACTCTTAGAACTACTTATCTAGCTATCATCAGACCTTTACTTGAATACAGATTCCCAATTTATTGCTGTGCCTCTTATTCCAACTTGAACAGGGACAACTGAGTGCAGCTCCTATAATAACTGGTCTGAAATGAAGTTGCTCCTCAGATATTGTCCTTTATGAAGCCGACTTGAAACCTCTCCATGTTAGAAGATATGCTAACCTTATCAAATATTACAACAACCTCTCCAGTTATGACATTCAAAACAACACCTGAAAATACCTAGTAATTGGACTAACCTCCAAAGACTCAAGAAAAATAGTCTCTTTAGTCAAGTCTTGTCTCAGAATGTAATTCCTAAAAATGTAGAGCCAGATTCTCTTCATTCCTGTATGAATCCAACTGAAGAACTTACTAGGGTTCACTTTCATTTCAACATTCGTGTTCCCATTAATAAAAAGGAAAATGTGTTGGAACACATTAGACAATTGTCCATGGAAGTCATTAATAAAATCCCTAAATGTGACATTAAATTGTATACTGATGGCAGCAAAATCGACAATTTTGCAGGTAGTGGCATCTATATTATAACTCCTCAGACTAGTTTTTCTCTATGCGAACGAAAACCAAACTTCTGTCCCACTTTTAGAAGCGAACTACTAGCAATCGATGAAGGACTTAAGACCATTCTACATGAAAATAATTACGAAAACCTTTGGATTCTTACTGATAGCCGCAGCTCAATAAAACACCTTAACAATTGGATCTATATTGGAGATAAAGCAAGTTTGTCTATTCTTCAGATGTTGAAGCTGATTTCACTCTACCATGATATTCATTTCCAGTGGATCTACTTGGTAATGAAATAGTAGACAGGCTTGCAAAGAAAGGAAGCAGCCTAGAGACTTCATCTTCTGTTGAGCTCACATACTTAGAACTCTTCTCTCAGGCAAAATCCCTAAATAAGAAGAATTGGATAGTACCCCCTACTCATGATTGATATAGGGCCAGTCTTTAATTCTTCCTTATGATAGAAAAACTAACACTTGCATATAACGCCTTGCCAGTGGCCACCTTAAATGTCCTTTCTTTTCTCAGGGTGAAAAATCTTACTCTCTTTGCCCGAAATGCTGCCAACATCAGGCCTCTGATGAACATATTCTAGACTGTTTAAGGCTTCTTTGGGGAGAAATTTATTCTTCTCCCTTCCCGATTTTTCACTTTCTACTTGTCAATGGATTTTGGATTTGGTCTGACTAAGTCATGCCATGGAGATTAGCAACAACAACAACATATAAAAGTAATAATAAGAAGGAGGAGAATAAATAAGAATAAATAATAAAGGACAAATAATAAAGAACAAATAATAATATTGGAACAAATTAATAAAAGATAGTATTGATAAAAGATACTTGATATTGGAACAAATGAAAAATATAAACAAATCCCAGATATTACTATTTTGTAAAGAGTTTTAGACTATTAGAATGATGCAATGGCCTTTTATCAGTTACATAAAAAAAAGCAAATTTTTAATTATATTGCGAAGAGTTTCCAACTATTACTACCCACTGATAATAATGGAATTTCTTAATTGAAGCTATATCAAAGACTGTAATTATCATTAAGATATTTTCAACAATTTCAATCCAATAAGTATAAAGCTTACCAGGAAATCCATCATCATTATCTTCTATACCACTGCTGAAACTAGCATTTTCACTATTTACAAGTGCTAATTTATGTTGTAACTGTTCAATTTCTGAATCTTTGGAATCCAGCTCCATTTGTATTTTTAATTTTGCTTGACTTTCATCATAAAGTAAAGCTTGCATTTCTGATAGCTCCTTATTGAAGCGTGCAATCATTTGATTGTATTTTTCCTTTTCCTAAAAGAAAAAAATGTTTGAGAGCAAATTGAATATTCAGGTAAATGGAATTAATGATGTTAATGAATTGGGAAAATACCTCCTCTGGATATTTAATGATTTATTTCTTTAAAAATGAAGATAAACATATAAAAACTGAAGGATATATATATTTGAGAATACATTGTACAGTTTAGGTGTAATAACTAATTCTTGGTAATGTTTTTAAGTATCTATTATAAAAAGCTTTAAAAAAAGTACAAGCAGTAGAAAATGAGTACATTAATAAAAATATAATAATCAATAATTCAAAAATTACTTACAAGAGTTAATTCCTGCTGAATTTTTCGGCATTCTTTTTCTTTCTTTCTTAATTCAAACGTAGCACTAGATTTATTTTTCTTGCCAGACCAGTCTTTTCTATTCATTACTTCAGCCAATTTATTTACAGCCTATGAAAAGATAAATAATGTTTTGAAAAAAGCTTTTTAAAATGCCCATGATTTATTTTAAAAGTTAAATATACAATTAAATATATATCAATTTCCATTAACAAATTAGGAACATTAATTCATAATCTGAGCACAGAGTTATACATATACAATAATGCAATTTTAACTCAATTTAAATCCATTGAATTTTATCTTGTATAAATAAAATGCCAGGAAGAAATAAAGAATTCTGCAATTGACAATGTTTTATTAAAATTTCATTGCAGTAGAGGGAAAAAAAAAAAAAAAAAAAAAACCATGATGAATAACAAATGAATTAGAAGTTTCTATTCAGATGATAAAGAATTTTAGAATTTTCTTGGCAAAAATGTATGACATCTGAAGAGAGAATAGTAAATATCAAGACTAAATAATCTTCTTTCTGACAAAAGATACATATGCAAAAATTTATTTTTAATATTCGTATTAAGCAATAGTATTAAAAAGAATTAAATTACCACTTTCAAAAAGAAGCCCAAAATAAATAAGCAACAATTGAAATTCAATTTTACTACAATATATATTATATACTTTCCGAAATATGAACATATTTCCAGATTTAAAAAAATTACCTAAATTAAACATTAAAATAAATAATAAATAACTAAGAAATGAAAGCAGAATGTCATTTCTACTCATTTTACCTGCAATTTTAATAGACGTTCTTGTTGTATTTGCTTATTCAGTTGTTGAATCTGATCATCAACATTTGCCGATTCATTTCTGAGATTCTTTAATTCTAAAAAACAAGCAAAAAATATATTTGTATAAACATTTTTCACCAAGAAAGTAATTAAATAAAAGCAAACATATATTCTTAAAAAAAGAAGGGGAAAAAAAGACTTAAAAAAAATTTACCTTCTTGAAGGGTGATAACCATTGCATTCAGTTCTTCTTTTTCCCGAGTTAAAAGCTCAACAGTCTTTTTATATTCATTTTCTTTATCTTTCAACTAAAAAAGAAAGGGAAGCTGTTAATAACAGAAAAGGAATAATGAAGCATAAGTATTTGCTGTGTCACTAACAAAAATTGCATTAGCATATAAAATTATTATAAGAAAATAAAAAATGGAACATAAATTATTATTCTAACAATGGAGAAGCAATAATAGGGAATTACATTTGAAATTGCAGCCTCTTTATTTGACAGCTCAGTTCTGTGACGAGATAACATGTCTTTCAATTCCAATTCGCGCATAGTTTTTTCCTTTTCTAGATCTGCAATGGTTTCTTCTGCTATGGAACGTGCAAGAGATTCAGAATCGGCACGAGCAACAGCTAACTGTAGTTGATGATACATGTTGCTCCTACAAAACAGATTGAATAAGAAATATTTAGCAATGTCCTTTAGTAGAATTGATTAAAGATATCATTTATGCATATACATTAAGATTACTATTATTAAAAAATGAGCAAAAGTGGTATAGGGAAATAACAAATCAAACAAAACTTTATACCAAATTGAATGCAAAAGCAAACATTTTATTAATGTACCTTTTAGAGTAAAATTTAAAAATAAGTAAAGTAAAAATATAAAAATGATAATCATAGAGGAAAAATAAAAAGATAAGGAAGATTCATAAAGTTTGTAGATTTAATTTGCAATTCACCCAGTTGAGCTGAAATGAATATTAAATATCATTCTAAAATTTTTTTTAAATCAAAATATTTTTTAATTAATTACCTTTAAAAACATATATAATTACATTAAAATACGCAGAAGCAATTTTAATTTTCACATTTTTGTCAATAAAACGACTTTTTATACGAGAGAAAATATTAATCTTTCAGCTGACATAGCAAGTTCTATTTAATATGTTTAAGTCAACTACAGAATTAATACTTGATTCTAGTATATACAATGTTGTCAATTTTTTAGTTTTTCACTTTATTTCCATTTGGTAAAATCTCTAAATAGGCATTTGCATATTTCTATAACTAAACAGCCTCAATGTCCACAATGCAAATATAAAACTATTTTAAAGAGTTATTGTAAATTTTAAAAGTTTAATCAATGCTATTTAGTTTTTAAGAAAGTATGAACAGCAAATTGTTTGAAAAATGTTCCATTTGCATAAATAATGGGAAATCTTCAAACTTCATCAAGGAATATAGGTCAAATTTAAGTTTGTAATATAATCCCATTTTCCTGAATTTACAAAAAGATCACAATATGCCAACATCAATGAATGCTGTAAGAAATCAGAGGATTTCAAAATGAATTTAATTTAACCAACTATTGGAAAGTTCTATTTTTTTGTCATTTCCACAACTTACATCAATTAATCTAAAGTTAATTCTCATTTGATAACTATTGTTTTGTTTCACATAAAAATTGATACTTTTGAAGAATGTAAAAACTGCAATTTTAACAAAATATTTTAGAATTTTATTCAAAATTTCTTTCAGAAAACTTTTTATTTGCTGTTATCAATTGCTTTAGGTTTGTCACCTATTAAAAGTCTACAAACCAGTAGAGCAAAATGGTGGCATATTATGGATGAAAAGAATAATTCATTTCAATTTATTTATACTAACTCGAAATAAGATTTTTTTTAACAAGATTGAGAACATTTAGCTAGCAAAATATGCATTTAGCAAGGCTCAATTTTCTTTAACTGCATAACTGATTAAATATGATTATTGTCTAGAAACACTGTCATCTCAACTGATGCAGGAAACTTTTCTTTCCAAACACTTAAGATAAATCTTTAATTGTGTTTAACAATTCACAGAATAATAATTTTTTTTTTGACATTTTTATAAATGTTAAATAAATGATCAAGTATCTATTAAAAGATATCGATCAAAGTCATCCATTAAAACTGAAGCAAAGAAGATAAAGTGATAAAAAAAAATTATATTTTATATATTAAATTTACAGGACCCTCTCAGTGCAGCTATGCTGAAAAACAAAGTTTTCATCACAGACTTATCTTAGGAACTTTAACCTAATCAGATATGAAGTTTTTGTACTACAGCGTGGACTTACCAAAATCACGCACCACAGAATGATGCAAGAAGCATGTTTTTTTTTGTTTTTTTTTAATCATATTTTAAGTCTGTTAATTTTACTTTCAAAATCAACCTGTGGCCAATATATTAAGAATATAAAGGGCGTTTAAACAGCAGTAAAAGTTTTTTTTAAAAATGGAAAGGAGATTTTGATAGAATGTGTAACTGGATCTCCTGCTAATTTGCCTTTCTAATAATGGAATTTATGATGCAAACTATTCCAAACAAGAATCTTTAGACAGTCATAACTCAAAACAAATTTAGGGCAACATGGTGGGGTTTCAAAATAAGAAGAAAAATCTAATAATAAAAGTATAATAATGAAATATTGGGGGGGGGGTAAAAATACAGAAAGAAGTATACCAAATATGTAAGGAATACTCCAGAAAATTGTTCAACAGGACTGAAAATATCTCCTGATAATCAAAATTTGATGCTTTATAGTGTAAACAGCTAACAATTCAGTAGTATATTTAGGTTTTTTTGTTTGCTCAAAGCAAAAAATAAATAAATAAATAAATAAAAATTAAAAAAAATCCTTAATTAAAGCCTACAAAGATGCACAGAAAAAATATACACAACATAAATACAAAAGAAAAAAAAGTAGTTTACAAAATAAAGCATATCCATCTGTGTGAAAATTTTATCTCTCTAATTTGTTTTAGTTGCACAGTATTATCTAAAGAGATAAAGCAGAAACATTTTGTATCTATTAGATAACATCTATTTATGAAATATTTATATTTATCTAATTTTTTTTACCCATAATAATCAGCAATACTAAATAAAAACTGAACCTACACTATTTAATAAATAATTGTCCAATTTTAGTAATCTAGACAAAAATTTAGTAATGATTTATGTATATATTATGCAGTAAAAGAATAAATGAATACATGCATGAAGAGAAATACATAATATGTAACTAAGGCAGATAGAAGAATGAAAATCAGCAACAAATACTGGAAAAAGAGAAGGGGGGGATACAAATTAATCAAAACAGAAAAAGGCTAAACATACTTACTTTTTCAACTCTTAATAAGTAGTAGTTTGGTTTATGAAATATGATTTTAAAATTATACTTTAAAAAAATTTACCTTTCACTTTCAAAGTCAATAACAAGTTGTTGTTTTTCTTCAACTTCTTCTTTCAGTTCTTTTACTTGGGTTTTGTACAGAGTCTGGAAAGTTAATAATAAAAAAATAAGTATTTAATATGAAAAATATGAATGAAAAAAATTAACAACGTCTATAATTAAGTAAAAAATTAACAAAGCCATTTTTTTTTCAATTGTATAATTTCATATTCAATCAAAAATTGTTACTAAAGAGAAAAGAATTGCTTATAAAAATTATTATAATGCTTATTATGCTTATATGTATTATTATGCTTATAAATATTAAATAAATAATAATTCTATAACAGTTAAAATCTAATCATATACTTTAATTAATTGAAGCATTTAAAATATGAGTAAATAAAACAATATTATACAAGAAAACAGATGTTAAACTGTAATTTTATTTATAAAAATTTAAACAATGATATAATACTTTTATTTATATACAACTAAAAATAAATGCAATACATTTTCTCAATATATCAAATTTATACATAATATTTTTTTAAAGCGTCCTTATCACAAACTCTTCTGTCTGCTAGCAGCTGCGTTAGAAGAACTGATGGTTACATATATATAAAAACAAGCTAAAATAACATTTTAAAATTATGATGGAAAGGGGGGGGACAGGAAAAACTATTAATAATTTTTGATACTGATAAAAAAAACAACAGAATAGTCATAATATGTATACATATTTTTTTTATTTATGACCACATGACAAAAGAATCTTTCAAATCTAAAGAAATATTTTCAATATTATATTGTTTTCTTCAACAAGACTTAGTCTTAAAAGCATTTTAATATTTACCCTTCCTTAAATTTAGTCTTCCATAATTTTTATTCTATATTGTGTAATTAAAATCAAACAAAAAGAAACAATGTATAAAATCCATAATTTTACAACAAAAATAACTGAAGTGTAAATTTAATTATGAAGTAGAATAATTCTATAAAAGTATGAAATTCATGATTCAATTTAAATACACATATAATTCTATGATAAACAAAAGTTTCAAAAATGAAATAAAAGTGTTTAAAAATATGACTTATTTATGAAAATGCAACAAGTAATAAAAGATCTTCAGATCTAAATTATGGATTTAATACTTACTGAGAAATAGGTTTCAGCTTCTAATTGATCTTCTAATTCTTTCATCTGTAAGTCATCCATTGATTTTACCCTAAAGGAATATATATATAAATAGATATTTTCAGATGAGACAAAAGAAAAAAAAAAGCTATTACAATAGTAATTTAAAAGAATTCATATGAAGAAAAGATAAGTATAGTTGAGTAGTATTTTAAGTATAAAAAGATATATCCATTAAAGCACAAAAAAAAAAAAAAAAAAAAAAAAGCAGATTCAAAATATATCACTACTTTTAAAAAAAATACTGGATACAGAAATCCAGAAAATATTTTATTCTGTTAGTTAAAAAAAGATTTACAATTTTTTTTAAAACAGATTGTCCTTTTCTCCTTTAGAATAGCAAATTTGTATTATTCTCCAAAAGCAATATGATAAATATTTTTTAAGATGAAATACATTAGAAGTAAAAAGTAATAAGCATAATGATATGCTGCAATGACTTCTTACAACTGAATAAATCTATTTTTGTGTTAAAGATGTTTTGTTTTAATACTTTTGAAAGAACTAAAAAAATATTAACTTAAATAATATATATTTATTACTAGAAATAATATCATTTAAAAATAAAATATATATAAATAATAATTAAATTAATTTAGATCAAGGTGATGTACAAATAATTTAGCTTATTTCTTCTAGTCATAATTTTTGCATCTATAAAAGGTTTTTCTATAGACCAAATAATACTGCAGGATATCAAGGTAAATGATCTTAAATTACATGCTTGCTTAGACCTGTGAGAAATTGACACAAAAGCATAGGATATTTGTTGAAACACTCCCTAAAGAGTAATTAGCATCCTTCAAAATGTTATATTTAAAACTATACTATTTAAATTATTAATCATGGCAAAAAGCATATGTAATAGCTGCTAAATGGTTTTGCAAATAGCTTCTTCCTAGTTTTTAACCCTAATTAAACCTCTAGTTTTGTTTAGGGTTGATACAGATTGATATATATTTATTGATGAATGTTGAGGCATCAGTGAATGTCTGAATTCGGTGACATCTACAGCAACTGATGGATCATATGGGTTGACTTTCTAAATGCAAGCAAAGAAACACGACTTGGTTTGTACCTTTTTTTTTCAATGAATTAAAACACGAATCTCAGCTATGCTGCAAAATATTACTGAAAACAATGAAAGAAAAGAAATTCAAAGTTCAAAAGAATCATTTGAAGAAAGTTTTTGAAAAACATTCATGTAGGACAAAAATTTGTTTCTAGGAAATCAATATGCTCTTGCACTGTGTTTATGGAGAAACAAGAGGACATAAATATAACTCCTAGAGATAGCTTAATACTGTTTATTTTTCAATTTGTGTATATATTACTTATTTTTAATATATCAAATGTTATATAAAATTTTCAGAGACACTAACGTATGATTATTTACATAATCATGCTATTTAACAATTTTATCCGGTATTAATTTCAGTTAAGACAGAAAAAAAAAGTTAAACTAATTATAACTATATTTAGTTAACAGATCGGACTAGGACATACAGCTTCCTCACATAGTGAGTGTAGCCAATAGCTATGGCAAAATGACTTTTGTTAATCAAATCGGGAAAGACAGTTAAGCATCATTCAAATATTTATGTGAAGAGCTTTAAAGCCCAACATTCTATGCAAGACTGCTGTATTATTAACAGATATCATTTAATGCTAAGAAATCTAATTTAGATAAAATAAAAAAATGTTAAAACTATGTGACTCAGTGAAAACTTTTTCTAATCATTGTTTTTTATAATTAAAAGTTTTGTTTCTCACTTATTTTTAAATTTATTTTCACATTATAGCAACTAAAAGTGCTTAAATAAATACAACCCTAACTATATTATGAATACACTAATAATTATATAAAACTAATATCATAATCTTATATCTTTTTAGATAAAATATTACCAATTATTTTATTAGAAAAATATATTTTCTAAAACAAGTCTATGAAATAAAACACATTCTTAAAAAATAAAAATTACCTCAAGTAAAATATAAAATAAAGACAACTTACATTTTCATCTTATTTAATTCATCTTCTAAAGATTTTTTAGATTCTTGAAGACTACTAATCTCTTGAAGTAGTTGCTTCTCTTTGGTTTTCAGCTTACTGATTTCTGATAAATGACTGTTTATATCAGACTGCAGATTTGAACGCTTTTGACATTCTTCTTCATAATCCTGAGTTAAAGCTTTCACCTAAATAATAAATTTAATTATGATAAAAAATTTCAAACTTTTAGAATGTAATTTTTTTTTAAATGTATAATTCAAAATTACAAAAGTAAAAGAAATTTGAACAAAGTAAAACAAACCACATTAATCTATTTTATCTAATGACTAAAAAAATGACAATGATAGTATATTATTATTCATGTCACTATTGTGGTTATAGTGATACAAATTAATTTTTTTTAATCATCAATTTTTAAAGTGGAATAGTCTGTTCATGGATTGGGATCATGGATTATGATTATGTTTCATCCATTTTTATATAAGGAGTCAACATTTATTATTGCATATCCATATAAAGTGAAAAACATAGTGAAACAATTACAGTAGACTCTCGATTATCCGCGGGCGGGATATCCGCGCCTGCCGCACTAAGTTTTTTGTTTTTTTGTTTTTGTTTCTAAGCAAAGAGAAAATACTTCCAAAGCAAGAAGCAAACACAAATGACTGATTTCTTCAAAAAGATGTAGTTTTACAGTTATGATTTTGTAATTACATAATACATTACAGTATTAAAACAGTACATATGTATTAATTTTTCTGTGTATCCTTGACGCTAAGTACAAAGCACTTTTCTATTTTCATTAACAAAATGCATTTTCAGTTAGTTTTGAGTGATATACTAAAATATTAAGAATTAGTTAAACATTTCCTGCTGTTTATTTTACATTTTATTGTACATAAAACGATTTCTCAAAGTTGGAATGACTGTTTTCTCTTTTGCTATACCCGTTTTTAGCTTTTTTTCGGATTATCCGCGATTTTTGTTATCCGCGGCAGCCGCGCCACTCAATTCCACGGATAATCGGGAGTGTACTGTAATTGCAAAGTTTCTTCTGATTTTCCATTAATCATCACAATAATCCAACTAAGAATTTGTAAAACATCTTTAATGCACAATGACAAATATCCCTAAGACATAAGTAAGAATATATATATGATGAGTAATATTAACAGTATTTGAAAAAAAATGTTTGTTTTCTGATATTTTATAGATATTTAATAAAAACAATCAATTTGGAGTTTTTATCATTATTCGTGATTAGAGTCCTAAAGCTTTAAGAATATATATAAAAAAAAAAACATTTATGTAAAAATTATCTTTCAAAAAAGATACCTTATATGGTTAAAAAGTTCAAACCTTCAAAAAATAAATAAATCATATAAAATTAAAGACAAATTAAGCCTTTTTTAAAAGTAGATATAAAACAATACAGAAGAAATTTACCTTCTCAACTTCTTTCATGTATTCACTTTCCAACTTCTGAAACTGTAATTTTAGCTGCCTTTGTTCAACAGTCAGCATTGATACTTCCCTTTCCTTGGATACAGTGATCTGCTCTAGTTTATGTCTTTGTGCTTTCTCCTCATTTAATTTTATTTGCAAAGCTATGGATTAAAAGATGAAAGTAAATTGTTTATCTATATTAATAATTCTTGTATTTTAAAATAAAAAGCAGTTAAATAAGACAAAAAGTACTGACCTTGCAAAGCCTCCAAATTTGCTTCTTCTGTAGATGATAATAACCTCTTTTTATCTGCTGTTAAGCTATCTAAATCTTTCCTGTGGGCAGCAGCTTCTTCATCCAGTTTCTTTTGCAAATTTTTCAACTCCAATACTAGCATAGCATGATTCTGCATGAAAGAAAAAAATTTAATAAGCAATTGAGCTTTGAACATGAAATGCTGGAAAATTGATTATTATTATTTATCTTACTTTTTCTAACTCTACAAATTTATTATTAATTTCTCGATTTTCTGCAATTAGACTGTTCTCTCTTTTGGATACCCTTTCTAATTCCAAATCCAAAGCATGCTTACGACCTGAAATATATAAGTAATTATTATTACATATAAAAATAATAATACCTGTAGATCTTTACGTCCCCCTTTAAGTTTTATCAATGAGAAATATTTCTAAGATTGTTGTATTATGTACAATGGCGCTTGATCACTTGGTCTGAATATTGACATGTTAATCAGAGGTGATATTTATCAGCCACAAGTACCAAAACCCAAAATAATTTATAATAAATAGGAAAATGATGAATATATTAGATGAAAACATAAGTCAAAGCAAATAACTACTTAGTTATGTGTGTAAATAGGATAAAATAATTATTACCATTTTAAATGAATTTTTCCATTTTATTATATTTAGTATTTTTATTAGATTTTATGAATCATTTTCATTAATGTTAAGGAAAAAGATTATGAATTATTATGCTGTAGTAACAGTCATGGGATAACTCCTAATAATGTATCAGACCTCCTTTTTCCCAGTGGAGTGCAGCAGCTTAATGTGACAGGGCCATTGAATGTCCCTTGCAGAAATATTGAACCATGCTACCTCTATGGATGTCCATAATTGTGAAAGTACAGGATATTGTGCACAAATTGACCTCTCGATTATGTCCCATGAATGTTCAATGAGATTCATGTTGGGCAATCTAGGTCTTCAAATCATTCACTGGAATTATCCACAATGTTTTTCAAACCAATCGTAAACAGTTGCAGTCCAATGACATGGCTCATTGCCATCCATAAAAAATTCATTATTGTTTGAGTATATAAAGTCCATGAATGGATGCAAGTCGTCTGTCAAATAGCTGAACATAATCAGTTCTAATCAATGATCAATTAAGTTGGAACAGAGGGTCTAGTCCATCCCATGTAAAAGCAGTCTACATCATTATGGAGTTACCAACAGCTTCCAAAGAGCTTTGTTGACAACTTGGGTTCATGACTTTGTGGGGTCTGTGTGACAATCAAGCCCTACTATCAGCTCTTAATAATTGAAATCATGACTCATCTGACCAAGACAAGGTTTTCAATCATTTAGGGTCCAACCAACATGGTCATGAGCCAGGAGAAGCACTACTGGCAATGTCGTGTTGTCAATAAAAGCATCCAAATTGATCTTCTGCTGCCACAACTCTTTAAAGCTAAATTTCAGTGTCTTAATGGCTTGTTGTACATTCCATATTGATTCTTGTGGTTATTTCAGGCAGTGTGCATAGAATTATCAGTGTTACACACTAACAATTCTATGCACATGTAGTTGGTATCAGTCATTAAGTGCAGGTAATTAGTTACTGTGTTATCTATGTGAGAGGTTAAGCCTGAAATTCAGTATTCTCAGCACACTCCACATTGCGGATCTTGGAATGTTGAATTCCCTAAAAATTTCCAAAATGCATTTAGTGCCCCATGCATCTATGCTATTTTACATAGCATTCCATTTAAAAGTGTGTTAATTCCATCCTGTGGCCATAATTATGTCAGAAACATTTTCACATATCCACTTGAATACAAATGAAAGTCTTGCTAATGCACCGCCTATTTATACATTTTGTATAGGATACAACTACTATTTGTATATTGCTATGCCATGTGATCTCAGTGAATATGAACAAAAAGTATAAATAAATGGAATTTGCTATATCCATTATTTTGTTTAATTTCATTTTAAACTTCTGTCTAAAAACAACTAATCGTGGTATCATAAAGTGATTTAAATAATACTTCAGAAAGCTTTAAGGGTGTCTAAATGCCTTAAAGAATGTCAAAGACTTGTTAACTCAAGATGTATTAACATAATAGTGTGTAAATAAAAACTAAAATAAATAAAAATAATAATTTAATAATGATAATCACTATTATTTATCTCAGCTTTGAAATGAATGAAAAATTAATAAACAAGACAGTAAATATTAACAAAATTAACACTTACTCTCCAATTCCGAATTTCTTTCAGCTGCTTGAGCTAGTCTTTCTTCAAATTGTATTTCTAGGTTTCGAATAGTTTTATCTTTAGAAAGATTCAAATTATGAAGGGAAGATATTTTTTCATGCAGTTCTTGTATATTTTGATCTTTATTTGAAATACACTGAAAATGTAAAAACTATGTAAATACAAAAAAATATATAAACAAATTCTAACAAACTGTAAGATATTAGAGCTGTTTCTGTTATATTACACTGTTTTAATGAACAGGGGTGTTTGTGGGACCCCAAAAAATCCCCTGAAACTTTTACGGACTTACTACCGGCATTTTGGAGTTTCGAGAAGGGGGGGGGGGAGAGAAAATGAAAAATCACAATTATGAAATATTGAATGACCTAATTATAAAAGTTCAATGAATTACTTTTTTTGCAAAATTAATAACCATAAATTTTCAAACATATAAACTACTACATTTTATGCAAATATTTTAAATAACCTGAATTAATTCTTTAAAAAAAATTATCTAATTTCTGCTGCTTTTTTTTATTTTCTGATGTTTGTGGGCTTGTCTTTCTTTTGTGGTGAACTTCATAATTGCAGGAAGATTGACTTTTATTTTCCTCATTTACAGTTGAAGAAATTTCCTCGAGAACTGCACATGCAGAGGTAGAAGCAGTTTGCTTTTCTGCTAATGTAGAAGGTTTTTCAGAGACTTTTATAGGTGACTCATCTGAAATACATGTTTTTAAGTCCTCTTGATATGTTTTCCAACTTCTGTTCATATTCAGTAAGAGATCTTTGTGAATTGGATCAGTCATTGGATTTTTTGAGCCATATTTTTCACATGAGGTTTCTTTAGAAGCCATTAAATCATATTTAATAGTCTGCACTGCATATAGGGAATCAATCTTAAGAGAGGTTCTATAGTCAGTGACAAGTGTATCCATTAAGTTGAATGCACTTTCCACTAATGGGCCATGGAAGCAGCTAAGGCAGGCTTTGACCAATTTAGCCAATGTAGGATACTTATAATCATTTGTGAAATCATCTTTTAAATTAAAAACTTTAGACCAATATTTATCAATTGTACACTTGACTTGATTTCCACTTTCATCAGATGTGTAGAGCATTTCTTTGGTGATATCAATATCACTCTGGTATAACCTTATTTCAGCTTCTACTTTTGACTTTTCATTATCACTAAAAATGTGGGACATAAAAGATGATAATTTTTCAAAAGCTAATATTGTACTGGTTTTACCTCTTAGCTCTGGATCTAATGCTGTAAAACTAATTAGATATGAATTTTTAAGGGGTAATTTCTGTTTCATATGCTGAAATTTCAAAGTGAAATTCTCTTGCGTACATAAATAAAAAAATATTTCAATAAGAGAAACGAAAAATTTACACGTGCATCAATAAATGAAACGAAAATTTTACACAGCGGAGAAAAAAAAGTTGCGAAGCGATCAATGACAAATAGCTAATACGGCGAAAAATCCCCCTTCTCTACTTATTGGCGCCACGCCAGGAGTGATAAGACCTTTGAACCCAGAGTCACGTGATCGCACATCTGGTCGCGAAGTCTCTTCCTTTTTTTTTTCTGCCGCGCCTACTTGCCGAAAAGAATCCAGAAGAGAATGCCCGAGAAACGGGGGAATGAGTCATAACTCGCAATAAGGAAAGAACAAAAAAGAAGTTTTTTCCCCCTTTTCACGCATTATCACTGCCTTTGGAGAAAGAAAGGAAAAGTTTTCACCACACACGCTGACCTTGCGTTTTCTGCTTTCAAAGCAAACAAAATCGCCCAGATCAAAATAAATAATTCATTATTATTCCTACTTCCTTTTGAACGACGATCCCCGGAATTTCCGGGTATCGAAGTTCAAAATCCCCGGAATTCCGGGGTTTCCCCGGAGCACAAACACCCCTGAATGAACTAACTGTAATGTAGAATTTTAATGTCATTATAAATCCCACATTCACAATCAATAAAAATTTAACAAATAGTACAGATGTATATTACAACTTAAAAACCATATATAAAAAGACAAAATAGAAATAACACTAAAACAGTAAAAGAATTTTAAAATTGCTAAAATAGCATTATTTTAAAAGAAATAGTACAGAATTTCATAAGGATTTAAAAAAAATAAAATACCCAGTTTATACTAAAAAAGTATAAAAAAACATAGTATAATATTGATTACTAAAACAAAGATTAAAGAATTTGACTTACAAGTAATGCTTCTGCATTAGCCTTTTTTAATTTCAAATTGTTTTCAGATTCTACTTTTATTTTTTCATTCAATTCTTTCAGTTCTTTTTCCAGGTTAAAAACTTTCTCACTCATTTGGCTACTTGAAGCCGAAACTTGAGCACGCAGCATTTTTTCTTCTTTTATACGATTTGATAATTGCTCTAACTTTTCTTCTGCATTACGCCTATTTTCCATTTCATACTCTAATTTACGTTGTACCTGTAAAATAAAATTAATATCAAATTAGGATATAATAAAGAGGCACAATTTTATGAATATTCATACTATCAAGATATCTTACTTCTTTTAAATCATGCTTCAGCATGGCAACACCTTTTTCTAGTTCCCGATTTTCTTTTTCAATAGTAGATACATTCTGTTGTTGGTTAGCAAAATTTTCAAGTTGTTTCAGAGAAAACCTAGTTAAATTAAAGCACAATGAAACTCTTTGGAGAACATAAAAAATATATTATATATAATTTTTTTATATTTAACTTAATTTATAAGCAAACCTAAAGGAAATTGACGATTAACTGGGCCAGTGGCTTTTTTAAATAACTATATAATTCATCATACATCTAAATTTGATTCAAAACAATTAAATGAAATAATTTCAAAATGATAAATGACACATTTGATCTAAGTAAATTATGATATTTTTTGAAAAAATCAAGATAAGATGGCTTATATAAATAAAACTTTTAAAACAATTTAATTTTAAATAATCTGAAATGTATTGATACGCTGCCATAACGAATACATATATAATTATAGAATGGCATTGCATATATTAAAAATCAAGGGAAAAAATGACATAAAGTATTGAACTTTAGAAAAATCGATTTAAACTTCAAAGTTTGTTTTCTCCCTCCCACACACACACACGTTTTTTTTTTTTTTTTTTTTCAAAAGTATAAGAAAAATTCTAACAAGTCCAAAGATTTTGGAGCATAGAATGACTTTCAGGGTGACACTTCAAACATTAGAGTAGTTTCAGCTCACTAGAGTTTGATATGAACTGTTTCAAATGAATTTTAATTTAAAGTAAAATCAATATAAAAATTTTTTACAACATATTATTTCCAATAAAAAAAATTGACAATTCATACAATTCAATGCATTCGAGAGAAAAAGGAAACGAAAAAACTGTAGATAAGCATATTCAATTATAAAACATTTAAGGATGAAATATATTTATAAAAGAAAATATTCACAGAGTTAAAAAAGAAGCTAATATGATTTTTCAGCATAATGCTTTAATATTCATTTCATTCTATTTATCATATTCTAAAACATACATTGAAAAACTCATTTAACTTGAATGAAATATGATCAAAAATTCGAAACAGTTGATTAATATTTTCTTAGTTTCCAAGCTAAGATTAATGGATTTTTTTTTTTTTTTTTCAAAATTTGTAAACAACTGTTTTAAAAATTCATGAAAAATATAAAATTGTTAATATTTTAATTTATCTAAATATTTAAAAAACAATATTTTTATTTCCCAAAAAGTATGCTAGAATAACACAATTTAAGCATAAAAATATAACAAAACAAGCAAAAATAATGAATACAATGAGTCTGATTCGATTTCTCAGGATTATTTAACCAATATTTATCATTCCATTTAAGTAGCATTATTTGGATCACTCTGAAAATATATTTGTTAGTAAGTTATTTTTTTACAAAACTTATTTAGGCAATAAGAGATCATTTACCTGTATTTTCTCTCCAATTCATCATTTAAACTATTCAAACTATAAATTTCCTCTTCTAATTTTTCTATCTTTTTTAGTGTTTCTGCATTTTTTACCTAGAAAAATACGTTATATTAAAAATATGTACACACACACACACACACACACACACAAAAAAAAAAAAATTAGAATTTATATTTTCCTCTCTTTAAAGTTAATTACATACATTTTATTTAGTAAACTGTAAATTTATATTCATTTGCAAACTATAACAACGGTTATCATAAGGACATAATCTAACGGCATAATATAAATTGTTTTACACTTAAAAGCAATATTTTTTTTAACAAAGAGATTAATTCATAATAATTACTTAAAACTACTCACTGTATAAAACACATAAAATTTTATTTGAAAAAAAGATAAATCCATCATCATGTGTTACAAAAAAGGTTGAGCCTCAATACATATTACAATAAGAGACCACCATATATTAAAGTAAATATATAGCAGTTTATATGTATATAAAAAAGTTTTAATGCATTAGTTATATAAACTATATTCTATGTAAGAATGCAATGCATATTTTAAAACTAAATCAATTTGTGCAAGAGAAAAAATAATACAGGTCTGCAATGAAAAAAAAAAAAATCTTAAAATTAACTAATGTTTTTTATAACTTTTTTATGCTTATTATTACAAGAAAAAAATAATTAAAAAATTTTGCTACATAAATCTTCTTAAAACTCTAATTAGAACAAATTTTGCTTTCTTTAAAGCAACACAATATATACATTTTAACCTATTTAAATTTTAAATTATAACTTGTTATAAATTTTCAAAAAGTAGTCATTTTTCAATATTTAAGTCCCCCTTCCTAAATCAGCAAGCTATCTGTTAAAACAACAAACTAAACTAGATAACTAGTCTGTTTTTGCATGTCCGCAACTATAAAAATCTAAAATTTATATTTAGTAAGTTTTGCATTCAAAACAAAGGATTTCTTTGGAACTTTCTCATTTATTTTCTAATAAAGATGCTATATTCTTCACCTCCATAAAATTGCAGATTTTGTTCAAGGTATGAACACGACAAGTGCACAGATTTTCATTTTCACATGTGAGAGTTGTGTCCTTCATAATACAGAAAAATAAGTTGATAGTTGTGATTTAACTGCAATCCTTGGGTGAACAATAATTACAAAAGAGTGATCTTTGGCATAATCTAGTTGAATTTTTCATTTAAAATTTAAATTATGATAGAGTTGGGATTGAATGTTATGGATACAATTAATAAAAATTCAATGATCCAAATTATTTTCCCAAAAGTATAAAATCGCTTTGTGAAGAGACTTTAGATGGTGGGGGAAAAAATTGATTTCACTTTTAAAAATTTGTTTTTAAATTTTAAAAAAATTCTAAAAATGTTTCTTTTGCCGATCTACATAACATACAATATATAAAGACAAGATTTCTTAAATATTAGTTTTGGAATTTATTTTAAACAAGCATAAAGTTTTAAAAAAATTGGTCTAGTATATAACTATTGTGAAAATAAAAATAGACGTACCTTGTCAGTCTGTGAGGCCCAATCAGGAAAAAGCATTAATAAAATTAAAATATATAATTAGTACAACATATTTATAATAATATTACAAGAAAACACCAAAAATTATAATTATTTAAATAAAAAATATCAACAAATGGTAAAATAATATATCAAAAATTGAATTCTTTACAAAATTTACTAATTACCTCATCAGAATTTTTATTTGATATGCCTCGGGACATCAACCTAAAATATATATAAAACAGCAATTTAATTATAAAATAAATATTTTAGTCTGATTACAGCAACTACATTAAAAATGGACAAAACCCTATTTTAAAAATCAAGCATATTTTTGAAAGCCTCCCAGACAGTAATCAATTTTAAATGTATTCGATAATTTTTTCAATACAAAACAATAATTTTATATAAAATAGCAATTCTTTTTCTAAAAAAATCAGATAAAAGATATACCAATTTAAAATAATTTCTACAAATATATATTATACATTTATTTACATAATACATTTATATTCACAACATGAGAAGCATGCACTTCACATAATATCTTATAAACAGTAGAAGCGACAGAGTTAAAATACTTTTTTTATGTAACAATTTTAAGTTATAAAATAAAAGTAAACAAAAATAAAAAATAGATTATTCTGAAATTATACTTACTGATAATCACCAGAATAAGAAAATCCTATAAAAGGAAGATGATTTCCAGCAAATGTCTTAGTAGCTGGGAACTTCTCTTCTGAAATATCTTCAGTTGAAATTTCGTCGAAGTTACTGGTATCATCATCTGTGACGATTTCAGGAACCACAGGAGGAATGCCTACAAATGTACAAGGTTTATGATCAAATGCTAAATTTAAATACACAGCACTCTAAAATAAAATTAGTTAGGGAGCAAGTTATAAGTTAAAGGCATTTTCTCTCCAGCAAAATAACTCAAATGTTAAACATGTTATCTTTAAAAAAATCTCAATAGGCAGGAGTTAATAAATCAAACTTTTATGTCAGGGGTTACCTGGAATTAGAACCATCACTGCTGAAAATTCCATGTTGTATGATTGAATAATTTGCTTCTATAAGATTTTTTTTCACAAAACAAAACATCTAACAAATTAAAAATAAATAAAGCTTACACTCTCGAAGATTTTCAAATGTAAAATCGTCACTTCTGAAGAAAGGGTGCCTTTTAATTTCTTCGACTCCATTTCTTCCTAGACGCTCATGCCTAGAAAGAATTTAACATATTTTTATCTGTACAAAAATTTCTAATAGAAATGGATTATACAACCCTATACAATTATATCACCTGTCAGTCAGAAAAGAGCAGATCAGATCTTTTGCTTCTTTAGAAATTTCTACATCTTCAGGAAAGGTTAAAGAATTTTTATGGTCAATTATTTTACCATATGTGCCAACCAAAGATTCAGCATAGAAAGGAGTGTCACCTGAAAAAAAAATCAAGCAATTATCAGAATAATATATTAGCATTTAAAATATGGGTATAAAGATATACAATTGGTTATAACTTTTTACATGATATAAAACATTTTCAAAAGAGATACATTTATAATTTCATGATTTTTTTATAAAAACTTATTTATCAAAATTAATTACATTTTACTAATTACATTCAACAAAATTTAAAGCAAAATCAACACACAATAAAAGGTAAAGAAACCTTTTATTTAGGAAAAAGAAAATATTCAGCCAATAAGTTAGTTTCAGATATAATATTATTAAACTGATCACTAGAAACTACAGTGCATTCTAAAAGCAAATTGTATAAATAAGAAGTTTTAGTTCTAAATATAGTGAAAGATTTTTTAAAAAATCTATCATGTTTTAAATAATAACTGGTACTTATATTTCATTAAAATGTAATTTTTTAAAGAATGGTAACTTTGTCTAATATTCATGATTTAATAAAAAATCAAAATTATATTCTTTAGATCTATTCCAGAAATCGTATTCTAAATTGCACAGATAATAATAATTCTTCTAAGTTAAATGTCTATAATATCCTCTGACTAATTTGTAAATTTATTAAATTTTTTTAATATTTTTTAACTGACAGTAGGGTTTGTATGTGTAAGAGACTGTTTTATTATTTTTAATAAATTTTCAATGATATAAATGGATCACAAAATTACCTATAAGGATTTCATACATAAAGACTCCAACAGACCAGTAATCACATTCACGGCCATATTCACCATTGCCATTTTGACTTTTTAAAACTTCTGGACTTATGTAATCTGGTGTTCCAACAGCAGTATCTGACCTCACCAAGCCATCCTAAAGGAATCAAAATATGCTAAATTTTAAAAACAACTTGATTTAAACCTAGACATAATAATTAGATTAATTCTTAAAATATCTTAAAATTCAATAAAAAGTATACACACTTACCTCACTCATTCGTACACATGTTCCAAAGTCAGAAAGTTTTAAATGGCCTTGTTTATCCAACAACATGTTGTCAGGTTTGACATCCCTACAAACCAAATATATGAATAATTAACATACAAAAACCACATATTATAAATTAGCATAACAAAATAATAATTATATACTTTATCAAGATTTCTTCTATATATGATGCAATGAATTCATGATAACAAGTGATAAATAATAAAATTATAAGCATAATGGGTTAACAGATGAATTAAATAAATAAAAAAAAAAGTACTTAAAATTTAAATCATAATCACAGTCATATTCAGCCACAAGAGCTCTTCTATTTAAATATAATGTAATTTGGAAATCAAAAGCAATTTACTAATTTTGAATCCAGTTTTTAAGAATTAATTAGGCAGGCAAAAAGCAAAGGGAATAAAATTCTCTAAAAATAGAAAGATTTAGGTACTTGAAGATTGGTATTTAAAACTAAAACTGAAAAATTTAAAGTAAATTTTACTAACAATTTGAAAATTTTTAAAGTTTTTTTGTAATTAACTTAATTTGTTTATATTAAAACAATGATTATTGTATTAAATGCTTATTTTTTATTTACAATATATTATTAAGAGAGAGCAGCCTGATTTTTTATTATTCTAATTCTTTTTCAGACATTTTGAAAAATCTTCTGTAAATGTAATGTCCTAAAAAATGTAATAATTACAATAACTATAGTTTTTTTTTTAATTTGTCTTAATTTGTCTGCAACAATTTATATGTATAAGGTGCTCATATGGAAACATAAAATCAAATCAAATTTATTAATTGTAATTTGGCATCAGCTCATTTACATGTTGACATTGGTTAAAAAAAATGTGAGACTTAATTTTTGGATTTGAATAATATGCAAAAAATCACTATAACTGGTTATCAATAATAAATAGAAATTGTCGAAAATGAGAAGTTAAATCTGATGAAATTGATGAAGAATCCTTTATATGAGAAAGCGGACAAAATGAATGAAACAAAAGTGTATGCAGTTTAGCTTACAGAACAAAGTTTTCGTACAGGAGCTTCGGCAATTAATTTGGCCACTTGGATGAACTATAGCAAATCACTCATAATGCTCTATCATTACTGATCAAGTGTAATTTAAAATAATGTGATAAAAACAATAAGGTATCTTTTTATAATAAAATGCATTCATCAAAGTTGATTCACATGACTGAACTAATCTTGTTACTACTCATGACTACTTCAATATTATTCACATTATGTTGATTAATTCTGACGAAATCATCTGAATTATATATTTCTGCTTTCTAACATTTACACGTATATCTCTCTGCTATCAAAAGATTTTAATTTTAGAAACTGATTATTTAATTTTTAATAATTGATTTCAAATTAATGTTAGTAGTTCATGCAATTTGAAATAATTAATTACACTTCTCTGATTAAAAAGCATAATACACAAACTATTAAATGTTTAATATGTTTGATAAAACTAGGATAACATTTTTTCAAAAAAAAAACTGGAACATATATAAAATATAAAATAATTTGTTACCTATGTACAAAACCCATTTGATGTATAGCATCAACAGCAAGGATTA
The DNA here is from genome assembly GCF_947563725.1 of Argiope bruennichi. Taxonomy (NCBI): domain Eukaryota; kingdom Metazoa; phylum Arthropoda; class Arachnida; order Araneae; family Araneidae; genus Argiope; species Argiope bruennichi. Next base: position 113,065,438 of record NC_079156.1, read on the forward strand.
ATTCTGCACAATAGAATTTAGACCAACTTTCAGGCACATCATAATTAGACATTAAATTTACCATGTCACCACCAGGCATATAATCCATCACCATAAATAGATTTTTTGCATCTTGAAAAGCAAAATGAAGCTGAAAAAAAAATTAATAATTTAACTTTCATGAACCATTAATTTATAAGCTAATTTGTTCAGTGGAAATAAAATGCAAGCTGTTATCCGATATAATTTTTAAACAACAAAATTCAAAACATTCTAAAATGAGAAGAACAAGACTTTTTTTTTCTAGTAATAATATCATGTTAAACAGCTTAGTGCTATAAAAATTATAGCACTTTAATGCATTGCAACAAAAAATATATTAAAGTAATCATGGCTAAATTATTAAAGTTGCACTTTAATTCTTGAAAATTATTGAAGAAAATTATTTTAAAGATACAGAGCTTTACAACAGCTTCTCCTTTCACAGAAAATTTTTATTGATGATAGAGATTTATGAAAGAAAGAAAAAATTTATGTGTGTCTTATGTGAAATTCAAATAAAATACAATAAATTTTTAACTTTCATAACAGTTTATCAGTTTACTTTAAGATTACTTTAGAAGCCTCTAATTCCAACTATTGAAGAGGTTCTTTAGGAAAGCTGAAATTGATAACAATTCAAATTTGTGAATTAACTTTCATATTTTAACTAGTCACAATTTAGACTTTTTTCTTACTTTATTATTTATTTCAGAATAATAATACAAAAAAAAAAAATGTCTAGTAAAACTTTACCTTCACAATCCATTCACTGTTTGCATGGGCTAATATGAAACGTTCTTCAAAGAAAAATGCTGAATCTGAGCGTTTAATCTAGAATAAATCATACAAAATAATTAAAAGAATATTTATTTACATTTCTAAACAAATTAAAATATCAGTACTAATAAGCTCAAGGTAAAATTTAAATTGTTCCATTAATAAATGGAACAATTTAATGTCATGATGGATTTCCTTTCCAATATTTCATGCACAAACAAGAAATCTGTTGTGACATTCATCTACATAATAATTTATATTGACAAAACAATAAGGAATTTAAATCATATACCAGTTATTTAATTTGTTTGAAATGCAACAAGTTTCATGTGTGAATTTGAAATTAAAAATTTTAGGCTACTTATGGATAAAATATTTTCTCCCAGTTCTGCTAATTTCTGACAAAAATTAGTAAAAGTGTCGTAGAAATGTACCAACTGATGAACCAAGTTTACATTAAGATCTATTCAAAGAGATCAAATAATTTGCAATAATGAATAAGTGATAGCGTTTTTTTGCACATTTTATTGTTACAGGACATACTTTCCTTTTATTTAGGGGGGAGGATGAAAGAAATACACTTGAACAAAACACATTGGAATGATTAAGATTGAGATTATTGAAAAAAGCATCATTTTGCTGCAAAAAATCACCGTTCATCAATGAGAATGATGGAGCTTTAAACATCAACGAAGTAATTATTTAAATTATCCTGTATACAGATAATTATTAAAACACTATGCATTGAAATTAAGCAATTTATTTTGGGCTTCTTTTTTAAAATTTTATTTCTATTTCATTTTACAGATACTGTTTTAAATATTCTTTGATATAATGAGAAATAACAAAACACAAGAGAAGATTCTGAAAGGTAGAAAAGTGTAAAGAAGAACATTTAATAAAGCCAGTTCAGGTGGAAAATCCTTATTATATATTAGTATTAGATTCTTTTCATATATCACTATTTCATATTTCATATAGCACTATACATTAGCACTATTTCTTATATCAGAAATACACAGAAATATTAGGAAGCATATATTGTTAATACTTTTTTAGGTATAATTTAAAATTTAAACATTACACTTGCAATTTACAGAAAAATAAAGTGGTTTAAAATGACTGAGATATTTTAGTAAACAGAACCAGAAAAATATTCTTAAAAAGGTTTCTATGCATGAAAACATAGATAAAAACGCTTTTAAAAATCTTTAGACATACATAATTGTTAAAATAATTAATTTTGTATTTCAAAATTAAATTTATATAATCTTTAGACATACATAAATATAATTAAAATAAATTAATTTTAAAAATAAAAAATTAATTAATTGTTCACAAAAATCTTTATTAAAATCTTGTTTGCACTTCACATTTTATATGTGCAAAATATGATTAAAATCTAACCAATAGTTTGAATTTAAATCGAATATTAACTGTTAGTGAATTTTTACTTTCATTCATACAGATTTATTATTGAGTATTTTTATTTCAATAATAATAATTACTACTTTTTGCACTAATACCATATATTTGTTTTTATATTTCAATAAAGATAAAAATTAACTGGTACTGATAAAGAAGTTGAATTGTACCTTTAACAATAATAAAACTTTATTTTCATGATCATTTCACACATGATTAGTTGATATCAGTAACAATATTGAATGACAGAAAAAACTCAGTAGCATTCTGGAAATATATTTTAAAACAAACCAAAATAACCAAAATCAAGTAAAAAACATACCATTTCAAATTTACTTAAAAGCTTCATGGCATATAATTTTTTTGTAGATTTATGCCTAACCTAAAATGAAAGGAAAACAAATTTTGGCATTAACAAAATATTTTTAGCAAGACTAATCTGTAGTATGAAATGATTACAATTCTAAAATATATTGGTCATCTAATACAGTTAAAAATATCTAAAAGTTAAATTTTATTATATAAAGAGTTGAAAAATCATATATAAAATATCTGATGAAAGACAGAATTTTTCTCACCAATTGTACTTCTCCAAATGCACCTCTTCCAATAGTTTTTATCACAGAAAAATCATCTGCTTTCATACGGCAGTTTTCAATGAATTGCGCAGCTTCTTCATCTAAAAAAATAAATATATAGATATATTTTTAACAATAAATAACTATATTTAAATTCTAAACATTAATGTAATACTTTTAGATTTTACACAAATTAAAGCTCATATTGCATCATCAAGTTTTTATTCAACTTTTTAACAAGAACTTCTTAATGAAGAAGCCTTACTTAGAACTCAATCAAAATGTTTGTTATTTTTCCTACAGTCTAAAAAATTAAATAGAATGAAGTAATTTAATGTAAACAGTCAATCCAAATTTAAAAATTTACAAAAAACCTACAAGCGGTTTTATAAGACCACTTATTTGATCAAGAGAACAAAAATTGACACAATTTCAAATAAGAAAAGCTAGCAAAAAATTTAATTTCGTTAGATTAATATTCTGCTTTGAACCAAACCAACCTTTCAACCAAATATAAGAATATTTTTGAATTAAACATCTTCATTTTGGACGACAATCATATTATTAGAAATTTAAACTGAGCACACACACCCTCTGAAATTTACGAACTAGCAAGACAAGAAAAATGAAATTGAAAGTATGATTCTAATTTAAAAATGTTCTATTATTTTAGAATAGAATTTAAACAATAAAATGAATTGATTATCTCAGCCAATAAGATAATAGTGCATCATGCTTTATTACAGCAATTTTTATTTTTTTTAGAAAATAGTGCAGAATGCTTGAACAATTTTGTTTATTTTTTACTTGTTTGTATTAAAATTATACATTATTTACTAGACAAAAAAAAATTTGTTCTAAACTTTAAAAATCAGGCATATTGCCATTTACACATAATTGCTAAGATACCCAGTTACACAAGCCAATATTATATGTAAAAAATTGTAATTTGTTTCGATAAAATAGGTACATATAATGAATATTAACAAAGCTATACTTTAATTCAAACAAAACATATGCTAGTACAATTTTAAATATTATAATATGCAAGAAAAAATATTAAATTCATTTATTGAATTATTGAATCTAAAAATAAATATATTTACATCTCTGCACGTAAGATTCTATGTTCTTTATCCTTCTTAGTGCAGGGTGGGAACAATCCAAATATAAAGCTTGTACAGTATCCTGAGGAAAAGATTACAAGTTATTAAAAAGCATTAATAAGCAATTTCGTGTGGAAAAAATCATTATTTTTATGTTTAAATGCAATAAAATTGCAAGTTACAGCACTGGACAGAACGAATAACATTGTATGTTATCAAAATTTTGAATTAATCATACTATAAACACTTGAAGAAAATCAACATTTTTAAGATAAAAATGAACTGAAGTTAAAGGGAATTCCTATTAGAAAAACTTTGTTAAAACATCACTATTAAATTAACAACATTCTAAAATATACATACAAGCAGACTATCAATATTGATTTCCGACTTGACATCAGATATACGACTTTCAAGCTCTAAAAGCCGCTCTATGCGGTGTACATCATCTACACGGTCCATCTGGTTAAAAATAAATTAAGAAACACTTATAGATTAATTGCAAAAGAGATAAAACAATAACAGAAATACAGAATAATAATATCTATAAGAAACATTATTAAATAATTTTCTAATTCAATAAATTTTTTATATTATTTTAATAGATTATTTTCTTTTCACCTTCTTAACACATAACTTTTCAATTATAATATTTGCAGCTTAAAGCAACAGACGGAAAAAAGCAGGAAAAAATTTGTTCAAATTAATATTAAATTTACACCAATTACAAAATTATCATTTGATAATATTAGGTATGGTTGTTGTTGTAGCTTATCCTCCAGCTATCAGACATGGTCCATTAGACTGTTGACCCAGAAGTCCAGGACCAGAAGGGGGGAGAAGTATGTGCCCTCTCTGGAAAGTCCCAAACAATCCAGGATGTCCTCGGTAGAGGCTTGCTGAGCTTGGCATTTAGAGCAGACCGCAAAGGTCTTTCTGCCCTCAAAAAACGAGAGACTTTTAGTGTGACTGCTTGCCAATCTGGATATTGTCGTTAGAGAGGCTCTGTCACAATTGAGAGGAAATGAAGAGCCTGGTTTCGATGATATTAGATATGAGAAAATAACTAATTCTCATTTTTAAGTAAGGCATTAAAAAAAAAGTCCTTGTATGGATAAAATACAGTAATTTTACATAGTTTTTAAAATTTAAAACCTCTAAGAAATTAAGTACATATATCAATATGTTAATTATCAACCACAAGAAAATTGTCGACTGTCAGATTTCTTTAAATTAGACTTGGTGTTCAATACGTTATGCTTTGATGTTGGCAAATGACATAAAACATTTTTTTTAATGTTATAAATAATATTCAATAATTTAACAATTTTCAGATTTAAAAAAATTCAAACTTCTAATAAATAAAATTTATTTGCACAGTAAGTAAACACTATATATAGTATGAATTTTTTTTAAATAGGCTTTTTGGTTAAATAATTAATGCCTTGACAATTCTAAGATGCTTTTATACATGCATTTATTATATCATTAAAAATAAGCACTTTTAAAAGAACAATTATTTTTTTAAAGTCTGAATAAAAATCTTTGAAAGAAAATTTTGATTAATTATATATTTCATTACCTTTGCTGTAAGTTAAAATGATTTATCAAATAACATGCTTGTTACAGTTTCCCCAAAATAGGTTTTCAAATTTTTCCTAATAATAGAGTTTTCCTAGACTTCTCAAGTCTGCAATGCTGTAAAAAAATCAAAGCATTAGTAGCCAATTAAAACATTCATATATTTAAAACTATTATTGAAACTTTTCCATTAGCTGTATAGATATTGCTGCCAAGCATGAGTATGTGTAAGAAATGCCATTTCCCATAACAAATACCAAACTAAAACCAAGAGAGTCAAATTGAGAAACCTCAGGTTTTGAAATTGTAAGAGGTTTGTACATTTTCAGAGAAATGTTATAGCATGCATGCAGATCTTAAATATGCATTTTGGTTACAGAAAAATGTCCAAATATTCATTGCACCACAATAAAAAGCATTCTGCAGACAATGCACAAGGTTGGAGTAATAAATAAATAAAAACAAAAATCCTCTTAAAAATAATAAATTGTGATAAAATATGAATTACACTGAGATATAAAACAACTATGATTGAACAATAATATAAAAACATTTATACAAAAAAATGCTTGGTATTAAAAATATTACAGAACTATTACATAAAAAGGAAATAAACTGACCTCAAGAATGATAAAATTCAATTCCAAAAATGTTGATATGTGTAATGTCTATATTCAGGCATTATTTAGCTTACATAAAAAAATGGATATTCATATAAATGAATACAATATTCATTTATTTTTTTCACTATCACTTTTGGAATTCTGACATATCAGCAAATTCCGTATTTGTTTATGTTTCCATTTTTGATTTTTTGTAATTCTAATTAGCTTAAATTATCTCAATATCATATAGAGTATATATTCTGAATAATAAGAAGTAAATGAATTCTTACGTAAAAACTACTATCTTCACATTTTCAAAAAATTAAATGTGTTTCAAATACAAACGCTGTTTCAAATAAATGTGTAGTCACAGTGTCAATAACGAAGTAATTATTTTAAGCCTAAAGTTAACTTATTATACAAGTACATACAAAAAAATTATGATTTATTTTTCAATCTTATATTTTTTATTATCTTTATGATCCAATTGGGAAAATTTAGGTGATAAAAAATTATATATTATTTTTTTCAAAAAAATTACAAGAGTTATATCAGGTAATAAATTTTATTACATCTCCACTGTTTTGATATCGAAAGGGAACAGTTATTAATTACAAAGGTAATTCCAAAATCAACCGCACAGCTATATTTTAAAAAAATAAAATATTTCAATTCGTAATAAAGATAAGAAGTTGGTAATTACATTCTACTATCTCATTTTTTTCTGTGAATTCATTATTATTTTATCAGCCTAAAAGTTTAATTTCTAAAAATAAGAATAGCAGAACATCCGGAAAATTAAAAGGATATTAGAGGAACTAAAACAGTCAACTAGATTCAGAGATGTGGAACATAAAATATCATTACTCATATTCAAAAACATTACCAATTTACAGTAATAAGAATATGCAATAGAAAAAGATATTCCAGCTACTAGATTTTTAAAAATGCACAGAATACCTAATAAATTTAAATGCAAAAATGTAATATTAGAAATTAAAAAAAAAGTTTTTCAATTACTTAGAAATTATTAACTGTTTAAAACTTGAAAAAAAAATAATCTATGTATCTATGCCAGACTATATACATTTATATATGGCATTTGCATATTAACTATATGCCATTTGTGAACTTTTGGCTTAAGAGCAAATTATTAGAAACTTAAGGGTTTTATCCTTGGTGAACATAGTCAACAGACTAACGTGACATCTTTGGCGGTTAATCATCAGTTACCATAAACATGGCATGCGATTAATACATCCCCTATATACATAATATAGTGATTTAAATCATTTTAAGCTCACACTGTAGTTAAATTTTTATTTCTGCTTTGTTTAGTCTTTAATCCTTTCTATTTTTTCCCCCTCCTTTGAGGAAATGTATGTCATTATGACATAATAAGTATATCATTTAATATAATTTCTCTCCTTTTTCTCTTTGTTTGAAAAAAAAAAACATTATTGTATGCAGGATTTACCTATTTGCAAATACTGATATTTTTGAACTCTACTTAAAAGATAGAAATATTTGAACTCTATTTAAAAAGGACAATCCTTATTATGCCATGTGACCATGTAGTGTCATTATTCAGGTAAAATTCACTAAATTTTGTGATATAGCAGTTGCTGCTTAATGCAATCACTTAAAACTTAAGAATTTTGATAAAATTTATGATAATAATAACTAAATTGGATAAAATAAATTATATTTTTGTCAGATCACAGAAAAAGAAGGGAGGAAAAAATCTTCTTGCCTCAAGTCTATCTATAATTCATTTAAAAAATTCATTAATTGTTACTTAAGGACAATTATTCTTTAACAACTCATTATAAATAGTTTACATTTAAAATGCTTTTAAAAAATGCCAAGCTTCAAAATATTAGATGCTTCATTTAGCTTGGTAATTGTTGAAGAGTTTTCTTTAACACAATCATCGTCATCAGAATTATCAACATTTATTGCTTAATCTTACTCACAAAAGAAAAAAAGAAAAAACATGAATTTTAGAGAGAACAGGCTGCAACATTGCAGTGTTATGTGGACTCATTTTAGGTAAACTTTCATACATATTAAAAGTTCTAATTTTATATTTATTATTCAAATGAACTATTTTTCAATTTTGCCCATTTTAATTTCATAATTCAATCATAAGCAATGTTAGTTTAAGGCCGTTCAGATGTCTGTTTAAACCAATCTAGGCTGTTCTAATATAATAAAATAAAATTATCATGCCATAGCAAAAATAATAAAAGCCTAGATGTTACATTATAAATGGAACAAGAAATTCCATGAGCATCAATCGTTAATGCTACTTGAAAATGAAAAATCTGTTAATTCTCTACCTCAATCCTGAAGCAGTGATAACAATAAATGAATATTTTTGGGTAAAACTGAATGTGGCAGTTCGGAACCAAAAGATTTTGATACTATAAAGCAAATGATAATATTAATTATGATCACATTAAGTGGGGCATGCTGTATTGCTGATTAAGCATTTATTTGTTATGAAAAATAGTTAACATTATTTTACATACTTTGCAACCTTCATAGTAAGTTTACTAATGATTATATAAGTGGTTTAAATCATTAAATAATTAACTGGAAGGTCACATTAGTCTATCAGAAAGTTTTCTTGTTGACTTACTGACTTCAATCTACCATATTATAAACTATTTTTATGTTCTTTTGAAGTAATGATAGTTGTTTAACTTATTTATTTATACCTACAATTTGATCTTTTTCAAAAATAAAAACTATATATTAACAATATTAGCATAAAAATAGATTAATTATAATTTACATTGTAATTTATTTTGCTACATCAGCTATTTAATTTAGAGTTACCTTTGGTATCCAACAAAATCTATTTATCAGGCTATTGTAACAATTACTTATTGCAAAAGCAGACATTTATTTTAGATATCCTAATTATAAATCTAAACAAAATTAGATTCGTGTTTTAAAATCATTTTCCTGGCTAAATTCTGGATTTCGATTCTTAAGAGTTATTAGTTAGGAAAGGATAAAACACTGAATGGTATTACTCCATTTTTACATAACCAAATCGGATCATGCACATACTTTTCTGCGATTCAATAGCAATGTGCATACTATCACATTTCATTACTGAATATCTGAATTCTAGAAATTATTGCTCAATAATTTTAAGGTGAGTTGTTTGAACCAAATACATCAATGTAGAGGAAATATTTTGGTTTTGAAATTCTGTCTGCCTTATATAGCAGAGAAAAGTGACACGTCTTTAATATTTCCTGGGAATGTGATTAGAAAATTGAACAGACATATTCCGATTATTAAAGTGCCATGTATACAATTTACTTCATGCCATATATAACCATGTACACATTATTTGGGAGAAGGGATGGACTGCTTTTGATATTATTAAGTTATAACAGGACAATTTTGTGCTGTAATGCATATGCGAAAAATCTTTGAATAGAATCTGAAAAACGCTTTGGAGATCAAATGAAACACCCAGAAAATTTTTAACATCTGTCACTCTTTGTTTATCAAATAATTTGCTCTCGTTTGCTCCTCTTTTATGTTATTTATGTCAAACAATTTCTGGTCATTTGATCACTGGTATCCACTTTCAAAAGTTATTGAAAGCAAGCATCATACCATCCCTAGCAGTAGGAAGTAGTTCTTTTATGCCTCTACATAGTTGTAGTGAATCTGCTAAAAGTAGAATGTGAAATTAGGGACTTTTACCCAAAGGTATGTCTATAAAAATTAATGAGATTTAGATATCTCTATTATTCAACAACAGAATTAGAAAGTTCTTCTGCCAGAATGGAAAGAACTAATTGGAAATAACAATAAAGAGTATATATTAAAATTGAAAATTTCTCACTAGGTGATTTTTACATGAATAATAACAACATGTCAAATACATAACAAAAAGGGACAACACATTCACTTTCATCAAGTTTGTATACCATAACACTTTGATCAGAGCTTAATAAACTAATCTGCTCTATAATATTCCTCTATAAGAACTCTCTCATTGAAATTATAATGTAAATTCAAAAACAAATGCACACATACCTTATAAAAATATTACTTTATATTCAAAGAAAGCCAAAAAGGAAAGGGGGAGAATTCAATATATATATTTAAGTAGTAATAATTTGTGAAAAAAAAAAAGTAGCAATCTTCTTTATTTTAAAGAGAAAATATAATCATTTCATAACATTCATGCACTGAATAAGTCCAATTTTATGCTCTGAAAGGTTTTGAAAAAAATTTCTACCATCATACTAATGTTGAAAAAATTATACTGTGTAACAAAAACATATAATTATTTAAAATCATCTTCGATTATTAGTTGCTTTCTCAGGAATACTGATCAAGTTTACTTTCAATTACATTATGTTGAGGGTTCACTTATGAAAGCATTTTTAATATAGTTAATTATTTAATTTAAGATCATATAGTTATATTATTTAATGGCCTTACACCTGTTTTCTTCATTGAGTACATGTATTGTTGTAAAATTCCACCAAATCATGGTGCAATTAAAAATGCAACTGTATAATTCATCAATATACCAACATTCATAGTATGAGACTTCTCTTTCTTATTTCTCATGCAAACTAAACAGATATTAAACAAGAGTTTTCTTCCTTAAAATTTAATAATAGAAGAAAATTATGTGATTAAATATTTGAAGGAAAATGAATAATAATAATTTCAGTGCAACAATGCATTAAAATTACCAAATTTGTGAAAAAATTTGCAGGATAATTATATTGGTCTCATTAAAAAGTCAAATTTTAAAATCAATTTTGTGCTATTACATTTCTATAAACTCTGGCAAAAAAGCCAAATTTCAATTTTAATTAAATTAATTTTTTTAAATTATTCTAAAGTGCTCATTTTCAACTTCCAAACTAAATTTGGTTGCTCTAGGTCAAATGGTCCATTCTACAGAGCACTAATATATATATACATTCTCCTTTATCATCAGAGATATTTGCAATGGGATGATTGCAAATATCTCTGTTCTGATTGTTATGAACATGATATCCATTTAAAAAATTGAATTAGAATAAAATGTTAACTTAAATAATTGTATTTAGTGAATTATTTTATCAGTCTTCACCCACCTCCCCTCCCACATAAGTGATAGCTTATGAGTAAGAGACATTTTAAATTTTAATCTGAAATAACATAGTAATATACATCTGTACCTCCTTTGTTTTTCTTTTAATTAATTTTGAAAAGCTTAACAGTTAACTGTTCGGGAGTATACACTGGAAAACAAACCTCCATAATTCCTTCCTTAAACATTTGATTAATGAAATAATTTAAAATTTTCTTTTATATTATCTATATTCTTTCTCCTGCTTACAGATTTTGCACATCTGGACTGAAAAATTAAATATCATGTCATATCAGTTTTAAAATAAATAAAAATATTTTGAAATTATTTTCATGCCAATTAATTTGATGCACAGTAGATTTGTCAGGAATTATGACTGTGTCCAGTTTATTTGATTTACTTTTATATAATTTGATATTCATTGTTTCCTCTTAACAAGATACTTTTAAGCTTAAAACAGTGGTAGATATTTAAATTATTATTTTAAAAGCAATTGTTCTGCTAAAGATTACATGAACATTGTTAATGCTATCATGCAAAATTACATAAGTCATACAATTTGCCAAAAGTCAAACAATTTTCTTTATTATTCCTAATACAAGGATTGCAGCTAATTCCAACATTAAAATAGTATAACACATTTTATGTCAAATTGCATTTAGATAGATTAAAAACCTTTTGATAAAGACAATAATATGGTTTAATGGATATGTTTCCTAATAAACTTAATTTAAGAGGGTATTATTTAAAAGGTAATTAAAAAAATCAATTGAATAAAAAGAAAACAAAATTTATTATAATATCATCTAAGAATTTAAAAACATAAGCTTAACTTTTGATTCTTAGTTTTAGACAAAAGAATAAATATTAAAAAGTTCTAATTTGATAATAAAAATAAAAAGTATTGATGCAAATGATGCAGAAAATATTTTTTAAGATGTATTAAAATTAGAAAGGGAAAATTACATTTAAACTAAATTGGTATTATTGAGAATACTTTTTAAAAATTTAAGGTGATGTTAAGAACCATTTTAATGGAATAATTAGAAAAATTATATTTAAAAAAAATCTTTGTACATTTACCACACAAAACTTTTGTGCAATTTCTAAAAGAAGTAACAAATTTCAGTTATATCTCAGGAAAGAACATAAATATGTCTTTAATCAGGTTTTTGACAGTGAATGTGAACAAAAGTATATAGTATTAAATAAATATAATATTTTTAGATGTTCATAAAGAAGAAAAAAATCAGAAAGAAGATACTGCAAATAAATAAGTAAATAAATAATATTCAATTTAAAGTCTGAATATAAATTTTGTGATTAATTTCTGCTTTAGATATTCTTATAAAACCATCATTCCACCACCTTACTTTACTCTAGTCATGGTGACAGAAAAATAATGCAAATATCTAACTTTACAGCACGAGAATACAAGTTTCAATTTAATAACTGATATAATTCTACTGATATGCTTAGTTAATTAAACAACTTAATTTAATTACCAATAAAACAGATCTAATCACTCCGAAAGGAATGATGCTGCAACTATTCAAACTCCATTATAATGACTACCTTTTCACTACAATGATTGTCAAAATATACAAGTTGTTATTAAATTTACAACAACCGATATTAATTTAGTGATATTATATACAGCCCTTATTAAAAATTTTGGAGCAGAAGATAATAAAACTATAATTATTAAATATCAGCTATAAACTATTTCTAATACATATGAAGATTATAACTATGTTAAAGATGTCCAGATCACATCAAAACTGGAAATTAATTATTATTTTGGCTACAAAATTTGGTGTCATTTACAAGACCTTTATTTTATTTTTTTCAGATTCATTCTTTTTAAATATTTGTTCTTGTCAACACATTGAGGGGGAAAAAAGGATATTATTGATCATAAAATTTTTTAATAATTTTTGACACAATGTTTGCATAAATATGTACTTAGGATATTAATACTTAGGACATTGATAACAATGATAAAATAAATGACTCTTTATACAAACATTATTAACTTTAATGGAATATTTCCTACCTATTTATAAATTTTTTTACTTCACATCATTTTTTTGACTGTGAGAAATAATAATGGCTTAGCTAGAATATGGTACAATCATTGTCAAATATGGTAATCTAACTGCATTCTTTAGTTCATATTTGTAAGTTTTTTATTGTTTGGCATAATTTAGCAGATACTGATAAAAAAAATATACTGTTTATATACATGCTATATATACTGTTTATATACATGCATTAAAATTTGATCCTAAATAACCAAAATTTCTTTTACATTATCAGAACATAGCAAGTGCTGCAGCAAACACCATAAATCACAACCATTACTAATTAGACTATAATACCTTAACCAGAAAAAAAAAGAAAAAAAAAAACATTATTTAAAAATTCTATAATGTCACATATCATTCAACTGAAGCTTTTTTATTTTTACAAAGAAATAAAAAAAAAGATGGATACCTTTGTAATATTATGATTATTTAGCATAAATTGAATAAGGTATTTCAGGAAACTGAACAAATTTCATGTCTTTTGATATAAAAATATATATGCAGCCAAAATCAATATATTGAATTAAAAAAGTAAGTCACAATTAAAATTAATGACTTAATTTATCAATTAATTTTTTATACTTTCTCTTCAGATGACATAATCAAATGCATCTCAAGATATAATCTATTAAAAAATAGAATATATTATGTTATAAATATTTATATTACATTTAAAATAAATATTTATTCAATAATTCAAAACACTAAATTTTTTAATAAAAAATTACAATTAAAAGCTCAGTAAAAACATCATCAAAATAAATATCTTTATTTTTGCTATATGGATTATTTACAGATTAAGTATCATGACAGTATATTCAAGCACTGAACATAATCCTGGGTTCAAATGGAAATTGTAACTAAAAATAGTTTAGGTTCAATTCACCTATTATTAGACAAAAATATTTAATTTGAAAAATTCCAACATTTTATTTCACTCAAAGGCAACATCATTTCAGACTATTTAAAGGTATTTGGATTCACTTATTTTCATATTTTATTTCAAATGCCTGATAATAAAACAGAATATGGAGACATTTAAATGTGATAATTTAAAGAAACATTCAATTAAAAAATTTAAACTTCTTAGTTAAAATACCGGATCTTTCTGTACTATTCTAATCGAAACATTTCGTATTTCTAGTCATAGCAGGACTCCCTAATGTATACCCTTACGAACTTCAACTTTCAGAAATTTGATTAGGTTTGTTAGCTTTACAAAAAGAGTGAACAATGACGACATTATTTTAATCTGGCGTAATTCAGATTCCCTGAAATACCATATTAGGCAGATAACTTTTAATAAAGTAGATTTCTTGGAACCGGTGAGAAACATACATTTCTTTCATCAATTTTTTATCGAAATTACCTGATTTTTGAAAAACACATAATTCCTCTTTTTCACATGGCAAAGAAACAAAATATAATAATAAAGGAAAATAAAAAAGTACTAAAATAAATAAGTACAAAATTCAAAACATCTTAACCACCAAAATTTACATGAGTTGATCAACAACTGCCACCTATTTTCTAAAATATGAATGTAAATAATCGGAGCAAGTGCAAAGCCACAGAAGAATGTAATTACATATTTGTAAAATAGGAAATAAGGAGAACAAAAACAAAATATATATATAAAAAATCATCTAATTATACTGCAAAGATTGACATTTTTAAAAATTTCTGGGCAAATTTTTGTTTTCTTATTTTTATGAATTACATCTTTACTTTTCTAACTAGAACCGAATTGAATAAAACAAATATAAATCGAAAGTGAAATTAATAAAACTTTATATTCATAAGTGTATCTTCCAATTTTTCACTGAATTTTACTATTAGTAGAGCAAAACTTATTTATTCCCCATTTCCTCTGATAAACAACGCGTTGCGAGAGGAGGCACGCCGTCTGGTCTATCTTCCGACGACAGCCATGGAGGAGTAGTATAAATATATGGCTTTAACTTCATATTCATTATTTTCTAAATAACTAGAGTATCTTCTTCTCATTATTACAATGAACTTTAATACTTGATAATCTTAAAGATAAAGACAAAGTCAAAATGAAATATAAGCATACTGTCTTCCGCGTTGGCTGATTTTTGTATTAATCGGTCTAAAAAAACACAGACCATATTTAAATATACTATAGCAGCTATAATATATTCTCATTACTAATTTCTTATTAATTGCTATTGTCTCTGAATGCTTCATATATAAAAAAGAATGCGTTATTTTCTTTTTGATTCATGAAAGCTTGTCATAGTGAATAATAATAATTTTTCGAAATTTGTAAATCTGAGCTTTTGAAACAACTTCCATCATTACAAATTTTTAATAGAAATTTCTTCTTTTTTACGAATTTTTTTAAATGAATTCTTTTGTAGAGAGAATATTAAATTCTAAAATTCAAAAACAGAAACGTGCATGAAACACAAACAACTAAGCAATGTTATTGTGCTTCCAAACTAAAACTGGGTGGCAACATAATTGTAGTAAAACGAAAGTAAAAGTTTCATTTTCTTTTTACCTCTTTTTTTTTAACTGAAAAGTATTCTTTACTTTTTCTGGGATGACTTCTGTCTTTGATACATCTGTATTATCTGAAAGCGAAGACGATCCGGATTACAACCCCCCTGAAAATGATGAAAATACTGGGCGTGATAACAGTGAAAGTATTAGTGATTGTGAAAATTGCATGAAAAACGAAATTGGTTCTGAATTAAAATGTATGTCTAATTTAACAGAAAATTCAAAAATTGAAACAAAGAAGCACGCAGAGGACGTGTGGAATAAGTTTTTGAGTGATATTTCTGAAACAGAAAAGTCTTTAAAGTATGCAAACATTGTTAAATCTATGCATAATACAGGAACTGAAATAAAATCTGAATGTATATCTGATTCAGAAATATGCGAATTGAATATGTATAAAAGTATTAATCCTCTTAAAAGTATTAAGTCTGCAGATAAAGATGCAGCAATTGTGAGTTCATCTGAACGTTTAACTAGTAAACGTTTAAACATAGACTCTGTTCTTCAAGTAATTCAATCTAAGAAACAGAAAACTGGTATTTTACAAAAAGCTCGTTATGACTGGAATACGTTTAAGAGAAGTGAGGGTATTGAAGAAGATTTAAAAAAATTTAATAAAGGTAAACAAGGATTTATTGAACGCCAGAGATTTCTTGAAAGATCAGAACTTCGCACTTTTGAGAATGAAAAGTTGTTGAGGCAGTCACTAAAAAGAGCATGAATATATTTATATTCATTAAAATTAATATGATTTGAAAATAAAAGACATGATTTGTCTCATTTAAAGATTAACTAAATAAATTCCTTCTGGATTATTCTGTTAAAGGGGTCACAAATAAAAATCTGTCATGTCTTAGCATTATCTTTTCAAAATAGCAACAACCCTTATCACTAAATCTTGTTGGTAATGATGAAATAATATCAATATGTAATTAAGGTTATGTTCTAGATTACACTAAAAGAATAACACCATTCTTCCCTATCATATTCAGATACTTATGGGTTAACCTTAAGCGTCTGATTAATCACCGTAAAAATTGCCAAAAGTTGCACATTTATAGGCTGTTCTATAATTAATATTAGTTAATAACATATAGTTTTCTATTTAAGTTTTCAAATTGCATTCAGTTAATGCACAAATGTCTATATTTAATACAGAAGTATTGTAATTGGTGGCTGGACAATGATGCTATGGGTTACAAAGACAAGATTTTTCAACTTTTAAATAATTTTTTCAGTCTAAAAAGGGAAAAATGATATTGAGTAGGGACAAAAATTTTAAATTACAGGCACTATTTAAGTATAATCCTCTTTGGAGCTTGCATCTAATTTAACTCTTTGTACAATGCTATTCCTTCTATTAAGAAGTGTGGGCTGAAGAAATTTTGTTTGTTTTTGTGAATTAAGAACTCAAAAATTGGAATAACTATACATTGTTTCTCATCTCTGTTTCCTTATTAACTGTATGTGTTCAATAAAGGTTTGCAGGCATAATTATTTGAATCAATTTTAATTAATTACTAATTTTCTGTGTTAACAAAAGTTTTCAGATATTTTGAATTAAGTTTTAGTTGTGTAGAGTTAATTTTATGTTCTTATTCTTTTGAACTCTTTGCAGTATTGTTTCTTACAAATTAACTCCTATTACTAATGTAATTTTTTTTTTAAAGTTCTCAATGGTTTTTTTAGATTTGTAGGTGTATTTTTAATTTAAATATATTGATCTTTATGACAACTACAATTGAATTCATACTGAATTTTTAAAGTACCCACAGGGTGCAAAATTAATCAATATTAATCTGTTTTCTAATTAATTTTAAAGTAAAAAATATTATTTACTCATAGTCTTTTGACATCCTTGCTTACAACTTATTATTATTCGCAAATTATATTTGCGAATTTCTAAGGAATACACAGTTTTTGAAAAAATATTGTCTATCTTCTTGCTATTATCATTCTGTTTTAGCTTTTCTTTGTTCTTATTTAGTTATGACAATTATATCTATCAAATGATTGACAATATGATATCTACAAAATGACAATTATATCTTATCACTTATTGCAAAACTTGTTTAAAATTTCAAGGGAGGTCTACAATTCATTTTATTCTAGCTAGTAAACTGCTTATAATAATTAATATGTATGAAGAAAGATGCTTTAACTAAATTATAATTTAAATGTGTCTGGTAGTCATTATAAATCGTTTACAAACTGCTATGGCTAGGTGTCTCATTAACTAATAAGATATTGATTGGGAAAATACTTTTTTACAGTACTAATATATTAAGATTCTGATAGGGATTTCTGACGCATGTCAGTCATAAGTAAGGGAAACAGGGATCTTGAAAAAGGAATGGGCTTATTGGACATTTTCATGCAGAGCGTGTGAATGTGTCAGTGTTTAGCCAATTCAGCAATTTTATAAAGCTTCTCTTGAATTAATTAAGTAGAAACAGTGGAATCAGATAAGAAAATAAGTGAATATTTTAGAAGGAAGTTACTATGGGCTAAATTAAGATAAAACCTTGGAAATTAATTAAATTGAAATTAAGAGTTTAAAATATCATTACATATATTTGGTAAAAAAGTGCTAAAATCTTACTTGTTTTTTTACTTTTCGAGGGGCATTTTTTGTGGGAATAATATTTTATCTGGAATAATAATAGAAATTAACAAATCTTAATTTAATCAAATCAAATCTAAACTTGGTAAGAGAGAATGCCTTTTATTTCTGGGAAAAGAGAATCATTGCAAATTTTCTGCACTATAAGCAGTAATGACTTATATAAAAAACTGAGATTTCTATTGTTGCATAATAAATACAGTGCATTCAAAATGTTACAAAAGCTGTATTTAAGAAATAATGCTGATATTCAATATTTCATTAAACTGATTGGGATGTATTTTTTTATTTTGTTACATTCTAATTATTTTTGATATTATTGTATTTAATTTCAATTAAACTTCTTACCTGTAATCTTCTTTCTTATCTTATGGGTTTTAATAGCTTCTTGAGGAAAATATTTCAAATTATGGTATACACTTAATCTGATCTATGTTGTATCAAATATCAGTAATCAATCAGTATATTAATAAATGAAAACTAAGTGTTACAAATTATTAAATATAATATATATTACTTTTCTAGTCACTGTTTCGCCATGGGAAATTTGTTTTTATTCTAGTTAATGCCTTTAGATTTTTTTTTTCATATCTATAATTTCTCTATGTTATCTGGCATTAAGGCTGTGTTCTTTTAATAATTCTATGTAAACGCTGAACACATGAACCTTTCTAATAGAGACCAATACTATGGTATCATAGCTCTACTAAACACTAAATCTTCAGTTAATCTATGTAAATTTATAATGAATAAATTGAATTGAATTATATATCAAAAATTATATCTAAGTAAATATAAAATAAATATCTGATTAATCTAGTAACCTCAAGCAATCAACTGTTTTATCAGGAATATTGGTTATATATGATTTCAGATAAATCACTTTTTTTTTAATAATTTCATTTTCATGATTTTTTTTTTCAAATTTCCTGGCATGTTATTTTAATTGTCTAGTAGTGTTATTTTAATTATTTTAATTAATTTCTGTTTTTTTTGTACATGAGTCTCTCTAGTAGAATCAAAGTATTGTTAAATACATAAATATTTGGTTGATCTATTTCTTGGAAGTCACAATAGTATAATTTCATTTTTTAATTTGTCTTTTAAATTACACAGATATTAAATGGAACCTATCTTTTTCAGCTCTTAACAATGAAAGAAAATGGAACTATAAAATATTTGGTGGAACAATGAAAACAGTTTCAAGTTTTGGGAAACAATGTAATCTATTGTTGAAAATTAAGCAAAAAATGTTTTTAAAAATTACCAAAATTTAGTAAAAATTCATGTGATCATTGAATTTCTATAATTGAAACTGCTTTAATATCTTATGATAGTGAATTAGTAACTCTGGCCCACCAAAAGATCAGGAATATTCCTTTTTCTTCCTCAATTCATTCAACTCTTTTCACAGCATAGAAAATAACTTTTACTAAAATAATAACAATTTTTTTTAATGGTTTCATGTCCCATTTTTCTTTTAATAAATATTACGAATTTACCATTATTTGAATTCCATTGTGAACATTTTTATAAATTAAATTATACTTATACTCATAAAAATGTTGCATTCTTTAAGAAATATCGAAAACCATGTTTTACTACTTTATCTCACATGTTTAAATTATAATTTTTGTGATTTGAAAAATTAATCAAGTATATAGGAATTCAGATTAATAAAATGTTTTTGAATTATAGATTTTTATTTTTCAAGAAAAAAAGTTGAAAAGAAGCTTTTTATTCTGTTATAAAATTTTTTATGCACTTTTCTTTCCCTGATTATACTTTTGTATATATTAAAATCTTTCTAACATGATACCTTTTTGTTTATCACTTACGTTTTAATCCAAACTTTGAATGGGTATTTTTTTTTTAAACAGTACATTCAAATAAGTTTCATTATCTTTCTTTTGTAAAATTTCAACAATGTGGTCTACTTTCATCATATTTGTGTGAGATATGAAATACTGCTAGTAGCAATTTGTTAATGAATGACCCATAGTTCATAGTTGTAGCTGGTACTGTGTGTTCACCATGAGAACACTTCCAAACAAATGTCTATGTTTATGGCGGCCACTAAAGAAACAGATTACTATATGAAGAGTTCATTTCGCTTGGGTAGAAATTCATCCAAGTTTCTTGGATGAATTTCTACCCAAGCGAAGCATTGGCACGTTTAACGCCAAATTGGCGATATTTGGGTATTATTACATTTAATTTTTGAAAACAAATTCAAAAAAATAATTTACTAAGCTGAAAATCATTTGAATACTTGGAATATTGAAAATATCTGATATTCCTATCGTATGCAACAATGCAAATCAAATAGAAAAATTGAATAATTATTTGTATGCCTAACGATTGCACGAGAAAAAAAAAAAAAAAAAAAACTACGAGATCTAAAGTAGAATTATGCGTGACAAAAAATTAATCTTCATTTCATTTTTTTTTCAATTTATGTAAGTGTTTAATATCAAATTCTCTGGAGCAACCACGAGGTAATCTGTCTAATTTAACATAAAAAATAGTATAATTAATCCTAATTATTTCATAACTTTTATAAAAGGTTGTTTATATTCTAATATAAAGTAAAAATGCTCATTCTTAAATATGCTTATGAAACTTTAATTAAATAAGAATCTGTTCTCAATTTATATTTATTTTTTCTGAAAAATGGACTATTTTCCGCAATATAATACTAACAATTACCATACTATCAATTTTTAGATTTTTTAAAAATATAACTGATTTGTAACTTTTTTTCAATATGCACAAGCTTTCTGCAACATAATTAATTTCGCAAAAGTATATGTAAAAGTATTCTGAATTTGAAAATAATTCAAGTGTTTATTCAGGCGCGCTCCAGATGTCTCGGATTTAAAGGAAAACCTAAATAAATAATCCGAACATCGCTTTACATTATTTGCTGAAAAAAGGTGTAAAAGTTTGTTTTAAGATAGTATTCCAGATGACCATTTATTAATTTTCTCTGGCTTGGAAAAAAAAAATCTAATTATTTCAAAGAAAACTTTTTTCTCACGAACTGTCATTTCAAATAATAGGGTGATAAAAGAGCTTTTCTTCTTAATGAATATCAGTAGTCATGAGACGACGTAGCAGTAAAGGCTCCATAAATCCCTGCATTCATTTTATCATTTGGGGTTGAAAATTCTTCACCCCCAATGTCGCTCTAAATTAACGCCAAGAAAAGAAATAACCTCCAGACATCATCCGTTTGATTTCTCCTATTCGAAATAAATCTCCCCTACAGAAACCTATTTCTCTAACGCCCGCCGTAAGCATAAACATTTGTCTGGAAGTGTTCTCCTGGTGGGCACACAGAATTCATTGGAATTTTTGTCTGCATTGCATGATTTGTTGTTCGGATTGATACCTATTTACCTGCATTCTTTTTTTTTTTTTTCAGTTAAAAACTAATAACTACAAAAAATATTGTCGTTTTACTTATTTCCTTATTTATATAAAATGTAATCATAGAATATAATTTATATAAAATGTATGTCAAAATCACCATGATGCCTTTTTGAAGTCTTAAAATTTTATCAGAAAGGTCTATTATTTTCTGTAAATTTTGAATGAATCGTCAAAGTTTTTAAAAATGTAAATATTTAAAAAAAATCATATTAAAAAAATGCATTCAACTGATATACAATTTGAGCATAACACCATCAGCAGTATAGTCACACATACATAACAAATTTCCTCTCCACGGATAGATGGCGCTATATATTCACTTTTGATACATTCCGGAAAAAAGAAAGAAAAAGTATTCTTGTAATGTGTATAGTATGGAAAAGTATTCTTGTGTATATGTAAGAAAAGTAACTTTCTGAAAAAAAGAAAAAACAAAAATGATAAGAATTTTTTTATTTTTTAAAACTTGTGTAAAAATTTTATACATATGAAAAATTTTACTGTTATTTTCTTAAAAACAAAATATTCTAGGGAAAAACAATTAAATTTACTATGAATTGTAATTCGATCCTTTGAGCTTTAAATGCGGCGACAATGTCTTTGATTCGAGGGGTCATTTCTGTTAACAAAACAAAACGACAAACAATCCATTCTATGATATAAACTCCAGACACTTCATTTTCTTCTTACTTTCTATAGATTTGGGTGCAATGTTAAATGAGCGGGAATGATCTTCGAAACCTCTTCGTATAATCTCTAATAAAGGTGTTATCTTCTCCCTCGGCATAAAATTGTGGGCCATGGACGATGCAGATTTTTGTTTTCAGAGAGCCACTCATTTGTTTATTTGAAATAAGCATACTACAGAGAATGACTCCATTTACAGTTAATTATCAAAAACACACAAGGGACACAAGTCGCATAGCAAATTAAGACACATAAAAAGGAACAGCAAAGAATAAAGAATTAGTAAGTTCTAAATCATCTAATATATAAAAATGAATTTTTGTTTGTTCGTATCTTATGCGCTGCGATGATATTCATCCGATTGCGATAAAACTTGGTCAACTCATTCCTTGCATTTACGCGATGGTTATAGGCATAATATAGTTATCTAATATATATATATAATATTTTCTAATCTATTAACCAAGGATTAATCTCCAAATAACTCGCTGAAGTGACACAATAGATTCAGTAGAACTGCTCAATTCAAGCTAGTGGTTAACATTTCGCAGCTATTGTACGCAAATGCCATGCAAATCGTTCTCTGAAGTAAGAACTCTATTAGAGAATATGCGAGAAAGTTTTGGGGAGTTCAATACTGAGAATTTGAAATTTTATTAAAATTTCAACGTTTTACGAAGTAACTTCCGAAAATATTATAGTACAAAACATTTTGCACCATCTTAATTTCTAAAAAATTATCTTTTCAACTATATCAACGATTTTATGGTATAAATATATTTTCTATGTTTAATCAATTTTAAAAGAAAATATTTTAATCATATTTTCTTACATTAATTTTGAGAATTCTCAACGAATATTAAACGAATCACGAAAGATACAAAAAATAGTTTGTTTCATTACAATTCTGAAAGAACACCAAGCATTACAATTCTAAAAGAGTATACAAATCTAATATATAAATATAAATTTTTGTTTGTTCTTATTTGATACCTGCTGTACCTTCATCCGATTGCGATAAAACTTCGCCAATTTAATGCTTGCACTTGCGCGAATCTTATAGGCATAGTACAATACCACGTAGCAATAAGCAAATTCGAACTTCTCAAACAAACGATGCATTTCTCCATTCGACCTTCATTCTCGATGACTATCAACAAGGCCAAGGTCGTTCACTTCAAATATGCGGATTGAATCCATGTTTTTCAGAAAATCCATGTTTTTCACATGGCCAGTTGTATGTTGCATGCTCAGAAATCGGACAGACACGAAATTTATTTGTTTTTGCTGATGACAGAAAAACAAAAAATATTGTGTACCCTAAAGCACTAGAATAATAAAGTAAAAAAAATAATAAATATAATTTATACTTCTCTTTTATATATTATTCAATTTCAATGAATGTATTCATTGTCTATAAGAAAATAAATATAATTTTTTCTATCATTTCTAATTTAATAAAATAACTAATTCAAATTTCAAACGATATTTCCAAAATTATTTCTCCTGCGGCAGCAACGTGTCGGGTAATAGCTAGTATGTAATTAAAAAGTAAAACACACTCAAGCACAGAAGCATGAGTGCACATAAATATCCCAATATGCATGGATAAAAATATCTTGTAGTCAAGAATTAAAAAAATAATAATAAAGTCAATAAAAAAGAAGCAAAGTGAAGTAGAAAAAAGTTCGTCGCTTTAAAAAAACAAATCAGTTTAAAAGCGCTTAAAATCGTGTGATGAATGTCAAGTTCCCCACAGTTTGTGTTAAAAGTCATAAAATTTATTCAAAGTGAACCTTTTAATATAGTTAAATTCAGAATAAACATTTAGAAAAGTATTCTGGTTCCTTAAAAATCTTACAGACACAGCAAAGAACTTGGAATATCAATGCAATCGACCGAACCATTAAATTCAAGAGAGTTTCATGTTTCGTAGTACAGTAAAGAAAACCGATACTTGTTTCTTAATCGTATCCAACTGTGAACGATCTTTGACTATATCACTGACATGCAGTTAATCAAAGTACCAGAAAACTAATATGTATTTTTGATGCTTTTTTTTGCTTGTTTTTTAACGAAAATTTGACTCATAACTGTAATTCTAGTCACAAAATCTTATATGAAATTTCATTTAATTTGATCACTGCATTTTTCAGTTATCACATTTATATCCATGCGAAAGTACAAACTGACAATCGGTTCATCCTTTGTCAGATTTGGATCGAAATTTGATAAAAAATATTCAAATTAGACACTAAAAACTGTAAAAATTTCATTTATTTAAGTCGTTGCATTCTTGAATTATCACGGTTACATGTGTGAAAAAGTGCAGGCAGACAGACGGTCAGCTCCTTGATGGTGATGTTCAAGTAGAGTGTTGTATAAAGCATTTCATCGCTATGAGAAAAATTAACTCTTTCTTTCATTAACAACTATCGGAACATCACTGCTTAGCGCACGTATACATAGAACGGAGATTCCCGGGGCGAAGTATTAACATAGATTGTATTAGGGAAAGTAGATAGGCAGCGCTTTAGAATGACATGAATAAAAGATGACGCTACGATCACTACAATGGATATGGTTCAGATTTGATAAGAATCTACATTTCAAATGCTAAATCTGTGTATCAAATTTCATTTATATTTGTAGTTATCATGTTCACGTGTACTTTGATTACCTGATAGGCAGCCTCTGAATAGATTTCGTTCAAAATTTGATGAAAATCCAAATTTCACCTGACTATTTCAAAGTTGTTTTGAATTATTTGGCTCATCGCGAGACATGATTCCAAAGATGTTTTTCGGACTTGAGCAAAACGATTGAGATTCATCAAATTCGCGAGTTAGAATTTTTTTATGTTTACAGTAATTTCTCTTTGTATACATATATGAGAAAATAAGAAGAAAAGTAAGTATATATTACTAAAATAAAACTCATATAGACAATAAACACATTGGATTCAATTTAAGCGAGATAAAAAAAAAATATTCAAAGGTTTTTTTTTTAAGGATTTGTGGTTACGTGCACTAATTATTTTCTTTGAAAAAAAAAAAGTAATATTTAAACATTCCAAAATTCTTATAAAACTTTGATAAAAAAAAGCGCGTCATTTATAGTTAATGTTCTATAATTCACCCTGTGCTTAGAGATCGTAATATCAACTGAACGTACAGTCCAACAAAAAACTTGTCCTCACAAATCTACTACAAAATTATCTCGCAACAAATCTGTAGGGAAAAAAAAAAAAAAAAAAAAATTCGCTGTAAAAATACTTCTCTATAAGTATATGAAATATTTATTATGCAAGGGATCATTTTAAACTAAAATTTTTCAAATTGTAATATTCAGTTACTAATACATATTCGAATTCTTTGGATCAAAACAACACGAATACATGGAAACATTTCTTAATTTTGGTAAATGATTAATGAATTATCGGCAATCGAAATTTCCAACTCCTAACGTTAAATTAGAGTCCTCGTTCAGTTTTTTCTTCAATGTGTTTCAAGATAAAAGCAGTCTTTGGCAGTAATTTTTTTTACATTAAAATATCCAATAAAAAACACAAGAATTATGTATTTTTAAAAATATAAAAACGTTTTTCTTCTTATTTTTTTTTTAAAATTTACTAACCAGAAATTGTTGAATAAAAATTCACAAAAATTTTTATGCCAGTCGTAGAAGCAAATCCACAAATATTTCAATTCAAAATTTTTTCTATTTCCAACCCAAAGTTTAAAAAAAATATATAACAAAAATTATGAGATTGTTCCTGGAGAGATTTTTCTGCAGCATTCCACACCGAGATTCCGACCATTACCAATGATCTCATGAACATAGAGTGACTGTGACCAATGACGTAAGAGATAATATAAAGAGACTAAAATTTTGTCCAATATGCATAGGTTCTGCGAAAAAAAAAACCTTTTTTTTTTTCATTCTTCCATATATGCATATTTATGTTTTGACAGATAATATAAAAGAGATTTTATTATTTTTTAATTAAAAGAAAATAATTCGATATTCGCACTCGTTTCAATAGAAAAATTGTGTTGAGTGAATATTTATGTGCCTCGGATTTTTGTCGCATGGACCCCTTTGAATAATTGAGAAGCTTTTTACATCTTTGACATGAATTATGCATTCTGAATATAAATTTTATGTCTACCTATCTCAGTTTTGATACTGTTGCTTGTCACTGGTTATGATCGTGCACTGTTTAACGCGAACAGATCTGATATCATTGGTTATGATCACTGAATCTTGCTTTAAAATGCAGAAATTGATGAAGGTTATCTACAAGAATCTCGCACATGCAACGCCATCTACCATTTTTGTCAAATATTTCCGACTCAACATAAATATGTGATGTCAAGTAATCTAGGCATACAATAACGCTACAAAAAATGTTTGTGCCTCTAGTACTGACAAACTCTGTAAATCATATAACTCAATTTACAATTCCGTTAAACGTTATTACTTTAATAAAAAATGAATTTTCATTCAATTTTAATAAATCTGTATTTAAAAATTTCTTTCTATAACTGTAGACAAATGTTGTAGAATAAAGAATTTCTTTTCGTCATCATTTTCTAGAGCATACTTGTTATTACACTAGATTCTGAACTTTGTTTTTCAGCAATAAGAAAATTAAGTTATATTCTGAGGCTGGAACAGATAGAAAATCCCGATTTTTGCATTAGATTCTAACGATTTTAAAGGATTAAAAATTTCGAATTGTTATTCGAATAGCGATGCATAAGTTTCTGATTTTTCTTGCAAGATACAAAACAAGGATGGGGGTTATTTTTAGCAGTCTTTAATCATACGAAAAAAAAAAACAATTTGATCGTAAATAATTGTTTACAATAGAGCAATTTTTATATGAATTAAAGTTGTGCGAATTTTTTTGTGTATAGATAGGAATAAATTTGAAGCTAACTTTTTTACCGACTGAATAAAATGCATATTTATGGCAAATAAAACTGTAGTAAATAAATGTAAAAAAAAAATTCAGCTATTCAAAAAAAAGTTTAAACAGAAAGTAAATCAAATGTGAGGCAAACAAGTATAGCAATGTAATTAAAGCACCACTACAATTATGTCTTAAGATTGGCTGGTACAAATATGTACAGAAAACAGCAGGGAAGCTAAACTTTTAGCATTTATTAGACTTGAATACTCATGCAACGCGAAGCAACGAATGTGTATGCATTCATGATCAGCGTCACCTAGGATATCACTCTCGTTTCTGTTGATAAGATGCGCCTCATGCAGTGCATTCGAAGATCCTGCCTTCCTGATAAAATGTAATACAAACAGTTGTAGCTTCCTAATTTAATGTTTCGAATGAGATATTAAAGGAAAAAAAAAAAAAAAAACGCTGATGGATAACAAGATTGTCTCAAAGGCGGAATTTCAGAATATTATTAAATGACATATGGTTTCAAGAATCATCAGGCCAATTTAAAATTTTATCAGGATATCTCTGCATGCGTCAGTCTTCATTCAACTACTTCATTTTCAAAATGACACAGTTGATAAAAAAAAAAAAAAAAAAAAAAAAAACTGAACAATGCAGCGATCTATCTCAAATGGTATGCTAGGCGTACAGATCTAAGCACATAAATGCTATAAATACCGTTTGGAGTATCCAAAAACCAATAATTCTCGAATCGCTTTTGTTAGAACTGAGGTAAGCCTGCAGAGGATGACGGCGACTGTTGGAAATATATACACTCATGATTAAATATATGTATGCGACATATTTTGCACCATGTGTTTGAAAATCTGGAAGCGGCTTAAAATGCATTTCCATACTAATTTGTTGCTGCTTTATAATTGCATCATTGGTTAATTTTTTCATGTGTATAATTTTCATAAATTATTTCCTAAACTCCAAACTTTGGCATTAATAAGTAATGTAAGTAGAATAATCGAATAGTGCATAAGTAAATTACTAAATAAAAGTTGAATTGACTGAGACCTTTATCATATTTTTTTATTAAAGTATGATGAAATGGTGTCACATCATTCTAGATTTTTTTTTCTCCTTATTTGGCCAGATTTGTTACTTAAAAGTTACATTTTGAAATTTAGTGAAGTTGTCGAAGTCTACTTTCCAATAGCTAGCTCTCTCTTTATAATGAATAACTCTGAAATGGATGGAAAGAATTTTATTACTACCATTTGGATTTTTATGGCGTTTGGGCTAAAACTTAGTATAACTATACTAACTAAAAATTCGTTATAAAAAGAAAAGAAAAGAGAGAATATACAGAAAGTGACGTTTGAAATAAAAGCATCGTCCGAAACTAAGATACTGTAAACAGTGAATGTAGTTGCAGATTAATAAAGTCATAATCGACAGCTTAGATGAATTCACTTCCCAGAATGACGAAATGAATTTGTTTCCAAAATATTTACGAATGAGTCATTTTAATATTCTATTTTATGATAAAAGATTTGTGAAGTAATGTTAAAATATTTAAAATTATAAAAGGCACTGCCCAAAGTACCATCCTGTATAAATTATTACTAATTTTTTTTTTTTTTTATTCCTTTCAATTGTTATTAGCTTTTGAGAGAAAAGGTCAAGTTCAGTGACTTTATTGTACGGAGAATTGCCATCGAAACATGCGACGGTCGAAACTATTGCCGAACAGGGTCGGTCTAAACACAGTATTATAGTGCTCTGAGCAGTACCTTCTGAAACAGAGTCAATCTAATTTTATATATATGTTTAAATTTGATGCTGTACATTTAAACTGGTAATAATTTATCTTACCAAAATTGAATGTTTTATTCGTTTTGAGTCTAAAATGGTTATATATATATATATTTTAAATTTTATTAATTTATTAGAAAGAAATTGTTTGCCATTAAATTAAATTACAAAGACAAAAATGTCTAGAAATATTTAATATAGTAAACTGTTTATAGATGGCGCTCCTGACTTTCGTGTTCCTTAGCTTCTTTTATTCAACGCTCTCCTTTTCCTTTACTGTGCACCAAAGAATTTTTTTTCCATCACTGCAAGCATTTTGATTTAATAAGCTAATAAAAAATTCTTCATTTCAAGAATATTTTTTTTTTCTTATAATGTTTTTCTGCCAGCCATTCTGCATGACAACCAGAGAGCACTGATATTATATATTTACATTTTATAAAAAAAATGATGATACGAGATGGTGATGAAGAAATGCAAGTGCGCAAAACTAGATATTAAAAGTAATAACGGAGCAATAAGGTTGGTTATTAGCTACCCATTCAGATAATTTTTCTAATAATTATTGTTATTAATTGTCTTCAGATAATTATTATATACATTCAGGACTTTATGCACAAGAAATGTTTGGTAATCGTTTAACTGCCTAACCTAAAATTGTTATCAGTTTAATTTTGATGCTTATATTGCAGTGTATAAAATTTTAAGAACTTAAAAGGCTTTCCAAAATGCAGAATTCACCATTAATACCACATGAATGCATTGGTGAAGTCGTAAATCTTGTCAGAGTGACCAATAGTTTACTGCAATTTATAAATCCGTCATCGATCAGAAATCAAATTTCAGGCTGTTGATGGCGCTGCATACATTTGATGCAATCTTGAGCTTAAAATTGAGGGAAAAGAAAATTTTGCTTACTTTCCAAGGAAAATTTATATGAAGATTCTAGCGCTAGTTTTCAAAAAGAAATATTATTTTGAAGATTAAAAGAAAAAACAAATCTACTTTTAAAACAATTTTTTCTTGTAAGGTTATTAATAAGGCAACCCGACGTTTGTGAAAAGTACGAGTGCTTTAGCCTCATTCACTGCCATTATATTAGTTTACTTGTTGTTTCTGCTGCTAGGACAAGGTTTTCAATTTGATAGGTTATTTGAGTAGGTTAATTCCATCCATCTCGCTGCAGTCATTATCATTGTTGGAAAGCGAAGCGAAATGTAACCGCCACCATGCGGCGATGTTGTGACGTCAGCCTGCGAGCTGCATGATATATTCAGTACGGATTGTGATCTCGGCGTAGCCGTATGATTTTTATAAGTATATCTGTGTTTGTGTCGTCCATTTGTCAATAAACGTTATGTGTCTGAAAAACCTTTGAACTTATTTTGACTTAAGTACCCCGCATCTGGTAGATGCAAACCTATTTTAATATCTGAAAGATTCTATGTTTAGTTTCGTTTCCGAACACTCATTATTAATAATTAAAGTATTGACTTAAATTTATAGATTTGAAAATATCATTAGCAAAAACGTTTTCTTAGTGCATTTGGAGAAACATACGTAAAGTGTTTTTTCTAAATTTATTTTTTATCAAGTTTAATATTCTCTTTCCTTTTTCAAAGTTGCAATAAAACAATGAAGAGCGGAATGCACACTTGAAAAAGTTTGAATGTATAAAGGAATTTTTTTCTTCATAATTATAGCAGGGGAAAAAAAAGAATTGGATGTTTTAATCATGATAAAAAAATATCTAGAATAGCACTAAAACTGTTACTTTTAGAATTAGATGAAATCATTTGATTACGGCATTATAGGAAGTACCCCATTAAAAATATGAAGTTTGCAAAAAAAAAAAAAAAAAAAAAAAAATCCATTGACGTTAAATACATCACCCATAATATTTAAAATTTTTAACACCCTAAATATTGAAGAATCTTTTTTATTTCGATATATGAAAATTATTTGCATTTGATTTTCAAAAGTTAAACTTAAATTTTTTTTTTACTTCTTGAAGAAACGGATAACTTTTTTTTTGTTTGGCGAAATCTACAGCTAAAAAGACTGAACGAAATGAAACCACATTTCATATACAGACTGTGGAAGGCATAAAAAAATAAATTCAAAATAAATAAATAAATAATAGTACCAAAATTTACCGATAGGAGAAATATTAGCGCTGTTATCATGTGCTGAGGAAATTTGCATATCCAGATGGATTATGTAAAACTCCTTGTAAAAAAAAAGAAGAGAGGGAAGCGACCTGTTAGCAGTTTGTTCTTGACTCTTGTTCCTGATGGACTGTTAATATGTGCTTAATATGGGCCCTACTTGAATTTGGCATGCTTTACTGATAAAAATACATTTTACACTAGACAGTGTAATACTGTGGCTGCTCTTAAGCAATTCCGAACCCTTAATAACCAGCGTAAAGATCCAATGTTTGCTGTAACACGAGCGATGATTAAAAAATTCGAGGAAGCAGTTCGCTAGAAAGAAAAGCAGTACCAGGCGATACAGTAACAAATTTTGCTACAGCGGTGTTGGTTGGCACAAGTATTAGCAGTAATCCAAGCGCTTGTGCAGTTGCTCGCCGAATCGACATGCCCAATGCTATAGTATGGAAAGTCTTACGCAAAATGCTGCATTCTATCCATATAAGAACAGCCGTGAGGAACATAACAAATCACAGATCATGAAAAGCGCCTCTCTTTCGCTTTAATGTTTCTTGCCCGTATGGAGGTCGACATTGACTGGCCTTAAAAAACATTGTGGGAAGATGAGCCTCATTTTTATCTGGGATGCTCAGAACTGCCGTATTTGGGCATTTGAGCGTTTCACAGTGATCCAAAAAATGTATTCCTTAAAGGTGACCGTGTGGTGCGGTTTCATGGTTAGTTTCATAATCGAACCCACTTTTTTGAGAATCTCACTCAAACAAGCCCTATTATCTGCACTATTAATAGCGAAATGTATGGATAAATGCTGCAAGCTTTCGTTTTTTGCAATTACAGCAAGGACAATTCTTGGACTCAATAATTTTATGCAAGATGGAGCACGGCCACATATTTATTGCTCTGTATAATGCCTATTATGACATTTCGGTACTGAGAGAGTTATCAGTCAGCATTTTCAGACGGAATGACCGACCCGTTCCTCGGACATCACCTCATGTGACTTTTGGCTGTGAGGGTACCTGAAATCCGCAGTGTACGCTGGTGGCGTTTTCCAAACCTGCATGTCTTCAAACAAAACATAAAACGGGCTATTATGAATATATATACTTGTCACGGTTTGACATCGAATCAGATAATATTCTTATTCAGATACTTTCGTTAAAGACTCTGCTTTGGATTTCTTGGATGAAAGGGCATTTGTTTATGGCGTAAATATAAAACTCAAAGCCATTCTCAAAAGTAAAACACAACCTTTTTTAATGAATTCCAAAACTACATATACATCTTTTTTAACACCTTTGACATTCGGAACAAAACAAAAGCTGAAACATAGACAATATTAATAGATATAGAGAATCAACGCGACAATACTAACAGCTTACACGCAGCAATAGAGAACATTATACACCGCATACAATATGTTAGTCAGCATATTGAAAATGTTGCACGGCGTCCAGGGAACCTTAATGTTGGCAAATAAAAAATTATTTTCTGTGAGTTTCATTAATTCATTCACAGCTATACTCTTACAGCGCCAATATTTCCCTTATCGGCAACATTTTGTACTATTCCCCCCCCCCCCTGCAGAATTCATTTTCTCATGTCTTTCATAGTCTGTATATGAAATGCGGTTTCATTTCGTCATTCGTTTTAGTTGTAAATGCCGTCAAACAGGAAAAAATGTTTTATGGCCAGCCTATATTTTTTTAGTAAAATCGATGGCAACTCACTTTTCTTAAACAAGTTTATTTCGCATTACGAACTATATTTTTAGAAGCTAATATCTACATTTAATATGGAAATCATAAATAAGATATGTGATACTTTGAATTGTATTATCTGCTTTTGAGCACAGCCTTTTCATAAAAAATGTCAGAGATTATTTATTTATTTATGTATTTAGTGATGTAATTGCACTTGAACGTTCCAATCAAATAAATATCCAGTGGTGACTAACTGCATCAGAATTTTCATCCAAGAATTTTAAACAACTTTTTGCATTTATTAGATATAATTTGCCAATATTGAAAATTTTTATTCCATTAATAACTTTCTTGATAAAATTTAAATTTTATTTCGTTTGCCAATTTAACAAACTGCCATTGACAGTACTGTGGTGAAACGCTTATAAACCAGATAACAGCTACGAAACACAAGCAATTGCTTTTGTCTTGTTACTCATCTGCGAACCACAAGGTCCCAGGTTCAACCCTCGCTCATAACCAACCGCTACAACATCATTGGCTTTCAGCGCAATTAATTTATGAAATATTTTTAATAAACAGATAGTTTAGAACATTACTACGTTTTATAACTGCTTAAATATAAGGAATAATTGTTTAAATATATTGAATTTTATATGAAGGGATTGGAAATAATTTTACATGCCTTGTTTCGATACAAGAACAAATAAATTGTCCTAATAATCTTTCAAATATATTTTTATATTCAAAATTATATCAATAAGGAAAGTAAATTCCCAAATCTTTTAAAGCAATAAGTATTCAAAATGTTGTAGCTTTATGAGTGTATTCAACATTTTTTTATTATATTTTGAAATCCATCTGATACATTTTTCAAAGTAAAATTTTATTTTAAAATACTAATAAATTTTATTTCACTTTCATTTTTTAATCAAAGCTTCTTTTTTTCTTTCCAAGTTTCAAAAACAAATTACTATATGTCTTTACAAACGCATGTAATTTTTGTTTCCTATTCTTTTCTAAATTGCAGTAATTGCCACACCTTACTTTTTTACTTCTATCCATGTAATTTATTCCGTGCATCAATTTTTTTTCACTGTTGAATGAAATAAGAGGAAAAGAAAGTGCTACAATATGATTTGCTATTTTATTATCAAAAATTATTCAGTCTGAATAAGGAAAAATTAAATCTCTTATAGTTAGTAAATTTTTTTATTAATAGGTACTTATTTCTTAACAAAAAAATTTGAGCGAAATTATAAAGTTTCATTTTAAAAATTCAGGTTGAAATAGATACTATAAATATTTCACAATTCTTTGATATTAATTAATTTAACTAAAAATATTACTTAAAAAAAAGAAATAATTTGTCGGCATTTTTTATTATTTCTTTAATGTAAAAAAGGATTACAATTTTAGGAACCGATTCATTTTAGCATTACACATACTAACGAGTTGACATGCGGAAATTAGAATTCCAAAACAGGAACAAATTTAAAAAAAATACTTAAAAATAAAATCACCAGCAACTCTTGAAGATAGTAATTCATATATAAGTACCAAGTACTTACTGTTAAATAACGCCAAGTGAAGACGCAGTCCATATCAATTACTGAAAAGCATGTGTGGCAGATTGGAACGAGCGAGGATAGAACCTGGGACCTTGTGGTTCGCAGCCCAGTAACATGACCATGATACAAAAGCAATTGCTCGGGTAGCGTAGTTGTTAACGCGAGTTCGCAAATTGTACAGACCAAGTCTATGGCAAAGGATACCGACGTGCTCTGATTGGTTTAAGCCTTGGCATCTTTTTGGCAATGTTTTGCCAAAAAGATCCCATACCGAAATATATTTTTATGAAAATAAATAAAATATGTGGATTTATCCCCCACCCCCATTTTTTACGGTTTACATGTGTTATTAATCTGGAACCTAAATTTAGGAAATATAAAAATTACAATTTATTAAAAAATTTTCTTTCTGTGTTTCTTCTTAATATTATTTTGATATAACTAAAAAAATTAGCTACGAAATCACATATTCCGTTAAAGACATATTTATACGTTTTGGGCATTAAGTAATCATCTCCCCATATTTTGGTGATGGGAAAGTAACAAACGTTCAGCAACAAGTTTCAATGACTGCATAAATTATCTAATAAAGGCACGAAAATCATAGAATAATTAGAATTATTTAATTGCGGCATCATATGTTGAGTCATTACTTTCAAATAGTTTTTATACTTCTGCGCATAAACAACATTAGTTACTTGTATTACTAGTAATATTTATTATTATTATTAATTAGTATTAGTAGTATTACTAGTAATATTTAGAGAAAATAATTATATTAATAAGAATTAGATCGTGTTGATATTCACTCATATCTTCTGTTATCGTCGATTAAAAATGGATGTATTAGAAGAAAATACGGATGACGTTATGTAGTCTTTATTCTGTGCAACCACTTTCAACGGGTTACAGCATTCGAATGAACAAGATCACATTTGTTGTAGGTGGCGCTCTTGCATGCCATGACGTAACATTCCGCCCGGCGTTGAAATATGCAAGATTTCAAAACACTTTTAATTATACAATTAGCTTACATTTTCTAAAACCAAATAAATAAACTATTCAGATGAAATATTTACAAGTGAACAACAAAATTGCAAAATATATATTAATTAATTTATATATATTAAATTTATATATTAAACATGATATAAATAAAATTATTATGTACATACAATATATACAACTATCTTAACTATTTTAATTTTCAAAGTTATCCCTTGTTGGTAAGAGACAAATTTTTGAAATAGGGCGTGTAAAAATACCTGTGTTAGTTTTTAATTTAACAACTCTTACTCTGCCTTCATTTCCATAAATTATCTCTAAAATTCTAGCCATTGCCCATTTGCAAGGAGGCAAATCATTTTCCTTTAACAATACTAAACATCCGACCTTAACATTATTTTTTTTTTTGAATTGCCACTTATTTCTTTGCTGTAAGTGGTTCAAATAGTCAATTTTCCAGCGTTTCCAAATTGTTTGAACACATTTGGTAGTATATTGCCAGCGCGACAACCTATTGTCAGAAATGTCTACAATTTCCGGTTCAGGTATTGAAGTTATTGGGCGTCCAATGATAAAGTGTCCAGGAGTTAAAACTTCATATTCATTAATATTATCTGATAATGGAATTAAGGGACGTGAGTTAAGTATACCTTCAATCTGAATTACTATTGTTTCAAATTCTTCAATAGTTGTTTTACTGTTAGCTAAAGTTCTATAAAGATGGTGTTTAAATGATTTTACTCCTGCTTCCCATAAGCCTCCGAAATTGGGAGAAGAAGGGGGAATAAATTTCCATTGGATTGATTCTGCGGATAGGTAATTGGCTAAAGTCTCATTAGTCTGACAAACTAGTTTTTTTAAGCGATTTAATTCTGAAGCTGCACCCTTGAAATTAGATGCATTATCCGACATCAATGTTGCAATGCGGCCTCTACGGGCGCAGAGTCTCTTTAAAGATGCAATGAAAGCTTCAGTCGTCAAATCTGTTACCGTTTCTAGGTGAATAGCTTTAGTTGACAAACATACAAAAATCGCTACATAAACCTTTGAATATATTCCCTTTCTTTGGTTTTTAAACTTTATTTGAAAAGGACCACAAAAATCTACACCAGAATTTAAAAATGGAGAACTAGGAGTTACTCTTTCTGAAGGTAAATTTCCCATTAACTGGTCTAACACCCTAGGCCTTTGCCTAAAACATCTAATACAATCATGGACAATTTTTCTTGCAATACCTTTACCATTTAAGGGCCAGTATTGTAGTCTAATTTGATGTAACAAACCTTGTGCACCAATATGTAGACATTTTTGATGTACATGCTCAAAAAGTAACTTAGTGAATGTATGTTTACTGGGTAAAATTATTTGATGTTTAGATTCAAATGGCAAGTCAGAATTTTTAAGTCTACCGCCAACTCTAAGTAATCCTTTTTCATCTAGGAATGGATCTAAAGATCTTAACTTACTTGTTTTAGAAATATTTTTACCTTTATTTAGTGCATCTATTTCTGATTTAAATTCACTCAACTGAGCTACACTAGCTAAATATTCAGTACTTTTTTGCAGCTCCTCAGTAGTTAAATATTTACTTATCTTATTACGAGACTCCTTAGCTTTAGTGTTGTTAATAAACCTGAAAATAAAGCTAACTATTCTAATTAGTTTTATGAAATTATTTGTATGATTAAAGAGTTCATCATAAAAATTTGAATTAGAGTCATTAATGTTTAGAGTCACAACACATTTTAGTTCATCAGCAAAAGCAAAATCCTGCATGGATTGATTGTCTACTGGTTCATCAGTAAGTTCATCTGGACCAGCAAACCACATTTTATTTCTTATGAGTTCATCTGCACTGCATCCTTTAGAAATAATGTCAGCAGGATTGTTTTTGCTACTTACATGCTTCCAATGACAATCTGATGTGAGGGTTTGGATCTCCGCAACCCTATTGCTGACGAATGTTTTTAGCTTATAGGGCGCAGTCTCGATCCACGCCAAAACAATAGTAGAGTCTGTCCACAATGAGATAACATCAATGGGCAATTGCAGAATTGGAACTATCTTTTTCACTAATCTAGATAACAGCAACGCAGCACACAGTTCAAGTCTGGGAATGGTAAGCGACTTTAATGGAGCCACTCTGGATTTGCTGCACACTAGACTAGTTTTAAACTGTCCAGATTGGGTGAAGCACTTTAAATAGACAACAGCAGCATAGGCACGTTCTGATGCATCAGAAAATCCATGAATCTCAATGCGAACTGCATCAGGAAGTAGAATAAACCTTTGAATTCTGAAGTTGTTTACTTCCGAGAGTTTTATGTAGAACCTTTTCCATTCTGTCATTGCATCAGATGGTAATTTTTCATTCCAGTCCAATTTTATCTTCCAAAGTCCTTGGATAAATATTTTTGCCTTTGTAATGAGAGGGCCTAAAAGTCCAAGTGGATCATAAAGACTCGCTATTTCTGACAGCACTTCCCTTTTTGAAAAAGAGTCCTTAGGCTTGATCTTTACCTTATATGTAAAGCAATCTTCTTTTGGATCCCAAAACATACCTAATGTTTTTACAGAACTAACACCTTGTTCTTTCGAAAATGAATAGGATGTGGTAGACAGGTTTTGTAGTAAATTAGAGTTATTAGCGACCCATTTGTGAAGCTCAAATCCAGCTCTTCCGAGGAGTTCAGAAATCTGGGTTTGAAGATTTTTAGTATCTTCTAGCGTTGCATCACCTGACAGAATGTCATCCATGTAGAAATCAGAACAAATCACATCTGCAGCCTTAGGAAAGTCCTTTTTTTCCTCATCTGCTAAAGCTCTTAAAGTCCTGGTAGCCAAAAATGGCGCAGAAACTGTTCCATAGGTTACTGTAGACAGTTTGTAAATCTTCACTGGACCATCAGCACTTGATTTCCAGACAATACGCTGTAAGTCTCTTTGAGTGGGATCGATCAGTATTTGTCTTACATTTTTTTAATATCTGCACTAAATGCATATCTGTGCTTTCTGAATCTACTTACTATGGAAAAAAGATCTTGCTGAATAATACCTCCATTTAGTAAAATGGAATTCAGAGAATATCCACTTGTTGTTTTTGCACTAGCATCAAAAACCACTCTTAAGGGAGTTGACGTTTTCTCAGGTTTATATATCGCATGGTGGGGAATGTAATAGTTCACATTGCTATCATCTTCAATTTTTATCTCCTCCATGTGTTCTAAACTCTCATATTCTTGCATAAATTCCTTATATAAGATTTCCATAGTATTATTTTTGTTTAATTTATTCTAGATACCATTTAGGCGCTTGATTGCATTTTCTTTGGAATTTCCTAGTAATGATTCGGCATTTTCCTTTATGGGTAACTGATCTATAAATCTTCCCGTTTTATCTCTTTTATAGGTTTTAACAAAATGCTCCTCACAATAAATTTCTTCTTCACTCTTTGTTATTTCTTTAACATTATCCGGCAATGATTCCAATTCAAAAAATTGTTTAACTGCCTCATCTAAATTTGGTTCACTTACGAGATAACAATTGGCTTTTTGAGGTAACTGGGGAAGAATGCCTGTAACTAAATAACCAAACTTAGTATTTTGTAATATTACATCTCCATTTTGCAGACGAAGTTGCTCAGGTTTTAAAATCTCAAAAAATAGCTCACTTCCTAATAGTATATCAATTTGACCTGGTGTGTGGAAATTGAAATCAGCTAGTTCAATTGAACAGGGAATATTTAATGCAGATATATTTAATTTCGATACAGGAATCTCATCGGTTATTTTAGGAAGAATAGAACATTTCACCATGTGTGAAAATGAATAATCTCGATTTGATACTTCAATGTTAGCAGCGTGTTTAATAAACTGCGTAATTCCATTTATACCAGTTATACCTTGTTTTATTGATTTTAGTTTGATTCCCAATTTTCTAGCTACATCTTCTCGAAGAATACATAAAGTCGAAGCATTGTCTAAGAGCCCTCTTAATTGAACTCTCCGACCATCTGCAGTTTTCACATAAATAAGAAGAGTGTTTAATATAACTGATTTATTCCCTTCTATCGCCTGTTTAGTCTCTCTCGGATTCAACGTCAAAGCAGATACTTCGGTTAGTACGTTTAGTTTCGGTTTCGTTTCTGCATCTGTTTGGCTTTCGCTCGCCCGTGCCCTTGAATCTGAAGTGGTAGCGCGATTTTCAGTTGACTCATCATGTATGAGTGAGTTATGCCTTTTACCGCAACTTGGAATGTTGCAAGAATATTTTGATTTGCAGATCCCCGGGTGAGGTTTAAGACAGTTAATGCATAATTTGTTATTCCTAACGAAGTTCTTTCTGTCATCGATAGACATATTTTGAAAAGTAACGCATCTAAATAGTGCGTGATAGTTTTTGCATAAAATACAAGCTTTAGCATTGGAATTTTTATTATTAACTATAAGTGTTTTTGCTCTTTTAAATATGCTCGT
The DNA here is from genome assembly GCF_947563725.1 of Argiope bruennichi. Lineage (NCBI taxonomy): Eukaryota > Metazoa > Arthropoda > Arachnida > Araneae > Araneidae > Argiope > Argiope bruennichi. Next base: position 113,105,675 of record NC_079156.1, read on the forward strand.
ATTTTGTGGACGTTCGTATTTACTAGGAATACGGTTAATACTTTCTAACAAAGAACTTCGCTTTTCTAGAAATTTCATCAAATTTTCAAATGTAGGAATTTCTGCCGTATTTAGAGAAAGCTCGAATTGCTTCCTTGTCTCTTTATCTACTTTCTGTAGAATGATGTTTACAAGCATTAAATCAGATAGCTTATTTTGTTCGAATGTAAGAGCCTTTAACGCTCTGATGTTTTTATTAACGCAGTCTATTAAGGCACACAGTTCTTTAGCAGATTCGCTACGAATTTTCTCAAAATTTATTATTTCTAATATATGAGAGTCTATCAATTGACGTTGATTTTCATAACGATCTGATAATGCTTTAAAGAGTGATTGAAAGTTATCACTAGACGATTCTAATAATTTAGCTTCTCCTCTTAAGCATGCACGGAGATAATACAGCTTTTGAGAATCATTTAATTGCTCATTGTTGCTAATTAAATTAACAAATAAATTTTTAAAATTTGCAAAATCAGCTATTTTTCCAGAAAATTCTGGTAATGGAATTTCCGGTAGTCGGATTTTAGTTACTGCATTATCCTTTGAAACAGGGTTAATTTTAAATTCATCTTTAATTGAATTTAATAGCAATTTCAGACCTACCTCTGTTTCTTCAATCCGTATATTTATTTGATCAATATCTTCTAGGATTGTTTCTATATCTTCCGACGTTTCAATACCGCAATATTGTTCGGATATCTTGTCCAACTGTGCTTGCAATTGTCCAAGTTTCCTTAATTTCACTTCTAATTCCATTGCGTTAATGTCTTTCGAAGCTGACTTTTCGGCACTAAAACTTTCGATTCTTTTCAAAGTAGTTTTTATCGAGCCTTTCAGTTTATTTAGTTTCTTTTCTGAAACCGCTTCTCGGTCATCGCTTTTTTCAACTTTTTTATCCATGGTATTTGCTCCGGCTCGCTTTTGACCAATGTTATCGTCGATTAAAAATGGATGTATTAGAAGAAAATACGGATGACGTTATGTAGTCTTTATTTTGTGCAACCGCTTTCAACGGGTTACAGCATTCGAATGAACAAGATCACATTTGTTGTAGGTGGCGCTCTTGCATGCCATGACGTAACATCTTCCATAAAACTAATGAAAGGTACAAGGTTTGAGCCAAATAAGCGAAAATTTCTCTATTATGAGTGCAAAACATTGCCAAAAAGATGCCAAGACTTAAACCAATCAGAGCACGTCGGTGTCCATTGTCATAGACTTAGTCTGTACAATTTGCGAACTCGCTCTGTTAACTGGCTTATAAGCTATTCACTACATATGTCTCTCATTTACTTTCAACACGAGAAGAATTAAGCTTTCTGTGGACTTGGGCGCTCCTGAACCACCATAAGAACCACGCAAAGAAATGCAGTGGTATTTGGCACTGTTTTAATCGGTGAATAATCCTTTTTTTTTTTTTTTGCTTTTAAAAATAGTACATATTGCAAAGAGTTACTTCAACTTATTTAATATTCTCAGCAAAGAGCATTAAATTTTTTCGTCTGTATGCAATATCAAGAATTATTCTCATGAGATTAAAAAAAAAACCCCTCTTTTTTCTTTTTTACATATTTTCTCAAAATAGACAGAAGGGCGTACTTTTTAATTACAATTAATTTCGTTTCTCGTAATATATATAAGAATATACTTATTAAATACTGATTCATTTAGAGTGATGAATCATGACTTTCAATCTTGCATTAAAGCAAGAAAAATAAATAGCATGTTTCGACTATCAAATTCATCCAATGGGCTTAAATTGACTATTTTAAAATATGAAAAAAAAAAAAAATCTTTTTATTTTGCTTAGCTTTTTTTAAAACTTTAATTGCAGAAATTTCATTCATCACATCATTTATTCAATTTTAATCAATGGCTCATTTTCAACCCACTTTAATGCATTTAGTATTAGTTATTTTTTTCTCACCAAATTTTTTGCATATTTCTATTTGCATTTTATAATGGGTCCTTTTTTTGCAATTTTTTTTCATGGCTCTGAAATTGAAATTTTTAGAAGCCTGATTTATTTTTAATTTTGAAAGCCTGACTATTAAACTAGAGTTACGAATGAATGGAATCGAATATTTATCTTTTGAAAACATTAAATTATACGCATATTAAAATGAAATGAAATGCAATCTTCAGTTCCTATTAGCACAACCTTATTTGAAATTCTGAATGCGGTTAAATATCTTGAAGTATTGTGACGATATTATGGAGGATAGTTACAAAATATAAACAGCCAGATAGATAATGTTTGATTAAATAGCTAAAGTGAACTTCACTTTACAATTTCCAAGATCAACCAATCAAATTTTGAACCAAATCAATCAAAGGGACAACCGTCTGGCAATCTGTACATCATTACGCATGTAAATGCAATAACTGAGAAACGTAGCAACATAGTAGATAACATGGTGGTTTTATGACAAACCTGAGGAGTGGTCACCACGAAACTTTCTGGCATACTCTCCGGTAAATGTCTTATCAGCCTTCCATAAAAATTGAGGAACTTGGGTGACACCAAGGATATCTTGTATGACAATGGCGAACAATAATTATGAAAAATAATCTTTAGAAGAATTTATCATAAGATTATGTATTTTAATGCCTTTTTCCCCCCGATTGAAATTAAAATTTGACACAAAACTAGAGTTGGAGCCATACTGAATTTCATTGATTTAAAGTCATTGTGTTTATGAATTATTGCATTTACATATATGTGGAAGTACAAACTAATAGACACTCAATCCTCTGAAAGATTTGGTTCGAAATTTGATAGGATTCTACATTTCAGATTCTAAACCAATGTATCGAATTTTATTTATAACGTCCCTACATCTTGTAGTAACAAAATATTACATTACAATAATATTAATAATAATATTGCATTACATTATTACATAATATTATTGCACTATGTTATTATTTTTATTTGAATTGGTTATACATATAAAAATAGTTAATAGATAATATTATTGCAAACTTAGATAACAAAATAATTAATTATGAATTATTTTCAACGGAATTAGTTATTGAATTTCAACGGCATTTTATCAATCCTCCCACCTTTTTAGATATTTAACTGCTTTAAAATAATCATATGGCTTCTTTCTAAACTTATTATTCTCATAAAGAAAACATTTTTAATGAAGTTTCATTACTATTAAATAAATAATTTCAATAGATATGTTTTTTAAATATCATAAAGAATGCTTGAAGATCTACAGATTTAACAAAACAGCATATCAATAAAAGTGAGTTCTTATTTATAACGGCCCATTTTACAGATAATAAAAAGATCCAACAATAATTCATACACCAAAGCTTCAAAAATATTGAAACATCTTTTTATTTATATAATTTTTATAAATTATTAAAATAATAGCTGTATATGCAAAATTTGATAATAAAACACCTATACAATTCTTTGGTTTTCAGTTAGTCTCACTGGTAGACAAACATGTATCATCAATTTGGAACACTTTCTTGGAAATGGGAATATCTTTCAACAGACTGTAATACAAGGATGCTTGTTTCTTTAAGAGAAGACAAGAAGATTTCTGAAAATTTTGAAGAACCTGACCCAATATTAATTGCATTTCTTCAGGTCGAATAAGAAACAGCTTAACAGTGATCATTAACAGAAAACTCATCAATTTTTCATTTTGAAAACTTAGTTCATCATTTAGAATCCTTTCAATCATGTATGGTGAATCCTCGATTTCTCTGCCATATCGCCCTATGAATTTCAGCAGACAAAGTTTTGATTCTACATTGTTTACTTTATCAGCATGTTTTGATACAGCTGCAAGAACAACATCTTTGATATGAGAGTCTCCATTCAAGTCTATTATGCTTAGAGCACTTAAAATGTCTTCACTCAAACCATTATACTGTATGTCCATCAAGCTGATAAAGGTATTTAAATGAGTCTTCAATTCAGGATATCTTCGTATTACTGTACTGAAACTGTGCACAGCTTGATGGGATACTTCTCTTGTAATATCACAGCAATGTAACAACAACTCATCAGCTATGTCTAAAACATTATTAGAGTTGATTAATTCTGTGAGAATCTTCAGCTTCTTTACTTTAATTATGCAGGTGTCTGAGAAACGACAGAAAAATAATTTATAAAAGGATACAAATACTGCCTTATGTTTAGGCACAAAGACTTCAATTACGTCCAACACAGAAGCAAGAGTTTCCGTACTGGAATGACTAAGTAATAATTTTAATTGTGGAGAAATTTGCTGAATGATATCCTCAGAAAAGTCTTTATTTAACTGTTGAATATAATGCAAAGCAAGATCAGCTGCATTTGTGAATATTGCTGGATTTCTATCAAGCAATTTATCATCAAGGGCATTTAAAAAGCGTAACAGTTCGTCTGTATTTTTGGGAACATATTTCTTCATAACCAAATAAATAACAGTTACATTCCATTCTTGAAATTCTGAAATCCTGCTCAGAAGGTAAAATATAATTTTAGAATTTATTACAACGCCACCATCTGAATATAAAATCTCATTCAAAGCAGACAAACTGCTGCATACAACTGTAGGATCAGGATCTCTAATCATCTCATATAACTTGTCGATAACTTCTTGGTTGTCTTTAACATTGCTGTCTGTTATAACCAAAGAGCATGCAGCTGCAGCAGTACAACGCACATATGAACTGCTGTCACATAAAGCTTGGGGTAGTAATTGAAATGCAAGTTCAAACAGACAAGGTATGGAACAGATAGTTTTAATCACCAGTCTTCTAATGAATGGATTTGGATCCTGAAAATCCTTCAGCAAACTGTTGGTTGCAAGGATATTTAAGTCAGCGATATTTGTAGAGTATCTGAAATAAAATTAAACATACACATTTACTATATATTGATTTGAATATATATCATAAATGAAAAAGTATACAAAAAGCAAATTTGTTTCCAAGCTTCAAAGTTGTTTTGTATTCAAAAATAGCCAATGTATGTAATCATCTAATTGAAATGCCATAAAAAAGGTAATAAAATTCTTTGTTACTATAACAGAAGCCAAGATATTGAGCAATCTTAAAAAGTCTATTTTGCAATATGAGTGCCATATTTGGTGTTTTTGTGCACAATTTGATAACTATGAACTAAAATAAATAAATAAAAGACAGAGAGAAAGAGAAAGAGAGACCAACTATTGAACTTAAAGAAAAGTTTCAAAACATGCTTAAAAAATTATAGGCAAAGCAAAGAAGTTTACTTGAAATATTTACATGATATTCTTAAAAGATGACTGATATAGCCATTAATGGGCTTAAGCAGTGTTCATCATGAATTAAAATAAATAAATAAATAAATAAACTGATGCATTTAATTTCACATTTTAACTTTATCATTACATTAATGATTTATTTTCTCTATATTTATACTGATATCTTTTATTTGTGACTTAATGAAAATGAATATGTTACAATTATTTTTCATGATTTAAGATTGCACAGCATCCACATTTGTATACAATGCTATTTAAGCAGACACTTTGTATTTATAAATATCATAATAACAAACTGAATAAAATGAATGAGATGAGAACATAACCAATTATACCTGACCAAATTTTTATATTATCCTCATATTTCATAATTCATAGAATTTGTATTCTTCACTAATTGAATAATTTAGCAGCAGGTCAGTCAAATTCTGTTTATTGATTTTTCCATAACTTAGTGGTTTTAGGCAGCTGTCTAGACAATAATCTGCTTCTGATTACATGAAACAACATAATTTTTAATATTACCAAAAATTTTCTGAATATTTTGATATTAACACTCTAATAGTTAAAGCTTACACAAAAATTATGTTAAATTTAATAATACCCATAGTCTGTTTTGAAAACATTCTATACCAGATCTTGATAATTTTGAATTAGAATCAGATGGCAAAACAAGAGTCAGACAAGTACATAAAGCAGGCATGTTAATTTGGAATAGTTTTAAATCGAAACATGAAATTATGAAAACTTTACATTTCAAAAGTGATTTTCGAGATTTTAAAAGAATTATTTCATTTTTATCAAGAAAAGTAAGCATTTTTTCCTTCCTTCTGAAATAAAAGATGGTACTCTCAAAAAGAACAAATAGCCAAAATTATCATTTATGAGTATAAGAACATAATAATTTGAATGATTACAAAAGTGAGCTTTAATTTAACGATAAACGCTTATGCAGTCTGTTGTATTTAATTGCTCTCACTAATAGACAAGGGTAGGAAATTTTAAGTCATTTAATAGTTTTTTTTAAAGGAGTTAATAATTAAAAGATAACAGTAATAAATTTTGTCAAGGGGACGATCAGACTCATAAGTTGCTCCTAATTCCTCTGTTCATTAGAGTTAGATCTATTCACATAAAACTTTTAAAAACAGAAAATTCAGACACATAGGAAAACTTCAAAATAAATAATCCAAACATGTCAGAGAAAGATTTATTGCTTAGGAAGTCTAATTTATGTCTTTTGTTTCAAAAGGCTTTAGGTATAAATAAAAAGTAAAGATGAATCTTTTATCATTTATAAATGGTTAAACACTAACAGTGTTTTATAAAAAAATAAAAATATATATGGGAAAGAAATCAATAATATCTTTATAATTAAAAAGATAATTTGTCATGAAAGATTTTATTTATTTGCAATAGAAATAACAAAGGTTTAAAGACTAAATAAATATAATTTTTTCTTAAGATGTCTAAGGACATTAAAAATCATACGAATAAATTCAGACATTACCAATCAAATTACATTATAATGCATTTCTAATTAAAGTATATAAAATTAAAAAAATGAATATGTATGAAAGACATTATGAAAAATTTATTCAAAATTTATAAATAATAACTTACCTGGTCAAAAATGCATATAAAACCTTCTTACAAGGAGGATATGGAATTGCTAAAAATTTAATGATTTTACCAGCTAATGGACTTAAATCAACATTCTTAACCATCATATGTAAAATCTGAAAAAAAAAGAAGAAAGGAAGAAACAAAGAAAAGGATTTAGTGAATTTTAATGCTAAATAAAAAAAAATGGTTTAATAAATTAAAATGATAGAAAGAATCAACAAATTTTATTACAAAAAGAAGAATGGTTCTATTCACAAGCATTTATTTCAAAGAAAATTTTTTAAAAATGAAGAAAATGCTATAAAAAAGTTTTGGTGCATTTCTATCGAATGGCAAAAATTATCACTCAGAAAAAAATGTTATATATTTATTTAACATTTCTAAAAGCAACTATGCCACACCTGAAAATTGGAATTAAAAGTTGTTCATTTGTTTTAAAAAAACATAGGGCTACTTAAGGTTGTCCCACATGATTAATATTGTATATTTTTTTACAACATACAAATCTATTTATATCTGTTGCAACCATTTAAACATTTATCTATATTAAAATTAAAATAATTTGCAGTAAGAGAATTCAGTAAATATTTATGTTATTAAGTAGGATATTAACATTATATACAATGTAACTTAATACAAATAAATTTTTTCATTGACCTCATTACTTTAATTCGTAATTAGGTTGCTATATTTTCCAGAAAGCAAGAGACTTTAAATCCTAATTAGCCAACATATAAGTTACTTATTAGGCAGAAGATTTTCTTAAGGGGATAAAACTCTCCTATAAGAAAAAGGGTATTTGTTAGTTGTAACGGCAACCAAAAAGTGCCAAGAAAATTTTTTAGCAATTCGGTCAATCATCAAACAATATAGCATGTGATCCACACATTCAAAAATTTTCACAATAAATAATAATGCACTTGAGTAAATTTTTACAATTTGGCAAGATTTTTTTTGTCACTTTTTAGTTGTTGTTAAACTTGAATTGTACCAGAAAAAATTTAAATTCAAGCATCTGAAATCATATGACATTGCAAACTACTATTTATATTACTTTCATGGTGTGCAAATCAATTATTTACTAACTTTTATTAATCAAAGCTTAATATAGTGTTACTGCTCTGAGGTGACTCATCTATACATAGTATAAAATGAGGGTCTCTAGAAAGCGACTGTATGTTGAAACCCTAAAAACTCGAGAAATACTGAACTAATTTTGGAAATATTTGTACCATTTAGTAGAGCATTTACTGGGGAAGGTTTTAGTATATCGAAGTCCTATCAAAATGAAATAAGGAGTTTTATAATTGCGATTTTAATTATTTTCCTACTACGATTCGTGCATGCGTAAAGCAGTAGTATCTGTGCTTTGCACTTATCCGTGTGTGAACGGAAATCTCAAACTTTGCATGTCCAAATAGCAAGAGCTGTGGTATTCATATGCAATATATTTCTTTGTTTATATCTGATTTTAGATAGCGATTCAAATTTCATTATCCCCAAAAGAAAGAAATTCAACCTTGGCTGGGGTACATTAAATGTCAAAATGCTTCGCTTGTTGCGCGATAATGAAAATGTAGAGGAGAGAAATATTAGGTTAGCAAATATCAGAGAAAGAATGTCCACACTTTCTTCAAAGCACAGTCTTCTGCTGAGCGAAGTAACCGTATCTCCTTAAATCACACTGCAATTAAATTACAAAGACAGAATGAATTTCGCCTGTCTGCTGACAGAGAAAGACATTTAAATTTGAGACACAGGAGAAGTGAAAGAACAAACATTCCTGAAATTTGGTCCGAAACGGAGTACTCTGCTTTGATTTTCGATCCATGTGTGGATTACAGAAATGATGCCTCTGTTGCAATAGGAACAATGTCTATAGTCTGCCCATACTGTTCAGCTTTAGGAACAGCTTTGATATACAGTCATTTTCACCAAAAAATAATTTATTGCCAAATTTTAGTGAAATGGCCGAATGTGGGGAGAACACCAGCAATGGAGTAACAGTAACAAAAGCGCTACCAAAAAATTGACAACCTAGCAAGGTGCAAAATGACTGTATATTAAAGCTTAGCCCAACCTTTAAATGGAAAGATGAATCAAAAGGCATGTGTTGTTTACAAGGGAAAATTGAAATCATTTTATAAGTCTAAATATGGAACAGCATTCATGTACAGTCATTTTCACCCAAAAAATATTTTATCGCCAAATTTTAGCGAAATGGTTGAATGTGGCACGAACGGCAGCAATAGCGTTTCCAATTTAAAGGTTCCGAAAATTAAAAAATTAACGGAAATGCAGAAAAAAAAGTCAATAAATGCAGTAAAATGAAATGCATGCAAAAAAATTTAATTGAAAATAATGAAAATAAGCAGAAGAAGTATGTGCAGCAGCAAAAAAAATCAAGGAAAATGAACAGGAAAGATCGAAATACAGTAGCATACAGTAACATAAAAAAAATAGCTGCCATGTAACCCCAAACAAAGTGCCATCGAAAAATTGCCAACCTCGAAAGGCGCCAAATGACTGTATATCAAAGCTTAGACCTAAATATTTCTGGATATGTGCTATAAAAAATTATTTTGTAGTTATTTTGGATGATTTCTAAATATCTTTTTGATCCTGCATGACATTCCTATGTCATATCGAGTGGAGGCAAGACTTAAGTCTAAAGCTAATTTTTCCTCTTCGATGTTATGCCGCGGGCAACACTGTGAGGGTACTGCTAGTGCATGATAAATCATAGGATCTATACATTGAAACTTCAATTATCGTACGGGAATAATTTTTAAATTTCCTAATGCAGTCAAAAGTTTACAGGAAACTTTACAAGCAATTACAAGTGATAGACAATTCAGTTTCTGTCAAATTTCAAAACTTTTTCTCTTACAACTTAAATTTTCTAACCGTTATAATCTTTTTTTTTTTTTTTTTTTGCTGTACAGTATTACAGAGATAATTGATTAAAAAAAAAAACTCTGTGGATATTATGCTTAACAATTTTTTCTAAAAATTTTATTAACACTGTAATACTATACAGCACTTTTACCACTTTTTATCAATTACCTTGATAAAAAGTATGTATAAATGTATCATCAAAATTTTGAGAGAATAATTAGAATATTTAATATAGTTTGACACATTTAAACTTCGGTATTTGGCCAAGTTTTTTCTTTTTTTCTTCTTCTTTCTTTTTCTTTTTACATTTTAAGTCTTTACAGCAAATAGAAATACATATTGAAATGAATCAATAAAATAACATCTGAGCTTTCATTTTTAATCATTTGGAGAAATTGATTATACATAAAAAATTTTGCAAGTTACAACAAATTATGCAAGTTATCTAAAAGAAACTTAATTACAGTAACAGTTGATTAATCTATCTGATACTGCATACTTTATTTTCTATGATCTTCAAAAATGATGCTATGTGCAAATTTATGATAAAATTATCCAAAACACATACAGAATATTAAATTTAAAAAATTCTACATTGATTTTAAAATTCTGATTTTGATACACATTGAGTGTCAAATGTCATGCCTGCATATGCAATATAATTACTTGGATACTACATAAACGGATACAAATCTTTTTATAAATGTAGATAGAAAGCTTACAAACTTTTTTTTTTTAGCTCATACAGATCAAATTTTATAAACAACTTTATACTGTCACAATCAGGTTTTATTTGCATTATAAAATATGCTCATAACTATTATATAATTTTTATATTAGACAATTATAATCAGCATTTATATATTGCTTTAAAAAAGTCTTATTTCTATTTATACAGCAATATCCATGCAAATCAATTTTCACAATTGTGTTTAATATCCATAGCATGAGTTATTGTTGTTTGATCTACAAGATTTTTCTACAAATGAAACTGAGTACTATAAGGTTGGATTGAAATGAAAGCTTTGTTATTTTAAAAATTTGAGAATGATAACATATTTATGAAAGTTGCAGATAGTATTGTATTAATGATGGAAATGTTAAATATATTATAATACTAGATTATTAAATATAATCCAGTTTTTTCTTGGAATGTTATTTTGGTAAAGAAAATGGGGAAAAATAAGCCAAGTGTGCATACTTACATTATTTGACATTTCAATGTATCTACCCTCAGATTCAAGTAAATCAAGCTGATGTGAAAAACATGCCAGAAAATTTGTTTCTTTATTCATTTTGAATAATGGCTATAATTTAAAGAAATGATAATTAAAGAAAAACAGTTATTTGTCTAAATAATCTTTAAATCAATTTAAAAGCAAATATTTAATTTACTTAATTAGTATCAATTTTAAAGCATTTTAACTAGAAATGTTCTTTATAATACTTAAAAAAGAAAATTACAAAAAAAGTTTAGTATAAATATTAGTTATAAAAATGCTAAATAGGAAATGCAGACCTTTTTGCATAGTATTCAATTTCCTTTGAATATACAATATTAATGAACAAAATGCCTATCAACAATAAAATATCTAATTTGATATCTTTTAATATATTTACACTTTTAATGGAACAATCAACAGATATTTTTCTAATAAAACCAGAAAATTCAAGATTTGATGCTCCACCGTATTTATTTATTAATCTCATGCCAGTGATTAATTATATTTATATATTATAGTTGATTGCAACTAGTATCTGACAATGGTATGTATTAATACAAAAGTATCCACTGAGCAGTATATTGAAAGACAAAGTATTTTTAAGTACGAATTATGCAATGTGACTTTTACTCTGATTTCTTGCACTTTGGCTCATTCTCCTGCCTTTTTGCAATACTTAAATTGCATACAAAATCCTTATCTCAATGCTACTAAGGTCTTACTCCTGCTTGAAATGGATATACATACAGGATGACTTCAATGGACACATGAAACTAAGCTGAAAATTTTAGTTAATACTTGCTTCATATATTCCAAGGAAACAGGGACTATACAAAGGTTAATCATAAACTGACTACTCCAACTAGCCCAAAGGCAGAAGGAAAAATTTGTTTGATCGGACCCTTTCAACAGTAACACTAGCAGGAACTGTGGTTGAGTCCGAAGGGCTATTACACACCACAGTACAACCCTTCCCTAATGAATTATGTCCTATCATTGATGGAAGGAGCCAGAACCCTAACTTTTCATGTACCCACTAGGTGGCAAGAACCAACCAAAATGCCGGACGCTTCTCATTCTCAATTACGAGGTGTTCCCTGTGGGACCTACACAAAAGTTAAAAAAGTGGGCAACTAAACTTGTGTTGAACAGAGACAACTAATCTTATTTTGCTTGTTATTAAAGAGAAAAATTGAAGCAGAACAAAATGTTCATGAAATGCCTGTAGTATCTCAATTGGGCACTAGGCAAAACTTTTTAGCATAAAAAAACATAACTTCACTAGAAAAAAGAACTTGATAACATTGGTACTTTCTGGTAGAAGACTGGCAGCAAGATTTTTATACACAAGTTTAGGATTGTACCAATGGTACATGAAATGAAACAAGATATAATAGACACATTTAATGATAAAAAAAAAATGAATCACATGATTAAAATGGAAATATATGAAATATGATGCATGAAATTAAAAAAGGAAGGGAAAGAAGATAAAAATATTTAAGAAGATATCAAAGATTATTATTACTGAAAACAGATTTTGCATCATAAAAATGACCTATCTTTATATTCAGTTTAATAAAATAAACATTAAAAAAAGAAAACAAGTTAAATGATATTTAGTATTTACATAAGCATACTCCAGTCACTTCATAGCCTTGGATACTTTTACATTTAAAAACATTTTTACAGACAATTCAAAATATAAGGATCTTAAGTAAGTAAATAAATAAATATGAGTATGGACAGATTTTCATATATTATTGTTACTATCAAAAGTCAAGAAGTATTGTTTTCTTTTATATATATATGTGTGTATGACAGTGTGAAGATAATTTTCAAAATGGTTTCTTTTTGTTCTTGTTCTATAAAAAACAATCTGTGTACTTACGTAGAAAAAAAATAATGACCCTGAAATTTTTCAGGTTATTTGAATAAAGGTTTACTACATGAACGGCCGTATTCACCAACCGTTGTTAAACATCGGCTGATGATTAAACGCTGTTCAGCAGTCAAATCGGTATTCACCACACCAAACCCGTTGTCAATTTCCCCCTGTTTTCCCCCATTTTTTGATTCATGGACTTCCGATGATCACATTTGATCAACGGTTTTCCGCATGCGCAGTTCTCAAGAAGGACAACTGTTACATTAGTTTTCAAACAAACATGGAGGATTTAGATACATTGGAACTATTGCAGTTGATATCAGATAGGAGGTGAATAATTTACACTGACAGAGTTTCTGATTTGGATTTGTTAGATGAATGTGATTTTGTTTCCAATGCATTTTATCTTTGAGAAGGAGAAATTAAGCATCAATATTTTACGAAACAGTGCTGTAACTACTGAAGAGAAATTGTGTATTGCCTTACGTTTTTTTTGCTTCAGGAAGTCATCAACAAATAATTGGTGATTTCAATCAAACTATCCAGTCATCATGTTGCCGGGCTATAAATGAAGTATCTAGATGTATAGCTGAAATGAGGCCAAGATTCATTTACCTACCAAATAATGAATCTGAGCGACTTGAGGTATGTTTACATTTATCCCTTTTACATCGTTCATATGGGAATCCCTTTTTATTGTTATTATATCCGAGTTGATTTTTGATTATTATTTTCTGGAATTAAAATTAGAATCTGTCATTTGTATAATTCCGTGAACATTCAAATTTTTGAAGCAAAGGAATTATAATTAAAAGAATTTTCTAAACTTATTAATACCTTTTAGAAAACTCATCAAGTTTAGTACGATTATACTGTTTTTTGTCAATACTGTTTTACAGTTTTTTGTTCCTTAAAATACTTCCATTAAAAACATTTTATTGCATATTTTCTATCTGGTTAATCTAATGACTTGCTAATAAAATAAGTTATTTCATATCTATACATATTCATATCATTTGTGTAGTCTTATAGTTTTTTTAATTATGTTATTATGGCGATATAAGTTATTAAAAATTGATAATGTATGTATGTAATATTTTTTCAAATCATTTTTAATTAACTTTTAATATTACTTTTATAACTAGAATTCATCTGTAACAGTTTTTGCATTTGTTATGCTATAAGAAAATTTTCCCATTCTTTACATAGACAGTGTACATGTTAATCAATTTTAACCTTGCTCCTTTTATTTTTCAATTTTGTAAATCTGTAAAAATATAATAAAGAATTCAAGTATTAAAGATTATTTGCAATATAAACTTAACATTTTAATTATGCTTTATTCCATATTGAAAAATCTTATTCTTCTACCCCTACCATTATACCACTGTATATCAAAGATTATGGCAGATTTTTGTATGAATAAAGCAAGAAGGGTTTTTGAGAAACAACCACCTAAATAATAAATATGTTTTCGTTGAACAAATAATATTTTAAGATTAGGAAAAAAAAATATTCTTTCTGTAGAATATTTTCCAAAGTTATCTGCAATCACTTACAAATATTTTAGAATGCACATTTCTAGTGATTGAGAATAGAATATCTTATGTCTTTTTTTTATATATATAAAAAAGTTTTAAAAAGTACTGTATAAATGAATTCTAAATTTAGTTACAAAAAATGGAATTTTTGTCTTATATCAAATATTATAATATTTAAAAAATTTAATATTATAATCAAATAAATTATAATATTTGTGTTTATACTATCAATTTTTAAGTATGTCATGTAAGTATTATTGTTAAATTAGCAATTTTTTTCATTAGTTATTTATAATATAATTAATTCTTATTTCACATTTCTCAGATTAAAGACTTGCAAAGATATGGAAGAAATAAGGAACAGCCTTTTCCTCCTGAAAAAAAAAAAAAAAAAAAGAAAAGAAAGAAAGAAAAGCAACAAACAAAAAAATCTTTTTCATCTGTCTGGTGATGATTATACAGGATTGCTTTTTGTATTTTTGAAACTTTCCTGTATGACTCATTTCCATGATTGTACACTGTTTTCACATGGGTATATAAGTTTTTTTTTTTTTTTTTTAGTAAATTGATTTTTTATGTTATTATTTATTTTATAGAAAAAGAATTATTGCAGTTTTTATTATGATTAATAATTAGAAATTTAAAGAAATTATTTTTGTTACTTATAAATTGTGTGATATAATAATGTGCTTAGTTACTCAATATAGCTAATTTCTTTTACAATATCAGTTTACTTCAGCTTTAATCTTTAACAATGTGTATAAAATTAACATTTTTTAAAGAAATCAAATTTTGACCTTTGTTATCTGCTGAAAATGATTACCAATTTTTATTAATGTTTTCCTTCTCATTACATAACAAATTTTAACATTATTTCTAATGTATTCTCTACCTGATTATTTTTTGAATTTATCTGTATAGAAATGACTAAATAATTCCTTATTCCCATCTTTGAAAATCAAATATATTTTTAATTTGATGTTGTTCTTTTTATGATTTATAGAAAATGACAGACATGTATGACTCGTATCAGTGTAGTTATTTTTTAGTGGTTTTATGTGCTCATTATCTTATTACAATATGTATATGTATTAGAGAAATAAAAAGACACATATAGAAGAATTTTGTATTAAGAATCAGCATTAATGTTGCACCTCTATTGACACTTTCTTGTAATTCTTGTAGAAGAATTTTGAATTAATAATCAGCATGAATGTTATATTTTAAAGTACCTTTAATGGAACTTTGTTTTAATGCTTGTAGAAGCTGTAACTTCTCTGTCAGAATTTTCTTTTGTAATTCATATATGTTACTTTTCGAGTCAAATTTGAATAAAATAGATTTTTGTATACAGAAGTCCTTTTTTAATTTTGCATATTTTAAGACATTCTGAGAAGTGTGTGAAAAACAAAGAAAATAGATTAATTGTGATTTGAAAATTTTGGAATTTGAAAAACAAGTATAGATAATAACTTATCCGAGTTAATTCAAATTTCTACAAATTATGATGCAAATATAAAATTTTAAAAAAGAGGTTTTTATTTTAAAAATTCAACTTAATTTAACTGACAGTTTAATGTAACCTATTAGAATAATATTTAAGATGATTTCAAGAAGAATATTTTTTGTGAAAAATTCTTTTACTTTCTTGAAACATTTTAATTCGGACCATCTTTCATCAAATTTAAATATAGAAAGAGATTCCTTGTTTAAATACACAAGATCCTGAGTTGAAAAATTTGACAGTTAAACAAATGAAATTATGCTGACTTAACAGTATTTAGTTAGATGTTGTGCTCATAGGTTTATGATTTCAGGAAGTAATGATTGTCATGAAGATATGAATAATTAAAAACATCGTTGGAAATTAATATAATAAAGTGACAGATATTATTCAAGTATGAGTAGAAACTAAATGTTAAAATATCAAAAAATTAATAACTTTTTTGGTACAAAATCCTGGGAATAAAAAAAATAAATAAAAAAAAAGGCAAAAGCTTGTTGAAACAAATGGAATTTCACATTTACTTGAAAGAATTAAAATATCATTACTAGTTTCTGACAGGCTAATCAAGTTAAACTGTGTTGCTTTTTGATTAAGTTTGAATCATCAAGCAGAAAGTGTTAAAAAATTTATTGTTGGTTGTTGATGTTTTTCCACTCAATTTATTTGTACAAAAGTGAGTGGTGAGTGCTTATGATGTGCAAATTAATCATTTCTTTTATTCAAGGATAGCAATTCTAAAATAAGTATGGTTGTCATCAATATTTATATTATTTTTATGCAGATTTGTAATGGCAAGATTGTGAAGTACATGTTGTCAAACTGACAATTAACTCATTCAAATTTAAAGAGTTGTTAAATTCATTGTTTATAAAAAGTTTTAGATATGAGATACAAATGAGCTAATTCACTTCCACAATAATAAAATATTATAAAAAATTATTGCATGAATATTTATTTTGGCAAAAAAGGCTCTTGTTTTTCATAAGAATTCTTCAATATTCATATACAATTTTCACTGACTTTTGTTTATAATTTGAATTTTCTGATTTGCAGCATATATTCTGAATGTATATATTCTTCTTATATGTATATATTCTGACATTTATAACAATAAATTTATATCTTTTTTAACAAAATATATGTAAAAATTTAATATTCTGATAGTTAATAAAAGAAAATTTTTCCATATTTGCTTTTCGATGGAAATAAAAGCATACCACAGAATAAGTATTTTTTACTTTTATTCCGCTTTGAGGGAAAAAAATTATCTCAAACACTACTGAATATGTAGACAGCTAATACATATTTAAATATTGACACCAAAAACAATCTTAGTATTTTTTTTTAAATATAATATATTGTGGAAGTTTAAAACCTATTTGTTTAAAAATAAATGCTGAAAGTCTAATAACAATCTTAAAGAGAAGTTTGTAATATATGCTATAAACTTCATGCAAACAATTATATGGGATTTCCAGAGATATCATTGCAATTTAAATAACCTTTGGAAATTGAAATATTTTGTGTAAATGAAAATTATTTACTAATATGAAAGTCATAATACTTGTAAGCAAGATTTTATACACTACATTTTCTCCTCTTTTATTATATTAAAAATACAGGATACTACAATTTTTGTTAAATTCATTGTTTAGAAGAAACTTCAATGAACTCCTCACTTGCGAAATCAGTTTGCAGCAGTTTGTTATTTCTATTGTTTATGTATATACTCTATAATTATATAAAAAAATGTTTAAATATTTCCATAAGTAAATGAACTAATTTAAGGTTAATATGCATTTTTTTCAAAAATTTAATTCAGATAGACCTTTTGTAAAAGTTTAATTCATTGGAAAACTATTCAAAGCACAGCTAATATGCATATTCTCAATTCAAAAGAGAGCAAATGCTCAAATGTTTTATTACATAATAATAGAGTGGAAATTTAAAATATACTTGGTTAATAATGTATAGTCAGAGAAACAATCCTACGAAAAGCTATAATATCATGTAAGCAAATCGGTGAGATTATCACTAGGCAATATCACCTTCGTTTTCTCGTTTGATACTTGTACACATCTGGGAAAGAAACAAAATAACAACAAAAACACGAAACAGCGCCACCCATCAGCTGATAATCATGTGATATATATAGACCAATGAAGATCCATTTCCGGTTGAAAAAGGCAGAAAAAGTTGATTGTCGTAACCTTGATGCTTAGTCGTGAAATTACCGTTCGTGAATACCAATGATCATTGGTTGATGATTAATCGTTGATCATGGGTTGAACGATCCGATGTTTAGCAACCGGTTTGGTGAATACGGCCGGAAGCCAAACTAATTTGTTTACTTCTCTATTTTTTCATCCTAAAACGAATCTCAAGACACGAATCACACTTCCAATCAGTGACACATTTTAGGTTTTTGCATGAAAGGACGAATCTAAGAAAACGAATTATATTTCTAATAATTTTCTGAAGTACGATAATCAAAAAATCGGCATCTAATTTGATTGATTACTAAGAAATTGTGAAATTTGTTAATAAAATATTTGAATTTGGAATTAAAATCATGAATGAATTTGGACTTAAAAAACTGGCAGATGATTACAAAAATCCATATGCTTTTTCAATAATTTGGTCGAAAATCGTTGTTGGTGTATGCGATCTAATAACTTCTACTTCACCTTTTCTGAAGAAAGTTGGGGAAAACTGGCAATGTTTTGATTTTTATTTATTCAACTGTGTGCTTGAGTTAAAATATTTGTTATAAGTGTTAATCAAATGATAAAATAAGAAATTGAATTGGTAAGTATAAGTAGCGAATTTGAAATCATATAATTATTCATATTGATGTTACCGAGCTGTTCATCTAAAAGGCTTTCAATGTAATAAATAAGGGAAATTTATCGTTATAAACATTTACGTGTAAATACTATTATTTTTTAGAAATTTATTATTTGATACTTTTGGTCTTTTTTTCCGAATTTTCTATTGCATGTAATGAAAAAAGTGCGTTAGTTCAAACAATGTTCAAGCAATTTTGGTAAACTTTTCAATTGAAATTATTTGGACCCCAAAATTATTTGTTGTTCGTATTGATTTGTTTATCTGTAATAAGTACATAAGGTAGTGATTCTAGCTTTTATTTTCAATACTTTAAGCCTTTAATATTAAAAGTTACTTAAAAATTGGAATCTAAAAAAAAAAAAAAGAAAAGAAAAACGTGGAATGCAAATTTTGATATTCATATTAAAATTGTACATTTGGTAGAATATCAAAATCGAAAATCGAACTAATTTCAGATGTTTATACCCTGTCAACCTGTATAAAAACAATTAATATTAATTGGAGAAATTAATTTAATCATATGAATTTGATTAATTGAATGCTTGAATATAAAATGGCAAAATTCCTTTAACTGAACTTGGGGCTATCATGATAATTTGCAGGCAAGAATGTTTTGTTTGTAACGACATTATATAATTTTATATACTTTTTTCTTTTCATTTGTGAAATGCTAATTAAATCTTGAAGATTTTCCCTTTTTAGAGAATATTTGAGTTTGAAAAATTTCCCTTCTGTTTTGTCATTTCTGTTTAATTTTTTTCTAAATCATTCTGTTTTTATTACGTGGTGATAATTCTTTTATAGAACAATGTCTTATTTTGCTAATAACTCTTTTTTCGATATTTTGATTTAATTAAGCTACCATCAATTTTTACTCTGAAACATTGTTGAAATAATTAAAGATAACAGAATGTAATCGGAATTTTTTATAATAGATTAAAATGAAAATTCTTGCAAAATGGAGTCTGAGCCTGTTTCTTTTTTATTAATGTATAAAAACTGTGAATAGATTTAAATTTGATAATGTATGCATTGAAGGATAATAATAATAATAAAAAGTATATGTGTATAAAATAGCTCTGGTATATATTTTTTAGCATTTTTCTATTAGCTGAATTTCTCTGCTATGAAGTTTAAATGTTGTTATGATTCTGTTAATATTATCACTAAGAATTATTACCTGGATTTGATATGTTTTTATTTGAGGCTATGAATATGAATGTTATTTTTAAAATTATTATAGTATTGTAATTAAAATTTAGTATATATCTGAATAATTTTGAGCATACATATTGGGAATTTTTTTAAAAATCAGAATGTTCTAAATTTTTATTCTAAATTTTTCTCTTATTTCCTGATTCAAATCAAACCTCTTTTATTTAATTATTTCCAACATGCACTCTAAAAACTACTTTTTGCTTGTTTCCCACATCATAATTGATATTTATCATATCCCTAGCACCTATGCAGTTGCTTCAAAGATACCTCAGATTCACTTTCCTAAGTTGACTCAGATCAAGGAAATATCTTCCAGATTCTCTTAGTAAAACCACTAAAAGGAAAAAATTCTGTCACTTTTGCTTTTGTCTACGAGCAAACGAGCGCATCCCACTTTTGCCCCGTGTACAAATTATGCTTCTTGTGGTAAAATAAATTTAAGTTCATTCATAAAGTATCTTTCTTCTGATCATGTATCTGCCAAAGCTATGCTATTTGTTTGTGGCAGTACTTAATTTTTGCTTCTGTGTAATTTTTTGTTATTTATAGTTATGCTATTTTTATTTAATATGAAGAGTTTTAATTGATTCTTTTAATTTAAAATATATAAAGCTGTTTTTTTTTTCCTCTTTTAGACAAGCAACATTTGATGCTATTAACTTGAATATTAAGTAAAATGGCTTCCAGTATTTAATCACTGTTGTATGGATCACTTTTATTAATCCAATTCTATGGATTCTTCAAAAATTACAATGAATACTGATAGCTCTAGTAAACAGGTTAGTTTATTTATTTGATATTTTAACGTGATAATTATGCATGTTCATTGCAAATGAATTTTATGAGTTGATTTTGTATATGAAATCAGTTTAAAAGTGTTAAAAAATTATTCTTATTTCAAATTTTAGGGGAAATTTTACAGGTATTTGTACTGTTAGTTTCATAAGTATGTAATATTTAAAGGTGTGCAGTCTTTATTAAATATAGAACTTTTTGTATATTTTATTTTTTTAATGTTATTTTTTGAATAACCCATTATTGTGAAATTATTATTACTTAATTTCTAGCTAGATGAAAAGTAAACAAATTAGTTTTAAATTTTTTCTTATTTGATCCAACCATGGTAAATTATAAATTAAGCTGGTATTGGTGGGTCACTAATTAAGTTATGCAGCTGTTTTAAACAAAAGATTCACTTATTTAAACAATTAAATTTCTGTAGTTCTTACCTTAACTTATTGACATCCTCTTAATTTAAAGCCTAATAAGAAAAACCAATTTAAATAATATTAAACCATTGAAATTAATTATGAAGCAATATTAAATTTGCAGTTTTTTATTTTAATAATTTTACTAAGAACATTTATAAAAAAAGTGGTAAAAATTTATTTGAAAATACTTTATTCATGTACATTTAAAAAAAATGTAATGTAGCAAAATATCCAAAAATAAAAACTGTTTTCAAATTCTAAAATCTCATTGTCTAAAAATAAACTGAAACAAACAAAAAAAAAAATCAAAATAATAATGTTTTAACTTCTAAAATTTGTTTGTGTATATCTATTCATAGTTGTTTAGAATTTGAAAATACCCTTTGATTTCTTAGACAAAAAAAAAAAATATATATATATATATATATATATATATATATATATATATATATTTGTTTAGTTGTAACAAGGAAATGTAATTACCTATAAATAGGATGCTAGAATAAACTGTTCAACTTAAATTATGAGATTCCTTAGTTCAGAAATGTAGATATGTCACCATATACCCTTCCGTAGGGATCGTGATTCTCAGTTTTCTTAAATTATTATGTAGTAGGACTGAGTAGATTTCTTTAATACTTTCTTTTTTTATATGGTAATTATTATGATGATTTTCTTAGGAACTTTACAGAAAAACTCATTATTTAAAATGAGTTTTTAGATACTGAGGTAATCATAAGCTTTTGATAACTTATAAAGATAACTGGACAAAAACAAACAAAATTTTGATGGGATTATTGAAGTTAGAAACAGGTAGCTGAATTATTAATATTTTCGTCAATACAAAATTTAATAATTTTATTCTATGAAAAAGAAATCTGATAATCTGATTTTTCAGAATATCTAATTTAATTCTTTGTTTACTCCACTCTCTACCACACACTAATTACTGGTTAAAATAAAAAAAAAAAAGTAGATATTAAGAACTTTGTGATATTTCATTTTAAGAAATACAAATTATTTTAGAGGCACATGAATTATTATTTTAGCCGAATGGTGATCTTTCAAAGAAAGACACAGAAAAAGTTGTATCTTTTTCTCCACGTCCTCAAAGGGTGTTGAGACTTAACAGGCGAGGTTTTATCCTATCCAGTCAAGAAAAACATCATGACAAAGTTTCATCAGAAAAAAATCCCACAATGTATGTATATTAATTTTTAAAAAAAAATTAATTAAACATTTTAATATACTTTATGCTTTATTTGATTATTTGAAAGTTATTAAAAGTAATCATATAATTTGAAGAACTTTAGTTTCTATTTTCATCCAAAAGAAATGCAAGTTAAATTAACACTGAATAAGATATTTTTTGGATTTTTCCACATGCATATTGGTAATTACTATTGTTATTTTATATCTTGATATGTTTTATAAAACTCCAATATAGTTTGTGTATGAAATATATATTATAATTACTATTTTTTTTTATTGTTCAGTTTGCTTTGTGGATTAGATGTTACCAACTCTTTTTCAGTTAAAAGTAATAGTGTCTACATTTAAAAAATATGCATGAGGATTAATCCAAACTAAAAAGTTGTACTCTGAGTAATCATGGATTACAAAATTCTGTAGTAAAAATAAAAGATATATATTTTTAAAAAATTAACTAACTTTTGGGAATAATACTTATACTTTTTTTATAATATAGTAATAATATTGCATAACTGTTTGTTTCTATTAAACTAAACAATGTTCTCTTATTATATTTATAGAAATTTGAAGAACAATCAGCATAAAGACTCTAGTGCTGTTCAGGGTGCAGCTAATGGTGGCCAAAAATTAATATCACCTGTTTCTTCTGAAAAGAAAATAATCAAGTTGAATTGTTCATCAAAGTATTCACCTGCAGAATCTGTAAATAATTTAAAAAGGACCTCCAGTGAATCTGATTCAAATTCTGTGGTAAGAACATTTTTTTAAATACTTCGAAAGAATAGTAATATTATAGTTTTGGTTAAAGTTTTCTGTAAGTGCAAGCATAATACAATGTATTAAGAAGGCTTTAATTTTTTTCCTTCTGCCTAACCTATATGTATACATTTACTCTTCCTTGTTTATTTATAAAAACAAAAGAAGAATCTGGCAGCATACTTATTTATAGGTACTCATTTGAATGTCTACCTAAATACTGCATGTCTGCTGTAATCATGGTTCATTAGTTAATTTCCAGATTGTTTGAGATTGACTTTGACTTCAAATTGAAAACAGACTTTAAACAGTTATATCTTATGCTGTTTGAGTTTAAAAAAATGCACAGCTGGTAAAATTACAAACTCTCTTTTTACTGTTCGCCAGTCCTGTCAATCATATTTAGTAAAACATTCCTTATATCATATATCTAATATTTCTTGTCCTCTTATATTTTTTGTAAAAAAGTACATTCTTCTGCAACTATAAATAACAAAGCTATAGTTCTTTGAATTTCTTTATTGTTCGTCAATCAACGATCACCTTAAGAAAGTACTGTGGATTTTCCTTCTGAAGTCTATTGAAATGATTTAAAAATTATCTTAAAATAAGTATATTCAAAGTTGTATTATTTGACTAGTATTAGTTTCCAAAAAGTGGAACTTTTTTTTTTTTAAAAAAAAGCACTAACATATCAAGAATATATATTTTGTTTAAAATATCAGTATGTCAAGGATATATATCAATATGATTAACTGGTTTAAAGAGACTGCATAAAAATTTTCTTTTTTAATTTTCTCATATATATATTTATTAAATGAAGTAACAAAAAATACAATTCATTTATCATTTAGAATATTTTTTTAATAAGAAATATATGTCCATCCTTAATGATTCTTAGAAATGATATTTTGGGCTGTGATTAGAATATTGTACATCGCCTGTAAAGTATTAACAAAAGTGCTTGACTATTAGTTATAAAAAAAGTTTGCTACATTGAAAAGTAGCAAAGGTGCAGAATTTTAATTTCTATGAAGAAAATATTAGAAAACATATCATTCTGCTGCAGGAAAAATATTTGCAATGTAGCAGGTCAGTCATAAAAGTGGGCTATACTTCAATTGCATAAAATTGGGGACCTTTGGTAAACCTGTATGGATGAACAATATAAGAAACAATAATTAAGAAGTATCAACCTTTGAAATGAGTTTAGCTTTTTTATTGAATTTTTTTGTTTGCTCCTTGGCAGTTTTTGGCAATTTTTACTTGGCATTTAGTAATAGGTACCTGAAACTGAAATTTGTGATTTTGATGCATTGTTTCCAACCTACTGAAATTAACATTTGACATAGAGCTACTATTATAAATACAAAATCACATACCAGATTTTAAATATTTATGTCATCATATTTTTACGTTGTCACATTTACATGCTTGTAAAAGTACAAAAAGACAGAAAAATCAACTCTTTGATGGATTTATTGTCTAATTTGTTTGGTTTTTACACTTTAGATATTTAAATCTTGTGTGCCAAATTATTTTCATTTAGCATTTCTACATTTTATAGTTATTGTGTTAACTTATATTTGAACAGACTTTCTCTGAATAGATTTTTCTTAAATCTTGATAAAAGTCTTCAATTTGGTGTTATGCCCATATACTGAATTTCATCTTTCTAGCTCAATGCCTTTTTATGTTCACAGACTGACAGATATTATTCCAAAAAAAAAATATTTCTGACCGAGTGGAATTAGAACCGTAGCGTTTCGTCATATTTTTGATTATAATTTTTTTTTGACAATTGCATTATTTTCTTTATACTTAATGTCTGAAAAAAATTAATAAAGTATTAAAAATTATCTAAAAATATACATGCAATGAAATGACAGCACTGATATGATTGCTGTAACTAACAATTAGAATCAAGTTTTAAAGGTTCCTTTAATATGAAAAGATTTAATTTATGAAGTATAATCAATTGCACTCTTTAAAAACAAGTGCTGAATAAATAAATTAAAAACTTTCATATTGGAATTTTGATGCGGCTCATAAAAAGTCCATATTCTTAATACGGAAATACATTTGGGCACTGGATTTGAATTTACTTTTTATGAATGGTACATCTAAAAGATAATTAGTATATCTCTGAATTTAAAGGACTTAATATTTTGTAAATAGAACTCAAATCAAATATAAATTAGTAAACTTTTTATTGCATGATGGTATTCTACTACCTGTTATATTATTCTAATTTTGATTAATTTTAATTAGTATTTCTCATATTGTATTTAATTTTTTCAACCTGTGAATAATGAGCTTTCGTAATGGAAAAATAGAGTAGCTCTTTATACTATTATGATGATTATAATCAAATATGATATTTTGTTACATCTTGAATGATAATTAATTAAATTTATTTTTCATAGTTCAAAAGTTTAAAGTATTGTTTCTCTTGGTAATTTTATAGAGCACTGCATGTACTTCCAATTTAAGTAGAATTTGATGTTAGGAATTGTAATCAATATATTGAATATACATTGTTAATGAATGAGACAGGATAAAAGTTAATCCCCTTTCAGGAGACAATATGTTTTCTAACAGTGAATGATAAAATTAGTCATGAAGCAAAAGTTAATGCCAAAGAACATTTAGGAAAGGGAATAAGATTATTAAAAATGTCTGAAATGAAAATTGCTTTAATGCTGGATTTTTTTTTCTCTCTTTATTCAATTGTAGATAATTGTAATATACTTGATGCCTATTGTATTTGTAGACCTATATCCAATTTTTAAATCATTGGAAAGGTATATATTTCTCGTTAGAAAAATGCTCTGAATGATTTGAAGAATTACATTTTGTTGTTTGAATCAATAATTATACTCCTGAAAAAAATTATGGAGTCAGGATTCTTCTACAATTTCCCATTTCTGTTAATTATATTTAATGACATATTTTTGAAACAATTAAAAAAAACCCAGTCTTATATGATTGAAACTTTAAATGTTTTAATATCACTATTTTCAGTCATTTAAATCCGTAATCTATGCTTCATTGAAATAGATTTTGAGTGGCCTAAAATAATGTATTTCAAACCTCCAAAATTTTATTACTTTTGTCCCTAGAAAAATAGAACATTCTTTTGTCAAGAATAATTTATTAAATGTTTGGCCAGTATGATTGGAAGATTATATATAACGATTTATACTTCATTTTTTTTCCTTTTTGCATTTTATTTACTGACTCAAACAACACATTAGTATAGTATTTTACATTATTTAAGATTTTTCTTACTAGAAGTAAATACCTATTTGTAATGGTTTTGAAATTAGTTATTGAGATATATTGATACATTTTTTAATTATCTAGAATAGGCATATAGGAATATCAAGGCATTAATTTTACTAATAAACACCTAGAAGGAATATTTGCTCATTTCTCACTAGTAACTTTTTGTGGCTTCTGACAAAATCAATTTTTTATCAGAGAAGTAATTGATTAAAGTTTTTGTGTTTAAAAATTTTCCATGTAGTGATTTCATATATATTTTTTAATAAACGGGTGAAAAAAGTCTGATTGCATAGCATTTACAATTTAATATCACAGTTATAAGAATGATCCGATTTCTCTTTCATTTACTAAACGAAGAAGATTCATAACTCTCCAAATTATTATTGGAAAGATGCAGCTCTGATGCTCTTTGTATCGATACCCATGCTTATATTTTTGTTGCATTTATTTTCTTCAAATAAAATAATCATTGCTCGGTATATCTTTGTATTTTTCATTTGCATAGCAGTAACTCTACTTAACCTAACTTATAGAAATTTGCCGTGTCAGATTTGATTGATAATTTTTCTCAAAATTGTGGAAATCACTATTAAGAATCCAGATTTACTAACTGAACATGTTTTAAATCCTAGAACACCATCTGTATATACAGTTAAAAAATAAATGTATTATGATCTTTTGATTCTAGGCTTGAGAAAAATTCTTTCATGATCTAACGACAGGAATTAGCTAGGAAACAAAATGTTTTCTCTTTTAAAATAATTGGAAGGTCAAGGCTGTTACCTGCCTACAGAATTATTATTCTTTCTTTACTTCTTTAGCAATCAATCTACTCATGATATTAAGAATTAAGTTGAAGGTAAAAAAAAATTAACTGTGTACTGAAGACTGCTCTGGAACTTTCTCCCTATTGATTTGTTGTCACAATACATAACTTAAAACCATAATGGCATTTTCATTTTCAGAACCCCCCCCCCCATCATCTCTTTTCTATTTGACTCTCGTAATTATTTTAAATGTTCATTTGATGAACCCAACTGCACATCCTGAATTCTTTGCTAAATTTTAAAATACACAAAATTGAGGGAAAAAAGTTTAATGCGAAATAAACTGAACTGTAAATATGAAAAATAAAGTGGTAAGTAGATATTTGAATTTTATAAACTAAACCATTGTAACATAATGTTTTAGGCTTTATTTTACATGTAAATGGGATAAATTTATTAGTCTAATTACCAATTAAATAACAATGGCTCGCAGAAACAAAAATTATAATTTAAAATTCTCATGCTGCACTTAAAAGTGTAGGAATTATGAAATATAACTAAAATTTTGTGTATTTTCATTATTAAAATCTCTTATTGATTTATGAAAATTGTAGAACTAAATTAGTATCATTAAAAAGATATTCTTTTAAAGTTGAAACCTACAATCACTTTTGTGTTACATTGCTCTTGAAAGTTACGGTGGGGAAAACACCAGTTCTGCTACTTTTAATATTAAAATAATAATAATTTTAAAATATGTTTATATCTAATTAGGCAAGAAGTTTCAATGGTTTAAAATATAAAATTTCCAAAAGCAAATAAATTTTTGTATCATGTAATTGAATTTGCCTAAAAGCATTTCCCTGAAAAGTTTGTAGATATATAAAGTTCAGGAATAGGAAAAATATGCAATACTAAGATAGTGCTTGATTCAAAATGCTATAGAAATTAATGAGCAGGTGGAGAGTAAATATTAAATTATATAAATGAAACATGTTTCACTTTAGTGTTTCTATGTCTTTCAGAAACTATGAATATCAAAGTTATTTCAGCATGCAGTACATCAACTTTGTTTAATCTACATAGTCGAGTATAACTAAAATATTTTTTAATCGTGAAACTTGCTTTTTTGCTGTTATTTGTCATATCTTAAACAATATTTCTTTATATAAAGTAGTGAATTTCATGAAATGATTCAGAATAAGATTAATTGTATAATTAATTCAATTAATATAGGCTTGAATAGGTCCAATACAATAAAAACTGGAGTAGTTTTAATAATGCCTAATTACTTTTAAAAGTTTAGTTCCTTTTATTGTCTCTTTAATTTTCTATAAAAATGCTAATTACATTTCTTCTTTAAAATTACAGAATAAGAATGCTCAGGAGGTTCAACCAAAAAAGAAGCACAAAGTGATAACATGGCCTTGACAAATACTGCTAATGTGAAATTGTACATAAACTGTTACCTGAACAACTTTAGCACAGATCTGTTTCTGTGAAAATCTTCACTCTTCATCAAGTCTGGAGCAACAAATTGTCATTTTATATAGTATGTATTCACAGAAATAAATGCTTCCAATAAATATATTTTAATCATTTATCTTTAAAGGTTTCTGGATTGCATTTTTTTATTACAGAAATACAATAGTAGTAGAAAAAAAAATGATTGACTTTTAATAATACAAATGACAGATTTAATGACACAGATGAAATTTACAAATATGATTCTTGTCACATTATTGGAGCTCTCATAGGACCAGCAATTGGACCAATTGGCATCATTGTGACTGGTGCTCTCACTCCTGTAAAAATATGTCAATTTAGTGTCATGCATTAATTACTCTATTAGTAAAAATACTTAAAAATTATGATATAATATGATATTACAGTATTTTATATAATATATAGATTTAATTGCCTTTCTTACTATAAAGATAGAGTAAAATGGGATATTTTGAATTTATATAGAATGCCCATTATAATCTTAATTCAATAGCTAATTCCTAAATAATTAGAGTTACAACAGTCTTCAACTAAAACTATATATGCCTAACTAATATAAAAAAAAATTATAAAGCCTAAATTTTTATAGGTTTTTATTAGTCATCTTTAGTAAAATATGTGAAATTCTAACATTTTAAACAAATAAATTAAAAATTCATTTCTTCAGTGATAAAACCAAGCTCTGAATATCATTATTTTAATCAATGGTCACCTTAAAGGAATGGAGTCAATGAATGGATAATCTTCATTCAAACAGATCATTAAATATCTAAATTAGTAACATTTAAGATTCTTACAAATGTGTCAAGTTTTGATTGTAGAAGTGCTTTTTCAAATATTGTTTATTTTGTTAGTATGTAAAGAATATTTCGCACAAGACCAATTAGAACTGGAAATTGTATAAAAATTAACATTTCATCATTTTTTAAAGAATATATTTCTTGTTTCAAATTATATGCAATATGATTCCTTATATTATTCAATTCATTTTTCCCCAATGAAAAGCATATGCATATCTAATAGTTTAGAAATTAGCTATTGGACTATGATTAAAATAGACATTGTAAATGTATGTAATCTGTAGGATTTTACATATAATTTACTCCATAAAGTTGAATGATGAAAAATAAATGTAGAGTTTTTAATTTCTTATAAGAATTTATAAGAAACATACTGATAATAAATACAAATCGGCAAAAATTTATGAGCAGACAATATGAACATTCAGACAGTTGGATAAGTTTCGGTTAGCAGTGGAGAAAATAAATCTAAAATTTGACCTATTTTCAGGGAAGTAGGAGTTCAAAGATGAATGCAGTGATTGACATGTTGAGTCCAAATATTTTAGTTATAATCATGTCTAGAGGTGACATAAGACTTTTTGCTATTAATATTAAACTAAGTTTTAACACAGAATAGGTAAATTACACGGTAATTAAACCTTAACTCTAACAGCAATGAGAAGTTATAAACTGTCCAAAATGATGGAGTTTTTATTTATTTATTTTTATCTATAGGAAGGTTGTGAGAAAATGGGATTTAAGATTAATCTTAGATGGTTGAAGAGAAACAAAACTGGATAAATAACTAAATATTCGCCTTAGATTATAGATAGCATAGAAATTACGAAACATAGAATTAAATGTAAAAGCAATGAAGGTATGATTAAACACTAGAATGTCTTACTGAAAAGTAATCGAAAACATTTCAGAATTTGTTATGTATACCAAAATTTTTTCAAATACATCACACACAATAATGGACATTTAAAAAGAGACCAAAATTCTAGTCATATTGTCGGTAGTAGAAAATTTAAATTGTGTTATTTAAATGAAATTTACATAATAAATTTTTTGGAATCAGTACATAAATAGTTTTACAATGGCTTTATAATGTGCAAATGATCTCATATGTATTAATTAATGCTCTCTTTCAACCTTTAAAACCAGGATTAACAAAAAAGCTTATTTTTATATATGTAACTACTTCTTACAGCATGTTCATTATATTTGTATGTATTAATGCTTACTATAGACTTCAATTAAATATCTTACAAAACTTGGTTTTAATGTTTCCTTTAGTGAAAGCACTTTTAATTAATTTTTAACAGCGACTATAATTTTATCTGAATACAAATGTTCAGGACTACAAGTCTAAATAAGTTATCACTTAACTAAGTCTATAAATTAGAGTTTAACAAGATTTAGATTATATTTTAAATTGTTAATGAATCATAATTTAGTTTAGAAAATTACCAGGCATCATCATGTTATGTGGAACAGGTGCAGGAGGTCCCATCACTGGCATAGGACCACGCATTGGAGCAGCAATTGGACCCATAGGAGGAGGTCCCATAACTGGCATTCCTTGCCCTGGAGCCACAGGTCGAGGTGGACCTAATAATAAATATTAAAAAAAAAGATGAATTTTAATAAATGCTTATGTATATTTCATAATAGTTCACAGCCCATAAAAATTTATATTTTCATCCTGACATATAGTTTACACACTTGATAAATTCTGCATACATTTTATCAAAATACATATTTAAATCCTAGTTTGAATGTATGAGATTAACACAATAGTGCAAGTTCAGAATAAAACAATTGCTAGCAGAGACTAATTTTTTAAATTCAGAATCTTTAATAAACACATAGCCTCCACATGGATATGAAGGGTTAAAAGCATCCAGAAGATTTTTAAATGGTAGAAATGCAAAACATAATTTGATACATGCTTTCTTTTTTTATGTACGCTCTTCAGTAAAATAGAAATTGGCTCTTGCATATAATTTCAAAAAAACATCTTTCTCTAAATATAAACATACATAAATTTATAGATTTATTCATTGTATTTATTTGTTAGTGATATATTTAATGCTTTTTTTTTTTAATTTCTGGAATTATATACCAGATATAGAAAGTTTCAAAAACTAATAATTTACCTTTCTATTTCATTATAATTTGGAAAATCATTTGTTATATAACAATCTACACAAAGAATGTATCTCATTTATAGAGAATTGATTTTAATCATCTAACCAGAAGAAACTTCATTTTCCAAGAAATATTAGTTTTCATAAAATTAAAAGATATATAAGGAGAATATTTGTAATCAATAGCAAAGATTTTTCTCAAAAAATCACTAATGTTTTTAGAGTTCATTTTAATAATCAAATCGAATGCAAAAATTCCCTTGGTCTTGTTATGGTTGCACATTCTAAAAATGCTTGCTTTGTTAAATAAGAAAAATATTCTGCTAGAATGTTTTTCTATTCAACTTCTTTAACGAGCATGATTAATACAATATAATTACAATGAATAATTATAAATAAATGTACAGACATGGTACCATTAATACATAATCATTGAAAATGATTAATATTGAACCACAAAGCTGTATTAAACAGTCAAGTTATGATACAAATTGTAATGCAGTGAAAAGTAAGCATAGATTAAGAAAGCCACTTAAAGAGATCGATTGATTTTACTTAAAGAAATACAATTCTATCTGTATAGAGAAAGTATGTAAATAGATTGTTACAACAATTCTTTCTTTCTTTCTTTTTTTTTTTTTTTTGGAAAATATTTAATATTTCACACTGAAGAAAATAATAGTGTATATTTTAATCTAATAATAATAATCTATTATGAAAACATTTCAAATAAAATCATACCTTGAAGATTTGGAGGAGGAGGGATCATTACTCCACCAGGGGGTTTAGCAGCATTCTGGAACTGACCTGACTGTATTTTTCCAGCTTTAAATGCAGCCGCTGCAAAGAAAAATAATTTATATAAAGTAATCAGTTGTTAAAAAAAATCTTAAACAAATGAAAAAAAAAAAGGGCAAAATATAAAGAATATCATATAAATTAACAATTAAATCTCTCTAAAAAAAAGGATATAAAATCATATACAAATCCAGTTAAGGAATTTATAATCAACCTTTTTTTTGATATTTTACACTTTAAAAGAACCCCCCCCCCAAATGACTATACATAAAATGTTGAGTAAATAGTAATAATTTAAAACATGCCATTATGACATAGGCTTGGACAAAAAACAATCAAACCGCTCTTCATAAAATAGGGAACATGCTAAACAAACATCATGAAGAAAAATAAGTTCGATTAAATGAACAAAATGAATAAATTTATACAAAAAGTGCTTGAGATATTGAAAATATTGTTGAATTTTTTATATAAAAGAAAATTAATCAAGCTCAAAATGATTAACAATGCTAAATACCCTAAAATCTGTCATAGTACAGATGTGTCATGCTTTCATTATTTCCATGAAAAACAAGTATCTTCATTTATCAAAATATTGTATACATACTTTTAGAAATTATTTAAGATAATTACATTGGAAATTCTGATATTTTTTAAATTTCAATATAAGTTAGACAAGGGGGGGGGGGAGTGAATACATTCTACTTTTTAATAATTTATATCTTTATGCTAACTAGTTGCATTTTATTTTAATAATACAAACCACAAATATATGATCGTCAAAACTCATAGATATCTATGAAAATTTGAACAAAATCCATTCAAAGAAAGCTTATCAGTCTAACAATTCAAATAAAACTTAATATAATAACTATAAAATGAAGAGAACTAGATTCATAAAATTTGTTATATTGATTTAACATCAAACTGTAGATGCTTATCATATTTGGAACCAATTCCATCAAGAGATTGTCTGTCGATCTGTATTTTCATAAACATACGAATGTGATAAGTGAAAAACGTAATGACCAAAATGTATGGAATTTGGCATGAGATCTTATGACTGCAACTGTTGTTTTGTGTAAAATTTTAGATTAAACTGAACAGAAAAAAAGTATTCACTAATGATTGCATGCCAATATGTTCTTTTATAACTATTATTTGCCAATGGGCTTAATAATACCTTAGAATATTTATAAGACCACATGAGAAAATTTCAAAGACTTCTTTTATTTTTTTTTATAAATATAATTCTTAAAAATCTTGAAGAGGGATCAAATAAATAGTTAAGTAATAATTTATGAGTAATTTTCCTTTAAACTTAAAATGACAATAACAAATTGAGAATACTGATTTTTTTTTTTTTTTTTTTTTTTTTTGCAAATCATGTATTTTTTGCATTTTATTGAGGTGTTAAGATCACTACAACTAGAAAAATTTATGCTGTATAGAAAAGGTGCAATACATTTCACAATTTTTATACTTCATACGAATAAATGAAAGTAACTGAACTAATTTCAACATCAAAATACTAAATAAATTTTTGAGATAAATATAAAATTAAAAAAAAAATGCCTACAGATTATTATTTATATATTAAAATTAAACAAAACATATTACACAAATTGTAACAAAACGTCATAAGTAAATTTTCTATAGATTCATTTTACAAGATTAATTACCATGAATAAATCAGCTTTATAAAAGTTACTTTAAACTTTTGCATTCTGTATTTTATTTTCAATATTAATATATAATAGAAAAATAATAACATAGACAGAAGATTAAAGCTATGGCTTAAAATTTTTTAAATACAGAATTAATTTCATTCTGGGACAAAACTTTAATTAATGATACTAGGCAAAGAGTATGGAACTAGATTCCACCCTTATGTTTTGAAATTAAATACAAAATGCTTTTAGTTCCTTTTATACATTTATTTTTTAAGCAACTATTGACATTAATGAATATTTGTAAGAATGTTATTCATTAACAATAATACTATAAGCATGAAAGCCTTTATAAATTAGGTTAACTATGGTAAGATATAATTTTACTCTCTTAATGTGGTATGCTATGTATAGAGAATTACACTTCTTATTCTTACACCATGATGCCAAGAAAAACTCCTCCACACCATAATGCCGAGAAATTTTTTTGAGTTGCCATTTAAACATATTATTTACAAAGGAAATAAAATGGAAAGGAACAAAAATCAAGTTATGAGGATATAAGCAATATACAGTTATTTTTTTAAGTTTCTTAAATTTATAAAACATCTTATTTCCTAATTAGGCAATTTGAACATATCAGTTGCAAAAATGCTTGTTTATATAAAATTAAAAACTTATTAAGATAAGAAAAATAAAATGAACATACTTGTTGCATCAATAAGACTTTGGGCCTGATCCTCCATCCACTTTTGGTAGTAAAATTTAACATTATCTTTATGTTTTCGTCCATTACAATGTGTTTTTCTTACAGATGGCTAAAATATTAATAAATAAAATTATCAGATTCTAAAGAAAACACTTATACAACTATGAATATACTACTTAACAACATGCATCTTTCTGATATACAAACCTTGCAAATAGATTTCCCTAGATGCACTGATATATATAACATAATTCTGGTGTCAATATCTTTCACCATAATGTAAAATGAGATGCCCAAGAGAAACAATATTAACTTTTAAAGTAATTGAATTCTACTTACAGTGGGTAAAAAAAGTTTCCGCACGGAAGACTAAAATAAAAATAAACTAGCATAATTTCTAATCTTTGCTTTTTATCTTTATAAACTACTTATATTTTGTTAATATGAGTCTTTAAAAGGGAGTTCTATAATAAATTTCTCTTTTTTACAAAACTCAGCAAGTCTGTTTGCAATTTTTAAGATAAATGACGAAGTATCATGCAAAAAAAGTTTCCGTATGCAATATGCAAATTTCTCCTGACGTGCTCTACAACTAATTCACAGTAAATATTCGAAGTTTGATGGTTTGTCAGAGTGAAGAATATGATATAACAACAGTTGTTTAATTCCAATGTTTCCCTGATCGTCTTAAAATGGAAATTCAGAAATCCATTCAAGAGTTAATGATTCGGTTGCGAAAAAATGGATTATTTATGAAAAAAATCAGTGAAATGACTTACAAACCAAAATCTACAGTGGAGTATATTATTGAAAGATACAGTGATGTGTAAAAATTTGAGGATAGAGATTGATCTGAAAGAACTCCGAAGTTAAATAGCTTGCATAAAAGAAATATCATGTGTAAGGTGCAAGATAATCCCTCGGATTAGTGCATTTCAACTTGCAACTGATTTAATGGTTAATTACAACATTAAATTCACATCTTAAATTGCGAGAAACATCATTTCAAAAAAGGTTATAATGGATGTGGGGCCCGTAAGAAGCCTGTTATAAGTCTCTGCTACAGAAAAAGAGTCTCGAGTTTACAAAGAAGCATATAAGCAAGCCTCTATCTTTTTGGGAATCGGTCCTTTTTTTAGTGATGAATCAAAATTTAATATCTGTGGGTCAGATGGTCGAGTTATGATCTGGAGGGAATCAAAACAACATATATTACTCAAGAACTTATGTGGAACCGTAAAGCATGGGGATGGTTAGAACATGGTATGAGGGTATATAAGTGCTACTGGTGTCGGAAATTTATGTTTTATAGATGAAAATATGGATAGGTACATGCATCTTGACATTCTAAAACTAAATGTTTTAACCAATGTAGAAAAACTGTCCCTTGGAATGGACTTTACTTTTCAACAGGACAACGATCCTAGGCACACCTCCAAGATTTGTCAAGAGTAATGTCTCTATCATGTTAATAAACAGCTTCATAGCCTTCCCCAGTCTCCCGATTTAATCCTTATAGGACATTTATTGGAAGAAATTGGTCGTGAACTAAAAAAATATGACATAAAGAACAAGGTTGAACTCAAAAGGGTCATTTAAGACATTTGGAGTAGTATTCCTCCAGAAACAACAAAAAAATCTGATGGGGGTTATGCCACAACATTTGAGAGAAGAGAAAAAGGCCAAAGGAAGGCCAACCGATCATTAAATGCAAGTTGGTCAGCATAAAAAATGTTTTTCATATACTATGTAAATACCGTACGGAAACTTTTTTGTTCCTTATTAGTGGCATTTTCTTATTCTTTCAATTTAAGTATTTAATTTTCTTCATATTTTTTCCTTTATAATATTCTTAAATAATAAATGAAATTGTGTTAAACCAATTTGAAGATTTTCATTTTCGTAAAAAAATATTTTGTGCCAAAAATTAAACTTTTATTAACAGTCATAGCAGCGTACGGAAACTTTTTTTACCCACTGTATGTTTCAAAATAATACAGAATACTAAAAACTATTTTTACTACATCTGATATTTTTAACTGAATTGAATTTACAACATAAATTCAACTACAAAAGGGAAGTTTACTCCTTTTGATAGATAATAGGTTATAAAACTAAGGCAAATAACTTTATTAAGAAATTTTAACCCTTAATTTATTGTCACTTTTTAAAAATCAAATTACCTTTAACTCTTATTACAAGTAAAAATCAGCAGTCAAATTAGACAAAATAAATAATATTCCATTAAAAATTTATGGAAAAAAAAAGTTCTATTATTTATTAAATAATAGAAATGGATTGTAAATTTTGGATAAACAAGTTTAAACACATATTACAAGAAACTTGGGTTTAAAAACATACAGTGCTCTTATTTTGTAATTATGAAGTTTACATAATACATTAAATACAGCGCGTGAAGGGTTAGCATGGTTTGGGGTGAAAAAAATAGGGGGAAAAAAACACTTTATCCAAGTTTTAAAATGCAGACTTTTTTAAAATCTAATATCTGGAGTAAAATAAGAGAATTGCTGAGAGAGAAAAAATTCTAGCTTATTGTTAAAATTCATCCAACTCATTAATATAATAAGAAATTGAAAAAAAAATTACACATTTAACAACTTATTGCTTTTAAAAAATTACAACTTGGCAACATTTGCACTACCATGTTCCAATTATCCTGTATGGGTAAATCTGGATGTAAAAGAAAAATAATTTAAGAGTGAAACCATGATTTAAATACTTGGTATTCAAACTGGAATTTTAATAGCATTCTTAATATTTTTATATATTTCATGGATACTTAAGAATTTTCTTTCTTTTATTTATAAATCGTGTCTTAATTTCCTCATGGTACTGCTTTTAATACTTAAGTTTTTCACTTTCAACTTCGACCATCAGATTTTTGATTTTTTTTATATATTTTAATATAACTGAAAGTGTATTTTAAAATTTTTTAAATTCTTTTCTTCTTTTTGGATTTCTAATATATTTCAAAATTCAACTTTATAATAATGAAAGACTGAAATTAATCTTTATCAAACTAACTACAAGATACAGCTTCATGTATTGAATCAACAATGAATAAATATAATAATGAATAAAAATTTCATTCTGAATATATTTAATTACTGTAATGCTATCAAAAGTATACAACCATACAAAATTTCAGATTTCTAACATATTAGGAAGCAAGTAAATAATCAAATATAAAAACCTATCTTTAGAATTCCAAAATAAATAAAGGAAAAAAGAGTGCTTTAATAAAAAAAAAAAAATTACTTCACAAAATGCAATAATTGCTTTAATATGTATCCTTGCAAGCCTTTCCTAGGCAACTATTTAGAAAATAACTTTTTAAACTAAAAGTGTTCATATAAGGTGTTGGTAAGATAGCAGAATCGTATATAACACTCTTGTCAAAACAGAAATTATAGTCAAACCTATAAAAACTTGCCATAGTAACTAACATAATGTGAAATTAAAAAGATTCACACATTTGGCCATCTTTATTAAAATTATAACTTAACATCATTAATCCAATTTTTATACGGCCAAAGTAAATTATATGCATCAAATTTGAGGTCGTAAAAACATGCTTATTCAGATATGTAATAACAATCTTGAGCATTGATAAAAGATTTTAATATGAAAATATCCCTAAACATTTGTTAAAATATTGCTCTAAATTTTTAAACCTCTAATTAATGCTTATTTTCTAATATGTACAATTGAGAATGAAGAAAGATTGTTAATAATTAGATTTCAGAATACTTTGAAATTAAAAATATAGTGAATCAAAATAGTTCTGGACAATTTTTTATAATAATTATTCCTCATTATGCCTAGTAAAGAGAGATTAGAATATTTGCAAGCCAATAACAAAATACATTCATCATAATACATTTTAATTACAGCTTTTCAAAATTAAAAGAACTTCAAATTATTCTAAGTTAACTTAAGAGAAATTATTTACATTATTCAAAAGGATACTTACAGAGTCATGAGTCAAATAGGTATCGCAATAATCACAATAATACCTATACAATAGATGAAAAAAAAGAAATAGTCAGCATTAATTATTTGCTTGAATTATATTAAGTATAGCATATGAAATTTAATCAACAAATAAGAAAAAGAATTTCAAAATTTTAAAAAATAAAATATAAAAAACAATGTAAAAAAAAACTGACAAAGAAAATAGTATAATGATTCAATACTGTTAGTAAAAATGCAAGACATAGAAATTTCTAGCAAACTAGGTAACAGAAATAAATCTTCTTAAAATCATGGATATAACGAAAAATAAAAATTAATTACTTCGGCATAGTAGAACTACAAAAAAATATGAATATTGATGAAAAAATCAGACACAAAATACAGAAAGAGAACAAGACAGCAGTCACAAAATTTTTCTCTTGAACAAAATAAGTTTATCACTATTTCAATAAACCTTTGCTTAAATTCACTTCAGTTCATAAATCTATTAAAGAAGACAAAAATTGAGTCACGTGGTACGGTACAAAATCTATGCGAATTGCGAATAAAAAAAAAAATGGAGAATACATGATGTAATGTGATTTTATTCATAATATCAAAAAATTGCAAATACCAGAGATGAAGAGAAATATGATTCAATCATTGGCATGAACTTCGCAGCTTCTTTTTCGATCACAGATTTGATACTTAGGATAATTCTTCAGTTTTCCAAGAACCTTCTAAGCAATCCCAAAATTACTCAACGGCTATCTACATCAAACACATCGAAGAAATAATCTGAATATAGATGCTCTTCTCTGTACAACCAGGAAAAAAAAAGTGGACTAACTTTAAAGCATTAAATCATTAAGTGGGGGGAGGGATAGGTCAAAGACATGTGCTTAGTATGCTAACAAAAAAGATAAACTTTCAACGTAGGATAGTGATTGAGATGAAGAATGAAAGGAATGCAATTGTAATGAATGTTTTATTGGATTTTATTCATCTGCAATCAAAATCACAAATGAAGTTCAGTAATGTTGGTTCATTTTCTATATTTGTGAATTCTGATATTGCAACTGTAGCGGATTGTTACGAGCGAGGATAGAACCTGAGACCTTGTGGCTCGCAGCCCAGTAACATGAACACAATATAAAAGCAATTGCCCGTGTAGCGTAGCTGTTAACTGGCTTATAAGCTTTCACCACACAACCAAGAATAAGGATCGATCCAGGTGCCATGTATGGAAAATATACAAAACTAAAAACCCAAATTGTTTAGCAAGAATAATAAAGAAGGTCGTTTTTATTTGAAAACATTTTGACACTGATATAAAGTTTTTTAAAAATTAAAAATGCAATTGAATTAAGAATAACTGGCAGCAGATTCTACAAATAACAACAAAAGGTGTTTGTTATAAAAAAAATAGTGAATTATATATCTTTAGTATCTTTGATTTGTATCAAAGATATCTTTGGCGAATTTTGATAAAGCAATTACACAAAAGTTCTAGAATTGATTGGTTGCATGAAGAATCTGTGGTATAGATTTGTAGTGATTTGGTAATAGCGAGGACCGAACACGCAACGTTCGTAGCCGAGTAACATGGCCACTCGGTAAAATGATCACTCCTGTCCAGGAGCTGTTATCTGCTTATAAAGCTTCACCACAGATTACAAACGCATATAGGAAATTGGGAACTGATATTTAATTCCCCAAGGAATTATATTTAAAAACAATGTTTAAAATCATAGCTTCATCCAACTTTTGACAAATGAAATAAAAAAAAAAAATTCAAATATCTGCATATTAAAAAACAGCATTTTACATTTATGAGATCATGTAAGAGTCAGCTTTTTAAACATCCAAAAATACGATTTTATAGGGTCTAGTAATCGGGATAGGGTATTTTTTATATTTCTTTTTCATGGTCTTACGAGGTTCCAAATAGAACTGTCCTCCGTGCGAGCATTTGTAATTTTGTCAAAGAAGCTGTTTTGTTCAATTTTATAATTCAGTTTTGCACTTTCTTTGTTAGGTTTATAAGGTTTTTATTGTTAGGTTTAGGTTAGATAATTAGTAATACAGAAGGAAAAAGGTACTAATACACAGTAAAATATTTCAGAGAATTTTTATTTAATATAAGGGACATAAACATTAAATTATGAAGCATAAATAAAAAAAATTCTATTATTAAAATCTGGTAATTTCTTTTTTACAAAATAATAATGATCTTTTTTATATTAAAATGTTTCTTTTTTATATATTATTAAATGTTTTCAGGAATATTTTAATTCCCCGTTTTCTGCTTCTTGCTCACAATATTTAATGATATTATGTAAAATTTTCTTCGCACCATTCATGAAGACTTTTTTTATCATTTTTAGCTACACATATCAATACGAAATTTTGAATTAAAATAAAATGCTGTTAGAAATAACAAACACTCACATACACGTGAAAAAGAAAAATTGAATTAAAAAGTATCTATCCGCCTCTCACTCCTTAATGAGATGGAATCGTCGAAATGGGATCGTCTCGAATCCGTTGACGGACAGTAGCTAAAGATGCTTTGTGCAAGGAAGGAAGTATTGACATCAGTTTGTTCTTGTTTTTATATGACATTTTTAAAATAGGCCAACATTTCCAAAAATAATTTTCTTTTTTTGTCTACCATAAACCTTATTTATTTTGTCCAGACTACATATGAGTTTGACATATTTGCTATAAAAAATAAAAGGAATTTATGTAGAAACTAAGCATTTTAAAATGCAATTGGAGTAAGATTTAGTGTAAATATTTAAAATAAATTATTGAATCCATGGGTCAAGAATCCTTTTAATTAAATAAATGTCGATTTGATGATATCTATAATTTGATGCTAATTGATATTGATAATTTGATGTCAGCTAATTACATATTACATTATTTTTTATTATGTACAAGTTAAGATTTTTGAACGTTGATTCCAAAGAGATATATAAAGCAGATTGTAAGAGAAACTGGTAATGCAAAATATCATATGTGCGGTATATTGTAAATAAAGTATAAGCATGTAATTTAAACACAGCAAATATTTTAATAAATTTAACCCTGAAGTTATGATTAGGGTAATTTTGAAAGGATTAAGCTACAGAATAGTATTAAAATGCTTTTTTACGCAATATAAAATTTTCTATGTATACAGTCTACAAAGGATTAAGAATCAAGAAAAATAATTTTAATTAAAAAAATATTTTTATATTAGATTTTGAAAGCAGAGAATATATAGTAATACAAACATAAATTCCATTAATGTATAAAAATAACTATGACTAAGCATACAAAATATTATTACAACTTGCAAATTCATATATAAAGCAAATTTATTCAGCAGATCGATTACAGCAAAGGGTTATAGCAACTCCATTTCTCTATTCTAAAATTGAATATACTTTAAAAATCTAAAATAATTTTGAATAATGCAGAATATTTATGCAATGCAAAGATGTTTATTTAAAAAAAATTACTGGATTTTGACTAATTTACCCACATTAAAGGTTTGATTATTTCATTGAACTTGATACCATCTAAAAGTTTTACATTTTTTCAATATCATATATATATATATATATATATATATATATATATATATTCTA
The DNA here is from genome assembly GCF_947563725.1 of Argiope bruennichi. Classification (NCBI taxonomy): domain Eukaryota; kingdom Metazoa; phylum Arthropoda; class Arachnida; order Araneae; family Araneidae; genus Argiope; species Argiope bruennichi. The sequence goes on from NC_079156.1 coordinate 113,148,188, forward strand.
AAATAAAATGCAAGATATTAAACCACTGCAAAATTCTTGATTCCAGAAATTATAAAAACAAAAAAACTAGAATTCAATCAGTCCAGTACAATAAAAAAAATCTAAAGCTATTCTAATATTCAATATACGCACTTAAGAGGAACAGAAGTAATAGCCATTATTCATTTCACCCAGATTCCGTATTAAGGATATTTAACTGACTTTTATATTAATTTTATCGCATAAGAGTAGTTGGTATTTGAATTAAATCAATCACACTCAAAAAATATATGAAATCAAATTTTAATAGTGGAACATGACTCATTATATGCAAACACAAATAAGTTATCATTACAAGATATGATGGAAATCTTTTAACAATCATTAAACATAAATCTTTGAAAAAATAAAATAAGATTTATCTTTAGAAAAATTCTGAAATTAATGAAATATAAAAGGTTTTTTTATCATATTAATATACATATTTTTAATATATAAAAAATCGTTTGCAGTGTTTTTCTTTTCAGCATGTTATGAAATTATAACTGCTACAGAATAAAAAAAGATCCCTAATTTTAAACATGCATTACCATTCAATATAAAGATTTTTTCAATAAACATTTTTACTTTCAAATGAAGAAAAGCATTTCCTTTAAAAATTTTACAAGGAAAAATCTTGTTATAAAAGACCATTGTATTAGGCTTGAACAATAACAAAACCCCTCAAATAACTTTAATAATAATATTTGATAAACAAATACAATTTAAAAATCTTAAGAAATCAAAAGCAAGAAGATTTTGACCTAGCTGGATGCAAGACATACATTGAATTCCCAGTTTGATATAGAATTTATTTACTCAAGTGAGGATAATTTTTTTGTCCATTTTTTATATCAATTGTTAATGAAATGCTTTATTTTAAATTATAGAAATAGCTGTGCATTAGATTTATTGCCAACATATGTAAACTTCATAAGAATATATGGGCAAAACATTTCAGGTAAATAAAGTAGGAATTTCCAAATATAACTTACATGCTTAATGATCTGAAAAAAATGACAAAGAAAACTTCATAAAAAGTTATTTTATTAATAAAGATAAATATTAATTAGAACTGACATCTAATCTTATATCTACTTAACTAACATGGACAGTTAAACAGAAATATGTGATGACCTATACACGATTCAAAATATTTTGAATAGTGTACAGCTTGCAATTCTTGCATCTTTAGTAAACATTAATTCACTAAATAATTACATTTGTAAATGATTGAAAGATAATAGTTTTTCAAATGCACACTATAACTGCATTTATAAATAACAGAAAATATTTCAAATTGCTAATATTAAATTATTAAGGCTTTTGGATGCTGAATTTTATGCATTAACAAAATATAAATATGAACACAAAATAATAACACATTTTTAATTAATTATATGCGTTCACATTTCTGTTATGCTTGAAAATAATCAAAAGGAAAATGCAAGATATTTCCAATAGAAACTAAAATCATATTTAACATTAATAGAAAATAACGGATGCTGCTACCAGATTGTTTTGGATTTTAAATTAATCATACATTTATATTTCCGTCATGCTTATAAATATTCGAAAGTGCATACAAAATATTTCCAGCATAAACAAGAGTCATTTTTAAAATTAATCGAAGATAGGTTTAAAACACTATTTCAGCTGTCAGAAAGGAACGGCGTCTACTCATAAGTTACTAATTTGAAGATTTTCCCCTCGGAGAAGTTCCTAGACGCTTCGTAGCAACAACATCGATTGCCGTGGTCACGCTCGAAAGTCTATCTCAACACCACCCAACTGAATTAACTTTTCTCTTTTGAATATCTACCGCTCCTTAGAAGCGGTATTCAATAATTATATCATATTTAAATTACAGAGATAATCAACGAATGGTAGAGTTTTTATTTAAAAATAAATTTCTTATTTTTGTAGTGGTATTTAAATTTTTCCGCAATGTGCCGTAGGTAATTTTGTTGCATTCTTCTAAATTATTTAACTTGGATTAAAAATAATTTAAGTTATTTATTTATTCATAATAATTAAACAGGAGAATTTTGATTAGTGTTTATTTAAAGAAGAAACCGATGCTGCATGCTTTGAAAAGAAAAAAAAAATCGTTAGGCTCTGAATTAGTTCCCAACTGCCTTAGATCTGTATGCATCTGATCAAAGTATAGAAGCACAGCAATTGAAAGTGTTGAATTTATAAGGAAGATGGACGATTTACTCAAGGCTGAAAGCGTAGGTCATTTCATTATGCCCAGATCTTGGAATTTCATCGCACTTTTATTCTTGTAAGAAAGAGAGTGTGGTGAATAGCATATAAGCCAGTTAACAGCCCTGCTACCCGAACAATTGCTTTGGTATCATGGCTTAATTACTGGACTGCGACCCACAAGATCCCAGGTTCTACGCCCGCGCATTCAAATCCCCTACAAGAGTATGAATGTAGATGCCTGTATTTGCATGCATCTGATCAAAGTATAGAAGCACAGCAATTGAAAGTGTTGAATTTATAAGGAAGATGGACGATTTACTCAAGGCTGAAAGCGTAGGTCATTTCATTATGCCCAGATCTTGGAATTTCATCGCACTTTTATTCTTGTAAGAAAGAGAGTGTGGTGAATAGCATATAAGCCAGTTAACAGCCCTGCTACCCGAACAATTGCTTTGGTATCATGGCTTAATTACTGGACTGCGACCCACAAGATCCCAGGTTCTATGCCCGCGCATTCAAATCCCCTACAAGAGTATGAATGTAGATGCCTGTATTTGCATGCATCTGATCAAAGTATAGAAGCACAGCAATTGAAAGTGTTGAATTTATAAGGAAGATGGACGATTTACTCAAGGCTGAAAGCGTAGGTCATTTCATTATGCCCAGATCTTGGAATTTCATCGCACTTTTATTCTTGTAAGAAAGAGAGTGTGGTGAATAGCATATAAGCCAGTTAACAGCCCTGCTACCCGAACAATTGCTTTGGTATCATGGCTTAATTACTGGACTGCGACCCACAAGATCCCAGGTTCTATGCCCGCGCATTCAAATCCCCTACAAGAGTATGAATGTAGATGCCTGTATTTGCATGCATCTGATCAAAGTATAGAAGCACAGCAATTGAAAGTGTTGAATTTATAAGGAAGATGGACGATTTACTCAAGGCTGAAAGCGTAGGTCATTTCATTATGCCCAGATCTTGGAATTTCATCGCACTTTTATTCTTGTAAGAAAGAGAGTGTGGTGAATAGCATATAAGCCAGTTAACAGCCCTGCTACCCGAACAATCGCTTTGGTATCATGGCTTAATTACTGGACTGCGACCCACAAGATCCCAGGTTCTATGCCCGCGCATTCAAATCCCCTACAAGAGTATGAATGTAGATGCCTGTATTTGCATGCATCTGATCAAAGTATAGAAGCACTGCAATTGAAATTGTTGAATTTATAAGGAAGATGGACGATTTACTCAAGGCTGAAAGCGTAGGTCATTTCATTATGCCCAGATCTTGGAATTTCATCGCACTTTTATTCTTGTAAGAAAGAGAGTGTGGTGAATAGCATATAAGCCAGTTAACAGCCCTGCTACCCGAACAATCGCTTTGGTATCATGGCTTAATTACTGGACTGCGACCCACAAGATCCCAGGTTCTATGCCCGCGCATTCAAATCCCCTACAAGAGTATGAATGTAGATGCCTGTATTTGCATGCATCTGATCAAAGTATAGAAGCACTGCAATTGAAATTGTTGAATTTATAAGGAAGATGGACGATTTACTCAAGGCTGAAAGCGTAGGTCATTTCATTATGCCCAGGTCTTGGAATTTCATCGCACTTTTATTCTTGTAAGAAAGAGAGTGTGGTGAATAGCATATAAGCCAGTTAACAGCCCTGCTACCCGAACAATTGCTTTGGTATCATGGCTTAATTACTGGACTGCGACCCACAAGATCCCAGGTTCTATGCCCGCGCATTCAAATCCCCTACAAGAGTATGAATGTAGATGCCTGTATTTGCATGCATCTGATCAAAGTATAGAAGCACAGCAATTGAAATTGTTGAATTTATAAGGAAGATGGACGATTTACTCAAGGCTGAAAGCGTAGGTCATTTCATTATGCCCAGATCTTGGAATTTCATCGCACTTTTATTCTTGTAAGAAAGAGAGTGTGGTGAATAGCATATAAGCCAGTTAACAGCCCTGCTACCCGAACAATCGCTTTGGTATCATGGCTTAATTACTGGACTGCGACCCACAAGATCCCAGGTTCTATGCCCGCGCATTCAAATCCCCTACAAGAGTATGAATGTAGATGCCTGTATTTGCATGCATCTGATCAAAGTATAGAAGCACAGCAATTGAAAGTGTTGAATTTATAAGGAAGATGGACGATTTACTCAAGGCTGAAAGCGTAGGTCATTTCATTATGCCCAGATCTTGGAATTTCATCGCACTTTTATTCTTGTAAGAAAGAGAGTGTGGTGAATAGCATATAAGCCAGTTAACAGCCCTGCTACCCGAACAATTGCTTTGGTATCATGGCTTAATTACTGGACTGCGACCCACAAGATCCCAGGTTCTATGCCCGCGCATTCAAATCCCCTACAAGAGTATGAATGTAGATGCCTGTATTTGCATGCATCTGATCAAAGTATAGAAGCACAGCAATTGAAATTGTTGAATTTATAAGGAAGATGGACGATTTACTCAAGGCTGAAAGCGTAGGTCATTTCATTATGCCCAGATCTTGGAATTTCATCGCACTTTTATTCTTGTAAGAAAGAGAGTGTGGTGAATAGCATATAAGCCAGTTAACAGCCCTGCTACCCGAACAATTGCTTTGGTATCATGGCTTAATTACTGGACTGCGACCCACAAGATCCCAGGTTCTATGCCCGCGCATTCAAATCCCCTACAAGAGTATGAATGTAGATGCCTGTATTTGCATGCATCTGATCAAAGTATAGAAGCACAGCAATTGAAAGTGTTGAATTTATAAGGAAGATGGACGATTTACTCAAGGCTGAAAGCGTAGGTCATTTCATTATGCCCAGATCTTGGAATTTCATCGCACTTTTATTCTTGTAAGAAAGAGAGTGTGGTGAATAGCATATAAGCCAGTTAACAGCCCTGCTACCCGAACAATTGCTTTGGTATCATGGCTTAATTACTGGACTGCGACCCACAAGATCCCAGGTTCTATGCCCGCGCATTCAAATCCCCTACAAGAGTATGAATGTAGATGCCTGTATTTGCATGCATCTGATCAAAGTATAGAAGCACTGCAATTGAAATTGTTGAATTTATAAGGAAGATGGACGATTTACTCAAGGCTGAAAGCGTAGGTCATTTCATTATGCCCAGATCTTGGAATTTCATCGCACTTTTATTCTTGTAAGAAAGAGAGTGTGGTGAATAGCATATAAGCCAGTTAACAGCCCTGCTACCCGAACAATCGCTTTGGTATCATGGCTTAATTACTGGACTGCGACCCACAAGATCCCAGGTTCTATGCCCGCGCATTCAAATCCCCTACAAGAGTATGAATGTAGATGCCTGTATTTGCATGCATCTGATCAAAGTATAGAAGCACTGCAATTGAAATTGTTGAATTTATAAGGAAGATGGACGATTTACTCAAGGCTGAAAGCGTAGGTCATTTCATTATGCCCAGATCTTGGAATTTCATCGCACTTTTATTCTTGTAAGAAAGAGAGTGTGGTGAATAGCATATAAGCCAGTTAACAGCCCTGCTACCCGAACAATCGCTTTGGTATCATGGCTTAATTACTGGACTGCGACCCACAAGATCCCAGGTTCTATGCCCGCGCATTCAAATCCCCTACAAGAGTATGAATGTAGATGCCTGTATTTGCATGCATCTGATCAAAGTATAGAAGCACTGCAATTGAAATTGTTGAATTTATAAGGAAGATGGACGATTTACTCAAGGCTGAAAGCGTAGGTCATTTCATTATGCCCAGATCTTGGAATTTCATCGCACTTTTATTCTTGTAAGAAAGAGAGTGTGGTGAATAGCATATAAGCCAGTTAACAGCCCTGCTACCCGAACAATCGCTTTGGTATCATGGCTTAATTACTGGACTGCGACCCACAAGATCCCAGGTTCTATGCCCGCGCATTCAAATCCCCTACAAGAGTATGAATGTAGATGCCTGTATTTGCATGCATCTGATCAAAGTATAGAAGCATTGAAATTGTTGAATTTGTGGTGAAGATGGACGATTTACTCAAGGCTGAAAGCGTAGGTCATTTCATTATGCCCAGGTCTTGGAATTTCATCGCACTTTTATTCTTGTAAGAAAGAGAGTGTGGTGAATAGCATATAAGCCAGTTAACAGCCCTGCTACCCGAACAATCGCTTTGGTATCATGGCTTAATTACTGGACTGCGACCCACAAGATCCCAGGTTCTATGCCCGCGCATTCAAATCCCCTACAAGAGTATGAATGTAGATGCCTGTATTTGCATGCATCTGATCAAAGTATAGAAGCACTGCAATTGAAATTGTTGAATTTGTGGTGAAGATGGACGATTTACTCAAGGCTGAAAGCGTAGGTCATTTCATTATGCCCAGGTCTTGGAATTTCATCGCACTTTTATTCTTGTAAGAAAGAGAGTGTGGTGAATAGCATATAAGCCAGTTAACAGCCCTGCTACCCGAACAATTGCTTTGGTATCATGGCTTAGTTACTGGACTGCGAATCACAAGATCCCAGGTTCTATGCCCGCGCATTCAAATCCCCTACAAGAGTATGAATGTAGATGCCTGTATTTGCATGCATCTGGTCAAAGTATAGAAACACTGCAATTGAAATTGTTGAATTTGTGGTGAAGATGGAGGATTTACTCAAGGCTGAAAGCGTAGGTCATTTCATTATGCCCAGATCTTGGAATTTCATCGCACTTTTATTCTTGTAAGAAAGAGAGTGTGGTGAATAGCATATAAGCCAGTTAACAGCCCTGCTACCCGAACAATTGCTTTGGTATCATGGCTTAGTTACTGGACTGCGAATCACAAGATCCCAGGTTCTATGCCCGCGCATTCAAATCCCCTACAAGAGTATGAATGTAGATGCCTGTATTTGCATGCATCTGGTCAAAGTATAGAAACATTGAAATTGTTGAATTTGTGGTGAAGATGGAGGATTTACTCAAGGCTGAAAGCGTAGGTCATTTCATTATGCCCAGATCTTGGAATTTCATCGCACTTTTATTCTTGTAAGAAAGAGAGTGTGGTGAATAGCATATAAGCCAGTTAACAGCCCTGCTACCCGAACAATTGCTTTGGTATCATGGCTTAGTTACTGGACTGCGAATCACAAGATCCCAGGTTCTATGCCCGCGCATTCAAATCCCCTACAAGAGTATGAATGTAGATGCCTGTATTTGCATGCATCTGGTCAAAGTATAGAAACACTGCAATTGAAATTGTTGAATTTGTGGTGAAGATGGAGGATTTACTCAAGGCTGAGAGCGTAGGTCATTTCATTATGCCCAGGTCTTGGAATTTCATCGCATTCATGCTTTGATGCAAAATGTTAAAGTTAAATGACGATGTAGAAATTATTTCGAATGCTCTGGCCAATTATAGCCCAAAAATGAAACTGGATTCCAGATCCAAAGCAAAAGAAAATGAAAAAAAAAATCTAATGAGTAACAGGAAGACCCTGGAAACAAAAGAAAAATAACGGATAGAAACCAAAATCAACCTGGCAGTGAAACTGTAATATCAAAGATCTCCCCCCCCCCGCAATAATTATGAAGTAACTGACAAATTCCTCTAAAAGTCTGAAAATATTTGATGGTGTTAACAAAATTAATTTCAATACTATGCCTGTTGGCGAGTTCGTGCATGCTTATTGCAACTCAGATAATCATAATGCCAAGATAAACAACAAATAGAATGTTATGTAGTAACCCACACACGAATGTTAAAAAAAATAATAAAAATCATGATAAAAGGCCTGTCAATCAATTATCCCTTATCTGAAACTAAAGATGAAGTTTCGAAAAAAAGTTCAGAGTCGAAGCTGTTAACTAGCTCAAACCATTCCTTAAATTCTTTACCAGTTTTTCAACTCATCTAAAATCCAAACATATTACCGCATATAGGACTACGGTTTATGATTGGCTACATGGTAATCAAAATAAAAAAAATATATATTAGGAAAACAGTAGACTAATGTTTCTCTTGTCAAAAATTTGCCTACCACAGCTTAGCATGTGAACTTCAAGTTAGCTGTGTGTCGAAAGTCGCAACTCCATAAAATAAATGAAAAGGAATCATTTCTAAATGCACTAACTGTGATGCACCGCATATAACTTCAATTAGAAGGTCCTCAAAATTCCACTCAACTCTACAGCTTGCCTCCTCTTCTATTTAAAAAAAAAAAGAAAAAAAAGTGACTAAATAGCTGTTGAACTAGAAACTCCTTAGATGGCGCTACATGTGTGAGCAGCCAATCCACTGATTAAAATTAGTGGTAGCTAAGATCTAACCGACTTTTTTGAATTCATAAAAGAAATTAAGAAAATAATAAAATAACATATAGAAAGTCCTTGAAAATTACATCAAACTGAAGACATTGTTTAAAAATTTTTCTGTCTGGCGGAAGAACTTACTACAAATATTTATTTGAAATACGGAATACGTTGATAAAAAAATGACCCTTAAAAGATATTAATTAGAATGCTTGGACAATGAGAACCGACAGTTTAAAATAATCTGGCATTAAAAATGCTACTGCCAATTCTAGACTTTTCGTTGCTCTCGGGCGTTTTTATGTTTTAGAACGAAACTAAAGTCGCAGAAGGTACAACTTAAAAAAATTAAAGTAGTAATAAAAAGTAACAAGCGATCATAAAACATGAGTGTATATTTAAAATAAATTAAATTGTTATTTCACAAAAAAATTTACCTATATACAACATCGACTTAAGTTGCAAAAGCGGAATTCAAAGATGATGTGTGAGAAATACCTGGTTACAAATTAAGACCGAGGGGGAAAAATCCCCCAAATCTTCAATATCGAATTCAAAGGGCTCAAACGTTGCTACTAAAATGCTAATTAATAAAAGATGATTAAATAATGGAAATGGCTATTATTAAATCACAAAAATATAAAATTTTAAAAACTTTTAAATAAAAATTTATTTCAAATTTCTGTCTTCCAAACACGATAAAAAGTTAAATAAAATTGTTTAAATACAGAATAAATCTTCGCTCCCACCCCCCACCCCCCATAGCATTTCAAACAATTTGATAAGCTACTTAACCACACATATTCTTTGTAAAAAATAAAATGAGTGAAAAAAAACTTAAAAAGAGTACAAGGTATATTCATTTTTACGAGAAAAGCATATTTAACCACGCAAAAAGGATTTTTTTACATAATTAATTAAAAGATTGAAATTTAATTTATAAAGACGGAAGAAAAAGAACTTTTTCGAAGAAGCATTTTCAGCAAAGAAACAGTTGCTTATTTACAGCCATTCGAAATAAATTTTAATACCATAATTAAATTTCGAATAAATTTAAAGAAGATGAAAAAAAATTTAATATTACTTTACCACTATATTTAAACAAATTATTAGTATAAAGTATATTTATCCGATGGAATTGGCATTTCTAGCAACTGTCTTGTTTCCTAAAATATGATCTAACTGTGAAAGAATGCTCTATTATATTAGAGCAGGCATCTAATTGAAGTCTATGCAGCAGAAACCAAACAGTGGCGCCCCCATCGGCGATGGATTGCTAGTTTTCTCGGCAAAAGTCTTCACTACTTCAGGATGATTATAGAGAGCTGCGTATCATCGAACATGATTATTTAAAAACCACCTTATTAACCACCAAGTTAATATATTGTAAACTGTCCAAATATCCAAGTAACGGTTAAAGCGGTTTGACTATATTTGGCCAAATAATCGATAGGTTGATTGGCCAATAACATTTCCTATTTTGAGTACAATTTTTTGCTCGACCGATTAAGAACTGAATGCAATGGATGTTGAAGATCTTAAGTTCGCAGATTTTCAGACATCTGATTCAAATGTCGTTCATTCAGCTTAGAATTTTTACTACTTTTGGTAATACAACCGGCAAGATTATAGGCGCATTTTGAAGACAATTTTTGGTCAGCCGACTATGAATTCAATGCGATGATTGTTGAAAATGTAAGTCTGCAAATTTTCAAATATTTCATTAAAATGTCGTTCAACGAGCTTATAATTTGTACTACTTTTACTAACATGTCCAACAAAGTGAAAAAAATATTTGCATTCTGCGGACAATTTTTGGACGGCCGAGTATGAATTGAATGCAATGGATGTTGAACTCTATATCCACAAATTTTCAGACACCTGACTCAAATGTCGTTCATCAAACTTTTAATTTGCACTATTTTTGACAATATAATCGATAAGGCAACATGTGAACAAGATATCACATTTTGCCAAACATTTTTAATCGGCCGACTAAGAATTCAATGCGATGGATGTCGGCGATGTTAAGTCCACAAAATGCAAACTGCAAAATAGTAGCAGACATTTTAACTGCTACTATTTTGCCAAACATTTTTAATCGGCCGACTAAGAATTCAATGCGATGGATGTCGGCGATGTTAAGTCCACAAAATGCAAAATAGTAGCAGACATTTTAACTGCTACTATTTTGCCAAACATTTTTAATCGGCCGACTAAGAATTCAATGCGATGGATGCCGGCGATGTTAAGTCCACAAAATGCAAACTGCAAAATAGTAGCAGACATTTTAACTGCTACTATTTTGCCAAACATTTTTAATCGGCCGACTAAGAATTCAATGCGATGGATGTCGGCGATGTTAAGTCCACAAAATGCAAACTGCAAAATAGTAGCAGACATTTTAACTGCTACTATTTTGCCAAACATTTTTAATCGGCCGACTAAGAATTCAATGCGATGGATGCCGGCGATGTTAAGTCCACAAAATGCAAACTGCAAAATAGTAGCAGACATTTTAACTGCTACTATTTTGCCAAACATTTTTAATCGGCCGACTAAGAATTCAATGCGATGGATGTCGGCGATGTTAAGTCCACAAATTTTCAGTCATCTGATTTAAATGTCTTCATTCAATTTATAATTTATACTATATTTAGCAGAATAATCAATAATCTGAAAAGCGAATAAGACGTCGCATTTTTGCCTACTAATCTTTATCTTTTGGCTAAAGTGTTATCATAGTTTATGAGAAAAAAGTTTATTTTCATCGAGTATTTAGATTACCGACCATTGGAGTTATTAGGGAAATATACTTTTATATTATACGTGGATAAGGCAATAGTTTTTTTTTTCTAATTCAGAATTTAGTGTATAATATTTCTAAAATTAATCGTCATTTTTTCATCCAATTGTTATGTCCTCGGTAACGAATTGGAAAATTTATTTTATTTATTTCGCTGGAAGAATTTTCCGACTAAAATCTAGTTAATAGTTAAACTAAATTTAATAAATTGCTCTTTTCTCTGAACACTCTTCTGCAATATGCATGCTTAGAAGAGTTACTTTACTGTAGCCAAATTATATGAATTCATTATAAATCACTAGTATAAGTACATTGTATAATTATGAATTAAATTTATTTAACTTTCAAATATCTGTTTTTTTTTGTTTTTTTTTGCAATCTAATTTACTGGGTACAATTATTATACTATTGAATTATTACCGACTTCAAATGACGACAAAAAATAAATATATGTGGTATGGTAGCTTTTCAGCTACACTAAAAGAGCTTATCCAAATATGCACTCAATTTATTAAATAAATTACTACTTAAATCCTTCAGATTCTGCATTCAGTATTATAACTGTTCGGTAAATATCATAATCTAAATTTGTTAATAGACATTTAGCAGACGATTCCTTTTCAGACATTTTAACTGCTATCATTTTTATTTTGTTAAAATATCATTAAAAAGTAAAAGCAAACGATTTTTTCTGTGATGAACATATTTTGTTAATATTATTTCGTTTATTTTTTGTATAATAGCTGATGATCAATTGTAAACCTTCTGGGATCTGGCAATGTTTGTAAAATACGCTGTTATGTTGAAAGAATAAACAAGCCGATGGAATTCGAAATTGATTGGAGTATTATTTTAGTTTTTAAGAATTTAAGGTGCTCTGCAAGCTATAGTTTGAAGCTTAAGAAAATGGGTAGTTTTCTATAAAGAATGCAAAAATAACTATGCTATCGGAAATTTTTTTTTCAATTATTCTTCGAGGCAAAATCTATATAATTTCAGATGCTTCTAAATTTTTAATAGAATTCAAATAAAGATGTCACGATAAAATGATGATTGAAATAGTTATTAATAGAATATTCATACAAATTTACTTAATGGCACATCCTAATTAGATGGCACATCTTATTTGGGAGTTCATATTCAAGATTTAATTGTTTTTTTTAATAAAATAAGATTGATTTTTACTTTCTTGTATATGTAGTACAGAGAAAGTATAGTAATCGTCAAAAATTCTGAACTCGAGATTTTGACGAATCTCCGCGTTTTAGATCTCTCTGAATTCGAAAACCACATTTTTAGAATATATCCGTGTATCTGTTTGTGACAAAGATAACTGAAAAACACTTCTCTAGATGGTTGAAATTTGGTATAGGTCTTTACACCAAATTTGCAGAATTCTATCAAATTTTAAATAAAATTTGCTGAGAGGAAGTCCGTCTGTTCGAATATAAGTTAGCACGATATATACAAAACGAAGAGTGCTAGATCGATAAAATTCGGCACCCAAATTTAACATCTAAAATATAAATTACTGTCAAATTTTAGCCGAATCTAACCACGAATTGACTGTCTATCGGTCTGTACTTTCAGAAACATGCAAGCTCGAGAATTCAAATGACTTAAATATATCAAATTTTCTATGTGATTTTTATGACTACAAGTGCATTTTTGTTTCCGTCGGTTGAGAAAAACGTGTTTAAAGCACAAATTCGATTTTTGGATACTATTAACGCATGCCTGAGATAAGTTGCCAAATAACTCGCCAAGGATCACAAAGGATTCATTAAAAATGTTAAACTCACGCCAAATGTTAATATTTCGCAATTATTGTACGCGAATGCCATGTTAGGCGTTCTATGGCATGACGTTTATTAGAGAGTATGCGAGAAAGTTTTGGGGAGACATCTCACGTTGGTTTTAATCGCAGGGTATTCGAACACGTTCGGTGCACTTTTTTTAGAAAAACATGATGTAGACATACTTTAACCAACTATTCAAAATTAGTAATAGGATGTCAATATTTGAAATAAACATTAATACTTTTTGAAAATCGGCAATTAATAGCATTAATTTAAGCAAAATCTTAACCAGCTTCAAATTGGCTCCAGAAAAAACTATTACTCTCATATGAACAAAACTTATACCAAAATAAACTACATAGTTTTCTCTAGGGAATGAACTACAAGCGTATGGTTATAACAATAAATAAAAATATTACAGCCATTCGAAGATTTATCATGAAATTTTTAGCAAATTTAGGACGTTATTATTCAAATAATAGGCTGTAAATTAAAAAGTATTCACTCGATCTAAATTCTTTTAGTTGATTCCCTAGAAAATAGAATAAAGACAAAGTCTACCAAATTTCTTAGTAATATTATAATTATATTTTGAGTCATTTGATTTGAAATGAGCAACAAATGTGTAAAAATCAATTTTGAGAAAAAGGCATTTAAAGCATACACTAATATATTTTAATAATAAATTATGTGTGTACGTACTTAAAATTCACCACATTTATAGGTTATACCTTCTTCCTCCTCAGCATTTAATAGTTTTCCTTTTTTAATCATTTAAGTTTTTTTTTCTGGCAATTTTTGCATTTGGCAGTGAATGCCGCTTAGATTCATTTATTATGTTTTTGTCGACCTCAGCAAATGCTCTAACTGAATTTGCATTAGGATACACTCCAATAACCTTAAGGATATTCAGTAATCCTATAAAACATTCGTAAAAAGAAATACAGACATAAATGCCCCTAATCTGAGGGTTCGGAGCTCAACAAGGACATATTTAGGTACAAATTTCCACAAAATACCGTTGAAACTCTCATTGGCATTTTGTGTTTTTCTGTGCAAAAAATTTTCAGTATTTGAAACTAAATTTGTGTTTATACAAATTTTTAACATGTTTTTGGCCTTTTAAATCTGTCTTTCCGGTTATTTAAATCTCCACTTCCGGTTTACCGATCATTACGAAAATATTAATATCTTGACTTCTAATTAACATAGAGACATATGTGAACCTGTTTTGGATACCTCAAAGACTGGTCTGTCCAATAAAAGAAATTTTTTAGGTACCTTTTCAACGTGTTCTGATACCTTAAATATACATTGAAAAATAAATACATAGGGAACCTAACGTTTAAGTAGTTCATTTTTCACAAGTGCATTTTTTATATCTAAAATAATATAGTAAGTTTGAAATTATATTTACACAATATTTTCTCCAAACTTTTTAAGAAACAACATATTTGTATCTTTTCAGCATTCTATATTTTTCGTATCTGAAATACAGCAAATTTTTGCTATGCAGGGCCGCTTATTCTTCTCAGATTCGAAATGCATTCGAATTCCTGCTCGTTGTTGCATTTCTTATAAAAATTATTTTAGGCAGGGGATTATGCCAAAAAATCGATTTTTGGAGAAAGTATCGAATATTTTAAAAATGTATTATTATGGATTTCTAAAAGCTTTCTTTTATAAACTTTTTGAATTTAGTTTCTACAATTATTTTTTATAACTTTCATGGTAAGAGTATACGTTTGTCCATTCAACATGATACGTCATTCTGGCGCAATCTGTGTTTCTATCTATGTACTACAATCTAGAATGAATTATAACTATATTTTTTTAAATTTAAAATTAGATCTTAGAGTCAGTAAGTCTCAAGAGTTTCATAAAAAAAAGATTCAAATATTGACAATCTTTTAATAGTCATTTTTTTACAAATATATTTGTAAATTTTTAACAATGAAATATAAGGTCAGTATCTGATTAAAAAAAAAGAAGCTAAATAATACTTATTTTTCTTTAATTAAACGTAAAAATTAATTATTATGAATTATTTTGAAGCCAAATTTGAGAAATTGTGCTTCCCCACCCCCCTGTCGGATTTGTCTTGCAACATTTGCCGCCCTTGGGTAACACAGATACTTAAACTTAAGAATTCTGGCAGAACATCAAATTTATTAATAAAAAATTACTATTAAATTTGATATATATATATATATATAATACCTATTAACATGAAAAAGAAATTACAAATTGTATATTGTTTTAGCTTAGAAATTAGGCTATTTTGTAAAGAGTTAGAAATTATAAAGTGTACCGTTTCTTTAAACAATTTTGGTAAAACTGGTAAAAAGTAATGGAAATGTATAGTAAAACGAACTGAACGATATAACTTCTAAAGTAGTAAGAATTTTATAAGCTTAAAATATTTTGCTGTTGAAACCATTAAGACCAAACAACATAAAATGTTTAATTAAAAAATTTAACAACAATTAACTCTGGAGAAAAAGCTGTTTACTAGAGGCGGCTAGTATTTCATGAAAGAAGTAGATAATAAATAAACTAAATCAGATTTTCATAACAATATATTTAATTACTTTCTCAATTGATGAATCAATTTTGCAGGGATAGAGTTTAATGTATAAACTGACTAATAGATGGCGCTAAGGTCATATCCTGTCTCAAGATGATGTTCTTTTGAATCTCTATCAATTGGCTTAAAAATTATTCCAACTGCAGAATGAGAAGAAGACAGGCCAGAAAAGCATTCAATAATTTTAAAGTAAACGTGCATCTTTTTTTTTTAAAAAAAATTCTTTAGATTCTTTTATCATTTTAATAAAAATATAAGCTTTATCTTTTTTTATGTGCCCTCATAACTTCATTTCTTAATATTAAACACAAAATCATGCTAAAACTGAGAAGGAGATAATTATAAAAGTTAGGAAATGTTGAAAACAGTGATAAACAAAGTTTATAAAAATAACAACAGAATTAAATCTTTGAAAAAAAAAAGAATGAAATATTAACTAAAGCACTGTTTCTTTTTTTCTTCAAAAGTGTTATTAAACTTTTGAATTTGAATTTAGCTATGATTTTTTAAAATTTAGTTTTTAAAAAGGCAACTGTAAATGTGTGGACATTTAATCTTTTCTCTGTTTAGCAAATATTTCAATGTTTTTTATTAACGCTTTGCAAAATCAAAATTTAAATTTAAAAATGTTGTTAACACTTCTACTAATAAAAAAAGGAGAACGTGAGTCTGTTGACTCTACCCTCTAAATCCTTCATCTAAAACAGCTAAATTTATCTCAATTTGGTGCGTAATAACTGTATTTATGAGAAATATGCACATAGTAGCAACTTTTTTACTGTGAAATTTGAATTAATTAAAAAAATGATTAAGATTTTGTGGAAAATAAGGAAGAAAAACAAGCGTTTTTCCACGACAGTTTCTGAAAATATTGCAAGCACTCAACAAATATTTTAACTCTTTTTAAATTAAAAAAAAAAAGATGTATTTTTAATGATATTGGTTTAGAGCCTTGCGTTTTCTTCTCTTAATTAAAAAAAAATGTTAAAAATTTTTTTTGTCTAATTTTTAACAACAATTTTCACTATTGCACTGAAATTCAAATAGTCTTCATTTAATTGTGTAATAGAAGAACAAATATTTAACCGTTTGATATTCTTGTATTGTTCAAAACTAAGGAAGAGAGCTTATGTTTATTACTTATCCAATTTTCACGAGGAATAATGTGAAAGAGTGCATGCAAATAGTGGATACATTACCGAGGCAGTTACATTTTAAATAAAATAAAATCACGGGACTTCAATTCATTATTAAGGTTTATGTGCACAATTGACAGAACATGTGCTAGGCTATTAAAATAACAAGTCTTTAATGTTTATGTTAATTTCTCGCATAAAAATATTCTGCTGTGGGAACCAAGAGCAACAACGTATGAAAAAGATATTTAATTGCATTCGAACACAGCTAATATTAAAGTCGGACCAGCTGATCATCAAATGTGGCAAATTTTAAAAAAAAGTCTGAGGAATTTTTTAATAATTTTTAAAAATTAATATTCTTGAGGAATTTTTAGAGTTTAAAGTTTATCGCATTTAAATAATAAAATTTTAATTTTTCTACTTTACTTGGTCTACTTTTTTCTGTTGGATTAGTTTTTATTATTTTTTAAATACAGTGTAGCATTTCAGTTTTATTCTCTAGTTGCTCTGTTTTCAACTGATAAACAAGCTAATAATGAATAACTATTAGGATGTAGAGAGGAAAATATCGAGTTTTTGAGCATCGAATTATATATATATATATATATATATATATATATATATATATATATATATATATATATATATATATATATATAAAATGATAATCTCTTAACCTAATTAAAATTCTTTTTAATTTTAATTTAGCCGATATTAGCCTTATAATAAAATGCTTTCTAATTTCTTGATCCAATTCCACTTTTTTAAAATTTAAGTTATTTTAGAGGTGCTCTATAAAATGCTCACTTCTATAGGTTCTCACTCTCCTATAAAATCCTTAATGGTTGCGATATTCTTTTAAAGATACTTAAATTTCCCTTTCCTAAGACTACATATGTCAAATAAATCCCTGTCAAAATCTCACTGTTTCATTGTAAAACCACTGAAGGGAAAAAGTTTGTTCTATTTTGCTCTTCTGCCACGATGTAGACTAACGTATCTCGTCACTTTTTCCTTTACATATTATATCTCCCATGATGGCATACATTGAAGTAAGAATTTCCAAAGTTTCTTCCATTCGGCCACGAAACTGCTAAAATATGTGTATATACATATCTATATTATTCTTAATAGAGTCTAAGCAGTTCAGTTTGTTGCTTGATAAATGAGATATCATACTTCGAAAAAAGGTCAATGGTAAAATGTTCTACTTTCAGATTTCAGGTTTTTTTTTTTAATATACACAATGTTTTATTAAACGATAGGCTACAGGAAAAGATCGAATCGACTCATAGAAAACACAGGAGAATTGCACGTAGAAAAGATAAAAATATCTTTCAAAAGGAGAAAAAAAAATAGGAATGAGGGAAAACAAAACTGATAGTCAATATATCAGGCCCGTAAGACTAGCGAGTGAGACCAGTCGCAAAATTGTCACTGAACTTACTGAAGTAGCTTTAAGATAATGAAAGTGGCATTAGTGAAGTTGAAATGATAGATTGCTTTGGTTATATCAGTAAGTTCAGTATAGAAAAATGGTGTAATTCGAAAAAAAGATGTTAACATTTATTACCCATTGCAATAATTCATTTACTTTTAATGGTCTTCGAGGGGGGGGGGGAGTACCTCAGACATGAGAATGAGGAGTTACCGGTACAGTGGATGATTCTCGCCACCCTGGTAGGTACAGAAATGGCGTAGGGTCGGTTACTCCCTGATGATGAAGGGATGTGCTTCCTACTAGAGGGTCTGTATTACGGCCAGTCATGGGGCCTTACGACACAATCTTAGCTATGCTGTTGCGGCTTCCAATCATGCAAATTTAACTGTATGCCTTCAGGAGATTCTGTCCAACTGTTTATGGTTTACTTCCTTCATTTCAATGACTTCTCATTGGGGACATTTATGTAAATAATTGGACGGAGAGATGTCGGAGTAAAGACATTTTATGGCAAATTTGGTAAACATTTTCTTAATTTTGAGAAAGAATCCTTTATAAATTTTGTAGCTTCGAAATTAAATCCTGTAAGGGCAAATGAAATTGATCTTAGTAAAGATATGCTTCCAAATTTTATCGGAGCAATTCAGACAGGACAATGTGCTTCAGATCTAGTTGTAAGAGATCTTGGATCTCTTCGTGACTCTCGATAGCTGATCTGCTAAAGCGTGTCGAATGGTTTATTTTCGAAGCAAAACCTGCAAACAAACTCAAGATTATAAACTATATTGTGGCAACATATATTTCTACATGGTTGGTTTAAGAGACATCAATATATGAAATAAAGTATGATATATGTTTTAAAAATTGTTTGAAAAAACAAGACTTCATTGAGATGATATTCAAGAAAAATAGATTCTGTTATTAAATGAAACTCATTTCTTTTGTCATGGTCTTAGATCATCAACTCCATAAAGAATTTGATTTACAATTTGATACCGATTCAAAATTATAGATGTTCAATATACATTCAAAATATAGATACAAAATTTTATCCATCTAGCTTTTTATATTCCAATAATATGTTATTTGGACTGGAAGGTCTGGAAAGCTATCGTGTGTAGATTTTTTGATAATTACTATGATTTTTCTTTGCATATATTTTGAAATGCGTCTGAGTGTAGTTCTGTCTGTCTGTCGGTGAATACGATAATTCAAAACATCTACCAACTTAATGGATGAAATTTGGTATACGGATTTTACTTAAAATTGGTGAACTTCTATAGAATTTTAAAAAAATCCATTCAATGAAAGTCTGTTTGTTCGTTCGTTCAAGTCGAAGTGTAGACGATGGTTAGGAAATATAAAGAGTTCGATAGGTAAAATTTGAAATGTAAATTAGACGCCTATAATGTAGATCTATATTAAATTTCGATCCAAAGGTCAAGGTCTTGATTGTCTCTAGTTTTGTACTTTTGCATGCATATAACCCGATTGTTCAGAAATGTAATAATTTAAAAATTCAAAGAAAAAATTAGATTTAAGTAAATGGAATTTGTTTTATAGTTTTTAATCTTAAATGTTGATTCTTATTGACTTTTTAACTAAATCTGTTAAAGGTTAATCGTCTGTTATTTTATACTTTCTCATGCTTACAAACGCGATAACTCAAAAAATGCAACGAATTAAATAAATAACATTTAGTATTTAATTTTATGGCTACAGTTGTAATTCTATGCCAAGGTTCAATTCTATGTCAATCTCAATCTTTCGGAAAAAATGGCTCCGATTTTTTACTATAGTGTTGTTGTTGTTTCTGATGGCACTTTTCATAGACAAGCCCCGCTGACTAAGTTAGTGAATTTAAGCCGAAATTTTTGCGTCTTTTGTTTTTCAGTAGCGCCATCTTGGGCCAAGAGTATGTCTTAGCTACTCACGAGTCACAACCCTTTTTACGGGGCGGACTTCATTCATGCAATTCCTTCATTCAAACACAGATCGTAATTCAGACTTGAATCAGAGAACGATCATCTCTGATACAGTACCCCCCAGTGGTATTACTCTCGCTATGGAGGACTTTGTGACCACGACAGACTTACATGTGCGCCAGCCACCACCACACACGGAGAGTCTTCGGCTGGCGGGTTCGAACTCACAACCCAAGGGATGCGAATCCAACGCCCTACCAACCAGGTTATCCCGGACCCCACTGCTGGTGTATTAACCACATGCCAACGATTAATCTCCTTCTCCCCTCCCCCCACAAACAACTTTCCCAAAAATTGCACATTAGATTTAGTGAAAATGCTAGATTTGCGATAAAGATCGATATTTCATAATTATTGTTCTCCAATGGCATATAGTTAACACACAATAATAGGTTTTCTTTATTATATAACGAAGCACAAAGCTCTCATGCATGAAAATAAAAACTTAATGAAAGCTCTCATGCATGAAAATGAAAACTTAATCCGTGAACACAATAATGGTGTTCACGGATTTGCCCATGGATCACAATTTAATACGGGAGTGGGTGGAGGGTAATAACTTAATTCGAGAATATATAAGAAAGATTTGGAGTGCAGCTCCCATGATTTTTTTTTAAAGTTTTGATATTTCTTATGCAATATTTTCGAAGAAAAATTATCGTCAGAACATTTACAAAATAAAATACCAAAGAGAAAATTTTTAAATACTAAATTAAAACACAAAAATATAGTAATTTATTTTGAGTTACAATAATTAATCTGAAAAATAAAATTTCGTCTCATGTGACACGATTAACATGGAGAATAAAATCCTACAGAATGTAGCTCAAAATTATGAAATTAATTTGATTTTCATTACAATAAAAAAAGAGCGAATGCAAATCAAAATGAAATATTAAAAAAAAAAACTTCTTTAAACCAAACGAATATTAAGTTGCAATAAAATTGGTATAATTACAAAGTTCATTTTTTAAAAATTTTTAAAGGTGCAAAAATTATTTTTGAGATACTGTATTTCCTGAAAATTTTGCTTACAAATACAAAACTTTGTTAAATAACAGAGGTTTTAAATAATTTTTGGACATTGAAAAGTTGATTGTGTTCTTCCTTAAGAAGAATACGTGTGCAAATTTTTCGTTCGATTTGATGAAAAATTGTTCGATATGAAACCCACAGACACTCTGCATTGTTATATAAAACATTATCACCATGTTACGAATTAATTTTTTCCCCTGATTATTACACAGAATGTCAGCTACGACAACGAAAGAAACGGCAGATGTCTGTTGTAAAAAAATTTTCTAATCCTCTTTCTTATGGGGGGAATAAAGACCCCCCACCCAGAACTTCTCCTTTCCCCTTCCCGAAATTATGATTCTTCAGAATTATAGTTTTCATGCTTTCAGAATCATGATCTTCATCTTCCAGTCCCACTTTTCTCCATGTGTTTCTTTCAATTCATTTGCCATTTCGCCCCCCAAAAATGCAAGTAGTACCTATGGCATTGAAAAAAAAAAACTGCAATATTTTTCTTCTTGAGTAAATAAACTAAGTTTATAAAACTTGAAGAGCCATCAATGAAGGCGTAGCTCTTTCGTGTGGTCGATGGTGATCGGTCTAAAATGATGAAATTCAAAGCTTCTTAATTCAGTCAGTTCCCTCCCAACTGAAGGCAGGTCGTGCCTCCCACCGGATGTGTTGTACCGTGGCCGGAGATGGCTCTTAGGGTTCAAACTTAGTTTCCGCCAGTGCTGTCACGGTGGTCCGTAATTCAGAATTTTTCGTGTGCCTTAGTGGAGGGCTGGTGTAGCCAATGTGTGATTATGCTTTACTAAATAAGATAGGAGTACTGCATAAAAAATTAGACTTCTGAATTTTTTCAGCAATGCATTTATCGATTCTAACAACATAAAATATAATTCTGTATGTCTTTTAAAGTTTTAATATGAAATAGAGTCTGAAAATATGTGTTTAGCTCCAAGAGATTAGAAATTAACTATTGAGTAATGATTTAGAGGGTATGACCTTTTCATATAGGATTATTTATTATTTATGAATTTTCAGTTAAATAAATAGATATTTCTCAGATTTCATGATATAGAAATTGTATAATTGCATCCAAACATTACGAGAAGAATATGCAAAATGCTCAAAGAAATACTAAAGGTTGAAATGAGTGACATTTTATGCAGATTGTAGATCATAAATTGACTTTAATTTTAGATTATCAATCAGTCCATCAAAAATTTATTTAAATTATCAAGTACATAGAATCATTATTTTATTTCCTCCCTAATTTTGGTTTGAAATGCAATTACATTACAATAAGAATAAAGAAAAATAATTGCTCTCTTTTTTCGAAAATCACTTATTTGGCTTTTTGGAGCGAAAGTTAAAATGCATAAATTCTGCAAAGAAGTCACCACAAACTTTCTTTTGTTTCACTTCAATGTAAATATTTTAAAAGGAGATGACTGCGTAATTTCGCATTCAGAAGAATAAATGAAAGAAAAAGGCTGAATATTAAATTTCTTTTTGTTTAAAATGCGAGGAAAGGGGGAAGAGCTTGATTGATTGGTTGTTTCACTTCTAAGGCAAAGTAAATATTTCTTTGAATTTGAAATTCAAAGCGAGTAATGGCAATTTATTCATGAATTAAACCTAAAAGTAGCAAAAAGCGTTTTCAGCATTATGTAAAAATACTGTTAAAGAAATAAATCTTTGCTTATCTAGGTTGAGTAGCGAGATAGTTTATGAGATTTTTGTAGCCTTAGAATGAAATAGATGAAAAGAATTCGGACTATTGCATTTCAAAAACTGTGATAAAAGAATCAAAACCCTGAGTAAAATCGTAATATGTCTTAGAAGAAAACAAGAAAGTATCATATAAAGCGCAAACGTTGATGCTAACGCAAAAAATGTAAAAAAATTATCTGTAACTTTGAGTAATATTAAAGTCACAACAAACTCGATAAGATTAAAAATTCTGTATGAAATATTAATAAACTAGTCGCTTTTGGCAAACGCATGGTTTGCCAAGAGTAATGCTCTCTAAAATTGCAATTAAATGCTTTTGTACCTTGGTCTCTTAGTAGCTCATCAGAAAAATATTTTTAAGCTTCATATTTCAATAATCACATAACTCATACTATTATAGAAGCCTTACTTTATTTTGTTCATTGTACTGTATCTCTCTCTAATTTGCTGTCGGCTGCCGTAAGATTTAAATTCGAATTTGAAATGGAAGAGATAATACTTCAATAAATACGTAAATTATTTTGCCGAAAAAAAAAACATATTAAAAAAATAATTGCAGAAAATCGAATCCTTCAACATTATAATCTTACGTGTACTACAGAATAATTTTTAAATATAATTTATGCAATATTTCCTAAAATTATTCAAAAAAATTTCTTTGATTCATCATAAAATTCAGTTTTAACTTCAAAAAGATTTTAATGCTATAAATAATATTTTATTTCAATCAATAAATACACTTTTGAAAACAATTGTGAAGTCTAAATTTTATACAGTCCTTCGATCCTATAATCATATTCAGTAAAATTATCTTGACAATTTAATATTTCAGTCTTTTGTGATAAAGCCTGATAGGGATATAAAGCTTTAGATATCATTATTTTAGGAAAAAAAACAATGGCAGGCAATCAGACACGGGGAAAGCCGAAGTGCTGATTGGCTATTTTTTTTCAAGGCGGTAGATGGAGAAATTGCGTGTTTTTATAGAATAGAGACATGCATATTTTCATACCTCAGTCAGTTTTAATTCCAAAACAGTGAAACACTTTTTTTTTATTTAAAATATTAGCGTCTCAAAAACATTTTATTATACTGACTCATAAAACAAAAGATCTGCATAAAAATTAAACATTCATAATTCATCAGAACATTTTTTTGATTCAAATTGCATAAAGTATGATTATTTATTTCATTGAGACAATTTTTTATTAGATATATACGTCAATTAATAAAATTTTTGAACTTAGCTGTTGGGACTTGATTAGAGTGGATATCTTGTATATATTAAATTATGTGTGCCTTAAATAAAACTGAAGTGCTGAATTAATAATATAGGTATTTTAAAACATCACAGAAAACATTTTCTCGCATTTATTTTCCTTTTATGGAAATTATTACAATTTATATTTATTCCATTTCATACAAACACATGCAAAACATTACACTTTCTTTAGGTAATTGATTTGTAATTAAAAAAAATCGCTCCGAGGTGCCCATTCTCAATGTTCAAGTTATATATGTGACAGTGTGATTACTGCAGGTCAATCGGTCTGGTTTGTACATAATAGATCTTTTTTTACAAATTTAGACTAGCCACCTTTGATGGCAGTTGATTAATGGTTGCTTAAAATTAATTAAACTAAATTAATAATTTTCTAAAAATTTCAGTGAAATATTTTGTGCAATTATGTCTTAGTGCTTCATAAGCAAAATATTTAAAATTTTGATAGACATATAAATCATATCTTTGTAGAAGTTCTACACCTCTCTGTTCACTGTAGTATGTATTTTCCTATTTTTCTGTCTATATTTTTTTCATATATATTCAGTTGCATCGCAAAAAAGAACAGCAGTTTAAAAACGGACACATTTTAAATATTTTTCGCTGTTACGCGATTCTGAAGTTAAACATTTATTGTACGTACAATAAATTTTAAGAAAAACACAACATGGACAAATAAGTTCAATCTTTATATCTTCATCATCAACAATAGAAGAAAGCCTGAGAAATTTGCTAATAATCGAGGAAATATTAGAAACAATAATGAAAACGATCTGAGTTTCGCTTCAATTATAAAATATATTATTTTAAAATATAAATGAAATATATTTAAAAAATGATTGAAGTAGAAAAAAATTATAAGCCAAGAAAACACGAATCATTGAACATTTTTTTTTTTTTTTTTTGCATTTTTAGATGATGTAAAAATTCTTTTCGCGTTCGAAATATTTTCGAAAGTTATAGTCGATTCATTTTTGATTAAAATTCTAATAAAATTTCAAAATAAAAAAAAATTTTTTCAAAGGAAAAGAAATGTATACTTCTAATCTTCTAAGCACTCCAGTCTATATGCATTAAATCTTGTAGTTTAATGCATATAGACTCTTTAATGCATCTTACTCTAATGATTTGGCTTATAGAGATCCAACACACATATACACTCAACCACATATGCGCACACACATTCATCTTTATTATTAGTAGAGATAGACATTTCATTCAGAAATAAAGCTATTTTATAAAATCAGCTAACAGTTAAACACAAATGTTAGAATACACACATAAACAAAGAATAATATGAGATAATAATCATATAGTAAAAATATTCAAGGAATAAATTTCCGTACAAATTACCAGAACAGAATGAAAAATACAAAGAAAAAATTATGCTATAAAATTAAATAAAAAGAACTATGGAAATCTAAAAAAATAAAAAATAACGTCAGAATAATTAATTAAGGAAAGAAATTTATTAAGAATAAAAATTTCTTATAAAAGATTTAAAGTTCTTAAAGAACAAAGAATTATGGAGTTCAAAATGACAAAAACTGATTTAAGAACAATGAAAAAAATTAATGATGTAATCATGAGAACTTAATGAGTTGAAATATAAAATTTTATTGAAACTCACTCAGAACAGAATTACATGCTTATGATGCAATAAAATATAAATAGAGAAATTCGAAAATATCCAATAATAATATGTGTGTAATATTTAAATCATACAAGACACTTGCAAAAAGATTTGATAATTTCTAAACGATATAGAAAAAAGATTCAATAAAAATATCACCTGTGAAGTTATCAGATATACAGTGGCTCCCAAAAGTGTTCGTACACTAAAGAAATTTGCAGAAATTGTATTCTATACTTCTTAATAAAGCATTTTATTAGTTGGTTTTTTTTAATTAGCATCTTTAAATAGTTCTTAATAAAACTGAACAAATATTTTTATAAAAAATCAAGTAGTATTGTTCTCAAAAATAAATAAATAAAAATGTCACAAA
This sequence comes from Argiope bruennichi, assembly GCF_947563725.1. NCBI lineage: Eukaryota > Metazoa > Arthropoda > Arachnida > Araneae > Araneidae > Argiope > Argiope bruennichi. The sequence goes on from NC_079156.1 coordinate 113,174,506, forward strand.
ATTAGAATACAAAAGTCTTCGTACATCCAAACATTATTTATTTAAATTCATCATAGAAATATCTTTTGCGGCTTATTTTTCTTCTAATTGAAAAATACACTAAAATCGTTTGAGTTCAGTATTTAATATCACAATTATTTATTCTATTTACTTTATTCTTAGATATGATGCGCATTCGTAAAGAAACGAGTTTAGAGTACGAAAATTAATTATATTTCATTTTAAAGCTGGAAAATCAATTAGAGGCATTGCAACTATAACTAATCTACCTCATTCAACGGTGCAAAGCATAATAAAACGTTACAGAGAGGGAAAAAGGATTGCAAACAAGCCTCGTAATGGTCGCCCTCAAATTCTGTCAACTAGAAGTCAAAGAAATATTGTGAGTAAATTTCTAAAAAATCCACGTCTGAGTGCAATAAAGTTTACTTCACAATATAATGAATCAAATGGAACTTCTATTTCCTGTGAAACTATTCGTAGAATTCTTCGGAATGCTGGCATACATGGCCGCTCTGCACGAAGAAAATTCTTTGTAAGTCAGAAAAACAGAATTGCTAGGCTTAAATTTGCCAAATCTATGATAAACCAGCCAGAGAACTATTGGAATCGTGCCTTATTTGCAGATGGAAGTAAGTTTAACATCTTTGGGTCGGATGGGAAAATCATTGTATAGAGAAAGAAAAAAAAAAAAAAAAAAAAAAAAAAAAACAACGAAGAACTTAATCCCAAGCATTTAGTTGGAACAGTAAAACATGGCGGTGGAGGTGTCATGGTTTGAGGGTGTATGTCAGCGGCTGGAGTAGGCAATTTAGTATTCATTGATGGTATAATGGATCATAGAGTTTATATAAATATTCTCAATAATAATTTAAAAGTGTCAGCACAAAAATTGGGCAATATAAATAACTTTGTGTATTACCAAGACAACGATCCTAAGCACACGGCCATGAATGTTCGTCTTTTTTGCCTCTATCATTGCCCTCAAACTCTTAAAACACTAGCTCAATCACCGGATTTAAACCCTATAGAACATATTTGGAAAGCATTAGAGGTGCGAATAAGAAGTCACGACATTAAATCGAAAATTCAACTGAAAGCAGTAATGATAGAAGAATGGAACAAGATCGGTGCAGAAGTAACCGACCGTTTAGTCTATGCTCAAACGTTTAAAAGCTGTTATAAAGAATAAAGGATATCCTATTAAATACTAGACATTTATAAAAATTTAGAAAATTTCATATTTAGTGATATTTTTTTAAAGTGTATGATCACTTTTGTGTCCTATTTTTGTGCAATTTTATTTATTGTCATTTTTAAAAAAATAATTTGCATCGTAATTAAAATTTATTCTTCACTGCTTTATTAAGAACTGTAAAAATATGCTATGAAAAAATTTTCATGTAAAAATAAGAATATATAATGGTAAATAATGAGGTTTTTAATTGATTCTTGTTGGTGTACGAACACTTTTGGGAGCCACTGTATATCGCTTATTTTCATAAATTCAATTTTATAAAATACACATAGCTGAATTATTTAAAAATGAAAGTAATAATTTCAGAAATAACTCTTTTCTTCATAAATAAAAAGTTATGAAAACGATTTTATTCGTTATGAAAATAACTCTATAAAAACGATTTTATTTTCTTGAAATTCACAAGAATATCAATTCTTTTTTTGCATAGATGGCACTATTTGTTATCAATATTCTTTCTTTTTCATCAGGATGTGTAAAAATTTTTTTTAAATAAATTCATCGCTATTTACTTAATTTAATGCAAAGAATACAGCATTCAATCATTCCGAATAGCATGATTGTAGTATGATTAATAAATCTAATACAACGGCATTATCAACTTGTGTAGAATAATTGAATAAATAATGAAATCAGGTAACCCGATTACAGGAAATGTGAATGGGAAATTTTGTCAAACAACTGAATGTATATTTCGAATGGATTATCTAGTTCATTTTGTGTTTAAGCTTACGTTGAAAGTGCAGAATAATACCTTTAATAGGCTTATCAGGATAAATATGCACCTTATTTGTAAGGTTATGTAAGTAATTTTCAATGAAAAATAATTAAACTAAATTCGATTGTGCAAATCATATATATTTGCATTATAATATGAAATCTCTTGTGAGCTTTTTTTATCTAATAACAGTAAAATATCAAATATTTATTTGTCTATTATAAAGAAGAGGCAAGTGCAGAACATTTTTAAGCAAATCGAGCAAAATGTTAAATTTTAAATTAATTTGTTAAATTTTAGAAAAATATTTTTATTAATCATTACTCGTTAATCAATCCCTATGTACGTAAGGCATGTGTTCGAAATGAAATTTTCGATAAAGGCTTCACAGTAATTATATTTTTGAACTTTTGTACTATAAAGACTGAAAAAGGGCTGGGATAGCCTGGTTGGCAGGCGTTGGATTCGCATCCCTTGTGTTGCGGCCGAAGGCTCTCCGTATGTGTGGTGGTTGGCGCACGTATAAAACTGTCGTGGTCACAAACACCTCGATGTCGAGAGTAATACCACTGGGAGTACTGGATCAGGGCAATCGTTCTCTGGTTCAGGTCTAAATTACGATCTGTGGATGAGTCAATGAAATGCATGAATGAAGTCCGCCCCGTAAAAAGTGTTATGACGTGTGTCTAGCTACGTCGTACTCTTGGCCCTAGATGGCGCTACTGAAAAATAAGAGACGCACCCTTGGCTTAAAATCACTGATTCCTAAAGTCAGTGGGCTTGTCTATGATAAGTGCCATTAGAAATAACAACAACAAGACTAAAAAAAACAACAACAACCCAAAGAAACAAAAATAAAACAGTATTAGGTACAATAAAAAATGAATTTTGAAGATGAGAAGAATTAATGAAATTAGGGAGAAAGAATTAAAATATTTATTCTCAAAAAATAACAATATTGTAAAAAAAACAAAAAACAACCAATTCGGGTGGTTTCCCCAAAATTTCTTCCAATACTCTCTAAAAAAGGTGTTATCCCAAAGAATGTCTTGGATGTCACTGGTGTACAATTGTTGAAAAATATTAATCTTTGGCATGAATTTAGCATTTTTACTGAATTTGTCGTGCGATTCTTGGCGAGTTTTCGGGCGAATAAATCCTGGAATATGGCTAATAATATCCAAAAATTAATTTTGCGTTTTAGATGTATTTTTTCAACCGATTGAAAAAAGAAATCGACATAAAACTACACTTGTAGTCATAAAATTTTATATCAAATTTGATATATTCAAGTGACTGCGTTTTTGAGTTTTTGAATTTACATGTTTCTAAAAGCTGTAGACCGATAGACAGCTTGTTGGAAATCTCAACCGTATATCTTTCTTCGTTTTGTAGTTATCGAATTAACATTTTCGAATAGTCGGAAAGACAGACTTCCTATGAATGGATTTTGACAAACTTTTGATAGAAATCTATAAATTTGATGGAAAGATCGTATACCAAATTTCATACATTTAGCTCAAAACGCTTTTGAGTTATCTTTGTTACAGATAGATAGAGGGTTATTCCCCCCCTCTAAATGTGTTTTTGAATTCAGAGTTGCGTAAAATATAGATGTTTCTCAAAATCTCCAGTTCGATATTATATAGAAAAAGTTTGAAGATTACAACACTTTTTCTATATTTCGTATTCGAGAAAGTAAGTCAACCAACTGACTCTTCGACCCGCCACGAAGGCACACGGATTTAAACAATAAGGCTGAATGACCGGACCGCCGCAACAGCAGCACAGGCGGGAACTGTGGTTGAGTCCTAAGGGCCATTACCGGCCACGGTACAACCCTCCCAGAAGGAAGTACGTCCCGTCATCGATGGGAGGAATCAGATCCCCCACCTATTTTTGTACCTTCCAGGGTGGCGAGGTCTAACCACCATGCCGGAAGCATCTCATCCTCATTTCGTGGTGCCCCTCCCGGGGGGATTATTCGAGAAAGTAAAAAAAGACTTGCAAAATTATTGTTCTTATGTTTAAAATTAAAAATTTGATAATGATAAGGCGTGCTTTTAGTTATAGATTGAAAGTACAAATAATTTTCTTTTAAAAATTCTACTGGAGAAAATAAAAATATATATGTAAAGAAAACTAAGTCCCTATTATAAACTTTGTAAAGGGGGAAAAATACTTGAACACTCATTATGCAAAGTGGGAGTGGTCTCTACAAAACTTTCTCGTATAATCTCTAATAAAGGTTTTATCCTCCTCTCCCAGCATAAAACCGTGGACCTTCAGTAAGGTTGTGCCATCCTCACATGGCATTAGTGAACAAGAGTCACAAAATATTCATCTTTGGCGTGAATTTAATATTTTATTGAGTCTATAATAAGAAACTTGGCGATTAATCTCTGACATGCAGCTATAAGTACTTAAAAATCAAATTTGTTCTAGACACATTGCGTCCAATTAATTGAAATTAAAATTTAATGCTGAACTGTGACTGTAGTCACAAAATCTCATGATAGATTTCTATATATAAGTCATTGTGATTTTGAATTATTGCGTTTACATGCGTACATGAAGGTACAGACTGACTGAAAGTAATCCCTTAATGGATTTGGTTTCAAATTTCATAAGTACCTATACTTTAAATATTAAATCTGTTTACCAAATTTTATTCATCTTGATCTCTTTATTTTATTATTATCATATATTATGTATATCGTTATATTCGGATAATTTATAATTAATTAACTCTAATTGGATTTCGTTCAAAATTTGATATAAATCAATAACTGGAGTGCAAGGACTATTTACCAAATTTCAACTGTCTAGCTCAAAGCGTTTATGACTTTTCTTCGCTATAGACAGAAAACGTAATGGCACAAATGCATTTATCGGACTCGGGGGGATTTAACCCTCTGACTGCGTAATTTTATAAAATCACTATTTAGATGCGATGTTTGCAATTAAGTTCAAATATTTTTTAAACAAAGTAAACTGATATATCTTACACGATAATAATATGATATAATAAAAGTCTGTAATAGTAGAAATAAACATTCTAAACAATAAAAAACGGTGTATGCATTAGAAAATGGACTGATTGCCAACTCGCGGAAATAGTGGGATGCGCAACTGGAGGGTTAAAACGTGGAGATTCGTTAAAATCACAAGTTCGAATTTTTTAAGGATTACAATACATTCTCTATACTTTGTACACGAGAAAATGAAAATTATAAATAACAGGAAAGAGAGTGCAGATCTAGTTTGCTTCGAAGATTTCTATGTACTTTTCATGAGTACACTCTCTTTTTGTTTTGATCACCAGATTTTTGGAAAAAAAAATTATTCCTACTTTTCAAGATTTGATAAAAGCTTGTTTTTAGATAAGCTTTTGTTAAAAAATTTTATTATTCATAGCAGCTTTTATAGATGTTGTTTGTTTCGAGAAAACAGCTCGTTTTTATTTCTCGAAAACGTTCGAAATGAAAATGTGTTAAAAATTTGAACCCTAATGAGAAAGTGACGCCCGCGTACATCAAGGCAGCAAAAGTGAAAAAGAAATCGGAAATGTATTTAGAGGTATTTTTTCCTAAATCTTGTTCTTTTAAGCATTTATCTTGAATACGTGCATTTCACATGATATTGCAACTTCACATGGGACAATCAAAGAAAATCAAGTCAAAAGGTAGAATCTGTAAAATCAAATGCCTTTTCAATTCAGAAGTTAAAAGTGAAGAAAAATTTTAATTCAAGCAGTTTTAATCACGCATGTACGCATACACTATTACAAAGGGAAGGAAATGGTGTGGGATTGAAATTTTCATTTCTCTATAATTCTTTCATTATTGAAAAACTTTCTCTTTGACCCACCGGGTGGGGCATCTCAGATATGAGGATGATAGTTGGTTCTCGTCATCCAACTGGACACAAAAATCATGTTTACCCTTTACAGATGATGGGAAGGGCTTCCTACGGGAAGAATTGTATCGTGGCCGGTGATGGTCCTTAGGATTCAACCTTAGTTCCAGTCAATGCTGTCACGGCAGTCAAGAAGATTTTTATCTGTATGTCTCATGGAGGGTAGGAGTAATCGATGTATGATGATTCCTCCCCCTCCCCTTAAGAAATGTATCATTAATTCGTTTTAGAGCTTCGGCTTAGAAACCAGAAATTAATTGATTTGAAATCTGCACTTAAATTCGACAAAAAGAGATTATATTCGCTTTATTGGTTAACGTCAGGAATATATTTTCTTTCGTATTTTTTTCAGGTCTTAAAACATGCATATCATAATTTAATCTATTTTTAAAATTAAAAATGCTAGTTATCAATGCTTTTTTGTATTTCAGACGTTTAAAAATTTCGAATCGAATTGCAAAGAAATCCCAAAACACATAAACACCGAAACAACGACTGAAAATTAACAACTCATTCTAATCTTCCGAAAACTGCTATTGTATTCCAATTTATTCTTCCAAATGAAATAATGAAATATCCTTCCTCTTAATGAAATATTTTCCGTGACGAAATTCTTTAACAACCTCCCAGCAATTGATCTAATTTTATCAAAAACGTTTTTAAACAGGCCTATTCTCTGATAAAGATCCAGAACTTTGCTCAGCGATTAGATCCATTGATGAATACTTCATTATTCCATCCTACGCCCATCTTATCCAAATTCCCTCACACAGCTTGGAGATAAGAGCAGAGTTTAATACGCGGCCCCAAATCTCTTTTAATCTGGGGCTCGGCGGATACCGTCTCGGTAATTATTTCTCCCCATTGTGGAAGGATCTATTAACATTGGTGAAGCACGCTCTCCCTAAGCTACAAGGTACACAAAACTCGCAATTCTTTGGCGCGATATTCAAGCCTTGTTTTTGACAAGAACAACAAAGCGAATGAAGATTAGGGCCGAGGGAATATCTCGCCAAAGATCCTCCATCCATTATCGTATCGTCGCCGGTGTTGCCTAAGGGTTTCAATTATTATTAAAGAGTTTAATCCATCCATACTGCAGCAGAGGAGAGAACAGCGCTGTTTAAAAGATGTCTTAATCGTCGAAGATGTTTTGTTGGAAATTGTTGTCGCCTACTGTTCTGGTTGGGAATTCTGCGTACGAGGATTTCGAAACTTTTCTTGTTTTGGAGCTATTCTTTGAGTGAGGTCAAGGAATGCTTCTGACACCTTTGGATTCTCGGAAGTTTTTAAAAAAACATGTTTACAGAATTTTAGTTGGTGAAGTCGCTCTATTGTTTGGTTGGCGAGTTATTTGAGAAAGTATTCCTTCTGGTTATTCTTAGACGATCCTTTGGCGTCTGATTTTGACATTTTTAGAGGGCTAGAGGAGTTTTAAATTAAGGCCCACAGCATATTTTTTTAAACACGTGTGATAATATTTTTTTTATTAAAAATTTTTTAAATTGTGGAATCTCGTTATTTCAAAATAAAATTAGAATACTTGATGTTCTTTATTATTTTACAAACTTCTATATATTATCTCTTTACACTCGGAAAAGTAATACGATGTATAATTATTCTACTAATATAAGGATTTGTTTATTCCTCGGAAAAATAAATATATATAATCGTTTTAAATCGAATTTCTTTGAAAAATGAATCTACATCTTCTTACCATTCAATAGGCATTTTTAATAATAAAAATTGAAAAATAAATAAATAAAACGTCAAAATGATGCACCGTCTTGAGTGGTGAGTGAGAGGTACTATCCGAGTGCAAAGGGTTAAAAATTATCTTTTCTTTAGGGTTGTAATGGTCTCCAGTCAGGGTCATTGGTTCGGTACTAGATTCCATGAAAGTACAGCTTTTTATTTCGATATAATGCTAGATAAATTCGTCGAGAATATCGCTCTTCCGTTAATGCTAATTAATATTATTATTTGTTCGTTTAGGCATACAGATATTGAAATGAAAAGTTAAGATTAGTTGGATAGGAATTTACTTTATGCTCATTTTAAATATGAGCAAGACAATTTATTCACAGAAAGAAAAAGGTATTTTCGCTTCCTAATTGCAATTAGAACACACTTTTCCAAAATGTTCTGTCAATACATATGAGTTAGGGATTGCAATACCGGTATACCGGGATACCGAATACCGGTATTTTGAGCCATTTGTACAATTTTATAATACCGGTATTCACAAGTTTAAATACCGGTTTTTCGGTTTTTACAAGAAATTTTTAAAATTGTCTCCACTATATGCTCAGGGATCGCGAACATAGCAATATAGTATACGTTTTTGTTTTTATGTCTCCCTAACGGGCGAAATTAATTAACTAATTAATGGCTTAAATCTAAATTGGCGAAACATGGATTATCCATGAAAGAAAATATTGTATCCATAATGACTAATGGAGCAACAGTTATGAAAAAAGTTGGAAAGTTGATTGGTGCAAATCAGCAGTTGTGCTATGCACATGGAATTCAATTAGGAGTAATAGATGTATTATACTAAAAAAATAAAGAACAGAAGAATCCAAATACTGTGGATATAGAAACTTCGGATTCCAACTTTGAAGAGATTAAGAGTGAGAGTGATATTGACAATGAAGATAATAACAGTAATTGTTGAAGAAGTTATTGCTAATGAGGATGAAATATTAACCTATTAAGAATTGCTTCCTATAATTTATAAAGTTCGAAAAATTGTTAAGATATTTAAACGTAAAAGTATAAAGCGTTACGTTAAGCGTAAACGTTAAAAGTATATCGCGCATTTGCTAACAGTACCACTAACTATCGTAGATGGCGAAAGAGCCTTTTCGACAGCTAGTATTTTTTGCACAAAAATACTTTTCAGGCTTAATGACAGTACAATCGATGCATTATGTTTTTTAAGAATCCCATTTCAAAAATTTGTATTAGTACCACAGACTGAATAGTGATATTTACAATTTTTTGTGATTTAAATAAATAAGTTGTTCCCTTACTTTTTTGTGATTCTTTATATACTGTTATAATTTATAAGTTACAAATTATTTTTTGTGATATTTACACTCTCTAATAAAACTGGCAAATAAAACAAAGAAACACCTGCGTTTTCTTTCCTTTTCTAAAATTTCTAATACCGGTATTAAAACCGGTATCCCGGTATTAAGATCTAAAAAATACCGAATACCGGTATTGTAATTTTGGTCCGGTATTGCAATCCCTAATCTGAGTGATAGAGAGTTAATATCTTTTAAAGAGGGTATCATTGATTGTTCTAAAACTCCCTTTTGCAATAGCCAAACACATAGATTCCAACAAAAAAGTGCTTACAATGAAAAAAAAAATATCAATGTAAGACAAGAAGATGCAAAATTTAGGCAAGATGGTTATATATCGTTCCATATGAGTATAAAAGACTTGATGAAGAAGTGTTGATGAGACAATTACAAGAACAGATGCAAATAATTGTGACGGGGAAAAGTAATACCGATTTTCAGATAACGCTTTTTATTTAAATAATACTTTCAAACATGGGAATAGAATGGAAATATATTGTAGATGTAAAATAGAAATATTAACATATCGTTAATTTTTAAGAACCGATTTTTATAACTAATTTATAATTGCCTAATCATGCCTAATTTATATTAAAGAAGGAATCAAATCTACAGTTGATGTTGTTTTATTTCTTTAAGGACAACCAACTATTTTCCCGATATTATTTAAAGAATCTCATGTAAAAGTTCGATTAAGAAAGATGATAAATAAATAAAAGTTGGAAATATTCGTCTATCAAAAAATAATTTTTTACAGACGAGCTCAAACTCAATAAACTCAAAATATAATTTTTGTATTTGTCCTATCTTCAAATCTCTGATTCAATTTTGCAATTTTTCTTTATTTTAATAAAAAAAATTTTCAGTCAGGGAATTTAAAGCTAACTTAAGTACCAAAAACAAAAACGTAGCGAAATCGCAAAAAACCTGCTTAAATTAGCTGTGAAAATGTTTCTACAAATAACCTCTTTTGTATTATTCAAAATAATATTTTTCACAGTTATTGCATAATAAAACGTTGTGTAATTGTGGAAAACATAGTTTGATTTTTTTTTCTCTTGCATAGTTTTTTACTTGTGATATGCATGCTGAAAAAAGATCGTTTGCTTTTATTGCATACCTGAAACCTATATATGTTTATGGAATAAAAATATGTATTTTATTTTCTAAATACCTTGCTCGGAAATAATAATAAAGAGCAAAGAGGATTAACAAGAATAGATTTCAAATATTTTGCGTTTACCGAAAAGATCTGAACTAAGCCTAACAAAATAATTAGTATGAAGTTTATTATCGTTTTCTTTTAGCTCTTTAAGCGACAAAATTTCCAGTTATAAACTGCTGGTGTAATACCATTTTAATTTCTGATTGAAATAAACACGGAAGAAATTATAAGTTTTTCTAGATTTAATTTTCATTATCTTTCTGATTTACAGATATTTCTCATTGTTTATCATAATTAATTTTTTTTTTTACTTCTGAGGTACTTGATAGAATTTTTTTCTAATTCCATTAAAACTTTGTTACACTCTAACAAAATGGTCAAATTCCAGGAAGAAAAGCAAAAAGTAAAGAAAAGAATTTCAAATTTACTCACCTTAAATGGCATTATTTGGTTTTCGTATTCTTATATTTGTAGCTTCGCATCGAGATCTAAATATAGTTGCATAGTTTGGAAAAAAATGATAAAATTCTTTTTTATTGATTGTTCATGCGTAGTTTCTTTTAGGACTTTTAAACACTTTCATTTAACTCGATTTCTGTCATGTTTTTGAAAATTGAGTTTCATTATTATTATTTTTTTTATCTTTTAAAATATAGTAGTTTTGAAATTTTTTACATTTGTGTATCTTCAGTGACATTACACTGCTTTAATATTTTCTCAATTTAGCTACCAGTTTAACAGTTAATTCAAATAGTTTTTGAATTTATACGTTTAATGCCAACTGGCAGCGAATTTGAAAAAAAAATGATTTCAAATGTCCGTAACTTTTATAACAAAAAACCCCTTTATAAATTAAAAGAAAAGATTAAGTAGAAAATAATGCTTAGTGCATTAAAAACTTTTGCTTTCCGTACAATATTAAAAATGTATGTTTTAAAATCTGTTTACATAAAATATACTTTATTACAAAATAATTGAAGTTGGTTTTACCGATATAAGAAGTTAGTATGTGTTGTATATATTGTTTTGGAATAAATTGTTATTCTTCGGATCTAAATGATAATTATACACAAAGGCAAAAAGAATTTTTTTGAAAGTGAATGCTTCATTCTTCAAATCTTTTCTGCTTGTTTTTGGTTTAGGAATAATAGTTTATTTTTTCTCTTTAAATACTTATCAGCATTCTAAACGGCAAGCTTTACAGTATTATTTCAGTAGAATGCAATGTGAATGCTTTATATTTGAGATACTAAATTTAATACTTTTCAGATGAGGAAATGGTGTTATGCTTTTATTCTGTTCGTAGAAATGAGATTTAGAATTGATGGATTCTGAAGACAATGGAACTGACAGTGCTTGTAAAACAAATCAGCCCTTCTATGTGTCAACAAAAACAAATTGATACCATGTGATGTATGAAGCACATTTTTTTTTCTCCAAGAAATGTTTATTCATTTGTTTCTTTTCTTGAGACACTTTCTATTGCTTAGTTTTTCGCTCGAAAACTAAGTTATATAATTAGTTGAAATAAATAGTAAGCGATTATTTTCTGTTTTTAGCTTAAATGCAAAATTTTATATAACCTTTTAATTAGCATGGTTGTTAAGAAGAAAAATGTGTTTTGATTAATTCTTTGAGAAGTCTATTACATCACATGCTTTAATGGGTATTGTAAATATGTCTTCAAATATAATTTTCTGGATAATTATTAAATAAATAAAATAAATTTCTAAGAATTGATAAAATTACAGTTAATTAACTATTTAATTAATACTAACAACCTCATAAAAACTAAAATAAAATATAAAAAATAATTTAAATAAAACTATTGTTGATTTTAAAAAATGGGTGATAAACTTTTAACTATATTTATTCTAATAAAGAAATCGGTCATGAATGATTAGAATTTAAATAGAAAACGATATATAATAAATCAGTTAAAAAATAATAGAAATGCAGAAAATTGAATTTATGTTCTAATGCGAGAATTAGAATATGAAGAAAATGGAAGGCGAACATAAAAAATAATTTAAACAGTTAAATAATTATTTTTATTGTTAAAAATAAGAATAAAAAGGTATATAATAGAATAGAAATTTGAATTGGGGTAATCCACTGCGCATGCATGAGGTTATTATGAATTTATTTCATTACATATTAAATTAAGATTATTGATTTATATCTTTTCTCTGTTTTAGTTTTATGATTAAAATAAATCCATTCCAAAATTATCTCCTTTCAAATATTCGTTAAGCTTTTCCATTTGTGCAGAGCGAATTGTTTTTTAAAGTAATTATTTAATTTGTAGTGCAAAATATTTTAAAGCAAAATAAATATGCATTGGGGAAATATAAATGCAAATGATTTATGTCGAGATTCATGTATGTTATAAAAGTATTTCCTCTTTTCATTTAACTGTAACCTTTTAAAGCAATCATAAATATTAATGAGCAAAAAAAAAAAAAAAAAAAGATTAACAATAAATGATTATTTCTAAAGAAAAAAAAAGAACGACTAATTTTTTTAAACAATTTTTAAAAACTGGTGGAAATATATTTTCAGTTTGTGAAACAAATTTGTTTCTCCCACTAAATAAATGATGCTATGATCAGTTAATTTACCTTCTTATCACCTTTAATCTCTTTTATTTCGTATATCATTAACATACAGACAAAATTTGTATTTACAATTTTTTTATTTAACCCATTTACTTTAATAATAAAAAAAACATATTTTAGAGCTTTCGACGACATATAAAAACATGAAAAATCACAAATTGGAGCATATTTCATGACGTTATTTTTTTTAGTTTGCCTTCGAGCAATATCATAATATGTTTTTTTTTTCAGTTTTTTGGTATTTATGCGATATTGTGAATAAGTATTTGATGAAATACAAATCATTTATATAATTAGTATTATTAAGAAGATAATAAAAAGCAATTTTTTCCATTCTATTTTCAAAGAATTCTATTCATTTGTTTATCCAAAATAAAACTCGAAAATTTGAAATTTATCTTGCCGGATTAAAAGTCAAAAACTATCAACTGTATAACTAATCCTCTGTAATGAAAAAAGTTTTTGTAGAGCAAAACTTGAAGAATTGATGGAAAAAAAAGTAAAATATATTTTTCAAAGATGAATTCCAAAGAAAAATCACGGAAAAACATTTGTACAAAGAATAATAACAAAAAGGAACAGTTGCAGACAAACAAGGGATTAAAACCATTTTTGGATGTTTTGTTTTAAGTATTTAAAAGTTCTATGTTAATTAAACAGAAAGCATGAAGGTAAATTTAGGCATTTTCAAAGGTTCAATTATTATAAAAGATACTTAGCTCTTTAAATTATTAAATATCCTGTAAATTATTCTTAATTTTATCAATATTTATTTAGTTATGATAACAGATTAAAAAGTTATATGACCGATTCCGCCTTTTTTAATTCCAAAATAATAAAGATATACAGTGGCTCAAAAAATTGAGAGTACACCTTACTTTTACTTGATAAATCCGACTTTCAATACAAATAACACATAACCGGGAAGAGCAAACATGTTTTTATTTTTACACATAACAAATGGTTTAATTTAGAGTAAAAATAAAGAAAAATCAACGAAAAACTTCTAAATTCAAAAGTTTTAGAAGCATTTTAAATAAACATACGCAGAAGTTTGCCTCAAAAAATGGAGAATACACCAATGAAATTCTTTTAATATCTCACATAGAAAGAACGTGTCAGTATTTAGTTGCATGTCTTTTGGCTTTTATAATAGCCTCTAAATGTCGTGGTACCGATTCCACCAATTTTTGGTGGTATCTGAAGATATTTTATCCCATTCTTTTTGCACCATTTGTTTTAAATGGTTTTTGTTTCTAATTTTATGTATTTGGACCACTGTTTCGAGTGTGGCCCACAGATATTCAATGGTATTGATGTTGGGGTAATGTGGTGGTGTGTGTAACTGCTGTTTACAATGAAAAAGACACCATATTTTGACGTCACAATCATTCTGTTTGGGGTCGTTGTCCAACTGGAAAATGAAATTTCTATCTAAACTCAGATTTTTAGCACTTTCCTTTAGATTGCTGCGAAGTATATCCAAGTAAACCATATCGTTTATAATGCCATCTATAAAAATTAAATTCCCTACCCAGGATGAAGCCATGCAACCTCAAATCATGACGGAGTCACTATCATGTTTAACTGTAGGAGGTAAATATTTTAGATCCAAATTAGTATTAGTCTTTCTCCATACAGTACGATGGCTGTCACTGCCAAAAATATTGAATTTTCTTTCCTTATTAAATATAGCTTTCTTCCAAAGGTTATTGGTCTTCGACAGATGAGTTTTTGCAAACTTCAGATGTTTTTTTCTGAATTTGCAAGCTGATGAAAGGTTTCTCTCTAACAATACTACTTTTATATCCAGCTTGTCTAATGGCATTTCTCACAGTTTCAGCACTTGCACATCTGCCTATGATTTGAAAAGTTTCTGCAACAAGTTGGAGGAACCCTATGGTCGCAGCAAAGGAAAGTGTTAAAAATTTGGGTTTAGATGGAAATTCCATTTTCCAGCAGGGCAACGACCGCCAACAGATTGCTCGTAATGTCAAAATATGGTGTATTTTTCATTGTAAATAGTAGTTACACACACCACCACACTCCGCCGATATCAATGTCATTGAATATTCTTGGGCCATACTCGAAAAAGTGGGTTAAAAACACAAAATTAGAAACAAAACCCATTTATAACAAGTGGTGCAAGAAGAATGGGGTAAAATATCAACAGATACCATTAAAAATTGGTTGAATCGGTACCATGATGTTTAGAGGTCATTATAAGAACCAAAAGACATGCAACTTAATAGTGACACTTTGTTTCTATGCGTGATATTGCAAAAATTTCATTGGTGTATTCTCAATTTTTTGAGGCAAAATTCTGCGTATGTTTATTTAAAATGCTTCTGAAACTTTTCAATTTAGAAATTTTTCGTTGATTTTTCTTTATTTTTACTCTAAATTAAACCATTTGTTATGTGTAAAAATAAAAACAGGTTTGCTCTTCCCGGTTATGTGTTATTTATATTGAAAGTCGGATTTATCAAGTAAAAGTAAGGTGTACTCTCAATTTTTTGAGCCACTGTAGATAAAACCAGAATAATCTAGAAGACTTATTTATTTTTACTTTTCTTTTTCTTGAATATTTTTATTTGCCCCTCAAATAGTTTTTAAATGAGAGATGCTCACATGTTAAGTTGATATCTCACTTAATTATAAGTGAGATATCAACTTAAGTTATGTCCTTTAATCATCTCAAGTAGGAAATCGTCTACCCTATCAAGTGATATATTCTAAATGGAAGAAGGCATCATAGACTCATGATTTAAAATTATGATATTAAAAGTTATTTATTTAAATAATCACTTTAAAATAACTTTTAAATAATTATTCTAACATAAAATTCAACTACCGAAAATACTAGCAATACGTCAGCAATAAAGACGAAATACTTCAGAAAATACTTCAGCAATTAAGACGAGGAATTGCTAGTGTAGCTATCTAGCTTGATTGTTTATGTTGCAATGTTGGCGGCATATTTTATCACACCAGAAAGTTGATCACTACCTCAAACTGTGCTTCAGTTAGAGAGCAGTTTAAATTGCAGCAAATAATAAAATGCATCTGTATCAGATCTTGTTTTGCGAACCTTTTTTTAAAGAGCCAAGTTCGTTCAACAGACTAGTCAAAAATTTCCATAATAAGATTCTTTCGTTTAACCTTAAAATCAATCCGTTTAAAATGAAGGTACATACAAATCTGCTTTTGTGTGGCCTTTTTTATGTGGTATATGAATTCTAATAGTGTTGGCCTTATTACACAATTTTGTTCCAATAATCCAAAATGAAATAAATAATATAATTCCAAAAATAAATCAACTCTAATTCTTCAAGTGATGCAAATGATTTTGAACCATTTCATCACACGATGCGTGTTTTGTATTACGGTGAGTAGTATTGAATTATGTGCATTTTGAAAAATTTTCCATGTTTAAAATGAGTAATTGAATTATTTGTATTATTTGGAAAGAAATTTCTCATTATTTCGGAAATCTCCGACCAATTTTTTCTACGTGAGATTTTTTTTTGTGCGGTTCTCTTCCACTGCGTAATTTTTTTTATATATGTAGTAAAAAATGTTTGTTATAGCTATTTATGAAATTTTGGAATATTTTTTTGTACGATTTCTTTTATGGGGTTCCTATTCAGTGCACAAAATCAGGTTTGAGTGTATTGCATAACATTGCGCATCAAATTAAAGCTTAAAGCTTGTGAAAATCTTAGAAATAGTTTAATTTGTCATACCTTCAAGAACAAAGGCCGAATTCATAAAAGGAATGAAAAAAAAATTATTTCAGAATTTCCCAAAATACATTCTTTTACACACCATTATAATGACTTTTCAGATTGGAAAGGAGATTTCATTTCAGTATATTATATAACAGAAAGTCTACTAGGAATGTCTCCAACAAATTGCCAACTGCCTCATTCAATTCGGAAAACTATCAATTTTTTCCAATTTCTCTCATTTCCTCGTTACACAACTTTGTAGTAATCCAATGGGAGAATTCTATTTATTTTTTATTGTATACTTTTATAAAACGACATACGTTTTATATTTTGCTTCATCGCATAGTGGCAAGAACCAAATGTGAGTTGTTGAATAGTGCATTTTCCTATTGAACTCTTTTATAACAAATTTTACATTGATCTATCATCTCTCTCTATATTGTTACAAAATTTTTTCTCTACAAATGCCACCAATCAATCGTTATGACGCAGCGCATTTAATCGCTAGGTCAGCAGCTTGCTTGCTGTCTAATCCTCCAAGATCTCTTACTTGTCGGCGACTCCGACTACTCTCACACACCACTTCCCTGCAGCTTCAGAGACTGCCTGTCTTATATAGTTCCGGGAGGCGGGGCTAGAATCTTCCAGACCAATCAGGGCGTATATGGGTGTATCTCGGTTCTTAGTGGATGGATCGTGAAAGTTCTCGAACTTTCCAGTATGATCCATTTAGTTGCCAAACTCGCCAAATTCGTCGCCAAATCGTCGCCAAGCTCAGCACGCACAAGACAGATCTTACAAAGGTTTTAACGGTTTTTCCCAGGATGACACTATTCGTACCGGGTAGCAAAATTACAGATTTGTAACAATATATATAGAGAGAGATGAAGATTTGTTTGGTTATCTTTTGTAGAATTATGCACTTTCGTTCTGAAGCGGAAGAAGAAGAAAAAGAAGAGGAAAGAGAAGCAGAGAAAGATTTGGCCTGATAGCGTTGTAGGACGTGACTTCAAAGAGTTTCAGTAAGTGCCTGTGCCGATGCCTTAATCGACGAGATTTTGCTTCTGGCCAAGATTATGGAACTAAAGGTGGATAACAGTGACATGGATGAGCTGGTAAAAGAACATAACCAGAACTATCGAAGAGTTTATGGAACTGCATTCTATGACATCAAAAAACTGCGGTGGAGATTTGACCAGGAGGCGAAGAAAGAATAAACACAACATATCGACAACCTTCCAATGAAATAACGGAGATATTGTAAGCATGAGAAATAATCAAATCTTATGATGAGAAGCATCGCCCTGATAAGGCAGAAGTTGTGCCCATTACAAATTCAGTTAATGATAATATTGTGCCTTCCTTTAGCCAGACTTCGAAGCGTAGCCAAAGATAAATGTCTATAAGCCAGTTAACAACTACATTACACGAGCGAACGCTTTTGTATCATGGTTTAGTTACTGGACTGCGAACCACAAGGTCCCAGGTTCTATCCTTCGTGCATTACATATCGCTAAATTGGTGACCCGGACGTGATATAAGCCAGTTAACAACTACGCTACACGAGCGTATGCTTTTGTATCATGGTTTAGTTACTGGACTGCGAACCACAAGGTCCCAGGTTCTATCCTTCGTGCATTACATATAGCTAAATGTCTTTAGACATTTTTCGTGTAAAAAAAACATATGCATTATAAATAATAAATTACGTTATTATAAATTTATTTGAGTAATTTTTTTCAGAATGGAGCTCATTGTCCTATTTTACATTTATTTTTATGGAAAAAAATTGTTTCGTTTAATAATTGTTTCACATTATGAGTAAGATTCAGAAACGAATCATGCTTAAGAAGCATGATTCGTTCCTGAATCGTAAGCATGATTAAATTCATGAATCTTAAGCATCTTCATTCCTGCTTCTTAAGCATGATTCGTTCCATTGTATTTTGACCTAAGTGGTCAAGATTTTATGTGTTTCTAAAGTACGCCAACTCTTATTCGAAATCGAATTCACAGTTTTGGAAAAATGGAGCTAGTATCGTAACTTTTATTTCATTTTCCTCTTTTCTAAGAATTCATTCTCAAGTTCATGAAGGGAAGAATCAAGGATACTAAAAGGTTAAATTTAGAAATGCAAAGAAAAAAAATAAGAGTAGTAAATAAATGCGAAGCCAAAAGAAGAAAAAAAATGTTGCTACTTTTTCTCAATAAAAAAAATCAGCCCCTGAATTTTTTTTTTTATTGAATCAGAGCAGATTCCGAAGAAAGTGTTCTACTATCTAGGCATTTCTGCGAACTGTTTCAAGAATTTTTCTATGATTCTTTTTATATGGCAATGGCAACCTGAATAGAGGCTCCCGAGAGGTTTGGCTCCGTCGACTCCAGCGCCCTCTGGAGGAATCAGGAAGCGATTTCAATCAACGTGTCATTTTTGCACGATCGTTCGATCCAACCTGATGTTTCGTAGAAAATGCACGAAAAAGAATTTGCTTTATTTTGTAAGAACTATCGCTCTGCATGGTTTAAAAAAGCGTGCTGGAAATTTTCGGAAGCAAAATAATGTTAGAAACTTTATTTAGTTTATGAAAAAGAGTAAAGCAAGTATCAAAATGTTCTATGTAAAAGCTTTTGAGGAAACTTTTAAAGCATTATTCTTCACTCACATAAATCGTTAAATAAAAAGTGAGAAAACTTCAAGTTGTTACTATTTACAGAAAGAAAATGTTGTATTCGCTAGTTTTCGAATAAATTCAATAGAACGTAAAATGATAGGAAGATTCAATACTAGTAAAACAAATATACTATTGTAAGCAAACAAGAATGAATTGCAAGTCTTATAAAATTTTTCATTAAAGTATTATGTAAGCCTTAATCGAAAATAACAGCAGCTTCATTTTGGCTTGAAAAAGAAATTCCTGTAAAAAGCGAGGAACATATTTGCTACTAAACGATTTGCTTTACATATGACAGTTTTATATTTGGCAACATTGTATAAAGACGCGAACGGAAAATTAAAACAGTGACATCACTAAAGGAGAAGAAAAAGGGATGCTATTTTGACATATTCTAACGAGCATGAAATAAATATGCAAATGACCAACTCTAGTTTAAAAGGGAGAAACTGATTGAATGGCAGACGATTCTTTTGTCATTCCAGAATGTGGTCTCACCATCGTTGCCACAATTTAAAAATAAATTTTAAAAATTATATAAAGATAGATAAGTTAAGCTTAGAAATGTTGCTATATTTATGTTACTATATTTCGGACAAAAGTGTTCCTTAAAATTTTCTTTTGAAATCATTCATTTTCATTTTTTTTTTTTTTGAGATTCAGAATCAGAAAGAATTAATCCTATACCTAAGAAGAATTATCTAGCTGTAATACGATGCATTTGATGTTTAGCTAAATATTACCTAACTAAAAAAATTTCTGAATAATACAAATACCCTTAAAAGCCGCCTAATCTTATTATACCACTTTATAATAAAACTATCGAATAACAATGCCGATTTGATAACATAGCTATAAATTTCCTGAGTAATAAAAACGCCATCATCTTGATCATAGAAATGACAATGAATTCAAAGAAGGCATACATAAAATTTCAATATCGCATAGTTCTTTTCTACGAAATAATTAAATAAACAATTTACTAATCACATCAGTTAAGTAACAAATGGAAATGCTATTTAACAAGATATGACGACGTGTCAAAAGTAATTCGATGAATCCATAAAAACTGTGACACTGATTTCGCTGATTACCCTAACTGGGCCACGAGATTGTTTAAACGAATTTCGGCAAAATAGGGTAATTAACAGTCAGAGCCTAACAGAAGTAAGAGAACAACCAACTATTGGATTCGTTTCCTTGCTTTGGAATTCAAGTTGTCCCGGAGCAAATATTACTTCCTCAGTTTCTTCGAGAAACTTCGTGGTTTCGTTTTAATCTCGGAGGTCCGAAATATTGTTGCCAGTTTACTCACGCATATGTATTTCTCGAGGCTCAAAATACTTTCCGAGCAATTGTGTTAAGTAGAAACCTTTGGATGTTTGAAGGGAATATAATAAACTGTTTTATCTCTCATTCAAGATCTTTTGAAGTATATATTCGAAGAACGAGCTAAATAAAGATATAATTTTTGATGAAAAAAGGGATGGCAAGGGTTACACTGACCTCGATAAAGGTAAGAAAATATTACAATTTTTTTTATTCGAATTGAAAATGATGAACAAAAATAAGGTTACTAACTTCCGCAGGACGATTTGTTAAGGTGTTGTTTTTGTAAATCTTATAACTTTAAACAATCAATTCTTGTCTCTATAAATTTATTTCGTGCATCTCGGAAACGGCTCTAACGATTTAGATGAAATTTTATTTTTAAGACTACTTATATAAATTTCTTTCCTGAAAAACGCGAGTTTAAACACACACGCACACGCGCGCGCACACACACACACACACACGCGCGCGCATGTTCACGCACATCATAAAGGCATGAAACACGCACACACACGTACACGTACACACACTATAAAGGCATGAAACACACACACACGCACACACACACATACTATAAAGGCATGAAACACACACACACGTACACGCACACACACACGTACACGCACACATACTATAAAGGCATGAAACACACACGCACACGCACGCACGCACGCACACACACACACACACAGTTTGTTTTCATAACTAACGAATAGATCCTTTTTCTATCTTCTTTCACGCTGACAATGTCGTATAGCGTCATCTCGTAAATTTTTCTGATACTTGCATGTTGTCATAGGATGATAACCTACTGGTGTATCAAAATTTTATCCGAATGTCGCTATATGACATTTTCCGAATACGAATACATTCGGCTCATATCCAATAGCAACAACGCAATTATTATATTAACCAATTCAAATACATGTTAAAATAAGTGCATTCATGATTTTTTTTTATTTAAATGACGAATTTTCACATGTAAGTAAGATTAAAAAATATTCATATGTAATGAGTATGTAATTCGTATCAAAATATTTTATCAAAAAAAAAATATATATATATCCGAGCGAAGTTTGGTTTTTCTGGTACTACACTAAATCTTTTTCACACTTAAATGTATTTAAAAGAAATCAATAATTGATAAAAGAGTACCTTAAATGAAACTCGACTGTTTTAAGATACATGGTATCCATAAAATACATTTCTGGATCTAGCAGCAATTGGCGCAAAAGTAACGTTATGAAATCAGGTTTTATACACACACTGTAGAAGGTATGGAAAGATGTATTTCAAAAAAAAAAGTCAACAAAGTTATAAAAGATTTCGGCTCTATCTGACCGAAACGGGTCTCTAATCACAATAAAGGTATGAAAGATGAATTAGGCAGTATTTCATTGATTTCGACTAATAAATAATGCAGATACAGAAATGAATGACAAACAATATGAAACTCACAAAATACGGTCTCATTAATTATCTTTAGGTATATATGAGTCAAGTGCAGTATTTTTCAATGTGCCAGCCTCCACTGTGTGTCAGATCCTGTATGGAAGAATTCTGGATGTCTTTTTAGATATTCATTTCTCTATGTCTTCCACAGATTGTATATGAAATGTGGTTTCATCCCATTCATTACTTTTGGAAGAAAAAGTTTCCTAACAGATAAAGTTTTTTTTTATTTGTACCAAGTACCTACAGATAGCTACCTACATATAGCTAGCCTATACTTTTCTACTGTAATTATTACACTGCTCCCTATTGCTGAAATATCTCCTGGAAATATATTTGTGTTATATCTCTTCTTTTGTTTCAGATAATCCATTTTTCCATCCATCCAAAATAAAAGAAAATCCATAAGATGAAATTAAAAAAAAAGAAAAGAGGAAGGTTCGTTGTTGACAGTAGTCACATGTTGGATAACCATTCAGAGAGTCAGTGGCGAGGCCTTCATAGTATTGTCCTTTCATATCACTTTCTTTAAACGATTCATTACATAAAACAAAAGCTTAATGTTTATTCTTTGAGTTATTTTAAAGAATTCATGCTTAAAGATTCCCTGCTAGCAACTATCGGAAGTGGTCTCTTCTAAACTTTCTCGCATACTCTCTAAATATTATTAACTGCATACATTGGCGAGCAGTAGTTCTAAAAGGATTATAGTGCGTGATCTTTGGCGACCATTTTGGCTAATCGCTTAGTACACAAACACCAGAAAATCGGATATTGGATATCATTTTCTCGAATGATTGAAACGAAAAATATGATTGAAATTGCAATTATATTCACAGGATTACATATTGGATTTCATAGATTTAATTTATTGTATTTTTGAGATATCGCGTTTAACTTTTTGTCAAAATACAGAGCTACAGACGGACAGACTTCATGCCAATATATTTCATTCAAAATTTGATTGAAATCTACAAATTCGGTCATAAGTTAATATACAAAATTTCATCCTTCTTGCTCAAATTGATTTTTGATTCATCGTTGTTCACAGACAGACAGATAGACAGACACGTGCCAAAAACGTGTTTGTAGCATTGAAGGATATCTGGAATGTGGAGATCCGTGAAGATCTCGACTTCGAATTTTTTGACGATTAAAATGTTTTTTCTATTCTTCATATACGAGAAAGTAAAAATACTATATGTTACAAATTTTGTTGTATAATGCCTTTGGCAACATTTATTTGAAATATCATGGACATTATTTTTTACATTTAAGTACATATAAGAAGTATATATATCTCAGTAAAAGACAGGCTCTCCTCTATAATGACATATATTTCTTTAACTTCTGCAGTCTCATAATGGAATTTTTTTGTTATTTGATACAAAGAAAAACTAGTTGTCTCAAGAAAAGACTAATGTTCTTTTCTTGCATTCTCTGTAGCATGATTTTGTTACGTTTTGTTATTTACAAAGAAGTAACTAAAATGCAAATGACTTAAAATTTGATCTATCTAATGCTGGCACACATTTCAACATTTGCATTTTTATGAAATTACGATCTCGCGTTCTTGGCGACTTCTTTAAAACAAAGAAGGACTAAACGGTTTACAAAAGCGAAGAAAAAGTTATTTTACGACATTGGCTGGGAAATATATTTTTTTGGCTTTATGTAAAGGCCTTTAGAGTTTTTAGAGCTAATTTTTTATTGTATTAGCAAATATATTTTAAGACTTTAAGATTAAAAAAGCATTATTTTTAAACAAATCTTTATTGAACTTCAATTGCTTTATTTTTGTAAATATGTAATTGAATAATCTATTTTTAATCGCTTTTTTGTGCCGGAATACTGACATTTTATACATAGTGTATTCCTTATAAAAATATAGAACTTAAAAATTTAAACACTTTATATAAATTGATAGCTGAATTTCATTCAGTTTCACCTCTATCTTCAGTTCTACCTAGGACCTCTATCTGGTAGTGAAATTGAGAAAAGTTGATAAAAATTTAATAAAAAAAGCGATTAACGTTGCAAGTACAAAAAGCGAAATTATGAGGTACCTATCTATACTCACCCTCTCTCCTCACACGCAATCACGTACGCTCGCTCGCGCGCACACACACATACGTACACGCACAATAAAAAATAAATCCTTAGAACGTTAATTAAGTTAAAAAAATGTGCTGAAAAATCAAACATAAATCGACGGGTTATTAAAAGAACTCGTAATGTGTTATGCCAGGAGCCTCGAATTACTTGTATCCACCACCTCACAGTGGTGTGCCGTGGAAGTTTAAAGGATATTGGCATAGGGATCGATCTCATTATCTAAACACGATTCAAAATCACAAGATTAGTTCAAGAAAGCTCGAAGTTTAAAGATTCTCAATGCGATTCATATGGTGCTTGTTACATAAAAAATGAAACCATTCGAAATTATCCAAGAAATATGACATCATTCGAAAAATGCAATATTCTCCTATTTAAGTCCTCGTTCTTTGTGATAATCACAACAAAACAGCTTGATTTGAAATAAATTGTAATGAATAATTCAAATCATTAACTACTTAACGTACATTGATGGGTTTGACTCGTTCATCAACCACCCGGGGGGCACCTCGAAAAGAGGATGAGATGCTTCCGGTATGGTGGTTGGATTTCACCAACCTGGAGGGTACACAAAAAGGTGGGGGATATGGCTCCTCCCATCGATGGCGGGACGTACTTCCTTCGGGAAGGGTTGTACCGTGGCCGGTGATGGCAGTTCCCGCCAGGGTTTCTGTTGCGGTGGTCCGGTCATCCAGTATTATTTATCCGTGTGCCTTCGGGCGGGTTGGAGAGTCAGTGATATGACTTGACTCGTTCATCAAAGATTGTTGATATTTAAGAAAGTATTTAAATCATAGCAGTGATTAATTTAAAAAGTAAAAAATCATTTACACATGATTAATAATTCAGTTAACTATGTGCCTCAACAATAATAGGACCCTTATTGTTATTGAAAATACTCATCTTCAGCAATCAACTGTTTGACAACCAACTTACGAGTATCAATTTATTCATCTTAGCTTACTATGGTCGATTGCATTTTATCAAAATAAAAGATTATGCTACTTCAGCTATTTGTGTCCCAACCACATTGAGATCTTCATTATTGTCGGAAATCACCATCGGCGGTCAGCTGTTTGATCGCCAAATAAATAGTAACAATTTAGTCATCTTAATTAATTATGATCGATTACATTTTATCACAACAAAAGATTATGCTATTTCATTACATCTTATGCGTTCCCCCACATTGGGACCTTTGTTATTATTGAAAATAATCCTCTTCAACGATCAATTGTTTGAGCGCCAGTAATATCAATTTGGTCACCGTAGCCAACTATGATCGATAACATTTTAATCTTTTATCACAATAAAAGTTATATTATTTCACAGTAATATAACATATTTATAGTGCGTTTAAACTTACACAATAAATACTGAGCATTACACTTATTTAACTATGCTTTCAAAATGACGAGACGAACTGCGAAATAAGCCTGGAGAAATCAATCCAGTTGTTCTATTAAGTTTTATAATGGCAGTTTTTGCAAAAACTTATCAGTGTTAATCAGTTTTCATATGAAATAAAATAAAATGAGTTCTGAAGTTGGGGCTTTGTTTTTTACACCATAGAGAAAGCATAGTGAAGTAGTGATTCCCACATATCTGTTTTAAATGGTGGAAAAGAGGGACTTATCTATCCAGCGATGACAAGTCTGAGTCACGAGCTTTCATATAAAAATTTATCGAAATAAGATAAGTTGGAACTGGATGACTGGTTTTTGATTTTCACAATTATTTCAGATATTTAGTTGATAATAAATGTTCCATGCAAGTTGAGTAATATAATCGAGAAGCGAAATAAAGTGATATGTTTATAGGATGAGAGAAATAAATATAATAAAAATAAGCCAATGAATAAAGAATGTGCTAATATAATAAAGAATGTTGAAAATGTATTAGTATAATAAAGAATGATGAAAATGTGTTAATATAATAATGATGAAAATGTGTTAGTATAATAAAGAATGACGAAAATGTGTTAATATAATAAAGAATAATGAAAATGTGTTAATATAATAAAGAATTATGAAAATAATAAAGAACATTTTCGTGATTATTGACAATATACCGTCAGACTACTTTTAGAATTACCAAAATCAACACATATATAAGTTTAAAAATGAGAATATACATCTAAAGCAGAACTTCTCCTTTTTTTATATAAAACTGCAATTAGAATACCGCTTTTCTTGAATAACATCTGAAAATATATTTGTACAAAAATTATTTTCATGCGATTTAAAAAGCGATATCAATTTTACTATCGCCAAAGTTTTTAAAGAAGCTTGATAATTTTTCAAACTATTCTTTTGGATAATTTTCAACAATATTTTTATAGTATTAAGAGAATTCAAACCATTTTTATACTTTTATAAAATATTTAATCTCGCGATATTCGTTCATTGTTATAAATTAAAGAGGGAGAAATTTATTAATTATCTGACCGATTTCCATTAAAAATAAGGCAATGAAGTTGTAGTACTGCGAAAAAATAATGTACAGTTATAAGACTGATTAATAAGACAGTTAAGCATTTTATGGTCTAATGATTTTAGGGAAATAGACACCATTAGAAATGTTCAATTTCGTAATAAAAAGACCATCTGGAAAGGTAATTAAGGTAATAAAAAGTAACATAATTAAAGTCCATCGCAATTTGATGCTCAGAATGCTGAGATCAAATGAAAAATAGAATGAAAATATCTTAATTGCATTACATTTAGCAAAACTTTCATATTAAGGAATATCGTCTGCAAAATGAAGGCTTTTAGCAGACTGTTTTGAATTTGATTTTATAGAGAAAACGCCAAAAGCATTTTACAAAACAATTCAAAATAACTCGGTTTCCCTTTTTCCGATTATATTTCTATAAGAAATAACTATTAATTTCTAAAATCTATTAAAAATTTATTTATTGCTATACAGAACAAGAAAGTGAATACAGCTTAATATAGATTAAATGGCCAACAAATAAATTCAAATTCATAAGTCGTCATTATACATTTAAAGAGTTTTAGAAGCAATCGTAAATACTTGATTTTGTCTTCTAATGGATGTTTTCCATAATTTACATAAAGAATTTTGTTCAATAATTTGAAAAGCTTTTGCTTACAGTTAACTTTAAGCAATTCTTTTATAAAAAATAATTTCAGTTTGGAATTTCTCCAAGAAAGTTGGTTTATTCTGGAGTAATTTGCTAAAAGGAAGATAAGTCGGAAGGATGTTTTTATTTGTCTGTTAATGTTAGGCCTTGATTATTTTCGCAATCTTAGTTTTGGCATCTTGTTAAAGTATGTTTGCTCATTACTTGGTAGATGATAAAATTTTTCTTTTTTAAAATATACCGTAAGGAAATTGCCCAAATAAAGAAAATTCTTATATGTACGATAAATATTTAGATTGAAATTAAAAAAACATTTTTCAATGTCGATAAAAAGGGAAAAAGAAACTAAAATTTTTAAAATGAAAAAAAAAAAATACTACCATTGTGTTCCTTTCAAAATATTGATTTTACATGACTTTCTCAATTCACCATTGCAAGAGATTTATTTAATGGTTAAATTTGTTCAGATTTTATTTTTAGGTAAATTAATGCACGAAATATAAATAGAAGAAATGATAAACGGTTGCAAAAACAAATTTTTTAAAGAGATAATCAAGCTTTAAAGGTTTTTTTTTAAGAATATATTTTGTTCCATGTAATTATGGATACAAAAGACCTAATCCTATGTAATTCCACAATTTTGCGACTTCTACTCCCCGTATATAGTTTTAAAGAAATTTTATAGCATCCTTTCTATTAAAAATCTCATATATTAATTGCAGTAACATTTATAGTCTAAATATATTAATGTAATAAAATCTATTCATAACAAGATTGTTAGCAGTTATAAAAATATTGTTTTAAACAGTTTATCATTATAGACAATCTGCATTGTACATTCAGCTATTCAATGTATGGTTGCATGCTTTAATATACTAACCGATTTTATTACTCTTACTGATTTATCTACAGATATTGGGCAGATATAAAATTGTATTTTATAAACTTAAATTTATTTAATTTAAAAAAACTTTAATGTGTGCAATTTCGTTAAAATTTTTACTAGCACTATAAAAGTGCATAGAATTTAGACAAAAGGAAGAAAGCCATCCATTTCTAGCTTTTAAATATTTCCTGACTAGCAGAGAAAAAAAAATGTTCTTTTTTTCAGAAATCATTGGTTTATTAATGTGTAACTTTTGAACATTTTAAAGGACCAATGAACGTACTGTAAGTTCGTTTAGTTTAGTTTACTTATATTAACGCCCCATTTCAAAGCAACACTAAGGCTATTTTGGGATGGAATTTATAATTTTCAACCTTGATCAGATGACTAGGACGATACCAGAGCTAGCACCTCCTTTCTCCAAACTTCCGTACCACACCAGAGTGAGGACATTTGGTCCAGATGGATTTAACGTGAACCAGATCCTTTACACGATGGTTCTTCGGTGGAATTGGGTCTCGAACCTGCAACCCTCCGTTTCGTAGCTAAGACTTTACTACGCGACGACCTAATATTGTAAGTTCATCGAAATATTTTTGTGTAACTTTGTCAACATCGCTGTTTACGCATCTTTGAATAATCTTTTCTTAAATTCACATTACCTTTTTTTTCTCGACAGCTTTTTTAATTTCTTTTCTTTTTTACAAAAAAAGTAATTATCGTCGTGCGAGAAATTCCAAACTTTGCAACAATCGTAGTTAGTACTTGATCAATTTCTGATATCGTTCATAGCTTTTCTTTAAAAGTAAAATGGTTTAAGAATTGGCAAGGCTATAACATACATAAAACGAACGTTCCCCTGCTGGTGTGGTGTGAAAGTTTGCAGGGGCAACCAACTCAGGTGTCGTCCTCGTCATCCGACAGCGGTTCAAAATTATGAGGTCTGACCCAAAGTAGCGCTAGTATTGCTTTAAAACGGACCGTTAATATAATTGAGCTGAACAGAAAACGAACTTCAAGTTGTCAACCTGAAGTGTGAACTGCGAATCAGCACGCATAACGACAATACCCACTTGGAGGAAGTAGCAAAGTCTCAGTAGCTCGAAACTGGATGACAATGCAGTTTTAACTTGTTTTTTCGTCTGTCTGTTTGTTCCGTATAAATTTCGAATCGATTTTAAACTAATTTAATAATATATGATGAGCCAAAGAATCGAAACTTTAAGGTGTATGTACACAATTAAAACTTCGAAAATCGTTCAAAATATCGAATATTTTTTTTATTGCTTAATAATGTTCTCTGATCCTTTAGCTTTCAAACGATACCAAGATGTTGTCAATTTTCGAAATATTTCTCGAGTTATAATTATTTTTCTTGAGGTGCTTTCATTAAAAACTCTAGTTACGGATTTTTTTAAAACTCATTTTATGAAGAATGATATTATCCCACTATACTGCTTCATTCAAACAATCATAACTCAACAAGAAATGAACCCAAAACAATTATTTATATATCAAAATAAACTGTATGAAATAGCGAATGTTTTGTGCTTCAATCAAAGTTATATTTATAGAAATAAATTTTTAATAGCTATTTAAAAGTTAAAACGACAGAAAAAAATCACGCTTTTTCTATTCATCGTTGATAAAAAAGTTGTTAAAAAAACTATATATTTTTATAACTTGATTGAGGCAGATAACATGAAGATTAATATAGGCATCATTTCCAACTAGAATTGTGTGTCTGTACAAATTAGAATTTAAGATATCATGTTTCAAAAAATATGCTAATTAGCTCATTAAATATTAATTAATTAATTAATAATGAGTGTAATATGGTTTTTTTCTCACTGAAATAAGTTTAAACATATATTAATGATCAACTGTAAAAAAACTGGATTTTTAAAGTTAAAATTAAAAATTTTTTTTTTTTAGTGTGTACGTACACCTTAAATCTAGCCCATAATTGAATGACAGTGCGATATTAATTCACTTTCTAGTATGTTCGATGCTAATTTTGTCATCGGGTGTAGCTCATAGGGAAGCTAGTTTAAAATCAATAACATTTCACACATAGATGAGTAAAAAGCAGAAAATATTTATTTAAGAAAAAAAATGTTTAATATAACACTTTTTAAACCGGATTAAAAATTATAACATAATTTATCTTAGAGCCATACAGCTTTTCCTGAAAATATATAATTGTGAAATTTAAAAAAAAATTCGTAATCAAAAAATTTTAGAACAATTTTTACGGAGTTAGGAACTTTAATCGAGTTAGGGAAAACTATTTTATATTTTTTAGTCTGTTTTAAAAATGTGGTGTACTGATTTTTTAAAAATTTAAATGATAATTTCGTTGCAATTTTGGAGCAAAAAGTTTTTATATAATTTTAAAATTCAAAAAATTAAATAATCAATGAAACATTTCATTACAATTGTTATTATAGTTTTTAGTAAATTTTTCATTTAATTTTTTGTTTTAAAATGCAACTAATCCTTTAGAATACTGTATGATTAATTATTATTAACTAGAGTTGTGGGTTCTAAAACTTGTTAAGTGGTTTGTTGAAAAGTGTACAGTATATATATATATGAGTGTGTGTGTGTCTTTACTTTTTCTTTCAAACTTAAACATTAAGTTTAGGTTTTCCCTCTTTGGGTAAATATAGGTATTCCTTATGCGTTAATTTACTTTTTGGGTTATAAATAAATGATGGGAAAACCCCGAGTATAGAGATTGGTTTAAAATAAGTATAAAAAATATTAATATTTTTTCAGATATTTGTGGAAAATTAATATATTTCGAAAAAGGAAACGTGGCGCATAACCGGATAAGAATTTTAATATACCATTCGTGAATAAGAAGACCCAATAAGTTATTTGAGAGAGAGAATTAATAAATAAATCAACTGCATCCAGTGACATATTCTTTAATTAATTTCGAGAAGCCCATGCATTTCGAAATGAATTTCAATAACTCTCCAAATACGATCAAATATTTTTATTTGTTGCTAGGCAATAGGCAACCACCTGTCCGATGCGAAACTAGTTCGATAAGAGTTATTTTCATCGAAGATTTTCTTAAAGTATTTTTTTTTAGCGCATAAAAGTACTAAGAACTTATTGTTTGCATTGTTTAGATATATTTCCGATTATTTAAAGAATTTAGATTTAGTCACGCAAAAAGGTAATACGTTTCTGTCATACATTATGACAGCATTTAAATATTTGTTTGTATTGCACGATATCAGTGGAGCAAAGATTCGATTTGCTATTTTTGTTTGCATTCATGAAATTGATATGGTTTTTTTACTAGATACTATAAAAGTTGAAAAACAAAATTTAGCTAGAACAAAACAAATAAAGTTGAAAAAAATTGGAAGTAAGTTGAAAAAATTTGCAATAAAGTTGGAAAAAGTATAAATATTGAAAAACAAAATTTAGCTCATTTTAGAACAAAGATTTGCAACGTCACAGACATGAAACAAAAAGAACTTTTCTCCAGAAAATTTCAAATGTGAATAAATATTTCTCTGTTAATTTCTTTTTAGGTTGATGGAATGGTTTTTTTATTGATTCAATAATTGAACAATGAAATAAAACCAGCGGGAGTAGTCTCTCCAAAATTTTTCGCATATCTATACTTATAATAAAGCTCAATGTGTGTGTGTGTGTGTGTTGGCGCTCTACAAGCCAGGTCATTTGACATACAGCTATCAAATTTGGTACATGTATACTTTAGAGGTCGGGAATGTGCACCTGGGGTCCCTTTTTTTTGAAATTTTAATTATTAATTAAAAAGTAACTTTCCCGCCAGAAAAATCTTCCATTTTCCCCACCGCCAACTTTTCCGCCAAAAAAAAAATCTTCCATATTCCCCACCGCCAAATGAGTAAGGCTTTAGTTCTTTTTTTCTCCCAACAGTAATAAGGCTAGGGTTAACATTTTTCGGCGGATTATTTCAAACGATTCTGTTTATTTTCTTAATGTTTTATGCATTTAAAATTAAACATTGTTAATTAATCCATGTTTCAGATTCATTCTGAAGTACTTTTGAATTAAAATAACACAGAATAAAGGAAATTAAAAATGTATAATCTGCATAGCGTTACCCCAACTGGCGTAGAAAAATTCACGCATTTGCATTAACGTAACTGGCGAAGAAAATTCACGCATGCGCACTCTGTTCTGATTGTTGGCATGACAACCGACGGATGATTTAAATTATTTTTAGGTTAGTTGCATGCTTTTGTAAGTAAATTGTATTTATGTTAGTTATATATTTTTTGTATATGCTTATAATTTTAAGTACATCGTTTTTTAAGTAGTTTTTTTTAACCTGTTTTCAATGATTTAAATTATTTTTAGGCTAATTGCATGCTTTTGTAATTAAATTGTATTTTTTTAGTTATATATATTTTTTGTATATGCTTATAGTTTTAAGTACATCATTTTTTAAGTAGTTTTTTTAAACCTGTTTTCGACCGATTATTTTAAACGATTCATTTTATTTTCTTAGTGTTTGATGCATTTAAAATTAAACATTGTTAATGAATCGATCTGTTCATGATGTATCTGAGAAATTTTTGTTGACAAATTCTTGAGATATTACATAAATTAAGAACGATATTCTTTAGTGCCCATAAAGTTTAAACGCTCAGTGACTCTGTTATCAGTAATCATATTATTAAAAAAAATGCTTTGTTTCAGTTAAAAATATTATTATATTAATTGCAGATTAATCATTTACACTTTAATTTAAAGCATAATTTCTACGAGGGATAACAGAAAATTAGAGAGATACATATCACGCTACGACTGAAGGCCTTTATAATATTATGAGTGATTTATATGACTATCAAAATTTGAAGTTTTAAAATATTTTGCTGAAGAATCTATTAAAGTTGGAATTGCTTAAAATATTTAATGGTACGACCGCTGTCTAAACACCTGCTTGACAAAATTTTTAAAAATCGCCAACAACGGCCTTGCGAAATGTTCAAAAGCAAAGGAGCAGATGTTCAATTATAGTGCATAATAAAGATTGCCAGCTTTGGCGCTTAATCGTAAACTTGGCGAAGAAGGGGGTTATAATCCGGTTAAACCTATTTAATTATTAAAATTTAAACGAACATTAAGATTGGCGAACCGGCTGGTCGCCAAAGGCTAGTACTCTAATAAAGGTGTTATTCAAGTGAATGCCTTGCATGGCATTGGTGCACAATAGTTATGAAATATTAACTTTTGGCGCGAATATAGCCTTTTTACTGAATCTATCGGGTGATCCTTGGCGAGTGTTTTTGGCCATTAATCCCTGGCATGTGGTCAAAATTATCCAAAAATTGAATTTGGATTTCAGGTGCTTTTTTCCTAATAGATTGAAGCAAAAATTTGACATAAAACTACACTTCAAGTCACAAAATCACGTAACAAATTTGATATATTTAAGTCATTGCATTTTTGTGTTATCGGGTTCACATGTTTCTGAAAGTACATACCGACAGATGGCCAACCTCCTACTGGATTTCGTTCAAAATTCGACAGGCGTTTGTACTAAAGATGTCAGATCCGTGTACCAAATTTTATCTATATAGCTCTCTTTGTTTTGTAGTTATAGAGTTAAGTTGTATATGAACCGTCGGACAGTAAGACTTCCTCTGAACAGATTTTATTCAAAATTTGACAAAATCTACAAATTTGGTTTTAAGCCCATATAGCTAATTTCATCCGGTAGCTCAAAGTTATCTTTGTCACAGACAAACAGACTGACATAATAGGACATAGACGGAATTTCATAAAAATTTGCACTTTAGATCCTAAACTTCTGTTCCAAATTTCATCAATCTAGTTCTTTGCATTCTGGGGTTATCGAGCTCACTTGTTCTAGAACAGTCAGTCGGCCAGATTTTCTATGATTGGAATTTTATTGAAAATTTAATGGAAAATATACAAATTTTTCATAAGTTCATATAACAAATTTCATGCTTCTAGCTTAAAGCGTTTTTGATTCATCGTGTTCACAAACAGACGGACATTTTTCAAAAATGCGTTTTTTCGAACTCAGGGAGGCCTGAAACGAGGATATTCGTCGAAATCTCGAGTTCGAATGTTTTGACAATTACAAAATTTTCTCTATGCTTCGAAAAAGTAAAAATTGAAAACGATTCAATAAGAAGCGGAAGAAAATATTTATAAAAGTTCTAAAATGGCAATTAGAATGAAAGAAAGCAGTTGATCATTGGAAAAGATTTGGACAATTATATTTTGTTTTAAATTTCTTGACAATATATGATTCTATTTTCTTAAAACAAAAATCAAAAGAACATTCGATCAAAAGAGTAGCAAGGTTCAAAAGAATATGGAATTTATAATTTCATTTCAAAGAAATTTGGTTTTAAAATCAGTATGTATATAAATATAAAAAATCTAAGGAAGTTAAATTCAATGTGAGCATTTCTGAATGAGCAATTAACATTAAGCATTTATTACTTTTTAAATTATTACTTTTATAAAAAAATTATTACTTTTTAATAATTTTTTTCATTGGAAAGATTTTTCTTCAATGAATGGATCAAATAAAAACTTAGCATTAATGAATAAAATTTTAAGTTTAGCTAAAATTATTCTTTAATTGAATTGAAGTGAGGAAGTCTCATTTTCAAAGAAAACAGTATTTAAGTTTTATTACGTATTTATTTTCTGAAATTATCTTCTTGATTTTTTTTTGCAGCTAAACATATGGTTTTGGAATTGCTATAAGAAGCAATATTTTGAAATTATAGGAAGGGAATTTCCGCTATATATCTAATATTTAAATTACATTATATATTTTTTTCACTTTCTCCTTTACTCAGTGTAGAAAGAAAAATTATTTCAAAGACTATTGTTTGTCTACGAAAAGCACTTTGAAGTAGATGAATGAAAATGATTATATGATCTTAATTTTGGACGAAATCTATTTGTATAAGGTTTCTCTGTCTGACAGTTTGAGTACAAATCAACTTGATAATTACAAAATGTAAAGAATTCGAAAGATAAAATTAGGACTCAGATTTGGAATCTAAAATAAAAGTCTATATCAAATTTGGAACGAATTCCAAAGGTTTGGTTCCATATTTGACAAACGTCAAGTGGTTGACCGTCTTTCAATACTTTCACAAATATGTAAACACGATATTTCAAAAAACAATAACTTAAGCAAATGGAATTTGGTTCATAGTTTGAACATTGAATGCATAGAATTTTTATACATGAAATAAAAATCCAACTTAACCTGCCAAAGAATTGACCGTCTGTCTATTTGTACTTTCGTATTATTTAGACCCAATAACTTAAAAACGTTAAGCCTTAAATATTGTTACGAACCTGTGATGCTGCTTCCCAGCATAGTTGGTTTCATGGGAGGTCCCAGAGCTTGGCGACAAACTTGGCAACCATTTGGCGACTTGGCGATGGATTTGGCGACTTTGGTGCCAAAATAGATTATACCCGAAACATCGAGAATTTTCCCGATCCGTCCAGTAGGAACCGAGTTACGCCTCGAACGTTCCTGATTGATTGAGAGGCTTCTAGCCCCGCCTCCTGAGACCTATAAAAGGAAGCAGCCGCAGCTGCCGGGCAGTCGTGGTGAATTGAGTGGTCGTGAACCAGATCGGAGAGTAGTCGGAAGCGACAGAGAAGAGTAGTCGGGATCGACGGAGAAGAGTGGCCTTCCAGAGATAAGAGGAGCAGCGACGGAGTGAAGCTAGTGCTGAACTAAGCTGTGCGCTACTGTCTGCAGTAGAGTCCTGTATGCTGCACGTCTCGGCTGAAGATAATCGTCTTTTGTGCTGTATATAGTTGTCGTCTTTGTGCTGTCCTGTGTGTCTTCGTGTACATAAACGTCGTTGTTTATTTTCTACTGCCGCCTGCTGAGTGAGCGTTCTCCACACCACATAACTCCCAATATCCCAACAAACCCGGAAATTTCGTAACAATATTTAAAATTTGGTATGCGACCTTATGACTACAATTCTATTTCTATGTCAGAATTTGGGTTCAGTCTGTCCGAAAAGAGGTGTCTTAAATCCATATTCAATTTTTTTTGAAAAAATAGCTACGACTTACCCTTTTGTAATTGGGATAAAGATATAAGGAATTATAAACAGCAAAAAGTATATGTCAACTAAAATGCAAAAAAAATAAATAAATAAAATATTACTTCAAAGATTTTATTGAATATGACTAAATTTTTTTTTTCAAATATTTGAGAAATTTTAAATTTATTTTTGATTGAATGCTATCCATAGCAGCAAATTCCTTGAGTGAAATAAGGATTTAAAAAATTATTCGCTCATGATTATTGAGATCAAAAAGAATACACGTAATTATCTAAGAAAAATAGAGATGCGGAAAACTCCCCTCAGATGAATTAATTTTTTCTTCAAATAAAAAAAAAATTCTAATTCATGGTATGAACAGAATTAATGGTGTTTTAACATTTAGTTTATAATATTCAAATAAACCGAAAAATGAAATACGAATTTCCAAATAACATAAAGAAATTTTATCATACAGTTTTATCTTTCTACTTTTCTGTGTGTTGTTGACACCAAAAACGATTTTCCACAATTGGCTACAATTTTTCTTCTTCTAAAATATTGAATGGTTCGGTATTGTATGCACATCTAGTTTACTGCATGAAATAAAGATTACGAAGAAAAACATAAATATTTGTTTATAAATTGGACAAACACAATATCTTTGGATAAAGTATTCTAAAACTCGAAGTAGATTTGAAATGTTTGTTTTCTTTATTTGAATATTTTATGAAAGCGGAAGCTATTGTTTTGAAAAGAAAATGTCTCTTGAGAAATCGATTCCTAAACACAGACTTTCAAATAGATTTCTATTTCATAGATTTTGTCCCAAATTCAGTATAGACATGCAATTTTACAATATAAACTGCATACCAAATTTCATTAATCTGAATCCTTTCTTTTTTGAATTTTCGTGCTCTTGGCGATACAGACAAACTGACAAATGCACAAACTGTCTTCGAGTCTGTAAACTAAGCCTTTCGGAACCAGGAAGATCTAAAACATCGAGTTTCAATTTCAAAACTTTTTCACGATTACAAAATTTTCTCTTTTCACATTTTATTTAAGAAAAAATGAGAAACTACACATATTTTATGTTTATTTTTTCAATTGTAAAACGGCAATCAATTAAAAGATAGAAGTAATATAAATAAATTTATAGACTCTACTGCGATTGAAATCTTTTCTCTTTTTTAACAATTTTCAAACAAGACATTTAAATATTTTATTTACAATCCATTTTCATAATTAATCTACGCCTATTATGCAAGCCTTCTATGGTGCATAACAGCAGCAAAACAGTTTATCCTTGTTTAAAGGAATGCGCAGAATTCTCGGAAATAAGAAATTACCTAAAAGTTGTAAATAATGATTTAAGCATGGAACTATCAGTGCCAGAAAATCTTAAAACACTGAAAGACATGATGCTAAAATTGAGAGTTTTTTGCCAACTATTTAAAAGTGTTTTCTTTTCTTTTGTTGTGGAATGTACAGCGTTAAAAAGAATTAATTTAGCTACTTCAGAGGGCTTTAAAATGTGTTCTATTGGTCCAAATAAGATAAAATTTGAACCACTGATTATTCAGATAATGCACTTTATATTTATTAATTAAAAAATTAGTACAAAAATTCACTAATAGATGGTGTTTTAACAAAAATTGCATTTATTTGCATATATTGAAAATGTGAAACATAATTTGCGTTACAGCGCATGTCTATTACCATTTTACTTTGGATAAAAAGAAGGCGGATTCTGCAAGAACATTAGTTTGTTCGTCATGCCTACGTTGCAAGAAAAAGCGCTACTGGTGAAATTGTTCAATTAGAACCAGCAAAACTCCGTTGCGGCTCTAAAGGAATTTCGTCTTATGAAGCAGATACGAAGAGGTCCAATCTCCTACGCAAGATGATGTAGAAGTTTGAAAAAAAAAAAAATTGGGCAATTTCGCATTCTTTCAGATAGAGGACAAAAAAAAAAAAAAATCCCCTCTTTCATTATCGAAAATGTTGCGACCGCGCTCGTTGAAGCCAGCAGTCAGTCGCCGCATAATAGTGTGAGTTTGCCAAATGTTTCATGTGTTCTGGATATGCCGTATTCAACCGTACGAAAAATCGTAAGACAGATTTTGAATTTTTACCCATACAAAATCAAGTCTGTGCACCTGTTGCAAGACGCGGACATAGAGGTCCGTAAAACTTCTGCACTTCAGTTCCTTGCTCGAATGGTGGTTGACACAACTTGGCTATGGAACATTCTGTGGAGTGATGAGGTCCACTTTTGTCTCAATGGGCAAGTTAACACCCACAACTGTCGCATTTGGACAAAACCCTCAAGTTATCCATACATCCTGAAAAAGTGACAATATGGTGTGGTTTTACAGCTACCTTTATCATTGGACCGTATTTCTTTAAAGAGATAACTTCAAATGGAATCCAAATTTGTTCTATCACAGGACAACGGTACCATGATATGCTGAAGGATTTTCTAATCCCAATTCTTCTACAGCGTGGAGGCCTTCAAGACATCATTTTCATGCAGGAGGGTGCGCCACCTCATATTGATCGACGTGTAAAGCGATTGTTGATACAGAATTTCACAGAAGCACGAGTTATCAACCGTCATTTCCCAATACCATGGCCTCCTCGCTCGCCGGACAGCACCCCTTGCAACTTTTGGTTGTGGGGTTATTTGAAGGATAATATCTACCGTCAAATGCAATCATCTCTACCAGATCTGAAGGACAACATTCGGTCCCATATTCTTAATATTCCGGCAGACTCACTCCGGTCATCTATAGAAAATGCAGTTCTCCGATTAGAGCATATTGTTGAAAATGAAGGAGGACATATTGAGCAACTTTAATTTTATTTTATTTAACAATTATAAACCGTATTAAATGGTTTTATTACAACGTCACCTAACGGTGAATTTTTGTACTAATTTCTTTTTATATAATAAATATAACGCTCATTATCTCAATATGCAGTTCAAATTTTATCTCATTTGGATCAATAGAACGCATTTTAGAGCCCTCTGAAGTAGGTAACTTATTTCTTCCTAACCCTGTTCGACATGATGGCCTGTTCCTTATTAAACAGATTGATAGATATAGGAGATGAGGAGGAAGGTTAAAGACTGACGGCTGTTGATTGGGGGGCTAATCGCCTCAAAGAGGATTCCAGTTCGGAGAATCGGCCAGTGTTATGGATGGATTATGATGCAGACAGCAGTCGGCCATAACAAATCCTGTCCCCTGCATCATTCAGTGGTGGTGGGGTGGTCGGCTGCACAAGAAGGTGCATGATAGCATAGCAAAATCATTTAACAGTAGATAATGTAATGTTGCGGTGCTCTTTGAAAATTTAGAAGGATCCGTAATTTATGTAAAGGCCTAGAGTTACTGTAGCACTGTTAAGTATACGATTAAAAAAT
Organism: Argiope bruennichi; assembly: GCF_947563725.1. Lineage (NCBI taxonomy): Eukaryota > Metazoa > Arthropoda > Arachnida > Araneae > Araneidae > Argiope > Argiope bruennichi. Next base: position 113,214,083 of record NC_079156.1, read on the forward strand.
TCGAATTTACTTGATCGCTAAAAGTTATAATCACCAGATCACGAAAGCAGAAACAGATGACGCAATAAATAGTAGCTGTAACAAGCATCCAGAGGTGAAACCCTATGAGCAGCTAGTAGAAAATGTAATATTCCAGATTTAACATAACTAGGGGCCATACATTTTTATAAGAAACTCAAAATATTGACATTTATTCAGTGGGTTTGGCTGGTTAACTTAGTCTCAAAATTTCCCCATAGAGGATGCATTATGAACTATTTTTTCCCAATTTCATTCAAAAATGATCAAAGGAAAAAGATGGCGGGCTTGGATGACACATTTTGAGGTCATGATCTTTTATATGAAACTGATATTATCAAATTTATACAAAAAATTATACAAAAAGATCAGGGCACAGAAAATTTTGTAAATGGTTCGGCGAACATTATTGTATAAGATTATTTTCTTTAAATTTAATATTTTATATTAATAATCCTACATAGATAGCCTTTCATTGCTCTGGCATTAACGGAATTTTGCACATTTCAATTTCTATATATTTACTGACCTATTTTTGATTTCAATTGCGCCAAAAGTTTTTATATTGGTAACATTTGATATTTTTTTGGTGAAATTCGTATAAATACTTTCCACAGTAGGTATATACATTTAGGTTTTATTCCATTTATTAATTTCATGTGCAGATGCTTCCAAATAGGAAAAGCTGTTTCATAGCCATTTTGTAGATTGCTTGTGTTTTCTCATATTTCATATGGAGAGCAAAAAAAGTAAGAAAATTAAAAGGATATATTAGATTGATTTAATTAAACAGTTTAAAAATGCTGTTTAGATTATTGCCAAGTTAAAGAGAAAACTTTGTAGAGTTTTTGAAACATTTTCAATAAGTGTCTTTTATTTATTACTAGCGGCCTTTGGTGACCAGCCGGTTCGCCAACCTTAATATTCGTTAAAATTTTAATAATTAAATATTTTATGCAATTCCTACTTTAATAGCTTCTTCATCAAAAATTTTAAAACTTCAAATTTTGATAGTCATATAATTCACTCATAATATTATAAACGCCTTCAGTCATAACGTAATATGTATCTCTCTAATTTTCTGTTAGCTCCCGTAGAATTTAAAGTGGAAAGGATTAATCTGCAATTAATATAATAATATTTTTTACTGAAAGAAAGTATTTTTCTGTAATATGATTACTGAAAACAGTCACTGAGCTTTTAAACTTTATGGGCACTAAAGAATATCTTTCTTAACTTATGTAATATTTCAAGAATTTGTCAACAAAATTTTCTCAGATTCATCATTACCAGATCGATTAATTAACAATTTTTAATTATAAATGCATCAAACACTAAGAAAATAAAACGAATCGTTTAAAATAATCGGTTGAAAACAAGTTAAAAAAAACTACTTAAAAAACGATGTACTTAAAACTGTAAGTATATACAAAAAATATATAACTAACATAAATACAATTTAATTACAAAAGATTGCAACTAACCTAAAAGTAATTTAAATCAAGTCCGCATCCGTTGATAATGGGTGTCATGTCAACAATCATAACACAAAGCGCATGCGTGAATTTTCAACGCCAGTTATGGTAACGCAAATGCGTGAATTTTTCTACGCCAGTTGGGGTAACGCTATGAAGATTAGAAATTTTTAATTTCCTTTAATCTGTTTTATTTTAATTCGAAAGTACTTTAGAATGAATCTGAAAGATCGATTCATTAATAATGTTTAATTTTAAATGCATCAAACATTAAGAAAATAAAGAGAATCGTTTGAAAAAATCAGCCGAAAAATCTTTAGCCTAACCGTATTAGCGTGGGAAAAAAAAAAACTGAAGCCTAACTTATTTGGCGGTGGGGAAAATGAAGATTTTTTTTGGCGGGAAAGTTAGTTTTTAATTAATAATTAAAATTCTAATTAAAAATTTAAAAAAATCGACTCCAGGTGCACATTCCCGACCTCCAAAGTATGCATGTACCAAATGTGGTAGCTGTAGGTCAAACGGTCTGGTCTGTAGAGCGCCAACACACACACACACACACACACACACACACACACACACACACACACACACACACACACACACACATTGAGCTTTATATAAGTATAGATTTAACAGACAATATTATTCCATATAATCTGTGAATAAGGGTTTCCTATTCAATAAGGGTAAAGCAAGAAAATCTGATAAGCTATAAATTAATTTTAGGTCAATTCCTTATAGAAAAATTACCTATTGCAATGGCTCTCATGAGAAGATTTCAGGAAAATTTCTTCAGCTCTTTACCGATTATGGTCCCTAGAACCCAAACCAAACCTTCGTTCAAAAGTTATATATAACGCTTTGTCCATGTTATCTTGAGAACAGGATAACTAGAGGAATTTTGCTTAGATTTTAACTGTCTTGGAATTTGCTGTTAGAAATGTAAAAAATCTCGGACGAGTTCGTAAATGGCCCGTCTAGTTCAAAAGGGGTGGAAATGGTGGGAGATGGAAATTTTCATTTCGCTATAACTTAACTTTCTTAATATTGAAGACAGAAAAATGAATCCAATAAACCAAATTAGCGATTCATTAAGACGAACAACTTTTGTATATAAAGTGTTTCGATAAAAGCAATATCTTAAAAGTTAGGGGCTGAAAAGTAACATTCAAGCTTAATATTGACTGTTTCTAATATCAACAATTTACGTTACCAGATAGTAACTTAGATATAAAGGAATTTACCTTTGCCTTCCAGCTTGCAGAGATGAATTTTTTTTTTTGCAGCGAATTATAATAATTTTTTTCTCATTAAAGCCATTACGGTATAAATGAAATTTCAGTAATGAAATTTGAAAATAAGCGTAGTTAGAAAACAACGAAGTTAGAAAAAAAATCTTCAATTTTTAGATTTTTTTTCTATTTGAAATTTATTTTATTCTCATTTTTGAAATTTTAAATTTTTATAAAATACTGAAAACAGAGTAATCCATGTTGTGAAATTACGTCTCAGAGTGTTTATTGAAGAAAAGAACCAACTGCATCGTTCTGTCTAAATCCAATTACTTCCATTCCAAACAAATAATTACCCCGCAGAATTGTCGATATGAATGATTAATCAATTGATATATAGTTTTATGTACTAGAAATTCATAAATAAATCTTATGATGAACAAACCAAGTTTTTGGATAACTGCCTCGAGGAAGAATCATAGGGGGAGGAGGGGGATAAGATGCATTGGAAATGAAATAAGAATGTCGATTCTTCACCAAAATAAATCTCCTTCCATCTTCCATTATTGGAAGATATTTTTTAATAAAGGAACTCATGTTAATAAATTATTAAAATGAGGTGAAAAGATTACTTTTGAATTTTAAGATAGCGCTGCAGGGTGTGACCAAAGAATGTTATTTAAAGTAACTGTTCTTTTTGGGGGATGGTATCTTGAGTGATATGGTGATGATAAACTTATTAAAAAGGATGCATCTTTTAGAAAATGTATGTTACTTTATCAAATAAGGCCTCTCTGATGACCAGCTTGCTCGCCCTGGATATTGGCTATCCTGGATATTAGAATATTACTATAGAATGCATTCATTAAAATTTAACTTTGTTATTTGATAAGATCCAAAAATATGGATTTAATTGTATCAGTATACTACAAATAACTGTGGATGCAAGTTAAAAAGAATATATTCTAAGAAAAAAAGTGAAAATGAAAATCTCATTTCGGTGTTAATGGCCAATAAAAGCATTTTTTTAAATCTTTATTTTAATATTGTCAAAATCAAGTTATTAAATAATTAATGACGAAAGGAATTTGAATTCATTCTAAAAATAAGTACAATAATATTTGTAATAAAATTAAATTGAAAAATTATTAAAAATTATTTGAGAAAAATTAGCATGGAAATGATATTGGCCTCATTAAAAAGGTAACTTTTTGGTGCCTTGGAGATAAAGTAAAAATAATTTTTGTGCAGTAATATTTCAGGAACGTAGCTGAAAAACATCAAATATTTGCTTTAATTCTAGTTAAAATCTTGATTTAAAATTTTTTTTGAAAATCGAGTGCGCTTTATTTCTTCAAGATCCAGCAAAAAAACTTTACATTTGTATTGAAGTCATACAAACAAATATTTGTCTTCATATATAAAGTTATTTAAATATACATAAATAACTAATGATTTAAAATTATGAAAGTAGTAGATATCAAAATTGAAAGCATAGCAAAAGCTAAGTAAGCGATTATCAGTTTGTAAACAGCAGTTTACAGTAACTGCTCATTTCATGTTTCACATACTATTTTCAACTATTTATAGAACTACCAGACATTTTTTACACTAATCACATATTAAAATATTGCTCATTTGACAATTTAATATAAAATACAATATTTGAAACTCTTAACATTTACACCATTTTTGAATTTTTCAATTCATATCTACATCTATCAAAAAAATTTTTTTGTAAACATTGCGTTTTATTTGCTTTGTGATTGGTAGATAGCGAGTCACCTGACCGATGACATTTGAGGTTTGGTTTGCCAGTATTGTTTGAAATATTTAATGAAACTTTTTATTACTTCTAATACTTACATTGTACTTGACGATGACGTGGTGGTAAAAAAGGAAAAGTAAAGCTTTAATGAACATCAAATGAGTTTAAACCAATATTATTTGTTAACTGAACTTTTAGACACACCGTTTGTGACAACACTAATAAATAGATTCCCTGTGTGTTTACCTTTTTCGAGTAACGGAAATTTTTTTGTGTTTCGGCTGGCAATCGTCTGAATAACCCAAGCAATGCACGTGTTAATCCTGCATTGGTTTTTTTAAAAATCGTAATGGGGCATTCAGCGATATTAGAAGAAAAAATGCAAAGAAAAACTTAACGGTTGTAAGAAAGTTTATATATAATTTGTTTAAAATTTTTCGAATTTTATGTTTTATTAGCCGTTGTTTTATAGATGTTTATTCCAGACGTAAAAAGTAAAAATATGATGCAATTTCATCTGAATTTTAACTAATAATAAAATGCTTCATTTTTTCACAAAAAAAAAAAAAAAAAAAAATGGGATTAAGTATTTATTTGTTCAAGACATTTTTAAAATTCTGTAATTCAATAGTTAGCAAACTGATAAAAAATATGAGGAAATCTTTATGTATGGAATATAATGTCTTTAGCAGTTTCCTTTTCATAATTTCAATATAACAGTTCATTATTTGTCATCTTGCTAGTTTAGTTTAGTTTAGTTATATTAATGTCCCATTGTAAAGCAACACTAGGGCTATTTTGGCACGGACCTCGTAATTTTGAACCGCGGTCAGATGACGAGGACGACACCTGAGGTGGCACCCCCTCTCCACGCCACACCACACCAGCGGGAGGACGTATGGCATGACGGATTTAACGTGCAACAGATCCCCTTACACGACGGTTGTCCGGTGGAATCGGGTCTCGAACCTGAAACCTTACGGCTCACAAGCCGAAATTTTACCCCCCAGGCCACCGCGTCCTTGTCATCTTGCTAAGTAATATAAGTAATATATTGCCAAATTATTTCTCCATCTAATCGTTATGCCCGAAGGTTATGAACCTTGAGTTCAAGCACTCTACCTACCTCCAAGCATGATACGTGTTAGTTTTTTTTTTCTAATTGAATATCATGATCAGTTTTAATTTTTATCCTACGTAATAATTTACAATTATTACGTAGGATAATTATTATTAATATCCTACGTACTGAGAAAGTAAACAACGAATTTAATTATATAATATATATATATATTTTTCGTTTTACAAAGAAATAGGTTTTTGACTCTTTTTCTCATGAATCAGAAGTCCATCTAAAATCAGATTATTCTAGAAAGCCCAGGGTATCTGGAGCATTGTTCCTAATCATTGGAAGAAAGTGTACTAGAAATGTTAGTTACTAAAAAAATAACTAAAAACTTGCGCGTTTCTAAGCAGAAAGGTACGATTTACGACCAGCACCTATTTGATTCGAGGGATTCTAAATCGAAATATTTTAACTTTTCTGTAGACTTCCGGGTTGTGAATAACACTTTAGGGAAAGCTGCGAAGCATCTGAGCCCGGTATCAAGTGAAACTATAAATCAAAGCAGAAAAAATAAAGCCCGAATAAATCGAAAGTGAATTTTCTACTCTATTCAAAGCAATGCTGGTGTCGCTTTAATTATGTTTTAGTTATTTGAATGAATTTTACTTACATTTAATTCATGTAGAGATATAAAAATAAAGTGGAAGGAAGTACCTCTAGAGTACGTCAGGTTTCTTGAGGCTTGTTTAAATTAAAGTAAAGGGATAAAGTAAAAATCTCCTTTGGACATTCTTCGTATTTTCGCAATCTGGTATTTCTCTGCTAGTAATTGAATGGAAGATACATTTAATATATTTTCTTTTTCATCGAACGAGATCCAAAATTTTGATAATCAATTTCGGTGTTAAAGGCCAAGGCTAAATTTAATTTACTTAGCTTCTCGCATTTTTACTTACTCTCGTGTACGTTGTGTAGTGAAAGTATAGCAACCTTAAAAAAAAAAAAAAAAAAAAAAAAAAAATCGAACTTGAGATTTTGTCGAATCTCCACGTTGTAGACTTTCCTGAGATCGAAAAAAACATTTTTGGAAAATGCCCTTTTGTCTGTGGCAAAGATAACAGAAATACTTTTTGAGCTAGACGGTTGAAATTTGTTATACGGTCTTTGCATCAAGTTTGCAGGTTTCTATCAAATTTTAAGTAAAATATACAGAGATGAAGACCATCTGTCTAGCTGTTCAAATGTAAGTTAAAAAGATAACTACAAAATGAAGAGCGCTAGATGTATGAAATTTGGTACACATATTTAGCATCTATAGTACAGACATTCTGTCAAAATTTTGAACCAAATCTACCCACGTATTGACTGTCTGTCGGTCTGAACTTTCAGAAACGTGATGTTAACACGACAATTCAAAAATGCAGTGACCCAATTATATCAAATTTGGTATGGGATTTTGAATAAAAGTGCAGTTTTGCGCCAAATTTTGGATTCAATCGGTTGAAAGAAAATGTGTATAAAGCACAAATTCAATTTTTGAATACTATTAACGCGTGCCAGATAATAATCGCCAAATAATTCGCCAAGGATGACGGCAATTGATTCAGTAAAAATGCTAAATTCATGCCAGATGTTAATATTTCGTACCCATTGTACGCCAATGCCATACAAGTCATTCTCTGGGATAAAAGTTTTATTAGAGAATATGAGAGAAAGTTTTTGGGAGACCATTTGCGTTGATTGAGTTGATATTTTCACAAGAGCAGACAGACCATCAGAAGCGTCAGTGCTTTGACGGTTTTGATTAAAATTTGATACATATTCTGCAATTCTAGTTATATAACTTTATGTTATGTATCATTCATTAACTGATTTTTGAATATTCTTGCTCAGTTTAGTTTAGTTATATTAACGTTCCGTTTTAAAGCAACACTAGGGCTATTTTGGGACGGACCTCGTCATTTTGAACCTCGGTCAGATGACGAGGACGACACCTGAGCTTGCACCTTCTCTCTACACCAACGGGAGGACGTTTGGTCATGACGAATTTAACGTGCAACAGACCCCCTTACACGACGGTTCTTCCGTGGAATCGGGACACGAACCTGAAACCCTCCGTTTCCGAAGCCGAATATTCTTGCTCAAATGTACCTGGAACTATAATTAGACACAATACCCCATAAAAAATTTACTGAAAAATTTAATATTGGTCTGATGACCAAGTATTAAGTTTCATTAAACTAGTCGCTTCCGTTAAAAATGGGGGCGGGGGGAGAATTGCATTTCCCGTCTATATGTACCATAATAAATCCGATGGCAACACTATATGCACATTTAGCTCTATTATGTAGAATAGGTTGAAACTAAGATTAATGTGTAATTTTCAGCGAAAGCATGTTTTCATGAGTCATGAGTCCTCTTACGATATGTTTTAGTTTTGAAGATAGGGTAACAATTCCAATATTTTTAAATCAGAACTGGCAGTTGTGCCTATAAATTAATTAAAATTTCATTTCCTCTAAAATATTACAATATCATGTTACATTATGCAGTTTTATCTTTACGCTTCATATTTATAACAGAAATACGGTTTCATTGTAGCATAAAATATACCTAAATCAATTTTAAAGTATGTATGTATCCTCCCTTTCGAAAAATAGTAAGATATTTTGAATTATACATAAATGATATATTTTCGAAGCTTTGTATTTTGGAAATGAAATACCTGTCATTATTTGCTTTAATATGGGAATCAGAAAATCTTTTCCCATTACATTTTATAAAGGTTTATTTCGAAAACATATCTTATAGCTTTAAATTAGTTTTACTGAAATTTATAAAAAGGACGAGAAAAAATGCTGAACAGATATCAGAAATTTAATTAAAGAAATATAGCACTTCTATTACTAATATTCGAAACGTTTCAAAATTTTCATTTCAAATGCATGGAAATTTAATTTTATATTAAAATATTCTGTATCAAAGCCAGTTTACAGTTTTTTAAACGGTTTTTCAGAAATTTTATTTTTTAATCCGTTAATTACTGGGAGCATTTTTGTGGTAAATGTCGACTGCAATTTACAAAAAAAAAAAAAAAAAAAAGAGTGAGAATCTTTTAAAAACTTAAGTTTATTGTGATTTTACAAAATCAATTTGATGTGTGTTTCTTTCGTGAGTGGAAAGCAAATTTAGACACTGAAAAAGATTTTATTATCATATAATAAAACCTTTATATCGGTAACTCAAAATCAAGCAGTGCGGAAAATAAATATTTTCCAAGGGTAAAAATTTATACTTTTGACCGAAAAGGCAATGAACTTTTGCATTATACAACTTCTTAAATTTAGTATAAAATATTCAATAAAAAAGTACTTGAAAGGCCTCTAATTTAGTTGTGTTAAAAATATTAAAACATGAATATTGTTAAAAATCTGTCACAATAGATTTTCCTCCGCAGTGAGTATCATGGTAAAGAAGAGACTTTTAGAGATATTTTCATGAATGTTAAATGGGTGCCAGGTCAATGACTCCAGGACTTTACTGGAGCCTGGAAGATTACAAAAAATATAAGAATTCTGGAAAAGCTTCTATATGGTGCAGAGATCTAAGATCCCTCTAAAAATTCTCTAAGCTGTAATGAAGACTATATTAGAAAAGTTGTACAAAATCTTTAGGAAGGAGCTTTCTAATTATTTGCGCTGAACCATTTCCTATTTAACGATCAGCTATTTTGTGTGTGTTGCTGATTTCATCAAAATGCCTTTTTGTGTGTGCGTCGATTGCATTTTGTTGCCTGCATTTTCATGTTATCTTTTGAAATAAAGCGTCATATCTTTTTTTCTGGTTGGTGGTACACCCACCAGGCAATTTCAGTAGCCAACGATGTGCTTCGAGCACGGTGTTGGGGTGGAGCAATTCAGTAACAGTAACAGCAATTTCAGTAACAATATCACCAAAAGAATTTCAAATCCATTTTTGATTTCTTGTATGCGATGTAAAGAGGAAGTATTAAAAAAATCCCGAATTCTAGATTTTGTCGAATCTCCACTTTTCAGTCTGAAAAACAAAATTTTGGAATTATGTCTATTAATCTCTCTCTGTCTGTGAACACGATGGCTTTGAGCTCGAATGATGAAATTTGATAATTGAAATAACGAAGAAATCTGTAGATTTATTTCAAATTGGGAATGGAATCCATTCACAACAAGTCTGCCTGTCTGGGCGTTTGAATAACTACAAAACACAAAGTAACAAGGCAGATAAAATTTAGTACACAGCTTTAACATCTAAAATACTGATACATGTCATATTTTGAGCTACATTCATCAAAAAGTTGATTATCTGCCGGTCTGTGCTTTCACATGCATATAAATACAATGATTTAAATCAATGAAATTCGGTACGCTACTTTGTACTACCGAATTGTACAATTTGTACAATTGTATTGTATTGTGACTACAATTGTACTATGTATTGTATTGTGACTACAATTGTACAATGTATTGCATTGTGACTTCAATTGTACAATGTATTGTATTGTGACTACAAATGTAAAATGTATTGTATTGTGACTTCAATTGTACAATGTATTGTATTGTGACTACAATTGTACAATGTATTGTATTGTGACTACAATTGTACAATGTATTGTATTGTATTGTGACTACATTCGTACAATGTATTGTATTGTGACTACAATTGTAGTTTTGTGCCAAGTTTTGGTGTCCATCCGTCCAAAGCCTTTTCGTAATGGATTCAGTAAAAATGTAAGACTGGTGCCAAAGATTTGTGTGTCTTAACTATCGTTTATCAATACCATGCAAGGAATTCGCATTCTTCGTCAAGTTCAAAATTTTATGTGGAAGAAAAGGGGTGAAACTTTATTGGAGAGTATATGAGAATTTTTGGGGAAGCGATAGGTTTATTATGAATTTGAGGATACTTTATACCAGGGTCCTAAAAATGAATTCCGAAAAATACATTTATTTTTACTTTTTATATGAAAGCAGATTATATATTATATTTAATAATAGATTATATATAATATATAATATAGATATATAATATATAATATTATTAATAATAGATTATATATAATATAAATATATAATATATAATATAGATATAATATATAATATTATTAATAATAGATTATATATAATATTTAGATTAAGAAAACAAGCAGTTTTCTTAATCTAAATATTTTATTAATAAAAAGAGGAATTAAAAAAATTTAAAAATAATTTAGCTAGTCTCGAAAATAAAGCGAAATAAAATCATAAATCATACATCTTGACCGTTCCAGTTTTGATCTAATAGCAAATTTATATACCGTTAGAAATCAACAAGTTGAAAAAATGGCATAAAGAATTGTCATTTAATACTCCTTGAGTCAATTAATGTAATACTGAAAAAATTAAAGTATCTAAATCTATACAATTCCCTGATTCAATGATTCCTACTCAATTATATATTTAAAATACTACCATTTGATATAAAAGAGAAAACTTTCTTACGCAGTGGAAACTAATCGAATTATGAACTTTGCATTTCATTATTTTCAGTCAATAAATGGTCACACTCAGGAAACATTGACTGTTGAATATTGATTCTTTGTCGAGGCGAATGGTCGCAGTAGACAAGTAGTAAAGTTCTAAGGTTTCCGCTTTGGAGTCGGGGAGCTCCAGATTAAAAATCCGATTCCTATAAAGTATATTTATGCGGTTCTGGTGTATGCTAAATCTGATGCCATGAACCAAACGTCCTTCCATTAGCTCCCTCAATTTCAGAAAGCCAGAACAAGTGTTGCCCTTGTCATCTGATCAGACTCAAAATGATGACTTCCCGAAATATACATAGTGTACTTCCAAACGGCACGCTAATATAATTAAACAAACAAATAAAACTTCCTGGCTGCAATTATTGAAAACGGTCCAAAAATAATTTACAATAGTGATATTTATATCATCATTGTTTGGTCTATTTTAAGTGTAAAAGATTTGACTTTTCTTATTTAAAATATTAGAGTTATATAAAAAAACTGTATAAAAATTTAGACTATAAAAATGAATAAAAATTACATAAAATAATCAATTTAGATTATAAAAATGAATAAAAATTACATAAAATAATCAATTTAGACTATAAAAATGTATAAAAATTACATAAAATAATCAATTTACTATAAAAATGAAGGAAAATTACATAAAATAATCAATTTACTATAAAAATGAATAAAAATTACATAAAATAATCAATTTAGACTATAAAAATGAATAAAAATTACATAAAATAATCAATTTAGACTATAAAAATGAATAAAAATTACATAAAATAATCAATTTAGACTATAAAAATGAATAAAAATTACATAAAATAATCAATTTAGACTATAAAAATTACATAAAATAATCAATTTAGACTATAAAAATGAATAAAAATTACATAAAATAATCAATTTAGACTATAAAAATGTGCACTATAAAAATGTATAAAAATCAATGTATAAAAGCTGTATAAAAATTTAGATATAATATTTCAATATTTTATTTATTGATTCAAATAATATAAAAATGTAATTCTTTATGTCATTTAGAGCATTTTTCCAATGGGAAATTATGCCTATTTCAACAGGTTTAGAAATGAGTTTTTGAGCTACAATCAGAGTAAGCATTTTCCAGACTTAGCTTTAGTGTTTTCCATTAAGCAATATGTTGCAACCTATTTTTTAAACACAATAAAGAGAATTAAACATGCAATTTAGAACATTACCCCTCGACAGATTTGCTCTAAAATAATGACTAAAAAGAAGGGATTGCTATAACTTTGTAATCGCTATTAAAAAGTATTGATTTACAAATACATTTATAAAGAAAGAGATAATTTTCTCATGGTAAGTGCTTGGGTTAACGGAGTGCTTGAACTCAAAGGTTACTCACCATTATTATAGGGTGTAAGTGATATTGTAGTTTCAGTTACATAAAATTATATTTCTGTTTAGAACTCGATATACAAATTTCAATCTCCGAATGATTTCGTCCAATACAGGTAACGTCTACTACAGAAGAAATTCATGCTTAATTTCTTTTTTTACTTTCTTTTATATAAGTATACTGAGAGAAAAAAAATCTTGAATGAAATTACTTTAAATGAACAATCTGGTTTTTAATTTTTTTTTCTAGTCCAAAAATACTATTTGTGAAAGTGAAACTTGTTTTTCTCAGAATACGATGATTTCAAAAACTGGATGAGTTGTGCTATTAAAATCGCCAAATAATTCACATCAAAATTACGATGAATAATATCATTTTTAACCTTTTCGAGTTTGAAACTTTCATTTGTAGATTACATTTGTTTTTCTGAGAACATGGTAGCTCCAAAATAAGAATAGTTGTGCAAATGAAATATAGAATATAAACTGTATCAATAGATCTGTATCAATCCACACAGGGAAATCTATCAGCCTATGTGTCCTTCTATGTATGGACACAACTCTGAAGCGAATAAAATTATTTTGTAAGTTGGTAAATTTAGAATAATTGGTAACATTTGGCAAGAAGTTATACCAAACACTATACTTTACATATCTTATACATAATATTACCTAATTTTTATATTTGTAACTAATTTTGGATTTCAAGTGTGTATGTTAAAGCTAAATGTTTGTATGCCTATATGTTCTTGTGAAAGTGAAGACACAACCCAGAAACAAACATAGTGCATACAAAAATAACTTAAATTTGATGTTATTTTTTGTCAAAAAAAATTTGTAACTTTGCACCAAGTTCCAATCCCAATAGTTCGACAGGAATAAATAATCTTGAAGACACAAGCTTAATCTGTTCCTGTAAAGACGAAATTAAACTATAAACTATTAACGAATTAAAATATATATGCAGCACGGAACTATTTTTTTGAAATTTTTATTAGAATTTTGATTAATTAAAAAATGAAGAGAAATTTTGGCGTTTTTCCACGATAACTTTCGAAAAGATTACGGGACAAAACTAATCTTTGCGTCATCCTAAAGTAAAATTGAGAAATAACTATTTTTTCAATGATGTCAATTTTTGAATATAAATAAAATTTCTATTTTAAATCAATTTTTAAAAAATATTTTAATTATATTTTCCAGCAATTTGTCTCTCAAAAAATAAATTTGTATGTGAATTTAACTTTATGTGTAAAATAATAAATTTATAAATTTGTATGTGTAAAATTAACTTTACTCTACATGTTGCCATCACATTGATAAAAGATTAAATTAAAAGACTGAATTAATTATCGTTACAAATTAAACCTAGAAAAATGTAACTTGCACACGTGTCTGTAAGATATCGTAATGTCGTGAAACATGACATTTTTTAGAAAGTTAAGTACAAGAAAAAATTTCTGTGAACTCTTAAAATATTTATATTATTAAATAAATAATTCTGTAGTATTTAAGGCACGCACACACGTACACATACACACGCACGCACGGACGCACAGAGAGGGGGGAGCTGGGGAACATCTTCTATAGAACATTCCATATTATATATAGAGAGAGAATATCTTTTTTAATTGAGTCCTAACATTTTATTTCTAAACATTTAATATTAGGAATATGCATCTAATAAAAAGAATGGTCTAAATGAAATAAAGAATATTATTTTATGCAATTTGAATTAATAAATATTCTGATGAATTAAAAATGTTATATTTTTATACAGACAATACCGTGAGATATATCGATTAAAATATTCTTAGGGTATTAACTTTTTAACAAAAATAAACCCACTTTAATGCAATTAAAACTCAATGAGTTAAGAAAGTTTGAATTTTACTATTTTCTAAATACGCGCATTTTAACACCATTCCATTGACTACCTTAAAGAAGATACGCCAATCAACGCCTGAAATTTCTCGACAGCTGACTAGTCTAAAATTATGAAATAGTCGACTGTCCTAATAGTGATATTTACACTTCATAACTCCGTCAGATCTAGTCACAGAAGATAGAAACGTCCTTTAATTGATTTAAAAGTTGAAGTGTCAAGAAATTTTCGCTGAAAATGATTCCTTAAGATTAAAGGACTGTATAAAATTTAGACTTCATAATTTTTTCTTAAAAACATTTATTGACTGAAACAGAATAAAAATATTATTATTTACATTGTTTAAATCCTTTTAAAAGTAAAATTAAAGTTTGAATTTTATGATGAATCTGAGAAAATTTTATTGAATAATTATTGCAATATTCCATAAATTATAAAAAAATATTATGTAGCTCATATAAAACTGAAATGTTGAACAATTCTATTTTTTTCACATTTTTTAAAAGACGTGACTGATTTCAATCAAAAATATTTTGTATTATTAATTGATATTAATTGAATCTGAATCACATCCTCTTCAACTTAAAGCTCATATTTGACGCAAATTGACAAAAAAAAAAAAAAAAAAAACATAATACAAAAAACAGATCGGCTTAAGACTTTTATAATAATATTTGTTACATATAAAAATTTGAAGCATAAAAATATTTTGCTGAAGAAGCTATTTACACAACAAGTTACATAAAATATTAAATTAATAATCTACGAACCATATGATAGCCGAAGAGGGTCAGTCTCTAATAATATATTAATATGGCAATGTTCATTGGATGAATACTATTATCAAAATACGCGATACAAAAAGGTTTTTAAATGCAGGGACCTTTGAACTTAGAGCTAACAAACTTGGCATGTAATTGAATTTTAGGTAACTGGCTCTTACTAAGACAGTATTTTTCAATGAAATTTACTTTAATAACTTCGATGCGTATTGTTTCACAAAATAATTTTTACAGCGGTATAAAATGTAAAACAAACTGAAAGACAAAAGTAGATTCCTTTTACATTTGAGTTACAACATAATTGGCATAAATTAACAGAATTGACAACACAAATTGTTGATGCAAGAAAATTAGGGCGTGACAATGACTTCTCAGCCTCTAACTTCTAAGATATTGCAGTTATCGAAATACTTTAAATACAGAAGCTGTTTGTCTTAATGAGATGCTAATTCTGCTATGAGGGTTTATTTTTCTATCTTTAATATTAAGAAAATTATAGCGAAATGAAAATTTCAACCTCCACCATTTCCACCCTTTTGAACTAGATGGATCCTTTACGAACTCGTCCAAAATATTTACATTTCTGACAACATACTCCAAACCAATTAAAATCCAAACAAAGTTACTCTAGTTATGTTGTTCACAAGATAACATGGGAAAAGCGTTATACGCAAATAAACTGTTGGACGAAGGGTGGTTTTGGGTTCTAGGGATCATGATCGGTGAAGAACTAAAGAAATTTTCCCAAAGTCTTATCAAGAATACCATTGCAATAGGAAGTCTTCCTGTAGGAATCTACCTAATATGAGCTTCCAGTGTTATTAATTTTATTTGTAGGCATTTTTTTCTAATTTTAATAAATACTTTTAGAATACTTTAAAGTATATTTTATAACAATACTTCTCATCGTTTTAATTACAGCATTTATACGCTAATATGTAGCAACGATGTTAAATATATTTTTTATGTAGATGATATCTTCTCTATAAATAGGAGTAAATTTTTAAAAATAAGTTAAATAAAATCATATTCTCAATAAAAAAGTAATATAAAGACAGACGAATCAAATCTGAAGCCCTATCGTTTGGTGTAGAATGTAAAATATCTTTTAGAGTTTTGATTATGACATTCCTACCATATTGAAGCCTAAATTTAATTAAAAGTCTATTAAAACAATAAAATATGTACAAAAAATGAATTAAAGATATAATAATTGAGAAATTCAAAGGAAATTGCTGACGTATTTGAATACAATGCTGTTTTTCTCGTCTCAATTTTTTTTTATTGGTATCTTTTGCAGAAGCATATTTCCATTATATTAGTCATAAAAATATATCTATAATTCTGAATTTTATCCTTTTTCACATCACATTCGTTTTTAATATTACTAATTTGAATTATATTTACATATAACAAATATATTTTATGAATAAAGTTATTTAAATTAGAAGTGAATATGAGTAAATGTACCTATTGATTGGATTCTAAACTGTTGCTCTAATAATCGAAGTTTAATTTTAGTTTTCACGTAAGAAAAACATTTAACTATTGACCACTGCATCAAAGGCTGCAAGAACTTACTTTCCTAATCATTATTTCTCGCTGAAATAGAACAAAAGAAAGCGAGCTGAAAACAACGGAAACGCGCGGACGCGGCAACACTGGCCAATCGGAATTGGCGTACGGCAGCGTGACGTCATTCGGTCTATGCTAATGGGATGCGTGCGCGAGAGATAAAAGTTGATTTTGGAGAAACAATCCGACCATTCACAGCTCCTGGGCTACGAGCGGTCATCCTCACGAAAACGAAGAAAATTCTCCGCTGTCTGTAGAGGTAAGGATTTATGCTAACATTTAATAAAATCTCATCTGGAATAAATTCTAATTCTTAAAATAAATTTTTGGAACTAATTGCTAATTCATTTTCAAAGAGTAAACGATTTTATTAATACAGAAATTATAAAATTAATATCTTCTCCGGCGTAAATTCTAATTTTCAAAGAAGATTTTCAAACCAGTTGCTAACTTATTTTCAAACGATTTTATTAATATGGGAATTATAAAATTAATTTTTTATATGAAGCATGATAAATCTTTTTTTTAATACGAAAAATTTTCAAGTTATTCTTTGCTTATTAAAACTGTTCCATTTAAAGCAAAGTTTGAGCGTTATTAATTTTTTAAATAATGTTGTTGCAATATAACTTTCATTAGAAATTTTTAACGCCAAGAATTTGAAGTAAATTAAAAATATGTATTTTTTGAAAAAAGCAAACTACTTTTTAATGGGTCAATCAAATAAATTATTTCATATCATGATGTGAAATACAATATTTTATCTAATTAAATAAATAGAGCATTTTAAACAGAGTTTAAACTATAATAATTTTTATATTTTAATTTTAACACTAATAAAAATGGCAGTTTATTGAGTTCTTCGTAAAAGTAATTACTAACATGAAAAATCATAGAAATAAAAATTTTAAATTCATTTTAATGCAAATTTAGAGAATAAAACAATTTCAAAAATTTTAGAAGATGCAAAGCTATTTTATTTGAAAAAATATTTCTAGACATGCAAGTCTGAAAATTTTTCCGAAATTTTATTTTGTCCTATAACTGATACTGCAGAAGTAATATTGCATCTGGAATGCCCTTATCTAATTTGAAATGAATTTAAAAAGTTCGATAAATTCAGAAAATTTGATAAATCCGCCTTTATTTAAAGAATCCATTATTTTTCAATATGGACTCTAAGCTGAAATGAAAAAATATTAGAATTTAAAAAAATTCCAATTTTAAATCAAACGAATCAGTTGGAATTCAATGATATTCTAATTCTCATATGAATTAAATAAATATCCACAATGGAATAAACATCCTCATTGAATCCGAATGAATTAAATAAAATATTTTTTTATTTTAATTAAAGTGGTAAATAAGCAGTAGAAAATGGCTCAAGTTATATGAAGACGTTTATTGCAATTCCTCTAAATTCAGTATTCCATATAAAAATAGCAGTAACTGAATGATCTAAAAGACTGATAGAGGCTCTCAAAGTTCAGAGTAAATAAATTTACTCTATCATTTCGAGTTTTTCGTTTGATTTAAAATCTTCTTTGAGATAAATCATAAATAACCAAACGATAAATAACTCAAAATATAGAGATATGTTAAAAACGATCCAATCCAAAGAATTCAAATTCGAAGCTGTTAAACTAAAGATGGATGCGTTATCTCTGAAGATATTTCATGTCAGATGGCGTTTTATGTTACTAACAAGACGCTGCTTTGTAAACTATAAATCTGAAAATTTTTGAGTGCACTTCCGCCTTTTGATTAATCTTATATTCCATTTTTTTGCTCTTTTAAAAAAAGACTGTTCTTCAATAGCTTTTCTATACTTAAGTGATGCATTTTTTTAAACGTGTTCACGACCAATTTCGATATTTTTTCAACCCATCATTCTCTTTCAAGTTCTTGTTTTTTATGTAAGAATCTTTGTTTTTTTAATCATTTTTCAAGTGTAAAGTTCTTGAGCGAATTCAAATATTTTTCAACCAAATGCGACTGATGTTTTTATGAAGTGCTATAATAATGCCTCTGGCCAAATAGTACTGAATATTTGAAATTCCTATTTCTGCATAGGCGGATGCGATAGGATGAAAGGAAAACAGCATGAAAGCAAATTGTGTAAATAATTGAAAAAAAAACATATTATATGTAAATTAATATAATTAACTGAAGATTTACAAAATACAAAAAGGTTTTAAGAATTAAAATCTTGTAAGCAACCCAAAAGTTGATTTTAATGAAGTTATTTAGAAAAATGAATTTAGAGACTTTTATGAATCAGAAAGTAAAAGTACATTACTAGCAAAATAATGAAGGAAATAAATTTAATACTCGAATTATATCAATATGGTCTGTTGATTTGATTGAGAAATTGCTATAAAAACATCATCTATAAAGAATTGCACTTAAAATTATACATAAACTGAAAAAAAAAATAATATAATTGACAAGCAACTTTTGTATATATGCATATGATTTTTTTGAAATTAAATTTTATTTAAATCCATTTAGTTTGCATAAATTACTTGTTCTCCCGATTTCAAAATTACATATATATGTTTTAAATGTATTTATAACACATTTAGCTATCTTTTTGTTAAACCAATGTCTCATTAAATCATGTCAATGCTGCATAATAATAATAAAAAATTATTAATTTTTTTTCTTTTTAAAATTTTATTAAAAATAATGAATTAATTTTTTACAGTCGTTTTAAAATATTTTACTTATGATCTTTGATATATATCGAAAACTTTTCCCATCAAAGTGGTAAAATGTTATTTATAAGTATTGAATTCTAAAAAAATCTTATTCTGATACCTTTTCATTCATATTATTATCGGTATGATTTAAAAATTTTTTTTAGAAAAATATGAAAGATTTGAGAAATATAGTTAAATTATAAGCTTTTTACAAATCAAGAGTTTATAAATCTAATTAACATAAATAAGTACGGTTTTTGAATGTAATCGTGGAGTTTTAACATTAGAATATTTATTCGTTCTTTATGAGCATTCGGGTTGCTAAATAATATACCATTTCGATCATACTTTTTATTGATATCATCCTATGAATATTTAGAAATTTAACAATAAAGAATTATAAAAGCAAGATTTAAGGGAGGTGTAATCAGATTTTATATTCTTTTAGAGACAAGATTATAGGTTTAACAAACAAAAAGAAAAATGCTTTTTTTCCTTCATTTTTTTGTCGTTGTTACAAAATCAGTCAGTAAATCTGTAGTCAACCTTTTTAGAAAATGTGTAGTCGAAATAGTATATTCAAATAATATGAGAAAAAAATTAGAATCTCAATCTAGAACTTTTTACAAACGATTTATATATTAATTTACAATAATAAATATATAAATCTAATAATAATTTTATATTTAAACAATAATTCATCGCATAGCTCAAATTTTTCCATCATTTTTTAAAAATATACATAAGAGTATGAGCTTGCTTTGAGAAGTTCAAATGGAATGAATTAGTCGCGATATAGTGAGTCTTATGTAGAAAGTTAATAAGAGATCTTGATATAAAAAACGAATTATCTGCATTTTGTAATTGAGTGTAACATATTTGAAGAAAATTTTAAAATTATTCTTATATATAAAAATCTTTTGTTGACTTTAACTTCCTAGATATGTTTGACGGTTAACATTTGCTACGCTTTCATTTTGCTGGTTATAAGATGAAGCATTTAATTCGTCAGTCGAATTAGATAACATTTAAGCAATATATTGAAGAAATTACTATCAGTAGAAACAGAAGCAACAATTACAATATTTTTTTTAACGTTTTTTAAAAAACAAACTCTGATGAAGTATTTTTGATGTGCCTATAATTGTTAATCACAATAGTGAACTAAAAATGATAATAATATAACACTTACCCTTTCCAACTTTAGGTTTACAATTTCAATTTTTTTCCAAATAAAAAATAATAATAACTGCAGAATCTCAGAAAATTTTAAGTAACCGACTATGCACATTTTAATGTATAAATGAATAATTGTTATGCATCTAAGTTGAAATAGAAGAATTAGAAATCCTCAATAGATTTATTTACTTGTTTTTCGAACAAAAACTTTCTACAAGAAACCTTTTTTAATTTCGATTTTTTAAAGGAAATAATTATTACCCCTTTTATCTGTATCGCAAAACATAATATAGAAATAAATGACCAACTTCTTTCACCATTTTATTATGATTTTATATTCCATATTATATTTCACATTATATTTATATTCCACAAGGTTAATTATTTGGATTAATATTTAAAATAATGCTAATTAATTCAATTTTTAGTTTTTACCATAGATTTCGAAACAAATAAATGATGAAATATCTGATCTTTTGGAAAGCTCACAAATTATTATAGACAAGAAAAATGGCATATAGAACAATAGATGCGCAAGATATTTATTAAGTTCTTGCAATGAATCATCTGGAGAATCATTACCAGAAAGATGGATGTAAGAGTAACTCTTGTTGAAGCAAAATATTTTTCTGAAATATCTATTATTAATCCATTTCTTGAAATCATTAGCAATATGCTTTTAGGAATAGCTTAAATTAATATGTTTTCATTTTGTTCATGTTATTTATATATATTTTGGAATTCTAAATTTCAAATGAAAGTTCAGTAACATTATATTAGTAAAATATTTATTAAAACTGAGCTGTTTTATTAATTTTTTTGAACCGTACATTTAAAAAGGTAAAAAAGAAATTCGGGACGATCTCTAAGAACTGATTTTTAAAACTTGTAACTAAAACTTCACGAGACCAGTAAAATTAGATAAGAAAAATGTTTGCACCTGGTTGAGTAGGATTGTAGTGAAATTGATGCCACTTTACAAAACATTAATGCTCATTTTCTTCTGTAAATTTTTTTTATAAATCCATTCACAATTCTTCTAGTTCAGATACTATATTTCATCGGTATGGTTAAAAATATGATAGAAAATTTTACAATATTTTCCCACAAATTTAAATCTAACCGAGAATTTAGAATGATAGAAGTTCTAGAGAGCGATGGAATAATATTATTTCAACTCTATTTGAATAAAATGAACTTATAAAAAATTCCATCTTTATTAGCATTTTACGATTATAAGCGTGCATTTTTTGGGCTCATAAAATATTTAAATTTACAGAAACTTCATACTCTTACTTATGTGATACGAAACTCCGTACGGACATCCTTTACTTTAATTAAGCCACTACATAAATTTATCAGTAATAAAAGTTAAAATCGAAATGAATTTAATTCCTCTTTGAATGGAATCTATGATGAATTGAATAAAATATTACTGGAATTATTTTTTGTTTTGATAACACAATGTTTTTATTTTATATTCTTTATCAAAAACAAAAGTTAATTAGGAAACTAATATATTTATATATTTTGCTTTAATCTTCTTTTCTAACAAGATTATTTTAACAAATCGCATGGTTTTTGTTCTGGCAACATCAAGAAAGAAAACGATTAATCAAGAGATTCATTTTAAATTCCGGATTAAATTATTAGTGGCAGAAAATGAAACTTTGTTTCTGTTGATTTAATAAAATAATTTCATAAAAATAATTGAATTAATTAAAAAACATAATCTTTCCTATTTTTTTAATATTTTTATTCATCAGAGAGTTACTTTTCCGTTTCAAATGGTCATTAATTTGTGAAATAGAAAATGAACATTATTGTAAAAATTGATGATTGCTATTTTAATATCTTTACAGTTATATTCATATACTGCAGTAGCAAACGATTTTTTATGATTTCCATAAAATTGAAAAGAGATAATGGATATTTATATTTATATCCCTGTCTTCTATTATGAGAATGTACTGTCTAAGATTATTGGGGAAAATATATGAGAATTACTCTCTACAGCTTATTTTTGTAATTTTGAATTTCGGCAAAAATGTTGAAATTGTTTTGCATTTTGGAGTCTGAGACGCAAGGCATGATATTAATAATACTGATTAAAACTTTATCAGAATAAATTCCTCTTTTTTAAATTTACATAAAAGAGAAAAAAATGTCAAATTTTCAAGCATTTTTCAAATAGAACGTGACAACTAATTTTCCATCATATATTTTAATCTATTTGTCTACATTTATTTTAAAAGGGAAAAATGGATCAAGTTTCAGATTAAAAAATTTATTTCAGTATATAAAAGTTTAAAAATTATGTCCAGATATTTTGATTCAACAATTCTGTTTGAGTATATTTATTGAATCAATGTAATTTTGACACAAGAACAAGTTTTCATGTCCTTAATAGCAAAATGGTTAAAAGAAGTTCTTTCTAATTGACTGAAATAGAATTTTAAGAGATTTGCATTTTTTAATTTTCTTAATAAGAATATTTTTCCCAATATACCGAAAAAAAATTTGAGAGGTGAGTACGTTATATGAATTTAATATTAATCAATTAACTTTTAATTATAAAGTAATTGGTAAAAAGTTTATAATGCTTAGACGTGAATTAATATTTCGAAAACTGCTAATTCATTGGAAATTTTTTTCTTTTTAGTCGAACATCAAAGTAGCAAAACGAATAAATTATAACAACACTTTTTTAACTTTCAATTCAAAATTTTAGTGAGTGATTTGGAGGAAAACCGAAGTTAGAGATTTGTGAGCAATTAAATAAATGAATTATTTTATTGAATAAATATTGTTTTAATTACTCTTGTAACTTTGAAGGCAAACAATTTTATTTCAATGTATTAAATTATTTCATATTATTGATTCATTGTAATCTCATTAAATATAAAAAAACTAAAAATTCAAATTTACGATATTTTTTTTTTAGAATTACAATAACAAAATTCTATAAATCTTTATAATTAAGACTTAGGCAGTATTATTCATGATAAATCAAGCATTTTCTCGAGAGGATCGGATATTCTTTAAATAAAGTTTTCATTAGTCAAAATTATATTCAAACATGTAGTTATTTGCTTCAAAACTCCACTTATCTAGATTTAATAAGGATTGAGCTGATTCGAATATGCGTTTATTTAGATGATTGGATAAAGCTCAAAAATTAAGTAAAATAAAAAAAAAATTAATTCATGAAATTAAGTTTTGTAAATGTAAAGTATAGAAAACTGTAATTATTCTAAGAAATAAACTACAGAATAAAACGCAAATAAAACTGTAAAAAAACTACAAAAGGAATTGTATATGAAAGTTTATTACATATAAATAACTGAATTAAAATTACATATGAGCAATGAAATTATATTTATTCTATTGAAAAGAATTGTGAAGGCACTTCAAGATCACTGACATTAACAATTCCTAAGCTGTTCTAATTTTAAATTTTTCACTTTTTCCTACAATCGATTTGGAAAATTGTATTTAGGGAAATTCCTACTCTAGGTAATTAATAGAACTATTGAATTATTTTTAAAAAATACATTTAATGTACTATATAAAAAGAAAAAGAGTCAATGCAATATTTAATAGGATATTATGAACTTTTAATTACATAAATTAATAAAAAAAACTGATGACACTCATGGCAAAATGAAAAAAAAAATCCTTACAAAGTGTTATAGTCAGAATATTTCCAATCTTTTATTTTTGTGTGATATAAGTTCATGCAGCCTTTTTGAGAACAATAACAATAAAATAATTTCAAAATATGCTTAAAAAGTTAAATTAACTTTTTTGTTAAACCTTAGCATTCCTCCAGATTTTGCTATTCAGTCAAAATGTGTAACTGAATTTTGAATACTGAATATATATTAAATTTAACCGTTTGAGACAATTCATTTCTCCCATTCATTTAGAGTCATCCATTTCATTCATTTAGATTTAAGATTGTAAGTATTGTTTCAGACTACAAGAAAGATTTTTTATATTTTAATTTTATTTTTGGTAAAAATATTAAAAACTGAAAAATATTGAAAATGTTGCTTCATAAATAATCAGTAGACTTACTTCCTAAAAAAAATCAAAAGAAAGTTTTAGAAGTAAAATTTTTAAAAAACCTTTCTAATTTTTAAAAATCGCAAGAATTTGCATAAAATTCGTTATAGATTCTTTAAATATATGTTATGTGAATATTTAAAAGCAGCAAATGCTTCCTTATTGCATAAAAAATGGAATAGAAAGAGCTGATGCCAGCAACAACCAATCAAATGAATTGAAAATGCCAAATTTATTTTTTAAAGTTTGTTACTGCACTAGTTCTTTTACTCGTTTATTCTGTCAGCAAATTCCTGAAATTGGGGAACTTCCAAGGGAATATAGTTATTTTCGATGTTTCAAAAGAAGAGTGTTTCATTCATTTTTAATTTTACCTTTTTTATTTATTATGCATACCAGATGAATCATTTGTTTGTGCATAGCAGACAAATGTGTAACGATTTCCAGATAAACACAAAAGTTTTGTTGTTTTGGAATAGAAATGTATTTATAAATACTTACAAAGTGAAAAAGATGCTGTATGAATTCATTTATGCTTCGTCTTAATTTCAAATTCAAACTCTTAATTTTCGCTTTTGTATTAATCGAAGAAACTTCTTAGAATTGATGGAATATTAAAATAATTTTATTTACCGCATTACTTGAAAGTAAAAAAGTTATTTCAGCACAAAAAGAATTATTAAAAGAAAATTAATATTTTTGAATTCAAATATTCATAACATACGAATCAATTATATATTTTTATTTCATTTTCTAAATAAATTTAGAATACATGAAACAATTAGAAACATTACAAAGGTCGAAACCCTAGTTTTGAAACTAAATCATGTTTATAAAATTTCTCTTTGCCTTAATTTCTCATTAGCAAGCTCTTTCGTAAGGTGACGCTTTTAACACTTTATCTTATTATAAGTTCAAAATAAATAATATTCATGGAAAACGTTTTTTAGGCCATTGTGTAAGTAATTGCATTAAATTAATATTAGATTTTTAAAGCAAAATAAATTGATTTTTTTAAGATTAAAATAATATCAATTTTCTTTTTTTATTTGTACTAAAAAGGCATTTTAATATTGGAAAATAGTTTTAATGCATCTGGGAGATAAGAGGTCTAGGGGATATCTCTAATGCTTTGTTATCATCTATTTATATTTTGTGTAGAGCAAGCATATCATTAAAAATTTCCATTTCTAGAAAAACCTTTCGAATTAAACGTTTCGTGAAACTAAAAGTTGCTAACTTGAAATAATTATTTTGAGACTAATATGACTAATAAAATAAAGAAGCAATTATAAACTATCAAATATCTTCTAAGACATTTAGTAAATTTGAAAATGTATGTCGATATGTTATTTTTATACTTTTTGTCTTCGTATTTAATAAGTTATTCAAAAATTACTATAGTTTATGAGTTAAAACGTAATATAAAACTATTATAAATACGTTTAATAGTTTTTCTGCTATCTTATTTATATTATATTTACGAAAACAAATATGATAATATCCACCACATAGTGGAACTCTATATCCCACAACTGTCTCAGAAAAGGAAGGACTTCAAGTTCGAAAAAAAGTTATTGACTGCAATATGTATATCTTTTGAAACAAGAGACAAGAATGTCTTCTTCTTTCATATTAATATATAATTTATCTACAGGTAGTAGCGCGAATAAAACGTAAAGCTTCAGAATTCTGGGCGAACTCGATTCACAATTCTGGAAGAGAGCTATATTTATTCATATAGACATTGTGTTCCGATATTATTCTAAGGAAATCCATGCTTTTTTGTGGAGAAAGAAGTTCCTAGTAGGTAGAAAAAAGCTTTTACTTCAGAGAAATCGTACCTACGAGGAAAAAGCCACTTTGGAAGAGGGGTTAAAATTTTTTGTTCCAGCAGTGGCATATTTCACTCCCTTTCGCTTTCGCTTTCTGTATTTTCTGTTTAGAAACAGAATCCACATTCAATCTTTTATAAAAGAATGCGGATAAACTAAATAAAGAATTTACTGAAGAATGATAATTTATTTCGTAAATGTCCAAAAGAATATTGAATTTAGAGAAACAGATGTAGTAACACAGTTAAAAATGCGAAAGATAAAGGAAATTGGTAAAAAATAATTTAAGGAATCCATAAATCCGTGTTATATCAATAAAAATTTATATAAGCATATTCCAAATTATTCAGAAATAAAAAAATTAATTAACACTTCCTTGAAAGTTGAGGTAAAAATAAAATTCAGTTAAAATGAACAGGATTTAAAGCCTGATTGCCCATTCATTCTTGTGGATTTGTTCAAACATGCGAGTCTCCAGCGGAGAAACTTAGTCTTGCATGATTTAGGGTACGATTTCTTATGAGATATCCGTAATAAATATCTTGAGTCGTTCACAGAAGAATATTGTCTACAACTGTTGTAAATTTAGTGATACATAATTCCCCAAAAATTCTCTATTGAATTAAGATCTAACATACCCGCTAGCCATTCGAGAACTTTTCTATCCTGAGAATTAAACCAAACGTTTGTGTTGTTTGCAGTGGAACTAGAAGCATTCATTGACTGGCTTGGTTGTGCCAACTCAGAGTCATTTAGAAACTCAACTAGTGGCAACAGGTTCTCCTTCAGTGTCTCAGTATAATATCATGATATTTGTCCAGTACTTGTAAATGCAGAGATGCCTGTCCATTGTAGTAAGAGATTGCCCAAAACAACACTACTAAAAAACCCTAAAAAGTTGCTTGTGCAAGTCGTGCCAGTAGGATGTCCAATCAGCTAGATCGTTCAAATTACATTTTTTAAACCGCTAAATATCACTGATTGCCATTTTGGTAAGCATGATATAAAATTTTGGGACCATAACTTTCTTTGTGACTTATCATGTGACTTTCTGGTTTGTTTCTTTTTCATTTTTTCTTCTTTCTTTTAAAGTCGAATCACGCCAGTATTAACACCTTTGTATTGCACGATATGTCTCTTTATTGTGGTTGAAACAGTAACTGAGGCCCAGTGAAAGGGCTTACCATTGATATTTATGTATAAAAAATTATTCGTTTCATTATCCTACAATAATATTTTCATATTCTGATGCATTTTTTGTCTGTAGCAATGAAATTTTTTTCTTTAACTTTTATGCATTATTTATACTTACTTTGCCTCTCTTTTACATTTAAAGCAGAACAGCTATCTTAAAAACGATTCCTTTCTTTTTGAAGGAGAGTCTTTCTGAAGGAGAAGGACTACTGCAAGCAGTAGCAAATCATTAAAAAATTTCCCACGAATTCTTTATCCTTTACATCCTTTAGTTTCTCGAGTATGTATCATACACGTTACAATGACATCAATGACAGATACATTTAGAGAACAGAGGAAAACTTAATGAAAATCATCATTTATATAATGTGTTTCTTTCTAATTTCTTTTTATGATTTAAAATAAATTCAGAAAGAATAGTAGTAAGAATATCATCTTTTTGGCTTTTTTATGGAATATTTTTATACCATATTTTAAAAGTTCGTAGTTCAGCGAAGAAGTGTATTTTGTACCGCTCCTCTTTGACCGATTGGGTTGATAATGTGAGAAAGATTTATAATTTTGGAGTTAAGACCACATGTTCAGTAATATAATATATCGCAATTTTTGAGTTATCGTCCTTACATATTATATATATATATATATATATATATATATATATATATATATATATTAGAGAGACACATATAGCCGATTCTTTAACAGACTTGTTCAAAACTTAATAGTGTTCCACAGCTTTGACCACAAAATATGTGCCAAATATTATCCGATTATTATCATTGAGTTATTCGTTGCTTGGGACAGAAACACGGGCCATAATAGTTTTGGATGTAAAATACTTTTCACTCATAATATGTATTTGCTATAAGAGAAAAGGAAACAACAACAACAAAAAACCGGTATGCTAATGGTAAAAGATTTGGGATTTTAATAATTTTGAATGAATGAAAGGAATTTTTTCAACAGTTTTAGATTATAATTATTTTAACAGAAAGTGCTATAAAGAACTGCTTTTAAGAAATAAAATTTAAGGTTTCCCGTTACAGCGGGAAACAATGATACCATAAAAGGAATCGTATCAGCATAGAGTTTTCCATCTCGAACTATTTCCAAGAAATAACCTGCTTATAGATGAATTCATTTTAAAATCAATTATTGATTTTGAAATTTTTTAGAAATTTTTTTAATGAATGCCAAAAATTAAATCCTGAAAATAAAATGTTTGATTTTTAATCGAAATTCAAAAGGTTTTAGAATAAGATAAATTTAATATTTAACATAACAAATATTATGCATACAAATGAATATTGAATTACTCATTTATATTCTATTAAAGAGTGGAAATCTTCTTTCAAGACTTTATTCAGAGAAGTCTTTCTGTTCAAATATTTTTCATAAAAGATGCATTTTAAAAACCGCTTATTATTCCATATTCCATGAAATCATTATCATATATGAAAAAATATTTGATTTGTAGTTAATATTTCTTAAATAAAAAGAAATTATTTGTTTGAGGTTAGAATTTGTAGCCCTAATTTAAGTTAAAGTAATATTTTCAGACAAAAAAAAAAAATAGAACTACTTATGTTTATCTTATTAAGTGGCATCAATAAATTTGAATAAATTTAACTCTTAAGTTCTCTGAAAATGTTAAAATATCGAGCATTGCATATTACAAAACTATTCAAATTAAAAATTAACTAGTAGCAAACAAAACTTACATTATAAAAATTTGTTTTTACTAGTTTAATATTTCAGTAACATGCTTTCAGTAATTGCAAGTTAATAATTCTTAAGGAATTTGTAATTTGTTGAATTTTTTATCATATTCAACCTGAAAGCAAAAAAAGCAAAAAATAAGCTCAGTAATTAAAGCAATAGAAAAGTACTGTTTCAAAATATCCTAAAGAATACATTTAAAATTAAATGGAGAAAAATTTATCCGAAAATAATAGTATCTCTTGAAAGATTATTCTTTGAATTTCAAAGCGATTTAAAAATAGTTATTGATCAATTAATACGCCGGTGTTATTAATGTTAAGATTTTCAATTAAGCATTTTACATAACTTGTTCTTGATGGCTTCCTAAATTAAAAAAAATATAAATTTAAAATTATTTTCGTCAGATTAAATTTTTCTCTTCAAAATAGTTTTAATTTTCAGTTATTTTGCTTCCAGTGGCAAAACCAGCAATAAATTGCAGCTATATTTTGTTTTATATATGGACTGTTTAGTCTGTATAAAAGGAGAGCATTAAACAAATCTGTATTATAGCATAGTACATAGCATTAACAAAAATATTTTAAATTTGATTTACGCTGCAATTAAGAATGCCAATTTATTATTATTTACTTTGCTCAGAAATTTCTTTTTTGGATACTGCACATTGGCATTAAAATTAAATTGTTCTTAGAAATGCATAAACAGCTCTAGCTCAAGACAAGATTGAAGAATTTAATATCGAAAAATTCTTTCTCTTTGAAATTTTCATCCAAAATTGAAAATTTTCTTTAAAACAATAAACCGTATGCAAGTTAAAAAAAATCAAAATGGACATTTTTAAAAATCGTTTTCTCTCGAATTCCGGATTCTAAAGTGAATCACTATTTGTTGACTCTTATTTAATAACTTTTCTGCATTTTATATTTCAACTAAATGAAAACTAATCAAAAACATATTTTTTCTTACCAGTTTTGCTTTAAGTAGAACGATAAATTCAATAATCCTTACAATTCTAATTATGTAAGCGTAATAGTTTTCGATATTTCAGAATATAAGATTTGTAATTTAGAATTTTAGTAATAAATAATCATAATTAAAATTATATAATAATATTAATAGATAGTAAAACAGAAAACGTTTTACTATTTTACCATAAAACTGCAATTTTCCAAAAAATACTTTGATTTTGTACTAGTTTCTTAAACTTCATGAATCTAAAGAAGAGATTACAAATTTAGAAAAACAGTATTCTAAAAGCAAAACAATGTATTAGTTTATAAAACTTAACTAATAATTATAAATTTCGAATCATTTCATATTTTATAATAAAGCTGCGATTTAAATAAAATTATATTTTAAATTCTAGCTTTATGTAACATTAAATAATTAAACCTAAAAAGAAAGGTTCTTTTGAATCATCTCTGTTAATTACAATGGCTTAACAGCTAATAATTCATAAAAATCTTTTAGTTTTATTTTATGTAATGTCAGATTTAAGACAAAATAAATAGGCTTGCCATATAAAATATGAATACTTTAGTTAATCTTAAACCATCGCTTAAAAAAATAAAGAATTTTTCGTGGGTGGTATCGATTTTATGTAAGAAAGTCTACAACAGCGTTCAAATAGAATATAAGTTTCTGCTTACTTTTATGTACTTTTACCATGTTAGAGAGAGATAAAACGCAGATCGAAGCAGTGCATAACATACTTAAGATTTCCTTCATAGAACTTTAAAGCAAATAAAATTCTCTTAAGAATTTTCTACTTGCTTCATAGAGAAGGAAAAAATTTTGATCTAATTCCACGATTTTATTATTAAAATTTAATATTTAATTAATTTTTTTCTGTTCGGAATTCAGTACTTCTGTCTTGCACGCTTCTGTTTAACTTCGCATGTTTGATGTTTGTGGAAATGGAATATTTACGATAAATTTTTCATTCCTTTCTTCATGTTTTAAAGTAAAAAAATTTGTACGTTTGTGTATTTCTTATAAAAACAATATAAACGTAATATTTTTTTATATATTTTTTTCAATCTATTTGTCAATAAGTCGTTTAATTTTATTTATTTAATATGAGAAACACCATCTTTCAATTTGAGAAAAAGTGATCTAAAAATTCATTAACTTTAATAGTGTATTATGACTGCATGTATAATTAAAACTACAAATAGAAAAAAATAAAATTAAAGATGATTTTAAAAGTACTCTATTATTACTACAAAAATAAAGTTAAAGATATTTTTTTCGTTGCAAAAATATGGTTATAACCCATATATATATATATATATATATATATATATATATATATATATATATATATATATATATATATATGCAAAATTGAATAGAATATGAAAGAAAATTCTTAAGTATTAACTAAAAAAAATTTTACTCATGTATATGAACTTAAATAGAAATATTTATCTGATTATAATTCAAATATTTAATCTTGTTTCATTTCTATTCATATTTCAGGTAGTGATATAACTTGTAGATAAATTTAGATCTTTTTTCCTCTATAACAATATTATTAACTAGCCGCCTTTGGCGACCGGCCGGTTCGCCAATCTTAATGTTCGTTAAAATTTTAATAATTAAATATTTTATGCAATTCCAACTTTAATAGATTCTTCAGCAAAATATTTTAAAACTTCAAATTTTGATAGTCATATAATTCACTCATAATATTATAAAGGCCTTCAGTCATAACGTGATATGTATCTCTCTAATTTTCTGTTACCCCTCGTAGAATTTATGCTTTAAATTAAAGTGTAAATGATTCATCTGAAATTAATATAATAATATTTTTTACTGAAACAAAGTATATTTTTTAATAATATGGTTACTGATAATAGAGTCACTGAGCGTTTAAACTTTATGGGCACTAAAGAATATGTTTCTTAATTTATGCAATATCTCAAGAATTTGTCAACAAAATTTTCTCAGATTCATCATGAACAGATCGATTAATGAACAATGTTTCATTTTAAATGCATGGAACACTAAGAAAATAAAATGAATCGTTTAAAATAATCGGTCTAAAACAGGTTTAAAAAAACTACTTAAAAAACGATGTACTTAAAACTATAAGCATATACAAAAAATATTTAACTAACATAAATACAATTTACTTACAAAAGCATGCAACTAACCTAAAAATGATTTAAGTCATCCGTTGAAAGTGGTTGTCATGACAACAATCAGAGCAATGCGCATGCGTGAATGTTCTTCGCCAGTTAGGTAATGCAAATGCGTGAATTTTTCTACGCCAGTTGGGGTAACGCTATGCAGATTATACAATTTTAATTTCCTTGTGTTATTTTAATTCAAAAGTACTTTAGAATGAATCTGAAACATGGATAAATTAACAATGTTTAATTTAAAATGCATAAAACAGTAAGAAAATAAACAGAACCGTTTAAAATAATCAGCCGAAAAATGTTAACCCTAGCCTCATGACTGTTGGGAGAAAAAAGAAACTGAAGCCTTACTCATTTTTCGGTGGGGGAAATGGAAGATTTTTTTTTGGCGGAAAAGTTGGCGGTGGGGAAAATGGAAGATTTTTTTGGCGGAAAAGTTAGTTTTTAATTAATAATTAAAATTCTAATTAAAAATTCGAAAAAAGGAACCCCAGGTGCACATTCCCGACCTCCAAGGTATACATGTACCAAATTTGATAGCTGTATGTCAAATGACCTGGCCTGTAGAGCGCCAACACACACACACACACACACACACACACACACACACACACACACACACACACATTGAGCTTTATTATAAGTATAGATATAGATATAGATTAGTCACTTTTGGTGTCTATCTGGTTTGGTGAGGATATTGACTATATTTAATTTCAATTAAATTGCTTGGATATTCACAATCCGTCAAATTGCAAGACATAAAACAGTATTATTTTAATTATTGGCTTAAGCTCTGCTTATATATATATACTAGCCGCCTTTGGCGACTAGCCGGTTCGCCAATCTTAATGTTCGTTAAAATTTTAATAATTAAATATTTTATGCAATTCCAACTTTAATAGATTCTTCAGCAAAATATTTTAAAACTTCAAATTTTGATAGTCATATAATTCACTCATAATATTATAAAGCCCTTCAGTCATAACGTGATATGTATCTCTCTCATTTTCTGTTACCCCTCGTAGAATTTATGCTTTAAATTAAAGTGTAAATGATTCATCTGCAATTAATATAATAATATTTTTTACTGAAACAAAGCATTTTTTTTAATAATATGATTACTGATAATAGAATCACTGAGAGTTTAAACTTTATGGGCACTAAAGAATATCTTTCTTAATTTATGTAATATCTCAAGAATTTGTCAACAAAATTTTCTCAGACTCATCATGAACAGATCGATTAATGAACAATGTTTCATTTTAAATGCATTAAACACTAAGAAAATAAAATGAATCGTTTAAAATAATAGGTCTAAAACAGGTTTAAAAAAACTACTTAAAAACGATGTACTTAAAACTATAAGCATATACAAAAAAATATATAACTAACATAAATACAATTTAATTACAAAAGCATGCAACTAACCTAAAAATAATTTAAATCATTGAAAACAGGTTTAAAAAAAACTACTTAAAAATGATGTACTTAAAACTATAAGCATATACAAAAAATATATAACTAACATAAATACAATTTACTTACAAAAGCATGTAACTAACCTAAAAATAATTTAAATCATCTGTTGAAAGTGGTTGCCATGACAACAATCAGAACAATGCGCATGCGTGAATTTTCTTCTGAAACTTCTTTTCCCTTTCCAGCTGTGTTGCCATAGAAACCGGCGCACAGCTGTTTACACGTTTATGTTTATCTATTCAGATTTTATAACATCTAATCAGAGTAACGGTGAATATCAGTGTGTTCGTGTTCGTCAATAAATGTTAATTTTTTTAATAACATGATTAACGAAAACAGAGTCACTGAGCATTTAAACCTTATGGGAACTAAAAAATATGTTTCTTAATTTATGTAATATCTCAAGAATTTGTCGACCAACCGGTTCCCAAATCTTAATGCTCGTTAAAATTTTTATATTTAAATATTTTATGCAATTCCTACTTTAATAGCTTCTTCATCAAAATATTTTAAAACTTCAAATTTTGATAGTCATATAATTCACTCATAATATTATAAAGGCCTTCAGTCATAACGTAATATGTATCTCTCTAATTTTCTGTTAGCACCCGTAGAATTTATGTTTTAAATTAAAGTGGAAAGAATTAATCTGCAATTAATATAATAATATTTTTTACCGAAACAAAGAATTTTTTTATAATCTGATTAATGAAAATAGAGTCACTCAGAGTTTAAACTTTATGGACACTAAAGAATATCTTTTTCAATTTACGTATTATCTCAAGAATTTGTCAACAAAATTTTCTTAGATTCATCATGAGCAGATCGATTCATTAACAATGTTTAAATTTAAATGCATCAAACACTAAGAAAATGAAACGAATCGTTTAAAATAGACGGTTTAAAACAGGTTTTAAAAAAACTACTTAAAAAACGATGCACTTAAAACTATAAGAATATACAAAAAATATATAACTAACATAAATACATTTTAATTACGAAAACATGCAACGAACCTAAAAAAAATTTAAATCCAGTCCGCATTCGTTGATAATAATTTGTACACAATGCGGAATTTAGAACACAAAGCGCATGCGTGAATTTTCAACGCCAGTTACGTAACGCAAATACGTGATTTTTTTCTACGCCAGTTGGGGTAACGCTATGCGGATTAGAAATTTTTAATTTCCTTTATTCTGTTTTATTTTAATTCAAAAGTACTTCAGAATGAATCTGAAGGATCGATTAATTAACAACGTTTAATTTTAAATGCATCAAACATTAAGAAAATAAACAGAATCGTTTGAAATAATCCGCCGAAAAATACTAACCCTAGCCTCATTACTGTTGGGAGAAAAAAAACCCGGAAGCCTTATTCATTTGGCGGTGGCGAAAATGGAAGATTTTTTTGGCGGAAAAGTTGGCGGTGGGGAAAATGGAAGATTTTTTTGGCGGGAAAGTTAGTTTTTAATTAATAATTAAAATTCTAATTCAAATTTCAAAAAAAGGTACCCCAGGTGCACATTCCCGACCTCTAAGGTATACATGTACCAAATTTGATAGCTGTATGTCAAATGACCTGGCCTGTAGAGCGCCAACACACACACACACACACACATTGAGCTTTATTATAAGTATAGATATAGATTTTGAAAAATAAATAAAATATTAAAAAACGATAAAAGAGAATTTTTTTTGAATTATAGGATCTTATACTTAAACATCTACTTTTTACGTAAAAACTGCTCATTTAATATATATTGTATGTATAATATTATCATTGAATATATGCATGTTTGAAATATTATGAAAAACATTAGTATCTAATTTTGTTTTCGATATTAAAGACATTTTAGTTTCACTTTCAAATTATTCTCACCGATATATTAGAATTAGTAATGTAAGGTAATAATTAATCAAATTTCACATAAAATATTTAGTCTTTTTTTTTATAATGGCTTTCAAATATTTTTAACTAATGTCATTTCGTACTGCATATTGCGCTATCGATGCTTCAGCTAATTTCACTCAAAAACAGTTACTGGTGTTAGATTTAGAAAAATAATTTGATGCCTGCATATATTAATAACATAATTGTCAAATTTCATTGCTATTTGTTCTAAGGTTACTCAACTTGCAAATTTTTATTTTACTTTCATTTATGAAAAAGAAATATCGCTTATTTTGTATTTCAAAATACTGGGAGTAAAACAATTAGCTTTCAAACTATTAACGGAAAATAATGAAATTAAATTTTTTTGCTGATTATTGACTTTTTGTGGTCATTTTTAAACTGGTATTCACCTTCAAAGATGACACAAAAATATTAATAACAGCAAATAATCTATAATTTTTAACGAAAAGGGGTGTCCCTATTTTTAACTTTTAACGTCAAAGGGGAAACCTTAAAAACAGAAGTGCGAGAATACATTACTTTATCTTGGCGTTACATTAATTGGGAATACATTAGCGTTTGTACCAAATGATTTTGAACACGAACCCATGCGTGTGCAAATACAGCTGATACTGTAATGTATTTTGTTTACCTTCTGAAGGAAGTTCTATTTTTCATTTTGTTTTTGCTTTTGACCATTTTTTTAAAAGTCGTGCCATTGTAGTTAATTGGATAAAGTATTCTTAAAAATTCGGACTTCATTTGCGTGTGTTCTTTAAAGTTCTTGCGAGGAAACTCTTGAATAAGAAGTTTCGATAAATTTTAACATAGAGAAACAACATATGCAGTTTCACTGCTGTAACCATAGTAACCATTTTTACATTTTTCAGAAATGGATAACTCTTTTTTTTTAAGTAGAAAAATTCTGCTAAAATTTTAGGGTTAGGGGAAAAAATTGATATGATGAAAAAAATGAAATAAATAAATAAAAATAAAAAATAAAGTTCTTGCAGATAAAAGAAAATTATACGAAAAAAATATGTTATTTACATATATAAAATAAATTTTTATAAAATAAAAATTATTTTGATATAATTTTGGGAATTTCGCAAAAATAAGTTTAGAATTTTTTATTAGAACTTCCCTTGGTAATCAGTGTATCATATCAGTATCAAGTTTTATGATCATAAAATTCTGTTACTCAGTTTTCAATATAATATAATAAATTCTTTGAATATTAAAAGTAAAGTTATTTAAAAAGTTAAAGAACAAATTAAATGATATCCTTTTTAAACAAACAAGAAAATCTGGTTCATTTTTCTTCCTTCTTCATAGTTTTTAGATATTATTGACACAGTGCTCTCTTATGTAATTATTTAACTGTAACTTGAGCTCATTTGCATAATATCTGCTTATAATTATAATAGCACACGGAAATAATATTAAATTAAAAAACAATAACCTAAAATATAAACATGAAATTCTTTCATATTATAAAAATCGTGTTTAATTTTAACAATCACAAATTTTGTTTGAGAGTTTTGGAAAATAACGGTATGAAATTGTTAAAATAATAAACCTTTATAAAAGTATTTGTCTTTCTGTTTAAAAACTATTTTCCAAATCCATTTATAATGGAAAATGAAAAGTAAAACTCTCCATTCTTTGACTCTAAATATTATGAACTTATTTTAAAAGCTATCACTACCAACGATCAGGGAACAACTAATATTTAACAATAAAAATAAATCGCAAACGGAATTTAGAATTAGAAGTAACAAACATTAAAATACTACATTTGTTTAGATCTAGATACCCTAAACTAAATATTTATAACTGAAAAATTATTGTTTAATATGGATATCTTTATAAAAACAAAATTTCGAGATTAAAATTAACGGTTCATAATTGAAAACATTAAGGCTTTTGAAAATTAATGATACATACAAATCGTAAAATGTTTCTTTTTTTATTTTGGAAATCTTCAGCCTTTTAATCTATAAATTCATCGATAAATTTAGTTCCAATTATAAACAAATTAAGAATAATCCCAAGTACTCATAAAACACGAATTTTAATTGACCTGTTATTTTGAGAAGAAATAGTTTTCGAGTTTTTATAAATAATTCACAACAAAAGTTGATGGCATGAATATGAAAAAAGCAAAGTTAATAAAAAAATGCTTTGAAAGTGCAAACTTTTTAAAAGTAATACAACAGTGTAACTTAGGGAAGAAACACTCTTTGAAATCAACTTGAACCACAATTTTCAGATTTTCCTACAAAATTTTTTACCATATTTATAAAAGGTTCATATCAATTAATTTTTTTCATGCTGTGAATCACTTTTGTAGAATAGTGCTTTAATTTGATTATATAAATATCAATTATCAATAATAGAAATACTGATTTTTATAGAATGTGGCTTTCAATATGATTCAATATAATATATTTTTTATAGAATTTCTTTTCCATATAATTGAAAAGAAATTGAATTGGCGTTGATATCTTTTTAATATTTTCTCCTATAATTTGTATTTAAAGTGGTAGTGAGTTTTTGAAACGTTACCACAATTAGAAGCTATAAGTTAATTAATAAAAATACGTAATTCAGAATCGCAAAAAGGAAACAGATGATATCTTAGCAAAACTTTAAAAGGAGAGTTGAGAAAATAACAAAATAATTTCAAAATGAAAAAACTTTTTAAAACTGTTTTTTTAAATTATTAATAATAAATAAAAGCAATTAACAACCTTAACGATGATGAAAAACGTTTCTTGACTTCAATAGACGTATTATTTTATCTAAAAGATACAAGAATTGAACTATAATATGAAAAGATCTTTATGCCGAATTTAATATTTGTAAAGAAAGCATTATAAACACAAGGAAATAAATTGCATTTTATATTATGTTAAAAGAACTGTAAATTTGGTGCTGGATTAAATAAATTTTTACAATAAATTAAAAAAAGTAAGAACGGAAAAGATAGAAACAATATATTGAATGCAAGATAAGCAAGTTACACAAACACACTGTATAATTCAAACGGAAAATCAAATTTTCCAAAAGTAATGAATGACATTTGTAGAAAATTTCATTCTTATATCTGTAGATAAAAGAATAACATTTTTTACTAAGAAAACTATTGCATATTATTAACTGTTTTGAAAATAATTTTACATGCAGTGCTAGGCTAAGACAAGGCTTCATAGATGCATTCCATAGTATTATTATTCTCCATTTATTACGAAAAGAAAGATAGCTGTGTATTTAATCAAAAATTTGTAAAAAAAATAATCTAACTAAGAATAATAAAAAATGCATTATTGAAGGAAAAATAACAATTTAAATGCTTATTTTTTCAAAATAATTATGATCTAATAACTTACAATCGATTATTTCTGGATCATTAGACAATTAGGAAACACTAAAGCATTGCATTTAAATTAAAGGACATTAATTTTTTTCTAAAGCAATAATACTTTGATACCCATAAAATATTTTACATCTGAATAAATATCTAGGAGTTAGACCTTTTATCCTTGAACTGAATTTAATAAGAAAATTAACGCTTAATTCAAATAATTTCTGCCTCCATGAATTTTTATTACAGCGTGGAAATTTCTTTTTATTATATTAATCTAATAACAGGTGCCACCACCGGTCATAAAAAATACAAATTGCATGACTGCCGTAGTATATTTTAATCAGTATATGCTTATGAATTTATTAAATAAGCGGTTTAAAGATATTGGTTATAGAAAGATTTTCTGTAAATGCTGAATCCATCGTCTTTCATTGTTTCGTAAAATTCCTATATTTACTATCTGACATGCTTTTATGAATTACCTTTTTAATTTTAAACGTTTGATTTTTTCTTTTATTTTATCAATTTTCGAAATGTATATTCTGTTTGGACCAAAGAAACTGCATTATTTATTTACAATCGAGCTTTAACTTTTTTTTTTATAATCCGAAGAAGAATTTCTATTTCCCTAACTGGCAACATTTCAGTTCTAGATTCAGAACACATTCAAATAAAAAAAATCTTTGGAGTTCTGTATTTTATTTGACTTTCTGTATTTTACTTTAAATTTCAGTTTCATGTGTTTTTTTTCGAACTTTGTTAGTTATAAAAAAATGTTGTTATTGTTGTTGTATCAAATTAAAATGTTTTCGTGTTCCAGGAATTTATTTAGGTTCACAGACATGTAAATAAATGATTTATTTCAGAATTTCGTTTTATGACTTTCAATATGATGGTGTTATGTCGAATGAAAAAGAAAATATAAATTGTCTGAAAGAAATTAAATTACGTTTTTTCATTTATGTAAAATTTTTAAAAATTCTGTTTTCGCAAATGTTAAATGACACTGAAAGTTTAATGAGCATATATTTTTTTTAATTTCGTTCAGAGTTTATCTAAAACGTTCTGTCAGCTAAATTTTCAATTAAATTTGTCTTCTATTTTCAGATACATTGTTTGAGTATTTTTGAATTACTTTCTCATTAATAATTTATTTTATGCATCAATATTTTAACTTGTTTTCAATATATCACATTTATTCTCGGATATATTATTTGAGAATCTTTGAACTATTTGATAATTAATAATTTATTCTATTCAACCAATTTTTTCAGCTATTGCTCTTAAATCTGAACTATTCTTCAATTGATGTAAAATATCCATTATTTTTCATTCAAACTTCTCATCAAAATTTAACTCTTTTTTATTCTTTTTTTTGTACTTTATTACAATGTTCACTTCGTTTCTTAATCTTTTATAGCAATCAATATTTTCAGCTTTTCAAAAATTAAATAACTTCTAATGTTAGTTGAAATAATTAAATTAATATTATTAACATGATAAGCAAAGCCAGCCTATAATAGTAGAAATGATGAGATGATTGTGTTTAGTTTTTCACTATAATACATTCTTTTTGAAAATACTGCTGGATATGTTTTATATCTGATACTGAAATAAAACAAAAATATCGCTTCAATAATTAGATGACAGTAAAAAAACAGAAAACCTGATTTTCTTCTTCTCTTGAAATACCAATGAAAGTCAACGATATAAAACATTCTTGTAGAGAGATTACTAAATTTTCTTCTATTATGGTAATATCTGTTAATGCATAAAAGTTTGATAAATCTTGCGAGACTAGTCCAACCAATATAATATTGGAAGATTTTTTACTTTTAGAACTTAGAAGAATCAACACATCCTTTCCGTGATCACATACTTCTGTAACTGTACTGTTTTAAAAATGTTTCCATTCCCTCAGTTTTGGCAAGAATCACACATCCTTTCTGTGATCACATATTTCTGTAACTGTACTGTTTTAAAAATGGTTCCATTCACTCCGTTTTGGTAAGAATCACACATCCTTTCTGTGATCACATACTTCTGTAACTGTACTGTTTTAAAAATGGTTCCATTCACTCCGTTTTGGAAAGAATCACACATCCTTTCTGTGATCACATATTTCTGTAACTGTACTGTTTTAAAAATGGTTCCATTCACTCCGTTTTGGTAAGAATCACACATCCTTTCTGTGATCACATATTTCTGTAACTGTACTGTTTTAAAAATGGTTCCATTCACTCCGTTTTGGTAAGAATCACACATCCTTTCTGTGATCACATATTTCTATAACTGTACTGTTTTAAAAATGTTTCCATTCACTCCGTTTTGGTAAGAATCACACATCCTTTCTGTGATCACATATTTCTGTAACTGTACTGTTTTAAAAATGGTTCCATTCACTCCGTTTTGGTAAGAATCACACATCCTTTCTGTGATCACATACTTCTGTAACTATACTGTTTTAAAAATGGTTCCATTCACTCCGTTTTGGTAAGAATCACACATCCTTTCTCTGATCACATATTTCTGTAACTGTACTGTTTTAAAAATGTTTCCATTCACTCCGTTTTGGTAAGAATCACACATCCTTTCTGTGATCACATATTTCTGTAACTGTACTGTTTTAAAAATGGTTCCATTCACTCCGTTTTGGTAAGAATCACACATCCTTTCTGTGATCACATATTTCTGTAACTGTACTGTTTTAAAAATGGTTCCATTCACTCCGTTTTGGTAAGAATCACACATCCTTTCTGTGATCACATATTTCTGTAACTGTACTGTTTTAAAAATGGTTCCATTCACTCCGTTTTGGTAAGAATCAC
The DNA here is from genome assembly GCF_947563725.1 of Argiope bruennichi. NCBI lineage: Eukaryota > Metazoa > Arthropoda > Arachnida > Araneae > Araneidae > Argiope > Argiope bruennichi. The sequence goes on from NC_079156.1 coordinate 113,256,238, forward strand.
ACATCCTTTCTGTGATCACATACTTCTGTAACTATACTGTTTTAAAAATGGTTCCATTCACTCCGTTTTGGTAAGAATCACACATCCTTTCTGTGATCACATACTTCTGTAACTATACTGTTTTAAAAATGGTTCCATTCACTCCGTTTTGGTAAGAATCACACATCCTTTCTCTGATCACATATTTCTGTAACTGTACTGTTTTAAAAATGTTTCCATTCACTCCGTTTTGGTAAGAATCACACATCCTTTCTGTGATCACATATTTCTGTAACTGTACTGTTTTAAAAATGGTTCCATTCACTCCGTTTTGGTAAGAATCACACATCCTTTCTGTGATCACATATTTCTGTAACTGTACTGTTTTAAAAATGGTTCCATTCACTCCGTTTTGGTAAGAATCACACATCCTTTCTGTGATCACATATTTCTGTAACTGTACTGTTTTAAAAATGGTTCCATTCACTCCGTTTTGGTAAGAATCACACATCCTTTCTGTGATCACATACTTCTGTAACTATACTGTTTTAAAAATGGTTCCATTCACTCCGTTTTGGTAAGAATCACACATCCTTTCTGTGATCACATATTTCTGTAACTGTACTGTTTTAAAAATGTTTCCATTCACTCCGTTTTGGTAAGAATCACACATCCTTTCTGTGATCACATATTTCTGTAACTGTACTGTTTTAAAAATGGTTCCATTCACTCCGTTTTGGTAAGAATCACACATCCTTTCTCTGATCACATATTTCTGTAACTGTACTGTTTTAAAAATGGTTCCATTCACTCCGTTTTGGTAAGAATCACACATCCTTTCTGTGATCACATATTTCTGTAACTGTACTGTTTTAAAAATGGTTCCATTCACTCCGTTTTGGTAAGAATCACACATCCTTTCTGTGATCACATATTTCTGTAACTGTACTGTTTTAAAAATGGTTCCATTCACTCCGTTTTGGTAAGAATCACACATCCTTTCTGTGATCACATACTTCAGTAACTGTACTGTTTTAAAAATGTTTCCATTCACTCCGTTTTGGGTATATAAAATTCTTATTTTTATTTAAAAACAAATGTCTAAAAGTGAATTGCCCTAAATAAGAATAACAGAATACAAATACACTTCAATATTATATCCTTTACAAATGTAATATCTTACATTTGATTGGAGAAACTTGAACTGTCCGTTAAGATCTCTATTTTCCAATTTCTTGTTGTAGCTTTTTACTTCTCTATTTCCCTTGCATTTTTTGCTCGCTTTTCCCCTATGGGTTGGTTGTCTGGATTTCTTCATAGTAAGTACTTCTTTCCCGTGAATGTAGTTTGCCCACATTGCACATAATGAAGAAGTAAGAAAAATAACGAAAGTCTTTCGTAAGGGAGAAAAATACAGACAGAGAGAGAGAGAGAAAGAGAGAGAGGAGAGAGAGAGAAAGCGCTCAGAACGTGCATTATTAATTTGAGCTAAGAAATAAATAATTTTAATCCTATGCGACTTCAGACGAAACTTTTAAGCATTAGAATATGGAAATTGCCAGATTAGAAGCGAGAAAAATCTAGGTTTATGTTATATTAAAAATTTTTAATTAAAAGATTCTCAAAATTTCAAGTACAGTACATGTAACTGAATTATATTTTTAATCTACCCGTAAGAATTATAAAAATTAGATTAAAAACCATTTTGAAATTGGTTTTTTAATGAAGCTACAAGCATGAATTTTTTTAGGAATAAAATGCACAAAATTCAAAAAAAGAGAGAGCGAAAATGTGAGGGGAAAAACCTGTTTATTTTTCGAAGACAAATTCAAGTAATAGACCGGAAGTAATAATTATAAATTCTTATAATTATTACTTCCGGGACTTCTTGCTGCAACACATGTAGTCTATATTTAGCTATGTAATGGATTCAGAAAATGTTTAGCTGTAAGTAAGTTTTGAAATTGACGTTGAATTGATACTGAAATTCTTGCTTCTGACGTTTAATCTTCTTAAAGAAACTATATTTATTAAAGTGGGCGTTATTTAAATTGGTTCAGAGCAAAATTTATTTTCATATCAGTATAAATTTAAAAATCTTGAGCAGCTGATATTATAAAAAAATATTTTAATCGAAACATTTTAAATATTTTCGAATATTTTAGTAACAAAATTTCGCTTTTGTTATTTTATTTTATGTAAAAGATATCTTTAGACGACACAATATTTACATTTCAGCAGCAGCTCTACTAATCCGTATAAACCGTGAGAAATATAGATAAATTAATAAAAATATTGACATTAATCCTTAAACGATTTATTGAAACTGACTGATTGAAAAATTAATTTTCTAAATTAAATTTTTTCATTAAAAATTCAAAGAATGAAATAAATAAGAAGTGCTGTTAAATTATTGAGATTAATTTTAAAAATCCAAACAAATAAACTGTGCAAATATAGTATATATTTTTATATAAAGGGAAATTTTTTATATTATAAATCGACCCTGATTGGGATTCAATAACTAATTTCTAAATCGTTAGAGATAGCATTTATTTCTTAGGAAATTGGCAAAAATAATAGAATTTAGTTTAGTTATATTAACGTCCCATTTTAAAGTAACACTAGGGCTATTTGGGGACGGACCTCGTCATTTTGAACCGCTTTCAGGTGGCGAAGACGACACCTGAGCTGTCATCCTTTCTCCAAACTTCCATACCATACCAGCAGTAAAAATAGATTAAATAATTATAAAAATCAAATTTAATGCTGTTGTCTGAAAGGAGGGCTATATAATCAATCGATTCCATTTCTTCCACGCGATCGTTGATTGATCTTAAGTATTGAAATTTAAAGCATCATAGATCGATCAATTTTTATGGCAAATGATTGGAACTCTTTTAAATAAAAAAGATAGTGAATCAAGAATATTTTACTAAGCATTATTAAATAAGTAAAAGTATACAATAAAAATTAATTTTCTATTTTTTTTATAGAATTGTATTGAATTTTGACTAACAACAAACAATATAATTTTCCACGCCATTTAAAATATATCTTTTATTGGAAAAATATACATATCACTAAAGGTTTGGATATCAGCTATTAGTTGCCATTAGAATATATATCAAGTATTAAACACATTGGTAAAATCAGAATAAAAATCAGAATGAAAAAAATTAGCCTCCCATGATTTACAAAACCAAATGATAATAGATGATTTTTGTTTAGAAGAACATTTGTTCTTATCAGTAGGTAATTAATTGTATCTTCTTATCTATAAGCCAATTAAAAAATTAAAACCGTGTTTAATAAGAGAGATAAAGCTACACTCTTTTTTGTAAACCAATTTCCAGATAATCAATTTCACTATATATTTCTCTCTAACAAACATAATTAAGGATCTGTAAGCGTACTAAATTGATTTTTCCCAAAGATATTAAAAAAGAGGTTTTTTTAGTGTTTTTCAGTTTTCCTACATGCATTACCATGGATTAAGTGCTGATTAAAACTGTCAAAAGCAAGCTGTTAAAGCTTAGTTTTAATCTGAAGGATTGCGAAATATTGCTCAAGTTTATAAAAGGGGAAAGTGCTATTTTAAAATTGCAATTGATCATCAATCATATTACTCTTTTCATTCTAAAAATATTTTTATAAATACCAGTATGGAATATATTTTCAGCAATATGAACAAAGAATTTCTTTTCTATACGTATATACATAGGCACTTTATATTATCAGGTTATTTTAAAGAGTTTGTCCGAAATGCAAACATTTTTATTTAAAAAAATTCTATTAAGAGGAGGAAAAAAAAAGGCAAAATAAAAATTATGCATTAGAACCTTAGACAATTGCATTACTACTTATAAAATAATTACCTTTATATTATTTTGATAATTTACATGATTATTTTTATAAAATTGTTTTATTAATTTCATTACCTTACATAATAACTTCCTAAAATGCCTAGATAATTGCATGATACTTTTAAAACAAAAGAATTTATAAAAAGCTTTGTTGTTTATAAAAATCGTTTGCTGATGACAAAAATAATCGTGAACTTCATTATTTTACAGGAAAATATTACACAGAGAATAAATAAATAAATAAATAAAATGGCTAAAAAAAATAAAGTTTTATTAAAGAGTAGTTAGAGAAATAATAAAATGTAAAGCTATGTAAATTTTAAAACGTGTAAAAACAAACGCGGATTACTTTTGATGTATATAAGAAGAAAATTCTATTTTTCTACTTTCAAGGCAGGTTTCTTTACATGTTTAAAGTCGTGAAAAATGCGCGAAATAAATTTAGTCCAAAGAAGTTCTTGTTTTCATTCATAAATCCATTTTATTTATAAGATGTAAGAATTTTCGTTAAAAAAGGATTTCAACATTTTTCTTTTTCTAAATCTCAATGTCAGGTTGAAAATATGTATATTCTAGTTTCCTCTCTAGCAAACGATTTTATTCTTATACGAGATTTCTTATTTCAAAGGCGAAAACGATAATTGCTAAAAACAAAAGAAGTCTCTCACAAGTTTTTGATTATAGAATGACCTAGTTTCTTTATCAAAGAATTTTTTTTATTCGCTAGGAATTGCATATACATAAAAATTCAAGATGATATCTGAATTAAATTACTATAATTTTCTTCTAAATTAAGGAAAAAAACTTGGAACGAAATATAAGAGGACATTAAGTTCCTCTTATATTTCCAAATGCCAAGTGATTCATATTGCATGTAAATGAATTGTGTTTCTATCCTTAATTATATGGACAGCATCCAAATGGTAAACCGTATCAAGTTACACATTGAAAAATATATCTCAGCTTTTGCTTTTAATTACTGCCTTATGCGATTTATGTGCAGAATCTTAAGTCAATAGAATCATTAAATACAGAAAATATTGTTTTGCGCGTAGCCATGTAAATCTTTTGTCCTTACATATTATGTTTTCATCTCATGCGAGTACAGAAAAGACTTCATCCAGTAACCATCATAACAGTAATGAGAAATTGTCGCTAATGCGTAACCATTTTATTTATTAACTAGCCGCCTTTGGCGACCAGCCGGTTCGCCAATCTTAATGTTCGTTTAAATTTTAATAATTAAATATTTTACGCTACTTTAATAGATTCTTCATCAAAATATTTAAAAACTTCTAATTTTGATAGTCATATAATTCACTCATAATATTATAAATGCCTTCAGTCATAACGTAATATTATCTCTCTAATTTTCTGTTAGCTGCCGTAGAATTTATGCTTTAAATTAAAGAGAAAAGAATGAATCTGCAATTAATATCATATTTTTTACTGAAACAAAGCATTTTTTTATAATATGATTACTGATAACAGAGTCACTGAGCGTTTAAACTTTATGGGCACTAAAGAATATCTTTTTTAATTTATGTAATATCTCAAGACTTTGTCAACAAAATTTTCTGAAATTCATCATGAACAGATCGATTCATTAACAATGTTTCATTTTAAATGCATCAAACACTAAGAAAATAAAACGAATCGTTTAAAACAATCGGTCGAACACAGGTTTAAAAAAAGTACTTAAAAAACGATGTACTTAAAACTATAAGCATATACAAAAAATATATAACTAACATAAATACAATTTACTTACAAAAGCATGCAACTAACCTAAAAATAATTTAAATCATTCGTTGGTTGTCATGCCAACAGTCAGAACATAATGCGCATGCGTGAATTTTCTTCGCCAGTTACGTTAACGCAAATGCGTGAATTTTTCTTCGCCAGTTGGGGTAACGCTATGCAGATTATACATTTTTAATTTCCTTTATTCTGTGTTATTTTAATTCAAAAGTACTTCAGAATGAATCTGAAACATGGATTAATTAACAATGTTTAATTATAAATGCATAAAACATTAAGAAAATAAACAGAATCGTTTGAAATAATCCGCCGAAAAATATTAACCCTAGCCTCATTACTGTTGGGAGAAAAAAACAACTGAAGCCTTACTCATTTGGCGGTGGTAAAAATAAAAGATTTTTTTGGCGGAAAAGTTGGCGGTGGGGAAAATGGAAGATTTTTTTTGGCGGGAAAGTTAGTTTTTAATTAATAATTAAAATTCTAATTAAAATTTCAAAAAACGGGACCCCAGGTGCACATTCCCGACCTCTAAGGTATACATGTACCAAATTTGATAGCTGTATGTCAAATGACCTGGCCTGTAGAGCGCCAACACACACACACACACACACACACACACACACACACACACACACACACACACACACAACACACACACACACACACACACACACACACACATTGAGCTTTATTATAAGTATAGATATTGGTTTAGGACGTTTATATATAATGGCATCCTTCTAGAATGGATTCAAATTCTAAAACCATGCTTCGTATTAACGAATTTTGTTTTTGGTTGTTGTTACAATCACGTACATATTATCTATATTTTTCTATAGAAAATAATCTTATAAATGTGCAGCATGAAAAAAATTTATATCGGAATATTTAATCTAAACTTTTTATGCATACTAAATTATTTTCAAGTACCAAATGTCACTCACAAGGCAATACAAAAAAAAGGATATATTTTTAAAGTACAATTTATATTAAGATTAAATACTAGAAAATCAAACTATTAAATTCTTAAAATATAGTCAATAGAATAAAAAAATAGTAGCGTGTAATCTTTCTATTTAATAATATTGGTTAAGAGCGAAATCAAAGATTCAAACCCACATCTTTTTATAATGGAATCAAATTCTACACCCTCGCTTTGTATAAACGAATTTTGTTTTTGCTGGTCGCTATACAAAAAATGAAATCACATTTATATTATCAATACTTTTCTACAGAAAATAACATTATAAATTTTCATGTATGAAAAAATATCTCCCTAAATTTTTCATCTAAACTCTTTATACGTTCAAAATTATTTCAATCTAACACATGAAATACAAGAAATAGATATATTTCTAAAATTCAATTTTTATCAAGATAAAATACTAGAAAATTAAACAAATATTAAATCCTTAAAAAATATTCAATGGAAAAAAAGTTTTGTCTTAAAATCATACATAAATTCATTTCACTGTACTGAATGAACACAATGCAAGCAAAGTAGTTTAGCAGCTGTTAAACAAATATGAAAAGTTTAATAAAGTTCATAGCAAAAGTCATTTTTTTAACAGTCACACTAATTTACATAATCTCATATTGACGCATCGTCAAACTAGAATTGCTACAAGCATTCATTTGCTCGTTGCAATTCTAAGCTTGTGATTCGTCTACTTATTACTAGATGCTGACGCTACCTCTTCAGTACCTCCTTTCTTTCTACTGCAACGAGTGTTTATCCAATTATCGGAAAAATCTTTGAAGGAAAGCAATTAGCCGCGGAGCTCATTGTTTTGCAAGCACTTTTTGACGTAGTTCGAATGAAATAACGCCTAATGAATAGTGTCCGACTTCTTTCTGAATTAATAACGTGGAAGCCACTAACTAATTACTGAAAAGCTATCAGATGATTAACATCGAAGAGAATCTATTGATCGGCTCTGAGTTCGGTGAATAATTAGAGAAAAGTTAATGATAGATGTTAGTGTCTTCAAGTTTTGGTGTAAAATACCAGATGAATAATAGTCCATGGTTCACTATCCTGACTGACAGCACTGTTTGAGAAAGAACATATCTCTGACTAACTGATGTGAAAGCGATTAGAAGTATCAGTTTGTTAATGAATTCTAAATTCTACTGTTTGTTTAGTCAAAGAAATCAATTTTAACGGAAATTTTATTGTTTCACAATCTTGATCCGTGGTATTATTTGAAAAGATAAAATTCCATTTAGTAAGTGATGAGAAAAGGATTATAAATATCAGTTTGATAGTAAATTCTTAATTATGCGCTATATTTAATAATTGAAATTAATTGCAATTCAAGAATTACCAGAATCAACTTTGTTAACAGACACCAAGAATCTGGTTCAAGTTAATTTTTTTGTGCATTATAATTAGTTTTATTAATCTTGATTTTATACATTTATTTAAAGCACAAAAATTTATTTCAAATCTTATTATAAATTTATTTATACAATAATTTTTAAATCTCTTGTTGGATATTATTACATATCAAACTGAAAGAAATAGAAATATGAGCATCATATAAAAATTTCAATCCTTCAAATATTCATCTATTTTTTATTGAGCAAATATTTCTGTATTATAGTGTCGGACTAGAAATATAAATGTTTAAGTCTTGGTTTTATGTTCAAAGAAAAATTGCCTTTTATGTGAGAATGTTTACAATCTTTTCCCTCTCAATATTTTCACCTATTTATTAATATAGATTTAGAAGTAATTATTTTGTAAATAGGAAGCTATGTTAATGAAGCAAAAATTGACTTCAGAACAATGTTAACAAATATTGTTTATCATTTTGGAGGCATTCGTGTGAGAGGGACATCAATTTTCTGTTTTATAGTACAGATAACGGCTTCAATAAGATCAGTTGAAAAAGAAAACAGAACATTTCCTTTATTATATTTTTAAATAATACAAATAATAATTCTTATACAACCAATATCAGTACTTGTCGGTTTTAACGGCGACCAAAAAGCTCCAAGAAAAAATTTCGCCAAATTATTTATTATATATATATTATACTCAAGTGCATATATATATATATAATAAATATGTACATAAATATAAACCAATTCACGTGCGAATCACATGCTGGCAATTGAAATTGCTTAATTGGCGAAATTTTTTCTTGGCGCTTTTTCATTGCCGTTACAACCGACAAGTACCTCAATTTCTTTTAGATATTAATAAAATCGACATCCAAACATCGTCTGATTCTGTAATTGCTACAAAAAAGTGTAGATTACTGAGCAATTAACCCACTTAAGTCATTCGATATGAGAGGTACCTGCTAAATAGTCTCCTCCTATGCTGTCACAGATTGATCAAAAGCCAAGTTATGTATATGAAACTAAACATCTTAATTCCCTCCACGATATCGCATTTACTTAAAAAGTTTGCACCTAATGGCAATGGTTGAATGAATGCTATGGTTTGAAGTTGTTTATAGGATGTAAATTCGTTTCATTTAGACGTTTTAAAAATTTGATGGCTTTTCAGTCTTCATTTTTTTTCAGACTTAAATGCCATCAGTTTTGAAATTGACAAAAATTTATGACATTTCAGTCTTTATTTTTTTTCCATCATAGCCTGATATCTTAGGATTTATAACTTTATGCCAAATCATAATAAATTATATTAACGTATGCAAACTTCTGCATCTCATTTACATAAATTTATTGTTGTTAAATAAAAATTAATTCTTCTTTTTGAAATTTTCTTATAGCAAATATAAAATGAAGACATTCTAAATCATCGTAATAAATAATATGTTTTTTGTATGAGTTTTTTGAATTAATGAAAAATAAGATGTTGGACTAACGAAATACAAAACATTTGCTTGATATGCGTCAGTAGGACGTATTAGAAAATATATAATGAAAAGTTGTGACGATGAGTGAAAATATTAATATTTCTAATACTAAAATAGCTGTCCCTTTAAACGTAAATTTGATTTTGATATATTTATGGAATTAAAAAAGATAACACTGAATTTTTCACTAAGCAATTTTTAAATTTGAATTAATTATTATTTTGGAAAATAAATTCATCTTAGACATGTTTATTTTGTTTGCACAAAATATTTCATTTGTTTTTCAAATAGAATCTTCTAACTAAGTGTAAATTAAAAAAAATTAGATAAACAGCTTTTTTATAAATTCAGGATTCCTAATAATGCAAATATCTGTGATACTAAAAAAAAATCTTATTCCAGAAATTTTCAAAATAATTATAATTTTTAGAATTTACTTTCTGTTATTACTGTAAAATAGCCTGGAATTATTTGTTTTTATTGAAATTTATGAATAATTCTTATTCTTTTCTTTGGAGAGTTTTGAAGTACTAAATAATTATTCCACCCCTCCCCCCCGCCAAAAAAAAAAGAGTACGATTTTATTTAAAAAATATTAAAGTAGTTTCTTTTTCGCAAAATTCTACGAAACGGAAAATGGGTTTTTTTCTACATCGTACATAAACTTGTTTTATTTATGAGTTTGCATTTTTGTCTTAAATAAAGAGTGTAAATTAGATATGTTTATCATTGTTTTCGCATTTTGCCTTTTAACCTTTGTGTGCAACTTTTAAAATTAAACCAAAATAAATTCGCATAAATTTATTTATTTACTTCATTTTTTGTTTGTAATAAAAAAATGTAAATTAATATTTATAAATAATTTATATTCGTAAGTGAGACTAAACTCATAAAAAGAATCGAGCATTAAGTAAGAGTAAATTATTCTTCAGCCAAAATAATCGGCTTTAACTCTGTGAGTTATTTTTATTTATTCAGTTATGAGAAATCCACTACTCACGGAATTTAACTCAGGATTTATATTTAAGAATTCACTGTATTAATCACAATTTAAATGGATGATAAACACATTTGATTTAATTTTATTTAATGCTCATATTTTTGTGTAAAAAAACTTCTGATATTTTATATAATCTTTTACAGATACAATATACAAAATTTTTACAGACAGACAGAATGTGTTGAATGCACACAAATACTTTAATACTATTTTATGAGGCTTTTTCAGTAGCTTAGACTTTCAAAAGTGGATGATGTTTTTTTTTAAGAATTTACAACGCATATGTAATGCAATTTTAAATTAAAGTTTCTATTTTTTTAAAAAAATTTGAAATGGCTATAAATTTTCAAGTTCTAGTAGTTTCGTCTCATTAGTTTTAAAAGGCATTTATAAATTATCACCTTAATTTTTACCTCAAAATATTTTGATACTCTACGAAAACTTTTTGCTGATAAAATTATGGTATTTTATAAAACTTATTTATGCAAGAAAATTTTTGATATTCAGTATATACGAGAACCTGTCGAATGCAAGATTAATTTAATGGAGCTGACAGAATTTTAAAATTCACAATTGCTTTGATTATTAAAAAATAACTTTTTTATTTAGCTTTATAATAACTAATTTTTATAATATTTTTATAACTTATTTTTATTTAACTTTGAATTAGAAATGTGCAGCAAGCACCAAAAAGTCAATTTATTTTTTTCAAAGATTTTTAAAATTCTAAGCTGATACAACTATCTTTTAAAATAGAATTTAAACATTTATAAGTAACCTCATCATTTTCTGCTATATTCAAAGAAGTAAGCAAAATTAGCACAAAATACTTAATTTTAAAAATATCACTACGTCAAGGTTTATTTTAGTAGGGATTATAGGATAAAATTCTTTGTAACTACAGAAAACCTTTTAAGCATTTAAAAATATAATGCTAGAAATTACATAAATACTTTAAAACATATTACTAAAAATTTTATCATGCAGAGATTTATTTTAAGAGTGATTACAGAATAAAATTTTGTATCATAAGAATACCTTTTAAGGCAACTGTATAATTTTTAAAACTATTTAAACTATATTTTAGTCGTTATATTTCTACTTATGTTAAATGTTAACTACTATTGTTACTACTATTAAATGTTAACAAAACTACGTATCTACCACTTCCATTAATATTACGTTAAAATTCTCCCTTCAGTTTTTAAAATTTAAAAAAGTGTTTTTAATTGTGCTTAATTATTGCATTTTTTAACACAACGCTTTTTATTCCCTGCTGTAGTATTCCTTAAACCTCTATACTCGCTTCCAAGAATTGCGTTACAAATAAATATTTATCATTTTACACTACAAAAATGCATTTAATTAAAACAAATAATTTTAAGTAGGAATGTACCAAAATAATTCTCAAGTCACGAAATCAGAGTAAACTCTACGTTCTTCCAGAAATGAAAAAGCACTTTAAGATGCTATTTTTTTCGCTCTCGTTTTGCACGCTTATAAGCTATTCCTGCCTTTAGAGTTAATTTTAAAAAGAAGCGCGAAGTGAGCTAGAAAAAGAAAATAATAATAATAAAGAAAAAACGTCAGCGATAGAAAACCGTCCGAATAATCTTTAACGCTTTCAAAAAGATCCTTTCTTTTTTTTTATTATTGTTCGAAGAAGCCCCTTAACTTCCGCGCGAATGTCACCAAGACGTTTTAGAATATTATGCACAACCTTATGGGAGTGCAAAGTTTTGGGTACTGAAAGCACTTGTTCAGAAGTGGAAAGTGAAATTAGATTATTTTTCCCGTGCTTTTCTAGGAAGCGGGTTAAAAGCCGAGTCATTAGACACCGAAAAAGAATGCAGGGGAGGAGAGTCTCTTCGCTTTCATGACAATCATATTTGAAAAGCCAATCTGTGATTTTTAAAGTTCTCGACTTAAAAATATGCCTTTGGAATACTAGGCTGAGTTAGGCTTAATTTATTTTAATCAGAATAGCATTGGTTTCGATTACAATGAAATTTAATACAGGAAACATAATGATGTTTTTTGTTAAAAAATGAAAAGACCATTTTAAATAATAATGCATTTATGATATATCAAAATCGTTTGATGTTTTTAAAAAAGGACAATAGCAAATGAAAGAATATGCGAGAAAATTCTCATCATCACAACGTTTGCTGTGGATTACAATATAAAAAAATATATTTTAATTATTAATTTCTTTGGGATCCTAGTTAACAAGTTGGACTTTAATTGACGATGCGGAACCATGTTTTTTGTTAAAAAAATTAAAATACAATTTTTAATAATAATACAAGAATGACAGATCAAAATCGTTTGATAGTTTTTTTTTAAACAGAGAAGAAGTAATAGCAGATGAAAATGTATGCGTGAAAATTCTTATCGCCTTATCGTCTGTTGTGACTTAGAATGTAAGAAAAATATATTTCATTTATTAATAATTTCTGTTTGCTATTGGTTAACAAGTTGGACTACAGCGATATTATTAATCTATTTTAGTTTGATCAATTACTAGTAATTATATCTTAGGCTTAATAAGAGTTGATCTGCTTTAGGTGTAAAGGACAAATACATAATTGTGTTGATTACATAATTATGTATGTTACATAATTTAGAAAAATTAATTTATATAATTAATAACATGCATAATTTAGAAAAAATAATTTAGAAAATGTTTTTAAAAATATTGAAATTTGTTAATTAAAACTAATTTTTTCTTAAAAATTAGTTGAAAATTATTTTTTTATGAATAATGGAACGTGTAGTATCTCATTTGAATTTGTGAAGATAAAAGTGTTTCAAGTTAAAAATTATAACAAAATATTAACTTTATTTTTTTCAAGTTTCTACATAAGAATTAAAACTTTTTTGCATCATCCTATTATAGTCACAAAAATTACTTTTTTTATAATACGAATATATTTCTTCTTCAGTAGACAGACACCAACACTTCAAGAACAGAAATACAAATGCTAATCGCCACATATTGGACACAGTTTTTCAAAGTTGATAAGAAAGAACTCATATCTAAAGCATTTTTTCCTAATTTTTTTAATGTCTATTCCATCAGTAAAGCATTTCCCACTTTTGTTTGTAAAATATTTATTTCTATTGTAAAATGTTATGCATACTTCTTGCATTGTCTTTGTTCGGTTTTCTTATACTTGTATTATTTCATATATGTAAAAACAGAATTTTTTTTAATGATTTTTCACTCATTTCATAAGATACTAGAGATATGAAGTTTTGACACCTGTGAGTTCTCTATGACGATATACCTTTTAATGTTTTCACAATTTAATTATCAGTTAATATAGTTAAGTTTTTTATTTCCTGTGAGGAAAGCCTTTAATAATGAATTGATATTTTTTATAAATTTGATCGCTATAAGCATCAAATCTATATCGATAAAGTTTATATATTTTGCATATCTAAATATACGAAGGGTAAAATCAGTTAATAAAATAATTGCTTGAAAAATAAATCATAGGGAAAATGTATATTAACTTATACAATCCACTTTCTTGTATTAAAAACCAACTTATTTTAATATATTATTACAAATAGCAAACTAAAATGAATATTTATAATACTTTATATGTTTATAATTTTTAATAAAAATATATAGACTTTTGGAAATTTTTAATGCTTAAAACAAAAATTCCAGTTTTTCACTAATATTATTTTTCTTATGAAAATACCAGGCATTAAGTATCACCTATTTCGTCGAAAATATTGCTTGTGTTCAATTTCCATTTAATATTTTCAATTTAAAATTTTTATAACCTTAGTATTCATGATTCCACCAAGTAAATATTTTTTAGTATGGAATTGTGACAAATATCAGAGACGTATTATTTTATAACTTTATGTCTGTCATTTTTATTGTGTATTTAAACTATCCTCATAGAGTCAAGTTTATGACATCAGAGTTCTTTTAAAGTCGTATCTATCTGATTATATTTATTGTATAATTTCCTCGATTTTTCTCTCTTACTTCCTATATAAATTTTGAAGATATTAAACTGAATAATTCGTCTTTAGCATTAAGCAATGATAGAAAATCCTATGAATAAAAAGGCTTAAATTTCAATTCAATAATTAAATTTATTTTTAAAAATTATAATATTAAAAAAACGCCAAAATTTGGAAAAATTTGTACAATAATCAAATTATTATTAATAAAAGAATAATTTTTTTTAAAATTTTAAAACAGTATCAGAATTAATTTTAAGCGATACTATTTCCGAAAATATTATTTAAAAATTCTCTCAATTTTAACTTCCAAATTTCAAAGAAAAGCTTCATAGATTCACATTGCAACTTCTGAAATACATTCCTACCAAATTTGGTAGCTTAGTGAAACAATGTTCTGCAGAACATCAAAACTTAAATATATTCATTTATATTATTATTAGATTTTAAAAAAATAATTACTAATTAATTACCGGAAAAACTAATGTAATTTTTTGATAAAACTCAATCTTATCGTGTCAAAAATATCAATGGTGTATACATAATTATATTATAAAGAATCCTTAAGCTGTCATTCTTAATTTCTAGGAGCGGATAACTAAATAATTTTGATCAAATCACACTCTTTTCTTGCTGTAGATATAATTCTCTTTGACTTAATATTTCCAGTATTTTCATAATTCATATTAAGAGATAAAAATGCATATTAATGCGCCTTTGAATATGCATTATTCACTTCTTCGATTTTAGACATCTAGTTACATAACTGAGTTTCCTCTTTGTTGAATGCACGCGCATATTCATGAGATGCAATTTTCCACCATCTTAGGTACAGACAATTATACGCACACATTTTATTTATACAACTTCTTTGACGTCAAATTTGTTATGAGACTGTAAAACTAATCTCTCATCATTCCATGAGCTCCACCAATCCTAGATATGAATATTTAAGAGCAGTCTTCCGTCTTTGATCAACTGTTTCATCATCAAACTGGATTTTTGTCATTTTTATTTTATTAAGACAGAAAAGAAATACTTTTGTCTCCTTCAATTTCATCTTAGTGTAAAAGCTATGCAGAATTAGAACAATTTAGTTCATTCCGACGGCGAAGAAAATTTCTCCCTTTATTTATAGTTATTGCTAGTAAAATATAAGGGCAATCTTAACCAAAATTAGAAATAAATATTAAGTTAACAGCCAAAGAATCCAAAAGAAAGATTAAATGAATCCGGCCCGAAGACTTTCTCAAGGGTCACCCTCAGGTAAGGATTCAAACCAGGGATTTTTTCTGTGAGGGGCCTGACTTTCGTCCAACAAACTGACCCCTCGTGACCCGAAAATCCCAGAAAATTGAGATTTTGGAGATAAATTAGTATCACAAGATTAAAACAAGTAAAAACACTAGCACAAAAACAATCCAAATAAGACCTCAGCAAATCAAACCACAAAATACATGAAAAAAGAACCAAAAAGTAATATAAACACAAGGCAAAATACTTACAAATTGAAAGTACAATTCTGAAGAAAACTTCTTGAGGTTAAAACGTGATATTGTAGATGCATTTCGTTAAACTAAACTAAAATTTAATTTTTCCACGTTTAAAGCTATATCCGCCTACCACGTTTCGTCATAATTCATCGTCATCAAACTTGAAGCGCCATCTATTGAATTAAAACTCAAAGCTAACAAACCGGAGGAAGTCAGAAATTAAACAGACCCTCTCTTATCAAAACTTCTATATTGCAAAAGTTAAGTTTTACTATGTTTCAATATTTGAAAATAACATTGTACAATATTTTTTATACAAATTTTACTATCATTACAATATTATGGACTTCTATTGCTGAAAGATTCGTTAATTGGAAATAACATTTTAGCTATTTCTGTCAGTATTTTATAATAATGAGAATGGTTTAGATATAAAATGATCAGTTTATTAGAAATTAGTAGTTAAAACTTTACATTTAGTGATGGAGAACACTGCACTGAAAATTATGTTGGTATCAAACACCTGAAAGTAAAGAGTGTTCCAAAATTAAAGCAAGATTTGAATTTGACACTATTTGCGCAATAAAATATTGGCAACCTTATTAAAAAACCATGACAGCTCATAGTTTAGTGTTAGTAAAAATAGAGCGTTACACGATGGAAACAATGTGTTAACACAAGATTTGAATTAAATAAAAATTACAAATTTGTTTCTTTAAATTGTTATATTAAATCATAAAGTACACAAGATAGGGTTATGTATGGAATAGCATATAAAGCAAATGGCCTCCTAGGATTTGCTGGCGCATACGCGCTATTTATGTCGAAATTTTCCATGATCATTTTGAATAAATGTGGCTGAATTTCCTCCTTTAATGCACGCGTGGTTGAGGGCTTGTTGGCATAGACCTTTGATTTCAAATAACCCCATAAGAAGAAATAAAGTGGGGTTCAATCACACGATCTAGAAGGTCAATTCTCAAATTTTTAAGTTGTGGCCGCCAGACTTTCTTTATTTTTGAAATATTGTTCAACAAGGAAAATACGAGGTTCTATCCTGTAACGCTCCCTTTTTTCTAACCCTAAGTTACGAACTGTCAAATGGTTTTTTTAATAGAGTTGCCAACACATTACTGCTCGAATAGTGGCAAATTAAAATCGAGTTAATTTTGGGACACACTATACAATAAAATTTTTTTATTTGGAGAGCAAAACTGATGTTTTCCCAAAATATTATTCTGTTAATTTTAGCATCCAACCTAATCACTTAACACAATGTAAGTGAAATCTAATTCCTTTAGTGATTATAAGTAATCTTAGGCGAAACTCTTTAAAAATACAACACACACAAATTTTTTTCCTTTACATCCAGTTTAATTTACTATCGAATGTAATTATCCAGATAGATTTCAGAGAAAAAATAAACCATCAATCAAATAAGATCTTCCCATGTAAATACGAACCAACAGTGTGAAATAACTGTTTTAAATTTCTATGTCATTATGTTAGATATAAGCTCATAAAATCTAAACAATATTGTTATTGCAGATAATAAATGATTAAATTTTTAATATTTGTATGTTTTTTCTACATAGAAATAAATTTTATTTCTCGAAATTATCAAATGATCCGGATATTCGATTTTTCGGGATTGTCCCAATTAGCACGGATAATGAGAATTCCACTGTATCTATGTTCTGCTAATGATGAATAAAATTATTAAGGAATAAAAAGTTTTTCTGGCTCTAATGCTGGATATCGTTATAAAACTGACTATACTACTTCTGTAACAGTTGCATTACTCTTACCTTCCCTTTTGGATACTAGATGGCGATGCCTGATTAGGCCATCCCATATGTCATCCCATAGTGCATTGCGATTGTAATTAGAATGAGATGTGACGCTGAACTGTGAAGTCGCGCGCGTGAATGTTTTGTGTTTGTGCTTGTTTTAAGTGTGTGAATGTGATTATTAAAAGAAATGTTTCCAACAACATTCGTCCTGTTGCTTCCTGCACAGATCATAATAATCTACATTCCACCACACTTCTTTAAAAGGAAAATCTCTAATTTCTTACTTCATTCATACACCTTACTAAAAATATCTCTAAATCTTAAAAAATATATATGTAATGAAATTTTAATTCTAATTTCAATTTAATTAATTTCCAAGATTTTATCTTAATTTAGCCCATAGTAACTTCATTCTAAAATATTCTCTTATTTCGTGATCCAATTCCACTTTCGGTTTAATTAATCCCTTTTTAGAAATAATGCGCCATCAGTACTACGTAACAGATGAAAGTGATACTTTTGCCCTTGTCTAAGGTCACTTCAGCGGCGCGTGGCCGGAAATCCTATGTTATATAAGGCAAGTCATCATCTGTTCGTCCCTTTTTTCCCTTTTCTTACTTCTGTGTGTGCCGCGTTGCGTTTTCTTGTGTGTAATCATGCCTGCCACTCGGAATAGAATAAAAAGAAAATTAAAAAACTACAAAGTCTCTTCACTGCTTCGAACCTGCATTCTAAACCAATATATGTTACATATATATGTGTTGAAATGGAGGCTCTCAGAGCGAGATTCTCTTGTAATAAAAATGGATCGAAATATTAAGATTTGTTTTTATCGGAAGTATTTTTACAGTAAATTTTCATAAAATGTTATGTAGAAAATTCTATGATGATCTGAACGTATTAAACATAATTAAAATATGCATATCATGTTTTGTATATATATTTTACATTAACAAGAGAGATAGACATGTGTATTAAACATCTATCTGCTGTAATAAATATTATTCATATATAGACTTTTGCTCTTCAGTAAAGATACATAAATTAGTTTATATTTTACATTAACAAGAGAGATAGACATGTGTATTAAACGTCTATCTGCTGTAATAAATATTATTCATATATAGACTTTTGCTCTTCAGTAAAGATACATAAATTAGTTTATATTTTACATTAACAAGAGCGATAGACATGTGTATTAAACGTCTATCTGCTGTAATAAATATTATTCATATATAGACTTTTGCTCTTCAGTAAAGATACATAAATTAGTTTATATTTTACATTAACAAGAGAGATAGACATGTGTATTAAACGTCTATCTGCTGTAATAAATATTATTCATATATAGACTTTTGCTCTTCAGTAAAGATACATAAATTAGTTTATATTTTACATTAACAAGAGAGATAGACATGTGTATTAAACGTCTATCTGCTGTAATAAATATTATTCATATATAGACTTTTTCTCTTCAGTAAAGATACATAAATTAGTGTATAATTTACATTAACAAGAGAGATAGACATGTGTATTAAACGTCTATCTGCTGTAATAAATATTATTCATATATAGACTTTTGCTCTTCAGTAAAGATACATAAATTAGTGTATAATTTACATTAACAAGAGCGATAGACATGTGTATTAAACGTCTATCTGCTGTAATAAATATTATTCATATATAGACTTTTGCTCTTCAGTAAAGATACATAAATTAGTGGAATACATAGACATATAAACTCAAGATCTGTCTGGTCAGATATTATTTCATATATCTAAGCTTTTATTTTTTCATGCAGAGATATACAAATATCTTACTCAAGAAACAAACTTCGCAATCGCTTATGTATATATGTAGAGGGAAAGTTTTTATAATCATTTGCATTTACTACTGAAATCAGGAAACTGATTGCGTAACTTAGAATGCCAGTTTAGAAATACTGGTTGTTATTGCATTAAATTTTGCTGTGCGAAAATATTTAATGATGCGCAAACGTTTTCCTTTATATAAAATTTTAAATTAATGCAAAGATACAAATTGCGAAAGGGGAAACTTTCGAAATTTATAATTTCATTGCAGAAATATTGCCTACATCATAAATAAAACTTAATTTATCCAAATTAAATTCAGCAATATAATTTGGTATTGAGTATTGGAATTCATCAGCATATGAAAATATGTTTGCTTTATATTTAAATGTTAAAAATATTGCTTATTCTTTAAGAGTTTTTCATATGTTGTAAGCTTCAAAAGTTCTTATTCTTCGTTCAATTTATAGATGCAAAATGTTACAAAAAACTTTAATTAAAATGCTATTCTTTTTAAATATCATTTAACAGTTTTAGATTTTGAACGAATTATAAGTAAGACAATTATAAATACGAAAGATCATAAGTAAAAATTTTGCTTAGTTTTAATTGTTGTTCAAATCGTTGCAGGATACTGTAAAATTTAAAAATTTCATATTTTTCGTTCAATTTATAGATGAAAAATATCACAAAACAACCTCAATTAAAGGCTATTTATATATTATTTAGAAGTTATAGATTTTGAACCAATCATAAGTAAAACTATCACAGGTACGCATACGTACGAACAATCTTAAGTAAAATCGTGCTTAATTTTAATAGTCGTTCAAATCGTTGCAAGAAGTTGTAAATTTCAAAAGTTCTTATTCTTCGTTCAATTTATAGATGCAAAATGTAAAAAAACTGAATTAAAGGCTATTATCTTTATATATTATTTAAAAGTTTTAGATTTTTGAGCGTATTGTAAGTAAAACAATCATAAGTAAACATAAATACGAACGATCATAAGTAAAAGGCTATCCTCACCGAAATGGAAGCTGGATGGCAGGTGCAGGGCAAGATTGAATTTCAGATTCTACCTATGAATGCATTCATGAACGATTCAATAAAGCATCTTTCAAAGTTATATTGAATTTTTTGGAGATGTTTTTACTTTAGTGATTCTATGAAACAAAAATGATTTTACAGAGTTTTTGAACACAGTTTTTTTCTCATGCTTTCTTTAGTAATTGTAATTAAGAAGCTAAAATACATTTAAAAAAATTAACGAATGTTAGAAAATGTATCGAATGCTTTGAAACCTTTCATAGATAACTCGAGATGAAGAATCCCGTCCTCCACACACAAGTATGGAAGTATTTTGGAGAAATGTGTTATGAATGAATTTTAGAAAACATTTGTAAAGTTTGGGAGCTCTCTGTCAAGCGGTCTGACTTGTAGAGGGCCAACACGCATGCGCATAAAGACATTCATTTTTATTGTTAGTAGAGGTTAGCATTCGAAGGAATGCCAAAACGTCGGTAAGCAAATACTTTTTTTATTTTCAATTTTATTTATCTTATTTTTTCAATATTATTGAATTTTATTTATTTCATTTATTTTCAAGATTATTTTATACAGAATATTCTAATACACACAATATTACTATGATTTTCAAATTAATTTTTAATTAAGAAGGCGAATTCTATTGCATTAATGAATTTAAAAATGTCACAGTTTCTTCAAAAATTACTTACTATCAAGAAGGATTTTTCAAAATCGTGGAACTCTAATATTTTAAATACATTTTAATTGTAAATAATAAAAGACTTTGTTAAATATCATAAATCTGAACATAAATACGTGTTTATAATATAAAATATGAAGGTAGCTATATTCAACAATCAATTTCAATCTTCATGGGCCATCAAATGCAAATAATCAAATTTTTAATCAATTTTTAATTTAAACAAAACTTTAAAAGAATTTTAGAAAGGTAGAAATACACTTCAGTATTAATAATATAAAATAAATCATATTTAAAAATATCTCTCTCCCATGCTTTGGCCAGTTTAGATTTAATTTATTAAACAAATCTCAGATCTAACACATTCTTTTGTTGACACCATACTCGCATACACAAATTAAATAATTTTTAATTTAAAACATAAGCAATTTAATTAATCTTCGCGAAATCTTCTCTAAAACGCCTTTATACTTCAGAATATCTGTAAGAATAATTCAGAAAAAAACCAATCCAGTAGTTTGGAAATCTATAGAAATTTTTTTTAAAAATGACAAATTTATTTACTTATATTTTATAGAAACAAAACATCGTTCAAAGAACAGTCAGACTATCTGTTATGAAGTGAAAAACTGTTTTTTGATCTACAGGTCTGATTAATTTCAAAACTTTTCTAGTTCTAAGGACATGGAACATATACTTCAGATAGAACTACAAATAATTCATATCGAATCAGTTTAATGGAAGCCATTTCCTGATGAACCTGAAACAGTTACTTTGAGAAAGGATTGTTCTATGGGCAGATAGCCTCCAGACTTCAAATCATCTATCAAATGACTTGATATAAGACACGTTTGTCTGTAGAAATGGGAAAAAAATATTTTTTTATAATCAAAGTACGGAAGACGAAGAAATATTGTTGCTTGTTTGTTTGCGCCTGGCTTTTATTTATAAAGTTCACAGGTTCTTAAAAAAGATTCTCCGAATCAATAGAAAGATTTTTACCAGCTGATTATCTATTTAATGACAACCTCGAAAACGGATATTCTGCTGATAAAGAAACTGGAATAAATGTATGAACAATTGCAAAAAGGAAGTAATTAAAAAAGAAAATAAAAGATTTACAATTTAAAAATGTATCTCCGTAAACATCTTATTTAAATTTTTAATGTGAATAATATCACTATATAAAATGATGCAACCAAACAACAATTTAAATAAAAATAATTTATAAAAGTTTAAATGTTTCAATACAATAAAATATTGAAAATATTATATTATACATAATATAATGTTTATTATATATAATATAATCAAATCGATATTTGTAATATTGTTTTGATATAAATGATACTGTGAAGAAAGCCACTACCTTAGAGGACATAACAAATTATTCTGAATCCCCTTCATCATATAATTATTCCTACATCCTTAAAGTTTGTTAAAAATATTCCTTACTATAAGTTTCATTCAGATTTTTGAGAACAAATAAGTGGTGAGGCTGCAAGAAACGAGGAAAAAGTTCAGGAAGAATAAGAAGAGAGATACTGTAAACTACAAAAACACCAAAGATATAAAAAAAACCTCAAATGCAAATTTAAAAATAAAAACAATTTTTTTAGATGTGACTTTGATTTGAAAATAGAATTCGAATGATAAACCTTTTAAAAAATCTAAGACACCAGTGAAAAATTTGAATTAAAACCCGATGAACAATACCTATGGTACAATACTTTATTAAAATAGTTTTTATCATTTTATTTAAATAAATTATGAACATATAATGTTAAAAAAAATTATGATTCCAATGAACAATTCCGAGCATAATTTAGAGTACAAAATAACATAATAAAAACTTTCATGTTTTAAAACAAGCATATTAACGAGCTTTAATTATGTTAATAAATTACTTTATAAAATGGAAAAATCAAAGTATGTTTTCCATTTTAGGGCAATCAATATATTTTCCCGTATTTTGAATTTCCTACCGATTCTTCAGTTTTCTAAAATACAAATACTTTCAAAAGTAATTTAGAAACACATTTTACTCACAAAATATTCTTGTTTTTAATTTTGAAATAATACATTCTATCTCTAGACATAAATTAACTCGGGAAATAATTTTAAATGGATTGCTGAATTGGTTAGATTCTAGTTCTTTAATCTAATCAATAATAATTCTGAAATCTCAAATCTTAAGTATTACTTAATGTTTTTTTTTTGTTATTAATGGATAAAAATGCAAATACACAATATTTTTCATTAATATTTTTTTAAATGAAAATCATACGCGTTTTAATTAAGCTTCATAGAATAAATTTGCAAGTGATTTAACTTTGAAATCCTAAATAAAACAAAACTTGTTCTCTAACATGACTGAAAAATGTATCTTTGCTAATTCCAATACACTAAAGTATTTCCCAGTTTTCTTTTTTTACCAATGAGTAGCTTCTGGCGTTGTAATCAATAACACCTCACTTCATTTAATTTCGCAACAGAAGGTTTTGACTTTACTGTACAAGCTCTGACGCTTCGCGCTTCTGCTTTTACCGCTACTGCTTTAATCTTCCGCTCTCACTCTGAGTAGAAAATCGAAAACGATTTTCTTTTTCAGCAAATGAAATGCCACTGATAACTTAGAGCTTGGACATTTTAGTTTTATACTTTGTTAATCTTTTTATATTCTTAAGAACTTCATTTTTAGAGACACCAATTAAAGTTTCCAAAATCTTTTGGCATCGTTTGAAATCACACTTTGAAAGCTTTTTGGAACAAAATGCTACACATCAAAAGTAAAAAAGTGGGCGTTGCACCTCTGAAAGAAAACCATAAAATCGAACAATTTAGCAGCTGCAAAAGCATTTGCTTCTCTTTCATCGTTTAGTAAACAAGAGTCAGAAGGCTGTTTCTCCATTAGCAGTAATAGGTTTAACCATGTGTTGGTTAAGTATTAAAGGAAGTTTAGCGAAGAAAATGGCTTGATAATGGAAATGTAGAATTTGCAAAGTGATATGAATTTTAATTTCTGGATAAAGAAAATGAATTTTATTGATTATTACATTCTAAGACTATAAAGGGAAATATTTCATGTATTTATAGAATTTTCCATTTAAAACACTAGAATATTCTAGAATTAGAATTTTTAACTATTCACTGGGGGTAAATCAGATATACATAGGATAAGAATGGAACGAAGAGTAATGATTTTTTTTTCCCAGTAAAGAACGAAAAATTTGAATATGAAATGAAATAATATATAAAGAATAAGCTAAAAATTAAATCTCCCGTATTTAAAATATATAAATTTAAATTCGCAGTTTAAACTTTTTGAATTAAATTAAGATAAATCCAGACCGCGATGACAAAAAATGGTCTGAACTGTAATTTAACATGGAAGGAGAATTGAACTATTTAAAAACTCATGGAAAAATGCATTATTTAAGAGTTCTTGAAAATGATTGCACAAAATATAATAATTTTGTTGGTTGAACCAGTTAAGAAAAATACGATTTGGTCAAATTTAAAAGAACAAATATTTTTAATTGCACGAGAAAGTCTCGATTTTCTTTTACTAATTTCTGATTAAGAAATTGTTCCAGTTATGAATTTTTATTATCAAGAATGTTATTTATAATCAAATATCTAAATGATTAACTAAATATTAATTTTCAGTCAAAAATGATTAACTTTACAAATCAGTTAAAAATTAATTTCAGTCAAAAACGATTACCTTTAATAATCAATTTCAATAAAAACGATTATTTTTAATAATCAATTTCAATCAAAAACGATTACCTTTAATAATCAATTTCAATCAAAAAAGATTACCTTTAATAATCAATTTCAATCAAAAACGATTACCTTTAATAATCAATTTCAATCAAAAACGATTACCTTTAATAATCAATTGTAATAAAAAAAAAAGGTTAACTTTTATACTAATATTCAAAAATGTTAAATAATAATGTATGTTTTAAATAAAATGAAATTGAAATGAATTCTCTTTCTGGAGTTTTAAACATATTTTTAAAGTGACCAAATATGTCTGATCAACCGTAGAGTTCAGGTGTTCGACACTTGGAAAGGGATTAAAATTGCAGTTGAATTTGAAGTAGACATCTTTTATTCTCTCGGTACTTATCAGTAAATAATTTATATGGAAAAGGAAATAAAGCAGTTTAAATTTTGTACAAGAAAATCTAGGCAATCTAAATTTTTATTCAGCAAAAATATTTCTAAAATCCAGGACACAGAACTATAGTTTTTGTTATCATTAATATTCTTGTTACATTTGGAGAATTCATTTTATGGCTGGATATATTTATATCAATACATTTGAAATTCTTATTGTAAGTCGTCTGTTGAAAATTATAAGATGCGATTGAAAAGCAAGCTTATTAAAACTATTATCTTGTGATTTTCTTTCATTCATTTGAATGAAAAGTGATATATTATGTTTTGGGTTATAACTTTAGCAATGTAATATTAATAGTTAGGTTTTGGTAGCTTTAAAATAACATTTATTTACATTCAAAACTATAATTTAAAGAAATTTATGCATATATAATTGGATGTTCTAGCGTTATTATAATTTTTTTCCAGTAAATTCATGCTATTTGTATGTTTATTGATTTTTCATTTTTGAAAAGCAATAAGATCAAGGAAGTATGATCTATTTACTTTAACATAAAACTTTGAAACAAGTTTTATGTTGATAATTTAGAGAGATTTGAATGTGTTTATGAGATTTTGAATATTAAATCACATTTGATATGAATGTAAATTTAAAATGAGTTTAAGATCCATAATGAGAAATTTAATTCAACAAATATGAGAATTGCTCAAAAAACTCATTTTCGGAGTATTTATTAGTGTTTTGATTAATATTACTAATAAAGGCGAATTTGTTTGTTGTTTTTCTACTGTTTTTACTATTTTTTTATTTTTAAATTTAAAAATAAAGAGTATTATTGAAACTTGAATTATATTTATTGGTGAAATTTATTATCAGATAATGCTATAAGTATTTTTCGATTAATCGATTTGGTAATGTTTTGAAAATATAAAAATATTCTATTGCATTCCAGAATATAAAAAGTATTCAAAATTTCAAAATTCGAGCCCATCAGAAAGAGAACGAAAAATTTATCTCAAAATTCTATTAGCACAAAAATACGTTAATTTAAGTCAAATAAAAATATATAAGAACCAGCAGGAGCGATTTTCCCTAAACTTACTCGTATACTCCAAACTGAAAGTTACTCCCTTTTCTCAGCATAAAGATTGTGAGTCATGGACAAGTCAATTAACGATAGGCGTACACAAATATTTAATTTCACAGTCCCACACAGGAGAATTTTGTGCATCGTACTATAATAAAGAAAATCGAATATGAATTTTGAATGTCTTATTTTTTACGACCGATTTGAACCAAAATTTGACTTAAAAGTAATATATATATATATGAAAATTTTCATTCGTTTAAGTCGTTGCATTTTTAAATTGTCACATTTAGATGAATTCGAAAGTATTGAGAAACAGACAGTCAGATCCCAGACGGATTAAATTCAAAATTTGATACAGATGATAAATCTGAATTAGATTTTAAATTTGAGCATCAACATTTATCCACATGTCTTTTAGGTTTCGCTTTTACCGTGCTCATTTGTACCCGGAAAATTAGACCGATTTCCAATTTATGGCTTTCTTTGAACATTTGATAAAAATTTACAAATTTGGTGTAAAGGTCTTTATAACATATGTTACAGCTTCACGCCGATAGATGGCGTATCTGTAGAGTACAAAGTTCCTGTTAATTCTTTTTGTATCAGAACGTAGAGTGTGTAAGAACGATTCTGTGAGCGAGACGAGGCATCCAACTGTGAGAGGTGTCCTAATCTGTAACAGTCTACATGAAGTGGCACAAAAAATGTGTCCGAAAATAAAATGATGTTCACCAGAAAGAAATGAGTAATTATTTGAAGAGAATTACAACATATTTAATAGATAAATGTTTCCAGCAGAAAAACTTCTTTTGCCTGTTTAAAACATTTTTTGATTTATTACATTCGCAAGTAGAGAGACGTACAGTGTCTCACAAAAGTGATGGGACACTTGTGCTTTACAAAAGGAAACTGTAATAAAATAAATTTAAAAAAAAACATGTACAAATTTTTTGTGGGTAATATTATTTTTTTATAATAATATGATTAATGGAATAATATGATTAATAATAATATGATTAATGGAATAATATGATTAATAATAATATGATTAATGGAATAATATGATTAATAATAATATGATTAATGGAATAATATGATTAATAATAATATGATTAATGGAATAATATGATTTTTTTTATATCGTTTAATGATATTGAAAACTGTTGAATGACTCAAGTTAACTGTTTCAGCAGTTTTTCTAATAGATTTTCCGTGTACAATATGCAAATTAATAACTCATTTTCGAAAGGTGAAGTTTCTTTTCGTTTAGCATTCATGGCTGCACAGAGCTAAAAAACCCAAAAATTCCAAAACAAACTGTAGAGAAATACTGCAGACGATTTTATAAATTATTGCCAATTGCTTTTGAGTAAAAATAAAATCACCAAAAATATTTTTATTGCTTATTTCACACGATTTTTGTTGCATATCTAATGGTGTCCCATCACTTATGTGAGCTATTTTTTGCCCCGTTCTAAACAATTGTATTTTTATTAAATTAATATTTTAATATTTTGACAAAATGTATGTTATGTAATAATTGTTACTAAACTTAAGTATGAAATACACCCACAAAAAATGTGTACATGTTTTTTTTAATTATTTTATTACAGTTTCCTTTTGTAAAGCACAAGTGTCCCATCACTTTTGTGAGACACTGCAGTTTCAAAAATGTGTTTCTAGAACATAGGGAGATCTGAAAGGTGAAAATTTGCCAAAATCTCGAAATCGATTTTTTTGACAATTACAATACTTTCTCTTTATGTACTTCGTATATGAGGAAGTGAAATAAATAAATAAATAATAATAACGAAAACAATAACATATAATAAATCTTATTGTTGTAAGTAGAACTATATAAAATTAATTCGCAACTTTTCCAATAAGAAATAAAACATTTATATTCACTACTATTTCTCTAATATATAATGTATTTATACGCACAAAATATTGCTGAACTTCGCTTCACTCCTTGAGAATAACAGAGCTAACAACTTGTTTTATCATCCCTGGAATTACGAAATTCTTGCAGAACAATAGCAACAAAATCGTGGTAGATCCACCTGATTTGAGACGGCTAATCCCTCCCCCCATACGGAAGGATGATATTTCGAACACCCTCCATAGAAAATTCCATCTACATTTTGATGAAATATTGATAGGGCAATTCTGTTGCGTTGCGTTTTCTGCGGTCTGGCACCCGGTCTGGCACCCGGCCTGGCCGTATAATGGGTTAGCAAACAATTCTTCCGAAATGGAGGAACGGAGCGAATCATCCAATCGTTTTCAAAACCATGAGTTCGCAGGAAAAGTGGGGGGTGGGGTGGGGGGGGGTTCGGTGCGAAGTCTTCCCACAGAAAGAAAATTTTGCTTGTTCGAAGGAGGAAGATGCGAGCTTAATAGTGTAAGCTCTTAGCATATTATTGAAGATTTCTGGGCACTTCTCTAGTGTATTATAAAGCATATCTTGTTATATTAGTATCGCTATAATGTATTACTGGTTGTGTT
Organism: Argiope bruennichi; assembly: GCF_947563725.1. Lineage (NCBI taxonomy): Eukaryota > Metazoa > Arthropoda > Arachnida > Araneae > Araneidae > Argiope > Argiope bruennichi. The sequence continues at coordinate 113,285,217 of NC_079156.1, forward strand.
ATGTTTACATACCTCTTCAAATTTTCTGATTTGATCCGTTTTATAAATTTGAAGCATTATATTTTTCTTACAAGATATGCTTCATTTTGTGTTTTTTTCCTGTCTCAATTAGATAAAATAGCCTTAATTGTGGGGTTGCAATTTATGAATTATTTTAAGTTCACAATTTTGAGTGTTGTGTTTAGAAATAGTGTTATAAATGATAATGTTATTGGAAAATTTTCTTAATTTATTTACTGCAGCGTTTCGCCGAAAATTTAGGTTGTGTTTACTTTCAATTAAATCTCTTATGTATAATTCAATATTTATGATTCCCTTCATAAATTATTTTTAAGTATCAAATTGTGAGAAATGAAAGCCGTATTAGTTTAATAGACTATTACATCTTCTGTTTATTGGACACATGAACTCCCTAACATCCTAATTCCCATAACTACTTACTCCAATTAAATTCGTGGTTGTCTGGATAATCTATCTTATAATTTTCGCTGTTAATTCCTTTTCTTATTTTTCTTGTAAACTGTGCCGATATTAAATTGATATTTAGCATTTAAAAATGGAAGAAAAATCATGCAATTCGAAGAAACAATGGAAACTATTTGAATTTCAGATCAACAATATAATCTTTTGTCCAAAATTAGGCTAAAATTTTTAATTGTTAAAATTTAGAAGCATTTTGCACGATAATAAAATTTGTATCATTAAAAAGATAATCTTTTGAATTTTAAAATAGTTTAAAAGCTAGTTTTCTGCTGTTATTATCATGAAAAAATACAAAAATTTGTATGACTTTTAATTAGCTAAAATCCTAATTTAAATTTCAATAAATATCTACGAGGATTCACATTTCCACTCTTTAAATTATATCCGCGGCAGTTTTGCCTGCGATAAATTTCATGGTCAGTGAGGCAAACCACATGCACCCATACACTTACACACACATATTCCCTTATTGTTGATAGAGATAGAGATAAATTAAAAGTAGATATCTAAAACAATTTTTATTATTATTAAAAGTCTGTTGTTTTCACCGAAACATTTGTTGTCGAAAGTTTCACAAACTTTTCCATTATTCAATTCGAAAAAAAAAAAAAAATTAGAAATAACACCAACTGTTTGTATGTATGAGACAACTCATAACTGAAACACTTTAGATACAACCAATCATAGAAAGTCTAGGGACGAAGATGCTTATTAATTATTAAATTTGAATTAAATAGGTTGAAAGAGGAGAAGATATGAAAACTAAACTTACAATTTGTATTTAACTTTTCACGTGATTGTGCCATTATAATAAACCACGATGGTATACTAGTAAAGCTTCTGGACTGGAAGGTTCCTTGTTCTAAATCATCTCCACTGATGAACCTCCATGCAAGTGTGTCTGACGCACGGCAGAAATTCGAGGAAGCAAACGTTGATGTGGTGTGGAAATTTAATGAGGTGGGTGCCAAATAAGGTGTCCAAATATTTGAAATTACGATAAACGTCCAAAAATAGGGCTTTGAAACGGGAAGGAAACATAACTATATTGAACTGAACTAAACCAACTATGTCATAATGATGTTACTAATTTGTGATATTGCTTCCCTACACAGTAAGTATTCCAGTAAAGAAAAAAGTTTTACATGGCTGCTGAATGGATGCCGAATCAGTGATGTTAACGATCATTTAGTGATAAGAAAGAGCAACGAACACTAGAAAATCTTGGCAATAGCTCTATTTAGTTTGAGTTCCGGCGTTTGTACTAGAACATTTGATGTACTCTCACTGAATGTTCAAAGCTGAGATAAGTTAAAATGCAATTGAGTTTAGCTTAATTGAGTAGTTGAGCAAAGTCTCCAGCGAATTATTTCTTTGCGGCACTTGTGCTATTGCAGTTATTTAATAACGGTTTTCTACTAGTACTTGTGAATGATTCTGCTGGACTTGTGAATGATTCTGCTGGACTTGTGAATGATTCAGCGTGTTTTTTTAATGTGTATTAGTAATTTCGTGTTTAATAAAGTATCATAACTCGCTGCTGAGCCTACTGGACTTTTTTACCATACAATCCAAGAATAATTTTTGAATTTTTACTGTACAATATATATGCAATAGAATAAGTATATGAAGAAAAGAAATTTCAGATGGAATTCAAGCATGCGCATCATATTTTTATTATTTGTTTGAGACAGAGCATTTGGAAGACAAGAGCCATTTATTCAAATTATATAGACTAAAATATTTTTCGCTCTCCTGAACACAGTAAAATTGACGGATAATTGATATTAAACCTAATTTCGTAATTTATAAAGTTCCTCTTCATTCTGTTTATACCTAAGCAGCATCTTTCGTATATATCTCCTTACCTGTGCTAAATATAGTATTTAAATGCATAATAAATAATTAAATTTTCTCAAGTACAGGAAGCTACATTTGAGAATGAGAATGAAATAAAAAATGATTTTGTAGCAAAAGTTTGATTTCCACCATAATTATTTGTAATTTAATAATGAAATTTCATGAATTATTACAATTGCTGGTAAAATACAGCTTTAATTGTTTATGTATTTTCGAAAATAAAATAGATAGATGCGCCTGATCCAAAGCCAAACAATTGTTTTAAACATTTTTTTGAGAATTACATTTTCAACCGCCAATATATCAATAATTAAGAGAAATGTCTCTTAATTGGTTAAAATGTCTTTAAAAAAATCTGCTAAAATCTGCGAATTAAATAGAAAAATACTTTTCCATTAATCAAAAAAAGTTAAATCGATTTTTGGCGTATTGAAATTCATTATTTCATCGTATATTTATTCAATTTTTGATAATGGCTCACCGCATTTAATTCAAAATTTTAAAAAAGAAAACAAGTTTACACAATGCAGTAGTCACATTGCAACTCATCCATCAAATAATTTCATTTTGTATAGAGATATGTTATGACATTATATTCTTTAAAATTACAGAAAAATGTGCTTTGAATTCCAAAATTAAGCGTGTGATAAAACATCTGGATTCGCAGAAGCGTCACATTTTGATAATTCTCGCTAAACAGTTGAAAACAAGGGCTCTAGTTCTAACCATTTACTTTAGTTGATCCTAGAGGGCGCTTTCTAGTTCTCAACACAGCCTATCAGCAATTTTTTCATCTAATTTCCGCTACCAATTACGAATCGACGACGCTAGATTCGAACCGGAAATTCTACCGACTCAGAAATATAAAAGCTCCCACAATGCATCAGCTCTCATCGTTCATTAATTGGAAGTTTTAGGGAAAACTATAGACGCAAGAAAACCAGATTCGGGAAAATAATAATAAAAAAATGAAAAGCACTCGAAGAAGAAATAAAAGAAGGTCGATATGTCGATAATGGCGTCCTTTTTTTAAGCTTATTGAGTGAGTACACATTCGATTACGGCCAAGATCGTAAAAAATATTCCATTGAATCAACCACACAAAAAAACAGACTCGATAACGATAAATAAAATCGTGCTCAAGTGCTTATGGAAATTGAACGCTCAGTACACATAATGGCTGTACTGAAACCATAAGGGAGATCCAAACATATTTTACTCTCTCGCATATGCTTGAAAATAACATTATTTTAAATTTATGAACCTTAATTTTTCGCTGGGAATGTCGTTCGCTATAATCGCTGTATCGTGAACTCTCAAATGAGGTTGAAAACGCTACTTGAGATATAAAAATGATAGCATTTGTAAATGGCAGTTATTAAGTATGTAATCATCATTAAATGATGTTTCAATTCAACGTAGTATTATATTTTTTGGAAAAAATTAGTAAATATCTCAGAGACCAATTAAAATTTGATTTTGAATAGCCAGGCTCTTCACATTCGTTTTTTTTTTCAATAAAAAATTTGATTTGATCTGTAAATAGACTTTTATTGAAAGCTTTTTCAATGGAAAATGTGTGGCTTTTATTTTGGAAAAGGTTTTGATTGCTTTCATTTTAGAAAAATAATAAACAGGTGGATTCTTAACGATAGTAAGATTTCGGAGTATCTGTAACCATCGTTAATTTATTTACAATTCATTTTTAGAAAACATTTATATAACTAATATAATTAATATAGAATTATTAACACTAAATCTGCTACAGCTTTGCTTCCTTCCTTGTGTCTCTGACATATTGAAAGGCTAGAGCTCTAATGGCGTTATAGCCAATTTTCTGGGCATTTATAATAAATAAGTAAATATATATATAATAATACAATAAAAAATTAATATGATTTTCGGTGACACATAGGAATTTAGTACAATTATGTAATTCTAAAAATAAAGCCCTGCACCAAATTTCATTGATCAAATTTATTAGGTCTTTTTCAAACAGACAGGTTTACTGCATTTAGATTTCGACAAAAATTAAATGCAGATCTATAATTTGAAAAATAAAACGCCAGTTTTCATTTATTTTGTTAGTTTCAATTTTGAATAATCATATTCTCTGACTTACAGATAAATAAATAAATCAAAAATGCTTCTTTCCAGATTTCATATTCATATTCTCTGACTTACAGATAAATAAATAAATCAAAAATGCTTCTTTCCAGATTTCAAGAATTTGCGAGAAATTTATACTGTGAATGGATATTTGAGATTTAATTTTGTCAAGAATGATAACTTTCTCTTTATATATTTCGTGCACGAGAAAGTAGAAATGGAAGTTTAGAAAATTTTAATATATTTTTCCCTTCCGTTATGTAGCATATTTATTGAAACCGTGGTTCTATAGCTAGTATCTGACAGATCAGAGATAGAAATATGCTTTTAATAGGAAAACACTTAAAATTGAGTTGTTAAAATTATTCAAAGTGTTTTTATCCAATAAATGTATTTTTAAAAATAACGAATTCTTATATCACTGTACAGGTCCGTTCCTATTAATCAGATTCAATAAAATATTTTTGATATACTAATATTTTATACAACCAAAAAAAAATCTTTCTTATTTCAGACCTTTTTAATGGCCTATTTGTTGAAAATCGTAGTATAGGGAAAGAATTCGATACGTATTCGTAGTATAGGGAAAGAATTCGATACGTATTCGTAGTATAGGGAAAGAATTCGATACGTATTCGTAGTATAGGGAAAGTATTGTAGACATCAAAAAAATTCGGACTCGACATTTTGACGATTCCACGTTTTAGACCTAACTGAGTCCGAAAATTACATTTTTGGAAAGTATCCGTCAATCTGTCTGCTGTGACAAAGATAACTCAAAAACGCTATGAGCTAGACGGATGAAATTTGGTCTACGTTTTTTACATCGAATTTGTGAATTTCTATGAAATTTTGAGCAAAATCTGTTAAGCGAGTCTGTTAGTCCAGCTGTTTGAATATAAGTGAATACAATTTTGTATAATGTGTCAGTTTCTCAATAATATCTTATTAAATATGACGGATGCGTCGTTTTATATAAAAAATTTGAAGTAATATTTTTTTTTTCAGCAGTGAAATGATTGAGTCAAATAGTATGAAATATAATTTTACATTTTACTAACTGGTACCCGGCGCGTTACAGCAGCGGAAGAAATAATTTTGGAAATATCGCTTGAAATTTGAAATAGCTACATTGCTTAATTAGGAATGATAGAAAGAATGATATTTATTTTCTTTCGCCAATGAGTGCATTCATTGAAATTGAATGATATATAAAGGTGAGGTACAAATAATATCTATTCTAATTTTATTTTATTTTTTGACTTTATTATTGTTTTTTCTGTCTTTAGCAAAAACAAATAAATTTTTTTTAGTGTCCGCATCTTGAGCATCCACCATACAACTAACCATGTGAAAAACATGGATTTTCTTGGTTCAATCCGCACTCTAGAAATGATGGATCTTGCGCCTTGTTGATGGTCTTCGAGAATGTAAGTCGAATGGAGAACTGCAATCGTTTGGAATCAAAAGGCATGTCGGTAAGAATAATGGGAATGCGTCGAATGAGCACCTCTTCTCCATTCGACTTTTAGTTTAGAATAGTTGCCTCAATTCTTGCCGTATATAGGTCTTCTCATTCTGATGCGTATGATCGGGTAGCACATAAACGTTTTCTTTCGCTGCTTGCCGCATTATGATCTTGAGATTCTGAAGTTAGTGAATTTGCAATTTGTAACGATTTATTTGTAAATTTTATTGTATTGAAAATATTAATAATTCAAAATATTCAAGATATTATACTATGCCTATAAGCTTCGCGCAAGTACAAACAATAAAATGCCAAAGTTTTATTGCATTCGGATGAACGGTCCAGCAGCGTATGAAATACGAACAAACAAAAATTCATTTTTATATATCAGATTTACAGCATTTCTTTTTTCAACAGAAATATATAACTATTCTTAACTGCTAGAAATTATTATTGATCTTATATCCTGTAAAAGAAACCTATAAACTAATCCATTCTTAAATATTATCATCTTTAAGGTGTATGTACACACTTGAAACTTCGAAAATCGTTCAAAATATCGAATATTTTTTTTATTGCTTATTAATGTTCTCTGATGCTTTAGCTTTCAAACGATACCAAGATGTTGTCAATATTCGAAATATTTCTGGAGTTATAATTATTTTTCTTGAGGTGCTTTCATTAAAAACTCTAGTTACGGTGTTTTCAAAACTCATTTTATGAAGAATGATATTTTCCCACTATGTTGCTTCATTCAAACAATCATAACTCAACAAGAAATGAACCAAATACAGTTATTTATATATCAATATAATCTGTATGAAATAGCGGATGTTTTGTACCTCAATCAAAGTTATATTTGTAGAAATAAATTTTTAATAGCTGTTTAAAAGTTAAAATGACAGAAAAAATCTCGCTTTTTCTATTCATCGTTGATGAAAAAACTGTTTAAAAAAACTATATATTTTTATAACTTGATTGAGGCAGACAACATGAAGACTAATAGTAGGCATCATTTCCAACTAGAATTGTGTGTCTGTAAAAATTAGAATTTAAGATATCATGTTTCAAAAAATAGGCTAATTAGCTCACTAAATATTATTTAATTAATTAATAATTAGTGTTATATGGTTTTTTCTCCCTGAAATGAATTTAAACATATATTAATAACCTACTGTGAAAAAACTGGATTTTTAAAGTTAAAATAAAAAAAATCTTCAAGTGTGTACGTACACCTTAACGCACATTTTGAATTGCCTCAATAAGAAGCGATTAAACTGTACAGAACAAGTTGTCCCCTGATGAATCTCGACAGACGATATCGAAGAGACCTCGAAAGTAAACAAAATCTGAAAAATCGGATCTCTCGAAACGGAGATTCGAGTTACCCGTAACCATGTCACCAGGCAGCGCTATCAAATTAGTGTCAGTGAAATTTTGAAACTTCAGACGACTCTTGAATTTTACTGCAGCTGACAAGTATTGCAAGGAATTTAAGTGCCTCTGAAAACTCGTTACTTGCACGCGCAGAACTGGAGCTTAAGTGAGTTTTAATGCGAACCGATATATTTAACTATGTCTGCAAGTAAAAAGTAAAATAAACTTCCCATGTGTACTGAAATTCAAGTTCATGTCAAGATATGTCGAAATATTAAAGATTAAAAGAGTGGATACGAAATACAGAACATAGGAGGTCTGCAATAAAAACTTATATGAGTGAACTAGAAAGTAGCAATTTTTAGGTTAAAAAATATTAAACCTCAAGTTACTTATACCTCGATTTCCGCGGGTCGGCAATCAGTCCATTTTCTATAGTATCCCGCGTTTTTCGCAGCTTAGTGTGTTTATTTAGTATCAGTTCACTTTGTTTGAAAAATATTTGAACTTATTTCCAAACATCGCATTTAAATAGTGACTAAATAATGATTTTAAAAAATTACGCAATCAGAAGCTTAAGAAATCGCTAGAAATATTCGTAACTTGAATTTCAATTGCATATGTAATTTTAGGAATTAATATAAAAATATAAAAAATTTAAGAAATTTTAAAATGGAATTTTGCAATCAATTTTATGAGCAAGATTTTGGACTTTTGCTAGACTTCTGTTTTTTTGATAACAAAATATGTTTCTAATATTTTCGCAAATTATTTATAAGTTAACCAATTAATTAAATTTTGTTACTATACAAATAAAGCCATCTATTAATAAATTTCAGAAAAACTTGATTTCAGGATTTTACAATAAACTGTGATGAAAAATAATCGAAAAATTTCGAATTAAAGTACCTTTTGGGCTGGTTAAGGGACATACCAAAATTTATTAAAGAATATAATTTGGATTCGTCCCTTTCACAAAACTCAGATAAACATTTGAAGATGTTAGCAATAGTTTTATTTGATTTGACAATATTTTTACGCATATTTGTAAAAATATCATCTAAATTCGGAAAGAAATAATTATTTTTAAATTATTTTTAAATTTTTACGCATATTTGTAAAAATATCATCTAAATTCGGGAAGAAATAATTATTTTTAAATTTTTACGCATATTTGTAAAAATATCATCTAAATTCGGGAAGAAATAATTATTTTTAAATTATTTTTAAATTTTTACGCATATTTGTAAAAATATCATCTAAATTCGGAAAGAAATAATTATTTTTAAATTATTTTTAAATTTTTACGCATATTTGTAAAAATATCATCTAAATTCGGGAAGAAATAATTATTTTTAAATTTTTACGCATATTTGTAAAAATATCATCTAAATTCGGGAAGAAATAATTATTTTTAAATTGTCAGTTTTTTGCAAATATTTTGCTTGTAGAATGGAAAATTGAGAAGTAAAGTGTTAAGCGTACGTTATTAGCTTTAAAGTGAATTCTATATAAATTTTAGGAAATATGAGTACTTTTAGTGAATGATTTTTAATTGCGCAAGTTGTTTACCTTGCATAAACTTTCAAATCAAATAAATAAGGCATCTTAAAGCCATATTTCCTCTCACGACTTAAAACCAGTTAAATGAGACATAGCTTTAAAACCTGAGAAATAAGGCAACTTATATATAAACTCCAGTTGTGTATTATTAAGAATCAGGAAGATATAGATATTGCTCCGAGTTAAATTTCAGTTGTTCTCTATGAGAAATTAAATAAGGTTTTCCCCGCAAAAAACTGATAATTTTTGAACAAGTATTTTCAAATACTGATACTGAATTTTCCTTCCTTATACTAAATACTCCTTCATACTTATGTAACATTTACAGTAGAAAATTAGGTATCACAAGTAACAAAAATGTTGAAAATGGATTCATTATTATTGTGTACATATTAAGATTACGTAATTAAATTCACAACATAATTAAAAGCATCCGGATATCTTTATACTTTTTTATCTTGCAAATGTATCAGCTACTAATATGAAGGGGTGTCACTTTTCCCTGCAATAATGGTTGCTACAGCATGAGGCAGACTATCATTATTTTTTTCGAATTCGTTTGATCCTGGTTAATTTCTAGGCTATATACAGACCAATAAAATTTCTCGAAATCTGTGGATGAATTTGAATTTCGAATTCGGCCTAGATAGCAATACTCCACAACAGGAATACATGACAGAGCTTTAATTTTCATTTACAAAAATGGCTTGCAGAAACATTCCAAAATTAGTGCATAGCCTTTCCTTATAGTGATTATAGATTTTATTTCATAGTGCCTTTATGATAATTAATTATAATTTAAAAGCCAAAAGGCACAAAATTTTTCAAATAATATATATTTACTTTTAATACGTTAATAAGCATTTTGATAAAAACAAATTAATAAAATATTTTTAAATTAATTTATTAGTTTTTATTCTTTTACTGCCATATTATTCTAAAATTCTAAAGCAACTTTTTAGTAAGTAAAAAAATTAAAAGATTAAATTATTTAAAAGTATTTAATTTAAAGATTTTTTATGAATTATTCTCATTAGAAAGGTTGTAATTTTAGAAGCCATTATAAAATTAGAAAAACAGAAGTTTTATGTAAGTCAATTTTTGACACTCACTCGCGATGTACCCTTGCCATGTTAAAGATCTTTTTATATTAAATAATTATAATAATTTAGAGTGATTTATGAAATCGTGGTGTAATGAAGCTCATTATGATCTGTGCAATAAAAGAGGACGTATGTTTTCGGAAACATTTCTTTAAACATCACATTTCACACAAAACAGACACAAACACGAAATAAAAGACAAGACATTAACGCGCGCACACCTTAAGATGTACGTACACACTTGAAGATTTTTTTTTTTAATTTTAACTTTAAAAATCCAGTTTTTTCACAGTAGGTTATTAATATATGTTTAAACTCATTTCAGGGAGAAAAAACCATATTCCACTAATTATTAATTAATTAAATAATATTTAGTGAGCTAATTGGTCTATTTTTTGAAACATGATATCTTAAATTCTAATTTGTACAGACACACCATTCTAGTTGGAAATGATGCCTAGTATTAGTCTTCATGTTGTCTGCCTCAAACAAGTTATAAAAATGTGTAGATTTTTTTAAACATTTTTTTCATCAACGATGAATATAAAAAGCGAGATTTTTCCATAATTTTAACTTTTAAACAGCTATTAAAAATTTATTTCTACAAATATAACTTTGATTGAGGTACAAAACATCCGATATTTCATACAGATTATATTGATATATAAATAACTGTATTTGGTTCATTTCTTGTTGAGTTATGATTGTTTGAATGAAGCAACATAGTGGAAAAATAACATGCTTCATAAAATGAGTTTTAAGAACACCGTAACTAGAGTTTTTAATGAAAGCACCTCAAGAAAAATAATTATAACTCGAGAAATATTTCAAATATTGACAACATCTTGCTATCGTTTGAAAGCTAAAGGATCAGAGAACATTATTAAGCAATAAAAGAAATATTCGATATTTTGAACGATTTTCGAAGTTTTAAGTGTGTACATACACCTTAATAGAATAACGTCTCATTTCATTATAATAACAATTGCAATGCACTATGGGATGCATACCTAATCGGGCATCGCCATCTATTATCCAAAAGAGAAAAGAGAATAATGCAGCAGTTACAAAATCAAAATTATCAATCAAAACTCAAGTTCAGAATTTATAAAGATTTAGAATAATTTCTATTTTTGGTAAAATAAAAATAATATATTTTATCTGATACTTTTTATTGTCTTAGTAATTTTTTTTATCCTTTGAAATGCGCATAATAGAGATTAGAAGGTTCATTCTTAGATCATTAATTTTTTCTCTCTCACAGCTTTGAGCAAGTTTACTTTAATTCTACCAAATTCTTCATGCCCCTTCCAAACACCACTATCCTCCGACCCTTCAGCAAGGGCCCGAGAGAATCTCCCCCATAGGCAGCTGGCTAATCCACCAGCCTTTAGACCCTGCCGCCCAAAGCTTCAAACCTCGAAATCGTGACTCTTAACAAGGATTTCATCTCTCTAGAGCGAAGGCGAAACGCACCATTTCCATAATCTTTGTAGAGTTAACAGCTTCACCATAATGGTCAAATGCCATCTCATCTATGTCCGCGCCTAATTGAGTCAGCTCGCCTCATTTATGCTTTATCTGACAATGGGGGAGTTGTGTCTGCCCTGTGTCCAACTGGCTGAGAGACACTTGCCTGCTAAATGATCATTGACGGATGATGCCATGGGTGAGAATGGAGAAAGTAGACCAGGAATTAAATGCCATGAAAAAACAATAGTGACTTTGATGCAATTGAGGAATTAAGTTCTCTACAAAAGTGCACAGGGTGTTCGAGTTTTTCAATTGAATATTTAATCCCTTTTTTTTACTAATTTGGATGCAAATAGGTGAAATATACATTTATTTAAAACATCATATAATGCGTAATCATCGCTCCATTCATTTCTTCTTTTAACATTATTAAATTTTCGCATAAAAAAGTCTTGAAATATAAAGTTCTGTTAATGTATAAAAATCCAAATTCAAGACTTCGAGTAATCTTCCAGTATTTGATTTGTTTTTTGAAACTCCCACTTCAGTGGAAAAGCTCTTTTAAGAAATTATGTCCGTCTAGAACATGATATAGCAAAAACAACAAAACCTCGTCAAGCTAAATTTGGTACTTGCTCCTGACAGCAAATCTAGATATTTGGAAAATTTTATATGAAATCTGTTGTCTGAAAATCTTTCTGCTGTTCAGATAATGCAATAGAGCAACGAGTTTTGTAAATGAAATTTGGCAGATACTATTATCAGAAAGCTTTTACTGCTGTTTCTAATTTTGTATCGAACATGATGAAAGGATGATTGCTTATAGCTCGGTCTGTATGGGCGTATGTAATAATTGAAAAAAATACTAAAACACTGAAAATTTGATTCTTAAATAGGGAAAAATAAATAAAATTAATCAGACATCAATTTGATACAGACAGAAATTTGTTTTAATGACTAGTATCTTGTTTTTCATCTAAAAAGCGTAAACCCGAATTTAATCAATAATTTAACTCTAATTACTTATAAAGTTAATGAGTTGGCATCTTTCTTTATTTTGTTTAAAAACTTATTTTTTAAAAATATGTTTTAAGGATATACTAATTTATTTCGAAACAATAATTATTTTCCCTTATATTTTTCATACATATTTTTTTATTTTATTGATTGAAATTTCATGTGGATATTTCTCATATAAAAATATAAATTTAAATCATAGATGGGTTTTGAATATAAAAGTTTTCTATGAGTTTGATATAATTTTCCGTTTTAAAATCATACTGATAGAAAGAGAAAACTTTACAAACATTATTATCTTTTATATATAATCAATAACTGTTTATTCATATTATTTTTTAAAAAGAAAGTTTGGAAATATTAATTCAAAAACAGAAATATGTTCTTTACTTTCATTTGTATAAAATTATTTTATTGAAAATGATAAATGTTAATGTAACTACTTTAAGGTGAATTAAAAAATTAACTGAGAATATATTAAATTTTAAAATGCAAATGGATAAATGATAAATAGATGAAAAAAAATTTAAATAGATGAAAAAAAAACAGCTACTGTTAGATTTTTTTCGTAAAACTGAGAAATTGATTCAATGAATCAGTAAAATTTCTTTTAAAATACATTTTAATTTTATTCAGAATTAAAAAAGACCTGATATGAAATTCTGATATTTTTTATTCTTTATGAGAGAAAGAGAATTTTTTAAAGAAATATTAAAGATAATAATTAAAAGCCCCAATGATAAGAGATAATAAATACTAAAACTAGATAATTATTTTTCTAAATATCCCATTACTTCAGTTTAATATTCCAGAAAAATTTATGATATTTTAAATTTATTTATATTGAACAGAAATATTAATTTAGTTACTGATGCTTTCATAAACTTCTGGACATCTCGAAAAAAATGTGCGAGTTTATTAAAATAAAATTATTCTTTGCAATGATGTTTTATAAAAAAAAAAAAAAGGGCAGTAAAGAAATATGTAATAAATTTTATCACTTATCTAGTAAATAATTTTTTCAAGTAAATAGTGCTCAGATAATGACAAAAATTGTCTTTTTTTATTCTTTCTTAAAGTAAATGATAATTACCGGAAAATATTAATTACTGTGTTGAAAGAAAAGAAAAATATGTGTTTAGTGTTTATGCTTTTCGACTGAGATCTTAAATAAATAAATATGGCCTTTTTGACTTAGATTTGTCCCCTAAAAGAACAATAGAAGCATATAAAATTGAAAAAGGCTCTTAATAAAAGCTGACGTATATTGAATTGATAAATGATAAATATTTCACTAATAAATTTGTTTTACGATCGTTTGGATTTATTTCTAATTCTTGGCCGATTTTTATCGTTAAATGTTTTGACATAATATCCCTAAAAAATTACGTTGTTGCGCAAAATACAAACTATTTCAATATACAAAAGCAACATGGCTTTGTGTATGAACTATTTTATTGTTATTTTACCAAAATAAAATAAAAATAACGAAAAGATTTTTTTATTAGCGATATATAGAAACATTGTACTGTTTCGATTTAACCCTTATGTTCATTTTGTATAGTATACCATACATACAACTTTATAAAAATATACTACCACTATAAAATAAAAATATATATAAAATATAAAAAAATATATATATAAAATAAGCTACCTATATACATTTTTTTTGCTTTTCTTCAAAAAAGCAGTCTTGCCACGATAAGGATTAAAAATAATAATGGTGCAATTAAAAAAAACAGAAAATTTTCGATAACAAAAAAAGCGCCTGCTAAAAAACTATGGGAAAAACGGTTCCTTTTATTCACAGCATATCACCGATTTGCGGAATAAAATCGTCTAAAAGTGCGATTTTGAAAGAAGCAACATTTCTGGGATTGAAAGGGTAGGATGGGCCCTCGAATGAATTTCGTAAAAGAAAATATGACAACATTTATATAACATAGAAAGTAAATCAAAGGCATTACCATATGCAGATCTTATGAGTGCAAAATATAGACGTCAGGCCACCATTCATTCTAAAGATGAGAACTATTTGTCTCTTAAAAATAAATCCCATTGTGAAACGTCCCCTTCCCCCATAACACTCAGTATGTAACAATGGCGATTTTTCAGCTTGTGGGAAGGAAGAATAGAGGAAAATACCGTTATGACCCATCTCACCAGCGAATCCCTCATTGGTGCCCTCATTGAGTTAATTTTTCAACCCGATTATAGTTTTCTTTTTTCAGAATAGAGAAGGCATTTTCGAATGTTTTAACAGCCTTCTAGTAACAAAATAAATAAATAATTTTCGCATAATTTATTAGATTCTTTTTGTTTTACTTTTCCAATCTCAGAATTTATGAATATCTTTATAATTTTTATCGATATTAGAAAAAAAATAAAAGTTAAAATAAAAGTCAATGTTTATAAAATTTTTATAAAAGACATATGCAAATTTATGTATAATTGATAACTGAATTAATAATTTTAATGTCTCGGAGATAAACCTAAAAGTATATTTGTTTCTCCGAAAGTTACTTTTCAAATCAATTCAAAATGCGGCCATCTATTTTAATATTTTTGAAACAATAAATAATATTTTGATTTTCAGTGCATATTTTTTTTCAAAACATTTTAAATTTTATGAAGAATAAAAGATAATTTTTTTTGAAAAAAATACAAAAGAGATATTCTAAAATAATAGCTTTTTAAATCACTATATTTTTTACTTGTTGCCACAGAAACAAAGAATTTCCGTCAGAAATAATATAAGAATTCATCAGAATAAGCGAAGAATAATTTTTGAGCGTAAAAAAAATTCTTGTAATTTTTTCATTACAAATTTTTTTCTGGGTTTTAAATAAAAATAATCCTTAATAACTTTTAAAATTACTTATATTTAGGGATATTCATTGCCATTAATTTTGTACATAGATCGTTTTGAAAACGATTCACCAGTTATTTTCATTATTCAGAATACTGTTTGCAGATGTTTAACAAATAAAAATTCATCAAAATAAAGATTGTATTTCTCTTTTATTTATCAAGCATTCTAGCTAAAAAAAATTAAATAAAATATTCTATCATAAAAAATTTTATTTGCTGATTAATGTCAAATTTTTGAGCAATTCAAGAGTTAATAAAAATTATCGTTTGGTCATTTCATGTAGCGTCAAAGTCACATGACCGACATACATGCGCATAATATCTGACATGTAAATGAACATGAAAGTATTATACCATGCATAATCAACAGGATTTTTAAATTAGCAGAAATGATTTGTACTCACGTGTCACATATCTAATAGTTTCTACCAATTTAATTTTGAAGAAAGAAAAAATGATGTTACAGTTGTTTTTTAGGCAACATGCAGTGGAATTCACAAAGAATATGCAATTATTTTTGTCATTTAAGTGAGTCATGATGTGGAAATGAAATTTATAATGTTTTTCTCCTTTTGATATTTAAAATGCTTTAAACCTTTTGTACAAGAAGGCTGATATAGATTTGGACATGCATCGTATGTTGACGAACTGGCTCTAATTCCTAGAAAAGATTAGATAGCAAAGATGGTGCTTGAACCAGTACCCATTTCTTTAAATTTCCACACTACTTAAGAATATCTAGGATTTAATCATTTAAAGGGCGCTTTTTCAAGTAATGATATATTGAAATATTTTTTGGGATTGGAACAGGTTTAAGAAAATTGATACATAATGGTTATTAGATAAAAATTTTTTTGTTAATTAATAATTCATTAATCAGATAAGACATTTCATTGTAGAGTAAGATTGGAAATCAAAACATCACATTTTTTGTTTCATCCAAAAAAAAAAAAAAAAAAAAAATCAAATTTACACCAAGGTGCATAACGGTTCATATAAATTAAAGATTAATTTGGTGGTGAGTTTACACCCATGACCCTAAAAAGAGTGAAAGGAACTGAAGGCAAAATACATCCTGGTGTCATACGGAATCCTGCCAGGTCTTTTATGACAAAAATTAATTACATTTGAGAAAGCGAATTAAAAAAAGAATTAAATAAAATGTTTAAATTCATGACGATTCCATAATTAATAGTTATTTTTCTAGCAGATTATCAAACAAAACAGGAATGTTGAGGAAACAGATGAAAGAAAGTTATCCATAACTGAATCGCTTCAGAATAGTCAATGTTGTTATGTGTTGCCAACACGTTTAGCTTTAAGATAAACCGATCTTAAAACGTGAATCACTAAAATTAAGTGCTTCGAGTAATTAAAGAAAATACTGTGCCTTTGATTTTGTTTTGTTTATTTACAAAATACAGTAATATTTGCTTCTAGTTGCATATAATAGGGAGGAAAACCAAGTGGCATTTTGTACTTTTTTTCTTATGATCGATCAGATCTATAGTTTCACAATACTTTGGATGCCAATACGATATATCTAATGTTAATTATTTTATTTGTAGACGAAAACATATAAATCGATAAATTCGAGTAATTATCGTTACAGAGTTTTTACTAAATTCAGATATCGATCCATAATTGAATTGTAAAAATTTTACAATAAAATTCATCTACCTTCTTCTTTACGTTTTGAAATTAACACAAATAGACAGATGACATTGTAAGCCCAAACTCTGATATCTATTTAGAGTGCTTATTATAAAAATACATGTTAGATTTCATCCATATAGCTTGCTAAGGTTTTGAGTTATCGCTTTTACATAAACTGATTGATACACTGACAGATTGTTTTTTCTGCAGATTTCGTTCAAATTTTGATAGATAAATACAATTCTAACTATACAATGACTTCCAAATTTCCTTTATTTAGCTGATTCTTTCTTAGAGCTAACGTATTCTAGATGGAAAGATGCAATTTTGAAAAGATTTTTAGAACTTATGGAAATCTAAGTCAAGGAGTTTCATCAAAATAAGAAAAAGGAATTTTCAACGATTATAACAGATTTTCTTTCCATTCTTTTTATGTCATATATGAGAAAATTCAAAAGTACGTTACCTATACAATACGATTAACAAAATCTTTTTGATGAGAAGTGGCCGTATTGAAAAGAGGCAGTCGACTCTCTATGGCCGAAGGGTCAGAGCACTGGTCTCCCAATCAAGAGATCGTGAGTTCGAATCCGTTAGCGACAATGCGATGCACAATTTGCGTAAATATTTAATTCCTTGATTTTATGTTTTCCTTTATTTCGTGTTCCAGAAGATTCTGGACCTTTCTTTAGTTTACCAGACAAGTGTTCTGGACTTTTCTTACTGCCTCCTGAAAAGTATTCTGGAACTTTCCGTGCTAGTATAAAAGCAAAAGATCTGTCAGTCACGGTGTTCTGAGTTCAGTTAATAAATTGGTTTAGCTCTACTTCTTGTGTGTGTCATTGAGTTCCACACTAAAGTACCTACGTGACAATATGATCATTCGAATTTGCTCCACAGATTTACACCCATACATTTCTCTCTTAATCTTACATAAACTGAATTATTCATTCTTTAACAATTTTAAAGTACAGCTAAGCCTTTATTCCCTGCTCTATAAATAAGGAAAAGATTCACTTGAGAAGCATTGACTACTGTAGAAATTCAATTTTTTAACTGATTGCAGTGTCTAGGGTGCTGTTGTGTAGGAAGAAATGCTCTAACTGGCTTCTTTTCTATCGAAAAATAGGATCCCCATTTCAAACAATAGTTTCTTATTTTTAAGCTTCGACGCATTATTTTCAAATAAATTCTTTCAAAACATAAAATAAAAAATTCTTTGTTCAAAATGAATTAACGATACTTGTCATAAAACACAAATATAAGTTATCTTTTCGTATGCGAAATGTATTTAGTAAATAAATTAAAATGTCAGACTCTCTAAACATAATGGCGTTAATTCATACGACCTTAGTATCACATATTAAATACAATTTTGCTTACAATATAAAAATTTTGTTCGTCATTTTGACATTATTTGCTTGTGATCAACTCTTAGGCGTTGTTTTACGTAACCACTTAGAAGTGAAAAAACACATTATCGTTTGGAATTTTTCTATAATAAAGCAAAAAATCAATAAAAAGCATTTTTAAAATTTTCATTGACCAATTTTATTGAAGACTACTAAAATCCGAAGGGAATTATTTAAATAAATAACAGACAGTTTACTATTCTGCTATTTATTTAATTGTTACTATAGTAATATTAACCAACACACTGGTCGAAATAATTAGTTACCAACTAACTAATTAGAAATAAAACAAATGTTTAAATGTTTTATAAATACGAAAAATATTATCATTCAGTTAAACTTATCTAATAAAGTTAACGAAGGCGAATGAATATTTATTTTTGCTATGCAAATTTTCAGAAAATTGGCATAAAAAGAGAAATTAATTTAAATAAAGTCATTTTGACTGAAGTTTTTAAGAAAATTTGCAGACAAAAAGAAGTTATAATGTAATAACGCAAATAAAAATAATATCAGTAGTAAATTATTTCAATGAGCAAAAATTTTTCTAACCGTTAAAGTAATTATTAAAAATGTAAAATTTCAAAAATTGGAAATAGGCGGATATCTTTACGTTTATTATGTGAACATGAATTGATTTCATGACATACAAATTAGCAATTTCTATATATTCGACATAAAAATAAGCCTTACTCTTAAATATTTCATTAAATTACACGGAAAAGTGCATATATTATTAATTATCTTACAATTCTTAGAATTTCAGTCATTTTAATTTAGAGAATTAGAATATAATAAATCCTTTTTCATATTTTATTTAGTATTTTCTTCCACTTTTGTTTTTATCATACTTTTTTCTCAACAAATTGAGAAAATGTGGTTGATATAGTATTTCCAAGCCTCAGAGATGAGGTAATCATAACTATTATTCCATTTTTACTCTCTAACGAATCGCAGGAGTCGACTATAAATCTTTTAATAACTTGCTTTTTGTTAAATAATTTTTAGTAACATTTTTTTTGATTAAATAATATATAATTGCTTGTGACCCACGCCAGAAGAACGTCTCTGGGAATAGTTTGAAACATTATAAAGAATATTAGAATGAAATCATTAGAATTTTCTCAAAATTTATTTGCATTGTATACATTGCTATAGCTTACATGAACTGACTTCCGTAAAAAGATTGTTCAATTAGAATTATACTGTCAACAATTTTGAAAACAAAAAACGAATAATGACTTCAATATTCCAATTTTTAATTTCAAGTCAGTTTCAAATAATTCTGAATCTTGCAACAAAGAGAAGAAAATATTAAAAAGTTTAACTACAGTGAATAACAACCATTGCTTACAAACATTATCTAAATTTTTAATTGTACCTACGTTTCCTTATTTTATAGATTTTTTTCTTTTTAGAGATGCTCAGTTGTTTTTAAACTCAGTCTTTGACATGTATCACGTGATTATTAAATGAATATTTGATATGCATCGCGTCCAAATTACTCTTTCTTGACAGTAGTGAGTACAATTTAGTCATGAAATTCATTTGTATATTTATTTGAGTTCTATTTAGAGATGGCTTTCTTTATCTGTGTATCAATTACAGAGGAATACGTTTAGGGATTGGTTCCTTTGGCTGTTTTTTAATTGACTTGTCTGTTAATAACGTTGAAGATGGATTGTTTAGAGATGAGTTGTTGCTGATAAATGAATTTATAAAAATTAAAAATTCTAACAAGACAGTTTGGATTATAAAAAAAAAACAGATTTTATGGAAATGCTTTAATTGGATGCTAAAAAGAAGATTTTTTGGGATCAATTTCTACTTTTTCAATTTTTTACATAATTTTGTAAATAATATACAAACTTGAAAAAAATTTTCCTAAAATTCACTGCCAGATGATGCGTTTTGTTTGAAAACCAAATTTGATTATATTAATCAATTGATTGGCTACTAAGAGAAGGGATTCTTAAATTATGCAATGAAATTTTAACCAAGAATGCATATGTGCCTTTAAGGAAATGAAAATCGGATTACAAGATTCCAACTTTACTCATTTGAAACAAGTTAAATAAGTGTACAAAGACAGTAAAACACATACTTCGTTTTAAAATAGGCGTAATATTTTAAGGATAACATATAATAATGAAACGATATTTATTTTAAACCTGAATGAATAGAATCTTATGTTAATAAAATGGAATGAAATAACTTATAACTTTGCAACACAAATAAAAAAAATCGTCTGCTTATGAAATACAAGCGACGCATTTTTTTAATTAATCGCTGGTATAATGACTTTGAATTAAAATACACAATTGAAGTGAAGCTGCTTTGTTCTCTATACGAATAGAATAATTTCAGTAGTTTTCCTAGAAAAATGATTGAAGAGCACCAGAATTTGCGTTATAATACAAAGAATGATTAATGTAGATGTATTAGATTTCTTTTATTAGCAAATTAAAGTGAATAGATGAAAAACATTGTTTGAAAGATATTTCTTTTATAAGAGAAAGAACCGAGTGCCGGAAATTGTATGAATTTATAAATAGAATTTTGTTTTGTTTTTGCGGTTTAAAATGTTAAAAGAATGTAATATCAACATGATACGGATGAATATAATTGTGAAGAAATAAAAAGAAAATCAACGAAGTGCATGACATTCAATTACCCAATTTAAACAAACTGAATCTGATAATTTTGAACTTACAACTGATTTATTGATGAGTTTTGCGTTGAAACATTTGAACGACAGGGATAAAATTCAATGTTAATTAAATTTAACTATTATTAAAATATTTTCAATAAGTTCAAATATATTTCAGCTTTATCCACTAATTGTTATTGTAAACTTCAATATCAAGATTTCTGAAAATGGGTTTCTAACAAAACTGTAGTAAACAATTGGTTTATATTGTATGGCTTCAATCAGTTTCGAAAATGTTAGAATCTTAATTTTGAATTGTTCATAGAAATATATTTGCGAATTCGCTAAAATTTAACAAATTAATTAGATTTGTCGTTTTTAATAATATTATCTTGAAATGCTTATGGATTGGTTTACTTATTATTATCTGAATGGTATAATGTATGCACATTTTTTAAAAATAAAAGCAAAAGCTTTTATGAAACATATTTTACTTAGAGTTTTAAAAATTAAAGTACTGCTTTTGTTAAGATTATGAACGTCCAAAATAAGTGAAAACATGAGGCGTGTTGACAGAAATCATGGAATTGTAATTTAAAATGTATATATAAAGTACTCAGATGATTTGGGGAATACAGAGTATGTTCGATTATTAAATATTGAATTAATATGTATTTAGATAAAATACAGAGACGCAGTTTAATGTCCTCAAGTGTGGGTTCATCAAAAATGAGAAAAAGGTACTAAATCTTGTAACTACCTAATTATAAGACTGGTCAGAATTTCCGCCATAGTAAAGGCAATATTTCCACATCCAGTCACAACTATTGTTGTTTCTTATGGCACTTGCCATAGGCAAGCCCGCTGTTCGAAGACAGCGGATTTAAGCCTGGGGCGGGGGGGGGGGAGCGCCTCTTGTTTCTATAGTAGCGCCATCTAGAAACGACTTAGCGACTAAGAGAACGAGTTAGCTACACACACGTCACAACCCTTTTTACGGGGCGGACTTCATTCACGCATTTCATTCAATCAAACACAGATCATAATTTAGACCTGAATCAGAGAACGATCACCCCTGATCCAGTACCCCCAGTGGTATTACTCTCGACATGGAGGACTTTGTGACCACGACAGATTTAACGCGCGTCAGCCACCAAGCACGCGGGGAATCTTCGGCTGGCGGGGTTCGAACTCGCAACCTAAGGGACGCGAATCCAACCTACCAACCAGGCTAGTCACAGCTATGATCACAGTTAAAATTCCCAATTACCTCATGTGCTTATTCAACTGCTAGTGTAATTTCCATATTTGGATATACAGTGTTAGCAAGAAATAAATTGCCCACTTCAGAGGGTTCTAGAATGCTGAAGTAGTCCACATTAAATAAAATTTGACTACAGATAAATTTTAATACCAAAATTCACCAATAGATGACGCTAATGATTGATGTTTTTAAGAGGAAGGATAAAATTGATTGTACTAAAGTTACACATAGGTTAATTAGAAATTATTATTATTACTATCAGCTCACTTTTCATTTTTGTAACTACAAAGTTATTTCAATATGTCAGAATTATATATTAAATGAATTTATGTGCATGACAAACTTTATAATCTTCAAACAATAGTTTCTTAAATATCTAATACACTTAAATGATTCACGATCAAAAATGGTTGTAGGGCATGTTTTAATTGGCACATAATTGTCTAGACGCTGAGAATTGTCTAGAAATATGGGAAAGAATAATAATAGTAAATAATAAACGATAATATAGTAAAGGATGTATCTGTTTCATCTGCGAACTCCCGAAGCATTTTAGAAAGAATAAATTATTATTATAGTGTTTGGCCAATGTAATTATATGATAAAACATTGCTTTTAGCAAGATTAGAACTAATATTAATAAGCTATTTTCATGTATTTACACAATGTGGAGCTAATATGTTCTAACTTTTGCAAAATCATAAGGAATTCAAGTACAATAGATTGTCAGAAATCCCATTCGATTTTTTTTTATAGTTCAACATTTTTAGAAGGGCGAATGAGGAGCGAGTTTAAATTTCATGGTACAAGTCATAGATATGGACATGAAACTCACAAGCAAGTGGTACACTCTAAAATGTTTAGGAAAATGAAATACAAGGCGAGTCAGAAGAGTTAATCCTTTACACTCGGAAAAGTAATTCGATGCAAAATTATTCACCTAATACAAGGGTTTGTTTATTGCTCCGAAAAAAATATACAATTGTTTTAAGTTGAATTTCCCTGAAAAACGAATCTACATTTTTTTTACCATTCTGTAAGCGTTTTTAACAATCAAAATTGAAAAATAAACAAATAAAATATCAAAATGATGCATCGTCTTGAATGGTGAGAGAGAGGCCCCATCTGAGAGCAAAGGGTTAAAAGATGAACAAGTCAATGCGGATTTCAGTGACTGCGGACAAGCAAAATGACAAGTAGAAATTTTATTTTGTTTAACATATAATTTTCTTTATAATTTGATGAAAACATAAGATATGCTATTAGAATGCGATTTTTGAATCAACTTCTATTTATCAGGCGCTTTCACCATTCGCGAAGATATGGTTTAATACCTGCCTCCTTATTGAGAGTCTACTTAACTTTTGAACCACTTCTCATTGGTTAATTGTATCAAAATTTTGATACTGAACGACAGATATATGATTAATTATCTACATGCTTGCAGAGATATTATTTCATCTTTGAACCACTTCTCAGTGGCTGACAGCATCAAAATTTTGATACTGAAAGATAACTGGTTTAATACCTTCCGGCTTCCTGAGAGTCGACTTAACCATTGAACCAGTTTTCATTGCTTGATGGCATCAAAAGTTTGATACTGAACGACAGATATCTGGTTTAATACTTACCTGGTTACTGAAAGTTTACTTAACCTTTGAATCACTTCTCATTGGTTGACAGCATCAAAATTTTATTTTGATAATGAAAGACATATCTGGTCTAATACCGACCTACTTACTGACTGTCTATTTAATTTTTGAAACACTTCTCATCGGTTAATTGTATACAAAGGTTGATACTGATTGACAGTTTTAATGAGAGTCTGCTACTTAGAACCACTTCTCATTGGTTAATTGCATCAAAATTTTGATATTGATGGACAATTTCATTACATCAATACCATATATTAAACTGCATTTATACTGCTTGTTTCATTTTTGAGGCATTGAATTTATATCTTCATGAGCACTGACCCCTCTAGATAGTTATCCGTTTGACGAGTTTGGACCAAACTTTCATTCAGATGTACAAGCTTTATAATAAAACTATATATATCAACTTTCAACCTTGTGTTTATCATGTTCACATTTAGACGACAGGATAGACAAATTTCATTTAGGTGTAATTTTTCTATATTCGATAGAAATCTATAATTTTTGTAATAAGACTACACATCCTCTTTCATTTTCCATTGTAGTTGCATTCCTGCATCATCAGGTACTCAGACTGATATAGTATAAAATATTTTTTTTTCTGATTGCGAGTGATTTAACTCGTAACTGGAGGCATGAATTTCCTCAATCGGCCACAAACATGGAGTCAAGACATCATGGACTCCATTGTTATTTTACTTTTTTTGCCTTTTGTAATCTTTTATACATTTAATATTTGATTGGCTCAGCATAACGAAATATGTCTCTTGCGCCAATAAATTACACAAAACCAACTTGCAAACCGCATTTTAACTTGTTTTGGAAACAGTTCATTCTGGAAATCATGTAGCTACCAAAAATATTAATATTAAAAATGTTAAATTTTATAATATTAAATTTTGGAAAAATGTTATAAGAAAAACAAACAGTCGTTTAATGAGTATTTATTTCGTTCAGATACTACGGAATTACACTAATGTTAATAACTGTTAGAATTTAACAAACAAAAATAAAGAATACAATATTTCAAAATAATTTTTAAGAATATTTCTTTATTCTTTTTTCATTATTCAAACTGAAAGCAGTTTCAGAGACCTGGAGTCAATGACTCCATAAACAACAACAAAAATTCTAACAACTTTCATTCTAATAAAAATCTGAGTTATTCTTAGACTTTGGCCAACTGCTGAAAGTACAGAGATGTTTGTATTCAAGAACAAAATAACGCGTGATAATCATAATTAATAAACAACGCGGAGTCATTTTGGTTCCAGGCTCCAGTTATGGGTTAAAATGAAGTATTCCTCCAAGAATCGAAGCCGACTATTTTTACCATAAGAAAAATATCCTCTTTTCATGCATCGCCTACAAAAAAATGAAGACTGACTGACCTATTTGTATAAAAGATTAATGGTAAACAAGTACTCCAACCTCATCAAGGGGAAATATATGGAAATATATAAAATTCATCTATTGGAAATAATTTTTTTAAAGAACATAACATTATTTTTTATTATTCTGGTGAATAAGTGCATCTTTAAAAATTACATGGTTAGAAATAAACCCATTTCCTCATAAGTGCATAATAACAAAGGATGAAAGATTATCTGTTTTCCATGGAGTTCATTTTTCAACGATGCGGCATTACTAAAAAATCAGATTTCGAACAACAATATTTAAAGTATTCAAAGACGCCAGACAAGATAGCGTTTGTAGATTTATTCTGCTGAAATCGTATTTATTAAGATAAGTTGAATACTGAAAAGATTCCATAGTTAATGATTATTTTACTCTATTACCAACATTACATTTTCATGATATAGTCATGTTTTTGTCATGTATATTTAAGTACAAAAAGCAGCGGAAATCTGGATTGTTCAATGAAGCCTTTTTAATGTAAATAATATCATTTATCAGTTATTTTAGAAAAATAAAATAGCAGCCTGATTAAAAACATAAAAGAAATTTATTAAAACAGTCTTCAAAAATTTTTTTGGAATAAAAATGGGCAAACAACTTTCGCATTAGATGTAATTTAAGTATCTTGAAATTTATTTATGGTCTTGTGATATACATCAAATGCTCCGAACCAATTTACTTATAAATTCAATCAGTAATTTGTAGTAAAAGGAGCATTAAATCACAGCTCAATATAAAGCAATGAAATTAAATATTGAAAGACGTTTCTAACTGAGCCAGAAAACCGAGACAACAAGTGATTTGCCTATAATACAACTGATTTGATTATAATATATAATACAAGTGATTTGACTATAATATTAACATTAACCCTTAACTGGGGAGGTGCGGTCTACGAGACAGCATTTCATCTAACTCAAATTAAATTTTCTAATGAATGTATTAGTATGAAAAATTGCCAATATATTTTGCTGATATTTTTCTTGATATATAGATATGTTTTAGAAATTTTTCAAAATACATTATCACTAGAAAAATTAATTATGTTTGAACATACATATCAAAATCAGTTGAATGCGAACTTTAATCGAAAAACTCTTCTGTACAATTATCCTTATCACTAAAATCACTTTCTGCTTCATTTAAAAGTGTCTGGAGCACTGCTTCATAAAAGGATCAGTAAACTGGATGATATTTCGGGATCCAAGTTTTAGCGCCATCTGCTAAGCCTTGTTTATTTACTGGGGCACTAACAGGGAGATGCGGTCTTAGAGACCGCGCTCGAAGAAACAGCTGAATTATTTTAAAAAGCATCTGCTGAAGTCGGTTGAAAAAAATGCACGTGTATTGAAGGTCACGAAACAGGAAGCTACAGGGACAATCCATTCAATTGAGCTAAAAATAGAATAGGGGTGACAGAAAATCCATCGCTAGTGGTCTCACAGACCGCCCGTCCCCAGTTAAGGGTTAAAAATATAAGGTTTGTTGACCTGTCACAAATTTTCAGCCAAGCAATTTTAAAAAAAAGCCTTCAAAATTTATTATTAATTTCTTCATAATAATGCACCTTAATCAATTAGAAAATAGAGCTTCTCCTAATTCTTGATTTAACATCCAAGTTTCTATTTTGTCTGATATTTATATACTGGACTTTTAGATTTTTATACCTACAGAAGACTTATTGATGAAAATTAAAACAAAAGTTTTGAATCAAAGGTTTCCACAATAGCTTAGAATTGTATTAAATAGTCAATTTTTGAAATGTATTTAAAAAAATATATTTTGATGACTTATGCATTGCCCACATTTCGAGCGAAGGTATAAAAATCCCTAATTAATTACAACATTTCCTAATTAAAATATTCTTTTAAAGATACCTAAGATTCCCTTTGCTAAATCTATACGTATCAAAGATATTCCTATTAAAATCTCATTGTAAAATCAACGGAGGAGAAATTTCTATCACTTTGCCCTTAGATCACTTTGTAAAATGACGTCATTTTGATCATCACTCTTCTCTATATATAATATGCCTCAGTGGTGAAATAAGTCGAAGTTAAAGTTTCAATGCTTCTTCTTTTCTGCCCTGCATCTGTTAAAACATGTTTACATTATATATGTCAAAATGCATGACACACTTTTTGGTGCTTTGCACGAAAATATTATTTAATTTATTTATATTATAATTGATTTTGTCAGAATTTGCTAAATAAGAATATCTAAACCAATTTATATTAGCGAAAATATAACTATTATCACCTTTTTCAGACTGATAAAAATACATTAAGAATATTACTTAAATTATAATACATATACTTAAATAATCCTTGTTTTTAATCTTCTATAAAATTAGCAAAATATTTTCTTGATTTAAATGTAATCCAATTCTTTTATTATCGTCTGCTAAACATTTATTATATTTTATTCATATTAAATAATAAAAAAAAAATGTGCAGTAATAGAAACAAACTATCTCGGAAGCTAAATTAAAATTAAATATAACTGAAAATGTCATTTATTACTTACTAAATGTTCTTTTAAACAAATAACAGATTTACCAAAGGATGATTTCATAGATATCTCTTATTTAGGCAATTATTTTAAACTTCAAATAAAAAGCAACTTCTTTTATTGCATTTTTTTTCATTTAAAGAAATGCTATAATTGTTAAAAAAAGAACTTAAGGATTTCATTTCTTTTTATTCATTTTTTGCAATGTTAAATTCATGGGAAAAGAGCTGCTAGACAAACTAATTAGATTAGGCTATTTAATACAATTTGAAAATGCGCGATCTGTATCTGCTTCAATTAGCATTATTTTTTGAAGAAATAGTAATTAGAAATGTCACATTCCAGTTTCTTACAAATATTTAATGAAATGGAGTGCGCATTTTCTCGGCATACTTATTAATGCTAAACTTAATAAATTATTTTAATTCTAACATTTGCATTCGAAATAAATAAATTTAAGTAATTATATTTTATCAGTTTCGTTCTGTCTGCGTTGGTGTGAAATGTGTAAATGTTAAATTGAATGAAAATACGTCTATAATTTTGAATATATTGTTGAAAAATAAAGTTGAATTGATTCATCGAATATTTCAAAGAAAATGAATAATCGTTCATCAATTTATTGACATTTAAAAGTTGTTTGATTTAAAAGAAAAGAAATGATTGATAAAGACCAATGATAAAGTTAGATAATCAATATAGGCAAAATAGGAAGCTGCCTAGAGTTCCACATCTTTGAGAATTTTTCTTACAGAATTTTCAAGGTATTTTAGTTTTGCTTTTCCATCCGATTTCCATGGGCCTTACATTCAAATTTATTCAAATTAAAATCAAATATCATTTAGATTTCAGAATATTTTCTTCGCGATTTTAAATTCATTTAAAGTGTATGCACACACTTGAAGCTTCGAAAATTGTTCAAAATATCGAATATTTTTTTTATTGCGTAATAATGTTCTCTGATCCTTTAGCTTTCAAACGATACCAAGATGTTGTCAATATTCGAAATATTTCTAGAGTTATAATTATTTTTCTTGAGGTGCTTTCATTAAAAACTTTAGTTACGGTTTTTTTAAACTCATTTTATGAAGAATGATATTTTTCCACTACGTTGCTTCATTCAGACAATCATAACTCAACAAGAAATGAACCAAATACAGTTGTTTATATATGAAAATAATTAGTATGAAATAGCGGATATTTTGCGCTTCAATCAAATTTATATTTATGGAAATAAATTTTTAATAGCTATTTAAAAGTTAAAATGACAGAAAAAATCTCGCTTTTTCTGTTCATCGTTGCGTTGATGAAAAACTTTTTAAAAAAACTATATATTTTTATAACTTGATTGAGGCAGACAACATGAAGACTAATATTAGGCATCATTTCCAACTAGAATTGTGTGTCTGTACAAATTAGAATTTAAGATATCATGTTTCAAAAAATGCTAATTAGCTCATTAAATATTATTTAATTAATAGTTAGTGTATTATGGTTTTTTTCTCCCTGAAATGTGTTTAAACATATATTAATGACCTACTGTGAAAAAACTGGATTTTTAAAGTTAAAATTAAAAAAACTCTTCTAGTGTGTCAGACTTATTTAGTTGGCTGACTGATTTGCAAGACAACGTTTTCGCAATTTTTTCTTATTGTCATAAATAAAGAAACAATTGTATAACAACAAGTATAAGAAGTACAGATTCTACTTAACAATTTTACAAGTGGAAACTAATCGAATATTAACATAGAACCCGCCACCCACCCACCCACCATACGCTAAAAGGATACGAGAGAGATCTGCTTATTTTGTTTCTCTATATACAAAGACAAGATAATACAAAACAATTTTATTAAACTCTTGCAAAATATTTATTTTTGAATTAATATTTGAAAACTATATTTAAAAGTCATTTGAAGTTTAAAAGTAATATCTGCTATCTTGTAAGGATTATGATTTATAGAACTTATTGATACAATTATTCATAATATCCGTTATCTAAAAATAGCTTTTTTATAGAATAATTAAAATAATTATAGAATAATTAAAATAATGTTGTCAATATTCGAAATATTTCTAGAGTTATAATTATTTTTCTTGAGGTGCTTTCATTAAAAACTTTAGTTACGGTTTTTTTAAACTCATTTTATGAAGAATGATATTTTTCCACTACGTTGCTTCATTCAGACAATCATAACTCAACAAGAAATGAACCAAATACAGTTGTTTATATATGAAAATAATTAGTATGAAATAGCGGATATTTTGCGCTTCAATCAAATTTATATTTATGGAAATAAATTTTTAATAGCTATTTAAAAGTTAAAATGACAGAAAAAATCTCGCTTTTTCTGTTCATCGTTGCGTTGATGAAAAACTTTTTAAAAAAACTATATATTTTTATAACTTGATTGAGGCAGACAACATGAAGACTAATATTAGGCATCATTTCCAACTAGAATTGTGTGTCTGTACAAATTAGAATTTAAGATATCATGTTTCAAAAAATGCTAATTAGCTCATTAAATATTATTTAATTAATAGTTAGTGTATTATGGTTTTTTTCTCCCTGAAATGTGTTTAAACATATATTAATGACCTACTGTGAAAAAACTGGATTTTTAAAGTTAAAATTAAAAAAACTCTTCTAGTGTGTCAGACTTATTTAGTTGGCTGACTGATTTGCAAGACAACGTTTTCGCAATTTTTTCTTATTGTCATAAATAAAGAAACAATTGTATAACAACAAGTATAAGAAGTACAGATTCTACTTAACAATTTTACAAGTGGAAACTAATCGAATATTAACATAGAACCCGCCACCCACCCACCCACCATACGCTAAAAGGATACGAGAGAGATCTGCTTATTTTGTTTCTCTATATACAAAGACAAGATAATACAAAACAATTTTATTAAACTCTTGCAAAATATTTATTTTTGAATTAATATTTGAAAACTATATTTAAAAGTCATTTGAAGTTTAAAAGTAATATCTGCTATCTTGTAAGGATTATGATTTATAGAACTTATTGATACAATTATTCATAATATCCGTTATCTAAAAATAGCTTTTTTATAGAATAATTAAAATAAATAAAAAAAATAAACACTTTTAGAAATTAGAAAAGTAACAGGGCCAGACCTGAGATTTTAATTGCTTAAAAGCCTCTGGTAATCCAATATGAACAAGAAACAGACGATTTACTTTTTGCTAAATTATGCTTTAAATTTTTAAAAGTTTAAAAATGGATTTCGCTTTGAATTTAATTCTTCTGTTTCGAATTCGAAAGATCCTCGATTCGATACCTGATTCCATAAATGATGTACTATTTTTGTGGGTCAACCATATATCATACTTTCCTCTCTCTGGTGTAGTACATGAATTCAGTTTATATAATACAAAGAAAATAACTGAGAATTTATGTAAAAACTGCCTAAAAATATGCAGTTGTCATAAAGGGTTTTATTCCTTAATCAACAGATCAATCGTTTTTTTTTGGCAGGACATTTGATTCATGATCGTATTATCACGGATTTCAAGTATCATAATCCTTTCTGTCTTACAAGTGGATTATGTCAGTCCTAAGAGATCGGCAGACCATTCACTGATGTTTTGCAGAAATTTGAAAAGAGTTGTACTTGCTCAAATAACATCCTCTAGCTGATGTCGTATCAAAATACGACAAGGTCCATTTTGTTTCAAGTAAGGCGCTTTTTCGTCTGCTCAAAATTACGTACCCTAACCTCAAATAACTAACACCCAGTTTAAAAATGTTAAAGAAACATTTATTTTATTGGGACAAAGACAATGGAACATAACACGTATCAACTGTTTTTTGATAAAATTGAATTTGCAACCCTCTGCAAAAACGAATTACATTTCCTCCTTAAACAATTTATAAATAATTCGAAATTTCATACGTGAATCATGGATTTTGAGTAAGTTAATATTTTGTCCTATTACTTGAATCGGTTTATAAACGCGCAATAAGCTTGAAGTGATCTGAGACAATTTAAACCCACTGCTCATCTTACAAAAGAAGAATTGAGACATAACGAGGAATCGGTTACAGTTGACATATGCCTTTTATACGAGTCCCATGACTTTGTCACGTGAAATACCTCCACTGATATAATCGGCATGCCATTCATTGAAACCTAAAATCTTAACTTTTTAGCGGAAGATTTCGAGCAATGGATGCTCCGTCTCTTTGAATTGACATTTTCCTCAGTTCTCTTGCTCTTAGCATGGGCCATCCTTATCCTGGAACTAAAACAAAGGCATTTAACGCCATTCCCATTACCATGTTATACAATCACCTAAACTGGAAGAAAACTCTCTTCGTAGCTATACTCTGCTCATACATTGACTCAGTTACAGACTAAGAGCATTTATATAAGAACTGCTCTCTGTTATTTGGTAAATCATTACTAAAACTTCAGGTGTGAAATTTCATCTGAATACGAATTAATTTGTAAAAAAAAAAAAAAAAAAAAAATGGGAAGAGATTCAAAGTTCCATGGTTCGGCAACAGAACATTTTATTGAAAAGTCGTTTGAAATAATATGTCAGAATGTAAAACCATGTTTGGCATCTGGTGTTATAAGCACTTTACTCATGTCGCACCTTGTAAATAAAAGAATGACTATTATCATAACTCTAATTTTTATAAGAAAATATATTTCTTGCAATATTTTTATTAAAATGAATGCAAACTGTTTTTCTGTTCCTTTTCTCGGTTGAGAAAATTAGCAGATATTTTTAAAAAGAATTGATCTCAGATCAGAAATCAAATTAATAGTCAGGTGTGTTAGAACAAGGATGAAATTTCTAAAAAAGATGCGAAATTGATAGAAGAATCATGGCAAGTATGTTTCCATTCCAGAGTTAAATTGCTTATTTATATTTGAGAGTGGAAACGTAATTCATAAATTTCTTGTTTGTATTTAAATGAAATGTTTTCATTTTCTACCTTGATAATATACCAATCAAAATGGATTGATCTTAAATAAAAAAATCAAATTGATGGAATTGGTATTAGATCAGAAATCAAATTGACGGAATCGGTATTAGATCAGAAATCAAATTGACGGAATCGGTATTAGATCAGAAATCAAATTGACGGAATCGGTATTAGATCAGAAATCAAATTGACGGAATCGGTATTAGATCAGAAATCAAATTGACGGAATCGGTATTAGATCAGAAATCAAATTGATGGTATCGGTATTAGATCAGAAATCAAATTGATGGAATCGGTATTAGATCAGAAATCAAATTGATGAAATCGGTATTAGATCAGAAATCAAATTGATGAAATCGGTATTAGATCAGAAATCAAATTGATGAAATCGGTATTAGATCAGAAATCAAATTGATGGAAACGGTATTAGATCAGATGTCAAATTGATGGAATTGGTATTAGATCAAACATCAAATTGACGGAATCGGTATTAGATCAGACCTTCTTGGAGGATCATAGCGATGGCGTTTCCATTTCAGGATTAAATTACTTTTTCAAATTGCAGTGTGAACGCTCAATTTATAAATTCCTTGTTTGTATTTCGATGAATTAAAAATTGTGCATTTTAAATTCCTACCTTGAAAATATAAAGATAGAAATGGATTAATTTTAGATCATAAATTAAAATTAACTCTGTGTTTCTATTCAAGGAGCCATAGTAGTGACTTTTGCAATATAAGGTTAAATTACCCATTCCACAAGTCTACAAGTAACAGTAAAAATAATAAGTACATGCAGAACAAGGGGGGAAAAATACAACATGGGAAAAAGAACAAATCTAGAAAAACCAGAAAAAGGGAGGAGGGGGAAAATAAGAACTTTCTCCTGTAGTGTCGGGAGAATTGCTCAAGAAATTCTTTCTCATCCCTTCTTTCCTCCCCAATAACGATCGTAATAAAACGATAACCTTATTTATCCGTAAGAGGGGGTGATGCCGTAGCACTAACCCTCGGATTCTTGAATACATTTATGAAGGCATTTCTTTATACGCCGAATCGTCAGTGGAACCGCGACACACCAAGAAATTCAGTAGCAAACACAGTGCATGCATTTATAAGACTTGGAAATTCGCCAGCAAAAATGGTACAAGTGGTAGCGTTGGCAGAACAATATTTGTTTTTCTCGACATTCCTTTCCCTACTCCTCCCCACTTCTTTAAGGATAGATTGTGGGAATCGGGATGCGTTTGAAATTTTAATGATGTGCATTGCATTCTGCTTTGAGTTCTATTTGATACTGGGTAACGGAGAGATTTAATTATGTTCTTTAATTTCATAAGGAAAATTATTTTCTAATTTAATTAACTTTCATTCGGTGTACTACATCTTTTTCCCTTAGCATTTTCAAAATTATATTCAGGAATATAGAGGATATAGACTGTAGACTAAACTTTTCTAATATTAATTTATTTCAAGGATAAATTAAAATACAGTTTTTAAAATACTTTTTTTTTCTTTCAAGAATTGAAATTACAATTACTTGTGTCTCAGAATTCCAGCTTTGGACATTCTACATCAATGTCGTGACTTATAGCACTTTACAAGCCCGCTGACAATTATCTGTCAGCGATTTAAGAAGAATGAGCATCTCTTGTTTTTATAGTGGCGCGAACTAGGGCCAAGAGTACGTCTTAACTACACACACGTCTTTTTACGGGGCGGACTTCATTCATTCAACCATAGATCGTAATTTAGATCTGAATCAGAGAACGATCACCTCTGAACCAGTACCTCCCAGTAGTATTACTCTCGACATGGAGGACTTTGTGACCAAGACAGATTTAGGCGAGCCAGCCACCACACACACGGAAAATCTTCGGCCGGCGGGGTTCGAACTCATAACCTAAGGGAAGCGAGTCCAACACCCACCCAACTAGGCTATCCCGCCCCCGTCGTCTTGGTATTCTACATCTACAGTTCAAATGCAGAACACTAGATAGTGATGGGAAATAGGGTGATATCAATACAGAAGTCTATTTTATGAGGAATAGTTTGACGAAACAAATCTGAGAAATAAGGAAACTGAAAATAAGTCTATAATAAAGAAAATGTTTTCCCTACCAACTAAATGTGGTGACTGTTCATACTATTTCCCTTTTCATAAGTTATTATCTTTGGTGAATCATGGAAGAAATACGGGAAGTCCTTTCCAATCGTGGCACAGTATCTAGTTCTAAATGTTAGAGACAGATCAGTGGTATTAATCAAAAAACTGCTCTGAATGACTTAAGAATTAGGTTTCATAATTTTTTCCAATCAAAATTTAGGTTTTACAATTTCAATTAAACAGTAATTAACTTTGACTTTTTTCTTCAGTCAGTAATTTGTTTCACGATTTTTTTCTGATGATATTTATGTTTCACGTTTCTTTCAGTCAAAAACTAGGTTTCAAAATCTTTACAATCAAAAACTAGGTTTCACGATTTCTTCAGTCAATAATTAAGTTTCATCATTTCTTTAGTCAATAATTAGGTTTAATTATTTTTTCACTCAAAAATTAGGTTTCATGATCTTTTTCAGCCAATAAGTATACTGTTGAAAAAAAAAATGCTGTGTCTAAATTTTTAAGCAATTTTCCAACCCTATAAAATCATATTTAATAAAATATTCTTTACAAGCTAATATTTTAAGCAAACTAAGTTTTTATTCTTCTGAAAACAAAAATGATGAAGTTATAAAGCTTTATATTTCAATTTTTGAAATCAATCAGCGGCCACTTCAAAAAAGAGCCGTGTGTGAATTCCAGATCCTTCAAAACAGCGAAATGTTAGTGTTGCCTCATCCGTATGAAGTATGCCCCACAATTGGATTGGATCGGCTCTAAATTATTGTTGCATTCAGCAAGTATATAACAATTGCTTCCTTAATCAGCAACTTCTTAACTTATCCGTGATGCCTCCTGCTGTCGTATAGTAAAAGGTAACCTTACTGGAGTTACCCCTCCGCCTACGAAATCACTGGGAGTAGTTAGAAAATAGCCGGAAGTAGTTACAGAGCTGGGAACTAAGGTTTAGACATAAAAAACACCACTAATCAAATTGACTTCATCGTAGATGATATGTCCTGTTATTAGAATGGAGGTAAGCCTCCCCCACAATATTTCACTGCCCATCAGAAAACCAAGAACCATGCATCTATTCTGATATCTTTTCATCTGCTGATTTGCGGTACCCTTGGTGGAATTATAGTCAAAGAGAAATATTACCATAGCGTACTCCCCCCCCCCTCCCGACTTGTCTTAGTGTCCGGGTTAACTGAATAGTCGAGTCACTTCCAAATTTAAAATGGACATTGTTATGAAGGCATTATAGCATGTAATATGATCGTTTTAGGCGTCATTCATGCAGAGGTAAATTCTGTCTTCGGAGTGATAGTAATTAATCCCACAACATTATTGTACCTATTAGGAACGGAAGAGACATCCATATAAGAATCTTCTTATCTTATCTCCAATGTGCTTGTTCCTCCCAGGGAGATAATAAAAGATAACCATATCGGAACGGCCCCCATCCTAACGTAGACTTCCGGGTGAACTAAATGAAGGCCGTTATGGGGCAGTATGGTAGCGAAATTCCAGATTGAATTATAATGTACATCTCTGGTAACAGCACTATCTCTCCTGTTGGAGGCACGTTCCATCATAGAAATGGAGATAATTCCATCCCACAGACATTATATAACAATCAGGAAACTAACTAATATGCCAGAAGTTCGCCCCCTCATATCTAAAGCAACAATTTGGTAAAGGAAATAAAAGACAAAATCGGCATACTAGTAGTCAATATTTACCAAAGAAATAAACGCAATAGTCACTCGACGTTACTAAGAACAAACTCTAACGAAACAATAATTGCTTTTTGATGAAGAAAAGCGAATAAAGATAAAAGAACGACTCTCTAAGTTTCTGATGAATAAAAACAGCAATCACATGTTAAAAAATAAAGGATAACACCATGGAAAAGGGTCCGGCACGTTTTCGTTCCCGGACGTGATCCGGCAACGTGATATTTAACATCATTACGGAGACTAACAGTGCCAACCGAGCTACGTTGCGTTGCCGTCCATAAGAACGACTCGCTACTACGGCCAGAATTACGAAGATATCACTTAGGAGAAACAAGCCAAATCACACTGAATTTGTCCAGATTGTTTTAGCACTTTTTTTCCTCTGAGATAAGTAGAATAGACTTCGGTATGAAAGAGAACAACACTTTGATTTGAAATGAAAGCGCAATGATAAATAGAATAGAAAATTATGAGATAATGAATATAAGATGTTCTTTAAGGGGACAGAGGACTTTGCATGTTTTCATTTTTTTTTCGTCCATTTTTGTTGATTTCAATTTTATTTTTATCGTTTCATCACCAAAATACATGTTTATATTCGACTAAAATAGTGTTCTAAAATGTATTGTTCAACAAAATAAATATTTGAAGGGTTAAAATGAAAAAAAAATGCATCTTAATGACTTTTCCCAAAATGATATTGTAATTAGATTTAAATATATCTGAAATGTCCCAGGCATCTTAATTTTTGAAGAAATTAAATGAAATTGGTAATAAAGATTTCGGTCAAACATTAAAAGATAATGGGATTTGAATTTTATGTTTCGAATTTTTTCAGCACTTTAAAAGTCAATTTTAGTTCAGAAAAACTTAAAATTACTTTTAAAATTCAGTAAGTGTACATAAAAAAAAATTCTAGAAAATTAGCATTTTATTGGAATTACAAAATTATGCGTATTTTTCTTGCAAATAAATTTACATTGGGTATTAAGAAAAAAATAATAGAAAAAAATTAAAATTAAGTCATCTGGAATATTTTAAAATTGTTAAAATCTATATATCTTTTAAATTTTTAAAAAATATATTGCGTTTTAAAATGCTTTTTAAGACGTTTGATAAATTTATATTTTAATACATAAAAAATTATTACATATGTAATAATTTAATACATATGTTAAATACATATGTAAATTTAATACATATGTATAAAAAATTTCATAACCCTGACTGAAAAATTCCCAAAAGTCTCTAATAGAGTCTACAATCCCCTTAAAAAAACATTTTTATTGCAGAATTGAAAAGAATTAAATAATTTTTTTTTGTAGAGAACTTAGAAACTGAAACAAAGATCAATTACGAATGCTCATCTATTTGCGGTTCAGTGTCCAATCAAACTGAACATTCTGAAGTATGCATCGTTTTCACCTTTTTAGATAATGTTCATTATAAAAGCCTCATAAAAGAAAAACTCGCATTAATTTTTAGGTAATATAACAAACTTATATCTATACTTTTGAGCTTTCCAAACTTTGAAGGAATCTTTACATTTACATTATATATAATTATACATTATTATTTTTAGGATTAAGACATTATTACAAAAAAAAATCTGTCATAATGAAGAAATATCACAAATAGCTCCTAAATATTAACTAGAAATTTTAAAAATATAAATGTCATTGAAATTAAAAAGATATTTATATGATCACTCTCTTACTTTTACTATTTTGTTTTTACCTCCGCTAGAAATTTTTCCATACCTTTTTATGCTTATAAAAAGGAATTAGTTTTTAAAACTTTTATTTTTCTATGCATAGTTTATGACTCGTCTAATAAAAATATAAATTTCTATTTTAATATCCAACTCCCTAGTATACTATTGAAAACTAGCGCTCAAATTAATTTAACTATTCATATAATTCTAAGTGAATATAGATGTTATAAATTTTATTTAATAAATAGGGCAATGCATAATAAATATGTGAATTTCCTGTGCCGATAAATGATAAATTTTCGTCGCTAGTTGATAATGTTGAAAAGTCGATTTTTTTGCAAAATTATGAAAAATCTTTTTAATTTAATATTCTTAATGTTTGAGCTAGTTTTTTTATAGAATCGTTAGAATTTCGTTTCCAAATCCATTTTTGGAAAATGACGCTGATTTTTATATTTTCATTTATACACGCTTCAACGCTATCTTACATATTTAGAAACTACTTTCTCAAACTATAAACTTTGATAGAATTTTCTTACGAAAAACCTCATAAATTAAAATCTAAAGCATATTTTTTGTTCAATGCTGGTTCTAGAATTTTTCAATATCTTCTGCAGTTCCTGAACTAGAGAATAAGTAATATATTCATTTAGAAATATTTTATAGTTGTTTTAATGCTTTAAAATACGTAATTTTTTTTAATTTTTTCGTTATTTATAAGTCGAATCCCATTATTAAAGAATGGATAAAAATACACCTTATTTTTTAGTTAAAGAACTAGATAATATATTTCTTAAGCCATCTGTAAAAATGTAAGCAAATCGTTTGATAAACCTCTAAACTAGAAAATTTTTGCTTTGCATCTCTTTAAAAACCAAAAACTGAACTTTTTTATTTTCAATTTTAAGAAAAGTTTTCTTTATTTAACTGGTTTATTTTGGTTTCAAATATTGTTTTTTCAGTCTTTTTATGCAAATATATAAAACTATAACTATTTTCGAACGTTTTTCAAAAAAATCCTCCCAATGTTAACCTCATAGATTTAAAATAAGTACTTAAATACTGAACTTTCTACATACTATATTTGCTACGGTCAATCTATTAATATTGCGGTAAATCGAATAAATGGGAAATTGTGTATAATTACCAGTGATTAAACATAATTACCAATGATAATTATTTCATTATCACCACAGGTAATCCATAATAACTTATTGGAAATTACTTATAATCACCAAAGGAAATCCATAATAACTTACTGGTAATTACTTATAATCACCACAGGTAATCCATAATAACTTACTGGTAATTACTTATAATCAACACAGGTAATCCATAATAACTTACTGGTAATTACGTATAATCAACACAGGTAATCCATAATAACTTACTGGTTATTACTTATAATCATCAATAAGTTTAAAACTTATTTTATATATTGAACCTTTTTTTCACTTATCACCAATAAGTTAAGTGTAAAAACTGTTCTATTTATAAATCGAATGAAAATTTTTTAAAAAAAGTTTCGCTTAATTTAACATGAAAAAAATTTCTGAAATTTTCACCATTTTATACTACAGTGTAGAAACAAAAGCTGTAGTGCAGCACTGCGCCACTTTCAAGTCTAATCCACTTTCTGGATTACAAAAGAAACAAGAATTCGAAGATAACTCAAAATTTTTCCTCCGTCGTATTCTAATCAGTAGCCTCCGGCCATCTCCAGGGTTAAATTCCGAAAATTCGCCCACTTTACGATTCAATTGGTGGATGTAAATGAAAAAAAAAGGGGAGGGGGGTTGTAAATCCACTCGACTAGAAAAATCAAGCCTCCTAGTGACTTAGATTCCGAGTTGTCGCAAACAAAGTTTTATTCGCGCTTCGTTTTATTCTTTCTAAAACTATTTATCCGCTAGTATTTTATTCTTTATTCTTTTATGTTATTTTTGGCTTAGCAAAAGATTTTTTTGGGGGGAGGTAATGGCAACTTAGAGATTTGGAACGCCTGCTGTAGGTGGAGAAAATAAAATTCGTTGGATTTATTTATTTTGGAGGAAATAAAGACTACGGCAATTTTTTTTTATCTTTAAAAAAGGAAAAAAATGTCAGGTATTTAGATTTTTCATAATATCGAAATGACTTATAAGAATATCGATATCTAAAATAATATGTGAAACGTTTTTTGACTTGCCTATCTATAAAATTTTATTTTGACTCTTGAATACAACGATATGTATTATAAAATACAGCATAATATATCAGTACAATATATCTAACTGTAAACAGTCCGGAGTATAATTACATCTAATATAAACTAGTTTAGAAACCGCACACTATTCCATTCATTTTTTTATAGATGTTTATAATTTTCTATCAATGTATATATACCTTACATATATTAAACAGAAAAGAACAACAATAGTAAAAAAAAACGGATGTAGTTTAAAAAAATTCAATTTGTTGCTTGATTTTAAAGTTAACTCTCAATTGTAAGCGTAACAAAATTCAAAAATTTTATTAAAACATATTAAATTATTAATATTATTTATATATTAATTATTTTATTTACGTTTAATAAAATTTCAAAAACTTAATAAATAAATAATATTAATAATTTAAAAAAATTTTATTTATGTTTTATTATAAAATTTCAAAAATTTTCAACATGAAAATATAAATCGAATCATCATATGTTGATCATCAGCAATGGAAAAACCAAGATGAATTATTGCTAACTACGAACGAAAGAATTCATTTTCATTTAAACAGCGAAATATGTTGTTGTAAAATATATCTTAAATAATTTTTAAATATAGAAAAGATTATACGGCTAAAAACTGATGCTAACAGAATGATAATTTCTAAATTTTAAGATGATATAAAAATATTTTTGTGCTGTTATATTTTCTAAAATAATTTCAGAGAAACGTCAAAATCTCACGAAATTTTTAATTAAAATTTTAATTCAGACCACACAAAAAATCTCTTCAAGATATACATTCCCACCATCCCAACGGTTTAACCATGTTTTGTATTATATATGCGAACCATTGTCCGTCTAGATCAAACGTTGCGACTTCTAGAACACCACCATATACACATATATTCATTTTTATTATTAGTAGATATTACTATATTTTTTTGTAAACAGCACTAGAAGATAAATTGGAGCCTAAAACGAAAAAAAAATTTTTTTTGAAGGTCGGTTTGCTTAGAATTATTGTCTAATATGACTTCCACTGTCCCCTTTGCTAACATCCATATAACAGGATAATTATGCTTAATTTTAGACTTTTATTAATTATATTTGAAAAAACAAATTACAACAGATTATACAGTTTGAATTTTTAAAAATAGTTTTTTTCTAGAAACAATTCTAGCTTCGGTTGTTTCGTATAATTTCTTTCAAAATAACAAAGTTTTTCGAAACAACGTGGAACAGTTTTGACTGTGATTGGGATAATTTTTTCTTAAAAATATAGAATGGGTTATTTTAAAATCCTTGAAAACTGTTCCTTTATTATCCTTGATCCTTTTTTATCCTTGAAAAAATTTATGAGGACCACGAAATTTCATGTATAATGCTTAAAAGCAGCAAAAAAATCTCTGAAGAAAACGCTCTGAAAACTCGACTTGAGCATACGCTGTTTGAGCATTATGTCTCAAACAGAGAGTCATTGAAAAAAACCAACAAATGGTATATATTAACAGAGAACTAATTAAAAGAATGGCATTGAAGTACGTTGTAGGAAGATACTTTTTATTTACATATCAATTAGACATCAAACCATATTTTCTAGAAAAGTAGATTTAAACTAAAAATAATTTCTAACACAATTTTTAGCTTTATCTCCAAAATAAAATCTAGTTAAAATCATCTTGTTGCCGAATGGGAAAATCTGAATTCAGATTAATACATGAGCACAAACGAATGAAACAGATCGGCAAAAATTATTTCCTGAGTTGGAAAATATCATCTATGGATGAGATCCTGATAGAACAACAAAGATCTGTTTGGTCATTTAGAAAGCCAATATTCAAACATCTGCCCTTGATTCTATTTTTTGGACATTTTAATAGAGCCACTGGTCAATGAGTTTCGAACATTATAAAATATTCGAGATTACGATTTGGGTATTCTTGAATATTTGGATATAAAAGAAAAGAAAAATAACTAAACATCGGAATTCTATGAAACACATAAGAAATATTAGGTAAAGTATTAAATTTGAAAATTATATTAATTTCTCTAGGCATTAATATACAATACTTAGGAATTCTATAAAATAAAAAGTACTATTCAGGGAAGAGAAGAAGTCATATTCAAAGCGATTTGGCAATGAATCTATACTTTATTAGCTTTTTTATTCTGCTATTTATTGATGTTGTTGTTTCTTATGGCACTTGCCACGGACAAGCCCGTTGTTCGAAGACAGCCGATTTAAACCTAAGGGGGAGCGCCTCTTGTTTTTATCGTAGAGCCATCTTGGGCCAAGAGTGCGACTTGACTACTCACGCATCACTCATTCGCTTGCACAACCTCTTTTTACAGGAGGGCAGATTCACACATCTCACAGATAGAACAACCATGCCCAAACCGGGACTCGAACCCGGGACGCCCAGATCACGGGGAAGACGCGCTACCCCTATGCCAGGACGCCGGGTCTGCTATTTATAAAATGACTAAGAAACGTATGAATATATATTAAATTTTATCTAAACTTTTGGAAAAAAAACACGTCTTTTATAAAATACTGGGTTTCGAACTTCGCCAGAATTTAAATAAAGGGTGTCCCAAAATTAACTCAAGAATTGAATTTGCCACCATTCGTCCAGTTAAGTGTTGGAAACCCTATTAAAGATAATCTCTCACAACTGATAGTTTAGGGTTAGAGAAAATGGAGCGTAACCGATAGAACAACCTGTTTTCATTTAAGAGCATATTTCAAAAATAATGAAAGTCTGGTGGCCACAGTTCGAAAATTTGAGAATTGGCCCCTTAGATCGTGGGATTTAATATCATTGGATTCCTTTTTATGGGGTTATTTGAAGTCAAAGATCTATATCAGCAAGCGTGCATCAACTAAAATCAGCCACATTTATGCAAAATGGTGATGGAATATTTCGGCAAAAAGTGAGCATATGCCAGCAACGCCGTGGAGGCCATTTGCCCTATGTGTTATTCCATATACATAACTCTATCCTGTGTACTTAACGATTCAATAAAAATATAACAATTTTAAGGGAAAAAACTGATTTTTATTTAATTCAAATCTTTCGTTAACAGGTTGCTCTATCATGTAACGCTCCCTTTTTACTAACCCTAAACTATCAGCTGTGAGATTTTGTTTTAATAGGATTGCCAACACACTAATGCGCGAAAGGTGGTAAATTCAAATCTTATATTAATTTTGGGACACCTTTTATAAACTGCTCCTCAGAAAACTGACAGGTGTCATCCTCATCAGACAACGTTTCAAAATAACACAATCCGTTCCAATATAACACTAGTGTTACTTTTAGACGAGACGTTAATATAACTAAACTAAATTAAACTAAACATGAAAAAATTGCACATACTTTAAAAGTAAGATCTACTGCTTCTTCTTATGCAAGGATTAATATAAGCCCGTATCTCATTTTCGGAAAAGCCGATATAGTTCCAAAGAATACATATAAATTTTTAGCGCGCTAAACAAAAGCAGTTGCGCTAACATTTTATCAAATATCTAATTTTAAGAACAACGGCGAACAAGAGTTTACTTATTTTTTATTTACAAAGGAATTTAATCTT
Organism: Argiope bruennichi; assembly: GCF_947563725.1. NCBI lineage: Eukaryota > Metazoa > Arthropoda > Arachnida > Araneae > Araneidae > Argiope > Argiope bruennichi. The sequence goes on from NC_079156.1 coordinate 113,329,428, forward strand.
TTTGAAACTGTATTAGTTTACAAAAGTTGACTGCACGTAGCAACATCACATCACCTATGAGGACATCTTGTGTTTTTTTGCTCTATTCTAAATTTTCTACAGAATGACAGCAACTTCAAGTACTGAATTTTAGTACTAAAATACAATCGGCTATTTTTAAAAACAAAATTAAATTATATGCCAACAAGTTTATAGACAAGGATATAATGGGGAAAAAATAAATCGAGTAATATCAATGTTATTTCACCCGGTCCTTTTTTTTTTAAAAAAAAATTCTTATATACGAAATGTACAAAGATAAAATTTTATAATCGTTAAAAAAAAACACATTTTGACGAATCTCTAGGTTTCAAAGAACCCTGTATCCGAAAAATACCATTTTGGGAATAACACCCGCTTGTCTATGAATGTAATTCAAAAACGTTTCAAGCTAGGCAGGTGAAATTTGGCATGTAGTCTATATCAAATTTATTAAGGTTACCAAATTTTGGATGAAATCCATTTACAGAGAATCTGTCTGTTGTCTGTCCGAGAACAACTGAAGGCGATAATTATAAAACGTAACAATCTAGATGAATAAAATTTGGTACACATCTTAAGAGTCAAAGAATATATATTTGTATCAAGCTTTGAACCAAATCCTTCAAAGGGTTGACCGTCTGTAAGTCTGTATATCTGCATAGTAAACCTGATAAAATATCGAAACGACTTATAAAAATGAAATTTGGTATACAATTTTGATATTAAAGTTGTAGTCATGAGTCAAAATTGATGTCAATGGTTCTATAAAAGGCCCACAATGTTTATTCGTGCTATTCACTCTATATTAAGATGCACAATGTTCATGGTGGGGGATTCTGAAAATTGAAATAGGGTCATTTATGACATAGTCCACAATTTTTATGCAAGGTAAAAGAATACCTTTATTAAGGGTCAATTTCAGGATGACCAATCCCGCTGGTTTTCTTTCATTTTTATATCAAAAAATAGTTATAGAAAAAAAATTCATGTATCATTAACGTTATTTATTATCCATTCTTTTATGTCTGAAGTCCTATTAATAAAAATTTATGCATACCATATGCGAGCAATGATATCAACATTTCCGGGTCACATCAGAAGATTTTATACCACACAACCCCCAGAAAAAGAGGTCTTTATTAGAACCATAAATAAACAAGGTATGAGAAGTGGCCGTAATTACCAGAAAGAATTAATGAATAATAAAGACACTGGCTTGCAATGTAAAGAGAGAAAAAAACTTCATTATGTTTATCCTTTTTTCGGACCATCTCCGGAGCACTGCATGTCTCCAGATATTAGATCAGAGTTCACAGTTCATAAAGTCCGAGTTTAATTATATGTATATTAATCGGTTTGTTGGCAACAGTTTATGCTTTTGTCTTGCGTTCATTAGCATTTATGAAGAAAAGAAAGCATGACCTGGCTTTATTGCTGGAAGCAGCAAGCAGTTTTTGGACTAACATTAAGCTTAGGTTTTTTTTTTTTTTACTTTTTTTTTACTTCACAGTAAGAAATTAATTGTGAAGACCTTAATCATAAAAAAAAATGAGGAAATGATAAAAGAGGAAAAAATGGTGCGTAAACGACCGTTTAACACAATGTTATCGTTTTCTTAAAGGGATTTTGTAACCTAAATCAAGGTTGCTTGGTACCTATTAATAATAATGATATCTCAGATAAAAAATAGTATATTATTCTTTGATATAAAGCAAATATTAATATCTACTAATAATAAAAGTGATTTTAAGTTATGGCGCGTCACAGGTTAGACCATTAACCGAGAGCTTCGAAAATAAAAAAAGATGCATTAACAATCACTAGCGGCAATTTCGAGGATATGCGTATTTTTATTTTTTAATAAAGATGTATAAAGTAAAGATGCAATTTCAATAAAGACGTAATGACTTTTAATAAAGGTGTGTCGCATTTTGCTTAGAAAAAAAACGCCGAATTAAAAAAACTATCATTTTTCCAAACAACTGATTTTCTGAATGTTTTATCATAATCTAAATGCAGAAATTCTTAATTATGCGAACCGAACAGTTAGTGATATACATATAAATTCACAACATTTACAAATGAAATTCATGAAATTAAAGCAAGAAAATTATTTTAATTAAACACTATTATTGATGATATTCAATTATATGACAAACAATTATAAACGATATATTTAATAAAGAATTACAATTTTATTCCATTCAAGTTTTTAAAACATGGAGAGAGTAAAACTTGTTGCATGAGTGAGAATTAAAAGTAAGAAGAGGTGAAATAGTTGATTCAGCACAATAACTTGTTTCGGGAAAATTTTAGATAAAATATCTTTCCTAGATGCAAACAAGTCAATGAAAGATGTATCTAATTAAAAATTGATTCCTTTTTTTCATTAAACTTAGGAAAAAAAATAAGCAAAAATCTGTGAATTACCATGGATGAGATAAATGTTTCCGCAATTTATTACGAAGTTTTTATTAAGTAGATATTAAAAAAAGAATAAAACGGTTACTTTTTGCTCCCAGATGTTCCAGAATCGATGATTTTTTTATATACTTCTATAAAAATTTTAATTACTCCATTAATCGTGTTTGATAGCCCTTATTAACAGTGGACTTGAGTTTTAAGTGTCATGATAAAATGTTTAATCACCAGGAAGTTTTTTTTAAAAAATATATCCTTTCATAAGATTAATATCCCTGTTATATAATTGAAATATAATGCTTTTAAACATTTGATACCAGTTAGATCGATATTTCTCGTATGCAGTCTGTTTTCTATTTCGAATTTTAAAACTTTGAATACAAAATATTATAAAATTTTTCCTTTTTACGGAAATTGGTATATTTTTATATATTATGTTTAGTGTTATAGTTATATTAGCGGTCAATTTTGAAGCAAATGAGAATATTTTGAGGCGAATTTCGTAATTTTTGACTGCTGTTCGAATTTTTGACTGCTCATCTTTGAACTTCTCTCTAGAAACCTCCACATGACATTCCACAAAGGCTTGGCACATGACTTAAAATTTTGTGGCTGCCTGGTTTGGTTTAGTTATATTAACGTTCCGTTTGAAGCAACACTAGGGCTATTTTGGGACGGACCTCGTCATTTTGAACCGCGGTCATATGACGAGGACGACACCTGAGCTGGCACCCCCCTCTTCACACCACACCACACCAGCGGGAGGACGTTTGGTCAGGACGGATTTAACGTGCAACAGATCCCCTTACGCGACGGTTCTTTGGTGGAATCGGGTCTCGAACCTGAAACCCTCTGGTTCCGAAGCCGAGACCTTATCACCAGGCCACCGCGGCCCTCTTTATGGCTGCCTGGATCACTGGATCACTTACCCAGCGGATCTTATAAGTGGAAATGAATCTAGAATCGAGCCTGAAAGCTTTAAAGTGGACCACCGCGGTCCATTTATAAATAATAGCACAATAGGCAATTAATAGATGCTTAAAAAAATATGAGTTTGATTTCTTACAATCTATCTTGACAGCAGTATTATGCTGCATACAAAAAGTGTATTGTTGAAATGCATTTTTAATTGGTAGTAAAATTGACTGAAATAAAAAAAAAACATTGCCCAAATGTAAACGTTGCCACAACATAACTACTAAAAACAGCAACTTCTTATTTTCGAATAAATATAGCTAAATTAGTCTATAATTATAGCAATAACTTATTTTATCATTTTATTGTTGAATAAGGATAACTAAACTAGTCTGTAATTATACGGTAGTAATCAAAAATTAAAATTTTCAAAATCAAATGGCTACAGTGAAAAAAAAGATGCAAATTTTAAACAAAATATTGATAAAAATCCAACATATTATTAATAAATAAAAATTAAGAAATTATAAAATAGGCAAAACAAATTATTTAATTTGTCAGTCTGTTAAAATACGGGAGGAGATTATAATAGCATAAATAATACATCTTATCACCTTTTACTACCTTTCTCTTCAGACTAATACATGCACATTGGTTATAAAATGATATCGCTAATCCAGTGTTCAAAATTTGCTGGCTAGATGTGAAAATATCGCGAAGAGTAAAAGTTATTTGATTAATGTAATCTCTATAATGAACATTCTAATTAAGAAAGATATATTCTCATCCTAAACTAGACATACCAATACTTAGCGCCATTAGTACTTCGTTTTAACAATGGGTGGTGTTAGTTTCATATATACAGATATTTCATACTTATCTTCGGAATGTTCTTTATTTTTACTTCATACCGAGGAGATATCATCATAATGACACTAAAAATTAAATATAATCAAATCAGTGTCATTTTGGTAGAATTATTATTAATGATAATTACAATAATAATACCTAATTACTGATTTTGTTTCATTTGTTAACTTTGTTTTACTGCAGATAATGTGTGACACAATATTTTGCAATTACAGAAAAGCAAATAGGAAGAAAGAAGAAAAAAAATATGTGAGAAATCAATGAGCTAAAGAAGTCTCCTAAATGGCTTGCATTTTTTATATTATTAAGAAAATACAGCATTATTAAATATTAAGAATACATCGATTAATATGATATTTTAATGGAATGAGTCGAAACAACTGGTACAGACTTTAAACCTATAATATCAGGGCGATTTCAAATGTCTGATACTTTACATTTAAGATTAGAAAAGAAATTTTTTTTTTGTTTGTTTAGGCATAAAAGAATAGCAAGGAATAGAAAAAGAAAACTTAATGGTAATAATTTGGTAATTTTATACAGGTATGGTAATTTTATACAGAAGTCATACTGTACATGCACATTTTATAAATTAGATAAAACATTTATTTTGTACAATCTTTATGGAACATATATATTTAACCAGCGGTAATAATCTCCTTGAAACTTTCTCGCGCATATATATGTAATGATATTTTAAATTCTTAATTTAATCCAAATTAACTTCAAAAGCTTATCTTAATTCAGCCCATAATAATTTCATTCTCTTATTTCCTAATTTTTGACTAATTCGGCCCATGTCGGGGTCATTCTAAAGTGTTCTCTTATTTCCTAATCCCATTCCACTTCTGAAGCTTTGTAAAAATGATGCGCCAGCAGTTCCACGTGTCGAATGAAAATGATCCCTCCGTTGCCCTTCTCAAGGTCAACACGTGTATCGACACGTGGCCGGAAATCCCATGTTATATAAGACTAGTGATCATTTGTTTCGTCCCTTCCTTACTTCTGCTTTTGTGCCACGCTGTTGTGGACGTGTTCTGTCTGCTCCTGCTTGTAAATAAATTGCCTTCCTGAAATGGATTAAAATGAGTTTAAAAATGTAAAAAGTCTATGTCTTCGAACCTGCATTCTGATTCAACCAAAATATGCTTACACACACACATTATATATATATATATATATATATATATATATATATATATATATATATATATATATATATATATATTCTTATCCGTCGTACTCAGCATAAAACTGGGGCCTTAGGTCAGAATGGGAATACCTTGCATATCATTGGCAAACAATAATTAGGAAATAAAGATTTCTGGCGTGAATTTAGCTTTATTATTAAACATTTGGCTAGAATATTTAATTTGGAGACCTTTTTACCGACCGAATGGAACCAGTATTTGGAAAGAGAACTGCAGTCAATATCTCATACCGAATTTCATTGACTTAAGTCATTGCATTTATGAATTATTATGATCAATAGATGATCCAGCCGTTGACTGATTTAGCTCAGAATTTAACAAGAATACATATTTTAGTTACTATACCTGGGTTTCAATCTGTGATACCAAATTTTATCTATCGAGCTCTTTACATTTTTTTTTATTTATGCAGTTCACTTGTATTCGAACAGCTAGAGGAGCAGATTTCTTCAGGTTGGATTTCATCCAAAACTTGATAGAAATCGTCGAGTTTAGTTTAAAATTCATATACCAAATTTCATCTTTCTAGCTCGTAGCATTTTTTTTTTATTTATCGTGTTCAGACAAACAGACTAATACTATACTGGAGACTATACTGCTAAAAATGTGTTTTTGAAACTCAAAAAGGGGGTGGTGGAGCATATTCGTCAAAATTAAGAGTGCGAGTTTTTTGACGATTACAATATTTTCTCAGTATTACATATAGGAGGAGGTAAAAAAAAGTAAGTGAATAATAGACAATTTTTAAAACATCAGTAATTTGAATGAATTTCATACCATGCAATAGGAAACAGAAACTATATGTTTATATCCTTGACATTATAAAGAGCAGAAAAGGACTGTGCGTTAGTTTTTAAAAACTATAGTGAATTATGTTGGACATAGCTTAAGTATCTTCAAATAAAATGTATCTTTGGTGGTAAAATGCATGGACTTGAAACAATTTTCTTATGTTTACTGTTCTTCAATGTTTTAAATTACTATAATGATAATAAGATGGAATTATAAAATCAAAAACTATCGGATTAACGATCATGAAATTAAATGTTTTTGGCATTATTTAAATATTTCTTCTTGGGTATAGTTGACCACCCAGCCACCACTAAACGAGGCAGTATCAACAGGATCCTTATTTAAATATTAAGAATTATAATGAAATCAATTTTTTTAAATACCTGGATTTCCTTCTTTCCACTTAGTGCACGTTTAATCTAACAATATTGTTACGAAATGTTCGGGGGTTCGTTTGGATAGTGGGAGTTATATGGTGTGGAGAACACTCAATCAGCAGGCGGCAGTAGAAAATGAAACAAAGACCGTTAATTTACACGAAGACACACAGGACAGCACAAAGACGACAACTGTATACAGCACAGAAGATGATTATCTTCAGCCGAGACGTGCAGCATACAACAAGACTCTACTGCAGACAGTAGCGCACAGCTTAGTTCAGCACTAGCTTGACTCCGTCGCTGCTCCGCTTATCCCTGGAAGACCAGTTCTTCACTGTCGATTCCGACTACTCTATTCAATTCACGACGACTCGGCAGCTGCAGGCTGCTCCTTTTATAGGTCTCAGGAGGCAGGACTAGAAGCCTCTCAACCAATCAGGAACGTTCGAGGCGTATCTCGGTTCCTACTGGACGGCTCAGGAAAATTCTCGATGTAAAGGTATAATCTATATTGGGGCCAAAGTCGCCAAATTCGTCGCCAAGTCGCCAAATGGTAGCCAAGTTTGTCGCCAAGCTCTGGGACTTCCTATGGAACCAACTATGCTGGGAAGCAGCATCACAGATTCGTAACAATATTCACACTTTTACTCAATAACATGGTATGGAAATATTAAACTTGCATGTGTAACTCACACCCCCAAACTAAAAATTGCGTCATCCATACAGAAATAACCTTCAATTTGTTTCAAAATTAAATTTCAATATAAATATCTAAATTAAGCCTTTTAAGAAATAAATTAGTTAAATTATGTCCGAAAAGGCTTGATTTAAATTATATTATTTATTTAAATATTACTTTATTTAAATATATTATATCTGACTTAAATTATAAATAATAAAGTTAATAGCCTAGACAAGCCCTCTTAATCCTTTCACTGTTCTCTTCTGCCCGCGAAAATTTCTGTTTTTCCTCGCATTTGACAAAATAAAAATAAAAACTTAAGCAAGTAAACATTTACAAAGCGTTTTAAACGTTTAAAAGTTTGAGACTGCAGAAGAACGCCTGCAGCGGGTTACGGCTGTCCAAAAGAAATTCCACTTGAACGCGCTAGAGAACGTTACGGACGACGAAGAGGTTAATTTATGATTTTAATCAGTCTTTTATAAATGTTTAACTAAAGTGTGATTTGGTTACAAGTTATTACAAAATTTACATTTGGAATCGAAACGTTCTTGTTTTATTTATTTTTTTCATATTCGCATTAAAAAATGCTACTAATAATTCAAATAAAACAGAAGAATTTTTCAAAGAGATCTCGAAATAAAAAAAGGGAACTAGACAACAAATAGGAATTTCCGCACTGTGTTTCTATTTATGAATTAATAGGATTTGTCATAAAAGTGAAAAAAAATTAAGATCTTCATTGAATAAAAAATTTATCGTTTTTAAAAGTATTCATTGCTGTGGTCTTTTTTTACTGTTGAAATTATTAGTTTTGTTTTAAAATAAGAAGTGTAGAATTACTGCTGTTAGAAGATATCTTTCGTACGATCCTTCTAGTTATTTCCAATAAAAAAAATTCAATTATTATAATTTTAAATACGACACACGCCGTAAAGATTTCTCTGCTGTATTAAATATATGCTGCTATGCTGCATTTTTTATTTTTTAAATCAAGAAGTCCAGATACATAAAAAAAATACTTGCATCTATGTTTCATTAAAATTAACTCCTTTGATGCTACCTTAATGAAAAAAAAAATTCTGATTTATTTAAAGCTTCTTGGTTGCATCATAAACGAAATAGATATATCACATATTTCGAATGTTGGATTTTTTTTTCTTATTTTTGAGCTTTTTGGATAAAAATATTTTTTTCCTGCTTAAAAAAATTACAAAAAATGAGAGAAAAAAACCCGACGAAGTGGAGAAATGGATTTTGAAAAAGTGTTATAAATTTCGATCATTTTTTTTTTAAATGAATAAATTTACCATATGCTCTTAAAAGCATGTGTAGAATTTTTTTAGAAAAAATTTTACTTACTCAAACAACGAAACAGAATAAACTAACTACAATTTTATATAACGTTTCAACGTAACTTTTTCTAACATTTTGTCTACCTGAAAGGTACTTTTTTTATGCTATCAACTTAACACTAGATATAAATTATTCTTATCAGCGATAAAATGCCACGTTTTACTTGATCATTTTAATTTTTTTTTCAGAATGCTATATTTTAATCAAAAAATAATTATATTTTACCTATTATTGTTTAAGTTGACTTCGTTTATTTTCTAAACATGGAATCAATTTCTTTCATTTCTCAAGTTTTGTGAAACTGTGTTTCTGACGACAAAATATTTTAAAATATCTTCAGAGCTTAAATATCATCGAACATAATGTATTTTAATTAAATTTTGATTACCTATAACAGGCGCCCTCTGAGAGTGAATGTGAGAGAAAAAACTTGCTGCAAATTTTCTTTACAGTTATAATGAATTAGTTTTTAAAATTTAGAAATACGAAAACTTAAAATAAATAATTTTAGAAGCACGTTTTATCGGCGTCTCCCCCCCCCAAAAGAAAAATAGAAATAAACTTTTTATTCTATCATCAAAAAATAGAAGGCTGACTTGGAAATATCACCTGAATGAGTCATTTTTTATTCATATTTATTCATGTACTGATTTTCATATTTGACATTAATTATTTTTTATTAAACTGATACTTTTACAGTTTTGAATTTATCAGACATCATAGTTACTGACTCGTGTGCAGATATTTGTCTTCAAAAGTAAAACACCATATGAGCATAGTCTTTTCTTACTTTGTAAAGCAATTTAGAAAGATGTGGATAAACATGTATTTTGAGAATATTGAAAATGATATTCCTTTTCATATATAGCAAGAATGCTTTATGCCACGTATTGGAGAGATGTCTCAGCGTGAAATACTGTTGGATCACCTCCAAATTATTATACTGTTACTGAATGAATTATATAAGGAGCTTGTTTTGTAAAATTTGGTAAATTCATGTTAAGGAAAGATGTACTTCTTCTTGCACACATTCAAGAAATATCCCCTAGAAGGATTTTTTTTTTGTATTTGAACATATGAAGTATAATATACAATTTCAAAACCAAGTTAAGTATAAATGAGTGAGTTGAAGTATTTCTTTCTAGTAGAAGATTGAAAACAAGTTAGCTAATTTAATGTTGTATGAAATTCCATCAATTTCATTAGATGGATCCATAATAGTCCTAATAACAGTCAACAATTCTCACTTGAGCGATACTTGACAAAGTATTTCATTTAAATTAGCTTCAGTAATGAATCTGTATTATTAGTAATCTTCTGTTTGTTTGTATTATGTTATTGGCGCACGGGCCATATATGGCCATGCTGCACCAAGCAGTGGTAATCTTCTGAGTAGTTTACATTGTCGAACAGCTGATTCTAATCGATTTTATAAAATTTATTACTTTTAAAATTCAATAAGAGTGATTGGAAACTATTTTTATATTTTTTAATTATTTTTATAGTATTTTACTATATATTTTAGCACCGTGATTATTCCCCATATGCTTGGTGCAGCATGGCCAAAATGTCTATTTAACCAGTAAATCCCGAACAACCAACTAATCTAAGGTTTTACCTTTTGCTTTGTGCAGCATAGCCAAACATAGCCACTATCCCAAGAAATTGAAGTTTCAGAAGACAAAATTAGTTCATACAATTTGTACAAGGACATTAGATTCAACCATTAAGAAATTCGTATAAATATAATTTTAGATTTCATGACAGAACTATTTTTAAAAAATTCAAATCAACCAAAGCTAAAACAGCCAAAGTAAAATACCAGTCTTCTAGCTAAATTAAACAAGAAATAAATACCGATCTAAAACTCTAATAAAGACACCCATAAGGAAACTAAATATAAAGGTCAAACTTAATTAACCTCAAAAAATATTTGTGTAAAAATCAAAAATAAAACTTACTTCTGAATACAGATGCAACTATCACTTTTGAACGTTCCCGCGTTTAAGATGAAAACGCCTACAAAGCTTGACCAAAACGTATCGTCATCATACAATTTGAACGATCTCAGTGCCATCTGTTGGGTTAAAATAAAGGAGAAAAAACAAAGTTAAACCAATTAAGCATATTTTCAACTATGAGTAATGCTAGAAGATTCCTCTCTTATCTTCATTACAATAATTTTAATAAAAAATTTCTACATTATAATAATTTTTAGGAAATCATTAAAATATAAATTTTTACGAAAATTGCTTGTTGCCTCATTGTAAAAAATTTGTAATTATAAATCATTTTAATTCTGTTAAGTTGTGAGAAGATCAAATTTTTGAAAATTTTAGAGTTTAAATTGGAATAGAAATTACTTAGTTTACTTTGAAGTCAAATTCATATCTTTTATTGCAAATACCTATCAAAATTCTTCCGTTACAAATTTCTTCTTTTAAATCCAAATAAGAACATTTCCATGGTTTCCATCACCCTCATTTAAATTTAATTATTTAAATTAATTATTAATTATAAAAGAACTATCCATGTTTATCAAAAATAAATCATCAATACATTTAAATCTTTTATTAAATTGTGTTTAATTAATTTTCTCTCATAGTAATGTAGAAAAATATTACCTAATTCACTTCACTTTCAGTGGTTTATAAAAATTAATTCCGTTTTAATAGCTAATTTTTTGAAATATTAAATTTACTAAGTTCAAGCCAGTTATTTTTTATTATAAAATCGCTGTTTATATATTCGTATATATAATACAACAAACGTCAATTAATTTTTCGTAATTTAATACACAAATATTCAAAATCATAAATATTAAGTATATTGATAATGCATTCTTTTAGACATTCCAAAACTTCTTTCTAGTGATTAATTAAAGGCTTATCCTCAATTTTAATTTTATTCAGAATAATTTTTAAATATATATGAAAAATATTTTATCATATAGTAATAGTAACTATCAGTGTTACAAGTCACAACTGAATAATGGAGTTTGTTTTATGGAATTTGACTGTTGAGAACAAATACTGTTGAGTGAAAATCAACATTTTCTTGTCTAATTTCTTTTTATCCTATAATATAAAATATTCAATTATGTAAAATATATTGAAATGCATAAATATTGAATTATTATGTATTTTAAATATTAAATTATTATTTGAAATATTAAATTTTTCTCATTTTATCACGGAAAGAAAAAATATATATATTCCACATTTTGGATTCAATTTCCAAAATTACATTATTCCATATTATTCAGTATTGTTATTTAGAGGCTCCATAAATACTATTTTAATATATATATATATATATATATATATATATATATATATATATATATATATATATATATATATATATATATATATATATATATATATATATATATATAGTTCTAAAATGACTTTTTTAAAAATAAATAAGTAACTAAAAAAGTCTATTCCCACAGTAGAGCTTGTTCTTTTTTAATTACAATGAAATAAACCAAAACATTCATTAAATAAAAAATTTACGACCGTTTCTAGAAACAGAACCTTGAAATAATATAAATACAGAATCTTAAAATAATATAAAACGACATTACATTCAGAAAACCAAAAGCAACAATAATTAATTTCAGATAATCTGAATCAGATGACGTCATAACACTCTGCTAATAAACGTTTCAGACCTTATATATAAACATACATAAACAATCGATGAAGCAGAGAAGTGGTATGATGCTGATCCTCAAATATTTGGACCGAACCAACACATTTCTAGCCAGTTAGGGTTTCTAATCCTCTGGAGTATTACCCTTCAACAAAGAGATAAAGAGAAAATAACATTTGTTCCATTTATTGCTGAGATGCAGAAATACCGCGGGGAATACATTTGTAATGATTATGGACATATTTGGGATATTTGGTTTGAATGCTTTTCCATGCCTTTTGCATTTTATTAGAAGCTATTTTTGGTTCGAATGTCTTAAATTAATAATGCTGATTATTTGTGATTGAAAAGTGTAATCTGGAATGGTCTAGAAGTTGACAATAAAAAAGAATTAAGTCATTCAAGAGGGATAATTTATTTGTTTTATTTAAAATATGGGCTTATTTTCTTCAAATTCTGTTCTCATTTTTTTAATAATATCTTATCATGACAATACATAATAATTTCTGATTTTAAGACATTCTTATCATGACGATACATAATAATTTTTAATTCTAAGACATTCTTATCATGACTATACATAATAATTTTTAATTCTAAGACATTCTTATCATGACGATACATAATAATTTCTGATTTTAAGACATTCTTATCATGACGATACATCATAATTTCTGATTTTAAGACATTCTTATCATGACGATACATAATAATTTTTGATTCTAAGACATGCTTATCATGACGATACATAATAATTTCTGATTTTAAGACATTCTTATCATGACGATACATAATAATTTTTAATTCTAAGACATACTTATCATGACGATACATAATAATTTTTAATTCTAAGACATTCTTATCATGACGATACATAATAATTTTTGATTTTGCGACATTCTCATCATGAAGATACATAATAATTTTTAATTCTAAGACATTCTTATCATGACTATACATAATAATTTTTAATTCTAAGACATTCTTATCATGACGATACATAATAATTTCTGATTCTAAGATATACTTATCATGACGATGCATAATAATTTTTGATTCTAAGACATACTTATCATAACGATACATAATAAATTTTGATTTAAATGAATAAATTTTCTTGCGTACAAAATAAACAAGAAGGAAATATGATGATCATCAAGCCTTAAATGCATCAGATTTTAATGAATTTAAGTTATGTAAATTTCTAAATAAAAAAAATCAAATCGTATTTATTTGTAAAATGCAGCAATTTTAATATGCAAAAACTTATAGGGCCACAACTGTAAATTTCTATAAAATTTCACAGGATTCTACCTACAGGGTTGTCCATGGTCCGTCTTTTTCTCCATGCACATTTGAATACGAGAATTCGCATTTGAAATGAGCAGGATAGATGAAATTAAGGCATATGTTGTTATGACTATATTTATTTGTGCATCTTTTAAGCCTAATCTGTCAAAGGAACTGTCTGTCCATCAGTCTATTAGTATATATGAGAATGCGATAACTGAAAACCCTTGGAAGCTAGTTGGGTAAATTTTAAAGTACAGATCATAATTGTAGGTCTATGCTTAGTTCTAAACAAAATGTGTTTGAAGATATATTATTAGTTTATCTGTCTGTTTTTGAATAAAGGAACACTATAAATCAAAAACATAATTAATCAAAATCAAGATAAATGTAATTTAACAAACAGTCTTGCTACAAAAGTTGAGAATATTTACCGAATTTTCGATCCAATCCTTGGAAGAATAGAGATAATTTGAATCAAGAAATTACACTATATTATAAAATCTAGCATTCTTTCTGAATTCAAATATACAAAAAAAAAGTCAAGATATAAGCTTTCCCTCTGGTTTGAAACATATTTATTGCACTTGAAAGAGTGAAGAAATATATTTCTAACATTTCTTACGATAAAAAGTTACAACAATATATTTTTAAAACAATATATTTATTACAAAAATATTTTTACAACAATATATTTCTAATTTGTGTCCAACAGAAAATCCATTTTTTTAGGAAATTTTACAAATACATCTGTGTTTGTTTACGTAAAAAATAAACAGTGAAAAAAGATATTTGTAACTGACTTTTCAAGGGAAATAAATATTTAATATCAATGCATCAAAAGCTTTACCAAAGTCGACACAAAAGATTCTATAGAATGAATATTTTTGACGAGAAGCTTGGGTTATGAACCAAACAATGCTTGTCAGAAAATTTTCTATCTAAGTAAGCCAGTAATTATCAATTACGCTTGCATATTAAAAAATATCAGTATAAAAAATTTGCAAAACAGACGATTTTTATTAAAAATCTGGTCAAACAAGGCAAAAAGTAATTCAGCTTAATGTAATATTTTTATACCAAAAATAAAATTTCTGAATTTTAATCTCACATTATTATAGAAAAAATCAAAACAATTTTATTAGAAATAATTAAACTGTATATTTCAGAAAGTGTTTTATAAAAATATGTAAATAATTTTCCTTATGAAAGCGGATAATTTTTTCTTCTATACTTCCGTTTTTTAAAAAATTGGATGCTGTTTTTGCTTCTAAATAAAACCTGTGCAATCAGAAAAGTAACACAGAAACGAGGTTTTTATCTCCTGAGTCAAGGTTATAAAGACTTGAAACACTTTTTATGGGTAAAAGTTTTTTTTTACGTATTTTGAAAATTAGTCAGCATAAAATGGTTAAAGATTTATTTTATGACATCAGAATATAAATTTGAGAATATTTTTACGCACAACTCCATTCATTCTATTGATTAAGTAATTGACATTTTTGGCAATCAGGAATATTGCTATTCGAAGCCTTTTTTATGTATATCAACTTCATGAGCTAAAATAAAATGATTAAATTTTCTGATCTTTGAATCAAAATTCCAGAACATCCGATTCGAAAATCATTATTTTGCCAGCTAATCAACAATATCTGACCATTTAGTCATCAATAATAAAAATAATATGGATTTTCTTTGGTTTTTCAATAATCAAAGTAATGTTTTGCATAGAAATAGATATAAAGAAAGAAAATATTTTATTTTTCATGTACGATATTCTTCCCAAACAGTATCAAAAGAAATCACCAATCTAGGACATAATTCATTCTCTTTTAGGAAGGCAGCCTATCTCCAAATATTGGGGGAAATTGACTTTTCTTGTGATTCAAAGCTTAAATCTAGAACATCATTTGTCCTTTTCCAGGAAGGCAGAATAAATGAATATTGGAGCTGATTGAAACTTCTTTTTGTAATTCGGAACTTAGATCTATTAGTCATATAGATCTAAGTGATCTAAGATATATAGATATAAGTCTATTGGATCTCTATTATATCTAAGATGAGATAGATCGAAGAGATATAAGTCTATTGGATCTCTATTATATCTAAGATGAGATAGATCGAAGAGATATAAGTCTATTGGATCTCTATTATATCTAAGATGAGATAGATCGAAGAGATATAAGTCTATTGGATCTCTATTATATCTAAGATGAGATAGATCGAAGAGATATAAGTCTATTGGATCTCTATTATATCTAAGATGAGATAGATCGAAGAGATATAAGTCTATTGGATCTCTATTATATCTAAGATGAGATAGATCGAAGAGATATAAGTCTATTGGATCTCTATTATATCTAAGATGAGATAGATCGAAGTCCATTAGTCTAAGTCATATAATCTTAATCTATTAGTCTACAGCAGAATATCTACTAATATTGGAGCTGATTCAGTTTTCTTGTTGTGATTCAAAGCTGAAATCTTCGAAAACATTCGCCCTCTTCTAAGAAGGTAGCCTATCTTCAAATATAAGAGTTAATTGAGGTTTTTTTTAATGTAATTCAAAGCGCTTATATCTAGAAAATCATTCATCTTCTTTCCAGAAAGAATATCTTCAAATATTGGAGCTAATTGAGACCCCCTGACATGATCCAAAGCTTAGATATAGGAAATAATTCATACTTTTCCAGGACATGAAAGGAACTTCTCTCCAAATATTGGAACTAATTGAAACTTCTTGTTTGGATTCAAAGCTTACATCTAGGACATTACTTATTCTCTTCCAGTAAGGCAGCCTATCCCCAAATACTGGAACTGATTGAAAGTTCTTGCTGTGATTCAATGTTAAGAACTAGATCATCAGTCATCTTCTTAAAGGAATGCCGCCTTTCTCCAAATAGTGGAGTAATTAAGACTTCTTGTTGTGATTCAAAGCTTACATCTAGGACATCATTCGCCCTCTTCCAGGAAGGCATCTTATGTCCAAATAGAGGAATAATTGGAGCCGTGATTCAAAGCTTACATCTAGGACATCATGTGTGCTCTACCAGAAAGGCATTCTATCTCCAAATATTGGAGCTAATTGAGACTTCTTATTGTGATTCAAAGCTTACATCTAAAACCTCATTCGTCCTTTTTTAGGAAGTCAACCTACTAAATAATGGAGCTAAATGAAACATCTGACTGAATGTTTAAACGTTTAGATTTACGACATGTATCCGCCATCCACCAAGAAAAGAATTCATTTCCAAATGTTGATGCTAATTGAAAATTTTTCTTATAGTTCAAAGCTGATGTCTAAGACTTACCACCAAATGTTGGAATTGACTGAGATTTCTATTTAAAGGGTTAAAAGTCACTTTGACCAATAAATGATGCCACTGTTTTCCTTTATCATGCATCTTATCTCAAAAAGTCTGTTGAATATCTTGACCCGAGTGGGATAAGAAACAAAACAACTAGAATAGCATCCGGACTGTCCGTGAAAATGAGTAAAAAGCAAATGTATTCCAAATACTTTTATTATTATTTAAAACCTCTTAATTTCTTTTGTTAGAGAAGATGTGAAATTAATTACTATAAAGTAATTTTTTCCATTAAAAAATTATTATCTTTTTGTTTAAAGTATTCATAATAATATAACTGGCACAACTGAAAAGAAAGTAGCTAAAAACAGATATATTTTATTATTAATAAAAGAGTTCCTTTTGACCTATCACTTCTCACTAACTACGTGTTTTTTATTCCACTCGTTGCTAATTAACCATTCACCTTTTCACCAAAATCTCATTACCATTAATAACGGTTAATTGAAATCTGGCATCAAAAAATTGAGAAAGTGGCTGCGAAAAGAGCAAAAAGGTTTTCTTGAGTAAAAGTAAAGTACTGATGAAGTATCATTAATTTTTATGAAGCATTTTTTTCACGAGATATACAAGCGACAGCGACTTTATGCAGTTTTATATCTGCAGGCATAAATCCACTTTTACCATTGAATCTAAACTCTGTCTTATTTGATATCTGAATTAAGTAGTAGATTCGATTGGGAGACTTTATGGTTTTTAATTAACTACCTCCAATAAGACTTACTGGATATAAAAAACAGTTATTTCTTTAAGACATAAATATCTTTGTGCTTTTTTCTTGACAAAAAAACAATAAATGAAAACAGCATAAAGATGGCGATGAGTTGTTTTCACTTACCAATCCAATCACCTATTCATGAATACAGGATTTGGATGCAAATGAACGGTGCTAAGAATTAAAAAAAAATTCTGATTAGCACTGCTAATGACACGAGGGTTTTCTGCCATTTTCTTTCTGTGGAAAGCCTTGAGGCATTTAGTCGTCGGTATTCATTTGGAAGTAAATTATTCACAATTTATATTTTTGTTTTCAAAAAAAAGCAGACGACTAATAGTACTAAGCGCTAAAAACAGTATATCTGGCAACGACAACTTTTCGTTTGGTAAAAAAAATAAAGAAAGAATATGTGAAAAAATGAATATTTATACTATTTGCGACTTATAAAAACTCTTCAATTTTTTAATGTTTTTTTTTAAATCTTTTTATGTTTATGGCATTGAAAGAGATTTATAAATAAATAAGTTTGTTTTTTTAGGATTTATTCGTTTCTCACTTTTCGAGCAGTTAAAAAATGAATGCAATGAACAACAAATAATTTTTTTTTTGATATTTTGTAGGAAAGGAATACACATAAAATTACATACTTATATAGGTATACACAATTTAAAAAACCTCTGAAAAAATTACGGTTGCCAAACCAACTGCCAAATAATTAAATAAACATCTCATAAGTCAGTTATCTGAAAGTCATCTTTTATTAAACAATAAGTAAATAAGCATAAGGGACTTATTAATAATTGAGGCAGTGAAATGGAATGTGTTTGATTTTCCTTTTACATTTTAAATCTGTTACTTTCAGCTTTAAAAAAATACGCTAGAGTTTGTTTTCTTTTATTAAGCATACCCGAATGCTTTATAATTATTTAAAATATTTAAAAGCAGACGATATTTAAAAAAATGAATTTCAATGTAATGAAAGCCATTTATTTTAATTCTCAAATTTACTAAAAAAACATTTTAAGGGTTACTCTCTTGATTTCAGAAAAAAATACACGAATCAGTGTTTTAAACTTGTTTAACCTTTAAATATTTCAAATTTTTTAAAGTTTTAATTTTGACGATATTATAGCTTTTTAAGGAGAAATGATAGCATTGATGCATAGGTTCATAATATACAATAATATAATGTGATGGAGAAATCGAAGGCACTCATAATATTCTTTGCTTTACGGTTACAGTCAGTGTGTCAAACTGGTTCATTGAAAATGCGAGTGCGATTGAAATTGTAGAGTCCCTATTCATATCTTACTTAAAGTTTCAAATTCTTTAAATTTACTAAAAGTGATTAGAACAGAAGAAAAGTTATGAGTTTAAGGTGTACGTACACACTAGAAAATTTTTTCTTTAATTTTAACTTTAAAAATCCAGTGTTTTCACAGTAGGTTATTAATATATGTTTAAACTCATTTCAGTGAGAAAAAATCATATTACACTAATTATTCTAATTATTAATTAATTAAATAATATTTAATGAGCTAATTAGCCTATTTTTTGAAACAAAATATCTTAAATTCTAATTTGTACAGACACACAATTCTAGTTGGAAATGATGTCTAATATTAGTCTTCATGTTGTCTGCCTCCATCAAGTTATAAAAATATATAGTTTTTTTTAAACAATTTTTTCATCAACGATCAATAGAAAAAGCGAGATTTTTTCAGCAATTTTAACTTTTAAACAGCTATTAAAAATTTATTTCTATAAATATAACTTTGATTGAAGCACAAAACATCCGCTATTTTATACAGATTGTTTTGATATATAAATAACGGTATTTGGTTCATTTCTTGTTGAGTTATGATTGTTTGAATGAAGCAACATAGTGGAAAAATAACATGCTTCATAAAATGAGTTTTAAAAACACCGTAACTAGAGTTTTTAATGAAAGCACCTCAAGAAAAATAATTATAACTTGAGAAATATTTCGAAAATTGACAAAATCTTGGTATCATTTGAAAGCTAAAGGAT
The DNA here is from genome assembly GCF_947563725.1 of Argiope bruennichi. Lineage (NCBI taxonomy): Eukaryota > Metazoa > Arthropoda > Arachnida > Araneae > Araneidae > Argiope > Argiope bruennichi. The sequence goes on from NC_079156.1 coordinate 113,349,140, forward strand.
CAGAGAATATTATTAAGCAATAAAAAATATATTCGATATTTTGAACGATTTTCGAAGTTTCAAGTGTGTACATACACCTTAAGTCTGCAAAATTTTGCATATTCTTGTAAAAAATCTGGCATACACTTTCATATTTACATATATCTGATAAATGAAACTGGATGTTTAAAATTGTCTAAATGGATATCTATTTCATGTGTTTAATGCGAACTTTGAACTTAGATAACTAAAAGATCATACGAATCGAAAGCTATGACTGATAATTAAGCTGAAATTTAATTGCTATTCGACTGAAACCCCGCCCAATTCTTTTTGATATGTGAACTCTGTACTCGTGTCATTTGGATGTTTCCATTTAATTACATGAATACAGAGTGTGTCTAAGATGAAAGTTCGATATATCGAAAGATATGGATGATAAATTAAATAGAAATTTGAGATCTATTTAAATGAAAATCTACCTGATGCTTGTGAATACTTCTGTACTCCTGTACTTAGGTGATGTATCAAATGAAAAGATTCATAAATTAAACAGAAATCGGAATGTTTTATGGGTAGAAATCTAGACTCGATATTCCATGAATGCTTTTATCAGAAGTTGACTATTCCAACTCGCCCTGGGACACTTGAAAATATCTGAATGATCGAAACGCTGCTACAGCGTTGGTGGGAACTAAGACTGAATCCTAAGGGCCATCACCAGCCCCAACACAACCTCTCCTGTGGGAGGCACGTCCCTTTATCGGTAGTAGTTAGTCGACATCACACCATTTCTGTGCCCCCTTGGGTGGCGAAAACCAACCACTATGTTGGAATCTTTTCATCTTCGTGTCTGAGGTGACCACCGGTAGGATGAGAACACTTTTATGTCATTCGAAACTCATGTGTATAGAGGATATCAGAAAGTAACACCGTCCCAGCCAAAAGCCATATGGAACAGAAATGTGGTCGCTACTCTTCCCAATCGAGAAACATAGGTACCATAGGGTTGAGAACAAAACCTCAACTCCAGATTATTTGAGTGAGGTACCATCCGATGTGTGCAAGTAATAGAGTGCCCAATCATGCTGCTACCCATTCAAGTCACACTGCAAGAAGGCTGTCGGTTCCATTGTTTCCATTTGAAATACGACTTAATATTATATTTGTAAATTCATTATTTGAAGGATGTGCCATGGTGTTCTTGAACTCAAGGACTTTAATCTCCGAACTGAACATCATTGTAAAAGCAATTAAATATTGTTTATATTTAATATTTACACTTAGAATGCAAATTCTTTATGCTATCCAGGGCTATATCTATTAATTAAAATGAAATTTAATAATCAAATAAATGAAAATTGCAGTTCATGGATATAAGTTGATTAAGCGAAACCCATGAAAACCAAAGATACGAATGCATATGATAAAGAATGTAATAGAATAATGGCAGTTAATATTTGCTGATATGCTCAAATATCGCTGCAGTGAAGCCTTCTCATAGTAAAAAAAAAATAATTATACTGATATTTTTAAACAGTTCTAGTCATCTGATTTTGAAATTTTTTCTGTGAATTCAAGCAATTTAGTTGCTTATATACAATTAATTAATACTTTAGAAAAAAAGTTATTTTATCTCAATAAACTTTTATTAATCAGATAGGAATTTGGTTATCGAAAGGAGATTTCTGATGAAATTTTATCTTTTGTATTACAAAGCAGCTTATTTGATTAAAATTAATTCCTGTAAATTTTCTTACAACATATTTTCTTGTTTTATTCTGCTGGCAAAAGAATTTTTGAATAACTGCTTAGGACGTAAAACAGAATGAAAATCAATTGTTTTTAATCAGCATTAGGATTCCATGATTGTAACTTCTAAATTATTATTTGATTTTATTTCTATTCAAACTTATATTTTAAGATCTGAAAACTCAATAGTATTAGAGATGCTTATTTAATAAAACAAATGAAGAAAAAGATGAACGCGAATAAGATATAACATCTGAAATAAAAAATTATTTTTCCACAAAAATTCTGTAGAAACAAAGGATTCTAACAATGTTATTGTTTAATATCTAATTATTTTTCTGATGATTTATTGCTTTTTTTGAATATTTACTTTAGGTTTTGGGTTTAATTTTGTTCCCAAACTTAATCTGATAAAATATTATTTTTAAGTCATGAATATCTCAATATTTTGAAGAGGATTTAGTATTCACTAAAATATTTTATAATAAGCGAAAAACTTCGGAAATTGTCTATTTCGATGCTGAAATAATAATTGAAATCTAATTCATTATTAAATAATTATATTTTTATTTTTTCACGGCATTAGTTTAATAATTTTATGTCAAAAAAACGTGCTGTTTTATTAAGATTTAATTATAACATTATTTTATTGCCTAACACTTATAATTATTGAAATATCTCTGTGATATGTTTTACTTGTAAGCTTCTGTAACGTGAAATCCAATCTATAAACTGTGGTGCCACCTCTATATAAAATTCTGCGTTGTTACTTTTTCGTATTCGAAATAAATATTTTACTATCAATAATAAACTTTTCGATGCACCAAGCTATTCAAGCACTTTTACTGATTATTAATAATAACCGATTTACCATTTTAATCGTAACATATAGAGGAGAGTATTGTGCTTTGACCTCTTTATGCTAGCAATGGGCAACAAAATTTGAAAATTTTAGTGTTTAGTACAAACTTAACCATTAATTACTTGATTTAACTTGTTGCTAATTTAAACAAACAGATAATTTTTGGAATAAAAATATTTATTTGATTTTATTACTAAAAAGAAGTATTACAAACATAACATATTGCCTCTTAGCGTTTCCTTGATACAATTAATAGGGGCATACTATAGATAAATAATCTTATTTTTTATAAACTGTGATTTATTTTTCCATTCCAAATTATGAATGAATTATAGAGATTTCTATGTGAAAGCTTCGTATGTTGTGCCTTTTAAACCAAGATATATTGTTCCTTTGAACAAATCAGAAGTATATTATTTCTTATTTAGAGGAAACTAAGGATTCTTCATCCAGTATAATTTTCTCAAATTGTGAGAAAGATGGCAATTTTTGTGGTCCACCACTGTTTGATTCTTGGTCTTATGGCTCATTAAAAGAGATTCCCATTTCAATCCTTAAAAATCAATGTAATAGCGAAAAGGTAAATATGTTTTGTCAGCCCCAAATAAATTTTCTATTTTCATTTCACTGTGGATTGAAAGTCTACTATTGAAATAAAGATAAATGAAATTACTTCTGAGTTACAAGCATACTTTAATCTATTGTTAGATGTACGTTATTATGGAATATATTGAACTCTTAGATTACTCTTTGTTTATGACTCTTTTCTTATGTGGCAACCTTTCGAATTTAGGATTATTTTTCGATTTTCAGACTTTTATTATATTATTTTTCGTCATTTGTTTAAGCACTTTATCGATAATATGCGACAAAGTCCTGAAACACTGCCTGAAAAGTTTTTCCTGACAACTTGAACCATGGAACTCACGTAACTATTCCTGTTATTGAGATGACAAAAAAAAATGACTCGATTATCATCGCTTCACAAGAATCATTGAATGCATCCGTTTGACATGGATTATTTAGCTCATTCAAAGCCTATTACAAACCAAATTACGAAAACTGGATGCTAAATATCAAGTAATAGAGCATGAACATGTTAGCATAAATGATGTAGGTAAATTGTGTGGTTAAATCTGATTTTAAATAATATCATGGAAGACTACAATGTTATAAGCTATTTTTTCTTTTAATTAAAATATTTTTACTAAAGATGAGATTTTGCCTTCATTTATAACAAACAAGTGAATAATTCGTCTATATATTAAGTATGATTTAGCGATTGTAACTTCGTCTGTGGTGGTAGCTTCATAAGTCAGTTAATAGCCTCCGGACTGGGGTGATCACTTTTGTCTAATGGTTATGTTACGCAACTACGGACCCTAAAGTCGCGGGTTCGGTCCTCGGGAATTCAATCTCCACACGCCATCACAAATTCTGACATAAATTTTGTCAGTTTAAATATATCATTCAGTTCTTCAGTGCTGTCTCTGAAATTCTGAAGCTTTTTCCTAATTTCCACAGCGAAGAATAGAAGCATGCAAAAATAGAACAAAAGTTCGATCGAATCGATCAACACTGAACATCTTTGAAGAAATTGTCATTACAAACATTAAAATTAAATTATTCCCGCAAAACTTAAAAAAGAATCGTAGAAAGAAACTCCAAAGAAATACTGTTGCTTTAACAAAAATCTTCAGAAAAAAAAAGGAATTCTAAAAGTAGTGGTAGTATTTTTTTTAAAACTATAGTGGCCAATAAAGAATTTTGTCATTAAATAGTAACATAATAAATATACTTTAAAATATATCTGCAAATACTTTCCAGAATACAATTGTTTGAATATAGTTTGGCACTAAAAGGAAAAAAAGTAAAACTTTGGCAGTGGACGGAAATTCTAGAATAATATATAAAGAAATCGCCCTGATCAATGGGATAAAGAAAAAAGAAAAAATGAGTAGATTGTATTAGATATTCGGACAATTAATTGTCAGTGTATCCAGTATTATCTAAATTAATTCCACAAATGTATTCTTTTCAATTGCACTTCCGCAATTTGGTTTTTGCCTGTTTCCACAAGAATGTGGAACACAATTTATCATTATCGATTCAGTAAAATAAATTCCCAGACATTTTTACTCGAAGTTTTGTACTTTTTTCCATAATGTGAAAAGGAAGTTCTTGAACTTTTGTGGTGATTATATTGTCACGTAGAAATAATCAGGATTGCTCTCTCACAAATGAATTTTATCTTAGAAAATTAATAAAAGCAAAAGAGTACAAACTAGAGAATAATGATAAATAAAAAATATATCAACTTTTAGAATTACTGTGGAATTATGAGATGACAGAAGAATTGTCTGCAATCCAATCAGTTAGGAACACTAAGGAATTCTGATTGCCAGAAAAATCGTTTGCTTTCCAATCAGTTTCTTTCTTTTAAAATGGAGTTGGTTATTTGTATATTTATTTCCTGGAAATAGTTGAAGAATTTTATCAACAATGTATTAATTTATTTATCAAGATATACATAAGCATCATGTAACGTTGTTAGAAAAATCAAAATATTTTTAATTAAGTTTGAAATGAATTATAAGATATATTTCTCAGCTTTTCTCGTTGTGCTCGAAATTGTATTAATACAATCAAATATCTAAAAAATAATTAAAAAAGATTTTAAAAACCTATTTTTATTAGTTTTCTTAAAGCTAGAATTTTTTTTTTAATCATTTTTTTTGTTTTGTTTTAATCGGGAAATGCATTGTTTCTCAAACCCAAGTGATAGAAAATTCGACTGCAAAGTTCCTTCACAAACAGTTACAGTTCAAGTTAAATTAAATTGATTGAAAATTAACTTCTCAGCTAAGATGTATGATTAAAATGTTTTCTTTTATAATATTGACTCTTGCTGATGATAATTTCGGAAACAATTATCCGAAAAGAAAGATTTTTTAAAGACAATTTAAATATTTCAAAAAAAATTGTGTTAAAATTGTTTGATTATTTAACAAGCATTTGCCCTGGTTCAAGATTATGGGGTGTTTGTTAAAAAAAATTCAAAAATGGAATACTAGTTTTGCTAATCTAGACTAACTAATAACCGAGTTTTTTTTAATTTTGTTATATTGGTTTTAATTTGTTTTTATTTAATTTATTGTATAATTACAGTAGTTTAGAACCATGCAGGAGAGTGGAAAAGGAATTTCAAATCGCATAATCTTAAATACGACTACTTTCCAAAATTTCATTTTAGAAATTCAACTTTTACATAATTCTTAAACTGATTACTATATTACGTTTAATCTGTTTAACAACAAATTGGGTAGCTTTTGAGTAGCAAATTATCCATGCTCATATCCAGTTTTAATAATCAACTTTATATATTTAATACGCTTGTTGATTTTCGATAGCGAAACTGAGATTATTGACTAAAAACACTTCTAAATATCTTAAAACGACTATCTAAAATCGAATTGTTTTCTAGCCATTTTGTAAAATAGAATTTTTTTTTTTCTAATTTCTACTAAAACAATCATGTTGAACGAAACTAGTATTGGGACAATTTCTGAGACACATTGTTACTTTTCTTCTTTTAGAACGAAACAATGTACCAAATCTTTCGTATTTCGTACACAACTTTTAATGTTTATTATATTTCAACAGCTATATTGTCTTAGAAGAAACAATTTTCCAACATGCTTTTTCGTTTTAAAGTGTAAAATATTAATGAGTACAACCGAAGAAGAGATTCTTAATTTCGGTCATCCTATTGCCAATTCTCTCATCGTAATCAATGAATAAAGCTTTGATTTTGAGAGTATTCACTTTGGTTTGCCAATGTCAACATTTTATTTTAGCTTTTGTGCTCATTATAAACTTTTTTATTTCACTTATAATTTTTGTTTCCTTTTTTCTGGCTAAATTTTAACGTTTTATAACTCTTCTTGTTAATATATGTTTAAAATTATTTATTATATAGAATTACGTAAATAAATATTTAGTTTCCACTTGTTATTTGGATCAGTTTTTTTTTTTTTTCATTTTACGTTTTGTTTAGAAAAATGTGATCATTTGAAAAATTAATAATAACTTATTCTGCAAATGATTGTAATTTATATTTTTGTTATAATAAGTTAAAATATTATTTCTTAATTATGAAAAAGAATTTTTTTTAAAAAATGTACGAAAAAATTTCGCTTAAAAAATCCGAAAAAAAGATTTATTTATTTTTGTCACAACTTTTTTTTTTGAAGTATGAGTAAAAAAAGTATATTTTAAGCATTTCCATAAAATTTCAGAGCATTTTAAATAAAACAGAACTCATTTAATAAAAAGGGAACTCATTATTAATAGTCTATGAAGGCATTTGTTTTTATAATAATGATTGATTGATTGGTGATTGAAATGGATTGAAAATGGGATTTTTGGCAACAGAGGCCGTTATCCCCTAATTCCGTTTTTATAATAAAAAATATAACATTTCGGTTGTCGCAACCTGGTGAATGAGTCCCAGTTTTAAAGTCTGGTGGGTTTGAGTCCTCTGTCCCGCCAAAATCCCACCCCCCTATAAATATTAAATATTAATTAGTATAAATAATGATGTGAAATAACGAAAAAATGAATATAAAATAATGTGAAGCAGAATTTTAGAATGTGGTGTCCCTCTTAAGTGTCGTCTTCGTTATGGACATCATTATGAGATTCGTGAGTAACCCATGAGTTTGCTTCAAAGTGTAACATTATTTTACAAATCAAACAATTCCTTTAGATATGTAATAAACTAAAATAAATATTATGGAATTGTACTTAAATGAAAATACATCATTATGAGATTCATGAGTAACCCATGAATTGCTTCAAAGTGTAACATTATTTTAACAAATCAAGCGAATTCCTTTAGATGTAAACTAAATTAAAATAAATATTATGAAATTGTACTTAAATGAAAATACATCATTATGAGATTCATGAGTAACCCATGAGTTGCTTCAAAGTGTAACATTATTTTAACAAATCAAGCGAATTCCTTTAGATGTAAACTAAATTAAAATAAATATCATAAAATTGTACTTAAATGAAAATACATCATTATGAGATTCATGAGTAACCCATGAGTTTGCTTCAAAGTGTAACATTATTTTAACAAATCAAGCGAATTCCTTTAGATATGTAATAAACTAAAATAAATATTATGGAATTGTACTTAAATGAAAATACATCATTATGAGATTCATGAGTAACCCATGAGTTGCTTCAAAGTGTAACATTATTTTAACAAATTATACGAATTCCTTTAAATATGTACTAAACTAAAATAAGTATTATGGAATTTTACCTAAATAATAATACAGCATATTGTTACAAAATTTTTCTATACAGCAAAATACCGTCGATCAATCGTAATGACGCAGCACATTTAATTTCTATAGTTCAGCAGTTTGTTTGCTGTCTCATCCTCTAATTTCTCTATTTTGTCGGCGACTCCGACTCCTCTCACACACACAACTTTTGAAGATCCACACAACATTTCTTCCCTGCAGATTCAGATTGCTTGTCTTTTATAGCTCCGGGAGGCGGGGCTGGAATCTTCAGACCAATCAGGGCGTACCTGGCTGTATCTCGGGTCTTAGTGGACGGATCGTGAAAGTTCTTGAACTTTCCAGTAGTATCCATTTAGTCGCCAAACTCGCCAAATTCGTCGCCAAGTCGCCAAATGGTTGCCAAGCTCAGCACGCACAGGACAGATCTCACAAAGATTTTAATGGTTTTTCCAGGATGACACTATTTGTGCCGGGTAGCAAAATTACAGATTTGTAACAATATCATATCTTAATCTGAAAAACGATTTTTAGAAATAAAGAAGTTTTAGTAAAGTTATCATAATAAAGATTCAAAACTGCAAAATCATATCGTCATATACTCTCATAAACTAAAACTTAATTTCCCGGTTTATATTTTGAGAGATAGATGCATTTAAATCATATGTCATGCATCTGATATCTGATCATTATTCATTTCATTGAACAGACCTTATCACTTGGATCTACCTAAAAAGGCTAAAGAAGCGTGTAAGCCGAAGCTTTCCGTAACGTAATTAGTATGAAATTTAGAATGGATTTCGAACCAACATAGAATATCATGAGATATTTTTAGAACATAGCTTAGAATAGTTAAATAGTTCGTTCATAGAATGAGAAGGATTTAAAATTCAATTTTAATAGTATTTTGAAAAATTGAATCGAAAATAAGGTAATATTTGAATTTAAAATAATACGGAAGAAAATTTAAAAGAGCAAAGAGAGTTTTAGCTCATAATCTAATATATAAAAATGAATTTTTGTTTGTTCTTATTTTATCGAACCATTCATCCGATTACGATAAAACTTTGCCAGTTTATTATTTGCATTTTCGCAGAGGTTATAGCCATAGTACAATTATTATATCTTAAATAAAGAAATAGAATAAATATGATTTATTTTTCTCCTTTATATATAATTTAATTTCAATGGACGTATTAAGAATCGACAAGAAAATAAATATAATTCTTTCTATCATTCCTGATTAAACAAGGGTAGCTATTTCAAATTTCAAACGATATTACCAAAATTATTTCTTCTGCGGCAGCAACGCTCATGCTAGAAGAATAGAATTTTAACGCAGAACATAATAGAAAATATTATAGAATAAAGAAAAGTTTAGAATTCCGTGGAATAAAACTTACGATACCACTGAATAATATTTAGAACAGAATTTGAACTAATAAAGAAGCTAACATGTTATAGAACAAAACAGAATTTAAATGAACGGTAAAATAAAATTTAGTATGATATAGAATAAAATTTTCAATTTTAGAGTTACATTGAGCGGAATAAGAACATAATATAAATTACAGTGAATAATTTAAAATTACTTGGAAAAAAATTTACGATACCACTGAATAATATTTAGAACAGAATTCGAAATAATTAAGAAGCGAATATATTATTAAAAAAACAGAATTTAAAAGACGGTAAAATAGAATTTAGTATGATATAGAATAAAATTTCAACTTCAGAGTTACATTAAACGGAATAAAGAACAGAACAGAAATTGCTTTATTTAAAAAGTAATATAACTTATAAAACAACAAAAGTAATCGCAAAACGCCATTGTAAAATCAGTTTAAAGGTAAAATGCCCTTCCACTTTATGTCTATCTTAAAGGTACTTAAAATCTGAAATGCATTTTTATATTTAAAACTTGCGAAGGTGTAAATTCAATTTATTTTAAAGTAGATTTTCTCAGCTTAATCTTTTGTCTCTTTTTCCGATGATAATGTGTTGAAATTATTTTAAAAATCGAAGAAGGAAGCGATAATTAATGCATAGTTCTTAGCATCTCCTACTGTATTTCAAAATTCATTAATCCTTCCGAATAGCTTAGAAACATAACATAACTTTGTAAGATTAATTGAAAAACAATCCAATTTCAGTAGATAACTTTATGAGACAGATCCTGAATCAGTTTGCTATTTCAAAAAACTTTGATTGACCATTAAAGTTACATGAAAAATGCAAATTAAATTTGTTTAAAACTTAACCCACCCACTCGATTTTAAATTGAACTTCTGGCATACATAAACAAATTCAGAAAAGCAAAACTTTTCCTTTAATTTCGTATGACTTTTAATGATTTTCAATTTAATTACAATTTTGAAAGCATAAACATTTTCTGACACTCTGAACTTTACATTCACAAACCTTAACTTTGTAAAATTTTAAGACATTTGAAAGCTTTTCTCTGATTTCATTTAATATGTAATTTTTATCAGAGTAACTAATGTAATTTTTCTTCCTTCCTAATTGACACACCATCGCTTTCCACTCCAGAATAAAATTAAAAGAATTATCGAGACTCTGAAGTCTCTCTACTCCTCTGCTTTATCTTAATTCAATAAACATTAATCAGCTTGAATTATACTGATTTGATAAGTGAATGCCGCTACTTTCTTTTGATATTTCGAGCTTTCTGTTAAGGGCCATTTTCTTGGCGGCAGTCAAAATTCATATCACCGTCAAATTAGTTTTATTGGCTGATTTTTTTTTTCTCTTGGCGTGAATTTCTTGGTATGTCTTTAAAAGAAAATATTAAAATATATTCGATTATGAAGCTATCAAGTCAATTTACTTTTATTCAAAGGATATTTTTTTTTGTTGCTCAAAATGCTTAAAAGAAAGTCTGTATTATATAACGCTAAAGAATAATTATATCACATAAAAGTACAATACGAAAAACTATCAAAAACAATTTATTGATTACTTGCTCTAATTGAAATATAAAACGAAAAAAATTATGGGAAAATATTTTTTCATTTAAAATTAGCTGAGTACACGATATTTCTAGGCATTTCTCTTATCAAAACCTTATAGAAGAAATGAGTTTAATCATCTTTATATATAATTAATATATTAAAAATTAATATCATTTAATACTATTCATGATAAAATAATGTGCCTATTAAACCTATTATAAGTTTCATCTAAATCTATGTTTATATTCTTAGATAAAAATTGCAAGAAATGTAAGGTAAACTTAAAGGAATTACTCTATCCTTCATTCCTTGTATTTCTATATGCTTCAGGTATAATTATCATCTTGATATCTTCGAATTTCTTTTATACGAATGTGGTTTACTTATTCAACCTTCAACAGAGCTTGAAAATAATACGACAGCAAAAGTAATTTATTACCAAGATTTATGCACAAGCATGGTTACTTATCGGCATAATCGTTGTAAAGATGCAATCATTTATAATATTGGTGGATTAGGCTACCAATCCCCCTCTTCTAAGAACATGTCGCCGGTGAACAGATTGAGATGATACATGACAATCATTTGAAGCTTCTCATTGTTCTGAATTTCTTTTGATTAAGTCTGGAAGTTAAGTCTATCAAGGAAAGATTATGATGCAAAAATGCTGAAACATTCGCCTTCCAAAGTATCATTTTCGACAAGATGGTCAGCCATCTCATTGTCTGACTTCCATTTTTTCAACAACTTGACCATTTCATTGAAATAATTAAATTGTTCACTTATGATGCGAATCTACCATAACCTAAAATTGGCTATCACCGGAAAGCACACGGAAAAACTTGAATGATCGGACCACCGCAACAGTAAAACTAATGGGAACTGTGGTTGAGTCCTAAAGGCCATCATCAGCTATGGTATAACCCTTCTGTAAGGAAGTACGTCCCGTCATCGATGGGAGGAGCTAGACCCCCCCCCTTTACGTGTACCCACCTTTTCGAGACTTGTGAGAACCAACTACCATACCGGGAGCTTCTCATTCTCAATTTCGAGGTGCCCCCGTGGGACAGATCTACCATAACAGAACAATATCTTCTGTTGTAGTAAATGCACATTTTTAACATCATTCATCAAGACAGTGGCTTTGAGCTTAGTGGTTTCCATCTCCTCCATGAATTGAATAACTGGCAAGGAAACTAGAGCTATCCGATCAATAAAGCATTTCAAGGAGGTTTTAAGGCATATCTCGTTTTTCTGGAGGCAACAATCTTGGATCAGAAAATTAGAAATTTGGTTCATCAATATAACAAATGCCTGAATTTTCATGGCGATTATATCAAATAGTAACCTTGTTATCATCTGAGAACATGATGTTGTTTTCGTTACGGGGCTTTGAAAAATCGAAGGCAACGAATAATTAAAGCTCGAAATCGCGTAGGCAATGAATAAAGCATAAATGGCAATATTCATCTTCATCTGCTTCACCTGCTTTTACCAGTATATATATAGAGAGAGGGGGGATAGAGACCGATAGAGAAGTGATTGTTTCAAACCGGTTTAAACTGGTTAATGACTTAAATTAATTAAGACAATAATGACTTAAAAATAATAATGTTCCCACATGATAACTTGAAATTTGCAATCGTAGATTTTTTTTTATTACTTTAGTTAAAAAATACATTTTGTTTTCTACGCTTGTCCTTTTGTATTGTTCTTTGGAGATTGAAAAATAAAAATGGCCCTTATTAGATATTACATAGTCTTTATTATATATATGTATTATGACACCTGTTCGTGTGAAATTTTGTTTTACAGTGTACAAAACCGAATGGGTGTTATATAGAAAAAAAAACATTTTTAATTCTTTCCTTCAATTCAAATTTTAAATTATTTAATTTAATCATTAATATCCTAAAGGTGATACCAGTTTACAATTTCAGTGTCAAAACCTCACCCCAGATTTCATTTATTTCCTCTTCTTTATGTTTTGAGTGCTCCTGTTCATTATAATCATTTATATAAAAGAAAAACAGAAGTTAATTCACTAACGTTTTTAATTTAAAACTGATTAAATTCATTATTCTTTATGCCTGATTCATCAGCTAGTTCGGCGCAGTTTCAAATTGTTTTTCAACTAAGTTTAAAATTCTTTAAATTTGTGCTAAATTTTTGAAATTTTATACAAGTTAACGATATATTTCAGAGTATATAAGCTAAAAGTGTCGGATCCATATCTGTATTACATTTCGAACTATTCATTTTTTTTAAATCGTTTGGTTTTTAAAAACTATCTTCAGTTCTTGAATATCTATCTAAATAGGTTGGCAGAAAACAATTATATTCCTGAAGAATACTTTTTCTACAATTTCATTTTATTTTTATATGTTTATTATTCAAAAATAAAATGGAAATTAAATTTGATACTAGCATTTTATTTCAATTATTGTTCCTGAATTCGTTCTATGCCTGAATGCTTTCAAGCCTAATGTTTGAATTATTAAATTCAGGTTAGCATCATTCCTTTTTCAGTTCGAAAGTTTCAAAATAGTGTTTCAGCAGAAATTTTAAACAATTTCATTAGATTTCGCTATATCCAATGTTACTGTATTTTGTATTTCAACCTATGCTTTATGCAATAAAAAATTATGAATTCTATATTGTTAAATATATAAGGTTAATATTTTAGATTTCTACAATTTTCCTGACAAATAAATAAGAATTTACAGACAATATGGAATAATTAAATTATACTTTTATACGCCGATTTTTTTTTTCAATAGCCATAGTTATTCCACTATCGAACGAAATTTTATCAAGCTAATACATTTTATGACGTCTTTCTAGTTATAGCCAACAATAAAAAGCATATAATATAGATGCTTGTAGAGATTTTGTTTTGAAAACTTTAATACATTCGAACAATGATACTAAATAGATTTAGTTTTAGCATTTTCCTGAAGAATTTTTTTTAACTTTGAATACAGCACTCTTTTAGAATATCCTTTTCATGTCTTTTTTTTTTAAATCTAATTATTCTGTTAAGTAGAATCGTATTTACTAATGAAATTATTAACATATTTATTTAAAAAAATAACTGAACTAATATTTAAGTGCGCGTGAGTTAAAATGAAGAGCTACGCTAATGAAAATATAAATATGCAATATTATGGAAATAAGAAAGAAAATAGAATAAGATATATAAATGAAATGCAATTAAAGCAAAGATATTCCGCCATTTTTATTGCTTAATTAATTGCAAGAATATAATTTGTTAATTACGAAACGAAATATATTGAATAAGTGAATTTCAATTAAGTAATTAGAACAACACTTTCATTCATCACGGTTTGCAAAATGAAGAGTGTTTTTATAGACAATGGGGAAAAGTAAGTAATCTTTTTGTGCAAGAAATACTTCATTTTTGATATTAAAGGAATTAATTCAGAATTTGGACGAAGTGAATTCATTTGTTTTATTTTTTTAGATGCAGATTACAAAATGCAATTTTTTTGTATGTGTAAGTGTATATATACATGTTTCAATAAACAGTTACAAATACCTTTATTTCAATATGCTTTAGTTTCTTATTTAACAAATTTGATTTAAATTCTTACAAATAGAATTTAGTATAAATTTTTTATGAATGAGAAACTTTATTCCTTTAACAAAAATGAAATAACATTCGTGTTTTATCAAGATATCGCATATGAAAACTCTCGCACAGAAAAACATACCATAATTTTATATAACAACTGAAGCTTTACTTAGCTCACAACAATTGCAGATTATGACGAAATATAACAATTATATTGTGAGACAATTTGAAAGAAGATGGAGTTAATATCTTCACTTGCTTTTGCTTAAATGAAAAAATTTCAAATTTTTATGTATGACATTTTGATATAAAAGCGATGGTATGACAAGTATAAATAAATTTGTTAAATTTCTTTTAATTTGTATAAATTCTTTTATTAAAAATTATAATACTTATTTTAAATAATGGTTGTTTTTTTTTTTTTTGCTATATTTTGTACACGAAGTATGGAATAGGATGGTATTTTAATCATCCTCAAGAAATATTTATTAGATAACATTTAAAATAATATTTTTTTCGGAACAACAATACAGAAAATAATTATTTCATCCTTAAGGAAATGCTATTTTTTTAGTAACAATCGCAATTAAATCAGAAAAAAAGTTTAATTGATTTTTTATTTATTTAAAGTCTTGACTTTTGTTTTTAAAGTACTTTTTTGCATAAAATATGATTTCAGAACAACCCTAACATCTCACTTATTTCGATTGATTTGAATTCCAAAAAAATAATTTTAAAAATTCTTTATAAAATCATGAAAATCTAGTTAATCTGTAACAAAACTTCAGAAGATATAAACATTCACTTTGAGAAGATATAGACATTTTATTTTAGGCAATTTATGTCGCTTTCATTTCATGACTATTTCTTTTTTCCGATATCGATCGAATTCATGCTGGTGAAAAACAAATCATGATTATCATATGTCTCTGAAAAGTATTTCATAAATTGGATCTATATTATTTATTATATGTTTTATTCAGTAATTATATTTCATATTAGCCTCTGTGTTATTGTTAATATCTGCAAATTTTTATTATGGACAGATTATTGCAAATGATTCAGTTATTCCTGGTTATAAAAAATTAATTTGTTTATTGCAAACGATTTATACGTTTATTTATTTTGAACAAATTTATTAAAATATGTATGGCATCATCAAGAGATTTCTAATATCATTATTGAATATTTTATATAAATTAGAATCGACACGATATATTTATTCATGCATTAAATACAAATTAGTTTGTTTTTAACAAACGAATTAAGCATTTATCTGTTTCGTTTAAATTTAATAAGACATGAATAACATCATTAAGACACTTAGAATATATTATATGCATTTAGGTTCAAGAATTATAATGAATTTTAAATTTTATGAATAAAATAAGTAATCTTTTATGTACATAAGTTTCTAAAATTAGATTAAATTAGGATAAGAAGGTTAGATTAAATTAGAAGAATTAATTAATGTAATTAATTCTTTTTAAAAATTTTTATATATATATATATATATATATATATATAAGAAAAAGTATTAATATGAACGGTTAAATTCTTATGAAGTTTCAGATTACCTAAAAAAACAGATCTATTAATTGATCATTAAATTTTATCAATAAAGCTTTTCAAGCTTCAAATAAATTCAAATGATAAAATATACGCAAGAAATGGTTTTAAAAAAACTTCATTTATAAAGAAATTCGCTTGATGTTGAATAATATATCTGAGGGAAATATTTTCAAAAGGATTTTTAATTCTCGTTTAAGTTTCATTATCAAACTAATTAGCCAATACTATAAAATCAGTTATTCCTATTTTTCCCATTGCAAATACTAAAAGCATTCTTTGACCAAGAAAATCAGTAAGTTTCTCAAGTTCTTCTTTGATTAAAAAATTTAACATTAATATGACATCGATATAAAATAAAGAACCTGAAAACGTAAATTCGTTAAATTAGTACGAACAATTATTATGAGGAATTTAGAATATAAAATTCTAATCTTTGAAAATGAAAAGGATGATTCATTTTTAAAGTCATTAAATATAAGTCAGTAATACATAGCATTTATTTTAATAAGTTTTATTTATTGAAATACCGTGCAGAAGATTTTCCCAGAAAATATTCGTTGACCAATGGATTTTTATATTTTTAAAAATTATACAAATTATAACAAAATATATTTTATTAATTTATTTAAATATATTATTGATATAATAATATTGTTAATTATTGATAATACATTATTATTAATAATATTAATTAATAACATCATAAATTAAATAACATTAATGCAATAAGATTTTATATTTTTGGTTAAATGTGTCACAAAATAAAAAAAAGTTTAAAATATTACAAAAATACAATAATTTTTTTTTCTAACAAATAATTAATAACGAACTGTCTGATGTTTCATTTCAACAACTTTCACACAATAAATGAAGTGGTGGAGGAGTGGTATTATGTATTTATATTTGGTATACAGAGAACGGAAACAAGTATATATTTTTTCTCTGCCTCTTTCACAAAATGAATTCAAAATTTAACACCTATTTACAGGGTGTTATAATTAAACTTCCCCTATAAACAGCATCATACAACGCAAACGGATGAACGGATTGCAAAATTGATATACACACTATACACGAAATGCGCTCACTAATTTTTTCACGAAAAAAAAAATTAGTTCCAAAATGTCCCCCAGATGGCGGTTTTCCGGAAAAACATTAAATTTAACACAATAAACGACCAAAACGGAATACAGAAACAATATTAACATTTATTGACAAGTTTCTGATCAGGTAAAATCAGGTCTGATCGATAAAAAAATTAATCGATTCATTTGTTTACGCATAATAATCGTAAGTGGCGTTTCAAATACATTAAATATCTTACAGTCAAACCATATTGGCAATCAGATTGAATTATTGAAAATTGCTTCGCATTTTATTCTTAAAAATTATTTATTCATTTTTATGTCAGTAATTTTATTGCAAGCGTGTATTAAAAAATGCTTCTTCTTTCGAGATGTCTTACAACTAAAAACAAAACATATTTAAATAGAGGAATTCCATAAAACATATATTCAATCAATTTCTGAAAAATTCTCTGAAACACATTTAATGTTTTCATAATGAATGTAATAGAAAAAATATTTTTTGTTTCAAAATTATGGTGAAATTTATATCGTTTTAAAAAGCAAAATGATAATCGACGTACAAAAAATAAGCGCCATAAAATTTACAAAAAATCTGAATATATTTATATAAATATTCAAAAATCTTACCTTATTTTAAAGACAAACGGTATTTACAACATACGGTAACAGGATTTTCAAATATTCATTTTTAAACAAAGCACAGTTAATAACTGTGTAAGCACTTTAATAAAACATTAATTATCAGGCGGTTCAAAACAAACAACTAAAGACTGGAATAAAATTTTCTAAGTAAATATTCGTCAATATCACTTCACGGTCATAGTTATCAGTGATTCTCCATTCTGAACCACGCATACCAACAATTGAAGTGAACCCAAAATTCCGAAATAAGCGAGGCCATTTTGAAATGAATTCTTATCATATCCATCAGCATACTATCCTGAAAGCCAGATGAGGAATTTCGAGGAATTTAACCATGGGATTGCAATGAATGATATGCAATGAATTGAATCGTTGCAAAACACCTTTATAGTATAGCTAATTGTCGTGTCCGCGTACTTCCATTGGAATAGAATATATTCTCTGAACTATAAAAGACATTTTAAGAATTTTAAGAGAGAATTCATCTCCGGAAGTTGATATCAAAAATTATTTAGTGAGATATACTTATTTAGAATGCCATAAAGAGATTATTTAGAAAAACGCTTTATTTCCAAAGTTATTGACAAATTTCAATAAATCTATCGAAATGAATGTAACAGGGCGTTTTTATTAAGTCAGTGATAATTTAAATTAGCACTCTATTAGTATATAATTTACTTTAATTTTAATTAACAAAATGAATTCATTGACCATTCAAATGAATTCATTAACGATTTAGAATGTCAAATCAGACCCATGTTGGACAGCAGAGGTTTAAAATACTTATTTCAAGTTTTTAATTAATTTATTGGTATGATTAAAAATAAATTATTAGAAAAATTTTGTATATTCAACCCTCATTGGAATACATTTTCCGTAAAAATATCATGTAATAGAAAACAATGTATACAAAGTGTTTCAAAAATTCTAAGCTAATATTTTGTTGTTTGTTATAGTTGATGAAATTATTTTGGCAACAAATTTTTAGTAGCATTTCTATGTATCTTCCTTAACTGGCTTGAAATATAAAAGAAATATTAATCTAAATATTAAATTCTATAACTGCAATTAAAATTTTGAATATTCCATTTCTATAGACTGTTTTTACTGAAATAAAAAGTCCCAAAAAATATAAAAATGCAATTTTTACTTTCTAATTCTGTAATCATTTCAGAATTTAATGAAAATATTTAAACTTAATGGTTGAAATAAAACACATATTGATTACTTAAATTTAACTGAATTTCTTAATAAAGAATATAAGGATTTAATTAGATTTTATATCACTTAAAACTTTTTTTTTATTTTCAATAAAAAAATTAAACTCTACAAAAGATGTTTTGCTCTATGGAAGCTATCAATTCATTTCTCTATTTCTGCCAATATGCCATCCCTGTTGAATTACGTATATAGAAAAGAGAAGAAGTTTTAAAAAAATTGTTTAAATAAAACCAAATTAATCATCAAATATGATTATTCTCTCCGGAATTCTTTATTCGCATCCAAATAATTTCCATTTCTCTGAAATGTTGAGAAACAAAGATTTAAATAAAAAGCAAAAGAAAAAAGAATATGCATGTTTTTTAAGTATATTTATAATTTTGAAGACGCTAAGGATTATTTTTACTTTACGTCAAATGCATTAGTTTTGAAATAAAAATTTATATTCAGAACATTTTTTAATAGATAGAGAAATAAAAAGTTTTAAAATCAACATCTACCAAAATGACATCACTGGTATATTCAACATCTAATATGTGCAAAAAATTGAGTGTATTCCTTTCTTTTAACATTGCATTTTAAGTTAATAAAAGTTTAATTCTATGTTTTTTCGGAATTTTCGGATTCTAGCCTAGCCCTACCCCTCCTCTTCCGGTCGTAATCATAAAAATCAGACTGCAAACCACTATTTTACTTAAAATCTGCAGTAGAGTAAAATTTTATCGCATGGGTGTACCCAAATTAATACAGTAGATTTAAATTAGTTGTGAATTAAAAATAAAATTCTTGTGAGATAGATGTATGTTTTCCAAATTCAGTTTGGCAGCAGAATTCCATGATGCAATCCTGCTTTTGATTAGAAAAGAATATAGTAGCAAAATAAGTATGTGATGGATTGAAATGTCTCCTTGAAAACTTCATTAAAATTCCACTTAAAATTCATTCAAATATATCATGCTATCTTATCAATAGTATTTTAAGAATTAATAATCACAATGAATACCTAATTATTTGAGCATTAAATATTTGCCATTTTTTATCAATACCTTCTTAAAAATATTTACAAGGATGAAATGATTTTGTAAATGATTAAATAAGTTTTATCGTCCAGAACTTATTATTTTAAATTCATTTAAATTATATAAAATTTTTGGAAAGTTTGTTAGCTATATAAGTGTTGGATAAAAATGCACTTTTTTATTACTTTTATTTACAAAAATATCAGAAACGAATATTATTATGACGCTTGTAATCCTCTACAATAGTTACAAAGAATTAAAATAATAATATATTAGTAATCAAATGGGGGTTTTTTGTTGTTGTTAAAGATTTGAAAGTAATTGTAAGAATTTTCCTCTGATCTAAAGTTTAAGAATTTAAACATAATAATTTTGTATTCTTCTGATTAAAATAAATGAATAGCCAAGGAAGTGCGACTGAACATTGGCTCAGTAAAGAAAACTCTTAATAACATTTTCAGTAAACAAAATTTTTTAAAAAAAAATATGTAAAAAAAGTAATGTAGCATGCATATAGCTTTAGTAATTGGGATCACGAACCTACTTAAAAAACAAACACATTTCCTTCCGTGACCATCCATTAAAGTTTTATAGCGAATGTTCTTTATCAACCGGGGAAAAAATGACCTCTGTTACACCTGAGACCTTTTTGCTCAAAACAGTCTTGAGACTTAAGAGAAAACTCGAAATAAATTAACTTTATGTTCGGTCATCGAAGTGCGGTTAATAAACGGCTCAATTCATTCAGAAAATTGCTTTTGTGGAAACAACAATTCGTGTCTTGGCTGGAGCCCATATTCATAAAAATGCAAAACATTGTAGAAGAAAAGGGAGAATAAAGAATCGAGTCTTACGGAATCGAATTTTGTCAAGCAAACGACTTTTTGATCCTGAGTTAGAATTTATTAGCCGGCGGCCATGTTAGGGTTAACTGTAGTTTCCTTTTGTTTTAATTTTGGTAACGAATCACAAACAGAATCGTTCTTAAAATGAAAAAAAACCAAGAAAGGATAATAAAATAGTGAAAGTTCCAAGCATAAAATTAAATTGCTGTTTGAGAAACTGAACTCTAGTTTACTTTCAGATATATTCTTTTACCACATTCTGGTTTGAATACTTTTTATTTTTCTTGAGATTGGAAGAACTTACTTTTCTTAATGAATTAATTGGTTGAAGAAAAGTGTGAGAAGATTAAAATAGTTTTGCTCTCTCCATTTACATAATTATAAAAATCTTTCATTAAAATTCTTATTCCTAAAAGAATTCATATTTGATTTTTTTTTAATAGAAAAGTTGTTCATAACCTTAGGACATCTTAACTGACAAAGAAAGAGGAAAATCATTTGTTGAAAAGTTTTACTATTTGTTAAAAAAAATTAATTAGAACCTTATAATTGCAGAAAAAGTAAGCGTTTTATAATATCGTTTTCGGAGGATATAACTTTCTCTTTACTATTTTTGTACCTTATTTCTAAAATATACAAAATAATGTTTAATTGTTCAAACACGATTTTGTAAAACAATAATATTTCAAAAATATTTTGTACGTTATATATACTCAATGTTTGTATATTTTATTCATCGCTGCGAATTTATACCAGTAGAACAGAAAATGACAATTCTCAATAAAGCTTAATGTCAAAAGTTTTATAATATTTATTTTCACCATAGCTAAATTAAAACAAATCAAAATATGAGTTATATAAATCATATATATAATATAATAAATTATAAAATTATACCATTATATAAATTTTTAATTGCATATAATAAAAAAGTATAAATTTACTGTTCTGTATTGTTTTGCCTTTAATTGCATTATTGTTTTACAAAAAATTTCAAAAAAATACTATAATTACTTTGAATAACAGTCCTTATATTTTACGATATAAAATTTTTAAGCTTATAAGATTCTATCTCCTTTAACAATCGTGAAAGTTATACAACAAAATACCATTTATTTGTATATTTAATTCATGCGTCAATTTAAAATGTCTTCATCAAATAGATTTTTATTTTTAAATTTCTCTTGTCAAACAAACAATAGCAAATTAAGTTAAAGTTTCCGTTTTAATATAAGGTAACTGTTTTTTTTTCCAAAACTTTTGACGTTATATTTTTATTTTTAAAAAATTATTTTTTCAAAACAAATGCTTATTTTCTGAAGTATTTTGATTTTTTTGACATTTTGGAAAACCTTAATATCATCTCAATAGAAATCGCTTTAAATCCAGAATCTACTTTTAAATTAAATCCACTTTTTTATTTATTAATGCGTTAACTCACATAAAATTCAAAATTCATAATTAAATGCTTGGTTACTTTTGAGATTATTTCCATAGGACAAAGCATTATTAAACTCAAAGACGAATGCAAATCAAATAATAATTTTGCGCTATGCTGGCCGTATTTTAAATGCAAGTTTATCTCAAAATAAATCAAATATGAAAAAATAATGACGAGTATAATCTTCCAATTATAAGCATCGGGTGTTTTTTTATGATGTTTCACTGCCGGATAAAAATCTTATTCGCTCTCGTTATTTTCAAGATGCATTCCAACTGAGCTCCGTTCTTATTTTTTTAACGTAAATAAATACTTTCAACTATATGTACTTGCAAACAGGAAAATAATTTCATATATAATTTTTGGATATTTATAAATCTGTTTAAAATTATAAATTTTCATTCAAATCTTATTTCAAAAGAATTTGAAATGTAATAATATTCGAGTCAGATTAACACTGGATAGTAATTACGAATAAGTAAAAATCCATTCTTTAATATTTTGATACAAATGAAACAAAAAGGTTTCACTATTTTAATCAACATCAATGTGACTATATGTAAAGCTGTTGGCTTTTAAAAGAAATATGAAAAATTAACAAGAAGATACCATTTGTCCACTATTTTTGTAACAATTCTAGAATTTTCATACTGTGTACCAAAATATCATACTACAACAGTTAAAAGCAAAATTGGTGAAAGCAGGCTCCTAAGAAACAAACGATATATTTTAATTTTGAAAAGATTTTGCCTTTAGTATATTAAAATAAAATATGTTATAAATATAAAATAAAAATTCTTTTAAATATTAAACTAGTATAGCACCTCTTTTTCAATTTGAACAGAGAGCGCCCCCTCATGGCGTTTTGCAGAAGATAACCAGTTGAACGGTAGACCTGCACCCTGAGGTCGACTTTTTTCCCATGCGCAAAACTTGCGCTAACGCCGACTGTTTCGGCTGGAAACAATGGAATCCCTTCACCATACTGTTCTTTAACTAATTTTCTATGTGTGTCTGTAGTAATAAGTGTTTGTGAAGATTAAAAATAGTGTATTTAAAACCGGGCAGTTTCTTAGAAAATCATAACACACCACTATACTAGGATATATTTTAATTCTTTTTTTTTCGAACTTTCGGGTCAATTTTTAGAAGGTAACAAAATATTAATTAAAAAATTCCTTTCCTATTTATCTGATGCATTAAGACAAAATGACATTCTCAAAATTCATAAAAAAAAAGAGTTATAATAATTGAAAAATTTAAAATATAAATTATTCGAGAAAAAAGTAGTAAAATTACATTATGTGAGCAAAATAAAAATACAGCGTTTAAATATAGATAAAAATTCACTATAAACATTTTGATATTGATTATTAAAAAATATACCATTTAATGGAGATGCGAGAAAATTCAATAAAAGATAATTGGAAGATATGTAATTTAAGCCGTTCAACAAAACTGAGTCCGTTCAAATGTTAATTGAAGATATTCGTACAATTTTGTGATAGAGTACAATTATTAGAATTTTTTATTAATTTATTCAGTTATATTTTTTATCAAAATAACTGAAAATAATTAGATATATTACGATAATTTCTTATCCATAAAGTTTTTATATCCTTAAGAATGAGCTGTTTCTATAATGCCATATACATTATTGATTAACAACTTTTTCCATCGTTTGAAACATCTTAATATGAATTTAAAAATGCAAAAATTATTTCAATTATTCAACAAAACGATATATTTAAAAAGTAATTAAAAAATGCAAACTTCATTTTTTTTTTCATTGTTGCTTTTCTTTTCGAATAAATACAAGAAGGGTTTAGTTTCTGTTTTATGAAAGTATAATCTTTTGTTTGATACTTTCTGAAAAATATTTTGGAAGCATCTATCTACAAAAAGTTTTAAAAGTTTATTTTCAATAAAAAAACTTTCTTCATTTTAATTCTCTTTAATAAATTTATTTTCAAAAAATAATGAAGAAAATAACAAACAAGCTTGGAAGAAAATTATTTGCTGACTATTGTCTTTAAATTTAATTAAATCCTCCATCTTTTCGACTTTTTTTACGAATGAAGACGTATTTATTTCGAAATAGGAAAATATTGCTGCGCGTTCTTTCTTTAATGAATATTTTATTATACGAATAAGAAAAATAAATCGGATTATTGTGGTTTAAAGAAATATTAATTTCAAAAAACTCCAGATGAAGAAAAATGATGAGTGAAATGGAATAGATATAAAAAATAGCAGTTAATATATTTCTATTCTTTTTTCAAAAAAGCAAGATTAATTTCTTAGTCCATTGTGATAACAGATTTTAGAAAATCTCAAATATTTTTCTGGAAATGTATTTAAAAAAATAAAAAAAAAATGAAAAACTGTACCACCGATTGTTTACAAAACTTTCATAAAAAAGATTTTTAAGAATATTTTATACACAGTTTCAGTATTTCATGAAATCCTTTTGAGTAGCATGAACTCATATGAACCTATTCACAACTTTATTAATATTTATTCTTCGGTTGTTACTTTAAAAAAGAAACTGAATATAATGAAAAGCATTTTTTTTTTTGCTAGCTAAACCGAATGAGTTATATAAAAGTTAATGCCCTCATGTTATTACTAAATGTTAAATTTAAGTGGAAGAAAAAAAAGAATTGTTTCTAACGAAAGTTTGAGAAATTTGTTAAGAGTTATCTTGTGTCTTAAGGGAATTTAAACGTTTAAAAATTATTATTAGGATACTAGCTATCATATTCAATACTTAAGAAACTAGTTGCAGAAAGGAAAATTGCTATAAATATTTTTTAACAACCAAATTAAACTTTAAGGCAAAATGCTTGCTAAAATCTATATTTACTACTTTAAAGTAACTGTGAATGTAAACTAACTGGAGAAATAAAACAGTCGAAAGTTAAAAATCATTTCATGTCATTCTTCATTTCAAAATATTTGGTGGTTCATTTTCAAAATGAAGCTCCGTTAGTCCGATTCTTTGCTCGGAGTGATTGTCCTAAATTTCTAGTTTCTAAATATGAAGAAAAAACAAGTAACTAAATTTATTGACATTTAAAATAGCAGATAGAACGCTAATTTGAATAATGAAATTACCTCACAATTTGATTACCTTTATTAGTCATATAATTTATATTTTAATAAGAATATTTACAGTGGCTCCCAAAAGTGTTCGTACACCAACAAGAATCAATTAAAAACCTCATTATTTACCATTATATATTCTTATTTTTACATGAAAATTTTTTCATAGCATATTTTTACAGTTCTTAATAAAGCATTGAAGAATAAATTTTAATTACGATGTAAATTATTTTTTTAAAAATGACTGTAAATAAAATTGCACAAAAATAGGACACAAAAGTGATCATACACTTTAAAAAAACATCCCTAAATATGAAATTTTCTAAATTTTTATAAATGCTTAGTATTTAGTAGGATATCCTTTATTCTTTATAACAGCTTTTAAACGTTTAGGCATAGATTTAACTAAACGGTCGGTTACTTCTGCACCGATCTTGTTCCATTCTTCGATCATTACTGCTTTCAGTTGAATTTTCGATTTAATGTCGTGACTTCTTATTCGCACCTCTAATTCTTTCCAAATATGTTCTATAGGGTTTAAATCCGGTGATTGAGCTGGTGTTTTAAGGGTTTTAGGGCAATGATAGAGGCAAAAAAAGACGAACATTCATGGCCGTATGCTTAGGATCGTTGTCTTGGTAATACACAAAGTTGTTTAAAATGCCCAATTTTTGTGCTGATACTTTTAAATTATTATTGAGAATATTTATATAAACTCTATGATCCATTATACCATCAATGAATACTAAATTGCCTACTCCAGCCGCTGACATACACCCCCAAACCATGACACCTCCACCGCCATGTTTTACTGTTCCAACTAAATTCTTGGGATTAAGATCTTCGTTTTTTTTTTTTTTCTCCATACAATGATTCTTCCATCCGACCCAAAGATGTTAAACTTACTTTCATCTGCAAATAAGACACGATTCCAATAACTCTCTGGCTGGTTTATCATAGATTTGGCAAATTTAAGCCTAGCAATTCTGTTCTTCTGACTTACAAAGAATTTTCTTCGTGCAGAGCGGCCATGTATACCAGCATTCCGAAGAATTCTACGAATAGTTTCACAGGAAATAGAAGTTCCATTTGATTCATTATATTGTGAAGTAAACTTTATTGCACTCAGACGTGGAATTTTTAGAAATTTACTCACAATATTTCTTTGACTTCTAGCTGACAGAATTTGAGGGCGACCATTACGAGGCTTGTTTGCAATCCTTTTTCCCTCTCTGTAACGTTTTATTATGCTTTGCACCGTTGAATGATGTAGATTAGTTATAGTTGCAATGCCTCTAATTGATTTTCAAGCTTCAAAATGAAATATAATTAATTTCCATACGTCTAAACTCGTTTCTTTACGAATGCGCGTCATTCTAAGAATAAAGTAAATAGAATAAATAATTGTGATATTAAATACTGAAATCAAACGATTTTAGTGTATTTTTCAATTAGAAGAAAAATAAGCCGCAAAAGATATTTTTATGATGAATTTAAATAAATAATGTTTGGATGTACGAAGACTTTTGTGTTCTAATTTTGTGACATTTTTTATTTATTTATTTTTTAGAACAATACTACTTGATTTTTTATAAAAATATTTGTTCAGTTTTATTAAGAACTATTTAAAGATGCTAATTAAAAAAACCAACTAATAAAATGCTTTATTAAGAAGTATAGAACACAAATTCTGCAAGTTTCTGTAGTGTACGAACACTTTTGGGAGCCACTGTGTATGTACTCGTCATATATAAGGAATAGCCAAAATCAATTATGATTTATTTAACATTTTATATCGGACCTATACTTTTAATTTGTGCATGGGTTTTACATCATTTATTTTAAAACATAAAATTTGGAAATTTCAAAATTTAAATTCATTTTGAAATCATTAATCTGATTCATAAATTATAAAAAGATAACATTTCTTCGCTAATAGACAATTGTTTACAACTGAATAAAATATTTTATTATAGTTTTGTTTTCAATTTAGTTTATCGAAATTATTCGTATCGATTTATAAATGCAATCAAATTAAAATGATGCATGTCATTATTTTTATCTTAGAATCGTCCACGAATAGAAGCAAAGTCGAAGTTATGAATTTCATTTCATTCTTTTTATTACATAATTTTCATTTTCGCAGATTACAAATCTGAATAATGAGACATGGCTCTTCTAACATTCTTTAAAAATATAGATATTAATATATGTATGTCGTCAGTATTCATAATTTTTATTTCTATAGATTTTTTTTATTTAAATTTTTTTATTTCCTTTGCACAGTTTAAAAAATTACCTAAAACCTTTTTTAAATTAAGCGAGAAATTTAAACCAAAATACGTGCAGTTAATTGAATCAACGTACATTACATGACTGACTGAAGTCAAAATTATTCTGTGTGCTATCTGCCTTCCAAACATCATTATATAAACAGCATAAAGCAGCATTGTATAAAACTTTTTCCTTCATCATAAAGTTTTAATTGCAAAGTTAAATTATAAAAAAAGAATTAAACATTCGAATCAAAAAATAATTTCTTTTCAGTAAAATGTTAGCAAATTTCACCACTTAAAATTGGAAGCAATGCTGCCATTGTAACAGCATATTTTCAGGCTTAATGATTTGTTCTATTTCAAACATTATAATTTTAAACATTCCATAAAAAATAAAAAAAACTTTTTAATTTAGTTTAAATTTTTAAGTAGTGTTATCACGAAAGTCACAAAATATTCACTTTTCTTACTGAACTTGAGAGAGAGAGAGACTATAAAAAGACAAAATATACTAAAATGTAACGAATTCGAAGGATTCTGTTTAATTTTTTATTTTTTATTTTTTCCATACAGAATTTTAATTACATGATATTTTTATAATATTTTATCCTATTTAAATGAAGTAATGAAATGAATGAATTAAAAATGAAAAAAAAGTACAAACAAATTAAATAAAACTGAAAAATGAATTCTTTTAAGATTCTACTATTTTCGGTAACAGCAATTTTGTAATTCTTAAATTTATTCGTGTTATTAAATGTATTACAGGATACAAAATATGATGAAAGCATCCACAAAGCAATGAATTCAGATAAAAATGACATGTATTGTTGTAAAAATAACCTTTTTAATAGTTAATAAAGAACTACAATTTCCAGAATTCTACCGTTTTTTTAAGTCATAATTTCATTATTGTTGCCATTTATTGTGTTTCTTTATGTAATATTATTTGATTTTCTTTCTTCTGTTCAAAACGCAATAACACAGTTAAAATCTGTGATACGTGATTGCTTCAGAATATGAGAGTAAACACCTAATAATTAGTTTTATGGAACTGCCTCGGGGATAATAACAATAATTTCTCATTAACAGAAATATTATCGTTTGAAAAATTGGGCACTTAGTTTTAAAGTGCCTGATCTATTTGAAATGAATTACGGCGCCATTTTAACGAATTATGCTTTCAAATCCCAAACGTATGTTTTCAAATACGAATTAATCTTCCGGATAAAGACAATTAGGAAAATTAAACTAGCTATTTTCCAGAGGAACTTTCAAATGTAATATTGCTTTTGAAAGTGTCCATTACAAGTGATTTTATGCATTTTTAGCTAAATGAGTTGCCAAAATTTAATTTATACATTAAGAAACTGCATTAAAAACTTCAGCATTACAAAAGATCACATTTTTGTGTGATATGTCATATGCATTTGCATTGTTTAAAAAGTAACATTTCACGAATTTGCTGAATCTTCAGAGAATTTTTTCATTAAATATTAATAAACTTTGAATCTTTAAAATTGCTTTAAACTCAAACTTTGAAATGTATTCAATTATTTTGAAAAATTGAATTTTGTTTGATTTTTTGATGGAAAAATAATTATATGAATCGATTTTGCCATTAACCAAAAAGGCATCTAAAATGTCTTTACAAATTGTAATGCTAACTTCCTGGAAAAATCTTTTTAAAGGAGTTAAACTGTTCTTTTTTGTAGAACATAGAAAATGAATTCCTGCCAAGTTTGCTAGCTCCTGTTTTCCTGTATTGTCTTTTGTTTAAATCAAGCGAGAAATACATACTAATTCTCTTAGCATAAATTTTATTGATATTTTTAATTGATTTATTATCGATGATTGATATTCATTTATTATTGCCTTAATTTTTTTTCAAAAATAAAACATAACCTATTCTAAATTCGAATGCTTTCTAGTAATGATTTTTTCGCATGCGACAAGAAATAATTTGTGTCTTCTGAACTGGTATTTAGAATTTCATCCATACAGTTTAATCTCCAATGTTTTTTTATGTCTATTATAATAATATCCTTATTGAAATGTACTTATATTCAGAAACAAAATTTGATTGAAACCTTTCAAAAATAACTAACTGAATTAATAAAGAAAGAATTTCCATTGATTTTAAATACTCTTACTTCAACTATTAATTGTATAGAGGCTAGCAGTTGTTCAAATATTACTTACATAAAATGGAAATGCTGTAAATGGCTGTTTAAGTCAATGTTTTGAAAAAGTAATTTCTCACATTGTGTTCCACATTGAAAAGCTAACAATTCAAAAGCAAAAGATTTACAGAGTAAAAATAAAATTCAAAACAAAATGAAAATATCCAATGAAACAGTCAGACGATATTTTTAAGTGTATAGTTATTTTCAAAAATTAAATCAAATAGAATTGAATGCAGAATAATGACATTTATAAATTTTAATGTTAAAATATTCATGGCATTTTACATGATGTTAAAAATAAATGTTGTTGAAGTCACATCTCGGAAATTTTAATTCAGTGTAATTTTTTTTGGCAATGTATAAATGATCGAATGCATTGATCTAAAATTTAAGTTGCTATTTCAATTGATTTCCATGAAGCATTTTCTTTTTTAGTTTCGACTTTTGTAAAGATATTTCACAAATAATATAAAATATTCCAAAGAAATTAGAAGATAAAACTTATTGATCATTATACAGTATAATTTTTTTTTTACTTATAAAAATCATTTTACATATAAACCATTTTTGAGATCGAAATGTTGTTTTTATGATACTAAATTATTAGAACTAATTATTAGAATTAAAAAAATAAACTAAATTATTAGAATTACGATATTAAATTAGTAGAAATACTTTTAAAAAATAATTGATTCTAGAAAATAAGTTAAAAACTAATTCATTACTGAGAAAAAGTACTAGAATAAAAATTACTAATTAAAAACACAAGAATAAGAATCAGATCTAATTAAAATTTAAAAAAATAGTTAAAATGAAAATTAAAATAAGAATAATAAGAAATTAACTACAAAAATAATTAGAACAATATTATTTAGAACAATAATCATAGAAATATATTAAAATTTCAAAACTGATTAGATTAAGATTGAAAAAAAGAAATGTCCCATGACTTTGGAAAAATCATTAGAATTAAAATGATTCATTGGCAAAAAAAGCAGTAAAAATTAGTTAGAATTGAATATAGTAATAAGAATAATTAAAATGAAAATGATTAGAATAACAGTAAAAAGAAATTAAAATAATATTTTTAAGAACAATAATTACAATAATAAATTAAAATTTCAAAACTGATTAGAATAAGAGTGAAAAGAGAATTGTCAGTTGACATTATTTTTTAAATATTAGGAAACTATCTTTCAAAATAATTGGCTTTCATAAATATTCAAATGTTCTTCTGTTCGACAATTTAACACAAAATTTCTAATTCACTTCCATACTTTGCACTTAAAACAAGAATTGCTTTAATTTTTGCCATTTAAAGATTTATAAGGAAAGAATTCCGGCATTTGAGCTTAAATCCTTACAGATGTTCGTTTTGCCTTTAGGAGAAAGAAGAAGAAAGTGATGGTGATTCGTTGCGTAAGACGCGAAATAGGAATTCACGCGTCCGTGATTATAACATCTCCATATGTCACGGGGGAAGCGAAGAGTACTCGATTGGTCCGGAAGGCATCCGCCTGATTTTGTACACAACGCATGAAAGAGGTTGCTTTTTTTTTTATTGCTAGCTCTCTGCTTCTCTTTACGATGAGTGATTCTCTTTATTATAAGATGGACTCTTCCAAGAATGTTGATGTTCGCTCATGCATTTCTTATCGATATATGTACTCTTCCAGCATTTTAGTCATAAAGGGTTATTAGGTTTAGCTTGGGAAAATTTGTTTCTCTCAAATTTTTGAATTTTTTATTTTAGGAACTGCATAGGTATACAATACTTACAAAAATATTTTTTAAAAGGAAACACTATTTATCTTCTTTTTCTTGTTTGTAACATTAAGTTATGTTATGAAACTACATAAGATATTGATATTATTTCATCATCTGCACTAATAATAAAGGATAAGGTCTGTATATGAGTTGATGACCACTTGACTTAGGGCTATCAAATTTGGTGCAATTATTGTCTGGAAGATGTGAATGTACATGTTAGAGTGATGTTTGTGAAATTTTAATTAGAACTAATTTAAAAATATGTAAAATAATTGCGTTTTCTCATGAAAAATGTCACGAAAATATTGTTTTTTTTCATAAATGATTATTACATACCCTAAGTTTCTGAAAGTTCAGAAAATCATCATTTCTCAGATATCAATTTTCCTCCCATAAAAGGCTTTCACTAATTTTTATAAATTTAAAAATGATTTTTTGTATACTTCATAACAATAGCTTATATTGTTACAAAAAATTCAAATAGTTTTCACTGTTACTTCAAATATTTCATTTTTTGATTTTCTTCCATTTTTGATAAGCAAGGCGCGAAAATAAGGCTTATTTTTTTACTCTCTCATATATATAGAATAAAGAAAGTATAGAAATCGCCAAAAAATTCGAACTCGAGATTTTCGAGCATATCCACGTTTTAGAACACCCTGAGTTCGAAAAACACATGTTTGGGAAATGATCGTCTGTCTGTGACAAAGATAACACAAAAACGATTTGAACTAGACGATTGAAATTTGGTATACATCTTTATACGAAATTTACATATTTCTATCAATTTTTTAGATTTTTATCAAATTTTTATTTCAAGTAAACTTACTTAACTTCAAATGACATTATCAAGAATTTTGAAATATGAGAGAGTGTTTTTCGTTTAAATGTGTGTTTGATAAAAAGGAAGAAAAAAATTATTTTTTGACATCTTTTTAAAAATATGAAAATAAAAATTATATTTATTCAACTATATAATTTTTTTAAATATCTTTGAAAAACGCTAATTTTTATCCATGACTTGTTATACAAAGTACAATTTTAAGTAAATATTTCTATCTAATTCGATGATATTTAATATTGCTTTCTTGGAATTCTGTATTCCGTTTTGATTCCATTTCATTTTTGATACCTTAATGATTCTGTGGAATAATTTGCGAAAAAATTTAATTATCAAAATTAACTATGACATTTGGCAGCATAGTGAACTTTTTTTGCTTTTTTCATCTTCCCTTTTGATGAATAGAAAGAAGAGGAAAATAAAAATTCTATTTATTCAATTATATAATATTTTTTATAATTATATAATTGATAAAATAAAATTGAAAAGAGTCTTTTGCACACGTGA
Organism: Argiope bruennichi; assembly: GCF_947563725.1. NCBI lineage: Eukaryota > Metazoa > Arthropoda > Arachnida > Araneae > Araneidae > Argiope > Argiope bruennichi. Next base: position 113,382,131 of record NC_079156.1, read on the forward strand.
TTTTTTATACAAAGTACAAATTTTAGGTACGTGACTACGGTCGTTTGAATATTTTCAAAAATGTACGAAAATAGTAATATTTTTGAAAATTTGCAGGAAAAAAATTGAAAAAACATCGATGAAATCATCGGCAATTTTTTTAAAAAAATGGAGAAAAAGGAAATTTTTTGATTAAAAAGAGATATAAAGCAAAAATCTTCAGGTTTAGAGGTTTATGACATTATTTATTTAAAAATTTGCAAATAGCTTTAAAAAAGATATACAGTTCCTAAGCCAAAAAATAAACTGTATTTCTATACATAATTTATATATTCGGGTTCAAATGATAGAACACGATTTTTCTTTTTTTTTTCACATTGTTACACATGAAAGAAAATAAATATGTTTCTGTTGTTGTTGTTTATAATAGCACTTGCCATGGACAAGCTCGCTGACGAAGTCAATGATTTTAAGCCAAGGGATCGTCTCTTGTTTTCAGTAGCGCCAGCTAGGGCCAAGAGTACGTCTTAGCTACTCACGCATCACATTCGCTTGCACAACCCCTTTTTACAGGGGGGCACATTCACACATCTCACAGATAGAACAAGAAGAACAACCATGCCCGAATTGGGACTCGAACCCAGAACGCCCAGGTCACGGGGAAAACGCGCTACCCCTATGCCAGGACGCCGGCAAATATGTTTCTAAATGAATATATTACTTATTCTCTAGTTCCGAAACTTCAGAGCATATTGAAGAATTATTATACCAAATTTGAATTAAAAATATGCATTAAATTTTAATTTATGAGGTTTTTCGTAAGAAAATTCTATCAAAAATTGGAATTTGAGGAAATGGCATCTAAAGATGCAAAATAGCATCTTACGTATGTAAATGCAAATATAAAAGTCAGTGTAACCCCCCCCCCCAAAAAAAAATAGATTTAGAAAACCAAATTCTTACGGTTTTTTAAAGAAACAATGTTAAACATTAAGAATATTAAATTTATAAAATTCATTATATTCGAAAAAAAATCGACTTTTCAACTTAGTCATCTACCTTAAGTAAATATTTCTAAATAATTCGATGTTGCTTTCTTGATATTTTATATTTCTTTTTGATTCTTTTTGATTTTTTATTCGTTGATGATTGCCTAGTGTAATCAATAAAGAGATTTAATTATCGAAACAAACTTACACATCTGACACCATTATAAACTCCTTCCCTGTCTTTCATTTTCCATTTTCTTGTTGTTGTTGTCGTGTGACAAGTACAATAAGAAATAAGGGAGAGAGGGAGAGAGAGGAAAATTAGATTGGGCCGAAAGCATACAGAACAGCCCTGGCCACACCTTCAGCTTCATCGGAATAAAGAATATATCTGGTGCAGTCAATGTCTATTTTGAAGAGGGTTGAAATAACAGAACGGCAGCTCAGGATCCAGCTGCACATCTGGACAGTGTCTGCATTCTCCATAGAGTCTGGAGCCATCGGACATGATCCTCATCCCCCTCAGGTGTCCTTTTATAAGTCTTGTAATTGTCGTTGTGATGTCTATTTTATAATTTAGATTTGTCAGGGAGAATTTCTTGCAATTGGTACAGAGTGTAAAGTCTCGATCCAATAAAAAGTAGCGTTAAGATCAAATTCTTTATTTACATAAAATTACAGTTCATCATCTAGGTTAAATGAGTGAGTAGTATTCTTATTCGACACAACAAGGATAGTTCCTCGAATACTTTCGGAGAAACCTCCCAAGAAAACAGCTAGCCGACTCTTAGCGTTCTCGCAAACACAGGCGTAGCTTCAGGGATCCACCGAATCTTCTCGGGTGGAATTCTCTTCGGACACTCCGCTCTCTGCCTCCTTCTCCACGATTCTCCTCTTCCAATCTCCTTTCACTTTTATTCTGTCCCCACCCTCATTCACATCGGACCATTTTCCCGGTTATCCAATAATCGTTCAGCAACAACTTCACTGGTCTACCGTCGATCGTGGAAATCCGTTGAGGAGCCACCCTCCACAATGTAAAGAATGCAGGTTTACATCTGTTTCACATACCCGTTTCCTGCATGTGTGGTTCCTTATCTGGACTCACACTAATTGCCCAGATGTCCTTACTTTAAACGGGTTGACCACCTGGCACTTCTGGAAGCACTTACACTGCTGTAGGGCGTCACCATTGCTGATACTGCTGTCTGGATGCTAATTATGGAGCGTGGGAAAAAGTAACGTCACCATGGTCAAGCAGGGAAGAAGCTGAATCATTACAAGAGCTTCTGTCTTGCCAATGCATTAGTATCTAGAGCAGTAGTAGATACTGCTCTGCTCTTCCATTTTCTTAAATCGGTAAAAAATAATTTAATATATATTCAACTTTTAAATAGTTAAATATTACTCGCCAGTTACAAAACATAAAATAAAAATAAAGTAAACATACAGTTGCGCCAGTAAATCCCATATTCGATCAAACAACTTCGCTTAAATTTAAAATTTTTCAGACATTCGAATCAGTTTACCTCGGACGTAGACTCCTATTAATTGCATATAATCTATTACAACAATACTGACACACGCTCCAAAATCACGGACACGGTTCCAGGGAAATTGGCTAATCCATGATGAACGATAAACTGGGAAGCTAGTCGGCCTTATTTTCTAAGTAAATTAATCAGATCACGGTAGGGGTCTAATCGAATCCTGACAGGTTAATCCTCCCTTTGGTCCCGTCTCTTGGGGTGGCATTCCCTGTCCTCCATTAGCACCTGTATGCGTCTGGTATTTAATAAAGGATTACGTGGCATGCTCAAAACTGGATGTCACTTTCTAAATTTGATCAAACAAGTGGTTGCGGAATTAAGATTTTGAAAGATTTTCATCGGTATTATATTTATATCAAAATATGATAGACTTATTGATTATTAGCTTAATAATAATTAGAATTGGCATATAGAAGTGCAGAGGGAGATTATGAGTAAAATAATTTTTTTCTATTTGGTGGCATCTGAAGTAAATTAATCAGCGTAATGACACCAAATGTCATAGACACACTGTCCTAGACATGAAAAGATGATTTCTGTAAGCAAATTTTGTAATAAATGTCGCCAACAAGAAATATTTTGGCATTGCACGGACCAAAAATGGGCCAATAATTACACTGAAACCAAGAGAAAATATTTACAAAAAATAATTTATGTTAGAAAGATAAAAAAAATGTATAAACAGAAAATAATTTTTTATTAATCAGTAGTATAGCTCGCTGGACCATTTACGATATTTTCAACGTACAGATACAAATATAATATTGATACGTATAGATGCAACATTTTCCTGTGACAAGATTACCAGTGACATTTGCATCATTGTTTAATAGTAGGTGAATTCATCTCCTCGTATCTTCTACAATCTATATAAGAAATTTCATTTCATCCTGTATATTTTTTTCAACTGTAGATGCATCCAGAGAAAGAAAAGTTTAATTTATAGTCACCACATACATGCTTTTAGACTCTTCTATTCTAATAGCTGCTAAAAAATTTCCTGCAGCTTGTAAATTTATCGCAGAAGAATAGCATTTATACCGAAGTTTTTTAAAGTTCTTAGTAAGGACAGCTGTACGTTTTTCTTGGCTTCGTACGCTTTTCTTTTCTTTCATCGGTGGTTTCCAAATTCGAAAATCTATTCTATCTGAACATCAGTTATGTATATGGGCCTAGGCATTGTTATATCAGATAAGAGCTTCTTTTATATTGCATCCAACTTTTCAAAAGAATTTTCATATTAACTTCTAATGATTTAATTTATGCAAATGCTGGTCTTGGAAATTTTCATTCCATCAAACTTACATTTGCGATATTTTTAATGCATACTTATCTTTTATTTAATTCATTGGTAATAATAAATAGCCGTTGAATTTGCTATATCGTAGTAAAATTGACTTGTTTTGTATGTCTGAGCAATTTTTAAACCTCTTCCACGATTTTTGAATTATGTTTTACAAAGGTTCTGTGAATGATGTTGAATGAATGCTGTTATGTGAATACTGTTCTGTGAATGCTGTTCTTATAAGGAAAAAGTAAGCACTCCGTCATATGTGGAATTTCGAGTTTCTAATTTATTATATTTTACAATATAGTGTTTCAATTAATATGTACATTTCAGATATTGACATTTTTTTATTATGATAATATATCTAGATAAGGATTTAAAAATTTCTCTGTATTTAAAAAAATTTATATGAAAAAAATAATTATTAGCTAATTAAAGAAAATTAAACTTACATTAACTGCTTCTTCTAAAATTTATAATGGCAAAAGTAGTCCAATAAATCTGATTTACAACGACGAAATCAACTCTTTTTTTTTCTCATAAAATTTATTATTTTTGATAATTTATAGTTGACCATATCAGTATAGGAACATCTTTAAAAATAATTAAATAAAGTATAAAAATCAAATCAACAAATTTTGTTTCATACTTTTCAAAAATTATACATCACATTTGACTAATAATAAAAGATAATAACCATTAAATTAGGTTATCTATTGCATTATAGACGAATTAATTTCAATTGTTTCAACTTTTAATAATTAATAAATGATTTACATCAAGAGTTGCGCCATGACTCTAAAGTCAGTCACTTTTCTTTTTTAATAATTAATTAGTAAGTTCCAGATAATTATTCTTTATATAATTTCTTCGTGCAATTTATCGATTATTTCACTTTTTTATCGTTTCATTTTCGTGCAGGGATTACATTACTTAAATAAAAATATTTAATTGATATCCAAAAAATCCTTCATTATTTAACTTAAACATTTCCGAAACTTGAACCATCGATTAAATGATTGTGCGAACGAAGAATAGCCCGCTGTAACAATGAAAACCAATAACACAGACTTTTTAAAAATTTAACTTCTGTAATTTTGTTTTTTGGGTCCTTACAGGAAAGCGCTCGCTCTATTTTCATAAGCTCTTTATCCGATTTTCTTTCGATCGAAAGTTCACCATTTTTGCAAGCGGCGATCTGAAAGAAAAACATTCGTTTTTCATTTTAGCCTTTTTTTTTTCTTTCCTTTCATTTTCCTTACATTATTTTATCTTGAAGCCTTCATACTTCTTATTTCATTTCTCCTATCATTCTTTTTTCAGCTCCATTTTCCTTAATCTCTGTGGGGGAACAGAAGTATGATAACTCAACTCGGGCTATTTTTCGTTTGGAGGAAGGTATTCTTTTAAAATTTTACGGTATTCGTTCGTCAGGTGGAGGAACAACAGATATTGAGGACAAAGAGTTGTAGAAAGGACTTTAACATGATTTTGCACTCCGGCGAAACTCTTTTGAGATTAACGGATCACCTTTCTCTTGAGATTTGAAAACGGAAACCGACTATTTATAGTTGATTTATATTCATGGCCATCTGGATTCTGTCTGGACTCGAAGGACGCGAATAGGGAAAAAAAATCTCTCAAATCTGACTTAAATCCATTATTTAAATAATATGAAAAGTAATTTATCATATATTGGAAACAAAATACAAACATTCTAAAAGAAATCTTTTCATTGCAAATAGTATTTTATTCAAATCTTTACCTAATGTTAAAATTTAATTTTGAAGTTTTAATCTGGCAATCGGGGACTTCTAAATCCATTTTTAACTGATCAAACTGATAGCACTAAGTCCACTGATAAAACTAAGACAGAAAGTAATTTGTTAAATACCAGAAGCAAGTATTCGAGCCCAAAAGAAAGAAAAATATGTGATTTATACAAAATAATATATTTTATTCAACTTTAGGGGAAGTATTATAAATCAAATTATTCAATGACAATAATTTATGTCATTAATATTGTTGAATTACAGTAAATATTAAAAATTATTTTTGGTGATATTTAAATTTATTTATTATATAGTTAAAATGAAATATAAAAATTCCAAATTAACTTAAATTTTAAATAACTTTATTCCTTTAAATAAAATTTTATCATTAAAATAATGTATAATTAATCTGTGCATATGAAATATGTAATAAAAATAGGAAATATGAATAAGATATGAAATGTCTTAATAACAAGCAAAGCTAAAAAACAGTTTGTTATTTCTAATTATTATTATTCTAAGTGAAAATTTAATAAAAGAGAACTTTGAGTAAGTCAGTTCTCTTTTTTAATAACATGAGGGTTTTCTAGTCTGAAGATATTTTTTTTGTAAAAGGGAGCTATGTTATACTTTTTAGAAATTATTAATTAGTAATCTGATTAAAAAATGTTCAACAAATAAAAGTACAGTGCCCATTATTGTATGGACAAAATGAGGCACGATTGCAAATTTCTTAATCATTCGACAAATAAAGTTTTTTATAATAAATTAAAAATTTAAAATAAAACCTATGCATCTAGAGGAAATGAGAAGAATTGTTTTTGATAACAATTATATGTCGAGCTGTAACATAATAGCAATTGAATATGTATTAAATTCTTCGTTTTCGGATATTCTAGAAATTAATTATACGATCAGACATCATACATAAAAATTATTGCTAACTAAGAAAAGATTATTTATAAAAATATAATTAGATCCGAAGGTAAAATTCTTTATCAAAAAACAAATAAATACATATAAACACAATTTTTTTTTTATTTAATAACATAAAATTCTAAAATTTATCGCATTTTTAAAACATCATTCGAAAATTACAATGTAGTTAAACTGATCTTCAAAATGTTAAGATATCAAGATAACAAATAAATTTGATTTTAAATATTTGGATGCAAAAAAATTTTTATTAGTAATTTTAAAAATGGTTTATATTAGAAAAGAAAACTAATGCACAAATTTAATCTACTATTATATACATACATACATACTTATATATATATATATATATATATATATAATGATATTTTAAGCTTTTAAGCTCTTAATTTAATCCAAATTAATTTCCAAAATTTTATCTTAATGTAGCTCATCGTAACTTCATTCTAAAATATTCTCTTATTTCTTGATCCAATTCTACTTTCGGTTTAATTAATCCCTTTGTAAAAATAATGCGCCATCAGAACTACGTTTCAAATGAAAGTGATACTTCGGTACCCTTGAAAAGGTGTCAAAGGTCATTCCCTCGGCTCGTGGCGGAAATCCTATGTTATATAAGGCTAGTGATCATTTGTTCGGCCCTTTTCTCTCTTATTACTTCTGCTTTGTGCCGCGCTGCTCCTTTTTTGTAAATAATCATGTTTGCATCCCGGGATAAAATAAAACGAAATTAAAATTACAGTCTCTTCACTGCTTGTTGAATCTGCTGCATTCTGATTCAACCAAAATATATTGCATATTATATATATATATATATATATATATATATATATATATATATATATATATATATTCTGACATCCTAAAGAACACGTGGAAATATTGCATGCTATAAATGTTAAAACATCCACTTTGAAATCTTGCTTGTCATTCCCATATTCTAGAAACACAGACACATTTCTAAGAGTGTTTTCAAATAAAAGACATGCTTACAATATCCTACGAATATCTCACAGCAATATATCCCCGAATGTATAAAATTAGATTTCCATCTGATAGATGATTATAGTGGGAATGGATCGTACTTTCCCACCTATGTCCAGCGAACAGTGATTACATTAATCTTACATAAGGCGGAGGAGAACACACGGCATCCAACCCACGTGGAAAGAAAGCACTCAAGTTGTCTGAATCGAAAGCAGTCCCTTTTCATCTATACCTAAATTATAACGGGGTGCTGTGTTTTTTTTCGTGCAAAGACACTAACGCACAAGACCACAAAAAAAAGAACATAAATGGTTGTTATCAAAAATTTTGCTTCTGTACCATTTTGGAGTAGAGGTGCTTGCAAATGCACGAATTTCACGCCCTTAGGAAGCAGATATATATAGATATATTTCTTTCCTTTCTTTTCCTTTTACTTCGAGGTAATCTATAATTTATAGTTGATGCCCGAGTATAAAATGGGGAATGTAAAAAGGAAACAGTTGAATTTTTCGAAATATTTTGAAACTGTAAATGGACCATCTCCCGGAGTTCCTTGAGCATTAGTTTCAAGATATACGCTCCATTAAAATATTTGGGGAGAAAACATGGAAAATATGACGTTTGTTTGAAATAATACTTTTGTTTTTTTTTATGCATTTTTTTTCTGGGAGTTCCTTTATAACAGAAGTATAAAGAACATAGATATTCTTTTACATTTTGGATTCCTAAAAACCTCCCATGAATTTTAGCAACTAAATATAAGAAAGACTGTGAATTTTTGAAAATATCCGTGGATACTCTAAACTTGTTGAGAAATATTTCTTGTAAATTTAGGACTCTAAATAGGGTTCATGCGTCTACAAATATAAGCAGTTAAAGGTTCATTTTATAAATTCAAAAGTTCATAAATGAATTCACAAACGTAATATAAAGATAAACTTTTATTCCGTGATTTCTAACATCAATAAAATAATTAAATGGAATAAAGCATTAATTTATTATCGCTATTAGAATTCTAATTGAACAAAAGACTATTATAAGCATGCTTAAAATAGACTCCCATACAAAACTCATTTATCACACGTATCAAAACATGCAATAAAACTTCTTTAGAACGTCGTTTTATAATTAATTCATCATTTGGCCTTGCCCATTTCTATTGATTTCTGTTCTAAAAGTATTTTTAATGTGAATGCATTTAAAAATATCTTTAGATTATTTTAGTGTTATTGGATTTTAAATAGATACGAAAGGAAGAAAAAAAATTAATGACTTATATTCAGTTTCCTGAAATTAAAATCCATAATCAAACGACAAAATAATGGAAACTAAAAGGAGAATAAGGGTAGCAAGATTAAAGTTTTTGATTAAAAATTTTTTGTGAAAATTTTTCTAATAATATTTTTTTTAAAAATTATATGCACTATTGCCACAAAGATAATCATTGTAATTTCAATCTATTATATATAATCATATAAAATAGAATATAATTCGATAATAAGAATTATACTTTATTTCGAATTCTATAATAAAAATACAAGAAATAAATATCATGTGTGCATAGTTACTCATAAAGAATTTTTATATTAAGAAGTTGTAATTATTATTAGACTTATCGCAATTAGTCATAATAGCCGAATCACAATTCTTAAAATCTCAGAACATCTTAAATTGATTAACTGTCTAAAATTATTAGCCTAATAATATTGCAAAGTGCTTATGAAATCTTATAATAAATTAGAACTTTTCCTTTAAAATACACCGCTAAAGTTAGTAATTCATTAATTTTGAAACAATAATCTATTGAACATTATTGTCGTTGATATATTGTCTTGAAATAGACATTTGTACGAAGTATCAAAGAAGATTTACTAAAATAGAACACTGAGTCTTATAAATTATAAGTCAAATCAACTCCAAATGAAATCTTTCCAAATAAACTCTACTATATAATTTGTAATATAATTTCTTTTGGGTTATAAAATTACTGTTATAAAAATTTAATTAATAATATAAGAAAAAAATACTTGAATGCATTCTTATTTTAAAATCATACGTTTTTCATTTATCTCAAACGACTTTTTCATTTTTGATATCTTTAAACTCTCAAATTTGTTTTACTTTGTTTATATATCTAATCAGCTGGTTTGCTTAAGTAACACACCTCCTAATATTTTTTTATATATCAGTAAAATGTGCAGGCAAGAAATTTCCATAATATTCCTTATTGCTTTGCTTCCTTCTTATTATTATTTGTTTGAAACAAAGAATAATATTAATAAAACTTTAAAAGTATTTAATGGTTTTTATACATTTTATTTCGTCCACTAAACTATTCGTGAATTATATGAGTAAATTATTATTTTAATTCCAATAAAAATATAAGAGCATTTGAGATATTGAAGCCTTTTTAAATGACTATTGCATTTTAAATTATCTAATACTTTAAATTAACTGCAGATTTAAAATTAAAAATTCAACAATTTGATTCGCGGGTCATATTCGTCAATGTATACGAGTGGGATAGAAAAAAAGGCTATGCACAATATCATACAATTTATCGAATATGAAATTGTCGAAATCTGAATTTTATAAAATGGCGTTTAAATGCAAAATTTAAAATATTACGATTTACGAAAAAAAAAGTATCACAAACTTTTCCCCTTGGAACATGGATCCTAATTACTTGACCTTCCTTAATTAAAATGCAGCTAAAATTGAATTCTATAAAATAATATTTAAATACAGCATTTATATTTTTGTGTTATGCTTTATAAAGCAATAGTATCTCGAAATTTCCACACTGAACATGGTTTCCTAATGCCTAATTTTCTTCATTAAAATACAATTAAATCTTAATTCCCGTTATTTATTTAAAATTTTAATTTCTTCACAAGAAAGTGATTATATAAATGAATTTAAGTTGTTTGTCTTTTAATTTAAAATCTACAGCATAAATCTAAACCAATATTGACAATTAAATTTAAAGAAGATTTATTGAGAATACATCATTCTATTTAATGCCATACAATTTAATAGCGCTTTCTTTCACATTATTTTTCAGAAACTTGTGCATAAAATAATTTTCAGAAGCAAATATGAGACAACTAATCATAAACTACTTCATGCAGGCCAAAATTGCACCCATCATTTTACGAAAATATCCTTGACAGTCAATGCAATCCATTATAATGCCCAATTCCCGTTATAATTTAAAGATCACAAAGAACTTGCAGCCACACACCCCCATAGATCAAACCTGAGTACCATTTTTGAAATGCTCGCGAACAAAGCACCATCTTACTTTCTCTAGAACACTATGAACGGTATACATACGGAATGGAAATATTATACAATAAAACCCTTTTCTATTTGTTCTGTGTTCTGTCCACGGTCCGCTGCCCGCATCGGTACCACTTGCGATTCTGCGGCAAGACGCAGCGAAGCATAAAATCTCAAATAGTCTCGATAAGAGATGTTTGGGAAATACGACAGATCGCCAAATGGAACCTGCTTCAAATTCAATTTTTTGAAAACTTCTGGATTTATATAGTTAAAAAATACTGTGGTTGTTTCATTTTATTCAGCAAAAAGCCATTTAGGGTGGAAACAAATAGAAGCTTATGCTTACAAAGCTGTAATAAGAATTTCTATTTTATCTTCTATTATACGAAGTATATAAAGAAATTATATCGAAGCTAAGATAAATCTCCACATTTTAAATCTTCGAAAAATATAAATTTACTATTTATTTTTCATTTATAACCATGATTTATTTTTCTTTTCAATTTTTTCTGTGTCATCAGTATGTAATTCAATCGAAAAAACAATTATTTAACTTTCTAAAATTATTTATTTTATCTAACTTTGTTCGTTCTCTAATCCTTTTTCCAATAACTCTATTTTGATTGCAATTTTAGAAAAATTAAATTTTACTAAAACAACTAAATAATATATAAAGAGAGAGATTTCGAATTTAACGAAATCGTCTGCAACTAATGTTGCATTAAATTTAAAAAATTAAAGATTACATGTACAAAAATTTTACGATTTAATGAAATCGTCTGCGACTGATGTTGCATTAAATTTACGAAAATAAAGATTACATTTACAGAAATTATACAATTTCACAAAATCATCCGTGACTAATGTTGCATTAAATTTAAAGAAAATAAAGATTACATATACAAAAATTATACAATTTCAAGAAATCTGCTATTTATTTTCATTAAATTTTAAGGAAATAAAGAATGCATTTACAGAAATTGTATAATTTCACGAAATTGTCTGCGAGTGATATTGCATTATATTTAACGAAAATAAGGGTTGAAAATATATTTAAAAAATGCAACAAAATTACAAATTCATCAGTGACTGATGTTGCCTTAAATTTGATGGCAATATGGAATAAAAATTACAGAGATTGGTACAACTTTTAAGATTGTCTTTGACTGATGTTGTATAAAATTTGAGGAAAATGTAGGTAACAATTTGTAATGAGATGTATATCCGTCTTCTTACAGAGTAGCTTAAGTATTCAGCTAGATTGATGAAATTGGCTTAAAGTTTCTATTAATCAAGCTGCAGATTCATATAAAGTGCTGGAATATGGAAAATTAATTGCCTATATGCTTATCCGTATGTATAGCTGACAAATGCAATAAGGAAAAAAAAAATTAAACTTTCCATACCATCAAGACATCAAAATTGTAAACCTGTCTCAAAATTTACACTCAATTAAGTGAAGTAAAAAGATCCAAATATGAACTCGATCATAATAATATCGCAAAAAAACCATATCTAAATGTTTTCATTTTTGAAAATAAATAAATAGCAAAGGAACAAAATTAATGCAGTTATTTTCAAGCAAATAAATTATTTTTAAAAATTGTACATTTTTGCATCTACTAATAAAAAATTAATGGAAATTTTTATGATAAATTTTACAAGATTATTTAGTAGGTTAAATTCAGATATATATTATATGTATGAAATAATTATAAATTTAAATTAATTTACAAAATTTAAATCTTAAATGAGAGAAGCATAATTTTTTTGTATTTAAAACATATAATAGTCTGATGAAATTGGACTTGTACCATCACTGTACATACTATACGCATAAAATCTGTCATATAATCTTTACATCAAAACTTAAACTACGCATCAAATTTGACATTAAATCTGTATACGAATAAATTTTAAATCATCTGTAAGATTAAAAAATCATCAAGATTAAAAAATCGAAACTGTGACGTAAATGCAATTTCGTTTGAAAATCGTTTGCAATTTCGTTTGACTTGAATGCAATTTCAGATATATTATTTATATTTAAAATTATTACCTTCTTAACTTTACCATAAAATATACCATAAATTGCTTTTTAAAGCTATTTTAATTTAATATTCTCTTATGAAATAAATTAATATATTATTAGTAAAAACAACAATTTCATAATGATGAAAAAATACTACTTTTAATAAACATTTGAACATTTAAACGTAATACTATAAAATAGGTTCTTAATTTTTAAATAATAAAAGTTAAAATTCTTTGAAGATAAAATCCTAAATCAAGGATTATTGGACTGATAATATTAAAAGATAGCTAATTATCGTTCTAAATCTTGTTTTTACTTTAATAATATAATCCTAGTTTCTCTCTTGTCACTTTCTGTAGTTTTTGATAAAGATATTACATCGCATTTGAAACAAGCTCCAGAACATCAAAAACTAAATGTGAAATTAAGCAGTATTCTGGAGAAATGAGAACAATTTTCGTTGCATAGATATTGCAATCTTTTCTCCAAAGAACTTTCGAATCCGATTATCTGCCCCATGAGACTACTACGCTTGCACGTAATCTACCATCCCGGAATACAGTCTCATTAGTTAAGATAGTTTTCAGATTGTGCTGTAGTTATAGCGTCTAGATTAAGCTGTATGAATCTTTTGCATTATTAAGTTTATTACTTGAAGAATTATTATAAGATAAATCTGCATTGAAAAGCCTTTAATGATAGATCTATATAAAATAAACTATAACATATAAAAATATAAAAGTTTAAAAAAATTTTAAAAATTTAAATAGTTTAGCTTATTTTATATTTAGCATATAAAATAAACTGAACTAGGTCTATATAAAATAAATCTATATGATAAAAAATTATAATAATTTAATAAGAAAAGCGCTCCGTAATTATATTATTTTAAATAATCTGTAATATCATAAAAATTTTAATATCTCTTACTTATCATTTTAATTTACAATATTTAGCTTATTTCTTACAGAAGTTACAAGTAAAACATTTTGCTTTGTATATTTTGTTTCACCGTATACAGGGTGTCTCAAAAGCCTTGACCGTGGCTGTTATTCCTTAAATATTGATCATAGACATATACTGTAAATTACACAGTTGTGTAAAAAAAGGTGCAAAATGTTATGAAATTGATTAAAATTTTCAAGGGATTAAACTTCAAAAAATACAAAAATTAAATTTTTATACGGACCCCGTACAAAAAAATTCCCAGTGAGTAAAATGTACCCCAACCTTTTATAAGGTCATGTAAAAAATTTCAGAATTTTATCATGAAAACTCTCAAAAATATGTTAAAACAAAGTTGGTGAGGGGTCAACCACAAATTAAAATGAAAATGTTTACAGCTCCAGTGCAGATGACGCGACGCAGGAATGCGTCATAAGGAAATATAATATGTTTTATATCTTTAGTTTTAAATACAAATTTTAAAATCTATGCTTCCTGAAAAGTACTTTAAAATTTTATATCATGAATTACAGAATATAACTTAAAAATAGCACAGTCAATGAACTTGTAAAAAAACTTATGTCATCTTTCCTTAAGTTTTTATTTCTACAAATTTTTAATTCTTTTGCACTAAAAAATAGCAACATTATTATTTATTTATTCAATCATTATTTTCTTTGTTAATTCGTGTACGACCCCTAAAACGCGAACATCCGACATGATTTTCCCTCTTTGCGAACTCATATCCAGGTATCGAAAAGTGGTTTAAGTCAGCATTTATGTAGTTTCATATCATTGAGACTTTTTGTGATAAATTGCTGAAATTTTGTATATGACCTTATTAGAGACTGGGACATATTTTACTCATTGGAATTTTTTGTACAAAGTCCGTATAAAAATTTAAATTTTATATTTTTTGAAATTTAATCCTCTGAAAATTTTAATCGATTTTATGAAATTTTACACCTTTTCTTACGCAACTTTGTAATTTACAGTATATGTCTATGATCAATATTTAAGGAATAAAAGCCGTGGTCAAGGTTTTTGAGACACCCTGTATATTCACTCTATTAGAAATTAGATAAATTTTTATTTTCTTGTATGCATAGTATAGAGAAAGCATTGTAATCATTAAAAAAATTCTAACTCGAAATTTTGACGAATCTAAACGTTTTAAACTTCTCTGAGTTCGAAAAACACATTTTTGCAAAATGTTTGTCTATCTGTCTGTGACGAAAATAACTTACAAACGCTTTGAACTAGAGAGCTTAAATTTACGGTCTTTTCACCAAACTTGTAGATTTTTATAAAATTTTGAACAGAATCCATTCAGAGGAAGTCTGTCTGCCCGGCAATTCAAATATAAATTAATATAATAACTAAAAAATGAAGAGAGCTAGATGGATGAAATTCAGTTCATAGATATTTTCGGAGTAGAAGTGTAGTTTTATAACAAATTCTTGTATCACTCGGCTGGGAAAAACCTATTTAAAATACAGATTCGATTTTCGGGTGCTGTGAACCACATGCCAGAGCTTAATCGCCAAATCACTTGCCACGATAGATTTATTAAAAATGCTGAATTCAAGTCAAATATTAATATTTCTTAATTCCAATGCCATGCAAATTGTTCTCTGAGATGACATCTTTATTAACGAATATGCGGGAAAATTTTAAAGATGCTTCTCCCTCCAGTTGTCTTTTTAACTTTCCCTACAATTTATGCGTTAATATTAAAACATAATCTTCAAAACGAATGCGAGAATACTATTTAACATTACAGAAAATTGTACAACTATTGTACTAATATTGCATCAACATGACAAACTATAAGAATAAGAAATAATTACAATATTTATATCCATTATCAAACTACCAGGGCAATTCATATTTTGCACAATTCTCATTTAAGTCTCTGTAACCATGGTTACCCTCACCTAAAGCTCAGATGATACAATGGACCACAGACCGAGTAGCTATTAGGCAATTAATTGGGTCACTAATCTGTTGAAATTTGCTGCGTAAGCTACGACACCTTCGAATCGACTGGAACACAGCAACTGTTTCGAATATGATTGAGGTTGCATTAAACGAAATCTTTCGCTTTGGTTTTCAGAATTATAAACAATAAATTATTCAAAAACAATTTGCCATTATTTTTTTTAAATCGAATAGAAAAATAACGAAAACGTTTTATTTCCCAAATACTGCCACAAAGAAAATTACTATTAATGCCAGTTCAAAAATGATTGTTATTGAAATATGCTAAACAATCAAAGCTCTCATTTGATATCAATAAATTTTTTTGAGAGTAATCAGAATGATATTGTCAAGTAAAACTATTCCAACACTATTTATTTTTTATTTATAGTGTCTCAATATTTTTTAAGGTTTAATCTGAAATGAATGATACGAAATATACTATTTTTGAACAAACATAAATTCTTTAATTAATTTTTAATGACTTTGATTATATGAATCTTTTTCTTATCACCAACCAAAACGGGTTTTTTTTTAATTTTTTTTTTATTATTTTTTTTTTTACTTTGAATTCTAGGTTACAGCAATCTTTTTAGCTGCTAAAATACAACTCACCTCTGTTTCATTCTTATATGATCACACACATTTTTGAGTTGAACTAATGACTAACTTGTTTCGATCTTAGGATAAAACTGGCGGGAAAAAATTTTGTAAATTACATTTTCTATGATCAACAATTTCATAAAGTTCTACAAATAGTATATAACATTATATGATCAAATTTGTTTCTAATAACTCTCCTTGTCTTTTTAATAGAATACATTTATATATAGAAGTGTATAAAAAGCTAAAAGGAAAAAAAGTTGGTTTTTTTTTTCAATTTATTTTGAAAAGGACTTTTAAATGGAATTTCTTCTGCAAAACATCCATTAATTTATAATTTTATTTAATCAATTTATTATATATTGTAATAATAAAAAGAATATATGCTTCTATAAACTTTCGAGCTTTTTATATTCCTTTTATATATGATAAATTAAAACATTTCTAACCAAATGGAAAAAGTCTCCACGAAACTTTCTCGTATTCTCTTTAATAAAGATGCTATCCCACTCTCAAAGAATAAAATTGTGAAATCCTCGAATCGGGTAAGCCCCAGAATGTCTTGATTGGCATTGGCTTGCAGTAGTTAAAAAATATTTATCTTTGGCCTTATCTAGCGTTTTTGCAGAATCTATTTTTTTTTATTCCGATAAATTTTTTGGTGATTAATCCTTGATATCTAGTTGATACACAAATACTCGAAAACAAATATAAATTTAACAAATATAAACAAATATAATTTTGAACACTTTTTTTACAACCGAACGACACCAAAATTTGATTTAAAGCTGCAGTTGTGATCACAAAATCTCATATCACATTTCATTTATTTAAGTCATCCATTTTTGTGGTATTGCAAAGGTATACAAACAGCACTCCTTTTACAGAGAATTCTCAGATCTTTTCACAATTTGATATAAATCTACTTTTTAGATGCTAAGCTTGTGCACCAAATTTCATTTATCTAACTCTTTATGTTTTGTAGTTAGCGTGTAAACTTGTACCAAGAAAACAGAAAATATGGAATTACTCAGATTGGAAGTTTGTCCAAAATTTTATTGAAATTTACAAGTTTGGTGGAATGACCAAATTTCATGCATCTAGCTCGAAACTTTTTTGAGTTATCGAGTTTACAGGCAAACAAAAAGATAAACTATGCTTTTTGGATTCAAGAACTGAAACGTGGAGATTCGCCAAAATCTCGAATTAGAATGTTTTGAAAATTATTGTACTTTGTCTTGTACACTTCGTATACAAAAAAAAAAATCCAAATGAAAAAAATTATGAATGTTTGTTAAAAACAAATAACATTGATGTATTGCTTATATTTTTGTAAATGAAAATGGAAGACAGAAAAACTACAAGTTGATTTCAACCAATTATTTTTGTTTGTTTGTTTCTTATGGCTCTTGCTACTGACAAGCCCGCTGTTACGAAGACAGCGATTTAAGCCTGAGGGGAACGTCTCTTATTTTTTATAGCAGCGCCAACTAGGGCCAAG
The DNA here is from genome assembly GCF_947563725.1 of Argiope bruennichi. Taxonomy (NCBI): domain Eukaryota; kingdom Metazoa; phylum Arthropoda; class Arachnida; order Araneae; family Araneidae; genus Argiope; species Argiope bruennichi. The sequence goes on from NC_079156.1 coordinate 113,399,981, forward strand.
AGTACGACTTTGCCACTCACGCATCACTCATTCGCTTGCACAACTCCTTTTTACAGGAGGGCGCATTCACACATCTCACAGATAGAACAACAGAAGAACAACCATGCCCAAAACGGGACTCGAACCCGGGACGCCCAGATTACGGGGAAGACGCGCTACCCCTATGCCAGGACGCCGGCCCAATTATTTTTAATGTTTTTTAACATGATAATTTAGATTGGTATATTTCCAGTAAATTATGCGATGTATTATGTAAAACATTTTTTTTTTTTTTTACTTACAAATGGTAATCACAAAATCTTTATTTGAAAAAGATATAATCTAATTAAAATAAGCTTGTGTTTAAAATAAGTTAATAAGTTAATAGTTTAAATAATAAGTTTTAAGTTAATAGTTATAAGTTTGTGTTTAAAATAGTTTAATAAGTTAAAATAAGTTAATGTTTTTTTGCGTACCTTTAGCAATATTGAAGTTGAAATAAAGAAAAATTGCTTTTTTGGAGGCAAAAGCAAACTTTTCAATTATTTTAATATAATATTTTTAGGACTAAACTTTGTTCTGTAAGTTAGTTCTCAAAGAATATGACAAGTGATGCAATCAAGGCGGGCAAAAGCACCACATATGAATCAACTCTCAAACATTTAATAAACAATATTCCAGGATAACTGTTCGATTTTCTTATTTTATAATTTATTTTTTTGCTTCGTTTTATATTGATCATTTTTGTTTTTAGAAATAAGTGAAATACTAAACACTATGAAATCACTATACTTTCATTGATTAAAGTAAAATTGCCGCTTTTAACAGAAAATATACAAGTCAAAGATATGTTTATTTTTTAGAGTGTATGTATTAATTTGTGATTTCCTGATTTTATATAGAATATATTCCTATGTATATATTCCATATATGTATATATTCTATGAATATATTCCATCATTACATATTAACGCATACATAATATGAGCCGTTTATTTTGAAAGTGGGGCAAGTCCATTTTTGAAAAAAATGGGGATAATGGTAGTTATAGATAAAACTTATTATAATCTTTTTATGCATAAACAATTTATAGCAAAAAGAAAAATTCAGGTTATAGTATTTAGGAGATGGAACTTTTAGCTCTTAATAGTATTGAAAATGTGCCTATTTTGAAAGTGGTGCAAGACCATCTTAGATTGAAATTATTTTTGACCGAATATATTACGGGAAAATGTAGCTCCGGTTCTGTATGATGAAGCAAATATGGCCAATTTGACATCATGTCTGTCTAAATTTGATATTGAAAATCCGTGGTTGCACAATATTTTATAAATAATCAAAAGTATATCTTAATTTTGTGTTTCGATAATAATATGCTTACTTCCAACACCGAGAAATTTTAGTAATATTGGCAACACTCTGGAAAACTTTGTTTTTATTATTAAAAGAGGTTGATGCGACTGAAATATTTCCCAATAAAATGAACGATTACAATAATTCATTAATTTTGAAAGAGAGGCAAGTCCATTTAGTTATAATGAAACTCTTACTTTTTTGAGTCAGGACTGTAAATACTATTGTATTATAGACTTACATTATCTGGTACCACAAAATACAAAAAATATATCCATTAATATTTTCCAATATTTTTAAATTTATTGAAATGCTAACCTTTAAATAACTCACAATAACAAAAATAAAAGGCTCATATATATATATATATATATATATATATATATATATATATATATATATATATATATATATATATATATATATATATATATATATATATATATATATATATATATATATATATATATATATATATATATATATATATTATTATATTATATATATATATATATATAATATAATATATATATATATATTATTATTATTATATTATATATATATATATATATATGTCGATGCTAATAAATACTAACGTATTTATTATTATGATAGTGAACATTTACGAATACATTCGTACGTATTAACATTTATCAAAATTTCGTCAAATAGTAACTCTCAAATGAAAATATCTGATGGCTGGCTGCATAACAAAATACTCCATCTTTAAATATCTGTCACTACCTAAAACAGAATATTGTGTCACTAACTCTTAACTTAGTACTCCGATAGAAACTTTTTTTTATTCCTCACGATGAAATGTCGAAAAAATTGTTGCGACTTTCAAACTGTAAAGTAGGAAAAATAAAGTCTGGAACTGACTGAAAAAAGGCTTTCATCGCGTTTCTTCAAGTGGTTTTTCGAACGAGTACGTGCTTTGAAAAATGGAACTTTACATCTGTCGTCGGACGAGGACTGCGTTTTTGTCTCAACGTCTGAAAGACTCTAAATTCTTTTTAAGGGTTTTAGAAGGTATAAATAACATTTTATGATTTACTCTTTTAATAAATTTTCATAAGACATTCTTGGCAATTTTTATTCCATGCAGTCGTGACGATTTATGGAATTGAAATTTATTCATGGTAATACAATATTTTATAGTATGAATTGAAATGGAAATATGAAACTATGAATTCTCCAACACGAACAACATAGAATCGCATACATCGCATCTGTATTATTCCATGCAATTTGAAAAGCTAGAATATGCTTAATTTAAAAAAGGTTTTTTTCCGGGGGGGGGCTAACTAAGTTGGGATCTGGAAAAATGTCTCTGATTTTGTTAGTTTTATAAGAGAACTTTGGAGTAAGATATGAGAATTTAAAGTTGTTTCTAAACGTTCTTATTTAATTTGCTTTCTTTTATTTATAAAGTTTCGCAATCCTTTTATTTATTCATTTAATCATATACTGAAGTTGTAAAATTTCGTACACTTGAATGACGAAACACTATTTCAATGCTTTCAAAACTGATATATAAAAAATTCTCAGTTAAATAAAATTAATTTTTGCTTCGGAACCAGCATCAAGTTCTATTAGAATATTTGAGAAGCACTGTTCTCGAAATCCGATGATAAAAAATTAATACAAAAAAATTGCTGTTTAGTAAATTAATAAAAATATTTTTTTTAACTGTTTAACTGTTCGCAATTAAATTAGTTTTTTTTTAAAATAGTGAAGTTAGTTATGATAATTGTTAACCAGGAAACTACAACTGTACAAAAGTTATTCATCAGTTAGCTTTGAATTGCTTGTAGATACAGAGACTTATCTAACAAAATATGCTCCAAGAAAAACTACATGCATTTATTTTATTAGCTGTGTATAGTTATTTGCTATATAAATACTGTAACGTAACTATCAGAAATATTTAAATAATTATAAAATTTTATATAGTCTTATTGTATGTTTTTTTTAAATTTATTAATAAAAATTCAACAACTATTGCAAACTTTGTATAAAATTAGTTTGCGATGTTCGGAGTAAGTTGTTTTTAATGCATTTAAAAAATTTAGTATTTACGGAAAAGAAATAAACTCCTTAATTCTACAGTATATGAAAAAAAAAACACTTTTTTTTAGAAAAAGTAATTTTTTTTCAAAAGTTTCCATTGTAAGCTATTCAAATCTCTAAAAAGGCAACTGAAAGAGTTCTAAACGTTCGAATTTAGATCTGCATCACAAAATGAGAGTGTAATTTAAATACCATTAACCTCCAGATGCACGGTGGCCTGGTGGTAAGAACTGGTTTACAGCCCGATTCTATCCAGTAACTGTTTCAATGAACGTACTAGTCATTAAATCTGATTTAGTAATTCAAACATCCTCTGCTGATATAAAAAATAAGACACCACATCAGATGTCATTTGATCAGGTTCAAAATTTCAGTCTATCCCAAAAATGTTTGTTTGTTGTTTAAAAAAGGAGAAATAATAATAACTGATTTCTAAATCAATCATGGGGATAATATGGTTTTTGTTAATTTCTTATGATATTTCTTTTATTGTAACTACTCCCAAATATCAATGATGATAATCCTTCCAATCAAATATTTAAAACCCAGCCTTTCTGTTATATTAAGTAACTATTAGACAGAAATAATAAATATCAAAAGGTAAATAACATTATAATTATCCATATCGTCAATTTTATTAAAGACGCAATAATAACATTCTGTGTTAAAAATCTTACATGCACATAACCAATTCCTGACTCTTAATGTATGAATATTAATAAAGGAATCCCTCTCTCAGAAGAATTTCTTTGCTCCAAACTTTCAACAAGGGGGTCGATTAAATCGAAATATACCATTCGTAATATATCAGAAACGAATTTCATAAGTTAAACAATTAACTCAGTTCAAAATTATCCTAAATTCCCTCCGTATTACACTTAAATGAGGACAGAATTTCAGTATCAATTTTCTTTGTGTTAAGAAACAGGCATGAGAAACATCAAGTGACTCATATATCTAACAATTAAAGTGCCTATTTATGGAAATTAGTAATATTTAATTGGAATTTTCTGCAACCTAATCCTCATAGGATGTCAAATTGAAAGATTAAAATAACCATTTCTGTAGAATTAAAATTTAAAAAAATTGTCATTCTTAATGCATTTGGGTTGAATAAAACTCAAACAAGTTCGTTTGCGTGTAGCTTTCCTACTTCCCCTCTCGTGGGATCGTTGATCTTTTACTGTTGTGGTTAATCTTTCTATATATTCTCAAGAATCCTTGCACTAACTTTTAACGTTTCGGCGTATATCTTTGAAAAATAAATGATGAAAAATAATGAATCATTCATCGCAGATGCTTGAGCTTGATTCCAGAAATTGAAGTCTCCAAAGGTTCTTTATAAAATGACGCGCGGATCGAGAATACAGACATAAGTGGGTATAAACAACAGGAAAGGAACATAAAATTCACTAAGGAAAAGGATGACAACTACATGAGACTGTTTGAAAAATAAAAACAATTGGGAGCCGAGAAAAGGAAAAGAATACACTAGACAAAATGTACAACATAGGTTTAATGGAATACAAGATAATAATGGCACAGTATTATTTTCGTATGAGTAACACATACAAAGCGAGTACAACTTTGGACGACAAATCTTTTGAACACTTAATTCAGTAGCAACCGATAGTTGTCGCTGAAATATCATACACTATGCTATTGCATCTGTCATTTTAAGTACGATATGTCTTTTATTTAATTCGTTGACAAAGACCCCCATCCCTCCTTTATTTCAATTTATGTTCGCTATTGTTACGTACCTGTGATGCTGCTTCCCAGCATAATTGGTTCCATAGGAGGTCCCAGAGCTTGGCAACATACTTGGTGACCATTTGGTGACTTGGCGACGAATTTGGTGACTTTGGCACCAAAATAGATTATACCCCGAAACATCGAGAATTTTCCCGATCCATCCAGTTGAAGCCGAATTACACCTCGAACTTTCCTGATTGGTTGAGAGGCTTCTAGCCCCGCCTCCTGAGACCTATAAAAGGAAGCAGCCGCAGCTGCCGGGCAGTCGTGAACCAATGGAGTCAAAGAGTAGACAGAAGCGACGGTGAAGAACTGGTCTTCCAGGGATAAGCGGAGCAGCGACGGAGTCACGCTAGTGCTGAACTAAGCTGTGCGCTACTGTCTGCAGTAGAGAGTCTTGTATGGTGCTGTGTATGCTGCTGTTGTATGCTGCTGTGTATGTTGTTGTATGCGGCACGTCTCGGCTGAAGATAATCGTCTTCTGTGCTGTATATAGTTGTCGTCCTTGTGCTGTCCTGTGTGTCTTCGTGTAAATAAACGTCGTTGTTTCATTTTCTACTGCCGCCTGCTGATTGAGTGTTCTCCACACCATATAACTCCCACTATCCAAACGAACCCCGGGAAATTTCGCAACACTATCTTAATACTTAACACACTATCTTAATCTTAATTCTTAATCTTTAAGTTTGTTCTGTTCTAAACGTTCTTTGTTTCTGTATGTCTGATCCTACCGTAGAGTTTGTGAACGTTTTTTGGGAGCTGTTTTTTGTAAAGTAAATTTTAAAAAAAAATGTTTGCAAAATTATTCAAAAGGTAATTATACAAAAATACTTTGGAAATACAATGTCGACTTACAAAGTATTAAGCGTTTTTTTTTAAAGATTTTCATAATAATAGAAGCATTGTAAGCAAAAACCAACAAAGGAATTTAATGTACGACTTATTTCCACAAAAATTATTATAAAAATGCTACTAAAACGAGTGAACACTTTTGTCAGAAGCAGTGATGTATTCATAAGATCCAAGACACATCGAATTAGGCAACTTCTTCCAAAGTTATCTCTACTTATAATAAAGATGAATGTGCGCATGTGTGCCTGCAAGCGCTGATGCTCTACAGGCTGAAAAGTTTGATTTAAAGTTTTTAAAACTAAAAAAAGGAAGGTTTAATATTTGTGTAGTTTATAACTAGTGATAACTTTGTACTGGATTGTAAAAAAATGTTTACAATCCAGTGAAATTTCGAGCATGGCGCTGCTGTCACGTAGACACTAGGAATTTTGCACAATCCATTTCGATATGCAAATTTCCTCGTTAGTGCGTGGCTGCAGCGCCAATATTTCTTCTATCGGCAACTTTTGGTACTAATTTGTTTTCTACGAAATTTAACTTCCCATGCCTTCCATAGTCTTCATATGAAATGTGGTTTCATTTCGTTCGTTCGTTCGTCTTAGCTGCAAATGACATCAAACAGGGAAAGTTATTTTATAGCCATCCTGTGTTTTAAAGCTTACGAAGCATTCTTAAACTCCCTTTTATTCAAGTGTGTTTCCATTATTTTGAGAACCACCTGTAATTTCCATTCCTTCATCTCTTCTTAACAAAAAAAAAGAAAAGATCTATCCTTTCTTTTAATTTAATTTGATTTTTGGTACAGTCGAGTCACCTACCGTAGAGCTTAACACTGACGATTCAATGTGATCAAAGATTCTTCATCTTTTAAAAGAAAAACGCTCTCCGTCAGAAATCTTCTATTCTTCTGAATTATTGAAGAGCAAAAGAGCTCATTAACTTAAAAACTCCTCTTACAAATTCTAATTACAGCTCGAGTTATAACTGATTTGCACCGAAACTTAAATTGGAATGCTTTTCCCGCTTTTTTGTCTCTGTTTCTGTCTGTTAAAACTGTTAAGTATAACAAAAATAGAACGAAGAATTTCGGGGAGAAAAAAAGAGGCAATTTTCCATTCATTCTTGAATTTTTTATTGCATAGAAGTGTGAAAATAAGCCTTTATTGCCGTTTGCTAATTAGAAAATGCTCGTCTCGGATTATTGTTCCACTTAAATGAGCACAACGATGTTTCTAAATTAGAATTTAGGGACTTTCAGCGAATGTTTCTGAGAATAAGAAAGCGGGAAAATTATTTCTCGACTCAAAATACAAACGCGTGTTCCGAATGTTGTTTTTTTTCCTCTTATTTTGTGAAATGATTCGGCAATGGATTACATTTTAAACAGCGAGTGGAGTTGTGGAAAACGGAAATGTGTCTTTATTACATTTTAATTCTGTTTATGCTGGTTTGTTTCACTGTTTCGAAGCCGAAATGGGAAAAGTTATGATTTTAAATTGCAAATAAAACAAAGAAAATGCATAGAAAATTTACGAATGTGGTGTAAAATTAGCAAAATTAATTAAATATTTTATTGAAGTTGCAGTGACAGAACTTAATCCCTTTAAATTACCGAACTATTTTCAAATTAATTATAAAGAGTGGTCGTTGTTATTAAAAGTAATATAATTTTCTTTAAATTTTGTCTTTTCTGAAAGTCGTTTGCTTAAACGACCAAAAGCCAGAATTATTTAATTATGCAGAATTTTGTATTTCTACTGCAATAAAAGTTAACTCAGAAGCTGTAATTTATTCCTTCATCGCAAAAAGTTCAAAAAAAATGTTTAACAAAATTGAAGGTTATATTTAATAAATATTTTTTTTTAATTATTTTTTCTTACCTTTTTGATTTTTTAAATCTAAATATGTTTTATTTGTTTGATTAATCTCGCTGATGCAATAAATATGTATGTGTACGTATGTTTGGTCTATTCTGGTTTCAGATATAACTCTGAAATTTCAGCATAAAAAGCATTTATATTAATCCGAAATATGAAAATATTACATCAGCCTACAAACGAGCTTGTACACAGTATATCTTTAGTGAACAATTCAGTTTTGTTACATGTGCGTTCCATTATAAAGTAACAAGAAGGCTATTTTGGAAACAGTCTGTTAAGTTTCAGTCACGGTCAAATGATGAGAGTAATACCAACTCTTCCCCAAACTTCCATGCCACACTAACAGATGACTGCTTGTTCTAAATGTATGTAAAGTGCAACAGGCCCAATTGCAAGGTGGGGGAATCTGAATTTGAACAGGAAACCTCTGACCTAGAAACCGAAACTTTAGCTATAGGCCACCGCTGCTTATCTTTAGAAGAAGATTATTTATCATGAAACTTAAAAACAGTAATAAATAGAAGTAATTAATAATAAGAACTATTTGCTAAATGTGTCTATGTGTCTAAATGCGTGTGCATCTCTCTCTGTCTCTGTGTGTGTGTGTGTATGTGTGTGTGTGTGTGTGTGCGATCTGAAAATATTGCTCTATTTTATCCATATATAAGAGTATAACCACGTCGGCCTGTTGGCAGAGACACGATATGCCTCCTATCAGTAGTTCACTTCATTTTGAAAATATCGTATATATATATATATATATATATATATAAAGAGAGAGAGAGTTTAACTTCGCTTTATTCCATCCGGAAGGCGTATTAGGTACAAGAAGCTATGATTTTAGCATAAAGTTAATATGGGTTAAATTAAGATAAAAATTGGGAAATTAATTCCGATTTAAATTAGATTTTAAAATACCATTATAGATATATTTATCATATTTTATCTAGAAAAGAGACACGGGAGATCTTCCCGTGTGCCCCTCCCTCCATGCAGATCTAGACTCACTTTCAGGGGATATCTTATCTCGGCAAATTTCATCCAAAACTTGCCTATCACGTGGATCACATTAAATCCTCCGGAATAGTGATTGCAACAAATTCACCTGCAGTGTTGCAATGCATAAAGGAAAATATACGTTTTCTTTTTACTAAAAGAATATAAAGTTGTTAAATAAAGTTGAATAGAGCTATATGAAAAGGGAAATAAATTACTTTTGTTGTTTATACATGATTGAAAGTCACTTAAAAAAGTATTCAACTTAACACTGAGGAAATGTACGAAACATTAAAAAAAAATGGAAGCAAAAATTGTACTTTTAAAAAGTTTTGATAAAGGTTAATTGTTTCACTAACAATAGAATGAATACAGAAAAAAATGGAACAGATTATTTACCTTTTTTTTACTTTTAAATTCTGGGTAAGCAACCAAAGAACAATGTGATCATTTCTAAAGAAAAGAACTTTTTTTTTCAATCCATAACATGTAAATAGGGAAAAAAAGTTAAACCGAGGTTATTTTTCTATTTTTTAAATAGGAAGTGCTTGTAAGTACAACTTAAATGTTTTAATTGCCCTAGGATTTTTCTTGTCAAAGAAAAAATAGATTTATGAAAAAAACAATGTTTTTTTTCTGCTCAGACTGTTTAAACGATATGGGGAATTTTAAGCACCTCCTATACAGATTTCGCTTTTCTTTGCGTTTAAAATTAAGTATAGTGTTACAAACGGTTTCAAATGTTTGAAATGTCGTGCTTGTATTGGTATTTATACCTTATTTTTAAAAATCATAATTTTCCTAAGAAATTATTTTTTCTCTGAAAAAAAATCGCATAAATGTAGTTGTAAATCAATATGACTTCTTGTTAAAATATATATAGATATATAGCAAATGAGTTTTTAATCTCTTACTCTTTAAATGAAGAAAATTTCAAGAACTTTTTTTTAAAGTTTGTAGAATTTTGTCAATTCTTGAAATTATAAGTTTATTTTTGTAATCAAATGTTTTTTGAATTGATCACCCATTTGAAGACATTAGATTGATGAAATTATTGATTGTTAACATAGATTCAATAATCAAAATATAATTTTATTTTTATTTTATATTTTGATTTACATCAAAATATAAATTAAATAATAGAGAGACCATTGTGATGGCAAGCAGTTTTGTGCCACAAAATGTTATAGTAATTTTGACATTATATTTTCGTCAAATTTGGCGACAATCTGCTTATAATTAAAATTTGCATAGTATAATGATATCTCCAAATTATGGGTTTTCTCATGAAAATTTTTTTAATATTTCGCTTTTTTGCATTAAGGCCAATGATGTAATAAAGATGGGGAAAAACAATAAAAATTACAACAAACAGAGCTTAAATTTAAATTTGAAAAAACTGTTTTTAGCAGCGCAATAATTAATCCCAAATGAAACACAGAAATTCATTAGAAAGGAAAGCAATAATTCATCAGAAATGAACAAGGACCATTTTATTAGGCTTAGTAAAAATAAAATGCATTAAACATAATCTCATTTATTATATTGTTATAATTTTATCTACATAAATAAAAGCGAAACTCAGTTTTTTTCTCTTCACTACACAAATCTAAACTATTATTTGCAAATTAGATCAATTTTTCATGCGAAAATTGTGAAGCATAACTTAATGAAAATTTCAGGACAAATAATTATATAATTCTTTTATTTATTAAAAACTATGTTTCAATTGAATCTGCCCAATGATGGCTCAGGTCACAGCATAGTTACTCTCAAAATTTATTAAACTATCCAGGGGGGGAAAAAGTTACTAAAATTTAGTTAAAAATTTCAACAAAAAAATTGTAGTTTTCTGTTATTTCAAAATTGACTCAAAACAAAAATATTTTTTTTTTTTTTGCAGATTTAAATTTACTTTTAAAATGGTTGTCTTCAGATTCCATGTTGTAAACTAATATTTAAATTCTAAGTTCTAATGTGTACTTTGTATAATTCTATGAAAAATATTAATAATCTATGGAAGAAAGCAGATTTCTGTGGCCTTTTATTAATAAATAAAAATGTAAATAAAATTAGAGTTCTGTGGTCTCAAGATTTTTGAGAAAATTCTAAATTAAAAGATATCTTCCCCTTTTTTTTTTTTTTTTTTTTTTTGGAGAAAATTTAAGAGATTGTCGTTTTTTTTCTAGAAAATTTTTAATTAAAAAAATCATTTCATTTTAATTAAAAATTAAGATGCAAACGATACTGTGTTTGGATTTCTTCTAATACTAATATTAAACATATTTTTACTTCATCGTATTAAATGCTTACGCCAAAGTAGCTTTCAATATTTGATTGAATATATCATAACTTTGTTATAAATATTTTTTAAGAGTCAAACAAGCTTAAAAATATAAATAAAAATATTTAATAAAATTTTTATGATAGTTATTTAAATATGAAATACTTCATTAGAAAACGCATAAAAAGTAATTTCATCATATCAGTTAATAAATAATAAGTTGCAAAAAGTCTAATTTGGAGAAGTAATAAATATTAAGCAAATGAAATTAATCTGAGTTTCACAAACCTTAAAGTTTTCATTTAACAGAATATTTGACTTTCATTATTTAGAATAATTAAATTTTTTCAAACGTTAATATATTTGAAACAGAATAGATTTTATCGCTTGTCGTAAATTTTTCAGAGTATACTAACTCAAAATATTAAGAATAATTAATATTTCACTTTAATTATATGAAAAGATAAAAAATGATTTCAAGTAATTAATCCAATTAATTTAAACATAGCACGAGCAACAATTTATCTTAAAATAGAAGGAGTATATTTATTTGGCATTTTTTTCTTATCTGTATTTAATTCCTTTCTCTAAGAGAGTATTTAAGAATTATAAGTAAATAATAAAATTATTTCTAAAACATTCATTAATTTGAAGATTTCAATTTTTTCCAGCTTTTTTTTATAATTCAACTCCTGACAAGCTATCATTTTAATTAGTTGCAGGAACTTTATTTTAGATGGATAATTATCTGGACCAACAGTGTACACGTGTCTTAATTTCGAGGCAATTATTTTCATATAATTAGCAGGTGTGTTTGTATTCAGTTTTTCAAATCAAACTCACACGTTAGTTCTCTAAGAAAAATATAACTTTTTTTTCCAATTTTTTTCCCCACTTTTTTACTTTTTTAAATTTTATTTTGAGCTCATTATTAAAAGCAGGAACACTCTCAGTTTACTTATTTATTTATTAAAATAAAATCTGTAAGCTGTCAAAGCGATATCTTTATTTTGCTCAAATTAAAGAGAACATGTTGGTTTTAGAATTTTTTTTCTTAAAAGCCGTTTGCGTATCTGTCGCTGTTTTTATTGCTGTAAGAGATGTAATCAGAAATACCTGACTTATAATTGTTTCTTTTAAAATATTTTTATATTGTTAACTTTTGCATCAGTTCATATTATTAAAAATTATTTACAATTAAATAGGGCAAGATTTTTATTTTCGTAATAGATTTTAAATGTGTAAAACTCTATACTTAAAGATTATAGAAATTCTTCCAGATAAATTCATAATAGTTTTCACATACCATTGTTATTATTTTGGAAGTATTTTAAAAGATAGTCAAAGTATCCCTGCTTTGTAAATTTCATTTAATTTCAAATTAATTAAAATTAATCATCATTTCTAAAAAAGTGGATGACCAAACAGAAAAATTGACTGTTGCGCCAACAAAAGTGAATTAATTATTTCTCTGAATGAGCAAGAACTTAATTGATCAAATTCTTCAACTGCTAACATAAGCAGTGTTAATATATTCTGTATTTAATCGAATGTTAAATAAAACTATTCAGTTTCAGAAGTATTCCAAATTTAAAATATATAATAACCCAACACAAATGAAAAAAAAAACATCAACTGTTGAGTTATTAAGAGGAAACTGTTTTATAAACTACTAATATTCTTGAAGAAAAAAGCATTCAGAAAATGTTCGAAATAAATTACATCTCCGTAAAAACGAACATCAAAGAGATTCTTACAGAACATTTTTAAAATTTTACAGATCTTACGAATATAAAGCAAAAATACCTTCGGTTATAAATAAAGTTCTCTTCCAAGATTTATTACTTTTTCTTTCCAAATCAATATATTTCATCTAGAACATCTCATACCATTTATTTCACTGCCTTCAATCTGATTCTATTTCATTCAATTTCTTTAATCGAAGACTCGCCTCATATCTTTTTAAAATAGAATTCTTTCGAAGGTATTTCTTGCATAAAAATGAAAACGATTCTTTTTTTATATTTCAGATGCATGACATCTTATTTGTGAATTAAATTCTTAGTAAATGGAATAATTTCGTTCAATCTTTCATAAAATCAATATGATGATAATGTGAGTGTCTAGGAAAGTTTTCTGCTTTTTATCTCAAACCTAAAACAAAAATTCTTTCTAACGATTTTTTTTTTTTTTTTTTTTTTTTTGCGTTGTCCATGGAACATCAATACATTTACTCTCTGTGTTTTATATATATTTTGTTTTCTATCAAATTCGGGGGAAATGAATTAAAATTTTTTTTTTTAATTTTTATTAAATAGTAACATTTCGAATAACAATTTACTGATCATTACATTTAAAAGCATTACATTTAAAAGCATAATTCAATGAACAGAGCAATTTACATTTTTGTTGTTTATTGCTCGTAAACATTTAATTATTTTGGTTTGATGGAAAGCATGAGTCATGTGATTAACTGCTGTTATTTGTAGGACTGTTCTGGTCATCTCTCAGTATTTTGTGATTTGGATGCTCTCAATATTTCGTTCTTTGGAGGTTAGTTTTCATGCTTTATATTCCTTCAAAACACTTCTTTGAAAACTGTCTTCTAAGAGGATTCGAACTATATTTTGTTGTCACTAAAATCCTTTAATACTTCTTATCATTTTAGTTTCTTTCTAAAAGCAAATAATCAATCATATTGCAATAAATTGCTTTTCTTAAAAAAATTTCTGAAGTTAATCGTAAATAATTATTGTGTGTCAAAATAATATTTTTAAAATCTCTGAAAGGAATATAGAGTGTGTTATAAAAATTGAGTATTTAAGTATTGGATAAATAAAGGGTCATTTTTACCTAAAACAGGTTTTTAAAAATTTAAAAAAAGGTTAAAATAGTTTTGAAATTAGGATATTTAATAAGGGTTAGTTAAAACTATTTGTTAATTGTTATTAAAATGAATTTAGAGAAAATTAGAATTATCTGTAATCAATCCTAATCACACGAACTTACTGAAAGAGTGCCTTACCAACAACGCTATTCCGCTGCCGTTCGACGGTTACAAATTAATATTATATAAACTATGCCAAAAGTTTGGGCATTATTTTCTCGGAACAGATTTGTTATTGTTTTTTTTAATATTTTAATGAATTCTTTAACCCTAAAGGTATATTACCGTTATATTGGATTTCATCTCAATTTTCCAGCCCATGTTTTCCACTTATACGAATATTTTACAAAGTATGAGAATATGACACCAAAAGTATCGCAATTGTCTTAGTTATTGTTTTCGAATCTTCATGTTTCATTGCTCTTGATATTCCTGGATTGTGTCAGATATAACAGACGCATGTAAAATATAGAATTATTGGAATTTCAACCGTCTACTTAACTGCATTATTAAGTTGTGGTGCTCATTAATTGATTAATATTGTTTGGGATTTGTAATGTTGCTTCCCTGCGAAAATAGTTCTAGTGTAAGGAAAACAATTTGACAGACAGTTTTGTTGGTTGTTCAGATGCTCCATGAATTACCGCCACTTAAGCAGAAAACTTGGAAACCATTTGGCGACAAAATAGCAGATTTTAGAATTTTCAGGAATTTTGGCGATAGTTCCTTAGGACGCGATTTAAAGTGATATTTCGAGAAACGTCTCTACTCTGTCTCGGAAACTACAAAATTCCATGAGACCGAACTGGAGTCAGTAATTTGAGTTCAGCTCAGATTGTTTATTGAACGAGTTGTCTTTATGAGCGCTTCGAATTTCTTATCATTGATGTGTTACTTTGCGTTCTGCTGTTGTGTATTGCTTGTGTACGTCTTCGCTCTGTTTGGTCGTCTGTGTCTTCGTGTTAATAAACGTCATTATTTGTTATTGAGGCCTGCTGACTATGTCACCATACGCCCACAACAAGCGAACCCGTTGATTTTACGGAATTTTTGGATTAAGTTCAGAATAATATAATTCTAAATATGTTGTCTTCGAACTCCGGGAGGTGATATAAAACAAGGGGATTCTCGACACGCAAAATCCTATGGATGAGTTTTTTGACGATTACAGCATTTCTTTATAATATATGATTTTATCTTCCTATACGAAAAAGTTAAAACATTTATACTTAAAATATATTGACATATGCGGATACTTGCATCTTTAAAAACTTGAATTACATACCTATTTCAAAAGGACCAAGTGCTATCTCTATTGTAATAATAAATTGCAGTTTTCTTTCTCCTCCTGTAGTTCTACAAATCTTTAATGGTTCAGAAAAAAATTCTGACGACATAGAATAACAATTGCTAAATAATAAATTATTTTAAAAAATATAAAAGTAAATATTGAGTTTTAAATTACTTTTCGCACTTTATATTTCTTATTCTACTAATAGTCTGGATGTAAATCAGATGAAAGAAAGAAAAAAGAATTAAAAATAAAGTGAAATGTAAGTCAAAGAAAGATAATTTAATCAATTTATTCGGGGTGAACGCCTTGTGTTTTGTGTCGACACATTGTTCAAGCAATCGTTATTCCTTCAAATTGGATTGTATTAAAACAATTACTTTTGTGACCATTTTATTTTATGAGCATTCATCCTCCGTTTCCCTGATAAATTTTTCTAGAATTAATCTTGCGTCGAATTCAATAAAGGCTTTCAATAAAATTTGAGAACTAAAACTTTTATTTGATTTTAAAATAATATTAAATTTTTGTTTATATGATGATTTAAATTTCTTAGCGAAAATGAAGATTGATTATACAGTTTCTATGCTACGGCAAAACATTTTTATATGAGCAATAATCTACTACTTCTATTCCTATTCTATTATAGATCATCACTCAATTATTATTAAGTTAGCCGCCTTTTTCGACCAGTTGATTAAATGGGGTTAATAATTGTTAAACATTTTAGTTAAATATTTTATGTTACTTAATATTTTCCACGTCAATATATTTATGAACAAATTTTGACGGCCATATAATCCATATTATTATTTCAGAAGTCATAGATCGTTCTGGTCATTGAAATATGCATTTCTCTATAGCTTTTTCAGTCCAATTCTAATAAACAATTATATTAAAATCTGTTGCCAAATGACGATTAACAAATTCGACCTGATTTTACGTCCACATAAGCGTTTTATATGTATAAATGTTAATAAAAAATAATAAATTAGTAAAAAAAAATAAGTAACATCAAAATTTATTTGATATTAAATTTTCTTGGCCCCATATGGTTACGTCATTTAATAAAGCAAAATAATATCTAAATTTTGAAATACTGCAAAGTTGAAGTAATATTAAAAATTTACATTAAAGAAATATATGTAAAAATACGTTGCTATATTTTTAGAGATATTAATTTGAAAAGTGAACAATAAATTATTTCGTCACCAAATTCATTCCATAAAATTTGGAAATAAAATCTCATAATTCAGTACCTAAAAGAAAATTGAAGTACAAAAATTAAAAACTACGAAATATCAAATAATTTAAATGAAAAATTGAAAATACTATAATATGTAATAAGCTTTAAAGTGTCAAGATAAATAAAATATGAAACTAAAAAATTTACAAAAAAAAAAAAAAAAAAGTGCTACAAATTATTGTTGCAAACTCTGCAAATGAAGAAATAAGTGACTACACGAAAAAATAATCTTTTTTTAGATTTTTAAATTTTTAAACGATTTCAAGATTGGTTTTTTCTTTCATTTTCTCAAAGATTTAAGGTAAAATAATTTTCTTGCATTTGTTAATTTTATAAATATTTTCTTATTTGACAAGTAAGAAGCTTAAGACTCTATATATTTCATTTTTTAAGAAAAAGGATCGTCTATTTAAGTTTTAAATAATTCTTTATGACTGACAAATTTGGTTTTAATTTTTCTTTAATGTCATATTAGTGGATGAAGTGTAAGATATATTTTTTCGAGTTCCATTTTTTAATATTTCTATCATACATGAAAATGTATATTTCAATATTAATGAATTGGATAATTACTTCATTTTGAAAGGTTTTTTGAAATAAAAAGGTTAATATGTCTGTAAACGCATCATTGCATTATAGCAACATAACTTATTTTGTACTTCGAAGAAAATCGTGAATTTAATTGATTTATTTTAAAAAAATTACTCCAGATTTTACATGCTAAACCTTTTTTCTCTTAAAACACGTATTATGAATTTTCAAACATATTTATCAATAAATATCAATTGATTCATATTTTCAAAAATAATTATCGAATCTGAAATTATTTCTTGATATCAGCACAAATTTCAAGATTAGTTGCATGTATTTCCCTAAAAAAAAAGATGATTCGTTTCTGAATTTTCCTTCATTGAGTAAATATCAGGAAAATATTTTGCATCAAAATTTTACACAAAGTAATTTATTACTAAAATCTCTTTTTTTTTCTTTTTTTTTTTTTTTCAAATTTTGTTTTAAAGTTACTTTATGGGGGGGGGGCATTCTTTGCAATAATTTTTTTTAGTACATTTCAACAAAAATGTACTTATGCTGAAATTTTTAAACACAGAAAAGCAATTTCTCATAGAATTGATTATAATAAACAATGTCGTTATATTTTATAAAATCAAAATGATGATTGTAAAATCCTTACATCTTATCATTCCTGGTTGTATTATTAATAAATCTTACTATTATCTCATGTTTCATCGTAATGTAAGCATTCATTGTCATTTTGATGGATAATAAAGTTGGACACTGAAACGCCAAAATCATTCAGCTAAATTCTATCATTTGAAATTATCCTTTACTCTGTATTAAATAAGTCAGATGTTTTCCATTTTCGCTACCAGGAAAATGGAATGCTTTCTTCTGTAAGAAATTGTTCACCAAGGAATACGAAAAATGGCTTCTTTTTCTATAAACATTCAATCATTTAGTGAATTGTTAATGAATCCAATTTTTAATTTTACATACATAAACTCTGAGCATATTTGCAATACATCTAAGCATTATATTCTTTACTATATATTATTACTATATTGCGTAGAAAAAGAAGAAGGACAGTCATATTTTGTAAATATTGGTTTATATTTTGATTCTATTGATCTAAATCTCTTTTTTACGTTGTTTAACTATTTTTTCTTTTATCTTAAATGATTGAATTTTGTAAACCATTAAAAATTAAGGAAAAACAGCACTTAACGATTTTTGGTGTATGAAAAAGTAGAACTGCACAAGCTAAAATACTTGTTTTGGAAGATATTGAAAACCTTCAAAGGGGGGTGTTTCATTCCTTTTAATTGATTTTGTTAAGAAAAATATTCTATTTTATAGAAAATCAGCCCTTTAATCATTTTTTATAAAGCTTTGAGAAAAACCTTAAAGGGAATTTCAAAACGGCCAAATTATCGCCAACAAAAATGATGGCAAAGATGTGTGAGAAATTGCAACTAGCTATATATATATATATGTCAATCCAAATTCTGCTTCGAACTTCATAAGAAATCCTAGCAATTAGAGGACCAAAAAGAAGACGGGCACACTTAAAAATGATGCAGCACGATCAAAGAAAAATCTTTCGAGAACTGAAAAAAAACGGATGAGAGTGTTGTCAAAGCTCAAAACAATGTAGGCAACATTTACGTTTCAAGAATTGTCTTCAACTACATAAAAAGCTTCCGAAGTTCGTATTCAGAAAAAAGGAAGCGCCAACATAATAGATTGAAAGATACATTGAACACTGATTGTAGTGAGCTAAATTCTACACGCTCAGAATGAACCTCCATTATATTTTCTGACGGCAAGAATTTTAATTTAAATTGCTCAAATGGCTATACTATGAGCAATGATTCAGAAACAAAGACTTATTCTACCTGAGAGATGAGAAGAGAAAGTTTTACGATTTGGCTATTTATATATTTAAATTTTAAAGAAAATTTAACCTCTTCTTAACCAAATGAATGGAGCAGTTTAGCCAAAGATGGCTCTTGTGCCAGAAAAATACAAACAAACCAAACGATTTGGTTGGAAGTCAAATCTTTGAAATAATCAAAACCCAATGGTGGAAGCCAATTCCCTATTCATAAGATTTTTATTGGCACTATTTAAAAGTGTTTTTATTTTTTTCACAAAGTATGAAATAGTCAATATTGATTTTTTTTTTGTTGCAATTGATTTGTATTTTTTCATTCAAGTTTCAGATATATTCATCTGTTTGTAAATAGGCCTACAAAGTGTTTCTCATTAAATTAATTTTGAAAACATAAGTTTTCTTTATTTATCTAAAACTAATCGTGCATCCTACTTTTTTACGCAGTATAAAATAACAAAGATAAATTAAAAACAATTGAATTTCTTTCCAAAAATCTTTATAGCTCAAATTTACGACGTATTACAAAAATTTAATTGAAAACTAAGAATCAAATACAATTGAAATTCAATGCAAGAGAAAACAACTTTCAATCAAAATTGTAGAGTTTTCTTTGCCAAAGAGAGGTTTTTCAACTCCAAAATTTTTACTATAAAGTCTACTCAAGGATTTATCTTTCTAACAAGGTCTTTCAAGGATTTATCATCTTAAACGACAGCTATACACGTTTAAGCAAGAATGAACAACAATAATGATGAAAATTAATCTTCAAATCCCTATCAACAATTAATTCCCTATATTTAACCCTTATGTTCATTTTGTATAGTATACCATACATACAACTTTATAAAAATAATTTTTACTACCACTATAAAATAATTTTTAACTTAGTTTTATTAAACAATTTTTATTACACGATTTATTTTTTTAATGTTTTTTATAGCGTGAAAAAGCTACCAATATACATTTTTTTTCTTCAAAAAAGCAACGATAAGGGTTAATTGTTCAACATAAATTTAGTGGTGTAAAATAAAACAAAATTAACAGCATTTAATATAATATGATTATTCACCAAATGAATGAGTATATACATATGCCTTTTGCTTTAAATATCATTTAAATAACTAGTTTTAAATATTTGCTCTTTTTTTTCAATTCTGTACGTCTGAAAAATATAATTGCTATTAAAAGATTCTTTTTAATACAAATAATAACTTCTGCATATTCGATTACATTTCCGAATAAATACTTCAGTTCCCAACACCCAGCACTCACAGGTCCAATAAACATTGCTTGTTGAATTCACGTCACTTCGCCGTCATTATTTTTATCCCTTAAAACATCATTCTCGATTTTTTTTTTTTCTTTTGTAAAAATTTTTTTCTTTTCCTTTTCTGGTTGAAAAAGTAAAAAAAAAAATGAATTAATTCTAATTAATTCAAGAATACTTTTGAGCGAATAATTGTTTTATTTTAAGCTCTCATGTCCTGCTAGAAATTTCACGCTTCAAAGGTGGGAATATAATTATAAAGTTTTTGGTATTTTTTTTTTTCATCTTCGCTTCGTTAAAGATTATGGAAGCAGATTTTCAAACATTTTAGCAGGTGAGGGGATGGCAAATTGTTAATTATATTAATGTAAAATGAAGTTATTTTCGAGAATTATTGATTATTCTTGTTGTCTTTCAAACGTTAAGCTTCTGTTTAAAAAAAGTGTTTTACAGTTATTTTAAATTACGCTTAGTCTTTCCTTTCTTTTTTTTTTTCGTCGTACCAATGATATTATTTCTATAAAATAAATGCAAAAGGT
The DNA here is from genome assembly GCF_947563725.1 of Argiope bruennichi. Taxonomy (NCBI): domain Eukaryota; kingdom Metazoa; phylum Arthropoda; class Arachnida; order Araneae; family Araneidae; genus Argiope; species Argiope bruennichi. Next base: position 113,420,796 of record NC_079156.1, read on the forward strand.
GAAGTAAAAATATCTCAGAATTGAGGGGGTTTTTTTATGTAATCTGTTTTATTTTTAATCCCTCAAATTAAAAAAGGATGTCAATTTGTTAAAAAGTCTTCAAAATTATTTTTTGCAGCATTTCATGATTGTGTTTTACAGAAAAATACTACGCAAGGGTTGTCTTTTAAGTATGAGCTGTGAAAAGTACTTTTGTTTCATATATTCAATAAGTTTCATTTTTTAATTGTTGTTGGTCCAACATATACATTTTAAAAATAAAAGTATAGAATTAGTTATTTAGAGAACTGAATAAAGATTTTTTTGAAACGATACATATAGATCGATGATGTAACAAAGTCAGGTAAATGAGTCTGAATATTTTGTACCCACTTCGCTATATTTTGAATCCCTACAATTATAATTACTGTTACATCAGCATTCCAAAACAATGTAGCAAAATTCCAAGAGATAGTTTAAAAAATATTTTAATAGTACTAATTATTATTTAGAACTTCCCCAAATTAGAATAGTTCATTTTAGACTTGCATAGAAAAGGAAATTCTTAAAATAAATAATTATTTTAAGAATGAAATTGATTTTAACTAAAAATATAACTATTTTTAAAAATTAATTACTATTACATCGTAGTAATTACGAATGTAATATTATATCAGCATCTCAGGAGAATGTAGCAAAATTCAGAGATATAGATAAAAAGGATTTTCATGATAATAATTATTATTTAGAACTTCATCAAATTAGAATAATTCATTTTAAACGTCAAAAAAGTCAAATTTTTGTATAAGAAATAATTTTTAAGAGCAAAGTTGATTTTAATTTAAAATATAATTATTGAAAAGGTTTGTTAACTACAATATATTCATTAATTTTTCTAGATTTATATATTTGTACTATTTTCCATATTTTCTGCATTATTAACTTGAAAATTAGATATCCAGAAATGGTTAGGTAGATTCTTTCTTCTAATTCTTAAATGTTAGGTAGATTATTCTTATAATCATTTCCTAATAAATAAAAAATAGTACTGAATGCTGTAAAATAATTTTTAGAAAAATAATCTATCAAAACTTCTTTTTCTCTATTTGGAACCACCATTTTCTTAGAACTCTAATCTGTTGCCAAAAAACATTTTCCTCATTTTCCTTTGAATTTAAATATCGCAGACGATTAAATTTTAAAGCGATTTTTGGCGGAATAAGCAATTAAAACATTTATTCGTGTTTGATTTTTTGAAGAAAATGAATGTCATAGATAAATTAAGCAGACAGATAAGTAGAAATTTTCTGCTTTCCTTTAATTTCATTATCATGCAAAATAACTTCCCTTCAATAACTTCTCATGCTTTTCCCACTAAACTCGTTTTCATCAAATCATTCTGTCATAAAAATGAATACCAAAAAGACAAAACACTCAAAGTTTCCAAATAACAGACAGCTTTTTGAATCATGGATGTTTCCACAGGAATGAATTAAAGAAGAAATTATTCCTAATTAAACTTTGTTTTAAGATACAAACTAGAGCTTTCTCTTGCAACATTAATCAACAAAAGTATTTTCCATTGAAATATATTTCAGTTTTCTTATTTTATTTGGCAACGCTCTTTTTCCGAATGATCAAAATTGTTTTATTTTCCTTTTCGTTGCCATTCTGTTAATTATAAATGAAGAATAATGTAAACAAAAATTTAACTTCGAAATTGAAGAAAATTTTGCAAAGAAAACAGAATCAATGACACCATCTCTTAGATATATTCTTCAAATAATCTTTTTTTTTTTTTTTTCGTTTTTAATGTATTTTTGTGTTCAGTGGAAATAATTGTCGAATAAGTTTCAGAAATTCTTTCATATTTAGATGTTTTAATTGATTTATGCATTTCCAATTATTTTACGCTTTTTTATTATGATCACAATTAAAAACTATAAACCCCCGCAAATTTTACTTAATCACATGTAACATCTAGTGTTCTCAGTTGTAGAAAAATCAATTACAATGATACAATAAATCATTCCATCATCATAATTTTTAAAAATTGCTACGAGAAAAGATTTCGTTCTAAAAATAGCTTTTCAGATAATCATTTATAGTTAATTCATTTTTCAAATATATACATTTCAAGCATTTCTCAGGTAAATTTCATTTTCTATGATAAAATACATATATTGGAATCCAAGGTATAGTTAACATAAAAAATGAGAAATTTTAATAAAAACAGTTTTTTTAATTGTTTTATTGGTTTTATAAAAAAATAGAATGTCTTAATTTTAATTATTTTTTATTTATTCATTTTTAATTATAATTAATTGTTGTAAATACTTAGATTTTAGAAATTAATTGTTCTTACACTGAAAATAAGATGCCCGTTATGCTGAATCAAAATTTAATTAAGTTAATCGATTCACAAATATAATGCTTTAAAAATGTCATAATAGTGTTTTGCCATTAAAAATACTCAAGAATATCGAATTTTAAAATTGTGAAACATAAGAAAGTAAATGAAAATCAACAGCAAACTTAAATGTTCATAAACATAGAAAAAAAATCAAGAAAATATCTAAAACAATCGTTAATACGTCAAAGTTCCCTGAAAGGTAAATTAGATAAACTATTCTTTAGATTTTTTTAAATTTAAAATAAAAATCGATAAAAAAATTTAATCGATGAAAAAAAAAGAATCTAAGAAAAAATTTGTCCACATAAATCAAAGTGAAATCTATTTTTCATATAAGGAATTCCGAAATCCTGAAGAGTTTTGCTTTCTTGATGACAATGAATTATTTTAATATTAACAAATCTTTATTATTAATTAAGCTTTGATCTTTGTTTAGTTTCGCATTAATATGGAAAGCACCATCTATTGATGAATTTGAGAAAAATCTTTTATACGATGACGTCATAATTATAAGTATGAATTAAGACATATTAAAAATGAAAAAGTAAAAAATAATTCAAATAAAATATATTTAAAAACATTTTCATTAAGAAACTATCAATCAGAAAAGAATGTTTCATTAGAAGTTTGAGAGTTGAAACAAATTAATTTCTAAAAATTTCAAACGATGAAGACAATGCTAGTAAGAATTCATTGTTGAAAATTACATAATATTGTCAATAAAAATTGAAACCCGGAATGAAAAATTGGATTTAAAAAATTCTAAGAGCGATGAAATATCAAAACTTTCCACATGAATAAAGTATTTTGAAAATTCAAGTAGACGAACGATTTTTATTTTCTGCTGAACGAAGTTATACAAAGTGACATTATTGTTACCTTCAAAAAACACTTTTTTAGAATGAATTTTCATGATTTAAACTTCTTTATTCTCAATTCTAAAAACACATTTTTGAAAATAATGTTTGTGACTTTGTCCGTAAACACGTTAATTTAAAAGTGAGACAAATGAAAATTATTATTCGCTTCTGTACCAAAAATCTAAATTTCTATCTATTATGTAATAAAGTTAGTGAAGAGAAATTTTATGCATTTGCATGCCCGGATGCATATAAATACGATATTTCAAAATTACAACAAGCTGGTTCAATAAATCTTCGAATATTATAGATGTAAATATAAAAAATCTTCTACGTCAAATTATATTTCTGTATCAAGTTTTTAATCCAAAAAGTTAAATGGGCAAAAATTAAAAATGCACACTCTATCTTCTTCTTTGTGTTATCAATCTAACAAAAGTTGTAAAATATTGAAAAAAAATGTAACAAAATAGTCGAGAAAGAAGGCTTCCTTTAGTTTCATTTTGTTTGACCCGTTAGATTTATCTACTGATTCGAAGTTGTGCGAGAACTATTACAGAGCGAAACTAATTGTTTTTAAATAATGCAAATTAATGAAGATGATACGTAAAAACACACTCTCTTCCTTAGAGAGAGAGGCTGAGTGGAAGAGGTTGTCATTGCTGCTACAAGTAAGAGAACCCTTTTACTTGCCACACTAATGGGAGGATGTTTGACATTGGGAGATAAAATCTGCATCATCCTACCATAGACCAAGGGTAGAGTCTCGTTTACAGGATGGAGATTAAACTTACATTGTCATCCCATAGAACTAGGGTAGAGTCTCTATTACAGGATGGAGATTAAACTTACATTTTCATCTCATACATCCAGAGTAGAGTCTCTGTTACAGGAAGAGATTAAACTTACATTGTCATCCCATAGACCTAGGGTAGAGTCTCTGTTACAGAATGGAGATTAAACTTACATTTTCATTCCATAGACCTAGGGTGGAGTCTCTATTACAGGATGGAGATTAAACTTACATTTTCATCCCATAGATCTAGGGTAGAGTCTCTGTAACAGGAAAAGATTAAACTTACATTGTCATCCCATAGACCTAGGGTAGAGTCTCTATTTCAGGATGGAGATTAAACTTACATTGTCATCCCATAGACCTAGGATAGAGTCTCTGTTACAGGAAGAAATTAAACTTACATTGTCATCCCATAGACCTAGGATAGAGTCTCTGTTACAGGAAGAAATTAAACTTACATTGTCATCCCATAGACCTAGGATACAGTCTCTGTTACAGGAAGGAGGTTAAACTTACATTGTCATCCCATAGACCTAGGATAGAGTCTCTGTTACAGGAAGAAATTAAACTTACATTGTCATTCCATAGACCTAGGATAGAGTCTCTGTTACAGGAAGGAGGTTAAACTTACATTGTCATCCCATAGACCTAGAGCAGAATCTCTGTTACAGGACGGAGATTAAATTCACATCCTTGTTAACGTGAACAAGGATGTTCATATTACATCCTTGTTAATACGAAAAAGGATGCTTCCCATTATCAGGGCTGGGTATAGGGTTTGAATCTGCGTGCCACTGAAAAATCATCAGCGTTGGCTGAATTTACGTCTCAGCATCCTCTGGTTACAGATCAAAATTACCTGGCGCTTACCTCAAATCTGTATATTAATATAAGTAACTCACAACTAAATGATTTACAGAAGAGATATGCTCTGGAGTCAATGAAGCCCGTACTCTACCTATCCCTACCAGCCAATCGGTTCAAATTAAGCTATACATGATAGCCCACGCCCTTTCTAAGTATTCGGGTTCTGGATGACTAAGTTTCGACGATAATAACACCAATAATACTATGATCAGTAATGAAATGGTGTCTACATGCCCATGCACGTCCTGTCATCGGTAGCTTAACCAATGAAACAATACCATCATTTCTATACCCTTAAGAGAAGGTAACACCTGCTTTCTTATACTATTTCTCATCTACATACCGTCATGACCACAGTTTAACAGGGTCATGACGTGGACGATGAGGAGGAAGGTCAGTGATTGACCCCTTTGTGGCTGATTGGCCAGCCATCTCGAAGAGGATGACAGTTCAGTAAATCAGCCGGTGTTATGGACATCATTATGTCGACCACAACAACGATACTGCTTCGTTCAATGATGGCGGAGTGGTCAGCTGTACACAAGAAGAAGTTCCTTCCTAGAGGAACTGAATCAAGAGAAATAAGTGCGCGCATATTGATAGCAGTAATGACTAGGACATTTTGATGTTATAAGCAGTTTAATATTAAGATTAAGCGGTTTAATACTAACAATTACTTGATATCAAATTTCAGATTTCTATGAAATTTGTACAAGGTTTGATGATAGCTGAAAGCTTAACAATTTGCCAAAATGTCGACATACTAACTGGCATTTCATCTTCTTGCGAATTTGTAATCAAAGTAAAAAAAAAAAGTATTTTCGCTCCCCTAATGAAATATCGGTGAAAAGAGCATTTTGTTAGTAACTCAGCATTTCAACAATCAGCCCACAACATCCATTAAAAACTTTACTGTTTCCTTTGAATTTTTAGCAGAGAAAATGTGTTTTGTTTCAAAACACAACAATACTCTCTAATGGGTAATCTGGAAGCTTTAATCGCATTAATGTCTGTTTGGTATTTTACACACCTTAGGGACATCACTGCAAAATTCATTAGTAAACCAAGCCCCTCTCTTAGGTCAATCTGCCAATTAAGAAGATTACGCGATCTTTATTGATTTAATGAGTCTGGATTCGACGGTGTGGGAGTATGGGCCATCGGGGCTGTGTGTAAGTAATTTTGAATTCTACTGGTAAATGAAAACATCAATAGGCCTTGGTTTAATGAAAGTACAAAATTCAAAGAACTCGATGTGATTCTGTTAGCTGAAAGCGAGTCGTTCTTCATTAAATGATTAATGTAATTTCAGTACTTTAAGTAGAGTTTAACTTAGTTATCTCTCTCGTTTGACTTTTTCGTCTTCTAAATTAAAGCCATGCCTACTTTAATGGTATTTTGGAAAGATTTAATTACTGGCGTGGCAGGTAATGGATTAATTCCGCAGTAAAAATTCTGACATTTGTTAGGTAGGCATATAAAAGCATTGTTTTTTAGCAAATTTAAAATTTTCTTCAAGAAAAAAAAAACAGTGGTTACCTAGATATCTTCACATACGAAATTTGTCAAAACGGCGTCAGATATTTCTAAAAGAACAATATCTGATATGTTTCTTGCTAATTATAAGCAAACTTTCAAAAACTTCTTATAAATAATTTATGAAAAGTTTTGATTGAGGATTTATCCCAGTATATAAGCACAAAATCTCCCTAAACATTTATTATATTAACTATAACTGATTATATTTATTTTGTGGTTACTTTACGTATATAAGGCATTTTATTCCTTTTATACAAATTCTTAAATATTCATTTTTTTTATTTTTTTACTTTCTCGTATACGATCAAAACAAAGAGAAATTATTGTAACTGTAAAAAAATTCTGAGCTAAGAATAATTAAAAAATGAAACATAAATATTGTTGCATGATCTTGCGTCAAAAAATGTTATATCTGTATCAACTTTTGGCAAACACTTACTAAAGAAAAATCTGTCTATATGTCTATTTATAACCATTTGAATATGATCACTCACAGAAAAACTGCAGTAGATAATAGAAATTGAAATATAGTTTTAACACAAGTAGTATGGCTGAAAATTTGTATCCGTTTCATAATTGATTTTCTGACTTACTTTATTCCTAAGCATATCAAATGGATCGCTAAAATTGGAACTTAAATAAAGGAAATTTGGTGCGAGTTCTTGGCAGTCTTAAAAGGAATCAGTTCCAAAATTAATTTTTAAAAAATTGAAATCTGCTATCTCAAATTTCAAGTTATCATGTGAGAAAAATTTTTAAATCATATGGTATCAATCTGTCAGAAAAACATCATGTTCTCACATGATTCATATTTTGTAATCACCAACAATAAGAAAAGCTAGGGCTTTTAATAATCACAAAATCAATCGAGTTCTAAAAATTTTTTTCTCGAGTAAGGATTTTTTTTTCATGAAAAATCAGTTTAAACAGGTTTTAAACAATCACATGACTATCAGATTACACATGCGTCGATATTTACAAAAGCGATGCCCCCTCCCCCAATCTCAAAATTGCCCATGTTCCAAAATACCTCCTCTCGCTGTTTCACGTTCATTCAAATTTTCTTCTCTGTGTTCCTTCAGGCGATAACTTCTTACGACCCTGCCCTTTGTTGGCCAGATAGGAGAATTGGGTACATGGCAGACATTCGCACCAAGTTGTAACTTTCTGTTTGCGATAAGTCGTTAAATGTGACAACCTTCTTTATCATGTTCTAATAACCCTAAAAGCCAAAAATTGATGCCTCAAAAGCGATAAATGTCTAGTTTTCTGCCCATGTCTTTTGTGGCTTCAAACAAAACAACATCATGTTGTCACATGATGAAACAGACGAAGCCTAAAACGCATACTTTATTACTTCACTATAGTATTATAAAGCTTAACTCGTCGTGTCATGTATGCATAAGAGTAAATCAAGCATGAAATACTTTCGCTTTTTGTTTATTTTTTTAAACTAAAACTGAATATTTAACAATGTATGCTCGACTCATTTTAATAAATTTTGTTAGAGAACTCAAAACTACTTAAAATTTTCATACTCATTAAACAATACCTATGCTATTTGTTTAATCATTCATTTAAAAAAAATGTATTTAAGAGTATTATTTAAATTATAATATCTAATGAATTCAAGCTTTAAAAATGCTCTGTTTAACTATAATAATTCCAATTTTTCTATTTTAATTCTAGCATATTTAATGCGAAATGTAAGAAAAACCTGAAGCTCAATTCTTTTGCTATAAAATAATTTTGACTAGCAGACTTATATTTAAATTTGCTAACATTTTTATATGCCAAGAATTTTTATGCCCTCTTTTCATGCATAAACATTAGTTATAAAATTATTTCTCGTACTTTTTTACTGTCATCTTCAGCCGTTTACAGAAAAATTATCTTTTTGCATCCATTCATATTCTTATCTGTCTAACTCTTTTATACATGGATATCAAAAATAATTCATTAGGCTTACTTAAGGAATCTCTCAAAACTTTTTAAGAAAGGTAAATAATTTTCCACTTATTTTCCTTTGGCTTTCATTTTTGTGCAAAACTTCTAAATGTATGAGTTTATGATAATAAGAAAAGAGGCATAATATTGTCTGACAATAAAAATTAGTTTTAAAAAATTATTTATTATATAAAACAAATACTGATATATCCCTATGACCGCTATTCTACTTTTCATGTATTAATACATTCCGGCGATTAATCAACAGAGATCGCATGCTAATAGGCTTTTTTCGTAACTAATGTTCGCCTGTAGCATGCTGTTAATATTTCACAATACCATAATTAGAAGATATCTGAGAAAATTTGGAAAACCCATTCCCTGTTGGTTTAACAAATGAACATACTGTTCTTTTCAGTACTTTTCGACAATTCTAAAGGGGATCCCAAAAATAAAGCAAGATTTGATTTTCCACCATTCGTGCAGTAAAGTGTTGGTAACCCTATTTTTAAAAAAATACATATGGCAGCTGATAGTTTAGGATTACTAAAAATGGAGTGTTCCACGTTAGAACAATGTGTTTTCATTGTTGAGCAATCTTTCAAAAATAATGAAAATCTTGCGGCCACAGTTCGAAAATTTGAGAATTGGCCCCCTAGATCGGGTGATTTAACATCATTGGATTTCTTTTTAAGGGGTTGATTATTTGAAATCAAGGATCTATGCCAATAAGCTCAGAAGCAGACGTGCATTGAGGGAGGAAATTTAAAGCTGCATCAACGAAATTCTGCCACATTTATGCAAAATGGTTATGGAGAATTTCGACAAAGGCGTGCGTATATGCCAGCAAAGACGTGGACACCATTTGTCTTCTGTGTTATTCCATACATAAACCCTATCCTGCGTACTTTACGATTCAATAAAAATATAACAATCTAAAGAAAAAACTGTTTTTTATTAAAATCTTGCATTAATGTTATTCTATCATGTAACACTCCCTTTTCACTAACTCTAAACTATTAGCTGTCAAATGGTTTTTTATTAAGGTTGCCAACACTTTATTGCACGAATGGTGGTAAATTCAATTCTTGCGTTAACTTTCAGAACCCTTTACCTCCCTAAGGGGTAAGACGCTGAAGGATCAGCACATTTCTGGAATTTTTCGTCATTCTTTGACCTTGATTTTCGCCCCATCAGACACTTTTATTCCATTTGTATGCAAGTGTCGTGTCGTTTCTGATGGTGCTAAATTATTTTAACCCACTGAAGGGCTATTTTTTTTCTAGTCATATTATGCTAAAATATTTTTAGGCTTGAAATTAGAATAAGAAAAGTTATTCATTTAGATTATTAGATAAATTTTATTTGATTAATTAATTAATTTGGTTAATTAATAATTAAGTAACAAATCAAGACACATCATTTTGTGAAAGATAAAGAACTGAAGCATCTGAGTTTCTGTCTTTCTAAAAGATTTTGTCAAAACTGATGCCAACCTACACAAATTCATACAAAGATTGATAAATTTAAGGGGAAGCATACTTCCCACGGCTCTAGAAAGGGTTAACTCAAAATTGCGTATAGATTGCTTATAAAGTCTAGTTCAAGTGGCAAAAAAAATCTTTCAGAATTGCACGAAGAATATTTTATATAACATCATTAAATGGGACCGAAATTATCCACCAATCTTAATCTCAAAAGGCTATCAAAAATGCAATAACAATAAAAAAAACTTTTTTAAATTAAAAAATATATATACTATTATTTTGCAAAAAAAGTGAATCATCAAATTTTCAGAACAGAAACCTCCTATTTATTCATCATAATTTAATGTTTAATTTCCTTATCTTGAATAAAAAAATTCTCTAAAGTATGTTATCGGTAATTAGAATCTTTTCCCACAATATTACGAGTTATCCGTAGTTTTTACGCCTCCTAAGTCTTTGAATAATCCAAGTTCACATCACTGTTAAATGTAAACATCTCCTCCTTTTATTTTTCCTTCACTCCTATTTTGACTAAATAAAAGCATTCTGACGTATAACTAAAAACGCGGAGTGCTTTCGAATCCGAGAACGAAAAATATTTTGTAATTCATAAAATGTTTTTTTTTTCTTCTTCTTTTCTCTGTCTATTTTTGAATCCGATACATTAGAAAAACAACAATCTAGATAAATGAAATTTGGTATGTTGCCTTTATAACAAATTGCATATGTAATTCAAATTTTAGGACCTATCAGCCAATGAGAAGATGCCCAAATTTGTAAACATTTCTTTTTGTATATTATATTGAAGCTATATGCGAATCGGCTGAGTTCAGGAGAAAACATTCCACCTGGGAGTGCTGATAATTTAAAATAAGAAAAAACAGGGGAGAAAAGATTTAAATATTAGATTCAATTCATTTGATGATATATTTCATTTATATTTTATATTCATATATTTATATTATATTATATTATATTCATATATTTATATTATTTATATTATATTATATTATATTCATATATTTATATTATTTATATTATATTATATTATATTCATATATTTATATTATTTATATTATATTATATTATATTCATATATTTATATTATTTATATTATATTATATTCATATATTTATATTATTTTATATTCATATATTTATATTATTTATACTATTTTATATTCATATATTTATATTATAAAATAAGAAAAGACAGGGGAGAAAAGATTTAAATATTAGATTCAATTCATTTGATGATATATTTCATTTATAATTTATATTCATATATTTATATTATTTATATTATATTATATTCATATATTTATATTATTTTATATTCATATATTTATATTATAAAATAAGAAAAGACAGGGGAGAAAAGGTTTAAATATTAGATTCAATTCATTTGATGATATATTTCATTTATATTTAATATTCATATATTTATATTATATTATATTCATATATTTATATTATATTATATTCATATATTTATATTATTTTATATTCATATATTTATATTATTTTATATTTATATTTTAAACATAATGCAAATTCGAGTTGATTCAAATAAATGGATCATTTCTGAATTTTGAAAAAAAAACAGTTATATTCTTAGCTGCAATATAAAGCAAAATAATAGGGCTGCAAATTTACATAAAATATGTGATTTCAAATATACTTCAATAATTTACTTATATTATTTAAAAATACGAAACCAGAAATGCTCAAACTTCAAAACTATTTAAAAAATTTAATTATTTTCAATTTATTAAAATAAAATTTTATTAGAAATTCCACTATTTGTTTATAGCCATCTTCTAAAACTTCACCAAATTTCATCTTCTTTGCATTATTTTTTTGATGAAATAAATCAGGGTGATATAATTCATGCTCTAGATTAAAGGAAAAATGTTTTTAAAAATCCTAGTATGAATATATAATATAAAATAATTAAAAAACAGTACGATGGAAATATCCATCATCATGCAATTTTACATGTTAAGTTCAGTACAAAATCTTCAATGTCCCATCCTTATAAATTTCTCCACTCATTATCGCTTTTATTACCCAAAACATCTCAGATTAATTATAAAAAATTATTCAAAATATCGCACGTTTTTTCCAACCACAACAAACAGCGGATTGACAAGTTCAAACCCGCTATAATAAATGTGACATTTTATTTATTTATTTTTGTAAGCTACTTTCCTTATAACGCAAAAGTCGTGAAAAAGTTGTCAGCGACAACCCCTTTACATTGCACCTATTTTGAGTAATTTTTTTTTTATTTATTATATATCATAATAGAAATTTCTATCATCATGCAAAGAAGGGTTAATATTTTCAGATTTAATTCTTATGAATATAATTTGTATAAAATTCTTTATTTTATAGATTCATTCTCTTAAAAGAATATAAATCCAATTTTTCATTAATACTTTGACATGGTACATGCAAACAGTATTACTTAAGGGTACTGTCAAGCTGTTAAAATGACAGTTTGAACAGTCCATCTGTCTACACATTTTCTACGCTACTACTGGATCATAATCTCCACGTAAGACATAATTTAGAACAGCACCCTGATCACACGCGCACTATTTACCTTTCATCAGCTGATACTGATAGGAGCAACAAGGCTCTTTAATGACAGTGTCAACTGCAAAACACGCATCGACTTGATTAAACCGGGGATATCTAAATTACCAGCTGTGCTGTCCTGGAAATGGCCATTGGCAAAACATGTTCTAAGATATAGTTAATCAATAATTATTATGACTGATCTATAAACATTTCATTTGGAAGGAACTCAATAATGTGCTTGCGACTAAAAACTGAGTTAAAAGCTCTTTATGTCTCATTAGTGTTGTTGATTTATAATGATGAATAGTGGCGCTGTTTGTAGAACTTGAAAAACTGTAAAATGCATTAATGTAGCATTCTGAATATATGCTTAGTATGAAAATCAAAGAAAATTAGCATATACGTCCATTTAATAAAGGGAATAAGTTATTATTGATTTTATTATTATCATAGGAGATCATGATGTTATTTGAGTTTGATGTTTTTGAAGCCTGAAGATGCACGGGTAGAAAGTTGGCGATTTATCGCTTTTGATGCTTCTATCTTTCGCTTTTAGGGTTATTAGAAAATAATAAAGAAGGTGTCACATTTGGCGACTTGTCGCAAACAAAAAGTTACAGTTTTGTGAGAATGTTTGTCGTGTACCCAATTCTCCCGTCTGGCCAATAAAGGCAGGGTCGCAAGAGGTTATCGCCCGCAGAAACACAAAAAAGAAAATAGGAATAAACACGAAACAGCAAGGCAGGTATCGAAAGTTATATAATTTATTTATTTATTATAATTTTTCAATTTTTCTAGCTGGCAAAAAAAGTTTTGAAGCTCGAACGATTTTGATAGGAAATAAAATCGTCGTTTTCAAAATATAGACGCATGAGTAATCTGATAGTCAAGTGATTGTTTAAAACCAGTTTAAACTGGTTTTCCACTGGAAAAGAATTCTGGCCTCGTGATGATACCACGTAACTTAGTAATGTTCTCACATGATAAAATGCAATAGAAAATTTCAGTCTTTTTTTTTTTAATTCTATTGGTTATGTTTAATATCAGTTAAATTATTTATATATAACATAATGTCTATGATTCCATCAAATCATCAGATTAATGCTATGTAGTTTTAATTATCTTGCATATGCTCTGTTCATAATGTACATACATAAACTTTCCAATGGAGACCGGTGTTATGGCATCATGGTGCTATAACACTATAATGTGTACAGTTGTGTACAGTTCATCGATCCTCTAAATTTCGTGATGGTGTAATTTCTTTTCTTTTTCTTTTCTTTATTCGTCTTTAAATAACACAGTTTCAGCTTTCAACAATGTAAAAGAAATCATGCACTCAGATATTTTCCGAAACAATGAAGACGACTTGAACTGCCGTACAGCAATGCAATCTATTGCTGGAAATTAAGCAAAAAATATTTTTAAAGAATTGCGAAAATTTATGGAAAATTCGCACGACTATGAAAATGATATTATTAAAAAGACAATTTTTTAAAAAATTTCTAAACGTGTAATTTTTATAATATGTATATACATGTAGAATAATATGTTCAGATTTTATCATGAATAAACGCCAAAAATTAACTTAATTTTCAACTAATTAAAATTCTACTTAAAATTTCAAAACAATTTCTCTCAAATGTATATTTTTACTCTCTGAAACATTTACCTGCCAGATTTAATTTTTGTAAATCAAAAAGTCTAGCCATTGAGAGCCAACTCACAGACACACGTAGAAACACAAATACATTCACACACACACATACGCATTATCTTTATTAGGAGAAGAAACTACTCGCTTGTGGCAACCAGCTAGTTCACAGGAATTAATGCTTGCTAAAATTTTCAATTAAGTATATTTTGTATCAAGCTTTTAAGGTGTACGTACACACTCAAAGATTTTTTTTTTTAATTTCTAACTTCGAATTTTTACAGACATGTAACATGTTCTATTTTAGGTGCCTTATATCTTTATGATCATTAAGTATACATTTTAATAATTTTCTATTATTTCACCTGAAATTCGCATTTTAATTTGAAACCGAAATGATTAAACTTTAACTGATGAAAACTTTTCTTTCTTGCTGAAACTATATAAAAATGAAAGAATTTAAAGTTTTTATATTATTCCTTACTTTTCATGTTTAACCTTAATTGTCAATATAAAAAAGTTTCAAAATTTTTGTTAAATTCTTCTTTTAAATAGGAACTTCCTCATTATGAAAAAATGAGCTGAACCTTCATCAACAACAGTGGAGAAATTTATAGAACGAAATATTTGTATAAACGAAACTTCTTTACAATAGTGACATATAATTCTGTAGGATAAATTTTAAAATCTTTTTTTAAAAATTAATTTTAAAAGGAAAAAAATGTCATAGAAATTTGAAATTAGTATTAGTATTCATTAGAATTGGCATTCATTAGTATTGGTATTTATTAAAAATTTCAAATAGTATATTTGAAAAGATAACTGTTTGAATTTTAAGATGAAGTAAAATTTATTTTTGCTTTATTATATTTTCAGCAATAAAGGGGATGTCAAAAATCAAAAATTCGCTTAATCAAAACATCACTCCGAGGTCCGAATTCCCACTTTCTCAAATTTGATAACTGTAATTTAATAATCCGTTCGGTAGAGTGCCAACATGCACACACACACACATTCTGCTTTATTATCATTAGAGATTCATATGGGGTGTTTCTAAAAACATGCTGCAAAATTTAAAGATAATGCAAGCATACATAAGTCAACCTTGAACTCGGATCCAAAATTCAAAAGAAGTTCGTATAAGGAATAGGGTTTCTTCATCAATAAATTCAGCTAAAAAAATAAAAGGATATACCAATTAAAATGTACAAAATAAGCTAAGTGGAATGCAAATTATAATGCATTGCTACGAATAACAATATGTGAAGTGAGCATCACTTTGAACGGGTAGTATTTTGGACATGTTAGTACTTCAATGGTTTATTGATATTGCGTCATTCTTACAATCAAAACCATAGTGACTTCTTGATACAATCGTGGCCCGAATTCAGGAGTCTCTAGTTACTATAATTATAAGTATTGCAATCATTATTAAATTTTAAAATGTTTAAAATAATTTATATTTAATAGAATTATATTCCTTTATTTATTAATGTTTAACGTCATATCCATTCGGAAGGAAATAATTTTACTTATATGTTCCATCCATTTTAAAGATTTTTTATTTTATTCAAAAATAATTGCGTTACTAATCTCAAGATTATATTTCTTTTAAAAAATGGAAGATAATTGATTTCAGTAAAAAATTTGGCTTATGTTCTTGCCAACTTAAGTTGACAGTTCGTAAAAAGTCAGTTTCGCAATTTATTAATATTTTTATGGCTCCGAAAGAAATATAAAGAATTCCACAAAATTAAATAAATTCCATAATAAATATAGAATTTTATGAGGCAGATATCAAATTAATTGAAATTCGTATTATTTTCTCCTATACTACTATTTCTAAACATTGCTAAATCCTATTGAAAACTATTTAATTCGGATTCAGTCTATATCTCTTTAATTTCATACGTATTTTGTTGATAGTTTTTGTAATTAATTCATAAAGTGTCCTTAATTTCTATGAGGAGAATTAACGAATTTGGATATTCTTTTACAGCTTCGTAATAATAATAATTTATGCTTGAATTATATTTGAATGTCGATACTGATTAATCAGAACAACGTATTCATTTCAGATAATTATTTAGAATCAGATACATTCTAACTCGGCACAATACCAGCTGTGTGAGTCATTTAAATTTTAAATTAGCTCTATGATGCCATATCCAATTTCAATATTAGAATCATACATCCACAATTCTCTTTAGAATATATACATATCATCTATGCCATCATATGTGATTGGAAATGTTCCATACGCTTTCATTTACTACTATGTTTGTCATATGATAATAATGTCAAAAAAAGTCATTGCATTCTAATTAAATTTGTTCAGAAACTTATGAAACTTTTCAACTAACTTTCAAACTTGCTAAATTCATTTCTGTTTCAAATGTGTTCATTTCGTTAAATTGTGTTTCCCTTTCAATGAATTTTTAATTTCTAAGATGACCCAATATTTTAAAATATGGATTTTTATTTTATTAGATTATTTCATTATTTTAATCCTTCTTCATATCATGCCAAACGATAATTATATATTTCTTATTTTTTATAAAATTAGATTCGCTGGCAATTGCAAACGATACTCATTCTCAAATACAGACATCAAATTGCACTTTATATACAGTGGCTCCCAAAAGTGTTCGTACACTAAAGAAATTTGCAGAAATTGTGTTCTATACTTCTTATTAAAGCATTTTATTAGTTGGTTTTTTTTAATTAGCGTCTTTAAATATTTCTTAATAAAACTGAACAAATATTTTTATAAAAAATCAAGTAGTATTGTTCTAAAAAATAAATAAATAAAAAATGTCATAAAATTAGAACACAAAAGTCTTCGTACATCCAAACATTATTTATTTAAATTCATCATAAAAATATCTTTTGCGGCTTATTTTTTTTTTCTAATTGAAAAATACACTAAAAATCGTTTGATTTCAGTATTTAATATCACAATTATTTATTCTATTTACTTTATTCTTAGATATGACGCGCATTCGTAAGGAAACGAGTTTAGACGTACGAAAATTAATTATATTTCATTTTAAAGCTGGAAAATCAATTAGAGGCATTGCAACTATAACTAATCTACCTAATTCAAAGGTGCAAAGCATAATAAAACGTTACAGAGAGAGAAAAGGGATTGCAAACAAGCCTCGTAATGGTCGCCCTCAAATTCTGTCAGCTAGAAGTCAAAGAAATATTGTGAGTAAATTTCTAAAAAATCCACGTCTGAGTGCAATAAAGTTTACTTCACAATATAATGAATCAAATGGAACTTCTATTTCCTGTGAAACTATTCGTAGAATTCTTCGGAATGCTGGTATACATGGCCGCTCTGCACGAAGAAAATTCTTTGTAAATAAGAAGAACAGAATTGCTAGGCTTAAATTTGCCAAATCTATGATAAACCAGCCAGAGAGCTATTGGAATTGTGTCTTATTTGCAGATGAAAGTAAGTTTAACATCTTTGTGTCGGATGGGAAAATCATTGTATGGAGAAAAAAAAAAGAAGAACTTAATCCCAAGAATTTAGTTGGAACAGTAAAACATGGCGGTGGAGGTGTCATAGTTTGGGGGTGTATGTCAGCGGCTGGAGTAGGCAATTTAGTATTCATTGATGGTATAATGGATCATAGAGTTTATATAAATATTCTCAATAATAATTTAAAAGTGTCAGCACAAAAATTGGGCAATATAAATAACTTTGTGTATTACCAAGACAACGATCATAAGCACACAGTCATGAATGTTCGTCTTTTTTGCCTCTATCATTGCCCTCAAACCCTTAAAACACCAGCTCAATCACCGGATTTAAACCCTATAGAACATATTTGGAAAGAATTAGAGGTGCGAATAAGAAGTCACGACATTAAATCGAAAATTCAACTGAAAGCAGTAATGATCGAAGAATGGAACAAGATCGGTGCAGAAGTAACCGACCGTTTAGTTAAATCTATGCCCAAACGTTTAAAAGCTGTTATAAAGAATAAAGGATATCCTACTAAATACTAGACATTTATAAAAATTTAGAAAATTTCATATTTAGTGATATTTTTTTAAAGTGTATGATCACTTTTGTGTCCTATTTTTGTGCAATTTTATTTATTGTCATTTTTAAAAAAATAATTTGCATCGCAATTAAAATTTATTCTTCACTGCTTTATTAAGAACTGTAAAAATATGCTATGAAAAAATTTTCATGTAAAAATAAGAATATATAATGGTAAATAATGAGATTTTTAATTGATTCTTGTTGGTGTACGAACACTTTTGGGAGCCACTGTATGTTTAATTTCTTTTTTGCATTAAAATTGCCACGAATTTTTATCTTACAAATAAAGCCAAATATTTATTTTTTGTACACTTTTACTGTTATAAAGTGTATACTCAACAAGCATTCATTTTTTTAATTTGAAAAAGAACCGAAAAAATACCAGCAAATATCTCCCTTTCCACAATAGCTTTGAAAAGAAAATATTTTATTTAATTAAAAATTGTATACATATTAAGATTCCTTTTGAGTTTTAATAAACATAAATATTAGAGCTGAAATATTCATATTTTTTAAAAATATTAGTAGTTTGAATTTCAACTAAAGATTCAACACAAAATTAATTTTATCTTATATAGAAGCTCTAATTAGAATGTTGCCATAAATAATTCAATGAGATCAAAAAAACAAATGGACGGTTCATTTATCTGTTTCCCAATAAATATGTGGTCTATATCACTCCAAAAACAACTAGCATGTTAAATGAAAATTCATGTTTGTTCGATGGAAATATTATAGATTTGAATTAATATTTTGATATAATAGATTTACAGTAAAAAGTTTAAAACATGGTCACTTCTTTTCACTATGCTGCAAAGTCAAACTCAAATTTTGCCGTAATGTGTGAAAAGACGAGATAATGAGTGGTTAAACACTTCTACTGATTGATTCGAATTTCAATTATTAATTTTTTTTGTTGTTTTGTTTTGTTTTCATAGGTTGAAAACCACTGATTTGATTTGAAGCAGTTTCGTTTTTCACTCTTGATTATCGACGTAAATTTGACTGAATTTGACTTTTGCATATTGAGGTTAAAAGTCGATCAAAAATCATTATGCAAATCATACATTTATTTCTGATTATAGCTATTGTGGTCATATTTTGCAAGTTTCTAACCGGGGACATGTATAATTCTGATAGCTTATACAGGGATCTAGTTACGGAAGGAAGGAAAATGGTAATGAATAAAATCCGTAGAATATATAATAAATAAAATAAAAATAAATTAAACAAATATTTTTAAGAACACACTTTTATTAGGATTAAAAATGTTTAATAGAAAATAAGATAAAATAAATGTAAATAAAAAATTTAATTTTAATTATTTACTAATTTTTCGATCTCATAACACATTATTTCAAATATTACAGAATCTTGAATTATTTTTCAAATTCGCTATCATGTTCCATCACTTAGGAGGAATAAAAAATTACTTAAATTAATAGATTAGCAAATAATTAGGATCTAAAGATATTAAAATAATATATTATTGTCGTACACAGGATTTCAAAATTCAAGTACATCAGGAAGTAAAGGGAAAATATCAATTCCAAAACTCTTTATTTAAAAACATGAAGCATGTCAAGATAAATAAACGTGATAAAAAATAAATAATTGATATAATAGAACGAAAATACAAAAACAATGAAAGAGTAACTATTAAATTTCAAAAAAGAAGAGGGAACAAATAAATATTTCCTTAAATTGGTAACCAGATTATATGAATATTATCAATATACTTTATTATATAATAAAGTTTACAATGGAAACTCCAAAGCAGAATTCTTCAGATGCTATTATATTTCAAAATCCTTTCAATTGTATCGTTTGCAATGCAATTATTTAATATAAAATGAAAAACAGTATAGGCAATTTTAGACGCTTTTTTCAATTCCCGGTAAGTAGAAAATTTGAGACAGTACCTAATTTAGAATGTCATATTTCTTTAAACGGCTAATAAAATTCAAGATGGAGCATTCGTGTTCAATTTATTTTAATTTAAAATTAATTCTCGCTATTACCTTTTAAATGCCAAGTCAGCCTTTTTATTAAGATAGCTAATTCTGCTATTGACACAATCTGGAACATTTAATTCAAATTCGGTAGAATGTGTCTTTGTAAATATGTCTAATCAATTATACTTGAGTGTTTAAACTTAGGTATTGGTTAAAGTGCCAAGCGATTAAAACCTAAATTTCTATCTCATGAATCAATTGAAATGGGCTATAATTAACAGCTCCTTAAAATATTCAAACTGCCTATTCCCATTATTCTGATCGGAAATGCACGATTTTATCTTATTGTCATCTTTTCACTTAAAATCAAAGCCATCCAGATAAGAGCGATTTTCGCAGACCTTTTCGAATCCCCTTGCGATTCGAGAGCCAGATCACGCGATCTGATTTTCATTATGCCTCCCACACTTTCACCAAACGATAAAAACTGTCCGAAAATTCATTAGCGAATTTCAAAGCGAAAGGTGTTCTTTTTCTCTTCACCGGATGGCAACCAGTCGTGAATGCTGAGTTGGGTTCAGTTGCTTTGTTGAAATTCCCTCTCCTGTTTCTCCTCTCACGCGCGATTGTTGCTGATAGACTCAGCAAATTAATTAATTGCACGAGCTTTATCGAGTTGAGTGGTTTGTTTCTTTTTTCATTGTTGTAGTTATTGCAGTTCGCTAATTCGAGGTTCGATTCCGTGCGAAGACGTTGACTTTCTCGATCGACGTTTGTTCACATGAGAAATCCATTAAATAAAGGAAATGGAAAGGTGCCTCTTGATACAAGCGAAATTTAATCTTCCGTTTCCGTTTAATGACTTGGGTCTTTTGATGTTAAATAGGAATCACTCAGGTGAAAATTCTTTGATTAAGAAAAACTTTTTGCTTTTCTTACCTTTCCAGTACTGGGAAATGAACGAGGTTGAAGTAAGGTAATGGATAAATCATCGATTATGAAAAAGTTAAATAATTACGATGCATTTATTAGCTCGATAATTTAACATTTATGCAAATAGCTGATTAATAAGGATGATATTTAAAATATATATACTAAGATAATATTAAGAAATACATTAAACAATGACTATGTAGGAATTGCATTAATTCTTTAAGAATAAATGTGTTGCAAATGATTATTCAATAGTTTTGTATAATGTCATTTATTTTTCATTACCACCTCTATAAGAAATCTTTAGTTCATATTAAAATATGTCTTACGTTTGCAGATATTTTTCCAAAATCATTTTATTTAAAACAATGTGGTTGTTCTAAATATGATAAAATCGTACACATAAAACATTTTATCATTAGTATTGTCAATCCTATTGAATAAAAATATTATATTAGTTAATCATTTTATTATTTTTCCGCCCAGTTACCATTCGTAATGTTTAAATAAATTCTGTACTATTCTTAAAAATTATAATCAACTTATGGAAGAAATTAATTTTTTGAGAATTTTAAAAATCGCTTGGAATAAATAGGCTATCTTTTTCTGGGAAACTAGAAAATTATAAATCATTGATATAAATGTATTCATCTTGATTTAAAAATAAAAACCACTTGAAAATTTCGTAAGTCTTATACTTTCTAGTTTCATTTTTTATCATGTTATTATATTTACGGGTTTATAGAAAAATATATAACCTATTTCGTGAACCATCTACCATTTTGATGTAACGCCTTCTAGTTATTATTATTATTGTATTTATATATAATAATACTTTTTATTCTAATTTAATTAATTTCCTTTTATCTTAATTTAACCCATATTAACTTCATTCTAAAATGGTATTTTATTTATTAAATCAATTCCACCTTTTTTATTTAAATGATGCTCCACGCGCTGTATAAAAATGCTTACTTTTGCAAGTTCTTACGCTCCGAGTGAAGGGATAAAAATCCTTAATATTAACCACATTCTTTTAAAGATACCTAAAATTCCCTTACCTAAATCAACACGTTTCAAAGAAATCCCTATCAGAATCTCATAGTATAAAATCACTGAGGAAAACATTTTGGTCTCTTTCACTCTTTTGCTTTTGTGTCGCGATGTAGACTGACGTATTTCTTACAGCTATTACTCCTGGAATGGAATAAACCAAATTAAAAAATTCAAAAGTATCTCTCTTCGGACAAACAATTATTCAATATTATATATATATATATATATACACATGTGAAACTATTTTGTTCATACACGCAAAGGCAGAAAGTCTACCTACTGATTAATTTTATCTGAAATTTTATAAAGATAAATTAATATGACGAAAAGATCACAAAGTTTCAACAACTGATCTTCTTTCCATCTTTAAAGAATTTTTACAAGCAATCAAACAAATAAGCAAAACAAATAAACTTTTTTTACTCCAGCTTTTTTTCCTCTAAAACATGAAAGTTTTTATGTGTAAAAAATTATCAATCTTGAAATCGAATTCTTTAAATTCAATACTTTAAATTTTCCATTCTCTCTTTATTACAATACTTTCTCATTAAAAAAAAATATTTAATAAATGCGTGGAGGAATTTTAATAATTTCAGATTATATACAGAATGTCTTCAAAGTCATGAGGACATATAAATTTAGAGCACGAAGCCCATATAAAAGGGTTAAAAACACTGATATTTTATGGAGGCTATTCACTCCTAAAAATTATTTTAAGAGTGATTACTTTCTTCGCTAAAAAAAAAAAGTCGTCAATCCTAAATCCCAAATTAATATTTTTTCCCACCCAAACTCCCACGACAATAAAATCCCATTTTTACACTTATTACGTGGGAGTACAACTAAACTTGGCATTCAAGATTTCCCACTGAACAGAAGGACATACGAAAAAAGAATTAAGTAAAACAAATTAATGAAACCACCGCCAAATCCTCGGGAGGAAATGAGATTAATAGATCGCCACACCTAGGAGGCGGGGACAAAAAAAGAAGTGGTCTGCTCTGCAAAAAAATCTTAACTTAGAGAGATTATGTTTAATCAATTAACAGGATTGGGGATTCCCGCCTTCGCAGTTCGATTTTCTGTTAATGATTGAGGGAAACAAAACGTTGAAGCATCCGTCACATAAATCAGAGACTTTTGTCTCCAAGGAACGCAAGTTCAAAGAAGTTTTTATAGAAGTGCAGTACACTCTCGAGTATCCGGTTCGCGATTATCCGGCTTCTGTATTAATCGGCCTAGTTTCCTTTTATCGTAATTAAATGAGAAAGGCAAGACGTCTATTAAGTCACCTATTATGGACTTTTTTAAAACTAAAAATTGTAAGTTTTCACTTTTATCTTAGGGTTGCCTTTCCATATCTGTGTAAAATAAAATCAACTTGAATCAATTTTCTTAAGAATTAGGTCAACGATTTACGTTAACGTTTTGTTTATGTTTCCTGCATTTAAGTTGGTAATTACAGAATTTATGTTAAAATGTGAACAGTCTATATCCTTTAACTTACTTTTTCTCTAATAAATTCTTGAAACGTACAGTGCAGTATATAAACTACCAATGAAGAGCCTACTATTTTAACTCGACACATTACCGGCAACTGCTTCTATGATTCACCGGTCACGTTCACTGTCTACATGGCTTGATTGGTTTGGTTTGGTTATATTAACGTCCCGTTTGAAGCAACACTAGGGCTATTTTGGGACGGACCTCGTCATTTTGAACCGCGGTCAGATGACGAGGACGACACCTGAGCTGGCACCCCCCTCTCCACACCAGCGGGAGGACGTTTGGTCATAACGGATTTAACGTGCAACAGACCCCCTTACACGACGGTTCTTCAGTGGAATCGGGTCTCGAACCTAAAACCCTCCGGTTCCAAACCCGAGACCTTACCACCAGGCCACCGCGACCTCTACATGGTTTGAAATAAATGAAGAGCTTAGTCCTCAATAAGAAGTGAGAAAATAAGTATTATAACAGTGGTTTTTGGTATAAGAATTTTAATGGTAAGTTTTGTGAGTATTTGTCTTCTGGTATTGGTATAAAAAGAAATGAATTCATAGAACTCCAACCAATCCTGCTATTTTGTTATCCGGCCAGTCCTTAGACCGGTCATTCATTAGGCCGGATACTAGGGAATGTACCGTACAATGAAATGAGTTGACTTTTAATTTTTTTTAATGTTCCTTATTTCGTCAAAGCTTATAAATATTTTTGATAGCATCATTCTCAGATATATTCAGTAATATATTGTTACGAAATTTCCTGGGGTTCGTTTGGATAGTGGAAGTTATATGGTGTGAAGAACGCTCAATCACCAGGCGGCAATAGAAAATAAAACAACGACGTTTATTTACACGAAGACACACAGGACAGCACAAAGATGACAATTATATACAGCACAGAAGACGATTATCTTCAGCCGAGACGTGCAGCAACAACAGCAGCATACACAAGTCCCTATTGCAGACA
This sequence comes from Argiope bruennichi, assembly GCF_947563725.1. NCBI lineage: Eukaryota > Metazoa > Arthropoda > Arachnida > Araneae > Araneidae > Argiope > Argiope bruennichi. The sequence continues at coordinate 113,445,399 of NC_079156.1, forward strand.
GTAGCGCACAGCTTAGTTCAGCACTAGCTTCACTCCGTCGCTGCTTCGCTTATCTCTGGAAGGCCAGTTCTTTATCGTCGATCCCGACTACTCTTCGACTCCACTGTTCCACGACTCCTCAATTCACCACTACTCCCCGGCAGCTGCAGCTCCTTTTATAGGTCTCAGGAGGCGGCGCTAGATACCTCTCAACCAATCAGGAACGTTCGAGACGTATCTCGGCTCCTACTGGACGGATCCGGAAAATTCTCGATGTTTCGGGTATAATCTATTTTGACGCCAAAGTCGCCAAATGGTCGCCAAGCTCCGGGACATCCGACGCGACACACAGACTCCGTCCAATACAGATGACTGTAAAACATTCTTTCTGATGGTGGAACCAACTATGCTGGGAGGCAGCATTACAGATTCGTAACAATATTTAAGATCTATTTAGTAACAATTTGCAAAAAGACTAAGCCAAATGACATCTTGTGATTTTCCGTGATTTAATCTCAGCTCAGTAATATGTTGATAATTATATATGTGTTTCATAATATGTTACCAAATGTATTTAACAATAAGCTACAAAATATCTGAAACAACTCATATTTTGTCAATCATTCTTTTATTTCATATAAATTCAATAATATTTACTATTCTATATTTAGTAACAGAAATTCTTGTCACATACGTTCAATAAGATGCTGTTTAATCTATTCAATAACAGTCTTGGAAATGACAAAATGAGTTGATATTTTGTAGTGTTTCCTTTTTCATTAAAATTCTGTCATTGTCAGATATATACAGTAGGAGACTTCCATATCTGTCCAGTTCTAACTACAAAATGTCAGAATCACTTTAATTTTTTTTTCCTAGTCTTTTTTGTTTTATGAAAGCTCAACAATTCTAAATATGACATTTAGAAGCAGTTAGTGTTTTAAGATATATAAAGAAATAATCAATCATATCTATTAAAAATAATCTAAAAATATTTAATCGACTCTTGTTTCAATGAAAATTCCGTTACATGCTGACAATCAGATTCAGGAACAGTTAGAGTTGATCGAATTATTCAGCAATATGCTTTATTCTGTAACAATGAACAAAATGTTTAAGTCAGTTGATATTTTGTAGTGTCCCTTCTTTCACAAAGATTTAGTGGCATGCCAATAATTTTATTTAGTTTTACATTATATTTAGAGACTGCACTTCAGTAGCATGTTGTCAATTCGTCTGAAATATTACAAATGCCAAAGCGTGCTTTAATACTATGTAGTATATCGTATTTCATAAAATTCCTCGTGATGATTAAATTGATACTGTGATAATTAAAACTGTCTTATACGAAATGAACAAGAATGATTGAAGTAAATTTGTCACATTTGAAAACCGATTTTTAAATTAAGAAAACCGGTTTGCCTGAACTTCTGGATATTTCACTTCTTCAAACATACAAACAAGCAAATATTTTGAATTTTTTAGGTTGGGACCGATTCGTCCAGCAGCTGAAGGCTTAGGCAACGAGATGCCAATTTATTAACAAGAAAAGGCATATCTGAATTTTTGTTAAATGAACTAAAAAAATTTAAACACTGAAATAAATTTGAAATTATTATATGCTTTAGAAGAACGAATTCAAGAAAGAAGTAGAATTAGCAACTCTTTTGTTTTATTTGCGCATTTCTAGTTCAGCGAAGAAATCTAGTGTACTTTCTTTAGCTTCAAAAACCGAAATTATTGAGTTATTTGGAAAGATACTGTCTAGAATATTTCCGAATTCTTATGTGGAAACCAATTCTGATGAAAAGCAAATCGAAAAAACTACTCATCAGAGTAATGCTTTTTAAAAGAAGCCATGGAAAAAACAATTCAAAAGTTTCTTGAAGACCCTGAAGAAACACTTAAAAATCCAAAGACACCGAAAGCTGAATTTTCATTATTTGAGTCAACGAATAAAAGAACAAAAAACTTAGATTTGTTATTTGATGCCATGAAAACTATAAAACCAAGCTCAGTAGCTAGTGAACGAGTATTTTCAATTTCTTTACTATACTATAAAAATGTGTTAAAGTAAAAAGAATTTTAAAAAATATAATATACATTTATAAGGTAAATTTTAATTGCAGAAACTATAAAATCATCGAAATGAGTATGGATGCTTATCAATATTCAATTCTTCAGATGTCCTGATTGGATGTTTCTTGCACTGATATTGATAAGAATGTACTAGTAGTGACAGTAGTTCATACAATGAATTTTTTACACATATTTAAAGAAGAGTCGGTGGGAGCTGTCTCCACAAAACTTTCTCGCATACTCCTTAATAAATTTGTAAGAGCACGCGTTACATGACATTGGTGTACAATAATAACGAAATATTAACTTTTGGCGTGAAATTTATTCATTATCTATACTTATAATAAAGCTCAATGTGTGTGTGTGTGTTGGTGCTCTACAGGCCAGACCATTTGACCTACAGCTACCAAATTTCGTACATGTATACCTTGGGGGTTGGGAATGTGCACCTGGGGTTCCTTTTTTCGAATTTTTAATTAGAATTTTAATTATTAATTAAAAACTAATTAATTATTAATTAAACTAACTTTCCCGCCAAAAAAATCTTCCATTTTCCCCACCGCCAACTTTTCCGCCAAAAAAATCTTCCATTTCCCCCACCGCCAAATGAGTAAGGCTTCAAATTTTTTTCTCCCAACAGTAATGAGGCTAGGGTTAATATTTTTCGGCGGATTATTTCAAACGATTCTGTTTATTTTCTTAATGTTTGATGCATTTAAAATTAAACATTGTTAGTTAATCGATCTTTCAGATTCATTCTGAAGTACTTTTGAATTAAAATAAAACAGAATAAAGGAAATTAAAAATGTCTAATCCACATAGCGTTACCCCAACTCGCGTAGAAAAAAATCACGTATTTGCGTTACGTAACTGGCGTTGAAAATTCACGCATGCGCATTATGTTCTGAATTCCGCATTCTGTTGACAATTATTATCAACAGATGCGGACTGGATTTAAATTATTTTTAGGTTCGTTGTATGCTTTTGTAATTAAAATGTATTTATGTTAGTTATATATTTTTTGTATATGCTTATAGTTTTAAGTACATCGTTTTTTAAGTAGTTTTTTTAAAACCTGTTTTCAACCGTTTATTTTAAACGATTCGTTTTATTTTCTTAATGTTTGATGCATTTAAAATGAAACATTGTTAATGAATCGATCTTTTCATGATGAATCTAAGAAAATTTTGTTGACAAATTCTTGAGATATTACATAAATTAAAAAAGATATTCTTTAGTGCCCATAAATTTTAAACGCTGAGTGACTCTATTTTCAGTAATCAGATTATAAAAAAAATGTTTTGTTTCAGTAAAAAATATTATTATATTAATTGAAGATTAATTCTTTCCACTTTAATTTAAAGCATAAATTCTACGGGTGCTAACAGAAAATTAGAGAGATACATATTACGTTATAACTGAAGGCCTTTATAATATTATGAATGAATTATATGACAATCAAAATTTGAAGTTTTAAAATATTTTGATGAAGAATCTATTAAAGTAGGAATTGCGTAAAATATTTAATTATTGAAATTTAAACGAACATTAAGATTGGCGAACCGGCTGGTCGCCAAAGGCTAGTATTTAATAAATCTATCGTGCAATGCTTGGCGAGTTATTTGGCGACTAATCCTTGGTATGCGTTAATAATTTCCAAAAATCGCATTTGTGTTTTAGACACGTTTTCCTCAATAGATTGACACAAAACTGCCCTTGTAGTCACAAATTCTAACGCCAAATTTGATATAATTAATTCATTACGTTTGCAAAATATCGTGCATACTTATTGCTGAAATTACTGTTGAATTTCATAACAGTAATTGGATTTCGCTCAAAATTTCACAGATGTCTACATTATAGATAATAAAGCTGTGTACCAAATTTTATCTATGTAGCTCTCTTCGTTTTGTAGTTATCGTGTTAATTTATATTCTAATAGCCGCACAGATGGACTTCCTCTGAACAGATTTTACACAAAAGTTAATAGATATCTGAAAATTTAGTGTAAAGTGTTTTTGTAAAATTTCAACCATCTAGATCAAATCATTTTTAGTTATCTTTGACAGACAGACGGATATTTTTCAAAAATGTGTTTTACGAACTCAGGAAGGTCTAAAACGTGGGGATTCGTCAAAATCTGGAGATCGAATTTTTTGATGTTTACTCTACTTTCTCTATACTACGTATACAAGAAAGTAAAACAAATCTGATATCTACTCTATTGAATACAAAAAAAAATCTAATATACTCTGTTTGTAATTTTTTAATAATATATAAAAGATGTTATTAAAAAGCCTAAATATACTTTTTTTTTACAATCTATAATGAAATTTATTGTAATTTTACCAATCTACATAACTACAAAGAGATGATCTCACTTTTAAATTATTTTATGGCGGATGCTTCGACTTTTTTTTTTCGTATTTGACTCAATATATGATAGCTGAAATTTTCTCCATTTTTTTTTTTTTTAATCTTATGAGAATAATAATTTTATATGAAAAACTATCGGCCATCCCCATTCCAATTGTGAAAAAGTTCTTGAAAAGTATATCAAATCAATTTTCTGTCCTCATTTCTTTTACTGACTCTATTCTCTCAAATCTAGCAATTTCGAAAATGGTTGCATTCTTTTATGAACCAATTCATATGAAATGGATTTAAAATATAGATTTAGATTTATTAATAAGAAGGTACAAAAAATACGTCTATAATGTATGAAAGATGGAATTGTTCTCTTTCTACTTCCTATTACATAGTTTCTTTACTTTTTCGATATTCTCCGATATATTATTATTCGCTCGGTTTGATTTTAGAATCATTTTGAATGAAACTCTTTCTAAATTCATTTTTTCCCAAATCAGAAAGAAGAGGAAATCGCAGACGATTCTTCTGCCCGATTGACCGCAGAGAGGATTAGAATGTTTATTTTAGAGATTCTAAAATGACTTTCGAATCAATTCTTTTCTACTAAAACGAGATAGAGGTCTTGGAATTTTTTAAGACCATAAATTTTACTTTAAATCATATCGACATTATATTCCTTGTAATATGCTCTCATTTATCATGTTTTATAAATATAGAATTTAAAAAAATAATGATCTAATGCATGAAATTTGCTTTCTTGTGTGCAAAATATTCAAAAAAGAATCGACAAAAACTCTAATACAACTCTACCTTTTGCATGAGCATGAGCACAAAATTGGTGCACTTTTAGTTAAAATTTAGTATGTGGTTGTAGAACCAAATTAGTAGATTTCAATCAAAGATTGATCGAAATCTGTTAAGGGAATTCTAATATATGCCTGTGAGTATAATAACTAAAAAAATACCTAGACGCATGAATTTTGGAATTTGACTTTATCCCTAGAATTGTCCATGCGTATCAAATTTAGAGACAAATTTGTCGATCTGTCCGGGAGGGGAATTAATTCTTTGGCTTCCACCAATTATTATTATTATATAATTTGATTTAATATAAAGAATAAAAATAAATTGGAAACAGCAAATTTCAAACTTTGATGCACCAACTGGAACTCAAGTTAATATACGTACTTCAATTACAATTACTTGCTATATTATGTACAATCAACAAATTTATTTGAAAGTCACTGCACTTTGAAATCCTTGATAGAATGATTTTTTTTCTCACATTTACTTTCTTGGACATACGTACAGAAGATTTTTTCTAGTAAAAAAATCTTCTTCATAAATGTTAGAGAAAAATAAGTTAAATAGAAGATTATGTGTTCTAGTGTGTGATTGTTGAAACTGGGAGCACTATTTATTACTAAATTGAACTACTAGTCCTTATTTATTTTGATATTTGTTTCTAAATCTTATACATTTCCTTTTCATGTCTTATAATTTTCATCCTTTTCTGCTTTTATAAAAGCTCATTTCTCTACTTTTCCTGATAAAACTGATTACAGAAGGACTATAAATTATTCCAGTTAAAGGTATTAAATAGTTATGACAGTTTATAGGTGATATTTTATAAAAAAGATATTTTTTTATTGAAAAACGGTAAAAAAGCAGTTCTTTCGTGTAATTGGGAAATAAAATAAAATAAATTTTTAAAAAGTAAAATAAATTTTGAGTAAATAAATAAAGTAAAAGGAAGTAAAATAAATTTTGAACCTAAAAACGTTAGTTTCCTATCATTCCAAATATATTCGCTTCAAATTAGTTCATTATTCTGATCAGAAGTCAAAATATGCATTACCATTTACCCAACAGTCTCTAGGATAATTGGGAATATATCAGAGTAATTATGAACATCACTGTAATTGTCTGGTTTAAAAATGAATTAATTCGTAAAAATCAACATTGTTTAATGAGCCCATTCGAATATAATTATGCACTCATATGAATTATAGATATTTACTTTCCCATAAGAACGTTTTAAATCTCAGAAAATAACAGATTCTGTGAAATTCGTTTCCAATTATCCCAACTAGGCCTATTCGATTTTTTTTTTCAGCTCATGTACAAATAGCGCAAGAAAAATCATATATTCATCTATTAAAAAAAAGTAAACATTACATATAAGAAGCATAACTTATCTCCTTTCTTTAAATTCTTTTATCTTTCTCGCCCACTTAAGCTAATATTGAAAAATAAAATGCTCTTGTAAAATATTCATGGGGTTTTACCTTGAATAAAATTTGCTATTCATCTTATAATAGTTAAGAAATTTATACCATTATCACTGACAGACCTAGTAGATATTTAACTGTCATTACAGAAAATGTAACCTACTTTCACAAATAAGCCCTTTTATTTTTTTTTCTAAAAGTATTGTAATATTTTTGAAAATAATCGAAGTAAATAGAAATTTTTTGGGGCTTACTGCTGAATGTCACTTCGCTGCTACTCTTCGAAATATAAAAGTAACACAATTTGTTTAAAAAAGAACTCAATCAGGAGTTCTGACATATGACTTAAAATTCAAATCTCACATTTGACACACTTAAGCCTATAAAATATTCATCTTTAAACTCATTTTATGTTCTCTGTGAGATAAATAAATAGCGCCATCTATCGAATGATGATCAAATTACCCATGCGTTAAGTAAAATCTTATTTTATCATCAACTTGAAACTGTTTTTCCAATTTTTTTCTTTCGTTGCAAGTATTCTAATATACCGATACTGTATTTTATGAATTCCCTTTGACAATTCAAGTATCCGCTTTGTTCATATAAGGATTTACAAAAGACCTTTAAAATATTCACAACTTTGATGCAAACAAAAAGAATCTTTTTAAAATAAAGCATTTGTTGTAAACAATTTAGTTATTTCATTGTATTTCATATATTCTTCATTTTCAAGAAAAAGTACGAATGAGCAAGAAAAAATAACTGTTCTTTATTATTAAGAACGAATTCTACATTATCTCGTCTTTTTTTATGTTACTATTTTAATCCAGACGGAGTATAAAAATAAATGGAAGCATATGAGTACATTTATTATTTAAGAATGCATTATTTTGAAGTTTATATGGAGAAAAAATCTTAGTTAATTAAATCTAATACAAATTAAATGCTGCAATGCAAAATGACTCATGCATTACAGTTAGTAGTAAAAAATTTACGTAATTTTCGTAGATTTAAACAATATTTGATTTTAAATCTTTTCTTCTTTTATATTTGATACAAATCTCGCATTTTCTTGAATTCATAAAAAAGCAAACGATTTTCATAAATTTCTAATGATAAATTCAATGTTATTATAAGAATGAAACTTTATAATAGAAAAATAAAAAAATAACTAATTATCATTTTATTTTTTTTTACATTATTAAAATTCTATAATGCGTAAATAATTTTCAACATAATAATAATAATAGTGAAAAAACGCTTGATCATAAATTCAGTAACTAAAATAATTGAAAATTCCTCTTGTGAAGAATTATTAAATATATTTTTAGAAATTTATGAAAAATTACAATAAGAAATTTCATACAAAAATAAATTTGGCAACACTCAAAAGCTTATTAAACTTAAAGTAGCAATAACACGAAATATAGTCATACCTCGTGTGGGTATAAATTCAATAGCTAAAACAATCCTAGATATTGTTGTGAAATTTCGAACCATTTCTAAAATACTCTTTAAAAAGTATTACTTTCAATAAATTTTAAATCTAAAAAGTTGTTTAAACTTTGAAAAATTCTTTTTCAACTAGCACCTAATCCAGAAAGCAACGATCTACAGTGTGGATAATTTTCTTCTAATTTTAACCCTATAATTATCATATTAATAATCATTTATTTTAAACATCAAAAGAATTGTAAATAGAGTTAAGAGCAATAACTGTTAAATACACAATTGATCTCAAACTTAAATAAAGCGTAGTGTAATATGTGTTCGATGCACATATTCTTTGTCTAGCAAGTAAGCAAGAATTGATACTATATCGCCATCAAAACACTTTTAAAATTTAAATTTAAATTCAAGAGCTCAGTATTTACTTTGTGAAAGTTAGTACCTCTATGATTTTATGGGAAGTTTAACCTAAGAAATTGATTTTTGAATCTGAAAAATCAGGCTTATCTAATTATACACACTAATATGCAAAAAAATTCTGTTACATCTCAGGATAAACTTATCGAATATTTTTAAACTTCCAAAAAAATATCAAAAAATTATTTGAAAATTCACTTTGAACATTGCATTAGTAATCTCAAAAGCTCATGATAATACTAATATAACAATTCAAATAAATGCTCCTTTGTTATTTTAAAGGAAGATAGATCCCTAATTTTATTTGAAAAGTTCAATTAAACTTTAAATAAGATATAATAAAATAAATTAAAATCACTCAATCTATCATTTCTCGATTGTTTTGACTTGTACCGATATTTGCCCAAAATTCTTTTAGGGATTTTAAAACACCTATTAAATTCCGCTGAAAATTATTAAATCTTTTCTCGTTTTGTTCCCTTTAAGGATTCCTTAAAATTTGAGAATTCCTTTTGAAAGTAAACAATGGACCAATGCGTTGTGAAATAATTAATCTTATAAACGTTAAAAATAAAACTGTAATAGATACATTGCTTTCTTCAAATTGAAAGAGAAGTAATCTTTACCTAGCAGTATAATGGTATCTCTTGGCGATACAATCAATTGAAAGCCTGCTTAAGATGTCAGTGTTTGCATTTTACATAAAAGAACTTGAAATGACAATTTATTACAATGTCTATTGTCTGGATGCGGTTCTTAAGTAAGATGAGGTTTATATATCGTGTTGCCAAAGAATTATAGTAAATAGCGAAATCACTTCTTTGAGAATAAAAATATTTTAACAGATGCCAAAAATTATTTCTAGAATTTGTTTATTAAATTAGTTCTTAATTAAATTTTATTCATATTAAATTCGAATTCATAGATTTCAGATTATTGCTATTGGTGTCTCAAAATATTATTTGTAAAGTATTTTAAATATTTATCATATATTTTTTTTTTAAAGAAGGAGGTATTTTTTAATTTTATTTTCACTAGTAACTTATTGTGAACGTCTCTCCAATTATTTATAATAAGTTTCAAATAACTTTCTTATAGGAAAAAATGTTAGAAAATCTTTTCTAATTTTCTTTCCGGAAATAAATTATCATTAACAAAATGCTTTAAATATTTATCATGAAAAAATATAAAGGATTATAATGCATTTTTAATTTTATTTTCACTAATATATGGAGTAAGTTATCCAGCATAAATTGAATCCAATCTTAAGTCATAGTTAATTATTTAAAAAAAATTAATAGTTTTTTTTAATTCATAATCTCTTTTTTATGCATACACATTCATATTTATGTTTAGAAAAATTTCGTCACAATTATAGATATCTAAACTCCTCTTAGAAATAACAAATAGGCGGCATCTATTTAATTTTGAAATCAATTATGCATCTGAAAAAAAAATAATGACTAATATTTGCCGTTTAAGTATGTATTAACCATAGGTTAATTTAAAAATGCTCTTGACTGACATCATTAATTTAATCAGCAATATTTTTTATCACGATAAATTTTTTTTAATTCAGTGGCGGTTTTAAATAGTTCATTTTAGTGGGATACTTTTGGATTCTAAGTTTTATTCGGAATAAAATTAATTAAATTAATTCCGGATTTGTAAATTTTGACGTTATTAAAAAAGCAGGAGCATTGCGTTTACCTGTAGAATGACAGTTTTCAAAACTAAACTAAACTAAACTATATTGTTCAAAATTATGTTTGCAAAATTTTCGAAATTTACAAAATTAGAACTGAATATTTTAAGAATTTGGATTAAATTTCTAACTACATTTATTTGGGAAATTCTGAATATATTTACTTGTTTTCTTGGTTGAATGCCTTATTTTATGTTGCTACCATTCAGAAAAACATAAAACAGTTATAATATGGAGCATGTGAGGTTCGATTGTGTGCAATTTTCTCACATTTTCTAACGAATTTTATTTCTATAGTTAGACAAATTTATTAGTTTTGTATTATAAATGTATGGAATATTTTGCTAATATTAAAACAAAATATATTAGTCGTAATGAAATTGGGCAATAAAAAGTACTGGCAGATTAATTATTACTTGAATAGAACATACGAGAGATCATTTGAATTCATATGATCTCTTGTATGTTCTATTCAAGTAATATTTAACATTAGAATTACCGATGTTAAATATATACCTAGTTTTGCCTAACAAGTCAAATTGACGGGTTTTTAATCATCATGGTTTTCATCTTAACTTTTGGATTAGTTTATGTAAATAAAAGAATATAATTTAACCAAAACGATATTTAATATTATAATTCATTAATAATTAATAAAAAAAACAAGAAACGTAGTGTGTATTTTCCTTTCTAGATATCCTATTAGAGCTTTTAGTTCTAAACTTAATCAAAATCGGAATAAAATAGATCCCATTATAATGGCTGCCGGATCAATCAATATAATTTCATATGAAGAAATTCCAATTTTTCCAGGAAATGTCTGAAAGCGATGTAAAAAGGAATGTAAATACGTATTGATGTTCATCATTGGACAGATGATCCATAAAATATTATAAATTTGAAATTGCTAAAATTGTCATTTTGAAGGTCTTGGTATAAATACTGTAGGTCATACTGATTATGGAAGTTAAAATGGCTGAGTGGAAATTTAATAGGAATATGTAATTATATTTCAGTAAAATTCATCATAAATTTCTAGAATAATATATAAATTATAACAAAATTTTTAAGAATGAAATTTGAGAACCATCAAAATGTCGGTCTTGGTAGTTCTAGTGTTACGTGTCTGAAAAAGAAATGTCCTAAATCTTTTTGCATATAAATCTATCAAGAAATATGATGATGAATTTAGAGGCAATCCGTACCGATATCACAAATGTCACAAAAATGGAAATATTCTCAAGTAAATATCCTGCTGCTGTTATTAGGTTTTTAGAATGACAGAAAAAAAATCTTTTATTTGTTTACATTTAAGCAGTTTTGAATAACAAACATAAAAATAATGGCAACAGTGAAGTGTTTATGAAGCGTGGTAGAATGTTTAGAACATTTTTCTTTTAACTTTAAACGGAAGAAATCATGACAGCTGTTGACGTAGACAGATGCAAACGCATTAGCCTCGATTCACTTCATTTCTTTGGTGTCATTTATACCGTTTTCTTTTGCTTTTCAAAACATTATTAAAGAGAAAAAAACTGCTTTATATCATAAACAAGGAAATATTTCCACTTGATAAATTTTAGTAATATTTAACAGCAGCAGTTTCAAACATAAAATCATCATTTTGAATAAAGAACAAGTATTTCAAATAATTCTTTGGAACACTTTCTTGACTCAAATTATTTTTTAAAAATTATCGGCTGTTAAAAGAATTTGTATTGGAAACTTATGTTGCAGTTCGAAAATAAGAATTGAATTTTAATTTTTGGATAATACAGAGAATAATGAAACTTTTATAATACAACTATTTGAGTGATAGTTTATGAGTGATAGTTAGTCAGTGATTATTTCACTTAAGATTTATAAAAAAAAGCTATTAATATAATTTAGTCGTTTTTTATGAGTAATAGCATGGACTTAATTTTCCCTTTTAATTCTAAAGTTATTTACCTAATAAAGTAAAATTTCTATATCAGAAAAATGCATTATAATCATTCAGATATTAATTATTCACTATTCTTTACAAGAATAAACAACATTGCAACATTGAAAAACTGATTTCTTTTTTTCAGTATTCAAATATTTTGGCATAACGATGAATGAAAAAAATGTGAAACATTCTTTGATTGGGAAAATTGAATTAGAAATATTCTAAAAATAAATTGAGGAAGTATCGTTTGATATTTCGTTTACAACTTATTTAAAATCATTCTATCTTTATATTATATTCGAACATATTCTTAAACCTCATCTCCTATTACCATTTTTTTTATTTTCAAATAATAGTTATATAAATAAGTAAAGAGAACATAAAATATAATTTTAATAAATAATTTTAAACACATTTGTATGTTTACATTTTTCTAAAAATATATACTATTAATGATCCTATAAATATATTAAAAACACATATGTAGCTTTTAATACTTTTATATAAATGAAATTTATGAACTATTATATTTTTAAACACTTCCCTTAATTTGTTCTAATTACTTAAAAATTTGGTAAAAATACAAGCACATTTTACTTTACATATAATAATAGACACTTGATGAAAATATCATATTATAAAACTGGCAACAGACTATATCATTAGGTAAAGAAAAGAAAATATATTAATGATCATTTAATATTTATATTAAAACTATGCAAATATTGATCTATATGCAAAGAAAATTCAAATGATAAAAGTATGCATGATTTTACATGCAAAGTTAAATGTTTCTTTAAAAATTCACACAAACATATCAATGTAATCTTAGCTTTGAGACTCGATTCTAACTAAGATTTGCTTTAGTTTGATTCAAGTAGACAAGACACAAATTAAGAACAGAAACACATGAGACGCTAGTGTGTCGACAAAACTATCACCCGAAAGAGCCAATCAAGTTCATAGAAAATCGATGATGAAAGGCAGCAATACTGATTCGGTTTTGGGCCTTCAATATGTTCACCAGTATACTAATAGGAAGGAAATAGATGTACCAGTATACTAATATATTGAAAAACGTTCACCATTACTACTACTATATTAATATATCGAAAGACTTTCATCATTAGTACTAGAATACTAATATATCGAAAGGCATTCATCATTAATACCAATATACTAATAAGACGAAAGACGTTCATCGTTAGTATCAGTATACTAATATATCGAAAGGCGTTCATCATTAGTACCAGTATACTAATATATCGAACGGCGTTCATCATTAGTACCAGTATACTAATATATCGAACGGCGTTCATCATTAGTACCAGTATACTAATATATCGAAAGGCGTTCATCATTACTACTAGTATACTAATAAATAGAAAGGCGTTCATCATTACTACTGGTATACTAATATATCGAAAGACGTCCATCATTAGTACATTATATATTCATCATTAGTATTAATATATCGAATGAATTCATCAGTATATTAATCGAACACCTGATCTCAAAAATAAATATATTGAGCCAAGAAACATTTTTAAGGAGTGGCAAGATAGGAAAAAGTTTATATTGTGAGCATTAAATTCTACACCTTGCTTCATAAAGTGACTTCAGATGGAATTAAAGAGGATTTTAATTAAAATATATTTAACAAAACGATATCAACAATATTATATTCAACAATTTTTTTAAAAAATATAGCTAGCAAAAACTAACACAGTTGGCGATGAACTCAAGTCAAGGATGTACTAAAGAATATAGAAACACAAAGAAAAACACGGATTGGATCTGATAGACTTATTAGAGCTACTATTTATAAATAATGCCATATTCTTTCTAAAAAGGATAGAACTTATAACCTCTCGGTGTCTTGAAGGCGGGTGCACCGAAGGATAGTCAAAATAAAAATGATGTAGATGGGGGGTAAGGAATTAGGGCTCATGAAATTTTCCGATTATGAGGTGAAACGTGGAATTTTTTTTTCACACTCATATAAAGAGTTACTTAATGACTGGAAATACTTAAGGTATCGCATTAGGTTCGGAGAAGATTTTTAAAAAAATATTTTAATGTTTATATGATGTTTCTTTGTTAATATAAGGGGAAGATGATAAATAAAATTGAAATTATTTAAATATATATGTAACTTTTGAAGAAAAAGTAAGTTTTGATGTAAACTTTAGCATTTATTTAAAAAAACTAGGGTTGTTCTAGAGAAAAGAAAATGCTACAGTTTTTCATTTTTCTTTGTAATGTTAAATGTTCAACATATCGTAGAGTGTAATTATTATCTAAAAATTATATTCAAAAATTATATTTTTGTGTTTAATATATGAAATCATCTGCGAAATTTCAAAACTTTTTAGAACAATATTTACATTAAACAGTCATAAATCCACTTCTAATCCATAGTTCATTACATTCTGCATAACATAACGATAATTAATTAAGATCTCTTGATTATTTTTTAGATGTGAATATACTTACTATACTCGTACAGTAGAATTAGGAAAAAACTCGTTCTTCAGAAAATGCATTTAAAGTTTTTAAATGCTTATAAATAAATATCACTTACATGTCAATAGTTTATTATAATTGTCATAGACAAAATAAAGATATCATTGAAAACATAAACATACCTAATTTTTGAAATTACAAAAAATAAAAATACCAAATTTCATCCAAATTCATGTTTCAACTTAGTCGGATACCTTAAAAATAAATATAGGGTTATTCCATAAATTACTGAATAAGCTTGGCGATATGACCCAAGCAACACTGTTAAGAACATTCATCAAATGTAGTTATTATATTATCATCAAGATAATTGAAGTATTTATTTTGAAATAAAATATAATGAACTGAAAGGGCAAGAAAAAGTTTCCTGGATAATCTAAAAAATAAGCATAGAAGTTTTCAGCGGAGTTTAGCACAATTCCAATTCTCCCACTTGTTTCAAAATAAGTAAGAGTCGAATCGGTTCAAAAACCAATGCCTTTCAGTTGGAATATGATGATATCTTTCAACTGTAGATCAGCTGTGCTGTTCATGTATCTTTGCGAATCAACTGATTCAATAACACACCAAATCGATGGAAATCGTTTGGTGTATTTTTAAAATCTGTCGTAAAATAAACCTTCTGTTGTTTATGCGATCTGGAAGAATACAGAAATAGATTTAAATTTAAATATCGTTTGCTCATCAAATTAAATCTTCATTCTTTTTCATTATCCAGGATCAATCTGAAAGTTATTAAATTTTTTGGCAACTTCCACCGAAAAGTGATCACGAAATAAAACTACAGGGTCCCCGTCTCTAGCAACATTGTCATACTGCATTAAAAAAAAAAAGACAGTTTCTTCATACACATAGACATTTATAAATATCTTTCAAAAAGAGATTTTCTTAGTTACCATTAACTAAACTATTTTATATTAGAATTTTTTTTAGCTGCATCATCATCTAGAATGTTATGATAACAAGTACAATAATCACATAATTCATATGTTTTTTTTTCATACATAATGTTTTTCTGCATATTATTACACCAGATAAATTTTCTAGAATATTTCAAAGTAGAAAATCGTTGTAAACTGTTTTCATATTTTTATATTGTTTGGCAACGGATTCCAAAACCGACCACGCTTTTGCGCATGCGTTAGGATGGGTGTAATTAGTCAAAATAAGGGTGAGAAGAAAGATGAAAGTAGGGGATGTTTACATTGAACAATAAAATATATCGGATGACTCGTGGACTGAGTTAAAATAATACGGTCAGAAACGACAAGATACTCACATACACGTGAAAAAAAAATTGAACAAAAAAGTATCTAATAGGGCAAATATCAAGGTCAAAGAATGACAGAATTCTGAAATGTGCTCATCCTTCCGCGTCTCTCCCCTTAATGAGATACAATCGTCGAAAAGTAGTCGTCTCAGAATACTGAAATGAACAGTAATTTCTTATATGTTTGTAAATTCTGTTTGTCGTTATTTTTGTTTTTTCTTCTGTAAATATTCTGGTATTTAGTAAACATCCCCATCAAACCATTCAGTGATCATAATAGTTCCGAATACGGGGGTATGAGACGACGTTCTGTTCTATCATACTTTTCTTTCTTTATTTTTATAAATTAAAGGTAATTTCAAAAAGTAGCCTTCGCACAACATGCACAGATGGCGTAGACATAAATCTAATAAGTTTCTACAAAATTTTTCATGGCATTTTATTATATTTCTGATTAATTAAAAAAAATTCCCAAAAATTGAAAATCAGACTAATCTATACTAAATACCAAGTTCTAAGAATTAAATTTTTATGTATAAAATATATCTCCCGATTGTTTTATTTTTTTTTTTCTCCGAAAAAAAACTTGTTTTTAATCTCATGGACTTACATTTACGAGCTGTTTTTCATCAGCTCTTTTGAAACTAAAACTAAGAGAAGACAAATTACATTGTTTGAAAGGGAAAAAAACGAGTTTAGTATCCTTTAACTAATCTTCTCTGATCAAAAGCATTGGAGCGAGAAAACTCGAGCATTTTTCCTCTTCCTCCAAAGTTGTGATGGGTTCCTTCAGAGGCTGAACATTATTCATGTAAATCTGTGCTTTGTTGCTCATCATTTATGGAAAGCTCTTTGTGATTAGATTGATTGCAAATCTTTTGTGCTTGCCGAAATAATTTTAAATAAAAACGGTGGATCATTAATCCTGCATTGCTAATATGTGTAACTTTTTAATGTGCATTTTGGTAAAATGTAGCTATTTATTATAGAAAATGAAACTCATATGCGATCTAAAATAATGGAAAATTTGTAAATAAAGGTGTCCCAAAATTAAGATTTGATAGAGAGACAAAAGCAAGATTTGAATTTGTCATCATTCGTGTAATAAAGTGTTGATTTAGTTTAGTTTAATTTAGTTATATCATTACGAATCTGTGATGCTGCTTCCCAGCATAGTTGGTTCCATCATCAGAAAGACTGTTTTACAGTCATCTGTATTGGACGGAGTCCAGGTGTCGCGTTGGAGTTCCCGGAGCTTGGCGACAAACTTGGTGACCATTTGGCGACTTGGCGACGAATTTGGCGACTTTGGCACAAAAATAGATTATACCCGAAACATCAAGAATTTTCCCGATCCGTCCATTGGGAACCGAGATACGCCTCGAACATTCCTGATTGGTTGAGAGGCTTCTAGCCCCGCCTCCTGAGACCTATAAAAGGAGGCAGTCTGCAGCTGCCAGTAGTAGAGTAGTCGGAACCGACAGCGAAGAACGTGTCTTCCAGAGATTAGCAGAGCAGCGATGGAGTCAAGCTAGTGCTGAACTAAGCTGTGCTCTACTGTCTGCAGTAGAGTCTCGTTGTATGCTGCTGTGTGCAAGTCGCGGCTTGAAGATAATTGCCTTCTCTATGCTGCAAATAGTTGTCGTCTTTGTGCTTCCTGTGTGTCTTCGTGTAAATAAACGTCGTTGTTTTATTTCTACTGCCGCCTGCTGATTGAGCGTTCTCCACACCATATAACTTCCACTATCCAAACGAACCTGGGAAATTTCGCAACAATATTAACATCCCGTTTCAAAGCAACACTAGGGCTATTTTGGGACGGACCTCGTAATTTTGAACTTCAGTCATTGGACGACATTCGAGCTGACATTCCCTCTCCAAACTTCCACACTACACCAGCCAGGAGACGTTTGACCCCGACGGATTTAATGTGCACCAGATCAACTTGCACGACGGCGCTTCGGTGGAATAGGGCTCCGGTTCCGAAGCCAAGGCCTTACCACCAGGTCACCGCGGCCCCAATAAAATGTTGGCAACCCTATTAAAGGAACCCTTTGACAACTGATAGCTTAGAGTTAGTAAAAATGGAGCGTTACACCATAGAACAACGTGTTTTCACTATTGAACAATATTTCATAAATAAAGTCTGGCGACTACAGTTCGAAAATTTGAAAATTGACCCCTTAGATCGTGTGATTTAACATCATTAGATTACTTTTTATGTAATTATTTGAAGTCAAAGGTCTATGTCAACAAGTCCGCAAGCACGCGCGCATTAAAGGAGGAAATTCAACGCTACATCAACGACATTCAGCCACATTTTAAAAAATGGCCATGGAAAATTTCGATGAAAGAGTGCGTACGTGCCAGCAAAGCCATGGAGGCCATTTGCTCTATATCTTATTCTATACATAAACCCATCCTGTATACTTTACGATTCAATTAAAATATAAAAATTTAAAGGAAAGAAAACTATGTTCTTTATTTATTCAAATCTTGCGTTAACTCATTGTTCAATAGTGTAATGTACCATTTTTACTAGCCCTAAACCATCAGTTGCCAAATGTTTTTTAATAAGTTTACCACTTTTACTGACCAAATCGTAAAGTGGTAAAAGCTTATAAGCCAGTTAACAGCTACGCTACCCGAACAATTGCTTTTGTATCGTGGTCATGTTACTGGGCTGCGAACTACAAAGTCCCAGGTTCTATCCTCACTCGTAACAATCCTATACAGTGGCAAATTCAAATCTTGTGTTAATTTTTAGACATCGTTTACATGAAAAAATAAATCTGGGAGGACGAATTTCCTGCACTAGATTTTAAAGTTCTATTTTTTTTATCGTTTTATTTATCTGCACTGCCTCGCACACTGTTCTATAATCGAATGAAATGAAATACAAACATGTATCAGTACCTAGTAGCTAAATCTAGTTACTGGAAATTATGAATATCATTAACATAATTGTACCCGTGAGACTAGGTGGAGTTGTCTCTCCGAAATTTTCTCGCATATTCTTCTAAAACTGTCTTATCGCCCTTTCTTAGCATAAAAATATGGACATTGGGTAAAGCTGTGAATTTCTACCGTGGCATTGAAGAATAATAGTCACGAAATATAAAATCTGTCATTAGGGTATGTATTTTGAACGCCATTTTGCCGATCAATTGCCTTTAAAATTTAACACAAAACAAAAATTGCAGCCACTAGATGACATACCGAATTTCATTGATTTATTGCCTTTATATGCATACGAAAGTAGAGAACAACAAATGGTCGACAAATTTGATAAATTTGGTGCAAAATTTGATAAGAATCTATATTTTCTATATTCAGTATCCAACTTTTATCTATCTAGCTCTGTAAGTTCAGTAATTATCATGTTCAAGTATACTCGAACAGCAAGTTTGGCAGACTTCCTCTGAATAGATTTCGTCTAAGATTTAATTTAAATCTACAAATTTGGTGTTAAGTCCTGGTACCAGATTTCATTAGTCTAGATAAAAGCGCTTTTGAGTTATCTTTGCACAGACAGACAGACATTTTCCATAAATGTGTTTTTCGAACTCAGGGATTCTAACTATAAAACGTGAAAATGGATCAAATTATCAAATTTGAATTTTTTTTACGATTACGAAATTTTCTCTGTACTAAGTATACAAGAGAGTGAAAATTTTTCTTATTCCTAGAGGACAATATAAATACACAGAAACAAAATATACAAGGCATAAAGTGTTTGATTTGTAACTTCTGTAAGAAATAAGCTTGGCATTGTAATTTATAAGATAGGACATATTATATTTTAAAATGTAACTTATAGAGCACTTTTTTATTAAATTATTATAATTTTTAATCATCTATAATTACTTTATCATCATTACCTATCATTAAAGGTTTTACTTCAATGCAAATCTGTCTTATAATTAGGGATTGCAATATCGGACCAAAATTTCAATACCGGTATTCGGTATTTTTTAGATCTCAATACCGGGATACCGGTTTTAATACCGATATTAGAAATTTTAGAAAAAGAAAAAAAACATGGGTATTTCTTTGTTTTATTTGCCAGTTTTATAAGAGAGAGTAAATATCACAAAAAATAATTTTGTTACTTATAAATTATAATCTTCTGTTATTAATCTTCGATAACTGAACCGAATTCTTCTGAATGTGGACAGGTTTGAGGGTAAAAAGTTTTAAGAAAATTTACTATAAACTTAATCAGATTTGAATTGTTTATTTTCTTTTTATCTTTTTCGTTTTCATTTTTAAAATTATTATAATTATGTAAATACCATAAGACATTTTATATTTCGGTATGTCTTTCTTCTGTGCGATTTTTCAATGTAATTATAATTCTTCAAATAGTGATGTATGCTGTTTTTTCAGCGACTGAAACATGAAATTTATTGTTGCATTAGCTGTTAATAAATTAGAATATCTCCAACATAATGCCTCAGTAGTCAGTTTTATTGGAAGTAGAGTTGATACAGTTCTGGATATAAAGTCGAATTCACTATCTGAAAGAATTAATTTACAGGTGTAAGTCGATTATTGCTTTTTCGATTGGATTTCTCAGTTTCAAAAATCGTTCCATCTTTAGGAGTAAACTGTTCCAACGTGTTTTAGAATCTAATATTAGCATATATTCTGTTTTATTTTCAGTTAGTATATATGTTTTAGTAATATGTCATTTTTTATAGGAGAACGTTTAAATTTCTTAACAATTTTTCGAACTTTATAAATTATAGGAAGCAGGTCTTAATAGGTTAATATTTCATCCTCATTCGCAATATCTTCTTCAACAATTACATTGTCATTATCTTCATTGTCAATATCACTCTCACTGTTACTCTCTTCAAAGTTGGAATCCGCAGTTTCTATATCCACAGTATTTGAATTCTTCTGTTCTTTATTTTTTGGTGTAATACATCTATTACTCCTAATTGAATTCCATGTGCATAGCACAACTGCTGATTTGCACCAATCAACTTTCCACCTTTTTTCATAACTGCTGTTCCATCAGTCATTATTGATACAATATCTTCTTTCAGGGATAATCCATGTTTCTCTAATTTAGATTTAAGCAATTAATTAAGCCATTCATTAGCTAATTAATTGCGCCCGTTAGGGAGACATAAAAACAAAAACGTATACTATTTTGCTGTGTTGGCGATCCCTGAACATATAGTGGAGACAATTTAAAAAATTTCTAGTAAATACCGAAATAACGGTATTTAAACTTGTGAATACCAGTATTATAAAATTGTACAAATGGCTCAAAATACCGGTATTCGGTATCCCGGTATTGCAATCCCTACTGATAATTTTTCAAATAACAAACTTAATGAAGTATAGGACCGATACAGCGTAATTTGTTTTTGAATTATCCCTTTCTAGGGCCGTGGGAAGTATGCTTCCCACCAAATTTATCAATCTTTGTATAAAATTATGTAGGTTGGCATCAGTTCGGACACAATTTTTTAGAAAGACAGAAACTTAGATGCTTCAGTTCTTTATCTAACACAAAATGATGTGTCTTGATTTGTTACTTAATTATTAATGAACCAAATTAATTAATGAATCAAATTAAATTTATCTAATAAGCTAAATGAATCTCTTTTCTTATTCTAATTTCAAGCCTAAAAATATTTTAATATAATATGACTAGAAAAAAATGGCCCTTTAAAGGGTTATCTTCTTCATGCACAGACAAACAGAATGCCAAAATATGAAATTTTCAGATTGAAGATGGTCTAAAATAGTTAAAATCGTGAAATTGAATTTTTTTCCGATATTAATACTTTTTCTTAGTATATTTCGTATATGAGAAAGCATATAAGAGTATATAAAAATTTTCGTATGAAAGAATTTGTATATAAGAATTTTAAAATAGCATTCTAAGTCACATTTAAATCTTTCTAATTGCATTAATATTTCATACTTCTGACTTCTAAATGAAACAAAACAAACGTTTCCTATTACCTCGAGCATTTATTTTACAAATCTATGGCATTCGATGCTGCATATAAGAGTATATAAAAATTTTCGTATGAAAGAATTCGTGTATAATAATTTTAAAATATCATTCTAAGTCATATTTAAATCTTTCTAATGCATTAATATTTCATACTTCTGACTTCTAAATGAAACAAAACAAACGTTTCCTATTACCTCGAGCATTTATTTTAAAAATCTATGGCATTCGATGCTGCATATAAGAGTATATAAAAATTTTCGTATGAAAGAATTCGTGTATAATAATTTTAAAATATCATTCTAAGTCATATTTAAATCTTTCTAATGCATTAATATTTCATACTTCTGACTTCTAAATGAAACAAAACAAACGTTTCCTATTACCTCGAGCATTTATTTTAAAAATCTATGGCATTCGATGCTGCATATAAGAGTATATAAAAATTTTCGTATGAAAGAATTCGTGTATAATAATTTTAAAATATCATTCTAAGTCGCATTTAAATCTTTCTAATTGCATTAATATTTCATACTTCTGACTTCTAAATGAAACAAAACAAACGTTTCCTATTACCTCGAGCATTTATTTTAAAAATCCATGGCATTCGATGCTGCATATAAGAGTATATAAAAATTTTCGTATGAAAGAATTCGTGTATAATAATTTTAAAATATCATTCTAAGTCACATTTAAATCTTTCTAATTGCATTAATATTTCATACTTCTGACTTCTAAATGAAACAAAACAAACGTTTCCTATTACCTCAAGCATTTATTTTAAAAATCCATGGCATTCGATGCTGCATATAAGAGTATATAAAAATTTTCGTATGAAAGAATTCGTGTATAATAATTTTAAAATATCATTCTAAGTCATATTTAAATCTTTCTAATGCATTAATATTTCATACTTCTGACTTCTAAATGAAACAAAACAAACGTTTCCTATTACCTCGAGCATTTATTTTAAAAATCTATGGCATTCGATGCTGCATATAAGAGTATATAAAAATTTTCGTATGAAAGAATTCGTGTATAATAATTTTAAAATATCATTCTAAGTCATATTTAAATCTTTCTAATGCATTAATATTTCATACTTCTGACTTCTAAATGAAACAAAACAAACGTTTCCTATTACCTCGAGCATTTATTTTAAAAATCTATGGCATTCGATGCTGCATATAAGAGTATATAAAAATTTTCGTATGAAAGAATTCGTGTATAATAATTTTAAAATATCATTCTAAGTCATATTTAAATCTTTCTAATTGCATTAATATTTCATACTTCTGACTTCTAAATGAAACAAAACAAACGTTTCCTATTACCTCGAGCATTTATTTTAAAAATCTATGGCATTCGATGCTGCATATAAGAGTATATAAAAATTTTCGTATGAAAGAATTCGTGTATAATAATTTTAAAATATCATTCTAAGTCATATTTAAATCTTTCTAATGCATTAATATTTCATACTTCTGACTTCTAAATGAAACAAAACAAACGTTTCCTATTACCTCGAGCATTTATTTTAAAAATCTATGGCATTCGATGCTGCATATAAGAGTATATAAAAATTTTCGTATGAAAGAATTCGTGTATAATAATTTTAAAATATCATTCTAAGTCATATTTAAATCTTTCTAATGCATTAATATTTCATACTTCTGACTTCTAAATGAAACAAAACAAACGTTTCCTATTACCTCGAGTATTTATTTTAAAAATCTATGGCATTCGATGCTGCATATAAGAGTATATAAAAATTTTCGTATGAAAGAATTCGTGTATAATAATTTTAAAATAGCATTCTAAGTCACATTTAAATCTTTCTAATTGCATTAATATTTCATACTTCTGACTTCTAAATGAAACAAAACAAACATTTCCTATTACCTCGAGCATTTATTTTAAAAATCCATGGCATTCGATGCTGCATATAAGAGTATATAAAAATTTTCGTATGAAAGAATTCGTGTATAATAATTTTAAAATATCATTCTAAGTCACATTTAAATCTTTCTAATTGCATTAATATTTCATACTTCTGACTTCTAAATGAAACAAAACAAACGTTTCCTATTACCTCAAGCATTTATTTTAAAAATCCATGGCATTCGATGCTGCATATAAGAGTATATAAAAATTTTCGTATGAAAGAATTCGTGTATAATAATTTTAAAATAGCATTCTAAGTCACATTTAAATCTTTCTAATTGCATTAATATTTCATACTTCTGACTTCTAAATGAAACAAAACAAACGTTTCCTATTACCTCGAGCATTTATTTTAAAAATCCATGGCATTCGATGCTGCATATAAGAGTATATAAAAATTTTCGTATGAAAGAATTCGTGTATAATAATTTTAAAATATCATTCTAAGTCGCATTTAAATCTTTCTAATTGCATTAATATTTCATACTTCTGACTTCTAAATGAAACAAAACAAACGTTTCCTTCGAGCATTTATTTTAAAAATCCACGGCATTCGATGTTGCAACCAATTTAATTTTGTGTCAGTTTCAGATTCCTTTGTCCTAATACATCTTTAATTTCAGATATGGAATGTTCTTTATTAATTTTGTAAACATTGAGAAAGATGTCTGCAGACAACAGACATCTCACATCCAAACACATAATTCAATCTTCGAACATCGCTGAAGTTTCCAAAATTTTCGATATTATTACATCGTTTGCTCCACAAACTCATAGCTATTCTAACAAATTTAGATAATATCCTAGACTAAATGCTCGACGTGCATAATTTACGTTACTCCTCCATAACTTCCTACACTAAATGCATCAGCGCGTCGTCACTTATCGCTGCGTCTAAAGACAGCAGAGATCCCCATCGCCTATTGGATGACTCACATCTCTTGTGACAGGCATTGAGTCGTGATTGGCTTTTGCTTGCCTTTGACGTTTATCCGTACAAGCAGAATGGATTAAGAGTGCTAAATGGTCGGTGAGTGGGTTCCTGTCGCTTTTCATCAATAGATGTCAAGTAAAAGCAAGGAAATGAGGGAAACTATGTTCATGTGGGCGTTAAGTTGATTTTCGTAGGAGGGGAAAGTTCTGAGAGTTATCAAAAAGATATATTTTCGGAAACTTCTTTCTGTGTTTCGATTTGATTCTGTCAGGGTTATTTTATTTTCGTTGTCTGGTACAATCAATTTGCAACTGACGGTGACATATTTTTCTGTTTTCATAAAAGGAGAAATATTTGAAGTGTGTGTCAGTTTTTAAATACTTTGGAAACTATATAAAATTAATGAAAGATTAATAATTATGTAATTTAATAGAAAAGGGCGGGTGTGGAGGTTTTTTTCTTTACAGTGTTCTTCCTCTCAGAATCGTGAATGCAGAATTTTTGCAGAATGCAGTAAATGCCAAACATTGTTTATTTTTATATTTTGTCCGTTTCTTTAAAAATATTTTATAGTTTATATTCATGAAAAGGTTTTGTGAATTATCTTTTTAGTTAATTATTGATATTTAAAGCAACATTTCCAGACAGAATTCAGACGACAGATTATTTGTCATTTCGCTTTACCTTTTTGCATTCACTTCCTTCAAGTATATATACATGTATGTGTGTGTGTGTGTTGGTTGTCTACAGGCCAGACCTTTTGTCTATAGCAACCAAATTTGGTACATATATACCTTGGAGGGTGGAGGTTTGCACCTCGAAGTGATTTTTTTTTGAAATTTTTATTATAATTTTAAGGAATTTAAAATTAAGCTTAATTTTAAAGTTTTTATCAGATAACTTTCGAAAATACCTAACCTAATAATTATTTTTAATGACACCAATTTAATACTCATCAAAATTTTTGCTGAATTTTCTATCAATTTTTTTAACCTTTTTAAAACAAAGGGCATATTTTTGGAAAGTAATAACAGTATTACACATTTATCTTAATTAATTTCACATTTACTGAATGAGATTGGAGATACCCTTTGCATTTTGGATATTTGCACCGGAGTGATCCATCTACTTTTGGCCAATCTTCAATGTTCCTCTCTTCTAAATTTCTCTACAAAAATAACATAAAATAAACATGTAATAAAAAAAAACATTTTCGTCATACATTAGAAGTGAAACTGCATAGTGATGTAAATTTCTGTCACGTGGTTTTAGGAAGATTATTTGTGGTATTGGTTATGAAATGCACATAAATTAACAGAAATACAAAAAACAAACCTTTTTTTTCCGCACATTATCGCTTTTATCAGCAAAAAAAAAATCTCGTATTAGTTATAAAAAAATATTCAAGAAATCGCACATTTTTTCCAACCACAACAAACAGGGGGAATGACAAGTTCAAACCCGCTATAATAAATGTAACATTTGATTTTTTTTTTTTTTTTTTTTTAGCCACTTTCCTTATTAACAGTCGTGAAAAAAAGTTGCCAGCAGCATCCAATTTGCAGTACACCCGTTTTGAGTACAATTTTTTGTTCACTAAATGTTATGATGGAAGTTTCCATCATCATGCAAAGGAGGGTTAATCTTGGTGTTCAAATATCATCATTATTTTGACTGATATTTGCATTTTCTTGTTCACTAAATGTTATGATGGAAGTTTCCATCATCATGCAAAGAAGGGTTAATCTTGGTGTTCAAATATCATCATCATTTTGACTGAAATTTATATTTTAGGTAAATTTGTGCACAATGGGTTAAGAGATCGATTTCTTTCTACGATTATTTTGCTCGTTTTTATAAATATATCTTCTTGTAATTTATTTCTTTAGTGTTTATGACTCGCTTCTTTTCTATTCCAGAAAAGGCGCGCCTTGCAGCACCGTTTCGTATGGATACTCGCAGGTGGGGAAGTCCGAAGAGCCGACGCTGCCTCAAAACATTCTTCTTGGTCTGCTTCTTCGTGCACCATGCCTCGGCCGACTACTCGCCGATCCTCGACAACCAGGTGAGAACGAAGTGACCGGTCGTCTCCTGATATCTCGTTTTTTTTTTTTTTTTTTTAGTGATTTCTAACCTCTCTATTAGTTCGGAAATATCGTCAAATGTCTGTAGCAAGCCCAAGAAAATTTGAATGCAAAAGACTGGACTGCCTGGGTTATTTATCAGATTGAGATTTTCTTTAAAAAATGCCTAGAGAGGCATTTAATTGAATCAAATCATGCAATTTGTCCTTCCAAATTCACTTCGTTATTTTAAGTGATACAGTCTGATTGTCTTCGAAAAATTAAACTTTAAACTTATGTTATATTTTTTTTTTCAGAAATCAGTTCATCAATTTTAAGATTCTTCCCTATTATGGTTGTCGTTACACCCTCTACCACCAACATATGCACCAAACTCATAATTATATTTCACTAATGTTGTGTTCAGCCCATATAAAGCATTCTACAATATTCCGTTGTAATAATGGTCCATATTTAACAGTCTGGGGAAGAATAAAGCGAAAAGTCATGCCAGCGTATCTCGAGAAAATCAATTTTTATTTCCCTGTTAGCTCAGAAATATGGTCAAATGCCTTTAATGCAACCAAAAATATTTGAATGCTAAAGATTGGACTTCCTGGGTCTTTTATCAGATTACGATTTTACTTAAAAACAGCCTTCAGTCGTAATTTTATTGAACCAAATCATGCAATTTGTCCTTTAAAATTCGCTTCGTAACTTCAGTCGGATTTTTTACGAAAAATTGAACTTTAAACTTATATTATTATTATTTTCCAGAAGACGTGAAATTCGTCAATTTTATGATTCTTTTGTATTAAGACTACAGTTCCAACTACAGTTTCCATCTACAAATGATCCAAACTTGTCACTAATGTTGTGTTCAATCCATATGAAATGTTCCAAAATATACCTGTATGTTATTGGCCCATATTCAATAGCCAGATGAAAGCAAAATGACCAGTCGTACTTGGCCATCTTGTTTTTAAGTCTGTGTCCTAGCTTCGGAATTATCCGAGACCTCATGATATAGGTTGAAATTTCTGAAAGTTGTAACAAACCATGGTAACAAAACTAAATACTAGTTTAAAATATTTATTTTGCAGTTATTTAGATTTAGAGCATTTCATTAAAATTAGAATTTATTAACTAATAAACATTAGAGAATTGACATTTTCCATTAATCCTAATATTTGATTATACAACAAATACAATGTCTTAACAAGCTACTGTAAAATTCATGTTTTATGGCGGGAAAAAACCAAATGAGTACATAAAATTAAGTTTTTTCTGAATTTTCTCACATTATATATGTTTGTTTGTTTTTTGTTTTTTTTTTTGTGATTGGAATTTTACAGTATTCGTTAAATAATTTTATTTTTCGAAACCCAAATTACGAAGTCCACTAAATTAATAAAGAAAAATTTTAACGGGACAAATCTCGTGGAAACATCGTGAGGTAAATAAAATCATGTTTTTCTGATGGTACATTAAAAAAGTGAATATTTCAAAAAAATAAAAAATATGTCTGTTAAATGGCTCGTGAAACTTATTTCGTCCATCCAAGAGTTTAAAGATAGCAGCATATTTATAGGCAATACAGAAAAGAAAATGGTTTTTTCATATTAGGTTCTTGCATATATTTTAATCAGCGATATCTATTATTAAACAGGCAAAGTATCTATATAAATGACAATGGTTTTTGGTTTTACCAATTTACTGTTACTTTCTTGGTGTCATTTTGAAAGTTTTCCATTTAGTGTTATTCAGTTATTCAATGTATAAAGACCCCAATCATGGAACGCTCCATATTGCATTTTTGACATTCATTGCTTTTTTTTGTTTGTTTGTTTTATTTGAAGAAATTTGCTGCCGTAGCCCATAAGACACTTTTAGAAACTTATGGTGATGCTACTCCGTCATATCCCAATTGTCGGTTTTGGTTTCAATGATTTAAGAATGGTGATTTCGATTTCAATGACAAAAAACGGCCGGGAGGACCAAAAAAATTAGAAGACAATCAATTGCAAGGTTTATTGGACAGAAATGGAGAAAAGTTGTAGAAAATAATGAAAAATATTTTGATTGATACACAGGGTGTATATAATAAAAATTCAACTTTGAAATGGTCAAAAAAGGAAAACTACTGGACCAAATGTTATTAAATTTGGTAAGTTTAAAGGAAGTCATGGAAATTTCTTTTCTGACAAAAAACAAAATGCATTTTTAACATTCAGAAATTTCTATGACCTCCTTTAAACTATTAGTGGTTAAAACTATTGAACTATTATTAAACTATCAAAGAGGAACTTTAGTTATAAAGATCCTGTATATTGTACCAATTTTTCTCAATAAATGCCTTTTCAAAGCTAAAAAAAAAGATGACAATATATTCAAGCACTTAATGCTAAAAATTTCTTTGATACATAAAAAAGATTATTCTAATTTTTAATTATTTCATTTCAGTCAAAATTCTTTTTTAAAAAACCAATTAACATTTTTACTTTCTTTCAGGGTCTCAGTGAATCCGCTGCAGATTCAAGAAACAAGTTCGAAGCCTTAAACCACCTCCTCCCTTTTAATTCAGAACAAGACGCGGACTACAAGCGAAGCAGTTCTTTTTTCCCTCTGAGGGGCAAAAAACTCACGGCTGCGGACATGGACACTGCCAATTACCCATTCATGTCCCAACAAGGAGATGAAGAAGAGAAAAGAAGCCAATTCTACCCCCTCAGAGGTAAAAAAATCCCCGACGAGTTGAAGAGAGGTAGTTATTTCATGCCCATGAGAGGCAGGAAGGACGACGAGAGCTGGTCCGAAGATGAGGACAACGTGGACAAACGAATGTCTTCCTTTATGCCCATGCGGGGCAAAAAGAAGAGTGGTTTCCTGGACACATTTCCTCACCTTGGGAAGCCTGGTACGTATTCCACCGAAATAATGTATCCCTCCAGTAGTGGTAGTAACAGGAAGAAGAGGGATGTTGCCTGGCCAGCTATCTCTATCAACAAGACGACCGACACATCACCAGAATCAACAGGTGGAAATGAAACAGGTCACTCTATGCAAAAGAGATCTGTATCGTTTATGCCCATGAGAGGAAGAAGAGAATACGAATCATTTGGTTCTCAAGAAATTAAAACAAGATTGCTAGAGAAGAAACAATTTTCGTTCATGCCCATGAGAGGGCGTAGGTATCCTTTTAACGATTCAAATGGAAGTGTAGCATTGGAACTTAAAATCGATGATGAATCCACGACTTCTTCTTCTCGCAGTGAACCGATGTTCAGAGAGGCTGATGATAAGAATCAATTACAGATTGATAACGATAAAAGAGCATCATCTTTCATGCCCATGAGAGGACGCAGAACTTCGCTTGATGATATGACTTCTGTAGAATATGGAATGGCTCCTCAAGAAGACAAACGGCGATCTCATTTTATGCCGATGCGAGGAAGGAAAAATTACATGGGCAATGCAGATATCTCTAATGATCATGAAATCTATTCTGGTGATAAGCGAGCTTCTTCCTTTATGCCCATGAGAGGCCGCAGAAAGTTGATAGAATTCACAGATTTCAATGATCGTGAAACGGATTCCGATGATAAACGAGCGTCTTCATTTATGCCCATGAGAGGTCGCAGAGAATCTCTAGAAAACCTCAACAGTTTCAATGATTTGGTCAATAAAAGAGGCTCTTCATTTATGCCCATGAGAGGTCGCAGAGAGTCTCTAGAAAACCTCAACAGTTTCAATGATTTGGTCAATAAAAGAGGCTCTTCATTTATGCCCATGAGAGGTCGCAGAGAGTCTCTAGAAAACCTCAACAGTTTCAATGATTTGGTCAATAAAAGAGGCTCTTCATTTATGCCCATGAGAGGTCGCAGAGAATCTCTAGAAAACCTCAACAATTTCAACGATTTTGTCGATAAAAGACGCTCTTCATTTATGCCCATGAGAGGTCGCAGAGAATCTATAGAAAACCTCAACAGTTTCAATGATTTGGTCGATAAAAGAGGCTCTTCATTTATGCCCATGAGAGGTCGTCGTTCAATTGATGA
Source organism: Argiope bruennichi (assembly GCF_947563725.1). Classification (NCBI taxonomy): domain Eukaryota; kingdom Metazoa; phylum Arthropoda; class Arachnida; order Araneae; family Araneidae; genus Argiope; species Argiope bruennichi. The sequence goes on from NC_079156.1 coordinate 113,476,334, forward strand.
TTCATTGGTAGAAAATCAAACGGAATCGTCAAGAATAAAGCGATCCTCCTCTTTCATGCCGATGCGGGGACGTAAAATGGATTCTTCCATTGAAGATTTTTTGGAAAAGAAATCATCTTCCTTCATGCCCATGAGAGGACGCCGTGACCTTGAAGACAACCTGACGCAAAATCCAGAAGACAAAAGAGGATCTAGTTTCATGCCAATGAGAGGTCGTAGAGGAGTTTTCGACACAACTTACTACTACAATGCCTACCCATATGTTATTTCATCTGGCATCGGCTCATCACTTATGACAAGACCTTACAATGGAGACTTCTACCCCATCAGTTCTGTCCGGAGGTACGTATCAAAAGCCAGGAAATTCGACTGGGACTCTGTAAAAAGGGCATTCCATGCAACACGTGGTAAAAGAGTTGAGACCGGCAAGGACTCGGAGGAGGCGTGGGAATCGGAAGATCGGGAACAGAGCGCCCCTGCAAAAAGTGATAGCGGAAAAGGCTGCAGATATAAGCGAAGTATCATAAGACCACGAATCCCACTGAAGCCGCACAGGCAGTATATAGGTATCTCTTTCTAAGAAACTGATTCTCTGTGTTTAGTCATATAAGGAAAATTAAAAATAATCCTAAAACTTTCTTATTTTTACTTTAAACGAAGAGCTTTGAAAATAATTTGTGGTGTTGGTACTGGTAATTGCACAAATCAAAATCAATGATCTTTTACGCTAATACTGGTTATGGTGTATAATAATTACAGTGTGTATAATAATTACAGTGTGATTCAAAAGTCAAGAGCAATTTTAAAATACAGTATTCCTCAATAGTAAAATGATTACATAGAAGTTTCTTTCGTACAGAAAAGATTCAAATTAAGGCAAACATTTTTGTCTCGAAATCAAAAACTTATTGGAAACAAAATGTACATTTTCAATTGCCAGATTGGTGAAGCGATGAGTTAGAAAGAGTAAAATGTTAATGGCTTACAAATGTTCAATGAGTTCTCCACCATTCAGAAATACAGGTGTCTATTAAAAAGCAAAACTTTTTCTCGACAATTTGTATCCTTCTCAAACCACTGGATAGATGATAGCGTTATTTTATCCTTTTTTTTTTCGACAATTGTCTTAACTTATCAATGCATAAATCATCAAGTGCAGAGCAATTTTTTCAGTTTAAGTTGTAAATTTTGCCATCAATAAATCCTGATTTCACGAACTTTATTCAAATTCTTTTTATACAAACAGCATCTTTCTACCATCGATCATTTGAAGATCATCGACTCTCTGGACTTTTGAATCACTTGTATTCATTTCTATGTAAAATTGTTTTAATTAAGAATGCTGATAATTTTATAGAACCTCAAATTTAAATCTTTTATTTTTCTTGCATTAAATGATGACATTCTCATGAATTCTCAAATGTCTTATTGCAGCGTTAGAAAATAAATCACAATAGTATCAGTAAATACTTACTTTCAAATGCTTTGCTTCTTTTCAAATTCGAATACACTTTCTGTCTTGACATAAAATCATGACATAACACCACAAAGTCAAGTATAAGACAATTAATTTTACGATGACATATGCAGTTAACTTTTCTAAGTAAAGCCACTTGAATTTGATTTATTTCGTTCCAAACGGCATTCTCTTTAGATTATCCATATTAAAAATTTTTAATATCTTCAATTTATCGGTATATTTGCTTTAGAGCATCATTTTTTACCATTAACATGGAAAAAAAATATTAAAGATTCTATCCTCTAGTTCAAAATAAGTTTTCATTATAGTGTTTTATGATTGACTAGATGTAAAAATCATTTTTGTGCGCTTATATTTTCGGAAATTATCACGGAAAACGACAGATTTTCATTGCATTTAAAATTAATTAAAATTATAATAAAATATTCAAAAAACATTCCCAAATTCCAAGATATACATGTGCCACATTTTGTAGCTGTAGATCAAACTATCTGGCCTGTAGAGCGCCAACACACACACACAACTTTCGTCTTTATTATAAGTATAGATAAGTTTATCTTCATATTAAGTTTAAATTTTCACTCTAATCACAGAAAAAATTATGCTTCCATACAAAAAAATACACTTCCTTCCACTGGTAAACGAGTCCAGTAATTAAAACAATGAAAAGTATTGTTTCAAAATATACTGAATAATATCTATTTTATTTTATTCTATAATTAAAAAAAAGGGAAATATGGTACCGCAGAAACGAGTATTTTATTAAATTTTAAAGCGTCTTAAAAATTATTTTGGAAGAATTACGTGCTTCAAAATTATTGAGAGTAACGCTATGCATGTCAATTAAGTATTAATTTAAAATCTAATTAAAATTTTAAAACATTTTTGTGCGCATACATTCATCTAGGAATAAACTTTGAAATTCTAATTCTAAAGTTCTATCATATAGAACAACTTGAATGATTTTGGCATCATACATTTCGTATGATGCAATCTAGAGCCTTTGAACGTTATCATGTTAAATTAAAAAGGCACTGATTATATAATTTGCGTTCATTCTGTGCAAGTGTCAATGTATAACATCTCTGGAAGCGGACTGATGATGCATTCATTATTATAGAATAATTTGTGTGTGTTTGTTAAAATATAATTAAAGCACCTTTGCCAGATTAACTCAAAATGGACATACTAAATAAAAACGCCCTTCTTTGTTAATACATAATACATAATTCAAATAATTCATCCGAAAATTTGAATGTAAAAACTCCAATAGCAAAACGTTTTAAGGAATAGTTAATACAATGCTGAAATGTGTCATACCAAAATATATATAAAATGCTCAATATGTATAAAATGCTAATGTACGTGACACAGAAATTACTTTGCTATTCGACAATATGTTACAAACCATATTTAAAATTTTATTAAATCATTTTCATAACTTTATTAAATCATTTTCACAACTTCATTAAAACATTTTCACAACTTCATTAAAACATTTTCACAACTTCATTAAAGCATTTTCACAACTTCATTAAAGCATTTTCACAATTTCATTAAATCCTTTTCACAACTTCATTAAAACATTTTCACAACTTCATTAAAACATTTCCATAACTTCATTAAATCATTTTCACAACTTCATTAAAGCATTTTCATAACTTCATTAAAACATTTTCACAACTTCATTAAAACATTTTCACAACTTCATTAAAACATTTTCACAACTTCATTAAATCATTTTCACAACTTCATTAAAGCATTTTCAGAACTTCATTAAAACATTTTCACAACTACACTCCTTTCACCGTTTCTCTTAGCTATTTAATGAAGTTGATAAATGTTACTAAGCATGTTAATGAGTGAGTTTGCCGAACGCCAAAAAAGGCCATTCAGTTAGAGCAAAGAAGATATAAAAGAAATAGGCTCCCAACAGAAAGTTTAATCGAACGCAAAATTAGGCTTAACCGTCACGAGATGGATAATCGAAATTAACTTGCTTATGGAAAGTGATGTTCATATCTTCCAAAACAAATATCTTTAAAAATTATCTTTGTATTATCTTGAGACTGAAACAAACTGTCTTTTTAACTGTATCAATTCCATTTCTGTACAGTTTTTTTCCTTAATTTTAATATTTTTAATTAGGTCTGAATACACAATTTGTAATGTTTTTAAATATTGTGATGAAATTCAAACGCATCCATCAAAACCACCATAGCATGCTTTCATCTCTATAGTAGAAGTTTCACTTTCACTTTAATTCCGTAATATATAAACATTTTAATTTGCAGTAAAATCTTTCGATAGAATTCATGATTTTTAGCCGTATTAAATAACCAGATGAAATTTTTTAATGCATTTTATGTTGATCATTTAACAGCTTAAAAAGCCAATAACCTAACCAAAAAAAATTTTTTTTTTTTTTTTTTTTTTTTACTCAGTTATACTGCTATTTGCTAAAAAATTGCTTTTTCAGTTCAAGCTATATTGCTTCATTTACAGCGCACCTATAAAGGTTGCTTACAGACTGTAGATCATATAAAACAAGTAAATGATTAAAATTAAAGCGAGTTATATCTCCTATGATATGATGAAGCAATGACTATGCAATTATATGCATTATAAGTTTATATGCATATTTATATATTCTAAAAGATGATTGGCCAGAACTCGCTCAGAATACTTTTATTTTGATAGTGCATAATTTAATACATATTGCATTGCATTCATATATATATATATATATATATATATATATATATATATATATATATATATATATATATATATATTACATTATACTACAAATGATATTTATAAGTGAGCATTATAAACAGTTGATACAATGATTGGATTTAATTTAATGATTAATTTAAATTTTACCAGCTTTAAAATATTTATTCATAACAAAGATTCGAAATGATTAATCTTCAATTAAATATTTTGAATGCAAATTTTTGTATTTATTTTTACGCACACCAATATAGTCAGGATAAGTGACACCAAAGGCTTGGTTTGTTTTCGACCTCCCCTAATAGTCATCATCTAGGGTTTAGAAATTTCAAATGACGAAATGGCATTCTAATCATCGATAAAAAATCATATTTAACTTTGAAAACTCTTAACAATTTGTCTCCAAGACTTTTCCTAGAACTAGCATCCAGGACTATTGCATCAGCTTGTCCCTATCACTATATCACTATCTCCATACAGTGAAATTTATATAATAAAAACTTTTCTGACTGGAAATTTAGATGATAAAGGAAAGAATAAAGGAAGTTTTACACAAAATAAAAATTGTTTCTTTATTAGATCATTTACCCTTATGTCTAAAAAATACCATTCAGAACAATCTTTTCAAACAAATTACGGATTTAATTATGTTTTGAAAATATATCAACTGTATATGTCTTAACTCATATTTTTCTCATCTTATCGTTCTCTGTGTCTTTTCAGCGTTGAAACGACCGATGTCTTTTTTCGCCACCAGGGGAAAGCGTTTGGATGATTCCGCCATTGATAGCACAGCTTCAAATTTACGTTAAGAATATGTGTGTCACTTTGGTGTTCTATTCGTTTCACAAGCTCCCGAATTTATTTCAACCTTAATTGTACACTGAGTTTCCATTACGAGAGAAAAGATGTGTCTTGTCCTTTAAAGTTATTCAAACAAATAAATATCGATGTCAAATGTTATTTATCATTAGAAGATTGATGTACCATAAATAAAGTCAATAAAAAATTGTGAATTTAAATATTGAAGTTTTTTTTCTTATGTCGATAAAAATTCCTTATTTACAGCTTGATGATGCCATCGTTTCGAGTAAAAGCAAAAATCGCAAAATTTACTGTCGGTAACAATTAAACAATATGCACAAATGTGCAAAAGATGACGTCGTTGGTAGATGATGAAAAGTTGTTTCGGCGTGTATAAAAAAAAGTTTTGAGGCTTAATTTTTTTTCGAAGCGATTTCATTACGTAGTATAAAAGTTATTGGAGTTTAAATGTTAACTTTCTGAGAATATAATTCTCAGAAAATTAAAATATTAATCATTTTTTATACATAATAAATCCTTTTTTCAAATACATAAATATCACAGTCGGGTAATAATATGCTGTGACTGTAATATGTAATAATATGCTGTGACTATAAATTATTAATATGCTGTGACAGTATTTTACTGTAAGCCTGTGAATATATATTATTGCCTGTACATAATTGCTTTAAATATCACATTACAATAATAACATATTGTCGACTATAATAATATATAGTCAATAATATATATTATCAATTAGTAAACAGTAATTGAATCATTAATCTGTCAGACTACGGTTGATAGGGTTTATGCATCGAAGACATTTTATAATAACCTTCAAAGTAACATAAAAATAATGATAAATAATTTATCCCTCAAGAACTTTTAAAAAGTTAAATTATCAACAATTTTTAAAGAAGGAAATCAATTATTTAAGGACCAATAACCTTATTTAAAAAGCTTGATGCTGAATAAAGTTTATGCTCTATTCTAAAACTTTAATAACATATTGAGATAAAAAAAATTTTAAAATAATTAATTTTCTGACAATGAAATAATTTTTTTCAAATGCATAAATATCACATTCATGACTATAATTGACTGTAATATTATACTGTGAATAGTGATTGGGTCATTAATCTGTCCAGCTGCTATTCATATTGTATATACAGAGAAAAAATCATAATGTTCAAAATATAAAATTATGATAAATAATTTATATATCAAAAACATTTCTAAAATTAAATACCCACAATTTTTGAGGAAGGAAATCATTTATTTAAAGGTAAGGACCCATAGCATTATTTGAAAAGATGGACGATGAATAAAGTTTATGATCGATACTAAAACTTTAATAACATACTGAGAGAAAAAAAAAATTTAATAATTAATTCTCTGACAATGAAATAATTTTTTTCAAATGTATAAATATCACATTCATGACTATAATTGACTGTAATACTATACTGTGAATAGTTATTGGGTCATTAAGTTGTCCGACTATGGCTGGTATGGTTTATGAGTCGAAAAAATTTTATGATAATCTTCAAAGTACTATAAATATTATGATAAATAATTTATATCTCAAGAATTTTTTCGAAAATTAATTACAGACAATTTTTAAAGAAGGAAATCAATTGTTCAAAGGTAAGGACCAATAACATTACGTTATAAGACGGACAATGAATGCACGTTACTAAAATTTTGAAATAAATGTTGAGATTTTAAAAAAATTTAAAAGAATAAGCATTCAGCATCCGGTTGCTCTTCTGGCAAATCATTAATTATTATATTTCATGATTTTCCCCTTTCTCAGGCTCGGTTACAGTTAATCTCTGATTTATCGCTAATGTAATCAAGAAAATCCTTTTTTGAAGGTATGATACAATATATCTAGCAAGACTTGGTTAAACACATTAACTTCAAAAATCAAATAATAATAATAATAAAAAAGTTAACTCATGTAATAGCACATTTTAGCTGTGTTTCATACTAACGAAGAGAAAGGCAAGAATGTTAAATATATACTTAAGAACATTTCATGCTGAATTCTTTAGTTATAATTAGCCCAGAAGAATTCATAAAGATTAGTTAATTTTGATCCATAAATAAATTAACTTACTTCATAAGCATTTTTAAAACTGTTTTATCAACGAAACTTCAGCCAGATAACATAAAAAGAATCCTCTATCCTGTGATTGAATGATACACATTTTTTTATCAACCAGAAAAAAATCTGTTTATTATGATAATGGATAAGACATATAACACATATAAGAGTTAAATTTTTTGAAATGCTTAAGACAAGAACGCCAAATTCGAAATTTCTTAAAACGTTTTTGTTTTTTGATACCATCTGCAGTGAGTTGATCGATTAAAATTCTGAAACATTCGTAGCATCTTTTATCTAAAGAATACTAAATCCAAGGGTTTAATTATTTGCTATTTTACTGAGTTCTGTAAATAGAGAAAATGCAATAATAACTGAATTCTGGAAAAAGAAACAAATATAACACGTTGATTACAGTGCTGAAGTTCTTACAATGTAATTTATAAAGGTCAGCCAGTCCCCATGGTAATAAAGGTGTTAGTAGTAGAATCAATTTATATCACATCGATTGCTTTTTATTAAAAATGCTACTTAATTGGCATACATAGATTTTATCGCCTAAGAAAATTTATAATTAATAAATAATAATTAAGATTTTAAGAAAGTCAATTACAATTAGATTAACTTTCTTTCGTTTATTAAAATCAATATAAAATATTTGGTATCTATAACATTAATTAATGTGGTTATTAAATAAGTTTTATTTTATTAATACAAAAAAACATGAGTATTACAGTTTAGATTTTGAGAGTCTTTAAGCTAAAAACAAACAAACAATTATAATACAAATGAGAAATATTTTCTTAAAAGGGGAAATAAATCTGAATAAAGAAGATGCTATGTATTCTGGATTATTTTTAAATAATAATAATAATAATATTAATCATAGTATACAGTTCTTTATCAGTTAGTCAATTTAATTTTGTATTTCTACTTGTAACTTGAAAATCACTGCATTGTACGTAACCTATCACTGTATCAATATAACTTAACACCATACAATTGCTTTGTTGACTTTGCACAAATGCCAGTAATTATTTTCATATGTGAAATCCTATTTCAAAAATAATCCCTTAGAGTCAAAATATTTTATTATAATAATGTCTTACAAACAGAACTGAAAAACAAAACCATTGACGGCAAAACTAACCCTGAAAAAAAAAGTCTTACCTCCGTTAATCACGAAATAGAATAGACATTAGAACCAATATAACGCCTAGAGTTAAATGGATCATAAACATACTTATGTATTTTTATCTATAAATAATTATATTTCTTTTTATTTATAGTTTAGAGTGGTAATTTTATGTTAAAATAGAATTTCTATTTAGTATTAATTTCATTGATAACGGAATTTCAACTTGGAAAGTATTATAAAAATTCATAACAACATAAGTTCATAAGTAACAACGAAAACATGAAAGAATAGAATAATAATTTTTTTTTTTTACAATAAAAGTTAGTATAATATATTATACTGACAAATAATTTTCTATTATCACAATATTTTTCTATTATCTTTATCATTCAATCACATAATACAACAAAATTTATATCATAATATAGAATTACAGAAATTTAAGAATCTGCAAAAGGAATTTTATTGAAATAATGTAAATAATTTAAGAATACTCCATGCCATGATGATTTTAAAACGTTACAACAATTGTGAAGAAATAAACTGACTGATTTAGAAAACTGAAAGTAAATTTTTTAAATGTCACAAAATTTTCAGTCATTTAAATAATCTTTGAACAAAATGTTTAAACACATTTCAAATTTCCCATTTTAACATCGAAGAATCCTGCATGAATGCTGATATATCACTTGTTTGGCAGGGATCAAGAAATAATATATGATTAAATCTTGTTTTGGGTGAATTTCCTAACACACATTATTCTTGAAGATCTACTTAAGTCAAATTAGTATCTACATGCAACTATAAAATTCTAGTTTATACAAACTAAAGAACTAAGTAACATGACGTCATTTTGTTTTGTTTTCAGTTAAATAGTGGAGACTTAAAGAGCGTAGTTCCAATTTCCCAGATAGAGGACGCTGCAATCGTTATTAAACCTCCAGGGCGAAACATTCTTCTCGATATTTACTATATTCTACCTTACGGCCTTATCACATGGGCAAATACCGACTACACTTTCGTGGACAGTTTTCCGTTTATACCAGTAGGCAACCGGTCAAGCAGGATCTTCGTCATCGTGGACTGTTTCCAACCGGCATGAAATTGTAGACGATAGTGACAGAAAGATTGTTTGCAAACGAAATTCAACCAATCGTGCATGACTTTGGTAGTGATGTAGTTGCCGAGAATGGCGCGATTGACGCCAATATGAAACTAATTTGTAAACACATTTCCGAATCACTCCTTAAAAGATGGCAAAAAATGTTGTATGGTCGTGTGATAAAAAATGGGTTTTGACCGACTTTATTCATGAAAAGTCAGCTATTTGGAATCCACTCAATATTCATTATTAAAGAAAAATGTTACACGAAGAAATTCGTACAATAATTATCAGAAGATGAAGAAATATTGACACCTGTAGATAAACGTTTTTTAAAAAATAATGGTAAAATTTTTGAATTTTTAAAATACGTAATTAAACTCTTCCATACAGTTAAAAAATTATTTAATTTTTGAATTTCTAAAATATGTAATTAACATCTTCCACACAGTTAAAAAATTATTTAATTCCAATGCTGTTGTGAAAGTTAATAAGGATCAATTCATTTTCTTACCACTGAAATATTGTTCAGCACATTATATAGTACATTTAAGGGAATTGTAGAAAGAAAATGATTCTGTTACTGTTTCATGTTTTAATTAATAAATAATAGAGAAGTTTTTATTTTTAAAATTAATTGCACATCCAACTCACAAAATCGCTTTTTGTAGCATATTTCTGTGTTAAATTTGATTTTCACAATTTAATTAATAAAATACCAATACAGATACATTAAGCAATTATTAGATTTTTTTTTTTTTTTTTTTTTTTTTTTTTTTTGTACGTAAACCTGTCATTATTACTGAAAAATTAACAAAAGTTGATGGAACAGCAATATATCCCCGAATGTAATGTACGAATGTATGAACAGGAATCCCACTAACGACATGAGTAAACTACAGATATTCACCAAACAGAATAAGCGAATAAAGAGCGACAAATTAGCCATAAAGTACACCTGTGTTTTAGGTTTACCATACAGCAAATCCCCACGTGACGCCAGTCCACACATTTTTCCATGCGCGTTTGTCCACGAAATTGTGGGCGGAATTGGGCCGTGTGATAAGGCCTTTAGTTTCCAATGAATTTTATTAAATTAGGAAGAGATGGTTGTATAAACTTTTAATTTTAACAATCCAAACCATGTAATTCTCAAATAACACTTTTCTCAATAAATTGTCTCTTTCTTTAATACAGAAAATTTCTTTAATACAGAATAAACTTCTCTATTATGTACAGAAAAACAATTTTCAAAACATAAAAAAATTGATAAATTCGCATGTTTGCCTTTACAAACGATATAAAACATTTTCAAACAATTTAATTTACAGATACACTTTTCTATAAAAATTTCTTTCATATATATATTTTTTAACTCAACAGGAAATTAAGTTTAGTTGTTGATGCTAATACTATTATATCGCTGTCAGAATACTTTTAAATTTCAACAATAAAAAAATATTTAATTTTGGTCACTTTTATTCCAAACAAAAGAAATATAATAATTGAAAGAATGCAAATTCTATAGAGCGAAGAAACTACAACCATAAAATTAAAACAATATTTATGAAGCTAATTTATGAAGTAAATATCTCCTGAGCCAAAAACTATTAAAATGAAGATATATTGCATTTAGAGCTCTCCGCTGCTGCTACACCTACAATATAAATGAATTAAACCAAATTAGAAATAAATATTCTGTTTAAATTTCAAAAAAAGGGAATTTTAAAAAAAAAATGAAGAAAATTATTAATCTAGCCTGCAGGCTTTATCAAGATCATCCAAGTATTCACCACTCGTAACAAGAAAATTTAAAAAAAAAATAATGAGGGTTTTTTGAAGACAAGAATTAATATAAATAAAACAGTAACATTAAAATTAGAAAATCATAAACAAAATATTAATTTAATAGGTAGAATATTTCAAAATTTAAATCCAAGCAAAACCACAACAAAATCGAATCAAATCAACCCACTGTAAGACAAATACCAAACTAAAAAAAAAACAAAAAAAAACATGAATAAGATATGAAAAGAAAGTACGTACCAATTGAATGTAACTAGGGATTGCAATACCGGGATACCGAATACCGGTATTTTGAGTCATTTGTACTATTTTGTAATACCGGTATTCACAAGTTTAAATACCGGTTTTTCGGTATTTACTAGAAATTTTTTAAATTGTCTCCACATTATGTTCAGGGATCGCCAACATAGCAAAATAGTATATGTTTTTGTTTTTATGTCTCCCTAATGGGCGAAATTAATTAGCTAATTAATGTCTTAAATAGTTGCTTAAATTTAAATTAGCGAAACATGGATTATTCCTGAAAAAAGATATAGTATCCATAACGACTAATGGAGCAACAGTTATGAAAAAAGTTGGAAAGTTGATTGGTGCAAATCAGCAATTGTGCTATGCTCATGGAATTCAATTAGGAGTAATAGATGTATTATACCAAAAAAATAAAGAACAGAAGAATCCAAATATTGTGAAAATAGAAACTTCGGATTCCGACATTGAAAAGAGTAAGAGTGAGAGTGATATTGACAATGAAGATAATGACAATGTCATTGTTGAAGAAGATATTGCTAATGAGGATGAAATATTAACCCATCAAGAATTGCTTATTATAATTTATAAAGTTCGAAAAATTCTTCAGATATTAAACGTCTCCCTATAAAAAAAATGACATATTACTAAAATATATACTTACTGAAAATAAAACAGAGTATATGTTAATAATAGATTCTAAGACACGTTGGAACAGTTTACTCCTAATGATGGAACGATTTTTGAAATTTAGAAATCCAATCCAAAAAGCAATAATCGACTTAAACCTGTAAATTAATTTTTCAGATGGTGAATTCGACTTAATATCCAGAACTATATCGGCTCTACTTCCAATAAAACTGACTTTTGAGGCGTTATGTCGGAGAGATTCTAATTTATTAACAGCTAATGCAACAATAAATTTTAGGTTGCAGTCACTGAAAGAACAGCACACATCGCTATCTGAAGAATTATATATTACATTGAAAAATCGCACGGAAGAAAGGCATACCGAAATAGAAAATGTCTTATGGTATTTACATAATTATAATGATTTTAAAAATGAAAATTAAAAAGAAGGAAAGAAAATAATTCAAATATGATTAAGTTTATAGTAAATTTTCTTAACATTTTTTACCCACAAACCTATCCAAATTCAGAAAAATTCGGTTCAGTTATCGAAGATTATGATGACTCTAATGTCGATAGTGAAAAGGAATTGTCTCTTGAACAAAAATTAGAATTAGCGATAAATAAAAAAAATTCAACTAACCAAAATACAATTCAGAAATCATCTATATCCAAAACCATCCGACGAGAAATTGATGTATTTGAAGATGAGGGATTTAGAGGTAAATACTTGGAAAAAGTATATCGTGCATTGCTAACAGTATCACCAACTTGCGTAGATGCCGAAAGAGCGTTTTCGACAGCTGGTAATTTTTTACACAAAATTACTTTTCAGGCTTAATGATTGTACAATTAATACATTATGTTTTTTAAGATCACATTGCAAAAATTTGTAATAGTACCATAGACTGAATAGTGATATTTACACTTTTTTTGTGATTTAAATAAATAAGTTGTTCCTTTACTTTTTTGTGATTCTTTATATACTGTTATAATTTATAAGTTACATATTATTTTTGATATTTACACTCTCTTATAAAACTGGCAAATAAAACAAAGAAACACCGGTGTTTTCTTTCTTTTTCTAAAAATTCTAATACCGGTATTAAAACCAGTATCCCGGTATTGAGATCTAAAAAATACCGAATACCGGTATTGAAATTTTGGTCCGGTATTGCAATCCCTAGATGTAACTATACTACAAAAGGTTTCTATGAAGGGTCACGAGTTTTCAATACTGAGCGCGAACCTTGATAAAGTCTTCAGGCTAGATTCGTCACTTTCTTCGATTTTTTATAATTTAGACTTCAGGTTTATTTCTCATTTGGTTCTATAGAGCAAAATCATTTTTGAGGTCATAGATCTTTTTAATCTTTATAACCAATTAAACACATGCATTTGGTCTTACAGCAATATGTTATAGTAAATGTATTCAAAAGAATACCACGTGATTTTACTGAACGAGCATTTTAATTTAGAAAACAACGAAAATTAAAATCTAGATAAAAAAAACACCTTTATTAGAGTATATGTGAGAAAGTTCCGCAGTGACCCACTGCCTATATCTGCTTTTATTTACTGACCAGAATTCCGAAAACAATTTTCCCCTCTTAAGAGCAGTTTGAAAAGTAAAAATTCCTCAAAATTTCATTGTCGAATATTTTCTCGATTAAAATACATTCTTCTTCTGTATTTCGTACACGAGAGAATAAAAATTTTAAATAATATATAGAATGAAAAAAATTGCAGTCTGCTACTACATCTTGACTCTACTGCATCTTGAAAATTTTGTAATGCAGTTTAACAGATAATTTCAAACATATGATTAGCATTTATATGTTGAAAATGTCTATGTATATTGATTTTAATATTCTTATTTATATTGTATTGCTTTTTTCTAAAAAGCATTCAACTTGTTTTTGTAATCTCCTTTTCTAGAACCAAAAAATTTCGTTTAATTCAAATTATTTGAAAACCTAATTAAATTCTTTAAAAATTCGCCCGGAAATGCACATTTCCACTCTCCAAATTCGCTAGCATTAGAAAAATGATTTGGCCTGCAGAGCGCCACCACACACCTGCACATACCTACCTTTTTTATAAGAAGACAATAGAGAAAGAGGGAGTTCTTTAATCATTTTAAAGAATCATTTTATCAAACTAAACGCTGTATTATTTTTTACTTTAATTGTTTCTAAAATTTCCAGTGCAAGTGATGTTACTTTTCTAGACAACAGTGGATTAGTAGCGCCATCTGTGTGTAGTTAACAGACTTAATTGTTTCATTTACTTTAATTGTTTCATTTCCTTACCATTTATTAATTAGAATAATTAAGTTTTCATTACTTAGATGCTTTCTGTTTCTTCGTTTAATAAAGTGTTTCTATTAATTTAAGTCTAGATTTTTTGGCAAGTATGCTTACTCAAATTCAATTTGTGCAACACTGGTCATTCAATTAAAGATCAGAGTGTTTAGGTTTTTTTCTTTCTTTCTTTTTAAACAGTTCTTTCAATAGCAGTGGCTATGCTAAGCGTTCGTTGAAAGCAGTTGTATTAAACGAAAATGTTACGTTTCAAATCAAAATCAAAGATATCAATGGAGATACTGATTTATTCAATGATTTGTGTGTGTGTGTGTGTGTGTGTGTGTGTGTGTGTGTGTGTGTGTGTGTGTGTGTGTGTGTGTGTGTGTGTGTGTGTGTGTGTGTGTGTATAAAGTTAAAAGCTTTTAGAATTGTACGAGAAAATAGTTCCAATAATAAGAAAGCTGTAAAAACACAATTAAAAAATCATTATTATATCACATGATTTAAAATATTTTGTACAGTTTACTCAATTCTTCTAAATTGAAAGCTAGTCCAATGGAATATTTCTAATTTTTAAACTATGGAAGCAAGATAATTTCCTTCACTGTCATAAATTTCGTAGCTCGGACTATTTTTAAAAATATCAAAATAAATAGCATTTTTTAAAAATATCTCTAAAAATTTCCGGCTGTTATTTACAGCCGTTTTCGTTTTTGCATTTCGATTGTGATAAATAAGTTGATTCTGAAGAACAAGTTCTGATGTCTTATTTAAAAGTAGTCCTTCACTTGCAATTTATCTTTCACACCATTTGATTTAATGGCATCGCGTAAAATTATACACAAACCTTCTTTCTAGTCAGATCTTTGGTACTTACGATATAAATTTCATTATTTTATAACAAGATAGTATTTATTTTTATGATTAATCTCCAATAAAAAAATAATTATCATGGTTATAAGTTCTATAATTTTGCAATAATAGAGACAATAGCAACACAATTAGTCTTAATATTAATTGTTCATTTAATTTATAGATTGTTCAAATTATCGAGTTTAAGAAATTTGAAGAATGCAAACACAGGGTTGTGACGTAGGCTCTATTCCAAAAACTCGAACGAATGGGAAACATGAATGATAATTGTATTCTGAATGTCAGCTATCTACGCATTTCAGTTTAAAAGTCTGATATTGAAGCCATATAACAGATTATCCTACAGCGGCACGGGATTTCGCCGCGTTCCATCTTGTTCAGAACCCCAAAGAAGGACCTCACTCCTCCAAATGCACCACAACCTTGAAATGTTTCCATTCGTGGCCAGATACTCCAACCCCCTGACGTAGAATGTCATTAATGCACACTATAATTTCGCGATCACTATGCTGCAACTTGTGGGAAAAGCTTAACTCGATGTGAACTACAATACGAAAAAGGAAATATTCACACCACTCACCGGCGAAACAAAGTTAATCTCACTGATAGTGAAAAAGCTGAACGCGTAGTTAGTGACCAAAAAATCCAATTTCAGAATACAAAATAAAAGACTATGAAACGGAAAAGCTTGTCAATGTTACAGTTTCAAATTTCAAAAATTCAGTTAAAAATTTAAATAACTTTAAAGGATCCACACTACTCTCTATAATTATTAATGCTACTTAAAAATTTAAATGAAATAAAGTATCCGGAATAAATGACATTAATAAAAAAAATATTCAAAAGAGAACGTCTAAATTTCATAGCAGAATTAGTCGTTTAATTTATACATTTTTCATTTTCGGACATTTTCCTACTAGAAGTAAAGCAGCAACAATCGTAGCCATCCTGAAACCAGACGAGTTAACTCACTAATAGAATTATTCAAGAAGCATTCCAGGATGAACAAGAAGCCTCGGCTATGTTTTTGGACTTGTAAAATACTTTTGATAGAGTTTGAAAGTCGAATAATTTTTACATTCTTTGGTTTTAGTACCACTAAATACATAATACGAATTATTAATTAGTATAAGAAAATTATAATTTTTATTATAATTTTGAAAACGAATTTTCAGTCCATCGAATTATTTCAACCGGAGTACTTCAAAATTTGGTTAAAGGTCTTTCCCATTTTTATCAAGGATATGTTTAAGAAATTTGACAGCTTTTTATTTTCGCTGCTGATACAACAATCCTAATAATATTCCACTTTGGTCTCAATAGACATCTGAAAATAGATGATGTCGAATATTGAAAATTTCTTTTAATGTATCAAAAACCTCATTTTTCATAAATAACCTAGAAATATTCATTTTCTTGAACTAGAAATTACTGTAAAAATTATCCCGTGGTTTCAGAAAATTCCTTTTTGTAAATCTTGATAAAATTCTACTTTCGAAATTTCTTTCTACTTTCTATATTTTGCCATTTATATCAATAATAAGTGCGAAGATCTAACCAAAAAGTTCTCCCCCCTAATATCAAGGAACCCAAAAATCATAATAAATAATGATAGAAAACTTAAACTATTTATATACACGGCTTATTTCCGAAAGAAATTTCTAAAGCTGTTCTGCAGTAAGCTACAAAAATATCTTAAATTTGTTAAATACAAAATAAGATTAGTAAAATTATCTCTAAGCCCAATACTATATTTCCAATACCGATATCTATAGAGCAGTTCACTACCCATCTGGAAACATTCATCGAAATTTTTCCAGTCTCTGTAATAACTTTGAAAGCTTCGATAAAAAACATTTAAACGTGTCTCTAAATTTGATCCCAATCCTGGAATTAAAAGACGTCGCAACTTTCTGCTCCAACATTTTTAATTTACATATGAACATTATCAAGATTCAAAACATGGCTCCTATCGCCATTTAACGTTTAATTTTCTAACAATAACGTTAATATCAGTAGCACGTAAATAAAAATAATCTATTATCCTATTCTCCAATTAAAACGACCTCACGCTTATGCATCGACATTACATTCAGTAAAAAATCGTACACACGTACAATAGTCAATAATCTTAATGTAATATAATAATATATTCTAAAATTATATTTGCCTCTTATATTAAGAACTAAATACAATGTTATATTTAAAAAAAAAATCATTATTAAATTTCATTCTTTTTGTTAACATTCTTCGTTTGTGTGAAGCCACAAAGAAAGTTTCTTAGGAAATGAATTTGTGAAATTGCTGAATCCGAATGAACACTAATTTATGCCTAATTGTAAAATAAAGCATATTGCAAATGTAGCATATTGCATTCAGACAACATATTCCAATTGAAGTAGTATTTTTGGCACCAATAAACGCACCACAATTTATTATTTTTCTCTTATTATATAAGAAATTCGAACATTCTGTGGTGAAATGTTGTTCATAAGATATCTATGACGCTGTTGAAAAACAGCTCGAAAGTAAATGAAAGCTATTACGTGGTACCTGTTTGATGAGGAAGAAAGTTTTACTTCGAAATATATATTTAATTCATTGCGTGTTGGAATTGGTGGCAATACCGATTCGTGGAAAACCAAATCATTGTCATATTATTTGTTAAGAATTATTCTTTTTCCGAAGGTGGGCGCTGCATCGCCTCCCAAATAATCCAGATTTTTAGAAATGTATCATTCGAGTATGTGTGTGTCAGTGATGACTAAAATAAAAGCCGTTAGCGGGAATGGTGTTTTCCTGTTCTTCCCTCGGTAGTTGGGGTGAGTTTTGGTTTCTTATAACTTAATCGCAAATACATTGTTTTTAGACAAAAAAAGGAGGGAGATCAAGTGTTCCATTCTGAAATTTGGTAAACGATTGCAGCGTCATCTCATTTGTGAAGTAACGAAGATAATCTGCAAATTCTCGAAAGGAAATTCATCATCGTTTTGTGTTCTGCTTATTTTTGCTGAAGCCCGAATTGATTTATATTTTTCATTTAGAATTAGTATTTTTCATAGGCTTGAACTTTTTTCAATGTATTCTCTCTTTTGTTTCTTTATATATACTATAGACAACGTACCCTGAAATACTGATGATTTTCGAGAATGGATAAAAGCAAACCGGTTAAAATTAAAAAACAGTTTTTGCGACGAAATTATATGACAGGGCAAATATTTTCCTCCCACAGTCTTGCTTTTAGATCAAAAAATTTTTTGCTGGATGGCGAAATAAACTTGTAAATAAAGAGATAATTGTATTCTCATCACGATTTCTTTTAATAAATGGAAATCACAGTACAATTATTTCGAAATGCCTACCATCAGCCGCAATCACGTGTTGTAATTGAAGTACGAAATTGGTAAACATTTTCTGAAAAGTGGCAAATGGAATGGCTGCACATGCTTCATTGATTATTTCTTCACGTTTTCAGGGAGAGTCAAGTCTGCACATCTCATATTTCAAGGTACCCAAAAGGAAGAAATTTGAAGTATTTAAATCTGGTGAACACAATGATCAAAGTATTCCATTTTTGCGAAGCATGGGTAATATAAAGCAATTACACTGTTATCAAAATAATCCTCTAAGAAACGGAAAAGTTCAGCTTTACAGCGAGGCCTTGTAGAAAGAAAAAAAATTGCACTTCTATTGAAAACAGCTATAAGTCCCTTTTTTGGAATAGAGTGATTTTAGAACACGCTCATGAGATTCTAATCCAAAGAGATTGAAATGTGCTGCATCTGAAAAACATATAATATCCACAGCAATAATACCACCATCAATCATGGCCTGCGATTCACTCAAGAACAAGTCCCTTTTCTCAACGGATACGTTGTGAAGCGGTTGGTGTGTTTGAATTTTTTTGGGGGATCAAGGCAAAGCACTCACACATTATTTTATGCGTAACCGCTTTACTCACTTGACATGCAACTGCAGTCTTTCGGATTGATTTTCTATGACTGCGATTTCTCCCACAACGATATCTGCATTTGCTTCTAATATTGCTGAACGCCGTCCTCCTGCAGTTCCGAAATTCTCAACTGAAACTCTATTTGTTCATTTGATTCTCTCGTAGAATTGCAGTTTGATTTACTTCTACAATACAACAATTACATTAAAATAGGATTACAGAAATTTAGGAATGTGCATGAGGAATTTTATAGTAATAGTACATATTGCGTTACAATATTCCAAGTTTTTATCATTACCCCTGTTTTACAGAGATTATATGAATAAATCATGTTTTGATTCATATTGACTCACTTCCTTATTCTTTAATATTAAAATAGATCAAATTAGATTATGTAATATACTTGATGTCATTCATCAATAACGTAACAAGGCAAGGCCTTGCTCGAAGTGGTTAGCTTCAATTTCTTAGTTTGAAGGCGCTGCGATCGCTTGCCAAATCAGAGTGATACATCCTTTTTGCTATTTCTTGGTTTATACAAACATTTTTAATTTGTCGTTCATTCCGGATCATGTCAGGATTCAAGTCCCTCAATTTTTTTCATTTTAGTTCCTTTTATTTTTATCTAATATTGCTCTGTTTTCCACGTACAAGCACAACATACTGTTAAATTGCTTAGGTATTAATTGCTTCAGTCTTAATTTAGGCTTTTGTGCTCTGTTTATTTATATCTTTCTAGTCTATTTTTAAACGTTGTTCTCCCGATATTTAAACGTTTTATACTCCATTAAAGGAACAATTGGTGAGTTAGGACTCAATGATATTCATTAAACAAGCTGGAATCAGATTTCTCATCAATTTTTAAATATGTCTGTTTAATCAAACTCTACCGAAAGCTTTTTAAATGTCTAAAAACCGTTCCTTTTTTCTATTTTTTTAAAAATTTATTTATACATTTTTTTGGTCATATTTACGACTATTCTGATAAGTCGATACATCATAGAGATAGATGTCTGGTCGAAAAACAAACTGTTCAACACACATTATTCTTGAGGATCCAATTAAGTCAAATTAGTATCCACATGCAACTATGAAATTCCTGTTTATACAAACTAAAGAACTAAGTAACATGACATCATTTTGTTTTGTTTTCAGTTAAACAGTGGAGACTTAAAGAGCGTAGTTCCAATTTCCCAGATAGAGGACGCTGCAATCGTTACTAAACCTCCACGGCGAAACTTATTCTTCTTTTCGATATTTACTATATTCTACCTTAGTTTCGAATGAATTTTATGAAATTAGGAAGGGATGGTTGTATAAATTTTTAATTTTAACAATCCAAACCATGTAATTCTTAAATAAAACTTTTCTCAATAAATTGTCTCTTTCTTTAATACAGAAATAAAATTAGAAACAATTTTCAAAACATAAAAAATTGATATATTCGCATGTTTGCATTTACAAACGATATAAAACATTTTCAAACAATTTAATTTACAGATACACTTTTCTTAGAAAATTTCTTTCATACATATATTTTTTAACTCAACAGGAAATTAAGTTTAGTTGTTTATGCTAATACTATTATATCGCTGTTAGAATACTTTTAAATTTCAACAATAAATAAATATTTAATTTTGGTCACTCTTATTCCAGACAAAAGAAATGTAATAATTGAAAGAATGCGAATTCTATAGAGCGAAGAAACTATAACCATAAAATTAAAACAATATTTATGTAGTAAATATATCCTGAGCAAAAAACTATTAAAATGAAGATATATTGCATTTATAGCTCTCCAATCCTGCTACACCTAAAATATAAATGGATTTAACCAAATTAGAAATACATATTATGTTTAAATTGCAAAAAAAAAAATGGAATTTAAAAAGAATGAAGAAAATTATTAATCCAGCCTGAAGACTTTATCAAGGTCATCCTCAAACCAGGGATTTTTCTCAGTGAGGGGTCTGACTTTCGTCAAGTATTCACCACTCGTAACAAGAAAAAAAAAAAAAAATAATGAGGGTTGTTTGAAGACAAGAATTAATATAAATAAAACAGTAACATTAAAATTAGAAAATCATAAACAAAATATTAATTTAATAGGCAAAATATTTCAAAATTTAAATCCAAGCAAAACCACAACAAAATCAAATCAAATCATCCCACTGTAAGACAATTACCAAACTAAAAGAAAAAAAGAAAGAAAAACATGAATAAGATATGAAAGGAAAGAGCATACCAATTGAATGTAACTATACTCCAAAAGGTTTCTATGAAGGGTCACGAGTTTTCAATACTGAGCGCGAACCTTGATAAAGTCTTTAGGCTAGATTCGTCACTTTCTTTGATTTTTTTATAATTTAGATTTAAGGTTTATTTGTAATTTGGTTCTATAGAGCAAATTCATTTGTGAAGTCATAGAACTTTTTAACCTTTATAACCAATTAAACACATGTATTTGGTCTTACAGCAATATGTTATAGTAAATGTATTCAAAAGAATACCACATTATTTTACTGAACGAGCATTTTAATTTAGAAAACAATGAAAATAAATAACAAGATATAAACATCTTTATTAGAGTATATGTGAGAAAGTTCCGCAGTGACCCACTGCCTCTATTTGCTTTTATTTATTGACCAGAATTCCGAAAACAATTTTCCCCTCTTAAGGGCAGTTTGAAAAGTAACAATTTATCAAAATTTCATTGTCGAATATTTTCCCGATTAAAATACATTCTTCTGAACTTCGTACACGAGAGGATTAAAATTATAAATCTATATACTTATAATAAAGCTCAATGTGTGTGTGTTGGCGCTCTATAGGCCAGACCGTTTGACCAACAGCTCCCAAATTTGGTACATGTATACCTTGGAGGTTGGGAATGTGCACACGGGGTTCCTTTTTTCGAATTTTTAATTAGAATTTTAATTATTAATTAAAAACTAACTTTCAAGCTAAAAAAATCCATTTTCCCCACCACCAGCTTTTCCGCGAAAAAAATCTTCCATTTTCCCCACCGCCAAATGAGTAAGGCTTCATATTTTTTTTTCTCCCAACAGTATTGAGGCTAGGGTTAACATTTTTAGGCGGATTATTTCAAACGATTCTGTTTATTTTCTTAATGTTTGATGCATTTAAAATTAAACATTGTTAATTAACCGATCTTTCAGATTCATTCTGAAGTACTTTTGAATTAGAATAAAACAGAATAAAGGAAATTAAAAATGTTTAATCCGCATAGTGTTACCCCAACTGGCGTAGAAAAAATCACGTATTTGCGTTATGTAACTGGCGTTGAAAATTCACGCATACGCATTGCGTTCTGAATTCCGCATTGTGTTGACAATTATTATCAACGGATGCGGACTGGATTTAAATTATTTTTAGGTTCGTTGTATGCTTTTGTAATTAAAATATATTTATGTTAGTTATATATTTTTTGTATATGCTTATAGTTTTAAGTACATCGTTTTTTAAGTAGTTTTTTTAAAACCTGTTTTCAACCGTTTATTTTAAACGATTCGTTTTATTTTCTTAGTGTTTGATGCATTTAAAATTAAACATTGTTAATGAATCGATCTGCTCATAATGAATCTAAGAAAATTTTGTTGACAAATTCTTGAGATATTAAATAAATTAAAAAAGATATTCTTTAGTGCCCATAAAGTTTATACCTGAGTGACTCTATTTTCAGTACTAAGATTATAAAAAAATGCTTTGTTTCAGTAAAAAATATTATTATATTAATTGAAGATTAATTCTTTCCACTTTAATATTGTCACGTAGATGAAGTGAATGTAGCAAGTCCAAGAGAAATGAACACACTCAAGATCAACTGAAAAATTTTAATACCAATCTAACCGATTGGGAAACTATTTATATACAGAAGATTATTCAAGAACCTTCTAGAATTTGAAGGCCCGCAGAAAATTAGGAATTTACATAAATAACATATTAGAATAATTAACATAAATTTGCATATTTAACAAAAGTCTGACATAAAGCAAATTGAAATTAAAAATCAATCTTTAACTGTTCGCCTCGCTTGTATTTGAACCCGCGACCTTCCGCTCCGCTATGAAGTGCGTCGCTCAGCCGACTAAGCCATCGGCGCTTGGTCGGAAGGAGCAATTTTCGCTACAATATAAAGCATAAATTCTACGGGTGCTAACAGAAAATAAGAGAGATACATATTACTTTATGACTGAAGGCCTTTATAATATTATGAATGAATTATATGACAATCAAAATTTGAAGTTTTAAAATATTTT
The DNA here is from genome assembly GCF_947563725.1 of Argiope bruennichi. NCBI lineage: Eukaryota > Metazoa > Arthropoda > Arachnida > Araneae > Araneidae > Argiope > Argiope bruennichi. Next base: position 113,499,800 of record NC_079156.1, read on the forward strand.
GATGCAGAAGCTATTAAAGTAGGAATTGCATAAAATATTTAATTATTAAAATTTTAACGAACATTAAGATTGGCGAACCGGCTGGTCGCCAAAGGTGACTAGTAATATATAAAATGAAAAAAATTGAAGTCTGCTATCGCAAATTTCAAGTTATCAAGTGAGAACATTTTTTCGATGAATTGCTTTAAGTTAGAAAGTGATATTTATAACTCAGAATCGAAACGGAGACGTTTTGTGTTGAATGCTGACGTCTGTGATTCAAAATCCAAATGAACACGTTCTGTGTTTAAAGTTGAGTGTTGCGATTGAGAATATGCAACACACTTCATACGTTTACGCTTTCTTCGTTCCCGACGTAAAGCTATTTTATGTTCATGTTTAATCCGATCAGCTGCTAATTTTAAATTTTCATCATTCGTTTTTGTTCATTGAAGGTTTTGTCTTTGAAGGTTTTGTTCCGGGCTCTGCTTGCTCTTTCGTACCTTTTCTTTCTTTTTTTTTTTTCTTCATCGGGAGAAAGCTTAGGACACCCATTTATGATTTATTCATTGCCTACGCGATTTCGAGCTTCAACCCCCCCCCCCCAAGAACCAAAACAGCATGATCTTTTTCCTCCGCTCCTATTCGTTTCTCGGCTCCTAATCACGTAAACGATGTAAATGTTATATCTTTCGTTAGAGGAAATCGAGTAGAGTGTATCGATGCCAGTCGTAACGAGGGTTTTTGCAAAAACGAGTTTGAAACCTCTCTCGAAAATTCAAATTTTTACAACTTCGAGAGACCGTAGCTCACAAATAACTCAGAGTAGCAACATGAAACTCATATAGTTACTTGCATTTCGGTGAGTACTATCCAACGATATGAGCAAATGCAATATAACTCAAATTTTATAATTTCGAAACCCGCTCTCGGGCCCTATCGAGACCAGAGTTTCGGTAAAAATGTCGTACGACTCTATTCATCGAGACGAGTGTTTGGACGGGTTGCACTTTTCTCTACAATGCATAGAAGCCGAGCTGTAACAACTTCCGGTCTGACCGGAAGTTTATGTCATCGACATGCCGAGGCCCATATGAACTCTATGGTATCGTATCCATCCGATATTGATTTGACTAATATTAAGCAAAATCCGTACTGTGCATGCGCAATGGATTCAAAATTTGGAGGGGCTTAGAGTACCCCCGGGGGTACTTCTAAGTGAAAACCCCATGACTCTAACATATGTAGTTTACGAGGTATAACGAAAACCATCTGCGCATGCACAGTAGATGAATCCATGGGCTGGGGTCTCCTATAGCCCCGTAGGATTACTATGGTGAAAACCCCATGTCTCTAACAGCAGGTCAACCTTTTAAAAACGCGTCTGCTTTCAAAGAAGCATACATAATAATGATGCAATGCTGGTAAAAGCAGGTGAAGCACATGAAGATGAATATTGCCATTTATGCTTTATTCATTGCCTACGCGATTTCGAGCTTCAATTATTCAAAACCCCGTATTGAAAACAACATCATGTTCTCACATGATAATAAATAAATTTCCAAATTTTTAACCACATTAAATACCATTATATATTTTTGAAGAATATATTTATATCTGCGTGTGGCTTAACTAAAAGATGGTCTTTCAGCGTCAAAAATAAATGGAGTTGTAAAAAATTGCAACAAAGAGTCAAGAAACTAACTCAGTGCAATTCTTTAAAAATTTTAAAAATAAATACAAAGCACGTTATAAAATAATTATTTGCTCAAATTTTTTGATTGAAAAGTTACTACTTTGTTTAAAAAAATAAACACAAACTATCATTATCAGAAGCATGCAATATAAATGCCTATTTGTAATAATAAAAATGTAAGAATCTTTTACCAAATTATTTCCGATGAGGGACTATATAGATATGATGATGATGATGATATTTTTAAAATCTAATTTAAATCACTTATATTCCTAGATTTTATTTTAAATTTACTCATGTTGCTTCATTCTAAAAATCATTCTCTTATTTTCTGATCCCAATCTCACTTTTTTATTTAATTATTTTTATTTATTTAATAAAGAGCGGCATAGTCACTGCTATATGTCCATGTAAAGTAACAAGAAGACCTACTCCAAACCATGAGATGAAACCCCAAACCATTGCGGGACTCCCCCCATGCTTCACTGTAGGTAGGAGGCAGTCTGTGTTGTAGGCTTCTGCGGGGGCTCCCCATACGTAAAACTGCCCCATAGTGGGTAATAAGGAAAAACTAGATTCATCAGAAAACAAGACATATTTCCATTGATCTGCAGTCCAGGATTTATGGTCCTTACATTACTGTACTCGCCGTTCCCATTTACATGTGTCACAAGGGGATTTGCAATCGCAGATCTGCCCCGAATATTTTGTTTATGCATTTCCCATTTTGAATAGACACTACCCTTCGGTTCTGTATATGTTTACTAAACTCAGCAATCACTTTTACTGCCATGGTTTTCCTTCTGGTTGTCACAATTCTCCTTAATGTCAGCCTGTCTCTCGCAGTGAATTTTGGTTTTCTTCCACAGTTCTAGCAGATGCTGTTTTGCAATGATCGTTGTATACTGTTACAACCTTCGGCACGGTACCACTGTGGTTAACCTTGCACCAACCCCGCCGCCGTCCACTATCTGCCTTCTTTGGAATGGTAAAAAGTTTTCCAATTTAGTTTCAAAGAAACTGAAATTAAGCAAACGATGTATATTAAACCTGAAACTATAAGCAACTTACGTAAAAAACTTATAGTTACGTATTTCAATTAGTCCTATACTATCACATATGGAAGTCACTGTTTTAAGCGAGGCTTTTCCATTATTTTTGACAACCCCTGTATTTCAGTAATAACATATTTTGAAAATACGTCTTCCATTTTGAGCATTGATAACGGTGAAAATTTTCAGGTTGTAAAATTCTATCATAAACTGACTTCTCAAAATCCAAATAAAGCAAAAATGTCATAAATTAAATTTTAAAATTTACAATATAATTATGAAGATATATATTATCAATATTTATATACAGAATACCGCATTTACACCAATATCTTAATATTAATATAGATTCACAATATTATTTGAATTTTTCTGAAAAAACAACGACAGCCATTAACAGAATCATGTTAGATAAATATAACTTCTAGAACCCAGAGTACAAAAATGAAATATAGACACGTTTTTATCAAATTATTACAGATGAGAAGTAATAACATTTTTTTCTATTCATAAAAGGTAGTTTGGAAATTGTAAATATTTCATTTAATAATTTAATTGCAATAAAAATTGAATTTAAAAAAAAATGCCAAACCTAAATATAATGAATTACTATTAATAACATTGTATAGTTCAAAAATGCAAAGAGTGTTGTTTTTTTTAATTTTGGTGGATTTTATAACATTATTTGAACAATTAAAATATAGCACACGAAATCCATGAAATTAAATATTTCATACACTGGAGGTAGAAAAATTGCTTTTTCAATTTTCCTATATGAAAGTATTTTAAATTCACAAGACATCTTTTTTATGCAGGAAAATTCACCAAGAATCAGACCTAAAAGTTGAATAACGAAATCAATTTCAATAGCAATGTAAACAATAAAGTTGCAATAATAAATGAATTGCAGGAAGAAAATAAAAATTTCTGATAGATTTCATTTATACAACAAAAATATTAAGAATGAGATATTCATCTTGGAGTTTATAACTAATAATTAAAAATTAAATTCTAAAAAGTATTATTAATGAATTCTCTTTCTTGTATCACGTTGTATTAAAAAAATTCATAAAAATATTTCAATATCATTCATAAAATGTTAGCGAATAGGATCATTAGATAAAATTAAATTTATTTATATAAATTAAGATAAATATTTCAATTCATATCAAGAAAATCTGGAGTTAAAAAATTATTAATAATAATGTGAAAAATCTTCTAAAAAATAAGTAGAAAGCGACATAAAGAAAATACTATATTGACTATATTACATCAAAATTGCATTTAAAATACTAGAAACAATGTGTAAAAATAAGTAAGCATAAATTTAACCAGAAAAAACAGACTCTTTTATTAATAATAATCTATTTCAGAACAGATCTTTTGTAACTTAAAAATTTTTACATAGAAAATAATTAAGTACGTTTAATATTCATTGCAAACAATGTTATCTCAGAACATATATAACAGTAACAAATTTCGTACTGTAAAATCATATCCCAAACTGACGCAAGAAAATAAAAATAATCTAAAAGCTATTTATAAAATTCTATTCAGATATTTGCAGTATATTTATGGATGTTTATTTTTTATTTACAGCAATATTTCTATGTTAATAACCAAAATCTTCATTTAATTTTGTTAATAAGAGATAGCTACTTTGAAAATATTATAACACTAATAACAACAGTAATTAACAATAATAACCAAAATTAATAATTTTTTGTAGTTACAGTAAAATATATATTTATTGATATCTTTTTTAATTATTTTTATTATTAAACCAAATAACTCAACAATAAGTTTATGAAAATAAAGCAACAAATGTTTCAATGATTATTCAATATTATATCAGAATTATTCTATAAGTATATAAAAACGTTACAGCAATGAATAATAACATGAAAATTCGATAATTTATGTTCAAACAGGAAAATAAATTTTTTAAGTGTGAAAAAATATTCATTTTCAGTGATCTGTGATATACGTTTTGAAACTAATCTTAAAATGTTCATAGGAATTCAACTGAATGCCAATTTTCTTTCATAAAGAAATAACCTCGTCAAATGATAAAATGAACTTAAACACATACGATAGAAAATAACATCAATTAAGAAATTCAATCAATATAAAAATTATTCATTTTATTACATGAACACAGTAATTATTAATTTATGCACACTTAATATCCAACAGAAAGAAATTTATATTTGGTTTCATTGAAATGGTATTTTATGAAAGAAATGACTGTAACTGTCAAGATTGAAACGCGACGATCGCTTATAAACTGTTAAAAAACTCTTTCGGTTTTTCCTCTAAGAAATCACACAATATTTTTGATTCTCAGCGCATAATGTTATATCATGCGCTATTATGTACCTCTCCAAATGCAGTATATTCTGTTAAGATGAAAGCACATTTGCAGAAGGATATATAAAGTTCCTTTTTATTTTTTAAGTGGTGCGTTTTTATTGAAACTTTTTCTCAATGTATATAATCATATCTGATATAATGACATCTCATAAAACATGGCATTTCAGCAAATTAATAATCGATTTTTAAATTTTCAATGAAAATAATACGAGATGTTTGCTTTTTTCTACAATTTTAGTGTGATTTTTCCGTTAAAAAATATCTTAAGAAAATTCCAGTGTCATATTTCATTATAAATGCATTTCTCACAGACAGAACAAGATTAAAATTTTATAATGCATAATTGCAGATTGCATATAGCACTTGTATCAACTATTTTAAACCACAATCCGAAGGTTATGATGACATATTTTCTCTTGCTACTTTAAAACTCCATAGCTTCTTTCATTTCAACTTTTTGTATTTCCATGTGCAAATTTTCAGAAAGCTAATCTTAGGAATTGCCAGAGTTTCAGTGGCACACATTTATGTCAAGGCGTCGGATTTACAACAGAGCATATTCTTCAGTGACTGAGTACAAACAGCTAAGGGAACACCATAAGTTCAAATTTGAACATCTTGGATATACTTTTTATTTATTTACTTAAAAATGGGGTGTAATGTAGCAAGCTTCGACGCGGTATCACCCTGATAAACACTAAATCTGATATGGCTTTGCCTCTTTCCTTGTGTCTCTGACATTTTACTGAGAATTTTTGCAAGATGTGTTAAGTTCTGAGACTGCTTCAGTGCAGAGCCGGCCATCTGGGTGTTGTGGTGGATCCAATGCCCCTGGGCACCGCTACTGTGGGGTGGGGGCACCATGCCCCAACGTGATTAAGAATTAAAATAGTGTTCTGAACAATAATAGCGGTTACACGTACTGAAAGTTTGCACGTTTGTTTCCACGTGCCTGGCTAAGAATCGCCTGACGCAGTTATTAGGCAATCATCGCAGAATCATCTTCAGCCAAGCATGCGCGTAAAACGCTTAAATGCACTTGATATACTAAGCTACGAAAAAGGAATTGCTAAAAAGTGTAATTTTCTTGAAGTTGGTGGATTAGAAAGAGCGAGAATAGAACCTGGGATCTTGTGGTTAGCAGTCCAATAACATGACCGTGATACAAAAGCAATCGCTCCGGGAGCGTAGGTGTTAAATGGATTATAAGCTTTCACCACAAAGTAATTAATAGCAAAAACAAAATCAAGCATTAAATAAATATGCATTAACAATATCTGTTCGTGGTTGTTTGTTTATTTTTTACTTCACAAAAAATAGACCCCCAAATGGCTTTTTGCACCCGGGCCCCTTTATGGAGAAGGCCGGCACTGCTTCAGTGGAATGCTGGTGGCCTCTTACATGAAAAACAGACTCAACTCCTAATTGTTCTAGATCGGGAGGATGTTGACAACATCAAATTTTTGATGCTACTCATCTGGACTCGGGGCCTGCACTTGTGTTTTTGAACTGTAAAATGTAGAAATACTGGAAGGCTAGAGATCTAATGACGTCATAGCCAATCTTCTGGGTATTTGTAATAATTAAATAAATTTATTTGAAAATTTGCATTCTACGACATAGACATAGAATTTTAAATACAAAACATATATACATTACACTCTCGAATCTCCGGTCTAAACTGACAGAAGAACAGGCCGGATAACAAAAATGCTGGATAAGCCGAAATTTCTTTGCCCACTAATAAAAGAAGACCAAAATTTGTTTGAAATGTTCCATATAATCATTATGATCTTTTGGAGGAATTGGAGGAAAATGTTGTCTACAAAAGGATAAATACCAGCAAATCTCTAGTAACCTCAATTATAAAACTTATACTTTTTCATTAAATGAATATTCCTGTATAGAATTAAATATGTTATTTCGCGGACAAAGGCTTTTTAAAATGTAAAACGAATAATAGCATTAAGCGTCGTTCATTGTATCGATTTTACGATGTCATTTAGAACTGCATTACCTGCCTGTTTTATTATAACTTATATTTTTAGCTATTTCTTTTTGTCTAATTTTTATTTTTCGTAATCAAAAGAATTTTGTTTTATTCTTCGAATGTATCTTCCCTGGGGCTGAATGCCTATGCTTATTCTGCTGCGTTCATTATATATGGAAGCAGAAAGATCATTTTAAATGCAATAAAATCTTCGAAAAAATGATGTGCTTGATAAGAAATTGTCAAGAAATGTAGAATAATAAAAATCTTAAAATTTCCTGTGGCAATACTTTTTTTTTTTCTGATGATATGAGTAAATACTGCATCATTTCAGTTCGTGAAATTAGAGCTAAATACTAAATTATGAAATATCTGACTTCGTTTAAATGCGACTCTACTGCATTTTGAAAATTTTGTACTTCTAGAAGATAATTTGAAACATATGATTAGTATAAATATGTTGAAAATGTCTAAGTATATTGATTTTAATATTCTTATTTATATTGTATTGCTTTTTCTAAAAGGCATTCAACTTGTTTTTGTAATCTCATTTTCTAGAACCAAAAAATTTCGTTTAATTGAAATTAATTGAAACCCTAATTAAATTTTTTAAAAATTCACCCGGAAATGCACATTTCCACTCTCCAAATTCGGTAGCGTCAGATACAATGATTTGGCCGGTAGAGCGCACCACACACGTGCACATACATAACTTTATTATAAGTAGACAATAGAGAAAGAGGAAGCTCTTTAATCATTTTAAAGAATCATTTTAATCATTTTATCAGACTAAACGCTGTATTATTTTTTACTTTAATTGTTTCTAAAATATCAAGTGCAAATGTTGTTACTTTCCTACACAACAGTGTATTAGTTGCGACATCTGTGTGTAATTAACAGACTTAATTGTTTCATATACCTTGCTTTCGGTTTCTTCGTTTGATAAAATGTTTCAATTAATTTAAGTCTAGATTTTTCGGCAAACAGTATGCTTACTCAAAGTCAATTTGTGCAATACTGATCAGGCAATTAAAGATCAGAGTGTTTAGGTCTTTCTTTTTAAACAGTTCTTTCAATAGAAGTGGCTATGCTAAGCGTTCGTTGAACGCAGTTGTATTAAACGAAAATGTTACGTTTCAAATCAAAATCAAAGATATCAATGGAGAAAATGATTTATTCAACGATTTGTGTGTGTGTGTGTGTGTGTGTGTGTGTGTGTGTGTGTGTGTGTGTGTGTGTGTGTGTGTGTGTGTGTGTGTGTGTGTGTGTGCGTGTGTGTGTGTATGAGTGTGTGCACGTGCGTGTGTGTATAAAGTTGAAAGCTTTTGATATTGTACTAGAAAATAGTTCCAATAATAAAAAAGCTGTAAAAATACAATTTAAAAATCATTATTGCATCAGGTGATTTAAAATATTTTGTACAGTTTACTGAATTCTTCAGAATTAAAAGCTAGTCCAACTGGCAATATTTCTAATTTTTAAATTATAGAAGCAATATAATTTCCATCACTGTCATTAATTTTGTAGCTCGGACTATTTTTAAAACTATCAAAATATATTGCATTTTTTAAAAGTATGTTTTAAAATTTCCGGCTGTTATATACAGCCGTTTTCGTTTTTGCATTTCGATTGTGATTAGTAAGTCGATTCTGAAGAACAAGTTCTGATTTCTTATTTAAAAGTACTCCTTCAGTTCCAATTTATCTTTCACACCGTTTGATTTAATGGCATCGTGTAAAGTTATACACAAACCTTCTTTCTAGTCAGATCTTTGGTACTTACGATATAAATTTCATTATTTTATACTTATATTGTATTTATTTTTATGATTAATCTCCAATTAAAAAATAATTATTATGGTTATAAGTTCTATAATTTTGCAATAATAGAGACAATAGCAACACAATTAGTCTTAATATTATTTGTTCATTTAATTTATAGATTGTTCAAACTATCGAGTTTAAGAAATTTGAAGAATGCAAACACAGGGTTGTGACGTAGGCTCTATTCCAAAAACTCGAACGAATGGGAAACATGAATGATAATTGTATTCTGAATGTCAGCTATCTACGCATTTCAGTTTAAAAGTCTGATATTGAAGCCATATAACAGATTATCCTACAGCGGCACGGGATTTCGCCGCGTTCCATCTTGTTCAGAACCCCAAAGAAGGACCTCACTCCTCCAAATGCACCACAACCTTGAAATGTTTCCATACGTGGTCCAGATACTCCAACCCTCTAACTTAGAATGTCATTAATGCGCACTATAATCTCGCGATCGCTATGCTGCAACTTGTGGGAAAAGGTTAACTCGATGTGAACTACAATACGAAAAAGAAAATATTCACCCTACTCACCGGCGAAACAAAGTTAATCTCAATGATAGTGAAAAAGCTGAATGCGTAGCTAATGACCAAAAAATCCAATTTCAGAATACAAAATAAAAGACTATGAAACGGAGAAGCTTGTCAATGTCACAAGTTTCAAATTTCAAAAATTCAGTTAAATATGTAAATAACATTAAAGACTCCACACTTCTCTCTAAAACTATTAATGCTACTTAAAAATTTAAATGAAATAAAGTATCCGGAATAAATGACATTAATAAAAAAATATTCAAAAGAGAACGCTCTAAATTTTATAGCAGAATTAGCCGTTTAATTTATACATTTTAAATATTCGGACATTTCCCTACTAGAAATAAAACAGCAACAATCGTAGCCCTCCTGAAACCAGACGAGTTAACTCACTAATAGAATTCAAGAAGCATTCCAGGATGAACAAGAAGCCTCGGCTATGTTTTTGGACTTGTAAAAAACTTTTGATAGAGTTTTAAAGTCGGATAATTTTTACATTCTTTGGTTTCAGTACCACTAATTACCTTCTGCGAATTCTTACTTACTATAAGAAAAACAAAATGTAAAAGTCTTTAAAGAACGAATTTTCAGTTCCTAGAATTATTTCAACCGGAGTAGTTCGAAAATTGGTTGAAGGTCTTTCGCATCTATATCAAGGATATGTTTACGAAATTTGACAGCTTTTTATTTTCGCTACTGATACAACAATCCTCATACAAAATAAATATACCAAATTGATCTAAATAGACATCTGAAAATAGAAGATGTCGAATATTGAAAATTTCTTTTAATGTACCAAAAACCAAAACCATCATTTTTCATAAATACCATGGAAATATCCATTTCCTTGAACTGGAAATTACTGAAAAAATTATCCCGTGGTTGCAGAAAATTCCTTTTTGTAAATTTTGATAAAATTCTACTTTCGAAATTTCTTTCTACTTTCTATATTTTTTCATTTATATCAATAACAAGTGCGAAGATCTAACTAAAAAATTCTCCCCCCTAACATCAAGGAACCCAAAAATAATAATAAATAATGATAGAAAACTTAAACATTTTTTATACACTGCTTATTTGCGAAAGACATTTCTAAAGCTGTTCTGCAATAAGCTACAAAAAAGGTAATCTTAAATTGGTTAAATATAAAATAAGATCAGTAAAAATATTTCTAAGCTCAATACTATATTTCCAATACCGAAATCTATAGAGCAGTTGACTACCCATCTGGAAACATTCATCGAAATTTTTCCAATCTCTGTAATAACTTTGAAAGCTTCGATAAAAAACATTTAAACGTGTCCTTAAATTTGATCCCAATCCTAGAATTAAAAGACGTCGCATTTTTCTGCTCCAACATTTTTAATTTACATATGAACATTATCAAGATTCAAAACATGCCTCCTATCGCCTTCTAACGTTTAATTTTCTAACAATAACGTTAATATCAGTAGCACGTAAATAAAAATAATCTATTATCCTATTCTCCAATTAAAACGACTTCACGCTTATACATCGTCATTACATTCAGTAAAAAATCGTACACACGTACAATAGTCAATAATCTTAATGTAATATAATAATATATTCTAAAATTATATTTGCCTCTTATATTAAGAACTAAATAACATGTTATATTTAAAAAAAAAAATCATTATTAAATTTCATTCTTTTTGTTAACATTCTTCGTTTGTGGGAAGCCACAAAGAAAGTTTCTTAGGAAATGAATTTGTGAAATTGCTGAATCCGGATGAACATGAACTTATGCCTAATTGTAAAATAAAAATAAGAAATGTAGCATATTGCATTCAGACAACATATTCCAATTGAAGTAGTATTTTTGGCACCAATAAACGCACCACAATTTATTATTTTCCTATTATTATATAAATATTCGAACACATCAAATAACCATCTTCGGTGCAACTGTTCCATTAAAATATATCTAGGACGATGTTGAAAAACAGCTCGAAACTAAATAAAAGCTATTACTTGGTGTCTCTTTCATGAGTATGAAAGTTTTGGGCCGAAATATATGTTTAATTCATAGCGTGTTGGAATTGGTGGCAATACCGAACGTGGAATTCCAAATCATCGTCATATAATTTGTGAAGAATTATTCTTTTTCCGAAGGAGGGCGCTGCGTCGTCTCCCAAATAATCATGATTTATAGAAATGTATCCTTCGAGTATGTGTGTGTCAGTGATGACTAAAATAAGCGGGAATGGTGTTTTCCTGTTCTTCCGTCGGTAGTTGGGGTGAGTTTTGGTTTCTTATAACTTAATCGCAAATACATTGTTTTTAGACAAAAAAAGGAGGGAGATCAAGTGTTCCATTCTGAAATTTGGTAAACGATTGCAGCGTCATCTCATTTGTGAAGTAACGAAGATAATCTGCAAATTCTCGAAAGGAAATTCATCATCGTTTTGTGTTCTGCTTATTTTTGCTGAAGCCCGAATTGATTTATATTTTTCATTTAGAATTAGTATTTTTCATAGGCTTGAACTTTTTTCAATGTATTCTCTCTTTTGTTTCTTTATATATACTATAGACAACGTACCCTGAAATACTGATGATTTTCGAGAATGGATAAAAGCAAACCGGTTAAAATTAAAAAACAGTTTTTGCGACGAAATTATGTGACAGGGCAAATATTTTCCTCCCACAGTCTTGCTTTTAGATCAAAAAAATTTTTGCTGGATGGCGAAATAAACTTGTAAATAAAGAGATAATTGTATTCACATCACGATTTCTTTTAATAAATGGAAATCACAGTAAAATTATTTCGAAATGTTGAAGTACGAGATTGGTAAACATTTTCTGAAAAGTGGCCAATGGAGTGGCTGCACAATCTTCGTTAATTATTTCTTCACGTTTTCAGGGAGAGTCAAGTCTGTACATCTCATATTTCAAGTGACCCAAAAGGAAGAAATTGAAGTATTTAAATCTGGTGAACACGATGATCAAAGTATTCCATTTTTGCGAAGCATGGGTAATATAAAGCAATTACACTGTTATCAAAATATTCCTCTAAGAAACGGAAAAATCCAGCATTACAGCGAGGCCTTGTAGAAAGAAAGAAAATTGCACCTCTATTGAAAACAGCTATCCATAAGTCCCTTTATGGGAATAGAGTGATTTTAGAACACGCTCATGAGGTTCTGATCCAAAGAGATTTAAATGTGCTACATCTGAAAAACCTATAATGTCCACAGCAATAATACCACCATTAATCATGGCCTGCGATTCACTCAAGAACAAATCCCTTTTCTCAACGGATACGTTGTGAAGCGGTTGGTGTGTTTGAATTTTTTTTGGGGATCAAGGCAAAGCACTCACACATTATTTTATGCGTAACCGCTTTACTCACTTGACATGCAACTGCAGCCTTTCGGATTGATTTTCTATGACTGCGATTTCTCCCACAGTGATATCTGCATTTGCTTCTAAAATAGCTGAACGCCGTCCTCCTGCAGTTCCGACATTCTCAACTGAAACTCTATTTGTTCATTTGATTCTCTCGTAGAATTGCAGTTTGATTTACTTCTACAATACAACAATTATATTAAAATAGGATTACAGAAATTTAGGAATGTGCATGAGGAATTTTATAGTAATAGTACATATTGCGTTACAATATTCCAAGTTTTTATCATTACCCCTGTTTTACAGAGATTATATGAATAAATCATGTTTTTATTCATATTGACTCACTTCCTTATTCTTTAATATTAAAATAGATCAAATTAGATTATGTAATATACTTGATGTCATTCATCAATAACGTAACAAGGCAAGGCCTTGCTCGAAGTGGTTAGCTTCAATTTCTTAGTTTGAAGGCGCTGAGATCGCTTGTCAAATCATAGTGATACCTCCTTTTTGCCATTTCTTGGTTTATACAAACATTTTTAATTTGTTGTTCATTCCGGATCATGTCAGGATTCAAGTCCCTCAATTTTTTTCGTTTTAGTTCTTTTTATTTTTATCTAATATTGCTCTGTTTTCCACGTGCAAGCACAATATACTGTTAAATTGCTTAGGTATTAGTTGCTTCAGTCTTAATTTAGGCTTTTGTGCTCTGGTTATTTATACCTTTCTAGTCTATTTTTAAACGTTGTTCTCCCTATATTTAAACGTTTTATACTCCATTAAAGGAACAATTCGAATGTTAAGACTCAATGATATTCATTAAACAAGCTGGAATCAGATTTCTCATCAATTTTTAAATATGTCTGTTTAATCAAACTCTACCGTAAGCTTTTTAAATGTCTAGAAAACCGTTCCTTTTTTCTATTTTTTTAAAATTTATTTATACATTTTAAAAAAATATTTACGACTATTCTGATAAGTCGATACATCATAGAGAAAGATGTCTGGTCGAAAAACAAACTGTTCAACACACATTATTCTTGAGGATCCAATTAAGTCTAATTAGTATCTACATGCAACTATAAAATTCCCGTTTATACAAACTAAAGAACTAAGTAACATGGCATCATTTTGTTTTGTTTTCAGTTAAATGGTGGAGACTAAAAGAGCGTAGTTCCAATTTCCCAGATAGAGGACGCTGCAATCGTTAGTAAACCTCCATGGCGAAACTTATTCTTCTTCTCAATATTTACTATATTCTACCTTAGTTTCCAATGAATTTTATGAAATTAGGAAGGGATGGTTGTATAAATTTTTAATTTTAACAATCCAAACCATGTAATTCTCAAATAACACTTTTCTCAATAAATTGTCTCTTTCTTTAATACAGAAATAAAATTAAAAACAATTTTCAAAACATAAAAAATTGATATATCCGCATGTTTGCATTTACAAACGATATATAACATTTTCAAACAATTTAATTTACAGATACACTTTTCTAAAAAAATTTCTTTCATATATATATTTTTTAACTCAACAGGAAATTAAGTTTAGTTGTTGATGTTAATAATATTATATCGCTGTCAGAATACTTTTAAATTTCAACAATAAAAAAAATATTTAATTTTGGTCACTTTTATTCCAAACAAAAGAAATATAATAATTGAAAGAATGCAAATTCTATAGAGCGAAGAAACTACAACCATAAAATTAAAACTATATTTATGAAGCTAATTTATGAAGTAAATATCTCCTGAGCCAAAAACTATTAAAATGAAGATATATTGCATTTAGAGCTCTCCGATGCTGCTACACCTACAATATAAATGAATTAAACCAAATGAGAAATAAATATTCTGTTTAAATTTTAAAAAAAATGGAATTTAAAAAAAAAATGAAGAAAATTATTAATCTAGCCTGAAGGCTTTATCAAGATCATCCAAGTATTCACCACTCGTAACAAGAAAATTAAAAAAAAAAATAATGAGGGTTTTTTGAAGACAAGAAATAATATAAATAAAACAGTAACATTAAAATTAGACAATAATAAACAAAATATTAATTTAATAGGCAAAATATTTCAAAATTTAAATCCAAGCAAAACCACAACAAAATCGAATCAAATCAACCCACTGTAAGACAATTACCAAACTAAAAAACAAAAAACAAAAAAACAAGAATAAGATATGAAAGGAAAGAGCATACCAATTGAATGTAACTATACTCCAAAAGGTTTCTATGAAGGGTCACGAGTTTTCAATACTGAGCGCGAACCTTGATAAAGTCTTCAGGCTAGATTCGTGACTTTCTTCGATTTTTTATAATTTAGACTTCAGGTTTATTTCTCATTTGGTTCTATAGAGCAAAATCATTTTTGAAGTCATAGATCTTTTTAATCTTTATAACCAATAAAACACATGCATTTGGTCTTACAGCAATATGTTATAGTAAATTTATTCAAAAGAATACCACATGATTTTACTGAACGGGCATTTTAATTTAGAAAACAATGAAAATTAACAACTAGATATAAACATCTTTATTAGAGTATATGTGAGAAAGTTCCGCAGTGACCCACTGCCTCTATCTACTTTTATTTACTGACCAGAATTCCGAAAACAATTTTCCCCTCTTAAAAGCAGTTTAAAAAGTAAAAATTCCTCAAAATTTCATTGTCGAATATTTTCCCGATTAAAATACATTCTTCTTCTGTACTTCGTACACGAGAGAATAAAAATTATAAATAATATATAAAATAAAAATATTGCAGTCTGCTCCTACATCTTGACTCTACTACATCTTGAAAATTTTGTAATGCAGTTTAAAAGATAATTTCAAACATATGATTAGCATTTATATGTTGAAAATGTCTATGTATATTGATTTTAATATTCTTATTTATATTGTATTGCTTTTTTCTAAAAAGCATTCAACTTGTTTTTGTATTCTCCTTTTCTAGAACCAAAAAATTTCGTTTAATTCAAATTATTTGAAAACCTAATTAAATTCTTAAAAAATTCACCCGGAAATGCACATTTCCACTCTCCAAATTCGCTAGCGTTAGAAAAATGATTTGGCCTGCAGAGCGCCACCACACACCTGCACATACCTACCTTTCTTTTAAGTAGACAATAGAGAACGAGGGAGTTCTTTAATCATTTTAAAGAATCATTTTATCAAACTAAACGCTGTATTATTTTTTACTTTAATTGTATCTAAAATTTCCAGTGCAAGTGATGTTACTTTTCTAGACAACAGTGGATTAGTAGCCCCATCTGTGTGTAGATAACAGACTTAATTGTTTCATTTAACTTGCTTTCGGTTTCTTCGTTTAATAAAATGTTTCAGTTAATTTAAGCCTAGATTTTTCGGCAAACAGTATGCTTACTCAAATTCAATTTGTGCAATACTGGTCAGGCAATTAAAGATCAGAGTGTTTAGGTTTTTTTCTTTCTTTCTTTTTAAACAGTTCTTTCAATAGAAGTGGCTATGCTAAGCGTTCGTTGAACGCAGTTGTATTAAACGAAAATGTTACGTTTCAAATCAAAATCAAAGATATCAATGGAGATACTGATTTATTCAATGATTTGTGTGTGTGTGTGTGTGTGTGTGTGTGTGTGTGTGTGTGTGTGTGTGTGTGTGTGTGTGTGTGTGTGTGTGTGTGTGTGTGTGTGTGTGTGTGTGTGTGTGTGTGTGTGTGTGTGTGTGTGTGTGTGTGTGTGTGTGTGTGTGTAAAGTTAAAAGCTTTTAATATTGTAGAGAAAATAGTTCCAATAATAAGAAAGCTGTAAAAACACAATTAAAAAATCATTATTATATCACATGATTTAAAATATTTTGTACAGTTTACTGAATTCTTCTTAATTCAAATATAGTTCAAATAGCAATATTACTAATTTTTAAACTATAGAACCAATATAATTTCCATCACTGTCATAAATTTTGTAGCTCGGACTATTTTTAAAAATATCAAAATGAATAGCATTTTTTAAAAGTATCTCTAAAAATTTCCGGCTGTTATTTACAGCCGTTTTCGTTTTTGCATTTCGATTGTGATAAATAAGTTGATTCTGAAGAACAAGTTCTGATGTCTTATTTAAAAGTAGTCCAATTCCAATTTATCTTTCACACCATTTGATTTAATGGCATCGCATAAAATTATGCACAAACCTTCTTTCTAGTCAGATCTTTTTTACTTACGATATAAATTTCATTATTTTATAACAATATAGTATTTATTTTTATGATTAATCTCCAATTAAAAAATAATTATTATGGTTATAAGTTCTATAATTTTGCAATAATAGAGACAATAGCAACACAATTAGTCTTAATATTATTTGTTCATTTAATTTATAGATTGTTCAAATTATCCAGTTTAAGAAATTTGAAGAATGCAAACACAGGGTTGTGACGTAGGCTCTACTCCAAAAACTCGAACGAACGGGAAACGTGAATGATGATTGTATTGGAAATGTCAGCTTCCACGCATTTCAGGTAAAAAGTCGGATACTGAAGCCATAAAGCAGATTATCCTGCAGCGGCACAGGATTTACGTTCGCCGCGTTCTTGTTCAGAACCCCGGAGAAGGACCTCGCTCCTCCAAATGCACCACAACCTTGAAATGTTTCCATACGTGGTCCAGATACTCCAACCCTCTGACTTAGAATGTCATTAATGCGCACTATAATTTCGCGATCACTATGCTGCAACATGTGGGAAAAGGTTAACTCGATGTGAACTACAATACGAAAAAGGAAATATTCACACTACTAACCGACGAAACAAAATGTCACTGATAGTGAAAAAGCTGAACGCGTAGTTAAAAGACCAAAAAATCCAATTTCAGAATACAAAATAAAAGACTATGGAACGGAGAAGCTTGTCAATGTCACAGTTTCAAATTTCAAAAATTCAGTTAAAAATTTAAATAACTTTAAAGGATCCACACTACTCTCTAAAATTATTAATGCTACTTAAAAATTTGAATGAAATAAAGTATCCGGAATAAATGACATTAATAAAAAAAATATTCAAAAGAGAACGTCTAAATTTCATGGCAGAATTAGTCGTTTAATTTATACATTTTTCATTTTCGGACATTTTCCTACTAGAAGTAAAGCAGCAACAATCGTAGCCATCCTGAAACCAGACGAGTAAACTCACTAATAGAATTCAAGAAGCATTCCAGGATGAACAAGAAGCCTCGGCTATGTTTTTGGACTTGTAAAATACTTTTGATAGAGTTTGAAAGTCGAATATTTTTTACATTCTTTGGTTTTAGTACCACTAAATACATAATAAGAATTATTAATTAGTATAAGAAAATTATAATTTGTAATATAAATTCAAAAACGAATTTTCAGTTCACCGAATTATTTCAACCGGAATACTTCAAAATTTGGTTAAAGGTCTTTCCCATTTTTATCAAGGATATGTTTAAGAAATTTGACAGCTTTTTATTTTCGCTGCTGATACAACAATCCTAATAATATTCCACTTATATCTCAATATTCCACTTTGGTCTCAATAGACATCTGAAAATAGATGATGTCGAATATTGAAAATTTCTTTTAATGTATCAAAAAAATCATTTTTCATAAATAACCTAGAAATATCCATTTCCTTGAACTGGAAATTACTGTAAAAATGATCCCGTGGTTTCAGAAAATTCCTTTTTATAAATTTTGATAAAATTCTACTTTCGAAATTTCTTTCTACTTTCTATATTTTGTCATTTATATCAATAATAAGTGCGAAGATCTAACCAAAAAATTCTCCCCCCTAATATCAAGGAACCCAAAAATAATAATAAATAATAGAAAACTTAAACTATTTATATACACGGCTTATTTGCGAAAGAAATTTCTAAAGCTGTTCTGCAGTAAGCTACAAAAAAAGTAATCTTAAATTGGTTAAATATAAAATAAGATCAGTAAAAATATCTCTAAGCCCAATACTATATTTCCAATACCGAAATCTATAGAGCAGTTCACTACCCATCTGGAAACATTCATCGAAATTTTTCCAATCTCTGTAATAACTTTGAAAGCTTCGATAAAAAACATTTAAACGTGTCCTTAAATTTGATCCCAATCCTAGAATTAAAAGACGTCGCATTTTTCTGCTCCAACATTTTTAATTTACATATGAACATTATCAAGATTCAAAACATACCTCCTATCGCCTTCTAACGTTTAATTTTCTAACAATAACGTTAATATCAGTAGCACGTAAATAAAAATAATCTATTATCCTATTCTCCAATTAAAACGCCCTCACGCTTATACATCGTCATTACATTCAGTAAAAAATCGTACACACGTACAATAGTCAATAATCTTAATATAATATAATAATATATTCTAAAATTATATTTGCCTCTTAGATTAAGAACTAAATATCATGTGATATTTAAAAAAAAAAACTTTCATTATTAAATTCCATTCTTTTTGTTAACATTCTTTGTTTGTGTTAAGCCACAAAGAAAGTTTCTTAGGAAATGAATTTGTGAAATTGCTGAATCCGGATGAACACTAATTTATGCCTAATTGTAAAATAAAAATAAGAAATGTAGCATATTGCATTCACACAACATATTCTAATTGAAGTAGTATTTTTGGCATCAATAAACGCACCACAATTTATTATTTTTCTCTTATTATATAAGAAATTCGAACTATTTGAACTGCTGTTCATAAGATATCTAGGACGCTGTTAAAAAACAGCTCGAAAGTAAATAAAAGTTATTATGTGGTGCCTGTTTGATGAGGAAGAAAGTTTTACTCCGAAATGTATGTTTAATTCATTGCGTGTTGGAATTGGTGGCAATACCGAAACGTAGAAAACCAAATTATTGTCATATTATTTGTTAAGAATTATTCTTTTTCCGAAGGAGGGCGCTGCGTCGCCTCCCAAATAATCCCGATTTTTAGAAATGTATCATTCGAGTATGTGTGTGTCAGTGATGACTAAAATAAAAGCCGTTAGGGGGAAGGTGTTTTCCTGTTCTTCCCTCGGTAGTTGGGGGGTGTTTTGGTTTCTTATAACTTAATCGCAAATACATTGTTTTTAGACAAAAAAAGGAGGGAGATCAAGTGTTCCATTCTGAAATTTGGTAAACGATTGCAGCGTCATCTCATTTGTGAAGTAACGAAGATAATCTGCAAATTCTCCAAAGGAAATTCATCATCGTTTTGTGTTCTGCTTATTTTTGCTGAAGCCCGAATTGATTTTTTCATTTAGAATTATTATTTTTCATAGGTTTGAACTTTTTTCAATGTATTCTCTCTTTTGTTTCTTTATATATACTATAGACAACGTACCCTGAAATAGACTGATGATTTTCGAGAATGGATAAAAGCAAACCGGTTAAAATTAAAAAACAGTTTTTGTGACGAAATTATGTGACAGGGCAAATATTTTCCTCCCACAGTTTTGCTTTTAGATCAAAAAAATTTTTGCTGGATGGTGAAATAAACTTGTAAATAAAGAGATAATTGTATTCACATCACGATTTCTTTTAATAAATGGAAATCACAGTAAAATTATTTCGAAATGTTGAAGTACGAGTGAAAAGTGGCCAATGGAGTGGCTGCACAATCTTCGTTGATTATTTCTTCACGTTTTCAGGGAGAGTCAAGTCTGTACATCTCATATTTCAAGTGACCCAAAAGGAAGAAATTGAAGTATTTAAATCTGGTGAACACGATGATCAAAGTATTCCATTTTTGCGAAGCATGGGTAATACAAAGCAATTACACTGTTATCAAAATATTCCTCTAAGAAACGGAAAAGTTCGGCACTATAGCGAGGCCTTGTAGAAAGAAAGAAAATTGCACCTCTTTTGGAAACAGCTATCCATAAGTCCCTTTTTTGGAATAGAGAGATTTTAGAACGTGCACATGATGTTTTCATCCAAAGAGATTGAAATGTGCTACATCTGAAAAACATATAATGTCCACAGCAACAATACCACCATCAATCATGGGCTGCGATTCATTCAAAAACATGTCCAATTTCTCAACGGATACGTAGTGAAGCGGTTGGTGTTTGAATTTTCTTTGGGATCAAGGCAAAGCAACTTACATTATTTTATGCTTAGCCGTTTTACTCACTTGACATGCGACTGCAGTTTTTCGGATTGATTTTCTATGACTGCGATTTCTCCACAATGATCTGTACATTTGCTTCTGAAGTTCCGACATTCTCAACTGAAACTCTGTTTGTTCATTTGATTTTCTCGTAGAATTGCTACTTGATTTACTTGTACAATACAACAATTATATTAAAGTGGGATTACAGAAATTTAGGAATGTGCATGAGGAATTTTATAGCAATAGTTCACATTGCATTACAATATTCCAAGTTTTTATCATTTAAAAATGCAAGTGATATATATACATACTAATTTTTCCTTCCTTAAATCTTTTTTTGATAAAGGTTTGAAACACATCTTAAACTTACCATTCTCTCCTTGGCAAACCTTGATTCATTACCCCTATTTTACATAGATCATATGAATAAATCATGTTTTTATTCATATTGACTCACTTCCTTATTCTTTAATATTAAAGTAGATCAATCTAGATTATGTAATATACTTGATGTCATTCATCAATAACGTAACAAGGCAAGGCCTTGCTCGAAGTGGTTTGCTTCAATTTCTTAGTTTGAAGGCGCTGCGATCGCTTGCCAAATCAGAGTGATACCTCCTTTTTGCTAATTCTTGGTTTATACAAACATTTTTAATTTATCGTTCATTCCGGATCATGTCAGGATTCAAGTCCCTTAATTTTCTTCATTTTAGTTCTTTTTATTTTTATCTAATATTGCTCTGTTTTCCACGTACAAGCCCAACATACTGTTAAATTGCTCAGGTATGTCGTTAATAAAAATAATAACACAACCAGTCTTAATTTAAGCTTTTGTGCTGCTTTTATTTAAACATTTCTAGTCTATATTTATGCGTTTTTCTCCCTATATTTAAACATTTTATTCTCTATTAAAGGAACAATTGGTACGTTAGGACTCAATGATATTCATTAAACAAGCTGGAATCAGATTTCTCATTAATTTTTAAAAAATTCTGTTTAATCAAACTCTACCGAACGCTTTTTAAATGTCTAGAAAGACCGTTCCTTTTTTCTATTTTTTCTTATTGATAAATTTTTTGTTGATATTTAAGACTATTCTGATAAGTCGATACATCATAGAGATGTCTGGTCGAAAAACAAACTGTTCTATACAAAGAATGTTGTTTTTTGATAGGGAGTGAGCTTAGTTTCTTGAGTAAGATACTTTCAATAATTTTGCTAAGGTATTGAAGATAAGAAATATGAGGTCCTAGATTGAAAAGACGTGTATGTATTTTTGTATTGAAAACAGAACTTTTAAAGTAAGAACCAAAAACGAATTTTCAATCCTCAATCCTATCAAGGGTTGCATTCTGAAATTTTGTAAACAATTGCAGTGCCATCTCGTTTGTGTAGAAGCAAAGATAAAGCAGCGAATTTTCGCATTTTGTAACTAGCTATGCAAAAAAATCCAACTTTCAATAAATTCAAACTTTATATTAAAAAATTGAAATGTTCATATCATAACTTAAAATGAGCAATAGAAGAATACATTTTTTTTTTCAATTCATGGTAACATATTAAGACAAATTAAAACAAATAGAAATATTGAGCTTAGAAATTATAAAAAAAGGTGTCAGCTGTTCTGGGAGTTGTGAAGGCAAATATAATCATTAGCAGAATATTTTTTTTTTCTCTCAAAATAAAGATATTTTATTCATACAAATTTTAAGAGGTGCGTCTTTTTTTTTTAAAGCCGAAACAGTACACATTAGTTGTTAATGAAAAATATGTTCCCATATCAATCAGAAGTTTTTCTGTAAAGGAGTATGTTTAGACAATACTATTAATATTTTGTCCAAATCAGTAAATCATCAGTCTTGAAATTATTTCAAGATTCATTAATATCAGGAAATTCAGACCCCCTTGAAAACAGAAATGATAAAGGAAACAAGTAAAACCCATTTGAAGAATTAAATTGCCTTAAACTTTTCGCTTGTACTGAACGATTAATACTATATCATTTTTCCCCAGCATTCGCTATAATGAAATAATATACAACGGAATTTATATTAAATGTCCTTGAAATAAGATGGAAGGTTACTGAAAAAATATATTTTAAGCTAATACGTCGACACATCGTTTCTCAAAAAATACCATTTTGCTCCCAACACACCATAAAAAGCAAAGAAAAAAACCCCAGAGGTAACACTTTATTAACCAGACTATCAGAAGCTGAATTGATTCGTTTTATACCATTTCATAACATATTTCCACTCGCCGGTATAAAAAAAAAAATAGTTTTTTTTCGAATTCATAGAGACGTCGTTCCTCGTAGAGCATGATGAAATACACCACTGTCGCATTTCGATTCGTATATAGCCTCTAATATTGTGTAGGAACTCCTTCAGGAGTAACATATGGAAACTTATTAGGTATAACATATTTTAACAGAAATTTCTTTTTTAGATATAGTGGTGAACTAATATTAAACTTTTTCCTCTTCTTTAAATTTCTTGAAATTTAACTATGGTAATAAAGTTACTTTCGCAGGGCTGTAAATAAACAACTGTTTCTTCGCAGAAAATTCTTCTGCTAAAAAGTTCTTTTTCTCCCGACTTTATGAATTAAATTTCAATTTTTTAAAATTAATTATATAAAAACATCCAATTTGCGTTGTTAAATATGCTTTTCTTGGAAAATTTATACATTACATTTGTACCCTTTTCAAGATTTTTTCATTCATCTTATTTTTTACAATTAATTAATTGGCTTATAAAATTGTTTGAAACACAATTAGGAAAAAAAAGAAGATTTATTTTATTTTTAAACAATTTTAATTAAGTTTTTATCGTGTTCGGAACACAGAAATTTGAAATAAATTTTTACTTAAAAGTTTTTAAAATTTTGAATTCTTGTGGTTTAATAACGGCTATTTCCATTCTTTTATAATTTTCTATTAATTAGCATTTCAATACGCAGCGTTTGGGCCCTTTGAATTTGATGTTGAAGATTTGATTAGTTTTTTCGCCCAGTCTTAATTTGTATACAGGCATTTGTCTCACACCCTCTTTAAATTTTGCTTTTGCTACTTAAATCGATATCACGTAGGGAAAAAAAAATTTCTGAAATAATAATTTAATTAACTTTAAGTATCCAATCATGTTTTGAGCGAAAGTTTAAATCACATGTTACTTTTTGCTATCACTTTAATATTTTTAAGGCGTACTTACTACATGTTTAGTTTTGTTTTAAAGCATAAAAACGCCCGAGAACAACGGAAAGTCTAGAATTGGCAGAAGCAATTTTAAGCCAGATTACTTTAAACTGTCATTTCTTTTTTCACAATTATTCTAATTAATATCTTTTAATGGGCATTTTTAATCAACGTACTCCGTACTTCAAATAGATATTTGTGTTAAGTTCTTCCGCCAGAGAGAAAAATTTTTATGCAATGTCTTCAGTTTGATGTAATTTTCAAGGACTTTCTAGATGTTATTTTATTATTATTAATTTCTTTTATGAATCAGAAAAAGTCGGCCAGATCTTCACTACCACTAATTTTAACCAGGGGATTAGCTGCTCAAGCATGTGGCGCCATCTAACGGGTTTTCCCTCAACAACTCCAGATCTGGTTTTGGTTTGTTTTTAAATAGGAAGAGAAGGCAAGCAGTAGTTGAGTGGTATTTTGAGCACCTTCTAAATGAAGTTGTTATATGCGGTCCATTAGAATTAGTGCATTTAGAAATGATTTCATTTATTTTCTGGAGTTTTGACTTTCGGCGTACAGTTAACTTGAAGTTCACACGCTGAGCTGTGATAGGTAAATTTTTGACAAGAGAAACATTAGTCTACTGTTTTTCCTAATACATGCTAAATGATTATTAGTATGTTGGGCAAAATAAGCACCGTTTTTTATTTACTATTTGACAATAATAGTATAGAATACTTTATAAAATGCACAGAAATGGAAGTGCAAAGAATTCTGGAAAAAGAATTCAAATCATAGAGCTGAGAGACAGCTTTCATAGAGCTTTATATAGCAGCTCTATGATTCAAATACAAAAGGACCGAAGCGCAAAGCTATCAAAATAAAATCGTGATAGGAAATGGTATATTTAATTTAAACCTATATAATATAGTTTTAACCAATTATTTATTGAACCAATCCTTACATAATGCCTCAATAATAATTCAAGATTAACTGGTTCAATAGCAATTCACTCTCAAAGTCAACATCTAAATCACAATCAGATACCTACAAATGTTTTCTCTCTTAATATTTAATTAATAAACTCAGATCAAGAAGTGTTCAGAGCTGACACTTCAGTTACGATATAATGATTTTTGCTGTCATATTCTTAAAAAGTTGAAGTAACTTTAAACATTCTTCTTTTATAGTTTCTTTTAGTACACGCAATTTTATAGTTCTTTTAGTAGCGACATCTAGTGAAGATCCGGGATATTTTTTTTTTTTAGTTTAAACTTGTAGATTAATTAAAACCCTCCCAATAGTTCATACTGATATAAACACGACATCAGTACCAGCTTTAGTTTTAAGCAAAACCTCTATGTCCAGACAACTCTGATGCTATCCAAGATCGTAAAAATAAGATAAGAAATGTTCTGCATTTTTTGAATGCTACATTTTAATAAGAGAAAGAAGCCCAAATCTTTAAGATGTTAAATTGAATAATTAATGATGAAAGTAAATAACTGTTCATTTCAATACTTGTTGAATGGTATCAGAAATTAAACTGAAATGTCTGACTATTGTTATTTAAAGAAACAAACAATATATATTGACAGTGTAACATCTTTATTTGAAGCAACGTTAGTCTGGCTTCTCATCAAGACACAATATAACACATTTTTATTTGGATATAATACATAATATATAATTATGATTAAAATATTTTCAATACACATTTTTATTTGGATATAATACATGATATATAATTATGATTAAAATATTTTCAAAACAACTAAAAAGTACTGATGTGAAAGTATTCAATGAATGTCAATTTTACTTCATTGAATTTTAGGTAAAAAATATTTTCGTTCGATTATAAGACGATAGTTTTAAAAAGCGAAATGAAACATGAAATAGCTTCTTTGGGAAACAAGTATATGAGGACTCTGCATTTGTAAAATCCCAAAAGATGTAATCCAATCATGTAATAAACATTTCTATAATAGGATTGTATATCTATATACACATTTTTATTATAAGAATTATTCTATGCCTATAATAGACATTTCTATTACAGGCATAGAATTATATGTCTATAATAGACACCTCTATTTTAGACATAGATCTCTTTGCACCACTGCATTTTATTAATCAGATGATTAGAAGACAGTTACTGATGCAACAAAAGATACTATGGAGCATGAAAAGTATTGCAATTTGTAGTATAATTGAACAAATCCTTTATACTATACTTTATTCTTTATACACCTTGAATGATAGTTGCATCTTCCTCAATTACTTCAACTTAAAATGTCATCGGCAAAGATCAATCATCAGCAACCAAGTATTATCCTATACTTAAATGCAATTTTTTAAAATCGGATCTCTATCTTAAATTAAAATTATTCAACTTATAGTTATATTCACGAGTTACGACCAGTTAAATTTAAATATATTTTGAAATATTTTGTCCCAAGTAGATCGATTAAATTATTTTTTCTTAGATATTAAATTTTAAATAGATGTCCAGTTTTCGCGTTTGCTTTATCAAAAACCAGAAGAAATCCAACTCTAACTCAGGTACTGCTGAAAAAGGTATTTGAGAATTCTATTGTATGCATATTGAATTCTGTAAGAAAAAGAATCCAGTGACTGTGTGGAAAACACACTATCATCAAGAAATATTCATTGTTGAATAGCCTCTTTTAGAATCTTATCGTTTTTGGTTTCTGTAAGAAAACATGACAATGACTATGAAGAACACTGTTATTTTTCAGCACTAAGAAGAAATGCAACTAAATATTCGCTATTAAACAGTATTTCTCAGAATTCTTGTATATTCTTATTTATGGAAGAAAACAATTCCATTGATTGTACGGGAAACATTAATTCTTCAACAGCAAGAATAAAAAAAATAACTAGAATTTATCCATTATTGAATAGCATTGTTCAGAATTGTAGTGCATTCTTATTGTGGAAGGAAACGATTTCAATGATTGAATTCTAGTGCATTCTTATTGTGGAAGACAATTCCATGATTGTGAGGGAAACAATAGTTCTTCAGTAGCAAGAGAAAAAACAACAACTAGAACCAATACATTATTGAAAACAACATTACTCACAATTCTAGTGCATTCTTATTTGTGGAAGAAAACAATTCCAATAATTGTGAGGGAACCATTAATTCTTCAGCAGCAAGAAATACAACTAGAACTTATCTATTATTAAACAGCATTTCTCAGAATTCTTGTATTCTTATTTGTGGAAGAAAACGGTTTTATTGATTGTGAGGAAAACATTAGTTCTTCAGCAACAAGAAGAAAAAAAACTAGAATTTATCCATTATTGAACAGCATTACTCAGAATTTTTGTGTATTCTTATTTGTGGAAGAAAACAATTCCAATGATTGTGAGGGAAACATTCTTATGTATTCTTATTTGTGGAAGAAAATGGTTCCATTGATTGTGAGGGAAACATTAGTTCTTCAGCAGCAAGAAGAAAAAAAACTAGAATTTATCCATTATTGAACAGCATTACTCAGAATTTTTGTGTATTCTTATTTGTGGAAGAAAACAATTCCAATGATTGTGAGGGAAACATTCTTATGTATTCTTATTTGTGGAAGAAAACGGTTCCATTGATTGTGAGGGAAACATTAGTTCTTCAGCAGCAAGAAGAAAAAAAACTAGAATTTATCCATTATTGAACAGCATTACTCAGAATTTTTGTGTATTCTTATTTGTGGAAGAAAACAATTCCAATGATTGTGAGGGGAAACATTACTTCTTAAGCAGCAAGAAGAAAAACAACTAGAATCTATCCATTATTGAAAAGCGTTTCTCAGAATTTTAGTGCATTCCTATTTCTGTAAGAAAACATTCCAATGATTGTGAGGGAAACATTAGTTCTTCAGCACCAAGAAGTGATACAACTAGAATCAATCCATTGTTGAAAAATATTTCTTAGTTGATATGGCTATTGAATTTCTGTTTTTGTAAAAGTACGAGAACAATAATACACAGGGAAAAAAAATGTTAATATTTTAATTGCTCCAACATCTTTGATTCATCCATTAATAATTCTCTCAGTCACTTAACTGCAGTCAATAAGAAAAACTCGCAACTAATACAGGAAGAAATTAAAGAAACTCAAACTTGCTCGTACACAGTGTTAAGGAAAAAAGATATTTTTGGAATTTTTCATTTGCTGGCATGGATTCTTCACATTCATCTCTTCTTAAAATTTATGTCAATGAATACTTACCACTGCAGTTTATGCGATTTTTACATCAAAGCAAAAAGACTTTTTACTTGGTGTATGATTTTTATAACAAAAAATACATTCAAATAAATATTTTACCACACATATAAATGATTTTCTATCCACAAGAAATACACAAAAACATGTATATTATCTTTAAAAACAAAGAAAAAAATGCACCTTTGAAAACTCTTTTTCAAACATTTTTAGCATGTTAACATAACAGTATCAGGACTCTATTAGTATCATCATCATCATTTGTATTTGTTAAACTAAGAACCGATATAAACAAAATTATAAGCCTTAAAAAATGACTTCAAAATACTTATTCTTACAAGAACAATCAATAATTATTTAAAAACTCTTTCTATGTAATTAGATTATACAGCAAAAAAGTATAAACTTCAAAACCAAATAACTCACTTTAATAATTCCTATATTAGAATTAATCCGATTGTGCAGTTATTAAAGACTGACATTTGAATTTGAATTCATATTTATAAATTTTGTTCATTGGCAAATAGAATATAAAATATTCTTAAATTTTATACAAGACATTAAATTCTTCTACAAAGAGTTGAGCAAGGATCATTTTCTGAAGTTTCTCACGCTATAAATATGTCCTTAGATGCAGATAAAAAAAATAAGAATCAGCACATGGCAAAAAGTTATTTTGTCTCACATTTTATAAGTATTGAGTTCAGATTGAATTCCACAATTTGTCAGTATATCATTTTATGTTATTCACTGGCTGAATCTGAACCTATTTAAACCGATGATGAGCCTGTTCAGGTGGATCGGTGACATATATCATTAACCACGGAAATTATAATATGTAAACATTATTAAGAACAGTAAATAAACAATCAGATTATGAGATAAAAGTCAAATGACAATATTTTTTTATATTAAAAATGAATCGTTATGAAATGAAGAAAGTTTAGATAAATGAGTTATTCGGCTATATGAGAATATTTATATAGAAGTTTCAACTTCAGATCACACTTCTTCATGTGCTCTAGAATTTCAGTCTGTCACAGCTCATGCACTCCAACTGCACTGTCTATTTTCAGTAATGGAAATGTCCCAGTTGCTGACACTAATACTTTTCAGCAGAGTATGTGGAAAAGTAACTTCGGACTGTTTCAGAATCACAATGGCTATCTCATTATTCGGCCTAGGAACAACTGAAAGGAAAAGAAACAATATGTCGCTAAATAACATGGCAAACGAAATTTTAGGAAGATCCGAAATTCTAATTCGAACTATTGTAGATTGATAACATTTTAGGCTTCTTTCCTCTGTCTCTATATTGTAATTAAAATTTGGGTTGGAATCTAAGTTGGTGTGCTACCTCATATCGTCAGCGATGCCAAGTTATCATTGCCAAGAACACAAGATGACTATTAACGCAAATAGTACTTTAGCGGTAAGTGAATGCGTTAGGATAGAACCTGGAATCTTGTGGTTAGCAGTCCAGTAACTTAACCCTCCAAGCGGCAACCCCGGAAAAAGACGGAATCTTTTCTCCCTTCAAAACGGCGGACCCGTCTATAGACGGAAACAAAAACTCCCTTAAAACTGTCACTGCCCGTATTTTTACGGGTTCCAGTTTTTCCCCTACCCCCAATCTCAAGCTGTGAGATAATGAGAAGGGAATGTGAGATAAAG
Organism: Argiope bruennichi; assembly: GCF_947563725.1. Lineage (NCBI taxonomy): Eukaryota > Metazoa > Arthropoda > Arachnida > Araneae > Araneidae > Argiope > Argiope bruennichi. The sequence goes on from NC_079156.1 coordinate 113,529,821, forward strand.
AAAAGTGAATCGTTATCAGTGGACGATATGATTGATGTCTTCCTGCTCGCGCCCTTTTAAGCATTTTAAAATCTCGCTTACGTTCCGAGGCGTTACTTTTGAGATTTTGATAATAATTACGTATCCAAAATGAAATTTAAATAACGAGAATAAAATTGAAAGTGTGAAAATATATACCTGGAATGAATACATACATAAACGTATTATTATTAATAATTTGAAACATAAGATTTTAAAGCTTTCTAGCATAAGAAAATAGTTAATGTAAAAAATAAATAAAAAATATATAATTAAAATTTGACAAGTTTCTTTTTTATAACATGCTTTCATTTAAGAATTTTAGAATTGACATTGCTTATGCAACTTATTTTTGGAAATAAGACACTAAACTTATTTACAGAATTTACTTAACGAACGAAACTTTTTAACTTTTAATGAATTATTTTTTTTAGTGTTCATTAATAAGTGTATTTCAAAACGGGGAGATATATAGAACCAATATATTAAAGTGCGATTTTTCGGAAAGAGTAGTATTCGTTACATTAAATCCTTATTTTTATAACGTAATAAACTATATATGAAAATTGAATATTTGTTTCATTCTTTAAACCTTATAGAATTTCACACTCTTTGACGAATTCGAACAAAAATGTAAGCATTGTAGAGATACAAGTTTCATTGTTTTTATATTTTTCCTCTGGTTTTTAATAATATTTTCAAAGTTAATATAAGCGCAGTTTTTAAAGGTTCTATTTTTTGTATCGAAATATTAATCTTATTTCACTGTACAATCTTATATATACATTGCACGATTCTGTTTATATGAAAGTGGTTTATATTGACATTTTTACTCTTAATGCTGAGTAATTTAATCCACGAATTTTAATCCACTTGAAAGTGAGTGAATGTGTGAGTTAAATGTGAGAATAAATAATTTTAAAATTGTTGCCATTATTTTAACTCATTGATCTAATTTTATCTCATATGTTAGCATTTAAAAATTTTTTAATGCGTACAACTGGCATTTAGACTATTTTCTTCTCCTGTTTGGTCAATTCGAGTTCACTGGATGTGATTTTTAACAAACAAGACGGGATATGATCTTTGTTTTATTTTATTTTTGATCACGAGAGTAAAAAAAATTTGGAAACTCCCACTTCCATGTAATTTGAAATTCTTTATTCTTAATAACCTTTAGCCTCACATTTTCATTTTTTAAAAACAGAACTAGTTTGAACAAGGGTGTCAGACATGAAGGTCGCTTGCGAATATTTCTATTAAAGTAGCGAATATCTCTAATTATAATGAATATGAATGTTCGTATTGGCGATCTCCAGATCAAACTGTTTGACTTAGAGCGAACGCACTTCGCCATTAAATAATTAGAAAACTGTTAACGTTCACCTCGAGAGGAAATTTTCAAAATTTTAATTAAAACTTCTGTTAATTAAAAATTATTTAAAATTTTACCATTTATCAGCGATAAAATACGAAATTATTCTAATATAATTTATACAATGTGTCATTTATACATTTGAATGTATCACCAAGAAAAATCATTCTTTGAGGTAAAATTAAGATCTTGAACTTTTAGTGTCTTATTTATTGAGATGATAATTATGGAGCATTCTCTTCAGCCACATGGTTTATTTGTGTTTCAGTAAAGAAATTTTTACTCCTTTGATTTTAGCTTAGATCTTTTTAACCTTTTAACTAAATCATCATCAATGGGTAAAAGGCCGGAATGAAATATAAGGATAACAATGAAAACGTTTAGTTTCAATTCAAAAATAAAATATATTTTTAAAATATGCTAAAATGCTTTTAATTTAATTAAAAGTGGGGGGGGGATTTGAATTCACAATTAATGTACAAATTATTTTTCTACTGTGATATTTTCGAATGAACTTTAAAATTTTAATAATTTTTATTAACCCTTTCAAGGGCTTTTTTTTTCCTAGTCATGTTGGAGTAAAAGGTTTTTAAAATTAAGATTGGCCTAGGAAAAGTAATTCATTCAACTTATTAGATCAGTTTAATCTGATTTATTAATTAATTTTTCCAATTAATAACTAAGAAATAAATCAAGACACTTCATTTTATTTGAGATAAACAGTTGAAACCTCTAACCTACAATTGAAACCTTACTGAAAAATTCGTAAGAATTTATGCCAACTTACATAACTTTGTTCAAAAATTGTTGAATTTGGTGATGAGCATACTTCCCTTGTCCCTTGAAAGGGTTAATTAAAATTTTAAAGAAATGATTCCCACTGTCCAATGTATGTAGATGCAGATTTTGGTAATTCTATTTCAAATTGTCTGGTCTCAAAAGTACCAATGCAACCAGACAAGTAATGACACACACACTTGTCCATCTTTATTATTAACTTAGACGAATGTTTGTGCATGGCGTCTATTAGATCTTCTATATATATCTTAGTGGAATATGCATCTTAGAAAATAAAAATGTGTAAAATGTTTTTTTTTTCTGAAATTTTTTAAAAATTATGAATTAAAAATAAAATGAGATTTTGAAGTGTATTCCATCATAACTTTCAAAATTATTACAGAATAAGAAGGAATTTTTGGAAATTTTTATTGAATAAGAGATATGAGAAATCATCTGAGTCATTTCAAAAATTAAAAAGAAATATTCAGTATATACATAAAACTTTATTGCTGAATGATTCTATTCCCTGTATTTAGAAATTTAATAAGCCTGATTGGTTTCAACAAAAAAGGTTTTGCATTAATTGAAGTTTATTCACTCCCGTTTTAAATTAAGGAATTACTGTCAAGGAGCTGACAGAAAATTCAAAAAATCTGCAATACAGAATGGTACAATGAGTCTGCAATAGTATGAATTATATGACTATCAAAATTTGAAATTTCAAGATGTTTTGCTGAAGAAAACATTTAATTAAAAATTTTATATTGGCTAGTAACCTCGAAGTAACACATGTGCTGATCACCAAAAGCAATAAATAATGTAAAAGTAATAAGTAAAAAAGATCAATGCAACTGTATTTGCAAAGCTTTTAAATTCAGATTTTTCTTTTTAATGATTCGTTTACCCCACGGTTTGTCGTTATCCGATTGCAAAATAGTAAGAGCTTTGATTCTAACCCGAAAAACTTGAAACCGAGATTTTTCAAAAATTGTAATTTATTTTAAAACAGTACTTAATATTCTGTAGGAACTTGATTTGCAGGTATTCAAAAAATTCCAGTTGCAAATGGTTAATTATGAGTCTAAATAATCTGTATTATTTTAGTCATTTTTCCAGGCCAAATTTGTATCTTGAATATTACAAAGAAATATTTTGACAATTATTTTTATTTGTTACAGTCATAAGGCGCATCGACCAGTTATTTCAGCATTACTGAATAACTGGCCAATTAAATATTGTACAGTATATTTAATTATAAAATTTTAATCATGCAGATAAATACTGAAAATCGATATATTTGAAAGTGAAATATTGCATGAAATTCCCTAATTACACAATTATTTTTTTTTGAATACTGAAGAAACAAAGTTATAACGTAGTGTTACTTATCACAATTAATGTTTTAAACACGCATTTTAAAATATTAAAATAAATTGGCAATGCACTGAAAGGGTTTTTTTTAAAAAATTAAATCACTTGCAGGTAATGTCGAGAAATAATTTCACAGTACTACGGAATAAAATAATTTGCAAAACATATTGCAATGAAAAAAATATTAGACGAGGACTTTCATTTTATAAAAACCAGACTAGTATCAAAATAAACATGATAATAACTTATTCCTAACATAAATTTTATGTATTGTTTTATAAAATAATCGAAAAACCTCTAAAAAAACCAATCACATTTTCGCATTTTCAATCGATGTTATTGTCAATCTCTTCCTAAGCACTGAAAGAAAAATGCTCTTAGAAATCGAAAGACTAAGATAAGAAACACCTGCTACTCACAGCATGAAATTTGCTAATCACTTCCCACCTGCAGCGCTGAACTGACCGCAAAAGGGGAAAGCAATCCTTTTGACCAAACCGCGACACTTTTAAGGTTGAACCTGTTATTCCGGCGTGCCGCTTTCGGTAAGGATAGCAATCTGAAAGCCGCCGCCAGGAGGGTTAACAATTATACCAAAACAGCTGCCCGGGTAGAAGCGCTGTTACTGGCTTATATGCAATTCACCACAGTACGTGATAACAAACAGTGAAAGGTTGCTAGCGAGCAATTCAATTAATTAATTGGGTTGCCATCTTGGCGGTAAATTGAATTGGCACTTTAAAGTAAGTTTCAAGCGCTATTTAGGTTTAACTATATATTAGTGATAATGCGTGTTTTATCTTCGAAACGCGCATAAATATAGATCCTATAACTGAAACGCTTTTACATTAATTATATTTACATACCACTTAGAAATAACTCAAGGATTCTCTTAAGATATATATAATAATTTTGAACGTGGTCAGCTGATGAGGAAGATGCCTCAGATGCATCTCCTCTTTCCAGGTTTTCGTGCCAAATCGGAAAATTTATCTATTGCATTTGACCCAGAAAGATTTAGCGAGCATCAGACCAGCTTACATTGTTTGTTTGCTTGTGTGTGTGTGTGTGTGTGTGGAACTAGGTTATCAACAATATTATTTCCTCCAATTCGACTTTACCACCAGGGTACAGGACTTTTAATTAAAACGGAAATTATTGTTGTAAAATGTATTTAAAATTACTTTAAAGCTTTTAAAAAATTCAAGCAAAAATTATACGAAAATAACACTGATAATACTGAAAAGCTTATTTTTTAAATAATAAAGAATATAAATAATGTTATTATAGAAAATATACTTGGATGGAAATATTGAATTTTTTACTAATTTTTTAAATAAAATCTTATTAAAATTATGGGAAAAATCCTTATCAGTGGGCAACTATACCCTAAAAAAGAAATGAAGGATCAAATTTATCTATTGCTCTGCTTTATAGAGCGTCTTGAATGACAGCAATTTCTTGCAAGTCTCAAAATAATGCAAATAGCATAAAAGCTTATAAGTATTTTCATGTCTACATTTGTTTAATTTAAGATGCCACATGTAACATTTAAGATGCCTGAGAGAAATACTTCCAAATCCATGAAATACTCATATTTAAAGCATCATAATTCACGAAATCCTCTTATCGCCTGTAACTTCATTTTAAATTCAAAAGTAAAAATTGTTCGCAATCAAGAATCATATCTCATTGCTTCTCTTCAGAGCTACAGACAATATAAAATGGGCCAAACGATAATTTTTAACATATTGTTTATAAATTTGGCATACTATCTGCAAATTATTACAGGCATGATTAAAAATAGTCCATAAAACTCTACAGTACACTGAGAGTACGAACCAAATGAGTCGAGTACAAAATTTGAGTACAACAGTACACTGAGAGTAGAGTACCAATTTTGTCATATGACCTCTAGGCTAGAAAGGTTCATTAATGATGACATTTTCGAATTTTTAATTTGAATTTTTAATCAAAACTTCAAAGTTTTTCTTAAATAAGTTCAACATATATCATTGCTGAAAATATTGCTATTTAAAAAAAAAAAAATTATCAGTGAAACCAACTTTATTTTCATTTTTTACTAGTTTTCTTCTAATTTTAATAAATTTCTAAATATATTTTTAAGTATTTTTATAGCGATACTTTAAATTTTTTTTATTTACTTACTTAAATTTCAACGTGTTCTGAAGATATTAAATACATTAGTTGTGTGTTTAGTGTTGCTGCTATATAATTACGAGTAATACACACACACACACACACACACACACACATATATATATATATATATATATATATATATATATATATATATATATATATATATATATATATATATATATATATATATACATGAATTAGGCCTAAAAGATTATCATGTCAACATGTGTTGGTGTAGAAATTCGAATCAGCTTAAATTTTTCCAAAGATTTGTAAATATATAATAAGATTAATAAAAGATATAAATAATATAAGATATAATATAAGATTTATTAAAACTTTGCGAGTGGCAAACTGGAGGCAAAGAAATAAAAGTATTCAAAATATCTATAACATTTTGATTCAATAGGTGTGGCAACACTAAAGATAGTATGATATATGTACGTATTTAAACAACTGTCGCGAATTCTTCACTAGAAACTTTTGCTCCATTTCACTGTATTTGAGAGTAAAACTGGAGGAAAACCTTTTCTAGTAGTCTGGATTTCTGCTGTACACAAATAATTTATTAATTTCCTTATTTACTTATTGTTATACTTATTTTTAAAGGAATCCATTATCTAGATAACGGAATATGGTATTTTGTCTTACAGGAAAGCATGGAGTGTAGGTAACAGAAACACAGCATAGGTGTACACGAAAATAGTACTTTAAAAGCTCACGAGACAAGCACACAGAAAATCGCCAATTCAAAAATAGCAATAATACTCGAACTGCGCAACGAAAGAACTAGCTTCGCGATCAACCCTTTAAACGGATAGAATTGACTTGATTGGTTTGCTTCAGCTCCCGAGTTTATATAGACTTTCCAATAGGACATGGGATTTTCCAAAATAACCGTCGGATCTCTGCTTGTAATAAAGACAGAGCAAAAACTCTTGTTTATTACAGAGCTTTCATTTTTGTAGCCGAAATCTCCAAATTCATCACCAAGTCGCCAATGGCGAGGATAATTGACCTGGTATTTATTTGGCAACCATTAAAAATATCCATAAAATACCTTTTACAAAGATGAGATTAACATTGCAGGAGAGAAATATTACAGAATCGCAACAACACAGATACGACCATCTGATAATCATAATTTCACGAAATCGAACTTACCTGTGAAACTGCTTTTGTAGGATTTACCTAAAAGAAAAAGAAAAGCAATCATTATTCAAAATTCAATTATGAATCAATTATCATCTATTAAATATTATAATTGTGTTAATTGTTATAAATTAAATATTATAATTCGTGTCCTTAATAAAAAAATAAATTTAATATATTAAACTCTCAGAAAAAGTACATAAATAGTTAAAATATCTCCCCCCCCGCACACAAAAAAACTGTATTATCTTTATAAAATATATTTTAAAAAACAGAATTTGAAACATTATCAGTATTAAATATAGGGAGCGTGTTATATAATTTAGACATTTAGTGCAAAATATGAGGCTCCTCATCGTTATATTCAATACATTTCGTATTTCAATACGTTTTTAACTTAGTCAGTATACTCATAATTTATTTTAATAATTTTGCATACTATGTTTTTATTGGTTACTTACTATGATCGATGACTGCACAGCATCCGAATTGATATGCAATCTTTCTTTAAACAGATACTTTATATTTATAAATGTTTTAATAGTTGAGTTGACGTAATGAAACAGATAAAATCTGACCAATTGTGCTAGAAAAAGTGTTAATAGTATCCAAATATTTTACAATTTATAGAATTTGTGTTTTTTACAAATTTATTTATTTGTAAATAACACATTTATTTAATCATGATCGCTTGAACTCAGTCAAGTGAAGCAACTTCCTATAGTCTGTGTATTTCCTGTAGGCGGTTCAAGGTCACATTTTCTACCTCGTTATTGGTTGTCTGGTACCAGCAACGCAATAGAAAATGTGACCTTGAACCGCCTACAGAAAATACACAGACTATAATCGAATATCCGATATTGTATAAAATACGATGATGATAAGAGGTCTCTAATTAGAGATTAATCTGGACAGCGAAGTCTAATTAATCACGTCAAAATATATGATTTTAATGAAAAATTATACCTACAATTTAACAACTTCAAGTATTTCATAAATTGTTTTTAAAAGATCTAAATAATGAGACGTAAAATCTGTTCTCTTCAGATCATATTTTTTAAATCTCTAACAATAATAAAAAAGAATGTTCGTCTGTCTGTTAGTGTTCGTCAGATCAAATCATTTGACTTAGAGTACTAAATTTGATACAAATAAATTTTGGAGAATAGAAATATAAACCTCAGAGCCATGTTTCTTAAAAATTTTAAGTAGAATTCAATTTAAAATTAAAAAGATTTTTAACATTTTTGTGTTACAATTTTCGAAAACATTCGAGTGCAAAAAATAATTTTTATAACATTTTGGTGTTTGAAAAATATTTCTTTTTAATGACAACAGTTTAATGCTGTGCAAATTTTTTTCGACGTTATTATTTTTTTTAAAAAAATTGCAAAATTTTTAAAAATGCATTTCTTTAAATCTTAATGATGTGACTTTCATCTATTGCTACTAATTGAGGAATAAAGATTTTTCTAATTTTGCATACTCAATTTATATGAGGAATTAGAAAATGAAATGACATTCATACGGACAACATGCAACATTACCCAGAAACCTCAATTCTTAATTACACTATGATTTCATAGGACTCGACTCCAGTAGGAAAGTTCATCTGTACAATAGACAAAATAGATGAAAGTCTATTAAAATAAACTCGGTTTTAATATCTATCATAAGTTGTTTCTTAAAATTACTTTATTGAAAGTATTTTGAACCTCAAATTATGCCTACGAGATTTAACTGAAATTAAATTCAGCTAATTTCCTGGTTGTTGTTGTTGTTTCTTATGGCACTTGCCATGGGCAAGCCCGCTGTTCGCAGACAGCCGATTTAAGCCGGGGGGGGGGGGCGCCTCTTGTATCAATAGTAGCACCATCTAGGGCCAAGAGAACGACTTAGCTACACACACGTCACAACCCTTTTTACGGAGCGGACTTCATTCACCCAACTACAGATCGTAATTTAGACCTGAATCTGAGAACGATCACCCCTGATCCAGTACCCCCAGTGGTATTACTCTCGACATGGAGGACTTTGTGACCACGACAGATTTAACGCGCGTCAGCCACCAAGCACGCGGGGAATCTTCGGCCGGTGGGATTCGAACTCGCAACCTCAGGGACGCGAATCCGACGCTCTACCAACCAGGCTATATTAAAACAGCTGATTGCCAAAGGTGGCTATTGAAAAATATAGAAAAAATAAGTCTGCTTTCACTACACATTAAAGTTTTTCATTAGTTTCCAGCTCATTTGTAATGCTGCAAATAGCTATACATCTGAGCGCATGTCATTGAGAATTTCTTGCTGGTTACCTAGCATGAGAACAATTTCTTCCAATCTTCATTGCACAATTTGCCTGGCATCAAAAGTAATCGCTTGGAATATTCTTTGAGCAGTTTACCTTGCTTTAAGAACAATTTCTAATATTCTTTGTGCATTTTGCTTCAAGTTAAGAACAATCTCAAATACTCTTTGAGCATTTTGCCTCAAATTAAGAACAATCTCTGATATTCTTTGTGCATTTTGCTTCAAGTTAAGAACAATCTCTAATACTCTTTGAGCATTTTGCCTTAAATTAAGAACAATCTCTATGTTATTTTGCTTTAAATTAAGAACAATCTTTATGCGCATTTTCCCTTAAATTAAGAACAATCTCTTAACAGCATTCGGCAGCTTTCTTTGGCCTTCTTTGTGCAGCTTACCAGGAATTAAGAATTATCACTTTCTAACATTTTTTGTGCAATTTAACCTGACATTAAGAACTGTCCCTTCATATATATATTGCAGTTTGCGTGGCATTAAGAACAATCTTTTAGAATATTCCTTTGAAATTTGTCTCGCATGTACAATCTTTTCCAATATTCTTTGGACAGTTTACCTGGTATTAAGAACAATTTCCAGCATTCTTTATACAATTTGCCCGACATTAAGAATAATCGCTTCCGAAATTCTTAATGCAGTTTAACAAGAAGCTTAAATGAATGATTGAACTTTCGATGGGTTCTTATGATCAAATCAGCAATCGTGTAGCAAAATTTAGACCTAATCCATAAAAAGGAAGAAACTATTTCTTTTACTATATTGCGAAGCACAAAATGTACCATATTATTTCAGTATGAACCAAGTACCTGTTTTATCACGTGATGGCGCTAGCTTTTCCTTTGTGATTCGCGGCTGGGATACCGACTCTTTTACAGAGACAGTGCAAAATGAGCCATTTCGTATTATTAAGAAAATCGTAGAGTAGTTGTTAATTTGCACGAAAGATACAGCATATTTCCATTTTTTACATAAATAACACATGATTTTGATTGTAAGAGATATTTTCTGTTTTACGGAATAAAAAGCGAGATCTGAGTATGATACGTCGCAAATATCACATATTCTTCAGCATAAAGGACAAATTAAAGACAATTCCCACAAACCCTCGGTATATTTCGTTCTTCTTTCGTCAACCATTTGGTAGTAATTGCTTCCCAATTCCATGAAAATGGCCTCCTCCACCAGGGTGGTCTTTGGTGTGTCAGCTTCAGTGATCGCAGCATCTTCAGACAGTAGACTGATGATAGTTGTGGGCACTTCGGACAAGTGACTCACAGCTTCTGCCTTCAGGTCGCGTTCCACCTGATAAGGGGGGAAAATGCTTTACAAAATAATGAAAACACACCAAAGAAAAAAAAAGTTAGGAAAAAAGAAAGTTCATAAAGGCAATTAAAAACAAAACATAAAGAAGTTATAAAAATTAAACCGTTCGCTAACTTTATTTATCAAATTCCGAACCTGAGAAGAATCAATGCTTTTATACGAGTTTGCATACGGCTTGCTAGAAATAGAGAACAAAGCCGCCTAGCTGATAATAAAGCAAACACTTACGAAAAGTCGTTTGCCAATGGCAATCGAAACTGAAACAATGGCCAAGACGTATATTGCATCATCTATTAAAGAGCAGCTGCGATTTCAGCAGGAGAGATAGGGAGGCAGAAAGTTCACACAAATTTAGTTTAGTTATATTAAAGTTCCGTTTTAAAGCAATGCTGGGGCTATTCTGAGACGAACCTCGCAATTTTGAACCACGGTCAGATGACGAGTACGACACCTGAGCTGGCACCCTCTTCACCAAACTTCCGCAGCACACCAACGGGAGGACGTTTGGCCCTGACGGATCTAGTATGCATCAGACCCGCTTGCGCGACGGTTCTTTGATGGAATCGGGTCTCAAATCTGAAACCCTCCGGATCCGAGACCTTACCACCAGGCCACTGCAGCCCCGAAAGTTTACTCAAATATTCATTCATCTTCTAAATTCTCTTGAAACCTCAGAAAGAAACTCCTGAATTCTTCGTTCAAAAACAAGATTCTACTTCTGTCAAATATAGTTCGTATTCTTAAAGGGTTGTTAAACTCTTAAGAGGAGATAAAATATATGATCGGATTTTCTTTCAGAGTTCCATGAACCTCTCAATCTCTCTCTAAACCAGTCAGAGAGAAATACTATAACGAACGTAGTTGGTATTACAAGTATTAAATCAATAAAATTCATTAAAGGAAATTTCACAGGGATATTTGAGCATTTGGGCGGTCATCGTATTTTGTTCCAACAAACGTTTAGAGTATCTCAGTATTGAAAGAGATAATTTTGATCACAATTCTGAATTCTATACAGATACTATTGAAAGCATATTTCCCTTTCATATTCGATTTATACAAAGTGTTTGCGGAAAGCATTTTCTCGCAATTAAATAGTAGAAATACAATGTAATTGACTAATACATTCTGATGTCGCGTAAAAAGTAAATGGCTAGCGATAGAAATTTTGTGATAATAAATATGAGGAAAAATCTTAAACATCAAAGTGTTAATCTTTTCCTTGTTGGTAGAACCGATACAATAGAGTTTGGTATAAATGTTGTGACAACAAACCTTTATGAATTCTCAACTCCGCTCAGAACTAATCTTTATTTTTTCTAATACCTTTCAGCTCTTCTTCGTAATTGCATTTCTCTAATAATTATTACCTCAACAATCAATGATTCTCTAGTAATATATTAACAACAGGAATTCCTACACAACACTATCCTATTACAACATAACACTATATTACAACAGAATCCTACTAGAGAATTGAAGAGGTATGAGACGCGGGAGGATAGAACCTGGGTCCTTTTGGTTAGCAGTCCAGTAACTAACCGATTTTACCAAAACAGCTGTTCGGGTAGAAGTGCTGTTACTGGCTTATATGCAATTCACCACAGTACTCTCCCTCCAGTGAGTCGAAGGGGAGACGAACGATACGGATGTTGAGTGGTGATGTATTGAGTTATTATTAGTAGTAGCTGTTGTCTTAATGGGCCTGTACCCAGTTTGAATAGCGCCAAGCGTTATGGCGAGCGTGTGTGGGTGCTGATGCGCCAAGTGTGTCTGGCGACTTTGGGTTGCTGCGTCACGTGAGTCTGGCGACTTTAATTGCGGGTAGATGGCGCCACAACAGCTGTATGAAGGTTGAAGGCTCAGCGTCCGAGGTCATCAATGAAGAGGTATGCGGATGTGCTGAGGATAGAACCTGGGACCTTTGGGTTAGCAGTCCAGTAACGAACCGATATTACCAAAACAACTGTTCGGGTAGAAGAGCTGTTACTGGTTTATATGCAATTCACCACAGAATTAATGATTCTCTATAGGATTTTAACAACAGGAATAAATCTACTCCAATGATCTCATATATACGTAATAAATTACATTTATCTGCATTCTAAAAATTAAGTATCTTTAATCATTCGAATTCAAACCACACTTTAGTTGCTTGAAGTTAAGCTAATAAATAAATGCTCGCTTTGTTACATTTAGGGCAAATTCTCTTCTGAAGCCATATAAGCTCCAAATATTTTCTTTTGGTCCTATTTTAGTTCTTTCCGTCTTACTGCGGTAAAAGATTAATTCTCTAGTCATGGTTAAGAACTTTTAAACCTTCTTGTAAAATTAGCTTTCTTCTGAACCATGAAGACGTAGAATATGATTCCAAGTTAACTGATTGCACACTCGTTTCTCAGAAGATGTATATCATATACACCCAAAGGCGTGATAGTTGGATCTATAATTAATTAAGGATAATAATCCTTAAATCATACATCAATCACAAACGATATTATATCCCAATGGTATGAAGTAAATATAGGTAGTTTTAAAGGTTATTTCGAGTTTTTACCAAACAGTGATGATGATAAGTTTCCATTTTTAATTTTATGTCTCTTGTTGCCATACCTTTCTCTGCAACACTAAAACAAAGTCGTTCTTCTCTCCTTTCATTAAAGCAATATCGGAAATCTCTGCATTCGGGAGGGTCTTGTTCCATGTCGTTTTCCCCGTCTCATAGTCCAGCAAAGACACCTGAAAAATAACAGTGAATCATACATTTTTCTGTACTTTTTACAGCCATTTAAAAAATGAAAATGAAATCAATCTATAACATAAACATATTTTTTTTCGTTTGTGGTCATAAAGATACGATCAAATATGCTTTCAGATATGTAGAAATTTTCAAATTCACATGCTCTTATACCAGCGTAATTAAAGCATTATAAATCCATTAATAAAAGTCACAGCAATATTGTTTGATCTTGATACTTGAAAATCTTCAGCTAATAACTGAATCACTTCAATTAAAAAATATATATTCTTTACTTTCATGATGTTGCAGATTTTTTGTTCCTACAGATGGCGCTGTTGAGCTTCGTCTTATAATTCATGTAAACGTTTTTCTTGTGTGGCAGGCAATAAAACATAGGGATAGAAGACGTCGGAGTAGTTTAAAATAATTTACTTACTCCCAAAGCAAAATTACTGTACCTAGTGTGTATAATTTTAAGCAACTTTTAAAAATAAATAATTGAAAAGTCAATTTATAAATTCATTATCCATCGGACCACATATGCAATATTTGGTGCATCGACCCGGAAAGGAACGATATTAGATTAGCTTATTTGCAGGGTAAAGTCCTTTTGATATTTTTTAACACGCATACTTCCTAATAAAGACATTATCTTCCTCCACATCCAAGCATAAACATGGGCAAAACCGGGAACGCCATGAGTTCTCATATTTTTATTATCATGGCCCGCATAAGAAACGTTTTGATCTCCGTAGTATAATGAAACAAAAAAAAAATGCATTTTGGCTTCGGCTTTGTTTTTTTTCTCCTTAATTGACTGAAAACAAATTTTTAAACAGAACTATAAGTTCAGCAATAACATCGCACACTAAATTCGCAGATTTATATAGATAATTGTAAAGAATGCAAAAAAGAGACAATAAATATATATATAAAAAAAAGAAGGTTGAAAAGCACCTTTTTATTAGAATGCTGCAATGTAGAAAATAATTTTTTTATGAAAAATTTGAAATCAAAAGCAAAGATCATTCAGAAATGCATTAAGTAAATTGAAATTACATCTATAGTATATTTTAATTTTTAATTAATATATAAGAATTTACTTTGTTTATAATTTATTTTGTAGTTTAATGCACTTACTATACTTATGGTGCTAAAATGTAGAAAACAATTTTATTCATAGATATTCATTTTTTTTACAGCGCCTTAAGCTTTCATGATTGTTGCTTTGCCTTTTAGATTTCTGGGAACAAAAATTAATTTTGATAATTTTGTACAAATTATTTTTGATAATGGTACAATGGTAAAGTATAATTTTGAAATTTTTTTTTTCTAATTGATAAGCCTAATTATATTTTATAATTTATTAAATCTGACAGTCAATTTTTCTCACATTTGAATCAAAATTAAAGAAATGAATAACTTTATATCTATTAAGTTATTATATTAAAAAGAAATTACCATACAGAGTTTGAGAACTCTAGTACATTAGTAAAACAGCGAAAAATCCATTAAATTTTTTCTCTTTTTTACAAATATGGGCTAGACTTAAAAATAATGCAGTCATTAAAATTGAATTTTTTTAAAAACATGTTTCGCCAAATGTGATAATCCTGACAATTTTTATTATAACCCTTAAAGGCGTTTGTTACCATTGCTTGTGATCATTCAAGATGGTACACTTTAGGCGAGTTTTTGGACGGTTAACACTATTCTATTGTGCTTGGCGAGAAACCGATCAAGTGTGCAATCATTTATAGATTTCAAAATTTGCAGAAATTAAATAATAAATTTAATCATCCTTCCAATTGGCTTAAAACATAATTATTGCAAGAAAAAAGAAGAAAAAGGAAAAAGGAAAAAGAGAGAGAGAAAGAAGAAGAAAATAATAAAAAGGCGTGTACCTGCAATGTGGAAGAAGCATTGTTGCTGAACAAAGCAATTTGAGATCCAGCGTCATTGAATTTTCCATGCAAGAGAAATCGGCTATAAAAATAAAAATATGCGCATTAAAAGTTGCCACAATGTAAATTTTGTAAGAACAGTCCTATCCCGAAGTTAAGCGATCGGTAGGACGGACAAAAAGCGGGCCAATTTGGTATAAGTCTGAGTTAGAATGTAAGTACATTTGCATATTAATTATTTAATAATAATTAATTAACATGCAAATAATTAAGAAAAGGACTAAGAATACAACTTTTTGGAACGAAAGTATTTATTAAAGAATATAGTTTTCACACATGTGGCTTTACTTCAACAAGTAATGAGAATTTGTAAACCTGAACCAAGGAGTCTGATAATGATACCAGAAGTTCATTTTTCAATTTTAGGACGAACCCTTTTTCCAAGTCATGAGAAGTTCATAGTCGCAATTACCTCTGTTAGTTTTACAGATAACTCCACGATACTTTTTCTTAGGTTTTAATTACGATATAGCGGGCATCTATATAACTGGATATTTTGGCCGATTCCTTAAGTTTTAAAGTTATTTCTTGAAATATCCTTATTCCACCACTAAGGGCGCTGTAATTTGTCTTAATTAAAACAGCATAGTCGTTTTACTACAAGCGCACGTTAACTTCCTGGTTATACGAGACATCATTTTGAATTTAAAGGGCATACTTTACTTATCGCTCTGTATAATGATTAAGAACCAAATAAAACTCATTGAGTTCATCTATTCCTGTGAAAGTTCAATCATTCAAATTCAGAGTGAAAAAAATTATCACATTTGAAATAAGTTAATTTTTTACGTGTTTAATTTTTTCACATTTTAAAATTTTAACAATTCTAAGTAATGTTTTTTAATAACTAGGAGACATTTCCCCCCGCTCGTTTTTGCTAGCAAACCCCGATGTCGTCATACCCGTTGCCCGATGTCATCAGTTCCAGTTAACAAGTTTTTAAGCTCCATTGGCTATTTGTTCCATGCCAGAAGCTTAATCTTTCCGTGATGAAAACATACATTTTCCGATCGGCGTATTTCCGATTCAAAACTCAAAGTTCACCAATGAGAATATTCTGTGTTTACATCTCCAATATCTAAATATATTGAATAAATTTTTCACGTTTTGCCGCCAACTTAGCAGCTTCACGACCAGCTTTTTTTTTCAAATTGCCAGATTTGCTCTCGGTTCTTTTTCGCATTTTTTCCTCACTTGATATCACTGGACATTTCATTACCAGTTTTGAAAAATATTCGTAGATGCATCGTTCTCGGTGGATATTCAGACGATTGTTAAAAAAAGAGACGAAAAATTTTCGTTATTCGAAAAAGGTAAAGAAACCGGAATACTATTCCTTAGTGCTGCCACAAATGGTGTGTCTAAAAGTAGAATAAAAAAATAATATTGTTTTAAACTTATTTGCTTTTAATTTGGTGTTAATTAAAGGTTTACTTTTCACTTTTTCGTCACCATTTCACCGTCAAGTTCAATATAAACACTAACTATGACGTAATAATAATTTTCATAAATATTTCAAACAATATTGGTAAAATAATTCTCAAATGTCATGGGTCAGGTGACTCGTTATCCACCAATAACAAAGAGAATAAAACGCAATTTTACATATTTTTTTATATAATAGATTTTTTGCGATTTTAATAATTTTCTTTAAGAATTCACAGGAAAAAATTTTAGACTTGCACTTATAAAAGTTTTGTTGTTGTTGTTGTTTTTACTATACAACATTTAAGTAAAGAATAACAAACTGTAAATTCTATTGGCCATCTCTACGCAATATTATAAAGTTCGAAATCTACTTCAAATTTATATACAGTTTATTGTTTCATACTTTAATGTATTTTGAAATAGTGAGTGCCCATACGTTACAGTTGACATCAAAAATAAAGCGCGTTTAAAACATTTGATTTTAATTGAATTTTAGATTTGAATTAAATTACATGACGCTATAAATATAAAGTATCCCAGAATCTTTTTAAATGCCTATTGTAATTGCGCATAAAATTGTCTTGTGAACATGAAATGCGAGAGCTAGAAGCTCACTGAGATTTCTGCTTACTTTAAATTAAAATGAGGTTCACTTGAAACAGTCCAATTCTTCACCCCAGTGACGTCGAAAAAGGTCACCTCATCTTGATCCCACACGATCAGTCCTTTGGGTGTTGGAAGAATATTGATTCCATTTAAGCTACCTGTAGTTCTAATAAAAATAGAAAAAAATGTTATAAAGATCTGATGATGTAATATAGGGTTATTCTATAAGCAGCCATCGATTTAATAAATAGAGGCACGAACATATCTGGATAAAGGAAAGTCCAAGTTTTATTTTATTCATTCAACGTGGGTTTCATTTGTTATGAGACAAACATCGAAGCACAAATTCCTTTTTCGCCACATATGAAGTAGCTGGTCTTTGGTTATTGAACTCACTGCTATAATAATTCTATCTTGCAAATCTTGCAGAATAATAAGCAAGAGTTTGAAGGTTACGCCATGTTGTTGATTGTGAAATTTCAAGTTCTCCGCTTAGGTTTTTCTACGGTTACGTTCGAAAGCAATTCGGATGCGCTCAATATTGTAATCTGATGCGCAAGGACGACTAGTGTTCTTGCTTTACATATGCAGTCTTCTTCTACATTTTTCTTCTACCAAATGTAAATTTGTTTATAATAAGGAGGTTCTTTGTTGTACTTGCAACGAAATGAATGGTGCGATACAACAATGAATTCATTCATTGAATATTAAAGCACACACACACAAAAAAAACAACAAAAAAAGCACCCAGCGGGGTGGTCTTCCAAAAATTTTCGCGCATACTCTCTAATAAACTTGTTATACCAAAGAACACTTTATATGGCATTGGTGTACAATAGTTACGAAGTATTAACCTTTGGCG
The DNA here is from genome assembly GCF_947563725.1 of Argiope bruennichi. NCBI lineage: Eukaryota > Metazoa > Arthropoda > Arachnida > Araneae > Araneidae > Argiope > Argiope bruennichi. The sequence continues at coordinate 113,547,927 of NC_079156.1, forward strand.
TGAATTTGGCATTTTTGTTGAATCTATAGTGCTATCCTTGGCGAGTTTTCCGGCGATTAATCCTTGGCATGCGTTAATAGTATCCAAAAAACAAATTAGTGTTTTAGGCGGGTTTCTCTCAACCAATTGAACCAAAAATTTGACACAGAACTGTACTTATAGTCACAAAATAACATACCAAGTTCGATATATTTAAGTCACTGCGTTTTTGAATTATCGCGTTTAAAGTACAGACCGACAAATAGTCAACCCGTAGATGGATTTAGCTCAAAATTTGACAGATCTCTGCACTATAGACGTTAAATTTGTGAACAGAATTTTATTTCTCTAGCTTTCTTCATTTTTTAGTTATTGTGTTAACTTATATTTGAATAGACGAACAGACGGACTATCTCTTAACAGATTTTACTCAACATTTCATAGAGGCCGCGGTGTCCTGGTGGTAAGGTCTCGGCTTGTGAGCCGTAGGGTTTTAGGTTCGAGACCCGATTCCACCGAAGAACTGTAGTGTAAAGGGCTCTGTTGCATGTTGTCCGTCATGCCAAACGTGCGCGGTTCAAAATTACGAGGTCCGTCCCAAAATAGCCCTAGTGTTGCTTTACAACGGGACGTTAATATAACTAAACTAAACTCAACATTTTATAGAAGTCTGAAAATTTAGAGTGAACATATACCAAATTTCATCCTTCTAGTTATCTTCATCAAAGACACACGTACATTTTTTTTTTTAACTCGGGGAGGTCTAAAACGTGCAGAAATGTCAAAATCTGAATTTCGACTTTTTTAATGATTACTATACTTTCTCTATACCACGTATACGAGAAAGTAAAAAATGATTTCTCCTGGGGTGTCACCATTTTCTCGTAAACAAATAGCAGTTCCACTTTTAACTGAATTATTAGGGAAAAAAATTTCTGACTTTGTTCTATTCAGTGATAAATCATATGTGTCTCTATTTATTATCGTTCATCTTTATAATACAGACGAACGAGTGTTTGTTTCTTTTGGAACTCTCAGGCTACCGTTTGATTGAAAGTTACCAAACTTGGCACATATATACTTACTTGAAAGATGGAAATGTAGCATTAATTAAATAGGAACATTAATTTGGAAAATGGGACATTAATTAAATAGAAACATTAATTTGGAAGATGGGACATTAATTTGCAAGATGGGACATTAATTAAATTGAAACATTAATTTGAAAAATGGGACATTAATTTGTAAGATGGAACATTAATTTGAAAGATGGAACATTAATTAAATTGATTTGAAGATTAATTTGGGTTTGGGAGATTAATTTGGGAGATGGAACATTAATTAAATTGAAACATTAATTTGGGAGATAAACATTCATTAAATTGAAACATTAATTTGGAAGATGGGACATTAATTAAATTGAAACATTAATTTGGAAGATGGGACATTAATTATACTGTAACATTAATTTGGAAGATGGGACATTAATTAAATTGAAACATTAATTTGGAAGATGGGACATTAATTAAATTGAAATATTAATTTGGAAGATGGGACATTAATTATACTGTAACATTAATTTGGAAGATGGGACATTAATTTGTAAGATGGAACATTAATTTGAAAGATGGAACATTAATTAAATTGATTTGAAGATTAATTTGGGTTTGGGAGATTAATTTGGGAGATGGAACATTAATTAAATTGAAACATTAATTTGGGAGATGAACATTCATTAAATTGAAACATTAATTTGGGAGAGAGAACGTGAGTTAAATTGAAACATTAATTTGGAAGATGGGACATTAATTAAATTGAAACATTAATTTGGAAGATGGGACATTAATTATGCTGTAACATTAATTTGGAAGATGGGACATTAATTAAATTGAAACATTAATTTGGAAGATGGGACATTAATTAAATTGAAATATTAATTTGGAAGATGGGACATTAATTATACTGTAACATTAATTTGGAAGATGGGACATTAATTTGTAAGATGGAACATTAATTTGAAAGATGGAACATTAATTAAATTGATTTGAAGATTAATTTGGGTTTGGGAGATTAATTTGGGAGATGGAACATTAATTAAATTGAAACATTAATTTGGGAGATGAACATTCATTAAATTGAAACATTAATTTGGGAGAGAGAACGTGAGTTAAATTGAAACATTAATTTGGAAGATGGGACATTAATTAAATTGAAACATTAATTTGGAAGATGGGACATTAATTATGCTGTAACATTAATTTGGAAGATGGGACATTAATTAAATTGAAACATTAATTTGGAAGATGGGACATTAATTAAATTGAAATATTAATTTGGAAGATGGGACATTAATTATACTGTAACATTAATTTGGAAGATGGGACATTAATTTGTAAGATGGAACATTAATTTGAAAGATGGAACATTAATTAAATTGATTTGAAGATTAATTTGGGTTTGGGAGATTAATTTGGGAGATGGAACATTAATTAAATTGAAACATTAATTTGGGAGATGAACATTCATTAAATTGAAACATTAATTTGGGAGAGAGAACGTGAGTTAAATTGAAACATTAATTTGGAAGATGGGACATTAATTAAATTGAAACATTAATTTGGAAGATGGGACATTAATTATGCTGTAACATTAATTTGGAAGATGGGACATTAATTAAATTGAAACATTAATTTGGAAGATGGGACATTAATTAAATTGAAACATTAATTTGGAAGATGGGATATTAATTAAATTGAAACATTAATTTGGAAGATGGGACATTAATTAAACTGGAACATTAATTCGGAAGATGGGACATTAATTAAATTGGAACATTAATTTGGAAGATGGGACATTAATTAAATTGAAACTTTAATTTGGAAGATGGGACATTAATTAAATTGGAACATTTATTTGGAAGATGGGACATTAATTAAATTGGTATATTACTTTGGAAGATGGGACATTAATTAAATTGGTATATTACTTTGGAAGATGGGACATTAATTTGGAAAACTGGATATTAATTAAATTGTAACATTAATTTGGAAGATGGAACGCTAGTTAAATTAGTATAATTAAAATAACAAATTTCCAAATGATAAAATTTTGAAAAAAAAATCAGATTTTTGCTCTAATATTTTCGTAACTTATGGCCGTAAAGCATTAACATTTCGCTAATTTTTTAAATTAATTAAAAAGATAAGGTTTTCCTTTTAAACATTTTTCTATGATGGTAAAAAAATAAAATTCTGCCTCTTTCTAGCTAACATTAACGAATTAAATACAATAGATTGTTATATAAGACTGCAAAAACAAATATGTCATTATAAACAGCAAAACTAGGACATGTCATGTTTCTGTTGTTACTTATGGCACTTGTTATAGACAGGCCGGCTGACGAATTCAGCGATTTTAAGCCGAGTTTGTGCAGTAGCTTTTGAGAGTAAATGCCCTTGAGCATCAGAGGGCAAAAGGCTGACTTCCAGCTCATAGGAAGACGACACTCACATGCACGCGACACAAATCCTTTTTGCATGGGGGGAGGGGCTCTTTTCCACAGATCACAGGGGGGAAAACAACCATGCCCGAACCAGAACTGGAACCCGGGACGTGCAGATCACGGGGAAGGCACGCTACCCTTAGGCCAGGGCACCGGCGGTCGCGTCTCTATAAGATAATATGTTACAAAAACGAAAAGAAAAAAGAAAAAAAAATCTGCAGAATTTGCCAAATTATATGCAGAATCAGCAGAATAATATGCAGAATTTCTGACTATACATAATGATATGTGCGTGCCTTTATTCTAATACTTAAAATTCTTTAAACTTTGTCTCTGTTATCTAACAAGCTAATCATAAATTTGTAACTCGAAACATAAAATTATTAATAATTAAAAACGCAAATTGATACCAATAAATCATACCCAGTTTCAAGTGCAGTTGCCGCGCTTTCGCCAGTGCCTTCATTCCTGTAAGTACACCAAGTACTTTGTGGCATCCTTATAAGCTGATCTAAAAACAAACAAGAAAATTTCATGAATTTTTTTCGTCATAAAATGAATATAATTTGAATATCCTAAGTCTTAACTTAGTACCGATTTTTTTAAATACAGTGTTCTCTTTAAAAAATTCGATAAATTGTGGAAAAAGACTAAATTGCTATTCAGCATTTTAACAGAAGATTCCGCTGTTAATATAGAGATAAATAAATATTCCAATTTTAATTAGAAGATGCATTTGAATAACACACTAATTGAATATCAGACATTTACAAAACCGAACCCTTTGTGGCAAGTATCATTTACAGTAACACGTACTGTTGCCCACCTATTGCAACAGTACGTTCTGTTACTGTGAATACCAATTAAAAAGTTTGTTTGAATGTGTGTGTTTTGATAACATTATTATTACATTGCTTACTTTTATTATATTTTGTGTATTGTCCCAGTGTATTTTGTTATTGCTTTATATTATACTATTGTTTCTGGCAACCAGTTTTATTTCTGATGCCATTAAATTTGTCTCTTTGTGAATGGCAATCCTGTTGGAAGAAGAATTCGATATCCATGGCTGCACTGTGCTGCAGGTATATTTTTCTGTAATTTTATTTATGTGCCGGCATCGTCTTGAATGTGAAAATAAACTGTTGCGCGTGCAAGAATTCTCGTCTTTTAGTCCAAGGCGATTAAAGTTCTTAAGTGACTCGAATTGAGAAACAATCCGATTAAAAAGATTGGAACTTTCCGCCCATGTTAATCTAAGAAAAAAAAGTAGAAAAAGGGTGGAAAATCAATATAAAATTCCAATATACCAAACCTTCCCAAAAACTCTTTTACGAATATTGATAACCATCATTAATGCGGATAAAGTTAAATCAATGTCCCATTTTATATTATTGTTTTCAGAACCCACAGACTGGAACTGTCCGGTGATTAAACTCCATAAAGGCGTGATAGAGTAAGATGTATGTGTTTCTTTCCTACTTTTAGACCTTGATCATAACTTCCGTCTCGTTAGAATCATTTTCTTTCATGTTACACTTTCTTTAGAGAAATAAACTCTCTCTGGCATAAACTCCCTCTCTAATTTAGATTTTTTAAAATTTAATTTGATACACGTTCTGTAACGATGTTATTATTATGATGAAGAAATTCCAACTAATTCCCTTGTTGTATTGAGATGGTCGAGCGGATACGTGATACAAAAAAGCTTCGAGTCTGAATTTGTTAAAAGTGAATCTATAGAAATGGATTAGCAAACATTACATCGCAATGTATAAAATTCACTTTCTCGATATAGTATTCGTTGTAAATGCTAGAATTGATGGTATTCTGTTTTTGCCATTTAATGAAAAAAGGATGCCTTTGCCAAGTGCAAAGAAACTTTGTAATAAATTCGGCAAATGCTCACTCAGCTGAAAGTCAACTCGATTAGCTAACTAAGAAATTAAAATTTATCAAAGGACAGTTTAGAAATCTTAAGGAAAAAAACTGTTTTTAAACAGTGCAGGTTACAGCTATTTGAAGCTTTTTTACATACACCGTGTGCTGCAAAAAATGTGGATTGAGTTTAAATATTTAATAGGGTTTTTTGTGGTTATCACATTAAACATTTATGAATAAATCGATTTTCGACTTAATGATATTTCCAAAATATTTAATTCATCAACTTTGATGCTTTTGGAAAGAATTTGTAAAGGTTGAAATTATTACAATTAACGCAAAATTTGAATTTGTTACCATTCGTGCAGTAAAGTGTTGGCAATGCTATTAAAAAAACCATTTGACAGCTGATAGTTTAGGGTTAGTAAAAACGGAGCGTTAAGCGATAGAAGAAGGTGTTAATGCAAGATTTGGATTAATTAAAAAAATACCATTTTTTTAAATTATTTTTTTTTTATTTAATCGTAAAGTACACAGGAAAGGTTATGTAGGGAAAAACTCCATGCCAGCAAATAGCATCCACGGCTTTCCTGGCATATATGCACTCTTTTGTCGAAAGTTTCCATGACCATTTTGTTTAAATGTGGTTGAATTTCATTGATATAGCGTTGAATTTCTTTCTTCAATACACACGCCCTTGTGAGGTCGTTGACATAGACCTTTGACTTCATATAACCCTATAAAAAGAAATCCGATGGTGTTAAATCACACTTCCTAGTGGGCCAGTTCTCAAATTTCCCAAATATGACCTTCAGACTTTCATTATTTTTTAAATATCATTCGATAATGAAAACATGTTTTTCTATCGTGTAGCTCTCCATTTTTACTAACCCTAAACTATCAGCTGTCAGATGGCTTTTTTTCAAAGCGTTGTTGCCAACACGTTACTGGACAAATGGTGACAAATTCAAATTTTTCGTTGATTTTAGGACAACGTTTATATGTTACGAGAAATGTAATAAACTGGTGATCATAATTAAAGGCGATTTTTTTCTAATCACCAATAAGTGAGTTTAGTTTTAGTGCTTTTAATCACACCAGCAATGTTAGTGAAAAATTAATAAGGCGCTATTTTGAATAATCGCCAGATAAATCAAATCACATTTACGTAACATATACCCGTCTATACAGCACTTCAAAGTTATGGTATACTTAAGAAATTATCCTATACAGGACAAAAACTAAACTTTCAAAAACATGCTACATTGTTATCAATAATCCATCGACTAGCCGTACCAAGCTAGGCCAACCTTCTCGTTCTTCGTGGATGTGAAGCATTTTTTTAGTTCCGTGTATCGGCCCTGCTGAGAAACTTTTAAGTTCCTCAATTTCATGGCAGGCTTTTGTCCTTACATTTTGCTATGAATTCCTTATCATTTTGGCATATCTATCGATTTTAGATTCGTATTATTCGAAAAAAAAACTGCTCTCGCTGCTACTTGTTTATCCTTAGAGCTCATACAGAACCAGAAAAGTGGTGTTTACTTCGGAATAGAAGCAAAAAAATATGAACTTATAACAGCTAAATTTCGATAACAGCGCCATAATAAGATGAACACTAAATATACAATTGCAAAAAGGAGTATCAGAACCTATTTATGGTGGAATAATTTTAATCTATGTTTTAACTTAACTTGAGCATAATACTCCATTAATCTTACCTTTTCCGTCTTTCCTGCAGGTGAAAATCAGATCTGTCTGGTTGTCCTTTATAGTCCAAGGAGTCAGATTTTCGGGTTCAGTATCACAGTTGGAAACGCTGACGGCCGATGCGATGTATCCTTGGTAGACAATTTTGATTTCGTTATGAGAAACAACAAATCCGTATTCTGACACTCCGTCTCCGAGGCAGTCGGGAAGAATCACTGGATCGTAGCGGAATATTGGTGGACTATCCGTCGAGTTTATGTTTAGTCGTAGAAAGGCATTTCCTGGAAAACAGAAATCAAATTTCAGAATCAACAGAAATCAAAAAGTCAGTGAAATTGGGGCAAAAAAAAAAAGAAAAGAATATTAAAATATAAAAAATAAATAAACTGCTCCATTTTTTCATAACACAGCTTTGAAAGATTGCGTTTAAGTAATTCAGTAATGCTTCATTACTAAATAGCAGTTCAATCACACTTGATTGGTTTTTGATGTTGTGGCGGATTGAACCAGGGACCTTGCGGTTCGCAGCCCAGTAACATAACCACAATACAGAAGCAACTGCTTTTGCAGCGTAGCTGTTAACTGGCTTATAAGCTTTCACCACAGACTCTCCCTCCAGTGAGTCGGAGGTGAGACGAACGATATGGCTGTTGAGTGGTCATGTATTTTAGCTGTTGAGTGTAATGAGCCTGTACCCATTTGAGTAGCGCCAAGCGTTATGGCGAGTGTGCGTGGTTGCTGCTGCGTCAAGTGAGTCTGACGATTTCGGTTTAGCTGCGTCAAGTGAATCTGACAACTTTGGTTTGCTGTAGGTAGATGGCGCCACAAAAGCTGCACGAAGGTTGAAGGTTCATCGTCCGAGGTCACCAATGAAGCGGATTGTTGTGGGCGAGGATAGAACCTGGGACCTTGAGATTTGCAGCCCAGTAACATGATCACAATACAAAAGCAATTGCTCATGTAGCGTACCTGTTAACTGGCTTATAAGCTTTCACCACAATGTTTATCATTACATGTACATAAGCCATAATTTACCTATCTGATTACAAAGCAATGTTTGGTACAATCTGATATCGATGTTAACATCTTCGAAGTAGAAAAAGGATTAGTAGTTTTATTTCATGAATTTTTAACGTACAGTAGATGGGTCGGAAGAAAAAATTACTAAGATGAGTAAGGTGAAAAATATTACATCATGGTGAACCTACAAAGTAGCTAGTGATGAAAAAGAAATTACTCTTATGTATAAGGGAAACAAATATTATATCATGGTGACTACACAGAAACCAGAGGAGAAAGAAAAAAATTACAAAGAAGAATGGAGGAAACAAATATTTTATGGTGAATTACACAGTAATCAGTGGAGAAAGAAGAAATTGTTTTTTAGCATAGGGAGAAAAAATATTATATCGTGGTGTACAGTAGCCAGTGTAGAAAGAAAGAATTATTAAGAAGAATACGGTGAACATTTATTATACAACCGCGACATGCACTGTAACCAGTAGATGAAATAAAGGCGATTGAGAAAATTAGGAAGAATAAATGTAAAATGGCTGATTCCATAGCAATCAGGAGTAAAAAAAGAAAATAGAATAGGAATAACAAATAGTATAGCATGGAGAAAATTAGATAGTGACCCGCAAGGAAAGTAGAAACAACTCAGAAGAATAAGGAGAATAAATACACCAAAATGGTGAGTTACATAGTAACCAATGGAAGAATTAAAAATTGCGCAGAATAATTGGGAGAAGAAATACTAAGCGATACTAAATTACACAGTAGAAAATAGTGATAGTAGGACCTTAAGAATGATTATTATAAAATAATGAATTGTAATGTAACTAGTGAGAAAAAAAACTATTCAGAAAACGAAGAAGAGAATATTCTATACTGTAGCGAATAGCACAGTAGTCAATGGAGAAAATTGGAACTACTCAGAAGAATAGTGAGAGGAAATATTATACCATTGCAAATGACACAAAAGTCAATGTTATGAATTAAAATTACTCAAAATACTGAAGTGAATAAATATATTATAATGAACATGATAAAATCATTCATTCATCAGTATGAATATCATGAATGAATTGTGATTCTAAGTTCTGCAAATATTATATGTTTGAAGTTATTTTTTTTTATGAATGCTTGCTTTTTGTTGCAAGAGCACACGACACCGTATAACAGTTATCCTTGAAGTGTGCCCTTCGATACTTTGGTAAGTCTCGACTTCTTCACAAAAGATATTCTAAGAGGAGTTAAAGCTCAGAGATGAGTAATTCACAATTTCTTGTTTGTTGAAAACTGTAATGGCGCCGAGAATTGAAAAAGTTAAGAAACCACTGACAATATAATAATACTGAAACTTTTCTATAATAAAACCGTCATATTATTATATTTGTCACTAGCCGCCTTTGGCGACCAGCCGGTTTGCCAATCTTAATGCTCTTTAAAATTTTAATAATTGAATATTTTATGGAATTCCTACTTTAATAGCTTCTTCATCAAAGTATTTTAAAACTTCAGATTTTGGTAGTCATATAATTCACTCATAATTTTATAAAGGCCTTCAGTCATAACATAATATGTATCTCTCTAATTTTCTGTTAGCTCCCGTAGAATTTATGCTTTAAATTAAAATGGAAATGGTTAAATTGCAATGAATATAAGAAAATTTTTTACTAAAACGAAGCATTTTTTTAGTATGAGTATTGAAAACAGAGTCGCTGAGTATTTAAACCTTAAAGAATATCTTTCTTAATTTATGTAATATCTCAAGAATTTGTCAACAAAATTTTCTCAGATTCATCATGAACAGATCAATTAATTAACAATGTTTACTTGTAAATGCATCAAACTCTAAGAAAATAAACAGAGTCGTTTGAAATAATCGGTCGGAAACATGTTGAGCCTTCAAAACCAAGTCCGTATCCGTTGAAAATAGAGTTGTCAACAATCAGAACACAATGCGCATGCGTGAATTTTCAACGCCAATTATGGTAACGCAAATGCGTGAATTTTCTACACCAGTTAGGTAACGTTACGCATATTAGAAATTTTTAATTTCCTTTATTCTGTTTTATTTTAATTCAAAAGTACTTCAGAATGAATCTGAAAGATCGATTCATTAACAATGTTTAATTTTAAATGCATCAAACATTAAGAAAATAAACAGAATCGTTTGAAATAATCGGCCGAAAAATCTTAAGCGTAGCTTCATTAGCGTGGTAAAAAAACAACAACAACTGAAGCCTTACTCATTTGGCAGGTGAGGAAAATGAAGATTTTTTTGGCGGGAAAGTTAGTTTTTAATTAATAATTAAAATTCTAATTAAAAATTCAAAAAAGGGACCCCAGTTGCACATTCCCGACCTCCAAGGTATACATGTACCAAATTTGGTAGCTGTAGGTCAAACGGTCTGGCCTGTAGAGCGCCATCACACACACATTGAGCTTTATATGAGTATAGATTAATAGAGTCAAGCGGCATTGTTGCAACATGCATAGATAAGTATGTAACCTCGGTAGCATAGAATGTTATACAATATTGTGCCATATTATATCATTCAATAATAAACAATATCATTTAATCCTGTGAATGTTGCTTACAATCCTACAATATTGTACAATATATTTGTGTTAATGAGGATACGATTGCGGTGATTGTATACCCCCTCCACACTAGATGGCGATATTTAATTTGCTGTTGTTGTTTATCATAAGTGCCGATTCATGTCAAACGATACAATATTTAACAATATTACACAATATTGTGGATATTGTTTAATATCGTACAATATTTTATAATATATATGCTACCGAAAAATGTGATTTTCATTCTCTTCTGTAATGTCTCATAATTTCAGACCTTTTAAAAGAGTTTCAGTCTATGTTTAATGCCATCCCAATGTGTATAACATATACCTTGGGAGGGCATTAAACAATTAAAACTATTCTTATACAATTAAAATTATCTCTCTCCTGTGCATGTGTACTTGTAGAGCATTCTTTGGTTTAAAGAGAAGCAGGCGTGGTAATATCAAGAAAAACAATTCTTTATTCTACTTGAATTTTTTATTCTTATTAAGGAAATAGCCCAAGCTATTAAGATTCCTTAAGATTTCTTTGCAAAATCCATAATGAGCACAGAGCAGTTGGCAGGTAGAAATAACACTGAGAAAGTGTTTTGAGCTTATATAATTTCAAAAAAGAATTTGCCGACGCTGTGTTTCGGTTCTCCACGCGTTAAAAAAATCACTGAAGGAAAATAAACGCACACGCAACTCAAAAGTTAAAGTGTAACCAAAATTCGAGTGAATAGAAAAAAATAACTTTTAAAACGAACATAAATTGAAATGATATTTATGTATATATATATCGAAATGTAACTGCGGAATATTTCTATCTTACCAGAAGACGTATTAAAAAGTTCGAATAATCCAAAGCGTCCAGTCACCAGACAGGCATCGCTGCTATTCTCAACCAGTTTTCCACAGCCTTTCAAATGGGGTACGTAAGAGGTTGAGCTGTTCAACACTTGGTTTCCGGTTTTCACGTCCCGGCCGATCAGGCCATTCGTGCCACTCGCACCATGGACATAGCTGTAGAATAGCATCCCTGATGATAGTTGCAGTCGAGTGGTGATTTCTACAAAAAAAAAAAAAAAAAAAAAAAAAATGTGTATTAGAATTTAATAAATAAATTACGTTAATTTTTACCATTTCAATAACATTTTAAATTATTAGTACCACTTAAGATCAGTGATAAACAGTGGCGCACGGGGCAATACGATTATTTCGCCCCCAGTCGGAATTAGTGGTTTAACAAGGATAAATTATGCTCTTTGTAAGATGTTATTTCTTTTATCTCATGTCGTATCTTGATTAAGAATTAGAATAAAAGCGCAGTTTTTTCTTCATGACGCCACACTAAAAACTGGCGCCCGAGATATTTATACTCCTTTTTTCTCCTAAGTCGTTACGATATAGGGTATAAAGTGTAAGAGATAATTGAAATATAATCCTAGTAGTAAATCAAATCTTGACCTCTGTTCGTTTGGTAGAATAGTTTTTAGGATTTGAAATTAATATTTCTTTCATCTGAAGTTATTTCATAATTTTATTAAGTTGAGAATAAACTCATGAATCAGATTCATGATTCTAATTTTTCAGTTCAGAATAAATTAGAATCCCCTTACCGTCAATTTTATTATATTACTACCTTATAATTGACGTTGTTCTGAATGACAATACTTTCATACCTTTTTTTTTAATACAGCATTAATTATTTAGTAAGATGACACAAAATTTTCAGTAAACGATTTCTTATGCTTTAATATTTACGAATTTAGTCATACTAAACAAATTCTTATAACTTATTTTCAGTTGTCAGATATCAAAGCGGTTCCTGGCGGCAGCATGGAGTTAGCGCCCTCGGTATGAAACTAAATATCTTTTAAAACTAGAACTCCATAAAATGTCAAAAAATATATAAACAAATGGGTGTTTTTTTTACTATATATATAGAGAGAACATTTTTAATGTAAAAATAACAATATAGAATACCAAAATGTGCAAAATCTTATCGTCTGCATTTTTATTTTTAATTAAATTCAAAACATCAACTGCACCAAACGATTTTAGATCTCAGCGGAAAATCCAATTACAACAACAAAAAAGCAATTTTCAAAAACATGAAAAGCTAATTTTTTTTCAATAATAATGTTTAAAGAAAGTTATAAAATTTGTTTGGACAAGGTTACCCAAAAGCATCGAACTTGGCTTTTATTAGGACTTTATACATGATTTTTAAATATATATATATAACATTTTTAATGTAAAATATAACCTAATAACGAATATTATAATCCGCAAAATCTTATCGTCTGCAGTTTTCCTTTCAACTAAATTCAAAATATTAATTGCATCAAACGACCAAACGATTTTAGATCTAAGTAGAAGTATTCTGGTATTAAGACTCAACCAAATATCCAAAAAAAAAGCGATTTTCAAAAATTACCAAAAGCTAATTTTTTTTATTAATATAATCTTTAAAGAAAATTATAAAATTTGGTTGTACAAGGTGACTCAAAAGAATTGATTTGGGCTTTTATTCCTTAAATATTGATGATAACATATGTTATAAGTTACAAAAATACTAAGAAAACGGTGCAGAATTTTATTAAATCGATTAAAATTTCCATGGAATAAATGGAAATTAAATTTTATACGACTCTCGCACCAAACAATTTGCCAACAATAAAGTGTTCCCTATATCCTATTGAGGTGATCTATAAAATTTCAACATTATCATAAAAAATTTCACATTTATGTTCAAATGAAGCTGGTGAGAATATGTTTACAAATTAAATTGTAGATGTTTACAGTTAGGGTTTAAATGATGTGAAGAAGAAATGCATCATAAGGAAATAAAATATGGCTTTTATGTTCAATTTTATCTACAAATTTTAAGCATCGCGAGTGGTGTCCCGAAAACTTTCTCGCATACTCTCTAACAAACCTGTCATGCCAGAGAACGCCTTACATGGCACTGGCGTACAATAGTTAAGAAATACTGGCGTACATATAGCATTTTTACTAAATCTATAGTGTCATTCTTGGCGAATTATTTGACGATTAATCGATGCCATGCGGTTAATAGTATCCGAAAATCGAATTTTTGTTTTAGACACGTTTTTCCCAGCCAATTGGAACATTGCGTTTTTGAATTATCGCATTTGCTTGTTTCTAAAAGTATAGACCGACTAACAGTGAAACCCTTCGTTGGATTTGGCACAAAATTTGGCATGTCAGATCTACGGCATGTGTTAAATCCATGTACTGAATTTTTTCTATCTAGCTCTCTTCGTTTTGTAAATACCGTGTCAAAATATATTCAAACATCTGGCCAGACAGACTTAGGTCCAAATTTTCTCAAAATTTCATAGAAATCTGTAAATTTGGTTTAAAGGCCGTATATCAAATGTCATCCGCCTGACTCGAAGTGTTTTTGACACAGACAGATAGACAGACAGAGGAGCAATTACCAAAAGTGTATTTTTCGAATTTAGGGTCGAATCAATTAGTCTAAATTGATTTGTCAGATCGTCAGTGGAGATTCGTCAAAATCTGAGTTCGAGTTTTTTGACGATTACTATACTTTCTCTATTCTACGGTAAAATTATTCTTCCTTAAAAATATCTTAAGTTTTTACACGATTAATTACACAATAAACCTTGAAACTACAGTCAGAATGAATATTAAAACAGCGCTGAAATGTTGGCATATGCAAATGTCTGTCTCTGACAGGTGCGTCACATAATAGCAAACGACACGTCGTTACATGAGAAAGGTGTTTGTATTCAGCCATTGATCAATATCATATATTATGTAAGTAAATAAGCAAAATGTAAAGATCGCAGACCGACAGTCTAAACGAATATTAAGTGTTTCACATTCCTGTTACATTTTGAGAGTACAATTAGCCCGAATAGACAGTATGTCACAATACAGCATCAAAGATTTTTTTGAAATACTAATCGCTGTACAGTTTCTGCAATCGCTATGTTAACGAAATGTCCCAGCAATATCAGCGTATATTTCCGAATTCTTGATATCTATATGGGAAATTCCTGATTGGAGCAAAATGAATACGAGTTTGTGCAACGAGACTGATGCAAAAAAGAATACTAGAAACAGTGCATATAGCGAGATTGGTGGAAAATAAATACGAGAAATATTTTAAGTGATACGCCGTATGAAGGAAAAAAAGAAGATACTTTGGATTACTTTTGCATTCATCCACATAGAAATGCTGTTTCACAAATGAATGTACCATGTACAACAGTATAGATGATACTGAAATAAAACAGATGGCATCCGTACAATCATAATGTACAAGGAAAGGAATTTCAAAATTCTATCCCCATAAATATGAAGGGAAAAAAAAAACAAATTAAATAAAGATTTGAATATACTTTCGAATTTAGTTAATTCGAACATTATTTATTCGAATCATTTCTCAAATCCTTATAACTTTTCTATTAATAAAATATCAAAGTAATGTAATGTAAATTTTAACAGAACAGAAAATAACTGACATATTGATTAAAAAAATTATATCCTCAATATTATGAAACAAAACAAGTTAAATAAAGATTTAAATATACTTTCACATTTTATTAATTCGAATCATTTCTTTAATCCATACAATTTTTCAGTTAATAAAATATAAAAATATCGCTGTAATTCAAATTTATTTTAATTAATTTCACAAAAAAAATCTAAAACTCGTTTATGTCAATATTGTTAATGTTATTTAAGTATGTCCGTGCCTTTTGCTCTTAGCAGTCGCATATGAAGAATTTTTAAGGTTCTTGATTCAATTTAACAAAAAAAAAATCAATAATAAATGTACTGTAGAATGTTTTTAATAGAAAAAAAGAATCAAAAATTTATCTTTCATAACTTTGACTAATTTAGATAAGAACTGTACAATTTATTTTAAAATTTTGCAATACAATTGTATTCAAAACGTTCGTATATATTATTTTTTTTAAAAATACTTTATCATTTACATTTTTCATCATAATTTTAATCGCTAAATGTTTAGCTATAATTATTAACATTTATTGTTTATAATTAGGATAATTTTATTTATTTAAATTATTTACTGTTTGTTATTGATTATATATCATTTATGGAAAGCTGTAACATATCAAAATTAAATCATTTTTAATTTAAAAATTTCTTGCGCTGCATTCATTTTTTTAGTAAAATTTCTTAAGTAGAATTTTTAATGAATCAAATTCTTGTAAAATTTAATAAAGTATTTTAAGCGCATTCAAAATTAGAAGTGCTTTGGCAATGGTATTCAATACCTTAACCAAGAATAAATCGTTGAAGAACCTAACCGTGCTATATCTAGCGACATCTGTCGACTAATAAATGAAACTTCCCAACGTTCTTCTTATATTTCACAGATGTATCTAAAAGACGCTCTGAATTGTTTAAGCTGTGGAGATACGAACCTCTCAAGTTGAGATATAATTCTTATGTAATTCTCCTAGAAAATGTAAAACTTATTTCTGTTCGTTTTCATCGAATGCTACATAAAAAAAAAAGTTCTTGAAATGAAACATAAATCTTGCAGAATGTTCGTCACAAATAATTAATTTAACTTGCAAAGCAAAAATAGTATGGAAATACAATGACGATACACAATGAAATTCCACTGCATATTTCACAATATCTCTAAGAAATCGTCCCAATATCTCTAAAACAATTATAGTGAAGCTTGGCAAAGATGACAAAACCAAAATAAATATCTGATTTCTCCAAAAAATTCAAATCAAGAAAAGTTGGGATTAAAAATGAAGACAGATAAGAAAACCCAAATTTTTAAACTAAACTTATTAATAAAAATTATTTCTTAGTATTTAACATTTAAAAATAATTTTACGAAACTATTTAATAAGTAATGAAATCATAATAATTGTAGTTAGATTTTTTAGAATTATTTTAAAGATTTTTTCAGTGAATAAATATACATAACTTTAATAAATAATCAGTTCATAGCAACAATTGTACTATAAAATTCTAAATAAACAATACAATTTACATTTAATATATTAATTATTCTATTTCTATTTACTCTTATTATATTTGTTGTTATTATATTTGTATATTAATTATTATATCTGTATTTACTCTTTTTGCAGCCATTTTGATAGAAAGCATTATGTAACTGTAAAGTTCTCAAATGAATTAAGAAACATTTTTTTTAATTCTCTTTCGATTACTAATTTGGACATATCAGTGGCAGTAGTTCAGTAACGACAGTGCTGCAAAATATAATTCACAAAAAAAAAACACAATCAAACTCTAATTATTTTTAAAAAATCCTTTTCTCTAAATAACTTTGAAATTTTAATTATAATTATTTGATTGATATTTTAGAAAATCGTTGCTGTATTCTTCTTCAATGAGCGACTTCATATTAAAGAAAACGAAAACTTCATATAAAAGAAACGAGGTTCTGAAAATTTTATCTGCTGAATTATCATTTTGATATCCACTTAAGGGGTCTCAGGACTCTTAAACCTGAAATTCTTTCATTTTGATAAAAAGGTATGTTAGAGTCTCATCTTTTCTGAACATTTTGTTACTAAAATTTTAACGATACTATTAAAACTTCCAGAGTTATCGAGAAAAAAACAAAAGTAACACCGATCAAATGTAAACAGAAACTTCCTCTGTCAGAATGTCAAAAAGACATACAACCGCAGCATTCTTTGATGCACATAAAGATAAAAAATTTAAATTTTCAGAAGAGATTGAACAATTTGAGCTAACTAAAGGCAGCGCCTAAACTTCTGTGAATTTTTAATTTGCATAGCCTCGTTTAAATTCTTTTTTTACCATTTTTTACTTTAACGCCATTTTTCTCAAAACAAAAAATGAAGTTGTGCGCAAATCTTATTCATCTAAAATTTCATGCACATGATCAAAATAAGTTCTTCTGTAACTTATACATCAATTTTCAAACAAACTTTTAATAGAAAAAGTTGCTTGAATTTTAATTAGATTTTTCTTACAATTTCAATTTTTTTAAATAACTGTATTTTAAAAATATTTTTTTGTTCAAAAAATTTTATAAAAAGTATTTATAACTTCAAAACTGAGCATGTTTCTACAAGTAAATATTGATTATGTAAATTGTGATCAAATTTTAAATTCAAAATCCTGCGGGCAATAAAATAATGATTTTTAAGATTTTGGAAAAATATCCAGTTTATAAATCTTATAACTTTTTAATTTTTTTCTTTTAACTATATGAAAAATGAAAAATAATGTAATTGTATATGAATATTCGATGGTTAAATTTTCAAACTTTACAATTGTTTCATTTGTAATTGGTTTGGAAAAAGGAATGTTTTTTTACTTCCGTGAGTCCTGACACTCCTTAATTTTCTATTATTAAAATTGGACCGAATTTATATCATGTGTTGATTATTTAACAAGTATGAAATGCACCAGATTTTATATTTGGCTTTGAAATTGAAAATTTTAAGCTATTTATTGAAAACGTAGCCTTTTAAAAAAATTACAATCTTTAGATAAATACTTTTTTTCAGTACTGCTAATTTCCGAGTTGACAAACTGTCACTGAGACAAAGTGAAAGATAGAGCAGAACAAAACGATAGTTAAAGAGAAAAAGTAAAACAAAAGCAAATCAAGACAACAAAGGTTGCCCGGGTATCACGCAGGTGTAGATTCACACAGTTTGCCAGCTGCAACAACAACAGCAAAGCCGTTGCCAAACTCAATGAGTGGAATTTTTGAGTTTCGCCTTTCACTATCCACCAGAGAAGTGAGTGGGATTTTGATACTTTTGTTTGGGGACCAACCACAACTAGCGTATCTTTTATTTATTAATTCACTTTCTGTCTTCTTTCATTGTTTTTATTATTTTCTTCTCATTTTCGTTTATCGTCAGACTTTGATTACGAAAAAATAATCAAGCAGGATTGAAAACATAAAAACTTAGTATTTAAAATAATTTCAGTACTGTTTATTTACAGATTCCGAAACCTTCTACGGTTTTGCGCATGCGTCAGGAGGAGTTTATTTTGTCAAAACAGGGGTGAGGGGGAAGATGAAAAGAAGAGACGTTTATTAGTAGGGTGAACTTGATGGTGGAAATTCACGGATTTAGGAGGCGTAATAACTACTCCTCTTTTTTGCCTACAATCCCTCAGCAAAGTGCAAACGGTGAAAAGTGCTATACTCTGTTTCACCCTAACTTGGCAGTATTGTAAAAGGTAGAAAATGTGACGCTCCGCGTTGGGAAAGAGTTCCCCATCAATTCCGACTTTAAAATAGTTAAAATGCGCAGAAATTTATCAAATAATATCATAAATTACAGAAATCCTTTTTTTATCAATATGTATTTAAAATTATTCTCAAGTTAGAAGTGCTTATATGTTAAGTATTTTGTAAATAAAGCGAACGAATAAAACTAAAAGATTGACATAATGAATTCCACTTTGGCTAGAACCGGTCTTCAAGGTCAAATATTTGGCGCACTTTTCTTTTACATCTCCGCCTAAAATACCGCCTAAAATATGACGATTTTACATTATTCTGTATTTGACGAAAAATCCATGCATATTTTCGTAGAAATGAAATCCCAACATTAGATAAAGTTTTAAAAGATGTGAATGATTATACAGATATCTTTTCGAAAAACATTAGCCGAACTACGCTTTACCGAATATTGAAAGATTTAGGGTTTTCTTTTCAGAAACGATGAAACGAAATGAAATAACATTAAGGATTTATTAAAATAATGTATCAATAATATTAAAAAAATAATGAAAATAAGGAAACAATTAATTCTCCGATAAAGTGATAATATAATAAAGTAAATAAATATTTACTATTTGGCGAAAAATTTGCGAGATAAAGTTTCGCCAGTGATTTGCATTTCTAGTAACTTTGTACTTTAAAGTAACCCAGTTCCCCTGATAACGACTGCGATTCGGCATCCCTAGAATATACACTACTGCCAAGTTAGGGTGAAACAGAGTATAGTTTATGAATCCGGAAACGAATTGCAGTTGTTGCATTTTCGGTAGCCCAAAAAATATGCCATCACTTCGAATATATGTAACTATAGAAAACATTTTTTTAATAAATTTAGTTTTGATTCCGAATAAATCAAAATAAATTCGAATTATAGATGATATTTTAATGTTCGTAAATTGTGAGAACCATCAGGAATGACATTCAAATAACCGAAAATCCAAACTAAAAATTTTACAAACTAGATGGGTTCAGCTATATTAATTTTAAATCTTCAACGAGCATATTATTTCACTTCATTCACAGAGACCTTTTAAGATTAAAAAAGTTACAGAATATTATGGTACACATTTGTGTAATTTTAGTAATTTGTAACTTGAGTAATTTAGTAATTAGTGTAATCTTACTTTTCTACCATAAAATGGCCAATTTTATTCAAATTTTAAAAAAAAAAATTATAAGAAAAACTAAAATGTTTAAATAATATCATTTAGTTGTAGAAAGATAAAAATCATTTTAAATAGATTAAATTTTTAAGGTTTTTTTATCAGCTATGTTCAAATTCATTTTGTAAATTAAACATTAAACTGTCATACAGCACAATGAAATAATTTAGTACTTTTTTTGACTAAAATTCCTTTTTAAATATTTGTTTAGCACAAAATTATCTTCGTACAAAACTATTTTTTAAATTCGATTATATGTAAATGCCTTTAATGAACAATTATTTCAGCTTTGGATAGATTGATTTTCTTCTTGCGAAAAACATAGAGTTGCGAAATGAGAGATTACAACTTGCATAAAAATATTTCGTTATTTTTGAAGCAAAGATAGGAGTTTCCTTTCAAGGACAGAATTACTATTTCAGGCAAAATGTATATTCATAGTGAATCGGCTGTATTGCAAAACAGTTCCTAGAAATTGAAATAAAACAAGAATGAATATTTATTTTACATTTGATATTTTTTGGTATTTCTAAACATTTCCGCATTCGGCAAATTCTATGTAGAGGAAAAATTAATCAAAATCCGTGTTAAAAAACCAAAGAAACAAGGAAAGAACAAAATTCCGTGTTGCCCGTAATACATTTTAGCCAATCTGTCAAATCTTCAATCTGTTTTTGTTTTTTTTAAATATCTATTAGAACGATATTTTTAAGAATAGTACCAGTTGCGCTATTATTATTTATTATTAGATCAGTTGCGCTATTTTTTTTCAATATCTATTAGAACGATATTTTTAAGAATGGTACCAGTTGCGCTATTATTAGACCAGTTGCGCTATTTTTTTTTTCAATATCTGTTAGAACGATATTTTTAAGAATGGTACCAGTTGCGCTATTTTTTTTCAATATCTGTTAGAACGATATTTTTAAGAATGGTACCAGTTGCGCTATTTTTTTTTTTTTTTCAATATCTGTTAGAACGATATTTTTAAGAATGGTACCAGTTGCGCTATTTTTTTTTTTTTTTTTTTCAATATCTATTAGAACGATATTTTTAAGAATGGTACCAGTTGCGCTTTTATTATTATTAATTCTACCATAAAACTCGTACCATAAAACAATAACCAGTACCAACTAGTACCATAAAACTCGTTTAATGTTTTAAGATAAATAAAGTCGAAATTTTATCTTACAAACAAGAGTTGATGGACACAGACGAACGTCATATTTGTTTTATTACGTCATATTATATAACGTTGTTATCGTCATATTATATAGGTTAACAAAATAAATTTTGGAATTTGGGGCGTTGAACTTTATTAAATGATTTTGACTATTGGTTTTAAATAGAAAAACATTTTCCTGTTTTTCAGCTGTACTCTTTACCTTAGAGTAGCTAAATTTTGGAATATTAAAAATTTTGACAGAAAAGTTAATTTTCGAACAGATGAATTATAAAAAAAAATATTAGCATATATTCGTACACAGAAACTCATATAATAATTGTAATATGGATATGATTTCATAGTCTCATAACATCAATGGGCAATTAGTAGACTCAAAAGAAGCTAACGTTCGTCTTGATCATTAAGAGGATGATGGATTCAATTACTCACGAATTATTCACTACGTATTATGAAATTTTTTATGCATATGTATTAAAATATAAATGTCAAATTTCTTTAAAAAAAGGTTTCAAACGAAATATATTATTTTTTAAAAAATTAAAAAAATATATATTTTTTTAAAAAAAGTTTAATATTCCAAGCGACTTAATTTTTAATTTTTTTTTATATTATTTTTTTTTCCTTATTAGCCAATATAAATTCATATAAATTTATTTTATTTTTTGCTCCATATACAGCAAACCTGTATAATTTTATGATTCCAATTAAATGCTAATTTTCTAGAAATATTTTTATGCACCCTTACTACATTTTTTAAAAATTTTATTTATTTATTTTTTGGAACAAAAATTGACATTTAATTATCTTAAAAACCTCGAAATATAAAATGCATTTTCTACTTTCTTTTATTGGTTAACAGAAACGTTTATATCATTTCATATCTTCAAAAATTAAGACATATATTTCAATATTTCAAACATATTTAAATATAATTACAATATCATTTTGAGAAAAGTCCTTTCAATGTACTTTTTTTTTCTGTGGGTTCTGTTCTTAACTGTTCAATATTCATTTTATTGAAAAATTAACATTATTTTAGTTGAATATTGGCACTCAAATATTGATATTATTTTAGTTGAATATAAAAATATATTTTGTGAACGAAATGATAAAAATAAAATGTAATGTTTTCGTCCATTTTTGCTTATTTCAAAGTTTACTGTCCCCTTAAGGGGGTCATTTGAAATATCCTTGCTTTTTTGTGCCTACGAAATAAAACATGGTAATTAGTGAGAGAAACATCATTTGTGGACATTTCGCCAGACATAATAGAGTCATCTTCCTTTTCCTTGAATTATGAAGAAGTTCCTGAAATCTCTTAATTAGCGTAATTTTTGATTTACTTACAAAAAAAAACGGTAAATGCTTGGAATGAGTACAGAAAACTCTAATGCTTGTATTTTTGATTGTTTTCAAACAACTCATAAATTATAACGATTCTTTAAACTAGAAGGTTTTAAAAGCATGGGTGTCATTTGTGCTAATTCTGAATTGTGCTAACAAGAATAAAAACTATGTTGACTTATTTAACATAAAATAGTTTGTAACATGATATTGGTTTTAATATGAGCATAAAAATTTATTATTTGAACAATCATTCCAATATTTTCCAGAAACACTCGGCAACACTAAGGAAGGATAAGATAAGGATTTCACCAGGACATAAAGGCAATGTTGGGGGGGGGGGGGTGATAATACCAGGATAAATGAGATACAGAACACTCCCGAGTATCCGATTCGCGACTATCCGGCTTAGTTTTCTTTATCGTAATTAATTGAGGAAGGCAAGGCACTGCATTGGAAAAGGAAGTCTACTACGATTTTCCCACGTGTCGTATGTAAAATACAAGTTGAGACAGGAAAAAGAGCAGCGTTCTGCTCGTTGTTCCTTGTTCCGTCAGTGTCTAACGGACACCAATTGTTGCCGCTGTTCCTGATTATAATTGCACAGTATGTACAGGATTCTTAAATTATTTTAGGGGCCTGCTTAATGTTTTTTCAAGTGTACCACAGTGAAGTGTACAGAACTTATGTTAAAATGTGAACAGTTTATATCCTTTAACTTATTTTTTCTTAAATAAATTCCTGCAGTGCAAATTATATAAACGTATATAAACTAAGAGTATAGAGCCTTCTATTTTAACTCGATACGTTACCGGCAACTGCTTCTATGTTTCACCGGGCTGCGGCCGCATTCACATTCTGCATGGCTTGAGATACATGGAGGATTTAGTACTCAATAAGAAGTGAGAAAATACGTATTATAACAGTGAGTTTTGGTATTAAAACTTTGTCTTCTCGTATTGGTGGGCAAAGAAATAAGTTCATAGAACTCCGGCTTATCCGGCTTTTTTGTTATCCGGCCTGTCCTGGCGCCACTTGGAGTGTACTGTACTGTTATAGTAGCAGATTAATGTTGGAATCTGCAAAAGAACTTTGTAAGCAAAGTGCACTCGAGAATTCAAATTAACTTTTTTATTTGATTCTTCATATTTCTAATTTTTAATTAAACTATTACAAATTTATGCGAGTGTTTGTATGGTTTTTATTCAATAAATTAAAATGTTTTTTTAAGATTTATTAAGGAAAAAACATTTACTTTAACTTCAATACCCAGAGACTAACATTTTAAGGTAAATAAAGGCATTGTTTTATTTAATGAACGAGAGTTGACGGATAAAAGCTAACGTCATATTTATTTTCAGCGTATAAATAACATATAAAATCATAACATCCGTTTACAAATACCGTTTCTAAGTGGGTTTATTTATTATGTTTGTTGAACACAAGTGATTTCGAAAGAGCCCATAGAAAAGAGATAATTTGAATGAAAGCGTTGCTTTTATAAACAGATAACGTCAGTTCAGACGGCGGCAAATTATGTAAATAACTGGTGCAGACTATTCAAATGAATTTTTCGTCCAGTGTCCCTCTGCATAAGGACGGAATAAAAATGCAATTCCAATGGTAACCAACAAAAATAAAGTTGCATTGCTATAGTTTTATAAACTACAAATCGCATTCGCAGAGATTAAATGCTTACAGATTTTCATTTTTAAAAAGCTCGTAATATTATGCAGAGAAAAATTAATTGTTGAATATTTTAGTTCAGTGACGCGTCATGAATACAAAACTTTTTCTCGTGAATGGAGTTATTTTCAAAATAAACTAAACAAGGTTTAAGCAGCAGATAAACAGTAGCTTGACTAGAGAGCAATTCTGAATTCATGCACGTATAAATGCATAAAGCATTGAAACGTGAAGTTAAAATATTATACGATCCCTTAAATTTAAAAATAGAAACACCGGCCTTTTAGGAGGTTTGATATAAGGATTCTGTATTTAATGGCTAAATGTTTTTGGCTATTTGTACTTAAAAGAATGAATATGAGAGCATCATTAATTCTACAATTAGATTTATTGGGGTAAATACTAGTTATGCTTCTCAACAAGATGGGTCAACAACACACAATTGTAGTTCGACAAAAATATGGTTCCACCAGAATAAGATCAAAGTCACGAATTGCTCTACTCTTAAAATGAGTCCAGAAGTTAAAGATGCGGCGAACGCGCGAGTACGAAAAATGTATAAAAATCTTTCTCACTCAAAAAGTATATAAAACAACAATAGAGCTATATAGTAAGATACGTCAATAGAATTTATTTCGTACTTGGCAGATGTAATGAAAAATTATGTATTTGAAACGATATAAAGTAATGGAAACATAAAATATCAGCATTTGCATATAGAATGTTTAAATTAAAAATTATCCATAAATCATTTTAATCTCGATAACTAATGGGTCTATTATTTCGTGGTTATGTTTATATAAATAATACATTCTAAATTATTTACTAATTGCCCCTAAACGATGTTTTCCTATAATATTTATTTTATCTTACGATGTGGGAAGAGCTAAGTTAATGGAGTTTGTGGGTTGTTCCTTCTCTGCCCCCCCCCCCAACACTTATCGTTGATTCTCCACGAGATTCCCGTGGTTGACGTACACGCTAGATGGTCTCGTTTTCTTCTACGATTTTCCAGCTAGAGGGGTCGATGTAGCACACGCTGGAGGTCTCTTCCTGTGACGGTCCCGTCATGGCAGGGGCGGCAGATGACACAAAGGTACGTATGCCCACCTTTGTGTGTTTCTCTTCGCTGTTGCTTTCTCTCTATCAGGGTACTGGCCCGGAAGAGAGGTGGAAACCGCCTAGAAGGGTTAATGGTCTGCGGGCCTATCCCCAGGGTGTGTGAAAGCCTCTTGGAAGGGCAGCGCATGGGGTATGGTGCATGCTTGTTTCTCTGAGTGCCTGAGTCTCACTAACTTTCATTTCTCTCTTTCTCCATTCATGGGCGCGGGGTACCACTTTCGGTGCTCTCTCCTTGCCCATGGGCGATTGGCTTTTACTCATATGGACGGCGTGAGTGGAGACGGGTGTTGGCATGCTACGGCAGGTCAAAAACGTCGGAAGGGGGTCGCCGGACGAATCCAATTCGGCTGCGTAGTTTGGCGTATCTCCGACCGATATGTGGGACCCAGCAGTCCAGACCTCGGACCACCGTGAGTCAAATCTGCTGAAAAGCCGCTCCCAAGGGTCCCAGAGTAACATCTGTTGGCCTTGCGGTAGCTGTCGTAGTGTAAATATAGTAGTTACGTTTTAGTGTGAATGTACTGCCAATTAATGAAATCTTTGGTAGCTCCACATTTAATACATGTAACTATGTTCCTGATGAATTTTTGGAAAATATTATTAAATATTTGTGCTTTTGAATGTTTGGGCACGATAGACAGAAAAACATTTGTAATAACAAAATATATCTTGAGCTTATCAAATTCTTTCTTCAAAATTTTAATGATAACTTAAGATAAATATTACCTAATTCCTTAATTAAGAAATAAGCTATATTTTTTTAATGAAATTCTTAAATACTCTGGTTTGATTGTTAAACAGCATGGAATTTTAAGTTTTGTTAGCAATATAAAACATTAAAACTGTAAAATATTTCTCATTGGAACTGTAGAATATACAGAAATATTTCTTATTGGAACTGTAGAATATACAGAAAAATTGTAGAATATACAGAAATATTTCTTATTGGAACTGTAGAATATACATAAATATTTCTTATTGGAACTGTAGAATATACAGAAATATTTCTTATTGGAACTATAGAATATACAGAGATATTTCTTATTGGAACTGTAGAATATACAGAAAGAATATAGAATATTCAGAAATATTTCTTATTGGAACTATAGAATATATAGAAAGAATGTAGAATATACAGAAATATTTCTTATTGGAACTGTAGAATATACAGAAAGAATGTAGAATATTCAGAAATACTTCTTATTGGAACTGTAGAATATACAGAAAAATTCTTATTGGAACTGAAGAATATGCAGAAAAATTATTACACCGAATTTGAATGAATAATATGTAATAGTTTTTAATTTACGATGTTCTTCGAATAAAAATATTAATTTGAAAAAATAATATTTAAACATAAAAAATAAGAATAAAATACAATTATTGCAAATACGTACATGTAGAAAAGCTTCCCAAAAAATGAAAACAAAACATTCGTCTAAAGGTTCATATATTAAGAATATCGAATTTAAAAAAGGACTTTTTTAACACAGTCTTAATAAATACTTAATCAGGTCTTTCCTCCCCCTATTTATAACTAAAAGTATAATATTAAATACAGGAACTAAACATTTTGCTCCTTTATTTAAAATTGCTCATTTGAAATTATTGCAAATTATATTGGCAACGATACAAATATTCTTCTTCTTCTTTTGGAAACATCTAGATGTTTGTTTCTATAGAAAGCTCACGCTAAGAGCCTTTTTTTTTAAAAAAAAAAAAAAAAAAAAAAAAAACATCATTGTGTGATGATGTTTTTAGCTTGACTCGTTTGTCTTGTCTTCGTCTGCTTTCATTGTTTTAGCCTTAGCATTCTGTCAGTAATAACTTTTACTCGCAATTTACATAAACATTGCCAAACTAAAAACGTGTTTAAAAATCTTTTGTTTCGCAAGAATTTAAAAACTTTTTATTCAATAAGATCTATTTGGTTTCCAAACTATTCTTCCTTAAAGCTTAATATTATTTTCAAAAACTTACTCTTATGTGGCAGTAGTAATGTGTACACAAAAATGCATTTAATATCGTTGCAAAGTGAATAGGTATAATTGCATTAATTAAAACAATGAAACATATTGCTGAAACATATCTAATTATACTGTGTGATCATAAATGAATATTCCAGCTATGAAGGGCTAGTAAAAGAAAACAAAAGTATGATTCTGTTCTTGCTCGTCAGAAATTAAGTATAACTTTTAAGTTTGAATTCAAGACGATTATAAGTGTCCAGTGGAGCCCTTTTTAAAAACTCGAAAGATATACAAGCAATACGATAACTTATCCCATACTTTTTCAGCATGTAAAGCATTGAAAGGCTGCATATCTCAATAAGTTCGTCAACTTGATAGTCACGATCAACATCAGTTGGCAGAGATGAAATAAACACCTGCGGTTTGATGTAACCCTAGAAAAAAAATCGCCTATCGCCATATACATATCAGCAGCTTCATATTAGACATGCTGAAAACACTGTTATGGTATCGCCTCGATATCGTTTGCATTTTTGGAGAGGCTTGCACTGAAAGCTTATAACTGTGTTGAATTAAACTTTCAATTATTTTTTTATTTCCGATGAACAACAGTGTTTCACTTTTTTCTTTCAATAGCCTATAAAGTTGGGATACAAACACCCTGTATTTTTAAAAATTTATTAAAGTTGAAGAAAAATTGAACCACAATAATTGGTATTACTGAAAATTCAATGTTTTTAATTTTCAAATTTTATAAAAATAATTTTGTGTGATAATAAATTCCGAAGTTATCGGCGTGGGGGGAGACAATTAAAATTTCGATTCCTTTTTAAGTAAAAAAAAAATTTATTAAAACTTTAAAACACCCTTTATAGTTAACATCTTCCAATAAAATAATTTATAGAACACATTTTTCATGAACAGTTCGCAATTTTTAAAGATTGACACACGTCATTTATACTTTTTTTAATGAAGCTTCGCGTTGCAACAAATCCCTCAAGAGAATGTTTTTAATAACTTCTTCATTTATCATCTTTATGTAGTATCTGAATTACTTCTCGCAACACTTTGATACATATAATGCTCTGTCGGAAATACAATGTCTTAAGAAAATATTAAGAAAATTAGACAGCACTATATCTTATTTAATATAAAGAGCGAATGATCGCAACAGTAATTTTGGTAGATATTATTGGAAATTTGATAAATAAAAATTATCAAAACGCTTTTTAAAAAATTATTCGGGAAAACTTCGTTAAATAAAAATGAGCTTGAAAAATATACAGATTCAATAGTATTGATTCCGTGCAAAGCAGGCTTTGCACGGAAAGCTATATCAGCTTTTTATATATAAAAGATAAATTGCAACTAAATGTCGTTCAAACTGAAGGTTCTGAAGAAAATTTAGTTGAATAGAAAACTTCGTTAAATGGAAGTTTGTTAATTGGAAATGATATTTGCTAATTGGAAATAATTTATAAATGATATTTGAAACATTTTGAAGATTAAAAAAGTACTAAATACTCTAGAGGAAAAAAGGTGAAAATATTTGACATCGTAGAAATATATCTAGAAAAACTTCGTTAAACGGAAATTGTCTTTCTAAATATAGAAAATAAATAACAAGTAAGAATCGTTCAAAGCCAAGTTTCTGAAGAACATTTCGTTGAAAAAAAAAAATTTCGTTAAATAGAAATTTGTTGATCGGAATTCTATTGCAAACGATTTCTGAAGTATTTTGTAGATCAGAGAAAAATTCCACTAAATGTGAAAAACGTATTATTGTAGAACATTGGCAACGTCTTATTGTAGATTGTATTAACGTAGACCATTGGGATATCTCATAAAACTGTTCAGTCTGCAGAAGCGTGACATTAATATTTCTTTAATGCTTCTTTGAACGGAGATTATAAGGTTCTTTTTACATTTATCGCTCTTTGCTTTTGATACTCAAGCTCTATAAAAGGTTGTTAAATTTCTAATAATGAATCTTTCAATTGTTTAATACTTCTTATCTTTTATTGTCCAAATTCTATAGCTTAGAGGATATATGGATTAAATATAAATTTATTTTGAATAATCAACCAGAGTGGCCTCTACACTTTCTCGCGAACTCCCTAATAAATATACTAATGTATTATTAGCTGTATGTCAGTGGCGAACAATAGTTACAAAAGAGCCAATTAAAACGATCTTTCGAGATCAATATCTGGAATGTGGTTACTACAAAAGAACAAGAAAATCAAAGGTGTATTTTGGACATCTTTTCCGGTTCAATTAAAA
This sequence comes from Argiope bruennichi, assembly GCF_947563725.1. Lineage (NCBI taxonomy): Eukaryota > Metazoa > Arthropoda > Arachnida > Araneae > Araneidae > Argiope > Argiope bruennichi. The sequence goes on from NC_079156.1 coordinate 113,577,618, forward strand.
CCAAAACTGGACACGGAATATAGATTTTTGGCTTGAATTATTGCATTTTTGCTGCATATGTTGTACTATCTTTGTCGATTAATTTCTGGCATGCAGTTAATATACCCGAAAATATCCCAACCCAAAATCACAAGAAAATCGAATGTATAGTTTGGACATCATTTTTCCGGCCGATTGAAACTAAAATTTGCCACATATCTACAACTGTAGTCACAAAAAAACATTCCAAGCATCATATATCTAAAACTGTAGTCACAAAAAAAAATATTCCAAGCATCATATATCTACAACTGTAGTCACAAAAAAACATTCCAAGCATCATATATCTAAAACTGTAGTCACAAAAAAAAACACATTCCAAGTATCATATATCTACAACTGTAGTCACAAAAAAACACTCCAAGCATCATATATCTAAAACTGTAGTTACAAAAAAAACATTCCAAGCATCATATATCTGAAACTGTAGTCACAAAAAAACATTCCAAGCATCCTATATCTAAAACTGTAGTCACAGAAAAAAAACATTCCAAGCATCCTATATCTACAACTGTAGTCACAGAAAAAAAACATTCCAAGCATCCTATATCTAAAACTGTAGTCACAGAAAAAAACATTCCAAGCATCATATATCTACAACTGTAGTCACAAAAAAACATTCCAAGCATCATATATTCAAACAGTGCATTTTTCAGTTATCGCTTTTACAGGTATGAGGGAGTAGAGATAACAGATGATGAGAACCCTTTCACAAATATAATTCAAAATTTAAAAGATTTCTATACCTCTGCTGTTGAATTTGTGTACCAAATTTCATCCATCTAACTCTCTTTGCTTTGTAGTAATTGTGTAAATTTATGTTCGGACAGCCGGATAGATAGACTTCCTCTGATTGGCTTTCGATCAAAATTTGACAAAAATATACAAATTTGAAGTAGAGACCATATACCAATTTCATCCATTTAGTTCAAGCGTTTTTGAGTTAATATGTTCGCAGATAAACAAATATAATTCTATAAATGTGTGTTTCGGAATCAAGCCTTGTCAAAAATCTCGCTGTCGAATCTTCTGACAGCTAAAATACTTTCTCTAAACTTCAAACACGAGAAAGAAAACATTTAGAATCAAATAACAAAGCAATGACATTTACTTCATTACATCTTCAAAAAAAACCATTTTATGTCTTTTACAATCATCAAAATTTTATTATTTAGGAAGTATTATCATCCTGAATTTTGAAATATTATAAAGGTTTATTTAAAGTGTCTCTTTAAATCATTGGGATTATTCTCCCCTCGACATTACTTGTATACTAAATCAATACAGTGTTGTTTTTTTTCATTTTTTTAAATAAAATAAAGAAACCTGAATGTGCATCCATATTTGATTACTTGGATTTCAGATTTGACACAATTTTGAAGACAAGACAACATTGAAGTTCATCGGCAAGTCAGAATTTCATTTTTTTTTATTATTATGCACATTTCTTTATTATGTAGCAGATGTTATGAGCGAGGATAGAACCTGGGACCTTGCGGTTCGCAGCCGAGTAACATGACCACAATACAAAAGCAATTGCTCGTGTAGCGCAGTTGTTAACTGGCTTATAAGCTTTCACTACAATTGCATTGAATTATTCAGCATACCGTTTTTTAGTTCTTGTTTAAATGTCGATCATACAACTGTTTGACAAAATTTGATTAAGATAGGCATTCTTCATAGTGAAATTATATGCTAAATTTCATCTATTTAATTCTAGTTTTTGTGCTATGCTGTTTCCAATCACACAGACAGACAGACTTCCCATGACTTTCACAAACAGAAAATGCTTTTTCTTATAAAAAAATAACAGGTATTTTTTTTTTAACTCGTTCTTTCTTTGAGACAACCATCGAATGTGTCGAGCCTTAACACGTGACATTAGTAACGGGCTTAATGGAAGTATTTTTAGGTTTGACAGCTTGTTTTTTTTTTTTTTTTTTTTTTGAAGCATTCTGTAGAAAACTTAGGAAATGTGAGAAGCACTAATGGCTTCACATTTCATCTAAAAAAAGCCAGTCGTTCAATAAATAAAACGATCGCATTTCATACTTTGTCGGTAGCATGTCTATATATTTTAAAGGATAAGAAAAATTAAAGAACTTGTCACTCAGTCGCTATCACATGTTCAATTTTACCACTTTTTATTTCTATGAAAATTTTTTATCTCTAGGTACATCACTAACTGTTATCTAATTCCTACCATCCATCAATTTAGAGAGAAACTGAGAAAACACTTCACTACACATTCTCTGCGAGGGAAAACTGCGACGAAGTTTCCAAGCCATAAGCACATTTAAAAAAATGTTTCTTCAGAATATTTAAAGTCCGTAGATGTGCCAACAATTGTCGTCTGGCCATCGTTCCTCTTCATTTTGAGAGATATTGATAGAATAAAAATTTTGCTTTTTTTTTTATAAAATATAATTCAACAAAGCTATTTGACGTAACTAAATATGATATTAATGAAGTAAATATTGCCATGTTGACTAATTTTGATGAAATGCCTCTTATAAAGGCAAAAAATTTCATTTTAAATTATGGTTGCATGTTAATGGTAAAACATTCTGATCGCTAGCTACGCTTGCTATGCAATGAATTCAACTAGCGATGAAAACTCACGAAATCGGTCTTGTTTTTGAAGTTGAGGGCTCTGCCAAAGATTCATTTTGCAATATTTTTTGAAAAGGGAGGAGATAGAAACATACAAATTTTGATGATATATCTATAGCCCATGTGCTTTCAGATGAAATAAAAATTGATGAAATCGGTACATTATATATTTTATTTAATAGTTGTGACTAGGGAACTAATTCAAGGTTTTCTCCAAAGAAAATATTCAAAGAAGTTCTGTTTCTGAATTTTTTTTAGAAAATGAACATTAAGTCTAATAGAAAGTATCAAGGTGTAATTTATTTTGATATGAAATAAAAATAGGCTAATTCGTACAATGCTATGAGTAGAGCCCTAGTTCTTTGATTTTACTAATTATTTTAAATACATAGATGGTGAGTGAAAAATTGATTGCCGAGTATGATTGGTTATATATATCAATTTGAAGTACAATTTCATCCAGTTTGTTCCATTTTAAGTTGTGATTATTGCATCTCAAGGTATTTGTAAATATAAGGATATCTATTTGCTCTCGTTTTTTCTTTGAACCACTGCAAAAACAAAACAGTGTGAAATAACATTTCTGAATAAATCATTTTTGGAAAGACGATAAATTATTAAATGTCTTTTTGTGTCTTCGATCTTATTGTCACGATTTATTTTTAAAAATTAGAAACAAATTGTATGAAAGAGTGCGCAGACGATTTTTAAAGCTTTTATTTTTATACTTTTGAGTTCTGAAACAAATTGTATGAAAGAGTGCACTAACGATTTTTAAAGCTTTTATTTTTATATTTTTGAGTTTAGAAACAAATTAATTGTATGAAAGAATGCATAGACGATTTTTAAAGCTTTTATTTTTATACTTTTGAGTTTTCCATATTCCATTGTAACAAAAACTTTTGCAAAGAATCAATCGGTATAGACGCCAGCACGTGACCGCAGCCGGCCTGAATAAAAGTTGGGCGCTGTGCCAAATAGATTTGTGGGTCCTTGGAACAGAATATTGTACAACAAAAATGTAATTTAAGCATTTCATATAGCGTAATAATTTATATAGTTTAATTTTTTATTACGTAGCACAAATTAGTGTAACCTAAAATAAATGCGTAGACTTATTTTAATGTACAACAAACATTATTATGACAAATTTGATATTATTTCTTAAAAAAAGGAGACATTAAAATATTTTAGAGAATGAAATCCAAAAAAAAAATTATTTATAGAAAAAGGCTTTGAAAAAATACCTATACTTTTGAACCTCTTAATGATATCTTTAATTTAAGAATACATAATTTAATATGACTTTATTCGGAAATAAATATATAACAAGAAATTAAAACTAAATTTCATATTTCGATTTTATTTTATTTTATTTTTACTAGTTCTTATGTAAACTATCATCTTAATTGATATAAAAGAGTAGTTCGAATGATTTAAACATTTCAGCAAAAAAAAACCAAAAAAAAAACATGTCTTTAAGCTTTATTGAATAAGCATATTGCCGCATTGAAAAGATGCAGTCGACTGTTCACGGCCGAATGGTCATAGAGCTGATCTCATAATCAAGGGATTGTGAGTTCGAATCACGCGATTCACAGCTTGTGTAAATATTTGTGGGAAGCGCTGACACATCCCGTATCCTGTATGGCGCCATGCTGGCCATGTTGCGTCACGTCATTATTCACGTGATGCTTTCCCGCCATTATTGGCAGACGAGAGTTAGGCAGTGAGACTGCAAGACGTGTAGCTCACGCTCATGTATCTTTTATGTTCTATGTAGTAATGTTTTGTCCTTTATCCTTTAATCTTAATAAATATATTTCAAATATTAATGCTGGTCGTTGCCTTTTCCCACATTTTTGGGGGCTCGGCCTTTCTCGTGAATACCCCTAGCAAATCCCGCCAAATTGTTGAAAAGCTGTGGACGTTAGTACAATTTAAGACGTTAAATTGATGCTAAGAATTTCGATAAGAGTGGATTTTTGCCGTGGATATTTTAATGGACGTTAGTGCACGTTTTGGATGGATATGATTCAAGTGGAAACGTTAAAGGTTCAATTACTTCGTGTTCTTGTGCAACTGTGCTGACATACACTGGCTGCTTTAAAAAAAAAAAGGAACTTTTAAGAGTGAATAATTCGACTGCTCCCAACCAGGAAGGCGCAATTTTTTCCCAAGTTTGTAATTTATAGTATAGTACGTTACTTTATTCCATTCTCCCTTTAAATTTTAATCCCGAGTAAATGTGCATTAGTTCTGTTTTAATTCATTACAATGTCTTTAAAACTAGGCGATATTGAATTAATCGCTAACTCCCTTAAATATGCAAAAACTAATTCCGTAAAATTGCTTAACTCTGTGTTAGGTTACAGTAATTTTGATCATTCTTCTCGAAAAAGAATGAGAAATTTTGAAAGATTTGAAAATTTAGATGTAGAAAAACATAAACAAGAATTGCTGAAGATTTTTTCTTTATCTGATTTTATCTCCGTTTCTAATTTATTACACTTAGAAGTAACTGAGACCGACAAAGATGCTATGTGTGAAAATATTTTTAAAGCCCTAACAAATTTAAATGAATTTCAGAACTCGCTAGATATTAGTTTTTTATCGGAAACAGAAGAAAAACCTTTGCCTCCTCAAAAGGTTTCTCAAACCGAAACTTCATCTATTAATAACAGCTCTATGAGTAATACGGGTAATAATTCTTCCTTCCCCATCCCCGTAACTTCAGACGAAACATTAATAAATAACAGTCAGGCATTAATTACTGGCGCCAAAAGGGAATCACTCGAAAATGATCCCTCGAATAAACAAACGATGAATGAAATAAACCTTCAGTTTTGTTTTTTATTACGCGATCTCTGTGGTAGTAGCAGAAAATTCACAGGAAATGATTCCTATTCGATTAAAAGTTTTTTTATGATGTTGAAGAGAATTTTTCTCTTTTTCCTTCTTTAAGCGAACAACAAAAATTAATCTTTGTAAAGAGATTAGTTTCCGGCGCAGCTAAATCTTTTTTATTCTCTCAAAGAAATCTAAATTCCTATCATGCTTTTAAAAGTGCATTCATTAATGAATTTTCCGATAAAGTAACTTCGATTGAAATACATAAACAACTAGAAAGACGTAAAATGCGCTCGAATGAAACTTTTATGCAATATTTTATTGCCATGCGTGAAATTGCGAATCAGTCTGAAACCCTTATTGATGAATGTTCTGTTATTCAATACACAATAAATGGGATACAGGGTTCTCCTTCTGATAAAATTATTCTTTATGGTGCAAAATGTTATTCTGAGTTTAAAGAAAAATTACGAATTTTCGAAACTATCGTAAGTGCAATGAACGCAAATAATTCAAAGATGTCGTATTCTAGATATGCTAATGACGGCCAAAGACGTGATACAATACATAAAATCCCTGTCCAACAAAGAGAATCAAAATTGAATCTTAGTAATCCGACTAACAGTAAGACGCGTTGTTTTAACTGTAACGATTTTGGACATATCGCAAAGTCTTGCCCTAATCGTAATCGTGGTCCTAAATGTCTTTCTTGTAATTTTTTCGGACATAAATCTTCCGATTGTCATCGTACTACTCGGAATGACAGTTCTACCCCACGGGATAATGTCAACACTTTACATTTATTGCATTCTCCGTCGAATATGCATAAAGAGGTTGTTATTCTTAATAATACACTTTCCGGATTAGTCGATACTGGTAGTTTTTCGACACTTCTCAAACATTCTGCATGGATTAAACTAGGATCGCCGCCGTTGACGAAAAACAAGATGACACTAACTGGATTCGGTTTTTCCCAAACTAAAATAATAGGTTCCTTTGAATCTGAAATTATTATTGACAAACAAAGTTTTCCTGTTTTTATTTCTGTGGTACCTAATAATTGTACTACTTATGACCTAATAATAGGTTGCGACGTAATAAATCAGGCAAATTTGACAATTAAACCTGACGGTGTTGTATTTTCCAAAATTTCTAAATCTGATGATCCTGTTGAAACTGACAGTCTTATAATGGCTATTTCTGCCGAAACTCCCACGTTTGATATAGGTCCGAATATTTCTAAACAAACTCGCAATGAGGTTGAACAGATTTTGTTAGCCTATAAACCTAACAAAACTAAAACCACGAACACCGCACTTGATATAACGCTTACTGACGATGAGCCAATTTTCCACACTCCTCGACGTTCACCCTTTGCCGAACGTGATATAGTAAATGCGCAGATAGACGAGTGGTTAAAAAATGGAATTATAGAACCATGTTCTTCACCCTATGCTAGTCAAGTTGTCGTAGTTCGTAAGAAAGATGGAAAACATAGAGTCTGTATAGATTATAGAAAATTAAATCCTAAATTAGTTAAAGACCATTATCCACTACCATTAATTGATGACATTTTAGATCGTCTTCAAAATGCTAAAATTTTCAGTACTCTCGATTTGCGTAACGGATTTTTTCATGTGCCGGTAAAAGAAAAAAGTCGTTGTTACACCAGTTTCGTCACAAATACAGGTCAATTTCAATTCCGTTATATGCCATTCGGTTTAAGTTCATGTCCTCCTGTCTTTATGCGATACATAAATGCCGTTTTTCGTGATCTTATTGCAAAAGGCATTGTCCTCCCGTATATGGATGACATCGTCATTCCCGCAAATAATGAATCTGAGGCTCTCGAACGCCTTAACACTGTTCTAAAAGTAGCTCGCGATTATGGACTAGATATAAACTTTAAAAAATGTCAATTTTTGCATAGTCAGATTGAATTTTTGGGTCACGTAGTAGAACACGGCAAATTGCTCCCTTCACCCTCCAAAACTAAAGCCGTTCTTAATTATCCTGAGTTAAAAAATGCAAAAGACGTACAACGTTTTCTAGGTCTTACGGGATACTTTAGAAAATTTATTCCCTCATACTCTACTATAGCAAAACCACTTAGTGATCTTCTTCGTAAGGACAGCCCCTTTCTATTTCAAGCTCAGCAAAAAACTGCGTTTTTACGCTTAAAACAGTTACTTTCTGATAAACCCGTTTTAACTATTTTTAATCAAGGCAGTCCCATTGAAATTCATACAGACGCGTCAATTGATGGCTTGGGGGCAGTCCTACTACAAAAATCCAAAGATGATAACAAATTCCATCCAGTGTATTATATGTCCAAGAAAACGTCTGACAGCGAAAGAAAATACACCAGCTATGAACTGGAGGTACTCGCCATTGTAGAAGCTCTTAAAAAATTCCGAATTTACATCCTCGGATCACACTTTAAAATTATCACTGACTGTAATGCATTCGTCAAAACGTTAAATAAAAAAGAAATGAATTCCCGCATTTCGCGATGGGCATTATACCTTCAGGATTTTGACTACGAAATAGAGCATCGAACCGGTTCAAAGATGACTCATGTCGACGCTCTTAGCCGAAGCCCATGCTGCATGATCATTCAAGACTGTGTCAATCTTCAAATTTTCAAAGCTCAACAGACAGATGAGCATATTACAGCTATAAAAGCATTACTTCAAAATGCACCTTACGAGAACTACATAGTCAAAAACAACATTTTATATAAGAACTTAGACGGAATCGATTTATTTGTCGTACCAGATGATATGCAGGCCAACATTATTAAATCCTGTCATGAACGAGGCCATTTTGCAGTAAAACGCACGCAGGAAATGTTAAACAAAGAATTCTTTATTCCGAACTTGAAAGAGAAAATTGAACGATGCATACGCAACTGTGTAACATGCATTCTAAATAACAGAAAACGTGGCAAATTAGATGGCACTTTGCATCCACTTGACAAAGACGATACTCCCTTTCATACATACCATATTGATCATTTGGGTCCTCTTCCCAGCACTTCTAAGAAATATAAGCATATTCTGGCAATCATCGATTCCTTTACGAAGTTTGTGTGGCTTTACCCGACCAAGTCCACCGACACCGCTGAAGTTCTCAATAAGCTCGAATGCCAAAGATCAGTTTTCGGTAATCCTTCAAGGATTATTACGGACAGAGGTACCGCTTTCACATCTACGTCATTCAAAGAATATTGTGAACATCAGCATATCACCCACATTGCTATTACAGCTGGACTTCCTAGATCAAACGGTCAGGTAGAAAGACTTAATTCTACTATCATATCTGTACTCTCCAAGCTATCCATAGAAAGCCCTGAGAAATGGTATAGCCATGTTGCTTCCGTTCAGCAAATTATTAATTCTACATTTCAACGAAGTATCAATTCTACTCCATTCGAAATTCTGTTTGGAACTAAAATGAAATCTGAGCATGATATAAAAATCCTCGAAATCGTCAACGAAGAGATCCAGTCTGCATTTCTCCAACAGCGTGATGAGCTCCGTAAAGATGCAAAACAACAAATCCTCAAAATCCAAGAAGAAAATCGCCGTACCTACAATCTGCGTAGGAAACATGCTCAAAAATTTCAATTGAATGATCTCGTCGCAATCAAGCGCACTCAATTTGGCCCTGGTCTGAAATTGAAACAAAAATTTCTCGGACCATATAAAGTGATCAAAATTAAAGCAAACGACACATACGATGTTGAAAAGTATGATTTCTTCGATGGACCATCAAAAACTTCAACTTGTGCAGAATATATGAAACCATGGTCCAGCAATATAGAACATATCACTTGAATTGTGTTTCAAAAGAAAACACTGAACACTACTTAAAGAGAAAGAGAACTATTTTCCTTCTTTTTGTGTGTGTATATTTGGACGATATAGACTTTGATTTTTTTTTCTCTGTTTATTTTGTGTTTTTATATTTTTATATGTTCAACACTAATATTATTTTTATTTTTAGTTAGTTATTCGATATTTCCAGTGCACACTATTGTATTGCTATATACTTATGCTGTCACGGATGGTATGACTAATTTATTTGTTTTATCTTGTGAATATTTCAATTTTACATATTATTTTCCTGTATTTGCTGTTTGTTTTATATATTTACTTCAATGTCCTGTATACCATAAGGCGAGGTCGCCTATCCTGTCATGATGGCCGATGTGGGAAGCGCTGACAGATCCCGTATCCTGTATGGCGCCATGCTGGCCATGTTGCGTCACGTCATTAATCACGTGATGCTTTCCCGCCATTATTGGCAGACGAGAGTTAGGCAGTGAGACTGCAAGACGTGTAGCTCACGCTCATGTATCTTTTATGTTCTATGTAGTAATGTTTTGTCCTTTATCCTTTAATCTTAATAAATATATTTCAAATATTAATGCTGGTCGTTGCCTTTTCCCACATATTTAATTAATTGATTTTATGTTTCCCTTTATTTCATGTTCCAGAAGATTCTGGACATTTCTTTAGTTTACCAGACAAGTGTTCTGGACTTTTCTTGCTGTCTACAGAAAAGTATTCTGGAACTTTCCCTGCTAGTACAAAAGCAGAAGATTTGTCAGTCACTGTGTTCAGAGTTCAGTTAATAAATTGGTTTAGCTTTACTTCTTGTGTGTGTCATTAAGTTCTGTACTAAAGTATCTACGTGACAATATTTTATAAAAAAGAAGATAGGAAGGAAAGAAATTTCTAGATTTTTCATTGTTAATTAAAGAAATTATAGAAAAAAAACAGCTTTAACTGTAAATTTTGTACTGACAGAATTACCTATTCAGAAATTATTTAACAAAGCACTATGCTTTTCTCTAAGAGACAAAGAACAGCTTTTCGAAACAATATTCAGAACAGCACAGAATATCTGATTTGGACATTTCCTGAATGGCATCAAAACTAGAATATAAAATTTTTGAACTTCTTTATCAACTTTAAGAATCTTTTAGTCTCCCATTATAAGTATGATATCAATTTATTTTAAGGAATTTAATAATTTTTTTCTTGTAGTTATTAATTAAAAGAAAGAGATAACTCATCACTCATCATGATCAAATTGAATCCAGTAGAGTTTGACCAATGATTGAGTTAATAGCAGTTGTTGGATCAAAATAAGACAAAGCAAAACAAGACCAATCTTTCTTTAAAACAAGATTAAATTTGATGAATTGATTGAAGTACTTATTTCCTTCTTATTTTCAATAAGAAAAATACCATTCTATAAAAAAAATCTATCAAAATAACAAATCAGACATATGAATAAGATTGTATTATTACAAGATATAACTCATACAAAATTTAGGTGAATTTTTAAAAAAATATTTCCATAAATGACTAACTAACTTTTTAAATAATAATGGTTAGAACAGAATTTCCATGAATTTTGCTCTAAGCAGATCAAAACAAAATGGGCGAAATAAATACAACCAATCATGTGTGAACAAAAAAAAACTACTATATTTTTTTAATTCGATCATTATGAACGAAGAGTTATTTCTTTATTATAATAGAAAACTACATCAAAAATAATTAAATTCCTTAAAATAAATTAATTAATTTCATACTTATAATAGGCAACTAAAAAGTTCCTAAAGATAGTAAATAATTCAAAAATTTTCTATTTTAGTTTTAATGCCGTTCAACAAATATCCAAATCAAATATGCTGCGTTGTTCTGAATATTGTTTCGAAAAGCATTGTGCTTTGTCAAGTAATTTCTGAATAGGAAATTCTATCAGTACAAAATTTACAGTTAAAACTATTTTTTTATAAAATATTTAATTAACAGTTAAAAACAAGAACTTTCTTTCCTTCCTATTTTTGTTATTTAATTTTTGTGCACAACTTTTCTTTTAAGAATGGGAAAACAATAATAAAAAAGAAAAATAATAATGAAAAATAATCAATAAAAATAAGAAATGTGGATAGTTACTACTAGAGAATTTCTGGCAATTGCATTCTGAAAAAAAGGAAAAATATACCATTTTTTTAAAAATAATTACTTTGTTTGACAGTTGACTGTTTGACTGACGACATATATCGAGTGTAATATCAAAAATTATTAAAAAAACAAACTGACATGATTTTTAAAAATAGTTCTAAAAGTCATGAAAGGAAATAAAGTCTAAAAAAGCCAAAAAATGAATTGAAGACTGTCAACTCCTAAGGGCTTTAAAAACAGATATATGACAACATTGATCAGTGAGAAAATATGTATTCATATGAATCAAAGTCCTCTACCAATAGCGTGTTAGATTTATACTTTGATGTTTTGTTTATCCTTAACATGAATTGTTTGCTTAATAAATAAAGTAAACCGTTACAAATTAATAAGACTGAAAATATAAAAAATAATCATCAATAAAAATTTAAAATATAAATAAAAATCCTATCATTAAAAAAGTATTTAATTTAATTTTTAAAAACTTATGTTTAATTTATTTAATATCATTTTCTTTTATGTTAAAATCAACCATATTATAAAAATAATTAGAATCTGATTTATATCATATTTTTGAAGTCTATTTAAATGATTTCCTTTAAATTATTTATTCGATTATTTTATTAGTGAATAGCTTATAGAGTCGGGTTTTAAAGAACATAAAACAAAATAAGATGTAGGCTTCAGACTACGTATTGAGTTCAAATTCCTTTCAAATTTCACAATAAATGTCGTTTAATATCTTATAATTATTAAATGCAGACGAAAGAGTTTCAGACGATAGTTATCGTTTTCTTTAGAAGTAAAAAAAAAAAAAAATCAGAAAAATAACATTTATTTTTATCTCAAAAGATTGCACAAAATGTAAATAATTTATATTATTAATGATAGACACATGCAGTAATGAAGAAGCATGATTACATAACACTCGCATTTACGTTTATCAAACGATAAATGCAACGCTCATTAATTCACTCAATATTTTTAAATATTTTTTATAAACATTTATTTTTAAATTAAATTTTCGCTACGACGATTACTATACTTTCTCTATATTTCGTATAAGAGAAAGTAAAAATTTTAATAAAATTAAAATTATGCATTATAAAAGTATAAAATTAAATGCAATTAAATGCATGAACGTTTCTTTAAAATTAATATCTCCTTTCATTAAATGTTTCGATTCGAAAAGAAAATTACTTATATAGAAAATCTTTATCTGATTTTATTTGAATGGCCCTTTTGGAATTCTAAAATATAGAATTCATTGAAATATTTTAGAAATTAGATAGTTTATCAAGAAAATAAGTGATTTTATACAGTTATTTTCAAGAAATCTCAAGCAATTTTTAAAGAATATCAATCGAAAAGTATAAATTAGTTTCAATAAATACACTTTTTATCTATTACACATAGATGTCCAAATAATCTTGTGAAATATTTTTCTCTAACCGCCTGACAAAAGGAATTTTTAAAAACTGAATATAGTTGCATTCCATTTAAAGTTTCAGAAATCAAGTAGAAAATAATCTTGGGGGGGAAATTCTGAGTAAACGAGACAGATAATATTTGCTCTTAAAGAAAATATCTTCTGCAGAGAGTAAATAAAGTCCCGGCGTAGTGTAGACAATACATTAGCTCATGCTATAAAATTACAATAAAACAATGCGGAAATGGAATCAAATTACAAAAAAAAATTTTAGAACATCTGATATTTCTAAGATATATTGTGGCTCAAAATGGTAAATCATAAAAAAAAAAAGGGATTTTTCGAACTTTATGAAATTTGCAAAGGAAGCTCTGAAAACTGGTGATCATATTTAGTAATAACAACAAGAACAAATTTTTCCGAAATATTTATATAAATTCCAAAAAAGAAAATACACATCATTAACTTTTTACATACAAATAAATATTATCTATTTGCATGAATGCGATTCTAATTTTATCAAAAATTAAATAAAATGCTATCGAAACCAGATGGAGTGATGTCCACAATACTTTCTAACGTACTTCTCGAGTAAAGATCGATATACCAAATTTCATCTGTCTAGCTTAAAGTGTTTTTGAGTTATCTTTGTCACAGACAGACAGACGAGCATTTTCTAAAAAATATGTTTTTCGAACTCAAGGAGGTCTAAAGCGTGGAAATTCATCAAAATCTCGAATTTTTTGACGATTTCTATATTTTTTCTATACCACTATATTTTTTCTATACACGTGAAAGTAAAAATACGACTATATATGACAAAAATCTTACAACAGACCGCAATAGCACAAATGGAGCATATTCATGTTCTCATTATACACATGAAATGGGCAGCAATCAAATTAATTTTAGAACCCATTACAGATAAAGTAATAGATAAGAAAAAGACCACTTTCAAAATATAACCTAGATTTGTCACGGAAGTATGCAATCGCATGAATTGACATATGATTAATTACAAAAATAGATGCTATAAAAATTCATCTGAAAGTTGTTTAGAATGATTTTACATGATTTAAAAATTTCTTGATTCTAAATTTTATTTTTGTCGCAAAGTGCAAACGATAATTTAACGACAGTAAAATTCGTAGATGTTGCCATTTGCTAACGCTGAAATTTAACTTATCACAGAGACTGGCTATCATTTTTAATGAAAAAAGAATATTCGAGATAAGAAATGAAAAAAAAAACTACTTCAAGTGATTAATTTATTAAATATCAAACGGATTGAAAAGCATTTTGTAGAGATTAAGTTTTTTTTTTTTTTTTACTTCTAAACGTAGTTAGCCTCAACTTATCTTGCATGTCTTTTAGCACATTAGACACGTACCTCAACTTATCAGATTTTGGAAAAATAAACTTTATGAAATTATTCAGAAGCCTTATTATACAAAACAAGTCACGGGGATTAAAATTTGAATTTTCTTATTAACTCACAACTACATCAACTAATTCTGAGAGGGAATATCGTTTAATTTTGTTTTTATTACCCAAACCTTATGCGATATTTTTTTTCACCGAATTTTTGTTTTATGTTTTAACTTTGTTTGGTTTTTTAACATTTCTCTTCTTTTGGTTGTTTATTTTTTTCAATTTTTAACAATGAATCGGTTGTGAAACACTTCGAAACATAATATTTTATATTTATTTCAATATTTCAAATTTAAATCGAATAATATCGTTTTCAAAATTGAGCTCTGCAGTTTATTTTCATTTTGAGAATGGTTTCAAAATTAAAATTTTTCAGGTAATCTTTCGTCTACTCTGGCTTTGAAAAGTTCAAAATTTAATTATAAGTTAGTTTTAAAAATAAAAGAAACTATTTTTACTTTCTCGTATGCCTACTATAGTAATCGTCAAACAATTCAAATTCGAGATTTTAATAATTTTCCACGATATTTTCCTTGAGTTCGAAAAACACATTTTTGGAACATGTCCGTCTGTCTGTAACAAAAATGACTCAAAAATACTTTCAGCTAGATAGTTGAAATTTGGTATATGCTCTTTATGCCAAATTTGCAGATTTCTATCAAATTTTGAGCAAAATCTGTTCAGAGGAAATCCGTCTGTTCGAATATAAGTTAACATGATAACTACAAAACGAAGAGAGCTAGATAGATAAGATTCGGTACATAAATTTAACATTTATAGTGTAGACACCTGTCAAACTTTGAGTCAAAACTAAAAAAAGAGATGTCTGTCTATCAGTCTGTACTTTCAGAAACATGTAAACACGATCATTCTAAAACACAGTGACTTAAATACACTAAATTTGTTACGGGATTTTGTGACTACAAACACAATTTTGTGTCAAATTTTTGTTTTAATCGGGTGAGAAAAACGTGTCTAAAAACAAATTCGATTTTCGGATACGATTAACCGCATTCCTGCGATTCTTCGCCAAATAACTCGCCAAGAATCATTCTATAGATTCAGTAAAACTGCTAAATTCACGCAAAACGTTAATATTTCGTATTTACTGTACACCAGTGCCATGTAAGGTGTTCTTTGGCATGACAAATTTATTAGAGAGTATGTGAGAATATTTTGGGGAGACTAGGGGTTATATCGATTTGCCAAGGGCACGTGGAGGAAACCCAGGTCATGAAACGGCGGATCATTTCGTAAAATTAGCAACAGAAATCAGCAATTATTTTCCAAATCATGTTTCTTTTTCTTCTCAAGAAAATATATAATAAGATTATTATCAAATAAATGGAACCTTAATTGGGAAGAAAGAAATCTGAAACTGATAAAAGAGTCAAGGATTTTGTTCCGACTCCAGATCAAAAGTTATTGATCCTAAAATAAATATTTAATTTGTTTTATCATAAGATATAGTTCATTTGCAGTTTGCTTGCACAGGTTTTTTTTTTATAGTTCTTGTACTCCATTATTCTTGTATAATATCAGAGGTGATACCGCCGATTATATTTTTATCTGTAAATATTAAGCTTATTTTTATTAATCTGAGCCTTCAAGAAATGATAAAAAATAATTACTTTAATTTAAAAAATAAAGCTATTATTTTTAATTTACATAATTATAACAAAATTAATCATTTTAATTATTTAATTTAATTATTTTAAATTAATTTTTAAAAAATAAAAAAAACCTAAAAATATTGTGAAATTTTAAGAAAAATATTTGCTACTAGATTACAAATTCTGGGACTAATTTCAGAATTCCAAGTTATTTAGTTGTTTCTTGCTAGTTACTAATTTTGATTTTTTTTTCTGTTCCAGATACCATTTTATGATTTCAATTGGTATTATAATATAACTATGATGAATTCTTTTTTATCGGATTTGAAAAATTTTGAATATATTTGTTAATTGCTACAAAGATATCTTTTGTTTATATATTTTAAAGTTCATTTTATATTTTAATCTTATTTTATACTTAATATTTTAATTTTGCTATTTTATATTTGGTTTGTAGTCTTTTTTTATTTTAATTTTTGATTTTTTTTCTCCACTTTTACTATTGCAAATTAACACTGTATTTTGTTTTAGTATAATTTTGATGTCTTTCGATTGATTCCTTATTCCAATTATATTGTGTCCCTTTTTTTACTGTTAAAATTAACATAAATATCTCAATAGATTTCGTTGTTTTTGTAACTGTTAACCATAATTTGTTTTTCCAAAGCGATACATTTTTTAAGCAGCGTTATTTAATATTAATAATTTAAGCACAGTCAAATTAATCCTATCCTGTTAGAACTACAAATGTGCTGCTGCAATTTGTCACTCTTTGCCTCCATTTCTATAAGTTTTCTGCTTCATGATGGAATGTTCCCCTCTTATCAATTTAATCTACACTCTAAAACTAAGATGACTGCCAAGATCTGATCCTCATGATTGCAGAATGAATGACGTCACAGTAATGTGATAACAGTAAAACAGCCCACATCGTCTAATATCCAATTACAAGCCGGCTAACATTGTTCTTCTCGCAAAGTGTTTAATCGATTTAAATATTAAATAAAAGCTTGAATGACTATGAATAATTAATTCTATTTTTTTATTGTCAAGGATCGAATATCGCCAAAGGATCTAATATTACTAAAGGATCTAATATCTCCAAAGGATCTAATGTCGCCAAGGATCTAATATCGGCAAAACGATTATAGTATATGCTCCACTTATTTGGGTATCATTTAAATAAGGAATTATTATTTCAACTTTTTTACTTAATGTTTAAGATACTTGACAAAAATATAAAAAAAAATTAAATGAAATCTACTATTGCAAATTTCAAGTTATCATGTGAGAACATTATTATTTAAGTTATTTTTTGTCTTAATTAATTTAATCATTAACCAGTTTAAACCGTTTTCAAACAATCAGAGACTTTTCTATTGGTCTCTATCCCCCCCCCTCTCTCTCTCTATTTATATATATATATATATATATATATATATATATATATATATATATATATATATATATATATATATATATATATATATATATATATATATATATATATATATATATATATATATATATATATATATATATATATATATATATATATATATATATATATATATATATACAGTGGCTCAAAAAATTGAGAGTACACCTCACTTTTACTTCATAAATCCAACTTCCAATATAAATAACACAATACCGGGAAGT
The DNA here is from genome assembly GCF_947563725.1 of Argiope bruennichi. Taxonomy (NCBI): domain Eukaryota; kingdom Metazoa; phylum Arthropoda; class Arachnida; order Araneae; family Araneidae; genus Argiope; species Argiope bruennichi. The sequence goes on from NC_079156.1 coordinate 113,595,239, forward strand.
GCAAACATGATTTTATTTTTACACATAATAAATGGTTTAATTTAGAGTAAAAATAAAGAAAAATCAACGAAAAATTTCTAAATTGAAAATTTTCAGAAGCATTTTATATAAACATACGCAGAATTTTGCCTAAAAAAATTGAGAATACACCAATGAAATTTTTGCAATATCACGCATAGAAATAAAGTGTCACTATTAAATTGTATGCCTTTTGGCTCTTATAATGGCCTCTAAACGTCATGGTTCCGATTCGACCAATTTTTGGTGGTATTTGAAGATATTTTACCCCATACTTCTTGCACCACTTGTTTTAAATGGGTTTTGTTTCTAATTTTGTGTTTTTGAACCCCTTTTTCGGGTATGGCCCACGAATATTCAATGGCATTGATGTCGGAGTACTGTGGTGGTGTGTGTAACTGCTATTTACAATGAAAAAGACACCATATTTTGAAGTTACTTGTATTCTGTTTGGGGTCGTTGTCTTATTGGAAAATGAAATTTCCATCTAAACCCAAATTTTTAGCACTTTCCTTTAGATTGCTGCGAAGTATATCCAAGTAAACCGTATCATTTATAATGCCATCTATAAAAATTAAATTTCCTATCCCGGATGAAGCCATGTAACCTCAAATCATCACGGAGTTACCATCATGTTTAACTGTAGGACGTAAATTTTTTGGATACAAAGCAGTATTAGGCTTTCTCCATACAGTAAGATGGTTGTCACTGCCAAAAATGTTGAGGTTTCTTTCATTACTAAATATAGATTTCTTCCAAAGGTTATTGGTCTTCAATTGATGAGTTTTTGCAAACTTCAAATGCTTTTTCTGAATTTGCAAGCTGATGAACGGTTTCTCTCTAACAATGCTACTTTTATATCCAACTTGTTTAATGGCATTTAGCACAGTTTCAGCACTTACACTTCTGCCTATGATTTGAAAAGTTTCTGCAACAAGTTGGATGAACCATATGGTAGCAGCAATCTAAAGGAAAGTGTTAAAAATTTGGGTTTAGATGGAAATTCCATTTTCCAGCAGGACAACGACCCCAAACAGAATGCACGTAACGTCAAAACATGATGTCGTTTTCATTGTAAACAACAGTTACACAACACCACCACAGTACCCTGACATCAATGCTATTGAATATTCGTGGGCCATACTCGAAAAAGTGGTTCAAAAATACAAAATTAAAAACAAAACCCATTTAAAACAAGTGGTGCAAGAAGAATGGGGTAAAATATCTTCAGATACCACCAAAAATGGGTCGAATCGGTACCATGACGTTTAGAGGCCATTATAAGAGCCAAAAGACATGCAATTTAATAGTGACACTTTATTTCTATGCGTGATATTGCAAAAGTTTCATTGGTGTACTCTCAATTTTTTTAGGCAAAATTCTGCGTATGTTTATTTAAAATGCTTCTGAAACTTTTCAATTTAGGAGTTTTTTGTTGATTTTTCTTTATTTTTACTCTAAATTAAACCATTTGTTATGTGTAAAAATAAAAACAAGTTTGCACTTCCCGTTAATGTGTTATTTATATTGAAAGTCGCATTCATCAAGTAAACGTAAGGTGTACTCTTAATTTTTTGAGCCACTGTATATATATATATTCCATTTTCCATTTCAATAAAGTTTTGGAGCTCAACCGACTTTGAGATGAAAAAAAAAAAAAAAAGAAGAAGAAGAAAAACATCGTTTTTCTACATATCGACGCTTGCGTAATCTAATAGTCTCGTAATTGTTTCAAACCGGTTTAAACTGGTTAATGGCTTAAATTAATTAAGACAATTCATAAGAATTCAGAAAATGTATAATTTGAAAATCAAATTATAACATTAGTTGGCGATAAATCGCCAAATGTGACAAACTTCTGCATTATTTTCTAATAATCTTATTTTAATTAGTTGAAATTATCCCTGAATCAACAATCTTTATCGATTAAACAAACAATATTTAAATTTGTTTAGTTTATTTTTAAAAAACGTTACGCGAGTTAGGCAATAACACTGTGATTTCCAAGGGAAATACTACAACAGCAGACGATAGATAATTCAAAAGCTATTCAGTGAAAGCCGACTACAAAATAAAACTACATTAGCAGACGATAGATAATGGAAAAACTATACTGTGAAAGACTCCAAAATAAATAAAAGAGATAAATCACCAATTTGTTCCTTACGCATTTGGAGGCTTCAGCGATTTGTTGCCTTCAAATCGTTTCAAAAACCTCAAGCCAAAACAACATCATGTTCTCACACGATAATATCAGTTAATAAAACTAACACTTACATTTCAATTGTACATCTTAAATTCTATACTATTATTATTATATTCATTACCCATTCACAGCCTTCTTAATGTTAGTAAGATCCAATTCATTACGTTAATATTTATTATATATCTTGTCAAGCTTTTTTATTTACTTATTTTGAGATATAAAATAAACTTTATTTTTACAAATTCGAATGGATGGTCGCTATTGTCTTCCTTCTTTAAAGAAATGACAGAGTGACTGTTTCATGTTGATTTTACTCAAATATATACGTTTTCTGGTATTTTGAACTTTTTTGAAAATAAAAGGAATATGGCGCAGGCACAAATTAGACTGAATAACAAAAATGCCGGATAAGCATAATTTCTATAAATACTGACTTCCGATATATTAAAAACCCATAAACGTTATAAACAGCTGTTTTATATCAAAAATCTGCTTTAAGTAATGTTTTCTGAGATCTAATTATAGATCATGGTTTCACAAAAGTTTGCATGTCTAAAAATTTTATTGAGAAACAAATCCAGGTATAAAACAATTCAGTTATAAGAAAAACTTATACTTCTTAAATTAATTCAACTAATAAAATAATATGTATTGTATACTATGAATATATGAAGCTTTAAAATAAGAAAAGCATTAACTTAAAACATAAGTTTCACTCTTTCAAAAATTCTTTAAACTTATTTTATTTCACGTTAATATATGATTGCATTAACGTTGAAAGATAAACTTAAGAATTAAAATCAAAGCTGACAATTTACTGTTTCTGAAAAAACCCTAAATAGATGTTTGACCTTTTAGTATTTTCCCACGGCATAGTGTATCCTTATTTGTTCAAGAAGTACTTTATTTTTAACTACGTCAGATAATGTGGATGTCGGATTATAGAGAATCTGCTTTATTTCCGTATAAAAATTCTACTGTATAAAAGTTTTTAAATCATAAATGTAAAAAACAAATCAAGCTTTATAAGTTCAAAGCTCATTAAATCTTTAAATAATGAACAAAAAGCAAATAAAGTGCAAAATTATCAGACCATGTTGAAAACAAAAAATAGAACTGAATAAATACTTTAAAGGTTTCTAGAAAAATAACAAAAAGAAAATAGATGCAACTTTACATACGGCAATCTCAACTAACAAATGTCACTTTAGAAAATGTAAAAACTGAAGAAAATGGCTGAAGAAATTACTGAACAGCTATTATGATTTATTTGAATCAATAACACCTTTTTTAAACTATGTTCTTTACATAGGAAATTTATGAATGGTATTCAGAAAGAATGAGTTGATGGATTCTGTTAAAAATAATCAACTTAAAAGGTGAGATAATTTAAACGGAGAAAATACCGTTAAAAGAAAATTAAATCAAACTCAAATTAGAAAGTCTACCTTTATTTAGAAAAAGAAAAAGGACCTGACATTTAAATCGTAATGCTTGAATGTTAATCAACAAAATTATATTTGTTATGGAAGTCGGCTCTAAGAGGCATAGATATTAAGCCACACTTTCAATGTAAAATTAATCGAATTGAGTTAAGACGTACGATTACTAGCTGTAACAATTTTGAGATATTAAAGTCTATAAATATAACTGTGACTTGATGCATTGAAGATTCTATGTTTAGATGCATTTTTGAATTTCGTGCATCAATCTTCTGAATAAAACTTTAATTGAATAAAATTTTGTAAGAGCTCACAATTTATCAAAATATTTCCTGTTTAATGATTGATTTAGAAAACGATTATTGGCTGAAGCGCCTATTAGTAAAACTAAAGAATATGTTACAGATTTTTCATCAATTTTTACTAAGTTGGGCCAAACAATAGGAAACGCACCAAAAAATTAATTAAACTATGTAGTTAAATTACCATATTTGTTAAATTATCGCTTTTAAAAAATTACAATTTGACGATTGTACTTAATTCTTAATTGTTATTTATTAATTATTTAAAAATCATTCTTTAACTAATTAATTCTTTATTATTATTTAAAAGTCATTCTTTAAGTAATTAATTCTTTATTATTTTTAAATCATTCTTTATTATTATTAATTATTAAAAAAACATTCTTTATTATTATTAATTATTTTTAAAAAGTCATTCTTTATTTAATTCTTTATTATTAATAATTATTTATTTAATTCTTTATTATTATTAATTATTTAAAAAACATTCTTTATTTAATTCTTTATTGTTATTAATTATTTAAAAAATAATTCTTTATTGAATTCTTTATTATTAATAATAATTTAAGAAATCACTCTTAATTTAATACTTTATTATTATTAATTATTTATAAAATCACACCTTATTCAATTCTTTATTATTATTAATTATTTATAAAATCACACCTTATTCAATTCTTTATTATTAATAATTATTTTAAAATTACGAATTACTTATAATAATTATTGCCAATGGTGCTAATAATTGCATCAATTTAGCACTCGAACATTTATAAATTGCTACATATTCCTGACCTCATAAAATTTCTAGCACGAGACTTTAATGCTACGGTTTCCATATTGGTACAGAGAAAGATAGCAACTAAGTCTTTTATTTCTTTGTTTATTTCTTTTACGAACTTAATGTCCGAATGATCAAATATTGAACTCATAAAAGCGGCGCAAGCATGGAATCATTAAAAATGACACTAAAAAGGCAATATTCAGCAAATCCATGTACTCGGATCTTTTTTCATCTGAACAATGATAGATCTTCCCAGAAAATTCTCGATTTGTGCCTAAAAATATGACTTAATTCCTAAAATTATGATAAAAACTTCGCAGAAAAACTTCTGCGGAAACAGAAAAACTCAGTAATTTATAAATAAAGATGTTTTTAAATGGTACATATATATAGCTTTTTACCATTTATAAACTTATTATTAAAAATCATAGTTAAATTTTTATATATAAACATGAACTCAAACATAAAATGACCGTTTTTCACCATAAAAAATTATTGTCAATGATAAAAATATCCTTTATGTCAATAAGAATAAGATACTACAGAACAGATTATAAAAATAATAAATCTATTGCCAATTACAAGAAAAATAATGCTCATTTAAATCATAATAAAAAAAATTTTGTAAAATGTAAAAATGAACTTACCTGTATCGTTAAGAGTTAGTGTCCACATCTCCTGAATGCAAGGCAATTTCTTTTCACATGGAAGGATGACCGCAAAACAAAGGACAAACATAATGGACGGTAAGAAAGAAAATATGAAGGCCACTTTTCGTGGTCCAGACATGTGCTTAAAATCAGTTGGAACTTCAACTTTTGGCTCTTTTTTCGCATCACTGGCTTGTACCGGCTGTGCATTGTTCATTTCAATGGATTTTTCAGTAATAAAGTTATCAGCTTTTTTGTCCAATGGTCCGAACTGAGCGTTCAAAATAACACCTTTGGAGATATCAGTTCCATTAGCTCTGTTTGAATTCACGTTTATGTCCATATTGTCCACGTTGACCACAGCCGGTGGTGTCAACTCATTCTGGTCATCATATCCGAGATTGACTCCATCCTTTCTGGCAGGTGAGCTGGTGGCATTTTCCAATTTGGCGGAATTCTTTCTACCTTGTTCTATGTCTGGCTGTTCAGGTGGATTTGGAATTTCTGCAACCATATCAGCGATGATGACAGCAGAATAACTTTCCTGACTGGTCAAACTCATACTCCTACCTGCGTTTTGTCGAGGCATCTTTAATCTAATTTGCGACAAGGATTTCCGTTAACAGTCAACAAACAAGAGTTTACAGTACGCTGAAAAATTTCAAAGAAAACGATCAACAAAAACAATCACTAAAAATAAATAAGTTTGCAGATTCTTCAGTTATAAAAATGAAGTTTGTTGTACAAGAAAGGCTTATAGTTTCTCCAAAATTACTAAAGCTCGTTGTTTTGATGATCTTTTTATTATAAAATCACTATTAATACATGTAACATTCTGTTATATTCTTACAAATGGAACAACTTTTAACTATCGGAAAATAGTTCAAGCACACTATTATTCTGATTTAGTATAAATTTATTTTTATTTAGAATTCTTTCAGAACAACGCACAGAACAAAATAATCTTTCTAATAGTAAGTTCCGCGATGTTCTGTCGATAGAAACAAAATGTCCACTACTAACATTTATCTATAACCTTCGGAACACTAATCGTTAATCACGAAAAATAAACACGCCAAGTGATCGTGCAAAGTCAAGCTGAGCTTTTAGCACGCGGATTTCTAATCACTGTAAACTACTCGTTTCTCCAGTACTGAGAACAATCAAAATAAGAACCCAGCGAGTCATTTAAAAAATGAGAAGAACAACTTGCATTTAAATGCACAAGGAGGCTTTCTCTCATTCAGTGACGTCATGTATTTTTCATCTTTTCTATCAGCTGACGGAGATAAACGAAAACGAACGTGTTATCAGGTTTGGAAGAAAAATTTTTGGCACCGTTTTTCGCTGAGGCAGCATGTGTAACTGCACGCAGTAGAGTTGTGAAAGAAGAGTGGGGGAAAAAAACTCCTGCTGATCTGGCAACAGTACAAATTGCAGCGCCCAGACTGATACATCCGAGCGGCTTTTCGTAATACCCCAAATCGAAAACGAACGCTACTCTTCGACCGAAGGACAAGGCATAAAATAAACACTGAAAGAATAGAAAGGGAAAAAAAAAGAATTGTTTTGTCATATTTCTTATTTTATTAAATAAAAAAAAGGAGACTAGTTAGTTACAAGAGAGAATAATGTTTTTTTGTAGAAAAAAAATAATTTTTTCTGGGTCTTTCTAAATGCGCTTTGTTTGTCAAAAAAAAGATGCATATTGTAAAAATAATTTTTATTATTATAAATCTTAGCAGCATGTTTGTATGAATTAATTTTCATTTATTTTGGGATTTTCTAATTCATTGATTTTTTCTCATTATAATTGTAAAAAGTTAATATGTTGAAAAATAATTTTTCTTTCTACTCACGAAAAGTTTATTTTACCCTTAAAAATCATAAATTTGAGCTTAAAATTTAAAACAATGACATTTGATTAATAAAATTTTGACATATTGAAATATTAATATATTTTAGATTTTTTTTCAAGATATTAGTTTTTAAGATTTTAGGATTCAACAGAAGATTAAATTAAACATTAATTTTAAACGTATGGAAATTTAATTGAAATATATTTATGACATTCATTTTTGAGACTGAATTTTTTTAATTGCTTTAAAATCAGTTATAAAAAAATTACCTTTTAACTATAAATTTTAATTAGATATTTAAATCCCTAAAAGAATACAGCTCGTTCAGAAGAAATTATTATCTAGATAAAAATTAATTGATTAAAGATAAAAAATACAGCTTAACAGTATTTCCTTTTTAACATATTATTTTTTATCTTTTGCTTCTTTGTTATAAGTATTGGAATAAAGAAATGTGAGAAAAATAAGAAAATGTTAAGTATATGTAACATTAAAATTCTGGAATTCTATATCTGATAAAAATTTAGTGGAAAGTTCACAATAAAAAATGATAATTAATATAAGCAAAAATAAAATTATTAACATACAAGTTTCATTATCATGGCAGATTATCTCTTTTTGATATAAATCCGCATTTAGAACACTTGCTAAATTAGATATGTTCCTTATCTAGCACAAAGCTGATAGTAGTAATTGAATGACTACGATTTACAAGGTAATTCTGAAATCTTTATTTAGCTAAGCAATATATAGCAAATATTTCTGATTTAAAATCCTATTTTATAATAATAAAATGAAACTGCTTTTCTGAGAGCTATTTTGATAGTAATTTTAATTTTGCAATAACAAAAATATCCTGCGGGATTAATTTACAATAAAAAATACTCTAATCAAAATAAAGTCCTTTTAGAATAATTCTACCGATAATAATTATAAAATAATTATTGTCTGTACTTTTTTTATTTTGTATTAATTAAACAGATTTTTAAAAATCATCGCCATATTCTATTCCATATTTGTCTTTTTTCATTCAGAAATTTTTATTTTCAAATCAATTTATACACAATTATAAAAATTTTAAATATCGTTTGTCATATTAACCATTTTTTTCATATACGCATTAAAGATAATAAAAGAAAGTTTTTTTAGAATAATTCTGGAGATAATAACTATGAAATAACTATTAAGTTACTTTTTTATTTTATATTAATGGAACAGATGTCAAAAACGTCGCCAAATTCTTTTCCCTTTTTGTCACTTTTTAATTCAGAAATTTTTTTTATTTTCAAATCAGCTTATACACATTTACAAAAATTTTAAATATCATTTGTCGTATTAGCCATTTTTTATCATTAAAGGCATAAAAATCGAACATAATTTTTTTGGAATTCTTAAGCATCATTCTTAACCAGTGCAAAGTCAAATTTCATACATGTATTGTGAAAATGATTCACGTAGCATAGAATGTATTAAAATATTCATTTTAAAACGATGTCTCACTTTTATTTGACTTTTGCATGAGCATAGCATTCCAGAATAAATTGAATTCTGAATATTATGAATTCCCATTGTGTTTCATCTGAAAATATAGGATAATTGCGAGTAAGAAAATACACACATTGGCATATTTCTAAACAAGATGCAGTTTGAATAAACTTCGGTCGATCTAGAACAGCAGAGAGTAGTGAAAATATTAGTTGTTTATCTGGCATGTTTATAAAGATAATTATATTTTATGGTTGTATTGTCATCCTGCTGAACTTGTAAATCAATCTTTAGACCTATTTTTTAAGCGAGTGTTTGAGCAAGTATATACGCATTAAAGATCATAAAAGAAGGTTCTTTTAGAATAATCCGGAAAATAATTACTATTAAATAACTATAAATTTACTTTTTTTATTTTGTATTAATGGAACAGATTTTAAAAACAACGCCAAATTCTTATCCATTTTTGGCTTTTTCTTTTGACCCACAAATTTTTTATTTTCAAATCAATTTATACACATTTATAAAGATTTTAAATATCGTTTGGCATATTAGACTTTTTTATATGCATTAATGATTATAAAAGAGAGTTCTTTTAGAATAATTCTGGAGATAATAACTATGAAATAACTATTAAGTTACTTTTTTTGTTTTGTATTAATGAAACAGATTTTTAAAACATCGCCATATTCTTATCCATATTTGTCTTTTTTTTCCATTAAGAATTTTTTTTATTTTCAAACCATTTTATACTCATTTATTAGGATTTTAAATACCGTTTGTCATTTTAGCCTTTTTTTTTCATTACAGTCATAAAGATAAAGACTCGAATATATTACTTTCAGAATTCCTAAGCAGCATTCTTAGCCGTTGCAAAGCCAATTTTCATGCATGTATAGCGAAAATGACGCACTAGGCATAGAAAGTATTAAAATATGTTCTTTATTTTAAAACAATGGACTCATTTTCTACTTTCATTTCACTATTGCATTAGCGTGATATTCCAAAATAAATCGACTTCTCAATATTATGATTCATCTGAAAATGTGTCTCATCTGAAAATGTGTGATGATTGAGAGTATGAAAGTATGCATATTCGAATGTTCTTAAAGAAGATGAAGTTCGAATAACTTCATCTGAAATGTTTACATAAAGATAGTTATATGTTATGGATGTATTGTCATGCTACTGTGTTAGTAAATCCTAATCTAGGCCTGTTTTTTAAGCGAGTACTTGAGTTGTATATGCACGTTATTTCGGAATTAATGATAAAAATTTAAATATAGAATAATTTTAAAATAACGAGAGAATGAAATAACTGTATTACGAAATATTCCTGTCCGTTTTCTAGTTTTATATGTATACATAATTTCTGTGTGTATGTGTGTGGATTAGCGTGCGTCTGCGTGTGATTCCGAAAGGCAGACCACTGAGCTCAGAATTAATTTAGAACAAATATCGAAGGTTGGGAAAACGCCACACCGAATTTATTTTTAGAAATTTCAATTAATTAAAAAGTAAAATTTTTCTCTTTACTGTGATAATTTCTGAAAATATTATCATACAAAAATGGATTTTGCACGAGCTCATAATATAGTAAGAAACCTGAGGCATAAAAGAATCATTTTTTTTCTTCAAAACATGAAAATCTTGCAAATAAACAAACCCGTAGCAGCATGTCCAAGCTATTCCTTATAAGTAAAAGTGATCATATGTTTTGGATGCTTTCTATCGACGGATTGAAGTCAAATTTCACCTATACAGTGAACTCCTAAGTATCCGGTTGGTGAGTATCCGGCTTCCCTACTATCCGAACTAGTTTTCTTTTATCGTAATTAAATGAGGAAGGCAAGGCGTCTATAAAGTTATCTATCAAAGATTTTTTCAAATCCTAAAAATTGTAAGTTTTAACTCTTATCTATTGTAAGTTTTAAGTACTCTTATCTTAGGGTTATCTATTCATACCTATATAGTCATTTGTAAGAGAAAAATAAAATCAGTTTCAGCCAGTTTTTTTAAGAATTAGGCCTACGACTTAAATCAATGTTTTGTTTATGTTTCCTGCATTTAAGTTGCATTTTACAGAATTTATGTTGGGCAAAGAAATGAATTAGTAGAACTCCGGCCTATCTGACCTTTTTATTATCTGGCTAGTCCTTCTGACACATTAGGCAGATACTCGGGAGTGTATTGTAATTACAGTTTTAGTAACCTAATGACGTACCAAATTTCATTACCTACGTCTTTTTAATTTTGAGCTATCATGTTTACATGCATGTGAAAGCAAGGATGATCAACCCATTGACAAATTACATTCAAAATTTTATATGTATTTACATTTTAGATGTTTAAACTGTATTCTAAATTTTATCTCTCTCTTTGTATTTTGTAGTTACTGTGTTCTCTTGCATTTGAAAGACACACAAATAAACTTTCTGACAATGGATCTCGTCCAGATTTTGATACCGGTATACATTTTAAATGCTTAATCTAAATTTTAGCTATTTAAATATAATGTTTCATAATTATCGTTTTCAATAGTTGCTGAATATACAGAAAGGATTGAAAGGATTTTGTTCAAAATTTAATATATAGCTACAAATTTTGTATAAAGAACACTTATTTAATTTCATCAGTCGAACTCAAAGTGCCTTTGAGTTTGTGTTTTCGGACTCAGAAAAACATGAAATGCAGAGCTTTGTCAAAATCTCAAGTTCGAATTTTTTGACGTTTACAATCCTACCTCTTTGTTCATATTTCGCATACGAGAAAGTATAAAAAATCTAGACATTTTTTTCTGTAAATTACGTGAAAAAATTCATCGCGCATAGAATAGAATGGCTGATGCAATCGTGGAATACATGCATAACAAATAAAACATAAAGGAAGATCGCAAGACAAAGTAAAGATGTAGCATTTACGTTAATTGACGCTAATTAGATTATCGTAAAGTTTCAGTGGTAAACTAGAATATTTAATTATTTAAAATTTTGTCTCGAATAGAAGAACAAAAGTTTTAAGTAACTTGTGAAAAGAATCAGTGGCAAGCAATAACCGTAGTTTAATATTTAAATATTTAATTAAAATTAAAAAATATTTTACTTTATTCAAAAAAATCTGTTTTAAAATTTGTGTCATATTTCATAAATATTTACCATAATTTTATTCATAATTTTTATACAACTGTATCTGACAATAAGGAAAAAATTATGATTTTCTGAAATAAAAAAATTAGCATTTTTGGAATTTTTAGTAATAAGAATTAATTTATCCTTTTTATTTTAACGATTTCGATCTCATTTTCAGTTATGCAAGTAATTGTTTAAAAAAATAAAAAAAAAATTATAAAACCTATTAAGTTATTTTCTATTAGTGTTTAAAGTTCAAATTTTATTTTAATAAATCTTAATGTCAGTGTTTTTCTTAAAATATAAATCACAAATAGACAACATCTATTCATTTTTCATTTAGAAATGATCAGCTTACAGGTACCGAAATAAAAATTTCAAGCTTTCCATAGATTTATTGATTATTACCTGGCCTTGCAGAGAAAAATGGCAACAAGAATCACCAGAAGCGAAACGGTTTTCAATTAAATATTTATCATGTTCATCTGCAAACGGTATATTCGAAACGCGTTGGGAAATTAAACCATTGCAAGTAAATTGTACTTCTTTAAAGAGATTACTGTTTTAAAACGTTTCGTTTGTTCAATGAAAATTCTGCTTATCTAATTTATCAACTCGCTTTCTGTTCCCAAAGAAAAAATAAAATAAAAATAAAGAATGAAGAAGAAAAAATATTTTAAGAAATCGTTGTTTTTATGCTTTATTTTTTCAAAAATATATAAATCATAAGTATTTTTAAGGATTAAAAGTTTTAAATTTAACACACAGAGCAGTCAATAACTGAACGATTTTGAGATTTTGCTCTATAAAATAAATCGTTTGTTTTGTCTAGTTAAGATTTATCTGCTATATTTTATAAGAATTACATCACATTAAAAAAAATGAAGAAAATTTCTTAATGCTAGAATAAATGAAAAACAGCTATAAAAATAAAATTAAAAACAATTCATAAATAAATAAACATTAAAAATAAATGAATAATAAACTTAATAAAAACCAAATTCACATTGATGATAAGTAGCAAAATATCAATGAATCTGAATATTGTTAGTTTTGAAAAGTCAGTATCTGATAAATTTCTCGGAAAAAGAAAAAAAAAAAAAGGTTTTATATATAAAGAAGATTAAATATTTTTAAATTGTAAATCTATTAGAAAAATTCAGGTTGATGTTGATTTGATGTTTGAAGTAGGAATTCAAACACGTGATGAAGAAAAACAATAAAAAGCACTTTACATTCTATTTACACACAGTTATGTAATTTTAACTTTCAAAACTGTTATTTTTTTTATTTTGTTTCCAAAGTACCGTTTGATTTTAACATTAAGTTTACGAATTCTAAAATTAAGAATGAAATTCTGCTTTATAAATAAACATGAATCATTCATAATTGAACAACGAACAAATCAGTCAAAACTCAAATTCATTTTAAATACGAATTACGAACGATTGTTTACCCACAGGATAGCGTAAACAGAAGACATCCGAGTAATCTAAATTTAACATTTGTTCGAAATAAACATTTGTTTGTTTCATTCTACGGAAGGAAGATTAAGCAGTTTAAAATTTTGAAAATACGTTAAATAAATAAATATGTTAGAAACTTTCAAAAGCACGAGCATTATATAAAAAAAGAATTACATGTATTTATTTAATTTCTTTCATATTAATAACAGCGGTAAGTTTTTCGTGAATTTTCGCTCATTCAGTTATATGCTTGAGTGTTCTTCTGTTGTTTACTTGATATTTTTTAACTTAACTATCAGTTAATCGAATAAAAATAGTTTGAATAAATATTCTATATTTTAGTACAATGATAAAAGCATTTTTAAAACCTATTTTTATTAAACTAATAATTAAAACTATTTACCTTAGCACAATTTTCCACCACGTTAGCTCACCCTCTAATGTAAATTTCCTGTCTGTCACTATGAAATGAATAACTTCGAAACGGTTTGTGCTTTTGCAGCTGCTTTGTTGTACAATTACAGAACATCATGAGTAAACAGTTTGAATTAATTTTTCTTCTACTGAAGTATGAACATTGGGATAAAAAGAAAATTCACTGAGCACCTGTTTAACCTTGCTTTCCTCATTGTCATATTCTAAATATTAATCCGCACTTATTATTTTGTGAAATTCTCTTTTCTGTCACAATCTGTATTGCATTTTGTAAAAGGATTTTAAATACAAAACGCTTCGAACCTGGAGTTACAACAGAGGTAAAACTTTTAAAGTAATACATTATTTAGAATAAGTAACTATGATTTAAGTAACTACATTTATTGTAATACTACTTAAATCAAAACTAATTATTAAACTAATTAATTAATTTAATAAATAATCAATTTTATATCTCAATCAATCAACAAAAATTAAGTTTTCTGTTTTGCTTCTAAAACGATGAAATTGGGAGGAGTGGGGGGGGGGCATTCATAAATCTCAAAAAGTCTGTAGTATTTCAATTGGTATTCAAATGCAACTGCTCGTGCATTTCGTGAATCAAATATAAATTTCCACGTTGTGTTAACGTAACGATATATTTTTAAAAATTCGTCAGCAGCAAGGAAAAAGCAATTGTGAAATAATTTTGTTTAACCTCATTCACATGTTTTTCATTTTTAAAAAATTTTGAGCTTTTAAGAGCGATTTCAAAAATTATACACATATTGCACAGAAATTATACATTCTAATTTAAATTTCCGATTACTAAATTGAATATTTCTTATAGAAATCCTATGGAATAATGACTATTTTAATTATATAAATATAATTATTTCTACTTTTAAATTTCTAATCACATCTGATGCAGCAAAATATATGACGAATGATAGCTAAAAAATAAAAAATAAAAAAAATAAATGGAAATAAAAAATATTTGGAATAAATGAATGAACATTTAGAACGATGTTCTGCGATTTGCTTGTCATGTCTGTAACAAGCATATATCCTGCATATGTTTCTTCATATAATAAATTATTTCGAAATTAAAAAGCATTTGTATGGAGCCTTCAGTTGCTGATAAAGAATGGAGGGAAGCTTGTTTACCTTTATTAATGAATAAAATGAATTTTTTTTGTAATTGTAAAATAAAGTGGTGCATCATTTCATGTCTACTTATAAGTAGAAAGCAATAATGATAAGAATAGTATATACTTGAATAGTATATAGTTAAAATTGAATAAAAATGAAATGCAAGAATAAAGCCCAAAAATAATAAAAGTGGGTTAATTTCTCAATCAAATTAATGTAATAAGCTTTCCCTGTATCGATAAGCTCTTAATTTTAACATTAAAATTAATGCTTCTTTTAAATGATAAAAAAATATATTCATTTTCATTTCTTTCGTTCAT
The DNA here is from genome assembly GCF_947563725.1 of Argiope bruennichi. Taxonomy (NCBI): domain Eukaryota; kingdom Metazoa; phylum Arthropoda; class Arachnida; order Araneae; family Araneidae; genus Argiope; species Argiope bruennichi. The sequence continues at coordinate 113,610,465 of NC_079156.1, forward strand.
ACAATAAAATTTTCCCTTTTGATGCTATCAGAGTAAAGACAATTCTAGCTCGAATGCAATTTAAACAAATCTTTCATTGTTCTTGAATATTTCTTGGCGGAAAAGAATCAAAACGTCCCCCAGAAAATTTCACTCTGAATATTTCATCATGTATGAAGTTACAAACGATTTTAATATGTAGATTGATGCTTCAAAGATTATTTTAAAATATCACAAAAATAAAAAATATATACTATTACTGATGTCCAGAATTTTGTTTCGAATCACTTAATCATAATTTTCAGATTCTTGAAAAAAATTTAAAACTAGTCATTTTACCCGAAAGATTTCCAAAATTAGAATTAAAATTCCTATCACCAATATTCTTATTCCATTATAATTTTCACATTTTTTTTGCGTGTAATCTTATTCGAGCATTTTCTAATTTAAAACAAGAACAATCAAAATATTTTCTTTTCCGTTGTTTTTTAATTAAGTATTTTTTCTAATGAACTCAAAGATTTTGTTTGCTGATCAGTAGCAGCTAAATCAGACCCCGGTGAGAAATTTTATTTTTTAGCTGACTTGTCAAGCCAAACTAGGAAATCATAAATTATGAAAATAATTTTTATATAATTTAAATTCTAATTTTATCGTTTGTGCCATACAAACTTTCTAACTTCATTTTTCTTCCTTTTTTAATTTTCTTTCTTTTCAACAGACGATAAAAATTTGTTTAAATTTTTATCGTCTTTTATCGTTTAAATTTTTATCATCTGTTGTTCACTATGTAGTATTACTGTCATAATGTGAAAAAAATAACATACAAAATGAATAATGTTATTTTTACTTTGTTTTCATAATTTTTTTATTATGATTTTTAATTTCGTTCGTATTCGTCTAGTCAGGAACAATGCTTTGCGGATTTTATTAGATTATAATAATATTCCAAACAATTAATTACACCAAATTAATTATTTCCCTGTAATTTCAGGATATTGGTTTCGGAATGAAAACAACCAACAAAAGCCGATTGTCTTACAGGTAAATTATTTTTCTTTCGATTCTGCTTTGTTCTCACTTCCATTCATAATTCTTTTTTTGGAATAGGCGTTTTTTCAAGCTGATATAACTACTCGTATAAAAAACATTGTGATCTTCTTAATATTAAACATCAAGCGTTTCATGAATTTTCATGTTTTAGACCTCCCTGAGTCTCTAAAAAACAAAAAGGAAAAAAATAATTTTCGAATTATCTCTGACTTTTTATGTGCATGTGAAAAAGATAATTTAGGAAAAAATTATAATGAGAATAGAATTTGTCATGTTTTACTCCCCAAAAAATAACAAAGAAACAAACCTATCTCTAATATATAAAAATCTCGTGTCACGGTGTTTGTGTTCGTACTCCACCGAAACGGCTCAACTGATTTTTATGAAATTTTTTATGTGTATTTGGTAGGTATGAGAATAGGTCGTAAAGTATATTTCATAACGCTAGGTAATTAGGGTGTCCCTATCCACGTTCAATGTACGCTTATGAGATCAACGCTTGCTTAAAATTATCGCCACTGTAGCGTATTGTCGAACAAGTCCAGCTAAAAATAAACATGCGCGTCCGAATGCTACAAGATCCATCTGCTGACACATCCTCGAACCAATTGTTAGATATAGGCGATGGAAAAGTTGCTGTCTATGAAAATACTGGATGCATAAAATGGCCCACTCATTTCTGCACTATCATCGATTCACAAAATACTACATTGACAGCATATTTCCCGATGTACGCAATACATAAATCATGCGTGGCTGGCAGAAAGAGCCATTTTGGCAGCTTAAATGTGGACGTTGATGATTTAAACTTCAAGATACAGCAGTCGTTGCCAGGTGACTTGGTATCATACAAATCGATCGATACAGTTTGCGATACTGACGAAGCTGTAAATTATCCAACAGTGTTTTTGAACTCACTGCATTTGTCAAGCATGTCACCACACCTTCTACGACTGAAAGTTGGATCTTCGGTTATTTTACTTCGGAATTTGAACCCACCATGGCTGGCTGTGTAATGCTGTACGCGATTAGTCATTAAAAATTGATGAAAAAAGTTATCGAAGTCACCATTTTGAATGGCAAATTCCGAGCTGAAAATGTTCTGCTGCCACGAATTCCAATGATTCTCACAGACGTGCCAAGTGAATTCAAACGCGTACAATTTTCTATTAGATTGGCATTCGCAATGGCAATCAAAGTCGCAAGGCCAAACGATGTCTGTTTGCGACTTCGATTTGGGCACACTACGTTTTTCACACGGACAATTATGCGTGGCATGTTCTCGCGTGGACAAACCATCGAGCTTATTTGTGTTAGCTAAAGACGGACTGACAAAAAATATCGTGCACTCAATTGCTCTTCGAAATGAATATTGATTTTCTTTATTTCATTTTTATACTTTAGGATAAAAAATATATTATTTTTTCCTCTTTAAGTTTAACTTTTAAGAAATCAAACAATGTATATGTTCGTTACGTTAATGAAATACATTGTATTGAGAAAATGAATGGTTGGTGTTTTTTTGACTTTATCGGCGATCATCGTCCACAGCGCTCCATTCCTCTTTCTGTCATAGATTCCATCCCCACACACTTACAATACATTCGTTATATTTAAATTAATAACCAAAATATTCATTAGAAATAATTTATATGGCAGAACAACGTTTGCCGGGTCAGCTAGTATTTGTATAAAAATTTAGATAATCCTTCGAGGGAAAGAATATTATTCCTAAGAAAATATTGAATTTTCAACACATTTTTATAAATCTCGAGTTCGAATTCGATCGTATTCAACGAAAACTCGAGTTCGAATTCTTCAATGATTGCAATACTTTCTCTTTACTTCATATACGAAAAAGTAAAAATCGTTTTATTGCATTCCGAGAAAAATTTTGAAAAATTCATTAAAATCCCGAAACTTGGATATTTTGATGAGTAAATTATCTATCAACGTTTACGAGAAAATAAGTAGCAATATTGGCAAAATAATTTGAATACCTTTAAAGATTTTAGTATGATAATGTTTATACCTAGCTATATACTATCTGTAAATTGTGACTTGCGAAATACATACTGCAGAGCATTCTACAGCGCCGACTAATGATGTGAGAGCTATCAAATTTAGCGCGAATAATATTTCTTAAACTATAAATTCCTTCAAAAAATATTTTTCAGAATTTATTTAAATTTTTCATCTAAAAGTACTAGAAATGCAGGGTTTTTTAAGAATAATTTTAGAGTGTATTATTATCTTTGAAGACCATTTTCACAGTACCTAAATGCATTAAATTAGCTTTTCAAAGAAACCAATTTTATTCAATATTATTTTGTCTATATATCTATGTTTGTGAATTTTTTAAGAATAATTATATTTTATAGCTGCATTTGTCATTGTTTCAGTTATTGTGTTTATACAAACAAGTTTTGTGATTATATGAATTAAAATCATACATTTTGTTGATGCTAAGTGATTTAGAGTAACTTAAAAAAAACGCATTCATATTATATTGTTCCGAATTAAGAATTCGAATATCCTTTAATCTGTTGATGGTGGTTAATGACAGAATATTCTGCTGTATATCAATCTAAGAGAAATTACTTTTGTCCGCAGCTTGAAAGTATTAATTCTTCTGGGTAAGAAAATATTTAAAAAAAAACGCTCTATTTTTTTTTTTTTTGGTGCAATAGAATTAAATTACTCGATTATTAACTTTATGGCCTAAAATCATAAAAAGAGCCTTTTTTTTTTCTTGCCTTTGATGATATTTTTATCAATAATATTTTCCAAGGTCCTCATACTAAACCTTCTTCTTAGCTGCTTTATTTCTTCCATGTCGATTTGCTCTAATCACGAGTTTCTTATTTAATTTACCGTTATTACATATCCGAGGTTATTTCCTCCATAACGGCGCTAATGACGATGTACGTAACGCTTTCGCCTTTCTAATTGCTACGCGCAGACGATATTGACCCACATTTGTATATTCGTGCAAGAACAATACTGAACGAGAAGTAAAAAAAATCTTTAGAGATTCTTTTTTCTTCCGGAGCTCCATGAGACATTCACATGTTGCTCAACAGTTTGTGACGCTGTAGTTCGAATCGTAGCGTTCGGTAATACTATTTTTTCCCCAAAATCTTTTTTTTTTTTTTCCTCCATTCTATTTTAATAAACGGGTTTTTTTTAACATTCCCTTTTGCAAGAATTGTCTCTTTCTCTTTACAGAATGCATCATATTTCTCTATTTTAAAAATAACTATTACTTATTGACTGTTGAGATGTCAAAAAAATGATATATCTGTCTTGTTCCATTTTAAAAGCAAATTATTCTATTCTTTTCTCTATTTTCAAAATTCCTACAATGTACTGATTGCCAAACCTTCTCAAGAAATAAAAATGGATATTTTTAGCATTCTAAATATGATTTAAATTCATAATTATTAAAATAAATAAATACTATAGATCAAAACTTGATAAATATACACGCATATTTACAGTGACATATGCGTTTATTTTAGTTTAGTAATATCAATGTCACGGTTTGAATCAGAATGAGGAGTATTTAACTCGTAAATTATAACTGTGGGTAGATGAAAAGGACGACACCTGAGTTTACACCTCCCTATTCAAGCTTCCATGCCATACCTACGATTAATAAAATAGGAAATGTAACTCTTTCATTTATTTTCATTATGCATTAAATGTAATTTTTTTACTAACCAGATCTCCATTTATTAATTACATCTGTACAAAGAGGTATTGTCATTGACAAAAATTCGCCATCGAGTATTTTGATGGATCATAACATTTTAGACCTCTTTGATTCTGAAAATATATATATATATATTTAGTCCTTTTTTATATGTTGCTATATTTCAAAAACTAAATTAGTTGAACAAAAGAAACTGGGCATACGATCATTACATCAAAATTGCAGAATTCTGCCAATTTCTCGGAGGAAATTTATCAAAAGGAATGTGTCCATCCAAGCGTCTGTAAACTCAGATAACTCAGAAATGAAACTGACTAAAAAAGTTGTAACTTAATGTGAAATTTTATTACTAAAAGTATAAATTTATTGCAAATATTGGCATCAATTCATCAACGGATAAAAATATTTTTTCGTATTTATGTAAGCAAAATAGGTCATAAAAGCTTTGTTTTAGCATTAAGCATTAGTTAAGCATTTTGCTTAACTTCTTTATTTACAACTATATGCACTCCTTTTGCGGTGAGTAGTTCATATAATACATGGCGGATTGCGGTATTGCATTGCAGTTGGCTTTGTTAAGCCTTACAAACTGAAGTTGCTTACAGCTTCTGCCGGGATGGAGAGCCGATGCGGGTCAACGTTCTAATGAACCCCTCGACTAAGACTCGCTCGGAAGGGCGGGTAATGGGGTTGACTTAATTTTAAGATTGGCAAGTTTGGCGTTAAGCTATATTCGCTTGAACAGCCCTGATTTATATTTTTCCATAATAATTATAAGGATGTTGAAATTTTAAATAATTGATTAATCCAGTTTCATTAATTAATAATTAATCCTGTCTTTATTCCTAATATTTCAGTTGACTTTATAATCAACGGCTTTAACTATGACTTTGTGCAACGCTTGCATTAGTACTCCAGCGGAAATGGTTAATCAATAAATAGTAACATCACGAATTGCGTATCAGTTTCGTAAAAATGAAGCAATAATATTATTCAATCTTTAAAAAAATATATAAAATATTTATTAAAAATGGATTATGTATATTAAAACCAAAAAAGGTGGCATAGGGATGGCGCATCTTCCCCGTGATCTGAGTGTCCTGGGTTCGAGTCCCGGTTCAGGCATGGTTGTTCTTCCTGTTCTATCTGTGAGATGTGTGAATGTGCCCCCATGTAAAAAGGGACTGTGCAAGCGAATGTGATGCGTGAGTAGCTAAGACGTACTCTTGGCTCTTGTTGGCGCTACTAAAAAACAAGAGACGCACCCTCGGCTTAAAATCAGTGACTTCGTCAGCGAGCTTGTCCATGGCAAGTGCAATTGGAAACAACAAAAAAACTAAAAAAGGCAGGATTGTAAAAGTTTCGAACATGAGTTAAAATAAAATATAAATTTCAATTTTTTTTTTTTTTAAACTTTTTTGTATATGAAAAGAAAGTATTGTAAGAATCAAAAAATTGAATTCGAGAACTTCGTTTCCAGAAAAAGTTTTTCTTTGAATCAGAAAAATGCATTTTTGGAATTATGTCTGTCTGTCTGTGAACATAACTAAAAATGCTTTACGCAAGATAAATGAAAATTTTGCGCTTGGACTTTACTCCGAATTTATGGATTTCTGTCAAATTTTGAACTAAATCCATTCAAAGGAAAGCTGTCTGTCCGAGTAAATCGATAACTACAATATGTATAAAGTGACATATATAAAATTTGGTACATAGAATTAAAATCTGAAACATAAGTTCTTACGAAATTCTAAACTCAATATTTCAGAGGATTGATTGTCTCCCAATTTGTAGGTTCTATCCTTGAAACTCCAATGACTCAAATAGGTAATGATTTAAATAAATAAAATTTAGTATGTAATCTTGTGCCTGCAGTTGTAATTCTATGCCAAATTTTGGTTGCAATGGGTCGGAAAAAGAACTCTAAAGTATATATTCGACTTTCGGTTATTTGCATATTACATATATTTGAGATTTATCGCCAAAAATAGCACAATAAGTGCAGTAAAATGCTAGATTCCACTCCAAATATCTATATTTCATAGCTCTTTTCGCTAATTCTATGACATTCGTGGTCTAACTCAAGGCTCACAATTTTATGCGGAGAGATGAGAACAATACCTTTGTTAGAAAGTATGTGAAAATGTTTTCGGGAAACTAGTCCCATTGCTTTAGTTCTTGTAATTCAGTTTTCAAATTTACATTAATCGAACTTTCTTTATTACGAATTGTTTCAATGAAACAGTGCGATTTTTTAAGAGACTCGTAAGAACTTTTGTTAGAGAGCTGTTCCAGAGATACAGCTCTCGCTGTTTTCGCTTTTGTCACTTAATTTTCAAATTTCTATTAATCGAGTTTTCCTTATTACGAATTTTTAAAATTAAACAAGGAAAAGACTTTTTAAATAAGGACGATTATTTCTATTAATCGAGTTTTCTTTATTATGAATTTTTAAAGTTAAACAAGGAAAAGACTTTTTAAATAAGGGCTTGATAAAACCTTTGTCAAAAAGTATGCAAAAATGTTTTGAGGAGGCAAGTCCCGTTGCTTATACTTTTGTCGCTTTATTTCCGAATTTCTGTTAATGGAATTTTCTTTATTACGAATTGTATTAAATGAAACAATACAACTTTTTTCAAGACATTCGATAGCATTTTTATTAGAGAATATTCCAGAAAGAAATACATCTCTCGTTGCTTTCGTTTTTGTCACTTAATTTTCAAATTTCTATTAATCGAGTTTTTCTTGTTACGAATTTTTAAAATTAAACAAGGAAAAGACTTTTTAAATAAGGACTTGATAAAACTTTTGTCAAAAAGTATGCAAAGATGTTTTGAGAAGACAAGTCTCGTTGCTTTAACTTTTGTCTCTTAGTTTTCGAATTTCTGTTAATGGAATTTTCTTTATTACGAATTGCTTTAAATGAAACAATACAACTTTTTCAAGGCATTCTATAGCTCTTTTATTAGAGAACAAGCCAAAAGGTTCTAGAAATGTAGCTCTTGTTGCTTTTGTTTTTGTTATTAATTTTCGAATTTCTATTAATAGAATTTTCCTTGCAACGAATTTTTCAAATGAAACGATGAAACTTTCTTAAGTACAATCTCGACAGTTTTTATAAATAATTCTTATGTATCTTTTTTTTCTGAATCCAATAATACAAAGGTTCCATCTTTCTTGCACCTTAAAGTGGACTCGGATGTTGTCCCTGAAAGTGGACTCCCTTCTCCCCAAAAATCAGAATCATTGGCCTCAGCATTCAAACGAATAGGTGATATTTTTAGACAAAGTTTAGCATATCATTTAATATTCTACAGTGCCTGAGCATTTGGACAGATGCCTCTACAAAAAAATAAGCGAGGCTGCTTAAACAAAATACCTTTAAAGCAAAACGTAAATGAATATAAAGGCATATTAAGTATCTACAGTTTTCAGACCTTGCTTCTATTTTTGCCGCATCTATTTATTAAGAAGTCAGAAAATAAGTGGGTTTTTTTTAGAGATCTCTGTTGATTCAGACAAAGTGAATGTTTTGCGACAATTCCACCATCTTATGCAATAAAAGTGTCATTTGTATGAAGGACGATTCAGAAGGCCCAAGTAACTATAAAAATCTGTACATTAGACCTTTTACGGATATAACGTCATTGATATATTGCGTACACGGTGAAACTGTTTTCAGCAAAATCAGCATTATCTTATTATATATAAAAAAATTTTGTTAACATTGCGTTTTATTCATTTCTTGATTTGTAGATAGCGAGTCATCTAACACATGATATTTGAGGTTTGTTTTGCCAGTATTGCTTGAAAGATTTAATGAAAATTATTAAAACGTCGTGTAAGTATTTATATTGGAACTGACGATAAAATGGAGACAAAAAGGAAAAAAATAAATAAAGCTTTAATTAATAGGAAATGAGTTTAAAACAATATTATTTGTTAATTCCACTTTTAGGTATATCATTTGTGGCAACGTTAATAAATAGCTTTCTAGTTTGTTTACCTTTTTCGAGTAATGGAAATTTTTCGTCTCTCGATTAAATTACTATCCAAGATATTATCTCTTACTATCAAAAAACCTCGCTTCAAATTTATTAAAATAGCAATAGGTATCAAGAAATTTTTGGCGATTTTCATTCATTCTTTCATTCACAAGGTTTAAAAATAGAAGATAAGTCATTGCCCGGATGATTATCACCTCAGCTTCACTGAATAAATTTGGACTTCATAACAGCCTCAATTGTAACAAGGAAAATGACATGACATGTTCTCATGCACTGTTTGAAGTATTCAACTTAAAGAACAAACCTAACCTCCAGAGTAAGGTTCGAAGTACTTTCAATCATCAAGAAATTTCGTCTCTTAAAATTTTGGGGTAAAAGTGAATTTTAGTGTGCCCCTTGCTGCGCCAACAATGCCAAGTCGCCAATGAAGATAGCGGACAAAATAAACAAATACTTCCGTGGAACAGTTACGGTTACCATTTACCGCCATATAATTAGGACTTTTTACTGATAAGTATTTTTTTTTTCAGACTGCCCGGTGCCTCCCACAGATGCCTTAAGCATCTGTAGAAGGCAGCGGTCAGAATTTTTTAACTTAAAAAAATATCTTACGGCTTTGCTAGCAGCGGGAGCGAGGACCTAGTAACTTCGCTAGCACATTGAACATAAGAACTGTGTGGATAACACGAACAGTACATAACCAAAAGAAAGGACAGAACGGAGGAAGAAGTAATCGAAACATTCTCCATACAAAATTTCAAACATGCATCCTTTTCCCAACTTCATCAACTCGTAATATATATATATTTCACTCACTCTTCATCCATTCTGCAGGTCCGAAATACTGTCTTCCATCCCATTTACCCGACATCCATTCTTGCACAATTGTCGACATAACAAATTATGAAGTTAACCAACCGTTAGAGCACCAAAAGAATTACGAGAACTGCGAAGAATTAATTCCATTGCAGCTGTCTTTTAAAGTGAGAATGCAGAGGATTTCGTAAATTAAGAATTCAGACGATTTTTTGAAGCGCATATTGACAATTAAAAATTGCAAAAGAATAAATATTTTCTGTTCGTATTCACATTAAAAAAGAAAGAAAGAAAAATGCTGTTTTAATTACAAGCTTAACTGTCTTTATTTAATAAACTTTTAATTATAATAAAGAACAAAAAATCTTTAATCGATATTTTTTTAATTTAACATTTTTTATAATATAGTTGTAGTTCATGTACAACTTAACCATTGCAAAATGTAGTAAAACAAAACAGCATTAAGGTTGCTGGAAGAGCGTTCCGATGGGTTGCCATATTGGCGACAAACTCAGGGGCACATTATTCTTCACTTCACCCTAGAAAACGCCTTGCATGACATTGGCATACAATAGTTAAAAAATATTTAACTTTGGCGGCGGGAATTGTTACCGAAGAAATCGAGTCATTTTTGGCGATTAATTTCTGACATGCGATTAATAGTATCCGAAAATCGAATTTGGGTTTTAGCTCCATTTTTCTCGGCCGACTGAAGCCAAAATTTGTCAAATAACTATAACTGGAGTTGAATAATAACATCCCAGATTTGATATTACATTTTTATTATTACATTACATTATTAAATTATTACATTTTTAAGTTATCGCGTTTATTTGTTTCTGAAGGTACAACCAACAAAAGATCAACCCCTTGTTGAATTTGACTCTAAATTTTATAAGTGTCTACACTATAGATGTTAGATATGTGTACCGAATTTCATCTATATAGCTCTCTTTGTTTTATAGTTATTGTGTTAACTTATATTCGAACAGCCGTACAGACAGACTCCCTCTGAACGGAGTTCGCACAAAATTTGATAGAAATTTGATGTGAAGACCGCATACCAAATTTCATCCGTCCTGCTCAAAGCGTTTTTGACTTATTTTTGTCACAGACAGACAGACGGTCATTTTCCAAAAATGCGATTTTCGAACACAGGGAGGCTTAAAACGTGGAGATTCGACAAAATCTAGAGTTCGTATTTTTTGACGATTACAATATTTTTATACAATGTATACGAAAAAGTAAATAAATACTTGTTTCATAGCATTATTAAAATTTTAAAATATGGTTGTATGTTATCTTTAATTTTATTTGTAAGTGTATTCAAGTTTAATTCTTACTTGATAAATGATCGTATACAAATCAAAACGCATCTTTCTCTCAAAATAGATATAAAACAATTTACGTCAGAAAAATTGTTTCGGAATGAGAGTGTCCTTGAACTATAATAAAATCTCTCTCAAGATTTTCTTGTTTTATTAGCTGATTCATATTTGAGTGAAATTAAGTTATTTATTAAAATGAATAATGCATAGAGTTGAGCGATATTTCCTAGAAAACAACAATTCAATCTTTCTATTTTGAAATGAATATTTCAAGATGGCATATGATTAAAATTTTTGAGTGAATTTTGAGAATGTTTATGCATAAGTCTGAATATATATCTCATTGTTATTAAAGTTTTCCTGTGAACTTAGAGAATGTTTATGCAAATGTTTTAAAAAACATCCAATTATTATGGAAATTTAATAAAATCCTCAATGCTAATGATTTGCATATAAATAATGTTACAAATCAGAGAGTTAACATTTTTATTTTTAATTTTGATACACTTACCATATTGTATTCAATTTTAGAATAATTAATGTTAGCATTATTATTGATTTGTTAAAAAAATACATATTGTTACGAAATTTCCGGGTTCGTTTGGATAGTGGAAGTTATATGGTGTGGAGAACGCTCAATCAGCAGGCGGCAGTAGAAAAAAAAACAAAGACGTTTATTTACACGAAGACACACAGGACAGCACAAAGACGACAACTATATACAGCATAGAAAAGACAATTATCTTCAGACGCGAGACGTGCACACAGCAGCACACAACAAGCCTCTACTGCAGACAGTAGCGCACAGCTTAGTTCAGCACTAGCTTGACTCTGCTAATCTCTGGAAGACCTGTTGTTTACCGTCGCTTCCGACTACTCTACTCTGGCAGCTGCAGACTGCCTCCTTTTATAGTTCTCAGGAGGCGGGGCTAGAAGCCTCTCAACCAGTCAGGAACTTTCGAGGCGTATCTCGGTTCCTACTGGACGGATTGGGAAAATTCTCGATGTTTCGGGTATAATCTATTTTGGCGCCAAAGACGCCAAATGGTCGCCAAGTTTGTCGCCAAGCTCTGGGACCTCCGACGCGACACCCGAACTCCCTCCAATACTGATGACTGTAAAACGGTCTTTCTGATGATGGAACCAACTATGCTGGGAAGCAGTATTACAGATTCGTAACAATATATAATTTTTCTTTTAAAATTTTTTTTATATAAGTTGTTATTGCACAAGGTGTTAACGTTTTGCATACTATTTCTATATACTAGAATATTACTTTATTCTTTTTAAAATATTTTAATCCAAAGAAATTACATAAAAAAACAAAGAGTTTTAGTAGTTTTCCCTCCCCCCCCCTCCCAGTTTGTATTTCGGGAGATGTCTTGAATTATTTTCAAAAAAAGAATCTAAATCTATTTCGAAATGTCTTATTTTGGAAGAGGCAGCAAAAGGAGCTTTATAATATTAGCATTAGAGCTGGGACTGCAGAATGCATTTAAAAATATATCACAATTGCCAGAACTAATCCCTATGATGAAGAATATGCAAAGAATATGTTGAATAATATTATCAAAGAACGCTTAGCAACTGAAAAAAAAAGGTAGCTGAAGACAGGATTAAACTAGCGGTAGTGGTCTCCACAAAAGTCTCTTGCATAAAGATGTTTTTCCAGTGAACAGCTTGCGTTGTATTGGCGTACAATAGTTACAAAATATAAACCATTGGCGCGGATTTGGAATATTTACTGAATCTGGCGAAAGATCCTTGGCGAGTGTTTTAGCTCGTTCAAAAGTATCCGAAAATCGAATGTGAATTTCAGATGTGTTCTTCCCAGCCGATTGAAACAAAAATTTGACATAAGTCACTGCGTTTTTGAATTATTTAATTTATATATTTCTGAAAGTACATATCAACAGATGGCCAGCCCCTCGTTGGATTTGGCTCAGAATTTAGCAGGTGCCTACAATATAGATGTTAAATCTGTGTACCGAACCTTACCAGTCTAGCTCTCTTTGTTCTGAAGTTATAGTGTTAGCTCATATTCGATCATCCGGGCAGACGAGCTACCTCTGAACAGATTTTCCTCAAAACTTGATAGAAATCTGCAAATTTGGTGTAAAGACCGCATACCAATTTTCAACTATCTAGCTGAAAGTATTTCTGAGTTATTTTTGTCACAGACTGAGGGACATCTCCCAAAAAACGTGTTTTTCGAGCTCAGGGAGTTCTGAAATATAGAGATTCATCAAAATCTCAAATTCGAATTTTTTGACGAATTTTTCTCCATACAACGTATACCAGAAAGGGAAAAGAAGCAGAAGATTATGCTCATTTGAAGATAATGCCAAACAACGTGCAGGGGCCGCGGTGACCTGGTGGTAAGGTCTCGGCTTGTGAGCCATAGGGTTTTAGGTTCGAGACCCGATTCCACCGAAGAACCGTCGTGTAAGGGGGTCTGTTGCATGTTAAATCCGTCATGTCAAACGTCCTCCCGCTGATGTGGTGTGGTGTGGTGTGGAGAGGGGGGTGCCAGCTCAGGTGTCGTCTTCGTCATCTGACCGCGGTTCAAAATGACGAGGTCCGTCCCAAAATAGCCTTTGTGTTGCTTTACAACGGGACGTTAATATAACTAAACCAAGCCAAACAACGTACATTTGAATAAGAAAAATTGAAATTTCAACTCAGAAAAGGCACCCAAAACGCATATTCTTCTTGTATTTTAAATTCATCCCAGTGATAAATCATAGAGAAAAAAAAGATAAAGTTTGCACTCTATTTGGCTCTTTTGCAACTAAGGGCTAATAATAAGGGCTAATAGTAGAACATTTATCAGTGAGTTTGCGAGAGAGATTTTGTGAGATAATTCCATCTAGTTATATTTTACCCTTGCCTAAAGAACACCACATAGAGAACGGTTTTAATATGCTTTTTGAGAAAGATGATGTAAAGTCTAAATTTCTGTTGAATACTCTTATCACTATGAAATCCTTTTATACATATTTATACGATCAGTTAAAAAGCTCAGACTTGATAAGTGAGCTTTAATATATTGTCACGTAGATACTTTAGTGTGGAACGCAATGACACACACACACACACACACACACACAAGAAGTAGAGCTAAACCAACTTATTAACTCAACTGAGAATACAGTGACTGACTAATCTTCTTCTTTTATACTAGCAGGGAAAGTTCCAGAATACTTTTCTGGAGACAGTAAGAACAGTCCAGAACACTTGTCTGGTAAACTAAAGAAATGCCCAGAACCTTCTGGAACATGAAATAAAAGTAAGCACAAATTCAAGGAATTAGATATTTACTCAAACTGTACATCGTATTGTTTCTAGCGAGATTCGAACTCGCGATCTCTTGATTATAAGTCCAGTGCTATGACCATTCGGTCATGGAGAGTCGACTTCTGACTTTTCAATGCGGCAATATGGTCTGTATGACAATATGGAACGGATGGAATATAATATAGAATGGTCTGTGGACAGTATTCAATATGCGTAAATTTTGGACCCAATATAACCTTATCAATACGAAGATATCAAAAAATCCGTACATCGCCATGGCCCGCTTATATCCCAAATTAGCAAATGATTAAATAATCAATTTTTAGAAATTGCAAGATGATGGAGCTTGGTATAGCCAAACTTTTCCCTAGGTCCCTGTTTCAAATATAATTTCCCACCATTGTGCTTCTAAAATTCACAATCAGATTTCTGTCTCGTGCAGGTAAAAATCACGTGCTTTTCACTGATAATAAGTGAAAAGTGCCTGCTTTGACAAATAAATATTTTCGCGATAAAAACGCAGATGTCAAAAAAATAATTCTGACTTGAGGGAGTTTTTTTTAATCTCTTTTTTAGATTTATTGTCCTGAAATGCGAGAATGTTCTTTATTCTATTCTTTTTTTTATCACCAGTTTGCATTGCTTTTATCTTAATCCATTCGTAAATCTGGATTATCAGGTGTTATCAGATACGTCAAGTGTACTGCGATGGCTTTTTCTTGAAGCAGTAAATTATCTTATCACTCTATTATGAGTGTCCCATTGTTTTTTTGCTAAGAATAGATGGAAGATAACTGAAGAAATTTTTATTTCGCAGAATAATCAATACTTATCATTCACTTGCTTAGATAAGTTCCGATTAAGTTATTTTGATACGAAATCGCATCTCATTCAAAGTTCGTGATAACATAACAGGTGCGATGTCGTTGACATAGTCACAGATATTAAAAAAGTTACATGAAATGCTTTCAATGCTTGCTTAGTGTACAAGTATTTAAACCAATACTATTGGTCAGTCGCGTAATGACTAGGAGAGATGGGGGAGGGTATACATACTCTTTATGGGTTCAATGGGGACAAATCATTATTGGGTTAATATCATTTTTTAAAGAGAACCAGCGGTAGTGGTCACTCCAAAATTTTCTCGCCTATTCTCTAATAAACTTGTCATGCCAGAGAACGCTTTACATGACTTTGGCGTACAACAGTTACGAAACATTAACCTTTGGCGTGAATTTGGCATTTTTCCTGAATCTATCCAAGCGAGTAATTTGGCGATTAATCCCTGGTATGCGGTTAATAGTATCCGAAAATCGAATTTGTGTTTTAGGTACGTTTTTCTCAATCGATTGGAAAAAAAGTTTTGACACAAAACTGCACTTGTAGTCAGAAAATCCCACACCAAATTTGATTATGTTTTTAAGTCAGTGCATTTTTGCATTGTCGCATTTACATGTTTCTGAAAATACAGACCGACAGACAGTCAAATGTCGTCGGTTCTATCTGACACTTCGACAGATATCTACACTATAGATGTTAAATATGTGAACCGAATTTTATCTGTCTAGCTCTCTTCATTTTGTCGTTATCGTGTTAACGCATAATCGAACAGATGGACAGACAGACTTCCTCTAAAAAGATTTTGTTCAAAATTTGATAGAAATATACAAATTTTGTGTAAATATCATATATCAAATTTCATTCGTTTAGCTCAAAGCGTTTTAGAGTTATCTTTGACACAGGCAGACGGACATTTTCTAAAAATGTATTTTTCAAACTCAGGGTAAAAATTAATTAAATCGGACCTGTTGCTGGGATCGTAGGTTGGTTCTTTGGGTTTTGATATTTCTTTTAAATATATTGATATCTTTTTAAAATTATTCAGAAATTATGTACATTTTTTACAATATAGATGGTATCGATAACCAATTTGCTAAAATGAAATTCAAATGCCAAATTGCAATTGATATTTAATCATAAAATCGGTCTTGGATGGATATGGATTCACTGACATTTATAAATAAATCTTCCAAGGGTTTCATGCTTTCTCTTTCTTCCTCAAAAACAATGAATCAGTACCATTGTAGTTCCACTTCACTTTGAAAAATGAAAACTGTAAGCACAGCTGTATAAAATTTTTCCATGACAAACAAGGAAAAATCACGTTTTGCTTTATTGAATAGAACTGTAAAAACTTTGGGAAAAGTTCACGTTTCATTAATATTAGGGTTGTTGTTTTTTATGCGATTGAAAAATGGAACAATACTGTCAACCCGTCACGCGACGGCCCCGCAAAACCAAAGAGAAAGAAACCGTCTGTCATCGATCGTTCTAGTTTGAAAATGTTTCAGTTTTTTTTTTTTTTTTTTTTTTTTTCTTTTTCTTTTTTTTTTTTTTTCGAGTTTCTATTTTTGTACGCAATTGTACTACTATATTTCGAAAAATATTGTAAGGCATTTTCACAACATTGCTATATTTAGATTCTTTTTATATTTTAACTGCAACGTGAATTTTCAAATTATCATAAATTCATATCGGTATAGTATAAAAAAAGCATTTAATATTAATCTACATATTTAAAAGAAATTGAAATCTGTTACAGCAAATTTCTAGCTTTCCTGTGAAAACATTACTATTTTTTTAAGTCATTGTTTGTGTTACTAATTAATTTCAGTCATTAATCAGTTTAAACCGGTTTGTAGCAATCATGTGACTATCAGATTACGCATGCGTTGATTTTTTGGGAAAACGATGGGTTTTACTCATCTCAAAATCATTCGAGGTCCAAAACTTTTTCTCGAGTCTCGAAGTCAGACTTTTTATCATGTGAGAAGAAGATGTTGTTTTGGTTTGAAGTTTTTGAAGTCTCAAAAGGCGTAGCCAACAAATTATTGAAGCCTCAAAATGCGTAGCTAAAAAATTGCTAAAGTTTCCAAATGCGTAAGCAACATATTGGCGATTTATCGCGTTTGAGGCATCAATTTTCCACTTTTAGGATTATCAAAAAATAACTCAGAAGGTTGTTACATTTGGCGATTTATCGCCAACTAAAGTTACAACTTGATTCCCAAATTATTAATTCTCTGAATTCTTACGAATTGTCTTAATTAATTTAAGTCATTAACCAGTTTAAACCGGTTTGAAACACGAGATTATCAAATTACCATGCGCGGATATATAGCAAACGATGGGTTTTTTTCATTTCAAAATCGGTCGAGCTCCAAAACTTTGTTTGCCAGCTAGAAAAATTGAAAATGAAAGTATTAAAAAAATTATATGTATATATATATATATATGTGTGTGTGTGTGTGTGTGTGTATGTGTGTGTGTGTGTGTGTGTGTGTGTAATGATATTTTAAACTCTTGATTTAATCCAAATTAATTTCCAAACCTTTATCTTAATTTAGCCGATAGTAAAATATTATCTTACTTCTTGATCCAATTCCACTTTCGGTTTAATTAATTCCTTTGTAAAAATAATGCACCATCAGTACTACGTATCAAATGAAAGTGATACTTCCATTGCCCTTCTCAGGGTCACCACATGTATTGAATTGGCGCGTGGCCGGAAATTCTATGCTATATAAGACTAGTGATCATTTGCTTCGCCCCTTTTGCCCTTCTTTCTTACTTCTGCTTTTGTGGCGCAATGCGTCTGCTTGTAAATAAATTGCTTTCCCGAGATAATTTATTAAAGAGAGAATAAAACGAAATTTAAAAAAAAATACAACGTCTGTCTTCAAACCTGCACTCTGCTGCAGACAAAATCCATTACATATACATATATATAGAGAGAGAGGGGGGGATAGAAACCGATAGAGAAGTCTTGTGATTGTTTCAAATCGGTTTAAACTAGTTAATGACTTAAATTAATTAAGACAAATAATGACTTTAAAAATGATAATGTTCTCAAGTGATAACTTGAAATTTGCGATCGTAGATTTCATTTTTTCTTCTTTTTTGCGAACATTCGATTTAAACTAGTTTTAAACAATCACGTGAATTTCAGATTATACAATCGTCAGCTCTTAGAAAAGCGATAGTTTTTTTCACACACACAGACACACACACAGACACACACACACACACACACACACATACACACACACACACACACATATATATATATATATATATATATATATATATATATATATATATATATATATATATATATATATATATATATATATATATATATATATATATATATATATATATTATTTATGCATGTATGGCATGTATGTTATGTATTGTTTTCCTAAACAGCTGAGTAGAATTTCTCCAAAATTTGAACACTTATTATTTAAGAAAAAATAGAACATTAGCACCTTTTTAAAAGTAAAATTTAATTAAATTTTATATTAATCAGAAATTAATAGGTTCGTTGCCATGAATCAAACCAGTGATTCGGACCACTACCTAATAAGATGCTTGCTATCTAATAAAATGATTACGAATAAGATGCTTACTTTGCTCTCTTTTAATTGCAGTAGAGAAGAAAATGTCTAATTAAATAGTATGCATGAATCACAGGCGATTCAGTTGTTGAGAAGCTTGTTAAAACATAAACTAAATATAAGATTGTTTTACTTGTATCAAATTCTACTTCGACTGAGAGCTTTTGCTGTCACGCGAATGTGATTGACACGGCAGTCACCTTGTTAATCAAAAGTTTACTATTATTCTGCAATATCTTAGAAGTACAATTTTCCACAAAAAAAATATTTTTATACCAGTTTAAAATCGTTTTCAGTTTATATTTCCATGATACCAGCTTTAATTCTGTGCATTTTTTTTTCAATTTTTGCATTCAAAATTTAATAAATTATAGTGTAGATGCAGACGATTTTGAAATAAAAACATTTTTTGATAATCCACTGTAGAAAACAATGTAACTTTTATTTATTTATTTATTTATTTTGGTATTTTTATTTTATAGATATTTTTGGTTGCGTTTTGATTGTTTTTAAAAGAATTCTAAAGTTTATTTGTTAAAAATAAATTTGTAGACGATAGAAGAATACTGCGTCATATAATAATTTAACTAAAATAAGCCTTTGAATAATAAAAACATTTTGAATTGAAATGCGTTCCAACAAATGATAATCTGTATCTTAATCTTCACTTGTAATAAAAATGACTATCACTTTCTCTCTCTCTCTCTCTCTCTCTGTGCGCCTGCGTGTATGTGTATGCCTGAGTTAGAAATAAAGTTTTAAAATCATTCTGCTTGTAGCTCTCTCTCAGCTTAAGGAGCTTGCAAAGTAGCAAAGCCACCACTTATCTTCCCCCTATTTTGTATTTTTTGTAAATGAACATTTCTAAAAATACAATTCAATACAATTCGAATCCAAAACATCGTAGTTCCATTAAAAGCTTAACTCTACAGTCATTTGTCTTCTAATTTCGCATTATTATTCTTTGAGCCTTGTGTAAACTAGCCAGAAAATAAAAAGGATTTTGTCATAGCTTTCGCTTAGTAGAAAACACGTAATTAAATATTTTTTTTAAATAGTGAAAAACTCTGTTTGAATATCTTGCAACAATGAAATATGTATTTAAAAGTTGTATTAAAAATGTTTTTAAAAACTGACCAAATTTGGAGGAAAAATTGCATCGTAACTAAATTGGTCTAATTAAAAAAGACAATTTTTAAAGTTCCAAATAGTATTAAAATTAATTTATAATCAATAATAATTTCGATAATTATCATGATAAACATCACAATTTCGCTTCATTTTTAATTAATAAAATTATAATTAAAATTTCAAAAAACTCGCTTTGTTGTGCATATTCCCATTCTCCTAAGTATAAGCAAAGCGCTAAATTCGATTGCTCCAAATTAATTTATTTGAGTAATTAGCTCCAACGCACACTCATTCTTCGTGATTAGTTATAGGTAAATAAGTAAGAGCAAAATGAACGTTTTGACATGGATACTTCCTGTTTTGCAAGTAATAAAGACGCTCTAATCTAGGAAGAAAACACTGAGATAGAAACTGTTTCGCTCTTCTGCTATTTCATTCATACAAGAAAAATTTTGTCTGGTGTCAGAATTTCACAGGAATTTGAATAACCTTCTTAACTATTTTAATAGCTCAAAAAGGTCGAAATTAAAGTGTACGTACACACTAGAAGATTTTTTTTAAAATTTTAACTTTAAAAATCCAGTTTTTTCACAGTAGGTCATTAATATATGTTTAAACTCATTTCAGTGAGAAAAAACCATATTACACTAATTATTAATTAATTAAATAATATTTAATGAGCTAATTAGCCTATTTTTTGAAACGTGATATTTTAAATTCTAATTTGTACAGACACACCATTCTAGTTGGAAATGATGCCTAATATGAGTCTTCATGTTGTCTGCCTCAACCAAGCTATAAAAATATATAGTTTTTTTTAACAATTTTTTCATCAACGATGAATAGAAAAAGCGAGATTTTTTCTGTCATTTTAAAATTTTAAACAGCTATAAAAAATTTATTTCTATAAATATTACTTTGATGGAGGCACAAAACATCCGCTATTTCGTACAGATTATTTTGATATATAAATAACTGTATTTGGTTCATTTCTTGTTGAGTTTTATGATTCTTTGAATGAAGCCACATAGTGAAAAATATCATTCTTCATAAAATGAGTTTTAAAAAAAACCGTAACTAGAGTTTTTAATGAAAGCACCTCAAGAAAAATAATTATAACTCGAGAAATATTTCGAATATTGACGACATCTTGGTATCGTTTGAAAGCTAAAGGATCAGCAATTATTAAGCAATAAAAAAATATTCGATATTTTGAACGATTTTCGAAGTTTTAAGTGTGTACATACACCTTAAGGTTAAATTAAGGCGCATTGAAAAATTTGACTTTCCATAGTTTATTTATTTATTTGTTTTACAATTTTGATACACTATCATAGTTATCTGGAAAAGGATTTACTCACTATATTACAAGTATAATAGAAACACCATTAACAGAACTTCTATCGATCAAGTTTTCTGCTTTTAGAGCCTCTTCAAGGATTTTCTTCTGCAAAACACAACTGGGGTTTTCAGCTCTGTCATTAATAAAGGAGCGTGCATGTGCATGCGTGCGTGTGTCTGCCACTCAATCTCTCCCCGTGTGTGTATGTGCCTTTCTATAAAGCTAACCACTGATCAGAATTACTAAATTTGGAATAAAGATATTTACTTGAAGATGAGAACGTATTCCAGTCGAATTTTTTTAGAAATTTCAGTAGTTTAAAACCAAGCAAAATTTTTTTTGGTTATAACTATAAAACTACTTAATCTCTGGTTTGTGTTTAACGAAAAACTAATTTTGATGTTCTACATGTCACCGTTTGACATAGAGCTACAAGTTTATTTGTAGGGTAAAAATGTGAACCTCTGAAAAAAAATTTAATTTATTAATAATTTTAATTAATTAAAAACTGAATAAGATTTTGGCGTTATCTGCAATAAAACTGCTGAAAATATTGCTTCAGAAAAATAATTTTTACACTATTTTAAAATTAAAAACAATTATTTTTAATGAGGCCAAATTAATTGTCTTGCAATTTTTTTTTTCCGAATTTTGTCAGAGGTTTTTTTTTTTTTTTTTTTTTTTGTATAATTTTCAACGATAATTTTAGTTGTTGCATTGAAATCGGACAGTTTTCAATATTTATAAATTATTTAATTGTGTAAACTTCTTCTATATTAAGGTTCCGAAAGGAAGATTCTGCTTATTATTTGACCAATTTATATCCTTGGTTTTATCTTTATGAAATAATGTATTAAGATAACTTGTAATAAAAATGAATGTGTGTTTCTATAAATGTACATATTGGCGCTCTACAGGCTACACCGTTTGACTTAGAGCTACCAAACTTTGCATATATATATACTTGGAAGTGTAAGAATGTGTGCCTCCGAGCTATTTTTTTAAATTTTAACTAGAAATTAAACCAAAATTTGGCATTTTACAGCGATAACATTTGAAAATACTAGAATACAAAAATAATTTTCATATCAACTTAAAATTCAAAAATTATTTTTCAATGATGGCTATGTTTTTACTTGTAAATTATGTCCCTGTTTGTATAATCAATTAAAAAAAACATTTAAGTATATTTTTAACACAATCTAGTGAATATTAAATGCATTACCAACGATTATACATTCTGGAAGATCAAAGTTGTTAATAAAAGTCATTATTAAATTTACAAATATTTTTTCGTTTTTGTTCCACAGTCCTGTTCTTAATTACACAACAGGAACAGGATATACAGTTGCTCTCCTAATCTTATTACAATTGTTTATACACAATTCATTATTGGAAAAGTAGAAACCGAGTGATTTCAGGAAAGTAAGCGATACATTTACTTATATCTCTAAAGAATCTGTAAAAGATTTAAATTCTTATTTAAAATACTATTAATATGCAGAAAGGATGCCAAATTTTGCATTGCTATGTGTTAGAGATTAGATTACATCGTTAAAGTGAGGGTATCCACTTTTTATAAATTTTAGGCATCTCACAAAAAAATAAGGAAAATGGATAGTAAAATGTATAGAAAAGAAAAGTGCTATTACATATGAATAATATATCTATCAAAATTCGAAACTTAAAAATATTTTTCTGAAACTTTAAAACCAAGTTATATAAAATGTTTAATTAATTATTTTAGCGACCGTTAATCCTGACGAACCAGCTAGTCGCCAAAGGCAGCTAGTGAGAAATAAGACTGTGAAATTATAGCTCTAGAAAAAGTAATGTACAGTTAGAAGGAATATTATCAGGTCATTTGAGTTTTTAATAGCACTTTTATATCACGGACTCAAATGCATTATAAAGTTTCATTTACACAATAAGTAAAACAGGTATAAATGTGCCAAAATAATATAGTTTAAATATCTATCATAGTTTCATGTTTAAAATACCTCTTTGAGCAATTCACTAGCATTAAGTTATGCAAAAGAAAAATTTAAATTTAACACAACCAATATTCCCAATAAACCTGCTGGTCGTTAAAAAAAACCCGACATAAGTGATATTTATAATTAGAAAATTAATTGACATTTGAAGATAAATGATTGCAATACTTTCTTCCCATATTGTCTCCTTAAGTAAATTTTTCTATTAATAACTGTACTATTATAAAACTGTACTGGTATAAAAACAAAATGTAAAGTACATTCAAAACTTTTTTTAAAAATCTTAATTGTATGATATTGTTTTAAATTTGATTCCTCTTATTTATATTTAATTGTTTTATATTATATTTAAAAATGCATCCTTAATTTAAATATAATAAATTTACACCTATTTGTAAAAAAAATATTGTTGCAAAGTAGACTTAAAAATATGGCGAAAAATTTATTAAAATAAGATAAAGAAATTTTATTGAAATAAAATTGATATTATTGAAATTTATGGATTTTTAAAATAAATTAAAATTAACTCTTTTATGTGATAATATGTTTTAAAGTTACTAAGGGTGGGGGTTCAAATTTTAATTAATTATAAATTATAAATATTTTTAAAAAATTAAAAAGTCTTTTTTTAAGTGAGCACCTACAACCCAAGAAATAATCATGTACCAAGTTTGTTAATTCTTGATACAACGATCTGCACTTTAAGAAGCTTTGAACAACTTTTGATGTTGCATGTTACATGACACAATTGAGTGACAGAATGCCAGCATAGAAACATTATCAATTAGAAATAATCCATAGCGGTAAAATGTATCAACATTTGGAAATAAACAATTATTAAAATCCCAACGAAAAGATTAAAAAGAAAAAATGCACGTTAGAAAGAATACCTTAAATGCGTATTCTAGAGAACAAAAAAACATGGCATTGAAAATTACACCAACCTTCATCACTTCTATCGGTACTGGATTTCCTAGAAAACCACCTGTGCACACGAACATATTATGTAACAAAACAAAAAGCACGGCTACTAAACAGCAAACAATGAAATATGAAAATGGCGCCACGAAACAAGAAACAATTCCATTGTGCTCGAAAAAGTAGTTACTTTTCACTTTCTTTTGCATACACGCGTGGGTTTTTTTTTTTTTTTTCCTCCTTTCTTTTTTTCCCCATGAACAAAGCTGCCTTTTTTTTAAATTTCTTTTCCTATGTTGTCTTCATGCGCTGTCAAGCGAACCAAAGATTTTAGGTCAAAAACTGATAATGGATTAATTTTTGTGATTAGTCAAGATAAAAGACCGGCTATCTTACGCTTGACTTCCGTTTTTAGTTTATTTATTCGTCGCAATAACGAATAAGTGTGTTTTTTGGAACGTAGAGATCCAATCTGCTGGTTTACCTGGTGAATTTGTATCGGTTTTGTTAAAATGTAGTTGTGGCATTTTGAGATGTACCGTACACTCCGACCTAATGTGCGGATAACAGTATTTTTTGGAACGT
This sequence comes from Argiope bruennichi, assembly GCF_947563725.1. NCBI lineage: Eukaryota > Metazoa > Arthropoda > Arachnida > Araneae > Araneidae > Argiope > Argiope bruennichi. The sequence goes on from NC_079156.1 coordinate 113,635,090, forward strand.
AGAGATCCAATCTGCTGGTTTACCTGGTGAATTTGTATCGGTTTTGTTAAAATGTAGTTGTGGCATTTTGAGATGTACCGTACACTCCGACCTAATGTGCGGATAACAGTATTTTTTGGAACGTAGAGATCCAATCTGCTGGTTTACCTGGTGAATTTGTATCGGTTTTGTTAAAATGTAGTTGTGGCATTTTGAGATATACAGTACACTCCCGAGTAGCCGACCTAATGTGCGGATAACAGAATGGACGGAGTTCTATGAACACGTTTTCTTTGCCTACCAATATCAGAAGACAATGTTTTTATACCAAATCTCACTGTTATAATACGAATTTCTCACTTCTTATTGAGTACTAAGCTCTCCATTTATCTGACTGTGAACATAACCATGGCCCGGCGAATCATAGAAGCAGTTGCCGGTAATGTGTCGAGTTAAAATAGAAGGATCTGTTCCGGTAGTTTATATACCTATATGTATATACTGCAGTGCACGCTTCAAGAATTTATTAGAGAAATAATAAGTTAAAGGATATAAACTGTTCACATTTTAACATAAATTCTGTGATGCCCAACTAAAATGCAGGAAACATAACAAAACATTAATATAAATCTTAGGCCTAATTTTAAGAAGATTGGCACAAATTTGATAATAATAACTTAATTTGATTTAATAATTTTTCTCTTACGAATGATTATACAGGTATGAAAAGGTGACCCTAAGATAAGAGTCAAAACTTGCAGTTTTTAGGTTTTGAAAAAGTCCTTAATGGATGATTTAATAGACGTCTTGTCTTCCTCATTTAATGACGATTTTTAAAAAAACAAAGCCGGATAGTGGCGAACCGGATACTCGAAAATGTACTGTAATTAACTACAGTTTAATCTCGGAAGACATTCATTTATTTTAAATACTAATATTTCGACTTTATTATATGGAAAAATTATGCATTATTTCAACCAAATGATAAACTAATTTACGCATATTTTTTACTATTAATTTATACGCATAATTTCGACACGCTTGTTGATATGCATATGCAAGACATATCTAAGTAATACTACTATATTGACTTCTGGCGGATTGGGATGAGCGAGGATAGAACCTGGAACCTTGTGGTTCGCAGCCAAGTAACATGACCACAATACAAAAGCAATTGCTCTTGTAGCGTAGCTGTTAACTGGCTTAAAAGCTTTCACTACAGACTATAGCATAGATATTGTATAAATTGTGGGAAGTTATACACATGATGCAAAAATCGTTCAAAATATTCTGCAGGCCACAACCTTTGAATCTAGGATTACCATACTTAGCACATAGTTATTTCTTGGCTAGAAATTCATTAAGAACAACTTTTTCAAAAAAATTGTTTGATTTTAAATTAAACCAGCGGGAGTCTACCCAAAACTTTCTCGCATATTTCCTAATAAATTTGCCATGCCAGAAAACGACGTCTATGGTACTGGCGTATTGTAGTTACATAATATTCACCTTTGGTATGAATTTAGCATTTTTACTGTATCTGTCGTGTGATCCTTGGCGAGTTATTTGGCGGTTAATCCCTGGCATGCAGCATCCAAAAATTGAATTTGTATTTTCGTTCCGTTTTTTCCAACCGATTGAAGCCAAAATTTGACGCAAAAATACACTTGTATTCACAAAATCCCATCCAAATTTGATATATTTATGTCACTGCGCCTTTGAGTTATTGCGCGTAACATGTTTCTGAAAGTACAGATCAATAAAACATCAATCCCTTATTGGATTTGGCTCAAAACTTGAAATGTGTCTATGTGGCAATTTGCTATGAGCGAGGATCGAACCTGCGACGCTAGCATTCATAGCCATGTAACATAACCACAAGACAAAAGTGATCACCTCTGTCCAGAAGCTGTTAACTGGCTTATGAAGTGTCACGAATCTGTGATGCGGCTTCCCAGTATAGTTGATTCCATAGGAGATCCCAGATCTTGGCGACAAACTTGGCGACCATTTGGTGACTTTGGCGCCAAAATAGATTATACCCGAACCATCAAGAGTTTTCCCGATCCGTCCAGTAGGAACCGAGATACGCCTCGAACGTTCCTGATTGGTTGAGAGGTTTCTAGCCCCACCTCCTGAGACCTATAAAAGGAGCTGCAGCTGCCGGGGAGTGGTGGTGAATTGAAAGGTTGTAGTCGGAAGCGACAGAGAAGAGTAGTCGGGATCGACGGTGAAGAACTGGTCTTCCAGGGATAAACGGAGCAGCGACGGAGTCAAGCTAGTGCTGAACTAAGCTGTGCGCTACTGTCTGCAGTAGAGTCTGGTTGTATGCTGCACGTCTCGGCTGAAGATAATCGTCTTCTGTGCTGTATATAGTTGTCGTCTTTGTGCTGCCCTGTGTGTCTTCGTGTAAATAAACGTCTTTGTTTTATTTTCTACTGCTGATTGAGTGTTCTCCACACCATATAACTCCCACTATCCAAACGAACCCCGGAAATTTCGTAACAGAAGCTAGCGCCACATCTAGCCTATAGATGTTTTATTCCGTGTTTCGAATTTAATCTGCCAAGCTCTTTCGTCATTTTGTAGTTATAGTGTTAAATTATATTCGAATAGCCGAACAGACAAACTTTTTCTGAGAGTAATTTACTCAAGATTTGACGGAAATTTATAAATTTGGTACAAAGATTGTATACCATTTTTCTTCCGTCTAGATCAAAACGTTTTTGTGGTATCTTTGTCACAGATAGACAGATGGACATTTTTCAAAAACATGTTTTTCGAACTCATGGAGGACTAAAGCGTGGAGATTCGTCAAAATCTCGAGTTCGAAATTTTTGACAATTACTATGCTTTCTCTATACTACGCATAAGAGAAAGTTAAAATAATTGAAATGCTAAAAAATTTTTCTCGGAGCATGTCATTTCCAACTGACTATTTTTACACCACTTTAAAATAAAATGCAAAAAAAAAAAAAAAAAAAATGAGTTATAGGAACTTTATTTCTATGTTATTTTTTTCCGCTCTAGCTTTAATAAATTTTTCAAAAAAAAAAATTGTAATAGTTTTTATTGTTTTGGTTGCTGACTTATATTCGTGCGTGTTTCGGTGATATTAAATGCATGTTCTGTGTTCACGTTCTCATTGTTACACGAAAGAATAAAGTTTTATGAATAATGTAACAATAACAATGCGAAACATTTTTTTTTTTTTTACTTTTTCGTATACGTAGTATAGAGAAAGTATAATAATCGTCGAAAAGCAATGATTTTGACGAATCTCTACGTTTTAGACCTCCCTGAGTTCGAAAAAAACGTTTTTGGAAAATGTCCGTCTGTCTGTCTGTGACAAAAATAACTCAAAAACGCTTTGATCTAGAGCGATGAAATTTTGTTTACAATCTTTCTACCAAAATTATTGATTTTTTCAAAATTTCTTGACATTTCTATCTAAACTGCCTCTTTTATCATATGCTGTCTTTGATTTTTTACCATTTTTGCCGCATTTTGCTCTATATATGTTGTAAGTACATCTGCATTATAATTTTTTACTTCTGTTTTTTCACTCGGTAGGACTGCATTACGATTTTCAATCGAGTAGTAGAATAGTAGATTTTCGAGTAGTAGATTTTCAATCGAGTAGTATCGAGTAGTAGTACAGTTTAATGCATTTTAGATTCGATCCACCCAAATTTATATTATAATTTTATCCTCAGTATCAATTATACCTCTGCTAAAGATGTCATCAATGTAGTCCAAACCTCCATTATGCTGTTGAATACGTATTTGTTGCAGTTATCTATTGACAGGCGTTCTTTGCAATCTATTATTATTCAGAAGAGGACATCTAACGTATTTGTAGTTTAACTGTAGGCAGGTTATGTAAGATCTTCGGCAATTCAGGTGCAACTTCTTCTAATGCTTTTTCCGAGTGTTCATCGTTCTACAGAAATTCTTTAAATTGGCAAATGTCTTTGCAAGTTTCGCATGCCCTTCTTCCAAATGTTCTCAAATCTGCAAATGAAGTCAGTCTTCATTGTTCAAGTAGTAGAAGTCGAAGTAGAAAACATTGAGAGTTTATCGAATGAACCATGCACAATTGCCCAAATGCCTCATAGAAACTTATCCCTTGTAATAAATTACTGCCCATGATCTGAGGCAACATTTGTACATTTTATTTTTGCCTCAATAAAATGCCCTCACATACTCGTATTCTCCATTCGGTTATCGGGTGTCTTCCTTGCCTTAAGGGGGTGGCTCGTTTGTTTCCTTTGTGCTGGTGGATGGAACGCATCCCCGGCGGACTGTTTCAGCTTTAAACCCTTGTTGAGTAAGCTAGTCCGTTATAGGTATTTAGTAGATCTCCCTGTTTGCACTGGTACCGTCAATGTTTGTCTTTTTTCCATTGTTCCAAGTATAGCTTTTGTATACTTGATTGTACAATAAAGTATATTTAATCTCGTTTTGGAAGTAAAGTCTGTAGAAAGACGTGTGGTGTATTCTGAGGTGTTTGGACACATTGAACAACATTTTCTTTTGAGAAATAGACTTTTAGGTGATTTTCATGATGGTCGCTGCATACTATATCGCTAGCGCTGGTATGTCTTTCTGTTTGATAAAAATAGATTTTATTGTTGTTATTTTTATTTTTTTTTTTCAATAGTGAGTTCAAACACAATCATGCTGGATTCTCTGTTGACAGGCTTACAGACATATTTTATACAATTATGATATTCTACTTTGATTGAATTTGATTGATTCTTCTTCAATTAATTCTTCTTCATTGATTTCTATTTTGATTGAATTTGACTTTATTTGCACTGAAACAAACAAAGTACAGTTATCTAAGTACAGTGCGGAATAATCCATGTATTGTCAACAAGTATTTTTGATCTACGAAAACTGATGTTTCTAGTAAATTTCATATCTTGCGAATATCTTTTAGACAGTATTATGGATATCTGCTAATTTGTACAGATGAGAATCGTTTTGTGTAAGTCCCATATATGGAGAATGTAAATTTATACATCCTGTAATGTCTCGATCTAGACTGATCAAACAACGAAGCAGAATTTCTAGACAATTCTTTATTTTACAGCCCTATATATACAAAAGAACAACTTGTTCTAATCTTTGTTAAATAAATAGTTATTTACACCTGTAGTAGGAGATACAATAGTCAAAGTCGGAGGCTTTCTTGAAACTCAGTTGGTTCACGGACGCCGAATTCGTGGGCGTAGTCCAACAGTCTCCTGCAATTCGTTTCTTCTCTTCTCCCTAAAAAAAATCTCCTCACTTTATTTCGGCGACAATTTCCGCCTCTTAATTTACATTGGTCATTTGAGCTCTCTTTCGGTCAATCGGGGTTCAGTAATATGCTCCCTCAGCGGCACCAGTGGGTCGTGAGAAGGTCCTTTCACAATGAGAAACATTCAGCATCCAGATGTTTGGACACCCCTTTCTCTTTGAAGGTACTATCAATACCTCTTGGACGAGGAATTCCACATGTGGTCTTTCACTGTAGTCGCTAATGAACAGATGCGAGACCACCCAGGTGAAAACATCCACCATATGGCTATCTCGAAGAGTTTAGTAAGCAACAGCGACGACACAGCTGGCTGTAAATGTCTTATCAATACTGGGAAACGGCGAATGTAACAGTCCGTAAGTACATTACACCACTTGCTTTACTAAAATGTTAACCCGCGGTAGTTTCTCCCACATTCTCCAATAGAGCTCTTATCCCTCTACCCCCGCATAAAAATGGGGAACCTTAAGTAAGACCCCGAATACCTGGCATGGCATTGGCGCACAACAATCACAAAATATTGATTTTTGAAGTGAATCTAGCATCTTTACTGAATCTATAGCGATAATAGATATTTTGGATGCTTTTCTGTCTGCCAATTGACACCAACATTTGACACGGAGCAACAGTTGTAGTTACAAGATAATATAACGAATTTCATTAATTTAAGTCTTTACATTTTGCCTTTAATTTGCCAAGCCTAAGTTTACGGATTTTAATTTCGACGAAATTTTACCAAAATCTATAAAAATAAAATACATAATTGTATTGAAAACGTTCTAGAATTACGGAGAACTTAACCAACCACATTAAATTACATTGACATGATATATTTTGTAGTTTAAGATTTCTGTACAATATTTATCTATAATATCCAATGAAACAATAATGTTTCCAAGTATTTAATATAATAAGCATGGTGCCTCACCTGTTGACAGATTATCAAATTGGTAAAGTAGACAACTGCCTAGGGGCCCGGGACTTTTTGATTTTTTCTAGGGATCAAGGACCCTAGGGATCTTGAGATTTCTTTTGCAATATTTACAGGATGCAAATTTTACAAGGACAGTGCAATCAAATTTGAAATTTCGGAACATTATTCCTATGGGATTTTTTTCAGGCTTGTAGGTGACTAGTGTTGGCACTCTTTACAAACTTTGTATTACAGAATTCGGAATGTGACATAAAAGTGTTTGTAATTTTTTGTATCATTTTATTCAGAATTATTTTTAAATTTAGCATTTTATTATATTCAAAATAATAAAAAAACCAGCTCTTAAGAAAATGATTCGCAATCAAATTTTGTATTGTTTCAGATTGTCACGATATTTATTACTTAAAAGTTGACAAAATAAAAGAATAAAAAATTATCTAATTAAGAAAGCTGGGAAAGGGAAAGGCAGCTCTTGAATCTTCCACGATTTAATATAGGGTTTAATAGAGCCCTACAAGTTGACATATTTTGGCCGGCAAGGCAATAGTGCTATTCTATATTGTAATGTTTGTTGCATGACTAAATAAAAATTGCCAACTCTTGAATTTAAAAAAATGTATTCTATAAAAGAAAAACTCAATATACAGGGTGTTATAATTAAACTTCCCCTATAAACAGCATCCTGCAACGCAAACGGGAGAACAGATTGCAGTGAAATTTGGTATATTGGCTATACACGAGATGCACTCATGGAATTTATAAAAAAAATTTTAGTCCCAAAATGTTCACCAGAGGGTGTCTTTTCAGGAAAAACATTGAATTTAACACAATAAACGACCAAAACAGAATACAGAAACAATAGTAACAACCTAGAACAAGAATTGTGAGTAATAAATTATAAAACTGGGAAAAGCTGTCAGTTCTAAGAAAAAAATGTCCAGATTTGTATACTAGAAAAGAAGAGGAAGCTTTCTGCCAAACAGGTTAGTGTGTGAAACGTTTGAAGTCGTTGTCATGTTTTATGTCGATGTTTCTGGCTTTAATGATGAAGGTATCTTGTTGCGACATTGAATGACTTACAGAATTCCATAATGCTTCCTGTGCGAAGCATCGCAACTGAGCAGTTACGATCTGCTGTTGAGGACACTGTCCATCGACTTGAAATTTTGTTGGTGAATAAGGGTGGTCACATGGAGCACCTTTCCCTACATCGTTCTGGACATGATTAACAATTGCTCCTCTTGTGCAATTTTGTCCTAATCTGTTCTTGTTTCTACAAACTGATCTGTTTTCCCAAACAGCGTATTGTTGTTTTTTCCTTAACTTTAATTAGTATGGTTCGATGATAAAGTGATCAGAAACCAGTCAATAAATGTTAATATTGTTTCTGTATTCCATTTTGATCGTTTATTACGTTAAAAGTAATGTTTTTCCAGAAAAGGCGCCCTCTGGGGGACATTTTGGAACTAAAAAACTTTTACTAAATTCCGTGAGCGCATCTCGTGTATAGTATACATACCAAATTTCGTTGCAATCCGTTCACCCGTTTGCGTTGTAGGATGCTGCTTATAGGGGAAGTTTAATTATAACCACCCTGTATTTAAGTACTGAATCTACAAGAAAAAAAAATGTAAAATGGTATCATTTTTAAAATTTACAATCCGAAAATTCAAAATCATACATCAAAGCCATAAAATAAGACAAAAAGGAAAACGCGTTATGCAAATGACTTACGAAATAGATTCGATCAAAATATCGTATGAAGATGAAGTTATTTCAGGAAATTGCTGCGGCGTCTAAAATAATAAATAAAAAATCACCGCCGCATCCAATTTTGCCTTGAAATGCAAGTGAAACAAGGTGTTGAAACACATGGGGAATCAATATTGCAAAACTTAGAAAGAACAGGTAGGTGTTCTTTATCTCCCCCCGCCAGATTTAAAAAATGCAATTTGTAAAAATGAATCGACTGGTATATCATCTATAAATGTCTGCATGATTTGTTTATTCTACAGACTTAAGGGATTTAATTAATTTAGACAGGTATTTTCCAATTTTCGAGGAAGTTACAAGAATCATAATAAAACTGGGTATTACAAGAACTGGTTAGCATAGCTCGTGTTGAATAGATGTCTGGAAATAGAAGAAAAAAAGTAAAAATTAGAAGGTTATACATTTTTCGAATGCTTATTGGTCGAAAATAAAGACAGATTTTTCAAAAAAATTTTAAATACAGTATATCAGTGAATCAAAAAGTTCGGGGAATATTTTCAGATCATTCTGATTTGAGATACTTTTTTTTTCCTTACATAATGAAAAATGCATAAAGGAAAAATTTCATCCATTATGATTTTAATGAATCTTTAGAACTCCCAGTGCCTCATAAAAGAATGAATAGTGCCTGTCTACGAACATAACTAAGGTAGGTAAGTCTGTCTGTCTTTCTGTATCACTAAAAAAAACGATAATCTATCCGAGTATATGCAAAAATGTTTCTCCTAAAAATTTATCGGGACCGCGGCGGCCTGACGGTAAGGTCTCGGTTTCGGAACCGGAGGGTTTCAGGTTCTAGACCCGATTCCACCGAAGAACCGCCGTGTAAGGGGGTCTGTTGCACGTTAAATCCGCTGGTGTGGTGTGGAGAGGGGGTTGCCAGCTCAGGTGTCGTCCTCGTCATCTGACAGAGATTCAAAATTGCTAGATCCGTCCCAAAATAGCCCTAGTGTTGCTTCAAACGGGATGTTAATATAACTAAACTAAACTAAACCTACATATTTGTCCTTTTCAGAATTTGCATTTTTTTTTTTTTTACTAATTTATTTATTTGGTTTCTAGGAAAAGAAAATCCTTTAATCGACCTGTTTTTGGTCCCTTCTCAACATAGAGGCTTTAGGCAGCTTCTTAGTCTACATGGTTGGATATCCGCCATTGAATGAGTCCTTTTCCTTTAGTTTTCATTTAATTTTAAAATAGTTTATTTCGAAAACAAACTTAGAAAAAGGTAATTTACTTTTGCACAAATATAAATTTCCATTTATATTTTCCAGTTTTATCACACAATGAAAGAGGAAATTTTACCTAATTCCGTTCCATATTTATAATTTAACAGTTAGAAGAAAAAAATACAACATGCAGTATTTTACTTAAAGACAGGCAGGAGTGGTCCCCCCAAAACTTTCTCACATACGCTCGAATAAACTTGTCATGCCAGAGAACTTCTTACATGATATTGGCGTACAATAGTTAACAGTTACAAGCTTTTGGCGTAGATTTAGCAATTTTACTGAATTAATCATCTCATCCTTGGCGAGTTGTTTGGCGATTAATCTCAGGCATGCGTTAATAGTATCCAAAAATCGAATTTGTGATTTAGGCACGTTTCTCTCAACCACCGATTGAAACAAAATTTTGACACAAATCTGCACTTGTAGTCACATACCAAATTTGATTGATTTAATTCATTGCTTCTTTGAATTATCGCGCCTACTTGTTTCTGCAAGTACAGACCGACAGACAGTCAACTCGTAGATGGATTTAACTCAAAATATGACAGGTATCTACACTATAGATGTTAAATCTGTTACAAAATTTTATCTATCTAGCTCTCTTCGTTTTGTAGTTATCGTGTTAACTTATATACGAACAGCCAGACAGACAAACGGATTTCCTCTGAATAGATTTTACTCAAAATTTGATAGAAATCAGCACATTTAGTTTAAAGACCGTATACCAAATTTCATTCGTCTAGCTCAAAGCATTTTTGAGTTATTTTTGTCACTAACAGACAGACGGACAGACATTTTCCAAAATTGTATCTTTCGAACTTAGGGAAGTCTTAAAACGTGGAGATTCGTCAAAATCTCCAGTTTGAATTTTTTGACGATTGCTATACTTTTTCTAAAATACAATATGAGAAAGTTAGTAATACAGAGATATGCTAATCTGCTTTTCGCACCTTTTCTAGCTAGCGCGGATGCATATGAAATAAAGTGTGCATGTAGCAAGTAGAATTAATCTTATAACTAAGCAAAGCTGCTGTTTAATCTACACGCAGGTGTTGTGGAAGTTTTAAATGCTGCAATAAAGTTTTCATGGGCATATAAACGTGGTCACGCTTTTTAATTGTAACAAATGCAGAACAAAGCATCTGTCAGCTTCAAGGACTTGGCGAGTGGGGGGAGGGGAGAAGATCAGCAGAAAGTCTTCAGTCCAGTCCTTCCAGATTTTTTTCCATGTTGGAATTTTGGTCGCCGGTCGGCAATATTTGAATTGATAATAGAATGTGATATTTTATTCTGTATCTTGTCAACCTTTGTTTTAATATGATTATAATATAGAGAAAATAAATTAAAAAATAAATTTATGGTTCTTTAAAAAAAAGGAAAAATATTTTTGATGGAAAATTTGAAGACCGAAACAAAAATCGTAAAAGTGTCAGACGCAGACAGAAATGTTTTGAATAAAATGGAATTTTTATCATATTTATAATGTATTTTAATAATGAAAAATGATAATGAATGTTTGGATTTTTTTTTCTTCTTATGATAGTTATTGTGGGCTTACAGCAATTTTCCAATGTTTAAACATTTCCACCGAATACAAAATAAATAAATAAAATAATAAAAAAGTCTTTTTTTCCTTTGTGATATAACAAGTATATTTTTAGTTCTTTTTTATTACTATTATTATTTCTAGTCTTTATTTCTTATTATATTTACTATGATTTAAATTATACAATACCAATATCCAACGCCTAAAATACTTTATCTGGAATCGAGCGCGGTCACCGTACGAAAACCACATTACGACAGCAGCGACTGATTGTAATTTTATATTCACATTTTAAACAAGTATCTAAAATTTCGTTGTGAAGAAAATTACTTTTAATTAATAATCTAGATCTCTAAAAATAATCAGATTTGCTTCATATATATGTGTGTGTGATGATATCTCTTAATCTAATTTAAATCTTAACTTCCTAATTTTTATCGATTCGTTCGATTATCGATTAATTCCTTCCTAAATTTGTCCATGTAAATTTCATTCTAAAATGCTCTCTTATTTCCTGATCCAATTCCTTCTACCTTTTTATTTAATTAATTCTGCAATCGTAGGTATTAATTCCTACATACCTACGATTCCTTTGCCTAAATCAACACGTAGCAAAGAAATCCCAATCAAAATCTTATAGTAAAACCACCGAAGGGAAAAATTTCGATCTCTTGTGCCACGATGTAAACGGATGTAAGTTTTATCATCGCTTCCTGCACATAAAGTGCCTCCCGTAATGAAATATATCAAAAGTTTCTTCTTCTCGGCCACGCAAGTGCCATCTTTGGTAGCAAAAGAAAATGTCATACTGTATCTATAAAATGGTAAAATATTGGATATTTTTGTAACATCATACTTAAACTACACGATTTTGAGAACTGTTACAATAAACTTTATTTTGTTACACATGGTTTATAAAGAAAAAGTCTTATTACAATCATGTTTCAACTAAATTTCAAAAAACTTTTTTTTAAATTATAGAATAATTGCATAGTGATAAAATTAGTATTACTAAAAAGCTACTCTGTTTTACTTTAAAATACATAAAAGTAGTTTTTAAAATATGTTCCAATGTTATTGAGGAAGAGCCCTAAAATTTCGATTATTTAAATCATATCAAAATCTAATTAAAATTGTGAAAATTCCTTTTTTGTGAATGCGCAAGAAGTAAATTTGTGACAAATTTAGATGTTACAGATGCCAACAGTTCAACTTGTAGAACGCTTTGAATGATCTTTATAATCACGATATAGTATAAAGGTAATGCCATCGTAAAAACATTATTGTATTACAATCATACATCTAAAAATGCATTTTGTAATTTCACCTTCAATAGACATGTTTTTGTTTTTATGTTGTGGCAGATTCCAAGCTAATTAGACAACTGAGATGAGGAATATTGTTCTTAATTTTTCATTAATTATTGTTCGTTAAATAATGAATATTGGTGAATAAAGAGAATGAGGCAAGCCAGCTCATAAACAATCGGCAAGAACGAATTTCAATAAAAACCAACAGTGGTCACTAACACTAGGCCTTGGGAAGTATGCTTCCACCAAATTTATCAATCTTTGTATGAATTTATGTAGGTTGGCATAAGTTCTGACAAATTTTTTTAGAAAGACAGAAACATAGATGCTTCTCACACAAAATGACGTGTCTTGATTTGTTACTTACTTAATTATTAATTAACCAAATTAATTAATGAATCAAATTAAATTTATCTAATAAGCTAAATGAATCCCTTTTCTTATTCTAATTTCAAGCCTAAAAATATTTTAACATAATATGACTAGAAAAAAAATGGCCCTTTAAAGGGTTAACAGCGCAAGTAAAACCTCAAGCACAGAAATGAAGTTCTTTACGAAATGGTGCGAAATACTAGTTAGAGTACACTAATACAAGGAAATGTTAAATTGCACATCTTTTTAACGTGACATTTATAGATTGCCATATAGCTATAAATTATGCTACTAAATACGGGGGGAAAAAAGGATCGAAAACACTCTGCACGGCAAACCACTGGATGTATTACCAAATTTAATATGCAATTATTATCTTGCATTAAAGTATTCATTAAGAAAGTATTTATCAAAATTTAAAAAGTTCATCGAAATTGCAAAGATTTTCTTCAGTAATTTAGGAGCATATATATACCCAGAAAAATAATTTTCATTGAACTTAAAAATTAAAAAAAAAAAAAAAAAAAAAAAAAAAAACTTCTCAATGACGTCATTAGTACAATTTTTTCTTCCAATAATTTTAATAATAATTTAAAATATTTAATAATTTTTCCAATAATTTTAATATTTTAAAAAAATATTTTAAGTATATTTTACAAGAATACTTTTAATTATTTTAGTAACTGGATTTATACTCACGAACGTTACGACGGTATTAAATTTAATTATGCACATTACTCTATTATGTAGTTTTAAAAATAAAATAAAAAAGAATGAACCAAGCTAAAAAGTTTATCGTATTATGATATTTTGGATTAAAGGTTCGAATCTTCAAAAATTTGTTTAGCACAAAATTTACCATTCAATTTTCATGAATTATTTTATATCTTTTAAAATGAAATATTAATTTTATATAATTAATTGATACATTATTTCATACAGTTATTTCCATATATTTATTTCGCTTTATTTTTTTAAACTCGATGTTAATATACTGGCTTTGAGACGATTGGAAGGTTCTAGGTTTGAAACCCCATTTCATAATATAATGCGACCAATACACACCAAATCAGATTTTGTAGTAAAATATCCTTTCACTGTTATATTGAGTAAGTCTAGAGAGCTAAGTCATATGAACTAAGTTTCAGAATAACAAGTTATAAATCTATACAGTTTTACAGCAATCATGAAAATGTCATTGAAAATCTTTTATAAAACAGAGTTAATTAGAAGAAGAGTTCATCTATGAATATGGCACCACATATGTAGGACTGGCTTTAGGTAGTTAACAAGTACATGACATTACTATTCTCAAAGGGGAGGAGTGTCAGCTTTTGTTCTCCAAAGCTACTTTAGGATAGCTAGGCATAACATGATGTTGAAATCTGACTTAATTACTATAAATGGAAAACTCTAAGGAGAAACTAATCCACATTTGTGCTTTGCCAGAAGGAAATACAAGGCAAAGAAATTATCTCACAGACCAACCTTGTATGGTTTTCTTTGAAAAATAATAATTGAACACAGATTCAATTTATAAATATTTATTTCAACCTCCCTTAATTACTATAAATGCTTTACTCTAAGAGAAATCGATCCACATTTGTGTTTCAGAAGGATTAAAAACCAGGCAGAAAATTGTTTTATAGACCTTCTCTGTATGGTTTTCTTTAGAAAATAATAACTGAACACATTCACAATCTATAAATATTTATTTCAACCTTCCACACTAAATGCAGTACACACAGAGCACCGTGTATAACAATGTATAAAAGGAACACTATGGTATTACAGGTAAGTCCATTTTTGTTATAAAAGAAAGCTTTCTTGAACGGCACTTGATCAAGCAATCAATGCATGCACAAAGTTCATTCAATTATGCTCTCAGCTGGAAACTAAATCTACATAAGAAGTTCAGCAATAGAACTTTGCAGTGATCACAGACAATTTACAGAGATATTTACAAAAGCAAGACAATTTTATGCTATCTACAATGTTTGTACATATATTTTTTTTTCTCCTTCACACAAATTCCAACAAATCATTTTAAAATAATGTACATTAAATAATGGAATGTTAGTTTTATATAATCCTAGCTGTACAAAGACATAATTTTCAAAATAAACATTTTCTAATTGAAGAAATTTTAATATTAAAGAAAAATTTGTTTAAAAGTTTGGAACCAAAACTTTCGGTCATTTAATTTTAAAAAATAGCTATTAATGAAATCTCAGCCAACAGTTAAAACTAGCTCTAAAAAATAACTATTATTTTTCATAATCATTAATCAAATTTTCATAAAAAGAAGAAAGGTGAAAACAACAAATAAATAATAATATATTAGATATTTATACTTTTTCAAAAAAAAAATCATAAAATGTATTCACAACACTTGACGATATTTTACTCTTTGACTCATAAAAAGATATTTATTCATTTTATTCTTTTTAAAAAGACTTTTTATCAAGATGTTTTTTTAAGTATCATGATAAACATTACTAATCAAATGATTAAAATATCAATGAATGAAGAATCAAATGGTCAAAATATTAAGACATAATAAATAAGAATAAATATCTAATAATATATTTTTTTGAAGTATTCAAAACTTCTGTTACCATAGAAGACTTGATATTTATATTTAGCATTATTATTTTTTTAATCACTTTATGAAATTCAGGACTGCTTTTAATTTGGTTATGTATTATTCATATATCATATAATGGCTAAGTATCATATATATACATATAATGTGAGTATGCAGTAAATTATGAAAAATCTTAATTTCATTTGCAAAAATACTGATCTTATAAGAAAAATCCCTAATAAAAGAAAAAATATGTATATATACATCACTATAAAAATTTCCACTACATTTGTAAACTAGTTTAATTATTACTGTACAAAAAATATTTACAACAGAAATATATACATTTAAAGAAATTATAAAAATTATAAGTTTCAGAATATTTTGAATAAAAATTGTGTGCTACAACAAATAAAAAATTTTACTAAAAAATCTATAGAACAGTGGTTATTAATCATTCAGAATGTAGAAATTCTGATATATATATATATTTCATTTTAAAATTTCTGAATTTAATTTTGAGTTTTAAATCAGACTAATCAAATTTAACGAATCAATGCCAAATTGTTTCATTAATAAGAATATAATTTTAAAACTTTTAAATCAAATGATTAAGAGCCACTGCTCTACCAATCAAATAAATAAATATAAAAAAAAAATTACATTTTCCACAACCTTAACCCTAATGAAACATCCATACATTCCTTTAACTTTGAAGCAATATTCTAAATGATAGTCAAAATCATTTTTTTAAAGAAAAAATGACGTTGATTAGATAGGTTTACAATTATAAAAATGGAATGAAAGTAAAATTTGGCATTTTTTTCAGCTGGCTAACAGCCAAATTATGCCCTAAATTTTCATTAGTATGGCAAAATCTAAAATGCATGCCATGTTTGCCAAATGCAGCAACTCACCAGCATTACATTGAGAAAGGTTTCTACACTTAGTGCACATTTTTGGGATTTTCAAATTAATAGAAAATATTTTTTGTACCAATACTTATGATTGGGAACAATTATTATCAAGCTATTACAAAAGTGCACAGATTTTTTCAGATTGAGTAAATGTGTTTTCTAATTTCTTTTCCATATTATTAAAATGCTGAAAGAGCCATATTAAGGGATTAAAACCTCAAATCCATCTTCATATAATCCTAATAGCAGCTTGTTCATTTCAAATCAAAAATAAATCTATAAAAAAATCAATATATTGCTAGTTATATTTTAAAAAATTATAAAATGAAGCAATTGAATCAAATATGGAAAATTAAAGAGCAAACAATTAGAAATGCATTTCAATAGAGAAATAATTTTTTAAAGATTTTTATTAAAAGAATGACACAATGCTGTATTCATTCAAAAAAATTTTTTAAAGATTATATATTATAAAATTCTGATCAGATTGCATATTATAAAAAGTAGTTATAGAATGATAAAGGAAGAAATGAAAATCACTACTATATCAAAATTTCAACAAAATGAATAATGTCAGTAAGCAAATGTGCAACCGTTTTGATTGGTTCTATATCCATGTTATAAATCTACAGGTAATATTTGTACAAATAATAGTCTATATTTCAGTCTTTATCTCCCCAATTAGTGTATGCTCTCACATCCACTGTCTTGCATTCTGTCTTTCTGTAACAGGTGGTTGAGATCTTCTGCAATATTCAAAGTCATGTTGCACAACTGGTCAAGTGTTTCTGTAGAACCAAAGTTTCCCATTGTTGGCAAATCTGGACCACTAAACATAAATCAGAAGCATTTGTAAGATATATGTATATAAATGGAAAGGCAAAAAATGTAAGTTAGAACTGGGCCAGTGCTAGAGTACCTGGAGCTCATAGCCAACATGCATATGCAAATAAAATACAGTCAAATATAAACTAATTTAATAGAAAAAATTTTCATTTATAATTTATTATTGTTTGTTCAGTTGGTGTTTTAAATGAGCAAAAAAGTATTTAAATCATACAAAAAGAAATGAAAATCCATAATTTAAATCAATAATTAAAGATGAATTACAATTTAATGTTTACAAGGAAAAGTAAAATTTCAATAAGGAAATAGCAGTTAAATCAATGGAAAAATGATTCTATTATTATGGTAACCCTAGACAGTCACCTAATGGTAAAACCAATTACTAGAAGTAGAAAAAATAACTCAGATATCAAATATATTCATAATGCAATTACATTCATAGCATTTCTACAAAACAATTATTAAAGAAATAATAATTAAATTTCAATTTTAAAACATTTGAGACATTATACATTATTGTGAATACTATATATAATATTTTAAAATCTATAATACTTCCCATCACATTGTTAAGTTTGGTTCTAAAATATAAATAAATGCTGTTAAATTATTTCTTCTGTTAGGAATTCTATTTTCATCTATTGGGGAAAATATTGTGCCAATTTATTTTAAGAATCTCATCATATCACAAAAAATACACATATGTTTTTTTTTTTTTTTAATGAGCTTCACTTAACACCAATAATTATTTTAACTATTACTGGGGAAATAAATTATTTTATTTCTCATACCCGATTCAAAATCACCTCAACATGTACAAAAAATTATATTAATCACTCAATAATAAATTCAAATAGGAAAATAATAAAAAGGGATTTCAAGAATGATTCTCCTCACATGTAAAAAGCAAAAAAAAAAATTACTATGAATGTTCATGTAATTATTGAATCACTAAGAAAGCAATTTATTTAAAGCATAGCATTACATTCATACTTATTGCCATTATTAACAGTAGAATTAATAAAAACATAAACTCTTTGCTACCTGAATCCATAAGAGCTTTCTTTTCTGCTATTATCACAGTAGGAATCTTTCTCACTCCCAGAGATCTGCTCTTTCAATCGCATCAGAACACTTCTCAGTTCTTGATTTTGAGGAGCAACTCGGAGAGCTTCCATTATGTCCGTTAGAGCATTTTCATGTAAGCTATTAAAGAACATTCAATGAATCGATGTCAATAAGAAATTACATTAAAGATTTTCAAGGGGAAAAAATTACTATTGAAAATCTATTTAATATTCATAACTACAGGAAATAATCTCCCCAAAACTTTCTCATATACTCTCAAATAAAGATTTTATCCCCCCCTATCCTTGAATAAAATTATGGACCTTGGGTTAAGACCATATATGATTAGCTTGATATTAATGAATAACAGTTATGAAATGATCTTTGGCACGAATTTAGTTTTCCACTGCATCTAACTAGTCATTCGTTTTTCATTAATCATAGGCATACAGTTAATAGTACTTAAAAATCAAATTTATGTTTTAGATGCAATTTTACCAACCAACTGAAAACAAAACTTAACTTAAAACTGCAATTGTAATCACAAAAGCACATACCATGCTTGTGAAAGTACAGACCAATATATCTATCCAGAATTATGTTTTGTAGTTATGGTGTTAAGTTATATTCAGACAGCAGGAAAGACAGACTGACTTCTGAATGGATTTTTCTCAAAATTTGACAGCAATCTACATATTTAATGCATGCACTACATATCAATTCAAAGCATTTCTGATTTTTTTTGTGTTCACAGAAAAACAGATAGCCAGAGTGCCAAAAATGTGCTTTTAAAACCCAAAGTGGTTTAAAAATGGAGATTCATCAAAATGTCGAGTTCAAATTTCCTGATAATTCAAATTTTCCTATATTCCATATATGAGAGAGTTTATAAATTAGAATCTTTAGGATGCCTCAGCATTTTCTTAAATTGTTTTTAGTATTCCTTATAACAAAACTGACTCATAAATAAAACTCCATTCACACATTTATTTTCATTTTTAATTCAGATTTTTCAGAAGTTAGAAATCTGCATATAAGAGTTATCAATAAATTTTCTGAAGAGATAGCATAAAGTTGGTAAAAAATTTTGAGAAAGTGTAACTCAATTCTAAGCAAAAAGCTGAGTACCATTTCATTAAATCTTAATTAATAGAAAATATTAAAAAATAAATTAATTTTATTAAATTACAGACTTGAAATTAATCTAAAGTTTCAACACAAATTATTTGTTTATACTTGCAATTAAATTGATGAGGAAATTGTAAAGATCAGTTATTTACCCAAGAGCTTCTCGGGCCCTTCCCCTAGCATAGTATCCTTCGAAAGAATTCGGTTTCATTGCAATTGCTTGTTCGGCTGCTTCGATAGCAAGTTTCGGTTCCTGAAATTATGTATAAACTGTTAGGCATAAATTCAATATAAAACATAAAATTATGTACTGTTTTCTTACAAGCTCAGTTAAGTCACTATATAAATACAATATATTATTACAAAATTTTGCAAATAATGTTAGAAAAAAATATTAAAAATGCTTCTTTTTGCAATTGAAAATTACTATAATTTCTACTAACTTCAATAAATTTTAAGTTGTTTTTCCTAATACAAATTACTATTTTCATGTAGAAATTAAATACTGTGATCATTAAATTATTTTTTATTTTTTACAGTGATAAGTTTTAGCTACCTACAGCTAAGATCACAGAAAAATTGTGAAGTTTTGGAAATTCTCAGTGAAAATTCTGTTGTATTCTACTGAGTCACACCAATTATAGTTGAGAAAAACTACCTCAATTTTAAATATTTCATTAAAATTTACAATATATATACAACACTAAATTTTATTTATCAAATACAATATTTTATTTACTTATTTTAGATTGTCAATTCTCTTTACACAGGTGACAATAGACAAATTGCCGATATAAAGATTAAAAAACTTTAAATATTTTTTTGATAAATTGAAATCATTGTGAAATTATAATTCTATGATACTTAAATTATTATGGGTTCTGATACTAAAGTTAAAAGGTAACTGATAAAACTCGAGATAACTCGAGAAACTGATAACTTGTAAAGCTCGAGAGTTTAAACTCTTTGACGTTAAAATTAGAAGATAGAAAAATAAATTTCCATCATATGAACATTCATTAGCATATGATCAAAAAAATCGTAAGTATTTTTAACAAAAAGAACTTTAAAACATACAGCTTTCAATGATCTATTTTAGTGTTAAAAATCTTTATATGTATTAACATAAATGATTTCTTTACAAAATTAGGATAATCACAAAATATTCTTAAAGTAAAAAGTATTTACGTTAAATAAATTTAAGGTTGAAAAGAATGCAAAGCTCAAATATGGATTAGAAATACAAAGGAATATCTGAAGTGCAAAAAAACATGCAGTCAATACTAGAAAATACATACGTTCAGTTTTCTCCGACAACGTGATAAGCCTAACA
Organism: Argiope bruennichi; assembly: GCF_947563725.1. Classification (NCBI taxonomy): domain Eukaryota; kingdom Metazoa; phylum Arthropoda; class Arachnida; order Araneae; family Araneidae; genus Argiope; species Argiope bruennichi. The sequence continues at coordinate 113,655,423 of NC_079156.1, forward strand.
GCAATTGATATTTGAGTTGATGAAATCTACGATCTAATCCAACAGTATTTTCAGCTGGAAATTTCTTCAGGGCATAAAGATACCTGTGTTGCGATTCTCTTAGCTGGCCCTTCTAAAAAGATGTTATAAACAATTTTAACTACACAGAAGTTGAAATTACTAACATAATTTCTGAAGAATTTACAAATAATAAGATAGTTAATGAAAAGTATTAGATTATTAAATATAAAATTGCATATTAAAAATAATTAGAACTATTAGGTAATAGATTACAAGTCAAAAAGATTTGTGCAAAAATGTAAAACTCATATTTCCATTTATAAGGGGTCCAAATCAAAATAAGACTACAATTATATTTAATGAAATTTCAATAAAAATATTATAATTACAATACATGCAGAACAGCACAAATGTAAATAATCACCACTGATACTGAAAAACTGATTCCGGCATAGAAAAGGAGTGAATAATTTCAATGTAGAAACTCCTGAAATGTTGATAGATCCAATTTTCTGTGGTGTTCTCTTTTCACTTTACCTTAACCAAGCCTTTTATGGATTATGTGAAGCATAGTTCCTTTACTTATTGACAGTTCAATAGTAGTTTTATGTGAGATGAACTAACAGTTCTGCCATTTGAGCTACTCCACAGCCAAAATCTCTACCTCTTCTGATCATATACTTTATAAATCATTTATTTGTTTACAATTTCAAACATTTTTTAAACATACATTATTATTTCATTATAAATAATTTCATTCTAAAGGAAATCAATTTATAAACATTGAAAAATTTGTGCCTTAAGTTTTGTTAAAAACCTGGTGAATCAGTAAGTTACATAGAAAATTGTCTATTTAATAAAACTGTCAAATGAGTTGTTACATACGCTTGATCAATAACAATGGTTTACTATTCATTAGTATAAATAGCGATTCTAAAACTAATACACAGATGTAAAATAGCTATTTCAAAAAGCTAAATAAACTGAACAGAGACAAAAAGAAAAAGAAAAGAAAAAAAAAAAAAAAAAAAAAAAAAGGAAAAACAATTCTAAGAAATAAAATTGAATGCTAGTGTTTTTACTTTGCAAAGCTGAGTAGCATCTCCGAGTAATTTATTCAAAAGAAGAATGATAATTTCAGAATTTCCTTGGGCCATTGTCCAAGTTTGATTGCCTGAAAAATGGAAAAACACATTAAATAAAGAAGTTTAAATAGTAATAAAGAATGTTAATAAAGAATATTTAATTATTGAAAATATATATAGGTTATTAACTTAATTTAAACAATTCTTACTTATTTTTGAGCCCTTGTGCAAAAATTTGGCCACTGCACCAGCATTTTTGCAGGCAATTGCCCTGTCTAATGGCCGCATACCTGTCACATCAACATGCTCACATAAAGCACCAGAATCCATCAGCAACTGGACCTAGAGAAACAACATTGTAATAATTAAAAACATTCTTATATTAGCATCTAAACTACATTTTTCATAATATTTTTATAGAATAGGCAGTTATAGATGGAAAGCTAGGTTCCACTTCCATAAAAAAAATTCTAAATAGTTCTAAATCTTTTGAAAAAGCTCTCAGAATTTCAAAAAAAAAAAAAAAAAAAAATCCTTGATAATACAAAAGTAACATTGATTGTTTTATTTATGCATACAATCAGTTTTACTTCATATTTACTTAATGAATCCTATAGATTTATAAGAATTTTCCATCAATGTTAAGACTGATGTAATATTATTAAAGTGTTAAATTTCAGTTTTCTCCTGGAGTAAGCATAGATAGCTGATTTTACTTTAATCACTGATTATTTTCATTTCCTATAGCTGGTTTCACTATTTTATTCAATTGTAATATCAAGAGATGGTTATCTTATTAATTAAAAAGACAATGCTTATGATACTGCAGGGGATATCGAAAAAGGATACAACATCTTTAATGATTAAAAATGAATGAATAAATCTTTTAATGATTTAAAAAAGCAGGAAAAATTGTCATTTTTTTCCCCACTTTATAAAAATTATCATTTTAAGACAAAAGATGCAAAAACATTTATGTTATTTTACTGATAATGTGTAATGTATCAGGCTTACAATTACGTCATAAAATCTGAGCCAATGTAATATAGTTAATATTTACATAATAATCATCAATTCACAAAATAAAGTATGAAGAGCTAAAAATAAATTTATTTACTAATTCCATTTAGAGAAGAATTTGGGCATACAGTCACACCTTCTCTACCATGCAAGAAATAATTTTATCTTTCTCAACTTCATTCTAACATTGAAATAAACTTAGATCTCTACTATTTAAAATTGCAAAAGAATAAATAATTCAACATTTATAAAAATAATGTAGGTTTCAAAAGCTCAATAACAATTAATAATTATAATCAATCCTATGTCAAAATATGCAAGATCAAATTTTATTACTTGTAAAAATGTATCAAGAAATAAATGAAAACATGCAATTGCACATCCTCATTAATTTAATATTATATATATATATATATATAAAATAAATACTTGAATATGGATAAAAAGTGTGACATTTTCTTGTAATGAAACTCACTATTTCAGGGTCCCCATGGAAAGCAGCAAAATCTAATGGAGTGCGTCCACTATCATCAGTACTATTAGGGTCAGATCCATGGCTCAAGAGGCATTGAACAGCTTGTAAGTGACCTTTCAGGCAGGCCCAGCTTAGAGCAGTCAGGCCTTCTTTATCCTTCATATCAACAGAGGCACCTAAAAAATTAAATGATTCTGATAAATATATATACTAGATTACTGTAAATATTATAAATATAAAACCTCTTTAATATATCATTTAAGGGATGACTTTAAAAACCATTCACTAATAAGACTTAGATCTTGGCTCAAATGTTAAAAATATCTCACTTTAACAGCATTGTTTAATGATACATATTTAAATTTTTAATCAGATTTTATTATTATTCTCCTATTTTATCATATTTATAAGTGGAAGAAAATTTTAATACATTTAGGAAAAGTTAAAAAATTCTAACTTTTATATAATTGAACAAAACATAATGGTAACTAAACATTTTCATAGCAATGCTTCTTCTTGGATAACCATATAAGCTATGACTTTATTTAATTAATATATTATTGGTATTGGTTTCTCTAAAGATTCTACATAAATCCACATCAGTGTTTTGCAATTTTTTTTTCCTTCTTTTTCTTTTTCAATTTTTAATACTGATAATATATGTAAAAAGCGACTAGAGCAAGACAGAAAAAAATACATAAACAATATAAAAAAAATTACATATATTCATACATCAGCAATCAATAAATCATACAATTATGCCACCCAGCAAAATTGGAACTTTTCAATACCTTTTCATATATAAAGAAACTTTAGTAGGAAACATTAACTGTCTCATTTTCTGCATCATTTTAGTTCAGATATCTCAGAATACTAGAATATCTCAGTTTCTCTTTCAAAGACAAGAAAAAATCCCCACTTCAAAAATCACAATGACAGTCCAAGTTTATAAGTTTATGTTATATAAAAAAATATCCACTTAGCTGATAGCTATTAAACAAGTGTATGCTGGGATATCTTTTTTTTAATGTTCTTAAAAAATCTTCCTGTCTTCTAAACCTATTTAAGTGAGCATCTGTAATGAAGAAAGCACACATCATAACTATTCAATCAATCATTCTTAACAAAAAGGGGGGAAGGTGAAATTTGGTAATGATATTCATACGACTCAAATGCATTCTGTAGCTTCAGTGAACAAGAATTTGTGGCCTTTCCGTATTAACAGATTTAAAATTTATTAACAAAGTAATGTTTTTTTTTTAACAAAACAATATTTTAGTCAAAAAACCTCACCTTTAGATAATAATAATTCCAGTACAGGACGGCCAGACATAGCTGCCAGCATAAGAGGAGTTCTTCCTGAACTGTCAGCTTGTTCCAAAGAAGCTCCATGCATAAGCAGTTTCTCCACTACCTCCCAATGCCCTTCAGCTGCCGCACACAATAAAGGTGAGTCCTTCTGCCTGTTGATAGCAGTCACTGACGCTCCTCTTCGCAGCAGAACATTGCAACACTGAATATGTCCTGCAGTGCTGGCAGCTGTTAATGGAGAATGCCCTGTCAAAGAGTCCAGCTCACTGACCCGCACATCTGGCATGTCCAACAAGTATTCACAGACCTAATGCAGAAGAGACACTTTCAATATTGAAATCAATGATTTTAATGAAAAGACATTTGGGTATCAAAATCAAAATTAATAATTGCAGTTTTAAAAAAAAAATTTAAGTATTCAAATGACAATGTTGCCAGTGTTACTTCCATTGTAAATTTTTTTAAAAACTAGAAAAATAACTTACAAAAAGTTTTATTCCTATTTTCAAGCAAATATATATATATATATATATATATATATATATATATATATATATATATATATATATATATAAGCATATTTTGGACCAACATTATAAATAGTAAATTCTGAATATTGAGGTACTTTCTCAAATCACATATAAAATTTGGATCATCTTAAATTAAACTTATATAACAAGAGTGAGGCCTTTATCATAATTTTTATAATTTCTATGACCATATCAAAACACTACCAAATTCATGATTTCAAAAAATGAATAGAACCAAATAAATAACTGACCAATTACCAAAAATCTGTAATGAAAAAGATGAATGTACGAGGCTCTACAGAACATTTGATACACAGAAACCAAATTTGGCACATATGTACTTCAGAGAAGAGAATGTGCATCTTGGAGCAATCTTTTAAAAATTTTAATTAATTTTAGTGTGTTGCATTTGGGGGGGGGGGGATTGACCGTGATAACTTTAGAAAATATTATTGCACAAAAATGAAATGCTAGAAAAATTGTCTTTTTAATGATACCAATTTAATAGTTGTTAAGACTTCTCTAGAATTTCTAATAGCTGATTTATTACTATTTTTTTCCCAATTTCCAAAAGTAGTAATAAATACATTATTGTCCTGAAATTCAAACTGTCTGCATTGTTTCCTCATTTCATTAAGTTTTTCTATTATTAAAAGCTAAAGAAAAAGGATTCTGTTTAAATTTTGTGAAGTTTACAAGAAAAAATAGCTATAATATATTGAATTTAGAAATCTTTACATTTCTAATAGCATTATAATGTTGTGGAATTGTCTTCCTACAAAAAGCTCATGTATGAAATAAATAAAACTTTAAATGGCATTAACATCAGACAATTTGGGTGTCATGGATATGAAGTAATATCTAAATGATTTGTCTGAAATCAGATATAACCAATATTTCCAGAAAACTAGCTGGTCACTTGAGGCAACTAGTCAGAAAATAAATATTTGTGATGCATCAAATATTTTAATTCTTTGGCATACTTAATGTAATCTTCAAGGGAAATAAAACATTTAATTTTGTATGCTTAAAACAGTGATTAAAAGAATGGACAAAACAAATCACATATACATTCAGAAGAGAGGACAAATTATTAAATTAGAAAACACAAAACAAAATAATTAATTAAAATTATAAATGCTGTAGTCAAGTCAGGCATTGTCACAAAATAATTCTTAAACAAGTAAATCTGTGAAGCTTTACAGATTCAGCACACATTAAAAAAAAACTAATTAGTCCTGTAAATTCTTGAAATTAAATGCTTAGCATAGAGTGTATATATAAAAGGCAATTTATTGATGTGAATATATTTACAGCACAATTTGAATACAATATTTGTGTTTCAATAGTAATTAAGTTAAAATTTAAACATACACATTTTTGACATATTACTTAAACTGAGTGAAAAAAAAAAAAGATGCTGCCATCTGGGTGGGAGTGAATAAACTAAAAATTAATTTTAAGATTTAAATTTTAAGCAAATAGTTTTAATATAAACTGAGTGTGTTATTTTGTTATTTCAGAAGGTATTAAAAATTCTACCTAATGCTATATACTTGAGAGAAAGAATGATAATGGAAATAATCAATTAGATAATGTACAATCCAACACTGACATCTGGACAAAATGTTTATTTTTAAAAAATTACTTAAATTATTTGATTTAGTTAAAATTACTTAAGTTATATTTGGTTTAGTAATTTCAGAACGTATCAGCATAAGTTGCATTTAATGTACTGGTAAGCAGCAAAGTAAATCATATGCAGATGCCAAGTTGAGGAATGTTGTCGAATATAACTAGATTTGTTAAAATATCGCCTACAATCAACAACATATATTACCATAAAAATAAATGGGCTTTAGTTTTGATTTTAGAAGAGATAAAATCAAAACATCTATAGCTGTAACAAAGATTAATTAATAGCATATTATAACACATTGAATCATTAGATAAAAGCACACAGCACTTACATTGTGATGTCCATTGAAAGCAGCTGCTACCAGTGAACACTGAGCAGCTTGAATCAATGTAGGCCCACATCCTGGTTCTGATGGCCATTCACATTGGAATAAATACATGAGTACATCTAAATGGCCTTTAGATGCAGCATGAACAGCTGGACACTTTCCTTCATCATCCAATTGATTAACCTAAAAAGAAGTGGTAACTTTTTTAAAGGTATATATTCAAGAACATTAATCTTAATTATATAACATGATACCAAATTAAAATTATAATTCTGAAATGAAAGAGGTAATAACTATAATCCTCTCTCCAAATACATTTATTATATAAAATAGTTTTAGTATACAAAAAAAAAAAATAATAATAAAATTCCAATGTTAAGCAATCATTTAGACTCTAACAGCTGATTAGTAAAGTATATTCCATTATCATAAATATTACTTAAATGCATGATTTTTTATCCATTATTCAGTTTAAAAAAATAAAATAAGCCAAAAATTTTTTTTTTAAAAAAAAGTTGTATTTTTGATTGTTTAAGTGTCATTAACCAAATAACAAAGATTTTTGCTCATTGAACAGATAACAGATTGAAAGTTACATATGACAGCAAATAATAGGCGGAAATTCTTATTACCAACCTTTGCTCCATTAGCTACTAGTAACGTCACAATATCTAAAAATCCCCTTTGGCATGCCAAAGTCAAAGCTCCCACTCCGCTGTTGGAAACTGTATTGACTTTTGCTCCAAATTCCAACAAGAGAGACACCATCCCCAGGAATCCATGCTGTGCAGCCACTGCTAGAATGGGCATATTGTCCAAGGTAGGAACTAGATAGTTAGGACTTGCACCAGCCAAAAGAAGTAAACGACTCACCTAATATTTGAAAGAAAAAAAAATAGCACTGTTAGTCAAATAGATTGAACAGTTAAATTTTGTTACATGATAAAATAAATTGGTGAAAATAATACCTCGATATAAATGTTTAACTAACTACAAAGAGTTGTCTTCAAAAAGTGCAAATTTATAAGATTCCTCCCCCCCCATAATACAAATAAATTGTTTTTCCCCTTCTTTTCAATAACCAAAAATAGATTCACATGGTATGGACCTAATTAAAATATTATATAATCTGAAGATCTTCTATAACTATTATACAATCAAAATATGTTATTATCCTAGCCTAATAAATCTTTTCATATACTTGTCTATATCATCTCAGTTTTACAGTTACAATTTACCCCACAATATCAGATAAAGATAGTAAACATTATCAAATTGTATTCGACATTTTTCTATTTGCAAAAGTATTCACCCACGAAAACAAAAATACTGCCTACTTTATTAGAGCTATGACTCATTATTATTTAGAAATCAGTATAACAGAAATATATATATTAATCTTCAAATTAAATTCGAAATCTTCTTATAAAAGATACATTCATCAATTCAGCCACCAGTAAAATAAAAAATATAAATCATTAAGCTTTAAGCTTAAATGAATGAATGAAGGTGTGTGTGTGCATATCTATCTATTTATCTATATTATATAGTTTTATTATCTGGACATGAATACACAGTTGTAACTAATAACTGAATAGAAAAATTTTAAGTGAAAATTTAACAGAAAAATGAGGAATAACAATATTTTAAAAAGAGAAATATAATTAGAAGCTTTAAAACATCAGAGAACACAAAATAAACACTAAAACTGAACACTAAAAAGAGAATACAAAATAAAGAATTACATATAATTATAACCTATATCAGTAAATTAGTCAAAATCAATTGAAAAGAATGAATTTTTTGAAAAAAACATAAGCTTTAAATTTTTCACAAATAATCTAAAAAGCATGTTCAAGAAATAAAATTTAATTACAAATTAATAAAAGATTCAGTTTATTTCCAATTTACATATTTGTAAAACCAATCAACTTCAACTCTCTACTATGATGTAAAAATAATCATAAAAAATTCTTATAATGATATAAACTTCTAAATATATTTTACTAATCTTTTATGTGTTTCCCAGGAACATAGGTAATTTTAATTTATAATTTCAAAAGTAGCAAGGGGAAAGAGAAAAATACACATCATACCAGCACATTGGGGCTATATATATTTCGTAGTGAGCCTAAGGAGGATTCGATACAGTTGGTTCCCAAGTTGATCCAGTAGGCTTGAAGATCTCTAGGAAGACATCCATGCAGATATTCTTTTGGTGTGGTTTTGTATATGTGTGCTCTCAACACATGATGTCCAAGCTCTATACAATCGTCTTGCGACTTTGGTTGTGAGCTTCGACTTATACGGAAGGCTATGGCGGCACTACCCAATCTGCAAGCATTAAATACAACATCACCATTAAAGTTTCCTGAATTTATACAAAATTCTAGATTTAAGAAATGATAAAAAAATATAGTAATGTCCTTATATATAGTAAAAGTATATAGTAAAAATATAGTACCCTCCTTGCGCAGTTATTTAGAGATGAAATTTTCTTTAAAAATAAAAGTGTTGAAGGTGCACACTTTTTAAATTTAAGCATTAAAAAAAAACTGAAAATCTTCACTGATAACCAAATCAAGAAAAGCATTTAATAAGTTTATCATAAAAATATGATTAACTGCCTAAGGAAACTGGATTGATATTGTGCATTATCTTTATAAACTACTAAAAAAAATTTAGAAGTTTATAAAGATAATGCACAATATAAATCCAGAAATCCATTTTCTAGACTAAAACCTTTTTTTAAAAAAATTCTCATTGTTGAAATAACAGAAACCATTCATAATACAAACAATGATATTTTCAATTTATTTACGTTTCTACAGAGAGTAATTTGTAACAAGAAAAAATTCTAAGAAATAATTCCTATAAAATCATAAAGAGGCATATGCCAAAATTATTTTAGAAAATTACTACATTCAAGTATTTCTCAAATATAAGCAGAGAATTCACATTAATTAAATGGTTTTTATGTCATATTTCACCACAAGAATTGTATGGAAAAGATATTTGATTTCCAAAACAACAACTCCACACTTATTTTATAACTAAGTAATGAAAAATAAAAAGCAGCAATATGAATTTTTTCCCATTCCACAATTATCAAAGAAATAATGAGTAAGTAAACTGCGATTATGATATTATTTTTTCATCCCTTTGTCATACTGTACAAGGGAAAATATATGCATTGATACTCTATTGCATGCAGAGAATAAATATACAATATATAATATTCACATATGCCAGAATATCATATATTGTCTCAATGATACCAACATGAAAGGTACCAGAGAATTCTATACTCAATAAGACCACAGTATTATTTCATTTATCTTATTTTTAAACATTATTTTCCTGCTTAGCTAATTTGATAAAATCACAAATGTACTCAACTCCCATTAATTATATTTCAGAAAAAAGTTGCCTGAAATATACTTTAATTTAGTTTACTTTATCAAAATTTCCTTCTGAACTTTTTTACTCTAAATAGTCATAGGAGAAGAGTGATAAATTAATCCCTCTTCCCAAACTTCTACACCATGCCATTAGGAAGATAATCAACTTTCAACAAATTTAACACACTTTATAAGTCAATGTATATGAGAAATCTTTCATAGAATTAGATCTCAAAGCTGAAGCTCAAAGCTGTTTCAAGAGGCTGCCACAAACCAACAAAGAAGTAATTAACTTTACTTTCATTAATATTTCATATAAGCAATTGGTAATTAAATTCAATCAAACGCTGTAGTAATAAACAGGAAACATAAAAAAATAATTAAAAGTTTTTAAATATAAGAAAACTCGAATTATTTAGAAAAGCTTCCATTAATTGCAATCAGATATTTTTTATAGACCTGTAGTACACAATGTAATCAAAAACAAATTCATTAATAAAAATATCAAAACAATCATTATAACTCCAAAACACCTTACTTGCAAAACTGAAATATTTAACAAGAAAAATAATAAATTGGATAATTAAAGCACATACCGAGGATCACAAAGGAATTTTTGGCTCTCATTTTCTTCTCTCTTACAGAGCCACTCCCTCATGGAGGGATGCACGAACATGACAGTACCATCCTGGCGAGTCACTAAGAAATGGCAGGTGGTAAGCACGTCCATACGTATCATGAATTCTTCCCAAGAAATGCCATTGCTCACACATTTAGCATTTAAAGTGTTAAAAAGCTCTTGCAGAGTCAGTGGATACAAAGACGCAAGGCAGATTTGAAGAATAGCGCTCACCTATAAGAAAGTTACAGTAAATACTTAAATATATATCAAAGGTAAATGTTAGCATGAACTGTTAGAATTCAATTCCAAATTTAAAATAATGTTAATCAACAATATTTATCTTTATGGTTTTATAAAGTAATAATTTTATGGTATGTTCAATCTAATCATCGTCATATAGATAATTTCTACTATAAGAGAGAGGCATATACTTCCATATGGAAAAATGCTCTACATGATATAAAAATCATATTTTATGTTATCTGAATTAATAAATATAATTCTTAAAAAAACTATGAAACTAATTTTTTATGCAGTTCTCCTATTCTATAAATCATAGATTTTAAAAAAATCTTGATACACTACTGAGCAAATAATTGAAGCTTTGAATATCCCTATTCTAGATTATCTTAAACCATTTTAATAATAACCTTGATATATATCATTTCATAGTACATCTTTGAAGTGGCTGTTAGTTGCCCTGAAATAATGAAAATCAAAGCTTCATAACTTTATCAAGAGGAAACTAAATATGGAAATAAATAATAAAGACAACAGAATTTTTAATTATAAAATAAATAGAATAGAATTTTTATACGTGAAATTGTTTTTTAATTTCCATAAAATCTTGTCCAATATTTTTAGCTATAACACATGATTAGAATAAAAAATTGAACCTCAAGAAATAATAAATTGTGCCAAATATAAATACTATGAAATAAAATATGATTACTTGAACAATAAAATGAATAAATTTAAGCAAAAGTATGGAAGATATGAATAATTAAAACTAATATGTAAAATTATTACATAAAACATTAATCCATTTCAAGAATGACAAAATGTAATTTTGAAAACTCTAAAATCCAAATTTCCATAGAAATGTGTCACATCTGTATTTTACTCCAGGTATTACATGTAAAAATAAGGTAGGTTAAAGTAATTAAAAAGTTATTTATATTTAAAAATATGAAGAAAGGAAGAAGAAAAGGAAAAAAAGAATAAACATATAATGTTAAGAAATAAAGTTTTTCTTACTCTTTCATAAGACTTAATCGTAGTGAACTTCAAATTAAAACTGAGGGTGTAGACTTCGCTTAGAGATACAGGAAGCACACGATAACTGCTGCTCTTAACGACCAAATGGCCTTTCTCAATGAGGTCTAATGTGAGACGAATGTAGAGAATGCATCCTTTGCTTAGATTGGCAAGATGACTGGCAAACCTTAAAAAAGTGGTTTAAAATGTTTTAAACGGCAACAACTTAAAATATTACAGAATATTAAAAACATATTTTCTTCATAATTGATTTGCATGTTTCACAATTATCTTGCTATTATCGTCTAGTTCATATCTTGTACTTCATTCAAACAAACAATTAATCATCTTTTAAAATTTTTTTTTATCCTGTCTAACTTTTTATGCTCTCTAATTACTTTTTGAAAGTTTTTGTCACATTGAAATAATTAAACTTGATAATATAAATAGTAATATATAGAATGATTCTATAATTTTACGAAAATCATCTGCAATTGATGCTACATTCAATTTAACTAAAATAAAAATAGTCAATGGAATGAATCAACTATAATATTTACAAACACATTATTATTATTTTATATGTTCAAAAATAATCACAATAATAATCAAATAGAAAAAATACTGCATCTTTTCCAATATTTCCTGTAAAATACTTCTATTTTATAATTACTCAAACAGATGTTTGCAAAATTTCATCTTATACTAATATATAGGAGATATTCTTAAAAGTATAATTTTATTTATCCAAATTTTGAAACATTAAATATTTTCTTTGATATGATACGGCAAAGCTCCTTACAGTTTTCAATTGCAATACAAATGACATCCTATCAAACAGTAATTGAGTCACTAAAAATACGATCTTGTTTCAAATTATTTTTAGAATTTGTAATCAAAATTTACTAAAAATCCCTTTTATAAAATTCCGTTAAAACACATCAAAAACATACTCTAATTTCCATTTTTTTTTTGTTTTGTTTATCATTTAATCGCGTTTAATTTTACTTATTATTATTATTTTTTTAATTTCAGGGTCATGACATTCATATTATTTTAATATTCTAAAATCTGACCTATTTGTAATGGCTCTTTTTTCAAAATTTCAGTTTAATTTGCTTTATATCCCACAAAATTTTATGTATTTTCAGCATGTACAAAAAAGTATTTGAATACTTAAAAAAAACAAGGTAAAAATAAAATTAATAAGAAACAATAAAAATAAAGAGTTTAAAAGGACAGTTTTAGGAACACACTGTAATGTAGGAAATATTTTTATTAAAAATATGATGATCATAATCAAATCATAAAAGCACAAGGCACCAACAAAAATATATAAAATGCCATTCTGATAATATATTTTAAATTTTTTTGAAAATGTTTATGAAATGCTTTTCTCATGGTATTTGACAAAGCTTAATTTTTGAAAATTAATTTCAGCATCTCTTATTTTTCTTATTTGATTTTGTCTAGCATAATATATTTATGAAAAAAATTATACTATATAATAGCTAGGTAAAAGCATATTTGAAATATTTATTAATTTTCATTTTTTTACTTATACAATTTTAAAATTCCACAATTTGTCATCATAAATATAGAAAATCTTGTAATATGCATTACCACCCAAGTTTATGAACATGGTACCTTTCATATGGAAATCAAAATTTGTTCAATAGGTGTTTAAAATCTGAAATAATTGTACTGTCACTGAGAATAAACTACTATGAAAAATTTTAGAATGCTATATCGGGAAAAAGTGAAAAAATTGATAACAAAATTCTATCTTAACAACCATAAAGCAAGTCGAGTTACATATATAAAAGTAAAAGAATAATGATAAAAGGAAACATACTTGGAGGTGGATGAGCCTTCCACTTTACTATTATTTACAGTGATGTTGGCACGTATAGAGGAACTTGTGTTAATTCTGTGCATAATATAAGTGCACAGATCTTTCTGAATATTTTCGCTGCTGGATCCCTTGTCCAGTGAAATATAATGAGAAGGTAATTTCTTTACAATTTCACCATAACTAGTTCTAATAGTTACAAAGAGCTGAAAAAAATTGAAATATTAAATACCAGAAAATTATTTACATTAAATGAAGACATTTGCTTTGGATCAATTATAAATAACTAAACAAATACAGCTTGAGTAAAAGTAATATAAGAATTAAATTAGTAAGTTTCATTCAAATTTAAATTTTAAAAAAAAGATATTTCTTTATTTAAACTTTTTATTCAAAATTACAAACTTTTACATATTTTAAGGTGTTGGAAGTTACAAGCAGACAAGAAATGCAGTTCACATATATTTTTAATTTTAAAAAATATTCAAAAGTTAAATCATCCGAATTTAAAGTTTAAAATTAATTTGTGTCAAAATATTAAGTTTATGGCCCATATATTTCATCATATTTTGATGCCTTTCTCTCAAATAGAAAAAATAATAATTACACATGAAACAAAAATAAATTATATGGAAATTAGTTTTCAAGTGTTCACGATTAGAAATGATAGCATAAAGCATGTAAAAAAGAAAATACTATTTTAAGACCAATTTTTTTTAACATATAAAGGTATAAATAAGATTTCTGTAACATATAAAAATTTACTTATGGAATCTTTAAAAAAAATCAGTCAAAAAAGCAAACATAATGTTTTGTGCGATCATTATGAGAAGCACAAGAAGAGTTGGTAAATAGACCCTTGCAAGGCAAAGAGAAGGTTCATCATCTTCAACCTTTCCTGGCAAGATGACTTTTGTACTTAAGTCTGAAAAAAACTTTAAATTTTACTTTAACATCTAAGTTGAATGTACATTGTCTTTATTAAATACAAATATGTTTCTTTCTCATTTCTTTATAACCTACAAGTAGAAGCTGAGAAATCACCGAAAAATCTCAAGTGACCGTCTAGAAAGTGATACACAGTACATTGCTATAATAATGAGTTCTCATGTGACTTTATAGTGCAGAGGCATATTAAATATAATAGTTAGAAAAATATCTGTGAAGTATATAGCTACATGAAAAATATTGTCTTTTAATAAGAAACGATTATACAATGAAAATATAAATTTTGTTGAATATATTGCGTCTCCAATGGCAGATACAGTGAGGGTTCATGACTGCTCCTTAAACAATATTTTGTAGGCTGGAAATGTTGCTCTAGAGTAGATCAGGCTATATGCATTTGTTTCATAAAAAATAACTGATGGGAACCAGTTAGATAAAAGATATAAATATCTTATTTTTATTATTACTCTTTTCTTTCTTTACAAAGGAAATTACTATTCGTATCAGTATCCTGAGACAACTACTTTTAACAATTATCTTTCTTACTAAGGTGTGAAACTGATGTGCGCATTTCCAGAATTCAATTGATTGTTAAAAGTAAATATCTCCTCCTTTGATCTTTCCTCTCACCCCTATTTTAGCAAAATAAACCCATCCTAATGCATGTGCAAAGGTGTGGAGGGTTTTAGAATCTGTTGGCAAACAATGAAAATACGAGCTCTAATTTTTCATTTAAAATAAGGTAATATGGCATAAAAAACTCAGTTTAGTCCCAAAACCTTATTAACAGCCAAATTGGTGCTTTTGATTGACTTCTGAACTCTTCCAGAAGATTTCCATGCTCAAGACTATATTTTTGAGCATGTTCCTCCTAAAATGCTAATCTGTATCAGTTCCTAATATTTCCCTGCCATAAGAAAATAAATATTGTTGAATCTCAGATGCATGTCGGCCATTCATTGTGAAATAAGTATAAAATTCTTATTTAGTATTATATATTTCAGCATAGAATTCTTTTTCCTCATAACTTCATAGTTCCAAGATTATTTGATATTTTTAATTGCTAATTGTTCAACATACCTTAAGCCATGGTGGAAAAGCTTCAAAGTGACGAATAAGAAATGAGGCAATACTGTCACCATAATCAGGGCGATGGTATTCAGCCTCATTCAGACCATCTATCACAAGGAGACAAGTGGTATTAGGAATTTTATTTTTGCTTCTTAAATTACTAAGAGGCTCCAAAATTCCTAAACGAAATGCTGCATTTACATCAGCTATACAAGAAGGCATACTCAATAGATCTTGCAGCCTGCGAAATAAAAAAAATAGCAGGATTTTACAATTCATATAAATAACGGTTTGAAAAATCATTAATCTCTCTTGAAAATTTCTTGTTTTATCATTTTCAAATTGTTGTTATTATTATTATAATTTCACCAAAATTATAAATTGCAATATTTAAAATTTATTTTTTTGTTAAATTAATACTTTTATACTTTTTTTTACTCCCTAACTATTACAAGTGAATAAAATTTTATAAGCCCTTGATTCATTCAAGGACTTAATTGCTATACTATGTATTAATTTAATAAAGATGTGATCATGCATTAATTCAATAAAAATATGGCAATAATTCAATAAAGAATACATTAAAAGTTAATTCTACTTTTTATTATGACATATTATTGTACACAAGTGCATATTCCTAATTAGAATGTTTTTTTTTTATTCTTAGGTTATTATTTTTAAAATGTAACTACAATTATTACCTTCAATCACCTTGATTAGTTGGTTGCCCCACCATATTAAAAATATTAATACAGTTTTGCAAGCCAAATCTAATGATTATCAACACAAAAGTAAGTTTTAATTTAAATTATAATTGCACAATAAAAAAAGAGCATTTGCAAATTCAAATTAATTCAAATAATATACAATTTTTTTTTTGTTGTTGTTGTTGTTGTTGCTGACTGACTAATACACAAGTCAACAACTCTAATTACAATTGAATAAAAGTATTTAAATCGTGCTGCAATTATGCTTTTTTTTTTTACCATTTTGTTTAAAATTATTTTAAATTTAATCTTTTAATAAGTAAAATACAGAAACCAACTCTGCTGATGGGCACCTTCAATTATTTTTGCTATTTCAATTTGTCATTACACTTACTGCTTAAAAACTACTTACAAAAAGATTAATAGTGAAGTGTAAAGAGTGCTTTGAATATTGTATAATTTAAAGTTCTTATAATGTTTAATTTGTCTTGTTTTTTACTGTTAAAAATATACTATATTAAAACATATAAATAACACAACTATTATACCTTTGATCCCTAGCAACCAGATCTCTATAAGCAGCTAATTGAGGAGCTCTGCACAAATGAGCAGCAATACTATGTACAAATTCTGGCACAAGACATGTGATATTATTGTCAGTTTGACAGAGGTGGTAAGCAACCACACGGTTGCCCAAGGAACGAGCACCACTATGATGTAAAGTGGAGATAGACTGATACAAGCCAGAATCACTGCTACTGGAATTGGACATGTTGTAGTCACTTCCATCTAGTGATTGTATATCTATGAATGGAGAAAGGATTCTATAACAATGATGTCTTTTGGAAGAAATGATCAATAAATAGAAAAATTCTGAATATTAAAAAAGTATTTAACAGAAGAGAATGAAACACATTTCATCAAAAAACTTATTCAATTATTTATTTAATATAGCACATAATTTTATATAAATTTCATGCAAATTTAGGTCTAATTAACCTCCCCCCATTAGACATAAGCAATCTCAGATTACTTTGTATTTCTTCTTGAAATCAGTGACAAAATCTCAAGAAAAATAAATTTTAAAATTATAAAACTTCAATTATTAGTCATAGACAGGAATTCACAATTTTGTATCCCACAAATCATTGTACCATAAGTTGCATGGGTCCTCCCCCTTTATTTTACAATATTTATTTTCATGTGCCTTGATATCTATTGTAATTGCTTGATACAAAATAAACTGAAATATGTTTTTAAAATTTAATATAAATGGTAGGACATGAATTTCCTTTAATATTTGCAAATGATTAACAAAATCAGTGCAGACATCATTTCCACTTTTTTTTAAAAAAAATTAATAACAATTTCTAAAACGTCTAATATTTGTATTGAGAATAATTTGCAATACATAAAGAAGATGACTCTGCGATTCTAATAAAATAATAAATAATAAATCAAAAAATATTGTTTTTTAGACATTTTATTATCTAGATTATGAAGAACATTACCAAGAAGATTTAAAAAAAGAAAGAAAGAACTTACCATGATAAATGGCATCTTCTTTCTTTACTCTAAAGGAACTATACTCAATCAGCTGTGAAACAATGGCAGTTTTGCCACTTCCAGGACCACCTGTTATCACAATTGCTCGCTTTCCTTTGGAATCTGTTATCAAATCCTAAACCAATAAAATAATTTTCATTAAAAATTACATTAAGGAAAGAATGATATTAGAACATTAAACAAAAACAAATCATTCAATAAGTTTGTGCTATTGTGAAAAATTTCATTTAGTTCAAAAATAGCCCAATAATTCATTTAGGTACTACCATTTATTTGAAAAAAAAATCATTTGATACAGTTAGTTAGTTATTTGATACATTATTTAGGAATCAATCATCACAGATAGTATTTGATCATATAAGCAAAAATAAGAATTTATTTAAACATAAGGTTAAAAGATAACAAAAAATATAACTATGTCCATGGGATATACAATGCTATATATTAATATGTTATTAAAAATGAGTAATTTTTTATTAACATTTATGTATGAAGAGTACATTTATACACAGAAAAGTATTACCAGAAACTTATTTTATGTGTACAATTTTTCTTGAATTGTGCAATATTTGATTAGATGAAATAAAAACAAATAATGAAAAGTGTTAACACTTCAGATCTATTATCATTAGTATCTTTAAAAATGACACCTAAATTGTTTATAATTGTTTCTTTAACATTATTTAGACCCTTAAAATAATTCTCAACAGAATTTTATTTCATCATCCAAGTATAAATTTCTATCCATCAATTTGTATATTATCATATATCTATTATATATTATCACTTTGAATATATCAATTTGTAAATTCCTTCATATATCCTTTTAAAAAATAATTACATAAAAAAAATTGAAAAGAGAGATTAAAATTCCAAGAAGAAAACTAAAATAAATATGACAAGATAAAAATTCTGAAAAGTAATAAACATTATACCTGTTCAATTTCTTTGAACAACCACTGTCTCCCAAGAAATAGAGGATCTGGTTCTGCTTGTGGAACCTCAAAGTAAAGAGGTTTTAAGGTTTTATTTAATAACTTAGCTGTGCTGCTTTTTCCTGAAAAAAAAGAAATTTGTTATAAGTAAAAAAAAAACTTGAAATTTTAACTATTTGAAGAAGTGCAATGAGTCAAATATGATTCTTATGTCATTCCTAATCATGCTAAACATCTATTTAAAAGTATTAAAAATAAAAAAAATTAAATAGAATCGGAAATAATTATTTTAAAAAAATGATGTTTTAATAAAGTTCAAATAGCATGTAAGAGAAAAATGGCATCTAAAAAGTTTGCTTACTTCCAAGAGCTGAAAAATTTAAGGCAGATTCATCACTTTTATGATGCATCTGACGACGATTTAAATTACGCTTGGCAAACTGTACAAAACTATCACTTGTCCCTAAAAATAAAATAAAAATCATAAGTCAGCTAAATAAAATAATTTAATATTTGATTTACATAATAAAAAAAGGAAATTCTAAGATTGGCTTGAATAAATTCCACAAAACAGACAAAGGAAATTAGAATTCAAATACACATTACTTGATATGAATAAATCAGTGAATGCAAACCATGCTATTGTGAATACGCAGACATGATATGGACTGATTTTCATTTAAACATAAATGTCATTAAAAATATTTTTATATTTTATATTTAATATATTTATTAAAAATTTCATTTTAGCCCGAGCCAAAAAATGACCTTATAAAATCTGCCTTACTTGCTGGGGCATGTCTCTGGAACTGCATTCCAATGGGACTACTACATGAACTATGTCCTGTACTGGTACTCATAAGTGACATGACACTGTCAGAACTCTGATCTCGACTGTTAGTTCTCAAACCACCAGAACAAGAGAGAGGATCAATATCTGAAGAATCTGAAACTACAGTTGCATTAAAACTAAATTCATAAATGCAAATGATTTAAAACAAAGAACTAAATTCAACATTCATAGAATTAGATGTAAATAATTATTGATTCCATGAGTTACAAAAGCAAAAAAATCAGCAATATCTACATGAGTTCGAAGAAGATTTAGAAATAAAATTATCAGATAATGTGTAGTACTTAAAATAATCTTGTAAAATTGATAAAATTGGTTGCTGTTATTTGGTAATTAAAAAGCTTAAGTTATACATCATTTTAATAAAAATAATGGTAATCATTTATGAGAGAAATTATAGTGTGAAGTTGTTAAATAATATTTTATCATTTTATAACCAACACAGCTATTTAAAAAGAGACAACGAAAAACAATGAACAATGAATAATAATTTTGTATAATGATTACCAATACAAATTTCTACATTATTGAATTTCTTTGATTATGATACTTTGGCATTAATAGTTTCATAATATCCTAATTCTTATATTACATAAACATTTTCATTTTCATTCATCTGCATTGAATTAAATCAAAAGTGTTCAGTGAAAAAATTTACAATAAAAACTGCCTTTTACAGAATTACAGTATTGAAAGATTATGTCACTCATGACATTTTAAAAAGTGATTCCATTGAATTTCATTTTTAATTAAAAGTTTCCATAACAATAATTAATTACATATTCATTACAAAAAATAAAGTTATGATATTTGAAATAATAGGGAGAAAATACTATTTAGATGAATCACCTGTTAGTGTAGACAAAGGACTGGTATTAGTTGTATTGGCTTCACTACTAGTCAGTGAAGATATACTAGCATATGATTCCTCCAAATTATGGCTGCCCATGCTTGGTTTTTGTCCAGAGAGAGGCATGCGGTCACCAAGCAACAGCCCAAGACGTGTGTACAAATCATGGTCTCTACTAGATATTTTGGAATTGGTATGCAACTCATCATCTAAAAATACATTAATAAATACGTTTATACAAAAATTTTAATAAAAAAATATAAAAATTAGAAACTGTTTTGCAACATTTTTTTTTAAATGAAAAGTACAGATTAAATTTAAATCATTTTTATAATATCTTTAATTGCAAATTTTTATAATATTTCAAACCCTAGACATAATCTGCTTAAAAACACAGATTTGTCTTAGATATCTTTAAAAAATCAATTAGGCATGAGCAATATTTTCAAAAAAATTTTATTATTAATTTGCCATAAAAATATTTATGCTCAATGAAGTATTAAAAAATTAAACAATTAAGAAAAGAATTGCAGAAATACTGAGAAACATAGCTTTTTTATAGTCAAAGCTTTTAATTGGTACTAGTAAGTAAAAGTACATTTATGATAGTAGTACATTTATTGTAGATATTGTAATTGTGTGTGTGTAAAGCATTCTTTAAAGATGTAGGCAGAGAGGTCTTTAACAATTTTTATTTATTAACACAAATTCTTTTTAAAAGCCATGATGAGTGTGGTGCGGCATACTGATTAGAAAGGCAGAAAAGAAAAAAAAGAAAAAGAAAAAAGGGCAACCATTTGGATTTCATATAGTTTCAGAAAAGAATTTTTCAGTTCAGCATTTTGATTCTGCTATAAAATTAATAGCCTCCCTATTCAGAAATTAAGATATATATATTATATATATACTTTTAGTGATTATTAAAAAAATTCCTATGCTAAGAAAGGAGTTATGGATAAACCAATTATGCTGATTACAAGATAAGGATAAAGCAAAGCATATATAAAACACTGTGTATTTGTGCAATACATATGTAAATAATTATGGAAGAGGTTAACAACAAAAGTATACCTGATAGGGCAGCTTGATTGTCAGAAAGCAGAGGATTAGGCCATTTCATCTGCCTGTGGTTCCTGGAAGCTCTAGATATTCTGGGGCTATAACCAGATACTGTTCTTTCAGGCACAGGAGGTTTGACTGTAAATGAATATTTGTGACAATTATTATTTATTTACACAGACATAAAAGTCATGTCCTACAACGCATTACTAAAAAAATTACAAATTACAGTAAATTAAAGATTAAGCTAAGAAATGGTTGATATAGGAGGATAATAAATTTTATGCATAATTTTCTGTCAATTTTGCTTACAATTTCAAGTACGTTAGTGCAGTAAAAAACATACAGGTTTCAAATCACAATAAGATTTATGATACATTTGATAATTTTTTGCTATATATTATGATGTATTTTACAATTTAAGCAGATAAAGAAAAGCATTGGAAATTAATGGTAAATTACAAAGAGAATTTTAAATAAAACTGCAAAAATTAGTGAGTTCTGAAAAAATAAACATTTAAAATGAAAAAGATGCTTCCCTTTGAGCATATTTAGAAAAAATTTCAATAAAAACATTAAATAAACTTTTTATGATACTATTGATTTCGAATGAGCATATTTCTTTCTCATTCAACTTCCTTTTTCTTTAAGTGGGGGGATTAATAATCAAGCAAAAATTACACTAAATCAGGGAATTTACAACTTGAAAATCAGATTCTGACTAGCATATTATACGGTCTTAGTAGCATAGTTCATGCTAGCATAGTATACTATAATATTAGCATATTGTATGTTCACTGACAGTGGAAGATAAAATGTATCTGCTTTTCAAAATTATACAATAAGCTCTTAAAATTCAGCCACAAAAAATTATTTATCATTAACACAAAGTATTAATAAACAAAAGCTACAAGTTAGCATAATGTAGTAATCAACAAAAGAGAAATACATTTTCATGAACTAAACAAATTTAAAAAGGTACAATTTGATTTTAACATTGACCAAAAAGCGCCAAGAAAAAATTTCACCAAATTATAAAAATATACTTGCATTATTATTTATTATGAAAAATTTTGAGAGTGCGGATCACATGCTATATAGTCTGACGATTAAAATCGCCAAATTGGCGATATTTTTCTTGGCGCTTTTTGGTAGCCGTTATAACTGACAAGTACCTGAAGGAAGGGGAATAGAATAATGTTGAAAACTACCTTATATTTAAACAATATGTTTATATAAATATATAGAGAGATAGATAACAGGAATGGCCAAATAGGAACTAAACCACATAAATAAAATGAAATTGGAAAATGACTTTTGAAGAAGAATTTAAGTTTTGTTTCAAAGAATATTACCTTTAGGAGGAAGATTTGCCCCTGGCAGGGGTCTCTCAGGGGATACTCTCTCCCTGGTCTGCATATAGGCTGTGAAATGTCCATTGGTTTTCAGACGAGGCCTTGGAATGCCATTGTCTTGGGTGAGGCGATGCTGTGACTGAGCTTGGGCTGCTCAAATTGAATTTCGTAATTAATATTAACTAATTAATTTGTAACTTTTAAATAAATAAATGAAGAAGAATATCATAAAATAATTATTTTAAATGATAATTAAATTTCATTATGATTAAAATAAATGCTGAAGAGTTTAAGAATAGAAGTGCATTGAATACAGTGCATAATTTTACTTATTTCTGTTTTCACTTTTGGAAATCATAATTAGTAATGTGTTAAAAAATGTTACAAAATAATGTATACAACTTATAACACTGTAGACAATAAAAAAAAAAAAATCTTTTAGAAGTAAATAAAGATAATTTTTTCAGAAAAATAATTTTTTATCATTTTACATTATAAATATCATAAAATAATTTTATTAGAAAGCAAAAAGACTTTAAAAAGACCAAAACATTCATGAAAATATAAAGATATATATTCCAACATAAATTTTCTTCAAAATGAAATTCTAATAATAATTTCTTTTTCAAATAAAATAACATGAAAATCCAATGAATAAAATATATATGAAGATGAAATAATTTATATAAAAATCTCAAAAACAGTTTAAAATAAAATATTAATATAAATTTGATTTTCGTTAAATATTACATTGAGACTACTATGTGAATGGCATTTATACAGTAATTTTTATCTTTGAAAAATATCTCTCTCAGAATATAGAAAAATGTGGCTTTTCATAATATCTGTATTTTAAAAATATATATCGATACCAGTTATACTGATTTCAAAACAATTTTATTTAAAATAATTTAGAATATCTTAATTAATACATTATAATGACAATCTAAGGCATACAGAGGCATAGTGACCTGAGTAGAGAGAGACTGACAAGGAGTTTGTAGATGGCCTAGATTCCTGTCTTAAAGAAACCATAGAAATGAAACTTTGATGTGCATATGTCACTTTTTAAAGAAAAATAAGATGAAAAGGGGGAAAAAAATTCCATGCTCTGCACACAGTTTACAATTGCAAAACCACTGATGGTGACTAGGGAAGAAAAAAAATAACATACCCCAAGAGCCACTTATCTTTGCTACGCCTCTAAAAGCACGATAAAACTCGAGAGCACACAATTTGCTAAACTGGAGATTTTATGTTTCTTTCTCATATAGTATGATGACCACCGATAATAATCTGCGAAATTATTAAATTCCACGAACATGTGGCAAAGCTTATTATGTTTCCGAATCTTATTTAAGCACAAAATAAAGATATATTGCGTCGTTTTTTTATATTTATTGCATTGTATTTAATGATAAAAATATAGCATACCATGGTAAACACATAATGGGCAATGGTCTGAATTGATGCACATGTAACACAGTTCATGACCACATGTATCAATGAGTTTTCTATGCTTCCCTTTGTCAAAAGGAGTGCAACAGGTGGGGCATAAAGTACCTACGTTTTCCAGCATCATTTTCTTTACAGTATTTATATCTAAAAATAAAAGTCTATGTGAGCAATTTCATAAAGCATATCACTATAATAAACAAAAAATAATTATAATAAAGATGATTCGAACCTCCAGTCCGAAACATATTTCAGATTCGATTCGTTTACCTTTATTTTATTTTAAAAATTTATTCTTACTTATGCAATTGAGGTAACATGCTTGTAAAACATGCACAATATTGTGCAACGCGCGTGAGTATGTATCCAGCAACGATGTCTTTATCCAGCGAAATTAACAATGGATTCCAAAATTACATAGAGGCGGTGCACTTAATATACCATTAACATGAATTAACCCTAATGAACCCACGGATGCCCTTCTTTATACATATATTAAGAGAAAAATAAGGTCAAAATTAAAAATGATGACCTATAATGTTCCCGATTGAATATTAAGAACGAAGTACACGGTCACATTTAAATACACTTAATATATACAGTGAGCCACAAAATTGAGTATACACCTCTAAAACTTTTAGACTTCTTCCAATTACAAATTAAATATTGATTTAAATTAGATAATTTTTTTTTATTCTAGATACTTTAACCTCTGCTTTACCATCCTATAATAACACAATTCTATAATTAACTTATTTATTACGAAAAAAGTTAAGCGATTCGAAGAAAAGATAGAAAACCATGCCACAAAATTGAGTATACACTTCTTATATTTGTAAATTTTGCCACCACTTTTTTTAGTTTCAAATTTTTTTTAAAGAGTTTCAGGAGTAGCTGCTGCTTATAACACGTGCTATTGCACTTCAACGCTTTTAAATAGTATTTTTTTTTTCTCATTAAAAATCGTAAAATGAGCTCTCGTAGAGAAACTACTGAATCTGAACGTTTATTGATTGTAAAATGGTCGAAAGAGGGCAAATCTCTTCGAGAAATCGCTTCGTTGATTGGTGTAACTCATGGTTGTGTCCAAAAAATACTACAGAAGTATAAAAAAAAACTGGATCTGTGGCCAATATTCCTGGAAGAGCATGTAAAGAAATACTACAGAAGTTCTCAAGAAGGCTCTGAGAGAAGAATGGGCTAAAATTTCTGTTGAAACCACTAAAACACTAGTAGAATCTATGCCCAGAAGATTACAAGCTGTAATTCAAGCAAAAGGTTATGCAACAAAATATTAATTTGTACGTTAAAAAGAAATTAATAAAGGTGTATACTTATTTTTGTGTTGTTTTTCCTCTCGTCTCAGATCTTTTTTTTTTTTTTTTTGGTAAAAAATAAATAAACGTAACAATTTTATTAGTATAGTACGGTTAGACTAAAGTATATAAGGTAAAAATTTCAATCATCTTAAAGCAATATTTAATTTGTAATTGCAAAAAGTCTCTAAGTTTCTAAGGTGTATACTCAATTTTGTGGCCCACTGTATCTGCAATTTTGTGCAGTAAAAAAATTAATGAAAAATGAAATAAGGATGTTTCTACTAGGTAGTTATTTCTGCAGTTTTGTTTGATTTACAATAACTATATAGATCATTCCATGCCAATTCGCTATCCAAATGGAAGAAAATTTTATTTTGTTTGATACAATTACAAGAGATTCCTTTAGAAATGCATTTCAAAACTCACATAAATAAATTAATAAACATTTTCATTTTTCCCCCATGAAAAATTCACAGTCGAAATCAAAATAGAATATACTAGTTCATCAATATTCATAGCTGGTAATACTTTGCATATATAATAGACTGCCAACTTCGGCGATATTAGGTTAACTTTCTTATCAACATGGCCAAATACAGTCAATATTACATGCCAGTAAAAAATTTAATTAATTAGTTAACAGCAAAGGAAATTAAGGATACAAGACATGATAAATAATTCTGGATAGTGTGTCACCAAAAAGAATACTAATTTTCTTAATTACTTATTCAAAAATAAGTAAAAATGTTAATAATTACTGTTTACGGTAAGATGCTAATTAATTCACACTTACTCAGTGTAATATCAATGAATCTATAATTAATCACATCATTTTAGAAAACCAATAGCAACGAATAAAAAATGATTTTAAACAGCAAACGATAAATAAATAGGTTAAAGCAACACAGTAAAAGGACCGTTGTAAAAAGACATCAAAGTGAATAGAACAAATAAATGCATCCTGTCTGTACTTGAAAAACATTCCTTTTCTCAGAAATAGAAATAAATTAATTCGCGTTATTGACAGCTACTGCCAAATCAAAACCCACGCAAAGAATACTAGACTAGATTTGGCGTCATTATCTTACAAATGTGCCAAGCTTATTTACTAAAGAAAGGAAATTTTAAAAATGTTTCCGTGACTATTACAGGGCTAGGAAAAATCCTATAATTAAAAGTAACATAAAATTAAAAGACTGCCACAAGCATCATAAAATATCAGAATTTCTTAATCAAAAATATTCTATCAACTTCTCTATTATTAACTTAAGTTCCGCCCTTCATGCGATACTGGAACGATTAAAAGAATTTTCTGGGAATAATATTTAACCAAGATTGCATAGAACGACGAATATAGTTGCTAGGCAACCGAGAGATAATTACTATCCGTTCTCTCGAGAATTAATATGTTTTTAGAATGCTACAGGGCAATAGCCAAGGGTCAGACTTTACATAAGAGAATACGACAAGCAAGGACCATCAAAAAAAAAAAAGACCATGAACTCTCGTCTGTCCATACCTAAAAGGGACAAAAGTAGCTAATAATGACAGGTTTGGAACGACATAATCTGGGTCAGTTTGTTACGATTTTAACGAGGAAGAATTGTCATTACGAAATTAGCCGTCTGAATATATATTTCCACCCTTGAAACGCTCGTAAAATTAACTACGTAAAAGTAACACATTCGTGCACCTGTTCGGAGAGGATGACTAATCCTACTATTTCAAAATAGTCAGTAAAAGAAAAAGAGAAAAAAAGAATGCGAGTAGCAGACGATTCGTCTGGGCAAATTCGGAAGACGAAATCGTTTTAAGTGTTCTTGTAAAATTAAATGGCTCGTATCAACAGGAAATGCAGATGGTTAAATATTAGCTTTGAGTGAAACAGGGATGCCAGAGTTAGTTTTTGATATAGTTAACGCTATTAAAAATAATGGAAATAAAATTCTGAATAACATAGCTTTGTCCGCAAGAGTGAGATTCTTTCTCAAAATGACAGGATAAGAAATATTTAATGGGAAATTAAAAAGACGATTAATGGGTAAGAGGCATTTAATTTTGAAATTAGGTTACACGGCAATCAAAAAGATGTAAAAAAAAGGGAATTAAATCTTTACATTAATTTTTCAAAACAATTACAATATTCAATTATAAATTTTTAAAAAGAATTTTAAGTATTTTCAATTACATTTCTAAAAAATAAAAGTATTATTTTTCCAAATAAATTAAATAAAAATATGACTTTGCATTTACTTCACTGAATAATCAGAAGCAAAGTGAAACAAATAAATTTATGTAATGATATATCTAAATCTAAATTAAATCCCAGATAATTTCCCAAATTTTTATCTTAATTTGACCCATATTAACTTAATTCTAAACTGTTCTCTTTTGTCCTGATCCAATTCCATCTTTTTTATTTAATTAAATGCTACACAAGTTTTGTAAAACTGCTTTAATCCTCACTTTCATAAGCTCTAAGTGAAGGGATAAAAATCTGTCAAGCTAAGCGAATTTTTTTAAGAGATATCAAAATTTTCCTTACCTAAATTGATACATGTAAAGAAATACCTATCAGAATCTCATAACATAAAATTATCAGGGAAATATTTCTGTCTCTTTTTCGCTCTTCTGCTCTTGTATCGCTTGTGAACGGACGTCAGTTTCGTCAGCGCTTCTTGTGCGTAAAATATGCCACCCGGGATGGAATAAAAATGAAGTTTTAAAATTTCAAAAGTGTCCTATCTCTTTTCGGCCACGAAACTGCTTAAAAATATGTGTGTGTTTACATTATATGTATGAGGGAATTTTTTCAGAAAATTATAAGTAAAGAAAAAAAAAGTTCGTTTTGACTCAAAAAATATATTAATTCAACATAAGCGAAGTCGGGGAGAAGGGATTTAGAACAGCATATACCTACATTAGGATGCGATTCTTTGCACAATTTGAAATAAATTCTTAAAATGAGAAAAAAAAATTCTTTAAACAATAGCATACTAATTTAATTCCTTTATCAAAAAATTAAAAGGAAATTCAGTAACTTAGTCTAAAAAGAATATGGTATTTGTAACTTAGTTTTGTAATATTATTCTGAATGTCTCATTATTCATAATATTATTTACTCTTAATAAGTATTGATATTATTAATAAATAATTCCATACGAATAAGAATGAATTAAACAATTCAAACAAAACAATTACAAATCTTTTCGATACGAATGGTAAAAGCCACATATGACTGAGATAGAGTCAATTCACATGATGTCAGAGTCACATGACAAATATTATCTTAAGAAGCGTTTATATTTAGCTAACATTGGCAAGATAGTAAGATTGCACATGCGCAGAATAAGAAGAATACAGAATAAAGGAATTTATTCTGTATTGTCTCACCACTATATCTGCACATGTGAACCTAACGTGACAAAACTGGTTTAATGGAAAACGCTTAAACTGCACTATGACGTCACGTCCCTCCCGTTTCAGAACGTGTAAATGATTTCAATATTCAATAGGTGCAAAGCACTTGATGCAAATCAAGCGAGTTTGAATTATCTCCATTATACGTTAACATAAATGTCAAAATCAATCAAACGTACATCAGAAGATAGTTTGAATTTAAGGTGTGCGTACACACTTGAAAATTCGAAAATCGTTCAAAGTATCGAATATTTTTTTTATTATTATTATTGTTTCAAAATGTTCTCTGATCCTTTAGCTTTCAAACGATACCAAGATGTTGTCAATATTCGGAAAATTTATCGAGTTACGATTATTTTTATTGAGATACTTTCACTAAAAACTCTAGTTCCGGTTTTTTTAAACTGATTTTATGAAGAATGATATTTTTCCACAATGTTGCTTCATTCAAACAATCATAACTTAACAAGAAATGAACCAAATACGATTATTTATATATCAAAATAATTTGTATGAAACAATGGACGTTTTGTGCCTCCATCAAAGTTATATTTATAGAAATAAATTTTTAATAGCTATTTAAAAGTTAAAATTACAGAAAAAATCTCGCTTTTTCTATTCATCGTTGATGAAAAAATTGTTAAAAAAAATTATATATTTTTATAACTTGATGGAGGCAGAAAACAGGAAGACTAATATTAGACATAATTTCCAACTAGAATTCTATGTCTGTACAAATTAGAATTTAAGATATCATGTTTAAAAAAATATGCTAATTAGCTCATTAAATATTAATTAATTAATAATTTGTGTAATATGGCTTTTTCTCACTGAAATGAGTTTAAACATATATTAATGAGTTACTGTGAAAAAACTGAATTTTTAAAGTTAAAATTTCAAAAAAAAATCTTCTAGTGTGTAAGTACACCTTAAAATGAAACAATTTAGAAATTTCGACTCAGCAGGCAAAAAAAAATAGTATAAAAACGAAAAAAAAATTTAAAAATCATCCGTTTCTTTTGGAAATACAGGGGGAAAAAATAGAATTACTTACAAAAGGAGGGAAAAAAATGAAAAGAAAAAAATTCAACGAGTTACTACATGATTTTTTTTCTGTGATTCAAATACTTAGAATCGACACATCATCTATTTCAGGAACTTCTGTGTTTACGTTTGAGACGTTCTGAAAATGAAATGCACTTTCCTCTCTCTTATCAAAAGCTGAAGACAGCAAAATGCAAACATCAGGTACAGCTGTTGCAGAACATGAATGGGAGAAAAAAAAAGTTCATTCATAAAATCGTAACCCCTTTGATAAGAAAATGGCAACAGAGATACCGTGGGACCGACAGAACTGATTAAATTCCAGAAAAGCAATGAGATAATGCAGAACAAGGCCGGAGAGTCTAAGTGTGGTAAAGCTTCACGTTTATGCAACAATGACTTCGATAAAGTGCAATTGGAAGATGGTTTTCATTTACACGCGTAAGATAATTCATTATAACAAATTTGTATGTCTTATAACTGTAAACGAGCAATTCTCGTGTATATATATATATATATATATATATATATATATATATATATAGTTTATTTCGTGTATCTCGGAAACGGCTCTAACGATTTGCATCAAATTTTATATTTAAATAAGGTTTAGACAGATTTTTAATTAAAAATTAATTGAATTTTTAGCACTTTTTTTAATTCTGATTATATTATGGCGCGAGATATTTTTACACTACTTTAATTTTTTTTAAAGAGAGATGGGGTTTGTCAATATCAGTTTTATAACCATAAAATGTTTTCTCCGGTCTATTTAAATTTTAAGAAATATTTTTTAAATACGTTTTACAATATTACTTATTATTATTTTAGAAACAATGTCGATAATGTCAGTAAAACATGTCGGTATATACATGCACTTAGGGATAACATTAATTTTTCTTTCTTTTAATAATAATATCGTTGCTATAATTTTAGGTATCCGATTAGGTTCGGAAAGGATTTTTCAAAAAAAAAAATCAATGTTTATATGATGTTTTTTATTAATATAGAGATAAAATGACGAATAAATGTGAAATTATTTAAACATATATGTAGCTTTTGAAGAAAAAGCATATTCTGGTGCAAATTTTAGAATTTAATAACAAAAACTAAGATTGTTCTAGAGAAAAAAAAATTGCTTAAGTTTTTCATTTTTCTTTGTAACATGCAATGTAATATGTAACATGTAATGCTGCACATGTAATTACACATGTATATGTGTAATGCTACACATGCGTAACATATCTTAGAGTGTAACTATTATCTAAGAATTATATTCAAAAATGAAATTTTTGTGCGTAATATATGAAATTATCTATGAAATTTTGGAATTTTTTCAACACTAAACAACCATAAGCCCACTCCTAGACCATTCAACATCAAATCCATAGTTTATTACATTCTGCATAACATAACGAGTACTAATTATAAATTTCATTAAGATAGCTTGATTATCTTTTTAGATATGACGATCCTCATACAGTAGAATTATGAAAAAGCTCATTCTTAAGCTCATTCATGGTATTTAAATTTTTTATATGCTTATAAATAGGTATCACTTACATGTCAATGGTTTGCTGTAATTTGGCTTCTAATTGACATAGACATAAAATAAAGATATCATGGGAAACAGATATGTACCTATTTTTTGCAACTGCGGAGAATAAATAAATAAAATCGCGAATTTTCATCCAAATTCATCTTTTTAACTTAGTCAGATACATTAAGCGCAAATTGGTAAATCAGACGAATCAATCCGAAATATATTCATGCAATGACTTTTCGGACTAGAGTTCAAATCTCTCTCTCTCTCTCTCTATTTTTTTTCCCAACCGGTTTATAAGCAAGTCCCATTATTAGAATTCGATTTTTTTATATTTTATTTCAATCCATAACTTAAAAGACCATTTTCAGGTTGCATTATCTAATCTCGACAACGAACTCAAAAAGAAAAAAAGAAAATGTTACACGCAGCGAGAAGACATTGCTAAAGAAAAAATATTTTTAACCAGTTAACGTCATTAGTCATAATAGTTTCCCAATGTTGTCTTTCAGCCGAATCTCACATTTTCCAAGGCATCTCGTTAGAATTCAGTGCGCACAGCGAGGGGCGGGCATACCTGTTGCGTGCCGTCCGATACCCATCGCTGATTCATCGTATCGCTTCATTCATCGAAATATCACAACCAGAGATTTTTGTCGGGTATCCAAGCAGCGTGACTGATCCACCTACGTCGAGGGTCAGTCACGGCGCACTCCTGGAGAGCGCACACTGACCCCGATCCGAACGCAGATCACGCAAGAACAACACCCCCAGCATTTTTACAAGTAATTAGTGGAGCAGAAATCGGTTATTTGCCGATTTTAGAGAAAGGCGGTCCGTCTCCAGAGGGTCAAAAGTTTGATTTATTCCTTTTTTCCAATTGATGATCCTGTTTTGGTGAAGATCGATAGTACAAAAACATAGTGGCGGTTAGAGATTGCTACGTGTCTCAATGAAATGCACTGTGATATATTAAGATTAATATAATAGAAATTGTTGGTATTAATTACCTCAGATATATAATTAGAAGGATATTTACAAGCAATGTATTATGTTTCTAAAATTATAATATGTTGATCATTTAACTCTTCCTACACCAGCTAGATATAAAATATGACCATATTATCTGCTTCGTTAGTGTCATATATTTTATAAAAATTCTCGTATTCGAAATATACAAAGAGAAAGTATTATAACTGTCAAAAAAAAATTGATACTGGAGATTTTGAAGTATCTCCACGTTCCAGAACTCTCTGAGTACAAAAAAACATAATTTTGGAATTGTCTGTCTGTGAACACTCATAAATACTTCGAGTCAGGTGAAAGAAATTTGGTATATGGCTTTTACATCAAATTTGTAAATTTTTTTCATATTTTGAAGAGAAATTTATTCACAGAAAGCATGTCTATCCGGTTGTCCAGAAAAAGTGAACAGATAACGACAAAACATAAAAGCGACACACATATAAAATTTGGTGCACAAATTAAGCTTATAAAATGTAGATTAATTTTAAATTTGGAACCATATCCATCAAACGATTGACAGCCTGCCCATCTGTACTCTTACAAGCACATAAAAGAGATAATTCAAAAACGTAATAAACAGAGGTAAATAAAGTTTTTTCGCAATTTTAACATCTAAAGCACAGATCCTATCGAATTTTGAACTATATCTCCCAAAGTATAAACACATCCTGACGCATGCGTACATCCGCGGAAGGTTTTAGAATCGGAGATTGGTCAATATTCAGCAGTCTGTTACATGCCAAAACTTCTTATAATATTTATCTTCAAAAAATTCTTTTATAGTAGGGAACTTTTAATCCACGAAAATGAATTTTATACTGATTAAATTTATCATTATTTTATTATTATATAAGCGAAACAGTTGTAAGACTACTTTATTCCTTCAACAATGTGCAAAGCATCGAATGGCCAAATCTCAGTTTTCTTGCAGTTAAATCTCATTAACAATCAACATCACTGAAATTTTTTTATTCTTATAAGATTGCTATATTTAAAACATGTAAATTCGAGTAAATAGGTTTAAAAAAAAATTAACATTTATTAGCAGAATTTTACTCAAAGTAATTAGAAAATTTTGGACTTTAAACCACAATAACCACTACATGATTTCAAAACGTTTTGTAACCATCTACATACTTTAATTCGCTTCGATTCAACCCCACGAGCCTTTTCTAAAAAGTTAGAAGTTACCACAACTATTCCACATTTCCTACAAAATAATTGTAAATCCGAAATTTATGTGAATCCCCACACCGGAAGCATAAAATGCAAATTTTACAAAACCCCTCACAAAAGATAAGATAAACCAATCACAATTAATCCCAAAACCACTTCCGTCTTTGATTTGAGGAACACTTCCAAATTCCGCCGTTCAGTCACTTGAATACAAAGAACAAAAGGAAGACAATGCAATTGATAAATGCACAATTTAACAAACCGAATTGATTTATTTCTCAAAATGAATATTTACATAAATTAATGAATACAAAGAATGCCTGGATAATCTTTAGTTGAATCTCTAAAAGATTTGAAATATATATGATGCTCTGTATTGTATACAGTAAACCCTTGACGAGAAAGGATTTGCAAAACGCGATTTTGCACACATCTTGTTTCTAGTTAATTTTAAATAAATTAATTTCATTCATACAAAGAAAGAACCCTGCAGTATTCACAGAAGCTGACAACAATCTGGAAGGATTTGCATCAATTGAAAATGAATTCAAATCAAGCAAACTGCAAAGCAGGATTTTCATTTATAAAGGAAGGAAAAGGTAAAGATTTAATCCAAAAATGATGAATAAAAAATTGGATGATTTTGTAATATCAGCAATAGTAAAAGAAGCATCAAGCATTAGAAGAAGATAAAGTATCTTTTAACTAAAACGAATTTAAAAGGATAAAAATAACATAGCTTGTGTTAAGTTTAGAAATTGTTTACACAATTTTAATTACTTTCATAAGATATGATATTCATACTATAAACAGTTTCCAAAAAATCAGAAAGATTTTGAATGACTTCTTTAAACACAGTAAAACCTCCTTAATACACTGAGAAGCTCCAAAATAATATTCTATCAAATCTTGGTTCAAAATGCGATAAAATATTTCGGACTAAAATATAATAGAATAGATGTCATAGATGTACCTTCAAATATAATTTTATAATATTTCGTTTATTTAATGCTTATAATTTTTAAATAAATAAAGTATAATTTTTAAAGTAAAGTTTAAACAGTATTTGGAATATTTTAAAATTTAAAAAAAACCTGAAAATCATGTAATGATGTTTATAATAGATTTATACTTCATTTCTTGATTTCTTTTTATCATAGAACACTAGGTAAAATGTAATTGTAGTCATAAGACATTTTGAAAAACCTTAGATCATTTTGTTACGAGACAGAAATCAAAATGATGTTTTATTGCATTTGCTTCCTAATTGGGAAATTAACACGGGAATACTTAAATTTCAGTTTTGCTTCGAAAAAAATTATGTTAAAGTTGATTGCCAAACCGTTTGATTTCGAATTCTAATTAAATCACAATATAATGAATTTATGCTGTTTTTTTTTTACCAATCTATTTACAATTTAATAAAGATTTTATTTGAAATAATTACGAATTAATCGGGACCAAGGCAAAATCATGTATTCCCAAGCGACTTAGGGGTTTAAAAGCTCTTCATAAAGTAATCCTATATCCAAAATTCCAATAAATGCTCTTAACGGAATCGCCAGAGGCAAAATTTCCCAAAATACTCCGATTCGAACCATTAAGATTTTTCTGAGTCCTACTACAAGCATTCATTCATTGAGATTCTAATCATGTAATAGTTTTCAAAAAATTAGAAATACTTTTGAATAACCAACCACACCACACATTCCGCAAAAAAAAATCTAACTCCGAAATTCCGCGTAAATTCCTCTAACGTACTTGACAGATGCGAATTATTATCGCAGAACTAGTCAAATTCCAGGCACAAATGATGCCCAAACCACTTCCTCATCTAGTTAAGGACATCGAGTCGAGATTCCGACTTCCGTCACTCAGACACTCGAAGGCAAAGGACCGCAAGAAGAAGACAAGAGCACCCTGTTGTTGTCCGGGAGAGGAGTGTCGTCGATATGCAAATGAGCATCGCCAGCACGTGTTTCTGGTACTCGGAGGTGTTGGATTTCGAAGGTGAAATCGGAAATAACGTCTTCCCACGCAGCTCTCATTCGCGCCGATGAATGGATAAATAGGTGAAAGGATTGGCCGAGATTGGACAGAACCACAGGAAGTGTTAGGAGATCTTTGAGAATGTTGAGTGTTTGAAATAAATGATCATACACTTGAATGTTTAACTCTAGAATGCAAACGTCATTATTGTGATCCTTCAATGTAAACATGGAAGCAATTTGATTCCTGCTCTAAGGCTAAAAATCCCAAGATTACTTCCCTAATGTGTAGGTGATTTTTTTAATTATGGCAACTAAACAAGGACAATGTATATTTAAATGTTTTTAATAAATATGCATTTGTTTATATTTGATTAATAAATAATTTGCAAATTGCAATACGAACGGAGTATGTTGACAAATATTCCATGTCTGACTTCTTCATTCTTTCAGTAATTCGTTTATATGACCACCTTTTGGGGAGTTAATCATTGTTTTAGATACAATTGATTTGTATACAGAGTTAATTTCTCTCAGAGGATTTGAAAAATTAAATGCCGTACCAGATATGGTCACCTCACAAGGTGCCGGATCCTCAACTAGCTCAGGGTCTGTAGATAATACAATTAGAAGGAAATGATATTTGTTCTATCTTCATCAGATGGCATGGTACACCAACCAAAAGTTCCAATTCCAACGTCTGGTTTTACAGATAATTAATTCCATAATTATAAAATTTTCCGACTGATATATCACAGTGATACTGGAAACATAAAAATCATTAATATATGTTTTAAATGTTTATGCAGAGAATTGTAATCAAATTACACCGGAATTACTTGCAAAATAAATTACTAAGAAATGAAGTTGTGCATCAGGAACAAGACTCATACTTGGCATCTCCCAATCAAATCAATTAGTAAAACTTTATACACAATCTAACAGCCTTCTTCAAATTAGTGGCAGGAACAAATATCCATCTTCGCCTTCCTGATAGGAGATCTTTAATTTAAATTTTTAAATATGTATTAAATTTTAAGCATGCAATTAAAGTATGGAGCTTGCGGAATAAGAACCTTGTGCCACGAGCGATTACGGGGTCAAACGCCACCTGGAGTACAGTTTTTATATTTTGTTCCTCTGGTCTCATTCATGATACTTGGTTTTATAAACATAAAATATGAGCAATTCTTCTATTCTATTTTATTGTATTCGCGATGCCTCATAAGGCTGGTGATGGGAGTATTTATATAACTCTCTTCCACATCCCTCGATGTTACAATGCCAGATATTGATAGAGCGCTATATTCTTCCCTCCGAAATCTTCCATGCTTAAGGACTGAGGTCAGAACCAG
Source organism: Argiope bruennichi (assembly GCF_947563725.1). Classification (NCBI taxonomy): domain Eukaryota; kingdom Metazoa; phylum Arthropoda; class Arachnida; order Araneae; family Araneidae; genus Argiope; species Argiope bruennichi. Next base: position 113,692,613 of record NC_079156.1, read on the forward strand.
ATTTACATATAAGTTACACAAACTACAGCCCCCTCCGCCTCCAAAGACTCACTCTGACTCCTTTTCAGAGTGAGCAATTGTTATAGAGGCTAAATGTATTATTAAATGAATTTATAAAGCGCGTCATATATTAGAGAGCTTTGACCTCATCAAGACTAATTTCGGTACTGATTAAATTTATCTTTGCAAATACAATCCCTGGAAAATGTGCATTTAAAAACGAAATTTCGTGTTTATACGTTTATATATCAAAGAACGTGTAGGAAATGACTTAATCTTAGATAAAATTCATAGTAAAATAAAGATAAGGCAATTTTTGGGATGTACTGGTATGTCCCAATTAGTATCGCGCATCTCAAGCTAAAACAAAGTTTTGGCGTAGAATGTGAAGCGATATTCAAACTATTCCGACGGTAATAACGATGGCCCTTACCTCTACATAAATTAGCTTCATTTGAGAACATGAGTCCAAATATTTTATTGAGACGTAAGAATAGCAAAAGATCTACTGAGATCTCTATTAAAAAAAAGACTGCAATGATTGTTGGGAAAACATTGCGCTTTAGTTGATAGAGACAGTGCCTTTCTTGGGGCCACAAGCCAAACCACTCAGACTTGGGATTTGGAACCAGATTTTAGACTTCGGATGGTGAGCATTCACTTTTTGGATAATCAAGTGGCAACGGGCAACGGGTTCTAGAAGTCCGAGCAAAAAGCCAGGATTGCTAAAACTCCATTCCGACGCCCCGTGCGCGCTTTAAGTCCGGCGCATTTTGCCCTCTTTCCCCTCACTAGTGGTATTCCAAGGTTCTTTGATGTCTGTTTATTTTGCCTACAGTTTGCGAGAAGCCCCCGATTGTCGTCTACAGACGAGAGTGGCCCTGTTATGAGTCAAATGGCAGATTTACGACCATCTCCGAAATAGCAACGGGCCGTCGGAACGAGGTTTAAGGAAGAGTGAGCAGGCAAAATGTCCAAATTAGCATGTACCAGTATGAAACAGGGGGCAAGAAAACAAACAATATAGAAACAACCCCAAACAAACAAAAAGAAGCAACACAACCAGGGAAGAGTAGACCAGACAAACCGTGTTTCGGGGTTCATTTGCAGTTGCGAGGATCGGCAAGGTCATATTAGGGGATTTTTGATTTCGCAGAGATCAATGTAGAATTTAGTAGCTAGTTTTTGTATAAATTGAACTAGAGGTGCATGGCTGATATCTTCATTTCTATGGTACCACCTGGTATTCGCAATCATTCTAAGAGTTTGAAAACACTGCACTGGAATTGTAGAAAGCCTTTCTTATACCCATTTAGTAAATGAATTAATGAATACAAAGCAACGTTTGTTCTGTATACTCAATTTAATTATACAATGAATTGAATGTCAGAAATATTCCGTTTGAACACTGAAAGAAAACTCTCCGATACCTTTCAACAAAGCACAGCAATCAAATAAATCGGAGGCGGTCATTTCCGCCGCAGGGGATCGTCCTGGCGGGGGTTGAACGACAACAACATCGTTATCCCCGACAGCTCACCTTAATTAACATGCGCGCATTTGCTTGCCCCTCAATGCCATTTGGCTGCCACGCAGTCTGTTCCTTCTCACAGCAGTAGTTTAATTGCACAGCACGTGGTCAAAAGGGTCATTTTTTCCTCTTCCTTTCGTGCCAGTGATTAAGATATGAGCGTGGGTTTGGCAACACACGGTGTGGCAAATGATGTCAACACTCAGCGATTTCAGGACAGGTATAGGGATATTTTGCTTTACATCAGCCGTTCTTCAAGAGAGATAGATATACTTTCGGAAAGTTTCGCTGAAGGTCAGGAACATAGGATTATACAATCAAACCTTTTATGTAAGTTCGCATTGTCCAAGAACATTATTTATATCTATTACGGTGAAAATTTTCAGACGACGCCACTTAGAAAGAAATAATAAATGATTAAAACCATTACATCCGTTGTATGTTAAAAAAGCCATCCATTTTTGGATCGAAAATAAAAAGAGAGATATCATTAAAGTTGAAAATAGTTGTAGGAAATTAATCTATTTATTGAAATCTAAAGAATCGAAATGTGAAGGGAAAACGTTGCACCGATTGGTTTTCAAAACCAGGTTAAAATAAAAAATAAAAAAATTTAAATAAGGAGTCACCTTTCTACTGTTAAATAATACGAATGCTAATATGACTCATATCGTCTAAAACCGTTAAATAATCAGATGAATATAAATAAGTAATATAATACCAAGTATTAAAATTATTGCTACAAAATTTGCAAACCTCGTCGCAATTTATAAGAGTTTATGAATTAATACTGAAAACCAGAAATTCTTATAAGTCTGAATGTTAACAGAACTGATCAGAAGAAAATATAGATTTGAATAATTATGGTCAAAGAGGCGAAATATTGTCGAATTCTGCTATTAAATGCTATTGTTGAGAGGTTAACCTTTTTGAAAACGATATACTGGAATTTGTTCAGTGACATATTCTTCAGTTGTGATCCAGACTAAAATATACAGATCAATAATTTGTTTCTTATAGCTTATTTTAATAGCATCTTACAGGGATAAATTATTTTTAAACCAGTAGGTGTGGTCTCCCAAAACTTTCTCGCATACTCTCAAACAAACTCGTCATGTCAGAGAATGTCTTACATGGCATTGGCACACAAAAATTACGAAATTGTAACTTTTTATCTTTAATCTATCGTGCCATCCTTGCTGAATTATTTGGCGATTTATCCCTGGCATGCGTTAATAGTATCAAAATCGGAATTTATTTCTTAGACACGTTTCCCCTCGCAGACTGAAGCAAAAATTTGACAATAGTCAAAAAATGCCGTACCAAATTTGATATACTCAAATCACTGTATTTTTCAGTTATTGCGTGTACATGTTTCTGAAAGTACAATCGGCTCATCGTTTGAATTGGCTCAAACTTTGATTGGTGTCTATACTATAGGTGTTAAATCTGTGTACCGAATTTTATCTATCTAAATCTCTTCTTTTTGTAATTATCGTGTTAGCTTATATTAGAACAGCCAGAGAGACGAATTTCCCGTGAATAGATTTTACTTAAAATTTGATAGAAATCTGCAAATTTGGTATAAAGGTCGTATACCAAATTTCAATCGTCTAGACCAAAACGTTTTTAAGTTATCTTAGTCCCAGAAAGACAGACGGACATTTTCCAAAAATGTGCTTCTCGAACTCAAGGAGGTCTAAAACGTGGAGATTTGTCAAGATCTCTAGTTGGAATTTTTTGACGATCATTATACTTTCTCTATACTACGTATACGTGAAAGTAATAAAAAATCAATTTCTGCAATTTCTGATGCCACCATAAATAAAATAAAAGCAATGTTGGCCGACAATACTTTAAAACCAGAATTCATCGAATCGCGTTATTAACAGTGCTTGCAGAATAAAAAGCTATATTCTAAACACTTCCAATATTTTTTTTTAATTTGTAATTCTACATTTGTGATAGTTAATCCGAGCGTTATGAAACATTGATATATTTCATCAATACTTTGACTAATAATTATTCAAGAAGCATATACACATTTTTAAAACCTGGTTTATCACAAGAACAGCCAAAATAATAAATAATAAATATATATCCCCGTACAATTAATATCCAAATAAGTCAATTGCATGTACACTGTACACAGATCAATAATTTATTTCTTATAGTTTATTTTAACATCATCTTACAGGGATAAATTATTTTTAAAAATCTATTTCTGTAATAAATTGTGATGTTATCACGAATAAAATAACAGCCATATAATGCAACTTCAAAACCATAATTCGTCGATTGGCATTATTAACTGTGCTTGCAGACGATTTTTTTATTTGTAATTCTACATTCGTGATAGCTGTTTTCAGAGTTATGAAACTTTCACGCATTTCATCAGTTCTTCAAGTCATAGATATACAATAAGAATACATATTCTTAAAACTTTGTTTATTGTCGGAAGGGTCAAAATAATAAACATATATTCCCCTAGCATTAATATCCAAATTTGTTCATTGCAAGCACACGGTATACAGATCAATAATTTATTTCTTATAGTTTATTTTCACAGCATCATCAGTATAAATATTCAGGGATAAATAATTTTAAAAAATCAATTTTTGCAATAAATTGTGATGTCATCACGAATAAAATAACAGCGATACTGGCTAACAGAACTTAGATATCATCGATTGGCTTTATTAATAGTGCTTGCAGACAAATTTTTTACTCGTAAATCTACATTCGTGATAATTGATTTAAGAGTTATGAAACATTGTGTATTTCATTAATTCTTCGGATCACAATTATTCAATGCAAACATTTTTAAAACTCGGTTTATTATCGGAACGGCAAAATAATAAATAACAAATATATATTCCCCTAGAATTAATATCCAAATTAGTTCATAACATTGTATTCGTATAGAATCTTTAGTTTTTTAAAAATTATATCTCAATACGAATTACTAATTCAGTGTTCGTTTCCTTAATTACATAATAAGTATGATACATTCGAACAACTATAAATATTCAAAGTTAAAGTAAGATTTTCCAACGAATTCCCATAATTTTCTTTTTTCAAGTCATTCCGTGACAGTAATTTTTGAAAATAGGCGGCAGGGAAACAATAGAAGCGGAATTAAAAGGCTACATAAATCTCAAAGACAATCCTATTTTGAAATTCGTCTCGTAGTTTACAAAATCCTGCCTATTTTCATTGAAACCGAAGTCATTTTCTTTCAAGGTCTGTATTCAAATGCAAATTAAGCAAGGCATGAAATCTCGGCCCGTAACCTTCAACTCCATTCATCAGTTTCAGTATCTAAACAGAGTAGAGGAACGAATAGAATACTAAACATCCACAAAAATTTCGATTCCTGGACTTCATTGGGCTAAATGAATTAAAATTAATATTTCAATGTTGTAGTCAATTAATTTTTTAATTAATGTACTTTCTATTCAAAAAAAAAAGAAAAAAAAAAAAAAAAAAAAGAACGTGAAATATTTTTTTAAATACTGCACATCTCCTGAGTTCATAGCTAAATTCTTTAAAAGATTTTTTTTTTTTTTTTTTTTTTTTGAACAGGCGAAATAGAATTAGCAGTAGAAGGCAAATAAATTTATATATTTTTTAAAAAGTTGTTCTTTATTGATTACAGTAAATTTATTCGTAGTAATAAGAATTATTAAAAATAAGTAAGTAACACTAAGATATTATTGGAAATAAATATGAAAACAATATTTATATATCTACCGTCAAAAGTTCTCGATAACAAAAAACATTTTTCACAATTTTCAAAAGAACATACAAATATTTATTTATATTACACAAAAAAGAGAAAATGAAATTTTACTATATACAAACTCTATGAATTTCCAGATTAATAAGTACTTTAAGAATATTATAACTACAATCACAAAACGAAAAGACTTATCAATTTTTAAACAGCTATGAAGTTTTTTAATGCAAAGTATACAGCTTGAAATAACCAAACAAAATGCAAATATTTTGTACTGTCCTAAACAATGAAATGTTTTTTTCCAAGTCGATCATGAATTTATAATTAATAAAAATTATCATGATATTATGAAAAAAATGTCATATATATTTTATATAATATAAAAATAATACAAAATAGAAAAGTATAATTTTGAATTGATTAGATAAAAATTGTATAAATTTTAAAAAATATTAATAACAAGTTTCAAACGTTTAGAATTTATTTTATAAAGATAAAATGAAGACTGCATACACAAATTACAGAAACTCTTCGATATTATATTAATCTTACTTAAAAAGAATTTTTTGAATGAAAAAATAATATTTTAGTAATTTAATTATTCTTTATTCATTTTATATTGGTATGAATTCCATGGAGTATGTAAGAAAGAAAAAAGAACCTGAAACATTCTTCTGAAATTATACCTAACAAATTAATTATGTTTACCATTTAAATCCCTTTGGTTACATAAAATTAATAGTAAACCAGTGTCCTTTAAAAAATTAATTAATTAAGAAATATTTTATTATTCTTTCTCTCCCTCTCTCTTTTTTATTACTTATGGGTGAAGTTTCGTTCTATGGAATATGCAGCATGAAATTATATTAACAAACCTATTAATTGATCATTAAATTCTGAAAATATTAACACATTATATTGTGATCGGGAACACACAACTGCACAGAATTTAAAAACTCTCACATAAAAAGAAGTGAATGAAAAATCGAATACAAAATTTTATGCTTGGAAGTATGAAACAAGGAATCTTAAATAAAATCGTATAAAAATGAGAGGTAAAACTGACATTTTTGAGAGTACTGATTTTGTAATTCTTTTATAAGGATTAGATTCATAACTAGAAATGTCTTGTCCAATGAGAATGTCATTTTTACTAATAATTCGTTTGACAATAGAAAACGAACTAATAATAAAAACTCGAAATTTACAAAAGTAAACATTTACTTTTAAAGAAAATTTTTGGCAATGCAAAAACAATTTAAAGCTTTTTAAACATAAATATTTACTATTTTCAAGAATAGCTCGTAGTTTTATATTTGGAGGTAAATGCACATCTGCTCTTTTTGAAAAGTTATTTCAAAATAATAACAAACCATTTCAAATGTCACCAAATGTCAGAAAAATACATCAGTAGAGAAAGGAAAATCACAACGTGTTGAAACAAATCCAAACAGTGATCCAGCGAAAATAAACAACAGATAAAAACAGAGATAAAATCGCATTCGTTTGTTTGGCTGTTGGTTCTTGAATGGTAGAAAAATCCCGTGAGATCTCGAACATGTCTGTCGTTGCCAGCAATGAAAAAGAAAGATCAACACATAGATCGTTTGGAGTTTTCAGCAGATGATACGATTAGCCGTTTAAAGTTTCTTCCAGAGAACATAATTTGAATGAATCATCGACATGACTTGATAAAAGAAACATTTGAGAAATTTGTTGCTTGACGAATGATCAACAATGGAAGATAAACTTCATTTAAGAGTTTATTCTGTTTGGGAATATATGTTTTGAAAGGAATAAGATTGTAATGATAGGTCTTTTTAATGTAATTATTATATTAACAAGAAAAGGGAGTGAAGTGGAGTAAGGAAAGACAGAATGAAAAAATAAATAGGCTCAAAAAAAAAAAAAAAAGTAAATTGAGTAAGGTTCTTAAACAAAATTCTTATTTCAAATAAAATATAATGTATTTCAAATAAAATATAATTTTGAATGTATTCTAACATACTATTCTAACCCGCAAATATAAATTTTAAACATAAATGAAATTTGATAAAAAAAATATTAAAAAAAATATCTTTTTTTAAAAATAGGTACTTACCATTGTACCATTGATGGTACTGGGCACTATCGTCAGTAATCATAGTTAACTGACAGAAGAAAACGAGTTCCTCATGGTAATAGAAATATTCTTTCTTTCAGTTACACTGTATCCTAAAAATAAAAACAAAACAAATAAGCATTTGAAGGAATCATATAATTTACAGCTTTTTTTTAAATTATGAAATTACAAATCGTTATTTTAAAAATGTAAAATGTATGCCAAAAATAAAAGCAAAACAATTCAAAATCGATCACTCTTTATTTTAGATAATGGTCAAGAAATAATTGGCTCCATCTCTTTAGCAGTTTAATGTATAGTGTATATAAATTAATATAATATTTTATATAATATAATATTTAATATAATTTATTATAATATTTTATATAATATAATATTTTATATAATTTATTATAATATTTTATATAATATAATATTTTATATAATTTATTATAATATTTTATATAATTTATTACAAACAAAGTTTGAAATTATGAAATATTAGCATTATTATATATTATGTTGCCTGTAAAATATAAGATATGACATTTACAAAAATGCAAAGAAATGAAGATGGGTTAAGGCATAGACATGAATTTTTTTTTAAACAATGCGTTTTAAATTAGAATCATTTTATTTATTTTATATAATTGAAGAAAAACAACTCGAAATAATTCATTAATCCATCATTATAACAAAGGCTTATAACCCAGAATGAATTGTAATTATATTGCCTCTTAGAAACAATTGTTTTTATAACACTTCTCATTTTCCTCATTTTACTCATAATAAAAAAATAAAAAAATTAAACAACAGAGCATTATTTCAAATTTTTCACCCGTTTACTTTTGCAAAAAAATATTCTTAATCAAAGGTTCGAATAATTTTGTTATATTACTTTTAAGAAAGCTATCACTACTTATTTAAACAAGTTAAGTTAAATTTATCAAATCTAACACTGCAGAAAGAAAACACTTTTTTTTTTCATTAAAAAAAAAGAAAGAGAAATGATCAAGTGAGGAACATTAATTATATCACAAAAACAATAATGCATGAAATCATGCAAATGTTAAATGGTAACATTTCTACTTTATTAAAAATAAAAAGAAAATATACTAAAATAGGAAATACAGTACACTCCCGATTATCCGCGGAATTGGGTGGCGCGGCCGCCGCGGATAACAAAAATCGCGGATAATCCGAAAAAAGCTAAAAACAGGTATAGCAAAAGAGAAAGCAGTCATTCCAACTTTGAAAAATCGTTTTATGTACAATGAAACGTAAAATAAACAGCAGGAAATGTTTAACTAACGCTTAAAATTTTAGTATATCACTCAAAACTAACCTAAAATGCATTTTGTTAATGAAAACAGAAAAGTGCTTAGTACTTACGAGAGGCGTCAAGGATACACAGAAAAATGAATACATATGTACTGTTTTAATACTGTAATGTATTATGTAATTACAAAAGCATAACTGTAAAACTACACCTTTTTGAAGAAGTCAGTCATTTGTGTTTGCTTCTTGCTTTGTAAGCATTTTCTCTTTGCTTGGAAGCAAAATAAAAACTTAGTGCGGCAGGCGCGGATAAACCGCCCGCGGATAATCGGGAGTCTACTGTAATGTAAATTCCAAAAGAATAAAAATAAAAGAATGGAAATTTATCACTAGATGGAGTGTAGCATCACTGATATATTTAACTATTATTGTTAGTTTATTTTCAAGAATTAATGTATTTATTAATTAATTTCTAGTATGAAATAAGAAAAATGTTAACACTGAAAAATAAATTAAACATTTAAAATTTATCAATTAAAAACCTGAGTTCAATAGTAATATCTGAGTTGTTTTTGCCTCTACAGCAGCGAAAAAGAAGTATGTGTGTAATGACATCTTTGATCTAATTTAAATCCTAATTAATTTCTAAATTTTTTAACCCATGTTGCTTCGCTCTAAAATTTTCTCTTATTTCTTGATCCAAACCCCACTTTTTTTTATTTAATTATTTCTACCTCACGCTCTAAAAAGTTGATGCCCATCTAAATACTCACGTTCCAAGGGGTGGAATAAAAATGCCTAATGCCCATGCATTTCTTTGCAACGATTTTTTTTTTCCAAATCGATACATGTCAAAGAATCCCTATAAAAATCTCTCAGTAAAAAGCTCCAAATGGAAAAATTAAAAACACTTTGCTTTTATGATGCGATGTAAACAGACGTGATCCATCGATTCTTCCAATATACAAATCATGCCCTACCGTGAAAAAAACAAATCGAAGTTAAATTCCAAAGTTTTCTTCTTTTGGTTCATGTATCTGAAAAATTATGTTATATATATCTATATATATATCACACTAGTGCAACGATTAGTGATGGAAATTTGCCAATTTTCCATCAGTAGTTGTTATTGTTATTTGTATCCATTGAATTCATTCAGTCATTATATCTATATTTATTTACAAAACCGAATTTTTTAAAAAAAATCTAAATCTTAGAAGTGTCAGATTAATAATATGATAATATATATATATATATATATATATATATATATATATATATATATATATATATATATATATATATATATATATATATATATATATATATATATATATATATATATATATATATATGTAGTGACGAGCGCCTGTTGGCGAGCGCCATCTGCTGGTTGTTAGACGGAGAGCAGATCAGACGGATCTGGACGAGAGTAAAGACGTGTCAGATCAGACGGATCTGGACGAGAGCAAAGACGGAGAGCAGATCAGACGGATCTGGACGAGAGTAAAGACGTGTCAGATCAGACGGATCTGGACGAGAGCAAAGACGGAGAGCAGATCAGACGGATCTGGACAAGAGAAAAGACGTGTCAGATCAGACGGATCTGGACGAAAGTAAAGACGAGACGTATTCGACGAAATCTACTGAATGTTCAATTCTTTTATGTTAATGTATATATATCCTAAATGTCCTAATCGTCCTAAATGTAATTAAATGTGCGTTCTAAAATGGTAGTGATTTCTGAGTCATATATATATATATATATATATATATATATATATATATATATATATATATATATATATATATATATATATATATATAAAACTTCGATTTATTCCATCCCAGGAGACATAATACGTACAGATAAAAAACGTTACGCAATACGTCAGTCTCTACATTGTGACACAAGAACAGAAGAGAGTAAAAGAGCAAGAAAGATAAACATTTTTCCTTCAGTGATTTTATAATGAAATTTTGAAAGGGATGTCTTTAACACGTGTAGTTTTAGGAAAGGGAAATGCATGTATCTTTAAAAGGACGTGGTAACCATTAAGGATGTTTATCCCTTCACTCAGAACGTGAATTTTGAACCGCGGTCAGATGACGAGGACGATACTTGAGCGACCCCCCCGCTCTCCACACCACACCAGCGGGAGGACGTTTGGCCTTGACGGATTTAACGTGCAACAGACCCTCTTACACAACGGTTCTTTGGTGGAATCGGATCTCAAACCTCAAGCCGAGCCCTTCCCACCAGGCCACCACGGCCCAAACCGCGTGTAGCATTAATTAAATTTTTAAAAAGTGGAAATTGGATTATGAAATAAGAGAACATTTTAAAATGAAGTTAATATAGGTTAAATTAAGATATAATTTTAATTAAGTCTAAATTAGATTTAAAAAATTAACTGATTTAATGTTTCATTTAAAAAATACTTTAGAAATCCGAATCTAGGTTAATGGAATTCCTAGATAGACAAATTCGTACAGATCCTATTTCTTACATTAAAATAAAAAAATTGTGATGGAACGTGAAGGTTCATTTGTGCAGCTACCATAACGATCTGGTACTCAAAATATACAAAAACACTCGACGTGTGGGACAGGCACTGAATGGGAGGAAACAGGAAGTTGCCAAAATTAGGTCTATAAACTTCACACAACGCACGGAGAGAATTATAGGGCTTCTTGACAGAGTAAGCAACGCATTAATGACCTTAAAGCGCTTCAGAAAGACAGAAAAACGTCGCTTTGTGGAAAAGCGGAAGAAATATTTCCCGGAATTCCACACTATTTCGATCCGGAAGGATTCTTCGCGCGCTGCAAATAAATCTTCATTGTTTCCTGGGCGGAGTTGCGGCCATTGGGTAATCGGGCGTTCCAAGATGGCCATAACATCTATAAATGGAAAAAGGATTGAGGGAAACGGAAGATTTTTGAAGTGCAATTAATTGATGCCTGGAACAGGAATGGACCTTGACATATTTTGTGATAGTTCAGTTTGTCAGTTTTGACAATCAAAACCCGTGATTCGTCTATGATGAATGTTTATATGAATTTAAATAAATTATTGCGATATTTGAAGAATATATCGCATTAATAAATATAAAAAAAAAACCTCACATATTTTATGAATATCGTCAGACTATCATACGCATTTGAATATCTTGGGCTCAATTGATCCATAAAATACAGGATTGGTTCATAAAATACAGAGAAAAATTCGCATAATATCAGAAATATGTCTTAAAAATGTTATTTTTCTGTAAATATAAAAAGGACTCTAACACACCTCAATTAATAAATAAAAAACTGGTTCGGGTAATCTAAACCGCGTAAAAGTGCAATAAAGATGAAATTCGAAGACACAGGTTAAGAGATATGGAAATTTTCAAAAAAATACTACAAAAAAAAACTTTAAATGTCCCTCTCCCAATTTTAATCTAGGCAGTCTTTTACGCAACAATTGCAACCGGTTAAATTTTCCACTGCAAAAAACACAAAGTTAGGTACAGTTTGTTGAAACGAAGCCGAAACAATCCAAGAAATGGCAACAGGCTCTCAAATGCATAACCGAAATCAGCTATGTTGCCATTTTTCTTTTACTCATTTTGCAAGCCATCATCAAAAATTATTAAACCATTAAGCGAAAATTAAAAAGACATATTAGAACATTTCAGCATAAACTAAAATATATCAGTGAAACATAATTATTTTATTTATTAGACTAGCCAGCATTCATTTAGTTTAAATTAGTTAAATTAATATCCTGTTTTAAAGCAACTCAAAGGCTTTTTCAACACAGATGTTATATTTTTGAACTAAGGTAAGCTAAGTAACGACGACATCTAAGCTGGCATCCTTCTCCAAATTTCCAACCAAACCTGAGGATGGACATTTGACCATGGACATCAGATATAACAAGTTTCGAAATACATGACAGGCGTTTAGTTGAATCCATACATTGAATCTAGAACATTCTTGATCCAAATATCGTTCATACTAAAGAAAATATCGTAAAAATAGCTTTCTTTTTTAAAGTTCTGGTAGCGAAATGTTTGTAAGAATATGAGAATTTAATTTATTATTCTAATGTATGTGTTAAATACATGGATGATTACAAGAATAATATGAAGCTCTGTTTAGTTTAGTTATATTAACGTCCCGTTTTAAAGCAACATTAGTGCTATTTTAGGTAACCCCGTATTACCCTCGTAATTTTGAATCGTGGTCAGGTGACGAGGACGACATTTAAGGTGCCCCCACTCTAAACTTCCATACCACACCAGCAAGGGGATGCTTGTCCCTGGCGGATTTAATGCGCACTAGACCCGCTTACACGAGGGTTCTTCTGTGGATTCGGGTCTCGAACCTAAACCCCCCGGTTCCGAAGCCGAGATCTTACCACCAGGCCACCGTGACCCAGGATAACATTAAGCGTTCTAATTAGAATACGTAATTAACATCAAATGCACATTGCTGATCTGAAAAACTAGTAAATTCCTAATGAAACAGTCATTCTCAATGATGATGATGATGTCATGTTCACGACCACGGAATGGAGGTTCAGTAGCTTCTGAGGGTAAGGATCCCTGAGCACCCGAGGGCAGAAGTCTGACTTCTAGCTCATATAAAGATGACACTCACACATTCGCTTGTACAATACCTCTTTACAGAGGGGGCTCTTTCACACACGTAACAGATGATGATGTCGTGTCCGCGTTACCACGGAAAGGGGGTGCAGTAGCTTCTGAGGGTAAAGACCCCTGAGCACCCGAGGGCAGAAGTCTGACTTTTAGCTCATATGAAGATGAAATTCACACATTCGCTTACACAACCCCTTTTTACAGGGGGGGGGGGCACATTCACACACCTCACAGATAGAACACAGATGAAGAACAACCATGCCCGAACGGAGATTCGAACACGGATCACGGGGAGATGCGTTACCCCTATGTAAGGACGCTGGCACACGTAACAGATAGAACACAGGACGCCCAGATCACGGAGAAGACGAGCTGCCCAATTCTCAATGATAATTATTTCAAAATTTTCCATCGTGTCACCGCTTAAATAGACATTTTTACACAAATAATACCTAACAGGTTTCGTATGCCTTAATTTTTTCCCCTCTGATCAAGAAACAAAAATAACAAACCAAGAATTGTTTTACATACTTTTCACACTTCAAAACACATTTTTATGGTCCATATGTATATGGACGAAAACACAACACAAAAAAGAACTCCTTAACAATTCATTTCTGAGCACAACACGTTCCAACCGTTGACGCTTCACGAAATGCTTTTTATCCATTAACAGGGCTGAACACCGTCGAATAAAAGAATGACATTCTGACTGACTTCTCCACAAAAAAACAGGCAGCCTGAAGTGTACGTGCGTGCAGGGAAAAGCATCTGACGCTTTTGAAAAGCCGGAGGGGTCATGACGATAGAGAGATAACCCATCTTCCAAAAGAGAGAACAAACACAATTCGCGAGCAATTTCGCTTCCCTCGGAGAAATAACCATTAAAAAAAGAAAGAAAAAAGAGCATGCCCTCTTAGCCCCGTTGCTTGTTAAACAACACACAAGACCCCATCGTCGAAATTTTTCCCCAGGCCTGAAAAACACTCCGTTATTTCACCTTTTTGCCCCTAAACAGTGTGACTGCAAAAGCGTTAAGGGAATAATTCAGATTTCCCAATGCTTCACACAATAATAACAATGTAGTTTACAAAAAAGATTTAATAATGCATCCGACATCTGTATTTTATAAATTTTGGGGTGTAAAAAGACGAAGTCAGAAGGAGATAGAACTTTTTTTTGATAGCTGTGAGCCATGATGTGGATTCGATAAATTCATGTAATGTCAGTCATAAATAACTGGCTGTCATCCAATTGCTCATTGTCTTAACCTTCAGCAGTGATTACGCATTTTTTTTTTCTTTTGAAAAAATTCAATAGGTTCTAAATGAAAGACACAACTGATGTGCATCACTGTACAATATTCAATACATTAAAAGTAAAGGCAAATCTGCGGAAGTGGTCTCTCCACAACTTTCTCGCATACTCCATAATAAAGGTGTTATGCCAGAGAACGCCCTGCATGGCATTAGCGTGCAATAATTACAAAATATTCACCTCTGGCATGAATTCAGCAATTTTGCTGAATCTATCGTGTGACCTTGGCGAGTGTTTCGGCGATTAATTCCTCACATGCCAAGTAATAGTATCAGAAAATCGGATTTGTGTTTTACAGTCATGTTTCGCAACCGAATGAAAATAAATTATGATACACTCACAAAATCCCATACCAAATTTGTTCTATTCAAATTAATACATTTTAGCTAATATTCGAACAGCCGGATGGACCGACTTCCTCTTAACAGTTTTTGCTCTAAATTTGATAGATATCAACAAATTTGGTGTGAAGATCATATGCCAAATTTCATCCGTCTAGCTGAAAACGTTTTTTAGTTGTCTTTGTCACATTCTAGGGGATCTTTAGGCAATGCAAATCTCGAAGTCCCCTTTCCTCCTCAAACCTTCAAAATCAAATATTTTTTCTGTCGATTTCAGTTTAAACTTTATATAAATAGTTGTAAGTAGAAAATTCTGATAAAAATGAAATAGCAACACTTAATTGCAAATCATTTTTTTAAAAGTAGGTTTCAGTATATTACCACATAAATCTAAACAGCTAGCAATCGCCTTGGCTCAGTAGACAGAGCGTCTCATTTCTAATTGGTTGCCCCGCGGTTTGAATCCTAGCCACCGTATTTTATCCAACGATGAGAATTCCTTTATTTAAAATGTTATCTATTGTTTCTCTAAGATCCACAAGGCTCTAGATCTTCCTTAAATATTCAAATTGAATTGCTCACGAAAATTCTATATGTATAAAAAGCTAAGTCCCATCAGTGATGGGTAACTTCTCAGGCTAGTGCTGTTGTGAATTGCTTTATCCTTATAAATTTAATTGTTTATTTAAATTAACGGCGCAGTTTTTTACATCTTCATGACAATATTCCGCATAAAAAAGTTCACAAATGACATTTAAAAGCAATTTTAAATTTAAAATAGCTTTAAAAACTCAACGACAAAACTTTCTTTCAAGCAAACTACATATTTAATAATAGGATCGGATATTTTTAAATTATAGAGCTTCATATTTGTTTAAAATTATTAAATAACATAATATAAAACTTGCTAATGGCAATTAATTATAAATGCTATTAGAATAATGGTGTAAAATTAATTAAAACATTACTTTATTCTAATATGAATAAATTAGCATATACAGATTTAGAAATAAAATGAAAGAACTAAATTAAATCACTTTCAAATAACCGCAAAAAACTTACAAGAGCTCAGGGTTTCCTAAAATTATGGGACCCTATTCAATTGTCTACTTCGCCTATTTAATAATCTGGCCTCGATTCCTGATCACACACTGCAAGTATGCCACTGATGAACTGCATATCATTGGTCGAAACGAATTGGTTGATCTCCCCGAAAAGATACTGCAATTACAGATTTGACAACAAATCTGAAAGCCTCAAACATTGTCTGAAGTCTTGTGTAAAGACTTCACAACATTTAGTGAACCTGCAACAGCAATTAAGTTCTCAAGATCAAAACATGACATTAATGTGATTTCTATCGTAATTGTTAATTTTAAAATAGGAGAAAAAAACTACAGAGAAGGACCCAAAACAAGTAAGTAGCGTTCTAAAATGAATGCTTTAGAATGTTTCAGATATTCTTGTAAATAACGCTGCTGAAGAAAGACGTGCTTTCAGAAATGATTTGGCATAAACTCGACATCTTAACTTCAACAGCCATCTAATATTTCCCGAGCATCACACTTCAAGCAAACAATTCACACTGACAAGGCAGGGCCCTGACAGAGACATCCCCTCTCTACCATTCAAGGGTCTACAAATAGCTAGATCGCCAGCTAAAGGGGGTGGAAACACTTCTCGGTTACGGTCAATGGCATGCATACCTGTCTTTTGTGTGGCACATCGCGCCGCTAGCGCCTTGGCATTTGCATCTGTCAGGAACGCAATCCGATGGGACATTTCCGCTGTGGAATGTCGAGTTGAGATTCTTTTTCTGGAAAATGAATGGGGCGGCATTCGCCACTCAAGAGGCATCAGGGGAGGCTTTTGTTTATTCCAGAAAAAGAATTCTATGAAGGAGAGGGAGAGAGAGAAGACCTCATCTGAAGTGGTATTGTTATTGTGGTTGAACACGCATGATGGATAAGTATTTTTATTGGATCTAATTATCCCCGTTTTGTACACATCTTTGTTTTGTGCATCTTGTCATGTAGTTAAAGTTATGTCTTAATCTAAGATATTTCATCCAACATTTTTAAAACACAGAAGACATGACCTGCAACAAATAATTACATTCTTGCAAATGTCAGCCTAACTTTTGACACACAGAATTTACAGAAATAAATTGATAATTGATTCTATTTCTAAAACGCATGTCATTGTGTTCCAAGTAAAAATTCACACACAAAGCAAGCACTGTATTTATCATTACTGTTAATTCAACTACTGATTACAATTGAGGAAAAAATAATACACGGCAACATTTCATTTTTATCTGATTTGGATAGACTTGCCCGAACCTCTGTTTAAGTTTCGTCTAATGTACAGATTTTATTACTAGAAATGGTTTCATTTCGAGCAGTTTAATAAGATTAACGGTTCGATTTGAAAATGTATTTTGAGATGGATCTGATTATTTTGAGTATTAATTAGCTAAGGAGTTAGTATCATGGTAAAATAAGAAGAGGGGAAATGGTACAATCCAATAAGTGACGTAACATGGATAATTGATGTACAGCTCATAAAAATATCTTCCATCACACAGTTCATGCAATTGTAATTACAAAAAAATTCCTCTCAGCAGGCTGGAAGGCAAAGGTAGATAGATTCCTTTATAACTGAGTTACTATCTGGCAACATAAAACAACAACAAATCTGAGTTACTATCTGGCCTCTAATAACAACAACAAATTTTTGATGTTAGAAACAGTCAAAATTAGGACTTGAAGATCACTTTTCAGAACCCTATCTTCTAAAATATTGCAGCTGTTGAAAACCTTTAAATACAAAAGTTGATCATCTTAATGAGGCGCTAATTTGGGTAATTGGATTTATTTTTCTATTTTCAATATTAAGAAAGTTATAACGAAATGAATATTTCAACCACCACACCATTTCCTTCCCCTTTGAGCAAGCTAGATGGACCATTTACGAACTCGTGAGAATTTTTACATTTCTGACAGCATGTTTCAAGACAGTTAAAATCCAAACAAAATGACTCTGAAAGGATGGTTTTGAGTTCTAGGGACCATGCTCGGTAAAGAACTAAAGAAATGTTCCCGTTGTCATGAGAACCACTGCAAAAGGTAGTCTTCCTATAGAAATCTACCTAAAACTGCAATAAAAGCAAAAATAAGCTGTTTTCTTGTTCTCCTAGACGATTACCATCTGGAACGTGTTTATCCACCATTGACCCTCTTCACTAAATCACTGAATCCAAGTTCTATGTTTGTAAAATTTTCAAATTATTTTAGTTGAATTAAGTTATCGTGTATCGCAAAATGGAATCGCAAAAACTTCCTACAAAATTGGTCCGCTAAAATACCAAAGAAAATTATTATGAAAACTAGCTTAAATCATAATTTTAGACAGTATTAAAAGTGTCCGTGATTTCTCTCCTATTTACAGTCTTATACTCACGGTTTATTTTTTTACTTTGTTCTTGAAAAAGTTTAATAAAGCTCAATTCTGAGAACTTCTTCAGATATTTTTTTTTTTTTTTTTAACTCAGAAAAATGAATGAGGTGGTATTTTCTACTGACAGAGGAGTTGGAGAAGGCACCAGAGAAATCTTTTTGTTTTTCACAAAAAAAAAAAAAAAAAAAAACTGAAAGAGAAGGAATTTTCTAGAATGGCATTGTTTGAGTGGTTGAACAGCAATGATGGATAAGCATTTCCACGGCAAAATGATGGCATACAGTGATGGAGTTTCGTTCAGCAGAGTCCCATCATCCCAAGTAGTTTAAATTAGACTGGAGTTTGCTCAATTAAAACAGCTGGTAATCCATCTTGGAGATCTGAAGAACATCTGTTCGTTTTTGGACTGATTTCATTAAGATAACTTTTGTGTAGTCATTTTTTCTAAGCTTTGGTCCCATAAAATGAAATAGGGCAGAAATGATTTCTTTAAACAAATTCCATCATCCTTTTGTTGCCAATGATGTATGGTGCAATTACCGCATCAATGGCGCGGAATTTTTCATTTGGCGATTAAAATAACAAACTGAAAGATGAAAACGATACAAGTGAAATGAAATACACAGAAGGGAATCTGGATTTGGATATCAGGTTAATGACTTTTCTAACAACGTAGTTAAGATCTGACAGGGCATGAAATAATTGAGTTTCAAAATTGCTGTTATTTTCAAACAATATAAAAACTTTATATAGAGAGATCAGAAATATCTAATTAAAACCAACGGGAGCGCTCTTCTCAAAATGTTCCCGCATACGCTCTCATGAAGATGTCATCTCTGTGAAAACCTTACATGGCGCTAGTGTGTTATAGTTAAGAAATATTAACTTTTGGCGTGAATTTAGCATTTTGACTAAATCTTTCTTGTCATCTTAAGTGAGTTTTTTGGCGAATCATCTCTAGCATGATTTTAATAGTATCCAAAAACCGAATTTGTGTTTTAGACAAGTTTTTGTGAACCGATTGAAACCGAAACTTGACACAAAACTGCAGTAATCACAAAATCTCATACCACATTTAATACATTTAAGTCATGGCGTTTTTTAATTATAGCTTTTACATGTTCTTGAAAGGACAGACTGACAGACGGTCAATTCCTTGTTAGATTTGAATCAAAACTTGATAGGTGTCTATACTATAGATGTTAAATCAGTGTACCAAATTTTATTCGCTCTAGCTCTCTTAGTTTTGTAATTATCGTGTTAACTTATAATTGGACAGACGGACTATTTCTGATCAGATTTTACTCAAAATTTGATAGAAATGTGCAAATTTGGTGTAAAGACTATATACTGAATTACAACCGACTAACTCAAAGTATTTTTGAGTTATCTCTGTCATTGACAGACATTTTTCAAAAATGTGTTTTTCGGACACAGGGAGAGAGCGTGGAGATTTGTCAAAATCTTAAATTTTTTGGCGATTAATATACTTTCACTATACTACGTATACCAGAAAGTAAAAATCATCTGTTGTCTTAATCATGCGTAATTTGTTAGATACAGTTACCGAATTAGCGAAAAAAAAAAATCGCAACACCACGATTCGAAAGAGAGATGATCATATCTTGTTGTTAGAACTCTACATATAAAAAGAGTAGTGACAATCAATTTCACTGGATACAAAAAAAAAAAAAGAAAATCTCTACAGTCAATTGCAATTGCAATTGACTTTTCGACTAATTATTAAAATCCGGTCTATTATCTTTACATTTGCAAGTTATTAATAAAATGGCCATGTACCAGTCATCGTTTCTTTATAAACCAGGAAAATCTTATGTTCTGCCAAAAATCCATAAATAATGAAGTCAATTCATGCCGGCAGATTTTTGACATCTAATTAAGCAAAAGCTTGTTAAGTTAGTAACTCTTGTCATATTAAGATCTTTTGCAGAATACGAGATCGGAAAGATCAAAATTCATTTGGCGCATTGTCTTATATCCCATAAACGAACAAATGAGAGTTGTCGCTTCAAAACATTCCCGCATAATTTCTGAAAAAATGTTAGCCCAAAGAACGCTTTGCATAGCCCAGACATACAATAGTTACGAAATATTAACTTTTGGTGTGAAGTTAGCATTTGTACTGAATCTATCGTGCCAATCTTGGCGAAATTCTGGACGATTATTAATCCATAACATGAATAGTATACGAAAATCGAATTTGTGTTTCAGATGCGGTTTCACCAACGTCTGAAACAAAAATTTTATCGCGTTAGCATGTTTCTGAAAGTACAGACAGACGGGTCAATTACTAGTTGGATTGAACTCAAAACTTGGTCACCATCTAAACTATAGCTGTTAAATTTGTGCATCGAATTTTATTCATCTAGCTCACTTCGTTTTGAAGTTGCTAACTTAAATTTGAACAGCGGGACAGACAGACTTCCTCAGAGTGGATTTTACACAAAATTTGACAGAAATCTACAAATTTATTGTTAAGGCCGTATTCCAAATTCTATCCATATAGCTTAAAGCGTTTATGAGTTATGTTTGTCACAGACGGACAGAGAGACGGACATTTTCCAGAAATGTGTTTATTGAACTCAGGCAGATTTAAAATGTGAAGATTCGTCAAAATCTCGTGTTTGAATATTGAATAAATTTAAAGTTCGAAAGTTTTAAAGTTCGAATTTTCAATAAAATCAATCTCTATTTTATCAGATAATGCACCATCAATAAAAAAATAAGATGTCTTTCTTAGTAACTTACAATAAATGGCTCTGTTGTGCGACTAACACATATTATAGTGACAGATTAATGAAGTATAAGTTTTAAAAGAAAAAGAAAAATTCGCTGCGTTATGACTTGTTAACCTAACCTACCTAACTATACCATTAGATGAAACTTGGCACAATATTTATCTCAAACTCAAATAAACAAACAAAACCTGTCACCGACTTCCGGGGGTATTAAATGAAGATGCGACTTCCATTTAAATTAAAAGGCCAGATATCACACTATCAAATGAAGCATCGGCCCGGCGGCAGTACATCGCCAAGATTAAAAGCTGCATTATTAAGTCCCATTAGCCGCGTTGACCCACTGTCCCGGAGCCTCTGTCGCATATCCATATTCATTTGGGAGATGTGAGGCATTGTGTCCCATTAGCGGAAATTGGACAATTGAACGTGCCTGTCGGCGCGGATGGACACTAATCGAATAATAAATGGAACAAATGTCGGCAAACAGCTCAAAGGGCAGCACAATCCCTGGGAAAGACTTGGATTCGACTTGGGTTTGGTGTCATTAGCTGTGAGGCACATGGCTCAGAGCTTTCCATCAGAATAAATATATGGTAAACTTTTAAAGGGCACTATAAGGGAATCAAGTAAAGTAGGTGTTTTTTCATTTATTTGTAATGAAACAGCAGTTGATATTACTTAATGGCAATAATAAAGAAAAAAAAAGGGGGGGAATATGCGCAAGGAAACATATGCTGTTAAATATACGTTGTTTTTACAGCAGACACTACCGCAAGTGGTCGCCAATAAGAACAAATTTAACACGTCTTTTATTTTTTTTTAATTACAACAAATCTCTCGATTGCCGGCGTCCTGGCATAGCGGTAGCGTGTCTTCCCCGTAAACTGGGCGTCCTGGGTTCGGGCATGGTTGTTCTATTTGTGAGATGTGTGAATGTGCCCTTCTGTAAAAATGGGTTGTGCAAGCGAATGAGGAATGCGTGAGTAGCTAAGGCGTACTCTTGACCCTAGTTGGCGCTACTAAACAAACAAAACAAAAAAAAAAACGCTTCCCCCACCGGCTTAAAATCGCTGTCTTCGGAACAGCGGGTTTGTCCATGGCAAGTGCCATAAAAAACAATAACAACTTTTTTTACCACAGAACTAAGCCGTATAAACTGCTATGTTCATTAGCTATCCAAAATTTTGTATAAGAAAACAACGGCTAACAAAAGTTCAAAGAATCTTCAAACTATTGGTAGATGACCAGAAATACTTTCTCTATAAATGAAGAAATATATGAGAAAGTTGGAAAAAAAATCAAATTTAATAAATCTGGTGATCAAGATTATTAAGCAAAAGTATTAAATTTGATCTATCGAGCGGTTTGCAAAAGTAGCAATCAGATACAATACCGTCTAATACTATTGCTCAAACATGACATTTTCAATCACATAACAAAAATTTCTTACTTAATAGCAATTGAACCCTATTTGCGAGGTTGAAGGCTTCAGTGCACTCCGTATACATCTGCTGTACTGATTTTCAGAGTACAGGGCTCTCGATACGACAAAATATTTCCCCATACAACTGTTGACAATAACTAGACAAAATAATTAAAAACTGGGTTTCTTTCCAGTTTAAATACCCACCATGATTTCAAAAACCAGATAACTAGTTAAAGTCACTATTTTGTCCCATAAATAGATTGATAACAGAATACCAATTAAAAAAAAAAAATTCGACATGAATATTCAAGAAAGAAAAGTACAAATTATGCAAATGTTCTACAACAATGTTAAGGAGACAGTTCCATGGACTATTTTCCGTGGGCACCTGAACGGCCTAATTTTGTTCCTGCAATTAATTTTGTAAAAAGCCGCCGAAACAATGACTTAACAAATGGCAGCATCATTCTTGGACAAAGCTGAACATTTCTGCACTTACGCCATTCTTGGAATAAAGTCATGCTCTTATCGACACAATTATAAGATTTAAGTGCTAAATATGCAAGAGTGACCTGGGTATGAAAAATACAGGAGGGTATAAACGGACATTGTTAGAAAGGATTTTCCCTATTGTAAAAGATAAATTAGCTGGTTGCACTTGAATTTATCACCTTCCAATATAAAGGAATAAATATATATTCCACAGTAACGGCAACCAAGCTTTTTTTTTCCCCTGCATAATCCGAAAATTTGAATTCTAGAATCTAGGAAATGTACAGTATACTCACTTTATTCAGTAATAGGATTTGCATTTTTTTCTTCCCTTGTTCAAATTTCGAAATCTAAATTCCAAAAAACTCCAGATGTCTATTTATACTTATATTATTACCATTTATTTATTTATTTAAAATCTAAACTCCAAACGTATTTGCTTTATACAGCATATTAAGTGAAATAATGAAATGCAACCAGCTGTATCTATGGCACAAGGTCCAAGTCACAAAAAGGAGAAAAGCAATTATCTCCATATTGTTTCCTGCCATATTGAGGCAGCGGTAGCGATAATTTCCTTCAATTTTTATTGTTTCATTTTCCCTACATTTTCCATTGTTTACCCAGATAACGTTACGAAAAATTTCATATCTTTGGCAAACTTTTTCTTAAAAGCTGTAAGAATTCTTGTCTTTCCTCCCTCCAAATAGAATATGGCGACCTAATCTGACACTTTCATTCGAAAAACGGGACAGTTGAACACATCAAATATACATGGATCAACTATCTTAACAAATACTTCCCAATTTTGATATTGTCTCCATAATTTAGACGGGAAAATGACCGGGAAATTGTTTAATTTCGTTATATTAACATTCCGTTTTAAAGCAACACTTGGTGTATTTTGGGACGTACCTCATAAGTTTGAACCGTGGTCAAATGACACCTCTCCAAACATCCATACCACACCAGCGATAGGACGTTTGGCTCCGACGGATTTAACGCGCACCAGACCCGCTTAAACGATGTTTCTTCGTTGGAATCGGGTCTCGAACCTGAAATCCCTCCATTTCCGAAACCGAGACCTTACCAACAGACCATCGCGGACCCCGGAAAATTAGATATCTGAAGTCGGGCAGAGACGTATTATTTATATTTGAATTTATATACATTTTGATAACAATAAACTACATAATTTTTGCTTATAAAATAATAATTTAGGCAGTAAAGCGTAGAAATATTTTTATTTCAAAATTTTGCTAAGTCTGATCATATGACAGAAATATGAAAAAGAAAGGCATCCTCATGCGAAGGAAAATAAGATTACGTTGCCATAGCAACAAAAGCTTAAGTCCAAATGACGTCACTAACTCCCAGCATAAACGCACTTCATTCCATCCCCTTACCACATAAGAGTTCACCTAGGCTTTTATATCCGCAACTGTCACATTAGGTTCGTCTGCGACTTCATCCGCCGTGACCCCCTACGTACCCTCACGAGATTCGGAAACACGACCCCCCCAACGAAAAGAATAACACTAACAAAAAAAATAAGTAAAAATATTCTACTTGGCCCCCTGAACGAGAATTCGCATGACCCCGACAACCCCAAACAGGTTATCCAGGCAAGCGTTGAAGGCGAGTGGGGAGAGAATGATAGAGAACCCCCTGGCGAATGTTGGGGGGTGAGGTAGGGAAAGTACCACTACAAAAATAATGAAAACAAAAGGAAGGGTCCTGCTGAGCTGTAAACAGCGAACAATGCAATTAGGCTTCGCAGAATGGCGTGCGAAAACGGATGTGAACCGCATCCTTGATCAACTAGGTGCAAAGGCGTAATGAACAGTGATTCATTATCGGCACCGAAGGGATATGGAAAACAGGCTTGCACTAACAATAAGCGAGGTGAACACAATACACTGTTACGGGCTATGCAACGTGTTTATTCTTCTCTTCGTTGACTACAGAGGCAATGCAATTAAAAATTCTTAAAAGCAATTTTTTTTTATAGATAAAACCGTCAAAAGTAATTTATGTCTCACTAAATTCACGTTTGACTAGAGGTGTTTCACATCACATGATCAATGTCTGTGGACCAACTGTTTAGAAGAGAAGAATGGTAGATTTATATATCAAGCCTTTCCAACAGTTGCATAGAAAAGGTAAGTGTCGTTCGTGACATAATACGTTTTCTGGTCCTCATCAAAGGGTCAAGCAATTGTAAATGAGATTTGAGGCATGAAATGATTGTCCCCTTAAAAAATTTGGCTATTGATATAAGCTAGTGGCATTAACAAACATGCATTTAATCTCCATAGTGCACCCAAAGATTGGTTGATCAAATCACCTCGTTCTATATCGATACGCCATTGCTTTTCAAACTTTTACTTTGCCATGGTCACAATTTACAGCAGACTTAGGGGCATGAGGAAATGCCCCTTAATTTTCTCACCATCAGAATAAATAACAGGACAAGTTATTACCTGGCGAGGCGACAGCGTGTTATGTTCTGATAACTGTGATGACTCATCATAAAACGTACTCTCTGACATTGTAGATGCGTTAGGATGGGTTTAAATTCGCCAAAATAGGGTGAGAGGAAAGAAGAAAGGAGGAAATGTTTACATGTAAGAATAAAGTAAATTCCAGAAATGACGAACATCTTTCTTTGTATCACCCCTTAGTGAGATCGAACCGTCGAAAAGTTGTCGTCTCAACATACTGAAATGAACAGTACACCAATCTCTAAATATTCAATGGATAATAAAAGGGCGATGCGCATACAGTACACTCCCGATTATCCGCGGAATTGGGTGGCGCGGTCGCCGCGGATAACAAAAATCGCGGATAATCCGAAAAAAGCTAAAAACGTGTATAGCAAAAAAGAAAACAGTCATTCCAACTTTGAAAAATCGTTTTATGTACAATAAAACGTAAAATAAACAGAAGGAAATGTTTAACTAACGCTTAATATTTTAGTATATCACTCTAAACGAACCTAAAATGCATTTTGTTAATGAAAACAGAAAAGTGCTTTGTATTTACGACAGGCGTCAAAGAAACACAGAAAAATTAATACATATGTACTGTTTTAATACTGTAATGCATTATGTAATTTTGAAAAAATCAGTCAAAAAAAAAAAAAAAAAACTTTGTGCGGCAGGCGCGGATAATCCGCACCGCGGATAATCGGTAGTCTACTGTATAACTAAATCTCCTATCAGCTGGCCTCGGTTACACTATCGAGATGCAGCATCAAAGAATATATATTTGAATGGTTTTCCTATAGCATCAAAGAAAAAATTCTAATGCCTAATTTAAAAAAAAATTATTTGTTGATCGATTCACATTTTGCAAAACCCAACTACTCACACTTTGCAAGAAGTGAAACCACAGATTCATAAAATGATAATTTCGTATTCTTATTGTACCCAATGATACAGAGGAAAGCAGTACTCACGGATATTTCAAAAGTATCAAAGCCCACTTGAGTTGCATACGGTCTACTCAATTAAACTTGTATACTTTCATTTCCAAAGTAGGTAAAACTAGTCAAATTGTAACATTCGGACTTGTGGTAAATATTATAGTAGCGATGGAGATGAAGCGAAGAAATTTAGACGCCTCGTTCGTCATGAAAACTAAACATCAGTTCGACCATGTCACTTTTTTAAATTCCAAGTACGAGAAAGTGACGCAATTAATGCTATGCCTTGGTCATCAGTTTACCTTTGTTAAGCCACTGATAGTAAAAGACGACATATAATTGATTTATGATACTACTGCACCCTTGGCGCTTAATTAGGTCGCCAGGAATATCGATTGTGCTTAATTTCAATTGAATATTTAATTCATACTTCCCTTATCAAATTATCCTACAACTGTTCTGCCCCATTATGTAATCATGCTTAATAGTCACATGATATAATTGACTGCGAAAACTAATATCTAATTACCCGGTGTCACCACCAACTTCACTTTCCGATTCCTCAAATAAAATTGTATGCAATTAATTCCAAAATTTTTAAAAATGCGGTATATTTTATGTCCCAACAATGTAATAGCTAGATTAAAATATATTGTAAAAAACTGAATCACACAATTCCAACCGTAATATTTAGGTTTATCGAATCAATTTTTCAATGTGCACAATATTTCAGAGAGATTTGTTTAAAGATACTGAAAAAACAATGATGAAAATGAAATAAAAAAGAAGAAAACAAAATCCAGTATAATATTAACAACTGATGTGGAAAAAAAAGTAAAATTTTTGTTGTAGTAAAAGAGAACCACGTGGTTTAAAATTTGCGCAAACAATGAAAATGGCTTAGATTTCAAAGCAACAATAAAAAAGTACTCCAGCATATAGCATAAAAATATTTTTTTAATTAAAATTACGGTAAAATATTGAATACTATTAAAATGGCGTCCGTTTAGTTATATTAATGTTCCGTTTTAAAGCAATACTAGGGCTATTTTGGGACGGACCACATAATTTTGAACAGCGGTCAGATGACGAGGATACCCGCGCTGGCTCCTCTCCTAACTTCAGCAGCAAACCAACGAGATTAAAATGGCGTCAATTAAAAGATAATAACCTAAATTATAAAATAATGAAAAATTACTTTTTAGCGTTCTAATATTTTCGAAATCAAATACCAAATGATCAATTTTTGATTAATTATAATTCAAACTAAAATTACATAAAAATTGCTCCGTTATTTTCACCTCCAAAGTATATATGTAAGAACTTTGGCAACGATAGGTCAAACGATCTGGTTTGAAGAACGCCAACAAACAGACGTATTCGCTTTTATTATTAGCAGAGATGCCTTTTAAAACCCATTCCAAGATCCACTCAGACGAGGTAATAACGTGATATTTCCCTTCAGACAGTTAAAGGACCAGACAGCGCCACTGCAAATCTCACAGGGCATTCCTCTCCGTGAAGACCAACATCTCAATTAAGCCGTTTGTTTGGTTAGGTGTCAGCGAGTGGATACAACTGCTGGTAAGACAACTGCGAGCCCACAACAGAAGATACGGGAGACTGATTGCGTGACACGGTTTTTGAAACGACCGGAGCACATAAGGTCGTGCAAATAGGATGAGGACTGTTTGGGAGAGTCAGAATCTTAAAAAAAAAAAAAAGACGTTTGAAATTTCAAAATGAGTCTCGTGAAAGCACTTAAAACTGGTTTGATTTTGAAAAACCGGGCAAATTTGTTTCGTTTAAGTATTATAATCTAAACTGTCTACAGAGGAATCGGACTAATTTGAATTTTTTCTCCAATCCCTAAAGCCTCTCAATCCTATTACATTAAATATCGAAAATAATAATGATTTATTTTCTTTCATTTAAAATCAAAACTAAAAAGTGCCTTCATTAAATAAATACATCCATATCTTAAATTCATATGTTTTTTTTTTGTTTTGTTTTTTTTACTTGACAATGCATTCAATAAAAAGAGCAATTTAAAAACTTCTCAACTGTGAAAATAAGATGCGAAATGTATTATTTATTCTGAGATTTCATTAAACAATTCTTGTTTCCAAAACGTTGTATTTCACTTATTATAATTACTTATTTTAAAAAAAATGTTATTTTTTTAAATAAATGCCGAAATAATACTAATTTGTTTTCTTTAATTCCAAAATCAAAACAAAAAATTGTTTTTATTAATTATATATATCAATACCTAGGATTCACCGGGTTTCTTTTATTTTACCTGATAACGCAATCAATAAAAAGAGCAATTAAAAAACTTTTCAACATTTGAAAAAAAAAAAAAAACTGTGAACATGTATGAAACGTATTATTTATTTTGAAATTTCAATAAGTAATTTATTTTTCAAAATGTTGTGTTTTATTTATTATAATTGTTTTTTAAAAATTCTATTTTTAAGAATAAATGATTTTTTCTGCTTATAATTATTAGCCCTTTATTTATCGAAAATTACTGTTTCTTAATTCAATTATTGTTATTTATACAGATATTTTTTTATTTTACCTGGCAATGCATTCAAATATATATATATATATATATATATATATATATATATATATATATATATATATATATATATATATTAAAAAAGTTTACAATTTAAAAAAAAATTGTGAACACATGAGATATATATTATTTATTTTAAAGTTCCATTAAACAATTCTTGTTTCCAAAATGTTGCATTCTATTTATTATAATTACTTGTTTTTTAAAAATTTATTATTATTTTAAATAATTTTTTGAATTATAATTACAATCATTTTATTTATTAAAATTACTATTTCTTAATTTAATTATTACTACTTTTAAGATATTTTTACCTTAACATGCGAGAATTGTTGCTTTAAAACTTTCTCGCATATTCTTCATTGAATGACCCCCTCATAAAAATAACAGAAGGTATTTAGGTAAGGCAGCGAATATCTTACCTGGCATCGGTGAATAATTGTTGATTTGTTTTGGCGTAATGGCACAAGGGTCAGTTTGGCCATATTGCGCCAAATTATATTAATTGTAAAAAAATATAAATATCTGGTGTGAATCAATAATTTTTGTAGAATCTATCGTGCAATTTTTGTGAGGATTAATTCCTGACATGCAGTTAATACACAAGTATCCAAAAATCAAATATGTCTTTGGATTCTTGTTTTTTTTTTTTTTTTTTTTTTCCCCACGATCAACTGAAATCAAATTGAACACAGAACTACAGTTGCAATCACAAGATCACATAACAATTTAATTTATTTAAATCTCTGCGTTTACATGCTTGAAAGACCAAAAAAAAAAAAAAAAAAACCATCACCAAACTTTCAACCCTTTGTGAGATTTCATTCAACATTTTATGAGAATACACATTTTAGATACTAAACTGCATACCAAATTTTATATATCTAGCTATTTATGTATTGTAGATGCAAAATTCACATGTAGTTGACATAAAAATCAGTACCAGATGAAACCTTGTAGGAGGCTTTTAAGCAAAGTGAGTTTAAAGTCATTATTTTTAATTCATTAACTTTTATACGCAGGGGGGAGGGGAATTATTGATTTTAACTCTACATAAAATGTTTGTAAGTAACAAATATTATTACTAATTGAAACTGTAAAATGTTTAATTGAGGATCACCTTTAAAGATAACTCGATTCAGTCACTCGCGTTTTAAATATATAAATATAAAATTAATTTAAATAAAAACAGATTTTCAAAAATTACAAACCAACCTTTTTTAACATTATCTAAATATTCTAAAATCAAATCACACAGATCTGTAAATGAATTCGAAAACATAAAAGATAAAAAAAAAAATCTTAAGCCATGTTTTCTGAAATTTAAACAATTTTTGATTTTAATTTGAAGAAATTCTGAGTATACGACACTTGTAAATCAAATGAAAGCAAAAAATTAGATTACTCAGAAAATACCCCCTAGAAAACTCCAGAGCTATCTGAATCCTCTCCCTAAACTATAGGGCACTTGGACCATTACTTATTTTATATATTTCATTCGTCACTGAAAATATAATATATAATAAGCCACAACAGGTACTCTCGAATCCCACTTGATTCAAAGCATTTAATAAAACTGAAAGAATATCTCCCCCTCCCTTCCCAGGTACCAAGAAGTTTAAAACGGTAAACGATAAAGTCCAACAAAATTCCAGTTCTAGATCTTAATTTGAAGAAATTCGAGCATACAACCCTTCTAATTCAAAAGAAAGCAAAAAATTAGATTACCCATAAAATATTCCCTAAAAAATCCAGAGATATTTGAATCCTCTTCTGAAACTATAGGGCACTTGGACAGTTACTCAATTACCTCAATTTACCTATTTGATTTGTTACTGAAAACACTCCTATGTAATAAGCCATCACGGGTTTTCTCAAATCATACTTAATTCAAAGGAGAATAATAATGGAAAAGAGCACACCCCACAACAACACCAAGAAGTTTAAAATGGTAAACGACACTTGAAAGGTCCAGCAATCATCATCACTACAGAAACCACATTGCAGTAATAAAATTTGTTGCAATATCTACTATTTCTCAAGCTTGCAAAGTTGAATCTGAGAGAGAGAAAAAAACAATCTTTAAGAAAATCGTAGAAAGAAAAAAAAGCAGGAGAGATGAAAAGAAAAAGTTCAAGGAAAACCCCAAGTTGGACAACTAAGCGAGGCACCCACTTCCGTGACAAATGCAGTTTGTTACCTCCACTAGATACTTTTTTTTCTTCTTTTTTTGCTGGTGTTATTTATGACGTGCCAAGCAAAAGACACGACAATTCCCAGACGACATCCCCACACGACAGACGGCACGGTTTCCCAGTGAACCACGCAGGGTTGCTTTCGCCGATGCCACGCACAGAAAGTAAGTTAGGTCCGGTATATCATTAACAGGAAATAAGGAGGAGGCACGTTCGAAATTAAAACCCACGAGCCATGTAGGGTCATTAATTGTCCACCCTTATCATGAAGGGCGATTTTTCAAAAATTCAAAGACTCGGTGAATAGTCATGATTCCTCGGACAAAATAAATAATATGTATGTATGAGTGTGAGTCATTGATGACGTCTATGCTTCAACTGGTCTTGTGAATCAACACCTGGATTCAGAACAGTCGCAGATCTATAGCAAGTGATACTTAGCAATATGGAGAAAACTGCACGATCCATCTTCAAAACAGTTCTGCACGTGACGTTAAAGTAATTAGTCAAACAAAGCTGATATATTCGAATAGGTATTATGATGCACCATTAGCTGGTTTTCAATAGAATAGAACTAACTGTACAGTTGAAAAAGAAAGATATGTAATTTATAGGAATCTTTTTAATTTTTTGTATAGTATTTAACAAAGTACTGTAATCAACAAAGCACCTGATCTCGATACAGTAGACTCCCGATTATCCGCGGGCGGGTTATCCGCGGAGCGGATTATCCGCGCCTACCGCACTAAGTTTTTTTTTTTTTTTTGCTTCCAAGCAAAGAGAAAATGCTTCCAAAGCAAGAAGCAAACACAAATGACTGATTTCTTCAAAAAGGTGTAGTTTTACAGTTATGCTTTTGTAATTACATTATACATTACAGTATTAAAACCGTACATATGTATTAATTTTTCTGTGTATCCTTGACGCCTCTCGTAAGTACAAAGCACTTTTCTGTTTCCATTAACAAAATGCATTTTAGGATAGTTTTGAGTGATATACTAAAATATTAAACGTTAGTTAAACATTTTCTGCTGTTTATTTTACGTTTTATTGTACATAAAATGATTTTTCAAAGTTGGAATGACTGTTTTCTCTTTTGGTATATCCGTTTTTAGCTTTTTTCGGATTATCCGCGATTTTTGTTATCCGCGGCGACCGCGCCACCCAATTCCGCGGATAATCGGGAGTGTACTGTATTTTGAAGAGTCTTCCAAGTTCCAAAAGAATGGAACAGTCTTCCAAGTTCCAACAATGGAACTCTTCCAAACAGAATGGAGTTTGATATGTAACTTTTACACACACACACACACATCTATATATATATATACAAGAATACATATTTCCGTATGACAGATTTTGATAATGTGAGACAGTAAACACACATCTGTTCTGGAGCCCCACCTTCTATCATAAATTTAAAAAAATCTGTTATAAATTAACACTTTGATGAACAATTTTTAGAACTCCTTTAGAATCTCAGGAGTCGAACCTCAACCATTCATACTGTAGTATCCGTGATTATTGGTGAAAGAATTGTGGGGGATTGATATGAGCGAGGATGAAACCTGGGACCTTGCGGTTCGCAGTCCAGTAACATGACCACGATACAAAAGCAATTGCTCGGGTAGCGTAGCTGTTAACTGGCTTATAAGCTTCCACCACAGACTCTCCCTCCAGTGAGTCGGAGGTCAGACGAACGATATGGCTGTCGAGTGGTGATATATTAGCTGTTGATTCTAATGTGCCTGTACCCATTTGAGTAGCGCCAAGCGTTATGGCGAGCGTGTGTGGGTGAGTGGTTGCTGAGTCAAGTGAGTCTGACGACTTTGGTTTGCTGTGGGTAGATGGCGCCACAACAGCTGTACGAAGGTTGAAGGTTCATCGTCCGAGGTTACCAATGTGGCGGATTGATATGAGCGAGGATAGAACCCGGGACCTCGTGGTTCGCAGTCCAGTAACATAACCACGATACAAAAGCAACTGCTCGGGTAGCGTAGCTGTTAACTGCCTTATAAGCTTTCACCACAGAATCTTAACACCTCTACGAAAACCACATGATACTGGAGAAGAGTCAAAATTTTTGAACGAAATATGGGTACAAGAAGAATGTCTGTCTCTCTATCCATATGCAGATAAGCAGGGAAGTAAAACCAAAAGTTATACCACCAACGCTGTACATCTGAACTAAGTTTAGAATCAAACTCATCAATGGATTGATAAGTCTATTGACTGATTATCAGTCCATCTATTTGTGTGTATGTTTACAATGAAACTCAAACACGATGTAAGTTAGATAAACGAAACATGATATATTGATCTTTGCGTTTCAATTGCGTTCAATCTAAATTCGTTTTCAATTTAGAACCGAATCAGAAAAAGGGAAGAGGTCCTAAATGTATACTCGAATTCATTATGCACTAGAAATTCGTTTCTAATTTTGGAGAAAATCAGAAAAAAGGAAAAGACACAACATGAAAACTTGAATTCATTATACATGGGAGATTCACTTCTAATTTTGCAAGCAATCGGAAATAGAGCTAAAAATGCATACTCGAATTCATTATGCACTGCAGATTCGTTTCTAATTTTCCAGGAATCAGAAAAGTGAAAGAGGACTCAAATGCATATTCGAATTTATTACACACAATATATCTGTTTCTAATTTTGGAGACAATCGGAAAAAAAACCCAAAATGCATGGTCGAATTTATTAGTATGGAGCATCATAAGTTAACTGAAATATACTCTTTATATTAGAACTGTTTGATTCAATTTCTCAAGTTTGTTCCTTAATAAATAGAACTGATAAAAAATCCTAATTCAAACATTAACAGGAAAACAAACTAAAATTTCCGGAAATTGAAAAAAAAAAAAATGAAGCTGTTTTATCCTAGTTTACGACTCCGGAAGTTTATCAACATTGTAGCTCTCCCTCTGGCTTTAACTATCTCCCAAGGGACTTACTTATACCAAAAACAAGTGAAAATGTCCCTACATCCCTTCGACAGTGCAGCGCAAGAGCTAAAAGAGAGCAAGCAGACCTGCACTGCACATCTGGTTTTCGTCAGACGTCAATATGAAAAATAGAATGGGACAAATAATTGACAGAAATAAATGAGCAGACATTATGGAGATAAAATCCTATCTCCCGGCCAGGGGAGGTCTACTGGATTTAGTGACTTTAACAACATGTAATTGCTTAAATGAAAATATTTAAGTCGAGGCCTTTAAATATAATTAAGAAGTAGAAGAAATTGACATAAGAATTAAAATTAGAGCAAATAAGATTACAAGACGCCTAAAATACAGGAATTAATATATTAATCAACAAGGAATTATAGATAATTTAATGATATTAACTAAGAGCAGTTTTCAATTTCTTAATACTTCATATGGTAACTATAGTAACGAGTATACCAAAGCCTTTTTATTAAGTAGATTATAAGTACATCATTTTCATTAGTACGTCGTTCCTGATAGGATGCAATTTTATATTGGTTCTGATAAATTTCTATTCGTTTCAAGGTCAAGATCATCATTTATAAAGTCACAGATAATCCATAGTGCGTTATTGACAACAAATCGATCCTTTTTATGATTTATTATTAATTAATTTTACTTAAAAAGTGATTCAGTTAATAACTGAACTAAAATTTCATGACAATTAAAAATTAACAGCATTCTTTTTTTTCTTTAATTTAGATGGATTATTACAAAAAAAGATAGTCATTTTAATTTTTCTTTTTATTATAATAACTTAGAATTACATGTTATTGTCATATATTCTCTGATAAAAATTCAAGAAAGAAGAAATTATATATACAAGAAGCAGAATTAGTATTGCTGTAACAGGATTATTGAATGCTGCAACTATTATTAATTATTGTGCAGTTATTTTAAAATTTAAATTTTTAAAATTTATTAATACTCTTTGGCATTATAAATATAAAGTACTAGATTGACTATGAAAATCTTTATTTTTAATTGACCAATAGCATTATATTACACAACAAAAACAAGTAGGTTATAGCGATTTTAATCAAAATTCAATACTATAAGGTTTTGGATAAATTCGTTGAAAGACATACTAAGAAGGTTTTTACTGTAGCATGCATTTTTTAAAGCTATTTTGACTAAATTAAACAAGAAAGTAAAATATTATAATTAAGTGCTTCATTGCCTAACCATAAAGACTAAACACTTACCCATAGAATAGGTAATAGAAGACCTGTGTAACAAAGGGTGCTGTAATACTTTCAACGGTTCCAAAATCATATTCTAGAAATGATTCCCCTGATTTACGTACGTAAACGATGAAGTACAATGAACTACAAGAAAGGACATTTAATTTTCAGCCACAATCAGAATGGCGACGGCAGCACTTCACATAATATACCATTTCCTTTAGTCTTATAATACCAAACGTAGCTGTAGTTATAAGCGCCAAAAATAATAAAATATAAATCATTGTTTTTTTGTTTTTTTTATTTGTGCCACTAGTTGTTAGTTCCAGAAATATATATTAAACTTTTGGTAATGTACAATATAACTCAGAATTAAATAAATGCCATTTACATCACAATTTTAAGACAAACAATATGTGTATGTGTGGGTGCACACCTATCATTAGACACAATTAAGAAAGCCATAAAAAAAAAAAAAACTGAAAAATGAATCAATTTGATTATATTTACTATATATATATATATATATATATATATATATATAATATTAAACGTTAACTGAATATATATATATATATATATATATATATAACCAATCTAAAGTAAGAAAAAGTTTAAAAACGAAACTAAAGTGAAAACGAAACAAAACAGTTTCGAAATCGCAACTAAAATTTATTACCAAAAAAAACCAAAACTAAGACTTGCTCTCTTAACTATCCTTATTTATTCCCAACAGTTAAATTTCATAAAAATCCATTAAAATTCAGATTCGTAACCTGTAGCACTGGTAGTTATAATTACTATACGGGTAAACATTTCTTTAAATACTTAAAAATTATCCTGGACAAAATAAAAAATGAAGACAACTTTATTATTTCTAGTAACAAAGAAG
The DNA here is from genome assembly GCF_947563725.1 of Argiope bruennichi. Taxonomy (NCBI): domain Eukaryota; kingdom Metazoa; phylum Arthropoda; class Arachnida; order Araneae; family Araneidae; genus Argiope; species Argiope bruennichi. The sequence continues at coordinate 113,728,995 of NC_079156.1, forward strand.
TATTGGATTTTCTTAAAGATAACAACATTAATAAACTTAATACTTTTGATTTCGAAAATTTATACACTAATCTACCTCATGAAAAATTAATAAAGGTCTGCACTTTTATATATGACGAATATTTAAATGAAAATATCATTCCTAAAAATAACTGGCTTGAGTTATGTAATTTTAATATTACTGAAAATTACGTGTTTAATGGTATTAATTTTTATAAACAAGTCAAGGGCATTTCAATGGGGACAGCTTTCTCAAGTGCTTTAGCTAATATTTTCCTGCATTACTATGAGAAAAAAATAATTAAATATAATTTAATAAACGGGTGGAGATATATTGATGACCTACTTTTGATTAACTTCGACAATACTAATATTATTACTAATTGCTATCCAAAAGATTTAATTTTAAAAGATACAAATAAAAATCAACTTGAGGCTACCTTTCTGGATTTAAAAATCGAAACTGCTAATGATAAAACAATAGTTGGTATATACGATAAAAGGGATGATTTCAACTTTAAAATAACAAAACTATGTAACTACCATTCCAATCTAAACTCTAAAATTTTCAAAAATCTAATTTTCTCACAAGTTAACAGGATCAAAAGGGTTTGCAATAATAAAAATTCTTATATTGAAGCATCAAATATCCTCCTTAAAAATTTAATTAAAAATGATTTTCCTAGAAATTACTGTAATGTCAATTTTTTAATTAAACAAGGTATGGTTTGGGATTAATCCTTTGGCTTAAATAAAAATAGAACTTTACTTGCATATTAAATCACTCAATAGATGGCGCTGGGTGCCTACCTCTGTTTACATAATTTACCGTTAACTTTTTTAAAAACAGGAAATCACAATCGATTGTTTAAAGTTTCCTTGACTGTTGGATGGTATGTTCTGGCCTTTTCGTTTTTAATTTTAATTTTAATTTTAATGCTGTTTTTGTTTTTATTGTTATTGTTTTTATTGTATTTTTACTTTGTGGTTATTTTTTTCTAATTTGTTATTTTGTATTTCCTTTCTGTTAAAATGGTATATCTCTTGAGCATAATTTCAGGGGATTTTCGGGTCACGAGGAATCATTATTAGACTTATGTCTGTATGTCCTCACAGAAAAAATCCCTTTATTTGAATCCCTGCCTGAGGGTGACCCTTGAAAAAGTCTTCAGGCCGGATTCTTTTTTTTAATATTTTTTTAATAATTTTTTTGGTTTAATTTTTATTTGATTTTTGTTTTTCCTATTAACTTGATTCTAATACTTTTGTATATATATATATATATATATATATATATATATATATATATATATATATATATATATATATATATATATATATATATATATATATATATATATATATATATATATATATATACAGTTAACGTTTAATATTATATATTTAGTTTGAATATAAATATATTGATGCTTTTAAATCTAATTTAAATCTTAATTAATTTCTTAATTTTTATTTTAGTCCATATTAACTTTATTCTAAAATATTTCCTTATTTCCTGATCCAATTCCTTTTTTTTTATTTATTTAATTAATTCTAACACGCGCTCTAGAAAAGTGATGAATTTTGCATTTCCTACACTCAGAGAGAACGGATAAAAATCCCTAATGCTTACGACATTCTTTTAAAAATACCTAACCTAATCCCCTTGCCTAAATCGACACGTGGCAAAGAAATCCCTAATAGTACTTCATAGTAAAATCACTGAAAGGAAAAATTTTAAGGCACTTTGCTCATATATAGCGATGAGAACCGACGTCTGTTTATCATCGCCTCTCCCCTGTACACATTATGATGGAAGTTAAATTTCAAAAGTTTCTTCTGTTTGGCCACGTATCTGCAAAATTATGTTTACATATATATGTGCTATGATCAGAAACTGGAAATATGCTTGTCTAAGAGGGAAAATATCTGTCCAACTTATTGTCACAAAGATTGAATATGAGATTCTAGGTTCTCTCAAAAAAATTTTGATCCAGAAATGAGTTTTGATCTTCTTTTTACTATTTTGGAGTTCATGTAAGAAGAAAATCAAGAAAATTTAATTGAGAAATAACAAAATCCAATAATATCCAAATCCTTTTCGTCTGGGATGTGGTACACGCAGTCCTATAAAGCCACGTTCCCACGGCATGTAGCCTTTACGGTTATGGTCGTAAATTGACTATGGTCACTGACTGGTACTACCATCAAGCGATGATAGACTGGCAACATGTATAACGGAACATAATGAGATTAGTTTTGAAGGGCATATAATAAATAATGTCTTACGATATCCAGCGACCTGTCTTTATAAAAATTGTTTGAAAAGTCAGTCAATACATAAACCAGTTTGAAGTAGAATAAAGGGACTATTTTGATTATCAAGATTGAAAGAAAATTATCACATCGCCGAAAACAAGATCTAGGAACATTTTCTGTCCCAATCTACTTTAATAATAATAATAATAATAATAATAATAAATAGGTAAATAATTAAACTAACAAAAAAGACGTATAAACCATAAAATTCTGAGAACTACTAACTCCTATGGACCATCTTTATGTGTATTTGCATATTTGCAGGATATGTAACACCTTGCAATCCATCTGATAAATAATTAACCCTTTTGAGTTGCGACTTATTTCATCTCTAAATTGAATGGCACATCTATTTTCAGATATCTGCAGCTATGAGATCATTAAAATCATGAGAAATATTAAACTAATCATAGGTATAACTGTTGATATACATTGGCGTAACGAGAAGTAGACAAAGGAGGTACAAATACCTCGGATATTATTCTAGTGGCATGAATATAATTATTTTTGAATATATTTTATGTAATGGAAGGCTGTAGTCGATATCGATAATGGGAAAATAATCATTATGTTTGACTGCCATTCACATTCGTTATGTTAATGCAAATATAAATGTCATAAAAAGTGCAATTCAATGCTTGAATTAGGTACATTGTATCATGATACTCTCCGCTTCAGTAATGTGTCATCATATAATGTATCTTACTGATTCAATTGAGAATCTACAAAATACTTGAGGTATATGTGGGTTATCAATAATTCTTCTATCCTATGTCACGATCTTTAAACTTATTAACTTCAATTGATACGTTTGAGAAATGATAATCCGATCCCAATACGACCTGATGATTTAAGTGTTAAATCTACCGAAATTGTCGGCAGAATATATCCAACTTTTACAGAATTTTCAACACACATTCATTACCCCCCAAAGCAGCTGGAAAGTATGTCCTTCAATTTCCTTTTATTTCAGGGAATAAAGTAGATTCATAAAGTATGAGAAGATTATTTTTCATTTTTAAGTAGATTAAGTTCACAGAAGGCCGAAAGACACCCTCAAAATAGCCAATCTCAGGAGAAAACGAGCAGGAATTTTGAGTTATTAATGTGTTAAGGCCTGAAACTTTGAAGTGGTTAAATATTTGCACCTATTCATATCCCCAGCTTACACGGATTGGCTCCTCACAAAATGCATTATAAAGTTACCTCGCAACCTTCACCTAAGATAGCACCATAACTCTTGCGATTAAAACCCAAAAAGACCCTCCAAACATTGACACCCATAAATCGGGATAATCCGCCAAATACGGAACACTTCTTGCCCGACTGTCGTTTCCACACCCCGAGGCCCCTCAGCTCTAGAAAAGGGGAGGGATGTGTTTTCTCTCTTCATCTTCAGGGGCGAAAATGGGGACTAGGCCACTATTTTCAACTTATCGCAGCTGCGGATCGCTTCAAAGTGACAAAACTCCGGTAGCAGCAGCAGCAAAGCAACCTGGTAACGAACGAAATGCCACAGTCACGGTTATAGAGGGATTATTAAAAAAATGCCCAAGTCTGGCCCTACCTCGATGATAAGCACCGTCGGCGAGTGAAAGCGATTACAAAGAAAGGGAATCCAGTCACCCACCCTGTAATAATTGCCTGTGCGGTATACTGTATTAAGGAAAGACGAATGAAGGTTGTTCATATGATTATCTAAATTAACCCGGGAAGATCCTTGTCGCTGGGTAGTATTCCTTAAGGCATTCGATTTCTTAGGAATATACTGGGCGTATACTGAACTTCCATTGTAGTCGGAGTTGGTGTCACCGGTTATTAGTAGGTGTTAACTTAAATTAGTTCCTAAGAAAATATCATAATTTAATTTCCGTCAAAATGCCGAAGTGATATTACTTACGGTTTAGGACCAAATAACTGGGTTTAAAAATATACGTGGCAATCAAGATTTCAATTAACGCCTTAATAGAGAAATGCAGTGCATCTAGATGAATTAGAATTTTGCAAATGCCACTCTCAATTTCTCACATTAAGTCCAATAAAATAATGTTGATTAGATTTCAATTAAGACTTTGACATAGAAATATGATGCATCTGGATCTGGATTCCACCATGAATTTCGTACATTATTAAGCAGACAATTGGTATGATTTCAATTTACGCCTTCATATAAAAATATATTGTAGCTGGATAGAATAGTCCCTATTTATCTGTATATACAGCCTCATTATTAAGTCAAAAAGATCGGCAGGAACAAAAGGGATGAATAATATGATTTCATCTATTTAATATGAAGCTATATGATAACTATGCTAAAATGTTAATAATACTCTAGAAACATTAGGTAATTCTCCAAGAAATATTTGAATTTTGAAACACAAAAGAAATGGTTGTCATGAAAATCCAGTATATCCGCTCCGCCTTTTAATTCATAAACACATTTGGTAATAATCTTAAAAAACCAGCGGAGATGTCCGTGGCAAAACGCAAGAAAACTATCCTTCGATGCAGGTTTGGTTTGGTTATATTAACGTCCCGTTTGAAGCAATACTTGGGCTATTTTGGGACGGACCTCGTAATTTGGAACCGCGGTCAGATGACGAGGACGACATCAGAGCTGGCACCCCCCTCTCCACACCACACCACACCAGCGGGAGGACGTTTGGTCATGACGGATTTAACGTGCAACAGACCCCCTTACACGACGGTTCTTCGGTGGGATCGGGTCACGAACCTGAAACCCTCCGGTTCCAAAGCCGAGACCTTACCACCAGGCCACCGCGGCCCCGCCCTTGCAAGGAGCAGGCCAGCTGTTTCACTATCGTAAAAAACTGATGGCTATCAAAACTAGCGGGTGTGATCTCCGCGAAACATTTTCGTATATTCTATAATAAAGGTATCGTCCTTGAGAACTTGCATAGCACTGGTGTACGAAATATTAAACTTAGGTGTGAAATATTAACCTTGGCATGTTTAGTGAGTTTATCGTGTGACTCTTGGCGATAAATCCCTTACATGTGGTTAATAGTATCTGAAAATAGAATTTGTATTTCAGGTGCATTTTTCCCAACCGATTGAAACAAAATATGATACGAAAATACACTTAAAGTCACAAAATGCCATACCAAATTTGATATATTTAATCACTGGGCTTATGAGTTATCGGGTTTCCATATTTCTGAAAGTACAGACGGACAGAAGTTAACTTATTGGAATTGGCTCAAAATGTGATGGATATCTCTATACTGCAGATGTTAAATCTGTGTACAGAATTTGGCCTATCTAGCGTTTGTAATTATTATATTAACTTATATTCCAATAGCAGGACAGACAGATTTCTTCAGAACGAGTTTTGCACAAAATTTGTTAGAAATCTACTAATTTAGTGTAAAAATCAATATGTCAATTTTCATTCGCCCAGATCAAAGCTTTTTTTAGTTATCTTTGTCGCCGATAGACAGATGGATCTATCACTATATTCCAATAGCAGGACAGACAGATTTCTTCAGAACGAATTTTGCACAAAATTTGTTAGAAATCTACAAATTTAGTGTAAAAATCATATGTCAATTTTCATTCTCCCAGATCAAAGCTTCTTCTCGCCGATAGACAGATGGACAGACAAACATTTCCCAAAAATATTTTTTACCTATCTAGCGTTTCGTAATTATTATATTAACTTATATCCCAATAGCAGGACAGACAGATTTCTTCAGAACGAGTTTTGCACAAAATTTGATAGAAATCTACAAATTTAGTGTAAAAATTATATGCCAATTTTCATCCGCCCAGATCAAAGCTTTTTTTAGTTATCTTTGTCGCTGATAGACAGATGGAGAGACAAACATTTCCCAAAAATATATTTTTTCCGAACTCAGCAGATCGGCCAAAACTCGAATTCGTATTTTTTGACAATTACAATGGCTAGGCTATATACTATGAATACGAGAAAGTAAAAATTATCAAATATTTGTTTTTGACGGAAACCAATGCATCTACACCTCGACCCAAACGAATGGATTCCCAATGACCCCAAGAATCTCCGAAAGCCTTGCCTTTAATTCTAAAGAATCTGCTTCAAAACAAGGGCAACGTGCTTTATTCTTTCAATTAACGTGTATAAGATCTTGGCCCTCTTTGAAAAGAGTCAACGGCACTTCTGCCGATGTTCGTTTCCAGAAGAGGGTGAAAAAAGTGTTAAGTGGTCCTCTTCACGAAAAGAACGGGTAGAAGCTATATTCAGCTTTATTCCTATCTTCACTTTAACCGCGCTTCTTCTGTACTCTCTTACCTCTCTGGAGAACAGGGTGCGTCAAAAGAGATTTTAAAATAAACCAAGAATAAATTTATTTTCTAAACCTTTTTTCCTTCTATCATAGTTATTAACTAGAATACATTAGGGAAGAAGACAAGTAAATAAAAATATATAGTAAAAGTATAGTAGACTGTGAACGGAGCTATCTGTGAATATGTTTAGTTTTAAACATGTCTGTCTTGTCTCTGAGAACATATTGCATGGCATTGACGTACAATAATTACGAAATATTAAATTTTTTAGTGAATTTGTTACTTTTACTGAATTTATCTTGCGATCCTAGGCGAGATTTTTTGGTGATTAATCCCTGACATACAGCCTTAACTGTTTTTCGTCAATTCAAAGATTTGAATTTTGTGAAAATTTTAAAATAGATAGTCCAAACCCTGCCAAAATACGAGAGTCATACGGAAATAAAACTGTAACAAGATATATTGCAGTTTATTTATACTTAAATGATATACAATGGAAATGCATCCTGAGTTTTAAGCTGTTGCATGGATGTAAACTCGAGAAAGATGGTCATCAGTTCCCTCCTCTGTGTTCTTCTAACCAAGATTGTTCAATAACTGATAGATCTAAGTATATTTTAAGCAAAGATTACTCGGTGTGGTCAAATAACTGTAGTTGTCTCTCTTCCCAATCGAACACAAATGTGACCCAATTTACACTAAGTTAAAAGTCCTCCAAGGTTGCTTTAATCAAACAAATATGCTACCTTGACAAACAAATATGAGTCCTTGATTCACGAACTTACACTTGATATAACTGACCGCCAGCAGGACCGTTTTAGTTTTAATTAGATCAGATAGTTTTTGCTGGATACCAATGTGTTGTCGTCTGACGCCGAAGTATTAACTGGAGAATGAATAGCAAACTTAGCAGAAGTAAAGAAAATCAAACACAAATGTGCCTCAGTTTACACTAGACCAGCAGACCTCCAAGGTCGTGTTGACCGACCAAATATATCAAATACGTTTCCCATGAGTTCTTGATTCATGAACTTACACTTGAAATATTAAAAAAAAAAAAGTGGAATTAGTACCACCACATAATTTAACAATATCTTTTTTTCGACGCCAGCAGGTCTGGATCAGATCGTTTTAGATCAAATATCGTTATCGTTTTAGATCAGATAGTTTTTGCAGAACACTAACGTGTTATCGTCGGATTCCTAAGAGTTAACATAGCACACTTTGCAGAAGGAAACTGATATAATGATAACTAAAGAATACATAGCACACTTCTCAGAAGGAAAGAGAATCAAACACAAATATGGTCCTGTTTACACTAAACTTAAAGTTTTCCAATCTTTCAGCAACCAAATATATCAAATACATTTCCCATGAGTCCTTGATTCACTAATTTACACTTGATATACTAGAAAAAGTGAAATTAGTACTGCCACATTATTCAACAATATGCCGCCCACATGCCTAATAGAGATTCTTTTGTTTGTCACCGGTAGAATTGGTTCATAACATTTTAGTTATCATTAGGTCAGATATTTTTTTGAGGGAAACCAACGTATTGTTGCCGAACGTCAAAGTGTTAACAGTGGAATGTATAGCACACCTTGCAAAAGAAAAGAGAAAGATGAAGTTACACAACACGGCATATGGTCAATTTACATTGACATTAGATGATAAGCTGAATTATATTTATCATATGATAGTAATGTCCCATGAATTGAAATCCTGTCCATACGTCGATGGATATCATTTCACCCAAAGAATTCATGTGACCTTGTATAAAACTTTTCTACGCCACATAACAAGCATTTTGACGGGCATAATGAAATAAATAGTTCCAGGACCAATTTCTATAAATACAACCAAAGATAAATTCCAGTAGATAAAAAAAAATCAATGAAATATGGCATTACTTCACAGCCTTTTTAGCAAACTTTTAGATCCAATGCCGCCGTGAACGTGATAAACATGGCTGATAGCACCATTAATCTATCCCCCCCCCCACACACACACACGTCTTCCTCCTTAATATACCTCCTAAGAACTGAATGTAAGGAACTGAAATCGCTTTGCTAGTATTGACAACTTCTCATTTGTTCTACAAAGTTTTACTTTTTTTTTTTTTTTTTTTTTGGTAATGCGATTAATTCTAAAGAACCTGACCAGAAGGAGAGAAAAAAAAATCTCCGACACAGCAGCTGCTGCGCACAAGAAATAATTCGCATACCAGACCAATAGAACAGCATTCTTGGAAAAAAAACAAAGACTTATGGATTGCGAGCACGCATTTTTGTTTTGACTCCCTTTTTTTTTATTTATTATAAAAAATAGGAGTCAAAACAAAGTCCGTCCGTCTTTCTTCCCACGCTCCGAGAATGTCCTTGGAAAAAATAATGATGGATCAATCGACGGACCAGTTCGATCGGCCCAAGGACGTCACGAAAAGGCCGACTTTTTTACGTGCACAGTAAGAAAGTTGCTCCTTACCTTCTCGTCGTACCACTCCTGTATATGCATACCATACGAAGAATTATCAACTGAGATGCATATTTAAGAGTTCGCAATAAAAGAAAGAATATTACTGAAGATTACAGTGTGATTCGATTTATAATTAATCGATAAAATATTCATTAGATTCCATAGACAGCAAATAAATGACATTAAGTTGACAAAATTGAATCAGAATTATTTTGATAAGAATGCCATTTTTTTATTTTATTCTAATAATGTCATTTTCTTCATTATAAAACAACTGTCCGCCTAGTTGTCGATAAGTCATTGAGAACTTCGGAAATGGCTATGATTATTCTCAATATATTTGCTGCTTTGCAGCCACTGCTGCTTTATATCATAAATTTTTCACTATAACTGCAAAAATCCGAGATAACATCATAATTATACAATTAAACTACATCTAGCATTAAAGAATACGAAGTCTTATGCTGAGCTGTGACGTCATTTTCTTTTTCCTTCTAACGATATGTAATGGCTTCCAGTATTATTGAACCACAATTTTGGACTCACTGTAATACAAACACGTTCACCGAATTATGCTTCTTTTCAATTACTGATAGAGACACTGTTTGATTCGTTCAAAGGCGATTCAAAATATCGAATTGACAGTTAATAGGATGTTAATTCGAAATAAATTATTTTTTCAATTAAAATTACACAAATAATTAAATATCACAAGGTAGTTAGTAAAATCACAAAGCATTATAGAGAATTCTGTGTTCACTATATAAGAATTTACACTTTTAATTTCGTTCTTATTCGCAAAGAGAAAAGAAAAAGGTGGAGCTAATTTCAAAATTTTCTAACACATTAAAAAATGGAAGTTTTTATTTATTTAAATTTTTTTACCTCTTATTCTTCAATTAATTATTCATTATTATATATATTATGAAATCTTGAAATAATTTTTTCTCAAATTCATTACTAGTTTAAACTACTATTCATCTGAAATCAAAATTTAATTAAATAAATTAATAATCAATTAAATGATAATCAAAATAATGTATCATCATCGAATCACAAAGCACACATTATCAAAAACAAAACCAAAAAAATTAGAATTTTTACTTCAAAATTCTAGTAAATGAGGAAATGAATGAAAAATAAATTACTTCTTTAAAAACACAAAATAAGTATACTAAAAAGTGTTAAAAAAATTTTTTACTTCCACATACAGTTCAGCATATAAAATAAAAAAATAATGACCACCAAATAAATAACAATATTATCTCTGCTTAATACATCTTACGCGAGCAACTCATATTCTGCATAATATTAAAACGCAAAAGGTGAATTATCGGATTAGTTCCAAAGCTATAGCTCATTTGTTAGGAAATAATTTTATGCGCTAATTGCAAAAAAAAAAAAAAAAAATCGTCCGCTATTTGTTGGAAAGTTTGGCGAGAAAATAACAGCTTAAGATACGTTAAGCTACTGCCAAACGGTAATTTTTAAATGCCGTTACAATTTTTAATTTAAATTTCAATAACACCATGAGAGAAAAGCAAATCTATAGCTAAATTAAAATTCAGATTCATTCAATAAGTTAGTTTCTGCAACTCTTTTTTTTTTCTTCCTATTTGTTTGTCCAAAAATTGAAAAATAATTATATACATATATAAAATAAACAAAAAATAACATTTGATGAAGTCATGTCAAAAGATTTTAAGCTATTTAAAGTTAAACACAGAACAATTTTGTGCATGAAATGAGATTTATCAAGAATACAGATATGAATTGAAATATTTTTTCATATTACCAAGTTTATATGAAGTATGAAAAAATGAATTAAAATACACTGACATTTCTAACATAAACTACTTATTTAAGCATGCTCTTTATGAATGCTGACACAAACTAAATATTCTCATTCGTTAAAAGAAGAAAAAAAAATCGATTGCAGTAAATACCTTGAACTATTTTCAATACTTAAATGATAAAACGTGATTTGAAAAAAGTATTTCGAAGTTAGCAAAAAAAAAAAAAAAAGCTTAGAATTTATTTCAAAGGCCTTATCTGCGATCATAGACAATTGCAGCTGATAAATTATTAAACCAAACTATTAATCATTCTGAGAACTATTTGGAAAAAATTACCCTCATTTCATCAATTTTTTTAAACATACTAGAATAAGCAGACGATTAGTCCTATATATTCAGCTGTCTTGCATCAGATTTATCAAGATCTTTCGAATGTGTATTTCATTAAATTTTTATAAACTAAATACTCAATATATATTATTTTACTTTTGAATTACAGGCAATATTCAAACAATAAAGTCAGATGTTCTATTTTCCTTGCATAATTAAACGTATTTTAACTTAATTTATTTAATATTTTTTTATTTCATTTATTTAACTATATATAAATAATATTTTGCATTAGTGATGAAAGAAAAAACCATTTTTATTAATGGTCACAAATGGATTTTTTAAAATTGAACTTCCAATTTTTATTAACGGTATTATCCTCGTTCTTCTATGTCTGCTTTTCTTGATGTTCCAGGCCAATCACGAACAACAAGCATACAGAGCACTATCAAAACTGGTGCAATTCTTTTTTTTTTTTAAAGAAAACCAGGCTATATTGAGAATATAGGCGAGCAATAATCAAACAAAACTATTTCAAAAAATCAACACCTACAAATGGCAAATATCCAAACACAATGGCAAAAACTAGTAGCCATTTTCGGTTATTTACCTTTCTTCTGACCCACAGACAAAAAAGAACAGAACGAATTTGCAATACAAACGCTCCGTCCTCATTCATACATAGACTGTTGCCATCACAAGTCTGCAAAAACGCGGAAATTATCAAAGAGGTGCTATATCCTTTTTTTAACAGTGGGTCAAAAGGTAGAAAATCAACAATAAAAATAAATACACGATGCAAGAAGAAGAATTCTAATCGAACATGCCGATTTATATCGCAGAAAAGGTTAATGAGTAGCAAAAGCCATTGTTCGCATTGGAAGGTTATTTCTGTCGTAAGTAATCGCCAAGCTGTGTGATCAGATATGACCTCTAAGATCGTCCTGAACTCAAAGAATTAAAAAGTTATTTCTGCATTAGGTTGTAATCGATTATCTTAAGAACGTTGTCAATTTATAAATAGCAATTGTTTAACCATGCTTTTAAAGGAGTGGTAAAACTAATTATAATTTTTAAAATGAAATAAAGAAATTTCGACTTATTAATCGGATGACGATTTGTTGTATTTATTACAAAGATTGCTGATAGAACGATGTAAACTACACTATAAAGAGCACTGAATAAAGCTTCATATGCCAGTAAATACGCATCAGTGAATTTTCCTAATTCTTAAGGTTTAAGTATGAATATCATTACGTAAGATTGGGAAGTTTTTTTTCTTTCTTTTGAATTAAACATAAATTTCTCCACAAAAATTTTTTACTACTACTTTTCCTAAGTGAAATAAAAGGATTTTATATACACTTGAATAAATTACATTATTAAGAACAAATATGCAACAAAATTTATCAACAAGAACAGCATTCTCTAATTCGACGAAGCAGTTAACAAATGGAAGAAAGAAAATTATTGATTTTTTTTTTTTATGCAAGCCAGTTTTATCACAACTTTTAGTTTACGTAAGTTTTGGCTATGTTTTATCGTTGTTTTTTTATTATTTACTTAAGAAAGCACGTTTAATCGTTTTCATTTTGTAGGCATAATACCATTTAATCACTTATATTATTTGTTTATACAACTTCATCTTATTATTTAGGTTATATTTAATATCATCCCGTGTTATGTTTTAAATGAACAATTTCTAAAATAGATTTAACAAATAATATTTAATTTATTGGATTTATAGTTATTTGGTCTTTATAGTTAATAAGAAATTTTCGTCCTCTTATCCAACTATTATAACCGAGTTTGGTCTGGAATTAGCTTTAAGATTCGTTGGATTGCCTCATAATCTGGAAAAAGAATAAGTAATAACGCGAAAAAGAAATTAAAATGTTGAATATGACTTGAATGCAGTTTATTGATAAAAAAACTGATTTAAAATCAACTATAGTAACTTAATTAATTAATAAAAGACCATTCAGAAGTAGAAAAATAGAAAAGGGTCAGTTATTCAATATCAAAACAAATATTGTTAGAACTAATTCAATTTAAAAAACATAAAAAATAAACACCACTTGTGCTGACATTTACTGAAAACAAACTTGTAAATTGTTATTGTTTAATTATGTGCAGATTTTAGCTTCTAAATTAAATTTTAAAAAACTGCAAAATTTCTGAAATTCCAACTTTTACATCAAAATTAAATAAATTCTGAAAAGAAAGACTATTTTTACATGTAGGTTTTGTAGTAAACCCGCCATAGCAAGTGTATCCAAATATAGAAAATTTTGGGTTATATTTTCTTTGAAAACAAGGGAGGTTATTTCGTGATACAAATGGCGACTTCTATATCTTTATATACCATTTGAAACTTTAAAGAAAAAACTTTATAGAAGTTTCACTTCATAAATTAATTCTATTCATTTATTGAAATAACAACAAGTAAAAATACACGATAAGATTTTACTTTACTTGCGGCAATCTGCAGTGCATAGAAAGCGTAAATTACTTCCATATCTCTTAACCAGATCTATTCAAAAACCAATAAACAAGTTTTCTCAATGAGATATTAAAACTTTTTCGTAATACCATTACCTCAATATCATTATAATCCATCACCAACCAGGTAGAAGCAACTGCCTCTCCTACACAGCAAGCAGACTTTCTGGAGCAAATAAAATAACAAAAAAAAAACAAAAAAAATCGAAATTAAAAGGAAAGTTTTGAATTAATAAACCAATTCTACACCAAGGCAATCCAATCTAAATATCAGACAACATAAATATTACCAGAAGCAGCATTGGAAATGCAGAATAAGTAAACAACAATCCCTCTATTCCATCACGTCACTGCCAGAAGTGTTATTACCGGTCACTTGTTTCTTCTCCCCCCCCCTTCCATTGCCATTTTTTTTTTTTTTTAATTTGCGAGAAATAACTTCCACAAAACTGGTCCATCATAAATAACAATAAAACCATGGAAGAGAAACTACTTTTCCCGAGGGACCCAAGACCACATGTTGCCTAAATTCTCCTCACCCAACAAGAACGACAACTTCTGCAAACAAAAAAAGAAACAAATAAAGAAGGATATAGGGGGGATGGTCAACTGTCAACCTTGGGTGCCCCCTTCTTCCTTGGGCCACTGACGTTGGACGCCCACTCGATGCAGAAGAAAATTTATAAGAAATCAGAAACCCACGCGCATGCTTGAGGCCTGGAATACTAATAGACCAAACCACTACTTACAGGAGTTTGAGGCCCATTGGGTAGCGTTAAGTACATATGTAGGTTTTGGTTATAGCTTATCGTTTGGTATGGCTCTTTCTGCCGTCAGAGATAGCCAGAACATGACAGGGGCAATAAAATAACGATTAAGGTAGATTTTCATGGTGAAATTGTGAAGTGTAAAGTTGAACGTTAGTTTTAAATGTGAACCAGTCTTTTAGTCTAGTTCCTATAAAGATAGTGGCGGCAAATGTAAAAAGAAATTATCACAAGGAAATGAAAGGTTACGTTACTTTTTTTTCGGGGGGGGGGGGGGTCCTAGATGTAACCTTTTGAAAAGTCTTCATGTTGGATCCCCCATCACCACTAAGGAAATAATGTTTTAGACAATGTTGAATCCTAATGGATTTGAAAAATAACTGTTGTGGTGATAAATAAAAAAAGCACCTAGATAACAGTCGATGTTAAGTGTGCATGAAAATAGTGGCGTAAGTGGCAACGCCGGATTTAACTTGATGAGGACTTGAGCAATTTGAGAGAAAAGGTCCTTTATAAGCCCATATATATTTAAGTCGATGTTAAATATGATTTTCGTATATTTAGAACGTTAAACTAAAATATAATTAAGAAGTATACTAATAATAAACCAATAAATTCTTAGCTCAAAATAGTTTTTAAACCTATCAAACTAAATAACACAAACTTTGACAGCAAAGACAAAAATCAAAAGACAAAATTCACAAGTCAAAAGAGCAAAGAATAATCTGGCAAACTAAAGTGAAAACAAAAGTACGATTTCTTTTTAGGGGGTGAGGCCTATTCATAATCATTCTTAAGTATAAATGGTGGTCGGTATTATTTTTCGTCCCCTCACAATACTTTAAAAAAAATCGTGATAAACTATTGGAATCAGACCATGTTAGATTTTATGAGGTCACTTATGAAAAGAAAATAATATTGTATAACATTTTTATTTTATACAATATATAAGCCATTCTTTACAATATGTAAGCCATATACATATTATAACCATTCTTTAATGCAAAATCATTCTTTAAAATGTTTGTCTTCACAGTCCTCGTTTTTAATTAATTAAAATTCGTCAGTATTTATTTATATGCTAGACTCTGACTAAAACCTTTTTTCATCAATCTCACCTATTGCGTAACTATAGAATATTATTGAATAGATTTGTCATTAAGAGCGATATGATCATGATGGAGTATGCAATAAAAAGCTATTTAACATACTGACAAAACAATTGGGAGGTTTCTTTTCAACAGTGAATTAATATTTCATTACAAGTATCTAAAAATAATTACAAATAATAAATAAACAGTGACTGAGAAGAAAAGTAATTGTGAACTGTATTATTAATCACTCTATAATTAGACCAAGACACTCTACATTTATCAATGCAAAAAATCTTATGTATTACAGTATTTACATACGGCTCCACCACAACAATAATTTGTTGCCAATATACAAACAAGAAGTAAATAATAACCAATTTGCACCAAACGATACATTAATAAGCGAGAAGATATCATAAACACATGCAAGTCTTATTCAATACAACTCCACTCCTTACAAAATCTGTCCATATAATTCAGATACCCATCTCTTCCCTGGAGGAACTAATCAATATTGAACATTGATTAGGAACTTCTTTTTTCTTTTGACATTTAATAATCGCTGGCTGGCAACAAGATTCGGCAAGCTATTACTGCTTGTAACCTTTTGTTGATACGATTTGCATTAAAACAAATGTTGCCTACCAAGTTGCTCTTATTGTTGGACGGCTTGTCAGGTGTAGGATAATTTGAAGTGCTCGTATTTGTGTTAAGGCCCGATTACATCAAGTTCAGATCCCATTTATCATCCGAACAACCGCACGTGCGTTGAAGAGCTCGTTAAATTTGATAATTCGAACACTTAACATCTATTGAATGGAATGCTCTTCTTATTTTTTCTTTTTATCTCAGATCTAAATAGGGCTGTGTTATAAAACGCGAGCACGTTTTAAGAGTTTGGAAGTACCAGCAAAAACCTCATTATTATGCAAAAAAAAAAAAAAAAAAGCCATTTTCTTTCCCAAGCTCTTTCGATTTTGAAAAGAAACAAAATATCTAAAATAAGTTTTTCGTGCTAATAATAATCATCACTCTTTTCAATTGATGTAGATGTATACAATATATAATTAAAATAATTTCTAAAACATTTTCGCCTTTTTTAGATTAATTTAAAGAATAATACTAATTTTCAGATTTTTAAACATTTTAAATCTGAGAATTAGTAAATAATAGTAACTCAAAAATAGCAGTTCTGTTTTTGATATTGTGAATTGAAAATTTCCATTTAATAAAACAATATATAATGATTGAGCTTTTACTTCAGATTCAATCTGAGGTTTAGCATACTTTTAATTAACTTGAATTCTTTTAATTCCTTAAAAATAAAATTTCATACCCAATTTTTTTACTACAATATTTTCATGCTTTTAGAATTAAATACATTTTTCATTAATTTAAATTTTCTATATTAAACAAGAATAAATTATCTGTTCAGACGATATTCTTTCATTTATAGCTATCGTTTGTTCTGACATGAAAAAAAGTTTATTTGAAATCTTTAGTGAATTTTTAAATAAAAGCAAGGAAATTGGACAGAAGTGAATACTGAATTACATATAAAATTCTTAAAGCAATTTATAAGCTAGTTAAAATGCAGCATTTTAATGGTTATATGGTTATTAATATGCAATGGTTGAGCTTCTTTTTTTTTTTTTTTTTTTCAAATCCAGTTTAAGGTTTTAACATACTTTTAATTAACATTTATATCTTTAAAAACAAAATTTCTTAATCAATTATCTTTACTCATAATATTTTCATGATTTTAAAGTTTAATAAATTTTGCATTGATTTAAAATTTGTAAACTAAAGAAGAATAAATTATATAATCAGATGATATTATTTCATTAATAGTTATAGTTTGTTCAGACAGAAAAAAAAAATTATCTGAAATCTTTATTATTCTTTAAATAAAAGCAATGGAATTGGACAGAAATGCATACTGAATTATATATAAAACTTTTAAAACAATTTATAAGATAGTTTAAGTGAGGAATTTTAAAAATTAACACGATTTGTCGCTTGGAAATAGCATTTTTACATAACATCGAAAAATCCATCCATTATCTAATAAAAGAATTTTTAGATAATGGATACTTTGTAAAGACCTTGAATCATGCTTAAGGTTTCTAATCCTTAGCGCAACTTATCAACTCACCGAAACGCCCAAACATTATATGGATATTAGATGGCATGCGAAGATATTTTCATCACGTGACTATGACGTCACATAATATGACTTCATTATTCCAAATATTAACAGCTAATTATTACACTGAATTAATCTCATTATAAATAACCACAACAATAAGCAGTTTCTGCCATATTTAAGCAAAAGAAGCACGAAATTGATTTATGTGGTAATTAATTTCGGCAGGGTGTTATTAATTTCCAGCAAGGTGTTATTAAGTCACATTTTACACACGATCGGTGAATGTCTTTTAACATCACCGATCCATCCACCGATTTAACATCCACCACGCGACTTTTCCCTTGAAATCCAATTGTTCCCATTCAGATCTCAAAAGAGCACGTCCACTGGAAAGTCCCATAACTCAATCAATTGCGGACGGGCTGCGGGAGGGCAAATTACGCGTCGTAAATTTGGGCTGAACAACGCTTCCCGATCCAATTTGCGACGTCAATGGGCCGTGAAGCCATTCTTCTTTCTACAAGATCTTGCTCTTCGACAAGTTCCCTCAGGAGCAACACCCGCTGTGGGAAACTTGTGAAGGGCCGACGTCGTATTTCGGGATGATTCAGTCCCTTGACAAGCGGCGATGCTCTCACAGAGATGCATGATTCGATTTCAAATATGCAAGGAAGCTTGATCAGATAGATGCATTTTGACTTCTATTGCAGGTTGAAATGGAAGCATGATTAATTATGAGTGATTTGGCTCGACCTGGAAATAACTCTTTTTTAAATCATACTTCCTCTGTCAACTTTTTTGTTTATTTACGCAATATGAATCGTTTTGTCTCCCAATTCGAAGCATTATGAAGTGACTCAAGAATGCATTTTGCACTTTTTTTTAAAATCATACTTCCTTTTGCGACTTTTTTACCAAATTCCACATACCAAATTTCATGAATTTAAATCACTGGGTATACACGCATGAGAAAGTATGAACGGCAGTCGGCCAATCATTTGATTGATTTGATTCAAAATTTAATAAGAATATATATTTAAATGCTAAAATATGTGTACCAAATTTCATTTATCTAGCACTTTTCGTCAGGTAGTTATCGTGTCACCTTGTATTCAAGCAACAAACAGAGTTCCTTTAATATATATTTCGTTCAAAATTTGATTGAAATCTACAAATTTGCTTCTGAAGTCCATATACCAAATTTCAGCCGTCTAGCTCAAAGCTTTTTGGAGTTACCACTTTCATAGAGAAACAGACGCAATGGCAAACATTTGTTTTTCGAACTCGGAGATATCTAAAACCTGGAGATTCCGTCAAAAATCTCGAGTTTCAATTTTTCACGACAATATTTTTTCTATACTTTATATACAAGAAAATAAACAAATAATCTCGAATGGAAAGTTGAAGAGACATCACAATCTCGAGAGCAAAATTTCTGATTATTACAAACGTATTTTTCGATTCCTTCTTTTTTTTCCCGCAAAATAAAAGTCGTTCAAAAAACTATTTTATGCAAATCTTCCACAATCTTGTACTTTGTAACATATTTGATGAAAACAGTGGGATCTTCTACTCTTGATTATTCACCGAAAAAAAAACTACCTACATTAAAACACGTCTCTTCAAAGACGTACCTCCATACTGCACCACGCAGATCACCCCTCACACAGAGAAGTCAACAGCCATTAAAAACAAACAAATAAAAGTTAAAAACACGTCACAGCATGCCGGTTTCTTCCCACATGCCTCTTTTTTTTCCCTAGTGGAACAAAGCGAAAGTGAAATTGGCGCGAAACTCTTTATTGAGGCACTTCCATGCGTCACAAGTGCAGGTGGGCGCGCCCCTCGAAAGCGCAGACGACTCGGGGGAAACCCACTGGACTCCCGAATTACCCGGATGGTGGGTGTCCGACCAATTAAGAGAACACGGTCACAGTGAAATGAGATGTGGGCAGCAATTGATGCAATCAGCCCACTTTCCTTTCCCTTTCCGGTTCACTTTTGAGACGGATTCGGATACAAATCGACTGATAATCTATTAATGAGGTGACTTATCGATGATTTTGTTGCTTCACGTATAGGAAGTGCTTAGCAATTGTGATAGCAATCCTTCTGGAAGTCCATGACAAGATACAAAACGCCTTAATTTGGATTTATCTTACTTGCATAATTAATTAATTAAGATATTGATCTAATTAATTCTTAAATTCTAATTAACATATTATCAATGCTCGCTTTAATTTAAAATACATGTAAGAGATCTTAGATTAAAATTCCTATTTGGAAATGAATGTCATATTCAAATCTGGCTGTCTATTTATATCCAGATTTAAAACACGCACTAAAGATCTTTTAAACGATAAATAACGTTTTGAAATTCAGTATGAGACTCCGATTCCAACAATCCATCATGTACATGAGCTTGGAGCCCATTAAATTATTTCTCCGGGCCAAATGTTTATATATTGATATATATGGCTGCTTGAAGAGTGGAAAAGTCACTAAGGTGTCATCCAATTTAACTATTGTTCTAATGAGATTTGTAAAATGACCAACGTGTAATGACAAAAATGGGATATTAATTTTAGAAATCAAACACCTGGGAAAAAAAAAACACTGAAAAAAAAGTCATCTTCGACCGAGCGCAGGAAAGTGGATTAGTAAAAGTTTCCTGCACATATTTGCATGTAAACTCAACAAGAAACTAGTTAGCGGACTTTTATATACATATATAAACAAAATATTTTTTAAAGCAAAAAATAAACAGTAACAAAACTTAAAGAAAAACAATATAATGGTTAGAAGAAAGAAAATTTTATGTTTAATTTAATATCCGATAAATTCTTACATGCCTCAAGATTTAGAAAATCCTGTCTCACTATGAGTAAATATTTTTTCCTCACCTAGCACATTTTTAACTAGATAACAAATTATTTCTGTTTATCCTACTGTGGAAAAATGCGTAAAAAGTATGAATAAATAACTCCAATAAATAAAAAATGGATGCATAATTCTTTTATATATTTTATTTATAGCTTTTTATAGCTCATAAAAGAATTTATGTTCTTCTTTCGACTGCACGGATTTGTTCTATAGCACGAGAGTTTAAGAATATCGATGAATAAAAGATTAGCTTTTCTTGTTTATGTGAACTTTTTAAACAATATTAACTTTTTTTTTGCCTTTGAGTTTTTAGCGAAATATAAATTTAAGATATCCCTATCGCTGATTTTTATTTATAACGAATAAATTATTAAAATACTTCAGAGTGCATTTCATTTTATAAGCAAGTTCATCAAGAAAAGAGAGAGAGAAAAAGTAAGAGAAGCACGCACAAGAAATGTTTTTTTTTTTTTAATCAGAAAACGATATTGATAACTATAAAAATCAGTTAAAAAGATTTCAAATGACACCGACAAAAAGTCCTTTCATGTATAATAACTACACAAGATTGATGTTAACAAAAAATCAAATTTTAAAATTCTAGTACAAAATGTTCAAATAATAAATAAAAAAAACCGTAATAAACTGGCGAAACTTATTCGACGAAGAGTGCAAAATAATAAACGATATAAAATAACAAAAATCAGAAACTGCACTTAACACAAGCGATTTGCCACAGATTTCACGTACCAGAGTATTAAAAACACATTACTCTATTTATACATCATGACTGCTATCACATCTCCAGGAAAATGCAAGTAATAACAGTACTTTTCCGTTCTACATAAACCAGGAACATGGGTTTCAAATTTTCAGAAAAAAATCTCCATACATGAACCTACACACACACACACACACACACAAAAAAAAAAAAAAAAAAAAAACATTACGTATATATGATTTTATTTATTTTCTCACCTCAGACGAAAAATATTTACTTTTGCGTTTAAGGCACGTAACAAAAATAGCAACAAATAAAAATTTTACAATAAAATAAAAATTTAAAATTAAAAAAATTCAAGATCTAAGTCCAGATATTCGTGAGGAAAAAAAATTAAAAAAAGATTTCCAAAAAGTTTTTGAAAAGAATTATAAAAAAAAAGGGAGAGAAAAAAAAGTAGCATAATATTCTAACAGACGATAATATTATGCTCCCAGAATTTTGGCATCTATTTTCGTTGTCAAAGTTCGTGTTCTTTTTTCTATTATTATTATCGTCTGGAATAGGATACCTGAAGTTGCAGTTACTTTTTTTTTTTCTAAGATGCATGAAACAAGGAAAAAAAAAAGTTTCCATGATGATGAATGATACGTAACATAAAGCTCAGTTTAGTCTGGATGGAACAGGTAGAGTTATTTTTATGTATCATTTCCACAGAAACTTCGCAGTCGTTTATGTTTCCACGGCCATTTACTCAGAGTTGATGGTGCGATATATATTGCCGAGCAGAAACAAGAAAATGGCGTTAAGAGAAGCAAATGGCATAGAAATGTGGCTATTTATGCTAACGATGCTACTTAGCTTCCTTTGCTGAAGAATGGGTTCAAGCATGGAAGATACGTAAAAGCAAATAGAAATAATAGCCTCGGTTGACGGAAAGGAGTAAAAGGTTTCACTAAATTTATTTTTAGAAGAATTTTCTGAAAGGAAGAAATTTTTGTTTTATCTAAAAAGATTTAAACATTTTTTAAGAATTAATTCTTAATAGAATCATTCATCTCATATGACAATCATAGTTTATGCTATCAAACAAATGTACAATGTCTCAAAACGTTTATTGACATATCATTAAAAGCAGCAAATGCAAAATGCGTGATGATATTTATAATTAACTTGGCGCATTACTTTTCTGTTCAAAGTGAACATGAATACAAATTTCCAACAATCTGCTCTATCGCCAGTATTGTTATGAATTAACAAATCCTTAATTTTATATATGAGCTCAGTTATTTTAAGACATTAATTTGTAGCAGATCGATTAAAAATACTAATTGTAAAGTTTACTTTCTCAATTACGCTTTTAAAATTAGAAATTGAATGCAAAACAAGAAACATGCATGCATTAATAAAATTATCAATTCCAAATTAATTTATTTCGAATAAAACCTCAGAAAAAAATAAACTATATTAAAAATGCTAAGGCACAAGAATTAAATTATAATTAAGTTTGAAAGAAAATGAATAAAATCAACTAACTTTTGTAGAACAAAGAAAAAGAATTCGTGTTTGCATCTGACAGAATATTTTTTGAAATAAATTTCTTTTAAAGTTATAATTCTACTCTGTAGCAAAATGTAAGATATTTATGTATACAAAACCTTTATTTTGGTAATCGTTTGGTAATTGTAATGTGTATACTTAGCCAACTTGTACATTGTTTAGACTTTATAATTCACATTCTATTTTGTTTTTTACGGCAGCTGTCGTTCTTATTACAAATGCATAAACCGTGGATAAAATGAAAGAAAAATTTTCAAAACACAAAGCTATAAGCATTAAATCATATATGTAATAAATCCTTTTTATTCGAGTCTTCTAAAATTCAATTATTGAAATTTTTACTGTCTGAGTATTATATTCGCCATCGATCGACATCAAAAGCCACTTAAAAATAACGAAAGAACGTTTTTCGGGAATTCTCGAATGGAAGGTACAAAAACAAGATCTGCATTTTTAGTGTCTTAATTTCAATATTTGGTGCTTACCGGTGATTTGAGCTGCTTCGTGCGTATTGATCAAGGAGTGGATTCATCTAAAGATCTAACTATGGATTTTCTTCATTAGTTATCAACGACTTAAAATCAGAAATCGGAAGATTTGAACAATAATAATAATAACATTTTGATAATATTATATATACGTTGAGAGACGCAAAGCTTTACATACAAATTTCAAAATTAGAATGAAAAAAAAGGGAGGGGAAAACGACTCCTTTCCGCAAGTAAAAAATTTGTCCCAGTTTATTTTTACCGTTTTTATCAGATGGAAACTCTTACCCTTTCAACACTGTTTCTCACAATAAATCTTAACAATACATATTTAATGACATCCCCCCCCCCCCCCTCTACATGTCAAGAAGGCTATTCTATTCAAATATATCTGCAAAAGAAAAAAAACATGGAATATCACACGCACATAAAAAAAGAAGTCGGAAAATATTCCCCTGTAAGTAAGCCACCGGATGACTCTTCAGAAATCACAAAAGAATCCACCCATCACCCCCAACCAACCACCTGTTGGAACCCGAACAGGTCCCTTTTCCTGCACAATTTCCTTCTTAGCGAAAATATAGAGGAGTACAGCTACAGAGTAGCGAACTTTCCTAGATTCACACACTTCTCGCCTGTGACCCGACAAACAAGAACAAAACGGGAGTGGGTAAAAGACCTTCAGGCACTGTGGCCTTTCGAAGGTTAATAAGGAATGAAAAGAACAACACCTCAACTGTGTCACGTGGGCTCAGCCAGCAACAGGTGTTGGAGAATCGATAGGACGCGTTCGATACTGTTGGAAAAGGATGGGGAAGACCCGGGCATGAACAGGCTTGAATCGATCCGGTCGCGACAGAAAAATTATTGTTTACGTCGCCCACCTGGATTTCCGAATAGTGAAGTAAACAAAGTAGAATATAAATATTTTTAAAAAAGAAACGAAAAATAGAAAAAAATTTGAAATAAATTAGGAAAAACATATTAAATTTACAATTTATTGAAAACTTTAATCATGTTTTTTATTTGTGATGTCCTATCAACTTGGTATAATGATGTTGACAATATGATAGAATACGGTATGTCCAACAAATACTCTTCAACAATATTCTTTCTGTAAACAAATGTTAATTTTAAATCAGAATTTCAAATTGCAATTCTGTTTAACAAAAAAAAAAAAAAAAAATCTATCACTTGAAAAAAAAAAAATAACGAAATCAGAATTTTTTTTTTCTATAAAGATTTTTAGCCTCAGATAAATTAATTTTTGAATAAAATATCGTTTGGTATAATTTGGATATTATCATGAGATAAATTTCGAATAATATGGCTGAAAATTAAAATTTTATATTTCACAAATTATAACACAAAATTTTCACATTCTATTCAATATTTCTCTGCCCAACAATAGCAATCCGACCTGCCATTATTTTATTTTATTTCTTTCCCTTAATTTCTCGCTCAAAATTAGTCATCGAATTTTCCAAAAATTAAAGAAATTATTATTAATTAGTTTCGAAAATAATCAAAATATCCAACACTAAATTCATAGACTATTGAATATAAGTCTAAACATTAAATATGCTAGCGGCCATATTCTGTCTTTGATATCGAGGTTCAAATCATAAAATAATGCTGAAGTTATAAATACATGAAGAGGTTTTTTTTTTTTTTTTTTTTTTTTTTTTTATCTTATGTATTTAAACTAAAGAGATGTTAAAATTACTTTTGGAACAACTAGAACACAAAACAAAATAAGGCTTCTTGTTATTTTTAAATACAAGATGTTACGATTCACAATAAAAGAAAAGAAAAAAATCTGTTGCAGTCACCATTTGTTTATCAAAAGAAAATTTACTGTGAAATCGATGGCAACAGTATTCAATCATCTTGCGATCGATTAACGTTAACAGCATTACACTGAGCGGGTTAGACATGAAAGTAATGACATCAAAAACTCTTTTCTATCCATTGTGCTCTAAGATGATAGATCTGAAAAGGTGGTTATTAGAATACATAACCTGCAATTTCGTTTCCGATTTCTTTTTTCCTACCATTTTGAATTGTTCATTTCCATCTTGACAGATTCACTTACGATTGCTAAATACGTTTTTATTATTTTATTTTTGACATCGAAATAACATATAATTTTTCTCCTGTTTTTTTTTTTTTTTTTTTTTTTTTTTTTTTTTTTTTTTCTTTAAAAGTTGATGGGAACTAATTAGATTGGGCCGCTACTTAAACTCATTTTCGATGTAATGCAAAACATGAATTTGTCAGCAAGTCAATAAGCCGCTTTCAATTCTGTATTCCTCAGGAATTCAATTATGATTAGACCAAAATCTTCAATGGAGCCGTAGCTAGCAATTTTAACTCATTTACTTGGTGAGTGAATTAAAGGTAAAATGATGTTACGAAAAAAAAAAAAAAAAATCAAGCATGAAAATAGAAATCGCTGCCTTCTACAAAACAATCGCATACATTTATTTTTGAAATTTCAGACGATTATAAAGAGGTAAAAAAACAGAAATGAAACCATATTTATTAAAATAAATTTTGCAGAATGAACAGAGATGGAACATTTTTTCGCAAATGTGGAATGCATATTCATGTTTTCTTATCAGGGCTTTTATAAATAACTTTTCACTTTCGCAGCATCTTTTTAAAATACCATTCCTTACAAAATTCTGTTTGGATTTATCTCACCTAAAATTTTGTTTTAATGGTGAAACTTTTATGAACGATAAACTACACTGCATAAAGAAAAATGGTACACATGCAGAAAATACTCTTTAATAAATTTTTCATCCCAGAGAACGTTTTGCTTGGCATTACCATACAATAGTTACTGTTCAGTCACTGCATGACAATTCCATTAATGACGAAGCAGGAGTTGAAACTTTCATAGGTTTATTTTCACACATATATGGACACGGACATTTCTAAGCTACCACACAAACACATCACAACACAAATACGAGAGAGAGAGTATGTACATGTCGCCGCGTCGGCGTCTCGAATACATCTGGTTAGGGGAACAGAATTTTCCCTTTTCTCCACCGGAGGGAGTCAAAACTCTAACAGTTACGAAATATAAAATTTTGGCATGAATTGAGCATTTTTACTGAATCTATCGTGTCATCCTTGGCGAGTCATTTGGCGATTAATTCCGGTTGTTGTTTCTAATATCATAGACAAGCCCACTGACTTTAGAAGCCAGTGATTTTAAGCCAAGGGTGCATCTCTTGTTTTTCAGTAGCGCCATTCAGGGCCAAGAGTACGACTTAGCTACACACACGTCACAACCCTTTTTACGGGGTGGACTTCATTCATGCATTATTTCATTTACAGATCCTAATTTAGGATCTGAACCAGTGAACGATCACCCCTGATACAGTACACCCATTGGTATTACTCTCGACATGGACTTTGTGACCACGACAGATTTATGCGTGCACCAGACACCACACACAAGAGAAGTCTTCGGCCCGCGAGGTTCGAACTAGCAACCCAAGAGACGCGAATACAACGCCCTGCCAACCAGGCTATCCCGGCTTGATTAATCTCTGGCATGCCGTTAACATTATTCGAAAATCCACTTTGTGATTTGCACATTTTTTTCAACTGATTGGCACAAAGATTTGAAACAAAACCATACCTGTTGTCACAAAATCAAATGTGATATATTTAAATCATAACATAGCGTTTTTGAACTATCGCGTTCACACGTGTTAATATGTTTCTGAAAGTACAAACCGGCATATAATTAAACCATTGTTGGATTTGGCTCAAAATTTGTCAGGTGATGACTATACTATAGATGTTATATCTGTATACCGAATCTTATCTATATAGCTCTCTTCACTTCGTAATTATCGAGTTAATTTATATTCGAACAGCCTGGCAGACGAACTGTCTCTGAACGGATTTTACTCAAAATTTAATTTGGTGTAAAGACCATATACCAAATACCAAATTCCAACCCTTTACCAATTCAATAATTATCAGGGGTAAGTGGATCTTTGCAGCAATATTTCTGTTACATCCTCCTCTCTTAATATCATCATGTCATTAAGTAAGTAGTGATAAAGTAGGAACCAAAAATATTCACATATTTGATTTGTCTCAATATATCATTTAAATCCATCATCCAACTCACAGATAAAAAGCGATGATGTTCGAGTCATAAAGTAGGAACCGGGAGTGTTAACAGGATTGATTTCAGCCATTCGTTGGACACATATACAAACACAAGCATTATCATGTCTCTGCCAACAAGGCTATTATTGGTCCTTAAATTCACAACAGAAAAAAGAACCTAACAAATCAAATCAAAATTTAGTAAATGATCGACAAAGCTCTAAATTTCTGAAAACTAAAATTCAAGTCTGTGGCAGTGAATACAATTCTTAATTTCACTGTTAAATTAATAACTATAATATTCAGCATTTCTATTTCTGATAAAATGTACAGGTTGTACTCCTCTATAGACTAGAATGTACAGGTTGTACTCCTGTCTAGAATAGAATGCACTTCCGCATCGAACCGATAGGTATGAAGCGATGACGTTCGAGTCAAAAACCAGGAACCGGGAGTGTTCGCACGCTTGAATTCTGGCATTCGTGGGCCACAGATACAAACGCAAACATTGTGACGTCACCTCCAACAATGTATTTCTTGCAAAGGAAGGCTAAGCACTTCTTGATGGGTGCAGTTTCCCAAGACGAACTGGGCGTTGACAGGCCTTCGGTGTGTGTGGCAAAGGCATCACGCTGGGCCGATGATAGAACCGATGGGTTTGATAGGGGGAAAAGAATAACACAGCGATACGCCACTTCTGACTTCAAAGACCGACACCGATACCAACGGTCATTTGATACGGTCACACGGGACTCGTCGCCGATTAAAGAGTTCATCGGAGTAATTTTCTATTTCGGAAGGAATTTCAGCAAAAGAGGTACAGATTACAAAAATGAGCCTCTTGATTGGAATAAACAACCTTTTTTTTATATATAAATCTGGATATAGAAGAACTGGTCTAGCTTGAATGTCAGAACGAAGATAAAAAATAAAGAAAAGGAGTTTTCAAGGTATACAGATTTATCGATTGTGATATTTTGTATATTGTATGAGGAAGCGGATTAACCACTGGTGTAGCTAGACAGCACAGAGTTCCAGGCAATGATTAGAACAGATATTAAATTTAAATGTATCGGTATTACTGATAATTAAAGTACAGAAAATTCCCGCTAATTCGACCCTCCGGTTGGAATTTGCTGTTAGGTGATGAGTCACATTTTGCTTTTAAAACCTGAAACATGCTCCCTATGAAACATCCTTACTTATATGATTTGTCTGTTCAACATATTTCGACTCAATATGTTAACATATTATTCGCCTTAATGTATTGTTAATTAAATCAGTCCCCATAATAAGGCCAGTGCAACGTAAATCCATTAAAGTTCTCTATCCCTCATAAATAATTAAAACATTATTTTTTTATTAATAATTCGACCATAATTAAATAAATAATTATACCAAATTTCATGACGTAAAAACTTAATGCGCTCGGCTAAACTAGTTTCAATTAATTTTAATCTTTTCCTTAAACTTACAAATTATAATTAATATTAAAAAATATGATGTGGGGGTGCTCGTGACCACTTTGTCACACCGCAGAATTTCGAAACATCACGACGTTGCTTTACTTAATATATTGTTGGCTCTTTCTTCACATGTAGAAAAATGTACCATTATATAATTCAGTAATGTTTAAATATTCTCTGTCGTCAGGACACTCTCAATAATCCGACAGGTGTCAGTTTCATATGTATCAGATTAAAGAAAGTCTATTACATTACTTTTTTTTGAGATATTAAAACTATGCTTTTTACTATGCTGTCAGTTGATATGAGAGAATCTTATAATTACGACAAGGGTGGAAAAATAAATATAGTTTTCCTGCATTGTTTATGACATAATACAACTGCAACACATAGAATGAATGTCTCCTAAGACTTTGGATTCCTATCATTTTATGAGGTCTGTCACCCTAGTAAAGTCACTTATAATTAACAAAATTATAATTTAGCAAAAATCGCCTTTCTTTTCTTTATTATAATACGAGAACATGATATTGTTTTGGTTTGAGATTTTTGAAGCCTCAGAATGCACGGGCAGAAAATTGGCGATACATTGCTTCCGATGCATTAATTTTTCGCTTGTAGTGTTGTTAGAAAATGATAACGAAGGTTGTCACATTTGACGTCTTATCGCCGACAAAATTTACAATTTGGCGCGAATATCTGCAGTGTGCCCTATTCTCCTGTCTGGCCAATATATATATATATATATATATATATATATATATATATATATATATATATATATATATATATATATATATATATATATATAATTTTCAATTTTTCTCCCAAAAGTTTTGGAGTTCGGCTAATTTTGAGATGAAAAACACCACCGTTTTTTCTAAATATCGACGGATGCGTAATTTAATAATCAAGTGATTGTTTCAAACCGGTTTAAACTGATTAATGACTTAAATTAATTAAAGAAAAATAATGACTTAAAAGTAATAATGTTCTCGCATGATAACTTGAAACTTGCGATAGCAGATTTCACTTTTATATTTTTATTCGTATCTTTGTTTTTCTTCCAAGTAATTAACACCTGAAATGAAATATTTCTCATATACATCTACGGAATAATTTTCTTGACGAGCCTTACTTTAAAAATTAGTAATACCTCGATGACGAGATATAACCGGTTGTGCAATAGATTAATTCCAATACAAAGCGAAATCCATGAGAAATTAATACAAAATAAAATTTATGATCTAGAAAAAAATACCACTCATGAATTTCTTCAATTTTCAATATGACGGTCTCACTAAACAGCGCAGCAAGAATCCGTATTATTAAGTCGGAATTTTAACAACCAGTGTCCGTTAAAATTACAGTCACAGAGTCAAAATCAGCATTAAATTAATATTACTCATAATTCATAATACGTTGCAAGCTCATTAAAATGCCAATGACTGAGAAGAACCGTGTTTAACTGCCGATATCCATTTATTCCAAGGTTTATAGCTATCAGCGGCCAAAAAATATGCTTCTTCAGTTCTTTTCCTTGCCTTCCAAATTAACTACTAAATCACAACATGGAATTTCAATTATGTGGACCCTCTAATTTTATTATACTATCAGAAATGGTTAATGACTTCGGATCGTGTTTGGGTTAAAATCCTTCCACCGGATATTTGGAATGAATCCAAAATCGAAGGACAGCAAAAGCAGTCTCGGATGATGATTTATAGTCATTTATTCAGTTGCCAAATTAGGTTTTTCAAAATAGTAACTTAATAACATCTTGACAGCTAGCCATTTGGCGAAAGAGTTTCGTAATTTTTGTGGCCAATGAGAAAGAAAATGAGTATAACCACTGCCAAATGTTAAAATTTATAAAATGTCTCGGTAATAAATTTGCGTAAATATATGGACTATTGAGTATTTGGCAACTTTCCAACTACTTAAGAAATGGATAGACCATCCTCTCTATTCTGCAAGGATGACAGGAATGCCAAATATCAAAACCCTTTTTTTAAATATAAAATTTATTTGTCAAATTGGCAACATTTCAGGTCAATGTTAACAGTATTCAAATTGGAGATGTTGTGAAGTTAACTGGCGGTATTTCCTATCTCAAAGCACTATAATATGATTATTTTAGTTTTGTTTTCTGAACGGACAGAGAAAAAAATATTTTTAATTAAATATTGCGTTTTATTAGTGACATTTTCTATCTATATTACCATTTTAATTACATATCACCATTAATTACATTATCTTCTCACAATTTTCGAAGTTCGATATTAAAAATTAAGATCAAATACGTTTTGAAAATTAAATTTTCTTAAATATATGTTCATTTAAGTAAAATTTATATTTTTAATGCTACATATCCGTTTATTGAAAGTGAAAATCTTCCACGGAAGAAAATTTTGTACACTTATTGTTTTATTTTGGAATATTTTGACAATTTTCCCTTTTATAATTCATTGGATTTCAGTACTTACGCCTCTGAGTTATTACGCATTGCATTAAGCGTTTAGTGCCGACCCCCTGGCCTAACGGTAGCGCGTCTTCCCCATGATCTGGGAGTTCCAGGTTCGAGTCCTGGATCGGGAATGGTTGTTCTCCTCCTTGTGTTCTCTCTGTGAGGTGCGTGAATGAGTCTTCCTGTAAAAAGGGGTTGTGCAAGCGAGTGTTTGTGTGCTATCTTCATTTGAGCTAGAAGTCAGACTTCTGCCCTCGGGTGTTCAGGGGTCTTTACCCTCCGAAGCTACTGCGCAAAATTTGGCTTAAAATAGACACACGACAAAAAAAAAAAAAATAAGTGATTAGTAAAGAACAATGCTATGCATTGCATTGTCTGAATATATGTGGATATATGCATTGTCTGAAATGAATCCGCGGGAGGGTTCCTCACAAAAGTTTCTCGCATGCTTTCCAATAACCTTGTTATACCAGAGACTGCTTTACATGGCACTGGCGTACAATAGTTACTAAATATTCATCTTTGGGGTGAATTTAGCATTTTTAGTGATTACACCGTGTTATTCTTAGCAAGTTATTTAACGATTAATCCCTGGTATGCCGTTAATAGTATTCAAATTGATTCCTGGATTTTGTGTTTTAGACACGTTTTTCTCCACCGATTGAAACAAAATTTAACGTAAAGTGCCACTTGTAGCCATATAATACCATATCAAATTTGATATAATTAAGCTATTGCATTTTTTGAATTATTGCGTTTACAAGCTTCTGAAAGTACAGACCGATAGACAATCAACATGTAGTTGGATTTTGCTCAATATTTGATAGGTTTTATACTATAGATTGTTAAATCTGTGTACCGAATTTTACCTATCTAGCTCTCGTCCTTTTGCAATTATCGTGTTCACTTATATTCGAACAACTGGACAGGCGGATTTCCTCAGAATGGATTTGATTCAAAGTTTGATAGAAATCTGCAAATTTGGTGTAAAGACTGTGTACCAAATTTCAAACATCTAGCTGAAAGCATTTTGGAGTTGTCACAGAGAGAGAGGGGGGGGATGGGCATTTTTCAAAAATGTGTTTTGGGAATGCAGGGAGGTCTAAAACGTGGAAATTCTTTAAAATCTTGATTCTTAATTTTTTGACGATTACTATACTTTACACTACGTATACTATAAAGTAAAAATTACTCAGTGAAATGTTATTTTCCTGATATAGTCGTAATTCAGATTGTCCGTTACAAATCAATATAATCCACCAGTCAATGCAATACAAAAAAGATCAAAACAGGAATGTTGCAGTTTCCAACAATTGTAAGAATAAAATTCGTTTTAGATGAATCTTTGTTTAAAAAAATAAATAACATAACCTAGATGATTAAAAAGATGGCGTCGCAGCGAAATTTTAAATGAAAACTTTTTGATAACGTCTCTTTTTTTACCTTCAAAAGAAAGATCACTTAACATTTTCAATTAAGAGGTTTGTCTTCATAAACAGACCAAACCCACTTTTTCTATACATTTATACAGAAAATCAAAATAAATACCTGACAGAAAGAACTATAATACTTTTCGACACACAACCTTTCAAAAATAGTAATTTAGCACTATCGCAAAGATTATCATAATTATTCACAATATGCCCCAAAATGCATCAGAAAATGGGCGTTCTTAGTTCTATACTCACACCGTATAGCAGAAAAATACACGATACAACACATAAACGCAAGCAAACATTTAAAAAAAAAAAATCGTACAATAAAATCCGGACAATAGCTCTTAGGTCATCTTTAAAGAAATAGATCAATGAAACAAAAACGTGACCGCGTGCATTTTTTTTTCCAGCCACCATTGTTGGTCATTCTGAGAATAATTTTTCTTCTAAAATGCAAGGGGAGAAGGGGAGGAATTAAATTCGCATAAATGCAGGCCAAGAGCACGTTCTGCGATGCATCATCTCACCTGTTCCAAATAGGTCAGAGAAATGAGACGAGGGAAAGAACAAGAAAAAGTGAAAGAATAATGAGATATGCTTATGAAGGAAAAGGCGAAACGGCTGAAGGAAAAAAAAAAGGAAGAATGGGAAAAATTAATAAAATGCTAACCGCAAACGATAAAAATCATGTTATTCTGAAGTTGCTAAAAATGAAGCCTTTTCGTTATTTTAAGACAAGAAAGATTTTTTTTTTTAAGTTTTCAATTCATCATGCAATGAAAGCAAAATAATAATAATAATAATAAATAAATTAATTTTATTGATAAAACCATTTTCTAGATTTTCGCTACATTTCTTTTGATGTTTTTATCCAGAATTCAAGACTGATTCGAAATGTTAGGAAAACTTACCCACATTTCTAAGCAAATTAAAAAAATAAAATTGCTCATTAGAGCAATATTATATATATATATATATATATATATATATATATATATATATATATATATATATATATATATATATATATATATATATATATATATATATATATATATATATATATATAATAAATAAACAAATAAAAATAAATAAAAATTAATAAAATGCTAACCGCAAACGATAAAAATCATGTTTTTCTGATGTTGCTAGAAATGAAGCCTTTTTTATTATTTTAAGGCAAAAAAGATTTTGTTTTTTAAATTTCAACTACAAAGGAAAGTATAGTGCAATGGAAATAAAAAAAAATATTTTACTGATAAAAAATATTTTCTATATTTTTCGTTATATTTTCATTTGATGTTTTAATCCAGAATTCAAGACTAATTCGAAATGTTAGAAATAATTAAAAACATTTAGAGTAAATAAAAAAGAAGAAAGAAATTGACTACATTAGAACATAATATATTTCTAGCAAAAATAAATAAATCTGGCAGCGTCAAAATTTACACTATGACACATCTTTTAATTTTTGAGAAATTCTGGCAACAGTATAAACGATGTACATGACGCTGTTCCAAAACTACCAATATTATTTTTTAATGTTTCTTAAATGTATCATTTCATATATCAGATCTAACAATCAGCATCGTTCTACATATAGCAGTTTAAGTGCCATGTTGACACGTGCACAATCATTACTTCTTTTGTTGTTGTTAAAGAAGATGGAAATTTTCTTTTGACAGCTAAATGTGAAAGATCAAATTGGCCGTTAACACATCAATGAAATATTGCCTAAACCTTGCCACTAAGGCAGAACCGGATTATTAAAGAGGCAAAACAAACAACTGACAAAGACCCCCACAATTTTAGATTTCTAATGTCTTCGAGATTTTTTCTTTTTTAGATATTTTCAAAGATATTTAATTTTATGCTATCATTGATGTAAATAATCATGTATCAGTATCTTGTGACTAATATACAAGAAAAACTAAAAGTGAAGCAGTCGAACTTATCAAAATAAAAATCAAATATTATTTGAATGTCGGTGTATTAATTGTATTCGAAGTACAATTTGCAAATTATACATTATATTATTAAATAATTTTTAAAAATTATAATGAATTATAACGGGAAAAAGTGCGATCCTATAATTAAATTATTTAAATTGTGTCAGAGAAACTTTTTTTTATTTTTTTACTATTTCATTTAAAGTTAATTTTAAATTTTAATTTTGTATATTTTGATACATGATACAGTGAAATCCATTCTTTTGAAAATGATCTGCAATTAAATCTTTTGCTATTTGCTATTTTAATTGAAATTTGTTACTCAGAAATTCTCATACAAAAATTATTTTTAAATCATTTTGTTGTTGTTGTTGTTGAAAGGAAAGGAAAGGAAAGTTGCGGGAAGGAGAAATGGGATATCTTGCATTACCTAATGCCCCTAAAACGCGTAATTCGGCGCTGCAATTCACCAGCGTTGTTATCGTATTCAACATAAGAACAAAATTGGTGCTCAGTATGATATAATGGTGTTCATAGTTCCGTAATTCTGGTTTATAATAATGTATTATGCAACCAACATATCAATAAGACTGCAAAATCACGTGTTTATATGATGACTATAAAAAAATAGCTCTAAAAGAGCTAGGAAATGAAAATATTGCTGACATCCAAAATAAAGAGTAGAAAGTTCGATTCAAATTATTTATTCGTTACTAGAATGGGGGGGGGCGAGAAAGAACCAAACAAAACATCAATTTAAGTTTGGTTACAGAAATTAAATGCCACACAAATACAAGATACCTAGTTCTCTTGAATTAATAAAATAATTTGTAGGTTGGTTTTGACAGTCATCAAGACTTGCAATGCCTAAATGCCCCTATAAAGCTTAATCCGGCTCACCAGTGTTGTTATCGCATTCAATGTAGGAACAAAATTGATGCTCACTGTGGTGTACTGGTGATGTACGTCCCTAATTCGAATGTTGTATAGTACACAAAACAAACGCACACTTAATCTAATCTGATTTCAATACCTCCACTGTCCAACAATGTATAATGCAAGGTAGGGAGAAATGAGTAGAGCTGGCAGGGAGGGAAAAAAAATCATGACCAAGCCTATCAAATCAAATTCATGTGATCATATTTCCACAATATATTGTATCGTTAAGTTACGAACAATGGCATAACTATAAAATGTCCTGTTTCTAAAATCTTGCTGAGGCCTGGGCCAAGTTGTTATAAATACATGCTATTGATGCATTAATTCTTTCATTTCTTCCCCGTGATCTGGACGTCCCGGATTCGAGTCCTGGTTAGGGTGTGGTTGTTCTTCACCCTGTGTGTTCTATCCGTGATGTGTGTAAAAGAATCCCCCCTGGAAGCCCCTCCCCCCGTAAAAAAGAGTTTCATTCATTTTTTACAAAGACTAAATCCTAAACATTCGTTGTCTAATTACATAACAGGTTGTGCTAAGAGAGTCTTTATGTTTGACAATAATAAAAAATACTGTAAAAAAATCTACCAAAGACGAAATTTTCTCCTCAAAACAAAAACCATAGATTCAAGAAATAATGAAATTTTGTTTCCTAATTTAAGACAAAACTTTCGCTACTTTTCAACAACAAGACAGTAATTTTCCTTCAAATTGTTCAATAAATCACTAACCACAATCGCCGAAACAATTCAGAGGGTATATTTACCAACATTTTGAACCAAGTATCATGTAAATAATATACAAGGGGAAAAAAAACACGGATATATATCGCCGCTTTAATTGAAAAGACGGGGAGTCTGGGCGTTTACTTTCAACAAAACCGTCCGACCGAAACCCATACTTCAACATTACTTCCAAATGACTGCCGATTGGTAATTGTATATGTGACACGTATCAATTTCACCAATGACGGATGGGGAGCTATGTGTTCTTCAACCGTATTGTAAATGTGCTCTCGGTTATAATTATGGTTTTACGGTGTGCTTAAAAAATTTACTTTCCAGATTGAAGTCAAGTATTGGAATTGCGGTGAATTTTTCAATTTCCTATGAAATTCCTATCGAAAGAAAAAAATTACTTTTTAGCTATCCGACAAAACAAATATAATATTGCATTGTCTAAATATATAAGCAAAAAGAAGACATTATGTTTAGTTACACATGAAACGATATATTATATCTGAATTTTCTGAATTTCGAACATAATATATTCTTTTATGTAAAATTCTGGAATATATGAATACAGAAAATAAACATATTTCATTAAGTTCGTAAGCAGACAATTGATTGTTAAATATATAATATATATTATTAAATATATTGAAATACAAACTAAATATAATTCAATTATAATAGTTTAAAAATATATAAATGTCTTGTGTGTGTGTGTGTGTGTGTGTGTGTGTGTGTGTGTGTGTGTGTGTGTGTGTGTGTGTGTGTGTGTGTGTGTGTAAACATATCTTAGCAATTCCGTGATCGAATGGAAGGAACTTTTAAAATTCGATTTGCTTCACCACGGGAGGCATAGTTCACGTACAAAGAATTAGTGGCCAAAAATACGTCAGTTTACATTGCGACACAAGTGCAGAAAAGACCAAAATTTCTCCCTTCAGTGGTTTTACTATGAGAATTTGATAAGGATTTCTTTGACAAGTGTCGATTTAGGCAAGGGAATTTTAAGTATCTTTAAAAGAATGTTGTAAACATGAAGGATTTTTATCCCTTAACTTAAAACGGGAGAACCTGTTGAATGCAGTTTTACAGAGGGCGTGTTGTATTAATGAAATAAAACAGTGCGAATTGGATCAGGAAATAAGAGACCATTTTAGAATGAAAGTAATATGGGTTAAATTAAGAAAAAAATTAGGAAATTAATTAAAGCTTATTAGATTAAGAAATTTTCTTTTATATTTATATATATATATAATGACCTAAAATACCCAATTAAAATAATATTATCCATTATTTAACTGATTTATGAGACAGTTTTGAAAATGGAAGAAAACAATTACTGAAAAGTTTTAAACAAAAAACTATACTAGTTATATTTATACATGTTCAAGTTTATAATCATTCACATTCAAGTAACCAAAAATTTTATAGACTTAATACATTTTAAAAAAACCCAAGCAATAAACAAATATTTATCTAGATAAATATTTTCTGAGCATTTTCAAAAAAGAAAAAATAATAATAATATTCATTTGCAAGAAAATTTTGAAAGGCGCAAGAATAAAGTAGTTCTTCACTAAGAATACTTAATAAAATTGCATTAAAATAATTCAAACATTTCCTTTTTCACGCATGGCAACGGAACAGAATTATAAATGAAGCCGAACCACGAATTTCACAAAAGCCAAACGATTTTTGATTCATTCAGCAAACAGATTTCAATGCTTCAAACAACTGCTGAATTCGAATTTTCATTCTTTAATTCAGCGAAGCAAATCAGGAAATCTGGATCTATTGTTCAAAAATGATCGAATCGTATTTAATTCGACAGCCGTCAGGAAGTCGTGACGATCAATCAAATATCTGATATACAAATTAGCATTCGTTGAGCTTGACCTGTCTGCGCTTTGGTCGATAATGCATTTCGATTTTGATTCAAAGATCAGGCAGATTTCTGAGTATGCGATATCATTAATTCAAAGAAACAGTTACCCCTTTCTGATATGACCTGTTTGATGTGTTCTCTGTTATCACTCAAGATAAGGTCAATTCGAAAAATTATTTACTCACATTACATCAAATACAAGTCCGGCATATATTTGTCTTTAAAATCAGGATTTTTAAAAGATATAAAAAAAACACGTTCCTTTTGATATTAATTAAAGTTTATTTTACTAAATGAAAAGTTTGAAAAAGGAAATGATTGATTTTATCAAAATAGTATAGGCCTTCAAGGAAACTTCGAGCATATCCAATAAAGAAAAAGTTCACACTACCATTAAATCACTTTTTAAAGGATGTTGTTTCGGTTAAAAATTGTCCAATAAACATTCTCAAATAGCAAATCAAGCAATTATTAGTAGTTTTTGTGTATAATCTTAGTTGAATTGAAATTGGCCCATTAAAATCTCGTATGTTATCGTATATTATTGAATATATAAAATTAAAAAAGAAAAGAAAAGAAATTGCTTTTACCTAATGTAAATTTGATGAACTATTACAAGAAAATCATTACGTCTCAAACAAAATATACTTATTTAAATCAAACATTTGTTAGAATACTGTTTTAATTTTTATAAAAAAAGAAATTGGCAAGCCTATTAATAAGGTAAAATTTCAGCGAAAATTATCAGAAAATAATAAGAAGAAAAAGAACAAGACTGCAGAGATAAAAAGACAATGAATGCATAAAAATAATTTCCGAAAAACATTTTCAAATATTTAATTAAATACAGATAATATTCTTAAAAATACAAATTGAGCGTCTATTTGTTTTTAGTTATATTATTAATTTTTAAAAAGCGGTCCTATATAATTAAATTGCAACCTGAATTTTACAGCACAGTCGAAACAGTTATACAGAGAAAGCAATTTTTTTTAAAGGTATACATAGAAAAATTTTTAACAATTAATCAAAATCGTTGTATGAAATTCTATGCACGTATTATATATCAGCAATAATATGGTGAATCTGTGAGCTAATATTTACTATAAATAGATGTTAATATAGTTCGGTCTTGCATTCTTCAAAACACATAGGCTTATTGGCATACGATTACTCAGAAAATCTCCCAGAGTTACAAGAATTAATCAATCAATAATCAATTCAATCAATAACAGAACATAAAGTATTTTAAAAAAACCCTAATATTTGAATAAAAATTCTTGGGGAAAGTAAATTTTTTTAAAAGCGAATTGCGAACATTCTAATAAACAAGGAATTAGTTACATAATTCGGACGAAAACGTTAAAAAAAAATATGTTGTATCAAAGGGGGAAAAAAAAAAGAAATAATTTGTAACATTTTTAATCATATCTGACACACGGAATGAGGCTTCAATTAGTCCTTGCGTCATATACTCAAACAGAAACATTAAACTCGGGAACAAGAAGCGCTTTTTTTTTCTTCTTTTTTCTCCCCTTTAAATTCCAGGCTCTTCACTTTATCATGAAAAGAGAGCTTTCATAAAAAGAATTCGACCTCTCTCGAATGGGGAAATTTTTGAACTAAAACTTCCATCTGCTGAAGTGTATCTCCAGCGGAGTTCGCGAACCTTCAGCTGGTGAATTATGGAATGGGTGGTTGATTTAATTACCAGTGTAGCGAATCGCCGTGTTAAAGAACAGCAGGAAGAACAAAATAAAAACACGAAAGAAAAGAAGAAAAAGTAATAAATAAATAAACAAGAAAACGATTTTCATGATTCATTCAGGGATTGCCCGCTTGAAGTCGAGTGAAGAGTGACGCTTAACGAAGAGGATGTAAAGGTTAAAATTCCAAGATGACTTTTTTTTTTCCCCCCTTTACATATCGTTCTATTCTGGCAGGGATCTCTTAACATCAAAACGTCAGTAAACACTAGCTTTTGATTTAAAAAAAGATGTTTTAAGGTCATTACATAAATTTTTCATGTAACGAAAATTCTCTAAATGGAAATAGACTAATTAATCATGACCTTGATCTCATCTAAAATTACAATTGAAGAATTAATAAAAGCAATAATTAATTCCTTACTTAACCTAATAAATACTATACCTAAAACAGAAGTTAATATTTTAAAACATATAAGGAAAGAGTCAAATTTAGCTAATATCATAACACATCAATTAAATTACCATTATTTCATTCGAGTTTACACATAAAAAGTCCAACTTTTAAAATTCAATATAAAGTTATAATTTCAACTTCAAGGTTAACGTCTATGGAATAATCCCGCAATCGAATAAATTACTTTTATTATTACTTCTTTCTGGTATCGAATAATAGTAATAACAATCATTTCAAGAAATTATTTTAGAGCATTAAAAAGAAACAGCCGGAAGATAATTATAAAATAAAAAGCAGAAAAAAATATTATTCTACGATATTTGTTAAATAATTATTAAGAAGTATATACGAAACGAAACGTTCAGTATAGAAAATTTTTCATTGAAATTTAAGCAAAAATTTCGTTAACATTTCATAAACATCTATTTTTGATTATTAAAGTCTTGAATACTTAAAGACAGTAGAACAGTCATTTTGCCAATGGACCGAAAATAAAATACAAAAAAAAAAAAAATCCTATTAAAAGAATAGGCAGTAATAGAATTCATTTTAATTTATATCTTCTGTAATGTTAGGCATCCAAAAATTGGAACAAAATTCAAAATACTCTAAACGTATATTCAAATCAAGAAAAAAAAATATTGACTATTTTTATAAAATCAGATTAAGCTGCGTTCTCTGAAATCTAAGTCATAAAATCATTCTTTTTTTTAACTGATGTATTTCGATCTAAAATATTAAAAATGATGAGTTTATATTTCAAATAAAAGGCAAAAGATCAAATAAAAGACAAAAATACTACAGGGACTTCCACAGAATGTTATAATTTAGCTTCATTCTACAATAAAGAAAATGAATTTAGAAATCTAATAGGTTTTGAAATAATGCCTTTTCTACTTTAACGGTTCGTAGAATCTAATAAATATCTACAATTTTCTTTTAAGACAAAATACACTATCTCAAAGATTGATGTAGTTCCGTTTTCGAATTAGTGTGTTCCTTTATTCAGTGATAATTATTTAAAATGTGTTTTTCACATTCCAGATGATCTAAATTCTGGTAATACAACAAAATCTCGAGGTCGCATTCGCAGACGATTAGAATATTTTGTATAATTCGCAAACACCAAAGTTAAATGCAAGAGTTCCTGCTACCTACCTACTTTACTTGGCTTGAAATGAAATAAAACATCAAAGGAAAAATCAATAACAGGAAAATGAGAACAGGTAATGCTAAAATAAAGACCAAACGATAACTTTCAGGAAAGATGTATAATTAACCAATGAGAAATTGGTTAATTTCCATAATCTATGACTAAGAGTGGAATTAATCACCGAAGTGTTTGAAAAGGGAGTGGCTCCAAGCATAGCAAACTATTACTGATAATTAAATATTACGTCACAATGTTACATTTTGTAATATTTAAAAATAAAGATTCTAAAAAATAAGGTGAAAAAGTTATTCATCTTTTTTAAATGATTTTAAATTCCATTTTAATTTTCTGATAATGGACTTATTTCATATACGCGCAAATTTTTGACATATTAAAGAAAATTCGATTTTTATTAGCTGAACATTCTTTCATTTCACCAGTGCAGTTGATCTTCTTTTATAGATGCAATTTTCTTTTCTATGAAGATTTGTTCACAATAGAATAAACAATTTTTAATTTTTTAATAATTTTTATTGAGATAAAAATGTATTAAAAAAAGAAACGTTACAGTATTTTGAGATATACAAAAATGTAATCTAATTACCTTACTATTATCGTCTGATTTAGTTGTGAAATTAGATTTCCCAAGGATGGCTAGGGATGTAAAAAAGAATAAAATTTAAAAACATGAATTGAACAAATGAGCTCGCTTAAATAGCTTACAAGAGGTCAAGAAATAAATGATGAATATTCAAAAATAATCTAAAAAATTGTTCCAATATTCGAATTTAAAATACCAATTTATAATGAAAACTTGGCTGCTTAAAGTGAATTCAAAGTAGCTCACAATGACGTAACAAATGGAATTGTATTAAAAATGTATTAAAAAGCCATGTAACTAACTTTTAACAGCAGGTTGTGTTATAAAGTGCAGTGAGGTCACATCTTTTTTTCTATTGTAAAATGTGCAGTGAGTTGTAAAATTAGTATGAATTAATTCAATTTATGCATATGGCATCAATATGAATTCAGCCCCGTATTTATATTTCTGAAAGATTAAATCAATTTAATCCTAATAAAGAAGCAATTCTTACAAATAATATATACCTCTTTTATAATATTGTAGAGGGAGGGACGAGACTCTTTATACATCATTATGCGGTAGAATATGAGGTAAAATAATAGATGAGTTCAGGAACAGTTATTTAATTATTTTCTAAGTTCCACATTTCACAAGGCAAAATAAACACGAACATGAAAATATACGACACTCACTTAGAATACAATCTAATAATGACCCCCAAAAAGGATCATGCAAAATATACCTTGATGTTAATAAGGTAACGCCATCTGTTGTATCAAAAGAGAAGGTAATAAAGTTATGTAACCGCTACAATATATAAAAAAAATG
Organism: Argiope bruennichi; assembly: GCF_947563725.1. Classification (NCBI taxonomy): domain Eukaryota; kingdom Metazoa; phylum Arthropoda; class Arachnida; order Araneae; family Araneidae; genus Argiope; species Argiope bruennichi. The sequence continues at coordinate 113,772,102 of NC_079156.1, forward strand.
TACAATATAAGTAACAGTTTTGATATTTCATTCGATACAAAATTTTCATTGTTAAGAAGAAAAAAAAAAAAGGGCTCCCAAAAATTCCTGTATTATGACTTATTATTAATAGACATATTAATAGAAGGATAATTAATTGTATCTTATCCAAATATCAAGCTATCACAGTATTTCTATAACACATATTGTAAAGAAAACAATAAAAAGAGGTAAAATACAAAGACAAATGTATTAATTTTTGGCTACGACCCCTTTTTGCTTGTCTGTCATAAATAAATCTGACAAATAAATTGTCAGACAAATTCTTTCCAGTCCCAAAATTACAGTCTGAACAATTCAGTATATTTTACACCAATGCAATGCGAAATTGATACCTCAATGAGTGAAATACTCACAGTTGTTTCTCTGTATGAAGTAATAGATGATTAATCAGTTTTAACTTTCATTGAATGGTTATTTTTCGTCATAGATTCATAGATCCCTATCAATGTTAAATAGCTAGACTAAATAAGGAAGTGAAATCTTATCGTATTTGGTCGTTGGATTTTTAAAAAATGACCGAACGGAAATTTAAAAACAGATAACTCACCCTTTATCAACAAATGTGGAAATATTAACGTAAAGAAAAATCATGAACCACTGCGTAAATAACTATAAAATATTTAAATTTAGATTAAAGCAGAATTTGATAATTATTTTTTTGCTTTGGATGATGATGATGGAGGCCCCCTTATCACCCCCCATAAATAATTCATCCTTTAGCAACAAATGTGGAAATATTAACAATTAAACAATTATTTTTGTTAATGTTTATAATAATTGTTCTGTACGTTTCAGTATTCTGCAACAACCACTTTTCGACGATTCTATCTTAATAATGGGAGAGACGCGGATGGATTAGCGCATTTCCGGAATTCGTCATTCTTTGACCTTGATTTTCGCCCTATTAGCTATTTTTTTGCTCAAATTTTTTTCACGAGTATATGAATATCGTGTCGTTTCTCACCATATTATTTTAATTCAGTCTGCAAGTAATCCGAGTTTATTTTATTCTTAAATGTAAATATCTCCTCCTTTCATCTTTCCTCTCAACCCTACTTTGATGAATTAAACTCGTCCTAACAAATGCGCAAAAAAAAGCGCGGAAGGTTTTATAATCCGTTGTCAAGGAATAATGTTATTTATTATTTTGGTTAGTTAATTAATTTCTTAATATTATTTTTGATGTCATTAAAAGCTACCATTTTTCTAAGAACTACAAATTTATACCAAAATGCAAACTGAAAAATAAAAAAAGAATTAAAAAAATCGTTAATACATTATAAATGAAGTATTTTTAAATTAAGAGCATTTGTATCCTCATATCGGTCGAAACTATTTAAAAATAAAACAAGCAAGACAAATACATTGTACCTTTAACATACAGATTCAAAATCACAATTAAAAATCTTCTTTCATTCGTATAAAATTTCCATTTCTAGTGACAAATATTTTTATAATTAATTAATCAGAATTTTCTAAATGTATGTTTCTGTCTTATGATTTCACACAGGAAATTCTAAGAATATTCTCGAGTTACATCAGCTGCTACATCATTCCTTCACATACTGTGGTCAAGAGTAAACAAGAATTAAGAACGTTTGCGCGCAAGAATAAATGACATCACACTTCCTACGCTCCTCAATCAGCAGTGCCCAAGAACCTGTTAATAGATTTTGATGTCTGGAACGTTTTTAATAGGCTTTATTCAAACTTGCATTTCAAACCAGAATCAACTTCTTATTAGAAATTCGAAAATAAAGATTTCAAAACATGGGATTTCACCAGAGGCGGATTTCCGACTAGGAAAGTTGCCTAGGATAATAACTAGGCTGAGATGAAGCTGCATAGGTCAATTAAAAAACTTTATTTTTTTTTATTATTTCATGACTTTATGCAGTGCACATTATAATACCTTACTTTTAATAAAAGGGTTAATCTAATTTTATATTTTAATGCATATTTAACTTGTTAATATTTTATTTTAGGCTAATTTTTTATTTTATTAACTTTTTGAAAATGTATTTGTTTTCATCTATCTTTTATTATTCTAGACAGCCTGGTATATACATTTGTAAACAGTATTATTGAAAGAAAATTTCGGTGTTATATTTCGGTGCAAATACTTAATAAATAAAGTGAATGCGTAGTGAAAATATAACAAATTAACCATTAATATTTGATTAAGTATTAATATTATTCTAATATTTTATAATTCATAATTTATATTCAAAATTATTCTAATTTAATTAATATTATTCTAATATTTTATAATTCATATTTTATATTCTAAATTATTCTAATTTAATTAATATTATTCTAATATTTTATAATTTATATTTTATATTCAATATTATTCTAATTTAATTAATATTATTCTAATATTTTATAATTCATATTTTATATTCAATATTATTCTAATTTAATTAATATTATTCTAATATTTTATAATTCATAATTTATATTCAATATTATTCTAATTTAATTAATATTATTCTAATATTTTATAATTCATAATTTATATTCAATATTATTCTAATTTAATTAATATTATTCTAATATTTTATAATTCATAATTTATATTCAATATTATTCTAATTTAATTAATATTATTCTAATTTAATTAATATTATTCTAATATTTTATAATTCATAATTTATATTCAATATTATTCTAATATTTTATAATTCATAATTTATATTCAATATTATTCTAATTTAATTAATATTATTCTAATTTAATTAATATTATTCTAATATTTTATAATTCATAATTTATATTCAATATTATTCTAATTTAATTAATATTATTCTAATATTTTATAATTCATAATTTATTATTCAATATTTTATAATTCAACTAAAAAAAATAAAGTTATTTCATTGATATGTAGAGGCCCTCCTCTCAGTCTAGCAGCCTTAGTCAGGTATCTACTTTGTCTAGTTAGAAATCCGTTACTGCTAGTAGCCGAATAAATAAATTTGTAACATTTTTATGTATAATAAAATATTAGGAAAATTTTATTACTTATATATATATAATTAGCGGGGTTCCTATATGTTTCATTTATTCATTTCTTGTTAGAATATTTATAAACATTTAATATCTATTTCAATAATATTGAGTACAAAAGTAGATGCTGGGTAGTTAGAAATAACTCATAAATAAAAATAAAAATATAGTCACAAAATAAAATTTTTAAAAAATTACTTAAATGAACACATTTACATCTTAAATGAACACATTTACATCTTAAAAATTCATTGAAATGTGAACTTAAATTTTCAAGTTTATTAAAAGAAGGATTTCACAATTTGCACTGTTCACTAAATACCCAAAATCGTAACTGCATTTCAATCCGAAATTCAAACACAATGCGTCAAAAATAAAACGATAATAAATTTAAAAAATGATGATAAATGCTAAAATAAAAAGTGCTTAATATAAAAATTATGATATACACCTATCGTTTTTATAAAAATAAAACACTGTAAATGTTTTATTTTAACCTTTGCCTATTTATTTCAGCTCTGAATTCATCTTATATTATCGAATCTTAAGTCTCTCTCTCTATCTCTCTCTTTTTTCATTTTTTACTATTATTTTTGAATTGGTTTCTCCAGTTAAGAAAAGTTCTTTAGAGATAATTTTAATGCTTTCAGTTCATCAGGAATTTTACAACTAAATATAACACTGAATAAAAAGGAACAACAAAAAGTTATATTTTTAAAAAGATACCCCAATTACATTCAATTATCAAAAAAACGTCGAATTATTATTATCAAAATCCATTTATTCATTAAATTAACTATCCGTGCATATATAATGTTTTATTCATTTTGAATTAGATAAACCTTTAAAACAGATATTTATATCCATTTTTAATTTAAAAATTATCACTTTTTCTTTCTAAACTCATTATAGACCTAATTTTTTATTCGAATTTATAGATAGATAGTTTTTGTCATTAAGATTAATTTCTAATATATTAAAAGATAAAATCTTTTATATATAGAACGATTTTTTAAGCAAAAAAAAAAAAAAAAAAAAAAATCCGAACAGACAACAAACAAAAAAAAACTTACTTTCAGGAGGAAGCGACCGGCGAAAACTTGAAATTTTCTGTCCACTTTAACACACATATTGATATCAAAATTCTTCATTTGAAGTTAAAAATTAAAAATCAAAAATTTCGCTGAGCAAACGATTAGAGGTCAGGGAAGAATTAAAATTGAGTTAAGATTTCTATTTTAGATTATTAAGAACCACTTCTTAATATAATGACAAATAACATTCAAACATCATGTCGCAGAATATAATAAAACAATTCTATTTTAAAATGAGCGATTATTTGTTTGATTTTCATTGATATATTTGTATTCAAACAAATAAATTCAGCTACCCCCAAGTCACAGACACCAAATAGGAACACAAGTTTGCTCTTTTTTTTTATTACTACTATTATTTATTTATTTTCTTTATTAAAACAAGCTATTCTGCAAGAACTAGCAATGTTTTTATTCAACAAATGCACAACATCCTCCTTCAAATTGTTTTTCTTTTAATTCCCGAAACCGAAGACAAACATCACTGGTTTCAAAAACAGAGGCGAAACATTCGACCGGTTTTAAAAGTACAATACCAAAAAAAGTACAATTAAGGGGAACAGGTAGTAATAATAATCGTGAATGGATACAAAAGCATAAATGACTCTGAACAATTAGTCACGCCGTCTTTATTATGATGATGCTCTCTCAGAAAACGTTAAAATAAAGAGGCATATAAATAAGAATAAGCTACTCGAAAACTGCTTTTCCAATGAACCCAAAGAAAGGAAAAGGTGCCGCCATTTTGAATTAAATGTCACATAAACAAAGGTTAAAACACATAACCCGCAGCGCAGTTTATTTAAAGAGTCCCATACGTTACGACGGGCCATAACCTCGAGGACCTCAAGAGCCATGTTTCGGAAGAACAGGTATAAAATAAATTATAAACAAAAAAAGAGAGCTCGCTCTTAAGAGCCAAATTGCACAGAGAGATAAACACTATGGTTTGCTAAAATTTTTCACCTGGTCAAGTTCTCCCCGTTTTCAGCCTCCCCCCCCCCCAAAGCACTTGACGGTGCAGAAATAAACTCGGTGACGATGTCTGCAAATTCACCCCCAAGAAACACTCCTTTTTTTCCTTTTCTTTTTTTCGTTCCCCGTCTTCTCTCTTTTTCCTTCAAGAGCTCATTTTACGCTTAAGAGTGCATAGCTGTTCACGTAAAACAACGCTATTCCATTTTTTTTTTTTCTTTTCTTTTCTTTTCTTTTCTTTTACCGGTATAGGGGAACGTAAACCAAACACATAAGGCATCTTTAAGTCTTTTGTTTTTACACGCTTACGTTGAAACAAAAAAAAGCAACAACAAAATGTATCAAAATTAGTTATTTGAATATATACTCACATAAGATTTATATGAGAAAATTTCAATATTTATTTAAATTTCAGATTTAAATATAAAGAAAACATTTACAAACCACATTTTGTTGTTTAGAAGAGAAAGAAATTAATTTCACACAGCTCAAGAATTAAACTTCTAGATTTTATGTAGATTCCCTCTTAAACTGTAACGGTATAAACGCTTTTTACTTTTATTCTAAATTTTTTTTCAATTAATTTATACATATGTTACAAACATATTAACGAAAAAATCTTAATTTGAGCTTCAAATTTAATTATTTATCATATCAGCAGGAACAATAATGAAAAATCTTAAAACCTATTTTAAAATTTAATCATTTATTATAATAATAATAACATAAAAGAAACACGAAGAAGTCGGCTCGATTTAAATGTTGTTTTTTAGAAAAAAAATAAACCATTCTATAAATTACCGATAATAATATCTGGTACAATATTTTGTTTCTATAAACAAAATCATAAATATAAAAATCGACTACAAAAAAATGATTGGCCTAACTTAAGAAATGAATTAAAATAAATAAAACATTATTACAGAGTTTACAGGATATATTTCCTAATATATTTGATGTCTTAAAGGCTTTTATAAGATTCCATAAAAAAATCCTATGTAATTAAAAATTCATAAAAGATTTTACTAAAAATATACAAAAAAATGCATAACACAATGAAAAGTATTGTTGCAAATTACGTATAAAATTATTTTGTAAAATTTGTCCACTTTAGCGGGGAGGGGGGGGGATCGGAAATGAAATTGGTCTTTATTGAAAAGACAATTCTTTAGCGTTTTAAATTTTTTCATTAGAAATTATGTTTAAGAAATAACATTTTAGAAAGTTGCAGTCAAATTTTTTCTCACTTCTTAATTAATTATTATTGTAATTAAAATTTCGAAAAATTCGTTACCAGGATCACATTTCCACCTTTCAAATTATGTTTGTGCATCATATGGTAACTCTAGGTCAAACCGATTGCCTGCAAATCACCGGTAGACACACACATTCATTTTTTATAATTAGTATAGATTGTTTCTGTAAAATTTAACTGGCGCAAAAAAATCTAAAAGGAACTGAGATTAATTATGGCTTTCTTTTTCTTCTGAAATTACAAGTTATTTTTCATTTACCACTTGTATCCGTTTCTTGTTAAGGCCGCACATTTATCAACTCACACTCACTATGGAATTACAAAATTAAGACACCATAGCTAATTCGGAATGTAAATCACGCCATTAGTGGTAAAGCCGATTTCGATCTCAGATTGATTACAATCATTGAAAAAAAAAAGGCTAAAATTCTGCCAAGTCGTTAACGGTTTCTTTGAAAATTTTTACAAGGAAATGCAACTAGAATCAACACACATAAATCTGTGATTTCTGCCTAGCAGATAATATCAGGGTCGAAATACGCCGCCAAATTGGAACCTATTGTTCACCCAAGGGTTGCCATTCCAAATTATTGCGTGCTGCTAGCTGACTTCTGCACCTAAAAGGTTTCAAATAATAATTTCACTTTTTTTCCCCACTATTTGTCGATTTATAGTGTGTGTTTTTTTTCCTTTGGTATTAGACTTATTTCCTTTCAGATCTATAGCATTTTTTTAACTGTTTGTTTTGCTTCTCTTCTATCCTTTCATAATGTCGGAAAAAAATATCACATTCTCTCCTCCCTCCAGCAAACTTCTTCCTTGTCGAACCGCTGCTAGACCATACAAACACACCCATCCGAGTTCTAAGAACGCCATACTGTTATGACTACGAAAAAACCGAACAGAATAAACTGAAACCGCAACTGTAATATATTTTATACACACGCGCGAATAAAAGTATAAAGCGAGTATTGCACAGTGCATGGCATGGGGTAGCTTTAAGGTTCATATAATTTTTATATTTATTAACATTCTGTATTTTTTCAAATTTTTAACGAATATTTTAATATACAAAAGTTAAATCATAATTTATTGTGTCATAATATAATACAGATTTACAAAACAGAAAAAAGATTTAGAATGAAAATCCAACAATAAAATTATCTAAACGATTAAAAAAATTAACATTAATGAAACTGACAATTTATTTTCTTAAGATAAATTCATAGAATGTAGCCAGCACCAATTATGAGTATACTGATTACCTTAACTGCTAATGTTTAGTTTTGAGCAAACTTATTCATCCAAAATAAGAACACGAAAAATGTAAAAATTCTTGATTACGAATTTTTCAAAATTGTAATAGAAAATTCAAAATTTTAATAAAAATATTTCATTCTTAGGTACAAAATAAAATTATTTTTTAACCATTATCGTTTGGTATCAATTTACAGAAGAATGAAAGAAAAAGAATTCATCGCTAAGAAAAAATTCGATTACTCTGTGTTTTACATATTTTCATATTATGAAATTTTCAAATCAAATTCTACACCACCATTTTCGAACAAATAAATGAAATCAATTAATACGACTTGGCCATACACCACCAGCTTAATAAATTGCATACCATATTTCTTCTCTTCATCGTCATCATTTTGACTTCTAACACACGCGAAAAAGTTTAATGTAAATTTTTTTTTTAAATGCAATTTTGCTTTTATGCAAAATAAAAACAGGAAGGTCAATTGAGTAATTTATGTCACGCTAAGCACGACTCTAATTTTTAAACGTGATTTCTTTTAAGTAATAGATTTTATTCAACCATAATTTATCTATTAAATATTGTTTATTTCATGACATAAAATTATGAGTCTTTTTGCCTTTAATAGATTCTGTATGACTGTTTTCCCATCTGACTGGAGGGATGCTGGTTGATTGTGGTGTTTTGCATATTAGAGGTTTTGTTTGATTACTTTACAAACTATGGAAGTGAATTCTATAAAAGATATTCTATTTATGAATGTTCTAACATGTATTTTTTTTATATATAGTTAAGAGACTAATTCTTAAAATACAGCACAAACATAGAAAAATATAGTCTGGGTCCCCCCCTATAGAATGAGATAAATACAATTTTCGTTTTCATTTAACAGAATGTCAGTGTTGAAGAAAATGAGCAACGGTTTGATTTGATTTAAAAATCATTTCTAAAAAAAACCGATAAGAAAACATCAAACAATAGTTTAAAGCCTTCATACTCATTTTAGCCTTTAGTTACTCCAAAACAGGACAAACAAATTCAAAGTATCCATCTAATTCTTGATTGGAAAAAGAAAAAAGAATTGAAACAGTGCAAAACAGAACCTGAGAGCTACCCCTCTCCTTATCTCTCTCCCCTCCAAATTTAGAATACTCAGATGATCAGTCAAGGCCGTCTTGAATGAGATGATGAGTCATCCAATGCATTATTTTATGAAATATATTCGTTGCAAGAGATCAGGTGCTATCTCCAATTTACAACTACACAATCTAATAATTGAAAAGCTAAGCCTTGACTATTTTAATCCAAATTTTAAAATAATACATTATATTTAGAATATACAGGTATGCTACAAAAATAATTAGTCATTCTAATATTCAATCAAATAACAATAATTCCACAATATCATCATTACGCGATTTTTTTTTTTTTTTTACAAAAAACTAGACCCTTCAGACAATAAATTCTAAAATATTTTATTTACGACAGTATAATATTGTAAAAATGTACTGAAATGAATTCTAATCACTGAAGAATCATTTTTTAATAACACACACAAAAAAAAAGAAATTTTAAGCATGAAGTAAATAAATTTAAACTTACTATAACTAATACAAAAAAAATTAAACAACATTTGAAATATAAATAAAATAATCAGCAGAATATCGCCAAAGGTATAACTGTATTATAATAAAACAAGGAAAAATTATGCATAAATATTTAAAATAAAAGCGAAGCAATCATCAAAATATATAAGAATAATCATTAATCTTTGAAGAATAAAAATATCAGTAGTTGGTTGCATCAGCATAATTTTTTTCCATCTCCATTAGAGTTTCCAATGAAGTCAAAAATTAAACAAAACAAAAAAATAGATAATAACGGCCAATTTAAAAGATAGTTGATATTTTGCTTATTTTATCTCACGAAAAAGAATAAGAAATATAAAATAAATAACTATGAGTTTATTAGACCATTATTCAATATCTGAGTCATTTTTACGTTCAAAATAAAACGCTACTGCTAAAAAAAGAAAATGTGTTTCCTTTAAATTTTATATTAAAATGGAATATAAACAAGTACTAAAAAGTGGGATAATTTTATTCCTTAATGAAGTAACGAACACTTTTGAAAATACATATAACCGAAATAATAGACATAGATTTTTTTCCACCTAAATATCAATTGAAAAAATCATCAATATCTGAACTAGAACACAAATATTTACTTAACAGCAACTGCAACATATAATTTGCTAAATTGGTGCCGTATAATTCTAAACATTTTTCAATAAGAATTCAGAACAAAGTTGTTACGTGGAACGCGATTGTTTCTTCTGTGTAAAATGCTAAAATATAATATAAGCTAATAATAATATAATACATAACAATGGATGATGTTCCTCAAAGTTATCAACCATTTTGAAAACGTATAAAACAAAAGAAATGGGAGTGAATCTTTCAATCCAAATTTCTACCAAATAGAAAGAACATTCTTTTAAATAGAACACGGAACCAAATAATCACTAAAAATGGTGCTTTTAATTCTAGATGTTTCCCAATAAATGTTTAATAGAATTGTGTTAATTCTGTATCTATACCAGAACTCCATTTGCACAATCTATAATGAAACCTTACGGCTAAAAATCACCGAATCATGTAATCACAAAATTATTACCATTATTAAATAACTCAACCGAGCATTACAAACGCACCTGTTCGCCAAATCATTGCAACATTTCGCAACACGTACAGCTACTGGGCGCGCACTTTTATTGTATGTAAACACGAAATTCTATTAAATATTATTGCTAAGACCATTAAAACTGTTAAGCTGTTGTTTACAAATCAAACACATATTCCGGTCAGTCGCTGCATTCGTATGATATTTTTCGTGGATACTTATTTTTAAGAATAGAACCTCAAAACGGATTTTTTATTTGATAATTAGAATTAAAAAAAAAGAACAATTAGAAAATAATGTTTAAAAATGACATACATGTTAAAATGAAAAGGGGGAAAAATTACATCAGACGAATAGTTCTGATGGGTTTTTTGATATCAGCCTTTCTTTCTTTTTTTATTTCTTTATCAATTCTGCGGAACGACATTTTTTAGAGTTGTTTTTATCTACTGATAAAATGGCGCCAAGGAAATTACTATATTTAGAGAGAAATTCTACTTCTCAACAACTAGCTTAAGAACTAAATCTCAAACAAATATATTACAAGCTAAACATCCCAATTTATAATTTTACATAAATTATCATTTAAATAAACATTGTTTCTATTTCTAATGCTTCTTTTAGAATAGTTTTTGGGAACAGTACAAAAATAAACAAAGATGAAAATAATTTTCATATAAATACTGAATGAGATTTTATGTTAATTTGTATCTCGTTTCATTTTTTAGATGAGGAATTTAATGAAGTAATTACAAAAAATGGTGATTTAAAAGTGAGGAAAAATATAATAAATATAAGGATTAAATTTTTTTAAAAATCACTGAATTATAAAAAATTTGTCGTTATTTAAATGTAATAAAGTGATGCCAAATTTCAATCAAATTTACAATTTAATACTTTCTGATGTTTATGCATATGATTGATGTTATTATCAATTTTGAATTTTTTTAATATCAATTTTGAATTCTTTTAAAAATATTTCAAATTCGTGAATACTTTTGAAAAGTAAAACACAAATCGAGAACTTTCGCTCTATATTTTTAAAAATTTGATTATAGCATCAAATTATTATGAATTATCGTTTCAATTCATTTCGTATTTTAAAAAATATAAAAAAATTATTCACATCTTAAAAACTGAAAAAACGCCCCGAAATATTTTGTCGCATCACTGCGTCAAAACCTCCTATGGCCATGTAAGGACAGATAAAATCTTCAATAAATACAAAATGCGATAATTTCAGGAGAAAAAAAAATTATTCAAGGTTTTCCATGGTTCACTATAAAGTTAAATACGATTATTTCAATAAATACGGATCACACAGATTTCTCAAAGGTGCTGACAGCTAAAACAAAAATTTCGTGACAAAACGAAATAAAATATACTTAAAAATGCGTCAACGTCCGCTGGGAAACTACAAATCTCCACCTGGCTATTATTCAAACAAACAAAAAAAAAAAAAAAAAATCCGATCACGGAACAGTCAAATAACGGCCCAAGAAAAAAAAGTAACTCACCTGTTATACCATTCCACTGCGGTACGATACCAGCAAGAGTTGAAAATCTTCCACAACCGGCCGGTGAAACAAAACTTATAAACAGCACAGTTTAAAAGAAAATCCTCAAGGCTTTGACACAAACTCCACAAAATATCCTAAATAATGATCGCACACAGAAGAATATAAGCAATTTTGTATCCACAATCGCAGAGTAATCCGTTGTTTTGATTAACTCGTACACGCACGAACAACACTATACAACCTCTCTTGACTCACGCTACGCTTCATCTGCAAGAATTTTTGACGGAACATGCTGCTGGTGGCCGCGCAGTCTGAGTGAATGGAGAATCGACGTCTGCGCATGGTGGGCGGAGTTCCTCAACCGGAAGTCACTGAGGAGGCATCTTTGCTTTCAGTTTGCTATCAGAGTCGGTAAATTCAGTCGGGTTTTCTGTGGCGTCTTGTGTTTTTTCTGGAAATCGGTTAATGAAGTGGGGTCTAGAGCGGATGAGGTCTATCGTCTGTTATTTACTGCGACTTGGATCACCCCCCCACTCCCACTTGTCTGTCAATCGAAAAGCAATTTTCTTAGCAAGGGAACTTAATTGAGGGAGATTTGTTCGTTAAAATATACTTGTTTACGTTGGTCTGTCATAGTTCCCCGATTGTGTTTACACGGGGGAGAGGTTGAAACAGAGATAAAATGCATTTTTTATGCGCTTATTTGTTTCGTTTGCATTTTTTCCTCTCCCTGTAACAGGAAAACTATCTAAAGTATCGCGACTGGTGAAATTTTATCACGAAAAAATTCAAAAGAAATTCGAAACTTTAATCTGAAACATTGTAATGTGATGATGTTTTGCGTTTCATTCGTCTGTCTTCATAATATTTTTAAATTCTTACACTTATTTATAGTAAAGATAAAAGGTACTTAAAATGTATATTTACTATCATCACAATGGATAGGAATATAAATCCAATAATTAATACAATGAAAAGTATTATTGTGAAATATACGTAAAATATTTTTAAAAACTATTAAAATTGGAGAATAAGCTGTATAAAAATAAAACGTATAGTTAAATAATTTTTTTTTTTAATTTGTGTAAAAATAGATTTTGGGCAATAGAATTCACCGAAGTTATCGAGAGAAAACGTTAAAAATTTCGATATATTTTTCATTAAAAATCTAGTTAAAATTTTGAAAAATAATTCTTAATGTGTTCCTGTCAACACAGAAATAACTACGTACCAAATTCGATCGCTCTCGATCTGCTCAGTCTATTGTATTGAGTGATTTTTGCACCATGCATGTTATACGACGCTTGATATAGTGCATAACGTAACTTCGCGTAACTCAAAATATTTCATACGACGCATCACACAACAGATAAGATAATATCACATAACGCTTAAAGCATGTCGTATGACGCAACACATAGCGCATAACGTAACATCACATTACTCATAAAACATATCATACGGCGCATCACATAGCATAATATCACATAACGCTTAAAGCATGTCGTAAGACGCAATTAGGGATTGCAATACCGGACCAAAATTTCAATACCGGTATCCGGTATTTTTTAGATCTTAATACCGGGATACCGGTTTTAATACCGGTATTAGAAATTTTAGAAAAAGAAAGAAAACAGGTGTTCTTTGTTTTATTTGCCAGTTTTATAAGCGAGTGTAAATATCACAAAAAATAATACGCAACTTATAAATTATAACAGTATATAAAGAATCACAAAAAAGTAAAGGAACAACTTATTTATTTAAATCACAAAAAAAATTGTAAATATCACTATTTACTCTGTAGTACTATTACAAATTTTTGAAATGTGATTTTAAAAAACATAATGCATCAATTGTACTGTCATATTGTTCTTTATTTTTTTGGTATAATACATCTATTACTCTTAATTGAATTCCATGACCATAGCACAATTGCTGATTTGCACCAATCAACTTTCCAACTTTCTTCATAACTGTTGCTCCATTTGTCGTTATGGATACCATATCTTCGTTCAGGGATAATCCATGTTTCGCTAATTTAGATTTAAGCAATTAATTAAGCCATTAATTAGCTAATTAATTTCGCCCATTAAGGAGACATAAAAACAAAAACGTATACTATTTTGCTGTGTTGGCGATCCCTGAACATATAGTGGAGACAATTTTAAAAAATTCTAGTAAATACCGAAAAACAGGTATTTAAACTTGTGAATACCGGTATTACAAAATTGCACAAATGGCACAAAATATCGGTATTCGGTATCCCGGTATATCGGTATTGCAATCAATAGACGCAATACATAACACATAATGTAACATCAGGTAACTCATAAAATATATCATGCCATGTATCACAAAACACATCACATAATGCTTAAAGCTTGTCGTACGACGCTTCACGTAATGCATAAAACATATCATACGGCGCTTCACATAGCGCTTAAAGCATGCCGTATGACGTAACACATAATGCATAATGTAACATTACCTAACTCATAAAACATATCATGCAACACATCACATAATGCTTAAAGCATGTCATAAGGCGCATCACATAACATATAATGTAATATCATATAATGCATAATGTATATCTCACCATGCATCACATAATGCATAAAATATGTCGCACGATGCATCATATAATGCATAACGTAACATCATATAATACTTAAAGCATTTCGGACGATGCATCACATGATACATAAAATAGTATCACATAGCGCTTAAAGCGTGTCATATGCTGCATCACATAATGCATAACGTAATATCAAATAACACTTAAAGCATGTCACATAATGCATAACGTAATATCAAATAACGCTTAAAGCATGTCTTACGACGCATAAACATAGTCTTGTTAAAAATCATCACTTCTCTTGCTGTTACATATACAAGGGAAATTCAAATGAAAAGGTACAAAACGACACTGTGGGTATAAATGAAGACTTTATCCAAAGTATACACCATAGGCCTGAGCACAACGATCTCATTGATTAATGAGCCGAAGGATTATTCCTTGTTCCCAGAATTCCTATGGCCGTGACGAGACCCAGTCCGTCATAGTGTCCTTGAGTTCGCCGTCCGAGTTGAAGCGCTTCCCTTTCAGATGTTTTTTCAGGGGACCAAACACATGAAAATCGACGGGCGACATGTCTGGGCTGTAGGAAGGATGGTCGAGCTGCTCCTACTTGAATCTACTACTACTAGGTGTGTGACCCTGGAGACGTGCGGACGCGTGTTATCATGGAGCAGAACCACACACACCGTGAGTATTTCATTTGAAAGTTCATGACGTTTAGGCAAGTTATCAATGGTCATGCCACTCCCCTCTCTTCCCCCTTTCTGTATTTTTGAATGATACCACTTAATTAAACCTTATCACTAAAGCCAACCTCAACAACTGGACCGCTTTCGCCATTTGTCTTGCACAACTAACCAATCAGAAAACTATTTTATTTATCACGCAAGTATTACTTAAAATAATGCTTTCATTTGGTGTGATAAGATGTGGTTGATTTACGTTACTAATATAAGGCTATCAAATATGATGGGGGAATAGCTAATCACTGGAAGTAGTTGTAGAATTAATTTTGATAGTTAAATATATTAAGAAAATTTTATTAAAACTATCCTGAAAGCAAGATAATATTTTGGAATATTATTACTAAGAGAAAAAAAAAACTAATAAGCACTATTTATATGATTTCATTCCTAAAATCTTATTCAATTTTAACTAGAATTTTTTAAAAAAAATTATTTAGAAATGAAATTCATAATTTCAAAAAAACTTTTATACTCCAAAATAAGAGCCACTTAAACTTGTGTATTCTCGGTTATCGGAAATTTTTCATGTAGTTTTTTTAATGATATCGTCCGTAATAAAAATCAGTAAAAAAAAATCTAATCTAAAAGAAGTACCACTTTCTTAAAAAAAAAATTGTATAAATCTGTACTGCTTATTAGAGAATTATGCGCCAAATTTCATCCATCCAGCTCGAAACATTCTCACCGCTATCATGCTGATAGACACAGGAACATAAATAGCCATAGGGAGCATTATCGCTTCTTCTTCATCTTTTGTAAAATCTTAAGTTCAAAAATTCTGACAGTTACAGTTGATTTTCTTTACACAATCTAGATATTTAAAATAAATAAATAAAACCACTAGGAGTGGTCACCACAAAAATTTCTCGCACACTCTCTAATAAAGGGTTACCTCTCCCCCCCCCCCGCGCCTCACAAATAACCAGAATGCCTTGCATGACATAAGATAACAATAGTTTCGAAATTTTTGGTATAAATCTAGCATTTTCACAGAATCTACGCCGGCGTCCTGGCATAGGGGTAGCGCGTCTTCCCCGTGATCTGGGCGTCCCGGGTTCGAGTCCCGGTTTGGGCATGGTTGTTCTTCTGTTGTTCTATCTGTGAGATGTGTGAATGTGCCCTCCTGTAAAAAGGGGTTGTGCAAGCGAATGAGTGATGCGTGAGTAGCAAAGTCGTACTCTTGGCCCTAGTTGGCGCTGCTATAAAAAATAAGAGACGTCCCCCTCAGGCTTAAATCACTGTCTTCGTAACAGCGGGCTTGTCAGTGGCAAGTGCCATAAGAAACAAACAACAGAATCTACCGTATGATCTTTGGCGATTTTTTGGCGATTAATCCGTGATATTTAGCAATTGACACTCGAAAATTGAATTATGTTGTTGGTTGTTTCCAACCAACTGAAACCAAAATTTAGCATAGAACTACAAGAATAATAACAAGATCAAATACCGAATTTCATATATTTAAGTCATTGCATTTTTGAGTTAAAGCTTTGACATGCTTGCGAAAGTACAGACAGATAGAAAGTCAAACGCTTGACGGACTTGGTTTCAAATTTGAAAAGCATCTACCAAATTTCATCCATGTAGCTCTCTCTTTTTTTGTTTCGTAGTTATCGTGTTCACTAGTAATCGGAGAACCAAAAACCTTACCTTAAACCGGCTACTCCGACTCGCCCTGAGGCCCACGGAAAAATCTGAATGACCAGACCGTCGCAATAGCAACATTGCTAGACCTAATATCGAGTCTTAAAAACCATCACCGGCCACGGTACAACCTTTCCCTTGGGAAGTACGTCCCATCATCGGTGGGAGAGCCGAGCTCCATCTTTTTCTATACCCACCAAGTTAATGAGCACCAATCACCATGTCGGAAGCTTCTGTACCATTCCCCGTTTCCCAGTACTGATAAGACATTTACAGCCAGCTGCGTCGTCGCTGTTACTTACTAAACTCCTCGAGATAGCCAGATGGCGGATCTTTTCACCTGGGTAGTCTCGCATCTATTCATTAGCGACTACAGTGAAAGACCACATGCGGAATTCCTCGTCCAAGAGGTATTGATAGTACCTTCAAAGAGAAAGGGGTGTCCAAACATTTGGATGCTAGATGTTTCTCTTTGTGAAAGGACCTTCCCACGATCCATTGGCGCCGCTGAGAGAACATATTGCTGAACCCCGATTGACCGAAAGAGAGCTCAAATGACCAATGTAAATTAAGAGGCGGAGATTGTCGCCGAAATAAAGCGCGGATAATTTTTTTTTTTTTTTTTTTATGAGGAGAGAAGAAACGAATAGCAGGGGACTGTTGGACTACGCCCACGAGTTCGGAGTCCGAGAACCAACTGAGTTTCAAGAAAGCCTTCGACTTTGACTCCTATTACAGGTGTAAATAACTATTTATTTAACCAAGATTAGAACAAGTTGTTCTTTTGTATATATAGGGCTGTAAAATAAAAAAATTTCTGGAAATTCTGCTTTGTTATTTGATCAGTCTAGATCAAGACATTACACTTCTCATGCTCAGTTGAGAGGTTCACCCGGGGGGAGATTCGGAGAACCAAGAAGTCATATTTATTCTGAATGGATGGATTTCGCTAAATATTTGATAATAATCTATAAATTTGATGTAGTGATTATATGTCATATTTCTCACTCTAGCTAAACCCGGTTTTGAGTTATCTTTGTCGCAGACTGACAAATGCCAAATGTCAAAAGGTCTAAAACGTGCATGTTTATTAAAAAATCGAGTTCGAACTTTTTGACGATTACAACATTTTATACTTTATATGCGAGTTCTATACTTCGTTTACAAGAAACTAAAGAACAGCTTAAACTTTTAAAAAGGCAATTAAAAAGTTGTAAAGATAAATGATTCATTTCCCGACAGGTCATTACACACCATATCGATTAAGCTATCATCGCCGCTATGACGCAAATGTACCGTGGGAGTTAGGTGCCTAGATAAGGAGCTCTTTTTTCCGACTTACAAAGATTAATGGTAAAAGTTTCGGCAGATCGACTCATCGCTTTATTTGCTTTTAAAATGTTTTCGTCACCAACAGGCTTTCAATGTAAAAATGCACAGAACGAACTTTAATTTCAGTTTCAAAATAAAGGTTTAAAGTTAAGGATTTGAAAACGAAATTAAATAATCCAAATAGATAAAATTGTATCCTGTTGTAATCAATTAAAAAAGACTGGATTTAAGAAAAAACACCACTTTTTTATTTTATTCTAACGATTTGGGCATTCTACTCCGTACATGTGAACATGTGACTGTGGTGCACATAGCCACAGGGGATGAATTAAGCTTTGAATATACTATCTAAATGATTTTTTTATGGGGCATCAACTGCCATCAAGTTTGAATTGTGGAGCTATTCTTTTTGTGTTAATTTTCAGGGCTAAGATTTGGAGTCAGAAGTTATCTCTAAGATTTGGTAGAATTTTGTAAGATGAAAACGGAAAAGTATTAAAGAAACACCTCTGAAAATGAGATATGCCAGTTGAATGGAGCAATTTGTAGAATAAGCGTGCAGTGTTTCGCTGGAGAAAATATGTCCCTCCCTATGTTAATGAGGAGTACAATAAGAGAGAAGAAAATTGTCGCCATGAAAATGCATTGTGATCGGAACCAGAATAAATTAAAATAGATTTCCCATCTGTATGAAAATAAGTTGTAAGACCGTTTTAATTCTCTCCCATTGTCAAAATTTCTGATTATAACAGTAATTTTAAAATAAATTTAATTTTCATGAAGAAATGCTAATAATTCTAATAATCGGTTCTTTCCAATGTATTGGTAGCAGAGCCGATTGTGACCAGACACTTAATCATCAGCTTCCATGAAGCCCTGATCTATCATCTTGTGATTTTTTTTTTTAACTTTATATGATTCACAGGGCAGAAGATCTATGTACAAATCTAAAATTCATAATTCATCAGAGCATTTATTAACTCAAGTTACCTAAAAAAATAATTATTTAGTTCATTTAGACCATTTTAATAGCAGATATATATTACTAAAGGTTTACAAATTAGCTGTCAGGCCATGATTAGAGTGGATATTCTGTGCATTTTAAGCGATGTTTGCCTTAAATAAAACTGTTTTATTTAATTAATAATACAAATGTTGTAAAAGATCATAGTAAACTTTGCATTGCATTTATTTTTTTGTAAAATATTATATTTCTTATTTATTTCCTTTCATACAGACACATACTGAAAATGACACTTTTCAAGGTTTGCAATAATATTTGAGTTATTTTTTAATTTAAGTTTTTGTCAATGTAATGGCAACTTGTTGGTAAAAGCTATTTTTTTTTCCCATGCAAACGTAGCGGTTCCATGCAGCTTAAATTTTTATTTTTGTTTTGTACGAAATATATTTTTCAAAAATATGATTAAATAACTTTTCTTAAAAATTCAATAAATAGAAATTTAATTTATAGGTTAAAACATTGGTATCATTCAAAAGATTAATTTTTGAACTTCAATAAGATGTAAAAATCAATTCTGTGCTGTAAATATTTTCGGAAGTTGTAGCCTGGAAAACGTCGACATTTCGATTCATTTTTAATTAATTAAAATTCTAATTAAAAATTCAAAAAAATCTCACCTAGGTACATATTTCCGACTTCTAAGGTATATATCTGGTAGCTGTGGGTTAAAAGGTTTGCTTTGTAGTGCGCCAACATACACACACCTTCATCTTTATTATAATTATAGAAGTGCCCCTGTTTATTTAATATTTCGTGATTTAGTTCTTCAGTGAATAATTTTCAAAAGTGAATAATTTTTTAAAAGTTTTTTTTAAAACTAATTAGAGAACTTAACTGCTACAATGCATATTTAATATTAAAAGAAAAGGAGAAATAAAAAATAAAAAAAAACACACAAAATTTCTCATCGATTAAAACTTACGTGTATTTTAGATTCTATCAAAATACTGAAATATCTAATTCTGTGTACAGTTTGCATTAAAATAATTCATTTTTTTTGAAAATTTATTAATTTTTTTTTAATTAGACGTGTCATTATTTATTAAAATCACGCCTTCTTTGTTTATTAATTATGTGTCATTTAATAAAACTGCGAATACTCAAAAAAGTCTTATTAGCTTCAAAATGCTATTTTTCAAGTTCTACTCATTTTTCATATAAGTAAATAGAAATTTAAGAATAATTGAATTCTAACTGTGATCTCGTTAGCGTCGAATAAGCCAAGGTCCACTAGAAGATATTTTAGATTCTTTTTTAAAACTTCTAACTGTAAAATTGAGAACAGTTTCTTCAAAAAGGATCTCCTTCAGTACTTATGAAATCCGTTGACCCAAAAATTATACGACATAAATAACATCTCACTCTAAATTGCTGGATGTTTTTCATTTCTTAGCTTTTTCCCCATAAAGTAAATGATAAACGTTTACCAAGTACACATCATCATCCTCGCGCACTGCATTTTTCGATTTTTTTCGCAAAATCTTATTTTATTTTTTTTTTCTCAAGAGGATAGAGGGCGTCAACCCTAACTCCTTTCTTCCTTAGAAATTCAAGTAAATGCTATATTTGCCAACACACCCACACTCACATATGCAAATGCCCCTGCGTGCACATAAACCATAAATGCTGTGCTTTTCTTCCCCCCAAACAGAGCACCAGGCATTTTTTTTCTCTTCCCCTTTCTTTCTCTCGGGACCAGAAAACAAGTCACGGCTCACCATTTTTTAAAGCAGTTTTTTTTTTTTTTTTTTTTTTTTGTGGGTCGTATGAATAAGAAGTTAGTGTAAAAATTCGTGTACAGTTCGTGTCTAAGAGCGTGTAAAAAAACACAAGACTTGCGTTGTGTTAAAATGACCGTAGCCCCATACCCACGACGGAAAATAAACATATCTTTATAGAGATTTTTCTCTTAGAAGTGAGAAATTTCGAGAAAAAAAAAATCATGACTTGGGAATTTTATTGTTTGTTTGGGCCTATTTTAGACACATTTTCAGAATTCATTCATTCGAAATATCGTTTTTTCTCACCAAACGATAAATTGGTGATGTTTTGAATATAAATACTCTAAGCGAGCAATCATTCATTCCGTTAGGTATAGAATGGAAATTAGTAAATTCGAATTCGTAGTTTACTTTTTCTCTGAACCCTTAAATGGTCTATTAACGCAGTTTTAATAAAAATATATTATTTTTAATTCGAATGTCTTTTGGCTAAATCAAAATCATAAGTAAAATATTATTTTGTTGCGCCTTTTTAGAATTCATTTTATCTAAATATTGCTTTTTCTCACCAAATGTTTATATGGCGCTGTTTTGAATACAAATATTCTAAGCGAGCAATTATTCATTCCGTTAAGAATAGAATGAAAATTAGTTCAATCGAATTCGTAGTTTACTTTTTCTCCGAATCTTGAATGCTCTATTAACGTAGTATTAAAATAATATTATCTTTGCGAATTGGTTAATTCAAATTCCACGTTTACTTTTTTCTCTAAACCCTATATTCTATTTACGTAGTATTACTAAAATAATATAAACTTTAATTCGAATAAATTTTTGTTTATTCGAAATTAAAACTGAAAATTTTAGTGTGTTCCATATTTCTAGAATTCATCCACTCGAAATATCGTTTCTTCTTATCAAATGTTTATTAAAACAGACTTGAAAATAAACACTCGAACAAACAAACATTCAGTCTGAATGGAATGGGACATGGTTAAGTGGAATTGGAAGTTTACTTTCCTTCTGAACCTTTCAATGTATTATTAGCGTAATATTAAAACAATATCACCATAAATATTTTTTACTTAATTCGAAATTAAAAGTAAGAATGTTATTGTTGTGCTGCACTTTCTTTTAAAATTCAATTACTCTAAATATTGTTTCATGTCAACAAATATTTATTTGACATCATTTTAAATATAAATTCTCCAAGCAATCAATCAGTCATTCAGCAATGAATGGAATGGAACTTGTTCGATTAGAATGCTTTTAATTCGAATTAATAGTTTAGTATGTTCTTTAAAACCATTACTGTTTTTATTTCGAATATATATTGGTTAATTCGAAGTTAAACTTAAAAATTTCAAATAAATCCTTTTTATGCCACAATTACATTTTTTAATTTAAAAATATTATAACCTTGGTTCTGTTTTTTAGGTTCGCGAACCACATGAGGATTTTATTGTTGTATAATACAAAAAAAAAAAAAAAAAAATAAAGCCAGTGGGATTGGTCTTCCAAAAACTTTCTTGCAAACTCTTTAATAAATTTGTCGTGCTAGCGAACGCCTTGCTTGGCACTGGCGCACAATAGTTACGGAATATTTTTTCGGGTGAATTTAGCCTTTCTACTGAATCTGTCGTGTCATCCTTGGCGAGTTATTTGGCGATTAATCCTTGACATGCCCTTAATAGTATCCAAAAATCGAAAATCGTTAGAGCATTTTCCCCAACCGATTGAAACAAATATTTGACACAAAACTGCACTTGTAATCACAAAAATCATATCAAATTTAACATATTTAAGTCATTGCGTTTTTGATTTCTCGCGTTAACATACATCTGAAACTACAGACCTACAGACAGTCAATCCGTAGTTGGATTTGGCTCAAGATGTGATAGGTGACAACATTATAGATGTTAAATCTGTGCACCAATTTTACATATCTAGCTCTCTTCGCTTTTTAATTATCGTGTTAACTCATATTCGAAAGGCCGGACAGAGGGACTTCTGAACAGATTTTACTCAAAATTTGACAGAAATATGCAAATTTGGTTTAGAGACCATATACCAAATTTCAACCATCTAGCTCAAAAAAGTGTTTTTTCGAACTCGGGGAAGTCTAATACGTGGGGATTCATCAAAATCGCGATGACGATTACGATATTTTTTTCGATACTACATATTTGAGAAAGTAAAAAACAATCAAAATTTTAAATATACTTTTAATTCCTAGGGTATGAATTCCGCATTTTATTTTTTGATTGTACAATTACTGTAATCAAAATAATTTGTTTGTTTAACGAAATAACTTATTTACTTCACTTACAATTTTGAATAAAAAATTAATTAATTAAAATTATTTACCAATAAATAAAAAGTCGGCCTCCTAACCTAGGGGTAGCGAGTCTTCCCCGTGTATAGGCGCTCCGGGTTCGAGTCCTGGTTCGGACATGGTTGTTCTCTTCCTTGTGTTCTCTCTCTGTGAGGTGCATGAATGAGACCCCTTTAAAAAGGAGTTGTGCAAGCGAGTGTGTGTGTGCTATCTTCATTTGAGCTAGAAGTCAGACTTCTGCCCTCGGGTGCTCAGGGGTCTTTACCCTTAGAAGCTACTGCACAAAAATTTGGCTGAAATAGTCACACGACAAAAAATATATAAATAAATAATTATAGTGCAAGTTCGTCTAATTCGAAGCCGGAAGCAAAATAGACTATAATAAAAATTCAAATTAAGAAAAACTGCAGCTAAAGATATACAATTTTTGACTAAGAGTACAATTTTTGAGCGAGAAATTACATTACAGATTTTTTTTAAATATTTAACTCTTTTAATTAATTATTCGTCATTAATTAAAAGTTAAATATTAAAAGAATTAAAGAATTATATATAGTAATTATAAATATTTATAGTTAGTGTGGTTTTAGCAATTTTAAAATTAAAAAAAATTATAAATAAGTAAATAATTTTAATAACCAAAAAATTACAGCACTTTGAATATAACAACTGTATAGTTACACTTCAAAATTAAATATTAAATATTAATTTAATTAAAATGAATTAAAAGAGCTAAAGAGTTATATATAGTAATTATAGTTAAAACATATATTAACTATACTTAGTGTGGTTTTATCGATTTTAAAATAAAAAAATTCTATAAATAAATGAATAATTTTAATAACCAAAAAATAGCACTTATAGCACTTTGTATGCAACAGTTATATAGTTACACTTCAAAATTAACAGTAGAATTCACACTTAATGTAAGAAAAAAATTTTAAAAAATAGATTTTTTTTTTTTTTTTTTTTTTTTTTTTTTTTGTCTAAATGAATAATTTAGATAGAAAAGAATTCTTCAACTGAATTAAGATACTTCAAAAATTACACATTTTGGATCATTGAAAATATAAACTGCGATCGTTTTTAACAAATGAAAACGATTTCTTATCATTTTTTAACTCTGACTTTTATTTAATGAGAAAAATTTTTGTTATTGATTTCACAAATAATAAATTTACAGAACCGGAGAAAAAAAATTAGAATTAGTGATGAATTTCAAGTTAATAACTTATGAATTAACCAAATCTCACTGTAAAAAATTCTTTTGTAATAAAATATTATATAATTCTCAATTTATCAATCACGAACTAAACTAAGATTATATTCGAACTGCTATTATCAGCCAGCTGCTCTTCAAACCTATCCAGAAAGAGATAATTTTCCACTGTACCGTAAGACTCCAAACTACATAAAGTTAGTTTTAACTCCTGTGTATGCAGTAAAAGAAAATCGGTTTGCGTTGTCTATTATTTTCTTTTTACGGTGTCATATCCTGTCTCCTTTTTTTATGTATTTTTTATCCGCGCATTATTGTGTCTTCCCGTCTTTGTCCTCAGCCAACAACTCTTATCTTAAACGGCGCTGTACGACTATGCTTATCCACTTCAACCTGCTGATAAGGCTTCCAGATCGTTGAGCTGTTCGATTGTGCTTATCTTTCGACTGCTCGCACCGCTGAATACAAATCGGAATACTACGGATGACTTCAGATACTTTGGATATGCGGATACTTTGGGCTAGAGCTCGCTGCAGTGCTATTCAAATCGATTACCTCGCACATTTATAACGTTTACATACATATTACAGTTCAAAAGATGGCCTTATAAATTTGCTAACATAAAATTTGGTTAAACTATCTGCTGTACCTGTCATTATATGAAAAACCAGTAGAAGTGGTCTCCTTAAAGCTTTCTTGCTTTCCCTCTAATTAAGACCCTCGGGGGGGGGGGCACCTCGAAATGAGGATGAGATGCTTCCGGCATGGTGGTTGGATCTCACCACCCTGGAGGGTACACTAATAGGTGGGGGATCTGGCTCCTCCCATCGATGACGGGACGTACTTCCTTCGGGGAGGGTTGTACCGTGGCCGGTGACGGCCCTTAGGACTCAACCACAGTTCCCGCCAATTGCTGTTGCGGCGGTCCGGTCATTCAGTTTTATGGTTTAAATCCGTGTGCCTTAGGGCGGGTCGGAGAGTTAGAAGGTTGACTTCCCTCTAATTAACTTATCATGCCAGAGAACGCCTTACATGGGATTGGCGTACAATAGTTACGAAATATTGATTTTTGGCTTGAATTTAGCAATTACACTGAATCTATCGCGTCATCTTCGGCGAGTTATTTGGCGATTAATCCCTGACATGCCTAAATAGTATATAAAATTCGAATTTATGTTTTAGATATGTTTTTCTAGACCGATTGAAACAAAGATTTGAAACAAAACTGCACTTGTAGTCACAAAACCCAGAGATCAAATTTGATATATCTAAGTCACTGCGTTTTGAATTATCGCGTTTAAATGTTTCTGAAAGTTCAGACCGATAGACAATCGATCCTGGGTTGAATTTCTCTAAAAATTTTATAGATGTCTATTATATAAATGATAAATCTGAGAACCAAATTTTATCTATGTAACTACCTTCGTTTTGTAATTATCGAGTCAATTTATATTCGGACAGACGGACTTCCTCTCTTCAGATTTTACTCAAAATTTGACAGAAATCTGATGGGGAAAATGGATAGAAATCTGAATCAAATTTGGGGTAAAGTTTCTGTACCAAATTTCAATAGTCTAGCTCTAAGCGTTTTTAAGTTATCTTTGTCAGACAGACAGACAAGTATTTCCAAAAAATGTGTTTTTTGAACTCAAAGAGGTCTAAAAACAGAATATTTGTGAAGGACAAGCCGTTTCAACAAGAGCAATCAAATTTGGCACACATATATTTAGGAAGGCAAAATGTGCACTTCGGAGCATTTTTAAAAATTTTAATTAATTAAAAAAACTAATCGAAATTTTGAGGTTTTTTCGAGACAATACCCGAAAATATTAATGCACCATAACTATTTTTTTATGCCGTTTCAAAATTTAATGAAATTGTCTTCTTCATAATGTCATTTCAATAAACGTGCAAATTTTTCCTTAAGTTTTTAAACTTTAAAAAAAAAATTATTTTTTGCGTAATTTCAGACAGTAAATTACATTGTTCTCTGAAATTCAAACCATTTTCATTGTTTTACCAAACATTTAATTGATTGATTTTGCTACCATTGTTGAAAGCTAAAGAAGAAAGTTGTGTTTAATATTTGTGTAATTGATAAAAAATAAAACAATGAAGCCATTGTAACTCAAAAGTTAGAAGAGAGACAAAAGTTAGAGACTACGACTAATTAACGATTACGATTGATTAGAAACTACGATTTTAATAGTTCTAAGATGTAATGAAACAGGTTTCTGCTAGAAACATTTCATGTACACAATGGATAGGATATATGTTAGATTACTAAAATACCGCTGGTTTGATATTTAGGATATTTAAAAATAATTTGTTGACAAAATTATGAGTATGAAATTATATATAAGAAACTTAATTGAAAAAAACAAAACTAATATCCTGGCGAATTAGCATAGCAGTTAGTAATAAATAAACGTTTTTATTCATATGCAAGGAAATAATTAACTAATAAATTACGGCTAATTTTTAAAAAATTTTATTACCTATTTTTCTTTATTATATATATATATATATATAATATTACAATATATATATTAAAAAAAGAATTAAAACCCGTATCTTTACAAAGTTATTAAAATAAAAATTTAATTAAAATAAAAATGTAACTTTAAATTAACTTTTTATAAATCTTTATAAAAAGTAATTAAAATTTAACAATTAATTAAA
Organism: Argiope bruennichi; assembly: GCF_947563725.1. Classification (NCBI taxonomy): domain Eukaryota; kingdom Metazoa; phylum Arthropoda; class Arachnida; order Araneae; family Araneidae; genus Argiope; species Argiope bruennichi. Next base: position 113,799,224 of record NC_079156.1, read on the forward strand.
ATTAAAAATTAATTAATTTTTTTTTATAAAATTGTGAAAAAATAATAAAAAAAATTAATAAAATTGTGAAAAATTAATAATTTTTTTTAAAAAATTGATTAAAATTACAAACTAATTAAAAAATTTAGTAAAATTGTAGAAAAATTAATTAAAATATCTAAAAAAAATGGATTTAAATTACAAATAAATTTGAAAAGTTTATTAAAATTGTAAAAAAATTAATCGCAATTAAAAAAAATAATTAAAATCCAATTAAAATTGCAAAGTATTAATGAAAAATTAATTATAATTGTAAAAAAATAATTAAACTTCCAAAAAAAGTAAAAAACTAATTAAAATTTCAAAAAATTATTAAAAATTGTGAAAAAAATAATTAAAATTAAAAAAATAAATTAACAATCATATCATTAGCATTTGATTAAGTCAAAAATCCATTGAAATGTAAAATTGAATTGTCCTATTACATAAAAAGAAGGCCTTCATAATATACACGCCTAATGTGGCAATATATCGAAATCCACTACTGGATACCAAACAATTGAATCTATAGAATTAATTTGACCAGTATATAACCGAGAAAGAGCGCAGCAAAAATAATTATAAATCTTCTCGGGGAAGTTGAATTTTGTTTCTTGGCTTTAACTTGAAAGCCCTATTCCATTGGCATCCCATTTATTAGAGGATAAACGTGAAAAGCTTCACAAAGCGCCTCTTTCGACCGCCATTTCAATAAAGGGCGTAACATTCTTTTAAATGCCTGCCCTCGCGGATGGAATAAATACCACGAAATAAAAGGGGGAAACAGATGAAAATAGCAAAACAAAGAAGAAGAAAAAAAACAGCACTCTTTTTTATGTTTTTATTTTCGATCTTTGTCCTGAAACCATTTATTGCAACAAAAGAGTTCCAACTTTTCAGGATGTGCGTACAATTTTGGAAAGATGTCTGCATAAAACTGAAATTGTTTGAATACGTGTCTCGTCTTTTTTCAACTCCCTCTGTCGTATAAGTCTTCCAGTAATTATGCTATTGAACGCCCACCTGTTAAAAGGGTTAACATAACTTCTGGATAGTAAATAGGTGTACAAGAAATTTTTGTCGAATTTAAATTCAAGAAGCAAATCCTTTTAAATTTATTGTTTCTCTTTTACTTTTTGAATATTCAACCATAGAAGTACCGTATAGTTTGACCTGTATTTAAAATTTGATACGCGAATGACACTAGCAGTTGTGATTCGTAGCTGTAATATATTGTAGGATGTCATTTTACCCATTAAGGTCATTGACCTTATGTGTCATTGGTATCTCTTCTACTAAGTAATTAAACTGCAGTCAATGTAGCATCGAAATTAGATGACACCCCTCACAGAAATGTCAAAACAACTCACCCCACCTTCCTAAAAAACACATGTACTCAGTGCAAATTGATTATCAATAAAGAATTTTGTAAGGTCCTTAATTCAATCAATGCCTCAATTTATTGCTACATAAAATATTCATTCAAAAAGTAGTAAACAATTTCTCATCTTAAAGAATGTATTAAATGTGTATTTCATTTTTACTTCCACGCATAAGTAATATAGAGAAAGTAAGTATAGCAATCGTTAAAAAATTTGAACTCAAGATTTTGACGAACCTCCGCGTTTTAGAACTTCCTGAGTTGAAAAACAGATTTTTGGAAAATGTCCATCTGTCTGCCTGTGACAAAGATAACTCTAAACCACTTTGAGCTAAAAGGATGAAATTTGGCAGATGGTCTTCACAACATATTTACATTTCTATCAAATTTTGAGTAAAATATATTCAGAGGAAATCTGTCTGTCCGGCTGTTCGAATATAAGTTAACATGATAACTACAAAACGAAGAGAGCTAGATAGATAAGATTCGGTACATAGATTTAACATTTATAGTGTAGACATGTTCAGACAATTAACCTGTTGTCGAATTTTGAGCCAAATCCAAATACAAGTTGATTATCTAACGAATTGTACTTTCAGACAGTCAGACGCTTTAAAAACGCGATGACTTAAATATATCACATTTATGATTTTGTGACCACATGGGCAAATGTGTGTCAAATATTTGCTCCAATCGGTTGAGAAAAACATTAAAACTCGTTCTACAGATACTATTAAAAAAGGAGCCAGGGAGTCATCGAAAAAAAATTGCTAAGTATATTATCGATTCAGTAAAAATGCTATATTCACAATAAAGTTCAATATTTCGTAACTGTTGTACGCCAATGTCTTGCAAGGTATTCTCTAGTATAACACCTTTATTAGTGAGTATGCGATAAAGTTTTCGAGAGACTACTTACTCCCACTGGTTATTTAATAACTTTTGTTGTGCAGTAAATTTTTTCAAGAAGCTATAAAGCACTTGCTTTTTAAAAGTACCAACTTATTTATTGAAAATACTAGCCACCTTTGGCGACCAGCCTGTTCGCCAATCTTAATGCTCGTTAAAATTTTAATAATTAAATATTTTATGTAATTCCTACTTTAGTAGCTTCTTCATTAAAATATTTTAAAACTTCAAATTTCAATTTACTCAGAATATTAAAAAGGCCTTCAGTCATAACGTAATCTGTATCTCTCCAATTTTCTGTTAGCTCCCTTAGAATTTATCCTTTAAATTAAAGTGGAAATGATTAATTTGCAATTAATATAATAATATTTTTTACTGAAACAAAGCATTTTTTTTTTTTGTAATATGATTACTGTAAACGGAGTCACTAAGCATTTAAACCTTATGGGCACTAAAGAATATCTTTCTTAATTTATGTAATATCTCAAGAATTTCTCAACAAAATTTTTTTAGATTCATCTTGAGCAGGTATATTAATTAACAATGTTTCATTTTAAATGCATCAAACACTAAGAAAATAAACAGAATCGTTTAAAATAATCGGTCGAAAACAGGTTAAAAAAATTACTTAAAAAACGATGAACTTAAACTAACATAAATACAGTTTCATTACAAAAGCATACAACTAACCTAAAAATAATTTAAATCGAGTCCGCTTCCGTTGAAATGTAAACAATCAGAATACAATGCGCATGCGTGAATTTTCAACGCCAGTTACGGTAACGCAAATGCGTGAATTTTTCTACGCCAGTTGGAGTAACGCTATGTAGATGGGAAATTTATAATTTCCTTTAATCTGTTTTATTTTAATTCAAAAGTACTTCAGAATGAATCTGAAAGATCGATTCATTAACAATGTTTAATTTTAAATGCATCAAACATTAAGAAAATAAACAGAATCGTTTGAAATAATCGGCCGAAAAATGTTAACCCTAGCCTCATTGGTGTTGGGGAAAAAAAACTGAAGCCTTATTCATTTGACGGTGGGGAAAATGAAAGGATTTTTTTGGCGGGAAAGTTAGTTTTTAATTAATAATTAAAATTCTAATTAAAATTTCAGAAAAAGGGACCCCAGGTGCACATTCCCGACCTCCAAGGTATACATGTGCCAAATTTGGTAGCTGTAGGTCAAATGGTCTTTTCTGTAGAGCGCCAACACACACACACATTGAGCTTTATATATAAGTATAGATTATTTTTAGAATTATTGAAAAACTTTTTATCATAACTATTACCACTTTATTTATTCAAAAAACTATTTTTTATGCTTTATTTAAAAAAGCTGTCAGAGTTCCATTTTCTCCATTAAAAAAAAAAAAAAAACTCTCGAACCAATTTTCTGTTGCCCCAGACATGAATTGTGTAATAGAAAACGACCTCATCTGAATGACAGAGCAGAAAGTGGAGGGAATCTTCAGCAATCAACCCAATAAAAGCAGATCGAGGCTGAAGGACACGCCGATATAATATTTGAAATTGAAAAATGTCCAGAAATAAAATTTAGCGAGATGAATGATGGACAGTTACAACAGCGACTTCATTCGAAAGATAAGAATGCAGAAATGGATAGACAGACATTTTAGACAAATAATTACGGAATGAACAAAGTAAAATAAAAAAAAGTTTTTAAAAGCATGCTTTTATTTCTTTCTTTATTTATTTTTGCCTTATTTAAAAATAAAAATTACTTTTTATAATACAGGTATATAAACTTTATATAATGAGTTATATTATACAATAATGTAACTTTTATATAATGAGTACAAATGATGGACCCGATTTTAAAAAATCATATTTTCGAAACTACTACACATATTACAATAAGTGATACGTGTATTTAAAGAGAAATATACCAAGTTTTTTTCAGTTTCAAATGTCCGATGTGCTTCACGGCATACGTCCAATCTGTAATCCAATTGGTTCCAAACATTTTATAGCATTTTGTTTTGTCTGCTATCTTTGACGCATGACCCCACAAAAAGAAATCATTGAGACAAAACGTTGTTTGTTTACCCACCAATGCCGAAAACACTAACAGAACTTAAAGAACGCATTGGTGCAGCATTCAGAACCATTGACGGAGTGATGTTACAAAATGTTTGGAACTAACTAGATTAAGATTGGACGTATGCCGTGAAACAAGAGGGTTACACATCAAACATTTGTAACTGAAAAAAACTTGGTATATTTCTCTTTAAATTCATGTATCACTTATTGTAATATGCGCAGTAGTTTCGAAAATATGATTTTTTTAAAATCGGGTCCATCATTTGTACTTACTCACCCTGTATTTTTGGGAACCAAAAAATATATGAATTTAAGACAAGAATAGAAATAGTCTAGATGGAATTTCAGATACATCTCTCCTAATAATAAAATTGTATGACCATTGGATCTGGCCGCCAAATTTGGGCCTAAAAATATTTTAGACAGTGAAAATGTGTATCTAGAAGCGTTTTTTAAAAATTTTATTTACAATTTTAATCAATTAAATATTAAACGACATTTAGGCCTTTTTTGAAATTTTTTTAGAAGAAGAACCAGACCAGAAATTGCAACACACACACACAAAACAACTGTTGCACCATCCTAAAATTCAAAAAATAAAAAAAAATCTGATAATTTAATTATTAATATTTAGTATTAAGATATTGCATGGGGCTTATGCATTAACTACATCCCGAAGATGAATCCTTAAAGAAAGTCGCCAAACCTAGAACGCTAATTGACTCTTTTATAATTATTAACCCAAGAGACCTACCTTTCCCTCTATCTATTTTTTCCCCCTGTTTGTTGTAGTTGTTTTTAATGGCACTTGCCATGGACAAGCTCGCTGACGATGTCATCGATTTTAAGCCGAGGGAGCGTCTCTTGTTTTAGCAGCGCCAATGAGGGCAAGAATACATCTTAGCTACTCACGCATCACATTTGCTTGCACAGGGGGGGGGGGCACATTCACACATCTCACAGATAGAACAGATGAAGAACAACCATGCCCGAACCGGGACTCGAAACCAGGACACCGGCCTTTTCTCCCTTTTTGATATAAGTAGATAAAGAAAATATAATAATCGCCAAAAAATTCGAACTCGAGGTTTTGACGAATCTCCACGGTTTAGACTTCACCGAGTTCGAAAAACCTTTTTTTCGAAAATGTCAGTCTTTCTGTCAGAAAGATAAAAACGATTTGAGCTGGACGGCTCACATTTGCTTCACGGTCCTTACACCAATTTTTAGATTTCTATAAAATTTTGAGTAAAATCTGCTCAGAGGAAGTTCGTTAACATATATTCACTGTTCGAATACAAGTTAACACAACCACAAAACGAAGAGACATATATAAGATACAGTACTCAGATTTAACATCCCTAGCATATAAACGCGATAATTCAAAAATGCAGTGGCTTAAATGGATCGTATTTGATAAGGGATTTTGTTACTACAAATGCAATTTTGCGTCAAATTTTTGTATCAATCGGTTGTGAAAAATGCGTCTAAAATACAAATTCGATTTTCGGATACCATTAATGTAATAAATCGCCAAAAAAGATAGATATTTTTATATCTATCTTTTCACGAATATATTTCAGAAAAAAATGTGCCTGCCTTTAAAAAAAATTAAATTACGACAGGGGAATATTTTCGACTGAATCAAAAGTCATTTAAAATAGTTTAATATTGATACATCCTTTTATGGACGAATACTGAAATAAAAACTACGCTTTTGTGCCATATTGTAAAAAAATGGATACCAATTTTGAAGAAATAATTCTAAATATACTTGATGAAAACCTTTGATAACCTTGACAAAAAGCAAGAAATATAGTTCGATATCTTTTTAGTCAATATTAGATATTTCAGAAAAATATGTGCCTAGATTTAAAAAAAGTATTCAATTACGACAGGGGAATGATATATTCGCGTCAGTATTAAAAGTCTTTTATAGCTGAATTTTCATAGTTGTACCCTTTTTGGAGCAATACTGAAATCAAAAAAAAAAAAAAAAAAAAAACTATGATGTGACAAATTTTTTATGTCGTATCATAAAAAATTTGCAGCCAATTTTATAAAAAAGTGGCAAAAAACGTTCTAATTATACTTGGATGGAAAAAGCTGGATAAAAATCAGCAAATGCAATCCTATATCTTTTTAGTCGGTATTAGATGCTTCTGAAAAGACGTGTCAAACTTTTAAAAAAATAAGGTAAAAAGGAAATACTTTGTGACAGAACCAAAAGTATATTCATACCTATATATTCTTTTAGAAATAAAAGTTTAGCTTTTGTGTCACACCAAAGAAGAAAAAAATTGCAGCCATTTAACAGAAAACATGCTAATAAACATATGCTTTGAAAGATCTTGGCAAAAAATAGCAAATACCATTCCATATCATTTATTGAAGTCTTTATAGCTTATTGAAACCTTTTTCTAATCAAGAATCTCCTGGAACCCTCAGGAACTGTTCGAGACATCTGACGTCATTGACTACGTCACTCCCTGAAGGCCGTTGCCCAAGTAGGGCAAAAAAAGCGAACACCTTTATTATAGATTCGTACGTTGCTTTGATAGAATCCGTTAAGATGACTCAATGGAAGGTAGGCATGAATGTTCGAAAAAAAGAAGGCGGTGGCACGACACAGGTGGGCATAAGAAAAGGGTTGATGGTGATGCAACACCTGGAAACGAAGGCGTGTCGTTTGGTTCGGTATACCCCGAGGGTAATGATCTTCTACTAAAAATCGTATGATAATAAGGATCGCCTCTGATGGATCTGTAACGAATTCTTCAGATCGGTGTGGGATCGTAAAATGCGTAACACGGATTAAGCAGATACGACGAGTCAGCAACTGGTCCTTTCACACTATCTGTGGGGGCATAACTGGATGTCCGAAAGTTATGAACTCGCACTTTGTTGACGTACACCTACCCGAGTCTGCTAGTGAGTAAGCTTAGCCAGTTCTGAATGAAGTAGTAAACTAATTAGAATGAACTTTAATTAAAGTGAAAATTAAGTGCAGGACAGTGGGTAGTTAATGGCAATGATGGGAAGTAGGATTTCTTGTCGTTTGGAAGTCATTCGGTCAAGGCTGACAGCAAGGAATTGCCAACAGTTGTTATTGTAACTATTTTCCAAACCTTCGACAATCTTTGGCAAGGCTTTTTTGAAAATGTTGAATAATTATAACATAAGCTTAAGTCTACCTTGCAGTATGCCAACCCATATTATGAAAGTCGTATAAATTTTAGATGTTTACATTCGAAAATGAAAATATCACCTTTAGATACTTGTGTAATTCAGATTATTTTAAAATATTATCTATAGTATAGTTGCCAAACTAGACCTTACTTTTTTCAGAAGAAATTAAGCCGTCCTTAACAGACAGAAAGAATGTGTGTATGCCAAAAATGCAGGCAGGTACTATGGGACTTCAAAGAGGAGCCTGAATTTTGATCCAAAGTGCGTTCTTTTTTACTATTTGGTAATCTCAATCTCCCTACATTATTCTAATCCGAAGTTAGTATATGAGGAAAAAAGAAAACTTTACTTTTTCACAAGACATTGAACCGTGCTTTATCGACAGAAAGAATGCGTGTGTGTGTCAAAATGGCAGGCAGGTACTATGTTACTTCAAAAAGGAGCCCGAATTTTGACCCCACATGCATTCTTTTTTACTATTTGGTAAGCACAACTCCTACATTATTTTAAGCAAGTTATTATTTAACGAGAAATGAAAATTTACCTTTACTTTTTTATAAGAAATTAAACCATGTTTAATCAGCAGAAAGAATATTTTTGTATGCCAAAAATGTAGTCATTTACTATGGTACTTCAAAGAGGATTTTTGACCCAAAGTGCGTTCTTATTATTTGGTAAGTAGAATCTTCTTAAATTATTCGAAGCATGTTTTTATTTGAGGAGAAAAGAAAATATGGTGGTATTAACAAAGATCCGATTCTTTTCAAGAAAATATTTGTTCGGAATATACAGCCAAAACATATTTTGTTTATTGTCAAAAAGTTAAGAAGATTATGCCTTAGCAAATTATAAGTAAGGACAGATATGAATGTCGAAAACGGAAGTCAGGATTACATCAGCAATTTAAGAATGAATTTAACACACAGATGCATCCTTTCTTGTCATTTCATAAAACATGGTTTTCCCGAATTCTTCCACGCAAGCAGGTCTTTTGAACAGAGCAGAAATATGATAATCATGCCGATAAATTGTTGTAATCTTCTTATAAAGTAAAAAAGTCAAGTTACGTTATTGTATTTTTTCAAATTTCTCTTTTTTACTTTCTCGTATGCGTAGTATAGAGAAAGTATAGTAATCGTTAAAAAATTCAAACTCGAGATTTTGACGAATCACCGCGTATTAAACCTCTCTGGATTCGAAAAACACATTCTTGGCGTTATGTATCTGTGTCAAAAATGATTCAAAAGAACTCTGAGAGACTGATGAAATTTAGTGTATGACCTTCACACCAAATTTGTAGATTTCTATCACATTTGGCGCAAAATTTATTCAGAGGAAATCTATCTATCCGGATGTTTGTATATAAATTAACATTATAACTACAAAACGAAAAGAGCTAGATAGATAAGATTCGGTTGACAGATTCGACATCCATAGTGTAGATACCTATCAAATGTTGTACTAAATCCAACAATGAGTTAATTGTCTGTCCGTCTGTACTTTCAGAAATGTTCAAAAACGCAGTGTAATTACAAGTGCAATTTTGTGTACTATCTTCGTTTCAGTCAGTTGAGAAAAATGTATCTAAAGCACAAATTCTATTTTCAAGTACTATTAACATATGCCAGAGGTTAATCGCCAAAACATTCGCCAAGGATGACACGATAGATTCAGTAAAAATGCTAAATTCACGCCAAAGATTAATATTTTGTAACTATTGTACGTCAATGCCATGCAAGGGATTCTATAGCGTGGCAAGTTTATTAGAGAATTTGCGAGAATCTTTTTGATAGATCACTCCCGCTGGTTTATTTAAGTGTTCGAGAATATTATGTATAAAAGAAAAATGCACTGCAAGAAAACAAAACTTTTAATGTTGTTATCATATATTTAGATCTAAGTAGAATACAAATATATTTTTATTATTATCATTGCTTAAACACTCTGCCAATGTGCAACTTATTTTAATTAATCTTCAAAAATTAAATTAATGTTAACAATGAATATAGTTAACAAGATAACAGCCGATCTAGACTGCCATATCTAATTTTGACAGAGAAACGTTGAAATCCGACATCATTTAAAGATAACTTCAAGCAAAATGTCTTGTATCATTATTTCTTAAAATCACAGTAATTCCTAAGTCTATTGGTTAACATTGTTGTGTCTGGCTCTAGACGCATCCAAAACATTTAATGGGTGGTTGAAGGTGGACCTTGAACACGTAACGCTTGAGAAGTTCGCGAAATCTAGTGAAAAATCTAATCTTTGGTGAACTTTGCCACCCTTACGGAAAACCAGAGAATTAGACCTTTTTGCATTATTTTTTTGGAAGTGATTTTGCGTCTAGCTTTAAATAAATGGAGTTTTACTTTCTAAGAAACATTTCTCTATCTGTAAAATTACGCTATTATGGGATTATTGTCTATTATTTTCTTCACTCAAACAGGATTGTAGCGATATTTCTATCACAAATTTTTTCGTTAAAATGCTTATGCTCCTTGTTTCTTGTAGATAGTGCTTCTCTTTTCCTTTTAGATTCATAATCTCGCTTGGTAAGGCTTGTTCCTGAATGGTTGATGGTAATTGCATCATCTCTTTGATAGAAATACGAAACGTTGAAACAAAGAAAAAAAAAATTACTTAAAAACCACCTGCGCAATATGGAAATGAGGGGTCGTACCCAAACATTTCAGTTATTTTATCACCGGGTTTTGCAAGTTTTCATTAAGAAACAAAATTGCCATTGTATGATGAAAAGAAATAACTAGTTTAATCTTGGTTTACTAATCTTGGTTTTTTCGCCTTTTATTTTGATTTGAAATATTGTCTCAGTTTATAAAACATTCCGGTTTAACACGTTTCCGTTCAGTTTCATTTAATTTGACTTAATTCTATAAGCTATAGAGTTTTATATTGTATATTTGCTATTATTTATATTGTATATTTGCTATTATTTATATTGTATATTTGCTATTATTTGTATTGTATATTTGCTATTATTTATATTGTATATTTGCTATTATTTGTATTGTATATTTGCTATTATTTATATTGTATATTTGCTTTATTTATATTGTATATTTGCTATTATTTGTATTGTATATTTGCTATTATTTATATTGTATATTTGCTATTATTTATATTGTATATTTGCTATTATTTATATTGTATATTTGCTATTATTTTGTATTGTTTATATTGTAACATTTGTATATTTGCTTGTCGGTATGCCTATATTAAACATTTTTAATGTTTTCAAAACTTAATTGCAAATTAAACGATTAATTAAATAAAATATTTATTCCATATTATTTGCGCCACTTGATGTGAATTTGAGAAAAACTTATTTATTGATTTCATACTATTTACAATTCTGAATTACAAATTAAAGAATAAAAAAATAGGGAATAATTTTTAAATATTCTATTTTAATGTATTTTATTTTATTTTAATTATAATGAATTTTTTAAAAATAGTTTTTTGTAAAATCTATTATGTACTTTTATCTAATTTAGCTTGTTTTGTGGTTTTAAAGATGAAACTTTGTTGATGGAATTTTGCGACTCAATCTGTTTAGTAAATTGTTCTAACAAAACCCATCTTTTAGGATATAAAATGTTTGTGCATGCAAATATTGAAATAAAATCCCTTTTCTTATGATGAATCCCTTTAAAATGAATCCATTTTCTTATTCTAATTTCAAGCCTAAAAATTTTTTAACATAATATGACTAGAAAAAAATGGCCCTTTAAAGGGTTAAATAAAATATTTATTCCATATTATTTGCGTCACCTGATGTGAATTTGAGAAAAACTTATTTATTGATTTCATACTATTTACAATTCTGAATTACAAATTAAAGAATAAAAAAATAGGGAATAATTTTTAAATATTCTATTTTAATGTATTTTATTTTATTTTAATTATAATGAATTTTTTAAAAATAGTTTTTTGTAAAATCTATTATGTACTTTTATCTAATTTAGCTTGTTTTGTGGTTTTAAAGATGAAACTTTGTTGATGGAATTTTGCGACTCAATCTGTTTAGTAAATTGTTCTAACAAAACCCATCTTTTAGGATATAAAATGTTTGTGCATGCAAATATTGAAATAAAATCCCTTTTCTTATGATGAATCCCTTTAAAATGAATCCATTTTCTTATTCTAATTTCAAGCCTAAAAATTTTTTAACATAATATGACTAGAAAAAAATGGCCCTTTAAAGGGTTAAATAAAATATTTATTCCATATTATTTGCGTCACCTGATGTGAATTTGAGAAAAACTTATTTATTGATTTCATACTATTTACAATTCTGAATTACAAATTAAAGAATAAAAAAATAGGGAATAATTTTTAAATATTCTATTTTAATGTATTTTATTTTATTTTAATTATAATGAATTTTTTAAAAATAGTTTTTTGTAAAATCTATTATGTACTTTTATCTAATTTAGCTTGTTTTGTGGTTTTAAAGATGAAACTTTGTTGATGGAATTTTGCGACTCAATCTGTTTAGTAAATTGTTCTAACAAAACCCATCTTTTAGGATATAAAATGTTTGTGCATGCAAATATTGAAATAAAATCCCTTTTCTTATGATGAATCCCTTTAAAATGAATCCATTTTCTTATTCTAATTTCAAGCCTAAAAATTTTTTAACATAATATGACTAGAAAAAAATGGCCCTTTAAAGGGTTAAATAAAATATTTATTCCATATTATTTGCGTCACCTGATGTGAATTTGAGAAAAACTTATTTATTGATTTCATACTATTTACAATTCTGAATAACAAATTAAAGAATAAAAAAATAGGGAATAATTTTTAAATATTCTATTTTAATGTATTTTATTTTATTTTAATTATAATGAGTTTTTTTAAAAATAGTTTTTTGTAAAATCTATTATGTACTTTTATCTAATTTAGCTTGTTTTGTGGTTTTAAAGATGAAACTTTGTTGCTGGAATTTTGCGACTCAATCTGTTTAGTAAATTGTTCTAACAAAACCCATCTTTTAGGATATAAAATGTTTGTGCATGCAAATATTGAAATAAAATCCCTTTTCTTATGATGAATCCCTTTAAAATGAATCCATTTTCTTATTCTAATTTCAAGCCTAAAAATTTTTTAACATAATATGACTAGAAAAAAATGGCCCTTTAAAGGGTTAAATAAAATATTTATTCCATATTATTTGCGTCACCTGATGTGAATTTGAGAAAAACTTATTTATTGATTTCATACTATTTACAATTCTGAATTACAAATTAAAGAATAAAAAAATAGGGAATAATTTTTAAATATTCTATTTTAATGTATTTTATTTTATTTTAATTATAATGAATTTTTTAAAAATAGTTTTTTGTAAAATCTATTATGTACTTTTATCTAATTTAGCTTGTTTTGTGGTTTTAAAGATGAAACTTTGTTGATGGAATTTTGCGACTCAATCTGTTTAGTAAATTGTTCTAACAAAACCCATCTTTTAGGATATAAAATGTTTGTGCATGCAAATATTGAAATAAAATCCCTTTTCTTATGATGAATCCCTTTAAAATGAATCCATTTTCTTATTCTAATTTCAAGCCTAAAAATTTTTTAACATAATATGACTAGAAAAAAATGGCCCTTTAAAGGGTTAAATAAAATATTTATTCCATATTATTTGCGTCACCTGATGTGAATTTGAGAAAAACTTATTTATTGATTTCATACTATTTACAATTCTGAATTACAAATTAAAGAATAAAAAAATAGGGAATAATTTTTAAATATTCTATTTTAATGTATTTTATTTTATTTTAATTATAATGAATTTTTTAAAAATAGTTTTTTGTAAAATCTATTATGTACTTTTATCTAATTTAGCTTGTTTTGTGGTTTTAAAGATGAAACTTTGTTGATGGAATTTTGCGACTCAATCTGTTTAGTAAATTGTTCTAACAAAACCCATCTTTTAGGATATAAAATGTTTGTGCATGCAAATATTGAAATAAAATCCCTTTTCTTATGATGAATCCCTTTAAAATGAATCCATTTTCTTATTCTAATTTCAAGCCTAAAAATTTTTTAACATAATATGACTAGAAAAAAATGGCCCTTTAAAGGGTTAAATAAAATATTTATTCCATATTATTTGCGTCACCTGATGTGAATTTGAGAAAAACTTATTTATTGATTTCATACTATTTACAATTCTGAATAACAAATTAAAGAATAAAAAAATAGGGAATAATTTTTAAATATTCTATTTTAATGTATTTTATTTTATTTTAATTATAATGAGTTTTTTTAAAAATAGTTTTTTGTAAAATCTATTATGTACTTTTATCTAATTTAGCTTGTTTTGTGGTTTTAAAGATGAAACTTTGTTGCTGGAATTTTGCGACTCAATCTGTTTAGTAAATTGTTCTAACAAAACCCATCTTTTAGGATATAAAATGTTTGTGCATGCAAATATCACATTCTCGTTCTAGAAACCCTTCGTTACTGCACAGAAGTTTAAAGTTTCTTAACAATTATTCGTGATTAAAAACCACGAATGTTTTTCAAAATCATGTCTTGTAACACAAAATCATCTGGTGGGTATATAATGCAAGAAATCTAACAAACTCGATAACGGATTAAGATGGTATATTCCTCTATAAAACACGAAACAACAAGTAAAAAAAACCATCCAAAGTATTCATATATATTGTTACGAAATTTCCGGGGTTCGTTTGGATAGTGGGAGTTATATGGTGTGGAGAACACTCAATCAGCAGGCGGCAGTAGAAAATGAAACAACGACGTTTATTAACACGAAGACACACAGGACAGCACAAAGACGACAACTATATACAGCGCAGAAGACGATTATCTTCAGCCGAGACGTGCAGCATACAACAGCATACACAGCAGCTCTACTCCGTCGCTGTTCCTGGGAGACGAGTTCTTCACCGTCGCTTCCGATTACTCTTCGACTCCACTGGTCCACGACTCGACTCAATTCACGACGACTCTACTCTCTGTCGATCCCGACGACTCTACTCGGTCGCTTCCGACTACTCTACCACTACTGGGTCACCACTACCAATTCACCACTGCCCGGCAGCTGCGGTTGCTTCCTTTTATAGATCTCAGGAGGCGGGGCTAGAAGCCTCTCAACTAATCAGGAACGTTCGAGGCGTATCTCCGTTCCTACTGGATGGCTCGGAAAAATTCTCGATGTTTCGGGTATAATCTATTTTGGCGCCAAAGTAGCCAAATTCGTCGCCAAGCTCTGGGACCTCCTATGGAACCAACTATGCTGGGAAGCCGCATCACAGATTCGTAACAATATTTACTTTTAGAAATCACCAACACATTAACAGACACCAAATCCTGGATAAATAACAGCATAATACAATAGTTCTCAGCGTTCAAAAGAATTGGAGAGCTCGCTCTGAGATTAGAAGAAGAATAGCGAAGAGAGAATTCCCGCTCGTGTGAGTACCTACTCTTACATAGTCTCCATGACAGGGCTTAGAGTTTTCTATAAGTATCAGTGAATTTATAGTAAAAATGTTATAGAAGTAATCTAAAGTATAAGCGATTAGATAAAAATCTGGTAAAAAAGCTACCATTTCGGTGTGAAGACCCCATTCAAAATTTCTTTATGTAGCTTGTTTCGTTTCCCCCCCCCCCTTTTTTTTGTCAATCTTATTCTCATTCACACCAAAACACCAATAAGCTGACAACTCTTTGAAAACTCTGATACAAATCTGCTTTTACCTTCTGGAGATAAAAATCTCATACCAGATTTCATTCATATAGATTTTTGCAATTCTGAGCTATTCCGTTCAAATAAACATGGAAGAAGTGGACAGATTTAGTTTGAAATTTGATACAGACATACAATTATCATGTAAAGACCCCATACAGAATTTTATTCATCTAGCCTGTTCAATTTTCGAGTTATCGCATTCTTAGACGATAATTCGAATTTCTTGATACAATTTTTAAATTCTTTCCAAACGGAGAAAATATCAACAGACGATAATATTTTTTTTTCATTATCCCTTACACATGATTATTAAAATGTGGAAAATCTTAAAGTTGAATTTTTCAGTGCACTTAAAATGTGAGCCTGATATATAAAAATATAAAAAAAATTGTTATTCATATCTCTTTGGTAACCATATTAACATTTAAGTAATTCTTCTTAAGTAATTTCTATTAATATAACAATGGTGGAAAGGCTTCTACTAGATCTTTAAAGGTATCTTTATAAGCAACAATATTATATTTGTTTATTTAAAAAAAAAAAAAAAACTATGTCATCCATTACTTGTGAGAAAAATCAACATTCAAGGACACTTGAAGGAGATACCATCTGTAATTAAGGCGTCACATAATGGAAGGTTATAATTAGCGACAGTAATTTATAGTGTATCAAATATACAGCTTGCTGCAAATTAAATCGAGATACATAGAATGCTAACAAGAATGGAAGTCTTGATTTACCGATACAAAAAAAAAAAAAAAAAAAAAAAAAATCAGAGAGTGATTGAATCAATTAGGAATAAAATAAGATTTATTTGTTTACGTGATTTTTCTAACCGCATTCTACAAAATAACAGCATGTTAGATTATAATAATTGTTGTCAATGTATCAAAATGCTGTATGTCGAAATCCATTCACAGCTATGCATAAGAAAGCTGACTGTATCAGTTGAAATTAAATTTTTCATATGCCATTTTATGACAGCATACAATAATTTGAAAGTAAATATAATTATACAAGAGATTTTACTCCATAAATTGATTTAGTTAATCTGCCATACGGCATTTTGCTATAGCTGGGATGATATGACTACTGGCAATAAAATAAAAATGACACTTATAAATAAAATGAAGCCAAATTTGTACTTGTCATATCATGTGCATGGAATATACAGACAAAAAAAAAGAACAATACAATTTATTTTATTAGCTTTCTGGAAATACATATGCTTTCATTTTTACTTTCAAGGGAGATGGGGGAAAATAAAGAGGAAATATAGTAATCTTCGAAAAATTCGAACGAATTCCCACGTTTCAGACCATCCTGCGTTCGAAAAACGTTCTTTTGGAATTATGCCTCGCTGAAAACCTGCTGACTCAGAAAAGCTTTTAGTTAGATGGATGATACAGTGTCTCACAAAAGTGATGGGACACTTGTGGTTTACAAAAGGAAACTGTAATAAAATAAATAAATAAACATGTACAAAAAATTTTTTTGGGTGTGTTTCATATTTAAATTTAGTAACAATTATTACATAACATACATGTTATCAAAATATTAAAATATTAATTTAATAAAAATACAATTGTTTAGAACGGAGCAAAAAATAGCTCACATAAGTGATGGGACACTTACTTTTCTATCAAATATTTATCCAAAAAGTTTACTTTTTAAAAGGTTTTAATATTTTGTTGGATTTCCTTTTACTTTAAAAACATGATTTAATCTTTTTGGAATGGATTCGACTAACTTTTTTGTGATTTCTGGAGTGATTTTACCCCATTCTTCTTGAAGCACCGATTTTAATTGTTGTTTTGAAGAAATGGTGTGTTTGCAAATTCTTGATTCCAATTCTTGCCGAATATTCTCTATGGGGTTTAAGTCTGGAGATTGTGGTGGTGTTTTTATTATTTCAGGACAGTTATACAGCAGCTAGAGTCTAACGTTCAAAGCAGTGTGCTTGGGGCCATTGTCCTGGTAGAATTTAAAATCGTTATGAAGGTTCAATTTTCGTGCTGAAGATTTCAAATTTTGCTTTAAAATGTCAATACACTTGTACTGATCCATTATACTGTCAATAAAAATAAGATTACCAACTCCAGCGGACGACATACACCCCCATACCATAACTCCTCCTCCACCATGTTTTACTGTTGGCACCAAGTTCTGTTTGCAAAATTCTTCCCTGGATTTTCTCCACACCAAGATTCTACCGTCAGAACCAAATATATTAAATTTACTCTCATCAGCAAATATAACTTTATTCCAGTAATCAGAATTCTTATTTATGTTGGATTTTGCGAAAGCTAGTTTGAGTTTTCTATTCTTTTCAGAAGAATTTTTTCCTGGCTACTCTACCGTGATACCCAGTAGATCGAATTACCTTTCTAATAGTTTCAGGATTAACAATTATTCCATATAATGCATGTAAATCAGCAGCAACTTTAGAAGCACTCTTTCTTGAATTTTTTTTTTAATATTTCGAACGATCATTCGCTTTATTCCATTGGATAGCTTTATGGTCGGCCAGGTCTTCTTTTATCCTGAATAATATGATTATTTTTATATCGTTTAATGATATTGAAAACTGTTGAATGACTCAAGTTAACTGTTTCAGCAGTTTTTCTAATAGATTTTCCACGTTCAATATGCAAATTAATAACTCATTTTCGAATTTCAGGCGAAGTTTCTTTTCGTTTAGCATTCATGGCTGCACAGAGCTAAAAAACACAAAAATTCCAAAACAAACTGGAGAGAAATACTGCAGACGATTTTATAAATTATTGCCAATTGCTTTTGAGTAAAAATAAAACCACCACAAAATATTTTTATTGCTTATTTCAGACTATTTTTGTTGCATATCTAATGGTGTCCCATCATTTATGTGAGCTATTTTTTGCACCGTTCTAAACAATTGTATTTTTATTAAATTAATATTTTAATATTTTGACAAAATGTATGTTATGTAATAATTGTTACTAAATTTAAGTATGACACACCCACAAAAAATTTGTACATGTTTTGTTAATTTATTTTATTACAGTTTCCTTTTGTAAAGCACAAGTGTCCCATCACTTTTGTGAGACACTGTATATGGTATATGAGTTTTACATCAAATTTCTAATCAAATTTTGAACGAAATCCATTTTGAGAAACTCTCTCTGTACAACTGTAGAAATATAAGTTAACACGATTAGTACAAAGCTAAGAAAGTTAGGTGGACACAATTTGGTACACTGGTTAATTATTTAAAATATAGATGCTGTTTATTTCACTACCCTGAGAGATCACTTTTCTTCGATTCTATCTCGCTAAGGGACGGAAAGCGGAAGGATAAGTGCATTTCCGGAATTCTTCGTCATTTTTCCACCTTGAATTCCGTCCTATTACATACTGTTTCGTTCAATTTTTTTTTCACGTGTATGTGAGTGTCGTGTCGTTTCTGATCTTATTATTTTTTTATTTTTATTCTGTCCACGAATAATCCGAGTTTATATTAGTGTCTCATTCTTTTGTCTTTCCTTTCACCCCTATTTTGACGAAATAAACTTGTACAAACGCATGCGCAACAAGACGGAGAGTTTTAGAATCCGTTGGTAAATAATAAGTCTCAAATTTTGAACGAAATCAGTCCAGGAATTGATTGTCTGTCTGCCAGCACTAAAGGACAAGCATGCAAATACGAAGCTTAAAAAGCAATGACTTAAATATATGGAATCTGATTTGTGATTTTGTGGCTACAATTGCGATTGTATGTCAGATTTTGTTTTCAAACAGACTAGAAAATAAATCTAAAATAAACAATTGGTGCACAGATACTTGTATAATAAAGGTAGGTTTACACTCGGCCAGTTATAAGACTGCCAGTAAGACAACGCATGCGGAGAAAGGGATTGATATACGTTTGCCACAATTTCATAAGATAGATTCAGACATTCCATGTTTGGCTTGGCTATAAATTGCCGTTTTGGGGTTCCTGATTTTTTCTTTTTCGCTGCGTATCGTATTAAAATAATGGATATTTACACAAAAAAAACATGATAAAATAAAAAAAAACAAAAAGCCACCATACCTATATTTGGGAAACTATAGGGAAAAAAAGCAAATAAAATGAAAACACACACACACACACACACAACCTCGCATCAGAAAGAACAAAGAGCAAAAAATCTCGGAATTAATATCTGAGATAAATGATCAATTTTTCCACGCCAATAAACCCGCCAAATTCTACAAACGCATGCGCAGTAAGAAAAAAAAAAAAAAAATACAATATAGCGGCATGCTGTTGTCCGGTCGGGAAAAGTACTGTTCGTTTCAGAATTCTGAGACCACTATCTCAGAATACTGAACGAACTCAGAATACTCAGAATGTTTTCGACGATTCTATCTCATAAAGGGTGACACGCAGAAAGATGTGCTCATTTCCGGAATTTACTTTATTGTTAAATGTAAACATCTCCTTTTCTCTTACCCCTATTTTAATTACCCCTATTAAGGGAATTAAACCCATCCTAGCGCATGCGCAAAAGCGCGGAGGGTTTTGGAATCTGTTGGCAAACAATACTTGCCATAGACCGAACAGCATTTTTCAACCTTTAGCGAACAGCATCATTTTTATTTTACCATGTTTCTTTGTGTAAATATTCATCATTTTAATACGGTATGCAGTGAAAAAAAAGCATTCAGGGACACCAAAACGGCAATTTATAGCCAAGCATGGAATCCCTGAATCTATATTATGAAAATGTGGCAAACATAAATGAGTCCCTTTCTACGCATGCGTTATCTTACTAGCCATCTTATAACTGGCCGAATGTAAACCCACATTAATTGCATGTGTCATACCAATTACAACTCAACTATATATGGAATAATTCAATTCAGATTTGTTTTTATCGATGTAATTACCTTTTCAACATTTTTTTATGTAAACATTCGGAATTAAAGTGTTCTCTCCTATCACATCCGTTGTAATCATTGCAGATGTTTTTACAAACTGGCTTCCGCTGCAGGACTATGGATTATATGGATTATTTAAACCGGGAGAGAACACAAAAGCGATTCATTGTGTTACCGATGAAAGAAGTTAAAAATGCTGTGAAAACGGGATCGGTAAGTACGATTGAATGGATACTGGTATTTGATATTTTTAAATGATAAAGCTAAAAGGCTTTTAAAAAATTAGAATAACATGGTCCGAAATGGAAAATGTTGAAGAAGAATTTTCTAATGACATTGATTTAAAGGAAAATTATCGCGATCAATGGATTGCTATGAAAACGAAAGTTGGATTTTATTTTAGAAACAAACAAACAAAAAAAAAAGTGATATTTCCGGTGTATTAAGGTATCCCAGATTGAAATGATGATTTTACCAGAAAAATGTTGAATTTTTTTTATGACCTGAAAATAAAGTCCAAACTTCGTAGATTCTAAAACAGTTGTCGTTGACAAATTCTTTGTATTTAATACATGTGAGATAGAACTGTAGATACAGTAGTTTCAATCATACACAGCAAATAAAAATGAAATCGGAAACAGTGGTATTTTTAACAAAAAAATGAGCGATTTATTTTATTTTTACCGTAAAATTCTCCAAAATAATATTTGATATGTTTATATTACATCTCTACCTACTCCACCGTAGTTTGTTTATTTTTTGGCATTTCAGTTAAAAAGGCCTAAAAACTACATTTGTTTCCAGCGCATTTGGATGAGCTAATTTACAATATCTAAACACATTTTCTGAGGAATGAATATTTATTTCACTGTGATTGATTCGCGGAAAACATGATATCTCAAAATCAATTCGATAAAATTTCATGAAATTTCGTTTGCATGCATCCAATACTTTAGAAAGTGTGATAGACAGTGGATTTTAACCCTTTCTAGGGCCGTGGGAAGTATGCTTCCCACCAAATTTATCAATCTTTTTATGAAATTATGTAGGTTGGCATAAGTTCTGATAAATTTTTTTTGTAAGTCAGAAACTTAGATGCTTCAGTTCTTTATCTCAAATACAAAATAATGTGTATTGATTTGTTACTTAATTATTAATTAACCAAATTAATTAATGAATCAAATTAAATTTATCTAATAAGCTAAATGAATCCCTTTTCTTATTCTAATTTCAAGCCTAAAAATATTGAAACATAATATGACTAGAAAAAAATGGCCCTTTAAAGGGTTAAGGTAGCTTCATTTAGACACATTTTGCAGACACGTTAAATTCAAAACATACATAAATTTTGACAAAAATAAATCACTAATGGCAACTTTAAATGCTCATAAAATTTTTATTAATTAAAATAATTTTTATCTTGTGGTCTGTTATATTTTATGTAGTTTGAGCTATATATAAGTGAAATCAAAATTAAAGATTTACATTATTTTTTTAACTTACTCTGTTTTTCCTAACATTGAAAAGTTTGCTAAATTTTCATTAAATAAGCAATTTTTTTTCAAAAACTAAAGGCAATGAGTGTATTTTTTTTCTTCTAATAGTGACCTTTGAAGTCTGTTTTAGCTATTTGGTATACTTAAAAAACAAAACAAAACAAAAGTTTTTGTATCATTTTTTAAAAATTCGTCTCCGAAGCTAACCTGATACCTAAAATGAAACAGAACGAACTTTTGGAAGTTAGAATTAAAACATTTTGACAGAGATATAATTGGTTCGGGGACAATTAAAAAAAATTCACGATGATGATAGTATTGAATCGGATGATAATTTTCAGTATTTTTTGCAAGCAATAGAAATTGATTCATCGGCAAGAGATTTAGTAGAAAGTTTTCCTCCGTCCGGTGCAAATTATAATAAAGCTATTGTTGATGTCTATGGCGCTAGAGCTTTCAACAAATCATTCTTAATGCAATCGCGCCATATGAAACAGACCGAACTTTTGGAAGTTAGAATTAAAACATTTTGACAGAGATATAATTGGTTTGGGGACAATTAAAAAAAAATTCACGATGATGATAGTATTGAATCGGATGATAATTTTCAGTCTTTTTTGCAAGCAATAGAAATTGGTTCATCGGCAAGAGATTTAGTAGAAAGTTTTCCTCCGTCCGGTGCAAATTATAATAAAGCTATTGTTGATGTCTATGGCGCTAGAGCTTTCAACAAATAATTCTAAATGCAATCGCGCCATTCTGATTTTTATTATGTGGTTTTATTTATCTAAGATCTAAAATCTATTTTCTAACTCTTAAGAATCAGATATATCAATGAACACAGAATGGCATTTATTGACGAACAAGAAAACCTACACGAACACAAAGATATTCTCCATTGCATCGCTAATAGACATTACAAATCTGAATAGCTAAGAATAAAAAATGTATCAAAGTTCTAGACAAAACTACGCATGCGCGTGTTTCCATGACAACCACAGCTAGAAAGGGAAAAGGGTGTCTCTAAGTCGTAATGGTTATTGAAAAAATTGAAATCGCCTTTTGCTAAAGATGAGTTGTTGATCCAAATTTATGTTCGTTAACTTTTGAATTTTGTTTTAATTCAATCAAAAAATGGTGAAAATATCAATTTACAGGTTCTTTATGATAAATTAGAAACCCAATTTAAGAGCATTGGCGACGTTGGGAGTGGCAATTGAAAAATACGATGCAATGCTTTTTACAATTAACCACGATCACGCGATTAATCGCCAAAAATGGCACGATAAAAAGCTTTTACGGAAACTTCTGTTCGTCAATAGCATCTAATTATAATACACAAGAACATCTATTAATGAATATGCAAGAACATTTTAGGTGGATTATTCCTGCTGCTGTTAATACGTATATAGTAGGGGGAAAAATGACTAAAATAATAATATTCTTGAAAAATTAGCATAATTATTTTTTTATTGATTTTCATATTTACAGATATAAGCATTTAAGTAATATAACAGATTGTAAGGAATTTAATATATTTCAAATAAAAATGTTATTAAAAAATTATCAATAGATCCCTTCAAATAAAATGTAACATAGCCAGTTGTATAAATAATTAGTATTTTATTATATTAAAAATATGTAATTGATAATATTTTAATTCATTTAATAATGATTCTAATGTTACCGGCAAAGTATGAAAGGCCGGTATTCTATAGAATACTTAAGCCCACATATAATGCCGGACGTTTTTAGTCAAAGTATAAAATATGAAAAATATCACATACTTTCCCTGGGGCATTGTATATAATACCAAGACATTCTATAGAATGAAAAATGCTATTTAGGCATAGTATGAAAAAAGGTTCTGACAAGGCTATTATATAAATGACGTGCACTCTTCGAAAATACAAATGTTATTCTGAAAAATGAGAATTCCATTAAAATATATTCAAAATATATAAAGAAAAATGAAAATTGTACAAAAAAAGATTTATGCTTTCCTTATTTAAGGAAAACAAAATTTTCATATAAAAAAATAAGAAACTAAAATTGATCTACTTGTTGCAACATGGTAGGCTTGAATGACATTTTTAATTACATTTCATTAAACTTTTAAGGAAAAAAAATATTTCCTAATTTGGAACTTTGTTTTACACATACATTGGAAGAATGCTTGGCCGCTTCCACTGGACCGAGCCATTGCAACTAATTGGAGAGGAATTTCGAGGCCAGGTGTATCTTCAATTCTAAGCAAGTTCTTAGAGCATAAAGTGAATGTGATCTTGCATATAATTGTTTAAAAATTCCTTCAGAAGTTCCAAGTCAGTAGAATCCATCCTCTGTCACACTCATTAAAACTGTCAATATATGGCACGGATCACTTCGCCCCTTGTCGACGTCGGGAATAGGAACTTGCACAGTGGTTCCCTAAGAAGCAGTAGGGAATTTTTTCTGACTTCCTTTTCATTTTTTTTTTTTTTTTGCTTGTATTTCCAAATTGATTTTAGAATTTATTTTACCTTCACTAATATTCGAAACAAAACGGAGATGCATTTCATACTTTGCCGGTTTCTAATTTGGCATTCTATAAAATACCTAGGAAATGTGTAAATTGTTTCATACATTGTCGGCTAGTTTTAGGCATTCTATGGAATATCGGATTTCACACTAATATTTCAAAAACACACACTAACTGCATTAATATTTACATTACACTAATATTTAAAAAACACACACTGACTGCACTAATATTTCAAAGACACACATAACAGCATTAATATTTACACTACACTAATATTTCAAAAACTCTCACTGACTGGACTGCACTAATATTTCAAAAACACACACTAACTGCATTAATATTTACACTACACTAATATTTCAAAAACTCTCACTGACTGGACTGCACTAATATTTCAAAAACACACGCTAACTGCATTAATATTTACACTACACTAATATTTCAAAAACTCTCACTGACTGGACTGCACTAATATTTCAAAAACACACGCTAACTGCATTAATATTTACACTACACTAATATTTCAAAAACTCTCACTGACTGGACTGCACTAATATTTCAAAAACACACGCTAACTGCATTAATATTTACACTACACTAATATTTCAAAAACTCTCACTGACTGGACTGCACTAATATTTCAAAAACACACGCTAACTGCATTAATATTTACACTACACTAATATTTCAAAAACTCTCACTGACTGGACTGCACTAATATTTCAAAAACACACGCTAACTGCATTAATATTTACACTACACTAATATTTCAAAAACTCTCACTGACTGGACTGCACTAATATTTCAAAAACACACGCTAACTGCATTAATATTTACACTACACTAATATTTCAAAAACTTTCACTGACTGGACTGCACTAATATTTCAAAAACACACGCTAACTGCATTAATATTTACACTACACTAATATTTCAAAAACTCTCACTGACTGGACTGCACTAATATTTCAAAAACACACGCTAACTGCATTAATATTTACACTACACTAATATTTCAAAAACTCTCACTGACTGGACTGCACTAATATTTCAAAAACACACGCTAACTGCATTAATATTTACACTACACTAATATTTCAAAAACTCTCACTGACTGGACTGCACTAATATTTCAAAAACACACGCTAACTGCATTAATATTTACACTACACTAATATTTCAAAAACTCTCACTGACTGGACTGCACTAATATTTCAAAAACACACGCTAACTGCATTAATATTTACACTACACTAATATTTCAAAAACTCTCACTGACTGGACTGCACTAATATTTCAAAAACACACGCTAACTGCATTAATATTTACACTACACTAACATTTCAAAAACACACACTGACTGGACTGCACTAATATTTCAAAAACACACGCTAACTGCATTAATATTTACACTACACTAATATTTCAAAAACTCTCACTGACTGGACTGCACTAATATTTCAAAAACACACGCTAACTGCATTAATATTTACACTACACTAATATTTCAAAAACTCTCACTGACTGGACTGCACTAATATTTCAAAAACACACGCTAACTGCATTAATATTTACACTACACTAATATTTCAAAAACTCTCACTGACTGGACTGCACTAATATTTCAAAAACACACGCTAACTGCATTAATATTTACACTACACTAACATTTCAAAAACACACACTGACTGGACTGCACTAATATTTCAAAAACACACGCTAACTGCATTAATATTTACACTACACTAATATTTCAAAAACTCTCACTGACTGGACTGCACTAATATTTCAAAAACACACGCTAACTGCATTAATATTTACACTACACTAATATTTCAAAAACACACACTGACTGGACTGCACTAATATTTCAAAAACACACGCTAACTGCATTAATATTTACACTACACTAATATTTCAAAAACTCTCACTGACTGGACTGCACTAATATTTCAAAAACACACGCTAACTGCATTAATATTTACACTACACTAATATTTCAAAAACACACACTGACTGGACTGCACTAATATTTCAAAAACACACGCTAACTGCATTAATATTTACACTACACTAATATTTCAAAAACTCTCACTGACTGGACTGCACTAATATTTCAAAAACACACGCTAACTGCATTAATATTTACACTACACTAATATTTCAAAAACACACACTGACTGGACTGCACTAATATTTCAAAAACACACGCTAACTGCATTAATATTTACACTACACTAATATTTCAAAAACTCTCACTGACTGGACTGCACTAATATTTCAAAAACACACGCTAACTGCATTAATATTTACACTACACTAACATTTCAAAAACACACACTGACTGGACTGCACTAATATTTCAAAAACACACGCTAACTGCATTAATATTTACACTACACTAATATTTCAAAAACTCTCACTGACTGGACTGCACTAATATTTCAAAAACACACGCTAACTGCATTAATATTTACACTACACTAATATTTCAAAAACTCTCACTGACTGGACTGCACTAATATTTCAAAAACACACGCTAACTGCATTAATATTTACACTACACTAATATTTCAAAAACTCTCACTGACTGGACTGCACTAATATTTCAAAAACACACGCTAACTGCATTAATATTTACACTACACTAATATTTCAAAAACTCTCACTGACTGGACTGCACTAATATTTCAAAAACACACGCTAACTGCATTAATATTTACACTACACTAATATTTCAAAAACTCTCACTGACTGGACTGCACTAATATTTCAAAAACACACGCTAACTGCATTAATATTTACACTACACTAACATTTCAAAAACACACACTGACTGGACTGCACTAATATTTCAAAAACACACGCTAACTGCATTAATATTTACACTACACTAATATTTCAAAAACTCTCACTGACTGGACTGCACTAATATTTCAAAAACACACGCTAACTGCATTAATATTTACGCTACACTAACATTTCAAAAACTCTCACTGACTGGACTGCACTAATATTTCAAAAACACACGCTAACTGCATTAATATTTACACTACACTAATATTTCAAAAACTCTCACTGACTGGACTGCACTAATATTTCAAAAACACACGCTAACTGCATTAATATTTACACTACACTAACATTTCAAAAACTCTCACTGACTGGACTGCACTAATATTTCAAAAACACACGCTAACTGCATTAATATTTACACTACACTAATATTTCAAAAACTCTCACTGACTGGACTGCACTAATATTTCAAAAACACACGCTAACTGCATTAATATTTACACTACACTAATATTTCAAAAACTCTCACTGACTGGACTGCACTAATATTTCAAAAACACACGCTAACTGCATTAATATTTACACTACACTAATATTTCAAAAACTCTCACTGACTGCACTAATATTTCAAAGACACACGCTAACTGCATTAATATTTACACTACACTAACATTTCAAAAACTCTCACTGACTGGACTGCACTAATATTTCAAAAACACACGCTAACTGCATTAATATTTACACTACACTAATATTTCAAAAACTCTCACTGACTGGACTGCACTAATATTTCAAAAACACACGCTAACTGCATTAATATTTACGCTACACTAACATTTCAAAAACTCTCACTGACTGGACTGCACTAATATTTCAAAAACACACGCTAACTGCATTAATATTTACACTACACTAATATTTCAAAAACTCTCACTGACTGGACTGCACTAATATTTCAAAAACACACGCTAACTGCATTAATATTTACACTACACTAATATTTCAAAAACTCTCACTGACTGGACTGCACTAATATTTCAAAAACACACGCTAACTGCATTAATATTTACACTACACTAATATTTCAAAAACTCTCACTGACTGGACTGCACTAATATTTCAAAAACACACGCTAACTGCATTAATATTTACACTACACTAATATTTCAAAAACACACGCTAACTGCATTAATATTTACATTACACTAATATTTAAAAAACACACACTAACTGCATTAATATTTACATTACACTAATATTTAAAAAACACACACTGACTGCACTAATATTTCAAAGACACACATAACAGCATTAATATTTACACTACACTAATATTTCAAAAACTCTCACTGACTGGACTGCACTAATATTTCAAAAACACACGCTAACTGCATTAATATTTACACTACACTAACATTTCAAAAACACACACTGACTGCATTAATATTTACATTACACTAATATTTAAAAAACACACACTGACTGCACTAATATTTCAAAGACACACATAACAGCATTAATATTTACACTACACTAATATTTCAAAAACTCTCACTGACTGGACTGCACTAATATTTCAAAAACACGCACTAACTGCATTAATATTTACATTACACTAATATTTAAAAAACACACACTAACTGCATTAATATTTACATTACACTAATATTTAAAAAACACACACTGACTGCACTAATATTTCAAAGACACACATAACAGCATTAATATTTACACTACACTAATATTTCAAAAACTCTCACTGACTGGACTGCACTAATATTTCAAAAACACACGCTAACTGCATTAATATTTACACTACACTAATATTTCAAAAACACACACTGACTGGACTGCACTAATATTTCAAAAACACACACTAACTGCATTAATATTTACACTACACTAATATTTCAAAAACTCTCACTGACTGGACTGCACTAATATTTCAAAAACACACGCTAACTGCATTAATATTTACACTACACTAACATTTCAAAAACACACACTGACTGGACTGCACTAATATTTCAAAAACACACGCTAACTGCATTAATATTTACACTACACTAATATTTCAAAAACTCTCACTGACTGGACTGCACTAATATTTCAAAAACACACGCTAACTGCATTAATATTTACACTACACTAATATTTCAAAAACACACACTGACTGGACTGCACTAATATTTCAAAAACACACGCTAACTGCATTAATATTTACACTACACTAATATTTCAAAAACACACACTGACTGGACTGCACTAATATTTCAAAAACACACACTAACTGCATTAATATTTACACTACACTAATATTTCAAAAACTCTCACTGACTGGACTGCACTAATATTTCAAAAACACACGCTAACTGCATTAATATTTACACTATACTAACATTTCAAAAACACACACTGACTGGACTGCACTAATATTTCAAAAACACACGCTAACTGCATTAATATTTACACTACACTAATATTTCAAAAACTCTCACTGACTGGACTGCACTAATATTTCAAAAACACACGCTAACTGCATTAATATTTACACTACACTAATATTTCAAAAACACACACTGACTGGACTGCACTAATATTTCAAAAACACACGCTAACTGCATTAATATTTACACTACACTAATATTTCAAAAACTCTCACTGACTGGACTGCACTAATATTTCAAAAACACACGCTAACTGCATTAATATTTACACTACACTAATATTTCAAAAACTCTCACTGACTGGACTGCACTAATATTTCAAAAACACACGCTAACTGCATTAATATTTACACTACACTAATATTTCAAAAACTCTCACTGACTGGACTGCACTAATATTTCAAAAACACACGCTAACTGCATTAATATTTACACTACACTAATATTTCAAAAACACACACTGACTGGACTGCACTAATATTTCAAAAACACACGCTAACTGCATTAATATTTACACTACACTAATATTTCAAAAACTCTCACTGACTGGACTGCACTAATATTTCAAAAACACACGCTAACTGCATTAATATTTACACTACACTAATATTTCAAAAACACACACTGACTGGACTGCACTAATATTTCAAAAACACACGCTAACTGCATTAATATTTACACTACACTAATATTTCAAAAACTCTCACTGACTGGACTGCACTAATATTTCAAAAACACACGCTAACTGCATTAATATTTACACTACACTAATATTTCAAAAACACACGCTAACTGCATTAATATTTCAAAATCACACACTAACTGCACTAATATTTCAAAAACACATATTGTAATCCTATAATTTTTATAAACTACAAAATTCGGATTTTTTTTTACATATTTTTTTTTATTTGGCTACTACATTAATAACATTTTTTAATAGATATTCCTGCTAGCGCCTAGCAATTTTAGGAACTAGCCGCTTGCTCCAAAAGACGTGTGAAAGTACAACAAATGTACGAAGCAGGGGGGGGGGGAGAGAAAAAAAAGAAGAAGAAAAATAAAAATAAATTAAAGGAGAACCTAAATTCTCGTAACGCCAAACGATTAAAGAAAATAGAATGCTTAAGAAGTGAAAAAACCGTATAAAAACAGCTTAAGCTATATAAAGGGAAATAATAATAATAAAAAAAAAAGTAAGAAAAATAAATGTTGTTTTAGAATTCCACGCGTGAGAAAAGGATGCGCCACAAAACTTTCTTTTTATGAGCTGGAACTCGTTTTTTGTTCTATCATCAAAAAGCCATTTCGAGGGCCGTTCCGTTAATGGATAGCGCGACAACTTAAAACGGCCATTTATGTCGCTCGGACGCATTTGTATCGTCCAGACTGCGCATTCGTCTTTTTGGAGATGACGCTTGCGCGTGATGTTTTCCCAGTGCCTCTTGAATCGTTATGAGTTAGATATTTCAAAGACTATCTCGTATGTCGTACATTAAAGTACATAATACAAGTTGTTTATTTTGAAAGTGGAAAAATTTTCTTCATAAATCGTGCTGTTAAATATGGGGACCGCTTTATTAGTACTTGGGTCTGTCTACATCATGGCACACATAAATGCGATGTTAATTAATCAAAATAATAATTAATATTCATCTCTCAAATATCAAAGTAATTATAAAATTCAAAATACGCATTTTATATAAATTAAAATATATTATATAAATTAATGATTATTAATATTAATGATATTCATATGGTACTGCCAAAGTGATTCATCTATTAATAATAGCTGATTTAAATATTCGGTTAGTATTAATACTTATTATTAATAATGAATATCAGTTATTATATAAGCAATTATTATTAATAATGACCAATTTATCACGTTGAATGTAACATCCATGTTAATTATCTATAATACTAATAATAGAGATTGTACATATGCCCGTGTGTGTGTGTGTATTGGCGCTTAAAAGGTAGACAGCACTTGATCTAGAGTTATTAATTTGATGCAAATATACTTCGGAAGATGAGGGTATGCATTTCAAAGCAATGTGTTTAAAGATTAATTAGAATTTTAATAAATTAATAATGAAATATCAAATTTAAACATTCTTCAGTTATAAGTTTCGACATTATTACTGCAAAAAAAGTTTTTTTTTTTTTTTTTTTTTTTTTTTTACATTGGTTTAAAATTTTAAAAAATTGTATCTTTAATGATACTAGTTTAAATAAGTCTATTTTTTTCCGATTTTTTACAATTTTGAAAAATATTTTTTACATATTCATTGACATTGTTACAAAGAAATCCTAGCCGTTTTCATTGTATCATCAAAAATTTACTTGCGCAATTTTTCTTTTTATTATTGGAAGCTAAAGATGAGTGATTACATTTACTATCTGAGTAGTTTACATGAAAGGTAAGAAAGTGAAATTACAGCGCCGTGAGAAACAATTTGCAATTAGAATTTAGTATACCAGGCAGCTGTGCTTTGAATGGCACTAAAGACATGTGACTCGACTTCATAAGAAGATTCGTTTACACAGTAAACAGAACAGGCGTAAGGCAATTCAATAGTACAATATTAATGTCGATCATAATTTGAAGCTTAAAAATCCTTTATTTGTTCATCCTGATTATCAAGTTATATATATAAGAAATTTGATTGAAATCAAACATAAACGATACTTTTGACAAACCAATTGGTCATTAAAGGCGGCTGACTTTAAATGGCATTGATAGATAATATCTATTACTGATCAAAATTATTGAGTATAACTATAAAAATCTTTATAAATAAAAATTTAAATTTCATTTTTCTGTAACCGATTGTAATCAATAAGCTTTACAAACCAGCTAGTCATCAAAGATGGCTAATTTTTAATGACATTAATTGGTAATATCGATTAGTGATTAAAGTTATTTAGAATATTTATAAAAAACTTTGTAAATAGAAATTTAAATTTCATTTTTGCGTTTACTTTAGACATATTTTAGCAGATGCGCGTCCAAGAAGACACTGATGAATTTTTAATACTTCGACTTCTATTCCATCCCGGGAGGCATAATTTATGTGCAAGAAAATGTGATAAGAAATATATCAATTTACATCGCGACAGAAGAACAAAAAGAGCTAAAGAGAGCGAAATTTTTCCTTCAATGGTTTTTACATTGAGATTTTGATACATTTTTTTTTTTTAGACACGTGTCGATTTGGGATAGAGAAATTTAGGTATCTGTAAAAGAATATTGAAAGCATTAAAGATTTTTATCCCTTCACTCAGAGCGTGAGTCTGATGTATTTACAGCTTTATAGAGCGCGTGTAGCTTTAATTAAATAAAGAGATGGAATTGGACCAGGGAATAAGAGAACATTTTAGAATGAAGTTAATATGGGTTAAATTAAGATAAAAAATTTGGAAATTAATTAATATTTAAATTAGATTTAAAAATATCATTACATATATCTGGATGACATTGTAGATGAAAATTACGGCTTTTAATTAAAAATAAATCTGATGAGAATCTCTTAAACTTTATTACTCTTGTTACTACTTCGGCTACAAAAATATTTCGCAACCATATCTATAAATGATTTCTTTTCCTTTTGCAATTCCATTCATGATAGAAAAAGATTCCTCCCATCTATAAATGGAGGTTGCTGTTATTTTTTTCTTGAATTCCATTTATGACAGAAAAAAAAAGATTTCAACTCCATCTGTGAAAGGAAAAAAAAAAAAAAATGTAACCCCATCGATGAAAAAGTATTATTATTATTATTATTATTTTGTGACTTCACGCAGGCTTATCAACAGGAAAAGAAAAGAAAAATAAGAAAGCAGGATGACAAGAATAACAAATGAACATAACAAATGAATAACAAAGAAGTCCTCATATAATTCTACAATATTGCTTGTTTTGAAATTAGAGTAGCTGTTTCCGAAAAAAGAAAAAAAAAATCAATAGAAATTTGTAATGAACATTTTTATGTTAACCTATTTAATCTAAAATGTATTACTAATTAAATTTTTATTCAAAGATTACATCATAAAATTCCTGTACGTGCTTTCCGAATTTTTGAGCATTACAAAAAACACTGAAAACGCTTTTTAGGGCAAGCCGGTGGAAATAGACGAGCTACATTTGGCATATAGATAATTACTGAATACAGGATGCTCGTAAAGTAAGTATTTTTCAAAATTTTTATTAATTAATAAACGTTAACATCTTTTTCTCAGAAACATGGGACCATATTATTACACAAAAACCTACTTTTACGTAATTTTTATTTGAAAATTTTAAAAATATAAATTAGATTTTCAGTGATACCAGACTTATTTCCCTGCAATTTTTTTCTGTAATTAGTTTTAGATACAATTTGAAATTCGTTTTCTGCTTGTATAACTAAATGATGCGATAGCTCAGTTTTTTTTAAAGGACAATTTCACTTTTCACAATTTAATTTCCAATTCACTGTTCATATACACGCAGTTACATGCTGAACACAAAATGAACTTACATGTAAATCTTGAGAGTTAGTCTCAGATATGGCGCCTTCTGCGTATTTCAATATCCTTTGTACTGAGCATGCGCCAACAATAACTACGTGCAACAAAATAGAAAGATTATGAATAAATAAACCATGTAGTTATTTAATAATTTTTTTTGCGATTAAACAAAAAGATTTTTGAAAAAAGATTTAAATATTTCAAAACATGAATGTTTTTTATCATCTTAATGTTTTCAGATTAACACTCTTTCTGTAAATTGTGTAAAATTTTAGCTATTGATAAAAGAATGCAACGGCTGTAGTAATCAAGCCTCACGAAAACAAAGCAGACGAATCAATAATAATAAATAAATAAATAATACTATCAAACTACGACGCCCGAAATGAGAGGTTCTAATCTCTCCCCTTCCCTTTTAGCTCTATTTATCGCCTTAAAGTAGCGTGAAAGCATCAATACAAAATTTTGTTTATACATTCCCTTGTCCGATAATTCTTTGTTTTATCAAAAAAGGGTAAGATTTTAGAATGCAATTAATTTATGACTAATTTATTTCTCGTATACAAAGTAAAAGTATTGCAAAAGTCAAAAAAAAAAAAAAAAAAAAAAAAAAAAAAAAAAAAAATTTAAACTTGAGATTTTTATTAGTCTTCATGCATATTTTTACGATTAAAAAAACAATACATTTTTTTGGAATTATGTCTGTCTGTGAAAATGATGATTCAAAAATGCTTTTGAGCAAATAATAATAATAATAATAATTTGGTATATACACTTAATTCCAGTTAGCAAGTTTTTAAACTCCATTGGTCATTCGTTCAGTCATGCTAGAAGCTTAATCTTTCCATGATGAGAACATACAGTTTGCGATCGATTGACTTCTGATTCAAAGCTTTAAACCCCACAATGAAAACATTCTTTGCTTATATCTAATATCTAAATATTGAATCAGTTTTTCACAATTTTCGCGAACTTAGCAACTTTATAATCAGCATTTCTTTTTAAATTGGAAGATTCTCGCTCAGTCTTTCCTCCAAAACTCTTTTCGTTACTCCAAAAAGATAAACAAAGCGGAAGGCCGTTCATTAATGTTGCCACAAACGATGTGTTTAAAAGAAAAATTAACAAATAATATTGTTTTAAGTCCAATTGTTGTTAATTTGATTTCAATTAAAGCCTTACTTTTCCTTGTCACCATTTCACCGTCAAGTGCATCATTATAAATACTTCCTACAATGTAATAATAATTTTCATTAAATATTTCGAACAATACTGGCAAAACAAACCTCAAATATCGTGTGTCAGGTGACTCGCTATCTACCAATCACAAAGCAAATAAAACGAAACGTTAACATAATTTATATATATATATATATATTAGAGAAGTTTCAGTGTGCGACTTTGTGACTACAATTGTAATTCTGTGTCACTTTTCGCTTTTAATCGAACAGGAAATCGAAATTTAAAATACATATATTCAGTGTGTTCTGTTACTGTTAACCGTATCCTATCGATTAATCGTCAAATATCGCACCCTACTAGATTCTTCCGTAGCTATTGTTCGCCAATGAAATACATTAGTTCATTTATTAATGGACTATCCGCCTTTGGCGACCAGCCGCTTTTAAAATTTTATGGTCTTAAAATGCTTAATGCTAGTTAAAATTTTAATAATTAAATATTTTATGTAATTCCTTCTTTAATAGCTTCTTTATTAAAATAATTTTAAATTTCAAATTTTGATAGTCATATAATTCGCTCATAATATTTTAAAGGCTTTCAGTCATAATGTAATATGTATCGCTCTCATTTTCTGTTAGCTCCCGTAGAATTTATGCTTTCAATTAAAGTGGAAAGGATGAATCTGCAATTAATATAATAATATTTTTTACTGAAACAAAGCATTTTTTTAATAATATGATTACTGATAATAGAGTCACTGAGCGTTTAAACTTTATGGGCACTAAAGAATATATTTCTTAATTTATGTAATATCTCAAGAATTTGTCAACAAAATTTTCTCAGATTCATCATGAACAGATCGATTAATGAACAATGTTTCATTTTAAATGCATTAAACACTAAGAAAATAAACAGAAACGTTTAAAATAATCGGTCCAAAACAAATAAAAAAAATTACTTAAAAAACGATGAACTTAAATTAACATAAATACAATTTAATGGGGTCAATTCACGGTCACGTATCAAGTACCAAACAAACCATTTCTGTTCAATTTTCAACCGTTCTGCGCATGTCGGGATGTCTGCCGATAACGTTGATGAAACCATTGTTTATTAAATGTTACGCTATCGGATCAATTATTAAAAACTTCCAATTTTTTTTAAAAAAATATTATTTTCTCCGAATTTTCGTAATTATATAATTTTATTTCTTATATTAAAATTTTTATTTGTATTTTCAATGGAATTATTGTTTTTGCATAATTAATTAACATCGCTTTTTAATTCGTTTGGTGCCGCTTTATTCTTTCCTTTCCCATATCCTTTTTTTCCCCCTTTTTTATCCAAAGGATACATTTTGACAAATGACTATGGCAGTGTTTTTGAAAAATTACTTCTTTTCTTTTAGTTTTTTTTTACATATTATTGAATGTTGAATCTTATGAATATAGTTCTTTTTAAAAATAATTATTACTCTTAGATAAGTTAATATTTTAAAGCTTACTAATAAAAATATAATATTTTTTTTTCTTATGTAATGATTTTTATTAATATTGAGACTTTGATGTTTTCAGTTTGCTCAGAGGAAAGAACATGAAATTCAAATTAGTATATATTGAATAAATTATGTTTACAATTTCACATTATGAAATATAAAAGGTATAGATACCTTTTTTTATGCAATTTATGTATCAGTTATTTCATTTTAATTTGTAGAGATCATTAAAGGAAAACAAACAAAATTACACTTTCATATTTTTTATTTACACATTACAAAATATATATACATGATAATTATTTGAAAAAATGTGATCAAACGGATGTTTCAATGTACTCACTAATTCAAAAAACTATTTATCAACATTTATTTTTCTAGACACTTAGAAAAAATATAAACACAGTATGACAAGAATGTCAATGTAAATGATGAAATCAATTTTATTCAACAGAAACATTCCAAATACTAAACAACAGTTTTTTTTTATCACGAATAAAAACATTATGTTGACCAATATAATTTTAAAGCAGAACATTTATGAAATTTTTTTAAATGTCAAAGTTACATTAATAAAAATTACATTGAATGAATATCATAAAATAAAACATACAATACAGTAAATTTAATAAACAAGAATAAGGTCATGATATATATATATATAGAGAGAGAGAAAGTTAAATAGGATATAAAGATGAGTTAGAAGAAACACTTTTATGTTTTTACAGAATTTTATAATTCAAAATTGATATGTTAATAAAAAAGTGAAACATGCATGTAGCAATGAAGTTGGGAATAAAAATTATATAATAAATGCTGATATGGAAATTGATTTTCAATGAAAAGACCTGTATTTATTAAAATAGAAATCACTGAGGTGCACAGTGTTATAACAGGATATTATGATAACAGTCAATTTCAGTTTAAATACAATAAACTATTGACATTTTATTTTTAACAATAGAGAGTTAGTTTTTAATTAATTATTAAAATTCTAATTAAAAATTCAAAAAGGGACCCTAGGGGCACATTCTCCACCTCCAAGGTATTCATGTACCAAATTTGGTAGTTGTAGGTCAAATGGTCTTTTCTGTAGAGCGCCAACACACACACACACATTGAACTATATTATAAATATAGATATACGAGAAAGTTTCAGGCATGCTCATTAACAAATATCAAACTAAAATTTTGAAAAGTCTTTCTTAATTGAGTACCTACTAGTTATGAAGTTAATTTGTATAGAATTAGTAGTTCTAAGTTCGATATTGTGCATGCACTATTGAGCATTTTGATCTATTTTTCCATTACGAATTCCAAAGGATATAATTTATAGATAGTTTACTAGCCTATAAACTTTATCATTTTAACATACACTGCAAAATAGAAAAGTTTTAAAGACCGAAAACTTTAAAAACCAACTGTTTGTGTTAACTATTTTTGCGACTGTCTATTTTGTGTGCAATAAACAAATTGAGCAAATTTAAAATAATATATAGTTGTTTTATAATAGAAATAAAATCTACAAAAACATTCATTTGCGACTAGAAAAATATTATGATTTGTCCGTGTTGTTGGTTTAGCTGCAGAATGTTTGTTCAAATTAATTGTTTTTCAAAAAAATCCTATTTTCTTACTTAAGCGATGCTTTTGCATTATTTATAATACTTAGCAAAGTCATTCGATTTTATCATATCTATTCTTCTTTAAAAGTTAGATTAAATAAGTACTGAAGTTATAAATAACTTCAGTAATAAAATATCCAGTCACTGTTTTTGCAAGTATCTGGCAACAGTAAATAAAGAGATTTTAAAAAAAATTCTTTGCGGTATACAATGGATAAAAGAGTTATTATTTTCATTCATACATATAATAAATCGTCCATGAATATTAACTAAACGAAACGTTTTCAAAGAATACAAAAGCTTGTTTTTCACACGGCAGAATTTATTTCTAAAGCATTCAAAATAATCCTCTGTAAAATTCTTCTTTTTACTTTTTGGACGTTAAATGACTGCAATGAAACAGAGTAAATAAGTTCTCCATAAATCGGGATCATATTTCCCATAAACCGCAAACTTTTTCCTTACATCCATAAATTGATAACGATAATAAATTTTGATGTAAAAAAAAATATGAAAGAACATTTACATATATAAAACGCTGATGCACGTGCCACAGAAATCGTTTTTATTATTTTTTGTTGAATGGCAACGGTAAACGAATTTCTGTAAGAACTTTTCAGACAGCTTCGCTGAACGCTTTTCTAACTGCATTTAATTCAATGCTTCGCTAATTAAGGGAGCTGCTAAATTCTGTTGGAAATATTCTGAAGAGGGTTCACCCAAAACTGCATTCAATTAGAAGAAAAAAGTCGTAAAAGAAATCAAGAAATAGTTGTCAAAGAAAATGTTTAATCAACAGCGAAAGTAGGCTTAATTATCACGAAATGGATAATCACTGCAAC
Source organism: Argiope bruennichi (assembly GCF_947563725.1). Taxonomy (NCBI): domain Eukaryota; kingdom Metazoa; phylum Arthropoda; class Arachnida; order Araneae; family Araneidae; genus Argiope; species Argiope bruennichi. The sequence goes on from NC_079156.1 coordinate 113,838,359, forward strand.
TTAACAAATGGATATTGAAGACTATATCTTTACAGTTTTTTATCTCACAAATACGGTTTTCCCATTTTCGTTGGTAAGCATTTCATCTCCTTACAATTTTTTTTGGATAAAGTGAAGAATAGTGTGCCCTTGAGTTTGTAGCCAATATGGTAACCCATCGGAACGCTCTTCTAGCACCCTAATGCTGTTTTATTTACTACTTTTTGCAATGATTGAGTTGTACATGAACTACAACAATATTATGAAAAATGTTAAATTAAAAATATTAAAAAAATATCGATTAAAGATTTTAATTTTGTTCTTTATTATAATTTGTTCTTTATTAAAAGTTTATTAAAAAAAGAAAGTTAAGCTTATAATTAAAAGTTATTTTCTTCTTTCTTTTTTTTAATGTGAATACGAACAGAAAATATTTATTCTTTTGCAATTTTTAATTGTGAGTATGCGCTTTAAAAAATCGTCTGCCTTCTCACTTTAAAAGACAGCTACAATGGAATTCTTCGCAGTTCTCGTAATTCTTTTGGTGTTCTAACGATTGGTTCTCTTCATAATTTGTTATGTCGGCAATTGTACAAGAATGGATGTCGGGTAAATGGGATGGAATACAGTATTTCGAACCTACAGAATGGATGAAGGGTGAGTGAAATATGTATATATATATATATATATATATTACGAGTTGATAAAGTTAGTAAAGAATGCTTGTTTGAAATTTTGTATGGAGAATGGTTTGATATCGAACCAGCAGAATGGATGAAGGGTGAGTGGAATATATATATTTTTTACGAGTTGATGAAGTTTGGAAAAGAATGTTTGTTTGAAATTTTGTATGGAGAATCATCTTCCGATTGTTTCTTTCTTTTCTTTTGTTTATATACTGTTCCTGTTATCCACACAGTCCTAATGTTCAATGTGCTAACGAAACTACTAGGTTCCTGCTCCCGCTGCTAGCGAAGTCGTAGGATGTTTTTTTTAAAGTTAAAAAATTCTGCTCGGTGCCTTCGACATCTGTAGAAAGCACCGGGCAGTCTGAAAAAAAAAACAATACTTATCAGTAAAAAGTCCTAATTATATGGCGGGAAATGGTAACCGTAACTGTTCCGCGGAAGTATTTGTTTAATTTTTCCGCCATCTCTATTGGCGATTTGGCATTGTTGGTGCAGCAAGGGGTACACTAAAATTCACTTTTACCTTTTTTTTTTTATTTATTCTTAATAATTTTTTTAATTTAATTTCATACACAATCTGTAAAATGTTTTTATCGTTAAGATGAAATTCAAATTAATTTCATTCTCCTATTAAAATATTCAACCACGCCCTTTCCCTAATGCTTAAATTAAGAATATAAAAATTACTTTTTTTGGATATTAACTCCGAAACAGTAGTCTTTTTTCATTCCAGTTTTATTTAGCGGTTTATACAATTTGTTGATGTCTATGGCACCAGAACTTTCAACAAACAATTCTAAATACGGTCGTGCCATTCTAAATCTATTATGTGGTTCAGTGGTTTTAATTATCTATCTAAATCTATTTTCTGATTCTCAATAATTTTGTATATCATTAATCACAGATTTATTGACGAACACAAACACAAAGATATTCACCGTTACATTAGACACAACAAATCTGAATAGCCAAGAAAGAAAAGAAAAAATCGTATCAAAGTTCTAGAAAAACTGCGCATGCGTCAGTTCATAAGGCAACAACAGTGGAAAAGGGAAAAAGGCGTCTCTAAAACGGAATACAATTTTTAATTCGCGCCTACAATAATTTGTAGCAGATTGATTCGATTTAATTCTTGTAATTCAGTTGTATGAAATAACAACGTGCAGTTTTGAAAAATTCATTCCATATAAATCGCTTACAGCCTGAAAAAATTCAGTAGTCTTGGCGAACAATCTGATTGCCATTGGCAAATAATTTGTTTTAAAAAAATGTGTTTTCTGAATAATTGTTTTTCCATCCACAGGAATTAGCGAACCTACAGACAATCAAACAGTAAATAGATACGGTCTAAGATTGGAAAAAGATAAATAATTTTATTATAAAGCCGTATATATAAGTTTATCCACCTAATTAACTTCGATTTTAAATTATAGTTTTCATTGACTCATACACTGACGGACAGACAAATTTCTTAAGAGCAAATTAGCAAAATAATTTTAGAGCATTTTAAATCATTAATGACGTTAAACTCTTGTTTAATACGTCTACAAATTGTTAAAATTTACGAAATAACAATAGTTTATTTCATTTGCTCAGATAACTTTTTTTCCCTTTTTCATGTCATTTTACCTGAAAAAGGTAAACTGACATTCAATATATCAAAAATATATATCTATCAGAAAATACCTACTGTTATTATTTTATTTTATAAACTGCTTGTTCTCATAAGACTTTTTTTTAAAATCTTTTCAGTAAAATAAATTATTATTCTAGTATAAAATAACCAATATGAGACTTTTACATTATTTACCTTTCTTTTCTTTGTTCATTTCAATAAACTGTGGCATTTCATTTTTTTTAGTCTTTATTCAGAAATATGACTTGATTTGATATATTTAGTAGTACTGATTAAATTTCTTTATTCCTCGAGCCTTATAAATCTTCATATTAATATCGCGAGTTCGCAAATTAACTACAGACTAAGTCTATGGCAAAGGATACCGACGTGCTCTGATTGGTTTAAGCCTTGGCATCCTTTTGGCAATGTTTTGCCAAAAAGATGCCATACCGAAATATATTTTTACAAAAATAAGTAAAATTTGTGGATTTATCCCCCCCCCAATGGTTTACATGTAATATTAATCTGGAAAACATATACAGCGGAAAAGATCAAATCCTGAAACCTAAATTCAAGAAATATAAAAATTACAATTTATTAAAAATAATTTTTGCATGTGTTTCTTCTTAAAGTATTTTGATATAACTAAAAAAAATTAGCTACGAAATCTCATATTCCGTTAAAGCTTACATATTTATACGTTTTGGGCATTAAGTAATCATCTCCCCATATGTAGTTGATGGGAAAGTAACAAACGTTCAGCAACAAGTTTCAATGACTGCATAAATTATCTAATAAAGGCACGAAAATCATAGAAAAATAAGAATTATTTAATTGGTGCATCATATGTTTAGTAATTACTTTCATGTAGTTTTTATACTTCTGTGCATAAACAACATTAGTTACTTGAATTACTAGTATTATTAGTAATATTTATTATTATTATTATCAATTAGTATTAGTAGTATTACTACTAATATTTAGAGAAAACAATGATATTAATTCACTCGTATCTACCATAAAACTAATGAAAGGTACAAGGTTTGAGCCAAATAAGCGAAAACTACACTATTATGAGTGAACAACATTGCCAAAAAGATGCCAAGGCTTAAACCAATCAGAGCACGTCGGTATCCTTTGCCATAGACTTAGTCTGTACAGTTTGCGAACTCGCATTAATATCTTAAAAATTGTTAGTTTGTTGCAAACGATATATTGATCAAAATCCCTATGAACGGAGAATTAATTAAAATTGCTAAGTAAATCACCGATTTTTTTTTTTTACATCCAGCAAATCAATCCCCATACGTCAAATATACAGTGGCTCAAAAAATTGAGAGTACACCTTACTTTTAATTGATAAATCAGACTTTCAATATAAATAACACATTACTGGGAAGTGCAAACATATTTTTATTTTTACACATAGCATAGGTGTAATTTAGAATAAAAATAAAGAAAAATCAACGAAAAATTTCTACATTGAAAAGTTTCAGAAGCATTTTAAATAAACATACACAGTATTTTGCCTCAAAAAATTGAGAATATACCAATGAAATTTTTGCAATAAAGAGCATAGAAACAAAGTGCCGCTATTAAATTGCATGTCTTTTGGCTCTTATAATGGCCTCTAAACGTCGTGGTACCGATTCGACAAATTTTTGGTGGTATCTGAAGATATTTTACCCCATTCTTCTTGCACCACTTGTTTTAAATGGGTTTTGTTTCTAATTTTGTGTTTTTGAACCACTTTTTCGAGTTTCTCCCACGAATATTCAATGGCATTGATGTCGGAATACTGTGGTGGTGTGTGTAACTGCCGTTTACAATGAAAAATACACCATATTTTGACGTTACGTGCATTCTGTTTGGGGTCGTTGTCCTGCTGGAAAATGGAATATCCATCTAAACCCAAATTTTTAACACTTTCCTTTGGATTGTTGCTACCATATGGTTCATCCGACTTGTTGCAGAAACTTTTCAAATCATAGGAAGAAGTGTAAGTGCTGAAACTGTACTAAATGCCACTAGACAAGCTGGATATAAAAGTCGCATTGTTAGAGAGAAACCGTTCATCAGCTTGCAAATTCAAAAAAAGCATTTGAAGTTTGCAAAAACTCATCAATTGAAGACCAATAACTTTTGGAAGAAAGCTATATTTAGTAATGAAAGAAACCTCAACATTTTTGGCAGTGACAGCCATCGTATTGTATGGAGAAAGCCTAATACTGCTTTGGATGCAAAAAATTTACATTCTACAGTTAAACATGATGATGACTCCGTCATGATTTGAAGTTACATGGCTTCATCCGGGGGAAGAAAATTTAATTTTGATAGATGGCATTATAAATGATATGGTTTACTTGGATATACTTCGCAGCAATCTAAAGAAAAGTGCTAAAAATTTGGGTTTAGATGGAAATTTCATTTTCCAGCAGGACAACGACCCCAAACAGAATACACGTAATTTCAAAATATGGTGTCTTTTTCATTGTAAATAGCAGTTACACACACCACCACAGTACCCCGACATCAATACCATTGAATATTCATGGGCCATACTCGAAAAAGTGATTCAAAAACACAAAATTAGAAACAAAACCCATTTAAAACAAGTGGTGCAAGAAGAAAGGGGTAAAATATCTTCAGATACCACCAAAAATGGGTCGAATCGGTACCATGATGTTTAGAGGCCATTATACGAGCCAAAAGACATGCAATTTAATAGCGGCACTTTGTTTCTATGCGTGATATTGCAAAAATTTCATTAGTGTATTCTCAATTTTTTGAGGCAAAATTCTGTGTATGTTTATTTAAAATGCTTCTAAAACTTTTCAATTTAGAAGTTTTTCGTTGATTTTTCTTTATTTTTACTCTAAATTAAACCATTTGCTATTTGTAATAATAAAAACATGTTTGCACTTCCCGGTAATGTGTTATTTATATTGAAAGTCTGATTTATCAAGTAAAAGTAAGGTGTACTCTCAATTTTTTGAGCCACTGTATATCAATATAAGCAAAATTGAAATGCCATTTCTAATGTTCCCTACCGAAATATTCAAACTTAAAAAAAATAACATTTTCTTACAAATATTTCAAAGCATAAGAAAAGTTTTAGAGACAGTTGCGAGATGTTTAACGAACTAATGAATTTTTCATTAATTAAATATTTTGCGCATGCGCAGTATTACACCAGCAAGAAAGATGGAACACCCAATATTTTTTTAACAAACAGAATTGAAAGAAGCTAAAATTTGGGGGAAAATATTTTTAAATAAGATTGAATTTATATCTCTAATGCAGAAAATTTGAAAATAATTTTGAAATTTCATGCTATTTAAAATTGATTCAAAACTTTAATACTTACTTTTAAAGGTCGTTGGAGATCAAAATTCTCTGTTAAAAACGGCTTTATTTTTATTCCACATACAAATACTTAAGTTGCCATTTACAACTTAACTAAGTTTTGTATTATTATTTAAAAATAGCCTACTGAAAAAATTAGATTTCTATGGTTTTTAAAAACCGTTTAGGTCAATATGTAATTTCCCGTATGAGACAATTTGACGAAGATGAAAAGTTTTCAGCTATGACATTTTAAAACTCTTTGCTGCAACAGATTTTCCCATTTTAATTAAAAAGAAAGTTTCAAACGATAGAAAGAATTTTATATAAAAAATTCTTCTGCATCGAAGGCTTTTGCTTACGAATAGATTGGGATTCTATCAAATACTGGTATAATATAGATTTTTGTTTTTTTCGCATATGACGCGTGCTTAATATTTTTCTCAAAAACTCGAGACGTTTTTGTGACAATTAATTAAGTTACTAATCTTTCATAAAGAAAAAAACATGAAAATTTCATTCAAGTAATGCTGGGTTTATCTACCTATAAGAAATAGTTTTGAATTGAAAATAATTTAAAATTTAAATAAAAGTTAGAATTTACATCCAGTATTACTTTTAAAATCAGTAAAATTTAATATTAATTTCAGAATTTTCTTTTCTTCCAATTTTGCACTTTTTTTTTTTTTTTTTTTTTTTGTCCCGCCGAAGTTGAAAGTTGAAACAACCAAACGATTGTGATTAAATAGTAAATCGTTTGCAATAAAGTAATTAATATCTATGAGATTCTTAAATAATTGCATTTTTTTTTGCAATAACTTACATAAATTAAGAATAGATTTAAAAAAATTATTTATATATTAGACAAATTAAATAATTAAAAATACATATGGCCAAAAAAGATGTTTATAAAAGATCGGATGATGAAGAGAAAACGCGTGAAAATCAGAAATAAAAGATTTAATAAGAATCAAATTAATATTAATTTGATTCTTATTTAGCTTCTTGAATCGGATTTAGCTTCCAAAGAGTTTTTCATATTAATCCAACTAAGAAAATCCAAGTAATAATTAAAAATCATTAAAATGATATCGAAAGTTGCGAGCAATTACTAAAAGATTCCGATTCGCTGTCACAGGTTAAAGGCATTCCAAGGTGCAAGGTCGAAATGACCTAAGAGATCGGCCAAGCACACTTGCGGGGAAAAAAAAAAAAAAAAAAAAAAAAGATCGCACGGGACGATTGATCTCTGACAGAACAATGAGAATGACCGCAGCGGCAGCTGTAAAACAAGATCGCAGTTCGGATATTGAATTGCCCTTGCTTGTTGTGCGGTCCAATTATTATGTCGTTCCCGTGGAAGGCAATAAAAATATGGAATCTTGAAAAGATGTTTCTGATCCTCTTTGCTTGATTCGGTGTTTCCGTTTTCCTTCTCGACAGCGAAGTGAGTGCATTTTTTTTCATCTCCTCTCTCCCCCGATGGCCTTGAAGTCCTCGCCTCAACGCAAAAGTTCGACGAATTCCAACGTATATAGACCTTTTCTTTGCCTCTTTTTTTCTTGCTTTTGCCACTGCCACCGACAACCCGTTTCAGTGCGGTGGATAATAAATGAGGATCTTTAATGATGGTTCTCTGAAACCCGGAATACTTTTCGCTCAGTGGGGGGCGATTTGCTAAATTTTCAAGTTAAATTTCTTTGTAAAATGAAACGAATTTGAAGATACAAAGAAAAATTATGTGTATATGATATTAAATTTCAAATATTTTAATATAAATAAAAGTCACTACGTCTATGTATATTCAACATTACCTTTTAAATTACATGGCCGAAATAAACCAAACTTTGTATATTAATTATTTAAGATACGAAAAAAGAATACTCCCGATTATTCAAATTCTTAAAGTTAATGAAATATTTAATTAATTAAAAATCAGCTAAAATTTTCCTCAATAACGACAGAATAAATAACCCCAAAAGAAATATCTTTATACCATCTTAAAATTCAAAACTTTATCTTTTCAATGATACCATTTCATTTCCGTGCAATATTTTTCTTTATTTCTTATTAAGTTCTCACAATTTAATAAGAATGCAGACGATTTTGCAGATGACAGAATAAAAAATTTATAGAATAAACGCAGACGATTTTGAACTAAGAAATTTATAGTTATTTTGTTGCTAGGCAACGGTAACACTCTGAACTAATATCTCTTCGTTTTTTGATATTTCTGATTTACTTTTTAAAATATTTTTGGCATGCTTTTAATCAGTTAAAAAAATTCTTAAGTTTAATTAGATTTAAAAATTACTGCTATTGAAATCTCTTTATCATCTAATAAATAATGTTGTAATTGAGAAAGAAGAGCATAAAAATTAGAGCAATGAGAAGTTTGGAATTGAGATTTAATGATGCGTAAAAATAAATTTAAAGTTTGTTAATTAATTTCAAATGAATTCACGAAAAGTAAAACCTTTCTAAACTAATGGAACATTACATACCACGACAACAGCGGGTTCAAACTATGAGGAATCGAGCCAAATAAAGGAGAATCAGAAGGCCAGAAAGAATGTCTGGTTCAATTGATATTCTTAATTTTTCAATCGAAAATAGTGTTAAATAAAAATCTTTAAAAATTTGAAATTAAAAAAATCTAAAGATTGATTCGGCAGCTCATACCTATTAACCTATGAAGGAATAATAATCGAATTTGTCCCTTGATATTCTTCTTGTGCTTTGTTCTAAATTCTAAAACCCTAGCATTTTAAAGTCAGCTTAGAAAGGCATATTAAAGACAGGGCAGTTTAAGTCTCGCTTGAAATTCGCGATGACATAGAGCATAATAAAAGTAAAGATGCTATCAAACATTAAAAGTATGTAAAATAAATGTACCAAAACCACGATATTTTTTTTTTTTCCTTTCTTTCTTTCTTTTTTTTTTTTTTTTTTTTCTCTCTCTCTATCAATCATCTGTTGAAAGAATTGTTTAATACCTTTGCTTTTTACTAAAAAAACAATTTTTTAGATCGGCTTTTGACAGTTTATATTACATAGATATAAGTACTTGCATTTGAATTGTTCATTAGTTTTGTTTGCTTCAGAATTGTTGAGTTACTGCGAAATTTGTGCCTATTAGAATCAATTCAATAGCGTCGCTTCAACATGATTTTGGATCCCTTTTCGAGCCTTGCTGAAAGAAAAAGCTCTTACAGAAATTTTTCTACATTTATTTTTATAGTACGTATATAGATTATTTAAATTATATCTCAATGAAACATACAAATACGCAAACAAAAAAGAAACATTTTGTTCAAGAGTCATAACAGTAATAATATTTCGAAACATCGAATTTCGATGCTGCTTCGCTTATTAACGTTTCATCTCATATTAATTATTATGAAAGTTTTTCTCATTAATAAACAGATAAACTTTAATATTATCTGTATACTATAAAATAACAGATTTTATTCGAGTTCCTTTTCGGATTGTCATATGATTCAAGAATTATTTAATTTACTGTCCAGACATCAACGTTAAGTTATGAAAAAACACGAGGTTTCTTTTGGGACTAAACTTGTGTTTTTAAATCAAGGTCGGATAACACTTGCATTAGAATATTCTTTTTTAAACGTAAGAACTACACACCAACGTCAGGACATTTGACCTTCATTGTCAGATTTCCTTTTTATTTATTTGTACATCTTTCTACTTAATATGTGCAGATACATTTTGCAATTTCGGCATCCTAGCAACACGATTTCATACAATATGTTAAAGAAGGTGCAGAATTATTCTGTATTCGAACAAAACCGAAAAATATTTCAATCTAAGGGCTGACAACGAAAGTGAAGAATCGAGTAATATATATATATATATATATAATATGAAAGTTATACCAACAAAGAAAAAAAACTTTAGTCAGCAACAAATAAATGCATGTTGGAACATACCTTCCGAAAACCATTTCTAGCTTCGAATGACATCCCATCCATTTTTCATGCCGCTTCCTTCCCCTACATGACAGTCTTAAAATTCCAATCCACCCCACCCCCTGGTGGTTACAGTGAATGGAATAACACTATGGAATCTTTCTACAAACGTTTTGTATTCCATCAGTAGCGTAGCTAACCCTACGAGGGGTTAGCGCAAGAAATCGTTCAACTCTTTGATGTCAGCTCATCCTCAGGGGTGAGGGAAGGAGGTGCATCCCTCTAAACCCCCGCAATTCTTGGAAGACCCACCAGAGAGGTAGTATTTCTGTCCCCTCCTCCCTTCTGTGGTAGAGGGATGAATGAACTAAAAAGGGGTTGAAGAATTTTTTTTCTCTCCTTTCTTTCTTTTATTTTGCGGCACCGCGAACAGCGGATATGCACAAATTCCGAGACAGGTACATCATTTATCGTTTGCTTAGAAAAGATGTGAAATCGTTTTCAACAACCGCACACCGGTAATTTACCTCGTAGCGGATTCTGTGAGGTGTTGACCGCTGTCGTGTGAAAGAAAATGATAGGTTAAGTAAGAGGAATACTGGTTAAAATTTCGGAGTAAGGCAAAAATAAAGTGGACTAACTAGATATGCGGGTAAAAAAAAAGTCCTCAATCCAGTTTAAAAAAGAACGGCTGCAATCAAATGGGGTGGAATTTTCTTTAGTGGTGCGGTGAACCAAAGTTTTATCGTCAGCCATTTATAGCTATTTTATGAGGAAGTATTGATGGGAAACCAAAGAATTTTTAGAATTTTCCCTTATATTTTTTTCTGTATTTGTAGAATGCGATCAAGGGTAAATGGATGCAGATGTTCGAGAGAACAGATATTAGGGGGTGCCATGGTCGCAAGACAAGCATGTTTATGTATGTTCTACCTTCAAATATGATGAGAGGAAAGAAAAATTGTTAATCACTACCGGAATTCGAGATTAGAAGCATATAGAGACACGAGAAAGTGAATAAACAAATTTATTCTTAGAAAAAAAAGGCGAGGATCTGAAATACAGTCTACGATTAAGAATGACTTATATGTGTTATATAAACCTAGATTAGAAATCTGACTTTGATCCTACATATAGGGATAAGCTGCCTTTCTGCAGAACTTTAAGGGGGAATTGATCCATAGCAGTGCCAGCTCAGGTATCGTCCTCAGCATTTGGCCGGGGCTCAAAGTTACGAAGTATATCCTAAAATAGTTTTAGTGTTGTTTTCAAGCGGAACGTTGATACAACTGAACTAAACTAAACTAGCCGGGCAGTCTTGAGTCATAATAAATAAATTAAAACAAATGTACTTTTCACAAAGCTTAGGACATAAAAAAATAATTTCAATTGAAACAATGACATGTTAAAAATGTCCTAAAATAAAAGAAGGGTCTCATAATGTGCTCTACTTAGGATCCCAAAATATCTTAATCCGTCATTGATTCTTCACGTCATTTAGAGCATTTTTATCAAATGGAAAAATACGCCTTTCTGTAAGGATTTAGAAATTAGTTACGCCGTTATTATTTAAACCATTAAATTAGTAGGCCACAAGTGAAGAATGGAACTTCTTGTATTTAGATATGAAGTTAGTTGTCACAAATATACAATATTATCTGTCTTCATTTTAACCTAATTATATAAAACTGAGCTTTACAGCTTTACAGAACAAATTTTATTTTAAATTAAGCTTTAAAAAACAAATTCAGATCAGTTTTATAGTTCTACTTTAAACTCAGTTTTACTGCACAACTTCGGAATCGGAGGATTTCAGGTTCGAGATCCGATTCCACCGAAGAACCGTCGTGTAAGCGGGTCTAGAGATCGCTCAATCCGCCGGGGCCAAACTTCCTCCGCGCTGGTGTGGTGTGTAAGTTTGGAGAGGGGTGCCAGCTCAGTTGTCATCCATGTCAACTTACCGCAGTTCAAAATTACGAGATCCGTCCCAAAATAGCCCTAGGGTTGCTTTAAAACGGGGCGTTAATATAACCAAATAAAGCTACAGAACAAATTCAGATCAGTTTTACTTTAAATTGATCTTTATAGAACAAATTCAGAAAAGCCTTACAGCTTTAACTAAACTGAACTCTACAGAACAAAGATCGCACTGAAGTCGTTTTTCACCTAAATAACTGATTGTCACGGTGAGTGAACTTTCATCATGATTTAATGCATATTATTTCATGTTATTTTCATTTGTTTTGAGGTTAAAATGATTATCTCATAAACCAGCTGGAATATTCTTCCCTCGATTTTCTTGTACACTTAAACAATTTTACAATTTTTTTTAACATTTTGTTATTTCCATCTCTTCTCCTTTGCAATCCCTAAATATATAGCGAATGGAGTCGTATAGGAAGGAAATTCGAAAGTTGCAGCTCTATAAAAGTGAGCATGCCCCCCCCCTTCGAATTTCGCGCATATTGACGCAGTATGGCGCTTTCTGCGCTTCATATTAAACTGATAAAGACTAAATGTACATTTTTGACGTCATCCTCTACATCGATTGGATCCAAATTTGATATAGAACTTTAAATTTGAATATAAAACCGTGTAAAAATTTCGTTTAATAAGTTGTTGAATTAATTAGCTATCGTTTTCACGTAGTCGCGATTGCCTTTCATAAATTGGTCCAAAATTTAACACATATTTGCAATTATCATGATAAAACTATGTACCAAATTTTATCCATATTACTTTTTACGCTTTTTAATTGCTGTGTTCACAGGTATACGAACAGACAGACAAAGAGATGATAAGGATATAAAGCGTAGGGATGATCAAAATCTAGGTGGTGAAATTTTTGACGGTCAATTTTTTTCTTTTAGATATTTACTTTTTTTTTCTTTCTTTAGTTACTGTTTGTACGATCACACAGACAAACTTCTTGTTTGCTTGAATTCGAAAATGCAGACTTCCCTCAGATTTCATCCAGATTTTTACAGAAATCTGCTTATTCGATGTTAAAACTTCGTACCAAATTTCATTGCTCTAGCTCAATGCGTTTCTGAGTTAACACGCTCACACTAGACAGACAGACAACATACATAATTACAAAAATGCGGTTTTCAAATTCAGGAAGGTCAGAAACGTGGATAATCGTCAAACTCCTGAGACCGAAATTTTCAACATTTACAATACTTTATCTTTGTATGTACTGAATACGAGGAAATACAAAAGAGAATGAAATATGTATCAAATATAAATCGTAGGAAGGTTCGAATAATTTGACTTAACCTTTCCTTTACTAATCAGGTCTGGTTCTGCGCTGGTGGGCCTGTTTATATTTTAAACGAGGGTTGCAGGATTTGAAGCGAGGACACCTTGGTGATAGCTCGTTTTACATCCTGCACCCCTCGTTTAAAACAGAAACAAACCGACCTACCAATATCGGACTTGCCCGGCTGGATTAGTAAAGAGAGAGTTTAACACATTATTATGAAAAACTTCTTTGTGCTATGGATGGTTTAGGAAAGGATATAAGAGAGGAAGTCTTTAAAAAAAATACAAATACAAATCAAAAGGAATGGAAAAATAGGTTGGAAAACACTAATACAAATGAAATTTTTTTTTTATTAATATGGCACATGTTTAATTAATATATCAACTAGTTGAAGAAGTAAGATTCAATTCACTGGTGTGACCGCATTTGATGTTTATGGCATATAAACACAGCTCGGCTGAAAACTATTTAATAGGTGTTCGTTAGAGTGCAATAAAGCATCAAACGTATAATTACGCATCTATTACAAACAGCGGGCGCTTTGTTGTTGGTCTCATTTGGGAAATGTCTTTTTTAAACACTTTGTCTCTTATTCAAATTGGCAATCGAAAAACAGGTTAATGGGATCTCGGAGTTTCTTCGTTTTTATCTTCTAAACATCTATTGGATTAGAATCCGCGTCGAATCCGAGGTTATAAATTTGGAGATTTGTAGGTAATTCCAAAAGCTGTTACCTGCATGTAAAACTAATTCTTTTCATAGTGTAATGGTCCCCACAAAACTTCCTCGCGTCCTCCCTAATAAACTTGTCATGCCAGAGAATGCTTTACATGGCATTGACGTATAATAGGTACGAAATATTAATTTTTGGCGTGAATTTAGCATTTTTACTGAATTATGTCACCCTTGGCGAGTGATTTGGCGATTCATCCTTGGCATGCATTAATAGTATCCAAAAATCGAATTTGCGTTTTAAACGTGTTTTTCCAAACGGATTTAAACAAAAATTGGATGTAAAACTGTTCTTGTAGTCACAAAATCCCATACCAAATTTGATATATTTCAGTTATTGCGTTTTTGAATTATCGCGTTTACATGTTTCTGAAAATGCAGACCGACAGACAGTCAACCCGTTGTTAGTTTTGTCTCAAACTTTGACAGGTGTATACACTATAGATGTTAATTCTATATACCGAATTTTAGCTATCTAGCTAGCTTGGTTTTGTGATCTTGTTAACTTATATTCGAATAAACGGACAGATGGACTTCCTCTGAACAGATTTTACTCAAAATGTGACAAAAATCTGCAAATTTGGTGTAATACCAAATTTCAACCATCTAGTTCAAAGCATTTTTCAGTTATCTTGGACAGATGGACATTTTCCAAAAATGTGTCTTTCGAACGCGGGGAAGTCTAAAAAGTGGAGATTCGATAAAATCTGGAGCTCGACTTTTTTTGACGATTACCCTATTCTATTGACATTTTCCTTATTCTAAGTATACAAGAAAGTAAAAATTAGCAAAGTTTCTGGAAAAAAAAAATGCTTTCAGCTCAAATTATTATTATATGTAGATTTAAAAAAAAGCAAAATGTAATAAAGAAATGCAAAATCAGTCTTAATCTAATTGCAGCCAATTGCTAGATGATGAATTTGTTCCGCACATCATTAGTTTATGCATTGTGAGCACAATTTTTAAGTTTACTGGAATTGAAATTATTCTTCAATAATTTTAATAAATGCAACAATTAGAAATAAACTTAAAAATTAAAAACTAGAAAGCGTATTTAAAAATTATTTTTGTGTTTAGCTCTAATTTATAAATCATAATTATATATATTGATTCATCTTGAAATAATTTTTTTTAAAAATTATTCGTAGATGGCGCAGACGATTTTCAATTTCATTCCTCAGAGATATACTTTTACTTGTGAATTAAAAACTAGAAATCATGGCTGTTTAGTTTTTAATTCATAATTTATAATTATAAATATTATCAAAACTTGAAATAATATTTTTTTTTTCAAATTTATTAATAGATGGTGCAAAAATTTTTCAATTCCATTTCTTAGAGATGGGTTTACTTGTAAAATTAAAAAATTGAAATTAGTTTTACAAATAATTTTTGACTATTTAGTTTTTAATTTATAATTCATAATTATAAATATTATTGAAATAAATTTTTATATAAATATTTCAAAAATACAAAAATAAATTATAAATATTTTAAAATCATTTTTTAAATCCACTCTAAAGTCGTGCTATTAATATAAAACAAAAGTTGAACTTAATTATTTAGTCCATTAGTTTATAATTAAATTCTTGAAATATTGAAATAATGCAATACCATCTAGAACACATTTGTTTTTAAAATTCCAAAAGTCTAGCCCATTAAGGGGACAGTGGACTTTGAAACCAGTAAAAATGGACTAACACACGAAATCTTATTTTTATCGTTTCATGGCCTAATTATATGTTTATATTCAACTAAAATAGCTTTATAAAATGTATTGTTCAGTGAAATAAACATTGAAAAGGCCTAGAGGAAAAAACACGCATCTTAACAACTTTTCTCAAAATGATATTGTAATTGGTTTTAAATATTTTTGAAATGCTCCATATTTTTTAGTTTTTGTAGAAACTTATAATAAAGATTTCGGTTAAACATTAAAAGGAAACAGTGTATGTATTTTATATTTCGAATTTTATTAGATAGTCAAAAGACTATTTTAGTTCAGAAAACATAAACATTCTTATGAAAATTCTGCAATTGTGCATTGAATGTTTATAGAAAATTAACATTTAAATGGTGTTACAAAATCATACACAGTTTTGTTCCAAATAAATTTATATTTGGTAATAAGGACAAAATAATAAAAAACATTAAATCGCTTGGAATATTTTCAAATTTTTAAATATTATATATCTTTTAATTTTTTTTAAAAAATGATATAATTAATTTTAAGAAGTTTTTTTAAAAGAAATTTGACGTATTTATATTTTAATATATATGCATAAAAAATTCTGTAAAACTAAATGAATAATTCGCAAAAATTCTTAATAGAGCGTCGCCTTAAGAGATGAATACGAAACGAAAATTAAATTCCATCTTCATAAATATGAAACACTTCAAGTTAAATAAAAACACTTTAAAAATCATTAAAAACCTAACTCATTTTTAAAAAATCATTATGAATATCGTTTGGAGATACTTAGAGATCCTTACTTATCAGGATATCCTCCTGATAGTATCAGTTAGTGCTATCCGTAACTTCGCACTGACCTAACTGTGTCATTATATTCTGTTATGATTGTAACGATCTCTTGTTTTTATAATTTGTAAAACAATGGTTCGTTTTAGAATAGCCCATTTTGCTTCATTTAAATTTTCTTTCTTACTACTCTATTATTTAACTCGTTTTTATTTTATTTATTTAAGAACAGGCTCTTCAAATTATATCAGGAACAAATAGCATTTCATCTCCAATAAAATTTTCGAGTTACAACATTTAAAACAATAGTTAATAACACCTGGTTAAACTATTAAATGGCATTGTGAAGAAGTGGTTGATTACGTTAAATGCAAACTCTTATTGTTGCTATTCAAACTTTGTTTTAATTATCTATTATTCCAATTCACGAAGATGTTTTCGCGAACTAGATTTCTGAAAGTGGATGCCAATGAACTGCTGTTATTTTATTTTTTTTCTCCTTTATAAAGTAAAAGCACGCGTCGTTCTTTCAAACAATTATTTATACTTAAGAAAGGAAAATAATCCCCTGCAGTTTAAGAATCATTGTCATTCGCCACTGGTCAGTTTTGAAATTAATCAGTACGTATAAGATGCCTCCTGATTCAGGAAAGAGTGTTGTAGAGAAGTATCAGGAAGTAAATAAGAAGTTAACGCTCTCCTTTCTCCTTTTCATACAATAATTTCAAAATAAACCTACATTTCTCTAAAAATTTATCCTTTTATTTTCTCGTATACGTAATATAGAGAAAGTATATTAATCATCAAAAAATTTGAAATCGAAATTTTGACCAATCACCACGCTTTAGATCTCCCTGAGTTCGAAAAACACATTTTTGGAAAATGTCTGTCTGTGACAAAAATAACTCAAAAAAGCTTTGAGCTAAACGGATGAAATTTAGTATACGGTCTTTACACCATATTTGCAGATTTCTATCAAGTTTTGAGTAAAATGTAGGAGATCAGAGGTAAAAATCAGAGGAAATCCATCTGTCCAGCTGCTCGAATGTACGCTAACACGATTACTACAAAACGAAGAGAGCTAGATGGATGAAATTCGGTACAGAGATTTAGCAACTTTATTATAGACATTACCAAAATTTGAGTCAAATCCGAAAAGCGAGTGACCGTCCATTTATCTTTCAGCTTGCTCAGGCGTTGCACCGACCGCAGCGTGTCATCCATATTGTAATGTAATAACGAATAAATAAATAACGAAGCAGAATTTCCAGACAATTCTTTATTTTACAGACCTATATATATACAAAAGAACAACTTGTTCTAATCTTGGTTAAATAAATAGTTATTTACGCCTGTAGTAGGAGATACAACAGTCGAAGTCGAAGGCTTTCTTGAAACTCGGTTGGTTCTCGGACTCCGAACTCGTGGACGTAGTCCAACAGTCCGCCTGCAATTCGTTTCTTCTCTCCTCTAAAAAAACAAAAATCTTCGCACATTATTTCGGCGACAATCTCCGCTTCTTAATTTACATTAGTCATTTGAGCTCTCTTTCGGCCAATCGGGGTTCAGCAATATGCTCTCTCTCAGCGACGCCAGTGGGTCGTGGGAAGGTCCTTTCACAAAGAGAAACATTTAGCATCCAGATGTTTGGACACCCCTTTCTCTTTGAAGGTACTATCAATACCTCTTGGACGAGGAATTCCACATGTGGTCTCTCTCTGTAGTCGCTAATGAACAGATGCGAGACCACCCAGGTGAAAAGATCCAGCATCTGGCTATCTCGAGGGGTTTAGTAAGTAACAGCGACGACACAGCTGGCTGTAAATGTCTTATCAGTACTTTGAAACGGGGAATGTTACAATATACTAGATCTATTCCAGAACTCTGGATAGCACAGAAGTTCAGATAGAACTTTGGATAGAAAAAACAGCATTGTTAAGTGACCCCCCTCAGATAAATGCACTCAGATAAATTATAGACTTTAAATTGAAGAAAATAATGAATTTACAAAATTCATTCCCAATAACTTAAATTCAACCTAGATAAGTGAAGGAAATGTCTAATGATTTAATAAGTTTTAAAGTATTTTTCGTGAATTGTCTTTAGGATTAAATACCAAACTATGTAAAATTGCATAAAATCTGATTTAAATTTGCCTTCTTGTAAAACAAATATGACAGACTCATAGTTGCAATATTATGTGGCAATTTTATTCATTCGAAAATGGCTCTTAAATTAATATTACACATTTTTATTATTTTTGTTGGATTAGGATGTTTTCTCTCTCATTGACAGAGCCTCCCTCCCCCAGAATGAGAAGAACTGGTTCAAAAACTTTATGACAGACTCACAGTTGCACTATTATGTGGCAATTTCATTCATTCGAAAATGGCGCTTAAATTAATATTACACATTTTTATTATTTTTGTTGGATTAGGATGTTTTCTCTCTCATTGACAGAGCCTCCCTCCCCCAGAATGAGAAGAACTGGTTCAAAAACTTTATGATAGACTCATAGTTGCAATATTATGTGGCAATTTCATTCATTCGAAAATGGCGCTTAAATTAATATTACACATTTTTATTATTTTTGTTGGATTAGGATGTTCTCTCTCATTGACAGAGTCTCCCTCCCCCAGAATGAGAAGAACTGGTTCAAAAACTTTATGACAGACTCATAGTTGCAATATTATGTGGCAATTTCATTCATTCGAAAATGGCGCTTAAATTAATATTACACATTTTTATTATTTTTGTTGGATTAGGATGTTTTCTCTCTCATTGACAGAGCCTCCCTCCCCCAGAATGAGAAGAACTGGTTCAAAAACTTTATGACAGACTCATAGTTGCACTATTATGTGGCAATTTCATTCATTCGAAAATGGCGCTTAAATTAATATTACACATTTTTATTATTTTTGTTGGATTAGGATATTTTCTCTCTCATTGACAGAGCCTCCCTCCCCCAGAATGAGAAGAACTGGTTCAAAAACTTCCATCGATTAACAATGAACTATGATTTAATACCTAGTAATGAAGGCTCAATTATATGGATGCAGATCTGCATTCCATCCGTAATGAAGAATGCCAACACAATTCGCTTCATCGAAATGAAAGGGCGAAAGTAAGGCAGTGTATGAATTCGTCTTGTGGGTCCGAGATTTCCGATTGTTCTGCGATAACTAAGTCGACCCACATAGAACTGGAGCTATCAGCGAAAGTATTTTGTTTGTTCCCTCGGTTCAAAGGTGACCATTCGCTGCTGGACGGAACAAAGGACAAAACAGCTCTTGTTCAGAGATGATAAAAGAATGGTTTTTGTTACGTAAGTGGGACTGAGAGAACCTTTATTAATTACCTAACAATTAAATTTTAAATTGATTTAAGGAGTAATTGTTACCTCTTAAATTAATTGTATTTATTGTAACAATTGGAAAAGAAGCCATTAACTTTTTATATTTCTAAAATCAGTCTTCAAAAATGCGAGTATCATAAATCTATACTGAATGTTTCAAAATTCAATAAACAAAAAGTTAGTAGTGGTGTAACAATGATAAATGGCGTCTGGCACCTGGCATTATTTTTTTGCCCCCTTAAAATGCTTTGCTTTAAAAATGAAAAAAAAAAAAAAAAATAATAATAATATTAATACACTTATGACTTTTTTATTTTCGCGTAGCATCATCAACACTGCCGGGTTGATATTAATTCCTCTTTTTCTCTTCGCTCCAACCACTATGCCGTTGAATCTAAGGACTAGGATGTCAAATTTAGATGCTAACACAGTCAGCTGAATAATATTGCCGCATTGAAAAGAGACAATCGTATCTTCATGGCCGAATGGTCATGGCACTGGTCTCATGGTCAAGAGACCTCGTTTCTTGTCCCGCTGTAGACAATGCTATTAATAGTATATGTAAATACTTAATTCCTCGATGTTATGTTTTTCTTTATTTCATGTTCCAGAAGATACTGGACATTTCTTTAGTTTACCGGACAAGTGTTCTGGACTTTTCTTACTGTCTCCAGAAGAGTATTCTGGAACTTTCTCTGCTTGTATAAAAGCAGAAGATTTGTTAGTTACTGTATTCTCTGTTCTGTGTTCAGTTAATAAATTGGTTTAGCTCTACTTCGTGTGTGTATCACTGAATTCTATACTAAAGTATCTAAGTATATTTAATATATCCCAATATTAAAGTATCTCAATATTTAAGTGTGCCTGAACCAGTAGGAGTAGTCTCCACAAAACTTTCTCGCATACACTATAATAAATGTATTATCTCAGAGAACGCCTCGCATAGCATTGACGTACAGTAGTTGCGAAGTATTAATTGGCTTCAATTTAGGCCTTTGGCTTCAATTTAGTATTTTTACTGAATCTATCGTGTCATCTTTGGCGATTAATCCCTGGCATGCAGTTAATAGTATCTGGCACAAATAGTAAATAAATAGTATTAATAGTTAATAGTATCTGACACAAATAGTAAATAAATAGTATTAATAGTTAATAGTATCTGACACAAATAGTAAATAAATAGTATTAATAGTTAATAGTATCTGACACAAATAGTAAATAAATAGTATTAATAGTTAATAGTATCTGACACAAATAGTAAATTAATAGTATCTGACACTAATAGTTAATAGTATCTGATACAAATAGTAAATTAATAGTATCTGACAAAAATCTGACACAAAACTAGACTTGAAAGCACACAATCTCATACCAAATTTTATATATTCGAGTCATTTTGATTTTGAGTTATCGCTTTTACATGTTCCTGAAAGGGCAGACCGACAGACGGTCAATCACTTTTTGGATTTGACTCAAAGTTTGGTAGATGTCTATAATAAAGATGCTAAATCTGTGCACCGAATTTTATCCATCTAACTCTCTTCATTTTGTTGTTACTGTGTTAACTTATATCTGAATATCCGCACAGACAAATTATACAATTCAAAATTGTATAAAAATCTACAAATTAAGTGTAAAGACCATATACCAAATTTCAGCCGTCTAGATTAAAGTATTTTTGAGTTATCTTTGTCATAGATAGACAGACATAACATCAAAAATATGTTTTCCAATCTGAGGGAATTCTAAAACTGAAGAGATTCTTTAAAATTTCGAGTTCTAATTTTTTGAGGTTACGATTTTGATTATTATGTATATGGAGTACAGGGAATAAGTTGAGAAGTCATCTGAGACATAGGTATTCGTATATGGCTATTGAATTACTCTGAATAGAAGCAGAAACTTCTTTTATGCATTTCGTCTACTGTTGTGCCTTTCAAGTAATCCCAAAATTAAGGTTTCAAATTTTGTAAAAGTTAAACATTATTAATTCATTACGTTTCCGAGATGGTGGACAATGGATCTTTATATTGATGTGCACTCTATATAAACATCTTATACTGATGAAGTGTTCTATTCCTAACGAAGTACTAACAGAGCAATCTAAGAGTTTATTTGAGTTTGAAAAACACACTTAATATTCCAAAATACGTGTGTAGTCCTATTTCAACAGAAATTGTTGTGCAAAAGGTTTTATTTTCTTTCCCCTGAGATCCTCTTATGTTCTTCATTTACGTATATGCCTGCGGACTGACAAATATTTGTGCAAATAATGTTTAAGTTAAAGCAATATTTTTCTTCCTTAAGTAGATTTTTATTAACTACACCAGAAAATACAGATGTCTTAAAGGGAAATCATTTTCTTCAACACACTTAATATTCAACAGGTCGTTTCATTGCATTTTCTGTGCACGAAGTAGACAGTGCACTAGTAGAATTGAAAACTACCTGAGAAACAATTGCCCTTTAAACAAAAATTAAAATGCACCGGCCAACTAAAAATACAATCCATCCTATTTAAAGTCGCATGTTCAAGCATTCCCAGAACTTTGCATTTTAAGGGCTGCTTCTGTGACCTTGGGAATCGCCGCAGTGTAAAACCAGACACCTTTTCCTGACCAAAGCATTCTTTTTTTTAGTTCCTCCGTGTCTGTGAAAAAGGTAAATAAATAGATGAAACGCAACGCGGTAATTGATTCGGTTATGTTTGTTCTAAGCTAAGCAAATAAGTGCGCGAGGTCACAATGAAAAGCCTTTTTTTTCCCCCCCCTTTTTCTATTCTCCCATCTTTGGAACAATTCAGCACTTCAAATTGTCTGCGGTATTAGAATGGTAGGATACTTTTAATCTTTTTTTTTCTTTGCTTTTTTCCCGAATCGAAACATCCTGTTTCGATTCGAGGGTCTGTTCTCCAGTTAAATCAAAGAGCTAAAATAAAACCAGAGGAAATGCTCTCGTTCAATTTTTTTCCGCAAATTTTCATATTTACTTTAATCGAATTATTACAATATATTTTATCGTTTGCTGAAGTTAAATATAATGAAGTGAATAAAAGAAAACTGGAACCTAAACTTTAGGTTTACATTTGGAATCTAAATAGTTTGAAAATGAATGAACACTCTTTTTCAAAGATCCGAGTCAAAATTGGACTGATATGGGACAAAATAAGAAACTCATCAATAACTTTGGTGTAATATCGACATAAATAGAATATTCCGTCCAATCTACAGATATGTCATTAAATTTTGGGGCTAATATATATATATATATATGACATAAAATTACATAAATATATATACAGTAATTATAACCATATAATTTAATAAAGGATAAAAAAAAACGAAAAATATCAACAAAAAATAAATAAATGAAATTATTTTTAATACTGATAAAAATAGATGTATTTCTGTCTGTTGGCAAACCATAGAGCAAATCATTGAACTAGTAGCGGATATCCAAGTATTTAGATGGGACAACTGGGTTGAATCTGCTGGTGTTAATTATTATACCTTTATACATAATACCTTTTATTGAAATTTTTAGTCAGGCAGCGAATCATCTGGTGGCCAAAGATGGCCTATAATAAATAAATAAAAACGTGTATGTTCTTAGTTACCAAAATAAAAATGAATCTTAAAATAATTCTCTAAATTTTAATTGTTAAAAGACGTTGACATTTTAAATTAAATTGACCATTTATTAAATAGAAAAATCTCATACTGCTGCGCGCTGCTTACGACGGTAAAATATCTATATCTTCCAATGTGCCCTTGTGAAGGACACAGCATCAGGAACTATTAAATTTGATACAGACACATTTTGGAAGGTGAAAATATGCGCCTCAAAAAACTCTTCTTTTCAGTTTAATTTCGGCATTTCCGACTACCTCTTCGCCTATCACTTCAGAAAAAATTATTATGCAAAAAAATTTTTTCATCAGTTTAGAGTGTAATAAATTTTTTTTTCAATGGTATTGTTTCAGTACTGTACTGTTTAGTTGAATTATTCTAAATTTTTAATTATTCTGATTTGCGGTCAAGGTTATTCAAGGGCGTTCGTTCTACTTGAGACTGAAGAGAGAAAAATAAACAAATAGGATATAGACAGAAATGGAAAAGAAAAAGAGGAGAAATTTCATAATTAACTATTAGAAAAAGTTTTTTTTTACATACGATTTTAAAGTGTAAAATATTTTCATTGATATTAAAATTAATGTCATGCGGTAGTTTATGAGATTTAAAATCAAATCTCTATTTCTAGTTCAAATTGTATGCCAAATCAATTTTTCAACAAAGACAGAATATCATAAACAGAATGGAACTGACAATAAAAAATTAAATTAAAAAGAAAAAGAAAGCAATTTTTTAAGCCATTCGTAATTTCGTAAAAGAAAGCAATATTTTTTTTCTCAGATAAATATTTTCTTTAGTAAATAGATAAAAAATTTAAAACGTCTTCTGATTGCAAGTGATTATACAAGCGAATACGAAATAACCTCTTTATTTCCCGGTAATTATTTAACCCTTTATTTCCAATTAGTTTTTGATAATTTTCTAATAGATTTAATCCAATACGTTTTTAACATAAATTTGTTGTTAAAACTTTCGGTAGTTTTTTTAATTGTAGTATTGCTTTTCACGCAATATAAACTTAATTGAAAAAATTAAGTTTAAACTTTTTTTTAAAATCATTTAATTTTCAAGACTTGTAAATGATTTCTTTTTAAAATGTAATAAATTTTTTTTAGGTACTTACAAATTTGCTTTTAAATCGGCATAAAATAATATTATGAAAACGCAGACGTTATAAAATAAATAATGCTTTTTTTTTAATACGATAGCTTTGTTATATTACAATGAGATGGGCTACCGAATCGATTTCTTTTTCTTTTTTTTTTTTTTCGTTGTTTTTTAGAAAGATTTTATTGAATCAGAATGAGGCACTGCTATAAAAAAAATGCAACACATATTTTTAAAACTTTGCAATATATATATATATATATATATTGTTTACAGTAAACAAGAGAAATACACCTATCAGCATTTTCAATTGAAACATTTCGAAGTTCAAAATTTTAACGCTAAAAATAAGAGGAATAATATCGTTTGAAGGAAAGTAAAACGAAAAGAAAAGGAAAAGAAAGTTATCTCAATTCAAGGTGAAATGAATGTGCATTCCAAATGCAGAAAAAAATAATAAAGAAAATCCATAATCGCACACTACTTTAGTTAAATAAATAAATAATAATAAAAAAAAAAATTCTTAGTCCATAGTACTCATTAGTGAAAGGTAACTCAAAACAAAGAAAGGATCTTATTTAAATAAATGAACTTCACCATTAAATCTTTTTTTCTTTTTTATGAATTCCCTAGAGCTAGAAAATCCATTTCTCTTCTAGAATCTGAAAAAAGATTAACGCTCATACATTGTAACGTGGAAAATTTAGAGCCAATTATACGAATTTAATGTGACTCGCTATGCAGATAAGCATCGGTAAATGTATGCTTAGAATGTGTACTTATGGGTGACATTTAGCGCCATCTGCGGTAAAAAGGGGAATCGGTTCGTGTTCTTTCCAAAGCAATTTTCCCGCCATTATCAAACCTCAGAGGAATTAGCGGAAAGGGTTAGGGAACTCCTTTCTCTCGAGCGATTTGCATATTGTGAGTCAGTCTGTTTGATTGAACTTTGACTCGGCGCGATTCTTTCTGCTAAAGCACACGCGCTTTTTTTCCCCCTTTCTTTTTATTTTATTTGGAGACAGTTGGCTTCCTATTCACGGGGCTATATACAAAGTACAACTGTGCTGTTAGGGAAATGTGATGTAAAGGATGATTACAGTTGACGTTCATTTAGAGATAAAGAAGCCATCAGATTTTCCGAACATCAACCCCAAGTGCTGTAGATACTGCCTTGAGGGGAGGATTTAATCATTTTACTATCCCGGACACCTGGTGTCTGTACAGTCTCTAATGATAGCAAAACTCTATTTGTAATGAAAAATAATGGTTCAAAGTAATTATGATATTGAAATGCCATTACGGAATATTGGGGGAAGACTATATTTTATGTGTAATTGAACTTATCAGATTTTCTGAATATTCAATCTGGAACTTTCTAGAACAGCGGTACTCAATCTGTGGTGCGAATACCTCTGAGGTTACAAGCCAGTTCAATTATAAGTATGAGAAAATGATTTAGGTAATGACAGAAAACAAAACGAAAATGAATTAACAATTAAACAAAACAAAAAAATTAAGAATTTAATTAATAAAAATAAGAATTTAATTAATAAAAATAAGAATTTAATTAATAAAAATAAGAATAAAAAATATAAGAATTTAATTAATAAAAATAAGAATTTAATTAATAAAAAATTAGGAATCTAATTAACAAAAAAATTAAGAATTTAATTAATAAAAATAAGAATTAAAAAAATAAGAATTTAATTAATAAAAAATTAGGAATCTAATTAACAAAAAAATTAAGAATTTAATTTATAAAAATAAGAATTTAATTAATAAAAAAATTAGGAATCTAATTAACAAAAAAAATTAAGAATTTAACTAACGAAAAAATTAAGAATTTAGCTAACAAAGAATTAAAAATTAAAGAAAAATAAATTTTAAAATTCTGTTTCTACGTGTTCCAGAAAAAGGTGAAAGCTTTACAATCCTGAAAAGCTATTAATAAAATAAACGAATCGAAAGGGTGTCCGCAAAATTTTCTCGTTTATTCTCTAACAAAGGAGTTATTCTCTTCCTCAGCAAAAAATTATGAATCTTGGGCAAGATCGTGAATACTACGAGTGCTCAGGTTTTTATTTTTAGAGCTCTGCACATGAGAGATGTAATAACAAAACATTCGGTTTCAATTCGCTCATTCTACAAAATGGCAGATTCAGATATTTTGCGGCATTAACCAATATCATTTTTAGGCTCTGTTTTGATAATTGTTAAATTTAATTTCACATTTCAGCGTCTTTTTAATTTAGAAGGCATTGAAATTGGAGTATTTGTTCTGTACTATTTGTTGAAATGTGATTTAGAACTAAGAAATTAACTAAAATATATTAATAACTTATTTTAGTTAATTTCTTTGTTTTAATAACTTTGTGAAAATGTATGTTTTTATTTCTTCATATTTTAATACGCATATCATACAAAAAATAACTAATCTAACAAAATTTTTGGAAAAACTATCCCTATTCCTGAATTGTTGATTTTCTTACTTACAAATGTAAACATTTGATTATTATGAAAGACTATAAAGAAACTATAAATTAAAGCAACATAAAATGAAAAGCTTTTACTTAAAAGGATCTGTCAAGTGGAATGCAACATAACCAGCCAGTGAATAGTTAAATTTCCAATATTTTTTAGAAAAGCAATTATTTGCATTTAATTAATAATATTACAATTTAATGTGTGCAAACAATGTAGTCCTAATACTTTATAATACAAATTATTTTCATTTCTTATAAATTTATATATTTAACTATTAGACTAAACAATTTGTAATCGATCTTTCTGCGGCCTTAGTCAGTTGTCTAATCGAAAATTCATCGCAGAATTTCATTTTTTTAAAGAAATTTTTGTTATAACATTTGCTTATCCTGACCGGGAATTTTCTAATGAAAATTTTAAACATAGCGCTACTCTATTCATAGTTTTCTTTTGTATTCAATTAATTTATTTGTGGTTTTTTTAATTTATGAGTTACATTCTAACGTCGCTTAACAAATACCTCTCATATTCGCATAATGAGCAAAAGATAATGTAAAAAGAATGACTCGCTTAAATAGCGATGTTTCGCAGAACAAGTGCAGAGGAGACACCGTAACGTCTCATGCTGGATTGGCCTATAATAGTCAATGTTAAGCCCCGTTCCGACGGCCCGTGCGCGTCTTGAGGCAGGCCCATTTTGCCCTCTCTTGTGGTTTTCTGGAGGTTTTGATGTCTGTTCACTTTATCGACAATTTGCAGGAAGCTCCCGATCGACGTCCACAGGCGGGGGTGATCTTACAATCAGATGGCAGATTTACTACCATATCCGTAAAGGAACAGGCTACGGGCCTTAAGTCTCAAACCTTTATATCTATATGGAAGAAATTTTGGTAAGATAGCGTTCTCGAATGCAACTTCGAAGGGTGTGGGCAAATGCATGGGGAGTCTTAATCGATGAGATTTCGTTTTTGGCCAAGATTATGCGGCTAGGGGTGGATAGCAATATATTGATGAATTGGTGGAAGATCATAGCTAGATAGATCTATCTGAGAACTTATGGAGCTGCATTCGGTGTCACATCAAGAAGCTACGGAGACAAATGTCTTTAGACAATTTCTTTTTGTACAAAAAAAGAAAAAAAAACATGCATTATAAATGATAAATAACATTATTATAAAATTGTTTGAGTGTTATTTTCGAAATGGAATGAAATGTTCTATTTTAAATGAATTCCTACGGGGAAAAAAAAAAAAAACTGTTTCTCTTAAAGAATGTTTTACATACGCTCTGTTTGTATGGCTTAGTTCTGTGGCAACGAGGTGACTGGCCGTAATTCAAAAAATAATAATAAGAGTGCTTCACATTAAGAGTAAAATTCGAGAACGAATTTACTCAATAAACGAGGTGCCTCTGTATCCAGTTTTTATTGCTATATCACCCTCCCCTTTCTTTTCAGATAATTATATAGACACATAAGTTCTGTCTCATTTCTATGCAACCACTTAGCTTCGAATTTAGTCATGGAACAGGAACTCTTAGCTCGAGAAAACTCATTCATTTACTTTTGACCTATGTAACAAATAAATCATAACTATTCGGCGAGAACTAGAATTCTAGACGATCCAAAGTCCATGGCGGCGGTTGAAATCTCTCCCCCAATCAACGAATTCATCTCCTAAGGGAGAGATTCATTCACAGAATGGAAACCCCGCCCACGCAATCGAATCAATTTCGTCAGAAATTCACTTTGCCCGTCTGATTAGAAGCGAGGGTGGGGTACGTGGCAGGAGGTCCGCCAAAGCATCCCGCAGGGCCCCGTGACTCATGGAGCAGTGCCCTTTGCCCACCGGGGCCCTCGCATTTCCATGCGCGGATCAACAAACAAGGCCAGTGTCGCGTCAGACGATATTTATATCACTCACTGTTCATTCAAATCGTCTGCTAACGTAACCTTTAAAGGGAGTTTATTACTCGGAAGTTGTACAGGGTGTCCTGTTATTTTTATTTCCATTCTTTTGCCAGTTGGATTAAAGATTTTTCGTGCACGTAATTATAAAAATGTCTGCCAACTTAACACAGCGGGATTTTTATACCCGCTGTGTTAAGTTGGCAGACATTTTCGGATTTGGAGATGTTTCTGATTGATGCAGTGTCAAGCTGATTAGTTAAATGTATGATAAGTAAACAAGATGTTGAACTAAAGCGATTAATGATGTATTTTGTTGAAATCTGTGATTAAGTCATAGATTACAACAAATCATCAATTAATCATATGCCACATGAGAAAACTTGTTGCTTAAATCAATTAACGAATTCATGTAAAAATTTCTCATAATTAAAAGCGTATTTAGTGTTTTGCGATCTTAGGATTATGAGAGTCCCCTCTTAATAACTGACCAAATGGATTTCGTGAATCGACGAATTTTCAATGTTGATGTATGATTGGGGAGGGGGGGGGAGGCTCTTCCGCCCAAAACATTAAAAAGTTGCCCGTTTTTTAAAATAAACATCTTATGGAAATTGTTAATGCACCATGGTATATTAGAAGGAAAATACTTCATGATGAACAAACCAAATTGAACCGGTTTTGGAATTCATCAAAAGAACATCCATTATATTCATCGAAAAATTATCACAGATTCGTAACGGGTACTTCAATAGTTAGCATATGATCCAGCTGTGCCCAGCGCGAAGAAAAGACCTAAAGCTGCAATTGATAATATTTACGTTGATTTTTCGTCCGGAAAAAAAAAAAGAATTTTCTAACTCTGTTATCTACCTGGTGCATTAAAATCTCTCAAAATTATCCCTATTTCGGCCTTAGATAGATAAGATGAGCTACACGCATGAAGTTTCCGGACTTTTTCACTAATTAAAATAGTTAATTCAGTCTCCACAGTAAAAGACATGTGCAACGTAATTCCATTAAAGTTCTCTTTCCCCCATAAATAATCAAAGTACTATTTTATATTAATAACTATATCATAAAAATATAAATTTAACAATTATACCAAATTTCATGATGTTAGAGTTTTATGCGCTCGTCTAAACTATTTCCAGTTAATTTTAAACTTTCCCTAAATTTACATATTATAATTGCTATTCCAAATTATGATGTGGAGGTGCTCGTGACCACGTTGCCACACCTCGGAACTCCGGAACATCGTGTTGACGTTGCCCATCAAAATGCATGATTTTACAAATTTCTTATTGTAATAAGTTTGTGATATAAATATTTATTTATTTAGCATGCATATAAAAGAAATAATATCTAAATGAATGAAATTCTTAAATAATTAACAATAATTTTATCTTAAAATTATTTTTTTATTTATAAATAAAAATATTTATTAAAGATTTAACGGAAATAATAAACAAACATAGCATTCAAATTGTTATTTTACAAGATTTCTCAAATGGAATATAACATACATAGCCAATTAAATGAAATAATGAATAATCTATGTACCCAAATAATTATTATACTTTATTTAATAATGATTTAAATAATTAAATGTTTCAATCTTATTATTTTATAAATCCTGTAATTTGTACTGCTTACAAATTTATTTATTTGGCAGTTAGTTAAGAAAATTTCTTAATCGGCCTGCCAGTGTCATCTCTTAGTCCAGCGGCTCGAAGTAGCTGCTTAATAGTAAATCCGCCTAGGACTGCGGGTGTTCCTGAGTGCCCTACTATGAATCTCTTGACAATTTCGGATTTAAATATTTTGCCTAATTGATAATCTTACTTATCATATATAATTTGTAGGCACACTGTCTGCAAGGTTCATGAGAGGCAAGATATACTGAAATTGTGTAAAATTGTGTTTGTTTCAACAAATTGTTTACGATTTTGTAAATCAGTTAATTGTTAATGATTTCTTTTTTCAAATGGCCGTCCGTGTGAAATAAAAGAACTCCACTTTTATTTAAATTTCAAAGATCAGCTGATCTGCAGCATGCTAATAGCTTATATGTGTAATGATATCTCTAAATCTAATTTAAATCCTAATTAATTTCCTAATTTTTATCTTAATTTAACTCATAATAACTTAATTCTAAAATGTTCTCTTATTTCCTGATCCAATTCCACCTTTTTTATTTAATTAATGCTACACGAGTTCTGTAAAACTGCTTTAATCAGCACTCACTCGCTCCAAATAAAGAGATAAAATCTGTCAAGCTAAGCAAATTCTTTGAAAAGATACCTAATTTACCCTTCCCTAAATCTACACGTGTCAAAAAATCCCTATCAGAATCTCACAGTTTAAAATCACTGGGGGGAAAATTTTTGTTCTCATTTCGCTTTTTTGCCATCCTCTTGTGCTATGGACTGAGGTATGTCGTCGGTTCTTGCTTTTACATATTATGCCTCCCGGGATGGAATAAATCGGAAGTTTTAAAATTTCAAAGTGTCTTCTCACTTCGGCCACGCTTCCGCTTAAAAAAAATTATGTTTTTATGTTATATATATATATATATATATATATTACAAATCTATGCCATGAATTTTCTGGAATCAGTTACTCGGAGACCAGAAGCATTCATTTAATTGATCATCTTATTTATGTAATATATTTAATAGGAAAACTGCCTGCACTATCAACAGAGAAAGGTGAAAAATTGGGCATCTTATTGAAGCGTCTTTAAAATCAAGATCAACGATTCCTTTTTCAAATGGCCTTCATTGTGAACCAGAAAATTGCGGCCTGTATTCAAACGTTAAGATCAAGCGACCTGTAGCATTTTAATGGTTTATATATATCCATCTTATAGAAGTATGCCATAAGTCTTTTGGAATCAATACTAAACTATGTCTATCCACCTAATAGACCATCTTATTATCAGATACAATAAATAGGCGAACTATTCGTTAAAGCCAAAGAGATTGAAGAAATACTGAAGAGTCAATCCAAAGAGATTGAAGAAATGCTGAAGAGTCAATCATAAAAGCTTTAACACATCGTATAAAAATATCTCCCAAACCATGACCAGTTGTTATTTTGTCAAGTGGCCAACCATCAAAATTCCCACTTGTATTGCAAAACCTATGGATCAGACAATCTACAGAATGATGAACAATGGTTATGGTTAAGAGTTATGAAAGAGAACGATGTTAATGGTTAAGAGTTATGAAAATATACCAAATGGCCGACATTGTGAATCAGATTTCCAGTCTATATTCAGACGACAAGATCAATTGGCTTGCAGCATTTGAATGATTTATATATCTATATATCTTGTAGATGTATGCCGTAAGTCTAAGTCTTTTGGAACCAATTATTAAACTAGGTCTATCCACTTAATAGATAATCTTATTATCATATACAATTAATAGACAAACTATTCGTTAAGGGCAAAGAGATTAAAGAAATGCTGAACAGTCAATGATATAAGATTCAATAAATCTTATAAAAACATCTCCAAGGCCATGATCAGTTGTTACTTTTTCAAATGGCCAATCATCAAAATTCCCACTTGTATTGCAAAACCTATGGATCAGACAATCTACAGAATGATGAACAATGGTTATGGTTAAGAGTTATGAAAGAGAACGATGTTAATGGTTAAGAGTTATGAAAATATACCAAATGGCCGACATTGTGAATCAAATTTCCAGTCTATATTCAGACGACAAGATCAATTGGCTTGCAGCATTTGAATGATTTATATATCTATATATCTTGTAGATGTATGCCGTAAGTCTAAGTCTTTTGGAACCAATTATTAAACTAGGTCTATCCACTTAATAGATAATCTTATTATCATATACAATTAATAGACAAACTATTCGTTAAGGGCAAAGAGATTAAAGAAATGCTGAACAGTCAATGATATAAGATTCAATAAATCTTATAAAAACATCTCCAAGGCCATGATCAGTTGTTACTTTTTCAAATGGCCAATCATCAAAATTCCCACTTGTATTGCAAAACCTATGGATCAGACAATCTACAGAATGATGAACAATGGTTATGGTTAAGAGTTATGAAAGAGAACGATGTTAATGGTTAAGAGTTATGAAAATATACCAAATGGCCGACATTGTGAATCAAATTTCCAGTCTATATTCAGACGACAAGATCAATTGGCTTGCAGCATTTGAATGATTTATATATCTATATATCTTGTAGATGTATGCCGTAAGTCTAAGTCTTTTGGAACCAATTATTAAGCTAGGTCTATCCACTTAATAGATAATCTTATTATCATATACAATTAATAGACAAACTATTCGTTAAGGGCAAAGAGATTAAAGAAATGCTGAACAGTCAATGATATAAGATTCAATAAATCTTATAAAAACATCTCCAAGGCCATGATCAGTTGTTACTTTTTCAAATGGCCAATCATCAAAATTCCCACTTGTATTGCAAAACCTATGGATCAGACAATCTACAGAATGATGAACAATGGTTATGGTTAAGAGTTATGAAAGAGAACGATGTTAATGGTTAAGAATTATGAAAATATACCAAATGGCCGACATTGTGAATCAAATTTCCAGTCTATATTCAGACGACAAGATCAATTGGCTTGCAGCATTTGAATGATTTATATATCTATATATCTTGTAGATGTATGCCGTAAGTCTAAGTCTTTTGGAACCAATTATTAAACTAGGTCTATCCACTTAATAGATAATCTTATTATCATATACAATTAATAGACAAACTATTCGTTAAGGGCAAAGAGATTAAAGAAATGCTGAACAGTCAATGATATAAGATTCAATAAATCTTATAAAAACATCTCCAAGGCCATGATCAGTTGTTACTTTTTCAAATGGCCAATCATCAAAATTCCCACTTGTATTGCAAAACCTATGGATCAGACAATCTACAGAATGATGAACAATGGTTATGGTTAAGAGTTATGAAAGAGAACGATGTTAATGGTTAAGAGTTATGAAAATATACCAAATGGCCGACATTGTGAATCAAATTTCCAGTCTATATTCAGACGACAAGATCAATTGGCTTGCAGCATTTGAATGATTTATATATCTATATATCTTGTAGATGTATGCCGTAAGTCTAAGTCTTTTGGAACCAATTATTAAACTAGGTCTATCCACTTAATAGATAATCTTATTATCATATACAATTAATAGACAAACTATTCGTTAAGGGCAAAGAGATTAAAGAAATGCTGAACAGTCAATGATATAAGATTCAATAAATCTTATAAAAACATCTCCAAGGCCATGATCAGTTGTTACTTTTTCAAATGGCCAATCATCAAAATTCCCACTTGTATTGCAAAACCTATGGATCAGACAATCTACAGAATGATGAACAATGGTTATGGTTAAGAGTTATGAAAGAGAACGATGTTAATGGTTAAGAGTTATGAAAATATACCAAATGGCCGACATTGTGAATCAAATTTCCAGTCTATATTCAGACGACAAGATCAATTGGCTTGCAGCATTTGAATGATTTATATATCTATATATCTTGTAGATGTATGCCGTAAGTCTAAGTCTTTTGGAACCAATTATTAAACTAGGTCTATCCACTTAATAGATAATCTTATTATCATATACAATTAATAGACAAACTATTCGTTAAGGGCAAAGAGATTAAAGAAATGCTGAACAGTCAATGATATAAGATTCAATAAATCTTATAAAAACATCTCCAAGGCCATGATCAGTTGTTACTTTTTCAAATGGCCAATCATCAAAATTCCCACTTGTATTGCAAAACCTATGGATCAGACAATCTACAGAATGATGAACAATGGTTATGGTTAAGAGTTATGAAAGAGAACGATGTTAATGGTTAAGAGTTATGAAAATATACCAAATGGCCGACATTGTGAATCAAATTTCCAGTCTATATTCAGACGACAAGATCAATTGGCTTGCAGCATTTGAATGATTTATATATCTATATATCTTGTAGATGTATGCCGTAAGTCTAAGTCTTTTGGAACCAATTATTAAACTAGGTCTATCCACTTAATAGATAATCTTATTATCATATACAATTAATAGACAAACTATTCGTTAAGGGCAAAGAGATTAAAGAAATGCTGAACAGTCAATGATATAAGATTCAATAAATCTTATAAAAACATCTCCAAGGCCATGATCAGTTGTTACTTTTTCAAATGGCCAATCATCAAAATTCCCACTTGTATTGCAAAACCTATGGATCAGACAATCTACAGAATGATGAACAATGGTTATGGTTAAGAGTTATGAAAGAGAACGATGTTAATGGTTAAGAATTATGAAAATATACCAAATGGCCGACATTGTGAATCAAATTTCCAGTCTATATTCAGACGACAAGATCAATTGGCTTGCAGCATTTGAATGATTTATATATCTATATATCTTGTAGATGTATGCCGTAAGTCTAAGTCTTTTGGAACCAATTATTAAACTAGGTCTATCCACTTAATAGATAATCTTATTATCATATACAATTAATAGACAAACTATTCGTTAAGGGCAAAGAGATTAAAGAAATGCTGAACAGTCAATGATATAAGATTCAATAAATCTTATAAAAACATCTCCAAGGCCATGATCAGTTGTTACTTTTTCAAATGGCCAATCATCAAAATTCCCACTTGTATTGCAAAACCTATGGATCAGACAATCTACAGAATGATGAACAATGGTTATGGTTAAGAGTTATGAAAGAGAACGATGTTAATGGTTAAGAATTATGAAAATATACCAAATGGCCGACATTGTGAATCAAATTTCCAGTCTATATTCAGACGACAAGATCAATTGGCTTGCAGCATTTGAATGATTTATATATCTATATATCTTGTAGATGTATGCCGTAAGTCTAAGTCTTTTGGAACCAATTATTAAACTAGGTCTATCCACTTAATAGATAATCTTATTATCATATACAATTAATAGACAAACTATTCGTTAAGGGCAAAGAGATTAAAGAAATGCTGAACAGTCAATGATATAAGATTCAATAAATCTTATAAAAACATCTCCAAGG
Organism: Argiope bruennichi; assembly: GCF_947563725.1. Taxonomy (NCBI): domain Eukaryota; kingdom Metazoa; phylum Arthropoda; class Arachnida; order Araneae; family Araneidae; genus Argiope; species Argiope bruennichi. The sequence goes on from NC_079156.1 coordinate 113,873,962, forward strand.
CCATGATCAGTTGTTACTTTTTCAAATGGCCAATCATCAAAATTCCCACTTGTATTGCAAAACCTATGGATCAGACAATCTACAGAATGATGAACAATGGTTATGGTTAAGAGTTATGAAAGAGAACGATGTTAATGGTTAAGAGTTATGAAAATATACCAAATGGCCGACATTGTGAATCAAATTTCCAGTCTATATTCAGACGACAAGATCAATTGGCTTGCAGCATTTGAATGATTTATATATCTATATATCTTGTAGATGTATGCCGTAAGTCTAAGTCTTTTGGAACCAATTATTAAACTAGGTCTATCCACTTAATAGATAATCTTATTATCATATACAATTAATAGACAAACTATTCGTTAAGGGCAAAGAGATTAAAGAAATGCTGAACAGTCAATGATATAAGATTCAATAAATCTTATAAAAACATCTCCAAGGCCATGATCAGTTGTTACTTTTTCAAATGGCCAATCATCAAAATTCCCACTTGTATTGCAAAACCTATGGATCAGACAATCTACAGAATGATGAACAATGGTTATGGTTAAGAGTTATGAAAGAGAACGATGTTAATGGTTAAGAGTTATGAAAATATACCAAATGGCCGACATTGTGAATCAAATTTCCAGTCTATATTCAGACGACAAGATCAATTGGCTTGCAGCATTTGAATGATTTATATATCTATATATCTTGTAGATGTATGCCGTAAGTCTAAGTCTTTTGGAACCAATTATTAAACTAGGTCTATCCACTTAATAGATAATCTTATTATCATATACAATTAATAGACAAACTATTCGTTAAGGGCAAAGAGATTAAAGAAATGCTGAACAGTCAATGATATAAGATTCAATAAATCTTATAAAAACATCTCCAAGGCCATGATCAGTTGTTACTTTTTCAAATGGCCAATCATCAAAATTCCCACTTGTATTGCAAAACCTATGGATCAGACAATCTACAGAATGATGAATAATGGTTATGGTTAAGAGTTATGAAAGAGAACGATGTTAATGGTTAAGAGTTATGAAAATATACCAAATGGCCGACATTGTGAATCAAATTTCCAGTCTATATTCAGACGACAAGATCAATTGGCTTGCAGCATTTGAATGATTTATATATCTATATATCTTGTAGATGTATGCCGTAAGTCTAAGTCTTTTGGAACCAATTATTAAACTAGGTCTATCCACTTAATAGATAATCTTATTATCATATACAATTAATAGACAAACTATTCGTTAAGGGCAAAGAGATTAAAGAAATGCTGAACAGTCAATGATATAAGATTCAATAAATCTTATAAAAACATCTCCAAGGCCATGATCAGTTGTTACTTTTTCAAATGGCCAATCATCAAAATTCCCACTTGTATTGCAAAACCTATGGATCAGACAATCTACAGAATGATGAACAATGGTTATGGTTAAGAGTTATGAAAGAGAACGATGTTAATGGTTAAGAGTTATGAAAATATACCAAATGGCCGACATTGTGAATCAAATTTCCAGTCTATATTCAGACGACAAGATCAATTGGCTTGCAGCATTTGAATGATTTATATATCTATATATCTTGTAGATGTATGCCGTAAGTCTAAGTCTTTTGGAACCAATTATTAAACTAGGTCTATCCACTTAATAGATAATCTTATTATCATATACAATTAATAGACAAACTATTCGTTAAGGGCAAAGAGATTAAAGAAATGCTGAACAGTCAATGATATAAGATTCAATAAATCTTATAAAAACATCTCCAAGGCCATGATCAGTTGTTACTTTTTCAAATGGCCAATCATCAAAATTCCCACTTGTATTGCAAAACCTATGGATCAGACAATCTACAGAATGATGAACAATGGTTATGGTTAAGAGTTATGAAAGAGAACGATGTTAATGGTTAAGAATTATGAAAATATACCAAATGGCCGACATTGTGAATCAAATTTCCAGTCTATATTCAGACGACAAGATCAATTGGCTTGCAGCATTTGAATGATTTATATATCTATATATCTTGTAGATGTATGCCGTAAGTCTAAGTCTTTTGGAACCAATTATTAAACTAGGTCTATCCACTTAATAGATAATCTTATTATCATATACAATTAATAGACAAACTATTCGTTAAGGGCAAAGAGATTAAAGAAATGCTGAACAGTCAATGATATAAGATTCAATAAATCTTATAAAAACATCTCCAAGGCCATGATCAGTTGTTACTTTTTCAAATGGCCAATCATCAAAATTCCCACTTGTATTGCAAAACCTATGGATCAGACAATCTACAGAATGATGAACAATGGTTATGGTTAAGAGTTATGAAAGAGAACGATGTTAATGGTTAAGAGTTATGAAAATATACCAAATGGCCGACATTGTGAATCAAATTTCCAGTCTATATTCAGACGACAAGATCAATTGGCTTGCAGCATTTGAATGATTTATATATCTATATATCTTGTAGATGTATGCCGTAAGTCTAAGTCTTTTGGAACCAATTATTAAACTAGGTCTATCCACTTAATAGATAATCTTATTATCATATACAATTAATAGACAAACTATTCGTTAAGGGCAAAGAGATTAAAGAAATGCTGAACAGTCAATGATATAAGATTCAATAAATCTTATAAAAACATCTCCAAGGCCATGATCAGTTGTTACTTTTTCAAATGGCCAATCATCAAAATTCCCACTTGTATTGCAAAACCTATGGATCAGACAATCTACAGAATGATGAACAATGGTTATGGTTAAGAGTTATGAAAGAGAACGATGTTAATGGTTAAGAGTTATGAAAATATACCAAATGGCCGACATTGTGAATCAAATTTCCAGTCTATATTCAGACGACAAGATCAATTGGCTTGCAGCATTTGAATGATTTATATATCTATATATCTTGTAGATGTATGCCGTAAGTCTAAGTCTTTTGGAACCAATTATTAAACTAGGTCTATCCACTTAATAGATAATCTTATTATCATATACAATTAATAGACAAACTATTCGTTAAGGGCAAAGAGATTAAAGAAATGCTGAACAGTCAATGATATAAGATTCAATAAATCTTATAAAAACATCTCCAAGGCCATGATCAGTTGTTACTTTTTCAAATGGCCAATCATCAAAATTCCCACTTGTATTGCAAAACCTATGGATCAGACAATCTACAGAATGATGAACAATGGTTATGGTTAAGAGTTATGAAAGAGAACGATGTTAATGGTTAAGAGTTATGAAAATATACCAAATGGCCGACATTGTGAATCAAATTTCCAGTCTATATTCAGACGACAAGATCAATTGGCTTGCAGCATTTGAATGATTTATATATCTATATATCTTGTAGATGTATGCCGTAAGTCTAAGTCTTTTGGAACCAATTATTAAACTAGGTCTATCCACTTAATAGATAATCTTATTATCATATACAATTAATAGACAAACTATTCGTTAAGGGCAAAGAGATTAAAGAAATGCTGAAATTATAATCCAAATAAATTGCGCATAAATTATCCATTTGGATTGTCCTGTTGTCCAAAATTCCTGAAAATTAATAGTTTCCAATGCGTATTATCGCATGCCATTCAATCAGACCCAAACGTTGCAACTGATAGCACTTGATTACAACGATAATGACCATATTAATAAACGCTTAAATGTATGTATACACAAACAGACCATTCATCAAGTTCTTAAGTGAAATGAGCGCGGAGATTTATTAAGGCAACGGTTGAAAGATGTTGTAAATATGAAGTTGCCTTTCATTAGAAAAGGCCGAATTAAAATACGAAGAAGTAGGCCAAACAGAATGGTGCCTTTCTGGTTTTTCCGTTTGTATCTTAACTGGATGCCCTTTTATTGTTATTTGAAGAAGAAATATTTAATAGAATGAATTGACTACAGGTTGTTTATTATTATTAAGTGTTTGGGAAAATGGGCCAAACCATGCATAAGTTTTTGGAACCTGCTTCGTTTTCTGGTGTTAAAATAATGATGATGCCTGAATTTTTAAAGATGATTCTAGGCAATTCAATTTAAAATTTTATTAAATTCTTGCTGGTATTGTAAACTTGGAAGGCGATTCTCATCTAAGGAATGAAATGGATTATAAACCGTTTTGTTTACTGTTATTTAAAGAAAACTATTATCAAAATGTATTTTAATCGCCCGAGGCAACCAGCTGGTTCGCCAGAAGTATTGGTTGTATTTGTTTTAAGATAAATCGTTTAGATATAACTTCATGCCCAAGATTCGATCAAAGGGTCTGACATTAAAGTCGTGTTATTTTAACTGTCTTATTTAAGTTCTATTTATTGTGTGCATGAACCTTCCTAATGGAGACAGTACCATAACATCATAGCGCTACTAAAAACATAAATATCCTGTTTATCTACTAAATTTCTCGGTATTGTGGCTTCATTTTTTTATTCGTTTTGTAAACTATAGAGATATAACTATAGATTCTAAACTATAGAGATATAGAACCCTTCTTTTTAAGCTTCAAATAATAAAGGAAAGTCACGCGATAAAATATTGGGGGGGGAAACAATGAAAACTCTTTGATTTTCAAGAAATTAGAAATATGTATGTGAAAAATTGCCAAAATTCAAAAAAGTTTCTCACGATTATTAAAATGGCGCCATTGAAAAGACAATTTTCTATAATTAAAAACGGTTAAAATTCATTTTTCTGCGGTAATATTTGCGGAAGTTAAAAAATTTAGCTTAATTTTAAAACAACAAAAATTCTAAATAAATTTTCAAAAATAAAAAAAATTGCTACAAGGTACACATTTTCCACTCTCCAAAGTATTGTGTGTTCCAAATTTGGTAGTTTTAGATTAATGGTTTGGCCTGTATAGCATCAACAGACATACACAAGCATTCATCTTTATTATTAGTAGATATATACAGATATCAACTTCTTTCAGCAACGAGTAATTTAATAGAACTTTTATGGGCTAAATACTGAAGATAAATGTAGTATTTGAAATAAAAATCGTCTTAATTTTTTGTTTAAATATACATGATCTATCCAAAAGAAAAGAGACTTTTTTTGCAGCGGCATTATTACGAGGAATGGATAATTATATTGTTCTCTGATAAATGTGTATATTTAAAAAAGTTGGCTTAAAATGATTGGTGATGATATATTGTTAAAACAGAAATGACAGAACAAGAAACATAATTTTTCGTCGACATTCTATGAAGTGGCGTCACCATCAAATGGCGGTGCAAGTTTGCTTATGGTTTCTCACTTTTAAATAATTAATTTCGCGCCCCTAAATATTACGAGATGTTTGGTGTTTTCGAACTCGTTTTCAGTTTAATTATCGCACTCTTGTGATATGCAATTATTTATTCTTATTTGTTCAAAATTTTACTTATATATATATGTGTGTGTGTGTGTGTGTGTGTGTCTGTGTTACAGTTTTCGAAGTTACCTGGTCGAAAAGATGAGACTTTTTGAATGAACAATTTATTTTTTATTTTAATACTTGAGGCATAATTTTTACACTGGAACAAAAGCAGGCGCATGTTCGCATCAGAAAACAATAGCTAAAATGACAGAATTTTCCTCTTTAGTAGTTTTATTACGAGATTTCATTACGGATATATTTGACATGTGTATACTTAAGAAAAGGAATCTTAGGTATCTTTGACACCAGGGATTTTTATCCCTTCACTCGTGATATGGGAAGCAATAAAAAATCGATATTTAGAGCTCCTGTTGGCAATAATTAAATAAATAAAGGGAATTGGAGCAGGAAATAAGAGAAACATTTTAGAATAAAATAGCATACTAATTTAAGATTTTAAAAAAAGGAAAATAATTAGGATCTAAATTAAATTAAGAGATACCATTAAACACAGACACGCGCGCGCACACACACACATATATATGAACATAATTTTGCAAATGCGTGGCCAAAAAGAAGAACTTTTGAAACTTTAAATTCGGTTTATTTCGCCATGGGAGTCATCATTTGTACAACAAAGAAGCGATGATAAATTGGCGTCTCTCACATCGCGATGCAAGAAGAGAGCAAAATTCCCGAAAGTTTTCCCATCAGTGATTTTACTATGAGATTCTGATACATGCCTGTTTAATCAAATGAATCTTATGTATCTTTCTAAAAAATATATAAGTGTTAAGGATTTTTATTCCTTTGTTTCTGGCATAAAAACGACGTAATCAAGCAATTTTGTTAAACGTGTCTTAGAAGTAATTAAATAAAAGAGTGGGAATTGGATCAAGAAATAAAAGAACATTTTAGAATGAAATTAACATGAGCTAAATTAAGATAAAAATTTGAAAATTAATTAAGATTTAAATTAAATTAAGAAATATCATTACCCCCCACACACATTTATATATATTAGAATATAATTTTAAAATCAAGCTGCATTATATTCATCGAATTTTACCACATGTACAGCAATTTCCAGAATATAAAAGAAAAATTTCAGAAATAACGAAGACACACATCATTATTGATCACTTTATACAATTGATATATCTACAATATTAGAAATAAGGATAACATTAAGCAGAATTTCTCTGGCGTTTTTTGATTTTTGTTCGTCTTCTCTGCTGTTTTCTGACCCAACGACCAGCTGCATCTTTCAATTTCATTCTTTCAGTCTTCGTTTCATTTCTTTCTCTTTTGTTTCAAAACTTCATTTCTTTCAGTCTTCGTTTTCTCTAAAACCTAGAACAACTCTATATATTAATTGCGTATTCTCTATTTTTTTCTCATTGAATCTACTTTTCCCTCTCTCCATCATTGCAACGGCAACAACAAACGCTCTTTCATATGATATATTTTTTGCCATAATCTGAAATACCATTTTCTTCTTTTTAGTGATTCTGTGCTTGACTAGAAAAACACCATATACTGTTCCATCTTATTCATTGTAAATCTGTCACCTCGGTTGAAAGGGATTCAGTAATCTTGAATTTCTTTACTCTTCTGATCTAATGACCTGACCTTCACTTCTGACTTTGCATTACCTGACACGAATCTAGTTACCCTTCGGACTGAAAAACAATGTCACCTTAAATAGCTCAAATTTGAAGTCCTATTTTAAACAATTATCGATTTATACATCTTTAAATGAGTGATTTCAGATAAAAGAAAGTTAAATATTTTTCCGACGGAGCAGTATAAAAGGGAAATCGAAGTTTTAAAACGGCAAATGAGAGAAAGGGAAGAAAGGAGATTAAGAGATAGAAAATGAGTTTTGGGGAGAAAAAAAAATAGAGCGTCCAAATAGAACTGCACACATTTTAGTCCAATCCAAGAAACGTTCAAGGAACCACAACCATACGTTGGCTACTTCGACCCGCCGGAAGACACACGGAAAAACCTGAATGACCGGACCGCCTCAACAGCAGCACTGGCGGGAACTGTGGTTAAGTCCTAAGGGATATCACCGGCTACTGTACAACCCTTCCCTAAGGAAGTACGTCCCGTCATCGATGGGAGGAGCCAGATACCCACCCTTTTCACATAACCACCCGTCGGAAGCGTCTCATCCTCCCTCCCCTGTAGGACACGAAACATTCAAGGAAAGAAAATGTCGCCTTATGCTTTCCGAAATGAAACTATACGAAGTTGACGAATTTGAATGATTACCCAAGCGATCCATTGTGCAGCCTGATTGTACGCTCATTAATCTATCTTACTATCTTTAATTTCTGTCTTCTCCTTTTTAAATATTTTCTCATTTTCGTTATGTAACGAACCCTCAGTCTGAAAAAATAAACAAGGAAATTGAAAAACAAAATAAATAAGTAATTTTTACTTATTCAATTTTTCTGATTTGAATGTGAGCGCATTGGCAATAACTGCAAATGTGCATCATTTTCTTCTGCTTCTTTCTGCTTTCTCGTATACGTAGTATAGAGAAAGTATAGTAATCTTCAAAGAATTTGAACCCGAAATTTTGATGCCCCTAAGTTCGAAAAAATCATTTTTGGAAAACATCTGTCCGTCTGTCTGCCTGTCTGTGACAAAGATAACTCAAAAACGCTTTGATCTAGAGGGAGGAAATTTTGGTATACGCTCTTTATACCAAATTTGTAGATTTCTATCAAATTTTCAGCAAAACTCGTTCTGAAGAAAGTCTGTCTGTCTGACTGTTCGAATATAAGTTAGCACGGTCATTACAAAATATAACATAAACGAAATATAATAAACCCCTCTGCAAAATAAAAAGACCTTGATAGAGAAAATTCGGCACGCATATTTAACATTTATAGTATAGTATCTTTTCAAATTTTGAGCGAAATTCAACAAGCGGTTTACCATCTGTCGCTCTATAACTTTAGAAACATGTAAAGGCAATAACTCAAAAAACGCCATCAAATTTGTACACGTTTTTGGAACTACAAGTGTAGTTTTATGTCAAATTTTTCTTTCAATCGGTTGGGAAGAACGCATCTGAAATTCAAATTCGATTTTCGGATACTTTTGAACGCATGCCAGGGATTCATCGCTAAAACCCTCGCCAAGGATCTTTCGGCAGATTCAGTAAAAATTCCAAATTCGCGCCAATGGTTAATATTTCGTAACTATTGTACGCCAATGCCACTCAAGCCGTTCACTGGAAAAACATCTTTATGCGAGAAACTTTTGTGGAGACCACTACAGCTAGTTTAATCCTGTCTTCACCTACTTTTTTTTTCAGTTGCTACGTGTTCATTGATAATATTATTCAACATATTCTTTGTATATTCTTCATCATAGGTATTTGTTCTCGCAATTGTGATATATTTTTAAATGCAGTCTGCAGTCCCAGCTCTAATGCTAATATTTTAAAGCTCCTTTTGCTGCCTCTTCCAAAATAAGACATTTGGAAATAGATTTAGATTTTTTTTTTTTTTTAAATAATTCAATAATTCATCTCTAATCTATATATACTATTGCTCATCGGCGGAAATACAAATTGGGGGGAGGGGCGAGGGAAAACTACTAAACCTCTTTATTTGTCTTTTTTTTTTTAATTCTTACGTAATTTCTTTGGATTAAAATATTTTATAAAGAGTAAAGAAATATTCTTAATACAGCATGCAAAATGTTAATACCTTGTGCAATAATAATTTATATAAAATTTTGTTAAACAAAAATTATATATGCATTTTTTTAAGAAATCAATAATAATACTAACATTAATTATTCTAAATTTGAATACAATATGGAGAGTGTATCAAAATAAAAAAAAATGCTAAGCCTCTGATTTCTAGCATTATTTATTTGCAAATCATTATTAGCATTGAGGATTTTATTAAATTTTCATAATAATTGGGTATTTTTTGAAACATCTGTATAAACATTCTCCAAGTTCACAGGAAAACTTTAATAACAATGAGATATATATTCAAACTTATGCATAAACATTCTCAAAATTCATTCAAAAATTTTAATCATAGGCCATCTTGAAATGTTCATTTCAAAATAGAAAGATTGAAATGTTGTTTTCCTGGAAATATCGCTCCATTCTGTGCATTATTCATTTTAATAAATAACTTAATTTCTCTCAAATATGAATCAGATAATAAAACAAGAAAATCTTGAGAGTGATTTTATTTTAGTTCAAGGACACTCTCATTTCGAAACCATTTTTCTGACGTAAATTGTTTTATATCTATTTTCAGAGCAAGATGTGTTTTCAGTTATACATAATAATTTATCAAGTAAGAATTAAACTTGAATACACTTACAATTAAAGATAACATACAACCATATTTGAAAATTTTAATAATGCTATGAAACAAATACTTCTTTACTTTTTCGTATGCATAGTATAAAAATGTTGAAATCGTCAAAAAATTCCAACTCGAGATTTTGTCGAATTTCCACGTTTTAGTCCTCTGAGTATGAAAACCACATTTTTGGAAAATGTCCGTCTGTCTGCCTGCGACACTAGATGACTTAAAAGCGCTTTGAACTAGAAGGTTGAAATTTGGTATCATGTCTTTACACCAAATTTGTAGATTTCTATCAAAATTTGAGCAAAATCTGTTCAGGGAAAGTCCACCTGTTCGAATACATTAACATGATATTTACAAAAAAAAAAAAAAAAGAGAGAGAGAGAGAGAGCTTGATAGATAAGATTCGGTACGCAGATTTAACATTTATAATATAGATACTTGTCAACTTTTGAGCCAAATCCAACAACGGGTTGATTGTCTGCCCGTCTGTACTTTCATTAACGCGATAATTCAAAGCGAAATGACTTAAATGTAACAAATTTGATATGGGATTTTGTGACTGCAAGTGCAGTTTTGTTTCACATCTTTATTCCAATCAGTTGAGAAAGATGTGTTTAAAGACAAATTCGATTTTCGGATACTGCTAACCGCATACGAGGAATGAATCGCCAAAAAACTCGCCAAGGATGACACGATAGATTCAATAAAAATGGCGAATTCACGCCCAAGGTTAATATTTCGTAACTAGTGCGGGAAAAATTATTGTAACTATTGTAGCATTCTCTGGGATAATACCTTTATTAAAAAGTATGCGACTCAGCTTTGGAAAGACCACTCCCGTTGATTTAAAAATTGATATCACTGATACTGCAACTCTGCACTCTTCATGCACGAGCCTTCACTGCAGCAGGAAAAAGTTATCTTTCCATACAATATTCATTTTTAATATTAAATCTTCAACAACAAATACAACGTGATGTAGTAATTGTGGACCTCCTTCGTTGCATAAAAACAATTCTTTAATGATTTTTCTGTAGGTGGTTTCTCCAATTTTCTGTAATTGGGAAACAATTTGCATGAAAGAACTTATTTTAAAATAGCGACAACCTCCAATTCAATTACATCGTTGCTCGCTCCAAACCATCTTTATAAGGTTCAACCCACCAAATATAATATTTCTGTCACGAAATGCCCGAATTTTAATAGCTCACGCCCTCCCGCGGAAAAACCTTGAACTTGCTAGAATCAAATCTAAGATCAACCTCCTTTATTATTTTTTTTATAAGGCAGCGATTAGCAAGTCCACGCTATCTGCCTATAAAAACGCATCGTGACGCCATGAAAAACTAAATGATTCCAACATGATTATTCGCGATTAAAAATAAACCCCCGGATCAAGTTCGCGTTGCAGTTGTTGTTACACTGATTGGTCGTAACAATTGATAATTTTCTTCTTTTCCCAAAGCTAGTGTTTGTTAACAGCGCTCGATAATTCCTTGGATTTCGTTAGGATACAATTGTATCCTCTTGTCAGCTAATAAATCACCCCATTTTTTACGGTTAGTCTTTTATTTTTGGTTCTCACAGTGGCCGCCGATGGAAAAGGTAAAGTTGCTTTTCACACGCAAACAAGCGATCAAGGAGGGATTGCGATTTTAATCTATCTGTGGATGGATCGGCGAGGCAAAGATGATCCAACAGAGCAATCGGGAATTTATTTGAATGGTGTGGCAATTACATAGATGGTGGTTGTCTTTATAACATTGTATCAGGGTTAAAACTCAATTTGAACTTATGTTATGGAATATTCGGGGGTTTACTGCAAATTGTGAACCTATGTAGCAAATTTCTGATGGTAAGAAAATTATCTCTATAGATAATAAATGAGAATGTGGGCGTGCAATTTCAGATTTAGGTATTTTGTGGTCCTCCTCAGTGCCCATTATAAGGCCTCTCTTCTAACAAAATGCTGAATTTAGTTTCATATTTCAACACATGTTTACATGTTATTTATTTCAGATTAATTATATTTATTAAGTTTTCGAATGGGCATTAATTTTTATTACTTTACGTAGTATAGAGAAATCTTATTATACAGTATAAGTATTTTATTACATATTATATATTATTTATTACACAGTATAGAGAAAATACAGTAATCGTCGAAAAATTCGAGCTCGAGATTTTGACAGATTTCCACCTTTTAGATCTCCCTGAATTCGAAAAACACATTTTTGGAAAATATCAGTTCTCTCTGTCTGTGACAAGGATAACTCAAAAACGCTTTGATCTAGACGGGTGAAATTTGGCATACGGTCTTAACGCCAAATTTGTATATTTCTATCAATTTTGAGCAACATCCGTCCTGGTGAAGTCTGTGTCCGGCAGTTCGAATGTAAGTTAACATGATGACTACAAAATGATGAGAGCTTGACAGATAAAATTCGATACACAGACCTATATTCTAGACGCCTATCAAATTTTTCGCCAAATCAAATGTGGGGTTGGCCATCTGTAGGTCTGTTTTTTCAGAAATATAAACATTTACTCAAAAATGCATCGAGTTAAATGTTTGGTATGGAATTTTGTGACTACAAGTTTAGCCTTTTTAAAAAAAATAAATTCTTGTTTCAATCGATTGGGAAAAACGCATCTAAAATACAGATTCGATTTTTGGATACTATTTACCGCATGGCTAATCGCCAATAACTCGCCAAAGATGGCACGATAGATTCAGTAAAAATGCTGATTTCACGCCAAAGATTAATATTTCTGAACTATTGCATGTCAATGCCATGCAAGGTATTGTCTGACGTAACGCCTTTATTAGAGAACAGGGTATGCGAGAAAGTTCTGGGGAGACCAGTCCTGCTGGTCTGTCAATTTTGGCTCCAAACTGTCAGCTATCCACTTTTGCACACAATATTATTGAAAAAGATTTTCAGTTTTCAATATTATAATAACTATTAGAACCCAAAGAAGCAGATAAGAACTGGCCAATTATATTAGATAAAGTGTTAATTTTACATTAACAATTTTATTACTTCTAGAATTCGCATTTTCCACAAACTTAATTCTTTGTCAATTAGAAATGGCAATTTTGTAGTTGTTTCTTATGGCACTTGCCATGGACAAGCCCGCTGTTATTTCGAAGACAGCGATTTTAAGCCGGTGGGGGAGCTTCTCTTGTTTTTATAGTAGCGCCATCTAGGGGCAAGAGAACGACTTAGCTACACACACGTCACAACCCTCTTTACGAAGCGGACTTCATTCACGCATTTCATTGACTCATCCACAGATCGTAATTCAGACCTGAAACAGAGAACGATCACCCCTGATCCATCTGTATTATAAATATTAAAAGTATATAAACTGAAAATAATAATTTCAAATTACCATTATTAATAAAAAATTATACTGGTTTATTAAATATGTTTGTATATCATTAAAATGTATTAAGTGTCAATTTGAAAAACTACATTTTTTTTTCCAATCACAGGATTATATTTTGTAGCATTATCAGTTTAAGCCAGAGCTTAGTATTGAAATTTATTTGCAATGCTTTATATGTATTAATAATATCATGAAATGTATCTTGAGAATAATACAGTTCACTTTTATTTAAAACTAAAATTGTAATAGTTGTATTAATGTTGAAACAACGGGAGATCCTTATTAAAGCTATCTCTTCTCCTTAGATTTTTTTTTTAAATTTTTATTTTCATTTTTGATTAGCGTTCTAAGATTTAAAATTCCTTATCAAATTTTTTTTGAAGGCGAAAATAATTTAGTTCACTTTCTTAATTTTCTCAATAAATCCATTTCTTTTGGGTTTTCTCTCAATAGAGTGAAAAGACAATGCCATGAAGACACAACTTTTTTATCAAGAGAATTTGTTTATTTCAATTTAAAATTATTTGAATGTAAACAAAAAGAGTCAAAGAACTTTCCCAAGTTCTGTCAAAAATTGAAAGGTAAAAAGTTTGAAACCATTGGCAAGAAACACATAAAATAGAGCAAAACAAAGACTTCAGCGCAAAGTATTTGAGTTTTGCAAGAATAGTAGCGTAGCGATTTGTCATGAGAGAGGATAGAACCTGGGACCTTGTGGTTCGCAGCCGAGTAACAAGACCACAAGACAAAAGCAATTGCCCGCGTAACGTAGCTGTTATCTGGTTTATAAGTTTTTCACCACAGTACTCTCCCTCCAATGAGTCGGAGGTGAGACGAACGATATGGCTGTTGAGTGGTGATGTATTTATTAGCTGTTGAGTCTAATGCACCTGTACCCATTTGAGTAGCGCCAAGCGTTATGGCGAGCGTGTCTGGGTGAATGGTTGCTGATGCTGTTGCGCCAAGTGAATCTGACGGCTTTGTGTTGCTGCGGCCTTTTTATTTGTGTGTGTGTGTTGCTGCGTCAAGTGAATCTGACGACTTTGGGTTGCTGTGGGTAGATGGCGCTACAACAGCTGTACGAAGGTTGAAGGTTTCATCATCCGAGGTCACCAGTGAAGCGAATTGATATGAGCGAGGATAGAACCTGGGGCTTTGCGGTTCGTAGCCGAGCAACAAGACCACAAGACAAAAGCAATTGCCCGCTCAACAGCCATATCGTTCGTCTCACCTCCGACTCACTGGAGGGAGAGTACTGTGGTGAAAAGCTTATAAGCCAGATAACAGCTACGAAACACTAGCAATTGCTTTTGTCTTGTGGTCTTGTTACTCGAATGCGAACCACAGAGCCCCAGGTTCTATCCTCGCTCATATCAATCCGCTACAGTAGCATGCCAGTACTACAACCACTGTAGTCTCATTTCTTTACCGTTAAGTTTCTGAAAACTCATGTCATTCGTATAAGAACCATATTTTAAGAAGATTTATCATATATTCTTGAGAAATATTAAAAATCCTATCAAAATGGCATAGTGCATTTTTTTTTTTTATTTCAATAGCTGCAGGGAAAAAAATAACCTTTATGAGATATAAAAAAAGAATGAACGTTCTGAAAGGCAAGCGAACGGAAAAAAGATAATTGAATTGATTAAATCTGAATCTTCAGTAAAATCATCTCAACTTTATACTCAAGTTAGTAGAGTTTAAATTAATCTAAAATGATCATGTAGTCGTATTAGCAGCTATAGCCATGTTATCTTCATTTACCATATTTCAAAATACAGAAATATAAAAGTAAAATTGTAGCATATTTTTTTAAAAAAAATTAAAGAATACACAATTAACGTGTGAGAAAGGCCTCTTCAGATCTTATTTACTTATACTCTAATAAAGGTGTTTTGCCAGAAAATGCCTTCCATGGAATTGGCGTACAATAGCTACGAAATATTAATCTTTTACTTAAATTTAGCATTTTTGTTGAATCTATTGTGTGATCCTTGGCAAGTGTTTTGGTGATTAATCCCCGACATGTAGTTGATATTATTCGAAAATCGAATTTATGTTTTAGACCCATTTTTCTCAACCCATTGAAACAAAACTTTGACCCAATACACTTGCAGTCACAAAATCCCAAATCAAATGTAATACATTTAAGGCATTACGTTTTTGAGTTATCGCTTTTACATGTTTCTGAAAGTACAGACCTACAGACAGTCAACCCCTTGTTGTATTTGGCTCAAAATTTGACAGGTATCTAAGCTATGGGTGTTAAATCTGTACCAAATTTTATTTATCTAGCTCTCTTCGTTTTGTAGTTATCTTGTTAACTTATATTCGAACAGCTGGAACAGACAGACTTCCGCTGAATGAACCTCACTCAGAATTTGATAGAAATCTATAAATTTGGTGTAAAGACCGTACACCAAATTTCATCCACTTAGCTCAAAGCGTTTTTGAGTTATCTTTGTCATAAATAGACAGACGGACATTTGCTCAAAATGCGTTTTACGAACTCAGGGAGGATAAAACGTGGAGATTTGTCAAAATCTCGAATTCTAATAGGGCCGCGGTGGCCTGGTGGTAAGGTCTCGGCTCGTGAGGCGTAGGGTTTCAGGTTCGAGACCCGATTCCACTGAAGAACTGACGTGTAAGGGGATCTGTTGCACATTAAATCCGTCAAGGCCAAACGTTCTCCCGCTGGTGTGGTGTGGAGAGGGGGTGCCAGCTCAGGTGTCGTCCTCGTCATCTGACCGCGGTTCAAAATTGCGAGGTCCGTCCCAAAATAGCCCTAGTGTTGCTTTACAACGAGACGTTAATATAACTAAACTAAAACTAAACTCGAATTCGAATTTTTTTATGGTTACAATATTTTCTCTATATACGTATATGAGAAATTAAAAATGAACCACTTCTTTCTTTATTACATAAACGCGCAAATCTGGCATTGTACAACGAGACCGTTAAAGAAGTTCTGTATTTCGTATCGCATCTAATGCATATGCTTAAATCTTATTGTTGGTTTTAGAAAATGATATGCGTAACTATTATGTAGCTATTTTTTATTAATTGAGAAAATGTAATGCGAACACATTAATTATGCATTACAAAAAAAAGGTTAAAATCAAAATATGCAATTAAATACACAATTTTAACCATTGTTTTGTAAGATGAGTGCACAGAGTAACGAATTTCTGTAGGAGTCAAGAGGAAGAAAGAAAGAAAAATAAAAATAAATAAATAAACAAAACTGAAAATCGTGTCTTCGACTTAACCACAGTTAAGATTGATTGTAGTCGGTGATATGAAAGTTGAAAGACAACTATATCTCTTTCAGTAGCAGATTTAATGAACTAAAAAAAAAATTTTTTTTTCTGTATTTTACGAATGTTTCTCATTAAATAAGTTGGATGTTTTGAAAGAAAAAAAAATCGCCTGCTTATGCGCTATCATTTCATCGTGTGTAATTCCTTCTTTTAATGAGTTCACGTACAACAAACAAATGAAACATGGCAGCTTGAATGCGTAACGATGCTTTCAACAAATTGAAAAACTTTTTGTAATGATAACAGAAACACTGAAATCTTTGTTGAGCTTCAGTTTCTCTTTTTAATTACGAAAAACTTTTCAGTGTCAACGATTTTAGGAAATGCATTATGTTGATTAGAATTTATTTTCCAAATGGTTCGATTAAAAAAAAATGGCATTTTAACTATAAATTTTTTTTTTAGAAATGATACTACGTGATTTAAGGTTCAGTTCAAATTTCAAAATAAGGTTCAATTAAAATTGTTATTGATAGATTGATTTTTTTATTCTTTTATTTATTAATTTATTATATGGCACAAACGATTTTAACTTATTAGTAATATTTTATCAAAAATATTATTAACAATAATAATAAGCCATTGAAAATATTTAATACTTTTGTTAATGAATTTATAAAATGTTATTGATTCTGATGCCAATTTATTACTTCTTTTATTAAAAAAAATGACATAAAATAGAAGCATAGCAAATATTTTAGATGAAATGCAATCGGATAAGATGAATTTTTACAACCAATAGGATAGATAGGGTATCTAGTTATATATTGAATTTCAATCAAAGAAAATTGAAAAAATGGAATGAAATTCCAGGCAAAAATATGACAATTCAATTCCTCTCTTACAGAAACAAATTACACAATACTGTATTGTGTTTGAAACATACAGCTGATATATAAATAGAGGGAACTAATCGTATGTTTCTTATCGAAACAAGTGTGCCCATTATGAGTTACGTGACTTAGAGAGAATCTGAGAATAAGAATACCTTTTTTTTGGCGGCATACCGCAAATCTTGAGATACTCAAAATCTATCGCGTCATCTTTTGCTTCCCGGCATTAGATCCGGTCGATTTTCATTTCCTGAAAAATTTATTTATTCATTTTCTTTTCTTGTTTTAAGATTATTTATTAAGCAAATAAACTATTAAGCAAAAACGAAACAAACTGGTTTCAAAAATAATTTTTCTTTTTCATAACATCAATAGCTGAATTTGTTAATTTAAGCCATGTTCAGTTTTTTACTTTGCTTTTTTGCATTAATTAAAAGTGATTATTTTTCTTCTTTAAGTAAACATTTTATTTCTTTTATTTACCTAAACACATCTTTTAATTTTACGTTACATATTCAAATACTTCCATCATTATCTCAAACAGATAAAAAAAAACTTTTATAAAAACATATTATAAAAGTAACCTAAGTCTTTTTTTTTAATATTTAAAAAATGCATTCGTATTTATAATTATTTTTCTTTCCAAAAAATCAATCATAATCCAAGAATTAGGATATTTATTTTTGCATAAAAAATAAAAAAGATATTAATTAAAATTGTTAAATTATTTTGAAATAATTTAGAAAGAAAAAAAAATATTAGCCCAAGATCGACCCCGTGTCTAGTGAATGCTACGCCAGAGCCCTAATCACTATATTATTTGAGCGCTCGTTCAAGGTAACACATTATTAGTATAATCTATCTTGTAAGTTTCAAGACTATTTCTCCGAAATTGGTTGGCTATTGAGCCTTAATATTTTCATGAACGAACATTTTAAATGTATACTACCATTACACAAAATCTCATCCTGAACTCAATTTTAAACCTCGTGCCTTCTCCTTGTTAGTATCAGTTTTAAATTTTTCACTTCTGGTTTATAATTTTGCCGGTAACTTTGCTTCTAACTACCGCAGAAACAAAAGTAAATCATTTTTGGAATCTTAAATGTGTTGACTTTAATACAAAATAATAAAGAAATTCAAAATCTTTACAAAAATGGTGATTTTAGGGTATGTACACACCGCAAGTTATTAATATGTTTATATTCTGACAAAATTTTTATCTGTAAAGATAGCATTTCTTTCTTTAATAGTTTAGTTTAGTTTCTTATTTTTAATAGTTTCTTATCTTGTCCACTAGTTTCTTTTTAGATCTTAATTAAAATTTATAAAAACATGCAATTATTACTAGCATATTTATGAAATTCTACTATATAACATCTTCAATAAAACATACGTTTTAGTTTCACTGTTTCATTCACAATGATGATTTAACATCGTTCACGGTATAATACAATTCGAATATTTATGGTAAAAAAGGAACAACATATTGGAAATAATAAGGAACTTTATTTGCATTAAAATAAATACGCAATTATTAGTCGGTCAATAATGTTTATATATACACTTGTATTGGCGAGAAAAAAAATCATGCCAAGTTTGCAGCCAAGCGCTTGCAACACATTCGAGATTAAAATAAAGCGAGTAGCAAAATATAATGCAGTTATATCAGTTTAAATGAGGCTTAATAACAAGTTAACTAAATTAAATACAATAATTAAACCAAACTATAAAATATTATTCAGTTATAACATCAAAATCACTGAGTGATCCAAGTTACGAAATTTTAAACTGACTTAAAATGGATATAAATAGAATGTGTTTATTGTATATAGCTGTGAAATGATACAGGACTATCCTTAGAAGATTTTTCTTTGCATCCTATTTCACAGCAAGAGTTAATCATGGCTTAAATAAGCTTTAAAATTTAACAGTTAAAAGTGAGAAGTAATCTGCCATTGAAATATGATGGAGAATGCGGTTACAGCGAATACAAATTCTTTCCCGAAGTCACGTGATTTTATTTTGTTCTACACCAAAACAGGGTTGCAGTTCCTCTACACTATTTCAACTTTATGGTTTGAATTATTATTAAGTATGGAAAAATTCTTTTTAAATTTACTTAATCTAGAATTTTTACCACATTTTTTTTGCTGCCAAATATGGAAAATCTTTGAATAGCATTCTTAAGAATTTTGGAGAAGAGTACAAAAGTGATTATATTCACATGGGTTTTTTTAAAAATATGTTTGATAACAGAAAATTTTGGTATCATCACCAAATTGAGAAAGTTAAAAACCTTTTAGCGTTAAAATAAATTAAAAGATAAAATAATAAGGATAAAATAAATTATTTAAATAGATAGCACAAAAAAAATCCAAATCAGCTGAAATGAATTTCAAATTAATATTACAGAAAAATTCATATTTTTGCATATTAATTAAATGATAAATATGATTATGAGATTTTTTAATCATTTTGTGTACATCCATACAGAAACAAAAAAAATCACTATAGTATTATATAACTAAACAAAAAGTGATCAGCAAAATGACATTTACATACTGAAATTTTCAGTCTGTTGACAGATATCATTATATGATGATACATCATGAAATTTATAAATTATCAAAAGCTTCTTTTTTTTTGGACAATTACAAAGTGTTTCCGTTTTGAAAACTATAAATACCGTGAAATTGAATTTGGTAAATCAAATCTCCAAAACAAGAAGTATTTAAATAATGTTAATTTAATATATTTAATACATTATTTAATATATTTTAAAGAAAGAAATCGACAAAAAGTAGAAGATACAGTGCTTGATTAAAAAAAAAAGAAATTGGTTTTCGTAAGGTTCCATTCTTTAATAAATAAATCCCTCTTTAATGCACCATTCAAGAAACGATGTACCAACTGTCAAGATTTAACGCCGATACTGATTTTAAACATGATAAAAAAAAACTTAAGCATATAAATGATAAATAAAAAGTTATTCGCAGTATTAAAATCCAGACTTACTAACTGAATAATTTACAGAACTAAAACAGCGTTGGAATCATAACAAAAAATACGAAAAAAAAAAAAAAAGATTCTGTCGGAATATGATGGCAACAAGGATTATTTATTTTTACAAATATGGATATGAATATCATCAATTTCATTTTTAAAACATTATCGTGCTTGGACTTTATAAAGATTTTCTATTGTTTAAAATTAATTTCGTAAATATATAAAAGCTGTGCTTTTTTCATGATCGTGGAACAAATAGCGAAGATTCAACAATTTATATTTGCATATTTAGCCATATATAAAGTCACGCTTCTAGGACAGAAGATGACGAATTTTTATCACGATTAACAAACAACACGCAGTTTTTTTAGACTTAGCATATCTTTTGCCATCTGGTGGTTACGATCAAAACAGAAACGAATTACAATTCTTTTTATCCCAAAGAATGTGTAGACACATTATTTATGATGATAGCTGAAAAGCCATTAGATAGAATCACAAAAGGAATGTCATCATGTTATTTTTTTGCTTTATAAAAATAGCATATTAGAAGACCACTAATGATTGGTTCGATATATAAATACCATCTTCTGTCATTCCAGTCTTGCCACAAAGAAAAAATATTCTCCCTCTCTTTCTAAAGAATATTTCTTCATTATCCATTACGAATAAAAAGAACAACGATTTCGCTTACGGTTAAAGCTTTTGTCGATTTGTTCTTCGAATTTTGATCTCTGTTTTCCTTTTTTTTTTGGTGCTATTTATTTATTATTAGATGTTTTTGATATTCCAGTTGGAGAAATATCGTTTGCAGCTTTCGGTGAGAGAAATTATTTGTACTATTTCTTTCTTAGTACATTATCATTAGAAACGATAAAACTCTATTTGCATAAAATATGAAACACAAATAATTTACTGTTAATGTTTTGTAAAAATGTTAATAGAAATTCGGGTTTAAACTCCACAATTAATTAGCATTTAATTGGAAAATGTACTCAATTTATATTAATTCGTAGGTTTATTTTGTATTGTATTTCTAAAAATATCGAAATTTTGTATTCAGTTATGTAAGATGATTAGATTGAAAATAACATAATGGAAGCGATATATGAACATATAATATTTACCAAAAGATTTTCAGCAATTGAATTTTAAAATCTTTTGGGATTTTTTTTATTTGTTGACAGAAATATTACGTAACAAAAAATGCACAGTTAAATGTTGGATTCTACAGATTAATTTTTGATTTGACTACATTGTTACAGGACAAAGACATGAGTTGACATACATATTTAGTTCAAAGAAATGAAACCACTGCTTCATAAATTTAAAAAATACAATAGATAAATAAAACACATTTTATAAATAAATAAAACAAATTTTTTTAAAAATCATTTTTACTTTTTTATTTTTGACATTAAGTATTATATTTTCTAAAATTAACCTCTAAAATTAGATTTAAGAGCGACTTTAAAGGAATCTGTTTTTAGATAAAGAGTACTTCGATTTTGAATAATATTTTGAAATACACCAAAAAAATAAAAAGCAAGCTTTTCTTATAGCATATCTTAATTTCTGTTGATGTAAGTTTTGTTTTCATTTTACTTCACTTATAAAGATAAAAGGAATCCCCCTCCATTATATTTTTTATCCATATCTTTATCTTTATTAAATTTTATTGTTACATTAATTCATTGTAATCATTAATAATGTAATTGTTTTCTACAGGTAATTAAAAAACGAGAATGCCTCCTAAAATTGCATTAATTAATAAACTTGACATGGAAGTAACAAAAGAAAAATATATTCTGTTTATTTCAGAAGTTGGATCAAATATTTCTTCCGCTGACTCATGAAGAATATTCTTTCTTGAAAAATCTGTGGCATCAGCAAATTCCAGAGCCTTCGATATTTTTCCTGAAAAGTCTTACATAGCGAAATATATATATTCAGCTGGAATATTTTGCTGCATGTTTTAGAAAGCTTTAGAAAAACCACTCACTGCTACGAACGAACATTGCCTTCACCTTGGCTAAAATTCGAATCACGCGACGGACATTCCAAGGTGCATAAAGAAGCTCTTCCGCAAAAAAAATAAATCAAAGTGAACACCATTTTGATAATGGCAAGAAGGGCGAAAAAATGTGACTAAAATTCATGTGATACTACGAAAAAAAGGAAAAAACGATCTGCAGTATCAAATGGGCGTGTGACATGTTTAGAAACCCGAGCACGTGTTCTCGAACCTGCAATTCATTATTAAGAACTTTTTGAAAAACGTCAAATGAGAAACTTCAACGTCACGAACGTTCTTGTGCCTGAAATGCCATTTTTCTTTCTTTTTTCTTTTTATTCGTACGAATGGCAACAGACGTATCGGAACAATCGCAAAGTTCAAAAATAAGGTCTGTTGCCATATTTGGTCGGAAAACTTTCACATTGCGTTATGCACCAGGTTACAACTACAACTTCGATCGTTTACTTGCTTAGCCTATATTTCATTCGTTTCCGACGCAGAGAGTGAAAAAAAGAATTCCGATTCTTGACCTCAAAGTTCGGCACTTCATTATTTTCCAAACCTCGAAGCGAAATGGTGTTTTATTGACAAGACTTGCCTGTTCGAAAAAGATTTACACGAGCAGGAAATGTCTTCGCTGTAAAATAAAAAGCGTTTGATATCTTGATTGTTTTTACGTTTATGGTCTATTACGTTGTTGACAGTGAAAAACTGGCGTGGATTTTTAAGGCTTGGTCTTAAAACCAAAACAGAACCTCTTGAGTATTTATTCTCCGTTAAAGACTAATGGAAAGATAAGGCTTCCCACTCGCTGTGTTTGAATTGATATGGTGATGTCTTTAGCAATGATATTGATGCTATTTGAATAGGTAATTTAAATACAGTTGGATATGTTTATTCTATAAAGGTTATTTAGCGATAAACGACTTCATTACTTATGGAAATAAACAATTTTAGAATAAATATTTCAGTCGCATGTATATATATATATATGTGTGTCATCTTCTCGATTTTTGAAAACGATTTTAGTAATTCTTCGTCAGAATTCAAACTAAGATGACATTCTTAATGAGAAAAAAATATATTAAACAAGTTTGAAATGAAAATTAATCTGTTTTGTTACCGTAGGAATTCAAATATTGTTATTCAAGGCGTTTTTTCTTCTTCTTTTCGTTATATATTCTGGATTCATTTTTCTTTAGGTAAATAATAATAAAAAAAATGATACATTTAAATTTTGTTTGGGATTTATAAAATAAACATCAGCGCTTGTTTTTAATTTATTTCTACTATCCACAGATAGATATGCTTATTGGCCTATGTCTGCTAATTTGTCCTTAACTGGAGCAACGGTCAAAAGTTAAAAATCCGATTGCAGCTATGCAGAGTTTTAAAAAATAGATATAAAAGCAGGATTAAAAACCAGGAAAAAGTAGGTAACGTTATTATCAAAAATATTTGTATTTCATATAGAATTCTTTAAAGTAGAGTGTACATTAAAAAAAAAGAATTTTTTTTCCCCTCCGAAATTAGATAATAATTGTTTTATTCAACATTCTTAATTTCTAAATAATTTTCTTCATAAAACATTTGTTTCTAAATTCATTCTTAGGAAAATTATATTGATTTTTAAAATTACATAATACATGTTTTGATACTATTTTCCATGCTGTTATCTCTAATTCTAAATTTTGATAGAATTTTCTTACAAAAAAAATCTCTCATAAACTTGTAATCTAATGCAGATTTTTGTGTTATAATAATTTCTCAATATGTTCTGCCGCTGTTTATTTAGAAATATTCTGTAGTTGTTTTAATGCTTCACAATGTGAAAAACATAGAAAATTTCATGTTATTTATAGTTTGAAATTCAATATTTTAAAACTTGATAGAAATAAAGTTTATTTTTTTAATTCAGAAATTGGGTAATATATTTTTATAGCTATTTGAAAAGTTTTTATCAAATGATTTGATAAATTTTTGACCTAGAAGGTTTTTGCTTTCTTTTTAGCCAAAAAATACTCACATACATAATATTTTTCATTTCTTAAAAAAAAAATTGTATGTTTAGATGTCATAGATGTTTTTTTGATATATTTTATGCGAAAATTCGAAAATGTAACCATTTTACCGCGTTTTTCAATATACTCACTTGTCTTAAAGCCAAAATTTCTACGGAAAATACATATAAAAGAAAAAGAAAGGCGAGTATATAAAATATACAAGTTTCGAAGCATCCAGTTTTTTTAAAAAAATTTACTTTAGAAAAAAATGCAACTAACTTTTAAATGTATTTTAGCTGAAACAATTTAAATTTTTATTTCTAATTTTCTTTGCAACACAGTTTTCAAAAGATGAATTGCAATTAATCAGAATAATTAAGAATTTTTGATTTAATTTTACCCTTTTGGCGAGACTTTCAGATATAACCGAATTAATAATTCCATTTGTTAACATAGATTTTCTAGCAATCTTTAGTCATAAATAACCCAGCCAACAGTTTAAAGAAGCTTTATGAAAGAGTTCAAAATCTTTTGTATCGGATATCATTTGGCGATTCTAGAAATTTCTAGAAATGGACCCTTTAAATGATATTTGCTATGATTATAGAAACCCTGTGCACTTTTTCTATAATTTTTTATATGAATCTATCTTTTCTCTTAGTTCTAGTCTCTCTAGTTAAATTTAGTATATTTTGTACATGGGGAAGATCGATGACAAAGAGCAAAGTGGAAGTAATTTTTCTCTCAGTGATTTTATTAAGATATTCTTATAGGGATTTCTTTGGCACGTGTCGACTTTGGAAAGGGAATTTTTGTAATCTTTGAAAGGAATGCGTGGTTGTAGGGGTTTTTTATTCCTTCATTCGGAGCGTGAGAACCTGCAATAGTCATAATTTTTCTAGAATTTGTGTTAGAAATAATTAAATAAAAAAAGTGAGTTCAGATCAGGAAATAAGAGAACATTTTACAATAAAGCAATATGAGCTAATTTAAGATAAAAATTAAGAAATCAATTAAGATTTAAATTAGATTAAGAAATATCATTACATGTATATATATATATATATAATCATTTTCTTCTGTTTTGTAAAGTAACGGCAGTGTGAATTTCCTTCTCTTTTTGTAATGTAGAATAACTTCAATTGCATCAGAGGTCGGAACATTTAGAAAAGTTTTCAATTTACGTAATTTATATAAATGTTGTTCAAATGAAAACTGGACAAGTTGAATGGAAAGAGTATTTTTATTGAAAATCAAAAGAAATCGCCGTGGGTGTTATAACACAGGCCCCATTGTTTAGATAGCAGGTCTATGCCTTTGCTGTAGAAAAATGGTGGTTAATTCTTGAGGAAGTCCGTCCGAATGGAAAGGTGTCGCTAGTAATGTTCTCTTAAGTGGCCCAAAGATGTGGAAGTCACGAGGTGACAAATCCGGACTATACGCCTGGTGTTCCAACACTTCGTGGAGACGTTTGGCTGGGCATTGTCATGGAAAAGGATCACTTGTTGTGTGAGAAGGCCTGACCGTTTGTTTTTGATTGCTTTCCGTAGTTTCATCAGAGTATTGCAGTGTTGTGTTGAATTGATAGTACTCCCTTGGGGCAGGAAATCAGTCAAGAGTGGTCCACAGCAATCAAAGAATCATAAAACCGCACTGGACACATACGTCCAGACGTTCCGATCTAGATGCATCCATGTATGGCATGACTTTACTTCAGATCAATTTCCTCTATTACGAACAGCTTTCAGTTTTAAACGCCGCATATAGTGAACACCTCCTACGCTAAGAAAAATAGATAATAATAGGCAAACACATAGTACTGAATAGGGGCATTGAGAATGATGGATAAAATGTAATGAGGGGGTCTTCTTAAGATAAATAAGTAAAATAAAAAAAATGAAGATATACAAACCAATCCCGTGTTCTCCCGCTGAAAAAGAAATAGTCAATGACAGTCCATAATATAAATAATTACAATAACAGATAAAAAAAATGAACTAGTGTTACGCGATAACCGAACGGGCCTGCCTCCATCTCCACGGCCCAACCTTTTGTTTTTCATTTGAAATTTTATTTGACTGTCAGTTCTGCTTTATCACTTATTTTAGTTCTGCTATCCCCTGACGGGGCAGTAGTAATTTAACCCTCCCCATTGAAGTAGGTTGAACCATGCAACAATACCAAATACTGTATTCAAGCATTTATGTAAATAAATACTGTCCATGCAGGGCAATGTTTGTAAATTGATTTCTTTGAGGCATAATAAATCTGTCCGTTGGGCTGGTTTGGTCAGTGGAATCTTTGGCGTGCTGGGGTGGTTCTGCTTCCCAGTGTCCCATTTGTTGATTCTACACTCTCTCTGGGATGACTGGAGGATTCGAGGGTATCCGCGCATGAGAGTTGATTTGACCACCTCCTACCACCCTGTTCGGTGGCGCTGCTGTCATTCTGACGCAATCGCAAGTGTCCACTTTTCATTTGGGTAACCCTTATACCTGCCTCATGTATATTATGTATTTTTGTGGTTTCAATGCCATATTTTTATGAAACCACATTTTAATAAACTTCTTGATTAAAGTTTTTAAATAATTATATAGTAGAATGCTGTGTTCCATTACAGAATTAAATTGGCGTCACACTCTTCAAGTGTCTTCAACAAGCATGAACAGACCTTATATACATATTTAATTTTTATAATTCTTTGGGAAAGATAAGACAAAGGAATTCAGAACTTCCTTTCTGCGACTGCGATGGTCTGCGGAACGCCGCCCCTTATCACCTCACATACCCCTCCAGCGAATCGAAACCTCATTGGTTTCTTAGCGTACTCAGGAACGAGTCTTCGCTAAGGATGGTGGGGTTGTGAAGTCTCTAGGGATATTTGTGAGAAAATTCAGAGGAGGCTAGGATGACGGATCTGTGTCTTAGGCTGTTTGCAGTCTTGTTTTAATTGATTCTTTATTTATGTAATTATTCTGGCACAACTTCTAGTTTGTTTGTTCTTTTATGTAGGATTATAGCTATTAAAAACTACTCTTCTGCTCATATTCTTGATTTCCCTTCTAGTAATGCTTTTTTTTATGTGTTTTTCATTCTGGATCTGCTTTGTTGTTGTTGTTACTTATGGCACTTTACAAGCCAGCTGAAAGATCAGCGATTTAAGCCAAGTGAGCGTCTCTTGTTTTCTCAGTAGCGTCAAATAGGGCCAAGAGTACGACTTAACTACTTCATGCGTCACATTCGCTTGCACCACCCCTTTTTTACAGGGGCACATTCACACACCTCACAAATAGAACATAGAAGAACAACCATGCCCGAACTGGGACTCGAACCCGGGACGCCCAGATCACGGGGAAGGGATCTGATAATCTGCTTTATATTTTTACCTTGTATTTGTGTCATTCACCTATTCTTCATTTCATGTAATGGGATAGATATATGATTTTTGATATTGGTACATTGCTTGATATTGCTATATGTCTACATCTACTATACTACTATGTCTTCCATCCTTTGGACATTGTGATATTTTTTTTTATGCTTATGTGTGTTACTGCTTTCTATATGTACTTTTCAACTTAATTTCGTGAACTCAGAACTGTCTTGCTAATTATTTAATTTAAATATTTTATTTTAGTCAAATGAGCTATAATGTATAATTTATTTACCGCCCACATTCTAGCGATAACTGTAAGCCTTTCAATAAATAAATAATGGTTCTCTCTCTGGCGACTTTCAAGGTCTTACACCCTTTCGGGTCGTCGTGGGTAGATCAAGACCAAGAAATTCAGTGAAATCTAAGAACATTATATGCGCATGTCAAGTGAAGAGTGTTGATTTAATTTTGGAATTCTTTAAAAAGATTCTTCCATATGCTGTTCATAGCTCGTAGCAACACAGCATAACGCGATGAACAAGTGTGTTGTCTTTAACCACGATTTTGACGTCACATGAAAAGACACCATTTGAAGTCCGCTACACACTCTCGCAAGATTTTCACCACATGAATATAAATACAAATTACAAACAATCTATGATGACTGTCTCCAGATCGTTTCGTTATGCTTTATGCGCATATAATATCCAGAAATCACATTCGTGTATGAATAAAAGAGTCTTGTTAATGATAATGTATTCCAATGACTGTCATAAAAAACTCATAAAACCAGTATCTGTTGCAGCGCTTTGAATAATTTTTATTTTTATTTTACCTGATTAAATGAACAATAGCATTCATGATAACAATCTTTTATAAGAATTTTCCGGGCTTTTTTAAGAATTATTTGCATCGGTGCTGTTATATAATACATATTGCAACCTGTTTGAGAGTTGATACTGTTGCGAAGGTCAAGGCTTCTTCAACTTTTCTTGCGCAGTTACTTTTTATATTTACAGGCGTTTTGAAATTAATAATTGGAGAATTATTTCAAACTAACAATGGTGTTTATTGTAATACGTTAAAAAATAATATTCATTTATCTGTTACATAAAAAGCATGAGTTTAACACGATTTATGTATTTGAGTTAACCCTCCTTTTATTTTATTACTAGCCATCAAAGGCGGCTCACTGGTTTGCCAGGATTAATGTTGCTAAAAATTACAATTAGATAGTTTCTATAACTATGTCTTGATGGCTTTTCCAGGAAAACATTTTGAAACTTAATTAATTTTTTAAAAATTTTGCTAGAATACTATTTTAGAAGCCTTACACCGTCCTATTCATCGAGGTTTTACGCTTTTTTTCTTTTTTGTCAATATCTTTAGGCATCCAAATAAAGGGCATCCCAAAATTAATGCCAAGATTTGAATTTGCCACCATTCGTGCAGTAAAGTGTTGGCAACCCTATTAAAAAACCACTTGACAGCTGATAGTTTAGGGTTAGTAAAAATGGAGCGTTACACGATAGAACAACGTGTTAACGAAAGATTTGAAGTAAATAAAAAAACACAATTTTTTTCTTTAAATTGTTATATTTTTATTGAATTGTAAAGTACACAGGATAGGGTTAAGTATGGAATAGCACATAGAGCAAATAGCTTTGCTGGTACATACGCACTCTTTGTGAGAAATTTTCCATGACCATTTTGCATAAATGTGGCTGAATTTCATTGATGCAGCGTTGAATTTCCTTCTTCAATGTACGCTTGCTTGTTGGCGTAGACCTCTCACTTCAAATAACTCTATAAAAAGAAATCCAATGGTGTTAAATCACACGATCTAGAGGGCCAAATCGCAAATTTTCGAACTGTGGCCGCCAGACTCTCATTATTTTTTAAGTATTTGCTCAACAATTAAAATACATTGTTCTGTCGTGTAACGTTGCATTTTTACTAACTTAAACTATCAGTTGTCAAATGGCTTTTTTATAGGGTTGCCAACATTTTACTGTACGAATGGTGGCAAATTAAAATCTTGTATTAATTTTGGGATGCCCTTTAGTTCCCTAAGCGGCATCTAGATATTATTCAGTAATTGTTGTTCTCCAAGTTCCGGTTTTCTTTATTATAAAAGGAAATTCCACCGGGCCGGGGCACCTCAGATTTCGGAATGAGAAGCTTCCGGAATGGTGGTTGATTCTCGCCGCCCTGTGGGATACAGAAATGGTGTGGGGTCAATTACCTCCTGCCGATGACGGGACATGGCAACTACGGGAGGGATTATATTGTGCCAGGTGATGGTTCTTAGAACTCAGCCATAGTTCTCACTTGCGATATCGCAGAGTTCCAATTATTCAATACTTTCGGGTGAGTCGGAGCACCTGTTTATGATTATGCATCCAATTATATCATAGGAAAGAGCAGCAATATATGAAAAATGGAAGAACTTATAAAAACAACACGAATGCTTTATTCTAAAGTTAAACTTTAATTATAAAAATAACAAAATTTCTCAAAAATAAATTAATAAAATAAAATGAAAATAAAAATATACTTTATGTTGAAAACTTCTCAATATATATATATATATATATATATATATATATATAAACACCCCAAATATTCATATGTTAAGTATAAACGATGGAAAGAAAGCCAGAATGAAATACTAGTAGAAACAATAAAAACAATTGGAGCTTCACTTCAATGAGATGTATTGGTGCGAAACTGGAATAAATATTTTTTAAAAAATTGAATAAAAATAAGAAGAAAAAATAATATGCCATAAATAATTGGTATCATTGAAAAGAAATCGCTTTAAATTTTAAAATGATGTAAAAATCATTATTGCTCTGTTATTTTCTTGGAATTTATGGTGAGAAAACATCAAAATTTCACTCAATTTTTAATTAATTAAATTCTAATTCAAATTTCTAAAAAAGGATTCAAAACACTTATTCCTACCCTCGATAGTATATAGTATTTTCGAAATCTGATTGCTCTAGGTCTAACGGCATGTCCAGTAAAGCGTAAACATGCACACATAGATACATGCATTCATCTTTATTATTAATAAAGATTCAGAAACTTAATATAAATTAATCTATTAATTTAATTACAGTTTGTTTCCACACAAATAGTTGTACCTGGAAGGAAATTTGAGAAGAAATAGGTTCCCATAACCTTTATTATAAGGCATTACAAATTTAAGACCAAAATGTAGAAAATGAAATAATAATTTAAACCAGCGAGAGTGGTTTCTACAAAACTCTCTCACATACTCTATACTAAACTTGTCATGCCACAGAACGCCTTGCATGGCACTGGCGTACAACAGTTACGAAATATTAATTTTTGGGGTCAATTTAGCATTTTTACTGAATCTATCATGTCGTCCTTGGCGAGTTATTTGGCGATGAATTCCTGGCAGGCTTTGATAGTATCTAATAATCAAATGTGTGTTTTAGACACGTTTTTTCTTGACCGAGTGAAAGAAAAATTTGACACCAAACTGCACTTGTAGTCACAAAATCTTATATCTAATTTTATATATTCAAATCACTGCTTTTTTGAATCATCACGTTTACATGTTTCAGAAAGTACAGACCGACAGACAATCATAACTGGATATGGCACAAAATTTGATAAGTGTCTACATTACAGCTGTTCAATTTCTGTACCAAATTTCAATTATCTAGCTCTCTTCTTTTTGTAATTATCGTGTTAACTTTTGTTCGAACAGACGAATAAGTGGACTTCTTTTGAACAGATTTTATTAAAAATGTGATAGAAATGTGCAAATTTGTTGTAAAGACCGTATACTAAATTTCAACCGTCCAGTTAACATCATTTTTGAGTTATCTTTGTCACAGACAGACAGACGTACATTTTTTCGAATACGGATAAACATCAAAATTTCGAGATCAAATTTTTTGACGATTACTATACTTTATCTGTACTACGTAAACGGGGAAGTAAAAATCCACTTTTTTAGAACTCTAATAACAATATTTTTTTAAAAAGCAGGTCTAAAAAAATATCGATTATTTTAGAAGCTATTTTCTTGCTTTTTTAGATGTTATTGACTTTTTTTTCGTTCAGGTATATTACAAACATATTAAATGAGTGATAACTTTTATAACCTCTTATTTTAATAAACCTCTTATTTTTTTCAAAAGTTGTTTATTTCTGATTTTTCAGTTCTAGTTCCTGAAAATTCTGTTTCAACAAGAATGGTTATCTCAGCGATGCGTTCCATTTCTTGGAGCTAATAATGAGGAAATGAATGTAATTATTTCATTTTTAAACTTATTTTTTAAATTACATTACTCTTTTTTTCCTGAAAGGTGTATTTTTCGAATAGGTGACTTAAAAGTTATTAATGTATGTTGTATTTTTAGACGCTTTAATATAGACTATGTTTTCACACAATAAAAACAGTAAATGTTTTTTTTTTTTTTTTTTCATTCCTAGTCCTCAAATATATTTAAGATTCTAATTAAGACAGAAAATAATTTCAATTTTAGTGCATCTATAAAAATGTTGTTTTAAAAATTTATAAAAAAATTATCTTAAATATAACCAGCAAGAACTAAGCAAATTTGAAGATAATAATGAAAATTTAAATTTTAGACTTATTATTATTTTATTGAACAATTAGTCACCTTTTGCAACTAGCTACTTAACCGAAATTATTGGCTATTATTAATTTCAATTAAATCGCTTAGACGTAATATCATGTCCATGATTCCGTTAAATTATCAGATATTAAAACCATATTACTTTAATAGTTTTGTATGCATATTTTGATGGAGACCAGTCCAATGTCATCATGGCGCAGTTAAAAAGGTAAATGCCCGCCTTGTCTGTCTTCAAATTTCGCGGTTTGTGACCTGTTTATTCGTCTTGTAAACTACACAAGTATTAAACAAAATCCTTCATCTTCAGCTTTCAACAAGGGAAAAAAATCATGCGATTAAATATTCGATGAAACAATAGAAATGGTTTAAATTTTTGTTCAACGATAAAATCAGTCGAAAAAAATATTTAAAAAAATTGTCGAAATTCGGGAAAAATTAAAAAGACAATAAATTAGTATAATTAGAAAGAAGAATTTTTAAAAATGTTTTCTAAAGGTGTAAAATTAATTTTTGTGCAGTAATATTCTCGGAAGTTATTGCGGAAAAACATCAAAATTCAATTTGATTTTAAATCAATTAAAATACTAATTAAGATTTTAAAAAATTGTTTCGGGGGGCACCTTTCTTTCTTCAAGGACCCCCCGGGGGCACCTCGTAATGAGGATGAGATGCTTCCGGCATGGTGGTTGGATCTCGCCACCCTGGTGGGTACACTAATAGGTGGGGGATCTGACTCCTCCCATCGATGATGGGACGTAATTCCTTCGGGGAGGGTTGTTCCGTGGCCGATGATGGCCCTTAGGACTCAACCACAGTTCCCGCCAGTGTTGCTGTTGCGGCGGTCCGGTCATTCAGTTTTTATGGTTTAAATCCGTGTGCCTTCGTGGCGGGTCGGAGAGTTAGATGGCTGACTTCTTTCTTCAAGGTGCCAAAATTGGTAGCTCTAGGTCAAATATCTTGCTTGAAGAGCGCCAACATACACACACACACAGACACGCATACATACGCATGTACTTATGCACACACACACATCTTTATTATTAGTGCAGATATATATTGTGCGTTTTTAGGTCGCGAGCCTAGCACTTTCGACGATTATACTTCGGTAAGGAGTGAAACGCAGTTATTACACTTCCAGTTCTACCATAATCTGAGTTCTCTTCATCGCTAAATCTAAACATCTTCTCTTTTTATCTTTCCTCTCTCCCCTATTTTGACTAAATAAACACATCCTGATGCGTGCACAAAAGCACGGAAGGTTTTCGAATCCAAGAACAAACAGTATGTGTTCATTTGGTTGTAGTCACGTGGTTTTTGGACTAATCTGAGGCAAACTCAGGTGCTTGAATGTCATTATCACTGCAATGCTGTTTATTAGTTCTAGTCATAATCACAATTTCCTTTGAAAAATATGTGAAATTTATCTCGAACTTTGATGTCGAATTTTTTAAAAATATAATTCGAATAATATTCACAATGAAGATAATATTTTCAAATATTGCAAGGATTTAAGTACGACATTCTAAAATAATATTGATTGCCTTGATTTCTTTCACGAAATCAAAATTTGTCGTCCACGTTTTTTTCCCTTGGATCGCAGTGTTACTAATATTACAATATTTGTTTAAGAATAACTTGTTTGAATTTTATTTAAAATTTATTATTACTCTGAAAAATTAAATTGGGCTTAATAATTACCATCACATCTACTAAAGATCTTTTTCAAGCTTGAAAATAATTATAACAAAAAGTTAATTGAGATCAGTATTAGTCAAGAAAGATTACCGCTTCGACATTTTATCTATCGAGTCATAATTAGATATTTAAATTATGGTGACATTATTAATAAATTTGTAATAAAACATGTAACAAAATGAGAAAAAAAATCACATATTTTAATAATTCATATATCAAGTTTGTATTTTATATTAATACAACTTTATAATTAATTATTTAAAAATTATTTTATTTATTAACATTTTTTTGAATGTTAATAAATAAAAACTTGTAAAAACAATTTAATAATTTATAATTGTCGTGTATTCCTAAGTTCTCTTTATACTTATTTGTAAAGTGTAATAAATATCGCAACGCAGTAAATTATTATTTTATTGCGTGACATTTAATTCCGTACACCACATAAATTTGTAATAAAACATGTAACAAAATGAGAAAAAAAATCACATATTTTAATAATTCATATATCAAGTTTGTGTTTTATATTAATACAACTTTATAATTAATTATTTAAAAATTATTTTATTTATTAACATTTTTTGAATGTTAATAAATAAAAACTTGTAAAAACAATTTAATAATTTATAATTGTCGTGTATTCCTAAGTTCTCTTCATACTTATTTGTAAAGTGTAATAAATATCGCAACGCAGTAAATTATTATTTTATTGCGTGACATTTAATTCCGTACACCACATAAATTTGTAATAAAACATGTAACAAAATGAGAAAAAAAATCACATATTTTAATAATTCATATATCAAGTTTGTGTTTTATATTAATACAACTTTATAATTAATTATTTAAAAATTATTTTATTTATTAACATTTATTTGAATGTTAATAAATAAAAACTTGTAAAAACAATTTAATAATTTATAATTGTCGTGTATTCCTAAGTTCTCTTCATACTTATTTGTAAAGTGTAATAAATATCGCAACGCAGTAAATTATTATTTTATTGCGTGACATTTAATTCCGTACACCACATAAATTTGTAATAAAACATGTAACAAAATGAGAAAAAAATCACATATTTTAATAATTCATATATCAAGTTTGTGTTTTATATTAATACAACTTTATAATTAATTATTTAAAAATTATTTTATTTATTAACATTTTTTTGAATGTTAATAAATAAAAACTTGTAAAAACAATTTATAATTGTCGTATATTCCTAAGTTCTCTTTATACTTATTTGTAAAGTGTAATAAATATCGCAATGCAGTAAATTATTATTTTATTGCGTGACATTTAATTCCGTACACCACATAAATTTGCAATAAAACATGTAACAAAATGAGAAAAAAATCACATATTTTAATAATTCATATATCAAGTTTGTGTTTTATATTAATACAAATTTATAATTAATTATTTAAAAATTATTTTATTTATTAACATTTTTTTGAATGTTAATAAATAAAAACTTGTAAAAACAATTTAATAATTTATAATTGTCGTGTATTCCTAAGTTCTCTTCATACTTATTTGTAAAGTGTAATAAATATCGCAACGCAGTAAATTATTATTTTATTGCGTGACATTTAATTCCGTACACCACGAATCAAATTTGCATCAGGCTTAGCTTTTATTTAGGTCAGTTCTATACATACCAACTAATATAATACAAAATCTGTAATAATGTAAGTTTTTGCTGAAACAAATTTCCCAAATATAAACTGTTAAAAAGAAAGATTTCAGTTTTCTTAAAAAACATTCATAATTCTAGTAATTCGAATATCAAATTGTATTTTACAATTTATGAAAAATTGGTTTATTTATTAACGTTTTTTAATGTTAATCTTGTAAAAAAACAATCCCATAATTTATAATTTTTGTGCAAATTTGTACGTTTAAATTGTTATTATACCTATTTGTGTAATGCAATAAATAGTGCAATGTAATAAATTATTATTTTATTGCATGGAATTTAATTCAATGTTCTGCAAATCAAATCTGCATCAGACTTAACTTTTATTTGGGTCATCTCTGTATATATATCAACTAATATAATACAAAATCTGTAATAATGCAAGTTTTAGCTGAAACAAATTTCCCAAATAAAAACTGTTAAAAAGAAAGATTTCAGTTTTCTTAAAAAAAAACATTCATAATTCTAGTAATTCGAATATCAAATTGTATTTTACAATTTATGAAAAATTGCTTTATTTATTAACGTTTTTTAATGTTAATCTTGTAAAAAAACAATCCCATAATTTATAATTTTTGTGCAAATTCGTACGTTTAAATTGTTATTATACCTATTTGTGTAATGCAATAAATAGTGCAATGTAATAAATTATTATTTTATTGCATGGAATTTAATTCAATGTTCTGCAAATCAAATCTGCATCAGACTTAACTTTTATTTGGGTCATCTCTGTATATATATCAACTAATATAATACAAATCTGTAATAATGCAAGTTTTAGCTGAAACAAATTTCCCAAATAAAAACTGTTAAAAAGAAAGATTTCAGTTCTCTTAAAAAAAAACATTCATAATTCTAGTAATTCGAATATCAAATTGTATTTTACAATTTATGAAAAATTGCTTTATTTATTAACGTTTTTTAATGTTAATCTTGTAAAAAAACAATCCCATAATTTATAATTTTTGTGCAAATTCGTACGTTTAAATTGTTATTATACCTATTTGAGTAATGCAATAAATAGTGCAATGTAATAAATTATTATTTTATTGCATGGAATTTAATTCAATGTTCTGCAAATCAAATCTGCATCAGACTTAACTTTTATTTGGGTCATCTCTGTATATATATCAACTAATATAATACAAAATCTGTAATAATGCAAGTTTTAGCTGAAACAAATTTCCCAAATAAAAACTGTTAAAAAGAAAGATTTCAGTTTTCTTAAAAAAAAACATTCATAATTCTAGTAATTCGAATATCAAATTGTATTTTACAATTTATGAAAAATTGCTTTATTTATTAACGTTTTTTAATGTTAATCTTGTAAAAAAACAATCCCATAATTTATAATTTTTGTGCAAATTCGTACGTTTAAATTGTTATTATACCTATTTGTGTAATGCAATAAATAGTGCAATGTAATAAATTATTATTTTATTGCATGGAATTTAATTCAATGTTCTGCAAATCAAATCTGCATCAGACTTAACTTTTATTTGGGTCATCTCTGTATATATATCAACTAATATAATACAAAATCTGTAATAATGCAAGTTTTAGCTGAAACAAATTTCCCAAATAAAAACTGTTAAAAAGAAAGATTTCAGTTTTCTTAAAAAAAAAACATTCATAATTCTAGTAATTCGAATATCAAATTGTATTTTACAATTTATGAAAAATTGTTTCATTTATTAACGTTTTAAAGTGTTATTCTTGTCATAATGTATAATTTTTGTGCAAGTTCGTGTGTTTAAGTTCTTATTACACCTGTTTGTGTATTGTAATAAATTATTATTTTACCATATGAAATTTAATTCAATGTTCCGCAAATCAAATCTGCATCAGACTTAGCTTTTATTTGGGTCATCTCTGTATATATATCAACTAATATAATACAAAATCTGTAATAATGCAAGTTTTAGCTGAAACAAATTTACCAAATAAAAACTGTTAAAAAGAAAGATTTCAGTTTTCTTAAAAAAAAAACATTCAGAATTCTAGTAATTCGAATATCAAATTGTATTTTACAATTTATGAAAAATTGTTTCATTTATTAACGTTTTAAAGTGTTATTCTTGTCATAATGTATAATTTTTGTGCAAGTTCGTGTGTTTAAGTTCTTATTACACCTGTTTGTGTATTGTAATAAATTATTATTTTACCATATGAAATTTAATTCAATGTTCCGCAAATCAAATCTGCATCAGACTTAGCTTTTATTTGGGTCATCTCTGTATATATATCAACTAATATAATACAAAATCTGTAATAATGCAAGTTTTAGCTGAAACAAATTTACCAAATAAAAACTGTTAAAAAGAAAGATTTCAGTTTTCTTAAAAAAAAAACATTCAGAATTCTAGTAATTCGAATATCAAATTGTATTTTACAATTTATGAAAAATTGTTTCATTTATTAACGTTTTAAAGTGTTATTCTTGTCATAATGTATAATTTTTGTGCAAGTTCGTGTGTTTAAGTTCTTATTACACCTGTTTGTGTATTGTAATAAATTATTATTTTACCATATGAAATTTAATTCAATGTTCCGCAAATCAAATCTGCATCAGACTTAGCTTTTATTTGGGTCATCTCTGTATATATATCAACTAATATAATACAAAATCTGTAATAATGCAAGTTTTAGCTGAAACAAATTTACCAAATAAAAACTGTTAAAAAGAAAGATTTCAGTTTTCTTAAAAAAAAAACATTCATAATTCTAGTAATTCGAATATCAAATTGTATTTTACAATTTATGAAAAATTGTTTCATTTATTAACGTTTTAAAGTGTTATTCTTGTCATAATGTATAATTTTTGTGTAAGTTCGTGTGTTTAAGTTCTTATTACACCTGTTTGTGTATTGTAATAAATTATTATTTTACCATATGAAATTTAATTCAATGTTCCGCAAATCAAATCTGCATCAGACTTAGCTTTTATTTGGGTCATCTCTGTATATATATCAACTAATATAATACAAAATCTGTAATAATGCAAGTTTTAGCTGAAACAAATTTCCCAAATAAAAACTGTTAAAAAGAAAGATTTCAGTTTTCTTAAAAAAAAAAACATTCATAATTCTAGTAATTCGAATATCAAATTGTATTTTACAATTTATGAAAAATTGTTTCATTTATTAACGTTTTAAAGTGTTATTCTTGTCATAATGTATAATTTTTGTGCAAGTTCGTGTGTTTAAGTTCTTATTACACCTGTTTGTGTATTGTAATAAATTATTATTTTACCATATGAAATTTAATTCAATGTTCCGCAAATCAAATCTGCATCAGACTTAGCTTTTATTTGGGTCATCTCTGTATATATATCAACTAATACAATACAAAATCTGTAATAATGCAAGTTTTAGCTGAAACAAATTTCCCAAATAAAAACTGTTAAAAAGAAAGATTTCAGTTTTCTTAAAAAAAAAAAAACATTCATAATTCTAGTAATTCGAATATCAAATTGTATTTTACAATTTATGAAAAATTGTTTCATTTATTAACGTTTTAAAGTGTTATTCTTGTCATAATGTATAATTTTTGTGCAAGTTCGTGTGTTTAAGTTCTTATTACACCTGTTTGTGTATTGTAATAAATTATTATTTTACCATATGAAATTTAATTCAATGTTCCGCAAATCAAATCTGCATCAGACTTAGCTTTTATTTGGGTCATCTCTGTATATATATCAACTAATATAATACAAAATCTGTAATAATGCAAGTTTTAGCTGAAACAAATTTCCCAAATAAAAACTGTTAAAAAGAAAGATTTCAGTTTTCTTAAAAAAAAAACATTCATAATTCTAGTAATTCGAATATCAAATTGTATTTTACAATTTATGAAAAATTGTTTCATTTATTAACGTTTTAAAGTGTTATTCTTGTCATAATGTATAATTTTTGTGCAAGTTCGTGTGTTTAAGTTCTTATTACACCTGTTTGTGTATTGTAATAAATTATTATTTTACCATATGAAATTTAATTCAATGTTCCGCAAATCAAATCTGCATCAGACTTAGCTTTTATTTGGGTCATCTCTGTATATATATCAACTAATATAATACAAAATCTGTAATAATGCAAGTTTTAGCTGAAACAAATTTACCAAATAAAAACTGTTAAAAAGAAAGATTTCAGTTTTCTTAAAAAAAAAACATTCATAATTCTAGTAATTCGAATATCAAATTGTATTTTACAATTTATGAAAAATTGTTTCATTTATTAACGTTTTAAAGTGTTATTCTTGTCATAATGTATAATTTTTGTGCAAGTTCGTGTGTTTAAGTTCTTATTACACCTGTTTGTGTATTGTAATAAATTATTATTTTACCATATGAAATTTAATTCAATGTTCCGCAAATCAAATCTGCATCAGACTTAGCTTTTATTTGGGTCATCTCTGTATATATATCAACTAATATAATACAAAATCTGTAATAATGCAAGTTTTAGCTGAAACAAATTTCCCAAATAAAAACTGTTAAAAAGAAAGATTTCAGTTTTCTTAGAAAAAAAACATTCATAATTCTAGTAATTCGAATATCAAATTGTATTTTACAATTTATGAAAAATTGTTTCATTTATTAACGTTTTAAAGTGTTATTCTTGTCATAATGTATAATTTTTGTGCAAGTTCGTGTGTTTAAGTTCTTATTACACCTGTTTGTGTATTGTAATAAATTATTATTTT
Organism: Argiope bruennichi; assembly: GCF_947563725.1. Taxonomy (NCBI): domain Eukaryota; kingdom Metazoa; phylum Arthropoda; class Arachnida; order Araneae; family Araneidae; genus Argiope; species Argiope bruennichi. The sequence goes on from NC_079156.1 coordinate 113,914,394, forward strand.
ACCATATGAAATTTAATTCAATGTTCCGCAAATCAAATCTGCATCAGACTTAGCTTTTATTTGGGTCATCTCTGTATATATATCAACTAATACAATACAAAATCTGTAATAATGCAAGTTTTAGCTGAAACAAATTTCCCAAATAAAAACTGTTAAAAAGAAAGATTTCAGTTTTCTTAAAAAAAAAAAACATTCATAATTCTAGTAATTCGAATATCAAATTGTATTTTACAATTTATGAAAAATTGTTTCATTTATTAACGTTTTAAAGTGTTATTCTTGTCATAATGTATAATTTTTGTGCAAGTTCGTGTGTTTAAGTTCTTATTACACCTGTTTGTGTATTGTAATAAATTATTATTTTACCATATGAAATTTAATTCAATGTTCCGCAAATCAAATCTGCATCAGACTTAGCTTTTATTTGGGTCATCTCTGTATATATATCAACTAATATAATACAAAATCTGTAATAATGCAAGTTTTAGCTGAAACAAATTTCCCAAATAAAAACTGTTAAAAAGAAAGATTTCAGTTTTCTTAAAAAAAAAACATTCATAATTCTAGTAATTCGAATATCAAATTGTATTTTACAATTTATGAAAAATTGTTTCATTTATTAACGTTTTAAAGTGTTATTCTTGTCATAATGTATAATTTTTGTGCAAGTTCGTGTGTTTAAGTTCTTATTACACCTGTTTGTGTATTGTAATAAATTATTATTTTACCATATGAAATTTAATTCAATGTTCCGCAAATCAAATCTGCATCAGACTTAGCTTTTATTTGGGTCATCTCTGTATATATATCAACTAATATAATACAAAATCTGTAATAATGCAAGTTTTAGCTGAAACAAATTTCCCAAATAAAAACTGTTAAAAAGAAAGATTTCAGTTTTCTTAAAAAAAAAACATTCATAATTCTAGTAATTCGAATATCAAATTGTATTTTACAATTTATGAAAAATTGTTTCATTTATTAACGTTTTAAAGTGTTATTCTTGTCATAATGTATAATTTTTGTGCAAGTTCGTGTGTTTAAGTTCTTATTACACCTGTTTGTGTATTGTAATAAATTATTATTTTACCATATGAAATTTAATTCAATGTTCCGCAAATCAAATCTGCATCAGACTTAGCTTTTATTTGGGTCATCTCTGTATATATATCAACTAATACAATACAAAATCTGTAATAATGCAAGTTTTAGCTGAAACAAATTTCCCAAATAAAAACTGTTAAAAAGAAAGATTTCAGTTTTCTTAAAAAAAAAAAAACATTCATAATTCTAGTAATTCGAATATCAAATTGTATTTTACAATTTATGAAAAATTGTTTCATTTATTAACGTTTTAAAGTGTTATTCTTGTCATAATGTATAATTTTTGTGCAAGTTCGTGTGTTTAAGTTCTTATTACACCTGTTTGTGTATTGTAATAAATTATTATTTTACCATATGAAATTTAATTCAATGTTCCGCAAATCAAATCTGCATCAGACTTAGCTTTTATTTGGGTCATCTCTCTATATATATCAACTAATATAATACAAAATCTGTAATAATGCAAGTTTTAGCTGAAACAAATTTCCCAAATAAAAACTGTTAAAAAGAAAGATTTCAGTTTTCTTAAAAAAAAAACATTCATAATTCTAGTAATTCGAATATCAAATTGTATTTTACAATTTATGAAAAATTGCTTTATTTATTAACGTTTTTTAATGTTAATCTTGTAAAAAAACAATCCCATAATTTATAATTTTTGTGCGAATTCGTACGTTTAAATTGTTATTATACCTATTTGTGTAATGCAATAAATAGTGCAATGTAATAAATTATTATTTTATTGCATGGAATTTAATTCAATGTTCTGCAAATCAAATCTGCATCAGACTTAACTTTTATTTGGGTCATCTCTGTATATATATCAACTAATATAATACAAAATCTGTAATAATGCAAGTTTTAGCTGAAACAAATTTCCCAAATAAAAACTGTTAAAAAGAAAGATTTCAGTTTTCTTAAAAAAAAACATTCATAATTCTAGTAATTCGAATATCAAATTGTATTTTACAATTTATGAAAAATTGCTTTATTTATTAACGTTTTTTAATGTTAATCTTGTAAAAAAACAATCCCATAATTTATAATTTTTGTGCAAATTCGTACGTTTAAATTGTTATTATACCTATTTGTGTAATGCAATAAATAGTGCAATGTAATAAATTATTATTTTATTGCATGGAATTTAATTCAATGTTCTGCAAATCAAATCTGCATCAGACTTAACTTTTATTTGGGTCATCTCTGTATATATATCAACTAATATAATACAAAATCTGTAATAATGCAAGTTTTAGCTGAAACAAATTTCCCAAATAAAAACTGTTAAAAAGAAAGATTTCAGTTTTCTTAAAAAAAAAACATTCATAATTCTAGTAATTCGAATATCAAATTGTATTTTACAATTTATGAAAAATTGGTTTATTTATTAACGTTTTTTAATGTTAATCTTGTAAAAAAACAATCCCATAATTTATAATTTTTGTGCAAATTCGTACGTTTAAATTGTTATTATACCTATTTGTGTAATGCAATAAATAGTGCAATGTAATAAATTATTATTTTATTGCATGGAATTTAATTCAATGTTCTGCAAATCAAATCTGCATCAGACTTAACTTTTATTTGGGTCATCTCTGTATATATATCAACTAATATAATACAAAATCTGTAATAATGCAAGTTTTAGCTGAAACAAATTTCCCAAATAAAAACTGTTAAAAAGAAAGATTTCAGTTTTCTTAAAAAAAACATTCATAATTCTAGTAATTCGAATATCAAATTGTATTTTACAATTTATGAAAAATTGTTTCATTTATTAACGTTTTAAAGTGTTATTCTTGTCATAATGTATAATTTTTGTGCAAGTTCGTGTGTTTAAGTTCTTATTACACCTGTTTGTGTATTGTAATAAATTATTATTTTACCATATGAAATTTAATTCAATGTTCCGCAAATCAAATCTGCATCAGACTTAGCTTTTATTTGGGTCATCTCTTTATATATATCAACTAATATAATACAAAATCTGTAATAATGCAAGTTTTAGCTGAAACAAATTTCCCAAATAAAAACTGTTAAAAAGAAAGATTTCAGTTTTCTTAAAAAAAAAACATTCATAATTCTAGTAATTCGAATATCAAATTGTATTTTACAATTTATGAAAAATTGTTTCATTTATTAACGTTTTAAAGTGTTATTCTTGTCATAATGTATAATTTTTGTGCAAGTTCGTGTGTTTAAGTTCTTATTACACCTGTTTGTGTATTGTAATAAATTATTATTTTACCATATGAAATTTAATTCAATGTTCCGCAAATCAAATCTGCATCAGACTTAGCTTTTATTTGGGTCATCTCTGTATATATATCAACTAATATAATACAAAATCTGTAATAATGCAAGTTTTAGCTGAAACAAATTTCCCAAATAAAAACTGTTAAAAAGAAAGATTTCAGTTTTCTTAAAAAAAACAACATTCATAATTCTAGTAATTCGAATATCAAATTGTATTTTACAATTTATGAAAAATTGTTTCATTTATTAACGTTTTAAAGTGTTATTCTTGTCATAATGTATAATTTTTGTGCAAGTTCGTGTGTTTAAGTTCTTATTACACCTATTTGTGTATTGTAATAAATTATTATTTTACCATATGAAATTTAATTCAATGTTCCGCAAATCAAATCTGCATCAGACTTAGCTTTTATTTGGGTCATCTCTGTAAATGTAGCGTTCTCTATGTTTTCCTCTTCATGTTATTTTTAATTTTTGTAAGATGGCAACATTGGTTGCCCAGCAACAATGGAGATTATTGTTTTGATAAAAAAAATAAAACAGTTGTGTTCTTTTCCTTAAGTCATCATGTCATCTAATTTTGTTCATTTAAAGAGTTAAAACTTTATTACGGGAAAAAAAATTAACATAAAATATCCCCTTCATATATACCAACTAATATAATACAAAATCTGTAATAATGTAAGTTTTAGTTGAAACAAATTTCCCAAATAAAAACTGCTAAAAAAAGATTCCAGTTTCGTTAAGAAACATTCGTATTTCCACTAATTAAATATCCATTCTAGATTAAGCAAAAAACCAACAAAAAAAATCGTTTGGCGTTTCTTTTCCGCGGGAAAAATAAAAGCTCAAAGCTCACGAAACATTAACGAAAATCGGAACTAATTATCATATCGCCAATTTTATCAGCTGCCCTTCAACTTTAATTATTTTTGTTCGAGCTTAGGCAGTGCATGTTTTGCTTTCGGAGCGGAAAGAATAAGAATAGGGTTTTTAAGTCTCATTAAACAAAAAAAAAAAAAAAAAAAAAAAAGGAAAATAAATAAATAAAAAGTCGAACCTCGAGGTGGTAAGGCAAATCCGCTAAGATGATAAGAGGATAATAATAGGCTGTAGCAAAGTAATTGCTTGCGTCGTATCTTATCAGATCTTGTAGCTTTTTCCATTTAAATATCAGATGAGTTATTTATGTGAGATAGTTCTATTCAGTGTGCTAATGGTGAATTGTCATCGTATTGTTACAAATATAAGCAATATATTCACCGTGAAACATACAGGATGGAACCAGAAAATAGCCTTGGGATTCTCAAGATTTTTGACTATCGCTTTTTAAAATCAGTGCAAAACTTTTCGTATAAATCGTCTTAACGGCAGAATTTCTGCGAATATAAAATCATTAAAAACCTCCTTTTATAGAATATTAAATTTTACAAACAGAAGGCAGTATCTTTCATGCAGCGGTGGGTTATTGACTAGGCAGCAGCCTAGGACTGCAGAGCTAAAGGACACCGCAAGCACGTCGATTAAAAAACATTAGTAGCCGTGTTGTCAAATAAATAAATATGTAAAAAATACAAGTTCTTTAAATTATAAAATATTAAGATAATATTAAATCTTTTTCAATTATAATTGGTCAGGCTCTTAACTTTTCTTAACGTCGACTTTGTTGTCACAATATTTATAAACATAGCATATTTTCTTAAATAACATTATATATAAACATGAATACGAACCAATCATGAGTTACAATAGGTAATTAATAATAAAACATTTTGAAAAAATCAAAATAGGAAATTAATCTAAAATAAATGATTAATATGTTTATTAAGTTATTGACCTCTATATATATTAGTTCAAAAATGTCCTGATATAGCTATTCAAATTTAATTTCTATGGAGGCGCTACTTTGATATTTGCCTTGGGCGCTAATTTATATAGGTGCGTCTCTGATCAAACTGAATTTCGTTTTTCTCTCTCACTCTCTTCATATAGAGACCAGAAAATCTAATTTTATCATATTCTACTCGCAAAATACGTTTATATTATGGCGAAATATCTAATTTTGCTTTTAATAATCAAAAAAGTTTCTTCGAACGGTCATGACTCGATTGTCGATGGCAAAGACGGGGTTTTACCCAATAAATTGAATTTCGGAAATTTCCATATTTAATAAATATTTAGAAACATTAAAATGAGAGAAAACATACTTCATTTTAAATTTTGAAAATTTAGGAAATAAGAATTAAGTAAAAAATATATTTAGTAAATTATATTATATATATTAAGTAAAAAAATATTTTCTTATCGGTGAAATGTATTTATTCCTCAATTTTGTGGTAATTCCCTAATAAAGGCACCAGGGTTCTTGCCCTGTTTGTTCTTCCTTAGTTTCGTTCGGGTTTGATATAAACTCAAAAGTGCATATTTTTGTTAATGAAAGGTTATTTTTCAGCAAAAAAGCTATTAATGTTTTTTGGGTATAAATAGATTCTTTAGAATTTCTGTAAACTAAATTAAATATGTAGAAGAGGGTTTAAATTTCTTTAAAAATAAGCATAAGCATTTCTTTAAAATAAACATGGAAGTAATAAGCAATGAAAACTTTGCCGGGAAGAAAGAGTGCGCGTATAGAACGATTAAGCATTTATTAATTGGTTATTTTGACATTTTCTTGAAATTTGATTGTTTTTTGTTTTTTTTAAGTGACAGGATATCGAAGATATAAACTTTGAATTACAGAACAAAGAAATAAACTTTGATAGTTTTTTTAAATTTTTTATTTTAAAAAATATTAGTGAAAGCTGCTTTTAAAAAACAAATTCTTTGCTAGAGTGCACAGAACTGTCATATTAAATGGTCCATTTGGATAAATTCTCGTACCCCAAAATGATAAATTCATTTAATATGTTGTACAATTGCTGAACAGTATTTAACACTGAATAATCAATATAAGAAATTTTTTTACAGTGGCATCAGTTAAATAGAATTCCAGAAGAGAAATAAAAAGTATAAGTTTCATTGAAATTCAAAATAGTTTCATATATTGAAATTTAATGCCGAATTTTTACTTTTATTTTTAAATATGGTACATTCTAATCTCGTCTTTTTTATTTAATTTCAATATATTATTTTTGCATTCTTAAAAAAAATTGATTTTAATTACAGCAAATTTAAAAAAAAGAAAAGAAAAAACAGGCGATTTAAAGATACGATGAAATAATGAAATAAATTCGTCATAAATTTCAGCAACGAGAACTATTGTATAGCCAGTCATATTTAGAAATAATTTTTAAAGTTTCTTAAAATTGGAGAAAAATTACAAAGCAACCGAATATTTCACTATATAATACTTTTAAAAGGATGTAAAATTTATTTTTGAATGGCAAAAGTTCCAGTAATTATCACTACAGCGATTGACTTCACTTCATTTTTTATTAATAAAATTTATTATAGTTGCGAAAAAAAATTTCCGAACTGCATATTTCCATCGTCCAAAAATAAATTCACATGAAATATGATAACATTAAATCAGATGGTTTGGTCCATAATGCACAAACTAAGAGACAGACAACAATATATTTTCATTTTTAGTTTAGAAAGGATATTTGCACAATAAACTTTAAAAACAGACAGTTTTAATGGTATCACAAGGGCATATCATAAAATTTTTTGTTAAATCGTTTCCAAAGATTTTAGAGAAGTTTTTTTGCTAAACTTGTTCAAGAAGTTTTTGATAAATTAATATTTAAACCTATTAAAAAGAGTTTGAATAAAATTTAAACTCTTAAATTTTAAAAAATGTAATAGACATATATGTGAAAATACAACCTAGCATATAACATAATTGACAACAACATAATATATATATACTATATCTATCTATATCTTTACTTATAAATAAAGCTCAATGTGTGTGTGTGTTGGCGCTCCACAGGCCAGGTCATTTGACATACAGCTACCAAATTTGGTACAAGTATACCTTAGAGGTCGGGAATGTGCAACTGGGGTCCCTTTTTTTGAATTTTTAATTAGAATTTTAATTATTAATTAAAAACTAACTTTCCGGCCAAAAAAATCGTCCATTTTCCCACACCGCCAAATGAGTAAGACTTCAGTTTTTTTTTCTCCCAACAGTAATGAGGCTAGGGTTAAAATTTTTCGGCCGATTATTTCAAACGATTCTGTTTATTTTCCTAATGTTTTATGCATTTAAAATTAAACATTGTTAATTAATCCATGTTTCAGATTCATTCTGAAGTACTTTTGAATTAAAATAACACAGAATAAAGGAAATTAAAAATGTCTAATCTGCATAGCGTTACCCCAACTGACGTAGAAAAATTCACGTATTTGCGTTACCATAACTGGCGTTGAAAACTCACGCATGCGCATTGTGTTCTGATTGTTGACAACTATTTTCAACTTATGCGGACTTAATTAAAATTATTTTTAGGTTAGTTGTATACTTTTGTAATTAAATTGTATTTATGTTAGTTATATACTTTTTGTATATGCTTATAGTTTTAAGTACATCGTTTTTTAAGTAGTTTTTGTTTAAACCTGTTTTCGACCGATTATTTTAAACGATTCATTTTATTTTCTTAGTGTTTGATGCATTTAAAATTAAACATTGTTAATTAATCGATCTGTTCATGATGAATCTGAGAAAATTTTTTTGACAAATTCTTGAGATATGACATAAATTAAGAAAGATATTCTTTAGTGCCCATAAAGTTTAAACGCTCAGTGACTCTATTATCAGTAATCATATTATTAAAAAAATGCTTTGTTTCAGTAAAAAATATTATTATATTAATTGCAGATTAATCATTTACACTTTAATTTAAAGCATAAATTCTACGAGAGGTAACAGAAAATAAGAGAGATACATATTACGTTATGACTGAAGGCCTTTATAATATTATGAGTGAATTATATGACTATCAAAATTTGAAATTTTAAAATATTTTAATAAAGAAACTATTAAAGTAGGAATGCGCAAAATATTTAATTATTAAAATTTAAACGAACATTAAGATTGGCGAACCGGCTAGTCGTCAAAGGCGGCTGGTATATATATATATATATATATATATATATATATATATATATATATATATATATATATATATATATATATATATATATATATAATGAATATGCATTCCATTAATCGCCGGGGGGGGCGATAAAAATTTCGGCGCCGATAACTAACATCAATCATGAAAGTGCTAAAACTCCAGCAAACGATGTGTTTAGAATCCCTTTTAAAATATTAACCGTATATTGTAAATTCAGATTCGTCTATCATTAAGTTTTAAAATGCAATTTCTAATGCTTTTATACATATTAGTTATGTTTAATGATATTAATTGCCTTTATAATTGTTATACTATTTATTCTTTATATTTAATTTACTATATCTGATTGGAAAATTAACATGCATTGATTGGCAGCTAGATCATATTAGTTTAAAAGTGTTTTTATATAGTTATTTCAACTTAATTTCTATGGGAACATTATTTTGGAATTTGCTCTAGACGCTGCTTTATAAAAGTACGTTTCTGACTGTAATTGTACGTTGTCTTACCATTGAAAGTAATACCGCATCTGTTTTTTTTTTTTTTTGTCCTACAAAATGGGCAGTATAATTTTAGATTGAGATTTTTTAAAAAAAAAAAAAAAGAATTAAGGAAAAGGGGAAAAAACTTCTTCATTTACAATTTTAAGTAAATAAAATCGTTTAATAATGATTGGTGTTAGTTTAATAATGTTTGTAATAAAAAAAATGTTTTAAATGATTAAAAAACATGTTGTTTTTATTTATTCCTCATAATTTAAAACTTACATTGCAACTTATACTAATAAAGGAACGAGACTCCATTAAAAAGTGATAAAATATAAAAATTTGATTTCTATTAAAATCGCATTCAAAATCAAAACCAAAGGTTGATAAGTTTACTTAAGTTCATCTGAACAAGTTGATTCAGTGCAAGTTAATTGAAATTGCTTTAAAATATATCAGCCATTTAGAAAAGCAACTTTTTTGCTGTTTTTAATCTACAACTTTAAAGAATAAATATTATTCTTAGTTAGCATTTTATTTTTACAGCTGGAATATTCCTTTTTTTTTGTTCTTTTTTTTTGAACTCAATTAATTTTGGTTATTAAATTTCCCACAGCTGCTACATAAATCAAATAGCGTTTAAATAAATAACTTCTTCACAAAATGTAATGTTGCTCTTTCGCATTCACTGCAAGCAATTTATTATTTCTTAGAATAAAACTTAAAACGTCTTTTTATTAGAAACAAGCTTTAGAATACAGGTTTATATATTTTTTTCTTTGTAAAAATATCTTTCAGGAAACATACTATTGTAGTTGTTTATTAATATTCTAAAAATGTTCCATTTTCAAAACATTTGTGTTGAGTTCTTCACATGCTGAGAATCGCGGATAATAGATTCCGAAAAAAGATGCCCCACGCAAAGAAAAATAAATGTCTAGAATCGTGTAGAAACAAAAGAAAAAAATAATAATAATACAATTTTTAGTGCATTTCTGAAACTAAATTATCGTCTGACTGACACGGCGCGAAACACTTATCACGAAGCACAACAATGGCTTCCTTGATTGCGGTTACAGTTTTTGTAGCTATGTATTGTTCGTTAGAAACTAGTCAGAAAGGAAACTGAATAACTATGAGCTTCCACAGGTGTATGACCTTTAAGAGAGCAGACCAAACAGAACATTTTTTATTAATATTATTATTACTTTTATTTCCTCTGTGGTTCTTAATTCATTTTACAGAATATCGTTTGCTTCTAAAAATAAAAATAGAAAGCCATCTGTGGCAGCGGTTCAAAGTCAAGTCGATTCAAGTTTTTCTATGCTCGAATAGCGTCTTCATTTTTATTCTTTTGATACTAAAAATACGGAAATGGTTTTGAAGTCCAGACTCGATATATTCATATCTTATTTCGCGGACAATGGCAGTGCTCCGCGTCGGTTCATTATTTATTTCCTTCTTATAGTGTTACATATTATTTGAGTCTAAGTACAATGACATCAACTAAAATGAAACATTATAGAATCGAAACAACTTAAAACTGCTTCTACTTCTGGATAATTACAAGATCCAAAATCATTAATTATAACAATAAAAGTTATTAACTTAATCTTTTACTTCCTTATTCTTTTGCAATTTTTAAGGACAGATGTTAAAAAGTATCTTATGTTGTAATTTAAATTTACTTTTTATTAAAATCGCTTGTTATTTTGGACACGGATTTATTCGGAAGTTGCTGTTCAAGAATTTGAGTTTTATTTAAAAAGAATTGAATTACTTTTAGAAAAAAAGTTTTCGGCAATTTCTTTCAGTAATATGGATTTTTATGTTATCTTAAATGAAATATACTGAGAGAAATATTGCAACGATATATATATATAAATCGATTTGTTGATAAATCACCATATTTCAGATCTCTATGAGTTCAGAATAATAGTTTTTTGCAATTATTACACGTCATGCTGTCTGCAGCTCTATCTATTGTCTGTCTGTGAACATAACTGAAAAACGCATTGAGCTAGATGGATGAAAATTGGTAAGTTATCTTAACATCAAATTTATAGATTTCTATTAAAAGTTAAATGACATCTAGGAACGAAAACACGATAACTAGCAAACAAAAAACACAGATGAATAAAATTCGGTATATAATTTTAGCATCTTAAGATTAAATCCATATTAAATTTTGTGTCTATTTTTTCAAAAGATTTAGCAGTTGTTGGCAACAAAAATGCAACGCTTTAAATACTGAAAATTTGGCGTGTGGTCTTGTTTACATGATTCAGTACAAGATTTTATACATGTGTTTATTCTATGATAACATTTCATAAAATTGTAATATTCATAAGAAAAGAAAATTAAATTAAATTAACCCTCCAACTGCGTATCCCGCGATTGCCACGGGTTGGCAGTCAGTCCATTTTCTGTTGCATCCTGCGTTTTTCACAGTTTAGAGTGCTTATGTTTAGGATTACAGATTTTTATTATATTATATTTTTATCGTGTAACATATAGTATCAGTTCACTTTCTTTGAAAAATATTTGAATTTATTTGCAAACATAGCATCCAAATAATGATTTTAAAGAATTACTCAGCCAGAGGGTTAAGAAATACATAAGAAAATAAGATTAAGTTAAATTGAATAATTTTATATAAATAAAATATTGTTAAGCTAAATAAATTTTACTAGGATATAAATAAGTAAAAAGAAATTTGTCATCGATTCTCAAAAGAATACCTTCCAAATTAGTCATCTGGAATTTGCAGTGAAATTTATTTACTTCCATTTTTTTTATAACTACTACTTCAAAATATTTAAAAATGATTTCAATCATAAAGAAAGAAAAAAATGTTGCGTTGGGGCACATTTATTATTTCAAAGGTTTTTCGGTCTACGCATTCGAAACCAAAAATAATCAATACTGAAAATTTTGTTGACAATTATACAATATTATATAATATTTATTGACAGACGATTACGAATCTCGCCTTGTTAGAAATCAGTCATTATAAATTTAAAAAAAACAGTCTTCAAATAAAATTGTCTTAATTTTTGGAATTTTAAGTCTGAACAATGTAAATGAGTGACGATCCAAGTAAATTATTCCATGTATATTTCTGAATACCAATATTGTTTATAATACGTTTTTAAGATTCAAAATTTTCATATCAATTTGCCAACTCGAAAACTACACTGGTTGCATTAATTAATCTTTGATTTGAGTTCATATTTGCTTTATTACGTTATTTCACAAGCTTTATTAAAAAAAAACACTTCGATAATGAGCAGTTCTCTTTAATTACTCTTTCATCAACAGTACATCACATTATTCAACACAAAAAGACACTACTAATCATCTTTATTAATAAGAAAGGAAAATGTGAGTGTGTTGGCGCTGTACTGGCCAGTTTTTTTTCACCTAGAACTATCAAACTGATCAGATGTATACTTTACAGGATAGAAATATGCATATAAATAATTTTTATATCATCTTATAATTAAAATATATATATATCTTTTTAATGATATCAATTTTTTGCCATATATTTTTATGCTGTTCTTAACCAATTTAAAAAAAACAACAACATTTTAAATGTATTTTATAACAATATATTTTATTGCTGAAGTGAATTCAAAACGTTTTCATTTAAGGACAGACAGACAAATATTTTCATTTTTGGTTTAAGGAATGTCAGAAATATGAAGATTTATTAAAATCTCGAGGCCAAAATGTTTGAGATTTATAATACTTTCTTCTTGTATATTTTGAACATAAGGCAGTTAAAAAAATGACTAGGATCTTTTGATTATATTTTTCAATATTTTTGCAAAAATATATTAATTTTTTTAAAATTTTAAATTAATAATTCAAAATTACACGAATTATTACAAAAAAAATGAAATGGTAAAATTATTCCTGAAAAATTATTAAGAACACTTCTGAGCAGCTTCGAAAAACGAGTTCTTTAAAAATCAATTTAATACTTTTTTCCGAAATTCAAAATCTCGTGGAATTGTTTTAATTTTTTCAAAAACCAAACGATAAAAAAAAAAGAGAAAACTTCCAAGAGAACTCTTCTTTGTAACCATCAATTAAATTCGAAGATGCATCACCGTGGAAATAAAAAAGCAATGATTCGTGAATCGCAGACATTCACTTTCAAAGGCACAAAAGCAAACCAACACAAACTCGTCTCTGCCTTAAGCATCCTACCTGCCGTGTGAATACGAAAAAAACAAAATAAGAATAAAATCAGTTCTATGAAGGTCAGCCACATCGCCGTTATGACTCATACACGGAGGGGAAAAAAATCATAAGCGAAAACGAGCAGAATAGATTTTCGTTCGGTTGGCCACATTCCTTTTTTTATCGCCAATTTTTTGTCAAGTGTTTCCACCATCTTAGCGATCAAACGTAAATGTGATTGAATTGTGCTTTTTTTTTGGAACGATTAAGTACGGAACTGCTAAAAGTAATTAAAGCTCCAAGTGTTTTATTTTACATTTACAGACAGTTAAATTCTTTTCAAAGCTATTAAATTTTTTTTTTTTTTTTTATCAAAGGTGATTCCTTTTATTTCACTAACTGAAAAACAAAATAGTATTCTTTTTCTATTTAAAGTCTTCACTAGCTATTATCAGTTCATCCATTGTAAAAAAAAAAAAAAGTTAATATAAAAGCACGCATTTATAAATTCCTGAAATAATTTTAGGCAGTGATTCTCAGTTTGCTGAAACTGTTTAGCCAGACTAAATTTAATTTTAAAAAAAAGTCACATAAGAATAATTTTAAATGAAAATAAAGTGAATTCTCCTTCCCAGGGCCGGATTAAGTTCTCTAGGGGTATACTTAAGCAATGTAAGTGTCAGGAGTCTGCCTTGCCACTTCTCAGTTTCAATATTATATATATATATATATATATAACAAATTCGAATCCTGTCGGCTTTTTAATATGTAACATTATTTTATGTGGAGCAGGATGCAGTTTTGAAGACAGTGAAGAGACTTTTTATCTTTTTAAATTCTTTTTAATCCATCGGGAAAGCATAATTATTTAAAAGCAGAGACGCAGACATGGCAACATCCGCCACAGCGCGTAACAAAAGCAGAAGTGGGGAAAAAAGGCCGAAATAAATTATCCCTCGCCTTATATAATCTTAGATTTTGATAGGGAAAATATTTCTTCACAGTGCTAATATATTATTAAGATTCTCATAGGGATTTCTGACACATGTCAATCACATGTAAGGGAAACATAGGGATCTTTTAAGAAAGAATGTGCTTACTGGACATTTTTTACCCCTTCACGCCGAGCGTGTGAAAGTATCGGCGTTTAGCTGACTAAGCAATTTTATAAAGCTTCTCTTGAATTAATTAAGTAGAGAAAGTGGAATTGGATCACGAAATAAGAGAATATTTTAGAATGAAGTTACTATGGGCTAAATTAAGATAAAATCTTGGAAATTAATTAAATTGAAATTAAAAGTTTAAAATATCATTACACACACACACACACACATATATGTAAACATGTTTTAGCAGTTGTGTGACCGAAAAGAAGAAATTTTTGAAATTTTAATCTCGATTTATTTCATCAGGGAGGCCTATTATGTACAAAAAGCGATGATAAAACTGATGTTCGTTTACATCGCGATACAAGTGAAGTAGAGACAGAAATTTTCCCCTTCAGTGGTTTTACTATGAGATTTTGATAGAGATTTCTTTGATACGTGTCGATTTAGAAAAGGGAATCTTAGGTATCTTTAAAATAATGTTATTAAGCATTAAAGATTTTTATCCCTTCACTCTGAGTATGAGAAAATGCTGAGATCAGTCGTTTTACAGAGCGCGTGTAAAATTAATTAAATAAAAAAATGGGAATTAGGTCAGGAAATAAGATGTTGTTAATATGGCTATATTAAGATAAAAATTTAGAAATTAATTAGGTTTTAAATCAGATTTTAGAATATCATTACATATATATTTTTATTGATCTTAATTTAAATCTAATGCAAGGAGTTTTAAGTTAAATTTTTTTAAAGTTGGTTTTATTCTAATGAATTAATTTCGGGTTATTTTCAAGAAAGTTGGTTTTAATATCTAAATTACGGAAAAATTAAAAGTAATTTTTAACAAAATAATAATAATAAAAATGACAAAACTTTATTAACACAAACTAAACGGTATTTAATTATAGAATAGGATATTTAAAAAAATATATAAAGGAACATATTTTGCTAGAATTATAAAATAGCGCAATATATATAAAAAAAGTAATTAGTAAGTAACAAAAAGTAATTAATTGGGAATGCTGTCAAAATATTGATCCAAAGTTTAAAAAATAAATTATTTTATTTGAAAAAATTGAAACGCACAACTTCTGTAAATTAACTTTCTATCAAATTAATTTTTTTAAAAAAATTTGTAGGCCTCGAGTCTCTCTAGAATTCTAAGTAATTGTCTTCTTTATCTATTTACTTGCTAAGCCGAGCTCATTTCCGACTTTTGGGATGGAAAAAGAATTCCAAATTCGAATGAAATATTCCAGACTAACAATTTTTTCTATTTAAGAGAAAAATTTTCATTTCATATAAACTAGATTTAAACTTATATAACTTGTAAAAGAATTCTCTGCCCCAAATTTTGCTATTCGAAGAATAAGATCGTTAATGCTAACAAATCAGTCTGAAAAGGATATATACATATATATATAACGCTAACGTATGTGGCACAGAAATCCGTATTATTATTTATTACAGAATGGCAGCAATGAAATGTAAACAATCGATTCACGGAAGTTTCAGCAGCCTGCTTTATTCAGCGTTTTTACAGCTGCCTTTAATTCAACACTTCGCTAATTAAATAAAATGGTTATATTATAAATGCTGCTCGCTATGTCATACAGTTCATTCAATCAGAAGATGAAAAAGAAATTAAGAAATAAACTTTAATCGGAAAGATTAATAATAGAGAGTGAAAATAGGCTTAACCATCAATATGGATACTCGCTATGACTTACCTACTGGAAGTAGATGGCTTCCAAAACCATTAATTTCCCAAAAAGGTTTTTGCATTATCTTAAAACTCAAAAAAAAATATCTCTTTAATGATATCGATTTCATTTCTATACTGTTTTTTTCCTTACTTTTAATAAATTCTTCAAATTTAATTTACTTTATTCGATGCTTTTAATGTTAAATTTGGTTTAAAAAAAGCTTTTTAAGAGTGATGTTCACTGCAGTTGCCTTTTTAATATTATGAAATTCAAACTCATCCATCAAAATATTCAATCGTGTGCTTTTGCTAATGTTGAAATTAAGATTAAAAAAAATTACTTTTTTTTTATCATTAATTCTGAAATAGGATTTTCACTCATGTTTATATTTCATAATATATACACTTTTAAATTTGTACCCCCAATCATTTCTTGCAGAATGATTTAGCTCAAGTCCTATTTTTAAATCGCATCAAATAAACTGAAATTTTAAAAAATGCATTCCAAATGAATCGTTCAATAACTTTAAAAAAAAATCAATAATCTTGACGAGCAAGCTGGTTGCCAAAGACAGCTAATTTGCAAAAAATAAATTAATTATGTTTCTTTATTTATTTCTGTCTTTATTTTTCTATTATTAAGTTTTTTTATTGTTTTTGTAATTGTGTATTTTTTCTAGCAAAATGTCCTATGTTATCCGGTCATTTTCTTATCAAATTTCTTTCTCTTTCTGTCAGTGACAAAGATGACTCATAACTGTTTTGAGCTAGATGGTAGAAATTTGGTATAAGGTCTTTACACCAAATTTGTAGATTTCAATAATATTTTTATCCAAATACATTTGGAGGAAATCTATCTATCCGCTTGTCCGAATTGAAGTCAACAGAATAACTGCAAAAACAAGAAAGCTAGATGAGTAAAATTTGGTATACAAATTTAATATCTAATGTATAAATATCTAAGAAATTTGGAAAGTATTCTGACAAGGAATTGATCATATGTCTATCTGTACTTTTATAAACATACAAACACGATATATCAAAAGCGCAATGACTTTAATATAAGAATTTTTGGCATACGATTTTGTGACTGCAATTGTAATTTTGTGCCAAATTTTGGCTTCAATCGGCTGGAAACAAAGTGTAAAACACAAATTCGATTTTCGGATATCTTTTGATAATTATCAGTGAATAGTCGCCAAAAAAGGCAACAAGAATGACACGATAGATTCAATAAGAATGCTAAATTAACATCAGAGATCAGTAACTCGTAACTATTGTTCGTCTATGCCATGCAAAACATTAGCGATCTTATCCAAGATCCACAATTTTATGTGGAAAAATGGGAGGTAATACATTTATTAAAGAGTATGCAATAAAAATTTTGGAGGGAGTACTCTCGCTGGTTTAAAATGTAATCCTCGCTCCCTGTCTTCTCCAAATTCGATGTTGGGGGGGGGAGGGTAAGGTTAAATCTAAATAATTATACATAAAAAATTTTTGAATAATATGACATATTATAAGTTAATACATATATTATAAATCAATACATCTAAATTATTCAACAGTTTAATTAAACTTAAACTGTTGATAAGAATTAAATAATATAACAGAAAAAGAAATATGCACTAAAATATAATTAAAACGTGTAAAAGCAATTGAAATTTAGTTTTAAAACTTAATGGCTGATAAATCGAAAGATACGTTATATGCGATTCTTTCAAAAGGATCACGAGAATGTTAAAACAATTCAAATTTTCGCACAAATGACCATTCAAATTTCTCATTTAAGCCCCTAAAGCCCTTAATTGGATTAAAGAATCAATATATCAAACTTTTCCTCAGAAAGTTTAACAAAGGCCAGCGGGAGTGACTCCCAAAAACTTTCTCGCATACTCTCTAACAAACCTGTCATGCAAGAGAAAGCTTTGCATGGCACTGGCGTACAATAGTTACGAAATTTCACCTTTTGGCGTGAATATAGAATTTTTACTGGATCTAACGTGTCATTCTTGGCGAGTTATTAGGTGATTAATCTCTGGTATGCGGTTAATAATATCCGAAATACGAATTTGTGTTTAAGACGCGTTTCTCCCAACCGATTGAAATAAAAAATTGACACAGAATTACAATTGTAGTCAGAAAATCACATAACAAATTTGATATATTTGTGTCATTTCATCTTTGAGTTATCACGTTTATATGTTTCTGAAAGAACAGACCGACAGACGGCCAACTCGTAGTTGAATTTGGCTCAAAATTTGAAAGGCATCTAGACTATAGATGTTAAATCTGTGTATCGAATTTTACCTATATAGCTCTCTGCTTCGTTTTGTAATTATCGCGTTAAATTATATTCGAACAGATAGACTTCCTCAGAGCGGATTTTGCTCAAAATGTAATAGAAATCTACTAATTTTGTATAAAGACCGTGTATCAAATTTCATCCGTCTAGATCAAAGCGTTTTCGAGTTATCTTTATCACAGAGAGACAAACAGACAGATGGAAATTTTCCAAAAATATGTTTTTCGAACTAAAGGAGGTCTGAAACATGAAGATCCGTCAAAATCTCGAGTACGAATTTCTTGACGATTAATATACTTTCTTTATACTACGTAAAAGATAAAGTTAAAAATAAAATTTAAAAAAGTTTGGAAGAATAAAAAACGCAAACGATTTAATACATTTTTACGTTTATTACTGTAATTATAAAATAAAATTTTTCGAAGTGAGCTAACGATGTTTTTTAGTCGAAACAATTATTTTCAAGTACAAATGTAACAAAAAATAGTGTATAATTTTTATATTAATATAATTCAAAGTTTTTGAACAGAAATTCTCGTAATTATGAAGGTTAGGAAACATTATAAATGATTACACAAAAAACAAATAAAAATCTTCACGTTTGACAAAAAATAAATAAATAAAATAAAATAAATAGGTAGTTTCGTGAAAATAATTTTCAATAAAAAAAATGAATGCATATAAATAGCTACTTAAAGTTTATTATGATTAAAAAATTTTTGTTGAATAAAAAAATGTTATTTCACTACAAATATAAACAAATGAATGAGTAAAATAAATAAATAATATAAAGTGTAATTGTCTTTACATTTCCTAGCTCTATACTTAATTTTAAATGTAACGAAAAAATATCAATAGAAAATTATTAGGTTTGCAGATTAGAAATGTTGAAAGCAATTTATCATTACTCGATGACTCATTTACACAAATCATAGACGTTATTGACTGTCCTTTATTTAATAGAACATTTTTCGATTTTTATTTATCGATTTTTCATGGATATTCATTAATTAGTTCAGAATGTAAGAATACTTTTTTTTTTGGTCTAAATAAATGGAATTGTAAAATAAAATGGCAGAAATTCTACTGTAAATTGAATTACTTTTTCATTTACTTCCAATTTAAATTAAATTTGGCGCAGAGATTGTTGATCTAAATTTGATTTTATCATTTTATTTCTATTTTACACATTCTTTTTTAGAATTTTATTTTGTTGTGTATTTTGTGTTTAGAGGTAAAACGAAATTAGTATTATTTATTTTCCTCGATTTCTGTAAAATAAACGTAATGTATTTTATTAAAAAAAAATGTCAGATTTGATATTTGTTTTGGATGCAATAGCCTGTATTTTCCAACTTACATTTCCGTTTTGAAATGAATTTTTATTTTCTGCACCGTAAGTTCTTACACTATAATTAAAAGGTTATCAATCTGTAAAATAGGTCAATTGTATTATTATCTTAATATATATACAACTCGTTACGATTATGTATATGTATTTTACTAAACTATATACTAAACTTTTCACACATATTTAAGACAAGAGAAAGAAAATTGTCAGTTTTTCAAATTCAAAAGATTATTAAGTAGTCAATTAAATAGAAATTAGCTGAAATTTCATAATTTTTCTGTAGTAACTTGGGACCAAATTATCTCACAAGAAATATTTTTACACTATTTTAAAATTCAAAATTTTATCTTTTCAGTGGTATAAATTTCAGTATCGCGTAATTTTTTTCTTCCATTTTTCTTACTTTTTTAAAATTTAATAAATTATTCAGAAGATGCAAATAATTTTAACGAAAGGAAATTTATTGATATTCTTTACTGGACGATGGTGAAACTTTGAACTAATCTACCATTATTTTTTTTTATCTTTTCAGAACAACCATTGTAGTCACAAAATCGCATTCCAAATTTCATATACTCAAATTAATACGTTTTTCCGTTAACGCGCTCATACTTAGGAAAATATTGATAAGGTTCCTACAGCAGCGCCAAATTAAACTTTTTAGGAGCCCTAAAACAATGTAAATCTCAAGGCTTTTTTTCTTCTCCAAACTTTCGAAACCAAATATTTTTTTAATGATTTTAATTTAATCTTTATATTAGTTTTAAGTAGCAAATTGACGAATCGGAAATGGTTAATTGCAGATCACTTTCTAAAAACTTGGTTTTGGAATATCGTGCATAATGACAAAGTGACTATTCCGACCCGTCGGGAGGCACACGGAAAAATTTGAATGACCACACCGCCACGACAGCAACAATGGCGGGAACTGCGGTTGAGTCATAAGGATCATTACCGGCCATGGTACAACCCTTCCATAAAGAAGTACGTGCCATCATCGATGGGAGGAGCCAGACACCCACCTTTTCGTGTATCCACCAGGATGGCGAGAACCAACCACGATGCCAGACGCTTCTTATCCTCCATTACGAGGTGCCCATCCCCCATATGGGGCGAATATCGCTTATAAAAAAATCCATAATAGAAATTTAAAAGTAATTTTAAACAAAACGGTAAAGAAAATGACAAAAATTTTCTAACCGTAATCTAAATAGCATTTGATAATAGAATCAAACAATTTTTAAGTTTATAAATCCCTAAACATAGAAATACAAAATAACATGATATAAAATCGCAAACGATTACTAATTAGTAATTTTACTAGAATAATGTTTAAAAATTAATTAAAACAATACTTAACTTACGGTTTTAACAAGTCCGCTAATCAAGCATTTGCAATTAAATAAAAGCATAAGATTAAATAAATTACAAAATACTGCAAAAAATCTGGAGAATTCGGGGCCCCCTGTAATTGTGGGGCCCTTATGCAATTACATACTTTGTTTATTTAATAATCCGACTGACCGAGTGTGAAAGTTGGTTTGAAATTCGATACGTATCTACATTTTAGATGTTAAATCAGTGTACCAAATGTTATTCGTCTAGCTCTCTTCGTTTTGCAGTCATCGTGTTCGCTAGTACTCGGACAACCGGGTAGAATGGATTTCGTTCAAAATTTGATCAATATCTACAAATTTTGTGTAGATAACAACCAAATTTCATGCATCTAGCTCGAAGCGTTATTGTATGCAGACAGATAGATATAATCCTAAAAATTTGTTTTTCGAACTCAGGGAGACCTGAAATTTGAAAATTCGTAAAAAAAGAAAGAAGAATGAGAAGAAAGCTAGTTTAATTTTTTTTTAAAGATTACAATGTATATTTCGCAAACGGGAAAATAAAAATGTGTCAAGTATGTTTCTCCACAAGAACAAAATTTAAAAAAGATTCAAAACTCTTGACTAAACTTCATAGTAAGATTGTATTTTAGATTTTATTCACCTGTCTTAATTTTATATTTAAATTTTTGCTCTTAATTCTGAATGTCAGATGAAAATTATCATAAACGGCATTTACAGGACAGCCAAAACAGATTCCTATGCATAGCATACTATATTCTTTTGTCTGAGAGTGGTTATTCATTTATTTATATGATCTGCAACTGCCACACTTTACACATCCAAAAGTGCAGTCATGATAATGCGAATATAACAAAACCAGCAAGCAAAATTGGACTTAAAGCTATAGAACTATAGAAACGATATTGAATACATATACATACGCATGCACATAAGTGTATTACCCCCATAAGTTCAAGGCAAGCATTTGTATAAAAGGTATAAAATACAAAAAAAAAAAAAAAAAAAAAAAAAAAAAACAGTGAAAAATATTGTTATAAAATGCATTTACAAATAGTTAAAAATATGTATAATAGAGAATAAATTGTTCAAAAAGAAAACTGGTAGCTATCTATATTTTTTTATTTTTATTTTCGAAGTAATGGTTCTTAAATTCCAAAGATATTAAGGGAATAAGTTAATATTCCTAGTAATTTTTTTAATAAAAAATTTAATCTGACTTAACTCTTGATAAATGGTAAGATTAAAAAAAAAACAAAAAAAAAAAAACATCTCTTTCTAATTGAGTACATACTACCCAAGGAGTAACATTATGTCAAATTTATTAGCTCTAAATAGAATATTTTGCTTTGTAGAATGCTTTGAGTAATTTTTGCATCATGCATGTTGTAATTTGCAATTAGTACACAATCAATAGGCATATTATCATGTTAAGATTAAAATAAACAAAACAGCAGTAAGAAATATAAGACAATAAAGTCTCAGAATTTTCATAAATTTAATTTTTTAAATATAATATTTAAGAACTTTTAGGGATGAATTTCAGCATGGCTTATTTCTTAACTTATGTATCTAGTATTTGTTTCCATAAATTGTATTTGTTGAATGATCATGAGACATTTTAAAGCTACCATTTTACCCAAAATCTTATTATTAAAAATAAATAAGATATTAATTAATTTCTTATAATTATTAACTCAATTCTAACCTGTAGAATAAACTTAATAACATGAACTTTCAGATTCCTTTTGCTTATTATTTTTAACAAATGTAATCAAACCTTGACCTTGATATTCCATTGGCCTTGAAATGAATTATGTATCATTTCAATTTTTAAATTTTGCATTGAAGTAAAAGTTACAATGTTACACAATTTTCGGTAAAATGCATTTCAATGACTGTTGAAATCATTAAGAAGAACTGATATTACAAAGTATAATTTGCTTGCAGTGTAATACACAAATCTCACGATCGACCGCACGGGGTTTGGGATGGAGAAGTGAATGAACAAAATGAATGCGGGAGAACGTACGGTTGCCAACAGAATCGATTCCTGTGTGTTGTCATTCCCTCGCTGGCGGTTCTGCACTCTTTTGAAGTTCAGTTCATTTAGTTTGTTTACTAACGACTGGGTGCGTTTGATGCAAACATTGTACCTCATATCATTATTCTTAATATGTAATTAAGCGTTTTGTTTTGCTTAGCATCATGAAAAAGGATTCACAAACAAGTATATGCTGGGATTTTTTTGAAAAAGTGGGTGGCAGTGCAAGATGTAGAGAATGCAAAAGAGTTGTAACGTGCTTTGGAAATACTTCAAATCTTATGAAACATTTACGTAGGATACATAAAGATGTGTTCAATTCTTATCTTGCTAAGCGTCAAGAAAGCCACGAGGATTCTGCCGACGGCGTAGAAACAGAGGTTAGTAGAAGTGTTTATTTATTGTATTTACATCTATATCGTTAGGCTTACGTGCTTTGTCCATTACTGATTGAGATTGTTTAGATTCCTTTCACCGATCATGAAATATTAATATGAAAGTATGTATACCTGCGGGATATATTTTGGGATAAAACATGCTTTTTTTTAATATTTTGAAGTGTATTCGAATACAGTGTATATTATACAATTTCCGTTCAGTATTAGATAAGACTGTACGCATGCGCAGTATTTATTTTCTTCTTGCTAAATCACCTTCGTGCTTGTTATCTAACGTATGCGTTCGCCATTTTCGGATCTTTCTGTTCGTTCAGATTCATATTTTGAATTGAATCATTTGTTGATCAGAATGTCTGGCAATTCCGAATCAGAAAAAGAGCGAAAATGTAAAAGAAGCGCATGTTGGTTGTTCTATGATAAAACTCCAGGTGGAGGATTTTGTAGGGTCTGCCACAAAGAAATCTTAACTCAGGCGGGTGGCACGACAAATCTACGAAATCATTTGAGACGTAAACATGGCGAATTATGGACGGCTACTATGGAAAATCGGTTGGACCCATCGACATTAACTATAAATGATCGCAGATATGCCGGTCATGTAAGTTGTTAAATTTTCTTTGATTGCCAATTCCATATGCTTTGAATTTTGATTTCGTTGTTGTATAATCTCTGTATCATTTCTAATCAATGCTGATGCATGGTATAAGTTAAAGCAATAAAATACATTGTAGAGTATGTTTTTGAGTTAAAATGTATATAGTCATTTCAACTTTTAAAGTTAATTTTTAGAAATTCATTGAAGTATTAAATCTCTGGTGTCAAATCCACTTTTCCTCTAGTTAAATAGTTAAACAATTTTTTTAAGTAATTTTAATTTTGTAAATATGTTATTGTAAGAATAGAACTCATACCTTTCTAATTTATAATTTTTTTTGTTTAAAAGCTTATACATCATGTAATTATTCACTGAAAAGTATTTTTAAGCTGTCTTCAGTGTTTTCACTTACTAATTCAAATCATACCATTTTATAAATTCCATTGTAATGTAGCTGTAGGAGAAAATAGTTATTCTTAATTTATGACTAAAATAGTTAGTAATCACCAGAGTTTTAAATAATGCATTAAAGTATTTTTATCAGATGAGAATTGACAAGATATTCATTATGTTTTTACATCAAATTTTCATTAAAAATTACTTTTAATGTGTATGTTTTTAATTAGAATTTCTTGTATTTTAAAGTTTTAATTTTTGCCTTTCTGATATGGTATATAATCTCTTATGTTCAGGCTTTATTAAAATTAATCAAATTGATGAGGTAAGTTTATGGGGGAAATATCATTTTGCCTCCAATTCAAATGCATTTTTCTGTGATTTTATTATACAAGTGAATTCTTTTTAAATGCAAGTTGTACTAATGAAAAAAATTTGCATTTTGCTGTGATTTTGTTATGCAAGTGCTTTTTAAATGCAATTTTATGCAAGTGAATTCTTTCTAAATGGAAGATGCATAGAAGATTCATTTAAAAAATTGGTACTATTCCACATTGTGGTGACAGAAACATGCCTAGGTATCAAATTTTGAAATTTCTGTATTAACTGCATGCCATTGGTGAACTTTTAAAAGAAGTTTGACTATTTTTTTAATTAATTATTGTTACAATAAACATGACATGTTGGGCGATTAAATGTTGTCATGCAGATATTACACAAATTCCCACATTTCAGTAAGTTATTCATTACAGAGAACAAGTGATTATTTGTTGTCACAATGTAAAATTATTCTCATTTCCAAGTGTTGACTGGAACCCCATTAATAGGAAAAATAAAAGTTGGCTTTGCATGGCTCATATAGAATGGGGTATCAATTTTTAATTTACATGAGCTGGAATGAATTCCATTAGTATATAAAGGCAATCAAACTTAGTGAAAGTTGCTATCGGCTAAAGACTAGCTGTATTCTCATAACCAAATTGATGTTTTTTTCCTTATGGCTCAGTTCAGTTTTATCTAGAAATTTTGTATTTCATTCAAGCTTTTTCTGCAATCCCATTAGCAGCATTTTCTTCTGATTTTATCTAAACTGTCTACATCTTTCTCCTTTTTGTTTGATTTTTAATAGCATTTTTATACAATCTGATACATTTATAGTTACCATTCGCTATAGCTTTGAGATTGAATTTATTTTAAATAAAATATCATATAGAAGGGTTTTTCTGCATATAATTTTATAATTTTAATATTTTTTTGCTTATTCTCTTGTTCTAACTTTAGTTGCTGCATGTCTGTTGATTTTATTTTTATTATTTGTAATAAAGCATCATATATTTCACACAGTTGAAATCTTAAAAGTTTTAATGCATCGATTTTACTTGATGGCCTTATAGACTCTTTAGAGTCTTAATTGTGAAGCATATTTTCTTAGCACTTCCCAAAGCTTTGTCGAAGCAGAGGGAAAAAAAAGTTCTAGTTTCTGTTGAAGATGTTGTATTGTTCACAACTAGAATGTACAACGTCTTCATCATCTAATCCTTCAACACTTAAAGAATGACAGGGCACATAAAACATCCTTACTTATTTTTTAAAGTATTCTATTCTATATACATTCTTTTACTGGTTTCATATTAACTCCATTGTTTTAGCTTTATCCTCTAAACTAAAATCTAATTTGTTGGGAACCCTCTCTGGTAGAATCACTAGATTGGGAAAGGGGGAAAAAAATGAAATTCTTCAATTTCATATTTATTTTGACTGATGTTAAAATTGACGATTCTTATTGTTAATGAGAATTGTTCAATATGACTAACATATGAGCTGCATTCATTGATTATAGAAAAATATTTTACAATTTTTGTTATTTCAATAATTTTATTTAAAATTAAATTTTCAATTCATCTTGTACATTATTGTATAGATAAGACTTGGGCAATTTTTCAGACTCGTGTTGAAC
The DNA here is from genome assembly GCF_947563725.1 of Argiope bruennichi. Lineage (NCBI taxonomy): Eukaryota > Metazoa > Arthropoda > Arachnida > Araneae > Araneidae > Argiope > Argiope bruennichi. The sequence continues at coordinate 113,940,723 of NC_079156.1, forward strand.
TCTCTGTTATGTTTATCCACATCAAGATGAAATTTGAATAGCAATTCTACCAACTTTAGGAAATTTCTGTTGGTATGTTGAAACCAACATTCACTAATGGTTATTCTACAAAAACTAAGTATTGTGAAGTCAGGAGCCCTAATTTTTGACAGAATTTCTATTAGAATTCTTCACCAGTGTTGAAATTTTTTATTCCTTGACTATCAATAGTTTCCACTTTACTTTAATGAATTCCAATTCTTTCCATACTTTATAAGCATTTCTGTAATTTACAGAGTTTTCTTGCTTTATGAGAGCTCTTGCAAGATTTTTTCAGTCAGAATAACTTTTTTTTAAAACAAATTGTCAAAAACAGAAAAACAGTCTCATTTGTAACAGAGTAAATCAATCAATTTTTTCTTAAAAATTTGATTTATTGTTCAATTTTTTCAATTAATGTGAGGGCAAAAATCGAAAGCCTTTCTTTATTAATAAGAAATTCAAATTCCTTAATTTGATGTAGACCTCTCTTATTTATAAATTATGGGTTTAAAGTGAAATCTAGAAAGTATTCCATAGGATCGGATTCATTACAACATCTATTAACTGCCCCTGCACTTATTAAACCATTCTTGATATATATATATATTTTTAGTCTTTTCAACTTTTGGAAATCACTAAATTTTTATTTGTCAAATTCAAATTAGTTACTGTTGGTATAAACTTTTCATCAAAGCAGGACTTTTGTACTACGAATTCCTATTTAAAATAAAAATATTGACACATGACATATGCAGTTTAATTGTCTTTTTAGATAATGGCCGCTTCAGCTTTTAGAAGCCGCTTCTATTGTGTCATCTAGTATATTACAAAAAAAAAAAAAAAAAAAAACTTTTTGCACTATCAAATCAAAAGTCTTTTAGCGAATTTAGCAGAAACCAAAATCAAATGTAGCAAAAGAGCTTACTTAGAGGCATACAATGAATCATAAAATTATGCATTGACATTGGAAAAAACATAGACTAATACAGAAGCGTGTGTACTAATATTGAATGGTTCAGATTACATTTTGATTCTCTGCTTGTGCCATCTGATGGAACTTCTTTTCTTCAGCATAGCATAAAATGGCTTGATTCTTGGTTTATTTTGCTGTTTAATTTGATATTTAAGGATATATTTCGAACAAATATCTTTTCATTTCATTGCTTTTACAAATTAACTTGGCATAAAAAATTTAAAAAAAATAGATAATTTTTAAAAATTTGGAAATCGGTACAATTAATTTTAGGATTAAATATTCCACACTTGATGTATTGTAACCTGTGCTTAAATTAACCAGATTTGTTTAGAAATAGTTCCAGGAAATCTTTGATATGAATTGATTACAGATGGCAAAATAAGTGAAAAGTGATCAATTGGAGGAAGAAAGAGAATCTTTTTTAAAAAATTTATTTATTTATTTTTTATTTGAAATTACCTTACAATATATTGAACTTAAATATTTACATGACTGGTGTTTCAAAGTAAAAAAAAAAAAAGTTTTAATGACTAGTAAAGTCATTATCTAGATATATTTTAATAATAATAATAAAAAAAATTAACAGTGTTAAAAGCAATTTATAAAAAAAAGAGGAAGAATGCATGAAAAAAATATAATTCTTTGCTTTTCTGCAAACTGATGTTTTTTATTACCATATCACACTATCATGTAGCACATCTTTGCAAATGACATATTGCTCGTATCATTTCAGAAATAAGCAACAATGTTGTATTTTTTTTAAAGTTTGAAATACACACTTTAAAAAAAAATATTTTAATCGTTTATTAGTCTATAAGACTATATATTTGTCTACTATAACAATATATTGAATAAGCAGTATTTTTAATTATTCAAACTGGTTATGTTAATTATTATCTTGAGTTTGGAAAGTTTTTTAAGTCTATTAATATGTTGGTTTTTATTAATTAAAAGTAAAAAAGTCAAAACTCGCAAAATGTAGCTCCAAATTGACATTGCAATCCAATGACTGTATTTCTAACTTACAAGAAGAAAATATGATCTGTTTATGCTGTTTTTACAAAGTCTGTTTCTGCCAATGAATCTTAAATCCTTCACAATTAATAAATACCATTGTGTTTGTGTGTTACCGTAAGAATCCTCTTTTGATATTTTAAATAAAATATTATGATAAAACAATCATGAACCGGATTTCCTTTTTTGGTATTGTTAATTTATTGGTATTGTATTCTGTTGTCTGCTTCAGGAGTGCAATAATTAATAACTTACATTTTAGAAATGTTCTTATTCTATTATGTAATTCATTGCAGACAATCATGTCATTTTAATTAATTTTCATTCCTTAAAGACTTTATCATTCATCTTTCTTTCTGATTTATTTGAATTTTAAGACCTTTTGTGTACTATATAGATTTGCAATTTTGATGGTTTTATGTTTACTGAATTATAATGTAACTGCCCCAAACGGAGATTAAAAATTTTTTTTTATTTTATTATTTTTTTTATGTGAAGGGAAACTTCTAACTGAATGATAATGATGATAATAATTTAGATTATTATGCTAAGAACTTGTGACTGTGCCAGAAAAAAAATTAATACTTGGAGCAAAATGGGTAAAAAACTCGGCTAGCTAGATTTTATATATTATATTCAAATGTAATGTAATCTTGGTACTTAATTCTTTTGTGAAATTAATTTATTTCGTCCATACTATGTTTTTTCTCACAGAAAATAATGTATAATGGATTTGATGTTTTGTGTCCCAGATTAATTTTAATTAATATAATTATTTAATCTGTTTAAATTCTTGTATCTGAGGCATACAAGACTAATAAATATTGCCCAAATACATACACAAGCATGTATATATTACACTATTAACATATTTATGATTCATAAAAAAAACAACAACACTGTATTTGATGACTTGGTTCTTAATGTTATATATCAGTTGTGAAATTCTAACTTCTTCTTCTCTTTCTGTTTTCTAATGCTGATGTTCTAAAACCTGTTGTGAATGATATCTAATCAGTGTGACAGAAGGAAGGATTATGTAACAGCTGGAACAATTATACTTTTATAATATTATTTCGTTCATGTTCTAAGCATAAAGTCAATGAAAACCATTAAATTAAATGCAAAGGGAGTAAACAAATATATTTAATTTGATTTCACTATACCTAGATAGAAGAGAGTTGTTGTGTAGCAAGAAGATGATATATCTTTTTTAAAGGGGTTCATTTTCTTTCTGTTTTTTTAGAACCATTTGTATTTATTATGGATCCATTGACTTCTAACTTACTGAAAAGTTATCACTTTGATTTGCTTTTAGCTATATTTTAGAATGTTTTTAAAGTTACTTACAGTTATAGAATTACAAATGTTTGGCTGGGAAGTGCTTTGATAAGATTTGCTCATAAGGTTTAAATAGGGGAAAAAAAAAGAAAAAAAACTGTAATTGTTTTCAGTTTGTGTGTATCTTAAGGATTTTGTAAAAATCAATTTTGACTGTCTTAAAATAATTCATTTTTATGGTTGGTCATATATTTGGGGGGGGGGGTCATATTAATGTTTACTTTCAAGAGCTTTCATGTTCAGAACTTGAAAGACAACAGGGTCAACAATCCTTTGTGTTAAGAAAATTTGTTCGTTAACTGAATAATATTTCATGATTTGAGACCCTGGATATTTTAAATTCTTGAAAATTGAACATGTTCTCATGGTGAATTGTAACTTTTTTTGAAAATCTCATTACTGAAGTCTTGAATCAACTGTTCTTATTTTTATATCTGAAAAATAGATATATAAAGTAACCTTTAAAATTTTAAAAATATATTATTATGTATTATATTATATGTATGTATTATATTTAGGAATAATTGTATAAATATTATTATGTATGTATTATATTTAGGAATAATCTTCATAATGTAATTGGTATATTTATATTTAATATAATTATAATATTTATACAATTATATATATATATATAATTTATTATAATATGTAATATTTATATGTTTATGTATAATGATTATATATTTTATGATCCACATTTAAAGAATTTTTACTTATTTTTATATTAATATTGTTTTAAAATTAAATTTCTTACGATTATATTTTCATTATTCTAGAAAATATTTATATTATAATTATACATTTGTATTATAAATACATATATATTTTGAAAGGAAACCTTTTTATTTTCCTCGCCTTTTTTTATTATTTAAAAATCTTTTTTTTTATTATGAAATTTTCATTATTTTTTCCTTATTTTTGCTTCAATAATATTATATATGTTTTGTCACAAAGAAAAGGAACTTCATAATATTGAGTTGCTGCAGTTCATCATTTCATTGGTTTATACTTATACCAATGTGATACATAAGTTTATACTTATGTGATGAATGTTAAATTTTCTGCATTAATATATGTGCAGTGTAGTTTTGTATCATTTGTGCATCTTGCATTATACCAGCACATTGATGACATCATAGCACTGTGCATTTTAAATATCATGCATAATTGTGACTGAAGGCACATGGATTGAATCCATCAGTTCAGTCCAAGATGGTGATATTTCTTTCTTTCTTTCAATCCTACAACCATTATTTGCATCTCAAAGCTCTGTTTCTAAGCACTGTCATGCAGAGCTAGTGGCTAAAAATCAAAATTCTGTAAAAGTACATGAAAAAATTATGAATTCTAATTTACTCTCACCTGCTTTGTTTATAGATTGTTACTGAAACTGTAGGAAATGAAATCACTTTAAATATTGTGAAGGCTCCACAGGAACCAGCACAAGATAAGCCTGTTGATTTCAGCTTTATAACTAATGTACGTAAGTGGTAAACAGGCATTCTCGTCCTACTTATGTTTATTTTTTCTGTTTGTATTATTGATTATAATTTTTTTTTGTTATTATTTATAAAGTTACGGGCAACACCAGTTTAACCTTGGAAAGTCACAGTTAATATCGATACATTGTGAGGTTGAATTAAATATCTTATTTTACATGATTTCTTTATTTGTAAATATTATAGTGTATCTTAATAATAGATGAATACTTTAATTTTATATTTCTTTAATAATAGATGAATATTTTAATCTTGTATTTATTTATAATAAGTTAAGTAAGTTTGATTTTTAAGAAAGCTAGCATCTAGAGAATTGCTCTTTTCAAATTTTACTATATCTAGAGTAATAGTCACCCAAATTATGATTAAGTTAGATGATTCCAGAATTGGCTATACCAATTTAATCTTGGGAAGTCCCAGTTAATATCTTTATATTGTAAGATTAGATTAAATATTTTGTATTATCCCTTATCCCATTTTTTTATTTGTAAATATTATATTTAATAATAGATGAATATTTTAATTTTATATTTATTTAATAATAAGTGAATATTTTAATCTTGTATTTATTTAATAATAAGTGAAGTAAGTTGGGTTTTTAAGAAAGTTAACATCTAGAGACATGATTTTCTCAACTGTTACTATATCTAGAGTTATATTCATCTAAATTGTGATAAATTTAGATGATTTCTGGATTGGCTATGCCACTTATCCTTAAGAGTTCCAGTTTTTTTTTAAAAAAATATATATTATGAGATTAGATTAAATATTTTGTATTATCCCATTTTTTATTTGTAAATATTATAGCTTAATAATAGATTAATATAATATTATATTTATTTAATAATAGATGAATATTTTAATCTTGTATTTATTTAATAATAAGTGACGTAAGTTTGGTTTCTTAAGAAAGCTAGCTTCTAAAAAATTGTTTTTCTCAACTTTTACTAAATATTAAGAGTAGTATTCACTCAAAGTATGAATAATTTAGATGATTCGGTTTAAAGGAAAAATTGGTAAAAATCATGGGAAATCCTATTATTTATTTTATTTTTTCTTAAAATTAATACAACAGCCTATGATTCTATTTATTTAGTACCCTCCTCTCCTCTGGAAGTTCAGGAATTTAGTCACTTGCAATATTAGTGAAATTATTTAAAAAGATATTTTATGTATAGAGCTAATAGTTGACTTTTTTTTTTCCTCTCTCTCTCTCTCTCTTCCCGCAGGCGGATGGAGCTGCACCTTCCGAAGAAGAAACCAGTGAACATGTTCCTGAACCCAGTACAGCAGTTCACACCATTCAAGCATATAGAGATGTGAATGGGACCACATTTCTTTATTTGCAACCAGCTACTGACGGTGAAACGAGTGTACAAATTCAAAATGCACAATTTCAACCTGTTGTTGCTAGTTCAGAATCTATTACTACCAATGGCGAGATAGTTTCGGTAGCTATCCAAAAGGAACCTTCTGCCCCTGAAGTTCAAGCTGCTGACAGTGAAGCCCAGACTCAAGAAGAAGCTACTCCTAGGAGAGTAGTTCATGCACCTGTGAAAAATTATCAAGGATCTTCGGCTCCTGCCAGGGCTGCTGTTCGACAAGCCCACCGTCCTTCTCCTGTCAAAACTTCACCCGCTTCCAACTCCTATAACAATAATTATAATAGTTACAAAGAGGACTCGTATGAAGCCTTTGGAAAATACATTGCCTCAATGTTAAGGAATCTTCCTGCCAAATCTGCTTGTAAATTGCAAGGTGAAATTGTGAACTGGATTTTAAAAGAACAGATAAAAAATAATAGTTGAATTGTTAATGCAGAGACACTTTTTGATGCATACCATTCTTCATTCTTTCATTTTTGGCATTTTCAAACAAATGATGCAGTTTGTTATTCCATTAAATTCATCACACAATGATGTCATTGACAATCATTGCATAAGAATTTTGCCTTATTAAAATGAATCTAACTTTTAATAATCTCTCCAATTTAATTTTATTTGGAACATTATCAGTGTGGCAGCAACCGCTGGAGTATAAAACGATGCTTCTAATAGTACTATCAGAATTGAAATACGGGTTTTATGTACAAAGAAATAGAGGGTTTATGAAGTCAATTTTATTTATGTGCAAATCATTGAATTGATCATTGAATCATTTTAAATATAACAAAAGATACTTGATTATTTTTTTTCTGTTCTTTTAACTAACAATTTGATATGTTTTATAAATTCTTTCTGCGCTTTTACTATTTATTGTTCATTGAAAATCATTATTTCCCCAAGCTGCATTGCAAGCAAGAAAAATATATTACAATATCTCAAAATCCCCATTGGATTAAAACTCCTTCAATTCTGTACTTATAAGATTAAATACCTATTTTAAAAATACCTCTTAATAAAAAGTAATTGAAGTTTTTTCTGTTTTATTTTAAAAAATTATATGCATTAGAACTTCTTCCATGAATTGAAATGCAGAATTGCAAGAGTAAGGCAAAAATTATTCACACTTTATCTTAATTATTGGGAATAAAGCTTATAAGGATAAGAATAAAGCCATTTCTGGAAATATTTTCCTACTTGTACTAGTCTAACAACTTTGAAAATAAAGATTTCTTTGGGATAGCCAACCATTGATGTACAACATCTTAGACATCCCTTATTATAGAAATGTCTATCTACCTGTGCATCTTTGAGGGATATAAAAAGATGGATAGCATGAGATTTGGAAACATAATCATATGCAAGAAGGATGTTCTTAAACTTCAGAATTTAACTGGTGGTTAGCTGATGGTTGGAAATGCTTGCATTGTAATGCAACAGAGCTACCTTTTGTAGCTGTAGACCTTGGAGTTTGGTTGTGATTACAGATTTCACAATCCTTATACTGTATGTGGGAAACTTTGATTAATATAGTTGCTGGAACATCTGATGGAAAAAAAAATGAATGAGAGTATTTTCTGCTTTTTCTTGATGCCTACTGCTAGCATACACGCAATAAAACTTTGTTTGTATGTCCACAATATCATTAACTATGCTTGCATTTAGAACAGCAGATCTTCTCATAAAATTATTTTTCAGGCTAATGTGTGGATAATTTTTGACTTGCCTATATACTTGTTGTTTATAATGGACAAAATCGTCAATACATATTGAACGCTAAATGAAATTATATTTATTATGAAATATTTTAATATAAAAATAATGATGACAATACATTCTATAAGTTTGTATTTTTAAATCGGGTATTAATTTCCCCAACAGCAGTTCAATAATTTTCCTGAATAACATTTAATTTCATTGTTTATGTTTGTTTCATAATATTAATATCTCAAGAAGCATTTTGTTCTTGACAATTTTATTTGTTTCTTTGTTTTCTACATATGCAGTTCTTAAACAAAACTATTTTTTTAATGTGTTTTAATTTGTTTCCATGCTGGAATATCTTTTCTGTTAATAAAGCATCAAATATTATTTTGTTTTTAAATCAGCAAACCAAATGTGTATCTATACACATGTTAGTGTGGATATTTTTGAAATAAACAGTATTCATTCCAAAATTCTTTATTGTAATCTTCATAATATTTTTTAAATGATGAAAGAAATGAAGTATTATTTTCTTAACAAGGAAATTAAAAATTTTAATTAGTATTTTGGGTTATTCGAGTCCACTGTGGAATGTAGAATTGTATGTATCATCTTTGAATGTCTAATCAAAGGATTGTTCTCATAATAGGTACAAGGCTCATAACCAGGTAATTACGAAATCAGTACATAAATGATTTATTTAGCATTTTGTAGAATCTCATGAAAATCATTGGAAACAGATAACAAAGCTTGGAGAGTGAAAGTTAGACTGATTTTACTCTGAAGGATATGAATATAAATTTTCATTGTATTATATAAATGATGTTTTCATTGTTTTATGTAAATGAAAATAATTTTTACATTTGATTATTGTAAATACAATACTACCTAGTGCCTGAATACAATACTGCCTAGCACATGTTCACATCCCTTATTCTTTTTTCTTGTATGCTATTAATTTGGAGAAAATTTATTGTTACTAAAATAAATTTTATCTCTCATATTTTTTATTTGAAGCAGAATTTTTTTTTCCAGTTGAATAATTACATTTTCAGAAAAGGGGGGGGGGAGGGTAAACTTATATTGTTATATCTTTTTACTCTCTGCTCAACTTTGGTTGAATGATTTAATATTGTTCTGATAGGAATAAATCAGAAAGCAGAAAAATAGAAAAGAATAAAATTTAAACAAATTAGAATAATTAAAAAAATGTTAAATATTCACATTCTTTTCTTTTTTCTTGTATGATATTAATTTGGAGAAATTTTATTGTTACTAAAATAAATTTTATCTTTTCTATTTTTTACTTGAAGAAGAACTCTGCACAACTTTGGTTCAGTAATAATTTAATATTGTTCTGATAGGAATAAGCCAAGAAGCAGAGAAACAGAATTTAGTTAGAATAAAGGAATAGAATAAAATTTAGACATATTGGAATAATTAAAAAAATAGTACATGTTCACATCCTTTATTTTTTTCGGGTATGATATTAATTTGGAGAAATTTTTTGTTACTAAAATAAATTTTATCTCTTCTATTTTTTACTTAAAGCAGGACTGTGCACAAATTTGGTTGAATAATAATTTAATATTGTTCTGATAGGAATAAGCCAGGAAGCAGAGAAACAGAATTTATTTAGAATAAAGGAATGGAATAAAATTTAGACATATTAGAATAATTAAAAAAAAAAATAGTACATGTTCACATCCCTTATTTTTTTTCGGGTATGATATTAATTTGGAGAAATTTTATTGCTACTAAAATAAATTTTATCTTTTCTATTTTTTACTTGAAGCAGAACTCCTCACAACTTTGGTTGAATAATAATTTAATATTGTTCTGATAGGAATATATCAGAAAACAGACAAGCAGAATAGAATAAAATTTAAACAAATTAGAATAATTTAAAAAAAAGGTTAAATATTCACATTCCTTATTTTTTTTTTAATTTTTTTTTTCTTGTATAATATTATTTTTTGGAAATTTATTGTTCCTAAAATAAATTTTGTCTCCCCTATTTATTACTTAAAGTAGAACTCTGCACAAATTTGGTTGAATAATAATTTAATATTGTTCTGATGGGAATAAATCAGGAAGCAGACAAAGAGAATAGAATAAAATTTAAACAAATTAGAATAATTAAAAAAAAAGGTTAAATATTCACATTCCTTACTTTTATCTTGTATGATATTAATTTAGGGAAATTTATTGTTCCTAAAATAAATTTTATCTCCTATTTTTTACTTGAAGTACTGAACTACTTTACTATTTTTTACTCACAACTTTGGTTGAATAATAATTTAATATTGTTCTGATAGGAATATATCAGGAAACAGACAAGCAGAATAGAATAAAATTTAAACAAATTAGAATAATTAAAAAAATATTCACATTCCTTAGAAAAATTTAATTAAAATTTATTGTTATTGGAGAAATTTATTGTTATTAAAATAAATTTTATCTTCCATATTTTTTACTTGAACCAGAAGAGGTGTTTTTTTTTTTCTTTTTTTTCCAATATTTAATACATTAAATATTGGAAATATTTAAATATTTTCCAATATTTAATTTATAATAATTACATTTAAAAAAAAGGCGAGGATTTAAAGTTACATTCTTTTACTTTTTGCACAACTTCAGTTGTATAATAATTTAATATTGTTCTGGTAGGAATAAGTCAGGAAGTGGAAAAAAACAGAATAGAATAAAATTTAAACATTAAGGAAGAGTTTAGCTAAAACCTTTTTGTCAGCTTATATTGTATACCGAGATATTAGAGATAATCATTACTATAAATTTACATATTATAAAGGGTCAACTCACAAATTATAACTGTAAACTTATAAAGTGAAACAAGCAACATGTGAAATAAAACGTAAAACTTAAATGCTTTTGTTCGATCAAGACACGATTATATTCAGGGCCGGCCATCTGGGGGGGGGGGGGGGTGCGGCGGATGCTATGCACCTGAAATTTAATAGGAATAATAGATGAGTTTTGAAATGTACGAAGTTTACGTACATATTACAGTTTAGTGCAAGTGTACAACTTATCATAAACATAAAGTACGGTCATTTACCTCACCTACTAGGTTAAATTGCATATATTACTTTGATAATTCATACTATAAAAATGTTTAATATTGTTAGATCTAATCATGTTCATGCCAAGAAAGTATCACCCTGGGTGTCAACACTCAATTTCAAAAAAGAAAATTAGCAGGAAAAAAAGAAGAAAAGCCACATTTCAAAAAGTAATGAGTATGTCTATTTTCTTGTCTATGATGTAATTCTGGCAATGAAATTGCTTCGACTTCAGAAGTTACTATTCAAGCTTCAACTGGCGAAGAAAGTTCTGCATAAACTACACAATCTTGCAATGAAAGTGTAGAAGAAAAAAAATTTGTGAAGAACCATATGTTTATACAAATATGATTGAATCAGAAAATGACAATAACAAATGTGATAAAATGCATATAAGTAATTCAGGTTTATGACCAAGCATTATAACAGATAAGTTAAAAAATGTTTGTGTTAGAAACTGACCTGTTCAACACAAAGGAATTTTTGTTAAGAATGCTGATGGTAGATCATTTCCCACTAATTACTTTAAAAAAAAAAAGTGCCAAATAGTGAAATGCAACTTTGCAGCTGGTTGATTGATTTGAAACGCATGACTCCGTATTTTATTTTTGTTGTACATTATTTTCCAGAAGAAATGAAGAATCTACACGATTTATAGGTGGATATAATAACTGAAGAAAGTTATCAATTGTAATTCAAGATCATTAGCGTTCTATCTGTCACTTAATTCATTTATTGCTTGAAAAGAATTACTGAAACGACTAAATTTATGCTCTATTAATATAAACAAAGAAACTTAACGACATAAATTACTATTTCAAAGAATTGTAGATGTGATTCTATTTTTAGCATATAATAATCTTCCACTTCGAAGAAACCATAAAGTAATAGGAACGCCTAATAATGGAAATTTTTAAAGTTTAATCGAATTATTTAATAAATACGATTCTGTGCTAATAGATCACATGTACTGAAAAGAAATTCCAAAAAATTGAATTAATTATGCATGATCTAGCACGTACTCACAAGAACAAATTTTTCCTGCTTTAGGAAGTGAAGTTGAACGAAATTAAAGACGCTTCAAAAGTATCCACGTATTATAATATCCAAATGGATTCTACTTCTGATATTTCCCATAAAAAAGCAAACTTCAGTCTTTATTAGGTGCGTCAATTTTGAAGAGAAAAAGTTAAATATAAATGAATCATTAATATATAGGGTTTATTGAAATAACTAACTGATGTGACTGGAGATGGACTAGCAAAATCTCTATTGGAAATATTAAGTGGACTTGATTTAGATATTATGGCTTGTAGTGGACAGGCATACGACAACGGTAGCAACATGAAAGGGAAATATAATGGTGTACGATTTAGAATAATTGCTCTAAATCCTCATACAATTTATGTGCCTTGCCTATGACACTCTTTCAATTTATTAATTTGTGATGCCGCATCTAGCAGTATATATTGTAAATTGTTTTTGGATATTGCAACGTTATTATACTAATTTTCTGCAAAAAGATGGAAATTTATACAAAAGCATTTAAACATTACTCTTAAACCATTATCCGACATTTGTTTGGTAGCCAAAATAGATACTGTGAAAGCAGTGTATACACAATTTGAACAAACTTGTAATGCTCTAGAAGAATTTATTGATACAAATAACAATAATACAGTGGTATCCGAAGCTAAAAATCTATTGGATTCCATGCAAGAAATGACATTCATTTTATGTTTATAGTATGGTTTGCAATATTGTCTAAAACTAGCACTATCAATAAAATATTTCAAGTAAAAGCAATTGTTCACGACTGAGCTTTTCATTTAGTCCATAAAATTAAAGTTGAAATAAAAAAATTTAAGGGAAAAATTTAACTCATTTTTAGACGAAGCAAAAGCGATACCACGCAATTGGAATCTCTCAGAACATTTTCCTGAAAAACGAATTCGAAATAAAAAGAAAAATTATATTTTGAAACAGCAAAAGATGAAATTGTAGAAATCCCAGTTGAAGAATTTAGATGTTATTTTTTAACTCTGTAACTGATACTGTTATTGTACAGATAGAAGATAGTTTTAATACAGATAGAAGATAGTTTAAAAGTATTTCAAATTAATCACTGATACAAAAACTTTAGTAAAACAAATGACCTAAAAACATTGTAACGTTTTATAATAACGATGTAGAGGAAAACCTAATTCAAATAATTGTTTTTATACGGGATTTGATTTTGAATGAAAGGGATGTAAATAACGCTCAACACATATTGCAATGCATACTAAATAATAATTATAATGATTTCTAAATGTATTAACTGTATTAAAACTTTTTTTATATTGCCAGTTACTTTAATAAATGCTTAGCTGTCTTTCAGCAAATTAAAACTAATAAAGAATTGTCTTCGGTCAAACATGTGTGCATAATGCTTAAATGTATTTGCTATACTAAGCTTGAAAAAGAAATTGCAAAAAATTGTAATTTTCCTTAAGTAATTAATAGCAAAAACATGCATTAAGCTTCATATAAATATGCAATAGTAATATATTTTCGTATTTATATTTATTTATTTTACTTTTCAAAAACTTTAGAGTCCCTAATGTTTACTTGCACCCGTACTCCTTCATAGAGAAGGCCGGCTCTGGTTATATTAAAGTATCTAGTAAAACTGGCATAAGATTTCAAAAGAAAAACAAAATGTACCCAACTGAAGAAGACAAAACATCGAAAGCAAAATTAAAATACGTTAGTATACATAAGTAAAAAAAAAAAAAAAAAGACTATTAGTTTTTCAAAAAATTAAAAGTATTTGAGTGGTGTTTTTTCACCCTACAAGTTCTGTAAGGTTATGGATGATGAATTAAAAAAGTGATCACGATAGAAATTAAAAGTAAGGCATTCTATTAGAATGTGTTCGACAGTAAAATCAGTATGACATGTTTTACATTTGGGAGTCCTCTCCGCAAGAAGAGGCTGCTTATGGGTTAAACATGTGTGTCCTACCAGTTTGACATTCATGTCTTGTGTAGGAAGTATAGGCCATGTGTATAGAAGAATGTCCGACTTGAGTGTAAGGGATACAGAGCATTGTCCGGCTATGTGTGTAGAGGAGTGTCCGGCCAGTCTGTTAGTTATTATTAGTTAAGGCATTATCCGACCATATGTATAGGAGAGTATCCGGCTTGAATGTGAGGGATTCAAAGCATTGCCCCGCCATGTGTATAGAAGAGTATCCGGCCAGTCTGTCTGTTAGTTATTATTAGTTAAATAAGGCATTAACCGTTCACGTGTATAGAAGAGTGTCCGGCTTGAGTGTAAGTAATACAGAGAATTGTCCGGCCACGTGTGTAGAAGAGTTTCCGGCCAGTCTATCTGTTAGTTATTATTAGTTAATCATTATCCGGCCATTTATATAGGAGAGTATCCGGCTTGAATGTAAGGGATTCAAAGCATTGCCCCGACATGTGTATAGAAGAGTGTCCGGCCAGTCTGTCTGTTAGTTATTATTAGTTAAATAAGGCATTATCCGTCCACGTGTATAGGAGAGTATCCGGTTTGAGTGTAAGTGATTCAAAGCATTGCCCCGCCATGTGTATAGAAGAGTGTCCGGCCAGTCTGTCTGTTAGTTATTATTAGTTAAATAAGGCATTATCCGTCAACGTGTATAGAAGAGTGTCCGGCTTGAGGGTAAGTGATACAGAGCATTGTCCGGCTATGTGTGTAGAGGAGTGTCCGGCCAGTCTATCTATTAGTTATTATTAGTTAGTTAAGGCAGAAGGTTTGGTTTGAAGGTAAAAGGTTTGGTTGTGTGCAGTTTATTATGAATTTCCTCACTCCACATTTCTTGCCAAATAATATTAAGATGGAAAACAATGAATTTCTTCACATCACAATACGGAAGATCGTACGTAAAGAATGATGCAGAAGAATCTGCAACCTCATTACCAAAAATACCCTCATGACCCGGAACCCAACAGAAAAAGGATATTAAAGGTCATATTCTAAAGTCGGTGTAAACTTAGCAACATTTCTAAGGCGACCGAATGCATTCGATTGTTGCCGTGGGAGAGTGTTTTCAAAATACTCATGCTATCTTTTGGGATTTCTAGGCCCCAAATTCGAATTTATTGAAATGTAAGAAAAATTCACTCTTACCTTA
The DNA here is from genome assembly GCF_947563725.1 of Argiope bruennichi. Classification (NCBI taxonomy): domain Eukaryota; kingdom Metazoa; phylum Arthropoda; class Arachnida; order Araneae; family Araneidae; genus Argiope; species Argiope bruennichi. Next base: position 113,955,908 of record NC_079156.1, read on the forward strand.
TCATTCTGGAATCTTCTAAATGAAATAGAATCGAGGTATTCCAAGGGTAAATTAGATCACATAAACATCGAAATCATTAATCCAAGTGTTCTCATTTTTGTCATCTTTTTTATTTGCAGGACGAGGACACAGGCACAGATAATTATATACAAATATTTACATATATTTCATTTTACGTGCAGGAATTCTTTACATAGCACAAAACCATCTTTGGTTCCATCAGATACACTTCATCAACCCCAAACTTAAATCTAAATTTACTTCTGTTACTTTGTGGGATCATGGGAAATTTTTTCTTGACGTCACCAGCGCGCATGCGCTAAAAGGTTACATGTAATTAGGGTTACGCCAGGAATCCCAACATCCTCCCACCTTTGAGTTTTTATTACAGAAAACTCAAACACAATTATCAAATTAATACAAAAAATTCAAAAATATCAAATTTAACTATAAAGCTGGAAAAAGCATTTCAAATATTAAAATATATCAAAGTTACAAAAGTATTTCATATATCAAAATAAATCAAATCATTATTTATTTATCAAAATATATCATAGGTACAAAACTTTTAACTAAATTTTCCAATTCTCAATTAAAGTTCTTAAGATATGAAGTAGATAATAAGTTCCAAGGATAAGAGTTCTTGTAATAAAGAGAAGTTCAATTTTCACATTAAGAGTCTCTTTACCTTTCTTAACCTCCTGCCATACCTAGAGGTTGGTTCATCAGGCATAGTTTTGTCCAGCGAATCACCTTCAGCTGTACTGGAATCATCACAGGTAGATTTTACAGGTGGTTCACACTTTTGGAAAAGTTTCTGGTTTTGCTCACAAACTTCCAAAAGATACAGTCTCAAAGTTGGACACAAGATTTCTCCACTTTTGGTTTTCAGTTTCACAAGTCTGATGTTTCCATCTGGCGATGTGAAGACTTCGATGACTTTGCCCAAAGGCTAGTTCATTCTTTTCATATTGTCACTGGATATCAGAACAATGTCTCCGATCTTGATGGATAGTGAGCTTCTTATCTTTCTTTCAAATTGTCTGAGTTGTCCCAAATACTCAGAGCGAAAGCGCTTTCTTAAGTCTTGTCATAATCTTTGGCGATAAGCAAACCTTTTATTTAGAGATTTACTATCTAGGAGATCAAGATCGGGTATTCCAACCTCTCTGACTTCTTGCAAGAACATATTGGGAGTAAGAGGTTTTAGGTCACTTGAATCATCACTTACATAAGTTAGAGGCCGTCCATTGATGACACTTTCACAGTCACATAAGACAGTGTTTAATTCCTCAAAATTTAGAGATGTTTGTCCTAGCACTTTACGAAGGATTTGTTTAAGAATACCAATTAAACGTTTCCAAAAGCCACCCCACCAAGGTGCAGACGGGAGAATGAACTTCCAGTCAATTTTGTTCACAGTACTGTATTTTTTTACGGTCTCCCAGTTGATCTTTTTGATGAGGTTGTTCGCTCCGACTAAGTTTGTTTCATTGTCCGAATAGACGACAGCTGGTCTGCCTCGACAAGCCACGTATCTACGGAATGACTGTAGGAAGCGTTCTGTTGATAATGAAGTGGTCAGCTCTAGGTGTACTGTTCTAAATACTGTACAAGTATAAATGGCAATCCAGGACTTCTGATTTCCCTTTAGATAGAGAGGTCCAGCAAAATCGACTCCTATAATTTCAAACACAGAGGCCGCTCTAAGCCGATCGACTGGCAGTGAAGCTGTTGGAGTTTCTATTGCTCGTTCATCATATCTTTCACAAGTCACACAGTTCTTAACAACTTTACGATATTTCAGCATCCAGAATTCTTCTCTGAGGTTGGTCATCACTATTTGAACACCTGCATGACCTAGAGAGCAGTGTTTCCAGTGTATAAGTTTTTCAACTATCGAATATTCACTTGGTAACACTATAGGAAATTTAAAATTCTTTAAATTTCCTATAGTACTAAATTTCCTTAAATTTCCGTCCTTCAATGATAGTCTTGTCTTAATTCGGAAGAGTCCATTCTCATCTGTAAATATTTGGAGTTTCTGAAGCCGCTTATCTTGCGGCCCTGTGAAAGATTCATTTTCTTCAAAAGGGGTATGCTCCCACCCTCGTAAGTTGAACTTCGCAGGTTTAAGAATCTCTTGCGATTCATGAATGAATTTCATTAATTCTTTTTCATTTTGAACACTATGGAGACAGTTGTCCACATAAAAAGCCTTCGAAAGTTTTCGAGCCGTTTCGTTGTAGTCAGGGGGAGCATTATTCAGATGATAATCAAGAGTTGCTCCCAGTAAGAAAGGGCTGGAAGTTATTCCAAAAACTACTCTTCGTTGCTGAAAATTTTTTAAGTTTTCTTTCTGCCCACCCTGCCACCACAAAAATTTCAAATAAATTCATCTTCATGGAGTTCTATTTGAAAAAATGCCTTTTCAATATCGGCTGTAACTCCATATTTTCCTATTCAAAACCTGTTTAAGACAAAAGAAATCAGTTCAACCAAATTGGGCCCTTTTTCTAAGCAATCATTTATTGATGGGGAATTTTTGTCTCGGGCAGATCCATCGAAGACGGGCCTATTCTTCGTTGTGGAGTTTTCTTTGAAAACAGGAGCGATGAGGTAAGTAGTGTTCAGGTTCTGAAGTATCTACCTTCTCAATAATACCCTGATCCAACAAGTCCTTAAAAATGTTTCCGTATTCCTTTATTTTTCCTAATTTCTTCAGAGATTTAACGGAATGTGTAAGTCTTTTTTTCAGAAATACCTTTGCAATTTGTTAAGGGGAGATGTTCTTCCACCCAAGGTAATCTTATTTGGTACCTCCCGTCTTCATTTATAGTCGCAGTTCGAAAAAAATGCAACTTTGCTGATTGTTTCAATTTTTCCCTAGTTTTCTTTTCACTTGAATCACAAATGCCAAGTGTGTCTAATCGCCATAAATCCTAGATGACTGCATTATTAATGTGACAGGATAGAACAGTAGACGTACTGTCACTCTTTTCTATTTCATTTGTCTTTCCCATCAGCGTCCAGCCTAATTTAGTTCCTACACATACTACTCCTGAACTAAGTTGCCTGACCTCTCCTGTGAGCAGTTTACCAGTGACGTCAGCCCCCATCAACAAATGAATTTCTAATGGGGAAGACTGATACAATAATTGGTCATCATAAGCATGCACTACATCAATTAAAAATATTCTGTTAGATTTAAGTTCTCTTATATAGGGAGACAATTTTACTCTAGAAATATCGGAATAAATCTTTTTTTGATCTAACACCTCAAAATTACAGTGGTAGCTATTATCCACATTACTTAAGCTTACCCGATACTTTTTATGGTTTTCTGTTTTTTCAACCCCGCTAAATAAAGAATGCAAAATAGGTTCCTTACTGATAACTTCATAATTCATTTTTTCTGCTGCGTATTTTGATATGTAGGATCTTTGAGACCCTGTGTCATAGAGACAACGAATTAATTTAGTTTCAGCGTTCCCACGAATTTTGTGTTTGCAAATAAAGGATGTTTTATTAGTTAAAGAGCTGTCTGTAACAATTCTTTCTTCCGAACTTTTTTCATCATTTTTATTACTTGTGCATTCATCATTAGCATTACACATGATAGGCAAATGTTTCGCATTGCATTTAGAACAATTAATTGTTTGTTTACAGAAACGCGCAAAAAGTTTGGGTTTAGAATTTAAGCATCGAAAACAAATTCCGCGATTTAAAAGAATTTCCTTCTTTTTTTCATATGTTAAACCCTTCGCAAACCTACAATCTTGAGTCATATGCGATTTATCACAGAAAGCGCATTCCTTATTTTTTAAATACGTATTTCTTTTCGAATTATTAAGTAGATCAAAACCAGATGGCCTATTTACTTTTTCACGAATATGATGATGCAGCGTTTTTTTATTATGTTTTTCTAAATCAAAAAAAGAACGCGCAGTAACCAATTTTTGTTCCAATTGGATTTTCTTTTTAAGAAAGTTTAAGAGATGAGTCAACCTATCACTCCCTGAACATTCTGCTGTAATTAATTCAGTTTGATTTCGTTCGTTAATTCTCAATAAATCTTTTGGTCAACATGATTCAACAAGTGGATATAGCAATATAATCGAGAAGTTATCTTCTGCAACTCCTAATGATTTTAATGCTCTGAGCTGCCCTTCTAAAGTATCATACAGTTTTTAACTAGAGAATACTTCTGACCTTGAGGATTCGCGTATTTATGACCACCGAAAGAAGCTGTCTAATGTAAACTTCGATCAGCAAATAAATCATCTCTACCGAAGCGCTGTTTTAAACATTTGACTGCTTCCTCATAATTTTTTCCTTTTGGCGGGAAAGATTCTACTAATTGCCTAGCTGGCGAACCATTTTGTCTTGATTGAAACAAATAATGAAATTTGTCTTCATCCACAATATCTACATCGTGAATCTTTTTAAACTGTCCCCACCACTGAAACCATTCTTTAATGTTACCACTAAATTGTTTTAATTCCAGCTCCGGAAGTTTAAATTTACGATTAGTATTATCGACAGATTCTTTCATTACAGTAACATCTGCTTTAGGTTTTTATAAAGCGTTTAATCTTCTCACTAGTTTCGTTTTCGTTTCTAAAAATCTATCTGAATAAGCAGTAATTGCGTCATATTCTAGATCAAAATTTTCTTGAGTGTACATTGCATCGCTTTGCAAAATAGCTAAAACCTTTGTATCTAAATCATTTAATTCTTTATATTTTTGTTCTAACAGAACTATCTGTGCCCCCAATATATCTGCGTCCTCTACTTTGTTTTCTAAAATTTCACAAACTTTATTTAATGATCTCGTAGAATTACTCCTCGTAGGAGTTCTTAACTTTTTAATGATTACAACATCCATTTCTAATAAATTCATAAATTCTAATTCCAAATACCTCTAATTCTATATATATTTTCGTAGTTTCTATATCACGTAGTTCTAACCCCGGCAGGGATGCCAGATTTTGGGATTTCTAGGACCCAAATTCAAATTTATCGAAATGTAAGAAAAATTTATCTCTTATCTTGCCATTCCCGGATCTTCTAAATGAGATAGAATCGAGGTATTCCAAGGTGAATTAGATCACATAAACATCGAAATCATTAATCCAAGTATTCTCAATTTTATCATCACTTTTATTTTCAGGACGAAGACACAGGCACAGATAATTATATGCAAATATTTACATATTTCCTTTTTAGTGCACTCATTCTTTATAACACACACAACTAGGGATTGCAATACCGAATACCGGTATTTTGAGCCATTTGTACAATTTTGTAATACCGGTATTCACAAATTTAAATACCGGTTTTTCGGTATTTACTAGAAATTTTTAAAATTGTCTCTGCTATATGTTCAGGGATCGCGAACATAGCAAAATAGTATACGTTTTTGTTTTTATGTCTCACTAACGGGCGAAATTAATTAGCTAATTAATGGCTTAATTAATTGCTTAAATCTAAATTAGCGAAACATGGATTACCCCTGAAAGAAAATATTGTATCCATAACGACTGATAGAGCAACAATTATGAAAAAAAATTGGAAAGTTGATTGGTGCAAATCAGCAGTTGTGCTATGCACATGGAATTCAATTAGGAGTAATAGATGTATTATACCAAACAAATAAAGAACAGAAGAATCCAAATACTGTGGATATAGAAACTTCGGATTCCAACATTGAAGAGAGTAAGAGTGAGAGTGATAATGACAATGAAGATAATGACAATGTAATTGTTGAAGAAGATAATGCTAATGACGATGAAATATTAACCTATCAAGAATTGCTTCCTATAATTTATAAAGTTCGAAAAATTATTAAGATATTTAAACGTTCCCTTATAAAAAAAGGATATATTACTAAATTATATACTAACTGAAAATAAAACAGAATATATGTTAATATTAGATTCTAAAACGCGTTGGAACAGTTTACTCCTAATGATGGAATGATTTTTGAAACTGAGAAATCCAACCCAAAAAGCAATAATCGACTTAAACCTGTAAATTAATTTTTCAGATAGTGAATTCGACTTAATATCCAGAACTGTATCAGCTCTACTTCCAATAAAACTGACTATTGAGGCATTATGTCGGAGAGATTCTAATTTATTAACAGCTAATGCAACAATAAATTTCATGTTGCAGTCACTGAAAGAACAGCAGACATCACTATCTGAAGAATTAGTATATATTACATTGAAAAAAATCACACAGAAGAAAGATATACCGAAATAGAAAATGTCTTATGGTATTTACATAATTATAATAATTTTAAAAATGAAAATGAAAAAGAAGAAAAGAAAATAACCAATTGAAATCTGATTAAGTTTAGAATAAATTTTCTAAAACATTTTTTTACCAACAAACCTATCCACATTCAGAAGAATTCGGTTCAGTTATCGAAGATTATGATGACACTAATGTCGATAGTGAAAAGGAATTGTCTCTTGAACAAAAATTAGAATTAGCGATAAATAAAAAAAATCTTAACGAACCAAAATACAATACAGAAATCAGATATATCCAAAACCATCCGACGAGAAATCGATTTATTTGAAGATGAAGGATTTAGAGGTAAATACTTGAAAAAAATATATCGCGCATTGCTAAAAGTACCACCAGCTAGCGTAAATGCCGAAAGAGCGTTTTCGACAGCTGGTCATTTTTACACAAAATTACGCCGGCGTCCTGGCATAGGGGTTGCGCGTCTTCCCCGTGATCTGGGCGTCCCGGGTTCGAGTCCCGGTTTGGGCATGGTTGTTCGTCTGTTGTTCTATCTGTGAGATGTGTGAATGTGCCCTCCTGTAAAAAGGCGCTGTGCAAGCGAATGAGTGATGCGTGAGTGGCAAAGTCGTACTCTTGGCCCTAGTTGGCGCTGCTATAAAAAATAAGAGACGTTCCCCCTCAGGCTTAAATCGCTGTCTTCGTAACAGTGGGCTTGTCAGTGGCAAGTGCCATAAGAAACAAACAAACAGAAAATTACTTTTCAGCTTTAATGACAGTACAATTGATGCATTATGTTTTTTTTAAGATCACATTTCAAAAATTTGTAATAGTACCACAGACTGAATAGTGATATTTACACTTTTTTTGTGATTTAAATAAATAAGATGTCCCTTTACTTTTTTTGAGATTATATACTGTTATAATTTATAAGTTACAAATTATATTTTGTGATATTTACACTCCCTAACAAAACTGCAAATAAAACAAAGAAACACCTGAGTTTTCTCTCTTTTTCTAAAATTTCTAATACCGGTATTAAAACCGGTATCACAGTATTAAGATTTAAAAAATACCGAATACCGGTATTGAAATTTTGGTCCGGTATTGCAATACCTACATACAACCATCTTTGGTTCCATCATACACGCTTCATCAACCCAAACTCAAACCTCAACTTACATCTGTTACTTTATGGGATATTTTTTTCTGACGTCAGCAGCGCGCATGCGCTAAAGGGTTACATGTAATTAGGGTTACGGAATCCCAACACCAGGTTTGGGTGTTTGAGCTAAAACTCTTTCTCTTGCTTCAGGAGAGATAGAGTCTTTGTATTTAAGGGAGGTTATTTGTCTTTCAATTTTACAGCTTTCACAGGATCGAGGAAACGATGCATGGTTGTCACCGCAGTTCATGCATTTTTTTTTTTTTTTTGCGGTGAATTGCTGGCTATTGTTGCCTTTTTCTGCACAGGGGACGCATGTAACCTCCAATGTAATTGTGCATGTAATCACGGCAGTTAACCTTCGAGTGGTCAAAGAGTTGGCATTGAAAACATCTCAAAGGGGTTGAAATATACTGGCTGATAGGTAAATGCAGCATATATGAATCCTGGGATAGTTGGTCTATGAAATGTAAGGATATAATGTTTTGTGGGAAAGAATTGTTCACCCTGTTGAATAGTAACTTGATGTACATGGGTTACTTCTTGGAGTTCCAATTCCTCAGTGATCTCCTCAAGGGGAGCATTGAACAGTTCACCACATGTGAACACTTCCTTTGAAAAAATTCAACGATGTATGAGAGATAGCGATAACAAGGATGTTAGCTGAAGTCTTCAATTTCATTATTTGCTGGGCTTGCTTTTTTCTGGAGACTTCGACCAGCAAGTCACCAGAACTCTTTTTACGTGTGGCAGCGACTTCACCAATGGTTTTAGTGACAGTCTTCTGCACAAGAAAATACGATGCGGAATCAAAAGATTCGTTTTTTTCAGAAACTCGTTTAAGTATAAAGAATCGATGAAACTATGGAAGATTAACGATTGCATAAAGTTCTTTGTGATGCCCCTGAATCATAGGTTGACTCTGCCCCGCCCGAAGGGACATGAAAAACTTGAATGACCGGACAACAGCAACACTGGTGGGAACTGTGGTTGAGTCTTAAGGGCCATCACCAGTCACGGTACAACCCTTCCCTAAGGTAATACGTCCCGTCATCGATGGGAGGTACGATGCCTATTGAAGGGAGATTTGTCTTTTGCACTCATGAAACATGTAATAGGATTCGAGCCTGATGGCACCGCCGACCACGGAGTCCAATTAGGGAAGGCAATTACTGGCTCTGGCCAAGCCTCAGCATACACCAGAGTGCTCTCCGGAATCTATACTCTTGGAATCACTCTCGGGGACAGCGACTACCCTTTACAACAAGCCCAAGAAGTGATCCCTTTGCTTTATCTCTAGCAGACTAACCACTCAGGTGGCTAGCTACTGGCCGATTGATACACCGGGGACCACAGTGCACCACCCGTCTAATGGGCCAACACGTGGGGTTTCTGGCTGTCTATGAGAAGCAGGAAGCAAACAGAATGACGACAGCTTCTCATGGAGAGCTTCCTCGCTTGCCGTCCAGGGAAGGAAGAACAAAAACCAAAAGCAGAAGACTGAGAAGAAGGTAAATTGAAAGGAGAACAGACACGGGGTACCTTGGGGTCGTGAAGGCCTTCACACCTAAACAAAATGTGCTTCTGAGGGGGAATGGGATGGTGGATTCTTGATTTTGAGACTAAACAAAATGTCTGCTGTAACTGTGCACAAATAGTTAATTTCAAAACCATTAGATAGCCATATGTTTCTACTCGGAAACTATGCTAAATGATATTTGAGAATTAAATAAATAAATTAAAATTAATCGAAGCAAATTCTCTCACCACTTATATGTCGGAACTCCATGAAACGGGGAACTTAAGTTTTCTGCCTCAGTATTTTTGTACGATCAAAGCTCTTAATATATAATCGAATTAAATTATTGATGCATTTAAAAATTAAATGTAAAATAAAGCAAATTAATTTTTATTCAATGGGAAAAGATGGGGATTCTGCAAAGCCGATGCACAGACTGGCCTTTTTGCCACACTTTGTCATTATCTCGGGTTCTTCGCTAGATCGTGTAGAAGTAGAATCAGAACTCACATTTTTCACCATTACTAGCCGCCCTTATTGACTAGCTCGTTCAGCCAGATAATCGACTTTTCAAAATATTGTTTTCGTTGAGCACCAATGTGGTGAAATGAAGATCATTATGATCCGTGCAGTGGAAGCAAGAGGACCCATGTTTCAGGGTACATTTCTTTAATGACCAAATTTCACACAAAACAAACACAAAAGACAAGACATTGACGCGCGCACCATAACAGAACAGCGTATCATCTCATTACATTTACAATCGCAATGCACTATGGGATGCTTACCTAATCAGGCATCGTCATCTATTATCCAAAAGAAAAGATAGAATAATGCAATTGGTACAAAATGCATATTTTTTCAAAAAAAAAAAATGATATGTTTTTTGATAAAAAAAACAAACGAAAAAGCAAATTTAGTAGAATGAGTCAAAACAAATTATAACATGTGCAACTTTAAAAGTGAATATATTGCAAAATAAGAGAGGAATTGAAAATCCTCTTTCGGATTAATTTTAACATAATTTAAATTTAGTTTTTGATGAATTAGTTTAAACTCAACTTTAACACTGACAAAAGCACGTGATTGACGGTTTGATGGGTGAGTTTAAATTAATTAATATTAAAAGTAATCTTTACAAATTGTGTGTTACATTTAAAAATTATTAAAAATAAAGAAAACATTGTACAGAAATGGAATTGATATCATTAAAAAGTTTTTTTTAAGATAATGTAGAAATTACTCTTGTAATATAGAAGTTTTGATAGATATGGCTATCAATTCCCATGAGTAAGTTATTCATTTACTAAGCAATCTCACTGTCATGCCATTATTCTATTGTCGCGTAGATACTCTAGTGTTGAACTCAATGACGCACACAAGAAGTAGAACTAAACCAATTTATTAACGCAACTCAGAACTGAGTATACAGTAACTGACAAATCTTCTGCTTTTATACAAGGAGAGAAAGTTTCAGAATACTATTCTGGAGACAGTAAGAAAAGTCCAGAACACTTGTCTGGTAAATTAAAGAAATGTCCAGTATCTTCTGGAACATGAAATAAAGGAAAACATAAAATCGAAGAATTAAGTATTTACATATACTATTAATCGCACTGGCTGTACCGGGATTCGATCCCAGGTCTCTTGATCATGAGACCAGTGGTTCGGTCATGGATATTCGACTGTCTTTCTTCAATGCGGCACGATTAATCTGTTGTGTCCGGAGGTTAAGAACCTTGAGTTCAAAAACTCCATGACACTCCTCTCAAATCGGCAAGTAAGTTATTGTAATTATCCATCTGGCAATGTTTAAGTCTATTCTAAGTGTTGTTAGAAGCCCATTTTTTAATTTCTTTTTTATTTCATTTCTGCTGAATGAATAGAGTGTTTTGTGAGCCCTATTCACATTATTTCTATATATACTTTGCAAATTCATTAATTTACAAAGCCTTGAACTAAATGTAGCTGTAGAATACGCCAATATAACATTCGTCTAGTGATTTGTTTGCATTTGATTGTTGCCATTCAATAAGTAATAAGAAAAGTAATAGATGATTTTGAATTAGGAACAAAAGGTTACATGCGTAGATTTAAAAGCAATATTGAAGTCGAAAATGTTTTCATTTTATTGAACTTAATTTGCAGTCATAATGTGTGTATTAATTCATATTATGCCTTTCATTATTTATACTACTTTTCATGATTTGTATGCACTGTTCCCCTGAATTATGATTGATTGTATTTAGTTTTATTCATTTTGCCTTTAAAATGCCACATGTCCAGCATTTTCCCTTGCCACTGATAAATAAAAATATAACGATGACGTAAAGCTGTAAGAACAGTTTTAAACGCTCAAAAATTACCATTCCTAACAACTCAAGCTGTTGGAAACTTGAAAAAAAAATAATAATTGATCAATTATAGCTTTTACGTCTCTATTTGCTATTCGAAAAAAGAAAACCTCTGATCATTTGCATGTCTGATGTAATGCTGGATGATCCAGTTGTGACGCCTGTCCAATCCTGTTACAATGGATTGATGTTTTATGGATCCCAGAATTAGCCAAAATAAAAGATAATCGCGTAGTCGGAATATTTTAATGTTTTTATTAATGCTTGTATTTATTTTCACTGGCGCGACGGAAAAGATTACGAAATGGATTAATAGCAGGGAGTGACACTTAAACCGTTTGTCAGCTGTCATGTTAGACTCATTTTTTGTGTCTGCTGAGTCTTCTTTGTCAGCTGTTTTTGTGTCTGAAGGCAGAGGTCGTTGTCTCTGAATTGCACCAAGTTCCATCAAAGGTCTAGAAAAATTATTCTTAATGTAGATTAAAGATTTTTACTTTCTCGTATGCGAAGTATTCTAATCGTCAAAAAATTAGAACTCGAGATTTTGACGAATTTCTACGTTTCGGGCCTCTCTGAGTTCGAAAAACACATTTCTGATTTATGTCTGTCTGTGACAAAGATAACTCAAAACGTTTTGATATAGATGGATACAATTTGGTATATGGATTTTATACTACATTTGTGGATATTTAATCCATTACATTTGTGGATTAAAATTTTTGCACTAGTGGATTTCATTGCGTTGTCCACAGTTTACAATTTTGTGAAGAGAGAATGGGAAATAACATTATTTAGAGCGTATACTTTATTAGAAAGTATGCGAGAAAATAAGCAATTTCATTAGAGAAATGTCGGTCATGGTTTTGTCTGCGGTCCACAATTGTAGGGAGAATCGTGGAAAGAGTTGACACCTTTATTATAAAAGATACGAGAAAATTTCATGGAGACTACTTTCTCTGGTTGGTATTTGTTACAATGATATTTTATAAAACTGCTGGGAATTCAGCCGTTTGATATTAGAGTATTGCAGTGGAAATGATGATGAATAAAAAGTCTCCAAAGATTGGGTCCGACAAAAGGAAAGATTTAATTTAAATACAATTTATTACGAGGAAATAGAATTGAACACATGATGAACTATTTACAGATATGACGGGGAAAACTTATAAAAACATAAACGGTCATTACAAGACCTGAGACCAATACCGAACCAAAACATCTTACAAACATAACGACACGTATTTTATCTCCTGTCTTAATTCTAAAGTTTTTATATTAGCTACAGTTGCTAGGTTACATAAATATCAGATACGATACCGATTAAATAGTTAAATGTTTAATGTCACGTGAAGTGATTTATTCATACCAATGACGCACAAAAGCAGGTTCAAAATGCATTGCATCATTTTTTTCAATAATATACGGGAGACAAAATAATTTGGAATTTATAACCTTAGTGCCGAAATTTCCTAACAGTATTAATATTAGAAACAATTTTTTCCTCTATGTTTTATTTTAAATTCATTACAGAGTTTGTTTCCAAAGGGACGCTATAAGTAATAATAGCGGCAAATCCGTGATGCAGAATTTGAATTGACTCGGCGTTTTTGGGCACAGTTTACCATACAAATCAAGGGTTAGGCATTATCTCAATTAAAGCGAAGATTATTTTTTGCGGCTTCAACAAACACATGTCACATCTAAAGATAACCCTTTGAGGTGCTTCTCAGATTAATTAACGTCAATTTAACCGCTGAGATCTAAATTTAAAAGCCAGGATTTGTGTTGTTGTTGTTTCTAATGGCACTTGTCATAGACATGTCCACTGACTTTAGAAGTTAGTGATTTAAAGCGAAGGATGCGTCACTTGTTTTTCAGTAGCGCCATCTAGGGCCAAGAGCACGACTTAAATAAACACACGTCACAACTCTTTTTACAGGGCGGACTTCATTCATGCATTTCATTCACGCATCCACAGATCGTAATTTAGAGCTGAATCAGAGAACGATCACCTCTGATCCAGTACCCCCAGTGGTATTACTGTCGACATGCAGGACTTTGTGACTACGACAGATTTATACGTGCGCCAGCCACCACACACACACACGGAGTGTCTTCGACCGGCAGGGTTCAAACTAGCAACCCAAAGGACACGAATACAATGCCCTACCAACCAGGCTATCCAGGCCTGCGCCAATATTTGTAATCAGTGTAGATCAAAACAAAATTATTGATAAAGACGAAGGAAAATGCAAGCATATAAATGCGATAAAGAAGATGGATGCCACTGTATCAATCGATACTTTGTATCAGGTACGCAAAAGTATCAGGTTGATAACTGATATAGACTAAGACTTTCAGGTACTCGGTATAAGTTTTTTGAATCAATTGATATCGACTGGGGATTTTTATGACCTCATTTGGTTTCAATCTTTAATTTCAATATATATATATATATATATATATATATATATATATATATATATATATATATATATATATATTAGCCTAATCATATGTAATGGTGTATGTACCACTGAAGAAACTCCTGTTCTAACTGGCCTAACTTCTGTCTCACTGGACCCTTGTACTAACTAGCTTTTCTTTTTCCTCTTCTCACCTATACATCAATCACCGTTAAAACAAAGCCATCGGTGCAACTTTATCAACAATTCTTTCGAAGAACCGATATTCCAATTTAGAATCATATTCGTATCAATATCTTCTAACAGTCTTGGTCTAAGTGCCAGAATCGATACACTTCGAGTAACCGATTTCATTCCGACAGCAAAAGCATCTGTTACCGGTTGTATCAGGTACAAAAATAAAAGTTACTATCGAGTATTACTTTTATTATTCAAAATTCTAACTTTTAATCGCCAAATAATGGTTTAATCAAGGAGGAGAAATACATTTTTGTATAAATAAAGCAATTTATATTGAAATGTGAGAAGGTTCTTTTCTTGTTAACATACATTTTAATCTGTAGCCCAGGAAATGATTTGAACTCGCAGTCTTCTGATCTGAAAGACAATCAGAAAATTATCCCATTGATGCACTGCGTTCTCAAGTTTCAAAAAGCAAAGCAAAATAAGGAAAGAAAATCGTCTGTTGTTTGGTAAAGTATAAAGGGACTCCATTCCAAGTTATCATTATTTAGAGCTTCTATAATAAGTGAAAGAATAACTCAAAAGATATCTATTTCGTTATTATTATTGGTATTTGTGGAATTCTTTACTTTCTCGTATAAGTAGTATGAAGAAAATATTTTCAATTATGAAAAAAAAAAAAAAAATCAAACTTGAAATTTTGGCGAATTTCCACGTTTTAGACATCGCTGACTTCGAAAAACACATTTTCTAAAAAAGTCCGTTCATCTGCCTGACTGCCTGTGTCAGAGACAACTCTGAAACGCTTTGATCTAGACGGATGAGATTTGGTAGCGGTCTTTACACGAAATTTGTAGATTTCTATCAAATTTTGAGCAAAATCTATTCTGAGGAAGTCTGTCTGTCCGACTGTTTCAATGTAAATTAACATGATAACTACAAAGCGACGAGAGCTAGATAGATAAAATTAGAAACCCATATTTAGTATATATCGTGTAGACGTCTATCAAAATTTGAGCAATACCAAAGGAGAGATTGATCACATGTCAGTCTGTATTTAACAGACGTATGTAAACGCGATGATTCAAAAGCTCAATGACTTAAATATATCGAATTTGGTATGGGATTTTGTGACAACAGTTGCAGTTCTGTGCCGAATTTCGGTTTCAATGTCTGGGAAAACTATGCCAAAAAATAATCGCCAAGAACTAAACGATATATTCAGTAAAAATGCTGAATTCGCGAAAAAGGTTAATATTTCGTAACTCTTGTACACCAGTGTCAATAATCTGTATCGACTTTGCTTACTACAAAAGTTTAAAACAATTTTATTAACAACTTTCCAAATGATCTAAAAAAATTGTCAATTTTTAAAAAAGGTTTTTATGATGCTTTTCAGATGAAAGAGTCATCTATATTTAGTGACCATTGTGCTGTCATGACTATTAATAATGAAAATAAATGCTTGTGTCAAGTGTCTGCTTCATTGGAATATTACAGCTCAGATTTTTTGATTAAGTAATTAAAATTCACTCTAAATATCCTTTAAAATGGAATGGCGGCATGTGCACCTCGGAGCAATTTTTCTTCTGTAACCTGATTAGAATTTTAATTAATTATAAAATAAACGATATTTCGGATGTGCGTGTGGGGAATAATTCAGAAAATATTATCTCACGAAAATAATTTTTACAGCATTTTAAAATTCCACAAATTACCTTTTCGATAAAATATTTTTTTAAATTTTTTTTTCAATTTTTCTGTAGTTAATTTAAAAAAATGTGTTTGAATATAGTTTGCATTATTATTTTCATAGTTGAAATTTAAATCAAACCTATTTCACGATTTATTCGAACCTTTAAATCATTTATTTTATTTTTATTATTTACTGTCTCTTATGTAACTTCCGAGGGGAAGGGGGCATCTCGAAATGTGGATAAGATGCTTCCGGTATGGTGGTTGGATCTCGCCATCCTGAAGGGTACACAAAAAGCTGGGAGATCTGGCTCTTCCCATCGATGACGGGACGTATTTCCTTCGGGAAAGGTTGTACCGTGGCTGGTGATGACCCTTAGGACTCAACCAAAGTTCCCGCCAGTGTTGCTGTTGCGGCGGTCTGGTCATTCAATATCATTCATCCATGTGCCTAAGGGGGGGTCGGAGAGTCAATGATATGACTTACCTTCTCTTATTCGTAGTATAAAGGAAGTATAATTTTCAAAAAATTCGAATCCGAGATTTTGACAAATCACTAATTTTCGGATCACCATGAGTCCGAAAATCACATTACTGTCTGTCTGACTGTGAACGTGTTAACTCAAAAGAACTTTATGCTAGACGGCTGAAATTTGTTATACGGAATTAAGACCAACTTGGTAAACTTCTATCAAAATTTGAAGGAAATCCATTCATAAGAAATCTTTTTGTATGGCTATTCGAGTACAAGAAAACACGATAGTTACAAGACATAAAGAAATAGGCAAATAAAATGCGGCACATAGGATTAGCATTTAAAAAATAGATTCTAATAAAATTTTAAATAAAATATCTATGAAACGGTGGACCGTCTGTCGGTCTGTACTTTCGCATACATGTAAACGCAAGAACTTGTAAACGGAATGGCTTAAAGCAATGAAATTCGATATGTTATTTTATGACTACAACCATAGCTCTGTGTCAAATTTTGATTCAAGTCAGTCGGCAAAAAGACGTCTAAAATGCATATTATCATGATAGATTCACGCCAAAGATTTGTATTTTTTGAATATTGTATTTTTGTATTTTTTGAGTATTGTATTTTTGTATTTTTTGAGTATTGTATTTTTGTATTTTTTGAGTATTGTATTTTTGTATTTTTTGAGTATTGTATTTTTGTATTTTTTGAGTATTGTATTTTTGTACTTTTTGAGTATTTTTCTATTTTTTGAATATTGTATTTTTGTATTTTTTGAGTATTTGAGTATTTTTTTGAGTATTTTGTAAAGTATTCGCTGTTTTACTGAAAGCTGCAGAGTATGCGGGAAAGTTTCCAGAAGAACACTCCCGCTGTGGTGATCAGTTTCATATCAAATTATGTCTCTATCAAAAATTCCTATTCACAAAAATAGCTTGGAAACTGCTATTGAAAATATTAATTTAATTTTTTAATTAATCAATCAAATTATATTAATTAATTGTTACTAATATGACGTTTTCTTATTTAACATTCCTTATCGGGATTGCAAAAATGTTCTCTGAAAAAAAGAATTCCTGCTTTTCTGGAATTTATGAATCTAAGAATAGGATTTAGAAATAATCCAAGAAAAATATAGAATATTTTTTTTGAAAAAGAAAAAGAAAAGAAAGAAAGAACATTTTTATTAATCTTTCTATTTTTAGGTCGCAAAAACTTTTTTCACTTCAAATCGAATCCGTAGATAGAAAATTTCGAAGCTTTGTTTCAAAAAAAAATTTATAAATCTAAGAAAATCTAGTGCGAATACAAAAATAAATAAAGAACATTTTTAAGACAAAATAAATCATGCAGTAATTCTACCTATAAAAAAAAATTAGAAACTAGGTTGAAAAATTTAAACAATTAAATAAAGGATGTCAGAAGATAGTTTAAAACGATTTTTTTTCAAGCATGAAATTAAACTATTGTCATTCTAGAATGAAATCGTCACGGTTGCCATTTTAATTTATCCAACTGTAATTAAAATGTTATCACTTCCTGGTTACTTAAGAATGAACTTCAAGAGTTTAACGCTCTCAGCTATTGTTTGCTGCTATCTAGGAGGTCATTATTGAGAAAATAGATGTGATATAAAAGAGCAATTAATTTTACTTATTTAGATCTGTAGTCACACCATGATTATGCGATAATGGTTAATCGATTAATTAAGCTATTCTGTAAATAAACCGTTGTTACAATACTATCAGATTAAAAAGCTACATGATAAGCATTTAAACAACACATCAGTATAATGCCCAAGCTCTAATATTTATTATAGTGCCAGAATAGTGATGGCATTTTTAAAACATTTTTTTTATTTAATACTAGCCGCCTCTGGCGACCGGCCGGTTCACCAATCTTACTGCTCGTTAAAATTTTAATAATTAAATATTTTATGTAACTCCTATTTTAATAGCTTCTCCATCAAAATATTTTAAAGCTACAAATTTTGATAATCATATAATTTATTCATAATATTATAAAGGCCTTCAACCATAACGTAATATTTATCTCTCTAATTTCCTTTTAGCTCCCGTAGAATTTATGCTTTAAATTAAAGTGGAAATGGTTAAATTGCAATTAATATAAGGAAATTTTTATTGAAACGAAGCATTTTTTTAAAAATATGAGTACTGAAAACAGAGTCGCTGAGTATTTAAACTAAACCTTACGGGCATTAAAGAATATCTTTCTTAATTTATGTAATATCTCAAGAAGTTTTCTACAAAATTTTTTCAGATTCATCATAAACAGATCAATTAATTAAAAATGTTTAGTTTTAAATGCATGAAACTCTAAGAAAATAAACAGAATCGTTTAAAATAATCGGTCGAAACGTCCGTATCCGTTGTCAACAATCAGAACACAATGCGCATGCGCGAATTTTCAACGCCAGTTATGGTAACGCAAATGCGTGAATTTTTCTACGCCAGTTGGGGTAACGCTATGCAGATTAGAAATTTTTTATTTCCTTTATTCTGTTTTATTTTAATTCAAAAGTACTTCAGAATGAATCTGAAAAATCGATTAATTAACAATTTTTAATTTTAAATGCATCAAACATTAAGGAAATAAACAGAATCGTTTGAAATAAAAATGTTAAGCCTAGCCTCATTACTGTTGGGGGGGAAAAATGAAACTTTACTCATTTGGCGGTGGGGAAAATGAAAATATTTTTTGGCGGGAAAGTTAGTTTTTAATTAATAGTTAAAATTCAAGTTAAAAATTCAAAAAAAGGAATCCCAGGTGCACATTCCCGACTTCCAAGGTATACATGTACCAAATTTGGTAGCTGTAGGTCAAACGGTCTGGCCTGTAGAGCACCAACATACACACACGCACACACACGCATATTGAGCCTTATATAAGTATAGACATATAAATTGTAAGTTAATATTCCAAAATTTTAACTTCCATCATAAATGGAAGAATTTTAACTTCCATCATCATATTTTCCCTCTTTTCAAATAATATATACAAAAGAATGATATTCTTCTATTTCATAAAGTTCATATAAGATTTTCAAACGAATTTTTACAAATTTTTTAATCATTAATGTAAATATTCCATATATTTTAATTTCCATCATAAATAGAATTAATACTTTCTCTCTGTTTCAAATAACTTTCAAGGTCGGGATTTCTTATCTTTGAAATTCAGATAAGTTTTTCAAGGTGAAATTTTTTAAATTCTTAATTATTTATTCTTTGTAAGTAATAAAGCGACCGAATCACTTTATATTCGTTCAACAACTCGTTTATGAATTCTTTAGCAGTCATATCTAAGTTGAAATGATAAAAGTACAAGAAAAATTATGAAAAACGAAATTTTCCTCTGCA
This sequence comes from Argiope bruennichi, assembly GCF_947563725.1. Taxonomy (NCBI): domain Eukaryota; kingdom Metazoa; phylum Arthropoda; class Arachnida; order Araneae; family Araneidae; genus Argiope; species Argiope bruennichi. Next base: position 113,975,363 of record NC_079156.1, read on the forward strand.
ACTAGCATATATATGCATATATTAGATTCATTTAATCTAAGAGCATTAGTAAATGAAACAAAACTGTTTAAGATTCTGTATGCAGATGACAAAGGAAAAAAAGTCTAATATCAAGTACTTACATTTGAAGATTACATAACATGATAGAAATATTTAGAATATGAATTTATTGTTCTTCTAAGTAAATTCATAAAAATTATCTTTTTTACTAAGAGATATTTGATTTTAAACTTTCAGCTTTTCATAGAATTTTTTATATAATTTGCAAATTTCCCAGATTTTTCTATTGTTAAGAAAGAGCTATAAAGGGTAGAAATATTTTCAGGTTTCTTATTAAAAAAACCTCATCTACTTCATTAATTGGCAAGAAACTATCATTAAAATTTACTTATGCTTTAAAATTTTATGAGCAAAATACGAAATATTTGGAACGGTTAAAGGTTAAAGTTATCTTATGTAATAATTTTAAAAAGTATGTTTAACGATGGCACTAAACTGAAAGTAAATAAATAGGACATTATTATCATGTTTAAATACATTTTAAAAAAATATATAAAATTTTATGTAAAAGAATTTTTTTAAATATAAAATGATAACTTACTACACAAAATCCTATTTATTGTCTGCAACTTTATTTATAACTAAAATAAGAACTGTATGTGTATCAGACGATTTTTAATTTTCTTAAAAAATAAAAACAGATTGTATCGAACGACTTCTATAAATTATTAAAAACTATTTATTAATCAGTTTTAAAGTATGATATAAAATTTAATTAAACTAGGAGTTATAAATAGGAGTAAAATAAATAAATTGATTTAAAGTTATTTGTAACTGTATCATTAAATAGCAATATTTAAGACAATAAAATAATCTATTCTCATGTGCGGAAGTATAGTTTCAAATTAATATTGAAATAACTAATTTATTTACTACGAAACTTTCATCAATATTTTTCTTATGCTTCTAAATATTTGCCAACAAAATTTGAAGAATGTCTTTAGTATAATTTCGATTTCTAAAGCGTATAAATTATTCGTTTCACTTTTATTTTTATAAATTTTTTTCCCTGGTGATAGTAGTAACGGATTCTGAGTAGTAAATATTAAATAATTTAAAAAAAAAATGTATTTTATATTTTACATGGAAGTGAGTAGTAATGCTTTGGTAAATAAATGCAATAATTTGAAATATTTTATTCTATATTCTACCCGAATGTTAATGCTCATACAATAAGATCTTTATTCCTAAGTTTTTTGTATGTTTTTTTAATATGAATCTTCCAATTCTCCCCTCTTTTTTAAAAAAATTGTATTAATAATGGCCTAAGATGTTCATGTTAAAAAAAATATTAAAGTCTCATTTTTGTGAATTATAAGCCTTTGTAAATTGATTTTTTAACAAAAAAATATTATAAAGTTTTTATTAACGTTTTAATTATATTTTTATTTCAATGCTAAGGATCAAATCTCATGTTAAAATATCGCCCAAATTTGAATCTAATATTTAAAAAAACTTCCATTACTTTTTTTATAAGTTGCACAAGAAATCTTTAATTCTCGTCCCACGGAAAATAGAATGACATCATACGAAAGAAAACGTCATTATCTTCTATTTCCTTTCATTTATTATAATCTCAACACCTACATAAAATCATTTAAGCTTTTTACTTGAATATCATTTTATTTTTTCTGTTTAATGTTTTATTCATTATTAATTAGAAATGTTACGTGATTTAATTCGTTAGGCTGCTGGGAAAGTAATCCGATCTTTTAAAAGAAGAATAGCAAAAAACACCTAGTTCGAACACTATCATGTTTTTAGTTTAATTGTTTTTCTTTACTGATTTATTCGTTTGGGGCCCTGTGAGAACTATGTACGTGCAGAGAATATGGAAAAAAGAACATCGTTGTTTTCATTAAAGATTTCGAAACGTGATGAAAAGATTTTGTTTTGTTTTATTTTATTGAAATAGAATCAAACGATAATAAAACAGCGAACATATTATAATTCTGGTTTTCCGAACTAAGATCTTTTTTTATCTCATTGTTCGAGTAGTTCATTTAAATGAAACAATACTTTCTAACATTTCTTATCATTTCAGAATTAAAATTATATAAAGCAATTTTTTAGTCACCATTGCTGTTATAATTTTTAACGGACAACTATTTTGGATATATAGTTTGTATATGCATCGTTTATACTTAAAGGATTACTTTGAAAATTTTTCTTACAGTCAAGTGGGTAGAGAAATCAGTGATTCGAATTGAATTGGGTTTCTGAAATTATCCGCTAAAAAAGAAAACTAGGTTGAATAGTATGGAAGCCGGATAGTCGGGAGTGCATTGCACTTGTGAAAGTACAGACCGATAACCGGTCAATCCCACGACGAATTTGGTTCCACATTTGCCACATTAGATGTTAAATACATGTACCAAATTTTATTTATCTGTGCTATTTTTTTCTTTTTATAGTTTTTATATTTATTTTTATAGTTATAGTTATTAACTTATATTCAGACTTCTACAGAATGGATTTCATTCAAAATTTGACAGAAATCTACCAATTTGAAGTAGAAATTGCATACCAAATTCCATTTGTCTACTTCAAAGTGCTTTAAATTATCACAGACAATATCACAGACAAAGACATGAATCCAAAAATGTATTTTTCGAATTCAGGGAAAACTGAAACGTGGCGTCAAAGTCTTGCGTTCGAATTTTTTTGACGATTACAATATCTTCTCTTTCGTATAAAAGAACATAAAAATAGTATAGTTTGCCAGAAAGTCACGAGAAATTACTCCCTACTTTTAATCATATGTATTTTCTGAGTTTGCCATTAGCTAACATAGAAAAGTGACTAAAAACTGTGCAGAAAATATCTTTTTTTTTTCTCCTTTCATACAAAACCTCGCCCCTTTTCTATAGCCATATGGTGCTCGATTTTTAAAAAGGGCTGCTGACTTAATACCATAATCTCAACCTCGCTGTTCAACGACCATGAAATTATGATTGCTGGCCCCAGACACTAAGAGGTCAAGATGTGGATGACCAGAGGGTCTCACGGCAAAGGTACCCTCCCACCGCCTGTTCATCTGTGGAACAAAAGGGACGTCCAACAAAAATTTTTCTTCCTGCTGTGGCATCAACTTCCTTCGCCCTAGTCGCCTCATTCTTGTCGGCTGCGACAGCTGTAATTAAGAACAATTTTCTTTGGGGCTGATAAAAAAAAGAACTGGAATGAAGTGGCAATAATAACTGCATGCAGCAGTTCTTCGCAACACCTTGTCACTCCCGGAGCTTTTGTTCGAAGTTTCCACCCCTAGTTAGGACGAAGAAAAACGAAAGTTCTGAATGAAAAAAAAAAAGTGAAAGAAAGACAGCGAGACCTTATTTTGGCCTCTCGACTTTTCTGAATGGCGTTTTGAAGAAGGCATGAAGTGTTGAACAGGAAGAAAAAAGGTTCCTTATGGATCAAAAGTTATTATAGAAAAATCGTTTGCGATCTCATAATTGCCATAGAATATAATATAAAAAGAGCATTTTTCGATCTTTCTACTTTCTCGCATATGAAGTATACAAAAGAAATTATTATGACCAAGAATAAGAATTCGATATCGAGATTTTGATGAATCTATGCTTTACAACTCTCTTCTGTTAGAATAACACATTTTTCAAACTACGCCTGTTTGTGAGAATAAGAACTCAAAAACGGATTTAGTTAGATGAATGAAATTTGGTATATGATCACACCAAAATTGCACTTCTTTATAAATATACTGGATGAAATCTTACAAAAAGGGAGTTTTTTTCAATAATGTACATATATTAAACACTAACGTACATGGCACAGAAATTACGCTTATTACTTATTGTCGAATGGCAGCAATTAAATATAAACAATCCATCATACCAGCATCTCAAACTCTTCATTGAACTTTTTTATAATTGCATTTAATTCAAGCTGCGCTTAGCTAATTAATGGAACTACAAAACATGACCCGCCCTCTCTATCGACTCACCATTTTACTAAAAATCCATTTAAGTCAGTGGAAAAAATGATGTAAAGGAAATCAAAATGGTGAGAATTGCAGAAAGAGACATCAAACAAAACTTAATCGAACGTAAAATAGGCTTAACCGTCGCTAGACGAATAATCAATATGACTTGCTTATGGAAATTGATATACATATCTTCCAAAATTATTATCTAAAAAATGTTTTTAGTTATCTTAAATCGAAAATATATATATATCTTTTTAAGAATATCAATTTCATTTCTGTATAATTTTTAAAGTATAATGTGGAACTCAATCTGTTTTTATGTTGTGGTGCAATTCAAACTCATCCCTAAAAACTCTAAATTGTGCGCTTTTGCCAATGTTAAAATTGATATTTAAAAAATTATTTTGTTTGGACATTAACACCAAAGCAGGATTTTCACTTTTTTTTTTAATCGCATTAACAGTTTTTCATTTGCACCCACAGTAATTTATTGTATAATAGACTGATTCAATTAATGCCTTCCAATCGTATCAATCAACAAGGTGAAATTTAAAAAAAAGATATATTCAATATTAATTATTTAACAGCCTGAAAAATCAATGATCTGTGCAAAAAAGTTGATCGCCAAAGGCGGTTAGTAAAAAAAAAAAAAAAAAAAAAAAAAAAAAGATGAATTTACGTTTTTTTTTAGGCATCGTTAAATCACTATTCTAAATTTCTCACTGTTTAATGTTTTGTATTCTTCTCAATTATATTAATTATGTATTGCGCCGTAAAAAACGCAGGTAAAGATGAAAGAAAATTTTAATAGCAACATTTTTTTAAATCTAATTAAGTAAGCTTTAAGATTGATTTAAAACAAATAAAAAATGTTGTCAAAATTATTAAAAAAATAAACAGCAAAAAAAATTCAAAAAAGAAAGTTGAGTATAAATTTCCTTACTTCGAAATATTTTACATATCTGTGAACTTCATACTAAGAATTAAACTTTGAAAATTAAAAAAAAAAAAAAAAAAAAAAGATAGAAAAACTGGAAAATTTTTTTAAAGATAACATTTATAATTTTAAGATGGTATAAAATTATTTCTTATGCGATAATTCATTCTGAAGTTACTTCTAAAGGAACGGCATAATTTCGGATTAATTTTTAATTAACTGAATATTTAATTGTTTTTGCACCTTGAAAGTTGACAGTGCATTTCTTGCCTCGAATAATAAGTGTGCTAATTTAGTTGAATTAGGCGCAGTTGTAGGGGAGCTGTGGAACACTGAATAAATAAACACAAAGATTTTTTTTATTGATTTAAATACAGTGGCACAAACAATTGAGAGTACACCTTACTTTTACTTGATAAATACGACTTTCAATATAACTAACACATTAACGGGAAGTGCCAACTTGTTTTTATTTTTACACATAACAAATGGTTTAATTTAGAGTAAAAATAAAGAAAAATCAACGAAAAACTTCTAAATTGAAAAGTTTCAGAAGCATTTTAAATAAACATATATAGATTTTTGCCTCAAAAAATTGAGAATACACCAATGAAGTTTTTGTAATATCTCTCACAGAAAGAAAGTGTCAGCATTCAGTTACATTTCTTTTGTATTTTATAATGGCCTCTAAACGTCGTGGTACGGATTTGACCCATTTTTGGTGATATTTGAACATATTTTACGCCATTCTTCTTGCAACACTTGTGTTAAATGGATTTTGTTTCTAAATTTGTGTTTTTTGGACCACTGTTTCAAGTGTGACCCACAGATATTCAATGACATTCATGTCAGCGGACTGTGGTAGTGTGTTTAACTGCTGCTTGAACACACCAAAACACAAAATTAGAAACAAATCCCATTTAAAACAAGTGATCCAAGAAGAATGAGATAAAATATTTTCAAATACTACCAAAAGCTGGTCGAATAGGTGCTACGACGTTTAAACACCATTATAAAAGCCAAAGATATACAACTAAATATTGACTCGTTCTTTCTATGCGAGATATAACAAAAATTTCATTGGTGTATTCTCAATTTTTTTAGATAAAAATCTGCGTATGTTTATTTAAAATGCTTTTGAAACTTTTCAATTTAGAAGTTTTTCGTTGATTGTTCTTTATTTTTACTTTAAATTAAATCTTTTGTTATGTGTAAAAATAAAAACATGTTTGCACTTCTCGGTAATGTGTTATTTATATTGAAAGTGGGATTTATCGAGTAAAAGTAAGGTGTACTCAATTGTTTGAGCCACTGTATTTAATAATAATTGCTTATTGCTGTAAAAAATTTTCGTAAGCATATAAACTTAAGACGCTGTGAAATATATCTTTTAAATATTCATGTTTTAATTTACAAAAAAAGTGATAACAAATCGGTGAAAACAATTAACTGTATTCTTTTAATTTATTGCGAACGCAGTCAGAAAGTGGCCTCATTTCAATCTCCAGCATTCAAAAGAAATGAAAGCCTAACCACGGAGACAATCGACCGGCCATTATTATACTTTGTTCTACTTTTGACTTTTGAAAATAATCGTCTGCGATAAAAAAATGATCAGTAGAAGAATTGAATTACTTTAATTAGGTTACTTTAGTTAAATGGCAAGATAATTATACTTTTCGAGTTTTAAATTTTAATTTACAATAGAATTCAGAAAGAATTGTTCGTATTAAAAAAATAGTTTGAAAATTGAATAGAGTAGAAAAATAATCAATTGTTTGATACATAATAAGAGGTAAAGAAAAGAATTTACATAATTTTTTTTTCTGAAAATGTATTAATTTTTTTTTATTAAATAAGATTAGCTGGTTGAAATTCTATTCTTTATTTGAAAGTAATTATCACAGATTTGATTTTTTATGGCATTATGATAGACATTGTATGCCATCTGGCAATTTATATGAAGCTTAGTCCATGAAAAACATTACTGCGCGCGTCATATTTTATATCATAACACATCCTTTAACGTGACAATATTTATAAGCTGGATGTTATCTGTAAATTATTACATGGAAAACCAACTGGAGTAGTCTCCCCAAAAGTTTCTCGCATACTCTATAATAAAAGTGTTATCCTAGAAAACATTTTGCATAGCATTCGTATACAATAGTTGCGAAATATTAACACTTGGCGTGAATTTAACATTTATACTGAATCTATCGTGTTATCCTTGGCGAGTATTTTGGCGATTAATCACTGGCATGCGATTAAGAAGATCCGAAAATTGAATTAGTGTTTTAGACGCGTTTTTCCCAACCGATTGAAACAAAAATTTGACACAAAACTGCACTTGTAATTACAAAATCACATATCAAATTTGATATATTTAAACCATTATATCTTTGAGTGTTACAGATTTCTGAAAGTACAGACCGGCAGACGATTAACTTCTTGTTGGATTTGGTTCAAAATTTGATAGATGTTTAGATTACAGATGTTAATTTGATGTATCAAATTTTATTTATCTAGTTCTCTTCGTTTTTGTAGTTGTCGTGTTAAATTAAATTGGAACAGCAAGACAGACAGACTTCCTGTGAGCGTAGTTTGCTCAAAATTTGATAGAAATCACAAAATTTGGTATAAAGACCGTGTACAAAATTTCATCCATCAAGATCAAAGCGCTTTTGAGTTATTTTTCTTAAAGAGAGGCAGTAGACAGACAGACATGTCTAAAAATTGTGTTTTTCGAACTTGGGGATATCTGCTTCATCAAATTCTCGAGTTCGATTTTTTTTTTGTTTGTTTATTATGTACTTTATCTACATTGCTTATACACGAGAAAGTAAGAAATTTTGAAACCGCACTGTGCTTTCAAATCATTCAAAATGACCAACAAAAGAAAACCGTTGACCTGCAATTCTCAGATTAAGAAACACTCTTGCGCATGCGGCAGGATGTTTATTTCGCCAAAATAGACGTGAAATAAAATAAAATAAAAAAACTTACTTCTAAGAGAACGGAAGTCGAAAACAAGGCCTAACAAAGAATCCTGGAAATCCCTGATATTTGTGCGTATCATCCTTTAGCAAAGTTAAATCGTCCTGAAGTGCTTTTCTCGGGATTCTGAAATGGTTAGTAAGTTCCTAATGGTGGAGATATAGACATTTTAATAGGGGATGAAGTTTTCTTTGGCGACTGTAATGGGTCCAGAGGCAACAATATTTTAATATTTAGCATGATTAACTATTATGAAAGAGAAGGCGTTGGAATGTTTTTTTCTTTAAAGACAGCAGTGATTCAGAAAAAGTTTTGAAGCTCGGACCTAGAGCTACCACATTAGCAGGTAGTTAGAGCCTTGGTAATAAGAACTCATACGACCTTGGTTATAAGTAAGCATTTTCAAAATTTTATCTAGATTTATATCTAAAAATAAACTAAAATGTTATTTAAATAAAAATTAAAAAAATTAATTAAATAAATAAATAATGGTTTTCTTCAATAACTGCGGAGCATATTTTATTTAAACCATTTCTACACTTCTTTGAAAACTCGGAAAATTAACGTTTTAGTGATACAAGTTTTATTTCGTCTTGTGCTTCTTTCTGTTTTTTTTTCTTCTAATTTTTAGTAAATTTTTAAAACTATTTTTCATTTCTATTTAACAACAAAAATGTTCTTTGTTTTTATTGCGACTTTTAAACACACACGCTTTGCGACGATATTCAATACATTTTTCGCATGCAAGTCATGTATTTTTTTTTAACAATGAGAAAAACTAATATAAACAGAGATGAATCAAGCTTATAACTTCGGACTTCCTTTCATTTTCATAGCATAGCCTTCATTTTGAGATTATAGTTCATTTTTTTCATTGTTTTAAATTTTTTTAACTGTTTTTCTTATTTTGAAAGGCAATTGGAGCTGAAATTATGCTGTGTCGATTAATTTTCATTTGAATTCAAATTACATCATGAAATTGACTTCTTCAGCTGCGAGCGGATTGAAATACTATTTTGTTTCTCGTCTCTTTTGACTTCAGCTGTTTTGATTGATATGTCTTTGAAATGAAATATTTCGCATAGTATTTTTTGCTTTTTCTTTGTTTTCTAATTCGTGTTTTTTACTTTTAAGTATAGAGGAAGTATAGTTCGAAAAAGGAAGTATCTTGGAAAAAAAAAATTCAAATTCAAGACTTTGGCAAATGTTAACATTTTAGACGTCCATGAGTTCGGAAAACACATTTTTAGAAATTGTCCGTCCGTCTGTGATAATGATAACTCAAAAACACTTTGAGCTTGGCGGTTGAAACTTGGTCTACGGTCTTTACACCAAATTTGCAGATTTTTATCAAATTTTGAGTAAAATATGTTCAGAGAAAATCCGTCTGTCCGCCTTTTCGAATATAAGTTAACACGATAACTGTAAAACGAAGAGAGCTAGATAGATAAGATTCGGTATACAGATTTAACAACTACAGTGTAAATATATCTCAAATTTTGAGTTAAATCGAATAAGGTGTTGACCGTTTGTCCATCTGTACTTTCAGAAATATATAAACGCGATAACTCAATATAGCAATGACTTAAATATATCAAAGTTGGTATGGGACTGTGTGACTACGAGTGCAGTTTTGTGCCAAATATTTGTTTCAATCGGTTGGAAAAAACATGCCTAAAACAGAAATTCGATTTTCAGATCCTATTAACGCATGTCAGATATTTATCGCCAAAGATGACACAATAGATTCAATGAAAATGCCAAGTTGATGCCAAAAGTTAATATTTTGTAACTATTGTACGCCAAGGCTATGTAAGACGTTCTCTGACCTGATAAGTATATTAAACAGTATGCGATAAAACCATTCCTGCTGGTTTTTAGTTTGTGTTTTATTTCGTCTTTTAATGTTTTGCAGTTTTATATGTTACAATTTGGTACATTAAAATAAAAACTACGATTGGCAGACTGTACACCATGCATTCCAACCAAGCTGAAAGTTTCTTTCCTCACATGCTGTTGGTAAATGCGCCCGCTCCAACGTCTTTTCAGCAACTGATAATTGTCTGAGGAATTATACATGCCATTTTCCACATGCATGTTAGTCTCTAAATGTGTTGGAGAACGACCGACACTGACATATCATCATTAATGATGCATGCTACACGTCACGTTCAAATCAAATTCATGCATTGTTTGTAATTATATTGACCACTTTCTCTCCTTCATCTTCAATAGAATTAAGGAAAAATATATATATCGCATATGGTTGAAAATATTTTCGGTCGAATATGCAAGGAAAATTCAAATATATGAACATCGATTTCACAGCAGAAATCTACAACAAAGCGGTGATGATGATTGAAGAAATCGCGATGATTGCTTAGAAATCGGATCAAAGTTTTCAGTCAGTTGGTAATACTATCGTCGAATCGATCTACTACTGCTTCGTTCGAAGAAATGCGTCTTACAAAATTACAGTATGGGTATCTTTTGTCGTAAGTGCAATCGAATATTCCTAAACTAACACTTTAAAAAATGACATTTACTATCATGTAAGGCAATCTGTCAGTAACGGGGTGAGAGAAATCTTCTAAGATACACTTAGAAACTAAGATAATACGTATTAGAGCTTCGAAATTACGAGGTAAAATGTGCATAATCAGTTTGATTGTTGGAGTAATTCGATCCCAAAATGATATAGCACTAGCTCTTGTACTGTCTGGAATAGTTGCAACATTGTTCCCAGGTAAAAGAACTAGTCATTCCACTTTGCCACTGCACATGTAATTCATTAAAACTTATACGTGCACTATTATTTCCAATGAATCTGGCATGTGAAAATTATTGCTGAAAAACAAATTTATTGCCTGGGAGGAATATAAAATGGCAGACAAAAGAATCGTTCGTGGCTCTTGATCGATCGTTGCAAGATTTGAGTGGAAACATCAGATCATTTAGGAATGCATTAATATTGCTTTCAGGATATTTCAGGTAAGCATTGCATGTATTTCCTCGAGCGACACCAGCAGACGAAATAAATTCTTGTCTGAAATACTCTGCTTTGGGGTTAGATGTAAAGACGTTGAAATTGACTATAAATATTCTTGTCCATCTGCAAAACGATCGATCAGCTGAGATATTTTCATAGGAATTGTTGGAAATTGGGAACAAAAAGGTGATGATTGATCTTATTTTAAAAGGAATTTCTTTGCCTCATAATTTCTGCAATTTAGTGATGCCAAAAAAAAATAATAAAAGATTCGGGTAAAAAAGCATCTCCCAGTATTGAAACCAATTTCAGAATCACAACTGGCTGAGTGAATGAACTATTCTTGCGACCAAGAACAAAGACGTCTACGAACCAAATCAATATTATTCAATCTAATATTCAAAGAGAGGCAGTCACATGCAAGTAGAAGAAGATGAAATGATTAATTATGCAACAAAATTTTTGAATTCACTCGGTTTGCCAGGGATGCCACTTACGAACTGCAATTGAAAATTGGCGTGCCAATTATCATATTACGAAATATTAACCAGCCAAAGTTTTGCAATATATTCAAGGCTTGCTATAAAAAAAATTGAGGAACAACGCCATAAAAGCAACAATCGTGATAAGAACTTTCAAAGGTTAAAACGTCTTCATTCCTCGCATTCCCGCGATTCCAATGGATATGCCAATTCAATTTAAAAAATTGCAATTTCTATTTTAATTGGCGTTTGCAATCCCCATCAATAAAACTCAAGACCTATCTGGACAAGATTTGTTTCTCAGATGCACAGTTATATGTAGCATGTTCTTGGATCGACAAACCAAACAATTTCTATATTTGTAAAGACAATGGAACAACAAAAAAACGCATACCCACATACAATGTGAGATAAAATATATTAGAAACGTGAGCTTTCTCTTTTTCTTTTCTATTTAGCCATAGAATGAGTAGCCAGGACAGTTAGTATTGAAATATGTATGTATAGTTGATTTTTTAGGAATCATGTATTTATTTTTAACACTGTTGCTATGGTAAATGTCTTCCATGATTAATAAGTTGCAGTTTGAATGTCTAATAAACGATTATTGATTGAAATGGATTAGCAAAAATAAAAACGATTTGATAAAAACGGGTTTTTGCAGTTGCTTTTGACTTTATACTGACTAGGGATGAATAATGAATTTCTTCGAATAAGGCCGCATTTGACTACAAAGTTTCATTTTGCATATTATTTTCATTGACTTAATAAATATGAATCATTTTGTAGCGATTCGCTCCAGTAAAACTCACTCCTCTTTTTAATGAAAATTGATTGAAAAATGTTGCTTTTCCAATAAGTAGCAATCAAAATTTGGCCTTTTGTGAATTTACTTTTTAAAAAGTTTGGCATTCTCTTACTATTTTATTCAATCAGCCTAGTAGTATGTTTTGAATAAGTAATTGAACAAATGCAGACGATTTTGACATAAGTAATTCAATATGCTTCTCATATTAAGAATTTAAAATATTTAATTTTCGATATTTCTATATTATTTTTTAAATATTTTTTATTGATTTTAAAAGAATTCTAAACTTGATTTAACTGAATAAATGAAATTTCCTGACAGTTTTATCTGAGTCTTCTACGAAGAAATATAAAAGAGAAAAAGTAATTGACAAGAATATAGAATTTTAAGAGTGAGAAATTTTGAATAATCTGCTTAATGATGCCTAAAAGAAAATAAAGACAAGAAGAGTAGAACTTTCGAGAACAAACCAAATACTTTTTTATTGTTGAAGAACAAAACTGCATATGAAGAGTTATTGCTAGAACATATTAGCGAAATATTTAAAAGAAAATTTTAGGAGCAAACGATTAATATCTGGAACAATTATTGATTTGGTTTGTTTTTTATATTTTTTACTAATGGATATTAACTATTTAATTACTTGGTCTTAAAATGTTCTTGCAAATATTCTTCAGCATTTTCAATTGAAAATTGGTGTACTAATATAACAAACGATAATAACTAATTAAAAAATTCATTACTGATGGTTTTTAAAAATCGTTCCAATTTATATTCTAATTTTATTTAAAAAAAGGTGTCAGACGATAAAAGGACTTTGTGTAAAATGTTTTATGCAAAAGGATTTTTTGCGTAAAAATTATACCTTAAAATATTTTTATCCCAGGCAATGCCACTCAATGTGTCTTTGAGTCTCAAAGTGTATTTTAGTTATTTGTGTCACAGCGAGACAGACAGACGTTTTGAAAAATGTGTTTTTCGAACTCTAGGAGGTCTAAAATATGAAAATTTGTCAAAATATTAAGTTCGAATTTTTTGGCTATCACAATATTTTCTCTATATTTCGTATAGGAAAGAGTAATAAACTTTCTTGTTTAATGCGTAGCTTCATTTCCACACAAATGATTGAAAAGGCTGATGACCATGACGTCATTTTCATCAAACGATTTTTTTTTCTTTCTCGAAGTTAAGTGGAGTTGCTGAGGTGCTTCTTCCCGTAATAGCAAATAACGAAACTCGACGCTGGCTTCCAACGGAATCGTGTGGGCGACTAATACTCTGGCTATGATGATGGAACGGTTCTGGACCCACGTGGGTAGAGGAGTGGACCCTCTGAGGATGTGAATTTTCGTTCAGAGCAATCAGGCCGGATAATTGCACGTGGGTCGTAAGTTGGGCCCACACGCTCTTTTTCCTGTCACCTTCTGCTTTCCTTGCTTTTGATTTAAAAGGTTTCTGTGAACAACGGTGGCAGTTGCGCAGGTGCGACGGTTATACCCTGGGGGAGACCTTGGCGTGTTTGTTTCTAAATCCAGGAAGCCACTGCTGCGAGGCAGGAGGCGCGGGACGGGTGAGATCTCAGTAAATTGGGTAGGACAGCCCTGGAGTAATATTTCTCGATGTTAAAGACCTTAAAGGTGAAAAAACGCTGAGACATGGATCCGAAAATAAATGCTGCAAAAGTGCAGACGTTAGTTTTGTGAGGAAATGCCAGATGAAATGAAATCCTTGATATTCTATGGATTATCTGCTATGCAGTGGTCCATGAGCCAAAAAATTTAACCCCTTTAGACATTATGTTTAGTGTCGAAATTGCTTATTAATCGTTCTTAGATTTACTACAGGCTTTTGGGGAGGGATTTGAGTTATTTCCTTTATATTAATTAAAGACATCTCTTAATCTAATTTAAATCTTAATTAATTTCCTAATTTTTATCTTAATTTAACCCATATTTTTTTCATTCTAAAATGGTTTCTTATTTTCTAATCAAATTCCATTTTTTATTTAATTACTTTTAATACGCATTCTAGGAAACTGATTAATTCGGCAGGTTTTCACTCTCTGAGCGAAGGAATATTCTTTGAAGCTCGCTCTATACTGTAAAGATACCTAAAATTCCTTAGCTTAAATCAATATTTGTCAAAGAAATCCCTATCTAAATCTCATAATAAAATGATCGAAGGGAAAAATTTCCGTCTTTTCCGCTTTTGTATCGCGGTGCTGACTGACTATATCATCGCTTCTTCCTCGTACAAAATTTATACCTGCCGTGGTGAAATAAATGTTCAAAATTTCAAAAGTTTCTTTTATTTGGCCACGCAATTGCTAAAACATGTTGATGGGCAACAAATGATTTAAATTACAAATTTTAATTTGAATAGTTCTTATATTTATTTATTTTTTAAATTTTTTCATGACAAATAAATTAAAAATCACTAATTGAATTATATATTTGTTTATCTGCCGTTCTCTTTACCTCAGAATATGAATATTTAAAAACTCAACACTCTGGAGAAATGAATATGTGCACCTTTATATATCTAATTGTATATACTTGCATTACCTAACGGTAAGATCTTGATTTCAAGGCTTAAGGGTTTCAGGTTTCAAATCCGATTCTACCGAATAACTGTTAACCACAAGGATTGAGGCGCTTTAAATCCCACAAAGGACAAATGGCCTTCTGCTGATAAGGCGCCGAAATTTAGAGATGTTGCTGGCTTAGGAGTCATATTTGTCATTTTACCAGAAGTCCATCTCAACGTATCTCTCGTGATATTTTAAAAACGGTCGTGCAGTATGTCAAGTAATCGAACATAATGCGTTGCAATCATTAGAAGATTCGACTTGAAATTTTTTGATGAATCTCCGTGCTTCAAATTTCCCTGAAAAGCACAATTTGAGAGTTATGCCTGTCTGTGAATGTGTTCAAAAACGTTTTGAGCTACGATATGGATAAATAAAACGTGCTATACATATTTAATATCAAAAACAAAATTCCTTATCAAATTTTGAACCAAATCCGTACCAAATGTTGGGGTTGCCCTTTTATTGATCATTTTCATGCATGTATAAACGATTTCTTAAAGTTTAGTTTAGTTATATTAACGTTGCATTTTTAAAGCAATGATAGGGCAATTTTGGAACGGACCTCGTAATTTTGAAGCGCAGTCAGATGGCGAAACGACACCTGAGCTAGCAACCCCGTCTCCAAGTTTCCACGCCATACCACAACAACGAAAGGGCAATTGGCGCCTACTCATCTAGCGTGCACCAGACCCGCTTACATGATGGTTCTTCGGGGTAATCGTGTCTCGAATCTGAATTTCGAGAGACCGCGGTTTAATTAAACAGCGGTTAATTATTAATTTTTAAGCAGATTTTATTTGAAAACATTTTTAGGGATATTAAATATTATTTATTTTCTAAAATAGATTTTCGGCGTTAGTCACATGTTAACTTATTTGGGCGTTGTTATAGTATGATGTCATCGATTTCATTTTCGTAAGGGAGAAAATCATCTCCATCCAGTGACTCATTCGAAACCCACTCATGCAGTGTGAATCAGAACTGAACAAACAAACAAACAAAAAAAAATTGTTAAAAAAAAGTATGATATTGTATCATCCGAAGGCGTTATTTTTGATACTTTTATTTTATTTTTCAAAAATGCTTATTTTGGAAAAAATGAAACAAAAATATAATAACATTCCATTGCTTATCTAATTAACTAAGATGAAATGAAAATAATGTTTGATTACAATTAGTATACGTTAGGGATTGCAATATCGGACCAAAATTTCAATACCGGTATTCGGTATTTTTTAGATCTTAATACCGGGATACCGGTTTTAATACCGGTATTAGAAATTTTAGAAAAAGAAAGAAAACACAGGTGTTTCTTTGTTTTATTTGCCAGTTTTATTAGAGAGTGTAAATATTACAAAAAAATAATTTGTAACTTATAAATTATAACAATATATAAAGAATCACAAAAAAGTAAAGGAACATGTTATTTATTTAAATCACAAAAAAAGTGTAAATATCACTATTCAGTCTGTGGTACTATTACAAATTTTTGAAATGTGATCTTAGAAAACATAATGCATCCATTGTACTGTCATTAAGCCTGAAAAGTAATTTTGTGTAAAAATTACCAGCTGTCGAAAACGCTCATTTGGCATCTACGCTAGTTGCTAGTACTGTTAGCAATGCGTGATATACTTTTTCCAAGTATTTACTTCTAAATCCCTCGTCTTCAAATAAATCGATTCCTCGTCGGATGGATTTGGATATAGCTGATTTCTGTATTGTATTTTGGTTCGTTGAAATTTTTTTTATTTATTGTTAATTCTAATTTTTGTTCATGATACAATTTCTTTTCACTATCGACATTAGTGTCATCATAATCTTCGATAACTGAACCGAATTCTTCTGAATGTGGATAGGTTTGTGGGTAAAAAATTTTAAGAAAATTTACTCTAAACATAATCAGATTTGAATTGGTCATTTTCTTTTCTTTTTTTTTATTTTCATTTTTAAAATCATCATAATTATGTAAATACCATAAGACATTTTCTATTTCGGTATGCCTTTCTTCTGTGCGATTTTTCAATGTAGTATATAATTCTTCAGATAGTGATGTGTGCTGTTCTTTCAGTGACTGCAACATGAAATTTATTGTTGCATTAGCTGTTAATAAATAAGAATCTCTCCGACATAATGCCTCAATTGTCAGTTTTATTAGAAGTAGTGCTGATATAGTTCTGGATATTAAGTCGAATTCACGATCTGAAAAATTAATTTACAGTCAATTATTGCTTTTTGGATTGGATTTCTCAGTTTCAAAAACCATTCCATCATTAGGAGTAAACCAACGTGTTTATAATCCAACACGTTCCAACGTGTTTTATAATCTAATATTAACATATATTCTGTTTTATTTTCAGTTAGTATATATTTAAGTAATATATCATTTTTTATAGGGAAATGTTTAAATATCTTAACAATTTTTCGAACTTTATAAATTATCGGAAGCAATTCTTGATGGTTAATATTTCATCCTCATTAGCAATATCTTCTTCAGCAATTGCATAGTCATTATCTTCATTGTCAATATCACTCTCATTCTTACTCTCTTCAAAGTTGGAATCCAAAGTTTCTCTATCCGCAGTATTTGGATTCTTCTGTTCTTTATTTTTTGGTATAATACATCTAATACTCTTAACTGAATTCCATTGCTTGGCAGAATTGCTTATTTGCACCAATCAACTTTCCAACTTTTTTCATAACTGTTGCTCCATCAGTCGTTATGGATACAATATCTTCTTTCGGGGATAATCCATGTTATCCCCGAAAGACAGACTTAGATTTAAGCAATTATTTAAGCCAATTATTAGCTAATCAATTTCTTCCATTTGGGGGATATAAAAGTAAAAACGTATAATATTTTGCTATGTTCGCGATCAATTATAGTGGAGACAATTTTTAAAATTTTTAGTAAATGCCGAAAAACCGGTATTTAAACTTGTGAATACCGGTATTACGAAATTGTACGAATGGTTCAAGATACCGGTATTCGGTATCCCGGTATACCGGTATTGCAATCCCTAGTATACGTATTCGTATATATATTTACTCGTTTTTGCTTGAATATTATTCCGAATTTCTTATCAAATAAAACATTATTAGTTCCTAAGAGATTCTTTAAATCTCTTAATTAAACGATTGAAAGTATTCTCTTTTCGCCTTTTATATGCTTAGGCAATCTAGTTTCTCATCAGTTTGCATTAAAAAAGTCTATCGCAGTGCTGTAGAAATCACGGTGCGCTTGAACTACATGGTTCTTAACCTCCAGTCATTTTTATTATTTATAGAAAGTGGATAAGAATATTTAATAAACATGGAAGTGCCTTTAAAATTATAAATGAGTACATAAAATAAGATAAGCGGATTAAGTGTAATAACGTGTGAAAAAGACAAAAAAAAAAATGGACGAAGAGATTTGAGCTTTAAGTAAGATCTATGGACAATTTCATTTTCACAAAACCACGTTAATGTGGCGCAGCGTCAGGAAGTTAAAAGCAGAGGAGCCTTCTTCATCTTTTAATACTCTTTGTATGTCTTGGGCCATACGTTTCAAATTCTTTAATGGAAAAATTCCATTTTCACTCAATTTTTCAAATTTTCATTAAAGTTTTTTTATAGGAGTCATTAATTGTTAGAAGCCGTAAGTCTTGTATGTATTTCTGCTGTATCTATTTGGATGGGAGATGCATACGACATCAGAAGCATTAAAAAAAAAAAAAAAAAAATGTCTGCATCCTCTGAACTTACAGCAGGGATAAAGATGGCAGCAAATCCTCCAAGGTCACGGCAGGCTCACAGCACAGAGCCCTTCACCCTTTCAAACTTCTATGTACTGTGATTCATGAAGTAGTAATCTATATACTGTGATTTAGTACATAGCGTCTATCATTTCTTAATATAATAAGAATACCTTCCTCTGAACCGACTGAGTCCAAATTTCAACCCATATCTACAGTTTTAGTCACAAAATAGCATACCAAGTTTCATTTATCCAAGTCGTTGAGTTTATATTTTGTTTTATAAGAAATGTACAAAGAAAAAGCATTGTAATCTTAAAAAAAAAAAAAAAAAAAAAAAAAAAAAAATCGAAGTTTTTACGAATCTCTCTGAAACCGACGCAACGCAATTTTGGAAATATATCTGTCTATCTATGCACACACTAACTCAAAAACGCTTTGACCAAGACAGTTGAAATTCGGTATATGGTTTCTACTATAGTCCGCATTTGAAGTCCACCGAAATTTCGCGTGAACTCAAACTAACTCTCCGCTGACTAACTATACGATTTGGTCTGTATAATAACTTCCGGAATACGGACGAAAAAACCCTCGAAAGATCTGCATAATTCGCCCCTATTGGTCTTATCGCCAAAATTCCTGCAGATTCTGGAATCTTCCATTTTGTCGCCAATGTCTCAAATTCGTCGTCACGTTACCAAATGGTCGCCAAGCTCTGGGGGCATTGATCCGGCATCCAATCAGTATCCAACAAAACTGGCCATAAAACTGTTTTTCTTATGACAGAACTAACTGAAGTGGGAAGCAACATTACAAATTCGTAAAAGCATATTTCGTGTATGAGAAAACAAAAAAATTATGATTCCATTGTATTATTTTTTAGTTCCGAAATGATAATAAATCTAATATAAATCAAACTAAACCAAACTGATTTCCTAAGAATCATTAAGTGTTACAGTAGGCACATGACTAGCCGGAAAGGTCTTATGCCTAAAAGTCTTGCTAACACAAAAAAATTTTGAAGTCAGAAAACGTCATTGCTTTTGATGGAGCATATAACAGCGTTTTGAAACTATTGTAGCTGATCATTTATGCTGAAAAAATGCTTAATGGAAGACTTAATGGGTTAATTTTAATTTCGCCTAAACAATAATTTTTTAAAATTTTTCACAGAAATAATAAATTAATTGGAGTTGAAATCCCCTAAAAATGACCTAATTTTGCCATTTGTATATGACTTAAATAGGGCTGAAATTACTAGTTTCTTACGTAAGGAATTCAACAGAGCGCATGTTGCATAATTTCATGATTAATTTAAATGTGTCACTAAAAATGTGGTGAAAATATTCTAAGTGAAAGAGAATGCTTAAAAAAATTTTAAATAAGCGACAACGCATTCATCCAAACTGAATTGAATACTTTTATCTGAAGGCATGTAAGCGACCGTTTAGAACTATTATTCAAAATAATTCAGTCTAGAATTCTTTTTTGATTGATGCCAGTTTTACGTGAGTAAAATTCTGATTAATAATTACTATTTCCATGAATGAACTTAACGAACTCTTATTAAAATCCAAAATCACACACATCAATCAATTGTGAAAAATTGCCTTTAAGGTAACTGGATACTATCCATTGTACTCGTAATTTTTCCTTTTCTTTTTCTTTTAAAATGTCAAGAAACCGTTATCAAAAGAAACTTCCGACAAACGATTCGGAATAAGATGAATTCGTTATAAAAACAACTCTTTTTTTTTTTCATCTCGAAGGTATAGTTCTCTTAGGAGAAATCAATCAAAAATTTAGAATATTTGTGGCATTTATGCAAGTCTGTGCTATATTGCTAAATAAAAATTCAGTTATACAAAAATAAACTCTGTAAAATGCAATATTTCATAGAAGTATTCAGGAGAATAGAAAAACAAAATGGCTGATTGAGTAATGTTTTAAATTAATCTGCAAGGTTGAAGTTCGGACGTCATACAGAAATATTTATGGTACATTTCACCACCCTTTTATTCCATCTCACAAAAATTGATCACTTATATAATTCAAAGAATAAATAGAAATGCTTCCAGAAATTGTCTGTCATAATGTTGTCTAGCAAGCTACTTCAGACACAAGTCATTGTCTAGGAAATAACATATTTATTTTATGATTAATCTGAAAAATATATTATACTTATTATCTGATGTCATTCCCATACAACTCATGAATACATGATTTCACTAATTTATTTCTGGAATGCAGATCTTACAGTTTTTTAAAAGCAGATTATTATCCTAAAGGCAAAAAAAAAAGAAAAAAAAGTTATGCATTCATGAATTTTGTATGAGAAACAACTTAGTTTGGAAGTTAAAGAATTCATCTACTTTCATTATTTCTTTGTCGGAGATTATTATGTAGTTTCTAAGAGCGGATTCTGCTTTGTGATAATAAATAGTTTAATAGTGAAGGTTACAGTTACTTAGCAACATACAAATCAAGACCTGATTATGTAATCATTTGTTTCGCTACCTCAATTATCTTAAAAAAAACAACCCCATAAACCTTAAAATTAAATCTTACAATGTTTGTTATTAATATCTAGAAAAACATAAAAAAAGAGATAGTAGAAATATCTGCAGTAACAGCTGTGTTAATAGAAAAAAACATCTGTGGAGTTTAATAAGTGTATTATTTTTTTCTTTTTTCGTGAAAAATAACAACGTTATTACTTTTAATATTTTTCCATTTACCAAACGATTTTTTTAATTAAAGACGATAAACAATCATAACTTTAATTCCGAGTTGCAAACTTTTATTTCAGTTTTCGGTGAAAATTATTGTTTATAGGGTATGATTACTTTTACAGAATTCAACACAGTACTAATTTATTGAATCACATTTTTCTGTCGAATAGTAAAAATAGTTTTTAGGAATAATTTTTAATTCTAATAGTGTTTTTCTTCTACTTTTTTTTTACTTAAAGAAATTATTTGTGTAGTTCTAGAAGTAAACATTTTATTCCTTTCTTTCTCCATGAAAAGTTTTAGAATTATCACTTTTAATATTTTTGTTTGTTTGTCAAACAATTTTTTTCTAATTCAAGAAGACGATAAACATTCATAACTTAATTTCCGAGTTGCAATCTTACTTTTGTTTCAGTTTTCTGTGAAAAAAATTATTGTTTAATGGGTATGATTACTTTTACAGAACTCAATACAGTTCTAATTTATTGAATCATATTTTTCTCTTGAATAATAAACATAGTTATGTTTAGGAATAAATTTAAATTTTAATAGTGTTTTTCTTCTACTTCTTCTTGTTCTAATTATTTAGGTCTTAAAAATGTTGTACGAAATCTGGGTCAAATGATTCTTTATCCGGATAAGGGATCTCTTGGAACTTGAATTAATAAATATAAAAATACAAATACACATTTAATTCGATATTGCTTGTCCTTTATAATTTAAATATCGTTTGCTGCGAAGATTAATGATTATGTTATTAACAACTGGAAACTGCTTTTAATACAGGAAGTAATGATACATAATAACAAAGAAGATTACCTGGAGTACTTAATATTGGGATTACTTTTGTTCTCCTTTTTTTCTTTGTTTTTGAAGAGATTAAAAGCTTACAGAGAGAGACGACATCACTTTAATATTATTATTTTTCAATAATATTTTCCTTCTTCTACAATTAGCAGTTCAATAAAATAATAAAACAAGGAATGTTTCGAACGAATTTTTTTTGATTCCCGTTCAGACTTTTTAAAATTAATTACATTGAAAATAGAAGAATTAATTTTTTATTATTTAAAAACCAAACCTACCTTATAAAAAAACTTGTATAAAAGAAACATTAAGTAAAAAATCATAATCATTTTAAAATAAAGTGCTTTCAGCATTGACAAATAAATTTACAGCGTCATCATTATTCAGTTTTGAGATGAACGTAACATATCAAATTCATTCTCTTTCTTCAGATCATAGTTCGACACTGATGCCCTATTTTCTGCTAGACATATACTAGTGGTACAACTGCAACTAACAATCTACCAACTATCTCACAGTTTCTAGTTATCCTCCAAGAAATAGAAAAATGTGTAATCAAAAAAAAAAAAATTACAGCTTCGAGATTTTGATAAATTTTCTTATTTTAGATCTTTCTGAATTCCATCCATACGTAAAATTATATGTGTTTATTGTCTGTTAGTCTGTAACACTATTACTCAAAATCGCAACAAACTAAACGAATGAAATTTAGTATACCCAAATTGCACATTTCTGTCACATTTTATAATAAATATGTCAAATGGAAAGTTTGTCTATTGCTTTGTCCGGGAATATCTAAACACGATAACTCAAAAATATAAAGATCTATCTGAATGAAATGTGACACATGCTTTAATTACTATAGTTGATATTTATATCAAATTATGGATCACATCCGCCAATAACTTGAATGCCTATCTGCACGCAATTACTGTAAAATTTTACCGAGCTAGATAAGTGAAATTCAGTATATGGACTTGACCACAAAATTTTAGATCTGCGCTATAAAAGATCTTTCATTTCATCAAACCCAGCATAACAGATTTATCGACTGGGAGCTAAAAACTTGCTAAATCTGAGGCATGCATACGGACATTCATCAGAGTACTTTATTAACAAAGGTATGATACCATCATCAACTAAAACACGAATTTTAATGTCTCCAGTAGTTACTAAGACATCTATTGTGAACTTTCTCAGTACTATTTGTTTTTCTCTTCTTACATTCTAAATTCTTTAAAATGAAATGAAAATGTTTTTTTTCTAAAGATTCACGAGTGCGCAATACAATAATCACGAGATCATTTCAAACTAGTTTAAACTGCGTTTTTTAACCTGATAAAAAAATCTGTTTTGAGAAAAAGTTTTGGACCTGGAATGATTTTAAGGTGAAAAAAAATCGTCGCATTTCTAAATGTTGGTGATTGCGAAATATGAGTCATGTGAGAACATGATGTTGTTCATCTATCGAATTGATACCACGTGACTTAAAAAAATAATGTTCTCGCATGATGACTTGAAATTTACGATAGCAAATTTCATTTTTTTTCAAATTTATTTGAAAAATTTGGAAATAAAGTTTTTTAATAACCTGTTTGTGCCTCCTCCTCAGCCTGGCAACCTTAGGCAACTGTCTAGCTTGCTTGGTTAGAAAACCACACTTACTACGGCGAAAAACACAAAATGTTGTGGAAGTATACTGCATGTCGACGGGAAAACACTTCTGCTGGTTCCGTTATACAATATTAGTGCCTTAAGCCCAATTGAAGCAAATAAATATATTTTCATATTTTCGTATAAAATGGTCTGTGTGTTTGTCATCGGAGAGTCTTTTATTACCAAAAACTAATTCCAGTAACTATGGCAACCCGTAAACTTTCCTCTTAAGGAAAGCACTAATTTTTTTTTTAATGTCCCTCTTCCTTTTAAGCCCATCTCCTTTAGCAGTGCAGTGGGACGTAACAGGAGGGTCAGGGGTCCGTAATTGCAGGGGCCCTTACTTCACCCACATGGATAATCCACATTCCAACACTTCCACGCCGATGAACCACAAAAGAATACTCGACAGCCCTCCCCTCCCCTCTCCTCCCTCGCACCTTTAAACGCAGCTCGAAGGGGGAAAAAAAAAAAAAAAATTAAGAGGTCGAATAAAATTCTCACGAATTTTTCTCCGGCTTCAAGAGGTAATTGTTAGAATTCATTCCAACAAAAGAGGACTATCCCCAGTAGAGAAAGCGCGGAGCAGTATCTAAAAAGAGTACTTACCGCGCATAAAGCAGTGTTTTGTCACCATTTGGGAGATAGTGATGGGAGGTTTTATGATTGCTAATGACGGGCGAGGAACGATGTGGAAGAGGAAATCAGTCGAGGTCTATTTATTTCACATATAGACGACTCAATTTGGGAGATGTTTGCTTGTTGAAAACCCCTCGAGGCACTACCGGGTAGAATTTTGCCCTCATTGCTATGCTTCCTAAATGGACTTAACTCTCGATTTGTATGTCAAATTGGTTTTCGGAAACGGACCTTTGATTTTAAATGGAAGTTTGAAAAAAGGAACGAGACGAAAAATTGTTTTGTCTTTGAAAATAAATAATCACCTTCTATTTTTCTGATTTATTGTTTTTTTTAAGGTAGGTGAATACATTTTAAAAGTCGATTTTTTTTTTTTTTTTTTTTTTTTTTGCGGAGCTAAGAATCTTTTTTTTTTATTTAATATTTTTAATGTTTGAGTATGTTTTTTTAACCAGTTAACTGTTTTCGACGAGTATACTCGTCATGGAGAAAGTACAACATTTTGCGTTATGACGAGTTAATTCGTCAGCAGATTTTTTTTGCAGAATTAAGATTTTTTTTTAATTTAATATTCTTAATGTTTGGACATGTTTTTTTAACCAGTTAACTTTTTTTGACGAGTATACTCGCTATGGAGAAAGTACAACATTTTGCGTTATGATGAGTTTATTCGTTAGTGGATTTTTTTTTTCAGAATTAAGAATTTTTTTATTTAATATTTCTAATGTTTGAACATGTTTTCTTAACCAGTTAACTGATTTTGACGACTATACTCGTCATGGAAAAAGTACAACATTTTGCGTTATGACGAGTTTATTCGTCAGGAGTAATAAGTAGTGACAATTTGCAGTTCGAATTACAATTCTAATAAAAACTCAAACATATTCGTAAATTTCAAAATTTTTAAAATATTTTGAGGCCAAGTCGAAATCAAAGGAATGGACAAAAGATTATTAATAATTATTACCAAAAAACCCCCGCATATAATATGAAATGTTTTTTTTTTTAATGTATCGCTGTGTTGTATTAGACATCCATTTTTTTTTATGTTTCTTTTCGCTCATATGCAAAAAAATGTATGTTAGTTTAAGTAAATAAATAAAGGTGATTATTGAAATAAAAAATAAAATAATTTCATTACAGCATAATTTCATATTACACATACTCTGTGTTTGACGAGTATACTCGTCATCGCTAAATTTTGTGCCATACAATTTAGATACGCATTTTCCGAAGAGGCCGAAGCAGTTAACTGGTTAATAAAACTGTTAACATTTTATTTCTATCTTTTGGGGGAAATTACACTGATTTTTATATTTGAATTTAAATACATTTCAATGTTATTTTACATCTTTAGATGCTATTTTCTCAATATTTGGTAGAATTATCTTACAATAAAACCTCATAAATTAAAATATAAAGCATATTTTTTGTTCAAATTTGGTATAATAATTTCTCAATATTTTCTGCAGTTCCTGAACTACAGAATAAATAATCTATTCATTTAAGAAATATTTTATAGTTCTTTCAGTGCCACAGAAAGTGAAAAAAATTGTAAATTTTGCGTTATTTATCAGTTTTAAAAATCTTTATTTAAAGAATGGAGGGAAATACATCTTATGTTTTAGTTCAGTAGCAAAGTAATATATTTCTTAAGCTATCTGCAAAATTTTAAACAAATCATTTTGTAAATCTCAAAACTAAAAGATTTTTTGCTTTATACTTCTTTTCAATAAAAGGAAAATTTTATCTTCATTTAAAAACAAACAAACTTTTTTTACTTATCTGGTATGTTTTGCTTTTACAGATTATTTTTTAAAATAATCCTTTTTTGTGAAAATATTTGAAATAAAACTATTTTTGAAGGGATTTTTTTTTTAATTCATCTCGAGCATAGTCACATTCCTTTAACAAATTTTTATACTAGTTTTTTTTTCGTGTATAATTGGGTTATTTAGTTTTTTTTACCTTTTTTTTATAGCCAACTATGCGTTTTATATAACAACTTGGCGTTTTTTACACGTCTTTTGCGTTCCGTTTTTTTCCCCATTCCTGTTTTTCCCCCCCTTCAAACAGCTAATTAAATCAGGATCATTTCTTCCAAAATTATATTTACTTTGAAAGAAGATTTTTGATTGGTTTACTGTGTATTGCACAATTTATAACGTATCAACATTTAAAGCATACTACATATAAAATAAGATGATTGGGGAAAAAAAAAATCAGAATTTTCAACTATACAAACCGCTGGATCTAATGCTACCAAATTTTGCATTAAGTTACCTCTCAAATAGATAGTGTTCTCTAAGAAAAAGAACTATAGAAAGGTAGAAAGGCAGGGCCAAGGGAGACTACAGATTACGTTCCTATTAAAGATCATCATTCTTGCGAGCCAGATTTACATTAAATCTAATGTCGTAGTTCAAATGTCTTCTTGTTGGAGTGGAGTAGAAGTCTAATGACGGGATGCTAGCTCAGGCTTTTCGTAGGTTCCTAGATCATTCAAGTTATATGAAACTTTATATTTATTCTTTTAAACATTTAACCAATATATAATTCATAAAAAAACCTTTTCCCAACTGCAAGGTGTCTAGTTTATTGCAATATAAAATCTGCGAAGCGCGAAGTAAATATCGAAAGCATATTTAAATTTTGGATTTGCTAGAATCTATATTTTAGATGGCAAATTTCTGTACTAAATTATATCCACCTAGAACTTTCAAGTTTCTTAATTATCTAGTTCTCTTGTACTCGAACAACCAGACAAACTTCTTCTTAATGGATATCATTCAAAATCTGACAGAAATTTACAAACTTGGTGTAAAACCCATATACAAAATTTCGCATGTCTAGCTAGAAGTGTATCTGAGTTGTTGTGTTCACTGACTGACAGGCAGAGATAATGCCAAAAATGTTTTTTTAAAGAATCAGCGAGATCTGTGGGTTTTAGTCAAAATCTTTACTTCGTATTCTTTGACGATTATAATACTTATTCTATATGTATTTGTATACTAGAACGTTTGTAAAACGCAATGGCAAAAATGAAATATACAAACTTTTGTTAAATATAGCAAGCTACTGATGTATAACACATTCTTAGAGTTTTTAGATATACGTTTGGAAATTATTGTTTTAAAGAATAATGGGCTTTCTTCTTTTTTTATTGTAGTTTTTTTTCTTTCATTTTTTCATAGCAGTCAACCATTGGAACGCGGAACAAATGAAAAAAAAAAAAAAAGAGTTTATCTATTTGGAAGTGGTATTCCAGCGGAATTCTCGATTTTTTTCAAAGCTTTTATTCTTTTTAGATAAAATGAAGGAATTCGTTTTTCAAAGCTTGCTTTGTGAATTTGGGGGAAAAAAAAAAGCTTCGAAAATAAACTGTTCTGAAAATGTGGAACGAATTCAGGCAGATGGATTTCTAAAATAGCGTATCGCCAAAAAAGAAAGACATCAATAAATAAACAAATAAAAGAAAAATTCGTTTTTTTTTCTTAAGTATGTGTCATCTAAATTGATTTATTAAACTTCAACTTAAGAAGCTTATGTCTTAGGGTCACTTACGTTACATTTATTATTCTATTTTAAGTAACTGTTCTTTTAGAAGACAGTAAAATTGCAACATTCATTTTATGAAAATACTAACCGCCTTTAGAGACCAGTTGCTTTGCTGGGAATAATGTTGCGTTTAATTAACTCTCATGCATAATATTATACTCATGATTCCTTTAATAGAACATTTTTAAGCATCAAATTCTAACAGAGTTGTTATTTTAACTCGTTCTGCTTATTGTGTACCCGAATATTCTTAAAAGAGTGGAGTCCCGTAACATCATAATGTCAATAAAAATGAATCTCTTCGTGTAACAATCTTTCTTATAATTGCAATTTGTCTTTAGTGGTATTGGAACTTCACGCTCTTATCCTTTATGTAAACTGGCTAGTTAATAAACATTTTTTTTTTTTTAGGCTTTAACGATGCAATAAAATGATTCCATTGTTGAAACATCGGAAAAATGCCTTAAATTTCATTGCACCAATGAGAAGTATTGTTGAGAATTATTTTTAAAAACTGACAAAATTCAGAAAGAAATTTCATAACAAATAAAATGATATCATTGAAAGATGATCATTTTTTGTTCATGAAACAGTACAAAATTAATTTTTGTGCAATAATAATTTGTAACTTTTTTTAATTAAATATTTAATTGAATTTCAATTTAATTAAATATTTTTATCACGAAAAAAATCGAAAATACTGCTTAATTTTTAATTAATTAAAATTTTACAAAATCGCTTTTAGGCTTACCTTTTTTCCTGCAAAGTATATTATATGAAATTTGGATGATCTGTGGATCAAATGATGTACCCTGCGCATTGCCAAAACAAGTACACACACGTACGCACGCGCGCATGTGCGAACGCGCACATACACACAAATGTATCCTCGTTCACTATTAAAGTAAAAGTAACGCCTAAATGAAATAAATAACCAAGTAACATTAAATAAGAATTGTAAAATTTAGAGAATTCAAAGTTAATTGGAGCATGATAAAACCACAATTCATCCAAAAATTTGAATTAAGAAAAATAGAACAGGATGTTAGAAAGGGTTTAGTTTAGTTATATTAACGTCCCGTTTGAAGCAACACTACGTCTATTTAGGGACGGACCTCGTAATTTTTAATCGTTGTCAGATGACGAGGACGACACCTGAGCTAGCACCCCCCTCTCCACTCCACACCAGCGGGAGGACGCTTGGTCAGGACGGATTTAACGTGCTACAGACCCCCCTACACGACGGTCTTTTGGTGGAATCAGGTCTCGAACCTGCAACCCTCCAGTTCCGAGCTGAGACCTTACCACCAGGCCACCGCGGCCTCCGATGCTATGAAGAGAAGCAACAGGTTTTAATTTAAACTTCAGTGAAGTATATTTTTAGAATTGTTTTAATTGCCAGTACATAATTAGTAAAAAAAATAAATAATAATCTTTAAATGAGTTTTTTGATAAATTACCATCACCGAGGATTCAAAGTAAATATCAACAAAATATATACAGTGTCTTCAAAAAATTATCGACCTTTTTTGAAATTTGTTGAAATGGTTTTTTTTTTTTTCTTATAGTAAAGCTTGATGTTTCAAGATAGGCCTTTTTTTAAATAACAACTTTGTTCTATTTTTAATGTATCTGCATAAAGTATTTTGAATAAAAAAATTTATTTTTTTAAGAAAATCGCTAATCAAAGCATAGCCAAAAAATTAACTAAAAAATCTTTGGACACTTCAAAAAAAAGTTTCAAATCAGCAAAAATATAAATATTCGGTTATTTTAATGCTCAATTGGACGTACTTTGAAAATCAACACAGCATAAGTTTTTTTTTTTTTTTTTTAAATTTGTATTAATGTTTTTTTACTCTTTCCAAATGTGTTTAGTTGGATTTAAATCTGGTGATCGAGGTAATATTGGTAATATTTTCGGACAATTGTAGTGTTAGCAGAAATGAATGTTGTGAAATGTGTGCTTATGATGATTTTTCCGGCTTCCTGGCATAAGGGTAACGCTTCTTCCCCGTGACCTGGGCGTCCTGGGTCCGAGTCCCGGTTCGGGCATGGTTGTTCTTCATCAATTCTATCTGTGAGATGTGGGAATGTGCCCCCCTGTAAAAGGGGGTTGTGCAAGCGAATGTGATGCGTGAGTAGCTAAGACGTACTCTTGGCCCTAGTTGGCGCTACTAAAACAAGAGACGCTCCCTTGGCTTAAAATCGCTGACTTCATCAGCGAGCTTGTCCATGGCAAGTGCTATTATAAACAGCAACAATGATAATTTAGATAGCAGCTTTATTCTATTCTTTATGTATATGCAAATGTATTTTGAATGCAAAGTAAATCTTATTTTTTTAAAAAAATCAACAATCAAAACATAGCCAAAATTTATCTAAAAAGTCGGTGGACATTTCAGTTTCAAATCAGATAAAATATAAATATTTGTTCATTTTAATTCTTAGTTGGATATCCTTTAACACCTACAACCAACTTTTGATATCTTGGCAAAAGATTTTCTGCATCAGTGTTTCTCCATTCTTTTCAAATGTGTTCAATTGTATTTAAATCTAGTGATCGGGAAGATACTGCTAGTATTTCCAGATAATTATAGTGATATTACAGACGAACGTTGCGATTTTTTTACTTATGATCGTTAAAAAAGTTGTTTCCAGTTCTCAAATTCTCGATTGATAATTTAAAATTCTCTTATAAATTGTTTAAATAATGATAATGATTATTATATAACGGCAGTAATATTATTGACAATGAGGATTCAATAAATATCGAATTACTGGATACTAAAGCTGGAATATATCCTTATACTAGAACTCCTCCACCAGCAAGCTTTGTTGTGGAAATTAAGTTTTTAGGATTAAGTTCCTATTTTTTTTTTTTTTTTCTTCTTCTCTATATCCTATCTGTCCATAGTAACTAAAAACATTACATTTGCTATCACCTGCAAACAAGAAAGTGTTCCAATCAGATGCAGGCAGGAGGTGGACTGCAATGACATCGATGACCGTACTTATAATTACCAAAGAGCTTATGAAGATGTATTTTGTATCACAGCAAGAAGTTCCGGAAGGGATTGGCCAAGACAGGAAAGAGATAAGAGTTTTGACAGAGCAACAACTTTCTAGGGAAATGAGAGAGATGCTGAAAGCATGGGTTATTGTGTTGTACATTCACCCTCTTGCTGCGCAATTCTTTAAAATCACTATTTAGATGCGATGTTTGCAAATAAGTTCAAATATTTTTCAAACACAGTGAATTGATACAATATGTTACACGATAATAATGTAATATAATTGTTCGGTAAATATCACAATCTAAATCTGTTAATAGACATTTAGCAGACGATTCCTTTTCAGAAATTTTATAACTGCTACTATTTTTATTTTGTTAAAATATTATTTAAAAGTAAAAGCAAACGATTTTTTCTTTGATAAACATATTTTGTTAATATTATTTCGTTTATTTTTTGTATAATAGCTGATGATCAATTGTAAACCTTTCTGGAATCTGGCAATGTTTGTAATATACGCTGTTATGTTAAAGGAATAAACAAGCCGATGGAATTCTAAATTGCTTAGAGTATTATTTTAGTTTTAAGAATTTAAGATGCTCTGCAAGCTATAGTTTGAAGCTTAAGAAAACGGGTAGTTTTCTAGAAGCATGCAAAAATAATATAAATCTGTAATCGCAAAAATAAACACTCTAAAATGCGAAAAATGCAGGATGCAACAGAAAATGAACTGATTGCCAACCCGCAGAAATCGCGAGATACGCAGCTGGAGGGTTAAGAATTACCACTCTAATCAAGCAGTAGCTATGCATTCTAAAATTCATTTGACGATAATGTTATGTTTCATTTTCATCAAATTTTGAAACATACCCAAACGTAAATGTTGTGTATATAAGTGCGTGTGTAATGATATCTCTTAATCTAATTTAAATTCTAATTACTATCTTAAATTAGTCCATATTAATTTCATTTGAAAATAGTCTCTTATTTCCTGATCCAATCCTCACTTTCTTATTTAATTAATTCTACACGTGCTCTGTTAAATTGCTAAATTCAACAGTTCTCACGCTTCGAGGGAAGGGATAAAAATCTTTAATGTTTGCAACATCCTTTGAAAGATACCTAAATTTCCCTTTCCTAAGATTACACGTGTCAAAGAAATCCTTATCAAAATTACAGAGTAAAAACATTAAAAGGAAAAATTCGTGTTTTTTTTCTTGTTTTGAGGTGTGAACGGATGTCAGTTTCGTCATCGTTTTTTGTACGTAATATGCCTGACAGATGAAATAAACAGAAGTTTTAATATTTCTTAATTTTCTTCTATTCGGCCAGCCATTGCTAAAATATGTTTTACTCTTTCTCTCTCTCTCTCTCTCACACACACACAAATGCTATCAACTTTTCAAGGTTTCAAAATTTATTAAAATATATTGATTAAAATTAGGAGATGTCTTTTTTGTTGGCGATATGTTTTTATATTAAATTTAACAAATAATGATTTTATATTAAAATTTTAATACATATATTAAAATTAAGAGATAATTTTTTGGGTTTTTCAGTTATATATTTTGAAAATATCATCTAACAAAATTTATTTTTATACTCTCTTTAAAAGCAAAAAACATGTTTTTAATGACATGGATTTAATTTCTGTATATTTTTTTTGTCTCTAAATTAATTTTTTTTATTTAATACACAATTGATAGCAATACTTTTATAATTATTAAGAAAATCAAACTAATCTTATTGTTGCATCAAACCATTCAATCAGGTTTTTTTGCTAATGAAAAAATTAAAATAAGAAAAGATTTTGAAGTTCATTAATTTTGTACTTCAAAGTACACTGGACATTCAATTTTTTCCCGCTTTTTTTTTCGTTGCATACACATATTTTTTTAAGTGCATAGTGCAGACATAGTGATTAGTAGAACATTGATTTATTTAAATTCACATTTTTCAGCCTTATCAGATAACAATATTAAATTTTAGATAAATACATTCAAAATTAATAGTTTAACAGACAGGAAAGCTAATATCCCGAGAGTTATCAAACGGTCGTCCAAGGCAGATAACCATATATATTAATATATCGCCGATGATCTTTGTGAGAACCATGTGTTTGGATCCAAGAAACTGTATTTATTTACTGTCACGCTTTACTTTTTTTTTTCTATTTATGATCCGAATGGGAGTTTTTATTCCCTAGCTGGCAACGTTCCAGTTCTTGATTTTGTCAACCAAAAATAAATCGTTTGGAACTATATATTATTTGTTAAAATTATTCTTACATCAACTTTTTGGGGTTTTTTTTTCTTACTTTTCCTATGGTATTATTACTTATATTAAATTAAAAAAGTGTTTTCGTGCATCTTAGATTTATTTATGGATATCATTAAATATACTTTCATGAAAAGATTCTTAAACAGTCATAGATAAAATAAAAAATTGCAAACGAATACAATATTTTTTGTTGTCAATTCTTAGCAAATGCAACTTTTCGTAAAACGAGAGAAAGAGAGAGAGAGAGAGAAATATTTCATTATTTCAATCGTAGTAAAAATTAAATCGTTATTTTAAAATCTGTTGTATAACTTTATTAAAATATTAAATGTTTCTTCAACTTGTTATTACTCAAATACCAATATCGTCGAAGAAAGTTCCATTTCTGAAGTTTGGAATATCTTTAATATAAATTTACTAAAGAAATTATTAAAAAAAGTAATTTATAACTTTATAGTCCGAAGAACTATCTTCTCTGTATGTTAGCTACACGCACTAGCACATACTTTTTTTCGTTCAAAACTTATGCAAGTATAGAGATAACAATGTAAGTTGAATAAATCTACTTTTTATAACCAGAAAAAAAAATTCTATGCTGGATTTTCTAATTTTTGATTTCTAAAAAAACAAGAAAGCAAAAAGCAAAAAATCAAACATAGAATGTTATTTTTATTGATAATCGTTTGAAAAAATACCCAGTTCATATTTTTTACAGCAGAACTATTTATTTTATTTCATAATAACATTTTTAAGTTCTAACTCCGACTCTAATTGGTTGAACATAACGCATCGCTGATCGTAAAATTATTTTCTAACCTTGCTTATGGAATGGCAACTTTCGAATCACCTTCTAGGATTTGCATTGCATTCCCTGATAATCATTTTCGACCTAGAGATCGATAATCATTTGGTCAAACGTGATTCTTATAGAAAGCAACTCTCATAATTCATCTCTATGAAGCAGAGCTTAGAGAATTATGAGAGTTCTAATGTAATGATTTGATTATACACGGAAAAGGTCACGATTATAGTTCATGAAGCAGATCTTTATGACTTGTCAGTGTTAATACTTTTCAGTGTTATGCTTTTCTTATATTTTTTTCTTCTTTTTCTGTATTTGGATTGATAAGAATTAAAGCTAAGTGGGCGTTTTGGCACTTATTTCATGCCATAATCAAAGATAATACAGTTTTCATATCTCTACTACTATATTCTCGTATCTATTCCACTATTTTTTCATGCCTTTTCTAATACTTATCGTATCTTACTGCCTTTGGTGACTAGTTGTTTCGCCGGAATTAATTGTTTGTTAAAAATTTCAATTAAATATTTTCTGTAACTTGGCCTTAACGGTATCCTCTCCAAAATGTTTTTAAACTTCGAATTTTGAATGACGTATAAAACAAATTATTTTAAAATCTTACACTGTTTTATACAATGTGCAATGCTTGTCTACATCTTTATACTTCCAATTATACGACAAAAAAGAGCGGAATTTAAAAAAAAATAAAAATGGACGCACTTTATAAGTTTTTTACTATTACTTGATTATGAAGTTAAACCTTGATTATAAGAATAATAAAATTTAAAAACAATAAAATTTTAAATAAACAAAATAAAAGAACAATAAAATTTTAATACCATGCCTTATTCTGAAACATACTGACATGGGGGAAAAAAGTTACGTTCCGTTTATCCTGTGGTTGTTTCTAATAGCACTTGCCATAGACAAGCCCACTGACTTTAGAAGTCAGTGATTTTAAGTCAAGGGTGCGTCTCTTGTTTTTTCAGTAGCGCCATCTAGGGCAAAGACTGCGACTTAGCTACACACACGTCGCAACACTTTTTACTGAGCGGACTTCATTCACGCATTCACAAATCGTAATTTAGACCTGAATCAGAGAACGATCACCCCTGATCCAGTACCCTCAGTGGTATTATTCTCGACATGGAGGACTTTGTGACCACGACATATTTATACGTGCTCCAGCCACCACACACACACGGAGAGTCTTCAATCCAAGGAACGCAAATCCAACGTCCTACCAACCAGGCCATCCCGGTCCTTTTAGTTCTTGATTCTTTTTAGTTCTTTATAAAGCATAGACACCTCAATAGATGCTCTTATCTACATACATGTACGGTGCATGTGGTTAATCTTTTATTATAATGACATATATATATTTACTATTTTGATTATGTAATTTTTTATTTTAATTATTTATAATTACCCGATTAATCACATTCATCGTAACATATTACAAGCAGTCTTCTAAAATGATGAACAGTATCAACATGTAATTTGCACATTTCAGTTTGGGGTCCATTTCTAGTTTTGAGTTACACTTGAGCAGAAATATGCCTGGTGATAAAATAAGAATACAATTGTCTCTTAAGGAATTCTAATTTGTATTATCTTAGTGAAAAATAATCTCAAATAATTAAACAGAACTCAAAAATTTTTTTTAGTTGGTACATTATAAAATCGACTTTTATCCAGAGGCAATAAAAAATTCTAATATTACACGCATGTTTACTTAGTTAATTTTCCGGAATCTAATAAATTATAATTCTAAAAGTAACAATAAATATTAAAAATCATAACAAATTTACTAGAAATTGATTTTAACCATTATGCATTGAGAAATTACTTGTCAATTAATAATGATAATATTTGCAAAAATTTTAATGGAATAAAAAATAAAAGTTTAAAATGACGAAAATGAATTGCAAATATGATATGATCTATGTTTTCATCAGTATGGAACTCTGTTTATGAAAACACATGTCTACCATAGTACCTACCAGTACCTGATTTTGTTTTATTTTTCCCCTCTTCAAAATTATTTTTCTTGTAATTCAACGCCATAGTCTGGGGTCAAAAGTTCGTCTCCCAGCCTAGTCACGGAAAACCACAGGGCTTACTTAGAAGTTCCACCAACCTCCAGGAAGAAGTTTCGCAAAATAGACGGCCATGACCATAGGATAATTCACCTTTTTGTGTGCACCGTAAGAATGAATTAATGGCGGCTGTTCATCGCTGGGGAAAAAGAAAGTCGCTTGCCTGTTGATGAATTATGCATAGTGGGGATTTGATGGGGTATTAAAGGCATTTAATGGCATCTGTTCGAAAAGCGCAGGTGATAAAAATGATTTGTAGACGAATAAGTAGCCGATGAAGGAAAACTTGGAAATCACAAAAGCGGAAGATATTGGTGATTTAAACAAAGAACAGAAAGTCGGTACCCATATATAACAGGATTAAAATTGAAAATGCTTCCTATTTTCGGCGAACTATATTTTAAAGAAACACGGTATCGATTTTATTGTTAAGATGAGCTTCTGATTCGATGTAACTGGTTAAGTTGCCAATAAAAGTAACAAATTTATTGCACATAGTTTAAAATTCTATCGTAAATTTAAATGGTAACGACTTGTTTTTAAGTATGTTACAGACAACTCAGGTCAAATATGTAAAATTTAAGAGAGCATTGACCAAAGAAAAATAAATTACAAAAACGAAAATTTCTTTTTGAAAGTTTGGATGCAGTATTATCTCGCTTTTATGTCATTTAAACTTAATGATGCCCTTAGAACAAGAGATAACCAAGACATTTCCGGCAAATCATTTTTTACTTCCATTTTACAATTCTACCGTTTTAGTATCTTGTAAAATATTACCGGATATTGCTATATTTAACTAAGCCGTAGTCTCTCTAATAATTTCTAATAAAGGTATTATCCCAAAAAACGCTTTGCATTGCATTTGCGTACAATGGTTACGAAATATTAACTATTGTCGCGAATTTAGCATTTTTACTGAATCTATCTTGTCATCCTTATAGACTGTTTTGGCGAAATTTTCTATCAAATTTGATATATTTAAGTCATTGCGTTTAAGAGTTATCGCATTTACATGTTTCTAAAAGCACAGACCGACAGACGGTCGAAATCTCTGATTGGATTTGGCTCAAAATTTAGCAGGTTTCTACACTATAGATGTTAAACCTGTGTGCTGAATCTTATCTATTTAGCTCTCTTCGTTTTGTCGGTATCTTGTTAAATTACATTCGAATAGGCGGACAAACAGACTTCTTCTGAACAGATTTTGTCCAAAATTTGATAGAAATCTATAGATTTGGTATAAAGATCGTATACCAAATTTCATCCGTTTAATTCAAAACGTTTTTGGATTATCTTTGTTACACATAGACAGACGGACATTTTCCAAAAATGTGTTTTCTGAACTTAGAGAGATCTGAAACATAGAGATTCGACAAAATTTCAAGTTCGAAATTTTTGACGATTGCCATACTTATACAACGCATACGAGAAAGTAAAAATTAAAAAAAAAAATTACTAAATGAATGCTAGAAAATTGAACTAAAGAATAAATTTTCTTCAAATTTTGGCTGCAAATAAATAGTATGTATCATAAGGAAGGTATCAATAAGATTAAAAAAATTATGTTTTTATTTATTAAAAGTTATGTTTCAAGATTATTTATTTTTAATGTTGGCACTCTTATTGAATAATGATATAGTATTACACTGTTTTTATACTTTTTATGGCAATAGAGGAACTGTGTAACCACGAAGATAACCAAAATTGCGGGAACCATTGTTTAATATAAGATGATGATGTCGTGGAAAGAGGGTGCAGTAGCTTCTGAGGGTAAAGACCCCTGAACACCCGAGGGCAGAAGTCGGACTTCTAGCTCATGAAACACACACACATTCGATTGTACAACCCCTTTTCACAGGGGGGCACATTCACACACCTCACAGATAGAACACAGATGAAGAAAAGCTATGCCCGAACCGGGATTCGAACCCGGGACGCCCAGATCACGGGGAAGATGCGCTACCCCTAAGCCAGGATCCCGGCGTTTAATCTAAGAAAGCCACTGAATCGTTTTGTAGTCAATAGGAAAACGCAGAAAACGGAATGCAAACCAGGGTAAAAAATACATTATGTGGTGGAATGAAGATCATTATGATCCGTGCAGTGGAAGCAAGAGGATGTTTGTTTTCGGGAACATTTCTTTAATGATCACATTTGCAGGGCTGGCCATCTGGAAGGTGCGACGGATGCTAAGCACCGGGGCCCCCAACCTGATCAAGAACTAAAACAATGTTCTGAACAGTAATAGAGGGATGAGAAGAAGGAATTTAACTGGAACATTCGAACATTTTTGAAATACAAAAAATTTACAGATATAATATAGTTTAGCGCAAGTGTGCAATACATTATAAACATAAAGTAGGGCCATTTACCTCACCTTCTAGGTTAAATTGCATATATTACATTCTTAATTCATACTATAAAAGGTTTGATATTGTTAGATATAATCATGTCCATGCCAAGGAAATATCCCTCTGGGTGTCAGGATTCGGTTTCAAAAAAGAAAATTAGCAGAATAGAAAAAAAGAAAAAAACGCTAAATTTCAAAAAGTCATGAATGTATCTGTTTTCTTGTCTACGAAGTAATTCTGGCAATAAAATTGCTTCGACTTCAGAAGTTTACAATTTTAGCTTCAACTGGCGAAGAAAGTTCCCTACAAACTTCACAATCTTGCAATAAAAGTGTAGAAATTGTGAAAATTTTTAAAGAACCGTAAGTTTATACAAATATGACTGAATTAGAAAATGCCGACGAAAATGGCAATAACAAATGTGATCAAGTGCACATAAGTGATTCAGGTTTTTTGACTAAGCATAATAATTGATTAGTTTAAAATGTTTTGTTTTAAAAACAGACCTGTACAACACAAAGGAATTTTTTATAAGAGTGCTAAAGGTACATTAATTTCCGTTACTCGCTACTTTTTAATAAAAGTGCCAAATGGTGAAATGTAGCTTCGCAGCTGGTTGATTTATTCAAAAACGCAAGACTCGGCATTTTGTTTTCACTGTACGTTATTTCCAGAGAAAATGAAGAATCTACACGATTTATAGGTGGATATAATAACTGGAGAAAGTTATTAACTGCAATTCAAGATCATGAGCGTTCTATTTGTCTTAATTCATTTATTGTTTGGAAAGAATTACTGAAATGACTAAATTTATGTTCGGCTATTGATAGAACAAATCAAGTAAATAGAAGTAAGGAAATCGAACGACTTAAATTTCTACTTCAAAGAATTGTAGATGTGATTCCATTTTTAGCATGTAATAATCTTACACTTCGAAGAAACCATGAAATAACAGGTACGCCTAATAATAGAATTTTTAAAGTTTAATCGAAATATTAAGTAAATACGACTCTGTGCTTATGGATCACATGAACTGAATAAAAATTCCAAAAATAGAATTATGCATGATCTAGCACGTAATCACAAGAACAAATTTTTCCTGCTTTAGGAAGTGAAGTTGAACAAAATTAAAGACGATTCAAAAGTATTCACATATTATTATATCCAAATGGATTCTACTTCTGATATTTCCCATAAAAAAAAATTAAAAAAAAATTCCAAAAATAGAATTGTACATGATTTAGCTCATACATCGCAAGAACAAGTTATTTCTGCGTTACAAAATGAAGTTCTTATTAAAATTAGCCCTTATTGTGGCAAGATGCTTTTTTGAAAAAAAGCAAAAATAAAAAAATAAATAAAAAAAATGTATATAGGTAGCTTCTTTACGCTATAAAAAACATCAAAAAATAAATAAAACGTCTAGAAATGTCATGTGTTTAATAAAACTAAGTTAAAAATTATTTTATAGTGGTAGTATATTTTTATAAAGTTGTATGTATGGTATACTATACAAAATGAACATAAGGGTTAAAGATGATACAAAAGTAGTCACGTATTACAGTATCCAAATGAATTCTACTTCTGGTATTTCCCATAAAGAACAAATTTCTGTCTTTATTAGGTATATAAATTTTAAAGAGAAAAGATTAAATATAAATGAATCATTTATAGCGTTTATTGAAGTAACTAACTGATGTGACTGGAGAAGGACTAGCAAAAGCTCTATTGGAAATATTAAGTGGACTTGATTTAGATATTATGGCGTGTAGTGGACAGGCATACGACAACGGTAGCAACATGAAAGGGAAATATAAAGGTGTACAATCTAGAATAATTGCTCTAAACCCTCATGTGATTTATGTGCCTTGCCTATGACACTCTTTCACTTTATTAATTTGTGACGCCGCTTCCAGCAGTATATATTGCAATTTTTGGGGGATATTGCGATGTTTATAATGCTTATTTTCGGCATTTAAAAAAAGATGGGAAATTCTACGAAAGCATTTAAATATTACTCTTAAACCATTATGCGATATTCGTTGGGAAGCTAAAATAGATACGGTTAAAGCAGTGTATATACAGTTTGAACAAACTTGTAATGCCCTAAAAGAATTTATTGATGTAAGTAACAGTAATACAACGGTATACGAAGCTAAAAGTTTATTGGATTCCATACAAGAAATGACATTTATTTTATATTTAATAGTATAATTTACAATATTGTCCAAAATTAGCACTATCAAAAAACTATTGCAAATAAAATCAATTGTTCTCGACTGGGCATTTTATTTAGTCAATAAAATTAAAACTGAAACCCAAAATTATAGAACAAAATGTAACTCATTTTTAGATTAAGCAAAAGCGATAGCACGTAATTTGAATCTTTCAAACTCTTTTCCTGAAAAACGAATTCAGAATAGAGGAAAATTATATTTCGTAAAATTATAGAATAGTTGAGGAATTTAAATGTTAGTTTTTAATTCTGTAACAGATTCTGTTATTGTATAGATAGAAAATAGATTTAACCCTTTATACTGGGAGGGTACCTTGCCATTCATCATTCAAGACGGGGCATCATGTTGGAAGTTTTATTTATTTATTTTTCAATTTTGATTGTTAAAAACACTTACAGAAAGGTAAAAAGATATAGATTGCATTTTCAGAGAAGTTCAATTTAAAGCAATCATATATATTTATTTTTCGGAACAATAAACTAGCCCTTGTATTAGGTAAATAATCCTCCATCGAATTACTTTTCCTAGTGCAAAGGGCTAAAAGTATTTCAAATCAATCAATGATATAAAAACTTTAGAAAAACATGAATTAGAAAAAGGTTACAAAAACTTTGTAACGTTTTACAATAACGATGTAGATGAAAACTTAATACAAATAATTGGTTTGCTATGGAATTTGATTTTGAATGACAAGGATGTAAATAATGCACAAGACATATTGCAATAAAAACTAATTAATAATTATAAGGATTTATTTCTAAATGCATTAACTGTGTTAAAATATTTCCTTATATTGCCAGTGTTTTTTCTGTCATTTAAAATTAATAATCATCTTTGGTCAAGCATGTGTGCATAACGCTTAAATGCACTTACTATATTAAGCATCGGAAAAGAAATTGCAAAAATTTTTAATTTTCCTGAAATAATTAATAGCAAAAACAAAATCGCGAATTAAATAAACATGCAATAGTAATATGAATTCGTATTTTTCTTTTCTTTTTTTTTGTTACTTAGATAAAAATTTTAGGCACCAAATGGATTTTTGCACCCGGGCCCCTTTATACAGAAAGCCGGCTCTGCACATTTGACACAAAACACGAAGACATAAACGCGCGCATCTCAATAGAACAGCATCACATCTCATTATAATAACAATCGCAGTGCACTATGGGATGCGTACCTAATCAGGTATCGCCATCTATTGTCCGAAAGAGAAGATAGAGTAATGCAACCGCTACAATTGTAACCTTTCCCTTTATTTGCTTCCATGTTATCACTCGGAATGTTTATTAAATTTTGTATCATTCTTTAAAAATTATTAATAAGTTATGAAAAAACTCACCATTCGATGTTTTTTAATATTTTTTTGCTACTACTACCTGTAAGCAGGACATCGGATATAGCATGAACAGAAGAATGTTTAAATTTCTTTTCTAACATTTTTCCCCATTTCCGAAAAAGTTTGTTCGTTTTATTTGTACTTTCAAAAATCAAATCGTAGCCATAAATATTAACAAAAGTGAAAATAATTTTGCTTGAGAATTCCGAATGTTTCCAAAACTGGTGCAAAAATTTTTGAGATTCACTCAAGAGTCCAATCTCACATTTCCCTTCTTATGATTGAAATCTAATGCGATATTTTCTATACAGCATTTTCAACGAGAAAAACCGATAAATTTTTCTTTTTTTAAAAAAACGTCTTGTTTCTTAACATTTAAAGCCTGAGAATCTTCTTTTATAATTAATTTAGGTTTGGAATTTACAATGCATGTTCTTGATGTGATGAAATTTAATTTCAACTTCATAACACCGATACTACTAAAATGTGTATATTAATTGCAGGAAGTATTTTCCACTCCACAATTAACAGGATTTTAAAGTTCCATATTTAATTTCATAATTTGGTTTTTTTGAGATGGAATGTTTGAATTGGTCTGTCTGTCTGTCAGTCACACAGATACTGGCTCACTCACATATACGTTTGTATCCCACACACATACACAAGAGATATATTTTCTAGTAACTGAACAGACGATGAATTCTTTAAAAGATTTATTTATTTTCCTCGCGATGTTTAAGCGAAACTTTCAATTTCTGATATTTTAAAAAGATTTTTATTATTATATCCATAATCCGTATGAGAGCAATACGGGAGAGAAAGCAGCTCATAGCTCAGAAGGGCTTTATAAGGCTGAATACTATGGAAAAGGGATTGCACGTGAACAGTTATTATCAATTAAAGTTAGATGTTAGATAACCGTGTTTTGTCTCCGACATGCATAAGAAAAACAAAGTTCATGCGACTCAAAAATCAAGTAAAAATGTCAGTCTCGAATTTCATAAGAGTAAACAAAATAATTTTAAAGACATTGAAAAATCAAATTTTTACACACACACACACAT
The DNA here is from genome assembly GCF_947563725.1 of Argiope bruennichi. Classification (NCBI taxonomy): domain Eukaryota; kingdom Metazoa; phylum Arthropoda; class Arachnida; order Araneae; family Araneidae; genus Argiope; species Argiope bruennichi. The sequence goes on from NC_079156.1 coordinate 114,018,490, forward strand.
ACATACATATTGAAATAATACATCTTACTTTTATTTTACTTAATCATACTTTTTAAATTGAAAAATTTTCTAAAATTGATTGAAAAATAAATTTTGAATCTCCATGAGCAAGGCTATTTGAAAATTTTTTTAAAGCATTTAATAATAATAATAAATTTTTTTTAATGAAGATTTTTTTAAAGCATTTAAATCACCAAAATAAACTGATTCAAATTCCTATAAAAATCTCCAATAAATTGATGAACAGTAAACGCATTTGGAATGTTAATGCTGGTTAACCGAGCTTCCAAAATTTATTAATGCATAAACACAAACAGTTTTTAAAAAAGAAAATTTATTTTAGGACATTCAAAATGTTTACACAAAACCTCTAAATAATATTCTTTGTCATACACAAAAAAGCTGCCACGAAATAAAATATATTTCGAAAAACTATAATACATTTTTTTAAATATGTCAAAAACATGGAATATTTACAAATTTACATTTCATTCAGCAGTTAATAACAAGTATGTGATATTTTTTTTTTTTTCCCTAAATGAAGTTTTTTTTTTTTTTTTTTCTTCTTTCAAAACAACAATTTTCAGAAAAAATATTTTCTAAAAATCAAGGCTCTTATTTATTAATCACAGATCATCACATCTGGTCTCCAATACTACAAGCAATAAATTACACAAGAATAACTAATCCTAGAAATACTTTCGACCAATATTAGCTATTTAACCTGTAAGAATATTTCCAATCTCAAGACTAGACAAAAAAAAACACTTATTCTTGCAATTTCTTAAAAATGATCCATACATTGCAAACACCTTTTTTTTATTAAAAAGAAACCCGAACAATGCAGCTTTAATTTCTGCATATAATTTTGTCCATACACGACCTTTCCCCAAATCAATCTCGGATTGTATTTATTCTTTCAATTTTTAACAGTTGTGACTCATACGCAAGCAGTGAGGAATTGCAGGACCTCTAAATTTTTCAATGTATAAACAATGTAATATTGCACGCTATTTTCAAATTCCTTAACCATCTAATAGCGTTCTTTTTAAAGTGAAAGGAAAGGTAATTCAATGGAAAACACCAAATAGGGATAGACTACTCTTCAAAGACAGAAAATACTTTCAATCGCAGCGCATACACAGAAACAAAGTGCATTTGCTCCGTTTTAGAATTTGTGATGAAACAGCGCTGTCAAAACAGCAATATTAACTTCCACTACTAGGCATGTGCAGTAATAACGCGATCCTTTTGCTCCATAATAATGCCTCAAATACAACCCTTCCTTTCCTGAAGCATTAAAATTGGATTTTAAATGCTTTTCTGCAGCAGAAAAATGGTAAAATTTGATTATAAATAAAACAATGAAGAAAAATTAATATAAGTATATACTACTACATTTTTCCATAAATAAATACAGGTATTTGATCTATACAAATATTTATATATTTTTTTTAATTTCAAATTTGTTACTGCTCAGCCAGTTTTGTAAATCTTTAAAAATTGGAGTAAAGAATGCAAGAAAAATAATTCAAAACAGTTTCATTTTTAATTAAAAATCAGTATTTTCTTTTAAAACTTACCTACAACAACTTAAAAATCTTGTTATTCGTTTTATTTATTGAAAATTAATTTAAAAAAAAAGCAAAATTTAAGGGGTGCTGGGAGACTATAATTATAGTCACAGTATTTCCACAGTTAAAATGCATGAGCCACAACTAATTATATAATTAATGAATCCTGCTCCCAAAATTAATTAAAATTCTTATTTAAAATTCACATTGTTATCACCTTATGTCAGAATTGATATTTTTTTTTTTAAAGGCATAAGGTAAAATTTTTTTTTGGAAAAAAAAAAAAAAAAATTAAGGACAAATTTACATGAATCTGAGGTTGGAATTCTTACCTTTAATTTTTAAAATACAATAATTAGAAAAAATATTTTTCAATCACAACCTACTCACAAATTTATAAATCAGTTTTCACAAGAACAGAATTTTTTTAAGCACATTATATATCAATATTTAAAGATAATATAAAAATTGAATCACATACATTCCATTTTACAGAATTGCAATACATATATTTGTGCAATATACAAGACAATCACTGGAGAACTGCATTTTCACAACCACTTTACATGAAAATATAAATGGTGAGACAGGAATAATAATAAATTAAAAATTGCATCCATTTTAAAAAAAGTGCAATTTTAAATACAAACAATTTTTTGAGATTAACAATTACTTATTATATGATACACAAGTATATTATTTCTGGAGTAACGAATTTAAATGTTATATCTACATATGAATGAAAAAGCATATAAAACACATCTGGAAAATAAAATATATTAGAAATCTGGCAAGGATTTTAATAAATTGGCATCAATTATGCAACTCAGTATAAAATTCTAAATTACTTTTTAAACTTTGAAATTAAAGATAATCCTTCATTTTCAACCACTTTATCACACTAAATTATAATTCAACTAAAAGTATCAAATTAACAAAAAGATAATTACTTAATGATAAAATTGGATATTTAGTTACAGAATTGGACATTAACTAGTCTAAGATATTAAATCTAGATACACACAAAAAGGATAAAAATATATTAAAAAAATATGCCTAAAATTTTTTTGAATTGAATCAATCCATCTCTTTTTTAATTCTTTGTTTTTGATAACAAGCACTTTTTAGGAATCTAAATATAACATTATAGGCATAATGTATTGGGCCTATACTGTAAAAACTAATTTAACTCAAAGCAAGAACTTCACAGAATACAATTTATCTTTCCATCACACCATCCATAAAAGGCTATAAAAAAATTAAAAATCATGCAAATGCAATAAATACTTTAAACATTATTAAATTTTAGGTTTTCTAAAGGTAATTAAACTGCACAATAAATAAAAATAAGATCAGTTAATTACTAATTTTTTCAAAAATAACTGAACAAATGTCATGAAACTAAAGAATATCTTACTACTTCATTAATAATATTAAATTATATTGTATTCATTATATTATTTATAATTACATAGGGCATATCAAATAATATTTTTTATTATAGAAAATAATATTAAAAAATTTTAAGATTTCCTAAAATTTTTTACTACACATGCCTTTCTGAAACATACAATAGATAAAAATTTTGGATTTAAATCAGAATTAGTTATAAATTTTTATCCAAAAATGTTCAAACTAACTTAAAGATTCCTAAGCTTGGTTTCAAAATCGAACTGCTTATTTAAGTGCATGCACATAAAGTAAAAAGCATGTGAAGATTTTTAAAAGTAAATTTCCATAAAAATGCAAAAAGTAAAAGAAAATCTTACATGGTGCTTAAATGTAACTAATTTCTAGAAACAAAATTAAATGATAACTTTAGGCACATTTGAAAGTATTTCCAATTTCTGTTAAAATAATATTACTCTTAAATTCAAATGATGAAACATCAGTAAAATATATTGATTTTAAAAATAAATAATATCTCTCAAATATATTAACATATATCACAAAACGGAAATAAACATTTGATATCTGAAAACTAAACAAATATCTCACTATTATTCAGTCTAAATTTACAGAAGGTTCCATTATATACAATAATATTAGTGAACTGGAAATTATAGAGAGCAATTATTGCTTTACATTTCAGGCAATAATAATAAAAAAAAAATCAAGTAAAATAATAACATGTCAATACAACACTATAAAGGAAAAAAAAAAAAAAAAATTGAGAATATAAAATGGAATAACTACCAACAAGCTGATCACATGCAATATTCTAATTACAAACTTATATTTCAGATTTAAAAATTAAAATGCTCCTGATAAACTGATTATCAAATAAAGCATATTCAAATATTTTCTAATAACTGGGTCTTTGAAAGACCATTCAAATTTACAAAATAAATAAATGCACTAATACCTTTAAGTAAAAATTTCAATAAAATTACTGCAATAAAAAAACTTTTTAAAAGCAGACAAAGAAATGAACATAATATTCAACTCAAAAACTTAAACAAAACTTAAAATATAAAAGTAACTACAAAAATTTTTGATTCACGATAAATAAGAATTACAAACTTATTTAAGTAAATAATAAATACATTAATAAACTTCATTTGTTAAGCCATAAAAAATTCTAAAAACTTTACATAAGGAACTTTATTTAAAATAAGTATAATAAAACATACGATAAGATTACTTAATATATATATATTTAACTGTCCAAGGCTCTTAAAATTCTAAAGCATTATAAAATATATATACAATTCAGATTGATGGTTCAAGAATAACACATATTGCATAGATAGGCCATCATTTTATGATTATAGGTACTTATTTTGGAATGTTAACAATAGAAGATGAAAAACATAAAATCACCACATTCATCTTTGTAAGTGCAATGTTTTTTTTTGTACGTACTCTTTAGGTTTTCCTAGCAATTGCACTGTATTCTTCAATATCTGATTCACTTCCATCATCACCGTCCGCATCACTTTCTTCCAGTGAGACACGATCAAAACCTTTGTGAGGATTCAGAAGGCTTCCCAAATTGAATTTATCCTGAGGATGAGGAGTTTTATAACCGCCCCACCAACCTTTCAGGTTACCAAAATAGGACTGCTGGAATTTACCTATAAATACAATTGAATTAATAAAATTAAGAGTACTTTTGTATCAACTGCATGTCATTGGAAAATTTTTGGTTTTAGTAGTTTTTGGTTATGTTACTGGCAAATATAATCAGCAGATTAACACATCTGCGCACTTAACAAGCTTCTAGGGCCCACACATTTTTGAATGTTCTAAGAAGCATGGTTGGCAAGCAATAGGATGTATACATGCACATTTTTAATTTTCATGTGGTATTATATTTACATAAAGTATTCTTACATATTACTTTATATTTTATACATCAATTTATTATATAAGATTTTTTACATTTTAAAAAGTTGTTTCCTTACAAATTAAAACAAGAACTTTGAAACAACAAAATGTACAATAATAAAACACTTTATAATGTACGGTAAACGATTGACAAACATCTACTGGCTATACTAACTGATTGTTTCCACATGCTTGGAATATCAGCATTCAGTTATTTTGCTAATCATTTGTCATAAGAATGTGTAATGCTTTGTTACCCTGGTAACGTAACAAAAATATTTGCCTCTGCAATTCAGCATGCTAAAAACAGAAATTTCGTGACCCATACACAATGTGTTTATATAACATCATTAGCGATTTTTTAATGATTAATTACTGGTTGCAATAAACACAACATCTTTGGCAATTAATCACTGACATGTGGCTAATTCATGTACGAAATTCAGTTATTAAAAACACACTTTCACTATTGTATTAAAAAGTAATGTATTACTGTAATAAATATTTGATTATTGCAATTTACTGTATTTTGATTACTGTAATAAATATTTCTTATAGGAATGATATTTAGTTCAATTGTCCCAACAACATTATTTTGATGATTATCTATTGATAAATAGGCTCTTTAGAACTCTTAAACCACACCTCATTCAAAAGTTTGAATATATAAGATGAAATAATTTTAATGGGCTTGAATCAGTAAAGGATATTTGTAAGGGGTGTAAAAATTTCAGCCATACTTGTAGAGGGGCCATCTGCCGAATCGGGATAGAAATGTTAAAAAAGTAACATGTTCATTTCTTCATAATTACATTATGACTGAAAACAAAGATAATTGTAATTAGAAGAACTTGACTCACCATACTGTAGAATAACTCACAGAATAAGTAAGATGATTATGTTTTAATGCAAAAAAAGATGACTTTAAGAACATATTACTGATGCAAAGGTAAACTACGAAATACATAAAATCTGATACTTAGCCATAGAATATCAAACTATATGTTTTTAATTAACATTTTATATAACAAACTATGTGTTTTTAATACAATGCAACTGTTATTTGTTAAATATGTAATGAAATTCAAATTCAAGACATTACCAATATATACATTATTTCTAAAGAAATCTTTAGAGAAAAAAGGGAGGGAAAAAAAAAACTTTTCATAATGCATTGTATTAATGATATTATACAGGATAAATAAATTTTGTGGTTAAAAAAATATTCACAATATCATTGCTGAACAATGCCATATTCTTTTACACTTTTATATCAGAAAAGAATATATATATATATATATATATATATATATATATATATATATATATATATATATATATATATATATATATATATATATATATATATATATTAAATAATTTTTCCCATCATTTTTTTTAAATGAAATTACTAAAGGTTTGTCTGATATAGACTATCTGTGGTTGGATGAGCCTCAGATGCCTCTTCATTCAAACAACTGATTTAACATTTTTTTAAATTTTTATTTATTTATTACATTTCTAATTAAAGTGTTTCAAAGTTATACCACTAACATGATGCAATTCTCCAAAGATCTAATGTTAGCTGTTATTACATAAACTTCCAGTCTTTTATTCCAAAATGATCATGGATTCATACCCTCTAACATTGGTTACTCAGTCTTCAATAGCAATTCTTACAGATATGTTACATTTAACAAAGTACCAACAAATTATTGAAAAATAGACATTTCCAAAGAATTTTAATCAATTAAAACAAATATTTTCAAACATTATTCACAATTATTTAACAAACATTTATTATTGACTAAATTTATAAGTTAAGTAATTTTTAACCCCCCCCACCCACAAAATATGATTTTGTTGATCAAACAAGTTATTTATTAGACATCAATATTTTTTTTCATTAAATAACAAGAACTTTTGCTTTTTTTAATAAACTACCATGTACATTTTGGTATTGAGGAACGACTGCAGCGTTTTACATTTATGCTGGAATAAATTTTCATTTTTTTTCGCTAACCGTGCTAAAAATTCTTTCATTAATGGCATTACTCTGAGCATGGTGTCAAGAAGAAGGTATTTTTAGCAATATTTTTGTAATTCTTGGTTTACGTAATATCCGTTTATTGTAGCTTTCTGTAGTTTATCACTATATATCCATAATGCAGTAATTATTACCAATAACAGAAACTCCATAGCAGTTGGAGGATATGTGGATTAAAATAATCTAAATTGCTGATTTAAGATCAGCATTTAGGCTTTTCATTCCCCAGTAGTCCACATATATAATATTAAACCGAATTCACAATATTCGTATAATATTTTTCAATATTGAAAAATATAATATTGCACAATATGAAGCAAAAAGAATTTCAATGCTGTCTGAAATACTTGTTAATTCTTTTCACAAATGCTCATACCAACAAAACTACATATAAATAAATATATTAAACTTATAATTATGCAATTTATAAATTTTAAACTCGCCTCTTCTTTTGAGCCTTAGGAATACAGTCACCAAGACTAAACAAAGAATGGGTATTGCTAAGAGGCACATGATAATAATTGAAGTTTGAAACCGAGAGGAATCATCATCAGATGTTGCTTTAGTGTCTTCCGATTTGTCTTGAGTTAGAGGAACAACATGACTTTTGACAGCAGCATGCGATGTAGATTCGTCATGAGTTTTGACTCCTGGAACATCCAAGACCTTCTTCGTTGATTTGTGGTATACTAAAAAAGAAAACATTTGAATTGCACAACTGACAAAAATCGAACACCTAAATTAGTTGTTTACAATTTCATAAAGCAAAATATGATATTTTCTAACAAACCTTAAATAAAAAAAAAACATTTTTTAAGAGAAATTTTCTTTAAAAAATTAAAATTGACAGAAATAACTTCTATATTATCAAGTGGGAGTAAAATATATTAGTGGTTACTTAGTTATAAATCTAAAATATTTCATCTAAATGAAATTTAAGAGAAAATTTGGTTTTCAGGAACAAGAGATTTTTAGAAAACTCACTCTTAATACAAAAGTAGTGATATTAAAGGAGAGAAACAATTACCTCTCAAAAATTTCCATACAAGATTTGGTCCTATCTCACAGACATATGCCTCATCACCATCTGGTAGCACAGCAATATCATGAGGCCTTGTAAAAGTCTAAAATAAAATACAAGAAATCAAGTAATTAAACACAAAAAATTAGAAAAACAAAATATTTATGAATTTAGTCTACATCTTGTTTTATGATAAAATTGTTTCTTTTAAAATAAATTCTTGCTTATTGTCATGAAATTGGAGGTTTCAAACATGTAAGATTCTTATATCAGACTATTGCCATGACAAGCAAAAATTTTTACCTTTCTTTCTGTATTTAATACAATTAAGATCTCAATAATCATTATTAATTTGACAAATGTATACATAATATAAATTAAATTTAGTCAACTCAATTTGTGCAATTTTTATATAAATATAAATTTCATGTGTAAATTCTAAAGGGATACTTTCAGCCATCGAAAAGCAAATGCATTTTTACAAAATTTTTCTTAGTAGTAATATTCTTTGTTCAGTGAAACATTGATTTTTTTTCTGCTTATATGAAAATGATATGAATTCAGCAAGTCTTGCATTTAATTTTTAAGCTTTAGTTTACTATGTTTTTAAAGGAAATACTTAAAAAAAATAAGAAAGAAAGGAAGGGTTGGAAACATAAAATCACCTTTTATTTAACATATAAAATAATTGTTATACACATAAAAAAATGCTTTTTAAAATTAACAGAATAACAGTATTTGCATTCTTGATACAATCACAAATATAAACTTTAATTTTTTCTATAAATAATTTGTTTGATTCTTGGAATCAGAGTTTTAAATAATAACTTTGCATATTTTGAAAGATCAAATACCTGTCATATGCATTCTCAATAAATAATGTTTTCTTGTAAACATTCTATTTTTTTTTTTTTTGGCTATATTCTTAATACAGAGAAAATGATGCAATTTAGGAGTCATCTTTGAAAGGGATTTTCATCAACATAAATTCAACATTCTTGTTCATCTCTATTATTTAAGATATATAAAACTTTTTTCAAATAATGTTTGGAAAATTTTCAGCAAGATACTTTTGCACTTGAATAAGTTCTTACCCCAGATTTTGGAGCAAAGACATTCAACAATCTTTGATCAGTAATGTTAAACACAAATGCTCGAACCATGTGATCTTTCTGGATGGCTTCACCACAAACAGCTAAAAGAAGACCTGCAAATAAATTTCAGTAATTTAGAAGAGACGATAATGATTCATTAGTAGTTAATTTTTTAGGAGTTAGGTAAAAACAATTCATTGTTTAAAATGGTGCACTCTTGAGAAAGAAAGTTTGATTTCTTTCAGAATAATTTCCAATTTTTTTTTTTTTTAAATCTTAAAATTTTTAAGTTGTAAATTTTTATAATGAGCATATTTTTTTTAGTAAACATACTCTTAGCAAACAAATCAATCAAATTTTGGATTTTGTGAGGACAGCATAGCTTTGTTTACATAGGAAATAAGAACCACAATACTTCTCTTCACACCAAGCCAGTGCAAGAAGCCACAATAATTGCAAATCACTGAACTTGTCTAACGGTGCCTCTGAAGTGCATTCCCAACTCGTTGATCCAAAATAATTTCTTTTTTTCTATAACCATACTGCATTTTTTGACCATTCTTCTAATAAAGTTTGAAGTTAAACAATTAACAATTTGAAATTAATAACTCACCTTTATCTTGAGAGTAAGCTATTGAATATAAAGTTCCTCCAAACTCTGCTCTTTGAATCTGAAATCGGAATCGGCCAGAAACCATAGTAAAGCACTGGATTCTTCCATTTTCTCTATCAGCCACACAAACCAGATCTCTGTCCTCCAGCAGTACAACTTTGTGAGGAATTCTAAAACTGCCAACAGGCGGATTCCCTAGAACATTGGATAGGGAAGATTTGAGGACTCCTAAAATATTTGAAAAATAATTCTTTTTTATGCATGGTTTTATGGCATATTTTTTATTTCATTTAGTCTGTTAGCAGTATACCTCCACCAAACAGTCAAAAGCCATCTTTTTTCACACAGTGAAATTAATTATATCTTTGTTCCACATCAGAAAATCCTTAATACAAAATAAAGATTTAACTAATTAAATAATGAAGATAGAATGCCATATAGCAGCTGTTTTGTAAGTGTACATCTTTACAATACCACAGTTAAACAACAGCTTTCACCAGAATATAAAAACTTATGAAATCCATCATTGAATACAAACCTTACTAGGATAAAAATGAGGGTGTCTTGTCTCATACTGCATAGTTTTAGCTGTATTCACTAATCATGCTAAAAACCTATGTGTTTTTGTTGATATTTATATATATATATGGAGATTTCATTTCACCATTATATATATAAAAGTTTATACAGTTGCCAAAAATGAACATGAAATTACAAGCATGCTTAGATATATGCCATAATAATTGGAGTAATCACAATAATAATAATTTTAATAATCTCCCCCAACAATGGCAATTTTATTATTTCTAAATAGTTTTTTTTACTGTTAACCACAGCTATTTTTAAATAGTATTTACACATAAAACTTCTAAATAAATCCAAACACTTTTGCTAAAAGGTAAATTGCAATATTTATATATTATATTTATCTATAGATTACAAAAGCATAAAAAGCAAAATTAAGTGGAATCACAGATATCCCATTTCTATACTAACCAAAGAAAAAAATTACATCATCAGATTTTCTGAATTAAATTTCTTTGTAATAAGCAAACTAAAATCTTATTTGCACCAATGTTTCAAATAAAGCATTAAAAGTTCTTAATTTTACTGCAGTGCATTTTCTATGTAACAATCTTTCAGCTATAAATGGAGATTTCTCAAATATAATTATGTTCAACAATCAACTCCTCTAACTGATATTAGTGTAAAGGGGGGGGGGGGAGTAATTATAATATACAAAAATAGATTTTAAGAGATGCATGTTTTTGCCTTACTTTCAAACATATTATCTTGTTTTCCCCACTGACTCAAGTATTTGCCATCAGATGAAAATCGCACAATTCTAGAATTGCAATACCTAAAAGAGAAGAAACAAAATTAATTAGAAATGTCAAAATTGATAATAAAAAGCAGCGTATTGTACAAAAATCTTGTCAATATATCAGTAATAGAATAAAGGGTTTTAATATTAATTAATAAAAATCCATGAAAAATTAAAATTTCTTTAGGGAGTATAATTACGACAATAAAACAATAAGTTAATAGTTGCATTATTATGTGTGATATTAAAATGAAATGATATAAATTATACATAGTTTATTCAAACAATTGAATGCAACAATGCTGGCAATTATTCTATAATATAATTTCTATAATCTACTCAAAGAAATCTGTGGTTGTCCACTAATTCATTTAAATTCTGTTTTTTTTTAAAGTTGGTATTAAAATTTTAACTTTCTTCTTTTGATGATGAAATGTTCTGACAGTAGTAATGTCTTAAACAAGTTTTAAAAATTCAATAAAATGCTAACTCAGAATTAATATTGCTATGAAAATGTGTTCTTAACGGTTAAAAGTCTGAAACTGCTTGCATTAAACACTATTTCTTAAAATTCTTGTTCATTTTGTCTTTCAACATCATATAATGTATTTTATATGTAATATTATTTAAAGTAACTATTATAATTCTATTACTTTGCTTGCCATTCTAGGGAAAATAAGGTCATTTCTTGCTAGATCTAATGACAGAATAAATTCAAAATTTTCAATGTATTTCAAACTGAAAAGAAATTCTCAATATCAAATGAGAATGCCAAAAAAAGCTAGGTTTGTTCTGATACGAGAGATATTTAAATTGAAAGGTGTCTGGTAGAAAATCTTGGTTCAAAACTAGATGCAAGTAAAATGACTAATTTTAAATTAGTTGTGAGGTATAGATAGAAAACAATTATAAATATATCTTAATCAATAGCGAAAATTTTATTTATTTATATTGCATTTTATAATATGCAAAATATTTCGTCAATTTTATTTATTGATATATAGGCTTGCTTTTTGAACATTTACAATCAATTTCTTGCTTTCACACCAAACTGATTTCTCAGCAAAGCATTCACTTCTCAAAAATATTTACCACACCATAAATGCCATAATCAATCATACCATTCTGTTAAGAAAATGCTATTAGATAAATTTAATAGCAAAGTAGTAATAGAGAGAAAAATGATGACTTCAAGAAAAACTATACAGATCTGCAGGCACACACATAAAATATATATATATATATATATAAGCAGATAATTCTTAAAGCTGAAGGCAGGTTCGAAGACAGTGAAGACACATTGGATTTTTTAATTCTCTTTAATATCCATCCCGGGAAGGCATAATTATTTACAAGCAGAGACATGGACCAGGCACGTCCACCACAATGCGGCACAAAAGCAGAAGCGAGAGAAGAACGAAATAAACTATCCCTGGTCTTGTATAACATGAGATTTCCGCCACATGTTGACCTTTGAGAAGGGCAAATGAGGGATCATTTTCACTAGGCATATGGAACTAATGGCGCATGTTTTTACAAAGCTTTAGTTGAATTAATTGAACAAAAAAAGTGGAATGAGATCAGGAAATAAGAGAATATTTTAGAATAACTTTGACACAGGCTGAATTAGGCTAAAAATTTAGGACATTAATTAGGATTATATTGTTTTAAAATTTCATTACATATTATATATTATACACAATAATAACAAAAAAAAAGTAGATAAACATTAATGAACAGACCTGCAGACCATTGTTTTTAGTGATAAGAAGACATTTAAAATAAATATTAAACTATATAGAGCTATGAATAAGAAAACTGATTATATAGCTTAATACAGTCTAAGAAAAATTTGATTTAAATGTATTTGGTCCATCATTTGATTCTGAAATATTATAAGTGGGAATTAACTAATTTGTATGCTACAAAATCTAATTCTTTCCTTTAGTCTTTTGAATTTCTAGTTAATATAATGTTAATATACTAAGGTATTTGAATTTATTTTAATTAAAAAAGTCTATTGATTAAATTGCTTTTATTTATGTATTGTTTTCAACACCATAAATACCTACATTTTTTTTGTCCTTCAAGACAATGCAAAAGATACTTTTTTAAGGCCCGGAATTAATTCAAATACTAACTGCTGTACAATGGAGTAAGGGAATAAAATCAAACAATAACCAAAAAAGCAATAAAAATTCTTCACTCTTTAAAATATCTTTGAATACATTTTGTATGAATTAATTGCTTATTAAGAAATGTTGTTGCACAACTACTGAACTCAAAAAGAAGTATATTGTCTATTAAAATTGTTAATTTAATGAAATTATTATTTTTAAATTATTAATTTAATACAAATTACTAACACTTTATATATTAAATTTATTATTAAACATTAAACCATTTAAATAGCAAAATGAAATATTTGCTGCTTTGTTTAGTGTAATAATTGACATTTTCTGTAGTTAAACTGATTTTGAAATCCAATTTTTCTACACAAAATTTCTGAATTAAATACATTTTTACAGTGACGTCAGATTCAAACTAAGTAATTTCCTGTGCATCTATAATGCAAAGAGTAGCTTATCACTTATTTATATCAGTATTAGTAAAAACCGACATGAAGTATGTACAATTTTTGAAAAACATATAAAATAGTAATAATAATAAAAAGAAATGTTTAATAGATTACCCATCAGCAATATAAATATCTCCAGTTTTACTAACTGCAACACTAGCAGGTTTGCAAAAATGTCTATTATCATTTCCAGGGACAAATTTTTCACCAAGGATTAAAGCAGGCTTCTTAAGATCGTTTGCAGCAAATTGGAATACCTGAAGAAAGGGAGGAGAGGAAATCAAATAATACAACTAACAAACAAAAATCTTTAATGATATAATTTATAATTTTTTACTAAATTTTTATGTAGAAAAATTAACCACCTTCATAAAAAAAGATTAAATCAGGAAAACAGAACAGACCAAAACGGAATTAAGAGAACATTGTATGTCATATTAAAAGACGATTCAAATGTCTAGTAGGTAGTATTATAGCATGAGAGTGCTTTTAACTTGTTTCGAACAACTTTATTTCATTTAAAAAAATTTCTCTTCATTATAGCAGCAATATTGTGCATGCAAACAATATTATTTATAAAATTTTTATAAATTTATAAATTTTATAAAAATTGCTGTAAAAAAATTGTACAAAAATAAAATTGGTATCCCCCAAAAGTTTATTATTTCTTTTTAAAGTAATGGAAAGATAATTTTTGCACTATAATATCCTATAAAGTTATAAAGACTAAAAGTTTTGAATATTTTTTTTTATTATTAAAATCTATTATTTTGAAAAATAACTTTTTAATAAACATCTATTCCCAAGCAAAATAACCAAAGCCAATTTTGTCAGCTCTAGATCTAACACTCTTCCAAATATTTTGAGAATTCTTCCATCTGGCATGTCATAATTGATAAATAGCAAGCTTACAAATATTATTATGTTGAAATGAATTTGAAAAAATATGAAAGTTCTAAGATATTTGTTAGAAATTAATCTTCATTTATTTAAATATCGATTTCTGACCTAAAGTATCAAAAATAGAGTTACCTGATGCATGGCTACATCTGTTACCCAAAAACTTCCATCAGTGTTAATAAACAAACCATGTGGCATGTAAAACCTAAGAGAATAAGGCACAAAGTTTTAAAAAAATATAAAAAAGCAATTAACTAAAAAATACACATTAAAAGATAATAGTTAAAATAATTTATATATTGAAATGTTTGTTAGGCTAATAAAATTAATTTAATTAAATTATAAATTAAACCAAATTAAAAAAAAGTTAGCCATTTTTTTGGGGTGGAAGGGGGGAGCAGATTCCATAACTGAAACTACAAACAATCAATGAAAAGTTATGAATCAATTCAAAGGAAATAAAATATCACATCTATATGATTTACAAATAGAGGTTTTGTATTGTTTTTACAAGACATATGTTTAATTGTATTTTGCAAAAATTATTATTTTTGATTATTATCATCGATGCTTCATTTTTCTTCTCTTCCTAACTTCGAAGAATTTTGAATAGATTTGAATAATTAGCAAAGTCAATGTTTATGAAAATATTAATAAAACTTTAAAAATATTAAAATCATGTTTTACAAATTGCAACTTTATGTTCATATTTAGAATTTATACAAAAAGGTTTTAATATATTAAAAAATACAGTTTAATCATTAAACTGAAAATAGCAAATAAATACAATACAGTAAAACTTGACATTGATGCATTTAACTTGCACATCTATACAATAAAGACCACATAAACTCCAAACTTAATTGGAAGTAAATAGTTATAAATATACCGTTTAGTGTAATTTTTACTTTATACTGCAGAAGATTTGTTATTATTTTTTTTTCTCAGTTTCTTTATTCATGAGTTTCATTTTGAGTAATGTTTTAAACAGAAAATTTTTAATTTCTTAAATAAAAAAATGTATGCATGTTTGTTTTGTTATTATTGTAAAATTTTATTTGACATATGCATGCACAATTGTTTTATTTTATTTATGAATTCCAGACAAAATGTTTGAAACAATATTTTTTAATAAAAAAGCAAACGATTTTTAAAAATAAAATAAATTATATTCTATATTAAATAAAAAATATATAAAAATAAATGATTATATCATTTAAATTAAAAAAAAAGAAGGAATATAACTTACAAGTTACTTCCCCACTGATGTAGAAGTGCGCCAGTTACTGAATCTATAGTTAGAACAGTTGATGCTTTGATAGGACCATTTTTAATTGGAAGATAATTGTTGTAGTAATCAAAGGTTCTAAAAAAGATTAAAATCATATTTATTCCTTTTACTTTAAAAAGTAGAATCTTAAAATTTAATGTAGAATGTGACTAATTTAAGTTTAATGCAGTTTTTATTCATTTAAAATTTGAAAATATTAAATTTTAAATTAAAAAAATTCTTACAGTTCATCCCACACATGATCACCGCGATGAAAGATGACAACATTTCCATCATGATCTGTAGTAACAGCAGCAACCTGGCCAAATTGCAAGTTCTTAGCTGGCCAATTATGAGCTTCTTGATACACTGTTAAAGAAAATAAAATTATAAATTTGCTGCATAATGTGAAAAAAGTAATCTAAAGCTACAACTAAAATAGTGTTTTAAGGCAAAAGAATTAATATTTTAAAAAATACCATTCTTTTTTTTCCAGCCAATGAATAACACATACCAAAGCCATTATTTTTACTTTTTAAAAAATTGGCACTTGTTTTAAATTTATCCATATATTTGGATAAACAGTGTTGTCAAATGTGTCTCTGAAAGTTATGAGCAAGTGCTCCTTCATTTGAACTAGATTTTGAAATGTAGTCAAAGACCAATATCTAAAGATAGCTTTCTTGTAGAAAAAGCAAGTATCATAAATAATAAATTACTTTTTTATAGTAGTACTTTTCTCTGAAATGGAATGCATTCCCCTATTTAACATGGATTTCTATGGGGCAAAAAAAAAAAAAAAAATCTGGCATTAAAAAAAGATTTGGAAGTGAATTACGCCCAATAAGGAAGGTGTCATTGTATTATGCCCTTCAAAGAGTTAAGGAAAGTGCTCCATAAAGTAATAAATAACATGAATTAATATGAATAAGGTCATAGCTGATGATTTAATGGAGATATCTTTCAGAATAAAGAAGATGATATAAATTATCAAGCTGTTGCTCTTTTAATAACTACCAAATATGCAAGAAATTAATCTATATCAGAGCTTTTTTTTAAAGCAGAAAACTAAAAAAATTGGAAGAGTGAAGTATATTTCAAAGTGAATGTTTCCCACTTTCCTAGAAATATATCAATTTTATAAATTAAAAATAAGGTTACAAATCGAAGAGCAACAAGTAAACAGCTGCCCATGGTCATTGGGTTGAAAGGAAGGTGTGTGTGTGTGTGGGGGGGGACTAAAAAGAGTAATTAGACTAGTAGACAAACAAATACATTTCTAAAAAAAAAAAAAAAATGCAGATTTGTATGAATTAGAAAATATTGTGACTATAGCAATAATTAGTCAAATTCTAAAATGTTTTATTCTGTTTATTACATTTCAACATATATAAACACTGAGGATTTTCTTACATGATAATGTGCACAAGCATAAATGTTCCACAATCATAAACCATAATACATTTAAAAAAAAACATGCAAAATCACAAAATAATAATAAAAAAGCATTTGCATGATATTAAGTTGAAATTGTGAAACAAATTTCACTAGTTTATTAGAAGAGGGGTCTCATATTATAGACTGCTTAGGACCTCAAAATGCCTAAATTCATTGCTGCCAAAGGGACACTGTATTCACAAAAAAATAAAATAATAAATAGTAGATAAACAATACGAGAGGTGCTCTTTTACTTAATTAATAGAACAAAATTATAATTAAATATCTGTTAGATGGGTAAAATAGCATTGAAGTTTGAAATTATTTAAGTTTTTGAAATAACTTACTGTATTCATTATTCAACAATCCAATACCATCGGGTCCAGATCCTAAAGGCAAAATGGCATTGGAAAAGGCAGAATCGGGGTTCTCGATGTTGTTATAAGTGATAGAAGATGTATGATGATGAATATTGCCAAAAGCTTGTTGTTCCATTTCAGGATTAGGAGGTAGAGGCACATCATTTCCAACAGGTAAAGTATCTATCAAAGTGTTGAACTGTGTTCCAATACAAGGAGGAGATTGACCAGCTAGGGCATTACGGTATTCTGTATAGTACATTATATACAAGTTGCACATCTCATCATTAGAAGAGGATCTAGAGAGAAATATAGTTGTAAACAGCTTGGCAAACAAAACGTAATTGATTTCTTTTAATTTAAACAAGACATTATATATAAAGGTAGTTTAAAAAAAAATTTAATGCACAATTTTTCACTTCAACTTCATTTCATTTTTGTATGCTTTATGAATTTTAGACTACACAGATCTTAGAATAGTGAATATTACAATTTTGATTTTTTTTAGTATGATATATTTTCCCATTTTAATTTCATGATGGTTTGAAAATTCTTTTAAAATAACCTAAAAATCATTCCATTTAACTAACTAAGACCCTTATTGAACTTTTTTTAGTGGTGTTTCTTTAAAACTAAACAAAGGTTTTTTTTTTAAAAAAAAGGAAAGAAAAAAAATGATAATGTGTACAAATTGGAATCTCAACTTTCATCCACTTGACCTTACTTTCTTTTTATTGATTTTATTATTATATCTTTGAACACAGTGATTACACATTATTTTTAATTACACATTCTATCTTGGTATTGCACTTGCGTGTTCTATATTTGACTTTTGCTAGCTGTTTGCATTATTATTTATATATGGTTTAGAATTTTGTAATTCTTTATTCTTTGCAGTTCCTTTTTTAAGTGATTTTTAATTGGCTTTGCGACTTGTGCTCCTTACATGTTTTTGATTAATATACTCTGTAAATGGTGTCAATCTTTGTAGTGTGCTTATTTCAAATAAATAAATAAACAAACAAACATTCTTAAATAGTTTTTAAGCATGTTTGCATGTTAAATAGTTCACACTATGCATATAGAGACAAGTAACATTTACTTACCCTATTTTAACAGAATGGCTCATATCTGATGAATTATAAGTACAGCGAGCAGCCTATGAGAAAAGTTAAAGCATAAAACAAACTATTTAAAGCACCTTTAAATAGTTTGAATAAATTCTTTGAAGTATTAATTAAAACCTGTAGCAACAATTATCATCAAAGTTTCTTTAAAAAAAAAGCTATCTTATTGTTTTAGCTACTTTTCAGAGACATTATATAATTTAAAGACTATTCAAATGGTTGAAATTATGAATAGCAGGGAAATCGTATCATTAATCAAACAGAATTTCTCTTTTCTTATAAAATAATATCTTTTTCAATCACGATGGCTTAATTGTTATTATATCATGGATAAACTCATTAATAAAGAAACAAACAAGAACAGACAATAAAACAGTGAATCTGAGGGATTAGAGGCATATGCCTTATTTACTAATGACTAGAAAAGCTGCATATGTAAGGTTGTTTTTCATCATCAAAATCCTCATTTGAAGACTAACAGATTATGGATGAGTTTAAATCACCAAAATTACACCAACAGAAGGATATCTAGCCTTTCAAATTGGATTTAAAATATATTAGGTCCAAATACATAGTTTATCTTTGATAAAATCAAATTTCCAAATTGGAACTCTATGGTTCTGATGCTGCGAATTTGCTACTAGGTCACTAAAAAGGATGAGAAATTAATATGCGGTTACAGTTTGGTAGAATAAGACAGTTGATAACATTTCTACAAAATATTAAGAAGTACATGCTTTTGTTATATATCAATTCTATTTTAGTAGTTAGAAGAGAAAATTCATAATACAATGCAAGATTCTAAATAATATATTTACAGCTTATTAATCAGTGAAAAAAAACAAAAAATTGTGATGATGACTGTAGGACAAAAGTAATGCATTTAAACAATAAGGTTAAAAAAACTTACTAATATGTCTCCATTTGTAATTGTATGCTTTCTGTTCATAGGATAGAAAGCCTAAAAGATAAAATAAAAAAAAAATATTAACACATGTATATTTATATAAATGGCATTCCTTAAAACAATTTAATAAGTATATCTAAAATGATACTTTACCAACAGATGATATTCACATACCTACAATAAGCTAACAAAAGAAAAGGGTTTATTTTCTCGTTTAGAAAGATTTATACCTGATTTTGAAGATGCAAGAAGCATTTTTTTCGTGTGTGTGATGGACATAACTTTTAATTCTCAATTTCATATATTATCGCACATTGCTAGCAGGAGAAAGTTTCAACAGGGACATAAAATGCACCAGTTCTCTGTTTGTGTCAAATCTTTGAAAGAATTAGGCTTTGAGTAGACAATAACTTTAGTATAAAAATATATGACATTTAACTAAGGAATATATAGATCTATACTTATAATGGAGTATTCCTTTTGTTAAGTAGACCCTTCTATTTTCTATTCATGTATAGCAGAATCTTGATTATCCCTTTCTAAGGCCGTGGGAAGTATGCTTCCCACCAAATTTATCAATCTTTATATGAAATTATGTAGGTTGGCATAAGTTCTGAGAAATTTTTTTAGAAAGACAGAAACTTAGATGCTTCAGTTCTTTATCTCACACAAAATGATATGTCTTGCTTTGTCACTTAATTATTAATTAACCAAATTAATTAATTAATCAAATTAAATTTATCTAATAAGATAAATGAATCCCTTTTCTTATTCTAATTTCAAGCCTAAAAATATTTTAACATAAAATGACTCCAAAAAATGGTCCTTTAAAGGGTTAACTAAAGTTTGTGTTAAATGAGAAAAAAAAAAAAAATCAATTTGAGACTTTTATTAAATAAAAATCAACAAATTTTTGAGGTAGGAGCATCAAAATTAACATTAAATTTGATTTTTACAATGAAAAGGCTGTAAAAGATCAGTATCAAAAAGTTATTCAGAAAAAAAAATAATAATAAATAAAATAACAGCAAAACTCCAATCTTAAGTACTTCAATACTGATGTGAATGAACGCTATGTATTTTAATGAAAAACTGGCACTGTACATATGTTCAATAGAAACTATATCAATGAAAGAACACAGCTAAAAAAAAGAAGGGGGGCAATAAAATATTTTTTAAAGTTTAAAGGAATGAGACTGAATATTAAACAAAATTGATGAAAACCACATTTATTTCAATATGCTTACATTTCATATTCATTTTTTTCTAAAAAAATATTAATTTATTTCTACCTATGATATTAAACCTGCTAAATAATAAAAAAATATTTATCAAAATTTAAGATTTTTAAATGGAATTTGAGCATACTTGAGGCCACTGTGGGTTTCCTTTGGCTAACATGGTCCAACTATTATTTACAGGATGTAAGTAATATCCAGTTACAACCTCTCCAAGCTTATGAGTATGAACTCGATAAGCAAATGGATGAATATCATAGCTTTCTTCAAATTTGCAATTTACATCCACATGATATTCTATAATAAAAAATAAAATTAAGAGTAAGAATTAAAAAGAAATTTAGTCTTTGGTCTCAGATAAATAAGTACATTAGCTGAAAGAATGAAACAGCGAGAAAGTTATAAAGAAATATCATGGTTATGACTAGTATGATTGTTTTTAATTCAGTGAAAAACTCATCCAATATCATACATCTGACATCACACCCAAAAAAATTATTACATGTTACACATTTAAATTATTACATATCTTATATATTATATATATACTAATTAGAATATACTATCTATTGTAAGAAGACAGCAAAAAAACAGGTTCTGAAAAATCATAATAAGTGATCCAAATTAGAATAAAAATCATTATTTGACAAGGCAGTACAAATTATGACTGAATTCAAATCAATCAATAATTAAACAAAAATATGTTTTTATTTTTTGCTTTTAACATTTAAAAAATATTTTAGCTTGTTCAAAAATGGAGAGTTAAAATATTGATCTTTTTTTTAAAAATAAATCTAAAAAAACAACAACCCTGTTTGGACTAAATTAATTCACAGTGAGAAATACTTTTCAATCAGTTCGCTTTTGAATACTTTTCATTCAGTCTCTAAAGCAGCCTATATTCATCTTACAAATAAATGCAATTATGGAATGTTAATACAAATAAGATAGATTTCAGATAAATGATTTATAGATTTCAGATTTATGATTTTAAACGGGATCTAAGAATTAGTAATTTACAATAAAGATTCAAATTAAATTCAAAAGCTATATAATTGACTATAAGTAATACAATAATTTTTGAAATGTAGCATAAGAATTTTTCTGTCATACTTTATGAAAATAACTTTACTTCTAATTTAAAATAACAAATTAGAATCAATATAATTAGAATACTCACTGGGTGTTCGAGGAGGTATTCGAGCTGTATCAGCTAACAATAGTCGAATCCCAGTAATATATCGTTGTCTGAAATATGGAAACAATAAAATAAATTTAAAAATTATACATATATATAATATTTGAGGCACTAATTTCTCCCTCTGATTGCTAGTACTGTCAAGATATTTTACAAGTTAAAAATATCTGTACCGGTGAGCCTTTTAAATGCTGTAGGTATCATGCGCTTAATTTAGTCTAAGGCATTTGCACAATTAAAAAATAAATATTCATTAATTTCAATATATAACTAACAAAGCTAAAAGGTTTCCCACACCTTTGACTAATGGAGATAGTCATTTTTAAGTTAAAAAAATTATTAGATTCCTAATTCAAATGACAAAGGCATTGGATGAATAATTTCCATGTGAGAACATTAACTTGGCAATTTGAAAATAGTACCAAATAATAGCCTAAACATATTTTCCTAATAAAATTTAACATACCTTTGAGTTGTAAGATGCAGTTTTAAGCCACTGTTATCTGTACTTCCCTCTGGCAAAAGAAATTAAAGAAATATAAAAATAAGCTAAAATATAGATTTAAAATTAAAGAATAAAAAGAAACTTTTTCTTTTTGCTTTCATTTATATAACTTAAGAAACTTACCAGGTAATGGATTAGCATAATGAATCTGTAAAACCAGGTAATGAATGGAACTGTTGCCACCAATCAAAAATCCTACATCTAAAAAATTATTCACTTTGTTTAGTTTCACCCACCAACAAAAATCATCATAATATTTTTTCAACCAACACTATTAAAAATGATTTTGTATTTTTTGACTGGATTAACAGATGTTATAGTTAATAGCAACTAAAGGCACAAATGCAATATTGTTTTGCAAAGAAGTCATTAAAAGCACATATGCCAAAGTGTGTCGATTTTAGAAATGAAAAAAGTAAAGAGAGAAAAGCACATTTTAAAATGCTGATACATTGTTTTAATACTCACCAGTCTTGTAATCTAATCCAGTCTAATAATAATAAATACTCACCAATCTTGATGATAAACTTGTTCATCAAAATTTATTATTGCCATAGATTTCAATTTCATTTTTTATACATAAATTGGGGTCAATGGCTACCTTAACACAATTTTAATCTCCAAACATTTTTATACATGCAATTTTTACTATTTTAATTCCATTTATTGTGCTAAAAAATTCAAAATTTCTGTCATTTCACAAAAAAATCTGAGATTGAAACATTAAATGATCCCATTTCAACTAATTTAAAAACCCTGAAATGAAACATGTACCTAAAATTTATAAGAATAGAAAGCAGAATCATAAACCATTTTTTGATATATGCTATAGATGATTTTCATGAACAAACTGAATATGGATATATATTGGAGATGGGAATACACACGAGAGAATTTTTTTCAAAATTTTAATTAGTATTTAAATTAAAAATAAATAAAATTTCAGTATTTATGGTGACAACTGCTAAAAATATTAGCACAAAAAAGATTTTTACATGAGCTTAAAACTAAAATAACTTTTGAATAATACAAATTGTGCACAGTTTTCTCTTTAAATTTTGATAATTAAAATTATTTTGATCAATAATTTCTGGCAATACTTTTCATTTTTGGAAAGAAATTCATTCATTAATAAAGCACTTAATGAAAAAATTTCCTTTCATTTCGTTAAATGCTCGACAAGTCCCAATGATGAAAGTTAAGCAACAAAGATTATGTATACTTTTCTAATCTTCAGAAAAGTATGCATTTTAATGAATATTTCATACAGTTTTAATGAATGAATTTCATAATACAGAAAAATTCAGACAGTTTTAATGAATTTCTCTCTCTCATCTTTTATATGTATATGCAGAATCTGTTAATTAAAATCTCTAAGATCTTAAGTAATTCATTTGATAATTAAAATTGTACTTGAAATTATTATCATCTTTCAATTAAGCAAACATTGTTACATTGTTGCAGTTGGATGCTCTAATTTAATAGAAGTAAAACTTGCTACATCATTTTAATGTTGAAATGAACTATAAAAAATATTACGCGAGGAATAAGAAAGTGAACTTACAGCATTGCATTAAATAATTTACATTATGTTAGATGATACAAAATTATGTTTTTCATGCAAATGACTTCTGGTATAATCAAGACTTGACAAGAATGACTTCTGGACAAATCAAGCGACTTGACTAAGAGTTTTAAGTAAGGAGTTAAATAGACCATGCACAAGATTACTAAAATAACATGGTTTTAAATATCTGTGACAATATGATGTTTAAAAATATTTTACTAAAGGAACCATGACTGTACACCTATTTAAATTAAATAAATTCATACAACAAAAACAAACAAACTCGAGGCTAAAGACTTCTGGTATATTTAATATCTTTTTGTGCAGATATTGTAACGTTATATCGAATCAAGTTTTTATCTTTACATCTATTCACAAGCTACATATGAAGAGTAATTGACAAATTGAATTAGCTGATACCTTGTGGCAATTCCATGGGTGGTGCATTTTTAGCCCATCCATACATTATTGTCATGCGGCTACACAGATCTCCATGAGCACAGTTCCTGAAATATTAAGTAAATGTCATTAAAAAAAATAAAAATGAATGAATCAAAAAGAAAATTATTTCATCAATAATTATTTAAAATTATAAACTAACAAACATAATAATAGCTTTTCAACCAGAAGTTACATGTAGAGTTTAACAAGCCAAAGGGTCAAAAATTATTTTTCAACTTATAACTTCTAAGTAATCATGGTTATTGAAACGTTTTTAAAGCAAAGATAGTTTGCTACATGAAATTACAATTCATTTAATTTTTAATATCTGTCTTCAATAGTATGGAAATTGTGGGGAAGTTAAAATTACATCATTTCCACTCCTTTCGAGTTAAACAATTCATCTATAAACTTGAGCAAAATCTTTTCCCTACCTATAACACCTTTTGCCGATTCAAATCAAAATTATTCAAGTTGCTGTATTCACAAAATGGCAAGCATAAAGTATAATATATAAATATCAATATATACACATTTAAAAAAAAAAAAAGTGTGATTTTGCAATCTGGAAGCCACAGTCAGTAAAGATATGCAGAAATGTTTCATAAGTCATGGTACAAGTACCACTATAAATAGGCATTTTTCCTGAAGAAATTTATCTGAAAAGTGTCAGAATTATTTTCAAGAGGCTTTCTAAATAATAATTCTGCTTGCTATAAGCAGTACTCCATTCAAAGGTTAATCAGTATTAACAAGCATATATTAAATGTAATTTAATATGTACTTAAATTATTTTTAAAGAAAACAACAAATTATTAACAATACATAATGGTACTTAAAACAGACTAATAGCGAGTAATAGAACAAATCTTACCAATGTGTTGGATACAAATGATTTTGATTAATAATATCTTTGCAGCCAAATAAAAGCATATGATGTGCAGTTTTTACACTAATGTCAGGATCATATTTTACTGAAAGAAAAACAAATAAACTTGTTTGTATAATATGATATATGAAAACAAATAGGAAAATATAACAAACATAATATAACTAGCATAATCAGGATACATAGTCAAATTTTAGCTTAAAAAATAAGCCATTTGCCAGTGGTTTTTTAAGAAGCTTTAGGAAAGAAAAAAAAAAAAAAAAAAAAAAAAAAAAAAAGCTCTAACATTAATATTGAATTTTTAATTTTAGAATTGGCTGTTATAGTGAAACTAAATACGTTTGATTTTAACAAAGCATTTGATTTAAAAAAATATATATAAACAGAAACTATTAGCAGTGATTGCCGAATATTTTTACCAACTTTGGAACTAAGTTATTCAAAATGTTTATCATGTACATTTCATTTGAAAATCTTATTAAAACATTTTTATTAATATCTAAAGTGATTTTATAACACTACAGTTAACAATATTAAGGAGGGAAAAACTTATTATATCAGTATTTCATTAATATTTCAATTTAAAAAAACAAAACAAATTTTGCAAAATAAGTAAACAAAAATTGGACGTTGTTAAATGTTATTAAATATGTAAAATAAATTTTTTTCTTTTTGAACTCTTTCAATAGATCCAATTTCATCTGTAACAGCTTTTCATTTGATCTTGTTAGAAATGAAAAGTTTCTGGTTGGTTGAACAAGTGTATTTATAAATTCTACTTCTGTAATTTTCTTTTCTAAAAGAAATTTCATTTTTCATAAAGACATCAAGAAATTAGATTTTAAATTTTTTCATGTCACTGATAGCTATTTCTTTAGTTATGTGGTCCTAAGAAAATATGCAATATTTCAAACTGGCTAATATTCTCAATTCTTTAATAATGTTCACTAAATGGATTCCACCAGATTACTTTATGTGGTCATAGAGCATGCATTACAAAACATATTTCCTTTAAATTTTCCATTTCAATATTTTTATGAGCCCTTTTTCTCTTAGAATAATGATTGTTCATGAGAAATAATGAAAGAGATTAGAATAATTTTCAAAGCTCTCTGCAGTTTTGTAAATTTATTGTATTCAAAAAATTATTCAATCGCACTTTACCGATATTAAAATTCTTCAATTCAAAGATGATCTGGCTATACTCTACATACTCCATGAAATATTTGTCTATTCTATGAGATCACATTAATCCTCATCTTTTTATTTTTTCTGATGTCAGAACAATATAGAACATGCTCCATTTTTTTCACATTAAATTTTCCTATTAAAACATTTTTTTTTTACTGATGCATAATTTTACTAGGGTTCTATTCACTATGTATTCCAACATTTTTAAAACAAGTCACTGATAATTTTGATTTAAAAAGTATAACTTTACAGTATATTTCTTTTGTGGAATAGAAAATTTTCTATAATTTGCCCTCTTTTATGCAGGCATTTACTTTCTCAATTGCAGAGCATGGTGCATTATGAAAACATTTAAAATGGTATTAGCTACTTAGTAAAGAAATAATTTGACCTGAGAAATTTTTCTCTTCAAGCCCTTTAAAAAGAAAATATTTATTTTATTTCTGAATATCAGATGCATAAAAAGACAAAAGTAGATCACTACTCTGATACATTTGGGAAAAAAAAAAGATCACCAATAAAAAGGTTATCTCTTCCTTTCACATAAAAATTAGGAAAATTGAACAAAACCATGAAAGCCAAAAGCACTCAAATGTTTATTTTCGAGTACTGCACATTAATGTTTTGTGTTTCACAATATAGTAAAGAAAATAAAGCAAGCATTTTGGAGCTTTTTGATTGATCAACTGAAACCAAAATTTGACATAGAGCTGTAATTTTAGTAACAAGATTACTTATTAAATTTCATTTATTTAAGCTGTTGCATTTTTAAGTTATTGTTTTTATATGCAAGTGATGTATAGACTGACAAATTCATTTTCTGATCGATTTGGATCAAATGTTAATACAGATTCCTAGATGCTAAAATTTATAAACAAATTTTAATAATATAAATCTTTGCACTCTGAAGTTATTGTGTTTCCTTGCTATCGGACAGACAGATTAGAAGAAAAAAAAAATTCTAAGAGAGAAATTTATTCAAAATTTAATTAAAATATGAAAATTTAATATTCAGACAACATACAAAATTTCATCTGTGAAGGTCATTTTCATCAATAAAACTAGTTTTATCAATAAACTAAAGCACTTACCAAGACACTATACACCCTGTGTTATTGAATATATCACCCTCCTTATAAACTTGTGGAGAATAACAAATATCATTGTTTGTTTTTAAATTTCTGAGTGTACATAATTATTACATGTAGAAATTGACACTTGAAATTATTTTAAAAAGAAATGAGAAAACTTACATTAATTATTTTCACTATTCAGTCTTTTATCAAAACAGTTCATGGGATGGAATAGATAGAACTATAGAAAGTCTGACTAAATAATCAAAATGTATTTTAAATAAGAAACTCACCAATATAAGCTTCATGAGGATCTAGTTTTCTGGCTGTACATAGATAAGCATCAGGCTAAAATGAAAAATATTTCACTTTATGGAATTCATTTCACAGACAAAATACTTAAGAAATTAAAATATTTATTTAATTTTTTTTCAGAATATATAATGGAGTATTAAAGTTAAATATTTTCCATTTTATATTTCATTCATTTTATTTTTGGCTGAATTAAAAAGATACTATGCAAAACTCAAAATATTTAATAGAAGCATTACAAGTGAGAAAGATTAAATTATTTATGCCATTTTCATTCTACAGAAAAAAAATGCATATTCTTATTTATACATTGTCAGATAACATTAAGCTTTCATAAACATACCTTGTAATATTGGGTAACAAAATAAGAACATTATACCCACTGTTTTTCTTTTGACTAAACTAAAGAATACAATTGCCAAATTGTAACATTTTAAAGAGGATAATTTTTCAGATATAGTAAAGTAATTGTTCTCTATAAATAATATTTAGTGAGTTTTCTACTGTTTGGTACAGTTTGAAAGAGACTGGCAAAAAATCTACACAGTGTTCTTTCATTTTTCCTTGTAACAGTTATAATATTAAAATTCAGAATAAATAAATATAAGATTAAAAATGGATTAATTTTCAAAATGTCTATTAAAAAAAGGCATTTTTATATTTCTATTCAAAACACTGTGCAAGATAAACAGTCTAATTTGACAACTTCTGTGATTATTTATCATATCCTTCCCACTCTTACTAATATCACATGTCATAACCTTTATATGGGCTTATATAATAAAGCGGGAACTATCTACAAGCTGATTAAAAAGCAGATAACTTAGTTCTTCAGATAAATAGGAATTATTTAAATGTAAGGCTTCTTAAACTACTTGTCCTATCAATCTCATTTCAAAAACAGAAAAAATTTCACTTCAGTCATTCCCCTAAAAAATAATCTAGAAAACTATTTCTTGATCTCATATATACATAAAAGCAATGAAAGAAATAATGAAATACAAGAAAGATAAGTAAAATCAAATTAATTATGTATTTTGCAAAATTTCAATAAAATTTTTACGATTGAGATAACATTTGAAAAAAATTTGAAAGAAGCTGTTTCCCCCCCCCCCTCAAGAATTATTGAATGTGATGCCATTATTTTAGTGGTACATTATTTGTAAAAATTCAAAAGTACAGGAAATAAATCATTTGATAATATCTAAAACAGTTATTAACAAAAGTATACAATAAAGGTTAGACAAGAATATTAGCTTACTGTAGTTGGCCTAACATCAGGCATATTAATGTTCATGCTGTAATGGCTATCTTCTGATAAAGGAGATACCTCCATTCGTTGCATGGACACACGAGAGATGAAGAACAAGAATGGAACCACAATTAACAGCATTCTGAAATTTCCAAAAAGTGATAATATAGTTATTTCAATAAAACATGCAATACTATTAACTTAATAAATAATAAAAGAGTTTCATCAGATTCCCTTTTTAATAGTAATGATTAAAAATTGCTGAAATGGAAGATTTATAAAAGAAGCAAAATAATATAAAAATTTTTAAAGTCAAAATAAGCGGTAAAATTTTTGGTTGTTGGAAATAATTTAAATTGACAAGGTTGCCATTTGTAATAAATATCAGAAAAAAAAAGAATAGAATATTTCGTTAAAAAAGTTTGATCATTAAATTATGAACGCAACCTTCACCATCGCAATAGGCAAATGCTAGCTATATTTTTTGAGAAGACAAATTATCCAAATTATTTCAAAAAGATAAAAAATGTGCCATAATTTCCAAGCAGAGCTCGATTCTCAAGATATTTTAGAAACTTATCAGTTTCGAAAAATAAGCAATTAACCTTTAAAAATTCCAGTGCCATATGTAAGATATCAAGCAATAGCAGAATAATTAGATAAAAGTTTATAATATTACCTTAAATAGTTTATGATGAAAATATTAATTGTCGGAATTCAAAATAAAATTTCACGCACTACAGATAAAAAAATTTACATTTACAATGTTAATAGAAAATGCCGAATAAATAGACTATAAATATCACGGATAGTAAAGATAAATCACATAAAAATTCTAATTAATTCAAGTGCAATTATTTAAGTTGTAACCACTCTTGCTAATATGTATCAACTCTGGCATTTTGTTAAAAATTTCATATACTATTTACTGTACGTTCCGATTTATGCCATATGAAACGAAACGAAACAACTGTTTACTGCTGAAAAGGTTACAGTTATGAATATTAGAGTTTTTGCTTGAATTTATGAATTTAAAAAATGTGGTGTTTGGTTTGATATTAATTTCACAATCAATAAACAATGCAAAATTTAAAAATTATTAAATAATTAGTGTAAAGCGGAATTTTACCTCACTAATAGACCTACATTAAAGGAATATTTAAAAAAAAAATCACACAAAAAAAAATCCCCTGAGGTTCAAAATACACAATCCCAAAAATCCCGTCCTCAAAGTTCAAAATACATAATCCAGATACATAATTCACGATTTTTTTTGAATAACAAATCTTTTTGGTATGGTAATTTTTAAATATTTGTTCTTTATAACTGTTCTTTCAGTCAAACATTCAATTAATGATTATTAAAAATTATCTATCATAATTAATACTTAATTTATTTATTTAAGTAAAGCGTACTTAAATTTATATATTTAAATTTTATTTTATTTAAAAGATTTAATTTATTTATTTAAGTAAATTATTTTCTAAATTAAATGAAATAAAAAAAAATGTAATTTATTTAAAGTTTGGATTTTAGTTCTATATCTTTTCAATAGATGTCGCCTGGAGAATGAATGTTTTATGGTAAAGTAGAAATCAGATGACTACTGTCATGACTGACATTACAAGAAGTCCCCAATATCATTATAAATAGAAATGCCTAATCCTAAATTTAATGAATAACACATATTTTTGTTATTCTTATTTTTAAATATTTTTTCTAAATATCTGTTATTTTTTCCCCGTCTCTGTACGATTAGAAAGAAGCATTAGATGGATGAAATATATATATATATATATATATATATATATATATATATATATATATATATATATAATCTAATTTTTAAAGATGAATGACGTAATGTATTTATTCAGTGCCTTGAAATGCAGTTCTATTAGAACAGAATTTTCCAATTTCCTATCTTGTTTTGTAATCTGAACGTCAATTTAAATAATTTTACTTCATTGAATGAAAGAAATAACTGAATAAGGTCCATATAAAAACATTTGCAGCCATTTCATGATGATTAATGCTCTCCTTAATTCTTATATCCATTCATCGTAATATTTTATAATTTTTTTAATCTTTTATTTATATTTCAAGGTGGATGAAAAATTAAATGTTTTTAATTATTAAAGCAGAAAAAGAAGTATGAGCCTACAAAAAAATGAACTTTCAAGCTTAAGTATAAGCAAGTAATGACAAATGATGTAAAATGCACCTTAACAGATCTCAAATTTCGCTGAGTTAGTATGATTGTTATTTACGAAGAAACTTTGGGTCTTCATTTACAGGTAATAATTTTATTTTCCTGTAATGCAGACAATACAATATTTAATAATAAAGCTGGAAATTAAAAAGAAATATTTCAATAATTTTTAATAGTACATGCTCAATATTCTATCAACTTTTTGGAATTGTTTGAGGTATAAGAAATAAATATATGATAAATTGAAAACACCGTATATTGCATTTGATATATAATCGCCACATGCCATGCAATCTCAATTTAATGTTATTTAAGGCGAGTTCGCAAATTGTACAGACTAAGTCTATAGCAAAGGATACCGACGTGCTCTGATTGGTTTAAGCCTTGGCATCTTTTTGGCAATATTTTGCCAAAAAGATGCCATACTGAAATATATTTTTATAAAAATAAATAAAATCTGTAAATTTATCCCCCCCATATTTTTTACGGTTTACATGTAATATTAATCTGGAACTCATATACAGCCGATCAAATCCTGAAACCTAAATTCAAGAAATATAAAAATTACAATTTATTAAAAACATTTTTTGTGTGTTTTTCTTCTTAATATTATTTTGATATAACTAAAAAAATTAGCTACGAAATCACATATTCCATTAAAGCTTAAATATTTATACGTTTTGGGTATTAAGTAATCATCTCCCCATATGTAGTTGATGGGAAAGTAACAAACGTTCAGCAACAAGTTTCAAAGACTGCATAAATTATCTAATAAAGGCGCGAAAATCATAGGAAAATAAGAATTATTTAATTGCTGCATCATATGTTGAGTAATTACTTTCATATAGTTTTTATACTTCTGTGCATAACAACATTAGTACTTGTATTACTAGTATTATTAGCAATATTTTATTATTATTATTAATTAGTATTAGTAGTATTACTAGTAATATTTAGAGAAAACAATTATATTAATAAAAATTAGATCGTGTTGATATTCACTCGTATCTTCCATAAAACTAATGAAAGGTACAAGGTTTGAGCCAAATAAGTGAAAACTACACTATTATGAGTGCAAAACATTGCCAAAAAGATGCCAACGCTGAAACCAATCAGAGCACGTCGGTATCCTTTGCCATAGACTTAATCTTTACAATTTGCGAACTCGCTTATTCAAGGGTTCGAAAAGAAATTAACGCCGGACCGGATTATGACCGGAGAAATGCCAAATTGGGGTACAACAAAAGCAAAGCACTGACCATGAAATTACGACTAATTTAGAATACGTACTTTTATTTTTATCTTTACAATGGTTTGGACATAACTTTTTAAATTATTTTAAAAAGAAATATGTTTTGGGTATATATCTTGTTTATATGTTGGGTATATGTCTTGTTTATATGCTGGGCATATGTCTTGGGTATACGTTTAAAAAGGTATATGCCTTGTTTTTATCAACTATATTGCAAATCGCATTCTTAATTCATATGAGTTTTTTCAAACTTTTCTCTTGGTTTTCATTATTTGAAATGAACGCTTTCACTATTTTCAAAGACTGATTGAGCGCTTTCACCGTGAGAATTCAATTTCCTTCATGGCAATCTTAATCATTGCCCGAAATATCTGATTTTGTATCTATAAATTTATTTAGAGTCCGAATTTTTGACGTAAAATCAGATATATCAGAAACTAAATAATCCTTAAAATCATCTGAAAATTAAAATAATTCATCAATTTCATTAGAATTTTGATTTTAAAATTCATTATCTTTGATCCCCGGAAAATCATTTTTTACAAATGAATTTGAGATGCATTTATTGTCGACTCTCTTCATCGCTGAAGAAATCATATGAAGTACTTCTGGTTCGTCTTCTGACTTTTCCTTGCCTCCAGAGTACTTTTCTGAAGTTGGTTTCAATAGTGTACTTTAAACGATCGTATAATCCGAAAATCGCAAGATTGATTAGTTTTGCTCGCGCTATCGGCAGGGAAAAATTTCTCTCATATATTATGTAATTTTATATTTACAATGTGGATTTTTTCATTTCTGTAAGCGCGTTTCCCAGGTAACACAGCCTGTTGAATAATATTGTGCTATATTTTATGATATAAATAAATATTCAACAATATTATACAATATTACGAATATTGATCAATGTCATACAATATTGTACAATATTTGTGTGCGACTAGGGTTGTCTATCCACTTTGCGAAGATAGTTTTCAAAAACTGTTCTTGTCATGCAAGAGTTTTAGTTTGAAACATGTTCAGTAGGAAAGTATTTCACTCTCTTGAAACGTCGTTTTTTTATTTTTTATTCTTCAACAACTAATGGTAGTAACTGTTGAGACGCCAACGCCATCTTGTGAGTTTTTGTAGCTATCGACAGAGAGAGAGAGAGAGAGAGAGAGAGAGAGAGAGAGAGTTTTCATAAAGTGTGTGTTGTGAGCGTTGAGTGTGAAAAAACATGGCCACTCCGAGCCGGAGCGAAAAAAGCGTGTGTGTTCTATGTGCGTAAGAACGATGGTTCTTTCCAATTGTGAAAAGTGTTAGTGTAATCTAAACCGGAGGTTTATTTGGTGAAGAATTGTGTTTTTGAGTGATTACGAGTGCAATCAAGAGTGCAGTGTCCAATTCCGGGTGAGAGCAGTTCCCTTGGTTCGTAGGGAACTGCTCTCTAGTATATTCGTTTTCAAACTAATATACTTGTAGAATGCCTTTGCTTAAAAATCTTAAAAAAGACAAGCTTGTGCTTGTCGCTGAAGAGTTAGGATTAGAGTTACCAGTGAATCCAAAAATTTTAGATTTAAGAACAATAATTGAGAGTAGTGACGTTTTCAAAACAGATAACGAATTTATTCAAAGTGTTATTAATTATGTTTTAGAAGAAAAGAGATCTAAAAAAGATAACGAAAAATCTCAAATTGACCAAGAAAAACTTAAATTAGAATTAGAAAAAGTTAAACTAGAGCAGCTTAATAAAGAGTTTGAGCTAACATATGCCAAGAGTAAAATGGCTCCAGAACAAGTAAAAAAGATAGATGTTGAGTCTTTTAGTATAGAAAACTTAATTAAAAGTGTAAAGACTTTGACGATTCCTGTCCCTTCTAAAACAGAAGCATTCAATTTGTTCTTTCAGTCAATAGAAAAAGCTTTCAAAACTAAAAATTTCGCAGAAGAATTTAAAGCCGAAATTTTATTAAATATTTTAGGAGAAAGAGTAGGAAATTTAATGGTTTACGTTAAGGAGGAGGAACTGGAAAATTATGAAAAGATTAAAGAGTTAGTGTTAAAGCAATTTCAGCCTACTCCTCAAGAGTGTCTATATCAGTTTCGAAAAGCTCAAAAATTAGCGACAGAAAACTATGTTCAATTTGCATCTAGAGTTGCCTCTATGTTCGAATACTATTGTCAATTGAGAAACGTAAATGAATTTAATGATTTGTGCCAGTTAATAGTATCAGATCAAATATTTAATTCCCTTGATCAGGAGTTAATGAGTTATATCAGCATTAAACAAGGGGAAGATTGGTACAAACCACAACATTTAGGTCGCGAGTTGGATTTGTTTGTATCATCAAACGGTTCGAATAAAAATGAGTCGAATTCAGCTTTTAAACAAAACAGATTCATTAAAAACATGTTAGAAAAAAAGTATCATAAAAATGTTACAAGTATTTTTTTGTCCGATGTTAATGAGTCAAAGTGTTCATTCTGTTTTGAAAATCACACAATCCCTTTTTGTGCAAAATTTAAACAACTTCCTGTTGAAGAAAGAGTTGAGATAGTTAAAAAACCGCGCCTTTGCTTTTTTTGTTTAAAAGAAAAATGTTCAGCAAAAACTTGTAAATTATGAAACCGAAAGCATCATACTATTCTCCATTTCCCGAGACATAAAATAAATCATCAAAATGAAAGTGATTCTATTATTGCGCATCAAATAGAGATAACCAATAGTTCAGGGTTATCGCTTAATGAGAATACGAAAGTATTTCACCCCTCTTGCCCCCCTGTCTCCTCAACTTTACAGACGCCAGATAGTGCGGGATATGCTCATAAATCGATATTCGCCATAAACAAAAATGAAAAGAGTAAAACAATCCTTTTGAGCACTGTTAAATGTTTCATTCGAGATACGTTTGGTTTTTGGCAGGAGGTCAGATGTTTATTAGACGTCGGAACGATGACTCATCTTATGAGCAGGAAATGTGCAGACAAATTGGTATTGAAAAAAGAAAAAGTAAATATTCTAGTAACGTGTTTAAATGATTCTTCCATGTGTGTTAAAAATTGCGTAAGTGCGGTCATTTCAAATTCCGATAATAGTTTTAAAAGAGAAATAAATATGTTAATAGTAGAGAAAATTACTGATTTAACTCCAGTTAAATTTTTAAATGTGGAAGGACAAATTCCTGAGAACATTAATTTGGTAGATGATACTTTTTATGTTCCAGATCCCATTGATTGTTTATTGGGTGCGGAAATATTCTATGAGTTATTACGTAGCGGGCAAATTTATTCTCAAAATTCTAATCTTATTTTCCAAAATACAGTGTTTGGGTTCGTGGCTTCAGGTAGTAGTAGTTGTCTAAATAGTGAGTTAAAAGTACATTGTGGATTAATTAAAGAAGGGGATACCTTAAGAAAATGTTGATTTAGAACGAACCAAAAATAAAGAGGCAGTTTTGTGTGAGGAGCATTTCGTCAAAACGCATTCAAGGGATGTTGAGGGACGGTACATAGTTAAAATGCCCTTTAGAGATGATCCGAAATGTTTAGGTGAATCAAGGGACATAGCTCTCAAACGATTGGATGCATTGTGGATTAGGTTAGAGAGAGATCCTCAATACCTAAAGTTATATAAAGGTTTCATACACGAATATGAACATTTAGGACACATGAAAGAAATAATCACTGAGGAGGATAATTCAGAAATAAGTTATTATATGCCACACCATGACGTATATCGGCCACAAAAAAGTACCACTAAATTGAGGGTGGCGTCGAATCCGACAAGTAATGGATTGTCGCTCAATTCGTTGCAATATAACGGAGGACTTGTGCAAGATGACTTATTTGCAATCATGATAAAATTCAGAGAACATCCTTATGCCTTTACAGCCGATGTAAAAATGATGTATTGTATGATACTCATGCACGAGAGCCAGCAACCATTGCTGAGAATTTTATGGAAAGAAAATCTTGATGATCGAGTAAAAACTTTTGAGCTGAAAACAGTGACTTTTGGGACAGTGAGTGCTCCCTTTTTAGCAACAAGAGTACTGTTGCAACTGTCTAAGGATGAAGAGAAGAACTTTCCCTTGGCTGCACCAATTCTTAGACAGAACTTTTACATGGATGACGCTCTTTGCGGCGCATCTTCTTTAGAGGAAGCTAAGGAACTGAAGAGTCAACTTTCTGGTATATTGGCAAAAGGAGAAATGCAGCTTCACAAGCGGTCTAGCAGCCATTTAGAAATGGCTTCAAATATCGATGGAGGATATGACTTTGAAAATCTCATCGAGACAAAGACGTTAGGAGTGTCCTGGAAGTCACTAGAGGACTGTTTTGTTTTCAGAGTTGCAGTCTATTTAAAGAATTCTTACAACAAGAGATGTGTTCTTTCAACTATTGCTAGACTTTTCGACCCACTGGGACTACTTGGTCCAGTAGTCGCGAAAGTCAAGATCTTAATGCAGAACCTTTGGAGTCTTAAAATTGATTGGATGGATGAGTTGCTACCTGAAAGAGTCAAAGAATGGCACCAGTTTCTTGAAGTTTTCAAGAATATAAAAAGTATCTGTATTGAAAGGTGTATTGAGTATCCACATGCG
Organism: Argiope bruennichi; assembly: GCF_947563725.1. Classification (NCBI taxonomy): domain Eukaryota; kingdom Metazoa; phylum Arthropoda; class Arachnida; order Araneae; family Araneidae; genus Argiope; species Argiope bruennichi. The sequence continues at coordinate 114,055,784 of NC_079156.1, forward strand.
ACGAGGATTGAATTACACGGTTTTGCCGACGCTTCAAAAAGTGTTACGGGGCAGTGATATACTGTCGTTCTTATTCGTCAAACGGCATACCAACAGTGAAACTTGTGACGAGCAAAAGCAGAGTTTCACCCGTTAAAAGTGTCACAATACCGCGGCTTGAACTGTGTGCCGCCGTCTTCTTATCAAAGCTGATGAAACGAGTTGTGATTGCTTTACAAGTTGATTCACCTCCAACGTATCTGTGGAGTGATTCAACAATCGTTTTAGCATGAATCTAAAAAGACCCTAACATGCTAAAGTTCTTTGTGGTAAATCGAGTTTCCACCATTCAACAGCTGACATCTGCAGAGCATCCCTCGTCTCAAAACCTGGCTGACCTCATTTCCAGAGGTCTCGAGCCATCAAGCCAGCACCACAGTTCATTATGGTGGAGTGGACCTCCACTCTTGTCCACTGAGGACATGTCTTCTAGGGTGCCACCACCAGTGAGTTCCATTGAAAAGTTCCAATCCGAGTTTAAGACCAACCAGAGAGTGATACAGCATGAACTAGAACGTTTTAAATTTAGTGGATCTAATAACTTTGTTTATCTTAATGCTAAAGTGAACAATTTTGTGCATGATATAATTGGTTTAAGTAATAATTATTTTCGTTTAATTAGGATATTAAGTTATATTTACAGGTTCTTGAACAACTGTAGAGTTAATTTTCATAAGAATTTTGGAATCTTAAAAGCTGTCGAATTAAAGGAATCTGAAATAAAGCTCCTTAAAATTGTTCAAGAGGAAGACTTTCACAAAGAAATTAAGTCTCTCAAGGTATCAGGTTTTGTCAATACTGATAGTCAGGTAAAAAATTTATTTCCCTTTTTGGATGAAAATGGCATTTTGAGAATTGGTGTAAGACTTACCCACAGTGATTTAGATTTTGATAGTAAATTTCCAATTCTTTTATCTAAAAATCATAGATTGTCTTATTTAATTGTAGAACATTTTAATCTAAAAAATTTGCGTGCTTCACCACAATTATTGTTATATCTCATACGTCAAAAATATTGGATTATAAGTTGTCGTGATTTGTGTAAAAAAATAGTTCATTCATGTATTGTGTGTTTTAAGGCTAAACCTGTTACGTTAGACCAGATAATGGGAGATTTGCCGAGAGATCGAGTAACACCTAACTATCCATTCAATGAGAGTGGAGTTGATTTTTGTGGACCATTCTTCATAAAATATCACAATCAGAGGAAAGGTGTTTTAAACAAAGTCTGTGTGTGTATTTTTATATGCTTTGTAACCAAAGCAATTCATCTAGAGATTGTGAGTGACTTAACGAGTGAAGCTTTTATTGCTACACTAAAAAGATTTTTTGCAAGGAGAGGCAAATCATCAAAAATTTATTCGGATAATGCTCAAACTTTTATTGGAGCGAATAGGGAAATTAAGAGATTACTTGAGATTGTAATTGATCAAGATAAAATTCTTGCTGAGTATTTACTCTCAGAAGGAGTTAAATGGAAATTTATTCTACCCCGTTCACCCAATTTTGGAGGCCTTTGGGAGGCCGGAGTGAAGTCCTTTAAGTACCATCTTAAACGTGTAGTAGGTAACGCTAGTTTAACTTATGAGGAATTTTTAACAGTTACAAATCAAATAGAAGGAATTCTAAATTCCAGACCATTATCACCATTGTCCTCAGATACAGATGACTTAATGTGCAGGGGTCTTGACCCCTGCACATTTTTTAATAGGCAGGCCTATCAATGCAATAATTGAACCAGATATTACAAGTATAGACACTAATAGGTTAAAATTGTGGCAAAGAGTGACGAAAATTGTCCAACTTATTTGGAAACGTTGGCATATTACCTATTTAAGCCATTTACAAAATCGCACGAAATGGAAAATAATTAAAACCAATGTTAAGATAGGTGATTTGGTACTGTTGAAAGAGGAAAATTTACCGAGTACCAAATGGGCCATTGGTCGTATTTTGAATATTTACCACGGTAAGGATGGTAACGTAAGAGCTTGTGATGTGAAAACACAGAATGGTGTTTTCAAAAGAGCTATTACAAAATTGTGTAAATTACCTAATGGATAATGGAATTTAATCAATGTAATATGGTATAGTGATTTAGTGTAATTTGTATTATATTATAATTATTTTTTTGGTGTGATATATTTTGTATTGATGTTCAGTGTTATTATTTTGAAATGTAATATTTCAAGGTGGGTGGTATGTTGCGACACCAACGCCATCTTGTGAGTTTTTGTAGCTATCGGCAGAGAGAGAGAGAGTTTTAATAAAGTGTGTGAGCGTTGAGTGTGAAAAAACATTAACTTTTTATTCCCTTATGAATTGGTGGTTCACAGTAAAATAGTCAATCGCAGTTTAGTTAGTTCTCCAACATGACAGCTCTCACCCTTCACTGCAAGAATGCTATCAGGAAGAGAAATGTCTGGTCAACATTGAAAATGTTTTTGCTAGAATATTATTGTATCAAAGATGATAATGTTTTTTCTTTCAATTCTTGAATATTGTTGGAATCGGCTGCTGCAGATTCACCTCGAACAAACTTGTAGGAAAAATTGTTCCCCCCCTTAAAACGTATATTTCTTAAATGTCTTTTTTCTTAAAATATGTAAATTGAATCTAAGAATACCAGTTTAGAAGCAATTTCTATAGCCCTTTCTTTCAAATTGGAACTCTTCATAGTAATGTTTATTGAACGAGCTCTTTAGTATCATTGAAACAAGGAAATTTCCATTTTTTAAAAGTGACGATTTTGAAGTTTTTTTGGTATTTGTCGGTTGTTACGGCGACCAAAGAGCGCCAGAATAAAATCTCGGCAATTTGGCGATTTTAATTGGCAGCATGCGATTCGCACGTTGACAATTTTTCATAATAAATAATAATGCACTTGAGTTTATTTTTATAATTTGGCGAAATTTTTTCTTGGCGTTTTTTGGTCACCGTTGAAACCGAATTGTACCGTTTTTCTTTTCTTTTCTTCTTTTTTTTTGACGTGCGCCTTTCCCCTAATTTTTTTTCCAAAGATTGCTTTACAACATCTGTTTGTTTAAAATCGTTTGCAATACATAATAAAATAATTTAGTTTTTTTTAGTTTTTTTCAATTCCTACTATTAGTCCACACTATCCCTATATATATATATATATATATTTATATATCTTGTTCAAATTTTCAGTAGTTAATAAAATACTTTTTATTCATCCACTCAAGTTCAAATACATTTTTTTAAACTTGTAGTGGATGACACTTGATGTTAATACAGTTTTTTCAAATATTAATTAATTAATTAAATTTGTCGAGTAATTTCTATTTGGTCGCCAAAATCGTCAAATCCGTAGCCATGTCGCCAAATGGTCGCCAAGCTCTGAGATTATTAACGCGACACCCGATCATAGAAAATATATGTAAATAATATAAGAAAATAAGTAGGAATTCAATAAAAAATTTTTACCATAATATTGTAATTATGTCATATGTATATACATATTTATATTAATTTAAATTATTTAATAGAAAGTAATTAAAATAATTTTTTTGTTGACCTAAGTAGGAATTGTCTTAAATTTTTTTTTATATATTACTTGTTTTTTATCACCTCTGCATTTTTCAACAAAGAAAGTTGGTTTCCTTTTGATGCCATAACTTAAGCAACCAAAGATAACGAAAAGTCTCGAAATAATGTCAGTTTTCAAAATCGCAATTACAGCAACTAAATATTGCTTCCTGGGTGAACAAAATTTCTAAAAATCCGTCCTTTGTCTTCATATGATCAAAGAGACAGGGGGAGGGAATCTTTCCAATTTTAATACAAGGACACAATGATAAGGTTGGGCGAATTCCGAACATTGTATTGCACATATTGGCAAGAAGGATTTCTTTTTTTTTCATCATAATTACTGACGACTTTAGAATAATTGCACTGAATTCATTTCTGAAGAAACTTATATGTAAGAAAATATTTCAAAGTAATAACGTTAAATCTGTGACTTTTATAGTAAATTTTTGGGAACAATCAAGAATGATGTTTTATGGGGTAAAATGTTAAATTCGAAAATTGTTAAAAACAAGATTTTATTGTATCAATATATCATAAAATGTTGCACATCAGTTGATTTGTTGAATGTTTGAAAATGTTCAATTCTTAAGCATTTGATTTTGAAACTCATGATGGAATTATGGAATGCATCAATTTAATCTATCGTCTGCAAAGAGTTTCTGTAGTTTTGTGATAAACTCTTGGTGTTTTTGCTTAGTTCTTTTACATATTTGGATTACAATAAGGCAATTTCCTTCATTTGAAGGTGAAATTTTTTGTTGCCAATATTTTGTAAATTAATACTTTTAATGATGTGACATTACATTAATCCGATTTTGTAATGTATATTAATTAGTATAATTCATCATTTATTATTTTATTTTATTTTTTGTTCTGCTTGAAAAATTCAGAAGAATGAGTAATTAAACAGATGATTCTGGTCTTTAGAATTAGAAAAACTTAAAATTAGCTAAAGGAGTGCAACTTGTATAAATGTGAAAAAAAAGTAATTTATTTCTGAAGGATTTTAAAAAACTCTGAAAATATTTAATAAAGCATGTCATATCTTTTAAATAAATAGATTGTATAAAGTAATCTTTAATAAAACTTTAAAAAGATTATAGACTTGTAATAATATTATATTAATATTATTAATATAATATTATTACTTAATTAATATATAAGTTAATTAATATTAACTTATTATTAATAGACTTCTGTGTTTTTAATTTTTAATACAGTACAAATGAGCGAACAAAATTAATTTTTATCTTTGAAATATTCTGAATTTATTTCAGTGTTGACCTTTTGAATAAATCAGGCTAAGAGAAAATGTTTTGCAGGATTATTTTGTTTTGGCTGTAAAACTTACAGAAAGTCTATTTTGGAAATTTTCATTTTTTTGAATGAATAAAATTTACCTAAAAAGGAATAAAAAATGCGAAAAGTATTTAATTATTCTTGTTGACGTCGTTACCATGGTGATAGGTCTCACTTTCATCAAGTGGATGTCACATTCAAGTCACAGTGATATAATTTGTCCTTAAAAGTTGTACCACCTTTTATATACGGAAAGTAGAGTTAATCGAGTTGCAGTAATAGTGATTGTCCAAAGGCAGTATTCGACATTCGTACTGTTTTGCTAGTTATGTTCAACATTATGTAAAGAAATGAAGTAATATCTTTTATAACTTAAAGAAGGATATTAGAAGATGAGATACCGAACCAATCTTAATAACGATAGAAATAAAGCAACTTGTTCAAAACTGTCAAATATTCTCTTTTCATTAAGTTTTACAGTAAAACTTGAAAAAGCACTTTCATGTTTTTTAAAAAAGTTTCAGAAGTTTGTCAAATAACTAAGTAATAAAATCAGAAATGGTTTTAGAAAACTATTAAGGAATCAATTTCTTAGTTGCATAAAAAGATTCAATGCAATGGGGCCAATTCACGGTCACGTGACAGGTTCCGTTAAGGAATTAACTTTCTGCATTACTTCTAATATATCTTCCTGTCCTTGAGTTTAATAGATTTTTACCGTAATGAATGAATAAACAATTGATATCAAAGTAAGAGTTCCATAATTTCTTTAATTAATCTCGAGGTGGGATATTCATGTATTAGAAAAGAACTTACAGACTGATTATGAACACTTCTTCTTCTAAAGGGGCAATTGCTATGTATAGACACTGACGATATTTGGATAAGAATTTTTTATGACTTTGGTACTCATAAGAGATGAGTTAGTGTCTATTATAAGTCGAAATATTTCACTTCAGTTATCTGCTCTCCGGTATATACAAGAAAGGAAAAAGTCTGGCGTTAATATTTTGCATATTTTTTATTTATTTGATTTATTAGCTGCCAGTTTCTTTCTAATGAAAAAATTATTTAATGAGAAAAGTATTATTTCAAAATTACATACAATAATAGAATAAGTTGCCGTCACTTAGGATAAAAATTTGGGACACCAAGAACAAAAATTTCGGTTTTCAGGCATGTATCTCATTTTTATCATATATTAATACACTATGGTCTAGTAAAATTATTAGTTGCAAATTATTTTGAATCTTCGTTGCTGAGTAACAGATATGTTAATATTTCGCTAATTTTTCAAGGCACTTACATTCTTAAATAAAAATCTTCATCGCAAAACTACAGTTTCAGACTTTGTGAATTATCAAACGATTTCTCTTAAATTTAATAATATTCTTCAAAACCGAGATAGAAATACATTAAGTACCAAACGATTGTTTATAACGTTGTCATGACAACATGGACTTCATTTCTTCTACGTTAAAATAGCGATGTTCTTTTCGTTTGATTTTCTATGAATGATGGCGTCATAATACATGCGAAATGCAGATTAACCAATCTTAACTGCCTATGGGTCTCACAATATCTAGGAAAAGGGTCCAACCCTCGAGATATATTGCGATATTTTCATTCATAATCTAATTTTGAGGTTTTATTTTATTTCCAAGAGCCATGTTTGAGAGTATTTTGAAATTTAAATTAAGTATATCGTCTAAATTTCTGGACAATAGCTCTCAGATTTCTTTTCATGTTTTCAGATTTCCTTAAATATAAGTATGATCTAAATCTTTTTTAACTGTTGGTTGATTGACTCACGGGGAAAAACACTAGCAAAACTCTGTATTTAAGTTCCCAGAAAGCGAATTTCTCCCTTTTTATAATTACCATACATTCCCGAGTATCCGGCCTAATGTGCCGGAAGAGCAGACCGGATAACGTAAAGTCCGGAGTTTTTTAAACTCGTATCTTTGCCCACCAGTAGTAAAAGAACGAAGTTCTTATACCAAAATCACTATTATAATATTATTTTCTCACTTCTTATTGACTACTAAGCCCTCCATTTATCTCAAACCATGTAGGATGGGAACTCGGTCGCGACCCGGTGAATCATAGAAGCAGTTGTCGGTAACGTTTCGAGTAAAAATAGAAGGCTCTGCACCGGTAGTTTATGTATGTTTATATACTGCACCTTTTAAGAATTTATTGGAGAAAAAGTAAGTTAAAGGATATAAACTGTTTACGCTTTAACATAAATTCTGTAATGCCCAACTTAAATGTAGGAAATATAAGCAAAACCTAATGTAATTTGTAGGCCTAATCCTTAAAAAATTGAGTCAAATTGATTTTATTTTTCACTGATAAACGATTTCACAGGTATGAAAAGGTAACCTTAACATAAGAGTCAAAACTTACAGTTTCTAATTTTTGAAAAAGTCCTTAATAAATGACTTCTTCTGAAATACCTTGCCTTCCTCATTTAGTTACGATAAAAGAAAACTAGGCCGGATAGGCTCGGGAGTGTACTGTATTTAAATATTTTGCTTTTTATTTTGTCGTAATATTTGCTATTTAAAAGATTAAATTAAACTAAATAGAGAATATCTTGTCTTAAAATGTGAAAGAAAGAAGAAGGGACTCCCGAAATATTATTTTACTAGTAAAAAGATATGTCAATGTACATTCCAGATCCTGGGAATGTATATTTGTATAATGTATATTGTAAGTTAAAAAATTTAATCAATACTCTTTTACAGAGTTTAAAAAGTAGGCTTAACAAGTTTGTTCAACGTATTTAGTGATATTTATGAAAAAAAATTACAAACACAACAGAAATGAAAAATACTAGATTTTTGAACGATGTTTATTTACAGCACAATTCACAAGCACAAAGAGGATGCTCTTTTATGAGATCGGACAAAACAAAATAAAATGTGCTTAGTTTTTTTGTATCTACCATTAAAACTTTTAACTGGCTTTTGAATCAAAAAAGATCGTCTGATTTTATTAATTACAAGGTATATCTAAATAATCATTGACAGGAAGACTGGTTCAGTCATCTGGATCCGGTTCGTTTTGCAACCAGATGTAACCGGTTCTGGTGATGGAGCAATGGGCGTCGTAATATCTTCCCGGTGATCTGCAAAATGACCATCTTGGACAACGACAGCGGAATCGAACCTGGAACTCCCGCTTGCAAACTTCATTCCACCAGCAGGTTCTCTGGAATAAAGAAATTGGAAGAAAAAGTTCAATGAAGTAGTACATTGATGAAATGCTAAGAAATGTTTCATTAGATTGGTGAGAATTAGTTGATATGTCTCGTTCAGAAATGCAAATACATTTGAAACGGAGCTTCCCTTCATGGATGATCTAAATTTAAGACAATTCGAAGCTAAAATTTTATATTTTATTTCTTTTACTGCAAGCCTAAAATTAGTCATAATAGTTCGCTCCTAAATCTAATGTTAAGCATTTCTGTACTTAAATTTAAAATGCTCTTTTGCTAAAATTCACAAAGACCCGTTGTAACAATCACGTTGAAGAAAAATGCATCGGAACTTAACGAATGTCCCAAAATTAACACAAGATTTGAATTTGCCACCATTCGTGCAGTAAAGTGTTGGCAACCCTATTAAAAAATCATTTTACAGCTGATAGTTTACGGTTAGCAGAAATGGAGCGTTAGACGATACACCCAAGTATTAACGTAAGATTTCAATTAAATTAAAAACACAGTTTTTTTCTTCTTTAAATTGTTAAATTTTTATTGAATCGTATAGTACACCGAATAGGGTAATATATGGTATACTCACCTCGCTGAAGTACGAGTCTATGGAATTGTCCATGTAGGCCCTTTTCGTGACGTCCTCATCAGCGTTCACCACCAGCCAAAGCAAAGTCACAATCCACGCCAAACCCCATGCCTCTACAAAATAAAAGAAAAAAAATGTAAATAAACCCAACTAAAAATAATTGTTACTTATCCGTTACAGCCATACCACTAATTTATGATGAGAAAATAGAGTAATTTGTTTCGTTTCGTGAAGAATAATAATAGGAGAGAGAATTTTAGAATAATAATAGGTTTGTGTAGAATGGAAAACAAAATTTCGCTAATAAAAATTCGCCAAAAGCTGAACGAAAGCCATGAAATGTAGCCAAGAAAGTTTTCTTTATATCATACGCCATGTTCTAGGGGGGGCATTTCATAATTGAGGATGATAATCTTCCGACATGGTGGTTGGTTCTCGTCGCTCTTGTGGGTACACGAACAGGTGGGGGTGGCTATCTCCCATCGATGACGGAACGTACTTCCTTAGGGAAGGGTTATACCGTGACCGTTGATGACCCTTAGGACTCAACCAGAGTTGCTGTCACGACGATCCGGTCATTCAAGTTTTTCCATGTACCTTCGGGAGGGTCGGAGTAATTAGTTCTATGATGATATCCATAAGCCAAGTAAAATTTTTCAGTATTTCTCGAGAAATGAGAACGGTAGGGGACAGGAAACTACTATTGACGCATTCCAAAGGTCATGAGTTTTCATATTAAATCAAATCAAGAAAATCGGTACAGTAGTTGCAGCTGGAGGGCTCTTCGTAGAGATTACACAACTAAGTAGTGTTTGTTCGATTTGAAGTAAAAATGGAAGACGATGGAAGAGAAAGGGGCAGACGATTATTAATGGTTTATTTAGTGATCATGAAAAGTAATATAAAATGGAAATTGAAGAAATTGAATCAATGGTTGGGGCCGGGGAACAGGGTCTTTGGTATTGCTGATTACTTTCAAACTTTAGATTATTATGAAACTTTCAGCGAATTTTCACAAATTTCCTACCCTATAAAAATTGGCATATCAATTTAGAATAAAATAGGATTACATAATAAATTAATGATTAAATTAAGTTCTTTTTTAGATTCAGTTTTGGGCCACTAAAGAATGTTTCCAAAACCATTTATAGTGATCTACTGTGGACTAACACACTTCTACTAATTTTCAATTTGAAAATGGTTTACTCAAACAGGCAAATCCTTGTTCACGATTTAACAAATACCAGTCAATAACGACCTAAAATTTCTCCGCCGTAATATTGTTAATGCATTGTCTGACATTCTCTTTTAGTTCATTGATTTCTTTTGATACAGCTTTCTCTTAACGTAGTCTATAAATAAAAGTCACATGTCGTTAAACTTGGTGACCGCAGCGGCCATAAAGTTTCAGTGCTCACTGTTCTCTCAGCAATAAGCAGTTCATGAATAGCATCAAGTGGCTTCTCAGTCGCGTGCAGTATGTGTTTTAATTTGTTATGCTTAACAACTGACAAAACAACTGGAGTGCTACAAAAAACCAGTTTTCTAGTTGTTCTATGAGATGTTTATTATAATTATCCGTACTAAACAAAAGCAAAGGCTTTAAACACAAAGGCAAGATTTATCTTAAAATTTGAATGGCAAAAGTACTTCAAAGGCTTTATCTGAAAAATTATCTTAAGATTTGAATGGAATAATTTAGAAGCAGAATTAAAATGAACCCAACCTTACAATTGAACCATTTTCAATACAGTGCTAAATACTATAGTATGGTCCTTAGATGTTCCCAAAGAAGCCAAAAACATCAAACTAGTCAGTATGGAATTAAAGAAAATATATATCCGCTCTCTTTCTTTTTCGTCTGTTTCTTTACTAATGTACTGAGATGTGATGTCATTGTTTTATTTTATATTCTATATACTGGAGGAACTATTTTTTCTGGTCTATCTTGGGTTTAAAATTGAATTTTCATTGAGAACATTCAAGAGTAAAAAAAAGAAAGAAAACAAATCCAGTGCTTTGTCATATAAAGGAGCAGTGCAAATCGAAGGATTGACCATCTGTCGATTTGTACTTTCATATACATAAAAACCCTATAACTCAAAAATGCAATGACTTAAATATATAAAATTTAAATGCATTTTTAAATTTTGTGTCTGCTATTGTAGTTTTGTGTCCAATTTTGGGTTTTATTCGGTTAAAGTCTAAAATGCTTTCGGGAACTTATTTCCAACCGCCAGGAATTAATCTTCAAACAAATCGTCAAGGATCACGCGATCGATAAATATCATAATCTAAATCTGTTAATAGACTTTTAGCAGACGATTCCTTTTCAGACATTTTATAACTGCTACTATATTTATTTTGTTAAAATATTATTAAAAAGCAAAAGCAAACGATTATTTGACGATTGCAATACTTTTTCTATTTTGTATGCAAGACAGTGAAAAAAATATTAATGGTTTTGAATGTGCATTTTAATAGAGGGAATGATTATACCGGTCTGTAATAAAATACTTTTTGAAAGTCCTTTTTTATCATGTGAGAACACGATGTCGTTTTGGTTAAAGGTTTTGAAGCTCGAAATCACGTAAGCAATGAATATTGAAGCTCGAAATCTCGTAGGCAATGAATAAAGCATAAATGGCAATTTTCATCATCATCTTTTAATGGCATATATTTTTTTACCTGCTTTTACCAATATTGCATTAATATTACGTACGCTTCTTTGACAGCAGAGGCGTTTTTAAAAGTTTGACGTAGAACTATGACATCATTGCTGTTATTTCATCTCAAAATCGGTCGAGTACCAAAACTTTGTTTGCCAACTAGAAAAATTGAAAATGAAAGTTAAAAAAAATTATATATATATATCGAGAGAGACAGAGAAGGATAGAGACTTCTTGAGTAATTGTTTAAAACCGGTTTAAACTGGTTAATGATTTAAATTAATTAAGACAAATAATGACTTATAAAATAATAATGTTCTCACATGATAACTTGAAATTTGAGATAGTACATTTCATTTAAAATTTTTAAAATTTAAAAAACTGATTTTTATGTAACTTTCAGTCTTGTTTCCAAAAAATGAAATCTGTTTCTTTCATGCAAGATTTTTTTACAAAACGATTATGCGTTTTTTTTTTTTTTTGAAAAATAGCACAAATAGGCAATTTTGATGCTTTTTTAACTTTTTCTTTTATCATCTCAGAAATACATATTTAGCATTTATATGCCAGATATGTCAAGATTTAAATATTTATTCAGTTTATGGAAAACGTGACAATTCCTTACAGTAGGGCCTTCACATTTTCTAATTTTTAAATCATCATTTTTCACTTTTTTCACTTTCTCACATACGTAGTATAGAGAGAATATTGTAATCGTCAAAAAAATTCAAAATCGAGATTTTGACGAATCTCTACATTTTACACCTGCTTGCGTTCGAAAAACACATTTTTAGAACATGTCTGTAAATCTGTCTGTGACAAACATAAGTCAAAAATGCTTTGATCCAGACGAAAAAAAAATTAGTATACGGTTCTTTATACCGAATTTATAGATTTCTATAAAATTTTGAACAAAATCAGTTCAGAGAAAGTCTGTCTGTACTGCAGTTCGAATATAAATTAACAATATAATTACAAAACTAAGAGACCTGGATTGATAAAACAGAATACACAGAAAATTAACATCTATAGTCTATTAATCAAATTTTGAGCTAAGGGATTAACCGTCTGTCAGTCCGCACTTTTAGAAACAAGTAGTAACGATTTAAACATATCAAATTCAGTATGGTATTTTATGACAAATTTGTAGTTTTGGATCAAATTTTTATTCTAATCCGTTGGAGAAAATGTCTAAAACACAAATTTTATTTTTGGAAACTATTAATCGCATATCAGGGTTTAATCGCCAAGGATGATAGGATAGATTAAGTAGAAATGCTAAATTAACGCCAACGATTATTATTTCTTAACTATGATACGCCAATGTAATGCAAGGTGTTCTGTGGTATAACACCTTTATTAGAGTACTCGAGTGGGCGACTACTCCCGCTGTTTCTTAAAGGAATTAGAGAGCTGGTTCTTAAAAGAATTAGAGAGCTGGTTCTTAAAAGAATAAGAGAGCTGGTTCTTAAAAGAATTAGAGAGCTGGTTCTTAAAGAATTAGAGAGATTAAAAGAATGAGAGAGCTGGTTCTTAAAAGAATTAGAGAGATTAAAAGATTTAGAGAGCTAGTTCTTAAAAGAATTAGAGAGATTAAAAGAATTAGAGAGATTAAAAGAATTAGAGAGCTGGTTCTTAAAAGAATTAGAGAGCTGGTTCTTAAAAGAATTAGAGTGATTAAAAGAATTAGAGAGCTAGTTCTTAAAAGAATTAGAGAGCTAGTTCTTAAAAGAATTAGAGAGCTAGTTCTTAAAAGAATTAGAGAGATTAAAAGAATGAGAGAGCTGGTTCTTAAAAGAATTAGAGAGATTAAAAGAATGAGAGAGCTGGTTCTTAAAAGAATTAGAGAGATTAAAAGAATGAGAGGGATTAAAAGAATTAGAGAGCTAGTTCTTAAAAGAATTAGAGAGATTAAAAGAATGAGAGAGATTAAAAGAATTAGAGAGCAGGTTCTTAAAAGAATTAGAGAGCTAGTTCTTAAAAGAATTAGAGAGATTAAAAGAATTAGAGAGCAGGTTCTTAAAAGAATTAGAGAGATTAAAAGAATTAGAGAGCTAGTTCTTAAAAGAATTAGAGAGATTAAAAGAATTAGAGAGCAGGTTCTTAAAAGAATTAGAGAGATTAAAAGAATTAGAGAGCTAGTTCTTAAAAGAATTAGAGAGATTAAAAGAATTAGAGAGATTAAAAGAATTAGAGAGATTAAAAGAATTAGAGAGTTGGTTCTTAAAAGAATTAAATCTCTAAGAATTCTTAGAGATTTTCACCAAAAATTCTCTCTTTCTATTATTCAGCAAATGCCAGCAATTGTGTTGATATCTCACTTTTTCATTATCGCATTATCATTTCCATTAGATTTTAGTGAAATCTTTCACTTTACTTTTTTTACTTTTACTTCCGAATTGAACCTACCATTTCAGAATAATAGTTCATGTCAGACTTTTTAATAAAGAACTTTTAATCTCAGAATACACAGTAACATCTTGAAATTTCCAAGATTCTTCTACAATAGATTTATATTTAGTGCCATAGTGCTTTCCTAGAAAACTAGTTGCTAATAGTTTTTCTCCCGTTTGCCTCCATTTGAAGTTAAAAATGTTATTTTCTTGATGCCAGGTCCTACGAACGCTTATTTCGCCAGTCTTGCTTTATATAAACACGGTAACTGTTTATCAAGGAATTCGAAACATTTTCCCGATTTTGATAAATTTAGTAGGATTCTCCTCTGTTTCCTCTGATAAACAAGGTATAGTTTTTACAGAAAGGTATAAATTAAACTCTACTTTTGGATTAAATTTTTTAAAAAACAAAACCTACTTTTTTTAAGATCTTAAGTTTGTGTTGATCCCCCAGATACATTCAAAACTAAACAAAATACACATTTTCACCCCCCCCCCCCCATTTTTTAAAAGAATATATGTCTCAAATAAAACAGAAGCAATCTGGTACATTAATGCATTCCCTGGAAGACATTTCTTCCAACTTCAACGCATACGAAACCAGAAACAAATCATTTTAACACAAAACTCGGAATTATATACGATACAAAACTGGGTAAAAGTGAGTTATAGTGTGCCCCCTGTTGCGCCAACAATGCCAAGTCGCCAATATAGATGGCGGACAAAATAAACAAATACTTCCGCGGAACAGTTATGGTTACCTTTTCCCGCCATATAATTAGGACTTTTTTACTGATAAGTATTGTTTTTTTTTCCAGACTGCCCGGTGCCTTCTACAGATGCCGAAGGCACCGGGCAGAACTTTTTTAACTTAAAAAAAGAAACATCCTACGGCTTCGCTAGCAGCGGGAGCGGGAAACTAGTAGCTTCGGTAGCACATTGAACATAAGCACTGTGTGGATAACATAAACAGTACATAACCAAAAGAAAAGAAAGAAGCAATCGGAACATTCTCCATACAAAATTTGAAACAAACATCCTTTTCCCAACTTCATCAACTAATTAAAAAATATATTCCAGACGATTTTTTAAAGCGCATACTGGCAATTAAAAATTGCAAAATAATAAATATTTTCTGTTCGTATTCACATTAAAAAAAAGAAAAAACAAAATAACTTTTAATTATAAGTTTAACTTTCTTTATTTAATAAACTTTATAATAAAAAACAAAATTAAAATCTTTAATCGATATTTTTTTAATATTTAACATAATAACATTTAATATTTAATAATAACATTTTTCATAATATAGTTGTAGTTTATGTACAACTAAACCATGCAAAAAATAGTAAACAAAACAGCATTAGGGTTGCTAGAAGAGTGTTCCGATGGGTTGCAATATTGGCGACAAACTCGGGGGCACACTATTCTTCACTTTATCCCAAAACTGAACTGATGAGAGGCATTGGCAAAAATATAGGTAATGGCTAATTTTTGCCTAGGGTCGTTGAATTGAGAGATGAGCCGCGGGTAGTTTGATTAAAAAGACATTAACCTAACTTCTAATAAATAAATAAAGTTGTAAAAAGTAAAGAAAGTAAAGTTGTAAAAAGTAAAGAAAGTAAAGTTGTAAATAAGCTGTAAAAAGCAAAGAAAAAATTAAAATGAAATCTATGATCGAACTTTCAAGTTATCATGTGTTATTATTTTTAAGTCATTATTTGTCTTAATTTAAGTCATTAACCAGTTTAAACCGGTTTGAAACACTCACGAGCCTTCTTTATCGGTCTCTATCCCCCCCTCTCTCTCTATATATATAAGTATATATATATTTAATGATAATTTTTTTTGAACTTTCATTTTCACTTTTTCTAGCTGGCAAACAAAATTTTGGAGCTCGACCGATTTTTAGATGAAATAACAGCCTATGATGTCATAGTTCAACGTCAACCTTTTAAAACACATCTGCTGTCAAAGAAGCATACGTAATAATGAAGCAATACTGGTAAAAGCAGGTCAACCTTTTAAAAACGCATCTGCTTTCAAAGAAGCATACATAGTAATAATGCAATACTGGTAAAAGCAGGTAAAATAAATATATGCGATTAAAAAATGATGATGAAAATTGCCATTTATGCTTTATTCATTGCCTACGCGATTTCGAACTTCAAAACCCCCTAACCAAAACAACATCATGTTCTCACATGATAATAATGACTTATGACTTTATTAATTCTTTAACAATTATAAATGGCCAGTTCATTGTTTGTCATTTGTTAAATCTGTGTAAAAAATTTGTTTCGTTACTTTCACTATTTATAAACACTAAGCATTTGTTTAAATAATATTGTGAACAAACGAGCGTGTCGAGAAATCATAAATCGTAAAAAATAATTAAAACATATGCAATTTCCCTAAGTTACTATTAACCTGAAATAAACAATTCACATGTCGTTAAGTTAGAAATGTGGAACTAAGTTAGAAAGATAATTAGTTTTTGACTAAAATGAATAAACGAGGAACTTCATAACGTGCACTGTAACCGCCTGAAAATGCTCAATTTCGTCAGTGGCAGTAGAAAAAATGCCAGGAAAAGAAATAACGCAGAAGATGAGACGGGGGGAAGGAGGGGGCGGGAGAATAAACCAGCGATTTGATTTTAATATAATTTCTGCAGCTTTATTATTGTTTAAACAGACAGATTACAAGATTAAAGAGAAATTTTACATAAATATCAGTATTTTTTTCTAAGATAATAATAGAGTAAATTATTATTTAAAAACCATAAATATATTTAAGAGGTTTATATAAATTATTTTACATTGTTCTTAAATATACAAAAGCATTAGATTTGTGA
Organism: Argiope bruennichi; assembly: GCF_947563725.1. NCBI lineage: Eukaryota > Metazoa > Arthropoda > Arachnida > Araneae > Araneidae > Argiope > Argiope bruennichi. The sequence goes on from NC_079156.1 coordinate 114,072,405, forward strand.
TTTTTGGTAAAACTCTACGTGGTAAATTTTTTTCATTTATATCTTAACTAATTAGTAGCAAAAAAAAACTATCAAAAGTACTAATTATTTACAATACAATTTTTTTTAATTGCAGACCTGTTTTATAAAGAATTAAGTGCATACGAAATGCGAATTTTCCACAAAGCTGTTTTCGTTATTTAAAAAAATATTCGATTCCTTTTTATATTTCATAATATTTAATACTTGTTGGCTTAAAAAGTATTCTTTTGAAAGAGAAGATAAATTCGATTTTTATTAAGAACAGATTTATTCGATAATTAAAAAAAGTTACCGATTGTTCTTTTGACGTTCAAATTTATCTGTATTTCTGGACAATATTCTTTCATATTTGTGCTCTAAATTCTATTTTTGCTTTCAGATGAAAAATTTAGACGATTTACGATTAATATCTCGACGTATAAAAATTTTAGTTTATTATTAATGATTATTTTGCATTGCAACAAAATGATATCCATCAGTGAAAGGTTCTATTCTGATTTTGTGCTATTTTATGCCTTAAGTTATCGCAATGCATCTCGTTCATATCACAAAATCTATTCTTTTAATGTTCAAGTGGATTTTTAATTTTTCTCTAATTATAATAAAAATAGTCCCATTGGGAATATAAATGATTATTTTGCAAGAAAAATTCAAATTATAAAGCGTTAAATGTAGAGCAGAACAAACAGGAACAGGATTATCCTAATCAGGCATGCATATATAAAGGGTCGATTTTGCCACCATTCCTGCAGTAACGTGTTGGCAACCCTATTGAAAAAACAATCATTTCATAGTTTAGAGTTCGTAAAAATGAAGCGTTACACGACAGAATAACGTGTTAACGCAATATTTGAATTAAATAAATAATAAAAAAAAAACATTCTTTTTTCCCCCTTAAATTGTTATATTTTTATTGAATCGTAAAGTACACAGGATTATGTTATGCATGGAATACCACACAGGGCAAATGGCCTCTAGAGTTTTGATGACACATACGAAATCTTTTGCCGAAATTTTCGATGACTATTTTGCACAAATGTGGCTGAATTTCGTTGATGCAGATTTCAAATTCCTCCTTCAATGCACGTGTGCTTGTGAACTTGTTGGCATATACCTTTGACTTCAAATAACTCCTAAAAAGAAATTCAATGATATTAAATAACGCGATCTAGGAGGACAATTCTCAAATTTTCGAACTGTGACCGAGCTTTCAGTATTTTTGAAATTTTATTCAACAATGAAAACACGTTGTTCTATCGTGTAACGCTCTATTTTTATTGACCCTAAACTATCAATTGTCAAATGATTTTTAAAATAAGGTATCAATTTTTAAATGATTTTTTAAAAATAAGGTTGCCAACACTTCACTGCACGAATGGTGGTGAAATCAAATCTTGTGTTAATTTTGGGACACCCTTTATTAGATACTAGCCGCCTTTGGCGACCAGCCGGTTCGCCAATCTTAATGTTAGTTAAAATTTTAAGAATTAAATATTTTATGCAATTCCAACTTTAATAGATTCTTCAGCAAAATATTTTAAAACTTCAAATTTTGATAGTCATATAATTCACTCATAATATTATAAAGGCCTTCAGTCATAACGTGATATGTATCTCTCTAATTTTCTGTTACCCCTCGTAGAATTTATGCTTTAAATTAAAGTGTAAAGGATTAATCTGCAGTTAATATAATAATATTTTTTACTGAAACAAAGCATTTTTTTTAATAATATGATTACTGATAATAGAGTCACTGAGCGTTTAAACTTTATGGGCACTAAAGAATATCTTTCTTAATTTATATAATATCTCAAGAATTTGTCAACAAAATTTTCTCAGATTCATCATGAACGGATCGATTCATTAACAATGTTTCATTTTAAATGCATCAAACACTAAGAAAATAAAATGAATCGTTTAAAATAATCGGTCGAAAACAGGTTTAAAAAAACTACTTAAAAAACGACGTACTTAAAACTATAAGCATATATCAAAAAATATATAACTAACATAAATACAATTTAATTACAAAAGCATGCAATTAGCCTAAAAATAATTTAAATCATTGAAAACAGGTTAAAAAAAACTACTTAAAAAACGATGTACTTAAAACTATAAGCATATACAAAAAAATATATAACTAACATAAATATTTACTTACAAAAGCATACAACTAACCTAAAAGTAATTTAAATCGTCCGTTGATAATGGTTGCCATGCCAACAATCGGAACACAATGCGCATGCGTGAATTTTCTTCGCCTTTTACGGTAACGCAAATGCGTGAATTTTTCTACGCCAGTTGGGGTAACGCTATGCAGATTATACATTTTTAATTTCCTTTATTCTGTGTTATTTTAATTCAAAAGTACTTCAGAATGAATCTGAAACATGGATTAATTAACAATGTTTAATTTTAAATGCATAAAACATTAAGAAAATAAACAGAATCGTTTGAAATAATCCGCCGAAAAATCTTAACCCTAGCCTCATTACTGTTGGGAGAAAAAAAAGAACTAAAGCCTAAATCATTTGGCGTTGGGGAAAATGAAAGATTATTTTGGCGAAAAAGTTGGCGGTGGGGAAAATGGAAGATTTTTTTGGCGGGAAAGTTAGTTTTTAAGTAATAATTAAAATTCTAATTAAAATTTCAAAAAAAGGGACCCCAGGTGCACATTCCCGACCTCTAAGGTATACATGTACCAAATTTGATAGCTGTATGTCAAATGACCTGGCCTGTAGAGCGTCAACACACACACACACACACACACACACACACATTGAGCTTTATTATAAGTATAGATATAGATATAGATATAGATTGCATTTAGTAGGAGGTTAAGGGTTTCTAAGATAGCAGGTTATGAGAAACGGTTTTAAAATGCTGATTCTGGTTATCAGAATGAGCATTTTAAATGATTTAAAATTTTAACTAGTAATAATATTAATTATACTTTTTTACTTTCCTGTGCACGAAGTAGACAGTGAGAAAGTTCTGTATTCTTTTTAAAAAATTCAAACTCCAGATTTTGGCAAATCTTTACTTTTCAAATCACTCTGAACCAGAAAAATATACTTTTTGAATTAATGTGTCAGATTGTGAAAATGATTAGTGAGAAAATCTTTTGAGTTAGGCGGATGAAATTTTTAGAATATGGACTAAATATCAGATTTGTAAATCTCTATTAATTTTGAATGAAATCCATTCAGAGAAAGTCTGTCTGTCTGTTTGACTGTCTGACTATTCGACTACAAATGAACTCGATATGTACAAAGCATACATTGATAAAATTCGATACATAGGCTTAGTATTTAAAAGGTAAATGCGTATTAAATTTCCCTCAAGAAGTTCGCATTTTGTTCTGTATTTTTGCATGCAATAAATGTCATAATTCAAAGCGTGGAAACTAAAATGAATGAAATTTGACTCACAAGTTAAATGTCTACAATGTAGGTTCTTATCAAATTTTAATTCAGATATGTCAAAGGGTTGACCATCTGTCCATCTATTCATTCGCATGCATGTAAACTCAATAACTCATAAAAGCAATGAGCTAAATAAATAAAATTTGGTATATGTATTTGTGATAGCAATTGTAGCTCTATACTGTTACAGATTTCACCGGGTTAGCCTGTAGTGGGTGTATGATGTGAAAAGACAATCAGTAGGCCTCAGAAGAAAGCAACAACGACGTTTATTAAACACAATGAATACGAAAACATAGACGACAAATATTCACAGCCAAAGCGAACACAGGACAGCACACTACAGCAGACAGTAGCCCACAGGTAGTAATCGACCTTAGCACACGAAGCGGCCAGACAGAATCCAGCAGGAGAGGGGATCCTCGGAGTTTCACTCTACGGTCTCTCCAACGGCTGAAATTCTCATTGTCTCCTCGCTTTAGCTGCGGACTAACTACTTCTCACAACTGGCTACTACACACACGACACGACGCTTCTTCCACAGTAGACAACAGGACTCGGCACAAAGCAATTCCGCACTCGCTCCACACAACGCTGGCACTCCGCTGTTGCTTCGATATCCTCTCGAAGACTCGTTACTTGTCTATGACTCCAACTACACTTCAATTCTCTTCACCACTCATTGCAGCTTCAGACTGCCGCCTTTTTATAGTTTCTGGGAGGCGGGGCGAGAACCTTCTGGGCCAGTCAGAAGTATCTGGGCATATCTCAGTTCCTATTGGATGGATTGTTAAAATTCTCGAAGTTTCCAGCATTAAACCATTTTGTCGCCAAGTTTGTCTCCAAGCTCTAAGATCACTGACTCGGCACCCGAGCAGCATCCAGATGATTGTAAATCAGTCTTTCTGGTGATAGAATTAACCATGCTGGGAAGCAACTTTATAGGCTTGTAACAATATCAAATTTTGATCTCGGTTGGTCTGGAAAAAAACTACCGAAATACATCTTCGAATTTTTGGTACTTATGTATTAATAGCATGTCAATAATTAATTATGAAAAGAAATTGCTGAAGATCGCATGCTAAATGCACGCCAAAGATCGATAACTATTGTTCGCCTGTGCCATACAATTATTACACAAGTGCCTGTTTCCCTTGCTATACTTTTAATCACAACTTTAATTTACGAAATTCGGAAGATTAAAGTTTGAGTACTCTTCGTAACCAAGTGCAAGGTCCATACTTTTATGTACAAAAGAAAAATAAATTATTAAGATTGCTATAAACATACAATATGGCTCGTTTTGTGTTAAACTTCGTAGCATTACGAATATAATCAAATATATATATTGGATCGCTTCACATTGATTAATTAGGTTCAGAATTTGATATAAGTCCAAAATTTAATTTTCATGATAATAATTTTATTCATCTAATGTGCTTTTAAGTCATCGTAATGAAGCATGGGTTACAGAAATAAATAAATAGGCAGTCTCCTCCAGACACAAAATTAGATAAGTATCTACAACTGAGAATTTAATAAAAATTAGATAATTTTGGTGTAAATATTATGTACTCAAAATTCAATCTTCTGGTTTGTTACGGTTTTACCCGACATACTCAACTCAAGTATTTATTTCTTCGCAGAGTTTGGTTCAAAATATTTGATAAGGATCTTTAATCTTGCTGATAAAAGCATGTGCCGAATTTCATTTATCTAGCTCGTAGCCTTATTCAGTTAACTTTCAGCATTTTACAGTTATTTGTTAATTTTTAACTTTTTTCAGTTATTAAGCTGGATATTAAAAATTGTAAAACAAAAATAATAATACATTCATAATACAAAAATCATCCAGAATTCTGTACATAGCATATTTTTGCACTTAGAGTAACGCATGTAGTATGTAGTTGTTCCTTACGCAATAATTACTTAGTAAGATAGTATTTCTTAAAATTTAATTAGATTTTTAAAAATTAATCGAAATTTTAAAGTTTTTCCTTAATAATTTCGGAATATCATATGACGTAAAGCTATTCTTAAACCAGTTTAAAATGAATTTTTCGCCGAAAAAGAAATTTTATTTTGTGCCATTTTTATTCTGGAAATTAAATAATTTTTTAAATACATTTTAAAGTGTGTTTTAAGTGAAGAAACATGTAGGCAAACGATCGCTGATGACATGAAAAGACGTGTAAATTTTCAAACGAAATAAAAATTTGCAAAATCGGAACACTGATTGGGATTCGGGAGTTGTTCATAATTTTTTTAATTATTTTTAATACATAAATAAAATACATGGAATTAATTTATAGAATGAAAATCTTTATCCCAAAACTTTATTGCAAACTCATTAATAAATGTTCTTGTGTATTATTAACCGCATGAAATTGGTGAACAGTAGTTAGTTTAGTTATATTAATGCCCCGTTGTGAAGCAACACTAGGGCTATTTTGAGGCGGACCTCGTCATTTTGAACCACATTCCGATGACGAGGACGACACCTGAGCTGGCACCACCTCTCCACACCACACCAGCGGGAGGACGTTTGGTCTGACGGATTTAACGTGCAACAGACCCCCTTACACGACGGTTATTCGGTGAAATCGGGTCATGAACCTGAAACCCTAAGGCACACAAGCCGAGACCTTACCACCAGGCCACCACGGCCCGAACAGTAGTTACAAAAGGACCTATTAGAAAGCGATATTTATCGATTAACCGGTTAATACACAAGCACAAGAAACGGTTTTGTGCTCGGTTAATACACAAGCACAAAAACAAGAAAATTGTATTTTAGATGCCTTTTACCTGGCTGATTGAAATCAAAATTTGACAGAGAACTACAACTGCAGTCATTAAGTCATACTAAAATTCACAGTTTAAATTATTATGCTTTTGAAGATCACATTTACAAGCTTATAGAGATAAAGTTCAAAAGGCGGTCAAACCTTAGATGAATTTGATTTCATAATCTACACAAATCTTTTTTCATCTAGCTTTTTTTAGAAAATTTTATTCATCTATCTTTTTCCCGTTTTGTAGTTATTGTGTTTACTTATATTCGGTCAACCGGTCAGATATAATTTCCCTGAATGGATTTTGTTCAAAATTTGATAGAAATATATAAATTTGTTATAAAGACCGTATACCAAATTTCATCCATCTGGCTCAAAATGTTTTAGGGATCTAGGAAAGGTCTGTAAAACGTAGAAACTCGCCAAAATCTTGAGTTCAGATTTTTTGATGATTAAAATATTTTCCTCTTCCATACATCATAGACGAGAAAATAAAAAATAAAGAAGACGCGCAAAGTGTCCCCCCCTCATTGATTTAATTCTAGAAATCGAAGCTAATTTTGCCCTAGGTAAAGAGTGTAATACTACATTTTGAAGTCAGATAACTTGCAGTTAGATGTTACATTTCTTGCTTTGTTACATTTGTCACGTGAGAGTGCTGTCACTTGATTCAACTTCATTATCATTTTCTTTGTTTAACTGCATTTTCGTGAAATTAAAGGAAACGGTGAAAATTAACTGCCATTATAGAAAAGTCAATAAACTGTTTCCCAAAATAACACAAACTTTTGTATTCACAAAATGACAGCACAGCCTTTTCAAATTGAATCTGTCAGAATCCAGTGTGAATTTCAATAAGAATCGAAATGATACAAATGCAATTAAGTGTTCTTTTAATTCAATTCAGAACTTTTCTTTCGAAAACAAACATTGAAATCTTTAATGTGTCGAAAAATGCTGTTTGAACAAGAAATGCTGTTTGAAAAGGAATAATCTTAAATATATATATATATATATATATATATATATATATATATATATATATATATATATATATATTAGGATTTAATTATCTTATATTTTTTCTTTGCTTTGGAATAATTTTAAGAAATTAGAAGGAGCTAAATAATAAAATTCATTATTTTTTCTGTAACTTAAATAATTTTTATATTTTCTCGCAATAATTTTGAATTTACATATATATATGCTGATGATAATTTGTTTATTTTTGCATTTATTACATACTTAAAAGATAAAAAATTTTAATATTAATATTCTTAATAATTTGTTTTAATAACCGCACGCGGTAGTTAATAGTACAGCATAGTGATGTACCTGTGACCTTCATTTACTATGAAAAAAAACACAAAAGAAAATAAAACTGATTATATCTGAAGGAAATCTCCATGTTGTGCAGAATGTAATACCAAAATGCATTTCTTATTTCGGATATAACCATTATTTACAAATCGTTTTCTTTATCGAAATAAGAACTGTTTTGAAGATTAATTCATTTAATTTATTATTTCAAAAAAATAATTAAAAAAAAACTTAAACCAAAGCAAAATTATGTTCTCACATGATAAAACAATTGAAATCTGATATAACAGATTTCATGTTATCATGTGAGAACATTATTATTTTTTAAGTCATTATTTTGTCTTATTTAATTTAACATAAGTCATTAACTAGTTTAAATCGCTTTGACCAATCACGTGATTATCAGACCACGCATGCGTCGTTATTTTGAAAACTAATATCGACGTATTATTTTATTTTTTTAATCTCAAAATCGGCCGAGCTCCAAAACATTTTTTTGCCAGCTAGAAAAATTGAAAAGGAAAAAAAAAATATTATTATCATTATAATATATATAATCCTTGGCGAGTTATTTGGCGATTAATTCCTGTCATGAGATTAATAGTACATGAAAATCAAATTTGTGATTTAGATAACTCTTCACCAGTCGACTACAAATCCATACCAAATTTGATATATTTTAATCATTGCGTTTTTGAGTTGTTGCGTTTAAATGTTTTAGAAATAATGAGTTTGAATGGTGTCCAGACTTTAGAAGTTACCTCTATGTATAGAATTTTATCTTTAAGCTCTTTTCGCTTTGTAGTTATTGAATAATATTCGGACAGCTGAGTATATGGACTTCCTCTGAGTGAATTTTGCTCAAAATTTGATTGGAATATACAAATTTGGTATAAATACCCTATAGCAAATTTCATACGTTTAGTTCAAAGGGTTTCTGAGTTTATGCTTATAATAGGCAGACGAATGGACATTTTCCAAAAACGTATTTTTTCGACGATCACTATACTTTTTCTATACTACGTATACGAGAGAGTAAAAATTATTAAAACTGCGAAAGAAATTTAAGAAAATTATTACTATTTAGTTAATTTTTAAATTTCCTAAAAGTGAAAAAAAAATAGTTGTTTTGATTAATATGCGTGAAAATTATAAGAAAAAAATAAATTTCAATTAATTAAAAATGTTGAAACTTCATTGTTAGCGAGCATTTATTACTCAAGAAGCAACTATGCGAAAAATTTAACAGACTTAAACATATTTTTTAACCTGGGAAACGTTTTGAATAATATTTTTTTTTACGTTATACATGTCGCCATTTATGAATATTGTCCAGGCTATAAACATTCTCATGTTGAAATCTATTAATATAAATTATTTATGGTGATAGCTCACTGTATTAAGAAAAAACGATATTAAAAAAATTAATTATCCTAAATTTTTCTGATGATTGCTTTTTATGAAAGCGAATATCGAGATTTTGTTTTGATTTATTTTGAAACAAGGAGAAAAAAAAAGGGAAAAATTTTAATTAAATCGAATTAAATTAAAAGTTAAAAAAATATTTTGCAAGATTTTTTTTTTAATATTCCAAACGAGAAGTTTCGAAATTTCTTTGAATTTTTTTTCAAAGACAAAAAATATAATTAGAAAACAAAACAGGTTTCTTAAAATAGAAAAAGAAGATTAAGGAATTCTTGAATACATTTTTTTATAAATACTTTACTTTCTGATAATTGGATTAAAAAGTCTTTCTAGAAATGATTTGTTAATTCCATCATTCCTGAAGGGAAAAAAAAAAAACTCCAGGGCAGAGAAATAATTACAAAATTAATATCCAGTTCTGAAAAGTAACGAGAATTGACAGTTTAAAGCCTCTAATTACTTTTTATCCAGCTTTCTTACCATTTTTTTCGAGTCTGTTGCTAAAGATAAAGCTATAATTAGACTGTCTATTCACTTAACCTGTATTAAAAACTACAGTAAATTGGAATTAATCTGAAATCTTCAAAAGCTTTATGTCAAATTATTATTTAGCATTTCTTTTTTTTTATCACAATGAAAAAAACTGAAATTTAATAATAAATTTTTTATCCGAAGTTTCTAAAAATGAAAATGTTTTTATTAGATTTATTTTCACTTTTTGGCAAAGACTTGAAAGCATTTTTTTTTGACGAATTATATATATATTTTTTATATTACATATTCTTGAGATTTTTAAAAATTCTTTTACGAATGATTTTTACATCTATTTTGTGTTAACTAAGAATGCAAACGATTTATTAATAAACATGTAAATCTACTACATAATTTCCCAAACGATTTATTGATTTATTCATATTTATTCATATGGAGATTGCTCAATGTGCGAGCCATAAACTAATCTTCTTACTTTACGTAAACTTTATTAAGAATAAGATACGATTGGCATTAATTAGGATTAGGGAGCATTGGCATCGAATAATTTATTCTTTTCTGTTTGAATTCGACAAGTACAAAAAGCTGTATTAATTCTTACAACTTTTGACAACAAGGAAATGAAACAGTTTTGCATAACATTTTGCAATTGTTGTCTAGAAAATTATTGGAACATCTTAGATAACTTCTTCCGCATCAAAGGGTAAAGATTTGATTATATATCATTTACCAAATTTTTTTTAAGGAATTAACCTGAAATAGGCTACACTTACTTGATGTTGGTTTAACTAAATAATTCCTACATTTGAAATGTAGTAAAAAATATTTAAAAGGAAAACTTTCTATTGTTTATTGATTTTTTTCTAGTCATTATACTTTAACCAAAAAGTGAGCCCGCCATGCCATAGCATCGTCGCTCTGCCGGTTAATGTGATCGAGTCCTAGTGAATATCACCGAACACGATATAAGTCCCCTCATCGGCATGAAGGTAGCCAACCCCACACGCAGCTATACCGAAAGCTTTTGATTCTTATTTTTAGGGTGCTTCTTGGTGGGATGATATGACATTAAGTCAAACGGGGGAAATAAATGTCTGAAGGAAAAGCATAAGTTCGCCTCCCAAATTTATATTTCTTGTTTTGACAATACTGATTTCAAATTATATATATAAAAAAACTTTCCTCTAAGTTTTAAGATTTCATTTTTCTTTAAATTCTTTTTATTAATTGTGGGAAAACATTTGGAGTAAAATCTAGTGGAAATGATGGGTATTTATAAATAATAATAACAAAGAATATTTTAAGCACAATGCATTATCATTGAACAAAACGTCCATTCGTTTCTTAACCATTGTAAGCTTTTTTTTCTTTTCCTTTTTTTACTTTCTCGTATATGATAAATAAAGGGAATATTGTAATTCTTAAAAATAAAAATAAATAAATAAAATAAAATAATTTCGAGATTTTGGCGAACCTGAGCGTTTCAGAACTTTCTGAGTCGGAAAAATACATTTTTGCTGTTATATGTGTCTCTCTGTCAGCACCGATAACTCAAAAGCGCTTTGAGCTAGATAACTGAAATTTGGCATATAGAATAACAACCAAATTGTCGACTGACGATTTAACGATTTTTCTGATATTTTGAACTCATTCACAGGAAGTCTGGCTGTTCGAATACATAACTAAAAAAAAAAAAAAAAAATGCAAATCGATGACTAAAAAAAAGGCAAAGAGCTAAGTAGATAAATTTTGGTACAAAGGCTTATCATCTGGATATAAATTTGGAACCAGATCGCTCAGACGGTTGATCGTCTTTCGGTCTGTAGTTTCTTATTATGTAAATGCAATAATTCGTAAACGCAGTGACTTAAATCAATGAAATCTGGTATCTTATCTTGTGATTCTAACTGTAGTTTTGGGTCAAATTTTGGTTTCAATCGGCAGGCAAAAAATATAAATTTTATATTCTAGCTATAGATTCATCAAAAACGTCAAATTCTCGTTAAAGATCTATCTATATTTCGGAACTATCGCTCTCTATTATCATTCAAGGAATTCTAGGTCTACAATTTTTTGCGGAGGAGGAGGTGGTATATGGCCTTTATTGGAGAATATAAAAGAAAGTTTCGATCATTCAAGCTGGTTTTACTTTTTTGTATAGGAAGTGTAGAGAAGTATTATAATCGTCAAAAAATTGAAGAGATTTTGACGAATCTCCACGTTTCAAACCTTCCAGAGTTCAAAAAACACATTTTTTGGCATAATGTCTGTCTGTCTGTCTGTGAATAAGATTATTCAAGAACATTTCGAGTTAGACGGATTAAATTTGGCATATGACCAAATTTGTAAATTTTTGTAAAACTTTGAACGAAATCTATTACGTCTGTTCGAATAAAAGTGATCTCCATAGCTACATTTACGAAGAATTGGGCCGGCGTCCTGGCATGGGGTAGCGTGTCTTCCCCGTGATCTGGGCGTCCTGGGTTGTTCTTCGTCTGTTCTATCTGTGAGATGTGTGAATGTGCCCCCCCCATCCGTAAAAAGGGGTTGGGTAAGTGAATGTGATGCGTGAGTAGCTAAGACGTACTCTTGGCCCTAGTTTGCGCTTCTAAAAACAAGAAACGCTCCCTTGGCTTAAAAGTCGCTGATTTCATCAGCAAACTTGTCCATGGTAAGTGCCATTATAAACAACAGCAACAACGAAGAATTGGACAGATAAAATTTGGTAGCTGGTTTTAGAATCTAAAACATAAATTCATATAAAGTTTCGAGCCAAATGTACCGAATGCTTAAGCGTCTGTCGGTTTGTTCTATCGCATGCACATAAACGCAATAATTCATAAACTCGAGGACTTAAATGGATGAAATTCGTTATGTTATCTTGTGACAACAATTGTAATTTTGTGTCTTCATTTGGAGTCAATCGGGAGGGAGGGTGAAGGGCGCCCAAAATATATATTTACACGATAGATTTAGTAAAAAAGCTAGATTTCACGCCAAAAATTTATATTTCGTAGCAATTTCTCGCCAATGGCACACAAACGTTTGGGCTTCACACAAGGTTCACAATTGGAAAGTATGCAAGAAAGTTTCGAGAACATCTCTTTTATTTAGTCCCCTCCTTCCTAAAACGTTTGGTACAACCAGTTATATTTTGTTTAAGGTCTTGTTTCAGTATTGATGGTTTATAGATTGTCAGTCTATCTCCACAAAAAAATCTAGCACTCTTGTAGCTCTTATGCATTCTTAATTTATCATTCTGGAGTGGAATTATAGAAATATGTAAGGGTGGAAGTGGCAAAAGCAGAAAACGACCTGAAGTTTCCTGCTTGTTTTATGACCATGATCCCAACCAAGAATTCCATCCTAAAAGACTAATTAATTAAGAGTTTTCGCATTGCATGAAAACATAATATATTTAAACTAAATTTCGGGCAGAATTCCATAAGGGGTGAAAAATTTATGAACTGTTTTAATACTCAAATTGCTTAAATGGAATGAATTTGTTAAAAATTATGCATTTTATACAAAAAAAAGGAATTTTCCCCAATTTTTTATTGTATTGTTCCAGTTTTTCTAGCAGAAATTTCATAATTTTACAATACGTCAACAGCAACAAAATTTTGGAAATGTTAGCTATAGTTTCTTTTTTGCGAAGCTCAAATTTCATTTCTCAACTATGTACATTTCTTTTCAGGATAATTTGAATAATCTAGAGTTTAAAAACCAGTGGGAGTGGTCTCCAAAAACTTTCTCGCATACTCTGTAATAAAGTTGATATACCAGAGATTTCCTTACATGGCAATGGCGTACAATAGTTACGAAATATTAACCTTGGCGTGAAATTAGCATTTTTACTGTATTTGGCGATTAATCCCTGGCATATGGCGATTAATCCTGGCTTTTTAATGGCATTCGAAAATCGAATATGTGTTTTAGATTTGCTTTTCCCAGCAGATTTAAACCAAAATTGGACAAGAAACTATACTTGTAGCTCTTTAACAAACAAATCTTTTACCAAATTTGATATATTTAACTCACTGTATTTTTGAGTTATCGCATTTATATGTTTCTGGAAGTACAGGAAGTACAGACAAGTTTCTGGAAGTACAGACGGTCAACCCCTCGTTGGATTTTGTTCACAATTTATTGAATGTCTACACTATATATGTTAAATCTTTGTGCTGAATATTACCTACCTAGCTCTCTTCATTTTGTAATTATCTTGTTAAATTACATTCGAAGAACAGGACAGACAGACATCCTCTGAACAGATTTTACTTAAAATTTGATATAAATCTACCAATTTGGTGTAAAGGCCATATACGAAATTTCAACCGTCTAAATCAAAGCGTTTTTCAGTTATCTTTGTTACAGACAAACAAGCGGACATTTTCCATTTTCCATTTTTTTTTTTTTTTTTTTTTTTTTTTTTTTTTACTAGGGGGAGGTCTAAAACGTGGAGATCAGTCAAACTATTGAGTTCGAATTTCTTGACGTTTGCAATATTTTCTCTGTACTACGTATAAGAGAAAGTGAAAAAGGATAATTAAACTTTTTTTGGTCCTTTCTTTAACCTTCCACACACACACACACACACACACACACACACACACACACACACACACACACACACACACACACACACACACACACACACACACACACACACACACACACAAATCGCCACAACTAGTTTACATGCTAAAATAGTTTCTCAAAGCTTATTATTTGCCGAATTTGTTTGTAAAGAAAACTCTGAATAACAGTTTTTATTATTCTATGATAATCAGCAATTGTTTAAAACTTTTAACTAAAGAGAAAATTTGTAAAATTTTTACCTCCTTGATAATATTTAACCAAGATATTTGCTTAAAAAACAATCCATTGTAAATCGGTAAGTAAGACCGATTCACTAGTAATTCAGCAATCAGCAACTAAGGAATTTGAACTTCCTGGCCTAAAGTAAATTGTTTCTCTACTCTATTAGAGCCGTTACAATTATTTTAAATTCCTATGATATGACGAAAATAATTAATTAAATAATTAAGGAGTAAAAAATTAATCTATTTTATTTCAACACTTTACAACTTCGTATAAAATCTGCTTTTTTTTCATCGCCTTCCACTAAAATCTCTGATCGCATAATTGATAAATTTTAAACTACATATTTAAAAAAAAACAACTTTTCTATTTTATTTATTTATATAATGCTGAAACGTAATAATATGGATGCTTAATATTCAGATTAAGGCAATAAAATATACATTTTGTAATTTATTTGACATTTCTTATTGTTATTTTGTGTTTAATTTAATTTAGAAAGAAATGCACCGAAAAATTAATTCTAATCATCTGACAGTGTAGATAACATGTAATAACCGCATTTCTTAGAATTTTTTTTATTGGTTGTACGGTATGATAATTTTTTTTAACCTGATATACATGTTTAAGTATTATTACGAAATTGGCAATTGTCTATTTATAAGTCTTACTTAATATTATGATATATACTTCAATAAATGTTGTGGTTCAACATTCAAATTAATATCAGTAAAGTAAATTTTGCCCCCTTTTGAATAATAAATTGCTCTGAACTTTTATCTGTTTAGCCTGTCTAAAACGGCATTGTCGGTAATTATAAACGTAGAAAAAATAAGATTTTACTGGTAGAAGTATTGGTCCTTTCCCATTTCACCTTCTCTTCCGGGGTGCATTTCGGTATGATGATTGGTTCTCGACATCTTGGTGAGTATAGTAAAGGTGTGGGATTGAATCACCTCCTGCCGATGATGGGACGTGTCTCTTATAGGAGGGATGCTTCGTGACCAATGATAATCATTACGATTTAACCTTAATTCCTCGTACTGCTGTTACGGTATCCTGATAATTCACTTTACCCATGTGCCTTCGGGTAGATCAGAGTGGTTCAATTGTTCTCATATCCTACCTGGGGATATTTCAGATATAGGTACAAGAAGCTTCCTATATTGGACTAATTCTTGCTTCCTGTGTGAGTATATTAAGATTATACGGTCAGATTACTTTTACACCCGCATGGAATATACTCCTACGGATTGGGTTGTAACGTGAACGGTGATTATTAGAGCTCAAACTTAGTTATCACCTGTCAATCAGGTACTCCCCAGGCGTCAGGAGTTTAGGGGCTAACTCTCGTATATGATTACCGCTCTCCCCTATACCTTATTTTTTTACTTCAAATTGTTGTGAGTAAACCAGCATGATCATTCTACTAAGTCAATATGTAGTGCACGAATTTCATTAAGAAATAGATGTAGGCACTCCACATCGGAAAAAAAAAATCAGAGCATACAACAAATTGATGGCAGCATTCTTTTGGAAAATACAAGAAGAAAATTTCATGGACTTTCTGTATTGTGAAGCAAGAATTACAAATGAACATGCACTTCGTAATTGTAGAAGTTGAAATAAAAAAAACCCACGAAACAATATCAAATTTCATCGTGATATTTCAAGTACACTTGCTTCACATGTTGTATTTCAAAAGATTGACTAATCGAAGGAGTGTTGACGTTACATTACATATACTGATCTAGTGCCATCGGATTTCTATCTATTTGGCTGACTGAAAGTTTGTCAGTTTGAAAAACAGTTTTAAGATGTCGACGCATCCAATGCATATGAAAAAGTGGTGTAATGAAAAACCTCATGAGAGTTACGAGACTATAAAATCAAAAATGGCTGTAGTGTATAAAATAAGTAGATCATAAGATTGACTGACATTTTCAAAGGTCTGAAGAACCAAGGCTTTTATCTACAAAATTCCATTTCTCTACTGATTACTATTATTAGTCAACAATGAATTGTACGTAATTATTTAAATCTATTTCTGCATATTCCCTATTAATCATATTCGAATTATCACATTCCAATCGAATCTTGTAACTAAACAGTTTCTTAGACAATTTAGATTTTTTTTTTTTTTTGCTTTTTCGCATACGTAGTATAGTAATCGTCGAAAAATTCGAACTCGAGATTTTGTCGAATCACGTTTTAGATCTCCCTGAATTCGAAGAACACATTTTCAGAAAATGTCCGTCTGTCTGTGACGATAATTCAAAAATGCTTTGAGCTAAACGGATGAAATTAGGTATACGGTCTTTACATAAAAGTTACAGATTTCTTTCAGATTTTGAGCAAAATTCGTTTAAAAGAACTCTGAGCAGCTATTCGAATATAAGCAAAAACGATAACTACAAAACGAAGAGAGCTAGATGGATAAAATTCGGTATAAAGACTTAATATCTATAGTCTATATAATCAAATTTTGAGTCAAATCCAACCAGGAATTGACTGTATGTCTCTCTGTAAATTTATAAACCTAAAAACGTGATAACTCAAACATGGAATTATTTAACTGCATAAAATCTGGCATGGGATTTTGTGAATACAAGTGTAGTATTGGGTCAAATTTCAGTTTCAATCGGTAGAAAAAAACGAATTTAAAACATAAATTCGATTTTTGGATACTATGTACCACACCCCAGGGATTAATGGCCAAGGATGGCACAATAGATTCAATAAAAATGTTAAATTCACTTCAAATGTTAATATTTCTTAACTGATGTATGCTAATACTATGCTATCTGGGCATTTATAACATTTTGACTGAAAAGTAGAAACTAGAAAGCATTCGTGATTTTTCCCAAAATGCATTTTTCCAAATTCTTCCTCATCAGATTTATTCACTTTACTACTTAATTTTTTAAAAAAATGAAGGGAACTGATCAGTAGAAATGCACTTCAGTCTGTTTTAAACATCTAAAATGAGAAGACGAAACTATGATAGCAAAGAGCGCTGTAAAAGAATCTAGCAATCGTTTTCAAATTGCATTTTCCTTTAAATTTTATTTAATATTCTTTCGTTTTTTTTCTTGTATTTGGAATATATTATAAAGATATTATTATAAATGTTAAAAATGCATCAGCTTTCGATGCAAGATTTTGACGAATCATCTCTTTGTATTAAATCTTTTTAAGTCCGTACGAAACATTTTTGGAAATTTATCTGCCTGGTTCTCGATCAATCTTAAATACGATAAATCTTAAACTGGTGAAATTTGGCATATCCAGTTTAGGTCGAAATTCGAAAAATCATATTAAATTAAAAACAAAATCTGTCATTGATAACTCTGTTTCCCATATGAAAGTAAATGAAAAAGATAGGTCAACAGCAAAACGCACAGACTGGACGAAATTTTTACAACAATTGTAGATTTACAAAAGCATTTTGTATCACACTCATTAAACATTATGTGTCTGTCGACCAGTTTATCTGAACATATGTGCATTCGTTTACTCGAAAATGCAATATGCTATAAGAGTGAATGTTAGTGAAAATCCGTACATCCAAAGTATAGATCTGTGTTAATTTTGGACCAAATTCGTCAGATTATAATCTATCTATGTATAAGTGAGCAAGATAATAAAAATTTCACTTTAATTATTAATATCGTCACAATTATTTTGACATCACACTTATAGATTTAGATCAAAATTTGCTGAGATTATTATTAAATTTTCTTGAATATAATAAAAAGCTAACACAAAATAGACCAAATTGTATAAGTATAATGAAAAATCAAATGGATCAAAACCTTGGTTTATTATTGTATTATAAGCTGCCCATATTCAACAAATTAGGAGTGATTAGATTTTATCTCTAAAACTATATACAACTAAATATAGTCTGCATTTGTGAATACAAAATTCACAAATAAAAACTAGTTCTCTATCACAAAATTGCTTCGAATTAATCATCTATTTTACATTTTCAATACTGAATTTATTTTCAAAAGGCTTAAAATGTTTTTTATTAAATCGAAAAAAAAATAATTTCGACTTAAAAATTTCCACTAATGAATATTTTTTGTCCGGAATTAATGAAAAAATTAAAGAGCCTGTATAGATTAAAAGACATAATATTAAAAAAATAGCAAAACTATTTTCAGCAGAAAATAAGGATTTTTCATAACATTAATATATTCTTTGCCACACATTAGAATCTACATAATTTATTTAATAAAGATTAATTTATCACCTATAATCTAAATGAACAAGCATATAATTATTTTCAGCTTTGTTAAAATACGAATTTATTAAATGCAGATGTAAAAAAATTCGAATTTTAATAAGAGTAGAACAATATAAAATAGATTAGAGAATTAAATTTGTTCGACCGTTTTTCATTGTTGAAGCAAGATACAAAAAAGATGAAAAGAGAGCAAATATTTTATTAAGGAGCTTTAAAAAGATTTATAGCTGAAAAAATTATATTTAAGAATATTATATTTTATTAATTATTTGATATAAAATATTTATGCTTGAATAAGTGATCCGTCATTTATTAGAATCTCATATAATGTAAATAGCTAAAATAGTACAAATACGAATTTAGAAAGAACAAAATAAAATAAGTTGTATTTGAAAAACGAAATTCTTTTGCTTCTTTCCTGTTGCCAAAACAAGAAACCCAAAAAACTGAAAAGAAAGAAATTTTTCTGTACCTGTTCGTCTTGCAGTTTCTTTCATCGTGTCGGGGCGATGTCACTCACTTGTAAATAGCAGATTTTTCTTCGTGAAGAGAGGCAAGTTCGGCAGTTAGCGCATCTCTGGGCTGACAGACGACAGTTCCAATCGTTTGACTTCGGTTGAGCCCTAGCGACCGCAACACGCATCAATCAAACGATAATTTTCGGGCGAAAAAACTTTAGGAATTTTTTACAAATTGGCTTCTTAAAGTCGTTTGGTTTCCTGCGGATATGAAAGTTTATTTTTAAAAGGGTAAATATTCTTCTTTAGATGAATTCTGTTTCGAATAACTTTTTGACAGCTGTCTGACAAGCAGAATATAAAAAGAACAACCTAAACGGTAATTTGGGAGTGTTGTTTTATTTTAACTAAAAAAACCATTATTTTTCTTTCGCTTCCGTTGTTCTAAAATGAGTCTATATAGAATGAGTCTAATGAGAATTACACAGTTTAGTATGCGGGGAATAAGTATGCTTTCGTGTTACAATCTAAATTTTTTTTAAAGTTTTTTTTTAATTAAAAAATTATTTATTTAAAAGCATTAGCCACTTAACTGTTTTATTTTCTTTACTATCTAAGAAGATAACATCTTCTATTTTGGGAATATTTTCTTATTTTGATTCAAATGGAAATCCATTGCATGCTTGACTAATCTATGTATTCAAAGTAATTTTAATATTGAATTATAATCGTTATGAATGGTTTATTTTTTGCTTACAACAATCAAAATTCGATGCACTTACAGCATATGGTCAAAACAGTTAAGCTGTTTTGATTAATATTAATTAATCTACCATTTCATCAAAATATAACCTTCTTGGCTTTATTTATAAATACTTTGGATTAATTTTCCATTTTTCAACTATATATATCTAACTCATTCAGTATAATTTCTAACGATTTGTATTAATATTCTAAAAGTGAAATTATTTTCGAGTGCCATTCCAACTTTAAGAGAGATAGTTTTCAAGTTTTATTAAACATATTAAATCGACTATTTCCTTATCATAAGTGCCAAATAAAGCCCTGTGGCTTTTTGGGGGGCGAGAAATTTTTTTGTAAGTAAATATACTTTTAGACATAATTTAAATAACTTTTTGTTCGGAGATTTTAATCATATTTCAATCAGAAAACATCATTTTCTTTAATTAAGATTTTGCTTTATTCTTTAAATAACATGTAAATAAAATAACTGTTATATCTATGCAAAAATATTTTCAAAAAATATATCTTTTAAATCTTATAACTTCAATTTAGAAACCCAGAACCATCACAAGAATAAATTATTAAAAAGATTTTTGTATGCTGCTTTTAACTTCAGTATGATACTATAAAAATTATCACTAATACCTTTCTTGCAAACGATTAATTTAGAATAAGTAGAAATTGATTTATTGAAAATCTGCGTGTTTTTAAAATGTCTGATTGAAATATAATTAAAATCTTCGAGCCAAAGGACAAGGAAATAATCGATTTAGTATGCTTAATAAAAATAGAAAATAATTTACTAATTCTATTAAAATTAGAATTGCACTCAAAAATTAATTTTGCTTTAGAATATTAATTCAAACTGTTAGAAATTGTAAGGAATGAGTTTGATATAGTGTAATCAATTGAAAAATGGCAAAATTAATTCAAAATATTTATAAATAAATCCAAGAAAATTATATTTTAATAAAATAGCAGTTTAATCAATATTGAATAAATTTTAAGTCTACATGTTTTGTGTTAGTATCTTTCATTCTAATACTTTGCCCTAGTTGTTTTTCTTTTCCTTTAAAATATAAATTCTACGGAATCCATTTATTCAATCCAGAAATGGGCCCTTTGTTTTTAACAACGAAATGTGTGTGGTGTAATGTAATCTTATAAACTAAAAATAATTATCGTTAATTTTTTTTTGTTTCTGATAACGAATCTATTTAGAATTACATATAAACATACAATTACTCTATTAATAAAATAGAAATAACGATACAAGATTTAAAAAGATGTTAAAGATAAAAGATATGAATTACTAAAAGATAAAATAGAAACGAAGATAAAGATTTGAAAATATATTAAAAATAAAAGATATTAAATTCCTAAACTTCTTTGAAAATGAAGAATGTCAGAACTTAAGGAAATAACTGGAATAAATTATATCAATTAATATTTTTAAATAAATAATTTTTATACGCTATATTTATATTTTTGAATTTAATTAAAACAGCTGAAAAATTATTCAATATAATAAATGATTATGCATAAAAATTTAATTACTATAAATACAAATAAAACTGTTTCTAAACACATAATTGATGCCTAAATAAAAAAATTTTTTTTTATGTAAAATACTATATTGATTCAGTATTGTTTCTGAAATTTTTCTGTATAAATACAAATATTTTAAGAAAACTTCATTTAACATTTAAAAATTTTCTACTCAACTACTAAAATAGATATTGCTTTCTGCACCAAAAATGTAAACATAATTCTTTTCATGAGCTGCCAAAAATTATGTACCTTCTTTTCCTTTTTTTCTTCACAGAAATTCTTTAACAAAGACATTGATATTTTCACCTCTCATCTAGTCAAGAACTGTTCAATGCAGAATTATCCCCCCCCCCTTCACCTACTTTAAAAAAAGAATTAAAATGATAACAGTTATTTCTTCGAAAGTCTAGACGGCAATAGTGCATGGGAAATTTCTTTGATATTCCAGAAGGGTATAATAACAGTGAACGTTTGTCACTTCGATATCACAGAAGAAAATAACGGCAATGAATGGTGTTTCTTCAATTCTGTTTCAAATAGTTAGTTATAATGCGCAGAAATTCAAAATTAGCTCAGGCCAAACACATTCTGATAGTTTAAGTTCTAGGAAAAAGAATAAAAAATCAAATTCTATTGAAGAACTACATTTATTTTAACAGTTTAGAAAGACGAAACTTTTTATAACTTCATTATAAAGTAGATGGAAATAATAGACGAGTTCCAGGAACAGTTATTTAATTATTTTCTAAGTTCAACATTTCACAAGACAAAACAAACACGAACACGAAAATACAGGACACTCACTTAGAATACTATCTAATAATAACTCCCAAGAAGGAACATGGGAAATATACCTTGATGTTAATAAGGTAACGCCATCTGTTGTATTAAAAGAGAAAGTAGTAGAGTTATGTAACCGCTACAACAGTCAAATATAAAACTTAAAAACGTCGCTTATAAAGTGTTATATCAATAATTTACATAAAATATATTTAAATATAAAAACAGTTCTAAAGATTGCTTTTTGATAATAAAGCTCCTCCCTCATCACCCTTTCTCCCCCCCCCTCAAAAAAAAAGTCTCCAGAAATGAAGATCACTATAAAATTTCTAAGATCAAACTATTTAATAATCTCAAACATGTTGCATTAATATAACATGTTTTAGCCAATTTTTGTTTCCAAAAAATAATAATAATAAAAGTGATTAGAACCTTTAAATCCGAAATATCTGTAAACAAGAAAACAAAACAGTATTAAGCTGTATTTTAAGTAAAACAAAAAACAGTACACTCCAATGTATCCGGTTCGTGACTGTCCGGCATAGTTTTCTTTTGTCGTAATTGAATGCGGAAGGCAAGGTTGGCAACATTGCCAAGGGATTGAAAGAGGGCGATCTGCCTAAGAGTCATGTGGAAAATACAAGTTGTGACAAGAAAATAGCAGCTCGTTGTTCATTGTTTCGTCAGTGTGTAACGGATCTCAATTGTTACCTCTGTTCCTGGCTGTAATTGCACAGTACGTACAGTATTCGTAACTTGTTCTTGGGGGTATGCTTAATGTTTTTTTTAGGTGTACCACAGTGAAGATTTCAAAAAGGGTGATAACCGAAAAAAAGTTGTAGTGTCTACGGAGGAGAAATCACAAGCTATAAAGCGACTAGACTCTGGTGTAACAGCACAGACTGTGATCTGTGATTCACCCGACCGCGTTCATATTCCACCGTGGCTTGAGATTAAGTAGAGGAATTAGTACTCAATAAGAAGTGAGAAAATACGTATTAAAACTTTGTCTTCTGGTACTGGTGAGCAAAGAAATGAGTTCATAGAACTCCGGCCTATTCGGCTTTTTTTTTATCTGGCCTGCCCTTCCTCCACATTAGGCCGGATATTCATGTGTGTACTGCCATCTTTATGAAAAGTTTGAATTGAAAAAAAAGACTATACATTTCATACGACCAATAATAAGTGCATTTTATTTACAGAAATTTGAAACAAAGTAAAATAAACATGAAACTGAAAATTTTTTAACTAACAGAGTTTTCCAAAAAATTTTTGTAACGAATGTGAGCTATATCGGAAACTGAATCGTTGCCAGCCTGAGACTAGAAGCATTTCTTCGAATTATAAACAATGAAAAAGAAGGGATAGCCCGGTTGGTAAGGCGTTGGACTCGAATCCCATAGTTGTGAGTTCGAACCCCTCCAGCCGAAGGCTCACCGTGTGTGTGGTGACTGGCGCGCGTATAAATCTGTCGGGGTCATAAAGTCCTCCATGTCGAGAGCAATTCTACTGGGAGGGACTGGTTCAGAGGTGATCGTTCTCAGATTCAGGTCTAAATTACGATCTGTGAATGAAATGCATGAATGAAGTCCGTCCCGTAAAAAGAGTTGTGACGTGTGAATAGCTAAGTCGTACTATCGACCCTGGTTGGTGCTACTTAAACAAACAAGAGGCGCTTACCCTTCTTAAATCGCTGATAGATAACTGTCAGCGGGCGTGTAAAGTGCCATAATTTACAACACACAATAAAGAAGGAAAATAAAGTGCCAAAATAAACATATATGAGCCTTCATTGCTATATTTTTCTCACTCTGGGAAGGACAGCGAACATTAGTGTCAACAGTTCCTTAAGTGATGGAAGCCTGTGAACTTTCGGAGCCATTTATTGCAAACCAAACATTTTGTCTATTTAATCCCAAACTATGAACGCAAGCTTCACTCACAAAGCAAGGATCACTCCCATTATCCAGTAATGCGTGAAGCATTTGAAACTTAACAGACACATCATTTACTTGTAATAATGCAGTAGTCAAAACCGAGGAGTGAAGGCTATGACTTACATTCAGGCTCAAATTTTGCTACATAAAAGTATTACTCTTTATTTTCAAACACGAGTTCGTGATTTATGTGTTGGCAGAATTATCATGAAGCATCACCGAGATAATTTTAACTACATATTATCTAGAAATTTTTACAGTAGGGCATTCATAATCACCTTCATATTTAGGGTAAATGTGCTTCGTTTTATTCTGGTATTTTTTTTCTCGGGAATCGCTGACTTATCTACAAATGTTTGCTGTTTCTGATCAGCACTTATTACCCGTGCCCAAATGTCCAAAGAAGCGTGTGTATCGTTAAGGAATTATGTGGAAGAACAGAACGCATGGTGGCTTTTGCTCCCACAATTTTCAGATTTCTAACTTTACTTTATCAAGTAATATATAGCATATAGATCAACCAAGGATTTCTTAAAGTTGCAGATTCATGCAATGATTTCAATCCGAAATCTCACATCTCATCTGATTTTTTTTTTATTATAGCCAGTTACTCCATTAACACAGAACCAGGCTGTATAAACAGGGATTTATGGCTGTTATACTCATTAATGGATGATATTATGCTCATCATCCAACCTTTGCATAAGAAGGCAACGGCCGACAAAAGTTCAAAGAATCTTCAAACTACTAGAAATCTTTTCTATCCTTTTTTTAATGGTTTGAAATTTTCAGGGTATCGTAAAATTATGTTAAAATTATCACTATCCATAATGAGCCTTTCGCTAATTTCATTGAGGTGAACACATTCTGTTATATAATGTTGGACCGAGACTATTTCCCCAGATATGCATGTGCTGCCTTACATCTTCCCGAATCTGTAGATGTACTCAGGAAATCTTCCATGTCCCGATATAATTTGCACTATCATCGGGTGAAATACTCTTTTTATAATTTTTGGTCCCAGTATGAATTCAAATGTTATACGCCCTCCACACGACATTATCCATCCATCCTGTCATTGTATAGCCATCTCTCTTCTCATCACCTTCCTTGACATTTGGAATGATTATGGGACTACATGTCATCTCAAGTGTCGGCAAATTATTGGAGTGTGTTCTACGTGGTTGATGTATGAAGAATTGAATCACTGTCACAATTTATCTATTTTTAATAAAACATAACATTCATGTCGTAACTATTTTCAGATACTGGAATATTGGAATATATGTGATGAGAGAAACTGGTTTTTCTGCCAGAATTCCTTTTAAATACTGAATTTTTGAATTCTGTTCAACGAATTGACTGCTAAGTAACTGGAAGTCAGCTCGTGGTAATTTCAAATTTGATGCCACTGGGAAATCTTATTTGCAGTCTATCTTCTAGGTCCATTAACCCTGAGCTTCCTGTTAGATTTGTATTATTTAAAGGCTCTTGAATTATTGCTTTAGTTGTGAAACTGGTTCTTTCAAATTGTGCTATTTCAAACTGCTCTTTGGGCAGCATGACATCATATCTGATGATTTCTTCATAAATAGGAATTAGACTTTAATTCTACACATCATTTCCTTCTTATTCAATTCGTTCGTATTACGATTACTTATTTTGGTTAAAGCCTCATAGATGTGCGACCCCCAATGCGAGCTGCTTCATCGGCCATTTTTGATTAAGAATTTTAATAATTAAAATAGAAGATACACAACCCAGATAAAATTTGAGAAAATAAAACTGATATCGACAGTTGGTTGGTTTTAGGAATTTTAAGCAGGCATCCTGGCATAGAGATAGCGATCTGGGACCCTTGATCTGGGCAATCCGGGTTCAAGTACCGGTTCGGGCATGATTGCACTTCTTCTGTGTTCTATCTGTGAAGTTCGTGAACGTGCCCCCATATAAAAAGGAGTTGTGAAAGCGATTGTGACGCATGAAATATCTAAGTCATACTTTTGGCCCTAGTTGGCGCTACTGAAAAAACAAGAGACGCCTGCTCGGCTTAAAATCGCTGACAGATCTGTCAGCGAGCTTCTAAAATGCCATATGTAATAACAAAAACAGGAATTTTAAAGTGATGTAAAAATGGATTTGAGATCTGAAATTACAGAGCAAAAACTTTTAATTAAATTAATTTTTAATTAAAAGTCCAATTGTAATGTTGAGATAACTTTTATGAGTGAGAACTAGCTTTCCGCTCAGTAGAGTTTTTTGGATGAAAACTAAGTTCATAAATTTCGTAAAATTATTTCTGAACTGAAAGCGACTGACTATATATGAATATATAGCCAGGAATAGCCTAGCTCTCATCTAGCTGAACATTTCTAGGCAGCTTATTTGTAAAAGGGAAGGGATCTCTCTTTCTGTACATTCGGAAGCACTTATTCCATTCGAGAGAAGGAAATTCACCATGAATCAACTTTTCAGGCATAGGGTGAAAAATAATTTTGACACAAGCACATGGTAAGAATAATTAAGGTATAGGCGTTTAGGGCTAAATTACAGAAGTAAGACCATACACACAGCCATTTCGTATACATACTATTTAAATCATAAATCAATTTATAACGGAGCAATAAATGTGTTTTTTCGTCAGCAAGAATTGTAATCACTGCAGGCTAATTTTGGATAATAAGATAGATAAGAAAACTATGAAAACAAAAAATTTCTTCTCGGCTGGATGGAAGGCAAGGGTAGATTCCTTTTCATATGAGTTACTATCTGGCAACATAAATTGTTGATGTTAGAAACAGTCAATATTTGGGCGTGAAAATCTCTTTTCAGCTCCTAATTTCTGAGATATTGCAATTATCGAAAAACTTTGAATACAAAAGTTGTTTGTCTTAATAAGGCGCTAATTTGGGTAATTGGATTTATTTTTATATCTTCGATATTAAGAAAAATATAGCGAAATCAAAATTTCAACCCACCAGCATTTCAGTTCCCTTTGGTTTCGGGTTCTAGGAACCCTGATCGGTGAAGAACTGAAGAAATTGTCTGAAAGTCTTATCATGAGAACCATTGCAATAGCTAGTCTTCCTATAAGAATCTATCTAATTAGAGCAACCTAAGCTATTGACTAAAATATAATGGATTGGCACGACAGTCCACGTGGGCCAAGGCCTACAGTGCCCATATCTGCTTTTTTGACTGAGGGCCCTGGAGTGCAAGGCATATATACCTGTTAGGTAGTCAGACTACCGTGGTACCTCCAGTGTTTAGTTCCCAAACATGCTTGGTCCACAGTTAATCGACCCACTGAAGGGATGAATGGCTGAGTCGACCTTGCCCAGTCCGAGGAGCAATGTATATTTGAACATGTAAATTTTGCATTTCCTTTTCAACATTTTACTAAATTTTAACACATTTGTAATTCATTTGTTGTTTATATAAATCAAAACTTATTTTTAACACCCTTGTTTTTTTCATTTCATAATTTTATTTACATAATGTGCTCAACATGTATTCCTTGCACATGCAAATTTGGTTTTAAGACCGTATACCAAATTTTAACCGTTTTTCTCAAAGAGTTTTTAAGTTATCTTTGTCACAGACAGACAATTTCTAAAAATGTGTTCTTCGAACTCAACGAGGTCTTAATTTGGAGATTCGTCAAAATCTTGAGTTCGAATTGTTTGAAAATTACTATACTTTTTTACTTACCCTAAAAATGTTAGGGCACTTCAAAACAGGATATCCATCACACTTAAAGAAGATATGCACCTAATGTCTCACTCTATATTAACAGGAAAGGCACTACAGACGATGACAACACAGTGGATTGTTGGTAAAAAGAGTTATTTTGTAAACGAATCGAGTAGTGAATGCTTCCATGCTTTTCAGGATAATAGAAGCAAATCAAACAAATTAAGTAACGACCTTTTAGAGGTTTCATTACAAAGAATATTGAGTATTAAAATTAGACGGTGGTCACTTATATTTATTGCTTTTGGAGGTAGCAAGGTCCTATTCAAAATGATTGAAGTGAGTGTAATAGCATACCGCTTAGTTTTCCGTAATTTCATCTTAAGTTGCCAGGAAGTTGAATTTTTTTTGGTGTGATTGAATTTTGATTTCTTTGTTTGATTCATATCAGCTTTTGTGTTTGCTTTATTTTCTGAACAGAAATTTTTATTCTTAAAAGTCGCAGAATTCTGTTTTTACTTTTTCGTATATGAAGTACAAGGGGTGATCCAAAAAAAAGATTACAATCAGCTGTGTTTGGAAAGTAGAAATTGTGGATGGGATTATTGTTACCCGGAGTGGAGACAGATGGCACTAGTTGTCTTAGACCGGTCGTTGGAGCAGATAGTGTTAGTACTGAGAGCTGAAACAGTGACAGTAATGGCAAGACGTCTAGAGAAGTGGTCTCGCACAGATATGCAAGCTGTAATACGATTTCTATGGGCCAAGAATGTGTCCCCATCGGACATTCACAGACAAATCGTTGAAGTGTATGGGGGAGGGGGGGGGGGCGAAGCAATGAATAGACAGCAGATGTTAAAATGGTATCGTTCTTTTGAAGCAAGCAGAAAGATTGCTGGAAACGTTTAGATGGGAGGTTTGGAGCCCCCCCCCCTTCCTATAGAGCTCCGATTTGGCTCCCAGTTACTATTTCTTTTTCCAGGCATTGAAGAAAATCTTATACGAAACAAGGTTCATATTAGAGGGTGATGTTTAAAAAGGTGCAGAGAACTGGCTCAATAGCCAGAGACCTGTTAGACCAAGACAGGTTAAACAAATTGGTTCAGCGGTGTGATAAACGCCTCAATAGGTTTGATGATTATGTAGAGAAGTGACCGCCACATATGTTTCTTAATTACCATTTGTATCCTGTGTCTATTGTTAATAAAGCATTTTTCCTCTGCCTTGTAAACTTTTTTGATAACCTCTCGTATATAGGAATATTGTAATAGTTAAAATATTAAAACTCAAGATTTTGACGAATCTTTAGGTTTCAAAATCTCTTTGAGATTAAAAACACGTTTTTGGCATTATATCTGTCTGTTTGTGAAATCGTTAACTCAAAAAAAGCTTCGACCTAGATATAAGAAATTTGGTTTATGGACTTACAATCGAATTTGAAGATTTCTATCAAATTTTGAAAGAAACCTATACCAAGGGTGTCTGTTCGTCTATAAGTGAACTCGATAAATTCAAAGCGTATAAAGATAAGTAGATAAAGTTTCGTATACAGGTTTAGCAAAAAAAATTTTGAACCAAATCTGTCGAACCGTTTGTTTGTCTGCATTTTTCGTATGTATGTAACCATAATAACTTATAAATGGAGTGAATTAAATGAATGAAATTCAGTATGTCGTCGTGCGACTACAACTGTAGTTCTATGCCGAATTTTGGCTTTATTCGGCCGGCAAAAAGCCGTTTAAAATACATATTCGCTGACAGATTCAATAAAAATGTGAGATTCAAGCCAAAGATGTACATTTCGAAATTACTGTTCGTTAATGCTATGCAAGGCAGCTGGAGCCTTACTCGAAATCCATAAATTTATGCAGGGGTAAAATGTTAAATTCACTCCAAAAGTTAATATTCTGTAACTATTGTACGAGTATGTATGAAAGTTTTGGGAAGACTTCACCCACTCATTAAATGAAAGCTGCTCTTTCATTAGATGTATAACGACATAAACAAAAAATTAGAGAAATGGAGCCATGCCATAATAATCAGAACTCTTTAAGACTTCTAAAATAGTATGAATTATTTACCTATGAAAATTTGAAGATTTTCTTTAATTTAGGTTCTAGGTAAACACTTCTTGTGTATCAACAAGTATAACACAGGACTTGCAAACGAAAAGTTCACATTCAATTTGGTCAATTCACGGTCACGTGTCAGGTTCCACACAAACCGTTTCTGTTCAATTTTCAACCGTTCTGCGCATGTCGGGATGTCTGCCGATAACGTTGATAAAACCATTGTTTAGTAAAAGTTACGCTAGCCGATCGATTATTAAAAACTTCTGATTTTTTTTAAAGATATTATTTTGAATATTTTCTCCAAATTTTCGTAGTTATATAATTTTATTTCTTATATTAAAGATTTAATTAGTATTTTCAATGGAGTTATTGTTTTTGCATAATTAATCAACTTCGTTTTTTTAATTCGTTTGGTGCTGCTTTATTCTTTCTTTTCCCATATCCTTTTTTCCCCCTTTTTTTATCCAAAGGATACATTTTGACAAATGACTATGGTAGTGTTTTTGAAAAATTACATATGTTCTTTTTTACATATTATTTAAATAGTATTGAATGTTGAATCTTATAAATATAGTTCTTTTTAAAAATAAATTATTACTCTTAGATAAGTTAATATTTTAAAGCTTACTAATAAAATTATTACATTTTTTTTCTAAAGTAATGATTTTTATTAATATTGTGACTTTGATGTTTTCAGTTTGCTCAGACGAAAGAACATGAAATTCAAATTAGTATATATTGAATAAATTATGTTTACAATTTCAAATTATGAAATATAAAAGGTATAGATACCCTTTTTTAAATCTACGCAACTTATGAATCGGTTATTTCATTTTAATTTGTAGTGATCATTAAAGGAAAACAAACAAAATTACACTTTCATATTTTTTATTTACACATTACAAAAAAAATATAGATAAAATATATATGATAATTATTAGAAAAAATATGATCAAATGGATGTTTCAATGTACTCACTAATTCAAAAAACTAAAAAACTATTTATTAACATTTATTTTTCTAGACACTTAGAAAAAATATAAACACAGTATGACAAGAATGTCAATGTAAATGATGAAATCAATTTTATTCAATAGAAACATTCTAAGTACTAAACAACAATTTTTTTTTATCACGAATAAAAATATTATGTTGAACAATATACTTTTAAAGCAGAACATTTATGAAATTTTTTTTTAAATGTTAAAGTTACATTGATAAATATGACATTGAATAAATATTATAAAATAAAACATATAATACAGTAAATTTAAGAAACAAGAATAAGATCATGATATATATATATATATATATATATATATATATATATATATATATTATATATTAGAATTAAAATATCATTACATATATATATTACATATTGTATATATATATATATATATATATATATATATATTAGAATTAAAATATCATTACATATATATATTACATATTGTATATATATATATATATATATATATGTATATATATATATATATATATATATATATATATATATATATATATATATATATATATATATATATATATATATATATATATATATATATATATATATATACATATATATATATATATATGTACATATATATATACATATATATATATATATGTATATACATATATATATATGTACATATATATATATATATGTACATATATATATATATATATATATATATATGTATATACATACATATATATATATATATATATATATATATATATATATATATATATATATATATATATATATATATATATATATATATATATATATATATATATATATATATGTATATACATATATATATATATATATATATATGTAATGATATTTTAATTCTAATTTCAATTTAATTAATTTCCAAGATTTTATCTTAATTTAGTCCATAGTAACTTCATTCTAAAATATTCTCTTATTTTGTGATCCAATTCCACTGT
This sequence comes from Argiope bruennichi, assembly GCF_947563725.1. NCBI lineage: Eukaryota > Metazoa > Arthropoda > Arachnida > Araneae > Araneidae > Argiope > Argiope bruennichi. Next base: position 114,104,159 of record NC_079156.1, read on the forward strand.
CTCTATTTAATTAATTCAAGAGAAGCTTTGTTAAACTGTTGAATCAGCTAAAACTAACTTTCCCACACTACGCGTGAAGAGATAAAATACCGCTGATCAGGCAAATTCTTTTCTAAAATCTCCCTGTGTTTCCCCTACCTTCTCCGCGCATGTAACGAGAATCCCTATTGAAATCTCATAATACCTTAGCACTGTAAAGAAATATTTTCCCTATCAAAATCATAGGTTATATAAGACCAGGGATAAAATGTCCAAGAGTTATTTCCTTCTCTGTGTCGTTCTGTGTGCTCGTCGCTTGTACATATGCTTGCTTCTTCAAAATGAAATAAAACGACGTCACAAAAATTAAAAGTATCTTCACTGTCTTCAAACTGCATCATGCTTCACAACAAATAATAATGTTACACACACACACACACACACACACACACACACACACACACACACACACACACACACACACACACACACACACACACACACACACACACACACACATATATATATATAAATATACAGAGAGAGAGAGAGAGAGAAGTTAAATAGGATATAAAGATGAGTTGGAAGAAACACTTTTATGCTTTTACAGAATTTTATAATTCAAAATTGATATGTTAAAAAATAGAAAAGAAAAAAAGAGTGAAACATGCATGTAGCAATGAAGTTGGGAATAAAAATTATGTAATAAATGCTGATATGGAAATTGATTTTCAATGAAAAGATCTGTATTTATTAAAACAGAAATCACTGAGGTGCACAATGGTATAACAGGATATTATGATAACAGTCAATTTCATTTTAAATACAATACACTATTGACATTTCATTTTTAACAATAGAAAAGTTGTTTATTAAAAATTCACTTTGAATTCATCATAAATCTGCAAATGTAATTAGAAAACTAGTAATAATGCTTTCTGGAGCCATCCATTTTGCTCTTTGCATTCATTTTACCCAGTAATAACTGAATAACATGAATTACTAAAAGATAAAGAAAACTTTAAGGTTCATAATAAAAAAGTAAAACCTCATAATGCATTTTATTATAATGCCAAAAACTAAAAATCAAATGCAAAAATTATTTGATGTTAATTAATGGTTTTTATACTTAACTAATTTATATACTTAATTAAATGACTTGTGTTTTCAAAACTTAAATATATATATATATATAGCATTCAATTTATCAAATTAAGAGCACTTTTAATAAAATACGTCAATTATATATATATTATAACAGTCAATAAGAAAATTCAATTTTCAGAAGTTAGTAAAGGTTTCACTTATTAAATAAATCTTTAAGAAATTTATTCACTTCTAGCTAAGTTTAGCATTATAGCAGTTGTTATTTTTGCAGCAGGAGTTTGTGTACTTACATTAATTAAATTTAGATAAGATTTTTTAGAAAATGCAGTGTAATATTCATGTAAACATTTTAAACCCCTCTAAGCATATTCAAAATTATCAGAAATGTGTGTGTTCATCAAATGTGAAAAAAGTAAATTAGAAATGCTCTCACGATTTTGTTTGGTTGATTTTGCTGGCAAATCGCTTACCAAATTCTTTTTTTCGAAGAATTTTTCTAAAAAATGGGGAAAATATGGAAACAAATGCAAATCAAAAGAAAAAAATAATTAAAAAACTGAAGAAAAATCAAAAGTAAATCTATGATCGCAAATTTTAAATTATCATATAAAAACAGTATTATTTTTAAGTCATTATTTGTCTTAATTAATTTAAGTCATTAACCAGTTTAAACCGGTTTGAAACAATCATGAGACTTCTCTATCGGTCTCTATCCCTCTTCATTTCTCTCTCTCTCTCTCTCTCTCTATATATATATATATATAATGATAATTTTTTTAAACTTTCATTTTTAATTTTTCTAGCTGGCAAACAAAGTTTTGGAGCTCGACCCATTTTGAGATGAAATAACAGCTATGATGTCATAATTCTACGTCAACCTTTTAAAAATCCATCTTCTGTCAAAGAAGCATACGTAATAATGAAGCAATACTGGTAAAAGCAGGTTAACCTTTTAAAAACACATCTGATTTCAAAGAAGCGTACATAATAATATTGCAATACTGGTAAAAGCAGGTAAAAAAATATATGCGATTAAAAGATGACGATGAAAATTGCCATTTATGCTTTATTCATCGCCTACGCGATTTTGAGTTTCAATATTCATTGCCTACGCGATTTCGAGCTTCAAAACCTTATAACCAAAACAACACCTTTTTCTTACATGATAAAAAACAAGAATATAAAATTAAGAAATAAAAAGAAGAAGAGTAATAATAATCAAAGATACAAGAATATACACAAGTACAAACAGAAAAAAAAAATTGCTCACATGGAAACAGAAACATTTAGTTGTTTAGGTTATACAATAGGAAAGATTCGGAAACATAATCAATATAAGATATTCAGATTTGGAGTTCAAAAATATTTTGCCTAGAAAGCCGCTAACATATACACAAAATATTTGATTGAACAATTTTGCAATCCTTGATCATGGCGAACCAATTCTTTGTTTAAGGCGGTTAGTTTGTTCATAATGTTGGATTTCAAGCAAGTCTGTCCAACAATTTTCAAGTTATGAAAAATTTAGTAAAATGTATGAAATTGATTAAAAGAAATTATTTTGTATCCTTTAAAGCAAAAGTAAGAACTGCAGCAAGATATACGCATAAATATATTTACTATTTTCAGATAGATAGTTTTTATAAAAAGTAAAATAAATTACTTAAAAATATTTTTTTTTTTTAAATTTTTATTCCTCAAAATGTTTTGTTTTCTAATATTCTAATAAACAAGGTTGTTCAAATCACATTTTGTCAATTAAAGCACTGTTTAAGGTCTTATAACGGACGAAATGATATAAAATCAGAAGTGTTTTAAATGATGACCCATTGACTGAATACAAAATAAATCATCAAATTTCGTTGAAGAAATAAATTTATACAAAAATTAAAATGAAAGGGGCTCAACGTTTTCTGATAATTCTTGTCCTTAGCCAGAAATCACACGGAGAGAGGTCGGGTTAGCAATAGAATTAGAGGGGTGATCAATAATTTTGATTGGTGCACATTATGAATGTTGAATCATCATATGAGCCATCCTTGAATTATTATATAATTATTATATTGATTCATGCAAAATGTCTTTTAGCATTGATGACTTGGAAGTTCTGGAATCGTAAAACGTGTCAATTTATAATAAAATCATTGTACAATAACATAATAATCTATTACAGCAAACTTCTTTAATAGTACAACTATCCACCTTTTCAAAAAAAAAAAAAAAATGAAGGCTGCGATGGCCTGGTGATAAGGTTTTGGCCTCGAACCGGAGGGTTTCAGGATCGAGTCCCGATCCCATCGAAGAACCGTCGTATAAGCGTGTCTGGTGCACTTTAAATTCGTCGGAGCGAAACGTTCTCCCTTTGGCGTGATATGGAAGTTTGGAGAGAGTGTGCAAGCTCAGGCGGCGCCCTCGTCATCTGACCGTGGTTCAAAATTACGAGGTCCTTCCCAAAATAGCCCTAACCTTACTTTAAAACGGGACGCTAATATAATTTAACTTTTTCAAAAATTAGTCTTAAGCTTTTTTGAAGCTTTGCAGAAATTCTATACTCTTACACCTCGGCTAATTTAAAATAAACTTGCAATAAATATACAATATATACGATACGTCTGAAATCAAAAAACATTATGCTGTTATCTTTTAATAGTTACTTTAATTTCCATGTCAAACAAAATTACTTTTCTGTATAAATTAATATATTCTTAGCTTCCAAAATAATTTTCTTGCCACGTGGGATGTGACATCATCTTTAAAAATCCATTTGAAATATTTTAACATCTAGATAACTGCTCCCACTTTGCCCATTTAACATTTAAAACACCATTTCAACTTTTTAATGCCACCGGAAATCAATAAAACGCAATTTCCCAATCAGCTGAAAGACGTGTCAACATCTTTTTTTCAGGAAAATGTTCAAATGAAGCAGATCAAAACACCAAACGATAAATTACTTCGCCATTTCGAAATTAATATTCGTGCTTCTTTTTAACAGTTTACGCAGCGAATATTCATTTCAAGAACCTTTTAAGAAAACCCATAAAATTCTCTTAATGAGCAAGTGAACATTAAATGTGGGTTATTAAAAAAAAATTAAAGACACAGCGCAGTTATTTTCGTCTTCTGGTTGCCATATAGTTCGTGCCGCTCAACTCACTTCAGTTCGTTTCCTTGTAGAAATCGAATTCCGTAATGCTGCCAACGCGGAAGAAGAAATAAAACAAAATAAAAGAAGAACGGAGAGGGGAAAAATTTCCTAATCCGGTTTCCTGAATCGAGTTTACGTTGAATGACTAAAGATCCCGAATCAGCGAAAAAGAGTTAAGGAACCCATGTAGAAGTAAATGTGTAATTGTTTCCAGGGAGTGGCTTTTATTTTTAGGAAATGATATTTTCCGTTTTCCTTTTCTTCTTTTTTTCTTCTTTTCCGTTCTGTCTCCATATTCTTTTTTGTCTTTTTTACTTCTAAAGGGCAAAACAAGATTTTTTCACTTTTTTTTTTGTAATAGGATCGGACGGCATGCGGAAATATTTCTGTTCAACTACGCACACATACACAAGGACGAAAGACAAATTACACATTATATTGGATTATAATATCGTCTGCCATACTTTTACTTCTTCAAAACTTTTGAAGTTAATAGTTGGAGATTTCATACAAGAAGATTTGTCTTAAATCCGATTTGTTCTGGTTGCCAGTAAAATTTATCCTCAGAGACTAATGATATTGTCATAAAGATAAATTCTTCAGAAATATCGTTTTAAAAGGACGTTTAAATGAATAGTTCTGTTTTCGAATAAATTAACTGGATCGAAAATAATTCGAATGGAATCTATTATATTTATCGGTAGAGTTTACAGAAAAGTAAAAAGCTTTTGAGTAGAATAATTCGAGTATAATTGAAGATGATTCTTAGAAACGGATTCATAAAAGTAAGAAAATATTGCATTTTATTTCTTTAGTAAGATACAGTAAAGCTTAAATTACAGTTTCAGTATTTTTCTCGTGAACCAGCCGTCCATATTAGTAGCAGGCCTTTACAAATAAATTGTGGAATTTGGAAAAATATCGAAATATCCTTTGTGGTATTTATATTTATTTACATTAGAACTAAAGCGAATCAGATTAAAGGAGTTACATTATATTCCAGACTTATTTTTTTATTTTAAGTATTATTGAAAATAATTTGATAGGATTATAACTCAAGATTGAAATAAAATCATCTTGAAAACCAAAAATAATTTTAAATTGCTTCTTTAATTGAAATTTATTTTTAAAATTATCTTTTAAAATCCTCTACTCCTTTTTTAAATTTAATTTCTTTTATTTCTGATTATGCTTGTAGATTCAGTAACATATATCACGCAGAACTGTCTACGTAGAAAGTTTACATAACAATAATATAACATTTTTGAAGTTATTACATTGCATTGTTATTATATATGAAAAATTCTTGCAAAAAATTAGTAAATTTTACATTACTGCATTTTATCTATTGTGCACTAGCCGCGTTTGGTGACCAGCCGCTTCACCAGTATTATTATTTTTGATTAAATATTCTACTGTACCTGGTATTTTAATAGTTTCTTCAACAAAATATTTTTAAATTTCAAATTTTGATAATCATATAACTCAAATTATTATAGAAGTCTTAATGGACTTTTTTGGAATTGAAGTCATGTGTTTTACAGAATAATTTTCATATTCGCAATATCTTTAAGAATTATTCAATATTACTCTCTAATTCCTCATAAAATTCAATTTTTAGTTTTACTTTCAAATTATTTAAATGAGATGAATAATAATATTTTATTTTGCTTCGGTCAATAAATAAATAAAAAAAAAAATATAAAGTTTCGATTTTATACAGTCCTTAGGTCCTAAAGAAATATTTTGTGAAATATTCTTGACACCTCAACTTTTAACTAAAAAAGTGCGTCCATCTGTTGCAGTCAAATCTTATGAAGTTTTGAATATTGCAATTTTAAAACAATCGGGCCTTTTCATAATCTTAGGTCAATCGGTCTTGAGAAAACTTTCGGCGTTGATTGGTGTATCTTCTTTGAGACGGTAGATGAAAAGGTCTAAAATCGCACGGTTATATTAAGTAATGATATTCAAATTATACTTAACTGCCAACTTAATTCTTATACTCAACTGCCGAATCACTTCTATACGAGTGGCTACTTAGGACACGATTCAATGCTGTTTCAATATTTGACTTCCACTCGCAAAAGCTCAACCCTCAATTCACTAATCGCATGAACCCCACTCAACGTTTGAGCTTCGCTGACCTGATCCAACTAACTCAACAGACAAACTATACACTGACTTCAGTACTATGGGTTGGATTGACAGGGCGTCTAGACCCAGCAGGGGTTTATATCCGGTAAGGACAGTCTTTGAAGTACTTGACGTTCAATACGTTGCCGTGACCGTAAACGATTGATTTCAGCTTGGCTTGCCAGCCTTTTATATCCGGTAAGTATATAAAAGGCTGGCTGGTTATATCCTTCCGCGATAGGACATAGAAAGTTCTACAGGGATCACTATGATTTGGCTCCTATTGGTCTTATCGTTAAAATTCCTGTTGATTCTGGAAATTTTCATTTTATAGCCAACATCGCCGAAAGGTCGTCATCATTACCGCTAAGCCTGGGGGATGGAGTCATTGATCCGGCATTCATTCAGCATTCAATTGCAAAGTATTCAGTCAATTGTATAGTGAAAAAAATAAAACTAACTGTACTGGAAAGCAACATTACAGATTGGCAATAATTTTAAACAACGTTTGCCTTAAAGAAAACTTATTTATTGAATTAATAATATAGATATTGTAAAAGATCGAAGAACACTTTTTTTGTATTTATTTTTTAGAAAATATCATATTTATTTCATTTCATATAGACACTTGCTGAAAAGTACACTTGTCTAAGTTTAATTTACTGTAATAGTTATTTTTTTATTCGAGCTTTTGTCAATAAGACGGCAGCACGTTGATAAAAGCCAACTTTTTCCAATGCACGCATAACATGCTTATGCAGGTTAAGTTTCATTTTTATTTTGTGCGAAATAAATTATTAAAAAATATGATTAAAATACTTTTTAAAGATTCATTAAAAATAGAAACTTAATTTATAGGTTATAATATTGGTATTTCATTGGTTACGATACATGAATATCTAAATAACTTTTGATATATAGGTTGATCAAGAAATACAGGAGGTGTTCGGAGCCCTGTAGCGTGTTATGTACTGAACGAAATATAACAAAATTTGGCCCTCATACACATTAAAGTATGCGATTTCGATTTATCAAGAAAAAAAATAGTACCAAAAACCATCGATAGGGGAAATTCTGGAGCTGCGATCGAAAACTTTATTATGTGAATTGCTCATACAGGTACTTTGTGACATGACATTGAAGGTAAAAGGAAGGGTTGCGGGAATTTATGCCATTCTTCAAGAATTCGCTTGCAGATAGCGTTGTCATTACGCGAACGCACTTTATTAGTCAAGCTGTTTTATCAGCGGGATGAAAATGCCAGCAGCTCTTTATGAATACCAGTAGTTAAAACAATTACGTAGAGAACCGATGACCGTAACTAACTTAAGAACAATAATTGAAAGATTCGAAACAACAGGAATTCTTGGTGTGCAACCAGGCCGAGGACATAAAGATATCAAGTAGGAACAAGTTGTAGAGAATGAACGCTAAGCATTTCTCCAGAGAAATATTATAATGTTTGGAACCACAAGAAAAGATAAAACTTCCATTTTCTTGAACTCAAGTGAACTAAAAAGGAGATGTGAACAGTCACTAAGGACACAACTTTGGTGTCTTACGTATCAAAGAAGAATAAGTGTGTATTATAATAGAGCATCTGTCATCATGGTGACTCCGTTAGCAACGTTGTTCATAAAAAGAAAACCTAGTACCATTCTTCAATAATGCAACTAAAGGAACAGTGGATAATCCGGATAAACTGTTAGTAACTTACAGTGTGAAATAAATAAACCCTAATGATTACAAGTTATTTTTCTCAATATACTAAATACATCTCTTTATATTTCTTTATATTCTCTTTGAAGCTCAGAATTCACTATAGAATATAGTACAGAATCGCCATAACCTTTAGAGCAAGTCTATTCCCTTGTGAAACCATGCGTTGTTGCTAGGCAACATTTGTTCAATGGCAATGCCAGAAGAAAGAGACAAAATGAAAGAAAACATGGTAGTTGAAAAGACAGGTTCAGTTACGAAGAGAAGAGGACGTTGTGCATTGTGTAAAAGTGACAACAAAATTAGTTTTGTTTGCAAATATGTTATATGTTGGTTTACAAAACTCATTATCAAGCCAGCATCATTTGTCAGAAGTTTGTGAAGGATGTGACGGTGATATTTCATATTTAACTACTTACTTAATACAAGGGATATTCAAATGAAAAGGTACGAAACGTCGTAACAACGAAACCGTTAACATATTTGCCTATGCCGCTATGGCATAACTTAGTGAGACATCTAGGGATGCGACTGAAGTCTCCGGCGTAGATCGGAACATGCGCAGAAGGTCTTATAAAGAGAGCCGTCCAATTGACGTGGCAATACATGTGAAGATAGGATGGCGCTCACATTGCAAAATTCGACGGTTGACGTTATCCGATTTCTGACAGCCGAAGGTGTTACACCGACCGCTATTCATTGCCTGATGATCACCGTATACGGGGAAGACTGAGTATCAGACAAGTGAGTGAGAAAATGGAGTGCCCGTTTTCGTTCAGGGCTGAGAGTTTGGTTCATGATCGGAGACCAGGCCAGGCAAACGCAGTCATGACGGTCGTTCTCATCGACAAGGTGGGCGACCTAGTGAGAAGTGATCGGCGTGTCACATTGCGAATGTTGGTGTGAAGGTGGATGTCAGCTTTGGAACAATGTAGGCAATTGTTCACGACAGGTTGCATTAACGGAAGTTGTGCGTGCAATGGGTTCCGAAGCAACTGACTGAGCAGCACAAGGAACTTTTATGGGACTACTAACACTTCAGCATCTGTTTCGGTATCATGAAGTCCCTGTTTTCCTGGAAATGATCATCACAGGTGATGAGAGCTGATGTCATCATTATGAGCCAGAGACAAAGCGACGTCCAAGGTCCGCTTCTTGTTGAATTCCTCGAGCACAGAAGAACCATTAACTCCTATATGTACTGTCAGACACTCTCTAGACTACGCAGGTCCATCAAGAACAAAGAACCGGGGCTACTCACGGTGTGTATGGTTCTGCTCTATGATAACGCGCATCCACACGACCCCAGGGCCACACAAGCGGAAATGGCTAGTTCAAGTGGGAGCAGCTCGACCATCTGCCTAACATCCCGGACATGTCGTCCTGCTATTTTCATGTGTTTGGTACCCTGAAAAAACATCGGAAAGGGAAGTGCTTCAATTCTGACGGCGAACTCAAGGACGATGTGAAGAACTGGGTCACGTCACAGTCTGGGAACAAGGAATCCTTCGGCTCGTTAATCAATGGGATCGTTGTGCTCAGGCCTATGGTGTATACTTTGAATAAAGTCTTCATTTATACCCACAGTGTCGTTTCGTAACTTTTCATTTGAACATTCTTTATACTGCATATTTAACTACTATTATGTTTACAAACAAAACAAATTGATTGTATTTCCGAAATTGTAAACATATTATTTGTAGTATGAGCATATTGCCGTAATATATAAATATCCCTTTCCATCCTTAGATCATATTGTCTTGTATTGTTGCAAAATTGGCTTCACTATGGCTTGATTAAAGTAGATACATTGAAATTTTTAATTAAGATTGTTTAACTATTATATAATATTAAAATCACGACGTTTACATTTCCTTGTTTCTGCCTATAATATATTTTTCAGTTTTACGCCATTTGTTATTTATTATGTTATCAGTAATTAAGCAAAGCAATCGTAGATCAAATTTAATAAGAAGGTTTTAAATGTGTGTCGCAAATGAAAGAGGCAGCTGGGTTAAGTTAATTAATTTTAATGAAAAATTTTGAATGAAATTTGAAATCTATAACAAGGCAAATAGGAGGCAAGAGCACAAGGAATTGAACATGTACAAGATTTCTAAAAACTGTATGGGTCTGATGCTGCAAACTCCTTTCTGTTGAGTCTATCTAAGAGCACTGGATTAGGAGAAAATCTTACAAAGTCCTAGACATATGAAAATAAATCGCAGTTGCGAAAAGAGAAGAAATAGATTCATTTTAATTTCACAATCTATTTAGCAATATTGAATTTTTATTCTTAACAGTTAATGTATTCATAAATGTCAAAGGAAACTCATTAACTCACCAAAAATATCCTCCCAATCATGATCATTCTCTGGAACTTCAAATGCATCAAATGCTTACAAAGAAAGGATTTTTTTAAATGATTTTCTTAATAACGAAAACTACCCTTGAAACTTACATATTCAAATGCTTACGCTTACATTTTTCATCAAAATAAATATTAGTTTTTTTCAAGCATATTACTATTTTATTATGGTAGAGACTGTTTTTATATTACATATTTCACTTACAATAAGATAATTCACAGAGTAGATCAGGGATACACCATCTTCCTCCCCGGATTTGATTCTATCACTTCAAACAATTGTTGCTTCTTGTAAAGGCTTTGCACAAAGAAAAGGATAGAATTTCAGTTGAATGGAAAATGGTTCTGTCATAGTTAGAATATTATCTTTCACATAATTATGTTCTCTGGAAACCACACCATTCCTCAGCTTGTAGGAAGAACTACAAGCATGTTTTAACAAGAAATTTAACATTGATTGCTTTATATAAGAATTTTTCTACTTTCTCATCTATAAATAAATTGAATCAACCAGCGGGAGTAGTCTTCCCAAAACTGTCTCGCATATTCTCTAATAAACCTTTCATGGCAGAGAACACCTTACATGTCATTGACGTACTAAAGTTACGAAATATTAACTTTTGGCGGGAATTTGGCATTTTTACTGAATCTATCATGTGATATTTGATAATTTATATGGCTATTAATTCCTGGCAGGCGTTATTAGTATCCAAAAGTCGAATTTTTATTTTACACAAACTTTTCTCAACGGATTGAAACAAAAATTGGACGCCAAACTGCACTTGTAGTCACAAAATCACATGCCAAATTTAATATTGTTACGAATCTGTGATGCTGCTTCCCAGCATAGTTGGTTCCATCATCAGAAAGACTGTTTTACAGTCATCTGTATTGGACGGAGTCCGGGTGTCGCGTCGGAGGTCACAGAGCTTGGCGACCATTTGGCGACTTGGCGACTTTGGCGCCAAAATAGATTATACCCGAAACATCGAGAATTTTCCCGATCCGTCCATTAGGAACCGAGATACGCCTAGAAGGTTCCTGATTGGTTGAGAGGCTTCTAGCCCCGCCTCCTGAGACCTATAAAAGGAGGCAGTTTGCAGCTGCCGCAGAGTAGTCGGAATCGACGGTGAAGAACGAGTCTTCCAGAAATTAGCAGAGCAGCGACGGAGTCAAGCTAGTGCTGAACTAAGCTGTGCGCTACTGTCTGCAGTAGAGTCTTGTTGTGTGCACGTCTCGGCTGAAGATAATTGTCTTCTCTATGCTGTATATAGTTGTCGTCCTTGTGCTGTCCTGTGTGTCTTCGTGTAAATAAACGTCGTTGTTTTATTTTCTACTGCCGCCTGCTGATTGAGCGTTTTCCACACCATTTAACTTCCACTATCCAAACGAACCCGGAAATTTCGTAACAATATATTTAAGTCACTGAGCTTTTGAATTATCACGCTTACATGTTTTTGAAAGTACAGACCGACAGACAATCAACCCATAAATGGATTTGGTTCAAAATTTGACAGGTGTCTACACTATGTTAAATCTATGTACCCAATTTTGTCTATTTGGTTCTCTTATTTTGTAATTATCGTGCAGACTTATATTGGAACAGCCAGACAGACGGATTTCATCCGAACAGATTTTATTCAAAATGTAATAGAAATCTGCAAATTTGGTATAAAGACCGTATATCAAATTCCATCCACCTAGCTCAAAGCGTTTTTGAGTTATCTTCATCACAGACAGACAGGCGGACTTTTCCAAAAATAAGTCTGGGAGGTCTAAAATGTGGAGATTTGTCAAAATCTGGAATTTAAATATTTTGACGATTACTATACTCTCTATATACCACGTATACGAGAAAGTAAAAAATTACATTTTACTCTCCAATACCGAAATACTTACCAAGAACGAGGATGCGAAAGGAATTCTAGTACCAAGCATATTTTTATTATTGGCTATCTTTAAAAAATTCTCTCGTACTAATCAAGAGAACAGTATACGAAAGCAGAGAACCAAAAACTACAAAAATGGTGTGCCTTCTAAACGAGATGATGTCGCACCCAGTGAAAACAAAATCAGGCTTTTCAATTATTTCCCTCTTCAACTGTGATTCATTTTTCCGTGGTGAAGAAATCAACCTCAAATGTGCTTTGTTGTAGAACGTTTCTTTCAGCCGTTGCAGCTTGATTGGCACGTCTCCAGCAATCCACAACATGATGACAAGACCACTTGATGAATTGACCCCAAAGAATGCAGCTTGAACCTTCATGGCACAATGGTAATGTCTGAGCCCATAATATAGGGACCATCCAATCGACGTACTACATGAGAGTAAATGGGCAATAACTATAAAAAGAAGCGGTAACGAAAAGATATTTTGAAGGTTGTATAGCGCATCATCAATCTTCGCTTTTTTTCGAAGTACGCGAATCTGCTTTGATGGTCCAAATTGCTCTGGAGGGGTTTGGGAGATTTCTTTGATCAGAACATTAATAAGAGACGAGCATCGAAGGCAAAACGTACAGAAGAGAAGAGCAACAAAGTTAACTGAGGTTGGGTACACGAGAATGAGCATAAACCATTTGAAATTTATCAGAAGTATTTGTAGAATCAGATCCTTCACTTCATTATTAAATGCTTCATATTTGGCAGACTTTCTTATACTGCAAAAAGACATTAAAGACATGGAATAAACAGCCGGCATGCACAGGAGGACGAAAGCGAAGGAGTTTATTTTCTTGCAATGTGGTTGCTTCGAGATTCCATCCAGTTTCAACTTTACAGCGATCAGTTGTTTCTTCTTAGATCTCATTGCAAAATATATGGCAATGGCAAAGAAATTACAGCTTATGGAAGGAAAGTCTCTGATCCAATGGTTTGGTTTGAGTTGAATTATGCACTTAACTGCAATGTTAAGACTCAGGAGAATGATTATAAAATGAAAAGCTATTGTAGTCATCCGGTATTCTTCGAAAAGTCCAATGATGCGCAAAAATTTGAAAAGTAAAGCTGGATTATTGGAATTATATCTTGGTTTAATTGGATATTGGTTATGATCCCAGATCATTTTGATGTTCTTAAATAATTTCTCATTTTCATTTGAAGAGCGTTTAAAAGAAGCTTCATCTGACATTCTTTGAAAATTTCTCTGCGTTTGGGAGCATGTAAAAAATAACATTGAGAAAAGTTCGGAAAGTTCAGGAATGAAATTCCTGCGAAGTATGATTAGTGACTCTAAAGTCTAGAAGGATTATTATCACCTTAAAAGTTCATTGACGTTTTAGAGAAGGTAAAAATATGTAATTAGAGAATTTCGGAACTGACGATTAGTACGATGGAAATGAAGAAGCACCCGGAATGTTCTTATTTATATTCTGTAATTTAGTTTCCAATTTCCAAAGTAAAATTCCAATTTCTCAAAAAATTCGTTTAATGTTACAATATTCAAATATTTACAAATTCAAAATATCAGAGAAATAATTATGATAAGGTTAAATGCAGTAAATACCGTGAAATAAGGAGCTGAAACTTTTTGCATAGTTTAAGATCATAAAATCTGGATAATCCTGAGTAACAAAATCATCAAAATGATTTTCAGAAGTAATATCAACTTCTCCAAGGAGTAAAATTTATACCTTATTTCATTGAAAACAGTTGGACTTTAATTCAAAATCATCATGGATGCCAAATTTATTATGAATAAGTCGCTTTATAGTATGGCTAAATCGTCAAAATTTTATGGAAGGTTAACTACAGCTATCTGCTTTTTAAAAAAATATAATTAACTATTCTATACATAAAGTTATAAATATAAATATAATTTTAACAAGGAAGAGTTTTAGCATCATTTAAGTGAAAAAAATCAATCTTCAAATCAAAAATATCTGGTCTAAAGTTTATTATGGTAGAAAGTTTTTTTTGAAAATCTTCCTGGCAAAAATATGTTAAAAAATGTGTTACAAATAATGAATTGAATTAAATTCTTCTGCTCAGTTTAAATTGATCAGTAATTCTGGAAAAAATATTATTATTATGATTCACTTGAGTAGTTACCGAATTATAATCTTCTGCTCAGCCTTAAAATTATTTGTTTCTCTGGAACAAAATATCATTAACATGATTCACTTGAGTAATTATAATATCATAGTCTTCTGATTGGCTAAAATGATTCGTTTTTCTTGAACAAAATATCATTAATATGATTCACTTGAGTAATTATAAAATCATAGTTTTCTGCTTGGCTAAAATGATTCGTTTCTCTGGAACAAAATATCATTAATATGATTCACTTGAATAGTTTTTAAATTATAGTCTTCCGCTCAGCCTTAAAATGATTCGTTTCTCTGGAACAAAATATTATTATTATGATTCACTTGAGTAGTTTTTAAATTATAGTCTTCCGCTCAGCCTTAAAAGGATTCGTTTCTCTGGAACAAAACATTATTATTATGATTGATTTGAGTAGTTTTCAAGTTATAGTCTTCCGCTCAGCCTTAAAATGATTCGTTTCTCTGGAACACAATATTATTATTAAGATTCCCTTGAGTAGTTATCAGTACTTATTCAAAGTGGAAACAGTTTGGTATCATCTGACCAAAAAAATCATCCATTTCGTTTAAATTCATTTATCATCAGCGAATAGAAGGAAACAGTTTTATTATATTTTATTCAACACTTTCTGTTTTTAAACTATTAATGATTGTCACAACATCAGATATTGAAAAAATAAACCAAGACTTCTATTGCTTCTAATCTTTCAATGCTCGAAGAAAATATGTATTCTTATTTTAATTTTATTAAAACAAATAAAATTAAAATAAATATGCATATATATAACATTTCAAATGCAACATTCGATAGGTTTCAATTGATGTGTCAAGAACTCGTATGTATATTCATAGCTCTTCAATTTCAAACTTTGTTCATGAAAAAAACGTTCAGCCAATATGAAGATCCAAGACTATCTGTTCATGCTGTGAAAACGAATCACCTTGAATTTCATTTACAAATAATTAACAATTAGAACAAAGATTCAGTTCAGATAAATACAATGCTCAGTCACAGTAAAAATTCTGCTTGCATTTCACTCACATTAAATAAATTTTCAATCAGAGTAAAACTTTGCATTCTACTAACCACAAATATATATTGATTCAAGATAAAAGCATTAACTTGAGTTTTCTTTACAGAAAATAAGCAGTCACTCATTGCAAAGATTTAATATAAACTTAATATGAATTTACGTTCACTCACAGTTTAAACATCGCATTATCGAACTGAGAATTCGATCAAAAGAAAAGGTTGGAATAAACTTTTCCAGCGGCAATTACCATCCCTGCAGTGTAAAAAAATTGGTTACTTCTAAACAAAATTTTGCGAGTTGTATCCAGTTCGTTAGGAGTTAACTATAAACATATGAAATAGCAATAACACATTAAGATAATTATCAATTTCTGCTCTTTCGTTATATTTGGACATTAATAGATGTCTGGTGTATTCTGTTCTATCTGGTCACTACTGTTTGTTATTTTCTTTCAAAATACGTGAAAGATATTAACGACAACCGCGATTCACTCTGAAATTTTGTTTTCATTTGTTCAACTTTGAAAACATGATTGTTCATTTTGAAACAAACATTTTCCTATAATTCATTATAGGATGCGATCTTTTGAAATGCTATTGACGCGCGTAGACTTTTCTCAATAATGAATTGTATGCTTCCACAGCAGTAAAGTTCAATTGTTCCAGACAATTAAAGGATATAATCGATATTACTTTACACGATTTGTGGGTCTTTTAATGATGCACTTTGTTATTTATTTTATTTTCTTAATTGCAGCCTGTATTGTTGATTGCTTAGGCGTAATTTAATTATTATGATACAAAAATGGCTATCAACATCCCTGATTGAAAGCGGAGCAAAGAATACGAAAGCAAAATGGAAACGGAAACTACTGATGATAGATATAGAATACATATATATATTTCTCTGGCACTTCAAATTGCTTGCGTCTCCCCGACTTTTGCAATTTATAAATATAAAAAATTACAAAAATTAAATAGTTTTTAAAACTTTTTTATCTGTCATAAAAGTGAAGAGTTTCTGTTATAAAACTATCTGTACTCGGTATTTTTCTTTATATTCATTTGACTGCAGTGTTTTTCACGCACATTTAACATTCATGTAATGCAACAAAACTTGCATATATTTTACTTTTTTCATATCCGAAATATAAAAAGAGAAAATATTGTAATTGCTAAAAATTCGAAATTTAGTCCATGCAACTAAATACTGACACCTTTTTTCTATATAGAAAAATTACAAACATTTCATTGGTGTATCCTCAATTTTTTAAAGACAAAAATCTGCGCATGTTTATTTAAAGTGCTTTTGAAACTTTTCAATTTAGAAGTTTTTCCTCGATTTTTCTTTATTTTTACTTTAAATTAAATCATTTGTTATGTGCAAAAATAAAAACATGTTTGCACTTCACTGTAATGTGTTATTTATATTGAAAGTAGGATTTATCAAGTAAAAATATGGTGTACTCTCTGTTGTTTGAGCCACTGTATATATAAAATATCTCTTAATGTAATTAAAATCCTAGTTAATTTCCTAATTTTTATCCTAAGTTAGCCCATATTAATTTCATTCTAAAATGTTCTTTATTTCCTGATCCGATACCACTTTTTACTTAATTAATTCTACATGCTCTCTATAAAATTCCTGGTCTTAGTATTTCTCACGCTCTGGGAGGAGGAATAAAAATTCTTAATGCTTACATTATTCTTTTAAGATACCTCAAATTTACTTGTGTAAATCGATACGTATTAAAGAAATCGCTATCAAAATCTCATAGCAAAATGATCGAAAGGAAAACTTCTTGCCTCTTCTGCTCTTGTGTCGCAATGAAGACTGGCGTATTTCTTACCACTCATTCTTTGTACGTAAATTATGCCTCCCTTTGTGAAATAAATCGAAGTTTAAAAATTTCAAAAGTATTTTCTATTCTGCAACGCATAGAAATCGTTTTTACTACTTTATTACTTTTGATCGAATGGCAGTAGTCAATTGTAAACAAGCCTCAGGCGAATTTCAGACTCGTTTGTTGAATGTTTTTACACCTGCTAAATTCAATGCTTCGCATAACTAATTAATGGAGCTGGAGAATATTATTAAAATTTTTCTGGAAAGGGCTCACCGTGTTACACGAAAAAGCGATCAGTCAGAAGGAGGAAAATATAAAAGAGATCAAGATATGGGCTTCTAATAGAAAGCTTATCTGAAAACAAAAATTGATTTAACTAGCTCCAGATGGCTTTCCTAAGGAAATTGATGTTCATATCTTTCAAAACTATTATCATACAGGGTGCGGCAGAAAAACCTAAACAGTTTCTAATACAACTTGAATAAAAATAAATAAATTAACAAAACATAAAGAATAATAATAAGAGTAGACTTTTACTATTAAATAAATTTCGTTAATTTCAAATTGGCCACCTTTTGCGGCAAACGCTTTGAGGCTCAAACGCTTATTGAAATTTTCAGCAATGGGCCGCAAGTCTTCTATCTTTAATCTATCCCATTGCCGCTGAAGCTATTGCTTTAGAGAGTCCAAACTTTTCTGTTATTTAGTGCAAACCCTAGACTCCAAAATCGACCAGACGCCGTAATCATGGGATTGAGATTCGGCGAGTATTGTGCCCGTTCTCCAGATGATATCAGATCGGGAAAATGCGTCTTGCACCACTCTTCTGCCTTTTTAGCCTTGTGAGTCGGTACGGAGTTTTGTTGAAATTCCTACTTTACATTGCCGAAGTGCGTTTTGGCCTAAGAAAATAAAACGGCTTCTAGAAGACTTTTTGATTTATTGCAACGCCCTCATCCACAAACACCAGAGATTTTATGCCGCTGCCGCAAATTCCTTCCCAGACCATGACCGACTTTGGATTTTTGCGATGTTCAACAATTGCTGAAGGGTTTGTAGCGCCTACAGACTAGATCCTATAGTTCTATGAGTTGCGAGCTTTTGAACTGTAAAGAGCTTCTCATTATTGAAAAGGACTCTCTCTCAGCGCTGACTTGTGGACCATTTCAAAAGTTTTCAACAACTTTGGAGCCGCACGAGTTTGTTTTCTTCAGTGAGAAGCTGAATTTTCTGAATTTGTAAGCTTCAGTCAAAGCTCTGTTTTTGCTATTCGTTGCACTGATTGGTCCCTTAATCCCAGTTCACGAGTGATCTTTCTTATCGGAACCCTTAAATTTCATTGAACCCGCTTATTGATAATCTCACGTTATTGAAAGTGTTCACTTCCTGGACTTAAACCATCATTTCCAAGCTCTTTGAAACGATAGATTGCATCAGACACTGTTTGCCAAGGCATGTTAAACAAATGAGCGACTTCATACTGTCGTTTCCTTTACTTAAACAACTCTAAAATAGCATATCTTTTGCTTGGCATTGTAAAAAAGCCAAAAAGTAATTCCTAAACTAAAAGATACATTATAAAACATGTTATAATTGAAGTGGTAGATAAAAAGAAGTGAACAAAAATTTAAAACAAATTAATTAACTTTTATTCTATAATGTAATAACTTTGCCGAGTTTTTTTTGCCGCACCCTATACTAAAATACTCTTTATATTATCTTAATACTCAAAAAACTGCGTGCTTGTGCTAATCATTAACTTCGTAATAGAATCTTCGCCTCCATATTTATTTGGTAATGTACATGTTACAGTGAAAACCCAAAATCAGTCAAAACGGAACTAGGAACTAGGGAACTCCAGAATTAGGAACTAGGGAAAACGTGTTTTAACTGGCAGCACTATGGTAAACCCGAATTAACTAGGGAAAACGCGTTCTAGTTGACAGCGTTAGGGAGAACCCGTTTTATTCGTATTTTGATTTATTTTTTAGACAATATAATTTAATCCATAATTATTGTATTAAACTATATTTATTAATACAACGTTTAAGGAAAGAGTCTATCATAGAAGAAAAAATAATTTACTTGAATATTGTTTAATACAGTACTGTTATTTCAAATTACTTGTGTCGACATGGCAAACCACTGTGATACTTAGAATTGCAAAGATAATCATTTTTCATACAGAAACAACTCTTTGAAGAACAATCTTTTTTACAAGAACAGCGGGCGAATCCTTGTCCAATTTCTGCGGTTCCTTTTCTTTTCTCAGTCTTGATTCGGTAAACTTTCTTGAGTCAAGAAAACTTGCTGTGATATATCGAATTGAGATCTGAAAATCAGTGAATATATTGTCGCATTGAAAAGCGGCCGGCGACTCTCCATTTCCGAATGGTCATAGCACTGGTCTCTTAATCAAGAGATTGTAAGTTCGAATCCCGCTAGGGACAGTGCGATTCACAGTCCGTGTACATATTTAATTCCTCGATTTTATGTTTTCTTTTATTTCATGTTCCAGAAGATTCTGGACATTTCTTTAGTTTACCAGACAAGTGTTCTGGACTTTTCTTACTGTCCCCAAAAAAGTATTCTGGAACTTTCCCTGCTAGTATAAAAGCAGAAGATCTGTCAGTCACTGTGTTCTCTGTTCAGAGTTGAGTTAATAAATTGGTTTAGCTCTACTTCTTGTGTGTCTCATTGAGTTCCACACTAAAGTACCTACATGGCAAAATTAAATTTTTGGATCAAACTTATACCCTGATTAGCTGTAGTGCACTGTATAAATATTTATAAAGTTAATATAAGTAATAACCATATATTTATTGAATAATTAAATATAATTTCTTACTTCGAATACAGTTTGTTCAGAACACTATTTTTCATACCAATTTTGTACAGGCCATCCTAATTTTTTTCAAGCACTACACCGATGAGATTTCGCAAATCAGCTTTTACTCTATTAACATCTGGAACGGGAACAACGATATTACCTCCGATAGGAAACTCAGGTTGTATTGCATCTAGGAACTCTTTTTCATTTGTTTGGTTTACTTTATCAAATTTTCTTTAGCTTCCTCTCTTATTAGAAAACTGTTGGTCGACTAACTAGCAAGCATATGCTCCCTTGATTGTGCTTATTCAGTTTCTTGCTCTTCTGCGTTCATATCCTCGAAAATTTTCTGAAGTTCATCCACATCTTCGATAGTTTTTATAATATCTGATGTCAAGTTTGTAGTTGTCGCTTCATCTCTTGATTCAATCCGAAACATAGATTTGTATGGTGATTGCTTAATTCTTGAATGTAGAGCTCCGTTTTTCATGTATTGGACAAAACGAAAACCATTGAACCATTTTGTAGATTGGTTACCCTTTATTTAATGCTGCCTGCAAAATCTGCTGGAATTAATATAAAAATCCCCCAAAAATCTATTCACTTCTTTAAATTAACTTTGCTTATCTTCGTGAAATCAAATTTTATAGCTCCACTTGTATGTTATTGTTTGCATTTTGTCATAACGTCAAACAAAAACAATTGTAGAAAATTTTATTTTTAGCTGTCCAAATTCTATTACACGGAAAATTTATTATTCGTTTTAAGTTCAAACTTTTAAGTTATACATTTAAAATACATTTTATTGTTAATATTTTTATATTTACAAATTTGAATCTTTTTACCCGATATCCACTTAGTCAGTTCGTTTAGAATCTATAAAATTTTTTATTTCAAAATCGTCTGCATCTCAATTCATTTATTTGCATTCTTTTTAAATAATTGTATGCCTGCTTTGTCCCATCTGCTTTTTCATGATGTCAAACAATATGTTTTTTAGTGTAAAAGTTTAATAGTAAAAAAGAGCTTGCAATAAAAGTTAATAAAAATTATAAAGTGAAATGAAAATCTCAAAATTCAGTGAAGTCGAGCCCAAAGATAGAAGATCCTTGATATATTAACAGCGTAGATTAAGAAATAAAAAGATTTCGAGAATGGCATTTTTTTAAATTTTGCTTAAAAAATTAATCTTGAAAAATAATAGAAATGAAAAAGATAAGTAGTCCGGAAATAAAATTAGTATCATTGAAAAAATTATGTTTTGAATTTTCAAAAAATATGAACATATTTTTTTCTGCTATGATCTGTTCAGAAATAAATATTGAAAAAAGAGAATTTTCAGAATTAATTTGTAATTAATTGAATATTTAATTAAATTTTGAATTTTAAGAATTCACACTATTTTTATCTTCTACCTTTACTAATAATTGTTCGTAAATATGGTCTAAATCAACCCAAAGTGTTAAGAGAATATGTGGGACAAACATGCCCTTAGACCAAACTGACTTCGTTTTAAGTTAATCGAAAAATAACATAAAATTTTTTATTAACGTATTAGTCGCTTTTGGGGAAAAGCTGGCTTACTGTAAACAATAGTTGCTAAAAATGTCAATTAAATATTTTATGTGTATTTTATTTTCGTATCTTACCCTGCAAAATATTTTTAAAGTTCCTTTGATAGATCAGTAATTCGAACTATTCTAGAAGGCTTGCATTGTTACTACGTTATGCATCTTCTTAATTTTCGGTTATCTCACGTAAAAAAGGAATTTTAAGTGATTGACTAATTAACTTCAACTAATTCCATGATTTTCTTTTTGAAAATAAGCATATTCATTAAAACTATAAAGCTAGAAAGTAGAATCGTTCAGCATTGAAATACTAATTTCTTAATTTAAGTAATATCTCAGACGATTGCTTAATAAAAATTTCTCTGGTTCCACACAAAAAAAATCAGTATATTTTAATAAGAAAACGGCTATCAACCTAAAAGAGTGATGGCATATCTAATACATGTTATTAAACCGTGGAAAAAGAAGCAGTATTTAAAAAGAAAAACACTTACACGTTTTTTATCAATACTTTATTCTGAAGTTAAACTTTAATTGGAAGTACAGAAATATTCCAAATATTTTATTAAAAGTATACCTTATATTGAAACCTTTAAAAAATATTTTATTAAAAGTATACCTTATATTATCTTCTCAACATGAAAAAATAAACAAATTCTTCATATCTTCATCTTCAAAAACACACACAAAAAATCTGAATGGAATTTTAATAAAAATAATGAAAACGATTTGAGTTCAATTTCACAATGAAATACATAGTTGCGAAATAGCCTTAAAATATTTTTTTTTAAATTTACTAAAAATTGAAAAAGAATTATTGACATACAATTCGAAAATTGATTTCGTCCAAAAGGTAGGTATTTTTTTTTTTTTTTTTGTATTTTAAGTTTAAACATTGTTTTTGCACTGTAATATATTTGGAACTATCGTGGAAAACCGTCAAAATGCCGTTAATTTTTAATTAATTAAATTTATATTTGAACATTTTAAAAACTCGTATTGATGTGCATATTTTCATATTCAAATTTCTCCCTTACGAAATTTAGTAGCTCTAACTCTAACGGGCTATCTGGCAAAGTGCCAAGTCATATATCCACAGCTTTATTGTTAGAAAAGATTGAACATAAATGAATTATTATATTTTGCTCGAAATGTTTCAGTTGAAAAAAGATTATTTAAATTTTTTTAATGGAAAAATAAAAAGTAAAATTCCAAAATTTAATTTCTATAAATAAAATTATGCATATGCTAGTGTATAGTCTTTTGAAAGAAAGTTATATAGAAAAATAACTTTTTCAATCAAATAATTATTCAACCTTTCTTTTCTTTATTTTTGAGTAAAAATAACTATACTGTAGATTTGATTTGGCAACATCACACCACATAATAATGAAATAACATTTTCAAAAAAGTAAAATAAAATCTATTTATTACAGATTTATAAAGATATTTTTATTTAAAATATCGATTTTTATTTATTTTTTATCTTTTAAAAAGAATTGAAATTGCGTTAGGTTTTGATGATTTTAATCTTTTCAGAATTTTACCTCTAGCTTAACAAATTTTTAAATAAATTTTGAATTCAGATTTTGAAATTGTTTTCTTACTGAAATAACAGTTGTGTTTGTTTAATTGTGTCCACAGAGTATTCTAGTAAATTAAAAAAAAAGCAAACGATTTTTTCAAAAATGATTTAATTGGTTTTTATCTGGAGCTCAATCTTCGAATGGCTGTGCTGATTTTTTTAAAAAAAAGAAGAAAAAAAAAAACTATCCATTTGTATTTTTAAAGAAATTACCATGTTTTAGTAGCAATGATAGAATGTTTTTGAAATTCGACTTTATGAAGTGAAAAATTGTTTTTCTAAAGCAATGAAAGACTTTTCAGTACTATATAAAATGAAAGATAAATTTAGAAAATTGAATGGCGTATTTTTTGATTTTTGCTCAAAACACTAACAAGGTAGATTAATCTCATTTTTTTAAAATTATAACTTTGAATAGACTATTTTATAAAAAAAGAAAAAGCAAACGAACACGAACACTTATACCATTATTTCGTGAAAAGTAAATAGATAAGCTTTTATAATTTTTAACATCATAGCGTGTATAATGGTGCAAAATCAATTT
This sequence comes from Argiope bruennichi, assembly GCF_947563725.1. Classification (NCBI taxonomy): domain Eukaryota; kingdom Metazoa; phylum Arthropoda; class Arachnida; order Araneae; family Araneidae; genus Argiope; species Argiope bruennichi. The sequence continues at coordinate 114,128,072 of NC_079156.1, forward strand.
CTTTAAAATAAGAATTCAATTCTACAAAATGATATAAAAATTTTACTTATTCATTAAAATTTTTTAATAAATTCACCAGAAAAATTATTAATACAAGAAAAAATTGACATTAAAATTACCACCAAGCTTCAAAAAAGAAGAAAAATAATCAAAATATGCACACTTTTTCCCATGCAAGTTTTTTTCCTACATGAAATTCTGTATTTGGTGTTTCTACAAATTTGTTCTCCTAGAATGCTGCAATAACTTCTCAAAATCTATGCTAAATTTTTTGATAGCACTCAGAAACTTGTGATTATGATGTATTCGTGTTGATAATCGTTTAATGGCAATATTTAATGTTTCGGAAGTCGAGAATTTTAATGAAAAGGTAGAACTGATCATATATAAATTTCCTTTTATTTTGTAAGATTGAAAAAGCGAAGTCGCATTTGCAGACATGTCATAAACACTTCTGTACTTGGAGTAACTTGACATTTAGATGAGCTTTTGTCATGTAAAACTAAGAGATTAAAATAAATAGTTATAAAACTAAACTAAGATAAATGAGAAAATAATTTTTTTCTGCTATACAGAAATTCTATGATCATCTTGGTTGTTTACTCCTATTAAATTATTTTCTAATTATTTTTAATATTACAAAATTTTGGGAAATTCCATTTTTCTAAAGAGGAGAAATTGTTCTCTGTTGTAGATGGTGTATTATTTTAAGGGATTAAATGAAATATATTTACTCAAAGACGTGGCGTTTTTATGTTTTCTGAATGAAACATCTCAGTTGCATGCTTTTGTATATCCATGCAAGACGGCATGTGTTAGATTTGATGAAGGAAAAGGTGAAATCAAAATGAAACTCATTTGACAGAAACAGAATTTTTCTTTAAAAGTTTTAAGCATTTCAAGATTAGAACTTATGACATTTTGCATCAGAATAAGATTTGGCAATTCTATTATCGAGGTGATCTTGGTATTAAAGTTGTACTCTGGTCTGAATCCTCTCAGGTATGGATTAAGAACACAGAATTAAAATGTTTTTGAATTATTAGAATATTTACAATTAAATAGATGTAAAAGCCTGGTTAAGATTATATTCCAGAGGTACAGATATACCTCTTCCTAGGCTTTGGATATAAACTTTATAAAATTGTTTCCTTGTGAGGCTTTAATTATTAGATAGAAAGATAAGATTTTCTTTTCAATGAATATCAATAGTCATATTAGCAATGGATATGTTCAATGGACAAGACTCCTATTCCTCTAAGTTCATTTAATTATTTCGTAATTGAAATGTTTCACTTCTAACTTTTGTCCTTCTGAATTTACTTCAGTTTTTGCAGAGCAGTTATTCAATATTTATTTGAGAATATTCATCAGTTTTGTAAACTGATGCTTTATTGTTACAAGCAAGGAACTTGAATGAAAAAAAATTGTTAAAGATTTAAATAGCATAATGATTCTAGAATGTGCAGACGTGGGAAGCTGTATTGCTTCTGGAAGTTGTAAACGTATTTGAGAAATGGAAATATTCTAAACAATTCGAGCTATAGGAAGATGAAGAAATAAGTCTTGAAGGATTTTTAAGTAATAGGAAGATTTAATAAGGATTAGGATAACTAGAAAGTTAAAAGAAAGAAATATTAGAAAATTCATTTACAAGAAAAAAAATTAGTCATTTGCTAAATGGAAATCTTGATTGAAGGCAGAAGTGTATCAGAAGAATTTTTTTAGATAATGTAAACTGATTTTTATGGTTCCATCTGAAATTAAAGCGAATGAATGAAGTTAAACCTTAGCAGAATTTATAAAGGGTAAACATAAACGAATGCTATAAAAAATCAAAGAGATCCAAGAAATTTAAATTATCTTATTCCCCATATTTCAATTAATATAACAGAATGCAAATTTAAGCATATCAATATAAACTTGACAAAGAAGAAATTTGCATTATTAATTCAAAATTAACACTATATTATATTTCTGCTTTAAGAAATATTGATTCTCTGTTCCAGTTTCGTAAGTGGATGTGCAGAAAAAAAATTTAAAAACTGAAAGAAAGGGGGTGGGGGCATTAACTTCTCCTCAAGGAGCCTAAAGACTCCGCATGAATAGCAGCACTAAACAACTTTATTCGAACCAAAAAGAAATACAAGTTGCAGGAAATTCAAAGTACAGTATAAGTATTTACAAATCTCGAATTTCAAGATTTAGCAGTTCTTTGACCCTGATTCGATTAGTCACAAAAATATATAAACATAAAGCAGCAGACACTGATAAAATAAGTATTAACTAAAGAATATATAAAACACGAAGAATTATTGACTTGACAATGTCTCCCCTAAAGATGATATTACTAAAGAAAAAAAAAAGAACTTCTATGTAAACCAGGGAGAGGAATTACGAAAACAACAAAGTATTGTTTTAAAAATGGATTTTTTAAAAGGCTGAATAATTTAAATTTAATTCCTAAAAGGATGAATACATGTTATCCTTTCTTTATTCTAAGCTGCTTTTTATTTATCTCTCTACTGAGGAAACGGATAAGTTATTCTCAAGGCATTGTATTGCATTGTTTCGATGATATGAAAAGATATCAATTTTACAAAATAAATCTGATTTTCGCAGAGAGAGAGAGAGAGAGAAAAAGCATTAAGAAATTTTTTTCAAAAGACAGCATAAACTTTTTAGATACATGGCACATTTTCTGAAGTTTTTATAATACGTGATTACATTAATACTTCGATTACATTGATAAATAATATGAAGGATTCACTTTGTATAACCTATTCATTAAAAATAATGTTACGGATCACCAAGCTCGCTTGTTGTGGGTGTATGGTGTGAAAGCACAATCAGCAGGCCTCAGTAGAAAACAACAACGACGTTTATTTAGCATGAAGACACTAACACACAGATGACAAATATTTACAGCCGAGACCAAGACAGGACAGCACACAGTAGCACACTACAGCAAACAGCAGCCCACAAGCAGAAATCGACCACAGCACACAAAGCGACCAGACAGAATGCAGCAGGAGAAGGGACCCTCGGAGCTTCGCTCTATGGTCTCTCCAGACAGCTGAAACACTCCTCTGTCTCTCTGCCGACTCACTACTACAAGACTGGCTACTCCACACACAACTTGATGCTGCTTACACAATGGATCAGCTCGGATCAGTACTAGCTTGCGCTCCACATAACGCTGGCACTCCGCCATTACTTCGCTATCCTCTCGAAGATTAGTTACTTGTCTATAACTCCGACTCCGACACCTTGCACCTTGAGACTGCCGTCCTTTTATAGTTCCCGGGAGGCGGGCAGAGAACCTTCGAGGCCAATCAGGCGGATCTCTATTCCTAATGGACGGATCGTTAAAAATCTCAAGTTTCAAGCATTATCTATATTATCGCGAAAGTTGCCAAATAATCGCCAAGTTTGTCGCCAAGCTCTGGGATTACTGGCTCGGCACCCAAGCAGCATCCAATGCAGATGATTGTAAATCAGTCTTTCTTTTTATAGAATCAACCGTGCTGGGAAGCAATTTTACAGGCTTGTAACAATAAATAGAGAATAAAAGATGAGGAATAAGCCAGATGTCCCGCAATAACAACTAATAAAAGTAAAACCAGGTAACTGAGACAACGATATCAAAAAATTAAATAATTAATAAAAAGAAATACTAAAAGATGCATTAAAATCGATAACGAAAAGGAAATTTTGATTAAAAACAGGGGCACACCAGAATAATTTTTACTTTCTTGTATACATAATATAGAGTAAATATAATAATCACCAAAAAAATTCGAACTTTAGAAGAAACGTGGAGATTGACGAATGTCCACGTTTTAGACCACCCTGAGTTCGAATAATACATTTTTGGAAATGTGTCAATCTGTCTGTGGCAAAGATAATTCAAAATTTATTGGGGTTAGACGGTTCGAATTTAATATACGATTTTTAAACTAAATTTGTAGATTTCTATCGAATTTTGAGTAAAATTTGTTCAGAGAAAGTCCGTCTGTTCGAGTATAAATTGACATGATAATCACAAAACGAAGAGGGCTAGATTAATAAATTTTGGTACAAATGTATTTAACATCTATAGTGTAGACACCCGTCAAATTTTGAGTTAAGTCCATCTACGGGTTGACTGCCTGTCGGTCTGTACTTTCAGAATAAGCAAACGTGATAATACGAAAACGCGATGACTTAAATATATCAAATTTGGTATCGGAATTTGTGACTACAAATGTAGCTTTGTATCAAATTTTTGTTTCAATCGCTTGAGAAAAACGTGTCTAAATCACAAATTCTATTTTTGGATACTATTAACGCATGTCATGGATGAATCGCCAAACATCTCGCCAAGGATGACAAGATATATTCAGTAAAAAATGCTAAATTCACGCCAAAAGTTAAAATATCGTAACTATTGTGCGCCTTTGCCATATAAGGCATTTTCTGATTAAAATATAACAGAAAGTTTTATGGAGACCACACCCGCCACTGGTTAGATAGTGTAATTAAACAATTTTTGTGGTTCTATAGGTGATAAAATGTATGAACAAATTCAACCTTAAAGAAATTAATTCAAGCAAAGAGTTTTAAGCGAATGCTATAAAGATTCAAGTAATTTAAAACAATTCTTTTTTTATATTTCAGATAATGTTATAGAATTCAAATCTAAACATCCATATAAATTTACAAGCGAAAAAAATTGCGTTATTTTAGTTTTGTCATTAACGCTATACCACTCCTTTGTTTTCAGAAATATTAGTTCTCGATTTGACACTTTTTATAGTAAAATTGTGTAAAAAAAAACGAGAAATCTTCTTTCACTAGTCCCACAATCCTTTCATGAATGCCGCACAAAACAGCTTTAATCGAATCAAAAAGAAATATCAAAACAATAGGTACGAAATTAAAAGTACAATATCGATGCTTTGTTTAAAAGTCAGATACGAGTTTCATAATTTCTCAGTACATTGGCTCTGATTCCATTAGTCACAAAAAATATAAGCACAAAGCGACAGACACTAATAAAACAAGAATTAACTAAAGCATAAAGGCATGCCAAAACTAATAAAACAATTTACAGAGATATAGCCATTAGATTATGTCATCATTTATGATGGTATTATTAAAGAAAGGAAAAGAGATTCAATGAAAACTAGGTTGGGGGTGGGTTTATAAAAGCGATGAAGTATTGTTTTGAAATAATAGGTTTTTCAACAGTTAGGTGATTTTAATTCTTTAAAAGATGAAAACAATGTTTATCTTCATTCAAAGCGCTTTTTTCATTGATTGCTTAACTGGAAAAAGATAATGGAAAAATTAATTTCTAAATATTCAATGCATTATTTGAATAATATGATATTAATTTCCTAAAATCAATGTGGTTTTCGAAGAAAAGAAAGCTTTAAGAAAAATCATTAAATTAACAAAAGATATGAAACAATGCTATAAAACAGTTCTCATTATCATTTTGGATCTAAAAAAGAACCTTTAATAGATCTAGATATGGAATTCAAAGATAAATATGCCTTTATCAGTCTTTACAGAGTTTCAGAAACCTTTAATAAGATAGAAGTATACATTTAACATATTATTTATAGATTTATAGAAATATAAATGAATTTTTTAAATAAAATGAAGGTTTCCATAAGGTTGTTTTAAAATACATATTCTATGGGTTAGTTTTAATAGTTAATGAAATAATTTTGAATAGGCTCTAAAGTTGAATTTGAAATTAAAGATCGAACTTCAATGTACTATTTATAACATAAATAGGCTCTACGGCTAATTATTTTTCAAATAGGAACTAAAACCTTGAATAAGTTAAAACATAGATTGAAGATCACCATCTTAAATACAGTCTCAAAAAATCTAAATTTGTGATATTTAAGAGCTCTCTTCCAGTCAACTATAACAAAAAAATCCTTTAGAGTTGCATCAAAATCTAGATCATTTTTCTCCAATAAAATCTTCGAGTTTAGATTTCTCTGCTGTGCAGGAAAGATGCTGAAAAACTTGCTGAAAGAGAAATGAAAAAACATCTATCAGAATATTCTGCCAGACTTTTCACCTTTTTTCACGAAATTAGCAGCTTTATGATCAGATTTTCTTTTCAAATCAGCAGAATCTCGTTCGGTCCTCACATTTTTTTCTTCATCTGATATCGCTGGATGCCCTATTATTATTTAAGAAAACAATGCAGGGTTAACGCGTGTATTACCACTATTTCATCGTCAAATGCAACTTACAACGACGTCATAATAATTTTCATTAGATATTTCAGACAATACTGGGAAACGAACGTCAAATGTCATGGCTATCTACAAATCACAAAACGAATAAAGCGAATAATAGTTTTTTTTATTGATTTCTCGCTTCCTAGTCGGTACGCTGTACTGAGCTCATCATGACTGTAACAACGAAAAGAGAAAAATGAAGGTCAACTGAATATTTTATACATGGTCTTATATAACATGAGATTTCTGACACGTGTCGATTATGATCGGAATTTCGCATACGTGGCGACCTCGACAAGAGAAACAGAGGGATCCCTTAACCCGGCACGTAGAACCGCTAACGCAGTCATTTTTATAAAGCTTCAGTTCAATTAATTAAAAAGAAAAAGTGGAATAGGATCAGGAAATAAGAGAATATTTTAGAATGACTTTTTTGACATGGACTTAATTAGGCTAAAAAATTAGGAAATTAATTAGGATTAAATTAAATTTTAAAATATCATTGTGAAATTACATAATATTAGTGACTTAAAAATAGTATTGCTTAATGGCATTTCTTCCATGAAGTCTTGAAAAATATATTGTGAAACTTATGCATTTTGTGAAGGGCTAATATAAATTAGAAACCCAGCACTATTTTTTAACATTTAGTGTTTCGGGAAGCTTGTTTAAGCTTGCTCTTTCAGATACGCATAATTTAGTATCGTTTTATTTTTAATCAAAAGATGGCGCCAGGTGTGAAGACAGGTGTAAGGTAAGGTAGGTATCGAGGAAATAAATAATTTTTACCTTTTCGAAATTTTTATCATTATTAGAAGACTGTTTTTTTTAAAGATTTTTATAATTAGTGAGAGCGTGGAAACTATCAAATTGAGTCTAATTAAGTTAAATCTCTAAATGTTCAATATCAGCAGAGTTAATGAAGAGATTAATAGTTTTAATAAAGAGCAAGTTATATTCCTATCAGAAATATTGTAATCCAAAATATACAGCTATATAAATCCTATTAAAATGATGACTAAGTCAAATAAGCATTTCTACAGTGGCATTATAGAAATTAAATAATGACTTTCGAAAAGCAGTAATTTATTTTGTAAGAATAGCTTCTTTGAGGGCGATCTCCTATTCTGTATTGCTTTTTTCAAAAAGGAAAAATAATTTAGAGGAACAATATTTATTTTTAAAGTTGAAATATGAAATAAAAACCTTTTTTGTCAATCGTCCATTTCTCATATAAACACAAAATTTATTATGAAGTTTCTGCTTCTAAATTTTATGAATGATGGAACAATTTTGGTGAAAGAAAATATCCAAAACTTTTAATAACATTTTAGAAAAATTCAGTAAGCAGAAAGGAATATAATTAATTAGATAACTAATTAGTAATGAGGTATTTCGGAAATTAAATTTTCGAAATATCTAATTAGTATATCCTAAACGTTTGGAGAGCATCCTTTTATCATTTAGATAAATTTCATTGTACTTTTAATAAGATAAAAGAAGCATTCAGAAAATTTTCAGAAGCTGGAATTGGTCCAATAAATCCCAAAGTCCGTTTATGTGTGTGTATATGTTGCCAGACCATATGACCTCGAGTTACCAAATCTCACCCATATATGCTATGGAGGATAAGAATGTGCACCTGGTAGTGATTTAAAAAAAATTTTAATAATTAAAAATTAATCGAAATTTTGGTGTTTTTCCAAATATATTATAAAGCGTGTTATTCCAAAAATATAATAAAGCGTAACTGATTTTTACATCGCATTTAAGTCCAAAAAATATTCTTTTCAATGATATCAATGCTTTAACTTAAAAATTAAGTTTCTATTTTTAATGAATTTTTAAAAATATTTCAATAATATTTTTCCACAATTTATTTTGCACAAAATGAAAATAAAATTTAACCTGCAAGAGCAGGCTATGAGTGCATGGGAAAAATTAGCTTTTATCAGCGCGTTGCCATCACATTGACAAAAACTCAGATTGAAAGTTTGAGTTAATTTTATTGCAAATTAAACTCAGGAACGTGCAATGTTCAGTCTGTATAAAATGGTATAAGTATGAAATGTGATATTTTCTAAAAAATAAGAATACGAGAAAAAGTTTTCTGCGACGATTTAAAATAGCTGTATTATTAATTTTTAATTAATGCATACATAATTTAATATATGCAAGATATCATCTATAATTATAGTCCAAAAGCTAACTTCTAACACTTTATAAATTGGTGTATGTATCTAATAAAAGTCTAATAGTATCTAATAATAGTTTAATTTAACTAAATAATAACGTTTTATATAGTCTGAATCAGTAAATGCTCTGATGAATAACGAATTTTAAATTTTTATACAAATTTAAAATTCTACACTGTGGATTCTATACTGTGAGCCATATATAGGGACATTAATATTTTAAATAAAAAAGTTCCACTCTTTTGCAATAAAAACTGAACGAGTAAGGAAAATTTGAAAGTCTCTGTTTATAAAAACACTTGATTTTAGATCTTTCCACCGACAGTTTTGAAGAAAATATACCGTGGCGAATTGTTATAAGCGAGGATAGAACCTGGGCCCTTGTGATTCGCAGTTCAGTAACAAGACCACAATACAAAAGCAATTGCCTGTGTTTCGTAGCTGTTAGCTGGCTTATAAGCTTTCACTACAATACCAATCACTGATTGGTGTATCTCTCGAAGATTGATTGTCTAAAATAATAAAATTGTTGAATATCCTAAAATAAGGATATTCAAAACTTTATGATTCGGTCAGGCTTAATCGCAGAAACCTTAGATTGATAAGATAATTTTACTGAATATGATTTATACGATAAAAGAATGCATAAAATTTAGGCTTCATAATTGTTTTCAGAAAAATATTTACTGTTTGAAATAAAATAAAATTTACCGCATTTAAATCTTTTTGAAGGTAAAACAGAATTTTATGATGAATCAGAGAAAGTTTTATTGAATAATTCTTCGAAATATTGCATAAATTATATAAAAAATATTCTGTGGTGCACTTTAAATTACAATGCTGAAAGATTCGATTTTTTAAAAATCATATTTTTAAAAAATATGTTTAATTTTAGCAAAAATTTAAATCTTACGGCAGCTGACAACAAATTAAAGAAATATATAACACAATGAAGAAAATATCGTAAGGCGTCTATAATAATACGAGATATGTGACTATCGAAATTTGAAGCTAAAAATATTTTGAAGAAACTATTAAGAGAAAAAAGCTACATAAATATTTAATTGAAAATTTTAGAGAATATTACTCCTAGCAAACCAGCTGGTTGCCAAAGGCGGGTAGTTAAAAATAAATCAAATTATTTTTTTAATGTATTTTCTACTTGATAATGTACATAAAGGAGAGATATCACGAAATACTTTTAACTATTAGGAATACGCATGAAATTTGTTCCAGTATTTGTTTCTTGGTAAGTAAACGTTTTCTTTAAATATGATTAAATATTGTCAGAATCATTAAATTAATACTTCACTAACCAAACAACATACTTATCATGAAACTGACTTTTATTAAGTTAATGAACCATTCTTTAATTTTTTGCAATAAATATAAATTTTGGTATTTAATTGTATTTAAATGAATCTCGTTGTTCCCGAGATTTTCTTAATTTGGAGGCTCTTTAGTTTGATGTCTGCTCCAGTACTGAAAACATACTGTATTACAAAAACTAACAACCTTTAAGATTTAACTCAAGTATGAGTACTTGTATTAACTGCATAACACCAAAAAAAAAAAAAAATATTGCCAACGATGCCGTGTTTCATTCAAACTAGCGATTACTCGCCAAAAATTTGTGTTAGTCTTTTGATTACGACTTTAATCTTAATAAATATATTTCAAATATTAATGCTGGTCGTTGCCTTTTCCCACATTTTTGGGGGCTCGGCCTTTCTCGTAAATACCCCTAGCAAATCCCGCAAAATTGTTGAAAAGCTGTGGACGTTAGTACAATTTAAGACGTTAAATTGATGCTAAGAATTTTGATAAGAGTGGATTTTTGCCGTGGATATTTTAATGGACGTTAGTGCACGTTTTGGATGGATATGATTCAAGTGGAAACGTTAAAGGTTCAATTACTTCGTGTTCTTGTGCAACTGTGCTGACATATACTGGCTGCTTTAAAAAAAAGGAACTTTTAAGAGTGAATAATTCGACTGCTCCCAGGCGCAATTTTTTCCCAAGTTTGTAATTTATAGTATAGTACGTTACTTTATTCCATTCTCCCTTTAAATTTTAATCCCGAGTGAATGTGCATTAGTTCTGTTTTAATTCATTACAATGTCTTTAAAACTAGGCGATATTGAATTAATCGCTAACTCCCTTAAATATGCAAAAACTAATTCCGTAAAATTGCTTAACTCTGTGTTAGGTTACAGTAATTTTGACCATTCTTCTCGAAAAAGAATGAGAAATTTTGAAAGATTTGAAAATTTAGATGTAGAAAAACATAAACAAGAATTGCTGAAGATTTTTTCTTTATCTGATTTTATCTCCGTTTCTAATTTATTACACTTAGAAGTAACTGAGACCGACAAAGATGCTATGTGTGAAAATATTTTTAAAGCCCTAACAAATTTAAATGAATTTCAGAACTCGCTAGATATTAGTTTTTTATCGGAAACAGAAGAAAAACCTTTGTCTCCTCAAAAGGTTTCTCAAACCGAAACTTCATCTATTAATAACAGCTCTATGAGTAATACGGGTAATAATTCTTCCTTCCCCATCCCCGTAACTTCAGACGAAACATTAATAAATAACAGTCAGGCATTAATTACTGGCGCCAAAAGGGAATCACTCGAAAATGATCCCTCGAATAAACAAACGATGAATGAAATAAACCTAACAAAACTAAAACCGCGAACATCGCACTTGATATAACGCTTACTGACGATGAGCCAATTTTCCACTCTCCTCGACGTTTACCCTTTGCCGAACGTGATATAGTAAATGCGCAGATAGACGAGTGGTTAAAAAATGGAATTATAGAACCATGTTCTTCACCCTATGCTAGTCAAGTTGTCGTAGTTCGTAAGAAAGATGGAAAACATAGAGTCTGTATAGATTATAGAAAATTAAATCGTAAATTAGTTAAAGACCATTATCCACTACCATTAATTGATGACATTTTAGATCGTCTTCAAAATGCTAAAATTTTCAGTACTCTCGATTTGCGTAACGGATTTTTTCATGTGCCGGTAAAAGAAAAAAGTCGTTGTTACACCAGTTTCGTCACAAATACAGGTCAATTTCAATTCCGTTATATGCCATTCGGTTTAAGTTCATTAAACCGTTTTCGTCTTTATGCGATACATAAATGCCGTTTTTCGTGATCTTATTGCAAAAGGCATTGTCCTCCCGTATATGGATGACATCGTCATTCCCGCAAATAATGAATCTGAGGCTCTCGAACGCCTTAACACTGTTCTAAAAGTAGCTCGCGATTATGGACTAGATATAAACTTTAAAAAATGTCAATTTTTGCATAGTCAGATTGAATTTTTGGGTCACGTAGTAGAACACGGCAAATTGCTCCCTTCACCCTCCAAAACTAAAGCCGTTCTTAATTATCCTGAGTTAAAAATGCAAAAGACGTACAACGTTTTCTAGGTCTTACGGGGTACTTTAGAAAATTTATTCCCTCATACTCTACTATAGCAAAACCACTTAGTGATCTTCTTCGTAAGGACAGCCCCTTTCTATTTCAAGCTCAGCAAAAAACTGCGTTTTTACGCTTAAAACAGTTACTTTCTGATAAACCCGTTTTAACTATTTTTAATCAAGGCAGTCCCATTGAAATTCATACAGACGCGTCAATTGATGGCTTGGGGGCAGTCCTACTACAAAAATCCAAAGATGATAACAAATTCCATCCAGTGTATTATATGTCCAAGAAAACGTCTGACAGCGAAAGAAAATACACCAGCTATGAACTGGAGGTACTCGCCATTGTAGAAGCTCTTAAAAAATTCCGAATTTACATCCTCGGATCACACTTTAAAATTATCACTGACTGTAATGCATTCGTCAAAACGTTAAATAAAAAAGAAATGAATTCCCGCATTTCGCGATGGGCATTATACCTTCAGGATTTTGACTACGAAATAGAGCATCGAACCGGTTCAAAGATGACTCATGTCGACGCTCTTAGCCGAAGCCCATGCTGCATGATCATTCAAGACTGTGTCAATCTTCAAATTTTCAAAGCTCAACAGACAGATGAGCATATTACAGCTATAAAAGCATTACTTCAAAATGCACCTTACGAGAACTACATAGTCAAAAACAACATTTTATATAAGAACTTAGACGGAATCGATTTATTTGTCGTACCAGATGATATGCAGGCCAACATTATTAAATCCTGTCATGAACGAGGCCATTTTGCAGTAAAACGCACGCAGGAAATGTTAAACAAAGAATTCTTTATTCCGAACTTGAAAGATAAAATTGAACAATGCATACGCAACTGTGTAACATGCATTCTAAATAACAGAAAACGTGGCAAATTAGATGGCACTTTGCATCCACTTGACAAAGACGATACTCCCTTTCATACATATCATATTGATCATTTGGGTCCTCTTCCCAGCACTTCTAAGAAATATAAGCATATTCTGGCGATCATCGATTCCTTTACGAAGTTTGTGTGGCTTTACCCGACCAAGTCCACCGACACCGCTGAAGTTCTCAATAAGCTCGAATGCCAAAGATCAGTTTTCGGTAATCCTTCAAGGATTATTACGGACAGAGGTACCGCTTTCACATCTACGTCATTCAAAGAATATTGTGAACATCAGCATATCACCCACATTGCTATTACAGCTGGACTTCCTAGATCAAACGGTCAGGTAGAATAACTTAATTCTACTATCATATCTGTACTCTCCAAGCTATCCATAGAAAACCCTGAGAAATGGTATAGCCATGTTGCTTCCGTTCAGCAAATTATTAATTCTACATTTCAACGAAGTATCAATTCTACTCCATTCGAAATTCTGTTTGGAACTAAAATGAAATCTGAGCATGATATAAAAATCCTCGAAATCGTCAACGAAGAGATCCAGTCTGCATTTCTCCAACAGCGTGATGAGCTCCGTAAAGATGCAAAACAACAAATCCTCAAAATCCAAGAAGAAAATCGCCGTACCTACAATCTGCGTAGGAAACATGCTCAAAAATTTCAATTGAATGATCTCGTCGCAATCAAGCGCACTCAATTTGGCCCTGGTCTGAAATTGAAACAAAAATTTCTCGGACCATATAAAGTGATCAAAATTAAAGCAAACGACACATACGATGTTGAAAAGTATGATTTCTTCGATGGACCATCAAAAACTTCAACTTGTGCAGAATATATGAAACCATGGTCCAGCAATATAGAACATATCACTTGAATTGTGTTTCAAAAGAAAACACTGAACACTACTTAAAGAGAAAGAGAACTATTTTCCTTCTTTTTGTGTGTGTATATTTGGACGATATAGACTTTGATTTTTTTTTCTCTCTTTATTTTGTGTTTTTATATTTTTATATGTTCAACACTAATATTATTTTTATTTTTAGTTAGTTATTCGATATTTCCAGTGCACACTATTGTATTGCTATATACTTATGCTGTCACGGATGGTATGACTATTTTATTTGTTTTATCTTGTGAATATTTCAATTTTACAAATTATTTTCCTGTATTTGCTGTTTGTTTTATATATTTACTTCATTGTACTGTATACCATAAGGCGAGGTCGCCTATCCTGTCATGATGGCCGATGTGGGAAGCGCTGACAGATCCCGTATCCTGTATGGCGCCATGCTGGCCATGTTGCGTCACGTCATTAATCACGTAATGCTTTCCCGCCATTATTGGCAGACGAGAGTTAGGCAGTGAGACTGCAAGACGTGTAGCTCACGCTCATGTATTTTTATGTTCTATGTAGTAATGTTTTGTCCTTTGTACTTTAATCTTAATAAATATATTTCAAATATTAATGCTGGTCGTTGCCTTTTCCCATATATATATATATATATATATATATATATATATTGAAAAATACTGACGATATACTCTCATTTATTCCATTTAATAGTAGTATCATTGGAATACTCAAATGCGCAACAAATAAAACCCAAATTCTTGTATTAATTAAGAAACGCATACGAGTTTTCCCCCAATATGATTAAAAAAATCAAATGATAAATTCTTAATTCGTATCATAAAAGTTATTATCTGTATTTAATTGAAAGAAGAATAATTATAATAGATAATTAAATACGCATATATAAAATGCAGACGACAAATTTTAAGTTTTAGATAGACTTTTGGTAATCTTTTCACATTTGCTTCAAATCTTTTCAATAATGTAAACAAATCTGTTTATATATTATTGTTATAATATATTTTACTGGAATATTATTATTATTATTATTATTTGCAATAAATACTGAATTATGTAATAGCAATAAAATCATTATGTTTCAGTATGCAATACTTAATTGTTTTTGTCTACGGATTGAAAGGAATTTGAAATCAATAATTTAGAGGTAAGAAATCGATCTTTATTTTACACTTTGCGGAAAGGAATTTTTTTCCTTTTGTAAACTTATTATAAGACCATTCGAAATTCGGAAAATAATTTTTTCATTTTCAACTTTTACTTTTATTCTTTTTTCAATTAAACAAATCAGGTTTGCTATATTGACCTGCTATGAGCATACATAAAAAGTTTTTTTAAGCTTAATTTAAGCTTAAAAAAGCTTTGAATTTTAACTTAATCTTAAATTCATTTTTGTCTTTCTTTGCCGTTATTTACTTTCATCACTTTAGAACTATTTTTTAAAGTAATTATACTGTTTTACACAGACTTTTATAGTATCAAATGAATAGTATATTATTTAAAGTGGTTTATATTTAGAACAAGATTTCAGTTATTTTTTTCATATATTGATTGTCCTAATGCCTCTGAAAGAATGCTATATCTGTGTTTCATAATAAATCACACAGAAATGCACTAACAAATAATAAAACAAAGAAATATTTAAATCCACCATGAATTCGAATACATTTTTTTTACTTGCTCGTATATAGAAATAAAGTACTGTAATCTTCAGAAAATTCAAAGTCCATGTTTCAAACATTCTTGAATTAAAAAAAAAAAAAAATTGGAATTATATCTATAATACAGGCAATGATTTAAAAATGTCGTCGAGCTAGACAATTTAAATTTGATATGTTCTCCTGACATCAATTTTTTTTATTTCTGTCAAATTTTAAAACAAATCAATTTTCAGAAAGTCTGTTTAGCTGTCCTATATCAAGATAGTACAATGACTAAAAAACTTAAAGGCCCAGATTTAAAATATTTAGTACTGAGTTTTAACATCTAAAGAGCAGATCCC
This sequence comes from Argiope bruennichi, assembly GCF_947563725.1. Classification (NCBI taxonomy): domain Eukaryota; kingdom Metazoa; phylum Arthropoda; class Arachnida; order Araneae; family Araneidae; genus Argiope; species Argiope bruennichi. The sequence goes on from NC_079156.1 coordinate 114,143,748, forward strand.
TTTCAAATTTTGTCAAAGAATTCACCATCTGTCTTTCTGTACTTTCGCATTCGTATTCAACCTGATAACTAAATCGTGATGGCTAAAAAAAGCAATGATTTAAATAAATAAAATTAGGTTTGTGATTTTGTCAAAAATTTGTTTTTCCGCACCAAACTTTCATTTTAATCAGTTGACAAAAGACAGCCAAAACGCATATTAGGCTTTTTTATACAATACACAACGAAGCATAAAGCGGGACTCTGAAGAACGAATATACAACAATATATGTTTAATATACAGAGAAGATAAACGGGACTCATGAGTGGGACTGTGAAAATAAAAATCTGAGCACTTCTGTCATTAATGGTTAATTCCTAGGTTCAAAATTCTCTGCAAGGAAAGGGGAAATAATATTTGAGAATGGATCATTCGCGCAAATTCATCAGCATTAGCAATAAATAACTAAAAATTAAATATAAATTATCAAAAATAAAAAATAGCGTAGTATGTAATAGTTATTATTACTGGTTCATGAGAGACTTATTTTATTCGAATTACTTCATTTGATGTCAATGGGATCTTAATTTATTGATTTTAAGTCAATTTGTAGTAACATTTTAAAATTTCCTTCAAAATTTTTTTATAAATGAAGTTACTATATACGCATGTATTGTTACTAAAATTTATTTTCTTATAAGATATCCTGTTTACTATTATTATTTAGAGAGGGATATGATCTTCAATGGATTAAATTGTTTTTGATTTTATTCTGAGTAAGGTTGTCATTATTTTGTCATTTTTTCCAGCAACCCTGTACAAAAATTGATTTTTTAAAAAGAGGAATAGCATTTATTCATTCATTAGGGAGATTGGAACATCCATTTTTTATTTTTGCTTAACTTTATAAGAATAATTTCCTTTGTATTCAACTGCAGTATTTTGCTACATTATCGCCAAATGAGTCTTCACGTCATATTTCTGGGAAATGACCGCTAATATGACTAATCATTAAGCTTCTTCCGAACATACTGCTTGAACTAAATGTTCTTACACAAAAGAACATTTTAACTTACTATGGATGACTTATTATTTAAAAGATAATAGCATCCATTCTAATGTAAAATGTTCTGATTCTACTAGATAGTGTTTTCGAAATTCGACTTTTTGAAAGAAAATTTATATTTTTTTAAGCAGAAAAATATTCCAAACTTTTGTTATATAATGGTTTGAGAAAATTGAGCAGATAACGTTAATTTTGTTTTTCCTTTTCAGCTCAAAACATTATCAAAATAGATAAATTTCATGTTTTTTTCGCTCTAATAGGTGATTTTGAAATAAGTGTTTCAGAAGCATTTAAAAAAAATTAAAAAAAATAATTAATGGTAAATCTAACGATTTTATCATTATTCTTAAAACGTTTAAAATTGTATAGTTTTTAACCTGATATCCGTGCAAAAACGTGCAAAGGCAAACGATTCTATTGAGAAAATAAAAGAAATTTTATCGATTTCTTTAAAATGATATTAAATGGCTTTATTGATGCATTAAAAAAATTGGATTTTCGTGGAATTAAATTGAAAAAATATTGATGCAAGAAAAATGGTTATGAAAAAATATAACCAGACATCAAAAAAGAAGATGAAATATAATCGAAAAATGGGCAGTTATTATTATGAAAACTGCAGAATGAGACGGCAGAAAAGACATAAGATGTCTCATGATGCCATTTTCCATGTGATTTCACATTCGGAACGATATTCATTTAAGATTCCAAAAATTCTTTCTTATTTCTTATCCGCCATAGGACTCGTCAAAGAATCAGATAAATTCCTGTATAAAGTAACGACCATAATTTTTAATGGCATTCTGATTGGATCAAGTTTGAATGTTTCTATTTCTGCTTTCAAAAATAATAAAGTTGACGACTTTCGAACAAAAATAGCTGAATTAAACAGTTATTTCTTTGCGACTGGAATATATTATTCAATGCGAATTAAAAGGAAAATTCTTACAGAAACAATTTTCAAACTAAACGGAATATTATCATCTACACAAGGAAAGATATTAAATGTCTTTGCTTTTATTCTTTTATGCACACCAATTATATTTTCAATGACTCTCGTATTTACTTATGGAAAATTGGAATCTTTAAATTATAAAAGAATTCTGTGGAACTTGACTCGATTTTTTATTTCTGCTTTTGTCCATCCAACGTTTACAAATCTCATTGCGTTGTTGTATTGCACTTTTTGCTTACAGTGTTCATCGGCAATTGAAAATCTTGCCAAGAAGATTTTGAAAAATTCTCCTTATTCATTCGATCCGTCGATGCAATTTGAAATCCTCAAAAGCAAAGCAACGATCGATGATGTCTTGAAGAACATCCAAAAAACCTTCTCGTTGCCGTCCATGTTTATAATAATTGCAAATTTCTTGTCGTGTGCTATAGTCATTGCGTGGTTTCTTTCCGATGATTTCAAGAAATTTGAACCTTTTATGATCATAAGATCACTCTTTATTGGTCTGAATTCTTTCGTTTGTCTGATTTGTGTAGTTTGGATTGCAGGTGGACTTCCGATTCAACTTAACAATTTGAAAGAAGCGTTCTACGAGAAAGCCCATTTAAGATTGCTTATGACCCGTGATTTGGAAGAACTCAAATTGAAGACTGAATTGTTGGAAAAACCAGAATTCGTTTTCTCCGGATACGATATTATATCTTACAGAAGAAGTACTGTTCTAGCTATGTTGGGAACTTTGCTGACGTATACCGTTCTCATGGTCAGACCATAAAAAGATAGTCAGTGATGAATTCAGTGTGTAATTTCAGAAATATCATCTTTTGCTCCTTATATTTGCAAAATCTTGCAAAAAACTGTGTTTACCATGCACTAATATTTGTATTTTTGAAGATACATGAATTGTGGTATTTCATGAGTAATAAAATAATATTTTGCTTTGCAATATCCCACTTACAACAAAGCAACTATATGAAAATCATTGTAAGCGCTAATTTTATCATGAAATTTTATCTTTAGAAAGAGCATGATGGGAGGTTTGCAATAGAAAAATTATTATAGTTGCAAATCAGTTTGTTCTAAAACGTTCCACAATGGAACATAGTTAATTCATATTTTTTTTTAATTTGTATTCCTCAAAGATTAGAAATTTTTTTCGTTTCCTTGAATCTCTCCTTTCATGTAACGCTATTATATAGATACTCTATTGTAAATTTTAAAATATCCAAAAAAGTCAAATTTTTTAAATTAGTTTACATTTTTCATTTAATTTCATGAGTTAAATATGTCCGCACTTTGTCCTAGAGAGATCATATGTGAATGATTGCATCAGAGACTCCCTTTACTCGAGGACAGTACAACAGCATTCAATCAAAAATGCAATAAAATTTTTTCATTCTTTAAAAAACTCTTTTGAATACGTCAAATTAAATTAGTTGTACATTATATTTTGAAGTTTTGTTGTCTAATTATACTACTAAAAGTACTGTGTACTATTTTTTTATGTAGAATATGCTTATTTATTAGATTATGGATAACAAATAACTGTTTATTAAAAAGTTGAAAAAAATTATTATAAATATGGCGACAGAAATAATTTAGGCTGTGAATTTTTTTAAATATAATCTGATTCTAGATATTGATAACATTAACCTAATAATTTGAAAATTAAAAAAGAAAGAATTATTGTGTTGGAATTATTATCTTTCATTTATACTAGGACAAGTACAGTGCATTCAATCAAAAATGCTATAAAATATCTCATTCTTTAAAAAACTTTTTTTATTGAAACTTCAAATTGAATGGGTTTTACAATGTACTTTAAAGTATGTTGTCCAATTGCTGCAGCGAAAGTGATGTGTACTCCTTTTTACATAGAAAATATTTATGAATTAAGTAATGGATGACATGTAGCTGACTATTAAAAAGCTGAAAAAGATTATCATAAAAAGTTGCAACAGAATCGATTTAAGATGTGAATTTTTGTTTACATAATCTAATTGTAAATATTAAAAAATCCAATCTAACAATTTGAAAGTGAAAAAAAATATTATGTTAACAGTACTTTCTTTTATAAAATAAATCCGTACTGCCAATTTCATTTAAAAATTGTTGTTCATTACTGCAATATTCGTTTTCAGGCTTGAAGTTATCAATACTCCTTTTTAAAATAGTATTCCTTTTTAATTCAAATTTTTGAATTAATCAAATTTCTAAAGTGGTCCTATCAACTTTGAGTTGATTAAAATCTACTATTGTTATAATATGTAAAGAAACATTAATTTCTTCACATATTTTTTGCTTCAAATAAAGGTATAACTTTAGGTATAAATTCTTAAAAAGACATTATTTCTGAATAAGTTATATTGTACAAAATATTTCTCACACTTTCAACGTATTGGTAATATTATTCATTAGTCATTCCAAGTCATTATTTATCTTTTGAAAATAATTTTTTCTCTTTTAATAATAATATCCTCCTCAGTAGAATTTACTTTCAAAAGAAAAGTAACCACATAGTGTTGTTCGAATTCAACGAGGTTTAAAACGGAGAGATTCAAATCCCGAGTTCGAATTTTTTTAACGATTACAATTCTTTTTCGATACTGCATGTACGAGAAAGTAAAAATGAGTTTGATTTTTGTTTGTATATACTTAAATGAAAGCATTCGAAACTGAGATTTCTCAAAAGTTTTATCATTTGTTGGAAAAATTAGTAATTTATTATTCACCTGTTATCACGTGAATTTATGTAAATCAAATTTGAATTATTTCAAGCTCATTAAGAATTTGACACCAATATTGAAAATTATAATCAATCAGAAAAAAAAAAGTAATACACATTAATTTTTTTATTATCTCAAGAAGTGAATATTTTATTAACATGATTTCATTTGACATCAAAGAGAATTTATTTCTCTTGAAAGCAGTTTGTGGCAACGTTTTAAAGCGCTATATATTTGCCATGAGATTGAGATTTATTTTACGTTAAAACCGTTTCCAACCATAATTCAACAAAAAAAGCAAAATTTCTTTAATTAAATAAATTTTTACTTTATTTCTAGTAAGTTTGGCATTATTTTGTCGTTTTCATAAAGCAACCCTCCACAAATTGAGCTTTCATTTATAAAATAATAAATTTAATGCGTCAGAGTAGCTGAAACATTGATTTTCACTTTTCTTCCATTTTATGAAACAAATTTTCATTGTTCTCGTCTGTTATGTTTTGTTACATTATCGCTGAATATTTTCCAGAATCATATTGAGCGGAAATTACAAATTGTACAGTATAATTAAAGGTTTTTGAACCAATCGTTCAAACTGAAAGGATTTTAAAATGTTGAATGCATTTTGTTCTGCCATTGCAAAGAACGTTTCAGTAAGGGATTAATGATTGATGTTATTTAATTCACACAAGGTTCTTCTATCACGAGAAATTAAAAGTAAGAGAAATCGTGGAAATATATTAAAATCAAATCAATGCACTACCAAGATAAAGTCTGACGTTCGATATTTATAGAAGAAATTCCATTTCTTTAATCCAATGACTTATAAAAAGTCTAACTTTATCAAAACAAAGTTATAAGTCATACTTCGAAACGTATGACTTGAAAAAAAAATGTAGATTAATACAGGTATTGGATACATATCTTTACAACATATTTTTGTGGAATCCACTAAAATTTCATCAACAGACTAATGTGTTTTTGGCCTGTTGAAAAGAATTATTTCTAAGCTCAAATCTTCAATGATTAATGAACTCTGGAAAATAATGGAATTGAAATGGAAAACAATGCCTTTGGGAATTTTACGAAAAACCTTTCTATCATGGAAATCATGATTCAAACTTATAGTTCAGAAAAAAAAAGGCTATCAGATGGAACATTAAAAAAAAAGTATTCTTTCCATTCTAAATATTAATTAAACGGCTCCGAAATCGTTCTAAAAATATGTAAACAACTTTGGAGTTCTTTACATTTAGGGAGAAATCTGTTATTTCATTACAGGGAATTAATAATCATTAAAGATTTTCGACAAAAAATATATATTAGTCTAAAGAAGGGCACATAGTGGTTGTGCGAAGCGTTTTATTAATTCTCTTTTTAATAAAACAGCATTTAAATGTTTGTAGTGAAACGTGTTTTCATATCATATCAACGGAGAGTAGCAAAAACATACTGTTTTCTAGAACGAAATGGAAGCCAAATCCATCTTATATCAAAAAATTATATAACAAGAACATTTTTAAATATGTTAGAATAATCCTTTGGTTGTTTTTTAAATTTTATTTTAAATCATTCAGTTTTTAACACAGGTGAATCGGGGCTATTGTGTTGGGCGGTTTTAAAGCGAACTTAAGAAATGTAAGCATTTCTTATCACTTATTCTTTAAACTTTTGGCATCATTTTTTGCAAATTATAATCAAATTAAAAGAAAACGAAACGCAAAATAGTTAATTTTATTAATTCGCGAGGTGATTATTTGATTAGCTTAGCTTCATTTGATATCAGTGGGAAATTAATTTATTCATTTTAAAATAATTCAAGGTAACATTTAATTTTTTTTTGAAAAAAGTTATTATATTAATCTATTGAAATTTTTCTTAAAAAAACCTTTTTTATCATAATTTAGCGAAAATATTATTAAATCACTTAAATTTATTTATTCTATTTCTTGTACGTATAATATTATTGCTGTTTTGATTATTATTATAGCTGTTAGTATGATTGTATGACTGTTTTTTGATACAGCAACCCTGCATAAAATTGATCTATTTTTTGTAAAATGAATACCGGTTTTTCATTAGAGAGATTGAAACATCAATTTTTATTTTTGTGTAATTTTATAAAAATAATTCCCTTTGTATTCATCTGTTATATTTTGCTGTGTTTCCACCAAACGATTTTCCAAATCACGTTTATATAATGTTGCCACTAATCAGACAAATCATTGAACAGTTTTCGAGCACATCGGTTAAACCCAAAAGATTTTTTTTTAAAATTTTATTTGAGCTTACAAAAGAAATCATATTTTTAAAAAGATAAAAACGCCTATTCATATGAAAAATGCTCTTATTCTTCTATAATATTTTTCAAAAATACGACTTTATTAAAAAAAATAGTTGTCGAGAAATGAAATACTTTAAATTATTGTTATTACGCGTAGTTTAAAACGATTCACGATATCAGCAAAATAGCTTAATTTCATTTTTTCTTTACTCTAATATCGGATTTTGATATGAGTATTCCATTAATATAAAAAAAGAAATAGTAAGAAGTATACGAATATTATTACTATCATTTCTTGAAAGAAAAATGGTTAAGCTTCTTCACTTTTTCAACATGATTATCTTGTAAATGGTGAAAGGTGAATAAGCTTATACGAAAGAAACAGAAGTTATATTGAGGTCTAGCAGATTATATGAAAACGTTTTATTAAAATGTATTAAGAATATTGAATTTTTGAAGAATTAATGTAAAAAATTATTGATACGGGAAGAATTTTGTAATTAAAATTACCTCAAAACTTTAAAGAAAAAGAAGAAAAATAATCATATCATGGACAATTCCCTAAGATTATAACATGAGATGCTATTCATAAGAAAAATGTTCCTATTTTTCTATAAAATATTTCCAAAATACGACTTCATTAAAAAAATCATTATCAAGAAATGAAGCTCTTTAAATTATTGTTATTACACGTACAGTGGCTCAAAATATTGAGAGTACACCTTAATTTTAGTTGATAAATCTGACTTTCAATATAAATAACACATTACCGGGAAGTGCAAACATGTTTTTATTTTTACCCATAACAAATGGTTTAATTTAGAGTAAAAATAAAGAAAAATCAGTAAAAAAACTTCTAAATTTAAAAATTTCAGAAGCATTTTAAATAAACATACTCAGATTTTTGCCTCAAAAATTGAGAATACACCAATAAAATTTTTCCAATATCTCGCATGGAAGCAAAGTGTCACTTTTAAGTTGCATGTCTTTTGGATCCTATAATGGCCTCTAAACGTCATGGTACCGATTCGATCAATTTTTGGCAGTATCTGAAGATATTTTATCCTATTCTTCTTGCAACATTTGTTTTAAATAGGTTTTCATTTAAATTTTGTGTTTTTGTGCCACTTTTTTAAGTATAGCCCACGAATATTTGATGACATTGATATCAGGGTACTGTGGTAGTGTGTGTAACTGATGTTTACAATGAAAAAGACACCCTATTTTGACGTTACGTGCATTCCGTTTGGGGTCGTTGTCCTGCTGAAAAAGGGAATTTCCGTCTAAACCCAAATTTATAAACCTTTCCTTTAGATTGCTACGACCATATGGTTCTTCCAATTTGAATCTTTTTTCCAATTTCTCCAATCATAGGCAAAAGTTAAGTGCTGAAACTGTGCGAAATGCTATTAGACAAGCTGTATATAAAAGTAGCATTGTTAGAGAGAAACCCTTCATTAGCCTGCAAATTCAGATAAAGCATTTAAAGTTTGCAAAAACTCATTAATTGAAGACCAGTTACTTTTGAAAGAAAGTTATATTTAGTAATGAAAGAAAACTCAACATTTCTGGCAGTGACAGCCATCGTACTTTATGGAGAAAGCCTAATACTCTTTTGGATCCAAAAATTTACATTCCTACAGGTAAACATGGTGGTGATTAAGTCATGAATTCAGGTTGCATGGCTTCATCTGGGGTAAGAAATTTAATTCTTACAGATGGCATTATAAAAGATATGGTTGACTTGGACATACTTCGCAGCAATCTAAAAGAAAGTGCTAAAAATTTGGGTTTAGATGCGAATTTCATTTTCCAGTAGGACAACGACCCCAAACAGAATGCTCCTAACGTCAAAATGCGGTGTCTTTTTCATTGTAAAAAGCTGTCACACACACTACCGCAGTACCCCGACATCAATGCCATCAAATATTCGTGGGCCATACTCGAAAAAGTGGTTCAAAAACACAAAATTAAAAGCAAAACCTATTTAAAACAAGTGTTGCAAGAAGAATGATATAAAATATCTTCAGATAACGCCAAAAATTCTTCGAATCGGTACCATGACGTTTAGAGGTCATTATAGGAGCCAAAAGACATGCGACTTAACAGTGACACTTTGTTTCTATGCGAGATATTGCAAATATTTCATTGGTGTACTCTCATTTTTTGAGGCAACGATCTGAGTATGTTTATTTAAAATGCTTCTGAAATTTTTAAATTTATTAGTTTTTCGTTGATTTTTCTTTATTTTTACTCAAAATTAAACCATTTGTTATGGGTAAAAATGAAAACATGTTTGCACTTCAAGTAATGTGTTATTTATATTGAAAGTCGGATTTATCAAATAAAAGTAAGGTGTACTCTCAATTTTTTGAGCCACTGGAGTTTAAAACGATTCACGATATCAGCAAAATAGCTAAATTTCATTTTTTCTTTGCTCTAATATCGGATTTTGATATGAGTATTCCATTAATATAAAAAAAAGAAATAATGAAAAGAATACATATATTATTACTATCATTTCTTGAAAGAAAAATGGAGAAGCTTCTTCACTTTTTCAACATGACTGTTTTTAAATGATGAAAGGTGAATAAGCTTATACGAAAGAAACAGAAGTTTTATTGAGTTCTAACAGATTATATGAAAACGTATTATTAAAATGTATTAAGAATATTGTAAGAATATGTAAAAAATTATTGATACAAGAAGAATTTTGTAATTAAAATCATCTCAAGACTATAAAGAAAAAGGAGAAAAATAATCAAATCATGGACAATTCCCTACTTAGATTATAACATGAGATGCCAGAAAAGATATAAGATGGCTCATGACGTAATTTCTTATATAAGTTCAGACACCAAACGTTATTCATCTAAAATTCCAATAATTCTTTTTTAACTTTTGTTTGCTACAGGACTCATGAAAAAATCTGGTAACCTCTTCTTATATAAAGTAACATCGATCAATTTTTATATAATTCTGATTGGGTCAATTTTAAATGCTTCTCTTTCGATTCTAAATAATAGCATAGAACATGACTTTCAAATAAAAATCGTTTAGTTAAACAGCTATTTCTTTTGCGATTGGAATGTATTATACATTGCGAATGAAAAGGCAGCTTCTTTAAGAAACAATTTTCAAACTAAATAGAATATCATCTACACACATAACAATAAATTACTTTTTTTGCTTCTATCAATTTATGCGTACCAATTATATTTGCAATATCTCTTGCATTTTCCTATGATCAATTAAAGTTTTTAAGAAATGGAACAACTTTCTGAAAATGATCCAGATACTTTTTAGTGCGTTTGTGCCTCCAACTTTTACGAATCTTATTGCTTTGCTGTACTGCACTCTTTGCCAACATTGTTTATCAGCAATTAAAAATCTTATCCAAAAGATTTTGATAAACTCTCCCTATTCATTCCTCAAAAGCAAAGCGATTGTTGATGATGCTTTGAAGTTGATTGTTGATGATATTTTGAATCCAAATCTTTGTTTATAATTATTGCAAATTTCTTGTCGTGTACTATAGTCATTGCGTATTTTCTTTCACTTGATTTCGAGAAATTTGAATCTTTTATGATCATAAGATCAATATTCATTGGGGTGAATGCTTTTTATTTGTTTGATCTGTATGGTTTGGATTGTAGGTGGAATCCCAATTCAACTAAAAAAATTGAAGGAAACGTTCTACGAGAAAGCCCATTTAAGACTGCTTAAGACTCATAATTTAGAAGAACCCAAACTCAAATCAGAATTGCTGGAAAAACCAGAAATTTCTTTTCACAGTATGTGATGTTATATCTTACAGAAGAAGTACTGTCCTAGCTTTATTGGGAACTTTGCTGACATATACTGTTCTTATGGTCAATGCGAAGCAAGACAATCATTAAGAAATTCAATGTGAAATTTCCGGATAATTATTTCTTTGCATTTAGAATTTAAGAATATTGTTATTAGCTGTATTATCATGTATTAATGTGCATCATTACATTAATTTATCTTTTTTTGTTAATGCAAAAGGTCTTGGCATGCTCTATAATTTTTTCCAAATTCTGTGATCATAAATGATAATTTTGTTTTACATCATGCAACACAAACATAATGCACATGTTCGGAAATTGTTGATATCAAGAATTTTTTTTTTTTTTTTTTTTTTTTTTTATGATTCTTTAAAAAGAATACGTTGGAGAAATAAAACAAATGGTTCAGAAAAAATCCGTATTGGAATTTCATGTTCGAAAATTGTTGATATCAAGAATTTTTTTTATGATTCTTTAAAAAGAATACGTTGGAGAAATAAAACAAATGGTTCAAAAAAAATCCGTATTGGAATTTCATGTTCGAAAATTGTTGATATCAAGAATCTTGTTATGATTCTTTAAAAAGAATAAGTTGGAGGAATAAATCCACTCGTTCAGAAAAGAACCTCATTGGAACTTCATGCTCGTAAATTGTTTGTATCAAGAATTTGTTGTTATGATTCTTAAAAAAAAAATACGCTGGAGGAATAAATCCACTCGTTCAGAAAAGATCCGCATTGCAACTTTATTAATTCGCATTCTTCAATAATTGGAATTTTCAGCATGGACTTTTTGAATTTCTTTTTGGATAATGTTAAATCAAATCTCAAGATTTGATTTAAAATTCATCGAAAAAAAAAGATTCCAAAATTATTTTTATTTCTGAATTATTTTTGTTAGTTAAATACATATGCGTCTCAAGTTCTAAGCAATCGTATCGTAATTGAATAATTTTTTTTTCTATTTCATACTGGCGTAGGTTTTATTGCTTTAAAATGCATTCAATCAAAAAATTCAATTAAAATTGCTCACTTTTTTGAAAATATTATTTGTGTTAGATTTTAATTATATTTTTTGTTTTAAGTTTTATTGTTCATTTCTTAGGTTCAAAATGCTTTATATTCATTGTTGTCTGAAAGTAATAATTAAAGTAAGTAATTTATTAAAATAATAATAAATTAAAGAAATTTATTAAAATCATTATTTTTTAAACATAATAAAAAGTTAATTACAATTATTTTTTTCTTTATTTATAAAAATTATTTATTGTTGATATATTAATTACTTATTAAAACTATTAAGCATTAAAAATAAGTATTATTTTGTTTATTTAAGAATATCGTTATGAATTATTGCCATTTTTCGTTTAAAATCATTTTAAAAATTGTTGTTTTCTTTTAATTATATTCAGTTTTTAAACCCAATTTTTCTAACTTTCAGTTTTGGGATTAATCGATTTTTTATTTTGATCCCGTTCAGCTTGATTTCTTTAACTTCTATACTAATTATGTAAATATAGAATCCTTTCTTTCTTTTGAGATTTTAACTCACATTTTCTTCACAGCATGCATCGGTACATGTCGTTAAAAACACATTTTTATTTCTATGCAAAATTATCGACACAATATATTACACTACTTTCTTTGCTTAACACATATTCTACATGTCATGTCAATATTTTTCCTTTGAAAAAATAACATTTTCTAGTTAAAATAAATTCATTTTCATTCAAAAGTCAAATTATTATCTTATGAATCCTTCCATGAACAATTTCTCAAATCTTCTTTTCGCTGACTTTTTAAAAGTCGAAATTTTTATAAATGGAACATATTTTTAAAGATTTCCTGAGTTTAAAGAAAAAGAAAAAAAAATATGTCAATTAGTTAAATTTTTTGAATTTTCTGCCTGTCAATACAATAAATCCAAAACTAAGAAAGATTCATTATGCGATGACTGTATTAAATTTTAATACATTATTTATTATAATTTTGCCGCGGTTACATAACTCTACCACCTTGTTTTTGATACAACAGATGACTTTACCTTATGAACATCAAGATATATTACCCATGATCCTTCTTGGGGGTCATTATTAGATTGTATTCTATCTGAATGTTGTGTATTTTCGCGTTCGTGTTTGTTTTGTCCTTTGAAATGTGGAACTAGAAAATAATTAAATAACTATTTCTGAAACTCGTCTATTATTTCATCTAATTCTTAATGAAGTTATAAAGAGTCACGTACCTCTACAATTTTCATATATTAAGCTTTTGGTGAAATACATTAAATAAAAGTTTGTCTCTGTTCCTTCGTGTGCATGAAAAAAAAATAACGCCAAAAGCCAGATGAATAAAATTAGCATGTGATTTTTTAGCAGAATTGTAGGCTTGTATCAAATTTAAATCTATTCCTTTAATTGATTGTTTATCCGTACCCATTGTGTGTGAATGTGTTACTGGGGTTCTGTTCTATAAAGTGTATATATTATTATGAGTGTCATAAAATTTCCAATGGTATTCTTAGCAATTAATTAAAGCAATTTAATTAATCGAATAATTAATAATTATGCTTTGAAAATTCGAAAATATCTTATCTTCAAGAATCTACAAATGTACAAAATATCAGAACACTAACACATAAAAAACGAGTGAAAATTGGACTGCAATATTCCATCTTAATAAACATGAAACAAATCTAATTGAATAAAAGTGAACCCATGTATTTTTTGTCATCGTAAAAGAAAAAAAGGATCGATATATGTTTTATTAAAAGTCATTTTTATTATAAATATATAGGGTGACAATAAAATAGCTTTTATTGTTTGGCGACAGTTGCAGCTAAACGAATAAACGAAATGAAACCACATTTCATATACAGACTGTGAAAGGCATGGGAAAATAAATTCGGCAGAAAAAAAAAATTAGTATCAAATGTTGCCGATAGGGAGAATATTGGTGCTGCTGTCTCGGACAGACGAGAGAATTTGCAAAACGAAATGGATTATGCTAAATTCCTAGTGCGTGCATGACAGTAGCGCCATGCATTTCTTGAAAAAAGGGAAGAACAAAGGACCTGTTAGGAATTCGTTCTTGACTATTCATGTGTTCATGACTGTTGTTCGTGATTAGCTGTTGATGTGTACTTAATATGGGTCCTACCTCGGCGTGCTTTACAGGCAAAAATGTTCTACGGTGTAATACAATTTCGATACTAAGAGAGTTATCAGTCAATATTTTCAGATGGAATGGCTACCCCGTTTCCCGGATATCACCCCATGTGACCATTGGCTGTGAGGATATTTGAAATCCGTAGTGTACGTTGGTGACGTTCCGAACAAAGATGTCTTGAAATTGAACATAAGAAGGGCTGTTGTGAACATCGAAACTGACAATTTACACTCAGTAGTAGAGAACATCATACACCGAATGCAATATGTTGTGCACAGGGAGGGTCAGCATATTGAAAGTGTTGCACGGCGTCCAGGGAATCCTAATGTTAATGAATAAAAGATTATTTTCTGTGAATTTCATGACTTTATTCATAACTGTACTTCCACAGCGCCGGTATTTCCCCTATTGGCTACTTTCAGTACTATTATTTTTTTCTGCGGAGCTCATTTTCCCATGCCTTCAACAGTCTGTATATGAAATGTGGCTTCATTTCCTTCATTCGCTTTAGCTGCAGATGCCGCCAAACAGTAAAAGTTATTTTATGGCCATCCTGTATTTCACTTAAATCCAAATACATCTATTCCGAACCATATTTCCGAAGTCATATCCATCAGTAGAGAGTTTTCGTATTCATCATATATATGCATCCTCAAATATCAAACTTCGAGTTCTCGAATACGTTCGGAGGAACGACGCCTCGTCCAGTGAACCTGTGGATCCTTTCGAGATTCGGGGTCGAACATTCTTCTCAAATTCACCAGGATAGTTCGAATTTCCTCCGGGAAAATACCGAACGACAATAAAGAGTCGAGGCTCTCCGGGAACTGGAGCAATACCGATGCCAATATGAGAAGTGTTTCTCCATACCAACTGTGTAAAATGGAATGCACCTAAAAAATTAGAAACATATTTTTATTAACATTCTAGAAAGGAAAACTTTCAACCACCACTAGTATTGTACACTACTTTTCGAATTTTATTTTATAATTTATTATTATTAATATTAAAGAATCAAAAATATTCCTCTAAATCTCTCTAGATGGCACCACTGGTATTATATGAAACTTTGTTTATATTAAGATAGTCAAGTGGGAAAAAAATATTAGAAACACATTTTATTAGTATTCTGGAAAGGATAACATTTAAAAATTGTATACTATTTTTAGATTTTTATTTTTTAATTCATTATTATTAATATCAGAGAATGGAAATCAATTTTTTTCTAATTCTCACTAGATGGCGCCTATTATCTAATATGAAACTTTATTTACATTAATTTTGTCAATTAAAATCTAAAATCTTTAAAATATCGTTTGCGAAAATTCATCCCAATATGAAACAAGCTAATATAAATAAAAGTACTTAAAACAAATGTTAGCCAAAGTAAAATGATATCCGCAGTTGTAACAGATAATTTTCTTTTGGTTTTATGTCTAATGTGTCAGAGAATAGTATTTTATTCTGGTATTTAAAAAAGAGCCGGTACCAGTTAGTGATAAATGAAAGTATTTTACAATAATTTTTTGAGAATAATATTCTGATGTACATTTATTTTGACCTCACAATTTGGAAATTTCTATATTACATTTGCATCCTTATAAATGAAAATAAGATCTTCAGGAAACATAATGAAAAAATATTTATTTAAAAGCTAAAGCTCTAATTAAAATAAATTTAAGAACTGTAATTACTTTGCTACACTTTCTTTACTAAAACATATCTACGTCGTTAAATATTCAATTATTATTTTTATTTCACATATTTTTAAATTATTCAATGTCAGTTAACAAAAGAAAATGTAAGGTTCCATCCTCATTGGGTCCATCATTCCAAAACTATTGTCTTTATAATGGGTTTTAAGTGTCGCTTACCTCTTCTCCACCTCGGCTCAGCGAAGCTATAATTCTTGATCTCCATATACCAGTTGTGCACTATCCGCTCGGCGCTCAGTGGTTCTGACGTCAGCAAATCAATACTACTGAGGTTTTCGCCGATATCTGAAACGAAAAAGTAGCATTAATGCTTATCCTGCTTTAAATTTTGCATAATTTTATTTAATGTAAGAATATCAAGGGGTAAAAAAACAATGGGAGTGGTCTAAAAATTTGTCTAATACTATCTAATAGATTTGCCATGCCAGAGAACGCCTTACATGGACTGGCGTACAATAGTTACGAAATATTAACTTTTGGCGTAAATTTAAAAAATTTTTCAAATTCATAGTAAAATCGTTGGTGAATTATTTGGTGATTAATTCCTGGCATACGGTTAATAGTATCCAAAAATAGAATTTTTTTTTTTTTAGGCATTTTTCATAACTGATGGAAACAAAAATTTGACACAAAACTGCACTTGTAGTCACAAATTCTCATACCTTCTTTTTGCATTATTATTATTTTTAATTTATTAAATTTTAGAAAAACTATACGATAAAAATTGGTACCATTGAAAAAATAAAATTCTGTATTTTAAATTAATGTAAAAATTATTTTTATATACCAATGTTTTTGGAGGTTGTCGCGTGCAAACGACAAAAGTTTGTTTAGTTTGTAGTTAAAATTTCAACAAAAATATATTGCTTTGAGATGTACATTTCCATCTTACAAAATGTCAAGTTCCGTAGCTCTGGTCAAACGGTCAAGTCTATACAACACAAATACAAACACACATTCATATTTATTATAAGTAAAGATAATCCTGTTAATATCTATAATAATAATATGAAAAATAATAAAGTGTACAAAACAGTGAAATTAAACATCTGCCCTTTATTTGAGGGAAGGAAGCGCTATGAAGAAGAGCTTAATATCAGATATATCAAAAATAGATTTCGTTTACAAACACATTCCACTCTGACATTAAGTGACAGCTAGCGTAAACTGTACACAAGTTTATCAACATTTCATTCTTTTCTTCTTTTTTTATTAAACATGCGCGACATTTCTGTATTAGCAGCTGTGCATAGCAGTCAACTATCAGACAGATAAAAACAAAACACGTGTCGTCTGCACGGTTGGCAAGATGCCAAATATAATTCTTTGTTCCATAATAGTAATGTAAAGGTAAACTGAGGTGGCATAACGGTTTTATTGACATATAATTTGACGCATTAGTAAGTCATTTTATTTATCTTTCGTAAGTCTGGAACTATGAATCACAAGAATATGTTTGCTTACGAATAACGCTGAAAGAACACAACTACTTTTATATTTAGATTCTTTTTCATTATTATTATTATTGAAGAAGTCGACTATGATTTCAATTTTTTTCTCTAATATTTTTAATGAATTCGCCATTCAGAAGTTTGCAGTATATCTTTACTTTTTCAACATTCTCTTAAATTTCGATATATAATCAATGGCGAATTTCTAATTAGGCGGCTACCTAGATCTCAAGATTGTCGATTAAAAACTTTGTTACCCTATTTGACAAACAAATAAGCTTTTGAAAAATACAAATTCTAAGAAAAATAAAATATTAGAATAATATTAACACTTAATCAAGTATTATAATTTTTAAGTTTCCTATCTTTTCCATTATGCTCACTTAATTATTATTATACTAATAAAATCGATCCTCTGATCAATAATATTGTTTCCAAAAATGGATACTGGGAAATTTGGAATCATAATGGATAAATAAAAGTAAATATATAATAAAAAAATTATTAAAATAAAAAAATACTTTCCTAAAATAAATCTTTATTATGTTTAACCCTTATGTTCATTTTGTATACCATACACACAACTTTATAAAAATATACTACCACTATAAAATAATTTTTATAAAGTTGTATGTATGGTATACTATACAAAATGAGATGCTATACAAAATGAGGTATACTATACAAAATGTATAGCTACTTCTATACAATTTTTTTTTTTTTTTTTTTTTGCTTTTCTTCAAAAAAGCAATCCTGCCACGATAAGGGTTAAAAGTGTTGAAATGTGAAATTAACATAACCATCGTATTAAAAAAAATCCATTCATAATTTACTCTGTTTAGAATTCAAAATACCTAAACCTTCTACTGATATATAGGAAAAAGTACTACGACCTTATTTACAATGGTAAAATAAGTGTCATATAACTATAGTCTATTAGGAATTAGAGTTTAAGTTAAACTGAAGTCACATATTTTTTAATAACTGCAATACGTGGCATTGGTTATATGAAATGCAAGGCATTGACATTATTCAAAAAATTAATAATAAGCGAATGAAAAACAGAGGACTCCAAAGCTTTCTAACATACTTCCTAGTAAATATATAACCCATCCATTAATCGTATAAAAACTGTGGAACTTGGGCAAGACCAGGAACGTTACGAGTGGTCAGATTTTTGTTGTCAGAGTCCCCCGCTTTAGTATTTTGCGAATTGGAATGCGCTAGGATAAAACCTGGGATCTTATGGTTCGCAGCCCAGTAACATGACCACAATACAAAAGCAATTTCTCGGGTAGCGTATCTGTTAACTGGCTCATAAGCTTTCACCACAGACTCTCCCTCCAGTGAGTCGGAGGTGACGCGAACGATATGGCTGGTGAATGGTGAGCTGTTGATTCTAATGCGCCTGTAACTATTTGAACAGCGCCAAGCGTTATGGCGAGCGTGTGTGGGTGAGTGGTTGCTGCGTCAAGTGAGTCTGACGATTTTAGGTTGCTGCGGGTAGATGGCGCCACAACAGCTGTATGAAGGTTCATTGTCCGAGGTCACCAATGTGGCGGATTGGCGATGAGCGGGGATAGAACCGGGGAACTTGTGAATCGCAGTCCCGTAACATGACCACAATGCAAAAACAACTGCTCGGGTAGCGTAGCTCTTAACTGGCTTATAAGCTTTCACCACAAGTGCATAATTCTTCAGAATGCTTCTGAATTAAGAAATAGAGTACAAACTTTGAACGACCCCTTTTTTTTCGAATAATTATTACCAAACTTTGGCACAGCAACAATTTAGTACAATATATTTTAATTTTATTGCGATTGTAGAAGCAAGATTGCATATGAAATTCGCTTTTCAGTAATCGCTTTACATGCATGCAAATGCGCAGATCGATAAATGATTGATTCTTTCACACATTTCGTTCGAAATTTGATGAGAATTTATACTTTAGATAGTTATGAAATGTAGATTTTTTGCTCGAATCTGGCATTTTTAACGAATTTACGTACGAATATATATTTTGGACGTCTTTTTTCCGAATATTTAAAAGCAAAATGTGGCATGAAACTTTAGTTGCAATAAAAAAATCATGTACTGTAAAAAATCATGCACTGTCATGTATAATTTTAGACATTGAGCTCATGATTTACTTCGTTTGCATGCATTAAAGTACAGACTGAACGGACAATGAACTCTCTGATATGAAGACGAGAAGCGTTCGATTCCACAATTCATTTTCATTTTCTTGACGGATGCATAAAGATTGTGACGTCGAATTTTGAATGGAATTCATTTCCAGAAAATCTATCTGGCTGGCTGCTTTATTGAAAATTGTTGCGATGATGCAAGCGGACTATTTTTCTCGCGTAGGAATATCTGTGTGATTACGCTTCTGCTTCGTTCCGGAGCCAATCCTTCCGCGAACTGCTTAACATGATTCTGTGTGCGTAATTGTCAATACCTGAGTTCTTTTCTTTTCGTTTTTTTTTTTTTGTTGTTGTTGTTGTTTGTTTAATAAATGTACTGTCTTCAAGAACCATGCTGAGATTTATTAAAAAGTAACAACACAAATGAATACGACAGCTTCAAAATTTAAAGAAGATGGATTTATTTTGGTAAACAAGTTTAATATTTAAATATATATGTCTCGGGTGTCATCGAGTTTTTGGATTATCACGTTTATATGATTGTGAAAGTACACACCAAAAGAGAATTTGAAATTTAATACCACCAAATTTTATACGTATCGACAATTTTGATGTTAAATCTGAGTATCCCATCATTTTGTATTTCTGTTAATTTACACTCGAACTACTGGATCGACCGACTTCCTAAGAATGGAATCCTTCCAAAATCTGAGAGATCTAGAAATTTGAAAAGAAGACTATTTCAAATTTCATCGGAGCTTATTTATCATCTAACTCAAAGTGTTTCTGAGTTATGCACATAGACAGACATAATTCCAAAATTGTCTAGATTCGTCATAATCTCCAGTTTAATTTTTTTACCATTACAATATTTTCTCTTTTTATACTCTGTAAATGAGAAAATAAAAATTGATTTTTTGGCCTT
This sequence comes from Argiope bruennichi, assembly GCF_947563725.1. NCBI lineage: Eukaryota > Metazoa > Arthropoda > Arachnida > Araneae > Araneidae > Argiope > Argiope bruennichi. The sequence goes on from NC_079156.1 coordinate 114,163,972, forward strand.
TAGGTCAGACAGCATTTGAAAGTTGAAAATTCATTAAAATCTCGAATAGAATTTTTGCCGATTACAATACTTTCTATTTTTTGTATTATTAGAAATGTAAAACAGTAATATTGTTAGGCATGAAATGCCAAAAATGTACATCTCCCAATAGGCTTCTATATTTTTTTGGCCTTCATTTATTTTATACTAGCCGCCTTTGGCGACCAGCCGGTTCGCCAATCTTAATGTTCGTTAAAATTTTAATAATTAAATATTTTATGCAATTTCTACTTTAATAGCTTCTTCATCAAAATATTTTAAAACTTCAAATTTTGATAGTCATATAATTCATTCATAATATTATAAAGACCTTCAGTCATAACGTAATATGTATCTCTCTCATTTTCTGTTAGCACCCGTAGAATTTATGCTTTAAATTAAAGTGGAAAGAATTTATCTTCAATTAATATAATAATACTTTTTACTGAAACAAAGCATTTTTTTTATAATCTGATTACTGAAAATAGAGTCACTCAGCGTTTAAACTTTTTGGGCACTAAAGAATATCTTTTTTAATTTATGTAATATCTCAAGAGTTGGTCAACAAAAGTTTCTTAGATTCATTATGAGCAGATCGATTCATTAACAATGTTTAAATTTAAATGCATCAAACACTAAGAAAATAAAACGAATCGTTTAAAATAAACGGTTGAAAACAGGTTTTAAAAAAAATACTTAAAAAACGATGCACTTAAAACTATAAGCATATACAAAAAATATATAACTAACATAAATACAATTTACTTACAAAAGCATGCAACTTAGCAAAAATAATTTAAATCATCCATTGATAACGGTTGTCATGGCAACAATCAGAACAGAATGCGCATGCGTGAATTTTCTTCGCCGGTTACGTAACGCAAATACGTGATTTTTTCTACGCCAGTTGGGGTAACGCTATGCGGATTAGAAATTTTTAATTTCCTTTATTCTGTTTTATTTTAATTCAAAAGTACTTCAGAATGAATCTGAAAGATCGATTCATTAACAATGTTTAATTTTAAATGCATCAAACATTAAGAAAATAAACAGAATCGATTGAAATAATCCGCCGAAAAATGTTAACCCTAGCCTCATTACTGTTGGGAGAAAAAAATACTGAAGCCTTTCTCGTTTGGCGGTGGGGAAAATGGAAGATTTTTTTTGGCGGAAAAGTTGGCGGTGGGGAAAATGGAAGATTTTTTTGGCGGGAAAGTTAGTTTTTAATTAATAATTAAAATTCTAATCAAAAATTCGAAAAAAGGAACCCCAGGTGCACATTCCCAACCTCCAAGGTATACATGTACCAAATTTGGTAGCTGTATGTCAAACGGTCTGGCCTGTAGAGCGCCAAAACACACACACACACACACACATTGAGCTTTATTATAAGTATATATAGATTAGGCACTGTTCATTTCTTTTCGTTTGTCATTTATCTTCAGAGTATATTTTTTTTAGTTGTTCTGCTTTAAAATGCATATTACTGAGATTTGAGATTGCAATATGCATTTGCCAAGACCAATCTTGTGGTCAGTAATGTTTTTCTCAGCAGTACTCAAAATAAGAATACATTCTGACGTCCCTTACATATGACGTGATCAATACTATTAAGTTCAGGTAATTCTATTAAAATCTAATTCTACTGTATCGAAATTATCTTTTATTATGTAAAAATATATAGATAGAACATTATTATTTGTTGCTTCTTTCCATGTAATTATCCTCTGGAACTGTGAATTTTCGCTATTGATCACACAAAGATGTAAATGAGGATTGCAATTCTCATCTCCTCCAATATTTCGCCGCTGCACTTCTTCAGAACATGAGAATCGTTGCCTCCTAGGTAAATTCTGAATATCAGTAAAAGTTCACAAAGGAAGAGATCAGGAAAATTAATTGATAAATAAATTACCAAAATACAATATTTTCTTAGGAAATTTGATACCAGCAGGGATCTGTCACTATCGCCTTATCACTATAAAATCTGCTTTGTCTTTCTAGAAAAGGGAAATTTTGAATGGCTTTAATTACGAACAATGAGAAGCAATATACGTATTTCCACTTATCAAAGTCTGCTCTAACTAGTCGATCACATAATACTCTTCATTTGTTTTGGGAAAAAAATTCATTTATGTTTGGAAAATATTTGAAAAAATTCCAAAGATTTTTGAATGAAGTAACATTATTTATCAAATTTTACGAATCTGATTGGCTAAGTAATGCTTCATTAAAGGGCGTCTACTTACTGTGAAGCTTCTCACAATACTGCAAATACCCTTTGGCAGCAATGGTCTCTGCCCATATCTGTGCATCATCTTCCAGTTCTTGTAGCAAGGTCAGCTTCGGACTGCCGTGCAGATCTCGATATCCATTGTGAGCCATGATCATCCTCCGCCTGAAGTCCTCGACGTCCAAGGAGACGCTTTTGGTAGAAGGAAAGAAACACGAGTCATTTTCATAATCTGAAAAGAAAAATAATGTTTAGAATCTGAATTGTATGAAACATTTATATGATTAAATATATTTATGATCACAAATTAAAGGAAATATTATTTTTGAATGAAGTCATCTAAACGGCACCACCAGAATATTATAAAGTCAATTTATTGTATAAAACATCCAGAATAAAAAAAATGGCACTGTGGCATATTGGTTACTTTGGTGTATTTATACCACAGTACCCAGTTCCAAAAATCAATAAAATTAGTGAAGATTTCAATAACGCAAATTATGAATGCCATATGAATGTAGGCGCAAATGATGAATGCTGTATAAAAGCCATATGGCTTGTACAATGGTTACTAAACTAGTCTATTATCATGCTTTGTAAGTCAGCAACTACAAATTCTGGCATGCTGAGGGCTACATTAGCTGAATGATCTTGGTTGCAGGACATTCTACTATTGAATTAATGAGTTGAGTTAAGTTAAATTGAGTGAACATTGTTCTATTGAGTTAATAAGTTCTGATTCGACACAGGAAATGAGAAAATCTGCAGACTGTAGCTCAAGAGCATGTCTCATAAACATATCAAAAGAGAAAGCCAGACATTCCAAGCAGACGATACTCTCCTCAAAGTAATTATCCACAACAGTTACATGGGTGAACAAGGTTTCTGTTAACCATAAAAATGAAATCTGCTCACCTTATATTACTAAAACGATGAAAATGTTGCTACAATGTATCCTGATAAAAATTACAAGCAATGGTTCCATGGTAAACATTGAGAACTGCCCGAGAACTTGGGATATTGTATCTCTAAATCAGGGTCTAGTGCCATCATGATAATCAATGATAATTTCTTTGCTTTAAGTTTTATCTGGCTCTCACGAAAGTGATGGCATGATGACAATCAAATTTCAAGAAAAATCTAAATTTAGCCCTAAACAATTTATAAACTTACCTTCTGGTGTCTAATCAACAAGTTCTCTGCACCGAATAATTAGAACTAGCCTTAAACTTATGTTAGTGAAACGATATGTGAAGGCTTTCAGGCGTCCAGGTCTCACTTTCCCAACCATCTAAATACGATGTGCCTTGAAACTGTGACACATGCGAAGTCTACGACAGTCTGCTGTTGTTCTCTGTCTTATTCATTTGGCAGTTACCCTTAAATATTTGTCATTTTGAGGTGCTAAAAAGGCGGGGACGACTAGTAATGAAGAGCCATGTGTTTCCATCCTCTTGGAATATCTGTGATGCCTATATTAGATTCGATTTCCTATTCATAAATTAACAACCAGCAGATTATAAGCAAGAAGAAAATGTAATACTGATGGAGGAGTTTGAAAATGATGATTTTACCTCTTTTCAATAATAAACGGAAGTTTTGAAGTGTAAAAAATTTATATATTGGAAGGAATAAACTTTTCAGGATAAAATTCACCCAATTTAATAAATTAGAATTATAATATTAGCAATATTTACCAATATTTGTATCATTAAATATAATACAGTCGTCAATATTCATAAAACATTAGAAATACAAACTTTGTCTTAAAAATAAATAATATTATAACAATTTTCTTAAAAATACAGCGGCTACTTTGCATTGTCGTCTGATCTAGAGAAAACGGCAGAAATTTTCCACCTCGGTGGGAAGACGAAGGAGACAAACAAAATTTTTCTAATTGTGGCTCAAAATATCATATAGTAATTAATTTTATAGTTATATCAAGATAATTAAGTATTATAATAAATAGTTATTTGCAATAATTAACTTTAGTTATTATTTATAATTATTAGTATCGAGGATTAAGAATTATATGGTAGAACGATAAGGAATGAAGAATTAGTAACATAATCTAAAATTAAATGACCGCACGGATATTGGAAGTTTTTTCACATTATTTAAATTTTAAAACAAAATAAGATAAAAGTCGAAACAAACAAAGATAATAATTAACTCGCAATGATTTCGTCTTCAAAAATCATCTCGTTATTTGAACTCTTGTGACTAGCGCTAAGTGGCTGGAGTTTACCAGAGATATAAGAGGTATCATATCTCGAAACATTTATGGCTGACTTTTCAACAAATATACATATTTTAATTAATAACATGCAATTGCACGGAATGATGACCCATTCTTCATATGTCAATAGAGGGGATGTCAAATGTGGCAAGAAGATAGTCACAGACAGATACTTCCATTTGCCTGCAGCCAAATTCTAACTGATACGTAAAAATTATTCATATGTGTCTACTGAGCGATACTTATTCGTCCACAGAAATATCAGACTTCCAAGCCGTTATTAAACTTCACTTCGTCACAGAAGTTTCCCTTATCAAATACTGTGAAAATGAAAAGCTATAAGATAATATGCTCAGCAAAGACGCGACTTCAACTTATTATGGCAAAAAAAAAAAAACTTAGATGAAATTAGATTACTCCAAAGTGAAATAATGTGTTTCTTCTATGGAGTTCTCAAGGCAAATGGTATCTATCCTTAATCATGGTAAGGCAAAGAGAAGGCTGAGAAAGAAAGCCAATCGTTGTGCGAATACTATCCTGGAGAAGGGTTGACCAATGAGAGATCTTCTTGAATTAAATGGGTGTTCCTTGCTTTAAATATTGCTCCGCCCACTGCATTTCAAAGAACTAACTTTTAATGTCATCTGGTGGCTTTCTTTATCGGCAGCGAAAACTACTTTATTTGAAAAGAGATGTGTGATTATATTCAGTAAGAAAATTTTGTTCTTATGCAAATTTCTTCTTCAATTAACTTGCAAGCATCAACATATTTAATAACTGTCACGTATTAGGCAGGATTAAAATAGAATTTTCCTATTTATTTGCACAATATGGTGAATTTGGTGTCGAATGCAGAGAATATCCGTGTTTTAATCATTATTCGTGCCAGCTTAATGGTGATGGCATAAACAGATTTCTCGTTGATAGATTTCGATCAAAATTTCCTATTTTGATGTCAAGATGACTTACTGAATTCAGTGTTCTACCTTTTTACATATTTGAGCTAACAAGTTCACAGACAGACTTAGTTCCGAAAATGTCTGTTATTGACTTAATTATAAAATAGGGAAATTTGTTTAAATCTAGAGGCTGAACTTTTTAATGATTGCAGAGCTTTTCTTTTATGTGTTTTGCTCACAAGAAAGGAAAAACACGTTTTTTTCTAAATAAATTAATCAGCTGGATGGTCTTCTCAAAGCTTTCTCGTATACTTTCCAATAGATTTGTCAAAGAACGCCTTGCATTGAACTGGCGTACAGTAGTTACGAAATATTAACTTTTGGCGTGGATAAAATATTTTTACTGAATCTATGATGTGAAACTTAGCGAGCGTTTTAGCGATTAATCCTTGGCATACGTTATCAAAAAATCGAATTTCTATTTCAGACACGTTTTTCCCAACTGACTGAAAGAAAAATTTTGGCAAAAAACTGCACTTGTAGGTACAAAACCACATACATAATTAAATATATTTAAGTCAATGCGTGTTTGGATTAATGCGTTTATTTATTTCTGAAAGTATAAACCGTCAGGCAATCAACCCGTATTTGAATTTAGATCAAAATTTGACAGGTATCTACACTCTAGGTGTTTAATCTGTGTACCAAATTTTATCTATCCAGCTCTCTTCGTTTTGTGGTTATCATGTTAACTACCATTCGAATTGGCGGACTTTCTCTGAACAGATTTTGCTCAAAATTTGATAGAAATCTATAAATTTTATGTAAAGACCGTATATCAAATTTCATCTGTCTAGCTCAAGGTGTTTTTCAGTTATCTTTGTCACAGACAAATAGACGGGCATAGATTCGTCAAAATCTCGAGTTAAAGTTTTTTATTATTATTATTACTGTACTTTCTCTATACTATGTATACGAGAAAATAAAAATCAAAATTTATGGTTTGGAAAGCAGTCAATGGATTGTTCCTAGATTCCATGAAGATGTAGAAACCTATGTTGAATTTCTACTTTTTTATAGACTTTCAAAGGAACAAAGGAAAGCATTGTTTTATTTTTAGTCTTAATTAATGGGAAAAAATCATTACTCCTTTTTTTATCTTTCAGAAAATAAAATTAATTTTTTTTTTCTGAAAAATTTTTCAAAAAAAAAAAATACAAAATACAAAATTTCAATCAGTTTTCTGTTATGAGAAAAGGAGGTCTTTTTTTTCGGAAAATGTGTTTGAACTCTATTTAATTAAACATAAATATTATTTACTAACCACTTTTAGTTAGCAACTTGTTGGCCGGGCGGTGTTTACACGCATTTAAATCTCTGTAATACCTGGAAGTTCACGATTTCCAAGAAGAAATGTTTTTGTAAATGGTAAATACAAACTGTGTCATTTCTCTAAGTGTACACCTATTCTTCTTATTGAAAGTGTACATGATTCTTCCTAAGGGAACCTGGTCCCTTGATATCATAGTGCTATTAAAAAAATTCCCTCAAATTTGTAGATTTCTATTCTTTAAATTTTGTACAAAATCCATTGAGAGAAAGTCTGTCTGTTATATCTGTCTAGATATAAGTTAACCCGAAAATTACGAAATGAATAGAGTTATTGAATAAAATTTATCACACTAATTTTGCATATAATGTATAGATATCTATCAAATTTGGAATCAAATCCTTCAAACGGTTGACCATATTGTCGGTCTGTTTTTTCAAAAGCATGTAAACTCGATTATTCGAAAACGCAATAACTTATGCGTTATGAATTTTAGTACGTGATTTTGAGACTACAATTGACGTTCTGTGTCACATTTTGGTTTCAATCGGTCAGAAAAAAGATGCCCAAAATCCACCTTGGAACAGGTGCTACTTGTATAATAATAGCATTCCAGCGATTAATCACATTCAAAAAACGCCAAATAGCACAAATTAATGGGCTGTTGATTGGAATTAATGGTTTCCATTAAATCTTTTATGAACAGATTGGTCTGAAATGTTCCCCACAAAAATATTTTTAAATTTCAAATTTTGATAGATGTTAAATATGGTACTATATTTAAAATCTTCTTAGTTTGGTGTAATATGCAACTTTCTTATTTATTTTGCAGTTTTATTTGAATTTTGAGCTTTAATCTGTAAAGAAATTATTTAACTTCATCTAACCTATTTATTTACTTGTTTAATCGCATTATGCTCTTAAAAAAATTTGTGAATAATAAATTGGATAATTCATTATTGGAATTATAATATGTATTTATTATCTTATATTATAATACAACCCAATATGTTTCACAATTTATATATTATCTTAAAAGACTTTTGTGTACTGATTTAATAAAAAAAAATAGTGAATTGCAATAACAAATTAAATTCAAAGTTAAAAGCAATAATATATTTTTATAATTTGCAAAAAATAGCAAGAGCTTTTAGAAAACAAACTAATCTTTTATTATTTCTAAATTAAATTTCTAGGTAACACATTATTTAAAATTGCCCGAAAATTAAAAAAAATAGTCATTGAAAACATAAATTACAAAGAAATCTTTACAATGTTCGAAAACAACAAACACTGAGTAGTTTGTTTTTTTAAAAATGGCGTAGGAACACATTCTATAATTATTCATATCATCAAGAAAAAAAACCCTCATGTATTATTCCAAATTCAAAAATAACTGCAAAATAAATCTATTAATGTAAACGTTTGTAAAAATTAGAGAAACCAATTGTATGCATATTAAACTGATATCAGTAAAAAACAATTTGCTACAATTTCGAATTTTAAGATTTAAGATGTTTTAAGATGCTACAGTTTCGGAAAATATATTGAAAAACTATAAAATCAGTTTAATTTTTAATAAAATACGATTCAAACTGAAAATAGCTCCGGAGTAGGCTTTCCCACCCTTCAATATACGTTGTGCTAAATTAGGTCGTTCTTAACCCAACAGTTTACCATATAAAGCACCAACATATAGCCAGACACACATACTTTCGCATTTATTATTAGTAGAGATAAAGAAGAAACATAGAATCCTCAAGCGAATGGTAAATTAGTTTTAGTTTGTTTCCAAGGATATTCGATAATAGCGATTACATGTAATTTAAAATTCAGAAACCATATAAGAAAACGCGCTGAGATATCGACGAATACAAGACGCGAAGCAAGATACCATATTTAACTGAAGTTTTGATAAAGCTTTGAAAAAATGCAAGAACTCAGAACATACCGTCGGTCGTGTCCATCTTCGATTAAAATGACTAAAGAAACTGTGCTGGCGACTTCCTTTCTTTCTAATTCCGTTCCATCCGGCGTTCCACATACAGTTTCCGGAAAAAAAGAACTCTGACATCATATCTTGGGCTGTAATCATTTTTTTAGATTACGAAATTTTCTTTGATTAGTGCTTACTATTTAGAACAGAGGGTTCCAAACCTCTGGTATGCGTATTCCCGGGAAAACGTTAATGTGGTCAAGGGAATGACAGCAGACAAGAAACCTAAAAGATTAAAAATGGAGAAAAAAATCATAGAATTTTGCTTCCCCTAGTTTTGATGAGAAGTAAAAGTTATCCAAGTCTGAAAGTTTACGGATAGCAGTTAAAACTAGCGGGAGTTCTTTCCCAAAACTTTCTCGCATACTCTAACAAATTTATCATGCCAAAGAATTTCTTACATGGCATTGGCATATAGCAGTTACGAAATATTAACTTTTGGCGCGAAATAAGCATTTATACTGAATCTATCATGTTATCCTTGGCGAGTTATTTAACGATAATCCCTGGCATGCGGTTAATAGTATCCGAATATCGAATTAGTGTTTTAGGCGGGTTTCTCCCAACCAATTGAAACAAAAATTTAAAACAGAACTATACTTGTCGTCACAAAATAACATACCAAATTCGATATACTTAAGTCACTGCGTTTTTGAATTAACGCGTTTAAAGTACACACCGACGAATAGTCAATCCGTAGATGTATTTAGCTCAAAATTTGATAAGTGGCTACAATATGGATGTTAAATCTGTACACTGAATTTTGCCTATCTAGCTCTCTTCGTTTCGTAATTATCATGTTAACTTATATTCGAACAACCGGACAGACTGATTTCCTTTGAATAGATTTTTTTTCAAAATTTGATAGAAACCTGTAAATTTGGTGTAAAGACCGTATATAAAATTTCAAATATCTATCTCTAACATTTGAGTTATCTTTGTGACAGACAGACAAAATAACATTTTCCAAAGTATGTATTTCCAACTCAGGGTGGTCTAAAAAGTAAAGATTCATCAAAATCTCAAGTTCGAATTTTTTTTATACTATACTTTCTCTATACTACGCATATGAGAAAGTATCACTCATTCCATTTCCGCACATTTTTCTTCATTTCTAATGAATGTTTCAGAATTAATTTTAAGCGCAATTTGTAACAATGTATTTTGTTTGTTTGTTTAAATAAATTCCGTGGGAGTCGCCAGACATTTCTACTACAATTTAATTTATAAAGAAAGTACTTTCTTTCGGGGTTGACGCAAGGCTTAATTTTCACTTTCGCTTTTATTTCGTAGAATTCATTACAAACCGTTTCATCTGCGCATAATAAAAAGTGTTTTAAACAGCTGCTTTTTGAGATTTGAAACTGTTTGGATTTATTTTGTTGTTCATTATAAAACGATTCATTTTACCTATTATTCACGGAAATTAAACATTTTCGCATTCTATTTATATCATAATTTTAACCTTTGCAAAATTTTAATTACGACTAATATTCATTTTATATAAATATTTTACTTTAAAAGATGTTTGTGGCAACACGTTTTGAGAGGTTCTTTTTTTTTTATTGTTGTTATTTTCTCTTACGAAAATTATAAAAAGATAAAGTATTTAATTCATCACAACGGACAAGTAGTCATACTCATATTTTGATTGAATTGCTGTTGAAGTATTATCTCTAATTATCAAAAAAACCTTGCTTCAAGACGTACACCAATTTCATCAAAATAGCAAGTACCACCTAGCTCTAGACGATATTCCATCAATTCTTTCCCTTGCCACATGGCTTAAAAATAGAAGAGAAGAAGTTATAATTGCAAGTCTCATTACCCGGATGATGGTCACTCCAACTCAACAGAATAAATTTGGAGTTTATAATAACTCTAAATGTGTTTCCTGTAACCAAAAAATGACACTGAAAGTATTCTCTTGGACTGTTTGAAGTATTCAACTCAAAGAACGTACCTTTGGAGCAAGCTCACTTTCAGTCATCAAGAAATTTCGTCTCTTAAAATTTTGATCCAAAAAATGTTTTTCATAATCACTTTTTTAAAATTTGCTTCGTTCACTGAAGTTGTTTGATATTTATTAACTCTAACTCTTTGGCAATAGGGGGAGACACCCTTTGCTGCTAAAAATCCCAATTTATCCATTTCGATAATAATAAAGTGTTTCCCATAATTAACGCAAGATTTGAATTTGGCACCATTTGTGCAGTAAAGTGTTGGCAACCCTATTAAAAAAAACTATTTGACAGATGATAGTTTAGGGAGTATGACAGTTTTAGAAAAATTGAGCGTTGCACGATTGAACGACGTGTTAACGCCGCAAGATTTGAATTAAATTTTTAAAAAAAACGGTTATAAATAATGTTTTTTTTCCCTCACAATTATTCAAATTTGGAAGCTGCTCTACAGAAACAGAATAAGAATTTGACATTTAAAAAAAAATTGTCTGAAACTTCGAAAACTTCGCTCAAAACACATAAATGTTTAACCCTATCTTGTTCATTACGATGGCTTTTCTTATGAACGATTCTTGAGCATTTTCATTCGACTTGTCTTCTCTTTTTCGACGATTTTGTTTTAAAATCAATACGGCTCGACTTAAACTCATTGTATAAAATTTTGTCCGTTTTTTAACCGTTAATTAATTGTTAAAAAAATTTTTGAACCGATACAAGAATAGAGTTCGCTTGAAATCTTATCAAAGCGCGTGTTGATGTTCCCGGGCGAAATCGAAGTGGTGCCAAATGGCGATTAATAAATTCGGCCTGATTTTGCATCTACGTTAGCGTTATATATATATATATATATATATATATATATATTGCTATTTTTTTAATCGTAAAGTACACAAAATAGGGTTATGTATGGAATAACATACGGGACAAAGGGCCTCCACGGCTTTGCTGGCACATACGCACTCTTTTGCGAAATTTCCCATGACTATTTTGCATAAATGTGGCTGAATTTCGTTGATGCAGCGTTGAATTTCCTCCTTCAGAGCACGCACATCCCCACAAAAAGAAATCCAATGATGTTAAATCACACGATCTAGATGATCAACTCTCACATTTTCGAACTGCATCCGCCAGACTTTAATTATTTTTGAAATATTGTTAAACAATGAAAGCATGTTGTTCTGTCGCTTAACGCTCCATTTTTACTAAACTATCAGCTATCAAATGTTTTTTTCTAATAGGGTTGCCAACATTTTACTGCACAAATGATGGCAAATTGAAATCGCGTTCATTTTGGGATACCCTTATATATTGAATTCATCGAAAAATTGGTACTCAAGATTTTGATGAATTTTCACTCTTTAGATCTCCCTGAAACAAGGAAACATGATTGTGGAATACTTTCTTCCTATGAACACAATTATTCAAAAATGATTTGAGATAGACCAACGAAATATGATGTAAGGTCATTCTACCAAATTTCTAGATATTTGCCTAATTTTTGACAAAATCCATTCTCATATAATTGTAACTTAACAACGCAAAGATCTAGGCGGTTGAAATTTACTACAAAATTTTATCCTCCAAAATGTAGATGTGTAGTAAATTATGGACCAAATCCTTCGAACCATTGACTGCCTGTTAGTCTTTATATTCGAATACATGTAAAAAGCGATAACTCGAAAGCGCGACAGCTTAGATAAAGGAATTTATTGTGCTGTATTTTTATTGAAGTTGCAATTCTGTAGCAATTTGTTTTCAGTCGGTTCAATTGAAAGTGTCTGAAACTCACACTCAGTTTTCTCCGAAGCCCAAAAGGCTCATGCACAAAATTTTATCATTCTAAGCGAGGATCGGAAAGGATACAGGAATATTTCTTTGTTTTTGATAACCTTTTCACTTTGTCCTGATTTCCTAAAGTAATAAAAATGGTGGCATTCACTGCCTTGCCCAAGGATCCCATTTTTCTTGAATGAAATGATGTTACTTAATACATTGTTGTAAAATACGCTTAAAATAACGTAAAAATTATTTTTGTGCTTTGATATTTTTGGAAATTAACAAGGAATGGAAACTCAAAAATTTCGTTTAAATTTTAATTAATTAAAAAGAAAATTGTTTCTATATGCACATTTTCGCTGTCCATAGTGTATGTGACTAAATTTGGCAGTTCTAGGTCAGCAACTTGCCTCTATAGAATACCAACACAAGCCCATACATATTCGTTTTTAATACTAGTCTCTTTTGACGACCATTTATTTTCCTGGATTAATGATGACTAATATTTTCAAATTAATATTTTGTGTAGCTTGTTTTTGATAGTTTCCTCAGTAAATTATTTTCAAAATTATAATTTCATATACGTGTTTCCTTTGCTATTTTAAAAGCGTTTACACCCATTTGCTTATTGTACAATGCACTTTCTTAATTTTCAAGCCACCTTTGGCTACCAGCTGCTTCCCGGAATGAATGGTCGTTAAGATTTTTAAATTTTTATGTAATTTGATCTTAATGGCTGCTTCATTAAAATATTTTTTTTAAGCTTAAATTTTTGATAAATATATAATTCATACTATTTTAAAATACTATAATATACTTACTTACTATATCCATACTATACTTAGCCCATTATATTCATTTTACATTGCATTTCCCTTATTTTCTGTTATTTGCCTTAAAATTTCTTTTGTACCAGTACCAGTTACGTAGCAGTGAGAAACAAGTTCTGTAACTAGTTACGATGATGATTTAAGGAATGGAAGTAAAGTGTATAAAGGGGTTTAAATGGGATTTTCCAATTAATAGTTGCGTATGGATAAGAATATTTTACGGGGTTATGAATGAATTGGATTCAATCTCTGATGATAGAATTTTTACTGTTACTTATTTGGCTGAAATATTTATTAGAAAGTTCTTTAATATGATTGTCATTGATGACAAAGATTTAATATGATCTTAATACTTATTTAGGACAAAGAGAAAAGTTACTAAATTTATAAAATATAATATTATCAATTAAAAGTGTTAGGTATTGTTATGAAGTGCTAGAGACTGAAGGGTTAGAAGGTTTTGTGAAAATTACAGTTAAAGATTTCTTTAGTTTAACATCATGATTCCTATGGTCACAAAAGTTTAAAATTTCTCAGAATGATAGATTTTATTTTTCTTTGTCTTATTTTGTGATCATTTCTCCTTTTATTGGGAAAAAGTTTTTTTTTTTATTCGAGTTTTGAATTTTGGCTGAGAATGTCTTTTGGAATCATTGATTCACTCATTTTCAATTCATATCAATTCACTTAATATGTAATGACCAATTCTCAACTTTAAACAGTTTAAAATTATAATGTAAGTTTATAATTCTAATTAAACGGTGCTGGTATAAATGACCCTAATTTTAATTCTACAGAATACTGTTTCAGAATTCCATGTCATTAAAATATTCGTTTGTATTTTGCGTTTTTCTATGCAGGCACTTACACAGCAATTGTTAATCATATAATTTTTTAAAAAATAGGCCTTATTTTTTCTGTTATGTGTTTTGAAGGGCTTACCATTTTATCCTGGAATGACTTGTCGAAAATTTTTGCTGGTTGATGCTAACACCAACTATCAACATCTTCTTGGCGTTGATAATGCAACAGTGAAAAACATCGCAAAAATAGTACTTAGCTTATTTCATAAGTTACATTTATTGCTACGAATTATAATTAAATAGTAATTTTGCAATTAATCTATGCAACAATATAACAGTAGTTTTCTTTTCCCTCTTAACCCTTTTGCACATTTTTTTTTTAAAAGAAGAGCTTTGCCTCTTGTAATATGTGCCTAACATATTCTAATTTTTCACAAAATTCACACCATAAATGATCTTTACTGCATTATATGCAAACGTGCAGAAAAATAGCAAAATATTACAATTTTAAGGTCAATCTTTGTTTCGAAATGCTTCTTCCAGTTTTACTTTAATTCAGACAAAATATGTTATAGCCGTTGTAACCTTTTTCTTAATATACTTAGAAAAAATAGTAAGTGTTTTTGAAAGAAAAAAAAAAAAAAAAAGAAAAGAAAAAAAAAAAGAAAAGAAAAAAAGTGATTTTTTTTTTAAAGGTGGGGGTGGGGTGGGGGGTAGGAGAGTCGCCAAAATGGTTGGAAATCGGTATTTTCAATGGAATCAGATACCTAAAACAATATTTAAAAAAATTTCTTATTACATTTCTTATTATATTCATCACAAGCGACTTACAGAAGAATATTAGAACACAAGCAATGCAATTAAACATGAGAAAAACATTTAATTTCAATTAATTTACAAATAGTGCATTATGCTTCATAGATATACAATTGTACGTTTTACGTTACAACGAAATTTTAAATTGTAATAAATTTCGTAAATATGATATTACAAAACATACATAATCACAAATGAGCAAACTTGCTATGTTTTATTGAAAAATATGTTAGATCAGCTTATTGCCTCATTGGCATCAGTGAAATTGAATTCAGCCTTTAGGATATATTTTATCAGACTTTTGGGATATATTCTACTATATGATGGAAATCTAATTTTCTTGACCTACTTTTGTACACTGGAAAGAACATTAGGCTTTGAAGCTTATTCTGAACCACAAAGAGAATTTAAGGTTCAACTCTGAAATTTGGAAAATGATTGCAGCATCATTTTAGTTGTACAGCTTGTACAAGAATTAAGTGTAACCGAATATCATTTTTAACAATTCGAAATGTACTGAAACTTCCTTCACATACACATGCTGCCACCAGTAGAATGTATGCAATTTTATCAGTCTGTTCATTTCGTAAAATTCATCAGAAACTCGAGAAACTTTCTGTAGCAATTGTAGTAATGATCCCAATTAAGATAATATTATTTCATAGCAAAAACGCGACACTTTTTCTCCATGTTTATTTTTAAATTTCGTCATATGCTGGAATATGATTTAGAAAATATAAAGATATTTTCTGCCCTGAAAAATGTTGGCGACTGAAGTTATCAAGGTTTTTATGCTTAACACCGTCAAGGATTCAGCTATCGATGTTATATAAAAAAGTAAATCTCTTTATGTTGCTCGTGAAGCAAAGAAAAGTCGTCCATAAAGAGAAATCGTTCAAATTTCTCCTCTTAGAAAATTTTTCTCACAAAATATTTTTACCTCAATGAAGGGCACTTCAATCTCCGACGGGGATGGAGGGTCTCCTCCCCTTTCACTGCCTCTATCCCTTATGAAGAAATTGTAGCAATATTGTACAGTTTCTCCTGTTTATTATGTATGCTTTAACATCTAACAAGGCAAAACTTTTCAAAATATATTTTATTTGATGAAATTTCGCATGAAATCCCCCATTCGTGTCAGAATGGGGAGGATAGAAAAGAGTAAAGAAAGCTTGCTTTAATTTTCATGCTTAGCTATCTGAAATCAAGCATACAATTGATTTTGAAGCCCGCTTTCTATGAAATTTTTGATCAAATTAACATCATGAAGGCTTCGAATAATTAATCCATGAGGATAGTTCTGAATCATTCTCTCTTGTAAAATAAACTTAATATTCAAGGAGACTCAAATTTAGAGCTTAAACTATATCTTATTAGTATAAAGTATTGTACAAAATTCTGAAAACCGTATAAAATCGTAGGATATTTATGCTATTAAGGAATACATGGCAGACTTTCGCTAATCTCTGAACAAAGCAACCAATGATGATGGTTAATAAAAAACTATATAAAAAATTGTATCCAAACTTCGTTTCCATGTAGATTATTAATCTGCTTAAATAAAAGTCATCGAAACAAGAAAGAAAATTTATTGAAACCTTTTACATAAAAATGCAGCACTTTTGTGAATTTTGAAGCCATATTAGTTTAAACCATCAATTTATAATAGCGATAAATGGCAAACCTTCGGATTTTTCGAATGTACCTATACAACATTACATTTTTGGAATTGGCATCACTTATTTTCAAATCTGGAACAGGGATTGCCATGTTTATAAACATCTCTGTCCAGTATTTATTTGAAGTAAATGTTGTTTTTCGATTATTATTCCATCAAAAATTTTTAAAAAGTCGAGGAATTATCGACCCCCCATGATAAAGTTTAGAATCAAACAGTTTAAATGGCCGAAATTAACTTTGACTTCAGAAATGTTGGTTCCAAGAAGTGCGCGGTTTCCTCACCCAGAATAGTTAACCTTGAAATAGGAGATGAATCACCTAGTGCAAGTAAATCCTCTTTCCAGGATTTGGATTTCTTCCTCATTGATCAACATTGTCATAATGATGTCAAAAATGACAACAGTGTAACTTGTGAGTATGATAAGCAAAATGATAAGAATTTTTTAATTCATTCACAATCATCCTTATCTACCTCTACGTGTGATGACCACCCTTCTGATAAGATAAAATCAACCAGTGATATCACTGATTTTCATTTACTCGATTTGTTAAATTCTGCCGAATTAGAACAGGCAGTAGGAACCAAGGCCGAAAATTTTAACTTCAAGAAAAATACATCCGATGATAAAATGAAAATAATTTCAAACACTGAAGTAATTGATGGTTCATCAGACATTTTTTCATCCATCGCTAATGAAATATCTGAAAAAGATGAAGTTGATGCAACCTTAAAAGATTATCAAAGAAAAAATTCTCAAGATTGTGAAATTGATATTCTGGATTTCGATTTTGTCAACAATGGATGTGCAGATTCTTTGTCATCTAACAATTCGTCATTAAAGGTTGAAGGTAATTTGTCAGATTTATTATCATCTATAAATATTGAAGATTCTGATGTTTCTAAAGTTGGAAGTTTTAGTTCAAACAGTATGTGTAATTCGAAAATTGCAAACAAATTTGAAACAATTAAAGAGCCATGTATCTCGGATTTGTCTGATCTTTTGTCATCAATAGATTTGGGAGATTCTAATGATAATAAAGGTGGTAGTTGCAACCAAAATAATAATTGTTATACAGAAGTTTTAGAAACTGAAAATTCTTTAGCTGACATATTGTCATCTACTAATATCGATAAATCTAATAAACCAACTTCAGGGAAAGAACCAAGTATCACTAACTTATCTGATCTTTTATCGTCCATAGATCTTGAAGATTCTAATTATAATGATAATTGCAACCAAGCTGATATATGTAATACATACATTGTGGAAACCAAAAAGGAATTGTGTTTAGCTGCGGCACTGCCTACTGTTGATATTAACAAATCAGCTGCACCAACATTGACAGTATTAAGCAGTAAGCCATTGCATTTAGGGGGCTCAAATTTATGTTTTAAAGATTCTAATGGTACAACCGATTTACTTAATGACTTAACATTTGATTTTATATCTGGTTCTTCGTCTACTGATTCTTGTTCTTCTAGTTACAGTGATAAAGAAAATACTTCTCCAAAAGAATCTTTAATTGAGAGTAATCTTACAGATAAAGTATTGGGATTTGATAGTGGTTATAGCTCTTTTGATTCTATGCACAAAGATTTCTCGTTTTTTGATTATTCTTCTGATAATCGACTTTCTTTTGATAAACTGTTGACTAACAAGTCAGATACTAATATAGCTATGAAAAATGGTAAAAATGAAGATGCCGGGAATACCAATGAAGAGATGAGCATGTCTGATTTAATGACTATTGTTAGCCCAGAGTTTAAAAATCCTATTTTGTCAACTTTAAATAAAACTGATCAGTTAATTGGTTGTGAAAATGAAGACAGTTCAAGTATGTTAGATTTAATGGAATGCTTAAACAATAAATCAAATAATTCTAATTCCCATGTAATAAGTAATTGCACAGTGGAGTGTGATGAAAAGCTGCTGAATTATGACTGCGTTGACAGCCCAGTATCCAAGAATATCTTGAATGGTATGAAAACAATTAATTCTGAAACTGAAGTGTCTTTAATGGAAGATGATATATTAATTGGTAGAAATGATTATGTTGATGATAATGATAAAATTGCAAGTGATGATGAACAAATCAATTTCATCGATCTTCGTGAATGTATTAAATCAGCGAAGCATCAGTTTTCCCCTGTGTCTCCCAACAAACAGCTTAAAAATACTCAAAGCCAAAGTTCGGAAATTTACAGCCCCAATAAAATTCTGCTGTACTGTGAAGACAAATCGCCTTCAGATTTATCTCAAAACAGATCGAATTCAATCTACTTTAATAATATGACTCCTAAGAAAAAATCCAGAGTAAATACTAAGCAAACCATGTTTTCAAAAGCTTTGGCTTGCAAACCCAAAAAAGATATTTCTCTTCTTCAAAAAGTGGCCAATATTAAAAATGAACTTTTGAATAGTATTATGAACCGTCCAGTTTTTATTGATTGTCATGTACCACCACCAGTACAGGAGAATGTTACACAATCAGACAGATGCATCTTGTCAAATGTAGGCCGCAAATCTTTTGGACTAGATACACCATGTGAATTGCAATACTGAAGTTGTTTTTGAAAAAAAGAAAACTATTAAACTAATGAATTCTCTGGTGGAAAATATTTTATACTGGTTGTGATTTCGCTTTTGTCTTGATTTGGAATGTAGAGTGATTTGCTATTCAGATTTTGAGGGAATATCTTGGTTGATGGAAACAAAGCAAAATACTCTAATTGGTTGTTTTTACATGCATGAAATGTTAGGAATGGTGATTTTTTTAAAGGAAATGTTTAATGCACTATGATTTATAACTGTTTATAAAGTTATGTAACATAAGGACAAATTTGAGAACAATCACATTTTTGTTTGTGATATTTTTAGCACTGTAGTATTGTTTTCCTCTGTACATCATATATACCACCGCATCTGGTTATTTTTAAAAAACGTTTTAATAAAATTAAGAGAGAAGTAAGATGTACAAATTTTTTTTATTCAGTCATGAAGAACTTTATATTCATTGTTGTAATTATGCCATTCATATTATTTTTTATACTTTTTTAATGCCTTAACTTATGAAACCATTTTATAATTCAGGGTGAAAATAATTGGCAGGTGTCTGAAAGTGAATGGCTGTAGACAAAATTTTATTTTATTAGCTCTAAAACTGTAACTAACTGATTAAAAATATTCCTAATATTGAATCTTTTTCCTCTGTTTTATACTTATTCATCAATTATTTGTATTTGTAGAATTTGTGATAATATCAAAAGTTTATAAGTTAAAAGTAGTAATTTGATGATTTATTTTGACATGAATATAATTTTTAACATAAAAAAATATTTGGCATACATTTAATTTTTTTTTTCATTAAAAAACTTATTTTTCAAAATTTGTATAATGACTGTAAACTCAAATAAGAAATTGAAGCTTTCATTAATCGTGAATAAAAAGAAGTTAAATTTTTAAAAATTATTCAAAACATTGTATTTCTTGAAATTTTTATTAATTTTTTTATAAAATATAAAAATTTGGAAAGTAAGAACTAGAAATTTTATGCTCATTGAAATATTTACTGAAAAGAATAATTTGCTGTGGAAGTATCATGAAAAATCCAATTGTAGGAGTTATACTTTTTTAGATTATATATATTATAATAATCTAGGCAATGTATAGATCAGAAAAAGAACACATTTTACAATTTTTGATATTTTTACAGATGTTTTTCAGTACAAACAAACTGTTTTTTCAAAAGTATAATAATAGAAACAATCATATATATATATATATATTTAATTCTAAAAATTCTTTGTAAACTCTGTAGCTACATTATTATTCTTTGAACAATAAAGTAACCAGATTTTCAGAAATTTAACTTAAGTTACTAGTTGGAAAAGGCTAAATAATGGAACATTTAGATAGATAATTAAAACCTTTTATTAAATCTGGGGAAAAAATTTATTTAAAAATTAATATATAATTTATTAAATTATTTTTACTAAATATTTATTGGTAATTGAAAAATAAAATCTGAAACATTTAATTGAAATTTTGAACAAACAATCCAAAATTGGGATATGTGCTCATCTGGTTACTTTATGTATATTTTTTTCTATAATCTTATTATTGCTACTTATATCAAATTAATTCACACTAATTATAACATAAGATGCTCTCTGAATTGTGTTTATATACAAGTTAAAAATACTCAATAGATGGTTTCTCATGTCTGTTTTATCAAAAATTATTTTTGCAATAAATGTTTAAATTTTGGAGCTATTATTATTATATCTTTGCTTTAATTGCTCCTTTTAGAAGAATTAAAATAATATGGAAATTCTGCTGTGGCTAATTTCGAACAAGAATCAAAAGAAGAAAAATTTTTAATAAAACAATTGTTGTATGTATATTAAATTTTATCTTTAGGTTAGTTCCATTTAGAAATTCAAGGATACATATGTGATGAATTTTTAGCTTCATATTAAAACTCTGTATTTTTTTTTTTTTTAATTTGGAAAAATAAAATATTTTACACTAGCCACTTTAAGCAACCGTTTGTCGATCTTGCATGATAATAGTAAAAATATAATTCAATCATTTCAACCAATTTCAGTGAACTATATGCATCTTATTTCAACAGAAGAATTATATATATATATATATATATATATATATATATATATAATGAAGCAGCTACACTTGCAAAGTGTTGAAATTAATCGATAAAATCTGGCCAGTTATTGCGATTGGAATTCTTTTTTACAGTATTTCTCTAAAATGGTGTATAGTAGTAATGATGTGGGCGGATGGATGATAATGTTATTTAAAGATCATTAAGTTTCATATGGAATAAAAATTGGTGAAATTCATATTATGTTAGTATAGAGAATATTCTTACTAATATTTTCTGCTCAGAGATTCTCAAATTCCCCTGGTGAGAATGTACATTGAAGTAGTATAAGATTTCTTTCAAAGATGTAAGGCAGTGGAGGCAAGTACCCATCACTTTGATAATGCATAAGATAATTCATTTGAAATTAGGAAACTGATTCCCCTATAGATAATGTATAGTTATATATAACATATTTTTAAGCAATTTTATGGCTGAACAGAGAAGATACTTTTAAAAATTTGCTATATTTCAGCCTAAGAGGTATAATTTATGCACAAGAAAGATGCGTTAGTTCGTGACATAAGAGCGAAAAGAGACCGAAATTTTTTTCCCCAGTGATTTTATACTATGAGATTCTGTTAGGGATTCTTTGACACATGTAGATTTAGGAAAGTGAAATATATGTATCTTAAAAAATTTGCCCTTCACTAGCAACATGTGGAAATGCTGTTTAAAACATTTTTACAAAGCTTGTATAGCATTAATTAAACAAAACAGGTGGAATCGGATCAAGAAATAAGAGACCATTTGAGAATATGAGTTAAATTACGATAAAAATTAGGAAATTAATTAGATTTTAAAATATCATTATATATATTTCTCAAAAAATGGTCAATAGGTAGAAAATAAGTGATGTCTTGTATAGGTATCATGAACTTTCATAAAACAAACCTACAGCATATAAATTGACAAAATCGGAACTGTGGTTGAGGTTGTGAAACTAAAATAATTAGGAAAATCAAAGGGCTAAAGTTACAGATGATTTATGTTTTACAAAATGTGGCATATACATTTTTGTTTAATTGCCGGTAAGTTTCCATGAGGTCTATAGATATGTTATAAGGAAGATGGTTGCTCACTTGCAAAGAGTTTAGTTCAATCGTTCTTTCTTTCATCGTTCAATTGTTCTGTGCTTCATCAGCATTCACCACAAAAGACTGGTGAATGTTGATGAAGCAGACATTTAAATAGATTTTGAATCCATGTTAAATTTGCAATATTATCATTTTAAAAATGCATTAATCAATGTATGTATTAAGTATTTTACAAAAATATTGCAACTGAAACGGGACTAAGAATGTAAATAGAAGCAGTGAT
The DNA here is from genome assembly GCF_947563725.1 of Argiope bruennichi. NCBI lineage: Eukaryota > Metazoa > Arthropoda > Arachnida > Araneae > Araneidae > Argiope > Argiope bruennichi. The sequence continues at coordinate 114,186,544 of NC_079156.1, forward strand.
CAAATCTGTAAACAATCATATTATATAAATCTGGATAAAATGTACAATTTGTCCTATTATGGCTCTAAATAGTTCATCACAGTATCAATTATCTACGCTAATTAGTTCCTGTACATAAATATTTTGGCAGAATATCTCTATTGATGTTGAAACATCAAATATTTTCTCATTCCTCTTGACAGAATTGAATAATTCAATCTGATTTATCTTTCCTATTATCTATTAAATTTGATCAGTAGCTGTAAAAATTATATCTGTATCTAATTTCCATCTTTTTTTAAGGACAATGCATTTTATCATTCATTGGATAAATTCATTATAAATTAAATTTGTTGCAATGTCAGAGACTAGTGTTCAGAGTAATCAGTTTTAAAAGCCAAAAAATTTGACTAATTGCTCACAATAAAAATGAAAAAAAATACTCACTAGTTTCAAGACAAATTAATGCCACACATCCAGTACATCACAGATTATTTAGAAAGCCACAAAATTTTCTATTCTTAAGAATCTAATTGTAACCAGTTTCATAAGCCAAAATAAAAAAATCCCCGAACGTTTTACTTTCTTATGCTTCAGATTTGACATATTTCATGCTTTCTCAAACTTCAGATTTTGACATATCTCATGCTTTCTCAAACTTCAGATTTTGACATATCACCATAAGTTAGACCTTCCCTGGTTCGAAAAATAAAAAAAACATTTTTGCCATTATATCTGTCTGTCTGTGACAAAGATAACTCAACGTTTTCAGCTAGACTGATAAATTTGGAACATGTTTTTACTTAAATTGTAGATTTCTATCAAACTTTGAACAAATCTATTCAGAGCAAGTATGTCTGTCCAGTTATTCGGATATAAGTTAACACAATAACTACAAATTGAAAAGGTTAGATAATTGATAGATAAAATTTAGTATACAGATTTAACATCTATACTGTACACTTATCAAATTTTGAGCAAATCCAAAAAGGGGTTGAACATCTGTTGATCTGTAATCTCAGAAATACATGAATGTAATAAGTTGAAAATGTAATGACTTACAATATAAAATTTGGTGTGCTCTTTTGTAGCTACAATTGTAATTATGTGTCATATTTTGATTTTTATTTGATTGAAACAGTGCATCTAAAACATGACTCCAGTTTTCAGTTACCTATTGTTAAATGCTAGGGAGTAATTGCCAAACACCTCATGATAGATTCAGTGAAAATGATAAATTCATATCAAAGATCAGTATTTTGTAATTGCTTGCCAATGTCATGTAGGCAGTCATGACCTTGTCCAAGATTCAAAGTTTTATGCAAGGTGAGAAGAATAACACCTTTATTAGAAAATTTGTAAGAAAGGAAGACTACTTCTGCTGGTTTAAAACCAAAATCTCTTACAAGTGTATTTCTACTGAGAGTTCATTAGATTAATATTTTATTTCAAATAAACTTAATCTCAATTATGAATCGAGGGGGGAATTATACTGTTCTTATTTTTATGCTCCCTTTCAATTCCATATTGTCATTTACTTACTTTAACCTATATAACTGTTTAGTATTTTACTGAAATGGTAATTTAATATGAATAATTTTATATATTTAACGTTTCTATTCTTTCCTCCCTCTTTTTTTTAAAATTGCACAATAGATCATTGTAATTTACAACAATTGCACCTCTAAACAGTCTTATTTATCTTCATTTAAGATAATTATTTTATCATTGTTTTTATTTCAAGCTAAATGGTAGACAATAAATGAATTTTAATTTTAAAATTCATCTCCTATGTAGTTTTTTTATGTTACTAAAAAAAGCTTTGGCTTACTTTTTTAAATGCACAACCAAAAAATAAGCTCAGCAGTTTTAAGAATGTTATAGTTATTAAATTCCAGTGGCTAAACAATTTATTACATTGGGGAAAAAATAAATTAATGTGCTGCTAACTTTAAATGCTTACTGATCTGAATGAATTTCACAATACAATTAGATAATACTTATTAAATAATTAAAAAGAAGACCAAAGTGAGGTAATTACCCTTAAAATTAAGGACAAATGCTATATTATCACAACAAAGTTAGGAACTATATAAATTATCCTTCATTTACAAGTTATATCTAGAGGCACTCAATCATCTGTCTATAATCCTCCTCAATTCAGTGAATAAATGTTTTCCATTTTTATCAATAATCCAGAACCAAAAATGAAATCCAAACATGGTTACAGATAGTTTTATTTAAAAGCACTGATATCAATGAAAACTTACACGCTTAAATGTGACATTAACCATAAATTAATGAAAAAGTTCATAGTATTATTAAAAGAGTATAAAAAAATACACAGAAAAGTATATTGAGAAAGTTAAAAAATGGCAGTGATTTCAGCCTTTAATAGAAGCTTTGTGACATCAAAACAGAAGAAACCAGCTGAAAACACAATTTTTCTCAGATGCTGTGCAAAAAAAAAAAAAAAAAAAAAAAAAAAAAGACAGTGCATTGCAATAATTTAAGCATGCATATTACCAATATACAATTACAGTGCTTCAATCAAATCACAGTGAACAAGACCTGAGTGAACATTTGTAAATTATATAGACACAATAGTGAAACTAAACTATTTTCGTATGAAAGTATAAATCCCAACACGGAAATGCTTCTAACAGATCATATATATATGTACCATATTTTTTTCAAAAAAACTTCAGTTTGTTGTATATGTATATTTAACAACTGTTAGTTCTTAGAAAATTCAATTCTTAAAAACATACTAATACAGAAACAAAAGAAATTCCACATTTTCTTTCATAGATTTCTTTTCTTCCAGTAACTTTAAGAGATTACTATTTAAATATATTTCATAACCTCTCTCTAAATCCAAAATTCACAGAATATACTACTATTCTTAACAATACACATATATAACATACATTTTAACAGGTACATGAACTTAACAATATCTATTATAACAAAACCAGATCCTACAACCTTAAACCATTAAATTTGCAATATACTGATATTTCTGCATTATTTCCCAAATAAAATTGTTTTTTCAAGGAAAAACAATATATTCCCAAAAGAATTTTTTATAGAAATAAATTACATATAAAATTTTAATATTAAAAGAAATTCTTAATAATTTAAAGTATAAACAGAATACATCTACACTATATATTTCATTGATACATAATCTTAGGTTAATTTTGCATCATTCACAAATACATATTTGTTCTGAATTTTTTTTAAAAAAAGTTAGAATTAAACATTATCTCATATATTGTTGCTCAGTGCAATTACAAAAAGACAAACCATACCAAAAGGCTTGTGGCAGTGATTTTTGCATATTATGGTTTCCTCATAAATAAATACTACCACTCTTTTTAAATAAAAAAAAAAAGTACACTTCTATTCAATAATATATTAAAATTAATTATTGGTTTTATTTATTGCAGATTATATTCAAAACATTTTAATATAGTAATTCATTGAAGCATAAGAGAAAATAATTTGAAAAATTTACTCAGATGACAAATTTCAGTAAATTTAATATAAAAGCTTTGATTTTTTTAGTCATATTTTTTATATTAAGCTTTGATATTTTTTTTCATTCTTTACATGAATATGCTATTCATCATGAAATGGATATGATTTTAAAATGCAGACATTTTTCAGAAACCAGTTGATTACTAATAAATATTTATTATAGGAAAGTTTGCAAACACAAGAGAAGGCAATTCATAATATTTGAACAAAATTTTGTATATTTTATATATAAATTATCAAAAATCCCAAAATTAACTTTATGATATGTATAAATCATATTTTTCTATTCTAAATGATAATCAAGTTTATAAAGAATTATGTGTATGAAATATTTATAATTTTGTAAAATATATATTTCTATATCATAATTTTTACAAATCAATAAATTTTTTAATATTTAGTTAATATTACAAATACACTGGTATCATATTCATCCATTAGAGTATACATGTTTTATTATATCATAAAATAGATTTCTTCTGATGCTTAGTAATTATAAACTCTATCTTCAAACTCATTGCATAAAACAATAAAAAAATGTTTTTCAATCCTACTAGTCAAATGAAATTATCCTAGAAAATGCAATACTTTTTTTTAAAAAAATCACTAAGCTATAATTAAATATTATAGAGACATTTGTGAATTTAAAGATGCAACAATAAAAAGCAATTTTTTCCCCATAATAATTTATCTTTAAAAAAAAATTCATAACTAAGAATTATTCAACATATTTTTTAAACTGAATTTTAAAAAGCATATGTACTTCATTCTTACATGTATAGAGATGAAATAAAACTTCAGTAGTAAATCTCAACATTGCATTAATTATCTTTTGGACTGCTTAATATGATGCGTTCTGCATTTCTCACAATTTCGGACCGCACGGAAAACATATAAAAACTACTTTACTACATCGATCCATAGATGGTAAACATAATCAAGTCACTTTCATGATGCTTAAGCAATTGAAGTGCCAACTTATAATCCTCTCCACAGAAGTTTTATTTCAATAATAATAAAGAACACAAAATAATAATAACAAAGACTGCAATAAAATTTTCATAAGAAACATGACTTAATAAAGATTGACCCTTTCATGTCAATGTAATGAAACTAAAACAAGGTTTTAAAAACTTTGTATTAAAAAAAAAAATCTTTGCAATTTTACATACTTTACTACACATTTTTCCCATTCAGAGCATAACTTACATCTAAAAGTAATATTAATTTGTTGATTTAATATTTATTATGATAAAATAAAATTTATTTTTCCCAAACTTCAAACTCTTGGTGGAACAAGATTTTATAGCAATGAAAGAAACTAAAAATACAATAAAATGATAACATGAAAAATCATCATGTAAAACATATTATGAAATGCTTGTTCTTTTAAAAAAAATTCTTTCTAATCTAGCTACACTAATTCTGAAAGCAGTGCTTCCATATAAAGGTAATGATACATAAATATAGACAAAAACTTAAGTAATACACTCTACAACTGGCAGTGTTTTAGTTGTCAGAACAATCTCTTAAAAAGGTTACCCTAAACATAATAATATCTAAATGAGTGCAAAACTCAAAATAAAATAGTATCACGAATGACATTCACATGAGAAAATATGTACTATGAACTTCAATTTATGAACATGTGATTATGAAACAAGCTATGGGTTATACATGGATTCTGGAAAAAACACATGAACAAAAATCAATAGCAAACATACATGGATCCTTAAAAACAATGAAGAAATCAAAATTAAGACATTTCAATTTTTGTACTGAACAAATTGTTTTTCAAAAAAGCATTCAGGAATACAGATGAATTTGCCTGAAATGCCAAAAACACCAGCCAACTTCTTTCTATAAGAGTTCCATCACACATTTTGCTATAGTTTTAAATTAAAATTTCCAGATTTTACTGAGATATAAAACAGCAATAAAATGCAACACTGGTTTAATGTAAGGCACTTACCTCACAAAACACAGCGAGCTAAAAACAAATTGGAAGCAAGTCCCAATAAATTTGCATTTCATCTGCAAAATATGAAAACTAACAGCTTAACAATGTGTAACATATTTATATAAAACTATAGATATAAGTTTTGAAAATCAATTTATTTCAAAGTTCCACAACCTTTTAAAATGCTCTTAATCCTTTCTGCAATTTATAATAATTGATGGGAAATTGTTTCCTCAACAATTATTATTCAACATTAATTAAAAATATAGCTTTCATAAACTTCTCATCAATAGCAATTTCACGTATCAGCAACAAATATATATAATCTGCCACAAATTTATTATAAGTATATTAAATCTTTTATATAAATGAAAAATATATTTTGCAATAAAATCAGCTAATATAATATATAACACAGTACATAAAAATAAATATAAAGCATGCACTTACAAAACCAAATATATTAAAAGCATGCTTATTGTGACAAGAGGCACATTTAAAGAGAGAGAGGGAAAAAAAAAGCAAGCACATGTACAAACCCACAGCAAGGAAGAAGAGGGAAAAAAAACAACATAAAAGTTCCTTAAAACCAAAATAATTTTTGTTATTAAACTGACCATCTTTCAGGTATCTATAAAAAGACACAGATATAGAATCATTCCATACCATTTCAACAAGGTGTCCATTTCTTATATCCTAAAATTACTTATTTTAAATTCAGCTGGTTGATTAAAAAAAATTATACTTCAGAGTTTAGAACAATAATTAAAAGTATTTATAAATAAAAGGTAAAGCAGGATACATTTGTACACTGAATGAGAAATTTAATTACAAAAAATTGCTAAGTTAAAACAAATTAAAAAAAATATTTTTTACAACAGACTGATAAATTATTGGAGACGACTATAACCTAAACATTACTGAACAACAACAACAAAAAAAAAAAAAAAAATTCTATTTAGAATTTTTGAAGCAATAAAAATATTTTTACTTTTGAACATATTTTTTACATCAAACATACATTCAAAACCAAAACATTTATTAAGAGAGCCAAGATTTTTTTTAAAAAACGAAGCTACCAATCTTCAAGCTGAATTTCTACTTAAAAATATCAGATTAAAATTGAAATAGTAAAAACGCTTCCAATTTTATGCCAAAAAAAAAAAAAAAAAAAATCCTAAAACTTAATACAACATACAAATATATTTGTTGGAAGGAAATGTATTATCTTTGGTTTCACATTGTTTTCTCACTGCTAAAAAAATCTAAGGATAATTATGCTTAAAAATCTGCAAGTTTTTGAAACAAACAAGATGTAAAAAATAAACAGTCCTTATATTTAAAATGGGAAACAATAACTATATCCATCAACAATGACTAATTGGGTATTGTCTTTAAGTATCAGTTGGATTTTCCAGCATCGTTACAAGGAAGTTGTCAATGGGGGTTGTGTTCCCAATGAGCTTATAGAAAAATAGATGCTCATGGCACTTCAAACCCATACTACGTAAAGCTGGCAGTCGTAGCAAAAGTTTAGAAAATCTAGAGCCCTGCATGGGATAGTGCTGCTTGCAGTAATCTTCCAGGGCAGTGTAAACTTTGTCACGTAAGTTGTTAACTTCATTGACAGATTTCAACCCTTTTGCCTCTGTAAAAAATAAGAAGAAAACTGTGAAAAAAAAAGAACTAAATACAAAATAATCTGACACAGAAATAAAAATAGTCTCTAAAAAAGAAATTTCCAATACTAAAATATGTGAAAATAATAAGTTACACAATTCTGAAATTTGTTTTTGTGAAGATGAGCTGCAAGAACATCAACATAATTTTCTCCATGGAAATGAAATTAAATATTCATTTGAAAGTTCTTATAGGAATTTGGAATTATACAAATAAAAATTAATAACAAGAACAAATAAAGATTTTTAATTGCATAAGTATTTAAAAATAAAATAATAATGTAAATGTTTGATTATTTTATTAATTTTAATTAAAATTCAATTTTTAATGAAATAAAGTTAATTTTGACCATAAAGATACACTTTTTTTTTGGATAATTCCTTTTACATAATCAATATTCTAGGAAGTTTTTCCAAAAACTACTGTTCCAAATAAGTTGTAAATAATATTAAAAGGTGTTTCAAATTTAAAAGGACCAGAGCTACAAGAATCAATAACAAAAATTAATAGATTTTAATTTTTTAAAAACATTTCAACTTCTAGCCCCTTTTAAAAAAGACAAACGAAATTTTATCCTTTATACATTAACCACCTTAAGCCAAATGCACAAATCATTATTAAAAACGATAAAACATTGATTAATGGTACAAAATTATGAGCAAAAGAAAATATTAATATCTACTGTCATAAATGAACAAAGTTAACAGTATGAAAAAAAAAAAAAAATTGTAATTATCTTCATTGAATGATATGTGAGTTTCTTTGTGTTCCAAATAAACTTTTGTTACTCCTAATCTCTTTTCAAACTAAATTTGAAAATTAAGAAACAAAATACTGTATTTATTCATGATATTTATAAAAATTCAATTAAAAACAGTTTTTTAAAACAAATTTTATTAGAATATTTAGAAAGTTAACATAATTTTCTTGCCTTTTTTAAATATGTGTTTATATATGTGTTATAAGTTCTGAAATGGAAAAAAAAAAAAAAAATAATAATAATAATCCCTAAAAAGTATTTTCATACCCACAATATTTTTTTTTAAATAATCTCAATCAGATTTAAGATATACAATTTAAGATGCCCAGTTTAGCGATACAGAAAGCATACTGTAATCTCTATTACTAATAAAGTAATAACTAAATAATAGTTATTAAGTTAATACTAATAACTAATATTACTCATTAATAAAGATGAATGTGTGTATAGGCACTTTACAGACATAACCATTAGACTTCCAGTACCAAATTTAGAACAAGTATAATTGGTGAGTGAAAATGTGCATCTCGGAGCACAATTTAAAAAAAAAATTTAATTTAAATTTAGCCACTTTCCACATTGTTTTAAAATATCAAAAATTCTCTGCTTTAATGACACTAATTAATTAATCAATGGAATCTTCAAAACATATTGTTTTTCCAATAACAGATTACATTACTTTGCTGAATTCAAATAATTTTTACTGCTTCATCAAATACTTAATAGTGTAATTTTCTTCCACTGTTGAAAGATAAAGATGGAGGATTCTGCTTAGTCTATGTAATCTAATAGGGGGGGGGGGGGGGAATGACTAAGTTATAATATCAGGAAATTTGGAGAATGGATGAACTGGATACTAAATTTTTAATAGTGGTATGGTGTTATGCGATTTACTCAATTAGAAAGGTTCATGTCATGAAAATCAGAACCTAAGGGATTTAAAATAAGACAGAAATAATTTAATGCTAGACAATCTGATGAAACCATGAACATAAACTTATGAAAAATTATTTGTCTGAAGTCAAATATAAGTAACACTTCCAGCGAACCAGCTGATTCGCCAGATGCGACTAGTATCTAACATTTCTACCTTCAAATACTGTATTTTAATATATTGAATATGAAATATTGTAGATTAAAACTTGATTCTCTTTTGAATATATAAATTGTTTTTAAATACACTTAGATCATAATAATGCACTATGTTGGAACCCCAGAATTATCAATCAAAGCTGTTTCTTATAAAATATAAGCCAATCGATTAGTTTGTAAAGATACCTGGGTTGAAAAGTATGATAGTTTTCAGACAACCAAGCTCAGTCTTGTCCACTTTCAGCTCCCTCATCTTGGCAACAAGCTCCTGAAGAAGGCGGTCGTAAATGTTCCCTACACCTTCATTAATGGCATTATTGCGATATACAACGTGCCCAGTAGCAAACATAATTCCATCTTTGCATCCAATAGATTTGTGACAAAAAGTTGCAATCAAAATTTCATTCCAACCTGTAAATAACATAAAATAAGTCAAGAGAACAATACAAAAATATACATTTAAGTCCTCTTAAAAAAGTCACAAGTTATCAACATTTATTTATTATTGCATTTATTTGGAGTTTTTAAAACAATTGTGTGCTGATAATAACTATATAATTCAACAATAAAATCTGATTATATTTTAACTTGCATCTAAAAACAGATAAAATCATTTGATTTAAACGTTGAATTTATTTCTCAATTCAACTACTATTTTTCATTTCTAAAGTCAACTTAATTTTTTTTTTAACTAAGTTTCTTTGTGCACCTTAACATTTCTATCATAACAATTAAAAAAAATAAATAAATAAACTTTTATTGTTAGAAACAGAAAATTATAAATCTTCCACATTTTTAACAACTAAAAATAATTAAATGACCATTGTAAATGATATTAGAAATCCTATTAGAAGCTCAATTACAAAATAAATCTCAACATTTGGATTAAAACTGAAACATCTTTATAACTAAAATTTACTTTTCAATACATTTTAAAATAAAGAAAATCATTCTCTTAAGAGTCACTTCTACAGATAAGTTAACAATTTTGGCAGAAATTAATTCCTAATTTTCAAATAATTTGGAATAGCTATATCTTATAATAAAGAGTATTTTTAATTTATTGACCTCAAAATATTTACTTCCATGTATTTAAAAAAACAGTATAGAATTTTTTTAAAAAATTGCTAAAATTAAATTATACCAGCAAATATATCTTAAAGCATCAGAAAATAAATATGTTTGTATGAGAAAAGAACATTAAAATAAAATATTATTTAAAAAAAAGAAACATTAATATATTTCTCCCACACACACTTGCAGGCAAATTGATGTGATAAATTTTCATTTTTTTGGTCCACCTTTAATTTTGCCAAAATCAACTTCTATGGCCATTTAAATGTGAAATAATCATAAGTCATAAAATAAAAAATGTCCCCCTTCTTTTACAGAAAATGCTAATAAAAAAAAGTGCTGAAGTTTACTCTAATATGCATTAGCAATCTAGAATTCTACATCTTAAGTTAATAATCAGCATTAAACAATATTTTATTTGTTTCGATTACCAATGCTTAATTATCTTCTTGCCAAAATTATCTTTCTTTTCTTATTTTATAGAAGTAATTTTTAAAAAGATATAACAGCTTTTGTAAGTTACATAGTCACAGGAAAAGTGAATTTTAATATTGTATCATATTTCTTGCTTTCATTATAACTATAAAACCAGATTTTCTAAATATAACATAAAACCTGATAAAAAAAAAAGTCTATATTAAATTTCTATATATAACAATCCAATGTTTCCAGTATTTTTCATGGTGTTATAATAATAGTAAACATTATAGACATGTATATATGTGTCACATTGGGAAAATAAACTATTTTGAACAAAGGAATAATTCAAAACCAAACGCTATCTAATACTTTATTCTTCGACTCAGCAATATATGTTAAAGTATTACCAGCTTTCAATAAAGTGATTCTGTCCTCCAATGGAAGTTCATTAAAGTGAGGAATATGCTTGGCCCACTCAACTAACTGAATTTGTTGTTGATCAGCAACTTGACATATACTTGCAACATCCTAAAAAAATTTTAAACAGTAATTAAATTTTGCAAAAAATAAATAAAACATTTAAAGATTTTTTTTAAAAATTTTATATTTTTGCACAGATTCTCTTTTTTTATAAGCCCAGAATATCTATATTTTCTTAAGTGATTTTGAACATTTGTATTAATTTTATAAATGAAATCCAACACATGTTAACTGATACTGATATTTTTCACATCAGTATCAGTTAATATCTGCTGTTTACCATGTTACCAGTTGATTTTTAATCCCTGCTACCATTTAAATGCTTATCACTATTAATAAAACATATTCCTGTGATCTAATCATATATCAAAATAGTTTGCTTATTCATTTTCATTGCAAAAGTTACATTGTAACTAGTTTTTGATATGCGTTTTTCATTAAGAAGCTTCAGTCAAAGAACAGAAATGATCTATGCAATAAAAATTATATTCCTAAAAGTTATGTTTTAACTTAATAATATACTTTAACAAGAATTCAAAAGTGAATAGAAGATTAGATCCAACTCCAAGATTAAGTCTTTTCAAACTAAAAAGTCTGCTCTTTATTTTATTCAAATCAGATGTTAAAAAGCAATGGAAAAATATTCTGATTTAATATTTGCCATCAAATTTCCTCTAAAACCCTCACTTAAATGTTATTTAAAAGTTACCATAACATCCTATATTATGCATGACAGGCAAGACACAGGCAGATATGACTTAAGCCTTGCATAAGGCAAATAGTTGAGGCATGTAACAAGGAACAGCCAATAACAGAATAAAACATGTCCTTTATAATGTGAAGATTCATTTGAAATTATGCATGCTATGTCTATCAGTATATATAATTGTTCACTGCTATCTGTAATGCTGGACAAAAAAGAAAAGAAAAAAACCTTGTCACTTATTTGAACTGCACCAATATTAAAAGCACAAATCTCAATTTCTCATTTAACATTAAAAGAATTATTCAGTTTTTTTTTTTTTTTTTTTTTAATGCTTAAGTTAATGGATTTTGGATCACGGAAAGAAAAAAAGGAAAAGAAGAAGAAGAAATGTAGGATAGAAAGTGAGCAAAAGCCAAATGACATTTAATTAGATCTCAGATATTGTTATAAGGATAATAAATCATTTAAATGGAGACATGTTCCTGTATATCAGTAAAAGGTATTAAAAAACACTTATTGAACAGATCTAAAAATTTTACGATATTCTGATTTAATCAGAAATAATGACATACAGCACAGAGTGCCAGAAACGATATATAAAAAAAGAAAATCATTTGGAATGATTTTTATCATTAGCAAATATATTTAATATTTTTAGAATGAAAATCTCTTCACGCCTCTTTTTTGAATAACAAAATTCAATTAACTGACACGAATCTTTCAATAAAACTTTCCTCATGCTTCAGAAAATGAAAACACAATTTAATATATTTATAGCCATATTATTGCATATTAAATTAGATGTTGGTGACTGTGAGATGTAAACACAATATGGAAAACAGTAAAAATATATTTAATATTTAAACTCCAAAAAATGCCAACCAATCATAAAATTAAAAAAAAATTAATTATAAAAATTTTTTTTAATTTTCAACACCTTTTTTTTTAAATGAAAATATCAACTGCATCAAACAATTTTAAATTTCACAGATTCTTGAAGAAATACAAAATGCACAAATTATTCCTTAAAAAAATGTACCAAAAATTATTTTTCCCCTTAAAATATCTAATAAATGTTCAATGACATAAAATTAAATATTGTGAGAAGGGCAACTTGAACAAAACAAATAATATATAATTTTAAAATACCTTTCTAATTGCATTAAAAAGGAAAAATAAATTTATCAAAAATCTGGAGGTCAAAACAAAAAAAGATAGCAGAAGTGCGAGATCTCAATAGAAATACTCTATTTAAAAATTGGAATTTTAATAAATTATAATATATTTTAGTTTTTAAGGAACATTCTTCAAGGAGATGTCTTAATTTCTTGCTTGGTTTCAATAATAAGATAATTTGATTTTGGGTATACAAATTATATCCTATTTTTTGACACTTATAAACAAGTGTATCACTGGTAACAGACTTTTTATTACTTTTTATTTTACAGTCTCTTAACATATTTCATCCTTCACTCTTAATTTAATTCATCCTTACAAATATTAATAATCTAAAAATTAATATTTTTTACATTCATCTTTAGAAGGTGACATATTTTTGAAATCAGTTTTTACAAGAATGTAACAATCAACAATTAAGAGCTCCAAGGTTATTAAAATATAGTATTGTCACCAGAAATTAAGAACAAAATTTCTGATCTCTAGTATACAAAGAAATGAGTAATGATTTATTGTGTGATTTTTTTTATCACAAAATTCAATATTTAGAAACATAAAGCATGCAGAAATTAAAAAACATTGAAAATATCTTATTTTCATGTAACAAAAACTTTTTACTATAAATGAAGATTTAACTTTTTATTAATAAAAATTATTTAATAAACTATATAAACCTTTCATATGATTCATAGCATTTGTGAACAAAATTTGAGAAACAGCCTGAATTCTATACCATACAAACAATTCATAAGTTTTCATTTATGTAAAAATTGCAAAAATAATTCTTAAACGATAAGATTTTATTTTGCTTTTAAATAAAAATGATTTAATTGATCAAGTAAATAATAAAGAAACTTTCACAACTGACTTTTTGAAAACTCTTAAATATTTTTTTTCCAAGAAAAATCTGAAAATATGATAAAATGATGTGAATGAACATACTGGTTCCTTCTTTGTATCCATCCATATTTCAGCTTCATAAATTCTGTCAATGCTGATGTCTGGCTGTATGTTACTTGTACTTTCCACTTCATTCTCACTTCTTTCTCTGTTTCTCTGACGTTCTTCTTGAACAGCTGCAGAAAAAGAATAATCTTATTTTGATACACAAATGAAAAGTGCTAAACTTTATGCTTACAGTTACATCAGTATCCAAAATAAAAAATAGCATATGTTTACTCTAAAAATAATCCACTATTTCTAAGAGGAAAAATAATAAAATAAGAAAGGATGAAATATGAAAACTTCTGGAATGTTTGCCAAAAATATTATGAATAAATATTCACATGAAAAAGTTACAACTTCAAAGCACTTTAAAATAATAAATGGGGTTATTGGTAATTTTATTAAAACTCAACTGACAAAATAATGAAATAAAAATAAAACCATAACAAAAATAATCACAATTAAAAATAATTAAATTTTTAAGTCAATACAAGCAAAAATTCAAATAAAAACTAAAGGGAATATCTCCTCTGAAACTATCTCACACTTCCAAGTAACGGTACCATCAGTTTCCCTCGAGCATAAAAATTATAGGTCTTGAGCAAGACTATAAATGCCACAAGTGCAAATTTGAAATATATATATGATTAAATAATAAGCAGATTAAGCATAAATATATGACATTAAGTAAAAAGAATGCCCCAATTTAAAAAACTTGTTGTGCAATAAATAGCTGTTATATTAAACTGAACTATTACTGAAACATATATGTTTCATGAGGGAATACAGGCGAGTTTTCAATGCAATTATCACAGATATTCACTTTGCACTGCTATTGCTATATAATATACATTGAGTCAGCCATGGAGTTATTGTAGCATTTTTTTATTAAGACTAATGGTTTCAACTATGTTACAACCTTCAAATTACTGAAAATAAAGGATTTTTTAAATAATTTTTTAAAAACTCTCTCAAAACCGTGAATTGGGATCTGGAGAAATGAGAAACATGCTACACTAAGTTTAGTAAAAATTCCATCACAACCAATTTATGCTATCTAACAAAAGGAACTATATTGAACATATTCTAAATGTATTCTGAGCTTAAATATACTATCCCTTCAACAAAATACAACTAACTGTTGAACAGTAAGATTTGAAGTCAGAACATTTTTTTTCACACAACCTGTATTGTTATACATATTAATATAAGAAAACAAAATTTATAATTGAATACCTTTCAATAATACATCACCTTCACTTCCTTAAAAGGAAGGGAAGGGTAATTGCAAGCAAAAAGTTTACCTTCTCTTTTCATTCCCATAGCTAAACATTTCTGGTAGCGACAATATTGGCAGCGATTCCGTTGTCGTTTGTCAATAGTACAATTACGATCCTCTCTGCAGGCATAAGACAGATCTTTTCTTACAGTGCGCTTGAAAAATCCTTTGCAACCTTCACAACTAAAAACAGGAAGAAACATTATTACACCATGCATATAAAAATAGGCATACTGAAATTAGGAAAGTTGACAAAATAGTTAAGAAAATAAAACTTTAAATTAACAAAGTCTAATCCATAATTAAGTTTCATTTAAACAATAGAATTACATTAATTTCAAAGTGAAAAAACTTCAGAACTTAAGACTTGTATATTTTGTAAAAAGTTTGACATCAAATTAATTGAAAAGTATCAAATTTTATTTTTGATTAAAACATACATATATGAATGGTATAACAGTCATTTTTACTGCAATGAAAATGGGGTGAATGTAGAACATTCAAATTTAGAAGCCATTTTATTAAGCATTTAATCCTACAATCATTTAATTTGTAAAATTATTATGCAGTTTAAAATAATGAGATAACAAATAATAAGAAAATTCTGTTTTGTTTTATCTTTCTGCATAATGGATTATATAAACATTTTCCAGCATTTATAGAATTTTTCATTACACAGAATCAAGCGGCAAATTCTGTAAGCAAAGAAGAAATCACCAAATATTGAAAGAACGGCAAATATTTAACCCTTTGCACAAGAAAAAGTAATTAAATACATAATTATTCACCTAATACAAATATTTGTTTATTGTTCTAAAAAATAAATCTATATATAATTGTTTTATATTGAATTCCCCAATTTAATTAATCTGCATCTTCTTACTACTCTATAGGCATTTTTAATAATAAAAATTAAATAAAACATTAAAATGATCCACCATTTAGAATGGTAAGTGAGAGTCACCATCCGAGAGCAAAGGGTTAATTGTTAATAAAAACATGCAGAAATTTATTGATGAAGTGAACATTAATAAATTGTCAGAGTAATGTAATCACATATTACATCCTTTAGTTTCAGTATCATTATAGCAAAATCTGATTGGTTCTCTTATTAGTAATTTCTATTGGTTATTTCAAAGTTAATAAATATTACAAATATTTATTGGCTGTTTTCTCAATCCTCGCTGTCGCTTATATATGAATATTCTTCATTTTATCACAATAATGCTTCTGCTTTACATTTATACTACAATTTGTGCATATAAACCTATAATGTAAGAATTTGAACTTACAAATCTATAAAAAGAGTCATTATATTTTATTAAAATAAATACTAATACATATAATGCCAAAAACAAAAGTATTATGAAATACCAACCTGTAGACACCATAATGTTTTCCAGATGCTCTATCACCACAGATAGAACACAAATGCTTAGAGCCACATAGTGGATGATTGGATGGGTATTGTGGAGATGGGGGATTTTGAGGCTATAAATTTTTTAAAAAAAAATCATTATTAAAAATAATACAAACTAAAGTTTAGATTTACCCTAATTTATAATAAAAAAATTAATAATACAAACTAAAGTTCAGATTTATCCTAATTTATAATAAAAAAAAATTAACAGAAAAAAAGACAACAAAGAATTAAACAAAGTTAATTAAAAGAAATAGCAATATGGCGGATGCATAAAATTAAATAGGCTAAAGTATTCAGTTGCGAATTATTCTAAGCCTTTGTTATGCATGACTTATTTTTAAAATATTTTTATTGAATGCAAAGTTTAATTTACACATAAAAACAAAAAAAAAAGGGGGGGAAGAAAGAAAAATGATTAGTCCACAAATTTTACTTTTTTTTTCGTTCTTATTTTAATTAATTCACATTTTGAAGTTGAAAGAGAAGTTCAGCTTAATAAAAGAGTAGGAAAAGGCATTGTGAAAAGTATGGGATTTATGCAAGTATGTCATATTTCTGAAAATTCATGAGTTGGTTATTACAACTTTTGGCAATGGTGGAATAAACATTTTCTTGAAATTCTGAAGATATAAGACTAGAGAAGCAGTATTGAAATGAGAAAAAAGGAAAGATAGCAAGAATATGCTATTGTGCTCAATTATGTGAATTTTATATCGTACATATCAAAATTTTCGGTACTGTCGTTTATAACAATGACCAAAAAGCTGCAAGAAAAAAATTTGCCATTTTGACAATTTCAAACATCAAACTATATAGAATGCGATTCACACATTCAAAAATTTTCATAGTAGATAATAAAGCATGCAAGTATATTTTTATATTTTGGCGAAAAAAATTTTGGGTGCTTTCTGGTCACTATTAAAACCATTTTGGTCACCATTAGGTTTACATGCTTGTGAAAGTACAGACCAAAGGACGGTTAAATACCTCACAAATCTGGTTCCAAATTTGACAGGTATTTACATCTCGGATTTTAATTTGTATACAAATTTTATTGTTCTAGAAGTTAAGTTTATTTTGTGGTTATCATGTTAACTTATATACAGACAATTGCACAAACTTCTGAATAGATTTCGTTCAAAATTCGACAGAAATCTACAAATTTTGTGTACAAATGATATGCCAAATTTTATTCATCTATCTCAAAGCATTTTTGAATTGCCATGTTCACAGACAGACATAATTTTTTTTTTTGACTCGGGAAGGTCTAAAACATGGAGATTCATCAGAATCTTGAGTTAGTATATTTTGATTATTATTATTATTTTTTTTTTTTTTTTTTTTTTTTTGTACATGAAAAGTAAAACGTAAATTAGACAGAGTGAAAGTAAAAAGTTAATAAGATTGAGTAATTAATCAATAATAAATTCTATTAACCACATTCCAAGCAATACTTACAGATGAAAGCTGTGGATAATTGCTTCCGTGAATACTAGAAAATGTTGAATTTGCAAAACTGCTGGATACAGTAGAAGATGATAAAGTTGCGCCGTTACTCAATGATGAATTAGATAATGTATTATTCACAGCAGATGATTCTGGAAATAACAATTAAAAACAGCTTATACAACAATGTTTATAAATTTAAAAAAATTAGTTTCCTCTTTACATAAATAATACAAATCATAGAGTTTACTTAAATGTAAAACATGCTGTAGTCGACCTACCCATGACAAGACATGCTATCAGTACAGACACCCACAAGAATTTATTCTACACAGCTACTGGTTGTCCTGCATTTAAAAAATTCAGAATTTTATTTTTTCAAAATATTTGTCATAATTAGAATTTAAGACCCCAAATGATATAAATAATATATCAAATAAAAATAATTTCCTCTATTCTAAAAATTCAGTTTTCTTGATACAGTCAAACTTTGCTATATGATCAACTTTCCAGACCATTGATTACTACTGTTGAGATGCATTTTATAAAGTTCAATTCTCATTTAATTTTTCTATTTGCTTTTTTAAAAATACAATAGTAGTAATTCAGCAGAAATTTAAATAGAATGACTGATTATTAACAATAGTTGGTTAAATTTTTAAAGAAAATGGAGAGAGAAATTGCTCAACATAATGCCATGGTTTCCCTCTCTTTTGATATGAAATCAAAATTTTTGAATCCTCAAATTATAGGGGCCGATTCAATTTTAAGAAAATATGCAAACTTATAAATCTGTTTTCAGCTGAACAATTTAAAAAAAATTAAGTCGATTTGGCTACTTATAGCATTGAAAACAAATATGTTTGCATTGCTGTGCAAAATCCTAATTATGTAGAGGGTATGTAATTCTAGCTTTTCCTTGATACAGCAGATGCCGTTCCTTATTAACATTAAGGTATACTTCCGATGATCTTTCTGGAGGATCGTTATTAGATTGTATTCTAGTGAGTGTCGTGTATTTTCGCATTCATGTTGTTTTGTCATGTAAAATTTAGAAAATTAAATAACTGTTCCTGAAACTTATCTATTATTTTCATTTACCTCTTAATGTTATAGAGACTTGTTCCTCTACAATTAGTAGTTTACACAAAACACCACCAAGAATAATTACCATAAATACACATTATTATTTTTGAAATAAACATTTATTTCAGTCAAATTTTTATAAATATAATATTTGGAAATTTTATTTCTTATTCATTTAGAGCAATAAATGGAAATAACACATATAATAATTATAACATAATATTAGGGTGATTTACACCTTCTACTTAATTAGATGCCCTTTTATCTACTATCACAAAATATAATATAATTGCATAATTTACACTAAACATTTACACATTTAAAATTTACACTAAACCTTTTGAAGTCATCATAGAAGTAAAGAAGGGAGATAATTATACCCTTTCCTTTACTTATAATTAAATATTCATTTGCATCATAAGGAGTAAGGAATTGTGTATAATCATGATTCTAACATTTAAAATTATGTTGATAATAGAAGGGGTTGTATACATATCATGATGACACTTTATAATATCACCAGAAGTTTCAATTTTTACTTTTTGTGTATGATAATAACTTGTTGTTTATAAAAGACAAATTTGATACGAAAGTGTAACTAAATTTTAATGAGCATATACAGTCATTTTAAAATCATTTCCTGTCATAAAAACTTATTTAAAAGTTCTTATTTTTATAAGAGTTTATTAATCTAGATAGCTTACATTTCCTTTCAAATATTTTTCACCATTCCATAATGATTGTTTCAAATAAAATGTATACTATACAAAAAAATGTTGAATTTTAATAAATATTGCAAACGAACCCCATAGTTTCTAATCAATAGATACTTTGAATAGCATTTTTTTAAATAAAAAAAAATATATTCTCCCTCTTAAACAATACACTGAAGATACACTCCAAATTATCTAAAAAAAAATTTTTTAAGAACAAATATTTAAATCATTGTATTCGTAAACTAAGACCATTTAAGGCCCCAGTAGAGAAATGAACTAGAGTAGAGAACTCATAAAAATACTTCATATTGTGACAAAGTTTTTTTAAAAAATCCCGTATTTTTATTGATTTATAAATTATAAATATTTAAATCACTGTATTCATAATTAAGACTATTTTAAATAATAACAGAGAAAAGGTTGACTTTTAAAGATTCTTTATTTGATTACAATACACTTTTCCAAAAAAGTGGATAATTTTTAAATACAATTATACGAATATTTTATTTTATATTAAATACAAATAATAATAATAATTTTGAACATAATGGATAAATTTACAGCTTGGGAAGAATTCAAACTGTGAATTTGATCACTTCATAAATTTAAATTGAATCCCTCAGTATCATCAAACTAACATCTTGTTAATTTCTTTTTGAGTTAAAATTTTTAATATTCAAACATTTTATGAAGAATTTTTTTGGTATTAGCAAATAAAACATTTAATGTAAATTGAATATCTACCCTGGAATTCTTACTGGATATATCAATCAACAATGAAAATGAGAGGGGGAAAAATCATTGTTAAAATGATAAGATTGCTCAGCATTGTTTTACAATCCTAAAAAGGGAAAGGAAACATATAGCATTTCAGCTATATGTTTCCTTCATGTGGTAGTTTGCATAAAGGATCATTTTGAAATGCATTCAAAATAGATAGTTAACCATCTCATTGATGAATATAGTCAATAAGCTAACATGACATCTTTGATGATTAATCAATGGTTTCAGTAAATATCTTATTTTTGGCTTTTTTTTAGTGATTAATCACTGCTATGAGTTAATACACAATTACGAAATATAGTAAAAAATAGGCCATCCACTTAAACAGATCTATGTGAAATAAATGGCATTAGTAGTAGTCAACATGTTAATAAAACAAATTTTGTATGTATCTTTATATTTTTATTAAAGGAACAGAATTTAACTAATAGAAATTTTTTCAAAGAAGCCTTTGTTAATCCAACTTTTAATTTCCTATTAAAAAAATTAGAAAGCATCAGATGCAAATATTAAATAATATATCTGATTTTTTCAACTGAAAATTAAACTGCAGTTTAAATTAAAACATTCAAACTTTGCTTTATATTATGATGTTCAAAAACAAATGTAAAACCCTAAACTTCGACAATTTTATTTTTCATTGGGTGCAAATATTTTGTTCAGATCTGAACATATATAATTATACAACATCTTCTGATTTATTAATTGCAATAAAGATAAGTGCTTTGTCTACTTAGGTAAAACAATAAAAAAATTCTCGAATTTATTATGAGTGTTGTATGAAAAATTAAATAAAGTAGTTAAAATCTAATAATCTTCCACTCATTTAATATTTCTAAAAGTGTTATGAATATAAAAATTTTATATTTTTTTATTGTATTTTGCTCATGTAAGAAATGTTGCTCAACTATAAAATACAATGTATTTAAAGTAATTCCCACTTCTTTTTTCAAATCTAAATACACTTCTGAGTGGAATCTCCAATATAGAAATAAAATAGTAGAATCAGATTATTTAAAACTGAATTGCTATTCGAAATTCTTTTAACTTCTGAAATATTTTGTGTATCTGCATTAAACAGTACATCTTTTTTGGGGGGAATAGAAAATATAAAATCATGAAAGTATTGAAAAATACATTATTTCTATTGAAAAGTAAAAAAAAAATAAAAATCAAAGAGTATTTAGATTAAAATCATACGTACCAGGAAAGAATTCAGAAGAATCATCTTCAGAAAAATCAGCCACTAAGGAAGGAAAAAAAATTAAAAGTATTAATAATTATTGAATTAAATTCTAAAAAAAAAAAACATTGAATGTTTACTAAAAAAGTTTGAAATCTATTGTTTTATAATAAATATTATGCATCACGGTTTAATTGGTTGGTTTATAAAGTATTGATATCATATTTAAAATATCAAATATATCATATTATGCATCACATTTAAATTGGTTAGTTTATAAAGTATTGATATCATATTTAAAATATCAAAATTATACATGAATCATACAGACTGCAAATTTAATTTCTAAAAATCAAGATTAATATCTTCATGCTCAATTTCTAATATAAAATAACTTTAAATTGAATCTATAAACTTACGTTTTGATCACTAATAAAAAAACTCTTAATAAATCTTGAAAAGTATAACACAGTTTTAAACACCATTAAAGATATTTATATTTTTAATTAGATATCATTTTTTGGCAGTATAAAAGAAAATGTATTAATCAATATGCACATAAAGTGCATGAATGAAACAGATGACTAACATTGAATTAAAGTATGCTAAGCAGATAGTAAAGTATTCATGTTATTTTTTCATGGAAGAAAATAGGTTAAGTAAATTAAAATTTGTGTTTTAAACTAAAATTTTCTTTACATTAATAAATTATACAGAAAATAGGAAAAGAAGATATAAACTTTGATATTCTCTTAAAACCTCACAGTGGAGCTAATATTAAAAAAGTTAATAAACAATTTAAATCAAAGAGTTATTTTAAAAGATTTAAAAATACTGAATTAAAGGGATTTAGCTTTTGGTAGTAGCTTGCATAGCATTTGGTAGCAAATTAGTATTTTACAAAATTATTTAAATTCCACATGAAAATAATGACTATAAATATTTTGAAAATGTTTTTAATTATATAAGAATGTAATTTTTCTGCAAATTACATATATATATTAGTTAACTTTCAAAATAAATTTAAAATTTCATTTTATAACAATTTCTCTCATTATATAACAATTTCTTTGTCTCATGAAATTAAACTCATAATACTCAGATAAATTTTTCCCTCTCAAATTTTTATTTCCAAGTTATGTTAATTTAATAATACAGTATAAGAACTGCATATTTTTTTAATGAATACACTAATAAAATAAATAAAATATTAATTTATTAGTTCACATTTACTAATGAAATAAATGGCAAAGACATATTATTCAACAAAATAAAGCTCAAAAATCACATATTAAAGTATATTTATTTTTCGGTCTATATTTATTTTTAGAATTTATAAAATATTTTTCGCGTATAAAAGTAGTTAATAGGAATAAAGTCTATTCGCGTTTTTTCAACAAACTGGCTTTGAGCCAAGTTCTTGAGAATCAAAGAATACTAAAAAAAAATTATACGTACTATTTCTATACATTACGAAGACGAAATAATAACAAAGTTTTCCACAGCTGCAAAGAGATAACAATTAAAAGGTTGAAGTTAAAATACACGCCATCTTTTGCAACTCTGGCTTATCTTTTTACCTGTACAAAGGGCATCAACCTATAAATAAGACATTAAAACTGGAAACAAATTTTATAATTTTTTTACAATATCAGAACAAAAAATATTACTCTCTAAAACAAAATTAAAATAAAAATTAACAAAATTAATATACACTGTCTTGAGCAAAATTTTACCACTGAACTTACTGTTATATTTATGCAGTTTGAAAGATCATTCACCTTACAACGATTATTTTGCAATCGATTTCAAATGGAAATGATTTGAAGAATATCAAAGTAGCATTATGTACAAAATATCACAACTTACTCCTTTCCACATCAGTCATACTCCAATTTATAAAAAATGATCATCCGAAATTTTATTTCAATGTTTTGATTAGAAACGCGCTTTTTTGTTCCCGTATGAATAGAAAATGAAGAAAATACAAGACACATCTGTCAACACATCTGTTGCCATTCAACTCACGAAATCTTATAACAAAAATCTACATTTTTACTTATCCCAAATCGTTTGATTAAAAAAATGAATGAAACATACAAATTTATATTGAAATTTTTAAACATTTTTCAAATTGAGAACATTACTCAAAATCATTGGCAGTCCAATAGGTAGTGCCATAATCCCCTCATACCAATACTGTATTGTCTCGCATTACACACATTCATATCGATGAAAAATGGAAGATGTCAATGCATAAAGTTATTAGACATGATGCAATTAAATTTGCCTCCATTTCCCTTGATTATTTTATTTTTAAATTGATGAATTGTAATGGAATTATCATTCTGTAATATTCATACGACTGTTAGTGGCTCATCAAAGTATTAGAAAACAATTGTCAGATTTCGAAATGCTTACTTCAATCTTGATCCATAGATCAGTAAGATGCCAAGGAAAGTAAAAGAGCACATTTATCAAAAGTCTAAAATATATATATATTTTTCTCATGGCATATGTATTTAGCAATAACTTTTAGTCTGACATTAACATTTTGCATAAAAAGATTTGCTTCCAGCTTTCGAATCAGGAATCTTAATTTGATCGAAAGTCTCTGTCTAACGCCAAATAATTCACCATGCGGTGTTACTTCATAGCTCATTAACTCATAAAAAATTCTCTATGTTTACGTAACAATTTTTTATGAATTAATTTTTTTTTTACATTCATGTATTTTTTTAACAATTAAAACGAACGAGCAGCAACAAATGACAAAAGCTACGGTATAGATTTATTCCTTGTGAAATATTCATACAAGTAAGCCAACATGTAATGAAAACGTCAGCATATCCCTCCCCCAACATCCGATTGTTTATAAAATAAGTCTGACAAGAATAACCGCATGAGATTTTTTTTCCAAATGCAACGCTGAATGATAGTCAATTATTCTTATTGTTTCTTAAATTAATAGTTAAGTTAAGAAGTCATATGGATTCTGTAAAACAAAATGGAATTTTTCTAAGACAGAAAGAATCTACGAGATCTTTTATGGAGGCTTTTAAAAGAAGGCTTCTAAAAAGAAAGCCCATAATACCAGATATGGAGCCGAAAAGCATGTATCTGAAAGCCGATCTTGCAATGCAAGACATAGAGTTGGCAGACAAGTTGGATGAAATGGCTCTGGAAGTAGATCGGTTTAAGAAGGAATTATCACAAGGTACTCAAACAATTCAATTGCAAGCTAATCGTACACGAAATGATGGCATAATGTGGCAAGAGCGACTCAAATTATTCGTACATACCCTTGAAAACTTGCAAAAGACAAAGTCAAAAATGGTATCAAAAGTAAATATACTGAACCCTAATCAACTTGATAGCAATGTCATTAGTCACTGTGAGGAACTCAAGGAGCGTTTTACTTCGCTTAACCTCAACCGAACCAAAGAGGTTTTCGACGATTTTAAAATATGCGTTGATTGCAAGCAATTTAAATCTAACGAGTTAGAAATAACCATCAAGGACGGATATGTTGTGCTTCAAGGTAAGCATGATGTAAAACTTGATGAGCATGGTTTGATCAAGCGTGAATTTACTCGCAGTTGGCGTATCCCTAAGGACGTAGAACAGGAGAAATTTAGCTGCCTTTATGACCAATATGGAATCTTTACTATACGAGCTCCTCGTAAACCATCCTCGATTACAATCCCTATTCAGACTGAAAAACTGCGGGATATGGAATTGCATGAAGGTTAAAAAAATCGTTTCTAATCCTAAATATATAATCAAAGTTCTAATTTTCTGATGTATTGCTTATTTTAAAATATTTCTTTGTCCAATGTTTAATAAAGAAATTTTTCTTCACATGCACTATCAATTCTTTCCTCATAATAGTTCTTGCCGAATTGACTAACCATATTTTCATACCTTTGCTTTGTTATACACAAGTTCCCTATTAGTACAATATATTGAACGGCATCTAAATGATGTTTTCGATATGCTAAATACCATTCAAAATCGAGAGAATATGTTACAACACTATTGGATATTTCGTGCTAATAGGTTCATTGAATAGTCTACTCCAAGATAAATGTAAATATGTCGGTGAACTAAGAAAATTCATTTGACATCGGTCTCGAATCCCATAAGATACTTTACAAATCTGCTGCAATATTTTCACGGTATTGCACAGTATTTAAAACGTAGAGTATCATCGTGAAAAATTCCGTGTAATATCTTTGCTTTAATAGGGAATGTATTAATACAATCGTCAATGTTTGTTGCAGAAGCAAGCGATACACGGTAGTGACTATGGGAAGAGAAGTTCCCAAGTAGCATATCCTCTTTTACAAAATTGTACGATATCATATTATAGCATTTAATATTCAACAATACTTTGCAATATTGCGAATATTGTTTAATATCGTATTGTACTACTAGGGGTATAGGAGTACTAGATACCAGGCTTGAGAACACCATGGGAGCAAAAAATTAGTGTCTGTCATTTAAAACAAAATACCACAAGGGGATGAAAAAATACCATGCCGCGGGCGCTTTTTACACTTGTTAAATCAATTAAGGCGATTAGAGGATGAAAAATATTTCGGGTACCAATCATTCTCGCTCGACATTTTATAACTATATTTTGGAATGTAGACATTTTAATTAATTTTTATGGTATGTCTTCTTTCAGTAAGGAATTCCAATAGGTGTAAATTTTTAAAGACAAGTTTCTTGTTTTATTTCAAATTTTACTTTTTGTAATTTCAAGTACATAGGCTGCAGGAGATGGATTTGAAAGTATTTAACCACTACTTGCTTGCTTGAATTAGATGCATTTTAGTACTTCTACTTAGTTCGAGGTAATTAGTAGCAGAGAAAGAACTGATGTTCCATTGGTGCATCATTCGAGTAGAAAAAATGTTGCTTAAAAGTGCTTAAGGTAGAAATTGAGGTAGTTTTTTAGATGCAATTTAAATTTCGAAGAGGTTATGGAGGTTTAATTGGCAAAGTCCATTTAATAGTAAAATATGGAAAGGCAAATTTTACATTGCAGTGGGAAAAGTTAATTTGTTCCTTAATTGTGGGATTTTCATGAGTTTTGAGTTGATTAAAAAAATTTCTTGAAAGATATTTGATGAAATTATCAAGCTTTGAAGTTTTAAGATCTCTGTGTAAAATATTCGGGATTAACCAGTGGGCATTGGTAATGACACGAATTATTTTATTTCGTAAAACTTGAATTTTGTATTGGTTAGTTTTAGCAGCGAGTCCCCAAATTTGTGCAGCATAAGTGAGGATAGGTCTTAAAATTTGTATAACATTTTAAATTTGAGTGAAAGGGGGAGGGGTGATTGCCAATGACTGGGATAAAGAGGTGAACTTTAGCCCAGAACTTCTTTTTGCTATTGTTGATATGACTTTTAAAAGTGAGTTTATTATCTAGAATCAAGTTCAAGGTATTTCGCTTCTTTTTCCCAAGACAGATTATCTTCAAAGAATGCGAGTGTAGGTAGCGGTTTCTTTAGCTATCCTTTCCCGAACATGACGGCATGAATCTTTTCCGTATTGATGGCAATACGCCATTTTATTCACCACATTTCAATGCTAACCACTACTGATTATCGAGTCTCTCCTAAATACTAATCAGGGCTCGCAACTGGAAAAAGTTGCCGAATAGAAAATGATCTACAAATTTCAATAAAAGCATTTTTTAGCAAATATAGTGAACATTTTTTTCTCGCTATATCTAAGAAAAAAAATTGAATAATCCATGATATCACAGAATAAATTTGCTTATTGAAGAAATTTATATAAAATTGACTGTTATTTTATTGGACACTTTGCATACATTCTATATTTATGTAATTATTCTGCATTTTTCTGTAATAATGCAATTTAAATGCTTTGAAATGTTTTCGCGATTATTAAACATTTCAATATGAAAATTAATGTTTATAAAATAAATCTTACATGGATATTTCGTTTAGGAATGCTAATTACAGTTTAACTTTCTTATTAACCCAAACGTTTTAGCGCCACATTGAGTGCACATGGCCAAAACCGATACGAACAAAAGAAGGGCTTGGTGCTAAGCTGATTTGTGGAACCTCTAAACAAATTTAGTAGAACGAAATATGTTTATAGTACTTCACTATTTATAACATTGCATAAATTGAAATAATTAGTGCTTAAGAAACGCATGAAAATTATGAATAATTTAATTATTTTTCAATATTTTAAATGCGAACTATAAAAACCAGTGGGAGTGTTCTCTTCAAGATTATCTCAAATACTCTCCAATAAAAGTGTTATCCCCCACCCCTAAAAAGCGCCTTGTATGGAATTGGCATTCAATAGTTATGAAATATTATCTTTTGGCGTGAATTTAACATTCTTTTTGAAGCTATCGTTGGACCTTGGCGAGTTTTTAGTGATTAATTTCTGGCAAATACTATTTCCTGGAAGTCAATAGTATCCAGAAATCGAATTTGTGCTTCAGACGCATTTTCCCCAACAGATTGAAACAAAAATTTGACCCAAAACAAAACTTGTTTTTGCATAATCATATACCAAATTTGATAAATTGAAGTCATTCCGCTTTTGAGCTGTTGCATTTACATGTTTTTGAAAGTACAGACAGAGGGACGGTCAACAAGTAGATGGATTTGGCTCAGAATTTAAAAGGTGTGTACACTATAGATCTTAAATCTGTGTACCGAATCTTATCTATCTAGCTCTTTTCGTTTTGTAGTTATCGTGTTAATTTATATTTGAACAGCCGAACAGACTGACAAATTTTCTTTGTATGGATTTTATTCAAAATTTTGCAGAAATCTACACATTTGGTATAAAAATAGTATTCCAAATCCGTCATCCGTCTAATTCAAAGCGTTTTTGAAACACGGGCAGGCAGACAGACAGACATTTCAAAAAATGTGTTTTTCGAACTATGAGATGTCTAAAACATGGAGATTCGTCAAAACCTCGAGTTCGAATTTTTTAACGA
Organism: Argiope bruennichi; assembly: GCF_947563725.1. Taxonomy (NCBI): domain Eukaryota; kingdom Metazoa; phylum Arthropoda; class Arachnida; order Araneae; family Araneidae; genus Argiope; species Argiope bruennichi. The sequence continues at coordinate 114,215,281 of NC_079156.1, forward strand.
TTACAATATTTTCTCTATGCTACATGTAAGAAAAAGTGAAAATAATGGTGACATAAACTTCTAAGGTTAAATTTGATATGGAGTTATTAGAACATGAAATTTTTTATTTCATTTTCTTACATGTTTTATAGAAAAAATGCGTTAATAATATTAACTCATTGCGTACGGGTCTCGAGATTTCTCTTCTTTGCAGGCTGAACGTTGTGGCAAGGTCACGAGATATCTCGCTTTCATGTTTTTACGGCAAAATCGATGCATAACTAACCAGAGACAAATATTTAACACATTAAGGTCCGCAAAGAAATCTGTAAGACATATGTCTGGGATAATACGTTTTCGGACAAAATTATACTACGTCGTTTAGGATTAAAATCATCATAACTTGGTTGTTTATGAAGCAATAACAGACGGGTCCACAACACGAGAAAACTCGTGAACGGTCCTTAATGTCTTAAAACAAGATACTGCTTCAAATCGTGCCGAACACCATTGCATAAGGGAATATGCTTTACCAAAATCACACTCTAAAGCATTATTCAAGTCTGTAAAAAAAAAATAATAGTTAAAATTAAAAAAAAAATTGCACAATAAATAGATGTATAAATTATATAGTAATATTTAAGAATACTTTATGTAAATATAATACCAAATGCAAAATAAAAATGTGCATCTATGCATCCTATTGCTTGACAAGCATGCTTTCCGGAACGTTGTGCAGGCCCTGGAAGCACGTTGAGTGCGCAAGACAGCCGTACGTAATGTGCAAACGTCAGTCAATTTTTTAATTCTAATTTGAATCCCAAAGATAAAATGCTACAAGAGGTAAATTGTTCTTATCTAATTGATACTGGATCTAGAGTAATTTTTCATTATTTTCTGTACTGTATTAAGTTTCAAAGCATTCGATTTCAGTTGGACTGGTAATCATGAAATATCCAAAAATCATATGATAATACACAGAAGCATGCATATTCGGATTAAAATAAAACCAGCGAGAGGGGTCTGGAAGAAACTTTCTAGCATCTCCTTAGTAAAAATATTCTCCCTCTTCTTCGTATAAAAATAGTGAACCTTAAATGGGACCGTGAACCCCACTGGTTTTAGGTTCCAAGTCCCGCAAATGTGAGTTTTATGCTTTGTACTATAGCGAAGAAAACCGAACGTGTATTATCATCACATCACCTTATTTTAACCGATTGAAGCAAAATTTGACACAGAAATGCAATCTTTGCATCAAGTACAGAATTTCATTTACTCGTATTTTTGAGATATCACTCTCGTATGTATGAGAATGAATAGATCAACAGACAATCAACTCTTTGGTGGATTTTATTCAACGTTTGATAAGATGGCTGCACTTTAGATGCCAAATCTGTGTATTAAAGTGTGTATTATCTAAGTTATTGCGCTTTTGAGATATCGCATTTACATGCATGAAAAAGTATAGCTGTACAAACGATCCATTCTTTTATGGATTTGGTTAAAAATGTCTACAGATCTACGCTTTAGATGCTAAATCAATGCACAAATTTTATTAATTTAGCTCTTTAATTTTTCTAAATACAGTGCTCATTCGTATTTGGGCAGGCAGACTTAACCTGATTGGAATTCTTCGATTAAACTCTGGCTTACGGATAAAAATATACGAAACTCGAATTTGTGTTTTAGACGCGTTTTCCCCAAACAGTTGAAAGAAAAATTTACACAAAACTATACTTAAATTTACAAAATCCTATATCACATTTGATATATTTCATTGTTGCGTTTTGAGTATCACTTTTACATCATTCTGAAAATATAGACAGACAGACAGACAGTTAACTCTTTGTTGGATTTGGCCCAAAATATGATAGATGTGTACATTATGGATGTTAACTCTGGTACTGAATTTTATCCATGTAGCTCTTTTCGTTTCGTAGTTATTGTGCTAACTTATATTCGAACAGCCCAACAGCCCAACTTTTTCTGAACAGATTTCGCTCAAAATTTGATAGAAATGTACAAATTTGATTAAATATGAAACTTCATTTGTTTAGCTCAAAGTGTTTTTGAGTTAGTTTTATCTTCGACAAACAGACATTTTCCAAAATTATACTGTTGGAATCAAAGATATCTAAAACATGAAGATTCGTTAATATATACAGTGGCTCAAAAAATTGAGAGTACACCTTAGTTTTACTTCATAAATCCGACTTTCAATATAAATAACACATTACCGGGAAGTGCAAACATGATTTTATTTTTACACATAACAAATGGTTTAATTTAGAGTAAAAATAAAGAAAAATCAACGAAAAATTTCTAAATTGAAAATTTTTAGAAGCATTTTAAATAAACATACGCAGAATTTTGCCTCAAAAAATTGAGAATACACCAATGAAATTTTTGCAATATCACGCATAGAAACAAAGTGTCACTATTAAATTGCATGTCTTTGGGCTCTTATAATGGTCTCTAAACGTCATGGTACCGATTTGACCCATTTTTGGTGGTATTTGAAGATATTTTACCCCATTCTTCTTGCACCACTTGTTTTAAATGGTTTTTGTTTCTAATTTTGTGTCTTTGAACCCCTTTTTTGGGTATGGTCCACGAATATTCAATGGCATTGATGTCGGGGTACTGTGGTGGTGTGTGTAACTGCTATTTACAATGAAAAAGACACCACATTTTGAAGTTATGTGTATTCTGTTTGGGGTCGTTGTCTTACTGGAAAATGAAATTTCCATCTAAACCCAAATGTTTAGCACTTTCCTTTAGATTGCTGCGAAGTATATCCAAGTAAGCCGTGTTATTTATAATGCCATCTACAAAAATTAAATTTCCTATCCCGAATGAAGCCATGTAACCTCAAATCATCACGGAGTCACCATCATGTTCAACTGTAGGACGTAAATTTTTTGGATACAAAGCACTATTAAGCTTTCTCCATACCGTAAGATGGTTGTCACTGCCAAACATGTTGAGGTTTCTTTTATTACTAAATATAGATTTCTTCCAAAGATTATTGGTCTTCAATTGATGAGTTTTTGCAAACTTCAAATGCTTTTTCTGAATTTGCAAGCTGGTGAACGGTTTCTCTCTAACAATGCTACTTTTATATCCAGCGTGTTTAATGGCATTTAGCACAGTTTCAGCATTTACACTTCTGCCTATGATTTGAAAACTTTCTGCAACAAGTTGGATGAACCATATGGTAGCAGCAATCTAAAGGAAAGTGTTACAAATTTGGGTTTAGATGGAAATTCCATTTTCCAGCGACAACGACCCCAAACAGAATGCACGTAACGTCAAAATATGATGTCTTTTTCATTGTAAACAATAGTTACACACACCACCACAGTACCCTGACATCAATGCCATTGAATATTCTTGGGGGGTACTCGAAAAAGTGGACAAAAATACAAAATTAGAAAACAAAACCCATTTAAAACAAGTGGTGCAAGAAGAATGGGGTAAAATATCTTCAGATACCACCAAAAATGGGTCGAATCGGTACGATGACGTTTAGAGACCATTATAAGAGCCAAAAGACATGCAATTTAATAGTGACACTTTGTTTCTATGCTTGATATTGCAAAAATTTCATTGGTGTATTCTCAATTTTTTGAGGCAAAATTCTGCGTATGTTTATTTAAAATGCTTCTAAAATTTTCAATTTAGAAATTTTTCGTTGATTTTTCTTTATTTTGACTCTAAATTAAACCATTTGTTATGTGTAAAAATAAAAACAAGTTTACACTTTCCGTTAATGTGTTATTTATATTGAAAGTCGCATTTATCAAGTAAACGTAAGGTGTACTCTCAATTTTTTGAGCCACTGTATATATATATATATAAACGAATCTTCACCTCCAGGTGCCGGTGTGTCCATGCATAGGGGTAGCGCATCTTCTCCGTGATCTGGCCGTCCCGGGTTCGAATCCCAGTTCGGGCATGGTTGTTCTTGATCTGTGTTCTATCTGTGAGGTGTGTGAATGTGCTCCCTTGTAAAAAGAGGTTGTGCAAGCGAATGTCTGAGTTTCATCTTCATATGAGCTAGAAGTCAGACTTCTGCCCTCGGGTGCTCAGGGGATCTTATCCCTCAGAAGCTACTGCACCCTCTTTCCGTGGTAACGCGGACACGACATCATCATCATTATTCCTCCAGGTTCGAATTCCGCAAGTAATGGCGTTGAAGGCAAAGCAAATTTTGCCTCTGCTTTTCTTTTTCCAATTTTAATAACCGGATATCATTATCGATTTCAATAAGCTTTTATTTGAGCAATTTTTAAATAAGAAACATTTTGAAAAACTGAAATAACAATACATTTAATTGTGGCTAATGTTCAAAAGAACTGGTTTCAGATCTTGCATGAAAAATATTTAAAATTTGTATTTTAAATCAATTTTAAATAAAATAGCTCTAAAAATGTAAAACTTTTTAATACCTATACTCTAATACAAAATTCGTTGGTGTTGTTAATTTTTTAGTAAGTCGGTGGATTTAAAAATAACAATAAAAACAAAGTAGACCAAACTATTCTGCTATATAATTTAAATAACTATATTCAAATTATATAGCAGATGAAAATAAAATTCTAAGAATAAAATTCCGAAGTCTAATCAATATTTGATTTTAATTTGAATGAGTTCTTAAATGAGTTTGATTTTAATTAGAATGAAAAACATATTTGCAAAGGAAAAATCCAAGTTCGTTAAATTTGAATTTATCTCCTTTTTTTTCAAAACATTACTGTTGCTATAAATGTAGAGCCTTTTATGTTGTTGTTGTTTATAATGGCACTTGCCATGGACAAGCTCGTTGACGAAGGGAGCTTCTCTTGTTTTAGTAGCGCCAACTAGGGCAAAAAGTACGTTTTATCTACTCACGCATCACATTCGCTTACACAACCCCTTTTTACAGGGGGGACACATTCACACATCTCACGGATAGAACAGATGAAGAATAACCATGCCCGAACCGGGAGTCGAACCCAGTACGTCCAGGTCACGGGGAAGACGCGCTATCCCTATGCCAGGACGCCGGCACCTTGTATGTTAATATAGTAATCTACTGCCTTTGAATCATAAATCTCGATTTGAACCTAAACTATTATAAAATATGACATAGAATGCACCATTAGAATACATCATTAACACTCTTAACAATCATACAGCGTTTTCTTGAAACATTTTTATAATAATTTAACATCTTAATCATTCACTGGTTAGTCATTATTAAACATAAAATATTAAGGGCAATCTGAAAATTTTTAAATTTATGAACAAGTTTGAGTATTAAAAGCTATTGTATAGATTAATTCAAAACATATAATGTCCCGGTGGTCTGGTGGTTAAATTTCTACGAATGAACAAGAATATCGTAAGTCCGAACATCGCCTCAAAGATCATCTGCGTATACCGCTTCTGTTTATTAAATACACAGAACGATCGAAATTGCAGTAGCAATCAAATAAGTATCCTATAGTCTGATAGAGAATGTAATTTAATTGTCTTAATATCTTTTTTTATCAACACGAAGGCTACTTTAAGAAGGGCCTTTTAAATTTATCTTGCGGCTACTTGACGAAGACATCCAAGACAGAACCATTTTTCCAAACTTCCATGCCAAGCATAAAGAAGTACGTTTACCTGAAACATCAAAATAAACGAGCACTAGACTCATATGCAAGATAGCTAAAAAAAAATGAGATATAATGTTTTCTGTGTTCAAATATTTGTCATAAATCCTAGATCTTACCACAAGGGCACCATTTCTTTAGTGTAATTCAAAAATCTGGAAAATTCGATACTGCCTGGGTATTTTCTTCATTATTGGGTCAATATCCAAAAGAAATCCGGTTCAAAATGATTCTGTGAAGCTTTAAAACATGACATTAATATGATTCGAATCAAGCCAAAACAAACTTTATTAAATTATTCACTTTTTTCAACCAATCAAGTAAGGCAACCAACCAAGATCGCTTCAGATCTGTTAACTATAAAACAAACTAGCCTAGAGATAAAGCTGCAAAATAATTATTTCTAAAATTATAGTAAATATATCTAATGGATCAAATCTTAAAAGATAGCTCCTTTGCAGGAGAGGGTACACCGCCAGAGACATCGGAATTGGATATCACTATAGATCGACTGAGAAAAGACAGATTCCTGGTGAAAGACAAAGAAATGTTGCAGAAACTTGAACAGTTAGTTTTGGATGAATATCAGAGTAAGCAAGCACAATCTCGTGGTACCCAAACTTTCGGTGGGCGATTCCAGACTCCAATGGATGATTTGATGTGGAATGAACAAATGAAATATACGAAACGTTCACTCGAAACCTTGATGAGCAACAAGTCGAAAACTACAAGAAAATCGGGAAAAAGCATTGCCGACTATTTTGACGCAAATGCTACATATGATACTTTGTCATCGGAAATCAAAGACCGTTTCACGACACTCAACCTCAAACTTATCAAGCAGACCCCAGAAGATTTTAAAATCTGGGTTGACTGCAAGCATTTCAGGCCTAACGAAATAAAGGTGGTAGTCAAGGACGGTTGTGTCGTCGTTCATGCCCAGCATGATGTGAAACTTGATGAGCATGGCTTAATCAAGCGTGAATTCAAACACTGTTGGACACTCCCAGAGGAAGTGAAGTCTGAGAAACTTAGCTGTCTTCTCGACAAATATGGTATCTTAACCATACGAGCACCTTGTAAACCAACCTCTATTATTGTTCCTGTGCAAACTGAAAAACCTCGGAGCCTGGAATCGTATGACATTGAAACCACATATGAGTAATATCTTGTCTTACGGGTTCGAATGTATCAATTTCAATATATGTGTACATGTATTGTAACTGTTTCGGTGTTCTAATAAATGGCGTATTTTCTTTTTTTGTGTTCTGGTAATTGTTCTTGCTGCATCTCGTTCTGAAACTGGTTGCAATTTCATCGGAACCTTATTTTGTTATTGAATATTTTTTAGATTCTTAACTTGTTGTGCTGTTCATTTCTGAAGACAATTTTTGAGTCTTGAAAGATTCGTTTAAATTTTATTACTTTAATTTTGTATAATTGACTAAAGTAAAATCTCGGAATTGAACGGATTCTTAAAGTCAACTGTAGCGATGATAAAACAAAATCCTGTAGTGATATTTCGGACATTCAGGTGATTTTAATTTATTGCGCAGGTAGCACAGCATGTTACACAATATTATGTGATATTATAATATTCTATGTTCAATAACATTATATAATATTGCGAATATTGTTTAATATGATACAATATTGTACAATAAACGAGTGCTACAAGGGTGACATAGAAAACTGGTATTGAAGGTGAAAGGATGGGAAGGGGATTAACTAGTTAATCTAGAAAGTAGGAATTCAATAATTGTCGGAATAATCAGTGAGCCGGGGCTGATTTATCTTTATGAAAGTCTTCTTTATCATTGTCTATTATTGCAGACTTTAAAATAAAAAGGCACTGCTTAGGATTCATAAAAAAAGTAAATCGTCGGAAGAAAATTCGCAGGGAAATAACATCTCCATTGGGATGCATAAAAAGTAAAGCGTAAACAGAAAATTCGCAAGGAAATAAAATGGCTCCTTTCTCAAGAATTAGTTGAATCTGATTCATGTTTGATGCTTCCATAAAGTATGAATGTTAAGTGGATAGGGTTTATAGTATCGATAGTTATTGTTTAGAATTTGTTCTATTTATGAATTCAGGTCTAATATTTTGAACAAACTTGTGACGGGTCATATTTTTTATAAACGTTTCTCGTATGAATACATGTTTCTATTCAATTGTTTTATTCTTTCGTGAATAATTACTTTAAAGAACAAAACTAATTTCTTCAAAATATAATAGTTGAATATTTTGGACTTTAAAATCAACTGACAGGGAAGTTATAGAAAAAAAATTGAAAATAAATTCTAATCTCTAGTCCAAAACATCATAACTTGATAATGTGAAAAGGACTTGCCTATCTTATGCTCGGCTCATTTATATCACTTGCACATCATCGTTTCTAAATAAAGGTTAACTTCTTGCAAATGCATACAAAAAGCAAGATACTTCAGTTAAATTTGGTAAAAGTACCTAAGCGAATCTTAAAATACTTTTAAAATATAAATTTACTAATTTTTTTAATTATGGAATATGCTTTCACGGTATAATCTTTAATCAAACTGTGAATTTCCACAGCGGTGAAAATTTATGGCATAAGCTCTTGCCTAGTAAATTTTAAAATCAATGAAAGAGTTACCCAGAAATAAAATTAGTATCTATGTAAAGTTAATTGTTTATATTATAAAGTGACATAAATTGGTTTCTATGCTTTTATATTGTTTAAAGGAATTGAGGAAAATTTGTAGTATTTCTCGTGTATAAAGTGAAAATATCGATTCCATTTTAAAATTCAGATTTCAAAATTTTAATGAATCTGTACTTTTCGGACTTCAGTGAGTCTGAAAGATATATTTTTGGAAGTAACATCAATCTAACTAGGAATACGATAATACAAAATGCTTCAACTAGATAGATGAAATTTGGTATTCAGTCTCTACTCCAAATTTCCACATTTCTATCAAATTTTAAAAGAAATCAGTTAGAGGATATCCTTCTATTCGGCTGTCAAAGTATAAGTGAGCACTATACTAAAAAACTAAGAAGCTGGATAAATAAAATTTAGACTGTGTAAAATTTGGTACCAGATCCTTTAAGAGGTTGACAACCTGCCAGTCTGTACTTTCAAAAACATGTAAACACAATAATTCATATCCTTATTGACTTAAACAAATGCAACATAATATGTGATTCTGTGTCAAATTTTGGTTTTATTCAATCGGAAATGAATGGAAAAATGGTTGGAAAAATGCTTCCAAAATATTTTTTTGGTACATGTATATTAACTGCATTCCAGTGATTACTAGTCAAAGACCGTACTCTAGTAAGTTTCTTCGTAACTTTATTTGCCATGTGCCATTGGCAAACAAATCTTACTAATCGCCCTTTGAAAATCAGCTGATTCACCGACGATATTGGTTGTATTTTATTTTCATTAAATGGATATTTACTTGGATTTAACTCATTAACTGTTTTATTTTCTATGCTGTCGAAACAGACGCCGCCCTTTGTTTTTGAAATGTGCAATCCCAATTATTCAACTAAAAATAATTAGAAAATCGAGATATTCGTATATCAGGTGTAATGTTTGTTTTAGAGTGCCATAGAATGATCCAGTTTTAGTTTGAGAAGCGATAACTCGGTGCACATGTGAGCCACGGCTACTACAGTTAAGGGGTTAATTACAAATATACGTACAAAAATATTGTAAACTGATGCATGAGCTAGATATGTCACTGAATGGGAAGGGATTCTCTATTTGTCTATTTAGTGGATCGAATTCGCGACCTTTTATTCGAAATCGAAATTTTACCAACAACTGAAGCATTCTAGAAATCTGATGTGAAATTGCACATGTAATGAGATAGTTTAAACTTGTTTCATGCTTAGGATAATAATCCTTTATATTTCAATTCAGCTCTGTTTTGAACACAGTCATGCACATGGAAAATAATCACCAGTTCATGAGTTATGGGATCATTATTACAAGCCATAATAACTTGCTATACAACATTAAACTAATTTAATGTGCAAGGTAATTCAAAATTCAGCGAAAACCTTTTAAGAGATGTAGAAAAAAACAATGGGATTTGTCTCCCCAAAACTTTCTCGCATACTCTCTAATAAATTTGGCATGCCCGAGAATTCCTTACGGCACTAGTGTACAATAATTACGAAATATTAACTTTTGGCGTGAATTTAGCATTTTTATTGAATTTATCGTGTGATACTTGGCGAGTTATTTGGTGATTAATCTCTGGCATGCAGTTAATAATATCCAAAAATCGAATTAGTGTTTTAGACATGTTTATATCTTAATAAATCCCTAAAACTTCTGTTATAAAACTTGTCATTTCAGAGAAAACCTGGCATAGCACTGGCGTACAACAGTTACAAAATATTAACGTTTTGTGTGAATTTAGTAGTTTAATTTAATCTATAGCGTCATCCTTGGCATGTGGTTATTAGTATCCGAAAATAGAATTTGTACGTTAGATATGTTTTTCCCAATCGATTGAAACAAAATTTTGACACAAAACTGCACTTGTAGTCACAAATTCTCATACAAAATTTGATATATTTAAGTCACTGCAATTTTGAATTATCGCTTTTACTTATTTCTGAAAGTACTGGTAGACAGACAGTCAAACCATAGTTGGATTTGGCTCAAAATTATATAGGGGTTTATATTATAGTTTATATTTGTGTGCCATATCTATGCCACGTAGTTATCGTGTAACTTACATTCGAACAGCCGGACAGACAGGCTTCTTCTGGACAGTTTTCTCTCAAAATTTGATCGAAATCTGCAAATTTTGTGTAAAGACCGTATACCAAATTTTAGCCGGCTAGCTTAAATCGTTTTTGAATTATCTTTGTCACAGATAGACAGACATTTTTCAAAAATGTGTTTTTCGAATTCAGGGTGGTCTAAAACTTAGAGATTCGTCAAAATATCGAGTTCGAATTTTTTTGACGATTAGAATACTTTCTCTATACTTCACATACGATAAAGTAAAAAAGAGGCACATAGATATCAATGAGAAATGGGAAATGAATATAGAGTAAAACTTTTTATTTCTCGGTCCTTTAGACTCGATCAGTACTTGCACGTTTCTTTTTCAGGTTCAAACGATTCTATCAAAGCTCTATCTACTCACAGTCATTCACAATTCATAGCAGCAGCCCATAGATTGACTAATCCTTTCGTAAATACCCGATATTTTTGCTACCTGTGCAGTATAGAGGACAGTTCATATGATCCTCTCAGAAATCCTGAATTTTGACATAGTCTGCAATACAGAGGTTGGTGAACAGTGTTTCTAGCTAATCTACAGTACCAAAGTTTTCTAAATAATTTTAGACTGCTTTGTGTTTCCTAATGAATTGTTTTGTTGAATTATAACTCCATCTATATTATATCACAAGACATACTTCCTAAAATAAATTTTTATCCCTAAATATTTTGACTTTCAAATTTTTTTTCATACAATTTTGGAAAAAATTCCCCTCGGCAAGCTAGAAAGCAAGGTAGGTTCCTTTACATTTAACTTACTATCTGGCAACATTAATTGTTGATGTTAGAAACAGTGAAAATTAGGGTGTGAAAATCACTTTTCAGCCCCTAATTTCTAAAATATTGTAGTTATCGAAAGACATTAAATGCAAAAGTTGTTTGTCTTAATAGGACGCTAATTTGGCTAATTGTATTTATTTTTTTTATCTTTAATAGTAAGACAGTTATAGCGAAATAAAAATTTCACACCCCCCCTTACCATTGATGATGATGATGATGCCGTGTCCACGTTACCACGTAAAGGGGGTGCAGTAGCTTCTGAGGGTAAAGACCCTTGAGCACCCTAGGGCAGAAGTCTGACTTCTAGCTCACATGAAGATGAAGCACATTCGCTTGCGCAACCCCTTTTTACAGCGGGGCACATTCACACACCTCACAGATAGAACACAGATGAAGAAAAACCATGCCCGAACCGGGACTCGAATCCAGGACGCCCAGATCACGGGGAAGATGCGCTACCCCTATGCCAGGACGCCGGCCCCATTATCATTTCCACTTCCTTTGAACTAGATGGGCCATTTACGAACTCGTCAGAGACTTTTACTTTACTAACAACATATTCCAGGCCGTTTAAAATCCAAACAAATTTCTCTAGCTATCCTGTTCGCAAGATAACATGGGTAAAGCGTTATATGCATATATATATATATATATATATATATATATATATATATATATAACTTTTGAACGAAGGGTGGTTTGGGGTTCTGGGGACCATGATCGGTGAAGAACTGAAGAAATTTTTCCAAAGTTTTGTCATGAGAACTACTGCAATAGATAGTCTTCCTATAGAAATCTGTTTAAAAGCAGGTTCCAGCTAAAAGCACAACGGCGTAGGAGTATCAATGGAAAGATCTATGACTCTTTAAAAATAATAAAATCTTTCGGAAATCTCATAATACAAAAGATAATGTTTTGCTGCAGTATGATGATTCAACTATCCGATTTATGCTAATAATCTGGTTAGGCTATTTGGGGCGAACCTCACAATTTTAAAAAGAAGTCACATTGCAAAATCCACACTTGAGGCTGTGTCCCTCTCTTCAATTTGCAATGTGAGGGTGCTTCACTCAAAACGTCAAATTTGATATGTACCTGTTCAAAATGTATAATGGATATAGAGTCTGTGTACCTATTCAGCTGCAGACGTATATCAGTATCTAAAAAAATATCCTTTTTTACAAGCAGTTAAGAAAGCCATCGAGAACTGTTTAATACAAAACCCATGTTTTGCTTCATAGTAATGGTTAAAATAGCTTAGTTATATTTAATACCCCTTTTTGAAGTAACCCGTGAGCTATTTCTCAATTGACCTCTCAATTCTGAACCATGGTCAAATTGTAATATCGGCATTGAGCCAGCCTATTTTTCTTACCACATCCAGCAATAGAATGTTGGAATCTATCTCAGACTGAATATGCACCAGGTCTGCTTATGTACAGAATTTCAGGGAAATGAGTTCAGTTCATTTATATTAACGCCCTTTTTTTAAAGTAACACTAAAGCTATTTGGGTACAGACCTCATAATTTTAAACCACGGTCAGATACCGAGGAGGACACCTCAGTTGGCACCTCGGATTCGGAACCTGAGACCTCCGGTTCCTTATCACTGGCAACTTAGCCCTCGGGGAATTGAATCATACGCCTGCAACTTTTAGATATCAATATTTAGGGCAATTGCTTCTTCTCTATACAGTTAAATACTCTAGGGACCTTAAAATATTGCTCATGTCAACAATCCGATACCATTATTATATACTTTTGTCGATTTTAGCTTGCTGTGGAATGATATGCTGTAAGATGAAAGTATTTAAGTATTTTTTTGCTAAGCTTTGTCCTTCGTTCAGTTAGATGACTTTTCTTTCAGTTCTTTTCTCCACTTATCGTTTTGAACCGTACTTTTTAATTTTAATTCAAAACTTGTGTATGTATTCTTCATAAGGCTATGCCAATTTTGCGTTTTATTCACAGTTTCTTCCCCACCTCATTAGGCTGTTTATCGGAGGTTTTTTATGTTGACAAATGTAAACGTTTCCTAATTCATCTTTGATATTACACCTAATTTGGAGAAAACGATACCCGAAAGATTAGCAACTGAAAATAAAAAGCACATTCCGTGTTTTATCATAGTGATTAGGTTACGCATCGCCAGAAGTAGAATGATGCCCATTAAATCACAGTTTTCTATATAGTAAAGCAGCGTTCACACGATGGCAATTATTGCGCGCAATACTAGGTGACGCCTGTTTTAAGTCCCGTTCTCATGGGCCATTGCTTTTACGGATATGATCATAAATCTGCCATCTGACCCATTGTAGGACCATTCTGCCCTGTGGACATTGGTCGACAGCTTCCCGCAAACTATAAAATAAACAGACTCAATTCGCGCATGAGCCATGGGGACGGGGCTTTAGGAAGCAATGGGATAATAGCAAATAGTTGCCCTACTATTATGGCCTACTATTGCGCGCAGGAATTGGCATCATGTGATTGCTATTTAAAGTGCCACCCAAATAAGCAGCGTTCACACGAGGCCAGCCAGCTATTGCGCACAATGGAAGTCTCGCCTACCTCAGGAACATCACGTGACCCCACTGGAACAATAGCAAATGGTTATTTCTTCCGGACAACTATTTGTCATTGTCCCATTGCGATCACATGATATTCTTAAAGTAGGCGTGGCCTTCTATTCCGCTCAATAGCTGGCCTCGTATGAACGCCGCTATAGAACAGTGGAAATAATGATAGAATAATTGCAATATCATATACAATAGCGACTCTGCTGTAACTATTGTCCGCAATAAAAGGCCACGCCTAAGTCAGGAAGATCATGTGACCGGAATAGGACAATGGCAAATAGTTGTCCGGAGGTGACAACCATTTGCCATTGTTCCAGTGGGATCACGTGATGTTGCTGAGGTAGATGTGACTTCCCATTGCGCTCAATAGTTGGCCTCGTGGGAACGCTGTTTAATGGACAATAAACTGTACTGTCTCGATCCTACTTCATGTAGATAAATTTTCGCTTAAAATTTTTACGCTTTATCGATAACACGTAAAGATGAAACATAGGAAGAAGAAAAGAAGAAAGATAGAAAAGAAGGAAGATAGAAAAAAGAGCGGCTTTAATTAAATGGGATTTTTTTTAAAAAAATTGAATGAAATACTTTTAAATTTATGTTGTCTTTTTTTATGCTGATTTCTAACATTTAAAATCATGTCAAGTACTCTTTATATGAGTAATTTTATGATTCCAACTCCGATTATGATCTTCGAAATATGCCGTTCAGCAGCTTTGTTTCTAATTCAGGAAATTAGAAAACTGATACATTAATGTTCAATTGCGATATTTGTTTGCTCCAATATTCAATTGCGATATTTGTTTGTGCCAATTTTCTTTAAAAAAAATCATTGGATATAATTTTTTTTTCTTTTGCTGAATGTAGCTAATTGTGAGAGATCCATTCAAAGAACAGTGGGACAATATCTAATTTTGCTCGAAGAAATTCTATCTCGCAGTTCTTTGTACTTATTCTCTTAAGTAAATATATGTTATTTTCTTTTCTGTATTCTTTTTACTGTGGTAATTTTAACCAGCTACATTTGAATAATTTGTAACCTATAAGGAATCAGTAACCTTGGATTGGTAACCTATAAGAAATAAGTAACCTTGGATTGGTAACCTATAAGAAATAAGTAACCTTGGATTGGTAACCTATAAGGAAAGTCCAGATAAAAATATCAGAGAATCATGCCATTCTTCCGTTTATTGGTTTAGTTTAGTTTAGCGAACGTTCTGCTTTAAAGCAATACTAGGACTATTTGGGAATGATCTCGTAATTCTGAACCGTGGTCCGATGATGAAAAGGCCGCCTAAGCTGGCTCTCCTCTCTCCAAGCTTTTATTCCACGCTAACGGGAGGGCGTTTGATTCTGACAGATTTAATGTGCACCAGACCTGCTTACACGACGGTTCTTCGGGGTAATCGGGTCACGAGCCTGAAACCCTCTGGTTCCTAAGCTGGGACCTTAACACCAGGTCACAAAGGCCCTCTTCTGTTTATAGGAAACGGGGGGTGTTTGTCTACAAGAGTACTGAAGTTATAAGAATTTTGAAAGAAATGGTTATTTCTTCATCTTGACTGTTCTCTATCTGAAATTTATCTAAAGACGAAATTAAATTTTCTGGTGCGATCTAAAAATTCGTTTTCTTCAGTACCTTTGTAGTCTTTTAAAGTATATATCCAGCATCCTACATTAGTGCAAACTTATAGCGACGAAAACAACTAAACTCACCTCTAATTACAAATATGGCACTGAGCTTGCGCTTAAGGTGGGTTTACACTTGTCCAGTTATACAACAGCCATCAGGCAGCGCATGCGTAGAAAGGGGTAAAATGCTGTTCGGTCCATGGCAAGTACTTGTCCTGACAGGACAACAACACGCTTCTGTATTGTTATTTTTTTCTTACTGATCATATGTTTGTAGAATTTGGCGGGGAGGTTTTTGGTGTGAAATAATTAATCACTTATTATAGATTAATTTCGATATTTTTTGCTCTTTGTTTTTTCTGATTCAAGGTTATATATATATATTTCGTTTTATTCGCCATTTTCTTCATATAGTTTAAATATATTTTCTATAGTTGACTTTTAGAATATTCATTTTTTTACGCATGTTTGTTTAGGTTTAGCTAATTAGAATCCATTTCTCCCTTAATTTCTTCGGCAAGGATTTGCTTTTAATTAAAATGGACTTTTTAGCCGTTTCCACCTCGGAAAAGGTTAAAAAAGTCTGCGAATAGTTGTAGGTGCCATCATAAAAAAAATAACAATATTAGATAGTCGTATCAAAACGATACGACTATCATAAAAGAAAAACGGCCAATAACTAAACTGACCACTAAATACTATACGCAGTGGAAAAAGAGAAATTCAGGGACACCAAAACGGCAATTTATAGCCAAGCATGGAATGCCTGGATCTATCTTATGAAATTGTGGCAAACATAAATCAGCCCCTTTCTGCGCATGCGTTGTCTTACTGACCAAGTGTTACACATCTACTATAAATTCATTCAGTTTGTGAGCTACCAATACAATTCTTCCGTAAACGTTTGAAGTTATTCGTGTTAAGTGAGTGTGCCCATCTGCTTCGTTATGTCAAGACCTCTTAGAAAAAGGAACGTTCCATCCGAGAAAGAACAAGAACAAGCACAAGCACAGGAATTGGAGGCTCAGAAGACAGATTCCTTCCAAACTGCTTTTTACATGAAACATTTCCGTGCGACGGACATCATAGTCAAAGTGGCGGATTACACGCTCATCATAGACGCCTCCCACCGAGAGCATGCCGACGAGCATGGACTTGTTACTCGTTCGATGATAAGAAAACATAAATTGCCGAAGGATATCAAGATAGCAACTCTTCGCTGTTCATTTACCGGCAGTGGTTTTCTTGTTGTCCATGCTGAACGTTAAACAAGATAAGGAAGGAATTTAATTTGGAATTTCTCCTGTTTCAGAATGTTGAAATGGCAAGTACATCCATTTTTGAAGAGTCAAGTTTTCAAAACTGTTATGAATTTGTATGAAGAAAAAAAACTTCCTGATATTTAAATTGTCTATTTTTGCAATATAAATGTTAATGGAGAACATCCTTTTTTGCTTTAAGCGAAAATTAAACAAGTTTGATATTTATAAAAGTTCTCTTTTCTTCTAAAATCTGTAAATAACTTGTAGTTTTTGTAATAATGGCATTATAAAAATTTATCTTGAGTGTAGGTTGATTGTTTAATTTTTGCTGTCTCGTTGCATTTTTTTTAAACTTAAAAGGTAACTGGAAATTTTTTATACTCGGTATTTTATAGTCTTTGTTTTTGAGGGAATATTAAATTATATTTATAGGTATATTTCTAAAGAACTGTTATTTCAACATCGCATCAAAATGGATAGAAATTGTTGATATTCTTATTTGGTACTTTTTGTTGTCGCAACATTGTCTATCCATTCTTGAATATATTTATATTGTAAATTGGCTATAAGCTCGGAAATTGTTTAGATGATTTCTTAATCTTCCACCCCCAAACCTTAAGTTAACCTTCCCTTAAACTTGCATAGTTTCATTCATTAAAGCATGAAGCCATGTAAGCATCTAGAAACCGACAAATATGGAACCTTTTACAAAAATTAACACTTTAATCGATAGGGAATTTGAATGTTTTCGATTTAGTGGCTGTTGCGTGGTACTTTATCTTAATTTGTCTCTAACCTTCTCAACTTCATTTAATTATCTTGCAATTTTTCAATGGCCTGTGTTGTCAAGATGGACTATAGAATTCATAGAAACTTGTTTATTAGTTGCTTATTTATTAAGGTGTCGAAGACTTCCATATAAGGTGGCATTGATTCAATATTTTCCAAATTGGTTCGAAAGCATAACATATTTGAAGCTGTTATATCTTCATAAATCCATAAACTCGGAGTCAGTAATCGAATAGCGTCTATTCTTTTCAGGGGGGAAAAATTTGTTTATCTATAAACTGATGGATGAATATTCAATCGTGTTCATAAATATCATGTGAACTCTTTTGAATTTTTAAGGGATAATTGAAAGGATTTGGTTTTCGGCAGTTGTGTTATTCGTAATTGTTAATGGTTAAAAAGCATGCAAAAGATCTGAAGACAGATCTTTTGCATGCTTACGGTAAAGTTTGTAATTTCCTTAGTATTGAATTGGATTTCTTTGAGGTCTATTACACTTGAACACTACATTCAACAATTCTGTTTTATCAAATGAATTGGAAAAACTATTGCACGTTCAGTTAATCGCCATTGTTAATTTTTAAATCGTGTGATTGATTGGTTCTCTCGCCAATAGCTGCGACAAATTATATTCTTGTTAATCTGTACCCTTAAGGCTTTAAGGATCATTCCATACCAGTATTGTCGAAATGTAGTTCTTGTGTACTATCTCTGAAGTGGGTATCGTGTGAAGCAATTCTAGAATTCTGAAACCAGCACTGATAACCTCATTTTTAATCCAGGTTTGCCATTGTCCTTGCCAAGTTTAATGACCACATTTATTGGTGATAATATAACTGGTTTATAATGCTTGATGTGATCAACCAATAGTCGCACGCTTGGACGTGTTGAATTTTAAAGGACTTCATTACAACAGTACTATAGTTCGTCAGCGGATTCTGATACGGCCACATTTCGACGACTCCATCTCATTAAGGGGTGAGACGCGGAACAATGAGTGCATTTCATGTATTCCCTTTGACCTTGGATTTCGCCTATTAGATGCTAGTAAATGTAAGAATCTCCTTTCGTCTTTCTTTTCACCCCTATTTTGAAGAATTAAACCCATCCTAACGCATGCGCAAAAACTAGGAGGCTTTTTATAATTCGTTGCTGAACTATATAATACACTTTCTAGTAAATGAAATATTACGCTAAATCAAAAATAGGAAGCAAATTTTAAGTGCCGGCCCTAGGATGTGCGATGCCCATTTGCAGTAGATAGCACTTTGTCATGGTATCCCTTATTAGTGGGGTTCGCTCGTTGTCTGTTGTATACGCTAAGTCTTCGGCTGGAGTGGGAGGGAGGGAATTAGTATGGGCTGTGAAATTTGGAGCAACTTTTCTAATCTGTTAAAGGTCCGGCTTTGAAAAACTGGTTAGCTATTTGTTAAACTGGCTTTGAAATAAACATTCACCTTGTTTTAGAACGTCCAGTTTGGATTGGTCGGGTTTCTCTTCATGTATAACTTCCATTTAGATGCAGTATAAGGAATACTCAACATTATTGTTGGAATGTGACTACATCTAATATTTTAGTTGCCCAGTTGGCAGCACTTTTATTAAAATTAGTTTTTTTGAGAAAAATAGATATGTCAGTTGATATCTTTGTCTAATTCATTACCTACAAATTTGCTGCCGAAACCAGGAAATAAACCAGGGATCTTTAGATAACTTGGTTTTACATGATTAGACACAATCCAGAAATGTGGCCTACCAATGATTTATCACAAATAAGGCCCTTAGTCGAAGTGAAATCGCGAAAAACCGAGGTTCAATCTTTCTACATTGCAACTACAGAACCCATCGTGAATATATCTCGTTATAATTTCGTTCAAAAATTATGAATATCTTTTTTTCCCATAATGATTTCTGAGTAAAAATGAATAGACCATTCAATAATCAAGGCTGTAAAAATCGTATGGAAATTTTTCTAAATATCACCAGCTTCACAATGATTAAAATAACACGTACCCTTTACTTTAAATTTAGCATAAAGACTCAACATGAATAAATACGAAAGGTGACTCTCGTTAACTACATGATTTAATGCCGTAACTCGAGAGGTGACTCACGCTCACAACTTTGTTGCGAAAATTCGATGCGCGACGATAACTATTTAAAAAAACAAACTCGGCATACATTTGAAATATCGCGTGTATGTTTAAAGATTAATGAAATGTGTGAATATAAAAGTTTTATACTCTAAGCTGTGTGAGTAATCATTTTTAGTTAGAATGAATTTCTTACCTAAGAGAGCTACAAAACGTCTCGAGTTTGATTCGTCGGCGGGAAAACGGCCTCAAGGGCAAAGAGTTGATTCAATTTTCTCAAATGTGGATAGAAGGGAAGAAATTCGACTATGTATTCACTTTTTTAAAAAAGTATCTTGGGATCCCTTTGAATGCTCTTAGTAAATTGGTGTTAGTTTCGAAATCTCATGTCATCCGTACTCCACTGGTTGTGCAAACCGGGTGCGCTTTAAATCCATTAGGATCAGAATGCCTCTAACATTAATGTGAAATAGAAAGAAATATCGCATCAATGTCATTTTCTTAATCTGACTTTAATTCAAAAGGACAGAATCCATAAAGTTCCTTTACATAGTCAAAACGAAATAATACTAAACACAAGAATGGCGTCTAACAGAGTTGATTTTAAATTTAAAGTTTTAGGTTAAAGTTATTTTATTTATTCCTAATAATATTTATAAAAATGAGCGTAACATTAAAAAAATCCCACGGTCTGAGAGATACAGAATATCTTTAAAATGCTGAAAAATTTCAAAGTTCATCTGACATTACGCCTCTAAAATAACTGACTGGCAGTGGAGGAATCTTATAGATGCAAATATTGGTTCTGCTAAGGCTATTTGAGGTTCTATTTAAGTGCAATAGCAGTAGTGAATTCTTCAGTAGCAAAGGAAGAATAATTGTCTGCTTTGCTATTTTATTCGGCATTTAAAAATGAGTAAACCCGATTCCATTAATAATGTTAGGTAGATTCCTATAGGAAGATACCTATAGGAAGACTACATATTGCAATGGTTCTCATGACAAGACTTCAGAAAAATTTCATCCGTTCTTCATCGATCATAGAACCCAAAACTATCCAAAAGTTTATACAGTAAACAAAATGATTATTTGTACACCACTTTTTTTTAAAGTTTTAGAAACATATAAGCAGCTATTTTATTCATTGCGACGTGTGAGCGCGAGTTTGTTGTTTATTTCTAAGTAAACGAAAAGAATATTTTGAAATAATTGAAAATAAAATCTAAATCTTACAAACTTGGAAAATTTCTTGCAAAAAGTATATTTGTACACCTATATCTCCGGTAAGTGTTACTATCATTTCATGTAATTTTTCACATTATAGTTAATTTTTTGGATAGTTTGTATTTTTTAAACATTGAAGGTCACTCGCAGAGAAAAGTTGAGAAATGGTCACGAAATCAAAAGAAGTCTCTTTAGACATGAGAACTCATATTGTTAACTTTAATAAAAGTGGAAAATCTTATCGCGAAATTCAAAAGATGGTTAAGTTACCCTTTACAACTATTGGTTACATCGTAAGAAAATATAAAAATACTAGACGCGTTGAAAATGAACGCAGGCCAGGCCGCCCGAGTAAATTAACTTCAAGAAATAAACGAAGTATTGTTAAAGCAGCTATTAGAAAACCACAAATTTCTGCTCAGAAAATTGCAGATGACCTTCTCACATCTTCTAACATTAGAGTGACCGCTCAAACAATAAGAAATGTGTTACATAGTGCTGGTTTAAAAGACTGAACTCCGAGAAAAAAAACCAATGATCTCTGTAGTAAATAGAAAGAAGCGTCTAGAATTTGCTATGAAATACAAAGACAAACCGATGGACTTCTGAAAAAAGGTTATTTTTTCAGATGAGAGTAAGTTTGAAATTTGTTCACCCCCTAGCATCCGAAAAATCTGGCGAAAAAATAAAACAGCCCTTGATAGTAAAAATGTACTTCAGACCCTGAAACATGGTGGTGAAAATGTGATGGTTTGGGGCTGTGTAGCTCATGGCTTTGTTGGAAAATTACACTTTATTGACACAAAAATGACAGCTTTAGGTTACATTGATGTGTCGCGGCATAACTTATTAGACAGTGCTAGAAAATTCGGTATTGGTGACACTTTCTTATTCGAACAAGATAACGATCCAAAACACACTGCGATAGTTACTAAAACATGGTTGCTTTATAATGCTCCAAGACGCCTTGAAACACCACCACAATCCCCGGATATAAATCCAATTGAAAATTTGTGGATGCTATTGGATGCTCAAGTCCGAAAAAAACTATTACAAGTAAAAATAGTTTGAAAGAAGCACTCATGGAAGTTAGGGAAGAAATAGGTCAAGAAACCACCAAAAAGTTAATAGAATCAATGCCAAAACGTCTTGAAGGAATTGTAAAAGCCAATGGAATGCATACAAAGTATTCAATTTCTATAAAATAATTATAATTATGCTTAAAATTTGTCACTAAGTGAGTGTACAAATACTCTTTTTGTATAGCTTTTATAAAGTTTTATTCATTAATCAATTAAAGTTTATGTGATTGTTTTTTGTTGATATTTTATTATTATTTTACCTCACTAGAATATATTTCTGCAATTTTAACTTAGTTACCTTATTTTATTTTGCTATAATATTCCAAAATTAAAGTGTACAAATAAACATTTTGTAAACTGTATGTACATATGCATATAACGCTTTGCCCATGTTATCTTGCGAACAGTATAACTAGAGTAATTTTGTTTGGATTTTAACAGGCAACAATTTTAGTTGGCATGGAATATGTTATTAGAAATGCTAAAATCTCGGACGAGTTCGTAAATGACCCGTCTAGTTCAAAGGGGGTGGAAATAATGGGGGGGGGGTGAAATTTTCATTTCACTGTAACTTTCTTTATATTAATGATAGAAGAATAAATCCAATTAACCAAATTAGCGCCTCATCAAGACAAACAACTTTTGCATTTAAAGTTTTTTAATAACTGCAATATCTTAGAAGTTAGGGATAAAAATGTGATTTTCAAGCCCTAATTTTGACTGTTTCTAGCGTCAACAGTTTACGTTGCCAAATAGTAGTAACTTTGATGTAAAAGAATCTACTTTTGCCTTCCAGCTTCCCGAGAGGAATTTTTTGCTCCATACAACATCCTTCCCGAGTTTACCGCCTAAGATATCTTCGACCGTCATCACTCTCACTTCTGCATCTCCGATTTTCTGTCAAGAGGAACGAGGCATTCCAGTAAAGAACTGCTATGCCTCAAAGTTGCGCGATTAACGAGACCGTCTTGAAGCGCATAAATCCGGATCTAACTCTGCTTATTAATACACGCGAATTTTAATTATACAGATGCAAATAGAAAACATAAATTGAAAAGAAAATTATACATCATAGAAAGCGATTTTCCTACTTATTTATATAAAATAATACATATTTACACATTAAAAACGGATCATAAGTTTAATTGAGTAAGTTTGAAACAAATTCTCAGGAAATCCTGAATTTCAGCATGTTTATCTCAAAACATTTTAGAATTATCTATCCCAGACAGATGGATATTTCCCAAAAATGTGTTGTTCGAACTCAGGAACTCTAGAAAAATTCGTCAAAATCTCTAGTTCGAATTTTTTGACATTTACAATACTTTCTCTACGCTAAGCATACGAGAAAGTAAAAATGAATATTTTTTGTTCCATGCCATGCAGCAAAATACTATAGTTCCAAGGAATTAGAATCTATTGTCGCCAAAACTGCAACCATTTTAGAAGATCTAGTTTCAAATTTGCAATTGTCCTTTAACTTTCAAGTGGATGTGGGTCTGAGTTGCCAGCCTCTGTAATACCGATTTCGTGGCGCATCTAAAAAGACTATCGGTAGTCAGCTCTTTACTGTATTAGTCCAGCAGCTCATTGATTTCATTATTATTGCCGGCGTCCTTGCATAGGGGTAGAGCATCTTCCTCGTGATCTGGGCGTCCCGGGTTCAAATCCCGGTTCGGGCATGTTGTTCTTCATCTGTGTTCTCTCTGTGAGGTGTGTCAATGTGACCCCCTGTAAGAAGGGGTTGTGCAAGCGAATGCGTGAGTTTCATTTTCATATGAGCTAGAAGTAAAACTTCTGATGTCGGGTGCTCAGGGGTCTTTGTCCTCAGAAGCTACTGAACCCCCTTTCCGTGGTAACGCGGACACGCCATAATCATTTCATTAACTGAATTGATCAATTTCTGGCGTTGCAGCAAGCTCATTTTTTTAAAGGAACATAAATTTTGTTTCCGCTTCTATTATTTTCAGTTTTGCATTTGTATTATATTCCAAAAGGAGGGGCATTCGAATGGGTGCAGAGGGGAAAGAAGGAACAACGATACTAAGTTACTCAAAGTAATAATGCAGCAGAATTTTTTATACTTTCAGTACAAAGCTCCATCTGAAATTATTTCTCTAATGCCACTAGTGGTAGAGTAGAGACCTGGGGGATGAGATGCTTCGAACTTCAATCTTGTGGAGCGCCATGGAATGAAAACATTAGAGATTTTATTTCATTTTTTAAAGCCCAATATGATGAAAGGGTGTAAAAATAATGCTCTGCTTCGTTTTAACCTACCAATTACACTTTCTCTGCCACTGTTGACGTATGAAGCTAACACACACACACACACACACACACACACACACACACACACACACACATATTTCTTAAGTGTTTTCTATAAACTCTCTATCACTCGTTATAGTGGCTAAATGTTAGGAAATCATTTTCAAAGCCAACTATTATGGGGCCGAAAGAATATCTTACAGAGGGCTTAATTGTGTAAAGGGCAGAAAAAAAGTTATTCGCCAGTGCCATTTACCTTCGCCATGCTGTTCTTTTTACGCCACTGTTGACAAATTGGGTGAAAAAAAATATATTATTTCTTAGGTGTCACTTAGACGCGTTCCATCACCGGTCGTAGTCCCAGTCCGTCATCCTCTCCAGGGTCACTTCAAATAGGGGGAGGAGAACTTCGAAGATAGTAGTTGGTTCTCTCCGCTTTGGTGTAAGAAATGGTGCTGTTTGTTTGAAATGGTGCTGGGTTGTTGATGATGATGTCCTTATTGATGACGGGTCATGCTTGCTACTGGTGGAGTTTACCGTGGCCGGTGATGGCTTCTAAGACTCTACCAGTATTCCTGTTTATGCTGTCGCGGCTTTCCGATCATTTAAATTTTCCTTGTGCCTTTGACGGGGCACCTCAGACATGGGGATAAGGAGCTTCCGGTTTATAGGTTGATTCTTACCGCTCTGGTGTATACAGATATGGTGTGGGTTGGCTACTCCCTATCGATAACGGGATGTGTCTCCTATAGGTGGGGTTGCACCGTGACTGGTGATGATATCTAAGACTCAACCATAATTCCCGCCTATACTGATGCGGCTTTCCAATCGTTCAACTTTCCTTATGCCTAAGAACATGGGGAAGAGAAGATTCTGATATAGTGATGGATCCGCGCCGTTCTGGTAAATACAATAATGATGTAGGGTTCACTACTTACTATCGGTGACGGGACGTGCCTCCGTCAGGTGGGATTGTACCATGGCCGGTGATGGTTTCAACCATAATTCCACCCTATACTGTCGCAGCTTTCGGATTTAAATTTTCCATGTGTCTTTGTGCTAATCGGCATAATCATGTTGGGTTACCTTCGCTATGCCAGTAACCTCACTTTACAATTTTACTACATATTTGGACCAGCACTGTCATGATGGCTCTTTGCATTCATATAGTGAATCAACCAACCAGCCGCTGTATTTAGATCCCTTGTACTCAAGATTTTTTTTTTAATTATCTTAGAGCGGGAGTCCAAACAAGGGTTAATGCTCATTATGACGTATCGATGCGAGACAAGTCGTGTGGTGGAGCAGGTTCTTCCACTGACACCGAAAGGGTGTGCGCGCTTAAACTTGGCCGTGACATTTCACGCCGAGTAAACGTCGAACTTCCGGAATTTCACGGATTGATTTTCACTGAGACTGCCTGCCTGCCGTTCCGCTAAACACACAACACAAAAGGAATGCGTCAATTTCCCTTCTCTTCGGCTGCGCACGGGAATAATGCATCTAGACACCGAAAACCACCAGAGTGTGGACGAATTCAGTGAAATAGATGCAAATGAGGCAGTTGCGTCATGGGAGAGTTTACGCAAATAAGTAAAAGCAATGGAATTGTTTGCAAATTGAAAGTAATTAGGATTTTTCTCTGACCAATCCGATTTATGATGAAGATAGGTCCATATTAATTTACTTTCCGACCCAGAATCGTGAAGGACTTTGTTTTTGCACAATATGCTTCAAATTCCGCTATCGGAACTCGATCAGCCTTATGTAATCGTCGGTAGCCGAAGCAATGTGATTTCTTCATGGACGGTCATATGATTGAATTATTCACAAGGCTGTATAATCAAATGGACAAAACAGACAATTACCTGAGGAAATTGTAACTTTTTTGAAGCCCGAAGCGTTGAATTATTTTTGTACTATTTTCATGGCAAATTTAACTTTTAGCCTTCAGTGTATTAAAAAAGTTTGGGTCAAATTTTTAAAAATTAACAAGTATTTTTTTATCAAGCGAGAACAAGATGTTGTTTTGGTTTCGGGTTTTGAAGCCACAAAATACGCGAGCAAAAAAATAAAGGGCATGGGTCGTAAGAAGTTATCGTCCCGAAGAAGCACAAAGGAGAAAACGGAAATCAACGCGAAACAGCAAGGAGCGAAAAATCGAAAGGTATATAATGATTATAATAATATATATTTTTGAAACTTTCATTTTCAATTTTTCTAACTGCCGGAAAAAGTTTTGGAGCTCGAAAGATTTAGAAATGGGGGGGGGGGACCCCCATCGCTTTTCTAAAAGTTAACGATTGCACAATACTGTAGTAACGTGATCATTCCAAATCAGTTTAAACTAGATTTTTCGCTAAAAAGTATCTTTATTTTTTTTGGTTGCGAGAAAATAGTTTTGGAGATCAACTAATTTTGAGATTTAAAAAAAAATAATTAAAAAAAAATAAAATTATTGTTTTACTAAATGTCATCGCATGCGTAATCTGATAGTCACGTGGCTGTTTCAAACCGGTTTAAACTAGTTTAATGACTTAAATTAATTTGGACAAAAAATAATAATTTTCTTACATGATAACTTGGAATTTCCAATATTAGATTTCAATTTCATATTCAATTTTAAATTTTTTTTTATTTTTTATTTTAGATTATTACTGTATTTGTTTTAGCGCTGGAAATTAGTTTTGCAAGGGGTTAAGCCAAAGTTTGCAAGGGGCTATTGTGCTCACGAAGAAGAAGAATTGTATTTGTTTTAAAGTTTCCGTATAATCAGTGTAGAGAAAGTATAGTAAATGTCAAAGAATTCGAACTCCATATTTTAACGAATATCCATGTTTTAGATCGCCCTGAGTTCGAAAAACACATTTTTGGAAAACCGTCTCGTTACTTTTACCTTAAAAGTAAATATTTCCTGAATCAAAACTAACTAAGATACATTGTATTTTTAGTGCTCTAATGCTGTTACATCTAAAACACAAACACCAAATTAGCAGTAAATATTAAGTTTAAATGCAATACAGAATTAAATGGACCAGAAAAGAAAGAAATGATAAATCCGGCGTGAAGACTTTATCAAGGATCACAATCAGGCAGGGATACAAACCAGGGAATTTTTCTGTGATACAGTGTATCCTTCTAAATACAATGTATCTTTTATTAGTTTTGATTTAGGAAATATTTACTTTTAAATTAATTTCATAAAGGTTCTTTATCTTTGGTTGATAGTTTCTGATGCTTGCACTTTGCAGGAATTAAGCTGCGCTTTTCACCTAATTGTAAAAGATAAAAAATAATTTTAGAAATTTCTTTTTTTGGATTTGAATAGGGGATTCTGGGTTATTGAGGTTAACGCAGGTTTTTTTCATTCAAGTACTTATTAACTATGCAAATGTCTATAAAAGAAATTCTCATAAGGTATGCCCCGTCGCGCGTTTTATCAAGGAACACTGTGGATGATACTTTCTTCATGGGAAATTCCCGGATAAAAAGTTATTGTGTAATTTAATGTCTTTGATTTATTGATATTAATTCTTATCTTCAAAACTTCAATTTCTTGGAATTTTCAGCTCACGAAAGGTCAGGTGATAAAAATCAGACACCTCACAGAAAAAAATCCCTGGTTTGAATCCCTGCTTGAGGATGACCCCTGAAAAAGCCTTCAGGCCGGATTCATCAATTCTTTCTTTTTTTTTTTATTCCCTTTAATTCATTTCAGCATTTAAAAATATTTATTTCTAATTTGGTCAAATTATTTAATTCGTTTACCTAATTCGGTTCGACCAAAGTTTTTTTATATCACACAATAATGTATTTATATCTGATATATTATGAAATAAACATTTCCACCAAATTACAAAACATGGGAGGCATGAGATCATGACTCCAAAAGACCCATTCTTTGTGTCCACCCCTGTGGGATACCAAAATTTAAGACCTATATTATATGATAATATTTAGCATAAAATTATTTTTTTTAATCTGTTTGTTTGCTCTATTTTGTGGAAATGAACACAATAACTAAGACATAACGTGCTCACAGTATGAAAATCGTATTATTTTTATCGTAATTGCTTATATGTGTCAAATTATGGATCAAATTCGCTCAAAATAGGTTTCTTGTTATTCAGTAGAATTCTAGTAAAGCCACAAACATAATCTCAATTTGTGATAGAAGATTTTGTGAATACTTTTGAGGAATTTTGTCAGAAGAACATTTTATCTATTAAGTCCCATTTACGCAGCAATCAAGGGATAAAATGGAAATTTGCTGCGAAGAAGATGGGCTTATAAATTTACATATTAGATAAGTAATGTCGCGTTCAAAATTACTCGTGCGTTTCTCTTTTATCTTTTCTTTTCTTTTTTTTAGAATATTTTATTTGGATGATTTTTTTTCGACAAAGTTTTGTCAGACAAAATTCGCATTTCTGGTTCAGTTTTGGAAATTGGTCTTGCGATGAAGAACTTCAAAATGATTCATAGAAGTTTCCTGGGCATTCACAGAAAAACACTCATCATTATTCAGGGTAATTTTTGCACTTTTAGATTCGGTTTTAAATCAAAAACTTTTTGATAATTTGGAGGTTTGATACCTTGGAGGTTTGAAATATGCACCTCGGAGCGATTTGTTTAATTTTTAATTAGAATTTTAATTAATTAAAAATTAAGTGAGCGAAATTTTGGCGTTTTTCCACTGTAACTTCCGAAAATATTACAGTACAAAATTGATTTTTACATCATATTAAAGTTTAAAAAAATCTTTTTAATGATATTAATGTTGTAAACAACAAATTAAACTTCTATTTTTAATGAATTTTTTAAAAATAATTTAATTGTATTTTTCAACAATTTATTTCTCACAAAATAAAAATAAAATTTAAGCCCCTCGAGCACGTTGCACGTTAATGGTAAAAAATTAACTTTTATCATCGCGTTGCCATCATATTGACGAAAGTTCAAATAAAAAATAAGTGGATTATCGTTCCAAATTAAAAATAAAATATAATTTGTACATTACAATATAAAATACAATAAATATAATATAAATTACAATATAAAAATGTAATTTTTGGCACGTGTCTGTATGAAACAAAATAAATATGAAATATATTTTTGAAAAGTAAATGTGAGGTAACATTTTCTCTGATCTTTTACAATACCTATGTTATTAATTTAATTAAACATTTTTATTTAAGGCAAATAGGGTTTAATAAGTACGAGATATCTACTCTAATCGGAACCCAAACAGCTAATTTGTATGACTATTACTAAAGGTTTACATCTACTAACAAATGGTCTAAATAAAATAAATAATTATATTTTATGTAAATTGAGTCAATAAATGTTGACGAATTACGAATTTTAAATTTTTACATACATTCTCTGCCCTGTGAATCATATTTAACAAAATATTTTTTAAACGCTAATATTAAAAAAAAAAAAAAAAAAAGAGTTGCACTTCAATCAATTAAATCAATCACTAAAGCTGACCGATTTCTGAAAATTTCAATATCACTATTCTATAAAACCGAGTGATTTTAGATCACTTCATCTACTGTCCAAAGAAGCCAATCATCTCCCAGAGTTTCTCAAGAGTGGTTGGCCTAGATTATGAAAATGTTAATTGTTCTAATACTATAATATTCAAAACTTAATAAACGGTCAGATTTGAACACAGAAGACAGAAATGTTTATTTATTTATTTAAAAGTTGGAGTATCAAGAATATTTTGCAGAGTATGATTCCTTAGGACCAAAGGACTGTCTAAAATTTAAACTTCATAATTTTTAAAAATATATTTATGAACTGAAAAAAAAATATTATTATTGATAGTATTTATATCCTTTTAAAAATAAAAATAAAAACTGAATTTTTCATTCAATTCGAGAAATTTTTGTTAAATAATTCTTTAGATACTATAAATTATGAATGTTATCCTGTAGAGCATATAAGACTTCAAAATGCTGAACGATTTCGCTTTCAGTTCTCATATATATATATATATATATATATATATATATATATATATATATATATATATATATATATATATATATATATTCTTTTAATTCATGATTAGATTCACAAAAGAATTTCTTTATATTAATTTGCAGTTTCATCATTTCCATTTTAATTTAAAATTGAATTTTACTAATAGCTAATGATCAGAACGACTTAAAGCCTATATAATAGTATAAATGAATAATATGAATATTAAAATTTGAAGCTTAAAAATATTTTACTGAAAAAAAAACTATTATGGGAACAAGTTACATAAAATATTAATTGAACAATTTAGCAAGCATTAATATTAGTGAACCGGCTGGTCGCCAAAGGGGGCTAGTTAATAATAACTTTGGTTAGTATTAATAATAACCAAATTATTTATAATTATTAATACTAGGGATTTGTGGTAAATTGATTAATTACTTTTTTAGTTATTTTCAATAACAAGCAACCTTTGGCAACCACCCAATTTGCTGGGATTATTGATAGCTAAAATTTTAGTTAAATATTTTATATATCTTTGTTTTAATGGCTTCTTAAGTAAAATATTTTAAGCTCCATTTCAATTTACGCTGTTCTGTACATTTTACTATGTATTTTCCTTATTTTTAGCAGCCTAAAATTCATAAAAAATGTATAAATTCTACTATTTTTTGCTTTTTAACAATGTAACCTAATTTCCAATCTAAAGCAATGTAAAGTTTAGCATTTTCCTTTACGCTAATTTTATTTCAAATATAAATTTTAATCGTTTGCAGATTCTTCTCAGAATTGTATAAATATATCGCTTGCTTTTTTGAAATTTGCTTTGCAATAATGATTTCTATCACGGACAGAAGTTAAATTCCACTTTTTTGCTCTTTTCATTATTTTTTGTATGAATATTGATTGTAATCCTGGTTGTAACAAAAAAATAAATAATCTGCAACTTTACTAGTGTCTTTTGTAAATAAATTTAGTGTTCTTATAGAACTTCTTTTAGTGTTCTTCCCTTAATGTTTTCATATTATTTCTCGTGATACGTCGAATATTTGATCAGAATTCTTACGTATCTTGTATTCTTGTTTTAAAATATGTTCAAAATATTCTTTAAAAAATTAAATCTACCTATTATAAAAAAAAACTTATATAAATATTGCATTTTATTTGCTTTGTGATTGGTAGATAGCGAGTCACTTAATCCATGTCATTTGAGGTTTGTTTTGTCAGTATTGTTTTATATATTTAATGAAAATTGTTATTACATTGTAAAAAGTATTTATATTACATTTGATGGTGAAATGACAAATAAGGAAAAACTAAACTTTTATTAACACCAAATTAATAGCAAATGAGTTTAAAACAATTTTATTTGTTAATTCTACTTTTAGACACAACGTTTGTGGCAACACTAATAAATAGCTTTCTGGTGTGTTAATCTCTTTTGGGTACCAGGAATTTTTCCTTCTTCAGGTATCATTTGTTTGAAAACCTAAGCAGTACATCTGCTGAACCTGCAATAAAAAATAGTATGGGGTTTCTAGCTATATCAGATGAAGAAAAAGATGCGAAGAAAGACCAAGCGGGAAATGGCCGCTTTGAAAAGAAAGCTGATTGTGAAGTTGCTATATTAGAGGCAAAACTAATTATTGAAAAATTCTATTCTAAATATTGAAAAATTGAATCAATATTTAGATATTGGAGACATAAGAAAATAACGTTCTCATTGTGGTGCTTTGAGTTTTGAATCAGAAATAGGCCGATTGGAAAATTTCAGATCTCATCATGGGAAGATTTAACTGTTAATATACAAAACTCAAACTCAAACTTATTTACTTGATTATCTTTATTTTAAATTTTTATATAAATTTATTTTGTTATTTAATTTGAAATTATTTCCTTTTAGTAGTTTTATTATTTTCCAAAATTATTTATTATGTTCTGCTGCGTATGTATTTCTATTTCTTACTTTGTTTATATATTTACTACATTTATTTCTTATTTTTATTTTCTTTTTACTTTATTTCTTATTTTCTATTATTTATTACTTACTCTGTTCATGTATTTTATTCCTTATTTTTTTTTCTATTCTTTTTACTACATATTTTTTTCTGTATATATTGTGTCTTTATACTGAAAGATGCATGCAGGTGCTTTTATACATTTGTGCCTTCATGCTGAAGGATTTGTATTGAGGCCGCTAGGTGTCTCTTCTCAACCACTCAGGTCAGGGCGAAATTCCTAGATTGAATACTTCGTCTGCGGGGAAGTAAAAAAAATGAGACTAAAGTAAAAGATAAACAACAGCAAAAAAAAAAAAAAAAAAAAGCTATTCTTTTTCGCACTAATTGTTTAAACTGATTAATTTCAAGGGTTGGTAATTCTGTTACTAAAACATTTGAAAATTTACTTTAAAAAAATCTTAATTTTCAATGAAGTTGTGTGCATGGTTCTTACTTTTCTATTGTTATTGTTACAAGATAATAGGTTCAAAAATGAAAATGAAATTTAGGTAAATGTAAACTCGAACCAAAGAAGAAACTAAACCTAAATAAATCATTAAAGGCTTAGTAACAATTTTACACGTTAAAAAAAATTCTTTACACTCTAAAATGTTATGCATTTTCTTTTAATGTTGTATAAAATATTTATTCTTTGTTTTAAGTTACATATAAAAACAGTCGATTCAGTTCGCTAAATCGCAGTTTTGAAACACTTTCATCCATTTGTTAAAGTCATGCAAAACCATTTTATGTATATAACACTTGACTAAAGCAAAAACTCATTCGTTAGATCCGGGAGCTCTTTGTCAATCGAATTGTTGTAACTAGCTTTATTGAATTTCCACAATATTTTTTTTTTTTTTACCAAAATATGCTTGGTGAAAGAAAAAAATACTGCAAAAAAATTCACTACAATTCCTCTTTCTTTTACTTGAAAAATTTGTTTGAAAACTTAAGAATGCATTGATGTCTGTATGTCATAAGAAGCAAGAGGGCTTCCAGTGAATAGAAAGAATGCGCCATTTATTGCGTCACAACTGACTAATCCCTGCCCCACATCTCGAAGGTCAATGCTATAGCTTGGGTTCTCAGACGATTTACATTTTTATGCCGGATCCATACTGAGGAGAGTTGTCAATTTGCTGCCTGTTGATCCGGACTCTAATTGAAAGATGATTTGCACTTAAAGGAAGCGGTGATGCGTGATCCACTCTTATTTATTAGATTCAATTCAACCTTTAAACAAGGGCACGAGGTCATCTCTCACCTTGAGAGAGTGAGGGCGAAATACTTTTTTTTTTTTTTTTCATATATTTATATTTTGTTTCTTCCTTTTTTGGTTCGTGTGTTCTATCAGAACGATTTCACTCGTTGTTCCATTGCGTAAAAATTTCATTATCGAATGTTCTATTTCTTTAAATATTGAGATTTTATGTATTATCTTTTGAAAGGAATGGTCTCATATAAATGAATATTTTGTAAGAAAAGGTTCAGATGAAATTCCGTTGCTAAACAATTTTTCATTTGAAAAAAGGAAATCTTTCTTGCTTGATATATAATAAAAAATTCTATTATCCAAGAAGCATAAAATTTGAATTTGATAGCGACAATTCTTTGCATATCAGTATGACAAGTATGAAAATAATAAAAAAAAAAGTTTGAAAATTACAATAATTTTTTTTAAATCAAATTTCAACCATGTATTTATTTTAGTTTTATTTAAACTGATATTTTTGTTTCACATTAATATTTCTTCGTAAGGGAAAAAAAAAAAAAAAAAAGAGAATGATATTTGAAATTACTTATCGTCTGCCTTAAAAAAAATATTAAATATTTAGTTTTATCATTTCTTTATACCAACTCAGCACAGAATTGCGATTCTAGAAGCTTTCCTACGATGTTACGTGCATTTTTTTCCAAAAATAAAAAATGTAGAATAATAAGCATAATAATAGCTTTGTTTCTTAACTATCTAATTATTGAATCATCTATATTTTTGACTTTTGTTTAACCAGTTATAATTCACACAAAAAAAGAATAAAAATTATTAATATTTAGAAAAATGTTATCACTTACAATAATATATTTAACACATAAAAACCGGCGTACATAACATATAAATTGCCGGCGTCCTGGCCTAGGGGTAGCACGTCTTCCCCTTGACCCTGTGTTCTATCTGTGAGATGTGTGAAAGAGCCCCCTTCTAAAAAGGGGTTATGCAAGCGAATGTATGAGCTAGAAGTCAGACTTCTGCCCTTGGATGCTCAGGGGCCTGTACACTCAGAAGCTACAGTATAAACTCGGCTTAAATCGCTGACTTCGTCAGCGGGCTTGTCTATCGCAAGTGCCATAAGTAACAACAACAACAACATATAAAAACAGAATATAGATACAGAAAAAATAATACTGCTGAATGCATAAATATATGAAACTTTAACAATAGCAAAAAATTTAGAGAGTGAAAAATAATTCTTTTTTGTTATATTTAATAATGATTCCATTTAGCAAAAAATAAATATACTTGGTGCGAATACAAATTTATAAATATTTCTTAAAATGCGCCATATGCATTTTTTTGTTACATTTAAATTTTTTTCATTGTGGAATCATATGTTCCGCCCTTAAAATATCTTTCAAATAAAGAACGAGTTTTGTTTCAATACACCATTAGCTTTGTTCACATAAATTAAATAAAATTATTTCAGACTTGTGCAAAAAATTTTTCAATATGTAATTCTAAAATTTATAAAAAAAAATTTTTAAAAAATCCAAAATCCATTTATTAAATTTTTATTAAAAAAAACTTTTAATGCACAGCATGTAAATAAAAAAAATTACAATATTAAATGCAATACTCTCCAAAAATAATTGAATATTTTATAAACATAAGAGTCGAAGAAGAACAAATCTTTTACAATAGATTTTAAAATGCATTTTTTATACAAAATCGTCTGCAAAAGACAAAGCTGTGATAGATTTTATCTGTAGAAAAAAGAAGCGAAAAAGAAAGAAGAAAGAAAGGAAGAAAAAGAAGAAAACAATTTGCTTCGAATACCAGCAGGTTTTTGATCCACTGAAATTCTGAAGACGCAAAGAATGTTGGAATTTTCCTTTGAATTGTGGGAACACAAGGCGAGTTTTATTTTAATGAGTAATCGAACTTTAATAAGTTTTTGTAGTTTTGGAGTCATATACAGAGAAATATAACATAAGGATGATATTTAAAATTTCGTTGCAATTATCATCTTTCTTTTTGTTTATTTTAATCAATTTCTCTAAGATATTCTAACGAATTAAAACTGATTTATAGCCTTCTTTTATTATTTATTCAGTTCTGCTATTCAAACTTAGATAGTTCTTACTTTACTTAAATTAATAGAAGTTCACTTTATATTATTTTATTATATCAATATGTTAACAAATGATTGTCTTTTGTCAAAAACTTAGTGCATGTATTAGACTTAATATTTTCTTTTGTTATATGTTAGATATAATTGATTAATCTTCATTCACTAATAAAATTTAGAAAATGAGACTAATTCTGTTGAATTAATGATATTATTTGAATTTTAATTAATTAAATTTAGGTTATACGTGGTGCAAGCCAAGCAAATAATGTTCAAGGTATAATACTTTTTTCACCTCCTCATATAGGCCTATATAAAATAACTTGCAAAGATGTGAAAATAATCAGAAAAATATTTAGCTAATTATTGCACCCTGTTCTTCATTAAAACAGGAAAAACTTTTGGGTAAATAGCTAATCAATTTTAATAGTGTTTTAGAAAATGTTTATTTATTTTCAGTTTTACTGACTAATATTGCATTTATCCCTCCCTCTTTTTGGAAAAAAAAAAAGAAATTCTTTAATGTCAACATAAGCTATAGAAGATCATGAATAGAAAATAGAACATGGAAAAAAATAAAGTGCTGTGTGGTTGTTCCATTCTGAAAAGAAAAAGAAAAAAATGCTTCGCTGGTATCCGAAGATCGGCGTTAAATATTTTCACTATAGTTATTTATTTATTCCAACCTCCAAGAACACGAATAAAATAACCATTTATTCAAGCACGAAAAAGAAAAGTATAGAAAAATATTTTCTGATAAATGCTATCTTCCCAACTCCAAGCACAATCATTTCCTTCAACGTAAGCAAGCTGCTGTCAAAAGAAGCGGAACGAGAATTATGCCGCCATATTTGGCGAAGTTCTTTGGCGAGACTAAGTTCAACCTCGAGAAAGCAACCCTTCAGTTTCGAGTTCGTGTCAGATGTGCTCGGTCGTGTGTAGCAGAGCACACACAACATTGCTGAAGTACGCGTCGGGGAGGTGAACCAGTTCCACTGCCGCTGCGGACTTCACCGGCGCGGCGTAAATATTTACTTACTGATTGAGTGTTCGTCTATTACTTGGTGTGAGAACAATGGGGGAAGACAGGACCACGTGTTCTGAAAAGAAGCCAAATGATGTGATTGCACCCCCTTGCCGCCACAGACATTCCTCCGTGATATCTTCTTGCTCAGAGGATGCGGAAAGTGAATCTACATCCACTGGATATCCCCAATCTCCTGATGAAGAAAAGGAAGAAGAACTGGAATATGGTCCGGGAATCGTCAACAAATTACGAACCCGATTCCTCAGCATCAGCCTTAAGCAGAATCGTGGCATAAACAGCATGCGGCGATCATGCAGCATGGAAAATTTACTGGATCAGGATAGGCCTTGCAAATCTTTGGAGAAGAACCTTGGAATAGTCAATGGTGTCCAGACCACTACCCCCTGGGGTAATCTAAAGAAGGCGAAGAGTATGGACTCTCTTCTTGCTGAAATGCGCCCAGACTCACCTTCAATGAAGGATCTGCATCTGGAAACCAACGGAGAGAGTAAAAAGATTCCGAGAATTGTTAAAAACAGAGAATGTTGTTTGAGTCGTTTATGCGATGAAGAACTTCCCAAACCAGATACTGTCAAGACTTACAAGCGTATGTTTGAACCAGCTGAGTCCAGAAGAGGATCTCACTGTAGAAGACCCCCGGTGTTGAGAGCCAGTGCAAAGTCTTGTGCGGCTTCTAAAATCAATGGGGTAGCAACCAACACGAGTGCCAAAGTGAATGGAGTAGCCACGAAAAGTAAATGTAGTGCCAAACAGTCACCCCCTTTGAAAGCTCAATCAACCCCCGAGTCTGCACCTGCCATTAATGGAAACGTCAAAAAACCAGTAGTGAACGGAGAGCCATCGAGACCATTGTATAATGGATGCCACATCGTGAAAGCAAGTCCAGTGAAGGTAACCAACAACAGCGCCTTGAAAAATGGAAAAGACGTGGAAAAGAACTTAAATTCTATCAATCGACTCATGAACAAGAAAGAGGTGCATTTCTCCAACAAAGCAGATGTTATTATAAATGGAAACGGATGTCACAATGAGATTTTGAAAATCAAAGCAAATGATGAAGTAGTGAAACAATTTAACAAACCTATTGTCAACAATTTGATTGTGAATGGAAATCTTAAACCAAAAGTTCCATCGAATCGCCCATCTTTGAAGTCCCCTAAGCCTGTACTTAATAAGCCCGAGGAGCAGAAAGTAAATGACAAAATTATTCCTCCCAAACTAAAACCGAAGCTCACCAATGGATTAAAGAAGCCTTTTGAAGTCGAACCTAAAATTGCGCCAGCAGTTCCACCGAGAGAAGTGGCGAAAGATCCCGAGCTAAATAAATCTAAGGTGGAACCCACATCACCTGAGATTGGAAAAGAAGAAATCAAATTCCCAGTTGACGATGAAAAGAAAGATATCCCAGAACTTCAACCTGAAAACAAAATGAATGGTGACATTCCTCTAACAGTAGAAAATAATTCTGAAAAAGAAGAGACAACACCCCAAGACGAAAGATCTCCCCACACCCCCACCGAACCCAAAAAGAAAGAAGATATCAAGCCCTTAGTGAAGGAAAATCGCAAAATCAGTGAAAGGACTGGTCACAGTGATCTTAGAAACACCAGCAACAAACTTCCGAAAGCACCAGTGTTGAATTCCCCTCTTAAACCCGAAAATGGACATTTATCCCTTTTGAGTACAGATAAATCGCATACTTCCAAACAAGAGACAGTTCAAGACAAAGAAGTGAAACGGGACTTCAGACCTGTGAAAAAACAGAAGTCACCCCAACAAACGACATCCATAGTGTTTGATTTTCGTGGCAAGGATGTGGTGCCCCATGTGGCTGTCATGCCTACCCCATTTGGATGCAAGTCTCTTCATCCCAAAAAACGCCCTGTCGTCGATGGGAAGGAAGTTCCTAACGGGGCTGCCACGGATGATGAGGACGAGGATTATGTGGATTATAGTGTCCCACCACCATGTGGTGTGATCTTTGAAGGCGAAAATGTGAAAATAGGCCGGGGATCTATACTTGCAACAAGGAACAAAGATGTAAGTACATTTTATTTGGTATTTGTTACTTATGCTTGAATGTCATTTCCTAAGTCAATAATATGTTTAAAAAATTTTTTTGGACGTCCAAAAAAAAAAAAAAAATTGCAAAAAGATATTTTATATGTAATTTTTAACAGAATTTATAAGTTAAGAATTGCGATATACATCGAATTTATTTCGTTAATTCTAATTAGAGCATTCTTGTTATAATTCAATGATTCTAACAAGAATGAAAAAGAATGGTTAAAAAAATAGTTCTTTTTTTTTAATGGCATTGTGAATCTAAATAACTGTAAGTGAACTTTCGATTTTAAGATTTCTTTTTCATTTGAATGAGTAATATCGTAAAATAGAGACAAATAAATCATAAATTATGTTATAAACAACATTTGCAATTGGATATTATTTTCGAAATATTCTGTATGACATAAGTGTAAAATATTTTCTACGCATACTATATTAGTGACAAACAAAACACTCCTCATTCCAGTTGCATATTAAAATGAGGAGGAAAAATTATTAAAAGAATAAGAAAAAATATAAAAGTTACATGTTGTTTATTAAATCAGAGAGGTTTACCGTATGCGGCAGTTTTCAGAAAATGATTCAAATTTCTGTGTAATATCCATTTTCTATAGTGTATAATATACACCCTATGAAAGTGAAAACTTATAGCATTAGATTCGTTTATATTTGCGTTTAATGGTGGACAAAAATGTATCCGCTTATTTAATTGATCCTTTGTGTCTGATATTGCAGTCTGACTTTTTGACGTGAAGCATGAGTGTGATTATTGGAAATATATTTCTCCATTTCTATTCGGTGGATTTAGAGGGTTTTTTTTTTTAATTTTTTTTATCAGTATTGCTTACGTCTTTTCGCATCCCCCTTCAAAATTTGATTTAAATAGTTCTTCATTTTTATTTAATATATTATACAAAAGAAAATAAAATGTTCCATAACCAAGCACTTGCATTCAAAGATATTTAAAATTGACCTTATCGTAATAGTTAGCTTTTAAAATGAAGAAAATAATTTTAGAAAATAAAGAAAACAATAACAAAAAAAATCGATGCAACAATTATTCATTAACTTTCTCTCCATTGATGCGCTATTTATGAATTGCGAAGTGATTTTTTTAGTTTAAGTTATTAGCATTTTTTTTTTTTTTTTGATCATTCCATTCTAACTAAAGATTTTGCATGAGTTAAAATCCTTGTAAAAACTAATTTTAGCTTCTGTTTTGTATTATGAAATTCTTATTACATCAAAAATAAACCGACTTGACACCCTCCCCCCATATTAACTAAGTGATAAACGCAAAATCTGGATTTCTGGTAGCAATTAAAATGCTTCATTTTATTTAATTTTGTATTATTTGAATATAATTCGTTCCATTAAATTTGATGCTAAAATTATTTATTTACAATGAAATAAAATATACTTTGCAATCAAAAACTTCGATTCACCAATAAAGTTATCGGTAATACAGAAAATATGATATATATTATAATTTTATTGCTAAATCATATTTAATATTTAAACTAAATTTTAACGAGATTCAGTTATTTTGAAAGTAGTAATTTAATCGCAATATCAGAATTAAAGTTTATTTTATCTAACGAATTAACAATATAAAATAATCGTTTGAACCTTGTATAAGATTTTCGAAAAGCAAAATCAGCAAGTCAAAAGCAATTGAAGAATCTATGAGTTGTGTTTATGAAAGAGATAATTTTGCTCTCCACAGAACAGACTATTATTTTTTGTCGTGTCTGTCATTGCATTAAGCATTTTTATTTATTTTTTATTTTGGAACGAATCTCTCGTATCACAAACATCTGCCAGTTTTCTGATTTACTTTTTACTGCTTCGGAACCATCTGATGCTTCTCAAACCATTTTAAGTTAATATATTCAGGTGTTCAGACTTTCGACCGTTTAGGTAGGAAGTGTGGAGGAGGTTGAGAGCGAAACATGGCGAGACGGTAGTTTTCTTTAGTTCTTTCTTTGATTCTTTTTTCTTTTTCAACTGAACGATGTTTTAATGTTGATACGATTTAAAAAGTTTCAATAATGTTTTTTAAAAAGGATATATAATTACTTTCGTCATTTTTAACAATGCTTAAAAGAGATATTAGTTCATTTGTAACGAATGTTGATTTTTAATTTAAGAACTTAAATTAGTTTCTGTAGTTTATTTCGTAGCAGATTTATATCGCTTATATATTTTATATAGAAGTCAGAAAAGAACAGATAGAAACAATAGAGTAATACACCTAATTTTGAATGCTCATTTCATGATGTTAATTGGGTGTATTTAGTTATATGACATTTAAGTAATTTACGAACCATATACAATAAGTGAAAGTATAGAAGACATTCTAGGTGAGGATATTCTAAATATTTTATGCTTTTACAGCCATGTGTTAAATCGAATTAACAAGGTATAAGAAAGTAAACTGCGAAAAGTTATATATTTTTTAAAGATTAAGATTATTTTACAACAAAATAATTTTATTTATTCTTTTTAGAAGACTTCATAAATTAAATTTGCTTCTCTTCTCATTTTTAAAATGAACTTGCTTTATTCTGAAAAAGTGTCATATTAAACGTTTTTAAAATCTTTGTAGTATACTATTTAAGGATTCAAAAAGAATATTTTAAAACTGTTTAAAAAATTGCTATTTAGTTCATTTCAAGAACTTTCCTTTCATTCTATTATGTATTCAAAAATAAATCTACAAACTTCGAGAAATGAAACTTTTTTAGATTTTGCGATTTCAAGAAGTGGAGATTTTTATGGGAAGCAAATGGAATAGATTTGATTAATCTTCCTGAAAGTTCAACTTTTTCTTTGCGCATTTCAGTTTTTCCCAAGTTAATTTTTAATTAAAAAAAAGTTGGAACCCAAAATTGAAAAAAATAAAAATGCTTTTTATTAAATTATGTAAAAAATGATTTATATAAATCCTTCAAAAATAAATTTTTTGCTAGATTTTAATGGGAATTTAAAAAATAATACTTTTTAAGAAAATGATAGTTTTTAAAAAATACTGCTGTTTAAAAATATTCAAGAATAAATAGAATGAAAATTCTTATGGCTCTGAGATTTGTTTTTCGATCCCAAGTGGGACAGTCAGCATAGTTTAAATTTGTAAAAAGTATAATGTAACATTAGTTACCCAAACTCTTAATTATTTAAGTTTCTTTAACAAAAAAGAAAATTTCAATATAAACATTCAAAAACATAGAGCTGATTGATACGTTCAAGTAGTATCAGTTGTTCAGTATTTGAAAAAAACTCAGTTTATATACTAACTGAATAAATAAATATTAAGCATAGAGCTGACTAATACGTTCAAATAATATCAATAATTCAGTATGTGAAAAAAATTCTGTAGTCATTGAACAAATAAGTGTTAAGCACAGAGCTGACAGATAAGCTCAAGTAGTATCAGTTGCACAGTATATGAAGAAAAAAAATGAATAAATAAGTTTTAAGCAAATTTCATCCCCCGTAAAAATAACCATTCCTTTGTAATTTATCGAATTATTCGGATATTCGGTAATCCGGATCTGATGTAGTTTCAATTAATCTAGATAATTGTTGTTCTACTATAGATGAATAAATTGTATGCATTTTTCGTCCAGATGAATTCTTCACTGAATCAAATATTAAATACAAGAAGCTCCAATACTTAGATTCGATCATAATTCCGATAGCAAGAAAAGCAGCCAACACAATCACAGATCTAGGTTGGTGTTCTAGATATCCAGCTGATCCCCAAAAGATTTTGGATCTATAACGTTGATATTATCCACAATTCTGTCCTTTGGAGAAACACGTACAATAGATAGATGGACGAATGGATGCATCATCTTGATAGCATCTATCTTACAAGAGCGACGAGTGGAGCGGTCATATTGTTTATGACCGATCCGTTAACCTGAAATCGTGCACCTGAAGAAATCAAACACTTTCACTCCGGTTTGTTTACTTTCGTAATGCACACACACTAAACAGAACGAGAGAGGGAAAAAATAATGAAGTGGAAATAAATAAAGACCTTCTTCCTTGTTTGATTCGCCTGTTAGGTAACGGTGCCATTATTTTCATATGCAGAAATTTCTCTCGGTTGGTAAATTGAATATTATCATGGCAAAAAAAGGAGTTTCTGAAAGCTATAGTTTAATTGGCTTTGTAATATAATGTAAGAAAAATCTCAGTTTACTTCAGAATGCAGATCTACCCATTTTTGAGAAATAATCCAAAATAATTTAAGAAAAATCTATTTTTGAGAAATAATCCAGAATAATGTAAGAAAAATCCATTTTTGAAAAATAATCCAGAATAATGTAAGAAAAATCCATTTTTGAGAAATAATCCAGAATAATGTAAGAAAAATCCATTTTTGAGAAATAACCCAGAATGATGCAAGAAAAATCCATTTGTGAGAAATAACCCAGAATGATGCAAGAAAAATCCATTTTTGAGAAATATCCAGAATAATTTAAGAAAAATCCATTTTTGAGAAATAATCCAGAATAATTTAAGAAAAATCAATTTTTGAGAAATAATCCAAAATGATGCAAGAAAAATCTCAGCATATTTCAGAATGCAGATTTACCCATTTTTGAGAAATAATCCAGAATAATTTAGAAAAATCCATTTTTGAGAAATAATCCAGAATGATGTAAGAAAAATCTCAGTTTACTTCAGAATGCAGATTTTTTCATTTTTGAGAAATAATCGAGAATAATTTTTTTTATGATAATTGGACATAATTGGGAATCGACCATTATTTTATAGATTCAAAAATCTGTATTAAAACATATATTGATGACAATAGCATTTAAAGATCGAATAATCGCATAACGTCCAATCGATGCCAAGATAAAATATGGATAAAAGAATAAAACTTACGTTATCTTAATTTTACATTTCGAAAAATATTTAAAGAAATGTTTTGCAATTTAAATACGATTTTTTTGAAACATCATTTCTTTAAATGTCAATCTGTAAATTAAACTGAGGGAAAATGATTTAAAACACTCGACATGGCAAATTTAAATCTAAAACACTCGACATGGCAAATTTAAATATAAAACAAGTGAAATTTGTCATGAAGTTACTTTCTGTATAAATAGATGCTTGTTAAGAAAAAGATTTTTTTTAAAAAGATTATTAGATTTAAAAAAAGTTTAAATATTAAACGAAATGTTAGCATATTATCGCACAAATGCAACTTTTACACCAATTTTAAATTCAAGGGAAAAAAAAGTTATCTTTTCAGCGGTGTCAATTTTATTGCCATACATTTTTTTCGCTTAATTTAATAAGTTTTTAAGTATGTTTTGCAACGATACATTTCATTGTTTTCTTTACTACGCTTATAGACACTTGCAATGCGACAATGATAAACTATATTTTTGTGTGCATGCATATGTGTGCACTTCATCTCTGTTATATGGTTAACAGCAAATTTTAATCGGCGGAGTGGACTTCTAAAAACTTTCTCGTATGCTCTCATGTTATCCAATCCCCCCCCCTCAAATAATCGACTTTCGGTAAGGCTATGAATGCATTGCATGGCATTGGCAAAAAAGAAAAAAAACTTACGAGATACTGATATTTCGTGTGAATTCGGTAGTATTACTGAATCTATGTGCGAATATATATTATGGATATCTTTTCGTTCACAATTGAAACAAAAAT
The DNA here is from genome assembly GCF_947563725.1 of Argiope bruennichi. Lineage (NCBI taxonomy): Eukaryota > Metazoa > Arthropoda > Arachnida > Araneae > Araneidae > Argiope > Argiope bruennichi. The sequence goes on from NC_079156.1 coordinate 114,259,558, forward strand.
TTGGCACGGAATTATATTTATAATCACAGGATATATCATATCATGTTTCTTTGATTTAAGCCATTGTGTTCATGAGTTATTGTTCAATCAAAAGAATAGAACGATAGACGATCAAGCATTTGGCAGATTTGTTCAAAATTTGACGAGGTCCTACATTTTAGATAAATCTGCTTTCGTTCAAAATTTGATGAGGATCTACATTTTAGATGATAAGTCTGCTTTCGTTCAAAATTTGATGAGGATCTACATTTTAGATAAGTCTGCTTTCGTTCAAAATTTGATGAGGACCTACATTTTCTATGATAAGTCTGCTTTCGTTCAAAATTTGATGAGGATCTACATTTTAGATGATAAGTCTCTTTCGTTCAAAATTTGATGAGGATCTACATTTTAGATAAGTCTGCTTTCGTTCAAAATTTGATGAGGATCTACATATTAGATAATAAGTCTGCTTTCGTTCAAAATTTGATAGAAATATAATAATTTAATGATAATTCCATACATCGAATTTCATCCGCCTAGTTCTAGTTATCGTGTTCATAGATAGACAGATAGACATAATTCCAAAAATGTGTTTTTGGACTCGGTGATGTCTGGAATGTGGGAGATCAATCAAAATCTCGAATTCGAATTTTTCGATGATTACATTACTTTCTCTTTTATTTACTTCCTATACGCGAAAGTAAAAACAAAGATAAACGAATCAAACCTAAAATTCTATCACCCTCTAATGTTTCGATTTAATCATTCGATTTCTGATTTCATTATTATATTGACTATTTATTTGATTGCAATATTTTTAAAAAAAATGGAATGTGAGAGCATAAATAACCAATTCATTTTCCAATCGGTAAGAATCTTGCGTTTTAAATAAATACAAAATAATTTGTTTATTTTTTAAATTTAATTACAGATTAGTCGCTTTCAGTTTATTTTATATAATATAGTATTTTACATGAGCTTATTATATAGTTTGGGTTTTGAATTTATTACATAACAAGTAATATAAAAAAAATTCTAAAGTCAATTCCTACTTTCGCAAGAATTGAACTCGCATTCGTCACCTTCACGTGAAAAACACTGAAATCCTTGCATTTTACCGATTGAGCTACTGTCTGTTGATTTCAGTTTTTATTACAAACTGCTAAAACTCTATTTAAAGTATTAAAAATAAATTTAATTTAATAATTAATGAATTGATATTTGAAGAAAACTGTATTAACATCAAGTGTCATCCACTACAAGTTTTAAAAAATGTATTTGAATTTGAGTGGATGAATAAAAAGTATTTGATTTAACTATTGAAAATTTGAACAAGATATATAAATATATATAGGGAGAGTGTGAACTAATAGTAGGAAGTGAAAAAAAAAATTTGGTAAATGGGAGATTAAGTCCAATATTTAGCGAATAGGAGATAAGTTCGATATTTAGAAACTTATATCATGGATCGCTTATATCAAGAATATTATTTAGAATCAAAGCTAGTTTCATAAGCATGCAGATTTCGGGACAAAAACGCAACATTGGAAAAACTTCTTTTGCATACAGCTTAGAAAAATCTTCACTAAAACGTATTTCTGCGTTATTCATACCAGATATAAATATTTTTTATTTTTCCCAGGAATGTTGTGACGTATCAGAACAAAAAAATGGCGTGTTTTCCTTCTAAGTGCTTTATTTAGATATTTTGCGATTTCTTTGATAAAGTGCTTTTAGGGAACCATAAAATATTTTTTTTCTGTTGATTCTCAGGTCCTTTGTTGCACGTTGTCGTTTCTTTTGCGATTGATTGCTGCTTTTATTTTGTTTTTCTGATCTTACAGCAGACTTGAGTGGAGCGTTTTTCGGGAATATAATTAATTCAGTGACGTTAGTGCCTTTTAAATGTTGTAAATGTTCCATAAAGAGTGCTTCTTCAGTAAAACGGACCGTTTATGAAACATTCTTGTTAAAATCATATTAGTTACTTTTTTCCATTTATATAGATATGCTGTATATATTATTAAAAAGTCTTTGAGTTTGTTTGTTTGATTATATATATATATATATATATATATATATATACTAGCCGCCTTTGGCGACCAGCTGGTTCACCAATCTTAATGTTCGTTAAAATTTTAATAATTAAATATTTTATGCAATTCCTACTTTAATAGCTTCTTCATCAAAATATTTTAAAACTTCAAATTTTGATAGTCATATAATTCTCTCATAATATTATCAACGCCTTCAGTCATAACGTAATATGTATCTCTCTAATTTTCTGTTAGTTCCTTGTTAGTTAGTTAGTTCTAGTTAGTTAGTTAATTTATACTATAAATTAAAGTGGAAAGGATTCATCTGCAATTAATATAGTATTTTTTACTGAAACAAAAAAATATTTTTTATAATATGATTACTGAAAATAGAGTCACTGAGCATTTAAACTTTATCGGCACTAAAGAATATCTTTCCTAATTTATGTAATATTTCAAGAATTTGTAAACAAAATATTCTCAGATTCATTATGACCAGAACGATTAATTAACAATGTTTAATTTTAAATGCATCAAACACTAATAAAATAAAACGAATCGTTTAAAATAATCGGTTGAAAACAGGTTAAAAAAAATTAAAAAACCGATGTACTTAAAATTATAAGCTTATACAAAAAATATATAACTAACATAAATACAACTTAATTACAAAAACATGCAACTAACCTAAAAATAATTTAAATCATCCGTTGATAATGGTTGTCATGTCAACAATCAGAACACAATGCGCATGCGTGAATTTTCAACGTCAGTTATGGTAACGCAAATGCGTGAGTTTTTCTACGCCAGTTGGGGTAACGCTATGCAGATTAGAAATTTTTAATTTCCTTCATTCTGTTTTATTTTAATTCAAAAGTACTTAAGAATGAATCTGAAAGATCGATTCATTCACAATGTTTAATTTTAAATGCATCAAACATTAAGAAAATAAATAGTATCGTTTCAAATAATCAGCCGAAAAATCTTAAACCTAGCCTCATGACTGTTGGAAAAAAAAACTGAAGCATTACTCATTTGGCGGTGGGGAAAATGAAACGATTTTTTGGCGGGAAAATTAGTTTTTAATTAATAATTAAAATTCTAATTAAAAATTCAAAAAAAGGGCTATCCTATCTTTTAAGTTAGATCAAACTGCACATGGTGTGCAAATTTGATTAAAATCGGTTAAGTAGTTTAGGAGTCCATCGCGGACAAACAACGTGACACGTAATTTATATATATTAAGATAAGATTGGCGGTGGGGAAAATGAAACAATTTTTTGGCGGGAAAGTTAGTTTTTAATTAATAATTAAAATTCTAATTAAAAATTCAAAAAAAGGGCTATCCTATCTTTTAAGTTAGATCAAACTGCACATGGTGTGCAAATTTGATTAAAATCGGTTAAGTAGTTTAGGAGTCCATCGCGGACAAACAACGTGACACGTAATTTATATATATTAAGATAAGATTGGCGGTGGGGAAAATGAAACGATTTTTTGGCGGGAAAGTTAGTTTTTAATTAATAATTAAAATTCTAATTAAAAATTCAAAAAAAGGGCTATCCTATCTTTTAAGTTAGATCAAACTGCACATGGTGTGCAAATTTGATTAAAATCGGTTAAGTAGTTTAGGAGTCCATCGCGGACAAACAACGTGACACGTAATTTATATATATTAAGATATATAATAAATTCGTTTTTTACATGCTTAAAATATTTTTTTCCTTTTTAAATTCAAAGATGCAAACTCTTCTGTTATCGTGCTGGCTTTTGGTTTTTACTCTGTCTCTCAAAATCTAATTACTGTAATTTTAACTGTCTAACAGTGATCCGCCGTTTTCCGTGGATATCACAAACTTCACTTCAAAGAACAGGTCAGGTTTGTACAGGTCATCGAATATGTAAAAACCTTAATTTGAACTATCAGTTGCCTTTTCACTTTCTTGTATACGAAATATAAAGTATTGCAATCAATCTCGAGATTTTGACAAATTTTCTAATTTCCCCAAATTCAAAGAAAAAAAAACAATTTGGCACTGTGTCTGTTTGCTCCTCTATTCGTCTGTCTGTCAGTCAAATTTAATTCCTCTAATTCAAAAATACTTTGAGCTAGATGGTCGAAATTTGGTTTACGAACAAATTTGTAGATTTCTATCAAATTTTAAACGGTATCCACTTAAAGGAAATATTAGGTGCTTGCATGTATTTTAATCAGCGACATCTATTGGTAAACATGCGAAGTATCTATATAAACATAAGGGTTTTGGGTTTTACCAATTTACAATTACTTTATTATTATCATTTTGAAAGTTTTCCATTTAGTATTATTGAGTTATTCAGTGTATAAAGAGCCCAATCATGGAATGCTCCAAGTTGCATTATCGGCATTCATTGCTTTTTTTTTGTTTGATTTGAAGAAATCTACTGCCGTAGCTCATCAGAAACTTATGGTGGCATTGCTCCGTCATATCCCACTTGTCGGTTTTGGTTTCAACGATTTAAGAGTGATGATTTCGATGTCAATGACCAAAAACGGCCAGGAGAACCAAAAAGTCCGAACACAATCGATTGCAAGAATTATTGGACGAAAATGGTAAAAAAAAAAAAATATAGAAAATGATGGCGAATATTTTAATTGATATATATTTCACCAATTTTTCGCAATAAATGTTTTTTTTAAGTGAAAAAATGATCGAAATACATGCTAGCACCTCATACGTCCGTGAACTCGACTACAAAACGTAAAGTGTCAGATAAATAAAATTTGGTATTCAGATTTAGCATCTAAAATGTCGATTCTTATTCAACTTTGGACAAAATCTGTTGAAAAGTTGATCGTCTGTTAATCTGTATTTTTTGCGTGCTTATAAACAAAATCATTCACGAGTGCAGTGACTTAATTTAATGGAATTCGGTACCTGATCTTGTAACTGCAACTGTAGTTCCATATCAAATGTTGGTTTTAATCGAATGGATAAAAAGCCATTCAAAATATGTATTCGCATATTAGATTCAGTACAAATAACAGATTCCTTTACATTTCGTTGCTATTTTTCGCTAATCCATTGCAAGGCATTCGCGGGCTAACCGAAGGTCGGAAATTTTTTGTGGAGGGAGGGGGGATAAGATCTTTATTTAAGAATACGCAAGAAAGTTTCGGAGAAACCACTCCCCTTATCTTGTTTGCATTTCTCTTAAATATTCATTGCTTGGAATCATTTTAAAAAGCATCTGAATAGTGTAAAGTCATTTTCATTATTTTAAAAAAATATGCATCAAGATTAAAATGAGCTGATTTTCGATGCAATCAGCAACTGCCAAAGTATTTTTTTTTAAATACCTCTAAACAACTGAATTTCATAACTTTACATATGAAATGTAAAACATGTTTTTAGCAGATTCGTGTCCGAAGAGAAGACCTGTTTGAATTTTTAGCTTCGATTTCTACCATGAAAATGACGTCAGTTTACATCGCTATATAAGTGTAAAAGAGACCAACATTTTTTCCTTCAGTGGTTTTACAATGAGATTCTGATAGGGATTTCTTTGACACGTGTTGATTTATGCAAGGGAATTTTAGGTATCTTTAAAGGAATGTGGTAAACATTACGGATTTTTATTCCTTCACTCGGAGCTTGAGAAATGCATAAGTAAGCATTTTTATAGAGCGCGTATAGCATTAATTAAATAAAAAAAGTAGGAATTGGATCAGGAAATAGGAGAACGTTTTAGAATGAAATTAATATGAACTAAATTAAGATAAAAATTAGGAAACTAATTAGAATTTAAATTAAATTAAGAGATATAATTATATATATATATAGCATAAATTGTATACAAGTGACTAGATATTAGTGATTTCATCTGGGATCTCCTGAATGTTTCTGGATTCGACATTTAATTTTCCGGATTGCCCTGTTCTCTTTCTTTTATCAGCAAAAAAATTCACTCCCTATATTTTAAACGTTCCTGAACCTGGTGAAAGTATTTTAGAATTATATCTATTTGCCTGTCTGCGATTATGGTACGTCAAAAAATGCAACAAATTAGACTGATGACGAGATTTGATATGCTGTTTTTACATTAAGAATTTAGATTCCTGTTAAATTTTGATTAAAATCTGTCTATCTGTCCGTGTATATGTGAAAACTTTAATTAATAAAAAGTAATACACTAGATCGATGATTGTTTAAAGATTTTATCTTATTCTCATAAAATAGTAGTTTAGAAGATATCGGAATGTTTCATTTATAGGAAAGCATAGCATATAGAAATATAATCACAATATCATTCATCGTATTAGAATGTAAAACTTTTCATTTCATTCATAATATTTTTTTAAGGTGTACGTACACACTTGAAGATTTTTTTTTTTTTAATTTTAACTTTAAAAATCCAGTTTTTTTACAGTAGGTCATTAATATATGTTTAAACTCATTTCAGTGAGAAAAAAACCATATTACACTAATTATTAATTAATTAAATAATATTTAATGAGCTAATTAGCCTATTTTTTGAAACATGATATCTTAAACTCTAATTTGTACAGACACACAATTCTTGTTGGAAATTATGCCTATTATTAGTCTTTACGTTGTCAGCCTCAAACAAGATATAAAAATGTATAGTTTTTTTTAAACAATTTTTTCATCAACGATGAATGGAAAAAGCGAGATTTTTCTGTAATTTTAACTTTTAAACAGCTATAAAAAATTTATTTCTATGAATATAACTTTGATTGAGGCACAAAACATCCGCTATTTCATACACATTATTTTGATATATAAATAACTGTATTTGGTTCATTTCTTGTTGAGTTATGAATGTTTGAATGAAGCAACATAGTGGAAAAATATCATTCTTCCTAAAATGAGTTTTAAAAACACCGTAACTAGAGTTTTTAATGAAAGCATCTCAAGAAAAATAATTATAACTCGAGAAATATTTCGAATATTGACAACATCTTGGTATCGTTTGAAAGCTAAAGGGTCAGAGAACATTATTAAGCAATAAAAAAAATATTCGATATTTGGAACGATTTTCGAAGTTTCAAGTGTGTACATACACCTTAATCTTTTCTAATCAATTAACCGCCTTTACCGATAGTTTGGTTTGTCGGGTTTAATAATTGCTAAAAACTTCAATTAATAATTTGTGTAATTCGGTCTTAATGGTTTCCTCAATATATATATATATAATATAAATTTCAAATTTTGATAGAATCATAATTCATACTGTTGTCGAAACCTTATGTCGCTTTTTTAATTCTGCTATGTTTCCTCCTTATTTTCTTTCTATATCTTTATATATCCAATTATGTCACTGCAAAGAGAAGCAGTATTTGAAAATGGACATATTTAAAGAAAATTTTCCCCATTGGTTGATTCAAAAGGTAAATTTTAATTATAAATACAAGAAAGTTTCAAAAACTTTAATAAAAACATGTCTTATAATCAAAATCTGCTCAGCATGGAAAAATAATTCGAATGTTCCGTAGGTGTTTTTGTTCAACAATGAATAAAAACACCTGCATGAAATATTAGAAGCAACAATGAAAATGATTCGAGTTTCACTTCAACAATAAAATATATTGTTGTAAAATATGCTTAAACATTTTAAAAAATTAATTAAAAATAGAAAAAAAATTATATGGCGAAAGAATTGATATTAGACAAAAGATAATTTTTTGAATTTTGAGATGATATAAATATTATTTTTGTTCGGTAATATTTTTGAAGTTATTACGGCAAAACACCGAAATTTCGCACAAAAAGCTCCAAAATGTTACTTAATTTTTAGTTCATAAAATTCTAATTAAAATCGCAAAAAAAAAAAAAAAAAAAAAAAAACCTTTGACGTAGTCATTTCTACCCTCCAAAGCATATGTACACCAAATTTCATAACTCTAGGTTAAGCGATCTGCTCGCACAGCGCCAGCACACATACACATACTTTCTGCTTTATTATTAGTAGAGATTATATTGCCGGCATTTTTTACAACTCTTGATAAAATTTACTCATCCTTGAGCTAGATGTATGATATCTGGATTGTCATTTTGTTTCAAGAATAGTAGATTTTTTTTTCCAAATCTTCTTCGGTTTGAGTGTTTTTTGTTCTCTTTCTTCGTATGAAAACGACAATTTAAAAATGTTAGATCAATAAATTTTATTATATGATCATAATACCCAAACTGTTGACCTGTGTCTGATTTTGGACTAAATCTGTCAAAAAATAGAGCATATGTTTAACAACTAATTGATTAAATAAATTGGCTTCGAAAGCAAATAAAATTTGCGAATTATCATTTGGCAACAACGTACGTGATCTTGTGTTGCTATTTCTGTAGATTAGCAGTTGGGATTCATTTATATTTCAAAATGACAATTTAAAAATATAACAAGTTAGGAAACTGAATTTTATTATGATCATAATATCGAAACTGTAGATCTGTGTCTGATTTTGAATTAAATCTATCAAAAAAAAAAAAACCTAGATTGTATGTTTAGCAAATAATCGATTAATCAAATTATCTCCGAAAGCAACCTGAATTTGCGAATTATCGTTTGGCAACAGCTTAAACGATCTTGAGTTGCTATTTCGGTAGATCAGCAGTTGGGAAATTGCAGTTGAAGAGTTATAAACGGCCCGAAATGAGTTAATATATTGATTTCCTTATCCCTATTTTAGACCTATTTGCTGTTTTGAAGCTTATAGTCATTTTTTTCACAAAAAACTTCAAAAAAAATTGTTTATAAAATGCCATTCGTAATTTGAAATGTAAAAATTGTATTTTTGTCGAAATTTTTTTTTACACATTTCACTTCATCTATAACAGGCAAAAGTTGCAGGAAACATAACAAAATTTTTTAGCAGAACTGTTAGTTTTCTAAAAACAGTCTTTTGCGTAAAAATAGGTGTTATGACCTCAATATTTAACAGTTCGTCTTTGTAAAAATTACATTTTGTTTCCCTTAAGGAAAATTGTTTTTCAAATTGAGCAAATATTTAGTTACTACCAAATATGCATTACATTTGATTGTAATTTATGAAGTCAGCTTTGTGGAAATAGTTTCTTTTTTAAATTTTTATTTCCAATAATCATTTTCGATCAGGGAATTTTCTGATGTGAAATGAGGATTTGGTGAGAAATACATCCCGCTTCCCATTTCAATAATTTATTTTCGTACCAAAAGCTAAGAAGTTGCTGTTGTCTTATTAATAAAATAAAAATACAGCTTTTTTTTTATCTGGCAGATTTTTTTTTTCAAATAATAAATACATCGGATATTTCAAAATGAAAACGATTTTTGATTGTTTTATATTTTTCTCATATGAATACTATTGGCTGAGAATATGAAATCAATTAATGAGATTTATCTTTTATGGTATGCGTATTTCGATTTCGTTTAAACAAGAATATAAAAATTATATAGAACGGTTTTTTTACTGCTTTATTTTATAGCGTTTTTAGAAAAACATTAAACTTTGATTTAAATTTTAATTTAAAATATTTGAAATAGACTCATTTGTGAACTTAAGATTTTCTGATAATTTTCTTATTGATAAAATTAGAACTTTTGTTTTTTTTTCTATTTATTATTATATATATTATTGTTATATATTCTTATTCAAGTGATTATTTGGATATTTTGAAATATTAACGTATGAATTGACGTCGGATCAAATTAGACATTAAACCGCAACTTTTTAAATATGGATGGAAATTTATAAAATAAATAGATTGTATTTTTAAAGAAAAATTTTGTGTAAATAAGAAATTGCTCTATTTATATATGCTTTATTTACATTCTTGGTGTAAGATTTAAAGTGTTCTAGCTAATGGAGAACAGAATTTCTTCTTAAAATAAGAACGTTTTTATAGTTCAGCAAAATAATTTTGCCTTATTTTTTTTATTTTATTTACTAATAAAAGTTATGATCAGTAAAAGTATTGAATCGGACTCGGAATTTAATCTTTCATCATGCTTCTAAAATTGGAAATGAAAAATAATTTATGACGGTTTAATAATGCAAACCATGATTTATTCGAAAAATAACATGCTATTTAAAAGATATTCCGCATAAAAACTGAAATTTCAAATAAAGAAAAACAAGTAGAATAAACAGATGAATTAAACGTTTAAGAATCTCTTTATCGTCTGCATATTTTTCTATTTCATTTTGTTAAAAATCAAAGTGTAAAGCTGGATTCTAAGAAATTTGTATTCACGTGATTCACGTCAAATGCCCAAAACCATTGCGATGTTTAAATTCATACAATATCTTAAATGAAAAATGCCATATCAAAGAACAATGAAGAAAGTGCTGTTACGTTTGTCCTAAAAGAATGATTATCAAAATGAAATTTCAACAAATATTTTTATTTAAAATCTTGAACATAAAAAGCAAAAATTAATTTTTTAAATGTTAATTGGAAGTTATTGTATATATTAATTGTAAATGTTTTTAATTTTATATATATATATTTCATTTTTATTCGATATATTTGCAGCTGCTGTTCTAAACAACTGTCGAACGATAATATTTTTTAAATAAATCACATCATTCTTCCGATGTTTTTGTACTCGTGCCAGCGTCCCCCGACCTTGCTAGTGGCAACCCCGGTTTGAAAGCATTTTTTTAACCTTCACGAATCACTAAATCGCTTGCTGATGTTGTGCATATTCCGAGTTTTCTCACGTGCGTTGATTTCTCGAAGTCAAACGCGTTTTAGTTTTCAACTCGATGGGGAAGAAAGAATTAAAATAGGGAAGGAAAAAAAAAGTTAGATGGAACCGGTTATTATTTCCAAAAGGCGAACAAAAAAGTTAGAGAAGTCATAGTAAAAAGAAAATTCGACCAGACGCCGACATAAACCTTGGAATAATATTCGTGTGGAATGCAAAGCTTCGAAGAACGTTGGAGGATGTGGTTTATTATTTATTTCTTTATAATCTTTGGTTCACTTTCCAGATATGGCTTTACGATTCGTAACCTTTCGTTATAAAAACGGATATTCTAAAAAAGGGCTTGAATATGCATATTATACCTGTGTATGATAATTCAAAATAAATGTAAAGTTGTTTTTCTTGGAAAATAAAATTTGTGATGCCATTCAGCGTATCAAAAGAATTGATTACTTTTTTAAAAAATGACTTTTTATCATCTGATTATCTTGATTTACTCGAAAACGATTATTAAAAGGATATAATTTTTTTGTTGCGTTTTTCATTAACTTAAAAAATTGAATTTAAATGTCGAATTAAAATATTCGAAATATATTCTGTGCGGGCGAAATTTCCTTTTTCATTATTTTTCTGTCACAACCACAGAAAAATATAGCTGAAATCATTTATGAAATATGTTTATTTTTTTGCTAGAAATATAGAAATTTTCTCCTTAAATATGCATTCGATATTTTTAAATCGGGTGTGATATTTTAATGTTTGCTTGGCGCAGTATAACCAAATATGGCCCTTACGCCAATAATAACAATAATAAACAAATAGGCGATGTTTTTAAACAGGAGTTTTCAATTTTATATTGTAATGAATTATATACTTTTTAAATGCATATATAAATTACTGCAATGGACATAATCTTTTTACATGCATTTCTACCAGCTATTAATTATTATTTGCTGGAGATGAGGAATGAAAAATTTAGTATACGCAAGAGCTGGTCTTTTTCTTTCTTTTGTTTTTTTATATTTATAGCCTATACTCATACTATTGGTAAAATGCGACATGCGTGATAAAACAAAAATCATTCGGAAATGGGATAAATTTTTGTGTCTAGAGCTAGCAAATATAACACTTAATTATTTCTTGGGTAGTAAATGTTCATTAAGAAATGCTTTTTAAAACTTTTTAATTAAAAACTTTTAAACTGGTAATTAGTCACATTTTTAATGTTTTGCCTCTATAATTTATAAACATATTATTGTTCAATAACCATTTTCACACTATTTTAAAATTCAGAAAATTAACTTCTTTTTGGTATCTTTTTATTTTCGTACTTTTTTTTTTCATTTTAATTATTTTTGAAAGTGATTTTAAATATTTAACACTATTTTTCATTATTTTTATAACTACATTTATAACGTTGCAGTGATATCAAATACATTGGCTCGTTATCGGTGCTATAATAAAGATCACTGCTAAAATTTTAATAAAAATCTAAAGATAAACGAATCAACTCCAATCCTAATCCTAATCCAATCCTAATTTTTTTTAATGATCCTTTCTTAATATTGAAGATAGAAAAAAGTCAACCCAATTAGCCGAACTAGCGGCTCATTAAGACGAACAGCTTCTGTAATTAGGTTGTTTCGATAACTGCGATATCTTAGAAATTACGGGCTGAGAAGTGATTTTCAACTCCTTATTTTGACTTTTTTTAACATCACCAATTTATGTTGCCGTATAGTAACTCGAATATAAAGGAATCTGCCTTTGCCTTCGAGCTTGTTGAGAGAAATTTTTGCGTTATTTCTCAAAATTAAAAGGAATTTCAAAGGGGGATTAAGGAATTTCAAAAAGGGGGGAAATAATGATGGGGATTGCAAAATAAACGAAGAGGTGTTAGATATTGAGATTGTACAAAATTTTGTAATATGCTTATAATAATGACAATGATCCTTTTTATGCATTTTTCTATGGAAGTATTTTTGTTTAAAAAATATTATCTTGAAAAATTAGTCTTTAGTTTATTTTAAACTAGCCGCCTTTGGCGACCAGCCGGTTCGCCAATCTTACTGTTCGTTAAAATTTTCATAATTAAATATTTTATGCAATTCCTACTTTAATAGCGTCTTCATCAAAATATTTTAAAACTTCAAATTGTGATAGGCATATAATTCACTCATAATATTATAAACGCATTCAGTCATCACGTAATATGTATCTCTCTCATTTTCTGTTGGCTCCCATAGAATTTATACTTTAAATTAAAGTGGAAAGGATTAATCTGCAATTAATATAACAATATTTTTTACTGAAACAAAGTATTTTTTTTTTTGTAATATGATTATTGAAAACAGTCACTGAGTGTTTAAACTTTATGGGCACTAAAGAATATCTTTCTTAATTTATGTAATATTTCAAAAATTTGTCAACAAAATTTTCTCAGATTTATCATGACCAGATTGATTAATTAACAATGTTTAATTTTAAATGCATCAAACACAAAGAAAATAAAACGAATCGTTTAAAATAAACGGTTGAAAACAGGTTTTAAAAAAACTACTTAAAAAACTATGTACTTAAAACTATAAGCATATACAAAAAATATATAACTAACATAAGTACATTTTAATTACAAAAGCATACAACGAACCTAAAAATAATTTAAATCCAGTCCGCATCTGTTGATAATAATTGTCAACACAATGCGGAATTCAGAACACAATGCGCATGTGTGAATTTTCAACGCCAGTTACGTAACGCAAATACGTGATTTTTTCTACGCCAGTTGGGGTAACGCTATGCGGATTAGAAATTTTTAATTTCCTTTATTCTGTTTTATTTTAATTCAAAGGTACTTCAGAATGAATCTGAAAGATCGATTAATTAACAATGTTTCATTTTAAATGCATCAAACATTAAGAAAATAAACAGAATCGTTTGAAATAATCCGCCGAAAAATATTAACCCTAGCCTCATGGCTGTTGGGAGAAAAAAAAACTGAAGCCTTATTCATTTGGCGGTGGGGTAAATGGAAGATTTTTTGGCGGGAAAGTTAGTTTTTAATTAATAATTAAAATTATAATTAAAAATTCAAAAAAAGGAACCCCAGGTGCACATTCACAACCTCCAAGGTATACATGTACCAAATTTGGTAGCTGTAGGTCAAACGGTCTGGCCTGTAGAGCGCCAACACACACACACACACATTAAGCTTTATTATAAGTATAGATAATATTGTGTGGATAGAGTATCGTTCATTATTACTCGTTAAATAACTATTGTTGTTTATTTTTTGGATTTCGTATGGATCACTATAGAATTGGGGGGGGGATGATATTGTTTATTTCTGTTTTTATTAACTGACGATTTACTTTCAGCTAGAAGTTCGCCAAATGTTTTGATAATGATAAACATTTTACCAAAATAAAATTTATTTAAAATAAATTTGTCAATTGACACAATTTTAAATTAAACCAGCAATAGATTGACAGATTAGCCAAGTCTGCAAATTGTCGAAATCGGTCCGATTGTTACGGCGGAGAACTCTGCTAACTTTTTATTTTGTAATATCTTTCGAGTTGGGGGATAGGTGTTGAGGATTATCTAAGAATTAAGAACTTCTATCCGAAATAAAAAAATTTGCATTTAGATTGTAGTATTAATTCATCACGCGCTTTGAATTCAGAAGGTTCTCAAGTTCTTAACGAAGAGATAAAAATCTCTAATGCTTGCAACATTCTTTTAAAGATAACTAAATTTCCCTTTCCTTACACTGCTCTTATCGAAGAAATCCTTATGAAAATCTCACAGTAAAACCGCTGAAGGGAAAAATTTCGGTCTCTTCAGCTGTTGTATCGCGATGTAGACTGACGTATCTCATCGCTTCTTCCTTGTACATAATATGCCTACCAGGATAAAATAAATTGAAGATTTTAATTTTCAAAAGTTTCTTCTATTCAGCTATTCAACTGCTAAAATATGCTTTACATAAAAGGTATAAGAATAGCCTATTATTTTAAGTTTCTTTTAAAAAAAAGCTGAACTTTATTTTTTACTTTCTCATATAATTATCACATTTTTCAATATTTCGAATAAAAGTAGCTTGTCAAAAAATGATTTTCAAGAATCCATCTGTAACTCGGTGGAATTAATTTCAGAATTCTGTCTGTCTGTATTTTAGTATTTATGTAAATTCTCTACTGAACGGAAATAATTGCTTTTTAACAATTCGTGTTATATATTGGAAAGCTTCAATCCAGTCATTTCTCATTCAAAGGATGTATACGAAAACGCACCATTTTATTTTTAAAAATTATTAATTAAATTTATTATTAAATTTTTAAGTCCGTATAGAGGGCGCCGAAAGATAGAACTTCACAACGCCGTTTACATCGTTTTGTATTTTGATATTAGATAATATATGCGGAATTACGTTTATTGAGTAATTGTGTAATTGTATTAATTGTAGAAGGATAATTAGATCTTCTAATTACCCTTCTAAAGCAGGGTTATTTAATCTACTTCTCGGAGAGTAATTGTGACATTCTTATCTTCTAATTACCCTTCTAAAGCAGGGGTTATTTAATCTACTTCTCGGGGAGTAATTGTGACATTCTTATCTTCTAATTACCCTTCTAAAGCAGGGGTTATTTAATATACTTCTTGAGGAGTAATTGTGACATTCTTATCTTCTAATTACCCTTCTAAAGCAGGGGTTATTTAATCTACTTCTCGGGGAGTAATTGTGACATTCTTATCTTCTAATTACCCTTCTAAAGCAGGGGTTATTTAATATACTTCTTGAGGAGTAATTGTGACATTCTTATCTTCTAATTACCCTTCTAAAGCAGGGGTTATTTAATCTATTTCTCGGGAAATAATTGTGACATGCTTATCTTCTAATTACCCTTCTAAAGCAGGGGTTACTTAATCTACTTCTCGGGGATTTGCTCTAAAACGTGCTTTTCTGCTTGTACGAGTATTATTATCTATAATGTACGAGTATTATTATCTATAATGTTGTCGGAAGAGAAAAGCTTAGAAATTTGATTGAAAAATATTTTCAACTTATCATTTGTGGTAAATCACCCTCAATATTGACTTTTTTTGGTGTTAAATTAATACAGAATGCATTTATTCAAAATTTTACTTTGTTATGTGATAAGACTGAAAAATATCAATTCAATGGAGTGAGTCAACCAGAAACTACTGCGCGTGCAATTCAAAAATGGAGTGAATATTCACTTCAAAATAACTTCAGGGTTAAAGTCCAAATAAAACATTTCTTTTTTTTTAAAGTTTTGATTTTAAGCTGGGGAAAGCACGCGAGTGAATGTTTGATATAAGTAATAAAATTAGCTTGAATTTTATCATAGAAATAAAAGCATTGCTGCGGATTGTATTGAAAATTAAATTTTAAAAATGATTAAAATTTGAAATAAAATTAAGATCATTAAAAAAAGTAATTTTTCGAATTTTAAAATAGTGTAAAAACTATTTTTGTGAGATATTTTTGGAAAAAATTGATGCAAAACACCAAAAAAACTTAATTTTTTTTAATTAACTGATACTTTAAATTACACTTTGGACTTTGAATGCTTTTCAGGGACATCCCTGTTTTTTTAAAAAGAATATGTTCCAAATTTTATCAAAATCAGGCAAAAGCTATACATATTGACAAACTACATATTTATATAGATACAGTATTACTGAGTTCTAGAAAGACGGAGACGAGGTATCTTTTAATTCTATACCAAATCACGAGAGATGATGCAGATTAAATATTTCATGCTATATTTCTCCATAACATGAGTTTCACAATTGATAAGGACTTGATTGTCCAGTTTCTTTCAAAATGTGTCTTTGTTATACAATTCTGCTTGGAATTTTTATATATGCTTTTTCGTCGTGACATTTTTTCTCTTCGTTGATTTTTATTATATTGCTGGCAATTTTGTCTGTGGAGAAACATCTTAAAATATTGTTTGTTTGTTTGTTTCTTATGGCACTTGCCACTGACAAGCCCGCTGTTACGAAGACAGCAATTTAAGCCTGAGGGGGACGTCTCTTATTTTTTATAGCAGCGCCAACTAGGGCCAAGAGTACGACTTTGCCACTCACGCATCATTCATTCGCTTGCACAACCCCTTTTTACAGGAGGGCACATTCACACATCTCACAGATAGAACAACCATGCCCAAACCGGGACTCGAACCCGGGACGCCCAGATCACGGGGAAGACGCGCTACCCCTATGCCAGGACGCCGGCTCTTAAAATATATTTTTACTAATAATGAAGCAAGAATGTATTTGTCTGTGTTGGCGCTCTGCAGACTAGATCGTTTGACTTATTAACACACTTGGTATATACAAGTATATATATATGTGAGAGTGGAAATATACATCCAAAAGTAATTTTTTTTTTGAAAATTTTAAATTGAATTTTGATTTATTAAAAATTTTAAGCGATATTTTGTGTTTATGATTTAAAGTAGTGCAAAAAAATATTTTCAACAGTAATATTTTAGTGAATGATCGCGGAAGAATGCGAAAATCTCTTTTAATTTTTATTTTCTCGTATACTTAGTATAAAGGACAGTAATTGTCAAAAAATTCGAACTACAGATTTTGAGAAATCTCCACCTTTTAGACTTCCCTGAAATCGAAAATCACATTTTTGGACATTGTCCATCTGTCTGTCTGTGATAAAGATAACTTAACAACGCTTTGAGCTAGACGAAAATTTGAAATTTTGGAAACAATATTAATTTGGTATACGGTCTTTATACCAAATTTGTGGATTTCTGTCACATTTTGAACAAAATCCGCACTCAGAAAATCTGTTTGTCCTATTGTTCGAATATAAATTAACCCTTTAAAGGGTCATTTTTTTCTAGTCATATTATGTTAAAATATTTTTAGGCTTGAAATCAAAATAAGAAAAGCTATTCATTTAGCTTTTTATATAAATTTAATTTGATTAATTAATTTGGTTAATTAATAATTAAGTAACAAATCAAGACACATCATTTTGTCTGAGATAAAGAACTGAAGCATCTAAGTTTCTGACTTACTAAAAAAAATTGTCAGAACTTATGCCAACCTACGTAATTTCATACAAAGATTGATAAATTTGGTGGGAAGCATACTTCCCACTGCCCTAGAAAGGCCGTATAATTACAAAATGAAAAGAGCTAGATAGATAAGATTCGGTACACAGATTTAACATCAGTAGATACCTCTCAATATGTGAGCTAAATCCAATAAGGAGTTGACTGTCTATGGCCTGTACTTTTAGAACATGTAAACACGACAACTCAAAAACGCAATGTCTTAAATATATCAAATTTGGCACGTCATTTTGTGAGTTTAAATGTAGTTATATGTTAAATTTTTGTTGCAATCGGTTGAGAAGGACTGGTTGGAAACACAAATTCGATTTTTGGATACTTTTGACCTCATGCCAGGGATTAATCGCCAAATAACTCGCCACAGTTGGCATGATAGATTCAGTAAAAATGCTAAATTCATATCAAAAGTTAATATTTTGTAACTATTGAACGCCAATGCTATGCAAAGTTTCTTTGGAATGACACCCTTATCAAAGAGCATGCGAGAAAGTTTTGGGGAAACCATCTCCGCCGTTTTTTTAAACTATTAAGGGTCAATCATAAGCAATTCGTAGCAACATCATCTACAAACTTGAGTGACCTCCCCATCCTCGTCTTCAAGCCAGTTTGCTGAAATGTTTGGGTCCTCGGAGGATATTAGTTTCCCGTTCATTTTCTCGATTCCACTGTGCTAATTGTGCTGCGAAAGGTCGCTGCTGGGCCAAAAGAATCCGTTCCTTTGATATGAGGGTCAAACAAAATTAGCGCCTTGTTTGGGCTCTCTGTTTACGGAAGAGAGACTTTCGCCATTGGAAAGGTCAGTTTCGGATCACGTGACCGCAGACCGAAAGTCCCCGCTCGACCTGCTGGAACGAGTTCGAAGAATGTTAACGATACTTTCTATGAGTAATTTTTAGCAGTGTTTTCTCATTATTTCGGATGCTTTGTATCATTTTTTTAAAAGGCGGGTGCACGTGTTGTAATGTGATTTTTGTAAGCATGACACTTGTTTTATGTAGTTACTGGCCGTCTTTGGTGACCAGCTTTGTTTGCTACTGGCTCTTTTGACTATTAATGGAATGAATTTTTTTAAAAATTTCATCTTGTTATTTCATTTTGCTATTTACATTACTAAGAGACTCAGTTCCCGATTTACAAGACATTTTTTCGGAGAAATGCGCGTTCCATTTACAAGACATATAAATTTACGCTTAAAATCATCAAAAAAATGAAAATATTATACTGCAGATGTAATAAAAATGTATAATAATTAATGAAAACTTAGTTTCCTAATGTTTTACTAAATTATATTAAATAAACCCATATTAAATATATAATACCAGCTGTCTTTGGCGATCGATTTGCTAGTCTGGAATAATGCGTTTCCTGGTTGTTAATCTATTAATATAAAATATCTTTATTTAAAATTACTAATTGTTTGTTAAAATTTAAAAATATAAATTTAATGGTATTAATTTATCTATAGAATGAAAATGTACAGGTTCGAACCAACCAAAACCTAATTTCCAAATGAAATTCTAATCTATTCCAATCAATTAATTGACATCTAACGAACAACAACGGAAAAATACTATTAAATCCAAAATTTTTATGTCTGCCGTTGAATAAATTCTCAAAATATTTACAGTTTTGAAATGTGATTGTAACCTGTGGGAGTAGTCTCAATAAAACTTTCTCGCATACTCTGCAATAAACTTGTCATGTTAGAGAACCCTTTGCATGGCATTGGGGTACAATAGTTACGAAATATTAACTTTTGTTGCGAATTTGGCATTTTTGCTATCGTGTCATTCTTGGGTTGTTTCTTTGGTGATTAATATTTGGCATGCCGTTAATAGTATTCGAAACTCAAATTTATATTTTAGATATTTTTTTTTCAACCGACTGAAACAAAGATTTGGCAGAAAACTGCATTTGTAATCACAGAAATCCCACGCCAAATTTGATTATTTTTGTCTTTGCGTTTTTGAATGATCGCATTGACATGTTTCTGAAGCCGGCGTCCTTGCATAGGGGTAGTGCGTCTTCCACAAGATCTGGGTGTCCCAGTTCAGGCATGGTTGTTTTTCATCTGTTCTATCTGTGAGGTGTGTGAATGTGCCCCACTGTAAAAAGGGGTTGTGCAAGCGAATGTGACACATGAAGTAGCTAAGTCGTACACTTGGCACTAGTTGGCGCTACTGAAAAATTAATAGACGCTCACTCGGCTTCAATCACTGATAGATAACTGTCAGCGGGCTTGTAAAGTGTCATAACTCACAACACACAGCAACATGTTTCTGAAAGTACACACCATTTGACAATGAATCCTTTGTTGAATTTGGCTCAATATTTGATAGATATTATTATCGATTGCTAATTTTATTACTTATATCAAACATTCACTAGCGTGCTTTTCCCAGGTTAAAATCAAAACTTTTTTTAAAAAAAAATGTTTTATTTGGACTTTAACCCTGAAGTTATTTTGAAGTGAATTTTCACTTCCATTTTTGAATTGCACGCGCAGTAGTTTCTGGTTGACTCATTCCATTGAATTGATATTTTTCAGTCTTATCACATAACAAAGTAAAATTTTGAATAAATGCATTCGGTATTAATTTAACACCAAAAAAAGTCAATATTGAGGGTGATATTACCACAAATGAGAGGTTCAAAATATTTTTCAATCAAATTTCTAAACTCTCCTCTTCCGACAACATTATAGATAATAACTTTATCGATGTTAAATCCGTGTACCGTATCTTATCTATATATCTCTTCTTTTTGTAATTATGTGTTAATTTGTATCCGAAGAGCCGGACTTCTTCAGGATGGATTTTATTTAAAATTTGATAGAAATCTGCAAATTTGGTGTAGAGACGAAATACCAAATTTCAACCATCTAGTTCAAAACATTTGAGTTATCTTTGTGACAGACAGACGGACCTTTTCTAAAAGTGTGTTTTTCGAACACACTTTTATCTTTGTGACAGACAGACGGACATCTTCTAAAAATGTGTTTTTCGAACACACTTTTATCTTTGTGACAGACAGACGGACATTTTCTAAAAGTGTTTTTCGAACACACTTTTATCTTTGTGACAGACAGACGGACATTATCTAAAAGTGTGTTTCTCGAACTCGGGGAGTTGTAAAATGTAAAGATTCGGCAAAATCTCGAAATCGATTTTTTTTAAAGATAACTATACTTTCGCTATACTACGCATACGAAAAAGTAAAAATAAATAAATAAATATTGAAGTCTTTCTCAAGAGCTCACTATTTCTTTTCAATCTGTCTGTAAGTCCGACAGCTTAAAAACTGAAAGAGCTAGAAGAATGAAATTTGGTATATGATCTTTATAACGAAACTGTGTCTGTGTATCACAATTTGGATAAAATTCAACGAGAACAGGGAGCAAAAGAGCTTCATCCCTTTCTCACCATGCAGCGAAGTTGAACAGAAGCGCTCCATGTTGTGAAAATGTACTAGAATTTCAAAAAAAAAGCACTCCTGCTGAGTGAGTTTTACATTCTGAGCACGTATAAATTGGTTTAAAGCAACGATGTGAAACCCGAATGCATCATTGTATTGGACCGAAACATTTGCAGCATGAATAACAGGTGTTCGATGAGTTGTCGATTCAGTCATACAAATACTTGACAGTTCAGATTTTGTAGAAAGAAGTTGTACTGTGGTTTCATTTCCAGTTTATTCGTGTTTGTTGATTTTCTTCTTTATTGTTCTTAATTTTCTTTTTTTCATGTTAGTTGATTTTCTTCTTTATTGTTCTTAATTTTTTTTCTCTTTCGTGTTAGTTGATTTTCTTCTTTATTGTTCTTAATTTTTTTTTTTCTTCTTTCGTGTTAGTTGATTTTCTTCTTTATTGTTCTTAATTTTCTTTTTGCTTTCGCGCTTGTTGATTTTCTTTATTGTTCTTAATTTCATTTTTTTTTTTCTCTTTTGTGTTTGTTGATTTTCTTCTTTATTTTTCTTAATTTTCTTCTTTCTTTGTTATTCTTGAATATTTCATTTAACATTTTTGAAGTATTACATTCATTAATAGGAAAACGAAAGAATACATATATCTAATTCAGGGCTGATTATACATTTAGATGGTTACTTGTTTAAAAAATTAGAATGAAGATATTCTAAACCTTTCTTGTAAGCAACGAAAATTTTGATATCCAAGTTTTGATAAATATCTAGGATTTTAGACTCTTTGAGTTCAAAGAGTATTTTTTGGATCATGTCTGTGCCTGAGAATGTAATTTAAAACAGCGATAATGAATGAACTAAAACTTTCTCGCGTGCTTTTAAATAAAAGTATTGACACCCTTCCTCCGTATAAAAGTGTAGACCTTGGGTAAGGCTGCGAATTCCTTGCATGGTATTGGTGAACGATAGTTACAAAATACAGATCTTTGGTTTGAATCATTTTTAGTGAAACCACCGTGAGGATATATATTTTGGTTACCATTTTACAGGAACCCCCGGGGGGCAGCTCGGAATAAGGATGAGATGCTTCCGGTATGGTGGTTGGATCTCGTCACGCTGGAGGGTACACAAAAAGCTGGGGGATCTGGTTCCTCCCATCGATGACTGGACGTACTTCCTTCGGGAAGGGTTGTACCGTGGCCGGTGATGGCCCTTAGGACTCAACCACAGTTCCCGTCAGTGTTGAGGTTGCGGCGGTCCGGTCATTCAGTTTTCTTTATCCGTGTGCCTTCGGGCGGGTCAGAGTGTCAGTTATATGACTTACCTTTTTACAGGCCAATTGACACCAAAATTTGGCACGAAACTACAGTTATAGTCACAAAATAGCATAACCAAATTTTATCTGTTTAGCCTCTTTATTTTTTGTAGCTGTAGTTCACTTGTACTCATACTGTCAGACGGCTAAATTTCATGTGAATAGATTTTGTTAAAAATTTAATAAACATATACGAATTTGATCGTTATTCCATTTACTAAATTTCGTCCGTCTGATTCAAAACGTTTGTGGTTTATTTTTATCAACAAAGAAGACGGACAGACATAGTGGCAAAAATGTGTTTTTCGAACTCTGAGAGGTCTAAAAGGTGGAGATTCGTCAAAATCTCGAGTTCGAATTTTTTGACGATTGCAGTACTTCCATATATCGTTTAGAGTGATTCTGTTCTTATATGATACTTTTGGCGGAAGGAAGGTATGGTGTGGTTTGGAGAGAGGAATGCTAGCTCAGGTGTCGTCCTCGTCATCTGACCGCGGTTCAAAATTACGAGGTCCGTCCCAAAATAGCCTTAGTGTTGCTTTTAAACGGGGCGTTAATATAACTAAACTAAACTTGGCGGAAGCATATTTGCCATTTAGCTCACAAAAATTTTAAAACAAAAAGGTCTCGGAGATCAACCGTGGACCCTCGGTACATGAAAATATTACTGTTTATATCGTTTTAATGGGGTTTTTATATTTAACGGCTAATTTCTAACCACTCTGTGAATGGTAACATGTTCATAGAACTTTTTCCAGTGACTCCTTTAGAAAATTATTTCTTTTATCCGTAGAATTAGTATTTGTTTTCCTATCTCCTAATTAGATGACACATTTTATTTTGGACATTTATTTCTGTCTATTAAAAATGAAATATATATATATATTCAGCTACTTCCTTATGAATTTTGAATTTTTTTGTATGGTTAAAGTTGCAATTAATTTAAATACCAGGAATTCTTTTATTCGTTGCACAAGTCTAATACGTTATTTTCATACGCAAATTTAATTTTTCTTTTCAAATTTTCATTTGCAACTTTTTTCCCTCTAAAATTAAAAAAAAAAAAAAAAAAAAAAAAAAAAAAAAAAAACACTTTTACAAGCAATAAAACCAAAGCTTGTAACCTTTTTAATTCAAATCCATCAGACGATTATTAATACTACTTCTAACAACCAATCTAAAGTCGTTTGGACACAAAAATAACGATAGAATAACGTGTAATACAAGTAGTGCACAATAAGGAATGTAATTTAGAAACGTGAACCAGTTTTTTTGATGAATACTATTTACTTTTCCTCTGATCTGTTCTTCCATTACAATCGACTTCTAGAAGGAAGGGAGGGAAAAAAGGGAAAGCAATTTGGAACATCTGTTGAGAGAACAATGGACATTGGAATATCGAGCTAACAAAGGTTTTTCGAACAGTGCCTTCTTTCATTTTGGAGAATATTGCTTTCAATTCCAATGTTCCACATTCAAATCCTTGCAAGTCTGAATGTTTATTGTATTAAAGAATTTTTTTTTTAATTTTTTCTTTTTCTTTTTAAGATTTTTTCTTTTATTGTATTACTGTTCTTGGGGACTTTTACGATAACTTTTTGGTAAATATTGGAATTGGTTTTATGTTTGTATAAAAAAAATATTTGACAAATGAAATGTTGAGTAAAAAGTTAATAAATGTTGCGTTTGTCATTTTAAAATTTAGTTGTAGAGATGACCGAATTGTATCGTTTTATTACATTTTCTTGCTTAAAATATACGAAGAGGACCTTAATAGTAAAAAAGTAAAGGGGAATTTAAAAAAAAAGTATAATTCAGTTTTGATAGTGACCAAAAAGTGTGAAGAAAAAATTTCGTCAAATTATAAAAATATACTCAAGTGCATTATTGTTTATTATGAAAAATTTTGAAGGCGAGAATCATTTGCTATATAGTTGACGATTGAAATCGCCAAATCGGCGAAAATTTTCCTTGGCGTTTTTTGGTCGCCGTTACAACTGACAAGAACCTAAAAAAAGCGATCTTATTATTACATTTTGGTAATCGTTGTTATTTTAGAGCTCCTTTCATTGGGTAGATCCTAGCACAGCCCACCTCTTGGCGTCTTTTTGAATTATCGCCAAACGAATGGCGATAACGTTGCCAATGTGGCGACCTAGACGGATTTTTTAAAATTTTATTTTATTTTTTATTATATTTATTTTATTATTATTATTTATTTATTTTATTAGTATTATTTATTTATTTTATTATTATTATTTATTTATTTTATTATTATTATTTATTTATTTTATTATTATTATTTATTTATTTTATTTATTATATTTATTTTATTATTATTATTTATTTTTTATTTTATTTATTTTTTATTTTATTTATTTTTTATTATATTTATTTTATTTATTTATTATTATTTCTGGCCTTCAAGTATCGTTTTTTAATTGAAAAATAATAATAACAAATATTCAATTAGTAGTCAACTTGGCGAGATTTCAAATAAGTTGCCAAGAGGTGGGCCCATCTAGGATTTTACCAAATAATTGCATAGAAATTTATAAATGACCATGATGAAATTTATTGCTAAATATAGTTTTTCGAAATGTAATCTCAGCTTCATTTGTCACATTGGTATTAAAGAATTTTTATTAATTATTTTTTCAAATTCTTTAGTTTTATATTAAATTATGTTGGCAACAACCAAAAACAGTTTACCAGATTCTGAGCTAGCTGAATAAAAATTGCTATGTGGCCTTTACACCAAAAATATAAATTTGTATCAGATTTTAAACTCTTGTGATAGGAAGACATGCCACGCACGTCGAGTTGCTTTTGTCACAGAATCCAACGACGTGCTACACAGGTCAGCTGGCAATTGTGACAGAAGTAAGAATGCTGTTCGTTAACCGTCGACTGAGATTGTTTACCGGAAAAAAGTTTAAAAGAGCACAGTCTTAGGTTGGAAATTAATTCATGTAGAAGATATAAATCTTTTTCCGGTTTCTCTAAGATCTCGGATACTTTGTGCGGCCTCGCTGCAAGTTACAATGGACTGTTTTGGTACGCACGCTTGTGAATTTTTTACCACTGCAAGTGGTTCAACGAAATATATCAAGAAATATGTCTATCTTTGAGCATGTGAACACGATAACTCAAATGCATCAAGATACATGGGTGAGATTTAGTACATAATTTCATCGCCAATATTGTATATTTGTATCTAATTTTGGGCTAAAATCTTAAAAAGCAAACTGCACCTTTTTTTTTTTTTTTTGTATATGTATCTTTACACTAAAATACATATAGAAACACTTCAAAGCAAGATATATAATTTTGGTTTAATAATTTATGTTTTAAATTTTGGATCCAATTGATCGCCAGGGATAGATCCAAAATTCTAGATTCTGCTCATTGTGCTTCGAAACTAGTTTAGAATGCACCATTTTGAGCAAGCGTATTAGAAAGTTAAAAAGAGAGCATTGTAGATAGTTTTTTTAATTTCGATTTTGTAATTTGTTCCCGGAATTCTACTCATTACTAAGTTAAGATCTTTATATATCTCTCAGATGATAACTCTTTGATCCAATATATAGCTAACCCTTTTATATCATGACCCATTCGTCTCGCATTTGATAGAAATTATACTATAAAAGTATAACAGCATATCTAATTAAAAATGAACCATCTCGTCACTTCCACATAGTATTGTATGAAGAATTTACTATCAAAATACCACATTGTAAGAGAGAATTTTGTATCATTATATAG
Source organism: Argiope bruennichi (assembly GCF_947563725.1). Lineage (NCBI taxonomy): Eukaryota > Metazoa > Arthropoda > Arachnida > Araneae > Araneidae > Argiope > Argiope bruennichi. The sequence continues at coordinate 114,285,891 of NC_079156.1, forward strand.
AATTATTAAATAGTTAAAACCAGTTTTTACTTTGCTGTGCCACAGTTAGAATTAAAACTTGATATGGTATAAAAATATACAAGTCCAAATTTCAATTAAAAATATTTTATACAAGAGATATTACACTTTATACATATAGGGTAAGAACACTAGGTACATATTAGATACAATGCATCAGCTTGATTTCATAATCCTTTGAATATCTTTTAGAAGGAAAAATAATGCAACGGTACGTGAGAAAAAGCTTGAGATATTAAATAACACACGAACTGATGTTTGAAATATGACTGTAATTTCATATAAAGTGAGTGTATTGTCGATATATACTTTTAAATGAGTGAGTAGACAATAATTTCATCACTTCTGGCTTTCTAATATCAGGTTTTACTTTGTGGAGGGATGGTTTAATTCCTCCACTTAAATGCCCAGAGTGTCAAGAAACGCTGCGACATTTTAACAAGAACAAAGGTAGATTTATTTTATACAAAAAAGAACAAAACAAGAAACATTAACAGAACAAGTAGAAGTAGCTCTTTCGAGTTGGGAAAGAAATATTAAAATTATTGACGACCAGATTACATAGTGGGTAATGATTTTGCAGTCCCTTTAACTCGATCAAAAATCTTTCTCGAAAAATTTGTTCTGATAACGACAATTTTCAATTCCATCTAGTAGATACTAGGTATCATTTACGAATGAAAACAAAAAGGTAATAAAAATTCTTATTTCCACGAATATGTTCCATTAGCTAAAACATTTATCTTGAAAATGCAAAACAAATACATATATCGTAATGGATTCTAAAAGAAGAAACAAAACTGTCTGCCATAATCATCATCATTTCTCATGTTGTACCAAACCGTTGCAAGAGTTCCTTTCAATTGGCATTCACCTAAACCAAATTACATCACCAGAACCCAACTTTGATTTGTAGTGTCGAAATAACCTGAAATCGCTACCTTTCCAACGATCTACTTTGCAAATCAGTGGAAACAAAGAACTTGTTCGCTTTTTTCTTGACGATGGAAAAAGATAGCGGAGCCCCACCCAGCCACAAAACTCGATTTGCCTCGCCATGGAAAAAGACCTTCGGTCCAATCCGCGTGACGTCACCGCATTCTGAGGAAAGAAGAGGTCTCGCAGTGTTCCGGGTGAGCCTATCTCCTTCGCGATGCTCTACTTTACCTCACAACACGCAAACTTCTTATCTGGAAAGCGGAAGATCTTCGCAAATATCAGAAGGAATCTCCTTCCTCCTACACTTGGAAAGGTCACCAAACGGTTCAGAGCTCACCTACTCAATAGATTGCTCAGCGGCCTGGAGCAATTCCGAAACCGAGGGTTGAGGAAAAGCCAGTCATGGAGATGGAATATGAGTTTGCAGGAAGAAAGCGGAGGCTTTTAATGCGGTTTCGCACACATATCTCTGGTTATTGCGTTTTAATGAATTTCTGCAAATTTCACACACGCTACTGTTTGGTCGGACACCTCCTATATGCATGCTCAAGGTGTAGAACTTTAACATGATGATATTTTTATGTTCTTAGACTGGCATTCATCTTTTTAATCACGTGATTTAAATATTGCTTCGCAGAATGCAACGGCTGATGAATTCAAGACGAACACAAAAGCAAAGAATAAGGCCTTAAACATAATCACGCTACGCTGTTTCGGATTTGAAACCTTCAATATTTCTACAAGTTTAGATATTTTGTGAAAATCTACTAGATTTTACACACATCCAAGGCGGATTTAGGCAGTTTGTGGCCCTAGATAGTGTTCATTATGTGACCCATCTTTTTGGCTATTTTAGTTTCTTATATTACACATTTTTAACTTAACCAGCATGTTTATTAGTTATTTTAAATTAATTATTTTTTATTTTAGTGACTTAATGGAAGTTACCTGTTTTTATTTATTATGACCCGTGCCTTAGTGTCTGCATCCAGTATTATTTAACCCAAATCCTGGTGTTTATAAACAACAAGCAATAACTACGTGACCGTTATGTCAAGTTCGAATTGGATTGTTCTTATCACTTTTATTATGATTGTTTATAACTTCTTACATTATTCAAATAATATAACACGTTCAAAACTAAAACCAAATTTAAATATTTTCGATATAAGAAATATATAGTATACGGATTGATTGAATGAATACATAAATCCGTGTAAATGAAATTTGATTTGTTGTTGTCATCAGAAATGAAGATCGTTATCATTTTTAGATTAAGAGAAAAGATACAAAGAAAAAAAAAGTATACCCGATTTTCTTCACTTCACTTCACGAAGCTTAATTCGAATTCTATTATTTTCTTAATACATAAAAGAAAATCAACTGGAATAGAATAAACGCCACGAATTTCCGGCAATTTAATTTGTGAAAACCCAATCCTATAATTAATCCATTATATAATTCCCGCTCTCTGTATCCCTTGTTCTTAATTAATATAAAGCCTATAGCGATGAATAATGATTCAATTGATAAGTTTCTTTTGCCAACTTTTACGATAGCATACTTAGTTTGCAATAAAATATGTTATTTGTTTAAAATGTAACTTAAAAATAGATTTAAAACAATATTGACACTATGTTGAATCGAAATCTTAACGATAAATCCGCTAAAGGATACGAGTTAAGGGACACTTTCTCAATGCTATTTAGTCAAGCGTTTTCAGACAAACCAAAGCCTTCCTTTAACTTGAACTTAGTGGTTTATGCAATCTAATTGATATTTTGAAAATGAATATTAAGAATATAATTTAATAAATTTTCTCAAAAAAGCTTGCACTTTGTAATTTTTATAAATACTATAAACATTATAGATGCCATGTTTTTTCACTTTTTTTTTATTTTTAGTTTACGAAGTTTATCTGTATAAATTATGTATTTGATATAGTCTTTGGAAGAGTTACTAAATTTAACAATATTTTTGTATAAATTGCTAAAAAAATCAAGATAATTGCATTCTGACATCAAATATATTTTATCCAAAGAGATATCGTAAATTTGTTGGCATCCATAAACTGTCTTTTCTATTTTGTGTATATGATGCTGTCAGTGTAATTAATTAAATATTATTAATAATAACCGATACTGGGATAAAATGATTAATAATTTATACCAGTTATTATTAATAATAATGATTAATTACTTTAACAGGAATTTACATAATTCGCTATCATTTCATAAAGTCATCCAAAGATTAAATCGTTTGGTTTTCTAAATTTTGGTTTGATAAGTCTTTGATAATCGTTTGGGTTTTTTAATGAGTTTATCGTTTGGTTTAAAGTTTACAGTTTGACAGAAATTCAGCCCATTTATTTCAGGAAGTAAATTATCATAGATTAAAGTAACAGCTCATTTGATATTTTATAGAATGAGAAATAAATAATTAAATAAAAATAAAAGAAGTAAAAGAAATTGAAAACCTCCTATAATTCATTACTAAAAACATTCTCTAGCCATTTTCTCACACCTTTAGCACTAGTTGGTTTAAAACTCATTTAACACCAATTTATAAATTTGATTTTAACGAGTTTTTTTAAATCGAGTATCTCGGCTATCATTATATGTCGACACTTAAATGGTGCATTTCATTAAAAAAAAAAAAAAAAGAAAAAAAAGACGACTTTAATCTTCCGACAAAAACTTTTTTTTTTCTCCAAAATCAATTTAATGTCCCTGCTGAAATGAAACGCAACGCTTTACGGATTACAGCATTTTAATTTTATTTACTCCCCTGCTCTTAATGCGTTGATATCAAGCGGTGAAAGTAAAAATCGTTACTACTGGGCAGTAAATGGCCCTCAATCTGTCATTAAGTCGGTCACTCAGCCTTGAAGAGTGACCAGGCATAAGTTCTTTCTGCCAAGGCTTGCTGAATCAGTTGTGTGGGCTCTTTTTATAATCGAAGGTGAGACCGCAAAGTCACTTTGAGTCATTTGGTTAAAACTCTTTTTTTTAATCTAATTATTTTACCTTTCTGAAGGATGAACTAATGCTTCGTAATAAGGTTAGTTTTTATTTCTGTGTCTACTGAAAATAATAAGAAATATGAATGTCTGTCGTAGGAGGCTTTGAAATTACGCCTGTATTTTAGTAGCATTAGTCTGTATTTTAGTCGCTTTGAAAATATTTTTTCCTTATATGAAAATAAAGGTTTATGATCTGATGCAATAGAAGTACTTTTTGTTAACAAGAGAAGAACGAATGACATAAAAGTGGAAAATATAAAAGCGAAAATTTTGGGGCATCTCAGAAAACTGTTTGTTTTGTCCATAAAGATTTTACACTAGTGACCTCTTTACACGATTTTTTTTTCAATTGTTACCTCATAGTTTTCACGTTCACTATTAGAAAGCATTGTTCATGAAATAAACATTAAAACAGCTAAGCCTAAAACGTTCATAGGAGGACTAAATAGGGCGTAATCTTAATAACAATTATAACATATTTTAATTTTAATAAGATGTTTAGGAATCGGTCTTGTAAATATTCAATGTAACCTGATTTCTTTATATTATTATCCTTAGCGTTTGACATTCTTATGATTTTGTATTGTTTCTCATATTTTTAATTTAGAGGATTCTTACAGTTTAATACATAAATAAAAGTACATTTCAAATACTTTATTTTAATCATTTTGTTTTTTATAATCTTTGATATATTTCATAATTTTTATTATAATTACTGTGAAATCTTGTGATCATTTTTTTTCCTCCAGATTTCAAAATTCACTACTAGATGGCTTTCTGTCGCACTGAATTTGAATTAAATAAAACTAAGTAATTATGATTGTAATTGTGTATTGTCATCTGGAACACTTAACTTACTGATGTTTAAAATTTTAATACATAAGCAAATAAGTGGGAAAAAAATTGAATAGAAAATTTCATCTTTACAGATTTGAACCAGTGGGAGTGGTCTCTCTAGAACTTTCTCGGATACTCTCTAATAAACTTGTCATGCCAGAGAACGTCTTGCATGGCATTCGCGTACAATAGTTACGAAATATTAACATTTGGCTTAAATTTAGCATTTTTACTGAATCTATCGTATTATCTTTGGCGAGTTATTTGGCGATTAATTCCTGTCGTGCGATTTATGGTATCCAAAAATCGAATTTGTGCTTTAGACTCGTTTCTCCCAACTATTAGAAACGGAAATTGGACACAAAACTGCACTTGTAGTCATAAAAATTCGCGTAAATGTGATATATTTAAGTCATTTCGTTTTTGTATTATTGCGTTTATTTGTTTCTGGAAGTATAGACTTACAGACAATCAACTCGTTGTTGGATTTGGTTATAGATACCAAATCTGTGTACCGGATTTTATCTATCTGGTTCTCTTCGTTTTGTAATTATCGTGTTAAGGTATATTCGAAGAGCCGGGGTGGCAGACTTCCTCTGAACAGATTTTACTCAAAATTTGGTGTAAAGACCGTATACCAAATTTCAATCGTCTAGATCTAAACAGTTTTTAGTTATCTTTGTCCGAGATACACACGGACATTTAAAAAAAAAAAATTTGTTTTTCGAACTCAGGAGGTCAAATACTCGGAAATTCGTGAAAATCTCGAATTCGAATTTTTTGACGATTACTATATTTTATATTACGTATACGAGAAAGTAAAAAAGTCAAATTAAATAAAATATTGTAAAATCCGCCTTTCATTAAAGAAAAAAACAATTGCATAAGAGGAAGAAAACACTGCAGTATACAATTGTAAGATTAAAACTTTGTTTTATTTGGAAAAACAAAAACAATAATACATCTTCATGTATGCAGCTCATGAAGCTAGGAAACATACCAAAAGACCCAAAATTTGTTTTTTTCGGAGCACTTAAGTTGTCAAATTCCTCTTTCGAGACAAAATCATAATCAAAGTATCAGTTCTTGTTGAAAGATTTCAAAACTTTGCCATCGGTCCATTGACCGATATATTTTCCACTAAACCTGGAAAAAACAAAGAATTTTCTTCGACATTCCAAGACTATTGTTTGGTTGTTCCAAGAACGTGACACAAGTCTTTTTTTTTTTTTTTGCTTTCGAATGTCTTAGACTTCGAATGCCGTTGACACAATTGATGTTCTGGAGCGATTCTCGGCTTATTTGAGATGTAGAGGATTCAAAAGCAGATTAGGATGGTATCTTTTCTCAAGTATTGTCTGTGTTTCATTTTATGTTACACAATTCTGTAATGAGTTTCGCAAACTTTTCAACATAATATGCAATTTTATAAAACAATTTTCAAAATAAATACTACTTATATCCGTATCTTTTCCGCTGTCTTGAAATGACAATCTAGTGACATGGTATAGTATCTTATTTAGGATGTCGTTTTTTCATGATCACAATTTATTCCTATTCGTTTTATTGTTTAAAGTATTTTGTAACATCGCAGGTAATGGATACAGCGTCATTCGAAACAAAATTTGTAATAATTCTTGATTTTCGTTATTTTTTATTTTTATTTCAATGTTACAAGCACTTGAATTATGTCGCAGATTATTCTATTGAGCGTTTTCTAAAAAAATTAATAAAAATATCTAAGAATGTAAATTTAGTTCATAATAATAATTCATTATAATCCAAAATCAGAATTCTATAAATCAATAGAACAAATAAGCAAAGTTAAGATTTGACCATTTTTTTACAAATCCATAAAAAATAGTTGTTTTTATAAAGAAATTCAGTTTAATTAATTAATTAATCACTCTAATAAAATTATCTAAATATAATAAAATAATTGGAATATTTTGTTATACGTTCTGTGATTAAAATTCGAGAAAGAAAAATTACCTATACATGATTATTCAACAAAAGTTATTTCAGAGTTCTAACTATAATAAAAGTGGTGATTAATCATTTTAAAATACTTGAATTTCAAAAATATTTAAAATTATTAATATTGGCAATAATGATTATCATGTTAATAAGGATTAATAATTCTCATAAAAAAGGTGAGTTACATCATTTTCTTACGCTGTTAAAATAAGAGGTTTATCTTATTTTGAACCAAGATACTACAGGATGTAATTCTTAAATGGTGCATTAAAAAGTTTTTATATAAATATTTATTAAAATATTTATCTAAATAGAAAAGAAGATTGTAAATATATATTTTCTTGAGTTATATTTGCCTGCTGAAAAAATGTAGTGAAATAAATATTTTAAAGTTTTCCCTTTCTGGTTTGGGTACAATTCGGTTGTAACGTCGATCAAAAAACGCCAAGAAAATTTTTTGTCAATTTGGCGATATCAATCGTCAATAGGCGTTTCAGTTTCAATATATGCATACTTATGCGTTGAATATATTTTTATAATTTGGCGAAATTTTTTCTTGGCGCTTTTTTGTCGCCATTAAAACCGAATTGTACCGTTTCTTGAAAAATTCTCTCGAGAATATAAAGAAATAAAGCATTAATAAAAATCAATATGAAAAATTAATATAAAATAAATATTTTCCGAATAACAAAAGCTTTATTACAACCTGCCATACGCTTACAAAACATATGTAATTCAATATGTACATCTAAAAATTTCCCATGCTTATCTTTTTTTGGTACTCACTTGAAAAACTCACTTAAAGAATCCATTCGATCTAAAATTAAGTTCTTCTTTTGTGGATTTTATTTTTGTAACGCCATAAAAAGATTAATATAATAACTTCAAAATATATTGTTCAAGTTCTTTGCCCTTTTCTAAATAAAAATGATAATAATAAAAAAAGTGTGATACCTGCAACCAAGTTGAGCAATATACAGCTATAAAACAAATTTCATATATCGTAAAAGTTTCTCATCAGTAGAATTTTACACTAAAGGAAGCTAGCTACTTTAAAAAAGTTTTAAAGGAAATGGCTATCTTACTTTCAATTCGACTGTACAAAAAACAAGTTGTTAACTCACAATAGATGTGAACTAAAGTCGTAACATAACTTCTCTATCGTACTTTTTTTTTTTTAATAAAGAATGCGATCTGGTGAACGCAGTGTCTCGAATCGGCTGCTAGTTTTATTTGAACTGCATGCAGTTGATTAATTTCAAAAGTAAATTTTGTAATTCATAATATTCTTCTATCTAATGACATTATTGTGCATAAAATTTTTAAGCATTTAAAAGTAATGAGTAAAATGGTTAATATGAAACTAAGGAGTAATTTGATTTATTCATAAATTCTAACGAAAAAAAATTTAGCCTAAAAATAAATGCAGCTATACATGCAGTTTTTAAGTTATTTATGCTAGATATTTTAAATGGGAAAAAAAAGTAAGCTTAATATTAAATAGAGAAAATGATAATTTTAAAGTTATTTATACTTGACATTTTAATAGAAAAAAACATTTAAATAGGGAAAACGATAATTTTTAAGTTATTTATACTTAACATCTTAATAGAAAAACATTTAAATTTGACATTAAATAGAGAAAAAGATAATTATTTATACTTGACATTTTAATAATTTTAAAGATAAAAATTTCAGTAAACAAATAATTTTAACAGACAAAATGTACAATTCTTTCAATATAATAGTTGTGCAGCTTGAAAATATATTGTTAACCTGAATCTCATATCTTTTTTTTTTCTTCAAAAATATGGCATTTTTATACATTTTGTAATAAATGCTTTAATGAATTAAGAGCTGTAAGAATTATGAGATTTACGATCAATCACTGCTGACACAAGGTAGGGGTATATTTAATTGAAGAAAACAATTTTAAAAAATGCTTCCCAATTTTTATTCTGAATTTAATTAAAATAAATTCGAAAGAAATGGTAATAGGACTCTCTTGGGACCAGAAAGAAGTTCACATTATCGATGAATTCGATTTAAAAAAATACTTACATTAGCGAAAAAAAATTTAAATGTTTTAAAAAATGTAAAATTTGATATTTTGAAATTATGTGTGCTGTTTCGCTTGCACCTTTATTGGAATTGATCGGCATTTTGGACAATTATATGAATTTTAAAATTAGTGCTTTTAACATTTGTTTAAAAATTGATTACTGTTTGTTTCTTAGAATGTAAAAATCTAAATAATTCCTTTTTCTTTTAAAATGAGGTCATGGATATAAATAGTTGTTTAGTAATTCTTTATTTCTATATCCTTATTTCATTTTCATATATATATAATATTGAAAATCCATTTTCCTCAAATTTATCAAAGACAACTGATTATAATAGAATAAATTAATTTATTCGTAAATAAATGAGAATAATGTCATCCATTATTGAATTAAAATGATTTCGCCTATTTCTTAATTGAAAAAAGAACTATTTCTGTGCTTTATTTGGTACAGGGATAAAGCTTTCTAGACGTCAATAATAATAATAATAATAAATGGCGCGTTTAAATATAAATCTTTTTTTTTTCGTCTATTTCCTGTGAAATTAAAGATAATTCTATATTTAATTATATAATAATTTACATGAAAATACGGATTATCGAATGAATGTTATATTGAAACGATAGCGCATTATATTTTTTATGTAGAAATTAGAAATAATATTAAAAAAGTATTTTTTTATCTGATACGTTATGAAAATATTCAATGAAAGAAAAAATGCGATTCTAAAGGGAGAAAAGAAACATATCCTTAAAATTAAAATGGAAATTATGAAACAAAATCGGAAAACAGGGACAAATTAAATTTTTATTTATAAAATATTATTATAAAGAATTGTTTTTTAAATAACCAGGAAAGCATAGATCATGGCATGTAATTTGACTTTTAGATATTTTACTTAAATAGTAACAATTCTTAGGAGGAATAAATATTCAGATCATTAAAAGAAAAATTTTAAATAATTTAAACTGAATACATTGTAATTATTTATTTTTTAACAAATTCATTAGAAATGATTAAAAATACTATTAAATGTTTCAAAATCAGGTTTGATTCCTTAGAACAAATATTTACATTCGTTAATGAGTTCTAATAAGAATTTCTAAGAACAATTTCTTTATTTCTTCTTCTTCCCCCATTAAAACTGATGCAATATGAAATTGATTTAAAGCATCTTTTGATAACTAATAGTGTCAGCATCATGACTTCATCGCAACGTCTTTAAAAATCTTCTAACTTTTCTTAGACTACATCACAAAATTGCTACCCAACCGGTTAAGCCGCATAAATCAATAACGCAATGCGCGATGATTTGGCAGGACATTGCACTCTTTTTCGTATGCTCCTTTCCTGTTTAAATTTTCACTTTTCTACTGCATTTTATCATTGTATTTTTTTAAAAAAATTTTATTGATTGGAGAGCTGTGTGATTGATGAAGCCGTTAGGTCTTGTTCTTTGTCCTGGTAAAAAAAAAGTTCCAGGAATTCCAAATTGTTGCTTTTGGTCGATTTGCTGTTGAAGATTGCATTTTTTTTTCTGTTAAATTTGTTTAGGCTTGTATAACAGGTCAGCTGAAATTCTTGAACTGCGTAAGGGAAACATTTAAAACAACTAAAGAAAATCCCATTCATTACAAATGGCATCTGAGGTATACAATTTTTTTTTTCCCCCATAAGAAATTTAAATTTCTCTCGGCAAACTGGAAGGTAAAGATGATTCCTTTACATCTGAGTTACTATCTGACAACATAAATTGTTGATGTTAGTAACTGTGAAAATTAGGAAGTGAAAATCACTTTTCAGCCCCTAGCTTCTAAGGTATTACAGTTATCGAAAAGCTTTGAATGCAAACGTTTTTCGTCTTAATGAGGCGCTAATTTGGTTAAATGGAATAATTTTTCTATCTTCAATATTAAGAAAGTATAGCGAAATGGAAATTTCAATCCCCACCACCACCATTTCCACCTCTTTTGAGTTAGATAGCCCATTTACGAACTCGCCAGAGATTTTTACATTTCTAGCTACATATTCCAAGCCTGTTAAAATCCAAACAAAATTACTCTAGTTATACTGTTTACGAGATAACATGGGCAAAGCGTTACACGCAAAGAAAAACCTTTGAATGAAGAATGGTTGGGTTTTGGTTTCTAGGGGCCATAATCAGTGAAGAACTGAAGAAATTTCCCCGAAGTCTTGTCATGAAAATCATTGCAATAAATTGTCTTCCTATAGGATTCTATCTAATTTATTATTTTTTCTTGAAAACATGGTGCAATTGTAAATACTTCCAAGTGAATGAAGAAATTTATCCATTTACGGTCATCGGAGACATAAATTTCAGACGTATGTATGACTAAAAAAATATGGAAATGAAAGTAATTTTAAATTTTCACTTTTTATTAATCAAAAAAAAATCGAATTATAGAAGATATTTAATCATGATTTTATTGTGTAATTCTATGAGTTTAAAATGAGAACTGTCAACATATGATTCATATGCCCCTAATGACACTTATTATTTTTATCAGTACAATTTTTATTCAAGAATTTGAATTTCTGCAAAATGTCTCATCTTTTAGTGTTTGTACTAATGGCGATGGCCATATACTGTCCATATAATAATAATGTGTCAGAGGTTATTAATGAAATGGGTTGTAAACTTTTCCAAATAATATAATTTAGAAAAATTAATATTTTTAAAGCCTTCCACTATATGTTGGATTTAGCGAAACCAAATTTTCAAACATATTAATTAAATGATAAATATAAGATACGATTACGATTATAACTTGAAGATAATGCAGGGCGTATTGAATATGATTTCAAAGAAACGTTTTCAGTCGTCACATTTAATATTTGTTAATAACAAATCTTAATATTTGCTGTTACGTAATTTTACTCACTATTTATTATATAGTATATTTTATTTAATTATGTTTATACATAAATACAATTCGATAAAATAAATTTAAAATATTTTTTTTATTATAAGTGTTTTGGACGCTTTGATTTATTGTGGAAAGGCGTTTTTTATGATGTTACATATTTAGTATATATGTTACCGTTAAAGTATATAATTCAGTTATTTCATAGAATACCTAGTTATTCCATGAAATAACTGATCGTGTCTGTTAAAGTGTGTAATATGTTATTAATTTGACACTTTAACTAGTTATTCTATGAAATAACTAGGTATTCTATAAATTAACTAATGAGACACAGTTAAAGTGTAAAATAAACAATTTATCTAAAATGAAATTAAACTAATGATAGACAATTAAAATGAAAAAGAAGCAATTTATCTAATTTATGCAGCGTATAAATGGCATTGATGGAAACGTACCATAAAATCATTTGTTACAACAAGGATTACTAAAATGACACTTGGAATTACAAAGAACATTATTTCTAAAACAAAAACATTTTTTATTTCTAAAACAAACAAACAAAAACATAAATGCAGTAGGGGTGGAAGGTAAATGTATTTGTCGTGCGAGATATATGATATAGATTATTTTATACTTTAACGGGCTGCAGATCGTTATTCTATGAAATAACTAGTTAAACCATGAAATAAAAGAGAGTTTTACACTTTAACGGACACGATCAGTTATTTCATGGAATAACTAGGTATTCTATGAAATAACTGAATTATATACTTTAACGGTAACATATATATTTTTATTCTTATTTATGTGCTAAAATAGTTTAAAAGATTAAGAACAAATGATCTGGAGAAAATTTTGGATAAAAATTTTTCGAATTTCTATTGTGATTTTTGTTAATGGATGGTGTTTTTTCTAAATATATATGCATGCCACCTGCACACACTCAAAGAATATCGGAAAATATTTCATTATATTTGACTCATTCTTTTCTCATAAGCAAATGAAAACAATGGCCTCAATTGAAATTGCAGACATCCAACAGGATGCGACAGTGACTCATCAACTTCCTGATTGAAAAATGAGAATTGATAAGGATTTTTCATCCGCGACCAAGCGTTCTGAGACGCATAAAAAATAAAAATTAATTAGGAAGAATTAATATTTATTGATAGGATAAACTAGGAAGGAAAAAGATGCTCATTTAATTCAAAAAATAAAAATTCTGTTCTTGAAACAAAACGAAAAAAAAAAAAAAAAATCTGGTAGGTTATTAACTCTTATCATATGTTGGAGACATTTAAATGTGATCTTTTATTTATTTCCTCAGTTATGTTAACAATTAAAAGCAGGCCTTTTACTATGCATGAAATATAATTCTTTTATCGAAATTTCAAATCAAATCAAATCGAGAAATCATGAGGCGACCGAAAAAATATTTAACTTTTGATTTTAATCTTACTTATAATATATTTTTCTTTAATTAATATTTAAGAATTTTTTTTCTTGTCATACGCGGCAGCTTAATTTCTATTATCATTTTCAGCTTTACAGACTTAAGCGACTTTATTTTGACCTCCAATCGAAATTGATGACAATTTCTCTTTCAAGTCAGCATGTAGAAAGCATGTAATTAACCCTTAGTATAAAATGTTAAGTCTGATTCATGCATAAAATGACAGATATTTTTAAATTCCTTATTAAGTCAAAGTGACTATTAACTTAAATGATGAGTCACTTGGATTCTTTTAAATGTCTCGTGTGTCCTCCCCCCCCCCTTTATATAGATTGAAGTTTAGATAAATATTCAAAATAGGATCTTTCATTTTATTAGGAAATTAGATTGTTATTACCATATGAGAATATCGTGTGATTTAGGTTTGGAGTTTTTTGAAGTCTCTCAAAATGGACGTGCTGAAAATTAGCGATTTATTGTTTTTAAGGCATTAAGTTTTCGCTTTTAAGGTTATTAGAAAACGGTTTTTAAAAAAAGGTTGTCCCATTAGACGACTTATCGTCAACAAAAAGTTATAACTTGGCGCGAATGTCCGCCATGTACCCGCTTCTCCTGTCTGGCCAATAAAGGGCAGGTTCATAAGAAGTTATCGCCCGAAGAGGCGCAGAGAAGAAAATGGGAATGAACGCGAAACAGCGAGTGGAGATATAGAAATATATATAACTTTCAAAAATTAAAAAAAAAATTATATTTTATATATATATATTTAATTTTCAATTTTCCTAGTTGGCGTAAGATGTTTTAGAGCTCGAACGGTTTTGAGATGGGGGCGGGACATCGCTTTTTTAAAAGTTGACGATTGGCAATACAATAGTCACGTGATCATTTCAAACCAGTTTAAACCGGATTTTATAAAAAGAATTCTTGCCTAGAGATAAAGTTTTGGAGCTCGAACGATTGAACAATTTGAAAAAAAACTATTGTTTTCTAAATATCGACGCATGCGTAATCTGATAGCCACGTGATTGTTTAAAACCGGTTTAAAACGGTTTTTAACGAGAAAAAAATTCTAGTCCCGGGAAAAAATTTTTTAAAAATTCCGTTGATTTTGAATTGGTCAAAAGACCATCGCTTTTCTAAATATTGGTGATTGCGAAATAAGAACCATGTGAGAGCATGATGTTTTTGCATCAGATTGATAGCATGTGACTTAAAAAAATAATAATATTCTCACATGATAACTTGGAATTTGTGTTAGCAGATTTCAATTTTTTCTTATTATTAATATTGCACCGGTAAGAACCGATCTGATTTATGGTTATGCAACCTCCTCCTAATTTAAATAAGAATCACAAATGGAGAAGATGGGAGAATATATGCAAAAATTAACTCGCAAAACATATTGAAAATTTCTGCACTGAATATCTTAATAGTTGATAAATGTCGTTTGGTCTTTTAGAGGAAGTTAATGATATCAAGGCCTCACAGTGGGCGGATTTCCGACTTCCTTGTTTGTTGATTAAAAAGATGCTATTAGAGTTGTTGCCAAATATGAAATGTAAAATATTAGGACTACAATGTGTGTTTACACTGAATTATTAAAATTTTATTAAATAAATTAATTTGCAATTAATTACTTATTTACAGTATGTTAGAATATAAATTATTTAACGGTTTATGCTATATTACATTTGACAGGTTCTACGAAATAATAGATTTTAATGTTATATTTTCGAAAGTTTATTGTTTTTTTGTAATTTATAATAATAATTAAATGCTTTTGTTTGTAAATAACGAAACTTATTTATTTGTTTTATTTAATTTTTTCCTGAATTTTATAATTGAAGTCATTTTTCTATGATAGATATTAAATGAAATGTAAACACATCTTATAAAATTATTTAAGTAAAAAAAATAATAATTAAAATAAATCGTTAACATAATTAAGTAAAAAAAGTGTGTGGTGAGATTTGAAGCTAAATTATTAAAAGAAGAGTCTTATAATATACTCTGCCAGAAGTTGCAAAAGACACGAAGTTGCCATTGTGCCTTCATTTATATAAAATCTACATAATGTTCGTAATTCATGAAAGGACCAATATTTGTTCGTTTGAATAATATTTTGGCACCTCAATAAATTTTCAATATTGAAATAAATTCTTAGATAAAATAGAATCTTGGATAAATAAATTTTTAAATAAAAACTGCCTGAAAATATTAGGTTCGAAAAAAATTTGTTCTGTTACAGATGCACGAATTCGCCATTGTGCCTTCGTTTATGTAAAATCTACATAATGTTCGCAATTCATAAAAGGACCAATATTTGTTCGTTTCAATAATATTTTGACACGTCATTAGATTTCCAATATTTAAATAAATTCTTAATCGAATCTTCGAATAAATAAATTCTTAAAATCCTGAAAATAATAGTTTTGAAAAGAAGTTGGTTCTGTTACAGACTTCACCAAATTAATATCGTTGTATGCTGTCCTATTTAAGGCTCATATTTTAAGAACCATTTGTTCGATAATCTTTGGCATAAGCAAGTATTTTTTATCAAATGTATACACTGTTTTTATTGTATTTTTAATATTACTCTATTATTTATAAGAAGAATTTAATTGCCTTTACAAATTTTATCAATGGAAATGCAGTTAAAAAAGTATGTTCTACTCGTAGCAGTTTTATCTTGTGCATTTTAAAAGTACATCCAGCGATTCTAGGAAGGTCACGCATCTTGTAGATCTTCGCTAATCTCCAATTCTGCGAATTAGCGACAGACAGCAATTACAATGGAACAAAACATATTGTCCTTCGGAACAATTATAGAACTGACTCTTGTGTCGTCTGGTTTATGTTGAGCGCGATTGAATTCAGTCTACTAATCATTTCTACCTCACTTGTAGACCATGACTCGTTAAGTTCGCTAATCTGTTACAGCTTAATTCATTCTACTGGAGGAAATGAAGCAAGATTCTCTATTAGAAGAACAAAGAAGCAAAATGTATTCAGATAACATTTTCTTTAGAGAATTTTTCAAGAAATATTTTGTTGATTAACTAGCCACCTTTTGGCTATCAGTTGATTCATAGTTATTATTGGTTATGATTAATTACATTTAAATCTCTAATGTATAACTTGAAGCTCATGATTTCTTCTAAAAAACTTTTTAACCATTAAATGTTGAGAAAAATTGTTATTTTACTAGTCTGTATTGTTTTTTGTGTGCCTTCCAAATGAATTCAAATCCCCAGACATCATAGTTCCTACTTAACTATATGGTTAAATTCCTACTTAAATATATGGTTAATCTCTTTCAAATTTCGGGATTTCATTTGCAGTTATACAATGTAATTTCACTTTCTGATCCTTAGTTAACTATACAAATTATAAATGGAATCTTTCTGTCCTAGTTTTAAAAAATGAAACAAAATCAGACGATTAAATATTTAATAAAACAATAAAAGCAATTGATTTAATGATCTTGGAAACAATAAAATCTATTGTTAAAAATGTATAAAATATATAAATTGTATACATTATTAAAATATTATAAAACTCCAGAAAAAAATGTGCACTGCAACTAACATTGTATCAATAAAAAATATTTTTTTTTTCAAATTTTTAAAAAGTATTCAAAATTAATATTGTGCGATGATATTTTTGAGTATTATAATGGGGTAACGTCAAAATCTAGTTTAATTTTTAATTAATTAAAATTTTATTTAAATTTTCAGAAGATCGTCCGGAAATCCGATTTTTACCCTTTAAGCTATATTTAAATTAAATTTAGTAGCCAAACGTCATAGCTTATAAAGTGTTAACAGACACATATTCTCCTATTTTTTATTTGTAGATATTTAGAAACTGCGATGATTTAAAAAAAACATTAAAGGTCTTTTATTGTAAACTTTATTTGATTTTTAACGAGTAAGGATTATGGTTGATATATTTAAATGATTCCAATCCATAGCCATTTTGAAAAGCTAAAGATGCAGTTTTACTGATAATATCAAACTACAGAAGCAGGTTTTAAATAAACTTTTAAAAGTTAATCTTCAAAAAATTTAGAGTTTTGAAGGTTTATTTCCCATTTAGAAACTTTTTAGAGTTTTAGAAGGAAGAGGCCTTTAATTAGGGTTGCAGTAGGTGTAAAAAAAAAAAAAAAAATGTTGATTCTATATTTTAAACAGATTTTTGACGTCCATCGAGAGCCAATGGCCACACTGTAGCAATGCCACTGACAATACATTTACTTTAACCAGCGGGCGTAGTCTCCTCAAAACTTTCTCGCATATTTTCTCATAAGGGTGTCATTCCAGAGAACGCCTTACATGGATTGGCGTCCAGTAGTTACGAAATATTACCTTATGGCGCGAATTTCGTATTATTTCTGAATCTGTTGTGTCATCCTTATAGATTTTTTTGGCGATTAATTCCTGGTATGTGGTTAATAGTATCCAAAATCGAATTTGTGTTTTAGATACGTTTTTCTCAACCAATCAAAACCAAAATTTGGCACAATACTCTACCTGTAGCCAGAAAATTTACCACGGTACCAAATTTCATATATTTATTTCATTGCATTTTTGAGTTAGCACGTTTACATATTTCTGCAAGTACAAACGGACAGACGGTCAATTCTTTGTTGAATTTGACTCAAAGCCTGGTAGGTATTTACACTATGGATGTTAAATCTGTCTACTGAATCTTATCCATCTAGCTCTCCTCCTTTTGTAATTATAGTGTTAACTTGTATTCAAACATCCAGATAGAAAATTTGCATAGATTTTATTCAAAATTTGAAACCCGCAAATTTGGTGTAAAGACCTATACCAAATTTCATCCATGTAGCCCAAAGCGTTTTGAGTTATATTTGTCATAAACAGATGGACAGATGTTTTTCCAAAAATGTGTTTTGGGAACTGAGGGAGGTCTAAAACGCAAAGATTCGTCAAAATCTCGAGTTCGAATTTTTTGACGATTACTATTCTTTCAATATACTACGTATACGAGAAAATAAAAAATTGTCGACGCTAAAAATAATTTATTGCATGTATATAATTGAAAAGCACATATATATATACAGGCTTTTTTTAATTACTTGAAATTTTTTAATTTTCCTTTCTTTATAGATAATTCAATATGTATTTTTAAAAATGGAGTTCTTATTTTATTTTTATAGTGTATTTTATAGCTTCAATAAGAAATATAAATAAACATTTTCTCGAACTAATTTCAAAGTATCATATATTAATACGAATTTAGACACTCTGACTTTAGTAACGGAATACATTTCCGAATTGCTTACAGCTGATGGATACTTTAAAAAAAATCATATTGTGAAATGTTTGATCATCATCTTGTTATCATCAACATCATGGAAATAAAATCGTTTTCTATAACTCATCTATTTAAATATCATCATGATGTTTGAATTCTCTTGTATTCCTTATTTAAAAAGTGTATCCAAACATAATTACAAAATCCATTTCTTTCATGGGAAAAGCAAAAGCTTTCCTGTTAGTTTTTGTAAATATTTTACTGTAGTGAAACCTCTTTAGATTCGGGTTCAAGGAACGGCTCAATGTACTGATGAGAAAAACATTGATCGAATCTCGGTTCAAAATGCGATGAACTTATTTTCTTCAGTTTTACATTGTTACACAGGCTTACTTTAAAGACAATTTTATAAACATTTTAGCATACTATTATACATATTATTTCAGACTATATCAAAATATTGTTACAAAATTTTTCTTCTACAACAAATACCGCTAATCAATTGTAATAGCGCAGCACATTTAATTGTTATAGTTCAGCAGTTTGTTTGCTGTCTCATCCTCTAATTTCTCTTAATTGTCGGCGACTCCGACTCCTCTCACACACACACAACTTTTGAAGATCCACACAACTTCTTCTGACGATACACACGACTTCAGCTTCTTCCCAGCTTCAAAGTACCTGTCTTTTTATATAGCTCCGGGAGGCGGAGCTAGAATATTCCAGACCAATCAGGGCGTATCTGGGTGTATCTCTGTTATTACTGGATGGATCGTGAAACTTCTAGAACTTTCCGGTATTATCCATTTAGTCGCCAAACTCACCAAATTCATCGCCAAACCGCCAAATGCTCGCCAAATTTGTCGCCAAGCTCCGAGGTTATTGACGCGGCATCCACTCAACATGCACAGGACAGATCGTACAATTGTTTTTCTTACGATGACACTATTCGGGCCGGGTAGCAAAATTACAGATTTGTAACAATATTTTGAAATTTAAAACACAACATTTATTCCAGTTTTATTAAATAATTAAATTTATTTTATGCAATTTTTTGCTTTTTTACTCGAATTTACTACTTTAACCTCTTTATATGTATAGAAATATGTCATCATCATTCGAGAATCTTTATCGAAAAGTATATTTAAAAAAATCTCATTATTTTATACATTTGGATTAATTTATTACAATACGTCCATACTGAAATTATTATTTTTGCAGTAATAATATGACTGTTTTTTTTTTCTTCTTTTATTTTAAGGAAATATGTGACGATATGCTCAAATTTAAATTGCCTTTGTTTTTTGTTGTTTTTGATTTACTTGACTTTTGTTTTCGAATTCTAATCATTGTGAAATAAAACTGCATCCTTAAAAACAATTCTTATCTTATGTTTTTTAAGATAACGCACTAATTAATATCTATATTTTTTATAAAGATTTTTGAATTGAAATTATTTGAAAAAATCTAGATATATGTATAGCAACATATTAAAAACGTTTAACTGTTCTATGGATTTTAACTTCAGTTAGGTCATTCGAAAATTAATGGGGAGATACAAAAAGAGAATATTTTAAGTGCCAAAAAATGAGAGCTTGAAATTCTGACGTATCTCCACGTTTCAGATATCTTCAAGTCCGAAAAACTCATTTTTGGAATTTTCTTTTTCTGTTGCTCTGTCTGTGAACACGATATCTCAAAAAATGTTTTGAGCTAGATGGATGAAATTTAGTATATGATCTTTACAACAAATTTGTGGATGAGTACAGTTGAACATAATATCCATATACTCAAAGAGCTGAATAAATAAAATTTGGCACACCGATTTGGCATCTAGGTTGTTTCAAGTTTTGAACCAACTAAGGAGTTGATCTATCTTTATTCTCGCATGCATGTAAATAGCAATAATTCAAAAACACAATAACTTATATAAACGAAATTTAGTACACAGTTTTAATGTCTAGAGTGTAGATTCTTATCAGATTTTAAATAAAATCCATCACACGGTTGATCATCTGTCGGTCTGTCCATCATGTATTTAACCCTACATAACTGAAATCAATGTTACTTTGTAACTATTCATTCAATTCATAGACTACGAAGTAAAAACAAGTATAATTTATGATTCTTTTATTTATTTCAAACAAATTAGCGTAACGTAAGTGAATTATTATAATAACTAAATTAAATCAATTACTATGAGCAATCGCAAGAATCAAATTACTATGCTTTTAATTTTGCAAATCAAATACTATGAGTAATCGCAACAATCAAATTGCTATGCTTTTAATTTTACAAATCAATTACTATAAGTAATCGCAACAATCAAATTGCTATGTTTTTAATTTTACAAATCAATTACTATGAGTAATCGCAACAATCAAATTACTATGCTTTTAATTTTGCAAATCAAATACTATGAGTAATCGCAACAATCAAATTACTATGCTTTTAATTTTGCAAATCAAATACTATGAGTAATCGCAACAATCAAATTACTATGCTTTTAATTTTACAAATCAAATACTATGAGTAACACAACAGTCAAATTGCTATGCTTTTAATTTTACAAATCAAATACTATGAGTAACGCAACAATCAAATTGCTATGCTTTTAATTTTACAAATCGATTACTATAAGTAATCGCAACAATCAAATTGCTATGTTTTTAATTTTACAAATCAATTACTATAAGTAATCGCAAAAGCAATACCTCGAATTCCAAAAATTGGCTAGTGTTTGTGGTTTGTTAGACGATTGTTTAGTTACCCTAGAGTTAACTGCAACATTCAAAAATGCAAACAAATGAAATTTGGTATAAGATTCGTACTAAAATTAAACATTAATTGTATTTAGCTAAAATTGTAATTCTGTGTTAAATTTTGGCTTCAATTGATTTAAAATAAGCGAGAAAAAAATGAATGTTTAGTTTCCTTCCCTATACTGCGAAGCTCAAAATGCTCATGTGCAGGATGCTATCATGAATGTTCAGAATTCTATTTTCATTCGCAGCTGCACTCAAGTTCCACAGTTTTTATACGGAAGAGGATGATTTATTAGGGAGTATGCAAAAAAGCCTCGGTACGCGCAGTTTAATTCCGTGTAAACAGGACTATTTTGATTCTAATCACCTTGTATTATTAGCATTTTTCACAGTCACAAAGTAAAAAGTACAAATGAAAATTCAGTGCGCATACCGATGACACAAGTGTGTAGAATTGAGCTATCAAGGTCCATTTCGCTACCACCTGTCATTAGATATGCTCCGAATCATTTTTGTTTACATTTTCAGATAAATAATTCTAATGGAGTTCGAAATGTTGTTTCTGGTGGATTTTCGTCCTTCTAATTGTATTTACTCTAAGTTATGATCCACGAATAATAAAAAAAAAAGTAATTTTAATCTACCATATTTTTAATTCTTTCGATTTAAATGAGATTCTTATTTTTTATGATATATTATCATCCATTTTTTTTATACAACTTAAGTCTTTTCCTATCAAGGACAATTGACAATATTGTAGAAATGATTTTTCTGAATGTTTTGTTTCATCTGCCTTTTAAAACAAATGGGAGCCAACTTTCCAGAACCAAAAGTTTCTAAAATGTCAGTTAGTAAATTAAAAATTAAAAAAAAAACACAATTGGTCTTTTTCAACTTTTTTTTCCGAAAATACTATCTTTAAAAAATGATTTTTTACATCGTCTAGAAAATGAAAACAATTCTTTTTTAATTATATTAATTTTATTTTCGTGCAATGTTTTTCTCTAATTAAAATGTTTTTAAAAATTTAATTTGATACACAATTGGCAACAATGTTTTCATTATGATGAAATTCAAATTAATTTCATTGTTCCAACAAGCTCGTCAGACGCGGGCTTTTGCCAGTGTTAAAAACAGAATTAATTGCTAAGCCTTTTTCTTTTATTTCATGATATATATACTTTTTGATTTGTACGTAGAATCTGTAGAAGAATGATAAATAATATTATTAATTTTATTTCATGATATATATACACTTTTTTATTTCTACGTGCAGTTTAGTTGAAAAATGATTAAAAATATTATTTCGACTAATATTATTACGACTGATATATATATATATAGTATAGATAGTATTAAAACTAATAAATAATGTTATTAATTTTATTTCGTGATATATATAAATTTATTTTCATTTGTACATGCAGTTTTATTGAAAAATGATAAATAATATTTCAACTAATATTATTACGACTGATAAATATAGTTTAGATAGTAATATACTATAATAATATAATGAGAAATGATAAATAGTATTATTGATTTCATTTCGTGATATATACACTTTTTCATTTGTACATCCTGTTTAAAAAAGACTAATAAATAATTTCTTTAAATGCATTCCATGCTAATAGTTTAACTGCCAGAAAACACAATATTTCGGATTAACAAGCTGACATAACAGGCGGCTGGTATTACATATTTAAGAAACTTCAATAAAGCATGTACATATAATTTAACAAAAAAAATTAGAGACCTAAATTTCTTGATTAAATTTAAATTTAATTTAAGACAAAGACGGCCGGTATTACGTATTTAACTAGTCTCAATGGAATATGTACATATATAATTTATCAAAAATTAAAGAATTAAATTTCTTGCTCAAATTTTTATTAGTTTAAGCAGGGTTATATACGTTGTATAATGTTTTTATCTGTTTGTATTAAACATAAATTGAAATGTCTTGAGAATAAGTTTTTTCGTATTTTTCAAAAGCTCTTGATACCTTGTAAATCGAGAATTATGTCTCTTGGTAATCTAATCAGTAGAAAAACCAAACCAAATATAGTAAAAGATAAAATATTATATTATCTTAGTGTCATATCATTCCGACGGCTTAAAATAAAAGAAAATAAGCCGAGAAATAGGAAATCGTAAAATATTTCAAGGTCAGACTCGGTTCAAATAATTCGTTAGGGCGATTATCGCAGTACAGGTTTGAACAGCTGTATTTGCTTCATTATCAAATTCTTCTTTTAAGCTTTAAATCGGATTTGTATTTGCTGTTGGGCAATTTTTTGCTATTTTAGACGTTTATATTTGAATATAAAATGCAGTTGCTTTGAAATAGATGAAAATTCTAAAACAAAATCTGAAAAGTTGAATTTAAATATATACATTAATTTTTTTCGAACTTTTAATACTGTTACGATTTGTTTGAATATTTTAATTCCGTTATTAAGAGATACTGATAGATAGCAAAAATTTCTTTTGGATAGCCAGAAGGCGATGGTACATTCTTTTTTGTCTGGGTTAAGGTCAATAAATTGCAGGCAATCCGTTACATGAACAATTAAGTTTTCAATACCTTGAACGTGATAAGAACAACCAAATTTTCAACAGATATGTTCTGAATGAGGTCATTAAATAATATTTAAATATAAATTCTATTCAAAGATTTTAGTGGTTTTAACTCTACTATGCGTTTTGCTTTTGAATTTTTCGAGCTCAAATAAAACATTTTAGAAATTCAGTTGAGTACTGAAGTGTTTTGATTATAATACGTTGCTTTCAATAAATTGGAATTCCTTAACGCATTCGCGTTAAGGAATTCCAATTAAACTTTGCTATTTCGTTCTTCATTGTTGTTATTTCTATATTGTTTTTATAAATGAAAAAAGATTTTTTTTAAGAGAATCGAACAAGAAATATTTTTTCTTTGCCTTAACTTAAAGATCGGTTCAAATTTAGATATTTTGGAATTTAAAGTATGCAATTATCTTCCTCACTTCCTACTCTTACTACTTTGTAAATAATAGCAACCTTCCTTTCTATTACTTATGCCGTAGAAAATCTTACAATTCTTAAAACTCTTTATGTTTTGTATTTGCTTTATTGACTTTTAATTTTTGTTTCATTTTAAAATTTAAGGCATCAAAATGAAAAAAAAAATGTTTTTAAATTTTTTCTGTAATAGAATTGAGTATCGAATATTGGATAATGGAATCATACGATTTGCAAAATTGAAAACATTTAAACTTATGTTAAATGCTATATTCAGCGTTTTTTAATCAATCGGCGTTTTTTTTTTTTTTTTTTTTAATTCAAAAGTGATTGTCATTCATGGAATGAATAATAAATGGAAATTTATGTTCTTAAACTTTAAAACACAATTAAAAAAAACTGTATTAAATGTGTAAATTCAGTGTTTAATCAATTCAGTGGTTTTTTTTTATCAATCAATGTTTTTCTTTATTTCAAAAGTAATTATCATTCATGTAAAGAATAACAAACGGGAACAGTAAACTATAAAACTAAACTAAAAAAATAATTGAAATAGCTGATAATGGTTTTATGTTACTAGCAATTAATTAAATCTCTCTGTTCTTGATTTGATTGTGTTTTAAAACTTTAGAACACAATCTTAAAATAAAAGCTATATTAAATTCTATATTCAGCGTTTGATCAATTTAGCGTTTTTTAAGCAAACAGCGTTTTTTTAAAAAAAATTCAGTAGTGATTGTCATTCTTGGAAAGGATAGCAAACGGAAAATTATGTTTTAAACTTTAGAACACAACTTAAAAACTGTATTAAACATTATGTTCAGCGTTTAATCAATTCAGCATTGTTTTAATCAATCAGCATTTTTTTTAAATTTAAAAGTTATTGCTAGTCATATAAAGAATAACAAAAGGAACAGTAAACTATATAGAAAATAGTTGAAATAGATGACAGTCGTAGTATAATAATTGCTATTTTTTAAGTTCACTGCATATTTTGTTCGTTGTAAGACGTTCGTTTTTTAAGACTGTGTTCTAGAACACAGTCTTAAAAAAAACTGTATGATATTCTATATTCATTGTTTAATCAATTTAGCATTTTTTAATGAGAGTTTTTTTTTTATTCAACAGTGATTGTCTTTCATAAAAAGAATAGCAAACGGAAAAGTGTGTTCTAGAACTTTAGAACACAACTTAAAAACTGTATTAAAGGTAATATTCAATGTTTAATCAATTCGGCTTTTTTAAATCAATCAGCTTTTTTTTTAAATTTAAAAGTGATTGTCAGTCATAAAAAGAATAGCAAACGGAACAGAAAATTATATAGAAAATAATTTGAAATGGGTGACAATCGTGGTAAGTTACTTGCTATTATTTAAAGTTCACTGTTCGTCGTTGTACATTTTGATTGTGTTCTAAAACTTAACATATTTTTAAACAACGTAAAACAAAAGCTTTTGTAAAGCTATTTAAGTTATCTGTCAATCCGGTGCTTCAAAACACTTTTTGAATCGTTTTGTTTTCTCTTAATTTCTATGCGTGTGTCACTTGTATTACCCTAAATTCTCAATCAAATCTTAATTTAACTTCTGCGAAGTTGACAGAAAGAACAATGAAATGTGGCCAATGCCATATGATTCATTGTGTAATGAGGGTAATTAACCCTTCTAGCAACCGAGAATGTTTCGGCAACTGGTATTTTCGTTTCTTTTATTGCAGCGCTCAATATGAGAAGAGATTTTATCGAGTAAAATTAGGTATCATTACAGCTGATTTTCGTAATGGTGAAACAATATAGAGTTGATCTTATAATCGCTGTTGATGGAAAAAGAACGTTAGAAAATAGAGGAGAAAACGTGAGGAACCGTTAAATTCTAAATTGTCTATTGTGATTGCAGGTGAAAGTTCGATACATACTGACCGTATAGGATATGTTTTTTTTACACCATTAAAATCTTTCAAGAATTATATCGTAATTTTCTGAATCATTTGAAATCATATCAAAGTTTTAAAAATTAAAATTCACTCATTTCTATTGATAAAAAATACAGACGATTTGGAATTTTTTCTTTTTAATTCAAATAATATTTCTTTATCGTTTGTTTATTTATGCGACATAAATCAGTCAGAAAATATTACTTTAACTAGCTCATAGCAATATTTGCATTATTTAGAAAATAATGATCAAATTCTGTATATTGTCATATAATTTGGTAATCTTTTTGGCAAGTAAAAAGTAAATAATAAAGGTTTTAATAAATTTTAGTCCTAAAGTCAAGTAGAAAAGTAACAAAAAAAAATGATGAATAATTATTCTAGTTCTTACAGAATTCTTATCGCAAAGTAAACAAAACATATATTCAACAAGCCATTTGTTTTTATATTTTTGTTTCTCTAGTTTGTAATATATTAAGATAAATTTCTAAATTGTTTATTTTAGATGCATTGTTTTGTTAAGTTTTATATTAAATGATTTGAATGTGTTCAATTTTTTAAATGTAACTGAACAGCTTGATCGAATTAGAAATTTCAATCTTTTATTTAATGTTTGAAGGTGACATTATGCGTATAATGCAGTTTAACTGCGTGCAGTTAATTTTTTTATGACATGCTTGTTTGGTTTCTTATTTTTTACAAAACATCCTTCAATTATTATTGTTTTTGAGAATTTGCGAACAACAATTAGATTGTTCATTGTTTATTTTCATGGAAAATATAAAGCAATTTCCTTTTAGAATATGTGAATACTAATACTATATAATATGTGAATACTAATACTTAATGATACTGACAGCTGCTGTTGGTCCATATTCCGACCTAAAAAAGAAAATGTATTATTTGTTATATTTTTTCTTGTTTAAAAATCTAGGACAGGAAGTTGCATTTTACATCTGATTCATTCTCAAAACCTCAGATGAAAGGTCTTTGAGGTTTGGCAGCTCAATGTGTTGCATTCCAAACATACAAAACAAACTAAAGAAAGAAACAAAAAAACTCTTAAGTGGTTGGGAAAAATTCCATTTCGCTGTCTGTTCTTTTGTAATGCAACCTAATTTAAATTCAACATAACAACATACTCTTCATTTGGCATCGCAATTCTTGTAGGAAAGTATCTCCGTTTCTTCTTTTTTTTTTAGTCCCTTTTTCTTTTTTTTTATTATTATTTAATTCACAGTTTATTTTAACATACTACGGATACTCTATTCTGATATTCAGAATTACGGACGGGGGGGGGGGGGGGGTATAATATCTCAAAATATCCTTAAACTAAGGATTTAGAATTGCTTTTCTTCCATTTTAAATCATTGGAAGCTAAAATCCGTGTTCTACTTTTTAATCCGGCTGTTTTTGCTTTTCCCAACAGCTGAGATTTTAACATTTAGTATCGAGAGTTGTATAGTGTGAGAATAAATAAAACTGTTGCCTGGGTGATGAATATAGTGACAGATTAATTCAATGGGGAAACGAAATCCTAAAGTATAGCAAAAATTTATTGGTATATCATAAGTACAGTCCTTAACCAGAAAGAAAAATGTAAATTACATTATTTGTTCCAGTATTATTTTTATCATGTCTGTTGTAGAATTTGTTAAGTTTTATTTTTATCATGTCTGTTGTAGAATATTAATTGGTTGCATTCTGATTAGCCTATTAATTTTACATTTTTCATACTATCGAAAAAAGTTTTTTTTTTCAGGAATTATTCTATTGTCGAACTTTTCACAATATGTTAAGTGTATTATATATTTTTATAATATATTAGGCATTTATATAACTTATATATATGTTATATCTCTAAAATGTAAAATAAATCCTAATTAATTTTCTAATTTTTATCTTAAATTTAACCCATATTAATTTCATTATAAAATGTTCTCTATTTCCTGAACTAATTCCACTTTCCATCTTTTTTTTATTTAATTAATGCTACTCGGGGTCTGTAAAATTGCTGTAATCGGCAAATTCCCACACTCCGGATGTAGGGAAAAAAAATCTGTGAAGTTAAGCGAATTCTTTTAAAGGATACTTATATTTCCCTTGCTTAAATCGACGTGTAAAGAAATCTCTATCAGAATCTCATAATATAAAACCACCGGGAAAAATATTTCTATTCTCTTTCTCTCACCTACTCCTGTATCGCTTGTGAACGGACGTCAGCTCGTCCTTTGCTTCTTGTACATAAATTATGCCTCCCGGGAGTGAATAAAGCGAATTTTTTAAAATTTCATAAGTGTCTACGAATTTGCTCAAAAATATATGTTTTACATATATATCTACACTTACATATACGTCTTCCCGTGATCTGGGCTTCCCGGGTTCGACTTCTGGTTCGGGCATGGTTGTTCTCTACCCTGTGTTCTATCTGTGAGGTGTGTGAAAGAACCTCCCTGTAAAAAGGGGGTTATGCAAGCGAGTGTGTGAGTGTCATCTTCATATGAGCTAAAGTCAGACTTCTGCTTTCGAGTGCTCAGGGGTCCTTACCCTATGAAGCTACTGCACCCCTCTTTTCAAGATCTCTTGGACTTAGTTTGAATTGGAGTTCAATCCAAGGGAGATAATCAACAACAACATATACATCTTCAGCACGTCTATATAATCCAATAAGCTAAAATATAAAGAGAGTTCAAAAGTATTCTAGTCATGAGGGGTTTTTTTTTGGGGGGGGGGAGGATCATTTCATATCCAAAATGTTCAAAATATGTCAAAATTTGTAGATTTTGAGATCTTTGTTTCTTACAAATGATTAATGAATATACGAATGCTGGTAATTGCGAATTTCACCAGGACAGCTTGAGAGCGTAATCGGAAAGAAGACAATTTGAATAACAAACTCTTTTAATGGCAAACGTATGCTAATATAACAATCCGCTGACGATTTACGTTTTGTCTTCCAAAGTAATCCTCTTCCCCTTTCTTTGAATCTCCACTTTTGTAGTTTAACAAAAACATTCACTTTGCACCACAACAGACGTTTGACTTTCGCCCACGCTTTCTTTCTTCAGTTCAGTTCTCACGAATTTCTGCAAGTGACCCCAAACAACCACGAGGTTGGTGACATCGGCCGGCGATAATGAACTAAAGCATTTAGAAGAAACTAAAAGATTTGCTGGCAAGGTGTCCGCTCGCCAATGAATGGCCGGAAGCCCTCGGGGGTAAATGGAACATCGGGCGAGGTATTAGCGTATGAAAGCACGCGCTGCTAAACGCCAAACATACATGTAAGGACAGCACCCTTTTATCTGGTCTGGAGATCGCTACATCTCATTGTGTGATTGGAACGTTCCGACTGAATGCGTTCCCTTCCTTTTTTTGTTCCTCCCCGGCTCTTATCGTTCCTGGCCACAAGCGATAATGAAGAGGATTCAATTAATGGCATTCCTAGTGGTCAGGGCGGTTTGAAGTTCGCTGAAAGAACGTTGTCACGAACCTTTTGTTTTTCAATTAGCAGAATGTTTTGAGTTCGAAAATAATGCGTAATGTTGGCGGAATGCAAAGCAGTTGATAATTGTTGGTATATGGCGTAAACAGGCTGGGTAATTTACAGTTCGGACTTCATTTTCATTACCAAATTCGGACTGTGCTTCAAGCTTCGTTCCGACGGCCCATTGCCTTTACTGATATGGTCGTAAATTTGCCATCTGACTCATTGTAAGATCACTCTCGCTTATGAATATCAATCAGAAGCTTCCCACAAAATGTCTGTAAAATGAATAGACAACAAAGAACCCTGGTAAACCGCAAGTGAGGGGAAAAAGGACAAAATGTGCCTGACTCAAGCCGCGCACATGCACAACCCCCGATAACGGGGGTCTTGGCACATGTGGGCTTTACCATTCGGCGAGGGAACGGCAAAATAATAAGTCACTTGTTTATGAAATGAAGGTCGTTTATTAGTTTGATATTCACCCCCGTTGTAATAAATATTGAATTGCAACTTGTGATTAATTATAACTGTAACCGTGTTATTGAACTGTTGACATGTTAATTGCAACTCAAAGAATATTGGTGAATGTTGTTTTACCTTCTTATACGATCCAACGATGGGGGGGGGGTCACTTCTTAATTGGGGATCAGAAACTCCCGCTGAGTTGTTGGTTCTCGCCACCCTGGAGGGTACATAAAAAGGTGGGGGTCTGGCTCCCCCATCGATGATGGGACTTATTTCCTTAGGGATGGGTTGTAGCGTGGCCGGCGATGGCCCTTCGGACTCAACCACAGTCCCCGCCAGAGTTGCTGTTTCGGCGATCCGGTTAATCAAGTTTTTGCGTATGCCTTCCGGCGGGTTGGAGTTGTCAGTTTGTGATTACTTTCTCACCTGCTTCAACCGGGGGGAGGCACATCAGATATGAAAATAAGAAGCTTCCGACATAGTGGTTGGTTCTCGTTACCCGGGTAAGTATGGAAAGGGTGGCGGTCGGCTACCTCCTACCAATGACGGGACGTGCTTTTCTCGGTAAGGGTTGTGCCATTGCCGGCGATGGCGCTTAGGACTCAACCTTTGTTCCCATCATTGTTGTCGCTGCAGTCCGTCATCCAGATTTAATCTGTGTGCTTCAGGACGGGTGGGAATAGCCATTTGTGGTTCGTTTATCTATATATTTTAAATAATTTCAAAACGAAAGAACCAGTGCCTTACCATTGGTCACAGTCGTTCAGTTTTTATTTTATATGAAAACACTCGATCTTTAGATATGTTATCAGCGGTCATTTTCCTACCACACCACCAGCCATTTTCGACTGATGTCTCAGAAACGGCCGCAAGAAGAAACCTTCAGCCACAACCACTTCACAAATTTTTAATTTTTTAAGAATTTCTGACCTTTATACACATTATCAATGTTTGCCTATTTCCCCTACTTTACATGGTAAGAGATATCTCGAAACAAAACTTTCACAGTACCCCCACTCTCAATAATTAGATCAATTTCGCCAATTTTATTCGTCATTTTATTTCCCTTTCCGCAAGCCCAATCAATCAGTCAAACTTCTCTACGTTTACTGTGCATGTATAATTTAAAGTAATATTTGCTTTTCTTGTGATAGGATTAATTCATCAAAGTTGGTTGTCATGATGAAATTAATACGATTCATTTGGTCGCCGAAGACTGCTAATATATTTTTGCATTTGAAATGTGTTTTTATGACTTTGTTATGTTTGATTATGCATGTGATATAATATGCACATTATATGTGAATACATATAATATGCATGTATTGATAAGGTATGCATGATTTCTTCAAGAATGCTCGAGTTTTTTTGCTTAGGAACACCTAATTTTCACAGGCCCTGAATAAACTGTGACTTTAACCCTTTTTCATTTTAATAAAATTCACCCTTTCTTACTTAGATACTAAAAATCACGGATACCAAACATTTTTTTCTTTCGTTGATGATTTTCAAAACTTCGAAATTTATTATATGTCATTTAACAGAAGTTTCTATTTTTTATATGCTGAAACAATTTCTGCAAAATGAAAATTGGATTATTGGGTGCCAAAACACTAGGAGTGTAATTCTATTCTTCTATACAAGGAAAAAATATCGTAATCAAAAAGCTTTACCTCGAGATTTTGGTCATTCACCAAATATAGACTTCTCTGGATCTGAAAATTAAGTGATTTTTATATGTGTGATTTTAACACGATAACTTAAGAACCGAGCAAGCGGGAAATAGGCATTCTATCCTTGCGTCAGAATCATATATTTTTATATAATAGTGGATGAAATATCTCAAATGGAATTGCATTTTCTCTGTCTATTGATCCAATTAGATATGAATTTAATAATTGAGAAACGCAATAAACTAGACACCCGAAATTTAATAAATTTCTTATTATCAAAATTAAGCATCGGTGTTAAAATTTTGACAAAGTCTACCGACAGATTGACTGTTCTGTCTACATATGTCAACACGATAATTCAAAAATGCAATTAGTTTTCTGAATGAAATTTAATACGCTAGATTGTCGATTTGAGGAGAGTGTCACGGAGTGCTTGAACTCAAGGTTCTTAATCTCCGGACATAACAAATGAATTGAATAATGACACGACAATGAGATTACTTAGTAAGTAATTGTACAAGATAAATAAAGGAGTAGATAATAACGTGAGATTGTAGATTTGAGTAAAATTTGGAATCTAAGAACTCCAAAATACTCGATTTATTTATATACTAGCCGCCTTTGGCGACCAGCCGGTTCGCCAATCTTAATGTTCGTTAAAATTTTAATAATTAAATATTTTATGCAATTCCAACTTTAATAGATTCTTCAGCAAAATATTTTAAAACTTCAAATTTTGATAGTCATATTATTCACTCATAATATTATAAAGGCCTTCAGTCATAACGTGATATGTATCTCTCTCATTTTCTGTTACCCCTCGTAGAATTTATGCTTTAAATTAAAGTGTAAAGGATTAATCTGCAATTAATATAATAATATTTTTTACTGAAACAAAGCATTCTTTTTAATAATATGATTACTGATAATAGAGTCAATGAGCGTTTAAACTTTATGGGCACTAAAGAATATCTTTCTTAAGTTATGTAATATCTCAAGAATTTGTCAACAAAATTTTCTCAGATTCATCATGAACGGATCGATTCATTAACAATGTTTCATTTTAAATGCATCAAACACTAAGAAAATAAAATGAATCGTTTAAAATAATCGGTCGAAAACAGGTTTAAAAAAACTACTTAAAAAACGATGTACTTAAAACTATAAGCATATATCAAAAAATATATAACTAACATAAATACAATTTAATTACAAAATCATGCAACTAACCTAAAAATAATTTAAATCATTGAAAACAGGTTAAAAAAAACTACTTAAAAAACGATGTACTTAAAACTATAAGCATATACAAAAATATATAACTAACATAAATACAATTTACTTACAAAAGCATACAACTAACCTAAAAGTAATTTAAATCGTCCGTTGATAATGGTTGCCATGCCAACAATCAGAACACAGTGCGCATGCGTGAATTTTCTTCGCCTTTTACGGTAACGCAAATGCGTGAATTTTTCTACGCCAGTTGGGGTAACGCTATGCAGATTATACATTTTTAATTTCCTTTATTCTGTGTTATTTTAATTCAAAAGTACTTCAGAATGAATCTGAAACATGGATTAATTAACAATGTTTAATTTTAAATGCATAAAACATTAAGAAAATAAACAGAATCGTTTGAAATAATCCGCCGAAAAATCTTAACCCTAGCCTCATTACTGTTGGGAGAAAAAAAAACTGAAGCCTTTCTCGTTTGGCGCTGGGGATAATAAAAGATTTTTTTGGCGGAAAAGTTGGCGGTGGGGAAAATGGAAGATTTTTTTGGCGGGAAAGTTAGTTTTTAATTAATAATTAAAATTCTAATTAAAATTTCAAAAAAAGGGACCCCAGGTGCACACTCCCGACATCTAAGGTATACATGTACCAAATTTGGTAGCTGTATGTCAAATGACCTGGCCTGTAGAGCGCCAACACACACACACACACATTGAGCTTTATTATAAGTATAGATATATACGACTGAGCTGAACATAAAAAAAACATGCAGTAATTTGGAAGTATAGGAGAAAGTCGTAGACTTAAACTGTCACTGATTTATGAAGAATTTATTTTAAAGCAGAATTGCCAAAGTGTTTTAGAAAAAATTGAACAAGAAAAAAAAATGTGCATCATGAGTTTAAAACGAAAACGGCTAGTCCATTTTAAGATTTCAAAGATTTAAAATATCGCTTAAAACAAAAATTGTCTATGCTATTTTGTGGACAGCGATTTCTAAATAATTCAGTTCAGCTGAGTTAAATTATTCAAAACTAGATGATAAATATAAACATTTCATAACTCCATTGTGCTTAAGTAAGACTTAGCAATCAAGGATGTGGTTTGAACCATTTTACAACTTTGAACTTAAGACATCATCATTATTCATAATAAAGGTCAATTTCCAGGTAAATTTCATGAATTCTTTTGATCTAGTCTAAAAAAATTATTAACTCGTATTGTTAATTTTTTTTATTAATTTACATCCTTTATGATAAGATTGTACATCACAGTAATTTTTATAATTTTTTTTTATTTACTTGATATTTTTATCGAGATAAAAAGAAACAACAAAATAAAAAAAAAAATTATAAAATGAAAATCGTCTGCCGGATTCAGATGTTTTTGTTTAGTGAAAGTTTCTTCATTCAGATATGAAACTTCCAAATATCAGCTTCGTACAGAACTTGATCATTTTTTGCAATCAGTTTTATTGGTTGTTAATATACAGAATAAGATCCAGATTAATGGATGTTAACATTTCATATTTCACCCTTCTTTTATTTTACTTTTTCTATTTTCTTTTTGTCCGTTATTGTTGTAAGAAATGAAGCATATTGACATATTTGCAAGCGATAGTATCACTTTATTTCTATATTTTTTCCATGATTATTGCCGACGACAGTAATCGTAATTTGTTTGGCATGGTTTTTAATTATGTATTT
Source organism: Argiope bruennichi (assembly GCF_947563725.1). Taxonomy (NCBI): domain Eukaryota; kingdom Metazoa; phylum Arthropoda; class Arachnida; order Araneae; family Araneidae; genus Argiope; species Argiope bruennichi. The sequence continues at coordinate 114,320,641 of NC_079156.1, forward strand.
TAAATGCAGAATAAAAGATTGCTATAGCCAGCTTTGGTTTTATATTTAATTATTTTTTCTCTAAACAAAAGATAAGAACAACTATCTGGAATTTTATTGTAAATCAAACTAATTCTCAAAGGGGAAAAAAAAGTTTCCACAAATGGATGAAGAAAGTATTTATACTGAATAGCTGATCGTAGCTAGAAACCATTTTTCAATTGATTGGTATACGAACCAGCTGGAGTGACCTCTCCAAGTGTTTGTCGAATATGCTTTAATAATGGTGTTATCCCAAAAAACGCCTAGCATAGCATTGCAGTACAATGGTTACGAAATATTAACCTTTGTGTGAATTTAGCATTGTTTACTGAATCTGTGGTATGATTCTTTAGTGAATCGAATTCTCGTTGCGAATTCATTTGTGATTAATTTCTGAGACGCGATTAATAGCATCCTAAAATCGAATTTGTGTTTTAGACGCGTTTTCCTCAACCGATTGAAACAAAAAGTGGACGCAAAACTTCATTTGTAGTCACAAAATATCATACCAAATTTGATTTATTTAATTCATTGCGTTTTGAGTTATCGCCTACATATGTTTCTGAATGTACAGACAGACGACAGACAGTCTACATTTGGCTCAAGATTTGATAGGCATTTTCATTTTAGAGGTTAAACCTATGTATTTTAGAATTTTATCCATATAACTCTCTTCATTTTGTACTTATCATGTTAACTTTATTCGAACAGCCGGGCAGATGGGGACTTCCTTGGAGCAGATTTTACTGAACATTTGGTGTAAAGACTGTATACGAAATTTCAGCATGTAGCTCTAAGCTTTTGGGAGTTATCTTTGTCACAGACAGACAAAGGAAACTTTTCAAAAATGTGTTTTTCGGATTCAGAGAGTCCTCCCGCTGGTGTGGCGTGGTGTGGAGAGGGGGTTGCCAGCTCAGGTGTCGTCCTCGTCATCTGACCACGGTTCAAAATTACGAGGTCCGTCCCAAAATAGCCCTAGTGTTGCTTTAAAACGGGACGTTAATATACCTAAACTAAACTCGGATTCAGAGATGTCTAAAACATAGAGATTCGATTCGAAAATTCTCTAATTCGAATTCTTTGGCGATTGCTTGACTCTCCCTATACTTCGTTTACAAGAAAGTAAAAATGAATAAAAATCCGGGAATTTCGTAAGGTGACACAGGTTCTCCAAATGGACTATGTGTGCGTATAGACGTATGCTTTAACCATAAATGTGTTAACATGAAGCAACTAATTTACTTGTTCAAAAACGGTTATTAATTCCAAGAATTATGCTGTTATTAGACAGCTGAATGCTTGTTCTCAGAAAGTACAAAAGGTGAAACCGAAGTCGCTAATTTATGAGCTTGTATGATCACGTCTTCCCATGAGCCTGCCGTGTTGCAGAACACGTTCAACTTCTTGTTCAAAATGCTTGCGAAAAAAACAAAACAAGTTCACGTCAAGGTCGTTTGTTCACATGAACAATCTGGCATTTACCTCGTGATCTTTTAACGGCTGCTTTGGCAACGATTTTCACGATGTACGCAGAAATTTCATTTTGAATGAACGTAGTTCGATATAAAAGAGTGTTTTTCTTTTCCAATATATACATATATATTTATTTGGAACAAGTTATGCTGCGATCTTCTTTCTAGGAAAATAATTCAGTACTTTCTGCACAAAAGTGATGCCAAACCACATTTGAATTATGACCTTTGATAGATCAAATTTTAAAATTTTTATTATGGATATCCTTTTTTTTCTCCATATGAATAACTTGATGTTATATTGGAAGGTTACTAATATTCTACAATTCCAACAAATAAAGATAACAAACTATGGCAGATTAACCCTTTCGCTGTCCTCTACTGTCCGCGAAAATTCCTATTTTCGCCGCATTAGAATAAATAAAAATAAAAACACAAACAAGAAAACATTTACAAAAAGTTTTAAAATGTAGAAGAATACTTGAAGCATGTTACGGCCTCCCTGCAGAAATTTCACTTGAACGCGCTAGAAGCGTTACGGATTACGAAGAGGTTAAAATCATGGAAACACTTTCGAATATACACATTTTTTTTTTCCGAATTTTTCTACACGGCCTAGTCAAACTATATTTTGACAATATTAAAAGTATGCAGGAACACATATTTTTACAGTGAAAATATGGTCAGAATGCATTTGAGGACCTACAAGAAAAAAATTTGACAATTGGGGAACAGATTTGGGGATCACCCCGTTTTACAGAGTGCTGATTATGATTTATACATTTCATCAGTAGTTTCATTGCTATAATAATACTTAATGCATGTCATAAAAAAGGTAAATTAATTAGGGTTAATATAAAGAAATATTCAAAAATCTCTAATTTTTTTGCACGTTTTTTGTTCAAAACGTGCTCATTTCATTCAAATGTTCATGTACATGTCATATACTACAAAAAACACGTTCCAATACGTCATCAACTCATTATATTAAAATGGAAATTAAAGGTTTTGAACATCTTAGAAAATGTAAATATTTTTAGTACATAATTTTTAACTGCACTCGTTCAAAACACTGCAAATGTTCTTTTTCATAATAATTTCTTTTTATTTCATCTTTTTTTATTTTTTTTTTATTTCAGTTGAATATCGTTAAAGTTCTGAAAGATATTGTCTAAATTTCAATTGTCGGTAAAAAAAAAAAAAAAATGTAAATGACGAGGGATTTTTCACCAACAAAAATTGTTTAAACTTAAATCTTCGAATTACCACATTGTGCTGTATAAAAGTGAGAAAATATGCTAAACTTCTCTAAATATTTATAAATTAAGTACCTTATTTAAATTGCGTCAAAAAGTATTATGAATAACAAATTTTTAATGCTTTATTGTATAATTAATAAAAAAAATTCATTAATTATACAGAATTTATTCTGTATGTTGATATTCAAATAAATAATTGAAATTCGAATAAATCAGAGGAATTTAAACATGCTTTCTTTTCTTCCCAGAATGTCTCATTCTCAATAAGATATTGAAATCCTTCATTTTTTTTCGAAAAGAAATTAAATTAATAATTTAATCCGCAATAACTTATACACATTTTTATTTATTCATAATTTAAGAACTTTGAATAGTAATATTTTGTTACTTCTTATTAATACAACTGAGCTAAACTAAAATGCTAAAGTGCGATCACATGTAAAAAATGTTTAAAAAGCATTACTGTTATTGAAAATTGTGAAACTTAAAACGAAGTATAAACATTTGCATGCTAAAATTTTATAAAAATGAAATAAATAAAAATCAGTAAAGTTATTTTCATATGCAGTATGTTTTACACTCTCATATAGAAATTGCTGAGGACCTTTTCAAAATAAGTACTTGCAGAAGAGTGAAACAAAGAAAATACAATCTTAACCTCAATGTCCTTCTACCTTGGATTTTCAATCACCAAGGCATTGCCAACCCTATACTTAAAATATTAGTTTTCGATCGATTCAGCCCTAATTTGAATAAATTATCGGTATTATCCGCACTGTTTTTATAAAGCATCATTTGCTGTGCCATGATGTCCTTAAAATATTTTGATTCTGCAACAACAGAAATAAGCTTAAAATTGCTCTATTAGTGTTCGAATTGTGCAAATTACTTCATTTGGGATTAGATTATTTTGACGGATTAAATATTGTTTTTTCAGCTAGATATTAATGATCGTTAACTGTTCTCCACTTTATCATTTTTTCCCTTTTTCATACTCTTTCTGAATCCATAAATGATGAAGTCAAATTAGAAGTTTTATATCACAAATATCAATTTTTTTCTGTGGGATGAGAACAAGGGAAATAGAATGATTTGGGAGAATTTTTCTTAATATAAAAAAGAATTTTTATATCAAGAAAACAGGGCTTTGCATTTATTACATGGCTTTGAAATAAATAATTTTATTTATATTTGAATTCATTTTCTGAGTTGCAGACGATCAAAGTTTATTTCGAAGAGCCGTTCTTTTAATTTTCTTTTCTCTTCTTGGTTTATTTTATTAAGTCAAACAATTTTTAAATGTATAATAAGTAGTTTGTAAGTAATTCTATTTAAAAATCTGTGAGCATGAATCAGGAAATTTAAAATATTTATTTCTCTATATAATGCTGAAATAATCAATCAAGAATTCACATAATTATATGGTAATAATTTTAATATTTGTTCTTATTTATTTCCATTCATATTATTCTTATCAATGGAGTCATTGTTTATCTATTCGCTTAGTTATTTTATTCGATTAATTGATATAAAACAAATAAAATCTGCATCAGGACTCAAAATTTTGCATGATTCATTTTCCGCTTGAAATTCTACATTTTAATTATCAAAGGAATGATGTCTATGTACCTGTATAAATGCATTTATTGAATACGTCATGTCAAATCGTTTGGCTTTTACGAAGGAAGAAAAAGCAAAATTCAAATTCATTTCGTATAGTTAAAAGTCAGATATGCGCGTTTAAACACAAAATAATGTAATATATTCAGTATTGCGATATTATTACCTATTTTCTGCTTTGCGTTTTGCTGTATTTTTCTAAAGAAATGTCAAGAATAAAGAAACAGCCCATCTTCAAGATCTTACTGTAATAATTAAGCATTTTTATTCAAAATATTTTTCTGAAGTAATAACTAGAAAATAAATAAAAACGACCTATTTTTTGTTCCGAACCATATTTTTCGGACAAGGCCGGACTCAAGGCGCGGCCTTGTTCCACAACAAAGTCAACATGGAATTTTGTCTGTAGTGCCATGCAGATCCAGATGCGAACAACGCTTTATGCTGCAGGAAACACACCCGTTGAACTCTCATTTTTAACTTCAGAACTGCACGATACTTCTCTATGTTTCATCTGTAACGACTTGTGGATTTCAACGCTCCGATGGCAACACGCGATCAAGCAGACGATTTTTATTTCTTCATGCGATTTTTCTCCCATCATTTAGAATATCTCGAATCATATGCTAAGAATGTTTTGTTCGTATTCCATGTTCTTTAAATAGTTATTTTATAAATAAATTTTGTTCGAGGTATTAATGTGGTTGTAATTGAACTTATCACGCGAAAATAAACTATTGGCGAAATGTTATCTCGAAGATTTATAATGATACTGTATTAGCTCGTTTCGCTTGGAAAAAAATAACGAGATTCTTCCTGAAATAGCTCTTTATTTTATCTATGCATCACTAAATTTAAAAAAAAAAAAAATTCTTAGGTACATTATTTACATGTTCGCAGTTCGCTAGACAAGAATTTGAGATTGTTATGTTTCTTAGATTGGCAAAATATAATTTAACGTTTACAAAAATTAATGTTTTAGCAAATTTTACTTTCAGTTATTGATAAATTGTTTGATTTCATACATTATTGACTGCAAACATCAACAATAAACACCAACAATTGATGAAATAAATTGAAACTTTCATGCTCGGATCGATTTTCATGAAGATTTTTTAGACGTGGTCCTTATTCTCTGTTTGCAAAGAATAATATTTATAATTAAACTAGCATGCATGTAAATTTTCATACAACGAAAATAATAACAACAACAAAAAAGTTCGATTGCATGTCTTTGTGAAGAAAGAAAAGATTGTTTCTGATTTTCTTTTAAAAAAAAAATGCAATATTCATTTATTTCTCGCGCAATTCTTTTAACAGATTATTTCTAAAATAATATGCATAATGGAGTCAATTCTATTTAATCCGGAATACAGTGAGGATTTTGAAATAGGAAAAAGTAAGGAAAACAGATGACATAAGCACTAATTATTAAGAGTTAAGATAGTATGCTTATAATATTAATAATTAAACTAGTAGACTTATAAATTTTCATACAGCGAAAATAATTGATAATAACAGCAACAACAACAAAAAAAATTGGTTGGACTGCATATATTTGTGAAGAAAGTAAAAAATTGTCTTTCTTCAAAAAAAAAAAAAAAAAAAAAATTGCAATATCTAATTATTTCTTGCACATGGAAATTCTTTTAACAGAATTTTCTAAAATGATATACATAATGGAATGAATTCTATTTAACTCCGAAATATATTAAGGATTTTGAAATAGAAAAAATAATTGTGGGAAAACGGATAAGACCTCTGCATAAAGTGAAAGTAGATGACATAGCATTTCTATTCTTTGTATGTTTTTTATATTTAAATTCACTTCATTCTTTTTTATTTTCAGATATTGTTTAACACGATAATTAACCTTCATTTCTGGAGCTATTTTTTTAAATCTTTGAGAGAGAATTAGTGGCAACATGTCAGAAGATGATATGTTCAGATCAAAAGATACTTAAGATAAAAACAACTAATTTCTTAAAGTTTTTATGTCATCGTTCCCAAACTATGATAGATATATATAGATAATGATACGTTACATAATTTTTGGTGGTACAATTTTTACGCAAAAGATTAGATAAATGCTTCAAATAAATGTAAAATAGCGTCCATTTTGACATTCTGATTTAATATTTAGAGTTTATATGATTTCTGTGTTTGGCTCCTCTTTGAATTGGTGCCTACATCAGTAGATAGACTGGTCATGTCTTGATATACTTAAACATGATTTTTTAGTCCAAGAAAGATGATTTTAAGTATTTTATGTGGCAGAAATCTCTCATGAATAATTCCAAAAATCCTCATGCAATTTTTGGTTGTAGAAGATGCGAGTGCATTTTCGACACTGTCATAAAATTTTTAATGTTTTTCAACACATATTTTTATGAAACTGGATTTTCAGTCATGCTTCTAATTAAATTGCAAGGTTGCAATTTGAACCTGGTTAATGTTGAAATAAATGGATATAAACACGACATATCCAAATTGATTTCTATGAAATATGTTTAGCTGTTTGATTACACCTCTTCAATTATGCATTTTAAATACCGTTTTATAATTCACATTTTACTACAGCCTATAATATATTTAAAATGCAATGTAAAAGTTTCATTTACAATTATAATTGAATAAAATAAATTTAAAATGTTTTATTCTTTGATTTTAAGCTTTCATCTTAGATTTGTTGATTCTTAAAGAAGGGAAAGCTTTTATGTGACATAAAACATAAATTTTTGACTCTTGTTCATGTGATACGAAATACAATATGGTTGAGAGCTCTTGCTTTAAATAACCAGTACTGATTTTCCGTCCTCAAAAATATTTCCAAAAATCAGTCATGCGTGGTGTTTGGAAGATGGGATTATGTCTTCATCTCTTATCAAGTATATCCTTGTGGATTACTTGTAATGACTTTGTTATGGTGTTCATATTTTGTTGATTGCATATTAATGACTTTTTAATTTGTAAACCTCAATAAGCAAACGATATTAAGAAACCATTAGTCTTTGCATCAGAAATATTTTTTATCGTTTGCTAAAGAATGGCAAAAACATTGTTTTAAAACTTCCATTTTTTTTTCCAGAAATATTTGTTTCATTTTGCACTTAATGAATTTGATTAGTTATTTATGAATGATTGGAGTAATTTGAATTTTTTTATATAAATAAAACTTGCTAACAAGTGGGCTGGAATGTTTTGGAATGAATATATTAGGATATTTATTTTTCAACCATAAATTTTAGAATAATTATTTCTTTTAACTGTGCGTGTTTTTAAATCTCTCCTCACAGATAAATATGATGTAAGCTTTTACTCTTGAGAACGTTTTTATTCATGAAATAACATTTCTGTTCAAAGAACTTTTAAAATTTTGAATACAAAGAATTACAAAGAATACAATTTTGGCTCCAAATCACTAGGTTTTGCTATAATTGGTGTTTTAAATCAATAAAACAATAAATCCTCACATGATATCGGTTAAATGCACTAAATGAATTTAATTTTGAAAGCTTTTGAGCATTTTGTAGGTGGAAAATGGTATAATATCGTAGTATATATAGCATAAAATAACATCTGTTAGATGTTAGAACACATTCGCTGTTACATATGCCATTCTACATTTCATACGAATTAACTCAGCTGAATTTTTGAAAATTTATGTTTTTGAGAAATAATCTTTAAACATTTAAATATGAAGCAAAAAATCATACTGTTTGTGTTTCATTTTGTTGAGTATTTCAGTAGCACATCTTAAAGATTTCAGTTTTAATAAAATAACTTTAATTTCAATTTTAATAAAAAAATCACATATAGAATTGATATATTTAAATCATTGCATTTTTGAGTAGTCGTATTTAGATGTTTGTGAAAGTACAAACAGGGAGAAAGTCAACTCCTTGATAGATTTGATTTCAAACTTGACAAGTATTTACATTTTAGATGTTAAATTTGTATACCATATTTTATCTATCTTGTTTTGTAGTCATCGTGTTAGTTTATAATCGGACAGCCGGACAGATTTTCGCTGAAAAGACTTCGCTGTAGATTTGGAGAAATCTATAATTTAAAGACCGCTATCAAATTTAGTCTGTCTGCCTCAAGCCGTTTTTGAATTACATTATCACAGACAGACATAATGCCAGAAATGTTTTTTTCGAGTTTGGGGGGGGGGTCTAAAAATTCGATATTCGTCAAAATCTCGAATTTGAAATTTTTAGACAATTGCATTGTTTTCTATAAATACTTCGGATAAGAGAAAGTAATAATTGACCACGACATAATTATAGTTGTAAGCTTTGTATAGTAACTTTTTTTATTGCAACATACAAATATTCCTTAGTGAATTTTTATTTCAGAAATACAGAACAAAATGTTACTCACATTATTGGATATAATTTTAGCATTTCGTTAAAATAGATAAAATTTTTTAAAAAACTATGGTTTTTTTTGTTTTTTTTTTACAAAAATTCACATAAAATTCCATGTTTTAAAATTTTTCTCCGAAAAAAAATTCTGCTAGTTTTGATTGCTTTGATTTTGAATTTTGTTTAAATCATTCAAATAAATTTATTTTCTAATTTTTTTCTTTTATCATTTTTTTTTTATCAAGCGACGCATTTTTGAATTATTAATTTACAAAATTATAAAGACCAGTATTTATTATTTTACAAGCATTGAAATGAATGAAAAAAGAAAATTCTGATCTAATACAAAACGATGTATTAGCGAGTAAGATAAGCCGAAAAATTTTCTCAGCAATATGTTTAAAACGAATAAATAATTGGCGAAATCTTTGCTAATATTTAATTAAATTAGAAGAACTATTTTTTTTCTGTTAGTTTCGTTATAACGCTAAATAACTGACACATTCCGAAAAAAGAAAGCTATTTTTGTTCGGATCATCGCCAAATCTTTAAGCTCAATTCGTCCTCTGCACATTTCTATTAGAATAAGCTTATGCTCAAACGTGACTCGCCTTTTCAAACAACTGAAATAATAAGCTCTATGTCACCAGGAAAAGAAGATTTGGTGCGATGAACTGCATCAAATGTCGCCCCATTGTTACTTTTGTGTTATTGTTTATATTTATTTTGATAACCCTCGGCTTCGGAAAATGTGATGTATTTACATAAGATCTGAATGCCTCCTTTCCGGGTAAACGAAAGTTCATTCACATTTCAGTATTAATATTTGTCTCTTAATAAAAATAGTATTAAAATATTTGAAATATTTTGACATCGTATTCCTGGATTTCGTAATTCATCTTACTTTGTATTTTTTTTCAGTAGATTTTGTTTGTTCATTCTTTTTTTTTTATTTGGATAATTTTCTTAGAAGTAAACAATTTTTTTTTGAGCAAGTTTGCTTTATTTTATAATCTAAAATGCATTTATTCTTTTTTTTTTATAAATAAATAAAAAATAATCGGAATAGTATTAAAATATCAAACGATATAAATATATGATGTATATTTTAAAGCAAACGATTATGTATTATTAAAATGAAGAATTGAATTCATTTATCATCTGTTTCATTTGTTATTGTGTTCGTTTGAAAAAAAAATGTTTTTCTCTGTCATATTTATCTTGCATAGTACCTATAAATTTATATTTAACAGAACAAGGTTTTAAGTAATGAATTCAATTTATGCTCTTAAACATATTGAGTGCATTATGCCAATTTAATTTTTAATCTGTTGCGCTAAAGAAAATTATGTTAACATACAGCGGTGGATAAGATTATCTAGAGTTACTATATTTATTGTGTACCAGTGGCAATATGTATTGAATCCATTCAAGCTATGATTATGGTCATTGAAATAATGTATGAATATTACATAAAGTTATGTTAAAATACTCATCTTGCAATTGAAAAATTTTAAAATGTATATAAATCTATTTAAGTTTATTTAATGTAATTTTTCAACCTTTTTTTTAAATATGGTTTATAAAGCTTTTTTAAGTGACATTTTTAAAAGATTTTTTAAAGTTTTTATGAAGTTTTTTTTTTTTTCATGTGATATGTTTTATATTTTCTTCTTTGAAATTTCCAAATGCATGAATAAAGAAGAAATGTGCCATGCATCAGAAAAAAGAATGTGGTTTATAAAATTTCTTGCTCGGAAATAAACATGTTCCGCAGGAACATAAAAAAGAAAATTAAATGAAGATAGTTTTAATGTCGTGATATAACACTATAACATCATATTGTTTGCTCTGTAGCTGTGACCTGAGTGTCTTTGTGTGGGTTGGAGGAATGTGTCGCTGAGTGGGATGTCGCATCAGGTGTCGACCTTGTCATTTGACCTGAGTTCGGAATTGCAAAAGTGTTATTAATGTGCGACACTCATACAAAACTCAGTTCATTGGTTAAACCAGATGTAATAAAGATTAAAAACAAACATGTACATAGATTACTTTTATGTTAGTTTTTTTTTTTTTTTTTCTTCTTCTTCTTTTGTTTCAGTTGGGAGTATTCCCTCGATTTTCTTGTATTTTTTCAAATTAGAAAGTATCAAAATTTCGTTAACTTTTTTTCTTTTCTTATGGTATTTCTTCTTTTCTTGCATATGGATTTGATATATTTGTTGTATAATGAGAATATGCAAATAAGAAAAGATTTGCAACAATTTTTCAAAATTCTCATTATTTTTCGTAAAGAATGCAAATACTTAAATTTAGATTAATTGGCTGTTTGCTAGCGCGTTGCCTTTCCAAGTCAAGGAAGAAAAAGAAAAAAATAAATCATATTATTTATATGGATCCATTTTGTCCACTGGAGATTTTAATAAGATGACGCGTCTTATTTGGAACATTTTATTATTTCAGTCCACTTAAGAACATAATGGGCACGTCAGATGACCAGATGAAAAATGTCTAGCTTTTAAATCATAGGATACGTGGGAAATAATTGGTTGTTTTCCCCGTATATCGCTGGGCCAGACTAATATAATGTTCCCACTGCTGAGTTGAAATAATTGCTAAATTAACTTGATTACAAATTTGAACATCAGATTTTTTAAAATTCGATACATGAGTCGGATACATGAAAGAACACAGAGGAATTAAATGCATTATGTTTAAATACATATATAGTGGAATGCAAGATTCAAATTTCTCGCTATATTTTTATTAAATAAAATATGTTAATATTATGTTAGTTTTTAAATGAAAGTTGGTGTTCAGAATATTTCCAGAACATCAAAAAACAAATGAAATTAAAATCATTCTGGGCTAATAAATAGAAGAAATCATACAAAATATCATTTAGATTAAATCGTTTGCTTTCTTGAAATTTTATTGTTATGACAACTTTCCACGAATAGCCATTGAGCTACTGATATTTTCAGACAATTATTTCTAGTTTAAAAATAATTAAGTTGAAAGCAAAGCAGCCACTGGAAATTTGTACTTTTTCAATGTGCAAACGATTTTCAAATTCAACGAAAATTAAATCTTATTTATTTAAAAGTTTTAGAAAATAACGCTAAATTTGATGAACCATTTATAGGCAAATAAAATGATAAAAGATACCATTCTTACTGAATGAACGTTTTATAGATACTACTAAAGATAAAATCTTTTTTTTAAATTTGAAACATAGTTTATGGTTAAAAAAATATTTCATTAGTAATCTCAGAACCTCAATTGAAACCATTCTTATTCTTTATTAATACTTGTGAGCGAAATTTAAAGCAAATCTATACAGTAATATTATTTCTATATTAGTACAGTAGTAGTATTTCTATATTTTGGGAACTATTTTTAATTTTCAAGTAAAATAAACTTCACTATAAATTAAATTTAAAATATAAATAAAATTCATGAAATAATAAATAGATTAAATTAATAAAATATAATAGTTAAAAATACAAATAAAATTTTCACTATAAATAAAAATAAATTAAAAAGTTGCAACGATGCATATTACTTTTTATTGATTTGATTGTTATTCTGTTTTATTTATTGATTTTATTGATTCTTTACAGCTAAAAATCACGTTCGACGACGACGTGGATAGCAACACTTTCGTATATCCATCCGAAACTTCCCTCTTGGAAGAAATGGATCGCTCCCTGTCGCCGACGACCCCACCTGAAAACGAAATCATTCCCAACGGCCAACCACCCCCTTCGTCTTCAAAGCTCAAGATAAACACCTCCATTGGAAACTCGAGTAAGTAATTCAAATTAGATCGCTTCTTATATTCTTAAAAAATACTTGAAAATATCATCGATCTATTCTAGACATACATAGTTCTAGCATGCAAGCGAAACTAAGAATTCTTTCTCAGTTTTTTTAGATGTCTTTTGTTCCCCCTTCTTTTAAAGAAGTTTTAAAAACAAAAATTCTACAAAAGAAAATTTCTTCTATTTTAAGATTATGACTTTCACCTTTTAGATATCGTTTCTAAAATTTAATACTTTATTTTTTAATTAGTATATTGCGTGTTTTAATATCCAAGTGTTTCCTGTTAAAATTGTAATGATTCTTTTAGACATTGTCAATTATCTTTTTCTCAAATTTCTTATTGGAGTTGTCTTATTTATTTATTTGAAGTCGGTATGGATATGGGGATGCGTAAGTGCTCATCTTTTTAAGCATTTTCATTTTACTTGATTTCTTTCATGTTTATAAAAATGAAATTTTTATAAACTTTTTTATATAAACTAATTTATATAAAATTTTTAATACTTTCCTATGTCTTAGAGTACTGCATTTGAGTGCACTTGTATTCCAAATGACAGTGCATTATTTTAATATTTCCAAATTTAACTGTCAATTCACCGATTGCTAAAATTTAATTTTGTTTACATACTTGTGGTGCCGCCAGGTAATGTGTTTGAGAAATATAATAGAGTTTTCAAGAGTAAAAAGTAGAAAACGTTAAAAAAAATTGCTGTTAAGTACACTAAGTAAAGCATTTTTAAATCTATTTTTAATTATATTTTTCAAATGCAGACGATAGAAGTACAAGACTTGCTTACAAGGTAATCATATTTGAAATAATAGTAAAAAATTACATTTTGTAAATTAAATTTAATGCTACTGCGTAAGATATATCACCAAACTTCGAAGGAGTCAACGCATTTCTTTTCAAGAAAATATCTAAGATATCATCGAATTCAGTTTCGTATGATTAATTTCTCACTGACCAACAACTTACATCATGGAACCATTTGATATTCTTCTTTCATTCCAGTGACCTGTAAGAAATTGCTTTACAAGATACTTGAACAGATTTTTGTTACTCTTTTCCTTGTGATTATCTATGGGAAGACATCGAAGAATTATTTATAAGAGATGGTAGAATTAGATACATTGTCAAATCATATGGAGAACTCTCAACCTGTATGAGAATAGTAATTACAAGATATGTAAACATACCTGTTCTGGTTTAAATATTAATGACATTAATGAGTTTCTTCTTGTAGAATATGCAAACGAACCATCACCTGACAGATAAAAATAAATATGACTGCATTAATCATCATCAACGACATAACGATTAAAAGCTAGCGAAACGAAAAATGGATTGATCCATTTGAGAGTGTAGGTAGGCAATAGGAGGTCAAGACTGATATAATCACGAAACTAAATGCGCAAGGCATTCTAACGATTAATAGATTTGCCTCGTAAAATTAACTTTCGCAGTTTAGTCACGATAAACGGATATATAGCGATTCAAAACAAAGTGATAAAAGTTCTTAAAGGCGAATTTTTTGGCGCATTTATCGACAGATGTTTTCAATGTCATACTGTTCCCTGCAATGATTTATGTAGTTATAAAATTATGCCAAACGAATAAATTAATTAGTTTTTGTAGCTACTTCCTTCTTCTGTTCACATTTTATGTTGTTCTAAATCTGTAATTGAAAATTATAACTTTTTTTTGAAAGTAGAATAATAGCTGGCAAATGATTTGTTTTTAGAAATTGTTCGTATATCATATCGTCTGCGAATGATTTGAAGTGAATGGGCAATTTTGAGCTAGAGTTTATTTTATTTTAGAAGAATCAGAATTATTTTTGTTCCAATGAATGTTAAGTGATTGTGCAAGGTAATTATAATTAAAATGCAAGTGCTTGAAGGACTTATGTTGTAGAAAAATAATTCGCTCATTTTTTTTCGCTAGATGTCGTTGTAACTTACTAAAGTTCTTTTATTCTTAATTATATCATATTACTTACTACTTCAAGTTTAAAATCATTTTACTTATAAAAGGTAATGGAATATATTTTAAAATGTAGCTGTGACTTCGTCAAAGATAGAATTTTGCCCTCTTAGTAAAATATTTTTAATTGAAAAAAAAAAAAAAAAACACGATTATATTGCTTTTTTGAAAGAATATCATTATCCTAAAGATTTGAGAAATGGATCGATCTGAAAATGGCTTGAAGAAAATAATTACTCAATTTGAAGCTATATGAGAACTCGGGTTTACTTCCTGGAATTAGGGGACGAAACACTGTGAATCAGGAAGTTAGTTGTGAAAAAAATGAGGGAAGCAATTTATTCAGGGTCAAGTGGATCAGTGACATGTGAACGCTAGGATCTCATCAGTACCATGGCTGACCGTGCGCAGAACCTTGCGTTATATTTCCCGACATTATCACTACAAAATTAAAAGTTGGCAACACTTGTAACCTGATAATCCATAACAAAGAATTTGTTTTTCTTTCATTCCAAATGAATTATGGACTGCGAAAGATATTATGGACTTCGAAACAGATTTTATTTTATCGGGACATGTTAATACACAGAATTTTCGTATATGGGGATCATACAGCCCGCTTATCCTGTTTTTGGAAAACTTTAGTATTCGGCGTTTGTTACGGTTTGGTGTGGAATGATTGCTGACTTTAGTATCGGCACATCGCATCGGTACTTAGTATCGGTACTTTAGTATCGGTGGTTTGACAAGTTTCTTAGAGAGTATGCGAGAAAATTTTAGGGAGACCAATTCCCGCTTTTTCTTTAAAATAGTCACTCGAAAGTAACCATCAATTTTTCATGATAACAGTTACATTATTTTCTAGGAGGACAAGATAAATTCCATACATTAATTTACTTTCCCCTTCACTTTCGGCAATAACAATTCTTCACGGAGTTCTCACCATTCCTGTATTGACCAAAACACTGAATCTTTCGAAGAATCCCATTCAAATACGGTTTACTATGAGAAGAAATATATTTCTTTCCTAATAGTGAATAAGATAAGAGATAAGCGCAACAAAAGATTTACCATTTGCTCATTTAGTTAAATGATGGTTCTAGTTGTGTTCTGCAAAGGCGTTCTTTTCCAGTAAATTGAAACATTATGCTGCGAAAGAGTTCTGGGTCATTCTTAGTTTCACGGTTATTTTCCGTGGTTTGTTGGAAACCAGCAACGCCCAATGAGTTACCTAAATTGCGTCCCATTGTATGTTGGCTAACTCATGACCAGTTCTGCTATTCAGGTGTGATTCAGTAATGTATATGGCTTGATGGATTCGTTTTTCGAGTGAAGTTATATTTAGATTTGTTTACTAACTGCTTTGATGGTGTGAAAGTAGTTTTCTTTGTGTTAATTTTGAGGAAGAATGCTCGCGTTTGTTGAAAATGACAATTTCAGCAAGGGAAAAAAAAAACGATTTTAATCTGGAAAAAAAAAGTATAATGCTTGAATAACATTCAAGTGAAAAAAAAACTACTTATTAGAATTAGCAGACTTAAAGTATTGTAATTGTCAGAAAATTCCGACTCGAAATTTTGACAAATTGCCACGTTTCAGATCTTCCTGGCTTTATCAACTTCAAGCGATTGTAATAATAATTGAACTATTATTTAATTAAAAAAGAATTGTTTGTTTGTGTATATTCGAAGATGAAATGAAAATTTTACGAATTGTAAGAACAATTTTTAATTTCAACACTGTTGCCAAGTACAGAAGATAGCTTAAGAATTTTTAATTTTATTTAGTTGCAAAATATAAATTTCATCAGTTATCCGCAAACGATTTAGAACTGGTCCATTTTTTTCTCTAAGATTTATGCGTAAAACTTATTAAATTCTTTTTTCGAATTTCAAGCAATTGATGCACATTTATTTTCATTATATTTTTTTCTTACAATTTTAGTGTTTTATCTAACTGAGGTTAAATGAGTTGATGGGATATTTTTTTCATCAACATTAATCTCGATTTCAATTTAATCGAAAGAAAAAAAAACTATTTCTGGTAATAGCTCGCAAAAAATGTAATTGTAATTGAACAATGCATGTCAGAAATTCGTGACCAAATGACCTACTTCCATTAATTATTTTACTCAGACTCTTATTTAATATCTGAATATAATATTGTGGCCCGATAGCTAAATTCTAAAGTGTTAAAGATAAGAATATTCTTCCATTTGAAAAAATACACAAAATTTTGCAAATAATTATTTTGCGTCAGTTAATAAATATACTTTATCAAAAGCTATTAAACCAGAATTTTTGTATAATGCTATGTACTTCGTGATATTTAGTAAAATATTCATTGATAGGTACATTTCAAAATAAAAAAAAGTTTTATTCTTCTGTGGTCTAAACTGACCGAGTTATGAAGCTTTGAATGTCATTATTTTAGGCCAACTGAAAGTATCCATAGAAATTAAAATGCATTATGTCAAATGAAGTCATTTCATGTCTGTTTCCCATGTGCGCAAGTAAAATAATATAGGGCAATTATTGCACATGCATACAAATGTTTAAGTTCCCCTTTAAATTTTGTTTTAAATTTTCCAATCATTGTTTACAAAGAAGTTATAACCATTTGTATTTAATGCAATGATTTTGAATAACTCTTTTTTTTTTATGGTCTGATAATAGTTCACTGCATTTTGAATATGCATTCAATAGAACGTTGTTCTGTATGTAATTTGAAAGATGTTAAAAAAGTTTTGCTGTAACTTAAGAACAATTCCCGAATAGTAAATTGTAACAAGATTTGGCAATGTTTTCACAAACTTAATTACTAACAACTTTAAGGAATCATCCATTTCTAAATGTTAAAAGAATGAGAAAACTGTTATTGATTTGTGAATTATTTATACACTTAGAACGTATTTTTTGGCGCCATTTAAAAACTACACAAAAAATATACTTGTATGGTTCCCATTCCATATAAATTCGTAAACATGAAACTTAATTATAATTTCATCGGAATATATGCATACAAAATTTATGTACATGTATGGAATTTTTCATTTATATGTAGTTGAAAATAACAAATCTTTGGCCTTGGATATCTCTCATAATTACAAGTTGGAATTATTATTTTGCCATGCATCCATAAAAGTAAAGTTATCTCTTTCCATTGTTTCCAAAATGCATGCTATAAAATTGTTGCCACTTTAATAAAATGGTAAAATTAGTCAACGCGAAATGGTGACGTTATAAATAATACTTGGTTGCATAAGGTGAACATTCTCTGTGATATGTCCATTATAGACTGCAAAATTATCAGAGATGATAGATTGAAAATGGAAGCGAATAATATTTTTAAAAATCATAAAATTTTGGGCTTGAGATGTTACTGCAACAATTCTGGCTAGATTTGTTTTTTTTCAAATCTTTCAAATCGTTTCAAGATACATGCACTCAAAGTCAGCCGGAAAAAAATCTTATTCCAGACCAAAGTTAACTTCTGTTCTTAAAACAATAATTTATGCAACATAATAATTATTTTATTATATCCTACTACATTATATAGCGTAAATCAATGTAGTACGCATTGAAGGAATATTTGGAAATAATATATAATTAAAATAATTTTATGAAGTTTTAACTTTTTATTCACACAAAAATTCGATAATTAGCAAAATAATCAAAATATTTTCTTTCTTTTTTTTCACTTTGTGAAGCAACGGCGGCATACTTCAGGCGAGAAATTTCACTAGAAAAATAATATAATTTTAGATTTTAGCATATTAATTTAAATGAAAAGAATGCATCAATTATTGAAATTTCGTATAAGTTATTATTCGTGAAGACTGTGATTAAAGGAATAAATAATATGTGAATATAATTAAAATTTAATGAATAAGAATGAGAAAGAAGAAAAGCTGTTCTAAATTCTATAGATGGCGAAATTTTATTTTTAATTGAAAAATAATGACTTTGTTCCATTACTTTTGATAGTATTTTCTTCAGAATTTCGAAATTGTTTCAGTTTTTTCCCCCCAACATGGCTACTATTTCTTTTGTCTTATAAAAACAATAACAAACATTTTTTGTTATTGATTGTTTTTATTTGTGTGTAAATTTTCTTTGTATTGTTTCTTTCGAGTACAAGTACGAAAATCTGTGTTATTTAACCATTCAATTAACATATCTTAAACAAAACGTTAGAATGAACGAAATCTTTTTTTTTTATTTATGATAAAGGAAAAAAAATTTAATTATATCGTTTGCATATTTTTATCTTTCTTTATTTCAAATGTCTTGTAAATTACCGTTAAATAAGTCTAGCATAAATTAAAATGATAAATGAAAAATGTATGCATAAAAAAGAATATATTTTTTAAATCAATTTCTTTTGCTATCTTCTTTTCTTATATCTTTCGTTTCATCCTCCCTCATAAAACAAATGAATAAAGAAATTTCTATAATCTCTTTTCAATGGAAATATAAAAATTTTAAATAATCTTTTACTGAAATGTGATATATATATATATACCTTCAGACAAAAAATTCACGTTTTGAAATTCTGGTTCGTTTGTCAAAGAATTTGTCGAAAATAAAATTATTATTTTATACTTTAACTAATTCTTTTCTTTTAAATGTTATTAATTTTTCAAAACTATGATATTCTCAGTGTTTGGTACAGTTTATCCTATTCGAGAATCACGCGATAGAAAAATTTAATAAAAAGTAAGATGGGTCATAGTGCAGACGATTTTTCAAAAACGTTTGTTAAATTACTATGGCAATCGAAAATTAGTCTATACGAATGTGATAGACTTTTAGGAAATGCTTTGACATGAGATAGTCATTTTCTTTTCAACTGTAAATCTTGCATATGTGAATTATTATTATTTACATATCTTGTTTATTAATTTCCCCACTTTTTAAATTGTATTGCTTTGTTTCCTAAAATAAGATGAGTGATTTATTCGTTAATTTTCATTCTTTCTTTTATTTCTAACTTATCACACAATATATTAAAAATGCCCAATTTCCATATAAATTAACGTTTCTTTATAACAACCCAATTATGTATTAATGGAGTGTCAATTTTAACACTTATACTATATCTATTGATACAATACAAATGAATAATAGAAAAATCATTTAGATAACCTTCATTTCAGAAGAATCATAATTTTTTTTCTTAATACGAATGATAGAGTGAATTTTTTTCATAAAAATTCTGAAGCTATTTTGTTGATGCTTATTTTCGTTTGAACCTCTGTTATATTATGAAAGCAGTGTAATTAAAATGTTTTTAAAAAATGGTTTTTAAAAAATTTCAATTCTCTTTTCGTTTTGAGTTTACTTTAGACAAAGGGATTGTAAGGCTACATTTTTTTTTTCGTTGTTAACATTGTTGTGTAAAATAATGTTTTCATTGCTCAAAATCCTTGTTAAATATTGACTGAAATACTTACTTTTGTCATCGAATTATTTTAACATTTGTTAAATGCTATGATTTAAAATTCCAAATTGCTATCACTGAAATGCAAATTATTCTATAGTTGATTCAAAATTAAATGATTAATAATTATCGATTGATGTATATAAATCGGTTCAAAGCAGTACGAAACCTGGCAGAAACGTTTATTCTTTAGGAATTTGATTTCAAAATATGAAAAACAATAATTCAAAGCAAGAATTCCTTCATACCCTTGACCTACATTTAAAAACGGAACGACATTTCTGTCTTTCTAGAATCCCAAAGCAGCCCCAGATATGAGGGAAAAACATTATCCACCCTTTTTCTGTCAGCTGGGGTTTTTTTCTGCCTTGGGGGAAAATGTTATTTCCGAACTGAGACCCCCTGAGGGGCGGTTTTTAGGCACATGGAATCTATTCAAGTGTAACCAAGACTTAGTTATAAGTCGTTTTTGGAATTTACTTTTATATGCTTCAAGTATAACTTTTCGGAGATAGTGATAATTTTTCTGTGTTTTGGAATTTTAACCCTTTGCACTGGGATGGTGACTCTCACTCACCATTCAAGACGGTGCTTCATTTTAACGTTTTATTTATTTATTTAATTTTGATAGTTAAAAATACCTACTGTGTCGTAAAAAGATACAAATTAATTAAACGGGGGAATTCAACTTATAACAATTATATATATTTATTTTGGGGGGAATAAACAAGTCTTTGTATTTGGTGAGTGATTATGCATCGAATTATTTTTCCGAGCTCAAAGGGTTAGTAATAAAAAGCAGAGATTTAACCTTTTTCATTCTTTTAGCTTTTTGGTGAGTAGGACAAAAGTGTAAACACGCATACACACAGGTTTACTGGTGTTCTAAACAGTAGAATTTATTTTAATTATCTTTTACTTATTAATTTGTAATATATAACTGATTATTATAAATACAAAAGGATCACAAAATTAATTTTTCCTCAGATATACTATTAGAAAGCGCGCTCCTGTCGAGGCTAAGTTGACAGTTAATCGATTAATTCATTTAAATTTTGAAAATATTACAATTATGTATTGTCACCGAGAATACACAAGCGTGCAATATTTTAAAACTTTAGAATATCCTTAAGTGAGTAAAATTCTGCTACAAAATTCCATCTCTATGAACATGAACCAAGTAAAATTAAATAAAAAGCACTTTTTAAAAATCGAACTTTTTTTTTAATGTTTGTCTTCTATGTCTTTTTTGCCAAAATTTAAAAAATGTATATAAATAAAACTGAAAATCTATATTTCTTGTCCCCTACTGGAATCTAAAGTGCTGAATAGATTTTTTCCATATTTTTCTTATAAATACTATGAAATTTAAATAATTAATGAGGAATATTTCATTCTAATAAAATAAATATTTTATTTCTAAAAACTATATTTCTGTTACGCATGCGCAGTAATACATGAGCAAATAATATGGTGAGCAACATTCATAACCAAATAAACCAAATTTGCAATATCCAAAACAGGAGTAAGAGATATATTTAAGCAAGATTTATTTTATCTTGTCTCTCGCTCTCTGTTATATATTTTATGTAAACATTGCGTTTTATTTACTTTGTGATTGGTAAATAGCGAGTCATCTGACCCATGAAGTTTGAGGTTTGTTTTGCCAGTTCTGTTTGAAATATTTAATGAAAATCATTATTACGTCGTGAAAAGTATTTATATTGCATTTATTTGGTGAAATGGTGACAGAACAAGGAAAAGCAAAGCTTTAACACCAAATCAGCAGCAATTGAATTTTAAACAATTTTATTTGTTAATTCTGCTTTTAAACGCGCCGTTTGTGGCAACACTAAGGAATAGCTTTCCGGTTTCCGTTTTTGGACATTTTTCGTCTCTCGGCTGGCATTTAACTGTATACTTAAGCAATGCATGTGCTAATGCTGCATTTAAAAAAAAAAAAATATTAACGAGGCGTCCAGCGATGTCATATGAAGACAAATGCGAAGAAAGACCGAGCGAGAATCTGCCAACTTGAAAAGAAGAACTGATTATGAAGCTGCCATGTTAGCGGCAAAACGTGAAAAATTGAATCAATATTTAGATATTGGAGATAAAGCCCCACAATGGGAATATTCTTCGCTCTTGAGTTTTGAATCGGAAGTACGCCGATCGGCAAATATATGTTTTCGTCATGATAATAATTAACTTCCAACGTTAACAAATTGCTAACTGAAGCTGATGAACATCGAGGGTTGGCGAGTGAAAGTTAGTAAGGGCCAAAGCCCCCTAGTTAGATTTAAGAAAAGTAGTTCGTTCAATTAAGGTCATTTCGTTCGCACGTCGAACTAATTTAACTTATCTTCTTTGAAAAATTTGATTATCTCCTTTGAAAATCTTGATACGACGAATAACTGAGTGTAGTAATGTTCAGTTTAACTTTGAATGACTTGCGCAGTTATGTTTATCATGTGACTTAGTATTGCACAAAGTTCTTTGACACGTATTGAGATATTCATTCAAAACGCTGTACAAGGCCAACTGACGGAATTAGAGATACCAAATTTGGCGCGAATTTACTTCCTGTGTGGTAAATGTGCACACAAAAGGTTTTTATTCACTATTTTTTATTAAATTTTAACATTTTACTATTGGCAGCACGTGAGCTCAAATATTAAAATTTAAAAAAAAAAATTCAACCTACCTTAATTAAGAAGAAAAAAAAAAAAAAGAACTTTTTTCCTCATAGTGAGACAGTACAGACTGACAGACAGTCAACCTGTTGTTGTATTTGGCTTCAAATTTGACAGGTGTCTACAATATAGATGATCAGTCTGTGTACCAAATTTGATCAATCTATCTGCCTTCGTTTTTTAATTATCGTGCTACGTGCTAACTTATATTCGAACAGTCGGGCAGACGAATTTCTGAAAGGATTTTGCTCAAAATTTGATAGAAATTTACTAATTTGATGTAAAGACCGTACACCAAATTTCAACACTCTACCTCAAAGCGCTTTTGAGTTATTTTTGTCACAGACAGATGGACAGACATTTTCGAAAAATGTCTTTTGCGAACTCAGGAAGGTCTAAAACGTGAAGATTCGTCATAATTTCGAAATTTTCAACGATTATATTTTCTCTATACTACGTATACGAGAAAATAAAAATTGGCTTTCTAATAATACCAATTTTATTTCTGTATGCCATTTTTTTCTGATTTAAAAAAAAATAAAAAATCATTCATGGCTTTTACATATTTTTTTTCCTTTACTCATATCTTTCCTTTACATCATCCTTTGCCTTTATGCTTTTGACGCATCTTTGCTTTAGTCGCTGTTACTGTGATATTAAGTACAATTTTTGTATGCATTTTCCATTACTAAAGAGTAAATTTTTAAAAATAATATAAAGGGAGACGAGTAAACCCTGATACATTATCAAGTTACCAAATAATTATACTTTTCCCTTTAAGCATATCTTTCCTCTGCATCATCCTTTGCCTTTACGCATATATTAATGCCCTTCATGCATATCTGTCTTTGCTTTAGCCGCTGCTACTACGACATTAAGCACAAGTTTTTTTTTTTTTTTTTTTTTTGAAAATAATATAAAGGGAGACGAATCAAGCATGAAACATTATCAAGTTACAAAATAATTATACTTTTTCCTTTAAGCATATTTTTACTCTACATCATCCTTTGCCTTTAAGCATATATTAATGCAATTCACGCATATCTGTCTTTGCTTTAGCCGTTGCTATTACGACGTTAAGCACAAGTTTGTTTGTTTTTTTGAAAATAATATACAGTCAATCAAGTCTGAAACATTATCAAGTTACAATGTTCCGGACTGGATGTTCGTCAATTTCCTTTTTTAGCTTAAAGTTGCTAACTATCTAAAGTAAATAAATAAATAAATGCACTCGCTCAATTTCGTTATTACGCCTCTCAAATTTTGTTACATCCAATACGAAGCGAAATGGAACCGGAAGTTTTACATCCTGGAAACGTAGAAAGGAATTATTGGTAAATGCGATTGGAAACGAAATTCGCTGAATTCTAAAGGAAGCGCTATCAAAGCCCGCATCTTTCGAAAATTAATAACATCCGATGTTTGTTAAAAGTAAAATAAGAATGTCACAATCTTCCCATGTTTTTCCTCTCACTTTGAGATTAAAAAAAATGGCGATATATCAGTTTTATAATTAGAATTCTATTTATTTGAATATTCGAATTTTCCCTCAAAAGAGCACGAACACGTTTTGAATAGTCACGCATGCGTGAAATGATATCCTTCATACCGAAAAGCGAAAATTCTTGTTTCCTTTACTGTATTTCTTTTTTATCCCCAATTCATTGGGTCCAGTGTTCCACTAGGGTAGAATTCGGAAAATTGCTTTGATAAGCAACTTTCTTTACAGGTTTCCTGTAGATTGACCGATTGAATCTAAAATTATCTTTCTTTTGCCGATGAAATTTGCCGATTTGTATGTGGTCAGTGGTATTATTTATAGTTTAATGAAGAAAAATGTAGATATTTATTTTTTTGTTGAATATATACTTATCACGTTCTTTTTTTTATTTTAAGAAAATATCTGATACAAATCGGCTCTTTTAAGGTGTGTTCTAACCGTTTTGATATCCTGTTTCTATTTTTTATCTAAGAAATCGGCAGTTTTAAATGCAAAAGGTAAAATTTTCAATACGTTTATTTTCCATTTTTGATAAATAGTACATTCCCAGGTATCCGGTCTAATCTGGTGGAAGGATGGGCCGGATAACAAAAAAATCTGGATTGGTCGGAGTTTATGAACTTATTTCTTTGCCCACCAATACCAAAATATAAAGTTTTTATACCAAATCTCACTGTTACGTATTTTCTCACTTATACAGTATTCTTGCAATTATATCAAGCCACGTAGAATATGAACGCGGCCTCGGGTGGGTGAATCATAGAAGCAATTGCCGGTAACGTGTCGAGTTAAAATGGAATATTGGTAAAATAGAGTACTGGTAGTTTATAGATGTTTATATACTGCATTGCACGTTTCAAGAATTTATTAGATAAAAAGTAAGTTAAAGGATATAAAATGTTCACATTTTAACATAAATTCTGTAATGCCCAACTTAAATGCAAGAAACACAAACAAAACATTAACTTAAATCGTAGGCCTAATCCTTAAGAAAATTATCTCAAACTGATTTTATTTTTCACTGACAAATGATTACACAGATATGAAAAGGTAACTCTAAGAGTCAAAATTTAGTTTTTAGGTTTTGAAAAAGCCTTTAATAGATGACTTAATAGACGTCTTGCCATCCTCATTTAATTACAATAAAAGAAAACTAGGCTGGATAGGACGGAAACTGGATAGTCGCGTACAGGATGTACTGTATATTGCATGCCGAAATTTTACCAATTTGAAATGCAGAAATACTAGATACTTTTGACGACCAATTTGTTTGCCCAGATTATTGACTTTTTAGGCTGTTAAATTATAAATATGGGATGCAATTAAAAAACATTTCACCTGGTAATTTAATACGATTAAAACACATGAATTCAATTAAAACAGTATATTGCAATTTACAAAGTTAATTATATATTACGAAATAAAAACGGAAGTAAAAATTCTACCACAGATTTAATGACTGGCAAAAGCACGCACTTAAATGTTCTGATGGAGAATTTGAGTCCCATAAAAACATTGTTTCTGATAATGTATCAAATTGAATTAAAAATCTTGTTAAAATTAAATAAAAAATTGTGCGAAGAAGAATCTATATCATTAAAAAGGTAATTGTTTTTGTCTTCAAATACAAAAAAAAACCTTCTTATAAGATAACTGTGTAGTGAATGGCATATAAGCCAGTTAACAACTACGCTGCACGAGCATACGCTTTTGTATCATGGTTATGTTACTGGACTGCGAACCACAAGGTCCCAGGTTCTATCCTCGCGCATCTCAATTCGCTAAATTGGTGACCTCGGACGATGAACCTTCAACCTTCGTACAGCTGTTGTGGCGCCATCTACCTGCAACCAAAGTCTTCAGACTCAGTTGACACAGCAACCAAAGTCGCTAGACTCACTTGGCGCTACTAAACTGGGTACAGGCCCATTAGACAACAGTTAAATACATCATCACTCAACAGACATATCGTTCGTCTCACCTCCGACTCACTGGAGGGAGAGTCTGTATTGAATAGCATATAAGCCAGTTAACAACTACGCTGCATATACTTTTGTATCGGGGTCATGTTACTGGACTGCGAACCTCAAGGTCCCAGGTTCTATCCTCGCTCATCCCAATTCGCTAAAACTGTTTTGGAAGATATGAGTATCAATTTCTATAGGCAAGTCATAGTGATTACGGCTAGACTTATATTAATATATGGTTGCCAAACTTGAAACATTTTCGAGTGATTTGTCATCAAATATAATCGTGACAATTTTTGATTGCAACTTTAAAAACCGTTTGTTAGCATTTCTTACACCCAGGATTGCATACATTTTTAGAGTCTTTAGATGATTGGCGCGATATTGACGTGCTTGGCGAGAAACCGTGCATTATTCTTAAGTCTTACCATGATTACTTATCTGGCAATGGTTAGGCCTATTTTTGCGCTTGATGAAACTTTTTGTTTAAAGCCTATTTCTTAATTTTCTTTATATCTTCCTTCTTCAGACTGAGTTGGTGTTCAGATCTTTGGTGACGTGGTGAACTATCTCCGGAACACTTCTAATAATATTTTGCAGCTGCATGAATTAGCTAAGCGAAGCTTTTGATTTAGTACAGCTGCAAAAATGTTCAATGAATGAAGTAGTCTAAAATTCATATGATGCTTTGTCTATATTTGACTGTTGCCATTCGACAATTAGTAATAAGTTCGATTTCTGTGCCGTTAGCGTTTTATATACATAGATTTTCGTAAAGTGAAATATGGATGCTAATAACTATGCAGAAATCCTCTTGCTGTTTGTGAAAAAAACAAACATTTTATCTATTTATTTATTTATTTTGTGTGCACAAAGTATGACTTTGAAAGAGAAGGGAGGGGGAAACCCAGTTTAATCTTTAAAAAGTTCGACCTTAGGATATTTATCTGCTGTGCGTTTTCCTGTTTGTCAACATAGTTGTGGCCTTTTATACTCCTCCCTCCCGCCTTCTAAAAATAAATATCTAGAAAATTATCATG
This sequence comes from Argiope bruennichi, assembly GCF_947563725.1. NCBI lineage: Eukaryota > Metazoa > Arthropoda > Arachnida > Araneae > Araneidae > Argiope > Argiope bruennichi. The sequence goes on from NC_079156.1 coordinate 114,347,835, forward strand.
TGTTTGTAAATATAACTCAAGAATGAAGCGGGGTATCTGAATGGAATTCAGGATGTGGTTTACTCACCAAAATTATAAATTTTCTAATTTTAGAAAAAAATCCGTCAACGAGATTATTTTTCCAAAATTCATATTCAGTTTTCTTTCCTAAACTCTAACAAAATACGGCCATTTTTATAATGATATTTTAAACGTGCATTTTACACTTGAATTGAAAGAAATTTCTATATGAATTTTTTAAATTATTTCTTTTATCTACCTGTATGTGTCAATTCTGGCACATTATTATATTCGCGTACAGACTATTATGATTGTAATAAAATTTCTTCAAATGTTGTGAAATTCAAAGGCAAAATCAACTAGAGTGGTCTTCTCAAAACTTTCTCGCACACTCTCTAATAAACTTGTTATGCCTGAGAGTGCCTAAAATGGCACTGATTTACCATAGCTACGAAATATTAACTTTTGGAATCTATACAGCATTTTTTCTGAATCTATCACGGCGTCCTTGGCGATTAATCCCTGGCATACGTTAATAGTATCCAAAAATCATGGGTTTTAGACACGTTTTTCTCAACCGACTGAGACAAAAGTTTGACACAAAACTGCACCTGTAGTCACAAAATCCTGTACCAGATTTAATATATTTATGCCAATGCGTTTTTGAATTATCGCGTCTATACATGTCAGAAAGTACAGGCAGACAGACAAATAATCCGTTGTTGGATTTGGCTCAAAATTTGATAAGTGTATATATAATATAGATGTTAAATCTGTGCACAGAATTTTATCTATCTAGCTCTCTTCGTTTTGTAACAATCGTGTTATTTATATTGCAATAGTGGACAAACTTCTGACAGATTTTTTTTCAAAATCTGACAGAAATCTGCAAATTTGGTGTAAAGACTGCATACCAAATTTCAACCGTCTAGTTCGAAGCTTTTTTGAGTTATCTTTGTCACAGGTAGACAGACATTTTCTAGAAATGTGTTTTTCGAATTCAAGGTGGTTTAAAACAATGGAGATTCGTTATTAAAATCTCGATTACGAATTTTTTGACGATTACTATACTTTCTCTAGTCTATTTTTACACGAAAGTAAAAATGCTGGTGAAGATAAGTGACATAGTTTGATATAATAATTTTTTGAATTTAAAGCTTCAGTTTTTTTTTATTCAGTTAATTGTTTATGAAGTAATAATTGGAAATCATTTAACTTAAAAAATCAAAAACACATCTTTGTTTCCGTAAACGTTTACTGGCACCGATTGAGAAATGTTTGACATTTGAACACATAGTCTTTTTAGTCCACACGCGATTGAGCCATTTTGAAAGCAATTATAAAATAAAACTGGTTAGTGGGAAAATTTTTCATGCTTTGATTAAAACCTTTAATTTAAACGTGTTTATTGCTTTCAATGTGATTTCCCCATCGACCTCTATTAAAAGTTCACTTTTCTACAGAGCTAGTTTTGTCTGAAATGGCGAGTTACACCCGCAGAGTGGTTTCACTGGATTTCCCTTGTTATTTAAGTTTAGAATTATAACAGTAGAATACGTCATAATAAAATGGCATGCGTAAATATGCTTTAATTCCAACAATCAGTATGCGTGGAATACCATGAGATACTGCACAGTGCTTATTATCTAACATATTACGTTATGTTAGTTTTATGTTTTTAATAAATTTTTAACGGAAAAAAAATGAGCTTTTTTTTTCTACTTTTAGCTGTTAAATGCAGAAAAGGCAGACGATTTTTTACATTTTCACTAAGCATTTGATTTTATTAAAAATTTGTACTTTGAAGATTCGAAAAGAATTTTCTTCCATCAACATCATATCGTACTCATTTAGACATAACTTTTTTCTACACATTGATACACACATTTATCGAATAACTTCAAAATAAAAAGAAATCAGAAAATTAATTTATGTAAAAATAAATAAATATCAAGATATAAATAAAAATAGGAAATTCATAAATAGATCGTTAGATACAGAAATCCAAACTAATGAACAGATTTCCTTCAAATTTTACTTACAAATACTATGTTACATAAGAAAAAAATTTGTTGAAAATTAATTAAATAAATTTCGTATTAATGAAAAACTGGTTCGATACATCTTTTTAATTAATACTGTATTACAAAGTTTAAATAATTCGAATTTTTTTTAAATCTGTGTGTTGAATAAAATATTATAGATAATTTAAATCATTTTATTTATTTGTCTCTTAATTGTCCCTGGTAATTTTTAATTATGCGCCTTCTCTGAAAATTATTAATAACCTTTGGAAGGAAAAAAAATTTGGCTGTTTTTAGAACTAATTTTTAAAAATCTGTGCTACGTTGTGTTAGTTTTATATTTTTAGTAAATTTTTAAAGGAAAAAAAAAATATGCTCTTTTTTTCTGCTTTTGGCTATTAAATGAGGAAAAGGCAGACGACTTTTTAAATTTTCACTACACATTTCATTTTATTAAAAATTTGGTCTTCGAAGATTCGAAAAGAATTTTCTTCTGTTAGCATTGTACCATATTCGTTTAGACATAACTTTTTCTGCACATTGATACACATATTTACCAAATAACTTCAAAATAAAAAGAAATAAAAAAATTAATTTATATAACAAATAAATAAATAACAATATATAAATAAAAATGAAAATTCATAAATAGATTTTTAATTACAGATATCCAAACTTATGAACAGATTTCCTTCAAATTTTATTCATAGATATTATGATATATGAGAAAGTCTATTGAAAAGTAATTAAATAAATTTCGTATTAATTAAAAATATGTTTTGATACATAACTCGAAATTTTTTCTATATGTACCGTTGCCTTCAAATCTGAAATCATTTTATTCATTTGTCACCTAATTTTCACTAGCAATTTTTAATTATGTGCCATCTTTAAAAATTATTCATAACCTTTGGAAAAAAAAATTGAATTGAACTGAAAATTAATTAATAAATTTCGTATAGTTAAAAAAATATGTTTCTTTAAATCGAAAATTTTTTATCTTTAATGTTCCATTCAAATTGAATGAAAATATTACAGACAATTTAAATCATTTTATTTATTTGTTTCTTAGTTGCCACTGGCAATTTTTAATTATGTTTCATCTTTGAAAATTATTAATGATCTTTGGAACGTAAAAATAGTTTTGGCAGTTTTTAGAACTAATTTTTTACAATCTATTTTCTTCTAAAGAGCCTTTTACCATATTTTGCATATATTTACCAATAATGTTACACTAATTCCTTAATACTTGTTTTAAATACTACTTTGAAATTTAAATTTATTTAACTGTGCCCGTTTTGTAACCTACTATTGTCATTTACCATTTTACTATCTTTTGATTTAGAGCATAATTTATCATTCTTCCTTTTTAAATACAACTCTAAACTTAAAAATAAAAATGAATATTCTAGTTTAGTCGAAAAAATTAAGACAAATGATGAATATAATTTGTGACAGACTCAATTTATGCCATGTTGCCTCTTGAATAAATGTTTGGCCTATTTGACCATTTATGCCATTTCGAAATAACATTCTCGAACCAATTGTTCATAGTTCTTGGTTCTCATAACTGAGAAATTAATGAATTGTGAAGTTCAGTGGTCGTCACGGCAAACCCTCTCGGATTTTGTAAATTTGGCTCATCTGAGCGTTCTGTAAATGCCTCTGTTCGATGACATTCTTGTTTTTTTTCCCTCTTTTTGTTCTATTCTATTTATGCAGTTTTAGCAAACGATTTTTTCAGCTTGATGGATTCCGACGAAAATAGTTTTTAATAACTTTAAAAAATACTAAACTTTTCGCTTATAATAAAACTGAATGAGTATTTTTTCCCTCTTTTGAAAGAAATGTTTTTGTAAATTCTTATGTTCTGTATATATGAAAAACGTTGTTTATTATGAAGGTATATTTTTTAAACATTTCAATTTGTACATTATTGTACAAAAGGATTGAGAGACAGTTAATCAATTATATATTTTACATTTGCGATTCCATTATAGTGCAAACTTAGTGTTAATTTTTTTTAAATTGGCTAATAAATTATTATAAACTAATGCTTATTTTGGAAAATTTCTTAATGTTGAAATGTAGCAGTTGTAGTTGCAATTAGTTGAAATTTACATTCTAGCTTCTGAATGGAATTGTTTTAAACATGATTTATTGGATGTTGAAAGGTTTTTAGAAATATTGGACTTTAATTTGGATTATTCGGAGTAAAAATTAGAAGAATTTGTGCATGAATCAGTTTTATATTTATTTTCCATGTCTGTTTGAATGATTTATTTGTTGATTCTAAGATATTCTTATTAGATTTTTTTGATATCATTAATGCATCAGACTTTCTTAATTTTACTTTTTTAGTAACTTAGCAAAAGTCGATTTTTTAAAATCCGTTATTCAAAAGTTAGAATGTGGAATTAACAGCTTCAATCACACGCTTTAGTTTATAAAATAAGTGTTATGTTTTTTTTTATTAAAGAAATAATCGAATTCCTATTTTGTTCAATGAATAAAAAGGCATTATTTATAATTTGTTTTTCATCTTAAAACGCTTGCTGAATTGTTTTACTTCATGTTATCAAAAAGACAAGAAATAAAAAAATTAAAGATCATATTCTTGAAAATATTTTTAACTTGAATATTGCCATTTACATTATATAAATTTATAAATTTTAAATTACTAATTTATTTACATAATCATCTCTCAATTACAAGGAAAACATTATACATTTTTTATTATTACATTTATTTGTACGTGCTGTTCCATTCTATTTACACAAATTAAACATATAATTATTTGTATGTAACGTCCCAAGGCTGTAACTAATAAATAAAAAAAAATTCAGTAAAAAAAACGCGATAATCGAACGAACTTCATTAAATAAACATGTTTTGAATTTTAACACAGAAGGAAAAGTTTTCGAGTTATAATTTCCAGTTGAAATCCGACAGCTGTAAAGCATCAAAATGCGTAATGGAACAAGCATCATTATTGGTTGTAGGTAAATCAGCAATAAAAAAAAATCAATTTCTAAATAAGTGTTTCGTTAATAATAATATTTTAATTAATATGGAAGATTTAATTGCATAAAACATAAGCATAACTGTTTTTAAACTTTATTGTTGATAGAAATCTTATTTTGAAATTGAAAGCTGAACAACACAATTTAAGTTTCTAAAAATTTAGTTACCAAAATATCTCAAACTTGAACTGTTCATTAAATATTTTTACTGGCATTTAGACATATGAACGTTTATATAAGGTCAGATTTGCTAGAGAAACTTGAATATTTTAATTCTAATTTTTTGCCTGAAGCAAAATTTTCTTGCTCTTATTCGTTTGGATCGGATTAATTTGCATTTGATTTCTCTTCCTCGTGTTTGGTATTTACTTGTACATACTTTTCCCTAGAGCTGATCTGATAAAAAGGCTTAATCTTGACCCTGAATTTGTTTTTTGAAAGAATTTCTTGTTTTTGAATTGATCTTTTTAAATTCAGATTCAAGAACTACATAATTATTGATCTACGAGAGACGCTTCAATAAGATTACTTTCAACACTTAAAAATTTTAACAGATTACATAGATTGCAAGAATAAAAAAGATGAATTTTACTATGCATCTTTACTAGCCGAATCATTTTGTTTCGTTTGCTTTCAACCCTCGGTTTACATTATATTCAAATTGAAGTAGTTTGGGTATAACGGCCTTGATTCTAGATTTTTGATGCTAGATTATTCAGCTAATAGGAATTTTGAATCCATTGCATTTTATGTTGTTAAGATTTTTTTTTTTTTTTTTTTTTTTGGCAGATTGAAATAATTGCATATTTTTGCTTCATTTTTTTGTAATATAATTTTAGTTCTTACGTTAAAACGTTAATAGTTAGTTTTTTCCCATTAACTTTTAAATGCATTTTCTGCTTTTTCTAAAAATTATTCGTGTTCGTTGTCTTTATTAGAGTAAATATAATCCAAATATTTTTAATATTTTGTTTGAATTTATAGTCTTAATAACTTTTTATTTTGTTTTTTTTATATGTAAGTTTGCTAATTAAATATGTGTATCAATGTGCTGGTAAAACATTTATGTCTGAAAGAATGTAGTAATAATGGAAAGAATGGTGTAGGCTTAAACTTTCTCCATTTTAAATATGCTGAAAAAAAAAAAGAATAAAGTAAGAAATCCTAAATTTTTCATTATAAAAATTTAAGCAAAATGTCAATGTCTGGCTCTTGAAGATTATTTATATAGTACGACTTTTATTTACACATTTAGATAGCATAGATAAACTCATACTGTTCATTTTCAGATTCTAAAGCCCTCCGCACTTTTCCACATGCGTTAGGATGCTTTTATTTAGTCAAAATAGGGGTGAGAGAAAAAATGAAAGAAGAAAATGGTTACATTTAACAATAAGGTGAATTCGGATAAAACACGCTTAGGAGGCGTGAAACTTGCAAGTAACTCGTAATATTGTCGGAAAAAAGATTCACAATAAAATACTGTAGAGAAAATTTTATTTATTGCGAGGGTTTAAACATTAAATAATGATGAATAAATGAAAGATTTCTGTTCCTAAAATTTGGTAATTCACTTTTTTACATAAGAATAATAATTTCTTAAGTTAAAACGCTTTTTTTAAAATTTGTTATTGAATTTTTTGATTACATTTTGAGATTAACCGTGGTAGATAATTTCAGTCACATTTAATGTATTATATAAAATATTTTTCTTGACTGTTCCGATTTTTTTTTGTCATATTTTGATGCATGAGAATCGTTTTGAACTCTTAAATAGCTAAGACATTTTCATCTTCCACATTTAAATGACAATGACACTTTTTTCAATTCAGGACCTTGAAATATTATTAACAACATCTCATGCGATTTTATGCTTGTCGGAATTATCTTAATTCACTTACGGGAAGGATATATCTTCGACAAAAACTGTTCATTTCTTTTTACAGAATTTTATCTTGTTATTATTAAAATAGCAAGTTTTATCGTTTAAAAATATCTATTTTAGAATATTGTAGTTACAGTTCAATGGCTCTTTCAGTGTCAAACAACGGAAATGAAAAGTTCTAAGCCAGAAGTCCAATCCACTGGTTTATTTTTAGAGCCGATAACGTATTAGTAACATCAATAAGAATAGTTCTTCTTAAATGTTAATCATTTAATAAATTTTAGTTTAGAATATAAACATCCGTGCAGGATATGGAAGATATGGCTCAAGGTGGCATGAAACAATTTTTTTCTGTAGTTATATTTATAATTTTATTGATTTTTTGCCTGTTTAAATGCGAGGGAAATTATCTGAAAGAAAAGAATAAAAATTTCAGAAAAAATTAATTTAAATCCCTCATTTAGAGTCATATAATAAGAGATGAAACCTTATCTTTGAACAATATATTAAGTACATAAATACAACATCGGCTATTTTTATTTGGTGATGTTAATATTATAATAATTTTGGTTGGTAGAAATCTGTATATTTTGAATTGCTCATCCCTTTTCATTTCGGATTAAAGTATTAGATTTCTTGAATAACAAAAGAGTTGCTGATAGCCGGTCGCAGTTGTCAGAAATTTCATACTTTACGCCGGTATACGAAGAACAATACGTGAAATGGCATTCTTAAAGTAAATAAGTTGATACAAAACAAAGAACGAAATAATAATAATAGAAAAAAATAAGATAGGCACTATTCTTCAAACTTCCTCATCCATTTATGCGTTAACTGAGCGAAAAGCATCATTTTCATCCTTTCCATAGAGGCGAAGAACTTCTAAAATTTCTAAACAAAAGGACAAATAAGAAGAATGATTTTTTGTGTTGATGTTAGAATAAGATTGACCTCCCCTTACATCTGGGTCAATGAAACACAATACTTACTTGCCTACGTTTTAAGCATTCGATAGAACATAAAGCTTCAATTTCATTCGTGAAATGAATGACCTTAAATTTTATCTCGGGAATTCTAAAACGTTGACAGTAAGTTTATAGATATAATTTTTATTGAATGGCTTTGAAATTACTATCGTATTTATTGCCAATTGTCAAATCTCTGAATTAAGGAATTGTGAATTTTATCAATATAAACACATGAGCTAACGATTTTTTTAGCGGAAAAGAATACGAATAAATTTTTTATTCTTTTTCCGAATGTTTGTACCAAACCAAGCTTTAAGAAGAAAAATTCGTTTGGTTACAGATGTTTTTCATAAAATGCAATTATGAGTTTGAAGAACATAAAATCCAATAAATTAAAATCACTTATCTAAAAATTAAACTATTAAAACAAATAATATTTTTCATTACTTTAATTTTTTTTAGAAAAGAATTTGTTTTTATTGATTTATATATATATATATATATATATATATATATATATATATATATATATATATATATATATATATATATATATATATATATTATTGTTATACTTATTTTTAGTCAAAATATTGTTTAATAGGTTGATAAATTCTCGTTTTTCCTCATGAAAAATTAAAGTATTAACCAAATGTGTTTCACAAGATTTTTTTTTAATTTCAAGTTTATCAATTATAAAAGTTTTATGCATGAAACAATATTTATCTGATTTCAGTAAAAAGTATTTTAAATAATCATTGAAATACGTTACCATCTTTCAGAGCTGTTTTCATAATTATTCACGAATCAATCATCTGTTTAAAATGGCATGCTGAAAATAGTTTACTATTCTAGGAAAGAGGTAATGTAATTATGTTTACTAGAGCAGATTAGACGCAAAGACCTACAGATTTAATCCATTAAATTATTAAAAATAATTTTGCTCTTAGCATCTTCAAAGGACAAAAAAAAAAAAAAAAAAAATGCTTTTTCTTTTTCATGTTGAATAAACAACATAATAGCATTGTTTTTGAAGGCTAAATATTTTTTAAAGCGATTAGGACTATTTTGATGGAATGTTTTAACATAAAATATTTTCCTTTAGGTATCAAAATGAATTGCAAAGTAAAGAAGTGATTTTAATGTGGCAAATAGTCAAGAAACTTAACTAAAATGCGAAGTTGTTCCCGAATCTCCTAAAATTAGGGTAACATATTGGATATGCATAAGTTAATAACATATAATAAAAAGTGAATAATAATAATTATTTTTTATTTAGGTTTAACTGAATAAGTTTTCGTACTCATATTAGCGAAACTGAAACTTAAAAATAAATGTAAGATTAAGTAGCTAAATCTTTTTTTTGCTTATGTTATAGAAAATCCATACAGTTTTCTTTTTTCTATTTTTACCAAGAAACTCCTCTAAAGAAAAGGGAAGCTCTTCTACAATAAGGTAACACTCAATTACACATTTTTTGCCCGGAAGGGAAGCTTTCGTTTTTCTGAGTGCTTCTGAAGTAACTTGCTTTGGAAAATGTGTCAAAGTCATTTAGCAAAATGGAGTGTCATTGTTTAGGCGATAGAATTGGTTTGAGATTGTTTCCATTTGTGGAATATATGCGCTTTTCTTTTAAAATCGAGGAAGCAATAATACAGAAAGGCGCCTGAATTCATTTTGGCTTAACTTATTTTTATCAAGTTTAAAATGAATGATGAAATCGATGAATAATTAAATCGTTTGCAATTTTCGATTTTTCCTTTTCTTTTCCATTTGCAAGCTTCAAAATGGATATTCAAATTCTTGATTTATTACAAGATAAAAACTGCGGTTAAAAAGATTTTTAAAAATTAAGTTCTGATCTTAGAATACAATGGCTACTGTTTAAAAATGCTTTTAATAATTTATAAAGAGTGAAATTAGTTTAACATCATTTGTTGACTGTTGTGGAAGAAAATTTGCTTTAATTATTTCTCAGTATTTTTTTCTATTTATGGTTACATATAATTTCAACATTTTTTTAATGTATTCTTCAAATATTTTTTTTCCTTTAATTACAATTATGCATTAATACTTTCCGCTACTAATACGCAATCTAAACTATTAAATCTACTACTAATCTAATACTAATTTTCTAAATCTACTACTAAATCTAAACTACTAATCTACCATACTAATACTATGGAATCTAAACTGGCATAAGAGACAAATTTTAACTCACAGAAATCTGTAATTGGAAGTATCTGAAAGCCGTGATATCTCATTAGTAGCGTTGAAAGTGTTAAAAGAACTGCAATGTAGCAATATTGAGATGTGACTGTTTTTACAAAACATTGCTGACAAAATTCTAATATTGTGTTTCCGGAAGTAATTATTTTATCGCGATTATGTACTACAACAGATTGAGATATAATCTACTATTACTTTGGTGTAGTTTTCAAAAGTAAGCTCTGAAACTCTTATGATGGTAGTAGATTTCCGTTTACTCATTTATGCCCAACTGTGTATTCTTCGTCATTTTACAAAAAAACTAAATAAATATTATATAAACATTTGGTCAAATATGAATTCATACTTCAATGACTTTGTTTCGCTCGCTAAACCAAATACAAGCGGCTGCTTTTTGCTCTTTCACTTGAAGCTCTTACGGACGTCGCATATAGAACATTTTTGCTTATAAAACGGAAGGTTTTCAAAAAGGTTTTGAAGCATTTCAAATTCTAATTTCCACAAAAATAAACAAGATCACAAACTTTTAGAAAGTATTCGTCATTCCTTCCATTAGAATGCATTAGTAAAGGGTGAATAACTCAATCACAAATAAACTCTTAACTTCATTTTCGCAAACTTAAATACTTTCATTCACAAAGTATTTTTAAAGGCCCATGAAAATTCATGTTGACAAAATAAATAAATAAATAAATTTCGAACGCCCATTTTACTTTCCAATAACGTTATAGGAGTTTTTGTATTTCTTAAGACTATTAACAAACTTCATAAAATTGAAATTTTATTCTAAATATGTAATCGAATTTCAAACTTAATTTCCCAAAGAAATGCAGCTTGAATTGTCTCTGTTATAAGAGTTACATGATGAAATTTAATTAATCTCATAATTATATGTAATGGAATTAAGTCACGTGACGCCATAGTCAGCTGACATGCATAATTACTATGCCATCTGCTTATTTTATAGCAGATGGCACATCCGCTCTCTTCTTGCAAAAGAGCTACAATGGCCTTGTAATAAATGATCTAATAATAAATAAAATTTAGTACACATAATTTAACATCTAAAGGGTAGCTTTGCGTTAAATTTGGAATCAAATTGATCAAAGAGTTTACCGTCTGTCGGTTTGTTCTATAGCCTATTGTCAGTATATCGCCACAATTCAGAAACTTAATGACTGAAATCAATAAAATTTAGTATTGGTCTTCTGACTTCAATTGTAGTTATGTGTCAATTTTTAATTTTAATTGACTGAAATGAAGGCGTCTAAAATATATATTCGGTTTACTGATACTTGCGTATTAATTGCCAAAAAATTATCAAAAATAGCACGTTTATAATCTTTTCTGTAACTATTGTTCGCCAATAACATACGATTGATAATGCGCAAGTGCCGGTTTTCTATATTACGAAGCATACAACTCTCATTAGTGGGACTCTGAAAATAAATATCTGAGCATTTTGGCTTCCGCTTATGGCATTCCACAATTTTATGTGGGAATGAGGAGCGGAATTACACCTTTATTAGAAAATATGCAAGGAAGTCTCGGGGCGGCAACTTCCCCGAGTGCCACATGGGTATGAGACATAATTATAACTAAACTTCTTGCAAAATGCCCAAAAGATTCGTAAATTAAATAGGCGTGGCGATGCATATCACATGAACAATAGTTGAGCTCCATTATGACAAAAATGTTTGGCTTCTAAATGCAAGATTTCGCTTTAAAAAAAAATTCCTGTTGGCAAGCTGGAAGGCAAAGGTAGATTTCTATATATCTGTATTAATATCTAACAAAATAAATTGTTGATGTTAAAAACAGTCAAAATTAAGGCATGGAAATCACTTTTCAGCCCCTAACTTCTAAGATATTGCAGTTAGCGAAAAACTTTAAATGAAAAACTTGTTCGTCTTAATGAGATGCTAATTTGGCTAGTTGGAGCTATTTTTCTATCTTCAATATTAAGAAAGTTATAGCGAAATAAAAATTTCACCCCCGCCTCCAACCATTTCCACTTTTTTAAACTAGATGGCCCATTTACTAATTCATCAGAGATTTTTACATTTCTAACAACAAATTCCATGTCAGCTAAAATTCAAACAGAATTACTCTAATTATGCTGTTTACAAGATAATATGGACAAACCGTTATACCATATTTAAACTTTTGAACGAAGGGCGGTTTTGGCTTCTAGGGATCATAATCGGTGAAGAACTGAGGAAATTTTCCCTAAGTTTTGTCATGAGAGTCATTGCAATAGGTAATCTTCCTATAGGAATCTACCTAAAAAAAAAAGAGGCCCACTGGATAAACATCTTTTGAGTAAAGATAGATTAGTTTGAACTTCTGGGCAATCCCATCTCTTCACAACATTTTACCCACATTCTATTCATATTTTTATATGAACTTAATTTGAATTGTGGCATGATGGGTCAATCAACCTTTTCATGAAATCCACAGGAATAAGTCCCAGAATTGGGTGAAAAAGCGTGTTTGTTCAATTGGTGTATTTGTTCGATTGTAAAACCACGCAAACAGCTCTGTCATTTGTTTGCATTCATATTCAATGAAAGCGAGTGAAAACCGACTAATGTTAGAAACCGGAATAATAAGAGCAGCAAAAATTTTTTTGCTCGTGAGCAAGCGAAAGGATTAAACTGTAGTTAGCCAGTTGTGAAAGAGCAAAAAGTTGTAACTCGTGTTTGATCATTTGGTTTTAAAAAATATTTTATGATCATGTCTTCAGTTAATCAACAAAAGAGCTGGTCTGCCCTTTGTTAGTAACCGGTTAACACACACCTGCAATCAATTTTAGGCCTCACCCTGTTGAAGAATTAATGTTTTTATTTTGGCATCCATTGGAATATGTTAATTGGACTGTCCTAATTTCTCTTTTCGCCATTTTGACTATCGATGATTCTGTTATGACAATAACATTCGAATCCAGTTTTTTTTTTCAGTTTATTTTTTTATAATAAATCATGTCATGCTCACGTGATACACGTCTAATGAAACACTCTAATTTTGGAACGCTGTAAAAGGTTGAGATATAATACATCGTTGAGACGACTTGCAGTTAAATAATATATGCAGATATGCAAGCACTATAAATTCGTTACTGAATTCGATTATTTTGATTTCAATAAAATTACATGTAGTCAACTAGAATCGATTGCATCGTAAAGTATTAAAAATAACTTTAACCTAAAGGAAAGAAAATTACTTTTTTTTTTTACTAAAATTCCGTTACTGAACGATAATTACGGTTTCAATAAAAATGTCATGTAGTGCTACTAAAATCGTTTGCATTGTAATGCAGTATTAAAAATAACTCTCCTAATGGAAAGAAGATTGTTCTTCTAAATTAAAAATCTGAAATTAAAAAAAATATTAAAAACATGAGGTTTAAATTTTGATGAATGATCTCATAGATATTCTTTAAAAAAATTGGAATCGCAATTATAATATATTTCAGTTGTTGATGTGTAGAAATTTTTTAATGTGACTTAATTGATTTCTTTTTATTATTACTTGATTTTCTAATCATATTGTTTTTAGCAGCGTTTTAACAATTTTTGTTTTTACTTGCAATTTTTTTCAATGAAATATTGCTATTTGCCCCATTAAAATGTACTTTTTAAATAATAAAATGAATCCAAATGAGTCACTTTGCTTATGATTAAGATCTGAAAATATTAAAACATTGTATTGCCATTGGAAAGTCGTCCTAATACAAAAAACGGAGTTAAAATTCGATCTTTACAAACATAAAGTTATTTTTTATAAAAAGCGCGTAACAAATAACTTATCATGATTTTTCACCTCGAGTAAAAGGTCTTTAATTTATTATCTAGCTAGATAATAAGTTTTTTAAATATTGTTACTGAAATAATAATTTTATTCCAAGTATTTGGCAACTCTCTTTTTCAAGGAAAATTAATTTTATTTCCTTACTGTGAGATGTTATAACATGGAATCGATCATTTTCTGCTGCGTTTATTCCTAGCATCAATTTTATATTTTAATACATTTTGTAATTTATGAAATGATATTGTTACGTTATATTAAGTTTCTCGTTTTTGCATCTAATCAGTATTTTGCTGATCCCATTGCTTTTCAATCTAACAGATGAATCAAAAAGTATGTTGACTTTTAAATTATTTTCAATTCATTTACGATTATAATCTATAAATAGATTTTTATATTAACAGCAAAAAAGACATTTCCCATGGATGGGGTTGTAATTTTTTTGGTATTCAATTTTTGCACATTCTCAACAATTTATTTTGATTTCTATTTGGTTAAAAGGAAAGCGCTACCATATATGCAGTTTGTTTAGAATCAATTAAATTATTTTTCTTATTTTCTTATATATGTACTAGCCGCCTTTAATGACTAGCCGGTTCGCCAATCTTAATGTTAGTTAAAATTTTAACAATTAAATATTTTATGCAATTCATTCTTTAATAGCTTCTTCATCAAAATATTTTAAAACTTCAAATTTTGATAGCCATATATGGTAGCGCAAATGCGTGAATTTTTCTACGCCAGTTGGGGTAACGCTATGCAGATTAGAAATTTCTAATTTCCTTTATTCTGTTTTTTAATTCAAAAGTACTTCAGAATGAATCTGAAAGATAGATTAATTAACAATGTTTAATTTTAAATGCATCAAACATTAAAAAAATTAATAGAATCGTTTGAAATAACATAATCGGCCGAAAAATGTTAAGCCTAGCCTCATTCGCGTGGGGGGAAAAAACTGAAGCCTTACTCATTTGGCGATGGGGAAAATAAAGATTTTTTTGGCGGGAAAGTTAGCTTTTAATTAATAATTAAAATTCTAATTAAAAATTCAAAAAAAAGGGTCCCCAAGTGCACATTCCCGACCTCCAAAATGTACATGTACCAAATTTGGTAGCTGTAGGACAAACCGTCTGGCATGTAGAGCGCCAACACGCACGCACACACACACACACATTGAGCTTTATTATAAGTATAGATAATATCTGAATTCGATGATTTTAAATTTTATCAACAAGGTTCGGTTCTTTAGGAAAGGTGGTAAAATACTATTGTGGTAGAATGAAGATCATTATGACTGTGCTGTGGAAGCAAGAGGATGTATGGTTTGGGGAACATTTCTTTAATAATCACATTTCAGACAACACAAACACAAGATATTAACGCGCACACCTTAATAGAACAGCATCTCATCTCATTATTTACAATCGCAAAGCACTATGGGATGCGTACCTAATCAGACATCTCCATCTATTATCCAAAAGAGAAGATAGATTAATGCAACTACTACACTATGAGATAATTTATTATCTCGCAAAACAAATATAATAATTAGCTTAATAGATTTTCTAGATATAAATAAGCGTAACAAAGAGAAGTTTACGTTTCAAAGTTGACAAGCCAAAAAAAAAAAAAAGTGTCCATATGGAAGCTTTAGACAGAAGACAGAATATAACAATTCTGCTACAAATAAAGCAGCATCTAGGATATTCCTTTTAAAAAAATGTACATGCTATTTGTTTAAGCCTTTTAACGATGGCATTTTCTGAGATTCTTTCAGGCAATGTGGTTCAAAATTTGCATACTTCTAGCATATAAATAATCAGTTGCTATTCTCTTGATATTCAGAAGACTACTTTTGTCTGTTCCCGCCTAAACCTTAAAGTGTTCTTTTTTTCCGCTTCGCTGAAGAAGTAGGCAACGATTTGACCATTCTTTCCAGCATTCGTCAAGAAGAATCCATAAAATATTTTTGAGTTCGGAGTATTCGAGTGTTCGTCATTTTCAGTGACGTCACTTGTGGGATGGTGTGGAACCGAAAAAAGAATCTGTCGATGTTCTGCTTGAGTGAGCAAAGGGAACTGGAAAGATTTTCTTTTGTGTCTAGCGCACGCACTATTCTCGTGGCACGCATGCTCCAAATGACTTCAGTAGAATGCGATGAAACTGAAGTAATAATAGGCTTCCATGCAAAAAAAAAAAAAAAAAAAAATCAACTCATTTCACACTTTCTTGAGTAAAGGAATAGTTTTGTTCGTATAAGTTATAATTGTTGTTTGGAAAATTAAAAGAATGCTTATAACATGCATCGGCACTTTCGTTTCTTTTCTGATATTCCATGACTGAGCTTAGAATAAAATTCCTAATCTAAGATGGGCTAATTTATCATTTTGATGGAAATGTTATGATGGTTTAGTGAATACAAATGAAAAAGGCCTAGATCAGCTTAATATACTGTCTGTGAATTTTTATTGATTATTCGAACTATTTCATTTTTTACAAATCTTTATCGAACTTTAAAAGAATTCATTAATTACTGAGAATGAGGTCAGAATATTTCTCTGGCGCACAAAATGCATTTGTTCAGTCAAGATGTCATGAATATATGTAATCGCTAGGTAACAAACTACACATGTAAATGAGACCTAGCACAAAATGCCCAACTAAAGATGCAAATGAGACCTAGCACAAAATGCCCACTAAAGATGTAAATGAGATCTAGCACAAAATGCCCAACTAAAGATGTAAATGAGATCTAGCACAAAATACCCAACTAAAAATGTAAATGAGATCTAGCACAAAATACCCAACTAAAAATGTAAATGAGACCTAGCATAAAATGCCCAACTAAAGATGTAAATGAGACTTAGCACAAAATACTCAACTAAAGATGTAAATGAGACCTACCACAAAATGCCCGACTGCAGATGTAAATGAGAGTTAGCAGAAAATGTCCAGCAACATTGCTACGGCATCCTCCAGATATTGGCCGGCATTTTGAATACCGAACAACATCGTGGGAATATCGTATTACCTTGAGCTAATAGGACAGAGAGCGGAAGCGTGTATATTGCTATGAATTCGTAAATTCAACAAATCTGTACATTAAAATACTTATCTAGACTCAAAAGCTAAAACATGTCAGAGTGTTAAAAAAATTCGTTCTGGAACATTCTCATATCTCGTCTTTTTCTCAAGGTACTGCACTGAAAAGCCTTGTCAAAGTAATTTGTAAATATAAAATTGTAAAATTCTTTTTTTTAGAATAGATAAGTATTTTTTCAGACATTGAGATTAAGGGGAAAGATGATTTAAAATTCTAACGAGATTTAAGCTAATTAATGTTGTTGTTATATATTTACTAATCAATTGTGTTCCCAGATTGCATGCAGTACATGATCTTCTGAAGAGAAAAAAATGTATGTATTAGCCAGAAGAAACAAACCTCATACATAGAAGCTTTTTGAAAAAAAGTTTAAAAGATGCATGCATGTATGTTCTACAGTGAGTCAGTCATTGACATTTGAGTAATTTTTTTTAATAGAGTAAATATAATAACTATAAAGATAAGTCAATACAGATGTCGCCACTGTCATAAGATAAACATAACTGCTCATCAACATTTAATATTCAAATGCGCCTGCCAGGTTTTTCCTTTTGTAAAAATGCAAAATGGATTCGAATCTTTTGTTAGACCGCCGCATTTTTCATGATCAAGTGAACGTGTACTAGAATCTTGAGAGAGTTTAGTTCTTTCATCTTTATAGTAAATTTTAAAAATCTTTTCAACCAATAAAGAAGTGGTTAATTATTGATAAGCGCAACATTTTATTCCACAAACATAAAATTTGAGAAAATCTTGGTTCTCTTTAATTAAATTATAATTTCTTGGTCTTCATTACAGATCAATAAATATTTTTAGCTTTCTTGACTGTTTCTATATTTTTAAATATCTTATTTTTTCTCATTTTGCATTCGATTAAAATTATTTTGTAAAATGTTTTAAAATATATTGTTTTTTCCTTCTTATTTTGCATTAGATTCAAATTACTCTTGTAAAATTGTAATTATTAAATAATCTAAAGAAAAAATAACAAATTAATAAATGGAGATAAATAACGTACATCTGTTGGTATATGTTCATGATTAAAATTGGGGAGAAAAATGACATTCCTATTTTGTCTTGTGCTCATTTATATATAAAAAAAGTTTTAATTTGTAGAAAATTCTGCTTCTCACACACAGCATTAAACTATTTTTCACGCTTAAAAAAAAGTGACTGAAACTCTTTGGAAACATTTATTCGGTCGCATCAAATACTTTTATTGCGCCATTTTACGATCATGTTTAATGGCTTCATTGAACTTCGTTTAAAATCTTTCGCAAGAGATGTCATGCTTCATGGGATATTCATTCATCGTATAATGTCTTCATCAAAGTATATATAAAAAAAATTCAACAGCATTTGAGAAAAATGGGAATTAAAAAAGAAAAATCTGATTGTATGTTGGAATTTGTCGGAATTGAATTGGGGATGCCTCAAGATTGAGCTAACAAAAATTTAGAATTCTATCAAAGTTTACAAAAATAAATCGGTATACTGTTCCACTTAGTGGATTTTTTTAAAACAAACCTATGATTTATGAAATCTTAGCTTTTCTGAACTTATTGATGTTCTGGAGGATCGTACCATAAGATAAATGTCAATTTTTATTTATTTTCATAATGTGATAGTAAGTCCCTCCTTTTTAAAAATAAGTACACTCCCAAGTATCCGGTCTAATATAACGGAAGATCAGGCTAGATAATAAAAAAAGGCAAACTGGCCGGAGTAATATGAACTAATTTTTTTGCTCACCAGTACCAGAAGATAAAGTTTTTATTCCAAAACTCACTGTTATAATACTTATTTTCTTACTTATTGAGTACTAAGCCCTCCATTCATCGCAAGCCATGCAAAATGTGAACGCGGCCCGGTGAATCACAGAAGCAATTGCCAGTAAGGTGTTCAGTTAAAATAGAAGGCTCTGTACTGGTAGTTTATATATGTTTATATACTGCACATTTCAATAATTTATAACAGAGAACATAAATTAAAGATGTAAACTATTCGCATTTTAACATAAATTCTGTAATGTCTAATTTAATTACAATAAAAAAAAATAGGCTGGATAGTACAGAAGCCGGATAGTCGTGAACCGGATACTCGGCAGTGTGTTGTATAAATTGAATTGCCAGATAATTTTTTCCAAATATGCTGCCAACAACAAAAACGCATGTCAAAGGAAAAAAAGGTATCAAAATTATTATTAAAGTCCACCTTTGTATTTGACTAGGTTTGAAAACAATTATCATAAACTTGTGAAGAACCTTTCTATGCCATCATGCTAAGCATTTCATGAAGAGATATGTCGCCGAAATATGAAGTGATCTGTTTTAAAATTGAAGAATCTTGCCGCAATCGCATAAAAAAAGATCGTTTCCTTGCAATTTAATTGCCGATTTCTCTTTCTATTATGATTTGCTATATTAAGACTAAAGGTGAGTTAATATTTAACCTGTTATAAGATTTCAGTAAAACCAGCCATGCGCAGAAGAAAGATTACGCATGCGCTGAAAGAGCGGACAATAGCAAATGTCTCGACGGGACAAGTACTTGGTACTATACAGTTTTCGAGCATGCGTGGTTCACTGGATGGATTGTAGTTGGCTGAAAGCACATTACATTCAGTCAGTTATAATCCATCCCGTAAAGCAGTGTTCACACGAGGCCAGCTTTTCAGCAGAATACAAGGCCACGCCTACCTCAGGAACATCACGTGATCCTAACGGGACAATGGCAAATGGTTTTTTTATCGGGACAACTATTTGCCATTGTCTCTTTGCAGTCACGTGATCTTCCTGAAGTAGGCGTGGCCTTCCATTGAGCGCAATAGTTGGCCCCGTGTGAACCCTGCTTAAAGACAAGCACTTGCTATTGCCCGCTCTTTCAGCGCATGCGCAATCACTCCTGTACATGCCTGGTCTTACTGGAAACTTATAACTGGCTGAGTTTAAACCCAACGTAAATTAATTCGTAAATTTGGTCCTGCGCTTTTAGCAAATGAAAATGAATTGTCCTCATTTGAACCGTCAAACAAAGAGCCCTTGAAGAAACAAAGCAAAAAGAAACTACATCTGTTGTTATTAGAATACTTGTCGATACATGGACAAAATATTATGAAATATTTAATACTATTTCATAATTAATGCTGGAAGAATCATATAGTTTTTCAACTTAATGATTAATAACCAAATAGATAGATAATTATTATTTGAATATGCTGATATGTACATAAAAAAACTTTTTCCGTACGCTCTCCTCTAAAATTTTTCGCACATACTACCTTCTAATAAAGATGCCACGCCTTACATGGTAACATGCGTACAATAGTTTAGATATATTAACTTTTGACGTGAATTTAGCCATTTTTTCTCTTCTATCGTGTCATCCTTGGCGAGTTTTTTGGCGTTTAATTCCCAGCATGCGAATAATGGTATTCGAAAATCGAATATGTGCTTTAGATACGTTTTTCACAACAGATTGAAACAAAGATTTGGCACAAAACTGAACTTGTAGTCACAAAACCCACCCCATACCTAATTTACTATATTTAAGTGACTGCTTCTTTAAATTATCGCGTTTATATGTTTCTGAAATTACAGACGACAGACACTTAAGCCATTGTTAGTTTTGGCTCAAAAGTTGAACGGTATTTACACTATAGATGTTAAATCTGTGTACCGAATCTTATCTATCTAGCGCCATTAGTTATATAGTTATCGTGTTAACTTATATTCGAACAGCCGGACAGACGGACTTCCTCTGATGGATTTACTCAAAATTTGATAGAAATCTGCCAATCTGGTAGAATGGTAGAATACCAAATTTCATCCATTTAGCCCAAAGCGTTTTTGAGTGTCACAAACGGACGAACATTTTCTAAAAATGTGGTTTTCGAACTCAGAGAGCCTTAAAACGTGGATATACGTGAAAATTTCGAGTTTTAATTTTTTGACAATTACTGTACGTTCACTTTATTATGTATATAAGAAAATAAAAAAAAAAGGACTTAATAAAGACTGAAGTTTCTTGAAAGAAAGTGGAAACTATTATTTTGTTGCTCAAATTGATGTGCTAATATTCAAATTTACTAGATTCTAATTATTTGTTTATTATTCTCTACAATCAGAATTCATTTAGAACACCAATACAATTGCGCAATAATTGCATGAACACTTAATGAAAATGGAAATTGATTTAAACTAAATAAACAAATCTTGTTCTACTTTCTTCTAGAGAAAAGCATTATTCAATCCGACGGGTCGCACCCTTTAGGAATCTCGAGATTCCTCTTGCGCTCAATAGCAAGGAGATTTTGCATAGACAGCCTGAAGCTGTGATTTAATCACCAGACCTTGTCTCGTGAGGCATACTAAACAGTGATAGATGAGAAAAAATAAGTTGCTCTTCGCGTAGAAATTTGCTTTATCAGTGTCAAAATTTGAGAACTGGTCTACGCATTCTGAATCTTCAGAATGTTAAGTGGAAAGTATGGTCACGTGCATGGTCTTGAGAAGACATTGTAGGTGGTCAGTTTCCCTTTGATGTTGCTGTTTGGTATGCGTAATATTGCTTGAAAATGATGTTCTGGATTATTTTTCAAACATAATTTACTAGTTTTATCGACGATGTTTGAATAAAAATAATGTGAATTTCATGATGATTGAATAACTATAGCTGTTTTTTTTCCTCTGGGTATTTTTAATTATGTAAAATGTGAAATTGTATGAATTATGAAACTGGTATCGGTTTATTGATGATGATGATGATGATGTCGTGCCCGCGTTACCACGGAAAGGGGGGGGGGTGTAATAGCTTCTGAGAGAAAAGACCCTTGAGCACCCGATCGCAGAAGAGCACACTTGCTTGCACAACCATTTTTACAGGGGGGGGAGGGGAGGGTCTTTGATACACCTCACAGATAGAACACAGGGTGGAGAACAACCATGCCCGAACCAAGACTCCAACCCAGAACGCCCAGATCATGGGGACGATCGGTTTAATGTTTATTGCTTGTAAATCGTGCTTTTCCCTAATAAATTGTAAGAAGGATGATGGTATTGACAATTTTTTCTTTCATACTAGCCGCCTTTGGCGATCAGTTTGTTCGCCTGGATTATTAATATGCAAAAGCACGTGATTGAATGTTTTGATGAATGAGTTTAAATTCCACCATAGCATTTAAAGATGTTATTACAAATAATGTGTCAAATTGAACGGAAAATATTATTAAAATCAAGTGGAAAAAATTGTACGAAAATGAAATTAGCTCACTAAGAAGGTAATTTTTGAGTTTTCATGGAATAAAAATGATTTTTTTTTGTAGGATAATAGTTTTGGAAGATATATACATCTATTTCCGCAAGCAAGTCATAAAAATTGCATACCTTGTGATTGTTAAGCCTATTTTTACGCTTGATTAAAAGTTTTGTTCGAAGCACATTTGTACATTTCTTGATTCCTTTTATATTTTCTCTTCTCTGACTGACAGAATGCATCTTTTGATTGCACACCGATTTAGAAAAACAGAACATTTCTAATAATATTTTCCAAGTTCCATTAATTAGCTAAACCTAGCTTTCAATTCAATTTAGCCGTAAAAACATTCAATAAAGCATTCTATATAATTATTCGTTCGATGATTTTGTTTACATTTGACTGTTGCCACTCGATACTGAGTAATAAGGTCGATTTCTGTGCCATGTACATTAACGCTTTATACATAGAGAGATTATGTTCAGAAACATCGCAAAATGGTGAATTAAAAATTTTATTTAGATCGAAGTACATGCATTTTGTGGGCCAGTCAACTTTCTCGAATCGATTCTGTATTGGAATCACGGGACTCATCGTGTTATTCATATGAACGAATATAGTTTCTTTGCGTTTAAATTGCTGCAAACCTACTTTGCTTGTATTCTTAACATTATCTTAAATGTGTAAATGAATATGAGCATATGAATTTCCTAACAAATTAGTGGTGTTTATTATGGAGTCATAATTTAAAATAGTATTTACTTTTTATTTGGATAAGATGTATTTCATAAAAATACTTCAATATGACTATTTGTCAATAATATGATCACTGTAGACGTCGAAGTTAATTAGAATAATTTAATCATGCCAGACAACTTTAATTAACTATATCTTATCTCAACAAAAGCATAATTAAAAAACAGTTACAATAGTATAAGTAAATGTTGTGTATTAATAATAATGTATTATGATTTGTTAGCAATATTTCAAAATGGTGAAATCGTCAAGTTGAAAATTGGCGAAATCATTCCAGGTGTTAAATCTGAGAACTGTATCGAAGTTTAATTTTGCAAAATTTCTAAGAATGGGGAGAATTTCTACAATCTCTAGGACAACCATTGATGATAATTGAGGTGTCTTGAGATTCCTAATGAAATAAAAAATTTTATAAATCGGTTCTGTGATTGGAACTGGCGAACTCTGTAGCAAAATTTCCCATAGAAAATGTAATTTTGATTTCTCCTTAAAATGGTGAGTGGTGAAGAACAAACGATCTTTAATGACAGCCATGAGATTTTATATGAAATAATAATAATAAAAAAAGAATTTTGAAACCGATTCAGCGGTTAAAGTTGGGTGACTAGTTCATTAGTTTACTTTATTATTTTCAATATGTAGATTCTATCTGAAAATTGTAGCGTTAATTCCGATTCAAGGTTTTCTAAACAATTTCTCTGTATAAATTTCTTAGAACAAATCAGTGGTCAATTTAATTTATCAGTTTAAATTTCTTAGAAATTGAAAAATTTGCACAAATAATTTAATGGAATTAGATGGATAAACAGGCAGCGTATGTTCTATAAAAAATGTTTGCCAAGTTTTTATCCTGTCAGAAGATAACTCTTTTCTTAGAGTTTAAAGAATTATCTTTTGCATTTAAATTATCTTTGAAAATGTAGCTATAAAGTATAATTTATATTAAATTATTTCTTTCTATTAATTTTCTTTACATTCATTTGTTGATGACGATTATTTAAATCTTTTAAAAATAATTTAGCCATTAATTCAACGATATTCAAAGTTGAATTCAACATCATTAATTTAAACTTTAGAATGAATCAGCAAACGATTGCGTTGAATGTTCGTCTTTATTATTATTTTTTTTATTTCGTTTGCGTAATAAGTCTTTTAATGTTCACGTAAACTCGATGAAGTTCTTATCGTTAAGCTGATTACTCATTTAATGCTTTTATTCGAAGCCGGAATGTTTCTTCTTCAGATTTTAAAAAGATGTGATGAAAAAAAAAAGTGATTATAAATAACTTAATCTGCTTTCCTCCTTTGAATTTTTCCGTCGTTATTGTTTTCATATTAAAACTATTACTGAAAAAAGAAATACTATGTAAAATAAAAGCATGGCTTTTTACTTCCTTTTCCATCTTGGTGTGTAGTCTCAGGATTCACTGCTGTAGGCAAGTAATTTTAAGAGAATTTACATTCTAATTTTAAGTGAATTTTTATTTTCAAACTTTAAGAAAATTAATTATTTATCCTACTGATAAAATCCCTTTTATCGATCTTCTGTATAATGAAATTATGTTTAAAATTACAATAGCTTTAAATAGATTTCTTATATAAACCTGAGACGTATAAAAACACGTATTGCTTAGTTACTAGTAACTCAGTCACTCGTAATTTTAAAAAATTGGCATTTGTCACATAGTAAAGCAATTACAAAATATACACAATTGTATAAATAATCGGTACGTGAAAAAAATGATTCCCTTAGAAATGAGAAAGAAGACGAATTATTTTTAACAAAGAATTTTTAAATTTGCTGTTCTGGACGAATCAGAAAATTCTTTGCAATCTTTTTATAGAAGCAATTGCCATAAAATCATAAACACTTGTCATCTAATTATTAATTGCACATCCTGTGTTAATATACAAAATGGATTCTAAAATTTCAAATTAGGTGGATTTTAAATTAGCCGATGGATTTGGCATGTATCACGAGGCCACTGAATAGTCATTGATTTTAGATCAAAAAATATTTAGAGCAAAAGATATAATTAATTTTCAGGTTTTTTTTTTTCCAATCAGTCAACTGTTTTTTTAAGGCATATACATAAAACTCCTTTTCATGTGGTTCAATATTTTTATAAAATTATGTTAATTTCGCCGAGTTATTTTATCCCTACTTCGATCTGTGTTTCGAAAATAAAAAAAAATAAAAAAATAAATTATTTCGCTAAATAAATTAAATTCGACACGTGATGTTATCATAACAATGACACAAACACTGAATAAAGAACAGCTGGTTTTTGAAAAAAAAAATAAAAAAAATCAGTCCTTACTTGAAAGTCGTTTATCGGCCTTGTTAGCCCTTGACCTAAATTATGTTTCAGTATACGACATTGCCTGAAGTCTTGAAAGTCAACTGTTTTCGTTTAATTACTGCTTCTGAATATAAACAGATCTTTTTTTTTCTTCAGTGGTCAAGGAAAACTGAAATTTTAGCAGATCAGTTGTCAAAAAAAAAAAAAAAAAAAAGTCTACATGTTTTCCTGTAAGCCTCTTTTTTCCTATTCATTTAGGATTCTGAACTATGAAAACTCAAATTAATGATTTATTAGATAGATTCAAATCAATTCAAAGATATTGATTGATTCATATCAATGAAATCTTTTTTGCCAAAGTAATTTGAAAGATACGAATAATAAATTATCAAGTTTGATAGTTTAAAATTGATTATTTTTTGAATTTCTGATTATCTGGATCTATTTATTTTGCATTTTCATTATTTTTATGATTAATAATTATTTACTGAAATTAATAAGCTAGCTATTGGTTTTTGATGCTGTAGTAAAATCATTCCCCCATTGCATTATTATTTAAAAAAGAAATGCCTGATACATTTCTTTAGAATAGAAAATTATAGTAAAATATATGGAAGAATGTTGTAATAATTGATTTAATGCACATAATACTTGATATAATTGATAGATTGATTATCTAAAACTGTCATATAGATTGAACTAATATAATTCGAATCACCATGTCTATCAAAATAACAATATAATAAAGTTAAACACTCATAAGAAATATTGCTTTTCAAAATTAGAAAAGACATTCTTAAAGAATTTATTAATCAAACTTAGCTTATTAATTAAAAAAAGATTTTTTAATACAATGTCTATTTTTACTTATAAAAGTTGCTCAATTTAACTCAGTAAATTTATGTTCAACTGAAATTTAATTGCTGTATGAATGGATGTAGTACTTTTTTCATACTGTATCGGTACGAATACAGTATTTATTATTTACATATGTTATTTATTATTAGGTGTATAATTATGTATAATAAATAACGCATTACGTATATTATATTTAATACATACATTATTTACGTATTACATATATTATTTATTATTATAGTATTTATTATTACGATACAGCATTTATTATTCATACTGTATCAGCATATATCTAATTGTGATTTATGCTGATATAACATTTTTAAAGAGGTTTAAAAATGTATAAATCACAGTCAAATATCCACATATTATTTCAACATGATAGTGTTTTTCGATTGACATAAATTGCATGATTTGTCATGCAAAATTGCTCAAATGCTCTATAGAGTAGAAATATTGTACCTAGAGCCACTCAATTTGGCAAGCAGTTACTTCTTCGGTAGTAAAAGCTCCACAAAGAAAAAAAATCAAAATTTTTGTTAGATTTTTCATTAAAAATTATTTAGCCTTTTAACAATCTATGTTTTCTCTCAATAACTTCGAAGCATGCAGTTGCACAAAACTATTTTTGAATACAAAAACATATGTTTTTGAATAATACCAATTTTACAACAGTATGATTTTTCTCAATTTTTAAAAATATTTGTAAGTATTTTGCAAAGATACTTTTTATTGTTTTAATTTTCATGCGCTTTGTGACAATATTAAATTTATTCTTTGTGTGATGCTATCGGTGCTATTTAACTAAAAATAAATTTAAAACATGAAATAAAGATACAAATCATATCTAAAATACTTCTTGCTACAATGTTTCGAATCAGTTTAGATTATCCTTTAATTATGTGGTTAAAGAGATGCAATGGAATGAAAACTGTACTACAACAAATACCTTGTAGGACTTACATGAAACTTTTCAGTTTTAAATCCATTTCAAAGTCAACCAAATTTCAAATTATTACATTTTATTTTTCTGTAATTTTCTAGAAATATTTAAAATAATAAATTTCAGAATCTGACACTTGCAACAAGTGCATTCTTTTATTAGTTTGTATGCATTATTTGACTTGTAGTGCAGGTCATTCTACAAAGAAACAATGCAATCATCCATCTTGTCAACTGGGGAAAAATTCTTGAACAACAAAGGTTGTTAGTTTCAGCTCTCAAATATACAGAATCATTAAGAAATTGTATAAAATTATGCCATCTTATTCGATTGAATTCAATCTTGATGAAAATAATGTTTAATTAATCATTGATCTGTGGAACAGATTGAATTTTTATAAAGTTGATTAATTTAATTGGTTTGCATTTTTTTTATAAAATACAAAATTTGAATATGGATTCTGTAACAGAATTGTTTCTTGTTAGAGGATTTTTCTGAATTATTTATGTCGAAACTTTATATGCAGACGATTTCAGTAATCTTTTGTTACATTTGCAATTTTCGAAGTCCGTTGATCTTTTAAGCTCTAATAATAATAAAAATTAAGATATAGAAAGATCTGTGGTATAATTAAAATGAAGGAATTCATGTAAAAAGAATATCTACCTATATTTTGAACCGTTTCTTCCAACGTACAGTATTATTATCTTATGTTTTTTCGAAGGATATGACATAAATATAAAGGAAAAATTATTGTTCAAAAGTCTTGTAAATAATAATAAAAAAAAAATTAAAAAATGACGTTATTTCATATACAACGCTTTTTTTCTATCGAAGTTTTAAACGGAAATATATATTCCTCTGAAACTGGCACAAGTTATTGAGAAAGGCATTATTAAACAGAAATCATAAACATTAAACAAAAAAACCATCATGCCTCAAACGAATCCTTTGTGGAGGAAAAAAAGTTAGAACTCAATGCATCGAATTAGTATTTACAAAATACCTGTTAGAATGTTACATTGCTTACCTAATGGTGGAATTCTTGGGGAAGTTTGGAATAACTAGCACATCTTATTGTTTTTCTTTTGACAAATAGTTAAAAACACACTCAATAACCCTTAAGCCACAGAATTGGATTTTTTAATAAGTTTTTCTTTTCTTTTTTTTTTTTTTCTGAAACTGAGTTATTTAATAACAAAATCCTGCTAGCAGATTCCACAAACTGTTGTTTTATATTTGTGGTTTGAATCGTTTTGATGTAAATTGTAAACTAAAAAATGTTTGCTTTTGTTTTTACGCCGAAATAGGTCTATTATTTTATTTCACAAAAGCAACCAAAAATATTTCTTGATGGTTATCTTGTTCTACTTTTCAGGCCATGGTGGATCTAAACGTTGATTCTTAAAGCCAAATCAATTTTATGACTGTTTTATAAAAGTAAATAAAATAGTTATTTTGAAAGGATTTTAATCCCTTGTTTATAAAAGTGCTGATTGTCGCATTATTTGAATCTCTTTCCCTCTATTTTGAATCAGTTCTTATCAAAATCCCCCTTTTTTTTTTTTTTTTTTTTTTTGCTTCGCTGGCTATTTCAATTTTTTATTTATTTTAAGAACATTCTTTAGTAAATTAATTTTGTATTGTTTTTCAAACTAGTAACAAATTGAGTGAAACATAATAATATGCATGAATCGGCAAACAGTAAATTTAAAAAAAAATCTCTACCTAAAATTTTAATTTTGATTCTTATATGTTGAAGTATATGTTTATATTTATTGCACCAATTTAATATTCTTTTTTATAACACGTCTTGATTTGACTTTTTTTTAGTGTTTATAAACTTGCATTTTGCAAACGATTTTTCATTTATTTCTTGATGTGCTAGCGCTTTAAAATTCTGTGCTGTTGTCTGTTTCATTGTAAGTATTATATATTACTATTTTTCAAACTTAATTAACAATAAATCACTGAATTTCGATTACAATGAAATGAACATGTGAAAAAAAAATTTATATGTTCCCATTATATTTGTTATAATAAATTTTGAAAGTACTAAAGATTATAAAACCTAAAATAATAAAAACTTGAAATGTTTTTTAAAAATACATTTTTATTATTGTACTAAAACGTAGAAATACTTTTTAGAGAAAAATCTGGAGGTGGTTTTTAAAATTTACAAAGACATGTGATAAATATAAAGAAATTGAGCCAAGATTTGAAATTTAAAAATATGAATTTGAAAGAAATTCCAATTTTTTCAGAATAATTACACCAGCTCCGCTTTACATTTTTTTTTTTATTACTTCGACCACTTATTCTTGGCACTATTTTGTTATTTATTCTGATGCACTGATAGAATTCTTTAGAAATTTGTTTATTAATTTTCCTTCTATATTTTCCCAGCCTCAAACATTACATTTAGTCATAAAACAAGTTGGAGTAGTCTTCCCTAAACTCTCTCGCATAATTCTCTAATAAAAGTTTTTCCCAGAGGACACCTTGCATGACATTGACGTACAATTATTATAAAATATTTACCTTTGGAGTGAATTTAGCATTTTTTCATGAATTTATAGTGCCATTCTTAGTGAATTTTTTGTTGACAATTCCCAGGCATGCGGTTAATGGAATCGAATTTGTGTTTAAACGTGTTTTTCCCAAACGATTGAAACAAAAATTTTATACAAAACTGGGCGTGTAGTCACAAAATCCCATACCAGATATAATATATTTAACCCATTGCGTTTTTGAGTTACCGCTTTTATAGGTTTCTGAAAACACAGACCGACAGACAGTCAATCCCTCATTGGATTTGGTTCAAAATTTGAAGACTGTCTGTACTATAGATGTTAAATATATTTGTACCAAATTTTATCAGTCTAATTCTCTTCACTTCGTAGATGTCATGTTAATTTATATATGAACAGCCGGCCAGACAGACTTCCTCGGAACAGATTTTCTCAAAATTTGACAGAAAACTATAAATTTGACTTAAAAACCGTATACCGAATTCCATCCTTTGGCTCAAGGTGTTTTTGAATTCTTTTCTTCACGTACAGAGAGACATTTTCAAAACAAATAAACAAAAAAAAATGTGTTTTTCGAATTAAGGGAAGTATAAAACGTGGATATGTGCCAGAATGTCTAGTCTTTGTACTGTGTGCATGAGAAAGTAAAAAAGTATTAAAATTATTGAAATGAGATTTTAATGACTTCATATCGGAATAAGTTTATCCAAGAATTTTTTTTTCATGAAACAATTTAACAGACTTGTCGTCAAAATAAATAAATAAAAATAAAAAAAAGCGGAACTTCCGAGTTTATAGTTCACAGTTAACAGCTATCAGCAGCGGAATTCAACGAAACCGAAATCATCGAAACGGATTTTTTAACACTTCCCAGCTTATTGAAGCGACAAAATGTTTACATCCTCTGGAACAAGGATGCCGATGTGTAAAGGAAGAGTCGAACTACATCGCTATCATAATTAAGATCACCATTTCCTGCGAAAAGCGTTGAAAATACGAACCGCTCTGATTCAAATGTAGTCCTCTCGATTTTTTTCCCCTTACGCAGCTGCATTATGCAATACCAAACGATAATGTTGTCCCCCCCCCCTCCTTTCCTTGGTTAATTGTGGGAGGAAGCATTGGCAGTGTTCTAATTAAAAGCAGAAGCAAAGGTAGAATTTCCAAAATTAATGAAGCGACAGTTCATTTGAGCTTTCGATAAGATTATTGTTTGTGAAATCGTTTAATGTAAGACGGTAGAGCATTAGTTTTTATTTCAGATACGGAATGCAGAGAGATATAATGTTCGCCAAAATTAAATGAAGCTTAGTTTTAGAATTCTCTTGGTTTGCACCTTTTATTATATTTTTAGGTCTTTATTATATTCGAAAAATCGCATCGAAGCAGCGACTCTTACTACACACACGCGCGCACACACACATTTCTGATAAGTTTTGATCACCTCCCCTCATTCCCCCATTTTGGGGGGGGGGGTTGTTTTAAAGTTACAAAATAAAGTGAATATGATGAAATTAAACATGGAAATAAATGATATCAAAAAACTTGATATTATGATATATACTTTTGACATAATATTTATAAGTATATATTATGATTTGAATCATATATTTTGAATATTTACTCCATGAATAATAATCAAATTATCTGCTGCTCTATAATTTAATATATTTTGAAGAATAATTAAAATAAAATCTAAAATCATTTTCCAAAATGTTTTTCCATTCAGTAAAAAAAAAAAAAAAAAAAACCTGATAGTTTGCTAATATTTCAAACTGTAAAATTTTTCATTTGTAGGTGTTTTTCTAATCATAGTAATACTAACAAATATGATTTCATTCATGGAGTTCTATGTTTAAAATTGCTACCAATTTTATAATCAGATCAAAAATAATTCGTTAGATGAAAGATTATGTAATTAAATTGAATTCGAATAAATGAGAAATAACAGCAAAAGGGTATAATTCGTTTGAAATGAATGATTTTTTTTTTTTTTGACTGAAATAAGTTGTACGATTTTACGTTTTAAATTGTAATCGAAAATAAAATGAAATTATCGATTGAAGCACAAAAATTAGGGGGGAGGATATTACATATAGTTTTGTATTAACATTATTCATTCATGCATTGGTTTTTGTTCATTCATCCATTTTTTAAATACAGATTTAAAAAATGGAAAACAAGTATTTTTATTTATTTACGCCTCTGTTCTCTTCCTTCTATTAAACTGAAATTCGTTCACGGATTGTTTTAAAAATTTCTATCGAATTCCGAAAAAGTGTTTTTAAATTGAAAAAATATTAAAATTATAAAATGTGCGGAATCTTTTATTGATATGCCACTAATATCCAATACTTGGTTAAATTTTTATACATCATCAAACGATTCAAAATGTAATACATATAAATGAATAAATTTATTTATTAAATGGAATTGCATCAATTTTTTTTTCATTTTTATATATCGCCAAACGATTAAAATGCAATACATATAAATGAATACATTTCTTTATTAATTGGAATTGTATCAATTTTTTTTCATTTTTATATATCGCCAAACGATTAAAATTCAATACGTATAAAGAAATAAATTTATTTATTAAATGGAATCGTAGCAAATACATTTTTTTCCTTTTTTATCACGAACACTTTTTATCAATTTTATTTTGTTTTGATTGAGTGAAAGTTGTGATTTTGTTTTCAAAGAGCCGAACAGGCAAATAATGTTCATGCCATTCGTGTTAAAACTTTTAAGAATTCATTTCAAAACAAAAATATTTTCTCCAAAACAACAGAGACTAACGAGAAGCGAAGCAAACAAAGACTCTTTGGAAGCCATCTCCAAATCGTGAAACAGTGCGTGACCGTCCTTGTCCTTCTTTTAAATGTCGTCTCTCATCTTGCAAGGCTGTTGTCCATCCACTACAGATGGTCCGCAGTTGCATAAAAGATCCACGGGCGGTTCGTTGCAAACTACTTCGGTTTTTGTTCAAAAAATTCCATTCTTTTCCAACCAAGGACGACTGGGTCGCCATATATCGAATAACTAAGAATTTCTTTGGGTTAGATATTCTGATATTAGGTTAGAAAATTAATTGACATAAGCCTTGCTTTATGACTTTAATTTTCTTTTATTTAACTTTTTTCATGTATGTAAATTTGTTATAATTTTTTAAAAAAATTTGTAAAATTGTGTATTACTAAAAAAAATAAATAAACACTATTTTAATATTTTTTTAAACTTTACTATTACTACTGAAAAACGATGAAAAGCATTTGGTTATTTGTGCAATATTTCATTTTTAAAATTTTAAATGAATTTTTAGTTTTCACTCTCAAATTTAAATTTTGCAGAACTTTTTGCTGTTGGCGATAATATGGTTTGTGAAAGTAATTTGGCCCTTTTCTTATTTTTTTCACCAAATCCGTTTACATTGTTTTATTTCAATTAAGTAAGTATAAGAGAAGAAGTAAGGATAAAAAGATATAACCTTATTATTTTTATGAACCGAATGCATTTATTTCCATTTGAAATAATCCAAATTAAAATATATACTAATTCCATAAAGTGAAAAGCTTTCCAAATGCTATCAAAAATTCAAACCGTTTAATAGCATCGTGAAAATACACGAGGTAGGATAGAATAAGTATTTAAACAAGCAAAGAATCTTGAATTTTTAAGAAATAATAGCATGCAAGTATTATAAGTATTAGTACCCTATATACTCATTTGCTCTTGTGGTTTTTACCAGAATTACAAATTTTTATCAGAAAATTCATCGTTTATTATCAGAAAAAAAAGGTAAAAATCGTATTGGGTTCAATAATGCTTCATATTTCTTTATTTCAATAACTTAATAAAGCAGCGAAAGTGGTCTATCGGGAGCTTATTCGCACATTCTATAAAAGTGTTAATCTCCCTCCTCATCCCTACCTCTCACACCATAAAATTTGAGAACCTTGTGCAAGACTTTGAATTTCATGAGTACTCAGATTTTTATTTTCAGATTCCCATACATGTGCTTTGTAGAATAGTAAAGAAAACCGGTATTTTGGCATTAAATGCATAGCGTAGATAAGAACAATAGATAAGAAATTTCTATCTTTGGTGTGAATTTAACATTTTTATCGAATCTAGCGTGGGATACTTAATGATTTTTTTGATTAATCGCTATATGCGGTTAATACACAAGTACCAAAAAATCGAATATGTATTTTGGATGTTTATTGTCCCATCGAATGAAACCAAAATTTTTCGTAAAAATATAATTATAATCTCAAGATCTCATATCAAATTTCATTTATATCAAATATCATTGAATTATTGCGTTTACATGCTTGCAAAAATTTTGACTGACAGATGGCCAACCCTCTGACGTATTTGGTTCTAATTTTGATATGCAACTACATTTATATGCTTAATGTGCGTATTAAATTTTATTTACATCTTTGCGTTTTCATGTTACGTGTTGACTTATTTTCGGACAACCGGAAGGCAGATTTCTTCTGAATGGATTTTTTTTTCTTCAAAATTTGAGAAAAATCTGTAAATTTGATATAATCTATTTATAAAATTTGATCCCTCTATCTTAAAACGTTTTTGAGTTGTTGTGTTAACAGACAGATAGCAATAATTCCAAGAATGTGGTTTTTAGAATTCAGTGAGGTCTGGAAATGAGGTGATTCGTCAAAATTTTGAGTTCGAATTTTCAGACGGTTACATTTTTTCTTTTATATACTTAATATGAGAAAGTAAAGATAACGCACGAAAGGGGGAAAAATTTTTTAAAAAATAAATAAATGGAGGATTTCGTCAAAATTTGAAAGAATGTACATTCTTGACATAAAAAAATGGGCTAATTGATAAGAACAATTTCCTCTGTTTTTTTATATATGAGAAAGTGAAAAGTTCTTCTGGGATGATTAAAATATTCTTCACCAATATAATTACTCCTATTTACAAATAAATGGAACATATAATGCAATTTTATGAACAAATTATTTTTATGTGTAAGCTATTTTTAAGTTAAATATAATACAAACTTCATTATTTTATTTCTGCATAATGATTTTAATAATTTGCATAATGATAAATCTATCCTGTAGATTATCCTGTAATCTATGTAGGTTTTTTGTTGTTGTTCTTGTACCATAAGAATCTATATTCTTATTTACTTTTCTGTTGGGATGCCAAATAACTTGCCAAATGCTCTCAAATTTGTTTAAATGGCGCTATTTATGACCATTTTTTTAAAATTTCCAATTTAAATTAAAATAGTATTGAAAAATAGGATCTCCATTTAATGACGTATCAATCCGAACGGAAATCGTTCATAAATCGACGAGAAACCTGTACATAAAGTTCCAATTCTTGATTTTCTGCGTCAATAACTGTTAAGTCAGCCTTTGTTCACTATGTCTTAAAACACTGAATAGTCAGCATACATCTCAACCAATCTCATCATCCAAAAATATTGCGGAAGCA
The DNA here is from genome assembly GCF_947563725.1 of Argiope bruennichi. Lineage (NCBI taxonomy): Eukaryota > Metazoa > Arthropoda > Arachnida > Araneae > Araneidae > Argiope > Argiope bruennichi. The sequence goes on from NC_079156.1 coordinate 114,383,002, forward strand.
TTATTTGGATAATATTAATCTCTTTCTACGGATGGAGACGCTCATATAATATCCGGTATAATCCGGATTTATGCCAGTCGAATAGCTCGCATAGCTCTCTCTGTAAGTATTATCTGTTTTAACGACCGAGTACGTCAACAATTGAGACTCAAAGTAGACTGACTGTCCTTTTGCTTTTTCATAACTGCCTGAAAAAAAAGAACTTTAATAAAAAGAAAAACCCGCACAACAATAATAAAAGGTAAACAATTCTTCTTTTTTTAATATAAAACGAACAAAAGGGGAAACAAAATTCGAAACCAAAAAAAAAAAGTCGAACTTTTGCTTGGCGTGGCTGCGTTTATGAGGTCAACATCCTGACGAGCTTAGACGAAAAAGAAGCATGAAGCCAGTTTCTGTTTTATTATGTTCTTTCTTCTTCCCCCTTGCTTTTTACTACTAGGCGGCAACTTTAGTCACCGCACTGTTCCCCCTCCCCTCACACTTCCTTTTTTATTCTTCATCTTCGCTTTGGTAGATCTTCATTCCATAAAACCAGTTTCTTTCATCTCTTCAGGTATTCGGATTCTGTCAGACTTTCTTCCACTCATCGATGGTAGTTTTAACATAGGGTTGCTAGGATTTGAGTTTATCGCTTGTTTGGCGAAAAATTCAATCATAATATTAATAGCTTTCAAAGAACAAGAGTTATTACCGAACATTTGCTGATAAGTCGTCTGCTTGTTATAGTGCCAATTTTCTAAGCTGTTCTTTTTAAGGTATCCAAACACGTTCGGAGCACTTTTTTTTAAACATGATGTAGACATGCTTTAACCATATTTCTAGATTTAAGACTATTAAAGATTAGCAATAGAATGTCAATATTTGAAATAAATATTAATAATTTTTGAAAATTGATATTTAATAGCATAAATTTAAGCAAACTCTTAAAAAATTCAAATTGGCTACACCAAAAACTGTTACTTTCATCCCAACAAATACCAAAATAAACTACATAGTTTTCTCTAGGTAGTTGGTTTATTATTATAACCAACTACAAACGCATGGTTATAGTAATAAATAAAAATTTTAGAACCAGTCGAAGATTTATCATGAAATTTTTAGTAAATTTATGGCGTTATTAGTCAAACAATAGGCTGTAAATTCAAAAATATTTACTCAATCTAAATTCTTTTATTTCATTTCCTAGAAAATAATACAAAGACAAAGCCCAACAAATTTCATAGTAATATGATAATTATATTTTGAGTTATTTGATTTGAAGTGAGCAAAAAATAAGTAAAAATAAATTTTGAGAAAAACGCATTTAAAGTATGCAGTAACATATTTTAATAATAAATTATGTGTGTGTACGTACTTAAAATTCACCACATTTATAGGTTATACCTTCTCCCTTTTCAGCTAATAATTTTCCTTTTTTAATCATTTTTTTTCCTGGCAGTTTTTGCATTTGGCAGTGAATACCGCCTAGATTCATTTATTCTGTCGAGCTCAGGAAATGCTCTAACTGCATTTGCACAAGGATACACTCCAATAACCTTAAGGGTATTCAGTAATCCTATAAAACCTTCGTTAAAATGTATTCCAGACATAAATGCCCCTAATCTGAGGGTTCGGAGCTCAACAAAGACATCTTTAGGTACAAATTTCCACAAAACACCGTTGAAACTTTCATTGGCGTTTTGCATTTTTGAATGCATTTTTTCTGTATTTGAAACTAAATTTGTGTTTATACAAAATTTTAACATGTTTGTGGCCCTTTAAATGGGTGCTTCCGGTTATTTAAATGTCCATTATGAAAATATTAATATCTTGACTTCTAATTAACATAGAGACAAAGTAAACCTGTTTTGGGTAGCTCAAAGACTGGTCTATGCAACAAAAGATTTTTTTAAGGCAATTTTTAGCAAAAATCGACTTTTTCAACATGTTTGGATACCTTAATGCATTTCCTTAATATTTAATCTGTTCTTGAATAAACTGTTATTTGTTAACTGTTTGACTATTTCTTACTTTAGTGAAATAACATTTTGATGAAAACACTGCATGATATATTGATTATTCTTGTCAAATTGGAATAAAAATTTGCTTTATTTAAAAAATCTAAAATAAAAAAAAATCTACACGTGAGTACACGGATAGAATAATACAATTTTTACACTAAAAATGACAGTAGAAATTTTGTTTAATATTTCATAATTTTAACTATTAATACATATTTTATTATTAAATAATAATAATTTTAATAAATAAGGGTTAATTGAATATGTTTAATATTTGTAAAACTAATAATTTTTGGTAAATAAGTGATTTTAATAAACTGTGCATAGCATTTTATATGCAATAATTGTGCAATAAAACTTCAAAATAATGTTGTTCATATCTAATATGTTCGAATTTTTGTGAAAAGGTAATTTATATTTCTTGTTCCATTGAAAGCATGCCGCAACAAAAAAATCTTCGAATAAATTTAAAAGATTAATTATTTATTTTTGAAGTGCTGTTTTTATTCTGAGTATTTTTTTTTTTGTTGTTGTTGTTACTAATATTACTTTACGTATTAAACTAACAAAAAATAGTCTGAATAAATGCTTTCTTTTCACAGTTTTTAAGTATTCTTTTGAATTAAACAAAATAGATTCAAAGTACAGATGATATTACAAAAGCATATTAAAATTCAAGGGTCGAGATTTTTTAAAAAATGTGCATTGCCACCGAATTTAAATTAAAAACATTCGAATTAGTTAACTATGTTTCATTTAAAATGAAATCTGAAATTCCACAGTCCTCATTATTGAAATGGGAATAATAAATATGTTAAAAGATAAGCCAAATAACTACACTCTGCTTATATTTTTGTAATAAAATTACGGTACGATTTTTAAAGATATTTTATAAGTTGGTATAACTAAAATTTAACTTTCAGATAAACAAAAAAAGTAGAACCAAATATATTTCTAATAATATGTAAATTTGTATTAGTTTTTAATACTATTATTCTAAATAACGTGATGAATTTTAATACACAGTAATTAAAATCGAAATTCAGTTGATCAGTTGAGTTTGGCTATTTTACATCTTTCACTTGGCAACATCCATGAAATTTAATCGTTTGCATTTAGGAATATGAGTGATATTTGAAATTCTTTTTCAGTTCCGCATCCGTATTTTCTTATTTCTGAAAGTATTTTGTTTTCTATTCAAAATTATTATAATTTCCCATACATATGACACGCATATACAAACATGCATTTCCAAGAATCATATTCTTCGTGTGATTTTCTTAATGCATGGGAAACAATCGAACACTGTTTTGTGTATGTTTTTTTTTTCTTTTTTTCCCCCAACAAAACTTTGAAAGCGTGAAAAGTTAATTAACAGAAGCAGAAGAAGAAAGCTTGTCCACAATCTAGAGGGAGAAAAAAATAAATTAAAAATAAGAAAACATAAAAATGAAAACTTCCGGACGTTGCAACTTGACCGGTTTCGAAACGGAAATTCCTGTGCGATTGCATTTCGTACCAGCTGCAGCTGGGAACATAGGATAAGATAGAAAGGGAGGGTGAAAGTAAAAAAATCGTTTGTTTGAAATTATACTCTAAATAAAGTTGAATCTTATTTAAATAAAATAAAATGTCATCTATGCATGTTGATGTAAAATCCAAGCTAAATTTGTAAATGACCATTTGGCAACAATGAAAGTTCACACGGTATTGCATATCGATAGGCTATATATTATTTATTTTTATATGAATTTAAAATTGCGGATTTGTTAACACATTATTAATGATACATTAAATATATAATTATATTTTACCCATTCAGTCGCTGCATATTTTTGCAAACTAAAAATGGAATTTTTTTTTATTTTTATGAATTTGTTTTAAAAACCCTATTTTTTATATGTCGTGTAATTATGCAATTGTGTTATACAAAAATTCTCCAACCATTTTGAAACTTTTTTTTTTTGCAAATAATCTGTTGTAATTTCATGAAAAATTTACTTTAATTTATTTCCATGTTTTTCCATATTTTATGTTAGTAGTCGCATACGTTTAAAGAACTATAAACGTATGGAACTTCCATGTACATAGTCCCATATGTTTATATTTCCATGTACATAGTCCCATATGTTTATATTTCCATGTACATAGTCCCATATGTTTATATTTCCATGTTCATAGTCCCATATGTTTATATTTCCATGTACATAGTCCCATATGTTTATATTTCCATGTACATAGTCCCATATGTTTATATTTCCATAAACCATATGTTTATATATGTTATGTATATATACTTCTTGCACAAGTGGAGGGGGGGACTTATTTTGAATTGAGCACTTCTTGCCGGTTATAAAATTTCAACGCTGTCAAACAGTGTTATGAAAATCTTCAACTTTAAAACTTGATGTAATGCCGATGACATCTCGGCATCGGTGGGATTTATCGGATTAATTACCTTAGAAGTTCTCTTTATATGTGGACTTCAAGGTACATCAAGTCTGGCATCAAGGTTGGGGAAAAAAAAAAAAAAAATCGAAGCTTTCGTTCGAAATATTGAATTAATACATTTGCCTCTTAATTCGCTTTTCTTATTTTTTTAAAATTACTCATAGTTATGTTCGAACACACGAAATGAATACCATTGTTACACCCATTTGCCTAAATATAGTGACTAATTCAAGAAAAAGTATCGTTGTAAATTTATTAGGAAGGAATATCTAATATTCCTTCTAGATTAGATAAAAATAGACTAGATAAAAATCTAGGAATTTATTAGATAATAAATTTGTTATATGAATAGAATTGATATCATTAAAAAAACTAATTTTTTCTAATTAAAAATTGGCACAAAATAACTTTTGAGCGATAATTTGCTTCGAAGTTGTTGGGAAAAAAAACTTAACCATTTTTAATTAAAAATCTAACTAAAATTTGAAAAACTTCTTTTATTGTGAGAACCTACTACCCAAGCAGTAACTCCGCGCGAATTAGTTCGATATGAAACGATCTTCCTGTAAAGCGAGCATTTTTAACAACTTTGTTTCACAATACAATTTACAGGCAGAGTACCCAACCTTTAAGGATTATGAAATTAGCATCTGAAGTTCATGTGATTGGTCTATTCTTTCACTATGTTATTATAATTCAAAATTTCAAGCTCTCATATATCTTACAAATTATATTAAATTTAGATGCTTTCTTATCCTGTGTTTTAACCAAATTGCTGTCTGTCCTTCCCAGGTGCGGGCGGCTTGTCCACCTACACCCCGAGTGTCCTGCGCACCGTCGATAACTTCGAGCCGGGCATGTTCCGGCCCTCTTCCGCTCCACCGGAAAAGGAAGACGAAAAGAACCGGAACTCGGAGGAGGAAGAGAATAAGGAAATCCGTGATGAGCATGATGGGGACGCGTCGTCAGAGATGCTGAAACCGGCAGATCCTGACCTCATCTCCTCTTGGTCCCTCTCGGCTGGAACCTCGGATCTACTCTTCTGAAATTCTGTTCGCAACACATCGGAAGCCATTGGTAAGAATCGCCAGATGTTTCTGATTTTTTTTATGAAGAAATCATTTTACTATTGAGTTAAAAAAAAAAATCCGAATCTTATTTTATTTTCGAATAATGAATGTTGTTTCGAAAATCTGCCGATGAATTTCGTCTGACAAACTAGATGATGGAAAATGATATTTTATTTCATGAAGTACATGTGATAAAAACAAGACAGTACTTCTAGAATTCACCAACACAAGCAGACAGCAATTAACATTAAATAAAGCGAACAACAGTTGTTCGTATAGGATTCCAGAAAGCGATTCACCAATTCGTTAAGGTTTATATAGCCTCCAATTATCGAATCTAACAGAGATAGACCCATAATTCTTGCATTTTCCAGAACCTTCATGTTTGTGCACAAAATGGTCCAGTTTATAGTTTATTGTATTAGCATCCGTTTGGAATTAAAATCAAAACCTAATTAATTAAAAAATACGATATTTTGTTTTCAGAACACTATAATTTTTTTCAGTACTATCAGGAACATGTAATTCTGCAAATATTCAAAACTCTGGTACTTCAGTTGATGATTGGTATTAAAATTCAAAAGATGTTAAAAAGTTAGAATTATCACAATTTTCTAAATTTACAAAAATGTGAAATTCATTAAAGATGTAAATATTTTAAATATTTGATATTCAATAAATTTATTATGGTTAAATTTGATGGTCTTAATGCTTTTGCAGCAATCGGTACAGCAGCTTTGATAAGTTGGAGATTGATATTTGCTGAGAGGGAGGAAAAAATGATAGCATTATTTCAGGGGTGTTTGTGGGACCCCAAAAAATCCCCTGAAACTTTTACGGACTTACTACCGGCATTTTGGAGTTTCGAGAAGGGGGGGGGGGAGAAATGAAAAATTACAATTATGAAATATTGAATGACCTAATTATAAAAGTTCAATGAATTACTTTTTTTGCAAAATTAATAACCATAAATTTTCAAACATATAAACTACTACATTTTATGCAAATATTTTAAATTACCTGAATTAATTCTTTAAAAAAAATTATCTAATTTCTGCTGCTTTTTTTTATTTTCTGATGTTTGTGGGCTTGTCTTTCTTTTGTGGTGAACTTCATAATTGCAGGAAGATTGACTTTTATTTTCCTCATTTACAGTTGAAGAAATTTCCTCGAGAACTGCACATGCAGAGGTAGAAGCAGTTTGCTTTTCTGCTAATGTAGAAGGTTTTTCAGAGACTTTTATAGGTGACTCATCTGAAATACATGTTTTTAAGTCCTCTTGATATGTTTTCCAACTTCTGTTCATATTCAGTAAGAGATCTTTGTGAATTGGATCAGTCATTGGATTTTTTGAGCCATATTTTTCACATGAGGTTTCTTTAGAAGCCATTAAATCATATTTAATAGTCTGCACTGCATCTAGGGAATCAATCTTAAGAGAGGTTCTATAGTCAGTGACAAGTGTATCCATTAAGTTGAATGCACTTTCCACTAATGGGCCATGGAAGCAGCTAAGGCAAGCTTTGACAAATTTAGCCAATGTAGGATACTTATAATCATTTGTGAAATCATCTTTTAAATTAAAAACTTTAGACCAATATTTATCAATTGTACACTTGACTTGATTTCCACTTTCATCAGATGTGTAGAGCATTTCTTTGGTGATATCAATATCACTCTGGTATAACCTTATTTCAGCTTCTACTTTTGACTTTTCATTATCACTAAAAATATGGGACATGATAATTTTTCAAAAGCTAATATTGTACTGGTTTTACATCTTAGCTCTGGATCGAATGCTGTAAAACTAATTAGATATGAATTTTTAAGGGGTAATTTCTGTTTCATATGCTGAAATTTCAAAGTGAAATTCTCTTGCGTACATAAATAAAAAAATATTTCAATAAGAGAAACGAAAAATTTACACGTGCATCAATAAATGAAACGAAAATTTTACACAGCGGTGAAAAAAAAGTTGCGAAGCGATCAATGACAAATAGCTAATACGGCGAAAAATCCCCCTTCTCTACTTATTGGCGCCACGCCAGGAGAGATAAGACCTTTGAACCCAGAGTCACGTGATCGCACATCTGGTCGCGAAGTCTCTCCCTTTTTTTTCTGCCGCGCCTACTTGCCGAAAAGAATCCAGAAGAGAATGTCCGAGAAACGGGGGAATGAGTCATAACTCGCAATAAGGAAAGAACAAAAAAGAAGTTTTTTCCCCCTTTTCACGCATTATCACTGCCTTTGGAGAAAGAAAGGAAAAGTTTTCACCACACACGCTGACCTTGCGTTTTCTGCTTTCAAAGCAAACAAAATCGCCCAGATCAAAATAAATAATTCATTATTATTCCTACTTCCTTTTGAACGACGATCCCCGGAATTTCCGGGGATCGAAGTTCAAAATCCCCGGAATTCCGGGGTTTCCCCGGAGCACAAACACCCCTGTTATTTATTAAATTAAACGACCATTTAATAAAAAACGTTTTACTTAATACAGATTATTTTCCCCTTCCATCATTAGTATATTTTTTTATATCTCGTATTATAAAAGACCAAAATGCAGACAAATTTGTCAAATTTTGTTAACGTTCGTCCCCTTCCGTACCAAAGTGAACTCGTCTGTTATTACGTAACATCTGCCAATTCATCAGTGCCAGGCTATAAAAATGAATGATTAATAAAGTTTTGATTTTTTTTTTCTATTTTACTTTCGCTTCAAAGAAAGCTTATTTTATAATCATTAAACTTCAATTAAATGACTTTTTTTCCTCCAGGTACTCCTTGTCGAAGACAACGGAACCATGTGACGTCATACTGTGGATTCATCGGACTCCCTGATTGGAGGCCGGGCTTATGGAAAATAAAGGGACTCTTCTGAAAATTGTTCCAATTTGTACTTTGTGACAGAGGTTACGGTCCAAAACGGCTGCTTTCGCGGCAGTCGGTGTTCACCCAGTCGTTTCGTTCATCATATTTGTACATTGAAATGAAAAGTAAAACAAGGAATCTGTGTTTCATTTTATTTTTTGTAATAAAAAGTATTCTTACATTCGTTTATTCTGTGCAATCATTTCAGAAAGTCGTACTACAGAACAATGCAAAACTATTGTCATCGGCAGTATATTAGGAGAAAAAATATCGCATTAGAAGTCTTCGAGGACAGAGAAAATGTACCATAAAACTAAGATTTTCTTTTTTTGATACAATTACTAGCCTTTGGCGACCAGCTATTCGCCCACGATATTAATAACAATAACAAATTGGGTAAAATCAATCATATTTTTATCACTTTAAAAGAAAAGAATAAAAACACTTATTTCTGGGATAACTATAATTTATTTCAAAAACAACAATTGAAATAATTCATTGACTGTGGCTTGTTGACAATTAATCCTTAACAGTTCATTTATTATTATTATTATTATACTTGCACTGTTTTAGATAGTCTTTGGTAAATATCACAATCTAAATCTGTTAATAGACATTTAGCAGACGATTCCTTTTCTGACATTTTATAACTGCTATCATTTTTATTTTGTTAAAATATTATTAAAAAGTAATAGCAAACGATTTTTTCTTCGATAAACATATTTTGTTAATATTATTTCGTTTATTTTTTGTATAATAGTTGAAGATCAATTGTAAACCTTCTGGAATCTGGCAATGTTTGTAAGATACGCTGTTAAGTTGAAAGAATAAACAAGCCGATGAAATTCTAAAATGCTTAGAGTATTATTTTAGTTTTAAGATGATCTGCATATAGTTTGAAGCTTAAGAAAACGGGTAGTTTTCTAGAAAGCATGCAAAAAGATAAATTCCAATAGGAAAACTACCTATTGCAATGATTCTCATAAGACTTCGGGAAAATTTCTGTAGATCTTTACCAATTATGGTCCCTGGAACTCAAAAGCACTCTTTGTTCAAAAGATATAATATGTGTGTAACGCGTTTGTCCATGTTATTTGTTGAACAGAGTAATTTGGTAACTAGAGTAATTTTGTTTGAATTTTAACTGTCTTGGAATATGTTGTTAGAAATGTAAAAACCTCGGACGAATATGTAAATGAGCCATATAGCTTAAACAGGGTGGAAATGTTAAGGAGTTGAAATTTTTATTTCGCTTTAACTTTCTTAATATTGAAAATAAAGAAATAAATAAAATTAGCTCACTTGTATTTAAAGTTTTCCGATAATTGCAACATCTCCGAAGTTAGGTGCAGAATAGTAATTTTCAAGTCGTAATTTTGATTGTTTCTAACATCAACAATTTATGTTGTCAGATAGTAATCTATACTTATAATAAAGCTCAATGTGTGTGTGTGTGTGTGTGTTGGCGCTCTACAGGTCAGGTCATTTGACATACAGCTATCAAATTTGGTACATGTATACCTTAGAGGTCGGGAATGTGCACCTGGGGTCCCTTTTTTTGAAATTTTAATTAGAATTTTAATTATTAGTTAAAAACTAACTTTCCCGCCAAAAAAATCTTCCATTTTCCCCACCGCCAACTTTTCCGCCAAAAAAATCTCCCATTTCCCCCACCGCCGACTTTCAGTTATTTTTTTCTCCCAACAGAATTGAGGCTAGGGTTAACATTTTTCGGCGGATTATTTCAAACGAATCTGTTTATTTTCTTAATGTTTTATGCATTTAAAATTAAACATTGTTAATTAATCCATGTTTCACATTCATTCTGAAGTACTTTTGAATTAAAATAACACAGAATAAAGGAAATTAAAAATGTATAATCTGCATAGCGTTACCCCAACTGGCGTAGAAAAATTCACGCACTTGCGTTAACGTAACTGGCGAAGAAAATTCACGCATGCGCATTGTTTTCTGACTGTTGACATGGCAACCAACGGATGATTTAAATTATTTTTAGGTTAGTTGCATGCTTTTTTAAGTAAATTGTATTTGTTAGTTATATATTTTTTGTATATGCTTATAGTTTTAAGTACATCGTTTTTTAAGTAGTTTTTTTTTAACCTATTTTCAATGATTTAAATTATTTTTAGGTTAATTGGATGCTTTTGTAATTAAATTGTATTTATGTTAGTTATATACTTTTTTGTATATGCTTATAGTTTTAAGTACATCGTTTTTTAAGTATTTTTTTAAACCTGTTTTCGACCGATTATTTTAAACGATTCATTTTATTTTTTTAGTGTTTGATGCATTTAAAATGAAACATTGTTAATGAATCGATCTGTTCATGATGAATCTGAGAAATTTTTGTTGACAAATTCTTGAGATATTACATAAATTAAGAAAGATATTCTTTAGTGCCCATAAGGTTTAAACGCTCAGTGACTCTATTATCAGTAATCATAGTATTAAAAAAATGCTTTGTTTCAGTAAAAAATATTATTATATTAATTGCAGATTAATCATTTACACTTTAATTTAAAGCATAATTTCTACGAGGGGTAACAGAAAAATAGAGAGATACATATCAGGCTATGACTGAAGGCCCTTATAATATTATGAGTGAATTATATGACTATCAAAATTTGAAGTTTTAAAATATTTTGCCGAAGAATCTATTAAAGTTGGAATTGCGTAAAATATTTAATGGTACGACCGGAGTTTAACCTCCTGCTTGGAGCAATTTTTAAAAATCGCCAACAACGACCTTGCGAAATGTTTAAAAGCAAAGGAGCAGATGTTCAATTATAGTGCATAATAAAGATTGCCAGCTTTGGAGCGTTATCGCAACTTGGCGAAGAAGGGGGTTAAACTCCGGTTCAACCTATTTAATTATTAAAATTTAAACGAACATTAAGATTGGCGAACCGGCTGGTCGCCAAAGGCGGCTAGTTTAGATATAAAGGAATCTACCTATAGGTAGGAGAATTTTTTTAATTCGATGAAAGATGCCGCCATCAGCGTTTCAAAATACCAAGAGCCTCAACTCGTTTCGAGTTCATTGGAAGGTTTTCTTCATAACATCGTCCGATTTTTATTGCTTGATCTTACTCAGAAAAAGCTAACGATTTTTTAAATTTGACAAATAAGACGCTCCGAAATTTTCACTCTGTACTGCAATGATTCATTTTAAACAAACTTTCAAACCAATTGCTTCATTTTACTTCCATTCATTATTCATTTTGTTTTCGTTCTTCAGTACCAAGCAGCAGTGGTTTATGATTGTTCAGATTTCAACCTTAACTAGGTAGCGTAGCTATTATTTTAAACCAATCCGTACCGCTTTAGTTCAGATGTATAACGAAGTTCATTACATGTTTTCTTAATTGAGAAGCAAGACATTTCACAAATGTCAGTCCAAAATTTTGATGCATATTTTCAGTTTTAGTAATCAAATCTTACATTGATTTTTTTAAAAAAATTATTGCGTTTTTTGAGTTTCGGTTATCATATGGATAACAAATACAGGGTGGTCAAAAAAACCTTCCCCTATATATGAAGCCCTAGTGGCCTATCCGCTGAACCAATCGAACCAAAATTTCAGACATGGTTGTTTGAAGGTATGCGCTGGAGATTGTGATGATTCTGAACAACGCAGAACTCACGGTTACGGTTACAGTGAGAGAATTTTGAAATTTTCGAATGGCAACACCCACTTTTTCCTTGCGCAAATTGATCAGCGTATTGAAAAACCACAAATGGCGTTGGAACGATTAGCGTGTGACGAAAATTGCCCCTGTAAAGCATTTGCAAAGAAAAGCATTATAAAGGACCAATGACAACACAGACAGGAAAGAGGAAAAAAAGTTTTTATTGGAATGGAAAGTTATAATTATAGGTTTTCAACGTGTTCACCTTCGCAGGCGACAATGCATTGCATTCGGAAGATTGTGGACAACAATGTCGAACGTAACATGAAAGAAGGAATTTGCATAACTTCACACGTGTTATGATATCTTGCAATTCTGGCACATCTCGTGGACCAGGCGTGTACACCTAAGATTTCAGACAACCCCAGAAGCAGAAATCCATAGAAGTGTGGTCGGGGGATCGCGAGTGCCACGAAACCGCAAAGTTATGAGAGATGACTCTATTACCAAAGTGTTGTTGCAGCACTGATCGAATACATTGGACGACGTGTGGAGGAGCCCCATCTTGCATCCATACAATGTCCCTAATAACATTTCTTTGCTGCAATTCAGGAATAACGGAATTCTGCAACTGTGTCAGAATTGCAAGATGCGATAACACGTTAAGTTATGCAGATTCTTCCTTTCATGTTACGTTCGGCATTGTTGTCCACAATCTCCCGAATGCAATGCGTTGTCGCCTGCGAAGATGAACACGTTGAAAACCTGTAATTATAACTTCCCATTCCAATAAAAACTTTTTTTCTCTTTCCTCTCTGTGTTGTCATTATTCCTTTATAATGCTCTTCTTTGCATATGCTTTACGGCGGCAATTTTCGTCACACGCTAATCGTTCCAACGCCGTTTGTGGTTTTTCAATACGCTGATCAATTAGTGCAAGAAAAAAGTGGGTGTTGCCATTCGAAAATTTCAAAATTCTCTCACTGTAACCGTAACCGTGAGTTCTGCGTTGTTTAGAATCATCACAATCTCCAGCGCATACCTTCAAACAACCATGTCTGAAATTTTGGTTCGATTGGTTGAGCGGATAGGCGGCTAGGGTTTCATATATAGGAGAAGTTTTTTTTGGACCACCCTGTACAATTACAATTACAGCCGAAAATTCATCGACGTCCTGAGCGTTAAATGGGGGCGAGTAAGAAGGAAGAAATAAGCAATTTTTTTATAACGAGATCTTATTTTAAAAATTTTTTTACTGATATTTATTACTTTATTAGCAACATTTATACTTTTAATTTTCAAGCAAAATTTTTTATCCGATTCGATATTAAGTTAATATTTAATTAGCCACATTTGGCAACCAACTAGTTCACCGCGATTTGTAGTAGCTAAAATTTTCAATCTACATTCATTCCTTATTCTATGTAGCTTTCTCTTAATGGCTCCCTCAGTAGAAGCATTTTTTAAATACCAGATTTTGATAGGCATGTAACACAAACTATTTTAAAAACCTTCACCGTTCTGCTTATTATACTATGCATCTCCCTAATTTTTTAATAATCTTACTTAAAATTTGAACTTTTGATTTGAAACGAAAGCGATTCAACTGAAACAAAAAAATTTCTGTTTGAAAGAATTAAAAAAATAAAAACACTTAATTTTTCTTATTGCTTACAAATGAGATTACTTGAGGTTACAAATGAGGTTTCAAAAAATATATTAAAAACACTCATTTATGTGGAACAGAAACTTACTCATTATAGAAAAATAAACCGTATCTTCACCAACAAGAATGGAAGAAAAATCCAGAATGAAATATTTAAAACAATAAAAAATCATTCGAGTATCTTTAAAACAGCGAAATATAATGTAAAATAAACTTAAAAATATCTTTACAGATGAATTAAAAAAAATTGTACAATAAAATTATCGTTAAAAAGATTTTTCGAAATTTTAAAATGTCTTAAAACTTATCTTTGTGCTAAGATATTTTCGGCAATTATGGGTAGGAAATGTCGAAATTTCACTATTTTTTAAGTAATTGACGAAATTAACAATTGAAAAAAAAAATCACTCCGACTTCAATATTCTCACCCTACAAAATATATCTGTGCCGACTTTGGTAATTTGTCCCAGTGAATTTCAAGACACATTTTCTTTCTTATTATTGATAAAAAATTAAACATACCTAATAGTTTAGTAACATACAGTGTCTCACAAAAGTGATGGGACACTTGTGCTTTAGAAAAGGAAACTGTAATAAAATAAATAAACATGTACAAAAATTTTTTGAGTGTGTTTCATGTTTAAAGTTAGTAACAATTATTACATAAAATACATTTTGTCAAAATATTAATTTAATAAAAATACAATTGTTTAGAACGGAGCAAAAAATGGCTCACATAAGTGATGGGACACTTACTTTTCCATTAAATATTTATCCAAAAATTTTACTTTTTAAAAGGTTTTAATATTTTGTTGGATTTCCTTTTACTTTTAAAACATGATTTAATCTTCTTCGGATGGATTCGACTCATTTTTTTGTGATTTCTGGAGTGATTTTACCCCATTTTTCTTGAAGCACTGCTTTTAATTGTTGTTTTGAAAAAATGGTGTGTTTGCGAATTCTTGATTCCAATTTTTGCCAAATATTCTCTATGGGATTTAAGTCTGGAGATTGTGGTAGTGTTTTTATTATTTCAGGACAGTTATACAGCAGCCACAGTCTAACGTTCAAAGCAGTGTGCTTCGGGTCATTGTCCTGGTAGAATTTAAAATCGTTATGAAGGTTCAATTTTCGTGCTGAAAATTTCAAATTTTGCTTTAAAATGTCAATATACTTGTACTGATCCATTATACTGTCAATAAAAACAAGATTACCAACTCCAGCGGACGACATACACCCCCATACCATAACTCTTCCTCCACCATGTTTTACTGTTGGCACCAAGTTCTGTTTACGAAATTCTTTCCTGGGTTTTCTCCACACCAAGATTCTACCGTCAGAACCAAATATATTAAATTTGCTCTCATCAGCAAATATAACTTTATTCCAGTAATCAGAATTCTTATTTATGTTAGATTTTGCGAAAGCTAGTCTGAGTTTTCTGTTCTCTTCACTTACGAAGAATTTTTTCCTGGCTACTCTATCGTGATATCCAGCAGATCGAATTACCCTTTTAATAGTCTCAGGATTAACAATTATTCCATATAATGCTTATAAATCAGCAGCAACTTTAGGAGCACTCTTTCTTGGATTTTTTTTAATATTTCGAACGATAATTCGCTTTATTCCATTGGATAGCTTTGATGGTCGACCAGGTCTTCTTTTATCCTGAATATGATTCTTTTTATATCGTTTAATGATATTGAAAACTTTAGAATAACTCAAGTTAGCTGTTTCAGCAGTTTTTCTAATAGATTTTCCACGTTCAATATGCAAATTAATAACTCATTTTCGAATTTCAGACGAAGTTTCTTTTTGTTCAGCATTCATGGCTGCACATAGCTAAAAAACACAAAAATTCCAAAACAAACTGGAGAGAAATACTGCAGACGATTTTATAAATTATTGCCAATTGCTTTTGAGTAAAAATAAAACCACCAAAAATATTTTTATTGCTTATTTCAGACAATTTTTGTTGCATATCTAATGGGTCCCATAACTTATGTGAGCTATTTTTTGCTCCGTTCTAAACAATTGTATTTTTATTAAATTAATATTTTGATAAAATGTATGTTATGTAATAATTGTTATTAACTTTAAATATGAAACACACCCAAAAATTTTTTGTACATGTTTATTTATTTATTTTATTAGTTTCCTTTTGTAAAGCACAAGTGTCCCATCACTTTTGTGAGACACTGTATAATAACAAACAGTAACAAAACAGTATCCTTTTTTTTTTATTTTTGCTCTATTAAAGTATATAAGGTTACTTTAACTATTAAGGGGCTGCGGTGACCTATAACAAAGCTCAATAGACAATTAAAAGTCTAACCCCTGAATGATTTAGTTTAATATTAGACACAAATCTTATTTATGTTTAAAAGTTATGTATTAAAATTCATCAATGTGTCGCTGCGTTTTTGAATAATGGCATTTAAATGTGAGCTAATAGTTCCTCTTTCCGGAAGCGTAGGTCACTCTAGATTAGTGTTTCCCAAAGTGTGGTACGCGGACCCCCAGGGGTACAACAAGAGTTTGATGGGGGTACGATTGAGGCGAAAGTCAACCCCCGGAAAATCACGTGACTCTGTCCAAAATGAAAGAAGGTCCAATCAGCTATCTTGAGGAAAGGTTCTGAACAGATTGTTTAAACTTAGACATGAACTTCAATGTTACCTTAATGATAGATTTGAGTTGAGAAATTGTTTACATGACTGGAAATGGCTTTGTAAACTAACATATTTAACAGATATATTATCTGTTTTAAATTGCCTCAACTTATCGTTACAAGGCAAAGAAATGTCATTGTTTCACGTTCAAGATAAAGTGAACGCTACCATCGCAAAACTAAATTTATGGCAAAAGAGAGTTGGAGAGTAGTGGAGAAGTAGACTCGTTTCCCTCTCTTCTTGAGTTTATAACAAGTTCGACTACTAAAATGGATGCCGATACTCTGAAATGCATAACACAGCATTTGGTGAGTTTGCAAGTGGGCTTGAAAAACTATTTTCCTGATTTAAACAAAAATATTGAAAGGATAAGAGATCCGTTTAACATTGACACAGCGTCCATGCCAGAAGATTTGACGCAAGCAGAAGAGCAGTTGTTGGAATTGGCTTCAGACGGACTTTTGAAAATTAAACATAGGGACATCATTCTGGTTACAAATGCAACATGTGTATCCAGTCTTAACAGAAAAAGTTCTGAAATACATCTTGCCTTTTCCAACTTCATATTTATGAGAAATTGCTTTTTCAGCATTTGTAGAGATTAAGTCGAAAAAAACTAACAGACTATTGGACGTGGAACCGCATCTCAGATTAAAATGAATAAACAGGGAACCAAATTATGACGATCTGTCATTTCAGCACAAACCATTTCATCCTTCTCATTGATCCAAATAAATGTTACAATACAACTTTATTTATATTTTATTATGAATAATTTTATTTTTCTTTTCTTATTTTGTGTATGTCACAAAAAATATATTTATATATATATTTGATTGTTATTAAAATACATCCATTTTTTTGACGAGGGGTACACATATTTAAATTTTATGAGTGATATAACTTGAAAAATATGTTTTTCGAACTCAGGGAGATCTGAA
Source organism: Argiope bruennichi (assembly GCF_947563725.1). NCBI lineage: Eukaryota > Metazoa > Arthropoda > Arachnida > Araneae > Araneidae > Argiope > Argiope bruennichi. The sequence goes on from NC_079156.1 coordinate 114,400,326, forward strand.
AAGTGGAGATTCGTCAAGTTTTCGTTCGAGTTATTTTGACCATTACAATACTTTCTTACTACTTCGTTTATGAAAAAGTAAAAAAGTTGACAGATTTTGTTCAAATTTGAAAGAATGTACATTTTTGTCATAAAAAAATTATACTAAATCAATGCTCGCGTTTGAATGCATTCGATAGTCGCAATTGTAAATATATTTCTGATTTGGAGATTTGTCAAAATTTCGGGTCCTTTCTTTACCAATCTCGCTACACTTTTTTTGCATAGGAGTTAAGTTATATTAACGTCCCATTGTAAAGCAACACTAGGGCTATTTTGGGACGGACCTCGTAATTTTGAACCGCGGTCAGATGACGAGGACGACACCTGAGCTGGCACCCCCCTCTCCACACCAGCAGGAGGACGTTTGGCATGACGGATTTAACGTGCAACAGACCCCCTTACGCAACGGTTCTTCGGTGGAATCGGGTCTTGAACCTGAAATCCTACGGCTCACAAGCCGAGATCTTGCCACCGTGGCCTCATTTTGCATAGAAGAAAGTGAAAATTCTTGCAGGGGTGATTGAAGTTTTCTCCTCCAATATCATTACTCCAAATTATAAATAAATGGTACCTAAAATGCAATTTTAATAAGTTTTATGAACAAAATACGCTTTCGTGTAAGCTATTTTTATGTTAAATATAATTGAAACTTCATTTTTTAAATTCAGTTCTATGTAACGATTTTAATAATTTATGTCATTGATAAATCTATCTTGTAATCCAGATAGATGAAAAATATGAATGTAGAAAACCTACAAATCTCTTCTGCAATTCCAAATAAATATTGAAACAATTTGGATCGGTTTTAGGTTTGATTGGGGAAGATAGTTACAACAGTCGGATAGGTTAAGGCTTTATTAAATTAAACTATTAATGATTTTGGAGAGAGGATAACACATCCAAATATTGGACTGCTTCACCATAAAGTTTATTAACAAAGTACAATGCGTTTTTTTAATATTTTTCTAATCAAAATATTGTGGGAAACAGGAAAATTCGAATAGCAAACAGCAGCAAGACCAAAATCTACCAAATTCAGCACAAATATATTTTGGAGGCTAAAAATATGCATCCCGAAGCAATTTTTTGAAATTTTTATTTTAATAAAGTAAATTTTAGTTTCTTTCAAAAATATTATCACACAATAATAAATTGTTTTAAAATGAAAATAAATAAATAAATTTGTTTCGTAAATTCTTTTTCCTAATTTTAATTAGTATAAAATCATTTTTTTATATTATTTGCAACAATACTACCCATAGTTATAATGAAGTGAAATTAGTTTCATTAAACTTTTCATCGTATTCTTTCCTCTGATATAAAACTATCCTGTTTTTGTAAACAGAGATATAATTTGTAAGATTATCTCTTTTGTTGTAATAACACAAACCATTTTCATTATAAGTATGAAATTGTGTTGCATCAGTTTATTTTTACTGGAAAAGCAGTTTTGACAACTATTTTTTCCATTAATTATGATCTATAAATCTTAACTACAAATTTAAAAATTTTTCCCGAACAGCACAATTTTTGCTGGAATAAAACTGCCACATTGAAAGTTATCAAAATTAATATTATGAACAAAATTAATATTATTATTAGTCTTAACAATATTTCATTGTTAAATATTATGTAACATCATGAACACTATTAATCTTAAGAAATATTGTAAATATTTCATTGTTGTAGATTATTCTAGTACAAAAGTGAATTAAATAGCATGATTTTTAAAAAATATATTTTAATAATTTATGAGAAAACTTAGCATTAATCAGTTACTATTTCGGCATTTTCAGTCGAGCAGTGAGAAATGTTTACTAAAATTTATTAAAAATGCTCAAATTGACTGAAAATAAATTTTTTGTACTTTAGATATAGGAGTATCATACAAGGGTTTACACAAGAGGGGAAAAAACATTTTTATGTACAAAGGCTTAAAGAAAATGCCATGCCAATTGGCCCATTTATAATATATATTTAAATGATTCTTTTTTTTTTTTTTTTATCTTACATGGAAGAGTTTGAACTGGATTTAATTATTGTCTGGAAGTTTTGAATACAGAAATACTTCTCATATTTTGAATTTCACAATTGAACCTAATTTCATGTCAGTCAGTACTTTCTTATATGCCCTGCATGACTTGGAAAAAAGAATGTGGCAATCTGCAATGAAATCACCATTTATGTGGAACAAATGCACATGTATCGGGTTTCTAATAAGGTCAGGTTCTCATCCATACATTTGTAAATGAACATTAAAAAAAAAAAAAAAAAAAAAAAAAACATGCTTTCAATATATAGTAAAACTTTTATTCTTTTTGAACAATTTACAAAAATTAATTTTATATACAGTAACTGTGAAAAGTTTTGTTTTACAGTGCTTCGGGAAAGAAGCAAATCAACAAAACAAAGGCTTAAAAAATGAATACTAAAATTCTTTCAACAGCAAAATTCACTTGAATAAATACTAAGAAAATCATTGCAAAAGATAATGCAACATTTTCAGATTCTTATAGCATATCACTAGAAAATATTTACACAGAAAAATCCAAAAAATGCAATACGAATCAGGTAAATAAATTAGATTTGAGATCACAAATCAATTTTCCAAGCTTTCTAGAAACTTCTGTTACATAAGATGCCCAGATAAATTACATATGCACAAGTACAGTTCTCAGGACTATTTACTGTATGTTTCTTGGGATGAGTCTTTTGTAATATAAAACTTTTTTTCTTCACTCAATTAAAAACTTACCTCAGTAATTTTTTATATGTGAAGATAATTTGCTTAAAAATAAATAATACACAAACTGCTTTTACATAGGTTTAGAAAGACTAATTCAATTTCTAAGTTGCACTTGAAACTTTCTGTACACTACTGTTATTAAGGCACAGTGCTCATAAAATAAGCATTTCTTAAAAAGAATTTATGCTTTCATGAAATAACATGCAGTTATTATTTTTAAATGTGAATAGATTTAAAATATGAGTTTATGTAGAGGTAATAAAGTTAATTATTATCTCTCCATAGCTGAAGTCCTTTCTCTGAAAAAAAGAGGGAGGTATTAGGGGACAAGATTTTAGACTTTGGAGACAAGAGTCATATCAAATTAAGTCAAAATTACTTATTAATAAAAATATCATAATACATTAGACTAAGAAAATTTTTTTAATGCAACACACTGTACAAAAAAAAAAAAAAAAAAAAAAGGCTAGATTATTTTTTTTCAATAAAAAAAATTTATCATAATCAGATTTTTTATTAGAATTTTCAATCCATCATTACTAATTTTATAAAGAAATTATAAATATATATTGGAGAACAATTTTCCTTCGCGTTTTAATCGTTAATAATACCTGGATTTCTTTTCAAAAATATTTTTATTTAATTATTTTGTAAATTCTGGAATTTCCGAAAGAAGCCTATTAGTTCTACAGTCTCTTTCAGTATTTCTGTCAACAAAGAATTATATGAAATTGATCGACATTTTATTATTCATATAGACATTTCAGCTATCATTTTTATATTATTTTTTAAATTTATCTTCTTTCTTAAGGAATACAAGATTTCTAAAAATAAAAATTGTAAGAGGAAGAGTTCAAATTACAGTAATATTGAGAATATTTACCAGCATAATAATAGCAATCGTAGGGGGGAAAACGTGCAATAGAGAAGGCAATAAAGCAGGGAAGATGGAGGGGGGGGGGGGGCATTATCAAATCAAGGGACTTCATAAAAATATCATTTATTCTTAGAATGCATACAGCAGGAAAATGTGTAAATACTTCTCCCCAAATAGAAAGAATAATTTGGTATATTAATCTGCAAAGGTTGCCAATGAGATAATATAATGATCATTATATTATTATCAGAGTTTTAAATATAAAATAAATTCAAAATTTTCTTTGAACCTGAACATTGTTTATATCCAAGAAACTTTTATAAATTGAAAGAATTTAAAAAGGATCTCCAATTCAATCATATGTTTATTTTTTAAATTTTGCTTTGAGCAATTTATTTTCATTAAATATTGAAAATTAAGGATTTCACTTTCTATCTTATAACTATTAATGTGAATTTGTATCATCAAGTTACAACATAACTTTCAACATGCAGGCCAGAAGAAATCAGATATTTCCTGAAAATTCTATATTTTCAGATATTTCTCAAGGAATAAAGCAAGAGAAATTATTTCTTTTATTTTTAGGCACAAGAGCATGGCTCTGTTTCTAAAGATATATTCCTGCCAAGTACTATTCTTTCCTTAGCAATCAAATACAGTACACTCCGGAGTAACTGGCTTAATGTGGCGTAAAAGTAAGCCGGATAACAAAGAAGCTGGATAGGCCGGAGTTTTATGAATTCATTTTTAAGTTCCCATAGCAGAAGACAAAGTTTTTTACACAAAAACTCACTGTTATAATATGTATTTTCTCACTTCTTACTGAGTACTAAACCCTCCATGTATCTTAAGCCATGTAGAATGTTAACACGGTCCAGTGAATCATAGAAGTAGTTGCTGGTTTTTGCTGTTGGATGAGAGTCTAATTGCTGTATAATGCATAATTTCTCCTCCATAGTCACTACAGCTTTTTTTCCTGTTCTCACTCATTTTGGTACACTTTAAAAAACAACAACAACATTGAACATACCCCAAGAAAAATTTACGAATACTGTGCAGTTAAAATTAGGAACATCAGCAAGAATTGAAGTCTGTTACACACTGACGAAACAATGAACAACGAGCAGAACACTGCTCTTTTCCTGTCACAACTTGTATTTTGCACACGACAAGCAAGAGGATCGTAGCAAACATACATTTCCAATGCCTTCCTCATTTCATTATGGCAAAAGAAAGCTAGGCCGGATAATCAGGAGTGTACTGTATATCCATAATGATGCAATGACATAGTGGTTAAAGCAGAGACTGATTGGTATAAGGGAGGTGAAATCATAATATCCTTCATTGGTATAGAAGTTATAGAAGTCAAAATATAAATTAAAAAAAAAAAAAATATTAGTAGACCATCTGTAAAAAAAATATTTAACAACTAAAAACAATTAAAATTTCTAACACATAATATTAGCAAAACAACCATCTGAAAACATTGAAAATGAATACAAAAACATGGGAAAATATATGTGAAATTATCCAAAGAAATTTCAAAGTAATAAGTATGGATCTGCCCATAAAATGAAATAGTATTTTAAATCTTAAAAAGGTTGCGATTAAAACATAGGATTTCACATTTGCATTTATAATATCTATTATTAAATAAGGATAACAGCACATATAAAGAAAAACAGCAGAAGTTATATTGAAAGATTTCCTGAATAATAAATGTTTTTACTCATCTAAGTACAAACAATCTCCAAAATTATTCTGCATTTAGTAGAATAATAATGAATGCACCTTTTCAAAAAATATACAATAAAAGATAGAAAATGCTAGGATATGTGAAACATTACTAAAAACGTCATTTTATAGAGTGACATACAATTTGAAAAATTTATACCAGACTATAATTCATTCCACACATTATGAAAATATTGAAATTGCAAGTAATAAATCCCACTGCATTATAGTTTTTCTATTATATAAATAATGCTATATCTTCATATCAAATCTATTTGTTTTCTACTTTATGATTCATTAATATTATAATGATTTTATTTAATAGAAAACAATCACAGTAGTATAGCCACAATACATATTTAAGCTTAACAAGTAAGCATTAGATCATCAAACTAAGTATGACAGCAGAAGAGAAAGCTCAAGAAAGGCACATTAGTTAAAAATCAATTAATTGTTAAAATAGCAAACCATAAAACAGCTGAGATCAAGGGAAAAACAACGAAGTTCATCCATAATATTAAAAAAAATCCTGAAATTTAAAAGGTTACAATGTATAAAATGCTGCATGGTTAAAAAACCCAAGTCCAACAGGTAATCAATTTTCTTATTCAATTAATAGAAATTTAAAGCATTAGCATTTAGAGAGAAAATAACTTTTTAAAAAGTTTGTTTTTATAATAAAACAGTAACAAGCAATTTTTAATAAAATTGCATCTAAATAACGCCACAGTTTCAGCCAGTTCACATAACAAAAGAAATAAACAAGGTTAAAATAACTAAATTAAAAAATTTATAACATGCATCTAAATTTTGTTCAGAGCTTTTTTTTTAAGCTTCAACTATTAATTGCCATCCAACACTCAAAGATTTGCCATTCACATAGAACTTCTTTTAAGATACAGTTTCTTTAATTTTACATTTAGGGCAATGGCAACAGTAAGTAATCGTAAACAGAAGATCCTTTGCTGGAACGGCATTCTCCAACTTTTCCCTACGAAGAAAGGGTAAAGGTCAACAAGGGACCACTTTAATGCACCTTTCGAACAACAAAATAACCATGTAAACTAATATGAATGAACATAAGATTATTCGAATGTTACAGATCATAAAAAAAGTAGAAAACCATACTGACCCTATATTTGTAATTAAAGAGTCTAATACTTCACAAAATATCTATTAAAAGAAATAATGCATGTTGTGTACGACAGGAAAGAAGCATCTATTTTTAAAATTTTGTCCACTTTTTTTGTTAGAAAAACTAGTAACAAAAATATAACCAATTTCATGAAACTAAAGTTTTCATTTTGCTAATTTTGTTAAAAAGAATATCAAGCATGTACATATTCCCATGCCTGTTTTATAAATGGCAAAGCATCATAATACCTACTTTAAGTTATTTAAATACAGCTTTTTGTGACTTAAGGGGACAGTGGACTTTGAAATAAGCAAAATTGGATGAAAAAAGTGCAATTTTATTTGTATCGTTTAATCGCCAAAATATAGGTTTATAATGAACTAAAATAGTGTTATATAATGTATTCTTCATTAAAATAAATAATTGAAGGGTTAAGAGGAAAAAATGCACATGTTAATGACTTTTCTCAAAATATTGTAACTATATTTAAATATCTTTAAAATGTTCCAGGTGTCTTAATCTTTGAAGAAATTAGATGAATTTGATAATAAAGATTTTAGTCAAACATTAAAAGAAAATGGAGTATGCATTTTATGTTTCGAGTTTTTTTAGCCAGTTAAAAGCCAATTTTAGCTTAGGGAAACAGAAAATTCTTTAAATATGCATGAAAATATTTCTAAAAAATTAGCCTTTAATTGGAATTACAAAACCATACATAGTTTTGTTCCAAATAAATTTACATTGAATAAAAAGGGGGAAAAAAGGCTTGGAATATTTTAAATTTTTTTTTTGTTTTAAAATGTTTTTTTAAAAAAGAAATTTGACATATTTATATTTTAATACAAATGCATAACAAATTTCATCACCCTAACTGAATAATTCCCAAAAGTGTCTAATCGAGTCTACTGTCCCCCTAAAATTGTTTCATTTAAATAAATTCAATATAGTTTCCATAAAATCTTTATGGAAATTGACCTACATAAGAAATATCTGCATGATGAAATACAAATGTTAATGTGTAAGTTTTGACTTAAAATTAGCTCTATAACTGAAAATGAGATTTCAAAATGCTTTATTCATTTAATGCATGCATCAGAAAGGTATTAATTGGAAAATACTGCAATTCAGAATTAATCTTATACAGAAAGACTTAGCCTATAAACCAAAAGTACTTTCATTTTCTACAATTTTAAGTTTACATGCAAGCATACACAGAAAATCAAGTTTTAAGAAGAATAGATCAGATGATCAATTTCAAGCATATGTAATAAACTGAACTATGCTTAAAACGGGGCTATTTTTCTCCAAAAATCACACAGATTAAATTATTTTATGAAAAAGTGTAAAATATATACACATTTGAAAGCTCTGCAATGGCCATTTTCCATTGCAAGCAAAAGAAATGTTTTCTATTTTTGTACGTACAGTAAAAATTATAATAATTCATTTTTTTTTTCTGATGCAGTGAATTGTAATATTTCTGATAATAAAAACACTTTAAAATTTTTTAAACATACAATTTAAGTTTGTACTGATCTTATTTTTTAACACTTTTTCTGAAGGCAATTTTCTTACTATTGCTAAAAAGCAATTGAAAAAACAAACTACTCATTAATTTATTGGCAATTGTCGAGGAATGATAATGTCCATTTCCCTTTATATTTGTTAAAATGAATGTTTCATTTGTTAATGGTTACAGTTTCTTCATCAATTCAAATCAGTGCTTCAAAAATGTAAATATTTATCAACAATATTTTTCTTGAAGTGAAACGTTTATATATTTTTCTAAACTCAGGAAAACTAGTCGAAATAGCATTTGGGATTAAAAGACTATGTTTGTGGGGAAAATGGCTATTCCCAATTAGTAAGGGAATGATTAACTGCTTTCACATGTTGTTTTTGAGTATATACTCAGTTCATTTTTATTAAAATTCCAATGTGAGAGATATGTAAAGAATAAATTTGAATGGCTAAGAATTCCTCCAGGTCAAAGCAATTAATGTGACTATCCTTATCGGCTGTTTTAAAAATACATCTAGGTGCTAGATCCTTAGAGGCAGCAAAAGTATCTGCTTAGAAATGATTTACTGCACACAATCATTAAAAATAATGATTCCATAATACAGTATCTATTTAATAGATAGAAGACATATTTTTATAACTAATACTTTTTTATTAAATGGAAAGAACAATGTTCCAATTTGTACATATAAACCGATATTTTAACAAGTGTGTTTCTATATAAGAATAATTCCGTACAATAATGGAGTTGGATATAACCAATAACTTTATAGGTTATAATGTTATTATTTTTAGTTATATTTTAAGTGTATGCAATTTTAGATAAAATAAGAACAATTTGAGACACAACAGGCATGCTGTAACAAAAATTTGGAGAAATGCAACATTAGACTCTCCCACCCCCTCCTCAAAGCAGTTATTTTTTTAAGACATGCATTTTAGACTAGATTCCCTCCAACAGCACGATTGTGTTTAATTAAACTGAATAATTTTTTTAATAATTTTTATTTTTGGTATACATCAATTAAATGAATCAGAAATCCATATTAAAAAAATGATGTATTTTAGCAAAAACTGTGGCATTTTAAAATATTGTTCAAGAAATTAATGTATATCACATTAAGCTTAAAAGTCTTGAAATTTACTAGTTATTTTCTCTGTCAGTTTTATTATTTCATTTATTAAAATATACACAAGCTAATACTTATTAAAATATATTACACACTCTAAATATTTAAAACATTAGAAATAAAAAATTTGTTTTAAAATAAACAAAATTTAAAATCCTTTTTTCAATAATTACATAATAATTATATCACATTCTTAGAATTCATTAATATATTACTTTTCAATGCATACATCAAATCGAATAAGTTTAAGAACAAATAAAATAAATTCAATGACAAGTAATTGGACTTCAGAATTAAATTCTTGACAGTTTTGTACAGAACTTTTACCTTTTATGGTATAAAAACACTACAAATAAATAATTAGTCATTTGTTAAAAACATGCAAAAGAGGTGATGATAAAATTTTTTTTTATCAAACATACATTTCAAAATTACTGTTAAAATGATAAGGAAATACAGTCATAACATTTCTATAAATATAATGCACCTATATGAATTAAAGTAATGCTAAAACAAAAGGATACTGCAGAAATATATACAACCTGCATGCAGTCACTAAATAAATTAGAAGGCATATCCATGGCTCATATTTTTAAGTCATAATTCTTGAAAGTTTACATAATTTTAAGATTAATTATGACATATGTTGTCCTACAAAAACTCTACTTAACCACTTAAAATTTTTTTATGACATTCTGCAATTATATTGAATTTTTAAAATATATATTTATGCTATTTTTCCCTCTTAGAATTATATTCTACTGAATAAAAAGGTTCCCGATTCTGTGTATTTGATTGCAATCTATTAAAATGCTGATAAAATGTTTTAGCTCTCAATTTTTAGAATTAACAGCAGATTTTAAAACTAATATTTTTAAAAAAATATTCATTTAATTTTAATGTAACTATTATAAACAGAAGATGACAAACTGATAACATTAATGTCAATTTTTTGGAACTTGAATTTTTGTTTTTAATGTATATAGGCATTATGAACCATAGATGTTTCATATATTGCATAAATTCTCATGATGAATATATCATGAGTAAACTTTCAAATTTGATGATATACTGTTGGGAAATAAAAACAGACAAATTACAGAAAGAAACAAATAATCCTTGGATATTTTTCAAAAGAACCAATCTCTAGATCAAAACAAAAATTCATAAATGGCTAGGACACAAGAATATTACCTATTGCGTTGTAAAAGATACTGTACTTTTCCATTACTTGTGACTCTTTTACCTAAGATACAGACATCACGACCCTTGGATTTTTGACTTAAATAATCTTTGGCGTCAGAAAACATCTCACTATTATTCTTCTGGAGCAGTGATCCAGAATGGGGCAGTTTTGACAGTTTATGGTTGTCATTCTGGATTGCTTTGGAAGAAATGTTCTCTCCATTATGTCTCCGCTTACGAGACTGAGAGTTTGTGCGATTTGTGGAGCTTCCCTTACAGGACTGGAGAAATGGGTTGTTTCCTGAAGTGAAGTCTGGTGGGACGGGTATGAGGGAGTCCAGCAGCCCCCAACGGGCAGATTCTTCTCGGAAGGAAGAAGTATTGGTGCGCTTTACTCTATGTTTGGCTTTATGAATTCCATTTTCATTGTATGGATGGCCACCACGGCATTTGGAGACAATATCCTACAGTAAGCAAAGTATAAAGCTACTCAGACAGATAATCGCAAAACAGTAAACTGAAAATGTTAAGGCAGTCCACAGAGACAGCTATAAATGTAACAACAAAAATTACCAAGAATTTATATTTAATCTCAAAATTAAACATGTCAAATGAAATAAATAAAAATGTTTTAAATGCAAGAATAAATTAATATAAAATGATATACATAAAAATAAATAAATGGAAATTGGAATGGAATCCCTTAAGTTCATTTAAATAAGAAGTGAATACAATCCTGGTTTTTGCAGCTAAATCTTTCAGGTAATTTTAAATTTTGTGCAACAAAATATATTATGGAATTATAAATAAAGGCTTAAGAAAGTTCAGGGAATTTTTTTTTTTTTGAAGAAACCATAACATTACAAATATATGTCGAAATATAATTAAAAACTTGCATTATTCTTGAAAAGCTTTTCAACTGCACATGAAGAAATATAAAACATGTCTAAAATAAATATAGAACTTAGCTGCTAAATTTAGATTATTACAAAAAAAAAAGTTTTTTTTAAACAAGCAAGAATTTTAACTATGTGCATGTCAATGAAATGCTAATAACATTAATCATTCAAAGCGAGTGAATAGCATTTATTTCTTTATAATACTTATTTCCATTGCAAATGATTCTTATTTATTCTTATGGCTTCTATTCTTCTCTTACTGGTTATTTTGAATTGGTTACATATATAAAAAAATATAGTCTATAGGACTTCAAAATTTTTTTTTGGAACTAAAAGTGATTAGGGGGAAAAATAAAATTGGCAGTTTAGAATTCTTAAGAAAAGAAAAAATTACTAATAAGATAAAAATTAAAATTTAACTAAGCACGACTAAGTATAATTATTCTATCAAATTAAAATAAGCTTAAACTTTTAATTTTTAGAAATATAGAAATCAGAATTTTTTTAAAACCAATTGCTGAAGCAAATTTAATATGTACATTTTAAAGTATATTTTTAAAGCAAAAATATATTGTCATGAAATCCTTTTTATGAGCATTAACTCACTTTTGAACGAGATTGAGTACTTGGATGTAGTTTTGCTCTCGATTTTCCATTTTTGGTTGTTTCTTTTGTACCTTTAGATCTGTAAGATAAAAGACACAATATTGTTTTAGATTTTAATGCTGAAATATTCAGAACAATTGTTAAGCATTAAAAAAAGAGCAATCATCTATATTTTCAAATATTATACTTACAAATGGATTCCCAGTTAAACAATTTCATTAACCATCTTATTCCTAAAATCATTTTAGTTCAGGTACATTAAAATACTAGAATGGTCAAATTTCTCTTTCACATACAAGAAAAATTCCTCATCATCTCAAAAGTGGCTATGGCAGCCCATGTTTTTATGTCACCCCGTTTAAATGACAGCTTGAAGTATCAGAAAATCTCCTTGTCCCCAAATACATCTAGGTGGTTATATCTTACCAATAAAGACCTTGTGGTAGGTATTCTGTCAATTGCACTTAATGAAAAAGGGAGAAAATTTTGAAATGACATCCAGGTTCTCAAACATCTGCCATATTAAAAAAAACATCATTTGAGTCTTTTCAGTATTTACAGTTAAAAAATTACATTTTTTACAGCCCCCCATAGTGTAAAAGTGACAATTAGTGAATTTTTTAAAAAAAATATCTATCAAGGAATGCATACACACAGTTTCACACTTTTATCTATAAAATTTGAAGAGATACACTTATTTTTAAATTTAGAGGGACCCATCACAAATTTTTAAAGAAAATGTTAAAAAATGCAAAATTATTCAAAACAGAAAAAACTACATTATGCAAATTGTGTAATTGTACATCATTACTTATTTGCTCAACAACGCACATAAAATTATTCACTTTGATTAAATGATATTAGCAACATAATTAGCAGCATTTTATTAAGATAATAAAAATTTGAGAAATTGGACACTCAATCCTATGAGTTCAAACTGTCCTATTCGACAAAGATGCTTTTAGGTGAATTGCTAAATTTTAGGGATGAAATATGTCTTGAGAGTAGGTGCGAACATGTTCTCTTGGGGGGGGGGGGAGAGGAGGAGGAGGAGCCTTACTCCTGACAATAATTGATATGTTTTATCAAGTTATTGAAGGGATGAAAAGAGTGGATGATAGATAGTAACTAAAGAGATGAAATACTTATCATTACAGGAAAGCCAAATTTAATAAAAAGATTGGAATTTTCTGACATATTTTATTATGACTGTAATAAATCAGCTTTTATTCGGGTTTTTTTTATGGATAAGACATTAAAAGTTCTGCAGCAAAATTATTTATTCCATCTTTAATTTTTATTGGTTTGATTTTTTTTTTAAAACTGTCAACTTATATATTTCTGATAATCAAATTAATTTTGAATTAACATACTGGATAAAAACATAGAAAACATTTTTTGTATAGGAAGAGAAATATATAAAGTTCAAGGTATTGTACTTTTTTGTAAAAATGGTCAATAATCTAGCATAAAATATCCTTAATCTTTCAACAACAAATTGAAAAACAATGCATAATCAGAGAAAAGAAAAATATAAACAAAGCCTAACAAATATATATATTGTATTTTGTGCAATAAATGTAACTTTCTACATCTTTGTCAAGTTTTGAACTTGTTTTCCCATCTCTCCTGGCCGCATATTCATTCAATAAGGAATTAATAACTGAATAAAAGCAACTTATATAATCAATTGGTAAATGCTTACTTTTTGGACGTTAGGATTTGATACGCTCTCTCTTTCACTAAAAATTCCCAAACAACAACATCATTTTGAACTTTAGCTGCTGAAGGTTGAACGGAAGGGGCTTCTGGAGGAAGTTTTTGTCTTAAGCCAAAGATATTTTTACTTTTCTTTATTTCTCGACCAGATTTGAACCTAAATAGCAATAAAAATCTTATACATAAATTGCAATATTTATTTAATAGGTATAAATTCTTTTTGCATTCTTCTAAAAGTCCAAGTTTAAAACTAATAAAAGAAAATCAAACTGACAGAATGATAAAGTATAGATTTAAAATGCTGATTTAAATATAATTCTTAACATAGAAAGTAAACTTTAATACTTTGTATTTAGAATTACTATTTTAAAGAAAATAATACAAGTGAGAAACTTTGTATATATATGACTTAACATTCATATCATGTACATCACATATACGATATATTGTTTTCTATTAGAAAAATACTGATGAAGAGGAAATTAGATGATGCAAAATGCATATAGTTAAGTGATTAAATTTAGATATTTCTAATTAAAAGTACACTATTTAAATACCATGATTAACTTTAAACAAGAACTAGGCAAAGATAATTTTTTTAGCATTAAAAAAACTTCTTTATAGAATGCAGAATTTTTCAGAAAAGTATTTAATAACATTACAGTTTTAAGTAGCTTTATAACTTAAAGAAAGTAAAACTTTCCTCTGCCTGAATAGTTTTACAGCATGCTGTCTTAATGCCAAATAATATTCACAGAAATAATTTTTGAAATAGTCTTAAATATAAATTAATAGCAACTCATTAGAACAGAATCTAAGTAAATGTTTAACTTGTAACTAGAGATGGGAATCAGAATGACTCTGCATTGTTCATAAGTTCTTATTATCACATGAGCTTTTTTTATCCTTGAATATAATCATCTCCTCAGTACCTTCAAGTTGTTTTTTAAGCATATGTCGGCAAAAGTCTATGTATGAACATGTGCATGTAAGTGAGTTATTCTTTTTCAAAATTATTGCTGTTATTTATTGAATCTGAAACTCCACGTTGCTTTTCATTTGAATAATGTAAAAAAACTTAAAATAATATTTTAAAATATTGTGTTCTTCATTTTTGTTTGCTATATTTATTTTAACAATTAATATTAGTGTAATTCTGTAATATCTAAATGAAGTAAATACTCATTAAAAGATTGTTTAGGTTTTTTTATAACATCTTTTCAATATTTTTGGTAATACACGATTTCCAAAATAAATTCCAACACTGTTTAAAAAAGACAAAAACAATGGAGTCCCTCGGACTCCATGTCACTGGCTGTGCAAGGAAATTCACGCCTCCAGTTACGAGTTAATCTCATGGAAAATTATTTTTAAATACCTAATCTTGAAAACAGTCTTGATAGATATATTTTTTATAACTGGTTGACAATTTAAAAATCTTATCAGTTTAATAAAGTAGTCAAAAACCTTAACTACTGATCATATTAAGCACATAGATACTTGTATTTAAATAAAACTATTACATTATTGCAAATCATATCTTTGGAATCAAAACTAACCTTTTGCTGTTTTTAAGTAAAGCTTCCAAAATTTTATTTCGCCTTTCCATAGATTTTACTGAAGCAGCCTATAAAGTAATATTAATGAATACAGAGTAACAAAAATGTATCAAATGCAATTAAAATATGAATATCAAAATTTCCTGAAGTGCAAATCCCTATTTTGTACAAAATAAATTTATCAAAAACAGTTTTGCTGCTTAAGATTTACTTTATTTTTAAAAAATCAAATGAATACGATTTTAAGATTACACAAATAACTGCTTACTTTTGAAAAATTTCTAGTTTCTTTTACTTCAGAAACATATCACATAATTTTCATGCAATTAAGTACAATACTTAATAAAGCACTATTTGGAAAATAGTCATAAGATAAAATTACTAATAAATAGAATCTTCAAATAAAATATGGTATAAAAATGATTCAAAAGTAAAGATCATTCATTATTTCACTTGATACACGAATTTATGTAGTGTACACATACACGTGCAAATACTATTTTAAAATATGATCAAAAGGTTATTTTAAAGGAAAACAAAATAAATTTAAAATTAAAATTGCCAGTTTCGAAGAAAATATCCAATTTGTTAAGAATAAAAAATAAACAAATCAACAAGAATAATGGCAGCAATAAAGAGAATATCAAGTTGTAAAGACAAGGAAGCATCTTGAGGAAATAAATTATTGCAAAAAACTTCTATATATTCAAACTTTCTATTGAGTTATAAGCCTAAGCTGTAATCTAGTGTAATTCTATGGCATGCTTTATACTAAATTTATTTTAAATTCTGTAAATATGAATTTAATATATTTTTTAAAAAATATATTAAATTCATATGTCTTGAGTTTAGTTTAGCTAGTTTAGTTACATTAATATCCTGTTTTAAAGCAACACAAGTGCTATTTTGGGATAGACCTCATAACTTGAACAACTGTCAGATGAGAATAACACCTGAGCTGGTACCCCACTTTCAAAACTTCCACACCATACCAGTGGGAAGACGTTTGACCTCGACGAATTTAAATCGCACCAGACCCCTTCCACGATGGTTCTTTGAGCCTCGAACCTGAAACCCTCCGGTTCCGAATCTGAGACCTTATCACCAGGCCACCGGGGCCCTGGAACCGTCTTGAATGTTTGTTGCTATAATTTAACTATTCAAAGCAAAATTTATAAATAAAAAATTTGCACTTCTCACACATTATGACAGCATAAGAAAACAATGTATAATATAATTAATATTTAATAGGTTTTCTACTCTTTAACAAGCAGAGTTCACCGACGCCAAATGATGCAAGACCTGAAAGATGTCTTAAGCTTTTAAATAGAGGAGCATCTTTTGTGTGATGTACATTTAAAAATAATGAAAAGTAAAAAATGCTTTTTAAAAATACACTACTTACAGGCCCTAAAACATGTAACTTTTCCCAATTATCTATGACAAAAGGCATGATATTTTTGTCCAAATCAAAATATTTCTTCTTGTGGATGAGACTGAGGTTGTATAACACTAAATGTATAATATCACACCTGAAACAAAATATAATTCAGATACTATATAGAAGGCGATAAATCTTTCAATTATAAGTGAAAATATTTAATATCTAATAGCTTGAATCCAATTTTCATTCATACAACATCTTATATATATTGGATAATACTATTAAATTATGATAAATAGTAATTATTATGATTATTACATTTTCAAAAACAAACTGACAATGATTTTTCATGAATATATTATAAATAAAACTGCAAGCTAAAATTAATATATATTCTTTATCTTTTTTTTTTGGATAATAAATATGTTTGATAAACCTTTTTACAAATTATAAAAATTTAACTTGGTTTTTTTTTTTAAATATCGTAGATGCATTGATGTAACAATGCAAAGTACAGCACAGGAGAAATGAAATGGAATGAAAAATAATAAACACACATAAAGAACTATTCAAATAACTTTTGAATTTTAATCCTAACACCATAGAGCAATATATTTGAAAGACATATTTAAGGTATTTTTATAAAACTAGCAGTTATCAAACTTTCCTCACATAAACAGATATTCTTTAACATTTTGTTTTAAGCTTAAATTCATATAAATGGCTTAAACAAAATGGAAATGATAAAATAATAACAGTTTGAATCCTGCTATACATTTCAGTTCATACATACACACTCAATCCTTCAAGAAGCTTAAAAGCAAGACAGGTATATATAGAGTGTTTTTACTATCCAACTTTATAAGGCTAGCAAAAGAAAACAAAACAAAGTACACCTATTTATTATTCAGAGCAAAATAAAAATAACAGTTGAAAGTCTGAATTCAACACAAATCTAAGTATCCACTGTGATCTGTTACAAACTTTTTTTATGACCTCAAATCATTTTTTTTATCATCTAATTAGATGTGCAGTATTTATATTTTCTATTATGTAAATGTCATAGCCAGTGGGAATTGACTGCAACATTATGGTCAATCAGGCTTGACCACATTGTGTATATAAGCCGAATGTAAACCTTTAAGCAATGCAGTAGTAGCAGTGGTGGATAAAGCAATTAATAATGTAATTTTTTAAAATTTATTTCATGTCGAAATAAAAATTATTTTATGGCAAATGACTTAGTCTTTTTTTTAGCACTCACTGAATCCCACCTTCATATATGATCCTTTCCAAAAAATATGAACAATTTTGAAGCAATATGAGAACTTACTCTACAATTTTTTCCTGCTTTGGTTTGACACTTTGAAAAGCTGCAAATATGCATGTATTAAGCTTTCTAACATCCGTTGGTTGTAATACCATAAGCACTTGTAATGTGATGCAGCCATAGAAAAAAAAGTATTGCCATACATGCATATCTATAGCCTTTCAAAACTTCACACCAGACACGGAAGGTAAAATTGAGAGACAAGATATACTGCCTTAATATCATTTATATTTCTAGAAGGATTCATATTGAATACTTATAACCTTACTGAAAATAACTATTATTTTAGATTTTTGATAAACGGGATAAAATTAAATCGGGACATTCATATATGTATACCACACACACATACTGATATCTCGTAATCCAAATTAAATCCTAATTAATTCCCTAATTTTTATCCCAATTCAACACATATTCATTCTAAAATGCTCTCTTATTTCCTGATTCCATTCCTACTTTACATAAATTTCCCTATCTTTGTCAAAGAAATCTATCAAAATCTCATTGTAAAAATCACTGAAGGGAAAACTTCAGTTTCTTTTGCTCTTGTGTCATGATGTAGACTGACATATTTCTAGCCATTTATTCTTTATATATAAATTATGCCTTCTGGGATGGACTAAATTGAAGTCAAAATTTCAAAAGCGTCTTTCTTTTTGGCCATGCAACTGCTAAAGAATATGTTTTTACACACACACACATTATGAAAAATATTCTTTTTCACATATGAATTTTTAAAAAAATTATTTTATGAAGAAAAATTCTGTATGATTAAAATAAGATACAAGTGAGATACAAACAAGCTAAAAAAGACGATTTGCAATTGAAAAAACTTAAAATTACGGACAAGTTAACAAAACATGCACCTAAATCAAAACTTACCACGTCATTTCCATGCGAGCCAAACATTCTGACCCAGCATTGCAGACAGAACAAATAAGTATGTAGAAACGATCACCAAACAGCAATGGAATATCAAGGCACTTGACACATTCTAAAACATAATGAAAATTGTAATCAATACCTTGATATATTTTTTGAGAGTAAAATTACATTTCTACTATACAAACATAAAATTATACCTTCATGGAGCCAGCGCTTACATTTAACACAGTACAGCATGTTCCTCTTTTCGCTGCAATATAAAATCACAATTTTATACAAGACGAATTTCAAAAATGAAAATTTCAGCGTTATGATCAAATATTTAAAACAATAAGAAAAATTTGATCTCTTGAATATTTGATACAAGGTAAAAGCATTTATTTCATGGGACCTTGATAATTAATATCTCAGATTATAATCTGGTTTGTAATATTTTAAATAAACTAAGACTTTAAATGTATAAACAATTTTCAAGTATAATATCCATTAATAATGTTATCATTAAAAGTATAATATCAGCAATTTTGTAAGTAAATATATAAGTAATTTTGAAGCACGGCTGGTAAAAAATTAATGTTTTCATAATTAAATATGCTTTATAGTAAATATACATTGGATTTGAACAAAATTAAAAGAAAAATTATCTGCTGATAAAAATTTAATAAATTCATAACAATTTTTCCCTGCACTTGTTA
Source organism: Argiope bruennichi (assembly GCF_947563725.1). NCBI lineage: Eukaryota > Metazoa > Arthropoda > Arachnida > Araneae > Araneidae > Argiope > Argiope bruennichi. Next base: position 114,419,775 of record NC_079156.1, read on the forward strand.
ATTCTTAAGCCTTAAGTAAATTTTAATCATTCAATAACTTTTGGAATTTTTAAAAATTAAAAAATATGTTTCCAATTGTTCAAAAATCTAAACTCAAATATAATTATATCTCTGCTAATAATGAAAATAAACGTACATATGTGTTGATGCTGTACAAACCAGATCATTTGACTAACAGCTGTCAAATTTGGCAAACTTTTAAATGGGAAGTTAATATAACTAAACTATTTATTCCATTCAGTTGAATACTGTCATAAATCATTCTGACTGCAATGAATTTACGTTTGTTCACACTGCCCCCATAGACAATGTTTATTGATCAAAAATTCTGTTCCTTTATTACTGTTGCCAAGGGAAGGTGTTATTTTTAACAGTGATATAGAAGCATTACAAGGTTACAAGAGCAGGTTGAACCAAAATTATTGACTTTTGTTCTTTGGAAAGTAAAACTAATCTTCCAGAAAGTTTCATTAAGATTGTTATGAGCCACATTCATAAGTTTACTGCTCTTCTTATCGTAATGACAATCCAAACAGACACTATATCCTTGAATGCAAGCATCTCAAGTCATTATTACTATAATCGTCTTGACATTAGACTTTTTTTTGCAAATGAATGATTTCCGATCCTGTGTATGCTCGCTCTCATTAACATTTTTCTCAAATTTGTAGATATTTTTACAAATTTCCCCGATTTTTCTAGATTAATAAAATTCCCAGAATTCCTTGTTCTGTTGCCATCCTGAATTATGACATGGAATATGAACAATTTGAGGAATATCAGCTAAAATGAGATTTTTTAGGTTGGAAGAAAAATTTTGAACTTTCTTTTCTTCTTAGAGAAATGTCAACATCAGTGAATGCCAACAAAACAAAAATGAAACTTCTTAAAATAAAATTAGTTCAATTTAATCGAGAAATTAAAGATTGGCTCTCAGTTTTTGAGGTCAATATTGCAGAATTCATGAGGATGTTACCATCAGCGGTTAAGATAAATTTCAATATCTCATACAGAGTATGACATTTGAAAGTAGAACACGAGAAAGCATTGATAATTAGTTGCCAACTGTTGCAAATTACGCCAATGCTATTGATAATCTGAAGACAATATTTGATTGCAAAGAGCTATTCATTGAATATTATGTTAGAGAACTGCTATTACTAATAGCAAAAAATGGTAATTGCTGATACCAATATTAAACATAAATTGGGGTCATAATTTAAGATCACTGGAACCAAGTAGTGAAAGCATTGTCTGTTGTCTGCTGTCATGTTGTTTTTATAGTCAAAATTGTGTTTCCAAAAATTTAAAAATCTGGTAATGAAATTTAGTGATTAATAAAGATGAAAATAAAAACTGTTATGATAATAAATTATCACAGTTGCTACCGTTTCTTTAAATGGAAGTTGAAGGAGAAGAAAAGATTTCTTTAGCAAAATGTGCATTCAAATCAGGAAAACTTTGAAAATAAAAATATAATGAAATAGAAATATCAGTTAAAACAGCTGAGGATTTAGCATATAGAGCTAAAAATTTGAAAATATATGTATTCAAATTTTTTCCACACAAAACTGGGGGAAAAAATACCAGTGTTTTCCCAATACATATATACAAGAAAATGCGCAAATAGCACTTGTGCTAGTTATAATGCAATATGCTTTTAAGGAATGGAAAAAGCAAGGAAAGGGAGCAACAATTAAACATTTTTCAAAATAATAATCTATTAAAAAAAGGTTTATATTTACATACAAATTTTTTTATTATCTAGAATTTAGCTAGACAAAATTTATGTATTAAGAGGAGGAGGATATATTACCTCTCATGCTCTTTAACTGTAAATCACACAAAATTAAGGACTCATGTGAAATAAAACATTTTTGTTATGATATTTAATTTATGACACTTATTTAATGATTACTTAACAAAAAACATTACAAAGCAAGATAGTTTTATTTATTCATTTTTTCTAGCTCATTATTTAGGCATTAATGTCTGCAACTTCTGCAGATTTTTCAGCCATCAGTTTCACGGATCTAATCCTTAGCAAATAAGGTACAAAATTTTTTAGCTGTTTCACTTTCAGTAAATATATGTGAAAATATTAATAATATATCTTATGAATGCATTAAAAGACACCCATAAAAATTCAGCTTTGAATTATTGTTCTTTAATTAAAAAGTTTGAAATTGGTTTTTGTTCAGATTTGACATATCATCTTTACCTGTATTCCTTTTAAATACCAAGTTCAACAACAATGATGACTCTTCCGGACTGGCATGCAGTCTTGTATGTTTTCCTCTTTTGGTATGTCTAGTAGTGCCTATTTTTCCCACATTACTTAGGTTTATTATCTTCTTAGAAAGTGGGCAGTATACAACAAAACTGCTTTTGTGGAACTCAAACCCATTCAGAAAATAAGGATTTCAAGCAACTCATTGTTAAAAAAAATTCTCTAATGTACTCGAAAAGCTGACAGTTTCTAAAATAATAAACAAACCATTCAAAAATTCAAGTATGATTGACTAAAGACCCCTGCACTGCTTCCCCAGAATGAATGTTCTATTTTTTCATGCAGTTATGGAATACATTAGCTGCAAATCGGAAATCTCACGAGAAAAGGACAACTATCTCACAAACTGAAGCTGGACTGATCTATACATAAAGAAAAAGGGGAGTAGAAATGGGATGAATTTCTGCATTACACAGTCGCAAATAGTATTATTTTGTTTTCTGTATCTTCTATTATCTTTTATTCTTGCAATTTTAGAGATCGGCATTTTTCAGATGAGAAAAAATAATTAAGAAACTTAAAATTCCCTGCTTTTATGAAAATTTTCCTCCATTTTTTTTAAAATTCCCTGTGCTCCTGTTGGTATGGCAACTCTAATTCTGTGGTACGGCTCACAATCTCAAGATTGTTTAATTTTTTTTTTTAAATTGTCTTTTGAAGAAAAGACATTAAAAAAAAAAGAGAATAAGACTTGTATTTTATACTTAAAAGTCTGACATCATTCTTAAATCTGCAAGGCTAACATTTTGTATATGATATGTCAGAAAAACAAACAAATAATGGACTATGATGTGTCTTAAAGTATCAAATAATGTAAAGATTTCTAATATAGAGAACACACTTAGCAAAGAAAATATAGTGTTAGCAAATCAAAGTCAACCAGAAATCTTTTTGTGAATATTATTGATACAAATTAAAGCTGGCAAGGGAGAAAAAAATGTTAAAACATTATATGACAAAGGACTCAAAGATCATATAACCTAAGTTCTACAATTAATCAAATGAAAATTACTGCAGAATGAAGTGAAAATTTAAAACATATGGTGCTTGGTAGTGTCATTTCTATGAAACAACAAATGTTATAAATTGTTAGAGAACAACTTAAAGAAAAATTTATCTTGTAAGATGCAAGTTTTGCATTGACAGGTTATTTGTAGACACATTCCTTACAAGAATGTTCATGGATTATTGAATTACAGTTTAAAAGTATCATTTTGCTGATGTCAGCAAAAGCACACTCCAATAGAACTGTCGATAGGAGCTCTTTATGCAGAGGATCTTTTAGTAAGAAATATGTATTACTTTTCATCTGATATTGATAGAACTTTTCTCACTTCTCTTAGTTCAAAATTGTGACATTTCAAGTTTATGGAAATTAGAAATCACTGGAATTACAGATACCTAGTGAAATGAAAAATACAAAAGAATAGGAGAAGATGGAAGATTTGAGGCTAAATTACCCTGGATGTGAAACCTAGATGAATTACCTAGCAAAAGAGATCTTGCCTTGTATTATCAAAAAGGTGATTAAAAATAATCAGTTTGAAGTCTACAATTCAATTTTTAAAGAATGCCGGAAAAAAAGGTTTTATAAAAGTCTTTTGAAGGTCCTGGTCATTGTTTCCTTCAACAAGGAAAGTTTAAGCTTAATTCTACAACAAAGTTCTGACCAGTCTTCAACACTTCCTGCAAGTCAAGAGGTAATTTATCACTAAATGACTGTTTGATGAAAAGACCAATTACCATCAGTAATTTTGAGATTTCAAGAAAAGAAAATTAGTGTTGCAACAGACATAAAAAAATAATTTTCTTTAGATATTTCTCCATATATATTTGTTTCTTCAGATATTCCATCAGCCTACTAAGATTGTACTTTCTTTTAAATATTAACAGCATGCCATTGGCGAACTTTAACTAAACCACACATTACTAATGAACATAATTTAGACTAACATGACATCTTTAAGTGCTTGGATGCAGTTACTACTTTCTAAATATCTCAAATTTAACATATACAGGTGTGATGGAGTTTTAACAGAGATAATTTGTCTTTATATACAATACTATCATCCTTTGGCGACCAGCCGGTTCGCCAATCTTAATGCTCGTTAAAATTTTAATAATTAAATATTTTATGCAATTCCAACTTTAATAGATTCTTCAGCAAAATATTTTAAAACTTAAAATTTTGATAGTCATATAATTCACTCATAATATTATAAAGGCCTTCAGTCATAACGTGATATGTATCTCTCTAATTTTCTGTTACCCCTCGTAGAATTTATGCTTTAAATTAAAGTGTAAATGATTAATCTGCAATTAATATAAAAATATTTTTTACTGAAACAAAGCATTTTTTTTAATAATATGATTACTGATAATAGAGTCACTGAGCGTTTAAACTTTATGGGCACTAAAGAATATCTTTCTTAATTTATGTAATATCTCAAGAATTTGTCAACAAAATTTTCCCAGATTCATCATGAACAGATCGATTCATTAACAATGTTTAATTTTAAATGCATCAAACACTAAGAAAATAAAATGAATCGTTTAAAATAATCGGTCAAAAACAGGTTTAAAAAAACTACTTAAAAAACGATGACTTAAAACTATAAGCATATACAAAAAAATATATAACTAACATAAATACAATTTAAATACAAAAGCATGCAACTAACCTAAAAATAATTTAAATCGTCCGTTGATAGTGGTCGTCATGACAACAATCAGAACAATGCGCATGCGTGAATTTTCCTTGCCGGTTAGGTAACGCAAATTTTTCTACGCCAGTTGGGGTAACGCTATGCAGATTATACATTTTTAATTTCCTTTATTCTGTGTTATTTTAATTCAAAAGTACTTCAGAATGAACTTGAAACATAGATTAATTAACAATGTTTAATTTTAAATGCATCAAACATTAAGAAAATAAACAGAATCGTTTGAAATAATCCGCCGAAAAATATTAACCCTAGCCCCATGACTGTTGGGAGAAAAAACAAACTGAAGCCTTACTCATTTGGCGGTGGGGAAAATGGAAGATTTTTTTGGCTTGAAAGTTAGTTTTTAATTAATAATTAAAATTTCAAAAAAAAAAAAAAAAAAAAAAGGACCCCAGGTGCACATTCCCGACCTCTAAGGTATACATGTACCAAATTTGGTAGCTGTATGTCAAATGACCTGGCCTGTAGAGCGCCAACACACACACACACACACACACACACACACACACACACACACACACACACACACACACACACACACACACACACACACACACACACACACACACACACACACACACACACACTTTGAGCTTTATTATAAGTATATAGATTAAAAATACTAAAATATAAGGTAAGAGTTGAATCTTTAATATACCTCAGAACAGTTACTTAAGAGAATTCTAGCAAAAAATGCTAACTAGTTCTCACAAATCCTGTGTATAGTAAAAATTAACACAGGAAACAAAAATGCGACGAGCATTCATTAAATGGCACCATAAAACAATCAGATGGTATGCTGAAAATGATAGATCAAATGCATAAAATGTATACAATTTAAACTGCATCTTACAAGAAATCAACTCTATCAAAATACAATAATTTTACATAATATATATATATATATATATATATATATATATATATATATATATATATATATATATATAATCTTGTAATTTAAATTCCAAATAATTTCCTAATTTTTGTATTAAATTAGCGCATGTTAATTCCTTTCTAAAACGTTCTATTACCTAAACGAATGCCAATTTTTTTTTTATTTAATTTTACACATGCTTTAGAAAACTGACGATTCCTGCAATTCCCACACTCAGAGTAAAGGGTTAAAAATCCTTAATGCTTACCACATTCTTTTAAAGATACTCAAAGATTTCATTGCCTAAACTGACATATGACAAAGAAATCCCAATGAGAATGTCATGGTAAAATCACTGAAGGGACATATTTCTATTTCACTCTAGTGTTGCGATACATACAGATGTATCTCTTATCATTCTTTTTTGGTACTAAATGTCACCTGGGATGAAATAAATCATAGTTAAAATTCCATATCTTCCTTCTTTTCAGTCACACACTGCTAAAATATGTTTTACATATATATAAGGAATTATTTATCCTCACACATAACACAAATGCACGAGAATAAAGATTTTATCACTGCATTAATGAAAGTAAAGTTCTAAAAATAACCTGAACATTCAAAAACAAAATTTTGCTTCATACATAAAGCACAAATTAAAGGATGTGCTTAATCTGTCAATTCAAGCAAAGAAAAAATGTATGCAAATATATCTATTAAAATCGGTATTGGTTTCATCTCAAAAATTACAAATAACATAATACAAAACCTTAATTTTATAATTACTAAATAGAGAAAGAAGTGACTTACTCTCCTAGTTGACCACAATAACAGTAGATGCGAGAAGTTTTACTAATGTCTTTCATTTTTGCTTTACATATAAAAACCAATCCAATTTTAACAGCCCTAGAAAAGCACAGAAAATTTGAATAACAATGACGAAATAATGAAATACCAATCTTCAATTTTACAAGTGTTCAAACAAATATAAGTATATTTCAAAATAAGTTAAACATATGTTAGAATAAAATTCAGAATAGTAAAATTTAATATTAAGAATTTATGTCTTAATGGCATCTTACTAATGAAATTTGGCATAATCAAATGTCATTAGGCATACACAGTCAGATTTTAGCTGAAACTAAAATGAAATTTTTGTAAATAATCAATAATTGTAATAAGTATGACACCTTTGAATTTTGTTTATTGCATTTAATACACAAATACAAATATAAATGAAATGCAATCTAATATCTGAAACTGGATTTGATTCTGTTCTAAATTTTTGAATACAAAAACAAATTTGATGCTTTTATTTAAGCAAGCAAATTAAAATTAATTTTTATTTCTTTCTAAAATAACTAAATGTTATTCATAAGGTTTTATAAAATGGATTTTAACAACAAATTTAAATCCTCACTTATATTTCTCCAATATTGAAAGTTTCTATTCCCAGCTCGAGGAAAAACTTTTAATACCTAAAAGCAATTTAGGAAACCTAAAAAAGCCTAATAGTTAAATATCTAAAATACAGGAAAATTTAATACCTAATTTTTCCTGTTTTCTCAAAAGAAACGGTATATAGAAAACGAATGCTAATAAAACGTAACTGGATGTTTTATTTTAAGATGTATAGCTAGTATTTATATTCATCAAACATAACACAGGCTCAGAACAAAGAAAACTAATTCATAAAATAATGAATTATCTTAAGCTCAAAAACTGAGAAGTAAAATAAGTATGATTAATTGAATAATAAAATTAATTAATTTTATATAAAAAATACTTTATATATTAAAAATATAGAAGTACAAGTTAAAATAAATTATATGAAGAATGATAAAATTTGATGAGAAAAATGCTGAAATCCCATTTATATGGAAATGTGTTATTTCTGATTCACTGATAATAAATAAAATCACGAGAACCAAAATAATTAAGAGTAATTATTTTTCCCCAGCAGATTTTGGATTATTCAGGAAATAATATGCAATGAATGATAATCAATAACAAAATTTGATTTTAAAAAAAAACTTAATCCATTTTCAGCAGCTTTTTTAAACATTACGGAATTAGAAACTTGGTAATGACGCCATATAATATATTGATAAAATTCTTTAAACTTGTAACAAATTTTTTAATTAGAAAATCAGTTTTAGAACAATTTAAAGAAATGTTTAAAAAATATGAATAGAATTTCCCCTCTCCATTTAAATATCTACTTAAATAGTAAAAAAATAATAAAAAAAAACTGTCATTGATAAAATAAAGAATCTGCATACATTAACCTTTAATGCATAATAATTTATCCAAAAATTTTGTATTCAATTTAGTGAATGACAATTAATCAACACATTGAAGTAATTTTATTAATTCAATATTTTTACAGAACAATGTGATAAATGCAAAAATAATGTTTTAAGCATTCTTCAATGATATATGAAACTATAACCATACAGTAACCATGAAATATTTTTCCAACTAGTATTCTAATAAAGTTTCGCAAGATAAAGTGGTGGACAGTTATTTATTCATAAAAATATCATTTTCATTCTTAAACTATAGAAATAATTTCAGATAAATATATTAAAATACACAGTTATAAAATTTTTTTATAAATCATTTTATTTAAAAATTCTGCAGGCTTATCCAAGACATATTGACACAAAACAACATTTTATAATATTATAAATAATTTTTTTTAATTAAAGAGAAAGATTGGAATCTGTTTATGAATCATATTCTGAATTTTATTTCAAAGTAGGTCTTGAAGAATAGAAAAAATAGTACATACTGAAAAAACTAAGAAATTCATCTTTAAATAATATCAATGTTGTTGTAATAATGCAATTTTAATTAATAATTTAAGTATTTTTTTTAGGTTTGATATTTTAATAATATTGGGAAAATAAGAGATGGAAGAAAAATTCTTAAAAATTATCATTCAGAGTACTAAGAAGTAAATTTCAAGAAAAATTCAGGATAAATTAGGATCTATCACATTACTGCATAAGAATTAAATGATTTTTTAAATCTAATTATAATGAATTAGTAATGATTGAGCCATTAAGTTTAGTTGCTTTCTAGTTTTTATATGCCTGTATTTAATAAACCAAAATATTTTAACTTGTATTAAATATCTTACAAAAGCCAAATTTCCACTCGGGAAGAAGAAATTTAATTATTTTTGATCCAATATGTGCAAAAAAGTTATATAAAAAAACTGGAGTTAAAAGAATAATGATTTAAAAAAAAAAAAAAAAAACTCAAACACTTGGAATACAGTTGTTGATCAACACAACCCAAATATATTAATAGCTCCAAATAGAACTGCATATTTACTGAGTAATTTCATTTTGAGCTTGAAATTAAAGAATTACCTAATTGATTGTTCACATTGATATTTTTTGTGCTAGCAAAGAATTGTTCAGAAAAAGAAAAAATAAATAATAAACAGACTCTCAAAGTAAAAGAATATAAAATAATGCCCAACAAATAACAGCTAGTCATTTTAATTAATTAGAACATGTGTTAGTGTAATTACAAGTTAAAATAATCAGCATCAGCTTTAATTTAATATTTTTTGAAAATTCCAAAACCCAGTATTTAGATTTAATTTTGAAGTTGTACTAACAATTATTCAATTATTAGTATAACAATTATTAATTACAATAATGATGCAAAAATATATGTCCTGATAAGTTAATATTTGATATCAAATATATCAATCTTAAGATGAAAATCATTGTAGATTTCATACCATAACTATATGGCAACATGTCTATTAAGATAGATTACAAAAGGCATTAATTAATCTACAAAAAATAAATGAATTTCAAAATAAAGAATATATTATCAACTCTTTTAGGAATATATTTATAGGAAATAAATCAGTTATAATAGATTTCCCACGAATTTCAGTAGTATACAAGGGTTTAAAAAGTTTACCCTAATTTTTAAAATCACATGTTATATTTACGGGCATTTTTTATTTATTTTGGAATAGGCGTGATTCAGGTATGTCATTTTAAGAAAAGGAAAACAAACATTACGATGGCAACACAAGATGGCGCCAAATTTGGCATGGATATTTTTCTTCATTTGCCGGTTTCTAAAATATCACCAATGTAAAATAATTCACCTAAAATTATTTTTCATTGCAAACAATCATACCTGGAAAGAACAATAGATTACCTAATTTCAACGCAGCATAATCAAATGAAAACCGTACTATCAACAACCAGACGATAAAAAACAGTAGTGCGATACATTATCAGGGGTACACGTTGAATGATTCCATGGTAGCCTCTTAGGGAAATGCTGAACTTCACTCGATGTATCCGTGCAAAATATCGGCATTTTATGATAAAGTTACATCTCAGAAGTAAATTTAAAAGTATTTTTAATAAAACTGAAGGTTACTTTAGACGGAAATCAAAAGACATTTTTTTCCGCTATCCGTTTAAACTAACCGCCTACAAACAGAATTATTTGCAGTTACAGTCAAGAATTTCATTTATTGGAGCTGTGTTGTACAGCGATTGCTTCCTCAAACATTGCAAGCAATCAGAATTGAGTTTGGAATGGTAGAATGTTTAAAAATATGCCCATGAATTTTTCACTTAATCGTGTCAAAATGAAAACTAATATTCGGTGTAAATTTAAAGTTTTAAAGAAATTAACACCTCCACATTTTTGATTGTTTTATAATAAAGAACATCAATCTATGTCAAATCATCAATACTGAATTAATTATTGAGAGTATTAATAGAGAAAAATATAAGATAATGTGTTTATTGTTATGTGTTTCAATAGGTTTTTGATTACATTTCGAGGTTCTATTAAATGAATACCTTCCTACTTCTTTTTTTCTCTGTTTCAATTTTCCAATTTTGTTTTGTTCATAAATCATTATTTTTTGTTTTTGTTTGCACATATGAAGTCATATCTTCCGATGTATTTTTGCTACAAGTTAAAAAAGAAAAATAAAACATTAGACTCCTTTCTTTTTTTTAAATATATATTTTTCTAACTTGTGATATATTGGATTTTCAAACTGGCAATGTTTTTAGTTTGCTCAATTCAAAATGTTATAGAGTTTGTCTCAAAATTGTTTAGCAGCCCTTCATCCAGATTTAATTAATTGGTTTGTTATTAAATAACTTTTTCTTACATCATAATGAATTTTATTTAGCCATTGCATGAGGACTATAGCAAAGCGTTTATTCTCAGTCTGTTTGTGCGTGTGTTGTTTTCGGCACTACTTCAAAATGCGCGGAAATTTTTTAGCAATCACGTTGTGTTTGTTATTGAATGTTTATCGGCGCATAATATTTGAACCATTTTATATTCTGGTATATATTTCATAGGAATGCAGCATTATTAGATTGTACAAGAGTAAATAAGATTAAATAGATCCATTTTTGACTTGAAAAGATTTTCATCTTGGGGAAATATTTATACTCTCGAAGGATTTTGATAAAGTTCTATGTGAAATTTATTATTGATACCAAAATGAATTTATAAAAGAATGAGTTTAAGAAAGTTAAGTTAAAAGAATGAGTTAAGAATCCTTCATGTTTTGAAATAACATTGTTGTAAAATTTCTTTGTACTTAATAGTTTTGTAATTTAGTTCGATTCAGTATTGAATGATAAAAGTTTTAACAATTTATTTTTGTTTACATGAAATTGAAAATGTTTTTAAAGTGATTTTTTGTAGTAAAATTAATAGTTGAGATTTTAATCTTAATATCAGTAATGATTTGAAAGATTATTATTATGGTGAATATGTTATTGGATTTTTAATCTCAGTATTGATATTACTTTAGATGACAGTATTACGCAGAAAAGAATTATGCTAATTTATAGGAAATGCTTGTGAAAATGTCTCATCACAGTTAAATAGATATGTATATAATAAAACATGTAGGCAGGAAGACATGCTTTATTCAGTAAAGTGAAAAATAACAAAGCAAGTGATGTGATTGTTAAGTGGTGGTTATTAGCATTTATCTTGATGATAAATTTTTATTTAGGAACACAGTAGTAGAATTTATATTCCTGGTGGAGAAATCAATCTTTTCTGCCAACATAAATTCATCAATTTCTGTAATTTATTGATATAAATAATATCTTTTCTATTGAAGGCCTTATATTCCTAAGCCTGTCATGAATTTTTGTATTTTCTTTTTGTCTTCATGAATTAATTTGGCTCTTGGAATCAGAATTTTTAGCAATATTTTTACATTCTTTAGAAAATTATAAATTTGCCACATGTATTTTCAGTAAATGCTATTATAATCTATAAGTTTTTTAATAAACTTTACCTATGACAAAATGATAACAGTGCAGACTGTAAAATGCTTAATAAGTAGCTTTTGACACTATAAATTCATTATCCCCATCTCTTTTTGTATAAATTTATTCATTTTATTGTTCATACTTATTTTACTTCTCAGTGTTTATACTTGGTCAGTTTGTTTTGTTCTAAGTCTGTATCATGTCTGTTGATGACAAGCATTATTGGGATAAATTTATATGGAATAATGTATATGAAAGCTACATTAGTCTAAATACTTAAATAAAAGCATTCAGTGTAAAGTAACTGAAAATAATTATAAGTATATTGTTTGGGATGTATTTTTATTTTTTAGTTAAAATATGTAAGCAAAAAAATATCAAAACATAAACAAAGATAAATTGTAAAACTGTGCAACACATATCATCAAGTACCGTTTCAAAAAGCATTTTATTTAATGATTAACTTTGAAAGGTGCTATTTGATTTTATTGCCAACCAAAAAGTGCCAAGAAAAAATTTCATCAAATTATAAAAATGTATTCAAGTGCATTATTATTTTGTATGAAAAATTTTGAATGTGTAAATTACATACTATATAGTTTGATGATTGAAATCGTCAAATTGGCGAAATGTTTTCTTGGCATCTTTTGGTTACTATTACAACCAAGAATTCTTTGAAGTTGGTAGCAAGGGTTGGTTGGTACCCTTTGAAGTTGGTTTGTAGTTTCTTCTAGATCCTAATTTCTGTTAGCTTATTTAATTATTAGGACAAGATGGTGATAAAATGATCTGGAAGGATAAACAGTCTTCAGAAAGCATACAATAATTGCGAAATTTATTATTTGATCAGTATACTGATATTCTTTAAAGCTTTTGTATCATAAGCAAAATTTTTTAATTTGGCAATATTTTTTTAGTATGAATTAGTATATTTCTAATTTTAAATTCGACTTTTTCTATGAAAGGGAAGTTTAAATGAGAAAAATTAAAGTTCATAAAAATTTGACAATACATTGCCTATTCTTATTCTTAAGGAATATAATACTATACCTAGGGAAGTTATATTCATTTAATTTTTTTAGAGCAGTTTAAGTAAAGTGATGTAAAATGAACATAGTATCTGGCTTAACTGCTGGAGTATGCTTAGATAATGGTTAAGAGACTCTCTCTCTCTCTCTCTCTCTTTTTTTTTTTTTTTTTTGAAAAATAGGTGACATAAGCATATATTCTGATAAAATTACAACTATTTTTCTTTTTAAGTGAATTTAATGATAATGTCACAGTTATTTGAAAAATGTAAACATTGTGATTTATATAATTGATATTATATATACATAAAGTTCAAATCATGTATAATTAAAACTTTAAATGAACAATGATAAAATTCCAAAATTTAAATACTTTGCCCAAATTGTTTAAGTATAATATAGTGTCGTGCTTCTTCTCTATAGTTGTAGATTTTTTTTTTTTTTTTTTCATACTATGCACATTTCATCATGTTGATATTCTTTGCATTCTCACAATTTATATTCATCTATCAAATATAATTTTAAGATTTAATCAATTTGTAACTTGAATTGTTTGCTTCTTTGAAGAAAAGTGAAAAGAAATCTTTTAAAAGTGGTTTTATATGATCAGTTTATAGAATATTTTTAAAATTGAGAACCAAATAGAGTGCAAACTCTATTAATTTCAAAGGAGAAGTTTAAACTCCCTTAAATTAAATAAAAGATGATAACCTTCCTATTATTTTAAAAACCGTTGTTGCCTGTGAAAGCATTAAAATTAGTTATTCTCTGGCCCTTAATACCTCCAACATTGGGCAAACAAAAATTTTCCAGAAAAATTCGAATGCGAAAAGATACGTAGGTGATAGCAATTGAGGTTCTAATTGCAAGTGTGATTGTAACTCATTTTCATGAAAAGCATTTAAAACATAAAATGGAGAAAGCTATTCTTCAAAAACTATGATAGCAATAAAAACTAATACTGCAGCTCGGAAGAAAATCAAAGGAAAAAGAAAAAGTCAAATAACCTCTGTTGGAAATATTAATGAAAATTTTGGTTAATGCTATTTTGTAACAGAAAACGGCTTGTTTACAATTAATATACAATTAAATCTATTCTTGGAAAGAATTTTTTTTTCTTCCAAAAAATGAAGATATGAATGAAAGTGAACAAATCATTCAAATGCTACATGAACCAATTTCAATACTGCAGGACTTTAATTTTTTGGGTATTTGAATTCAAATGTTAATCTTTTTTCATGAATAAATTTTTAAAAGACTGACGTCTCTTTTACTGTAGAATTTTTATTATAATTTCATCCCCCCTCCACCCATCTATGATTTTTTATCCCACGGCATGGGGTAAATTGATCATTGTAACTAGCCTTAAAAAAATAATAATGATTACTCGATTTTATTGCTTTAAAAAATAAGTAAATTATCAAGTTGTAGTAATTATCAGTTAGTGTAATATAAAATATCTTTCAAAATATAGTAAATTTTTAACATAATTTAAGGAATACAGCTTGCCAAGTTTGAAAATAACCAAATTTATGGTAATTTTACTCTGCCGTATCCTATATTTTCATGCATTTAAAGGGTAATTTTACTTATAAAATTATAAATGCAAATAATTTTGATTGTTTTTATATTCTTGAGATATAGATGTTGAAATTCAGTATTTCCTAATCAGTAAAGTTTTTCTTACAGGCAATATGATATTTAGAATTATAAATTGATGTAAGTTATTTGATTGATTTTTAAAAAAATTTTTTATTTCTTAACAGATTTTTGTTTCATACTAAGCAAAATGGTGGCAAAGATGCCCACATTAGATACCAGTTCCCATTCGGTCAATGGAGTGCCAAAGGATGTTTTGGAGTCGTCTACAAAGATGGTAGATATGCAGATGCAACAGGATAATTCATATCCTGAATTGACAGATTGTTTGAAAATGGGTGGAGGTAAAATTTGTTTAATTTTTGACTTAAAAATTATTTCTTTCTTTACAGTAGAAAATTGTCTTTTCCCTTTATAATTAAAATTCAATTATTGGTTTTCAAACGTAAACTGGCTTTCAGAAATATGCAGTTTTCTAATGGATACAAACTAGAATTATTATGTTGGGGGGGAGGGCAAAATAAAATGCTTGATTGAAAAATCTGAAAATATATGGTGTAGAATTTAAAAAGAACAACCTTTTCTATAATTCTTTATAACTTATTTTGAACAATTTTATTTATTTAATAATATTGACAACTTTTCATCTTATTCATTCTTAACTATTTGTCAGTATTACTAAATTTTGTTTAAATTAATAATATCACTTAATTTCTTTAACCTTCCATGGCATACTACCCTTTAAATTTTGAACTCAAAAGAAAGAATTTGTGGATAACTTATTTAGGCCTATAGGAATACAAAGGTAAAATCTCATGATAATTGTACTTATCGTTTTGATTTTGGGGATATTCCATCAGTTGGAACACTGTGCCATTAGAACTCTGAAAAGTGCCACTAGGTGAGCATTACGGTGAAGATGCGAAAATGTGTAAATTCACTAGCATTTGAATAAAAAAAACACTATTTTATATCTGTGTAGCAGATTTAGCATGATTCAAGTTACATTATAAGGAAGCATGCACAGATTTGTTATTGGAGGGCAATGTTTGATGCATTTTTGGTGTTTAGAAAGACTTAGTTCATCTCTCAGTATTATAAATTTACATCTTAAATAAAAAATTTACAGTTATATTTCAAATAAAAGATGTACAACAATATATATATATAATTAAAAGATATTTACATTATTAAACAAAATGAATGTTAGCAAATAATAAACAGCAGGAAACTTCATGCCACTCTAAGTAAGGATGATCATAGCTATTGATAAAAAAAAAGTAAAACCAAAAAAACTTTAGATCCAGAGTAAAGGTGGGACATTTCCAGGAATTTTGACCCTCCCAAACAATATTCCTTGCATTGAGTTCATTTTCCATAAAAAAGAGAGAAAAACAGGAAACAAAGACACAAGTGTTCTCTTTCTGGCATATAGCATCCCACTGAGTAACATGAACGCTGCAGTGTTCCACCTGATGGAACACCTAATGTTGTCCAATGATTATATGTATGCTTTCTCTATAAAAAATTTAAAAGTATATAGAATAAACAATTTTAGATACAGCCAACAAAATACATAATTATTTTTCCAACAATTATTTTTTACTAGATAAAATTAACAAAATTTCTTGAAAAAATAAGCTTTTACAAAACACACTATAACTGAAAATTATGAATCAGCTTGATTTAAATTTTCATCTATTTCAAAAAGAGGTTTATAAGTGAATCTTAAACTTATATTTTACCATTTATAGTTGAATTTAACAATTTTAGAAACGACCGAAGTTAGGTGTTACATGTAATGGGACACTGTGCTGCTGAGGATTATAGTTTAGTAGTTCAAGTAATTTAATTTCTTATAATTTAGTAGTTCAAGTTTCCTGTTCTAATATAGTTTGGTAGTTCAAGTAATGTTAAATGAAGCAAATATAAATTTCTTGTATATAATTGTAGGAATTTTTTATTGGCATAATAAGCATTTTGAAATGATTTGATCATTTAAAAATGATTAAAAATTCTGAAAAGTATATTTACATAACTTCTTTACATCATTTCATTTTCTTGTTGCTTAGTATTTTCATCCCCTTCTTCCCATTACAGCCACATTGCCCACAGTGAGTGGTCTTAATGATCAAGATTATCCTGGAATATCTGAATTGAGTATCAGTCTACATTCCCTTTCACAATTGAATTTGGTAAAAAGAATACCATTACCTTCAGAACTGGTGGAACAGTTTGGTTGTATCCTTGGAAATAGACTTCTTATGCAATTTTAATAGTATAGTACACTCCTGAGTATCTGGTTCGCGACTGTCTGTACTATCCGGCCTAGTTTTCTCTTATTGCAATTAAAAGAGGAAGGTAAGGCATTGCATTGGCAACATTGCCAAGACATTGGAAGTAGGTGTCTGCTAAGATCCTCTTACATGTCGTGTGCAAAATACAAGTTGTGACTGGGAAAGAGCAGTTCTACTCATTTTTCATTGTTTTGTCGGCTGTGTAACTGACCTCAATTGTTGCCGCTGTTCCTGATTATAACTGTATAGTATTCGTAAATTGTTCTTAGGATGTACGAAATCTTTTTTTAACTGTACCACGGTGAAAATTTCAAAATGGGTGAAAAATGAAAATAGAGGGACTATGGAGGGGAAATTATGTGCTATACAGTGACTAGACTCTGGTGTAATAGCAAAAAATGTAGCTTCTGAGTTAAGAGTTATATAAACATATTTAAGCTACTAGTAGTCTACTAGTTAAGCTACTAGAGTCTTCTGTATCATAGGAGCAATTGCTGGTAAAATCAATATTTTACCAGCAATTGCTCCTATGATTCACCGGGATGTGTTCACATTCTATCTGACATTAAATAAATGAAGGGCTTAGTATTCAATAAGAAGTGAGAAAATATATATTAAAACAGTGAATTTTAGCATAAAAGCTTTTTTTTGTGGTATCAGTGGGCAAAAAAAAAAAAAAAAAAAAAGAGTTCATAGAACTCTGTCCTATCTTGCTTTTTTGGTATTCGGCCATTCCTTCCAACACACTACGCCAGATGCTCAGGAGTATACTGTATATTATAACTTTTTTCCTACTATATAAAGTGTTAGTCATTGTATTCTTTTATTATATTAAATGGATGGATGGTAAATATTTAAAATAAGTCGGGTCAAATGTAACAATTTTAAAAAATATATTTGTCTTCACTGATAATTTTAGGATTGGTATGAGAATAATTTTAATATTTTTATTTATTATTATTTCAATGAAAATAGGAATTATTGATTTGTTTTATTAGAATCTAGTTTTCTTATATAGAATTAATTATTTTTGAAAGGTGATTTTATATAATTTGCTAATTGATTAAACATTACAAGAACTATAGTTCTTTAAAGGATGTAATTGAATTATAATTTCTAGGTCTGATTTTTGTAAAAAGTTTTTGTTTGTATTTGTAGTGTATCAAAGAAATAAGAGGACTACACTGTTCTTTTTTCTTCTCATTTTCCCATACATCAGCTATTTATTGATGGTTCAAAATGACTATCTATAATGGAATATTATAAAAATTTAAGTAAAATTTTGAAGTTAAAATTGCCCCTTTTATGTAATTGCTAATTATTTATTTGTTGCTAACTACAATGTTAATGAAAATATCATGTTTATGTCTTTCTTCAAAATCCTTTTTGCTATAAATTTAAGAATAACTATATTTTTAAATTAGGTATAATTTAAGAAATCATTTTTTATATTCTAATTAAATTTATATTTTAATTAAATACATATTGTTGTGGTACGTTGAGGTTTTATGTTATTAGGCTAAAATAAAATATTACAGTTATATGTTTTCTCACCTTTTTTGTAATTGTCTTAATTATTTGAGAAATGTGATTTTTAAAACTTTTAGTATTCTGATATGTATTTTTATGTATGCACTTAATCCTTTTTTTTTTTTTTTTGCTTTTTTTGTAATAAATTTTATAGGTTGCAGGCCTGAAATGTAAAAATTTTATTCTATATGATAAGTTTCACTTATGATTGCTGCTTTCCCATGATTGAAGTGTATCTCAAACACGAAGAAGAACTTTGCATTCCAGATGTAAACTTAAGTTTCACTTATGATTGCTGCTTTCCCATGATTAAGAGTGTATCTCAAATACGCAGAACTTTGCATTCCAGTTGTAAATTTACTCTTTTTTCAAATATGAGATGCTATTTGAATTTTCAAAATAAAATTTAACTACCCAAATCTGCATCAGAGGATGATTACGAATAGGTATGAGCAATTGAAGTAAGCAGATAATAAATTAAAATTCAAGTGGTACTATGTATGATAATTTTTATCTCAATATAAAGACAAATAATCCTAAATAATTAGTATATTCAAGGCAATATTTGTTTAATTGGTATATAAAAACATTTCTAAATTTTTAGTGAACACTATTTGGCAGAAAAATAAGAGCATGATAATTTTTTTTATTTCACATTATATGTATTTATTACCAGAAATAACTTGGTTCATTGTTTAATTACATTGATTTATATTAATTACATTATATAGTCATACATAATTGCATTAATTTCATTTTTTACAGTATGTATAATTTAATAAATAATAAAATATGTTATTTATTATAAATTGGAGAAAAAAAAGCATTTTAATAAAGCAATTTTGTTGAAATGATAATTTTATTATTAAAAAAATTCTGATGTCAATGTATACAACTTTTTCCAGGGAGATAAATAACTAATGAATTGCATAATGAATGAAAAGTAACATATTTTTTCCAACATGGAATTAATTAAATAATAAAAATAAACTTCATAGTGGTATTGTATGCAACTTTAAAGTTTATTTAAAGTATAATTGACCAAATTCTTCTATATACTGAGCCATAATTAGAAGAGCATTATGATTTTGTGTATAATTTTTAAAAAATAACCCTCTAAAATTGATTCTAGAAAAACTCGAGCAGAAATTTTGTTAATATATGAAAAGAAATTTTGGAATCTTATTAATTACTTTTTATCGTTCGAAGTAAATAACACTTATGGTAAAATGTTATTGATTGAAAGAGCTATTTTCGATCTGCATTTAAATAATACTTATTTTACTTATGAGAGGTTGAAAAAAAATCTTCCTTAACTTAATTTAGTTATGCAAAGCAACTGCCAAATGGGCTTATTTCCTGAAATTGGACGTGCTTGGTTAACAATTGATAGCAATATATTTCTGTGGTCATTTCATGATGGGTAAGTGCTATATTAATTACTTGTCTATAATTTTTATGCATGTCAACTATAAACTGCGCATTATATGTAATTTTAAGTTATTCTCCTATAGAACTATTTATATTTGTATTTAAAAAGGTGATTTAATGTGAGAACTGAAGTTTGAAAGTTTTTTTAATCAGATATTAATTGCATTTTATTTTTCTTCAGTAGCACGGGAATATTATATATAATGAATGCAAAGAAATTCCAAAATGTTGAAAAATCTACAATGTACTTCAATATTTCTTTGATGCTAAATTTTTAAAAATATCCTAAAAGGTAGAAAATTCATAAAAATATTTATTTAAATTCTGAATATCCATTTCACTTATGTTTTTAAAATATCCTGAGGGACAATTATTTTTTAAGATGCTGAATATTATCTCTTTTTATGGAAAAGAATGTCATTGTTATAAGTTTCATTTTTATTGTGTACAATGTGACAGAATAAGTATGTAATTAAATTTTGGATTTAATTTCTTTTTATGCTACAAAAATACTATAAATGTCTTTAGTATCTTAAAATGCATTGAGAAACGAATAATATTAATACAAAAACATTCTTAAGTTTTTTAGAGAAAATGAGGCAGTTTTTTGTAATGAAATCAAAAAGCTCTTTCTAAAAATGCAATTATTTTTTCTGGTGACTGTTAGCATCATATTGTATTGTGCGATACAATCCAAGCAATAATATAAGTTCTATGTTTATTGATGTAGATTAATATGAATTTCATAATATTGTAAAAATTTATATATGATGATAATATTGAAAATTGGATTTGATTTTTCATTATTGCAAAAATATTATAAAGGTTATTGATGATCATAATGCATTGAAAGAATAAAGAATTAACCTTTTCAGATCATCCTATTTTTTACTATGAAAATTATTAAACACTCTCAAAATTAGTCATTTTGGGTGAACAAGAACTACAGTGAATTATTCTTGTAGGAAAGTATTAGACCTCCTAATTAATGCTGGGTTTATATATATAAATAATATAATATAAATTAAACTCAAAAAGCAATGAATGATTTCTAAAGAATAAATTTCATCCTTTTAAAATTGAATACTTTTGAACATAATTTATTCTTCTGCTTTTACTTTAAGTTACACTATTAACTAGAAATAGTGAAAAAATAAATGTAAGTTAAAATACTGTTGAAAATTAAGTATTGCAAGATATTTCATATTGAACAGAAATTTTTATAAATACATTCAAGTACATTATCCTACCTCTAGTATTTCACATCTCGCTAGCCCAATCGATAAGTTCATGATGAGCAATGTTATAAGATCTCGGGTGTAACATTCAAATTAAGGCTTAAATCGTGATGGAAGAAATAATAGGAATATTGAGTGATATTATATAAATGATTGAAACTAATTTTTTCCTCTCATACTTATAGGTAACTGAAACTTTCTGACTAGTTTTATATAAAGTATAAAAGAAATGGATACACATGTGAATTATTTCAAAAAGGGTTATAAAATCATATTTATTTTTTTAAAGAAAACAAAACTTATTTACACATAAATCTGACATTTATATTCAGTTTTCTAATAGCATTTTTTTTCTGTATACTATAAAATTTATTTAAAAAAAAGATATATATTTTAAAATTTTGTAATAAATCAGCTGAATCTCTCTATTATTTTTGTGAATTGTAGACATTTCTGTTTACCCAAAATATATGTATATATCTAAATAAATAATAGCATCAATTTTACACAAAATGTTTCAAATTTCTGTAATAAAAAGTTTCTTAAAAAAAATATTTCAATTTTTTTTAATACCTTTCCTTATATCTATTAATTTTTTGTGAAAATAAAGAAATAATTATGAATTTTTAATGCAATAATTTTTAATTTTATTAATTAAAAACTTAAGAAATTCTTTATGTATAGATAACAGTATTTTGGAAATTTCCAATAAAACTTATACAAATCGAGTATATTAAAGTATTTTAAATTTTAAAGCATGACATGTGCAAGAAAAAGTGAGATAGAATCGTGAGAATTTTAACTTGCCAAATTATAATAAATTTCTTGTTTATTATAGGAGTGACCTGGCATATTTTGATGGCCTCAATGAAACTATACTCTGTGTTGGTCTTGTTAAACCCAAACCAGGTAAAAAGTTAGTTATCTGCAATATGATGTTAAGAACAAAATATATTTTTTAACTATATAAATTTTGTCCCTCTGTTAAATGTATTATTTATATGTAAATACTGATATTATGGGAGTTGGATTTTTAATAGTGGTAACACTGTTGTAAAGACGCCATGCAACAAAACCAAAGAATGTCACAAATAACACATGTTAGCTACATACCTACCTTCCCTCTTAACAAAAAGACTCGTCCTTCCTACATCATGTGCATGCAGAGTGACGCGAAAAACTGATCCTGTATTAGCTTGCGGTTTAAAGTAAATGTTGTTAGGATGTTTTCAAAACAAGAACAACGAAGTTGGATAAAAATTGAATGTGCTAGAAGTCGTACAGCACAAAAATGTCAACTAGGGCTTCAAGAGGCTTGCGAGGAATCTGCTTTGCTTTACAGAACTGGTGCAATATGGGAAAAGTCTTGAATGAAGGATGCCAAAATGTGGCAGACATGTATCGCTTGGTCGTTCTAGTGTCAGCGAAGCAGAAGTGCATGCTGTTGCCGCACTAATGGACAGTGATCGATGCGAACCATTCATGAGCTGACCCGACAGACATGACTTGCACATACGACTGTGCTGCACATTCTGAAGGAACGTCTGGGCATGTGAAAAATTGCTTCACGATGGGTTCCAAATCATTTGAGGGAAATGCAAAAGTGGCTATGATATAATGTTGCTCGAATCCACCTGGAGTGCTATGACCGTGAAGGAAAGGAGTTTTTACACCGTATCATTATGCTGGATGAGACTTGGGCCAGATCTTACCAGCCAAAACTGAAATGCCAACCAAACGAATGGCGTCATAATGGATCACCACAGAGTTCAAACTTTCTTCGGAACCCCAGCAATGCGAAGGTTATGCTGATTCTCATATACAACTGTGATAGTGTCATCCTAACACATACTGTTCCCCCACAGCAGACCGTCAATGTGCAGTATTACTGCTCATTTTTGGAGCACCATCTCAGACCAGCTTTGAGAAAAAAATGGCGACACTTTCTGCAGAACGACCCTATCATTTTGCATGACAGTGCTCGGTTGCATGCAGCACTAGCTGTGGCTGATTTGCTTGATCGATAGAGTTGAGAAGTACTTTACCATCCACCATACTCCCTAGATCTAAGACATTGTGACTTTGACTTAATTCCTAGGATGAAGGAACCACTTCATGGCATTTGCTTCAAAACTGTTCCAGAGATTCTTGCGATAGTAGACCAGTCCATTCAAACTATCAACAGAACATGCACTGCTATGGTGTTCTGCGACTTTCACATAGTTGGAAATGGGTTGCACACAATGCTGGCGACTATATTCAAGGACTGTAAAACATGGTGACATGAATCACTTTTGTATTCCATGTAAATAAATAGTTGCCACTATTAAAATTCCAACCCTTGTAAAATAAAAATGTCTTTAGTAAAATAACGTTTCTTTTATATGTCACAAGTAATTTGTTCATATTTTGTACTACTTTATTTTCAAATTATCATTGATTATAGCATATATCCAAATTTTATATTATTAATATTTTAGAAAACTTTATATGGATTAACTTACAATATTTACAAAGCTATACCTTTATACAATATTTTAAAACTTTCTGTGTAATAATATTTTTTTGTTTGTTTGTACAATTACAGATGTATTTCAAAATTTTATTCATTATTTACTTTGCTTGACCACACCTGTTGAAATCGTATTGCTTGGAGTCAATTTTACAACCCAAGATAGAAGTATGTTAAATTTATGTTTAAAATTGTATTGCTTTCATTATTGTCTGAATAATGAAACATAAGAAAGTTTGAATATTTTTTAATAATTTTTTCCCTGTATTTTAAAGCTTCATCTCCGTTTGAAGAAATGCACATGCTTCCAGAACCATTGTTCTCTTATCCAACTGACAATGTTCATATGTGCACATTTGCAGGGACAGATGATGGTCGCATATTTTTAGGTGGTAAAGATGGCTGTGTTTATGAATTTACTTATCAGGTATAGCATTTCTGTATTTGTAATCTGTACCATACAGATATGTATTGAATGTTTTCTCGTATAAAGCATTGTAACATGCTCTTAACAATGTTTTTTTAAAGAATTAAAAAAAATGTCTGCAAATTAAAAGTTTCTTTTTTAATTATTAATTCATTTTAAAAAGTTGATAATAAAAGAATTTAATTTAATTGTTTAGGCAGCTAATGGGTAAAAAGATGCAATTAATTCATTTATTTTACAATTATTATTTAAATTCTATTATTAGCTGATCAGTCTAAAATATTTTTAATGTATAATTAAAATGTAGTAAAGATGTTTTGGGGGAAAAAAAAAGTACATATGACTAAAATTTTTGACATTAAAAATTTTCATGTTTTGAGAATCAAATGTGAAAGTATGCTGCCTCTTTAATTAATTGTCATTGGTAAATTTGTGAATTAAATGATTTTTGTAGAAAAATTCTAAAATGATTGTTATGTTTTTACTTTTTGTTTATCATTTTGAGTGAAAAATATATTTTAAAGCTTTTTGTATAGTTTTCATTATTTATAATGATAACTGATAAAATTCATTTAAATAAGGGGATGTTCATACATTTGTTTACATTTTGTGTATAGCAAAATCTAATTATAATTTGAAATGATTTTTTAATATTCATTTCTAAATATTTTTCAAGCTATTAATAAATTTTAAATATTGAAGTAATTTAGATGTTAAAATTATCAGTAAAGCTACCTTTAAAACAATACTGTTTAATAGATATAATTTATTATTAGCAGTATCTTTTTTTATCTTATTTCCATAAAAAAGTAAATTTTGATGAAATTACTTCACTAATGCTGATAATTTAAGTTGTATATTTGATTTGAAAATAATGTCCATTTATTCTCTCTCCTTAATATTTGAACCTATGTATTCTTAATTTTTTTTATTTATTTTTTATTTTGAAATATTTTAATAGTTTTCATATTTTTATTGTATTTTTCCTCCTTTTTATTTAGGCACAAGACAGTTGGTTTGGTAGAAAGTGTCGTAAAATCAATCACTCTAGCAGTACTTTATCATTCCTAGTGCCATCCTTTCTAAGTTTAGCATTTTCAGAAGATGGTAATTTAAATTTTGTGATATATGAATGAAAATGAAATCATTTTTGAAAATTGTCAGATTTTAATGTAATCTCATTCAAGTTTTATTGTTTGCAACTTTATATTTTATTACAAAGTTTGCATTTCTAATTATATAGCTCTTTTAAGCTCCTAACCTCTATGCATTCAATATGTTAAAAATTGTACTATTGTTAAATTTGATTTGCTCTATTAATTTTGGTTCAAGCTAACATTTTTACCTTACAGCACACTGCGAGTTTGACTTACTTGGTTTTTTAAAAAATATTGTTTGCTGTATTTTGTATAATAAATCAATTAAGATATGAATGACAGAATAATTAAATGTAAGTTGTTTATTTCATAAGGAAATGGAAATATTTAGATTCTAATGTTACGGTTAACATATAAAAAATATTTGTGCTAATTTAATGATATGAGTTTTTTCCATGGTTGGAAAATTTTATCAACAGTTGTGCAAAAATCAAACATTATTAAAATTCATGATTCCAAATAATATTTATGTACCAAAATTCTAGTATTTCTTCCTCTTGTTGTCCTCCACCTTTTTTTTTTCCGGTGTTTTTCAGGAAAGACACTTATATAGATCAACTTAAAAAGCAAGAACATTAAATATAAATACATAAGTAAAGGAGGAAAGAAAAAGAAATGCTACTGAAACTGAGGATCCACAAGATATGCATGATTCATGTTGTTCGAACCACTATACTGCACTATCCACACATCGAAGCGGAACTTGAATATACTTATTCTAATAACTAGTTATATGTAATGATATTTTAAAATCTAATTTAAACTTAATTAATTTCCTAACTTTCAGCTTAATTTAGCCCATATCAAATTCATTCTAAAATATTCTCTTATTTCCTGATCCTATTCCACTTTATCTATTTAATAATCCAGCAGAATCTTTGTAAAAATGCTTAGGTCAGCAGTTGAAACACTCCAAGTGAAGGGATAAAAAATTGCGGACCTAAATAAATTCTTCGAAAAGATTCCTATAATTCCCTTACCTAATTCGACACATGTAGAGAAATCCTTATCAAAATATCACGGTATATAATCACGGGGATAAATTTTAGATTAGCTTTTCCTCATTTCGCTCGTATGTTGTTCTGTGTCGATGTGTTTGTTTCTTCTGCTTTTACATAAATCATGCCTACCTGGATAGAATAAAACGAAGTAAAAAATTCAAAGTTTCTTCTCTCCTTCTTCTGCTCTCTTCGGCCCTGACTCTGCTTCAAAAATTATGTTTACATATATATATATTTGAAAACTGCCTTTTTTCAGGAAAGACACCTATACAAATAAAAGTCAAAACCTATCTAAATATAAAGTTTGATCCAAATTTGTTTATGAGATATATATATATATATATATATATATAATCTAACTGACAATGTTCATATGTCACATTTGTTCATTAAAAGATATAAGATTCAACAGAAATTAATTCAATATTGCTTCATTTTCCTAATTTTGTTTTATGAAAAATAAGTTATAGTAGAAATATTTTATGGCAAATTACTTTTTTAATATAATGGCAAATATAGTTTTTTTAATATCTTGTAGCAAAGCTGTTTCTCTTTGTGTGTCAGTAATATACATGTTTTTGGTATGATACAAAATTTTTTTTCATTGATTCCTATTTATTTAACCTGACCTTTTGTGAATTCTCTGCAATTTAATAAATAAGACACTTGTACAGTATTATGTATTGTAGATTCATTTATTAAACTAAATCACTTTAGTTAATTAATCACTTCTGAAAAGTAATTTTGTAATTTTCTTTAAAAAAAATATAGTCCTTATAGGGGGGAAAAAATGTATTGATTACTAATATTGAGTATAAAGTAATTGTAAAAACACTATTTCTTACCAAATAATTATATTTTTCAATTCCTACTATTAGTTCACACTCTTCCTATATATATATATATATATAGTTATATATATTTGAACAATATATATATATTGTTCAAATTTTCAATCGTTAATAAAATTTATTCATCCACTGAAGTTCAAATACATTTTTTTAAACTTGTAGTGGATAACACTTAATTTAATAGTTTTTTTCAAAGAATTACTAATCAGATTAATTAATTAATCAATCAAATTTGTCCAGTAATTTCTATTTGGTAGCCAAAATCGCCAAATGGTCGCCAAGCTCTGAGGTTACTGACACAACATCCGATCACAATAATATAAGATATATATAAATAACATAAAAAAATAAGTAGGAATTGACTTTAATTTTTTTTATATATATATTGCTTGTTTGTATTGATAATTGAAAAACCAACAGTTGGTGAACAATTTCAGTTACAAACACCACAAGACTGTGACTGAAACTGACAAGTTTAATTATATAATTGAATAAATGATTAACACAATTAAGTCTTCAATAGATTTCATTTTAGAAAATATAGTTAGCTTGGTACATTGAAAGTGTGCAGAAATTAATATTTTTGTATTTAATTTTAAATTAATCTGATTTGTTTTTTTAAAAATTGGTATTAATGTTTATATTAAATTTTTTAAAGATGCTGTTCTTCAAATAGCTGTTGATGATACAAGGCATGTATTATATGCTAGACTTGAGAAAGGATCCATTCAGGTAAAGCAATCCTTTTAATCTTTCTTGTGCAAAAGAATTCTTGTTTTTGTGTTATATAAAATTGCATGAGTAATAGTACATTTGAATATACATTTCCGAAGGGGTTTTTTAGTACTTTATTTTCATCACTTATGGAAGGATTTATTTATTTACCCTAACTTTCTAACCATTGGGTACATTGATATCAAAGCACTGCTAACAGAAGTTTAAAATGACATGTTTAAATTATTCGTTTGAATTGATAATGTCTACTGCTTTTATTACCTACAAATTAAATATGTTCAGGGTATAATTTCTTTACAAATCAAAAATAAGCTTTTGGGGTAGAGAAATTCTATCATAATTTAAACAATTTGTGCTATTGTTAGTTAGGCTCTTTTATGCAACTAATAAGTAAAATATTATAAATTCTTGTAGATGATTTTTCCCCCTTTCTGATTATAAATGCTTACAGAATGTTTTAATTTATGATTAATGTAAATTGATTATACTAATTTCATGATGGTGTAAAATCTTTTTGTACCTGTTTTAATAGAATTTTATAGAGAGATAAACAGCTAAATAGATTATTTTTACTCTTCTCCTTTGTGTATTTTTTAATGCAATTTTTCAAATTAAAATAAAATTGCTTATTGTTTTATCCATTACTGTTCTTAAAACAAATATAAATGTTTTACTTTTAATAAACTTTCTCTAATATTTTATATATATATATATATATATATATATATATATATATATATATATATATATATATATATATATATATATATATATATATATGTAAAATGATTACTGTAGGTTTTTGATTTGGGAAAAGATGGTAAACAAATGAGTAAGGTTCATGTTCTTCATCAGCATGCAATTGTTCATCAGGCTTCTGATATTGCCAGGTAATAACTGTCACTTACTATATTATTCTGTAATTCATCATGTATTAGTTTCTGTTATGATTTTATTTTCTTTAAACTTCAATAAAACATTTCCCCCCATTTCTTACTGATATAATATTTTGAAAGACCAATTTTCTTCCAATTAGAACCATTGACAAGAAAAATTTCTACCCTGTTGTTCATATCAGTCCTGTCGATGCCAAAGAGTCTAAATTTGCCCATTTGGTTGCTATAACTCAATCAGGTGATTATTGTTGCTTCATTCTCAATTTATTTTCCAAACTATTTTTGAAAAAGAATTTCTAGTATTAAACTAGTAATTCTAACTTAGTACTATTAAAAATTTTGCATCCAGTAAAACATTAATCATAATCAGTTGAGCTGGCACATTGCTTCTGAATGTCTTTCATTAAATTCAAGTGATGATATTAATTAATTAAATAAATTAGTTAATGAAATTAATTTTTAAAGTACATTTCTTTGTAATATGTTGCATGTTTTTCTAATAAAATTGAATTTTTAAATTCCTGTTGAATAGCACATACATGGTGCATTTTACTTAATAATGTGGGAATCAAGTAACTCAACTATTAGTCT
The DNA here is from genome assembly GCF_947563725.1 of Argiope bruennichi. Classification (NCBI taxonomy): domain Eukaryota; kingdom Metazoa; phylum Arthropoda; class Arachnida; order Araneae; family Araneidae; genus Argiope; species Argiope bruennichi. The sequence continues at coordinate 114,449,266 of NC_079156.1, forward strand.
AGAATGAATAGTTATTTACATAAAGTATAAGAGTATTTATAATTCTAATGTATGAGTTCATTATATTGAGGGATTCTATTGCATCAAATTCTTGTTTCTAATTGCCTAGAGAACATGTATCTGATTAGGATGTCCGCTAGAGTCAATCTGAAATATTGACATCCAGTTATTTTTATGGTTAAAAAATTCTCATAATTACTCAGAATTCCTTCACTTACTTCTAGTTAATCACAACCACATCTAGTCATTTGACTGCCAGTATTCTTTACACTTGAATCACATTTGGAACACATCTACAAAAGTAACATATTTTGTTAAATTGTTAACAAAATATGTAGATATCCACTGAATATTTTATATTAATGGTTTCCATGTATTTCAAGGAATTTTTTTTTAAGTCTGAATTCAAAAATGTTTGTTTAGAATAAATGTTTGTGGTTTTTCATATAGTTGCAATGTGACTAAAATTCATTTAAAAATCATTATTATTAATAATAATTAACTTTGTTTTAGGTGTAAGACTTTATTTCACTACAAATGGTGGATTTGGTGATAACCGTCCATATACATTAGCATTACTGCATGTTCGTTTGCCTCCTGGCTTTACTGCTAATGCTGATGTTCCTAGACCTCTAAATGTGCGCATGGCATATTACAAAAAAGGTATTGAACATATTCATGTATTTAATTTTTAAAAATTGATTCACTATGTTTTAGAAACTGATTGATGATAGTATAAGATTTCAAATATATTTATTTATGAAGCAATACATTTTTTGTTCTATTGCATTATTTTTTTGCATGTTTTATAAAAGTTTGATCATTAATAAAATTAACAAATTTTGTAAAAATCACATATATTGTTTAATGCTGTTGAAAAATGATATTTTTAAGTTTAATATATACGTAAAAAAATGGAAATAAAATTGATTTCTACTGTAATAATTTCCTTGTTGTATTATAGTAATTCTCTCTACTGTTGTATTTGTATTTATTAATTTCTTTTCTTTTCTTTTTCACTAACTTGTTAATATCATATAGATTTTATAAAAAGTAAGTTTTATTGAGACAGATATTTCATAAGATATAAAATAAATGAATTTTCTTATAATGTCAAATATCTAATAGTGGATTTTAAATTGGTTTTTAATGTATGCAGTGCACTGATTCATTGTAGAATATTTTGGTATAGATCATAGATACAAAACATATACATAAATTACAGTTTTCACTTAACCATTAAGGTATTATTAGACTATTTATTAATGAACATTCAAATATTAAACAGGAGGGAAGAGAGAGGGCATTTCATAGCAATTTCATTTTTTAACATAAATTAGAATATTTCTCATGCTTTTTATTATTACTTTAGGATTTACATTATTAGCATCTTCTCAGACTGAAGACAATGATCTTATTTTTGCTACCAGCAATGATTCTTTTGCATTTTATAATCAACTGATTGAAACCCATGTAAGTAATTTATATTATTTTTCTTAGCTCAGAATCTTGTAATTTTAAGTGCCTTTTACTGCATATTGTAATAGAAATATAATTTTTGATAATGATGTTTTGAAATTTAAAATTTTTTTCAGTGATTTCTTAATATTACTGTATTTTTATTATTTTATGCATATTTGCATTGATAACTATTAGAGTAGCAAGTAGATAAAACTAAGTATAATTCTAATAAATTTTACTATGATCTGTTTTTAAAAATATGATATAATAAAATTGTGTAATTTTAACGTTTTATTTGATCACTGTTGAGCTTTTTTTTTCAGCACTAATACGCTAATCTGCTTTTAATACTGGTTGTGAAAATATTTTTATATGTGATTGTTTAGTGGTACTTGTATTAAGAATTATTAAGCATATTTAAAATTAATTCAAATTTCTCTCCTGCTTATTGATTGCACAGTAGCTAGTAAAATGTCAAACTTTGTAAAATTTATCTCATAAAATATTTATAAAAAAAATTAAGTTTTTTTTTTCTTTTGGTTGAATTTTTAAATTTACAAAAGTTAATTTTAAATGAAGTTTCAACCTTTTTTTTTGAAATTAAACATATTTTAATTTTTAAATTTATTTTTAGACTACTATCATGCTGGATGGTAATGCATGGTCTATTGCTGAAGTTCCAAGTATTTTGCCTGTACCTGTTACTCCCAAGAATGCAGAAATTGTATGTGATCCGCCAGTTTTAGTAACTCAACATAGAGAACCACCTAGACAGTTTGTTTTTCTCTCTACACAAGTATGTTTTTAATTTTTTTTTGTTTGTTTCTAAGATTTAAATATTTTAAGGCCATTTTGTCAAAACATTGCTATATTGCTCTACCCCTCTTATTTCTGAAAATAATTGTGGGATGTTAAAAGCATTTTATCTTATTTTTATAATGATTTTTAAAAAAAATGGAAGGTATCTGAATATTATTTCCATGCAATTAAAATATTTCCAATTATTCATTTAAATATTTTTATTTATTTGTAAGAAAAAGGTCTGAAAAAGTTTTGTGATAAATTAAATATAAATCTTATGCTACAATGTTAATATTGTAAACAACAAATAAAATTACTTTATTTTTTTATATATTTAAAAACAGAAAAGAGAAATTAAGATCTCAGTGTGAAAATTTCTTTAAATTAGAAAATCGAAAAAATTGTGTGAGAAAGTTGAAATTATTCATGATGCTCTAGTTACCACTGAATGTTAAAAGTATTTCCTCAGACTTCCTTAAGTTTTGAAGATTTGCGGGAGTTGGAGGGGGGAGGGTATCTTTTATTGTTGTTCCTGCTGTTTCGTAATAGATCTCAAGTAATAATTTACACACATAAGAAAATCCAAACATGAAGAAATACTGATTAAAATTGTTTTATTTTGCTTAAAATTCATCAGCAAAAATTTATTTCATATTTTAATTACAGAAAATATTCCTTTACTATGATTACTAGTTAGTAAATTCTGATTAACTTCATGGTTTCATTTTAAAATTCGAAAATTAAAATTGTCATGCATTTTATTATCCCAAAGTAAAGAATAGATTTGAAAATTATTTTATTTTCTATTATAGGGCAGTTTTATGTTGAGAAAACCAAGACCTGTTGACCAGCTGTATAAATTGTTTATGGATAATAAAGGACCAGATAGTGAAGCTGTCAAAGCATTTTTTATTATCCATAAGGTAAGTTATGATATACTTCAGTGGAAATGTTTTAATTTCGTGTTGAAATGTGTAGAGAAAGGATGTTACAAAATAAATGTGTGCGTGATAATTTTCCAGTTATATGAATTCCTCAAGAGGGATGGAAATAAAATATGTTTCTTGTCAAAGGTTGATTTGTTAAATGATTTTTAAACTAGTATGTCGTATAATTTTTTAGTCGTATTTTGAGTATTTCATGTCATTTTCCTAATTTTGGAATATTGTACGTATAGATATCTCAGCAGGTAGAACATATACTCTAAATAATGTGAAAACCAAAATTTCTTAAAATTTTGTTAGCTTGTACATTTTTTAACAGCAATTTAGATATTGTATTCACTGTTTTAAATATGAGTAATGTTGACTAGAAAGATATTTTATGAAATGAAAGTAATTATTATGCAAATGCTTAGTATCAATTTTAATATTAAATCATTTTATGACACAATCATTTCAAGTGTTGATTAATATTACATAAATTATTAAATTTAAATTGTGCAACAGCTATCTATGTAATTGATAACTTGTAAACATTTACTTGATCTATTTTAGGAATCTCAAGCATGTGCCATGTGCCTTATTTTAGCATGCTCTCAAACATTGCCAGAAAAACAGGTATGATTATCAAAAATTTATAAAAGGTGAATTAAACTCATTTCTTCACAAACTTTATTGTTTAACAAACTCATTGAGAATAATGTTGCCAGGTTTTGAAAACATGGAATTATTTAATATATATCCTTTTTAATTTAAGATAATTTGAATGTAATGTTTGCATTTTTTAATATTAGTGCTTATTATTGAAATCTAGTAATGCATATTCTCCAATGGTTATATGCATAATCTTATCTTTTACCTTGACATTTTAAGTTTAGAAATTTTATCTTTAGATTAGTTAATGAGAAAACCAATTATTTAAAATTTCTCTTTTGTTATAGTAATTGTGTTATTGTAAGGTTGTTTGTGTTAATGTAAATTTGTTAATTATCAAACCCTTAACTTGAAAAAAAATATATAAATTAAAGAAAATTATTGTTGTTAAAACTAACTTATTTCTTATATTTTAGATTGCAGAATGGGCTAATAGAGCATTTTTCATGTATGGTGGGGAACCTCATTATGGTCAAGTACAGGTTGGAGATACTCCTTTGAATCCAGTGGACTCGCAGTTGTCACTTGGTCGACCTAGCATTGGATCTACAATTAATCCAGGTATTTTGGTCCAGGTTGTTAAGATCTACAGTACATCGAAGTGTTTAACTTTCATTGTTGTACATTAATGATAAAATTTTCGAAACCTTTTGGGAAAACTGCGTTTTGGAGATTTGATGGCTCATAACTGCAATAGTATTTACGATAATACCATAAAATTATATATTATTTTAAAGTTAATTTCAACAAAATATTTAATCAGTTCCTTTTATTCATAGATCAAATAAAAGTTGTACAAAATGAGCAACTGTCAAAGCCAAAAGTGTTCAGTGTGATTTTTAAAAAAATATATGCAATTTTGATTATATCTTTGTGTGTATCCTTTACAGGGGTGTTTGTGCTCCGGGGAAACCCCGGAATTCCGGGGATTTTGAACTTCGATACCCGGAAATTCCGGGGATCGTCGTTCAAAAGGAAGTAGGAATAATAATGAATTATTTATTTTGATCTGGGTAATTTTGTTTGCTTTGAAAGCAGAAAATGCAAGATCAGTGTGTGTGGTGAAAACTTTTCCTTTCTTTCTCCAAAGGCAGTAATAATGCGTGAAAAGGGGGAAAAACTTCTTTTTTGTTCTTTCCTTATTGCGAGTTATGACTCATTCCCCCGGTTCTCGGACATTCTCTTCTGGATTCTTTTCGGCAAGTAGGCGCGGCAGAAAAAAAAGGGAGAGACTTCGTTCGACCAGATGTGCGATCACGTGACCTGGGTTCAAAGGTCTTAATTTTGCAAAAAAAGTAATTCATTGAACTTTTATAATTAGGTCATTCAATACTTCATAATCGTAATTTTTCATTTCTCCCCCCCCCCTTCTCGAAACTCCAAAATGTCGGTAGTAAGTCCGTAAAAGTTTCCGGGGATTTTTTGGGGTCCCACAAACACCCCTGCCTTTATAAATGCTTTGTGCTTACCACAAAAGCAATTTGGAAAAGATTTAGCTTTAATTTATAAAAGGAGAATTTAATTCACATGGTGTAGGTTTTCAGATTTGCTTTTGAAATACTTGTACAGCAATTCTATAAATAAACAGATTGATTCATGTTCAAACAACAGTTTAGTTTAAATTATTTATAGTTATTAATTTATTGAATTTCATAAATTTTGAAACTTTTTGATCCTTTTTAAACAAGCTGTTTTTCAGTCTGCATTGGATACTAAGATATAAACGAATATATACATTATTTTGTTGGAAATTTTAATTAAAAATTGGTAAACACTTTCTTTTTTTTCCTGTGCCTAAATCTGTTTGATTGTCTTCATAAAAAATCAAGTTCAGTGTTGTGATAATGTTATTTTTGATAAAAGATTCATTTAATTTGTATTCATTAGTTTGGGCAAGCACTCCTCAGAATCCACAACGTGTTGTTCTTCCTCAGCCGCAATTTTCAAGTAAGAGTTTTTCTTTAGTTTATTTTAATTGTAAAAGAAAAAGATATGGTCAGAAAATTTAGGTGTGAACTTGAAAACTGGCAGTAACTTGAAAAATTTCAATATCTTAGTTTGCCTTTTTCTTTTTTTTTTACACCAGATTTCTACAGTCCTGTAAGGCCAGTTTCTACTCCTGTGCAGCAACCTGCATCTCCTAGTACTGGTGTTTTAGGCCAGCAGCTATCTAGCACTGCTGTTGCACCATCTACTTCTGAAATGATCTACTCAGGGAAACATAATGGTTTATATTTATATTTTTCAAGAATAGTCAGGTAAGTAGTTCTGCAATGTTCATTCTTGTGCTTTTTCTGTAAACCACATTCCTTTAAGACAAACAGTGAAATGTATACATATATAAAATGTAAATTCTTCCTGTATATAAATCTACAACAACCTAAAACAAATCTCGTATATTTTGTGTATTTTCATTCACATTAACTGTGTATCTAAACAGAGAACTGGATGGTATTGCATTTCATGAAGGAAATGCATGATGACCTATAACTGATACTGATTTAAAAAAATGAAAGATTATCATAGTTGAGACATGCTGCAATGAAGTGGATATCATGAGTAAAGACAGACCATTAACCCAATAAAACCAGATTCGGCTTGTTTGACAAAAATCTAACTTGGGCATTTTGGCCTTGTAGCTGAAATTAAGCGATGAAAGATAATTCACGACCATTTGTTCATATAGAAAGGAAAATTCCTCCCCTCATCCTCTTTCTCAAAAATGTGCAGATCTTGAGACAAGGGGATTCTAACACTAACTGGATTTGTAGAGTTAAGTCACAGTATAAGAAGCTGCCAATCATCTTACTTGTCTGTGCTGTATGTCTGCTCAATATGATGTTGTAACAGTATTCCAATGAAAAGGATTGAAGCAGCTTTATTTGTACTCATTAGCGAAGAAATACTGAAAATACTGTTGCTTGTTGCAGTGCTTATAAATGAGCATTTAGATGCCTTAAAATGTATAATCCAAGAAGTACAAAACATTTTGGCCCCACTCACCTGAGGAAGTTTTTGGCTATCCAAATCGAGATTTTAAAGCAATAGACAAAATCAAATAGGAGAAATCAGTTATGCCCAGACCTAGAAGAAAATGAAACCATTCTAAACAGCAGTGAAACCATTCTAGAGCATTGGCTTTTCATACCAAATGAAATTAGGTGATAAATTACATATGCATTCTCATATGTAATTGTGGCAAAAAGTTCAGGAACACTATTTGTTCATTGATGAAGTATTCCAGCATTGTCTTTTCTATGTTGTGAAGTTAATTTGTCTTGAATTATAGTTTGCTTAAAAATTTTTTACTGTTACATTATTTGATACTTTGCTTATCTGACATGAAATTTTAAATTCCTAAAAAATAAACATGAAAAGTATTTGTACTTCTAGATTTTAATTTTAATTTTTATCTAAATGATCTAGTTTTCATTGATTGTTTTGTTTGTATTATATAATTATTTAAGATGATGATTAATTAGCTTTATTTTTAATAGACCTGTATGGAATTTGAAGCTGGTATCTGAAACTTCTGCCAAAATTGGAGAATCAAAAGTTATTTATGTAAGTATTCTTAAAAAAAAAAAATATTTATTATCAAAACTATGCCATTATCATATTAAGAGGAGGGAGAATGATAAGAAACAAAATTTAAAAAAAACCTTTAAAAATCAAAGCAAAAATAAGAAATTGTGAATAATGAAGATAAATACAAAGAGCAATTTATCATTTTAACAGCAAGCATCAAGAGCAAATGTTATTTCAGGATTTACTTTTTATTGAATTAAGTTTGTGATATAGTTCTTGTACATTGAATTCTGTAGCAGTATCAAATCTAATTACTTCTCCCCCCCTTCTCTGTGTATTGATTATACTCTGTATGTCTGTCTATATTTTTAGTTTCATATTATAAAATTGTAAATGGAAGAATTTGCATTGAATTTTTTTTTAGTTTTGAGAAATAGAACAGTAAGGCTGCTTTCAGAATTGTAGAATATATATTTTATAAAGTGTGCTTACTTGTAAATCATATTTTTACTTTAAGTTTTCTTTTGAAATTATTCAGGTAAGTTATTCCAAATAGTTTTTGATTGGGAAAATTAGTGTAAAAAATAATTTTGAATTATAAGATTGTGTTTATTTAATATATTTTCAAAGATTGAGATTTGAAGTATATCTTGGGACCTCGGGCATGAAAAGTATAATTTTCTTTCATTTGATTAGTTGTATTTAAATGCAATTTTGGTTTCTACTTAAATATTAATAATTTTATATCAGTTTCCAAATCTTATTCAACTTGTTTATGCTTTATCCCCTCTCGACTATAAATTGTACCGCTTGCTTTAAAAATTGTATCCCCTTCCCCCCTTTTCCAATTCTGATATTTTATTTTTTGCATGTGCATGTTGATTTTGTTTGTACTATTGTTCACAGCCTTCATTTTCATTTTAATAGAGAAGTTAAAGAAGGAAGAATTGTTAAATTAAAAGTAAAAAACCATTAATTTAATTTTACTAAATTTGAAGCAAGTAATAAAAGTACTTTAATATTAAAAATTGATAATCAGGAATGTATGCTTTTATTTGTATTAATAAATAATATTTATTTATTCTGAAAAGCATGTTGTAAACATTATACAAATCTATAAATCATTTGTTCTGTTTGTTAAAATGCATTAGTTACTTGAAAGCAAATTTATAATATATGACTTAACTTTGGAAAAGATGAATTCAAATTTAGTATTTTTTATTAATTTAAAATTTTAATATGATCCTAATATTTATTATTTTGTAACAAATTGTTTTATTTTTTTTTCACTCAATTTTTAGTTGATATCCTTTTTATATCAGAAAAGTCCAGTGCTCATGCTAAAAAATGCACATAAATCATAAAATATTATGATTTTCAATGTTGTTCTTTTTTGTGTTAGAAAAAAGTTGATTACATTTATTTAAAAAAAATTATTTGAATTATGTAGTTTTTGAATGTTAAAAAATCGATGTTTGTCTCTTCTTTTAGCTGATTAGTAACATTTCATCTGAAGACCTAGCCTTTATTTTACAACAACTAGTATCTTTGAAGCATTTTCTGCAGAAAAATCACCAATCCTTCTTAAATCCAGCAGTTGCCAGGTAAAACTCATTTATCTTCTGATGAGTATTCATTTTCCTAATAACTTATGTGAACAATGAATTGAAGACTCCAGATTCTGAAAAATGAGAAAAGAGTGGCAGAAGGACAATAAGCAAATTTTATAATGGAATGGTGCATTTAAGTTCTGATACATAACAAAAGTGTAAACAATTTATATGAGAAAGACAGAATATTATTTATTTAATAAACGAAGTTTTTAAAATATATTGATTAATTTTTTCTATTGAATATCAAAATGAGAGATAATTAATAAAATTAACTATTTATGTCTTGCGAAATTGTCAGCAACCTATTTTCAGTTTTGTAATGTGTTGTAAATATATATTCATTGTGACAGTCTTCTTTCATATATATGTCTTTTGTTTTCAGTTTTATATATTATTAAAAAAATCTAAATTATTTGAAAGAATAGAATTTTTTGTTTGAAGAAATTGCTTTTTATATGAAGAAATGATTTAAACTGTTCTCCATTTTTATTTTAATTATATGTTGCATTAGATATAATCAAGAGGAGCAAGCATTTTAATAGTTCAGCTGTTTGCAATAATTGTGAAAATCTGGTCATCAGCAATAGTATAAAATTCAGAATGGCGGTGCTTGAATTACCATATTCTAGCGAAATTTCCAAACATTTTATGCGTATTTCCAAACTTATAATCTTGTCATAGCCAAAGTATTTTGTCGATTTTTTTTTTTTTTTAAATCTGTTCTTCAAAGAGCTTGAAGAGGGTGGGAAGGAGTGTAACGAACATATATTGAAGGATTAGACACATTCTATCAAATTTAATTGGAGCTGTAGGCATCATCAAAATATTTACTCACTTTACTTATTGATGAAGTGAGCTTGTGCTTATAGTTATGCTGCCACATTTATGCCTAAAATGCTTAAAGAAAACAAACAAACAAAAAAAAAAAGTTCCTACAAAATATCTTGTAGAATGATACCATACATGCAGCCATTTGTTTAATGAGGTAAAATTTATGGCACTACTAAGTTAGTGTGTCTCATGCCAGAAATAGTGAAAGAGAATCTTTCTATATAAGTATGCAATCTTATTCAATGTGAACTAAGCATACATATAAAATTTCAGCATCACTAATAGTGTAAGAATGTGTAAATGTAGAGCACCAGTAACTATCTCATCACATTCTGCTATTTCAGTGTACAAATTTCTATACTTTTATGCCATTAAAAATCTATTTAATTTAACCTTTCCATGGTTGATTTGGCCCAAACAGCATCTATACTAGCATGCCAATTTCTGTTTCAAATGGGTGATAGGTCTAAAGTAAAGACATTCTTGGTGATAATCATTTTATATCCTGCAGCCCTCATTTGAAATAAAAACAGACATACCAGGTTAGAATTTACATGGCTGATTGGGTCGAGTCAATAGCGAAATGGTTAATCTCTTCTGTCTACCTGTATAATTTTGTCACCTATAATAGAATTCCTTATATATTGGGTTTATGTTATTTATTGTATGGGTAAAAGAATAATATTTAATATTTTCAAAAATTGGTTCTTTTATTTGCTGTGTAATGAATATAATTTAATCTTAATTAACTCATTTCTGAAAGTTATCAAAATCGTTTTGATAGTTTTTAAAATGATTTTTAGCTTAGCTCAGAATGTGGGTATGTCAAGGCTACTGGCTCAGAATGGCTATGGATCTCCTAGTGACACATCACTCAATTACCAAAGACACACACAAAGTGAGTTGATATGTGTAAAACATACTACTTTTTCAAAAAAAAAAAAAAAAAAATAGTTCTTACTGATAGAACATTTTTTTTATAAATGTGTTATAAAATGTTATTCTTATTTATAAGGTTTCTTAAAATTTTGCATTAGTATCATTTACTAATGGCTGAATGAATACAATATTACAACAATTTAAAATTCATTTTATGTATGAGTTCATTTCAACAGAAATCAAATAATTAGCCTTCTCTCCCCCCCCCCCCCCCGCCTTTTAGTTTAATAAGAATATTAAAGCTAACACATGCTTCAGACAAGGGTGCTAAATTTCTTTATATTAAAGATTTCCCCCTTTCTTATTTATTTTTGCTGCTTAGATAATCTTTCTTTTTCTTCCATATCTGCATTATTATTCTTATGCAAATCTAATGTAATCACATGTAACAGTAGAAATTCACATGTGATTGCTATCTGATGATAGCACTTACTAAAGAATATATTTATTGTCTGGCTGTTGCATAACTGAAAACAATGCTTATGCCTAACAATTTTAACTAAAAATCGAACTTAATTACTTAAATAAAGTGAAATATATAATAGTTGAAATAAAAATATTTTATTGGACATTGATTTAGAAATATTTTAAAAATGATTGTTTATTAAGTTTGTAAATCGATTAATGCCAATAAAGTGTATATAAAAGATGAATGCGTTTTTTGGCATTCTACTAAATAAACCATTTGATCTAAAGCTGCCAAATTTAGCAAGTCTAGATCAAATATATATAGTGGAGGATGTGAATATGCATCTTAGAATGTTTTTGACATTTTAATTGCAATTAAGCAAAATATTGATTTTGCTACAAGATTTTCAAAAAATATCACAGCGCAAAAATGGTTATTACATTATCATAAAATTTACAAAATTATCTTTTCAGTTACATTATTTTTTTGCTCTATATTTCTATTTCTATTTTTTATTTAAATTTTAAATATATTTGAATCATATTTTATAGCAATAGATTTCATTGTTAAAGGTAAACTCAAATCACTTTCATTGTTGCTACGAATATTTCTTCATGGCTTTTTTTTTTTGCCCATTGTGTCCAACATGTAAAAATTATGCTTATATTTCTATGTTGAGTATATTTCGATATAAGGCATACTTTGAGTAAAATTTTTAAAATCTTGTTGTACTTAATAGTCATGATTAAACTTCAGAACTAAATGAGGGTTAAAAAATTTTAAATGCTTCCTTTTAAAAATAAAAATAAAAATAATTGCTGCTCTTTCCTATTATAAAATTTAGTGCATAGAAATATAAATCGTAAATTAGGGAAGACAGTACAATGAACAGAACAGGATAAGGTTTCTGAATTAGTAAGGCTTGAAGGCCTTCAAAATTTGATATTTAAAAATATTTTATTGATGTAGCCATTAAGACCAAGTTACATAACATTTAATTGAAACTTTTAATACCATTAATTCTGATGAACTAATTGGTCACCAAACGCAGAATGTACAAAGGAAGTATATAAGAACATGGAATTATATTATTGTAAAATTTAGAAGATAGATAAAAAGAGTAATTATGTTTTTAATAGTTCTGTGATTTGGTTATGCTTGACTCTGTTAGGATACTTTGTACATATAAATGACAGAAGTTGTATTTTTGGCTTTTAAAATAACGGTGTTGATGTCTCAGTTTGATATTTAAAACATTTTTTTTGGGGGGGGATAATGAATATTTTATGAAAAGATTTAATTAAAAGTAACATGACCAGCCGGCCATTAAAAGTGCCTTCTATGTAATACATTTTTTTACACAAATTTTTAATATGGTTTTTAAATATCAACATTAATAATTAATATTTTTAAGAAAGTTTTTTTTTAAAAGTATTGCATTTTTCTCTATGATATTTTTTGTGATAAAAATGGTGTAAATATATTTAATTTCATTAGACTAGCTTTTTTGCAATTTTCTTGCATGTAGCAATTTTATTCCTTTAAGTGTTAATAAAGATTACTTTTTAAATATGTTAACAATTAATAAAGGCCATTAATTGAAAAATTGTTTCTTAATGAAAATAAAAGTTATATTATTTATTGAAAAGCATTCAAGAGACTAAGTTGTGCAACTGCATTTGTTTTGTGGAGGATCAATAATACCCTGCTTATTATCTGAATTTGCACTTTATTTTTTAGTAAATGTCTTGGATAATTTATAACTGCTGTAAATGGACTAATATGCTGGGTCTATGAATTTAGCCTCAATAATTCTTTTTCTAAATATTTGAATTGGTGATTTTTTTTTTTTTTTTTTTTTTTTTTACATATTTATTAATTTTACAGGTGACGCTGAGTTACAGGAACGTATTTCCCTAGCTAACTTCCAGCAACTAGTTAATTATACTTATGAAATGTTAGCTTTATGGAAAGTATTGTGTGATCACCAATTTGAAAATGTCATACAATTCCTTTCACAGGTATGCAAATAAATCTCTATATTAATTTTAATTACATAAAGAAATATTCTGTATTTATTTCTTGTGCTTTTACCCTCCAAGGCCCTGTTATTTTTATAAATCTGAGGCAAAGAATGAGATATATTACAAGATAAATTGCTTTTGTAATGTTATAATTTTTTATTGTAAAGAATTTTTGTGTCTTTGCAATTCTAATTCTCTAAATACAAGCTTTAAATTCCACAAATTAAATAAATCTTAAGATCTCTTGTTATTAAATACCATACAGTCTGCCCTATTCTCTTTAAAAGCTAATTTTTCAGATTTTTAAATCTTTTAAAATAAAGATTAAAAAATATATGGGGAAGTAAATGAATGCAAGCAGTGATCATTAGAAAAAAGATACTAATTTTCTCATTTTCTTTTTTAAAAAAAGAAGAAAAATAAAACTTTTTTATTTGAAATCCTAAAAAAATTACGTCTGAAAGCAGTATTTCACTATCTTTCAGAACTGTTGATGGCAGCGTCATGGTATATAAACTATTTTATGGGATAATTTTATATTTAAAATATGACTTTTAATGTGGGATTTTTTAAAAATTCATAATGATTACATTTTTAATAAAATTCCTATAGTATCTTCATGTTATTAATTCATAATTTTGTATAAGATTCAAATTCATTTATCAATGTATCAAAAGAAACATTTCAAGGACATCCTGATATGGGGACAATTTTTGTTTAGCAATATCATTCATTTCTATGGCATAAAAAGTATGTGAAAACATGCCCATTGTATAAAAGGTAACATTCTTGTATGTTTGAGACAATTAGATGTTGATACTTGTTTTGAGTAATTAATTTCATTTAAAATGATGAGATATTTAAAAAAATTTTATTTTAAATTTTAATAATATAAATGTAAGATTTTTTTTTTTTTACTCATTAGTTGGTTAAGTTGAACTTTTTGTTAATATTTGTATTAAATTATAATAATTATTTTTTTAATATGTTATATTAGGTTAATTTAGAATCATTTTTATCAAAGATGTATAAAATTATGAATTTTGAATATTTTATATGGTTAAATTTTTTAAGTAAAGATATTTATCAAGTTAGGATGTTTATAATTATTGTTACTGCTAAAGGAATAAATCAAAAGTCTTATGTTTAGATCATTAACAAATATAATTCATAGTGGTTATTTTTTCAATTATATTTCAAAAATTTAAATTAAAAGTATTAAGAAAATGTTGTTGGAATTAATTCCTTGATAGCGAAGAATGGCGAAACCTGTTTGTCTGACAGTTAAGAAAGAAATGTTTTTCTCATCTACATTTATTATTCTACCATTGTGAGAGATGCTATTTTCCCTGTCAGTTTCATATCAATAAATAAATATTTGCTTACTTTTTATATGTATAAAAAGAGTAATAATCATAGAATTTTAGCTGTAATGCTGCTTTTTGGTAAATCGTTTTGAAATGGTAGTCTTGTGAAATGAGTATTGCCTCTTAAATGTAATTATAGCAATTTTATTCAGATGTAATAATCTGAAATATGCTCCTTTTGTGTTTACTGGAAACATTTTAGATCTGATCTAGTTCCATTTGACCTAAAATCTATATCAACAAAAAAAAAACAAAACATTTTTTTAAAATTTGTTATTATATATATTTCAAATATTCATATGATTTGAAATTATGATACCTATAAGGGCTGCGGTGGCCTGATGGCAAGGTCTCAGGTTCGAGACCTGATTTCACCGAAGAACCATTATGTAAGCGGGTTTGATGCATGTTAAATCCATCAGGGCCAAACTTTCTCCCACTGGTGTGGTGTGGAAATTTGGAAAAGGGGTACCAGATTATGTGTCATCCTTGTCATCTGACCATGGTTCAAAATTACAAGATCCGTCCCACAACAGCCTTTGTGTTGTTTTAAAATAGGACGTTAATATAACTAAACTAAGCAAAATGAATATGATACCAGTAAAATATTTAATTTGTCTCCTTTTTGTCTTTTTAGTATTTTACAAGGTTGAATAAAAGTAGTAATTTGGTTTTGATACAACTAGATCCTGTTGTTAACTGCCTTGTGTTCATTTGGAGTTCTCTTAAAACTTCTCAAACAATCATTAAAACTGATAATATTTAATAAAAAAAAACTTGCTGATATTGGAAGATTTAAGTCTTAATATAATAATTTATGAAAAATACTGTAGGAGAAAAGTATACTGGTTTATGCTTTTAATCAGAATTTCATTTTAAGAAGAAAATAGAATGATGGGTTGACAAAGGATACATTATGGGTAGATTATCATTATAATGTAATTTTTTAAAAAAAGATTTAATTACAAATCTAAATTTCTCTAAGCAGATTGAATTATTCAAGACTGAGCATTATCATTTAAATGCTAACCGATTTATTCTTTTATAACTTTTTAGAAAATTTTTGACAGCTTTAAAAAATCATGAAAACTACTTTTAATAACTGTTTGCCTATTACTGTTACCTATTAATCTGATATAATGTATTATGCAATCTTGTGCATATTCTGGCTGTTTTCAGAAAATTTAGTTAACAGCCATGACATCAAAATATGAATAAATTTAATGTAGCTTAAAATTTTTTATTGAATTATTTTGCTTAAAAGAACTACATTTGGATGATTTTTTTAAAATTTTGCTTTATGTTTGAATGTTTTTATTATTTTGAAGCTTAGTTAAATATTAATGTGATCTAATTTTTGAATGAATTATAATACTTTTATCGCATTTTTTATTCATTTCTCTAAATTATATCTTTTTCTTTGGAAAACTAGACTCAGCAAGAATTATTGAAGCTTCTGACTTTCAAGGATTTTATAGTTGATGGCAAAGAGGTAAGGCTAAAATGTATTTATGTAACTAATGAAAAATATTTTTATTTTTTGAAGAAAAAAAAAATATTTCTGTACGTAATTTTGTATTTTAATGCTAATAACATTGTTTTATAAAATTAAATATTTATAAAGACATTGTTTAGCTTATTTGTATCTTCAAGACATAGGATATCTACTTTTAAATCTTAAGTTGTAATTCATGTAAATTGAGGAATATCTTCAGTTATTTCAACTGTTTTAATAATTTTTATATGTATTTCAATCTAGTTAAATTCTGTACTTTAAGAATTATCCTATTTGTTTGAGTTTTTGATGTTTATTATATTAAATAAGTTGCTTTGTACATAATCTGTCACCATTTGTATCATAATTTTATTGGCAAGAACTTTTAATTGTAGTAATAAAGAATAAATAGTATTCTAATTTCTCCCACCTTTAAATAATTAAACATTGTGCGTGTGCACACATGTACGTTGCATTTGCACCATATATAACAAGAATGTAGAGAGATTTGTATCTGATATTTTCATTTTTAAAATTAACCATTTTGATCTGGAAACCATGATTACTTATGGTCTAAGTATTATTTCTTCTTATATTCAAAAAAAAAGGAGGCAGTGATATTGATTTTATTTTTATATTATACGATTATTGACAGATTACATACAATACCAATATGAAAAGATTTAAACCAGCACCATGTATTATAGTCAGCTACTTATTCCTTAAAAGTTAGATGGTATTGAAGGGTTGCTTTGAACATGCTTAAAGCATGAACTGGATGCATTTGGCAAGATTGTTTCATGAATAAAATGTGTATTTCATGGGAAGTATTATGTATTATTGCAAAAATAAAGTTATTTGACTCTTTGCATGTGAAATACGTTTCCCTTATTGATATTCACTGCATAGATGGATTTCTCTTCCCATCCTCTTTCTGTCCCAACTTGTAGTATTTCTTTGTAAAAACTTAATTTTATAGAAATGGAATGTAAGAAATATTTGGTAATGTTTAATTTCAAATTGGAAATTTATGCTAATTTTTTTTTACGTATCAAAATGAGTTGAAAGGATTATTTAAAACTTTTAATATTGATATTTGTGTTGTAAAAAATTCATTTTTATTTTTAAAAAGTGAGCCATTAAGATGATGTTTTTATTTCTATTTTTAGTTGTCTGTTTCTTTGACAAATGCATTAATCAACTTTTACCTAGAAGATAATGCAAGTACTGGTACTATTAGTCAGCTTTTGAGAGAACTTTGCCCATCCATTTATCGTCTCGAAGATGCAACTGTTTCAAGGGTTTGTCTTTATTGTTTTTTTTTTTCTCTTAACATATTTCTTTTGATTATTTGTGTCTTAAGTCATTAATATTTTCTACTTATTTTAAATGAATTCTTATTTTTCAGGCTCATGAAATAGTATTGAATGCTAAAAATATTTTAAATAAAGCTGACAGAGAACAAGAATTATATGAGGCTCTCAAGGTTAGTTGTATTTACATATTAAAATCTTTTGATTTACTCTATTATTTGATAAATAAAATTTTAATTTGTAATTTATTTTTAGCTTTGCAAATCAATTGCACCCAATGTTGATTTGGATTTAATGTGCGGGCTATTTCGTAGTGCTGGATTTTACCATGGGATCATTGATCTCTGTCTTTGTTGTGCACAGCGTCGTGACCCACAAGGTTTAGCTTTACATTACTACAAAAATGGTGAGCCACAAGATGATCTACAAGGTCAACAAGCATTCGCAAATAGGTACACTGATTATTTCTTGTCTATATATATTCTTTTATTAAGTAATTATTTAACAATTAAAATATTTTTACATGGATAGGTTCCTATTATTGCATTTATATATTTTTAGTTTTTGTAATATAGTTTTATCAGAGTCTATGAGTCAGTTGCTTGAGGAAGGTATGGAAATAGAAGTTTGTCTTTAAAATATGGAGGGTCATGATTCTTTTTCTCTAAAGATCCATAAAAAAATCTATACCTCATCATGTTTTAAATCTGCCATCATGGATCATACTTTCTCAAATGTTTGTATAGTGGGTTATTAGTTTATCCTTCTCATATTGAGAACAATGCAAAATTATGCGATCCCCCAACTCAACCCCCCCCACACACTATTGTTACTTCAATATCAAATATTGTATATCAAATCTATTGAAAATTATAAAAGTTTTTTTTTTCTTAGATAAAAGTTCTTATGAATTTTCATTATTTTTCCTGTTTTTACAAATGGATTAATTACTTTTAAAGTTTTAAGATTGCCAAAAGATTTCTTGGAGCTAACTAATTATGATAATTTTGAATACCCATTTTAAAGCACATTGAATTTCATTATTATTGCTCATTTTTAGAGCTAATAAATATGGTTGTGTCATTGGTTCCTACCTAAAGAGAACCTGCAATATATTTTTATGCATTTTCTCTAGCAGATAAATTAATGAAATTATATGGATCATTTTTAATTGACATCTAATAAATGAAAATGAATTTTTGTTTGACAAAACTTTGCCAATTTATTGCTTGCATTTACATGAAGGTATAGGCATATTATATCTAAAGTTTAAAAAAAATATTATTTATATTTCTCCTTTATATATATCATTCAGTTTTAATTAATCGACAAAAAATAAATATCATTCTTTCTATCATTTCTAATTAAACAAGAGAGCTAATTCAAATTTCATTCGATATTTCCAACATTATTTCTTCTGCAGCAGCAATGCGCTATATCCCAGCTAGTATTGTATAAAAATTACATTAATCTAAAATATTTTATCATATGTTTCTTGCCTAGAATGAGATTTTTATACTTTTTCATCTAAAATTAATAAAAATGAACCTATTATAGATTGTAACTGAAACATTTTATTTGTTTCAGTTACACACATTAATTAACACATAATTATGTTTTTTTCTGTATTTTGCAGAATGAAATGTTATAAACATATAATTGAGGCCCTGAATGATTTGAGGTCTCAGAGTGTTTCCCATCCTCAGTCACCCAGCATTCCAAAAGTACCTGGTCCTCCACCCATGAAAGATCCCAATCTTTTGACACCTGAAGAAGCTAAAGTCTATGCAAGTCAAATTCTTTATTATATATTTCTCAGTCTATAATTTTTCATTCATTTGTTAATTGTTTTGTTTGTTTAGCAAAACCACTGGCTTAACTGGGTTTTTGCAAAAATACGAGGGTGGGTAGAAAAGTTTCTGGCTTAACATGGAAAATGAATTTAAAAAAAAAATCTCTTTAATGTTTACTTTATTTTTCAATGTAATCCCCTTCCAAAGATATTCACTTCTTCTACTGCTATGGCAATGGTTGGATCCCCTGTCTGTAAGAGCCCTGTCTAAGACCACAAAGTAAGCATTTGCCTTTGTGATGACTTAGATAGAATTTCCTTCCAGCCAAAAAATTTTTCAGGTGTGGGAAGAGATTGTAATCTGATGGAGCCATATCCAGAGAATAGATAGAATTTCCACCAGGAATTCCATTAGAAATAGATAGAATTTCCATCAGGAAGAATTTCAAACTTCAGATTGTGAAGTTTTGCTATCTCAATGACAGCCTTGTGGACAGGAACATTATCTTAGTGAAACAATGATTTTTTCCTTGGCCAAACCTGGCCTTTTTACTTTGATTTTGGAATACAATTTATCCAAAAGATTAGCATAATATTCAGAATTCATGGTCTTGCTTTTTTTTAGATATTCCAATGATAAAATTCCTTTTGTGTATCAAAAAACTCATAAGCTTTCCAGCACATGACACACTTTTTGCTTTGTTTGGTGCTAATTCTTTCTTTCCTGTTGACTGTTTTGATTCTGCTTGGTCTCTGGAGTACAGTGACTGATCCATATCTTATCCACAGTTACAAAACACCGCAAGAAAATCACTTGGGTTTGAATTGTACAGCTCAAAATTTTCTCCGATATCGTCGTGCGCTGCAATTTTGATTCAAAATCAGCAAATGCGGCACCCATCTTGCTGACAACTTTCACATGTACCAAAATTAATCAGTTAAAATATGACATGCTCGTTGTTTGGATATGAAACAGGCTGAACAACCTCTGTCAATTTCAGTTGGAGATTATTCATACTATTTTTGTAAACAATTTAACAATTTAATCTGTAGTGGCTGATTTTGGTCTTCCAGAATGGTCCACATCCGGAGTGCTTGTACGATCATGTTTAAAATCTGCAACCCATGTTTTAACCATAGTAAACAAAGGAACTGATTCCCCCAGTGTAGTATCTAGCGCAACTTTAATATCTGTTGAAGATAAGACTTTTATTTAAAAGAAAAATTATGGCAGCTTGCACTTTGGTTTTCTATACATTTGGCTAAAAACAAAAGAAGAAAACTTTAAAACAGCACAGTATAAAAAAAGTTAAGTACAAATTCTTTGAAGTACTAAACAAAG
Source organism: Argiope bruennichi (assembly GCF_947563725.1). Lineage (NCBI taxonomy): Eukaryota > Metazoa > Arthropoda > Arachnida > Araneae > Araneidae > Argiope > Argiope bruennichi. The sequence continues at coordinate 114,469,776 of NC_079156.1, forward strand.
ACAACACTTTGAAGTGCCTTAGTTGAAGTAATTCTGGAAGCACCACCTCTAGGTGAGGCTGGAAATTTTTCTTACTTTTTTTAATTTTTTCTTATGGTCAATAAAGCTTAAATTAAGCTTAATTCACCTTAAGTAAAAACTTCACACTGTAGTTTTCCCCTTCATAAAAGAATGATGTATCTAAGTTAGTAGATTTTATTATTTTTTAAAGAATTCTTCATTTGCTTCTCTTATTGTGTAATTTGTCTTAGTTCATGTGAAACAATTTATGTACTGATTGTAAAAGATTGCATTATTTTTCATTAATAATATTTATTCTTTCTTTGCAGTTTGACCAGATATTTGAAACATCATTGAAAACCGATGATGAATTATTCCATGTAGCTTTATACGATTCCTTGATAGAAAACAACCAATCAGATACTCTTCTCTATGTAAGATATTTTTTAATTTCAATATTAATAGTAATAATTTGCCAGAATTTTAATAATTTGTCTTTTTTTTTTTACTAGAAATCTTATCCTATTGGGTTATTTTTTCTGATATTAACACTCATGAATTTAATTAGTAAGGTTATTTGATATTTAGAAGCAATACTCTTAAATTCTAATTCTAATATTTTAATGGAAATTATTTTAACACTTATATTTGAAATTATGATGTTATGTTTGTTATCTCAAAATTGTTAGCTGGTAAGTTTTTTTAGAAGAAAAAAAAATTCAATAATTTGTTATAAATATTAAGATTTCCCTTAAAGATTTATATATTTTCTTTTATTCTTTTAATTGTACTTAGTATTGTATTTTTTTTATATGTACTATTTTATATTTTAAGTGTTTATTTGTTGATGTTGTTTAGTGATTTTCATCAAAATGTGTTTAATCTAAAATACTTTTCACTTCTCTTCAATTAGATAAAATCTCATTATCTTGAAGATTATCTAAAAAGATGTAGTACTATTCGTCCTGACAATTTATATGTATTAAATCTTTTGTGGAAATATTATGAAAAGAACCAAAATTTCTCAGCTGCTGCGAGGGTTCTTGATAAACTTGCAGATAAACAAGGGTAATGATTTTCATTTTCTCTTTGTAAAAAGAAATTTTACTTTTTTTTTTTACATGTATGATGTGTTATATCAAGATAAGTTTATATACAAAATGATATAGTAAAAGTTGAATGAAATGTTACTATAATATGAAAATGTAAAATATTTGCAAACTTGAGTATATATGAATTGTGTACTTTTTTTCTTTGGAATATAAATAATGTTGAGAAATAAAATAAAATTGCTTTGTAAAATATCAGTTATATTTTGCTTTAAATGAATTAGTTTTTTTTTTTCATTTTTAATTAATTTTTTCTGGTTATTTTATTACATTATTTAGTAGACATGAAATGATTTTAATTAAAATGCAACTTAATATTAGTGCATGTTTGATTTTTTTTTTTGTCACTTAAACTATTAATATTCAGTTTTATATATTATCTTTTTTTATATATATATACAGTTTGGATATGAACCTATCTCAAAGGATAGAATATTTGTCTAGAGCTATTATGTGTATTAAAGGATCCGAGATGAGAATATCGTCAAGTGGAGAAGGTGAATTTCTACATGAACTGGAGGAAAAAATGGAGGTATTTTTTGTAGATATTATTTTTATTAACTACATGAATTGTAGTTGAAGGTGAAAATTCATGGACAATACATTATATGTACAAAAGTGCTTGGATGCTTTGTGAATGATTGAATAACCACTCTTGAAGCTGTGTAATCAACTGATTTCAGGGAAATAGATCCAGAGATGACAAAAAAAAGCAATTCTATATGGTCTCCATAAAGTAATCCATATACTTACATAGAGTTTTCAAATCTGTTTTACCGTTTATTTCTATCACAATATTTAGAAATTTTCAACCATTTAAATTTTTTTTAAATAAAATTTCTATGTGTGGTCCATCAAAAAAGTATCTGAACACTGCTTACAATTTCAATGCTGTTTATAAAAAAATATAACTTTAAATGTCTTTTGCTGTAGAAATATGTTCTGTATAAGCATTGAAATACTATTTCATTATTGTTATTCATATTCATATTTCATTCATTTATTTTATACAAACTTGATTTTTTCAAATAACACTCAAAATCAAATATGTATCAAAATTTTCAGATTAAAATAGCTTAAATATATATAACATTTTGTAATTTTAAATAAACATTGATGATTTACTGGTAATTGAAATTTCCAACTCTTAATGTTACATGAGAGTTCGTTTTTTCCCAAATATTTCAGGATAGTATTCTTTCTTTTACATTAAAATATTTTAAAAGAGACAGAAGTTGTGCCTTCTTAAAAGTATAAATGTGTATTTTATTTTTAATTCATTTAAATATTTGAATTTTGCTTGTTTTAATTAATTTTTTTATTTATATTCTTACTAGCTTTTGTAGATTTGTTAATGTACGTTCTATTTGTCAGGTTGCCCGCATTCAACTTCAAATATTAGAAGCCTTACAACAGAAGAAGAATAGCTTAAGCACTAAAGCATCTCCTATTCAAACAAACAGTATTGACGATGCTATCAACAAATTAAATTCAAATTTTCAAAATATTCAACAGGTATTGCCTTATAATAATTTTTAAAAATTTAGTCATGTTGGAATGTTTCATATTTATTTAATATCAAATATTAAAGTAAATGTAATAAAATATTGTAACAGCATGGAAAATTGATATAATAGTATGTAATATATTTTTAAAACTTTTTTGCTTCATTGGTATATTTTTATTTTCTCTGCTGATTTAAATAATAGTATTTTGGTACTTTTATTATCAAAAAAAGTCCAAAATTCAGTAACTTTGCTTTATAAACTTTTTTTTCTCCTTTCTTGCTAACGTTGTCACCAAACAATTAATATGCCTGAATATTTCCTAAATAAAGTAATAACTGCATTATTAACTTTTTAACAAATAATGCAATTTTTTATAAAGTTAATAATTGCATTATTAACTTTGCAATCTTTTCTGATTATGTCATCATGAATACTAGATATTTGCTGTGCTTTTTGCTGATTATTCAAGATGGCCTTTTTCAAGCTTAACTCAAAAGAAGCTGATTTATATTTGTATGTTTTCTGTAAATTCCTCGGATAATTGAAAAATTTAATTCCTAGGTTTATCCCATTTTTAATTTCAATCTGCAAGATTTAAAGTTTTTTAAAGCCAGTGTAAAAACATTTTCTTTCTTGAAAAATCAAACTTTATTTGAACCCATTGCACTGTCGCATAAACTTTGTCTATTCACCAACTTTTTTCCTTTAATTTTAACTTATTTCATTTTTAATAAGATGAAATATTGTAATCTGTTTTCCATATACTTCCTGATATATTAGATTTTGGGATTTTTATTTTCTTTTTACATTTTTAGTGCATAATTTTCGATTAATCGATTATTTTAATTAGATTGTGATTTGATAATGTTGTGGTACCTAGCAATGGAATATTGAGCTCAAAATTTTATAATAAATATGGTAAGGTAAGAGAGTAAAGTCAAGATAATAGCTAAAAAGAAAAGAAGAAAAAAAATTTTTAGAACACTATAAAATTTTTATTTTAAAGTGTGTTTATTAATTTTTTATTTTTTATTTTTAGTTATATGAAGATTATGCTGTTCCTTTTAATCTTCCTGAAAGTCAGTTAGCAATTGTTAAATGTGGTGGCCTTTATGATCCAGCTCTAATAGAATCACTATGGCAAAATATAATTGAAAAAGGTATGTAAAAATGCAAATAACATTCTAAATTTATTATTCTGTATCAGGAGTCTAGTTGATACTTATATTGATGAAGGTATAAGAATAAAATACCAGCTCAAAAGAGGCAGGATGATGAAAAACTGAGAGATTTCTGTTGAAACTGAGATGTGGGGGACACTTTTTCTTATGACGCAGTGAAATCCCTCTGAGCAGCCACATCCCCATTCCTAATAAACTTGTCTGCTTTGAAGGGTTTTTGTTACAATTGCAAGATAATTGCTATTATTCATAACATGAACAAGTATGACTCATTCAAAATGAAGAGTGATGCTTATTTAAAGAAAAAATAGAACTTTATTTTAGGTTTTACATTTTATTGAAAAAACAATATAATTCTACTCTGTTTTAAGTTCTTACACTTCTCAGAAACAACCATTTGTCTTTCAGTTTAAAAAGTAAATCTAAACAATTCATTTGTCATTGTGTCAGAATTTTTGATGACTTCATTAGTTTCCTCAGAATCGCTTGAGTTGAAAGTTTAGCTGGATTGCTATTACAAACTGTATCGAGAAAATTCTTCGCCAGAGACAGAATCAGCATCTTAAAGGCACAAATTCATTAGTAAAAAATTTTAAACTTACAACATATTGTTTAGTTAATTTAAATCAATCTTAAATTTATTTAAGATTTGATTAAAGAGATGTAAAAAAACACATACTTTCAATAGACTTGTCAAGCAAAAGGCATTCCTCCAATCTTGCATCAAAGCACTCCACTGCTGCCAATGCCTTAATGGCTAATTAAGGAAAGAAGCGTGAATGATGTTTTTATTCCAAAATTATCGGTATTCACTAATAATCAATAGCAAGCAAGAGAAACAATCTGTCTTAACCTGACGTTGAACTTTTTGGCCCATAGTTAGAAACAGGAAGATATTACATTTTCCTGAAAAATGAGGTGGCCAAACTCATGCAGCGGATGCTCAGAGAGGAGTTGTTTTAATATTAGATCTATGGGCAAAAAATTCCATGCCACAAAAAACTGGTTGTTAAGAGGGATGATTGTTTGAAGAGGTTTCACTGTATATGGAGTTATCAATATACGAGTTCCAAAAGACGTCATTTGAAACTTTTGATGATATATGTATCCAAATATGCTATGAATATTTGTTTGCAAATGTGTTCTTGTGTTTATTCTTATGTGTTCCATTGTTAAATAAATGCAACGATAATAAATAAAGACAATCTGTTTTGTTTATCCATATCCTCATGCATTTTATTTATTTTTTTCAATATTTTGCTACTGTATCCTTACTTAGTTCCAAATGTCAGTTTTGCATAATACACAGCCTTAGAAAAATTATTTTCATTTCAATTACCCGTTCCCCTCCCTATTAATGACCATTGCTTGCAATTAAAGATAATTAGATTTCAATTGATAGTTAAACTAACTGCATTCAATTGCTTTTTTTTTTTTTGTTTGTTTGTTTTGTCTGACGATATGTATTTCCAAAGTCCTAAATTAGTTTCAATTAGCTTATGTCACCCCATTTGCCATTTTTTTTTTTTAAAGGTAGTGTTTAGCAAATTTAAGGAAATGTTTTTTTATACATGTTATTATATTTTAAGTATCTTTTAATTTATATATTTAAAAAAAATGCATATTTTCTAACAATTTTTTGTTATTTTTCTAAAAAGTAAGGGAAAATGAGAGAATTAAAAATGCAATTTTTATTTATAATTACTTTAATCTTGTTTTTGACTTAATATAAAAGTTAAAAAAAATTAAGGTATAATTTTACTGAACTTCATGCTTTAGTATTAAAAGGTTTCAATTAAAGTTTCTGAAATTCCATTGCTGAGTAATGCTGATTTTGATGTATGTTTGTTAAAAAAAAAAAAAAAAAAAAAAAAAAAAAAACACGTGAATAATTATTTGCTAGAAAGGTTTTCTTGTTGTTACTGAGGGAGGGATTATTCTCTTTATGGCATAACTGCAAAAACCTCATAAAAATGAGAAAGAAATTGAAATTGATTACTACTCCAGTACTATTTTTAGTATATAATTTTAACATACTTTATGATTTTTAATTTCCAACAGTATTATCTTAAAATTAAGTAAATTAAAAGAGTGGTATCAAACATATATGTGATGTTTTGTCTGATATATAATATTAGTCTGATATAATATATTTTTTAAACTATGTCTAAAATTGCTATAATATCAACCATTGATATGAAACATTTAAATGCTAAATAAATAAAATGTAATAAATCAAGATTGTGAATGATTTATCTGACTCTGGTTAGATAAAAAAGAAATTTAGTTTAAGCAATTTAATGAAACAAGTATGTGGAACAATAAAAATGTAAAACTAATTCTGTTTAGCTCAATCATTGATTTCACTTTCTTAATTCACATGATTATGAAATGGGGTGCAAATCATTTTAAGATTATAATAACAAATCAAAATTGTTTCAGTTGTTTCTACTAATGACCTGTTTCTTTCATCTGATCATTGAATTCATATTAAGCAAAATATCTTTTAAGCTGCAAAAAAATTTCAACCAATTTTTCTTCCATGCATAATTTTATGTGCACTCTCTACCAATAAGTATTTGGACACCCATACTAATGAGGGTACCTGCTGTCCTGATCCACATCATGGCTTCTGTGCTTGAATATCATGTAGGAAACAATATTAGCATTAGTCACATGCAAAATACCATGAAATTCAGGACTGTCTGACTTCGAGAAAGGCATAGTTGTCAGATATCATAGAAATGGCCAATTTTTAAGGGACATATCTAGTGAGTTAAACATTCCGAAAGCGACAGTGGCTTTTGTGATTAAGACGTGGAAGGTGAGTGATGATTGTCAGAATGTGCTTTGACCTGGCAGACTCGTAAAACTAAGAGATACAGATCAATGAGTATTACCCAAAAAAATTCAGAAAAACCACACCAAATCAATGGCCCACATACTCCAGAAGTTCCAACAAGCAACCAGGAATGTTGTTTCAATATATACCAACCTCAAGAAAACACACTTGCTTGGTCTCCATGGTTGTGCTGCCACCCATTAGCCTTTGATTACAAAATCCAATCGCGCTATTATCGACAATCGGTTGAAGTGGTGTGAGGCACGTCAAAATTGGATGAAGCTGGTTCTCTGGTGTGATGAATCAGGGTTCAATCTCTACCAGTCAGATGGCAGAATCTGGGTGTGAGCCTTTGCATGAAGAACACCTTTTGCCAGAATACATTGTGTCTACAATAAAGTTTGGCAGAGGTGGAATTATGATTTTGTGGATGTTTCTCATGGTATGGATAGGACCCTTCATCCTAATTCATGGCTAGCTCAACTCTGGCTCTACTATTCTAGAAAACAGTGCGTTTCCTACACTGTGGCAATTGGCTCATTGTTATCTCCAAGATGACAACACCACTTGTCATGTTATGAAATCATGGATAATTTTGATGACAGTGGGGTAAATCAATTGGACTGGTTTGTGCAGAATCCAATCTTGGATCATATAGAAGATCTCTGAGTTCCATCACCAAATTAAGGGGGTGCAGCAATCGTCTAAAATCGATAAAAGAACTTGCATGCATTCACCCAACCGAGTGGAAGAAAATAAATAACCACTGTCAATCATTGAATCATTTGTAGAAAGTATACCCCATAGGGTTAAAGCTATAATTGATTCAGGTGGAGGCTCTACCAACTATTGAATCACAAGTGTCCAATTACTTATTGGTAGATAGTATAGTTTCACAGTTTGAGTTGGTTTTATTTTTCTAAATTTTTTAACTATACAAACTGGTTGATTAGAATCTTGGTGTTTCCAATGTTAGTGCGTAATGCTGAGTTTAGGGAGAAAATAGGACAAATAGTAATAAGGGATGGCATGGTGAAATATGGTGACAGTTCTATATGTGCTGGATTATGTTAACCCTAACTATGACTAATTTTGCCCTTTTTTAATTTATGAAGAAAATAAATTGAAAGGTTTGTAAATGTAATTTATGCTAATTTGATTTGATCTAATCAATTAAATTCGATATATAGTTTGTTAAAAATATGTAAATGTATGTGGTTTTTTAAAAACTATTGTATCATTATAGTAAATTGATTTGTGCCATTGCTTTTTAATTTATCTTCTGTTTAGAAATATAACTTCAGTCAATTTTTTTTTCCAGAGTTAATTGGAACAATTGGTAATCTGCCAGACACAAGAGTGCAAATATTACAGCAGAAATTGATTTCTATCAGCCAGCCTTATGTGAATTGTGATGAATATTTTCCACTTAGTATGAGACATTTCTTTTGCTATGTTTTAAATTCAAATATTGTCAGTACAAATATAAACTGTTGAATATCATATTTATTTTATTCTTAGCTATAAAACATCAGTAACAAGTTATATATTTTTGATATATTGCAATTGTTATTTCTTAATTTATCAGGGTTGCCACACCACCAGGAGATTAGGGAAAACCTTAAAACACGGGGAATTTCAAAATCGTCTTAAAAAAACCTAGGAAATTGCAGAGAAATTTGAAAATTTTCATAAAAATGGGAAGAATACAGGGAATTTAAAATTATTGATTTTTCTTATTCAGAAATCTCTAAAGATTGCAAGAATAAAAGATTGTTGTCTTAGCTTGCGAAAATGAAATAATACCATTTGCGATTGTGTAATGCAAAACCCGTCTTTTTTTCTAACTCCCCCTTTCACTTTATAGATAATTTCTGTTCTGATTTGAAAGGCATTTGTTCTTTTTCCATGAGATTCCTAATTGTGAATGGGCATGCATGAAACTTCTGTAACTGTGCGAAAGAGTAGAATACATTTCTCGGGGGGGGGGGGGGATAGCAACATTCAATCTGTGGAAGCAGCACAGTGGTGTTTAGTCTACCATACATGAGTTTATTTAATGGTTTGTTTGTTATTTGAGAAACTGTCAGCTTATTCAAAGTAGATTAAATAATTATTTTTAATTATTTAATCTACTTTGTAGATGGTTTGGTCTGCTTAAATTATTTAATCTGCTTTATAGATGGTTTTAAATTATTTAATCTACTTTGTAGATGCAATGGTCTGCTCAAACTTTGTGTTTAATACCAACTAGATGTATAAAAAGAATTCATCCTGATTTTGCCTAATAGGTTCGAGAAGTTTTGGAAAATCCATTTGTTGTGTACTGCTGGTTTTGTAAAAAGCTAATAAGGCTAAGTAATATGGGAAAACAGGTTCTTACTAGTCATGCCAAAAGAGGAAAACATAGAAGACTGCATGCCAGTTCAAAAGCGTCATCATTGATGTTGGACTTCGTATCTAAAAGGAATAAAGAAGAAAATGACAAATCAAATCTTAAAACGTCAAACTTAATTTTTGAAAATAAGCTGGTTTTGAACTTTTTAGTCCAACAACAATAACTTGAAGTTGAATTTTTATGAGCATTAAAACCTGTTGTAACATTCCTTCTTTAATGCGTTCAATGATATATTGGAATTATTTTCACATGTGTTTACTGGAAATAAAATAGCTAATAAAACGTGCATTAGGGTGTACAAAAATTTCGTATCTTATTTATTACAGATTAGGCCAATTAGCTCCATGAAACTGATAGCTGAAAAAATCTGCAGAAGTTGCAGAAATTCATGCCCAAATACATGAATTGGCAAAATTGAATAAAAAGAAAAAACTAATTTTGCTTTGTAATATTTTTTGTTAAATAATCATTATGATTTGTATCATAACAAAAATATTTTGTGTTTTGTTTCATCAAGCCCTTAATTTTGTGTGACTTACAATTAAAGGGCATGAAAGGTAATATATCCCTGCCTAAAATATAAATTTTATCTTGCAAAATTCTAGATAATAAATTAAGAGAAATTGTTTTTTTTATGTAAATATTAAAATTCTTTTTATATGCTGTCATTTCAAATAATTTTAAATTGTTGGCTTCCTCTCCTTGCTTTTATCACTCTTTAAAACTATGTTGCATTATAATTTGTGCATGAGTGCTATTCACTCATTTCCTCATACCTTGAATATACATACAGGGAAAACACAATGATTTTTTTTTTTTTCAGATTTGAGTGGCAACTCTGCTTATATTGCAATTATATACATTTCTGGGAAGGATGGGGGGTCCTTCTACATGGGGAATTTGGAAAATGAGATTTCTTTTAAACATGTGTACTTATAATATAATTTTATTGAATTTTCATTTTTTTTTTTTTTTTTTTTTTTTTTTTGTTATTTTTTATTATTTGCCTAAAATATGGTGACATGATTTTTATGTATTTCAGTTTTTATCATCAAATTTTTGGAAGTTAAAACTTGCCCACTGAATTTTGATCCGTCTTGGGTTTTTGAAACAATGCTGAAGCTTGGTATATCTATTGTTGAACTGTTAAAAATCTACCATAAGCTCTACAAAACAAAGGACTCTTGTTGGACGTCTCTAAGAAAACCTTTGCACTTATTGTCCGTATTAGCCGCTCTCATTGGACATTTTGCAGACTCGCCATCCATTGTGGCATTGAATGAGAGGTAAGATTCTATAAAATATATAATATAAGAGAGTCATTATATTACCATTTTTATTGGGTATATATGCTGCACTTTTTTTGGTACTGGAAACTGGTAATGGGCTCTTTTATATGAAAATTTTACTCAGAGTTTTTTTAGAAGAAGTTTAAATCTTTTTGATCATAAGGAAAGCATGATTAGCGTAAGATACACCCTGACCAAGAAGGCAGATACAGGCCAAAAGAGGATGTGGAAACACATTCAGAACTTATATAGTTTCAAAAGGAATTTTTCCTGTTCTTTTTTTAAGCACATGTTCACTAAAGTGTATGAAAATCTGCATATAACTCGGACGCTTAAGTGGAACTTTGAATTCTAGTGATTAGAAAATAATTATTTTAAACACATGTATAAATTAAAGTTAATTATTACATCTGTGTTTGATAAATTATTTTTAAGTTACCACAATAAAAAGAGACTGCAATGATCTAGTGGTAAGGTTTCATCCTTGCACCTAAAGAGCTCCAAGTTTGAAATCTAAGTCCATCAAAATCTGCCATGTATGTTAAATTAGTATATATTAAATCTGACATCATGAGCCAGATATCCTCCTGTTGGTGTGGAGAAGGAGTGCCAGCTAAGATGTCATCCTCATCATCTGACTGGGTTTTAAAATTATGAAGTGTTTCACAAAATAACCTTAATGAACTTTCAAAGAGGAAATTAATACACCCTACTACAATAAAAATTTAAGTATGTCTCAGCCAGTCAATAATCAAGGTTTTTGTCCTTTCTATTATCTTAACCCCTTGACTGCACATTTATTTAAAGGGTATTTAATTTTTTGAACATATGAAAGCAGAAGCTTTTACATAAGAATTCATTTATTTCTTATTATTCAAAATATTGATACATGATATTGAGATAACGTAAGCTAATTATAAGTACAAAAAAAAAAAAAAAAAAAAACAAAAAAAAAAAAAAAAACATTAATTCAAACAAATACAAAATGATCTGATACATCAAATGCACCCAAGGGGTTCATTTTATCTGGTTTTCAGAATCAAAATTTTGAATAATTTTGATCTTTTTAGAAGATCACGGATTTCTCACATATACTTTTGGGGTATATCGGGTATATTTTTAGAATTTATAACCTTGCTCTCTTTTGTCTGTATGTAAGATCTTAAAATAATTTAAATTTAAGAATTGGCTTTGCCAATCCGTTATTTCACATATCACTTTGAACTATTTTTCTTCAATCCTTTTTCAATGGATATGTTTCAGTTGAGATTTATCTTCACTATTTTTCAGTGGTATTTTTTCAGTTCGCATAGAGAGAAAAAACATTCCCCCACTCTCATGTATATATATTGTATGTACACATATATATGCCCTCCCACTGGTGTAGAGTGGAAGTTTTGTCTTGTCAGATGTTGTCCTCCCATTTGTCCGTGGTTCAAAATTGCAAGGTCCATCCCAAAATAGCCCTAATGTTGCTTTAAAGTGGAACGTTAATATAATTAAACTAAATTAAGATTGTTCTTTTTGTTTTTGATTTTTATAGCACTCTGTAAATGAAGATTTTTCTGTAGTATGCTTTTCTGTAAATAAATAAATAGATTCATTGCAGGTTTTTTTTTTTCTTTGACTGGGTCCTTTAACTGCATATCATGGTGATTTTCAGGGATATAGGAACTATGTGCAATGTGGCAAATAATAATAAACAAGAGACCAGTTAAGATAAAAAAAGAAATGAAATCTGAGATCGTTAGTATTATTGGAAATTATGGCAGAAAACTCCAAAATCCAGCTTATTTTTTGATTGATTCTAATTAAAATGCTTTTAAAAAATTCCCATTCCTTCCCTTGAAAGGTTTATATTTTTTGTTAGCCACACATTAAAAGATCTGGCCTGTAGAGTGCCAACACACACACTCATCCTTATTATTAGCTGCGATAGAAATGAAATCATGAATGATAAGATTCTGTGTGTTATATAAAAGTAAATTTAACAAGTATTGTTTCTGTCATGTGCTGGTATTAAATATAATTTTACTCTCTCCTACATGATGCTTAAGCCATAAAGCCATTAATAGCTGATTGATATGCTAAATATATTGATTGTTTTTAAGATACCACAATAAAAAGAGACTGCAATGATCTAGTGGATAAATATATATATTGATATTGATAAATATAACAGTTGTAAATGTCTGTTATGTACAAGTACTTCACGTTTTGCTTATAAGTATGAGTGTTCTAATAATTATGAAATATTTATTTCCTTTATGAATTCTTTTAAATTGTTGTTTCAAAATTTAAAACTAATTCTTGCTAAATGTGCTTTGAAAGTTTTTTTACTAATGATATTGAAAATATATAAAATTTCTGAAATCTAAAGCTAAAATGACTGTTTTAACTATATGTCATTTTCTTTATTTGTAGGAGATCGTTCACTACATTTTGCTTAGATGTTTTATCCGATTATCTGGTTGATCTGCAAGCTATGGATACATCGATTCCCAATGCAACTACTCTAATGAGAGAATTCAAATCAGTCCAGCGTAAATTGGAGCGATTGCCTTGATAGTTGACAAACTCTAGGATTCTACAATTAAATGCTGTGAATTTTTGTATGAACTTTTTTATATGTATAGGTGTGAATATTCATTTTACTTTGAAGAACCAGTCTCTGACAAGCATGAAATGCTGCTTCTGATTCAATGCAACTTTTAACTGTTCTGAACTAATCAATCTACTTTAATGCATTTTTATATGTTTCATTCAAGATTAATCATAATTTTTGTAAATAAAGTTTTGCTGAATCCTTTTGTGTTAATTTTGTTTCTATTATTTTAGTAATAATAATTTATAAAAATTCCTGCCAACTCTATGAATCATTTTTTTTTAAATTTTTTGCCTGCTTGGTTACTTTTAGTTTAATCATCATTTAAAAAAAAAAAAAAATTAAAATAATGTTTGTACTTCTTTGGAATAATGTGCAGTATAATTTCTAAAAAATGTTTGACTATAGAAAGTTTTTTAAGAAAGTATCCTTTAATTTTCATTGCTCATATAAAACACTGAACACTATGAAATGGAATTAGAAAATTATTGTAAAATTTTGATTTGCCTGGATTTCTGCAACTCGGATATTAGATTTTATATTATATATTAATGCTCAGATATTAAATTAGGATGTAGATTTCATTGCTCAACTATTCACTATTAGATATTTGCAGATATATATATATATATAATCTTGTATCCAATCTGAGAAACTAGCCATACAGGGCATTTTATATAAAAAATAATTATGTATTTCAGCTAAAATAATTTATTCAAGAGATTAGATATAGTTTTCCGTTGGCTAAGCAATCAGGAAAAAAACACATGCCTGCACCTTCTTTGCAACACCTGGATTGTTTTATTTTTCACTAGCTGCCTTTGGTGATCATCCTATTCACCAATCTTAATGCTCATTAAAATTTTCGATTAAATATTTTACGTAACTTGACTTTTAATAGCATCTTCATCAAAATATTTTTAAGATTCAAATTTTGATAGTCATATAATTCACTCATACTATTATAAAGATCTAAAGCAATCTCCAGATGACAGTTACAAAGCAGTTCTGCTGATACGATTTAGTCCATATTCGAGATTCTAAAATTCCAGTGAAAAGAAGAGGTACAATAAGATGGACAGTTCCCCCAGCATGGAGTGGTGATAAAGAAAGGAGACTCAAAAAGACCTCAACAGAATGTGGTCAATAAAATTAATAGATATTGAAGTGCTTGGAGAAAAACTTGGAGGTTGGTTTTTTGTTTACAGTTATTTTACCCAAAATATTTTTGAAAGAGATATCTTGCTTATCTAACTGTAGAAAAGTCCGCAACTTGTCTCTATACTTTTTGTATGAAAGAATTGTGTGTTCAATATCATTAATGCTATTACATTCATGACAAAGGGGCTGATTAGTCTGGTCAAAACAACATCTTCCCACCGATTTTTGGACCAAGAAGATGTCTCCTAAGGCGATGAAATATTTACTTTTTCTATAATTATTGATTGTGATCTGATGCGACTCTTTTTTGAGACTTGAAACAATATCTTCAGGAGAGATCCATTCAATCCAAGGTGTATTTTCTGTAACTTCTTTGTCCAAGCGATCTGCAAGATCGTTCCAGATTATATTTGAGTGATCAGGTACCTACAGGAAGGATATTTTTTAGTTTAGTTTGGTTAAAGTTTCAACTTTGGAGACTATACGTTGAATAATCTATCTGTAAGAATTGGGCATTTTTTTCCAAGAACAACGAGAACATCTAGTGCTTCAACATAGACTAAACTTTCTCCAATAAAAATGGAATTGAATGATGGAAACATGAATTTTTGGAAGGAAGAAAAACCAGCAATTGAGGTTGCTCGAGTGTTTTGGATGCATCAGTAGCAATAATAAAATGACCGAGAAAGAAATTCCGAATGCATTCATTAAAGTAGTTATTAATTTCAATCAAAGGTAGATTTTTATTTGAAATTTAAAATCCATAAGAAAAATTTCAATGTGATTAGAGTTAGTCGATGGGTTTCAGGGATGGGCAAACCTTTTCGGTCGCGGGCCAAATAATAGGAAAAAAAAAGTTTGGCGGGCCAATATAAATTTTTTTAAAAACAATATACAAGTATTACAATTTAAATATGTTAATGGGATGAGTGAAATTGCGGTTTCATTTTTAAAAGTTCCTTATATTGAGGTTCGAAGTGAGATGCACTGATTCTAAGGAACGAGGCTAAATGATCATCTATCTGTCTACTTCTGAAGTAATTTTTTCTTAGGTTCATAGTTGAAAACAAACATAGCACTGATTTTCAGGGCGTGAGATATTAAATTTAGAAAACTTCCTTTCTATTGTTGCTATTAGCGATAGGCGAGGATCGAACTCGCAACCTTTGAGTTCGTAGCCGAGTAACAAGACCACTAGACAAAAGAAATTTCTCATGTCTCGTAGCTGTTATCTAGCTTATAAAGCGTCACCACATTACTCCCCCTTCAGTGCGTCGGAGGTGAGACGAACGATTTTTTGTCCTGTTTTTGCTGTTATTAGTGGTGATATATTGGCTGTAGCGTCTTATCCATTTTTTTTTGGCTGATTATTTATGAGCTTTATTTATTTATTGGCTGATTATTTATCAGCTGCATTTTTTTCTCTTATTGGCCGATTATTTATCAGCTTCATTTTATTTATTGGCCGATTGTTTATCAGCTTCATTTTTTTTTTCATTTTTTATTGGCTGATTATTTATCAACTTTGATTTAATTTTTTTCTGGTAGAGGGCGCTACAACAGTTGTATGAAGGGTTTTTTTTTTTTTTTTTTTTTTTTTTTTGCGTATCACGTCATCGGGTCACCAATGTTGCTATTGGCGATAAGCGAGGATCGAACTCGCAACCTTTGTGTTCGTAGCCGAGTAACAAGACCACTAGACAAAAGAAATTTCTCATGTCTCGTAGCTGTTATCTAGCTTATAAAGCGTCACCACACTATAATGATTTGTAAAACTCTAACTTTGGCATATTTAGAAACAACTGCTTCAGATGATAGTCAGATTGCAACTCAATTAATTCAAGCTGCAAATCTGACCTCACTGCTTCAGAATTTACTTTGAAAGGCATGGAAAAAATATATAAAATATCGTCTAGATATACCAGATATCGTCGATAGATTGATTTTTCCTTTGCATCTTGACATTCAAGTTGCTCTTATGATAAAGAAGATCTATGAAAAATGCTAAGTCCGAAAGCCATTCTGTATCTTCTAGCATTTCGCTCTCCGCAGAACACTGTTTCTCATGGAAGAACGACACAATGACGTCTTTCAGCTGCCAAACTCACTCGAAAACACATCCTGTTCTAAGCCATCTTACTTTCATGTAATGCAGTACATCAGAATATTAAGATTGCACGAACTGAAGAAAATCTCGAAATTTCCTGCGAGTAAGCTCACGAGATTGAATAGAATTTAAAAGCTTCATGACTGCACCGAGCACGGATTTCATATTCATTGCAGATTTACATCGAGAATCTTGATGTATAATACAATGTAGAAAAACAACATTGTTCCCAGAAAAGTTTTGATTAATGAGTCCAAGAAATCCAAATTTTTTTTTGTATCATATTTGGTACTCCATCGTTCGTAATATTACATATATTTGTTATAGACCCTTTTAAAGTTAAAAGCCTTTCCTGAAATTCACGAAAAATATCACACCCCTTTGTAATTCCTTTTAAAGAACGCATGCATGCCAGTTCCTCGGTAGTTTCAAAGTTATCATCAACACCTCTTATAAATGATACTAATTGAGTAGTATCATTTATATCAGTGCTTTCATCCATAGCTATGGAGCAAAATTTAAACTGGCCAATCTTTGACTCTAATTCTGATGTCAAATTTTTATCGATGACTTCGATTCTAGAAGTCACCGTTTATCGAGATAAGCTTACAGTCTCAAAATTATTTTTCTTGTCTGGACATAAAACCTTAACAAACTTGGAGCGTGCATTGTTTAACAAACTCCCCCTCACTAAGAGCTTTATTATTTTTAGCAATATTGTAGGCTACAATACAATGTAACTTGCATGTGTACTGCTTCTTCGATACTGTTTACATTCTTGAAAAATTTTTCTTGGCCTGATAATTTTTTACAAGGTCTTTCTGCATTTGTTTTCTTTCATATTCGGACATTGCTTCGTAATTGAAATTCTTATGCTTAGATGTAAAATGATGGGAAATGTTATATTCTTTGAAGGCTGCTAGAGCTTCATTGCAGATGAGACACACTGCTTTATCTTTTACAACTGTAAAAAATATTTCGAGGTTCATTCAATATTAAAAGCACGGCACTCTGAATCAACTTTACGTTTTATAGTAGCCATTTTGGGGTTGAAATATTTTACGAATAACCCAAACAAGCACTAGCCACGCTATACTTTTAATAATTTCACCACTATTCACAATGATGTTGTATGTCCGCAATCTTTCCATACGCAATCAATAATATTAAAACTCGCATTAAAAAAAAAAAAAAAGCCGCTGACTGGAGCTTAAAATGCGCACATTTGAGGTTTAATTCACCTATATTGGATTCCCATATATCTGCTCCCCGAGAAAGAGATAACACTTGCCGGCACCAATCTACAGCTATAACTAACAAAGAACTTCCTCTTTTAACACTTTACCGATTGAAAGATGTCTTTCCGTAGCTATTTCCGTCGATTTATGTTTTGTAGAACAAAAGTAGAGAAAGTAAAAAGATCATCAATCCTTTTAAAAAAAGCAATAAAAAAAATTAATATTTAATCAAAATAGAAAAGGAGATCAATATATATATACATATATTTGCCTTGGACCGGCAAAATTAAAATTATATCCGCGGGCCGGATAGAACCTTCCGGCTGGCCGGAGTTGGCTCGCGGGCCGTAGTTTGCCCATCCCTGGGCAAGGTGATAATTTGGCTGGTAGAGATGTTTAAATTCTTGAAAATAAACGAAATGGATTTTTTTTTGTCTTTGGTAGTTAATTGAATTTCCCGATTATTATGAGAGCAATTATGTACACCATTAGCTATTTGCTTAATAAAAAACTGGGAAACTAGTCGCTTGATTTTTTTCAGAAAAAAATTTCTTGTGAAGCAATTTTTAGAAGGACAATATTCAGAGTCCGCTTTGGGAGGCCTAAAGAAATTCTCAGAGCTATAGTTTGAATAGTGTTGCATGCTTTAAACTGAGTCTCAGAAAACCTGTTGATTATGGTGCAACCATAGTAAAATATGCTGAAAATGCTATTGCTTGTGATATTAATGATATCTTTAGTTCTGGGGCCATGGTATTTTTTATGTTAATATCTCGAGATCATTTATCTTTTTTTTTTAAGTGCATGATTTTTGAGATTTTTAAATACTGAGTTTTGATTCTTTTTAGAAAAATGAATACCAAGAAATTTAATCATTTAATTCCATTTTAAAGGATGTCCCGCATAAGAAATGCGTGGATACGTTGCAATTTTTTTCTTGGACAATTCATCTATTGCACTTTTCTCTGGAGTAATTTCTAGTTTCCAATAATTGCACCACTTGTATATGTTTTCCATTGTGTTTTGTATTTTTTTTATAATGATTTCCCAGGAATGATGGCTACAAAAGACAAAGATATCATCCGCAAAGAGAGTACATTCGACCCCTTCCTCTTTGGTTTCATAGAAGTAGTAAAAGAACACTGTTCTGAGGTAACCCTTTGTTCAGTGTTGTGTTACTAGAAAGGGAGTGCCACCAGCGAATCTGGAAAGTTCTGGATTGAAGGAAGTTGGACAACCACTTTGCCATGTTGCCTGTTATATCAAGTTGTAAGCATTTAAAAATAAGACTGTCCATATGAACAGAATCATATGCACTTTTGATATCGAGATTCACACCGACGAAGTATTTTTTTGTTCGTGAGCTTCTGTGATTTTTGCCTGAATATTGTAAATTGTAGTTTGGTTATCTCTGAAGGGTATGAAACCATGTAAGCTATTGTGTAGCTTTTTGTTACAAGTTAGACAGTAAGTAATGCGTTAAGTGAGGATACGTTCAAAGACTTTGCAAAAAACTGAGGTTAGGGCAATCGGCCGATAGAAAGAAACTTTGGTTTTGTCTTTGTTAGGTTTCGGAATCGGAATAATTAGAGCGTGTTTCCATTGTTTGGGAATTTCAGCATGAATCAAATTGATGTTGAAATAGTTTCAAAATAATTTGAAATTGATCGTTGTTGAGATTTTTGAACCAGATGGTTGGTTTGGGTAGCTGCAAAATTAGAGTTTTTAGTTTTATGGATTGCTTTCTTAAGTTCCTAAATTTCGAATTTACTGTTGAGGAAGGAATTTATTCCAGAGAAATCCAAGGAAATAGGTTCCATATTTGTATTTTGATTAGAAAAAGTCTTAGCAATTCACTTTGATGAGCAGGACCGCAAATATAGCGATTGTTTTGTATAATAACGTTGTTGTGTTTAGAGTTCGGATTTGTGTGATTGAAAGTTTATTTAGAATTTTAAAGAACATTTTTGGATTACGAGTTATCGTGCAACGTTTTTTCCAATATCTCTTTTTGTCTTTTTAGAGTGAAAACGAAGCCGACTTGCAAATTTTTTGTTTCATCCAATCTGTCACGGAAATGTTTCTGATTGTTTTTTTTTTTTGAAAGTACTTATTGAGCTTTTCATAATTATGACAAGAAATATTCCACCAAGGAGGATAAGACTTACTCGTCAATAATTTAAATGTAGTATTTTGGGTTATTATCTTAGTTGTATTCACCGTAATTCTTTCAATGGAACATTGGTTAGCATTATTAAAAATTTCATGTGTTTGTTGTATGATCCTCGTCCAATTAATTGTTTTTAAGTTGCGACTAACACTTTCTGTAACTGACCAGGAAACAACTATCAGGTTGTGACTGATATCGAAAGTTTAATCTATTACATAACAAGATGTTTGATTATGAATATCAGATGAACAGAGAGTAAGATCCAAAATAGATTGAGTTCTTAAGGAACTGTGCGTGGGAATAGTTGTATTAAGAATTATGAAACTTGAATAAGTTAGCCAATCAACGAAATCGTTACTTAAAGCCGATGAACGGGATGCTCCCCAAAGATTGTGGTGCAAACGAAAGTAGATAAAGTTAGAGAATCAAAGAAGTGTTTTGCTTGATCAGTATCAAAACTTTGTGGAGCATATAAATTAATAATGTTGAATTTGGTATTCTGGAATTGTACTTCGACTACCAAAAGTTTCAAGTTAAAGTCTCCTGTAATACTGTTGGGGATTTTGCTTCCGGACATGTTAGCAGGAATGCCAATAAGAAGACCACCACCCGGTATATTTTGTCTGTGTGTACGGAAAAGAATTTTGTTTCGGAAAGGAAAAAAATTCTTTTTCGGAAAGAAATGTCTCTTGGAAAATCCAAAAGGGTGAGGTATAAAAGGGGGGAATTAAAAACCAGTGTGTTTTCTCTTTAATTCCCTTGCAATTCCATTGCAGAAAGGTCATAAAAAAGATAGTTAAAGGGATAATTAGAAACTAATCTCAGCTTGAGACTTTAAAAAGGACAAAAAGCAAAAGGGATTCGAAAACCAAAAGACTCGAATAAATTCGAACCTGAATTTTGAAAAGGAGGATAAGCAATTCCATCAATTAGGAAAAGGAAAAGCAAAAACACGAATAAAAAAGGTAAAAGAGCAAAACCCATGCATAAAGAAAACAACTTTATTAAAGTTAAACTTGAAGGACCACCAGCATCCCATTACATCAGATTGCCTGTAGTTTGAGCCACAACCTTTGTTGCTTTTTTTTCTCCCAGGGGATTTGTTTGATTCACCTTGATTAAACATGCTGGCAACATTTTGCAGTAATTTTTCTACGTTTTTTTTGAAAAATTTCAATTAACATATTTGTTTACTGTCCTAATTTTTCAGTAATACTTTTTAATTATAGATTCCATTTGACTATAGCTCGCTCTCACTCACGGACATATTTGTTTTGACTGTGTTAGAATAACTTGCTTTTGAGGATATTTGGAAGAGGTCGTTAGATGGTTTCGACATTTAAATCTAGCATTTATCGTTCTCTGATATAATGGAAACAAGATTTCGATGTTGATGAGTGCGGGCCCTGGTAGTTAATGCACTTTTCAGGACTTTGACACCGGTCATCATGCGTTTCACCACATAAATGACAGATTTGTTTGTTGCAAATTCTAGTTGAATGCAAGAAACTATGATATTCTAGGCATTATGTAGTTTTATCAATAAACTTCTGTATTTTTTGGTTAGATCTTAATATATTGTTACGAAATTTCCGGGTTCGTTTGGATAGTGGGAGTTATATGGTGTGGAGAACACTCAATCAGCATGCGGCAGTAGAAAATAAAATAACGACGTTTATTTACACGAAGACACACAGGACAGCACAAAGACGACAACTATATACAGCGCACAATTATCTTCAGCCGAGACGTGCAGACAACAGCACACAACAGACTCTACTGCAGAAAGTAGCGCACAGCTTAATTCAGCACTAACTTGACTCCATCGCTGCTCCGCTAATCTCTGGAAGGTCAGTTCTTTACCGTCGATTCCGACTACTCTACTCTGTCGCTTCCGACTACTCTCCACCTTCGATCCCGACTACTCTTCTCTGTCGCTTCCGACTACGACTACTCTGGCAGCTGCGGCTGCCTCCTTTTTTATATGTCTCAGGAGGCGGGGCTAGAAGCCTCTCAACCAATCAGGAACGTTCGAGGCGTATCTCGGTTCCTACTGGACGGCTCGAGAAAATTCTAGATGTTTCGGTTATAATCTATTTTGGCGTCAAAGTCGCCAAATTCATCGCCAAGTCGCTAAATGGTCGCCAAGCTCCGGGACCTCCGACGCGACCCTCGGAATCCGTCCAATACAGATGACTGTAAAACATTCTTTCCGATGATGGAACCAACTATGCTGGGAAGCAGCATTACAGATTCGTAACAATATTCTGGTAACGCGGTGCCGAGTATTGTAACTAGAACAGAAGATGAGTCTAGGGTCGAGTTAGATTTATAAAATCTTTTCATTTGAACGATTTCTATATCATTATTGAGTGTTAGTTCCTCAGCCAATCCTTCAAGAGACGTTTGAGTGGGTATGTAAGATAGCAGGAATCTATCAGTCACATTTTCCCAATTGACACGGTCGAAACAGGGATGTCAAGAATTTTTTCCAAGCTTAAGATTTGGGTAGCGCATACGGGATCCGATGTTGTGAAAATAATCTTTTCTTGTCTTGTGAATAACACATTTAAAATATTGCTGTGTCGATTTATATGCTGTTTAATACAGTGTTTAAAAGAGGGATATTGGATGAAACATCTGTGTTGTGCACAATTACGTTGATTTCTTCATATTGTTTTTGGTCAAATCGATGAATAAGTTCATTACTGGATTTTTCATTCTTAAAGAAGTTTTCATTAGAAGTCGGAGGCATTTTAAAGTTTGTCGATGCCTGCATTACTGTAGTGACATTTTCAAGTAAAGAAACCGGAACGATAAATGTTGAGTGACTCAATTTAACAGAGTGCAGACTTTGCGGGTTTTAAAAAGAGTAAATAAATATGTGTGTACAGATCTTTTTGTGTGTGTACAGAGAACGTTAAAGTTAAAAGATAAAAATAAACGTGCTAAAAATTATTTATAGTATTATTTTTTTAATTTATAATTTAGTTCTATAAATACCATGGAGTTTTGTAATAAAGTAAAAAAAATAATGACTGCTGATTTCATGCATAAGGAATTGGAATTTAATTAAATTTACTTGTAAATATATTTTGAAAATATTAAAATAGTGTAATGCGGGCGAGCCACACCCAAATTCATAAAATCTGGAAATTCTAACATATCAAGATGTCAACGAAAAGTCGATTAAAAAATCTCATCTTCCAAAGCAGGAATTTAGTTAAGCCAATGAAAGTATGAAAAAAGTGCGAATAAAACTATCAATATTATGGAATTATAAAGGACTATAATATTTGCAAAACATAGTAAAACTTATTGAAATTTCACTAAAGAAATTTAAAAAAAAAAAAGCATTTTTAGTAAATCTTTTTTCTATTTTGAAAACTGCATCGATGGAACCGGAGTATTAATTTAAATAAAAAAGAAAATAAAACAATAAAAGTGTTAAAAACATGAATGTCAAAAAAATTACAAATTAATGTAAAAATTTCATTAAAACTAGTTTATGCGCTAGAGAAAGAAAAAAAATGTGCTTACAAGTTCGATAAATGACGGATAGAGAATATAGTTTAGTTAGAAATTATAAATATCTTATCACAATTTGAACATATTGTTACGAATCTGTGAAGCGGCTTCCCAGCACAGTTGGCTCCATAGGAGGTCTTAGAGCTTGGCGACCACTTGGCGACTTGGCAACGAATTTGGCGACTTTGGCGTCAAAATAGATTATACCCGAAACATCGAGAATTTTCCCGATCCTTCAGTATGAACCGAGTTACGCCTCGAACGCTCCTGATTGGTTGAGAGGTTTCTAGCCCCGCCTCCTGAGACCTATAAAAGGAGCTGCAGCTGCCGGGGAGTGGTGGTGAATTGAGTAGTCGAATAGTAATCGGAATCGACGGTTCAGAACTCGTCTTCCAGGGACTAGCGGAGCAGCGACGGAGTCGAGCTGCTGTTGTATGCTGCTGTATGCTGCACGTCTTGGTTGAAGATAATCGTCTTCTGTGCTGTATATAGTTGTCGTCTTTGTGCTGTCCTGTGTGTCTTCGTGTAAATAAACGTCATTGTTTTTTTTCTACTGCCGCCTGGTGATTGTGTGTTCTTCACACCAAATAACTCCCACTATCCAAACGAACCCCGGAAATTTCGTAACAATATTGTCAAAATTTTGGTTTACCAGGTCAATCAAATTCGGAATTTTTCAAGACAGAATCTCTAAGAGCACTCCTTTTTTCTTTTCGTGCAATTTTTTAAAAAAAATCTTTTCTCTCTAATAATATGGCAGAAAAAATTACTTGAGGAATAATGAAATATCTTATTCTTTTCAGCTGATAGTCAACTTGAAAATGCAATATTAAGCTGATTCGTCTCTTTTCAGAGGAACTTGTCTGCTATATCCGCTTTTAAAAGAGGAAGTTGAAAGATTCATTTAAAAATTGCTGATAGAATGATAAGGATATGCGATCACTATGAATATTACTAATTTGTAAGGGATTATTTGAGGTTGAAAATGAATTAAGAAATAAATTTAAAAAATCCATTAAATGCCTAAGTTTTAGTGTTTAAATAATGTAACATATGTAAATAAAAATTGTTTTAATACCTTACGCTTTGCAAGACTCACAATTTTTTTTTATCATAGCTTAGAATTATTTTCTCAGCATTTTCGCACATTAACTCACTCAAAAAATAATGAAATAAATATTCGAAATATAGATAAATGGTGTGTTCTAAATAAAGGTTTCTTATAATAACACTTCAATTACAAAATATTTAAATAATACATAGATATCGTTGCAATGAATTAATTATTTTTGTTGATATAAAAGAATGGATAAATCGTTAGAACTGACTCACTAACAAAAAGCATGGTATGTTGACTAAGGAGGTCATTTTGCTTTATGACAATAACCATCCATACATTGCTAAAGAAATCCAAAATCTCATTGCATCATTTGACCGGAGCTTGATTATCCGTCTTACAGCCCCGATCTAGCGCAAAGTGATTATAACATCTTCTCCATTTGAAATATATATATATATATATCTGAGCCGTCTTCTGCAAAATGATGATGATGAGGTGAAAATGACTTTGTTTTATGTGGCTGTCATATCAGGTAGCAGAATTCTATGAAGAGAGACGCTTCAGCAAGTGGTTGAACTTTAAGATAAATGTCTTAATATTGGCGGAAATTATGCAGTAAAATAGATTAAGGTACAGGGGTTTGTATAAAAATGAAATTGTTAAGAAAATTTGACTTTTTTTTTATTTATTTTAAATTTCAAAACGGTTTATACTTTAAAAAGATGCCTCGTATATTTTAAATTTATCGAAAATTATTTCCTTTAACCTGTGGTGGTAACATTATAAGCCAGTTAACAACTTCCGGAGAAGAGTGTGCACTTTTGTCTAGTGGCTTTGTTACTCGGCTATGAACCCTAACGTTGCATGTTCGAACCTCAACCTGCACATTGGTGACCCTGGTTCTGAACAACCGCATCCTTCGTTCTGCTGTCGTGGCTCCATCTAACGGCAGCAACCACTCACACACGCCTCGCCCGCCATAACACTTGGCGCGATAACAACGTTCGTCGCTCGCCATAACTGGCGCGATAAACTCTACCGACTCACTGGTGGGGGACTGTTGTGGTGGTAACATTATAAGCCAGTTAACAACTTCCGGAGAAGAGTGTGCACTTTTGTCTAGTGGCTTTGTTACTCGGCTATGAACCCTAACGTTGCAAGTTCGAACCTCAACCTGCACAAACCTAAATATGAAAATATTTTTTCTGAAGCCCTTAAAAACAAACAAAACAAAAACAATAATAAGGATGAACTTGATCCTATCGTAGTTACAGAAACAATGACAGTTTTAGAAATAGTGGCAGTTTGGATCTTTGATAGGGACTCTAGAAGGAATTTCGTTGCTTTTTTTAAAAAATACATCTCTAGTGCTAATCTAATACTAGGGTAAAATTCAGCTTTACGGTAATATTTTCCCATCCAAAAGTTTTATTGCCTATGCTATAAGCATATATTCTGAGTTTAAAAATGTGCATCAGAAGAGTTTTAAATCCATAAATGTAGGCGATTTTAAATGCAATTCAGTCCGGTATTTAATCTTATGCATTTGCGTTGAACATGCGAACACTATTGTAAATAAATTTGTAAACAAAGTGAAAAGCACTTTTTGAAATGTAATTTTACTCCATAATTAATGCATTAACTTATAAATTGTTATTTTATTTCAAGGGGAAACATATGCTTTGTCATTTTAATCATTTGGATGCTTATGTCCATTGCCAACATAAATGCACCTAAGTCAAGTTAGTTAAGTCAAGTATGTGTTAGCTCTATTTAAAAGCTGCAGTCTCTCTTTCAACGCTTAACCGACACAAATGCCTTTTATCCAGTATTTAAACTTTAAATTCAATTTTGGCCAATAGATGGCACCAGGTGAGCTCTAAAATACTGTTGCACAAAATTACCAAGACTATATATTTCAAATATGTAATAAAAAACGATGAATTTTCCAAGTTTTTTGTTAATAAAGGATGAAAACAGGAATTTAGTGAGACGTTTATGTTAAATTTAGGAAATAAATAATTAATATACTTATATTTCAAATAAATAACTAAATGAAATTCGGAGTACTAGTTCAAGACATTGTAATGGTTTCAGGTTGATTAGTTTGTCTTTTGATTATTTTTGAAAATTTAGTTATATGAAATATATTTAACGTGTGCACAAAAATATAGTTAATATCTCTGAAACTCACACGAACATCAATTCATTAACACAGCGTTTCTCAACCTTTCAGTATTCGCGGCCCAGTTTTCAATCATAATTTCATCTCGCCCCCCCCCCCGCTTACAATAAAATGTATACAACAATAATGTATATTGAGTATTTTTCATTCTGTTTTTAAATTATTTTTAACTAACTGCCAAAAAAAAGAGTAAAAAGGGTGCCAACATTGGCGAGAAATCACATCTGGCATTTTTTCAAGAGGGCAGTGAACAGATGAAGCTAATGAAAGCCAAACAGGGAGATAACGTTCAAAGAATATGAAATTAGAAAAATTCGTTAATGAAAGGTGACCTAGATTGGGTGAGCTAAATTTAGAAACTGGGAATACATTTTTTCGAATAATAAAAGAAATAAAACAGAAGTATGACTAAACAAAAAAGAAAAAAATAAGTAATGTTTGTGGAAGAGAATCCACACGACCGATGCCGTCTCGAGCATGCGCAGATGTTTTCTCATAGGAAGAAGGAAAATGTTCGAAAACGCAAGATTCTATTCCAGTCAATCTCATTCGAGTCGATCCTTCTATCGCTATCGAATATATCGCGAATGTGTATGTTATATATGTTTTCGTGTTAATTGCAATTCACCATATTAAATATTTACGGCAGCAGATTCATGAATAAATTTTTAAGCAGAAGTAAGCGAGCATTAGACGGCAGTCAAGCCTCAACAAGTACACAGACTAGCGTGGTTCCAAAAATAAAATCAAGAAAATATTCTCAAGAATACTTAAATTTCGGGTTTACCAGTACTGAAGTATATGGAGAAGAAAGGCCCCTGTGTATCATTTGCTCAAAAATGTTGGCCGCAGGCAGCATGAAACCTAATAAACTTAAATGACATTTGGAAACGCTTCATAGTGAGTATGTCAACAAACCCAGAGAATTCTTCAAATTAAAATTAAAATCATATAAAAAGCAAAAATCATTTTTTAAAGAAAATTTGTGAATAAAAAAGCTTTAATTGCATCTTATAAAGTTTCATATAAAATAGCCAGATGTAAAAAACCTCACACCATTGGTGAAGAGCTTATTTTTCCAGCAGCTATTGAGATTGTAGAAACTATGTTTGGAGATAATTTTTCAAAACAATTGCAGTCCGTAACCTGTTTCAAATGATACTGTTACTCGTCGAATTGGTGATATAGCTGAAGATGTACAGTGTCAGCGTTTCTCGAAGTTGCGTGACAAATTGTTTTCAATACAGCTTGATGAAGCAACATATAGTAATAAAGATGCTCATTTAATTGCCTATGTTCGATTTTGTGATAATATGTCAGTAGTAGAAGAACTACTTTTCTGCAAACCAATAGAACTCAAAACAACGACTCGCATTATTTGCTATTTTAAATGATTTTATGAACGAGGCAAACATAGAATGGAAAAATTACGTCAGAATATGCACCGATGGTGCTCATTCAGTTTCCGGAAGATTCCAAGGTATACAAGTCCTTGTAAAACAAAAATCGCATCAGTGCGTCTGGACACAATGCATGATCCACAGAGAGGCTTTGGCTTCGAAAGAAATGAGTCCTAGTCTGAATATTGTGTTAACTACGGTTGTAGCCGTAGTAAATTATATAAAAATGAGACACCTGTAATCGAGAATCTTTTCTGCACTTTATAAAGACATAGGTTCAGTACATTCAGCGTTACTATTTTATTGCGAGGCAAGATGGTTATCACGTGAGAAATTTTTGCAACGTGTTTATGAATTAAGAGAAGAAATCGCCATTTTCCTAGAAGAAGAAAACAGACCGGAGGCCGAGAATTTTCGCAATGATTTATTTCTAAAGAAATTTAGCTACTTGGTCGACATATTCGAGAAATTAAATAATTTGAATTTTCCACTTCAAGAAGCAAATACGCATATGTTGGATACGAGTGATAAAGTTAATACTTTTTGTAGAAAAATGGAATTGTGGAACAGAAATTTAAAGCAAAGAAATCTAACAATATTTGCAAATGTGGATGACTGTACAAAAACTTAGAAGGCTGAGGAAGAACATGTAAAAATGGTTTTTGTAACCACGAAAGTCATTTAGCCATGCTGGGAAAGAATTTTAAAAAGTATTTTCTTTCTGACGACAAACTGATAGCAAGTTACGAGTGAGTTAGGGATCCATTTCATAAGACTCCCGAAGAACTCTCAATTGATGAGTAAGGAAAATTCATAGACTTCACGACAAGTGGCGAAACTAAAAGACAATTTAGTAATAAATCACTGTTTGAATTTTGGGCAGGAATAGAGGATGATTTTTCTGCACTAAAAACAAGGGCATTTCGCATTCTATTACCATTCAATATTATACCTTTGTGAAACTGGATTTTCTGCTGTGGCTTCTTTGAAGACAAAATATAGAAACAGAACTGAGAGTGGCTATTTCTAATATTAAGCCTTCCTTCGAAAAACTTCGCTCTGCAAGACAGGCCCCAGGAAGTCACTAATAATTATTAAATTTGTTTTAGTTTAGTATGTTTTGATTTAGTAAGTTGTTTTACTTTAATAAGTTATTAAATATGTCGAAATGTATTTTGTTTTCTATGTGTATGTGTGCTTTCCTTTCAGTCAGTTAATCAATTTTTTAAAATAATATTTTCTCTTGGATATTCCAGCGCCCCCCAGTGAAGAAATAGTTCTTTATATTTTAAAAGTTAACCTCTATCTGTCAGAGAAATTTCTGAATGAATTTGGCATTTCGATTTTTTACCTACTATTGTTACATGTTTTTAATTAAGACGTTATAAATAAATACTTTAAATAGCCAAAGGGAGTGGTCTCTCCCCAAACTTTCTCGCATACTCTGTAATATTTACTAAAAAAAGTGTTATTTTGTTATATCAGAGAATGCCTTGCTTGGCATTGGCGTACAATAAATACGAAATATTCACCTTTGACGTGAACTTAGTATTTATACTGAATCTATTCCTTCTTCCTTGGCGGGTTATTTGGCGATTAAGCTCTGCAAGCGGTCAATTGCATCCGAAAATAGAATATGTGTTAGATGATTTTTCGCAATCGATTTAAACAAAAACTGATTCAAAACTCTATCCTTTCAGTCGTAAACTCCCATAACAAATTTGATATTTTTAACTAATTGCGGTTTTGAACCCTCTTGTTTTCATGTTTCTAAAAGTATAGACGGACAGACAGTCAATTTCTTATTTGATTAGACACAAAATTTGATAGGTGTCTACACTATACATGTTAATGTTCTGTGAATCGAATGGTATGACCGGCGTTTAATTCCCGGCTTGGCGCAATTTTCAAAAATCGCCAACAACGGTCTTGCGAAATGTTCAAAAGCAAGGGAACAGATGTCTAATCATAGTGCATAATAAAGATTGCCAGCTTTGGCGCTTTATCGCAACTTGGCGAAGAAGGGGGTTAAACTCAGAACCCAACCTTCACCCAATTGAATGTTACCCATCTAGATCTCTTCGATTTGTAGTCATCACGTTAACTTATATTCGAACAACCAGACAGACAGACTATAACTGACCATTTTTTGCTCAAAATGTGACATAAATCTACAAATTTGGCGTAAATTTTCATCCGACTTACTTAAAGCGTTTTTGAGTTATCTTCACGTTTAGACACACTAATATTTTCCAAAACTGTGTGTTCCGAACTCTGTGAGGTCTAAAAGTGGAGATTCGTTAATAATTTCGATTTCGAATTTTTCGACGATTACTATATTTTCTCTCAGTTACGTTACGAGAAAGTAAAGATATCAAAATTCGCTTCTGTTTTGCATGAATAGTACAAAATCCAGATATGGTAATACTTTTCGAGACATTTTATAAAATGGCTTGATGAATGAAAAACGTGGCCACAAAATGTCTCTGTACAAAATATTTGGTATTTTATAAACAGGTTTTTCAGAATTTCTATATAAAGTACTGATTATATGTCCCTATATTATGTAGTTTTTTTCTGAAAGGAAACAGAAACAGTCGAAACATTTTATTCCATCTTTGGGCCTTTTTCTGACTTAAAAATAATTGCTGTCTTCCACCGCATTGCGCAGTGAACTATTTCCGAAATCTTTTGTATGATCAGGGTGTTAATCAATCGTGATTATGTTGGGAATGAGTTTTCTTGAGTATTTTGTTTGAATTATTGTCATATTCTGGAGCTTTATTAAGTTCTTGATTGAATCCATTATAGGAACAGAATATCATTTTCAGGGCAAATGCATCTGTGTGGCGCCATCTAGTGTCTATGAAAATTACTAATAGTTTCTTCTATCTCGCTTCCAGTTTTCTCATGTAATAAGTTGTTTAAATAAAATTAGCTGTCTCTGGCGAGCAACTTGTTCGCCTAGATTATTGACTCTTTAATCTGTAATAGAGCGTATTTAAAAAAAAATCACTTTTTTATTTGAAACGAACTGAAAAACATCAGTTCATTTAAATTAATTAAAATTAAAAAGTGAACATATTATGAAATAAAAGCGAAAGTGAAAATTCTATGCGGAGTTAATGATTGGTAAAAGCACGCGATTGAATATTTTGATGCATGAGTGAACTCCAATATAAAATTTAAAAACGTTTATCAAATTGAACTAAACAATATTATTGAAATTAAGAGATATTAACTATACCTATTTAATGAAATCAATTTCATTTCCGTAATTTTTTGAATCTTAAAATGATATAAAGACAATTTTTGTGAGATAATTGTTTTGGAAAATATTAACGCCATTTTCCATTGGCAAGTTAATGATTATCCATCTGGTGAAGGTTAACTCTATTTTTGAGCTCGATTAAACTTTCTGTTCGAAACGTATTTCTTAGCTTCTTTCTCGTAACTAAATTGACTATTTTGTTAACACGGCGAATCCATTCTAAAACATTTAATAATATTTTGAAGCTCCATTAAGTAACTAAGCGAAGTGCTCAATTTAATGCAGTTGTCAATATATTCAATGAAGATTCGCACGATATTCTGTTTACATTTAACTGTTGCCACTCGACAGTAAGTAATAAAGGAGATTAAGGAGACGTTCATTAGTGAGGCTATTGCTTTTGCGAGGTCGGTTTGCGCAATACTAGCAGGACCATTAAGGGTCAAAATATTTTGCTTTTTTCTATTAAATGGTCTCAGAAAGTCTCATGGTCCCCGTTTTTGTAATTCAAATTTATAAGTGAATTAATTCATTGTTTTTAAATTCAATATCGAGTTTATTTATCCATTCTTTCATCCTGTTTAATTCAGTTTTTCGAACCGGTTTTTTTTATTTAGTTGATACTTCATTCCTTTCGGAGTTTAATTTTTTAAGCATTGGGTCTATAAAAAAGTTGCTATAATTTGAGGGGGTTCTAAAGTTTACTTTCCTAGCGCCGATGATATTATTTTCTATTTCCTCGGTGAGGTTATCGATACAATTTCGGCTGATGTGGCGTGGAAGTTTGAAGATTGGGAGGTACCAACTCAAGTTTCGTCTTCGTCATCAGACTGTGGTTCAAAATTACGAAGTCCGTCTCAAAATAACCCTAATGTTGCTTTAAAACGGGACGTTAATATAACTAAACCAAAATATTCCATTTTGGTTATTTAAATGAGAGATATTGAAATTAATTTTAGATAGGTCATTTTAAAATTTAATCCAATCAGTTTTAATTTTGAAATTCTGTATTTAAAGTAAAAATTCAGAGCGGCCGGGTTGTGGTCAGAAGTCATTTCCGCTGGTGACTTAATTTCGTTAAATCCTTTGAATTCCCTAGTCCTTTTACGTAAAAATGAAAATACAATAGCAAAGGACTTTTAAGTGAAAATGTCCTTTGCTATTGTAAGATCGATGGTGGACGCAGAATTGTTACCGCGTCGGGTTTCTAATCAAAGCAAAGACATTCGCTCCTTTTAAAGAAAGAAACGGAAAGTGCTTATCTGCGTCTTGAGAATCATTTGTTTCCTCTTCCTATTTTTTATATTAGGTAGATTCCTATAGGAAGACTACATATTGCATTGATTCTCATGACACGACTTCGAAAAAATTTCTTCAGTTTCATATCTATGTCTATATCTATATCTATGCCTATGTCTATGTGTGTAACGCTTTGACCATGTTATCTTGTGAAGAGGATAACTAGAGTAATTTTGCTTGAATTTTAACTAGCTTAGAAAATTTTGGTTCGTAAATAGAACATCTAGCTCAACGGGGGTGGAAATGGTGGGAGGGGGCTGAAATTTTCATTTCTAAATATTGAAGATATAAAAATAAATCAAATTAATCAAATCATTTTCCCATTAAGACGAACAAATTTTGTATTGAAAGTTTTTCGATAATTGCAATACGTTACGGGTTGAAATGTGATTTTCACTGTTTCCAACATGAACAATTTATGTTGCCAGATAATAACTCAGATGTAAAGGAATCTACCTTTTCCTTCCAGCTTGCCGAGAAGAGTTCTATCGATTATCTTTTGATCGATTTCATTTCTATTTTATGTTATTTGATGCGATTTCATAGAAGGAGAGAGTAAATAGGACCACAGATAAAATATCTTTATTTTTGTGGAACTTCTTATGAAATAGCTTTATATGGCGAAACCTTTGCTCAGAGATTATTCAATCCTCTTCCCTAGATGAATTCAATAGCTACTCTGACTAGAATACAAACAAGCGGAAATGGTCTCCCGAGAACTTATACTATACTTGTAACTAGAATAACTCAGAACTCTCAGAAATTATAACTGGTATAACTCTCCAATAAAGACTTTATACCACTGAATACCTTGCATGTCATTGACGTGCAGTAGTTAAAATATATTGACCTTTGGCGAAAATTTAGCATTTTTACTGAATGTATCGTGTCATCCTTGGCGAGTGTTTTGGCGATTAATCCCTGGCATGTGGTTCATAATATCAGAAAATCGAACCTGTCTTTCAGACGCGTTTGTCTTGAATATTGAAATAAAATTTGAACGCAGAATTACATGTACAACTACAAAATCACAATTCGATATATTTAAGTCATTGTGTTTTTGAATTATCAAATTTAAATGTTTTTGAAAGTACAGATTGACAAAATGTTGGTTTTTGGATTTGTCTCAAAATTTGGAAATGTTTATACTAAAGATATTAAATCTGAGTGGTGAATTGTATCCATTTATATCTCAGGTTAGGCTTTTTAGTTAGATATAGTTATGGTGCTAACTTATATTCGAAATGCCGGACAGACAGACTTCCTCTGAACGGACTTAGCTCAAAATTTGATAGAAGTTTACAAATACGATTTTAAGCTCTTATGCCAAATTTCATCCACATAATTCAAAGCGTCTTTGAGTTATATTTGTCAGGGACAGGCAGACGGACGTTTCCCGAAAAAAAAATTTCGAACTAAAGGACTTCTCAAACGTGAAGATTCGCCAAATTCTGGAGTTCAAATTTTTTGATGATTAAAATACTTTCTTTATACTTCGGATACGAGAAAGTAAAAACCTTGACATGATTGAAGAAACATTAGTCACTGAGCCAACTCGCCAAATGAGTTAATGAGGCAACAATATTAAGAAACGGTAGCGCTGTCGAAAGTTTGAAGTAGCTTTTGAGGTTGTAAAGATGAAGTGGAAACACACTTTATCACCATAATGAATCTAACACTAATAAGATATAAAAATATTTCGTTATTTATTATGCAGATTAAAGCGCAAAATCTCTGCCTTATATCTACTAATTTTTGTATCTTTCTATGCCAAAATAATATTAAATTCATAGTGTTTCACAAACATAACCAATTAAAAAATATTCCACGACTAAACTTTTCCCCTGCTATATAAATAACGTATACGTGTCATCTGTTGTTGCTCCGAATACACTAATGCATAATTTCATTGACTAACCATAGTAATAACTATGGTTAGTCTTTATTAAGTAAAAACATTCGCATAGACTGTCTCTTCAGAGGATGTCACATTGGCAGCCTATAGATCGATTTATATTGTTATTTTTAATGATTAAAAATAATAAAATCGATTGAATTTAGATGAAACTAGATAATTATAGTTGCAAATATTGAAGAAAGGCAGTCGAATATCCATGGCCGAATGGTCATGGCACTGGTCTCATGCTCAAGAGACCTGGGTTCGAATCCCGCTACAGACAATGCGATTAATAGTAATGTAAATACTTAATTCCTCGACTTTATGTTTTCGTTTATTTCATGTTCCAGAAGATACTGGACATTTCTTTAATTTACCAGAGAAGTGTTCTGGACTTTTCTTACTGTCTCCAGAAGACTATTCTGGAACTTTCTCTGCTTGTATAAAAGCAGAAGATTTGTCAGTTACTGTACTCTCAGTTCAGAGTTCAGTTAATAAATTGGTTTAGCTCTACCTCTTGTGTGTGTCATTGAGTTCTATACTATAGTTCTACGTGACATTCTTTGGTGGAGGCGCCGGGTGACAGTCAGCGTGGAAACGAATTTACGACGAAGCGATCGCCTTGAACCAGAATTTGGACTTTATTTCCCACCACCCAGAAAGATAAGGAAAATGCCTTCAGAACAGGAAACTAAACCTGACATCTTCACAGCCACAATACAGAAATCCATCCGTATTTAAAGGAGACGTGGGACAAGACCCAAGCAAATGGCTGAAGGAATATGACAGAGTATCAAAATTCAACAGATATGATGACATGACTTGTCTAGCAAATGTGTTCTTTTTCCTTGATGGCACAGCAAAGCAATGGTTCGAAAACAATGAAGAGAAATTGATTTCCTGGGATATTTTCAAATCAATGTTAAAAGAGGCATTTGAAGAAACGCAGCACTATGTAAAGAAGGCAGAAGAGGAGCTAAAGAGCAGAGCTCAAAAATCTGGCGAAAGCACGCAGTCGTACATCCAAAGCGTGTTAGGGTTATGCCATCAAGTCAAACCAGATATGTCGGAAGAAGAGAAAGTGTCTCATTTTATGAAAGGAGTCGCCGAAGATGTTTACCAGGAACTACTGACGAAAGAAATAACCACTACAGAGGGCTTTATTAAATGGTGTAGAAAGATCGAGGAGATGCAGCAAAAGAGAATCCGGAGTAGGAAATTTGAAAGGCTTCCAAATGTCGCAACAATGGCTGCAATTGACGAAAAACTGGATCTGGCATCACTAATACGTCAAATAGTGCGGGAGGAGGTCCAGCGCCTCATATCTCCAGTAGGTGAACCCGAACTCCAAGACAAAGGACTTGAAGCCATTGTTCGAGTGGAAGTGGAAAATGCTTTGGCTCCTTTGTCACAGACAGCACCAGAGTGTACAAAGGTAAAACCAAGACGCCAACCTACCTATGCTGACGTTGCCAGACGACCAGCGCCCGTAGCACAACAACCACAGAGGAAGACAGATGTCTAGCGCACTTCTGATAGAAGATCCGTCTGTTTCCATTGTGGCCGCCCTGAACATGTAGTTCGATACTGCCGAGATCGCAAAGCTATTTTTGAGGCATATCGGGCTAATAGGAGAGATTTCGGCCTTCCGCCGTCGAATGAGGGACGCTATGCCGACGAGTACAGCCGACCAGCAGTCCGAAGTTTGTCGCCCAGCCCATCACGAGGACGATCGCCGACACGCCGCTATAGATCTCCGTCGCCATATAGAAGATCCAGTCAATCTTCTAGCCGAAGAAATGAGGAAAACTAGGCAGTGCAACCTTTCTTGGGGGTGAGGCCGCTAGTGTCAAAAATCCTCCGATTGTCGCAAAGATGTCCGGGAAGAATATTGAAGTAATCGTCGACAATGAGCCAGTACCTGCCCTTGTGGACTCTGGAGCCTCGTTTTCTGTTATTTCGGAGAAGTATCGTCGCCTACTGAAAAAAGTTATGTTTCCAACAACTGACAATGTTCTTTTAAAAAGTCGCCGATGGAAATTACGTGAGACCAGTGGGAAAATGTACGCTTCGTCTCGAAATCAATGGCAGACCTCAGGCTTTTGAATTTATTGTTTTGCCACAATGCAGTCACGATGTCATCCTTGGTTGGGACTTTTTGGGCGCTTCTCAAGCTGTTATAGACTGTGGCCGTTCGGAGCTCTTGTTTCAAGACGTCCTTCGAGAATCCCAAACTCCAGACTCCAGCCGTTTATTCACGATAGAAGACTATACAGTATCTGCTCGTTCTATCAAAAAGATTACTGTCTTAGGCCGTAAGAACCTTCGAGCTATCGACGTAATAGTAGAGGGAAATAGGATGCTTCTCTTGAACAAGGAAGTTGCTATTCCGTCTACTATAGTTACGCTCCTCAATAGAAAAGCCGAACTATGGGTTGCCAACGGACAAGGAGAACCTCAGATCATTCCTAAAGGCATGTGCATCGTATATGCCGAACCTTTACAAGAAGACTGCGTAAATACCATAGATGAGAGATCACCTTATTCCACGACCACTTCAAAGGCAAAGTTGGGTGTCATCGATTATACCACGATGATAGCTCCGGGTTTGAGGATCGACCAAAAAGAAAGAATGTTTTATCTACTCCAGAGGTTTTCAGAAATTTTCGATCAAGAAAGGACGTTCAAGAACGGAACCAACTCAATGTTAAACACCGAATAAACACAGGCGACCACTTACCTATCAGTCAGAGAGCTTACAGAGTGTCCCCATCCGAACGCCGCATTATCAGTGAGGAGGTAACCAAAATGTTAGAGAAAAACATCAATCAACCATCAGAAAGTTCATGGTCATCTCCAGTCGTCTTGGTCAGGAAAAAAGATGGAAGCTGGCGTTTTTGCGTTGACTATCGCCGACTCAACAAAATTACCAAGAAAGACTTGTATCCATTGCCGCGTATTGACGACACCTTGGATTGCCTGAAGGGAGCAAAATATTTCTCGTCTATGGATCTCTACTCCGGTTACTGGCAAATAGAAGTTGATGAAGCCGATCGGGAGAAGACAGCTTTTATAACCCCTGAGGGATTATACGAGTTTAATGTGATGCCATTTGGCTTATGAAATGCTTCTGCAACTTTTGGAAGGATGATGGATAATCTTTTGTGACATTTAAAATGGACAATGTGCCTTTGCTATTTAGATGACATTGTGGTGTTCTCAGAAACATTCGATGAACATCTTCAGAGGTTGAATACCGTCCTTCAGTGTATACCGAACGCAGGCCTTATCCTTAATCCAAAAAAATGTCGCTTTGGAGCAAAGGAGATAAAGATCTTGGGACACTTAGTATCCAGTGATGGCGTACGACCGGACCCAGAAAAAATAAAGGCCTTGAGTGACTTTCCCGTGCCTAGGAATATCCATGACATCAGACGCTTTCTGGGACTTTGCTCTTACTATCGCCGATTTATAAAGGACTTTTGCCATAAAGCCGAACCTCTACAGTTGTTACTGAAGGGGGACACAAAATTCTGTTGGGGACCTGAACAAGTGGAAGCTCTTAATACCTTGAAGAAAGATCTTACCTCCGATCCTGTCTTAGGCCTTTATGACGAAACTGCACCAACGGAACTTCACACTGACGCGAGTGGATACGGAATCGGCGCAGTATTAGTTCAAATACAAGATGGGAAGGAAAAAGTAATAGCTTATGCCTCGCGTACTCTGACGAAGGCTGAGAGAAACTATTCCACAAATGAAAGAGAATGCCTTGCTGCCATATGGGCTGTAACTAAGTTTCGGCCATATCTCTTTGGAAAGGCTTTCAAGATCGTCACTGGCCATCATTCCCTGTGTTGGCTGACAGGACTGAAGGATCCCTCTGGAAGACCCGCTAGATGGGCGCTGCGACTCCAAGAATATGACGTATCAGTGGTGTACAAAAGTGGAAGGAAGCACAAAGATGCTGATAGTCTGTCCAGAAACCTATTAAAAGTCGATGCCTCATGGTCTGGGGACTCCATAGGAGCCACTTTATTCACTAATCTCACAGAAGAACAGATGAATGATCCGGTATTGGCAGGAAGAATAAAAGACCAACAAAGAACCGAAACAAGCAGTCTGGGAAACTTTGAATTAATCGAAGGAGTCCTCTACAAGAAGAATTTTGATCCGTCCGGAACAAAATTTCTACCAGTGATCCCGAAGCATTTACGGCTCAGTATTCTAGAATCTCTCCATGACGACCCTACCGCCGGACATCTAGGATTCACCAGGACGTATGATAGAATAAGAAAGCTATTTCATTGGCCAGGTTTGTACAGAAATGTTCGAAGATATGCGATGCACTGCCGAGAATGTCAAAGGAGAAAATCTATTCCTCAGAAGCCACCAGGTCGTCTCGTGCCTATTCCACCAGCTGCTGCTCCTTTCCATCGCATCGGAATCGACCTTTCTCTGTTTGTATAAAAGCAGAAGATTTGTCAGTTACTGTATTCTCAGTTCAGAGTTCAGTTAATAAATTGGTTTAGCTCTACCTCTTGTGTGTGTCATTGAGTTCTATACTATAGTTCTACGTGACAATATAGTTTCT
The DNA here is from genome assembly GCF_947563725.1 of Argiope bruennichi. Classification (NCBI taxonomy): domain Eukaryota; kingdom Metazoa; phylum Arthropoda; class Arachnida; order Araneae; family Araneidae; genus Argiope; species Argiope bruennichi. Next base: position 114,508,618 of record NC_079156.1, read on the forward strand.
TTCTAGCACAAAGGAAATAGTGTGTCCCTCTACTGAAATTTATTAAAACAAAAATTTGATGGAGCGATTAATAAATTCATGCTCTACATTTCATCATAAGGGAAGTAAAAGCGCCTTTGAATCTATTGTTACGACAAATGCTCATGAACCTCTCATGAATATTCAAAATATATTCTTTAGGTCAAATTCTGGGTTTAGAAAACAAATTCATGTTATCATTACTATCAGGTTCAATTTTATGACCAAAAACTGATTAGAACAGGTATTAGTTTACATGAGCTGCATCATTAGACAACGAAAATGTATTTTCTTTTTATCACAAATAAAACAGTGTGCCGCCTTAATGAAATTCATTAAAATAAAACATTTAAAGAACGATTACTAAATCCATGCTGTCATCATGGCTGAAAGGTAAAGCGTATTTGAATCAACTGTAACGGAAAATGCTCATAGTACATCTCATGAATATTCAAAACATGTTCTTCATTCAATGTTCATGAAACATTCAAACATTCCAAACTAGGAAATAAATTAGATTTAATAAAAGCATAAGTGTCATCTTTTGTGGCAAAACCTTGTTTTTACTACATTCTGTACAAGTAAATGTCTTCCCCCTGGTGTAATGTGGAAATTTGGAGTGGAGAGTGCCAGTTCAGGTGTCGTCCTCGTCATCTGACCGCAGTTCAAAATTATGAGGTCCATCTAAAAATAGCCCTAGTGTTGCCTTAAAACGGGATGTTAATATAACTAAACTAAACTGCACAAGTAAATGGCTTTCTTGCAAAATTTTCATGGTTGCTAAAGAGTGGAAAACTTTAATTTTTGTATGTAAAATATAACAAAAAATGTTATCATAATTATCAAAAATAAAATTTTGATTACATGCATTTTAGGTCATCTTGAGAAAGAAATATTTTTTGAAATTATATCTTCCTGTCAGTTGGTCTTTGAAAATGATGACTCGAAAATAGAAATGCCTTGTTAAATGAATTTTGAAATGACATCTTTACACCAAAATTTCAGATCTGTATCACTGTTTGAATTAAATATGTCAACGAAGTTTATCTATGTGTTCGTACGTATTTAGGCAATCACAATAATTCTAAAATGGTGCTTGTATGAAATATAAAATTCGATAGAATTGTATAACTCAATTTAATTTTACTTGAAATTTGTTAGTGAATTGATTGCTTGTCAGTCTGTTAATTCTTTTGTATGTGAACACAAAAATTTCAAGTGGATTAAGCTAGACGGATAAAATTTACCATGCTATTTTGATGCAAAAACGACGAACTGTACCAATTCTTGGAGTCAGGCAATAAAAAAAAGTATATTTTGTATGACGATGAATTTCTCTTCAGTGGGTCAAATTTGATTATAAGTTTCATACTGTTATATAGTTTCAAAATCCCGCTTGATAATAAAGACGCACGATGTTATTTAAACCATAAAAGAAATCGTTCGTCATTATTAACAACCCTTTTGCACTTATTTATAAGAAGGCAAATGTAAAATTATTCTTTTCCATAAAATTAAAAGTTTAGTTTTATGCGAAGATAGATACTTTAGAGATACTAAAATGGAGAAATACTTTTTGCTTTCTTTTGTTACAAATTCAGCATGGAAAGTATTGAAGATTTTCAAGTAAATGTCATACATAAAAGGCTTATTTGTGTAAAAACAATTAAGAGGTGTGGTGGCGGGAAACTTTTCTTGTGATGGTCGGGACGACGTCACTTTCGTTTCCTCACAAATTCTTTTCCATTGGGCGCCAATGTGGTGGCGGGAAACTTTTCTTGTGATGGTCGGGACGACGTCACTTTCGTTTCCTCACAAATTCTTTTCCATTGGGCGCCAATGTGGTGGCGGGAAACTTTTCGTGTGATGGTCGGAACGACGTAACTTTCGTTTCCTCATAAATTCTTTTCCATTGGGCGCCAATGTGGTGGCGGGAAACTTTTCTTGTGGTGGTCGGGATGATCTCAATTTCGTTTCCTCACAAATTCTTTTCCGTCGGGCCCCACGTTGGGCGGCAATGTGGTGGTATGTAGATTATTATGATCCATGCAGGAAGCAACAGGACGAATGTTTTTAGGAACATTTCTTTTAATAATCACATTCGCACACTAAACAAGCACAAATACAAAGACAAGACATTCACGCACGTGGCTTCACAGTTCAGCATCACATCTCATTCTAATTACAATCGCATTGCACTATGGGATGACATATGGGATGGCCTAATCAGGTATCGCCATCTAGTATCCAAAAGAGAAGATCAGAGTAATGCAACTGCTACAGAGGAGATTTTAAAAGTTTCCACGCTACACTTAAAATCCAATTATGAACGTAAAACAAGAGAACCTTCAATTTATTAAATTTATATTGTCATGTCTGAAACTTTTATCATCAATTCTTATCAAAAAAATTCAATTTTTATTAGCAATCGTTGCTATATTTAGAATAATTTTTAAAGTAGACGACTCTCAATATGTTGAAAAAGAGGGTTTTGAAATCATTATAAAATATGTTAATAAACAATAAAACTAAATTTTTGTATCCAATGAAAAAAATAAGCATTTTGATATTTCAAAATTAAAAAAATAATCCTTAAAACAAATAAACACAAACAATAACAGGAAAGACATTTTTACAAGAATTATTAAAGACAATTGAAATAATTTCAATGATCTTTTCATTATTTTTGGCGTTATATTGTCCTAAAATGAGAAATCAAGAATGAATTTTATAATTGTCAAAAATTTCACCCTCTATATTTGATTCTTAAATTAATCTAACAAGGGGAGGGCACGAGGTTGACAATTCAGTTCGGGATGAGATTTAGTATAAAGGTAGTATACATTTAGAATGTTCATTCATGAAAATATTAAAGCACAATGGCCAATCAATTTCGAAAAAAAAGGGTCAAATTTTCTGCATAGCTTACATACTAATAATGTGTCGCCGTTGCCTAAATTCCGAATAGTATAGTGGGTATGTCACTGGCATAGCATTCGAGAGAACCTAGTTTAGCATTTTTTTACTTTTTTTTAATTGTCTTTTTTTCTGATTTATTTTAAATTAATTTAGCAATTTAGAAAACAGTTTAAATATGGTTTTCATTTTTTTTATGGAAAAAAATATTTATTCGCCTAATTTTTGGAATATAATTTAATTTTTAGAATAAAAATAATTGTAAGAATGAATTTTTAAAAAAATATTCATTAATTAAATTAACAATTTAAAGATAGTTTCAATTAATATGAAATTCACTTTATAGTGTAAGAGTATATTTTCTTTTCTTAATTCATAAGTTATGACTTATTTTTCAAAAGAAAAATAATCATGTTCATGCATATTGTTCTTGAATTATAACTATAATTTATTTTCAATCTTTAAAATAATTATAAATATAATTTTAACTATAAAAATATTTCAAAATGACTATTTTTATCTTAAAATCATTAAAAGTTTTACATGTTTGGATTTTCACAAAGATAAATTATTTATCATAATTTAACGAAGTTGTATTTACATCGGGAATTAAAGAAAGTAGACGATATGCTTGTGCGCCTGCCCGATTTCCTGAAGAAAAATAAATATTTTTTGAAAATAAATGAAATTTGTTTTTTTTATCGATTAAGTTAAAGTTACTTAATACTTAAATTATTACTTAATTATTATGATAATAAATTATTCTAACTTATCATGGAAATTTATGAGTCTTGTTAAGCATAAGGAATTAAAGCATTTTTTTAAAAATATTACTTTTGCTAATACAAAGAATAGAAATAAAAAATAGAAATGAATGATGTATCATTTTTTTTCTATTAGCAATTTATAAATGAGTCTTTCAACTTCCTCTTTTAAAACCGGAAATCGCAGACGAGTTCCGCTTAAAAGAGACGAATGATTTCTCCCGGATTGATGTCACATTATCCTGTGTTGCCACAGGTGACTATTAATCGAAAAAAAATATTTCATTATTTTTCAAGCAGCTTTTTCCATCCATATTGCAAAAGAGAAAGGATAAAAATATAATCACGAATAGCTTGAAAGAAGTGTCGACAAAAACATTCCGAATTCGATCGATCTGGTGAATCAATCTTTTGACAACATTTTCAGATTGAAATAAGATATTCAATATTTGAAGCATAACAACACTCGCTAGTTGTCGTTGAATGAGAATGTAAGCATTTATATTTATTTTCTCTAGTTCATTAAATATTTTTAAAGAAAATGCTATGAAATGTTACGATAGTTTAAAAATTTTGCAAATTTCTTGATATTAATGCTTTTAATATTTGTATTGCTTCATTTTCTTCTTTTTTTATTTAAAGTGATACACCTCTTGAGTACAGCTTTCAAAGTTTTTATGTTTATTTTGTATGAAATGTTAGTATATTTGGCAAATTTTATGGAATTCTGAATATTTTCATATTATTGATAGTTTAATTTATGCTTTTTACACACTTTTATTGACTTTACCGGTTTCATAATCGAGAAGATAAAATTTTGTAATCGATTTTTCATTGACGTCTTGTATTATAATGTTCATATTTTGTATACTTGCTTGTGTTTCGATGACAATACATTATTTTAATATCTTCAGAACTTAACACTTAACATCAGTGATTTTAATTAAATTCCAATTCCGTATATATGGCCATCTGATATTGAATTTAAAACTGATTACAAAATACCCTGGTATTTATTACTTAAATTATGATTTAAGAACTAAAACAAAAAAATTCTAATAAGCTATAAACAAGTATCATATTTTTTTAAAAATTTGCTGTAGAATTATTTAAACATTTATCCATTTGGAAATTATTTTATCCAAAGTATTATAATTTTAATATTAAGAATATTTGATACAGATACATTTATTTTTTTTGTTTCTTTGTATTATAAAATAATAATGGTTAGGATGAATGATTTGTTTTGATTTTTAAAAGTAATGTATATGTTAATCTACAGCATTAGAGGCGAAATAATTAAGTAAAATAAAAGCAAAAGCATCTTTAGAATCAATTTATATTTCATGCTCCAAATATAGAATTGACATTACTAACTGTTTATCCATTTTTATAACTGTGTGTGGCTATGTTAACATGAAGTTATTGTGATCACAAGTTTAAGAATTTTAAACATAGGAAAATTGCTTAAAATTATTTCAAATAAGAGATATCTGTTGCTAAAAAATAACAAAAAAAAAAAAAAAAAGAATCGTTTATATATTCATTACATAATCGAATCGAATCTTCGAATCGAATTTCAAAATCACCAACAATATAAACAATTATCACGTGTTTTTTTCAATTATCATCATATTTTGGAAGTTCTATTGTAAGCAATGTCACATTAAGGAGTCAATTCTTTTGAAATTACACTAAGCATAATTTTAACTCATATGCTTTTACTTAATATTATTTAACTTAATGTTTTGAAAAGAGAATTTTAGTAATTTAGTTGTATTTATATAAAATTATTGCAAATAAGAGAATCTTTGGCAGAGAAACAACAAGTTGAAAGATCATGAGATTTTTTTATATAAAAATCTTTGTTCTTCATATTAATCTTATTTCTCCATTCTTTTCTTCAAATCAACTTTCAAAACCTTCAAAAACTGATTTAACAACTTATTTTATCAGTTTTTGTCAGAATCAAGTAATGATTATATCTGGAAACTTATTTTTAAGCTATGTCATTTTAAAGAATCAAATTTAGTCTAATGATATTTAATTTATTATTTATTTTACATACTTTTACTTAGTATTATTAAACAATTTTAGAAAACGGGAATTTTAGTAATGAATGAACAAATTTATTTTCAGAAAGAAATAATTTTGCTAAAAAAGAATTTTATTTATAAACTAGATATAATTGCAAAGATAGAAGTTATTACTTTAATATTTCATGAAAAAATAATTTATTTAAAACTTTATAGAAAACTTTTATTATGGAATTTTGTATAATTGTTTTTTTTATTTACAATATTCATTTCTCAAATATCGTTTGCTAGTTGTACAAAATCTACTTCTATGATACTTTATGAAAATAAATATCAAATTTTTGAAATATATAAATAAACCATAACTTTTATCCAAAATTTTTTAAATGATTAATTTTTTTGAACAGTTCAAATCATGTACAGTTGCACTTCATTTATGCAGGTGTGCTGAGATTATATTAAATTTGTATAAATGAATGTTTGGCTAATCCAAAAATATTTTATTTCTTATTAAAAAACCGAAATGCACTTATAATGTATTAATTTAATAATCAAAAACACAGTTTTGTTTACATTTTGTATTTTTACACTTCTGTAAGAATACAGTTTTATTATATTTTGTACTATGCAACTATATTATACAGATTACAACTATCTCACATTGCATTAAAATATATGCTTTTTTGCATTTATCTGACAGAATTTTCTGTTTCGCTATCTTTCAGTGTTTTCACATTGGTAAAATTTGTTTTCGGATTTTTCTCTCCTCTTTCTTTTGAAGTTGCCTCGATACTAGGCTATCCAGATAGAATTAGGATAACTAGATGGATTTCTATAGTATAGTCCTTTGGAATATAATGTTGCAATCGTAACCTTAACATTTATATTTGGAATGCCATTTTTGGAAATCAGCCGCAATAAATTTAAATAGCCAAATTTCAAAATATGTGGCCTTGTAAAATTCTAGTTTTTCGTATTGAGAATGATAAAGGTTATCCTAAAATTAAACTAAGATTTCAATTTGCCACCATTCATGCAGTGAAGTGTTGGTAACTCTATTAAAAAAACAACAACCATCTGACATTTGATAGTTTAGGGTTAGCAAAAATAGAGCATTACAGAATAGAACAACTTGTTAACGCAAGATTTGAATTAAACAAAAAACACAATTCTTTTTCCTTTAAATTGCTATATTCTTATTGAGTCATTAAAACACACAGGATAAGTTTATGTATGTAATAACACGCATAGCAACTGGCCTTCGTGGTTTTACTACCACATACGCTCTCTTTTGTCGAAAATTTTGCATAAATGCGGCTGAATTTTGTTGTTGCAGAATTGAATTTCCTTCCTTAATGCACGTGTGCTTGTGGGCCTGTTAGTATATACCTTTGACTTCAAATAACTCCATAAAAAAATTTATTGGGGTTAAATTACACGATCTAGGGGGCTAATTTTCAAATATTTGGACCGTGGCTGCCAAATTTTCATTAATTTTGAAATACTGTTCAACACTGAAAACACGTTGTTCTATCGTGTAATGCTTCGTTTTTACTAACCATAAGTTATGAGGTGTCAATTTTTTTTTTATAATAAGACTGCCAATACTTTACTGCACGAATTGCGGGAAGTTCAAATCTCGCGTTAATTTTGGGACACCCTTTATAAGTAAGGTAAGAAAATGATACAAGTGATGTAATCTGTATTTTTATTGCATATAAAAATATTATATTATCAAATCTTATTTCGTTTTAGGCGACAGTTTGTCATTTGCAGTTTGAGTCTGTTGGTTTTCCTAACCAGCAGCTGTGAAGGAAACGAGGCTGATGACAACGAAATAGAAGGTAAAAGGGAACATATTTGCAGGGAGAAAGAGAAATGTCTTGCTTTAATAGACATTGCAGATGATTTAGTTTCCAAAACGAAAGTCCTTTGCTCTAAGTGTAAGTTAGATGAATAACAAATTATTTATAACTTTCAAAATGTATGAATTGGTTAAGCGTGGAATCGAAACTAAAGTAAATTGCTTCCATTGTTCTCGAAATGATTCCATGAATCTTATAATAAGTATACGTAACATTTTGATTTTTTACTATTGGTCAATGTATCCATGATATTTTTAATAATAATTATACGTTAAAATCTAAAAATAGAAAATAATCAATATGAAACCTAATTTTTAGAACACTAGTAAAAATATGTTTGAAAAGGATTTTTTATTAAATTAATTATTAACAATTACAACTTTATTATTGTCAGTTTTTTGCTGTTGTTTTTAAACCATTACGTATATTTAAATAATTCTGCATAGAAACAGAATACATATGTTATGACCAAAATTTGAAGTAAATTCAGTTAGCGAATGGGTCCGAGGTTTCAAGCGTTAACCTGAATGTGAGACTTAAATCAGTCCATTATAAAAAAGACTAGTATATTGATTGATCATTTTACAGTGGTAATGGTCAATATGCGAAATAGCCTGCTATTTTGCAACTGTCCGATTTTAGGTTCTGGCTGAATTACCAGCAAGATGTGAAAATTTCAAAGACGTTTTTCATTAACTGAGAATAATCATAAAAATAAATCTTTATTTTTAACAAAACATCCTATAAACGCCTGTATGAATCACTAAGCTCTCCTTCATTTTTAACAAAACATCCTATAAACGACTCTATGAATCACTAAGCTCTCCTTCATTTTTAACAAAACATCCTATAAACGACTCTATGAATCACTAAGCTCTCCTTCATTTTTAACAAAACATCCTATAAACGCCTGTATGAATCACTAAGCTCTCCTTCATTTTTAACAAAACATCCTATAAACGCCTGTATGAATCACTAAGCCCTCCTTCATTTTTAACAAAACATCCTATAAACGCTTCTATGAATCATTAAGCATAAGTTCTGGTAAAAGTAGAGAAATATTAGATATATAATTATCTTTAAGATGAAGTTTTTGAAAAATTTTATAAAATATTTGCATTTTTGCGTAAATTACATAAGAAAAAATCTATGAAAAAAATATATCGGTAAAATACAAATTGTTTAGAAAAATGGAAAAAGTGAAAGAAATATGGAAAATATATAAAAAAATTTTTAAATTAAAAAATAATAGCAAAAAAAGGAAAAAAATATGGTTTACATACTTATAAAGTGACTTCTTTCAAAATTTTGCAAATGACTTTAAAAGCATATTACATGAGCTAAAAAGAAAGTGGTATTTCTATCTAATATTTTAATATTGGGGATTGATAGATTATTAAAATAAAATTTCTGATTTTTTTTTTTTTTTTTGTATTATGAAGCATTAAAAGAACTATAAAATCTTTTCAGGGGAACATATTGCTTGTTCTGCAGTTTAAAATACATTCTGTTTTTAGAACAGTTATTCTGCAGTGTAGAATATGTCGAGAAATTTTTCTACCAAATGTTGACAAAAAATGTGTTTTAGATATTTAATGATCTTTTTTAAAAGAAGATTTTGCCAAAATGTATAATTTCAGAAAATAGAATTTAAACACATAAAATTGAATTAAAAAAATAAGTTAAGCAAATGTAGAAAAAAATGAAAGTAGAAATAAAATTTAAATAATATGAAAAAAATTGTTCAAAAATTGTGGATATTGAATAAAAATATTCACCTATTTCACCAAAAATTTGTAAATTCAACGTTTCTATCATACTGTCAACATATTGAAAGGCTACTCACATTTTATTATATATAAAGAAACGAATGCGGCAAGTTTAAGAGTTCAATAGACTATCTAGACATTTCCACACAAATTTTTCACTGATAATTTTTATACTACTTTTTATACTTTGCCTTGTTTTTTTAACAGCGGATGGCTCGCCCGATTGCGTGAAAAGAGAAAAATCTTCAACTTATATGGATTTTACGAAGAGGCTTCTAAAAGAAGTTAAAGAAAATTTCCCTTCTTGTAAGTATATTTAAATTTGCGTATGTTTTATGTTGAATTTATGTATATTTAATTTCTGCAAAGATGCCCTTCATAAAAAAAATAAAACATTGAAACTAACTGAAACTTGCTTTTTAAAATGCAAATTTAATCTCATTTACGAATATGGACAAATATATTTATGATTTATAATAAGATGTTGCCAACACTGATTAAGTAATTGTTTCTTGACTGTCGTATTTCTTCAAATGATACTTAAAGTGGGTTTACACTCATCCATCCAATAAGACCACGCATGCGCATAAACTGTGCTGTAGCAAATACTTATGCCGTCGATACAAGAACTTGCTATTGTCCGCTCTCTCAACCCATGCGCAATCATCCTTTTGAGCATGCGCGACATACTGGAATTTTATATCTTCTGAGTGTGAACCCAATTTCAAGCTCGCCGTCGATACTGTTTCATTGTGAAGTACAATGATTTTTTACCGACAAATAAATGAGTAATTATTTAAATCAATATAAAGAAGATGAGATGCCCTAACCATTTTTTGCTTTCTCATGGAATTCTGTTTCGTACAGAATTCTAGTAGCAGTTCTTCGTTTGTATTCTTGTTGGTACTATTCTTCAATGTTCGTATATATACGTCATTAAAGCAGGGTTCACAAGAGGTCAACTATTGCGCCCAGTAAAAAGTCACGCCTATTTGACGTTACTCCAATGGGTCAATTGCAAATGATTCTCTTATATGGACAACTATTTGCCAGTGTCCCATTGGGTTCATGTGTTATTCTTGAGATAGGCGTGGCCTTCCATTGCGCGAAATAGTTGGCCTCTTGTGAACCCTGCTTTAATGACGTATATATACGAACATTGAAGAATAGTACCAACAAGAAGAACAGTTACTAGAATACTAGAACGTTGCTGTAGATGTTGAAATCCACTTACTCAGCGCCTTAAAACTGATTATTCAAACCAATCATTCCTGCACAGTTATGACCAGGGTTTAATAAAAATTCTCGTGGTTTTAAAAAAACCCTACCATAATTAGAATAAGTATTTTGTTAAAAGAAAAAGAAAAAAACTTTATATGGAAATCATTAAAAATACCGAAAGAATGATTGAATCTGCTATTGAAATTAATAATAAAAATTTATTTTTATTAATTAAATAATTTTTTAAACTCTTTTATTAATCCTTGATATGCTAAGAGGCCGCGGTGGCCTTCTGATGAAGTCTCGGCTTCGAAACAGGAGGATTTCAAGTTCGAGATCCGATTCCACTCAAGAACCATCATGTTGGCGGGTCTGGTACTCACTAAATCCGGCGGAGGCCAAACGTCCTCCCATTGGTGCGGTGTGGGAACTTGGAGAGGGGTACGCCAGCTCAGATGTCACCCTCGTCACCTGAACGTGGTTCAAAACTACGAGGTCCGTCCCTAAATAGCCCTAGTGTTGCTTTAAAACAGGACATTAACGTAACTAAACCTTTATATGCTAATGTAATTTTAGACAAACTTAACAAGGATGTTAACGATGTAAATAAAAATAATTAATTTTTTCAGTGTTAAAATATTTAAAACAAATAAGGGAAATATTTCACAATCAAATAAAAAACTGTTTAAAATTTATGGATAAATTTATAGCTTTGCCTAATTCATATAAAAATAATTAAAAGATATTTTTGGTAATTATAATATTAAATCCATTTCAATAACAATAATACCATTTTTTTGTTCAGGTAAAACTTTCGAATGTGGCGACAGACCGCGAGACTGTTCTGAAGTTCTTGCGAACGGACATAAGAAAAATGGCATCTACAGTATATACCCAACGAGTCGTTTTGTACCGGAGAGAACTCTCACTGTATATTGCGACATGGAGACGGATGGTGGTGGATGGACGGTAAGTAATAACTTTTCATCACAAGGTCATTATAATTTATCTACATAGAAACTTCAAAAATAAATAAATAAAAATGATGGCCAAATGTGAAGAGATGATGATCATTGCGCTTCAAATTAGATAAATATTGTAGCAGATTGTGCCATCGAAGCTGAAAATGAAGGTCAGTGAAGGTGTGTAAAGTTGAGTGTGGTGAGCAGACTAAAAATAAAAAATGTCAGTGAAATAATAATTTTTTTTTTATTCTGCTACCCAATGAGTATTGTTCAAGAAACTTCTGAGGAATGGAATCTGCTGAGGACTTCGTTGTAATGGCCATATTTTAAGTAAATCATCAATATATCTTGCACAGCCGCATACTGAAAAATCAAATTTCCATGCCATTACTGTATTTACTTCTTATACCTAGAGGTTAAGAACCTTGAATTCAAGCACTTCGTGACACTTCTTTCAAATCGGCAAATCGAACTCGCCCGAACAGTAGCAATGTGAGGGAGCCTTAACGAATTCAAGAAATTTCATCAGCTTTTTTCACTTCTGTCAATAAAAAATCATTGGAGCTTTTTATCTTTCAGCTTATCACCTTGAAAGTATTCTAGAATAATCTCTTCACTATTCAACAGCTGATCATTTCTTGATGCATTAAGTAAAGATGATAAGTGATAATAGTCTGAACGGAAATTCTGCAGTAACTGCAGCTAAACTCAAATTGGAAAAAAAGAGCCATAATCTTAGAGTTTTAATTTGATTGAGTTTTTTTATTTTCATTTGGGAATCTCAGAAAACTATTATTTATATATTAATCGATAAAATGGAACGAAGAAATCGATTATTCAGTAATCATGTTCAAATTAAATTTAAATTTGCATATTTACATTTGCATGAATAATTTTGAACAAACAAAAACCACCTTGAATCTCTGTGATTCACACTAAGAGTCTAATTGGTTGAAAAAAAATGATGTAAATATAGTAAAATTTGCCTTTAACAAAAATTATACTGACTAATTCTTTTTGATGGCAATTATTTTCATTTTAGTTGCCTGTTGTAAGAAAAATTATATTAAAAAATTATGTGTTGCATTTTGAGTTCGTGCAAAACGTCTAAAGTTTTAAAATTAAGACAGAAAACTGAAGTTTCGAACATAGTCACTGTGGTATTCTAAATAATAAAAGGTTATCTTTGAAGATAATTTGCTGGAGATTGATTTTGTACAAACGTTGCAATGAAAGTAATTGACTGATAACTTTTCGCAAAATTCATAACTTTTTTGAAAAATGATTAAAATTCATTACTAGAAAGTGGTTGCTATTCAATTTTTCCCACATCTTATCTAATCATTCAATCGACGGAGATATGTCAAATGATGTTTATATATTCAAAGATGCTCTTTTGGGATCCATTTTGCTAATCATATTTTAGCATTATGAAGAAGCAAAATTGAATAAATACAATCATAATGTTTATCATCTCTGTAACTGAAGCAGAATAAGTCTAAGAGAATAAACGAAACAATATTGTTACGAATCTGTAATGCTGCTTCCCAGCATAGTTGGTTCTACCATCGGAAAGAATGTTTTACAGTCATCGGTATTGGGCGGAGTCCGGTGTCGCGTCGGAGGGTCCCGGAGCTTGGCGACAAACTTGGCAACCATTTGGCGACTTGGCGACGAATTTGGCGACTTCGGCGCCAAATATAGATTATACCCGAAACTTCGAGAATTTTCCCGATCCGTCCATTAGGAACGGAGATACGCCTCGAACGTTCCTGATTGGTTGAGAGGCGTCTAGCCCCACCTCCTGAGACCTATAAAAGGAAGCGGCCGCAGCTGCTAGGGCAGATTAGTCGGAATCGACAGCAAGAACTGGCCTTCCAGAGATTAGCGGAGCAGCGACGGAGTCAAGTGAGTGCTGAATTAAGTTGTGCGCTACGGTCTGCATTAGAGTCTGTTGTGTGCTGTTGTCTGCACGTCTCGGCTGAAGATAATTGTGTGCTGTATATAGTTGTCGTCTTTGTGTTGTCCTGTGTGTCTTCGTGTAAATAAACGTCGTTGTTTCATTTTCTACTGCCGCCTGCTGATTGAGTGTTCTCCACACCATATAACTCCCACTATTCAAACGAACCCCGAAAATTTCGTAACATTTGGTGTCAGAAGTGGGATAGTGGTCAACAGTGTATGGTGAAAACGAGATACCAAGCAATAATGGCTGATAACGGTAATGGTCAGATCCTGGCCCTGTTGGCTGAGATGAAGAAATCTATGGAGGAGATGAAAGCCGGATTGGAGAAAGAGATGCGTTCCGGTCAAGAAGGAATAGAGGAGATGAAAGCCAGATTGGAAAAAGAGATGCGTTCCGGTCAAGAAGGAATAGAGGAGATGAAAGCCGGATTGGAGAAAGAGATGCGTTCCGGTCAAGAAGGAATAGTGGAGATGAAAGCCGGATTGGAGAAAGAGATGCGTTCCGGTCAAGAAGGAATAGAGGAGATGAAAGCCGGATTGGAGAAAGAGATGCGTTCCGGTCAAGAAGGAATAGAGGAGATGAAAGCCGGATTGGAGAAAGAGATGCGTTCCGGTCAAGAAGGAATAGAGGAGATGAAGCAAGGGCAAGAAAGATTGGAGAAAGAGATGCGTTCCGGTCAAGAAAGAATGGAGGAGATGAAAGCCAGATTGGAGAAAGAGATGCGTTACGGTCAAGAAAGAATGGAGGAGATGAAAGCCGGATTGGAGAAAGAGATGCGTTTTGGTCAAGAAAGAATGGAGGAGTTGAAACCCGGATTGGAGAAAGAGATACGTTCCGGTCAAGAACGAATGGAGCAGGAGCTTAAGAAGGACATCGCAAGTGTTAAAGAGGTATTCTCCAGCATCATTCAAGAGAAGATGAATGCAATTGAAGATAAGGTGGCTTCATTTGAGAATAAGGTAGTTTCAGTGGAAACTAAAGTTTTGAAGATGGAAGAAAGTATTGACAAGGTTCGAGAAGATATCGGAAAAGAATTTGAACAGAAATTCGGAAAGGAGATTGAAAGCCTGAAGAAGCAGATTTCCCATGAACATGAGCAATCCAAAGTGATAGTTACACCTTCCCTAGCGACGATTAAACTCTCGACATTTGAAGGAAAAACATCCTGGCAAGTATACAAAACACAATTTACTATGGTAGCGGAAGCTAATGGATGGGGTCCTTAAGCTAAAGGGTTCACTTGGCAGCTTCGTTAAGAGGATATGCTGCCGACATCCTTGAGACTGTTACGGAGGAGCAAAGACATGATTTCCAAGCTCTATCGAGTGCACTTGAGCTGCGGTTTGGAGAGAAGTGCACTAAAGAATACAGCCGATTGCAGTTAAAGTCCCGCTATCAAAAAACGGGTGAAAGTCTTCAGGAATTAGCTGCCGATATTCAGCGACTTTCCCATTTAGCATTTTCCGATTGCCCAGTTGAGACACGTCAAGATCTGGCTCTCCAGCACTTCATAAATAGTGCGCGGGACCCGGAAACACAGAAGGCTCTTAGACTAGCAGATGTCAAGGATATAGGATCTGCTTTAGTCTTTGCACACAAAATAGAGGCTGCCCAGCAGGCCACACGCAAGAACCGACACCCAATTAGAGCTGTCTCTGCTGCGGATTCGGACTTTGATTTCGTGAAACAGATTGACGATCTGCGAAGAGAAATTCGGAGGTTAAAAGATCGTAATTATGGCGGAGGTACGGAAATTCGGTGTTGGGCTTGTGGTACAGCCGGACACGTCCGTAGGAACTGCCGGGTTTCTAGAAGTGGTGAAAATAATTCTGCACCACATCAGGGAAACTAATATGTGGCCATTTCGCGGGGCGGAGGTGTCCAGATAGTCAACAGCCCCATTTCAAAGTATTTCATATTTCATCAATAAATGGCGGTGACAATGGACTTTACGTGATAGGACAAATTGGTGACATCTCATGCAATATGGTTGTCGACACTGGAGCCAATGTGACCATAATAAGAGAAGATCTGGCACGAAAATTAAAATTTAACATAATTTGGACGCCGCCCTGCATTACATTACAGACAGTGACGGGAGATAAGAATTATGTGCATGGGAAAGTCAACCTCACTATACGCTTTGGAAATATAAACTACCACCATACGGCATTTGTAGCAGAAATTACCGACCTTGCATTCTCGGACTAGATTTTCTGCGGAAATACGACTTTAAACTGGACTTCGGAAATAGTAGAATGAATTCGAAATTTGAAGACATCACTCTTTTTGGACAACACGCTGAACTGGAATCTAGCCAGAAAATAATAGCTAAAACTGACATCTCCTTATCGCCCAGGACTGAATGTGTAATACCCGGTTTGGTAGCAGATAACCGAAAATTCCGATTTGGTGTAAGGGATTATCCTGACACAGACTGTGCCAGAGCAGGAGTGTTGGTAGCTTCGTCGGTAGTGGACCTCTCAAAGTCAGTCATCCCAGTGAGAGTGGCTAACATCAGTGATAAGACAAAGATTATACAGAAAGGAGAGGTGCTAGCAACTTGCACTCCTGTCACTTGTATAGACCGGAAGTGTAATAGTCAGGACGTTTCTTCAGACGATCTAGTCCAAAATTTGCTGCAGGATACAGATTTATATGAAAAACAGAGGTGTGCTGCTAGAGAGTTGATAAAAGAATTCCAAGACTTATTTTCTCGTACATCTGAGGACTTTGGAAGGACTCAACTAGTAAAACATCGAATTAATACAGGAGAGCATCCTAGGTAGCACCCCAGACGACTACCATTCGCTAAACAAGAAGAAGTCCAAACACTAATTAAAGAAATGCAAGATAATGACGTAATTGAGCCGTCATCAAGTCCTTGGGCATCCCCCATCGTCTTAGTAAGGAAGAAAGACGGCTCTACTAGATTTTGTGTGGATTATCGCCGGTTGAATGATGTCACCAAGAAGGACAGCTACCCTTTGCCAAGGATAGATGACACGCTTGATACACTTGCCGGCAATACCTGGTTTTCTACCCTGGACCTCAAGAGTGGGTATTGGCAAGTAGAAATCCATCCTGAAGATAAAGAGAAGACGGATTTCACCACAGGACAGGGGCTATGGCAGTTTACGGTTATGCCTTTCGGTTTGTGTAATGCGCCAACAACATTTGAACGCCTTATGAAAACAGTTCTCGGAGGGCTTTCTTATGAAGCCTGTCTGGTTTACCTCGATGACATCATCATCATGGGGCGTTCCTTTGAAGAACATCTTCAAAATGTTAGACGTGTGCTGCAAAAGCTGAAGGAAGCTAACCTGAAATTAAGCCCGTCCAAGTGCCACCTATTCAGGCATGAAGTCACCTATCTTGGGCATATCATTTCGGCAGAAGGTGTTCGAACAGACCCGGATAAGATATCGGCTGTAAGACACTGGACCTGCCCGACGGATGTTCACCAGCTCCGGAGTTTCTTAGGCTTATGTACGTATTACCGGAAATTCGTGAAAAACTTCTCAACAATCGTCAGATCACTCCATAAGCTGACCGAAGCGAAACAGAAATTCATCTGGACGGACGAATGTGACAACGCCTTCAACAAGCTCAAAGACGCCCTAACATCTGCTCCCGTCCTGGCCTATCCTGAAATTGGAAAGCAATTTATTCTGGATACGGATGCAAGCCATGAATGCATCGGAGCTGTGTTGTCCCAAGAAATAGACGGACAGGAGTGTGTCATCGCCTATTTCAGTAAGTGTCTGTCCAAACAGGAAAGGAATTATTGTGTGACCTGGAAGGAACTTCTGGCTATCGTAAAGGCCGTAGAGAACTTCCACCCTTACCTCTATGGTCGAAGGTTTCTGCTTCGTACAGACCATGCTTCATTGACCTGGCTATTGAATTTTAAAAAGCCAGAAGGTCAAATAGCCAGATGGATACAGAGACTACAGGAATATGACATGGAAATTCGCCACCGAAAAGGATAAGCACATGGAAACGCAGATGCTCTTTCGAGAAGACCATGGTCGGAGAACTGCAATTACTGCTCTAGAGTTGAAAAGAAATTTGACATGGTAGATCCTGTAGTTCGCCAAGTTGCAACACCATCAACATCAGAGTCTGATCCATGGAGTGACGAGAGCGTCCGGAAAGACCAACTAGCTGATCCTGAAATAAAACCAATAATTGAATTTAAAGAGTCAACAGGCGGAAAGCCTAGCTGGCAAGACATCGCCCCTATCCATCCTACAACGAAGCGTTACTGGGCTCTTTGGGATTCTCTCCATCTAAGAAACGGTGTGCTGTATCGCAAACGGGATTCTGGCGATGGAAAAGCATTCAGATGGCAATTAATACTCCCAAAGACAAGAGTATCAACAGGCCTTAAGGAACTCCATGGCAGTCCGACTGGGGGTCATTTTGGTGTTACGAAGACTTTACAAAAAGTTCGAGAACGGTTCTACTGGAATAATGTGCGAGATGACGTGGAGAAGTGGTGTCGCACATGTGATCCCTGTGCTGCATGTAAAGGTCCTGGGAAACGCATTAAAGGAAGACTGCAGCTGTATAATGTGGGGGAACCTTTCAAACGAATAGCTTTTGACATTCTAGGCCCTCTTCCTAGGTCATCAGAGGGCAACAACAACATCCTGGTTGTCATGGACTACTTCACCAAATGGCCTGAAGCGTATCCCATTCCTGATCAAGAAGCCCCAACTGTTGCAGAGATTCTAGTTCAAAACTGGATTTCAAGATACGGAGTTCCTCTACAACTGCACTCTGATCAAGGAAGAAACTTCGATTCGGCTGTTTGCAGGAGACTGTGAGATACTCGGCATCGGCAAAACTCAAACTACGGCTTTACATCATCAGTCAGATGGCATGGTAGAGAGATTCAATCGGACCATTCTGAACAGTCTCTCTCTCCTGGTGTCCAGCAATCAACAGGACTGGGACAAGAAACTGCCCCTTTTCCTACTCGCCTATAGAAGTGCCGTTCACGAGACTACTGGCTATTCCCCATCCCAAATGCTCTTCGGACGTGACCTTCGTCAGCCTGCGGATCTACTGTTTAGCCGGCCTCCAGATGCTCCCTTGGTGCCTGAGGAATATGTCGAGAACCTCCGGACACGGATGGAGGAGGTGCATCATCTGGCCAGAGATAGGATCAGCATATCTTCAGAGAAGATGAAGATCCGATACGATGCTAGAGCAATGGGACACAATTTCCACGAAGGAGACCAAGTGTGGTTATGGAATCCGAAACGTCGCAAAGGACTTTCTCCGAAGTTGCAGACCAACTGGAAGGGTCCTTATACAGTCCTTAAAAGACTGAATGACGTTGTGGTATTGATAAAGAAATCACCACACTCAAAACCGAAGGTGATACATTGTAACAGGCCTTACCTTGGCCAAGGTGACTAAGATCTTTTTAATTCAGACCATGGTCGACCATTATATGATAAATAATGTAAATCATTTATCTTCTTAATTTTGTTATTTTAGTATTGTAATTTATTTCTGTATTGCTCATGTATTTTGTAATTATTTACGCTGTATGTCATTTTGAGTATTTGTTATTTATACTTGCTTATTGTGTGAATATGGTAATCCTGTAAGTAGATGCCTCTTACTCAGATATTGTACTGCCCGGAACGTGCAGTCCTTAAGAGGGGGGCAATGTTACGAATCTGTAATGCTGCTTCCCAGCATAGTTGGTTCCACCATCGGGAAGAATGTTTTACAGTCATCGGTATTGGGCGAAGTCCGGTGTCGCGTCGGAGGGTCGCGGAGCGTAGCGACAAACTTGGCGACTTCGGCGCCAAAATAGATTATACCCGAAACATCGAGAATCTTCACGATCCGTCCATTAGGAACGGAGATACGTCTCAAACGTTCCTGATTGGTTGAGAGGCGTCTAGCCCCGCCTCCGGAGACCTATAAAAGGAAGCGGCCGCAGTTGCTAGGGCAGAGATTCTACTTGCGTCCAGTATTAACTTATGCCTGCCCTGTGTGGGGATATGCTGCCAAGACTAATCTTAGACTTATTGAACGCCAGCAAAATAACTTAATTAGAAATTTCTGCAATATGAAATACTACATGGCCAATACAAATATGTACTTATGCGTAGACTATCCCCCTCTTAAAAAATTCATTAAAAATCTAGCCACTAACTTCTTTAAAAACATGGATAAGAATGAAAATGAAGCAATAGCTAAAATCCCTAAATATAAACCATCTACAAACTCTAGAAGACCCCGTAATATACTACTTTAATTTATCTCAGCCCCTTAGTTTTTCTTCCTAACTTTTATTTTTTCAAACTCAAATTATACTGTATCTCAATAGCCAATTCTAGCTCACAAGCAGTAAAAACTTACTAAGCCCAACGGCAGCGTACCCCCCCCCCACTCTCACCCTAATATCAGACAATCACAATGAGTCCTGACACTCGTCATCTCCAAATTTCGTCGAAGACGGCCACGGCAAAGTATAGACAGCAAAGCACTGTGAAGTCTCTCCTTACCGGGGATAAGCCCCTGCCGGGGCTAGGCGCCCCGTCAACCCAACCATCATGCTAGGGCAGAGACCGGCCAGGCTTCATTTCTTTCTTGCAACTGGAGAGGACGGTCCTTCGGACCGCTCCTCTCGAAGTAAAAAGTCCACGGCATTCATGTGAAGCCAAGTCAACTTGCATCTACTCACTAGCCAT
Source organism: Argiope bruennichi (assembly GCF_947563725.1). Taxonomy (NCBI): domain Eukaryota; kingdom Metazoa; phylum Arthropoda; class Arachnida; order Araneae; family Araneidae; genus Argiope; species Argiope bruennichi. The sequence continues at coordinate 114,528,857 of NC_079156.1, forward strand.
CTACAGGAGATAGCTTCTGTTGGAAGCGGGCTCTCCTTTAACTTCAACCACTCATTTTTTGCTAGGGCAGAGTAGTCGGAATCGACAGCAAGAACTGGCCTTCCAGAGATTAGCGGAGCAGCGACGGAGTCAAGTGAGTGCTGAATTAAGTTGTGCGCTACGGTCTGCATTAGAGTCTGTTGTGTGCTGTTGTCTGCACGTCTCGGCTGAAGATAATTGTGTGCTGTATATAGTTGTCGTCTTTGTGTTGTCCTGTGTGTCTTCGTGTAAATAAACGTCGTTGTTTCATTTTCTACTGCCGCCTGCTGATTGAGTGTTCTCCACACCATATAACTCCCACTATCCAAACGAACCCCGAAAATTTCGTAACAATATCTTTTATCACGTTTTCATTGAGAAGAATGGTAACTTATATTTTATCCAATTTATGAGTTTTTAGTAGTCCGCAGCATTAAAAATGTTTGAGGTAGTCTTATAATTTATTACAGGCTTCGAAGTTAGAATTCTTGCTTTTAGTGCCCTCTTTTAAGTCAGCTGTCGGTCCTGTTATCTCTCACATATCATCGGAGTCAACAATAGGTTCTATAGGTGACAGAGAAAAGCGTGCAATTAATTTATAGGAACCAGGCAGGAATATAGATAATGCTGTTAATTGCTGTTAACAATAATGCTTCATAATGCTGTTTACAAGTATCCCAAATTCGTTTGTAGGACTTATTTTGGAAAGGAATTACTGCTAAGTCCGATTTGCCCACGAATGCCATCAGAAATGCCTAAAAATTTAGCCTCTTCTACAGCCAAAGTAGAATCACATTGCCCAGTTTTGATTGCTGCTGTCGTATGCAGAAGTTACTGAAATCAATGTAAATACAATTGATTTTAATAACAATCAATTTAATTTTTAATGTTCTAACTTAAATCCATTGCTTCGAAATTTACACAGGTACTCTCAAACTATCAAGCAATTGTTTAACAAAATTCTCAGAGAAACCTCCGTTTCCTCATCTCTCTGTCTTAGATCACATAAATATCGGAATATTACTCTTTGAAGAGGAATAAGAAAATTAATCGCTACAACTGACTGCAGGCATCAGCCTGTAGGTTGCGAATTATGTCATGCTCTCGCCTCCTGTCATCACAACCAATCGAATGAATGCCCAGATCATTAACATCCAACTATTTAATTTATATTAATTTATATGATTATAGATTGCACTTGCCAATGTCACATGACCAACATATCGCCCACTAAGTTCGCGAATCACGTTATTGTCTTGCACTTGCCAATGTTACGTGACCAACATATCGCTCACTAAGTTCACGAATCACGTTATTGTCCTTCTCCCCTTTTATTTCCCTGTTCATTTTAACTTCTATTTTTATCTTGTTTGTAGCATTATCTAGTGTATCTTCAGTATAATATTTTTTTTACCTTGGTTACTATGAACCATTTGCCCTACAGTATATCGTTGAATGAAAAACTGCATATATTTGTACAACAGTAAAACACTGTAATCGATACAAAAAAAAAAAAAAGAACACGTGGTTTTGACAGATTTCCATATTTCAGACCTCCTTGAATTCTAAAGTCTGAACTGTCCAAGGTTCATCTGTGAGAAATTTGGTAACTTTAGATGGAAGGCCAACCTTGAATTCAACAAAAAGTACATCAATACACATACAATCATCTTTATTATTAAAAGAATAATAAAAGAAATTCTTAATTTCAGGTGATTCAAAGGAGGGGTAATTTCATCCCTCAGCAAGACTTTTATCTGTATTGGAAAGATTTCAAAAATGGTTTCGGCGATGTTAAGCGAGATTTCTGGTTAGGTATGTACTCTAAATCCAAAATTTATAAGTTTTTTTAAATAATTTTTTGTAATTTTTATTTACGTTCCTAAGGCCTAGTTAGTCTATATTTTTGTATGCACGTAAACGTGATCTTTCAAAATGCAATGAATTTAAATAAATCAAATTTGTTATGTGATCTAATTATTAAAATTATAGCTCTTTGTCAAAATTTGGTTTGCAGTTTTTGGCAATTTATCATAAAAATAAACACAAACACTTGTTATAATATATAAATGAATGTTTACATGTGTATTTTCTTTTTTAATTATCATCAGGTAATGACAACATCTACGCACTGAGCAATCAAGGTCCAGTGGAGATTCGCATTGAACTGGAGGATGCCAGGGGAAATCGTCGCTATGCTGTTTATAAACACTTTCGATTGGAGGACGAAGAGCATAAATACAAATTGTGGATTAGTAATTACACAGGAGATGCAGGTGAGTTTCTTTCTTTTTTTTTCTTTTAGAAAGCCACAATACCATTTAAAAAACTAAAATTAATCCCAAATAGTGCCTCATAATATGGGGATACTGTCAAATACATAGATAATACTTATGCCGACATTGTTTTCCCAAAATGTCATATGATAATTTAGCTATAGCATAGCAGCGTAGCATTTGTTAAAAAAAAATTTGTTGTAGGAGAATTGCGATTACACTATGATGTCTAAATTTGTTATGCGTCGTTGGTCAATCATGTGAAGTGGGTGTGACATTCTAAATGTCGTATATTTGTTTTGTTTGGAATTCGATTTATGCTATTTTAATATAAAAATGTTGACAACTGGAAGAGACAAGGACTTTATTATTTTTAATAAATAAGAATACCCGTGTGTTTGTTGGCGTTTTAAGGGACCGAGACACTCTAACCCAAAATTCCCAAATTTAGCACAAATATATTTTGGAAGGTAGGAATGTGCGTCTTAGATAGGAGTCTCTATGGATATTTAGCGTCAGAAGAGTTTGGCGATTTACCAAAATATTTTCATAAATATTACATGAAAATTGATTTTTAAATCATTTTAAAAATAAAAAAAATTAACTTTTTAATAAGATCAATTTAATATTTTTTTATAATTTGAATAAATTTTAAAAATATTTGTATTATAAAATTTGCAGCAATTCTGTTCAATGTTGTAATAAAATTCAAATATTTTACATTGTTTAGTAAAATATTCAAACGTGTCCTTTTCTTTTGTTATTAATAGCTAAAAAAATGAAGATTCTATTTACATTTTCCAAGCTTGTTGAAATATAACGCTGAATTTTCCGGTTTAAGTTTTTATTGCATTACATTTCTTTTTTACTTTCACATATATATGAAATACCGAGAAAGTATTATAATCGTCAAAAAATTCGAGCTCGGAATTTTGACGAATCTCAGCACTTTACACTTTTCTGAGTTCGAAAAACACTTTTTTGGAAAATGGCTATCTGTCTGTCTGTGACAAAAGTAACTCAAAAATGCTTTGAGGCAGACGGATGAAATTTGGTATACAGGCTTAAAACTAATTTTGTAGATTTCTGTTAACTTTTGAGCAAACTCTTTCAGAGGAAGTCTGTCTGTTCAGCTGTTCTTTTAATAGTTAACTATATACGATATAGCTAAATGGATAAAACTATAAAAGAAAGAGATCTAGATGAATAAAATTCAATATAAATATATAATATCAATATAAATATATAATATCAATATAAATATATAATATCAATATAAATATATAATATTGTTACGAAATTTCCGGGGTTCGTTTGGATAATGGAAGTTATATGGTGTGAAGAACGCTCAATCACCAGGCGTCAGTAGAAAATAAAACAACGACGTTTATTTACACGAAGACACACAGGACAGCAAAAAGACGACAACTATATACAGCACAAAAAACGATTATCTTCAGCCGAGACGTGCAGCATACAACCAGACTCTACTTCAGACAGTAGCGCACAGCTTAGTTCAGCACTAGCTTCACTCCGTCGCTGCTCCGCTTCTCTCTGGAAGGCAAGTTCTTTACCGTCGATTCCGACTACTCTCCCCTAGCAGCTGCGGACGCCTCCTTTTATAGGTCTCAGGAGGCGGGGCTAGAAGCCTCTCAACCAATCAGGAACGTTCGAGGCGTATCTCGGTTCCTAATGGACGGATCGGGAAAATTCTCGATGTTTCGGGTATAATCTATTTTGGCGCCAAAGTTGCCAAATGGTCGCCAAGTTTGTCGCCAAGCTCCGGGACCTCTGACGCGACACACGGACTCCGTCCAATACAGATGACTGTAAAACATTCTTTCCGATGGTGGAACCAACTATGCTGGGAAGCAGCTTTACTGATTCGTAACAATAACAATATTTAATATCAATATAAATGTTTAATATCAATATAAATATTTAATATAATTAATAATTTACAGACACCCATCAAATTTTGAGCTAAACAGAAAAAGTGGTTGATCGTCTGAGTGGTAAAAAAATATCAATTAGTTAAATATAATAAATGTGGTACGGGGTTTTGTGACTGCAATTGTAGCTTTGTGTCAAATTTGTTTCAATCGATTTGGAAGAATACATCTAAAGCCCAAATTTGATTTTCGGGTACTTTTAACCTCATGCCATGGATTGATCGCCAAAAATGACATGATTCAGTAAATTCACTCCAAATTTAATATTTCATAACTATCCCATGCCAACTGCCATGCAAGGTGTTTTCTGGGATAATACTTTTATTAGAGATGGGAGAAAGTTTTGGTTCCGCTGGTTTGTGTAATCTGTTATCATTGTACAGTAAGTTGTTATATATTCTAAGAAATAAATCCTTCCTACATTACTTTTCCGTATCTAAAATGATTGGGAATTTTCTATCTCTGTTATGTACCTGGTGGATTAAAATCTCTTAAAATGATTCCTGTTTCGGCCTTTGATTGCCAAGATGAGCTAGACGGGTGGAATTTCTGGATTTTTTTCAAAATTAACTAATCAAAATAGTTAAATCAGTCCCCAAAGTAAAAGGCGCGTGAAAATTAACTCCATTGAAGTTCTATTTTCCCCCCAAAATAATCAAAATAATATTTTATATTAATAATTATATCATAAAAGTTTGAATCTAACAATTCTACCAAATTTCCTGACGTTAGAGCTATATGCCCTCGTCTAAACTAGTTCCAATTAATTTTAATCTTACCGTAACTTACAAATTATAATAACGATTTCAAATTATGACGTGGAGGTTTTCATGACTATGTAGTGAAACTTATAAGCCAACTAACAGCCTCGAGACATGAGCATTCATTTTGTCTTGTGGTCTTGTTACTCGGCTGCTAACTACAAGGTCCCAGGTTCTATCCTCGCTCATAACATTACCGCCACATTGATGACTTCGGACGACGAACCTTCAATCTTCGTACAGCTGTTGTGGCGCCATCTATCTGCAGCAACCCATAGTCGTCAGATTCACTTGACTCAGCAACACAAAGTCGTCAGACTCACTTGGCGCAACAACATCAGCAACCACTCACCTACACACGCTCGCCATAACGCTTAGCGCTACTCAAATGGGTGCAGGCGCATTAGATTCAACAGCTAATACATCACCACTCAACAGTCATATCGTTCAGATCATTGGAGGGAGAGTACTGTGGTGAACCTTATAAGCCAGCTAACAGCTACGACACATGAGTATTACTTGTGGTCTTGTTACTCGGCTGCGAACCACAAGGTCCCAGATTCTATCCTCGCTCATAACATTACCGCCACATTGATGACTTCGGACGACGAACCTTAAATTTTCGTACTGCTGTTGTGGCGCCATCTATCTGCAGCAACCCATAGTCGTCAGATTCACTTGACTCAGCAACACAAAGTCGTCAGACTCACTTGGCGCAACAACATCAGCAACCACTCACCTACACACGCTCGCCATAACGCTTAGCGCTACTCAAATGGGTGCAGGCGCATTAGATTCAACAGCTAATACATCACCACTCAACAGTCATATCGTTCAGATCATTGGAGGGAGAGTACTGTGGTGAACCTTATAAGCCAGCTAACAGCTACGACACATGAGTATTACTTGTGGTCTTGTTACTCGGCTGCGAACCACAAGGTCCCAGATTCTATCCTCGCTCATAACATTACCGCCACATTGATGACTTCGGACGACGAACCTTAAATTTTCGTACTGCTGTTGTGGCGCCATCTATCTGCAGCAACCCATAGTCGTCAGATTCACTTGACTCAGCAACACAAAGTCGTCAGACTCACTTGGCGCAACAACATCAGCAACCACTCACCTGCACACGCTCGCCATAACGCTTAGCGCTACTCAAATGGGTGCAGGCGCATTAGATTCAACAGCTAATACATCACCACTCAACAGTCATATCGTTCAGATCATTGGAGGGAGAGTACTGTGGTGAACCTTATAAGCCAGCTAACAGCTACGACACATGAGTATTACTTGTGGTCTTGTTACTCGGCTGCGAACCACAAGGTCCCAGATTCTATCCTCGCTCATAACATTACCGCCACATTGATGACTTCGGACGACGAACCTTAAATTTTCGTACTGCTGTTGTGGCGCCATCTATCTGCAGCAACCCATAGTCGTCAGATTCACTTGACTCAGCAACACAAAGTCGTCAGACTCACTTGGCGCAACAACATCAGCAACCACTCACCTGCACACGCTCGCCATAACGCTTAGCGCTACTCAAATGGGTGCAGGCGCATTAGATTCAACAGCTAATACATCACCACTCAACAGTCATATCGTTCAGATCATTGGAGGGAGAGTACTGTGGTGAACCTTATAAGCCAGCTAACAGCTACGACACATGAGTATTACTTGTGGTCTTGTTACTCGGCTGCGAACCACAAGGTCCCAGATTCTATCCTCGCTCATAACATTACCGCCACATTGATGACTTCGGACGACGAACCTTAAATTTTCGTACTGCTGTTGTGGCGCCATCTATCTGCAGCAACCCATAGTCGTCAGATTCACTTGACTCAGCAACACAAAGTCGTCAGACTCACTTGGCGCAACAACATCAGCAACCACTCACCTACACACGCTCGCCATAACGCTTAGCGCTACTCAAATGGGTGCAGGCGCATTAGATTCAACAGCTAATACATCACCACTCAACAGTCATATCGTTCAGATCATTGGAGGGAGAGTACTGTGGTGAACCTTATAAGCCAGCTAACAGCTACGACACATGAGTATTACTTGTGGTCTTGTTACTCGGCTGCGAACCACAAGGTCCCAGATTCTATCCTCGCTCATAACATTACCGCCACATTGATGACTTCGGACGACGAACCTTAAATTTTCGTACTGCTGTTGTGGCGCCATCTATCTGCAGCAACCCATAGTCGTCAGATTCACTTGACTCAGCAACACAAAGTCGTCAGACTCACTTGGCGCAACAACATCAGCAACCACTCACCTGCACACGCTCGCCATAACGCTTAGCGCTACTCAAATGGGTGCAGGCGCATTAGATTCAACAGCTAATACATCACCACTCAACAGTCATATCGTTCAGATCATTGGAGGGAGAGTACTGTGGTGAACCTTATAAGCCAGCTAACAGCTACGACACATGAGTATTACTTGTGGTCTTGTTACTCGGCTGCGAACCACAAGGTCCCAGGTTCTATCCTCGCCCATACCAATCCGCTACAACCACTTTGTCACCACACCACGGAGCTCCGAGACATCACGACGTTTTCGTTGCCCGAAATAAACCCAGGGTTCTGAATTATTGCATCTGCATTTTTAATCGTCATGTTTCAATTTCTTTTGCGCATTTTAGGCGACGGCATGTCAGCTCACAGTGGTAAAAGATTTTCCACCAAGGATGAAGGCAAAGCGAGTGCAGTGACAGCGTTGAAGGGTGCCTGGTGGATTAACGTAGACTGGGCTCATTCTCATCTGAACGGACTCTACTTACCGGGACAGGACGATCCGAAGAGCATTCACTGGTACGAGTGGCTTCAAAATGAAGGATTGGCATTCACAGAAATGAAAATTAGGTTGAGGTGAAATCGTGTGGAATGAAGTCAATATTTCATAGAATTGTAGTTAGTATTGTTTTTAAAACTGTAATGCAGAAAATGTAGTAAAACATGAAAAATTTGATGCTGGATGATATTTTCTTCTCTTGTTTGAATAAAAATAAATACAATTTACGAGTGTTTGATTTCTCGTTCATTTTATTTCAAATGATTAATTACTTTGTGAAACAAAGGAAACATTTTTATTTTCTCATATTAATAGTATAGAGAATGTATTGAATTGTTAAAAAATTCGAATTCGAGATTTTGACGAATCTCCGGGTTTCAGACTTCTCTGAAATCGGAAACATTTTATAAAATGTCTATCTGTCTGTCTGACCGTGACAAAGATGGTCCAAAAAGGCTTTGAGCTAGATTGTTGAAATTTGGTCTTTTACCAAATCTTTGTACGATCAAATACTATCTTTATACCAAATTTGTAGATTCCTATCAGATGTAGAGAAAAATCCGTTCAGAGGAAGTCTGACTGTCTGGCTGTTTCATTTAATATGATAATAACAAAACGAATTTAGCGGATAAAACTCAGCACACATATTTAATATTTTACACTGCAGACATTTATCAAATTTTGAACTAAATCCATTTAGGTGACGAGTGGCTGTTGGTATGTTCTTTTACAGACATTCTCTGTAAAAGAACAGACCGACTCTCAAAACTCTCAAAAACACAATAGCCTAACTCTCAAAAACACAATAGCCTAAAAATAATAAATTTCGTATGAAATTTTGCGATTACAAGTATAGTTTTGTGTCGGGTTTTTGTTTCAATCAGTTTGGAAAAACATGTGATGATGATGTTGTCGTGTCCGCGTTACCACGGAAAGGGGATGCAGTAGCTTCTGAGGGTAAAGACCCCTGAGCACCCGAGGACTTCTAGCTCATATGAAGATGAAACTGACACATTCACTTGCACAACCCCCTTTTACAGGGGGGCACATTCACACACCTTACAGATAGAACACAGATGAAGAACAACCATGCCTGAACCGAGATTCGAACGCGGGACGCCCAGATTACGGGGAAATGCGCTACCCCTGTGCTGGGACGCCGTCTGGAAGAACATGTCTAAAACACAAATTCGATTTTTGAATACTATTAACTGCATTCCAGAACTAAATCGGCAAATAACTCGCCAAAGATGGCACGATAGATTCAGTAAAAATGCCAAAATTTATATTAAAAGGTATTTGTATTTCGTAACTATTGTACGCCAATACTATGAAGGCGTTCTCTGGAATAATATCTTTACTACAGAATATGCGAGAAAGATTTGGGGCGGACATTCCTGCTGGTTTTGACCATATTCTGATACATATATTATTATTTGTAGTAGAATATTAACAAGGAACAAATAAAAAATATATAAATATTATGATATATAATTTTTTTAGCTTGGCTTAGATATTGTCTCTAAATGTGATCATAGAAAGAAGACTCATTATAAGCTTTCAATAGAAACAGAGTATCTCCTTTTTCTAAACCACCGACAGTGGTCTTTCCAAAACACTTTCTCGTACATTCTAGTAAATCTATCATGCCAGAGAACGCTTTACATGGCATTGGCGTACAGTAGTTACGAAATAACTTTTAGCGTGAATTTAGCACTTTTACTGAATCTGTCGTGTCATCCTTTGCTAGTTATTTGGCGATTAATTCCTTGCATGCGGTTAATAGTATCCGAAAATCTAATTTGTGTTTTAAACATGTTTGTCGCAATCGATCGAAACAAGTATTTGACATAAAACTGCAGTTGTAGTCATAGAATTCCATACCAAATTTCATGTAATGAAGTCTTTGCGTTTTGGAGTTATCACGTTTAAATATTTTTAATAGTACAGACCGACAGACAGTCAACCAGTTGTTGCATTTGGCTCAAAATTTGACTGGTGTCTACACTATAGATGTTAAATCTGTACATTGAACTTTATCTATCTAACTCTCTTTGTTTTTAATATCGTATTAATACAGGGACTTCCTCTGAATGGAATTTATTTAAAATTTGATAGAAATACACAAATTTGGTGTAAAAAACAATATTTTGTGTAAGTATCCTCCCGAAGGCACACAGGTAATAAATACTGAATGACCGGACCGTCGCAACAGCAACTCTGGCGGGAGCTGTGGTTGAGTCCTAAGGGCCATCACCGGTCACGGTACAACCCTTCCCTAAGGAAATACGTCACATCTTCGTATGGAAGGGTTATATTTAGTGTTAAGAGGATGATAAGTTTTCAATAAAGAGAGAATATGTCCGTTTTTTGAAAAAAATACTTGAAATATTAATTGCATTCAAATTTTAAAAGCAATCAGAGACAAACGCTTACCATTTGCAATGGTGTCTAGAAACACAGCTGGCTCATAAGACAAACATGGGACTAAAAGGTCAAGAATCATGTTAGGAAAAATTGCCCATGATATCTTTAGTGGAATATTTGATATTTGCCTTGTTTGAGAAAAACTCTGCAAATTATTTTAAGAGTAATTTTTATTCAAAATAGAAAGTATTTAAATATTAAAACAACATCAATTATACTATGAAATTTTTTTTTAAAATTTCAAACTTTTGTAACGTTTAAATAATTGATATATAGCCACGTGTCAATAACTAAATGCATCTGAATAAGTTTGATATATATTTCTCGTTAATTTCATTTTTTTATGTAACAAGAGATGATAATCTCAAAATAGGAATTAAGATAAGGAAAATGGTTTAGTTTTTATCTTCGGTAGTATTCAGAATTTTATAAATAAATAAATTAAAATATATGATTGAAAGTGAAGTGAAATCACAATTGAAATCTTTTTTTTTGAAATATAGTATAGAAGAAGAAAGAATTATAATCTTTTAAAAACTTCGAACTGGTATTTTTGATGAGGAGTAGATCTATTGATCGAGTCGGTAAATTTTTTTGTAAGTATCCTTCCATAGACTGTCTCTGCACAAAATAATTCTAAAACATAACAAGTTAGCTGGATGAAATTTGGGATGCGGTCTTTAATCTGAAACTGTAGAGTTGTATATCAAATTTTAGACAGAATTCATATAACGAAAGTTTACCTATCGTACGTCCTGCACGTAAGAAATTAATAATACAAATACATATTAGGGAAGATAGAAATTTTGGCATGCAATTTTATTACAAGAATTGTATATTTACATGAAGATTTAGATCAATTTTTTAAATGAATAAAGTGTCAGTCTATCCGTCTATTAATATAGGTGAAATTTATAATAAAAAAAATAGCATACAAGATAGATAAATATTAAATTGTTTGAAATTGCCAAATTTTGGTTCAGATAATTTAAAGACTCGAGAATCTGCATATTTGTCTGTCCATATGTATTTTAACAAGCTAAAAATAAAGAAAAATTAGATAAATAAAATTCGGACAGCGATTTTAATACTAGAAATTTCAAACTCAGTTCTAAAAAAAGAATCCATAATTTATGTTTGCTTTGTTGCAGTATACTACACTGGTGTGCAAAACTTAAGTAACAGGTGCTTTTTTGCCATAACTCTACGAGAAATCATGAGACATGAAATTCAGAAATGAGAGCAGCATTTTGTACTTAAAAGATGGCGAAAACATATTCTGAAAAAATGAATATAATGCACATAGAATGGAATCAAACAAAAAAAAAAAGCTTTATTGAACTCATAGTACCGCTACACATGATTGTCTGCCCAAGAGGAAGAACAAAAAGAAAATGTTTCTTAATATGGAATATGTCCTCCTCTAAATTCAATGATTGCTTCGCACCATCTCTCCATACTCAGCACCAGATTGTCGAACAGTTCTTGAGGTAAGAGTACCCATTCCTCAATCAACATCTGTTTCAGTTGTTGCGTGCTCCCATTAGGATGTAATCGTGCCGCAGTGCGTCTCCCCAAAACATCTCACACATGTTCTACGGGATTTAATCAGAAAAGAATGCTAGCCAATCCTTTCGAGTGATATCTTCACTTTCCAGTAGCTGCCGAACATCAGCAGTCAGGTGTGACCATACATTGCCATCCATAAGAACGAAGTCTGGTCCTATAGCACCTCGGAACAGACGCACATGGGGAAGAATCACCTCCTTACAATAGTGATCTCCAGTTACAGAGCCTTTGTCAAAAGCGCAAAGCTCAGTCCGCCTATTCAGCACAATCCCTCCCAGACGACAACTCCAGGACCATTCTAGCGGTCTCTTTACACGATGTTACTGGGATGAAACTGTGTCTTGATCTTTTTCTTAATCAACTGACGTTGAGAATCACTTGTGGCACTGAAACGACTCTCATCCGTAAAGAGGTCACGACTCCATTGATGAAATGTCCAGATTTTGTGCTCCTTATACCATTTTAAAGGGTGCCACCGATGACCAACTTTCAAAGGGATGCAGCGTTCAGGGCGATGGGCGAATAGGCCAATTTTGTGAAGGCGTCTGCTCACAGAAAAACGCGACACTTGTTCGCCCTGTTGCTGTACACAGTTGCTGAAAAGTAGCGCTTGGGACTGGTATAGGCTCTTTTCGCCTGCAGGACGATATATCGGTCATCCACTGGAGTTGTTTTCCTAGGGCTGCAACCACTAATCTTTCTAACCACTATACCTATGGTTTGGAAGGCTGAATTTTATTTTCCTTACTTTTAGAGTTTTCGATAACACAAGCATAGACGGTCTATTGTTTGACGGATTTGGCCCAAATTTTATCACAAATCTAAGATTTTGATGGGAAAAACAACAACAACAACAACCAAATAATAGTATTAATTTTTCTATCTCCTTCGTTTTTGAATTTTTGAGCTTCGGTATATGTTACGGCCACAGCCCGAAGTTCAGCCAGTTCGTGTTTTGCCCAAGAAGTTTGGCCAAAGTCCGAAGTACTTGCAATTTATATTATATATTCTACTTTGGCTGGCCATTTCGCGAAGTGGCAGGGAATCCTTGGCCAAAGCCCGATGTGATAATAGTAGATTGACCGGTAGGCGGTACATTAAACAGAACACCTAAAAGCAAATAAAATGTACTCATTCTTGAGTACTTCATGTTGTTATAGTAGCTCCGAGTTCAATAGACTTAAATTTGAGAAATGTATGCACTCACTTTTTGAATACGTACAGGGATTCGAATATGAGTACGTGTTTTTCCAAATCTGCAAAAATTATGCAAATCTAAATATGCAAAAAGCAACCACGACTGACAATGTTGGACCCAGAGGAATTCGAACACAGACCGTTCGATCTGCTGCCAACTAGCCTAACTAGCTCAAAAGCGGTGTATTCCAAGAAATGTTTTAAGGGTGATCGTCAGTCTTTTTCTGTCCCATATACCCAATGCTAAATTTTCCAGATCACATTCTCTTCCGAAATATCGATTCACAAAATACGAACTTTCTTACAAGGGAAAAAAACAACATTAAGAGTAAATTAAAATAAATATAATGACATTTATGTATAAAATATAAATAAGGTCATGTTGTAGGTGAAATTCGACAGATGGCGCCAACAAAGAAATGTCTTTAAATAATATTAACAAGAAAACTATTTTTCCTTCATATTTGTTTTAATTAGCCCTTATATTTGCTATTTGCCTTTGCAAAAAATTTCATATTTTTTGAAGCGATATTTCGAGAGACAATGTGATCTGGGATCTTTAATATTAGGTCTATGAAGCAGAAAAAAACTAAGGATCACCCCTAAAGGTAGGTGACAAATTGAGTACTCAATCTGCCTTTGTATTCATACAAGATAGGCAACACATTTTCTCAAGATATAATTCGTCATGTTGGAGAGCGCAAATCTAATCCTCTTCACCCTATCACCCTGTTACAGCATATACGTTCACTGAATAATTTCTATTATGGCTTTAATATGAGAACAGAATAACACGATATCATATTTTTATATATTAAAAACTTATTTTTAACTCAGACTTATATTTGAACTCGTTTCTGGAACAATTATACTTAAAAAAAAAAACAGTACACAGAAGTACTCATTTTTAAATACCTCATTTTTAACAGGGTGTAAAACAATCTACTCTTGATTTCTTTCTTCCTACTTTGACCCATCGTCCCCAGCCACTTCGCGAATTGGGCGGCCGAAGTCCGAAATAAAGAAAAGATCGGACATTGGCCGGTAAGTTTACAGCAACGTTGGCCAAAACGCGAATTGGCTGATTTCGGGCTTTGGCCGTAACATATACAAAGACGAACAAACAGACTTGACTCATATTATTGGCGGATTTAACTTTGACAACATGGTCTAAATTTTGCACAGCTCTATAGTTTTAAGGCATGGTTCATTAACATATTTTTTTCATCGGGCTCGTAACGTTTTCAGTTGCTGTTTACTCATAGGGACAGATATAGCTTCAAGAAATATATTTATTAGACTCAAGATGACTAAAACATGGAAATTCATCAAAATCTCAGAATAGAGTTGAAAGAATGAAGGCTTTTAATGTGAGAAAGTAAAAAGAAACTGTAACAATAGAATAGAAAGACATATTTATTATGCATAAAAAACGCTTTTAACATAAAGCGTACCATAAATCCAACGAAATCGAATTATTATTACTTACGAATAAAATGTAAAAATTGTTCACATTTTACAAAATCCGAAATTCACGAATCCACGGGAAATCAGTAGACAAAGTTCCTCAATTTCAATTCAGAAAAAAAAAAAAAAAAAAAAAAAAAAACCATGAAAAAATCTATTTTATATATTCTAGTGCTGTAATAGGCTCACAATTCACTCTTATTGCCATAAGGAACAAGAGCTTTTTCTAATTTACTATCAAATGGCAATCTTTAATGATGAATATTCCGCGTTTTATTATATTTTTCTAGCTTCGAGCACCATCCATCTCGCCTCATGAGAACCGGTTGTAATCGGAGTTTGAGAAACAATAGTCATCAGCTTTCATTCTTTGTTTACATAAAGAAATCGTAGATCTTGGATCCCAAATAATGTTTTATTGTCACGGTGAGCTATCGCATGTCATTTCCTCCATTCCTTTTTTCCCTCCCTTTTGACGTCATGTGAAAGGTACATAATTGTATGCAATAATGGGAGAACTTGTATATAAACGGAAGGGGGAAGATTTTGAGGTCATTTTTTTTGGACTATATCCTTTATTAATGAAGTTTCAATTAATTTAATCATTTCAGCAACAAACTCGTGCGTCACTTAGCACAGAATTATCGATTTTATAATAATTCAACAGAAAAAATCCCCTGTAGCTATCGAAAGGGTGAATAAAGCAGAAACAATTACAACAATTAGCTCCTTCGACCTGTCGCTCTTCTCTTATTTCGAATAACTTTTTTATAAGGTGTACCAATTAAGAATCCTTATAAATTTTGAGGTCGTGAAGGGGTTCAGTAAAAAGTCCGAATTAATGTAACAATTGTTTATTTACAGGTTACATTACACACAGACAATTTACATGCATAAATTTAAGATATATATCTCGGGAGGCAAAATTTGTGTACAAGCAGAAGCGACGATACTCATCAACACAGAACGACACAAGAGTGAAAAGAGGAAAAGCTAATGAAATATTTATCCCCATGATTATATACTGTTAGATTTTGATAGGGATTTCTTCACACGTGTTGATTTAAGTAAGGGAATTATAGGGATCTATTAAAAGAATGTGCTAGATCAACAAAATTTTATCCCTTCACTCGGAGTGTGGGTACTTGACGATGTCAGCAATTTTACAGAGCATCTGTTGCATTAATTAACTAAAAAATGGAATTGAATCAGGAAATAAGATAATATTTTAGAATGAAGTTTATATATATATATATATATATATATATATATATATATATATATATATATATATATATATATATATATATATATATATATATATATATATATATATATATATATATATATATATATATATATATATATATATATATATATATGTATATATATATATATAAGAGCATAGATTAAAGCAAGCAGCACATGCCATCGCCTGATATGAACTGAGTCATGGCGCCGCTATAAGGCATCAGAGGGCGCTGACTTTGATGTCATCATAGCCAGTTAAGTTAAGCATTACAAGAGCGGCTTTGTTTAATTTACATTGTGTCTCAAATTTCTTCCTATTGAAACGGAATAAAAATTTTATTTTATTAATGATTAAATGATAATTATGAAAATATTAGAATAGGATAATGTAACTGATAACATAAAAACGTACAGAATCTGAAGCACTTAGTATATCGGAAAGGGAATGAAAAAAAAAAAATCTATTATGAAATTCACGTATGCAAACACGAAACAGGGCACATTAAATTAAAGTTGCTTGCTTCATTAGGAAAAACTAAATATTTAATCACTTATTACTATTTAAGTACCAAAGTACTTACTACTAAAGTACTAAAATGTGTTTAAAAGATCTTTACTATCAAACCTTATTTATAAGTTTTCAGATTCCAAAACTGTACAATTATAAAAATGCAAGAAATTCATCAAGATTTACATGAATTTAAAATTGAGATATGACAAAAATTAGTTACCATTCATGACTTGTTTCTCTGTGCCCTGTAACAAGTCAATCGATATTTTAGTTTTTAATTATTTTATTTCTAAAGAAAGAAATGCATCGAGACATTTTTATACTGGTATTTTGAGCGTTTCCATATGTTTAAAAACTGAAGAATAAAATAAACCGACAAATGATTACCGAAAAAGTACTGATTACCACATGATTGTTGTAATGTCTAAAGTTGATTGTTTTATATGTAATTGTTGATTAATACGACAACAATTAGCTACCATTATTGACTTGTTTCTTTGTGTCATGTAACAAGGCGATCTATAATTTAGTTTTTACTTTCAATTCTAAAGAAAGATATATATTGAAACATTTTTATTCTGGTATTTTGACCCTTTTCATTTATTTAAAAACTGAGAAATAAAATAAACGACAAACGATTACCGAAAAACTGCCGATTACCACATGATTTTTGCAATATGTAATGGTTGATTGTTGTATATGTAATTGTTGATTAATATGACAACAATTAGCTACCATTAATGACTTGTTTTTCTGTGTCATGTAACAAGGCGATCTATAATTTAGTTTTTACTTTCAATTCTAAAGAAAGATATGTATTGAAACATTTTTATTCTGGTATATTGACCCTTTTCATTTATTTAAAAACTGAGAAATAAAATAAACGACAAACGATTACCGAAAAACTACCGATTACCACATGATTTTTGCAATATGTAATGGTTGATTGTTGTATATGTAATTGTTGATTAATATGACAACAATTAGCTACCATTAATGACTTGTTTTTCTGTGTCATGTAACAAGGCGATCTATAATTTAGTTTTTACTTTCAATTCTAAAGAAAGATATGTATTGAAACATTTTTATTCTGGTATATTGACCCTTTTCATTTATTTAAAAACTGAGAAATAAAATAAACGACAAACGATTACCGAAAAACTACCGATTACCACATGATTTTTGCAATATGTAATGGTTGATTGTTGTATATGTAATTGTTGATTAATATGATAACAATTAGCTACCATTAATGACTTGCTTTTCTGTGTTATGTAACAAGGCGATCTATAATTTAGTTTTTACTTTCAATTCTAAAGAAAGATATGTATTGAAACATTTTTATTCTGGTATATTGACCCTTTTCATTTATTTAAAAACTGAGAAATAAAATAAACGACAAACGATTACCGATAAACTATCGATTACCACATGATTGTTGTAATATATAATGTTTGATTGTTGTATATGTAATTGTTGATTAATATGGCAACAATTAGCTACTATTAATGACTTGTTTTTCTGTGTCCTGTAACAAGGCGATCTATATTTTAGCTTTTACTTCCAATTCTAACGAAAGATATGTATTGAAATATTTTTTACAGGTATTTTGACCATTTCCATATGTTTAAAAACTGAAGAATAAAATAAACCGACAAACGATTACCGAAAAACTACCGATTACCACATGATTGTTGTAACATGTAATGATTGATTGTTGTATATGTAATTTTTGATTAATATTACAACAATTAGCTACCATTAATGACTTGTTTCCCTGTGTCCTGTAAGAAGGTGATCTATATTTTAGTTTTTACTTTTAGTTCTAAAGATTGAAATGCATCGAAACGTTTTTATACTGGTATCTTGACCATTTCCATATGTTTAAAGAGTGAAGAATAAATTCAAGAACAAACGATTACCGATTACCAAACGATTACTAAAACGATTTTCAAACAACTATAGTTATATTTCATCAAAAAATTTCCATTTTTGCGTATAGGATGTTGTTTTCACAATATTCGATCTTTTATAAATAAGCCTGTGCTTTATTTTAGGACAAATACGAACATTTATTAGATGGAATTCTAATAATAAATTTAATCTGGTACTATTTATTCATTTCCAATATAGAAGGAACGAATGAACTATAGGACATTGCATGGGGCAGGATGTTGCTCATAATTTTCTAAAAGCGGATATGAATTTCGATGATATGGTATTTATTTTGCAATTTTCTCAGAATCATTTTTAAACACGTCGATGGATAATGCCAACTTGGTTTCCTGGATGTAACATATCCGTTTACCGGATAGTGAAGTGAAAGTGCTTCAATCCTCATTAAAAAAAAGAGATGACTGATTAAATTATTTCATGTAATTGAATTTACCAAAATTCATAGAAAGGAAATCATCTGGCCTTGTGATATTGCTTTTTACTGGTGATCAATTGAGCAATAAATGGCACTACCAAGGGAATCAGGCAGGCATGGTGGAGCAATCCTTATCATCAGAGCTCTTCCACTAGCTAAGCTCAAACATCAAACCTTTCATAAACTGAAGGGAGTTGTCTTCTCAAAGCTCTCTGATAAACTTTCTCTTACTCTCTGATAACTAAGCTCTTACTCTCTGATAAACTTTCTCTTACTCTCTGATAAACTTTTCATACAAGAGAATGGCTTGTATAACAATGGCGTCTGATAGTTACGAAATATTAACTTTTGTCGTGAATTTAGCTTTTTCACTGAATCTATCGTGCCATTCTTGGCGAGTTATTTGGCGATTTATCCCTCGCATGCTGTTAAAAGTATCCGAAAATCGAATTTGTATTCCAGGCGCATTTTTCACAATCGATTGAAACAAAAACTTGTTAAAATCTGAACTTTTTGTCTCATAATCCAATTATTAATTTGATATATTTAAGCCATTGCGCTTTTAAATTATTTATTTAATTAAATATAGGAAATTAAATATTTTTGAATTTGCAAACCGGCAGACAGTCACCTCCTTGTTGGTTTTGTTTCAAACTTCGGCAAGTGATAGACAGGACACTAGAGATGCTAAATCCGTATAATGATTTCATCTATCTAGTTCTCTTTCTTTTGGAGTTATCTTGTTAAATCATATTCATTATCATTCTTTGTTGGTTTTGTTTCAAACTTCGGCAAGTGATAGACAGGACACTAGAGATGCTAAATCCGTATAATGGTTTTATCTATCTAGTTCTCTTTCTTTTGGAGTTATCTTGTTAAATCATATTCATTATCATTCTTTGTTGGTTTTGTTTCAAACTTCGGCAAGTGATAGACAGGACACTAGAGATGCTAAATCCGTATAATGGTTTTATCTATCTAGTTCTCTTTCTTTTGGAGTTATCTTGTTAAATCATATCCATTATCATTCTTTGTTTGTTTTGTTTCAAACTTCGGCAATTGATAG
This sequence comes from Argiope bruennichi, assembly GCF_947563725.1. Taxonomy (NCBI): domain Eukaryota; kingdom Metazoa; phylum Arthropoda; class Arachnida; order Araneae; family Araneidae; genus Argiope; species Argiope bruennichi. The sequence continues at coordinate 114,548,528 of NC_079156.1, forward strand.
ACAGGACACTAGAGATGCTAAATCCGTATAATGATTTCATCTATCTAGTTCTCTTTCTTTTGGAGTTATCTTGTTAAATCATATCCATTATCATTCTTTGTTTGTTTTGTTTCAAACTTCGGCAAGTGATAGACAGGACACTAGAGATTCTAAATCCGTATAATGGTTTTATCTATCTAGTTCTCTTTCTTTTGGAGTTATCTTGTTAAATCATATCCATTATCATTCTTTGTTTGTTTTGTTTCAAACTTCGGCAAGTGATAGACAGGACACTAGAGATGCTAAATCCGTATAATGGTTTTATCTATCTAGTTCTCTTTCTTTTGGAGTTATCTTGTTAAATCATATTCATTATCATTCTTTGTTGGTTTTGTTTCAAACTTCGGCAAGTGATAGACAGGACACTAGAGATGCTAAATCCGTATAATGATTTTATCTATCTAGTTCTCTTTCTTTTGTAGTTATCTTGTTAAATAATATTCAAACACCTGGACACACGGACTTCCACTGAACTTATTTTACTCAAAATGTGATAGAAATCTGCAAATTTGTTGTAAATTTTCTGTATCAAATTTCATGCTTCTAGCTGAAAGCATCTTTGAATTATTTTTGTCACAGACAGACATTTTACAGAAATGCGTTTTTAGAATTCAGGGAGGACTCGGAGATTCGTCAAAATCTCGAGTTCGAATTTTTGACGATTACAGTACCATAGCTCATGACCTTAAAATATGACAATTTTCTATTTGTTTATCAAAATTCCATATGAAAAATATGCACGGAATCCACCAACTGTAGCTCCAACAATTAACACCTTTATTCATCTCTGATTTACCAGAAAGTGAGTATAAATTTAAAACAAAGACGAATTTAGTTTATCCTAAGACAATTTTCAAATAAAATTAGAACTGTACATTTGAATCCAAATTCTGATATTCCGTATTTGAGAAGGACTAGAATACCAAAAACATAAAAATCCTTTGGAAATAATTTTTTTTTTAATTTCTTCATATTTGGGGCATCCACAAACCTAACTTGAGACAGTCCCCGTATCAAATCTAAATTCACACACAATATGTGTTTCCAGAAATATCCAAATTTGGTCAATATCTGATTTATATAAAAAATTCCAAATCATGAGTTTTCCCCTTTTTTCTTTGTCGCGTGACTATTTGAAGCCAAATTTTTGCGCAGTAGCTTCTGAGGGTAAAGACCCCTGAGCACCCAAGGGCAGAAGTCTGACTTCTAGCTCAAATGAAAATAGCACACACACACTCGCTCACAACCCCTTTTTGAAGGGGGGGGGCTCATTCACGCACCTCACAGAGAGAACACAAGGAAGAGAATAACCATGTCCGAACCCGGAACGCCTGGACCATGGGAAAGAAGCGCGACCCCCAGGCCAGGACGCCGGCAGTTTTCCCTTAATTCAGGCATGAAACCACACAGAATGAACGCTATTTCCTATAATTCTTTTCATATTTACCTGGTTCATATATTCTGATGGTTCTTCAGCATACTTCAAATTTTTATTTTAACTTCAAACTTTGATTCCGTGTAATTGGAACCATTTTAGAAGCCCATATAATGTTCACTTTGCTATACGCCTTTTGAATCTACATATTTTACATTAGATTAGAGAAACAGTTTTCCGGTTATTGGCAGAGTGCAGCAGTACATTGATAAATTATAATTAGTCATTAACTTAACACGATTATTTTCTTTCTATAACCGATCTATCTCGATTGTTTTTAGAAATTTTGTCTTCATTTTTGAAACAATAACATTCTTTGAAGTTCAATATCTTGTTGAGAGTTTCTAGAATTTAGAATCCAAGGTTCCTGACATGATTTAAAAAATAAACGATATTCGAATATGAAGCAGAAAGCCATAACATAATATTATTTTAAGTTTAATTGTCCGATTTCATATTATTTTTATAAATTTATCCTTACTTATTGCAACAATAACATGAACTCCAAACTTGAATTTGAAGAATATTACTCTTCATTTTAGCAATGAAAAGGCGTACACAAAAATTGTATTTTTAGAAATTTAGTCTTCTTAATGATAACGATATGTGCGCACACAAGAAATGAAGTTAATATCGTCGTTACTCTGCTTCTATAAACGCAGCAACTTAATTTAAGAAATGCATTATATAAAATCTATTTCAAAATTTATTAAAATCAAACAATTTGTTGTACGGAAATGAAACTACTATTATAGAAAAGTTAATTTTCCAAATTTTAAAATGGTGCAAAAAAATTAATAAAATCATAATAAACTTCAAACTTATAGACGAAGGAGTCTTAAAACCTTATTAGATTTCAGTTACGTTTAAAGTTAAAATTTTGTTTCAATTTTCAAGCTTGAATTCGATTTCTGTAGAGAGTTACGCTCTAAATTCCTCGAAATTAACGGACTTAATAAACTTCAAACTTATTGCGGAAGGAGCCTTAAAACTTTATTAGATTTCAGTTACGTTTAAAGTTAATACTTTGTTTCAATTTTCAAGCCTGAATTCGTTTTCTGTAGAGAGTTATGCTCAAAATTCCTCGGAATTAACGGACTTAATAAACTTCAAACTTATTGCGGAAGGAGCCTTAAAACTTTATTAGATTTCAGTTACGTTTAAAGTTAATACTTTGTTTCCATTTTCAAGCCTGAATTCGTTTTCTGTAGAGAGTTACGCTCTAAATTCCTCGAAATTAACGGACTTAATAAACTTCAAACTTATTGTGGAAGGAGCCTTAAAACTTTATTAGATTTCAGTTACGTTTAAAGTTAATACTTTGTTTCAATTTTCAAGCCTGAATTCGTTTTCTGTAGAGAGTTATGCTCAAAATTCCTCGGAATTAACGGACTTAATAAACTTCAAACTTATTGCGGAAGGAGCCTTAAAACTTTATTAGATTTCAGTTACGTTTAAAGTTAATATTTTGTTTCAATTTTCAAGCCTGAATTCGATTTCTGTAGAGAGTTACGCTCGATATTCCTCGAAATTAACGGACTTAATAAACTTCATACTTATTGAGGAAGGAGCCTTAAAACTTCATTAGATTTCAGTTGCGTTTAAAGTTAATATTTTGTTTCAATTTTCAAGCCTGAATTCGTTTTCTGTAGAGAGTTACGCTCCAAATTCCTTGAAATTAACGGACTTGATAAACTTCAAACTTATCGAGGAAGAAGCCTTAAAACTTTATTAGATTTCAGTTACGTTTAAAATTAATATTTAGTTTCAATTTTCAAGCCTTAATTCGTTTTCTGTAGAGAGTTACGCTCGAAATTAAGGGGATTTAATAAACTTCAAATCTATTGAGGAAGGATCCTTAATCTTTATAGATTTCAGTTACGTTTAAAGTTAATATTTTGTTTCAATTTTCAAGCCTTAATTCGCTTTCTGTAGATAGTTACGCTCGAAATTGATATCAATATCACTGTTCAATAAAAACGGGCGATTTTAGATCACTTCATTGATTGCCTGGAAGATGGTACCTCAATCAGCGCCCAGAGTTTTTCAAGACTAATTGGCCTAAGATTATGAAAATGTTGATTATTCCAAACTATTCTATTCAAAACTTCATGAATCGAGCAGATTTGATGGCAGAAGATAGAAACGTTCATTTATTTATTTCAAAATTGAAGTGTCAAGAATATTTCGCAGAATATGATTCCTTGGGACCAAAAGATTGTATAAAATTTAGACACCATAATTTTTTATGTGCATTTATAGACAAGAACAAAATATTGTTATTTGCGTCATTTATCTCTTTTTTGAAAAATAAAGCTAAAAACTGAATTTTATGATGAACCTGAGAAATATTTGATAAATAACTCTTGAGATATTGCATAAATTATGAAAATTATTGTATAGTGCATGTAAGACTGAAATGCTGAATGAATCTGCTTTCAATACTCGTATTTAAAAGAAAAATGCTTGGTCTCAGTAAAAAATGTTTATTATATTAATTACAATTTAATCCACTTTGAAATTGAAATTTTACGGGAGCTAACAAAAAATTAGAGATTTAATTAGTACATTATTGCTTAAGGTCTTTATAACAGTATGAGTGAATCATATGACCATCGAAATTAGAAAATTAAAAACAATTTGATGAAGAAGCTATTAAATATTTAACAATTTAAAATTTTAATGAGCATTTAGATTGGCAAACTATCTGGTCGCCAAAGGAGGCTAGATTTTAAATATTTTTCGTAAATAAATCGTGATAAAATAAGACTCAATTCTCTTCTTCAAACTTCATGTTCATTTTTTAAAAAAAATTTGACTGTGATGATACCGTTTGAAATTGTAGAATTTCTCTGTTAGAATAGAAGTTTTTAAAAAGAAAAAAAAAATTAACGAAATTTTTTCAAAAAATTTGGTGGATATTGATTCGAAAATTTACCGGTTATTTCTTTCAATGTAACGCTTCTGTAGAATTTCAAATATTTTTCTAATTTTTCATTTTACTTTTCCAGTAGCATTTATGTTGTCACTACAGTTTATACCTCATATGGGTTTTTATAAAATCGCCAACTTTATATATTTTCCTCTAATAATAGCTTCAATCAATTGGTAATAACTTAACAGGTTAATAGCTTCATATTTAAACACGAAAAATTGGTGTTAAAAATTGACACCCCCTTTCTATTATTTACTATTCAACATTTTCAAGTACAAATTTCAAGGACAGTTTTGGATAATTCAATTCAACAACAAGCCAATAAAATTTACATTATGTATTTTTTACACATTTCACTATTTTTATAATAATTTGTCTTGACCAAATAAATGGAAAAGAAGCAAGGTTATAAAAGTAAAATGGCTTAAAATCAATTGCAAAGTGATTTTTAAAGATATATAAAGATATTAAAGATATTTTAAAGATTTTAAAGATGAAGCAAAAGTCAGGAATATCGAGTTATACGTAAGAAATTTAATTGAAACCAGCCGTCTTTGGCGGCCAGCTTGTTCGCCAATATTATTGACTTTTCAGGTGTGGAATTCAGGAATGGAACACATTTTTAAAAAATTTCAATTCATTATTTGACACGATTGAAAAACAAGAATTTAATTGAATTATTCTGCAACAAGTAAAAGTAGATGTGAAAATCCATTTTTGGAATTATTCTCCAAAGAAAGCAATTTTTAAAAAAAATCTTAATCCTAACATTGGCAAAAGCAGGTGATTGAGGGTTTTGATAGAGGATATTAAATACCATTATAATAATAAAATCATAAATACAAATTGAGTATTAAATTCTGATAATTAATTAAAAATTAAAAAAAATGCATAGAAACGAATTTGATGTCACTAAAAGCGTATTCTTTTTTTAGATTTTTATGATTATAAAAAGAATATTTTTGAGGGGGAGCAGTTTTGGAAGATATGATCATCAATTTCCAGATAAGTCATAGCGTGTGGTGACAGATAAGTCCATTTAATTTCTGAATTAAACCTTTCGTTTGACACCTAGTTCTTGATTTTTTTTAATCTTTCCTCTGATTGAATTGATCGTTTGGTAATGAAGTGAACTCTCTCCAAATTATTTCTAATAATATATTGCAGCTATATAAATCAGCTAAGAGTTGAATTAAATGCAGCTATATGAAAGTTCCATGAAACAGTCTAAAACTTTCGCATACCGATTTATTTACATTTTATGATTTTTCCCATGTACCTTACCATTATATATATATATATATATATATATATATATATATATATATATATATATATATATATATATATATATATATATATATATATATATATATATATATATATATATATATATATATATATATATATATATATATATATATATATATATATATATATATATATATATATATGTATGCCGGCGTCCTGGCCTAGGAGTAGCGCGTCTTCCCCGTGATCTGGGCGTCCCGGGTTCGAGTCCCGGTTTGGGCATGGTTGTTCTTCTGTTGTACTATCTGTGAGATGTGTGAATGTGCCCTCCTGTAAAAAGGGGTTGTGCAAGCGAATGAGTGATGCGTGAGTAGCAAAGTCGTGCTCTTGGCCCTAGTTGGCGCTGCTATAAAATATAAGAGACGTCTCCCTCAGGCTTAAATCGCTGTCTTGGCAAGCGGGCTTGTCAGTGGCAAGTGCCATAAGAAACAAACAAACAATATATATGTATATATATATAACAGCATTTTCATAAGTTACTAAAGGAAAGCACCAAAATTTCACATCATTTTTAATTAAGTAAAATTCTACCTAAAATTTAAAAAAACAATCGCTTTCAGATGCACTCTTCCAATCTTCAAAATAGGCCGTGGTGTCCTGGCGGTAAGGTCTTGGCTTGTGAGCCGTAGGATTTCCGGTTCGAGACCCCATTCCACCGAAGAACCGCCATGTAAGGGGGTCTGTTGCACGATAAATCCGTCAGGGTCAAACGTCCTCCCGTTGGTATGGAGAGGGGGTGCCAGCTAACGTGTCGTCCTCGTTATCTGAAGGCGGTTCAAAATTACAAGGTCCATCCCGAAATAGCCGTGTTGCTTTAAACGGGACGTTCATATAACTAAACTAAACCAAACCAATCTTTAAAATATATCTGTGCCGAAATCGATAACTCTAGATTAAGGTTAGTTAGTCCCGCAAGCCGCAAATACACGTTGATATGTTCTCCTTGCCAATATTGTTACTGTTAGATTTTCACTAATTTTTTTTTGTACCAAAAAGTGATTTTATTAGTTTTTATCCAAGCAGTATCTGTAAAAAAGTACTAGGGTTTAAATAAAAAAATCAGGAATACAAGAAAAACTTAAAAATCGTTAAAAGTAGGAAAAATTAAAAAAAATAATAGTAACACTAACAGTTTTTTTTTCCGACTCATTTGTATGATTTATGTACATGTGTAGTTTCGAACATGACGATATTTCACTTTTGAGTCACCAATCGTTCCGCAATTGTCTATCATTCCCCTTTTTCTATCCATTATCTATAACTTATCTATTTCATCTTCCGGTTTTCCAGCCGGAAGTTAAAGACATGTTCCGCTGAGAATAGAGTAATAATTACTGCGAATAACAGCCAGGCATTGTCGATTCCATTTCGGCAATACTTTGTTTTCCACCTGTTGAAAATTCTCCCAGGAAAAATCGTTGCGTTTGCCTTATTCCAATTTACAAGAAGTCTCTCTAGCAGTCTTGTAAAAAGGTTTACTAAAAATAGAAGGCAGAGAGATGTTTATAGTTTGCTGGATTTTCTGAAATTTGCTCACGTGATCCAACTACCGAAGTGTGATTCAATTTCGTTTATTGACAGCTAAGGTTGTGATTGTGATTCAGGCTCCTTTGTTTATCAATAAAGTCCACTTGCCCGTTCTACTTTGAACATGTAAGTTAGTTTTTATCTTTTTTATGAAGTGACAGCAAAAGCACTTAAGAATTTTAAATATTTTTGAAGATAATTGAGATGTATTTCAGTTATATGAAAAGCTGATTTTGAAGCAATTAGGGGTTTTTAAAAATGTCAAGATGGAATTAATTTTAGTTAGTGCTTTCTATTTAATTTCGTCCGGGATTAGAATTTTGATATATTTCTTGAATTTTCTGTTCATATATTGTTAATATATATATATATATATATATATATATATATATATATATATATAATTAAAAGTTTTTAGACTGATTTAAAATCAAAAATAAAATTTGTCAAAAAAAGTTTTTATTTTTGAATTGTTTTGTTAGATAAATTTATCTGTATTAATCTTAAATGAATGATTTGTAAATAACTTAAGTTTATTCAGGGTATTTTATGCTGTGCAAACATTTAATCAATAATATAATTGACAAGTTAAATGAAAATTGCTTTATTTGGGGTTTTATTATACTATCGGTATATTCAATAGTACTGCTTATTTTTTGTTTATTAAAACTATTTACTAATTTTTTGGAGTGATAAATTCAATATATTAACTTTTAAAATTAGAATTAATATCAATTTATCAATTTATTTATCCTTTGTATTTTAAAAATTCAAAATTGGTGAAATTTAAAAATTAATCTTCATTTATATATTCAATTTAAAAACTGTCATCTTCTGTTACTTTTCCCATATTTTAACTCAGTTCTTTTTATTCCAAATATTTTAAGGCATAAAATCGTTTGAAGCTTTATTTTTTTATTTCATTTCCAAAAGGATTCGTCCAGATTGTATTATTTTTAATATTTATCAATATTTTATAAGCCGTTAAGAAAATTACTTAGTATGATTGATAAGAAGGATACAACACTCGCTTGATCAAACAATGCTATATAATTTTTGAATATAAAATAAACCTTATTTCAGTTAATTTTTTTCTGGATAATTTCCGTGAAGAATCGTTTTTTAAAAATGAAACGCTTATATAATTTTTATTATAATTGCTATAATTTATGTACTAAGATAAAAGGAATTAATTAATGGAATCGACTAAACATTTATATATTATCTCTTTAATAGAAGTTCTCTTAAAAACATTATTTTTTGTTCTAAAAGATGCACAATTAGACAAATATTTGAAATCTTACATACAAGAAACATTAATGAAATTAAAAAAAAATATTTTTGTAGATTTTTTATTTATTTTGTTAAATTTTCTAAAATTTACACTTTGTTCAATTATTATCATAGTAGTTTACATATATATTGTGTAATTTTATATGATATTAAGCAGTAATCAAATATTATATAAAATAGTTGCATGTTGAAAATACATCATTAGATAAATGTCTAAAGAGTAAATATAAAGAACATTCGTAGAAAATTACGTTTTTAGAATTTTTCATTTATTTTGCAAAATTATCTAGATTTTTCGATGCTTTATTCAATTATTACCTTAAATATTTCTAGGGCCATGGGCAGAATAATTCCCACTAAATTCAATAATCTTTGCATAAAGGTCTGTCGGTTGGAATACATTCTCCTAAATTTACCAGTAAAGCAGAAACCTAAATGTTCCTGTTTCTTTTCTCACACAAAATTATGCATTTTGATTTGTCATACAATTATTAATTAACAAAATTTTTTAAAGATTCAAATTATATTTATTTAATAAATTAAATGATTTATTTTTCTTATGTATATCTCAATTCTGAAAATATTTTAATAAACCATTACTAGAAAAAAAATGGCTTCTTGAAGTGTTAATAGCACTCATATATTATGTAACATTGTATGATATTATACAGTATATATTGCATAATATTGTAAAAGATTGAATATTATAATATAATATAATGTAATACTGGATAATATGCTATGCTAACAGGATATTAATTTTAACCTACTTTGTTAACTCCTTCAATAGAGATTACAAAACGGGAATTAAAAATTATTAGAAATAAAAAAAATATATGTTAAATATTAGAAAATTTCTTGATATGCCCGAGAAAAAATTCAATTAAAAAAAAATACTTTTGCACTGTAATTTTTATTTCATTAGGAAACTGGATCAAGCATCACTGTACCACAATTGAAATCGACATTTCTTTTTCTTTACGTGAAGAGAAGAAAATAGTCTGTGGTGGTAACATCATAAGCCAGATAACAACTTCCGGAGAAGGGTGTACACTTTTGTCTAGTGGCTTTGTTACTCGTCTATGAACCCTAAGGTTGCGAGTTCGAACCTCAACTTACACATTGGTGACCCTGGTTCTGAACAACCGCATCCTTCATTCAGCTGTCGTGGCTCCATCTACCGGCAGCAACCACTCACACACGCTCGCCGTCGCCCGCCATAACACTTGGCGCGATAACAACGTTCGTCGCTCGCCATAACTGGCGCGATAAACTCTACCGACTCACTGGTGGGGGACTATTGTGGTGGTAACATCATAAGCCAGATAACAACTTCCGGAGGAGGGTGTACACTTTTGTCTAGTGGCTTTGTTACTCGGCTATGAACCCTAACGTTGCGAGTTCGAACCTCAACTTTCACAAGTCCATGCTCGGCAGTCCATCCAGTTAATGTTTATTGTTTCAATAATACAAGTTATTTTAAATTTCAGGCGACATTCCATCATTTGCGGATTGAGTGTTGTGTTTATTCTTTTAAAATGTTCTGATGGCCAGGAAGTAGAAGTTAGACAACCGGTGTGCAGAGAGAAAGAAAAATGCCTGGCTTTACTGGACATAGCCGAAGATTTAGTCGCCAACACAAAATCTCTCTGCTCTAAGTGTAAGTATAGTAAGTATTTGGCTATTGGGTATTGAAAATTTTGAACATAAAAAAATACCAGTATCCATCAAAAGGTTTCTACAAATAAATTATTTTGGTTTTCGTACAATCAAAAGTTTCCTTAAAAATTGAATATCAAGCGATTATACGATAAGAACCCTTTTTAATATAGTATAACGACAACTAATAAACCCACATTTAGTAAAAAAAAAAATCGTATACTAGAACCAAAGATGGTCTTGGTAATTGTTTCAGTCATATTAATTGCACATGACTCACTCGGCGAGCTATAACAGCGCCATCTGGTGTTGAAAAATTTAACCCTTAACTGGGGAGGTGAAATTTTAGGACTTTACTGGGGAGGTACGGTCTACGAGACCGCATTTCATTTAGACTCAAATTAAATTTTCTAATGAATGTATTAGTATGAAAAACTGCCGATGTATTTTAAAGATATTTTTTTGATATATAGATATGTTTTAGAAATTTCCCGGTATATATTGTCATTGAAAAAAGTAAATGCGTTGGAACATACATTTTCTTCTCAATTTACATGCTACAATAAATAATATTCTTGAAAATGCACATTACTTTTTACTTTTTAAGTCATATTTATTTTTACAGTATATGAAGGTATATAGAAGACAATATAATGAAAAATTCAAAAATTATATGAAAAATAAAAAAAAATGACAATGGGTAAAATTGTCCCTTTTTTTATCGGTTTGTGTGACTTTCATAGCACGGTTTTCTACGGCATTTTAAACATACAGGTTAAGAACTAGTATAAAAATCAACCTATAAATTCTGTATATATATCTCTTGGTATATTAATAGATTTTATAATTTTTTCAAAATACATTATTACTAGAAAAATGGATTATGTTTGAACATACATATCAAAATCAGTTCAATGCGAACTTCCATCGAAAAACTCTTCTGTACAATTATCCTTATCACTAAAATCACTTTCTGCTTCATTTAAAAGTGTCTGGAGCACTGCTTCATAATAGGATCAGTAAACTGAATGATATTTCGGACCCCAAGTTTTAGCGCCATCTGCTAAGCCTTGTTTATCACTTTGACACTAACAGGGAGATGCGGTCTTAGAGACCGTGCTCGAAGAAATAACTGAATTATTTAAAAAAGCATCTGCTGAAATCGGTTGAAAAAGTGCACTTGTATTGAAGGTCACAAAACAGGAAGATACTGGGTCAATCCATTCAATTGAGCTAAAAATAGAATAGGGGTGATAGAAAATCCATCGCTAGCGGTCTCAGAGACCGCACGTCCCCAGTTAAGGGTTAAAAAAAGGGCAGATTGCCAATGAATGCTATTGCTATTGAACATAGCCTCCTTCTGTGTATTGTATATATTATTTTAAATTAATATTTTTAACTTTTTCGTGGTTAAAGTAATCCTAACAAATAATTATTCCACTAATTGGATAAGTTAATGAAAAATCCACTACAATAATTTATGGCAGCACAATGAAATAGCATAAATGCCAGATACACTTCGTGAAATTATTTTTGATATCCATTCTTCATCTCATTGGGGGAAAATGTCTTGTAACATAACTGGAGGTGTCATACACCAAGGAGTAATATTTGCTATATTATTACAATACCACTCGAATGTTGCCATTCATCATATTCTACAATGTCGAGAGAAAAAAAGCCATTCGAGACAAAATTCTGCTTATTGTTGCGAATCAGTTCGATAAACCCGCATAAGAATACCGAAGAACTAAACCAGTCTTCCATTATTACTTCTAGTCATGTTTTAAGCAGTGGAATGGTTGTGTCCAGTCATCGCGTTGATTATATCCGATTGGAAATTTTAGGTTCATCAAACTGATTAATTTATGTTTTGAACTAAATAATATCAACGGCTGACTTATTTGAATAACGGCAAAATATTTATCAATTTTGTCTGATGACATATGGATTTTAATCATAGTTAATAAAGATTTCATCATCATAGTCCTAAGCTTAGTTAAGGTTTATTGTCGTTTCATTTTGAAGAAACAATAGGGCTCTTTTGGCACAGACCCTATAATTTTGAATCCTTCTCAGGTGACAAGGAACACATCAGCAGTTGCATTAACATCTACTGGCAACCGTTTGTCATGGTGGACTTTATACATATTCGACTCTCTTGCATAGTTTGTTTATAGAATCTTGAATTCTCTGGCTCTAAAACTGAGTCCTTACCACCAGACCATCACAATCCAATAAACCTTTAAATACTTTAAGGCCCTCTATCCTTCGAATAACTCCTAAGAAATTAATCCCTCAATTAATTTGACACTTGTTGTTACATCGTTTTGTAAGCTTTGGGATAATTTTTGAACATTTCAAAAATTATCCCAACGTGGGGCGCCAATGTGGTGGTATGTAGATTATTATGATCCATGCAGGAAGCAACAGGACGAATGTTTATAGGAACATTTATTTTAATACACATTCACACACTAAACAAACACAAAGACAAGACATTCACGCGCGCGGCTTCACAGTTCAGCATCACATCTCATTCTCATTACAATCGTAATGCACTATGGGATGACCTAATCAGGCATCGCCATCTAGTATCCAAAAGAGAAGATAAGAGTAATGCAACTGCTACAGGAATAAATTTTATTTTTTAAAGCACTTTTTGTGTATAAATTTTCTGAAAGTGTTATTTTTTTACTATAATCTGAAATTTAAAATTATATCGAAAATTAATTCTTGTGTTTTGTTTGATCAGTAATAGTAACCTAAATCTAAATTTGAAACATTCCGTTATCGCCAAGTAGTACACATGATTCCAAGTTGTACTCATCACTTACTCTTCTCTTTATCACTTAGAAACACGGCAAAAAAATGCAAATACACCAAAACGAAAAAATTATTTCGTGATTACTCTTTTATAGCTTAATAGCAAAGATTGAGAAATAAAGATTAATCGGAGAGAATTATTAGTAATTATTAATAATAAAATGATAAAATGTTCTGTGTTACAAAAGTATCGAGGCAGCGAAATTGCTACATGGAAACGTTTCCATCAGAAGGTTTTACTCAATTGTATATCATTCTTTTTTTTTTAAATTTTGGTATGAACATCAAACATTTTATTTCTTTCTATAGTTTTTATTTTTGTTTTATTCACCTCACAGCTAATGACGCATCAAAGCAATCAGAGTGCAACAGGAAAGAAAAATCTTCCATCTACATGGAATTTACAAGGAAGTTGCTGAGGGAAATCAGAGATAATTTCCCATCATGTATGTATTAAAAAATAACTCGATGAAATTTTAAATGATCTAAATATATATGGGGTGAATTGCATATAAGCCAGTAACAGCGCTTCTGCCCGAACAGCTGTTTTGGCAAAATCGGTTAGTTACTGGACTGCTAGCTAAAAGGTCCCAGGTTCTATCCCCACGCGTCCCTCACCTCTTCATTGGTGACCTCGGACGCTGAACCTTCAACCTTCGTACAGCTGTTGTGGCGCCATCTACCCGCAACTAAAGTCGCTCACTTGGCGCAGCAAAGTCGTCAGACTCACGTGACGCAGCTACCCAAAAGTCGCCAGACACACTTGGCGCATTAGCACCCACACACGCTCGCCATAACACGTGCCGCTATTCAAAATTGGGTATCGGCCCATTAAGACAACAGCTACTACTACTAATAATAATAACTCAATACATCACCACTCAACATCCGTATCGTTCGTCGCCCCTTCGACTCACTGGAGGGAGAGTACTGTGGTGAATTGCATATAAGCCAGTAACAGCGCTTCTGCCCGAACAGCTGTTTTGGCAAAATCGGTTAGTTACCGGACTGCTAGCTAAAAGGTCCCAGGTTCTATCCCCACGCGTCTCATACCTCTTCATATAAAACCAACAAAAAAAAAAATACAAGACGTAATGTAATATAAATATATGTAATTCAGAATAACGTAACAAAATAAAATAAGAAAGGAAATTCATGCACTGGAGGATTTAAAATATAACATAAAAGCTGTTCGAGAGAAATCAGAATGTAGGAAACAAGAAAAGCCAATTGCAAAAGCAAAAGTTTTCTGAAAAGGAAACTATTTAAACAGTTCATGATTTCTAGCTTTGTGAATCTTTCAAATTTTTTTTCTTTCTATCTTCAATTTCGCTTCACAGATAAAGAAAATTCAGTTCTCAAATTAAAAGCGTGAACAGTAGATTTAATTGTGTTTTATTTATTTAATTTTATTTCCGATTTCCGATATTGTCTTTCTTTATCCAATAAAAGACGCTGTAAAAAAGCCTAGTTTTAAACTATTTCTTTAGTGATACCAACAATAAAAAGTTTGTCAAAATTTTAACCATTGAATAAAATATTCAAATATTTTCCCAAATATTATTTTTTACTTTTTGTTTTGGAGACAATTACAAAGATATCTCGTTCATTTCTGTACTTTTTCACTCCGTAAATGGAAAATAGATAAATTACTCTTTTTTCTCCTTCTTGTAGTAACACAAATCCTTTAACGACTCACTGTTTTAGAGAATATTTTAAGTTATGCAAATCTAACCGTTCGCAGTGACACAAAATTTCAAACATTTGCCTAGGTCAACCGGTGGAGTGCAGTAAGAGACCGAGGGATTGTACTGAGGTCATGGAAGCTGGAGACACCAAGAGCGGAACCTACGCCATTTTCCCAATGAGCAAGTATACAGCTTCGAAACTAGTCAATGCGTATTGTGACATGGACACCGATGGCGGGGGTTGGACGGTCAGTATACTCTTCACACTGCAGGCTGTTTAATAGAACTATCATTCAATTTTATAGTCTTGAAGAATGTGTCACGTATATGTAATTGGAGGAGTGGGGGCATTGACAGAAGCTGATTATGTTAAGAAAAAGCTTTTTAAAAGGGAATGACATTTCTTTAAGGAACTTTTCCTAACTTTCGTCGTGGGACATCATAAAATATTCTCAAACCCTCTTTCAAATTTCTTTTCAAGTCAGTGCGAAACTGCTTGGATTCATTTGTGAAGTAGAGGAATTCCCATTATTTTACCCAGATTGACCATCCTTAAATTTTTATCTGTAATGACTCAAAAAAGAGGTCACTCGGAGGCCAGAAGTTTGACGACAACCTTATACTGCTTGGTAGCGTTTTACGAGACTGGGATTTCTAAATTGATCCCAAGCTGTGATAGATGCTTCAATATGGAAGGCAATTTATCGAAAATCAATAATACTCTAATTTCTATTTTATTCTGTCCTTTACTGAATTTTTTAAATATTTTTCTCAATACTTTGTGCGTTATTTCCAGATGCACCTTCGACAATCAGCTATTTTGACTGTGATAGATATATGGAGTTATCGTGAAATACTTTTCATGTTTGGAGATTTCTAGAACGAATGAGCGGAATAAATATGAAGAATTTACATTAGATGAACACACAAGATACATTAGATGAATTTCACAAAAAGAGTACCAAAAGCCTTTGATTTATCATCCTATTTCCAGATAAAGTCAGAGCATTGAAAATATTGCAGCTAAACGCAAGCTGATTAATGATTTTTATCGAGTTTCATACAGTATGTCATTCAATGCTCATGTGCGTTTTTTAACACTCGAAAATTCATGAATTTTTGCATAATTCCTTTTTTTTGTATCTCAATTGTAATATGTTTTTATTGCGAAAGCTTATATTTACTGTAATTTTTTTATTACATTTTCTTTCAGAGGAAGCCATTTCCTTATATCTTTATACAGTATATGTATTAATGTATGGCTTTATTTCATTCACTAATTATAGCTGTAATAATTACTAAAAATAATTTAAATTAACTTCTTATGGGAAAAGTTATTTTAAACCCACTTCAAAATTTATTGGGGCAGTAAAATTATATGCTGCCTATTTCTGAAAAATTTAAATGAATCGTCTCAACTTTTTTGTTTTGAAGGTTTTCTGTTTAGATACTCATAAAATTTTACTTAGCAGTCTAAAACTGCAATCACCAAAAAAAAAAAAAAAATGCGTGGATTAGATTTTATATACTCGATCAGTGATAATAAATATTTTTTATTAAATTTATTTTCTGTTCTTGTAATTCTGTTTCATAGTTTTGAAATTATAACTCTGAATTCCAACAACTCATAGTGTCCAATACAGAAGTATTCATATTTTTACCCTATGAAAAAAAAATTAGGGATATTTGTTTTTGAAGGTCATACTTTTTCTTTTCTTCATGATATATAAATAGTAGTCACAGCTATTTAAAGCTTCTAATCTTTTTTTACAGAATGAAGTATCTATTTTCTAAATTGCTATATGGATGGAATGTTTTCAAACAATTTCATATATTTTTTAAACAAAATGAATTGTTATTTGTATACTAGATTATAATAGCATAAAATTAGCTGTAATAGTAAAGATAAACACAATAGTAGACGGAAATCGCAAGATATATCTGATAATAGATTAGTTGTCAATTCACTGAAATGATGAGATACAACAGAGAATAGACTGCCTGTCAATCCATGGAAATCTTGAGATACAGCGGAGAATAGACTGGCTGTCAATCTATAGAAATCAGGAGATGTAGTAGAGAATAGATTGACTGTAAATCCATAGAAATGATGAGATACAGCAGAAAACAGAATGACTATTTATCCACAGAAATCAGAAGATATAGCAGATAATAGACTGGCTGTAAATCCGTGGAAAACGTAGGGTAAATACTGGAAAGTTTGATGAGATACAGCAGAGAACAGAATGACTATTTATCCACAGAAATCGGAAGATACAGCAGATAATAGACTGGCTGTCAATCCGTGGAAAACGTAGGGTAAATACTGGAAAGTTTGATGAGATACAGCAGAGATCAGAATGACTATTTATCCATAGAAATCGGAAGATACAGCAGATAATAAACTGGCTGTCAATCCGTGGAAAACGTAGGGTAAATACTGGAAAGTTTGATGAGATACAGCAGAGAACAGAATGACTATTTATCCATAGAAATCGGAAGATACAGCAGATAATGGGCTGGCTGTCAATCCGTGGAAATCGTAGGATAAATACTTGAAAGTTTGATGAGAAAAGCAAACGAGATTTTTTTTTTTATATGGGTTTGTTCTTCGGTTTTCGTAACATTTAAAGAGGTAATCTTTTATTTTTTTATCGATAATTTAATGATAAGCCCAAGTTTAAGATAAAAGACTATTTAATGTTTTTATAACTATCAGTGCTTTGCTACTGTAACCTCCATAGGTTGACGCATTTGTCCATTTTGTAAAGAACACTGATAATGTTTCATGTAATTGGGAAATTAAAAACATTCCCGCATTTGGCTGCAAACCATTGTGTTTTTCTGTACTACTCGATTTGCAGTTGCAAGTGTGAGACAGTTTCGGAGTGAATGATTACTTCCATTAAAAAGTCATAATATAATTATTTTTAATATCATTGTAATATATTTTATCATATTCAATATGTTTTAAAAGTTCTTATTCCTTCAGTAAAATTATTCAAGATTTTTGTTTATAAACCTTAAAATTATGCCACTAAACGATGAAATGGTTGACTTTAAATTATCACAAAGTATAGATTATCATATACAAAAACAATGACAATCATTGATAGATTTGGATGAGTGTTTATATAGCCATTATCTTCTTATCCTCCCATAATTGAGATTATTGGAGGCTGTGGTGAATAGCTTATAAGCCAATTAATAGCTACGTTACCTGAGCAATTGCTTTTGTATCGTGGTCATGTTACTGGACTGCGAACCACAAGGTTCCAGCTTCTATCCTCGCTCAACACAATTCGCTACATTGGTGACCTCGGACGATGATCCTTCAACTTTCGTACAGCTGTTGTGGCGCCATCTACCCACAACCCAAAGTCGTCAGACTCACTTGACGCAGCAACCGAAAGTCGTCAGATTCACTTGACGCAACAACGCAAAAAGGTCGCAGCAACAGCATCAGCAACCACTCACCCACACACGCTCGCCATTGGCACTACTCAAATGGGTACAGGCGCATTAGAATCAACAGCTAATACATCACCACTCAACAGCCATATCGTTCGTCTCACCTCCGACTCACTTGAGGGAGAGTCTGTGGTGAACAGCTTATAAGCCAGTTAACAGTTACGCTACTCGAGCAATTACTTTAGTATCGTGGCCATTTTACTCGGCTGCGAACCACAAGGATCTATTCTCGCTCATCGCAAACTCGCTAGAAGGCGTATAAATGAATCATAAATATTTTTTTCTGGAGTTCGGAGAAAATATGCACGTAATTAATGAAAACTTGCGAACCATTTAACATAAAACAGTAAAAAAATTCAACTTTTAAAAAAAATGGAAATTTGTAAACTTACAAACCTTTAAATGTGGAAATAATTACAGCATCCAAACATTCAATTTTCAGGTGATACAAAGAAGAGGAAATTTTACTCCCCAACATAATTTTCAGCTGAAGTGGAATGAATACAAAACCGGTTTCGGAAACATCGAGGGGGAATTTTATTTAGGTAATATTATTAGGTATTTACTATTAATTAATATATTTAACCGATTAACATTTATTGAGGTTAATTATTCTTTAGTACATACTTTATTCAAGATTTTATCAGATAAAACATTTATTGAAGTATTTTATTGGATACATAATTTTGTTTAAGATACTTATAAGATAATCATTTATCAATGTAATTTATTAGATGCTTAATAAAGAAAAAACATTTTCTTCCTGAAATTAAAAGATATATGTTTTACTATATATATATACTTTCATTGCTTTCAGGAAATGACAATATCTATGCTTTGAGCAACCAAAGTCCAGTTGAACTTCGTATCGATATGATGGATGCTAAGGGAAACCGTCGCTATGCGACTTACAAAAAATTTCGAATTGATGACGAAAAAAATAATTATAAATTGCACGTCGACGAGTACGAAGGCGATGCTGGTGAGTTGTTTGACTTTTAATCGAGATTTCTAAGAATAAAATGATATATTGCATACCAATGGAGCTCTAAATTTAAATCTAATAATCTTTTTACACTAAGAGCCCTAATTATTAGAAATATCCCTCGATAAAACTTAATAGCGGATTGTAGCACATCCCTCCCTCCTACCAGAGGTTGTGCCGGCGTCCTGGCATAGGGGCTGCGCGTCTTCCCCGTGATCTGGGCGCCCTGGTTACGAGTCCCGGTTCGGGCATGGTTGTTCTTCATCTGTTCTATCTGTGAGATGTGTGAATGTGCCCCCTCCCCTGTAAAAAGGGGTTATGCAAGCGAATGTGATGCGTGAGTAGCTAATTCCTACTTTTGGCCCTAGTTGACGCTACTAAAAAAACCAGAGACGCTCCCTCAGCGGCTTAAAATCACTGTCTTCGTAACAGTGGGCTTGTCCATGGCAAGTGCCATAAGAAGCAACAACAACAACAACCAGTGGTTGTAAATCTGATAAATTTGAAGATGATTAGGTGTATGCCATAAGTGGTTATATACTGGTAAATAGCTCATAATTAAAATATTGTTAAAAAATAGTCATTCAAAAATTTCTTATGCATATATGCTAGGTGAAAAAAGAGGCTATAGTCAATAAAAGAAAGTAAAAAGCCACAACAAAAAAGGAAGGGAGGAGCATGGAAAAAAGAAGGGAAGGTCTGAATGATACAAATAATAGTTAGATACCTTATTAATAAAACTTCCCACGAGATAGGCATTTAAACTTCAAACATAGAAAAAAAAATTGAAAAAAGAAATAAAAAGAAGATGATGGAATTTTAAGGAAAAGACAAAATATAAATAAATAGGGGAAAAAAACAAGAATAAATAAATATGTGCATTAATTCAGTCTTAGGTAAAATCCATTCTCAGGAACAAAAAGCTACAAAAAGAGTTGATTTTGAGATCCGCCCCCCCCCCCTCAAACTGACAAGATGCCATTGAGTTTTTAATAATACTTGACTTTCTCTATGCTTGACTTGAGGATTCTGGCACTAATATAGTCCTATTTAAAGTTTGTACTGTTGGAAAAGCTTTAAGGAAGTGGACATTTTTTTTAATCAGAGGAATAGAAAATTGGTATACAGCAAAGTATAATCAACAAAAATTATTTTTTTATCCGTAGTAAAATAACATATGGTTCCGACAGAAGCAGAATCGAAATTAGTGAAGATAAGTCCTGATAGGGAGTAAAATATATGATTATTTCCAATGGAAAATCTTGTTTTCATTGCAGTACAGGAATTCCAAGATAGCTTGACCTTCTATCATCAATTTATAGTATTATAACTCTCCCTATAGCCTAAGAGTGTAAACTGAATTCAATATTAAGAAGTTTTTCAGTCAGTTCAGTATTGCAGTCATTGAAAGTTGATGGTGATTCTGATCATAAACCTGGGCCCAGTGGCCTGGTGGTAAGGTCTCTGCTTGTGAGCCGTAAGGTTTCAGATTCGAGAGCCGATTTCACCGAAGAACCGTCGTGCAAGGGTATCTGTTGCACATTAAATCCGTCATGCCAAACGCCGTCCCGCTGGTGTGGTGTGACGTGGAGAGGGGGATGCCAGCTCGGGTGTTGTCCTCGTCGTCTGACCGCGGTTCAAAATGACGAGGTCCGTCCCAAAATAACCTTAGTGTTGCTTTACAACGGGACGTTAATATAACTAAACTAAACTAAAACTGATCATAAATCCAATCTATGTAATCTATGAATCCAATTTATGTAAAGAAAATTAAATATATATATATATATATATATATATATATATATATATATATATATATATATATATATATATATATATATATGTATGTATATAATGATGTCTGGCTCAAGAATTTTATTTTAAATATTTTCATAATGTTGTAAAACAAATTTTTAAAATCTCTTTTGTTTGAAGGAGTTGTTTAAAGACCTGATAATGAGTATAATTTAATTTGCATGTGGCTGGAATGCAACAATAAAAGAAAATAGAGCGGAACGGCGTAGAACGTAAAGAACAATAGTGCAGCTAATAAAGTCACCTAGAAGTAACGTCACAAGTAAGCTTTACAGAAATGGGAACCGTAAAAAAATCTAGCAAGTTTATTAGTTTAAGCTTAAGTTTTTAAAACATTAGCATTTTATATAAATGAGTGTCATCATTTTTGTAACAAAGATAGGAATAATACAGAAAACTCTATTTTTACTTATTTAAATTCTATTAATGTGCAATTTCAAAAAAAGAAGTTTTACATGCTCAATCAAAATGCATTTTTTCCTTGCAGGCGATGGCATGAAGCGTCACAATGGAAAGGAGTTTTCAACCATAGATAAAGGAAATACTGCTGCCGTAGCTGCTATTAATGGACCCTGGTGGATCGCTGATTGGGCTGATGCTCATTTGAATGGAAAGTACGAACCTGGGATAGACGATTTTCAAAACATCCATTGGCATGTTTGGCTCGAAAACGTGGGCTTGGCGTTCGTTGAGATGAAAGTGAGGGAAGTGTAGAAACAGAAACAAGCTGGAAGATGGCATAAATCATGCTTGTTTGAGAATTTATCTTCAGAGTCCAGTAAAAAGTATAAGATGAATAAGGTGGACAACATATTGTAAATATTCAATATTTTTTTTTTTGATTAAAGAAACATTAAGTGATTGAATCTCAAAGTTTATGTTTATTTGAGTGAATACACATGGTCAACAATGGCTTAGTGGGTAATTGAAAGAAACATTAAGTGATTGAATAGCAAAGTTTATGTTTATTTGAGTGAACACACTTGGTCAACAATGGCTTAGTGGGTAATTGAAAGAAACATTAAGTGATTGAATAGCAAAGTTTATGTTTATTTGAGTGAATACACTTGGTCAACAATGGCTTAGTGGGTAATAGAAAGAAATATTAAGTGATTGAATCGCAAAGTTTATGTTTATTTGAGTGAACACACTTGGTCAACAATGGCTTAGTTGGTAATAGATAGGTAAAGTGTGAGATAATAAATCGGAGAAAGGAAGTTAAAATCCTTATTTTCTGGTTTTATACGTAATAGCATTAATCATCGACGAGTAGATTGATATATTTTTCATTGTGGATGGCCTGATTAATTGATGATTACTTGATTTTTCCCTAAGATGAACTCAATTGTGAGCTACTCCTTGAAAGTCTTTTAGTAAGAAAAATCGTCATATATTCAAGGAACTCTAAGGTCGCTTTAATCTGTAGAAAATTCCTCATTTTCCCTTTTTTACGAATCCTTGATTGATATGCTAGAATAAATAGGATTAAGTCAGATCAATAAGGCAACTTTCCTAGATTAAATGGGGTTAAGTTAGAGCAATAACACAACTTTCCTATATTAAATGAGGTTAGTTTAGACCAAGGAGGGAACTTTCTTAGATTAAATAGGGTTAGGTTAGATCAAAGAGGCAACTTTCCTAGATTAACCCTTTAAAGGGCCATTTTTTTTCTAGTCATATTATGTTAAAATATTTTTAGGCTTGAAATTAGAATAAGACAAGAGATTCATTTAACTTATTAGATAAATTTAATTTGATTCATTAATTAATTTGGTTCATTAATAATTAAGTAACAAATCAAGATACATCATTTTGTGTAAGATAAAGAACTGAAGCATCTAAGTTTCTGTCTTTGTAAAAAAAATTGTCAGAACATATGCCAACCTACATCATTTCATACAAAGATTGATAAATTTGGTGGGAAGCATACCTCCCACGGCTCTGGAAAGAGTTAAATGAGGTTGGATTAGACCATAGTGGGAACTTTCTCAGATTAAATGAGGTTAGGTTAGAACAATAAGGCAACTTTCCTAGATAAAATAGGTTAGGTTAGAACAATAAGGCAACTTTCCTAGATAAAATAGGTTAGGTTAGAACAATAAGGCAACTTTCCTAGATAAAATAGGTTAGGTTAGACCAATAAGGCAAGGTTATATATTTCAGCCAAATCAGCTTTAAATCTCAGGTGCTTTAAGATCGGTTTGATCAACAGAATATATCATATTTCCTATCTATGAAGAATCCTTGATTCATGGGCTTAAATTTATATGCCAAAACATATGAATTTTATTATTATCGTTAATATTATACACATTTATGTTGTATAGAGATCAAATGATGGAAATAATTTATGAATTTATTACTTTTCCTTTTTTTAAATGTTTATGTTGCATACAAAAACGAATGAAATTCATTCATTTTATAAAATGCACGTTTTAGTACTAAATGAAATTTAAAATATCTATCAATTTTACTTCAATATTTCTCATATTGTCGCCGGATAACAGGGAGTACTTGTACGAACGATTTTTTTTTTTGGTGAGATCAGTTAAATTTTGTCGAAACTGATATTTATTCTATCCTATTGTGTCAAGTAGTTGGCACAAGTTGATAATTATTTGTTTATGATAAAAGCTATATTATATAGTTTCAAACATAATTCTTTTTGAGAGAAACTTTTTTCATACTGAAAATATATTAGATGTGCTGTGCAGCTGTTAAGTATTCTGCTACGTTCTTAAAAGGTATAAATTATTATAAAATATCAAGATTATAATAAAAATATCTGGAAGACCGGGCTTCGTTCGGCAGTTTTTGGGGGTTAAATCGTGTTTTTCAGGAGAAAATATTTAGATACGAATCCCAAACTAATTACATATGAACATTTTTCAATCCCACTTACATATGAACTGACCATTTAAATAAAAAAAATCATGAATGCACTTAGTTTAACCTATTATTAGAAACAATCTGCTAGATTACAGTATTCGTTTTACAGTTTATTTAACATTACTTATATTTTTGAACTGACACTCCATTTTACCATGGTGAAATCGGGTCCAAGATGGTGGTATATGACATTGCCAGCATGAGAACGTATAGAATATAGATTCTAAGAGCTAGTAATAAAAAGCGACTTTTTTTTGTATGTAAAATCGCATTTTTTCAGGAAAGACGACTATTTAGGTAGACTTAAAAGACAATATATAAAATATAAAGACATTTGTAAAAGAATAAAGCAAAACGTGCGACTGGAACTGATGACCTGCAACACATGCGTCATTCATATAGTTCTGACTACTAAATTGCACAGCCCACACTTTTTAGTGAAGTTTAGTGTTAGTTGGAAGTGTGTGTGTGTGTATGTGTAAAACCGATTTTTTTTCTGGAAAGACACCTATATAGTTTAACTTAAAAAGCAAAACCTTATTTATTATTTAACTATAAAATTTGATCCAAATCGTTAGATGAGTTTCTGAAAAGCCCGAACTATATATATATATATATATATATATATATATATATATATATATATATATATATATATATATATATATATATATATATATATATATATATATATATATATATATATATATATATATATATATATATATATATATATATATATATATATATATATATATATACATACATATATATATATATATATATATATATACATACATACATACATATATATATATATATACATACTATATATATATATATATATATATATATATATATATATATATATATATATATATATATATATATATATATATATATATATATATATATATACATACATATATATATATATATATATATATATATACATACATATATATATATATATATATATATATATATATGTGTGTGTGTGTGTGTGTGTGTGTGTGTGTGTAAGCATTATTTTGTATGAAGCAGGTTGCATTTTGAAGACAGTGAAGAGACTTTTGATTTCGTCACGTCGTTTTATTTCATATAGGAGAAGCACGCATGATTATTTACAAGAAGGCGTGGACATGGCACGTCCGCCCCAGTGCGGAACAACAGCAGAAGTGGAGAAGAAGAGAGAAATAAACTATCCCTCGTCTTGTATAACCCGAGATTTCGATAGGGAAAATATTTCTTCATAGTGCCAATATATTAATAAGATTCTGATTCTGATGCATGTCAATCAGAAGTAAGGGAAACACAGGGATGTTTTAAAAAGAATGTGCTTACTGGACATTTTCCTTTCCCTTCAAGCGGAGCGTGAGCATGTGTCGGCGTTTAGCCGATTGAGCAATTTTATAAAGCATCTCTTGAATTAAGTAAGTAGAGAAAGTGGAATTGGATCACGAAATAAGAGAATATTTTTAGAATGAAGTTACTATGGGCTAAGTTAAGATAAAACTTTGAAAATTAATTAAAATGAAATTAGAGTTAAAATATCATTACACCCCCCATATATATATATATATATATATATATATATATATATATATATATATATAAAAGCATTGATAAATAATAAGTATTGCCTAAATAAAAGCATTGAAAATAATGCAACAGTAGAACGCGTTAAGGTAACATATACAAGATATCACAAGGTGAAGGTAATAATTGAAGGTAAGACACGTAACAACATCAACAGTAGAAATCGTGATTTAATTTTAAAAAAATTCATTTTGTGTGTTCGCTGTTTCACCTGTCAGTTGACTGATGAACAATCCACGGAAACCATGACCTTCAAAAGCTTTGTTTGATTGCTGTACAAACATCTTTTATAATGTCCTTGCTTTTAAATTAAGTGCGATAGGGTTAAAACGAACTGGCACCGCTTTTTCATATCCGTTAAAGTTAGAATGAAAAGACATGATTTTCTCAAATCATTATGTTTGCATAACAATAGCTATTGTGTTAAGCAAAGCCTCAAAATTGTAGAATATAACTCTTTTTTTCCCTCTTAGGTAAATTTTATTTCAGAATAAAATGCGGTCTTAAGTTTGTAAAATGAACATGACGTGTTTGTCTACATCCTCTACTTTTAATGTAATATGCTCGGATGTGAAGTTTATACTTTTCGTTTCTATTTTAGAGTGTAAGAATACTTTTAACTATGAGGTGGCTCAGTATAGCATCTGCTTAGATGTCAAATATATGGCTTTTAAACTTTTATTATTTATGACTAGTGTTCGGCTTGTTTGTTCGGAATATTGATTTTTCTAGTTGTTGAACTATTAACACGCCATACATTAATTTAAAATTTCACTTGGTGAAAAAATATGAAATTGATGGAATCACTCACTCTATTACAAATTATTAGACGTTGATATATACTCACTCTACACAAATATATACTCAGTCTATTACAAATTATTATACGTTGATATATACTCACTCTATACAAATATATACTCACTCTATTACAAATTATTATACGTTGAAATTCATAAGTGTACATTGTACACTTATAAAATAATAATTCTGAACATGTTTGAAGAAAAACACATTATTTTATTTCCGTTTTATCATTGGCAATAGCACATGATTAAATGTTTGATGGAACAATGAAAATAGTTTGAATTTCCTCAACAAAATCTTTCATTGAAAAATTCACAATTTTGTTTGCATTTCACAACAAAAATTTTGTTGTAGTTTGTGTATCAAATTGTATAAAAATGGAAAGGAAACTGGCACCATTAAGTAAAAAAGTAATTTTTTAAGTTCCTAAGACAGTGTAAAAATAATTTTAGTGTGAGAAATTTTATCTACATATGGTGAAAAATGTGGAAGTTTGCTAAATTTTTGATAAACTTTTAGTCCTTTAAAATAGATAGTGCTAAATTTCATGTAGATAGAGAAAAAAACTGGATATTTGTATAAAAGAAATACATACAAACATTAATCTTTATACCTACAAATATAGAATAAGAAATTTAGTCTCATGCGAACGTCCATCTTTTACCATACTTTAACAAAACAACAAAACAAATAACGCACAAATCAGTCTTATTTTAGAGGAAATTATCAATTTTTTCAGGGAATCAATTGTATTCGGAACTTGATTGTAATATTGTATTGTAACGAATATTGTATTCACAAAGAAAAATGTTGATGCATTTTAAATTTACAGAGATGGAAGCGATAATTATTACTAAAGAAACTGACACTTCAAACCAAAATTCATCAAAAAATAAAAACACTTTTAAATTTGAAAGAAAGTTTTAACTCAATGGAAAAAGACTCATAAATTTTTAAGACAGTGGATATTAAAAAGGAGGCATTCAAAATCAAAATAAATATAAAAAAAGAGTATTAATTCACTACAAAGAAATTTTGGAATAAAGAAGAAAAAACATGAATCTTTAGAGGAGTTTGTTAGATTAATATTACGTCGGCATCGAATTTAATCTATTTCAGTTTGATTTTAATATATGTTATTGTATATCTCTTGGTATAAAAAAAACTTTCTTTATCACATGCCGTTTTACGAAATAACTTCAGGAAAAACTCTTGACTGGAATCAATATTAACTCGATTTATATACAAACCATGAATGATGTCTGCACATTCCAATCTTGGGAAAACCGATTCACTCCGATATTTACATGGCCATTATAAATAACCCATGTTATTAGTCCTCTCTAAGTACTATCCGTTATAGAAAGCGTGACAAGCACGCCCAAACCACTATTTCTGAATTCTTGGAATAAGAACATTTTACTTCTGCAACTTCTCATCCCAGAATTTGAGGTGCCCCCCTCCACATACACATCTGAAGGAATATACTAAGTAAAAGATCTGAATTCGTCCCAAATCGAAGTCAAGCGGTTCATATTTTGCCAGGAACTCTTATAGTATAACATCTCTATTCCTTGGAAAAAACTATGCAATTATTTGACTTTTAAATGCCATTTTAATCACATATAGGAACATTTAAATAAGCCTTCCGTAGTCGTCACTCCCTAATTTCTAGAAAATCAATAATAAAGTGTTTATTTATCCAGAATATTTGCGTTTATCTGTTGTATTTTTTTTTATGGCACTTGCCATGGACAAGCCCTCTGTTAAGTAGACAGCGATTTTAAGCCGAGCGTCTCTTTTTTATAGTAGCGCCATCTAGGACCAAGAGAACGACTTAGCCACACACAAGTCACAACCCTTTTTAGGGCGGACTTCATTCACAGATCGTAATTTAGACCTGAAACAGAGAACGATCACCCCTGATCCAGTACCCTCAGTAGTATTACTCTCGACATGGTGGACTTTGTGACCACGACAGATTTATACGCGTGTCAGCCATCTAGCACGTGGGGAATCTTCGGCCGGCGGGGTTCGAACTCGTAACCTAAGGGACGCGAATCCAACGCTTTACCAACCAGGTTATCTCGGCACAGACCACCATACCAAGTCAAATCTATTTGAAGTCTCATATGTTTTATATTTAATTTCGGAATTTTCACGTTTATTAGTTGTTCAAAAAGATTGATTACCATAGTTTGGTAATAAGATCTTGACTATGGCATCAGAGGTTTCAATGGCCTAATTCGACTTCACCAAAGAATTGTAGATTGATTCACGCAAATTCTGACAAAGAGGATCCAACTCTTCCCTTTGATGTTGTACTGGTATTTTGAAGAGGAGGTATTATTTCAGGCGTTGTTCACAATATTTCAATAAAACTCAAATTAAGAAATGTCTTCAAAAAGTACCCCTTGATTCTACAAACAAGAAAGTTGAATTAACCCATAACCAAAGATTATTTCCATTTCGGCCGGCGGGGTTCGAACTCGTAACAAAAGGGACGCGAATCCAACGCTCTACCAAGTGTGGGAATTACTTTACGTACCAACTTTAATACGATTAAAGCTCTGGAAAATAAAATCATTAGAATGATAGTTTGGGAAAAGGTGGTACCAAAGAAACTCTGAAATAAAAACGGGCTTGTAATCCCAAATCTAATCCGGCAGTGCTCTCATCTGCTCTTATAAATATATTTGTGCATTATTACCTACATGCTATTGACGAACAATAATTTTGAAAAAACCTGCCAGTGTATACGTTTTGGCGATTTTTTGGCGATACATCGCTGGAATGGGATTATCACAAATGTTCCAGAAGTGGAAATGTATTTTGGTTACACCTGTTTTCATGCCGATTGACACCAAAATTCGACAAAGAATTATAATTGTTGTCACAGAATTACATGCCAAATTTCATATATTTTAGTCATTGTATTTTAGAGCTACAGCGTTTATATGTTTAGGAAAATACAGACAGATAGACAGCAAAAATCTTGATGGATTTGGTTCCAAATTTGACTACCATCTACCCTTTAGAAGTTAAATTTTTATATCAAATCTTATCTATCCAGCTCTTTTCGTCTTATGCCTGGTGGTAAGGTCTCGGTTTGTAAGCCGTAGGATTTCAGGTTCGTGATCCGATTTTACCACAGAACCGTCGTGTAAGAAGGTTTGTTGCACGTTAAATCCGTCAGACCAAACGTTCTCCCGCTGGTGTGGAGAGGGAGGGGGCCTGCTCAGGTGTCGTCCTCGTCATCTGACCGCGGTTCAAAATTACGAGGTCCGTTCCAAAATAGTCTTAGTATTGCTTTACAACGGGACTTTAATATAACTAAACTAAAAAAAACTAAACTTTTCGCTTTATACTTATCGTGTTAAATGAAATTTGGACCTCCTCGCAGTGAAACTTAGTCTGATTGGATTTCATACAAAATTTGTTAGAAATGTACATATTTTGGGTGAGGTCCGTATATTACATTTAATCCATATAGCTTATAACATTTTTGAATTACCGAGCTCATAAACATTCGCAATTCCAGAAATGCGCCTTTCGAATTCAGGGAAATCTAAAAGACGTAATTCGTCAAAATCACGAGTCAAATTTTTTGAAGGTTACAATATTTTCTTTATGTATATTTCACTTATGAGAAAATAAATAAAAAAATTTATACAGGGTATTATAGTCCACCTCACGATTGTTGGCGTTCGACTTCAGACGAGTCCACTTCAAAACGGATTGGAAACAAGACGATCCAAGGTTGCTATAATCATGCGTTGGCGAAAGAAGTTTCCTTCGTCATTATTTGTTTACGATTGGCTTTGCGAGTGCCTTGCGTTTATTGGTGCTTTTCCGACTTCTTATATTTCTAATCTAAATCCATCTAAATATCAGTGCCATAATGCCTGGGAATCGTATTGTTTCCAAAGAAAGAAAAATAATTATGAATGTTTTGAGGTATTTTGAAAATGAATGTTCTTAAAACGAATTAAGTATCCCACTTTGTCAACGGATCAAAAGAGCTGCAGAAGCGACCGGTGTTTCGACTAGAACACCGTAAAATTGAACATTCATCAGCTTTGTGGCTTCTTCTTCTTCTTTTTTTTTTTTTTTTTTTGCATGATTTGCATCCTGGTTTTTTAGTATATATAGCTTTCTCTGTTGACGGTTCTTATGATGCTTAAATATTTTTGATGCCTAAATAGTATAGATTGTTAATATTCAAATTAGAAATTCTTTGTTTTTGATAGAATTAAGACAAAAATGTCTCTGAAAAAATGATTTGGTTTGAAAGCTAATGCGTAATAACATGAAATTTCATCTGCCTAATGTAAAACTCGATTAAATAATATTGAATTTTATTATATAAGGCAATAAAGATTTTTCAAAAAATCAGAGAAGCAACAGCTTTTTCTTTCGATTAAATTATTTCAATAAAGTCGCAACACATTTTTTTTTTAAACCTTGAATTACTTTTCGGGAGGAAGTAGTTGAGTATTTCACGGAATACTCGAGTATTTTACTGTTTTCTCTTAACAATGTAATCGTATTTTTCTAGATGTCATCGATATTGCAGAATAAAATATCACGTTCTGGTTCCTCTCAAATATTACCGGTTTGAAGCCAAATCTAGGGGGAGCGGTGTCACCCCTCATCCCATCCTCTCACTAAGTTCCTGGAAATCTATATAAAGTCTGAAACTGCATATGCAAATACCAGCTATCTTGATTGATTATAGTAATGCTGAATTAACTTAATCATATGATAATTAATTAATTAAATCATAAGATAAATGATTGATTCAGCCATATAACTGTAGTATTATTTCATTCGCCACGAATTTTTATTTTCACAAATATCGTATCATAGAAGCTGAAAAAATAATTAGCTGAATGCTTGAGACAAATCCCCCCGCTAATGCGCCAACTATGGAAACCTTGATTTGCGGCTTGCTTTTATGGCCCTCCCCATTTCCTGCTAATTCGATGTTTTCGACTCAACCGTCGAGCGCCAACAATACTGAGGTGGACTATATCAAGTTTTCTAAAAATTCTATAATAATATAAATAAAAAAAAAGATTCTGTATTAAGAAAATTTCCCAGTATGATGGTTCTCTCATCAAAAAAATGCCAAAAAAATCCTCCCGCTGTTGTGGTGTGGTGTGGAGAGGGGGTTGCCAGCTCAGGTGTAAGGTCCTCGTCATCTGATCGCGGTTCAAAATTACGAGGTCCGTCCCAAAATAGCCCTAGTGTTGCTTTTTAACGGGACATTAATATAACTAAACTAAACTAAAACTCTCGTAAAAAAACGATCAAAGTCTCTAATGATTATGTAAATTCATTACTATCCTATTAAGCCCCGAATATCATCCCTAGGAACGCAAAGTATTAAATACTTAACCCCTTGAAATATTTAAATCAAAATCTTATACAGAGTTAAACTTTCGATGGTAAATTTGAGTAACAAATGTTATCCACCGAATGTTTTACATTTCGTAAATATCGTGTTTGGCAGGCATTTGGACAACCAGAGAGGCAGATTTCATGTGAACGGATTTCGTTCAAAATTTGATAGGAAAAAACAATTTGGCTCAAAGACCATATACGAACTTCAGCTGTCTAGCTCAAAACGATTTTTTAGTTTGTTTGGTTTGCGGATAGGTAAACCACAAACTGGCTACTCAAACCTGGCGGAAGGCGCATGGAAAAACTCTAATGACCGGGCTGTCGCAACAGCAACACTTGCAGGTACTGTGGTTGTGTCCTAAGGGCCGACACCGGTCACATTACAACTCTTCCCTTAGGAAGTACGTCCCGTCATCGATGGGAGGGGCCAGACCCCCACCTTTTTGTGTATCTAAAAGGATGGCGAGAACCAACCGCCATAACGAAAGCTTCTCACCTTCAATTTCATGGTGCATCCCTTTCCCGTGGGACAGCGAATAGGTAAAATTCCAAAAATGTGATTTTCAATTTTAAGACATATGCATGAGTTATAGCATGAAGATTTCTCAATATTTCGATTTCGAATTTTTTGATTATTACAATATTTTCTGTATGAATATGTGAGAAAAAAGAAAAAAAAAAAAAATTGGGCAGAATTAAAGTGACCATGTTTCTCTTTATTTTAATTCAGGAAGAATAGTTTAGCTCATTGTCAAGGACTCTGAAAGATGAAGGGAGGGGATCTAAGATAAAATAAGAAAAGAAGAAAAAAAAAAAACCCAAATGAAATAGTTAATTACAAATTAGTTAGAAAAGAAAGCGTTAACCTATAAGGGTTGCTCAAATGAAAACTGGATAAGTTGAATAAAAAGAATATCTTTGTTGGAAATAAAAAGAAATTACCAAAGGGCGTCGTAACACAGGTCTTATCGTTTAGGTAGCAGGTTTGTGCCTTTGCTGTACAAAGATGGTAATTGATTCTTGAGGAAGTCCTCCTGTACAACCCCTTTCACTTCGCCGTCTGAAGGCAAATGTGACCTCTGTAATGCTCTCCTAAGTGGCCCAAAGATGTGGGAGTCGCAGGGTGACAAATCCGGACTGTACGGTGGTTGTTCCCAACGGAATTTTTTAAGGTTGCTTGGGTTTAATGTGAAACCTGTGGGCGGGAGTTGTCATGGAGTGGAATCACTTGTTCAGTGAGAAGGTATGGCCGTTTGCTTTTCTTGCTTTCGTTGTTTCGTCAGAGTATTGCAGAATTGTGTTGAATTGATAGTGCTATTTTGGTGCAGGGAATCAATCAAGAGTGTTCCACGACAATCAGAAACCGTAAAACCGCGTGTTGTTCCGATCTGGACGAACCCATGTATAGTTACTCTCAATCTACTACTTTACTCTCAATCAGTTTCCTCTACCACGAACAGCTTTCACTGTTGAACGCCGTATGTAGTGCATACCTTATACCACCCTTTATATCCCTGTTCGGTGATGCTGCTGTGACTGCAGTCACTATGGCCCAATCCCAAAGATCCACTTTTCATTTGGAACACCCTAGTAGTTAAAAAAATATTCTGTCATGATTTTCAATTTTTTTCTAAGAAAATGATTACCTATTCAAAAAATTCAACTGTTTTTTAATCTAAGCCAGTGTTACCTAATTATAAAGTTTTATTAGTTCAAATATCATCTATTATTTTTATTAATCAATATTTTGTGAAATTAAAGATATAAATGTAAAAGGCGATATGAAAATTTCTTTTTTCTTATATTTCTTTTCAATAGAAATCTACCTTCTCCTATTGATTTATATATAGAAATTATTTAAACATTCAGTTGCAAATTATTAAATGTTTTTGTAAGCAAAATCTTGCCAATTGAATTTGTTTTTCCATTGAATTATGCCAACGATTATTAATTAATTATTTTAAAAACTGGAAAATTTGTTAACCTTGAGAATTTGGGGCAACTTAGGCCCCACCGAGATGTCAGCTTACCTTAAACATTAACAAAGAACAGATGAGCGTTTTCCTTTTTTTTATTAGATTTCCTTATTTTATGTAGAGATGCATAATCCACGATTTTTTGAATAACAAATAATATTGCTATTGTTATTTTTAAATATGCGTTCCATATATCTGTTATTTCAATCATATTATTAATTAAAAATTGTTACGTAATATTAAATATAAAATTTATTAATTGTAATTAATACTTAATTTACTAATTTAATTAACGTGTGATTGAATTAATTTATCTGTTTCAGCTTACTTCTTAAATTTTATTTTTTTTCTCAAAACTATTTATTTAATTTATTTATTAGAGTGAACCATTTTCTGGAAAAGATGAGTTAAAAATATATGTCATTTCTTTAAAATGTTTACTTTAGTCCTATATTCTAAAAATAGATGGCGCCAGCAGTAAATAGAGTACATGTAATCAAAGTCAATCATGTCACGAGCAATAAAAAATGATCTGTATGGAATAGTGCATCATCAAATACGAATATCGGTCACTCCCGTAAAGTGGAGTGGTGACTTCGCACTTTCCAGTGAAGCCTTGCACTTTCCGGTGAAATCACCGCTCCGATAAATTTCAGTGATATGCAATTCAATGATACGATACGATAATTCCAATAACCGGTCTGCTCACTTTTCAATCCAATCACAGATTTCTTTCGAGAGCTTCCATTGGACAGATCGTATCGTCACCGCTCCGGCAAATTTCAGTGATATCATATCGATTGTTAGTTTCTATCGTGATCCAAAACTTGTAATCGAAATATCATCAGTAAGATCGTATGAAGGATTTGAATCACACCCCTCTTTGAAAAGTATTGATCACTTGTATTTGTGACTTTTTGATATTGGTTACGTAATAACCGCTCTGAAAATATTCGTCATCCCTAATTTTATGCTTCGATATGCCGGCGTCCTGGCATAGGGGTAACGCATCTTCCCCGTGATCTGGGCGTCCTGGGTTTGAGTCCCGGTTTGGGCATGGTTGTTCTTCCGTTGTTCTATTTGTGAGATGTGTGAATGTGCCCTGCTGTAAAAAAAGGTTTTGCAAGCGGGTGAATGATGCGTGAGTTTGAAAGTCGCCCTCTTGGCTCTAGTTGGCATTACCATAAAACAAGAGCACCTCACCCACCGGCTTAAATCGCTGTCTTCGTAACAGCGGGCTTGTCCATGGCAAGTGCCATAAGAAACAACAACATGATTCCATATTTAAAATCATATAATTAGAAGGGATAATAGTTCCATATGAAGGATCATGCAGATTATTAGAAAGACTGCCACTCAACCGCATTAAAATCATGTAGAGCATTAGAAGAATAAGGCTTTCATATTAAAATTCGTTTAGAGTTTAAGAAATAGGCTTTCGTACTAAAAATCATCTTAAGTATTAATTTAGAAGCAATAATGCCAATCATATTAAAAAGAAAAGATAATGCTTTTACATTAAAAAAATCCTACAAATTGTTAGAAATACTGCTCATCAGTTAGTTAATTTTTTTTCTAAATATAATAGTATGTTTGAATAGAATCGAAAGTGATTGGAAACTAAGAATTCAAAGCATGTGTTGATAAAAGAAATCTAGCTCATAAAACGCAAACGCGATCATTTTTATCTTGAGTGATATGTGATTGTTATGATACAGAACATGAACTCGATGAGAGGGAGACTTGCATCTTTCGAGAATTGACCCATGAGTCCATTTCATAAATCTTCCAAGGTCGAAAGCGCAGAACATTTTGTTATTCAAACAGTCAGATGTTTGAGCTGATTATATTATTTATAAGCGTAGATAAGTTTTACGAGTATCTGTTTCACTCATGTTTGATAACAAAACCACAAGGTATATACAATTGATTAACTCGATTTCGGCTAGGCGAATATGACATTAAAAAAAACTATTGAATTTAAAATATAAAGCACATTTTTCAACTTTAAAGAAAGGGTCCACAGCATATTACCCAAAGAGTTGTATTCATACAGGAAAGTGTGAAGCCTTCTAGAGTTTGGTATTGGTAGAACTGAATTCATGGTAATTGAACATACTTTAGTTTGAAGGTCACTAAACGTCATTCCTTTTTTTCCCACAGATGCAATAAAGAGACAGCAAAGGCTACACCAAAAGATTACAAAATAAATTAATTAGCATGCATTTTACTAAATTCTCTGTTTAAAACAGCATACTGTTTTGAAGTCATCTCTCCCTTAAACTTCTACCACTAAACCAATTGATGTAAAATTTGTTTCCTATCATTCTGAGTTTAAACATTTTGCATTTAATTTTGATATTCCCTCTCTTCGTTCGGTGTGAAAATTGGTGGCAGATTATTTTGACGAAGAAAAAATTGATGTCTAGTAAAATGTCCCGGATTTTATCCAAAAGATCTTTTGGA
Source organism: Argiope bruennichi (assembly GCF_947563725.1). NCBI lineage: Eukaryota > Metazoa > Arthropoda > Arachnida > Araneae > Araneidae > Argiope > Argiope bruennichi. The sequence continues at coordinate 114,584,658 of NC_079156.1, forward strand.
AGCTTTTCATTTGCTATTATTGATATTCTTTGATTTGTTACTTCTTAAGTCCAAGGTTTGGTAGAGTAAGACGACGCTTTTCTCCAAGATTATCAGAATGAAAAGAACATTGATGAATCATGATGTTGGTAGAAATATTCTTGAATAATAAAAACATTGATGGTACATGCCATGTTCAGCCATGCTATTGCTTAGATGAAGAATGTGTTTCTAGAACTGAGCTTTCAAATCTTCAAATCTTCAAATTGAGAGTACATTTAACATGATTGCTCTCTTCCACTAGCACATGCCATTATAATCATGGTCTCATTTTGCTTGAAAAAGCAAATCCTAATAGTAAAGGCAAAAAAGTCATTTTTATCTTAAAAGTCACTCTAATATGCAGTGATTGTAGAGTTATAGTATGCCAGCATTAATTAAAGTCAAACAAGTCATGTTTGTCTTTTGACTATGTTCGCTAGTGATATATGGTTATATCAAAAGTTCGACAATGGCATGAATTAAACCAAAAGTTCGCCATTGGCATGAATTAAGCCAAAAGTTCGCCAATGGCATGCAATTACGCCAAAAGTTCACCAATGGCATGCGTTTAATTTACAAGTACTTAGTGTACATAGACGAAATTTTAAACATTATTCTACTTTATGTTGAAATTTTTTTTCATCATTGCTTCAAAGGAAGTCATTGACAAATTCTATGACTTTGACATCCGGTTCAAATGTTTTTAATAACCATCACACCTACCTCCGCAGAAATTATCTTGAAAATGTATTATGGAAATCAGAGGAAAATAGTCAAGTATGGAATCAAGTAAACAGTCAAATCAGGTTTACTTTGATGAAGGAAAGGAACAATTCCTTTTACTTTACCGGGTAACCATCTTTTTTAATTCGTTCAATAATCACCAAAATTTGCCCTAAAAACAACAAATTTATAAAATTAAAGAGCATTTGTGACAAACCCCAAGCAGAAAAATTTTGTTACTTTAAAAAAAAATTCTATCTCTGCTATTCCATCTTCCATCGCATTTCTTCTGTTCCATCTACTTCCATTGCCTTTTCCCCATTCAAGTTGTGGTTGCCATGGAAACCGGCGCATCGCAGTTTTTCTAGAACTTTGTTTTAGTTTTCTAGAACTTTGTTTAGTTTAGAACGCAGTTTCTTTTATTATTAGCTATTCATATTTGTGATATCTAATTAGAGATATAATGGTGAATATCTTTGTGTTCGTGTAGATTTCCGTGATCGTCAATAAATATCATTCTGTGTTTAATGATATCTTTGATTCTTGAGAGTTAGAAAGTAGATTTTAGATGTTAGATCATAGATAATTAATACCACACTAAACCACATAATAGATTTAGAAAGGCGCGATTTATTTGGTGTAAGCTCTGGCGCCATAGACATCACCAGCTACCATATGAGAATATTTCAGCTTAACACAAAAGCCCAATCGTTCGTTTTCCCCCCTTTATAATAATGGCATTCTTAAATGAACACTGGCTAAATTCTTTATTAACATTATTCAGTGTTTATCATCAACTGGATTTCAAAAGGCGAGATTCGGCAATAAAGGGTGTTAAAAAATTCCTTAAAAAATACATCCATAAGACACCGATATAATTCAGAGAGTTTAGGAAGATACTGTATATTTTATTCATAAAGTGATTGTCAGTTTAAGATCCACGATTATTAATTTAAAAATATAATTAAAAGCTTAAAGCTTTAATTTTCTTTAAAAGAAGAGGGATTTTAACCCCATACAAATAAAAAAAAACAGATATTCGATGTTTTTGTTAAAAAGAAGACAATCATTCTATAAGTGCAAATATTTCGTTTGTTAAGTCATGATTATATGTGTAAGCTTCCTACTGTAAAAAAAAAAAATTTTATTATTATATTTAAACATTAGTGCTGCAATAACATTATTACTGTAATGTTTTTTTTAAAAAAGATTAGATCATTTTTAATCATGGATAATTTCGCGTTAATTTTTTTGACAAATCTAATAATTTTCACTTTTTTTGCCATTGACTCAAGAGTAACCAGCTGAATAGTCTACACAAAACTTTCTCCCATACGGGCTAATACAGATGTAATCTCAGAGAACGCATTGCATATCATTGACGTATAAAAGAACCTTGGGCGTGAATATAATGAAACTAGCGTCTCATCCTTGGCGAGTTTTTTGGCGATTAATCCCTGGCATGCAGTTAATGGTATCGAAGACTCGATTTTGTGTTATAGGCGTGTTTTTATCAACCGAGTGAAACAAAAGTTTAACATAGAATTACAATTATAGTAACAAACTCCCGTACCAAATTTGGCTTATTAAAGTCATTGTACTTTTGAGTTATCACATTTATATGTTTCCGAAAGTACAAACCGACAGACAGTCAACCCCTTGATGAATTTAATTGAAAATTTCATAAGTATTTACACTACATTTATTAAATCTGTGTACCGAATTTTATTTATTTATTTTATTTGTAGTTATCATGTTAACGTATATACGGACAGCCGGACAGATAAATTTCTTCTGAACAGATTTTGATCAAAATTTGATAGAAATCTACAAATTTGGTATATAAACTGTATACTAAACTTCATCTGTCTAGTTCAAAGTGTTTTTAAATTACCTTTATCAGAGAGAGACAGACAATTTCCAACAATTTGTCTTTGAAACTTTCGGAAGATCTAAAATGCGGAGACTCGTCAGAATCTCGAGTTCGAATTTTTTGACGTTTATAATACTCTCTCTATGCAAAGAAGTAAAAAAGCTCAATTTGAAACGATAAATTGCAGTTATATGCAAAAGGTTTCCAAAATGGAAAACAATAACAAAGACAAGAAACTTCCTAATCTCGAAGGCGAAACCAAACACTTTAATATTGATTACAGTCATGTTCTTTTATTTACTCCTCCGAACGTTTTCTGATCTTCATTTCACAGAAGGCGAGTCCTTCATTTTCCAACCATTTGTACCAGTGGATAGCCTGGAAGTCGTCCATACCTGGATCATAAAATCCATTTAGATGGACGTACGCCCATTCGAAAATCCACCAGGATCCCTTTAGAGCAACGGCAGCTCTGTAGTTTCCTCTATCTTTGGCAGAGAACTCTTGGCCATCGTGGTATTTCATGCCATCACCTGAGGAAAGAAAATACGAATTTAGAGTGCAATTTACTTTATTTCGTTATCCAGTTTCCATCCATATTAGCTACAAGTTTCTATTATCAAAATTAGACGAAATTGGACTGTATAGAGGTCTGTAAATTACGTTCAGCAATCCACATGTAGGATTTCGAGAAGGAATGGAATTTTTGAAGTAAAAATGTGAATGAAAGTGAAACCATCATTGTTCTATTCGTAAAATTTTTAAAGAATATTATTGAGATAATATATTTAAAACAATTATTTATTCCATTTTATTCATGAGTTTTTTATTTTCTCGCATAAGTAGTAAACAGAAAGTATAGTCATCGATTCGAACTCGAGATTTTGACAAGTCTCCATGTTCGATTCTGTTTCACTCACTGGTTCGAGTTTTAGAAAATACCCATCTATCTATCTGTTTCGTCTGTGTTTGACTGATGAAATTTGGTATACAGTCTTTATTTCAAATTTATAGATTTCTTTCAAATTTTGTTCAAAAATCCATTCAAGAAAGTCTGTCTGTCCAGTTGTTAAAATATGTTAAAACGGTAATTACAAAACGAAAAGATCCAGATAAATAAAATTCGGTACACAGATTTAACATCTATTGTGTAGATATTTACCAATTTCTGTGGTAAATCCAACAATGGTTTGGCTGTCAGTTAGTTTCTACTTCCAAAAACACTTAAAAGTTATAATTCAAGAACGAAATAACTAAATATATCAGATTTAATTTAGGAAATTTATGACTACAAGAGTAATTTTTGTGATCAATTCTTGTTTCAATCGGTTGGTAAAATCGCACCTAAAGCACAAATTCGATTTTCGGATACTATTAATGCATACCAGGGATTAAGGAGTGAAAAAGATAAATTCACGCCAAAGGTTAATATTAATTATTACACGCCAATGCCATGCACGACATTCTCTAGTATAACATCATTATGAGAGAATATGCGAGAAAGTTTTGGGAGACTACTCCGCCTGGTTTTTATTACAATATGTTTCTAAAATCATGATAGAAATTTTAAAGGTAAAACAGATATATAGCAACTAATCATTTTTACAATAAAGCATAGTATTGCAAATCCAAAGAGCGACAGCTATTGGGGTTTCTTTGTAGTGAAATACAATGTGATTATAAAACGCCCTGGTCGTTTTATCAGGTATACCACCGTTCACGATGACATTTTGAGTACAAGTGAAAAATTTGTGAAATGTATTAACTTTTTATCCTTTCCCATTGCTTCTTAAGCCTTGTAGGTTGCTTCCATCTTAATTTCGGTCTCTGCTTTACACCAGCATTTTTTACGCCGAAGGTAACAATCAAACAGCATTTATGATTTTTTTTTATTGCGAAACTAAAAAGTCATACTAAACCTGTGGGAGAGGTCTCATCGAAATTTTCTCGCATGTACTGTAATAAAGATGTTATTCCAGAGAAAACCTTGCATAGCATCGGCGTATAATAAAAACGAAACATTAACTTTTGGAGGGAATTTAGCATTTTTACTGAATCTGTCGTATGATCCTTGGAGAATTATTTGACAATTAATTCCAGGCATGTGGTTAATATTAACCGAAAGTCGAATTTGTTTTTTAAACACATTTATCTCAATCGATTGAAACAAAAATTTGAGACAAAATCCTGTACAGATTTGATATTTTTAAATCTCTGCGTTTTTGAATTATCGCATTTACATGTTTCTTAAAGTACAGACAAGCAGATAATCTACCAGTCGTTGGATCTGGTTCAAAATTTGAAAGTTGCCTACACTATAGATCTAAAATCTTTGCACCGAATCCTATCTATCGAACTCTCTTCGTTTTGTAGCTGTACTGGGACAGACGGACTTCTTCTGAACAGATAACATGTTTTCAAAACTTGATAGAAATCTGCAAATTTTGTGTAAAAATCGTATACCGAATTTCAGCCATCTAGCTTTTGAGTTATCTTTGTCACAGCAGACAGAGAACAAACACTTTAGTAAATCGTCTTTTTCGAACTTCGGGAGGTATGAAACGTGGAGGTTCATAAAAGTCTCGATTTAGTTTAGCTATATTAACGTCCCGTTTTAAGCAACACTTGGGCTATTTTGGGACGGACTTCGACATTTTGAGCCGCGGTCAGATGACGAGGACTACACCTGAGCTGGTATCCCCCTCTCCACACCAGCGGGATGACGTTTGGCCCGTAGGGATTGAGCGTGCACCAGACCCGCTTGCATGTCGGTTCTTCGGTAGAATCGGGTCTCGAACCTGAAACCCTATGGCTCACGAGCCGAGACCTTACCACCAGGCCACTGCGGCCCTCATAAACGTTTCGAATTCGAATTTGTTGACGATTATTATACTTTCTCTACGTTACGTATATGAGAAAATTAAAAGGAAAAAAAAAATGGCACACTGTTTACCTGCATCTCCACTGTAACCGCTAATGTGCAAAGTATAGTTCTGGCTTTCATCATCGATGTGGAAACTTTTGTACTTCGCGAAACGTCTTTCTCCTCTGACATCTTCAAGTTCAAAGCGAATTTCCACGGGCACTTGGGTGCTCAGGACGTGAATGTTCTCGTTTCCTATCAGATATAAAAATTATAAGATGTGGCTAAGAAAGGCACCTATGATATTTTTGGAAGCACTCAAATCATACGCACCTAACCAGAAATCTCGTTCGATGCTTCCGAATCCTTGCTTGTAGTCATTCCAGTTTCGATAGAAATTTTCAAGTGGCGTGAAATTTCCTCTTCTTTGAATGACCTGGAATTTAATACACATTTTATCAAGTTGCTTTTTGAGTAAATGTATTATATATATATATAAATGTATCTAAACTAGTACCCAATGGGAACTAATATTCCAATGGGAAACAATTATATCTGGTGTGATATATATATATAAAAATGTACTAAATTATGTATGATATATATATATATAAATGCTGGGAGTGATATTTGTTTTAAATGCAAATATTTATATACAATACATTCCCGAGTATCCGGCCTAACGTGACGGAAGGACAGGGCGGATAACAAAAAAGCGGATAAGTTGGACTTCTGGGAACTCATTTCTTTGCCCAACATTACCAGAAGGCAAAGTTTTATACCAAAACTCACTGTTATAATGCGTATTTTCACACTTCTTATTGAGTATTAAACCCTCCACTTATCTCAAACCACGTAGAATGTGAACGCCTTCGCTGCCCGGTGAATAATATAAGCCGTTACAGATAATATAGCGAGTTAAAATAGAGGGCTTTGTACTAGTAGTTTATATATATATATTTACATACTGCACTGCAAGAATTTATTAGAAAAAAGTAAGTAAAAGGATATAAATTGTTCACATTTTAACGTAAATTCTGTATACTTCACTGTGGTATGCTTAAAAAAACATTAAGCATATCCAAAGAACAGTTTATGAATCCTGTAAGAACTGTGCAGCGGCAACATTTAAGGTCAGTTGCTTAAATAGTGAAACAGCTTAACAACGAAACAGTGAACAACGACAGAACACTGCTCTTTTCCCATCACAACTTGTATTTTGCACACAACACGTAAGTGGATCACAGCAGATGCCCACTTTCAATGCATGCCTTTCCTTTCCCAGTTAATTACGATAAAGAAAACTAGGACGGATAGTACGGAAGATGGATAGTCGCGAATCGGATACTCGGGTGTGTACTATATTTCAAATTTTTTTTTTCGTTCTGAAGATTTAATAGAATCATGTTTTCTGCCTCAAATAAAAGTCAGAATAATGAAATATTAACTTTGTGAAGTCTAAATATAACTAAGCCATAATAATATTTAATTATAAACCATAAAATATGTAAATTTAGCCCCTAAGAATTCAAATAAACAATGAAAGATCGAAGAATATTAAACAAAGTACAGAGAGCTTATGAAAAAAAAAGAACGATCCCGACATACGAGACTTTAACTATCACTAGAACGAAATTTTTTTTTTAGTTCAAGGTATTTTGAGATACGTGCTCAAGAATCTTATGAAAAACAAGAATTAAACTCTATCACACTATGGATACAGCGACACCATTTCAAATTTTTCAAATGGCAACACCAACTTTTTCTTATTGGAATGGGTTCTCCATAGCAAGAAACAATAAATTGCATTGGAAAGGTACCTCTAGAACGAAAATCACCAATGTTAAGTACCTAGACAGACTAATAAGAAAAGGGAAAACAACTATGGTGTGCCTACCAGAAGCGTGAAGTTCAACAGATTCCTCTCGGCATGGTACTCGGTTTGATTTTCGGCACCATTTGCTGCATATAAAGTCTCATCATGATTGAAACAGGTCAAGTAAAGAATTTGTGAAACACAATAAAATGTTTTGCTTTCTGTCGCTTCTCTGCTGATATTGGCTATTTTCTCTTTTTTTTCTTAATCTATCTAGCACTGGCGATTTTCGTGCTCCAAGTACAGTTCAAACATTATTTATTTATTTTTTTCTTTGGAGAACACAATTCAATATGAAGAAGTTGGTATACCATTTAAAATCTTGAAATTTTTCAATGTAACCGTAATTATTAAAGTTTAACTACGGTTTTTCATATGGTTGAGCCCATACCTCAAAATGTCTTGGATCAAATTTTTAACCATTTTTGTGAACGGTATGATAATTACGTTCTTACATATCGGAATATATATTTTAATAATTATCCGGTATATACCTCTAAGAATAGAAGGAAATATCAAATTTATGCGCTTTAAGTATATTAAGACAAATACCTGAGAATAGAATTCTAAGAAAGTATGCAATTCTAATAAGATTTGATACAGGTACAAAAAAATGGCTTACAAACTTTATATACTCCTCTATCAGACAATATGGACAAGATTTAGATAGAAAGTTGGTCGAGAAATGCGATTTTTGACCATCAGATGCCGATGTTTGCAAGTTCATTAGAAAATAAGAAACGGGATGGGAAACCTATTCATTCTATCCGGTATATGTAAAGCTGCTCCGATAAATCATATTCTCAGCCCTACAATGACAGCAATGGACCAATACCTGAACATTACAATACTCGGCACTTATCTCTATGAATTTCTATTTTAGGGTTACTTGAAATGATTTAGAGAAAAATAACATATAAAACCGTTACAGTAGACACCATTTCTCCACCAGGATCGTAAAACACGTTTCCATAAAACCTAGTTTGAGAAAATCAAAGAGTGCACGCCCCAACATTTTGAAATTCTTTTTATGATTGATAAAAATTACTTGTGTATCTTCTATGATGAATTTTTTCTTCATATGCATGATCAAGCTTATTCTTGTTAATGACGTTAATAATTATTGAATTCCTTTTTTACATTCAAACCCGATAGCTGTTGAACTTATTCTTAAGCTTATTCTTGTTAATGAAGTTAATAATTATCGAAATTTTTTTTCACATTCAAACCTGATTGCCGTTGAACTTATTCTTGAGCTTATTCTTGTTAATGAAGCTAATAATTATCGAATTCCTTTTTTACATTCAAACCCGATCGCTGTCGATCTTATTCTTGAGCTTATTTTTGTTAATGAAGCTAATAATTATCGAATTCCTTTTTTACATTCAAACCCGATCGCTGTTGATCTTATTCTTGAGCTTATTCTTGTTAATGATGCTAAAAATTATCGAATTCCTTTTTTACATTCAAACCCGATAGCTGTTGAACTTATTCTTAAGCTTATTCTTGTTAATGAAGTTAATAATTATCGAAATTTTTTTTCACATTCAAACCCGATTGCCGTTGAACTTATTCTTGAGCTTATTCTTGTTAATGAAGCTAATAATTATCGAATTCCTTTTTTACATTCAAACCCAATCGCTGTCGATCTTATTCTTGAGCTTATTTTTGTTAATGAAGCTAATAATTATCGAATTCCTTTTTTACATTCAAACCCGATAGCTGTTGAACTTATTCTTAAGCTTATTCTTGTTCATGAAGTTAATAATTATCGAATTTTTTTTTCTCATTCAAACCCGATAGCTGTTGAACTTATTCTTAAGCTTATTCTTGTTAATGAAGTTAATAATTATCGAATTCCTTTTTCTCATTCAAACCCGATAGCTGTTGAACTTATTCTTAAGCTTATTCTTGTTAATGAAGTTAATAATTATCGAAATTTTTTTTCACATTCAAACCCGATTGCCGTTGAACTTATTCTTGAGCCTATTCTTGTTAATGAAGCTAATAATTATCGAATTCCTTTTTTGCATTCAAATCCGATCGATGTTGAACTGTAATATTTTATATCTGAACAAAATTTTCGATTTGGAACCTGTATGTAATAATTAACAGATAAATATGTAAGATTTACAGATCACCTTTTAAGGTACCTTACATCTAGATTTTGTAGATTTTTTTCGTTATTGTTTAAAGCGATGTGATTCTGAATAATGAGTCTATTAAAAGGTCAACCGCACTTCGTTCTTTCATGATTAGAGTCCACAACTCATGACCTTCATTCTGTACGAGCAAATGAAAATGTTTTATTAAGAAATATCAGCGATGATGAACTTAGATAATAACGTGCTTGATGGCAGATGTTTTTTTTCTTTCAGATATAGAAAATATTACTTTTTAAGATAATTGAAATAAACTGATATAATAATTAACAATATCTTCTTTTCTGTTTCTTTTTGCTGCTGAATATTACTCCGGAAATACGTCCTTTTATTATGAAAACAGCATTTTTCAGTTTTTTCAAAAGAGCATTAGGGTTAACTTTAATTCAACGAAAAGATCGAAATGATTCTAATAGCCTTCAAGTTTAACACAAATTATGGTGAAGATGATTTGATTAGATTATTCTTTTGATTACTTTAATCACAACATGCCTATAAGGATATTTCATAAAAAAATTGATTGAGTATTCAATTTGTAAGAAAATATATTCCAGATTATATAATCATTAAGCTAATTCAAATTAGCTTGAAGCTCTATTTTGAAGCTATATCATCTGTTTGGGAATGGATCTCATTTTTTAAACGATAATCAGCTGAAAAGGGTCACATCTGAGATATCAGTTCTTTTCCGAACTTTCATCATATTAATCTGAGGACTTTTGATTACCAATAACTGTAACGGATATCACGCTCACCCACTCGTCAGAATTTTTTGTAGAATATGGCATCGGACATTTTATTCCTCGGTTTTTCAACTGAGATACTACTACTAGGCCATCTCAAGTTATTTCTTTCGTGAAGCGGTTTAATCGCATGCCTCTTTAAATAAGTAGGTCAAACAGGCCGTTAATTTGGAGGAATGGAATGCTTAAGATATTTTATGTATTAATTTTGAAGTGAAGAATTAGGAAGAAATATTAAATAGAGAGATTATGTCTTCATAACAAACAGAGTTTAATAAAAGGCCTCATCTCAATCTCGTGCTCACAAGATTATAAAGACAAGATATATAAAGTTTTTATACAGTAATAGTTGCCAATATACAATAATCAGACGTGCACACGGCATAGTACTAATTGAAGTTTTTATTTAGCGAGTAGCTATAAGAGGTGATATTCTTGACAGTAGACTATACAATGGCAACACATTTTCTTCCATGTCACCCACATCCAATGATCTTCATTTTCTTGTATTTTATATTCAAACATTCAGTGGAATTTCATTTACTGTAAATTTATCTCTAAATCATGAGTCTATTATGCAAATCTGTTTGAAATTCTCACCGAAATCGTTTTTGGGCACATTATCACTCTTCCAAGACCAATTCAGAACAAACTTTCTTTCTTCAAAACTTTATCTGGACTGGGTCATTATTTCTCAATGGTTAAGTTTCAAACAAATACAAAATTCAATATCGTACCAGTCCAAAAGTTGTGATTAAAGTTTTTGAGACTTTCGATATATCCACAAATCGTGAGTCTCGAGTTTAACTTCATCATTTTCTCCAGAGAACGAAGAATGCAGTTCATCACTTTAGAGATCGAAATGATATGCTAAATATTTCTATCAAAATTGTGACATTTTCAATTATTATATCTAATTACGCATGAACAGACAGATAGAGAGAATATCATGAATGTTTTTTTTAACTCGAGAAGGTCTAAAACGTAGTAATTTTTCAAGTAAATTTCAAGACCGAGTAGAAACTGAATATTGTTACAAACTTGTAATTTGCTTCCCATCACGGCTAGTATCACCGTAAGAAAGACCGTTGTAAGATCTGAGCTGAGCGGCTGCCACGTCAATGACCTGAGAGCTTGGCGACCATTTGGCGACTTGGTGGTGAATTTGGCGAGTTTGGCGACTAAATCGATAATACCAGAAAGTTCGAGAAGTTTCATGATCCATCCAGTAATAACAGAGATACACCCAGGTACGCCCTGATTGGTCTGCAGTTTCTAGCCCCGCCTCCCGGAACTATAAAAGACGGGCACTCTGAAGCTGGAGAAGAAGTCATGTGGATCGTCAGAAATGGTGTGTGCGAGTGGACGGAGTCACCGACGAGTAAACAGATTTGTGAGGATCAGACAGCAAGCAAGCTGCTGAACTATTAGAGATTAAATGCGCTGCGTCATTACAATTGAGTGGCGGTATTTGTAGCAGAAGAAAATTTTTGTAACAATATTAAAATTTTTTATCCTTTCTGTACTTTTGCATCAGATAATAATCAATGTAAGTTTAATTACTCTCTCATGCACGAAATAAAAAAAGTATAGCACAGTGATGCAACTCATAGGAATAAAACGGAATATTTTATAATACTGGCAATGACTAACATGGATAGAAACGTTCTGCACGTGCTGTCCATCTTTCGCCATTAGTGTTCAGAAAGTAATAAAAGAAAATTTGATGTATGAAATAAAACAAAAAAAAAATTGCTCAGTAGTGCAACTCGTAAAGATAATAAAAAAAAAATTGCACAGTGATGCAAGAAGTAAGAATAATAAAATAAATATTGCATGGTGCTGGCCTTGATTAACATAGATAGAAATTCCCTGCCCTTGCTGTCCAGTCCATCTTTTGCCATCAGTGATTCAGAAAGTAGCCAATGAAAGTTTGATGCATGAAATGAAAGACAGGATAAAATATGGCACAGTGATGCAACACGTAAAAATAATAATAATAATGCTGGCAATGATTAACATGGATAGAAAAGTCCTGAACGTGCTGTCTATCTTCAGCCACCAGTGTTCAGAAAATAATCAATGGAAGTTTGATGTATGAAATAAAAAAAATATTGCACAGGTGTGCAACTCGCAAGATTAAAAAAATATTGCACCGTGATGCAACAAGTGGGAATAATAATAATAAAAAAAATATTGCATATAGTGCTCGCAATGATTAACATAGATAGAAATGCCCTGCCTTTGCTGTCCAGTCCATCCTTTGCCATCAGTGTTCAAAAAGTAACCAATGAAAGTTTGATGTATGAAATGAAAGACATGAAAAAAATATGGCACAGTGATGCAACACGTAAAAATAATAATAATAATGCATAATGCTGGCAATGACTAACATGGGTAGAAATGTCCTGCACTTATTATCCATCCTCCGTCATCAGTGTTCAGATGGTAATCAATGGAAGTTTGATTACTCTCTCATGCACGATATAAAAAAAAATATTGCACAGTGATGCAACTAATAAGAATAAAAAACAATATTTCAAGATGCAAGCAGTGATTAATATGGATAGAAATGTTATGCACTTGTTATCCATCCTCCGCCATCAATGTTCAAAAATTAATCAACTGAAGTTTGATTACCCTCTCATAAACGATATAAAAATATTGCACAGTGATGCAACTCGTAGCAATAAAAATAATATTACATGACGCTGGCAATGGTTAATATGGCTAGATATGTCTTTCCCTTGCTCTTCATCTTCTGCCACCAGTGCTCATTTAATGTGCTATCAATGTTCAGAGAGTAATCAATGGAAGTTTGATACTCTCTCATGCACGAAATAAAAGGTAATATTGCACAGTGATTCAATACATAAAAATAATTATAGAAATATTGCGTAATGCTGGCAGGATAGAAATGATGACTAATATGGATAGAAATGTCAGGCACTTACTGTCCATCCCCCGCCATCAGTGTTCATGTCACAGAATACATTGATGCTTTTGGAGTTGGGATAGATTTGGTAGACACCGCTCTCATAATTTCCATTCGCATAGTGCTCTGAGCAATCTTTTGGCTTGCTGAGTTTGTCGATGACGTTGTTCTCTGAAAAGAGGTGTCATTGTTTAAATAGATGCAGAATAATACTTTGGTGATTAAGTGGTCGCAGTTAAGCAATCAATAATCACATATCATGTAATGTATTTTTCACCTAAAGTTTTGGGAACGAAATGGTTGCACTAATGTAATTATAATGTAATATGTAATGGATTTCTGGTTTATAAATGCAAAGTTGCACGTTATTAAGTAAAATTAACCGAAATATTTCCGATCCTTTATACATCAGGAAAAGTAAAATGTAATAATTAAATCTGAAAACATGCAGCATTATTTTCTTTTTAGAAATATTTTGCGTTAGCAGCTAAATCTGAAAATAAATCGTTTTTATTTTACTTCAAGCAAGTAAAGGGTGTCCCAAAATGAACGCAAGTTTTGAATTTGCAACCATAAGTAAACCCCCGGTGGGCACCTCGAAATGAGGATGAGATGCTTCCGGCATGGTGGTTGGATCTCGCCGCCCTGGAGGGTGGACAAATAGGTGGGTGATCTGACTCATGCCATCGGTGACGGGACGTACTTCCTTCGGGAGAGGGTGTACCGTGGCCGGTGAGGGCACTTAGGACTCAACCACAGTTCCCACCAGTGTTGCTGTTGCAGCGGTCTGGTCATTCAGTTTTATGTTTTAAATCCGTGTGCCTTCGTAGCGGGTCGGAGAGTCAGATGGATGACTTGCCACCATTAGAGCAATAAAGTCTTAGCAACCCTATTAAAGAAACCATTTGACAGCTGATAGTTTAGGATTAGGAAAAATGGAGCGTTACATGATAGAACAACGTGTTAATGCAAAATTTGAATTAAATAAAAAAACTCATTTTTTTCAAATTGTTATATTTTTGTTGAACCGTAAAGTACACAGGATAGGGTTATGTATGGAACAACACATAGGGCAAATGGCCTCCACGGTTTTGCTGGCACATACGCACTCTTTTGTCGAAATTTTTCATGACCATTTTGCCTAAATGTGGCTGAATTTCGTTGATAAAGCTTTGAATTTCCTCCTTCAACGTACGTATGCTTGTTGGTTTATTGGCACAGACTTTTGACTTTAAATAACCCCATAAAAAAGAAATCCAATGATCTCTAATCACACGATATTGGGGGCCATATCTCAAATTTTTTAACTGTGGCCTACAGAATTTCAGCATTTTCCCCCATTTTAGTAAAGATAAAATTAGTAAAATTGGTAAATTAGTAATTTAGTAATTATTACTAATAAATTAGTAATTATTACTAATAAATTAGTAAATTAGTAATTATTACTAATAAATTAGTAAATTAGTAATTATTACTAATAAATTAGTAAATTAGTAATTATTACTAATAAATTAGTAAATTAGTAATTATTACTAATAAATTAGTAAATTAGTAATTAGTTTAAAATTAGTAAAAACTATCTGCTATCAAATGGTTATTCTAATAGGGTTACCAACACGTTGCTTCACGAATGGTAGTAAATTCAAATCTTGCTTTAATTATGGGACACCCTTTAAACGTTCCTATTTACTGATACGGAAAAAATTTAAGTTTATATACCTAATAAATTCTATCAATTATTGAAAACTCCTTTATGAATAAAAGTAATTGCGAAGCTACGCAACATATCAGACCGTCGAAAAAAGTGTGTCTCACTTTCTATCTTTGCATATAAATACATGTTAAATTTAATTATTTGGTGATAAGTTAAATAGTTGTATCTTTCAAACGTATCATTACAAAATAATGCATATTAAAGTAACATATATGAAATGGTATTATTTCTTTAATGGTATTTAACTGGTATGGTACTTGCCGCTACAAAATAGTGTGTTTTTAAAATGAATACTCATAAAATTGTATTATTTTGAAACCGATGACTTAAAAACAAATACTCGTCTGATGATTTGATTTTTTTTGGCGCAAAATTTCTTTGCAACAAATTTAATTTTTTATATCAAATTCGAGTGTATTGTCTTCAAAATTTATATCTTTTTCATTTCAGATTTTCTGTATGACTTTGCAATCTTTATCATTTTTTGTTGTTGTTGTTTTGATCTGGATGCGAGGGCTTTTGTAGTAGCCATTTGCTCTATGAACTTATTGATTATCAAGTCTCTGTCATGTGAAACTTTCATTAGTATTATTACTACTGACAAATTAGTATTAACTTCCAAATATGTTTTGCAAGATTGACAGTTTCTAATATATGAATGATTTCAACAAATTCTCATGTTGTTTCAGATCATTTAAAAAATAGTAAAAATTCTCTTTTTATTTTTATTATTTGCTCTTATTTATGAATTTAACATTTACATTATAATTTAAATGAGAAATATTTTACCTGTTGAAGGTGGGACGGGGGGTGGGGGGTGGGGTAAACTCTGAATTCGTGTGTGTCGAAGTTTTACTGCACTCTATTTATTTCAGCATTAGACCACTGATATTATTCACGTTCTAGTACATAGATATGATGTTAACGTAGAAAAAACAGTAATTGAAATCTTCCCATTTTGCATCAATAGAATTACTTAAATTGATAATAAAAATGAAAATTGATTTTAAACTAGTTTTCTTACCGTCGGATTCTTCTCCCTTTGAGATTCCTAACACAAGAACGAGTAGGACAACTCCACAAACAAAAAAATTCCGCCTGAAAATAAAAGAATTTTTTAGAATTCTAGTCCACTTTGGCGACCAATACGTGCGCCGTATTGTTGACTTTTTAGATTGTTAAATTATTAATATAAAAAAAACCCATCTTGCTTTTTGATAAAACTGAAAGACGCTAACTAATTTAATTTTAAAAGATAGTTAAAAATTACTGTGAGGGCAAATTAAAACTCGCTCATATTGAAAAATGAAAGAGGAAGTGAAAATCTGCTTTAAAATTAGTACCCAGATGAAACAATTTTTTTAAACATCTTAATTTGAGAATTGTCAAAAGTCCGCGGTAGAATGTTTTGATAGGTAAGTGTGAATTAACGGTAATTTTGAATTAATCTTAAAAATATTGTTGCAAGTTATATGTCAGATCAAATTAGAAAAGAAAATTAATTAGTTAAAACAATGGAACAATTATTTCAGGCATTAACAAAGGTTAACCATATATAAACACTTCATTTATTCTCTTATTTGTGATTCTAATTGATTATTTTACATGAATCGTGTTTTAAAACATATGATAATATCTAAACGTTGTGCATCATATTAGTACTGCGCAAATCATCTCAAATCCAATTATGTATTGTCGTAAGATTTAACACCAAAATTCAGTTCAAATCTTTAAATTAATTTCAAAATTCCAAATTGGGGTTCGCTTGATGCATGTGATATTTATCACCAGAGAAAGAATATCTACATAATCTATTTTTCGATTTTTATGTAGTTGATGTGACAGTATAATCGCTTTTAAGTATTTCTTATTAATTATCAGGCAATAGCTTTGAAAATAGTCACATGACAAATCTACTGAAAGTTGTATCTCATTTTCTGCCAAGCAGTTTCTACGCATCTCTGAAACTATAAACTATTATAAATATATAATAAATATATACAAGTCAGTAGATAGTCGATAATCTACATAAATTTGTGACATAAAATTTATAAACTTCTTAGATTGTATTATAAATAGGGATATTGTAGATGAAAAACAGTACAGTAAATTTTTAAAACGCTTAACTTTATTAATGTACTAAAACTTAGAAAATAAGCATTTTGTAAATATTTTGAATGCTAAAGCAAATATCTAAAAACATATAGATGTTTTAAATAAATATAGATATAAATAATAGATAAAATATAAATAGCAAATAACAAATATAAGGATACAAATACTTTAAATACTTAAATTCAATCACATTCATTAAATATTATAAGAATTTGCTTAGGATATTCATCGTGATAGAGATATAAATAATTGTAAGATAATAATAATTCTATTGTAATCGTGATAGAGGTTAAATATAGATATAAATACTACATAAAATATAAATAACAAATATATAGATACAAATACTTTAAATACTTAAATTCAATCACATTCATTAAATATTATAAGAATTTGCTTAGGATATTCATCGTGGCTTAGTTTCCTTGTCGTAATATATTCAGTACTTTAAGCTTTAATGAGATTTGTTTTGAGCTCCAGAAGTTTTATAAAATATTTTTGCAATATTCAGTATTCTAATAAAAGTGAGCGTTTTTGATATTTTTTTTAATCTTAAATATATTTCATGATTCATTATAATAATTGAGTATTATAAGCAATTATTTTTATCAAATTATTTTTTCCCTGATTCATAAGGATAAGCAATGTAATGCGTCTTTTCTATTTTAAATATTTTTTAAAATTTCTTAACATCTTAAATTAAAGCTGCAAACTCAACTGTCAATTAATTTTTTTTTGTTCTGTCAATACTACTTACAACTGCTTTTGGAAAATCTGTATTAGAACAGCTTATTCATTATTGATTGAAATTAATTCGTGGGTTGCGATTAGAGCGAATATGCTATATATATATATATATATATATATATATATATATATATATATATATATATATATATATATATATATATATATATATATATATATATATATATATATATATATATATGTAACGGTTAAAATGATTAATCCGATGATTATGTATAATTACAAATGATTATTTCTAATCACAAATAATTCCATTGGAAATTATGAATTACCATCGGTAATTGTACATAATCATAAGTAAGTATAGTAATAATTATGAATAATCATCGGTAATTATACATAATCACAAATAAGTTCATTGGAAATTAGGAATTACCATTGGTAATTGTACATAATCACAAGCAAGTTTAGTGATAATTATGAATAATCTTCGGTAATTATGCATAATCACTAGTTTATTACATTTACCATAACATGCATAAAACATGCTTTCTGTAAATAAAAGATTTATTGAATTAATAATAAATTTAATTAATAAAACATATTTAATTATTAAGTTTCTAAAGTATTAAATTTATATCGAGAAAACACAACTGGTGAAAATTTCAAAACTCTTATTACATCATAAAATAAGGGAAAATTTATTTACAAAAGTTTATAATTACGGATATAAAATTCAAATTTACATTTTAATTCAGATGAAGATTCGATTACAAACAGAAAAGTCACATGTGCATTTTTGAAAGATCTACAAGAAGAAGTCATTTTAAATAAAAGTGTATAATGAAAAACGCCACTTACATGTTCACGCTTGAAGAATGTTTATTTCTGGTCAAGTAAAAATATGTCTCCCAAATTTATACTACCAACAATCGCATCAAAAGTAAAAAAAAAAAAAAAAAATCAATCAACACTTTCTTTCCTTTTCCTCCTGATAAGTTTCCATGCCCATTTATTTACTATATCTGATAAGATATTCTTCATAACATTCGAAATGTCAATGCAACACTTTCTGAGAACTTATTACCCGGTAGGAACACCTACATTTTTTGATGCAGTTATATCATCGGAATTTCCTCTCAGAGGAAACACTGTCTCATTTTCAAATGAAGCCTATTTTTTTTCTTCCGCTTTTGACGGAAGAGCCAATCTGACATTTAAAGAGCGTGATTCTGAGATAAGATCTGAGGATTTCCCAAGGATAATTTAGCAACCCCAATTTGTGATGTTATTATTATTAGAATTAGTAGTACTGAAGACAGAAAGGTCATGGTCATCTACAGAGAGATGGAAGATACATAATGATTCAATATTTCATTTTCTTTCCGATTAGCAATAATTACACATTTAAAAATAATTTATGCTTAAAATAGTATGAAGAAAAAAACTTGGTGTACATAATCTTGGCATAAATGTGCATTGTACATTTATGTACATAATATACTTGGTCAGAAATGTACTTGGTAATGTACGTAATCTTAATATAAATGTATATTGTACATTTACATAATGTACTTGGCAGTGAATATAATCTTTATATAAATGTGCATGATGGTGGTAACGTACATAATCTTTGTATAAATGTACATAATGTTGGTAATGTACATAATCTTGATATAAATTTACATAATATTGGTATAAATGCACATAATCTTGTATAATAATTCTACTCTAAGTATAATGTACAAGGTTAGCAAGAAATAAGTTACCCACTTCAGTGGGCTCTAAAATGTGTTCTATTGATCCAAATGAGATAAAATTTCAACCACAATTTATTGAGATGATGCGCTTTACATTTAGTAAATAAAACAAATTAGAACAAAAATTCACCGTTAGGAGGCGCTGTAATACGCATGAAGTCGTTTAATATGGTCGATAATTGTTAAATAAAGTAAAATAAAAATTGCTCAATATGTTTTCCTTCATTTTCAAGAATATACTCTAATCGGAGAACCATATTTTCTATAGATGACCGGTGTGAATTTGCCGTAATATTAAGAATATGGCGCCAAATGTTGTCCTTCAGATCTGGTAGAGATGATGGCCTTTGACGATAGATATTGTCCTTCAAATAACTCCACAACCAAAAGTCGCAAAGGGTCCGGCGACCGAGGAGGCCATGCTATTGGGAAATGACGGCTGATTACTCGTGCTTCTGTGATATGCTGTATTAGCAATCGCTTTACACGACGATCAATATGAAGTGGTGCATCATCCTGCATGAAAATGATGTCTTGAAGGCATCCACACTGTAGAAGAGTTGGGATTACAAAATCCCTCAGCATACCATGGTACCGTTGTCCTGTGACAGGTTTGGA
The DNA here is from genome assembly GCF_947563725.1 of Argiope bruennichi. Taxonomy (NCBI): domain Eukaryota; kingdom Metazoa; phylum Arthropoda; class Arachnida; order Araneae; family Araneidae; genus Argiope; species Argiope bruennichi. Next base: position 114,604,769 of record NC_079156.1, read on the forward strand.
TTGCATTTGAAGTTATCTCTTGAAAGAAATACGGTGCAATGATAAAGGTAGATCACACCATACTGTCACTTTTTCAGGATGCAAGGGATGTTCGTGGATAACGTGAGGGTCTTCCTCTGCCCAAATTCGACAGTTATGGTTGTTAACTTCCCCATTGAGGAAAAAGTGGGCCTCTTCACTACACAGAATTTTCATGGCTAAGTTATGTCAACCATCATTCGAGCAAAGAACTGAAGTGCAAAAGCTTTACAGACCTTTAAGTCTCCGTCCTGCAACAGGTGCACAGACTTGATTTTGAATGGATAAAAATGCAAAATCTGCCGTATGCTTTTTCGTACAGTTGAATACAGCATATCCAGAACACGGGAAACAACTGGCAAACTCACACTATTATGCGGCGACTGACTGCTGGCTTCAACGAGTGCGGGCGCAATATATGCTGGAAGACCGGTTTTTTTCGTCCTCTACCGGGAAAAATGCCAAGATGCCAAGTTTTTTCAAATTTCTGTATCATCTTGCATAGGGCACCTGGAGAAATTGGACCTCTTCGTATTTGCTTCATACGACAAAATTCCTTTAGAGCTGTAGCGGAGTTTTGTTGGTTCTGGAAGAATAATTTAACCAGTCGCGTTTTTTCATGCTAGGCATGACTAATGTTCGTGCAGAATCCGCCTTCTTTTTATCCAAAGAAAAATGGTAATAGACATGCGCGGTAATTCAAATTATGTTTCACATTTTCAATATATGTAAATAAATGCTATTTGTGTTACTGCGCTATCTATTGGTGAATTTTTGTACTAAATGTTTTTAATTAATAATTGTAAAGCACATGATCTGAATAATCTGTAGTTCAAAGTTTATCTTATTTGGATCATAGAACGCATTTTAGAGCCATCTGAAGTGGGTAACTTATTTCTTTCTAACCCTATATATAATTTTGTTGAAATATGAAATACATAATCTTGGTGACAGGCTAAATGAATGATTGATTTAAAAAAATGCAAAAAAAACCCATCAAGAATTAAAAAATAAATTTAAAAAAAATAATAATTTTTAATTAAAAATGATCATGTTTACAGGTTGGATACTATGTGAAAATTGAGTCATGTATTATGAAACGATTGTTTAAAAAGATCTATATGACAGATGATGGTTTGGCACACATGCTTTTTTTGAGTAGAAAGCGCCTCTATAGAAAGGGTTTTCAACATATCTGTTACATTTTTTTTTCTTTAAAAATGTAACGAAATTTTGATGTTTTTCATCAATAACTTCGAAATATAGTAATATCGTAGAAAGCCTTTTACACCAGAATTCAATTATTATTTTTAATGATGCCAATTATATATAAGCTATTAATTATAACTAATTAAAAATTAGTGTTACCTAATTATCATGAAAAGTACCAAACAACGAAAAAATACACAACAGCGATTTTATTGATTTAAATTGATTTCTTTTTTTAAAAAAAATCGAAAACAGGTTTCTTAGTCAATACTCTGATATAGGGGTTAATTTAAGTAAAAACAAACAGATATTCCGAGTTCAAGTTACTATTTATTTGACAGAAAAAATTTAAATTAAAAAATTAAAGGTTTAAAGACATAAAATGAGCTGTTTAACGCCACTATATCTTAAATTGAAAAGAAATAAATTTTGAAAAGTATTTTTCATTTTCAAAGAATTTGAACGAAATTTTTGGAGCTCCATTTAAGTATTTGCTATTTAGAAGGAAATTGCTAATAAAAATTTCAAGTTGATATCTCCAATATACTTTAGGAAATTCCTTATCGATATAAACAGAGTCATTGAGAATGTCTGTAAGTGCTTTCTTTATGTTCGAATTTGTGGATATTAAACGCAATTCTAATCTAAAAGTTTTATGCTGCGACATCAAGTGGTAACAAACGAATCGATTTAAAAAAGAAGGGAATTGAATTTTGAAAAAAAAAGTTTCACTTTGTGGCTATTGATTTTCGAAAGGCATTAAATTGTGTTTGGTTACAAGATGAATTCAGTCTTAATGCTTAAAACAAAAAATTAACATTAATTTTCTTTTTAACTGGGTTATTACGATATCATTTGAAATCGTAAAAGAATGCTTTTAAAATGAAATTATTTTTTGGCCCGTGAATTCTGAATAGCAGAAAAGTACTTATAGGAATTTTTGAACTGATTTATTTTTTTTTTTTCAACGAAGTCCAAATTTTCAAAAACTAATGCAGATATCTGTCTAAAATTTAAAAAAAAGTTTTTCATTTTTTTTTTGTAATAATTACTTAACACTTTCAACGCTACCAACGAGGTATGTCGCCTTTCAGATAAGGTTTTTGTGGGGTAAAATTGGTCTCTTATGCCAGGTAAAGGTATAAGATCTTAAATTATTCTTCAGATATGTAAGTTCAACCTATCTAAACTGGCATAAGGGACAAATGTTAGAAAACAGAAACATGTAATTGGAAGAATCTGAAGGACGAGATATCTCGTCTGTAGCGGTGAAAATGTTAATACAATTAAAAAAAATTGGTCAAATTTCAAAATAAACAAATAAATAAATAAAATAAAACAAAGAAAAATAAAAAAAAATAATAATACTTTTTCCAAATTTGAATTTTTTTTTTAAATTTTCTCCTGATCTAATTAACATATAAAATTCTATAGTTCATTTAACAGAACTTTTAAATGCCCACAACTTTCAAAACTATATGAACTTAAAATGTCCTTTAATAAAACGCATCTCAATTACCCCTCTCATTACCCGGTTAGCATATCTGGGTGCAAATACAAGACTGTTTTTGATAATTAACTCAACAACATAAATCAATAAAATTGCTGTTATATATTATTTTCATTCTAAAGTACAATTAGAATAAGTATATTGTCTTTAGAATTGAACTTAGATTTCTGACATGAGCTCTAGAAATTAATGTATATTTTGTGAAAATAGATCTTTGAGGTGAATCTACTATTTTTACTGTGCGAATATGTATTTTGGGTGTTTGCTTTTTATATTGTAAAATTCCCCGTTTCCCAATACTGATAAGACATTTACAGCCAGCTGTGTCGTCGCTGTTACTTACTAAACTTCTCGAGATAGCTAGATGGTAGATCTTTTCACCTGGGTGGTTTCGCATGTGTTCTTTAGCGACTACAGTGAAAGACCACATGTGAGAATTACTCGTCCAAGGGATATTGATAGTACCTTCAAAGAGAAAGGGGTGTCCAAACATCTGAATGCTAAATGTTTCTCATTGTGAAAGGAATATGGTAACTCTGTGTTCCAGAATAGTCAGTTATGAAAGGTGCATCACTAAAAGGACCTTCCCACGATCGACTGGCGCCGCTGAGGGAGCATATTGCTGAACCCCGATTGGCCGAAAGAGAGCTCAAATGACCAATTTAAATTAAGAGGCGGAGATTGTCGCCGAAATAAAGAGCGGATATTTTTTTTAGAGAGAGAAGAAACGAATTGCAGGCAGACCGGTAGACTACGCCCACGAGTTCGGAGTCGGAGAACTACCCTTGGAGTGGTCGTGTTGACTAACAACTTGTTAGTTCCCTGTGGTGTTGTTTCTCCGTATTGATGGAGAATTGTGTTTCAAGATAAACCTTTGAATTGGACTGTTGTGTCTCTTACTACAGGTGTAAATAACTATTTATTTAACCAAGATTAGAACAAGTTGTTCTTTTATATATATAGGACTGTAAAATAAAGAATTGTCTGGAAATTCTGCTTCGTTATTTGATCAGTCTAGATCAAGACATTACAATATCGATTACAATCAAAATTTTATATGCAATTTCGATTGTAGCTACATGATCTCATATCGAATTTGACTAATTTAAATCATTGTGCTTATAAATCATTGCATTTAAATGCAGGCAAAAGCACAGACCGGCAGACGGTTCTTTCAATAGTTTGAAAGATTCGGTTCAAAATTTGATAAGAAATTATTTTTAGAGGCTAAACGTGCCATCTAAATTTTATTTATCTATCTCTTTACATTTTGGAGCCGCCGAGTTCACTTGTATTTGAACAATCAAATAGGCAACCTTCTTTTGAGTTGATTTCGTCTGAAATGCAATAAAAATCTAGAAATTTGGCTTAAAGTTCATATACTAAATTTCACTCACCTTGCAAAGTGTTCTTGAAATATCTAATTCACAGGGTGATAGACTTAATGCCAAAAATGTGTTTTTCGAATTAAAGTAATGTAAAAATGTAAAAGAATTGTTCATATTGTTCTAAGATGTAAAGATTCGTCAAAATCTCGAGTTCGAATTTTTTGAGCATTACTATACTTTTTTATCAGTTCATATACGAGAAAAACAAAGTCTTTTTTCTTCTCTATCAAATGCTAAAGTTTCTATGATCGGAAAATTAACCATTATGAGAGCTGCTTAATAGCTAACCTTTTTGTTTTTGATTAGCTATTGAAATTATAGAATAATTTAATTTGATTTATTGAAATTTTTAATATGTTCTTTCATTTTGTTATATTTCCTCGGTTTCATCAACAAACTTTTTTTTATTTATTTAAAGCTTCATTTCACCCTTTTGAAATTAGAAGACCAGAGAGAATGCTCTTCCTGAAACTGTTTTACTTCTCTCTAAGAGAAGTGATAGATTGTGTAACGTGAGCAAGGCTGTGAATATCACAAGTACTCAGATTTTTATGATTAGTGTCCTACAAATCACAAATTGTGTTTCTTGAAAAAAAGTGAATATGAAATTTAGACACCCTTTTTGTCGAATGATTAAATCCAAAATTAGACGCAAAACTACAGGCTTAGTAAGAAAATAGCATGCTAAATTGTATTTGTTCGAGCTGTTTCTCTTTTGAGATGATCTCGTTTACATTCATGTGAATACACAGACCGTTCCAAGATTTGGTTTAAAATTTGATGTGAGTCTGTAATTTAAATATGCACCAAATGTTATCCATCTTGCCCTTAACGTTTTGTAGTGTATAACTTTAATGGAATATCTTAATAAACATAATAAAATATCTTTAATTTTCTTCTACTTATAATGGGTTGAAAAATATGAATAGATAGTTATCTGCGATTTGCCGAAGTGCGCCCCGACCTATCAAAAAGAATTATATTATGACATTGACGATGGGCTAGGGAGCAATATTACAATTATTGTACTTACTAGGGAAATAAGGACTAATCTTGCGGTTTTGTCTAGGGTAGTACAAATTTGTACAAATATATTGAGATAATACGTTTTTTAAGGAGTTTTATAATGTAGAAGAAAATTATATCGCTCTTGCAAAAAAAGTAATAATAATAATAATACTAATTGCCCTTGAGAAACACTAAAAAAAGTTATAATGTTGCATTTAAGAGTTATTTTGTACTAGTTATTATTATCATTTTACCTCTTATTCTAAAACCCTCAAAAAGTTTTTAAATAATTAAAATAAAATTATTTTTTGAGTAAATTGCTATAAAATTGTGTAGGAAATTCGAGAACAATACTATGTTAGAATTAGGAACTAATTCGAAAAGGACCGTCTATTTTTAAAATTAAACTTTTTCGTAAGTAAAACTTCAGCGACAGCTTTATAAAATTAGTTAAATTTAAGATTGCATGGAATAAAATTACGAAAGCAAATGGAATGACATCAGCACAAACAGCGGGTTTATATGAAGAAATACACGATTATGACGCAATAGTCGAAGCGAATTGACTTAAGTGCAAGGTCATCTACAAAAGTAGAAGTTGATCTATAGGAAGTCTACCTTGGGGGCGTGGTTCTTCAACACAATGGCCTTGCTACTAAAATTACTATTCGTGAAGTTCATTCCATTTCTATTTTAAAAAGATATTATTGCACTTAAGGGATCCAGATACACTATGTAATTTTCAAGGATATTTCAAACTTGAATTTGCAAATCGTTTATAATTTTTACCAGAATGATAACATAATGTTCCTTGAAAGAAGTCTTAGATTGGTAATTTAATGTAATTTGTATCAATTACATATTTAAAGAATATAAGATATTAAGGGGATATTAATATTAAAAAAATATTTATTTTTATATTACTATAATATTTAACTTGTCAATTATATTATCAGCAAACGATATTTTGCAAGATTGCGACATTACTAAGCTTTAGTTTCCTTTAAAGAATTAAAAGTCTATAAATAGTGTCATATTCGTATTTTAATTACTTAATTTATGTAGGCTTATATTTCATTGTAAAATAATTTTTTTTTATCTAATCTCGCATTTTAGAATTTTTTGAATGTCGGAAAAATGAATTAGTTTAGTGCAAACGATTTATATGGATTTTTTTCATAATTACTTGCTATTTCAACTTTCCGCGTACAACGTAATAAAAGTGAAAAGTTGAGTAATTACTGACTGGCAACATCAATTAAATTTAAAAATGGAATTCAGTGCTCGTTTTCTCTGAATTCCATATAAATGTATAGATTTTGTAAATAATGTGCAACTTATTTTTAATTTTGATATATTTTTTTACGATCTTTCAATTAAAGACTATTTTATAAATATTTAAAGAGTACAAATTAATTTATTTTTGTCATTTTGAAAGCCAAGGAAATTGGCAATTTTCTTTATGGCTTTTCTGAAAAGCAAAAAGTATTACTAAATGAGTTAGTAATGCAAATAAATTTTCTATAATAATCAAGCCCAATCATAATTTGGATATTAGCTCACCTCCATTCTAATTTTAGCTTTTTAGCCTTCACCAAAAATTGATTTATATTTTTTCATTTATTAGAATGAATTGAGGAAATTCAAGAATTGTTCCAATTTTATTTTTGTTATAGTTTTAGTTTCTAATATATCAACAAATTGGCAGAAAAAGAAATCAATAACAAAATTTCTTTTTAAAAAAATCAAATATGGACAATCTAGAGACAATTTAAATCATATAAAAACGTGCAAAAAATCAAAAACAATTTTGATCTCTTCAGGTGCGAAACGCTTTTCAGGATTGGAATAAATTTTGAAATTTCAGATATGATTTTCGATGAAAATACCGTCCATATCCTTTTCCATCTGTTTCTATTAGAGTACTGGGTATATTTATCTATTCAAAATAATGTTCTGTTTAGCAAACAGTGAGTAATATAATTATTTTCATAGATTTAAAAAGTATGGCGAAGAAAAAATGGTAGGTAAAATGGTGTTGAAATATTTTCTGATATATATATATATATATATATATATATATATATATATATATATATCGGAAAATATTTCAACACCAGTTTACCTACCATTTTTTTTTCTATTTTTACCTACCATTATATATATAGGTAAAAGGTCAAAATTCTCTAAAGTAAAACTGCCTTAAATGGGTGAAATAATAATGTTAAGACTTTTAATTTTTTGAAGCTCAGAACGTTTCCGAATTGTACCAGGATACATAAACATGGAGAATGTTTACTTATAACTGAATGAAATCCTAAATTTTAAACAGATTTACATTGTTAATAGAACATTATTTATGTTAACATTCTCACGGTTACTTCTTGTGCTTTTACTTTCTAGTATACGGAATACATGGTGATCATAATTAAAGTTTGTCTATTCCATACCTCTGTAATTGGGATTAAAAATTTATGGAGAAACAGCTCAAAGGATGCTTGAAAGATTCCAAAGATAAATAAAACGAAAATTCATAACATTCGCTCGGATTTTTATTAATTTGAAAAGTTTTGCAATAAGTAACTGCGGGCTTTTTTAACATTTTCAAGCATTATGTCATTTAAAACTGATGCTTTTATATTTTAAAGCATAATGACCAAACAAAGAATGATAAGTATAGAACTGCAACCTCTGATGTACTTTTTGAACTATTTTTTTATTTTCAATTTTTCTTTAGTGAATTTCGGAGCTCATTTTTTGAATTGTTTATCAACAAATTTTCGAAGCAATTCACATTTTATTTACAATTACAAAGAGCTCTGAAATAGGCCAAGTTTAAATACGATCAATACGTATATGTAATCGGTAGACATTTCGAGATTTTGCCGGATCTTCGCCTATCAAACACACCCAGTCCGAAAAACATATTAAGTGTGTTTGTCTCTCTTTGTAGCTATAACTCAAAAAATGCTACAAGCTACATAGATGAAATTTTGTATGTAATCGTTATATCAAATTTGTGGATTTCTGAAAAAATTTGAACGAAATTATTGAATTTCTCTTTTGTCTGTTTCACTGTGGAGTCGTTTTTTTTTTTCTCGATATAATTCTTAATTCAAATAATAATAATAAATTTTTCTTAAAAAAGTTAACATTTTAAAATTATTTTATTATCTATGACTTCCTTGCAATTTTTGTTTCAAATTCAGTAGAGATATCTAGACATAGATATCTAGACTAGAGATATCTAGACTAGAGATATAGAGACATTTTGTATTATTTTAATTTTAAGTCTGTAAGTTTTAATAAAAAATAATTTACAAACTCATCTAATGATTTTACTTGTTCCTTTTTTTAAAAAAAACTGATTTTAACATTAGGTTTGAATTTTTAGCTTGGATTTTAATTGTATCGTTAATTTTAAAATCTTTATAGATATCCAAATTTGCTATAAAAATTGCTTATATCGCAACTGTAAAATAATACCAGGATGTTAACATTTTCTTAAATACTTAACAAGCATTTTTAATGACCTTACTGTCAAAAGAAAATCATTCATATTTGAATTCCATTTATTATCTGGTTACATTAATGTTCGTTTGATACAACGAATTGCATCAGAAAGTAATTATATTTCCTACCTGGATTGTTTTACCTCCATTGCTGGATAAAATCTCAATCTTTAAATAAATGTGTTTATGTTCGCTTCATATATTGAAAGAGGAAGAAGCCTCTTTTGACATTAAGTCGTCAAAGGAAAGTATGTTCTGTTGTTTTTCAAAACTTGATTCTACCTTATTTAAAGAGAACAACCTGGCGCCATCTAGTGTATTCTTACGTAGATTTTCAGTTGTGTCGAATTATTGGTTTTTCATTCATTGTTTTTTAAAATCCTTTTAACATGTTTCTTTTTATATGGCATCTTTCATTCTTGTAAAGAAGAATTATAATAATCATTTATTCAATCATGTTTGGATATATTAGAGTCTTGAAATTTTGTGTAATTCTCGTAAACATAGTATAGAAAAAATATTGTAATTGCCAAAAAATTTGAACTCCAAATTTTAACGAATTTCCATCTTTTAAATCTCTCTGAGTTTGAGAATATATTTTTGGAAAATGACCATCCTTCTGTTTATTTGTGACAAAGATGAATAAGAAACGCTTTGAGCTAGCTGGATAAAATTTGGTATATGGTCTTTATATTAAATTTGTAAATTACTACCAAATTTGAGCAAAATACATTCAAAGAAAGTCTGTCTGTCCAGCTGTTTTAGTCTGAGTTAACATGATAATTACAAAATGATGATACCTAGATATGCAAATTTAGCATCGATATAGTAGACATCTTTTCATATTTTTTCCAAATCCAACAAGCAGTTGACTGTCTGTCTGTTTTTACGTTTCAGAAACATGTAAACGTTTTAATACAAAATTGCAAAGACTTAATTTATCAAATTTGGTGTGTGATTCTGTGAATACAAGTGCAGCTTTGGGACAAATTTTTGATTCAATCGGTAGGGAGACACTTGTCTAAAACACAAATTCAACTTTCTGTTATTTTTTACGTATGCCAGATATTAATTGTCAAAAAAACTCACCAAGGATTACATGATAAATAAAGTAAAAATGTTACATTTGCGCCAAAAGGTAATATTTCGTAACAATTGTACGCCGATGTCATACAAGGTGTACTCTAGGATAACGTCATTGTTAGAGAATATGCGAGAAAGTTTCGGGATGACAACTCATGCTGGTTTATTTGATAAAATTACTCATTTATTGAAATTATAATATGCATTATTTCTGGTGCCAACTTTATTTTAACTCACCTAGTATCGCAGATCCTTCAATGATGAATAAGACATAGATAAGGCACAACTTTTTACAGCCTAACCGACAAAACGTAAACGTTTTAAATCAATATATCTTGTTTACTAGAAATTTAATCCAAAGGAAAGATAAAAATAGCATTAGCATATCAACACTTATTTTTTCGGCACCTGGTGACGAACAAATTCAAGGATTCAAGCGCGTATTATCACCAAGTCCTATTTTTTCAATGCTTTTTAATCACATTTTTCAGAATTAAGAGAACTTATGCCTGCTTCTCTTGAACATGGCTGTCCTTATTTCTTAGAGTATTTGAACCTTATTTCTTAGAGTATTTTGAAAAAGAATATACATAAATAATTGTTCAGTGCAATCTGTAATGGTAGACGTAGTTTAAAAATATACCCTTCAATTTGAAATCCCAAATCCTTTTTTTGCTTTAAAAAAGTTCAATGAGCCGAAGTTAGCTGATTCATAGCTGATTCATAATATACTCGCTTCAGTTGGAGATTATTACTGATATTTTGTTTCGCCATCATTTCTGTCTTGTATTGACATTGTATTTTTGTTTATTTTTAATGGGCCACTATTTGTTTCAAATCGAGTTTTGCAATTAAGTTTCAGTTGAGTGCTCATGCATATTCTGGACAGCAAAGATCTCACAGCAAAAGAAAAGAAAAAAGCCTGTAGCATGCATATATGTATTATTTAAAAAGCACGATTTTCTTTAGCTAACTCGTGACAATCATATGTCAGGTATTGTTAACAGAATAACAGCCCATCTAAATGAGTATATGTAGATGATCAGATGTTCTAGCGTTAATAATAAAGACTTTTAAATTCCATTAAAAAGCTTTCTTTAAAAAGTTGGGCTCTATTTACTTATGTATAAAGCTCATTATGGATGCACAAGTCAAAAATATTTTTTTTTTCTATTTTGTAAAGTTTGCTTATAGAAATAATTTAACCTATAATAATATTTTTGTATGAATTACCGAATGAGACAAACACAAAAAATCAAGATGAATGCATTTTAACATCAAATATTTTCTACGAAGATATATTGTGAAACGGAAGTACATTCTTATCTATAAAAAAATCAAAATTATTTTATGTACACACTCTGTTGCTGTTTAATTTCGTCAACTGAACAAAAAACAAAACTGAAAAAAGTTCAGAGGAAGTTCTGCATGGACTTAAAAGTTATTTTTAAAAAGCAATATAATTGTAATTATTATTATTACTTTATTGAAATTTTTTTCAGTATATTTATTAAGTGAAAAATATTATTATTCTAAAATCTTAAAATTATATTGTTGCTGTTATTTTTAATTCAATTTTTTTTATTCCTCTAACTGCACTAAAGTTTACACTCGAAATTTTTTCAATTGATTTTTTTGTTTTAAGAAAATATAAAAAATATTTCATTAATCTATACAAATGTTTTTAGTTTCAATTTATTTTTCATTTATTATTATTATATTCATCTATAAAAAGAAATATTAAAGATTATTCTGGAATTTCAATATAAATTTGCTTACCTTCCTGTCATTGGCCTTCTTATAGTTACAGAAATATATTTAAAGTTAGAATAAAATGAAAATAATTATTTGAAAATAACCTTGTAAACTGCAACTTCCCAAACGAAGTTAAAGTTTATATAGTCGGATGGAATGATTCGTACCGTTGCCACCAGGAGGAACAAAAAAATATGCTGACAAACGATAATGAAACAAATTTATTAAGAATAAAAAGAGCGGGGAAACCTCCTCACGTGACAAACAAAACAAAGAGAGAATGAAAATGAAATGTTTTAAATAAAGGTGCATCGTACGAAACCTATAAGAACGTACGAGGAAAATTTAGCCAGCATGTCAAAAGTTTGGTGGAAATGTCAAGTCATTTTCCATTCCATTGTTCTTTCGGGAACGCAAGGCCTTTGATAGTTGTTCATATTCTTGCATAACTTCCGGCCAACTCCTCTTTAGTTGCAATTGTTGAAGTTTTTTTCATTTTCAGCAGTTTTACGGCATTTCCTCCCCGACCACGGACTTTGGCCGGGAATTATAATGCACATTCTGCACATGGAATTCTAAAAAGTCATTATATTTTTGTCTTGCATGTCAAAATGTATTATTAGAAAGATATGAATGGATATTTCAACAAAATATCACGAGTTTATTCTTTATCGCCCTATAATTAACTTTTGTATATTTTTTTTCTGTCCTTGATTTTGGTTGTAATTTTTGCTTAAAATTTTCAGGTGTTATAAAATACTGTTTCTTTTGAATGACCTAGAATAAGCGGGAAGATTTCGCAAATTTCATAGAAGGACTATATTTATTCTCGTATTTGAAGCAGAATCGGTGAAAATATTGTAATTGTCTCAAAATTTGACATCAAGATTTTGATGAATGTCCACAGTTTGAACTTTTCAAATGAATCTCCGAAAATTATTTCTGGTTTTACCTCTGTCAGTCTCTGGTTTAACTGAATAACGGGACGAACTTAACATTCTGCTCTTGGAATTCTAAAATGTCATTATATTTTTGTCTTGCATGTCAAAATGTATTATTAGAAAGATATGAATGGATATTTCAACAAAATATCACGAGTTTATTCTTTATCGCCCTATAATTAACTTTTGTATATTTTTTTTCTGTCCTTGATTTTGGTTGTAATTATTGCTTAAATTTTTCAGATGTTATAAAATATTGTTTTCTTTTTAATGACCTAGAATAAGCGGGAAGATTTCGCAAATTTCATAGAAGGACTATACTTCTCATGTATGAAGCAGAATCGGTGAAAAAATTGTAATTGTCTCGAAATTCGACATCAAGATTTTGATGAATGTACACATTTTGAACATCTCAAATGAATCTCCGAAAACTATTTCTATTACGTCTGTCAGTTAGTGGTGTAACTGAATAACAGAGAGGAACTTAATTTGGGAAGCAGCATTTTCATTAAAACCAAACATGCATATCAACTTTCATGCCAAATTTACAAGAAAAGACTATCTATTAGTCCGTCTATATGCATATGACGCCAACGATTCGAAGGCTTTAAAAGCTAATTTGAAGAAATTGCTGAAGTTAATTGACGAAATTACAAGAATATTGCAAGATCTGCATTAATATTTAGAATTATGTTCCTCAAAGATTTGATTGTTTGCCCGAAGGCATCTGAATAAAATAGGCAGAATACGGAAAAAGATAGTTAGATAAAATATATCATTTAGGCTTAACATCAAAATTGTACATTTGCATCAAATTTGGATTAAAATCTTTGAGTGGTTATATAAATAAAATATATTATTTAGGCTTAACAACAAAGTTGTACATTTGCATCAAATTCGGATTAAGATCTTTGGGCGGTCAAACAGATAAAACACATCATGTAGACTTAACATCAAAATTGTACATTTGCATCAAATTCGGATTAAGATCTTTGGGAGATAAAACAGATAAAATACATCATGTAGACTTAACATCAAAATTGTACATTTGCATCAGATTCGGATTAAGATCTTTGGAAGATAAAACAGATAAAATACATCATGTAGACTTGACATCAAAATTGTACATTTGCATCAGATTCGGATTAAGATCTTTGAGAGAGAAAACAGATAAAATACATCATGTAGACTTAACATCAAAATTGTACATTTGCATCAGATTCGGATTAAGATCTTTGGAAGATAAAACAGATAAAATACATCATGTAGACTTGACATCAAAATTGTACATTTGCATCAGATTCGGATTAAGATCTTTTGGAGAGAAAACAGATAAAATACATCATGTAGACTTAACATCAAAATTGTACATTTGCATCAGATTCGGATTAAGATCTTTGGGAGATAAAACAGATAAAATAAATCATGTAGACTTAACATCAAAATTGTACATTTGCATCAGATTCGGATTAAGATCTTTGGGAGATAAAACAGATAAAATACATCATGTAGACTTGACATCAAAATTGTACATTTGCTTCAGATTCAGATTAAGATCTTTGGAAGATAAAACAGATAAAATACATCATGTAGACTTGACATCAAAATTGTACATTTGCATCAGCTTCGGATTAAGATCTTTGGGAGAGAAAACAGATAAAATACATCATGTAGACTTAACATCAAAATTGTACATTTGCATCAGATTCGGATTAAGATCTTTGGGAGGTCAAACAGATAAAGCATATCATGTAGACTTAACATCAAAATTGTACATTTGCATCAGATTCGGATTAAGATCTTTGGGAGAGAAAACAGATAAAATACATCATGTAGACTTAACATCAAAATTGTACATTTGCATCAGATTCGGATTAAGATCTTTGGGAGGTCAAACAGATAAAGCATATCATGTAGACTTAACATCAAAATTGTACATTTGCATCAGATTCGGATTAAGATCTTTGGGAGATAAAACAGATAAAATAAATCATGTAGACTTAACATCAAAATTGTACATTTGCATCAGATTCGGATTAAGATCTTTTGGAGAGAAAACAGATAAAATACATCATGTAGACTTAACATCAAAATTGTACATTTGCATCAGATTCGGATTAAGATCTTTGGGAGATAAAACAGATAAAATAAATCATGTAGACTTAACATCAAAATTGTACATTTGCATCAGATTCGGATTAAGATCTTTGGGAGATAAAACAGATAAAATACATCATGTAGACTTGACATCAAAATTGTACATTTGCTTCAGATTCAGATTAAGATCTTTGGAAGATAAAACAGATAAAATACATCATGTAGACTTGACATCAAAATTGTACATTTGCATCAGATTCGGATTAAGATCTTTGGGAGAGAAAACAGATAAAATACATCATGTAGACTTAACATCAAAATTGTACATTTGCATCAGATTCGGATTAAGATCTTTGGGAGGTCAAACAGATAAAGCATATCATGTAGACTTAACATCAAAATTGTACATTTGCATCAGATTCGGATTAAGATCTTTGGGAGAGAAAACAGATAAAATACATCATGTAGACTTAACATCAAAATTGTACATTTGCATCAGATTCGGATTAAGATCTTTGGGAGGTCAAACAGATAAAGCATATCGTGTAGACTTAACATCAAAATTGTACATTTGCATCAGATTCGGATTAAGATCTTTGGGAGATAAAACAGATAAAATAAATCATGTAGACTTAACATCAAAATTGTACATTTGCATCAGATTCGGATTAAGATCTTTGGGAGGTCAAACAGATAAAATATATCATGTAGGTTTAAGATTAAAATTGTACATTTGCATCAAATTAAAATCTCGGGAGGTCAAAGAATCTGTCTTTCTGTCTATCCATCCACAGATGAACCTAATTCAAAAACATACACAACGCTCTATAACGCAAAATCGGAATGCAGATGAAATTCTCTAAGAGGTCTTTACATCAGTCAATTCCTAACGAATTTTGAAAAAGAAATCAAATTTGTCTGTCCGTCATTCTATGTAAACTCACTAATTCTAATAGGCATCGAACCAGATGAATGAATCATGCATTTAATTTTAACATCGATATTTTAGATGTGAATCGTATTTTGAGCTGACTAATTGTCAGTTTGTCTGTACGAGGTATGGATACGCAAGCGCGACAACTATTAGGAGTACAACTTTGCTTTCGCCATTTTCTCACAGATGGCTATAGCGGTAAGTTCTGTTCAGAAATGTTGTAAAGTAAGCTTGGACATATGTCAACTTAATGATAGTCCCACGTTAATGAATATGTGTTTGTATCATAAATTTTGATTTTCAACTGCATTTGAAAAAAACTACGGTTAAGACTATCGAATGTGAAGTATTTACGGCAAGTCTTACTGAAGGAACGCGTCGTGAGTAATTGCAGCTTTTCAGACCGAGTGTTCACTGTACTAAGGTTATTTTCTGAAAGTGGGAAGACCAGAAATATGATATTTTATGATGATATAATATGAGCTGTTGAAAATGAAACAATCACAGGGAGTTAATATTGGACATAACTGATGTGTTTTAGACGAACATTGAAGAAAAAAACAGCCAAAATATCAAGAGAGGTATGGAAATATTATTATTTAGCCTGAAAAAGCTCGAACACATGACTGAAACTTTGTCAAAACATACTTAGAAATGCTAAAATGGGAGGTTCTTACACCACACCCGTATTCTCTAGATATACTCCTACTGACTACTCTTTGTTTCGATCGATGCCACACGGCCTGACAGATCAGCATTTCTGCTCTTGTAGCGATCGTTCTAATTCTCTCAGAGAAAGCGCGCCAAAGTTTGATGTGCGTTTCATCTCCATTAATCATAAAATGGCCTTGAATGCGCAGCATGACTCAGTTTCCCGCCTCTTGGGGAGCGCAGAGAAACATAACCAGAGTAGCTCCGAGGGACAGAGCGTGCGATGTTGTTGTGTGTCTAATAAAGATATATTTTTGATATAACCGAAAAGTGATTGCTTCCAAACCCTTACATGGAGTCAGATCATGACAAATAACTTTATGGATTAATCAATCCTCATCACTTTTATGAAGAAGACTAAAAATGGATCAATTCATGAATCGTCTCAAAAGAACATTTTTTTAAAGACAGTATTTGACAGTTTCCAAAAAGACGAGTAAAAGTCATTGTTAGTGATAGAGATGCATAATCCACGATTTTTTGAATAACAAATAATATTGCTATTGTTATTTTTAAATATGCGTTCCAAATATCTGTTATTTCAATCATATTATTAATTAAAAATTATTACTTAATATTAAATATATAATTTATTAATTGTAATTAATACTTAATTTACTAATTTAATTAACGTGTGATTGAATTAATTTATCTGTTTCAGCTTACTTCTTGAATTTTATTTTTTTTCTCAAAACTATTTATTTAATTTATTTATTAAAGTGAACCATTTTCTGGAAAAGATGAGTTAAAAATATATGTCATTTCTTTAAAATGTTTACTTTAGTCCTATATTCTACCAATAGATGGCGCCAGCAGTAAACAGAGTACATGTAATCAAAGTCAATCATGTCACGAGCAATAAAAAATGATCTGTATGGAATAGTGCATCATCAAATACGAATATCGGTCACTCCCGTAAAGTGGAGCGGTGACTTCGCCCTTTCCAGTGAAGCCTCGCACTTTCCGGTGAAATCACCGCTCCGATGAATTTCAGTGATATGCAATTCAATGATATGATACAATAATTCCAATAACCGGTCCGTTCACTTTTCAATCCAATCACAGATTTCTTTCGAGAGCTTCCATTGGACAGATCGCATCGATTCTTACTTTGCAGTAAAGTCACCGCTCCGGCAAATTTCAGTGATATCGTATCGATTGTTACTTTCTATCGTGATCCAAAATCTGTAATCGAAATATCATCAGTAAGATCGTATCGAGGATTTGAATCACACCCCTCTTTGAAAAGTATTGATCACTTGTATTTGTGACTTTTTGATATTGGTTACGTAATAACCGCTCTGAAAATATTCGTCATCCCTAGTCAGTGATAGACAGTATACTTTAAATCATGAATAGGTAATCAGTTCCTTAAGAGTAAAGTCTCAAATTTTGGAGAAAAAAATGATGTTAGAAAAGTTGTACACTTATAAATCTTTATTAAATTTTGTATTCACTCACCGAAGTGAAGATGTGCGATTTTGTACTGGCATCACTTCAGCGTACGAATAATCCTAGAAGGTCGAGGGAAAACACTTTCTATAGTCACACATCATAGTGTTGAATATTTTGAGATCTGTTTCAGCATTAAACCACAATATATTTAATATAAGTCTTTTTTAAATTTTCATACGAATAAGTAAGCTTAAATGTTATTCATTGTACTATAAAGAAGAAAAGGCCCTAAGCTTTCAGCCTTATTTTGATATTGTTAATCGAATGCATATTTAAAATTAGTGTGTGTGAAACGTGCTGGTATCATTCTGGAAAATTTCTCGACTACTTCCCAGTTAAGCTCTTATCGCTTTCTCCCACCACATTTAAGTCATTCCGTTTATGAATTAATACATTTATATGCAAGCGAAAGTGCAGACCAGTCAGAGGTCTATCCTTTGACTAGTCTGTACTTTCTGACGGTCTTGTACTTTCTGGTCTTATCTTTGGATTCGAATCAAAATTTGATAAAAATCTATATTTTAGATTCTAATTCTGTGCATTAAATTTCATCTACCAAGATCTTTGTGTTTTGGAGTTATCTATTTAATTTGTAAGCGAACATATAGGCAAATCGATTTTTTTGAGAATATATTTCTATCAAAATTTGATAGAAATCAGTAAATTTGGCCATGAATTCATATAACAAGTTGGTTCCGTTTAACGCAAAATGATTTTGAGCTTTCGTGTTCGTAGACAGAGAGACACAATACCAAAAATGTGTTTTTCTGGGAGATCTGAAATGTAAAGATTCGTTCAAATATTGAGTTCGAATTTTCTTTGCAATATTTTTTCTATACTTCACATACGAGAAAGTAAAAGTTATTAATTATCGATAAATAACAGTCTTAATTGGTTCTCTCAAAAAATATTCCAAAATCAAAAACAGAAGTGGAATTTCTATTTACGTTTCGTATCCGAATACAGATTCAACCGAACAATAGATGTTGAAGGTAAATGAACTAAAAGAACGGTCATTGTCATGTTCACAGAATCGGTGTTTCAAGAACAGTCAGCAAAATAAAATAAAAGCAGATGAATCATGAACAGTAGTACAAAGGGGAAAAATGGCAAAGAATAAATGCAAATTGAATGTTCTTTTAAGGTATTAAATATGCTACTATGCCATCTTTATGACTGTATTTTTATATCAATAGTAAAAGATAAGAATACATCGTCTATTAGGAATAGAAAGTGTTATCCTTTAATAGAAATGAACTTAAAATATGCTTTTATTCCTTATATTCTTATTTCCACATTAATATTGTAGTTTCCAGAGCAGTATTTTTTTATCTTATTCTTATTTTTTTGAAATTTAAGAAGTAAATTTCACAACAATATTTAAATAATATGGATTTAATTAATTCTATTTTAAGTAATATGGAATAGTTTTCTTTCAGATGCAAGTATTGAGAGTCCGCTTTTATAATAAGTTTAAGTGAACTGTTCAAAAGCAACAATCATCATCATGTACAATAAATTAGTGTTCTGAAAAATGGCAACGACGCAAATAAATTATAATTAATCATATACACTGTATATAAACTTTTATACACTGTATAAAATTTTAATAAACAACAACCAAAAAAATGGCGAAAAGAACTGAGAACCTTTTTAGGAACAAAATGCATATATATTACCAAGGTGCATATATATTTGTCTTCATATTATAACAAAGAAAAGCAACCAGGCATATAAAAAAATATGTCGTTGAAAAATTAGGCTAAAAATTTGACTTATATCTACATATCTGAATCAAGGATCCTATGCTGAAATAATTTTTCTAGTTTTTTTTAATAGCCATCATATGTGCATGGATCGTCGTATGACAGCTTTCTCTCCCAAAGATTTAGCTCAAATTTTTATTCAAAATGTAGAATTTTGTTACAGGGACTACATAATACACTTGATCTACTTACTTTAATTTGTTTGTCACATTTGTTTAATCTTTGCCGCATTTGATTAAATAACTCATGTAAATATTGTTGTAAACTTCCTCGACTCAGTACTTTGCTCTTTCGAGACACTGTATATATATATATATATATATATATATATATATATATATATATATATATATATATATATATATATATATATATATATATATATATATATATATATATATGCATATATATATATGCATATATATATATATATATGCATATATATATATATATATATATATATATATATATATATATATATATATATATATATATATATATATGCATATATATATATATATATATGCATATATATATATATATATATATATATATATATATATATATATATATATATATATATATATATATATATATATATATATATATATATATATATATATATATATATATATATATATATATGTGGAGAACAAATAAGTAAATGAAATTTCAACAGGTTTAGTAAAAAAATATTTACCTCTATAGTTTTGATGTGAACAATGTATACTATATTTATCAACCAAGTTATGTTATCTTTTAAGTTATTTCGTGTACTGCCAGGCGTCCTGGCATAGGGGTAGCGCGTCTTCCTCGTGATCTGGGCGTCCCGGGTTCGAGTCCCGGTTTGGGCATGGTTGTTCTATCTGTGAGATGTGTGAATGTGCCCTCCTGTAAAAAGGGGTTGTGCAAGCGAATGAGTGATGCGTGAGTGGCAAAGTCGTACTCTCGGCCCTAGTTGGCGCTGCTATAAAAAATAAGAGACGTCCCCCTCAGGCTTAAATCGCTGTCTTCGTAACAGTGGGCTTGTCAGTGGCAAGTGCCATAAGAAACAAACAAACAATTTCGTGTACTGATAGACATACAGAATAGTATTTTCGATCCCAGAAACCCAAAGCGTGGAGATCAATCAATAATTCGAATCGAATTGTTTGACAGTTATAATGATTTGTTTATGTACAACTCGTATATATAAATGTTTAAATACATCGATACAAAATTCGATGTAGTATCGAATTGATCATTTTTGAAATTTATTGCAAGGCAGGTTTTTAAATGATATTTAGTCTAGTCACATTGTCATAAAAAGTATCAAAATATATATAAAAAAATACATAACAACAATTTTATTGTCTTAAGATATTGAACTGATAATCCAAAATAATTGTTCACTAAGTTTGACTATGATCTATTACCGGACGAGGATCTGAATGGTGGATGCTTTAACACAGGTTTTTCACATTCAAAAAAAAGCTAATAAATTAAAAGGAAAATTTTAAATTAAGTATTAAGATCTGTGAAATGAATTATAAAAAAATATTGATGCGTTTATAGTTAGAGTTTAGTTTAGAGTTAAAGAATGAAAAATATTAAATATATTCAAAAATCTACAACTTAAAAAAATATTTTAAATTCCTTTTACTTTAATTTCTGGGAATGTTTTAAAATTCCTCTTTAGTAGATGCTATTTAGAAGGGAATAACTAGCAAAATTTTCAAGTCAATATCTGCATAGTGTTATAAAAAATTGAATTTTTCAATTTTTGAATTTTAATGTAGTCGTTAAAAAAGGAATGTAAGTAATATCAGTCAGAATCCTTGACCTGAAAAAAAATCATATTCTAAATGTGATTTTCTAAGATTTTGAATTGTGTATCATAATGAGTGATTTAAAAAAAAAGTCTTACTTTTTGGAAATTAATTTTCGAAAAACACAAAAAATAAACTAGTGCTTGGTAGCTGAACGATAATCTGAAAATATATTCAGGTCTAATAATTAAGACAATATATTGATTTAAATTTAAGATATCATTCATTCATTTAAATTCATTTTGTAAGTGGGCAATTTTTGAATTCTTAATTTAAAATTGTCTTCACAGGTTAACAGTTTTGTATTTAAATGCAATAAACAGGAGGTAAAACATCTCACATCCTTATCCAATAATATATCTATGTCCAAATTTAGGGCTCTAATTTGGAGAATCTTTATTTGGAATGGAATTTATTTATATGGAATTTATGGCATTCAAAAAGTGTGTAGTATAGAACTATTTTTGACTGCGTATTAGAAACAAAATCTCTATGAGGAAATTTGTAAGCTATAATCAAGGAATGTTCTTACAATTTAAATAAATTTGAGACAAAACATAATTTTCAGAGCTTTTTTTTTTCATTTCAATGTAATGAAACCTTGAGTACATTATTATGATGAAAAGCCATTAGAAGAATAACCGCACGAGATGCTAGTTATAATTTTAAAATTGCGACAGATGGCGTGCAGACGATTCTTGATCTGATTCAGACGATTTTTCTGATGTTCTGTTGCGTACAGTAAAAATATATGTTTATATATTATCCAAGACGTTCGATTGGTTTTAAAAAAGAAATTGCGAACGAAAAAATATTCCATTTTATAGCCGTAAAGATAATAATAAATATCAAATTTTCATGACAGTTGTTTCCATGGCAACCTTATGCTGATGGTATTCCATATATGTTTCATATAAATTTGACGACCTTGTACTTCTTTAATTAATCTGAATCATTAAAAAATCTCAGTATTTCTACACACTGTTAAAAAAATTGATTGCTTTGTTGAAAAAAAAAAAAAAAAAGACAATAAATTGTTGCGACCAATTTTATAAACAAAATATTATATAACAGAAATTTTTTAATTTTTATTATTGCTAATATTTATGGAGTTGGTTATAAATGGTGATTTCAAGTTCAGTATACAAAGTGTCAGGGAAAATATGTAAAACTAAAACAAAATAACATACGAATATACTATTACTTGTATACGCCACAGTTGTTAATATGGTTATAGGAAAATAAATAAAAGGCTAATCAGTAACGGGTAAAAACTCTTTATTTGGTGATATTTTATAATTGATTAAAAAGTGAACATATTACAATTTTCTAAATAGTCTATATTCATTCAAGTTCCGATGCAAATCCGAAAGCTCTAAATAACTTCCTCCGGACATCTAGAATGTATGGCTAGTTCAATGCATTCGAATTCCACATCTGAGACCCCTCAATAGCCATCAAGAAGAAACCTTTTCACTTTTTTACATTTTTAAAAAACAGAAATTACATAAGACGGGTTTATTTGGCGGTGCTAACAAAAAATTTCTGATAAGCCTTTATCATAAATAACAGAATAATAAATGAATGTAATTTAGTTATTTATATTAACATGCAGATAGGCGCATGAAGAGTAGGTATGAAACAGGTAAATAGGCGTCAAAATCTCGAATTCAATTTTTTAAACATTTTTTCCTTTTTGTATACTTCGTTTAAAAGAAGCAAATAGGCGTCAAAATCTCGAGTCCAATTTTTTAAAACATTTTTTTCTTTTTGTATACTTTGTTTAAAAGAAGCAATAAATAAATAAAAAATAAATAAGTAATGCAGAAACAGAAATTAAAGGTTGAAATTTAAAGTCAACAATTTTGCCATTATTTTCACAATGGGAAAAAAATTATGTGATTGAATAATTTAATAAAACAATGAAATTGAATTTTAGAGCAACAAAGAAAAATATTATTGCAAATATATTACAAAATTATTTTCTAAAATTAATTAAATATCACATGAAATCCAAACAGATATAATTAAAATAGCATATTAATACATAATTTGCCACCAATAAATCTGAATTGTGCCTTTAAATATAGGCAATAGCTCATTCAACTAAAATGACTTCAGATCTGTATATCACTTCAAATTTATTAATAAAACGAAAGTTATCTTCACAGTTTTATTAACTGTCTTTGGCGACCAGTTGGTTCATGGGAGATATTGGTTATATTTAATTTCAGATGAATTTGTTTCTTATTTAAAACATAAAGTTCATAATTCCATAGGCAAAGTATTTTGAAATTTCAATTTGTGATAGGCATTAAAGTTATATTATTTTAAAAGTCTTACATTAGTTTCGTAAATTACGTGTATGAACCTTTCTAATGAAGTCAGATCCCATGACGTCACATTGCTATTGAAAAAGTACAAACAATGTATCTTTTAACTACACGTTGTCTTTCGTAATGTCATAATTTTACTTTCTCATGTAATTAGCTCTGTGTGATAAACAGAATTTTTCATCCTAAACTACCAATAATGTAAAGAATATCTGATATTAAATACTTGATGGAGAAATTAAAATGATTTGAATTTCATTCCAACAACGAAAAGTATTATCAAAAATAACCCGAAAAATTATTAACAAAAATTTTTTAAGAATTCCAGGAAAATTTGAATTTAAATTATATTAGTATCATCATAGAGAAAACATTCTTTAATTAAGGTGTACGTACACACTAGAAGATTTTTTTTAATTTTAAAAATCCAGTTTTTTTTACAGTAAGTCATTAATATATGTTTAAACTCATTTCAGTGAGAAAAACCATATTACATTAATTATTAATTAATTAATTAATATTTAATGAGCTTATTAGTCTATTTTTTGAAACATGATATCTTAAACTCTAATTTGTACAGACACACAATTCTAGTTGTAAATAATGCCTAATATGAGTCTTCATGTTGTCTGCCTCCATCAAGTTATAAAAATATATAGTCTTTTTTAAACAATTTTTTCATCAACGATGAATAGAAAAAGCGAGATTTTTTCAGTAATTTTAACTTTTAAATAGCTATTAAAAATTTATTTCTGTAATATATAACTTTGATTGGGGCACAAAACATCCGCTATTTCATACAAATTATTTTGATATATAAATAACTGTATTTGGTTCATTTCTTATTGAGTTATGATTGTTTGAATAAAGCAACATAGTGGGAAAATATCATTCTTCATAAAATGAGTTTTAAAAAAACCGTAACTAGAGTTTTTAATGAAAGCACCTCAAGAAAAATAATTATAACTCGAGAAATATTTCGAATATTGACAGTATCGTTTGAAAGCTAAAGGATCAGAGAGCATTATTAAGCAATTAAAAAAAATTCCATATTTTGAACGATTTTCGAAGTTTCAAGTGTGTATATACACCTTAAAAGGATTAGAAATTAGCTTTTCATTCCACAAATTTTTAACTCCAAAATTATGCACATTCTTAATGAATTAAAATTTTAGTTTCAAACGTATCAATCACACCTGGGTGCACATTATCACTGTCAAAATTATATTCGTATAGAAACTCTAGGTATAAAGGATATAGAAGTCTAGACCTACAGAATTCTATGTCTATTTAATAGAATAGTTAGTAAGAATTCTAACATGCATTCTATGATACGCACGCGCACACACATATACACATTATCCTTCATTAGCAATAACGCCATTGTTTCCCTTTTCAAGTTGCACTTCCTGTTTGATTTCAACTAGTTATTGATGATTTACCATGATGATTAAGCTAAAAGTTAAGGCATCAGTGTGATTTATCTATATTTCGACCGTCAAACTGAATCAATATAAATGCATGATATTCAAATATCCTTGTCAAAATTTAAATATCTGATCTTACTTTAAAAAAATCAACTAACTAGATAAATAAAGACCGAAAGAAATTGATTGTTTTTCTGTTAAATTGACAAAATTGTCCAGTTAAATATTTTAAACTAAAGAATGCGATTTCCTATCTTAAACCGAAATAGGAAATCGCAAAGTTTGCCATAAAAATTTCTTTTTTAATCTTAAAAATTCAATTACACTTTGCCAATTATATTTTATCGCATACAGAGAAAAATATTGTAATAATTAAAAAATTCTCTACATTTCAAACCTCATCCACACATTTCGGCATTATATATATCTGTCTGTGAAAAAGATAATTTAAAACTGTTTTGAGCTAGATGAATTTTGATATGTAATCTTTATAGTAAATTCGTTGATTTCTATCAAATTTTGAGTGAAATTCTGTTCAGAGGAAGTCTATCTATTGTGTTTTCCGAATATTTCAGAGGATATATGCAAAACGAAGTGGTTTAGTCGGATAAAATTTGATTCACAGAGATTCAATATCGAAAGTGTACACATCTATTAATGAACTAATAAATTTAAGGGTTTACTTTCTATAGAATTATATTTCCGTAAGCAATTGCACGATAACCCAATAAATAAATAAATCTATGAAATCTGGTATGTGATTTTCTAACTACGATTGTAATTTTGTATCAAAATTTGGTGTCATTTGGTTAACAACAATACGCCAAAAGCACGAATTCAGTTTATTATTTTGCTGAATGCCAGAGAATAATCACCAAAATTCGCTAAGACCCACATGATAGATTCAGTAAAATTGCTAGATTCAGGTGAAATATCAATATTTGTTAATTATTGTTAATTGAAATGAGAAATGTATTAGAAAGAAATCATATAAATATAAAATATATAAATTTTATTTAGTGCAAGTCGTTTTTAAATCTATTATTAAGATTTGTAATATTGTTTCCCAGAGCAGCAATTCTCCTCGTAAAGAAGGTGGTTTCCAAATAGTTCTGATAGATAACACTTAATAACACACCACACCTCCGTTTCTAGAGCTGATATGGCCCCTTTCCGGATTGGTACAGATGTAGGTGGACTTGACCCCCAGCATCTTGTTGCCAATTTGGCGACTTAGTTCCTGGAAGCTCAGAAGGAATACGAATACACCAGCCATGGACCACCGAATTGTATGTTTTCTAATTTATTATACGTACTAATTCAAATCAAATCAAACACTGCACATTCCCGAGTATTCGATCTAATGTGGCGGAAGTACTGGTCGGATATCAAAAAAGTAGAATACGCCAATGTTTTAGAAATTTCTTTGCCCACCATTAACAGAAGACAAAATTATTTTTTACCAAAATTCTCTGTTATAATACGTATTTTCTCACTTCTAATTGAGTCTAAGCCCTCTATTTATCTCAAGTCACGTAGAATGTGAATTCGGCCATGGCCGGGAACAGTATGAAACATATAAGCAGCAAAAATATTATGCTTATGAAGTTCTATAAGACTTTTGCTTGTTAATTACTCATCTCCAATTGTCAACAAATGTTTTATTTGTACTTTTAAATGAAGCGAAATCTCAATTACTATTATAATTGTTTTCTAGGTTCAGCAAAAAGGAAAAATGAAATGTATAAATAAATGTATAATTTTTTATATGTAGCTGAAGATTCAGTTATACATATATAGAATATTTATATAAATGTGTGTGGATTTTTAGAAATTTCAAACTCTTCAAGTATTACATAATAAATAAAGTTTAAATAAATTTTTTATAAATTACTTTGTGTCAATATTATTTATTCTTCTAAATTATAAGTCATAGTTTCAGGATTTTGCTTGGGTGTATAAGTCATTACAGAAAATTCAGTAAAAAATTTCAAGTAAATTATTATTTTACTTTGTATTTCTAAAATATTATTTAATGAAGGTCTTTGTAAATAAATTGTTTTGCATAGTTGTTTTTCTTTTCTCCTAAAAATAAAGAGGGGAAAATAATAATTAAAAAAATATTTGTCTAAAGAAATTTTGTATAATTGAAAGTAGTGTTTACATTTTTAGGTATGGAGTTTTTGTGAAATATTCAGAGTTAATCATAGATCAAATTTGGTTCTTGTGCCATGAAACAAAACCAAACTAATCATAGATTTAAAAAAAAAAAAATTAGAAATTTGAAGTAAATTGTTAATTTGTGCTTGTAAAATGTTATCAATTGGACATTAGCTAACACTAACATTTGTAATAAGGTATAAAATTTCTACACCATAAAGTAACTTTGTAAGTTAATAATAATAAAGTAACTTTGTAAGTTAATAATAAGATTTCGTATAAGTGAAAGAAGTGTTGTATTTTTGTGCATGGAATTTTTGTGAAACATATTTTTCAAATATTCAGAGTTAATCATAGATCAAATTTGGTTATTTTGCCACAAATCTAAACCTCACTAAACATAAATTATGAAAATATTAGAAATTTGAAGTAAGTTATTAAATAAGAAGTAAGTTTGTGCTTGTAAATTGTTGTTTATTGAATATTAGCTAACACTAACATTTATAATGAGGTTTAAAATTAATGCAATATGAAGTAACTCTGTAAATTAATAGTAAATAAAATTTCCTGTAATGGGAAGAAGTGTTCCATGTTTGGGTATGGAATTTTTGTGAAATATTCAGTGTTAATCATTAATTAAATTTGGTTCTTTTGCTACAAAACCAAACAACTAAATATAGATCAAGAAAATAATAGAAATTTGAAGTAAATTATTAATTTGTGCTTGTAAAATGTTGTATGTTGGACATCAACCGACACTAACATTTATAATGTGTAAAATTTCTACAACTTGAAGAAACTTTACATGTCAATAGTAAATATAAGGAATTTTGTAGAATTGAAAGAAGTGCTGCATTTTTGTGTATGGAATTTTTGAGAAATATTCAGTGTTAATCAAAGATCAAATTTAATTCTTGTGCCATAAAACCAAACTAATCATAGATAATAAAAAAAATATTAGAAATTTGAAGTAAATTATTATTTTGTGCTTGTAAAATGTTATCTATTGGACATTAGCAAACACTAAAATTTATAATGAGGTATAAAATTTCTTCATGAAGTAATTTTGTAAAATCAATAGTAAATAGAATCAGTAAAATTGAAAGAAGCGTTACATTTTTCTATATGGAATTTTTATGAAACATATTTGTGAAATACTCGGGGTTTAACATTGATCAAATTTTGTTATTTTGCTACGAATCTAAACCTCACTAAACATAAATTATGAAAATATTAGAAATTTGAAGTAACTTATTAATTTGTGCTTGTAAAATATTTTCTATTGAAGAAACATATAATAGGAATTATATAATTTAGTGTTTTAAACTATTTTTAACCAATGCATTAAATTTTAGGGTGTTAAAATAGGAATTTGTGTTTTATTCATTATTCTTTAGGAATTATTTGTTTATTGCTCACATTAAGCAATATAAAAGTGTGTATAGTAAAAAAAAAAAAAAAATTAAAATAAGAATTACATATTTTTCTGTTTTGAATTTTTATAAAATAGCTTTTAAAAACAAATGATATAGGCAATATATATAATACATCTACTTTTAAATTTCTAATATCAGTTAAAATCATACTGATTAATTATATAATTGAAACTATGATTATGTTAACATTTCTTCCCATGCATTAAACAATAAAAATAAATAGGAAATATCAATGAAGGAAATAAATCTTATATGTAGATAGATGTTCAGGGGATCAAATTTAAAATTATTTCAGATAATTTTAACATTTGTTTATTTTTTTTAAAGAGCAGTAAAAAAATGTCATTTAAACATTTTATAGGGTAAAATTGTGGTAAAATCTATGCTATAATAATAGTTAAAAAAAGTTGGAAGAATTGTTAGAATGACATTTTCCATGAATTTTTATCGAAAACAAGTATTTTATGGAATTTTAAATTTATCAAAATAAATAACAAACACTATTAATAGGTAAAAAAGAAAAGTAAACTATTCAAAATATCTCGTATTTTCAGCCTTTTGACAAAATTTTGAAAATATGATAGTTTTAAATATTATGACACTAGTTTCTAGAGTTTGAGAAAATTGAATAACCATTAAACTAATATTTCAATTTGACACCAGCAAGTGTTCAGAAATAAATTGCCTATTGATTTGCATTTGGTTGCCCATTGCTAAAATATATGGGGAAATGATTGGTATTGGGTCTCCCATTGCTAAAACACATGGGGAAATGATTGGTATTGGGTCGCCGATTGTTAAAACACATGGGGAAATGATTGGTATTGGGTCGCCGATTGTTAAAACACATCGGGAAATGATTGGTATTGGGTCGCCCATTGATAAAACAGGTCGCGAAATGCTTGGTATAACGTCGCCCGTGATAATAACAAGTCGCCAAAGGATCGGCAAATTCGTCGAAAACAAGTCGGGGCGACCATCGCTCGGCGAACATCCGGGGGACATGACCAATGTCGGGGCGAGATCGCCTCCGATCTCGCCCCAATCTCGCTCGTTCCGTGGGGCAATGGTTGGCCAACGATCTTTTGCTGCTTGGGTTATGCCATCTGAAATTCTTCCAATCATAGGAGCATGTGGATTATCAACTCTGGAAGACTTTAGTTACTTGGTTTCTTTTACAGAGTATGGTAAACAACATATTTGCTGCCTCCTGTCTGTTCACTGATCAAAGAGAGGGAACTGCAACATTACACCAATTTGTGGATTATGGAGAACTCTTATGTAATGAAGACATGAACTCAATGCTATTTCGATATAAATCTTTCGCCATCATTGTTAGAAACCACCTTATTGGACCATTCCCTCGTCTGGGAAGAAGGGCATACTTGACCTTCTTACAGTAAGTTCTGAGAGAATTTATAAAGAAGCACATGTTTTTCAATCATTTTATTCTCAATGTTGTTGGACATAAAGGCTTGACTCAAGTCAGTCGCTCATTGTGGTTCTAATATGATGGATTCGCTCCAATTGATCATTGAGTATGGTTCACATTACACTACTGATATATGTCAATATCTAGATATGTAAATATTAAATATATGTAAAATATATGTAAATATCAAATATATGTAAAATATATGTAAATATCAAATATATGTAAAATATATGTAAATATCAAATTTAAATAACTTTGGATTTGGCGAGGTTGTCCTGTTCATTGACCTTCTAGATCGTTAGAAATACTATGACCGGACTTGAGCTGGGATCCAATGAAGACATTAGTATGAGAGATTCCTACTGATTCAGTTGAAGATCTTATCCCCTACAGTTGTCGGGAAGATGGGAAATACGCCAGGAATCTGTCAGAATTTTAAGAATTTCATGCAATGCAGCTATGAAACCTGTGCGACTACTTCTCGTCAAAATTTCACAAGCCTTCTATAGCATGTAGTTTTCTGGCAATGTAAAATCCGTCATTAAAATAATTTTTCTTACACTACAGTTCTACCGTTTCAGTTCTTCCCTTTGCTACTATTAACTTGGCACTGTTCGTTTCAGTATTCTGAGACGACAACTTTTCGACGATTCTGTCTCGTTAAGGGGAGAGACGAGGGAGAATGAGCGCATTTCCGGAATTCTTCCTTATTCTTTGATCTTGATTTTCGCTCTTATAAAATAATTTTTTGTTCAATTTTTTTCACGTGTATGTGAGTATCTTGTCGTTTCTGACCGTATTATTTTAACTCCGTCCGCGAGCAATCCGAGTTTATTGTTAAATGTAAACATCTCCTCCTTCTATCTTTCCTCTCACCCTTATTTTGACTAATTAAACCAATCCTAAAGCAATCTGCAAAAGGGCGGAGGATTTTAGAATCCGTTGTCAAAAAATAGGTCCGTTGGCTTATTGTTCGATTCGTGAGAAGGCCTTGTTGTGGTTTCAGCAGTACTGTCACGTGTACTTAACTGGCTTTACTTTACATATACTGGCTTTACTTTAAATGCAATAAAACTATGAAAAATATTGTATTTTAACTGTGACTAACCCTATTTGATGACAATGCTCCAATCATGATTAACACAAATGTGGTTCAAATTCTGCTTGAAGCAACCAAAGGTGTAAAACAAAAAAAGAAGGAAAAAAAAAGGTGGGGGATGAATATGAATCATAAACAATATTTTGTGTCAAAATTATTTTTTTTCCTTTACATGCCACGAATTTTTGTCCTTCCTAATCGCCATTTTAAACTTGATCCACTTTCTTCACGCGATTTTCAAACAACCCCTAATATTAAATTGTCTCATAAGAAAATATAATGTTCAATGTTCGTTCGTTTACGTTTCATTTTGATTCTATAGAAACTCTTATTCTAAATAAAATTGTTTTTTCCTTTTCGAAATTCTTATAGAAGTCTAGATCTTATTTCTGGTAGAAGAATTTTAATAGTAGCACAACTTTCTTGCAATTTAGGCAATATGTGCAGAGAATTAACAAATGCCGGTGCAGAATTCACCTTCTATTTATTCAAAGAATAACAGTAGAAGTAGGTGACATTTCTCATACTTAATACATAGAAATAAACACCATTTGTGTTAAAGCGCCATCTGTAGATTAATTTTGAATCTAAATTGTTTTATTTAATAAAAGACACAGGCAAGGTCGTGATGCTTCGAAGTTCCGCGGTGTGACAAAGTGGTCACGAGCACTTTCTTATCATAATTTGGAATAACAATTATAATTTGTAGTTTCGGGAAAGATTAAAATTAATTTTAACTAGTTTAGCCGAGAGCATAAATGTAGTATAATTTAATAAAGGGTCACATCATTTGAATTATCTTAACTCAAAATTTTTATCCCATTTGGACCAATGGAACTCCTTCTAGAATCCTCTGAAATGGGGAACTTATTTCTTGCTTTCAAATATGTAGAAATTTAAGAAAATAATTTACATTATTGTTAAAGGTAAAATGAACCTTTATAAACTTTTTTTCAAAAATAAAAAGAAAAAGAAATTATATTACCAAAAGAATAAAACCAAATGCAGTTTTTAGAATTTCCTGGAGATGATCATTTTTACACAGTGTTGCCAATAACTTTTTCTATTCTTTTATTCATTCAGTTATTAAACTAGTATTCCTCGGTTTATTAAATTTTGATCCACGTGCATTTAATTATTTTTAAAATAAAAAATGTAAACGCTGAAGTTATTATTAGTTTTTTTAATGTGGCAGTTTGGCCAATTATTTTCGATATCAAAAATCCCATTCCCTTAAAAAACATAAAGTTTTCATGTGATAAGTTTTCTTGTAAATTGTCGAGATATGTCTAATTTATTTTATCAGTTATGCCTTTCATAACTTTCTGACCCTATTTTAATGACTAAGTTCATCTTTAGAACTACTTAACTAAGTGTGCATCATTTCAAGAGCTAAGGGTTTCTTTAATGTAGGTAATAAATCTTTTGCATTTTGAAATCATTTCAACAGAATTTCATCAGTTCTAAATTGAAAGATAAGATTCTGATAATTTCTGAAAAGGCAAAAAGTTGAAAATGTAAGCAAACTTGATATCATTGATTATGTTTATAAGAGTCAAACACTTGAGATCTGAAAAATATATGTTGATTTGTAAGCTGGTGTTTAACGTATAAATTTATTTACTTTGCTGCTCTGAAGATGTAAGTAGCTCATTTTTTTAGTTCCTAAATTTTTGAGGCAATTTCTCTAATCGTTTTTAACCTTATATTGTGCAGTGACGAAGATTCGACATATTATACTGTCTTTTTAAAAATCTTTTCATAATTAATTAATAATGTAAATTATTTATTACTTTTTTCATATCTATGTACAATAAAAAATTTTAAAAAAGGAAATAAAGGAGATGTGAACTTATAGTCCAAACCAGGGATACATAATAATATTTCAAGTTTTTTTTTTATCCTTATTTTATTCTTAAAATTCGTTGGATTCAAATGTAGAAATAATAATGTATGCTATAAAAATTATTTAATATCGTCGTAACTTACGTGAGTATAAATACAGTAATTAAATAATGAAGAGCATTGTAGTAAAATATGATTAAATGTTTTTAAGTATTTATGGAAAGTAGATGAAAATAAAATTGGTGCCATTAAAATTCTTAATCTTTTTAGTTTTAAAATAGTGCTGAAATGAGTTTTGTATAATAATATTCCATAAAATTATTTAGGAAAACATTTAAAATCTGATTAATTTTTTAATTAGCTGAGACGTCTCTCCTAAAACGACTCAAACGTAGAAAGTCGTTATTCAATTATTATCATTCTTGGTAAACGACGTCAATGGATTAATTATTTATTTAGCATCTAATAAAATTTTTAAAAGACTCTTTCTGATTGAACAATTATTACCTATGAAGACTTACGAGCTGCATTTTATAGATTTAGATCTAACACTCTGTCTAGTAGACCATTTCGAAAGTTTCTTCATCATGTTTGTCATAATTTATAGAAAGTGCGAGAGCAATAAATTTTGATGTTGAAAATGATTCTTTTATAAATGATTTTTATTAATATAATGATATTCAGAATATAATATTTTGTCAATTATTATATCGTCAAAAGAAAATTTTTAAAATATTTTTTCTGAGATATTCATTATAATTTTATTGTTTTTCGCGATTTTCTTTTGAAATCCATATTTTACGTCAAAAATTATTTTCTACTTTTCAATAAACTAATAATAGCATATTTCTTTAAAATCTTTCATTTTATTATTTTCATCTCTTTTTATAATAACTATAAGGCATATTGTTATAATGTATATTACATAATCAGAATAATATTTTCTGTTTTTAATTAATTTTTAAAAACTATTTTAAACCTATAACAATAAAGACATATAAATTTGAAAAAATGTTTTTTTTTTTTTTTTTTTTGAGGGATAGGGGTCATAGTTATAAAGATTCATCATAATCTTAAGATAACTTTTTTTTTCTCCAGTTTTTCAGTATTTTCTGTTTGTATCCATGCTGTATGTTTCCATAAAGAATTAAAAAAAATTGCCATTCACCGTCAAACGAAGTATTAAAAATTTAATTATTTTGTTTATCTTTTGTAAGTTTAATTTTTTCTTGCTGAATATGCTATGTATTTTATCGTCAATCATTTAATTAATGAAATGTAAATACATAGTTTGTGGCATGATTGTTTTAATGAAACATCTATTCTTTCATTTAAGTTGATAATGGTCTTTTGTAAATTTACTAAATTAAAAAATTGCTAAAGAAAATATGGCAACACTTAATACACTAGAACATTTGAAGATTTTTTAAAAAATTTTAACTTTAAAAATCCATTTTTTTCATAGTTGGTCATTAATATATATTTAAACTCATTTCATTGAGAAAAAAACCATATTATAATAATTATTAATTAATTAATTAATATTTAACGAGCTAATTAGTATATTTTTAAACATAAGATCTTAGATTCTAATTTGTACAGACACACACTTCTAGTTGGAAATTATACCCAATATTAGTCTTCATGTTTTCTGCCTCAATCAAATTATAAAAATATGCAGTTTTTTTAAAACAATTTTTTCATCAATGATAAATAGAAAAAACGAGATTTTTTCTGTAATTTTAAATTTAAATTGCTATTAAAAATTTATTTCTATAAATATAATTTTGATTGAGGAGCGAAACATCCACTGTTTCATACAGATTATTTTGATATATAAATAATTGTATTTGGTTAATTTCTTGTTGCGTTATGATTGTTTGAATGAAGCAACATAGTGGAAAATATCATTCTTCATAAAATGAGTTAAAAAAAAACGAAATTAGAGATTTCAGTGGAAGTATCTCAAGAAAAATAATTACAACTCAAGAATATTCCAAATATTGATAACATTTTGGTATCGTTTGAAAACTAAAGGATCAGAGAACATTTTGAAGCAATAAAAAATCATTCGATATTTCGAACGATTTTCGAAGAGTCAAGTGTGTACGTGCACCTTAATTAAAATTTGATTAAATTTTAGAGAATGCAATATTTTTATTTTTTAATCATTTAGGCAATATTGGCTTGTGTGCAGTGCGGGCTTCCTGATACTTCTATCAGGAATCAGTCTATCGAATGGGCAAGAAATATGTCGAAAGAATGAAAAGTCTCTTACTTTACTGGATATGGCTACAGAATTCATCGCTGCAGCAAAGCTTCATTTTCCCATTAACTGTAAGTACTAAGAACAGTAATTTTTCCCGAAAAATAAGTAAGTAAAAGAGTAAGAAATTTTTCCAGAAAAAAAGTAAATAAAAAGGTAAGTAATTTCTCCAGAAAAGATTGTACGAAAGAATGGTATCTATTTCTTTATTTATTGATATATTTTTTTTGAGTGGTTAATCTTTAACTGTGGTTGTGACTTTTTTTTGCCATTTTTTTGGTTTCCTGTATAATTTACAATCCATGTTCACACCCATACTATTTTAAAAGCAGAGTAATTCAAATTTTCTTAAACATTCAATCAAATATTCAAAATCTAGTATTTAGATTTTACGCTTTGATCATATATCATTAACAAGTAATAAAAAAATAGGCTTTCGTTTTAGATGAAAGGCTGGAAGAAAAAAAATTGAAGTTTGTCAAGGCTTTAAGAAAGTATCAATTGACACATTTTGTATAGACTGGCTTTGAAATCGATACGATAAATATATCATTTTCAATAAAAATGTATTAAAATATCAAGTGAAATAAAATGTTAATCAATGAGCTCAAATCAAAATCAATAATTTAAAAGATTTGCTGTTTGTCAACTGGATGAATTTAAATTTAGAAGGCGCTATAATGAGACAAAATGAAACTAAATAGTAAAAGACATGGCATCAATGTTTAGTACAATATTGAAAGGAAAATTATTTCGCTGAATAAAGAAAAATTACTTACAATTAAAAGTTATTTATACTATGAAGTAACGGCAAAATTGAAAATGCCCGAAGATAAACACTGTAACTGTGTAAAAAGTGCGAGAGTGATTGATTTGATTTATATAATAAAATATGTTTTATATCTCAGCTAAAGAAAGGAATTATTACAAATAATGCTTAACCCTTTCACCGTCCTCTCCTGTCCGCGAAAATTTACGTTTTTCCGCTATTTTCCGCCGCATTATAAGAAACAAAAATACAAACCCAAACAAGTAAACATTTACAAAGGGTTTTGAACTTTTAAAAGTTTTACAATGTAAAAGAATGCTTGAAGCGCGTTACGGCCGCCCTGCAGAAGTTTCACTTGAAGTTAGACGCATTACGGACAACGAATAGTTAAATAAATCTTGAAAAAGTTAGAGAATATTGCATTAGGTGCTCAGAAATTAAACTGATGTCAGTAAAAAAATCAATTTATTGCTTTTTAAGATGGCGCAAAAGTTATTAAAATGCAATGCTTTGTTCTGAACCATGGCGGAAAAAACCCTTTAAATTTTCACATCCCTTTCGGCTCCTTTAAGCAAAATATAACCAAATAAAAGTAGATACTTCGTTTTAATCTATGTCAGTCCAGACTCTGATGCACCATTCACTTAATTTTTATAGCTGTTATGATAAATACTGTACTCTGGAAACTTGAAAAGAGAATCTTTTTGAGATTCCTGAAACATTTAATTTATTCAACATTTGACAACTACAAACATATTATAAAGAAAATAAATAAAAACATAAATTTTATACACAACTTAGAGGCTCTTGTTGTATTTATTAATTCGCTTTGCTTTTTTTTCATTTTTTAGGAAACCTTTATAGAGGGGGGGGATAGTACATTTTTAATAAATATGTTATTAATGTAAGAATACTTAGGATATTTTTATTAGCTGATTAATCACTCATTGATATTATTATTTTTCTAAAATATCGTAAAATATACCATAATGAATTATATATATAAATTTTGAATAAAAATTAAAAAAAAAAAAAGAATAAGGCAAGAACCAGCTAATGTTCGATGCCCGCACTTCTCCCCGAATAACCAAATAACCAAAAAGTTAAAACAAATGAAACTTCTGTAATTTTAATGAATTATTGTTCAATCATTTAAAATTTGGAATTTTTGAAGTATTTGGAAGTTTATTAATATACCTATGATATGTATAATAATAAGCTAAAATATAAATCAAACTTTAAAAAAAAATAAACATGTACTATGATATCATGCAGTTTAAGATATCACATTTTGAACCATGTCGTTAAGGAATGGTTCTTGGAATGATATACTAAAAATGTTTAGCCTTGCTTTAACATAAAAAATTACGTTTTGTGTCATTCCTTCACTATTGAAAGTTATTTAATGAGTTTTAATCTGTGTAAATAAAGGGTCACTTAAATACTACTTGCTTTAATTCACCGCTTTCTCTTACAGTTGACAACAGCACGACTTCAAATCAGTTTGATTATGGAGACGCGGTTAAATCTTTTACTTATTTAGAATGTACCCAGAAACTCATCGAAAGAGCAAAGGAAAATTTAACAGCATGTGAGTATGAAATTTAATGCGTTAAAGTAAAATAATTTAGAATTATGTTTAGTAAAATTCGAAGCGGGAATGTCTTAATTCATTTTAATTATTAAAATTTCCGAACATGCTGAAAGATCCATTTATGATCAAAACTCAACATTATTTAATTCTTTTATTCAATATATTGCGAGATTTCTTATTTTTGGAAGATATATTTGTAATTCATGAAAATAATTATTTCCATGGCATCTCTCTATCCATAATATTACGAAACCGTATTGTAGCTCCCCAGCTCAGTTAGTTTGATTGTAAGAAAGAAAGTTTTGCGGATAACTTTGTTGGATTGTGGCTTCTGACTTGGCGGCCATTTGGGGAAAAATAGAGGATACTAGAATAGTGTTGGGACTAATAATAATAGTTTTGGTAATAAGACTAATAGGAGGAGAATCAGGCTGATTCTTTGAGAACCTTTTGAGCTCTACTCCCAAAACTTTAAAAGACAGACAGGTTAAACCAAAGTCAATCACATAGTGAGTCAGACTTGAGTCAAGGACGAATAAGTAGAACTCAAGCAATTAGTAGATTGAGTATTGAGTGGTATGTTGAATAGCCTGTTGTGTAGTAGTGAGTCTGCATTTGAGTACAACTACAGTGAGAAGACAGTGGAGAATTGCAGACATTTGGAGAGACTTTAGTGAATAGGTGCGTAGATTTTCTCTTCCTGTTGAGTTCTGTCTGGTCATTTTGTGTGTTGTTGTTTACAACCGATTACTACTGGCGGGCTGCTTTTTGTTCTAAGTTTGCTGCTGTGTGTCGCCCATGATAATTGTGTTAACCATTAATAAATTATTGCTCACGTTAAGTGAATCGAACGTTTATGCTTGGAGATTTTGATTAGATGGAAAGAGTCTGGGGAACAGTATGGGAACACAGCTTTAAGTAAAGCTCCAAAAATCGGACAAAGTCAATGTTACAAATGAATTGTACCCAAAAAAAATCTTCATATACAAAAGCCAATCCTTCTTATGCATGCAAGAGTTGAAAAAACTCTTGTTTTATTTCCTCATTTCTTGTCATTCAACACGAGTCGCTTGTTTGAAAGTTGCGATTGTGCGATTGTATGTTTTTTCTGTAGGTAATTTATAATTTTGATAATTACTTTAA
Source organism: Argiope bruennichi (assembly GCF_947563725.1). Classification (NCBI taxonomy): domain Eukaryota; kingdom Metazoa; phylum Arthropoda; class Arachnida; order Araneae; family Araneidae; genus Argiope; species Argiope bruennichi. The sequence continues at coordinate 114,643,471 of NC_079156.1, forward strand.
GTTTAAACCCTTTTTAAATTATGGAGAGATAAGATAGGGTTGACTTAGATAAAGAAATTTTGTTTTCAGACTTTTGACTAGAATTTTTGTATCAAATTTTGGTTTCGATTTTTCGACCAAAAACATACGAATGCATGCTTATTTTTTTACTACACTACGATATAAAAACGTTGTTGTGCGGGGGTATGGGAAAATAAATAAAGAAAGAAAGAAAGAAACGGAGTATTTTTTGTTTTCGGGGTTCTGCTCAAAGTTCACAACTTTTATAGGAGGGAGTTGAATATGGAGTATGCAAGAACATTTGGGAGAGACTTTTCCCACTTGTTTAAATAAAATAAACAAGAAATTCATAGTATAATTGAATAAAAAAATGATGTCAATTGTTTTACTTAAAACACATTTCAGTATCAAGTACAAATTTCCGAAGTTAAACTTTCTGCTATAAATTCAATTATTATAAAAATGGCACTGAAATAAATATAACAGTCTTCTGAAAACAATTTTCCTAAAAAGAAAAACTCTAGAATTTTGAGCACTTTCCAAATTTCTTTTTTATATTTGAAAAGATGAATTTGATTTGAGATAAATCATATTCTGTAAACAATTGATAAAAGGAATTTTAGATTAACAAATGATGAAAATCAACAGCAGCGATCCCTTAACAATTATTCTTATTTGCAGACAACAGTTGCGGAGACAGACCACGTGATTGTTCTGAAGTTTTGGCAAGTGGACACAAACTCAGTGGCGTATATACCATATACCCCACCAGTCGGCACACAGTGGCAAAATCAGTAGATGTTTATTGTGATATGGACACTGACGGTGGAGGATGGACGGTCAGTTGCAACACTTTCTCTCTATAGAACCTAATTTCTTCTCTAGAATGAAAATAGTGGGTTTATGGGAAAGCAATTAACCAATGATTTTCATCAGTCAGGATTATTGACAACCCTACAATGCATCGTGTAACCATTTTTCTACACTTTTTTATTTAAATTTAAAAGCTTCATGTGATTGTTCCTAACTGTATCAATGAGTGTTTGAAATACTTTTGCAAATACTTTCCATAAACAGTTGCAGAGAAGGCCGATATGAGGCAATAACGATTCTATAATTAGATTTAAACTGGAAACTTGGAAAAGTACCAAGTTGTCTGTTGTATGAATAGTTCTACCTTTAGAATTACTATTAAAATATTCTTACTTTCGCATTATAAAAAATTATATTGGTAAAAAGTGACTTTTATTTTTATTACAAATTTCTTATAATGTGATTTGTATGGCTGGGATATTATTTAATTCATAATGTAGCCATTTAGCACATTATTTTTTAAATTTTTTAAACCAAAATAATTAAAAACGTTTTTAAAATAATTTTCTTAAATTATTTGCTACTATTCAAAACACATACTCACAAATATATATATTAGAAAAAATAAAAAAGTCATGCATTCTAGGGGGGGGGGGGAGAATTTTCTTAAAAGCGAAAGAAGAATAATTTCTAAATTTTGAGTCAAAGTGTATAGTTTAACATATTGTTTTTATTTTTTATTATGCTTGAAATTGTTTCAAAAAGTGAAGTTAGTTTATAAAGTATTAACTATGGTAAGTCAGTGTATATTATGAAAAAACAATTACAAATAGACATGACTCAATTTCTTAAATATATTTCAGAATTAATTAACTGGAAGCAAATATTGGAGTTTCATTATGCTGCTTTTTAGCTGATAATTATTCGTATTCTTTTAAAAAAATTTATTCTAATTTATTAGATTTTTGTTTATAACGCCACTTTTAAAAAAGGTATTTTACAAAACAATCCGGGCATTGCCAGTACATCTTTAGATGGGCAATTCATATTTATTTCGTGTACTTAGGGTGAGGTTCTAAAGATTTGGATCAAATTTAATATTTAGATAAGATTTTGCTTTTTAAGTTTATCTATATAGGTGTATTTCCTAAAAAAATGCGATTTCACACACACACACACACACACACACACACACACACACACACACACACACACACACACACACACACACACACACACACACACTTATTTTATAACTAACTATTAGAATAAGTTTATCCAACTTCCGCTTCGAAGTGTGAGCAGTGCACTAGAGTGGTCAGAACTAGAAATGACGAATATTTTACGAGCGGTTATTACGTAACTAATATCAAAAAGTCACAAATACCAGTGATCAATACTTTTCAAAGAGGGTTGTGATTCAAACCTTTGATACGACCTTACTGGTGATATTCCGGTTACAGGTCTTGGATCACGATACAAAGTAACAATCAATGCTATCTGTCCGATGGAAGCTCTCGAACAAGAGTTCAATCATGCACAGGGAAAGTCCCTTACCCACTTAAGTGAACGGACCGGTTATTCTTGGAATTATCGTATCATTGAATTGCATATCACTGAAACTTATCGGAGCGGTGACTTCACTGGAAAGTGTGATCCTTCACTGCAAAGTGCGAAGTCACCACTCCATGGGAGTGACCTTGACTTTAATATATTCGCATTTGGCGATGCGCTATTCCATAAAGATGATTTTTAATTTCTTGCGACATTACTGTGATTGCACATATTCTATTTATTGCTGGCGCCATCTATTGTTAGAATGGAGAACTAAAGTAAAGATTTTAAAGAAATGACATATATATTTAATTCAAATTTTTCAGAAAATGCTTTACTCTAATAAAGAAATTAAATAAATAGTTTAAAAAAATGAAATTTAAGAATTAAGCTGAAATAGATAAATTAATTCAAACACACGTTACTTAAATTAAGTATTAATTACAATTAATTTTATATTTAATACTAATTTATTTTTAATTAATAATATGATTGAAATAACAGATATTTGGAACAAATATCTGTTATTAACATTAGAATAACATTAGAAATAACATTAGAAAAATTATTTGTTATTCAAAAAATCGTGGATTATCCATTTCTAGTCAGAACAGCTTGGCTAACTGGTATGTTGCGGGTCCTCGGGTGCGAGTAGAGCGTTTTGCCTTATTTTTTAATGATGTATTTATCTATACTTATAATAAAGCTCAATGTGTGTGTGTGTGTTGGCGCTCTACAGGCCAGGTCATTTGACATACAGCTATCAAATTTGGTACATGTATACCTTAGAAGTCGGGAATGTGCACCTGGGTTCCCTTTTTTTGAAATTTTAATTATTAATTAAAAACTAACGTTCCCGCCAAAAAAGTCTTCCATTTTCCCCACCACCAACTTTTTCGCCAAAAAAATCTTCCATTTCCCCCACCGCCAAATGAGTAAGGCTTCAGTTTTTTTTTCTCCCAACAGTAATGAGGCTAGGGTTAACATTTTTTGGCGGATTATTTCAAATGATTCTGTTTATTTTCTTAATGTTTTATGCATTTAAAATTAAACATTGTTAATGAATCGATCTTTCAGATTCATTCTGAAGTACTTTTGAATTAAAATAATACACAATAAAGGAAATTAAAAAAGTCTAATCTGCATAGCGTTACCCCAACTGGCGTAGAAAAATTCACGCATGCGCAGTGTTCTGATTGTTGGCATGGCAACCATTATCAACGGACGATTTAAATTACTTTTAGGTTAGTTGTAAGTAAATTGTATTTATGTTAGTAGTATATATACAATTAGTCATATAGCGCCATCTTGAATCCGATTTCACCATGGTAAAACTGAGTGTGAGTTCAAAAATATAAGTAATGATAGATAGAGTGTAAAATGAATACTGTAATGCAGCGGATTCTTTCGAATAACATGTTAAACTAAGTGCTTTCATAATTTTCTTTATTTAAATGACCGATTCATATGTAGGTAAGATTGAAAACTAGTCATGCGTAATCAATATGTGATTCATAATAAGTATTTTCTCTGAAATTTTTAGATATGATTTGGTCACACTAAACTGCCGAGCTAAATTCGATCTCCCTAGTATTATCGATAATGCATAATACTTTTGTTTAACTCTAGGTTATCCAGAGAAGAGGAAATTTTTCAACCCAGCAAGATTTCAATCTGGGTTGGCGGAAGTACAAATCCGGTTTCGGGGATATACGGGGAGAATTCTGGTTAGGTATAAATGTAGATATGTACCTTTTCACTGTTTTTATCTCTTTCTTAAAAAATTCATTTGTCTAAACTTGTCATTCTGTTTTCCTTTCTTTTCCTCCAGGAAATGAGTACATCCATGCCCTCAGTAACCAGGGACCATGTGAAATTCGTTTCGATCTCGAAGACGTCAGAGGAATTCGTCGTTTCGCCGTCTACAAAAACTTTCTGATAGAAGACGAAAGTTCTAATTATAGAGTGCGCGTTAGCGGTTACAGAGGCGATGCGGGTAAGATATTAATATAGAGGGAAATTAGGAAAAGGTCAAAGACGCTGCTTACTGAAATGATTGTTGTATACAAAATGTTGTTGAATTATATTTATCACGAAGTAGTTAAGTAGTAGGACAGGGCCGGGATAGCCTGGTTGATAGAGAGTTGGATTCGCGTCCCTTAGGTTGCGAGTTCGAACCCCCCGACCGAAGATTCCCCGCGTGCTTGATGGCTGGCGCGCGTGTAAATCTGTCGTGGTCACAAAGTCCTCCATGTCGTGAGTAATACCACTGGGGGTACTGAATCAGGGGTGATCGTTCTCTGATTCAGGACTAAATTACGATCTATGGATGAGTGAATGAAGTCCGCCCATTAAAAGGGTTATGACGTGTTTGTAGCTAAGTCGCACTCTTGGTCGTAGATGGCGTTACTATAAGAACAAGAGGCGCTCCCTCACCGGCTTAAAATCGCTGTTGTCATAACAGCGGGCTTGTCCATGGCAAGTACCATAAGAAACAACATCAGTAGTAGTAGGACAACCTGCTTTGATGATATCAAGATGGGCGATTACTTTAAAATGTAAATCTTATAAGAATCTTTTTAATTTTTAAGGAAGATAAATGTACAATCAAATAAAGATGAAAAGATGGTGTTGACATAGAAAGGACCCTTCGAAACTTCCTGAGCATTTTGTTCTTATCTCAATATGCCTGTGAATTTTTCATGAGGCACTTTTTTTTCTAAGAGACATACAATATAAGGGGATCCAGAATGCATTATAATATTAAGAAGAAATAATTTATCAGAGAATAAAGATACAAAGATGATGGTCAGGAAGGAACGATAAAAATAAATCAATTGAAAATCAAACCAATCCTCTGCTTAACGAGAGCTGTAAAACCGGAACGGAGTGTGGTCAACTAATCTTTTTTTCTTCCCTCTCAAAGTAACCCCCGGGGGGCACCCGTACTTCCTTCGGGGAAGTTTGCACCGTGGCCGGTGATGGCCCTAATGACTCTACCACAGTTCTCGCTAGTGTTGCTGTGCGGCTGTCCGATCATTCAGTTTTATGGTTTAAATCCATGTGCCTTCATGGAGGGTCGGAGAGTCACATGGATGACTTCCCTCCCAAAATTCGTCTTCGCTCTCATTCTTCTTCTTTTACTCTTTGAATGTTTATGAATTTCAGCTTCCGTTCTTGTTGTTTCGACGGAAACATATTTAGTTTATTGAGTAGTCACTTTTATTTTATTAGTAGCTACTATCCTGTATTTGTGATTCATGGGTACGTTATTCAGACGAATATTTTTATGGGGATAATTTATGATTAATTATCAACTAGTATATATCGATTATCATTTATTAGTAACCATGTACCAATTATCGTTTATTATCAACTTGTTTAACCGGTCAACAACGTAGATAAATTATTATATATTATTTGATATTCGTTTTTAGACAAGCATTATTGAACTGAATGGCCGAAGATGTAGTTAGTTTAGTTCAGTTATATTAACGCCACGGTTTGAGCAACACTAGGGCTATTTAGGGACGGACCTCCTAATTGTGAACCGCGATCAGATGACGAGGACGACGCCTGAGCTGGCACCCCTTCTCCACACCATATCACACCACACCAGTGGGAGGACGTTCGGCCCGGAGGGATTTAACGTGCACCAGACCTGCTTACATGACGGTTCTTCGGTGGAATCGGGCCACAAACCTGAAACCCTCCGGATCCGAAGCCAAGACCTTACTACCAGGCCACCGCGGGCCGGCCAAAGGTGGAAGTGTGCGGGGGGGGGGAAAGTTTCCATTACTCTATCGGCAAAATTAAAATTTCCATATTCACATAATTTTCTTTTGACAAAATTTAAAGAAGTTTATATTATTGTCTATGCCTGAATTTATATCATTACTATTGTCTATGCTTGAAATGCAACAAATTTCATATACGATCTTGAAATTAATATTTATAACTAAAATAGTTTTTTTTTTATCCTTGATCAATATTTTTTGCCACTCTGCTAATTTCTGAGCTGACGAGTAATCTCACACCCTGTCTGCTGAATAATGGATTTACTCGCTTATAACATTACATTGAGGTCAGTTAAAAAAATGGCCAACCCATTAATCCCTCCCTCCTGTAGGAGTTACGTAGAACCATATAGTATATTACAAACTTGGAATAAATTCCATTTCCGAATATTTTTGTCATTGTCTCAAGTCTTTAAAATTATGTTTACATCTTCATATTTTTAATAAAAATAATATACATTTTTCGCATATGACATTAATACAAACATGTTAAAAATCATATTTATAGGTGATGGATTCAAACATTATGACGGTGTACAGTTCTCAACTAGAGACAACAGTAGAGGAAATAGTGGAGCTGCTGAATACCTGAAAGGAGCATTCTGGCATCTGAAGGATTGGGCTTACGTACATTTGAATGGAATCTACCAACCAGGAAAGGATGAACCTCAAAGCATTCACTGGTGGGAATGGTTGGACAATGAAGGCTTGGCGTTTACAGAAATGAAATTGAGATTACATTGAAGGGAAGAGATTACGTTCAAAAACGAAAAATGATATTGCTACCATTTTTTCTTAAATCAATGGAAACAAAACTGTTCGAGCGTAGAATCTTAATTGGAAATAGGCGATATTTCTAATTTCATTTTAAAATGTATTCTTTTGACCATTGCAACCTTGTTTGTTAGAAATTTGTTACTAATTATTTGCAGAAATATTCCGTTTGAAACTTTCTTTCAGGTTATGGAATTTTTTTTCCAACATTATCATTTATTTTAAGAATATTTTAACTGTTAATGCTAAATATATATAAATACGTGTGATTAACTATATAAATATATCAGATGGAATGACGCTTTTATGCCGCTTTATAATAGTTTTACATTTATGACGCTTTATAATAGTTTTACATTTTATGAATCCAGTTATTTTATTTCTACTTGGTTTGTAATTCTTTGTAAAATAATAATAAAAAACTTGTTAAAAAGAGATTTGTCTTCTTTTGAGATACAAACTGTAAATCTCCCTAAAGCGGAAGTGAATCGTATTCCTAAATTCTGTTTATGGATGTGGTTCGAACATGAGGAAGAAACAAGTCTTCTTCTTAGAATTCAGTTTTTATTATCTTAAAATTCAATATATATATATATATATATATATATATATATATATATATATATATATATATATATATATATATATATATACAGAGAGAGAGAGAGAGAGAGAGAGAGAGAGAGAGAGAGAGGGATTAGAAAATTATGAATTTCAAGAAAAAGAATAGACATATTTTTTTCAAAATCATGAATATTAATGAATTAATTTTAACATAAAACACATCTGAATGAGCATATGAATCAGAATTGATGAAAACATATTTGAGTACAAAATAATAAGCTTTGGTTATGTTACAATGAAACATCATTGAGTAGAACAGATTACTTTTGAATAGTTGTTGAACTTTATTTCAGAGATTTTAAGATATAAAAACAGACGATAGTAAAAATGAATGAAAATAGTTTAAAAAAGTTTAAATTTTAAAGTTAAAATAGACGAAAATATGACAAATACTTTTTATGTTGTTGTTTATAATGGCACTTGCCATGGACACGCTCGCTGACGAAGTCAACGATTTTAATAAAGGGAGCGTATCTTGTTTTAGCAGCACCAACTAGGGCCAAGAGTACTTCTTAGCTACTGACGCATCACATTCGCTTGCACAGCCCCTTTTCACAGGTGGGGGGTGGCACATTCACACATCTCACAGATGGAACAGATGAAGAACAACCATTCCCGAACCAGGACTCGAATCCAGGATGCCCCGATCAAGGGGAAGAAGCGCTACCCCTATGTCAGGACGTCAGCAATCCTTTTTATAATTTTCTTTAAGAAATATACACTTATATTTAACATAAGGCTTGCCAAAATGAAAAGTGAACTCTTGCGATTGCGTCAAAATGACTGTACTGCGCACAAAATTCAACAATGAAAGCAGTTCGTGGCAGATCAGAAGCAAAGCCATTCTATGCATGGATGAGTCCAGATCGGAACAATGCGTGATAGTAAGGTTTTTGAGTCTTCGATTGCCGTGGACCACTCTTGATTGATTTCCTGCCCCGAGGGAGAACTATCAATTCAACATAACAGTGCAAAACTCTGAAAAAACTACGGAAAGCAATCAAAAGCAAACGGCCAGGTCTTCTCATAGCATGTGATCCTTCTCCATGACAATTTTTGCCGCAAGTTTCCCGTGCAACCCAGACGACATCAAATGATTTCCATTGGGAAGAGTTGAAGCACTCGCCGTACAGTCCTTATCTATCACCCTCTGACTTCCACATCTTTGGGTCACTTACATCAGTACAGGGGACAAGTTTTTCTTCGGACGACGAAGTGAAGGCAGCTGCACAGGACTTCCTCAAGAGTCAACTACCATATTTCCACAGCAAATGTATAGACATGCCCCCTAAACCATGGGATCTGTGTTATAACGCCCATGGCGATTTATTTGATTTTCAATTTGATTTTTTGATGTCAAGGTATTCTTTCCATTCAACATGTTTGCTTTTCATTTTGGCAACACTTAAAAAATAGTATTATAAAATGCATTGTTCAATAAAATGAATATTTGAAGGGCTTAAATATATATTAATGATTTTTAATCAACACAACATTCTAATTAGATTATCTTCGAAATATTCCAGGTGTCTTAAATTTTAAAGAAATTACATAAAATCGATAACGAAGATTTCGTTAAAACTTTAAAATAAAACTGGGATAAAGTTTGGAGTTCTTTTATATTGTTAAGGGTCACTTTTAGTTCGGAAAATACAAAATTCTTATAAAAATTCAATACTTTTGCATAAATGTATTTCTAAATAAATAAACTTTTTATTGGAATTACCAAATCATACACAGTTTTGAGCGAAATAAAATTATGTTTGTTAGTAAGATAAATATAATAAAAAAAAACATTAGAAATTAAGCCGTCTAGAATTTTCTGAAATTTTTAAAAATATTAAAATTTGTTTTAATGAGTTTATTCAAGGTATTTGCCGGCGTCCTGGCATAGGGGTAGCGCATCTTCCATGTGATCTGGGCGTCACGGGTTCGAATCCCGGTTTGGGCATGGTTATTATTCATCTGTGTTCTATTTGTGAGGTGTGTGAATTTGCACCCCTGTAAAAAGGGGTTGTACAAGCGAATGTGTGTGTGTGTCATTTTCATATGAGCTAGAAGTCTGACTTCTGCCCTCGGGTGCTCAGGGGTCTTTACCTTCGGAAGCTACTGCACCCCCTTTCCGTGGTAACGCGGACACGACATCATCATCTTTAAAGATATCTAACGTATTTGTATTTTGATACATTGCTTTAAGTGAATAATTCACAAGAATATCTAATAGAATCTACCGTCCCTTTAAATTATACTTGCAAAATAAACATGCATTATAGCACAAATCGACGAAATCAACTAGTGAATAAATTTGGCGAAATCCATTCAATTTTTGAGATTGGGGCTGCATTAAGAATTTATTAATCAATATCGCTTGATAATGAAGGATAGGGGACTCAACTCAAAACATATTTAGTTCATGAATATTAAAAATATCCAATAAATGTTTCGAATTAATCCATAAAATTTTCAGTCTTGACAGGAAAAAAGTATTTGAAATACTCGAAAATAAAATCAGAAATTATGCTTTATACAATTAATAAATGAGTTTAGAAAATAAATGAATAAGACACTTATATCATCTTTGAATTCAATTTAAAAATCAAAATCTAGAACTGGCGATACTTATATCTTAATATTTAATTCTTTATTCAGTAAACTCGTGCATCATACAATACCAAACAAAGCCTGGAATTATGTTAAAAAGAATTAATTTTTAAAAATAATAATAATTAAACTTAATAATCCTTCATTAGACTTAGAGTTATGTTTCTGCAGGAATATGAATAATATATTTTCTTCTTTGTTTCTCTGAAATTAGTTATATTAACGTTATTTATATTATGTATATTAACGTTATTTATATAACGTTATTTATATTATGTATATTAACGTTATTTAAACACTAGGGCTATTTTGAGACGGAACTCGTAATTTTGAACAGCAGTTCAGATGACGAGGTCGACACCTGAGTTGACACACCTTCTCCAAGCTTCCACATCATACTAGAGGGATGACGTTATGCTCCGATGGATTTAACACGCACCAGACCTGCTTTCACGGTGGTTCTTCTGTGGAATTAGGTCTCGAACCTGAAACCCTCTGTTTCTCTAGCCGAAACCTTATAACCAGACTTAGAATAAAGAAATTAAAAGAATAAACAAATGCTCGTTTCAGTATCCCGATAGTACCAATTTTTGATGATACTACTTCGACGCTTAGAATAAAGAAATTAAAAAAAATAAACAAATGCTCGTTTCAGTATCCCGATAGTACCAATTTTTGATGATACTACCTCGTCGCTTAGAACGAAGAAATTAAAAAAATAAACAAATGCTCGTTTCAATATCCCGATACTACCAATTTTTGATGATACTACCTCGACGCTTAGAATAAAGAAATTAAAAAAAATAAACAAATGCTCGTTTCAGTATCCCGATAGTACCAATTTTTGATGATACTACCTCGTCGCTTAGAACGAAGAAATTAAAAAAATAAACAAATGCTCGTTTCAATATCCCGATACTACCAATTTTTGATGATACTACCTCGACGCTTAGAATAAAGAAATTAAAAAAAATAAACAAATGCTCGTTTCAGTATCCCGATAGTACCAATTTTTGATGATACTACCTCGTCGCTTAGAACGAAGAAATTAAAAAAATAAACAAATGCTCGTTTCAATATCCCGATACTACCAATTTTTGATGATACTACCTCGACGCTTAGAATAAAGAAATTAAAAAAAATAAACAAATGCTCGTTTCAGTATCCCGATAGTACCAATTTTTGATGATACTACCTCGTCGCTTAGAACGAAGAAATTAAAAAAATAAACAAATGCTCGTTTCAATATCCCGATACTACCAATTTTTGATGATACTACCTCGCTGAGGGGTGAAGATGAGTAATATTTCCTGATTTTTTCATTGTTTGAGCTTGATATCCGCCCCATTAGATACTGTTTCTTTCTATTTTTTTCTGTGTGTACATGAATATTGTGTCGTTTTTGATTTACTATCTTATTGTAACTCAACATTGCTTATTGATTACTTATAAGGCTGGTTTGAAGTGGTAAAAAAAGTGTTAGACAGGTACGAAAATTACTTTGTATAATGTCATTAAATGTGACTGAGATTATATACCGTTGCTAATCTGAAAATGCTATCAAAATATTCAATAACAAATAAAAAAAAAAGATGTTTCAATTTAAAAACTATTATTATTTGTCAAAAAGTGAATTACCAAATTTTAAGAATAGGCATCTTCCCTTTATTCATAATAATTTAACGTTTAGACTCCTCACAGTAAATAAAAAATGCTTTGAAGTATTTTATTGTGACAAATTTTGTATTTTCCCCGACAAATTAAGAGTTAACATCAGTTTTCACGCCTCCTATAATTTGAATTCATCTTATTTTTAAATGCAAACATCATCTCCTCTCATCTTTCCTCTCACCTCTATTTTAATTAAATAAATACAGCCTGACGCAGGTACAAAAATGCGAGCGGATTTAGAATCCGAGGATGAACAGTACTTCATCTGATAATGGTGCAGAATTCCTTTTTTTTGTAATGAAAGAGAGGATAGATATATTTAATAAACAAAACCTTAAAAAAAAAGATTTTTATTTTTAGAAACTTCTTTGTTTGTCTAATATTTTACGACAAAAATTTCGTAGTGTTTAAAACTTTTTATTTAAATCTTCAAATCTTAATTTTATTGATTCATTTTAGTTTTATAATTTTTATTAATAATTCTAAATTTCCACTGAATAATATAATTAAATATTTTTAATAATTTGACATTTTTATTAATATCTCTTAATCAGATCAACAAATCTTAAGGAGATTTGTTGCATTGATCAATCAATTTTTATTCTTCACTGTCTTTTCTTAACTTTCCACAAATATTATTGTTCTGTTTTTTTGATTTTCTATATTGCCGTGGCAACTCTTGCTTTTCATAATTTAGAAGAATTGTCTCTTTATTATTATAGTATTTTTGACCAAAAATACAAAAATCATTTTTTAAGTATTCCATACTTTATAAAAAGTTTTAGATTTTGATTATGACTTTATATATTTTAGTTTCAAATAGACGGAGCGCTAAATAGAGGAATTAAAAGCATAGAGTGAAGAAATCAGTTCCTTATTGACATTTATTTTGATATTTATTCTGAGAATAATGTCAATCTAGTGAAAAAAATTATCTGGAAACTTCGAAAATTCCAGCTAAGCTCTGCATATTTCTCAAGTAGCCTGTAAATTGTTTTAGCATCTAAGTGTTTTTTATTAAAAGATAAGGCAACATTCGCAGATTTGAAACCGATTCAAAACATCTTATCTTTATTCTTTGAGAAATAAGACTTTTTCCCTAAATTTATCTGACAGTGATTTTCACTTAAAGTTTAAACCAAACAGTATTGAAGTGGTTCGTTTGTTTGACTGTACCCTTAAACTTGACAGCTGATAAAAATTCCTTTGGTATATATTCCGCTGTTTATAATTGATATTCAGTTAACCTTGTCCATCCAAACATGTGAGTATCTTCTTTACCTGTCATTGTTGAATCTAATTCATAATATGATGTATAGCAAACGATTCAAAAACTCCTAATCCAAATTTTCACTGGTTCGATTTTTTTTCTCTAGTCTGTTTTTTTTTCTATTCCTATTTATGTTCATATAATTTTGAAAAAAATTATACATATTGAATAAATTTTGCTTCATTCAAAGACAAATCTGGAATTAAAAAAGAAATCTATTTTATTACAGAATTGTTAATATTAATTAAATACTTTAACATCTTACGTCCACGAAGATCATCACCTAGTAATTTTTAATGTTTTTTTTTAATTATTCAAGATGTTACGTGTTTGAAATGCAACTGCTCCAAAACAATGAAATTGTTCCAACTTTTACTAAAGAAGTTTTGAACTCATTATATATGCTTTATTAAACAATTATTGAATTTTCTCCAGCGATCTTGTTATTAGTCTATTAAGCTCACTTATGTGGACAGCTAAAATTATATCCATACATAAACCTAAACTCAATTTAAACCGACCCTTATGTTAAATTTCTAGATCTGAAAAATCCTAATAAAATTACATTTTTTCTTGAATTATACAGTACCTCTGTAATACAACCATTTTTTTTCCATTAATTCTGTATTATTTATTTGAACAATTAATTATTTAAGAATGAAAGTTTTCTGATAACGCTTATTGCCTGTCCTTTTATTTTAAATATCATTAATTCAAATATTTAGTTAAATCAAATTTGGCTGTGATCCCATCAGTTTTCGCTTTAACTAAGTTTCATCGCGTTCAATAAATTGCATGTTGTAATGCTGGAAAATTTTAATTTGAAATATATTTTGAATCGAAATGAAAAATATTTTTCTCTAGTGGAAATGCCTATGAAATAATATTGGCATATGAAACAGTAAATAAAAATTGTAGTTTTAATTTTAACCTTTCTTATGTGATAGATTTAAAAAAATCAATTTGGGAACGCGTTTAGCTTAAAATAATTTTCGAATTTACAGCCCAAAAATTCAAAGTATCTTTCAAGTAAGATTAATTTTGGTAATTAAAAATTCTTCCTGAAATGCCCAAATAACATTTTTTTTATCCTCTGTGTTAATAGTTGTGTTTTTATATACTTATTACATTTATATTTTTAATAATACACACATTATACATTATACACACACACACGCACACGCACACGCACACACACACACACACACACACACACACACACACACACACACACACACACACACACACACACACACACACATATATATATGAGTCTTTGTTCTAATATATATTCTAATATTTTAAAATAATAAACATAAATTATCTTTGCTATAAATTTCTTAGCTTGATGTAAAAGTGTGTTTCTGAAATGTCCTTTTTTGTAAAACAAAACTGGATATTATGTGTGATGTTGTAAACACACATAATATCTAAGCTGCTTTTATTTATTGATTTTTAGTCATATTGTTGATATGTACTTTTTAAATCACACATATTATTCTTGTATTTTCCTATTTATTTTCGATTTTTTTTTACAGAACATAAATCCATTATCGATTACGGAAGAAAAGATTTTTAAAGGAAACCGTTTGCAAAATTTGAATGATGATACGTTCGAATGATTAAAATAAATTAAGAATTTGCTTTCAAAATTTGAATTTTAATTGTAAATGACCCAAATATTAGATTTTTCTTTGAATAAAAGGCAGAGTTTCTTCAACTTTTTGTTCCGAAACAATATAGTATGCTTCAAATTAAGATTGATAGAGCAATGTTGAAAAATGTATATGCAGTTTGACCTAATCACTGAAGTTTATTTGGTTTATGAGATTAGGATTAATAGAGATTTTTATTATGATGTCAAGATAATATGCAAGTTTTATTTATGTAATTTGCTTTTTTTGAGTTACTGCATTCTAATATCCCTCATCATGTAATCAACCCTATGATGATCTGGTACTAAATATAGCTCAGACTTACGATTTGGATAAAAAAAGTTAGGTACCAAATTTAATTTAAATAACTCTTTGTGATTTAGACTTTTTTGCTTCATTTGAAATGCGGATCACCTGATTTCATCTTCATATACTTTTTAACAAATTTGATAGAAACCCTCAATTTTAATGTAACGACTGTATACGAAGTTTCACTCCTCTTAGTGTTGAAACTTCTTTTTATCTTATTCAGAGAAAAATTCAATTAATTCAAATAATAATAATTCAAAATAATTTCAACATAATTCCAAAAATTATTTGTTTCGGAATCAGGAAAGTTTAAAATGTTAAGATTTTTCAAACACTTGATTCCAGCATTTTTTATGTCTACGTATAGGAGAATTTAAGTAAAATTTGAATAAGTAATTTTAGAATTCAATAGATAATTATTCTTATCATTAATAAATATATTTTAAAAGGCATTAAGTATATATATATAGGCAATTAATATAAACATTTCATTATATCTCATTCTCTTCCATCTTGAATATAATGCTAACATTTATTATTTAAAGAAATTTTATTGCGTTGATTTACTAATTATTTATTGATATTTTCAATAACGTATAATACTAACAAATTAATATTGATTGTTTTCAATAACGAAAGAAACTATTTGGCAACTATAATAGACAGTATAAGAGCGCATAAAAATGTGAAATCTCGTCGGAACATTCAATTTTTTAAATTTAGTGGTAAATATCGTTTAAAAATAAATTTTTTAATAATTATCAACATTTTTATTTTATTCTCTATGAAATTATTTTAATTAGTTATTAATACCTTATCATTCTAGAAAGATTCCATTTCATTGGCATTTCAAGTAGAAACTGTCTTTATCTCTTATTTTCTAGAGTATTGTATGTATTAATAAATTTCGTTTTTAGAAATGGCACAGTTTTTATAAGTCACTAATTATTACTTTGTAAGAATTTTTGAGAAGAAATTATGAATAAAAAAGGTTTATTTTATTATTTAACACTGCATACATATAATTTAAACTACGAGGGGTGATCCAAAAAAAGTTTACAAGCAGCAGCATTTGGAAAGTAGAAATTGTGGATGGGATTATTGTTACTCAGAGTGGACACAGATGGCCCTAGTTGTCTTAGACCAGTCCTTAGAGCAGCTAGTGTTAGTACCGAGACCTGAAACAGCGACAGTAATGGCAAGACGTCTAGAGAAGTGGTCTCGCACAGAGGTGCGAGCCGTGATACGATTTCTATGGGCCAAGAATGTGTACCCATCGGACATTCACAGACAAATCGCTGAAGCGTACGGGGGCGAAACAATGAGTAGACAACAGGTGGCGAAATGGTGTCATTCTTTTGAAGCGGACAGAGACATTGCTGGAAACGTTAGGTGGAAGGCCTGGAGCCCCCTCCCCCCATACAGCCCTTATTCGGCTTCCAGTGTCTATCTCCTTTTCCCGGCATTGAAAAAACACTTATCCGAAACAAAGTTCATATCAGATGGTGATGTTCAAAAAGGTTGTTTCTTCAATGCCAGTTTTCAAATGTTATTGTGATAACTTTAGTCTTAAATTTAAATGTTAATTTTAATTAAATATTACAGTATACTTCATGAAGATTTTGATTCCCTCTTGCAGGAAACATTTGTATATCGTTGGAGTGATTCTCTTGCTTCGTACAGCAGTGATTCATGCATTGGAAGACGAGAAAACAGACTGTGGGGAGAAAGAGAAAGCGCTCGCCCTGCTAGAGACAGCTGAAGATTTACTCTCGAAAGCAAAAGTTTTCTATCCAACTTGTAGTAAGTTTTAATCTCGTTGATATCTATATTGTCAGGAAGATGTAAAGAACTACGCCGTTTGTTTAAACAAACAATTAGATTTATTAGAACGAAGCAACTGAAAACAACACAAGACTGCTAACTTATCTCTGACCGATTGGGTCCAGATTTTATACACATATAGAATGTTCGAGAACAATCCATTTTGAATACTTAAGAAATATATAGAATCTTCCAGATTTTAGATAAATAATAGATAACGCTTTAGATTTATTTGAACGAAGCAACTAAAAACAACACAAGACTGCTAACTTATCCCTGACTGATTGGGCCCAGATTTTATACACATATAGAATGTTCGAGAACAATCCATTTTGAATACTTAAGAAATATCTAGAATCTTCCAGATTTTAGATAAATAATAGATAACGCTTTAGATTTATTAGAACGAAGCAACTGAAAACAACACAAGACTGCTAACTTATCCCTGACTGATTGGGCCCAGATTTTATACACATATAGAATGTACGAGAACAATCCATTTTGAATACTTAAGAAATATCTAGAATCTTCCAGATTTTAGATAAATAATAGATAACGCTTTAAATGAAAAAATTCCAATCTTTGGATAAAACACAGTGGGTTGGATTCGAATCACCCACTATGTCGAATCTTAAACGAGATGCTCTGCCGACCGAGTGGCGGTAATTGCTAGCTATTCTGGTTTATGCGGCAATATAATGAATTATTTTAATCCTTCGTTGGAAAGACTGGCGTAAAGTACAGTTTGAAAAGGAAGCAAGTTTGGGTCATCCTTTGTCTGAAGTTTTAACCTTTGTTTTTAATTTTCTTACTTTAATCTTCTCAGGAATCATATTAAAAAGAAATTAAGAAAAAAACTAAAAACGGAAAAAAGAAGAGAAAAATTAAGTTAATTAAATTCTAAGAATAAGATTTACAAAACTACAAAATTGCATCACTAGTTATGTTAATATATGTTTTATAACTGAGAGAAAAGTTTTATATTGCTACTTGAATAATAATTTGTGAAAAAAAATTATATGAGTGAAATTATGAATATGATAAAGACAAAAACTTTAATTTCAAAATCCTCATATTTTTCAAATTTTTCTTTGCTGCATATTCTAAAAATATATACTGTATTTTCCAGGCGATTTTTGCAAGTTAAATTATTTTCAACATAGGGAGGGTTCAGTTAAAGTTAGTTTGAATTTCACAGCCAGAAAAAAAATTATTGGTGAACTGTGCATACAAACTACTGACCAGCCATTTAAAAAGCTAATTTATATAATCTGTAATGTCATTTCAAGTTTTCATTTCATTAACATCATTCAGAGATGATAATTTATACTATAGTTTATGTTAAGGAATATTTGTACGAATGACTTACGACAGCTTGACAAAGAAAGAATATGTTCACTGCGATAAGTGTGGATTGTAGGGCTGGCTGGACTTTTCCATTTGAGTAGAATTTTGTACATTCTCATCCTATTTATATACCTACCTATCAGAAAACAAGAACTTCGCCTGTAAATCAAGGACATTGATAACTTATCCATCGTCGTGGAAATGTATTTATTTCATGTTGAAATTCATAAGAAGAGCAATATAAAATTCAGGTTGCTATCTATTGTCTTTATGACATTTTTACTCAGGTTCTATTCTAAAATTATCACTCTTTAAAACTTATTCTGCCAGATTTGATTTAGAAGGAAACTTTTTTAAATAAATCTTGATATAGATAGAAATTAGGCGAGGCCTAGGAGGAGTGAGGGTTAATTGTATCAGGATTCTGTTCTTAACATTTGAATTAACTTTTTCTTCCTAGCATTATTGTACTCTTAACTTCTTAATTAAAATATTAATTCAGCTAAGAAGAGTAGGAATAATAAAATGACTGTTTATTTTAATATCGATTAATCAATGCGGTGAGAAATTATGGAAAGAAATAAAAGAAACGAGAATATCATTTTTCTACAAATGTAAATGTGTTGCTTATAATGATGTTTCGAAATGAGATACATTAATTATCGTACTCTAACTATGGTGATATCTAATGAAGACCGATGATTAATAGCTTAATAATTACCATGATATCCTTATTTATAACTGATATTAGAATTAAAATTTCGTTAGTTAACATTAGAAGTGAAATTCTCTTTATTGACCCCTAAATATTGCCGCATGGAAAAGAGGCAGTCAACTCTCCATGGCCGAATGGTCATAGCACTGATCTCATAATCAAAAGAGCGTACGTTCGAAGACCACTAGAGACAATGCGATTCACAGTTAGTGTAAATATTTAATTCATTGATTTTATGTTTCCTTTTAATTCATGTTCCAGCAGATTCTGGACCTTTCTTTAGTTTGCCAGATAAGTGTTCTGGACTTTTCTTACAGTCTCCAGAAAAGTATTCTGGAACTTTCCCTGCTAGTATAAAAGCAGAAGATTCGTCAGTCACTGTGCGCTGAGTTCAGAGTTGAGTTAATAAATTGGTTTAGCTCTACTTCTTGTGTGTGTCATTGAGTTCCACACTAAAGTATCTACGTGATAATATTTTCAGAAGATTTCCCAACCTAAGACCCATTTTTAAACCTGCCCCCCCCCTCTGCCAAATGCTTGTCTGAATCCGTTCCTGAATGCGTTAGTAAAATTGTTTCCCCATTCCATTCTGAGTTAACTGAATTCCATTCCAGTGTAGCTGATAATGCATTCAAACAGAGAAAATTATTTTATGGTTCCTTGGTTTCTCCCCTCTTGAGTTAAAACTTTCATATCCACATAAAAAAAGCCATTTTTTGGATATTTTTAGTGAAAAAATTTTGTATTAAAAACAGACAATCTTACCTAAGATTTCACTCATTACCATAAACACACTCTTGTCTTTAAAATGAAAAAAAAAATCCTTAAAAAATACATTGCTTATTAGTTGTTACCCTTACTAATAATATTGTGTAATATAATATTTTGAATTTAACAATGACAGAATTCTTATGACATATTCCCATTCCAATCATATTGTATTTTATAATATTTTGAATTTACCAAAGACATATTTCTTATGATATATTCACATTCCAAATATATTGAATTTTACAATATTTTGAATTTACCAATGTCATAATCTCATTCCAATAATATTGTATTTTACAGTATTTTGAATTTACCAAAGACATAATTTTTATGACACATTCTCATTTCAATCATATAATATTTTACAATAGTTTGAATTTTTCAATGACATAATTTTTATCACATATTAGCATTCCAATCAGATTGTATTTTACAATATTTTGAATTTACCAATTCTTATGACATTATCTCATTCCAATCATACTGTATTTTACAATATTTTGAATTTACCAAAGACATATTTCTTATGATATATTCACAATCCAATCATACTGTATTTAACAATATTTTTAATTTACCAAAGACATATTTCTTATGATATATTCCCATTCCAATCATATTTTATTATATAATATTTTGAATTTACCAATGATATAATTATCATCTACATAATCACAGAAGGTTCTGCTTCGAATGAGTCTGACTGTGGAGCAAAAGAGAGATCCCTGGCATATATCGAAATCTCGAGGAATCTGCTGTTGGAAGTGAAGGACCATTTTCCATCATGTAAGCTCAAATCTTTTCTTTTGCTTCAGCTGTGTACATGAACGAGTGTTTTGGGTACATTTGTATACAGCATGCAATATTGGCAATTTACCTATTTGAACCTATTCAATTCAAAATTTAAAAAATTTTCTTAAGATACTAAAATTATTCTGGCTTTTTTCAGAGAATAAAGTTTGAGGATGTTGCTGTAAGAATATTGTTCTTTTTTAATAGACATTATATCCACATGGCAAGGACGTTCAATTTCTGTTTAAATATTTCATCTGCACAATTGTATTTCGGAATGCGAAATACTTGAAATTAAATTTATATCATACCAAAAAATTGCTCGATTTTAGATGGATAATCTACCATTCAATTAAAATTGGATAAATTGTAATTTCAAAACTATCTGAACATTCTTAACCCTAAAATGAATAACTTTTTTTTACAAAATCAAACAAACAAACATGTGTTTTGAATAATGGCATGCAATTCAAGAGCATTATTTAAAATTTTTTAAAGTATAACTTTTCGTGAAATTAAAAAAAAATAAATTATGCTAAATGGTTACATAACAAATTAAACAATATCCCAGTAACACAAATTGTATTATAAAAACTTTGAAATGAAAGTAAAAACACCTTTTTACTTATATATTTTTATGTAGCAAATGAAAGTATTTTAACTGTATTTTTAACGGTAGGATTATTCATACTAAAACTGATTTTCCAAGTTTCTTTTTAAATCTCATTTTAGTAACACCATCACAATCGATCTTTTCTACAAATTTTTATCAAAAAGCATTTAAGAAAGGATTTCCAAACATGGAAAATTTATAATGGGAATAAAAACTTGTAGCCAAACGGCTACACAATTCACTTTAGGGTTAATTTTTTTTATTGAAAGAATTTATATATTTAATGGGATTGTGATAACATGATACTTTAATTAAACTGAGTTTCGGAATTTTTATTTTTGTAAAGTTCTTGATATAAGTGCGTTTTGCTCTTTGCAACTTATTTATGATATGAATGCTGATAATTTTGAAAATTTGGATTGATCAGATTTACTACTACTGTGCTAGGAATTGTATCGAGAAATTTTATGATTATGATAAGGTCTAATCAATTCGTAAACTATGCTGTTAATTTTAAAAATTTGCAATACAATTGTTACTTTTCAAAGCTCTGATCACTATTTGTTATCGAAATTGCTTACTTATTTCTCAAAATTATTATTTTTATCAATATAATTATTATCACTTAATTTATTTAAACTTCATGCTCCCAAATTATATGAATTATTTATTATTATAAAGATTAAATCTTTGTACCATTTTTAGTTTATAAATTATTCCTTTCTTAATTAAATTTTTTGATAATTTACTTTAATTCGAATTTAGAATAAATCGAATTTTTGTTATGAATTATGATTTTAATTAATCAAATTTCTCCATATTCAGGAATATCTATTATATTTTAAAGTTAACATCAATTATTCAATTATTCGCAGGTCCCAAGGCTCAAGCTAAGGAGCACAATGCTAACGATTGCTCTGAAATTTTGGCTAAAGGTCAGACTACTAGTGGGGTGTATAAGATATTGTTGAAAAGCCCTTTTCCAATAAATCAGCCAATTGATGTGTTTTGCGATATGGATACTGAAGGGGGAGGATGGACGGTAAGTAAATTATTTTGATTACTTTAAAATAGGTGTTAAATATTCTATAGAATTTTTTTTCTGTTTTTACTCAGAATTGCTCTTAAAGATTCCATTGAATTTCGGTCACACACACACACACACACACACACACACACACACACACACACACACACACACACACACATAGAGAGAGAGAGAGAGAGAGAGAGAGAAAGAGAGAGAGATTAGGGTGGACTCGGGAAAAAGCAGGCCCAAAGAAATAGTTATTGAAACAAAGATTAAAATTTATAATTCTGTTAATATTTTATTTACAAAATTATACTTTATGCATAGAATTCTATTCTATTCACAATATTATTAGAGAGAGACATTAGAGTGGACCCGAGAAAAAGAAGACCAAAAGAAATAGTTATTGAAACAAAGATTAAAATTTATAATTCTGTTAATATTTTATTTACAAAATTATACTTTATGCATAGAATTCTATTCTATTCACAATATTATTAGAGAGAGACATTAGAGTGGACCCGAGAAAAAGAAGACCAAAAGAAATAGTTATTGAAACAAAGATTAAAATTTATAATTCTGTTAATATTTTATTTACAAAATTATACTTTATGCATAGAATTCTATTCTATTCACAATATTATTAGAGAGAGACATTAGAGTGGACCCGAGAAAAAGAAGACCAAAAGAAATAGTTATTGAAACAAAGATTAAAATTTATAATTCTGTTAATATTTTATTCACAAAATTATACTTTATGTATAGAATTCTATTCTATTCACAATATTATTAGAGAGAGACATTATAGTGGACCCGAGAAAAAGAAGACCAAAAGAAATAGTTATTGAAACAAAGATTAAAATTTATAATTCTGTTAATATTTTATTTACAAAATTATACTTTATGCATAGAATTCTATTCTATTCACAATATTATTAGAGAGAGACATTAGAGTGGACCCGAGAAAAAGAAGACCAAAAGAAATAGTTATTGAAACAAAGATTAAAATTTATAATTCTGTTAATATTTTATTCACAGAATTATGCTTTAAAACTCCTTTTGAAAAGCATTTAAACTTGCTGATGTATGATTCAAATTTAAGCGTACTGTCTGTTGTGGGAAGTGGAAGGAGCAAATATATTCATGAAATGAACTCCATTTACCAAAATTGTTTTAAATAGAGTAAACCTTAAAATTAAAAAAAAAATTGCGAAATAGGAAAAATCTTTCTATATAGGCGTTATTTTTGTTACTTGTAAATCTAAACATTCAAGTCATTTCTTAAAGAGAGACAGATATAGAGATAGATAGAGACAGATAGATAGATAGATAGAGATAGATAGATAGAGAGAGAGAGAGAGAGAGAGAGAGAGATTAGAGCGGACAAGAAAAGAAAAAGACCAAAAGAAATATATATTGAAACAAAGATTAAAATTTATAATTCTGTTAATATTTTATTTACAAAATTATACTTTATGCATAGAATTCTATTCTATTCACAATATTATTAGAGAGAGACATTAGAGTGGACCCGAGAAAAAGAAGACCAAAAGAAATAGTTATTGAAACAAAGATTAAAATTTATAATTCTGTTAATATTTTATTCACAGAATTATGCTTTAAAACTCCTTTTGAAAAGCATTTAAACTTGATGATGTATGATTCAAATTTAAGCGTACTGTCTGTTGTGGGAAGTGGAAGGAGCAAATATATTCATGAAATGAACTCCATTTACCAAAATTGTTTTAAATAGAGTAAACCTTAAAATTAAAAAAAAAATTGCGAAATAGGAAAAATCTTTCTATATAGGCGTTATTTTTGTTACTTGTAAATCTAAACATTCAAGTCATTTCTTAAAGAGAGACAGATATAGAGATAGATAGATAGATAGATAGAGACAGATAGATAGATAGATAGAGATAGATAGATAGAGAGAGAGAGAGAGAGAGAGAGAGAGAGATTAGAGCGGACAAGAAAAGAAAAAGACCAAAAGAAATATATATTGAAACAAAGATTAAAATTTATAATTCTGTTAATATTTTAGTCACAGAATTATGCTTTAAAACTCCTTTTGAAAAGCATTTAAACTTGCTGATGTATGATTCAAATTTAAGCGTACTGTCTGTTGTGGGAAGTGGAAGGAGCAAATATATTCATGAAATGAACTCCATTTACCAAAATTGTTTTAAATAGAGTAAACCTTAAAATTAAAAAAAAAATTGCGAAATAGGAAAAATCTTTCTATATAGGCGTTATTTTTGTTACTTGTAAATCTAAACATTCAAGTCATTTCTTAAAGAGAGACAGATATAGAGATAGATAGAGACAGATAGATAGATAGATAGAGATAGATAGATAGAGAGAGAGAGAGAGAGAGAGAGAGATTAGAGCGGACAAGAAAAGAAAAAGACCAAAAGAAATATATATTGAAACAAAGATTAAAATTTATAATTCTGTTAATATTTTATTTACAAAATTATACTTTATGCATAGAATTCTATTCTATTCACAATATTATTAGAGAGAGACATTAGAGTGGACCCGAGAAAAAGAAGACCAAAAGAAATAGTTATTGAAACAAAGATTAAAATTTATAATTCTGTTAATATTTTATTCACAGAATTATGCTTTAAAACTCCTTTTGAAAAGCATTTAAACTTGATGATGTATGATTCAAATTTAAGCGTACTGTCTGTTGTGGGAAGTGGAAGGAGCAAATATATTCATGAAATGAACTCCATTTACCAAAATTGTTTTAAATAGAGTAAACCTTAAAATTAAAAAAAAAATTGCGAAATAGGAAAAATCTTTCTATATAGGCGTTATTTTTGTTACTTGTAAATCTAAACATTCAAGTCATTTCTTAAAGAGAGACAGATATAGAGATAGATAGATAGATAGATAGAGACAGATAGATAGATAGATAGAGATAGATAGATAGAGAGAGAGAGAGAGAGAGAGAGAGAGAGAGATTAGAGCGGACAAGAAAAGAAAAAGACCAAAAGAAATATATATTGAAACAAAGATTAAAATTTATAATTCTGTTAATATTTTATTCACAGAATTATGCTTTAAAACTCCTTTTGAAAAGCATTTAAACTTGCTGATGTATGATTCAAATTTAAGCGTACTGTCTGTTGTGGGAAGTGGAAGGAGCAAATATATTCATGAAATGAACTCCATTTACCAAAATTGTTTTAAATAGAGTAAACCTTAAAATTAAAAAAAAAATTGCGAAATAGGAAAAATCTTTCTATATAGGCGTTATTTTTGTTACTTGTAAATCTAAACATTCAAGTCATTTCTTAAAGAGAGACAGATATAGAGATAGATAGATAGATAGATAGAGACAGATAGATAGATAGATAGAGATAGATAGATAGATAGAGAGAGAGAGAGAGAGATTAGAGCGGACAAGAAAAGAAAAAGACCAAAAGAAATATATATTGAAACAAAGATTAAAATTTATAATTCTGTTGATATTTTATTCTCAGAATTATATTTTAAAAACTCCTTCCCAGAGGCATTTAAATGTGAGGAGTTATTCAAATTTAAACTCACTGAATAGTTTTAGAAGTAGCAGTTACAAATATATTCATGAAATGAACTCCATTTACCAAAAATTTGTAACTATGGTAAGCCTAGGAAGGGAAAAAATTATAAAATGAGAAAAGTCCTTTTATATGAGCGCCATTTTTATTACTTGTTTACTTAAACAATAAATTTATTTAAATTCCAGAAAAATACCAGATCATGATAGAAATAGGTATATGGTCAATGAAACTCTACTCTGCTACGACTGCGTAGAATTATTCGAGTTTCTGGGATACCTTAGAACTTGGAAAATACAAAATTGATTGATGTTTTGAATGGAGCTCCTGCATTCTGGTACAAGACTATCTCCGAGTCTTGGTAGAGCTTTGAGCCCTTGGCGATTTGACTGTTCTAGTCTGAAGAGCAAAATGAGTAGATGTTGGTTTCCTTACCCGATAGACAGCAGTATACCTGGGTGAGACGAAGGTCCTCCATTGGACTGTTGGTGCGGTGGAAAGAATAGAAAATATAGAAGCTATTTTCCGTTGAGAGGATAGAAAATATAGAAGCTGTTTTCCACGCTTTTATTGCCTATTTTATTACCATGAGGACAGTTTCTCCTTCATTTTGATTTTTTAAATCATTTTCATATTCTCCTTCATATTTTAGGTGATTCAAAGGAGAGGTGACTTTCCCGAGCAGCAGGATTTCAACAAAGATTGGGAAACCTACCGGCAGGGCTTCGGGAAGTTGACAGAGGAATTTTGGTTGGGCAAGTAGCAATTCTTGATAACTAAATTATCTTTTTCTGATGATTCTAGGAATAATTATATCAAAGGCAAACAATTTAAAGGTTTTAATCATTGTTTGTTTAGGGAATGAATATATTTATGCTCTGACAAACCAAGGGGAATATGAAGTTCGCTTCGATCTCGTCGATGACAAAGGAGAGCATCGCTATGCTGTCTATGATAACTTTAGGATAGATGATGAAAATTCATCGTACGCTTTGCATATTAGAAATTACAGTGGAGATGCAGGTAAGATTGAAGATCTGGAAAACAATAGTAAGCATAAAATAAGTCAGCTGAAGTGTTCTAATTTCTATGTTTTCATGTACCGATACAATATATTTTGATCTTAAGTATAGAAAATAAATATAGAAAAGTATAGGAGTAGGAATAAGTTAACAGAATTAAGAATTAATTCGGGTTAACCGAATTAATTCTTAATTCTGTTAACTTATTCCTTTATTCACTTATTCTGTTACTAACAGAATTAAGAAGTATAAGAATTAATTATAGAATTAAGAGTAGAATTAAGTATAGGAAAGTATAAATTTGATCTTACAGAATAGGAATTTTAAAATTTATTTTAATTAATACCCTTTTTTGCTGACCAACTTGGTTCAAAATTTGGAACCAATCTATTATTTTAGTGTAAGAGCCATATATCAAAATTAATAAACCGATTAGTTTACCCTAAATTAACTTATTTCGTTCAAATTTTGATACAGATCCATAATTTTCATGATGGAACCGTAACCTAAATTTATTTATCTAATTTTTTTACTATCTAATCATACTCACTGAAAGAAGCAAATAATCATGCTGACAGATTTCGCCAAAAAAATTGACTGAAATTTCAAAATTTATTATAAAGGCCGGTTATCAAGTATCAATTACTTAATTCATGACATTTTAAGAGTTATTTTGTTCAAATATAGAATATCATATTTTCGAAAACGTTTTTCTTATTTGAATTTCGTGAGATTTAAGTCGGGAAAATTTGTGTTGGTACTATACTTGATATTACAATATTTTCTACACTCCATATTAGAGAAAAACTGATTTTCAAACATTGCAGCATTTTCTTTTGAGTTATAATAATCCAAAGGAATTTCTGAAACTATATAGAGTAGCGATAAATTATTTATAATTATTTTGACATCCACTTCCTATATTGTATTCATTATAGAATTAACTTTAAAAAAATCTGCTCTTACAGTTTTTGTAGATGACGTAAGTGAAAACTGTTTAGATTACTACAATGAATTATTATTCTTTTGAATTTCACTTCTTGCATTGCTATATTATGTGATTAAGTCTGAAAATTCATTCCTGCCACTTTTGTCTGTAACATATGTTAAAACTGTTTGGGATAATAAAACAAATATCCAAAATTCCCTTGACTTCTGGTTTTAATATTCCTTTAATATATTGTAAAGTCTAGAAATGTATTCTTATCATTCTTGTAGGTGATTGCTATACGAAATACTAAACAAATTATGAATTTTTTGAGATTCGATTCATGGATTCATGGTAAATACTGATAATATATTCTGACCATTTCTGTAAGTGACAGCTGCATGAAATACTAAAAAAATCATGATTTTTTTGAGAACCGCTTCATGCACTTTTGTATTACATGATTAATACTAAAAATTTATCCTTATCATTCTTTGAATTACGTTGCATCAAATGCTAAGGAAACTATGACCTTTTTTTAAAATTGCACGCAATTTTGTGTTACATGGTTAGTACTGGCAATCTATTCTTATCATTCTCTGAATAACAGATGCATGAAATTCTAAGCAAATTATGACTTTTTGAGATTAGCTTCATGCACTTTTGTATTACATGATCGAATACTGACAATGTATTCTTATCCTTCTTTGAATAATAGCTGCATAAAATGCTAAGCATATTACGACTTTTTTGAGATTATCTTCATGCACTTTTGTATTACATGATCGATACCGACAATGTATTCTTATCATTCTTTGAACAATAGCTGCGTAAAATTCTAAGCAAATTACGACTTTTTTGAGATTAGCTTCATGCACTTTTGTATTACATGATCGATACTGACAATGTATTCTTATCATTCTTTGAATAATAGCTGTATAAAATACTAAGCATATTACGACTTTTTTGAGATTATCTTCATGCACTTTTGTATTACATGATCGATACCGACAATGTATTCTTATCATTCTTTGAACAACAGCTGCGTAAAATTCTAAGCAAATTACGACTTTTTTGAGATTAGCTTCATGCACTTTTGTATTACATGATCGATACTGACAATGTATTCTTATCATTCTTTGAATAATAGCTGTATAAAATACTAAGCATATTACGACTTTTTTGAGATTATCTTCATGCACTTTTGTATTACATGATCGATACCGACAATGTATTCTTATCATTCTTTGAACAACAGCTGCGTAAAATTCTAAGCAAATTACGACTTTTTTGAGATTAGCTTCATGCACTTTTGTATTACATGATCGGTACTGACAATATATTCTTATCATTCTTTGAATAACAGCTGCATAAAATTCTAAGCAAATTACGACTTTCTTGAGATTAGCTTCATGCACTTTTGTATTACATGATCGAATACTGACAATGTATTCTTATCCTTCTTTGAATAATAGCTGCATAAAATGCTAAGCATATTACGACTTTTTTGAGATTATCTTCATGCACTTTTGTATTACATGATCGATACCGACAATGTATTCTTATCATTCTTTGAACAATAGCTGCGTAAAATTCTAAGCAAATTACGACTTTTTTGAGATTAGCTTCATGCACTTTTGTATTACATGATCGATACCGACAATGTATTCTTATCATTCTTTGAACAACAGCTGCGTAAAATTCTAAGCAAATTACGACTTTTTTGAGATTAGCTTCATGCACTTTTGTATTACATGATCGGTACTGACAATATATTCTTATCATTCTTTGAATAACAGCTGCATAAAATTCTAAGCAAATTACGACTTTCTTGAGATTAGCTTCATGCACTTTTGTATTACATGATCGAATACTGACAATGTATTCTTATCCTTCTTTGAATAATAGCTGCATAAAATGCTAAGCATATTACGACTTTTTTGAGATTATCTTCATGCACTTTTGTATTACATGATCGATACCGACAATGTATTCTTATCATTCTTTGAACAATAGCTGCGTAAAATTCTAAGCAAATTACGACTTTTTTGAGATTAGCTTCATGCACTTTTGTATTACATGATCGATACTGACAATGTATTCTTATCATTCTTTGAATAATAGCTGTATAAAATACTAAGCATATTACGACTTTTTTGAGATTATCTTCATGCACTTTTGTATTACATGATCGATACCGACAATGTATTCTTATCATTCTTTGAATAATAGCTGTATAAAATACTAAGCATATTACGACTTTTTTGAGATTATCTTCATGCACTTTTGTATTACATGATCGATACTGACAATGTATTCTTATCATTCTTTGAATAATAGCTGTATAAAATACTAAGCATATTACGACTTTTTTGAGATTATCTTCATGCACTTTTGTATTACATGATCGATACCGACAATGTATTCTTATCATTCTTTGAACAACAGCTGCGTAAAATTCTAAGCAAATTACGACTTTTTTGAGATTAGCTTCATGCACTTTTGTATTACATGATCGATACTGACAATGTATTCTTATCATTCTTTGAATAATAGCTGTATAAAATACTAAGCATATTACGACTTTTTTGAGATTATCTTCATGCACTTTTGTATTACATGATCGATACTGACAATGTATTCTTATCATTCTTTGAATAATAGCTGTATAAAATACTAAGCATATTACGACTTTTTTGAGATTATCTTCATGCACTTTTGTATTACATGATCGATACCGACAATGTATTCTTATCATTCTTTGAACAACAGCTGCGTAAAATTCTAAGCAAATTACGACTTTTTTGAGATTAGCTTCATGCACTTTTGTATTACATGATCGATACTGACAATGTATTCTTATCATTCTTTGAATAATAGCTGTATAAAATACTAAGCATATTACGACTTTTTTGAGATTATCTTCATGCACTTTTGTATTACATGATCGATACCGACAATGTATTCTTATCATTCTTTGAACAATAGCTGCGTAAAATTCTAAGCAAATTACGACTTTTTTGAGATTAGCTTCATGCACTTTTGTATTACATGATCGATACTGACAATGTATTCTTATCATTCTTTGAATAATAGCTGTATAAAATACTAAGCATATTACGACTTTTTTGAGATTATCTTCATGCACTTTTGTATTACATGATCGATACTGACAATGTATTCTTATCATTCTTTGAATAATAGCTGTATAAAATACTAAGCATATTACGACTTTTTTGAGATTATCTTCATGCACTTTTGTATTACATGATAGATACCGACAATGTATTCTTATCATTCTTTGAACAACAGCTGCGTAAAATTCTAAGCAAATTACGACTTTTTTGAGATTAGCTTCATGCACTTTTGTATTACATGATCGGTACTGACAATATATTCTTATCATTCTTTGAATAACAGCTGCATAAAATTCTAAGCAAATTACGACTTTCTTGAGATTAGCTTCATGCACTTTTGTATTACATGATCGAATACTGACAATGTATTCTTATCCTTCTTTGAATAATAGCTGCATAAAATGCTAAGCATATTACGACTTTTTTGAGATTATCTTCATGCACTTTTGTATTACATGATCGATACCGACAATGTATTCTTATCATTCTTTGAACAATAGCTGCGTAAAATTCTAAGCAAATTACGACTTTTTTGAGATTATCTTCATGCACTTTTGTATTACATGATCGATACCGACAATGTATTCTTATCATTCTTTGAACAACAGCTGCGTAAAATTCTAAGCAAATTACGACTTTTTTGAGATTAGCTTCATGCACTTTTGTATTACATGATCGGTACTGACAATATATTCTTATCATTCTTTGAATAACAGCTGCATAAAATTCTAAGCAAATTACGACTTTCTTCAGATTAGCTTCATGCACTTTTGTATTACATGATCGAATACTGACAATGTATTCTTATCCTTCTTTGAATAATAGCTGCATAAAATGCTAAGCATATTACGACTTTTTTGAGATTATCTTCATGCACTTTTGTATTACATGATCGATACCGACAATGTATTCTTATCATTCTTTGAACAATAGCTGCGTAAAATTCTAAGCAAATTACGACTTTTTTGAGATTAGCTTCATGCACTTTTGTATTACATGATCGATACTGACAATGTATTCTTATCATTCTTTGAATAATAGCTGTATAAAATACTAAGCATATTACGACTTTTTTGAGATTATCTTCATGCACTTTTGTATAACATGATCGATACCGACAATGTATTCTTATCATTCTTTGAACAACAGCTGCGTAAAATTCTAAGCAAATTACGACTTTTTTGAGATTAGCTTCATGCACTTTTGTATTACATGATCGATACTGACAATGTATTCTTATCATTCTTTGAATAATAGCTGTATAAAATACTAAGCATATTACGACTTTTTTGAGATTATCTTCATGCACTTTTGTATTACATGATCGATACCGACAATGTATTCTTATCATTCTTTGAAAAACAGCTGCGTAAAATTCTAAGCAAATTACGACTTTTTTGAGATTAGCTTCATGCACTTTTGTATTACATGATCGATACTGACAATGTATTCTTATCATTCTTTGAATAATAGCTGTATAAAATACTAAGCATATTACGACTTTTTTGAGATTATCTTCATGCACTTTTGTATTACATGATCGATACCGACAATGTATTCTTATCATTCTTTGAACAACAGCTGCGTAAAATTCTAAGCAAATTACGACTTTTTTGAGATTAGCTTCATGCACTTTTGTATTACATGATCGATACTGACAATGTATTCTTATCATTCTTTGAACCACAGCTGCGTAAAATTCTAAGCAAATTACGACTTTTTTGAGATTAGCTTCATGCACTTTTGTATTACATGATCGATACTGATATGTATTCTTATCATTCTCTCAATAACAGCTGCATAAAATACTAAGCAAATTACGACTTTTTTGAGATTAGCTTCATGCACTTTTGTATTACATGATCGATACTGACAATGTATTTTTATTATTTTTATAGGTGACAGCATGAAATCATACGACGGTGCCAAGTTCTCCACCAGAGACAGAGGAGATACTACCAAAGCGCAACAGGCTGGAGGAGGATGGTGGCTGAATGACAGTAGATACTGCAACTTAAATGGTATCTACAAAACAAGATATCCAACAAGTATCCACTGGTTTCACTGGCACAAATTCGATGGATTGACCAGAGTAGAGATCAAAGTAAGACAGCGATGAATCAATGCTGGAAAATGTCGAATTTTACCCAATCTATGTTTTTACAATATTAAGTAACTTTAGTCTAATAATAAGGTTGAATAGCAAGTAAATCGCAAAATTTGCTGTAAAATGTTTTGAAATAATACGTTTACACGTATTTTGGAAATAATAAATAAATGACCAAATCTTATGTAAAATATTACTTTAATAAAAGCCATTGCTTTTTGAGTATTTCTTCTTTTTTCTTTCACTTTTCTTTTCATTACAGCTGAAAGCAAATTTGAGCACAGATTTATGCAAATCCATGGCTTATAAAAGTTTTTTTTCTTTTTTTTTTCAGAAATATTTCTGCACTCTAGAGAACGCGTTCTCCTTCCGACTTTTATTTTGTTAAGATAATATGTGGCCCTTCTATTTGTTTTCGATTACTTAACACGAGATAATTCAAGATTTTCAATTATAATATCGATATTAATACGTGTTATAATGTTAATGAGCATTCGTGTCTCCACTTCTGGCAGCACTTTCAGGAATTCTAACAATTTTATTGTAGAGTGTAAAGTTTTAGTAAGTGTTTAGTCAAGTAAGAAAATTTGCTTGTGACAGATTATAAATTATGCTAAGACGATGAAGGTAACAGAGTTGAAATGCTACACAGATTTGATAGCAGAATTCAGTGAAGTTAGGAACATGAATTTTTCAAATATATAACATAGTCCAGAAATAATAGAAAACTGTCAAATAAAATCCTTATTTAGAAATATTTATCTATGCGGATTTATCTATATTCACTTTGAAGAAAATAAGTCTCCTATCAGATCATTGCCATTAATATAGGGTCAGTTTTGAAACCAATCATCTCTAACTAGATTTTTCTTTAAAATAGAATATTAAAGACAGAAAAGAGATTTCAAACGTCAAGAAAAAACAGAAAAGATAATAATATTATCTAATTCAACAAAAAAAAAATATATTTTAAGCTATGCAATGAAAAAAAAAACTGCATTATTAAAAGGAATGATGAGATTTTACCATTGAAATTTATTCTTTTGTGTTGACGACAGCTGATGCTAAACCGGAGTTTCAATAAGAAATTTCTTTCATTTTTAAATAAAAAAAATTACCTTTATTTTAGTGAATATAAAAGTAAGCATTTTTTATTTCGCATTTAAACGAAGATCACAGTAGTAGTAGTCCAAATAAAAAATAAAAGTATTAAATTTAAATTTACTTAAATAAGGTTTAAAAGAATTTCCTCTGAAATAAGAAAATTTATTTATTTATTTTTTTACAAAATAGTATACATAATTTCTATCGAAATTCCTTTTTAATTCATTATTTTTAAAAAAAATATTTATAATTTAGAGATTAGACAAGTGATTATGAGTTACTTTAAAACTATTTGTGGTTGATTTGTGCACTGTAACTTCAATTGGTAATTTCATTAGCAATCCCTTTGTGAATAGCTTTTATACGAAATACAGCACTTTTCATACAACTTTTGAGAACGAATACAAAAATTAAACATAGATCTATTTTCAAGTCTTTAAACATAATTAAGGGGTTTCAGGTAAATTATATTTCAAACTATTCTTACGATTTTTAACTCTTATACATTAATTTAATTAATCCATCCAATTAAATTGTGTTAGTAAATGCTAAAAACTTTTCTATTCCAATTTAATTGGATTCGTTATACTATGTTTAATGAAAAAAAGGTAGTACTAAATAAGGTTGCAATTTTCGCTTATTAAATTAGTTACTTCTCAAAAACGTCATATGGAATAAGCAGCAAAAGATCTAAAACAGAAAAATACGGGTTGAATCTGTAATTTATCTATTTAAGCTTTGTAACATGGGTTAATTGAAATGAGTGTTCCCATCGATTTGCGTTCGTCACTTGTAACACGCATGTATTATAAATTAGCCTAGAATTTCATGTCTATTTATTAATGGATCGTAAACAATAATAATAAGAGTAGTATATAAAGATAAGCAAATTCATAAGTAAAAAGCAAAAATAATTAAAACTGTAGTGGGGGGGGGGTATTGTGATTTTCTAAGGAACTGCCCGGTTTTAAATACACTATTTTTAATTTCCACAAACACAGCTACACAACAAAATTTACAAACACTTATCACTACAGACACACATAGAAAATTAGGTAAAAGAAAACAGTATGGTGGAAGGATTTCGCGGTTTTCAGCCGAAAGTATTCGGCGTTAGCGCAAGTGTTGCGCATAGGGAAAAAGTCGACCTCACGATGCAGGTCTGCCCTTCAATTGCTTGTCTTCTGTAAAACGCCACAAGGGGGCGCTCTCAACTCAAGGGGAAAAAGAGGTGCTACAAAACAAATTAGTTTTTAATCTCTATCCATAAGATATCAATTTTAACATTAAAAGTAAATTTTCTTCCAAGCAATAAAAAATCTATTTAATGAAAAAAATTCTTAATTTTTTCCTTATTTCAGTAACAATTTCTTCATTTCAGTAACAATTAAAATAGTGTATGTGAACAGGATCCCAAATACAACCAGACGGTGCTCCTTCTGAAGTGTATGATAGTGCATGCCGAAAATACAAAATATGACTTTTCTATTAGTTCTCGCTTAAGGTCTGGTTCTTTCAGATGGTACACTGCATCAAGTAATCTGCAGTGGGCTTTTTCATAAAAAACTTTCAATTTGTGCATTGGAATAGGGAGTTCACCTACTATCCATAATACTGATGCCGCTAAAATTACTGACCGTATTAATTAAGAATTATAATTAATGCGTTCAGTAATTAATTATAATTCTTAATTAATACTAAACCGCTAACCTCTAAAATTACTGCTAAAAATACTGACCGTATGATCATGAACCATCGGCAATACTTTAATTGATAGGTAAGAAATCATTGCTACACACGATAAAAAAATTGGCTATGAGTATTAAAAAAGATGCAAAGAAAAAAATATTCTGGATATTTTTCAAAATTTCATTTATTTTCACTTTGCATTTGTGAACGGGATTTGCTTAAGTGGATTAAATAACTTCTCCGGTGGTTTTGAAAATTTTGCAACGAGATGATCAATAATTGAGTAGAAGGCAGCGTTGGCAAAGCACGCAATAAACTTAAGCAATAAGATTGGTGAAAGTTGGACGCACGAGAGCGAAATAAAAAAGTTTCACGCCTGTTAGAATCTTGTTGTTTCTTGCTGAATTTTTCTTTGAATCATTTATTTTTTCTAAGAACAATAAAGCTAAAGAAAATAAAATTGGTATGAAACAAATTATTAAAACAAGGATATTGACTTTATCTTATGTAAGGATGAAGGTGGTGATATTCTATTTTGAGCTTCGCTGGACGGGTCTAACAAATTCGCCGTTGACTCTGGACTACTAAACGACTCTCTTAGGCTTGGAAAGACTGCTTTCCATAGTTCCCGGAGACATCAGAGAAGTGTTCTCTGACAATTAAGCATATCTCATCTCCTACTGGTTCTATCTACAAAATTCTTGAAGATTCTAGTATCATCCAATTTGTCGCCAAGTTTGCCAACAAGCTCGGGGGTCTCTGGTCCGGCATCCGATCACCATCAAATAGAGCTGATTGTAAAACTGTCTTTCCTATGCTGGAACTAACCCTGACAACCATTATAGATTCGTAATAATATTTAAATAACTATATGAAAGTAATGAAGAATAAAGGAACATTTACAATTAGACTTTATAAAGTGTTAATATTATCCTAATTTTTTTTCATAAATATTGCATTTTTTGCTAATTTATTCATTTGCAAATTATAAAGATTTTTTTTTTTTTTTTTTTTTTTTAAATAAGCATAGCTACATAATTTGCCTACATTTATCAGCCAGAATCAGAGTTGAACTTTTTGGATTGAGATACCATATTGGATTCGACTCTTTATAAACAAGAGAAAATAAAAACTCTTCAAATTACATAAATAAAATTTGATATTGATCTTGTTATCAACAGTTTATATATCTATCAAGTTTTGGACGAAATTGCAAAGGAGAAAATCATTAGATCTTGTTTAACTGAATACAGTGCATGACAATAAAGGGTATCCCAAAATTAGTTCAATGTTGGCAAATTCAACGCAAGTTTTGAATTTGCTATCATTCTTTCAGTAAAGTGTTGATAAACATTTGACAATGATAGCTTAGGGTTAGTAAAAATGGGGCGTTACACGATAGAACAACCTGTTAGCGCAAGATTTGAATTAAATAAAAAGCACAGTTTTTTAAAATTCTTATATTTTTAAAGTATATAGGATAGGGTTATGTATGAAATAACACATAGGGTAAATTGCCTTCATGGATTCGGTGGCAAATAGGCACTCTTTTGTCGAAATTTTCCATGACCATTTTTCATAAACGTGGCTGGACTTCGTTGATGCAGCATTTAATATCCTCCTTCAATGCAGGCTTACTTATGGGCTTGTTGGCTTGGACATTTGACTGCAAATAGTCCCATAAAAAGAAATAATTTTGGGTTAAATCACATGGTCTAGAGGGCCAATTCACAAATTTGCGAACTGTAGCCGCAAGATTTTTATTATTTTTGAAATATAATTCAACAATTAAAATATTTGTTCTATCTCGTAAAACTCCATTTTTACTAACCCTAAAATATGAGCCGTCAAATGGTTTTAATAATAGGGCTGCCAACACTTTATTGCACGAATGGTGGCAAATTCAAATCTTGCGCTAATTTTGGGACACGCTTTAGATATAGAATATTTAATGGATGTTTATTGTATGACGAATTTAAACACAAAAATAGGCTTTTTAATGTGAAAGTATACTAGGCCGTCGTTGAAAAATTATTTCCGCTAAGTTTTATGGCAAATTTGCTAGAAAAAGTGCAAAATAATAAAAAATTTTTAATGACGATTGAACGTATTTAAAAGGAGTTTCTAACATACTTAAATTCAATATCTGACCCTAAGAATTAACATGTCATTGTTCAGAGTGCAAAAATTAAATATGGTTGAATTTCATTAGCTGGTATCTTTTCATTTTCATAATAAGTACCAAGAAATCAATTTCATAAAAAAATGTCATTTTTGGTTGATTCTGTTGGCGATATGAATCACCCTCTAGTGGACTTCAGTCAATTTTTAATTTTTGACATACAACCATTTGTATTATGATCAACTATATGTGGTTCCCCAATTTCACATATATTAAATAACACATATATTTTACATTATTATATAATGTTAGCTGACCCTGGAAACTTTGTTCTGCCATATAAATTATTTCTAGTGAATATTTTGGTTGTTAATTAAAAAATAACGAATGTATTGTAAATGTATGGAGATGGGATCTATGACAAAAAGAGGAATGGAGCACTGTAGACGATGATAGCCGATAAAAAAAAAGCACCAACCATTCATTTTCTCAATAGAATGTATTTCATTAACGTAACGAACATATACATTGTTTGATCTTTTAAAAGTTAAACGTAAAGTGAAAAAAGTAATATATTTTTTATTCTAAAGTATAAAAAGGTAATAAAGAAAATCAATATTCATTTCGAATAGCAATTGAGTGTACGATATTTTTTGTCAGTTCGTCTTTAACCAGCACAAATAAGCTCGATGGTTTGCCCATATGAGAACATGGCACGTATAAATTGTCCGTGTGAAAAACATGGTGTACCCAAATCTAAGCCGCAAACAGACATCTTTTGGCCTTGTGACTTATTGATTGTCATTGCGAATGCCAATCTAATAGGAAATTGAAACGCGTTTGAATTTAATTGGCACGTCTATGAGAATCATTGGAATTCGTGACAGCAAAACATTTTCAGCTCGAAATTTGCCATTCAAAATGGTGGCTTCGATAACGTTTTTCATCAATTTTTTAATGACCAATCGCTTGCCATTGCACAGCCGTGGTGGATTCAAATTTCGAAGTAAAATAGCCGAAGAAATATGCGGTCAGAGAGCATTTTGCGAATCAACGATAATGCAGAAATGAGTGGGAAAATTTTATGCATCCAGTATTTTCATAGACAGCAACTTTTTCATCGCCGATATCTAACAATGGGTCCGAGAATGTGTCAGCAGATGGATCTTGTAGCATTTGGAAGCGCATGCTTATTTTTAGATGGACTTTTTCAACATTACGCCACATGATTTCAAGTAAACGTTGATCTCATCAGCGTAAGTTGAACATGGAATGACGGGATAGGGACACCCTAATTACCTATCATTATGAAATATACTTTACGACCTATT
Source organism: Argiope bruennichi (assembly GCF_947563725.1). Lineage (NCBI taxonomy): Eukaryota > Metazoa > Arthropoda > Arachnida > Araneae > Araneidae > Argiope > Argiope bruennichi. The sequence continues at coordinate 114,682,622 of NC_079156.1, forward strand.
CTCATACCTACCAAATACGCATAAAAAACTTCAGAAAAATCGGTAGAGCCAGTTTCGGAGGAGTACGAACACAAACACCGCGACACGAGATTTTTATATTTTAGATTAAGCAATATTTTAAATATTGAATAATATTATATTAAGCAATATTTTAAATATTGAATAATATTATATTAAGCAATATTTTAAATATTGAATAATATTATATTAAGCAATATTTTAAATATTGAATAATATTCTATTAAGCAATATTTTAAATATTGAATAATATTCTATTAAGCAATATTTTAAATATTGAATAATATTCTATTAAGCAATATTTTAAATATTGAATAATATTCTATTAAGCAATATTTTAAATATTGAATAATATTATATTAAGCAATATTTTAAATATTGAATAATATTATATTAAGCAATATTTTAAATATTGAATAATATTCTATTAAGCAATATTTTAAATATTGAATAATATTCTATTAAGCAATATTTTAAATATTGAATAATATTCTATTAAGCAATATTTTAAATATTGAATAATATTATATTAAGCAATATTTTAAATATTGAATAATATTCTATTAAGAAATATTTTAAATATTGAATAATATTCTATTAAGCAATATTTTAAATATTGAATAATATTATATTAAGCAATATTTTAAATATTGAATAATATTCTATTAAGCAATATTTTAAATATTGAATAATATTCTATTAAGCAATATTTTAAATATTGAATAATATTCTATTAAGCAATATTTTAAATATTGAATAATATTATATTAAGCAATATTTTAAATATTGAATAATATTCTATTAAGCAATATTTTAAATATTGAATAATATTCTATTAAGCAATATTTTAAATATTGAATAATATCATTCAATTTTGAATAATAAAATGACAATATTGTGAAACATTATTGTACAACATTGTACCAAAATTTAGTGAATACCAGAAAATATAATTACTTTTATTCAGTTTTGTTACATCTAGACTTCGACATACTTTTTTTGCCAGTTATTAATCCGATTCATTATTTTATTCATTCTATACATGAATCATCGTGATCTCACTTTCATTTCTGCGCCAGCTAAGCCTCTATTTTGGCGCCAGTACCACCAGTGGTTGCTTTCTATGACGTCTTGGTCAGGCTTGTATCGTCCATTTAGGTTAACGTGAGCCCAATCGTAGTACCACCAACCACCTTTGTAAAATCGAGCGTATTGGGTGTCGCCTCTGTCTTTTGTTGAGAACTTCATGTTGTTGTAATGTTTCATGCCGTCTCCTGAGGGTAGAAATTTTTTAAAATTATACTATGAGAAGAGTTTTGGAGAATGTAACATACTTGTTCATAATTTTCAAGGGATATTGTATTTCAGAAAAAGTAAAAGCGAATGCCGTATAAAAGAAAAATTTATAAATTACATCTTCTATTCGTTTTGTAATGTGTAGAAAAAAAAATCACTTCAAAAAAAATCTGGAAGTCAAAGAAAATAGAATGATGCTTTGAAATAAATGCATCAAGTAAATGTAAATTATAATTAGTATCATTACATGTTTTACTTTTCGATGATAATTTAATAATTTTTGTCTTTCGCCATCAGATTATTTAATCGCCGTGCATTGTCATTTAATTTTTTACATCATAATTTTCAGTTCAGTTATATTAGTGTTCCATTTTTAAGCAAAACTAGGGTTATTTTAGGACGAACCTCGTAATTTTGAACCATAATCAGGAGAAGAGGACGACTGAGCTGGCACAACTTTTTCAAACTTTTGCACTGCATAAGCGGGAGGATGATTATCCCCGATAAATTTAGCGTGCACAAGACCCGCTTACACGATGGCCCTTCGATGTAATCGGGTCCCGAACCCGAAACTCCCCGGTTCCGAAGCTGAGACTTTACGCCCAGGCCTGCATTAATCATCCATCATCATGGTTCAAAAGTATAGTGCCATATGAAGTCAAGAATATTCTTTCAATAAATTGTGCTCTTTTGCACATATCTCTTGTAGTCGGTGTTTGGTGACACAATCAATAGGCTTCAGTAACAAATGACGACGTTTATTAACATGGACACAAATTCACTGACGATATAAAACAGCCGAGACATACATAAGCAATACACAGCAGCACACTTAGAACAAACTGCAGCTCGCAAGTAGCAATGTGTAGTAAAAAACAATCACTGCAAACAAAGTGGCCATACAGAACTTAGCAAAATGAGGGAATCCACGTATTTATTCACTCAGGTCCCTCCAAATGCCTGATATTCGCCACTGTTACCTAGCTCTAACTGTGCGGAACAGCCGACTCACTACTATACGACTGGTGATTTCACCTACAACTCGATGCTGCTTCAATATTTGTCTCCAAAACTCTGTGCAGGGTACCAACTCTCAATTCACTAACTGCTTGAGCTTCACTCAATACTTACGCTTCGTTGGACTGATTCCGACTAATTCATCGTTGACTCACTGTATCAATCTCTATACTATTGACTTCCGATTCGATAGCCGGTCTTTTATAGCTAAAGGCCGCAGAAGGTTCTCGAACAATCAAACATAACTCGTTTCCTATTGGTCCTATCACCAAAATTCATGAACATTCTTGCTGATTTCGTCGAATATATGATAGAAATCCAATATTTTGGTGTAAATTTGCATTGTAACTTATGTGCATTGTATTTTCACTCAAAATAGGTAAACTTTCTTCTAGCTTATTTCGTCGAAAATATGATAGAAATCCATTATTTTGGTGTAAATATGCATTGTAACTTCTGATAACATTGTATTATAACATTATAACAAGCGCATTGCACTTTCACTCAAGACAGGTAAATTTTCTTCTTGCTGTTTTCGTCGAATATATGATAGAAATGCATTATTGTGGTGTAAATTTGCATTGTAACTGACGTGCATTGTATTTTCACTCAAAATAGGTAAACGTTCTTCTAGATGATGTCATCGAAAATATGATAGAAATCCTTTATTTTCGTGTAAATGTGCATTGTAACTTATGAGCAAAACTGCACAGTCAACAACCCAAATAATTTTAGCACTAATCATTAATTTGTCTTTATTGTACTCATCACAAAATATCTAATTTAAAAGCGTTAAGTATTATTATTCAGTTAACATAACATTTAAATTCATCATTTAGGATCCATCAGTTACACTCTCATTCTAAGAAACCATTTTTTGTATCTCTGGGACGGGTGGGGGCTCTAAACAGGAAATCAAATTTTTCTTGCTATTCCGCTAGATGGCGCTGGTTGCTACAGCATGTAATACTGCCCCTATATAGCTCGTTATTTTTTAATTTATAATTATTTTCAGGGAGATAGAATTCCGAAAATTTTGTTTAAATTCCGAAAATTTTGTTTATTAAAGAACTTCTAAAAAGTGGAAATTCATGAAAATATAGTAATTATTAATAATCAATAAATTTTCTTTGTCTTTTTCGTAAGCGGAATGGAAAAAGAAAAATAATATAGATCTTTGGATATTTATCCTAATTTCCTCCTTTAACTCACCTACATTTCCAGTGTAGTTGCTTATGTGCAAAGTGTAACTAGAGTCTTCATTATCAATATAGAACGTACTATACTGTGCGAAACCTCGTTCCCCATTCACATCTTGTAGATCAAAGCGTATTTCATTTTCTGCTTGATTGGTGAGAGCATAAATGTAGTCATTACCTAAGAAAAAAGGGGTTGAAAAGGAATTAAGTATGAAATTTTGAAATGAACAAGTGCATATAACGAAATCTAATTATCAACAGGTTTACCAAGCCAAAAATCTTTCTTCTTATCCCCAAAACCAGTCTTGTATTTTTCCCAATCTTGATAGAAATTTTGTTGAGTGGAGAAATTACCTCTTCTCTGAATAACCTGCAGTGAAGAAATTATCAATAATTACCTAATATTCCAAAGACACATATATGTTTTATAAAAGCAAATACATGTTGGATCCCCTTTTTATTGACATAAAATTTTCTCAATAGTTCTTTCTGAAAACCTAAAGATATTAATCAGAATAGATTTACAATAGAATTTTAAAATAATAAATCAAAATTGTTCTCGTGTCCTAACTCATCAAAAGTTAATCGTTAAAGCAGAAGTTAATATACAATTATCCTATTAATTATGACTGGTAATTAAGCATAATTGAATCAAGTTAGGTATTTCAGTAACATCAGCAGCCAGCAGACTAATGCATCCCTTTTATTTAAAGCTGGCGTGAGAAGAGAAATAGAAATTCGAATTTTGAAGAATAATATCACGAACTGAAAAACAGGATTGATACTATGCACAAATGTTGAGCTTTTTTTTTTCTGGAAATACCTCTAGAAAATACTTTTTTTATTTTTGTACAATTAAAACTTTTTCTTATTTTTACGCGAAATAGTTTCAAGATAAAAACTAATGCCCCAGAAATGAGCTCATTTTCTTTATTCTTTGGAAGCTAATTCCTTTGTTAACCAACCACAAGATGATAGAGATAGTATTCCTTTTATTTGAAGCTGACATGAGAAGAAAAATTGGAAATTCTCATTTTGAAGAATGATACCACGAATTGAAAACATGATGAATACCAAGTGCATATGCTGTATCCTTTTTGTTTCCTTGAGATGTTTTTAGAAGTTCGTTGTTCCTGTACAATTAACATTTTTTCTAATTTTCATGCCAAAAAATTTCAGGATAAAAACTAATCTTAACCCCTAGATATGATCTCATTTTCTTTATCCTTTGCAATTTAATCCTGTTGTTAACCAACCATAAGCCAATTGGGACATTGAATGGTTTATCAGGAATTAGCCTTTGTTTATATTAGCCTTTGTTTATAACAGTTTTCCTCTGTGTTTATATGTTCATTTATGTTGCTCACACGTGAGTAAGAAGTAAAATAAGCCAATGGCTTATAAATTCTAAAGGAGGGCCTTGTGAAATGTGAAAAAATCGATAGGAGGCAAAAAGTAGAAAATTAAAGGGAAATCATTGATACTGAACAATTCCTTTTGGTAATCAGGACAGTGATGTCTTACCTTTAGGTGGAAACTAAATCTTGATGAGAATGAATCAAATGTCCTCTTGATGAAATTAAAACCGTATCGACATTGAACTTGACATCAATTAGAATCGATGTTTATCTGATATTAGGTACATTAGAATGAGATTTTAAACTACAAGATTTTCAACATTTAATGCTACTTTATGGATAAACTTGCATAATGACTGAAAAAAAAAATATAAAAAGGCATGTTTTTGCTATTAGTTTTTACGAAACATCCTACGATACCTAAATAAGCAGGAAAAATAGAAATTTTAAGAGAAATATTTTCACATTTTCTGTGACATTCAATCTGTTCTGCATGTAAAACTTTTATGATCAAGCAAGCGTCTTGATTATGATATGCTGAACAAAATGTGAACAAGTAGATAACATTAGTGAGATTTGTTTTTAGAGCTTTTATAATAATCCTTGACATTATTTTTCGCCGAAGATGAATCATAAATTGAAAAATATCTCTCCTTAATCGTGCCACAGTACTAGGCAAATCATATCATTGAATTTCTGATCCGTCTCGAAGGATAAAAAAACTAAATAACCGGACCGCCGGTACAGCAACACTGGAGGGAACAATAATTGAGTCCTAAGGGCCATCACTGGTCACGGTATAACCCTTCCCTAAGGAAGCACGTCCCAACATCAATTGAAGGAGTCAGAACTCCGCCTTTTCTTGTACCCTCTGGGGTGGCGAGAACCAACCACCATGCCGTGAGCTTGTCATCATTAATTACGAGATGCTCTTTGAGGAATCACAATACTAGGTATTTCAAAATGAATGTCGAAATTTTATGGCCTTTCTTAACTATTGCTTACATTTATTAATTATACATGAATAAAATAATATTTAAAAACGATTTTACTATATTCATCTATATTAAGATTCAATAAGAGTATTCTGCTTTATATTGCACATAGCAAGATGACAAATGAATTATTCTCCATATCTTTATCAAGCATTTTTGGAGTAACTGATGCTACAATTGATTCACTTCTGGTGTTCAGGAAATTCAACTAGTAGCAGAGGCACATGCCTATGATATTTTACAAAATGTCATAGATCTGTTCCTTGATTTCTTAGGGAAGATCACGAAATACTCTCTCACACACCTTCACTTTTTACTTTCTGATATAGGTAGTGAAAAGAAATGATAGTAGACGTCAAAAAATTCTAACTCGAGAGTTTGATGAATCTTACGTTTCACATCTCTCTGAGTCAAAAAATACATTTTTGAAAAATGTCCGTCGTTCTGTGTGACAAAGATAACTCAAAAACACTTTGATCTAGATGGTTGAAATTTGGTATACTGTCTTTACACCAAATTTGCAGATTTCTATCAAGTTTTAAATAAAATCTGTGAGAGGAAATCCGTCTGTCCAGCTATTTTATTATAAATTAACATGGTAATTACAAAACGAAGACAACTAGAGAGATAAAATTCGATACACAGATTTAAAATATATATTATAGGCACCTTCAAATTCTGATCCAAATTCAACTATGGATTTACTGTCTATCAGTGTGTGCTTTCAGAAACATGTAAACGCGATAGTTCAAAGACGCGATGACTAAAATATATTAAATTTGGTGAGGAATTTTATGACTCCAGTGCAGTTTTGTGTCAAATTTTCGTTTCAGTTGGTTGGGAAAATATGCTTAAAGCAGAAATTCGATTTTTGGATATCATTAACCTCATGCCAAGGATTAATCGCCAAATAACTCGCCAAGGATATTATGAGAAATTCAGTAAAAACGCTAAATTCGAACCAAAAGTTAATATTTCGTAACTATTGTACGTAAGTGCTATGTAAGGCGTTCTCTGGCATGCAAAGTTTAATGGAGAGAATGTGAGAAAGTTTTGGGAAGATCACACCTGCTGGTTTCAAGTTGTTTATGATATTTTCCTTTACAAAGATTTCCTGCGCTCAAAAAACAGATGAAACCAATTTCATATACTACTGCCGCTCCAGATAACACAATCCAAATTACCCAGGAAGCTCATTTGTTTGTAATTATAGATTGAAATTTCAAAACAAAGAACGGTTTTGAATGCGAAGTCTCAAATTTTAGTTATAAGCAATTTCATTTCTTACGTCTAGAATGGAAGTGATAACTTATGAGCAAAAACACTGTCAGAATTGTAATTTTTGTTCTTTAAATTTAGATTTGAATTATTTTTGTATAACTCTAGGACATATCGTACTCTACTACAGAACGCAGTTTAATTGTGGCTGTATATTTAGATTTTGCACTTTGAGAAGTACAGAACAAAAAACATGTTCTGAACCGAAGTTGTTATTTCTGCTATTGGCGGTTTCTTTCTTTTTTGTATCGAAATTGAAAGCAATGATTTATGTTCTGCTGTTCTATTTAAAAAAAGCCTCCATCTTTTATCTTTCAATTTACTTTTCAATAATTTCAATATACCACTCAGAGTTAAAGTAAACAAATAAAACACTGATATTAATTTTTAATTTCGATGCTCTTCAGAACCATCCTTAAGTATATTCTTTAATCCTTTATTTACCGAATTATTTTATCATCAATTTTTCAAATTTATTTTTAAACCTTTAGCTAAATTTTGGTACAGAATAAACCCCGAAAGAAGAAAAAAAAACATTTTTAATTAATTAAATGAATCATAAAGGTTTTTTTAATATTATTTTTAGTTGACATTTACTGCTTTCTATTGGAAATACGATTCTTTTTTTAAAAAAATACTTTTAGAAAAAATAGTCATATTGTGAAGATAACTGCCGAATTTAAACGATCCTTTAAAGTACCGTCGGTAAAAAAGGGTTAAAGTTAATTCGAAAGAAAATTGTAGGACAATTTTGTAATAAATTAAGAATTGTACTGACCGTCCATCCTCCACCATCAGTCTCCATATCACAATACACCAAAATGGATTGTCCATTGGTGTGGCGACTTCTCGGCCAGATCGAGTAGAGACCATTTTGAGTGTTTCCATTTGCCAAAACTTCAGTGCAATCCACGGGCTTATTGTAGAGCTTTAGTGACTTGGATTTGTCACCTGAAATTTCCGAAATTTTTATTTAAAACTGATGAATTCAAATCAATTTTAATATATATTTAAAAAGATAATTTAATTAAACAATGACAATTCGGTTGAAATACGAGGATTATGTTCGCTTTTCAAAAATAGTTATGATAGCTCAATCTTATGTTAGTTATAAAGTTGATATCATCAACTTATTTCTAGATTTCCTCAAAGTACTTTTCAAATTTCTATATTAATCTTTAGATCAATGTGATAAAATTTCAAAACTATTTTGAAATGAAGGGTTTCTTGGAGAAAACGTTTCCAAATATGGAAAATACTTTAAAGCGATACCTTTCTATTACCCATTCTAAAATTTCTTCATATCTCTCTCATCTGATCACGATTTTTGGATGGCTATTTTTTAATTTGACCTTAATTAATGGGACAGTCGTGTTTTATAAAATACAGGGAGATTCATAAAGAAGTAAACAGTTTCAGTGCATTATAAACCAAGAACAGTGTAAGATATCACATGTTATCTGTAACAGAATTGTATGGGATTATTTGAAGTTTTTTTTAGAGACAGTCACAAATGTTCTATGTGTGATATCTTAGTTACACGACGCACATTGAGCCGGTAATCCATTTCGGCTCATATGCGTGCTAAGGTATTTGAATCAAATCAATCGATAGTACCTGTGATACGCTGTTTCAGCTCCTTTGGTAAGCAGGAAGAGAAGGAATAATACTTTTTCCTTTGCGTACCTCTACAGGAAGAAATCACAAGATATTAACTCAGGACTTCTGGGTAGTCATTGGGTAAGTGGCATATTGAAGTCCGCGGCTCGTCCAGTTCATCGATGCGGGTGATGTCCATCCAAATGATCTCTCAGTTAGATCGACCAGTACGGTGGTACACCATTCAAAAGCAGAAGGAAGTTGTCAATGTCACCCAACTAATGCGCCATATACCAAAGTTAACATATCCTAAAAAGTGGCTTCTGTGATGTTCCATCGCAATTAGACCAACCAATATGGTAGTGCACCATCCAAAAGCAGAAGGAAGTTGTCAATGTCATCCAACGAATGTGGCATCTACCAGAGTTAATGTATCCAAAAAAGTGGCTTCCAAGATGTTCCACCGAAATAACCTCGCAATTAGACCAACCAGTATGGTGGTGCACCATCCAAAAGCAGAAGGAAGTTGTCAATGTCATCCAACGAATGTGGCATCTACCAGAGTTAATGTATCCAAAAAAGTGGCTTCCATGATGTTCCACCGAAATAACCTCGCAATTAGACCAACCAGTATGGTGGTGCACCATCCAAAAGCAGAAGGAAGTTGTCAATGTCATCCAACGAATGTGGCATCTACCAGAGTTAACATCTCCAAAAAAGTGACTTCTGTGACAGACTGGATATTTTACAAAACACATTTTCCTTAAGGGAATCTCGCAAATATTGCACAGTGAATTAAAATTATAATGCCAATGATAGACAGATTTTCTAGCTGGAACTTTTTCTCTGAATCGTGATCGGAAATGCCTTTGCGCAACAGTTGAGGATTCTGTTTTACTAAATTGAAGAGCACAAAAGGCCTTCTCCACTGCAGACTCCGTCATTCCGACTGAGTAGTCAAATGACATGCATGTTAACGCCTACATCAATTCAGTCAGGGGCAAGACATTAACTTTAAGAGTACATCTACCTTCACTGAGACTATGTGTCTCTTTGATTGCTACTGCTTTACAGCAACTGGGGAGTGTATACTTTTTTATGAATCACCCTGTACTTCTGTCTCGAATTAATGTGTTGTTCTTATACCGTTTTGAAATAATTTTAAACATTGATTGAGGAAATTAAATCCATATCTATTCAGAAATTTTTAAATACAATTATGCTGTTTTTAGTAAATTAAATTCAGATATATTTTTACGATTTTTAAAACTTTATTTATTAGTTTTATTATTCTATTTAATAATACATGTCTGATAAATGCTATTTTTTCTATGCCATATATATATATATATATATATATATATATATATATATATATATATATATATATATATATATATAATATAATATAATATATATATATATAATAGTTCTACCTGATTTTATATTTTTATTCGTATCTGAAGAAGAAAATATATGATAAATAATAGCTTAAAGATGCTGCAGAAATGAAAATAATGCATTCGTTTTTTGTCTGCGGTTGTTAGATTATCCCAATTCTCCAAACAGTTTGCTATTAGTGGGAAATTACATTTTTCAAATTATCAAACCAAGCCAGCAATTTGGAGAGAAAATTACAGAAAAACAGAGAGAAATTACAGCTACATCATGCAAACAGGATCCGTAAAAAGAGAATCAGCTTCAAATGAGTAAGTGAGTGGGAAGCTATCCTAGTCAGTATTTAAGCTTTCACTTGCCAAGAAAGACACTAACTGATGTTGGCAAGTTAAGGACCCCATTGTGGATGAGACAGCTGTTCAAGAAAAAATCATAATGGAGGTTAATTTGCCAAGAACGCAGCATTCGTCTTTTGTTTATGGTTTTTAGATTATCCCAATTCTCCGGACAGTTTACTGCTATTGCGAAATGACATGTTTTCAAATTATCGCAGTTCTCCGGGCAGTTTACTACTGGTGCGAAATGACACCTTTTAGAATTCTCCCAATTCACCGGAAAGCTCATTACTGGTGCGAAATGACACCTTTTCGAACTATCCCAACTCTCCGGACAGTTTATTATTGGTGCGAAATGACACCTTTTCGAACTAACCTAATTCTCCGGATAGTTTACTATTGGTGGAAAATGACATATTTTCAAATTATCCCAATTCTCCGGACAGTTTACTACTGTTACGAAATGACATCTTTTCAAATTATCCCAATTCTCCGGACAGTTTATTATTGGTGCGAAATGACACCTTTTCAAATTATTCCAATTCTCCGGAAAGTTTACAACTGGTGCGAAATGACCTTTTTTCAAATTATCCCAATTCTTAGGACAGTTTACTACTGGTGCGAACTATTTTTCAAATAATCCCAATTCTCTGAACTATCTTTTAAAATTATTTTAATTCTCCGGCTAATTTACTACTGGTTCGAAATGACATCTTTTCAAATTGTCAAACCAGGCCAGCAATTTAGGGGTAAAATTACAGGAGGAAAGCTGGTCTTATCAACCATTTTCATATCTATTATTAATTTTGTGAAACCGTTTTCTGCCTGAAAGTATTGAATCTGAATACTTACAGATAGGGAAAAGTTGTTTCTTTGCCTCCGCGACAACATACTTCATGAATTCCAGGTATTTTAAGCTGGTTTCTTTTCTATCGTCTTCGGAATGGTTTGAAGCAGTTGCGTTATCTTCTACATAGATCAAAGAAGGCAAATAGTCGATAATAGTTTATAAAAATAAATATATTTATAGATAATATTAAAGAATGAAGAATGTAAAACCTCCTCTAGAGTGAGAATAAAAAATATACATTATGACATTAATATTTGTTTGATAAACTAAATAAATAAATAAGGTTATTTTTCACTTTAAAATTACAAGGTTAAATTTGGATGCAATCATAAACTTGAAAGTAATATTGCGAGATAAGAAAAATACAAGTATTGATTGAGTAATTTTCTGTCAAATGTCTTGAGGTCAATGAAAATTCGTATGGAATGATGTGCTCATAATCTAATTAAATTTGAATTTGAATTTTATTTATGATAAGTTTTTGATTTGTTTATTGTGTTTAATGAGTTTGATTTGTTTATTGTGTTTATGATTATTTGATTTGTTTATTGTGTTTATGATTATTTGATTTGTTCTTAGCGCTTAACGAGTGCTTAATAATTTTTAGAATGATTCTCATGAGGACGTAATTTAATTAATCTACATATTACAGTAACATATAATTTTGTTTTGAATGCAAAATTTGACATGAAAAATTTTCTTATAGTTACTAATAAAACTGAGTTTTCAAAACTTTCTATTTTTATTGTTTACTACTATATAGTCTAAAATACATTTTATAATTCATTACTAGGAATATAAGATAATGATAAAGTAATCCACTTTTTCTTAAATTCATTACCAGATACTATCTTTCACATTGAATTTAAAATTTATTGAAACTAAACAATAAAATAACTTCTGAAAATACTAATAAAAGTTTGCATCCAATGTGAACATAGAATTTTAAAATATTTAATAAGTGAGAAAAAAAAATCGATTACTAACTTTCAGCACCATAACAATGAGAAAGTGAATAAAAAATGTAAAAGATAAAGTAGATTGTTGAAGTTATTATGATTTGGATAACATAACATAGTAAGGTAATAATTGCTAATTGCTTGTATATAGATGCATTACAAAATTTTGTAATTAGAGATGTTGAATTCTTTAAAATACGCAACCGAACAATATTAATTCTGAGTAAATTGATGTCATACGATGAAAAAGAAAAAAACAAACATATATTTTAGTGCTACAAATTTTGTTATGAGATGTCGAATTCTTTACAATACTCACCCGTAGGTAAATAATACTGATTGTGTTGACGTCATGTGATGAAAGGAAACTTATATTTTAATCAAAATATAACGATGCATTACAAAATTTTGTAATTAGATATGTTGAATTGTTTATAATATGCAACCGAACAATATTAATACTGAGTAAATTGATGTCATATGATGAAAAAAGCACACATATATTTTAGTGCTATAAATTTTGTTATGAGATGTTGAATTCTTTACAATACGCAACCGAATGTAATTAATACTGATTATGTGATGAAAGGAAACATATATTTTATTCAAAGTATAAAAATGCATTACAAAATTTCGCAATTAGAGATGTTTTATTCTTTACAATATGCAACCGAACATTATTAATGCTGAGTAAATTGATGTCATATGATGGAAAAAAAAACATATATTTTAATGCTATAAATTTTGCTATGAGATGTTGAATTCTTTATAGTACTCAACCGAATGTAATTAATACTGATTATGTGATGAAAGGAAACATATATTTTATTCAAAGTATAAAAATGCATTACAAAATTTCGCAATTAGAGATGTTTTATTCTTTACAATATGCAACCGAACATTATTAATGCTGAGTAAATTGATGTCATATGATGGAAAAGAAAACAGCATATATTTTAATGCTATAAATTTTGCTATGAGATGTTGAATTCTTTATAGTACTCAACCGAAGGTAACTAATACTGATTATGTTGACGTCATGTGATGAAAGGAAACATATTTAATCAAAGTATAAAGATGCATTACAAAATTTTGTAATTAGAGATGTGGAATTCTTTACTACAAGCAATGAAACATAATTAATACTGATTATGTTGATGTGATGTGATGAAAGGAGACATTTATTTTAGTGCTTTTTTTAGGGGAAAAATCTGAATTGACGAAGAAAAACAGGTTCGTTAGAATGGCATTTAATATCAGAAAAAAAATAAAGTAATATGAATTATTTGAAACTACTTTATACTTTTGAAAGAATTCAACTATTCATGAAATTTCACTAAACATCTATCCCGCCAGTTCATCCATAAATATATAATAGGAAATATCTTTTCAGTTTTTAAAAAAGTTAGTTCCAAGTTAATAGATAATTAAATTACGGTTTGATTTTTAAAGTTAAATTTTTTTATTGATATTAAAATGCTATTTTGTAACGAGATTTTAAGGCAACAAAAAGTTGGCAGAGATAAGAATTAATTTCATTTAATAATGAAACAAACAAACAAACAAAAAAGTAATGCTATTTTGAACTTTAAGGAAATGGAGATGCACGGATTCTTCTGTTTATCAGCTAAGTATTTCCTAATACGGGAATTGAACTTACCGCAATTCGGATAGAGATCTTGAGCTTTAGTGATTGATTCTTCTACCACGTTTAAAACAGTGAGAACTTTCCCTTCATTACTCACTGTTTTTGATTGCGAAGCATGAATAACCAGTAAAAGGATCAGCTGACACACTCCATATCTGCAGAACTTCATCCTGTGGAAAAATAATTTATTTTAATTATCCTTTAAACTTAATTTATAATTATCTGAAATTATCCTATAAATATCCTAAATTCCACTTTGGGAATCTCGTAGTTGAAGATGAGAAACTTCTGGCATGGTGGTTGGTTCTCGCTAGCCTGGTTGGTACAATAAAAGATGGAGGTATGGCTCCTCCCATATATGACTGAACGTATTTCCTTAGTGAAGGGTTGTACCGTGACCGGTGATGGCCCTTAGGATTCCAACACAGTTCCCAGCAGTGCTTCTGTTGCAGTAGTCAGATCATTTAGATATTTCCATGTGCCATTCGGTAAGTTGGAATAGCCCGTTTCAGGTTAGGTGAGATTATATTTCATAATTACCCCCGCTGGTACAACATAAAGGAGGATGTGAAGCTTCCGGCAAGGCGGTTGGCTCTCGCCACCCTGATGGATACACTAAAAGTTGGGGATCTGGCTCCTCCCATCTATGCGGGATGTATTTCCTTAGGGAAGGTTTGTACAGTTGCCGGCCTTTAGGACTCAACTGTAGTTCTTGAAAGTGTTGTTGTTGCAGTGGTCCAGTCAGTCAATTTTTTCCGTGTGCCTTCCGCCGGGTTGGATAGCAAGTTTGTGATAGCTATCCTTTAACTAATGTCCATATTGTAACCTTCTTCAATATTGCTCTATTATGAAAACAGATGATTAAAAGGTTCTTAAAAACTGCTGTATATGCTTTTAGATGATTAAAAGATTCTTAAAAACTGCTGTATATGCTTTTAGATGATTAAAAGATTCTTAAAAACTGCTGTATATGATTTCAGATGATTAAAAGATTCTTAAAAACTGTTGTATATAATTTCAGATGATTAAAAGATTTTTAAAAACTGCTGTATATGCTTTTAGATGATTAAAAGATTCTTAAAAACTGCTGTTTATGATTTCAGATGATTAAAAGATTCTTAAAAACTGCTGTATATGCTTTTAGATGATTAAAAGATTCTTAAAAACTGCTGTTTATGATTTCAGATGATTAAAAGATTCTTAAAATCTGCTGTATATGCTTTTAGATGATTAAAAGATTCTTAAAAACTGCTGTATATGATTTCAGATGATTAAAATATTCTTAAAAACTGCTGTATATGATTTCAGATGATTAAAAGATTCTTAAAATCTGCCTCATATTCTTCTGATTTTTTTTCAAATATAAGATTGATTGATTTAGTATTATTCAAAAAGACTCAGAGAAATCAAATCACAGCATTCCACTTGCTACAAATTTTTTGCAGAAATCAACAGACCCAGGCTACATGATAGCTTCATAGAAATAAATAGACAAACACAATGGCCCCTGTGTAGAATGAGATTTCAGTTAAAAATAATTATCCAAAAACGTTTTTGTCCCAGTAGTGCTCAGATGTTCCCCAGACGAGATAAAAGAAGAAAGATAAGTAAAAGCAAACATGTAAGTAGAAGGATAATGCCTCTTTTTATAACGATATCCATCATGAAAATAAATTTACGAAAAAAATTATAATGAGCAGGAATGCCATGCTCATTTGGAATGAAGTCACTAACACTGAGGATGTAGTGCAAGACAAAAGTTTAATGGAAACAGCGGCACGTACTTGTTGTTTACAAAACAAATAAGAAGTTGAAAATGTAGACTAGAAGTTCTTACTCCAGTGTTTGAAACAACTTTTGTAATATCGAACAACAGCTGAAAGAACAAAGTTTTTTAGTCGAGGAATTTTTGTTATTCCACTAGTCACAGGTTTTGACATTCTAGAAGTCAGAGGTATTTACAGATGTCAACAGACGCAAGAGACAACATGATGGCTTCATAGAAATAAATATACAAGCAGAGTGACCCTTGTGTAGAATGACATTTAAGTTAAAAATCCTCATCGAAGGAATTTTTGTCACAGCAGTGGTCAGATGTGTCCTAAGTCTAGATTAAAGAAAAATGATAAGTAAGAGCAAATATGTGAGTAAAAGGATAATGTATTTTTGTAACGAGATTCATCATGGACATAAATTCACTAAGAAAATTCAGAATGAGCAGGAATGCCATTTTCATTTGGTATGAAGTCACTAATAGTGATGATGTATTTCCAAAACAGATAAGAAGTTGAAAATTTAGACTAGCTGTTCTCATTTCAGTGTTCGAAACAACATTTGTAATATCGATCAATATCCGAAGGAGTGAAGTTTTTCGGAGATGTGAGTAAATATGTGAGTAAAGTGATAATGTATTTTTGTAACGAGATTCATCATGGACATAAATTCACTAAGAAAATTCAGAATGAGCAGGAATGCCATTTTCGTTTGGTATGAAGTCACTAATAGTGATGATGTATTTCCAAAACAGATAAGAAGTTGAAAATTTAGACTAGCTGTTCTCATTTCAGTGTTCGAAACAACATTTGTAATATCGATCAATATCCGAAGGAGTGAAGTTTTTCGGATATGTGAGTAAATATGTGAGTAAAGTGATAATGTATTTTTGTAACGAGATTTATCATGGACATAAATTCACTAAGAAAATTCAGAATGAGCAGGAATGCCATTTTCGTTTGGTATGAAGTCACTAATAGTGATGATGTATTTCCAAAACAGATAAGAAGTTGAAAATTTAGACTAGCTGTTCTCATTTCAGTGTTCGAAACAACATTTGTATTATCGATCAATATCCGAAGGAGTGAAGTTTTTCGGAGATGTGAGTAAATATGTGAGTAAAGTGATAATGTATTTTTGTAACGAGATTCATCATGGACATAAATTCACTAAGAAAATTCAGAATGAGCAGGAATGCCATTTTCGTTTGGTATGAAGTCACTAATAGTGATGATGTATTTCCAAAACAGATAAGAAGTTGAAAATTTAGACTAGCTGTTCTCATTTCAGTGTTCGAAACAACATTTGTAATATCGATCAATATCCGAAGGAGTGAAGTTTTTCGGATATGTGAGTAAATATGTGAGTAAAGTGATAATGTATTTTTGTAACGAGATTTATCATGGACATAAATTCACTAAGAAAATTCAGAATGAGCAGGAATGCCATTTTCGTTTGGTATGAAGTCACTAATAGTGATGATGTATTTCCAAAACAGATAAGAAGTTGAAAATTTAGACTAGCTGTTCTCATTTCAGTGTTCGAAACAACATTTGTATTATCGATCAATATCCGAAGGAGTGAAGTTTTTCGGATATGTGAGTAAATATGTGAGTAAAGTGATAATGTATTTTTGTAACGAGATTCATCATGGACATAAATTCACTAAGAAAATTCAGAATGAGCAGGAATGCCATTTTCGTTTGGTATGAAGTCACTAATAGTGATGATGTATTTCCAAAACAGATAAGAAGTTGAAAATTTAGACTAGCTGTTCTCATTTCAGTGTTCGAAACAACATTTGTAATATCGATCAATATCCGAAGGAGTGAAGTTTTTCGGATATGTGAGTAAATATGTGAGTAAAGTGATAATGTATTTTTGTAACGAGATTCATCATGGACATAAATTCACTAAGAAAATTCAGAATGAGCAGGAATGCCATTTTCATTTGGTATGAAGTCACTAATAGTGATGATGTATTTCCAAAACAGATAAGAAGTTGAAAATTTAGACTAGCTGTTCTCATTTCAGTGTTCGAAACAGCATTTGTAATATCGATCAATATCCGAAGGAGTGAAGTTTTTCGGTAGATGAATTTTTGTTATTTGCTATGATATTGCAGATGAATGACTTTTTTTCGGATAGCTTTCAAAATATTAATCATAATATGCAAAAGGAAATATGTTGAAATTTTAGATCTTAAATGCAGTATAAATTTGATAGCTGAAGATGTTGTTAAGGGAATGTGAAATAAGTAATACGAATCTGTAACAATTGAACTGCTGATACCTTACAGCTCAGAGCGCCTCCCTCGATATAGAAACATTTAAGGCACATCGAATTTGCTGCATGTTTCTATATACGACGGATAACATAAACCGTGTCATAAAGGTAGTAGTAATATATATCCAAGATTTCATAGAAAATATTTAGTTGGGGCAGTTTTTACATGCAATGTATTTAAAGAAATAATGGAATATAATCAATCATAGAATAATATTTCATTGGTTGATTCTTAATTAAAGCCGTTATATTTTGCTTGAAAGAAACATTACACCTTTCGTAGGCAGACGAGATTCAAGATCATCTATGAATCACGATTTCTCTATTTTCATCCAAATATTTGCCATTATAAGCGGTATGGAAGTTTCACATTTCATTTAATTTTATAATGGTTTCATAGAAGTAAAAAAAAAAAAAAAAAAAAAAAAAAACACAGCTTAGAAAATTCCATGCTATTCAATGAAATTTTTTTTCACCGGCTGTAGCAGTATGGAAATTTCACATTTCATTTAATTTTATAATTGTTTCAAGGAAGTTAAAAATACACAGCTTAGAAAAGTCCATACTATCCATTGAACTTTTTTTTTCAGCAGCTATAGCACAAATTTCACACTTCATTTAATTTTATAATGGTTTCAAGGAAGTTACAAAAAACACAGCTTAGAAAAGTCCATGCTGTCCATTGAAATTTTTTTATCAGCGACTGTAGCAGTATGGAAATTTCCCATTTCATTTAATTTTATAATTGTTTCAAGGAAGTTAAAAAAAGACACAGCTTAGAAAAGTCCATGCTATCCACTGAAATTTTTTTTTCAGCAACTATAGCACAAATTTCACATTTCATTTAATTTTATAATGGTTTCAAGGAAGTTACAAAAAACACAGCTTAGAAAAGCCCATGCTGTCCATTGAAATTTTTTATCAGCGACTGTAGCAGTATGGAAATTTCCCATTTCATTTAATTTTATAATTGTTTCAAGGAAGTTAAAAAAAGACACAGATTAGAAAAGTCCATGCTATCCACTGAAATTTTTTTTTCAGCAACTATAGCACAAATTTCACATTTCATTTAATTTTATAATGGTTTCAAGGAAGTTACAAAAAACACAGCTTAGAAAAGTTCATGCTGTCCATTGAAATTTTTTATCAGCGACTGTAGCAGTATGGAAATTTCCCATTTCATTTAATTTTATAATTGTTTCAAGGAAGTTAAAAAAAGACACAGCTTAGAAAAGTACATGCTATCCACTGAAATTTTTTTTTCAGCAACTATAGCACAAATTTCACATTTCATTTAATTTTATAATGGTTTCAAGGAAGTTACAAAAAACACAGCTTAGAAAAGTCCATGCTGTCCATTGAAATTTTTTATCAGCGACTGTAGCAGTATGGAAATTTCCCATTTCATTTAATTTTATAATTGTTTCAAGGAAGTTAAAAAAAGACACAGATTAGAAAAGTCCATGCTATCCACTGAAATTTTTTTTTCAGCAACTATAGCACAAATTTCACATTTCATTTAATTTTATAATGGTTTCAAGGAAGTTACAAAAAACACAGCTTAGAAAAGTCTATGCTGTCCATTGAAATTTTTTATCAGCGACTGTAGCAGTATGGAAATTTCCCATTTCATTTAATTTTATAATTGTTTCAAGGAAGTTAAAAAAAGACACAGCTTAGAAAAGTCCATGCTATCCACTGAAATTTTTTTTTCAGCAACTATAGCACAAATTTCACATTTCATTTAATTTTATAATGGTTTCATAGAAGTTTAAAAAAGACACAGCTTAGAAAAGTCCATGCTATCAACTGAAATTTTTTATCAGCGACTGTAGCAACATGGAAATTTTACATTTTATTTAAATTTATAATAGTTTCATAGAAGTTAAAAAAAAGACGCATCTTAGAAAGGTCCATACTATCCACTGAATTTTTTTTATCTGCGGCTGTAAAGAATTTTTTATTCTGAAAGAATTGGAGTTATTTTCTGTGTTATTTCGCAGAATAGTTACTTCAATATACATAAACAGAGTATATCCGCCCCTATATGCTCCGGTGGCCAAACACCTATTGAGTAACATTGCTTTATAGTAGCTGAATTCAGTGCTTTGCCACTGTTAAGTTGAAAAGGCTTTATATAAAACAGGAATGAAAAATTTTAGACTTAGGTGTTGTCCAAAGATATAATATATCGTCATCTGCGATAAAACAAGCATTTTCGTAGATTGTAAATTTTAATTTATAAGCTCATAATCTATAAAATTTTTAAATTTTTAAAATGGTCCATTGCAATTGGACTAATATTGTAAAGACCATTTTAGTGACTATTTAGATATTTTGATTAACTTGTTCAAGGCGACTACTGATTCGCTTAAAATAGTAAAGCTCAACAATTCTATTCTGCATAATACATTCAATATGAACCCCAGAAAAGAGGAACTATTTTTATTTACAATGTGGTTCAAAAATCTTGACCTCGGCTTTAATTCCTTAAATATTGATCATAGACATATATTGTAAATTACAAAGTTGCGTTAAAAAAGGTGTAAAATGTTATGAAATCGATTAAAATTTTCAGGAGGTTAAACTTCAAATAATACAAAATCTACATTTTTATACTGGCACTTATAAAAAAATTCCCAATGAGTAAAATGTGCCCCATCCTCTTATAAGGTCATGCATAAAATGTCAGCAATTTATCACAAAATTCTCAAAGATATGAAACTACATAAATTCTGACTTAAACCACTTTCCGACTCCTGGATATGAATTCGCAAAGAGGAAAAATCATGTCGGATGTTCGTGTTTTAGGGGTCGTACACAAATTAAAAAAGAAAGTAATGATTGAATAAATAAATAATAATTTTGCTATTTATTGGCTCAAGAGTATTAAAAAATTGTAGAAATAATAACTTAAAGGAATGATTACATCTTAAAGGAGATATTACATAAAGGAAAGATTATATAAATTTTTTTACAAGTTCATTGACTGTGCTATTTTTAATTTATATTCTGTCATTCATGATATAAAATTTAAAGTATTTTTTAGGAAGCATAGATTTTAAAATTTGTATCTAAAACTAAAGATATGAAGCATATTTCATTTTCTTATGATGCATTCCTGCGTCGCGTCATCTGCACTGAAGCTGTAATCATTTGCATTTTAATTTGTGGTTGACCCCTCACCAACTTTGTTTTAACATATCTTTGAGAGTTTTCACAATAAAATTCTGAAATTTTGTACATGACCTTATTAAAGAATGGGCCACATTTTACTCAATGGAATTTTTTTGTACGGGGTCAGTATAAAAATTTTAATTTTGTATTTTTTTAAAGTTTAATCCTCTGAAAACTTTAATCGATTTCATATCATTTTGCATCTTTTATTACACAACTTTGTAATTTACAGTATATGTCTATGAACAATATTTAAGGCATAAAAACCGTGGTGAAGGTTTTTGAGACACCCTGTATAGTATATATATATATTATAAGTTATCAATATTCGCATTTATTACATGAAATGTATTATTGAGGAACATCTCAAACCACTTGAAAGATATTTTTTAAATCTTTTTTAACATTTCCAAAAGAGTTTCTGCACATACGCTTAATATAGTAA
Source organism: Argiope bruennichi (assembly GCF_947563725.1). Lineage (NCBI taxonomy): Eukaryota > Metazoa > Arthropoda > Arachnida > Araneae > Araneidae > Argiope > Argiope bruennichi. The sequence goes on from NC_079156.1 coordinate 114,704,253, forward strand.
AAATAATATAGTTATCTATATCTATCCATATCTAAACTTATAATAAAGCTCAATGTGTGTATGGCGCTCTACAGGCCAAACCGTTCTACCCACAGCTAATAAATTTGGCATGTGTATATCTTGGAGGCTGGGAATGTGCACCTTGGAGCGATATTTTTTGAATTTTTAATTAGAATTTTAATTAAATAAAAACGGAATTTTGGCATTTTTTCATGATAACTTCAGAAAATATCATCGCACAAAAATAATTTTTACATCAAATTAAGGATCAAAAATAATATTTCCAATGATATTATTGTTTTAACCTATAAATTAAATTTCTACTTTTAATGAATTTTTTAAAAATAATTTATTTTGCACAAAATAATAAAAGTAAGCTGCACGATTTATTACACGTGCATTGTAAAAAATTAATTTTTATCAACGTGTTGCCATCAAATTGACAAAAGCTGAAATTAAAAAAATAAGTTAAATATGGCTGCAAATTAAACCTAGAAAAGTTTAATTTTCTGCACGTGCCTATACGAATAGAAATAAATCTGAAATGTGATATTTATTAAAAAATGAAATGAATGCGAAGAAAAGTTTTCTGTGGAGCTTAAAACAGCTATATAATTAATTTAGTTTTATTTAAAATATATGAGTTTTCTATATGCAGATTATCCACTCTGACTCTTAGTCGAAGCTAATAAGAAATGAACCATTATTATGAAATTCTTCCCAATTTTAAGTTTGTGCATTTTCTCTTTTTTTCATGCTTTATCCATTTTTTTTTATTTTTTCGTATACTAAAAAAAAAAGAAAAACATTTTGAATGTCATGGCAACATACCAAGAGACAATTTCAGATAAAGCAACTGAAGTGAACATTCATATGGCAAAGGTATTTTAAATGAAATCGTCGAATTTTTTATGTGCAAATAACTAAACCTAAAATTTTAACTGATAACTGTAACTTATTAAATAATTTATATTTATTTCTAAATCTATACTACTTGTAATACAGATGAATGCGTGTGTCTATGTTGGCGATTTACAGACCAGATCATTCGACCTACAGCTACCAAATTTGGCATGTGTATACCTTGGAGGTCAGGAATGTGCTACTCAGAGCGATTTTTAAAATTTTTAATTATAATTTTAGTTAATTAAAACTGAAACGACATTTCTGCTTTTCTTCGCTATGACTTCCGAAAATATTATGGCAAAAAAACAATTTTTACATCAAGTTAAAGTTCAAAAAATTAGCCTTTTAATGATACCAATATTGTAACTATAAATTAGATTCCTTTTTTTTAACGCGTGCATGAGAAAAAATTTGCTTTCATCGACGAATGACCAAATATAAATGACCAAAAATAAATGAAAAATTACTGCAAACCTTGAAAAGTTCAATTTTCAACACATGTATGTATGAAATGAAAACAACTTAGAAATATAATATTTCCTAGAAAAATAAGTGCAAGACAAGATTTTCTATGATTTTTTACAATATCTACATTCTTAGTTTAATAAATCAGCTTTTTTAAGGCACACATGATTTAATATATATCCTTTCAATTTAGGACGCAACGGCTAATTTGTAATCCTTTAATAATAGAAATACAAGTGTTAAAATGATCTAAATGAAGAAAAAAGATTATATTTTATGTAACCTGAGTCAATAAGTATTATAATAAACGAATGTCTTTTCTCTGGAGTCTCTACTCTATGAATCATATTTAACAAAATATTCTTGAGACACTGATATTTTAAATAAAAAGAATTGCACTTTAATCAACTAAATCAGTCACTAAAACTGACTGATTTATAAAAATTTGAATTTCAATGATCAATTAAAACGGGCTAATTTAGACCACTTTATCGATCGTTTCAAAGTTGATACCCCGATTAGCACCCAGGGTTTCTCAAGACTGATTGGTCTAAGATCGTGAAAATGCTGATTGTTCTAAGCTATTCGATTCAAAATTCATAAAACGATCAGATATGATAGCAGAAGATATAAATGTTCATTCATTTATTTAAAGTTGAAGATCTAAGAATATTTCGCAGAATATGATTCCTTAGGATGAAAGGACTGTATGAAATTTAAATTTCATAATTTTTTAAAGTTTATTAATAGACCGAAAAAAATGAAATATTGTATTTCACATCAATTCAATCCTTTTGAAAGTAAAACTAAAAATTGAATTTTTTTTAACGGATCTGAGAAAATTTTGTTGAATAATTCTTGAGATATTACATAAATTATGAAATTTATTCTGTAGTACACATAAGATTTAAATTCTAAACGACTCTGCTCTTAGTACTCATATTTTTAAAAAATGCTTGGTTTCAGTAAAACACACACACACACACATTATATATATTAATTGCAGTTTAATCATTTCCACTTAAAGTAGAAATTTTATGAGAGTTGAACAGAAAATTAGAGAGATGCATAGTACATTATGGCAAAAGGCTTTTATAATATTATGACTGAATTAAAGAACAATCAAAATTTGTGGCTTAAAACATTTTAATGAAGAAACTATTGAAAGACAAGTTACATAAAATATTTAACTGAAAGTTTTGCAGAGTATTAAGATTGACTAACCGGCTGGTCGTCAAAGAAGTACTAAATATAGCTCTGCAAAAATATGCTTTAACTCAAAAATCATTAAACGTATTCAAAAAAAAAAAAAAACTCATTTAAAGATCAATGTTTTAATATTTTTACCTCTTTTATTTAATACTTATTTAAAAATTAATCAAACTATAGATTTCATATATTTCTAAAATGCCATATATAATTTTCTTACAGAAAGGGAATAAGGAAAATATTATTTTTTTAACTTTTCAATTTTATATTATTATTCGTATTATTATTACATATTATTATTCTAAGAAAAATGCCCCTTTTTATGAAAAATGATATAATTTAATCATATATGATGTAAATTGATCATATGTAGTTTGCTCATTTAGTACATATGTCAAATTAAAATATATTCAGACATATACAAGCAAATGTCTGAAAAAAATAAGAAAAGAAATAGATTACTCACATGTCCCCCGGCGGTTGTTTAACTGAATTTCAATAGCAAACACCAATTATTATATTCAACTTACTTGTTAAACTATTGAAAGTTTTAATTTAAGTAGCATAAATTGCCCAAATAATCTCATCGTTTTACTGATAATGGAAAGATTTTGATCACTACTGCCTTTGATTAGTTTAGAAATACTTGACTCCTCCGTTAATCTTGATTAGGAACTTTTCACACGGTTCCAGGTGTTGTATCATCTTTGAACAGGTAATACTTCCATCTATGTTTAATCTTGTTTATAGATAAGAAAACACCTGTTGTAGTAAGAAAACTTCAATAGGTTAGATCAACAAAACGTACGATTAACGAAATAGCATAGCATCTACTCTGCCGGAAAAATAATAGAACAAATATGTAAACTTACGCAATTGAATGATTTAGCAGCTAAAAACGTAAAACTCATATGAAACCTTTATTATTATTTATTTATTTTTTTGCTCTTTACATACCTTAGCATGCAAAGTTACCTATGCCTTCTCAAATACATTTAAATCTGAAAAAGAAAATAAGATAAGGTGTGATATAATAAGGTTGGGTTGATTTTCTTTTAGAAATACCAAACAACTCCTAAAATATGCGGTTACACCTGACCGAAATAGAAACCTGGGAATCATTTTCCATATTAGAGTTTTGAAGTACCTTTGATAAAAAATAGTACCTTTGCCCTAAATCGCCAGATCTTGCAATTTTCTAAAGGACAATATTGAAAGTTGGCGACTTAATGTGCCCTATAAACATTTTATAACTTTTAACTCTTTGCACTAGGGAAAGTAATTCTATGCATTATTATTCAGTTAATACAAGAACGTGTTAATTACTCCAAAAAATAAATGCATACAATTGTTTTAAGTTGAGTTTCCCTGAAAAATGAATCTACAACTTTTTACCATTCTGTAGATATTTTCAGCAATTAAAATTTAATAAATAAATAAATAAAATGTCAAAATGATGCACCGTCTTGAATGCAGAGTGAGAGGCAGCCTAAAAGTGCAAAGGGTTAATCATGCATAATATGTATGGCAGTCGAACTATCGGATTCTTCCATCCTCAAGATCATTGATTTCTAATGCAGCGAAGTAAGGACTTCCATTATCACTCACAGGATTCTTCCATCCTCAACATCATTAGTTTTCTAATGCAGCAATATAAGGACTTCCATTATCACCCACAAGATTCTTCCATCCTCAAAATAATTATTTTTCTAATGCAGAAAAATAAGGACTTCCATTATCACCCATAAGATTCTTCCATCCTCAACATAATTATTTTTCTAATGCAGAAAATAAGGACTTCTATTATCATCCACATGATTCTTCAATCCTCAAGATCAATAGTTTCTAATTCAGCAATATAAGGGCTTCCATTATCAACCACATGATTCTTCAATCCCAAAAATATTTGGTTTCTAATGCAGCAATATAAGTACTTTCATTATCATCCACATGATTCTTCAATCCTCAAGATAATTGGTTTCTAATACAGCAATATAAGGGCTTCCATTGTCATTCACGTGATTCTTCAATCCTCAAGATCAATAGTTTCTTATGCAGCAATATAAGGGCTTCCATTATCATCCCCATGATTCTTCAATCCTCAAGATCAATAGTTTCTAATGCAGCAATATAAGGGCTTCCATTATCATCCACATGATTCTTCAATCCTAAAAATCTTTGGTTTCTAATGCAGCAAAATAAGGACTTCCATTATCATCCACATGAGTCTTCTATCATCTAGATCAATGGTTCATAATGCAACAAAATAAGGACTTCCACTATCATCCATTAAGATGAGATTTTTGGCAATTGCACGTCTAGACACTTTACATCGGACGGAAGAACCACACTCTATATATTACAGAATCCATAATTGCATGAATGGAAATAAATATATCAACACGACTATTCAAAATAATATCTTCTAGCATAAAACGTTCTCGAGATTTTTATGTAATTCAGACGAGGAATTTTAAAAACGATTCATTTTCTTATATAGTTCGTATTCACATAATAACTGGAATGCCTTTCCGAAATTTTCTCGCGTACTCTAGTAAATTCTTTACTCCTCTCCGCTCCCCCACACATAAAATTATGAATGTTGGGTAAGACTTCGAATACTTTGAATGAATTTGGTCAAAGAAGTTGCGATATATAAATCTTTGGTGTGAATTCTGCATTTTTACTGATTCTATCGAAATAATACATATTTTGTTTTATTTTCAGACTCTCAGACACCAAAATCTGACACGGAACAACAATTGTAATCATAAAATAATATAGCGAATTACATTGATTTTGTTAAGTCACTGCTTTTATGAATTATTGAGTTTATACACACGCAGAACCATAAAACACCAGACGAAAAATTGCTTCACATATTTGGCTCAAAATTTGATAAAAATATACGTTTTTGGAAGTTAAATCCACGTACCAAATTTTATTTACCTAGCTCTTTTCGTTTTGTAATAATCGAATTCTCTTGTACTCGAATAGGCAGATAAATAGAATTCCTCGAAATGGATTTTACTCAAAATTTTGTAGAAATCTACAAATGTGGTCGTAGGTCCATAAGCCAAATTTTATTTATCTATCTCAAAGCGTTCCAGAGTTATTAAGTTTACAGTCTTACTGCCAACATTATTTTTCTGGCTGAAAACATGAAGATTCGTCAAAATATCTAGTTCAAATTTTTTAATAATCGCAATACTTTTTTTGTATTTTCAATACAAGATAATAAAAGAAACCTGTGGAACTTTGTAAGACAGTTAATTTTTTTTTTCCAATTTTGTACACATTCATTATTTTAGTTCCATTTTTTTTTAAATAGTCTCAAATAAAGAATTTCATGATTAAAATCCTTAATATATATATAAAAATGTAACTTCCTAATTTTAGTGCTCTCACTTCTAAGATCTTTCTTTCAAACCTTTTACCTGTTTTATTTTCTCCTAACTGAAAAACATAAAATACTTCTGTAGAAAGGAGAGCCAAAAAACATTTATAATGAAAATGCGGAATCTTAACGATGGTGCACCAATTACGATTTCTCTTTACCACGTCAGATGAGAACCTTTATCTTATCAGTCCTAGTTAATGGAAAACAAATCATAATTTTATTTACAAACAACTGTTTTTTAAATCCATTGTCAATAGTTGTATAACTGCATATCGCTACAGTGAGTTTAAAGACTGTTTTTACTACGATATCTTTTGCCAGTAGATAGTAATTAATGTTCTTGTAAGTTTGAATCTTTCCTGTTTATCAGCACCTGTTTTATCACTTTTGTCATACAGGTTTTTAAACAGATAGCACAGAACATTACCTACTCTCATGTGCTTAGATCAGTTTCTATTCAGCATTCATTCTACCTATCATATACCTTTCTTATCATGCATCAAATTCCTTTAAACTCATGCGAAAATTTGGTGAATTTAATACTATAGTCTTTAAAAGTTGAGTTTAAAAATGTGGTTTGTAATCTCTTCTACAACGTGCTAAAAAAACGAGAGTGCTAAAAAACCACGTGCTAAAAAAACGAGAGTGCTAAAAAACGAGAGTGCTAAAAAAACGAGAGTGCTAAAAACGAGAGTGTTAAAAAAACGAGAGTGCTAAAAAAACGAGAGTGCAATAATTTTCAGACCTGCAAAGGGAAGATAATGCCATTAGATGCAAGTATAATCTTCAACTACAAGTGTACATACTTTTTTTGCACTTCACTTAGTAAAATGAATGTAAACACCTTTTGGTGATTGTTACTTTTAATTTCCTCACTAGTCTTTGTAAACATATTTTGAAATACACACATATATGTAATGTTTTTCGAATCCTGTCGGCTAAATAATATGTAACATAATTTTGGTTGAAGCAGAAGGCAGATTTGAAAACATAGACGAGACGTTGTATTTTTAATTCTCTTTAATATCCATCTCGGGAAAGCAATTTATTTACAAGCAGATGCAGTGCGACACAAAAGCAGAAGTAACAAGGAAGGAAAAAGGCAAAAAAGGGCCGAAACAAATGATCACTAGTTTTATATAAGATGGGTTTTCCGGCCACGCGCCGATGGAATACATATGCTGACCTTTGACACCTTTTCAAGGGCACCGAAACTATCACTTTTTCTTGATACGTAATACTGATGGCGCATTATTTTTACAAGGGAATTAATTAAACCGAAAGTGGAATTGGATCACGAAATAAGAGAATATTTTAGAATGAAGTTACAATGGGCTAAATTAAGATAAAGTTTTGGAAATTAATTTGGATTAAATTAAGAGTTTAAAATATCATTACATATATATATATATATATAGACATTCATCTGTATATAATAATTGTTATATTTGTATATCTTTTACACAATCATACAGATCTAGTTCGATCTTAATGAAATTTGATATGAGCATGTTCTTTACGTCCAGATATATTTTACAATCTACATCTATAATGTTACATCTGTACAAGGGCAAAATTTTACTAATCTAGCTTTTTGCGTCTTGTAGAAATCGAATTCACGTGCATTCGAATAGCAAGACAGATTCCTTGTGATTGCGTTTCGTTCAAAATTTGTTAGAAATTATTATTTGTTTAAAATTTGGGCGCAAGTCCATGCATCTAATGTCAAATATCTAGCTCAAAGTGTTTTTGAGTTATCGTTTTCATTGACAGATAGACATAATGCCGAAAATATGTTTTTCAGGCTCAGAGAGGTCTGAAACGTGGAGATTCGTAAAGCTCGACTTTTAGACAATTACAATATTTTCTCTAAGATTTGTTTAAAAGAAAATAGAAAACCAAGTCAATATGCGCATTTCCTCTGCATTCCGTTGTACCTTTGGCCGAGCAAAGCTATATGCGATGAAGGATAAGAAAGTAAACATTTGAGAAATAACGATGTCAAGATATTGTCCGAGATTCAGTATTTGTATGACTCATTTCAGTATCAACTCAAATTTTTCTTTTGATAAAATGAACGGGAGATTAAGTCCAGTATGAAACTGAAACCATTGCATATAGAAAAATCTTAAAAATGAAATTCTTAGCAATAGTTTAATAAAATCAGTTATGCTGTATAACCTTAAACCGTCTACTCCGACTCACAGTGAGACACACGGAAAAAATCTGAATGACCGGAATATCATTCAAATGCTGCAACTGTCTCGGATGGCAGTTGCCGCAACAGCATCACTGGCGATAACTGTGATTCAGTCCTAAGGACCATCACCTGCCATGGTACAGCCTTCCCGTTGGGAAATACATCCCATCATCGATGGGAGGAGCCAGACCCACAAATTTTTCTGTACCCATCAGAATAGCGAGAATCAACCACCATGCCGGAAGCTTCTCATCCTCATTTACGAAGTGCCCCTAGAGGGTAATTAGGATGTATAACCTAACCTAAACTAAAACTGGCTACACAGACCCACCGGATTGCACATGGGAAAATCTGAATGACCAGACCACCACACCAGCAGCACTGGTGGGAATATGGTTGAGTCCTATGGGCAATCACCAGTTGTGGTACAACACTTCCCTTGGGAAGTATGTTCCGTCATTGATGAGAGGAGTCAGATCCCTACATTTTCTGGGCCCAATAGGGTGGCGAAAACCAACAACCCTGCCGGAAGCTTCTCATCCTTATTGACGAGGTGCCCCCCAGGGGGTATTTAGGATGTATAACCTAACCTAAACCAAAACTGTCTACTCCGACCCACCGGATAGGCCCACGGAAAAATCTAAATGACCAGACCGAAGCAACAACAACTTTGGAGGAACTCCGGTTCAGTGCTAAGGGTCATCACTGGCCACGGTATAATCCTTCCCTAAGGAAATGCGTTCTGTCATCGATGGCAGGAGTCATATCCCCAGCTTTTTCTGTAACCACATGGGTACAGAAAACCAACCACAATGCAGGAAGCGTCTAAGTTGCGGCGGTCCCGTGATATATAAAGAATAAGCTTAAATAGGTCCGCAAGCTTTAAACTCAAACGAACTCAAAGTTTAAAGCTAAAATATATACAGCATTTTTAATCTTGCCACTGAGTTTTATGTCCTAGAAAGCATTCTGTGGTTCATCACAATCACATGTCTATTTTTAAATGATGTCTGATGAAGATAAGAATTGCGTGCTCTTTCGAATTTCGCAGATAATCCTTTCATATCGTATGCATATCATTATTTTTCAGCTGTTTAAGTGAATTACACCCTAAATTTGCATTTATTCTAAAAAAAAATCTATTTATACAATTTGAAGTGAAAATGTGTTTAAAAGAACACTGGATGTTTGACATACTTATAAAAGTTCAAATCGTGAACACTGACTTAATTTCTTACTGATAATTAGACCGATGATTATTTCATAGAAGAAATATGAAACATTCATCCCTTATTGAAATTCATATGTTGAAATAACAAATACTGTAACTTAAACTAGATTTTGTCATTGCAGAATTTTAATTTTGGAATTCGTGAAATCACGAGTTCCAGATTCAGAAATGAACTGTCATCTGCATTAAAGTTCAAAAATTGCATAATAAATTAATAATTTTTCATCATACATTTATAAAAGTGTAGGAGAGAGAGAAATGCGATTATTGCAATGATAAGCATACTTAATTGATAGGTTATTTATTTGCATGTATTTGAAACGTAATGTTGCAGAGGATGCAAGGAAGTTTAAAAACACGTGCAATTAGTGCGCGTAGTGCAAAACAACTGACATCCAGCGGGACCTGTCACCCCAAAACTTTCTTGCATATTTTCTAAAAATCCCAGTGAAGATCTTGCATGGCATCGGTGTATAATAGTTATGAAATACAAACCTTTGAGGTGAAAATAGCGTTTGTACTGTATTTATCGTGCCAATCTTGGCGATCAATTCTCTGGTATATAGATAATAGCATTCGAAAATCGAATTTATGTTCTTAGACGCTTTTTCTCAAAATGATTCAAACAAAAATTTGACACAAAGCTACATTTGCAGTCACAAAATCCCTTATCAAATTTGATATATTTATGCCATTGCGCCTTTAAACTATCGATTTTACACATAATACAGTACAGACCTACATACTATCAATCCAATCTTTGATTTGGTTCAAAATTTGCAAGGTGCCTAGACTATAGATGCTAATTCTGTGCATTGAATTTTATCTATCTAACTCTCTTCGTTTCGTAGTTATTGTACTGACTTATTTTCGAATAGCCGGACAGACAGACTTCCTCTGAATAGAGTTTGTTCAAAATTTTATAAAAATCTACTAATTTGGTTTTAAACCTGTGCACCAAATTTCATTCGTCTCAAGCGGTTTTGAGTTATCTTTGTCAAAGACAGACAGATAGACAGACTGGCATTTTCTAAAATTGTGTTTTCAGAACTCAGGTTTAAAACATGGAGATTCGTCAAATATCGAGTTCGTATTTTTTGACAGTTACTATACTTTCTCTATACTGCGTATACGAAAAAGCAAAAACACGAAAAGTTAAATTTCCGTACATTTGTTGCATATGAAAGTGATATTGTACAGATAAATTAAATAAACGTGCCAGAACGTCTTTAAAGGATTTAAAATAATCAGAAAATTAGAAGAAAGGATTCAGTGTGTAGCCGAAAAGTTTGGAATCGAAAAAAGTGTTGTTTCATGCGCTCAAAGAAGTTCCTAGGTCCAGACTTTGAGTTTATTACGATAATGCATAACCCTACTGGTGTTTTGCTCTTCGGGAATTCCTAAAAAAAAAAGGACGATTTCTGTCTAATGATTTAGGTATCCTACTAACGTGCTTGGGATATTTTGTTTATACATCTATTGATGCGATCGTACCTTTCGCGGAGGAGCAGAAAGCTGAGACAAATATTCAATGAAGATTGGGAACTCTTCCTCAAAAGTTGCTAGACAAGATTGCTTTGAATATGAAAAAACAGAGTCATGCAACTCTTGTCTTTAGGTGATGTCGTATCCATCATTAAGCAGCGTTTGTTTATTATTATTCTTCATTCAGACACTCTATCACCATCATTCAGTCAATAAAGACTTTTGTTTCGTTTTGTTCCCTAATATATGCACGATATTCATTTTTTGACTAAATATTTTCGCACTTTAAATACTATATTATGAGTCCGTATTATTATGAATTTCTCATTTTCCAACAGAGTTCTTTTTTTAATTGCAACAAAAACAATTTAGTTTAGCAAGTTTAAGTTTTAGAGATGAGTACATATTGAGAGCATTAAATAAGTATGAACTTTGGCCTATTGGTGTTATGCAGATGTTTAGGAAATAAGTTGTTAAATCTGGAGTTGTCCAATTAATTTAATAGGGGTTCAGGGTTACAGGATTAATCTTCAACAGTTGCCAAGTAGCAATCTTTATTCATAAGCAAAAAAATTGAATGGAAAGGTTTTACCTACATTCCAAGAAAATTTGAAAAAAAAAAGTCAAAAACATCCCTTACCATCACTTCTTTGTTTAAGATAGAAAACCAAGTCTCAACATTAAAGCCCTTCTAGGAAAATAACACTCTGACATTTTATACAGACAGTCCTAAAATTGGAATGAGAGCAAGATGCTCCTATTGCAAAATTAGAAACGGCATTTTAATCCTACAATGAAGAGGAAAACTGAATAAATTCCATACAGTATTGCTAGGTCTGAAAAAGGCAATAATTCGAACAAACAAAGGAAAATCAAAAATTAAATTCTGTATAGACATTTTCTCGAAGATATTGACCGTATAAAGCCGCTGTCCCAGGACCAGAGGATCTTCACAGATGTGGTCATAAAACTGTCACCCTTCCTTCGTATTGCCACCCCAGTCTGTGGAGGCGGACCCACTACCGGAGAAATCTTCATACGGCACGCGTTCCCCTTTCAACCGCTCAAAACAAACTGACCCTCAGTTTCTTTGGCCCTAACCACTCATAGCCCAAACAGATTCTCCGGCTCTTTGATGTTTGTCCATTTACCGACATTTTGCGGGAAGCTCACCGACGTCTACAGGCGTACCACAGGCGACGGGGGAGTGTGGTCCCCCAGTGGGTCGGATGTCAGATTTATGACCAAATCCGTGAGGTGGCAGATCGTTGGACCGCCTCTTAAGATCTTCGTTTCCCTCATTAACTCGTTCAAGATATCCAATCCCTTCTCACCCAAAATCCGAATATTCTCTTAGGGTGAATTAAAGCATATTTTGGTTATATGGTTAAGTTGATAGTCTCTCAAAAGCAGCCATCATCGAAGGTGTATTAATGGAAGTTCTAAAATCTCGGTGTTAGCTTAAACCACGGCTTCAGGAAATATTTATAAAAAAAAATTGGCAAATCCTTTGGGATAATGGAAATATCGGCCGATTTGCTTATAAATCCTCATAACAATCACACTAAGCCCCTCTCGTTACAGCTGTGATATCCTGTTTGCCACAGGTTGACCGTTTCTATTTATCAGATGGTTGTCAACCAGATGGATTCCAGATGATTAATGTTTTAACTGATCTCCCGCCCTGTGAAACAAGGCTATCTCCGAATCATGGTACAGCTGCAGGCCTGGTGACATGCCTGCCCTGGACTGGAAAGATGAATGAGGGTGAAGTTGGTTACTTCGCCTCGTCAATAGCAGGATGAGGGGGAGATGAAGTTCCTCCAAAGGGTCTACATCCCTCCATGTGGTAGGATAGCGTTTTTACTAATCAGATTACAACTTCTGGCTTTATGAAGAACTGAGTGTACCTTCGATTTTTACCAAATTTGGTCCCTTTAGTCTTCTGGGGACATTCAGAAAAACTTCACCGTAGCTAGAAAATCTTTGGTATAAAAGAGACCTTAGTAATACATCATCAAGAGACGATTCATAAACGTAATGAAATTTTTAACCCGAAACTGGAGGTATGAATTTTCTCACGCAGCCAGAGACATGAAGTCAAAATGACACCATTCCTGTTTTTCTTTTTGTCTTTTGTAAACAGTATTGGAATTTATTTTGGAAAACATATTACATTCTGGAAATCATGTAATTACCAAAAGTATTAAAAATGTTAAATAATATTAAATGTTGGGATGATGTTATAAGAAAAGCCAAAACAATTTTTTAATAAGTGTCTACAAGATGAGGCAAAGAAACTCGGACAAAGTAAGTACATCATAGAATAGAACTAATTTCTTTTTAATTTGTGTCAATTTCATTTTGTCTAACATTTCAATTAAAAGATATTTTATAAAGCATCTTTTAGTTGCGTATTGTTTTTTGGATTTTTTACAATATACTGCAAAAGATTTGAGATTTCAGAGTTTAGGCAAAGAAACCGACAGTGGGTAACCGTTTTTTTGCTTAATGTGTTCTCGGCAAACGGTGTCTGATGTTATCTGCCATTTTAAAGAACTTGGAAAAATGAAGTCCAGGAGTTGAACGAAAATGTACGGTGAACACTTTCAGTAGCCGTAAGTTTATCAAAATGCGAGTTCAATAAAGATTTAAGGATTCTCTGAGAAAGATCGCTCGTGAACTGGGAATAAGAAACTGATCAGTGCGACAAATGGCAAAAACAGAGCTTGGGTTCAAGCCTTACCAGTTCCAAAAAGTTCAACTTCTCACTGAAGAAAATATACTCGTGCAGCTCCAAAGATGCCGAACACTTTTGAGACGGGTCACAAGTCAGCGTTGGGAGAGATTTCTTTTCACTAATGAGACGTTCTTTACCATCCAACAAACTCATAGCACTTAGAACCACATGATTTAGTCTGTAGACGTTTCCAGCACTTCAGAAAATGCTAAACATCGCCAACATTCAAAGTCGATCATGGTCTAAGGCGGAATTTGCCCAACTCTTGTTTTGTGTGGATGAGGGCATTAAAATAAATCAAAAAGTGTAACAGCGGGACATTCTAGAAGCTGTTGTACTTCCGTAGGCCAAAACGCACTTCGGCAATGACAAGTGGGAGTTTCCACAAGACTCCGTACCAGATCGCAAGGCTTAAAAGACAGAAAAGTGGTGCAAGACGCATTTTCCGGATGTGATATCATCTGAAGAACGGACACAATACTCGCCGAATCTCAATCCCATGATTAAAGTGTATGGTCCGTTTTTGAGTGTAGGTCTTGCTCTAAACTACACAAAAGTTTGGACTGTCTAAAGCAATGGCTTCGGAGGGGATGGTATAGATTAAAGGTAAAAGACTTGCGGATCATTGCTGCAAATTTCGATTAACGTTTGCGCCTTTGCATCACTGTAAAAAACGGCCACTTTGAAATCATTTAAAATTATTTATTAGTAAAAGTCTACTATCATTATTATTTGATATATTTTTTTTATTTATTTTTAACAAAATTATATTAAAAATTGTTTGCCGCAGTTTTTCTGCCGCACCCTGTACTTCGTTTAGATACTATAGAATTACACTAATGTTAATAACTGATAGAATTGAACAAACAAAAATGATGAATACAATATTTTAAGAATATTTCTTTAATTTTTGCATTATTCTAATTAAAAGCAGTTTCAGAGACGTGCAGTTTCAGCTCACGTGTTCATATTTAGACTTTTGTCAACATACTGCTTAAAGACCAAACTGAATGTACAGAGGAGATGAGGAGATGATTTCATTCAAGGACAAAATAACACGTGATAATCAGAACTAATGAACAACGTTGAGTCATTTTAACTCCCGTCTACAATTACGGGTTAATTGATAATGAAAAATTATAAGTATTAGAATAATCTCATAGAATTTTTCAAACAATTGTTTCATATTTTCCGTATTTTATTCGCAGAACATTCTTAATTCTTTTTCAATGTCTGATTTTTTATATAATGCTTTTTCTCTGAGCTTTGTATTCCTGATACAACGCAGTATTTCTTGTTTTACTTTGAAAGAGATTATAAAATCCTTCCACCCTTCGCTCATATTGTACATTATTAAATTTATTCATATTGTATTCTTGTACTCCATTCGTTACTCATTATAACTTTTATCATTGTTGTCAATTTTTATTTAACGCTTTTTCTCTGAGTTTTGAATTCCTTATACAACGCAGTATTTCTTGTTTTAATTTGCAAGAGATTAAGAAATATTTCAACTTCTTTCGCTCATATTGTACATTATTAAGTTTATTCATATTATATTCTTGTACTCCATTCGTTACTCATTATAACTTTTATCATTGTTGTCAATTTTTATTTAACGCTTTTTCTCTGAGTTTTGAATTCCTTATACAACGCAGTATTTCTTGTTTTAATTTACAAGAGATTAAGAAATATTTCAACTTCTTTCGGTCATATTGTACATTATTAAGTTTATTCATATTATATTCTTGTACTCCATTCGTTACTCATTATAACTTTTATCATTGTTGTCAATTTTTATTTAACGCTTTTTCTCTGAGTTTTGAATTCCTTATACAACGTAGTATTTCTTGTTTTAATTTGCAAGAGATTAAGAAATATTTCAACTTCTTTCGCTCATATTGTACATTATTAAGTTTATTCATATTATATTCTTGTACTCCATTCGTTACTCATTATAACTTTTATCATTGTTGTCAATTTTTATTTAACGCTTTTTCTCTGAGCTTTGAATTCCTTATACAACACAGTATTTCTTGTTTTAATTTGCAAGAGATTAAGAAATATTTCAACTTCTTTCGCTCATATTGTACATTATTAAGTTTATTCATATTATATTCTTGTACTCCATTCGTTACTCATTATAACTTTTATCATTGTTGTCAATTTTTATTTAACGCTTTTTCTCTGAGCTTTGAATTCCTTATACAACACAGTATTTCTTGTTTTAATTTGCAAGAGATTAAGAAATATTTCAACTTCTTTCGCTCATATTGTACATTATTAAGTTTATTCATATTATATTCTTGTACTCCATTCGTTACTCATTATAACTTTTATCATTGTTGTCAATTTTTATTTAACGCTTTTTCTCTGAGCTTTGAATTCCTTATACAACACAGTATTTCTTGTTTTAATTTGCAAGAGATTAAGAAATATTTCAACTTCTTTCGCTCATATTGTACATTATTAAGTTTATTCATATTATATTCTTGTACTCCATTCGTTACTCATTATAACTTTTATCATTGTTGTCAATTTTTATTTAACGCTTTTTCTCTGAGCTTTGAATTCCTTATACAACACAGTATTTCTTGTTTTAATTTGCAAGAGATTATGAAATATTTCAACTTTTCGCTCATATTGTACATTATTTAGTCATATAGTATTCTCGTACTCCATTCGTTATTCATAATAACTTTTATAATTGTTGTCAATTTTATGCGTAATCTCATTTTTGTCATTTGCATAAGTCTCTGCAATAGATTGCAGTATCAGTTTTAAAAAATAAAATCCATCTGTATCTGTATGAAACCGAATAGGGGTTACATGAGCTATAGAAACAAAGGTAAGATGCGGTATGTTGATGTTAAGATTTGACAGATAATATATCATACTTGCTACCATCAACAAATATCATTGTGGGAAAGAAAACATAAAATTTCGTAACAAAGATGTTATTATTTTAATGTTAAAATATTAATAATAAATAAACATATTCATAAATGCTTGATTACTTATAATGGTGCATCGGTGCACAGTTTCCAGAAGTAATGGTAACGAATATTTGAGAAATAGTAGGTAATAAATCATATCTACAAAACATCACTATTATAATCCTTTTTAGAAAGAATGTGACGAAAATCAAGCCTAGTCAGAAAATAATCCAAAATTACATTATAGATTTATTCACTGTTTAGAAAAGTACTTAATAATGAGAGCAATCGTTTTCGCTTATCAAAGGAAATAAATTTCTTATAATTATCGATATCGATTCTTATGATCATCGATTATATTCCTTATATTTCTTTCATATTTGATTGATGAAAAATCATTGGCTTTCACTTTAACTCTTTTTTTTAATTTCTCTTTTCCTCGACCAAATGGAATTAAAATTTGGCAGGAAGATTACAGATATGGTTATAAAACTGACAAATTCTTACATTTTAGATGCTTAAATTGTCTGCAAAATTTTATCTAAATAACTCTTTTTGTAGTGATACAATGCACTTGAACCCAAATAGATTGGCAGATAGCCTTCTATGGATTTCAGAGGAAATATCTATCAAAGTTTGTCAGAAATCTACAGATTCGGACAAAGCTCCTAACACCTGGCGTCATACATCTAATTCAATGCGTATTTGAGTTAACGTCTTTAAACACAGACAGACATAATGACGAAAATGTATTTTTCAAACTTAGGGAGTTCTAAAATGTGGAGATTCATCAAAACCTCGAATTGGAATTTTTGACGATTACAATACTTTCTCTATATTCATGTATGAGAAAGTAAGAAAAAAAAAGTAAAAAAAAAAATTGCAGCATAACAAGCAATTAAACATTTGTTGCCGAAATTTTTTGTCAAATGATCCTGAGATTAGAATGTTTGAGTCAATTAGAGTTAAAAATTTTAATTGTGTCTATCAGCTATGGTAACTTCAAACAGTTTGGTTTTGGTTTTGTGTGTTTTACTGGCGCAAGAGCCATATTTGGCTATACTGCGCCAATAAAATGGTATAAGTATAAAATTTATTAAAATACACCCATTTATTTAATTAGCACAGACATATAATAAAGAAAAATTCCCCCAAAAAAATGATGTGCAAATAGTTTTAACATCGTAAAATTTAAAAACTATGATACATGAGATTTTGATGCAATGATGAAACGATTAAATACACAGAAAGGAATGTTCAACGCAAAAGGAATAATTAAAAAGTCTATATACAAGTTAAAAAGTCAATAGCTTTTAAGAATTTAAAAATATTTGGGTGGTATCTTTCACCCACTAAGTCCTGCAATGTTGAAGACAAGGTAAAAAAAAAAAAAACGAGCACGGTAGGAATTAAAGACAGGACATTCAATCAAGATATGCCGAACAGTAATATTAACTTGACAGCTGTTGCACATAGGCGCATTTTCCCCAAATACGAGATGTTTGTGGGTAAAGCGCGTATGTCCTATACGGAGACGTGTCAATTTAACATCCATCTCACGTATAGGATGAACAGGCCAAGGAACAATATCCGCTTTTATAAAATGTAATTTATTTTCAGTCTGCCGATCCCATGACTTTTGCCAGGTAGAAGAGAAGTGATGGGAAATGAACCTTTTAATATCATAAAAGGGGAGGCCTATGCTCAAAAAAGTCAATGCAGATTTTGCAACCAAGGCTGCCTTCTCATTTCCCGAGATGCCGACATGACTCGGAACTCAACAGAAAAGGACTTGAGTAACTTCAAACTTTATTGCACAGAAGTAAAAATGCAACATAACAAACAACTGAACATTAGTTGCCAAAAGTTTTCGTCAAATGGTACTGATATCAGACGAATTCAGTCCATAAGAATTAAACATTTTAATTATGTCTTTCAACATCGATAACTTTAAACTGTATTACACCAAAGTAAAAGTTTAACATAAGAAGCAACTGAATATTTGTTGCCACGAGGTTTTGTCAAATGTTCCTGAGATCAAACAAATTGAGCTCATTATGATTAAACATTTCGTTTATATTTTTCAGCAAAGATAACTTTAAACTTTATTACACAAAAGTAAAAAAGATGTTGGTAAATATATTTTTAAAGGTGCCGAAATTTGCAAAGATTAATAATTAACTGATCAAGAAAAAGGTTTGTTCTTAATTTTGTGTGCGCAATATAAGAGAAATCGCAATATCGAATATTAAAATATTCGAAATGTTTTAAACGAAAATAAATCATTTGTAAAATGGGATACTGCATAAGAAAAAATAAGTGATGATTCCAAAGGAAATCGAAATTTTCGAATTCTTCCTGTCTGTGGAAAATCCTTGATTCACCTGCAGAATAGAATTAGCAATTCTAAGTATTGCTCGTTAGATGGACGGAAGCAACTTTATCATCTAGACCATTCCGTATGGAAATCGAGCGCTGAAGTGACAAAGGATTAGTGAATTGATTGAATTATATCATGAATAGTGCTATAAAAACCTTTCACTTCGACATAAGCCAGTTTGTATCAAGATGATCACGCCGAAATTATTTTCTCTATTTGTTCTGCTCATCTTGTTGAGTTGCTTTGCAGCTCAAAATACAGGTAAAGATTTTAAGGCATACATTATGTCTATATATTTAACAGAAGGGAAACAATTTATAACTTGTGTTCTGAGATCTCAAGATTTTCTACATTGTATGATTGCTATTTTACTGCAAATGTTTCCTTTAAAATTTATATATCAATATATGTGTTCTGAACTATGAATTGAACTTCCAACTTATTCATTTGAAATATTAGTAAATTGTTTTAGTTATTACTGATTTTTACATGACTAATACACAATATGAAAATTAATGTTTATGATTTATCTTAAATATTTATTCTAGACTGAATGAAGGAAAGGAAATTCATTTATATTCAATGAAAACAAAATTTACGAATTACGTTGGTATTGGACGTATTGCCTATGTCTAAGTCAAAATGTAAAACAATTATTTTTCTAATGCCAGTTCAAAATTTAAAAAAAAATAGAAAATATATTTATCCGAGAGATAAAGATATAAAAAAATAATCGAATTGTCTTTGAATTCTAGTTTTAAAAAAAGTCAAGTTTCCACCTTTTAATTTTACTCATTTTGCGCTTTGTACATTGGCTTATAGTCAGTTTCTCACTAGTTTTATTTATGTTCAAAAATAAAAGGATCTGCCAATTGTTTAACATGAAGATATTATTCAAAATACGATCATTAATACCTAAAAAGCTTTTACGTTGGAAATTTTAAACGAATTCTGAAGGTTTGTAATTTAACAGAAAGACGATTTGTATAATTTGCAGTGAACATTCTATTATCCCCTTTACATACGAATTTTCTTGACTTCCTAGCAAAATGGCGCCTCTTATTAGAATCATTTATTATTATTTAATTCCTATAATAATGTAAAATAAATTTCAGATATCCAAGAATTTGAGACCTTCATATGTTAACTTACTTATTAATTAAATTACTTTGAATTTGAAATTGCTTATTTCGCATTTTAAATATCTTCACTTAATTACAGATTCAAAAATGAAAATTCAATAATTAGATGTGTGAATCAGATTCGTCATTGTATGCGAAGTGGTTAATAATTATAGAGAAACACAAATTTCTGTGCCTCATTGGGCAGTTAATCAATTGAAATGTTTCAGAATTTTGTAACTGCAACCACAAGAAATCCACTTAATCCTACTTTTGCTTACGTGGTAATGGGAATGGCAATCAGTGTCGTGGCACCATTCTGCCGAGAACTTTAGTTGTGTCCTAGCTGCCATTATCGGCTACAAAGCAATTTCTCTCGTCGGTATGGATGTATTAAACCCTACATCATTACTTTACTCACCAAAGTAGTGATTATCAACTGACGCATCAGAAGTTTCTCATCCTTTTTTTTTGAGGTGTTCCAAATTTTTTTAAGAATAGTAATTACATTTCGTTAGAATGAACTATTTTATGACGAAGATTTTTTTTCCATGGAAAATTTGTCACGCAAATTATTAAAATTGTAGGACTTTTATAAGACTTTTAAACAATACTTTGTCATTTAGTAAATGTGCAAATATATGAATAATTCGAAAATATTAACAGAAATAGCTGCCTTTTAAATTAATTTAACTTACTTATCAACTAAATTATTTTACATTTGATATTACTTACTTTGCATTTTAAATTCATTCACTTAATTGTAGATTTAAAGTTGAAAATTCAATAATTCGATGAGTGAACCAGAATCGTCATTGTATGCGAAGGGGTTAATAATGATAGAGAAATACAATTCATATTCTGAGAAGAATTAAAATAACAAAAGGAGTCCCGTCTACTTCGCGTTAGTGAACAAATCAACCATTTTCATAAAAGATAATTGTTTAAATCCTCACTTGATAGTTTATTTTTTCCCCTTTATTTCACATACGTAAGGCGTTTTTCTTCCCAAAAAAGCCGAAATTGTAAAAAAGAATATAGAGGAAGGTGAACATAATGCAGATGTTTTCATTTCTAATTTTATCTTTCTTCTGTGAAAAATTCCAATTTATATAATATTAACATTTATTAATTGTATTAATAAACAATTTGAAATTATTTTGGGTAATTTGAAATTTCAATATAATTTTGTAATTTTTCTTTTATTTAAACTGTTTCTATTAATCTCATTCTTTCTGATTCGTATCTTTATTGATCGTGGGACAATGACTTTTATACATATTTCATTTATTTGCTTGATTAATTTTCTAATATAAATGTTTTCAGTAAAAAAAACAAAAAACCGTCTTATTTTTAAAAAAAATATTTAAGAATGTTTGATATGAATTGCACAGTTTATTTTGAAATTTTTTGCAAAATTCAAAATGCTGTTAATAAAAATTGTTTGTCCATAAAAAAAATTAAAAGATTATTTATTAAAGTTACATTTTTTATTATTATTTGATTATTTAATTAAAATTATGATGAATTTTAAATAAAATTAGAAATTAAAAAAATTAGAAAATGAATTAATATCTTTAATTTTAGTTTGAAAGCCATTATATTCTCTTCTTGACTCACTTATTGAATCAATTATTTCTTTTTTAATTTTAAGATAATCGTTTTTTTAAGATGCCTTCAAACTAAGATTAATTTTGTATGGGTATTAATCAATTTAGTTTTGAAAATCATTATCATTTAATTATATAATTACTCCTTTTTTAAATTAATCAAGTTTCCACTATAAAATCAAAAATTTTTCATTCGATCAATTATTCGCTAAGAAATGAAATATTTCCTTTTAATTACTGTTTCAAGTGAGTTCTAAAGAATGAAGTGGACAAAATTGGTTTTCTAAAAGTGAAGATATGAATTTTTTAATCTGAAAAATCATTGGAGAGCTTTTAAAAAAACATTTTTCTATTTTGCTTGTCTTTATATTCTCGGTCATTTTGCCCTTCTTGTCTTTTAACCGTTTATTTCAGAAATGATCCTAGGATAGAATACATGTTTTACATGAAAAATATTTTTTGATCAACATGAAAAATTTCATTTTTATTTGTTTCAACCAAACGATAACATATATGTTTGATCAACATGGAAAATTTAATTTCTTATTATTCAAACCAAACGATAATTTATATTTTGATAAGCATGGAAAATTTTATTTTCTTTTCTTTTGATCAAAAGATAAATTATATTTTTGATCATCATGAAAAATTTCATTGTCATTTGTTTTGAACAAAAGATAAATTATTTTTTTATCAGCATGAAAAATTTCATTTTCTTTTGTTTTGACCAAAAGATCAATTATATTTTTGATCATCATGAAAAATTTCTTTTTCGTTTGTTTTGGCTAAAAGATAAATTATATTTTTGATCAGCATGAAATATTTCATTTTCGTTTGTTTTGACCAAAAGTTAAATTATATTTTTGATCAGCATAAAAAATTTCATTTCTTTTGTTTTGACCAAAAAATAAATTATATTTTTGATCAGCATGAAAAATTTCATTTTCATTTTTTTGACCAAAAGTTAAATTATATTTTTGATCAACATGAAATATTTGATTTTCGTTAATTTGAACCAATGATACTTATAATTTTAACTGTATTTATTTTGTCTGCACATATTACAAATCATCAAAACAATATAATTTGCAATAAGATAAATTGGAATTATAAATTTATTGTTTAAATAAAAACTCATCACAAATAATTAGATATTTAAATCATTGATCAAATACGGTTTCATTTTTAATGTATAGATAACAGTCTTAATTTCTAAACAAATTTTTAATTGGTATGTTGCTTGCGAAATTGATGATTGCACCAAATGGTTGATGGTTTGTCACCAAAATATTTTTAAATGCAAATAAATTTATTCATTGAGTGCTAATCATTATTGCATATTATGGTATTATATTTTTTTATAAAGTAAGAAAAATGAAAAAATTCGTGTACGAAGTGTCATTTTTTTAATATTAACCAAGAATTTCTTTTTTAGATTATGCTGATGAAGATTGTTGTGAGTATTTCTAGAAAATAAGAATTTCATGATAATCTTTTTTTTTAATTTTTATTTATCTACTTTTTCCCGAATACAAATATTTTTTTAAAAAATTATCCTTATAATTTTTACGATGTGTTTACCTTAACACACATATTTATCAACCAATATTTAAATAAAAATGTATTGGTTATTTTATTGAAAGAAATTTTTATAATTTTATAAATAAAAACATTTTTTTTTCAATATTCAAAGAAAAAGCTTATATGAATGAATTTTTTGATCAAATTAATAGATTGTATAGAAAAATTTAATTTTTTTCCAACAAAGCGTACAGATAGTCAAAATTCAAAAAAAGTATTAAAAATGTTGTATTTTCAAAAAAAGTATTAAAAATGTTGTATTTTCAAAACAAGTATTAAAAATGTTTTCTATTTATTTTCTTATATTTCATTAAATAAACTGAAATATCTAAAGTATGTTAAAATGAGAAATAATTAATATAATTTATATTAATTTTATTATAATGTATTTCTCAGTATTCATAAAATAAAAATTTCCTATTACTACAAATTTTCGTTCAACAAATAGGCATTAATTTTATAAAAATTTGTGACATATAAGGAAGTCGTAATTCATCTTTGTAAGAAAGTACTATCAATGCCAATTCAATCTATTTTATCTTTTTATCTTAATTTTGCAACAAGCTAATAAAATAAAATTTTCTAATGAAAATTTCTTTAATCTAATGCAAGCTAACATAAATATTAAGAAATTTTTGACAATTGCCTAATTTAGCTATAGAAATTATAGGAAGTTATCGAAAAATGAAAATTAAATAATTTTATGCTTTTAATACCTTCCTCTATTTTCAGATGACGATGTAATGGATAGTAATGCCGGTAAACTAATATATTTTTTATAGTTATAGTAACTATTAAAATATTCTTTATCCTGAATATTTTAAAACTAAATTTCAATAACATATTTGTCCTGTTATATTTTACCAACATAATATTTTAAACAAAAATAAAAAATTCCAAATAATATAAGTTAACGTATATGTATTCGTAAAATATATTGGAAAAATGTTTTCAGTATCAGGTTATCAGAATATATATTGAATGTGCTTTCAAATAACTTCAGTAAAATAAACTTTATACTTTTATTAAGTAATTGTATGGTTAAATCACATTCCATACATTTGAAATACTTGAAAAATCGATTATTTTTGGATAATTTATTATTTTCAAGAAAAAATAATCAGAAAATTTCGTCAAAAATTTCTACAATATTAAATATGGTCTTATTTTTATCGAAGTACGAAATATTTGATTTGAAATAAAAAATAATATATTTTGCTTTTGATATTCTTAAAAATATTTCATTATCATTCAGCGAGAAAATTAATAAATAATTATTCAATTTTAGGGTTATTAATTCCATGCTATTATTGCTTTAAAATTCTTTCATTTCTGCTTATAAATACTATAAAAGGGATTTTTCATAGCCACTAAAAGTAAAAAAAAAGCAAAAAAGAAAAAAAAGAATGAAAGAATTTATAACTGAAAATAATGTTAAACACATTTTTTTGATTTTGAAGGAAATGTTCATGATATTCAAGAATTTTAAAATAAAACACTTCTTTCAACCATTTAACATTTCTTAAAGGGTAAAAAACAGTTCTTTCAGAATATTTTATTCAGGAGAAATTACAGTCGCATCTGATTTTTTACGTGATAATAGAACTGAAAGCATTTGTTTCAATACTGTTAATATCAAAAGTAAAGTTTGACAACCTACTTCAGGAAGTGTGATGTATTAACTTCATTGAATAAATGCGCATTAAACATAGGATAATTTTTTTTCACTAAGCTCAAAATCAAACAAGCGATTCGCAAAAACAGCTGACTTTTTCTTTACATTTTAGAAAACTTTGTGCTCATTTTTTAAATGAAATACTTTCTTTTATTTCCACGCTTTTATTTAACGAAACATGTTATATATTTGTAATGACAGAATTTTGAAAATCGATGTCTAATATATTTTCTGATGTTCTATTGTTTCTGAAATTTCGCTGAATTGTATATTTTTGATGTTATGATTATAATTTTATGAGATCTTAAATATCAGTTAATTGTTTAGTTTTATTTAACTTTAATTCAACATGAGATACACTTTCTAGGAGTTCATTTGTTTCATAACAAAAGTATTTAATGATTATAACATGTTATTTTAAATACTGAATGAGAGTAAAAATGAATTTCCAAAAGAAATTGATTAATGTAAACTAATTATATAAATATTGTTTTAATATCTGCTTTGACCTCGGTCTTTCAACATTAATATATAATAATTTAAATAAAAGTTTTTATCTCGAGTTTCGATTAATCTAGTGATTTTCATAATAGCATGCGGTTAAAATTCGCTAATTATTTCTTTAAGCTATTAGTGGACCAAATCTTAGCTGAAAAGATTGGAATTTTTAGTAGAAATATTTTTAAGAAAATTTTTTATAAATTATCTCACTCACTATAAGTGATTTAAGATCTACCAATTGTACCATTTCTCTTTGTGAGAAATTTAACGTTTTCTTTTTTTATAATATTGGACATGTTTGCATATGATAATTAGCAAATTTAAAATTGCTATTATAACTGTTTATTAATAAAATATCTTTTTGACAGATAATCCTTGTAAGTATATGTAATGACTTAATTCTTCTAGAATACATTATTACTACAAATGGGAAATGAAATTTCATTTTATTGGATATAAAATATTTTTATAGAAGTGGATACGAGTTTTCTTTTTTCATTCCTTTGAAAATTGCTTTTGGTAATTCAATATAAATGAATGATAATCTCTTCAATATAAACGGATAAAATGATTTAAATAGTGTATTTAAGAGTGCAAATGATTTGTAGTATGCAATAGAATAAAAAAAGACAAAGTTTAAATAGATTAGATTTTAGAAAGATATACAATATGTTTAAATAGAAATATATTAATATTAGAAAGCATTTTCATGATTTTCTAATAAACTCTAAGCAAATTTGTATTTTATTTAACATAGAACTTTGCCTTTTCGGTTGTTTTTTCTTTATTATTTATTATTTGGGTTCAGCAGGTAACTAAAGTAAATATTACCAGGTTGCAGGTCTAGATAAAGCTTATATGTTTTATCTTATTTGTTTCTATTTAATTTGTCTAAATTTAAATGTTCATTCATGCACGGTACGTTGCAGAAAGCTAGGAACATTTTCAAAGTTTTAAACGATTTCCGGAGATCAAAAATGATATCAGAGAAATGATGAAAAATAAAAAGAATAATTTGTAGCGAATAAGTTTCAGATATGAAAGAAAGAAAATTAAAGAATTAATCAAGTAATCCTGAATGAAGAATTGGATGACCTAGTTATAACATCTGGTTTCTTAGCAACAGCTGAAAGCAGCGAAAATGAAAAAGGTAAAACGCTTGAAAATCTTAATCTGAATCCCAATGCTTGAAAATAATCTTGAAGTCAAAGAGATTGTTAAGAAAGGCAGAGGAAATGCACGGAATTAGATTTTCGTTCATACATGGTAAGTCGCAGATTACTATGTACGTTTTCACAACATTTAAATGATTTCAGGCGATCAAAAATGATATCAAAGAAATCATACAAAATAAAAAAAGTCAGTTTCAGATATAAAAGAAGGAAAAATTAAAGAATTCATCAAAAATGAAGAATGAAGAGTTGAATGATCTTATATCAACAGTTGATTTTTTTTTAGTACAAGTTGAAAATAGTGTTGCTGAAAGAGATAAAAGACTTAAAACTCAGAAGAAATTAAAAGAATTATTAGGAAAGTCAATAGAACTGTTTAAAATTAGAGTTCGGTACCAACAAAAAAAAAAAAGATATGTTGTGATAGGTTTAGAATAATTTTGCTCACTTTACCACAAGACTTAGCACAAATCCTCAACCTACACATACTCGTTTGTTTAAGAAAATTGCACCACTTTTTTTATTTTTATACCTAATTTAACGTACTTATCAAGTATCTTATTTTTATAAATTTATAATATTAGAATTATTTCAATTAATATTTTATTTCATTTTTAATTACATGTTTCAATTTGTTTATGCATACTATTTAAATTTGCATTTAGTACATGCATTTATTTACATTTAGTATATTTTGCATTTGTTGTAACATATTACTTTATTTTGTGTGTTTTTGCATTAATACCCACTTTTGAATTAAAAGGTTAACTTTACTAAATACAGAATAATTTATAAGCGCAATGTGATAATGATGTAATTGTCGGTTTCAGCAAGGGTTCTTTATAATGGTGAATTTTTTTTGAGCTGTCTAGCAACAAAGCTTTCAAAGCGCCTGCGTGTGAACACTTCAGTCTTTTCACCATTTTTAGAAATAGTTACCACATTAGTCTTATTTTTTTAAATGAAAATTCATATATCCTATCAATTATGAAAGTTTTATCTATACTGAAAATTTATTGGAAAGAATATCCGTAAACTTCTGTAAATTGTGAATATAGTAAAGTATTTCGGTACCGAAGCATGGCAGTTTCAATGACTTTAAATTAAAATTTTTATAAATTCATCTAATTATTATTAAAATTTAATTTTCATACTTCTTCAATTTTACTTTGTGAATAAGTTTCTTAAAATTTCATTTTTATTATTTCATTTTATAGCTTTAGAACAAGCAATTCAAGGTAAGAAAACATTAATTCATTAAATAAAAAAAATGTAAATAACAGCATGAATTACATAAATCATTTTCTTGAAAAAAATATCACTTTAAAAGAAGGAGGTGAAACAATTTTCATTTTATGAAGTGATAAAAATGTGAGTCTATTTCTTTAAAATCTTTTGGGACAATGAAGGACGCTTTTAAATTTTTAAACTTCCCTGGAATTTTATACTCAAATTTTTGATATTGATATCTTATTTAATAAATCTTTTAAGAAGTCGAAGTTGTTATTGAAAACTATATTATTTGCTATGGTGATTTATTTCCTAACAAATTAAATTGGTGTCGGATTTATTGGTTTCTTGCAGTAATTGCATAAATAATTGGTGGATTTTCGACTTTCAAAACGAATGTTACCAGAGATAATAATCGATTCTTAGAACATTACATCAAGCTCAAAAAAATATCAAACTTTAAAATAGATTAGATCAGACAAACCTTTGATCAAATTATCGTCTGTGAAACTGATTTGAACTTATTTTCTTTGAACTGATGGTGAATGCAGTTTTGTGAATATTTTAAGGATGAGAATAACATAAGAATGAATTTTGTAAAAGATCGGATCGAATTTCTTTCTGAATTTTAGTAAGATTATTGTTTCATCATTTTAAAGATAAGCTTTTGTATGCTTTGCGTGGTATGGCTATATCAGCTTTTGCGCAATAAAACTTCAACTTATCAATTATTTAAAACTTCAAATCAATTAATTAAAGCTTCAAAATATCAATTAATTAAAGTGTCAACTAATCAAATAATTAAAGTGTCAACTAATCAAATAATTAAAGCTTCAATTTATCTATTAATTAAAGATTTAACTTGTGAATTAATTAAAGCGTCAACTTATTAATTAATCAGAACTTCAAATCATCAATTAATTAAAGTTTCAATTTATCAATTCATTAAAGTTTTAATTTATCAATTAATTACAGCTTCAACTTATGAATTAATTAAAGCGTCAACCTGTCAATTAATGAAAGCTTTATTTTATCAAACAATTAAAGCTTCTACTTATCAGTTAATTATAGTGTCAACTGATCAATAAAAAATAGCTAATTCAAAGCTATTTTTGAACTGGCCAAAATAAGTTTGAATTATAAATAATTTCTACTCCGCAAACATGCATCCCCGCGTATTTGTTATTTATTCATGAATATTTGCAAATCATCAATACATTAAGAAAAGAAATATTCTTTTTCCTATTATTGCATATTTTTATCCCGTTTTTCAGATTTTAAAATGAATATTGATGGTATGAATATTATTATCTTATTTTCTTAATTCAAAATTCTTAATTCAAAATGATATTTTTCTGATTTTTTTTATTTAAATAACTTTTTAAAAAATGAATATACTTACTAGGCATACCTTTGTTAATCTTTGCTTTTTTATTAAGCGATTCTGATATAATTACAGGTAACATTTTGCTGAGGATAAATATTAGTTGATCGAAATTTAAGATTAAAATAATGAAGTAGTACACCGATTAATTTAAGCCGATACGATATTTTAAGGGATATAACATGGATAAAGTTAGAGATGCTAGGCTCAAATGATTATTTTCTTAATAGTTTATGTATAATATAATCTACTTAAATTCACTGTTGCGTTTGTGTACGGAAATTAAAACGAAAAGCACTTGAATTATTTGCCGTCTTCTGTACTATAGGTATTTGAAGCCCGACACCAATAAAAGGAGGTTTTTCTATACATCTCATAGCTTAAAACTTTGATGGAATTTAAAATCTTTAAGCCCTAATTTAACCTTTTAACTCAATGCACGACATTTAAATCTCTTTCCAACTTAAACACTAATCCTATGAGCAACATCCGTGTGATCAGGAATCCTAGCAATCGACAAGTAACTTAAACTCTTCAAGGGTATTAACGTATGTGTACGTTTAATGTTTTGGCTCATTACGAATATTTTAAGCGACGAAAATGTTATGTGTTAGATAAGAACTCAGAAAAAAAATTCATTTCTTCTCACTCCTTAAATTGCTGTCAGTATAAAAGGATTAAAATATAATTAAAAAATTTTTTGAATTAAAATTTGTCTTCACTTAGGGTAAAGAATTATAAGCCGTCAAAAAAGTCGATTTCCAATTTTAGAGTCATAAAATCGATGACACATTTTTCTTATTGAGAAGTGGATTATTTATGTATTTCATAATTATCTGTTGACAACTGTGATGATCACAGTTATCTGTTTATATACTGCTGACAGATGTGTAGTTAATTTTGAAAAATTCAATCAAAAAGGGTCAGAATCATAAAAATACATTTATTTTTATTTTTATCAAAACGTGTTGTTTTCAAATTTAACAATGAATTCACTAATATTTTTTGTATTACGTTCAAATGCAACAAAAGTTTTAAAATGTATAATTCTGAGTATGAGAAATTTTGTTATAATTTTTATAATTTTATGTATTATGTATCTATTTTTTATACATTTCTATTTTTTAAAAACTAACACTAGGTTAATTTGGAGGTGTTTTTTTCTGCAAATTCAATTAAGTGTGTGCAGATTGGAGTATCCCAAATAAATTTTGATTCGTAAAAAAAATAATTTCTTTTAATATGCACATATTTTTGTACTGTTTTGTAATGAAAGCATTATATTCCTCAAATATTTTAATTTAAATAAAAATTTTATTTAGCCGAAAATTCTTTTTTCTTAATATCTACATTCAGACGATTTTCATTGAGGAGGATTTCCTAATTTTCTTAAAAATAAAGTGTTATTAAAAAAATTAAAAATAGTTAAAATCATTTTTAACGTTAATTTATATGTAGGATGTTTATTTCTGACTAATTGGAAAATAAATATATTAACTAAAAATTCATTAATTTTGGAAATATTATTAGATTATGTACTAATGTTTAAATATTTTTGCAGATAATCCATGTAAGTATTCTTAAATGAGATTTTTTTAGATATATATTAAATACCAAATGTAAATATCTTTTAGACATTTATAAATTAGATAAGCACATTTATAATCTTTGTATTCTTAATGAAAAAAATTTACCTCCAGAATAAATAAGATAGTTTCCCTGTGAATAGCATAATGCTAGAAAAGTTCAATTGTTGGTTTGAAATGTAATAATATTTTTAAATTTATATAAGATGTGTTAAGATAAGTAATAGTTCAATGGATGAGTTTAAAATTTTAAGAATAAGTTTTGCTATCATTTTTACGCGTAATAATTGCAATGTTTGTACATAAATCTTTGCAATTTTTTTTAAATATGGGGGGAAAAAAACTTACTATTTTTACGTTTTTTTTTTTTTTTTTTTTTTTTTTTGTTTTTTTTGCAGATTTGCAAAAAGTAATTCAAGGTAAGAAGTATAATTATGATTTTAAAAAGTATTAATACTGAAAATGTAAATTTTCATGTTCCTATTTGAATATTAATTTAAAGAGTTTCAGAAGAAGTAAGAACGTGTGCCATTTGATTGTCAGGACAAAGCCTCTTCTAAATTATATTGCAGTTATTAAAATCAAAGCAGTACTTTGTAGAAAATTTAACCTATTTACTTTTTTCTGTAGCAAAAAAAAACAATAATAATATGATTTTGGATGATAGACTAAATGCAATAAAAGTAATAAAAATAAAGGCTATTTTGAGAGATTACTTTTATTCGTGTACTATCACCTTTAAATGAAATATGGGAATTTAACCAAAAAATTTTAAAACAAGAGAGGCTGATAGTAATAATCTGACAAATTGTGTTAATATTATATATATATATATATATATTTTAAAATTAATGTTTAGTATTTTTTTATTATACCATAAATTCCGATTTAATTTTTCCTGAATTTCATCACAAAGCTTTGTGTTTTTAAGATTTTTTTTTTAATTTTCCGTTTTTAATTTATGTATTACATTTTTCAGTATATGGTATTCTTGCAAGAGATCGTGCATACGAAACTCTTATTTTTTAAATCTTTATAATTTTTTTTTAATTTTCAAAAGATATTTTATAAATTAATGTATCAAAATAATGGAATTTTGTAGGAAAAATAATTAAAAATAAAAAAAAACTCTCATCCAGGTAGCATTACACGTACGAAATTAAAATTTAATAAAACTTAGATAATTAACAGAATAATATTAAGCCCTGATGATTAACAGATTCTCATTTAAGTTCTGAAATTATTAAAGTAATTTATCATAATCGGAAACATATAAGTTTAAAGAATCTAATGAACAAGTGAGTGAGTTAATTGAAATAAAGCAGACAAAAGGAAAGGGATAGCAAACATTCTCTTTTTTAAAATTTTTCTGATGTAAGAATTATTTTCTTCTGCGATATTAAGATTTTTTTATTATTCGTTCAATTTTATCACCAAATTTAATTACTTCAAATATTATGATATCACTATTTTATCAAAATGTCGCAAGTCGAAAATTACATGCAGCAAAACATTTCACTTTTTGGATGAAATAGGTGGAAGTGGTATTGATTTATGACATAAAACGATTGTAAATCAAAATATATTTTGATTTTAAATTGAAAAACATTAGTCCATGATATTTTTGTTTTGATTTGATGATAAAATGGTAGCTGAGAAATCGGTTTAGAAAATTATTTAATAACAGTGAAATTGCTAATTTCTTTGTACAGTCTGTTAGTCTTTTATAACTAGAAAGACCTTTACTCATAATGAATAAATATCCTTTGTAATAAGAGTAATAAAGAGTAAAATAGAAGAAAGTTGCACCTTACTTGGAAGCGAAATGGGAGATTTAATATTTTAGAGTTGTGAATTCGAGTCTTGATTATACTGGAAAATTTACAGGCACGTAAATTTGGTGTATATTATTGTTTGAATGCCACATAAATTTGGCGAAAGAAAAATTCGATTGAATACTTTCAAGTTACAGAATTGTGGCTCACTCTGTAGTGTTTCTCAGTTCTTTACTGTTTAAATAAACTTTATATAAAGGTGGAAAAAAATTATTTTATCATTTACCTTTTGTTATAAATTTTTCTTTCTAAGAAAGGAATATATAAATATTGTTTGCCGATAGGATATTATTATTAAGTTCCAAAAATTAATTTTTATAGAGTTTTTTTATACGCTCAGTTATTTTATATGATTGAATTAATAATTATGATGGATATAAGTACTTTTATGCAGCTGAGATATATAAATAATTAATATTTAAGGACTATCGGTTAACTTAAAAATCGTTACTTAACAACATCAGATGGCTTCAAATGTTGTTTAGAGGAAAAATAGTTCCAAAAATAAAAATATAATACAAAATATTGAATGTGCTATCATTAACATGCTTACATTAATATTTGTTTGCATATTGATGTGTTCATATAAATATTCAAAATAAATTATTTAATAATCTTAATTTATATAATTAATTTTTTTACAGACTTCAGAACGAAGATTATTGGTATGGATATTCATTTATATAATTTTTTAGAAATATTCTAGATAATGTTGTAGAAGGTAATGAATTTGATTTAAAAAAATAAAAAACACTCTTTTTCGAAACATTACTTTACGTCTTCGTTTATTTTTTCGAAAATATAGGAAATGATAAAGCTTTCATAGAAGGATTATGTTAATCGATACATCTTTAGAGACGCATAAAAAAATATTAATTTTAAAGACATCATTGAGTTTGAAAAAAATTTAATTGCATGTTTCTAAACCCGATAACTCAAAACCAAAAAGCTCTGATTGATTGAAAAACTCGAATGCGTTTCTTAGATCAAAATGAAAAGGTCAAAGCTTCTCAAAGAAGTGTTATAATAATAATAATTACCATGCGAATTCTCATTGACGTTAAACGAAAATTATATATTTTGCAAACTGCAAGCTATTATTTTGCATATAAAACAAAAATATTTTTAAAATTTATTTCATTTTTATTAACACTTTTTATGGAGGATATAATGAACAATATATCGAGTATATAATAATAAATTAACTTTAAAAGATAATGGAAATTACAGATAAATAATGCAACAATCTAACCAGTATTATAGAATCGATAAGCTTTTGAATTGTAAATTTACGCAAAGAGGTGTTTTTTTAGATGATAGCTTAGGAATTTATAAAGCGAAAGTTATAATGAGCATTTGAAACTAGAAGCTCATACTTCCTCCTGCTCTTGCTTTTCAGCTTTCATGATCAGCATTTTAGCAGCGCCATCTTGTGACAAAATTTTAAAAATTAAATTGTGCAAGGAATTAATCATTTATTAAGTAAAAATCGTCGGGTATCTTTTTTTCTTTTTCTTTTTGCAGATTGAACAGTGGTTGCGTTGTTTTCGTTTATACCTAGCGCATGATTTACAAAGTTCCATAATTAAAAATAAACAATGAGAAGCATCCGAAGACACAAATGAATAAATTTCATTTATTTTTAAATGAAGTTCATAATATTTTCTGAAAAGTTGTTTTCAACAGTATGTTGAGTTGTCATTATTATAAGAAATAAAGAAAAATAAAGGAAAATGATTATTTTTTCTTCCATTAGTATGATCAATATTTAATAACAAAGTAAATTTTCAATAGATATTTTTTTTTATTATCATAGTACCTTTGGCATGCTTATTATATTTAACATGAAAAATATTCTTTATATTTGATTCAAAAATATTCTTTCTTTATAATGAAAAATATTCCTCATTTTTTATTTAAAAATATTCTATCCTCATCATGAAAAATATTTTTTATATTTTATATTTTTATAGACATATATTTATTATAGTATAATTTTGTTACAGATTTTAAAAATAGAATTATAGAATAGAATATGGATTTCGTAACTTATTACTGAATCTAGAACCATTTCGTAACTTATTACTGCATTCACAGCCTTCCGGAACTTATTATTGCATTTATAGATATTTGGAAACTAATTATTGCTTCCATAGGAATTTTGTAGCTTTATATTGTATTTACAGCTATTTCGAAACATAATGCAACAACGTGTTAACCAAACTAATTTTATTTATTAGACATGTGTGTATTATCCGATCATATTCGAGAACTCTTAGATTATTAATAGCTGTTTTAATAACTTTAATTTTCATTCCTAAAACTTGTTTTGATATCAGTGACAATAATATTTTTTTAATTAGTGATTGTATGTGTTATAAATACCCGTTTTTCTCCACAAACCTTACCTCTTTATATCCTGACTGTTTAAGAAATTATTCACTTTTCTCTTAATAATAATATGATTAATAAAGTGCTAAACAATTGCTTTAATTCTAATATGATTGTGTGTTAAACATTTTGCTTTCATCCTAACATAATTAACAGTGTGATAAACATTTGCTTTAATTCTAATATGACTGTGTGCTAAACATTTTGTCTTCATCCTAATATGATTAACAGTGTGCTAAACATTTTGTTTTCATCCTAATATGATTAACAACATACTAAACATTTTGCCTTCATCATAATAGGATTAACATCATGCTAAACATTTTGCTTTCATCCTAATATGATTAATAGCGTGCTAAACATTTTGCCTTCATCCTAATATGATTAAGAGCATGCTAAACATTTTGCTTTCATCCTAATCTGATTAATAGTGAGCTAAACATCTTACCTTCATCCTAAAATGATTAACAGTGTGCTAAACATTTTGTTTTCATCCTGATATGATTAACAACATGCTAAACATTTTGCTTTCATCCTAATATAATTAACAATGTGCTAAACATTTTACTTTCATCCTAATATAATTAACAGTGTGCTAAACCTTTTGTTTTCATCGAAATATGATTAACATTATACTAAACATTTTGCCTTCATCATAATAGGATTAACAGCATGCTAAACATTTTGCCTTCATCCTAATATGATTAAGAGCATGCTAAACATTTTGCTTTCATCCTAATCTGATTAATAGTGAGCTAAACATCTTACCTTCATCCTAAAATGATTAACAGTGTGCTAAACATTTTGTTTTCATCCTGATATGATTAACAACATGCTAAACATTTTGCTTTCATTCTAATATAATTAACAATGTGCTAAACATTTTACTTTCATCCTAATATAATTAACAGAGTGCTAAACCTTTTGTTTTCATCGTAATATGATTAACATTAGGCTAAACATTTTGCCTTCATCATAGTATGATTAACAGCATGCTAAACATTTTTCTTTCATTCTAATATGATAAATAGTATGCTAAACATTTTGCCTTCATTATAATAGGATTAACAGCATGCTAAAATTTTGCCTTCATCCTAATATGATTAAGAGCATGCTAAACATTTTGCTTTCATCCTAATCTGATTAATAGTGAGCTAAACATCTTACCTTCATCCTAAAATGATTAACAGTGTGCTAAACATTTTGTTTTCATCCTAATATGATTAACAGCATACTAAACATTTTGCTTTCATCCTAATGTAATTAATAGTGTGCTTAACATTTGCTTGTCTCCTAATATGATTAATAGCGTACTAGATATTTATATAATTTTAATATATAACTGTGTACTAAACATTTTTTTTCCCATCCTAACATGATTAAAAGCGTTCTAAACATTTTGCTTTCATCCTAATATAATTAATAGCGTGCTTAACATTTGCTTTCCTCCTAATATATTTAATCGAGTGAAAAATATTTATTTCCATCTTAATATGAAAATTAGTATATTACACTTTTGCTTTCATCCTAATAAATTAATTCTAACTAATATTTCTAAAAATAATAATTTGCATTCTTTCGGAATCATGATGAACAGGACAGTTTTTCAAAACTAAAGCAAACCTCAATAATCAATAGTTTGATTTTTTTATTTTCCAAAATAAAATAAAAACAATGCAGTTTTATTATTTATATATATATTTTTTTATTTAGATGCTTTGAAAACTAACCAAGGTAGGTAGAAAATATTTCATATCGATTCCATATTTTTTTTGTTATTATAAAGTTACATCAAAATATATTATATGAATTACCAGATGGCCTAAGTGTAAAATAATTTATTTGAAAGTCATTTCTAAAATATGTCATAAACAGCCTTTTAGTTGAGAACACAATGCTCCATTTGGTATAACTTTTTCTTAATCTATTGCAAATAAATGATATTTTAAATATGAAATGAAGCAAGCAAAGTTGTTTTTAGTCACTATTCACCCTAATAAATAGATATAGTTTTTTTTTATAAACACTATTAATTTTTTTAATAGCTTCATTTTACAACTGTTAAAAAAAACAAAGGGAAAATGATTTTTCTTGATATTTTTCGAGCAAAATAAAAAAAAGTTTGTACATTAATTAAAATTTAACTCAAATTCACTTTTGTAGAGTTTTATTTATCAATTAAAACAATCATAGGTGAATACCCTTCTTTTTTTCAGTTGTAGGTAGATAGGAAATTAAATGTAAGAAGTTTAACACAAAAGCAAGCAAAATCAAATAAATCGTAAATGCCAACATAATATTTAGAGGATTTATTCTAGAAATTCAGCACTTATATAAATTTCCAACTGCATAAGTAGAAAATTCTACTTTTTACGAATACTGAAATTGTGGAAATCAGAACTTACCGATCACATATTTTGATTGTAGATATGTTTGCAAAATGTTATGAGGTACAATTGTAAAGTAATGCCAAATAAAGAGTTTTCAATCCGTATGTATTTTCAACATCTGCATATGCTCTACTTATGTAGTGTTTCTGATCATACATTTTTATACGATTATAACATATTTTTGTACATTATGACTTCTCTAATAATGTAACTACATCCGATCAGTGTACAAATACATTAAATCGATAGTGGATCTTTTGTAAAACATACTCTTATAATTAATACATTTTTGGACGAGTTACACGAAAAATGAAAATTTGGATTGTATTTCTCTATAAACATTTTTTTTTTTGCAATTTCTATTTTTGGGTCAGTATTATCATTCTTTCACTTGAACTTATTTATAAGCTTATTCTGCAAAACACAAAAATAACAAAATATTTGCAATTTTTTTTATTTGGATGTTGAGTGATATGCATCAATTTTGGAATAAAACGAATACAATTTTCCAACTGAAAATGGTTAAATTAATCACAAGAAAATTTGATGGATTTATAATAATAAGTATAGAAAAGGCAAGAAAAAAGTTTTATTTTTTTATCAAAAGAATGAGATTAAATATCTGGATATTAGCAGTTTTTAAACATGAATAATTTATGAATTAATCATTATAGAATATTATACTCCTGCTAATCGCAACTGACAAATAAAAGAATTATTGTCCCTTTTGCTACGGGTAATTATTTTAAAACGAAACAAAAAAAAATTATTTGAAAAATTATTTGATAGTCATTTATATTCCAAAATTATAAAAATAATTTTGGAATATAAATGACTATAAATAGCTATATCGTTTGCACATGAAAAACTTCATAATGACATTTAGTTGCAAGTAATTTTATTTGTATTAATTGGTCTAGATGAAATTCTGCATTATGTCTTTTAAAAGAGAAAATTGAAACCCGGGGTTTTTTATTTTATTTTCTATTGAAGAAATTTAATTCATATTATATTTTTTCTAATTCAAATTGAGCCAAAATGGGGTTTAATGCCGAAAGAAAACTTAATTTATAAGGGAAACACTATGATATTAATCGTTTGGCGAAATTTTATGTTAGTTGGCTTAAATTGAATTTATTTCTAAAAATAAAATTATTTCTAGCGATAAAATTTATATGTGATTTATCAATCAAATTATTGCTAAAAACTATGTTTATATACATAATTCTTACATTATTTCTCTTTTTTAGTTTTGATCAATGCCTATCTGAGTAAGTCTATGTTTGAAATTACTCCTGAATTAGAGACTTGAATAAAAATAATTTTTAATATAGATTTTATTTTGTTTCCTTATTTTAGTACTGATATTTTGTTTTCTTTTTCTAATTTTTTCTTAAATTTTTGTTTAAATTAAACTGCTGGATTTTAAGCACATTATCTGCATCAGAGCCGAAATTTTAAAAATGTAATAAATCTTAATTTTTGCATATCAAATCATGTTACAGAAAAGTATATGTCTATACATTAGGTAAACAACATTTGCCATGGTTTCATTAACAGTCGAATTTTATGAAAATTAGACATAAAATACTTTGATCAAGATGCATATTAAAGAACATATGTATTTTTAAAGCTACGTTCCATTGAAAAAAGAAGAAACTATACTATATTGGCTGTATCAAACCTAGAGTCAGTCTTTTCTCAATAGCAGAAAAGGCAATGTTACGATATTTTCAAATTCTAAAGCATTATGACTACCGGATAGCCTTGTAGAAATATCGCATATTAATTTTATCTGAAAGGTTAAAAATGAAGAGATTACTTTAATATACTTGAAGAGATCATAATTTTTTCTATGATCTCTTTCTTTGTACTACTTTAGAGAATCTTAAGCATTCTTTCAAGTGAATCAAATCCAGTTTTGTGCTTCATTTTTAATTCTCTAAAAGATCAATTATTTTTTACTTAACATTATTTAAATCATAGATATAAACTTCAAACCTCTAAACATTGTTTCTGCGTTAAAACACTTTTATATTGAAAAAAATGCATAAATAGATTGAAGATTAATGTATTTAAACTTATTTATGTATTAAATCATTGCTTCAAAGATGTGCAAAATGTAAAAAATGTTTGAACTTTGAATTAAGGTTCCTAAACTAAATTTTTTTATTTATGTTGCCAGATCATAAAATTGCCAAAATAGCTTCAATATAATTCAAATTTTGAAATTTTTTAATTTTTCTTGTAATTTTAAAGGTAGAAGTAGTCATAATAAGCAACTAAAAAGATAATATAAATCTGGAGATAGAAAATTAATCCCGTGATTAAGGGTTATTTTCGTGATTAAGTAACTGATGATTTTCCTAATTTGTATACTAAATATTATCATGTAC
Organism: Argiope bruennichi; assembly: GCF_947563725.1. Lineage (NCBI taxonomy): Eukaryota > Metazoa > Arthropoda > Arachnida > Araneae > Araneidae > Argiope > Argiope bruennichi. The sequence continues at coordinate 114,744,077 of NC_079156.1, forward strand.
GTGAAAATGTGTATACAAGGAATGTATCCTTATACAATTTTTGACCATATTTATTTTAATTTATAATTCTTTTTCATCTCTAATATTTAGTTAAATATATTGGCAATAAAAATATTGTTTATTTAGTCACTAGTTTTAAGTAATATTAAGGATTTGAAAATGTCTTATTGTAGAATAGTTATCCCCCCCAAAAAATATTTCATAATTTTCATATTTAATCTTTTATAATAATTGATTTTATTGACGCTTTTGATCATTATCACGTATTACTTCATGTATTATCCTGTATCAATTTTTGTAAAATAAAAATGTTGAAATAAAGTTCGTGATGGATATGTTGTATTTTTATTTATTATTTTACAGATGATATAAGAGATTTATGGAGTAAGTAATTTATGAAGTGTACTATTAGATAGAATTAGCGATCGCAAATTCTAGTATGTAGTAGTAATTTTAAATAATATTCTCACATAAAAATTAATATAAATACGTCTTCACCACTATTCGCAAGATTTTTCATTTAAAATAAAAAAAAAATCGTTTTCAAAAAACACAATATAATCACTTAAATAATTTATTGAATAAATGTATAAAATTATGGAAAACTGTATTTTGTGTTAGATATTTCTGAGAATGGTTTAGTTGACTGAACTTTACGTCTTGAAATGGGATATTTCAGGTTACAAATTTCTGAAATTTCACTCTTGGCAACAAAAAGATTTTTCACAAATGTTTATGTAATGTGTTCAAATTTATCCCTCAAAAGTGCATAAACTTCCTTTGTTAGAAGCCAAAAATGGTTGAATTTAATTAACGATGTTTCCTAAATATATTGATTTTTATTCCGAGATATTACAGTCGAAAACTAAAAATGGAAAATATAACAAATGCTAAATTGCAAAAATAGAAATAAACTGAAAAATAAGCTTCAGGTAATTTTTTCCATTTACTATGTTTTCCAAACCAGTAATATTTTCTTCCACCTCAACTTTTTAAAACTTTTTTATCCATACAGTATACAGTGGCTCAAAAAATTGAGAGGACACCTTACTTTTACTTGATAAATCTGACTATCAATATAAATAACACATTACCGGGAAGTGCAAACATGTTTTTATTTTTACACATAACAAATGGTTTCATTTAGAGTAAAAATAAAGAAAAATCAACGAAAAACTTCCAAATTGAAAAGTTTCCGAAGCATTTTAAATAAACATACGAAGAATTGTGCCTCAAAAAATTGAGAATACACCAATGAAATTCTTGTAATATTTCACAAAGAAAGAACGTTTCTGTATTTAGTTATATGTCTTTTGGCTTTTATAATGGCCTCTAAACGTCGTGGTACCGATTCAACCCATTTTTGGTGGTATCTGGAGATATTTTACCCCAATCTTCTTGCACCACTTGTTTTAAATGGGTTTTGTTTCTAATTTTGTGTTTTTGAACCACTTTTTCGAGTATGGCCCATGAATATTCAATGGTATTGATGTCGGGGTACTGTGATGGTGTGTGTAATTACAATGAAAAAGACACCATATTTTGATGTTATGTGCATTCTGTTTGGGGTCGTTGTCCTACTGGAAAAGGGAATTTCCATTTAAACCCGAATTTTTAGCACTTTCCTTTCGATTGCTGCGACCATATGGTTCTTCCAACTTGCTGCAGGAACTTTTCAAATCATTGGCAGAAGTGTAAGTGCCGAAACTGTGCGAAATGCCATTAGACAAGCTGGATATAAAAGTCGCATTGTTGGAGAGAAACCGTTCATTAGCTTGCAAATTCAGAAAAAGCATTTGAAGTTTGCAAAAACTCATCTATTGAAGACCAATAACCTTTGGAAGAAAGCTATATTTAGTAATGAAAGAAAACTCAACATTTTTGTCAGTGACAGCCGCAGACAATTGGTACACAGTTGACATCGTACTGTATGGAGAAAGCCTAATACTGCTTTGGATCCAAAATATTTACGTCCTACAATTAAACATGATGATGACTCCCTCATGATTTGATGTTGCATGGTTTCATACGGGGTAGGAAATTTAATTTCTATAGATGGCATTATAAACGATATGGTTTACTTGGATGTACTTCGCAGCAATCTAAAGGAAAGTGCTAAAAATTTGGGTTTAGATGGAAATTCCATTTTCCAGTAGGTCACCGACCCCAAACAGAATGCACATAACGTCAAAATATGGTGTCTTTTTCATTGTAATTACACACACCATCACAGTACCCCGACATCAATACCATTGAACATTCGTGGGCCATACTCGAAAAGGTGATTCAAAAACACAAAATTAGAAACAAAACCTATTTAAAACAAGTGGTGCAAAAAGAATGGGGTAAAATATCATCAGATACCATCAAAAATGGGTCGAATCGGTACCACGACGTTTAGAGGCCATTATAAAAGCTAAAAGACATATAACTAAATACAGAAACGTTCTTTCTTTGTGAAATATTACAAGAATTTCATTGGTGTATTCTCAATTTTTTGAGGCACAATTCTTCGTATGTTTATTTAAAATGCTTCTGAAACTTTTCAATTTAGAAGTTTTTCGTTGATTTTTCTTTATTTTTACTTTAAATTAAACCATTTGTTAGATGTAAAAATAAAAACATGTCTGCACTTTCCGGTAATGTGTTATTTATATTGAAAGTCAGATTTATCAAATAAAAGTAAGGTGTACTCTCAATTTGTTTAGCCACTGTACATACATCAAAATTATTATCGTAAGATTAATTTTTTTGTTATTTATTGTGACGATTTCGGGTATATTTTTAAAGTTTTGTTTACTTTGAAGAACAAGCTAAATCTCTAATAACATGAGCCTTCGTGCCACGATAGCTACGACATTAATTACCCAGTGCACGTATCAGCATTTATTATTTAGCATCTAGTATTTATTATCTGGTAGACACTGGCGTATATTAGCCATGTTCATTCATGGCTTATATATGTCAGTGATATATAGCTTATATCACTGGGAGGATCCACCAAAACATATTTTTTAATGATCGAAAAAAATCTTAGACACTTCAACACTTTCCTGGTTGAAAACTATATTATTAGTTTAGTTTTGATCAGGAAATTTTTACTGCTTACTTCCATTTGTCTGCAGTTATTAAGATGATTATATAATTCTTAACGGGGCAGTGGATTCTATTAGACACTTTTCAGAATTATTCAGTTAAGATTATGAAATTTTTTATGCAAATGTATTAAAATATAAATACGTCAAATTACTTAAAAAACATTTTAAAACTAAATATAATATTTGCAAAAATTTTTTAAAGATATATAATTTTTAAAAATTTCAAAATAATCATGGCATTTCAATTTTTTTTTCTATTATTATTTTTTCTTATTTTCCAATGTAAATTTATTTGGACCAAACTGCGTATGATTTTGTAATTCCAATTAAATGCAAATGTTTTAGAAATATTTTTATGTACACTTACTGAATATTCATAGTTTTTTTTTTATGTTTTCTGAACTAAAATTGACTTTTTGCTACCTAAAAAAACTCGAAACATAAAATACATACCCCATTTTCTTTTAATGTTTCACCAGAATCTTTTATTATCAATTTGATTTCATTTCTCCTTAAATTAAGACACCAGGAACGATTCAAAGATAATTAAATCTAATTAAAATATCATTTTGAGGAAAGTATTTAAAATGTACTTTTTTTTCCTCTTAACCCTTGAAATATTTATTTTATTGAACAATACATTTTGCAACACTATTTTAGGTGAATATAAACATGTATTTTGATGATGAAGTGATAAAAATAAAATTGTATGTTTTCTCCCATTTTTACTTAGTTCAAAGTCCTCTGTCCCCTTAACCTTATTATTCGGCATCAAACTAAGCTACACAAAAATTAGTATATATTTTACATTTTTGAAATAATTATATGTGCTTCGATTCATGAAAGAAATAGTTTAGAAAAAGATTAATTTTTATTTATACATATAAGTGTAAACAATAATGTGCAAATTCTTCGAAATAATTTTTATTTTATGTATAAGTTTGTAACCGAAATTCACCACAACGTATCTTTTTTACACTAGACATTAATACTTTCATACATATATTTATCTAAATTATTTCCAAACAATCCTAAAATGCACTGCGCTTTGAGTACGAAATCAATTGAGGGAAAATTCATAATTTGTACTGATACTAACCAGCTATTTTTTACGGAATGTTTGATTTTGATAACGCGGCCCGTATCCATTAACTTCTCTATTTAAAACCATTATAATGTTTTATTGTCCATTTTTAATAATTATAGACCATATTAATTTTTTTCTCTTTATTTCTTGAACATAATTATTTTTACAAATAAAAATACATCCTTATAAATTTTAAACTATTCTTGTTTTTTTTCTAAACTAAAGAAGAAATTTCATTTAAATTCAGATTAATTTTCCGTTGGCAATGTATGGTTTTCAATGAATTATAATAATTTCATATTGTTGTCTTATATTTGCATTCACTTGTACCTTACAAAAGTTAATACGTGATTATTACGTTCGAAAATTCAATAAAAGGGTAAAATCCTAGATGGGCCCACCTCTTGGCGACTTATTTGAAATCTCGCCAAGTTGACTACTAATTGAATATTTGTTATTATTATTTTTCAATTAAAAACGATACTTGAAGGCTAGAAATAATAATAAATATAATAAATAAATAAAAATAAGAATAAAAAATAAATAAAATAAAATATATAATGTAAAATAATATAAATATAATATAAAATAAATATAATCTATACTTATAATAAAGCTCAATGTGTGTTGGCGCTCTACAGGCCAGACCATTCAACCTACAGCTACCAAATTTGGCACGTGTATACCAAGGAGGCCGAAAATGTGCACCTGGGGGTTATTTTTTCAAATTTTTAATTAGAATTTTAATTATTAATTAAAAACTAACTTTCACGCCAAAAAATTCTTCCATTTTCCCCACCGCCAACTTTTCCGCCAAAAAAATCTTCCATTTTCCCCACCGCCAACTTTTCCGCCAAAATAATCTTCCATTTTCCCCACCGCCAAATGAGTAAGGCTACAGATTTTTTTTCTCCCAACAGTAATGAGGCTAGGGTTAACATTTTTCGGCGGATTATTTCAAACGATTCTGTTTATTTTCTTAATGTTTTATGCATTTAAAATTAAACATTGTTAATTAATCTATGTTTCAGATTCATTCTAAAGTACTTTTGAATTAAAATAACACAGAATAAAGGAAATTAAAAATGTATAATCTGCATAGCGTTACCCCAACTGGCGTAGAAAAATTCACGCATTTGCGTTACTTAACTGGCGAAGAAAATTCACGCATGCGCATTGTTCTGATTGTTGTCATGACAACCACTATCAACGGATGATTTAAATTATTTTTAGGTTAGTTGCACGCTTTTGTAAGTAAATTGTATTTATGTTAGTTATATATTTTTTATATGTGCTTATAGTTTTAAGTACATCGTTTTTTAAATAGTTTTTTTAAACCTGTTTTAGACCGATTATTTTAAACGATTCATTTTATTTTCTTAGTGTTTGATGCATTTAAAATTAAACATAGATCTGTTCATGATGAATCTGAGAAAATTTTGTTGACAAATTCTTGAGATATTACATAAATTAAGAAAGATATTCTTTAGTGCCCATAAAGTTTAAACGCTCAGTGACTCTATTATCAGTAATCATATTATTAAAAAAATGCTTTGTTTCAGTAAAAAATATTATTATATTAATTGCAGATTAATCATTTACACTTTAATTTAAAGCATAAATTCTACGAGGGGTAACAGAATATTAGAGAGATACATATCACGTTATGACTGAAGGCCTTTATAATATTATGAGTGAATTATATGACTATCAAAATTTGAAGTTTTAAAATATTTTGCTGAAGAATCTATTAAAGTTGGAATTGCATAAAATATTTAATTATTAAAATTTTAAGGAACATTAAGATTGGTGAACCGGCTGGTCGCCAAAGGCGGCTAGTATAAAATAAATATAATATAAAATAAATAAATTAAAAATAAATAAAAAAAACCCCGTCTAGGTTGCCACATTGGCGACGTTATCGCCACTCGCTTGGCGAGAATTCAAAAATACGCCAAGAGGTGGGCTGTGCTAGGATCCACCGCAATAAAAGTTAGTTTTCTGTGCAGATCAAGCGTAGAATGGCTACAGAAATATCATTTATTATTTTAAAAATAAAATAACACAACAGTTATATAAACTAAGAGGTTTTTTACAGTTACATATGCAAATTTATGAGAGGTTTCTACTATTTGGGGCACAAAAATATGTTCTGAATTTTGAACTTTGGTATTAATAGAGATTGAAATTTATTTTTTTAAAACAAACAAAAGTCATAAAGTAAAATATATATTCATTTTCAATTTCATATTCATTTTTAGAGACAACAGTTGAAAGCATCGGTAAGTTTTGTACCATATATCTGACTCTTATTTTTATTAGGTTTGGTATATATTTTAATTGACGGTTTGAAACATATCATTGTAAAAATTCTGTATTTAAAAGATCTTAGAAATATGAAATTACATAAAAAAATTGTTTTCTTCATTAGGTGATCTAGGAAAAGATATAGGTATGTAATATCCATTTTTACTATTTCCAATTTTATAATAAAAAAAGAATTATTAGGATTTGATGGTAAAAAAAATAGAATTAGAAATTGATAATGAAATAATTCGGTAAAGCAATAATAAAGGATAAGATATAATCCCTAATAACGATACCACTCAATGATATTGGTTTATCTGCGTATTGCCAGAATGCTAAGTATTCGCAGATTCCCTAAGTATGAAATTTATAAAGAACAATAAGCAAACCAATTAAAAATGATTAATTGGATTCAATAACTAAATTAATTGAATTATTTTTCTAGGACTTGACTTAGATTTAGGAGCAGATAGTAAGTAGTAATATTTTTACAGATGATATTGAAACAAAGCAATTTTTTTTAAAATATGTAAAATGCATAACTGATTGCATTTTTTTCCTTCAGGTGATAACGATGAATGTGGTAAGTGTTATGTTTGATATTTTAATATGTAATTATAGAATTTATAGCACTAGATTAGAGGTGGTAGTTCAGCACTTTAACTGACAGGGATTCATTTACACATAATATGCAAACCAATTTATTTCTATAATTTAATTCTTATCAAAATTAAAAGTTTCAATAAAAAATTTCCTTAGACACCTAATTCGAAAACTAATATTAAAATTCAAAGAAGGTTAAAATTTTCATCAATTTGTTTCAATATTTCTTGATTAAAAACATTAAAAAAATGATTTTTTATTTAAATTTAATTTTAGAACTTTTTATTTACGATCTCCGACAATAGTATTAGTATTTAATAACATACTTTGCATATTTATTGCTGGAAGATTTTAATTTTTATATGAGTTTTCTATTTAAAATTGTATATGCAAGTGATATAATGAACTTTAAATTTATTTTCTCTGTCCTGAATATGGTATGCGTTTCGAAACAACTCTTCTCGAACTTCTGGATTCAGATTGACAAATAATTTCAATGTTACCTAACTAGAAATGGCTTGCTGCTGACATAATTAACTGTAATTTAAGCAATAAAATAGTTCCCTTTCACTGGCGATTTGATCTTATGTAAGGCTTTTAAACAAAACATTAAACTCTCTGCTAAATAATATTATTTATCTGATTATTTCTCACATGAAGTTTGTGCTATTGATATGAGGAATATTATTGGAATTTCAATTGGTTTGCTTCCATTTATCATCCTCTTTTTCAATGGGTCATTAATTTGATCAGAAATCACTCATATCATTATTTTGCCGTTGTAGCTGCTATTTTATTTTATACGAAATAGGAGTTTTTTTCTTATTTAAAATTTCTGCCTAAATCAAATTTAGATGTTCTTTTTCTTAAATGGTTAATTAAACTTTATAATTAATTGCACCTTATTTAAGCGTAACATCTGATGCAAACGAAGTCAATCAATAATAAATTTACTTATATCATTGGTTAATCTACAAAAAATTTTTAAAATGTGTGCCACATTTTCGAAGAAGTAATCTGAAATCTAGATATAATTAAAATATTCAATTCTAATATATATAAATAATATTCAATCCAAAATCTTTTTAATACAATAATTCTCATTACTATACAGCGTGTACTAGAGGTGAGATTCATAGATTGAAAAATTTATTTTTCAGTTTTTTTTACTCGGTTTTATTTCCCTCGCCTTGCTTCATGTTTGTAAAAATACTATTTTGAAATCTTTTTTTTTTCTGCATCTCTGATGCAATAGAATTCTGTTATTCTATTCAACTGTGTGCTTGAAATGAGAATACAAAGTATTAATGTTTTTTTTAAAAAATCTGGGTTATAAGTTAAAGAATTTCAAACCTGTGGCGCCATCTAGCAATACATTTCAGAAATAATTGTTAACATTTTTTCAGTATTATGAATAATGAATTATAAAATTGTTATTAGATAAATAAATAAATTAATAATACATTATAAACTGTTTTGAAAATCCTTCTTTCATTAATCAAATAAATTATTGAGAAAAATAAAAATAATTTTCTATTTGTAATATTAATTATATGTTTTAATATTGATTATTATTTAATTAACGTTAAAATATATAGATATATAATAATAAAAGTAATATAATTGAATTATAATTCAATTCCAATTAAACAATCTTGGTGATATCTTTGGTAATCTAAATTTCAAAAACAAAAGACAGTTTGTTTAATATGCTTCAATAGTAATCGTTAATTTAATAATTAATCAACTGGGCTCTTAAAATGTATCATAACTGTGGGACATGTCAATCTGTTATTTGTATTTAAACTTCGAGTTGAAACTATATATTAATGTTTCTCATAAGAAATTATTATTTTATTATTGAAATAATAAATAGATAACTTTTATCAAAATTTGCTAATTTTTGAATTGAAATTGTTTCATGTATTTTTGTCGTTCCTTTGCAGTCTGTCAGACCGATGCACAGAGTAAGTATTAATTTACTTGCTGATTTTTCCTTCTAAAGTTGATTTCTTGTACGTTTATACAGCAAATTATCTAAAAATAATAATCGCTTTTCATATTATTTTTTTAAATTTATTAATTTCTAAAATAAGAATGTGTATTTATAATAATAGTTCATACCTTAATCTTCAAACAAAACGTCTATAATGCTGCCAAAAATTTAATACATAAAAGATTATTTTAATACTTGTGTAATGGATTTCTTTAACATGATAGAGTTTAGCAAACATTGACATATTATTGGCTTTTCATTTTTTATGTTTTTCTAATTAAAAGAGTAATGCATGTGAGTTCATTAATTATTCAAAAATGTACCTGATTTAAAAGTTTTTGACAAGATTAATAGATTTTCTCGTCCCACTTGATATCTTTTGGATTACTAACAAAGATATCAAAAGCACTATGATGATACTAATATCTTTTCTGCTCAATTATTTTTAATGCAATTTTTATCAAATAAATAAAATTGTCAACAATGTTATTTTTTCACTTTTTAGATGGATCTAATAATGGAAAGGGTAAATACAACCTTTCTTATTCCAATTATTTTGACTATTTATTAGTATAACTCTGCTTTATATATTTTTCGTTTTAAAAAACTTGTTGCAGATTAATTTCCTAGTATTAAAAAATAAATAAAATCCTGATCAAACGTAGGCAATGAAAGATCAAAAGATAATCTAATTTTTATCTGATATAAAACTATTTTTGTATTCCTATTACACTGGGTATCAGACGCGCAAATACGAAAGAATAACTTATGTTGATGGATCCAAGCGTGATTTGTTAGTCGTATTGTAGATTTCATCTAAAATCACATTGCATGCAGTTCATACTGCAGATATTTGAATTATTAACTATCTTTTACCGCTATGTTGCATTTGAAATATTACTAAATTACTTTAAATCTCTAAGATGTAGTTGCTGTTACTCACAAAATTGTAGTTGCTGTAGATCACTAAACCGCACAGCTTCATTAGTTTGTAAAGAAACCTGAGAAGAGTTCTCTATAATAACCGAATTTTTTTAATCATTCACGTTTAGTTCTATCAGTAAAGCCTTTTCTTGTGGAAACTTTTTATTCCTGCTTAAGATTTTTAATTGCCGGTAGAGTTAGCTTATAAAGTGCAAATCATAAGTTAATCAACCTTTGGGAAGTTGTATTGTTTTTTTTCTCAATATTTACACAGTTCTCTTTTTAATGCTATATCACTTCTTAAACACTATTTTATCAAATTCTAAATTTTGTTAAAATCTTCTCATGAATAATAATCTGATGCACATACAGTTTTTTTTAAACTTTGTACAGTAAGTTTTCTATATTTTCTTCAGTTTCTGAACAATAGAATAAATAATCTGTTAACCTAGAAGGATTTTACATTAATTTTAAAGCTTTTAATCATAAAAAAATTGCAAAATTCACTGTGTTTTAAGAGTTGAATACTAATAATTAACTTTTGAGTGGAAACATATTTTATTTTTATTAGATCAGGAATCAGGAAATGTATATTTCTTTATTATCAACAAGAATTTGAATAATTCGTTTGTTAAATTTCTAAACTGGAAAGCTTTTGCTTTATGTTAATACAATATTTAAGTAAATAAAAATATTTTTCCATCACCCAAACAGAAAAGGATTGTTCCGAAATTTATAACCGAGTTCCTTTGTTACACAGCGAAACTAAATTCTGATCAATGTTGGAGCAACAAAATCAACAAGAAGAGTTTCAAATTTATGACCATTTATCTTCAATTCGAAGCCAAATATAAAATTCGCCATATTGGGGAAGCATATCAGAGAGTTAAAGAAATAACATTTCCATTTTCTTTTTGATATTTTATCAAATCAACTTATAAATGTAATTTGACTGATAATCACGTGTTTTGTATTTAGGATGAATTTGTGAAAAAATTAAGAAATGATACTGAAAAATTTTGCAATTAATTCCACGGAAATATTACTTTCTAAAACCCTATATTAAAAACAATTTTTTAAAGTCTATTTGAAACAAATTATAAACTTTAAATTTGTTATATTATTTTTTAGATATGAGTAGCGGCATGGGAGGAGGTATGTTACTTCTTAAATTATTTTTTCTTCGTTATTCTAAAATTATTTCTTTTTATTAAATTAAGCAGAATAATATTGTTTCATAATCGTTCTCATTAGAAAAATCAATTGTAAAAGTAATTGCATGGATTATCTAAACGAGGCAAAACTTCAGCCTAACATATGTTATCTAACATAAAGTATATAGGCAGTTGGTCGAATTTTATGTACAAATAAAATGGGTTTTGTAATTGTATGAAATGAATGTTTTGCCCACTTACTAGAATGAGATATTCATTCAATCAAGTACTGTACTGACGAACTGTAGATGTTGGTTGAGTTTATATCGAACGGTTTAAGGGAATGATGCATTCAGGTTCACACTGAATTAGACATTCGGTTTAATTTCTCTTTCGTGAGCTCAAAAGTTGGTCAAGTTTAATTGAATGACCTTTGTTTAGTGAATTTAAATAAAACTTGTAGTTGAGTGTTTCTGATGCAAATGAAATTATAGTTATAACTAAGATTCTGATGTCAAGGGAGTTATCTCAGTTAATTAATAGTTATGTTGGATATTAATTCATTAATAGTTATCTAACTATTAATGAATTAATATAACTAATTAATTAATAATTATCTCAGTAAACTAAAATCAATAGTTATCTAACTATTGATTTTAGATGCTATTTTCAAGAAAACAAAATCTGCAATTTCCTTCAATTTTGAAAGTGCTCTCAAGGACATTTCAATATTATGTTCACTTATACGGTCTTGATTAATAATCTCTTTAAAATATTTTGAAAAATTTATTTTCAAATTAGTTGTTTAATTATATTATATTTTAAGTTTCTTTAGCTACCAACTGTTTTGATAACATAATAAATGTTATCAAAAACATAAATATGGGGTTCATCTATTTTCTAAATTTCAAGGAATTGTAAACTACACAGATATAAAACAGAATGCTTCTTCATTAGTTTCCAGCTATGGAAGAAAATTACACTATTAAGTATTTTTTATGAAGCAATGTAAGCGGCTTGAATTTCAGGGCAGCAACGTAAGCTAATGTTGGAATTTAGAAGGAAAAGGTTTTTAAAAATTTACTAAAATTAAGGAAAAATTCGCATGTCTATTAAGCTGATATCATCAAAAAAAATTTTTTTAACTTTGAAACGATGCAAAATTAATTTTTGTGCAATAATACAACGATAGTTTTGTAAGAAACTAGGAAAAAGACTAAAATTTTTGATTAATTAACTTTAAATTTATTCGGAGTTTAATTAATTAAAATTTCAAAAACATTACTCATCCAAGGTGCACATCCTAACGTCGGTTCTTTCCCTCTCTGTCTCTCTCTCTCACACAGACATACGCCTGCACATTTTTATTATTAGTATAAATTATTTTTCTTTAAATAAAACTATTAAAATCTGTTTTTAATTTTTTTTTTATCTAGGTAGAATTAACTGGAGGGGAGGTAAGTTTACTTCTTTTCTTTTTTATATTTAATTTCTAACTAATCTGAGTTATTTAGCAAAAGAACACTGTAGACGAATAAGAAGCATTATTTTAACAATAAAGATATCTACTAATAGAAACCAAGTTCATATTATGATTATATTTAAGCATTTTTTTTTAAATAAGTAGTATAATTTATCTTTGAAAATGAAGCTCCTGAAAGTAATACATATATAAATGATAATTATTTTCTTTTTCAGGTCCAACTGGTGGATCAGGCAGTAGGTTGCTTATTTATACTCGAATTCTTGATTAAAATGCCATTTTTTATTCACTTATAAAAATATATTGTAATTATATCTAAGTAATACAATATATCTTATACAATTATATCTTTGCTTATATTGTAATTATGTCTAAGCAGTTAATTGTGATTAATTGAAATATTAAAAATATAATAATATACAGGGTGATCAGGAAATAACAGATGGTGTTCGGAATCTTGCAGTGATTTATGTTATGGATAAAATAACAAAATTTGGCTACCATACACATTAAAGTGTGCGGTTTCGATTTATCAAGAAAAAAATAGTACCAAAACACGCCGATAGGAGAAATCCTGGCACTGCATGCGCATATGTATGGAAAAAGAATACATAACTGCCAATAAAAACAGTAAATAGCAACACACGAAATACCAATGAAAAACTTTTATTATAGCTATTAACAAATTTGGCTCAAACTGACAACCAACTTGATGTTCCAATAACTGCACGCGGTACACGAAGTTTTCGATGAAGGATCGCAGTATATATCGGTATTTATTCGTTTGTTATTTAACGCTATTTGATCTTTTAAAGTAGAAATGTCAAGAACATGTCCTTGATACACAACGCCTTTCAAGTGAACCAGAATTGCCTCACAACCAAAAATTGCAATAATTGCGAGAGTCATCAGTTAATGGGTGACTATTTTATCTTATGCGGATAAAATTTCAGGATCTTACGCAATATCTTCTGCACCATCGAGAACGGTATATCTGTCTGTCCTGATATTGAACGTGCACTCTGGTACCCTGCTTCTTAGCCATCACCTGACCCATAACGGCAGTTGTAACTTCTTCAACTTGTTCCAGCTTAATATCTTTACTACCTCGATCTTAAATTCTCGGCACATTAAGAATTCCTGTTGTTACAAATCTTTCAACCATTCTTCGTAAGTTAGTTATGGTCATCGGTCCTCTACGTAACTGTTTTAACCACCTGTATTCACGAAGAGCAACACTGGTATTTTCATCCCGCTGATACAGCAGCTTGACTAATAAGGCGCCTTCACGTAGTGACATCGCAGGATGGCTTAAATTCCCACAACACATCATTTTATCTTGAATGTCATGTCACAAAGTACCCGTATAAGCCAATTACATAATAAAGTTTTCGATCGCAGCTCCAAGATTTCGCCTATCGGCGTTTTTTGGTACTATTTTTTTTTTTGATAAATCGGAACCGCATACTATAATGTGTATGGTGGCCAAATTTCGTTATATTTCGTCCAATACATAACATGCTACAAAGCTCAGAACACCTGTTATTTCTTGATCACTTGTATATCTGAATAAGTGTGTTTTCCTTCTTTTTTTTATGTCCAACTGGTGGAGTAAGAAGTATATTTTTTATTCTTACTCCTATTTTTGCTTAAAATAAATTTCTATCGGTTCCAGAATTGGTTGACAGTGTGTTCTAACAGTGAACCAACAAACTTAAAGGTTTGTTAGTAGACATTAAGAGAAACAGAAATTGAAAGTTTGTCGGAACAATATTCGAACATTCTACGTATTATGATCATATTTAAATATTTTTGAATTAAACAATATCACTTATGAATGCAATTGGAGCTTCTAAAAATAATAAATACCTAAAGGAGAATTCATTTTCTTTTCAGGTCCAGCCAGTGGATCAGGCAGTAAGTTTCTTATTGTATTATTAGTAGTAGATAATGAAAAATAATAGATTTTGGGAGAAATAATATTTCATTAAAATAATTAAAAATATAAAAATAATTAAAAAATAATTAAAAAATAATTAAAAATATAAAAATAATTAAAAAATAATTAAAAATATAAAAATAATTAAAAAATAATTAAAAATATAAAAATAATTAAAAATATAAAAATAATTAAAAAATAATTAAAAATATAAAAATAATTAAAAATATAAAAATAATTAAAAAATAATTAAAAATATGATTATTATTAGTAGGTTATAAAAGATAATGATTAAAACATAATAACTTTTGTTCACTTATAAATATATATGTAATGATATCTATGTAATTAATTAAAAAAATTATCATTTATGAATGTAAATGAAGTTTTAAAAAATAAAATATGTTTAAATGAGTATTTTTTTTCTTTTTAGGTCTAATTAGTGGAACAAGAAGTATGTTTTTATTTCTTACCCCTATTCTTGTCTAAAATCTATTTTTTTTTTATCTATTCTTATGTTGGTTGACAGGGCATTCTAACATTGTACCAACAAACTTAAAAGTTTACTAGTAAACAGTAAGAGAGAATGAAATTGAAAATTTGTCGGCCTAATATTAAACAAATAATATGTTATGATCACATTTAAACATTTGAACTAAACCATATCATTTATGAATGTAAATGAACTTGTTAAAATAATACACAGATAAATGAGATTTTTTTTTCTCTTCTCAGCTCCAACCAAGGGATCAGGAGGTAGGTTTCTTATTCATACTCAATTCTTGATTAAAATATATTTCTTCCTTTATTTTACTGTATTATAACATAATATAATTATATTTAAACTTTTTTAATTAAAAAATACCATTTCTACATATAAACGAAGCTTTAAAAGCAATGCATATGTAAATGAAACTTTGTTAAATTTTTAGGTGCAGTTGGTGGATCAGGAGGTAGGTTTCTTCCTATTCCAATTCTTGACTAAAGTAATTTTTTTCCTTTTTTTTTAATAATATAACAACATTTAAGAATTTTGGAATTAATGCCATTTAAGAAATTTGGAATTTTTAACTAAGCAATGTCATTTCTATTCGTAAATAAATTTCCTAAAAAAATAAATAGTATTTTTTTCTCTTTTAGGTTCAATGGATGAATCCCGAAGTAGGTTTCTTATTCTTGCATCAAATCAGGATTAAAATACACGTTTTTTTAATAAAAAAATAATGTGCAATTACATTCAATCAATTATGAATTAAACAATGCCATTCATTTATGTAGATGAAGTTCTTAAAATAACATGTTGTAATGTTGTTATTATATAAAATATTATTATTATATTATTATGTAAAATTGTTATTTTTTTCTGCTTTAGGGCCATTTGCGAGAGGAGGAGGTATGTATCTGATTTTTCTTTCATTTATTAATTAAAATATATTTAACCCTTTATTGTGAATATACATCTGAAGTTTATTTTTGATTATGAATATTGTTGTTTATTTTTCTATCAGGTATGAATGGCAACATAGAAGGTACGCTTATTATTCCTATTTTTCACATTTTTCTTAGTTAACCATTACGTGGTTTAATTTTGCACAATTTTTCCTACTTCAGAAAAGACTGATTACTTGGGAATAATGGTCTTTTTCTTAGTTCTATTTTATTAAAACTACTTTTATTTCTTTTCAGAAAGAATTAATTTTAAATATATCTAATAAATGATTTGCTTCATAACTAATACAAACAAAATACTCTCTTTGAATTTTTAAATGCAAATGGAGGCAAGGATTATAAGCTTTTTAATAATCGTTCCTTAGTTTAAAATTTGCAAATTTTTTAACTCTAGCAGCGAAATACAGTGTTCTTATACATTTTTTACAAATTTTTAATGATTTATTTTAATTTTGTTTATTTAATGTTTTATATATTTTATTAAAAAAATAAAATTAGATTGTAAGTACTTAGTTTGAATTTAAAATAGGTAATTTATTTTGCTGCTGTCTGCTTTTTTATAAAAACTCCTTCTTATTTTATTATAAGTATTCTTTTTTTAATTACAGGATTAAGCAATGGAATGGGAGGTAAAAAGTTTTTCTATTACATTTCTTAATAGATTCGTACTTTTTAGGAATGTTATTTTTCGCATTAATATTATATTTTACTCAATTGTGTTTATATCTGTAACAGAAGTTTCCTCAATAAAATTATGCTAACCGAGATTCTTATTTATATATACCGAATAAATGTAACATATGAAGATTTAAATATCAAATAAAGAAATAACAACAACAAAAAATAAATAAAAATAAATTTTTTAAATTTTTCTTTTTAATTTCAGAAATGCTTTATGAGTGTTACTTTTTTTTCTTATGCATTTTTTTATTGACCATGAATATTTAAAATATCCGCAATGGAGTTTATAATAAATGTATGACCCGAATTAATTTATATGCAAGCAACATACTTATCACAATAAATAATAAGCGAAAAAAAATTGAACTATAATTTTAACCACATTTTCAATTGAATATTTTCCCACGTATTTTAATATGCAAAATGAACTTTTTATTTTTAAATTTACTACTAAGATTCTTATAAGAATTTGAAGAAATATTTTTAAAGGAGTTATTTTATGTTATCGCTTCTTTTATTTGCTTATTAGTTTGCTACACATGTATAAGGTATGCATATATAAATACCTTACAAAATAGTTCTAACAATGGTGGAAAATATGAAATATAATTTTATATTTCCTCTCTTTATATAATTTTTTTTCCATTTTTCAAATTTATATAATATTTTTAAAATTTTTTGAAATAGGCATCGCATTTTATTTTGAAATACATTTAATTAAAAAGCAGTAAGATAAATTAAAAATTTTACTAAGCGATTTTGAATATATATCATGGTAAATTTCAAGAAAATTATATTATATTTTTTAAGTATTCATCTCTCTTGCTGGCAATATATATATATATATATATATATATATATATATATATATATATATATATATATATATATATATATATATATATATATATATATATATAAGTATTAGAATCAAGTTAATAGGAAAATCAAAAAATCAAATAAATATTAAACCAAAAAAAATTGTAAAAAATATAAAAAAGAATCCGGCCTGAAGACTTTTTCAAGGGTAACCCTCAGGCAGGGATTCAAAGAAAGGGATTTTTTCTGTGAGGAAATGCAGACATTTGTCTAATAATGATTCCTCGTGACCCGAAAATCCCCTGAAATTATGCCGAAGAGATATACCATTTTAACAGAAAGGAAAATACAAAACAACAAATTAGAAGAAAATAACCACTACAAAGTAAAAATGCAATAACAAAAATAACAAGTAATTTTTGTTTTTATTGTTATTTTTGTTATTGTATTTTGGTATAATGGTATATCTCTTCGGCATAATTTCAGAGGATTTTCGGGTCACGAGGAATTATTATTAGACAAATGTCTGCATTTCCTCACAGAAAAAATCCCTTTCTTTGAATCCCTGCCTGAGGGTGACCCTTGAAAAAGTCTTCAGGCCGGATTCTTTTTTATATTTTTTACAATTTTTTTTGGTTTAATTTTTATTTGGTTTTTTGATTTTCCTATAAACATGATTCTAATACTTTTGTATCAATTCATCTGTGTTTTAGAAGTAGCTGCACTTGCGCTCTCTAAATACTTTGAAGTTCTTTTTTGGTTTTAGTTTGAATAGGTAATAAATTTTAGTTGCGATTTCGAAACTATTTTGTTTCGTTTTAGTTTGAATAGGTAATAAATTTTAGTTGCGATTTCGAAACTATTTTGTTTCGTTTTCATTTTAGTTTCGTTTTCAAACTATTTCGTACTTTAGATTGGTTACTATATATATATATATATCTAAAGTAAGAAATAGTTTGAAAACGAAACTAAAATGAAAATATATATATTATACTCGAAATGCCCAATATCATTTTAGAGCACGATTGTCAGCTGTGTGCTTTAGAATACTAACCATTATCGAAGGGCCGCACACACGCTTGGGTGGTTTCTTCAGTTGTATAAATAATAAGGCTCAAAAGTTTTTACACAGAAACCACTCCTCACAAACAGAAAAGTTTGGAATTGTTGACTTAGAGAATAGTAACGTATAACGCATTTCTATATCAAATTAAGCCACTTATATGTTTTTTAACAGCATTATTTACCCAACTGATATTTAGAAAAATTCAAGTGTTCAGTTTTTATTAATGTCTGAAGTAAGCAAGACAATTATATTTAGAAATTTTATTTATGAGTTTAAAGCATCATGTAAAGTAACTTTATTTAGAAAATCGTATTCAGTTAAAATATCTCTCTTTCTTTGTTAGATACACCCATTGAAAACGGCCGTAAGTTCCTTTTCTTATACTTCCTTTATAGCGGTTGCTACATCACAAATTATTATCTTTTCTATTTTAAAATAACTGTTCCAAAGCATTTTCTTTTTTGTACATTATTATTCTAATAACAGTTTTTTTTTTAAATTCTACTGTTGCCATTTGTGGTCTACATAATATTATAGAAACAAGATTATATATAATTTTAGAGCTTACTTTACTCCACTTTCTAAGCAGCATAGTTGCAATACGAACAAAAATATGATTGTTAATATCACATGTATATTTTCATTGCAATAAAGTGCATAAATGCTGTTTTCAAAATATTTGAAACCATTAAATAAAAAAAATTAATTACCCGCGTCAGGACCACTAAAATAATACTGAGATTGCTATATCACAAAACATTAATTAATTTTGCTTCAAAATAACTTTTCAAAATTATTTTCCTTTTTAAACAATATTCACCTAATTTTTTTTATTCTACAGTTTACGTTAGCAGTCTACATAAATTTGTTGAAGCAAAGAATATGTATGATCTGTAGAAGTTATACTTTTCTTTATTAGACAAAAATTGTTGTTATTAAAGCTATCTAAACGATATCAATACAATTAGTTAATGGTAGAAGACTACGAGAATTTTTTTTAAATGTATCTGAAACCTTGTTTTCGTTAAGAAATGTGCATAGTATAAATATAACGCTTTAATTCACATCATGTTTATAGCATGTCCAGCAATGCAGAAGTGTGATGCATTCAATAGAAAGGATTACAGGCATCTCTTCAGTTCAAAAAAGGAGAAATACAGCAAAAAAAAAATTCTCAAGGGAATACAATTGACATAAAGCAATTAAAGAAAACTGCTTAAAGCATATGTTATTCAAAATTTTTAATTGCGAAGTCCGATATGATTGTTATATCTTAAAAACATTGAATAACTAGCTATATGATATTAACCACTTTAAGTTTTGTTAACAGAAAAAAACCAAGCAATTCTATTAAATCAGATATATTTCCAAAAAAGAAATATAAAACCAAAATTTTTTTAAAAAATAGCAAATAGTGAAAAAGATAAAAAACGAAAATCGAATCAAGAATCAGTGAAGGACAGCTTTAAGTGGAATGGATAAATATAAACAGCATATTAGCTGGCAGAGTACCAAGCTGGAACAATGAAAATTCCAGCTCATAGTAGTTATGTTCAAGGGTAGGAAATGCCACTTTCTGCCTTCCGATGTATTACTTAACCCGTTTTTCTTACAACATCTTTCCAATATTTATTATTATAACTTTTAACATTTTTAATATTAATATTTTTAACATTTTTTGGTAACTACATGATTTCCAGAGTGTATTGTATTTCCAAAATAAATTCCAATGCTTTTTACAAAAGACAGAAACGAAAAATAACAATGCAGCCATTTTGACTCCATGTCTCAGATCGCGTGAGGAAATTCATAATTCCAGTTATAAGGCAATTCTGATTGTTTCCATTGGTTTTCGATGTGGAACTTCATCCTATATATTCTAATTCTTGATTCTATTTAAACATTATTTTTCTGTTTTGTAACCATTTTGTTCTTTGTTCTTTTCGGAGTTTTTGATGCAAAAAATTAAATGCAATTAAAAATTGAAAAAAAAAAGAATGCAATTCAGAAAGTATCTCAACTAGCTGTTCTGTTGAATGAGACGTTAATGTTGTGGTTTGTAGAATAGGACATATATTATTACAATCCTCAATAAAGTAAAAAATATCCCAAAATCCATTCAAAGAAATTAGTTTGAACTTTAAGACTGTCCTACTGACTGCAATATGTTTTCTGAGATCTAGTGCATTCAATGGCAATCATCGAATCTAATTATATGATTGGGCGCTACAGAAACTGATGCCAAGCGTACAAAAGAAGTTTTCTTTTCATATGAATCAACTGATGACTCTTACATTCTTTAAAGTAGGATGTCTTTAGAAGGCACACTTTCATGATTGACGCAGACTTAACACCTTTTTTAACTTAATGTTATATTAAAATCTTAGCACTTCTTAATGTCTGCTAAACGTAGCAGCCATTTATATTTTTTTACCACATTTATCAATAGTGCATAACTCTTGTTATCAATTTTACAAAACATTTTAATACAATAATTATAATTATTGCTGAAAATAGAAACCTTAAAGTTAAAAAGTACTTTTTAATGAGACTAACTTATTAATAATATATTTCCTGAGGGAAAACGTAATAGAAGAAGATGCATTGTATTTAGAGGTTATCAACCGTGCTACATCAAAAACAGAAATAAAATTAACTAAACGAGATTTAAATACTGGCCTTAAGTTTAAAGCGCATAAAATGAAATAAAAATTGGACGGAAATGATGAATTCGGCTTGAAGACTTTATCAAGGGTCATCTTTTAGCAAGAAGTCAAACCAATGAATTTTTCTGTGAGAATTCTAACTTTTGTCTAACTATTCATCCTTCGTTCCGAAAATCCCAAGAATTTGAAGTTATTCGAAAATAAGATTTTGAAAATACAAAACGCTGATATTAAATTCAATCATTAAAAGTTAAAAATTAAAAATGCAATTTAGTAAAAAAATTATTTTAAAAAAGTAAATCCAAATCTAAACAATCAAAGCTGAATGCAATCACAAGGAAAATATATGACAATTAGACAAGATATGAGCATAAAACCATAAAATTATTTAACACCAAATATAATTGGAAAGAAAAATAAGTTAAATTTAAATATCACAAGAAAAAACACGAAACTGCTCCTGAGTGCAGATGTGACTATTAAATTTGAACTTTCCAGCGCTTAAAGCCGAAATCGCTTAAAAAGAGCATCATCATAACACAATTTAAAACAATCGATATCAGCGCCATCTATTAAGTTAAAATGCAATCTAAAGAGAAAAAAATCACATGGAGAAACTAGAAAGCATACTTTAATTTCTAAAAAAATTTATATAGATAAACCCTCCCTTATTAAAACTTTTATATTACAGTAGTTTTTAAGAAAAAATCATTAAAAGATAAGTTTTAATATTATTTTCTGTCCCAATATCAGAGATTTCAGTAATTACAGTTTTATTAATCCTGTTAAGTTTTGAGAAAGTCAAGGAGTAGAAAAACTTTAATTTTAATTAAAATGGTAATTAATTTAATCGGTTTGAAGTCAAACTCATCACTTTTATCATAAATACTTATAAATGTTTTCCAAAAGAAATTTCAATTTTTAAATTGTTAAAATCGTTATTATTAAATTGTTAGAATTGCTATATTTAAATTGTTATTAAATTATAGAAATGCTATCTTTTAATTGCTGTTTTAAGTGTTATTTTCATATTTGTTAACAATTTAACAAACTGTTAAAGAAATAAATAAAAATATTAAAAAGAAATGGTTATTATTATTGTAGTAGATAAGGCAGCAAATAACTTCTGTTTAATAATATTAAATATTGCAATAAAAAATATTAATTATCGAATAGGAATCTACTCGATGTATTTTTTTTAAATTATTGCGGAAAAAAGGAATTAGGTAAGAGAAAAAAGATAAAGACTGTCTCATTAAATTATCCTTATTTGTTATCAACAGTCAATGCCATAAAAAAACCCTTTGGAATTTAAGTTCTTGTCTTGTAACACTAGTAGTTACAATTGCTGCATGGAAAAATATTTTTTTGAATACCTAAAAATTATCCTGGATAAAATTAAAAATGTGAATAACTTTATAATTAATAGCAAGAAAGAAGTTTCGGAATTTCTAACGGATGACATGATTTTGAAAATTTGTACACAATTTATTACACAAAAAAATTAATAAATGTTTGTATTTTTGTAAATCTAAAACATTCTTTTTTACAAAATCTAACTGTTTTGAATTAGTAAATTTAATGTTTCAGAAAATTATTTTTAATGGGGTTAATTTTTAAAAAGCAAATGCAGGGAATTCAACTTTATTAGAAGCACTTTTAATATTTTTATATATTACTGTGTGAAAAAATAATAAAATACAGTTTAATAAAGGGTTTTACATATAATAATGGTTTATTTTTTGTTAAACATAGATAATTATAATGTTATAATTGATTGTTATCCAAAAGAATTAAATTTAAATTGAACTAATGAAAAAAACCTATTTGGATTTAAAAATAGAAATTTCTAATGGAAAAACTTGGTAGGTATTTACGATAAAAGGGATTAGTTTGACTTCAATGCAATTAAACCAAATAATTTCCATTCTAATTTAAACTCTTATTTAATTTTCAAAAACTTCGTTTTTTCACAATTTAGAAAAATTAAAAATATATAATCACAAAATTTCTTATATACAAACAACAAACATTCTTATTAAAAGCTTATTATTTAATGATTTCCCGAAAAACTATTTCAATTCAGAAGTTTTAATTCGGGAGGGTTTATCTATATTCAAATTTTTTGTTCGAATGAAAATATGCTTTTTAGTTTTTCTTTGAAGTTTTTCTCTTTATATTTTATTTCAACTCAATAGATGGCGCTAAAATTGCCCATTTTAAATTGTATGATGATGATTCTCGCTTTGTATTCGTTTTCGGCCATAAACGTGGGACAGTTCAAATTTCCTGAATGCAGATGTGACTATCAAAAACATTTGTACTGTAGTATTTTGCTTTGGTTGTATTCAATTTCGATTAATTCGATTTGCGTATGAATTTTTAAAATAATATATTTACAAAATTAGAAGTTGTTTTTTAATGGCTGGATTTGATGTCAGTATTTGGTATTTACTAATTATAATCTTAGAATAACATCAATTTCTGAGGATTTTCGTGTCATGAGGGGTCAATATTTGGACAAAAATCAGATCCTTCACAGAAAAAGTTCCTTTTATAAATCTTTGCCTGAAGATGACCCTTGATAAAGTCTTCATGTCGGATGCATCATTTCCTTCAACTTTTATTCCATTTTATTCTATTTTATGTAATTTAAACTTAATGCTTAATTCTAGTTTACAGAGTTATTTAGTGAATTCATTCTTGTATCTATTGATTTAAATAGACTGAACAGAAAATATAAATGTAAGTTTTGATTTCTTATTAAATTTAATACTATGGCTATAAATATAATAAAATATATTCCTTTGAAACAATATTGCTTATATTTCCTCAAGCATTGACAAAAAGATAGTGGTTCGCTTTTTTTTCTTTTCAGTTCTTTATTAGTGAGTGTGTTTTACCACGGCGTAAACTTTCATTACTTTTCAAACGTTTTTTATACTGAGAAATGGGTTGAAATACCAGTAAGCAAATTTTATAGCAAATAGTGAAATTTTTAATAAATTTTAAATCAAAAGTCTACCTTGAAAAATGAAGTATACATGAAATCGCTTTATAATTTATATATTTTTGAAATTTATTTTTCAGGTTTGAGGATCGGATTGGGTGGTATGCTTCTTATTTTTTCTCTTTGCATTCGTTTAAAATAACTCACTATTTGCGTTCTCATGTACGAAGTATATAAAGAGAAAGCAATATATTATACAAATGAAAAATATGATTTGAATTTTTTTCAAAAATATTATTTCAATTATTTCAATATTATTTCAGTTTAATTATATCTGAATCTCCAACTTTCAGACTTCCCTTAGTTTGAAAAAGCACATTTTGGGAATTATATCTGTTTGCCTGTGAATTTAATAGCTAAAAATATTGTCACGTAGATACTTTAGTTTAGAACTGAATGACACACACAAGAAGTAGAGCTAAACCAATTTATTAACTGAACTCTGAACACAGTGACTGACAAATCTGCTTTTATACTAGCAGGGAAAGTTCCAGAATACTTTCCTGGAGACAGTAAGAAAAGTCCAGAACACTTGTCTGGTAAACTAAAGAAATGTCCAGAATCTTCTGGAACAAGAAATAAAGGAAAACATGATATCGATTAATTAAATATTTACACAAACTGTGAATCGCGGGATTCGAACTCACAATCCCTTGATTATGAGATCAATTCTAGGACCATTCGGCCATGGAGAGTCGACTGTCTCTTTTCAATGCGGCAATATCTAAGCTAGGAGGTTGAAATTCGGTTTAAAGATTTTATACCACAACTGCAAATTTGTATCAAAGTATAAAGAAAACCCACTCAGAGGAAGTCCGGTTGTTTGTCAGAGTATAGTAAAGGTAATAAATACAAAACGTAAATATCCGGAGAAATAAAATTCGACAAACAGGTTAAGTATATAAAATGTAGATTTTCTTTTTCAAACTTTGAACCATTTCTTTTTGAAGCTGATCATCTGTCAGTCAGTTGTTACCCAAGCATGTAAACTTGATAATTCAAAAACGCAATATTAAAAAATGAAATTTGGTAAATAACCAATGTAGTTCTCTTTTAAATTTTTATTTCACTCGGTTGAACGAAACAAGTAAAAAATAATTTATTTTTTGCGTATCATTAATCACAAACCAGAGATTAATAGACAAAAAAAAATCCAAGAAATTCATCGATATAACATCACACGATAAATTCAACTAAAAGGCTAAATTCACACCAAAATTCAATATTTCGTAACTATTGTATGCTAATGTCTTGCAAGTTATCTACAACTTCAGAAAGAAATAAAGAAAAAAATTGTTTTCTTGGGGCAATGATTCCGAATCAGGATTTCAACTTCAGAGTTTACTACACAATATAAAAATTATTTAATTTTTAACTTTGCAATTTGTATTAAATACATTCGTTCAGACTCATATTTTTTAAAGTCTTATTAAATGAAAGAGCGAAGTTTCAAATAGGCAATTCATATTAATAGTTAACCAAATTGGAAAGCTAATTTTTCTGACTAACTAAATTTCGAACTTTTTCTCAGGTATTAAAGGCGGAATTCCAGGTATGTTTTATTTATTTATTTATTTTGCTTTCTTATGTACGTTTCCTTTTGAATTTCCACACTTGTTTATATTTATTATTTAAGTCGTATGACTTAAATAATAAACACAATCTTTCTTTTTGTGATGGAATGATTTGTCAGAATTCTTTTCTCACATAATTATTAGGCGTCAAATACATAAACAAATGCAGCATTGAAATCTGTCCAATTTTTTACTTTCGCATTTGTCTCTCTCAAGGTCAAATGTGACAGAAAGAAACTAACTTCCCCCGAGTGAATAAATGAAAAAGTTTAATTGAGGGGATACATTTGAATTTTTTGACATCATCCATTAATTCCTTTCTGAAATTCATTGCTTGTCTTCAAGGCAATGAAAATCCTGAACAAAACGAAAATAAATCTATTCAAGTAATTATTTTTTTATAGTAATATCACTTTCTTATTTTAATGGATATTTTTTTTTAACATTTTAGGTCTCGAAATTGGAATAAAAGGTATGAAGTTTATTTTCCTGTACTAGAAAAATACTCAGAAACAGTATTTAATTTTAATTTTATGATTAGCTGATTGATTCGCTAAGTATATTGATTGTATTCGATTTCAATTAAAATCCTAATACATAAATTTATTTCAATAATTATCTGCCAAAAAGTAATTTCAGGGATTAGAATGAGATAGGTATTAAAACCAAATTATTTTAATCATCTGCTTGTTTATAAAAAGTCGTAAAAAAGAATCTTTATGATAGAGTTTTTCATATTCTTAATCTTCTGTCAAGTTATCTTTTGTGATAGTTTTCTATTAAGTTTCATATTCTTCACCTGAATGCTCAAACAGGAAAAAGAATCTTCATTCTTTACATTTTGATGCATAAATTGATATTAATAATTCCCCGCCAAAATTATTTTTAGGTATTAGATTGTGATAGATATTAAAACCACATTATTTTATTCTTCTGTTTGTTTTAAAAAGCCGTAAAAAAAGAATCTTTTTGATAGAGTTTTCCATATTCTTAATCTTCTGTCAAGTAATCTTTTGTGATAGTTTTCTATTAAGTTTCATATTCTTCACCTGAATGCTCAAACAGGAAAAAGAATCTTCATTCTTTACATTTTGATGCATAAATTGATATTGATAATTCCCCGCCAAAATTATTTTTAGGTATTAGATTGTGATAGATATTAAAACCACATTATTTTATTCTTCTGTTTGTTTTAAAAAGCCGTAAAAAAAGAATCTTTTTGATAGAGTTTTCCATATTCTTAATCTTCTGTCAAGTTATCTTTTGTGATAGTTTTCTATTAAGTTTCATATTCTTCACCTGAATGCTCAAACAGGAAAAAGAATCTTCATTCTTTACATTTTGATGCATAAATTGATATTGATAATTCCCCGCCAAAATTATTTTTAGGTATTAGATTGTGATAGATATTAAAACCACATTATTTTATTCTTCTGTTTGTTTTAAAAAGCCGTAAAAAAAGAATCTTTTTGATAGAGTTTTCCATATTCTTAATCTTCTGTCAAGTTATCTTTTGTGATAGTTTTCTATTAAGTTTCATATTCTTCACCTGAATGCTCAAACAGGAAAAAGAATCTTCATTCTTTACATTTTGATGCATAAATTGATATTGATAATTCCCCGCCAAAATTATTTTTAGGTATTAGATTGTGATAGATATTAAAACCACATTATTTTATTCTTCTGTTTGTTTTAAAAAGCCGTAAAAAAAAGAATCTTTTTGATAGAGTTTTCCATATTATTAATCTTCTGTCAAGTTATCTTTTGTGATAGTTTTCTATTAAGTTTCATATTCTTCACCTGAATGCTCAAACAGGAAAAAGAATCTTCATTCTTTACATTTTGATGCATAAATTGATATTGATAATTCCCCGCCAAAATTATTTTTAGGTATTAGATTGTGATAGATATTAAAACCACATTATTTTATTCTTCTGTTTGTTTTAAAAAGCCGTAAAAAAAGAATCATTTTGATAGAGTTTTCCATATTATTAATCTTCTGTCAAGTTATCTTTTGTGATAGTTTTCTATTAAGTTTCATATTCTTCACCTGAATGCTCAAACAGGAAAAAGAATCTTCATTCTTTACATTTTGATGCATAAATTGATATTGATAATTCCCCGCCAAAATTATTTTTAGGTATTAGATTGTGATAGATATTAAAACCACATTATTTTATTCTTCTGTTTGTTTTAAAAAGCCGTAAAAAAAGAATCTTTTTGATAGAGTTTTCCATATTATTAATCTTCTGTCAAGTTATCTTTTGTGATAGTTTTCTATTAAGTTTCATATTCTTCACCTGAATGCTCAAACAGGAAAAAGAATCTTCATTCTTTACATTTTGATGCATAAATTGATATTAATAATTCCCTAACAAAATTATTCTTAGGTATTAGATTGTGATAGATATTAAAACCACATTATTTTATTCTTCTGTTTGTTTTAAAAAGCCGTAAAAAAAGAATCTTTTTGATAGAGTTTTCCATATTATTAATCTTCTGTCAAGTTATCTTTTGTGATAGTTTTCTATTAAGTTTCATATTCTTCACCTGCAACGCTCAAACAAGAAAAAGAATCTTCCTTCTTTACATTCTAATATATAAATTTATAATAATATTTCCAAACCGAAAATATTTTTAAGCCTTAAATTGAGATAGATATTAAAACGATATTATTTTCATCACCTGTTTGTTGTAAAAAGTTGTCAAAGAACGAGATTATTAACCTTCTTGCAGGTTATCTTTCGTAATAGTGTCACTTAAGTTTCATATTCTTCACCTACATTGCTCAAACAAAAGCAAAACAAAAGAAAAACCATTATGTTTTAAATTTCATCAAAAGATGAAAATTAAGGTATAAAAAATAAAAATATTTTGAATTTTTTTACAACTATGAAAACTATTTTTCGGATGCTTCTTCCGACTACTTACCTTTTTTCCATCTCCTCATTATATATATATTATTAGTTATCTATTAATTATATTATAAATATTTTAAAAAATCTAAATATTTTTATATTTGTCTCAAATTATATAATTATGCATTCTATTTATTCAAAAACAAGATATTTTGAATCATTAATGAAATAAGTACAAAGATATATTTAAAATATACTTAACTTTTTTGGATTTCTTTACAACTATATTTAAAATATACTTAAAATTCTACAAATGAAAGTAATATTGCATCCGGTTTTCCATCTGGAAATATTTTTTTTTAAATTATTAATTTCTGTATATTAAGTTAAATTCTGTTCATGTGATAATGGTAAATCAGCTGCATTAATTATAGAATTAATATATCATTCTTTTAGAAAAAGAGAGAGAGAGAGGGAAAAACTTACAGTTTTAAAAGCAAACAAAATGTGTTTCTATTATTCAGTATTAGAACTCAAAACTCAGTAACCAAACAGAAAAAAAAAATTAAAAACAATAGAAATATTTGGTAGGCTTTTTTAGATCTAAGATAAAAAAAAACTGTGTCTTAAATGCTAAAATGTTAAAAAAAGAATTAAATTAAAATTCATTTAAAATTGTCCGTGGTAAATTATAAGTGATTGAAGCACAGCGAATGTATGAAGTTTTCTGTATAAATTTCTTTTATACATGGGGTTAGTTAGTAAAAAGATGAGAATACCTCTTTTCTTCAAATTTATCCGTTAGTTCCCATTATAAATATTTCCCTCCAATTATTTTAGTGATTCCTATATATATTAATTAAAATAACAAAAATTTAGTTATCTATTAATTATATTTTATTTATTCTTAGGCCTGAACAATGGTATGGAAGGTATGAGAATTATTTATACTTCTGTCCTTCCAATGTTATGATTTTTTTTCTCTGAAATGAAATAATGCATACCTAAAATGAATGATAGAAATAAGTTATAATAAATGAATGAATGAATGATAGAAATAAGTTAAAATAACAAATAAATGAGGTACTTCATGTAAATATAAAGGCAAAAATATTTGATAATTTTTTCAAATTGATTATTTCTTTCGTATTAAAGCTTCATATCAACTAATACGTTTTTCATTTTTCGTGTAGTTGTGCCAAATCGAGAAGGAGGTAAATTTCTTTAATTCGCGTTTTATTCTTATATAATATTATTAAACTTACATATATATATATATATATATATATATGTGTGTGTAAGCTTATTTTGTTTGAAGCAGAATGCAGGTTCGAAGACATTAAAGAAACATTTTACATTTTTGAATTAATTTTAATATCCATTCCGGGAAAGCATAATTATTTACAAGCAGAGACGCGGACAAGGCACGTCCGCCTCTGTGCGGCTCAAAAGCAGAAGTAAGGAAGGAAGGGCGTGAAACAAATGATAACTAGTCTTATATGGGATTTCTGGCCGCGTGGCGATTGAATGCACGTGTTGACCTTTGACAAGGGCAATGGAGTTATCATTTTCACTTGATACGTAGAACTGATTGCGCATTAATTTTTATACAGCTTCATACGTGGAATGGGATCAGGAAACATGGGAACACTTTAGAATGACCACAACATGGGCCGAATTAATCAAAATATTTAGGAAATTAATTTGGGTTAAATTAGATATTAAAATATCATTACATACTGTTATCCACGTTTCCAAGGAACACTAATAAGCATTTGTAAGAAATAAAGCATGGCTTTATTATAAGGTAAAACATTTTTAATTGCCATATGAAGGATAAAAAAAAATTTAAAGAAAGTATAAGGAGTACGATAAATGGCTATGTTGATCAAAATATTTATGACATAATAGCCGCCTTTCTGTGACCAGCTAGTCTTTCAAGATAAGGCATATGGTTTAGTTCGTAATGATATTTTAACATTAAATGAATAACGTTCGAAACTAGTAATATTTCCGAATATTTGATTTAAAAGATTACAAAAAACATATATGAAACCAAATATGCCAGTTAAGAGGCAAAAGTCTTTTTAAAATTGGAGAAATGATCTTTTTCTTTTCTAAAAAGAGATATAAAGAAAAAATCTTCTAGTTTAGAGGCTTATCAAATTATTTGCTTAAAAAATCGCTGATAGTTTAAGAAATATATTATTTTGTTACTAAACTAAAAATTAAGCTGTATTTCTATCCAGTCTTTAAATATTGAGTTTAGGCTAATAAATAACAATAAAAAATTATTTTTTTCACATTGCAAAGCAATAAAATAACTATAAAAATATTTCTAAATGCATAGATTACCTATTCTTTAGTTTAGGAATTGCAGAATATATTGAGAAATTATTATACCAAATTTGAACAAAAAATATACGTTAGATTCTAATTTATGAAGTTTTTCATAAGAAAATTTGATAAACGATTAGAATTTGAAAAAATACCATCTAAAGATTTAAAATAGTATTAAAACGAATGTAAATGGAAATATAAAAATCAGTATGACTTCCCAAAAAATCGAGTTAGGAACAAAATTGTAATGGTGTTATAAAGAAACCTTTTCAAATTTTAAAATATTAAATTTAAAAAAAATCATAATTTCGCAAAAAATTTACTTTTCAATGTAGTCAACCACACTATAACAGTTTCTTCATTATGAATTCGCCACATAAAAACCAGACTAACTGCTTCCCAAAGAAGGTGAATAAGTGTATTTACATCAAAAATATTTCAATAAAAATAAATAATTCTGATATCCGCAAACCTCATATTTAAGACCGTAACGTTACATTCATGATGTATTTATTTGAAAAATCTTCAAAATAAAATAAATAATCACCAGTAGTTGCATTATTGAATAATTTTACTATGTTTAAAATTTTTTTCCTAGGTTGGAGACTTGGACTGAAAGGTATGCTTTGAATAATCAATCCTAGCTATACAAATTTTCTGAATCATGGCTTCGACATCATATATCATGGCTAAAAATAATTTCCATATATTGAAAAGAAATTTTATGAAATAATGTGGATTAACTTTTCTAAAATGTAATTGTCATCACTTTTCCAGATAAATTATTCTAAAGATTTTCATTGTAATCATAAATTGGAAAATATTCTAAAGAGTTTTACTGCAAACACAAATTGGAAAATATTCTAAAGAGTTTTACTGCAAACACAAATTGGAAAATATTCTAAAGAGTTTTACTGCAAACACGAAATGGAAAATATTCTAAAGAGTTTTACTGCAAACACAAATTGGAAAATATTCTAAAAATTTTCACTGTAATCATAAATTGGAAAATATTCTAAAGATTTTTACTGCAAACACAAAATGGAATTTATATGTCAGATTTTTTCCATGGAATGCTATATAATGATTTTGCCGAAAAATTTAACAATTCATTTATGTGAAATAATATTTCTATTTGCATGTTTTATCTCGCTTACAAAGGCTGAAAATTTTATATACCACCTTAAAAATTTGATCTAAATTCTTTTTTTACAAGAATAAAATAATAATATACATTTATCAAAAGTTCATTATGAATATCTTAATGAATCTTAAGATTTTATGCCCCCTTCTTTCAATAAAGCACTTTAAGTTTTTTTTTTACCTAAGCACTTTTATAATTGGATTTTTAAGAAAACTATTACATCTAACATTCTTCAAGAAAACGCAACTATCTAGACAGTTGGAATTTCCTAATTGTTTCTTACATTGGAATTATGTATTACAAGGAAATCGAAATTCAGTATCAAAGTTTGAACAAAATCCGACTTCATAATATGTGTCATTCAATGTGCATATTTACACATTGATCCAAATATTCAACTTTCAAAATGTACAAAATTTATGAAATTTATCCCATGAGTGTTAGATATTTTTACAATTCGAACGGATTCATGAATTGAATGGAGTTAAATTAATATGTCCTAAACAGAAATTTTTTACAGCACTTGCTTGCAAATCTTTGCTGTTAATAAAGAAAATACAATCCAGTTTTCAACTGACTGCAAAATCTGAAACTAATTTTTTTTTCTTTCTTCATCAGATGTACCTAACGGAAAGAGCGGTATGTTCCTTTTTAATATTTTACTCCTTTTTCCTTTTTAATATGTATAGTTTTAGGTTCTATATACTGAAGAATATCGTCTATTATTAATAAAAATAAATGTTTAGTAATGACTTTTAGTTAACAGGGGAAAAGTAGATAATTATATAAGAAAAAAACAGACATCTCATAAGATTTTTTTTTCGAAAACTGTTTTGATTGGAATAATCAACAAAAGAAAAAAAAATTTTTTTCAAAAGATTGATTTCATATTGCAATGTAGTTCGTGGTAACATCTTGCAACGTTGTAAAGAAAAAAATTACTTCAGTTTACAACTATTTAAATTCAATTTCTGAAAGTGTTCGAAGAAAAAAAAATTAGCTTCTTTTGGAGCCATAAATATCAATGTAGTAAATAAATTAATTGATATTGTAAATATTTTCATTATCTTCAAAGCATATCATCGTAGATATTTTCATTCTCGTATTAGAATTTAAAAATAAAATGGATTCAATGTGATATAGCTTTTTTCCTCATATAAATCCCATATTCCTTTTTATTTAATTTTAATAAATTTTTCAAAATTAATTTTAAAGCTATTTGTAATAATTCTTTTAATGATTGTGATAAAATTCAAACTGATTTCATTATTTCATCAGAAATTTCACTCGTGTGTTTTGATAAAAGTATAATAGACAGTTTGAAAGGAATAAAGCAGAATTTCCATATTCTTTTAATTCAAATGACAACGTTTTTAAGCTGTCATTCGTTTTATAAGCCACGTTATTTAATAATCGATACGCATAGAATGCAATGGATACTAAACCATATGAATCAATACAAAAACAGCATCATGTTGCATTGTTTTAGACTAGAGATTTGACCTCCTTTAATATTGGTTTTACAATTGAGCTGGCAATTTTTCTAGCTTGTTCTTTTTCTTTATTACATAAAAACCTAAATTTTTATCATTTTGATTTATTAAAAAACAAACAAATATTTTTGATATCGAAATATTCATTGTAAAAAGAAGGAAACTTGGTGAATATTGCTTTAAAAAATTATATTTAAAAGGATTATAAATTAAATAATTTAGAAGGAATTAATTTTGTCATATAATACAGGGTGGTAGTAATTAAAGTTCTACTTTGATATGGTCATAAAAGGAAAACTACTTTACTAAATGTTATCAAACTTGTTAATAGTTTAAAGGAGATAATGGAAATTTCTTTTCTGGCAAAAAAAGTTCAAAAACTCATAAAACTCTTGTTAAACAAAATAGTACATGAAGACATCCTTTTAGAAGAAGTCTAATCTTTTCTGAAACGTGTTTGCAAAGCATGCTGAATGTGGCATCCACCATTTTCTGAAAGCAAGTTAAATCGCATTACTGCATTCTCAACAATAGCTCTTAGCATATCAGGAAGAATGTTGCGCACATGTCGGTGCATCGCTTCTTTCAGTTCTGCCAAATTGTTCAGATCATCGCCACAAGCAGTGCTTTTGAGATAACACACCTTGAACATGCTTTGTAACACGTTTTAGAAACGATTAAACACATTTGAAACCGGTTTCTTCACATGTCATAGTTTGCTTGCCAATATTGCATACAGAGCCATTTTTCCCCTGGTGGTGTATTTTTGAATTTTTTTGGAGGAAAAGAAATTCCCATAAACTCCTTTAAACTATTACCAAGTTTGATAACATTTGTTCCAGGAGTTTTCCTTTATTAACCATTTCAAAGTGGAACTTTAATTATAACCACCCTGTACACTTGACCTCATAAATCCATCCTGATTGCCGAATAACCATTTTTTAAATTGTCTATAAAATAGAGAGATACGTACTTTTTATCAGAAATATTTTTGTGAAAAGAAGTATTTTTGGAGTTACTATACTTTATTAAATTATATTCTATTTTTGAATAATTCTCTTTAGGTTTGAGACTTGGAATAAGAGGTTTGTTATTTATATTTGAAATTATTCTTTTAAATACAAAACATAATTTATTTTATGATAGTAAATACAGAGTTTTAGCACATCTTTGAACCACATAAATTTTGCACTCAAATTCGGTTTTCCGAAATTTTGATGTAAATACATCACAATTTATATTATAAAATATTTAAACAAATTTTTTTAAAAAATAATTTGTTTTTGAAAATTTTATATACTTTATTATATATCGAACGCTTCTATAAATATAATGCTTAAATATTGAATGTACTTTATCCTTTTACTTTTATTCCACATTTACACTTAGGTTTATCATAACAAAAGAATAATATAGGCCAATCAAAAAAATTCTTATTTCCTTAAAAATAGCAACTAAAATATTTTTGAAAGTTGTTTTGTAATTTTGTTTCTCGAATGAATCTGTTCATTCAGGCGTTGTAGAAAAATTTTTTTTTCCGACCAATGAAAGTAGAATTAAATTCTTAATTATACCTTAAATACTTTTGTATTATGTAAGTAGAAATATTCATTTATATTATCATGTATTATGAAAAAAACAACAACATTATTTTGAAAAATGAATTTAATCGTATTATTTTTTATTTGACGCAAGTTTTTTTAAGTTTTAAAAAATATTGCTAGGAATATTGAATTTTATTTAGTATATTTGCTTTCAATGCTTTTTTTTAGATAATCAGTAAAAATAATTATGTAGGCTTTTAAAGAGAATATTAGTAAAAATATTTTTGAATTTGTTTAAATGTATGTTAGCAATGATTTGTTTTAAACTTTCTTTTCTGAATATTCATGTTAAAATAGTAATTCAAATAGTAATTTTTT
This sequence comes from Argiope bruennichi, assembly GCF_947563725.1. NCBI lineage: Eukaryota > Metazoa > Arthropoda > Arachnida > Araneae > Araneidae > Argiope > Argiope bruennichi. Next base: position 114,779,690 of record NC_079156.1, read on the forward strand.
TTTTCAAATAACATGGATTTTCTAATTAATAAGATAAATTTCCTAGTAATAAGAAAGATTCATCCTTAATATATAAAGATTTGGTAATTTGAAAATGAAAAAAATTAGTAGTTATATTTTAATTTTTTTATCGAATTATTCCTAAGAATTATATACATTTAAAACTTTTTGGAATTTTACCAAAAATAAATAAGAAACGAACATCTTACTAGGTATCAACGGAGAAATTCCCGGTAAGTTTCTGTTTTGTTTTCCTGTATTTTAGTAAAAAACAATAATGTGGTGAAAGCTTATAAGCCAATTAACAGCAACGCTACCCGAGCAATTGTTTTTGTATCGTGGTCATGTTACTGGACTGCGAACCACAAGGTCCCAGGTTCTATCCTCGCTCATATCAATCCGCCACATTAGTGACCCGGACGTGATTTGAACAATCAATCCGCCACAATATTCATTCGCTTGATTTTCATATTTATATGGTAGAAAAATTTCCTTATTTCTGTTTATTACTTTCTAAAACACGAGGATATTGATTTTAGTTTGTTACTTAGTTATTTCTTCTACTGATAATGAAGGCTAACGTATGTGTCCGTGTAAGTGTCTGTTACAACTCTGTAGGCCAGACTATTTGATCTAAAGTTACTAATTCCACATGAAAAAGTACTGGAGAGTGGAAATACGCGCTTAAGGGTAATTTTTAAAGACAATTTAGTTAATATTTATTAATATAAAATTTACTGTACTATTACTATTATTTATAATTTTATTTTATTTTATAACGTTTTACCTCCATAAGTTCCATAAAATGTTTTTCGCTCAAAAATAATTTTTACACCATTTAAAAATTTAAAAACTCTTCCTTTTAATTATTATCATTTAGGTTATGTTTCATGTTTTTCCTAATTTTGGCAATTTTTTAATACCTTCTTTAGTAATGCTTGACCCAATAGATTGCATTTTCAAAATATGAATCATTTTCATTGTTTATCAAATCAACGCATTGTAATCAACGCAATCACATGATTTCTTCAATTATTGAAGGCTGAGGAAGACAGATTCTTATTATTAACTAAGAAGTGTGTATGCAGAATCAGAAACATAATTTTTTGTCCTGCGAAAAGACATACAAGACCGCATAACGATGAAATTTACAGTTAAAAGATCTCTAACCAGATAATTCCGGTTTTTAATGGTATTATAATGTAATTGCTTCATAAGTATAGTTCAACTTCATAAAGTATAATTCAGCAAGTGTATAAGTATACAATTAATGTAAGGCTAACAAACTATAACGTTAGGATAACCAAGCCATATTGTCTATGTAAATTTTATACTTTAAATTATTGTGTTGCGAGTGTCATGGACACCCAGTTATGCATAAAAGATTTAAGTGAAATTAAACACAATCATTATTCTTGTCAATTGCCAAAGGTGGCAGTAATTAATGTCCATCTAAACCACAACTACTTCCTAAATGTAACTGAATATATCAACTAACATCTAGCTGAATATAAATTTATGATTTGTTTGGAAACCAACCAATGCCATTTTCCTTCCTTCAAAATGTGAAAATGATTTGAAAATTAAATCGGAATGGCGAATTTAGCTTATATCAAAATACAATAAATTAATTCCTTTAAAAATGTATTGTTACGATGTCACAGAAAGACATAAAAAAGTATCCAGTTAAAAGTCAACTGACATGCATAATGCCATGCTAAAATATAACCTAATTAACCCTTAACTGGAGAGGTGAAATTTTAGGACTTAACTGGGGAGGTGCGGTCTACGAGAAGCATTTCATTTACACTAAAATTAAATTTTCTAATGAATGTATTAGTATGAAAAACTGCCAATATATTTTACAGATATTTTTCTTGATATATATATATGTTTTAGAAATTTTTGCAAAACATATTATCATTGAAAAAAGTAAATGTGTTGGAACATACATTTTCTTCTCGAATTACATGTTATAATAAATAATATTCTTGAAAAAGCATATTACTTTTTACTTTTTAAACCATATTTATTTTTACAGTATATGAAGGTATATAGAAGACCATATGATGTAAAATTAAACAATTATATGAAAAATAAAAGTAAAAAATTGACAATGGGTAAAATTGGCTCTATTTTAATCGGCTTGTGTGACTTTCATAGCATGGTTTTCTAGGGCATTTTAAACATACATATTAAGAACTAGTATAAAAATCAACCTATAAATTATATATATATATATATATATATATATATATATATATATATATATATATATATATATATATATATATATATATATATATATATATATATATATATATATATATATATATATATATATATATATATATATATATATATATATATATATATATATATTATAAATTTTTCAAAATACGTTATCATTAGAAAAATTAATTATGTTTGTACATATCAGAATCAGTTGAAGGCGAACTTTCATCGAAAAACTCTTCTGTCTGTACAATTATCCTTATCACTGAAAGCACTTTCTGCTTCATTTAATAGTGTCTGGAGCACTGCTTCATAACAGAATCAGTAAATTGGATGATATTTCGAGGCCCAAGTTTTAGCACTATTTGCTAAGCCTTGTTTATCACTGGGACACTAACAGAGAGGAACAGTCTTAGAGACCGCGCCCAAAGAAATAACAGAATGATTTTAAAAAGCATCTGCTGAAATCGGTTGAAAAAGTGGACGTGTATTGAAGATCACAAAACAGGAAGCTACTGGGTCAATCCATTCAATTGAGCTAAAAATAGAATAGGGGTGACCGAAAATCCATCGCTGCGGTCTCACAGACCGCACGTCCCCAGTTAAGGGTTAAATTAAACCATAACATGATTTACATATTATATAATAGATTTGATTAATATATTTATATAAAAGTTGATACAATTTATACTTTGTTTATAAATTTATCTATTTGTTACAAGTTTTATTTGATTTATATATTTATAAAGTTACATTTAATTTATTTATAAATTTATCTAGAAGTTGATATTTTTATTTTTATGGGAAAGTTTATACAAGTTATTCTTGATTTTCAATCTATATACAAGTTGATGCAAGTTGGCTTCGTTTATACATAAGATGATATACGTAATTTTTGTACTTTTATTTACATATTATAAACAAGTTATGCTTCATTTATATAACCAAACACAAATAACGCTTTTATATTTTTAATAAAATTCAAATTTATGTACTGTTTTTAAGAATTAATAATGTTCTTTTCAATTCAGGCCTCGAAATTGGTATGCAAGGTATGATGTTTTTACTTCTTTGTTAGATGATTACTGATTGATTATATCAATTGATTTTAAATGCCAAATGCAATTACAAAATATAATATGGAATTTTATAGTACACATGCTTCATATTTAAAATTTTGAATATTTATTATTTTATTTATTAGATATTAATATTATTTTTTATTTTCATATTATTTATTAGATTTTTAGTATTTATTATTTTGTATTAGTTATTAATATTTATTATTTTGATTTTTAGCATTAGCGTTTTACATTTTAGAAATTACCTTTTCGCCTGGTATATGGGAGGAAATTATGTTTAACGATTGTAAATGTCTTGAAGAAACCTTTATTTCAGTTCTCAATTCGGTAACCATAAAAATATTTTTAATTTCCTTAAAATTTGGGCTGTTTTACTTTTTTTTGTATGAAAATTATTTGTTACTTGGCAGATGGAAAAAAAATTGTAAAATAAACTTTTGGAAAGGTTTTCTTTCATTTTTACAACTAATAAATGCATTGCATTTACTCACAGAAGTAATTAACCATATTTAAATACTTGAAACCTTCAACAAATGTTTGCACATATTAAAGTTCAATAAAACTTTACGAACTTACTTTGAACAATGCTGAAATAAAAATTTGACATTTATCTATTAAGAAAAAAAAATGATATTAAAATTCTATTTTTCTTAAATTTCTATTTTAAGCTTATTTGAAGAACTATATTTTTAAAAAATGCATATATATCTTTAAAAAAGATTATTTCTATCTGTATAAGAGATTTAGAATTAAAGCAAGTGACTTATTTCCTTTTCGTTGCACAGTATTCCTTCCTTAAAAACCCTTATAAATTCTTTTCTTCATGTATTTTGTCGATATATGTCTTTAATAACTTCATGACTGTAGACATTTACAATATTTTTTTTAATTTGTTTTTAGGCCCAAAGAATGGAATAGAAGGTATGTTAAACAGTTATAAGTGATTATATTTTTCTTGAAGAAGTGATCATATTTTTTTTGAAGAAATTATTGCCATTTGATGTGATTAATGAAAATATATCTTCTTTTATTCGTGTATTATAAGGATGAATAAAAAATTGTGTAAAAGATGTGGAATCCCAAACCAAACCTTAAAAACAAGACTTAAAACATTTTTTAAAAATAAATTGGAATCTTAATTTCGTTTAGTATTCATAAAAGGCAATAGTATATTTTAAATTTGTATTGTAAATCTAGGTAATTTTCATCATTATATTATTTATATAGGTTTATATCGTCTTTAAAACTTGCTTTGTGCTCCTACTACTTTGCTTTAAAATATGTATCTTTTACTAATCCAGAGAATGTAGTCATCCTTTAACTATCTCCCATATTCATTATAAAAGTGTTTTTCCTGCTTTCCCTCTATGTATAATTATGAACTTTCAGCACCAAAACTGCGAACACCAAGTGCTGAAATTTTTATTTTCAATTCCACATATGAACTCTTGTATTCTATGTTGCATAGAAAAGAAAACTTGTGTATTAATTACATGTCATTAGTGAAGAATAATTATGAATTATAGACATTTGGCATAAGAATATCTAGCTATTTATGTAATTATTGAATTTTCTTATGCTTGAACAGTCGGATACACAGGTTCACTGAATGGGTTTAACCAAAAAAAAATGATGAAAAATTAGCATTTTTACTTAATATACCATGCAATGCTTTACGACTATTTTTGGCAATTAATCACTGATTGATTTAAAGGTGTGCGTACACACTTGAAACTTCGAAAATCGTTCAAAATATCAAATATTTTTTTTATTGCTTAATAATGTTCTCTGATCCTTTATCTTTCAAACGATGCCAAGATGTTGTCAATATTCGGAATATTTCTCGAGTTATAATTATTTTTCTTGAGGTACATTCACTAAAAACTCTAGTTACGTTTTTTTTTGAAACTAATTTTATGAAGAATGATATTTTTCCACTGTGTTGCTTCATCCAAACAATAATACCTCAACAAGAAATTAACCAAATACAGTGATTTATATATCAAAATAATCTGTACGAAACAATGGATATTTTGTGCTATTAAAGTTATGTTTATAGAAATAAGTTTTTAATAGCTATTTAAAAGTTCAAATTACAGAAAAAATCTCCCTTTTTCTATTCATTGTCGATAAAAAAAATAGTAAAAAAGCTATATATTGTTATAACTTGATTGAGGCAGACAACATGAAGACTAATATTAGGCATCCTTTCCAACTACTTAATAGTTAGTGTAACATGGTTTTTTTTCTTACTGAAATAAGTTTAAACACATATTAAGGACCTACTGTGAAAAAAATGGATTTTTAAAGTTAAAATTTTTTAAAAAATCTTCTAGTGTGTACGTACACCTTTTTTAAACCAAAATCACACGTAAGTCATAAAACCGAATGTCAAATTGCTTATATTTGCATATTTGAACTATCGCGTCTGTACAATTGTAATCACATTATCATAAATCCAATTTAATTGCGTCAGATCGTTTATTGATTCCTAATGCGTTTACGTGCAAGCAAAAATATAAACCTGCAGATGGTCAGCTCTTTGAAGATTTCGTTCAATAAAATTCTTGAATTTAAATGCTAAACCTGTGTGCCAATCTTTATATTTTGTAATTATTGAGTTTCCTTATGCTTGAACAGCTGGGCGCACAATTTCTCTGAATGGGTTTAGCAAAAAATTTGATGTAAATTTAGAAATCCGGTGTAAAACCAAATTTCCTCTTTCTTGCTCAAAGCGTTACTGAGTTATCGTTTTTCCATACAGATGGACAGACATACATCTGTAAAGGTATTTTTCGAACTCAGAGAGGTCTGAAAAATGTATATTCTCCATAATCACGATGTCGAATTGGTTGACGATTACAATACTTTCTTTTTGTATATTTTACTTACAAGTGTAAAAAAAAAATTACTTTAATGTTTGTTAACAAAGATGTGTTTTAATTTCTTTTAATTCTTACTGTTTTTCAATTTTAATCTTGAAATGTATATTATGTTTGATATGAAATATATATTATGATTAATGCTTTTAAATTGCATGGATTATTGAAATATGTTTTTCTGATGTTCACTATCAAATGGCGTTTCTCATGCGAAGTCAAAATTTATATAAAATTACTCGATTGCTGATTATTTAATTCAAAGTAATGGGGTGCATAAAACTTCATGTTATATTAAGAGCATTATCAGATATATAAAGGTGTGAAAACTGATTCCAACGCTTTATTTTAAAGAGCTTGAGACAAATCGGATAACAATTTGTAAAATACTTTATTAATTAATCAAAATTAACAAAAATATTCACATTAAATTATTTGATAATTTTCTTATGATTTTAATTAAGATGATTATTTGTTGACTTATACATAAATGACAAATTCAGTGTAATAGTTTTTCACTGGACTGAATATGTTTTCCTCTTCTTTTTTTAGTTATACCAGGTGGACCAGGAGGTAAAATTCTATTTATGGTCTTTCTTCTTAGGGAAAAAAAAACATGTATGTTTGTTGAATTTTCAGAAAAAATTCATGCATTAAAAATATATTTGATGAATACTTATGAGCTCTTTAAAAAAAATTGTTTTGCAGCAGTTCATGCGTTTATAATTTGTAGGAATTTAAAAACAGAGACAGGACTATTTATTGCGATATGTTTGTGATTAATGCCTTATTTTAAAACGAAGAGATAGCTTAATTTAATCTAGTATTATTAATGTCCAGTTTGAAAGGAATATGGATTTGGGAATCTCTTAATTAAGGACTGCATTTACATGACGAGGATGACGCCTGAGCTTACACCCCTTTTCTGAATTTCTCCTTTCACCAGAGAAAAAACTGATTTAGCGCGCATCATATTCACTTAACTGACGGTAATTTGGTCGAATCGTTTTTCGAATCTCGAATCCTCTATCCTAAAATTCGAAACATGAGACCATAGAGGCGATAGATTAAAATTCATTCGAACATATTTTATCAGCCTCATTTTTTGCTACGTTGAATAAAATGTTTATTATTTATATATTGAATAATTCAGGCATTATCGTTTCATAACAAGAATACGATAGCTCATGGGAAATATATTGGAATTCGAAATTTTCATCACTGAACAATTGCATATTCCCATGCTTCTTGTGATACGGAAAGTAAGTAGGATCCTATTCCTCTGTTCATGAGTTGATTTATTAACTTAAATTGCTTCTGGTTCGAGATCCGATTCCACCAAAGTACCGTCGCATAAGCGGGGGTGGTGCACGTTAAATCCGTTAAGGGCCAAAAGTCCTCCTACTTGTGTGGTGTGGAAGTTTGGTGAAGGGGTGCCAGCTCAGTCGTCATCCCCGTCTTCTGACCGCCGTTCAAAATTACGAGGTTCGTCCTAAAATAGACCAAGTGTTGCTTTAAAAATATTACGTTAATATAACTAAACTAAACTAAACCCTACTATAATAATTAATATTTTGGAAGTTGATTGTTGTAAATCGAAATTTTTTAATTCAGTGACATTGTCTGAGTTAAATTGAATTTTTCTTTGAAAAAAAAACTAATGAATATTTTATTTATGCTCGTGGATTGAATTGTCTCCTTCAAAATGCGTTGATTCTTAAAAGTAATAGAAATCATTTCACATGTATTTTTTTAATTCAAGACTTCTATTTCTGATGTTAGTATTCTCCTTGCAGAATTATGTATACAGCCCATTATTAAATAACTTGCTTTAACTGCAAAGGAATTGCCAAACCAAAACTTTCATAAATGTATGCCGATTTAAAATTGTTATTATTATTCACTGAATTTCTTTAGAATTTGATATCTTTATTGTTCAATTCAATAAGGTGGTATATGTCTTAAAATTAGTTTTTAAATCGCTTACTAAAATTATCTCCATGAATTCCAGATCTTAAATCGGTAGATTTCTGCTTTCAGTGAAACATATTATATAACACGAAGAGAAAGTTGATCGTTATTCCTAAGATCTGGAATAATATTTGCAACTGCAACTGAATAATCTTCAAAATATGTAAAACGAGACTTTTATGCATTCATCTGTCGAATATCTATTGCTTCAGATTCCAAACCGTGTATGATATACTGACTGAAATTTCTCGCTATTTTAAGAAATATCATAATATTTGAAAGCAAGAATGTATAACAAGAGTACATACTTTGGATTTCTTTCTTAAGTTGGTTTTTTGTGATAAACCGTTATATTCAAGATGTATATAAAAAAATTATAATATAATATTTTTAAAGTATGCTAGAAATGCTATTTATTTAAAAATTCTTCTATTCAAATTGATTATTTTGAAGGATACAAGCTTCATTTTGGTGAATGACATAAAATTGATGGGTTGTAATTCCCAGATTTGAGATAGAATTTCATTATACGGAAAGACCTATAGACAATAATTTTTAGAGCTGAACTTTCACTTTACAATAAATTATTTGATTTTTTTTAAATATTGTAAAAATAACCCCACTCGCTGAATCATAGTTATTGGAATTCCTTGGTGTAATACCAGACCACGAACGAATAATACACGGTTTATGAATTATGAGATATATGGCCTTGTATAAAATAGCATTTCAATACTAACATTCTAAATCTAATTTACAAAATCGTAATTTTGTTTTTTGAGAATAATCAAATCCAGATTACGAAAGATTATAAATAACGAAAACAAGCAGAAAAAATGGTGGCCAGGTGTGAATGCTGCTGCATTCAAGTACAACAGAAAATGAAAAGAAAGCGATAAATCATTACATGTGCATTAAAAAACATATCTACAAACTCAAAACACCAAAGGACAATACAAAAAATCAAAAACTTATTTTTTATTCAATGATTTAATTCACAATCAAATGCTCTCATTTAAAACGTTTAAACAGATATTTTTATGAATATTTTCGAAAGCAGTTTTAAAATTTACATACAACCATGACTATATTCAAAAAGATTTTTTTTTTAGGTTGGAGACTTGGAATGAAAGGTATGCTTCTTTAAAAAAGAGCTCTTATTACTAATTATTTTTCAGTCTTCTAATATTTTTTTAGGTAAAAATTCGGTTCATTATCGCATTTCATTTTGAATTTATCTTTTATATTTAAAATATGTGCTTTGAAATGTGACTAATACATCATTAAAATCTTTGAATTTGATAACACGTTTCTTCTATCATTATGACTCAATTATATTACGATCTGCTTATGAGTTTTCATCTATCATCTTTTTTGGTACTTTTATAGTGAATTATTTCCCATTTCTGTTAAGCATACCTTTTGGATTTTCATGCTTCTGTTACAATTTTTAATTCTGAAGAGCTCTAAATAGAGATGACTTCACTTATTATTCTCTAAAAGAGATAATTTTCTAATTTTATGTCTGAAAAGTTATTTCATTACTTTTCTAAATAAGGATTTGATTACTGATATGGAATAATTTCAGTATCAACAGAGATTTGACAAATAAATTGAACTATTCTGAATTATTTTGTTTATCATATAGATTTTAAACATAAAAATTCTGTATAGAGATAATTCTTATAATTTTGTAAGTCACTCTTTATAATACTGCGAGTATGTGGATGAAGAACTGTTAAATAAATATTAGATAGGCTCTCACTTTCCAAAACATTAAAGCAATGACAGTAACGTTGTGCTAACCACAATCCGATGTGGGTCATAATCTCTATTGGAGAACTAATGTATGGGCTGGTGTTGGATGTTTTTTATTGGACTTCGGAATCGATTTACTATTAGCAACGATAGATGGACCGAATAGCCTGAGATACCATTACAATGGATATACCTCTTGTTACTTAATAAGTCCCTCAACGAGGCACAGCGGATCTGGAGATAAAAAGCTTCCGGTTAAGTAAGGAGTTACCATTTTCCCAGACTCTAGAGCTATGGTAGCTTGGTTGTGTTAGCCACATCCCGATGACGGTTATAATTTCTAGTATTGAGTTAGTACATGGACCGATGACGGTTAATTTATAATTAACTTTAGTTTCATTTTTTGAAACGATAGATGCACCGGGGGGGGGGCAGGTGATATGAGAGAAAAGCCAATATTCCTTGCCATTTAATAAGTCCCTCTATGGTGACTTACTTCTATGGTCCCTCTATGGTGAGTTCGGTGATGGAAAACTGCTAGATAAAAAAGGTAGGTTCTTACTTCTCTGGAGAATAAAGTAATAGCAGTATAATTGCGTTGGTTATATCGATGGTGGTCTCTATCGGGTAACTGGTGCATGAGCAAGTAGTGGTTATTTTATAATTGATTTCAGATTTGATTTACTATTCGCGGTGGTTGATGAATCAGTTGGCTTGGGACTTAAGACAGAAGAATTTCATACGAATTACAAATTCAGAAATTACAAAAAGCAGTATATTTGGCTTTAATAAATAGTTTTAATATCACACTAATAGAATTATCCTTAGAAAGGTTTTGAGTGATTTTCATTTAATATTCTAATTGAAATATCTTTGAAATTTAAATCAGCTTATGAAAATATTTTCGATTCCAGAAGTTAAATAACTCAGTGTTCCCTGAAAGATGTTAAAAGAAAATGTTTTTACTGTGTTTCCATTTTTTTAAATGTTTCTTTTGACATGAAAAAAGTAAAAGAATTATATTCCAAAATCATTTCTTTAGCCGTTGGAAATATATATATATATATATTAAGTAGCAAACAAATACTTCCTGTTTTTAATATAAAATAACTGTAAAACATATATTTACAACCGAAAAAGAGAAAAGAATTTAGATTATTTGTATACTTGTTTGATTTTTATTGTAAATCGTTTGCTTAAATGCATTTGTAAATAACTAAGTAAAAATTAAGTTTGAATTTTATCTACAGTTAATTGATTTCATTTTCTTTGTTAGATATCCCTGTTGAAGAAGGCAGTAAGTTATTGTTTAACTGAAATTTTTTTTATAAGAATTCAACATTTTTACCACAATAGTAGACAATGTTGATTATGGATGATAAAAATAAAGAAAATATTCTGTTTATTTGTCAATAACGCTGATAATTGTTACCAAAGGAAAAGCTAAAATGGTGATGCAATTATCTCTTGAATTCTCGAACCAAATTTCAGTGAGAAATACGCAAGAAAACGTTTAATACATTCAATAATAACTGCAAATAGATTTATTTGATACAATTTTCACAACACAGTCTGCGTTACATACTATAATCCTGAAAAGGAAACGGTCAGAATGATGTGAGCGAAATTATTAATACTATCTACAAAGATGAAAAAATGAAAGACTATTGGATACTTTGTAATGTTCCAAGTGTGATTTTCATATCAATCACAATGGTATGATACTTATTTTAAGCCATCCAATATGCTCACAGGTGAGAAAAGAATTGTTGGGCATAGAAAGTAAGAAACGGGATAGCTGCTAAGCTCAGTAGAAGGGAAAATTCAACATTCACTTTTTAACTATTATCTCAAATCATCTTCATATCTTATAGAGTGATATACAAATATTTTCGCAACTTTCAGTATTCCTATATTGCCTGCTACTTTACATTTCGTTTCATTTTTTTTTTAACTTTTTAAAAACTGTTTATCAGTCTGGAAACTTTAAAACATTTACGGAATTTTGCATACCGTAATTCTTATTACCAAAATTATATAGAGTTCTAGAAGAATTATGATAAAAGTTCTTTTTTTGAAATCACTTCGTACTTATTTCGACTGTTTGAAATGTGATCATGCTGTTAAAACGAGAGACATATATGTAAAGTAGTTGCAAATACAAGATTTGATTTTTTTTATCGTCAAATATAAACGAAATAAAAGCAGTTAGCTGTTAACAGTATTGCTTAGTTTCCTTCGAGTGATAATAAAAAAAAAAATATTTGCTTGCATTATTTATTTACCCATTATTCCTTTAAAAAAAAGTTTCGTTACTTTTTAGTAAAAAAATAAAGAAATTATATTAAAGTATTAAAAGAATGATATTATTTATTAAAAGAAGAGAAATAAGAAAGTTTAAATCAATTTCAGCTTATAATGGTACACTGAATACCTTTAAATAATTTTAAAAATTCTACGAAATGTATTTTCAAAAGATTATTTTTTTTTAATTAAGTTCTTATGCTTTTTACAATCATATTTTACATTTCGCACTTTTTCTATTAGATTTGAGGCTTGGATTGAGAGGTATGTTTCTTAATTTTGAACTTTTTCATTAGAACTAAAAAAAATTACATAAACGCTTATTAAATATTTTAGTAATATTGGATAATATATACTACTATTATAAATTCTATATATAAATGGATTCAAAAAAATGAAATATTAAGTATATATATCTTAACTTCTTTTGTTTGATTTGTATTTATTTGTATTCATATACTCTTGATTTGATAAAAATGAAAAACATTGATTAAAGTATTATTAATTTATTTTTTCAAATATTTTCGTTCTTTTACGCATGATTCTCAAATTAATTTTATCTGATTTTTTCCGGTTATCATTTTTAACTTTTACGTAATTTACTTTCTTTTTTATATTACTGAAATGTATACTACTGAAGCATCATTTTATAATAATTCTTTAAATTTTGTGATGCAAAATCAAAATACAACTGCGCAAAGAATTTATTTTAATGCTTGAAAAATAAGATTAAATTATTCATTATGAAACGATTCACTGAAATTTTGAAAGTAAACTATGCAAATCAGAGCGATTTAGATAAAGCTATTTAAATTGTAACCTTTAATTATTTTAATTGTAATTAAAATAGATATCGTAATTTATACTAGAATAATTAAATCTTTAGATGCAATTATTTATGATAACGATCATTAATGAAAAGTCTTTAACAGGAAAATATCCAAAAATTCTGCTAAAGATTTTTTTAAATATTTAGATCTTTATATTTCATAAACTGAAAATAGGCTTTAATTTTGAACATATTACAGGCAACGTCTACAGAAATTTCCTACAATAATTCTACTTCGGAAAGTCATATTAAAACAAAAATTATAATATTTATTAATAGTATTTAAGTTTTTTTGTGAATTAAAACAAATTTGTCACGCTTTTAGTATAAAATTAGTTTTAACACTTTATTTTCCAGTGGTACTTTAAAGTATCGTTTAAATCCGGCTGGTATATTCACAATATGACTATTTTTTCTAACATTATTTGAAAGAACACCATGAACGTACTTCCAGTAGAAAGCAGTAGATATCAACTAAAAATAACATTAAAAATCTTTTATTAATAATTCAATTAATTAAAAAGTTTTTTTTTTCTCATCTCTTGGGTTGTCTGGTTTCTACCATAACTTATCTAATTAACTAAAATAATTCGATAAATAAAAGGTTAGAATAAAAATTATGGATACTTATAATACATACTCCTAAGAAAATTTCAATAAAACCATTTAATATTTTAAAATATATATTAAGATATTATATATATATATATATATATATATATATATATATATATATATATATATATATATATATATATATATATATATATATATATATATTTATATATATATATATATATATATATATATATATATATATATATATATATATATATATATATATATATGATGAAAAATTATATGAAATGGATACTTAAATGAGATGGTTTATCCAGGTATCGATGGAAACATTCCAGGTAATTATCTTTTTCTCTATTCTACAGCTTTATTTCATTTTATTTCTAATTTTATTGCCTGTCTGATTTCAAAGAAATATATATATTCTTGTGAAATTTATTAACTACGAACTAAAAAATCAAGTAGTATGATTTGTTGCTTATTTTAATAATTTTTTCCTAGTTTATGAATTCACATTATACCACAGTCACATGATAAACATAGCGGTGGAGCTTATGCATTTAACTGCATTTGATACCAATTAATTGGATAATTTCAGATTCTTAAAAATTTTGAGAAAATTAACTGACTGATAAAAGTAATCGAACTAGGTAAGATCAATTATATTTTCATCACATCAATGAAACAGAAAATTGAAATTGTCACCCGGCTATCTATATTTCTTTTTCAAAAGTATCAATCAAAAGTATTTACTAATTATAACTTAGGGACGGTTACTCCTTAATAATTCACTTATATATAGTTCATAATTGTTCCTTAAAAATTTGCTGAATGATGCTGCACGTCTAATTTCAAAAATATCAAATATTTGACTCAATTCAACGGTAATTGGAAAGCATTTTTTTCCTACACATCCGCCTCCGTAGGAATCATTAACGTTTATTATTTGATTTTGTTCAAACAAAATCTCATGCATTCGTTTCGTTAGCTCATTTTAGGTAAGAATTTCCACTTTGTAGTTATAACTCAAATTAATTTCTATTCACCGTAATTCATTTAAAGCCGACATTGTTTTATAGCTGTTCAATATATTGCAAACCAGACTTAGCAGCTTCGCTATCCGTTTAAACCAATCTAGGCCACTAAAGTATCAATTAAAAAAATCTGAACCCTATTATATGGGTTAGATATGTCCTAGATATATCTTTAAAAGTGGTACAAAAGTTTTTTCAAATTTCAAAACTGACAACCTTTAGAGTATCTTTGCACTGGACCAGAGGAGTATGATGATGTAAAACGAATGAAAACATTAATTGTGGTCATATTAAGTGACGCCCACTTTATATGATGTGTCTTGACTTCTTGCTAGTTTTCATTTTGTAAGGAGATTAGTAAATTCTAAGCTTAAATTGAGTACATTATAGGAACACTGCAATTCAACAAAAATGAAAATAAAGTGAACCTTAGCATAGCAAAAATTGCATTTGAATACCTAACAACATGCTTTGGTTAATGATTTTTATATTTGCATAGTTTAATTAAAATAGCTATTATTTTAAAGGAAAAACCATTCTAATTTCAATACCTTTTGTTAGGTCTAGAAATTGGACTACAAGGTATGATGTTTATTTCACACTTTTCAGAAATTTACTCAAAGTTTGTTTTGATTTTCTTTTTACCTCATTATATTGGTTATCGCTTATTTATATACAACAGTTTTAAAATTTTGCATATTTTAATTTATTTTTGAATATATTATTTGAAATATATTTTTTAAATTTTAAATCATTTCAAACTGAAAGGTGTTTTAATGAAAAGATTTAATTTAATTTTGTTTATAGTTTAGAATGCCATTTGATAGGTAATTTCCCAAATAAAATTATTTTTTCGCGAAAGAAATTACTTTTGGAAATATTATTTTTACTTTTCTAACATATATTGTCAAGAAATATAGATAGAGGACTAAAAAAATAAAAAATAATTAAAATAAAAAAATTAAGAACTAGTATTAAAATGTGTTTTCAAAATCTCTTTATTAAATTTATTCTTATTATATTTCTCTTGAAGATAATGGTGTTGAAATGGGTGATAAATGTTTTATCTTACACGATTCCTACTTAGAAGTCTATTTTTTAATTCTTTATTAATTAATTTCTCTACTGTATTTATTGATTTATATGCTATCGGCAGTTATGAAAATATAAAATTATAAGAATTTTGAATTTTTAACTTTAATTATTATAAATGAAAATATTTATCCAAATGAAATAGAAGACAAATCTACCACGTCTAATTCTGTTTTTTATTTCTTATAGAAAATGAGTTGAATTTTTATGAATATATGATTGCGTTTGTTTGTCACTAATTTTAAGAATTAAATGCTTGCAAATAAGACTTGTTTTCCATGATTTAATATCGTAAAATAAGCTGCTGATTTATTTTATGACAATATAAATAATTATATTTATATAATTATGAGAAGTACATGATGGTGTATTATAGAAGAAATAAATTAATAAAGAAATTATAATGCTAAATAAAAATTGTCTTTTCTTTCAGAAATACCCGTCCGAAGAGGAGGTATCTTCTTTTCTTTTACTGGCTTTTTCTTGTAAAAATATAATTGATTTTAATTAAACTCATAAAATTTGGCATGCATATAGATATTTCATTTTATGCTTATGATATATTCTAAAAATACTTATGCATTTAACTATAGACATTTTTGATACATTTAGTGGCGACTTATTATCAAAATCTAAACGACCAATTGCATTTGTTTATGATTTTCCAAAAAAAAAAAAAATGTTAATTTATAGATAATGTCACTCACCCATACATCACTCATGCATGCATCAGAAAATCGCATATGCATACCTATATAGTTCTTATCAGATTATATATTTTAATAAAATAATAAATAAAATGTTAATTTCAATAAATATATTTAATTAAAAAAAGATATTTTAATATTTTAACAAAAAACTGAACTTTATTTAAAGTGTTTAACGTTTTATATATAATTTTATATAATATATTTTATATATAAAGAATTTAACGCATTAATATATTATGAATATCTGATAAAAAATATTTAAACGATATCTTAAAATGGATTTGAAATTTTTTACATAGGTATAAATGGGGGAATTCCAGGTAATTATCTTTTTTTGCAATCTTATATTTGTATTATTTCGAATATTAGGCCTTTAGCACTTCAATGAGAAATATAATCGTCTTTAACGTTTACTACTAGCTAAATAAGAAGTAATTTATTTGGAATCTCTTCATCATGGAAGAATATAATGCTATTTCGACAATGGGATTCGACATGTTGAAACAATTTACTTAGATACAAAGACCACGGGAATTGAGTTGTTATCCATTACAGGAATTAATTTTCAAAACTTTGAATATTAGAAAAAAATTCCAAATGAAAAAAGCGTAAATGTAAATTATGAATTCCATCTGTATCGAAAATCCTCTGTCGAAACATTTTGATATGAATTTCGATCTGCTGTGGATTAAAAACCTAAAACTCTGTAATCAAAATTTTTATTACAAAAAAAAATTCTCATTTAATAACTTCATGTTTCTTGCAGTAGATTTCAATACTTTTAATAATAATTTTTTTAATAAAATAATTTGCATGGAAAGAGCTTGAAAAATTGGCAGATCGTACAATATGATAACTGATACCACATTAACATATGCTATTCATTGACATCATGTCCTATCACATTTTGAAAAATGTTCAAATGATTCCAAGTTAAATTTGGATTCATGCATTGGGCTTTTACTATATAGCTTTTGAACATCTATCATAAATTGGCCTTTCTAAAATCTACTATGCTTTCTAATAACGAATGCACAACTTGAGATTAATTTCTATGAAACGTCTAAAAACGTGTTTTGTTTCGCTTACTCTATTTGACCTTCAAGTATTTTGATTAAAATCCATTAAAACAACTTTTATTTTATAGAAAAATATGGACCTAACTTTAATATTTTTCAGGTCTTGAAATTGGAATGCAAGGTACGATGTTTATTTCTTAATGTTTGGGAATTTTTCAAAGTTTATTGTGCGTTTATTTCCCCAGTTTAAATCAATTTTGAATTGATTCTTTTCCAAGAATTTTGCAATCTTTATTAAAATATATTGTCATTATTCAACATTTTAAAGACAAAATGCTCAGTAAATGAATTATTCTAATTTATTTTTCATTCTTAGCGAAGGATGCTATCTGATAGTGAATTTATTGAAAAATTATTTCGTGATTTTGTAAAATTATTAGTCCTGAATTACAGACGACAGAAAAAAACAAGAAGAGAATAATTTTAAAAAAAGCTACTATATTGTACACTAATTAGTGTTCTTTAATTTATTTAATTTATTCTTTTTGAATTTTTGTTGAAGGTAATGGCGGTGGAATGAAAGGTAAATGTTTTTATTTTCTCTTTTCCTTTTTGTGTATACTTGTCTTAAGTTTTTAATCATTTATTTTTTTGGATGACATTTGTAATTGATAGTTTCATAATAATACGAATTTTAAAATTTCGTTCTTTATTTTATTCCCTGTTAAGAATGCACAATAGAATGAAAAATAACACAAATATTTCAACTTGCGCGTTTGTTTGTGTTTACGTATTTGATTATAGGAAATTATATAAATTTTCATGTATATATTCTTCTTCTTCTTTGACATTTATTTTAAAAACAATTTTCGCATAAATAAATTGTAATTTATAAATATTATTGAAATAATAATATATTATTTAATAAATATCTTGTAAATAAATTTTGTTCTTTGTAATTTACTATTATAAAATAGTTGTTGATTCATTCTATCCATTCATCAACAACAATAAGATTATTATGTATTATGTAAATGTACGCTGTATTATAGATGACGAAGCACGAACTTTATAATTCTAAATACATTTTGTCTCTACTTTTAGAATATATATATATAAATATATATATATATATATATATATATATATATATATATATATATATATATATATATATATATATATATATATATATATATATATATAAATATAAATATATATAAATATATATATATATATATATATATATATATATATATAGTAACCAATCTTAAGTAAGAAAAAGTTTGAAAACGAAACAAAAACAGTTTCGAAATCGCAACTAAAATTTATAACCTATTTAAACTAAAACCAAAAAAGAACTTCATAGTATTTAGAGAGCGCAATTGCAGCTACTTCTAAAACACAGATGAATTGATACAAAAGATACACAGATAAATTGATACAAATATATATATATATATATATATATATATATATATATATATATATATATATATATATATATATATATATATATATATATATATATTAGTTCTTTCTTCTAAAAAAGAGGGATTATATACTCATGAACGATTCTATAATTGTTGATCTTTTCTAAATCATAATAATTTTATTTAATTAGCGGAAAGTTTTCATTTTTCTCTTACTAACCAATTATTTTTGCTAATTTTCCATTCATTAATGGGAAAACCAGAAAAAAATTTACAAATTAATCAAAAATTATTCCAGAAATGAATAATTAGTTCTTTTTAGCGGAAGAATATAAGACATATTAATATACTCCTCATGTTAATAGTATCGGAGTGCTACTCTTTCAAATTATTCGAATAAAAAAAGTAATACCATCATCACACAATCCTACTTCATGGTCTTGATATATTAAAACTTTCATAATCAGCAAAAAAAAAAAAAAAATGAAATACGCTTTTCTTTGTTAATATGGTAAATTAAAAACTCACTTAGATGAACAAGCGAAGTTTGATATGAGACGCCTACCCAAAATTTGTAAGTTTCTGAGAAATGTTGGAAGAAGTCGTCAGAAAGAAATGTGTTTGCTTATTTGAGGAAGTGTTTGCTCATTGCTCAACACGTAGGAAAAAGATAAATAATAATTTTAACTCTGTAGATGAGGGCTATTCAATGAGAAATATCATTTTCTAAATAATCGATACCAAATGTCATTCCAAATGCATCGATTGTTGTCGCTTTGTTTATTTTTCGATACGTGAATATATTAATACAAAAGGCCAAAAGCGAATGAAATATTTTAGGGCTTGAAGCCATAATTGATGATCTGCATCATTTTAAATTATCTTCTCAAATTAAAGAATCTTTTGAAATGTGCAAACGATTTTAGTCGCTATGCTATAAATTCATCCTGAAAGAAATATGCTTTATTTAATAAAACTCGCAAATTTTGACCATTGACGCTATTATTATTTAACAGATATGATTATTCCAATGAAAAATATCAACAACATATTTGATACTGGTCTATTGATGCTTCAGAAACCTTTTGAGTGTAGAATTTGAAGGGAAATTCTATTAATATATTATTATCGAAAGACACGACATGTTTCTATTAAACTGTATGCGGATCACTTATTTTTCGACACATTATCAAGAATTTTACTGTCATATCTTATCTCAAATGTCTTTTCATCAGTTCTCTTTTTATACAAATCATCGACAGAAATAGTACAGTATTTCTTACTATTTTCAGTTGGATTCTTAGAATTTGTTTTCTAAACAACTGAAATCATTCAAAACAAAATTATCAATTAAAAATATCCGTTTTCAACTGAAAGATAAGATAAAGATAAAAGGTCAAATTTTTCAAAAAATTAAATAAATTAAATTTCAAATTTAAATTTTTTATAATTTTTTAAGTGAAATTTAATTTTTCTCTAACAAATGGAAGAAGGCTTTAGACTGCTGTAGAAAGTAGTTAGAAAAAAGCGTCTATCATTTTGAGAACAAGCAAATGTTTTATATTTATTCATAAAAAGATTTACAAATACTTAAATACTGTGTAAATTACATTATATATTAAAGACTCTCTGTATTTGGGATTATATATATGTATATATATATATATTTATAGCAACATTGAAACAAAACGTTAGGTACAATATGTGAGGAAATTCAGAACATATGGCATTAATACTTTGCACTATTTCAGTAAGTGGCAGTAAATAACAAGAAAAAATAATATTAATTTAATACTTAAAATTAATTTAATAAAATATAATATAAAATAATGATAATAATAAAATAGTATAATATGAAATAAAATAATTTAATAAAATTTAATATTAATTTAATATTTAAAAACTTGCATATGAGTGTCAAATATGGTTTTATTTGCATTATTCATATGATTTTTTTAAATTGACTGCATTTCTAAAATTAAATATATCTTTTTAAATGATTAAAAAAAAATTATTCATAAAATGAAAAGTGAATATATCACTACGGAAAATATTTATTTAACTTCTGACCAACATATCACTAAATTAGTCATTTCTCAGATATTTCACTCATTTTTTAAAAACCAACTTAGGAGTTGCAAGGGGATTTAGATAATAATATTTATTTTTCTGTAAATTTTTGAAATTTTAAATGAAATCGTTAAAGTGTTGATTATTAATCTATAATACTATACAATACTATTATTATATAATTCAAGAAATATACAAAAAGTTTGAACGTTTGCCACATTTTTTTATATTATAATTAGAGAACAGCTTTTAATTAAATTAAAAGAATAGGAATTAATATTTACATAAAAATTCTCTTAACCCTTCTTTTTAATTCGTGAAAATAAACATGTAGATAAAACAAAACTTATTGACAATATGTAACCTTTTTCTTTGTTCATTCAAATTTTGAGTCTCTGTTAGAAAAAAAAGTCGTTTTGTAATAAAACTAAGCATGCATATGTGATTGTATTTATCTGATAAAAAATGATATAAGATTGATACTTAAAGGTATTAAATTTTTTTATCCAGGTATAAATGGCGAAATTCCAGGTAATTATTATTTTTTTATTTTATACAGTCTTATGTTTGTTGTTTCTGAATTATTAAACCTGTAACATTTCAATGATAAATATAATCTCCTAAAGTGTTTTTTGAAAGCTAAAATAGAAAGCAGTTTTAATGAGCTCTCATTATCCTTTGAGAACAAGACATTGTTTTACAAATGTTTGTATTGTTGTTTATCGACATTTTTTTATGGACTAAAGGAATTGGTACCATACAAAACGTAGAATATTAGATAAAAAATTCCTAACTAAAACCATTTGAATTTAAATTCTGATTTTCAACCTTTTACTTTTAACTTTAATTTTATTATTGAAAATACCTCTGCAAAAATATTATGAAATGAATATCAATATACTATGCATTGAAAATCTATTTCTTTCTAATCGAAATTTATATTCCAAAATAAAAATCTTCTAACTTAATAAGTTATAACACAATGTAAGTTAGTATATTTCAATAATTTTAATAATTATTTTCTAATAAAATAATTCATGATATCACATATACTTAGGAAAAAATTTAAAGCTGGAGCCTAAATCTGATAAATAATATACGTTCACACATCTCACAGTTAGAACACAGAGGAGGAACAGCCATGCCCGAACCGGGAAGCCCAGATCAAGAGGAAGACGCGTTACCCCTATGGCAGATTGGCGGCATAGAAATGTTCTTGATGAATAAAAGTCGTTATACAAATTGAACGTTTAAAGTGCATATATTTATACGAATTTGGAAGAAATCCGCCAAACGGTTCAGCGTCTGTCACTTGTGTTTTCACAAGCAGGTAAATTCGATAATCCAAAAAACGCAATGACATAAATTTATGATGAAAAATCTGGCACTTAATTTTGTGACTACGGTTATAGTTAGGAATTAAATTTTGATTTTATACATTTCCGGTTTTCTAATAATTGTTTATTACCGACATAACAGTAACAAATCCCATTTATTAAATAGAAAACGAGAAACTTTCTGTATGAGCATTTCTGCTTCTTTCAATCTTAACTTCGCGTGTCCTGAATGAACTCCATTCAAATAGTTTTTATTTCATTATAAAAAATGACACTAATTTTTATATTTTTTTCCAGGTCTTGAAATTGGAATGCAAGGTACAATACCTATTTCTTGATATTTGGGAATTTTTCAAAGTTTATTGCATATTTATTTCTCCATTTTAAATCTGTTTGCAATCGATTCATTACGTTCAGAAGTTTTAAAAAATTTATATAAATGAGCATTCTGTATGAAAATAAATTTTAATTCTCCACTTTAATAAAATAATTATTATTTAATAAATTATTTCTAATTTGTTTTTCGTCCCAAGCGAAAATTACTATCTGATATCTAATTTATTAAAATATTATTTCTACAATTGTAATTATAGTTATGATTAAAAAGTAGAAAATAATTAAAGAAATGATACTATAGTACACTAATAGAGGTTTTAAAAAGTACTTTTTATTAAATTTATTCTTTTTGAATTTTTATTGAAGGTCATGGAGGTATAATGGGAGGTAAATGCTTTTTTCTTATACTTTTTCTTTCTGAACATTATTTTCTTATTATTTAAATTCTCCCCAGGATTTATTGATACATGTGAAATGGATAGTTTTTTTAGTATAAAAGTTATAAAAATTTAAAATTTTAATTTTATATTTATTCACCATTAAGACTTATACCTGGAATGGAAGACATTACAATTATTTCTACTTGTGTATGCGTTACTTATAGAAAACTAATTAAATTTTCATGAATATATAATTGTCTTTGTTTGATACTTACTATTAAAAAATCATTTTCTTTTAAGTAATTTTCGTTCTTTAAAATTTAATATAATGAATTAATCGGTTGATTTAATAATAATTAATAATAATAATTATATATTTTAATATGTGTTTATGGAAACGTACTTTACAGTATGAAAGAAGTAGGAAATCAAACAAACTTTATCATTCTAATTGAATTTTGCATCTTTTTTTAGCTATACCCGTTCGATCAGGAGGTATGTGTGGTTTTAAAATTAAAATATGCATGCATATCTGATATATATATATATATATATATATATATATATATATATATATATATATATATATATATATATATATATATATATATATATATATATATATCCTTTTAATTTCCTTCAATACCATGTTTGCTTTCTATCGAATTATAAGGAATTGAAGTCATACAAAATATTGAATATCAGAAAAAAATTACAAATTTAAAATGTTTGAATTTAAATATTGGATTCCAGTCATTTATCATTAACTTTTGTTACATTCTTGAAACTATCTCTGTAGAAGCATTATGAAAACAATATCAGTCTGCATTGGATTAAAAGTCTAATTCTCTGCAATCAAAATTTATATTGCAAAATAAACATTTTCATTCATATTAATTTTAAAAATTGTTATAGGGGATTTCAATAATTTTTATTAAGTATTTCTTCATAAAATAAATTTTAATATTACTTGCATTTGAAATAGGTAATCCCGAATTATACGATCCGACGATTATCTATAAATAACATACTGTGTATACCGACTTCATGCCCTTTCTCAATTCTGAAGATTAAATTATTTTTATATGATATACTTCTATAGCAAGGACACAGTTTGTCCCTTCATAGGATTCCACTTTACATCTGCATTAACTTCAAGAAAAGTGCTCTGAAACTGCTAACAGTAGGCTTTGTTTCATTTTTACTCTCTCGTATGTAAAGAGTACAAAAAGAAATACCTTACACATACCATTCAGTTCAAACCTTTCTGAATCGAAAGGTAGTTTTAGCGTTTTGTCTATTTGACCATCGGTATGTGAACCTGTTAACCGAAAAACGTTTTAAGCTAGAGGAATTAAATTTGGTATATTATCTTTATTCCAAATTCGAAGATCAAAATTTTAAATAAAATCTTTCGGTGGTAGCATGTCTGCCCAGCTATCTGAATATAAATAAACAGATACCTATATGAGGAAGAAAACTTAATCAATATATTTTGTTTAACATATTTTATATTTAAAGTGTAGGTAGCAATAAAATATAGTTCAAAATCTTTCAAAGAGTTCAATGTCTGTCGCTTGAGTTTTCACAAACATATAAATGTGGTAACTCAAAAATACAATAAATTAAATGTATGAGATTTGTTATGTTATTTTGTGACAGGGGTTAACAAACTTCAATTTGTTTTACACATGTTGTTTTCAGGCACTTATTTATTAACCACATTTGGATGATGAAGAGCAAAAGAAAAATGAATCACTAAAGGTTGCACACTAATAGGCACTTTGGCAATTATTATTGGCTAATGGCATTCGGTTAATAATTAATAAGTACATTTATTAGAAATAATGCGACTAAGTTTCGGATGAACCACTCCAATTGATCTTCTCTTGATTTAATTTCATTAAAATAGCTATTACATTATAGGAACAGAAAATTCTAATTTTAAAATATTTTCCAGGTCTCGAAATTGGAATGCGAGGTATGATGTTTATATCAAAATTTATTATTTATTTATTTTATCACATTAAAAAGATTTGCAGTCTATTCTCGACATGCGAGAATTTTGAAACTTTTTACAGACATACGTGTGTCTGTGAGTGTTATCCAAATGCACCACTTGCTATTTTAACTTTCCATTTTAAAACAACTCAGTTAATGTATGGATTTAATTTATTTTTCATTGATAGCGATGAATATTATTTGATAGTGAATATATTAAAAAAATATTTCGACATTCTTTAATATTTATAATTGTGAATTATTGATAATTTATTGAAAATAAAATAATCAAAAATGTGCAACTGTATAATAAATTAAAGAGTGTTTTTAAATGTTTTATTAAATTCCTTTTCGAATTTCTGTTGAAGGTAATCGCAATGGAATGGGAGGTAAATATTTTTTCCTGTCCTTTTACTTTTGGAACATTCCTTTCTTAATTACCCTATTTATTTAATTATTAATTTACACTACTATTTAATTTTAAGATGTATTGATGTGCTACTGTATAATATATTAAAGAGTTTTTTTTAAATGTTTTATGAAATTCCTTCTAAGATTTATTGATCAATATGTAATTGTTAATTACATAAGTATAATAGAGGAATTTTAAACTTTAATTTTGATTTTTTTTATCGTTATAAATCTAACAATGGAATGGATGATAATACAATACTTTCGATTTGTATGTGTGTGCGTTTGCTCATAGGAAACTAAATAAATTTTCATGAATGTTTGTTTTTCATTTTATTTATAAATAAGTTTCAGGAATCGGGTCTTGCCTTTTCAGATTTAATATCAGGATATATTTTGTTGACTTATTTCATAACAATAACAATAATTATGATAATAATTATGAAATTATACTCTGCTGTATGACAGAAAAAGGAAGCTATTGCTTAGAAATATATAATACTAAATAAATTTTGTCCCCCTTTTTACAATACCTGTCCCATCAGGAGGTATTTTTACTAGTCTTACTTGTATCTTCTAAAAATATATAGTTCATTTTGCATCAAATTAAAATAAATTTAAATGTTTTATAAAGTTTTTTTCTGTTATGTTTATAAATTATTCTGAAAACGCTGAATGTGCTTTAATTATTAGTTTTCAATATAATTAGAACAAATATTTCATTATTGTCTAAATGATCAATTACTTTCGATAAATATTTCTTTCATTGGAAAGAAGATAAAGAAAATTTATAAATCATTAGAACAACACTCGAGTACCGATCAATTTTCACCAGAAGAATATATAAATATATAAATAGCTTTCAAAGTAATAATATTAATCTGATTCTTTATTTATTATTTTTTTCAATATTTCGTAATGTTATATGTATCTGACAAAAAGCATACGAACTACATATTTAAATGAGTTTGATTTATTTTACTTAGGTATCAATGGTGTAATTCCAGGTAATTTTCTTTCTTTTTCCTCCAATTATATTTTCATTTCGAATGATTAACCTTAAATCTTTAAAATTCTAAATATAATTTTTATTGTGTTCACTGATATTTAAAATATAGAGTACTTTATTTCTTGGTTTAATAGCCATTTAAATATTATTTCCTGACATTTTAAATACACGTAATAACATAATCACGCAAAAAATTTAACAGCTTGTCACATGATCTGACAACTGACTATACATTAACGTACATTGATTCTTGGTATCATGCCATTTCTCAGTATGATAGAGTGCGAATGGATTCGAAGATTAAATTAGGTTTGTGCATTGCAATTCTGTCATACTGTTTTTTTCTAACCCTACTTAGGAATCCACTGAGTATTTGCAATAACAAAAGCAACTATCCAACAACAAATCTTCTTTAGTTTTCTTTTTCTATTTGAAATTCTGATATCTTGATACAATTGCAATTGAAAAAGTTATTATTTTCCAAGAACAAAAGATTCTAATTTGAATATTTTTTCCAGGTTTTGAAATTGGAATGCGAGGTATGATTTAATATAATATTTTTCGGTAATTTACTCAAAGTATATTTCGTATTTGTTTTCCCGCATTAAGCCGATTTGTCATCAGTTCTTTATATGCCAGAAATTCTAATTTGAGCATTTGCGTGTTCTTTAGCATAATACCTGATTTTAATTTTAATATTTTAAAAACACAATGCTCTATTTGGGAATCTATCTAATTTATTTTTGATTCATTGCTAGAGATTTTATTTGATAGCGAATTTGATTAGAAATCATTCTGAGTTTTTATAATCTTTCTAATTTTGAATTATAAATAAATAATAAAAAAAAAGAGAAAAATTGAAAAAAAAATGTTACTTTTGTCTAGTGTACAAGTCAAAATGCTTTTTTAAATGTTCTATTTAATTTATTATTTTTCATTTTCTGTTAAAGGTAATGGTGGTAGAATTGGAGGTAAGATTTTATTTCATGCATGTCCTTTTTTTTAGCATTTTTCTTAGCCTTCATTAAACAATACGTCTGTTGAATTTTTTAATCCACATACAATCGATTGTTATACAAGCGCAATAGTTATAAAAATTTTAAAAGATAAATTTTTATTTTCATTCTTACATAAGCATAGTAGTAAACAATGAAATAGATAAAAAATGGATAAAATTCTTGCTGCATTATTTATTTTGTTTGTATGCACGAATCTATTTAAAGTTTCGTTATTATGACATTGAGCTCTTTTGATAACCATTATAAAAAATAGATTATTTTAAATAAGACACACTCTTTTTGATTTAATATCATAAAATAAGTTGGAGACTCATTGTATGACAGTAAAATTAATATTATGAAATTATACTCTGATGTTTAATAGAAGTTATTTAGAATTCTATAATGCTAAATAAATTTTGTTTCTCTTTCTAGATATACCTGTCCCATCAGGAGGTATATTTTTTCATCTTACCTGCTTTTTTTCTAAAAGATAAAATTAATATTGATATCAAATTATTAAAATATGTTGTATATACCTCATGATGATCCTTAAAAATTAACTTTTAATATTTGTTGCGATATTTTCTTATTTTGTTTTATGGTCTAAGACTAATATTTTTATAAAGATCTCATGTTTTAAAAAAGTATTTTATGTATTGTTACTGATATTCCAGATTTAGAAAAATCAAAAAATTCCCAAAATCTGCATAAATTTAGTATCAAACTTGTAAAAATATAAATGATAAGCAGGATATATTTCTGAATATAACGTAGATGAGCGTTTTCTTTTTTAAAATTTCTCTCATCTCCTACTCTTGGACAAACACACCTGCTCTCGTCATATTCATAATCAATGTCTGAGCTTCACTCAAACTGAGTAGTTGTAGTCTAGTGTTGTACTGAATGAATTGTCGTGTATCAGTTTGTTTTTTTGCGATGCTTGTCTGAATCAAAAGTTGGTTGTAGCCAAGTAGTCAATATTAAATAAATAGATATAATCAAAAGTTTTTTTAAGTATTATTATGACGTAATAATTTGGAATAATGTTATCAAGGAGATCCTTATATTTTAGCTTATAAAATATTTTAGTGACAGAAAGTAATCACCAGACATTTTAATATGGAAATCTTTAGCTTTTCGGCTTTTTTACAAGCATTTACATAATCGAGCTGAAAAAAAGTTGATATCTGAAAAAGAAATCCTCTTATGTTTTTTCACCATTAATTCAATTTCAAATATTGATTTAAATATTCCAGATAACACATGTTGCATTATTTCTGTACATGATGATGTGATTCATGATTTGGCAAAAGCTAGGATTCTCAACAGATTAAAAAAAGTTTGCAATTAATAAAACAAAAGCATTTTTAAAAGATGGTCACACTGGCATGATTTGACCTTTCTTAAAAATCCATTAAGAATCTGCAGTAACTATAGCACATCTTAAAGAAACGTACAGTTAAACGTGTAACCACAATATTTCTTAAATTTTTCCTTCTTGGCCTTCGGTTGACCTGACTTAACCACGACAAAACACCTATCATTTTATCGGTACAGAAGATTCTAATTTTAATATTTTTCTAGGTCTTGAATTTGGAATGCAAGGTATGATG
Source organism: Argiope bruennichi (assembly GCF_947563725.1). Classification (NCBI taxonomy): domain Eukaryota; kingdom Metazoa; phylum Arthropoda; class Arachnida; order Araneae; family Araneidae; genus Argiope; species Argiope bruennichi. The sequence continues at coordinate 114,808,773 of NC_079156.1, forward strand.
GTTATTTTATAATTTTTGGAAATTTACTAATATTTCGTATTTATTTTTCTACATTGAATCGATTTTTTAAGTGCAAAAGATTTGAAATTTTAAATATTTGTACTCTTTTTTTCAAAATGTACCATTTTAATTACTGAACCATTACTGAACATATCGATAACTTAGTTAATAGCTAATTGATTTTAATTTTCATGAAATATTTGATCGAATTTACTAACTTCGAAATTCTATAACAGCTATTGTCATAAATTATAGACAAAGGATTAAAAAAAATAATAATTTAAAAAATTGTAGTGCCTACTACATTCATTAAAGAGTGATTGATAAAATGTTTTTATACACTTTTATTGGAATTTCTTTTGTAAGTAATGGCAATGGAATGAGAGGTAAATATTTTGTCTTGTCTTTTTTCTTAAGTCCGATATTTAACAATTTTTTCACTGGATTTCTTAATCTATATGCAATTAGTTTGATGAGTATAAGAAATATAAGAATTTTAAAGCTTTAATTTTTTTAAAACTTTAATTTATCCTTCGGAATGAGCAAAGGAAAGTACATAATTATTGCAATTATTCCTATTTGTGCGCATGTCTGGTTTTGTGTGTATTCTTTTCTCTTTATTTGCTAATAGAAAATGAATTACTCTTTCATGAATATATATTTATGCGAAACTGACACATTTTAAAGATTGTATTCATATTAATAAGTATTATTTTTCGGATTTAATGTCATAAAAAAGTTGTTGGATTATCTTATGACAATAGCAGATATAATTATATAATTATGAAAACTATGATGTACCTTATAGCAGAAAAAGTAACGAGTTTGGGCTTTATAATGCTAAATAAGTTTTGTATCTCTTTTTAGCTTCACCCGTCCAAACAGGAGGTATATTTTATCTCTTACTTGATTTTTCTTTTCAAAAACAATTAATTTGTAATCGACTTATTCAAAAATGCTGCATGCTATACAAAGATATTTTATTTTTCATTATGATTTATTTTACATTTATTTATATTATACTTTAAAAACAGATTGATTTTATATTGTTAACGTGAAATTTTCATAAATATCTTAAAGACTAATTACTTTTGGCTAATGTTCCATCCATTGTCGACAAAACAAGAAACATTTTTTTTAAAAAAATTATTCGAAAATTATTAAAACACTGAGCGGGAGAATATACTTTTATATATACATTTAGCGGAAGAATATATATATGCATAAAATATTAATATTGGCATGAATCTTTATTTAAAGTTTTAAATGCTCTTTGGTGTTATGTGTAAATGATAAAAATATATGAGCTACATACTTAGATGAATTTAATTTTTTTATCTAGGTATCAATGGCGAAATTCCAGGTAATTATATTTTTTCTACAGTCTTATTTTTTTGTTCAAAAAAAATTATTTCACCTTCAGTTATTTCATTCATTCCTTTAAAATTGTTTCACCTTCAGTTATTTCATTCATTCCTTTAAAATTGTTTCACCTTCAGTTATTTCATTCATTCCTTTAAAATTGTTTCACCTTCAGTTATTTCATTCATTCCTTTAAAATTGTTTCACCTTCAGTTATTTCATTCATTCCTTTAAAATTGTTTCACCTTCAGTTATTTCATTCATTCCTTTAAAATTGTTTCACCTTCAGTTATTTCATTCATTCCTTTAAAATTGTTTCACCTTCTGGTATTCTAACTTTATTGCCTTAAAATATTTACGGCAGTAGAAGTTTCAATTTTTAATATTCTTTTTCCAGGTCTTGAAATTGGAATGCAAGGTACGTCATGTTTTTTAAGTTTATATCCTATTTTTCGGGAATTTTCTTAAAGCTTATTTCTAAAGCTTTTTTCCAACTAAACAATTTAGTTTCTCTACGTATAACAGTTTCTGAAATTTTGAGAATTTTTATGTTCTTTATTATAAAAAACGATTTTAGCATTTTAAGAACACAATGATCGGTTCAGAAATTCATTTTATTTAATCTTGATTCATTGCTTCAAATTTCCTAAATATCTGCTGTTTAGTTTATTACCAATTTATTTCGATCTTCAGCAATGTTTATAACATGAATAATAGATAAAAGATTAAAAAGAAGACAATAATTTTCAAATAATATAATTGTATAATGCACTAATCAAAATGTTTTTTTAATATTTATTTCTGTTGAAGGTAATGGCGGTGGAATGGGAGGTAATGTCTTATCTAACTCTTTTCCTCTTTTAGTATTTTTCCTAACCCTTTAATAATCAACATCTCTACATATATATGAAACATATGATATTAATCATGATACATATGAAATTAATTGTTATGCAAATACAGACAGGGTGTTGCCAAATTCGACCGACAAATTCAGAGGGATGAAAGTAGGCACCAGAAGGATAAAGAATCACCATGCAACATGGGGTCCCAAACGACGTTTAATTGGTGAAAATTGCAAAAATATAGAGAGTCGGAGTGAAAGAACATTCTTAAAAGTTTTTTTCATGCGGATTTGATAATCTAGAAGGTCGTAATTTACTGAAAACGAAAAAGTAGTTTATAACCCATATTTGCAAAAATATTAAAACATGAAGAAAAATAAAGGCTTGAAAATGTAAGTAATTTTATATTCTATAACTTGATATAAGTATGTAGTGTGTGAACTGGAGAATTTTAAAGATATTCAAGAAGAACTAAAATGGCAACTGAATAGTTTTTCTAGAATATCTTAAAAATTCTTCAGTTCTAGTTCTCACACTACACTATAAAATTCCTAACAATTTCAAGATTTTATTTTTTTCTAGTTTTAATATTTTTGCAGATAAGGGTTATAAACTACTTTTAACTTTTCAGTAATTTACAACCTCCTAGATCATGATATCGGTATGTTACCAACATTAAAAAAACTTTTAAGAATATGCTTTCACTTAAAAAAATTCGTAGTTGAAACACCATTTGTTATTTTTTTAGAATTTCCAACAGTTCTTCGACTTTCTATATTTTTGCTTTCACTTACTAAACGTTGTTTGGGACCCCATGTTGCATGGTGATTCTTTATCCATCTGATGCCTACTATCATCCCTCTGAATTTGTCGGTCGAATTCGGCAACAGACTGTAAAATAGTTATAGAAATTTTAAAACTTAAATTTTGATTTTTTGTGTTCTTAATAATGAACATTGAAATGCAAGGTCATGAAATTCCTACTTCTATGTCTTTATTTATTTATTTATTATAATTATTATTTTATTTTACGAAACTATTAAAATTTGCACGAATTTAATTAATTAATCCCTTTTGACACGCATCGTAAAAAATAGATTCTTTCATATAAGATTTGCTCTTTTTAATTGATTACTGTAAAATAGAGTGATGATTGATTGTTCAACAATGATAATCATAAGCTAATTATAAAATGTATGTATGATATGTATATATGTATTCTGTATGGCAGAATTACTTTACGATGCTAATGTTATTATTATTTAACATTATAATGCTAAATAAATTTTGTTTCTCTTTTTAGCAATGCCTGTTCCTTCAGGAGGTATACATTTTCATCTTTTTTTTATTCTAAAGAAATGCAATTTAATATTCAAGTCAAAATATCAAACAATATTGTATGTTTCTGTACGATGACCCTTAAAAATCATTGGACAAAGAATGGATTAGATCAGAACTGATCTTAAAAGATTAGAGCGCGATCCATACGAGTACAATAAGAACAAATTCTCTATTGAGAAATTGTTCCTGATAATAAAACGCCGTGTTCTGCTAAGTAGAATAAGTCCCAATGTGCTCAAAAACGTGTTTTCAACAGATTTTTCTTTTGACTTTTCACTGGAGTGGAAAAAAATTACGCATCATGATTCAAGAGAGCTCTATTCTCTCTGGATCACCATTGGTATTCTAGGAAGAGCCCTGGTGGGGCTCTTCTTTTCAGGGGTAACAAATATCAGTAGCTTGCCTCTCTCTTTTTGCCAGTGTGCACTTGAGGTCTCTGTCCTTTGAGCAAAGACAGAAAGTTTTAAAGATTTGTACTAAATGTAAGTCTGCTCAGGCTATTTTAATTTGCATGGATTTTAAACTGGACGAGATGTTTTCCAAACCTCTATTGTTTTTAGATTTTCTGGAAGTTTTTGGACTTATGGAGTTGGTTTGACATTGTCATACCAACTACGGATCAGTAACAACAACAACAGAGAGAAGCTCTGAATAATTATTGTAAATTATAAAATTTTATCAGGAACAGTGGAATCTATAGTTGCAATTCACTAAGTACTAGAAATCTGAGGAATTATTATGCAGATAAAATGTTTGCATTTTAATACAACTTAAGTAAACAAATAGAAGACATGTGTCTTTATTGAACAGAAAATATACGAAGAAAAATTCAAAGATGATCTCCATGTTTAAATATTTCACTTCCCTACAATCTGATCAACAATTTTTGTTAAGTGTTCAGTTTCTCTCAAAAGTTTAATTAAATTTTTTCGATTAATTTGTTTTAAATATTTCTGATCTTAAGCTATAAATGTTCAGTATTTTTCCTATTTCCATCATTCATTGTTTATAAATTATCCAGTGGTTGCAAATGATGGCATGATATATATTTTTTTCTCAAATTTTCTTCCTCATTAAAACTGATGGTTAAATAAGGAAGAGAATTTGAAGAAACATCCCACACCAGAAAGAGGACGTTTGGCTCCGATGATTTAATGTGCACCAGTCTCACTTACATGAAGGTTCTTTAGTAAAATCGGGTCTCGAACCTGAAACCCTCCGATTCCGATAAACTACATATAAATTTTAATCATAAATAAGATTAAGTAGACGAAAGTCTTTGCATGCACTCTTATAGTATTAGCTATGGAAAGGTAAAGCTAATTTAAATATTTCTCTTTTAGGTGTAAGAGGAGGAATAGAAGGTAAGTTTCTGTTCATAAATCACCTCTTTCTTATTCAAAATGAATGCACTATTAGCATGCAAAAATTTTACAGTTGTAATATACAGGGTGATTATAAAGAAAAAAAACTTCCCCTATACATGGAACCGTACTATCATATCGTTCATATGAATGGAATGAAATTTTCATTCAAGGTACAAGGTATGCACTCAAGAATCACATGAAAAATAATAGTTAAGCTCTAACGTTACGGTTATAGTTAACAAATTTCAGAATTTTTAAACGGCACCACCAACTTTTTAATTGGAATATTTTCTCCATAGCAAAAAAACAATAAATAGCGTTGGAACGGTATCTGTAGCACGAAATCACCAGCGCTAGACAGGTTAAAAAAACAACAACTGTGGTATAATTAACAGAGAAGTGAAGTTCAACAGATTATTTTCAGCATGGCACGTGCCTTGGTCCTCGGTACCATCTGCCGCATGCAAAATGTCATCGTTACTGAAATAGGTCAAATAGACATTTTATTATGAAATACAATAAAATGGGTTTTTTTTTGTTGTTTCTCTTTTATTGGCTATTTTATTTTTTCTTCTGTCTTATTTTCTAGTCCCTCTAGCGTTGGTGATTTTCACGCTACAGATATTATTCCAACTGTTCCTTTTAATAATGTAATTTCTATTCTTCTCTTTTAGTTAAGGAGGTAGAATAGACGGCAGGAAAATATTCTTATTTAAAATGGTTCACAATATGCATATAGAAAATTAATAACAAAGTTCTACATTAATTTTTAATAAACTAATTTGTACATTTTTCTTTTAGGCTTAGGAAGGGGAATAGACGGTATGATCCGGTTTATATTTATTTATTTATTGAAGGAATGATTTAATATTTCAATTCAACCGTCTGATTGCAACGCTGTATTTTAATTTCTCAAAAATATTATGTTTAATTATTTCTTGAAAATTATAATGGCACATTACTGTACAAAATTTATTATTAAGTCTTTGCAAAATAAATTGAAATAAATGTACATTAAAGAATTAAAATAAGAAAGAATGAAAACTGAGGATAATAGATTTTGTATTGTATGTGAAGAAAGTGAGAAAGAGGATTAAATGACACAAACCACAAAATGTTATGCATTGTGTGGTGAAATGAAAATGAAAATCCAAACATGAATTTTTCCCTTTGATTATGCCTAAAGAAATTGATAACCAAAATGGAAAAACACCGATTTCTTTAACTGATCCAATGCCAGATTTTCTTATTCTGTATTTACTGTTTTGAAGTGCATATAAATATAAATTGATTGAATAATATATTGATATAAATATTAAAATGATGTACCTTAAAACGATTTCAGGGATCTAAATTCATGAACCTTATATTTATAGCCTTTTATTTAAAATCTTAACAAATATGGAATTAAAAATATTAATAATATTCTAATTTACGAATTATTTAATAATTCTTAAATAATTCTGTAATAAACGGATTTAAATAAAACATTGTTTTTATAACTTGCTCATGAATTAAAAATTTTTATCAATTGTTTTTTCAGGTCTTGGATTATGGGGTATGAGAACTTCACCTTTTCTTAATTATTACACATTTATTTTATTAAAAAATCTGCAAGAGAAACTATTAGGGGACCCATTATTGTCAAAAACAAGTCGTAATGACATAAGAATGCATGATGGGAAATAGCATCCTGTGGGATTTTATTAGAGTACATAAAAATATAGAAATGACAACCACGGGTGAAAACTCTTTCTTCCCCAACAACTGGTGAAACTCTCCAAAAGTTTAGCCAAATTCTTCATTTGGCAGTATTTTATACACGAGGAACAAGTGTTCATGTTTAGCATAACAAAATTACCTGATGCTTTTAACATTCACAGTTATTCACGTTTAACAAATTCAGAAAGATTGATGAAATTTCTTGAAAACTTCGTGCACATTTAATGCAATCATTTAGATTCTTGCGATGAAACTAGCATATCCGCCAAGTTAGAATTCGTAAATTGTTGCATGCTTTCCATTCGCAGTCTGGTTGATTTATTGATTTAATGGAATTTATTGGGGCAAAATTAATTCTTGATTATGCTGCACAAATGTGAATTAAAATTTTATTTTATAAACTTTTAGATAAAACCTTGTCATCTGTCATGACTTGTGATCTTTTATAATATGCGGTATAAAGCTGTAAGAAAATTTGGTACTTTTCCGTTAGCCGGGCTCAAATATCGCCAATTGTGAACCAAACTCGAATTTGGCATAAGAAATTTGGCGGAATTCTACATTATTTGGCGATTTTTTGCTGGAGCCCGGCTAACGGATTGTGAACCAAACGCGAATTTGGCGTTAGAAATTTGGCGGAATTCTACATTATTTGGCGTTTTTTTCGCTTGCGGACGGAACGCCTGCTAACGGAAAAGTACCGAAAATTTTAAAATAGAATTATTAACCAATTACTTAAGAAATAAAAAAAAGATGTGGATAATTAACTTTGTGAAGAATGTCTGTTTAAATGATCGAGGAAGACTGAAAGCACCGGATTGCATTGTGAAATAAATTGTGGGCAATCAATTAGAATGCGATTAGTGGGCATTGGCATATGTATAACAGATTTCTACTATGTATGCAATTTGAACTTTAAGCCATTGCTGTTGAAATCTAATTACACCAATACCAAACAGTGTCTTTCAGCTAATTCTATAGGCTCATTTTCATGACTTTCCTTTGTGATATTGACTTTTTTTTTTTTTTTTTGCACTTTTACCTTTTACCTGGTTTGTTGATAAGTGAAAATCCACGTAATGTAGGTTTATAATATAAATCTTCTAATGAAATTTCTTTGATGTTGGGTTCATGTCGTACTTTTTCCTCACAGCTTCATTGCAATCTGTTCGTTGAATTTCGAAAATCCCTGGAGTAATTGTAGGATAACACACAAATCTTTAATCAAATTTAAGCATGCAATTTTTCAATTAATTTTTCTTTATGGTATTAAATTGTTGTTGTATTTCTTTCTTCCTTTTCCTTCCATTTTTTTCATTGAATTTTGAATGTGTCTGAATAATTGTATGCAATTATTTCAATTATCTTTTCTTTATGGTATTGAATTGTTGTTGTGTTTCTTCATTCTTTTTCCCTTCCACTTTGTCCATTGAATTTTGAATATCCCTGAATAATTGTAGATTTAACAAGCTATTTTGATTATCTTTTCTTTATGGTATCGAGTTGTTATTGCGTTCATTCCTCCCTTTTACTTTCCACTTTGTTCTTTGAATTTGCCGAATTCCTGGATAATTGTAGATATAAAATGCAATTATTTTAATTATATATATATATATATATATATATATATATATATTTTATAATATTGAATTGTTGTTGTATTTTTTCCCTTCCTTTTCCTTTCAATTTTGTTCACTGAATTTTGAAATTCATGTGCAGTACTATATTTAAAATACAAATCTTGTAATTAAGCTTAGTTTGTTATAATGATTAATTGTTGTGTTTCGTATTTTTTGCTTCCTTCTAGTTTTCCTGTTGAATTTTGAAATTCCTTGTTTAATATCAGATATAATACAGAATTCTTTTAATGGGTATTTCTTAATGATAATGACTTGTTGTGTTTTTCCCTGGCTGTTTCTTTTTAGTTTGAAATTAATTGAATTGAACAGGTTGAATTTTGAATTATCTTTTGTACTGTTAAATTTATTACGTAAGTCTTCTTATAACATTTTAAAGAGTTGTCCTTGAGCGAATTTATTTAATATCCTTTATTTTTAATATATTTTTAGATTTGGATGGTGAAGTTGGTGGTATGTTCTTTACTTTAATTAATTAATTTATTTTGCAAAGATGGTAAATGTGTTAGATTAAGATTTTTTTCTTCAAATATGTCGCATAAATTGTTATAAAATATGTTTCTTTTATTTTAATTTCCTTCTCTGTTTCCTTTCTTTAATGCCTGCCCACAAACTGCCATATGTAGGCCTGCATATGGAAAAAAAAAACGGTGTGGAAAAACGGTGTAACTTCTATAACTAACGGTGTAATAAAATACTTCTATTTATATATGAAATATAATATACATAAAACATTATAGCATAATAAAATCTATTTATAAAAACGACTCTTAATAGTCTCTTAATAGGAATGCATAAATGGTTGGACATGTTTTGTTAAAATTTTCAATAAAATATTAAAACACTGATAAAGGCTAATAGCATATCTCAAACTGATTTGGAACCAGAAAGTAGGGGTTTAATAAGTGTTTGTAGGGGCTTCGGGTAGACCCAATCATAGTTAAAATTTTTGAAAATGCAACTGAAATTTGAAGAAAACGGATTGTTTGTGCATCTTGGAAGAGGATGTTTCTGCAGAGGTACTTGAGAAGATCTGCAAACTTTCTGTTTCAGATTTTTCCCTGATTGAATGATTGTGGATTTAATGCTAGAACGTCCGTCGGTGCCGATTGGACACCGGGGCCTGTTTAGTTTGTTTTCCTTTCCGTATTTTATCAGGGAATCAGAAAATGTTTCTTAACTTTTAATTATTTTGCAACTAAATATACCTAGAACGTCCGCTGGTGTCGTTTCGACATAAAGGTAATTTATCATTACAAATAGCTGTCGTTCACCAAACGATAGTTCACTAAGTAAAACAAGCTTCCCAAACAACAAAAAACAAGCTATCACACATTTGTTTGACCTTGAATGCAGTGTTATTGGGTTCACATCGAAAATGAACCAATTATTCTAAATGTTTCGTTACACAGCATTTGCTTATCTGCTCAAAAATTTTTAATTCAATTTTCGAACCTTGTGCGAAGCAGACACCCTGAAACGATGGCTGGTAGAAAAGGTATAAGCTCTGATGAAATTGCTAATTTTTTTGCTAGAGCTTTCTGAAAATGACTCGGATGGTGGTGATCTGTCTTGTTCTAATTTAGATTCCGATGAAGACATGCTGTGAAAGTGAATGATTTGTTTTGTTATAGTTAGTTTTTTGTGATATAAAGCGTCATAATATATGATAATTATATGAAATAATATTAAAAAGTCTTAAAAATAAACCATACTGAACAGTAGTCCAGCAGTTACTTAGTTATTACAATTAGTTTACATATTTTATATCGCGTGTCAGACATTTAAGGGTAATCGAAATCCCGGACGTTCTAGTGTTAATAATAGTATTGTAACATGCTCAAATTCTTTAAAAGCTTTCTTTGTATAGTACTGTTTGAAATTATTAGCTTGATATTTTGGGCCAATATATGCAATATCTTTTATGAGAAAGTAAAAAAAAACCAACATATTTTTTGAAATGCTTAAGAAATATTTCTTAATTTTTTCAGATATCTACGATGACATGGAAGGTATACTTCATAGGCTTAATGTTTATTATTTTTTTCTGTTATCCAAATAGAATTAATTGTTTTTAATTAAAATCCATTTCTCAATTTAAATTTTATGATTTCATGATAAATTTGCAAACATATTCAGTATCTAAATGAATTTCTTAAATTTCTTATTTAGATGACACTGGTAAAATAGGAGGTGAGTTTTTAAGAAATAACATTTTTTTTCTCTTTATTAGACGAAATGATTTGATAATGATTATAAAAATTACCACATTATCAATATGAATTATTATTTTACTTACACTCTTACAATTAGTAAATGCCTTTTAATACACGAAGAAATTAATTTGGATACATTCAAACTCTAACTGTGAAGCACATCTTATTATAAGCTCTTATTAATAGTATTTTCTAAATTTAAAGCTTCTAAAATGGCATAAAGTATCTAATCAAGATCGAACGAGTGGCGTTTTAACTTGGATGCAGGGATTAAACTTTGCTTCACCGGATTTAAAACTTGAAAAATGATTCTACCAAAGTCCAATCTGGTTCATTTTTAATCTGACGTCGAAAATCTAAAGAACTCCTGCTTGTAAAGCGTGGAAGTTTGGGAAAGGAATGTGGACTCAGATTCCACCCTCTTTAGTCGACCAATGTTTAGAATCGGGAAAGCCGGGATAGGCTGGTTGGTAGGGCGTTCGATTCGCATCCCTTGGGTTGTCAGTTCCAACCCGGCTGGCCGAAGACTCTCCGTTTATGTAGTGGCTGGTGTACGTATAAATATATCGTTACCACAAAGTCCTCCATGTCGAGACAATACCACTGGAGGTACTGGTACAGAGATGATCATTCTCAGATTCAAGTCTAAATTACTATCTGTGAATGAAATGCATGAATGAGCCCCGTGAAAAGGATTGTGATGTGTGAGTAGCTAAGTCATACTTTTGGCCGTATATAGCGCTACATAAATAAGAGACGCTCTCTCGGCTTAAAATCACTGCATTTGTCAGCGGGCTTGTCTATGACAAGCGCCATAAGAAACAACAACAGCAGTAGAATTGCGAGATTTATTCAAATAAGAGCTAATGTTACTTCAAATTAGATTTTAATTTAACAAAACTAATTTTGCTTTTGACAAGCCTTGCCTTAATTTATCTATGAGAAAATAGTTCATATGTATAGTAAATAAGGAACATGAGATGATGTACAACATTTTGTAGAAGGATAATTAGGGGAGGTAAAAATTTAGTCAGCGAAGAATACTCAGATAGAGTAACAATAATATGCTTCATAAAGTTTTCTTCCATTGTTATTGCCATTTATTATCTAAGAGGTACTACAAAATTGGTGAAAAATAGGTAATTTTCTAATTCAGATCGAAAAACTTATTAATTACATAATTTAAATTATTATGAGAAAAATAATTTTAATTTACGAATTACTTGAAGAAACAGCTTATATTTTATTTTAATTTAAGAATTCCTATATTAATCTACTTAATAATTTCCAGGCCTTGGCATTAGAGGTATGATATTCATTAAATTATAATAATGGCACTGCTTACTGCTTGATAATTATATGCACTGTATTGCTTAAAAATGATTTGTTTCATTAATGAATATATGTTCCTTAATATTCTTCTGTAAATCCATTTGTAATGTTCTCGTTATAAGAGTCGAAAGTGGCATAAGTTACATCCGGTGTTAGGAAACCTATATTTTTATGTAAAATTAACACAATCCAGTCAAAGAAAAATAATTTTTTCAAACTCTGCTTTGGCACAATCTACTTATATAATAATAGTACAATGAATCATGTAAAATATATTTATGCAGGCCCAAATTTGTACTCTATTCTTAAGATAATTGATGTTCTATTTAGATATTAATAAGTAATTTTTAAAATAGTATGGAATTTCCTACAATGCTCATTCGAACAACGTGGAGGAAAAATCAAATCTAGTTCTCTTTAAAGTGATAGGCAGATCTGTATTTTGCATAAGTTAAAATTAACATTTTAAAATAGTTTTTCATTTGATGCTTATAGAAGCAAAATAATAGCTTAAAAGAAATGAGTTAAAAATAGATGTTTTAACATAGAAACACAATCAAAAGTGTAAGGAGAAAATATTTCCAATCAAATTTTTAATTAGAGACAGTTTTTATAAATTTGAAATAAATTGATTTGCAAAAAGAGTTGATTCGTATGCAATTAATAAATTGATTTGCCCAAAATGTTGATTTGTATGCAGTTAATAAATTGATTTGTGTGCAATTAAATAATATCTCTTCTCACTAGCATTTTATCAATATAAGGGCACTTTTAGGGGCATAAATTCTTTCTCAATTGTGTGTCCCTACGATGTGATTTCTTACCTTCGCGTGCTATATAGAGCTGCAACGTATCCAAATGTATGAAATTATAAATTTTTTTGTTTATTTAATATGATTTAAAAGTAAAAATCTTAAAAGCTTTGTGCTTTATTAGTAATATTTCCTTGTTAAATAATTTTGAAAATCAAGTTATAACTAATTAAAAATATTTTTTGTATTTATATATATATCATGTCTAAAATATGCATATATAGTAAATTAAATCTATTAAAAGCTTAATAACAAAGGAATATCATTTTTGCATGCTTAGATGGACTCGGTCTTGTTGGTAAGTGCATTATATGTTAACTTAAAGCATCTTCAATACATCTTAAAGCATCTTTAATACATCTTAACTTAAAGCATCTTTAATACATCTTAACTTAAAGCATCTTTAATACATCTTAAAGCATCTTTAATACATCTTAACTTAAAGCATCTTTAATACATCTTAAAGCATCTTTAATACATCTTAACTTAAAGCATCTTTAATACATCTTAACTTAAAGCATCTTTAATACATCTTAACTTAAAGCATCTTTAATACATCTTAACTTAAAGCATCTTCAATACATCTTAACTTAAAGCATCTTCAATACATCTTAACTTAAAGCATCTTCAATACATCTTAACTTAAAGCATCTTTAATACATCTTAAATTAAAGCATCTTCAATACATCTTAACTTAAAGCATCTTCAATACATCTTAACTTAAAGCATCTTTAATACATCTTAACTTAAAGTATCTTTAATACATCTTAACTTAAAGCATCTTCAATACATCTTAAAGCATCTTCAATACATCTTAAAGCATCTTTAATACATCCTAACTTAAAGCATCTTCAATACATCTTAACTTAAAGCATCTTCAATACATCTTAACTTAAAGCATCTTTAATACATCTTAACTTAAAGCATCTTCAATGTTTAAGTGTAAAATGCAGCAATCGTATATTGATTCAATCGCATATACTATAATTATGTAGAAGAATTCATGCTATATACTGCAGATCATGAGCGCAGCTTAAACTTATTTTGAGGAGCATTGTGATTCATTTCAATCTATATTTGGAATACATTCCTCAAGGGTATTTCAGTTCTGGGGACAAGAAGCTTCCGGTATGGTGCTATTTCTCTTCGCCTTGGTGGTACAAAATTTGTGTGGGGTTGACTACCTCCTACCGATGATGGGTCATACCTTCTTCAGAGGGATTGTATCATGGACAGTGATGCTATTAGGATTCAACCATAATTCCCGCCTGTGTTATCACTGTATCCCGGTTATACGGATTCATCCGCGTGCCTCAGAGAGATTCGGAGTAATCGATTGTGATTATCCTGCATTTGCAATGCAAAAGGGGAAAGTACGATATAATACAATGACTAATTTTATAATATTCCCATTTCAGACAGTGTTCCTCTGAAAAATTAAGCGGATTTTGAAGCTATATTGCGAAGTTCATAAATTTTCATAATGAATTTTATAACGAAAGAAATTTCTATAGGTAGGAGATTATTGTCACTTCTTTCGATTTAATTGCCCTGAACAGCTATTCAATTTTATTATAGTCTGTGCATTTTCAATAGGCGGTTGAAGGTTACATTTTCTACATCGTTACTGGTTGTCTTGTACTAGTAACGCTGTAGAAAATGTGACCTTGAACCTCCTACAGAAAATATACAGACTTCAGAAAAGAATAAAATACTGATTGTAAGTTTACTTTACCGAATTCCTCCATTACCGTCGCTATTGTATTTCTTCAGAACTTGCGAATAGTTGACTCTTCAACAAATTATCCATTCGAGGAAAAATTAACAAATGACAAGATTAAGGATATTAATTTGATAGAATCTAATTTAAAGTAATGCTTACAAAGGGGTTTATCATGATGAATTCTTAACATGAAACTTTTAACGGATCACGCATGAATTCGCTTTTCCACGATTTTAGATTTTGAATGCTTGTAATCAGCTTGCACATGCTATGGGCATTTGAACTAAAAGAAACATGTTCTGATAAATTGTTTATGCGATACTTTTCTTTTTTAGAGAGAAAAGGGATATTTTATTACCTTTGGAAAACATATTAAAAATTCTGGTATTTTTTTTAGTTCAGAAATATATATCAAATACTGTATCTTTAGGAATGTATCTAAGGAAAAGTTGTACTTTCATGTTCTCTTTGACTTGAATTAGACAGCACTGACTCATTATTTTGCAATTCTGATTTGCGTATTGATCATATTCATCCTTTATGGTGCGATTTTTCAAGACTTTTATAAATGTTTCTGACTATTAATCAATCCTTTATTCACGCAATTAGGAGATTGGAAATTTACATCTCTCATGTATTTGTTTGTCATTATAATATTAATAATTTTGTATGAATTATTAAAAATATCTATGGTGTGGATTCCACGTGGGCACCTAGTAATTGAGGATGAGACGTTTTCGGTATGGAGGTTGGTTCTGGCTACCCTGGTGGTTACACAAAAGGATTGGGGACTGGATCCTCCCATCGATGATGGGACGTACCACCCAATGGAAGGGTTGTATCGTGACCTGTGATAGCCCTTAGGACGGGCTTTACCGCCAGTGTTGCTGTTGCGGAGGGGTCAATCATTCATATTTTTCCGCGTTTCTTCTGGCTGGTCGGAGTAGCCAGTTTTAGGTTTTAGGTTACCTATGTTGTGAAAAAAAATTTATTTTCCCACTGCATCAATATTAAACAGTTTGGAAATAACAAAATCCCTAACGGATTGAATGTTATATGTTTTAGACAAGGTTACTCAAATTTTAGCTTTTCTCATACAATTTGGTGTTTCTGAAAAGTGCAAAGATATTAATTTTGATTTCTTGCCTTATGGCAAGCTGCATGTTTAAATCAGCTAAATTGGAATAAAATAGAATATTTCAATGCATCTCAATGGATAGTGATAATATATATTATTTCAGATGAAATATTTATTTTACAAATATATTTTCCTGATAAATAAATTTTTAATAATTCAAATAAATTTATTTTTTGTAGGGAATGGCAGTTTAGTAGGAGGTAAGGCATATAGTTTTTTGTAATATTGTAATATTATAAGGATATATTATATTGTAGCGCATGTTAAAGGAGAATAATGGATGTTTCTATATTAAACACTGCTGTCATTACGAATTTCACTCTGAATATCTAAAAAATAACTACCAATATGAACTACCTTGTTAATATTTAAACAGAGAAATGGCATCACTAAATATATATGTAAATATATGTATACCAATCCGACATTATCAACTGACATTATCAATTACAAACTGATAATTTAGTTGGATTATTTAACGGTTGCGGAAATATTAAACAGTAATATTTCCCAAACTGTAAATTGTTATATAAATTTTTTAAACTGCATACAGTTTTTTATGTAATAAATCTATAAAGATAATTAAAATTCTAATTTTTTTTTTGTATCCAGGTGTTCTAGGTGGAATGAAAAGTATGTATTTTTTCCTTGAGATATTAGAATTTATTCATTAGTGATTCCCGATATTGAAAATATTTTTGAATACCAGCCGAAGAGCTCTCACTTTTACTATTTTCCCCACTTACAGTTGAGAAAATGTTTATTTGTATACTTCAATTTTGGAATATTATAGCAAAATAAAATAAGGTAACTAAGTTAAAATTGCAGAAATATATTCTAGTGAGGTAAAATAATAATAAAATATCAAAAAAAAAAAAAAAAAAACCCAAAAAAAAATCACATAAACTTTAGTTGATTAATGAATAAAACTTTATAAAAACTATACAAAAAGAGTATTTGTACACTTACTTAGGAACAAATTTTAAACATAATTATAATTATTTTATAGATATTTTATTTTATATTATTTTATAGTATGCATTCCATTGGCTTTGAAAATTGCATAAAGGCGTCTTGGCATTGATTCTATTAACTTTTTAGTGGTTTCTTGATCCATTTCTCCCCAAGCTTCCATGAGTGCTTCTTTCAAACTATTTTTACTTGTAATATTTTTTTCAGACTTGAGCATCCAATAGCATCCACAAATTTTCAATTGGATTTATATCCGGGGATTGTGGTGGTGTTTCAAGGCGTCTTGGAGCATTATAAAGCAACCATGTTTTAGTAACTATCCCAGTGTGTTTTGGATCGTTATCTTGTTCGAATAAGAAAGTGTCACCGATACCGAATTTTCTAGCACTGTCTAATAAGTTATGCCGCGACACATCAATGTAACCTAAAGCTGTCATTTTTGTGTCAATAAAGTGTAATTTTCCAACAAAGCCATGAGCTACACAGCCCCAAACCATCACATTTTCACCACCATGTTTCAGGGTCTGAAGTACATTTTTACTATCAAGGGCTGTTTTATTTTTTCGCCAGATTTTTCGGATGCTAGGGGGTGAACAAATTTCAAACTTACTCTCATCTGAAAAAATAACCTTTTTTCAGAAGTCCATCGGTTTGTCTTTGTATTTCATAGCAAATTCTAGACGCTTCTTTCTATTTACTACAGAGATCATTGGTTTTTTTTCTCGGAGTTCAGTCTTTTAAACCAGCACTATGTAACACATTTCTTATTGTTTGAGCGGTCACTCTAATGTTAGAAGATGTGAGAAGGTCATCTGCAATTTTCTGAGCAGAAATTTGTGGTTTTCTAATAGCTGCTTTAACAATACTTCGTTTATTTCTTGAAGTTAATTTACTCGGGCGGCCTGGCCTGCGTTCATTTTCAACGCGTCTAGTATTTTTATATTTTCTTACGATGTAACCAATAGTTGTAAAGGGTAACTTACCATCTTTTGAATTTCGCGATAAGATTTTCCATTTTTATTAAAGTAAACAATATGAGTTCTCATGTCTCAAGAGACTTCTTTTGATTTCTTGGCCATTTCTCAACGTTTCTCTGCAAGTGACCTTCACTTTTAAAAAAGATAACCTTCAATGTTTAAAAAATACAAACTATCCAAAAAATTAACTATAATGTGAAAAATTACATGAAATGATAGTAATACTTACCGGAGATATAGGTGTATAAATATACTTTTTGCAAGAAATTTTCCAAGTTTGTAAGATTTAGATTTTATTTACAGTTATTTCAAAATATTTTTTCTCGTCTACTTAGAAATAAACAACAAACTCACGCTCATACGTCGCAATGAATAAAATAGCTGTTTATATGTTTCTAAAACTTAAAAAAAAAGTGGTGTACAAATAATCATTTTGCCTACTGTATGTAATGTTTTTAAAAATGCAAAAAGTTGCAAAATAATAATAATAATAAACTCAAAAATTTCACTAATTTGGCTGAAATTGGTGAGAAATTCTAAACTGCGAATTCCAAACTCAAAATAGCTGTTTGGAAACAATATAATCAATCGATCAAAATGAAAAAATAACTTATAAAAGTTTTCGAAATTTTACTTTTTCACCAGAATACTCTTTAATGATTTTTCTGGCGTTTTCTCAAATTGCTGTGATATTTTTGAAAAAGCCATCTTATATTTTGGTATCGTTGACATGTGTAGAGGAATCGGTACATAAATGTGTATCGTTAGTGAATTTCAATGAGATACAATTTTTGATATCCACTCTTTCAGTAATAATATAGGATATGATCATAGAATAGCGGAAAAATAATGCATTCACTTTGAATTTATGATATTTGATTGATCAGATATACAATTTCACGGAGAATTACAAAGTTTGTGGGAAAATGGTAATCCTATTTTCTTCGTCAACCTAGAGAGGTAACTTCCTTATGATACGGACGCAAATACATATCATGTGGTTGAATTTCCTCTAACATCCGGATATATACAATTTTGAAGCAAAGATCAAGCGTTAAATCTCGTCCATTAAGGATTTTTGTGATTTTGATTTCCTAATTTTAAGAATTTTTAATTGGAGAATAAAAAAGATTTTAGTGGTTCAATGTAACGCCAGTCATCTTCTAGAACTATGAATTTGACAGTTCCCTTGACAAAAAGAAATATAATTTAAATACGTCTTGTTCTATCAATACCGGATAAATTAATTCATTCTTATGCTTTTTATACTTTTAATGCATCTGTAATTTCCTTCAAGATTTAGAAATGTCATGTTTCCTACCTCCTTTAAAAGTTGTAATATGGGATTTTGATTATTATTTATACTTTTAAAGAAAGTATTTTGAAAATAAAACATATTCCTGTAATTCTTTTTTAGGTAATGGCAGTTTATTAGGTAATCCAAATTCATTTCTAAATATTTTTCTTTTATTATCTCTATGTTTGGAATATATTTAATAATTCAAATATTTAAAAGCATTTCTATGAGCCTACAATCGAATTATCAATTGGAATAGTTCTTAACTTATATATATTTGAAATATAAGTATTTTTAATCCTTTAAAGGGACATTTTTTTCTAGTCATATTATGTTTAAATGTTTTTAGGCTTGAAATTAGAATAAGGAAAGGGATTCATTTAGCTTATTAGATAAATTTAATTTGATTCATTAATTAATTTGGTTAATTAATATTTAAGTAACAAATCAAGATACATCATTTTGTGTGAGATAAAGAAGTGAAGCATTTAAGTTTCTGTCTTTCTAAAAAAATTTGTCAGAACTTAAGCCAACCTACATAATTTCATACAAAGATTGATAAATTTGGTGGGAAGCATACTTCCCACGGCATTAGAAAGGGTTAAAGAAGTACATATAAGCTGATGGATGTTTACAAAAAGATTTCAAGGAAAAAATTTTATTTTTTTCTCAAAAAACATTTGTTT
Source organism: Argiope bruennichi (assembly GCF_947563725.1). Classification (NCBI taxonomy): domain Eukaryota; kingdom Metazoa; phylum Arthropoda; class Arachnida; order Araneae; family Araneidae; genus Argiope; species Argiope bruennichi. The sequence goes on from NC_079156.1 coordinate 114,828,200, forward strand.
TATATTTTGTTAATTCTTAAATCATATAACTTAACAATGTTTTACTTGAAATACGTTTAGAATATATATTTTTTAAAAAATGTATTCAACATATACAGAATAGAATTCCAAAAAAGTAATAATTGCATTCTTCTAACGTTTCTTAATGATTTAATTTTTATAAACAATATTTTATCTTTGCGTGTATTTTTAATAGATATTTGAGAAAAAAATATATTACTTAAAAAAATTTTTTTGTAGTTCCCGGTGCTCTTGGTGTATTGAAAAGTAAGTCATTTATGTAAATTTCTTTGCTTAAAATTATTATTGATAGTTATAAAATAGCAGCAGCCGAAATAAAATTCACTAATATCTTTAAATGTTTAAATACCTTCAACCAATCAAATATATCTACAGATGAAATGAATACAAATAATTTATAAAAATAATAGTTACTTAATCTAGTAAGAAAAAAAAGGCAGAATTTTCCTTCCAAAAATCATCTCTTTGCAAAGAATAATATTTAATTGAACTGTAGTTCTATTAGATTGCAAACGATAATTAAAAAGTGAAAATGTATTCTGATAGGAAATATACGTTTAATTTTCAAATATAAAAAATGAAAAAAAAAATTCGTTTAAGCTGGAAAGAGAATTAAATTTTTCTACAATAGGAAACAAAAATTGTTAGCGAATTTTAAAAAAAAATCTTCAAATGATATCGACAAGTTTTGACACTAAGCAATTTGCTCTGTAGAAAATATTTGTGAAATTATTTTCACAAACTATTACCCGTATATTTTACAATTTCTGAATTATTTTCTGTATTTTTAATTACAGGCGACTTTCATATGTATATATATTATAATCTGCTCGAAAGTTTCAGAAAAAGAATTAGAAATCTTCATAAGATTTAAGATGAAATACACTATTTCTCTTTCTTTTGATTTTACTATTATCGATAGAATTATCAAAGAAGGAATTCAAAAATGCATAAATGATCCTTCTTAATATTGCAATAATGCCCATATATTTTATTCTATTCTATTTTTCTTTAAAGAATTAACCAAGATTTTTTATGATTTAAGATTTTAAACTATTTACAATGAAAAATGTTTGCGAATGGTAGCGAAGGTTTGAAAAAGTTTTTTCAATAATTGTTTCTTTCAAGTTTAATTGATTTTAAATGAGCTGTCATCTTTTCTCAGTTCGAAAATTGACAAATTCTTAATTAGGATTGCAATTTTACATGTATATTCGTGAAATAATAATGCTGTGTGTGTCTAATAACAGTTTAATAAATAATTTTTTAATATTTTCTCAGATAATGGCAGTTTAGTGAGAGGTAAGATTTCCCTCCCTTTTATTTTCTAATTATTCAAAGTAGTTTTAACCTTTTTCTTTCTGCAAAAAGGAAAAAGTATCGAATTATCAAACTTCAATAAAATTTGTAGGCGATTCATAATCTTAATAAGATATTTGTGAAATAACATGATTTACAAGCACTTTTAAGTTGCATTAAAGCACCTAATTCCTTTAAGTAGTTTATCTTTCTTTTTTAATTAAAAGGAGGCGCTCTTTATATTAACAGGACAAAGGGAAATAATAAGCACCCTTTTTACAAATGTAGCCATCGTGCATGTATATATGGGCTTAAGTTCGCTTATATTGGCTCAATATATTGATTATGTAGCATGGTATAATTTGGCATGTTTGTCAAAGACTAATGACTGAAGAATGGATAAAAAGTTATTTTTTTTATATTTACCTGATAAAATATTCAATCTAGGTTATTATTTTGTCGTTTCTTATATTTGAAAGTATATTATTTCAGTTTGAAATTTTAATAAACAAAACATTGAAGCTTTCAAGTATTTTAGAAATACAGTCCCCTCTGATAAGGAAAATTTCTAGCCTCATATTGGATTCATCCGAATTTTTGTAAATACTCTAAATTTTTCTTCATATATAATTAGATGGATGCTATTTTATTAATATTTAAGAATATGATTTATGGTAACTTCAGCTTACAGGTTGATCGAAATATAAATTAAAATCTGTTTTGGATTGTAGAATGCTCAAAATAAAATCAGAATCACTTAGGAATATACGATTTAAAGCATTGTCCAGATGAGCTAGATGATGCATAGAAATTCTAAAAAGACAAAGTAATAAAGAATGAAATTTCTTTATTTGGCTATCCAAGTTCACAATATATTACACAAATTCACTAGAAATAACAAGATCTGAAGTCTTACTAGAACACGAGTGAAAAACCGCTGAATTCTGAAAATGATGAGATCGGATTACTTTTTTATGAGAATTTGGCCTTTTTCTATGTTTCCTTAAACTATTTCCATGTTGAATTTTGAAATACTTTATATCAATTCAAATTATGAGTATACTAGTTTGGTTTCATATTGTTACAAATCTGTAATTTTGCTACCCGGCATGAATAGTATCATCGTGAGAAAGATCGTTGTAAGATCTGTGCTGAGCGGCTGCCGCGTCAATGACCTGAGAGCTTGGCTACCATTTGGCGACGAATTTGGCGAGTTTGGCTACTGAATGGATCATACTGGAAAGTTCGAGAAGTTTCACGATCCAGTAGGAACCAAGATACACTCAGATACGTCCTGATTGGTCTGAAGATTCTAGTCCCGCCTCCCGGAACTATAAAAGACGGACAATCTCAAGCTGCGAGGAAGTTGTGTAGATCGTCAGAAGTTGTGTGTGAGAGGAGTCGGAGTCGCCGACAAGTAAAAGATTTTAGAGGATTAGTCAGCAAGCAAGCTGCTGAACTAGCGATTAAATGCGCTGAGTTATTACGATTGATCGACGGTATTTTGTTGTAGAAAATTTTTTGTAACAATATAAAATGTTTCCTATATTAAGATGAATCTGATGAATTGGTCTAGTTAAATATATTGATCAATTATTTTAATTTTTTCCTCGAAATTACACATCTTTTTTCTATATTTGTTCACTAACTGATATTGTGAAAAATTGTTCTGTGATAAACCAATCTGCATTTACTTTTATCAGACACCCTTGGTGCATTGGGAGGTAAGTCATTTAATCATTCAAAATTTTAATCAAAAACAGATATACTTAACTTCCTCTAAAATGACTGGCATAAACAGATTTATAATAAATTTCACGCACTTCAACCAAAGATATACTCATGGCTGTCATTGCCTAGTTGAACCTTTGATCTAGTTTTATCAAAATTGCAAACTAGACATACTCATTTCTCCCATCAGCATCTGTTTGATTAGGCATTCTTATAGACTCATGTTATGTTTCCTCGAAGCTAATCATTTTTTATATATAAATCTTATCCTATTTTCATTAATTTGCTTTTTGATTTTCATTTTTTAAGTATAGATTCGTTCTATAGAATGATAGTTGTTACTTACGACTATAAGACGTTATTAGAGAATTTAAATGCATTGTGAACTAAGCCTTTCAATGAAACTAAGTCCTTTGATGTAACAGCACTGTTAGAATCCTGATTCCCTGAATGTAACATTATTTTTGGTGATATTCAGGGTGGTAATAATTAAAGTTCCACTTTCAAATGATCATAATAGGAAAACTACAGGATCAAATATTACTAAACTTGGTAATAGTTTAAAGAAGATAGTAGGAATTTCCTTTCTACCAAAAAAAAAAAAATCATAAACTTACCGCTAGGATAAAATTGCGCTATTTGCAATACTATTAAACAAATTAAGGCATGAAGACATTGGTTTGAAATGTGTTTAATAGTTTCTGAAACATGTTACAAAGCATATTCAGTGTGGCGTCTGCCATTTGTGAAAGTAAGTTAAATAGCATTACTGCATTCTCCACAGTAGCTCTTAGCATATCAGGAGGAATGTTATGCACATGTCGGTGTATCGTATTCTTTCAGTTCTCATAAATTGTTCAGATTATCACCATAAACAGTGCTTTTGAGATAACACACATTGAACATGCTTTGTAGCACGTTTCAGAATGATTAAACACATTTTAAACCGGTGTCTTCATGTCCTATTTAGATTAACAATATTGATACAGCGCTATTTCATCCCTAGTGGGGAGTTTTTGAACTTTTTTTAGGGGGCAGAAAAGAAAATACCATGACCTTCTTTAAATTATTGCGAAGTTTGATAACATTTGGTCCAGTAGTTTTTCTTTTATGACCATTTGAAAATGGAACTATAATTATAAGCACCCGGTATTTTAATTGATATAAATTCTTTCCTTGATATAATATTATAATGATACGAATTAATATAATATTATATAATTTACGTTTCAAATTTCCGTTACATTTTTAGTATTATTATTAAGTTTGATGGAGCTTAGACAAAAATGACTTTTGAGGTTTAAATAATTATAAAGGAAACTAAATCTTATGTAATATCTAAAGGACTTACATTAAGACAAATTTCAAAAGAATATTAATATATGAAATTTGTTTCTTCAAAAAACTTAATATCTTTAGAATATATTAAAAAATAACACGCGACCCAGTAAAAGGTGAATAATCTCACACTCATTCGTGGATTATTCTTCAAATTGTTCGATTTTGAGTATCATTTGCAATTTGATTGCGATATGGATTTCAGAACAAAAATAAATTAACTCTTTGCAGTAACATTGAATTCGCTTTTATCGTTTCGAATCGTCTTTTTCAAAACTAGTTTAATAAATGGGAAAATTCATTGACATAAAATATAGCAAATAATTTAGTAAAATTAAATACATGGCTTGGCTATTTAAACATTGCGCAAACCATTTACTTAAAAGTTTTTTGGAAACAGTATTTAATTTTTCCAAGATAGAACTAAAAATATTAAATAGTAATAAAACGAGTTAATACGAAAAATATTTAAATATATATTATTAAACTTTAAACAATATTTTCCTTGAAAATTAGCATTTTTATTGCTTTTTTTAAATAAAATATGTTCAAAAATGAAAGGTCCTATGCAATTTCCGATCAATATTTTTTATTGTATTATGATTCTTCATTGTGATTTTTTTCACATTTAAATGTCATTTAACCTCTGCTTAATAATTATGTGGATGCATGATAAGAATGAAAATCTAAATATCTGCGTATATATTTTCACTAATAAAATTCTTAAATTCTTTTTTCAAAAAAAAAAAAAAAATGTTGAAATATATTTATAGAAATAATCGTATTTTTATTTGAAACAATAACAAATTCTTTGATTAAAATCGTTTTCAGTTATTAGTGTTTTTGTTTATGCATTTAATAAAGACAACTCTGAAAGAAATATTTAGGATTACATTTGATTTTATTATTTTTCTTTTAGGTCTGAGAAGCGGAAATGCAAGTAAGTAAATAGTATTCTTTGATTTATATATTTTTATAAGCTTATTTTAATTATAAACTAATTCTATATCTGCATTAATATTACTCTTACACTCCACTTTCAGGTCTGATTGGTGGAATTAGAGGTAAGCATATATTTGTTCTTTGATTTGTATATAATACAAAATCAAACTACAGGGTGGTCAAAAAAAACTTCCCCTATGTATGAAACCCTAGCGGCCTATCCGCTCAACCAATCGAACCAAAATTTCAGACATGGTTGTTTGAAGGTATGCGCTTGAGATTGTGATGATTCTAAACAACACAGGGTTCACGGTTACGGTTACAGTGAGCGAATTTTGAAATTTTCGAATGGCAACACCCACTTTTTCCTTGCGCAAATTGTTCAGCGTGTTGAAAAACCACAAATGACGTTGGAACGATGTTATGCAGTTATGCAGATTCCTTCTTTCATGTTACGTTCGACATTGTTGTCCACAATCTTCCGAATGCAATGCGTTGTCACCTGCGAAGAAGGACACGTTAAAAACCTGTAATTATAACTTTCCATTCCAATAAAAACTTTTTTTCTCTTTTCTCTCTGTGTTGCCATCAGTCCTTTATAATGCTCTTCTTTGCATGCGCTTTACGGCTGCAATTTTTGTCACATGCTAATCGTTCCAACGCCATTTGGGGGTTTTCTATACGCTGATTAATTTGCGCAAGGAAAAAGTGTGTGCTGCCATTCGAAAATTTCAAAATTCACTCACTGTAACCGTAACCGTAAACCCTGTGTTGTTTAGAATCATCACAATCTCAAGCGCATACCTTCAAACAACCATGTCTGAAATTTTGGTTCGATTGGTTGAGCGGATAGGCCGCTAGGGTTTCATATATAGGGGAAGTTTTTTTTTGACCACCCTGTATTTAGGATTTATGGATAAGATTAATTGAAGTAACTGCAATTATTTTTCAGGTTTAACTGGTGGTAATGGAGGTAGAAAATCTTTCATTTTTTTATTTATAAATGATTAAAAATTCCCATATTTATTCAATATATTTAAATGGAAATATTATATTCAATTTCAGGTTTGATCAGAGGAAATGGAAGTAAGTTTTCCTATATTCTTTGGTGAAATGTATACTAGGGCATGCCAAACATTTTCTATATTTTTGGCATAAACCTTCTTACATTGTTCATATTGACTTCTATCATATGCTATAATTGCTTAATATAATATAATCATATATAATTGCTTAATATGTATTAATATAATTGCTTGATAATGTTATGAAATATTGATCCTGATTTCCTTATTTTTATTCCTCCTGTTTTAGTTTAATTTAGTTATATTCACATTCCATTTTAAAACAACAATAGCGGCATTTTAGGACATATCTTGTAATTTTAAACTGCTGTCATATGATTGGATCCCCTCTCCAAGCGTCAGTACTACACCAGCGAGAGGATATTTGTTTCCGACGCATTTATCATGCACTATACCCGCTTACACGACGATTCTTCGGTGAAATAGGATCTCGAGGCCACTGCGGGCAGCATTCTATTTCAAATAAATTTTGGCCAATTTATGAAAAGTTTCCACCAAATTTGAATAAAGAGCAGTGATTTTATTCCTCTAATTGGAGAGTGTCAGAAGTTCAAAAATTCATTGTAGGCGGTTGATAGACACAATATAGGGGAAATGTACTATCATGTAGAACTACGTTTTTGTGAATCGAAAAGTTTAAAAGTGGCCGAGACAAGTTAACACGTAGAGAGGGTGCAGGACAGTCATCAATCTCCAATGCAGACGAGAACATTCAACAACCTCAAGAGAATTTAAAAGTTGTTGCTGTTTCTAATGGCACTTGTCGTTGACAGGCCCACTGGCTTTAGAAGTCGGTGATTTTAAACCAAGGGTGCGTCTCTTATTTTTACAGTAGCGCCATCTAGAGCTAAGAGTACGACTTAGCTACACACACGTCACAACCCTTTTTACCGGGCGGTCTTCATTCATGTATTTCATTCACTCATCCACAGATCGTAATTTAGACCTGGATCAGAGAACGATCCCCCCTGATCCAACCCTGACTTTGTGACCGGGACAGATTTATACGTGCGCTAGCCACCACACACACACACACACACACACACACACACACACACACACACACACACACACACACACACACACACACACACACACACACACACACACACACACACACACACACACACACACACACACACACACACACACACACACACACACACACACACAGTCTTTGGCCGGCAGGGTTCAAAATCGCACCCCAAGGGACGCGATCCAACGCCCTACCAACCAGGCTATCCCGGTCCTTGAATTGAAAAGTGACCAAGCGAAACGAATGTAACGCTTGGTGAGAGTTCAGGATAGTTATCAACAATTTACGATGAATTTCTTAACATTTCACATCTGCCAGTTAGAGGAAATTGATCATTGTTGATTGTTTCGTTTTCGTGCAAACTTCTAATGGTGTGGTTGTGATCTGTCTGCAACAGAAGGAAGATAACTGACAGGATCACATTTTCATAGTATTATCTTCACAGTAAAACAATTAAACAAGCGAGGATAGAAGTCAGTGTGTCTAATGCGAAGAAAGTCATGCTTAAAATGTAAATAATTTTTTCACTTAATCTTGTAGTATTATAAAATGTATATTTATATACGACTCTTATGTTCTTTCTTTAGGTCTAACAGGTGGAAATGGAGGTAAAATTATTTTCTTTATTTCATTTATATATCTTTAAGCCTTGCAAATTATGTGAATTATGTAGACTTATGCGTGGATTCTTTTTCAGGTATTATCAAGGGAAATGGCGGTAAGTACATCTTAAATATCTGATTCACATACGTTTAAATATTGTAAATTAATTCAATTTTAAATACATATATGATGATTTTATTTTCCTCCTTCAGGTATTATTGATGGAAATGGAGGTAAAATTATTTTCATTAATTTGACGTAATAATCATTGATCATTATCTTGCACAAAATATTAAAGATTCTGATTTATTTCTTTCTTTCTTATAATTTATGTTTGTATAACTTCATTTCATACATGTATAATATTACAATTTCATTTCGAACATTTAATATCGAAGAAACCAGGCGACCGTTACGATAACAAATCAAATAATGTATTTAATCTGTTTAAAAATCAATTCCTCATAATATTGTCAAATAACATAAATAAGGTCTCAGACATCAATCTCTCATAACGTAGTCAAATAATGTAAATAAGGTAGGCAGACATGTCTCAAATGCTAATAAATGTTCAAATGCTAATGATCGGTAATCTGCTTTAATATCAATTTTTTCACCTATATATATATATATATATATATTTGCAATGTGATCGCCTGTTTTTAAATGAAGTGTGAACTTAAACGTTGAAAGAAATATAAGTACTTATATGGAATATTTATGTTTCTCTTTCAGGTATCAGGGGTGGAAATGGAGGTAAATATGTATTCAGTGTTTGATGTATATTTTTTATTAATAATAAAATCAAAATCAAAAGTGAGTATTGGTGTTCTGTTAAGACCATTGAACCAAAGGTAACCAAATGGTCCTATACAATGGCAAACATACGAGAATGGTATCTTACAAAATATGTTATTCTCCTGTGTATTCTGGAGACCCGCTACACATAAAAATTAAACTAAAAAACAAACTAAAAGATTTTTCAGAGTCAAATTATGATAATCTTGAGGGCCATTGAAGTCATTATGTCAACTTATCATTCGGTTTTCAGTAAAACTGATAGACAGGAACGCCTTGACTTCATGTGAAAAATTATGTAGTGCACCATCCTCCATAAAGGTTATGAGATATAACGCATGCCATTCCTGCGGTGCAGGTGCAAAGTAGTCACATAAAAGAGTAATATATCATTTCGCTGAGATTATACAAGTTTTCCTGCCAATCATAGGATGATTCTCTTTAATAAAGAAAGAGCCCAGAATGAAAGGCGCAGTGAAATCATACCAAACAGTCATATGAGCTAAATGCAGTGACTTGGTCAATTACTCACGAGAGTTTGAGGTCACCCAGATACGGTAGCCTTTCATATTTACTTCTCCCAGATATGACAGTCTTTTATATTGACAGCACTCAGATACGACAGTCTTTCATACTGATGTCACCCAGATACGACAACCCTTCATATTGAAGCCACCATGCAGTGAAAAATGGCTTAATCTTAGTCCGTCCAAATGTCATTTAGCAAACATTATGGATCAGGTTCCATTACTGCTTACGCCAATGAACCAAATTGTTGACTTTCATCTGTATCTGAAATTGATACGTAAGTAATAATTGATGAAGATAATAAATAATAATTGATATAAGTAATAATTGATGAAGTGCTTATATCTTTAACGGATACAGATCCAAGATTCCATCGAACATGTCGAATCGACAATTCCGGAATCCTTGTTATTTTCCCACTTCACGAGCACTTCAACTGTCCGTTTATGTTCCAGGCCGCCATTTCTTCTGTGACATTTTTCACAACATGGACGAGAAGGATGGTGACATTTCACAACATAGACTTCTATTTTTTCAAACTCTCCATTTGCTCAAAACATGGGGTAAATTCAGTATCCAATTCAAAGAAATGAAACTCTTTCGCCCCCTCTGTACTTTCTACCCTTGCCAAACTTTCGGAATGTAATATTGTTGATTCATCATTATTTTAGAAGAGTTTAAATTAAAAGATGGATTTGGTAACAATAACCTGCTGTTGGGACCGAATAATGAATCAACTTCCAGCGAAGTATTTTATCATTAGTCATATATATATATATATATATATATATATATATATATATATATATATATATATATATATATATATATACAGTATATATATATATATACTAAGTATATATATATATATATACTTAGTATGATATGTAAACGCCAGTTTCGGTTCCTTTTGAAATAAGTTTTTATGCAAGGAAAAAAAATCTAATGTCTCTGATCATATCCGCGTAAACCGAAATATTTTCCGAGCATTCCTGCTTTTACTATGAATTTTTGAAATTTGTACCTAATGCCGATATTGTACTTAATCTCTTCAGTCCTGTAATTTTTTAAAAAATTTTTCTTGTTATTCCGCATTTTTGTAGCTGTGCAATACCATTATCAATATCTAGAATTTTGGATAATGGATTGGGACTCTTAATCTCTTTTGTAGAATTATAGATACTACTAGAGTTTTCTGATGCTTTTATTTTATTTATAATCGATGGAAATGGAAGCAATTATATACTTTGTGTGATATATTTTATTCTTTCATAGTTTTAAAAATAATCATCATCAACATTAAGAATTTTTATTTGAGATATTATGACAAAAACAAATACATTTTGCATCTTCAGTGCCATTTGTAAAATCATAGATACTTATATGAGTTCTGATTTTTTTTCCAGGTATAATTGGGGGAAATGGAGGTAATAATATACTTAGTCTTTGATATATTCCGCCCTTTCATAGTTTAAAAACATTTATTTTCTCAGTTATAGAGCGTCGATAAAATAATGTGAGATATTCGCAGCTCGAATGTAAAATATCTCTTCAATCAAACATAATCAAACTTAGACTACAGAATGTTTCATCAATGAAATATCGATTTGTAGAAAAAAAAATGCATTTCTAGTTTTTCCTATTGTTATCAATATGGCGTGTTTCACAAATTTGATTTCTTTTTAGTCGAAAGTAATGGAAGAAATCAAAATTTTAAGAATAATTTCATAGATGACGGGTAGATTTCGAAAATTCCATTCTCTGGCTCTCTTATCCTGCCTCAAAACACCAACTGTAATCTAAAATGGATTTTTTTTACCTTAAAGTGTTATATGACTCTTAAAATTAGAGAGATTTAAAATGACTGGGAAACACATTTTTCTAATGACCTCACTACTTAAAAGTGAAATTCAAAGAACGGATTGTCACTCACAAAATACATTACACGAAATACATTACAATTATCTATTTGTCTTCAGAAGTCTGCTGTAGGACTTATTGTAAATATAATATAGTATAAAAAGGAAATTCTTATTCAATTGATTTGCAAGCATTTAGACTTCATTATTTCGAGTCTATACTGAGGTAGATTAGAAGATCGCTGCGTTAAAATAAGTATTTATTTATTTTTAATTTACAATGTTTTTAAAATGGACGAAAAATTATAACAATTATCTTAGCTCATTGCAGATTACCTAAAAATTCACCATTTGCATGGGGCTGCGAGAGATTATTTTATATTTTTTTAGTTTTAAAAGCCCTTTCAAGGACAAGCAAGGACTTTTGAGTGTATGAAATTTCGAAAACTATTTTTAGACGTACTTCTCTGTGATCTATACCTGTTGATAAAATTTATACTTAACAGACAAGAAAGCAAGTTAATATTGCATTATCGTCTAGTTCTGAGCAATATTTAAAGATACACATCAATAGTTCATCGGAAAGTTAGTTTAAAATCGATTATAAAATTTCTACCGAAGAGGCAGACAAGAAAGAAAATTAATAAAAAACGTGTTAAAATGTTGTATGTGATCCAATCTAACTCAGAAGATTTTTTTTTGTTTAGATTTTTATATAACTGCAAAACTTATTTTATAAATATAACGTATTTAGAATTTTTCAGTGAGAATTTTAAACCTTAAATTTAATTTAAATTATTTAATACATATAAAAGGTGCGCATTTAGTTAATCGCACGACCTATGCTTCATTAATGCAATTAAACATTTAAAATCTTATGAATTATATAGAGTTAAATAAAATTCTCTATCTTTTTTATCCAGGTATGATTGGCGCAAATGGAGGTAATTTTAGCTTTTAGTTAATATAGAATTAAATCCTTAAATACCCATGAATTTTATATATTTATACTTACTTTGAACGAATATTTTACAGGTATCATTAATGGAAATGGAGGTGAGTGAAAGTTAATTTTTAAAGAATACAAAATGTCCAAAATAGCATATTTGAATCATATTATTCTTGAAGATGTATGTATATTAAGATATACAAGGTTGAGAAAAGAAAACATTGCAAAATTTGTTGAAATTTATGGCAACCAAAAACTATTTTTATTAAATAAACTTTTACATTAAAAAATATTTTTATAAAATCATATATATATATATATATATATATATATATATATATATATATATATATATATATATATATATATATATATATATATATATATAAAATCATATATATATATATATAAAAATCATATATATGTTTAATTTTTATAGGTTAAATTTGTATTAAAGATTCTGCAACTAATGAATCATAATTAAACAAATTAAAAGAAGCAGTTTCTTGTATACTTTTCTTTATAGAATAAATGTTCCCCTTAAATTGATTATATCTTGTACCACAATTCAGAGCTGTACATAATAACGTTTAAGATATATATTTAATCGAAATGTTGAGAAATCCATAAAAATTATAATACCAACATTTTAAGTATTATTATAAATGCCAAAATCAAAATATTCTTTTAACATCCAGTTTTATTTGCGAAATGCAGTTCCAAAAATAAAATAATAAAATTTTGAAGGAATTTAACAGATTAAAATGTGAAAATTAGGATTTCAAATGTTCGTATGAATATCATAGAGGTGTTTGTACGCGTGCAAAATTTTGTATTTAGTTTATGAGTTATCTAAAAAAATCTTTAAAAATTATTAACGACATCTAAAAAAATTCTTAAAATTAATTTAAAAACAATCAAAAAAGAGATTGAAATCTTGTTCTATAATTTTAATATAAATTTGAATAGCATGTTTTTTATCTAATCTATGTGTGGATTTTTGATGAAAATTTATTAAATATATCTATAGTTTCTACATGCTGATAGCATCCAGAGAGAGTCCAACATAATTTTATTTATGTTAAGAAAAGCGATAAGTAGAAAAAAATGAACCGATAAGTAGAAAATTCAGTAAGTTGAAAAAAAAAAACGAGTCGATAAAATGCTTCAATAAGATATAAAAATGAGAACTTTACTGTAAAATAAGATGACGATACATATAAGCAGGAGAAGAATATTAAGAATAAGAAATATTAAAATTTATTGACTTATTTTCCTCTTTCAGGTGTAGTCGGTGGACCTGGAGGTAAATATTCATTCAATCCTTGATTGATCTTAAAATAACAAGAAAAATAATTAAAACAGTCATCTAGGTCCAATCGCTGGCACGATTTTGTTGTCGTTTTATTTCTTATCAAAACTAATAATAGCCATATATATTATCCATGATCTTCTGTTCTGGTTCTAATTCATTGTTCATACTGTGCGAGGGAAAATTGTGATAAAGATTATATTCTACGTGAATATATATTGGACACTTCGTATCTCTCATTTAAAAAGTTATAGACACTTATAAGAAGTTATAATACATTTTTTTAGGTATTGTCGTTGGAAACAGTAGTAGTCATATGACCCATTTATTGATATGCATAATTTTAAAATTTCATGTTTTGAAGTGTCGAATCAAAATAACGTTAGGCATTGAGAAGGTGGAATTAAAATATTTATTAAGCCAACTTTAGCAAATCTTGGATTACATGCCATTTCAATAATGACATTTTGATTTATGGACAATATTTAATTCTGACTTCCTCCACTGATTGGATTATAACATAATTTATGTTGTTGCTCTCGTTTATAAATAGAAAGAATTATGTAAATCAAGATTTCCATGGAAATGATTTTGTCATAGAGGATAAAAGTGTTCTGAAAATTACATTATTTAAATCACATGCCCAGCCGCAGAATGATAAATGTCATCCAACGTTTATTTGTAAGTCTGGAAATGTTCTAAAATGGAAAGATTACCAAATTTCCTTTTGCAAATCAGATTTTTCTAGTGTCCCTCTGCTTAAAATTGCGATTCAAGGATGGACTTTTCACTCACATGGAAACGTGCTGCAATTATCTATTCGTTTTTGATATTGTGTTGGAATTTGTTGACGACATAATTAATTATGGAAAGTTAATTCATCTTCAGTAAATACCGGATGAGTCTACTAACATTTGAAAATTCAATAATTTGTGGAACAATGTAAGTAGAGAGATAAAATTTGATGCGCATACTTGAAATGACATGGGATTTTATTGAAAAAATAAAGGAGTGCAAAAAATGGGTGACGACTACGATTGTTTGTCTAACATGGGGACCGACAAAGCCCACTTCACATTGCGAGTGTGTATGGATTTTCACAATTGCAGAATTTAGGGCACCAAAAATCTTCAAACTGCTCGCAGAAACTATATTTCATGATATTGTTTGTGAGGTTACTTGAAGTCGCAAGTATATCGCGATTGTTAGATCTCAATATGAATGCCAAAAGACAACATCCGACGACAAATTAGATCTCAATAGGGATACTAAAAGACAACATCCGACGACAAATTAGATCGCAATAGGGATGCTAAAAGACACCATACGAAGACAAATTAGATCGCAATAGGTATGCTAAAAGACAACATCCGACGACAAATTAGATCGCAATAGGGATGCTAAAAGACAACATTCGACAACAAATTAGATCGCAATAGGGATGCTAAAAGACAACGTCCGACGACAAATTAGATCGCAATAGGGATGCTAAAAGACAACATCCGACGATAAATTAGATCGCAATAGGGATGCTAAAAGACACCATACGAAGACAAATTAGATCGCAATAGGTATGCTAAAAGACAACATCCGACGACAAATTAGATCGCAATAGGGATGCTAAAAGACAACATCCGACGATAAATTAGATCGCAATAGGGATGCTAAAAGACAACATCCAAAGACAAATTAGATCTCAATAGGGATACTAAAAGACAACATCCGACGACAAATTAGATCTCAATAGGGATAATAAAAGACAACATCCGACGACAAATTCTCAACACACTTCCAATTATGCTGTACACGGATTTTACAACATTGTTCTTCGCCTACGGGTATTGTTTGCGAATGGCGTTCGATTTCTTGAGCATTTGTTGTAAAGAACATAGATTTTGTTAAAAATTAATTGTTGTGCTCATCATTACTTTTGTTATCATATGAAGAGCGATCTATTGTTATCGTTGAAGAGCGATCTATTGATCTATTCGTCATTTGTTGACCATTTTTTATTTGAATAAACCCCCATATTTATTTCAATCATGTGAGTCAATTTTTACCTCTCTACCTACGTTATTTCGTAAATTATTGAATTTTCAAATGCTAATCTACTTTTGATTCATCCGGTACTTTGATTGCAGATACTTTTGTCGAAAGAAAGCTTATTGAACAACTTGAATCCTCGTTGCCAAATGCTCAGATCAGCATTGCGATTTAATTAATTCTTTTAGCCAAACGACTTGGCCAATTGTCTGTAAAGGACGATATTGTGTTAATTTTTACAAAAATTAAAATCATATGGTAAGAACAATATGAAATCTAAATTTTGTCGCATTTGGCTGAACAGTGTATTTAATATCCAGTACCAAACGAATCACCTTATTTTTGTTTTTATTCTGTGTATTAAAATTATTGATATCGAAATTCAATATATTTCTTGTGGGCTTTGTTGACTGTACGGGAGATGAGAGTACATGCATTCTTTGCTCCATTTTAATTTTAAAATAGTATATAAAACAGAAAAATATTTAAATTGTAAAATTTTTATACACTCATATTTCAATTTCAATTTTTTTCAGGTGTAATTGGAGGAAACGGAGGTAGAGCTACATTCATTCTTTGAAATTATACCCATTTATAATGTGAAATTTATTAGAATTATGTGAACGTATATAAAATTCTTATATTCTTCATTCATTGACTATCATTGAAGTTTGATCTATCAGCTTCTGTTTATTTTTTTTACTTATATTTCATAATTCAAGATTACTCTGAGCTCTGCAGGTGACTCTTTGAAACAGATATTTTAAACTTAATGTGTACCAGAAAAATTTAAAAAAAAACAACATTATAACGCTATAATCGGTGATACATATATCTCTTCTTACGTAGAATGTAAAAACACACACAAGTGTTATAGAAATGACATCAAAAACATAACTTGTATAAAAAAACCAAGTCTCGCAACTCAGTTCTTCTATCGTAAAAAGTTGTGAGATCCATGTAATACCAAGTGGGTCAATTTATTCAGTCCCTACTTAAGGGTCCTTCTGTCTTAGGTTATTACGTAATTAGCTAACCAAACAACATCTTATAGTGACCATATCAATATTAAAAAATCTTTTATGGTTTAAATAAATAGATTGACTTAGCAATTGCACTAAACAGTCTAATTTTATATAATATGTTAATTTAATATAACTTAATGTAAAGATACATTGTGTTTTCATGGTCACTCACAACGTTTTAAGATAGAAGAACTGAGTTGCGAGACTTGGTTTTTTTAATACAAGTTCTGTTTAATAAGTGTATACATAATAATAAGTGTGTGTATATATATATATATATATACAGTGGTGGCCAAAAGTGTGGACATTTTTTGTAAGTTTCATGTTTTTAAACTTTGCTTGCTGGTAGAATATATTAATTTTCACTTAAATATAAATGTTTATATATCAAATTGAAGGAAATTTAATGTAGAATTTAATAACAAAAACAGTATTACAATATTTGTATTACAATAAAAAGTTACGGTCATCTTAGTAAGATCTATCTTAGATTTGAATTTTTTTAAAGTGATACTTACACAATCAACACTTAGTAGGATAACCCTTATTTTTTAAGACAGCTTCGCAGCGTCTTTTCATCGAGTCAACGAGTGTTTGGAGTCCATCTTTCGTAATCACATGGTGCCAAGAATCAATTATAGATTCAATAAGTTGTCTTTTATTGGATGGACGTTTTTTTCGTACAAGAATTTTCAAACGTCGCCACAAATTTTCAATTGGATTGAGATCAGGGCTGTTTCCTGGCCATGGTAATATATCTATGCCTGTATTTTGAAACCATGCTTTGCATACTTTTGCTGTGTGGCATGAAGCTGAATCCTGCTGAAAAATAATGGGTGCTTTGTTGGGGAAGAAATCCCTGATGGAAGGTATCAATTTTTGTTCCAGACAGTTTCGATGTATTTTTTGGCATTCAGGATGCCATCAATCACTTGAATTCGGTCCACACCATCTGCAGACATACATGCCCAAATCATGGCATTTGTTGTTGTTTTTATAGTTGCTTCAATGCAATCAGGATGAAGCGCTTCACCTACTCTACGTCTCACGTATTTTCTACCATCACTACCAAAGAGCGATATTTTAGTCTCATCGCTCCAGTTTACTGGCTTCCATTGATTTTCTGACCATTTAATGTGTTCTTTTGCCCACTTAACTCGTTTTTCGCGTTGCTTTTCATTTAAATATGGTTTTTTCCTTGGAATTCTAGCTTGTAGTCCAAATCCTGATAACCTTCTTCTTAATGTTCTTGAACTTACTGCAATACCCGCTGCATACATTTCACATCTGATGAAATTTTTCTATCTTGAAGGCACAGCCGTTTAGTTTTTCTATCGGCACTATTGTGCATTTTTTTCGGCCTGATTTGGAATTATTTTCCACTGATTTCGTATTTTCATAACGTAAACAGAACTTTCATACACCAAAACAAGTCACTGAACCTACAACTTGTCTTGCAATTTCAGCATAAGAGAGGTCATTTTCTCTCAATATGACAATTCGGCTTCTTTTTGTAGATGTCCAATCAGTTCTTCTTTTTGGTGACATTGTTTAAAATTAGTTTAATTAAAAAAGGACTTAAAACATTCAAAAGCAGCAATACTCTATTTAATTGTACTAGTATGCATCATTCCGCAAAATATTTCTACAACAATAATTCTTTTACCATCCAAATAACCTAAACTATAGTTACAGACATTTGATGGGTCCTCAGAAAAGTGTTTGTGATTGGCTAGTACTCTTTTATTACAAAACACGTCATTATTCAAAACGATTTGTGTTTGTTTGTTCTACTAAAATGAAAGTAACTTTTTTTGTAATACAGATATTGTAATACTGTTTTTTTATTAAACTCTACATTAAATTACCTTCAATTTGATATATAAACATTTGAATTTAAGTAAAAATTAATATATTCTACAAGTACGCAAAGTTGAAAAACATGAAACTTTCAAAAAATGTCCCCACTTTTGTCCACCACTGTATATACTTATTATTTCATTATTATTATTTATACATATACTGGTACACTGAGTCATTCACTGCAAATGTAACTTTGTATCTGGGGACACGGCGTCCTATATATTTATATGGGATTACAAAGTTATTTATGCAGTTGGTGTATCTAGAAAACTAGATCGAAATTGCAAAACATTTTAGTGATTTATACACTAATTGTATTCTAAATTTCAAACTTCTATGTCTGCTAAAAGTGCCTTAGAATTTTGATGATCGTCAATCAGTCAGTCAGTGACAAAATTCACAAACTTTTACTAGTTATAATTCTTAAACTACTGGTTCAAATTTAATGGAATTTCAAATATACCGTGTTTATATATTGTCTGCTTGGTTACTGAAAATTCAGGCTTCTGGTTTTATCCACAACAAAGTTATTGGGGGTCAGAAAGGCCTGAACTGCTTCGAGAGAAGGATGGTACGGCCGTGCCGCTTGATTTTGCACGACTTCGAGGGGGCACTGCCGTGACCCCAGATATTCATTTTAAAGAAATGGTCAGGCGTAATACCGAATCAAGGTACTAGAGCAAGTCCCTAGCGCCTGTTCAATAAAACTGAGGTGGGCTTCCGAGACGTCTAAATATCAAAGAGAAATTTCTTCTCCTTTCATTGTGATTGATTGAATACCCAGAGTGTGTGCTTTGTTCGCTGGAAATTCTCCCCCAGATGGTGTTTGCGGGACAGACCGATTTTATGAAAACACTGAAGAAAGATGTTCAAGCAAACATTTTCTTAATGGCAATCGACTTTTGTATATCAGCTTCCACAGAACATGGCTGTAATTTCGGTTTTCGAAGGAGAGGGTAGGATTTTTTTTAATATCTGAAAGATAAACTCATGCATTCCAGTATTCTGAAGTACGTGAATTTAAATCCTCTTAGGAATTAAAGAACTAAAGGACGCAGGATCATCAACTCAGACAGCAGAAACATGGCCATTAAAATGTTTCAAAATTACTTTTGTATGGGGTTAAATAATTTACGATTGTTTGAAAATATCTTTGTCCGCGAACTCTACTCTGATTATCATTCCAGAACGGAGCAGCCCTTTTTAGGAGGCTTTGAATAAAGGCAATCACATTAAAATTGTAGAATGATTTTTCAAAATTTTTAAACTACAATTGCTCTATTTTTTCCCCCAATTTAATGACTAAGCAAAATTGTTTATTTAAAATTAAATCAAAGATATATTTTAAGATCATCAATATTACCACAGATTTTACAAATATATATGTAAAATGATATACAGGGTGATCAAGAAATAACAGGAAGTGTTCGGAGCCCTGTAGCGTCTTATGTACTGGATGAAATATAACAAAATTTGGACACCAGTATGCGGTTTCGATTTATCAAGAAAAAAGGAAATAGCACCAAAAATGCTGCTAGGGGAAATCCTGGCTCTGCGATCGAAAACTTTATTATGTATTTTACATATACGGGTACTTTATGACGCGATATCGAGCATCAAAGGAAGGATTGAGAGAATTCAAGTCATTCTGCAAGAATTCGCCGGTGGATGAATTTTGCACTACGTGAACATGCCTTATTAGTCAAGCTGTTTTATCAGCAAGATGAAAATGCCAGTACTGCTCTTCGTGAATACCGGCGGTTAAAGCAGTTACATAGAAGACCGATGACCATAACTAACTTATGAAGAATGGTTGAAAGATTTGAAACAACAGGAATTCTTGGTGTGCAATCAGGCCGAAGACGTAAAGTTATCAAGCAGGAACAAGGTGAAGAAGTTGCAACAACCGTTATGGATCAGGCAATAGCTAATAAGCAGGCTACCAGCAGTGCACGTTCAATATCACACCAAACAGATATCCCGTTCTCGACGATGCAGAAGATATTGCGTAAGATCCTGAAATTTTATCCTTTATAAGATAACAACCATTCACTGATGGCACTGATCAGAATCTTGACAACTTCTGGCTGTGGGGTGGTTCTGGTTCACTTGTGTCAAGGCCCTGTTCCAGACATTCCTACTTTAAAATATCGAATTCCTACTTTAAGATATCGAATAGATGCCGCTATGCTGCGAGCCACGGTCGTAAATTTCTTGTACCACATGCAATCATTGGAACATCAAGTTGGTGGTCACCTTGAGCTAAATTTGTAAGTTGCTATAATAAACGTTTTTCATTGGTATTTGATGTGTTGCTATTTACTGTTTCCATTGGCAATTATGTAATCTTTTTCCACACATTATGCGTTTTCAGAGCCAGGATTTCCCCTATCGGCGGTTTTTGATACTAATTTTTATTTGTTGATAAATCAAAACCGCATACTTTAACGTATATGGTGGCCAAATTTTGTTATACTTCGTCCAGTACATAATACGCTACAGGGCTCCGAACACCTCCAGTTATTTCTTGATCACCATGTAAATTGTCAACTGCTCATTCATTGGAAGTCTGATCATCTTTGATTTCCATGCCATTTACGGATGGTGAATAACCGAATATGTACATTTAATGTATTTAGAATTTACCTATTGTAGTACTATTTCAAAATGATGACGGAAAAAAATATGCACTCTCAAATAGTCTTTATGTATTCACCTTAAGATTTCAGAGGAGAATATTGAGTAAATCTCATGATCTTTTTTTATTTATGTAATTAAACATTGAATATTTATTAACTATATATAATTAAACAAATATCTTATGTTCTTCCTCCAGGTCTGATTGGCGGAAATGGAGGTAATTTCATGTTCAGTTTTTTTATTAATGTATACTTAAATATCGAAATTTATATAAATTCTATCCATTTATACTTACTTTGTACAAATTTTTTTTCAGGTATTATAGGTGGAAATGGAGGTATGCATAAGTTATTGTTTAAAAAATACAAAATGTCAAAAATAATGCATTAATATTATTCTCATCCTTGAATATATATATATATATATATATATATATATATATATATATATATATATATATATATATATATATATATATGTGTGTATGTGTATAATGATATCCCTTAATCTAATTTCAGTCTTAATTTAGCTAATATTAACTTTATAATAAAACATTCTCTTATTTTCTGATTCATTCTCACTTTTTTAAAATTAATTATACACATGCTCTATACAGCTGCTCACTTCAGTATGCTCTCATCCTACGAATGAAGGGATAATAACCCTAAATGCGTATAACATTCCTTTAACGATACATACTTTTCTCTTTCCTAAGACTACACGCGTCAAAGAAATCCCTATCAAAATCTCATAGTAAAACCACTGAAAGGAAATATTTTTCTCTCTTCTGCACTTGTATGATGATGTAAATGGTGGTATGTTTTATCAACATTTTTTGTACGTAATATGTCTCCCCTCATGAATCGGAAGTTTTAAAATTTCAAACTCTTCTTCTATTCTGCCACGTGATTGTTAATATATATATATATATATATATATATATATATATATATATATATATATATATATATATATATATTCTAAGATTTGTGCTACATTTCATTGTTTTATCTAATGAAGATTAAGACATATTTTTAACTGAATTATTACGAATTCGTCCAAAATTATAGCATAAACATTTTAAGTCCAATTGCAAGTGATAAAATAAAAAAGGTTTCTGATCTTCAGTTTTAAATATGAAATTTTAGGAAATATAGTATAATAAAAATAATAAGGATTAATAATAAATTTAAAATGTGAAAACAGCTCTTTAGAATATTTATTTAAATATAAAATAAATCTTTATACGTGCAGAAACCTTTTGTTTAAGATTCGTGAATCATGAAAAATTTCTTTAAATATTTAACAAAAATCGAAAATGATGTCGACTGAAAATATTAAGATACTATTATTTTAATTTAATAGAAATTAATTTAAAATGATTAAACATTTCCATCATGACAATTAAATATACCTTCTTAATGTATATTATAATTTTTATGATCGATTAGGTTTTATATAATTTGTGAATGCCATTTGATGAAAAGATATTTATTACAGTGTCTACATGCTGATAGCATTATTAATTTCTTCCATAAGTATTTTTTATTTCTGTGATCTGTATAATATCATTAACGAGCTTTTTGTTACGTTTAATTTATATTCAGAAAGTCGGTGATTGGAAAGAAGGAGATTATCAATATAAAAATGCATTAAGTAGAAAGATGTTGATAAATATTATCCACAAGAGATTAAAAAAATAAGAATTGCAAAGCAAAACGAAGGACTTAATGAGCGGGAAAAATGTTAAGAATAAAAATAATTAAAATTTATTAATTACTAATCTTTCTCTTTCAGGCATAATCGGCGGAAATGGAGGTAAATATATGTTAAATCTTTGATTTATCTATAAAATAAAAAAATAAATAGATGAAGCAGCCAATATCTAATCACTGGTCCTATTTAGATATTGATTTGTTTCGCATGAAATTCAGAATATCTAGAAATATCATCAATGTTTGCTTGTTCTTATACATTATTTTTAGGAGAAATCGAAAAAACTCTGTTTCTCTGGATATGCCCTATGAGAAAAAGTAGCAATACAAAAATACAGAAATAACCTCGAAAACTTTCATTCTGTATGAAAACTCATGATGCCTAGATACATCAGCAATGACACGAAAAATTTTATTCCATATAAAAACTTATGCCTAGATACATCATCAATTACATTGAAAAATTTTATTCATGTGAAAAGTTATGATGCCTAGATGATATATCATCAATGACATCGAAACTTTTATTTCATATGAAATCTTATAATACCTAGATACATCATCAATGATCGCTTGCTCTTCTCATCTCTCCATTTTTTAAAAGAAATCGAAAGAAAATTAATTCACTGTGCCTTTTCTCTGCGTAAAACACTGCTGCAAAGATTTAAAAATTCTAAATAAAGTATCTAAAGTATCTGTTTCCCCCTCTTTTCACTTCGTATGAGAATTCACGAACCCCTAGATGTTTCATCAAGAACCATCTGTCACCATTTTTTCCATTTTTGAAAAAGAAAATCGAGGAAAAAGTAGGATTTCACTGTATAGGCTCGATGGGGGAAAATTGCGAAAAATTGCACCAGCCAAAACTCCCGAATCACTATTAAAATGTTCACATTTTGATGCATAATCAATAATAACCTTTTCCACATGATAGAAATTGAGAAAACGTACAATACAATACTTCCCTGCATGGTTTCTATTGCAAAAATTTCTTTAGAGTTTATTGGCCACAATCATTTCGCTGATTTCGAAAATCTAGTTTCATATATTTCAGCTCGTATTCCAAATATATACTATCACCTGTCGTAAATTGGTCGTAAGCCACACATCGAATATCAGAATATTACTATTAAGAAATATTCCAATTAGTTTATGTATATATATGTACAGATAAGAATAAAAGAGTGGTAATAAAAATTAAAATTATTTAAAAATAGTTTTTCGTTAATTTTCTTTTTTAATAGAATTAAATTAATTAATTTCTTTTTTATTAGAAATAAAAAGGCATATGCTATAAATTATTGTTATTTGGCATACTGTCAATGAATGATATCATTGGTTTATAGTAAAAAGGATAAAATTATTTAAATTATCAACCTAAAATTCAATCTTTAACTACAAACAAATAATAGATTTTTGCCTCCACAAATGTCCAAACTAAGTAACTCGCCCATTCTTCATCCTCAGAGTCCCAATGTTCATCAGCCATCGTAGTTTAATACCACTTGTCATGGACAAGCCCGCAGTTCGAAGACGGCTGATTTAAGCCTGAGGAAGAGCATCTCTTGTTTCTAAAGTAGCGCCCACTAGAGCCAAGAGAACGACTTATCTACTTACACGTCACAACCCTTTTTACGGGGCGGACTTAATTCACGCATTTCATTCCCTCAATCACAGATCGTAATTTAAACCTGAATCAGGGAACAATCACCCCTGATCCAGTACCCCCAGTGGTATTACTCTCGACATGGAGGACTTTGTGCCCACGACAGATTTTACGCGCGTCAGCCACCAAGTAAGCGGGGAATCTTCGGCCGGCGAGGTTCGAACTCGCAACCTACTGGACGCGAATCCTCAAGATTGATATTATGAAAGTCAATACTTACAACAACTGCATACTTACAATAATGCAACTTTGTTACTTTCAGTGGAAACAATCCGAATTAAATATCTACGCATTTCGGCAAATAAGATTATATTTTTTCTTCGTCTGCATATGTAAATACTAATCTCGGTTTAACTTAACATACAGAAAAAGGAACGTTTTGCTTTTTCTATTGAATATATCTATGTATAAACAAGTGGTAAATATCGAATAAGTCAGTTGCATTTCTAATACTTAATATTTTCCCCCCTGAGACTTCGACTATAACTGTGACGTTTTATCAAGTCTATTCAATCAACAGACCAAACTTTTTGTGCCAATTCATTCTGTTTCAATTTTATTCTGTTGCACAATTCAAAAAATACAAAGTTAAAAATTTAAACTACACTGAATATAAATCTTAAAATCATCTTTTTGTATCCTTCTCGATTTCCGCTGTGCACCATTCTTCTATTCTCTCTCTCTAACACTAAAACAGGAAGTCGATTACAATTTCGGTAATGCTGATAGTCAGTGCAATTTGTTAGATAATTTATTCATATTTATCTCGATTTTTTTAAAAAACTCGTTGAACTATTTTCTTATGGTTTCGAATTCTAAAGAAAGAAAATAAATAGAAAAAAAATCATTCAGATTCATACTTTGATTCGGAATCGTTTTTCATTTCAACCTATTACTTTCCTCCATTTGAGATGCAACAATTTAATTTGAATTGGCGCGTTTTAATGTGTTTGGATAATATCTGCTTGAAATGTGTGTGCATGTGTTGTTGTGAGCACTTTTAATGGTGAAATGTTGTGCGCTTTTAAACTGAGGTAGTTTTAAACTTAGAAGTATAATCCTAATAACCAAATATGCTTTTAGAAGAGAATTCTTTTTAGATTTTTTTTTAAATATTTTTAATATGAGATTAATCTATTTATTTTTCAGGTATCAACGGTTGGAATGGAGGTAAGGGTATGTTTAATTGCTTAATTTAAAAATATTTAAATACAAAGGTATATATAAATAATGTAAGCACAATTGAGATTTACTGTCATTCGAAACTCAGTGTTATTTCTTGATTCATCAAAGCTATAATAATAATGACAATAAATTTAAGTAATCATTGAAATTAGTCAAGTATGATGATAAGTAATACAATTTAGTTATTTGAATCATTAAAATCAATGTAGAATTCATTATATTCCTTGTAGATAATTTTAATAAAATGGACACTTATATATTATGTTAAAACTTTAAATGCATAGATAAGAAAAGGAGTTGCGTAGGTATTCAAAATGCCTCCAAATTAGGTAGAAATATAATGCAAAAAGTGATTTTTTGGTAAGTGTGGGAATATCATAATAAAGAGAATGAGATGAATATATATTTTGCAGTTTTAAAGAGTTTTATCACAATTCTTAAATAAAAATGATTAAATTACATTAAAATGAGCACCAAAAGCTTTAGACAAATTAATAGATTTATTATGTGCACTATAAAAACGAAGCTATTAAAAATTGAAAATAATTAAAAAGGAAAATAATTTCACTATATATAATTTATGAGTGTTTAAAAATTGCAATTTAGATGAAAACAATATATTTATTTGAGATTCTTATATTTATTTTTTTAGGCAACAGAAACGGAAAGGAAGGTAAATATCATTACATTACTTATATAATTTAAAAAGTTAAAAATGTTAAGAATTGCTTGCATATTTATAATATGGTATTTTTATATTATTCCCTTAGGTATCATTGGCCAAAATGGAGGTAAACTTCCTTTTATTTCCGTTTTGAAAATTTCCTTATAGTAAAAAAAAGAACATTTCTTATATATAATAATATTTAAATATTTGTATATTTATAATATGGAATTTTTACATTACTCCTTTAGGTATCATTGGCGGAAATGGAGGTAAACTTACATTTATTTCTAATTTGCTAATTTCAGTATAGTAAATGGAGGAATATTTCGCATTTTTAATAGTATTTAAATATACGAAATAACGAATACGAATAAATATTTAAACTGCGAAATGAAATATATCTTTATTTATATACTGTTAAAAATGAAAATTTTAAGATATATTTTTCGTATATTTAATAGTAATATATTTAATATATTTTTATAATATATTAATATATTAATTTAATATATTTTTCGTATATTTAATAGTATTTAAATTTAAATATACGAAATATTCCTCCATATATTTTTATTTATATGATTTCAATAGTGCTAATTTAAGTTTTCATATTTAAAACATGGTGTTTTTGACTTTCTTTTTTTCTTTAGGTGAGGTCAATGGTAATGGAGGTAAATAGCATTTTAATTTTAAAAATATTTCTTAATTTTATTTAAAAATATATATATATAAACTGCGAAATGAAATGTATCTTTATCTATATACTGTTAAAAATAAAAATTTTAAGAATTATTTTCATATTTTTAATATGAATATTTTTTTACATTTTCCCCTAAGGTATAATTGGTGGAAATGGAGGTAAATTTGCATTTACACTCGGTTTTAAAATTTTAATAAAAATAGAAAAGATTATTTCTTAAATATATTTAGTAATATAGAATTTAAATACGAAAATGAACACTGTTTTATGTACACATTATTGAAATTTGCATATTTATTACATATTCGTAATAAGGTTTTTTATTTCTCCCACAGGTATAATTGGTGGAAATGGAGGTACATATGAAATTATACTTGGATTTAAAAGTCTCGGATATTTAAAATCTTGTTGAATTTAATACTAATTAAACGAATTTTCATCATCAATTTATTTAACAAAATAGAATTAAATATAAATTAATGAAATTGTTTAAATGCATATTAAATTTGTTAATTTTTTTTGTTAATATAAAGTTTTATAAATCCTTTGCATATTTATAATATAGTATTTTTTTCATTATTCTTCTAGGGATTATCAACGGAAATGAAGGTAAACTTGCATTTTGTTGGCTTACAAATGTTAATAATAATTATAAAATAATATTTTTAAGTCCATTTAACAGAATAAGAATTGAATACAAAAATAAAAGAAATCTGCCTAATAAATAATATACTTTCATAGTTTTAGGATACCTCTATTTAATTTTTTAGATAACTTTTTGTTAAAAAATATGATCTAAGAATTGAAAAAAGGAAATTAGATTAAAATGTTCTGGATTATAATGACCATTATGAATTTTTCACATCTTATTATGCATATAAAGTTGTTTAATGTATAGTGAAACCCCATTTTTGATTTAATAATCCATTTCTTAAAATAAAATCCAAGGTTGAGTGAAAATTAGGGGTTTAATATATAACATATCAAACATAAGGTTTAACATACCAAACTATAATCGATCAACAGTATTAAAAAATCTTTTGAAAAATTATGCTTTTTCTGTAATGTAGTAGTTCTGAAATAGTTTGTTAAAAAGTAATTTCCAGAAGTAATATCTTGTTTTTCATACAATTATCTAACATTATTGAGTCACTTTTTATAATGTACTATACATTGAAAAACCAAAGTAATAAAAAAGGCTAAGTACCTTCAAAGACAAAGTAAGAACAATAAATTAAATGTTATTTTCACCCTATGCGGCTATTTTTTTTTACGAAAACTGATGTATTCTCAGCTCAAAATCCTATAATTATAAACCTTTTGCTTACAGCTAGTCACAGAATCTATCAGTCTTCTAAAAGAACTAAAGAACATGATTTCGAACATGATGATTGTTCATTATGAACGTTGAAGAAATAATATATTCTCCATAATGTGTAATTAACTCCGACCGCGGAACTGTGTCGTATGAATGAGCCTGGTAATTCGCACTATAACATTTTCTGGTAATGTGGTATCATTTAATGTAAGTAGACACTTCCCAGTTGGTAATCAGGATCAGTCAGGTATAAAAATATAAAAGAACTAAAGAATATGATTTCGAACATGATGATTGTTCATTATGAATGTTGAAGAAATAATATCTTCTCCACAATTTCTAATTAACTTCGACCGAGGAATTGTGTCGTACTGATGATGAATGAGCCTGGTAATTCGCACTATAACATTTCTTGGTAATGTGGTATCATTTAATGTAGGCAGACACTTCCCAGTTGGTAATCAGCATCAGTCAGATATAAAAATATAAAAGAACTAAAGAACATGATTTCGAATATGATGATTGTTCATTATGAACGTTGAAGAAATAATATCTTCTCCATAATGTGTAATTAACTTCGACCGCGGAATTGTGTCGTATTGATGATGAATGAACCTGGTAATTCATACTATAACAATTCTTGGTATGTGGTATCATTTAATGTAGGTAGACAAATCCTAGTTGATAATCAGGATCAGTCAGATATAAAAATAAACCAGGAACTTGAATAAATCCAAATCTCAAGATCAAATAAAACAAACCAATGGGAGTTGTCTCTCCGAAACTTTTTCATATACTCTATAATAAAAGTGTTAAGGATAAAATTATGGTTAGGCTATGAACTCCATCTTTGCTCAGTATTTTATTTTCGCGCATGAGAGTTATGCGATTCTTAATGTGTTAAAGCAAACCGATACTTGTGTTTAACTACATATAACTGATAAACAATACCGAGAGACCAATCTTGGGGTGAATCTAGCTGAGATTTTTTCTGAATCTAAAGGGAGATAATAGGCAGTACATCGCTGAAATAGGTACCTAAAAATCGGGTACATAATTTCGAAGCATTTTTTTGAACCGATTGAAACACAAATTTGACATAAAACTACAATTGTAGTAACAAAAATGGCAAACAAATTTTATTTATTTAAGTCATTGCGTTTTTGAGTTAACGCGTTTACATTTATGAGAAAGTACAGACGAACAGAGAGTCAAAGTACAGACTTTTGAAGGATTTGATTCCAACTTTTATGATTTCATATACTTTATATGATAAATCTGTATATAAATTGTGCTAGAACTTAAGCCAAACTGTTAAAAAAATTCTGTAAAAAAAGAAAACCTCTTAGAAGATATAAATATTCTATTAGATTTTTCGTTTTCTAGTTGTTGAGTGCTTTTTCACTAGGAAAATAAAACAAGCAGACTTCCTCTATTTGGAATTTGTTCAAAATTTGATAGAAATCTACAAATTTGGGGGCTGGTTCGTATGCCAAATATTATTCGGTCAGCTGAAATTACTTTTGAATTCAAAGAAAAACGAACAAATAGACTAATAGACATAATTAAAAGGGGGGGTTGGTCTTACTTAGGGAATCCCCCCGGGGGCCACCTCGAAAGGAGAATGAGATGCTTCCGGTATGGTGGTTGGATCTCGCCACCTTGGAGGGTACAAGAAAAGATGGGGGTCTCGCTCCTCCCATCGATGGCAAGGTGTACTTCCTTAGGGAAGAATTGCACCGTGGCCGGTGATGGCCATTAGGATTCAACCACAGTTCTCGGCAGTGTTGCTGTTGCGGCGGTCATTCAGTATTTATTATCCGTGTGCCTTCGTGTGGGTTGGAGAGTTAATGACATGACTTACTTAGGGAAATCAGAGAAGTTGAGAATCGTCAAAATCTTAAGTTGAAATCTCTTAACGATTACTATACTTTCTATTTGTATGCTTCATATTCGAGAGAGTAAAAAAATATGTATAACATTCGAATATTTCAATAATATACGAAGAAGAGAGGGAACGAAATTCATGAAATAGGTTCACTGAACAACATGCTTCATTGCAGTCTGATTTCCCAAACAGAAAGTTATTGCAAGCGAGACTTATTATAACCTCAATTTGTGAACTTTAATTTAGCGCAAATTCTTCCTCGTTTTATATTTGCATTCAAAATGGTTTGATAGAAATATCATTATGATATTCTTGGTGGAATTATCCCCAGAATGTAGATCTAGTGCAGGTCCTAGGTCCTGTAGTGTCTAGTATCTTGCTCAGCACGGTAATGATCACTTCAGTGATCTTAAATTTCATTTTAATAGCATTTTCATATTTTATCATTGCTCAATTTTGTGTTTCTAATCTCTTTGCAAATGACTAAATAAATATTCTCAATAAAAAAAAAATCAAAAATGCTAGATAGAAAGCACAGAAGCTGTCCAGGATCACGTAGGATTGTACAACTGGCAACTTCAACAAGGTCAGTTAATAATACTCGAATGTTATAATAACATGTATGAAAGAATAGAATAAAAAAGAACCAACTTTCTTAAGTCCTTCTCACAAGTCTTTTACAAGAGAATATTTTAAAGCAGTGGCGTATGGATTAGTGAAATATTTAGAAAATAAACCACACTTCAGAACTTTTGTAACATAATAGCTGTTCTGGAAGCGAAATTGCATATTTGCAATTTTAGCTTCCATCTGTGTTTATCTATAACAACTACTCTGAACATCGCTGAATTTTTAAAAAGTCAGTGATCTTGCTGAGTGTGTAGTGAAAAGAATAAAATTGAGAGTCGTGACAAGATCTTGGGTGTATGCACTCTTACCAATACTTATACATATTTAATGTGAGCTTAAATTTGGTATCAAGCCGCCGCATGGTAGTGATACAAAAATGTGTAATATGCAAACAATTGACTCGTGTCGAATGATAAAATATAAAGTCACGAAATATGTGCCATTTCAACTCCAACTCCGGGGATATATATATATATATATATATATAAATTGATGGATTCCTGTTGCTCAAGTTTGGGGTTTCCCTTAAAGCTTCGTTTCCATGCAGTATCTCATCCCAGTCTATTTTATTAAAAATTCGTTTTAATTATGAATTTTCTATTTAATTTACTTTCTCTATTAATTCCGAAAAGGCTCATTATCAATTATGTGTTTGATTTGTTATTATTTGTGTAAATATAATTGTTTTATTTTTAAATAAATGTTTTTTTTTCTTGATAAAAGTTTCTTTTTGGACTATAGAACCAATTTCAAAAAGATCGAGTTCTGAAAAAACCAATTCAAAAGAGCGAGTTCGTTTTTGAAAAAAATCAAATGCACTGCGGACGAAGCTGTCCCTAATAGTTTTAGACAAAAAACGAGTCAAAATGTTTAAAAGTTTAGAAAATCCTTTTTTAACATATCAGAACTGAAATTTAGATATCTTTAAAGCCTTCGAACTCGTCCGATTTGTGCTTTTCAACTATAGTTTCTTTTTTGATTGAGCCTTAATTTTCTGTTACTTATATGCTTTCTTAGTTGGATTTGTCCTATATATTTATATATGAATTTTGAGAGAGATTTTGCAGATCATGACGAATTCATGTTTGTAATTTATCATTTACAGGTCCAATAGATTGGAGAAATCGATTTGGTAAGTTCAAACTAGCGTGATATAATATCTAATACTAGTAACAGATTATATGGTATTAATGATGGACAAAGATCATATAAAAATTTAAATAAATTCTCTTTTATAGTTAGTTATAAAGTAACAAAAAAGTTTTTCACATCACAAACTGACTAATTATAGAAAAAACGATTAACTGAGAATAAGTAAAAGAAATCGCCCCTAAACGGATTTAAATACATTTCTTTAACTATTGATAAGAATCAAGAATATAAACTCTATTGGCTGCCTCTCACTTTGAGAATTCAATAATCTATTTCTTTTGGCAATTTGAAAAAGATATGATATTATTTGGAGTCAAACATTGTATGAAGTTCATTCGAATTGCATGTATTAGATTGAAAAAATTTGCCATCAGTAATTTGAGAATAGGGTGCCGATTGAAATAAAACTATTCTTGAAATGAAAAACTATTTCTCTCTTATGATTCTTTAAGACACTCTAAATGCTTAACCAGAAATTAAATTAAATTTAACAGAATGTTTTTTAAAATTTTATTTTTTGTTATTAGAACAACAATTTAAAACGTGTAAATCTTTAATTCAGAAAAGAAAGTATTTTTCTTTTTTTATTCTATGCATGAATATTGCTCAGACTTTTATTTTCTGATTTATATAAATGTCACTAGAGTTCTCATTATACTGAATTTAAATCTTTGTTTCCTTAATAGGTAGAAACCGTAATAAAGGTAAGTAAAAACAATCAAAACTATTTTTATATACTTAAAACTATAATTTAAACATAAAATATTAATAAACGAAAAATGTAGCGATAACATATTTTTAATTGTCTCATCAGAACGAAAAATGTAGCGATAACATATTTTTAATTGCCTCATTAGAAGGAAAAATGTAGCGATAACATATTTTTAATTGTCTCATTAGAACGAAAAATGTAGCGATAACATATTTTTAACTGTCTCATTGGAACGAAAAATGTAGCGATAACATATTTTTAATTGTCTCATTAGAACGAAAAATGTAACGACAAAATATTTTTAATTGTCTAATCAGATTTAAAGATTGTTCGATTTAAAGCTGTCAAGTGACAATGAAAAGTAGATTATTGCTCATTTTGGATGATCAACAGTTCAAAATTCATACAAATCTCGGATTTCAATATAAAAATTGTAGTTATCAGCGATTTTATCATATTATCCATATTAGAAAAACGTAAAAATTGATAGGGCAAAAAACAATAATTCCTTTAACGGATTTCATCTCAAAATTTACTATCGTCTGCAATTCGAATGATAAAGCAATTTGTTGAAATTCTTTTTTCAAGTTTGCTTTTGTTTTAAGATAACGCTTCCACATGCTCAGAATAATGGCAAACATTTTGGAAGAAGTGATTCATGCCGTATGTTGATACACATATATATAATTTTTGAGAAAAAAATACAACGTAGAAATATAATTTATCTAGTTCGCGTTCCTTTAGAATCATCATGTTTTCACCGACAGATTTATTGACAGATATTTACTTTCTCATATGCATAATACAAAGAAATCATAGTAAGTTTCAAAAAAAATTCGAGCTCGAAATTTTGACGAATCCCCTCATTTTACACTTCCCTGAATTTAAAACACGTATTTTTGGAAAATGTCCGTCATTCTATGACCACGATAACTCAAAAACGGTATGAGCGAGATGGTTAAAATTTGGTATACGATCTAAGCATCAATTCTGGAGACGTAATACCACATTTTAGATCTCCATGAATTTAAAAAACATATTTTTTTGGAAAATGAGTCTGTCTGTGATAACTAAAACACGCTTTGAGATCGGTGGTAGAAATTTGGTATAAAGTCTTTACGACCAAATTTGTAGATTTTTGTCCAATTTTGTGTAAAGTCTACTTAGATGAAATCCATCTGTCTGACTAAGTTAACACGATTATAAAGTGAATAGAGTTAAATAAATAAAATTCAATTCAAAAGATTTAAAATCTAAAGTGTAGATTATGTATCAATTTGAATCAAATTTGCTAAGAGAGTGAATGTCTGTCGGTCTGCATTTTCACAAGCAAGAAAAGGCGATGACACAAGAATGGAAATATTTTAATATTTCAGGTTTTGGTATAGAGGTTTGTATCTAAAAGTACAATTTTATGTCCAATTTTTCTACTAACCCATGCCAATTATTTATCGCCAAATAACTCGCCAAAGATGACATGATAGATTCAGTAAAAGGGGTAAATACACGACAAAAGGTAATAATTCGTCCCTATTATGTGTACGATAAAGCGTTCTCTGGCATGGCAAGTTTATTAGAAAGTATGCGAGAAAGTTTTGGAGAGACCTCTCCCACTATTTCTTTAAATGGCTCCAACGAATTTGAGAATGTGTAAAACATAGGGATTAAATTTTAGTTTAAATTAATTCTATTGGCATCTCATTTTGTAGTTGCAACTGAATTACTTCGGAGCAAATCTCGTAATTTTGTGTCTATTCGAATAGAAACAATGACATTTTGGGCGATTTATAAATTTAAGTATTGTAATTTAAAGGTCTTTACTCTGAAATCAAAGATTAATTAAAAGAAATTCGTAACTAAATGATAGAATAGCTATTTCGCTCATATTTTTAAATTTGGTTTTGAGATTTTTCTTAATTAAATCTTCCTTAATACATTAAAGTCTCATTTTTTAATACCTTAGAATTATTATTAATATCTTTTAATAATAATGGAGATTTAACCGTCCTTTTCATGATGATGGAATTTTTTATCATGACATTTAATGAACAAAAAATTGTACTCAGAACAGATGTACTGTAAATTGGTTTTTGCTGTCAAATTTTTCTTGAATATTGCATAATAAGAAATGTAGCTGTCAAAAAAATCAAATGTCCCAATTATTATAGTGGATTTCAACTTGTCATTCTGCAATTTGTTATGATTTTAAAAAATGAGCAATTCCTTGATATTTTTTATAACTAAACTAAGATTATTTTTTTTACTAATAAAAGCGATAATTAGTGGAGAAATTTAGAAAAGGTACATTGAAGATTTTGTGCTAAGCTTAAGAAGTAAATTTGATGATGATGGATACTTCCATCACACTATTTCTTAATTATTTTATATTATATATTTATAATAGGATTTCTTTTAAACAATTTTCCTTCAATCTAGAGCACGAATTATATCACCCTGATTTATTTCACAAAAAATCATGCAAAGAAGGGTTCATTTGAGTTTTGTATTTTACGTGCTTTATAAATAAAGTTTTTTTTTATTTGTAGTAACTATAAGTACACGTGTGAGATTATAGCGAAAGTAGAATTCATGATTTATTTCTTATGATTTTATTGTGGAGAATTCCATTATTTTTCTAATTTTTCTAAAATCAGAATAGACAGAGTTTCATACTAAGTTTCAAATTGTAGAAGCTTCAGCTTATTGAAAAGTAATTGCAAATTTTGCTGTCTAAAATTCATTATCTAGTAGAGACGAATAGTTACTATCAGTTTCATTTAACTATAATAATATTTCATTTATTCTCAGATAGAAGTGTCTCAAGATATTGTTTTTTTGTTTTGTTTTGTTTGAATTCAACTAGCGAAAGCATTCTTCTTTTATTATGAACAAACCAATAATTTTCAAATAATATTTTAAAACAAAAACGTTTGAAATATTGGCACGAATCTTTTAAACGTAAAATAATTTATTTCAAATTCATACACGTAAAATACTTAAATTTACATCATAAAACAACGTTATTTAATGTGATGTGATAATATTCTAGCTTATATAACTTTAAATTGCGTAATATGTTATTTAGTTCACTTAGAGTGCTTTCCTTTCTTTGAAAAATACACAAAATCAAAACTCAATCAGAGGGAGTGGCTTCCAAAAACTTTCTCGCATCCTCACTATTAAATTTGTCACGCCATTTCACAACTATTTTATGCATTCGGCGTGCATTAGTTACAAAATATTAACTTTTGGCGTGTATTTAGCATTTTTACTGGATCTATCGTGGCATCCTTGGCGAGTTATTTGGCGATTAATCTCTAGAATGCGTTAAGAGTTTTCAAAAAAAAAAGTTGTGTTTTCAACACGTTTTTCTCAACATATTGAAACAAAAATGTGACACAACACTGCACTTGAAGTCATAAAATCCCATACCAAATTTGATATATTTAAATAACTGAATTTTCTGAATTATAGAATTTGCATGTTGTTTAAAGTATAGACCGTTAGACAGTCATCCTTTCTGCGGATTTGACTCAAAATCTGGCGAGGGTTTGCACAATAGATGTTACATCTGTGCACAGAATTTTATACATCTAGCTCTCTTCATTTTATCGTTGTCATGTTAACTTATATTCAAACAGTCGGACATATGGACTTCCTCTGAACAGATCTTATTCAAAATTCGATATAAATCTCGAAATTTGAGGGAAAGATTGTATATCAGATTTTAAACTTATAGCTGAAAGTTTTTTTTTCAGTTATCTTTGTCATAGACAGACAGACGCATTAAATTATCGCATTGCCAGAAAAGTGGATATCATTCCAAAAATGTGTGTTTCAAACTCATGGAGGTCTAAAACGAAAAGATTCATCAAATTCGAATTTTTAAAAAGATTTCTATACTTTATCTATAATATATATGCGGGAAATAAAAAATGAAAACAAATCTTCAACGCAATCTTCACATATGGATTTCACTCCTATATTAGAATATGGTAAACCTTACCTGGTGATTAGATTTGAAAGCTAATAACAAAGACATCATTGAGCTATTAGACTCTTATAATATTTTCGACGAGCTTTCCATGAGAAAAACATTGTTACAGAAGCAATAAGTCCTAGGTCCACAATCAAACCACAGTTTTTAGTTCGAAGTTTTAGGTTAATTCATTTATTCATGGCAATATATTTCTCATGACTAAAATCTACAATTTTTCCAGAATCTTCATTATACAGGCGTTAAAGCAACTGTTTGATCAAAGACATTAAACTTTTTATAACCAGGCAAATTTTGCGTTTCAGGAAAATTGATCAATTACATATAAAAATAAACAGTCCAAATGATAAAACAATAGCGGCAGAGAACAATTCCATGACTAGCTCATCTTCGCAACAGCGCTGATTGGAAAAAGATTTTGAAAAAAAGAAAAGCTAGTGTAAAATCCGAACGAAAGAATTGTTTCTATTTTGGGCTTTTGCATAAGGTTATTGTTATAACAAAAATCAATATTTACATGGGCAAAATTTACATATATTGTGGTTTTTACATGTCACTGAGGGACTCGTTAATATGTTATTGGCAAAGTATAAAACCCAGCATTCTATAGAATGCCTAAAATTAACCATCAATGTATCAAACAATTCATATCTCACTCAATTTCTAGGCATTCTATAGAATGCCAAATGTCAAAGCGGCAAAGTATGAAATACTTTTCCTATTCATTTCGAATATCACGTGTCAACGCACGTGACTTTTTACTCGAGGTCTCAGGGATTCGTTTTAAAAAGTAGGTAAATTTTAATTTCTTATTTATTATATAAAAATTTGTTTCTCTGAATAAGAATGGTAAATTTTGTTTTGTATAACTTTCGTTTTTCTTTATGCACTTTTAATAAGTTTTTTTCATGAAATTCTCATTAGTTTTTCAGAATGATATTCGTATTTTTGAGGAATGCAAGTCATTTATAAAATAGCCTTACATGACCTTTTTTCATACTATGCCTAAATAGTATCTACCATTGTAAAGAATACCTATGAATAATATAGAATGAGTAAGAAAAGTATCTAATAATTCTCATACTTCATACAGTGCCTAAAACCGTCCTGCATTATAAAATGCCAATAGAATTCTGTAGAATGCCGGTGTTAATTGCTTTGCTGGCAACATATATAACTTTAATTTAACTGAAATTGCTTTTATGATGTTTAAAATTTTACTTTTGCTAATCGGAACGTAATTAATGACTATTTAGATAACATTCATTATATTAATAGTGCATTATTTCTGCATCTGATAAATTAAACATGTGGTGAAGCTTTATAAGCCAGATAACAGCTACGAGACATGAGTAATTACTTTTGCCTTGTGGTCATGTTACTCGACTATCGAATCCAAAAGTTGCGAGTTCGGTCCGTGCCTATCGCCAAATAACAATATTGGTGACCCGGACATAATACAATTGTTGGGGTGCCCTCTACTAGAAATAAATAAAATTAAAAAATATAAGCTAATAAAAATGAAGCTCATAAATAATCAGTTTAAAATTTTACTTTTTCTAATCAGAATGTAACTAAAGATAATTTAGACAACATTCATTATATTAGTAGTGCATTTTTTCTGCATCTGATAAAAATTAAAACGTTTTTCCTACAGACATTTTTTTGAATACAATTTCGACTATTTTGCTGAATTACTGATCATGGTTCCAGAGCAGACTTGAGACCTAATGATTGATTTATACATCTAATGAATCAAAAATAATGAGCAATTTATAAATGATGTTTGAATGTCTCGATTTGTTGAATATTACTTGGTGAATTTTCCAGATATACATTTACAATTCAAAAGAGAAAGTGTTTCCGATCCAAGGCAACCCAGTTTAGCCTTTTTAGTTTAAGGTATAAGACTACGTTGAAAACACTGGTTATCGAGCACATTGGCGAATTCTTTTTTTTTATTATTATTTCTTGTAGTTCAGGCTTTCCTCTTTCCAAAATAGTATTTTCTAAGAAAAGGAAGGTCTGACCTATCATTCAGGAGAATTTTAAAGAAAAATTTTTGCTAAAAAATTATTTAACTTCAATTTTCTCAAACTTTCTCAATCCGCCGTTAACTTGATATCTCAAAAACTAATAGAGGTATTTACATAAAAATTTCAGCGTGTGTTTTAAAAATATGGCCAATGAATTGAACCAAAAGTTTTATTGTTGGTGAAATACTTTTTCATTTATAGGTGTTTTTAGAAAAAATTAAGTTGTAAATTTATGGAAAAAATGTATATATACGTATATTTTTACCCATAATTTCTTTGCATCTCAAAATGTTTCTTAGATTTTGGTTCATTTCATTCATCAGTATATTCTATAACTTGTGCACAAAGAAAAATAAGATTGCTGCATTACAATTTTGTGTAGAATGTTAACCATTTTGGTTAAATTTCATTAAAATTTACTACAAATTTTCCTATTTCTCAAAATATATTATATTTCCTAATAATTTCTTTTTGTATTTATAGTGTTTATAATCGACAATACATCTAAAAACCATAAACAGTTTTTAAAAAAATCCATAAATAGTTTTTAAAAAATCCAATTGTTCAAAAATATTCCTTCGAACGTAGTCGGTTACCTAAACCTGTTTTTAGAGGCATTTTTATATCAATTACCAAAAGTGATTAACAAAATATTCAAGATGACTACATTCTTACGCCCAATATTATCTGCTAAACAGCTGTTTATTGAGATTTCAAATACGGTAAGAATAAATCAGCATACTTTTCTTACAAGTTTGAGCATTTTTTGTGAGTTTATATTTTATTTCAGTGAAATAATCTTTAAAAGAAATTACGTATTCAAATTTTTAGGAATTATTTTAACCGGCACTGAACTCTTATGAGAAATATTAATGCTGTGATCATTTATTTATTAATCTATTAATGTTGTATATTTATTAGATGTAAAATATTAATATTGTAATCATCATTAGTGTCATTAATCATTTATTAATGTAT
Source organism: Argiope bruennichi (assembly GCF_947563725.1). NCBI lineage: Eukaryota > Metazoa > Arthropoda > Arachnida > Araneae > Araneidae > Argiope > Argiope bruennichi. The sequence goes on from NC_079156.1 coordinate 114,867,916, forward strand.
TGAAAAAATTTAAACTCATCTAAAAAATAGATTTTCGAATTTTCCTTGATTTATATGCCTTTCCTCATATATTTAAAAAAATGCTTTATAAAATAATATGTATTGATATATGTTTATAATATTTAATTTTTGTTCTCAGATTTAAGAAATGGAGTTAACCGTAAGTAATTTGTTCCTGTAAACGGTTTGTTGATTTAATTATTAATGTTGCTTGAATTAGATTCATATATTTTTTGTAAGCTTAGTAAATTTGTTTAAATTAAAATTGTTTAAAGAGAAAATTCAGAAATTTTGGAATACCGTGAAAAATTTAAATCGATTTTGAAAAAATCATTGAGACATTAATGATCGCCAGTAAAGACATTATTGTTCTAAAATAAAAATATAAATTCAAACTGTTTGCTATTCAAATATTAATATAGCTTGAATTAGATTTTTTTTTTTGTAAGCTTAGTAAATTTGTTTAAAATATAATTGTTTAAAGGGATAATTCAGAAATTTTAGAATACAATGAACAATTTTAATTGATTTTGGGAAAATTTTTGAGACATTTATGATCGCCAGTAAAGGCATTATTGTTCTAAAATAAAAATATGCATTCACTTTACTTCAAGTTTTATAATATTCAAACTTTAAAAATTTTAAAAAAATTAAAATTTCAGTGCATCATTTTTTTACTAAACGAGAACATTAAAACCTCTCCATCTAAGACATTATAAAACATAACTTAAGACATTTTAAAATGGGCTCCATTGAATTGATTTAAAAAGAATAAAAACTTACCATATTTTATTTTCAAGTAAAGTTTTTTAATCTAAGTCTAAAAATTGCATATATAGAGAGGAATGAAAATTTTTTTTAAATAGGCATTTAATTACCCGTATTAATCGAATAATCATATATTCAGATAAATGTATTAATAAAACAAAGTGTAATGCTAAATTCTTTTTAAATAGAATATTAATTTAAAAGTTTCAAAAATAATGCTTTTATATTCGACTTATTTATTGTATATTTTGTGAACCTGCAATTTACTGCATTGAAATATTTGCCTTGCATTACATACTACATTGAAAACCTGCGTCGTGCCAATTCAAGATAGTTGTCTCACTGAGTCTTCCTCTTCAGTTCGAGCTGATTCAGGTTTAGGAATATTCTTTTTATTTCTCAAAAGATAACTAGACATTTAATTATTGAATATCTACTTCACATAAAAAAATAAACCCAAAATGCGTTTTATATAATACTTATTGTTAGACATATTGAATATTCTAGAATATATATGAATTTATATTGCATTGATGACCGAGATAGAATTGTGCTTCAAAATATTCATTAATAATGTTCAGTTCTATTATGTTTCGCTTAAGGGATTGTTTTTCGTCATTTGAAACCGTAAGCTTCACGAATTGAAATAGCACAACAATTTATGAAGTAACATTTATAACAAAACAAGGTACTTTCCATTGTAACAAAACAAGGTGCTTTGCATTATAACAAAGCAAGTTGCAAGTACAGTAACAAAATAAGTTTTTTTTTTCATTCTAATAAAACAAGATGCTTTGCATTATAACAAGACAAGATGCTTTGCATTGTAACAAAACAAGATTCTTTGCATTGTAACAAAACAAAGTGTTAGTAGTAAACTACAAACTAGTTTATTACAAACATATGTAAGTAGCAAACAAGCTGCTTTGCAATATTGTTAAAATATATTCCAGATATTGTTCGACATTATGAATATCAAAAAATGCCATGGAGATATCACGTAATATATGCGGATGGAAACAACATCGCAATTTTTCAGTAATGTTTAGGGAATTAGCTATACTGAAAACCGTGTCTTTTTTTATAGTTAGTACCCTACTTAACAATACTAAGTAATTATCCATATAGTAAAATATTTAGCATATTATTGTGATTTTACTGTATAAAATTTTAATGTTTATGTAATTTTTTGAGAAAACTCACTCAGAGAATTTACATTGAAAGCATATCAATATATGTCTGTTTCTAAGGCATGTTTATAATTATTCCTATAGGTGGTCAATGAAGTATGGTTTCAAAATACTGGAAAGTAAGTAACATTTGTAACTTCTTTTCCAAAGCAACATCATCTTTTTTTTTTATCTATATTTAAATATTTATTGTTTACAAATGGAGCATCTTTACTTGTCACTAGCTGTATCAGTAAAAATCAATATATTTTTAAGATTGTATATTTTGTAATAACCACTATTCCTTTTTCCACAATGTTTGGATCTCTGTCCTGTCTTTTGATATTGTCAAGAATTAATTCTTTAGAATAATAGGTGTTTGCCTTTTTGATATATAATGAGCTTTATAAAATATGCATTTTAAAGATTCATCTCAAGAGGAATTTACATCTGTGACAGGAATAATAAATTTACGTCAAGAGTGGAAATCGCATCATTCACACCAATAAATAAACAACCAGCGAATAAGAATTAATACTTAATAAACAATAATTCGGTAAAAGTGACTTTTAGTGTGCACTAGGCTGCGCCAACAATGCCAAGTCGCCAATAAAGATGGCGGACAAAATAAACAAATACTTCCGCGGAACAGTTATGGTTACCATTTCCCGCCATCTACTTAGGACTTTTTACTGATAAGTATTTTTTTTCTCATACTGCCCGGTTCCTTCTACAGATGCCGGCATCTGTAGAAGGCACCGGGCAGAATGTTTTAACTTAAAAAAAAAACATCCTACGGCTTCGCTAGCAGCGGGAGCGGGAACCTAGTAGCTTCGCTAGCACACTGAACATAAGAACTGTGTGGATAACATGAACTGTACATAATCAATAGAAAAGAAAGAATGAAGGATGTTGTACGAACGGATTTCAGAGGGAATTCTGCCCGGTAACAGAAACAGTACATAACCGAAATAAAAGAAAAAATGAAGAAATAAGCAATCGGAACATTTTCCATATAAAATTTCAAACAAACATACTTTTTCCAACTTCATAAACTCGTAAAAAAAATATATTCCATTCACCCTACATCCATTCTGCCGGTTCGATATCAAACCATTCTCAATACAAAATTGCAAACAAGCATCCTTTCCTAACTTTATCAACTCGTAAAAAATATATATATGCATATTTAACTCACCCTTCATCCATTCTACAGGTTCGAAATACTCCCGACATAACAAATTATGAAGGGAACCAACCGAAATAACACCAAAAGAATTACGAGAACTGCGAAGAATTCTATTGCAGCTGTCTTTTAAAGTGAGAATGCAGACGATTGTTTAAAGCGCATACTAACAATTAAAAATTGCAAATGAATAAATATTTTCTGTTCGTATTCACATTAAAAAAAAGAAAGAAGAAAATAACTTTTAATTATAAACTTAACTTTCTTTATTTAATAAAATTTTAATTATAATAAAGAACAAAATTAAAATCTTTATTCGATATTTTTTTAATATTTTTAACTTAACATTTTTCATAATGTAATTGTAGTTTATGTACAACTCAACCATTGCAAAAAGTAGTAAACAAAACAGCAGTACGGTTGCTATAAGATGGATCCGATGGGTTGCAATATTGGCGACAAACAGCTGGTGCACACTAATCTTCACTTAGGCCAATCATTCTAACAAGAGATAATAATTATTAAAAATAAAGGATTACATCATTTCTGACATCAGTCATTGTTTTAAAAGCTTCTTTTCTCTTTAATTTTTCCAGATTATTTTATTGTGAGCCCCATTTCACTTCTTGTTCTATACTTGATGATATTAACTACTAGAGTGCCTTTAAACCTCAATGAATTTTTCAATGTATTTACCTACACTTTTATATTAATCAATGATTCTTGCAATTGTGTTTATTTTACAGTTACTTAATACCGTATCTCTAAAGAATTTTTTTCTCTTATTCTGCAGACGTGGCTTTATTTAGATTTTTCATTAAAGGTGCTGGGGTCATTGGAAAGAGAAACGTATTATTTATCTTCGCTTTTCATTCATCATAAAACAAGACTATAGATTTCTTATTTAAGAGATCAGAGATTGTATTCTTGTATGTCATTGAAATAAAGTGTTTTTAAAAGAAAAAGTAAATATTTCTTTCATTTGCATTTCTTTGATATATAAGTATTTATACTGTATTAAAAAAGCCTTCAAAAAATTTAGATATCCTTTAAAAAACAATTAACTGATGATTGATACTTCTCATGCATATATATATATAAATCATTCGCTAAATAACGAAGTAATAAAACAAGTACTTTCTCCTCTTTCAGTTACACGATACATTATGGAGCAGATTGTTTATAGCTTTTATTTGTTTTAAAAGAATTTTTTTAAAGAATTTAAAAGAAATGTTTGCTTGTTTATAAAAGAATTAAATATGCATTTTAGATTTATTAACAGTGGCTGACTCTTTCAAAATCTTGATGCACATGTACATTTGAATGGAACACGCCATAATGCATTTATTTATTTTATTCGTAGATTAGTCAATTATTTTCTGAATAAACAGGAAATTCTTTATACGGTTTGAATCAACTTTCGATATTAGCCTAAAGTCCAGGTGATAACAACATTTGCAAACAATCAACCATCAAGCTTAATAGATTCTATGCGATTGTGTAAATCTGCGCACAGGCGGACAGAGCAAACTTTTTTTTTCCAAATTCAGTTCAAATTATGTTAAAAATTTGCAACTTGCAAAAATTTGCAAAGGTTGCAAATCAAATTTATTTTTCAATCTTGCCGGCGTCCTGGCCTTGGGGTAGTGCGTCTTCCCCGTGATCACGAATTCGAGTGCTGGTTCGGGCATGGTTGTTCTCTACCCTGTGTTCTATCTATGAGGTGTGTGAAAGAGCCCCCATTCCTGTTAAAAGGGATTGTGCAGGCGAATGTGTGAGTGACATCTTCATCCGACTTCTGCCCTCGGGTGCTCAGGGGTCTTTACCCTCAGAAGCTACTGTAGCCCTCTTTCCACTATCCCTTGGATTTGGTTTGAATGGGAGTTTAATCCAAGGGGGATAAGCAGCAACAACAATATTTTTTAATCTCTTAAATTATTTAATTTTTAGTTATCGCTTTCATAGACAAGCTGACACACTTCCTTTTTTATTTTTTTTTTTTTTTTTTATTTTTTTTTTTTTTTTGTCACAGACGTGGAGTTTTACCAAATTTTAGATATCGGATTTTTTTTATCCCAGGCACAGACGTGGAGTTTCACCAAATTTTAGATATCGGATTTTTTTTATCCCAGTCACAGACGTGGAGTTTCACCAAATTTTAGATATCGGATTTTTTTTTATCCCAGTCACAGACGTGGAGTTTCACCAAATTTTAGATATCGGATTTTTTTTTATCCCAGTCACAGACGTGGAGTTTCACCAAATTTTAGATATCGGATTTTTTTTTATCCCAGTCACAGACGTGGAGTTTCACCAAATTTTAGATATCGGATTTTTTTTTATCCCAGTCACAGACGTGGAGTTTCACCAAATTTTAGATATCGGATTTTTTTTTTATCCCAGTAACAGACGTGGAGTTTCACCAAATTTTAGATATCGGATTTTTTTTTATCCCAGGCACAGACGTGGAGTTTCACCAAATTTTAGATATCGGATTTTTTTTTTATCCCAGTCACAGACGTGGAGTTTCACCAAATTTTAGATATCGGATTTTTTTTTATCCCAGTCACAGACGTGGAGTTTCACCAAATTTTAGATATCGGATTTTTTTTTATCCCAGTCACAGACGTGGAGTTTCACCAAATTTTAGATATCGGATTTTTTTTATCCCAGTCACAGACGTGGAGTTTCACCAAATTTTAGATATCGGATTTTTTTTTATCCCAGTAACAGACGTGGAGTTTCACCAAATTTTAGATATCGGATTTTTTTTTATCCCAGGCACAGACGTGGAGTTTCACCAAATTTTAGATATCGGATTTTTTTTTATCCCAGTCACAGACGTGGAGTTTCACCAAATTTTAGATATCGGATTTTTTTTTATCCCAGTCACAGACGTGGAGTTTCACCAAATTTTAGATATCGGATTTTTTTTTTCCCAGTCACAGACGTGGAGTTTCACCAAATTTTAGATATCGGATTTTTTTTTATCCCAGTCACAGACGTGGAGTTTCACCAAATTTTAGATATCGGATTTTTTTTTATCCCAGTCACAGACGTGGAGTTTCACCAAATTTTAGATATCGGATTTTTTTTTATCCCAGTCACAGACGTGGAGTTTCACCAAATTTTAGATATCGGATTTTTTTTTATCCCAGTCACAGACGTGGAGTTTCACCAAATTTTAGATATCGGATTTTTTTTTATCCCAGTCACAGACGTGGAGTTTCACCAAATTTTAGATATCGGATTTTTTTTTTTATCCCAGTAACAGACGTGGAGTTTCACCAAATTTTAGATATCGGATTTTTTTTTATCCCAGGCACAGACGTGGAGTTTCACCAAATTTTAGATATCGGATTTTTTTTTTATCCCAGTCACAGACGTGGAGTTTCACCAAATTTTAGATATCGGATTTTTTTTTATCCCAGTCACAGACGTGGAGTTTCACCAAATTTTAGATATCGGATTTTTTTTTATCCCAGTCACAGACGTGGAGTTTCACCAAATTTTAGATATCGGATTTTTTTTTATCCCAGTCACAGACGTGGAGTTTCACCAAATTTTAGATATCGGATTTTTTTTTATCCCAGTAACAGACGTGGAGTTTCACCAAATTTTAGATATCGGATTTTTTTTTATCCCAGGCACAGACGTGGAGTTTCACCAAATTTTAGATATCGGATTTTTTTTTATCCCAGTCACAGACGTGGAGTTTCACCAAATTTTAGATATCGGATTTTTTTTTATCCCAGTCACAGACGTGGAGTTTCACCAAATTTTAGATATCGGATTTTTTTTTTCCCAGTCACAGACGTGGAGTTTCACCAAATTTTAGATATCGGATTTTTTTTTATCCCAGTCACAGACGTGGAGTTTCACCAAATTTTAGATATCGGATTTTTTTTTATCCCAGTCACAGACGTGGAGTTTCACCAAATTTTAGATATCGGATTTTTTTTTATCCCAGTCACAGACGTGGAGTTTCACCAAATTTTAGATATCGGATTTTTTTTTATCCCAGTCACAGACGTGGAGTTTCACCAAATTTTAGATATCGGATTTTTTTTTATCCCAGTCACAGACGTGGAGTTTCACCAAATTTTAGATATCGGATTTTTTTTTTTATCCCAGTAACAGACGTGGAGTTTCACCAAATTTTAGATATCGGATTTTTTTTTATCCCAGGCACAGACGTGGAGTTTCACCAAATTTTAGATATCGGATTTTTTTTTTATCCCAGTCACAGACGTGGAGTTTCACCAAATTTTAGATATCGGATTTTTTTTTATCCCAGTCACAGACGTGGAGTTTCACCAAATTTTAGATATCGGATTTTTTTTTATCCCAGTCACAGACGTGGAGTTTCACCAAATTTTAGATATCGGATTTTTTTTTATCCCAGTCACAGACGTGGAGTTTCACCAAATTTTAGATATCGGATTTTTTTTTATCCCAGTAACAGACGTGGAGTTTCACCAAATTTTAGATATCGGATTTTTTTTTATCCCAGGCACAGACGTGGAGTTTCACCAAATTTTAGATATCGGATTTTTTTTTATCCCAGTCACAGACGTGGAGTTTCACCAAATTTTAGATATCGGATTTTTTTTTATCCCAGTCACAGACGTGGAGTTTCACCAAATTTTAGATATCGGATTTTTTTTTTCCCAGTCACAGACGTGGAGTTTCACCAAATTTTAGATATCGGATTTTTTTTTATCCCAGTCACAGACGTGGAGTTTCACCAAATTTTAGATATCGGATTTTTTTTATCCCAGTCACAGACGTGGAGTTTCACCAAATTTTAGATATCGGATTTTTTTTTATCCCAGTCACAGACGTGGAGTTTCACCAAATTTTAGATATCGGATTTTTTTTTATCCCAGTCACAGACGTGGAGTTTCACCAAATTTTAGATATCGGATTTTTTTTTATCCCAGTCACAGACGTGGAGTTTCACCAAATTTTAGATATCGGATTTTTTTTTATCCCAGTCACAGACGTGGAGTTTCACCAAATTTTAGATATCGGATTTTTTTTTATCCCAGTCACAGACGTGGAGTTTCACCAAATTTTAGATATCGGATTTTTTTTTTATCCCAGTCACAGACGTGGAGTTTCACCAAATTTTAGATATCGGATTTTTTTTTTATCCCAGGCACAGACGTGGAGTTTCACCAAATTTTAGATATCGGATTTTTTTTTTATCCCAGTCACAGACGTGGAGTTTCACCAAATTTTAGATATCGGATTTTTTTTTTTATCCCAGTCACAGACGTGGAGTTTCACCAAATTTTAGATATCGGATTTTTTTTTATCCCAGTCACAGACGTGGAGTTTCACCAAATTTTAGATATCGGATTTTTTTTTATCCCAGTCACAGACGTGGAGTTTCACCAAATTTTAGATATCGGATTTTTTTTTATCCCAGGCACAGACGTGGAGTTTCACCAAATTTTAGATATCGGATTTTTTTTTTTATCCCAGTCACAGACGTGGAGTTTCACCAAATTTTAGATATCGGATTTTTTTTTATCCCAGTCACAGACGTGGAGTTTCACCAAATTTTAGATATCGGATTTTTTTTTATCCCAGTCACAGACGTGGAGTTTCACCAAATTTTAGATATCGGATTTTTTTTTTTATCCCAGTCACAGACGTGGAGTTTCACGAAATTTTAGATATCGGATTTTTTTATCCCAGGCACAGACGTGGAGTTTCACCAAATTTTAGATATCGGATTTTTTTTTATCCCAGTCACAGACGTGGAGTTTCACCAAATTTTAGATATCGGATTTTTTTTTATCCTAGTCACAGACGTGGAGTTTCACGAAATTTTAGATATCGGATTTTTTTTTTATCCCAGTCACAGACGTGGAGTTTCACCAAATTTTAGATATCGGATTTTTTTTTATCCTAATCACAGACGTGGAGTTTCACGAAATTTTAGATATCGGATTTTTTTTTATCCCAGTCACAGACGTGGAGTTTCACCAAATTTTAGATATCGGATTTTTTTTATCCTAATCACAGACGTGGAGTTTCACCAAATTTTAGATATCGGATTTTTTTTTTTTATCCCAGTCACAGACGTGGAGTTTCACCAAATTTTAGATATCGGATTTTTTTTTATCCCAGTCACAGACGTGGAGTTTCACCAAATTTTTGATATCGGATTTTTTTTTATCCCAGTCACAGACGTGGAGTTTCACCAAATTTAAGATATCGGATTTTTTTTTATCCTAATCACAGACGTGGAGTTTCACCAAATTTTAGATATCGGATTTTTTTATCCCAGGCACAGACGTGGAGTTTCACGAAATTTTAGATATCGGATTTTTTTATCCCAGTCACAGACGTGGAGTTTCACGAAATTTTAGATATCGGATTTTTTTATCCCAGGCACAGACGTGGAGTTTCACGAAATTTTAGATATCGGATTTTTTTATCCCAGTCACAGACGTGGAGTTTCACCAAATTTTAGATATCGGATTTTTTTATCCCAGTCACAGACGTGGAGTTTCACGAAATTTTAGATATCGGATTTTTTTATCCCAGTCACAGACGTGGAGTTTCACCAAATTTTAGATATCGGATTTTTTTTTATCCTAATCACAGACGTGGAGTTTCACCAAATTTTAGATATCGGATTTTTTTATCCCAGTCACAGACGTGGAGTTTCACGAAATTTTAGATATCGGATTTTTTTATCCCAGGCACAGACGTGGAGTTTCACGAAATTTTAGATATCGGATTTTTTTATCCCAGTTACAGACGTGGAGTTTCACCAAATTTTAGATATCGGATTTTTTTATCCCAGGCACAGACGTGGAGTTTCACGAAATTTTAGATATCGGATTTTTTTTTTATCCCAGTCACAGACGTGGAGTTTCACCAAATTTTAGATATCGGATTTTTTTTTATCCCAGTCACAGACGTGGAGTTTCACCAAATTTTAGATATCGGATTTTTTTTTTATCCCAGTCACAGACGTGGAGTTTTACCAAATTTTAGATATCGGATTTTTTTTTATCCCACGCACAGACGTGGAGTTTCACCAAATTTTAGATATCGGATTTTTTTTTATCCCAGTCACAGACGTGGAGTTTCACCAAATTTTAGATATCGGATTTTTTTTTATCCCAGTCACAGACGTGGAGTTTCACCAAATTTTAGATATCGGATTTTTTTTTATCCCAGTCACAGACGTGGAGTTTCACCAAATTTTAGATATCGGATTTTTTTTTATCCCAGTCACAGACGTGGAGTTTCACCAAATTTTAGATATCGGATTTTTTTTTATCCCAGGCACAGACGTGGAGTTTCACCAAATTTTAGATATCGGAATTTTTTTTATCCCAGTCACAGACGTGGAGTTTCACCAAATTTTAGATATCGGATTTTTTTTTTATCCCAGTCACAGACGTGGAGTTTCACCAAATTTTAGATATCGGATTTTTTTTTATCCCAGTCACAGATGTGGAGTTTCACCAAATTTTAGATATCGGATTTTTTTTATCCCAGTCACAGACGTGAAGTTTCACCAAATTTTAGATATCGGATTTTTTTTTATCCTAATCACAGACGTGGAGTTTCACGAAATTTTAGATATCGGATTTTTTTTTATCCCAGTCACAGACGTGGAGTTTCACCAAATTTTAGATATCGGATTTTTTTTATCCTAATCACAGACGTGGAGTTTCACGAAATTTTAGATATCGGATTTTTTTTTTTATCCCAGTCACAGACGTGGAGTTTCACCAAATTTTAGATATCGGATTTTTTTTATCATAATCACAGACGTGGAGTTTCACCAAATTTTAGATATCGGATTTTTTTTATCCCAGTCACAGACGTGGAGTTTCACCAAATTTTTGATATCGGATTTTTTTTTTATCCCAGTCACAGACGTGGAGTTTCACCAAATTTAAGATATCGGATTTTTTTTTATCCTAATCACAGACGTGGAGTTTCACCAAATTTTAGATATCGGATTTTTTTATCCCAGTCACAGACGTGGAGTTTCACGAAATTTTAGATATCGGATTTTTTTATCCCAGGCACAGACGTGGAGTTTCACGAAATTTTAGATATCGGATTTTTTTATCCCAGTCACAGACGTGGAGTTTCACCAAATTTTAGATATCGGATTTTTTTTTATCCCAGTCACAGACGTGGAGTTTCACCAAATTTTAGATATCGGATTTTTTTTTATCCCAGTCACAGACGTGGAGTTTCACCAAATTTTAGATATCGGATTTTTTTTTATCCCACGCACAGACGTGGAGTTTCACCAAATTTTAGATATCAGATTTTTTTTTATCCCAGTCACAGACGTGGAGTTTCACCAAATTTTAGATATCGGATTTTTTTTTATCCCAGTCACAGACGTGGAGTTTCACCAAATTTTAGATATCGGATTTTTTTTATCCCAGTCACAGACGTGGAGTTTCACCAAATTTTAGATATCGGATTTTTTTTTATCCCAGTCACAGACGTGGAGTTTCACCAAATTTTAGATATCGGATTTTTTTTTATCCCAGGCACAGACGTGGAGTTTCACCAAATTTTAGATATCGGATTTTTTTTTTTATCCCAGTCACAGACGTGGAGTTTCACCAAATTTTAGATATCGGATTTTTTTTTATCCCAGTCACAGACGTGGAGTTTCACCAAATTTTAGATATCGGATTTTTTTTTTTTTATCCCAGTCACAGACGTGGAGTTTCACCAAATTTTAGATATCGGATTTTTTTTTATCCCAGTCACAGACGTGGAGTTTCAGCAAATTTTAGATATCGGATTTTTTTTTATCCCAGTCACAGATGTGGAGTTTCACCAAATTTTAGATATCGGATTTTTTTTTATCCCAGTCACAGACGTGAAGTTTCACCAAATTTTAGATATCGGATTTTTTTTAATCCTAATCACAGACGTGGAGTTTCACGAAATTTTAGATATCGGATTTTTTTTTATCCCAGTCACAGACGTGGAGTTTCACCAAATTTTAGATATCGGATTTTTTTTATCCTAATCACAGACGTGGAGTTTCACGAAATTTTAGATATCGGATTTTTTTTTTATCCCAGTCACAGACGTGGAGTTTCACGAAATTTTAGATATCGGATTTTTTTATCCCAGGCACAGACGTGGAGTTTCACCAAATTTTAGATATCGGATTTTTTTTTATCCCAGTCACAGACGTGGAGTTTCACCAAATTTTAGATATCGGATTTTTTTTTATCCTAGTCACAGACGTGGAGTTTCACGAAATTTTAGATATCGGATTTTTTTTTTATCCCAGTCACAGACGTGGAGTTTCACCAAATTTTAGATATCGGATTTTTTTTTATCCTAATCACAGACGTGGAGTTTCACGAAATTTTAGATATCGGATTTTTTTTTATCCCAGTCACAGACGTGGAGTTTCACCAAATTTTAGATATCGGATTTTTTTTATCCTAATCACAGACGTGGAGTTTCACCAAATTTTAGATATCGGATTTTTTTTTTTATCCCAGTCACAGACGTGGAGTTTCACCAAATTTTAGATATCGGATTTTTTTTTATCCCAGTCACAGACGTGGAGTTTCACCAAATTTTTGATATCGGATTTTTTTTTATCCCAGTCACAGACGTGGAGTTTCACCAAATTTAAGATATCGGATTTTTTTTTATCCTAATCACAGACGTGGAGTTTCACCAAATTTTAGATATCGGATTTTTTTATCCCAGGCACAGACGTGGAGTTTCACGAAATTTTAGATATCGGATTTTTTTATCCCAGTCACAGACGTGGAGTTTCACGACATTTTAGATATCGGATTTTTTTATCCCAGGCACAGACGTGGAGTTTCACGAAATTTTAGATATCGGATTTTTTTATCCCAGTCACAGACGTGGAGTTTCACCAAATTTTAGATATCGGATTTTTTTATCCCAGTCACAGACGTGGAGTTTCACGAAATTTTAGATATCGGATTTTTTTATCCCAGTCACAGACGTGGAGTTTCACCAAATTTTAGATATCGGATTTTTTTTTATCCTAATCACAGACGTGGAGTTTCACCAAATTTTAGATATCGGATTTTTTTATCCCAGTCACAGACGTGGAGTTTCACGAAATTTTAGATATCGGATTTTTTTATCCCAGGCACAGACGTGGAGTTTCACGAAATTTTAGATATCGGATTTTTTTATCCCAGTTACAGACGTGGAGTTTCACCAAATTTTAGATATCGGATTTTTTTATCCCAGGCACAGACGTGGAGTTTCACGAAATTTTAGATATCGGATTTTTTTTTTATCCCAGTCACAGACGTGGAGTTTCACCAAATTTTAGATATCGGATTTTTTTTTATCCCAGTCACAGACGTGGAGTTTCACCAAATTTTAGATATCGGATTTTTTTTTATCCCAGTCACAGACGTGGAGTTTTACCAAATTTTAGATATCGGATTTTTTTTTATCCCACGCACAGACGTGGAGTTTCACCAAATTTTAGATATCGGATTTTTTTTTATCCCAGTCACAGACGTGGAGTTTCACCAAATTTTAGATATCGGATTTTTTTTTATCCCAGTCACAGACGTGGAGTTTCACCAAATTTTAGATATCGGATTTTTTTTTATCCCAGTCACAGACGTGGAGTTTCACCAAATTTTAGATATCGGATTTTTTTTTATCCCAGTCACAGACGTGGAGTTTCACCAAATTTTAGATATCGGATTTTTTTTTATCCCAGGCACAGACGTGGAGTTTCACCAAATTTTAGATATCGGAATTTTTTTTATCCCAGTCACAGACGTGGAGTTTCACCAAATTTTAGATATCGGATTTTTTTTTTATCCCAGTCACAGACGTGGAGTTTCACCAAATTTTAGATATCGGATTTTTTTTTATCCCAGTCACAGATGTGGAGTTTCACCAAATTTTAGATATCGGATTTTTTTTATCCCAGTCACAGACGTGAAGTTTCACCAAATTTTAGATATCGGATTTTTTTTTATCCTAATCACAGACGTGGAGTTTCACGAAATTTTAGATATCGGATTTTTTTTTATCCCAGTCACAGACGTGGAGTTTCACCAAATTTTAGATATCGGATTTTTTTTATCCTAATCACAGACGTGGAGTTTCACGAAATTTTAGATATCGGATTTTTTTTTTTATCCCAGTCACAGACGTGGAGTTTCACCAAATTTTAGATATCGGATTTTTTTTATCATAATCACAGACGTGGAGTTTCACCAAATTTTAGATATCGGATTTTTTTTATCCCAGTCACAGACGTGGAGTTTCACCAAATTTTTGATATCGGATTTTTTTTTTATCCCAGTCACAGACGTGGAGTTTCACCAAATTTAAGATATCGGATTTTTTTTTATCCTAATCACAGACGTGGAGTTTCACCAAATTTTAGATATCGGATTTTTTTATCCCAGTCACAGACGTGGAGTTTCACGAAATTTTAGATATCGGATTTTTTTATCCCAGGCACAGACGTGGAGTTTCACGAAATTTTAGATATCGGATTTTTTTATCCCAGTCACAGACGTGGAGTTTCACCAAATTTTAGATATCGGATTTTTTTTTATCCCAGTCACAGACGTGGAGTTTCACCAAATTTTAGATATCGGATTTTTTTTTATCCCAGTCACAGACGTGGAGTTTCACCAAATTTTAGATATCGGATTTTTTTTTATCCCACGCACAGACGTGGAGTTTCACCAAATTTTAGATATCAGATTTTTTTTTATCCCAGTCACAGACGTGGAGTTTCACCAAATTTTAGATATCGGATTTTTTTTTATCCCAGTCACAGACGTGGAGTTTCACCAAATTTTAGATATCGGATTTTTTTTATCCCAGTCACAGACGTGGAGTTTCACCAAATTTTAGATATCGGATTTTTTTTTTTTATCCCAGTCACAGACGTGGAGTTTCACCAAATTTTAGATATCGGATTTTTTTTTATCCCAGGCACAGACGTGGAGTTTCACCAAATTTTAGATATCGGATTTTTTTTTTTATCCCAGTCACAGACGTGGAGTTTCACCAAATTTTAGATATCGGATTTTTTTTTATCCCAGTCACAGACGTGGAGTTTCACCAAATTTTAGATATCGGATTTTTTTTTTTTTTATCCCAGTCACAGACGTGGAGTTTCACCAAATTTTAGATATCGGATTTTTTTTTATCCCAGTCACAGACGTGGAGTTTCAGCAAATTTTAGATATCGGATTTTTTTTTATCCCAGTCACAGATGTGGAGTTTCACCAAATTTTAGATATCGGATTTTTTTTTATCCCAGTCACAGACGTGAAGTTTCACCAAATTTTAGATATCGGATTTTTTTTAATCCTAATCACAGACGTGGAGTTTCACGAAATTTTAGATATCGGATTTTTTTTTATCCCAGTCACAGACGTGGAGTTTCACCAAATTTTAGATATCGGATTTTTTTTATCCTAATCACAGACGTGGAGTTTCACGAAATTTTAGATATCGGATTTTTTTTTTATCCCAGTCACAGACGTGGAGTTTCACCAAATTTTAGATATCGGATTTTTTTTTATCCTAATCACAGACGTGGAGTTTCACCAAATTTTAGATATCGGATTTTTTTTTATCCCAGTCACACACGTGGAGTTTCACCAAATTTTAGATATCGGATTTTTTTTATCCCAGTCACAGACGTGGAGTTTCACCAAATTTTTGATATCGGATTTTTTTTTTATCCCAGTCACAGACGTGGAGTTTCACCAAATTTAAGATATCGGATTTTTTTTTATCCTAATCACAGACGTGGAGTTTCACCAAATTTTAGATATCGGATTTTTTTATCCCAGTCACAGACGTGGAGTTTCACGAAATTTTAGATATCGGATTTTTTTATCCCAGGCACAGACGTGGAGTTTCACGAAATTTTAGATATCGGATTTTTTTATCCCAGTCACAGACGTGGAGTTTCACCAAATTTTAGATATCGGATTTTTTTATCCCAGGCACAGACGTGGAGTTTCACGAAATTTTAGATATCGGATTTTTTTATCCCAGTCACAGACGTGGAGTTTCACGAAATTTTAGATATCGGATTTTTTTATCCCAGGCACAGACGTGGAGTTTCACGAAATTTTAGATATCGGATTTTTTTATCCCAGTCACAGACGTGGAGTTTCACCAAATTTTAGATATCGGATTTTTTTATCCCAGGCACAGACGTGGAGTTTCACGAAATTTTAGATATCGGATTTTTTTATCCCAGTCACAGACGTGGAGTTTCACCAAATTTTAGATATCGGATTTTTTTATCCCAGGCACAGACGTGGAGTTTCACCAAATTTTAGATATCGGATTTTTTTTTATCCCAGTCACAGACGTGGAGTTTCACCAAATTTTTGATATCGGATTTTTTTTTATCCCAGTCACAGACGTGGAGTTTCACCAAATTTAAGATATCGGATTTTTTTTTATCCTAATCACAGACGTGGAGTTTCACCAAATTTTAGATATCGGATTTTTTTATCCCAGGCACAGACGTGGAGTTTCACGAAATTTTAGATATCGGATTTTTTTATCCCAGTCACAGACGTGGAGTTTCACCAAATTTTAGATATCGGATTTTTTTATCCCAGGCACAGACGTGGAGTTTCACGAAATTTTAGATATCGGATTTTTTTTTATCCCAGTCACAGACGTGGAGTTTCACCAAATTTTAGATATCGGATTTTTTTTTATCCCAGTCACAGACGTGGAGTTTCACCAAATTTTAGATATCGGATTTTTTTTTATCCCAGTCACAGACGTGGAGTTTCACCAAATTTTAGATATCGGATTTTTTTATCCCAGGCACAGACGTGGAGTTTCACGAAATTTTAGATATCGGATTTTTTTATCCCAGTCACAGACGTGGAGTTTCACCAAATTTTAGATATCGGATTTTTTTATCCCAGTCACAGACGTGGAGTTTCACCAAATTTTAGATATCGGATTTTTTTATCCCAGGCACAGACGTGGAGTTTCACCAAATTTTAGATATCGGATTTTTTTTTATCCCAGTCACAGACGTGGAGTTTCACCAAATTTTAGATATCGGATTTTTTTTTATCCCAGTCACAGACGTGGAGTTTCACCAAATTTTAGATATCGGATTTTTTTTTATCCCAGTCACAGACGTGGAGTTTCACCAAATTTTAGATATCGGATTTTTTTTTATCCCAGTCACAGACGTGGAGTTTCACCAAATTTTAGATATCGGATTTTTTTTTATCCCAGTCACAGACGTGGAGTTTCACCAAATTTTAGATATCGGATTTTTTTTTTATCCCAGTCACAGACGTGGAGTTTCACCAAATATTAGATATCGGATTTTTTTTTATCCCAGTCACAGATGTGGAGTTTCACCAAATTTTAGATATCGGATTTTTTTTATCCCAGTCACAGACGTGAAGTTTCACCAAATTTTAGATATCGGATTTTTTTTTATCCTAATCACAGACGTGGAGTTTCACGAAATTTTAGATATCGGATTTTTTTTTTATCCCAGTCACAGACGTGGAGTTTCACCAAATTTTAGATATCGGATTTTTTTTTATCCTAATCACAGACGTGGAGTTTCACGAAATTTTAGATATCGGATTTTTTTTTATCCCAGTCACAGACGTGGAGTTTCACCAAATTTTAGATATCGGATTTTTTTTATCCTAATCACAGACGTGGAGTTTCACCAAATTTTAGATATCGGATTTTTTTTTTATCCCAGTCACAGACGTGGAGTTTCACCAAATTTTAGATATCGGATTTTTTTTTATCCCAGTCACAGACGTGGAGTTTCACCAAATTTAAGATATCGGATTTTTTTTATCCTAATCACAGACGTGGAGTTTCACCAAATTTTAGATATCGGATTTTTTTATCCCAGTCACAGACGTGGAGTTTCACGAAATTTTAGATATCGGATTTTTTTTATCCCAGGCACAGACGTGGAGTTTCACGAAATTTTAGATATCGGATTTTTTTATCCCAGGCACAGACGTGGAGTTTCACCAAATTTTAGATATCGGATTTTTTTATCCCAGGCACAGACGTGGAGTTTCACGAAATTTTAGATATCGGATTTTTTTATCCCAGTCACAGACGTGGAGTTTCACGAAATTTTAGATATCGGATTTTTTTATCCCAGGCACAGACGTGGAGTTTCACGAAATTTTAGATATCGGATTTTTTTATCCCAGTCACAGACGTGGAGTTTCACCAAATTTTAGATATCGGATTTTTTTATCCCAGGCACAGACGTGGAGTTTCACGAAATTTTAGATATCGGATTTTTTTATCCCAGGCACAGACGTGGAGTTTCACGAAATTTTAGATATCGGATTTTTTTATCCCAGTCACAGACGTGGAGTTTCATATCTGAAATATCGGATTTTCCGACGCTTGCAACAATTTATCATTCTATATCTCATAGACGTGGTGTCTATTTTTCTACTATTATAACATCTGATAATAAAAGAGAGTATTCGTGTTTTAAATACTTGGCGCTATACAGATCACACCTCTTTATATAGAGCTATAATATTTGGAACAAATATATAAGGTCGATTCCTCAAAGAAGACTGCCTATTGCAATGGATCTCACGAGACAACTTTACTACATATCTTCACCGATGTAAAATGGAAAATTCATACGAAAAATGTTAAAATCGTGGGCGAATTTGTAATTGGCCCATCTTGCTCATGGGGGGAGGGAAATGGTGGAGGGGTTGAAATTTTCATTTCGCTGTAACTTTCTTAGTATTGAACATAGAAAAATAAATCCAATTAATTAAATCCATTCCTCATTAAAACGAACAGCTTCTGTATTTAAAACGTTTCTATAATTTCATTATTTTAGAAGTTAGGCGCTAAAATGTGTTGTTCAAGCCCTAATATTGACTGTTTCTAATATCAATAATTTTCGTTGTCAAATAGTAACTTAGATGTAAAAAATTCTACCTTTGCGTCCAGCTTGTCGAGATAATTTTTTTAAAGAAACATACTGTAATACATTTACCTACTATTTTCCGGGATGTATCAACTGTTTCAATTTCTATGAATAGACAAAAAAATTATTTGATTAGATAATAGTCTAAATTCCTGATGTCCATCTCCAGTAATCTTTTCCGTAAACAATCAGAAGTATATGTTTTTTTTATAAGTGGCAGGTCTAAGGAAAGAAGTTTCACTGAAATTTTGATGTTGAATTTTCAGACTCTCGCAAAAATACTTTCTCATTATATCCTTCAAATAAAAATTTAAATATTTATGTCTTTTATTGCATAAAATAATGTGGAGGAACTTCTTCCAAAACTTTCGTAAAGTTAACAGGTTCGCTAGGTAGTGGACGTATGGTGTAACACAGTAAACAGGCCTCAAACGCAAATAATGGCGTTTATTAACACAAAGGTACGAACACACCGACAAAAAAAGACACCCGAGACGCACATAAGTGAAAAACAGCAGCTCATAATTTGTAATCAGTAGTAAACAACAACTACAACACACAAAGTAGTCAGTCAGAACTGTGCAGGAGGAGGGAATCTATGCAGCTATTCTCTACGGTCTGTCCCAAAGCCTGAAATTCTCCACTGTTTCTTCGCTTTAGCTGTATCTAACTGCTGACTCACTACTCCCCGACTGGCTACTCCTCACACGACTCGACGCTGCCTTTATAATAAACACCAAGATTCAGCTCACAGTTTAATTCACCAATCGCTTGAGCTTCACTGAACGCTTGCTCTTCACTGGATTTCTTTGATTGAATCTCTATGCGTCTCTATGCCACTCATTGTGCGACTGGCTTCGACTTGGAATGGCATTTTATAGTTTCCGGGGCAGATCAGATACGTTTCTGGAACAATCAAGCATTTCGTAGCTCCTATTGGTTCCATTGCTAAAATTCCAAAGCATTCTAGCATTATATCCTTTGTCACCAAAATCGCCAAATAGTGGCCAAGGCTTTGGATCATTGATTCAAAATCTGATCAGCATCCAACAGAGATGATCGTGAAACAGTCTTTCCAGTGATTGAACCAAATAGTCGCCAAGGCTTTGTATCACAGATTCAAAACCCAATCAGCATCCAACAGAGATGATCGTGAAACAGTCTTTCCAGTGATTGAACCAAATAGTCGCCAAGGCTTTGGATCACTGATTCAAAACCCGATCAGCATCCAACAGAGGTGATCGTAAAACAGTCTTTCCAGTGATTGAAATAACCGTGATGGAAACCAACATTACAGATTTTTAACAATATTGACCCTATGGTGCATCGTCTAGCCATTTGGCAACTTTGTTTATTTCCATTTATAAGCTTCATGTGATAGTTCCATAAGGTAATAATGAATGTTTGGAAACCCTTTCTTAAATGCCTTTTTTATAAAACTTTGTACAAAAGAACGATGGATGATAGCACCTATATTAGAATTAAATTTAAACTGGAAGCTTGAAAAAATACCAAGATGGCTATTATTTAAAAAGTCATTAAAAGTACTATCATTTTTTTTTTTGCCCTTTAAAAATATATATTGTAAAAAATAGACTTTGTTTTTATTGTGGAATTGTTGTAATGTGAATTGTGTCATTGCGATAAGATAACTTAGTGTTATAGGCACCGGGGGCATAGGATGGCGTTATGTTATGTTATGTCATTGCGATATTATTTAATACGTAAAATAACCATTTAACATATTTGAATTTTTTTTAAATTTCACGAAAAAAACATTTTTTTTAAAAAAATAATTCTTGAAATTAAATGCAGCTGTTGAAAACATGTACATTTTATTCTAAAAAAAAGTCATGCTTCCAAAGGTTAAATGTAGCCAAAAAATAGCCAAATCTGCTGCTCACCAAAAGAAAGAGTATAGGAAAATATTTCATTATATTGTTTAGCGTATATTGAAACAAATACGTCATTGAAAAGGAAACATTTAAATTTTTTATTACTAAAAATTGTCTAAATTGTATGAATTTAAAATGAAATATGGAAGTATTTTTAAGCAGTGAGACAAATTTTCATGCCAATTTTAAATGCAAGGTAGCAAAATATTCGATAAATTACCTTGATTTCGCTTGGAAATACTTGTCATTTTTTATAATCGCTAGAGATTATCTTTAATTTTTTTTGGTTAATTTCATGTTTTGATTGATTATTTAAATAAAATTATCATAGAGGGTTTTTGTGGATATTCTGCTGTGATATCCTCTATGAACGATCGAATGATGAGGAATTTAGAAATACATTTTAAAAGTGTATATACATTGACAGAAAGAGAATAAATTTGCCCAGTGAATGAAAAAATAACAATATCATATAATACAGCAATATCATATACCGGGTGTCCCATTAATATTTAAATACTTTAAAAATTCATAAAAATTGAAGGAATGAGTATATTTTAATGCGGTTTGCGAAACTGTTATTCTCATGAAGGGGAATTTTTTTTCATACCAAAAAAAAAATAGTTTAAAAATTTGTCGATAGAGGGCGCTAAACACAAGCAAAACATACAATTCTACGGGAAAAATACTTTTATTTGCATGCAAGCAATTGTTTACATGCTTATCACACCAGTACTACAGTACTTGTTCTATGTGTCGGCCATCACCACAAATAACAGTTTGGAAGCGGGAGACAACACTGGTAACTGCATCATACAGCATATCCGGATGAATGCATGAGATTTCGTGGCGAATGGCTTCCTTTAGCTGCACTAACGAAGTTGGCCTATGGCGGTACACCCGAGACTTAAGGTAATCCCATAGCCAAAAATCAAGGGGTGTTAAATCTGGTGAGCATGGGGGCCATTCATGTGTAAAGTGACGGCTGATTATCCGTTCTTCAGTAAACGTTCTTCTCAAAAATTAATTCACTTCGGTTTCGATGAGAGGAGGTGCCCCGTCTTGCATGAATGTCACTGTGTCAAGGACATCGTGTTCCAATAAGGACAATATCACTTCCTTCTGTAACATTTCCAAGTAACTTGTTCCATTAACTGAACATGTCTTCAATCCTGCTTTTTTACAGGGCTTTTCAAAGAAAAAAGGGCCTACAACAATGGATGCAGTGAAACCACACCAAACAGTAATCCGCGGTGAATGCAGGGGCTTCTCAGTGTAAACATGTGGATTCTCATGTGCCCATATTCTACAATTATGGGTATTAACTGCTCCATGCAAAGCAAAATGAGCCTCATCTATCCACAATATTTTCAGCAGCCATCGCGGATCATCTTCACTTTTCGCCAAAGCCCAATTTGAGAATTCCAATCTCTTAGCTGTATCATTTGGTAAGAGCTGATGTAAGGATTGCAATTTGTATGGGTACAATTGCAATACACCATGAAGGATACGGTACACCGAAGTCTTTGGTGTACCAGTTATCCGTGCCACTTCTCGTGCGCTACTGACTGCACTTGTAGACTGTTGTCCATTTGTGAAGAGACATCGGGGGTACGGACTGTTGTTAAACAAGGTGCCCCACTGCGTGGCCGATGACACAAACTTCCAGTTTCTTCGAAACGGCGTACTAGGGAAACAAGTCCAGCAGAAGTGATAGGACCTGAACCTTTCTTCAATCTTTTCTGGATCCTAAACTTTCGTAAGGCTTCAGCCGCCGATTCGTTGCTGACATAAAACAACTTTACCAATAGTGCTTTATCCACTAGTGCCAACATCTTAATACAAACCTTATGCAAACCTTTAGAAATGATGTGTCAATCGTTCACTCTGCCTTTCACAAGACTTTAATTTGCATATTTCCACTGATTTGCTTGTGTGCAGTGCCCTCTATTGACAAATTTTTGAATTATTTTTTTCTGTATCAAAAAAAAAATCCCTTTTCATGAGAATAATAGTTTCGCAAACCGCATTCAAATATACCCAGTCCTTCAATTTTTATGAATTTTTAAAGTATTTACAAATTTATGGGACACCCGGTATATTGAAATATAAAATAATATTGTAATAACCGGTGCAATATCATTATAACTGATCGCGAATTTAAACTTTATCTGTCATCGGTACTTGAGCTATGTCGCAAATAATTTCCATTCAGTGCCATTGCAATAATGTCTAAACTTTTTTAGAGGCAGTTCTGCTCTGTATTTTTCCTGAAGAAGCTTCGCAATCCACGTATTTATTGCCTATTACATGTGCGATGCCTTTTTGTGTAATTGAATGATAATAAGTTTTCGAAAATATTCCGTTGTGTGCGTATTCGAAAAAAATTCATATCAAAAATAAATACCTCATTAGCATAAAGAATGACTCAAAATAGTCGAAATTTTCTTTTCTTCTAGTTATTCCTTAGAAGTTTTTTAGAATGTTTTGGATATTTCTCATGTAATGAGAGATTGAAAATTTGAAGAAAAATTTAGAGGAAGAAAATTTTACTGAAAATCATTCAGAATGTGGAGAAAAATTAGAAAATAATATTTTGGATGTTAATAATGACGGGGATTTAAATGCATCAGGAAATTTTGTTCAGAATGTAAAAAGTTTATTTTCATAGTAAGATGTTCAAGAACCTGAAGGGGAAAATTTGTCGCAATTTATGGGCAATGTCGGGTTCAAAATTAACACCAGTAATTTTAAAAATGCACATGAGTATGTCAATTTTTTTATTCCGGAAAAAATGTCAGATAAAACAGGATCAGATCTGTTTGTTTCCCAGTTTTCAGAATTCCAGTTCCAGATTTCATTTTTCATAAAAGTTAGACCTCATTATCTTTTTTTAAATGAATTTAAAATGTTGACATATTTGCTGTAATAGTTTTAAAGAATACTGAGATTTTCCTTCTATTGACAAACTCAGAAAATTGAGAAGAATCTGATTGTTTAAATAGAATATTTTAAAGAATGCATAACCTATCCAAAAAATTATATTTCTATGAAGTTATTATTAAATTTATAAGAGTAATTTTAAAACAATATGTTCCAAAAAAACATAAATAATGGAGGATAAAATATGAAATAAATATAAAATTACAGATGTCACAAGTTACAGTTAAAATATGGGAGTAAATTTAGTTAAAGAAATTAAAGCAGACCTTAAATTAAATTAAATTAAATTTTATGTTAATTTCTTCATCGTATAATATTACATATAAAATGATAGTCTGTAAAATATAAATTCATAAGCTCTTTTTAGACAATTTATTTTCCTCACAGAATTTTTTCATTGCATTTTAAACAAAATAAATAAATAAATAAAATAACACTTGTGGAACGATACGACATAATACATAAATTTCACCCTAGGGTTTAGCCTCTCCCGAAGTGAATTAAGGTAATGTTGTGAAAATTTGCAACAGAATTATGAAAAGACAAACAGTATCATGAAAAGACAAAAGAAAAGTATAGATGATGAACAAAATGTGGCGCTTCGATGGCCTTGTGGTAAGGTTTCACTATCGGAACCGCAGGGCTTCAGATTCGAGACTCTTTTCCACTGAAGAACCATCGTGTTAGCGCGCCTAGCACACGCTGAATCTTCCGGAGCAAACTTTCTCTAACTGGTGTAGTATGGAAGCTTCGAGAGGAAGTGTCAGCTAAAGTGTCGCCCTCGTCACCTGAGCATGGTTAAAAATCACGAGATCCGTGCCAAAACTGCCCTAGTGTTGCTTTAAAACACACGTTAATGTAACTAAACTGCTGAAAATGAACAACAGAGCATAATTTAGTTTTGACTAATTTTTTCAAAAAAAAAAAAAAAATGGAAATTTGTGTGGAAAAAAAAATAACAGCAATTAAACCAAAAATCGTTGCAGAATACAATAACCATATGCGATTCCTAACAATTTTCTATCGAATAATATCCACTTATATTTTCACTCGACAAACTAGAAAATGCCCCCCCTCCTTGCCTTTACTTTTCCAAAAACATCATAATTCATATTTATTTCATCTGATGCACACACGTGCTGAAAATTACATTTTCCAAGATTTAATTCTCAGTAATAAAAAAAATAAAAAATAAACTGAGAGGCATGACAGCCCATGTGGGCCGAGGCCTACACTGCCATATC
The DNA here is from genome assembly GCF_947563725.1 of Argiope bruennichi. Lineage (NCBI taxonomy): Eukaryota > Metazoa > Arthropoda > Arachnida > Araneae > Araneidae > Argiope > Argiope bruennichi. The sequence continues at coordinate 114,893,109 of NC_079156.1, forward strand.
TGCTTTCGTGATCCAGCGCCTTGAGGGGCAAACCATATGTCCCGGTTAGGTGGTCGGCCTAATGCGGAACCCCCAGCGGAACCCCCAGTGTTTAGTTCCCAATCATGCCTGGTCCTCAATTTATTGACCCACTAAAGGTACGAAAGACTGAGTCGACCATACCCAGCTTGAGGATCGAATCTCGGACCTGTGCTTCGGGAGAGCGAAGCGCTACTGCTACGCCATTGGTCTTTCAATTCTTAGTAACAGTTAACTTATATTTGAATTTGAGCTTTTATCAACGTGATGGCAACACGCAGATAAAATTTTTTCCCCATGCACGCCAAACGTACTCGTGTAGATTAAATTTTATTTTTATTTTATGAGAAATAAATTGTTGAAAAACATGGTCGAAATAATTATTCGAAAATTCATCAAAAATAGAAATTTAATTTGTAGATAAAAATATTGGTATCATTAAAAATATAATTTTTTCAATATCACTTTGATGTAAAAATATTTTTGTTTGATAATATTTACGGAAGTTATCGCAAAGAAACGTCAAACTTTCGCTTAATTTTTAATTAAATAAAATTCCAATTAAAAATTCGAAATACCTCACTCCCAGGTGCACGTTCCCTACCTCCAAAGTATACATGAGCCAAATTTAGTATCTGTAGGTCAAACAGGCTAACCTTTAGAGAGCCAAAACACACACACATACACACAACACAACACACACTCACACACACATTGAGCTTTATTATAAGTATAGATAATCGAAACAAAATAGAAAATCTATAATTTTGCCTTCATGAATTGAGAACTTGAATCGAATTGAAATTCAGTCATTGTACTTTCCATTGCAATGGACTTAATACATTGAACTTTTTAAAAATTAATACAGCTACATTTATTATAATGCAAGTTCCTTAAGTGATTATAATAACCATAAATTGGCCACTCATTCGCCACTAAGGCACTCAGATTAATCTGACTGATCGGAGCGTCAGCTTCGACGTTGCAGGTAACAACGGTTGAGTCTTAAGTTCGTCACCGGCCATGGTAGAACCCTTCCAGTAGGGAGCATGTTCCGTCACTGGCAGAAATAGCTGACCAGAAATATTTCTTTACACCCCCCCCCCTGTGGTGGTGAGAAACAATCAAAATACTGCAGGATACTCATCCTCATATCTAGGATGCCCCTGAATGAGAGAAGAGATTGCAATAAAAGATCAATATTTTTATTAAATTAATAGTTTAACAAAATGTAATTATGCTTTCAGTTGCAATGCAAATAAAAAAGATTGATACATTAATAATTTATATACATAACTGATGCATTGATAATTTACATTTATAACTGATACATAGATAATTTACATATATAATTGATACATAGATAATTTACATGTATAACTGATACATTGAAATCAATATACATAATCGATACATTGATAATTTACATACGTAATTGATGCATTAATAATTAATATACTTAACTGATTCATTGATAATTAATATATGCAAGTGATACATTAATAATTAATGTATATAACTGATACATTGATAAGTGATACATAATTGATACATTCTGTTATGCTTAAGGATCTTCTCCAATATAGACGATATTCGTTTTAGTTTGGCTTCACCTTCATCTCAACGGCTAACAAATTGTAATAGTCATTAGATTCTTTCCACCAGTAAACGTATTGTGAACCACTTTTGCCTGGTTCGTAGATGCCATTTAAATTGCAATAATACCTTTCTCCATGCCACCATCCTGACATGTATACGTTAGCTTTCTTGCTGAAGTCTTTGTCTTTTGTGGAGAATACGTATCCATTATGATGCCGCATTGCATCAGCTACAAATGAAAAATAAAATTAAGTATTTACATTAATTAATTACTACATATTTCATTTCATATCAATACAATTTTGTCACTTTGTATTACATAGAAATTCTTGCTTTTGGAAGGAAATGTTACTTTGATCATGATGTTTCCTTTTGAACTTATATAGGCTATATTTTTAATGTCTTCATTTAATAATGTTTAAATTTTGTTGATTCAAAATGTGTCAAAATATTTTGAAATCTGTGACAAGATGGGATTCTATGGCTAAAATGGCGAGTTCGACATAAAACTGAACTATCTTTTGATAGGCTTTTGCGAAATTAAATAAAAAAAGAAAGTCGTTCTTTAGAAATAATAATTTTTCATATTTAATTAATAAAATTGCGAAATGGCAAATATTGAAATGAATTCAAACCTTGGTAAAAGTGTATTTAAACAAAAAGGATTTAATTGCATCACCAAAAATAGCAATGTGAAAGAAAATGAGTCAAAAAATAATGAGCTTAAAAAGGAATTAAGTAAATATTCGAGCCATTTTGTATAACGATTTAATAAAAACACAAGTCAGTACAAAAGTCGTTCCATACATTTTAACTAATGAGCTAAAATCTTTAATTTTGCTCATTGTACGCCTCCATTTTATGTAAAAAAAAACCTGTTTCCAAACTTCTGGAAATAGATTTCACAAGTGATGAACGTTATATATATAATATGATCCGAAAAGAAATTGACAGAATGGAAATACAAAACTCATTTCAAATTCAACATGCAAAAAAAATTGTTCCTTATACATTTTCAATATTTAGAAAATATTTCGACGCTTGAAAACATTTGTTCTAATTAGGTAAACAACAACAAACGAAACTATTTAAATCTTTTCAAGTGATTGATGGTTAAATTCTGAATCATTTGTCCAAAATACCGAAATAAAATATTTTGTTTTATTAGATGAGGCTTCGTTCTATCACAAATTTGCTGCCTTTTGGTAGATTTTGGAGAAAAATATTTGCTTAATTAATTTTTACTTTGATTCAGTTTTATTTTTCAGTAATTTGCACCACATTTCTTAATTAAAGCACATACAGCAAACAGGTGAAGCTTTCAGAGAACTAGCTCACATGAGCAAAAATATGATTTAACCACTTTTTTAGATTTCTACGAATTAATCAGTGTCAAAATACTTCTTTTTTGTTTATTTGATAATAGTTCTGTATTACGGTTTCTTGCAGCTATTTCCATTTCAAAGTTCAAATGATTAGAAAAATTTCAGTCCTATTTGTGAAATTAAGTATTTCTTTAAAATTACTCACTTGCATTTCCTGAATAACCACTGATATCAATGGTGTAATTGCTGTCTGTCAAATTAAATTTCTCATAGACAGCGAAACGTTTCACTCCATCCTTGTCCACGAGGTCGAAACGTATTTTACATCCTTTAAGACATAAAGCACGAATGTTTTCATTACCTATAAAAAACAGAGAAAAAATGTGTAATACAAATTTGTAGCAAAATTTTAATGAGCTATTGAATATATTTTGACTAAATTGTCTTAACCCTTAACTGGGAAGGTACAATCTACGATACCGCATTTCATTTACATTCAAATTAAATTTTCTAATGAAAGTATTACTATGAAAATCAACAAATATATTCTGCAGATATTTTTCTTGTTATAGAAATATGTTTTAGAAATTTTTGAAAATATATTATCAGTGAAAAAAGTAATTGCATTCGAATATATATTTTCTTCCCAAATTATATACTACAAAGAATAATTTTCTTGAAAAAAACATATTACTTTTTAAATTATATATAAATATATATATATATATATATATTTATAGTATACAAAGGTATATAGAAAACAATATAATGAAAAATTCAATAATGAAATGAGAAAATAAAGAAATGAGAATGTGCGAAATTGACTCTTTTTTTTTATCGGCATTATGTTTACGCAAAATCTTGTGAATATTCGTAAAATGGTTTTCGAGGACATTTCAAGCATACAAGTTAAGTATTATTATAAAATTAAGCCTGTAAATTCTGTGGATGTTTCTTTTGGTATATTAGTATATTTTAGAAATTGTTCAAAATACATTATTAACAGAAAAAATAATTATATTTGAACATACATGTCAGAATCAGTCGAATTCGGAATTTTATCGAAAAAATCTTCTGTACAATTAGCCTCATCACTAAAAATCACTTTATGCTTCCTTTAAAAGTCACCTGAGCTCTAATTCATAACGGGATTCAGTATATTGGATGATATTTCGAGGACCAAGTTTCAGAGCCATCCTCTAAGCCTTGTATAATACTAGAACACTAAAAGGGAGGAGCGGTCTTGCAGACGTTGCGCAAAATAAATAAAAAAAAAAAAAAAAGCTGAAATATTTTTTAAAGTATCCGCTGTAAATGGTTGAAAAAGGACACGTGTAGTGAAGGTCACGAAAGAAGAACTGAAAAGCTGTATCCATTCGATTGATCTGAAAATAAAATAGGGAATATCGAAAATGCATTCTTAGCGATCTGAGATAACGCAGTTCTCCAGTTAAGGGTTTTAATAATTATCTCAATAAAAGTAAGAACAAAATTCACACCTAACCAAAACTCTTCCGTTAAATTCCCAAAACCATTTTTATAGCTTTCCCAATCCAGAAAGAAGTCTTGTTGAACTGGGAATTTTCCTCTCCTTTGAACCACCTAGAAAATAAATTTGTGTTATCATTTATCATAAATCGTCTTTTATTTTTTATAACTCAAACAAATATTTTTATTTGCAAACTAGTTTCGAAACTGGTAAATCTTAACTGTTAAAATTAACCGACTACTAAATCAATAAAATTGTGTATCATGCAGAACTTATATTTCAATTGTCGTATTTTTGTTTTATTTCCAGTTTAATAAAATGGTGAAATTTTACCGTGAGAGGGAAAATAGAATTATCTCTCTTTTTCTAGGTTAAGTACTGCATGTAAATACATGCAAATTTATTTCTTATTATATGAATAGCAGTTTTGAACACCTAGTTAGAAACAGCATCACTTAGCAATAAGGAATTTAAGCAATATAGCAATATTTAAATTAAACTAAACTAAATTGAAATGTTTCACTGTTTTCTACACTTAGACGTTTCTACACTTAGATTTAGACTACACATCAGACGTTCATTTTTGCTGAAAATTTCATTCCAAGATCTTTAGTAATCTTGAAGTTTAACCCGTAAATGCACATTGTTGATAATTATCTACATCCAGTTCCTCTTAATTTCATTCAAAAACCAAAGTGTGCCCATTTCGGATCCCACTTTCATAACCATAGACAATAAATCGGAATGTGTGGAAGAAAAAAAAAGTTTATTTTTGGGGAGTGGGTAGGTGAAGTTAAATCGTTCTTTTACATTTGAATGTGGTGGGTGATGAAGTTCACTGTGTTACTTGAAGAGATAGTTTTTGTTGTCGAGTTCTCTATCATTGAGTGATCTATCTAATTGTAAAAAAAAATTACTTCTCATTTATTTCCATGTAAGTTCTCAATGTTTTATCTTGTATTTGAAAAACATATTAGATACGATCGAGATTTTTCGGAAAAAATGTATGCCGCCAAATGTTTTCATACAACTTTTTTCAAAATAAATTTACCATATTATTTCCTGGATTTTTTTAAATTTATTTTTTTTACATAACATATGACTTTTTCCTATAATGAACAATTTTTTTAATCAAAAAATAATGATGCATTTAAGTGTTAAGAAATGTTAATAAAACTGAAACCGAAAACCTTGCATTGACCTGAAAATAAGAAAAATTATAAAATGTCAATTTTGCTGTAAGTAAAATACCGTCCACCCTCCGCCATCTATCTCCATATCGCAGTAGACTTTCAATGGTTTTATATTCGGATAAAAACTCAGCCACACTTTGTAGATTCCGCTTTTAATGCGTCCATTTCCTAAAATTTCGGAGCAGTCCCTGAACATCTCTTCTTTTGTATCATCTTGATCGTCATCTATAATAGGCTTGGAACCTGAAAACATTATTATAGACTGTAATTCTATCTTTGAATTATGACTGAATTTCATATTTAGTCTACTCATGCTTAACTTTACCGGTAGGATGGTCATAGAAATAGTGAAAATACTTATGAGATAATCTAAAACATTAAATTAATACATTATAATAAATTGCATTTTAAGTTTAACGGAAATCCATCCTGAAGGAAACATAGAAAGAGGATTTATAGTAACATTAAAAATTTTGGACAATGCCATGTTGATAAACTTTCACATCTTTTACTTCCCGGAGGTGAATAAACTGACCTCTCATTTCATCTATATTTTTAAAAAAATGAAAGGCAATTATTGATTATTAACATGCCTATTGGATGTGGATAATTATTGTTCTTCCAATTTCAACTTTTGAATAATTCTAATATTTTTCTGACTCTTGAATATAATATAATTACTTATGATATAATATTAAAATAAAATTCGTAATAAATTAATAAATTATTAAATAAATTCGTTCATATTAAAACGAAACGAAATGAGAAAACGTCACATTTTGCTTTTATGTATAGATTCTTTGGTTTGCTAATTTAGGTCCTTATTAATCGTCAAAAGATGATTTGTAAAAGCACTTAAGACACTCATGGAATTCAGCATCATAAAAGGTATTCAATCATTAAGGTAATACAATAGCATTCTGCTTTAAAAAATAATCTAATTAAATTATATGTCAGATATTTTGTTTAAATTAATTTCACAATGCAATTCTTTTATTCAATATATATATATATATATATATATATATATATATATATATATATATATATATATATATATATATATATATATATATATATATATATATATATATATATATATATATATATATATATATATATATAATTCTTTCAATATATTCAAGATATAATACGTGCATTATTATAACATCGATGCCATTATAAAAATAATATTTAATTATATTGAATTTTTAATTATCATAATTAAAAATTATTTAACTTAATAATTATTTTGTTACATTTCAAAAATAAATATTTTCTACTGTCGTTTTGAGCTGCTTTATTTATTTTTATGCCAAGAATTTATGTTTCAGAATTTTCTTATAAATATTTTCACTATTGTACCATCTAGTTACTACTAGACGAAAATCACTTTTTATGACATAATAATTATTTAAATGCAATCTGACGAAACTCAAAAGTTTACGTACATGATGGAAAGTTTTCTTTCACGTCAGAAATCAGCTTCTTTGAGATTTCAATGTAAGCCAAAGATTTCTCACTATCACAATCAGCTTCATCAGTAGAATTTAAATTCTTTTCTGAAAAGATAATTGGTTAAAATTAGAAGCAATGTAATTAAGTTATAAAAATGCTATTTTCAGTTAAATAAAATTTCTATGTTTAAATGCTTATCCATTTTTCATTAATTATAATCTCAGATGAAGACAAATGTATTGCCTATTACAAATATGTAGCACGAAAATTTGTATATTTACATGTTTTATACAGCATTTTAAAATATTAAAGTTAATATCCATTGCATTTTTAAAATTACACGAACTCTGTCTATTGTTTTATGCGTCATACATATTTATAAGAAATGTCCATTTATTTTAGAATTCATATCCATTCTTACTTAAAGAAGAGAACATAAGATATGACAGAATAAGCTATAAAAAGAAACATGCAGTATGTTTTTACGATGCGTCACATAGATCGACTCATTAGGTCACAAACTAAACGGGGGTAATCCAGTTTCGCTGTTGTTATATTTTTCTATTATTCCTTGTTTATGTTCGATAAACTGTAGCTGGAAAGTTAGCAAACTCTTTTTATTATAGAAATTCGAAAAATAGTTGAAGTCAAAATTTTGAAAACTCCCATTCGTCAATGATCTGTACAAGCTCTACCCTCACATATAATTCCCTAAGCAGATTCTAAGCAGATATTCTATAACCTATTCGTAAGATGTGATTCTTTCATGAATTCCGTTTCGATAGCGCAGAAATTTCTTTTCTCTAATTTTGGTAAAATCATAACAAAACTTTTATGTATTTCAGAATAAAATATTTAGACGAGAACTTGTCTGGTTTACTCGATTTCTGACTTTTCTCGAGATCATTCAGATTGGGCCGAACATTAATCAGTTTGGTTTCATGCCCGGTTTCAAAGAGTTTCTCAAATAATTTACAGCTTCTTATTGGAAACTGGAAGATTTAAATGTAAACAAACAGTACAGCATAATTATCTGTACTATTGTAAGTGAAACTGAAGGATTAAAGCTATTTGATTGGTATGAAAAGAAAAACATGGCCTATTACCCGGAATAGCTTAGATCACAATTTATCGTATTCAAATTTAGAGGTAATAAAATTAATTTAGGAATTCTATGAAGAGAAAGCAAAAGTTGTGTTGAAAGAGATGTTATTAATAATCTGACGCATAGAACAATGGAAAATTCGTATGGGGCGGAAAGCGTAATGTCTTACGATTAGGGATTGCAATACCGGTATACCGAATACCGGTATTTTGAGCCATTTATACAATTTTGTAATACCGGTATTCAGAAGTTTAAATACCGGTTTTTCAGTATTTACTAGAAATTTTAAAAATTGTCTCTATTATTGTTCAAGGATCGCCAACATAGCAAAATAGTATACGTTTTTGTTTTTATGTCTCCCTAACGGGCGAAATCAATTAGCTAATTAATGGCTTAATTAATTGCTTAAATCTAAATTAGCAAAACATGGATTATCCCTGAAAAAAGATATTGTAACCATAACGACTGATGGAGCAACAGTTATGAAAAAAGTTGGAAAGTTGATTGGTGCAAATCAACAATGGTGCTACACTCATGGAATTCAATTAGGAGTAATAGATGTATTATAAGAAAAAAATAAAGAACGGAAGAATCCAAATACTGTGGATATAGAAACTTTGAATTCCAACTTTGAAAAGAGTAAGAGTGAGAATGATAATGACAATGAAGCTAATGGCAATGTAATTGTTGAAGAAGATATTGCTAGTGAGGATGAAATATTTACAAATCAAGAAATACTTCCTTTAATTTATAAAGTTCAAAAAATCGTTAAAACGTTCCCCTATAAAAATGACATATTACTAAAATATATACTAACTGAAAATAAAGCAGAATGTATGTTAATATTAGATTCTAAAACACGTTGGAAAAATTTACTCCTAATAATAGAACGATTTTTGAAACTGAGAAATTCTATCCAAAAAGAAACAATCGGCTTAATTCTGTAAATTAATTTTTCAGATAGTGAATTCGACTTAATATCCAGAACTGTATCAGCTCTTCTTCCAATAAAACTGACAATAGAGGCATTGTGTCGGAGAGATTCTAATTTATTATCAGCTAATGCAACAATAAATTTTAGGTTGCAGTCACTGAAAGAACAGCACACATCACTATCTGAAGAATTATATATTACATTGAAAAATCGCACAGAAGAAAGGCATACCGAAATAGAAAATGTCTTACTGTATTTACTAATTATAATGATTTTAAAAATGAATATGAAGAAGAAGAAAAGAAAATAACCAATTCAAATCTGATTAAGATTATAGTAAATTTCCTTAAAATTTTTTACCCACAAACCTATCCATATTCAGAAGAATTCGGTTCAGTTATCGAAGATTATGATGACAATAATGTCGATAGTGAAAAAGAATTGTCTCTTGAACAAAAATTAGAATTAGCGATTAATAAAAAAAAATTCAACGAACAAAAATGCAATACAGAAATAAACTATATCTAAAACCATCCGACGAGAAATCGATTTATTTGAAGATGAGAGATTTAGAGGTAAATACTTGAAAAAAGTATATCGCGCATCGCTAACAGTACCACCAACTATCGTAGATGCCGAAAGAGCGTATTCGACAGCTGGCAATTTTTGCACAAAATTACTTTTCAGGCTTAATGACAGTATAATTGATGCATTATGTTTTTAAGATCACATTTCAAAAATTTGTAATAGTAACACAGACTGAATAGTGATATTTACACTTTTTTGTGTTTTTTATATACTGTTTGTTCCTTTACTTTTTTGTGATTCTTTATATACTATTATAATTTATAAGTTACAAATTATTATTGTGATAATTACACTCTCGAATAAAACTGGCAAATAAAACAAAGAAACACTTGTGTTTTCTTTCATTTTTAAAAAATTTCTAATACCGGTATTAAAACCGGTATCCCGGTATTAAGATCTAAAAAATACCGAATACCGGTATTGAAATTTTGGTCCGATATTGCAATCCCTACTTACGATTCAGTAAAAAAAAAGTACATTCCATTGTTTTACCGAATATATATCAAAATTTTATAACAGAAAGTAAATAAATAAATAAAAATTAAAGCAACTTCATCACTATTATGTTGCGATTACTTCCCGTGATAACATATTTTATAGGTTTCAGAAAATATATTTTTCAGAATTATGCATTTCTTTTACTTAATAGTAGAAGAATTTGATGCTCGGATCATATAAAATTTTTCAATATCAATCTCAATGCTAAAAGGACATTTGTCCTACAGTTAAGTGAATTTCGAAAAGTTTTAATTGGAGTCGAAAAATTATCAAAGCAATACTTATTCATAATAGAAATAAATACTGTTTAACGGGAAAATTTGTATAAAACTTTCGTAAAATTAATAGGAAACTTTTACATAGTTATAAAAGAAGTTATTACTGTAAATAAAATAAACACAGAAAGCAATTTGAAACGAAACTATAAAGAAGCTAATTAGCATATTCCAATTCACATACATAATACGACAAAAATCAAATGTTAAAATTTAACAAATAATAATATGAATTTTAACCATATGATAATTAGATAAATTACAAGAAACTGTCAATTTTGATTTCTATATTTCTACATATGAACCGAAAGAAAACTTTATATCTTTCTACTATGGTTCTGTTTTTCTCCAAATCAACGCTGAAATTAATGGAAGGAAATTAAGATTTAGATGAATATTGCTTTGAATTCGACATGGGAATATTGCACTCAAAGGCGAAGTTATTTATAACAAAGTAAATATCACTTTTCTATTTTTTTTCTCAATTAAAATTCAGTTCTAAGACATTCAAACGGATGGTGTCGAGGTCTTATTAAAGGTTAGAATATTGTAAATGTAATTTGTTTCCACGTGATCTCTCCTAGCATTTCAATGAATAATAAAATTTTTGTATTTATTCCTAAAGAACTATGATTTAATTCGGTTATTAAAAAAAAAACGAAATGTCCTCATGAAGTGCTTTACAAACTTACTGCAAGAAGGATAAGCGTCTCTTGCTTTCGTCAGAAAATTGTCAGCTGTTTCGAGTAAGGCAAGAGCTTTTTCCTTTTTTAAGCAACCTGTCTTCACAGGTCCTGCTGCAAATAATATTGTCAAGAAACTGAAGAAGCAAGCGCAAAATAAGTAAAACTTCTTCCTAAAAATTGAAACGAAAATTTAAATTTTAAAAAAAATGAAAATTACTTCTGAATACATGATTTTATAATTCTTTTATACAAATATTAAGCACTAAAGAATATTAAAGTAGTTAATAAAAAAGAAAATTATAAAAACAAAATACACGGACTGAATAGTTGTCTATATATTCTCATTATAATATAAATGTTTCTATAATATATTATAAATATTTCTATATCTTTCAACAATTAAAACAAATCCTTGATTAGATGTTAAGGAAAATATTGAAAATTATATGAATATCATTACAACAATTATATCTATTGTTGAAAGTATGTAAAATTATATTTGAAGTGCTTCCAAAATAGAGAGAAAAATTGTAGAATAGTAAAATTGAGATAACTAAAAATGTAATTTTTTAAACAATTAATGCTACATATATCTGTTTTTTTTGTGTCAATAACATTTTTCTTCTGATTAAATTTTATCTGAAGTACCATGTGAGGAGTAAAGTCTTAATTGATAAAAGCATTATATTATAATATTAGAAAATTAATTATGGAATTTATTACCGCTTAAACTCTTTATGCAATTTGAGAAAACATATCTTTAAAAAAATCATAGTTTACGTAATTGAAACATGTCAAGTTAACCAAAAGCTAGCTAAATATATCAGAATTATTATCATCAGACAAACGAAATGTAGAAATATTTGCTAAAAAATCCGTATTTTGATTAAGAATGTATCAGAATTAAAAATTGAATTCAACTCCCTAAAAATTAACCTTTAAATGTTGTCTTATTTTATTACGATTTAGATGTAAATTATTTCACAATTTGAAAAAAAAAAATTATTTTATGGAACTCAGAATATTATAAATATAGAATGCATTTACTTCGGAGAACAATATAATAAAGATGGCAAAAATGATTTAAAGAACGAAATCGACAATACAGCTCACATCATTAACTAGATATTTACTTCATATATTATATATATAATATCTGTATTTATTAATTTACAAATTTATTTATTACTGTAACTATAGCCTGAATATAAAAGTAATGCAAATAAATTTATTATACGAAAGAAACGGACCTAAATGAAGCTTTAAAAGGAAAAATTATTATCAATTTAACTTAAATTTAAAAAACGGTAAAAATATGCTTGCATTTTTAATTTCTAAATACCCGTTTGTAATACCCGTCTGTGAGATTTGGTTTTGATAACTATAAACTCCAGAAAATAATTATTCTTTATTTTCGATACAATAATAAAAGTCTGATTTTGAAAAATTATTATATTTTCAATACACATAATGCCATTAAATAATTCATAACGGAAAATATATTCTATGAAAAATTCCAAACCATTATAAAGATTCTTAATATCATGACAGAAAAAGGATTTAAGATTCCAATTACATTTTCCTTCATTTGAAAATATGCATTCTAAAAGAAAATCCGAATGCTTTAAAGAAACAAATATTTTTTTTTTTTTTTTTTTTTTTTTTTTACCTTTAGAGAATAGAGCATATTCCGAAACATCAATAAATTAAAATGGAAATAGAAAAAGACTTACATGTTTCCAGTGGGAGGAATTCGAGTCGAACAATCGATTACGAATGATGAATAATTTCAAAATGCAGCATCCATATTTATGCCTCCAGATAATATTATCAATTACCTTTGCTCTAATAAAATTATCAGTGATAAATTTCAGAATCGCTTATATTTGAATACTAAAGAAAAATACAGTTTTACTTATCATCATTCATTTTAATGCCTTTGTTCTTTGTTCTGTAGGTATCTTTCAAATTCTAAAGCAATCCTTTATCTCAAACAGAGTGGCGGCCTTTATTGTGCTTCTAAGATACTAATGTTCCATTGTGAAAGTGCACTGCATGACAATGGGAATTCTACTAAAGTGAAAGTACGCCGTTTTGTTTCGAACTTAACCACTAGATAGTGATATCACGAAGAAAATCTTCATAGTCCCTTTCTTCGAAATTACAAAGGTGCTAATTTAGAGTTTTTTGATTTTTTTTTGCTAATTTTGTTTGTTAAATTGAGTAAATAAATGAATATGGAACATTTCTAAAATGTGCTTTTAGCAATTTTTTATTATAATCTTGTTAAAGTAATGAGATTTATGAAATTTTTATAAAATTGTATTAAATAAAAACCGATGAAGTGTCCATCGCTAGACTTTTTCGTATGTTAATACACGATAGAGCACATTATTTTAAGTCCCCCTTAAAGCCTCTTTTGCAGTAGAAAAAAATTAGAACTGATAATATGGTATAGTCCATGGAACTGACAATATTTTTTTTGATTAATTTGCAAATTAATTTATATTTTTGATAATAATTGTAAATCCATGGAGCAAATATGATCCTTTTGTACTTAAATGAAAACTGAGAATGTTTTTGGAATATCTTCATTTATACTGATTGGATTGAAAGTTTAACATAAACATTCAATTTTTCTGTTTTTACTGTATGACAAATTTCATTTATCTCATTGCATTTTGCAGCTCTCATATTCCCATTCACAGGAATTCGTGGAAGAACAAATTATACTCTCGTAGCCAGTCTGAAGTCAATACTGTTCTGTAGTTTCAATTATAAATTTGTTTACCAAAATATTTGAATTTAAACCATTCTATCCTTGAGTTCTTTTGTTCATATGCGGGGAGATTGACGGACAGACCTTTCACAGATATCGTATAAATTGGATAAAATACAAATATTTTGTTAGGAAAGAATATTAAATTTTATTGCTGCAGCTCAGTGTGCTTCTAAATCATTATTTCCGTAAATAGATTATTCGAAGTAATTCGAACCTCGAATGATGTTCCCAGAAATTCTCGCGCATACTTCGCAATCAATTTGTTATTCCTCCTTCATTCTAAAACAGAATTTGAGACTTTGGTAAGGACGTAATACCACGAATTTTCAATTTTTTTATTTCGATATTTCGAACAGGATGTAATAGTTATTGAAAAAAGCAGAATGTGCATTATGGACGTACTTTTTTTTAAATTTCGTACAAATAAAAGTAGAAATTCTTATAACTGTTTAAAAATTCGTACTCAAGATTTTCTTAAAATTCCAAGTTTTAGAACTCTTTGAGTTCAAAAAATATATGTATATTTGGAAGTGCAAGAAATTTAATAATATACTTGAAATTCATCAAACGTGAAATTTTATCAAATATACACGTATCAGACATCCTTTATTCCGAAAAGAACATTTTTCGCCATTTCTGTGTCTGGCTTTGTACTGTAAAACAGTAAGCGCTAAACGGATGAAATTTGGCACATGGTCTTAAAACTAATTTATAGGTATCTGCCAAAATTTTCAACGAAATCAGTTCTCAGGAATTCCGTCCTTTGGAGCAAAATTCAGTTCTACAATTGCAACATACATGCTGGGTAAGTAACATTTATTACACATATTCATTATCTAGAAAAATCACCCATTACGCATCTTCAAATAAAATCTGTCGGAAGCTTTACATCCTATAGGATTTTATCTTAACATACATATAAACTCAATAATTGAAAAATACATTAACTTTGATTAATGAAATTTGATTCGTGATATTGTTACATATTCTATTATGTGTACTTGTGAATTAAAAGACTATTTCCTTCCGGTTTGGAATTGTACCTCCTTGTTTATGAAGACGATAATAAAAAAACGGTTTGCGATAGGTTATGAAATTTGGTATGTGGTCTTCATAGACGCCTATCACATTTCACATAACATTATGAACAAATTTCGTGTTTTTTCTTTAGATTTTGTGAATGTCGTTAGAATTTTATTGTTTGTAACAGACTAAATATATATTTATAACATGATTTTCTTGAGAGAATTTAAAGTTTCTCGAGATGTAATAAACAGTTATCAGGTAAAAAGTTATCAAAATTTTTAAAAATTAATATTAAATTCAATTTTACAATTAACCAATTTAATATTACCAAGGCCTTCTAGAGTTGTTCGAAATTTTTTTTCACAACACATTTTTTTTTAAACTTTTTCTTTCCATTTTTTTTTTTTTTTTACATTTACCCTTTATGCAATTACCTAGTTGATATACACGACACTTATAGGAACAATAATTATTTCACGTATAATATTTTTAGCGTGATATTTGGCTTTGTATTTTAATCACAGAGAAGAAGGAACGTATATCTCATTCTCCCAAAGACTATAGAAATACACATAGACGTTTAATTTAATTTAATTAGAATTTTAAAATATAACTTATATATATATATATATATATATATATATATATATATATATATATATATATATATATATATATATATATATATATATATATATATATATATATATAAGATTCCATTACATCTATATATATATATATATATATAATAGATGTAATGGAATCTACCAGTTTGCCGAGAGGAATTCTTTTAACGAAAAATACTATAATACGTTTATCTACTTTCTTCCGAAATGTATATCTGTTTCACATTCAGTGAATAGACAAAGAATTCATTTAATTTGATGTTAGTATAAAATACTTGTGACCACATCCATTTAGAAATAGTCAATCATTTAACTGAATGTGATTGTTTTCTATCATGTAAACCTGAATTTTTGACGCACAGAAGTAAAAATCTTTCAAATTATTGTTACGAAATTTTTCTACAACAAAATACCGTCGATCAATCATAATAACGAAATGCATTTAATCGCTATAGTTCAGCAGGTTGCTCGCTGTCTAATCCTCTAAAATCTTTTACTTGTCGGCGACTCCGACTCCTCTCACACACGATTTCTAACGATACACACGACTTGACTGCAGCTTCAGAGTGCCCGTCTTTTATAGTTCCAGGAGGCGGGGCAAGAATCTTCAGACCAACCAGGGCGTATCTGAGTGTATCTTGGTTTCTACTGGATGGATCGTGAAACATCTTGAACTTTCCAGTATGATCCATTTAGTCGCCAAACTCGCCAAATTCTTCGCCAAGTCGCCAAATGGTCGCCATGCTCTCAGGTCATTGACGCGGCAGCCGCTCAGCACAAATCTTACAACGGTCTTTTTCACGATGACACTATTCGTGCCGGGTAGCAAAATTACAGAGTTGTAACATTATGATAGTTATATATAACTCAGGTATAAAAATATCATTCAGATTTCAGATAAAATTCACTAGGTAATGGGTGTAAGGTGTAACACAGCAAATATGCCTCAGAAGCAAATTATGACTCTTATTGCTACAAAGATACGAATACACAGACGATAAAACACAGCCGAGATGTACAAAAGCAAAACACTGTAGTCTACAAATAGTAATCCGATGTAAACTACCACCACGGCACACAAAGCGGTCAGACTGAATGCAACAGAAGATGAAAATCTACGTAACTATTGTTACAAACCTGTAATTTTGCTTCCCAGTATGACTAGTGTCATCGTAAGAAAGACAGGATTTACGATCTGTCCTGTGCGTGCTGAGCGTCAATGAATTTAGAGCTTGGCGACTCACTTGGCGATCTTTTGGTGATTTGGCGACTTTAGCGACAAAATGAATCATACTGGAAAGTTCGAGAAGTTTCACGAGCCATCCAGTAGGAACCGAGATACACCCAGAGACGTCCTGATTGGTCTGAAGATTCTAGCTCCGCCTCCGGGAATTATAAAAGACGGGCACTCTGAAGCTGCGAGCGAGAAGTGGTGTAACTGAAGTCGTGTGAGAATTAGCGAGTCATCAGCTAAAGCGAGAAGATCAGCCGTTGGAGAGACGGTAGAGCGGAGCTCCCAGGAAGCTCTCTCCTGCTGGATTCTGTCTATCAGCTTCGTGTGCTGCTGTCTACTGAAGTGTGCTACTGTCGTCTACTGTGTTCGTCTCTGCTGTACATAGTTGTCGTCTGTGTACACGTCGTCTTTGTGCTGTCCTGTCTTCGTGTAAAAAACGTCGTTGATTTTTTTTTCTACTGCTGATTGAACGTTCTCCACACCACTTCACTTCCCCTATGCAAACGAACCCGGAAATTTCGTAACACTATTTTCTACCCTCTCTCTAAATGCCTGCAATTCTTCACTGTCTCCTCGCTTTAGCTGTATGCAGCTGCCAAATCACTCTTACATGATTCGCTACTCCTCACACGAATCGATGCTGCTTCTATAATAAACTCCAAGATTCAGCTTACAGATCAATTCACTAATCGCTTGAGCTCTTCAGAACATTTCAATAGAGCTGTTTGAGAAACTATATTTCCAGTGATGAAACTAA
The DNA here is from genome assembly GCF_947563725.1 of Argiope bruennichi. Lineage (NCBI taxonomy): Eukaryota > Metazoa > Arthropoda > Arachnida > Araneae > Araneidae > Argiope > Argiope bruennichi. Next base: position 114,910,702 of record NC_079156.1, read on the forward strand.
CTGTGCTGGGATGCAACATGACATATTCGTGACAATATTTAATTATCTAATAGAGGTTTTTTTTCTGCTGTTGAAAGTTTAGGAATATTACTCTTGCTTATTATTAGCCCATAATGTACAAGATTATGTTATTTGTACCCTTTGTTTCCACAAAAGAAGACTTGCAATTTGGGATATTTTATTTCTTAATGACGTTGTGATTTCGTGGTTTTCGAATCCATTTGCAATGTTCATATTCATAATAAACAGAACAGGTGTAAAACAATTAAAATAACACAGCATCAATACTCTCAATTTGATGTTTAAAACCATTATGTCCAGGGAATTATGAATACCAAACTATTCATGAGACATTTAAGCGTAATTAACTCTGCTTTGCAGTGTATTACTATCTCTCTACAGCTTTTTATTTCTATTTTTTAAGAGTTAAGTGATATATATATATATATATATATATATATATATATATATATATATATATATATATATATATATATATATATGTATGCATGTATATATATATATATATATATATATATATATATATATAAATACAGAGAGAGAGAGAGATTTTCAATGTAAAACATATATTGATCAAAAAGAATTTTTGTTTTAATTGCAGATTTGTTATAATGGAATTTTTTGTCACTGGCATGTTATTTAATTCGTAATGCAACCGTTTGGCATATTTTACTTTCATCAATTTCATAAAAAAATAATATTTCTGAAAATTTATTTAGTCTAAATATTTTATATATACACGTATATTTTATTCAAAAAAAAAAATCATGCATTCTAGGGTAAAATGCAACCAGTTTCCCGCCTAACCAGTTCTTTAGCAAATGCAATGAATACAAAAAATATTTCATTACATTTTTTATAATATGTACACTTTAACCCTTAACTAGGGACGTGCGGTCTGTGAGACCGCTAGCGATGTATTTTCTATCACCCCTATTCTATTTTTAGCTCAATTGAATGGATTGACCCTGTAGCTTCTTTTTTTGTGACCTTCAATACACGTGCACTTTTTCAACCGATTTTAGCAGATGCTTTTTAAAATAATTCAGTTATTTCTTTGAGCGCGGTCTCTAAAACCGCATCTCCCTGTTAGTGTCCCAGTGATAAACAAGGCATAGCATATAGCTCTAAAACTTGGGACCCGAAATATCATCCAGTTTACTGATCCTATTATGAAGCAGTGCTCCAGACACTTTTAAATGAATCAGAAAGTGATTTTAGTGATAAGGATAATTATACAAAAGAGATTTTCGATGAAAGTTCGCATTGAACTGATTTTGATATATATGTTCAAACATAATCAATTTTCCTAGTGATAATTTATTTTGAAAAATTTATAAAATGTATTAATATACCAAGAGATGTATATACTAAATTTATTGATTGATTTTTATACTAGTTCTTAACCTGTATATTTAAAATGCCCTAGTAAACCGTGCTATGAAAGTCACAACAAGCCGATAAAAAAAGGGCCAATTTTACTCATTGTAATTTTTTTTATTTTTCATATAATTGTTGAATTTTACATTATATTGTCTTCTATATACCTTCAGATACTGTAAAAATAAATATGATTTAAAAAGTAAAAAATAATAATAAAAGTAATAAATAAAAGTAAAAAGTAAAAGTAATAATAAAAGTAATAATGTAATTTGAGAAGAAAATGTATGCTCCAACGCATTTACTTTTTTCAATGACAATATATTTTGAAAAATTTCTAAAACATATCTATATATCAAGAAAAATATCTTCAAAATATAATGGCTGTTTTTCATACTAATACATTCATTAGAAAATTTAATTTGAGTCTAAATGAAATGCAGTCTCGTAGACCGCACCAGTTAAGTCCTAAAATTTCACCTCCCCAGTTAAGGGTTAAAATATTTTACTTTTTTACTTTCCAAAGTGTAATTTTTAAAACTGAATTAAACTTCAAGAAGTATGATTTCAACATACAGAACTAAAAAGGTGTATTTCATGAAAACATAGTCTTTTTTCTCTAGTAGGCTTTGTATTGAGACCTGCAGATATAATTCCAACACCAAATACAGCCGTAACAATTCTGACAAGCCATCTATTTCAGCTTATCCCGTGAAATACAAGAATCGCTGTTCGCCGATCTTTATATTAGACCAATTATGGAGAAGAAACTAAATGCTTCGGAATCATCATCTTGGCAAGAAATCGTACCTGAGAATGCAGTCACAGAACAATACTAGGTTCTTTGCCATTCCTTTTATCTTAAATATTTATATCGTAATGGAGAGAACGGAGATGGAAACTTTATCGATGAAAATTATTTCGTCGAACAGCAGAATCACGATACATAGAACATCAAGATAACCGCTTAATAGAGCAAGCGAAGGGCAGTTGGAGGTTGGACATTTTACTGAGATATCTACTGCCTGTCGACTTGCAAAAATTGATGCTAAAAATGGCAAGCTAGCAGAGCCCGAAAAGGATCCAAAGTAAGAAGTGAAAGTCGAGGGCTGTAAGGCGAGATAACCTTCAAAAGAATTGCTTTCGTTGCTTTAGAATCTCTGCCTCTAATTTCGAAAAGTTATCATTACGTCCTCAATCAGAAGGATTAATACACTCATTCGAGCGAAAAATTCTCAATATCGACCAGGAAGCCTCGAATGAAACCCAGAAACTCTTTCGAATTTGACTCTGTGACGTATCTACGATATTGCCTATGGATTAAGGCACAGATTTTAATTATAAAAACTTTTCTGAGCTCTTCAAATGTCTGGAAATTTTGAACGCAGGCTTTACAGCCTTCTTCAAAATGCATGACCGAAATATTTAATCGAACAATTTATATCATCTGCATTTGTTTTCTACAAAGAATCAGACATCAATCATAGTATCACTCAATTTTCTACAAATATATGACCCAGACAATGTATGTTTCGGGTACACAATTGCTATTTTTCTCCTAGCCGAACGCTTTGCAGCATCCAAGTAGGACGGATTTCAGCACGAATAGAATAGATTTTAGAACGGAGAGTTTTAGATGAGGTTTCTCTGTGATACTTTCTATGGACTGTCAAGTCATGAGAAATTTAGATATACATTTGAAAATTGTAAATGCATTGCCAAACAGCGAATTAATTTGTCTAGTCAGGGAAAACAGAACAGGTGCAATATCATTATAACAGAGTGCCGTTTGAAAGTTTATCTTTCATCGGTATTATAGTTGCGTCACAAGTAATTTCTGTGTACTACTCTAATGACTATAACAAGCTTTCGCGAGGCATCGCATTTTCCCAAAAGAAATTTCCAAACCATGCACGAATTGCGACGCATTTCCGGTAAATAGATGATGATAGCCTTCTCCAATATTATCAATTGTGTGCGCATTCCAAACAAAATTAAATAAAAAATGAATACCTAATTGCCATAAAGCATGAACTTTCTTAAGAGATGAATTTTTTTCTTGTAGAATTTTTTCTGAAGGTCTTGGACGTTTTTCATGTATTTGGAGATAAAAACATTTGATGAAGTATTTAGTGGAAGGAAATTTTACTGATAAGGATTCAGAATGTGTAGAAGAATTAGAAAATAATATTTTGGATGTTCAAATCATTGGTGATTCAAATGCATCAGCAAATTTTGTTCAGAATGTAGAATTCAGGATATTTCTCATGTGATTGAAGATTGGAAATTTGATGAAGTATTTAGAGGAAGAAAATACTATTGATAATGATTCAGAATGTGGAGAAGAATTAGAAAATAATATTTTGAATGACAAAATGATGGTAATTTCAATATATCCCCAAATTTTCTTCAGAAAGTAGAAAGATTATTTTCCTGGAAAACGGTTCAAGGCCATGAAGAGGAAAGTTTATTTCAATTCAAGGGAAATGACGGGTTAAAAGTTCATACAAGTATTTACAAAAAAGCGAATGAAGTTTTCAAGCTATTTTTCTGATAAAAATGTTAACAGTATCAGATCTAACCATTTTCAAGTGTTTTGAGTACCAATACATGATTTTAGTTTTCAGAAACGTCAGGCATACTGATCTTTTTTCCTTTTTTATGATAATGATGATTTTATTATTATTACTATTATTTCATATTTGGTGTAAAAATTTTCAAAAATGCTCAGATTGTCCGTCTAATTTCAGACACAGCGAATGGAGAAGAATATGATTGCGTTTAATAGGTCATTTTTAAAAATGCAGAGGCCATCGAAAATATTATATTTCCATAAAGTTATTATTAAATTTTCAAGAAGATTGAAACAATATATTCCTAAAAGGCATAAGCAGTAAGAAATAAAACATAAAAAAAATTACAGATGTCACAAGTTACAGTTAAGATATGAGAGCAAATTTATTTAAAAATAAATTAAAAGAAAATCTTTCCTATTCTTCATCGTATATTGTCGCATATAATATGGTAGTCTGTATAAGATAATACAGGTCTTTTACATAACATAACACAGATATAAAAGCTCTTTTTAGACAATCTCTTTTTCTCGCAGCATTTTTTCATTACATTAAAAATATTCATTAATGTTCAACGGAACTACATAATGCATAACTTTCTCACAGAATTGAGCCCCTGCCAACAGGCGTGGAAGGCCTAGTGATAAGGTCTCGGTTTCGGAACATCAGGGTTTCAGGCTCGACTCCGACACGATTCCACATAAAACCTTTTCCATCTATGTGAGTGGGTCTGATGCACGCTAAATCCGTAGGGGCCAAAGGTTCTCCCACTGACCTGGTGTGGAATTTTGGTGAGGATGTATCAGCTCAGTTGTTATCCTCGTCAGCTGAAGAAGACTCAAAATTACGTAATCCATATCAAAACCGCCCTAGTGTTGCCTTAAAACGGGACGTTAATATAACTAATCCAAACAAAACCAATCGAAGGGCATATTCCCAAAAGAGAGTTTTTTGTTGACTAACAAAAAAGATGTAAATGAAAATTCAAAGAGGAATTATCTTAGTGTGAAAAGGGGAAAAAGTAACAATAATCAACCCAAGAATTACTGAAGAATACATTCATACGACATATCTTTTGTTGCAATATTGGATCGAATGATATCCACTTATATTTTCACTCCACAAATTAGGAAAAACACACACACACCAAGAAGTCCTTTTTCTTAACTATTGCTGTTTTGAATGCATTTCGATTATTTAATTTAAAACTTAACCCACAAATTTCAGAATTCGAAGTATAAGTTATGTTATTATTTCTTATGGCACCTAACATTGACAGGCCCGCTCTTCGAAGACAGCGATTTTAAGCCCGAAGGAGATTGTCTCTTGTTTTTACAGCAGCGCCATCTAGGGCCATGAGAACGACTTAGCTACCCTCGCGTCACTCATTCGCTTGCACAATCCTTTTTTACGGGAGGGGAGGGGCGACATTTATACATCTCACAGATAGAACAACCTTGCCCAAATCGGGACTCGAACCCGGGACTCCCAGATCACGGGGAAGACGCGTTAAATCTATGCCAGGACGACTGCAGCATAAATTATAAATTTGCTATGTCTTCATTAATATCAAAATCGAAATTGAATGATAATGCAATTTTTTTAGACAATTGACGAAAATACACGAAGAAGGAGCTTGTTTAGAGCTAAATAGAATATACAAAAATGTATAAATATAATTTTGAAGGAATGATGTGAGGTACTTCGTATTAGGGCGATATATTTCTGCATTTTATTTAAAAATGGAATAACACAGAATTGGACGTGAAAGAATTGAAACTAGTATAAAAACTCTAAATACAGATGCACTCTTAATAAAAAGAAAAACTGAAAAATGAAGAAAAAAAGGGCTCTCCTAAGAACAAAACTTCTAAAGAACAAAATTCCAATTTTTACAAATTTAGAATAGACCTTTTTTTAAAAAAAATGATTTGAGGTCAAAGATAAAGAAAAATTTTCCAGATAAATTTACTTTCCCTATAACCTTACACATATATATTTATCAATTTTCAAAGTATTATTAGTAAATTGTTATAAAAGATTGATACGAAAGTGAAAATTTATGCTTTTGCTTAATGAATTGTAAATTGATTATTTGATTTTTTATTGCAATGGACTGATTACGTTGATTTTTTTTTTCAAATTTAATACAACTACATTTATTGTAAAGGAAGTTTTTTTAAGCGATTATAAAAACCATAAGTTGGCCATTACTATTAACCACTAAGGCACATAGATTAATCTGACTCATCATAACGCCATGACGGCGTTGTCGGGAACTAAGGTTTAGTCTTAACGACCATCACTGGCCCTGGTAAAGCCTTCCAGTAGGAAGCACGTTCCTGTCATTTGCAGAGATAACCGATCTTCATCATTTCTGTACCCATCCCAGGTGACGAGAAACAACCACCGCGCCGGAAGACTGTCATCCCCATACCTGAGCCACCCGTACGTGGAATTGAAATTAAAGGGTGCTATAATTAATAGTTTTATTAAATTTTAATTATGCTTTCATTTGCATTACAAATAAAAAAGATTGATACGTTGATAATTTATATACATAACTGATACATTGGCAATTTACATATATAAATGATACATAGATAATTATAATTTACATATATAAATGATATATAGATAATTATAATTTACATATATAAATGATACATAGATAATTATAATTTACATATATAAATGATATATAGATAATTATAATTTACATATATAAATGATACATAGATAATTATAATTTACATATATAACTGAAACATTGAAATTAATATACATAACCGGTACATTGATAATTTACATACGTAATTTATGCATTGATAATTAATATACATAACTGATACATTGATAATTAATATACATAACTGATACATTAATAATTAATGTATATAACTGATACATTGATAAGTGATACATAATCGATACATTCTGTTATGCTGTTATGCTTAATCGATACATTCTGTTATGCTGTTATGCTTCTCCACTATAGACGATATTCGTTTTAGTTTGGCTTCACCTTTATCTCAACGGCTGACAAATTGTAATAGTCACCAGATTGTTTCCACCAGTAAACATATTTTTTTTATTGAACATTTATAAATTCCCCGTGCACCACAAAGTATCACACGGGGCTTACAGAAGTAAGTATGTAACACATTACAAAAAGAAAAATAAGAAAATTTAACAGTTATGAAGGATTACATATGTCAACAATAAATTTACAGAAATTTTCAAAAGCACTTCTAATGGAAATAAGTTGGTGAAACTCTGTAGGCCAATTTAAATTCATGTGCTTAAGAGCCAGTCTTAGGATCTGTCTTTCTTTGACAAACTTGAAACATAGAAGGAGCACATGTTTATCATTTTCCTCCCCACCAATATCACAATCGCAGGAAGATGACGGAAACAAATTAAATTTGTACAAGTAACTTTTAAAGTTACCATGACCAGTTAGAAATTGGGTTATTTTGTAATTAGTATAAAAATGATGGCATGACAGTCTCTTATTAATGGATGGCAGTAAACATATTGCGCGCCGTTTTTGCCTGGTTGGTAGATGCCATTTAAATTTGCAATAGTACTTTTCGCCATGCCACCATCCCGACAGGTACTTGTTCGCTTTCCCGCTGCTGTCTCTGTCTTTTGTGGAGAATACGTTTCCATTATGATGTTGCATTGCATCAGCTACATATGAAAAATGAAATTAAGTTTGTGCATTAATTACTTACTACAGACTTCATTTCATATAAAGAAAAGTTACCTTTAATTCCTTTCATTTCTTAAATCATCAAAATAACATTTCATTCCATAAGCAGGAATGAAATGTTATTTTGATGATTTTTTTTTCTTCTTTATTCTTTCAATTGCGGGTCATTAAAAATTTTGAAATATGATGAGAAAACCAATCAATATGATTAATAGTTTGTCTAGACATAGATTTTGTAATCAATTTTTTTTAACATCTCTCCTTCCACATTGTGTACTGTTCTCGTTTGAGGGCACCTTCTGTTTAAACCAATCTCTGTGTAAGAAAATTTTTCGAAATAATAAGCGCAGATTTTTTAAGATAATAGAGTAATTATGAATATTTTAGTTTAATAAACTTTTTTATTCATGTTTTAGGTCATTTGAATCATTTATTAAAATTACAATTTATGGCATATTTATTACAAAATTTCTAAATTATATCTTATATACATAAATAAAAAATAAAAATTACTGCAATTTAATACAAAATATCAATTAATAAGAACTATCTAATTAAAATACAACAATATATATGCACAATTAAATTCAAATTGATAAATATGAAATAGAAATAAAACAATAACAATAACTCATTATTTGGTATGAAATCTTTAGAAACTTGTAGGAGTGTCTTTTTGTATACACACAATGGCACATAGTTCGTTTTTTATGTTTTTTTATGGAAGTGCCCAAAGCACGTCTTCGATATTTTTTCGACATTTTTTTCACAATTTTCAAATGCAGAAAACATTAATAATAATTAAAGAAAAAAATGAAGTAAAAAATTAAGGCAACATAAACGTAGCAATTTACTGGAAGAAATCGCAAAAATTAAAGCAGAACATGAGGGTCAAAAATAAGAAACCATCTGGATCGAAAGGCATATCTGAAAGGTTTTCTTGTATCAAATATCGGCGATCTTTCTCCGAAGTCACTAACCCTCCTCTCCTGAACACAAAATTTTCATTGCCTTCTTCTCTGAAAAATATCAATTATAGCTTTCCCATTGGTACGAGAGGCTACAAAACACAACATAAATGAACGAATAAACAGATGTCCTGTACAGGAAAGTGTCTCCACAATGTGACCACCCAGAAATAAACCACTTTGGTTCATTCTTAAATTAATTAGAAGCTTCAAAAGAATTATGATTTAAAACCTCCTGGATATTGTAAGAATTTGATTGATTTTAGTAAAATTTCCATTTTCAAAAACTCAAAAGATGCCCCCCATTTCAGGCAGTAAATAAGACATTTTTAATATAAAAGTAATGCAAAAAAACAATATAAAATTTGCTCAGGCTGCCATATTTTTATTAGGAAATAAAGTAATTGCATTTTTCCAACAATTTTTTAAGTTTTAAAACGAATAGTTTTTTTTACAGAAATATTTCAAATTAGAGTCCTTTTTTGCGATTACCGCCCCTGAAAGAATTAATTTATACTGTCATAATATTTAATATCTCATGCGTATCAAAATATTTAAACATTTAATAATGTTTAAATTCTATATGACAAATTTGTTTGTGCCAAATTCAAAATGAGACAAATTTCTTTAAAATCTGAGATAAGATGGGAATCTATGACTGAAATTGCGGGTGCGACATAAAACTGAACTATCTTTTAGTAGGCTTTTGCTAAATTAAATAAAAAAAGACAACTGTTCGTTAGAAATAATTATTTGAAATACTTATTTAATAAAATTATGAAATAAGTAATATTAAAATTAATGCTAAACTTGGTAGAATTCTATTTAAACAACAAGATTTAAATTCTATCTCAAAAATGGCAGTGTTATAGAAAATAAGCTACTAGATAATAGCTTAAAATTCAGTTAAGGAAACATTCGAACCATTTTGTACAACGATTTAGGAAAAACAAAAGTCAGTGCAAAATTTTTTTTATGCATTTTAACTAATGAACAAAAATCTTTAAATTTGTCATAGCATGCGTCTCTTTTAGTTTTAAAAAAAGTATTTCCAGGCTTCTGTTAGTAGATTTTACAAGAGATTAACATAACATATTAACATATGATTAACATATTAACATATGATTAACATATTAACATATGATTAACATATTAACATAACATAGATTAACATATGATCCAAAATGGAAGTGACAAATTGTAGAATAGAAATACAAAACTTATTTCAAATTCAACATACGAAAAAAAAGGTTCCTTACATTTTTTTTTCCATATTTAGAGATCATTTAAGCACTAGAAACTTGAAAATATTTGTTCCAACGAAATAAACAACTAGAAGAAACCATTTAAATCTTTTGAAATGTTTCCTGGTTCAATCTTTTATCTTTGCACCAGAATACCGAAATACAACATTTTGTTTTAATACATGAAGATTCCTTCTATCAAAAATTGGCTGTTTTAAGTAGATTTTTGAAGAAAAGTAATTTTTGTTTTATGAATTTCTCATTTGATTTTATTTCATTATTCAATAATTTGCATCAAAATTCTTAATTTAATCACATATAGAAAACTGATGCAGCTTTCAAAGAATTAGTACACTTGAACAAAATACGAATTAAACATTTTTTAGATTTCCACAAATTAATCAGTGTAAAAATACTTCTTTTGTGTTTATTTGTTAATAGCTATGTATTATAGTTTTCTGCAGCTATTTCCATTTCAAAGTTCAAATGTTTAGAAGAATTTCGGTGCTATTTGTGAAATTTAGGATTCTCTTGAAATTACTCACTTGCATTTCCTGAATAACCACTGATATCAATGGTGTATCTGCTGTCTGTCAAATTGAATTTCTCGTAGACAGCGAAACGTTCCACTCCATCCATGTCTACGAGATCGAAACGTATTTTGCATCCTTTAAGACACAATTCACGTATGTTTTCATTACCTGTAAAAAAATAGAGAAAAAAATGTGAAATACAAATCTGAAGTAACCTTTATAAAGCACTTCTGAATAAATATATTTTGAATAAGTTGTCTTAACCCTAAACTGGGAGGTGAAAATTTCGGATTTAACTGGGGAGGTATGGTCGAGCAGACCCCATTTTCTATACAATCAAATTAAATTTTCTAATGAAAGTATTAGTATAAAAATTATCAAATATATTCTGCAGATATTTTTCTTGATATATAAATACGTTTAAGAATTTTTTCAAAATATATTATCATTGAAAAAAGTAATTACGTTCGAACATACATTTTTTTCTCAAATTATATGCCACACCAAATAATATTCTTGAAAAAAAAAAACCTATTACTTTTTAAATCGTATTTATTTTTCTAATGTACAAAGATATATAGAAAACAATATTATGGAAAATTCAACAATTATATGAAAAAAAAAAAAAAAAAAACGTCGATGATCCAAATTGACAATTTTTTATCGGCATTATTTTTATGCAAAAACTTGTGAACATTCCTAGTGTGGTTTTGGAAGGCATTTTAAACATAAGGTTAAGAACTTGACTAAAAATCAGCCTGCAAATTCTGTAGATATTTCGCTTAGTATATTAATATATTTTAAAAATTTTTCAAAATATATTAACGAACGAAAAATTAATTACATTTGAACATGCATATCATAATCAGATAAATGAGAACTTTCATCGAAAAAATCTTCTGTGCAATTATCGTCATCACTAAAATCCCTTTCTGCTTCATTTAAAAGTCTCAGGAGCTCTGCTTCATAAGAGGATTAGTTGGAGGATATTTCGAGGATAAAGTTTTGGAGCCATCTGCTAAGCCTTGTATTATACTGCAACACTAAAAGTAAGGTGCGGTCTTGCAGACGTCACGCAAAAAAATAGCTGAAATATTTTTTAAAACATCCTCTGAAACCAGTTGAAAAAGTACACGTGCAGCGAAAATTACGAAACAGGAAGCTGCAGGGTCCATCCATTCTAATGAGCTAAAAATTGAATAGGGGTGACCGAAAGTCGATAAATAGCAGTCTAAGATATTAAAGCTCTCCAAGTAAGGGTTTTAATGATTATCTAAATTAATGCAAGTGTGAAATTACATACCTAACCAAAATTCGTGCGTTAAGTTGCCGAAACCATTCTTATAGCTTTCCCAGTCTAGATAGAAGTCTTGTTGAACTGGGTATTTCCCTCTTCTTTGAATCACCTAGAAAATAAATTTGTGTTATTCACTTGTCGTAAATCATCTTTGATTTTTTTATGACTTATCCAATTTTATTTTATTTACAAACGGGTTTGGAAACTGCCAAATCTTACATTTTAAAATAAACTTAACTGCTAAATCAATAAGACTATGTATCGTATAAAATTTATTTTCAGAAAAATCGCATTTTTGTTTTGTTAACAATTTTATTAAAGGGAAATTTTTTTCAAATAGTGGGGATATAGAATTATCTCTTTTTGTCGAGGTTTAGTGCTGCATGTAAAATACATGCAAATTTATTTCTTACTTTGAAGATCTGTTTCGAATGATTTGTAAGAAACAGAATAACTTAGTAATAAATAATTTAAGCAATACTTCTTTAAACTAAATTGGAATTTCTTTTTGTTATATATGCTTAGATATACTCGCATCTGACATTGATAAATTGAAAAAATTTCAATCTGAGCTCTTTAATAGTCTTAATGTTTAATCCCCGATGGGCGTGTCGTATATGCATCACCAGAGGTCATCTCCCACAGCCGGGCGTCCCACCCGTGTATTTCTTGGAATCAAACTTATGGGATGGTGATGCATATGTGCAATTTAAACTGGAATAATTGACTTCCTGCTTGTCAGTTACTTTTGAAAAAATATTATTTTGGTATCTTGACCTTCAGTTTCATCATATTCAACCTGACTTTGGTATTTGCTCATCAGCTGCTGTGGGGATGGGGGAGTAAGAAACAGAGCTGAGTTGTATAACTTTTCACTTGATAGAATCATTCGCGTTTCATATTTATCTTTCATCTTCTTAAGTTATTATTGTGTAACTGTGGTCTTTTCAGGTTTTACCGTCAGTTCTGTTATATTTTGCATAGCTTTAAGATATATTTTGCGGGCTTCTCTTTTTATTACAGAAATCCTTTGTTTTGGCTTATTATGGCAAGAAAATGCGATTTGTGTGGGAGAGAAGGTTTTCATATTAGTAATGAACTAATAATATAAAAAGATGGCAAAAATATCGATGTTAGGATTTAATCTTTATTCTTCATGTGTTTTTTTTTTCAAAGTCAGGCTTAGCGACTCAAAACCTACGTCCTGTGGGATTATTTTTTCGACGTAAACTCCATCCCGTGTAGGCGTCTGGTATAGAGGCCTCCCTTCCAGAAAGAATTAAGGAACGTTCATAAAACCGAAACTGAAAATCTTGCATTCAACTGAAAATAAGAAAAAAATTAAAATGTGAGTAAAATTACCGTCCACCCTCCGCCATCTATCTCCATATCGCAATAGACTTTCAATGGTTTCTCCGCTGGCAAATAAGTTGGCCATATTGTGTAGATTCCCCTTTTAGTTTGCCCGTTTGCAAAAATTTTGGAGCAGTCCCTGAGCTTCTCTTCTTTTGTATCATTTCGATCGTCATTAATAATGGGCTTGGAACCTGAAAACATTATTATAGCTTGTAAATTCATGTATAAATACCGTTTCAATTTTATATTTCGTTTACTCATGCTTAACCCTTAACTGGGGCGTGCGGTCTGTGAGACCGCTAGCGATGGATTTTCGGTCACCCCTATTCTATTTTTAGCTCAATTGAATGGATTGACCCTGTATCTTCCAGTTTTATGACCATGAATACACGTGCACTTTTTCAACGGATTTCAGCACATGATTTTTAAAATAATTCAGTTATTTCTTCGAATGTGGTCTCTAAGACCGCATCTCCCTGTTAGTGTCCCAGGGATAAACAAGGCTTATCGGATGGCGCTAAAACTTGGGCCCCGAAATATCATCCAGTTTACTGATCCTACTATGAAGCAGGGCTCCAGACACTTTTAAATGAAGCAGAAAGGGATTTTAGTGATAAGTAAAATTGTACAGAAAAGTTTTTCGATGAAAGTTCGCATTCAACTGATTTTGATAGGCATGTTCAAACATAATTAATTTTTCTAGTGATAATGTATTTTGAAAAATTTATAAAATACATTAATATACCAAGAGATATATATACAGAATTTATAGGTTGATTTTTATACTAGTTCTTAACCTGTATATTTAAAATTTCCTAGAAAACCGCGCTATGAAAGTCACACAAGCCGATAAAAAAGGGCCAATTTTATTCATTGTCATTTTTTTTCATATAATTGTTGAATTTTACATTATATTGTCTTCTATATACCTTCATATACTGTAAAAATAAATATGATTTAAAAAGTAAAAAGTAATATGCTTTTTCAAGAATATTATTTATTGTAACATGTAATGTGAGAAGAAAATGTATGTTCCAACGCATTTGCTTTTTTCAATGATAATGTATTTCGGAAAATTTTTAAAACATGTCTATATATCAAGAAAATTATCTTCAAAATATATTGGCAGTTTTTCATACTAATACATTCATTAGAAAATTTAATTTGAGTGAAATGAAATGCGGTCTCGTAGACCGCACCTCCCCAGTTAAGTCCTAAAATTTCCCATCCGCAGTCAAGGGTTAACATTACCATGCAGGATGGCCATAGTATAACTGGAAATTCGTATCAGATATTCTAAACCCTTAAATTACTATATTATAATCCAGTGTATTCATTACATTTCCATCTGAAAACAACACTGTTTACTCGTTCGTGTAGGAATCATAGTAAGAGGATTTACTGTAATACTCAAAATTTTAGAAAATGGCATGTTGATAAATCTTCATATTTTATACTTCCGAAAGTGGAAAAACCTGATCTCGCATTTCATATATATTTTTTTAAAAATAAAAGATATATTTTTTAAGAAATGAATTATTGATTATAAACATGCTCATTGAAAGTGGCTAATTTTTAAGCTTTCAATTTCAATTTGTGAAAAATTGGAATATTTCTCTGACCCTTGAATAAATATTACTTATAACATAATATCAAAATAAGTTTCTTAATTGGAACTCATATTAAAACGGAACTAAATGAGAATAACATAACACTTTGCTTTTATTTGTAGATTTTTTTTTGGTTTGCTAAATTAGGTCCTTATTAATTGTCAAAAGATTATTTGTAAAAGCACTTAAGACACTCTTGGAATTCAGCATTATATAATGTATTCAATCATTAAAAAAATAAGATAGTTTTCAATTTATAAAAAATCTATTTAGATTATATATCATATAATTTGTTCAAATTAATTTTATAATGCACTTCTTTTATTCAGTATATTATATCCTGCATTATTATAAACGTGCTACCATTATAAAAATAGTTTTTAAATATATTGATTTTATCTAAATTAAATAATTTTATTTTTATTATTAGTTCGTTAAATTTTAAAACTAAATTATTTTTCTACTGTTTAACAGATGTTTTGGGCTGCTTTGCTCATTTCTATGCCAGTAATTCTGGAATGTTCCAGAATTTTCAGATAAATATTATTTTCACTGTTGCACCATCAAGTTAATACTTGACGAACTCCACTATTTATAACACAATAATAATTTAAGTGCAAGTTGCGCTTTTACGTACATGATGGGAAGTTTTCTTTCACGTCAGAAATCAGCTTCTTTGAGATTTCAATGTAAGCTAAAGATTTCTCACTATCACATCCTCCCTCATCTGTAGAATTTGAATTATTTTCTGAAAATACAATTAATTAAAATTAGAAGCAATGTAATTAAATATTACAAATGCAATTTTCTAATAAATAAAACATCTATAGTTAAATGCTTAAGTGTTTTACATTAAAATTATAATCTGAGAAGAAAATAAATTTATTGCCTATTACGAATATTAATATATTTAGCTGTTTTATATAGAACATTAAAATAATAAATTATTTTTCCTAGCATATTTAATGACATAGGAATTGTGTCTATTCTTTTATGTGTCATATTATTTATAAGCAATGTATTTTTATTTTAGAATTCATATCTATTCTTACTTAAGGATATCATACAAAATAAGATGCGAAAAGACCCACACAGTATGTTTTTACAAGTCGACATGAAAATCCACTCATTCTGTCATAAACTAAACAGGATTAATTAATTTTCCTTGTTCCTATACCTAGTTTTCTACCCTAGTTTTTTTTGTTCGATAAGCTGTAGCTGGAATGTTAGCAAACTTTTTTTATTACAGAAATTCTAAAAATAGTTGAAATCAACATTTTTAAAATTCCTATTCCTCAATGACCTACAAAAGTTCTAATTTCACATATTGTTCTCTATTCTATAACCTAAAATGTGTTTTTTAATGAATCCCGTATGATAGTGCAGATTTTTTTCTTTAAATGTGGAAGAAAAAAAATATAACAAAACCTTTTTTTTCTATATTTTAGAATTCAGAGCTGTACATGTTCATGTGAATTAAATAACTTGTGAGGTGTATACGATTTCCAACTTGTCAAAGGATCAATCAATAAATGTTGATTTTATGTCCTGTCTGAAAGAATTCCACAAATCATTTGGGGTTTCTGATACGTAGTTGGAAGATTAAAATATAAACGAACAATATACCATAGTTATCTGTATTATTCTAAGTGAAACTGAAGGAAGACAGCGTTTTGATTGGCTTATAAAATGAACATGGTTTATTTTCCAGAACAACGCCCAAGACCACAATTTATTGTATGCGAAGTTTAGAGGTAATATAATTAATTTTAAACTGTCTAAGAAGTGAAAGCAAAAGTTGTATAAAAAAGATATTGTTATTAACTGATGCATAGAACAGTGGAAAATTTGTATGAGACGTAAAATAATAAAGTTTTAAAATGGAGTAAAAAAGAAAGATACTCGAATATTTTACCGAGCATATTCCGAAATTTTAAAAAGTAAAGTAAATAACTAACTAACAAATATAGCGTCTACTTTGCTATTACTTTCTACTTACTTTCTGTGGTAATATATTTTACAGATTTCATAAATTATATTTTTCAGAATTATGAATTTCTTTTCCTTAACGGTAGAACAATATAAAACTTGAATCATATAAAATATTTCGACATCACTCTCGATGCTGAAAAGTTATTTTTTCTACATTCAAGTTAAATTTCAATAGTTAAAAATTGCATCCACATGTCAACAAAACATTACTTAATCATTATTGAAATAATACCGTTAAAAGGGAAAATTAAAAAAAAAACTAGCTTTAAATTAATAAGAACCATTCTCTTATGGAACGAGCTTTACCAAAATTCGTCAACTGCCTCTTTAATTAAATTATTTTTCCCCACAATTTCTCAAAGGTTGAGTAACAAACATTTCTTCAGTGATTTTCACTTAACAAAATTTCTTATTGGACACGGTAATTTCAATTACTATCTCAAGAAATTTGGATTATCGAACACTGATCTGTGCTCTTGCAGCGTGGGTGGAGTTCAAAATGTCGAACATTTTGATTGCTCCAAACTTACTGAAGGGAGAAGAGATTTTGTTGTGGATCTCGATGCCTGTAATACAAAGTTTCCACCTCCGCTTCATGTTTTGGTCGTCCACAAAATGGCTTTTTCCTTATTCTGTAAATTTATTGCCTTAGCTGCTTCAATTTTTAATTAGTTTTGTTGTTTATTTTTAATGTTGTTTTTATCCTTATTTCTATATGTACATATTTTTATTTATGTATGTAGTTGTTTCTACTTACTTCTGTAAGCTTTGTGCTGTACTTTGTGGTGCACAAGAATTTACTTATTATTAATTTTAAAAAATAATAAGAAACATTTACATAGTTAAAAAAGAAATTATTATTGAAAATAACGAAAGCACAAAAGACAATTTTAAACGAAACTGTAAAGACGCCAATTAGCATATTCCAATTTACATAAATAATACGACAAAAATCAAATGTTAAAATTAACAAAAAATAACAAGAATTTTAACCGTATGATGATTACATAAACTATAAGAAACTGTCAATTTTGATTTCTCTATTTCTACATATGAACCAAAAGAAAACTTCAAATCCTTCCATGATCCTGTCCTTCTCCAAATTAACGCAGAAATTAATTAAAGGAAAATAAGATTTAGATGAATATCAGCGTGGGTGGAGAAAATTCAGCTCAAAAATGAAGTTATTAATAACAAAGTAAATATCACTTTTCTATTTTTTCTAAATCAAATTTCAGTTCTACTACATTCAAACGGATGGTGTCGTTGTCTTATTAAAGGTTAGAATATTGTAAATGTAATTTGTTTCCACGTGATCTCTCCTAGCATTTCAATGAATGATAATTTATTTGTATTTATGCATAAATAACTATGATTTAATTCGGTTATTAAAAAAAAAATTCCTCGTGAAGAGCTTTTCAAACTTACTGCAATAAGGGTAAGCGTCTCTTGCTTTCGTCAGAAAATTCTCAGCTGTTTCGAGTAAAACAAGAGCTTTTTCCTTTTGTAAGCAATTTGACTTCGCAGGTCCTGCTGCAAATATTGCCAACAAATTGAAGAAGCAAGCACAGAGTAGGTAACTATTCTTCCTGTAATTGAAACAAGAATTTAAATAAAATGTATAAGTGACTAAAATAAATGAAAAAAATCTTCTATATATCTTCTACAAATTTTTTATATAAATATTTAGTATTAAAGAGTATTAAGGTAGTTAGTACAAAAGAAAATAAAAAAACAAAACAAAATACATAGACAGAATTGTTTTATATATATTCTTATCATAATAGACTAATTATTCTTATCTAATAAAAGATCCCACCCGAATAAGAGGCTATGCGAAATCTAAGGTAACTTCTTATTTAATACTTTTCCACGGTTTTTTAGCAAATTTGTGTGATTTTTAATTTGTACGATCCATTACATATCTCACGCTGGGTTTCTCATAATGCAATTCCACTTTCTTTTTCCTTAGGTAAACTACTTGGACTTGAAAATAAGCAAAAATGAATGGAAATATGAAATTTTATTTTTATTGTTCCATTAAAAAATATATATTGATATTCAACTAAAATAGTGTTATATAATAAATAATACTTCAAAAAAATAAATAATTGAAAGCCTAAAATTTTAAAAAGCACATTTTAATGACTTTTTTTCAAAATGATTCTAATTAGATTTAATAATATTTGACACATATTCTAATTAGATTTAAATATCTTTAAAATGTTCCAGGCGCCTTAATTTTTAAAGAAATTAAATGAAATCGATAGTAAAATTCTCTGTTGAACATTAAAAGAAAATTAGGTATGCGTTTTATATTTCGATTTTTTTTAGATATTAAAATTCAATTTTACTTCAGAAAAACTTAAAACCCTTATGAAAATTCAGTAAGTGTATTTTTAAAAACTAGCACTTCTAGAAATTGCAAATTATGCAGTTTTTTTCCAAATAAATTCATATTGCTTAATAAGGAAAAAGAAATTGAAAAAATCAAAAACTAAGTCACCTGAAAAATTTGAAATTTTTAAGAATAACATTATATGTTTTAAATTTAAAAATATATATTTCGTTAAAAAATTTTAATATATTGCATATTAATATATATTTAATATATTGCACCACTAGATAGTGATATCACGAAGAAAATCTTCATTGTCTCTTGCATAAGAAACTCAGTGCTAAATTAAATTTTTATGAATTTGCTTTACTTATTTTTTTATTTTTTTTGTTAAATTGAATAAGTAAATTAATATGACAAGTTAATAAAATGTACTTTTAACAATGTTTAATAGAATCTGGTTAAGGTAATAATATTTATAAAAATTTTATACAATTGCATTAATTAAAACAAATGAAGTGTACATCTCTCGACATTTTTGTGTGTTAGTACAGAATACAGCACAATATTTTAAGTCCCGCTTGCATATTCTTTTGCATTAGAGACTAAATTGAAACAGATAATGTGGTATCGTTCATAGAACTGACAATATTTTTCTTGAATTAATTTTTAAATTAATTTATATTTCAAAAAATAATTATAAATCCCAGGAAGAAATATGATGCATTTTATAGTTGGAGGAAAATTGGATGCATTTGGAATCAATACATTTACACTGATAGTACAGAAAATTTGACATCAACATTCAATTTTCGCTTCTTTACTGAATGACAAATTTCATTTTTCAGCTTGCATTTCGCACCTTCTATATTCACATTCGGACGAATTCACAGACGAACAAATTATACCCTCGTAGCTTGAATAAAGTCAATACTATTCTATAATTTCAATGATAAATTTCAAAATATTTCTATTGAGATCTTTGCATACTTGTCTTCTGGTGTTGATATGAAGATTGACGAATTGTTGAATTGTTGATATTTCATTGAAGAATTGTTGATATTTCATATAAATTTCATTAAAGTCAACGAATACTGTGTTAGGAAAGAATATTCAATTTTATTGCTGCAACTCAATGTACTTTTAGATCATTCTTTTTGTAAATAGACAAATAGAATTTATTCCGAACGAAAGAATTGTCTTCTCAAATATTCTTGTGCATGCTTCGTAATAAACATGCTATTCCTCCTCCATTCTACCTAAGAATTGGGACTTTGGAATGGCCGTTATTACTACAAACTCTCCTTTTTTTTCATACTTGACATAATGGATATAGAAGATAGCAGAACATGCAATATGGACATAATCTTTTGAATTTCTGTACAAATACAAGAAAGCAATATAACTATCAAAAAGTTCAAACACAAGATTTTTTTAACCCTTAACTGGGGACGTGCGGTCTGTGAGACCGCTAGCGATGGATTTTCTATCACCCCTATTCTATTTTTAGCTCATTTGAATGGATTGACCCTGTAGCTTCCTGTTTTGTGACCTTAAATACACGTGCACTTCTTCAACCGATTTCAGCAGATACTTTTTAAAATAATTCAGTTATCTCTTCGAGCGCGGTCTCTAAGACCGCATCTCCCTGTTAGTGTCCCAGTGATAAACAAGGCTTACCAGATGGCGCTAAAACTTGGGCCCCGAAATATCATACAGCTTACTGATCCTATTATAAAGCAATGCTCCAGACACTTTTAAATGAAGCATAAAGTGATTTTAGTGATAAGGATAATTATACAAAAGAGTTTTGCGATGAAAGTTCGCATTCAATTGATTTTGATATGTATGTTCAAACAGAATTACTTTTACTAGTGATAATGTATTTTGAAAAATTTATAAAATATATTAATATACCAAGAGATATATATACAGAATTTATAGGTTGATTTTTATACTAGTTCTTTATCTGTATGTTTAAAATTTCTTAGAAAACCGTTCTATGAAAGTCACACAAGCCGATAAAAAGGGGCCAATTTTAACCATTGTCATTTTTTTTTTTTATTTTTCGTATAATTGTTGAATTTTACATTATATTGTCTTCTATATACTTTCATATACTGTAAAAATAAATATGATTTAAAAAGTAAAAAGTAATATGCTTTTTCAAGAATATTATTTATTGTAACATGTAATGTGAGAAGAAAATGTATGTTCCAATGCATTTACTTTTTCAATGATAATGTATTTCGGAAAATTTTTAAAACATGTCTATATATCAAGAAAATTATCTTCAAAATATATTCGCAGTTTTACACTCTAATACATTCATTAGAAAATTTAATTTGAGTGTAAATGAAATGCAGTCTCGTAGACAGCACCTCCCCAGTTAAGTCCTAAAATTTCACCTCCTCAGTTAAGGGTTAAATCCCAAGGATTGGAGCCCCATTAATTCCGAAAAAATGTAATTATTTTTGAAAGTATATGAAGTGTACTAAGTGACTCGAAAATTGTCAAATTTGAAATTTTATAAAATATCCACGTTGCAGACATATTTGAGTCTGAAAAGCACATTTTGCTCTCTTTCTCTGTATGGCTTTGCACAGTAAAAATGTTTGCTTTCGACGAATGACATTTGGCACATAGACTTAAAAACTAATTGATAAATATCTGTTAAAACTTTGAATGAAATTCTTTCTCTGGATATATGTTTATTTGGCTGCTTGAGAACAATTCATTCCGACAATTACATAACGAAGAAAACTAGGTAACATCTTTCACTGCATTGGTCTAAAATATCTGTTGTATCGCATTTTAGAAAAAAATTTTGATAGTCTATTATTTGATAGTCTATCTGTCCAAAGTTTGATAGCCTATTATTGGTTTGTATTTTCGCACGAGCATAAACGCAATGACTGAAAAATACAAAATTTAGATAAAAGAAATTTGATAAGTGAAATTTTTTTACAACATTTGAAGTTTCATTTCAAATTGTGATTATAATCGGTTAAAAAAATATGTACAAATTACATATTCTGTTATGTGTACTTGTAAATTAAGGCTACAATTTGAGATTTTTACTTTCCTGGATTGAATTATACCTCTTTGTAAGTGAATACGATAACCAGAAAGCGATTTGTAAGAGGTTATGAAATTTGGCATGTTGTCTTTATAGAAGATTATCACTTTAATTTAAACATATTGGTAAAATAGCAGTATAAAAATCAGCCTGTAAATTCTGTAGATATTTCTCTTGGCATATCAATACAGTTTAGAAATTTATAAAAATACATTATCAGAAGAAAAATTAATTATATTTGGGCATACGTAACATAATCAGACGAATGACAATTTTCATCGAAAAAAAAAACTTTCTACATAATTATCGTCGCCACTAAAGACACTTTCTTCTCATTTAAATGCCTCTGGAGCTCTGCTTCATTACGAGGATCTGTAGGTTTTCGTGGTATTTCGAGTATCAAGTTTTAGAGCCATCTGCTGTGCCTTGTATAATACTGGAGCACAAAAAGAAAGCCGCAGCCTCACAGACGTCGCGTAAAGAAATTGCTGAAATATTTTGAAAAGCATCTACTGAAACAGGTTGAGAAAGTGCACGTGTAAGGTCACGAAACAGGAATCTACAGGGTCAATCCATTCTATTGAACTAGAAATAGAATAGCGATGACCGAAAGTCCATCCGTACTGCCTGATATACCGCACCTCCCCAGTTAAGGTTTAAGTACCTATGCAGTCTCAATGGAAAGGATAACGTTGAGGAAAACTAAAAGCTAAAAAAAGGGGCTATCCTAAGAATAAAACTTTTGAAGTGTGAAATTGAAATTTTTACACATTTAGAATAGGCTTTTCAAAAAATGCTTTCAAAAATTATTTCAAGATTAATTTACTTTTCTTCTTACAGTACAGATTCTTATTTATTAATTTTTAAAATGTTATGAGGAATTTGTTATAAATGATCGAAATAAAAGAGAAAATCTATTTTTCTCTTAGATTGAGATTAGAATTGAGAACTTATTAATTATTTGCAATGAACTTATTTCATTTAACATTAAAAAAAATACAACTACTTTTATTATGATGAAAGTATTTTAACCCTTAACTGGGGACGTGCGGTCTCTGAGACCGCTAGCGATGGATTTTGGGTCACCCCTATTCTATTTTGAGCTCAATTGAATGGATTGACCCTGGAGCTTCCTGTTTTGTGACCTTCAATACACGTGCACTTTTTCAACCGATTTCAGCGGATGCTTTTTAAAATAATTCAGTTATTTATAAAATATATTAATATACCAAGATATATATATACATAATTTATAGGTTGATTTTTATACTAGTTCTTAACCTGTATGTTTAAAATACCCAAGAAAACAGTGATATGAAAGTCATACAAGAAGATAAAAAAAGGGCCAATTTTAACCATTGTCAATTTTTTTTAATTTTTCATATAATTGCTGAATTTTACATTATATTGTCTTCTATATACTTCCATATACTGTAAAAATAAATATTATTTAAAAAGTAAAAAGTAATATGTTTTTTTCAAAAATATTATTTATTGTAACATGTCATTTGAGAAGAAAACGACGCATTTATTTTTCCGACGCATTTATTTTTTTCAACGATAATATATTTTGAAAAATTTCTAAAATATATCTATATATCAAGAAAAATATCTGCAAAATATATTGGCAGTTTGCCATACTAATGAATTCATTAGAAAATTTAATTTGAGTGTAAATGAAATGGGGTCTCGTAGACCGCACCTCCCCAGTAAAGGGTTAAGTGATTGTAATAAACGAAAAGAGTATGATAAATAATACTTTAATTTCAAATAAAATTTTTTACAGTTTCAATACAAATAAAAAAGATTTTCATAGATCCTAATTGTATTATAATACAGCAGTAAGGATCTACATGAATTCAGAATGTTCATATATAGCATAATCGTTTTAGTTTGGTTTCACCTTCATCTCCACGGATAACAAATTGAAATAGTCATTAGCTTCTTTCCACCAATAAACGTATTGCAGACCATGTTCGCCTAGTTCGTAGATGCCATTTAAATTACAAGAATAATATGATCCATGCCACCATCCTGACTGATAAAGGTTTGCTTTCTTACTGGTGTCTCTGTCTTTTGTAGAGAATTGGTTTCTATTATGATTCTTCATTGCATCAGCTGCAAATAAAGTATCAAATTAGCTGCAAATAAAGTATAAATAAAGTGTTTTCTTCGTTAATTACTTACTATTTCATTTCAAAATGAATTACATTTTGATCGATTGTAAATTTTCAGTTTTAAAAAAAGTCGATTTTTAGATTTTTCCCAAAAATATCCTTATTAAATTTTACCACTCATTGTAAAGTTATAAATAATTCGTCGCAGAATGTGGCAATAAAGGGTTCGACGAGGAAATGCTGTGGTCTCCAAATAATATCGCAATAGAACTGATTATTATTTCTGGAAAGAATTATTTCGCCATAGCTCAGAACGCCGAGAGCGCTTCCATTAGGGTAAGTTCTCTCTGAAAAATCAGTTGTGAACAACTGCGAAGTAGCTTATTGAAGCGATGCCAATGAGCCATGCATCCTTTAAAGGAGATTATCTTATCTGATGGAAACAAAATCAATATATAAAATCTATATTATTTAAAACAGTTCCTACAGGGGAAAGTAACAGTTCTCAGATTTACGGATGAGAAGATTCTGGTATGCCAATGAGCCATGCATCCTTTAAAAGAGATTATCTTATCTGATGAAAACAAAATCAATATATAAAATCTATATTATTTAAAACAGTTCCTACAGGGGAAAGTAACAGTTCTCAGATTTACGGATGAGAAGATTCTGGTATGCCAATGAGCCATGCATCCTTTAAAGGAGATTATCTTATCTGATGAAAACAAAATCAATATATAAAATCTATATTATTTAAAGCAGTTCCTACAGGGAAAGGAACAATTCTCAGATTTACGGATGAGAAGATTTTGGTATGGTAGTTGGTTCTCACCACACGGAATTGTACAAAAATTTTGAGGGGTCGAACACCCTGAAACAATGACGGGGCGTGCTTCCCACTGGAAAGATCTTACCTTGATAGGAGATAAGCCTTAGCACATAACCTTAGGTCCTGCCAATGCTGTCTCGACTTTCCGTTTATTCAGATTTTAACTTGACGGTCAGAGTAGTCGATGTGTGATTATAATTTCTCATCTACCATACTTATGAAATAAAAAAAAACAATGATGAGAAAATGGCAAAAATTGTTTTCTACTATGTATTTTACCGTCTGTATATTCTAATAAACATAAAAACTCTTTTTTTGTCGTTAAATGAGAAATGCTGGTCAATTCTTCATTAAAATATGGAATGAAATATTTTTTCACAAAATGGGTCGTATTATCTGATCGTTATTTAGGGGAAATGAAACGAAAATGCACTATCTCACATTTTCATAAGCGCATTGTTTAAGTGTGAAGTTAATGACAATTATTCTACTCTGCCGAAAGAATAACTCTTCTGAAAGCGAATTCTTGAAAACACTGGATTCCATTGCTAATTCGGAAATTTAGAGTAAGTTGAAGTGAATTCAGGCACACTATAATCTTTAGTAAAGGCTGCTGAAACAACCTGTCTGTTAGATTGCATGGGTGTAAAGTAGGAGATTAACTCCCAAATTATATGAATAGATTTAATAATAATAATCTATTCTTCTGAGAAATGTTTGTTTTTCTATTTCGTGACAATTAAGAAACGTTTTTTGTCTCCAATCCAGTTACAAAACTTGGTAACAATGCAAACAGGCAAAATTCTGCCGAAATTTTCAAAAACTATTCCGTTTTTGCTTTTAAAATACAGGGGATATCCGGAATAAAGAAGAAGCCTTGCTGAAAATAGTTACTTCCGTATGTGATTGAATAGAATTAAATTACAAAGAGTGTTCAAATGAAAAGGTACGAAATGACACTGTGGGTAGAAATGAAGACTATTCAAATTATACACCATAGGCCTGAACACAACAATCCCATTGATTAACGAGTCGAAGGATTCCTTGTTCGCAGAATTCCTGTAGCCATGACGAGGCCCAGTCCTACATACCGTCCTACAGTTGAAATGCTTCCTTTTCAGATATTTTTTGGTACCAAACACATGAAAATCGCAGGAAAACACGTCCGGTTAGTAAGGCTGTTGGTCGAGCTGCTTCCATTTGAACTTGACCAGTTCCTCGTGTGTGACCCTGGAGACGTATGGACGCTAGTTATCATGGAGCAGAACCTTACCCTCTGTAAGTAACCCCAGTAATTTGTTCTTGATGGACCTGCGTAGTCTTCGGAGTGTTTCACAGTAAACATCGGAGTTAATGGTTCTTCTGTTCTCGAGAAATTCAACAAGTATCAAACCTTGGACGTCGAAAAAGACGGTGGTCAACACCTTGCCTGCTGACGCCACGGCTTTGAACTTTTTAGGGGTGGTGACGACGTATGCTTCCATTGTATACTGTCCCGCTTTGTCTCTGACTTGCAGTGATGTCACCAACTCTCATCACCTGTGACGATTCGCTCCAGGAAAGCGGGATTTTCATGATACCGAAAAAGATATTGAAGTTCAAGCCCTATATGCATTTCCTTGTGCTGGTCGGTCAGCTGCTTCGGAACCCACTGCACGAAAATTTTTCGATAACACAACCTGTCGTGAACAATTGTCCACACTGTTCCAACACTGACATCCACCTTCACTGCCAGCATTCGCAATGTGACACACAGATGGCCTCTCTCCAAGTCCTCCACTTTGTCGATGAGATCGGTCTTGATGACTGTGTTTGCCTAGTCTGGTCTCGCATCATCAACCAAACTCTCAGCCCTGCATGAAAACGGGCACTCCATTGACTTCTCTCACTGACTTGTCTGACACACAGTCTTTTCCGCATACGGTAACCATCCGGCGATGAATAGAGGCTGGTGTAACCTCTTCCTCTAGCAGAAATCGGATAACGCCACATTGATCCTCAATCGTCGAATTTTGCAATGTGAACGCCATCCTGTCTTCTCATGCACTGCGGTGCTCTTTATAAGAGCTTCTGCTCTCTTCTACGCGTGTGGGTGCCGGCACATGCTCCGATCTACGCTGGAGACTCCAATCGCATCCCTAAATGTCTCCCATAGCGGCATAGGCAAATATGTTAACGTTAAGTTCTTACGACGTTTCGTACCTTTTCATTTGAACACTCTTTGTGAATAAGTAGCTACCAGTTTTTTTTTTGTACCTCACTGCAGCATATAGTCTAAAAGGTCTGTGGTAGGGCAGAGAGAATTTTCAGAGTTCAAATGAGGGCTGATAGCGAGAGTCTGTCTGGTTGGTACATCGGTAACCACAGTGGCACAGTTGTCGAAAGTATATATAGACACCGTGTCGAAGGTCATGACCCGAACTCACTTCAAGAGTCAGGCGGAAATTAAAGAAGGCTTGACCATCAGAAAAAGGACTACGGCAGCAAAAATGACTTTTAAACTGAATGATCATCCACAAAACCCAGTGTCGAGCAATACAATTCGAAGGGAATTACAAAAACAAAATATTTGTGGAAGAGCTGAGATTTAAAAACCCCTTGTGGCAGATTTCAAACGGAAACGGTGAGAACAGTGGTTTGAGGACCATTAAACCTGGACTGAAGTTCAATGGAAACATGCCGTGGTTTCTGGTGAATCAATTTTCTCCCTATTCCTCACCATGGAACTGACCCTGCAGATTCCTAAAACGGTTTGGGCCTCATCTCGTGGTTTCGAGTATATCACTATTTAACTTATATGGAGAGGTCACTAGCAATGCCTATGCCACAATTTTGGTCGACCACCCTATCAAGATGTACCAATCAAAATGATAGGTACAATGATCAATATGATAATTTCCCAATTCACCGTAGCCGAACTCTTTAATCATGGTTTGGAGAACATTAGTATTCAGTTACACACCTTTTGTGGCCTACACAATCACCCGACTTGAACATCATACAGCCCCGTGGTTTGTTTTGTAAGGAAGAGTGAGATTCTGTTATCTTCCTCCCGCCTTCTCCGTGATTTAGAACCGTTTGACCTTGAAAAATCTTACAATATCCCACTTCCCATCATGAAGAACTTGTATATGTCCATTTCAAGGCTGATTCAAGTGGCCTTAACTGCCAAAGGTGCTCCCGCACCATATTAGGTACAAAGAACTTCTTTTTGTACGGGTTTTCCATTATTTTGGATCTATTGTATCACTTTATATATCTCTTCTTTTCCTCGAATTGAAGAAGGAAATCGATTACACTCATGGAGGTAATTTATTCAAATTATTTTGAGTAATATTCATGAGCTAATAAAAAACTGAAATCAACAAAGTTTGGATTGCTTCTCGTCATTGTGGCAGCAAAAGAAGTCTCATAACACGTACTCATGAGCAGTTTGTACTAAGAAAATATTTGCTTCAATTTCAAACGTGTACTAACGTAGCAGAAGACATTGGAATGTCCGTAAAATGAATATCTACTAAAAATCAGGTCATGTTATCATATTTGAGAATGTAGTTGGAGAAGAGCTGCAAGAAATCTGGACAGATATGATGACGACGACTTTGAATTAAAGCAGCGTTTCAGTTTATCCCGCAAAAATGAGCGAAATTTAATTAAAATATACAGTTTTGTTCTTCTTAAAATATTCATTTCATAAGGTAAAGATTTCATTATTATTTTGTCCAATTTTTTTTTTTACTTTTAATATATAATATAAGTTTACCATATTTTTATATATAATTCTAATCAGTTTACACATATTCAAAAAAATTGAATCAATTCTGCGATTTCATGTTTATTTATATCTGAGATTAAGGAATAAAATACGGTACTTTTCCGGTAGCCGGGCGCAAGCGAAAAATCGCCAAATAATATAGAATTCCGCCAAATTTCTTATGCCAAATTCGAGTTTGGTTCACAATTGGCGAGATTTGTGACGGAAAAGTACCTATAATACTTCAATTTACAAGATTGTAATACAAAATGCAAAAAAAATTACATTTTTACGAAATATGAATAAAACTTCGAAATTTCGTTTACACTGTACCACTATCATTTTATAGAATTTATAAAATTAATAATAATTGCATATAGAAATTTTATATAATTGGTATGCAGAAGCTTTATACGTATAATGAGTAAGCAGATGCATGGTAAAATTTTAAATCATGTAGTGGAATATATTGGTTTAATAAATGTCTGTGTTGTTGTGACTTATCTCACCTGGTCGACTATAACATCAAACCAGGTCCATGAGCCCGAACGCCTTCAAACAATGTAGCACAGCCTCAGGAATCATGATAAAAGGGCTTAAAATGCAGCTTCAAGAGATCAAGGACCTAGAAGCACCAAAGGCTGAAATCTCACTTTGCCTCATGCCTGCATTGAATTTAAATGAACATAATAGAATGGCCTTCAGGCCTTGGGTGACTTAACCAGGAGAATACTCTCCCGACGTACTTCGCCCATTCCGCCCAGGAACATTCCCCTGCCACGATGAGGCAGTAATGCAGAACTTTAGGGGAGAATAAATGTGTAATTTTGAGTAGTTACTAAAAAAAATGAAATATGGCATTCGGAGAAATGTAATAAAAATTTATATTTTTGGCATTTATATTGTATCACTACCGTTTTACACAATTCATAAAATGAATTATCCATCATTCCAGACTTTTTAATGTATTATAAAACTTGAACATTTTCAAAAAAATTAAAGTATGTGACTTATTAAAGAAAAAAATTCGAATTTTTCAATAAATTTAGTTCGATTCTTAATTGAGGAACATATAGAAAACTGGTGCAATATTCAAAGTGCTAGCTTACATGAATAAAAAAAATTATGCAAACATTTTCTAGATTTCCGCGAATTAATCAGTGCCCAAATACTTCTTTTGTGTTTATTAGTTAATAGTTATGTATTATTGTTTTCAGCAATTATTTAAATTTCAAAGTTCAAATATTTAGAAGAATTTCGGTTCTATTTGTAAAACTCAGTATTCCTTTAAAATTTACTTACTTGCATTTCCTGAATAGCCACTGATATCAATGGTGTAATTGCTGTCTTTCAAATTGAATTTCTCGTAGACAGCGAAACGTTTCACTCCATGCCTGTCTACGAAATCGAAACGTATTCTGCATCCTTTCAGACACAAAACACGTATGTTTTCATTACCTGTAAAAAGCAAAGAAAAGAAGTTTAAAAAAAATACAAATTTGCAGCAAAATTTTTAAAGCACTTGTAAATAAATATATTTTGAATAAATTTTATTAACAATTATATAATTAGCAACAAGTGCAAAACTCTCACCTAACCAAAACTCTTGCGTTAAATTCCCAAAACCATTCCTATAGCTTTCCCAGTCCAGATTGAAATCTTGTTGAATGAGGAATTTTCTTCTTCTTTGAATCATCTGGAAAATAAATTTGTGTTATCACATGCCGTAAATCATCTTTTAGTTTTTATGGCCCAAAAAATATTTTCATTTGCAAACGAGTTTCAAAAACAATGCTTACCTGTTAAATCAAAAAGACTATATATCGTATAGAACTTTTATCCTGCTTATAGCATTTTGGTCTTATTCCCAGTTTAATAAAGGAGAGAAATTTTGCAATGAGAGTAGATGTAGATTTAATCCCTTTTTTGTCTCGATTTAGTGTCGTATATAAATGCATACGAATTTCTTATTGTGAAGTGCATGTTCGAATCTCTGTTATGAATAAAATACCTTAGCAATAAATAATTTAAGGATCATTAATCTGATAAAATTCAAATTGCCACTACTGTGTACGCTTAGAAATACTTTCATCATGCATGGGTGTTAACGGAAAATTTTCATTCTAGTACCTTTCATAACCTTTAAAATATTAAAAAGTGTCAATGAAACCGAAATTAAAAGCATTGCATTGACTTTAAAATACAAAGGAAAGAAATTTTCTAGGGACGTCAAATTTCCCCATTTATGAATAATTTGATAACACATTAAAAATTCGATTGCATTTCATTACAAAAATCAAAAGCATTGTTACAAATTTACTTTAAAATTTATTTTGAAATATTTATTAAACTTTTGAAGATAGATAAATCAGGGAATAACTGAAGAATATTAAAATTGCACCATTCGTTCAAACAATTCTTCGGATTTTAAAATGTCAGAAATAATTATTTTTAATCTATAATCATTTCTGAAGAAAAATAATAAATACTTTGAAATTTTTATTTTTTATTAAATACAACATCATTTAATATTTTGAAAAACAATTCGTTAACGAGCTCTTGCCTAGAATCAACGTAAAACTCTAAGCTCTAAATTTAATAATCTACCTTGTAGAGGGTTTCATCCGAAGGTAGCGACTTTTACATCTTGAAATTTGCGTAACGCTTATCAGACTTTAATTATTATTATGTTATTTAAATTATTTGAAAAACGAATATTTTATACCAAATGTAGCATTCAGATATATACAAATTTTAACACATATAGAATGTTCTAGAGCAATCCAATTTTAATACTTAAGAAAAATCCAGAAACGTAAATATCTTCGATAAGGGGCAGGTAATTTAAATAAAAGAACTCTAGTCGTTGGTTAAGACACAGTGGCTGGGACTCAAACCACGGACCAACTCACCTTAAATGAGATGCTCTGCCAGCTGAGCCACGGCTACTGCTTTATGTGGCAATATAAAATAATTCATTTCAAACAATTAATTCATCAAAATGAATATTATTTCAATTTCAGTATTTCAAATTATTTCAAAACGGATGGTATTATAAAATCCAGAAACATACTCTAATTGCCTCTGACCGTTACAAAGTTATAAATTTCGTATACGTTTCCCTATACAAGGAAAATACTTCTCACTAGAATCAAAAGGTTTCAATATTTGTTAATCTTTCTAATTGCACTCTAAGTGACTGAAAATCTTCCGTTTGAAATTTTTCTTTTT
Organism: Argiope bruennichi; assembly: GCF_947563725.1. Classification (NCBI taxonomy): domain Eukaryota; kingdom Metazoa; phylum Arthropoda; class Arachnida; order Araneae; family Araneidae; genus Argiope; species Argiope bruennichi. The sequence continues at coordinate 114,942,739 of NC_079156.1, forward strand.
GCTGGAGTTGTGTTTATAGTAGATATACAGTGGCTGGGATTCAAACCACGGACGAACTCACCTTAAAAGAGATGCTCTGCCAACTGAGCCACGGCTACTGCTTTATGTGGCAATATAAAGTAATTCATTTCAAACAATTAATTCACAAAAATTAATATTATTTCAATTGGATTATTTCAAATTATTTCAAAACGGATGGTATTATAAAATCCAGAAACAAACTCTAATTGCCTCTGACCGTTACAAAGCTATAAATTTCGTATACGTTCCCCTGTACAAGGAAAATACTTCTCACTAGAATCAAAAGGTTTCAATATTTGTTAATCTTTCTAATTGCACTCTAAGTGACTGAAAATCTTCCGTTTGAAATTTTTCTTTTTGCTGGAGTTGTGTTTATAGTAGATATACAGTGGCTGGGATTCAAACCACGGACCAACTCACCTTAAAAGAGATGCTCTGCCAACTGAGCCACGGCTACTGTTTTACGTGGCAATATAAAATAATTCATTTCAAACAATTAATTCACCAAAATGAATATTATTTCAATTGGATTATTTCAAAATGGATGGTATTATAAGATCCAGAAACCTACTCTAATTGCCTCTGATCGTTGCAAAGCTATAAATTTTGTTGTCCCCTGTACAAAGAAAATACTTCTCACTAGGGTCCAAAGGTTTCAATATTTGTTAACCTTTTTAATTAAATTGAAAATAACTGAAAATCTTGCGTTTGAAATTTTTCTTTTTTCTAGACTTGAGTTTATGAATTTGGGTTTATAGTAGAGATAAACATGAAAATATCTTCTCACTTTACTTATAAACTTAGACAACGTGAGCTTAACAAATGGCAACTTTATTGTCACCTTGACAATATAACTAATATCTAATTGTTGCTATTCTATTTACTTTACCGTCATCTAATTGTCATTTGTATTATCTAATTGCTTTTGTTGATGCTGTTATTATATAATTTCTTCTCATGACGACTTTATTTATTAAAAAAATTGTATGTCACAACTGTAACTGCTTGACTCATTTCTGGAAATAACAGAATTGGAAAGAATTAATTTTTAAATATTTAAAATTTAAGAGTCCCTTAATTACAAGTTTCTGTATGAAGAAGTGGGAAGAATGTTCTAGAAGTGGGAATTTTTCCATTTTTAATGGTTGATCTATGTTGTTGTTTATCAAAAATTTTTGAAGCGCCAAATAACAGAACATCTCAGATCTTAAAGATACAAAAGCGATTTTTGTGTTTTAGAAATTTTTTAAAGGGTTTTAAAAATTTTATCAGAATATTGCATTACTACATGAATTAATTTCAAGATATCTGTGAGATTTGAAGTCCTATTTTACCAAATGACTTACATTGTTGCTGAAATACCTGATTACAAACATGTTGAACTTTTAATACGGGGTTTTACAAAAATACAAGGAACTGAATTATCTATAAACTAACTCGAGATTCAAAATAAAAAAGAAAGAAAGCAAATATTATAATTTAATGATATTGTGTGTGTGTTTTTTTCGTGTGCATATAAAATTTCCATACATATAGTACAGTTGTGATATGTCCTAAAAATTAGGGGGGGGGGGTATGAATTTCACTGTAAATAAAATTACCGTCCACCCTCCGCCATCTGTCTCCATATCGCAATAGACTTTCAACGGTTTCTCCGCTGGGGAATAATTCGGCCATATTGTGTAGATTCCACTTTTATTGCGCCCATTTGCTAAAATTTCGGAGCAATCCCTGAACTTCTTCTCTTTTATGTCATCTTGATCGTCATCTTTAATATGTTTGGAACCTGGAAACATTATTATAGCTTGTAATTTAAATCTATAATTTTGTTCGAATTTCATATTTCAACAGAATGCTTAACATTGTCTTGTTGGATGGTCAAAGAATACGTGAAATTCTGTGTCAGATACTGTGAAACATTGAATTACACCATTATAATAAGTTGATTTTCATTTTTACGTGAAAGCAATGTTGTCTACTCCTTCGTGTAGGAAACAGAGAAATAGGATTCCTTGTTCTTATGTTTCCATTTTGGATTTGTGAAGAATTCGGATATTTCCTTGCCCCTTGAATTTACTTATAATATTAAAATAAGTTTCGTAACTGGAACTCATATTATTTCAAACGAAACTAAATGGGGAGAAAAATACAATACTTTGCTTTATTTATAGATTTATTTTTGATAGTTAAATTAGGTCCTTAGTAATCGTCAAAGGATTATTTGTAAAAGCACTTAAGATAGTCGTGGAATTGAGCTTCATATAATGTATTCAATCATTAAAGAAATAAAATAATATTCAACACATAAAAGAATCTGATTAGATTATATATCAGGTGTTTTGCTTACATTTGTTTTATATTGCAATTCTTTTACTCAATATATTATGAATTGCGTTATTATAAAATTACTTTCATTCAAAAATGAATATTTAAATATAGTGAGTTTCCCTAAAGTTAAAAATTTTATTTTTATTTTTAAGTTGCTATATTTTATGCCGTTTATAATTTAACAGACGTTTTGAGCTGCGCTATTCATTTTTATACCAGGAATTTTTGTTTCAAAATTTTGAGATAAATATTAATTTCTCGGTTGTACCATCTGGTTGATGCTACACGAACACCAATGCTAATGACATAATATTTATTAAAGTGAAAGTTGACGAAACTAAAACGTTTACTTACATGATGGGAAGTTTTCTTTTACGTCAGAAATCAGTTTCTTTGAGATTTCAATGTAAGCCAAAGACTTTTCATTGTCACATCCTGCCTCCTCGGTAGTATTTAAATTCTTTTCTAAAAATACAATTAATTAAAATTAGAAGCAATATAATTAAGTAGTGAAAATGCAATTTTCTGTAAATTAAAGCATATATGTTCAAATCATTAAGCATTTAACATGATAATTATAATCTCAGAAGCTGATAAATTTACTGTTTATTACGAATAGGTCGCACGAATATCAATATATATACATGCTTTATGCAAAAGATTCAAATATTAAAATATTAGTTTCCATTGAATTTTAATCGTATACGAACTGTATCTATTCTTTTATGCGTCATATATATTTATAAGCAATGTCCATTTATTTGAGAATTCATATCTATTCTTACTTAAAGAAGAGAACATAAGAGTCGTAGATATCACACAATAAGATATGAAAGGACACACGCAGTACGTTTTTATGAGGCGATACATAGGACGACTCATTCTGTCGTAAGTATACAGGGGTAATCAATTTTGAATGCTGATATACCTGTGGTGAATATACGCCAGTTAAAAACTACGCTACACGAGCATATGCTTTTGTATCATGGTCATGTTACTGGACTGCGAACCACAAGGTCCCAGGTTCTATCCTCGTGCATCGCTTTCCGCCAAATAGCCGTTGTTCCTCCATTTTTTTATGTTCGATAATCTGTAGCTGGAAAGTTAACGAAGTGATTTTATTACAGATATTCAAAAAAAGTTCAAGTCGAAATTTTGAAAATTAACATTCCTCAATGATTTGCAAAAGTTCTAATTCCACATATCTTTCCCTATTCTATAACCTAACATGCGATTCTTTCCTGAATTCCGTTTTGATTGTGCAGAATTTTTTCTTTCTTTAAATGTTGAAAAATTCATAACAAAACCTTTTTTATGTATTTCAGAATAAACTACACAGATAACAACTTGTAAGGTGTGCATGGTTTTTGACTTTTGTAGATCATTCAAAGTGTATCGAGAATTAAATAATATCGATTTTATGTCCTGTCTGAAAGAATTTCACAACGCATTTGGAGGGTTTGATTGGTGTCTGGAAGATTTAAATAGAAACTAACAATATTGCAGAGTTTTCTGCATGATTCTAAATGAACGATTATCAGCTTTTCTGACTTCCCTAAGTAAGTCATATCACTGACTCTCCGACCCACCACGAAGGCAGACGGATTTAAACAATAAGGCTGAATGACCGGACCGCCGCAACAGCAATACTGGCGGGAACTGTGGGTGAGTCCTAAGGGCCATCACTGGTCACGGTACAACCCAACCCCGAAGAAAGTACATCCCGTCATCGATGGAATTAGTCAGATACCCCACCTATTTGTGTACCCTCCAGGGTAGCGAGATCCAACCACCATGCCGGAAGCATCTCATCCTCATTTTGTGGTGCCCCCCGGGGATTGATTGGGAAGTAAAGAAAAACATGGCATATTTTCCAAAATAGCGTATAAGATCAAAATGCCAAGATGCCAAGTTTAGAGGTAATAAAATTAATTTAAGCATTCTAGGAAGTGCAAGCAAAAAGTCTGTTGAAAAAGATATTAACTATCCGATGTATAGAACAATGGAAAATTCGTGTGGGGCAGAAAGCGGTAATGTCTTAAGATTGAGTGAAAAGAAGTAAATTCGATTGTTTTACCGAATATAAAAATAAAAAATAATAAAATAATATAAAGTAAATAATAAATAGTAATGAATAGAAATAATAAAAAGTAAAGTATATGAATAAATAAAAATCAAAGCATCTTCATTACTTCCCGTGATAATATATTTTATATGTTTCTTAAATTATATTTTTCAGAATAATGTATTTATTTTACTTATAGGTCGAAGAATTGGATACTCGGATCATATAAAATGTTTCGACACCACTTTCAATGCTAATATTCCAATTCACATAAATTATACTGAAAAAAAATCAAATGTTATAATTAACAAGTCATAATTCAAATTTAAACTATATGATGATTAGTTAAATTACAGTAATTCTATTCGAAAATGTAAATTTCTATTTCTGTATTTATACGTATGATTCAAAAGAAAACTTCATATTTCTGTATGTTTCTGTTCTTGTCCAAATCAACTCAGAAATTTATAGAAGTATATTAGGATATAGACGAATTTTGCCTGTCCCAGGCCGAGAAATTGCACTCAAAAGAAAATTATTGATAATAAGTTAAAAAAAGATTATTTTTTATTTTCTCTAAATTAAAATACAGTTCTAAGACATTAAAACGGATGATGCCGCTGTTTTATTGAAGGTTGGTATTTTGTAAACTTTAATTTGCTTCCAATTGATCTCTCATAGTCTTTTAATGAATAATAATAATTTTTTTTTGTATTTATGCGTAAAGAACTACAGTTTAATTCGGTTATTAAAAAATAAGAAGTATACTTATGTAGTGCTTTTCAAACTTACTGCAAGATGGATAAGCGTCTCTTGCTTTGGTGAGGAAATTTTCAACTGTTTCGAGTAACGCAAGAGCTTTTTCCTTTTCTAAGCAACGTGACTTCACAGGCCCTTCCGCAAAAAATATTGCCAACAAATTGAAGAAGCAAGCAGAGAATAAGTATATATTCTTCCTGTATTTGAAATGAGGATTTAAATAAGATAAATGATTAAAATAAATGGTAATAATTTCTGCAAAGCATGCTTTTATAAATCTGTTATGCAGATATTTAGTACTCAAAAATATTAAGATCATTAATACAAAAGAAAATTATAAATAATGCACAATACGTAATAGTTTTATAATACACAGATTGAATAGTTTTTTTTATATCCTTAATATAATATACTAATCACTCTTAAACAGCAAGAGATTCTACATGAATATGAGTTGTGCATATTAAGCACAATTTTTCTATATTTTTCAACAGTTAAAATAATGACTTTATTAGATCTTAAAGAAAATGATGAAATAATTGAAAATCTGAATGTAACAATGATAAATATTGTTAAAAGTTTGTAAAAACATTTAATGCCTTCCCAAAATTGTAGGAAAAAAAATTGCTGGATATTAAAGTTAAGATCATTAAAAAGGTAGTTTTTTTATATAGTGAATGGTATAATTATCATTTTTTCAGTGATATTTTACAATTTTATCCAAAAAAAAGAAGGAAAAAAAATTGAAGCCATTTTTTAATAAATTAAACTTGTAATTAAAATTTTTTTTTAATTGGCTTTATTCATTCCTATAACCAAAGTATATCAAAGTCAAAATTTAATAGTTTAAGGTCAAACAGTCAGTTCTGTCAAGTAATAATACAAGTACATTCTACTTCAATTTTCCTGGACATTTGAGAATGTCTTTTGTTTGAACAAGCATTGTTGTTAATTTTTTTTATTGCAATGTTTCAAACATTTCACTCTATTTCTGTTTTGACTTTTATTAACAGTGTATTATATACATTTTAAATTTCTTCGATTTCATTTACATGCGTTAGCAGATCTTAATTCTTTTTTAATTTTGCCGATATTTTATTTTTCAAAACGCTTCATGTGTAATCTCTCTAATTATAAATGATTCTTCTGATAAATTTTTATCAATCGTACCATCTGATGAGCAAAGTCTTGATTAACGATAGAAAATTGCAATAGAAAAAGATTCAATTATGCTATAGATCATTATTAGGGATTGCAATACCGAACCAAAATTTCAATACCGGTAAACGGTATTTTTAAAATCTTAATACCGAGATACCGGTTTTAATACCGGTATTAGAAATTTCGGAAAAAGAAATAAAACACAGGTGTTTCTTTCTTTTATTTGCCAGTTTTGTTAGAGAGTGTAAATATCACAATAATAATTTGTAACTTATAAATTATAATAGTATATAAAGAATCACAAAAAAGTAAAGGAACAAACAGTATATAAAAAACACAAAAAAGTGTAAATATCACTATTCAGTCTGTGTTACTATTACAAATTTTTTAAATGTGATCTTAAAAACATAATGCATCAATTATACTGTCATTAAGCCTGAAAAGTAATTTTGTGCAAAAATTGCCAGCTGTCGAATACGCTCTTTCGGCATCTACGCTAGTTGGTGGTACTGTTAGCAATGCGCGATATACTTTTCCCAAGTATTTACCTCTAAATCCCTCATCTTCAAATAAATCGATTTCTCGTCGGATGCTTTTGGATATAGCTGATTTCTGTATTGTATTTTGGTTCCTAGAAATTTTTTTATTTATTGCTAATTCTAATTTTTGTTCAAGAGACAATTCCTTTTCACTATCGACAGTAGTGACATCATAATCTTCGATAATTAAGGCAAATTCTGAATGTAGATAGGTTTGTGTGAAAAAAATTTTTAGAAACTTTACTCTAACTTAATGAGATTTGAATTGGTTATTTTCTTTTCTTCTTTTCATTTTCATTTTTAAAATCTTTAGAATTATGTAAATACCATAAGTCATTTTCTATTTCGGTATGCCTTTCTTCTGTGCGATTTTTCAATGTAATATAGTTGGAATCCGAAGTTTCTATATCCACAGTATTTGGATTCTTCTGTTCTTTATATTTTTGGTATAATACATCTATTACTCCTAATTGAATTCCATGTGCATAGCACAACTGCTGATTTGCACCAATCAACTTTCCAACTTTTTTCATAATTGTTGCTCCATCATTCGTTATGGATACAATATTTTCTTTCAGGGATAATCCATGTTTCGCTAATTTAGATTTAAGCAATTAATTAAGCCATTAATTAGCTAATTTATTTCGCCCGTTAGGGGAACATAAAAACAAAAACATATACTATATTGCTATTTTCGCGATACCTGAACATATAATGGAGACAATTTTAAAAATTTCTAGTAAATACCGAAAAACCGGTATTTAAACTTGTGAATACCGGTATTACAAAATTATACAAATGGCTCAAAATACCGGTATTCGGTATCCCGGTATACCGGTATTGCAATCCCTAATCAGTATTTAAACACTTTATACAGTTTGCGAAAACATATCTTGAAAAAAAATAATAAGTTTACATAACAAACTGAAACATGTCAAGTTAATAAAAAGCTAGCTAATAAATCAATGTTATTATCATAAGACAGGAAGAAATGTTGAAATATTTAATAAAAAAACAAATTCTGTTTTTTTATAAATAATAAAAAATAATTTACAATTCAATTCTATTCCCAAACAATTTATTTTCAAATAATATCTTCATTTATTACACTTTAACTGCAAATAATTTTAGAATATTTAACAAAACCCATTTTTAGATAGTATTCTATAAATATACAATGCATTTATTTCCAATGAAGATGGCAAAAATGTTTTTAAATATGGAAGAAGACGATCCAAGTCATACCATAAACATTTATTTCATTTACTGTAAACAATATCTAATTTTAATACTTAAAAAAATTATTGAATTGATGTAAATATTGGACCTGAAATAAATTTAAAACAAAGAAGGTAATTTGTGAAGACCATGATTCTCAATCAAATTTCATAAGAAAAAATATTATTATTAATTACTTTTAAACTCAAAGCATGGGAAAATATGCTTTTATATTCAATTTCCCAATTTTTATATGTACGTTACAAATGTAGGATTATATTTTTGATAAATATAATCTCAATAAAAAGATTTTATTTAATTTTCAGACCACTGTTAAAAGCATGAATTTTAAAAATTAGTATGTTTTCATTATATATAATGCCATTTTATAAAAGCCTTAGTAAATAGAAAGATATTCTGTAAAAATTCCGAACCGCTATAAGGATTCTTAATATCATGATAATAAAGTGGCTTAGGTTTCCAATTAATTATTTAAATGAATTACCTTTCATTTTAAAATACAAAAAATCTAACAAGAAATTAGAATTAGTTTTTCCAATTCAAATAGGGGATAGAATGTATTCTTAAACACCAGTAATTAAAAAATAAAATGAAAAACACTTACATGTTTCCAGAGGGAGGAAGACGTGTTGAGCAAACGATTACGAATGATGAATAACTTCAAAGTGTTTCATTCATATTTATGCCTCCAGATAATATTATCAATTACCTTTGCTCTAATAAAATTATCTGCGATAAATTTCAGAATCGCTTCTCCTAATGTACTTGAACCCTACAAAAAAATGCTGATAGGTTGTACTTATCAGCATTTTTGAATAATCCTTTGTTCTTTTTTTGTAAGTATCTTTCAAATTCTAAAGCAATCTTTTATCTTTTATTGTGCTTCTAAGATACTAATGTTTCATTGTGAAAGTGCACTGCATGACAATGGGAATTCTACTAAAGTGAAAGTATTCCGTTTTGCTTCGAATTTAACCACTAGATAGCGATAATAATAAGAAAATCTTCATTGTCTCTTGTTTCGAAAATCCAAAGGTGTTACATTAAAAGTTTATGAATTTGTTTTACTAATTTTTGATTTAAATTGAGTAAGTAAATGAGTAGGACAAATTACTAAATTGTGCTTTTAGCAGTTTTTAATTGAGTCTTGTTTAAATAATAAGATTTATAAAATTTTTATACAATCGAATTAAATTAGACCCGATGAAGTATATATTTTTCTACTATTTCGGATTTTAATACATAGCAGAGTACATTATTTTAAGCCCCCCTTCCATATTCTTTTGCATTAGAGAATAAAATAGAACTTATATTGTGGTATGGTCCATAGAAATGGCAATATATATTTTCGATTAATTCCTAAATTAATTTATATTACATATAGTAATTATAAATCCAATGAGCATATATAAAACCCTTTATACTTGAATTAAAACTGAGAATGCATATGGGATCTCTTTATTTATATTGACTGGATTGAAAATTTGTCATGAAAATTAAATTTTTGCGTCATAACTGTCTAGAGAATTCCATTCATCTCATTGCATTTTGCAACTAGGGATTGCAATACCGGTATACCGGGATACCGAATACTGGTATTTTGAGTCATTTGTACAATTTTGTAATACCGGTATTCACAAGTTTAAATACCGGTTTTTCGGTATTTACTATAATTTTTTTTAAATTTCTCCACTATATGTTCAGGTATCGCGAACATATCAAAATAGTATGCGTTTTTGTTTTTATGTCTCCATAACGGGCGAAATTAATTAGCTAATTAACGGCTTAATTAATTGCTTAAATCAAAATTAGCGACACATGGATTATCCCTGAAAAAAAATATAGAATCTTGAACGACTGATGGAGCAACAATTATGAAAAAAGTTGGAAAGTTGATTGGTGCAAATCAGCAGTTGTGCTATGCACATGGAATTCAATTAGGAGTAATAGATGTATTATACCAAAAAAATAAAGAGCAGAAGAATCCAAATACTGTGGATATAGAAATTTCGGATTCCAACTTTGAAAAGAGTGAGAGTGATATTGACAATGACAATAATGACAATGTAATTGTTGAAGAAGATATTGCTAATGAGGATGAAATATTAACCTATCAAGAATGGCTTCCTATAATTTATAAAGTTCGAAAAATTGTTAAGATATTTAAACGTTCCCTATAAAAAGGATATTTTACTAAATATCCTTTTTATAGGGGATGCTACTAATATATGTTAATATTAGATTCTAAAACACGTTGGAATAGTTTACTCCTAATGATGGAACGATTTTTGAAACTGAAAAGTCCAATCCAAAAAGCAATAATCGACTTAAACCTGTAAATTAATTTTTCAGATAGTGAATTCGACTTAATATACAGAACTATATCAGCTCTACTTCCAATAAAACTGACTATAGAGGCATTATGTCGGAGAGATTCTAATTTATTAACTGCTAATGTAACAATAAATTTCATGTTGCAGTCACTGAAAGAACAGCACACATCACTATCTGAAGAATTATATATTACATTGAAAAATCGCACAGAAGAAAGGCATACCGAAATAGAAAATGTCTTACGGTGTTTACATAATTATAAGGATTTTAAAAATGAAAATGAAAAAGAAGAAAAGAAAATAACCAATTCAAATCTGATTAAGTTAAGAGTAAATTTTCTTAAAATTTTTTACCCACAACCCTATCCACATTCAGAAGAATTCGGTTTAATTATCGAAGATTATGATGTCACTACTGTCGATAGTGAAAAAGAATTGTCTCTTAAAAAATTAGAATTAGCGATAAATAAAAAATCTTCAACGAACCAAAATACAATACAGACATCAGCTATATCCAAAACCATCCGACGAGAAATCGATTTATTTGAAGATGAGGGATTTAGAGGTAAATATTGGGGAAAAGTATATTGCTCATTGCTAACAGTACCACCCACTAGCGTAGATGCCGAAAGAGCGTTTTCGACAGCTGGTAATTTTTACACAAAATTACTTTTCAGGCTCAATGACAGTACAATTCATGCATTGTGTTTTTAAGATCACATTTCAAAAATTTGTAACAGCACCACAGACTGAATAGTGATATTTAAACTTTTTCTGTGATTTAAATAAATAAGATGTTCCTTTACTTTTTTTGTGATTCTTTATATACTGTTATAATTTATAAGTTACAAATTATTTTTTGTGATATTTACACTCTCTAATAAAACTGGCAAATAAAAAAAAGAAACACCTGTGTTTTCTTTCTTTTTCCAAAATTTCTAATACCGGTATTAAAACCGGTATCCCGGTATTAAGATCTAAAAAATACCGAATACCGGTATTGAAATTTTGGTCCGGTATTGCAATCCCTACTTCCTAGCCGTTCCTTCTTGTGTCGGTCACGCAGCGTGCTTTACTGGCAAAACTGTTCCACAATACAGTGTAATGCCGTGGCTGCTCTTAAGCAAACCTGCACGTCTTGAAACAAAAAAATAAGACGGGGTGTTATGAACATCGAAACCGACAGCTTACACTCAGCAGTGGAGAACGCCATACACCGTATGCAATTCGGAAAAATTCAGAGAAGGTCAGAATATTGAAAATGTTGTACAACATCTAGGGGACTTTAATATTGATAAATAAAAGATTATTTTCTATGAGTTTGATGAATTCATTAAGAATTGTACTCCAACAGTATCAGTATTTCCCCTATTGGCAACTTTTTGAACTAATTTTTTTCTATGGAATTCAGTTTTCCATGCCTTCCACAGCTTAAACATGAAATGTGGTTTTATTTCTTTCATTCGTTTTGGCTGCAGATGCCTCCAAACAGGGAAAGTTATTTTATGGCCACCCTGTACATAATACATAACTTTCTCCGCAGGACTTAGCCTCTCCTAGAGTAATATTGTGGGAAAATGCAAAATAAAACTATATATTCTGACTAAAATGCCCATTCCCAAAACAGAATTTATTAATGACTAATAAAAAAGCTGTAAACGAAAATTTAAAGATGTATTATCTTAGAGAGGAAAAGAAAAAAAGTGACAACAATCAAACCAAAAGTTATGGCAGAATACAACAATCATATGTGATGCGTTGCAATATTGGACATATTATATTTAAACTCGACAAACAAAGAAATGCTAAAAAGAAAAATCATTCTCTATCATTAACCTTATTGCTATTTTGAAGGTGATTCTATTATTTAGGTAAAACCTAAACACACAAATTTCAGAATTCGAAGCACAAATCATAAATTTGCAGAATATTCATTAATATCAAATTTAAAAACAAACGATAATGAGATATTTTCTTTTGGCAACATTGACGAAAATAAATGAAAAAAGGAAAGCATGTCGAGTGAAATGGAATGTACAAAGAAGCACCAATATAATTTTGAAGGCATATAGTGTGGCATTTCGCATCGGGGCGATTTTTTTCTGCAACCTATTTAAAAATGACATAACACAGAATTGATAGTAAAAGAATGAAAAATGAAATAAAAACTCTAAACATCGATGAACTCACAAAAAATAAAAAAATAAAAACTAAGAGAAAGACTAAAAATGGAAGAAAAAAAGGGAAACTCCTAAGAACAAAACTTCTAAAGAACAAAATTCCAAGTTTTACAAATTTAGAACAATGTTTTTAAAAACAGATTTGTTGTCGAAAGTAAAGAAAAATGGTCAAGATAAATTCACTTTTCCTATAATCTTACACATATTTTTTAAATAATTTTCAAAGTATTATTAATAATATTTTATAAAAGATAGACACGAAAGTGAAAATCTATACTTTTGCCTTAATGAATTCTAAACTGATTAATTGATTTTCATTGAAACGTACTGATTACTTTCAACTTTTTTTTAAATCAGTACAACTACATTTATTGTAATTGAAGTTTTTTAAGTGATTGTAATAATAATAACTTGGCCATTCGGACTCGCCACTTAGAATATTTCAAATCACACCTCTGCGAAGGCGTTGCCTGGAACTAAGGTTGCGCCTTAAGGGCCATCACCGGCCACGGGACAATCCTTCCGGTAGGAAGCATGTTCCGTGATTGATAAGAGATAACCGATTCCCACCATTTCTGTATCTACCCGGGGTGGCGAGAAACAACCACCATGCGGGAAGATTCTCATACTCATATTTGAAGCGACCCAGTTTGGAGAAGAGAGAGTAATAAATGAGAACGATAATTAATAGTTTTATTAAATTTTAATTATGGTTTCAGTTGTATCGCAAATAAGAAAGATTGATACATTGATGATTAGCATATATAATTGATACATTGAAAATTAATGCATATAAAAGATACATTGATATTTTTATACATAAATGATACATTGATAATTAATATACATAACTGATATAGTAATAATCAATACGTTATTGATGCACTCTGTTATGTTTAATTGATACACATAGCAATAAGGATTTGCCAGAATATAGATGATATTCCATTCAGTTTGGCTTCACCTTCATCTCCACGGCTGACAAATTGTCATAGTTATTAGAATACGTAACTGATAATTTACATACGTAACTGATACATTAATAATTAATATACATAACTGATACATTGATAATTAATACAATCTATTATGTTTAAGGATCTTCTCCAATATAAACGATATTCATTTTAGTTTGGCTTCACCTTTATCACAATGGCTGACAAATTGTCATAGTCATTAGATTCTTTCCACCAATAAACATATTGTGGGCCATTTTTGCCTGGTTGGTAGATGCCATTTAAATTGCAATAGTACCTTTCGCTATGCCACCATCCTGACAGGTATTTTTTCGCCATCCCACCTGTCTCTGTCTTTTGCGGAGAAAACGCATCCATTATGATTATACAGCGTCAGCTGTAAATGAAAAATGAAATTAAGTTTCTGCATGAATTACCACAAATTTCATTTCATGTCAAAAAAAATTTGGAATATTTAATTACATAAAAACTCCGGTTTCCGGAAGAAAATGTTGTTTGGATCATTTTTTTTTTTCCTTTTTTACTGATATATTTTTAATCTCTACATTTAATAACTTTTAAATTCTGTCAATGCAAAATGTGTGAATTTTTTTCATTGGAAACGTGTTGGAATGCTATGGCCAGTGCGACATAAAATTGAACCAAGTATTGGTACATTTTTGCAAAATTACATAATAAAACAGCAGCCGTTATTTAGAGATAAATAGTTTTCACGTTAAATTAATAAAATTATGAAATAGCTAATAATAAAATTGCAATCAAACAAAAAGTGTTTATTTGCATCATCAAAAATAGCAATGTTATAGATAATGCGCTAATAAATAATGGCTCAAAAATCACATAAGTAAACTTTGGAACCATTTTGTATAGTGATTTAGGGAGAAACAAAAGTCAGAGCAAAATTTGTTCCATACATTTTAACTAATGAACAAAAATATTTAATTTTGCTTATTGTACGCCTCCATTTTATGTTTAAAAAAAGTTGTTTCCAAGCTTCTAGAAATAGATTTTTCAAGTGATGAACATAATACATGTAATATGATCCAAAAAGAAAGTGGCAATGTGCGAAATGGAAATACAAAAATGATTTCAAATTAAATATTTCAAAAAGAGAAAGAATATCTCTTACATTTTTTTTTCAATATTTAGAAAATAAACCGATACTTTAAAATATTTGTTCCAATTAGATAAACAAGAACTAGCAGAAACATTTAAATCTTCTAAAATGTTTGATGGTGAAATTTTGTATTATATGTTCAGAATAACGAAATAAAACATTTTGCATTATTACACGAGGATCTGTTCTATCACAAACGTACTTTTTTGGTAGATTTTTGAGTTAAAATATTTTTCTTTTGGTTTCATTTTATGTTTTATAATTTGCATCACAATTCTTAATTAAAGCTAATACAGAAAACAGGTGCAGTTTTCAAAGAACACGCACACATGAGCAAACTACGATTCAGACATTTTCTAGATTCCCACGAATTAATCAGTGTCAAAATACTTCTTTTGTGTTTATTTGTTAATAGCTATGTATTATAGTTTCCTGCAGCTATTTCCATTTCAAAGTTCAAATGATTAGAAAAATTTCAGTCCTATTTGCGAAATTAAGTATTCCTTTAAAATTACTCACTTGCATTTCCTGAATAGCCACTGATATCAATGCTGTAAGAGCTGTCTGTCAAACTAAATTTCTGGTTGACAGCGAAACTAGGGATTGCAATACCGGGATACCGAATACCGGTATTTTAAGCCATTTGTACAATTTTGTAATACCGGTATTCACAAGTTTAAATACCGGTTTTTCGGTATTTGCTGGAAATTTTTAAAATTGTCTCCATTATATGTTCAGGTATAGCGAACATAGCAAAATAGTATACGCTAAATCTAAATTAGCGAAACATGGATTATCCCTGAAAGAAAATATTGTATCCATAACAACTGATGGAGCAACAATTATGAAAAAAGATGGAAAGTTGATTGGTGCAAATCAGCAGTTGTGCTATGCACATGGAATTCAATTAGGAGTAATTAGGAGTATTATACCAACAAAATAAAGAACATCCAAATACTGTGGATATAGAAACTTCGGATTCCAACTTTGAAAAGAGAGTGAGAGTGATATTGACACTGAAGACTATGACAATGTAATTGTTGAAGAAGATATTGCTAATGATTATGAAATATTAACCTATCAAGAATTGCTTCCTATAATTTATAAAGTTTGAAAAATTGTTAAGATATTTAAACGTTCCCCTATAAAAAGGATATATTACTTAAATATATACTAACTGAAAATAAAACAGAATATATGTTAATATTAGATTCTAAAACACGTTGGAACAGTTTACGTCTAATGATGGAACGGTTTTTGAAACTGAGAAATCCAATCCAAAAAGCAATAATCGACTTAAACCTGTAAATTAATTTTTCAAATAGTGAATTCGACTTAATATCTAGAACTGTATCAAAGCTCTAA
Source organism: Argiope bruennichi (assembly GCF_947563725.1). Taxonomy (NCBI): domain Eukaryota; kingdom Metazoa; phylum Arthropoda; class Arachnida; order Araneae; family Araneidae; genus Argiope; species Argiope bruennichi. The sequence continues at coordinate 114,958,823 of NC_079156.1, forward strand.
TTCCAATAAAACTAGCTGTTGAGGCATTATGTCGGAAAGATTCTAATTTATTAACAGCTAATGCAACAATAAATTTCATGTTGCAGTCACTGAAAGAACAGCACACATCATTATCTGAAGAATTATATATTACATTGAAAAATCGCACAGAAGAAAGGCATACCGAAATAGAAAATGTCTTATGGTATTTACATAATTACAGTGATTTTAAAAATGAAAATGAAAAAGAAGAAAAGAACCAATTCAAATCTGATTAAGTTTAGATTAAATTTTCTTAAAATTTTTTAACCCACAAACCTAACCACATTCAAAAGAATTCAGTTCAATTATCGAAGATTATGATGTCACTATTGTCGATAGTGAAAAGGAATTGGCTCTTCAACAAAAATTAGAATTAGCGATAAATAAAATAAGTTATAAGTTAAGAATAAAATAAGTTATAAGTTTATAAGTTACAAATTATTTTTTGTGATATTTACACTCTCTAACATAACTACAGAAAAAAACAAAGAAATACCTGTGTTTTCATTCTTTTTCTAAAATTTCTAATACCGGTATTAAGATTTCAAAAATACCGAATGCCGGTATTGAAATTTTGGTCCGGTATTGCAATCCCTAAGCGAAACGTTTCACTCCATCCTTGTCTACGAGATCGAAACGTATTTTGCATCCTTTAAGACACAATTCACGTATGTTTTTATTACCTGTAAAAAATACAGAAAAAATGTGAAATACAAATCTGAAGTAACCTTTATAAAGCACTTCTGAATAAATATATTTTGATGAAATTGTCTTAAACCTTAACTGGGAGGTGAAATTTTAGGACATAAACTGGGGATGTGTGGTCGACGAGACACCCTTTTCTATAAACTCAAATTAAATATTCTAATGAAAGTACTAATATGAAAATCACCAAATAGATTCTTTAGATATTTTTCTTAATATTTAAATATGTTTTCGAATTTTTTTCAAAATATATTATCATCTAAAAAACTAATTGCTTTCGAACATATATTTTCTTCCCAAATTACATGTTACAACAAATAATATTCTAGAAAAAGCGAATTACTTTTTAAATCGTATTTAATTTTCAGTGTACAAAAGTATATTGGAAACAATAAAATGGAAAATTTAACAATTATATGCAAAATAAGAAAAATGACAATGGGTGGAATTGGTCATTTTTTCATCAACATCATTTCCACGCAAAAACTTGTGAACATTCGTAGCATGGTTTTCTAAGTCATTTTAAAAATTTAAATTATGTACTATCATAAAAATCAGCCTGTAAATTCTGTAGATATTTCTCTTGGTCCATTAATATATTTTTTAAAAAAATTAAAATACATTATCATTAGAAAAAATCATTATATATTTGAACATACACACCAGAATCAGTCGAAAAATCTTCTGTACAATTAGCCTCATCGCTCAAATGACTTTAAGCCTCATTTAAAAGTCTCTGGAAGTCTGTTTCAAAACGATGATCAATTGGTTGGATGATATTTCGGGCACCAAATGTTAAAGCCTTCGTCTGAGCTCTGTATAATACTGAAACACTAAAAGGGAGGAGCGGTCTTACAGACGTAGCTCAAAGATATTGCTGAAATTTTTTTAAAGTATTCGCTGAAACCGGCTGCAAAAGGACACAAGTAGTGAAGGTCACGAAACAAGAAGCTACAGGCTCAATTCATTCGATTGATATGAAAATAGAATAGGGATGATCGAAAGTCCATTCTTAGCGGTCTGAGATACCGCAGGTCTTCAGTTAAAGGTTTTAATAGTTATCTAAATAAAAGTAAATGCAAAATTCACACCTAACCAAAACTCTTTTGTCAAATTCCCAAAACCATTCTGATAGCTTTCCCAGTCCAGATAGAAGTCTTGTTGAACTGGGAATTTTCCTCTTCTTTGAATCACCTAGAAAATGAATTTGTGTTATCATTTATCATAAATCATCTATTTTTTATGATGCAACCAAATATTTTCATATAGAAATGGGTTTGAAAACTACTTAACTTAATTGTTAAAATAAACTTAAATGCTCAATCAATAAGCCTATGTATCATATTGAACGTATTATTGTTTTATTAACAGTTTAATAAAAGGAAGAAATTTTGCAAAGAGATGGGAAATAGAATAATCTCGTTTTGTCGAGGTTTAGTGCTGCATGAAAATACGTGCAAATTTATTTCTCATTATGAAGAGCAGTTTAGTTCCGCCTAGTTAGAAACAGCATTAATTAACTATAAATAATTTAAGTAATATTTCTTTCAACTAAATTGCAAACTTTCATTGCTCTTACACTCAGGAATACTCGCATCAGACATTGATTTTTACAGAAAAATTTCAATCTGAGCTCTTAAAAGTTGAATACCCTTTCGCGACGGGCGTGTCATATATGTATCAACGTCTCTCACAACCGGGCGTACCATCCGAGCATTTCTAAAAATCGAACTCATGGGATGGTGATGCATATGTGCATTTTAAAATGGAAAAATTTTAAGGTCCACTAGATGGCTCTCTATGTCTGTTACTATAAAAATAAATATAGTTTTGGTATCCTGAGCTTCAGTTTCATCATATTGCCGCATTGAAAGGATGTAGTGGGCTCACCATGGCCGAATGGTCATAGCAGTGGTCTCATAATCAAGAGATCGTAAGTTCGAATCCCGCTAGAGACAATGTGATTCGCAGTCTGTGTAAATATCTAATTCCTTTATTACGTGTTGCAGAAGATTCTGGGCATTTCTTTAGTTTACCAGAATAGTGTTCTGGTCTTTTCTTACTGTCTCCAGAAAAGCATTCTGGAACTTTCCCTGCTAGTATAAAAGCAGAAGATCTGTAAGTCACTGAGTTCAGAGTTGAGTTAATAAATTGGTTTAGCTCTACTTCTTGTGTGTGTCATTGAGTTCTACACTAAAGTACCTACGTGACAATATTAATCTAACTTTAGTATTTTGCTCATCAGTTATTGGGGGTGGTGGAAGGGTGTAAGAGTAATATTAATAAATAGAGTGGGTTATGTAACTTTCTAATTGATAGAATCATTTGCGTTTTTTTTTCTGTTCCTATTGTGTAACTATTCTTTTGGGGGTTTTAACGTCAGTTCAATCATATTTTCCTTAGCTGTAAGATATATTTCGTGCGCTTCTCCTTTTATTACAGAAATCCTTAGTTTCGGTTTAGTATGGGAAGAAAATGCGATTTGTAAGAGGAAGAATTTGCTCGTAATATGAAATAACTAATAATCTAAAAAGGTAGCAAAAATGACGATGTTAAGACTTAAACTTTATTTTTCGTAATTTTGTTTTTTCAAAGTCAGGCTGAGTGATCTAAAAACCCCTTTCTGGGATGATTCCTTACGCTCCGTCTCGTGCGTGCATCTAGGATAGAGGCCTCCCTTTCCGAAAGAGTTAAGGAACGCCCAGAAGACTAAAACTGAAAACCTTACATTAACCTGAAAATAAGAAAAATATTAGAATATGAGTAAAATTACCGTCCACCCTCCGCCATCTGTCTCCATATCACAGTGGACTTTCAGTGATTTATTCGCTGGCAAATAATTCGGCCATATTACGTAGATTCCGCGCCCATTTGCAAAAATTTCAGAGCAGTCCCTGAGCTTCTCTTCTTTTGTATCATTTCGATCGTCATCTATAATGGGCTTGGAAAATGAAAACATTATTATAGCTTGTAAATTCATGTATAAATACCGTTTCAATTTTATATTTCGTGCACTCATGCTTAACATTACCGTGAAGGATGGTCATTGAAATATTGAAAATGAATATCAGATTCTTTAAAACATTGAATTAACTTATTTTAATAGGATGCATTACATTTCTATCTGAACACAACACTGCTTACTCTTTCCTGTAGGAAACATAGAAATAGGATTCCTGGTAACAGCCAAAATTTTGGATAATGACCTGTTGATAAATCTTCACATCTTATATTTCCTAGAGTTCGAAAAACGACCTCATCTTTCATCTACATTTTTTTTTAAATTGATCAGACAGTTATTGATTAATGGCATGATCGTTTTCAGTTTGAATTTGTTGACAATTCGAATAACTGTTTGAGAATGGAATTATTTTACATTATTTAATTATGGTTCTTAATTCGAAAGTATAACAAATAAAAAGAACCTAAATGAGAAAATAGCAAATCTTTGCTTTTATTCATAGATTTATTTTAGTTAACTATATTAGTTCCTTATTCTTCGTCAAAGAATTATTTGTAAAGAAACGTAAGCCACTCGTGGAATTCAGCATCATATAATACATTCCATCATTAAAGTAATAAAATATTATAACAAGTTTGATTACATTATATCAGATATTGTGTTCAAATTCGTTTAATGAAAAAAAATTTTTATTCAATATATTATATATGAAATTGCAACCATTCTAAAAATATTATTTAATTATATTGATTTTTTTTCTAAATTTAAACAACAATAGGTAGTTACATTTTAAAAATAAATATTTTCTGCCATTTAAAGTTTAACAGACATTTGGTGCTGCTTTATTCTTTCTTATGATAGGAATTATTGCTTCAGAATTTTCAGATAAATCATATTTTCACTGTGGTACCATCAGGCCACAGGTACCACGAAAGTCACTTTTTATGACACCATATTTATTTAAATGCAATATGACGAAAATAAAACGCTTACTTACATGATGGGAAGTTTTCATTTACGTCAGAAATCAGCTTCTTTGAGATTTCAATGTAAGCAAAAGATTTCTCACTATCACAATCTGCTCCATCAGAAGAATTTAAATTCTTTTCTGAAAAGATAATTGATTAAAATTAGAAGCAATGTAATTAAGTAATAAAAATTCAATTTTCTGTTAAATAAAATTCCTATGTTTAAATGCTTAACCATTTTACATTAATTAATCTCAGAAGAAGATAAATGTATTGCGTATTACAAATAAGTCGCACGAATATTAATATATTTAGATATTTTATATTATTTTTTTAGCATTAAAATTTATTTACATTGTATTTTTAATCTTACACGAACTCTGTCTATTCGTTATGCGTCATACATATTTATGCATAAAGTCCATTTATTTCAGAATTCATATCGATTCTTACTTAAAGAATATAAGGACAAAAGTTATTAAAAAATAAGACATGAAAAGACAAAGCAGTATGTTTTTAAGAGACGATACATAGATCGACTCATTCTGTCGCAAGCTAAACAGGGGTAATCAATTTTGAATGCTGATATACCTGTTGTGCATTCTTGTTTTTTGTTCGATGAACTGTGGCTGGAATGTTATCAAACTCTTTTTTATAACAGAGATTCGAAAAATAGTTGGCGTTCAAATTTTGATAATTCCCATTCATCAATAACCTGCAAAATTATCGTTTTTCATATCCTTCCCCATTCTATAACTTAAGATATAATTCTTTCATCAACCCCTTTTCGATAGTGCAGAAATTTGTTTCTTTAAATGTGAGAAAAAAACATAACAGAACTTTTCTGCATTTCAGAATAAACTACATAGGTGAGAATTTGTCTGGTATGCATGAGTTTTGACTTTTGTAGATAATTCAAAGAGTTTCGATAGTTAATTAATATCGATTTTATGTCTTATCTGAAAGAATTACAGAAGGCATTTAGAGCTTTTGATTATTATCTGGGAGATTTAAATTTAAACTAACAGTACATCATAATTATCTGCACTATTCAAAGTGAAATTGTTGGAACAAAGCTATTTGACATAAAAAAAAACCATAACGTATTTCTCAGAATAGCGTCCAAGATTGCAATTTATCGTATGCCTAGTTTAAAGGTAATAAAATCATTTTAAGACTTTCTAAAAAGTGAAAGCCAAGTGGTGAAAGAGTCATTATTAATTATCTACTGCACTTAAAAGTAGAAAATTCGTATGGAGTGGTAATTAAATTAGAATTCATTTTTAAGACATTATAAAGGATGGTGATGTTTTATGGAAAGTTTGAATTCTGTAAATCTAATTTTTGTTAATTGATCTGTTCCAGCATTTTAATAAACAATGAAATTTTTGTAAATGTAATAAACAGATTGCATTTTTTAATGTAATTAAAATGCTTAATTATACATAAATATGATTTAATTCGTTAATTAAAAAATACAAAATTTCCTTAAGTAGTGCTTTTCTAACTTACTGTAAGAAGGATAAGCGTCTCTTGCTTCCGTGAGGACATTTTCAGCGGTCTCGAGTAAAGCAAGAGCTTTTTCCTTTTCTAAGCAGCCTGCTTTCACAGATCCTGCTGCAAATAAAATTGCCAACAAATTGAAAAAACAAGCACAGAATAAGGAAATATCCTTCCTGTAATTGAAATAAGAATTTAAATAAAATAAATAAATCATTAAGATAAATGAAAAAAATTTCTATATATTCTCATGTTTCTACAAATTTTTATACAAATATTTAGTATTAAAGAATATTAAGGTCTTTAATACAAAATAAAATTTTAAAAAAATACATTGACAGAATTGTTTTGTATATATTATTATAATATATTCTTTTAATAATTCTTAGCTAACAAAAGATTCCACGTGAATAAGAGGTTATGCGTAATCTAAGATAACTTCTTATTTATTACTTAGCCATGGTTTTTTAGCAAATGAAGTGTTTGCATCATGAAGTCGAATTTGATGGCATATTCGCTCAATATCTAATTTCACATTTATTAAGAATATAATATATTCATTTCAGTGCCCGTCGAATTGAATTAGTCCTGTTAACAAATTTTATAATTTTTTGATGTTATCGACATTTTATTTTTCAAAATCTTCATATTTCTTCGTTATAAATATATATGATTCTACTGATTAATTAAAATCAATTCTACCACGTTATGAGGAAAGTCTTAATAACGTAATGAATTGTAATGGTAAAAAAAACCCCCATTATGCAGTATATTGCCGTTTAAGCTGTTCATGTAGTATGTAAAAAACATATCTTAAAAAAAAGTCAGGCATGAACCGAAAATGTTAAATTAATTAAAATCTAGTTAAATAAGGCTGTTACATCAGGCAGAAAATTACTTGGAATTTCTTGGTAGAAAACGCATTACTGAATTTATTAGGAATATAAAAGAGAAGAATTATTGAATTCGATTCTCAAATAATTCAACATTTAATTGTATCTAATTTTATTAAGCTTATATGTAAATTCATAAGCAATTTTTAACTAAGCCCATTTTAAGAATTTAAGAGAGTTATAAATATATAATTTATTTCTCCGGAGACATATACCATAAAGAGGACAAAATGTTTTAGATAAAACAGTCGGTGATGCAGCTCATATCAATAACTAGATATTTACTTCATATATCATATTTATAATATACTAGCTGACCCGGCAAACATTGTTCTGTCATATAAATTATTTCTAGTGAATATTTTGGTTGTTAATTAAAAAATAACGAATGTATTGTAAGGGTGTGGGAATGGGATATATGACAGAAACAGGAATGGAGTGCTGTAAACGATGATCGCCGATAAAAAAAAAACCCCAAAAAAAAACAACCCACCAAACATCCATTTTCTCAATACAACGCATTTCATTAACGTAACGAACATATACAATGTTTGATCTCTTAAAAGGTAAACTCTAAGAAGGATAAGTAATACATTTTTTATCCTAAAGTATAAAAATGAAATATAGAAAATCAATATTCATTTCGAAGAGCAATTGAGTGTACTATAATTTTTGTCAGTCTGTCTTTAGTCAAAACAAATAAGCTTGATGGTTTGCCCGTGCGAGAACATGCCACGTATAAATTGTCCGTGTGAAAAACATGGTGTGCCCAAATCTAAGCTGCAAACAGATATTGTTTGGCGTTGCGACTAATTAATTGTCATTGCAAGTGCCAATCTAATAGGAAATTGAACACGTTTGAATTCAATTGGCACGTCTGTGACACTCATTGGAATTCGTGGCAGCAAAACATTTTCGGCTCGGAATTTGCCATTCAAAAGGGTGGCTTCGATAACGTTTCTCATCAATTTTTTAATGACCAATCGCGTGCCATTGCCAGCGGTGGTGGGTTCAAATTCCGAAATAAAATAACCGGAGATCCAGCTTTCAGTCGTAGAAGGTGTGGTGACATGCCTGGCAAATCCAGTGAGTTCAAAAACTCTGTTGGATAATTTACAGCTTCGTTACTATCGCAAACTGTATCGATCCATTTGTATGATACCAAGTCGCCTGGCGACGACTGCTGTATCTTGAAATTTAAATCGTTGGCGTCTACATTTTTTGCTGCCAAAATGGCTCTTTCTTCCAGTCACGCATGATTTATGTATTGTATGCGTACATCGGGAAATATGAGATCAATGAGGGCATTTTGCGGATCAACCAGTGCAGAAATTTGTGGGCAATTTTATGCATCCAGTATTTTCATAGACAGCAACTTTTCCCATGACCGATATCTAACAATTGGTCCGAGAATGTGTCAGCAGATGGATCTTGTAGCATTTGGACGCGCATGTTTATTTTTAGCTGGAGTTTTTCAACATCACGCCACAATGGCTATTTTTTTTTAGTTATTTTCATTCTTGAGTTCCTGTGTTCATATGCAGACAGACTAACAGACAGCTATTCGAAACATTTCATATAAATTTGATTTAAAAAATCTACAAGCATGGTGTTAAAACTAATTAATAAATTTTATTCTGTAGCTCAATGTGTTTCTAAATTATTATTTTTGTTAAAGTAATTATCGCAAGACAGGAATGAAATTTACGGAAATTCTTGTTCCTTCTACTTATAATAACAAACGATATTCTTCCTCCATTCTACCTAAAATTTGAGACTTTCTAAAGGCCGTTAATACTACAAATATTTAATTTCGGTGTTCTGAACATGATATAATAGGTATTGAAGAAAGCAGAACATGCATTATGGACAATTTTTTTTTTTAAATTCCCGTTCAAGTGCAAGAAGAAATTATTATAACTATCAAAAAATTCGGACTCAAGATTTTCTTAAAATCAAAAGTTTTAGAACTCCTTGAGTTCAAAAAAACATTTTTATATTTGGAAGTATACGGAATTTACTAAGACTCGAAACTCGTCAAACATAAAGTTTAACCTAATATCCACGTTACAGAACCTTTGAGCATGAAAAGCACATTTTGCTCTCTTTCCTTGTCTGGATTTTTAAGAGTAAAAGGGTTTGCTTGATGAAATTTGGTACATCGATTTAAAAACTAATTTATAGGTATCTGCCAAAATTTTTGAAGAAAGCCATTCTCAGAAAGTCTGTCAGTCTGGCGGATGGAACACAATTCAGTTCTATAACTACAAAACCCAAAAGGCTAGTTAAATAACATTTGCTGCTTCATTATCTAAAATATGCATCCGTATCATATTTTAAAATAAAATTTCTCGGAAACTTCATATTCTATTTGTTTGTATTTCCACATGCATAAGGCACAATAATTGATTAATACTTTAACTTAGATAAATGAAATTTGATACGTGGTATTATAACTGCATTTTGTACTTCCATTTCAAATTTTTATTATAACCCTTTAGAAAAATATATTCAAATCAGATATTTTATTATGTGTACTTATATATTAAAGCTGCATGTGCGGCCCACTCTCCACTCCACCTTCGGTAGGAATTATACTGCTTTGTATGTGATTACAATAACTGAATGATGTGTGCTAGATGAAGTAATCTGATATGTTGTCTTCATAGAACATTATCAGATAACATTATGATCACAAATCGTGCTTTTTCTTCAGATTCTATAAATATGGAATGAATTTTATTTCTTGTAACAGGTATATTAATAACATTATTTCCTTAAAACGAGTTAAAGAATATCGATTTAAAAATATTAGCTATAATAACATTTATAAATCACGTTTTAATGTCTTTTTTAAAAACAAATTGATATGTCCATAATATGATTATAAAGCATCGAGTTGCGATGCAGTGGGTCTCCAGTTGTAATAATCAAACAATTAGACAAAACAATCTTTAACAACAGACTTTAAATTTAATAGTAAATAAAGATATCAAAACTTTTAATTTTAAAATTTAAGTCAGATTCATGTAGCAGGGCTTTCTGAAGTTCTTCGAAAGTTTTTTTTCCTACAAACACGTTTTCCTATTCTTTTTCTTTCAGTTGTAATTTTCACATCCAGTTAACTAGTTCACATGCACGGCATTTTCTGAATTGATTTCCTGTCATAACATTTTTTTTAAAAACGTAATAACTGTTTTGTATTTTAATCATAGAGAAAGAGAAACAGAAGTCTCATTCTCTCAGACTATAGAGAAGGAGAAATAAAAATCTCATTCTCCCAGACCGTAGAGAAGGAGAAACAGTGTTCTCATTCTCCCTGACAGTAGAGAAGGAGAAACAAAAGTCTCATTCTCCCAGACAGTAGAGAAGGATAAACAAAAGTCTCATTCTCCCAGACAGTAGAGAAGGAGAAACAGTGGTCTCATTCTCCCAGACAGTAGAGAAGGAGAAACAGTGGTCTCATTCTCACAGACAGTAGAGAAGGAGAAACAGTGTTCTCATTCTCCCTGACAGTAGAGAAGGAGAAATAAAAGTCTCATTCTCCCAGACAGTAGAGAAGGAGAAACAGTGTTCTCGTTCTCCCTGACAGTAGAGAATTAGAAATAAAAGTCTCATTCTCCCAGACAGTAGAGAAAGAGAAACAGTGGTCTCATTCCCCCAGACAGTAGAGAAAGAGAAACAGTGGTCTCATTCCCCCAGACAGAAAAGAAGGAGAAACAGTCTTTTCATTCTCATAAACACTAACAGAAGTCCGTATAGTATAGCAATCCACATAGACTATAGCTCCACCCTTTCTTGGCGACTTTTTGAAAAATATGCCACTCAGACATTACGGATGTAGCTCTGATATTGCATTGTCACGACGGCAATATAAACAATAAACTACGATTTTAAATTTGTTTTTCATTTAATTTAATAAAAATTTTTAAACATATGATTTTCTAAGATCCCTTTTTTAATATTTGTGGCCAAGTCAGTGGGTTCAGAAATATCATTTTTATAAAATTACAATCCATTCTCATTTTCTGAATTTTTAATGCAAACAGATGATTTTATTAAATACAAAAGTTGGTAATAAATTTGAAATATAATTTAATGAATAAAAATGATATAATGACATTTTTGTTGTGCACCAATGATTAAAAAGACTTCGATGCATAATTTTATAAATTTAATGTTTTTGAATTTATAAAATCGAATTTATTCTTTTACAAAAATGCTATTAGACAATGTCCTTCAACTTTACTGGGTATTAAGTTTCATTGATTAAGTTAATATTATACAACTAGCCGCCTTTGGCGACCAGCCGGTTCGCCAATCTTAATGTTCGTTAAAATTTTAATAATTAAATATTTTATGCAATTCCTACTTTAATAGATTCTTCAGCAAAATATTTTAAAACTTCAAATTTTGATAGTCATATAATTCATTCATAATATTATAAAGGCCTTCAGTCATAACGTGATATGTATCTCTCTAATTTTCTGTTACCCCTCGTAGAATTTATGCTTTAAATTAAAGTGTAAATGATTAATCTGCAGTTAATATAATAATATTTTTTACTGAAACAAAGCATTTTTTTTAATAATATGATTACTGATAATAGAGTCACTGAGCGTTTAAACTTTATGGGCACTAAAGAATATCTTTCTTAATTTTTGTAATATCTCAAGAATTTGTCAACAAAATTTTCTCAGATTCATCATGAACAGATCGATTAATGAACAATGTTTCATTTTAAATGCATTAAACACTAAGAAAATAAAATCGTTTAAAATAATCGGTCTAAAACAGGTTTAAAAAAACTACTTAAAAAACGATGTACTTGAAACTATAAGCATGTACAAAAAAATATATAACTAATATAAATACAATTTAATTACAAAAGCATGCAACTCACCTAAAAATAATTTAAATCATTGAAAACAGGTTAAAAAAAAACTACTTAAAAAACGATGTACTTAAAACTATAAGCATATACAAAAAATATATAACTAACATAAATACAATTTACTTACAAAAGCATGCAACTAACCTAAAAATAATTTAAATCATCCGTTGAAAGTGGTTGTCATGACAACAATAAGAACAATGCGCATGCGTGAATTTTCTTCGCCAGTTAGGTAACGGAAATGCGTGAATTTTTCTACGCCAGTTGGGGTAACGCTATGCAGATTATACATTTTTAATTTCCTTTATTCTGGGTTATTTTAATTCAAATGTACTTCAGAATGAATCTGAAACATGGATTAATTAACAATGTTTAATTTTAAATGCATAAAACATTAAGAAAATAAACAGAATCGTTTAAATTAATCCGCCGAAAAAAATTAACTCAGCCTCATTACTGTTGGGAGAAAAAATAAACTGAAGCCTTACTCATTTGGCGGTGGGGAAAATGGAAGATTTTTTTTGGCGGAAAAGTTGGCGGTGGGGAAAATGGAAGATTTTTTTTGGCGGGAAAGTTAGTTTTTAATTAATAATTAAAATTCTAATTAAAATTATAAAAAAAAGGAACCCCAGGGGCACATTCCCCACCTCTAAGGTATACATGTACCAAATTTGATAGCTGTATGTCAAATGACCTGGCCTGTAGAGCGCCAACACACACACACACACACACACACACACACACATTGAGCTTTATTATAAGTATAGATAAATTAGAATATATTTTAAATTCAAAAATAATTTGATTTAATAAATTCATATTCGCTCGTATTTAAACTATAAAAAAGGTAAAATCCCTTTAAAATAATTTATGAAATTCAATGCTTTTTTTTATAAAATTGAAAGCAAATAAGAAGTTTTAAATTGATCTCAAAGCATGCTATATTCAAAAATAATGCCAATACTAAATTGATATAATCGAAAGAATGCGAAATATTTTTAATTATTAATTATTATAAACAAATATAATATTTAAAAAAACAATAAAAATTATCTTTTCTAACACAAAATGTAATTTTTATAAGACAAAAGCATCGGTGGAATTCGTACAAGAAGGGATTTATTAAATATAGATTAAAACTTTTTATATCAATTATGCAATAAAACTCCAAGCTCTACGCTTAATTTAGTAATTTTTGTGGCTAAGGAGTCTCTATCTTGTAATTGCACTATCGGTACATACATTTTGCCTAGAATTGAAAAAATATCTTATTATAAAAATATAATCTTTAGGTCAACATTATATAAATTGTAACACTTAAAGGCAGCTGCAGTGGCCTGGTGGTAAGGTCTCGGTTCGTGAGGTGTAAGGCTTCAGGTTCGATACCCGGTTCCACCGAAGAATCGTCGTGTGATGGGCCTGATGCACTCAAATCCGTCAGGACCAAACGCCCTGCTGCTGCTGTGGAGCTGTGTGGAGAGGCGGGTGCCGGCTCAAGTGTCGTCCTCGTCATCTGATAGCGGCTCAGAGTTACGAGGGCCGTCCCAAAATGTCCGTAGTGTTGCTTCCCAACGGGACGTTAATATAGCTAAACTTATAAGCGCAAAAAGATCTGAATTTTTAAATAGAAATAAGTTTTCAATCAATGGCATACGATTTAAAAATTACAAATGTAAAATACAATTCTACAATTAGTTAAAATTATTTTCGTTTTATTATTAATTATTTTAATATTATCTTCAATCATCGGTTAAAAAATAGGAAATAAAAATTTTGTTTGCTTCTTCTTTGTGATCTTAGTAGTTATTCAAAAAATTATATATTTATTTATTGAAAACAGTTTTTGAATTTCTTTTGTCTGTACAATATTTTTTGCCGTGTTTTCTCGGAGAAAATATTTGGATACGAATCATATTCTGATAACTTATGAATATTTTTAAATTTTACCTACATATGAATTAATATTTCAATTAAAAAAATCATGAATGCACTAAATTTAACATGTTATTCGAAACAATTTACTATGTTACAATATTCATTTTACAGTTTAATTGGCATTAATTACAGCTTTCAATTTACACTCAGTTTTACCATAGTGAAATCGGTTCTTAACCTAAAACGTCCTTCAATAATAAGTAGCGGGTATGCTTAGGAGTTTAATTGGAAGAAAAACTTTTCAATTAATTGATCTCTTATTTCTGGATAATCTTGCATACAACATGCCATGCATAAATATGACGATCTTAAGCGCCATCTACGCCACCATGCAAGTACCAGAAAAATTAACGAGATGGCGCCACATGACATTGTCAAAATGAAAGCAGATTGGAAAAGGCTCTAATAGTTAATTATAAAAATTTGTTTGTTCGTTTTTTGTGTAAAATCGCGTTTTTTCAGGAAAGGCATATATATAGATAAACTTAAAAAGCAAAACATTATCTAAATTTAAAATTGGATTCAAATCGTTGGAACCGTTTCCAAGATACACGAAATAAATTTATATATATTCAAGAATCGCACATTTAATGTTATAAGATTTCAATTCGCTTTCATATAAATTTTGAAAGGAAGAAACTGGCATAATAAACAATTGATTTCCTTACATGTGGGTAAATTAGAAGTAGTTTTCATATATGTTAACGAGATTAAAATACTTTCTTTATGCTCTTATAAAAAGTTTAGTTGCTTAAATAAAATCCTTAAAAGTCTCCTAAATGAAACTTTAAAAACTAAATAAAAACTACTTACAGTCTGATTGAAAAGATACACTGACATAAATTTATTAATTTCATGCTGTAAGTTGTTGTTTTATGAATGAATTAGTGCTATTTTATTGCTGCTTATTTTTGTAATATAATGTAATTAAAATGCTGCTTTTAAGTTCAACTGACTAACGATTTTCAAGCTTGATTTAAAAATGATATCTCTTCTATTTTAGCACAAATAAAAAAAATATTTCCAATTCATCATCCTATTCATTTGTTGAAACGTGACTCCAATAATCAAAAGAATCATAAGAACTTTTTTTGAATACAACTTGTTTAGACAAAAATCTCAATCCCATTTGCATTATAGAATCGTATTTAAAAGATTATATGAAATGGATACAAAAAGTGTAAAATTAAAATTTATTGTATACATAAAACTTAATTTGACACTTTTTAAAAATATTTATTACAAAATAAAATTTTATATTTCCTATTTAAATCAGTTTTAGATTTTTAATTTCAAATTTCTAATGAATTATTTTATGTATTATTGACTTAAAAAAAATTCAGAATAATTTTGCCATTTGATTTCGTATATTAGAATCAATTAGTCAATTCAATTTCTAAAATTATTAAT
Organism: Argiope bruennichi; assembly: GCF_947563725.1. Taxonomy (NCBI): domain Eukaryota; kingdom Metazoa; phylum Arthropoda; class Arachnida; order Araneae; family Araneidae; genus Argiope; species Argiope bruennichi. The sequence continues at coordinate 114,974,111 of NC_079156.1, forward strand.
ATAGTATATTGCCATTATTTAGTCATCAGGATGCAAAATTGAAAATCTTTGGTGGACAAATCTATTTTTATGTCAGGACATGTTGTTTTGGTTAGAGAGGTTTGAAGCTCGAAATCGCGTAGGCAATGAATAAAGCATAATTGGCAATTTTCATTTTCACATTTTTCTTGGCTGGCGAAAATTTTTTGCAGTTCTCGTTAATGTAGAAAAAAAAAATCGGTTTTCTAAAAGCTTACACATGTGCATTACGTCATATATTTCAAACTGGTTTAAACTGGCTTTTCGCTTTTCAAATTTTTCTTGGCTGGCAAAAAAAGTTTTAGAGCTCTCTTCAATCTCGTAAGGAAAAAAAAAGCATCGTACGTTTTAAAAGTTGATGCATGCGGATTAATATTATCAAGTGATAAAAAAAAATATTCTCACATGATAATTTGAAACTTGTGAAGCAGATTTCAATTTTTTTTTCTGACAATTGTTTTAGTTTAACTCTAAATAATTTTTCAAAATTTCATAAATAATTGAATAGATGCTGACTAACATAAACTAAAGAAATTTATAGATATTGCATTGCAAAACAAAGATAAGACTCCAAATTTCTCTACATTTAAAAAAAATTTGAATCTATTACATGATATTATGTTAAATAAAATAGTTTTAATATAAGATAAATTGATTTCCTACTTTTTTTTCTGAATATTGCTTGAAATGTTTCACAGATATTTATAGTGATTTTAATTGAATTTGCTATACATAACCTTTCGCAGTCTAAAAACGTAATTAAACGGCATGCTTATATTTCCAACGTATAGAAAATAAATGCAACATTTGTAGCCCAGGTAATTCATATCACTCACTCTCCGACCCACCCGAAGACACACGATAATAAATACAGAATGACCGGACCGGAGCAACATTAACACTGATGGGAATTGTGGTTGAGTCCTAAGGGCCATTACCGGCCACAACACAACCATTCCAGTAGGAAGTATGACCCTTCATCGATGGGAGAAGCAAGACCCCGATTTATTCGTGGGCGCTCCAGGTTTCGAGATCCAACCATCATGGAAGCATCTCAATCTCATTTCGAGCTGCCCCCGGAAGCACTGTAGCCCAGGTAAGTCACACTGATAACTGACTGACTCTCCGACCTGCCCGAAGGCATGCGGATAAAAATACAGAATAAGCGAACCGCCGCCACAGCAACACTGGTGGGAAATTTAGTCAATCCTAAGTGCCATCACCGGCCACTGTACAACCCTTCCGGAAGGATGTATGTCCCGCCATCGATGGAAGGAGCTAAATCCCTCACCTTTTTGTGTACCCTACAGGGTGGCGAGATCCAATCACCATGCTAGAAGCATCTCGTCCTCATTTCGATGTGTCCCTCAGGCGGGATTGTAACCCAGGTAAGGAAATTCAAAATATGTATTTAATTCTTTTGTTTCCCATAGCTGAAAATCAATTTAAAAACAAAAAACTCTTCCACTAGCTACGCAAGTGTTTATAGGTAACTTATTTCTTCAATGATCTTTTTCATTTTCACTTTTGTACATTTAGGTAAGGTCATTTCAAGTGCATGTAATTTTAATATTAATATAATAAATTTAAATATTAATATAATAAATTTAAATATTAATATAATAAATTTAAATATTAATATAATAAATTTAAATATTAATATAAACATTCAAATATTATAATATTATATTCAATCAGAATATTTAAATAATATGGTTATTATTTTTGCAAAAAAGGGCATATTAATAGAAATAAAAGGAATTAATTTGAGCTTAGTTTATTAATACAAACAAATTAGGAAGGTAAATCGCTCATAAATTGGAAAAAACAAGATTCTTGTAAGCTGGCCATTTATGGTGATCAGTTTGTTCTCCCAAATTAGCAGCTTTTAAGGCTATTAAAAATTAATAAGGAATGCGCATTTTTTTATAAGAATTTACCTTGTTACATGATGAGACCGGAAACATGAATTTAATTGAATATTCGAATAAAATTTTTGAGTGTGCAAATTAAAGGAAGAAATGTACATACTACAAAATAAAAGTGGAAGTGAAAATTCGAAACTGTTCTACTACTAGATTCTTCAATCTTAATTTTAACATCGGCAAAAGATGCGATTGATCATTTTGATGTATAATTTTCAATTTCATAACATTAACAACTGAATATTGCAAATTGTACAGGGTGATCAAGAAATAACAGGAGGTGTTCGACCCCTGTAGAATGTTATGTACTGAACGAAATAGAACAAAATTTGGCTACCATACGCATTAAAGTATGCGGTTTCGATTTGGCAAGGAAAAAAATAGTATAAAAAAAAAGCCGATAGGGAAAATTCTGGCACTGCGATCGAAAATTTCATAATGTAAAGGGAACTTTGTAACAGATATCGAGAGTAAAAGAAAAAGTTGCTGGAATTCAAGTCATTCTTCAAAAATTCGCCAACTAGATAGCGTTGTCACTACGTGAACGTGTCTTATTAGTTAAGCTGTTTAATCAGCGGCATGAAAATGGCCGAGCTGCTCTTCGGGAAGACCGGCTGTTGAAACAGTTACGTAGAGGACCGATAACCATAACTAACTTATGAAGAATGGTTGACGGATTTGAAACAACAGGAATTCTTGGTGTGTAACCAGGCTGAGGAAGAAAAGGTTTCTTGAGGCCAAGGACGGAGTCTGGTTTTGGGGCTACTTGAAAGTTTGAAAGGCGTTGTGTATCAAGATCATGTTCCTGACATTCCTACTTTAAAAGAACAAATGACGTGACATGTCAGACGAATAAATGCCGATATGCTGGGAGCCACCGTCGAAATCCTTGTGTACCTCATGGAATTAATTATTGAAACATCAGGTTGGCGGTCACCTTGAGCAAAACTTGTAAGTTGCTGTAATAAACGCATTACATCGGTATTTGGTGAGTTGATATTTATTGTTTATAATGGTAGTTATGTATTCTTTTTCCTCACATGATGGGCTTGACTCGCCGGGATTTCCCCTAGCTGCGGTGTTTTTTTTATTTCTTGATAAATCGAAACCGCATACTTTAATGTGTATGGCCAAATTTTGTTATATTTCGTCCAGTACATAACACATTATAGGGCTCCGAACACCTCCTATTATATCTTGATCACCCTGTATATTATATTAAAAAATGTATAAAAAGTACAGCATACAGAGATGAAATTGATATCATTAAAATGGTAATATTTTTAATTTTTAGATAACACATTAATTATTTTTGTGTGATAGTAATATTGAAAGATATGGTCTTCAACCTCCAAAGGTAAGTCAAATACACATTTGGAAAAAATTAAGCCTATTTTCGAGCTAGATTAAATTATGTTCGATGCCTATTTTTTTTTACATAATTTTTTTCTCTGAGTCAAAAAAAAAATATTCATAGCATTTCTATTCATACACTGCAGCTTCATTAATTAGAAAACTATTTAATTAATAAAGTAGAACAGAAAAAATATTGAATTTAGTTGGCAGTCTACAACGTTCCTATAGTAACTTGCTTACTCCTGACTGTTGCTTTTCAACAATACGTGATAAGAGCAATAAGACAGCCTGTGATAAGAACAATCTGTGCCACCTACGTTAGCATTTTATACAGTTTTATTAATTATCATCGATTTAGAATCATTTCGATGACTCATTTATTCTTAATAGGTAAACATGGGAATTTTGAGTGCCACTTTCATTAAAAAAGAAAACGATGTTACATGAATTGATCTCCCAAAATTTGTTTATATCTTTAGCTTCTTCGTTACTTAATTCCAACTGCCTTGAATTTGTATATATCTTCAAAAGGTTTATGAAGCAAAGCCACTGAAATTGCTGAATTTGCTTGGAAGATGCTAGAATTACTTCATTCAATGGACTGAAGAACATTTAAATATGATATAAAAGAAACGAATTATGTTTGCTAACAAAAGACTGGAAAAAAAGTTTTTTTTTGCCTGTTTGACAAGAATGAAAGCCTTGAATTTGCATGCATCTTCAAAAAGTATATGACGCAAAACCTCTGAAATTGCTGTATTTGCCTGGTAGACGCAAGAATTGCTCGATTGAATTGAATCAAGAACATTAAAACTTGATGATAAAAAGAAACGAATTATGTTTGCTAACAAAAGATATCTTCTACCTTGCATTTTGGAAAGATATTTTCTTGTCTTGAAAAAAAGCATTTAAAATATAGTACTTAAAAAAGAGTTTTTTTTTTTTCCTTTTTCTTGCTTGCTGAACAAGAATGGTTGGTTTCATTCTTTAAGAACTCTTACAGATATACAAGGAAAAATATTAATAAAAAGTAAATTTATACTAAATAATTGTTTCAGTCAGACTACTTTTGAAAAAATATTTTCTTCTGCAAGATGAATTTGAGGATTCAGAGATAATCCAGATGCTAACGGTTTAATTATTAATAAAGCTACAAGTGCTAATTTCTAAAATTAATCAAGTCAAAAATCTGTTAGGATGGTAATACTTATATATTAACGAAATTTTAGATTATTTAATTAAAAAAAGAATGGCTTCGCATGAAAAGAAATGAATAACATGAGTTAGAATACTTGTATATGAAAACTACTGAAGAAAATATCTTGTGAGATACATTAGGTTATTTCAGAAACAATATTCTGGCTTCTCATGTTTATAGAGAGTGTAAAATTATGCTCATAGATGCTGAAAAAAGACACTAAAAAATCATAAAATTTTTTGCTTGTATTTTAAATAATACGATGTTAGTAAATATGGCATAAAAATTCAAATAAAAAATTTATTAATATTATTTTACAAATTTGCACGTTTTTTTTGTTTTTTTTCATTTTTTAAAATTTTTTTTTGTTTCAAATTGATGGTTTTAAGCAAAAAAAAAAAAAAAAAAAAATCAAAACTGTTTTGAATAAATTAATATACAGTTTTTAAATAAATACAATTTTTAAATGATGATTAAACATAATATTAAAATATTAAATTTCAAAAAGAAAATCAGTGTAAATCAAAATATAGTTTATTTATAATTTTTCAATCTTATGCTATTGATTAAACATTTCTTTGTACTTAAATTTTCAGATCATTTTGCTCTAAAGTTTTCAACTAAAATTACATTTTCATAATGGGACATTTTTCAAGAATGAGAATTGTAATAAAATTTAACTTTTCAACAAAACTAAAATAAACTTTACATAAAAGTAGAATTATATTTTACATTTGTAATTTTTAAATTATATGCCATTGATTGAAAACTTCTTTCTACTTAAATATTCAGATCTTTTCGCGCTAAAATTTATATAATGTTCACCTAAACATTATATTTTTATAATAGGATATTTTTCAAGACTAAGCAGAATGTGTGTGCCGGGAGTTTAACTTTATTATAGGACCACCTTTATCTCAAAAATTATTAAACTAGACCGAAATTTTGGATTTATTTACAAAATTGATATGGAAAGTTTTAATCCTTATTTAATAAATTCCTTCTCGCATGAATTCCCCAAATGCTTTGGTCTTATCTGGGGGAACGGCAGTGCCCCCGCCAAGTCGAGCAAAAACAAGCGGCACGGCCGTATCATGCTTTTCTCGAAGCAGTTCAGGCCCTTTTCGACCCCCTATAACTTTGTTATGGATAAAACTAGAAATCTGAATTTTCAGTAACCGAGCAGGTATTATATAAATACGGTATATTTCAAATTTCATTAAATTTGAACCAGTAGTTTAAGAATTATAACTAGTCAAAGTTCGTGAATTTTGTCACTGACTGACTGACTGACTGACTGACCGATCATCAAAATTCTAAGGCACTTCTAGCAGACATAGAAGCTTCAAATTTAGAATAAAATTAGTGTTTAGTGTATAAATAAAGGAAAAACTAAAATATCCGTGTAATAATGGACGGATCGATAAATTTTTCGAAGTTTCGAGCATTATCCATTTTGTCGGCAAATTCGTCGCCAAGTCGCCAAATGGTCGCCAAGTCTGTCACCAAGCTCTGGGATCACTGGCTGCGCATCCGACAGCATCCAATACAGATTACTGTAAAACGGTCTTTCTTATGATGACACTATTTGCTCTGGGAAGCAAAATTACAGGTTTGTAACAATATCTAATTTGAAATAGTTCAATTTGAAGCTGTGGAAGCTGCAAACGCAATGGGTGACTTTCAGAGAATCAATCTGGAAGAAGAAGAGCAAACTGATCTTCAAAGTATGATCGTAAAACTTAATGCCGATCAAAAAAGAGTCTTCAATATGACCACAAATAAAATGGACACTACTGATAATGACGCTGACGTTTTACGCTGTTTTGTGAGTGGAACTGGTGGCACTGGAAATAGCTTTTTAATAAAAACTCTGAAAGTTTGGGTTAAGACGTATTTAAACAAAAATGTGGCAGTTAGTACTCCAACAGGAATAGCTGCATTCAATGTGAATGGATTGACTATACATAGACTATTGCAGCTGCCTGTAGAACACAAGGAAATACCGAAGTACAAGCCACTTTCTGATGAAGTGCTCCAAGTTCTGAGATCAGATTTGAAAGAAGTAGTGTTGTTTATCATAGACAAAGTGTCGATGATATCGATGTTACTTTAACATATATTTATTTATGCTTACCTGAAAGATTCGACACAAGCGATGATCAGAATGGGTGATTTGGAAAAAAATATCTTGTAGTTTTCGGAGATCTCTTACAGCTTCCGCCGGTAAGAGAAAAGTCACCTTTTGAAAACTACCAACTGCTGAAACTAATAAGTTGTTAGGTTCCCTCAGGATACCGAATCTGTGGATTGAACTGTTCAGAAACGATGAACTTACAATTAAAATGCGACAGCTCAATGATTCTGACTTTGTTGAAATGGTAAATAGAATAAGATTAGATGTGAATACGCAAAAGGACCGCGACTTACTCTCTACTAGATTAATAACTCTAAAATCCAATTCAAATGAAAAAGGATTAATTGAAATAATTAAACACCTCTCGAAACTTCCTGATGATACCGTTTGCTTATTACCTACAAAAAACATGTGTCAACAATTAAATACTGCAATGCTTAAATCTCTTCCACATCCCGAAATAAAACTTACAGCTGTAGATAGCATAGATTGCCCCAGATACCACACAAAAAGAGCTTGTGAATGCATAAAAAAATATGAAGACGATGCTTTTACGACTGTAATCCTGGAAGAGAACATAATTATAAAAATAGGAGCAAAAGTCATGTTAAGGCGAAATATTGACGTGAGTCTTGGTTTAGTTCAGGGTTCTATCGGTATAGTGCAAAGAGTAAATGTTGATTCGGAAAATACAAAAATAATTAAGAAAATATACGTTACATTTAATAAAGAACATGTTTACGAGCTTAGTCCGGTCAAAATTAAATTTGAAATTATTAATAGAACGTATGTTTATCGCGAACAGTTTCCCATATGTATAGCCTATGCTATAATTATACACAAAAGTCAGAGCCTAAATCTAAATAATGCACTGATGAATATCGGTCCTGCAGTATTCACATCCGGTCACGCTTACGTGGCAATTTCGAGAGTTATAAGTCTGGACGGCTTACATATAATAAATGTCGACTTTGGAAGTATTAAAGCGCAGGAATCCTCAATTTGTGAATACAACAGACTAAGAAGCATTTACCATTTAGACTTGTCAAAAATTTTAACATCAAAGCTTACGAGAAAAACTCATAGAGACAGGGAGTGGGCTATGAGAAAAACTGTAGCTGAAGCTCAAGAAGTAGCACCGGAAAAGAAAGTGGAAGACTACATACAAAAATAAGAAAAGGACTATCTACAAAAAGAAATGAGATGCCATCAAAAACATAACGTGTAAAAAAATCAAGTCTCGCAACTCAGTTCTTCTATCGTAAAAAGTTGTGAGATCCATGTAATACCAAGTCGGTCCATTTATTCAGTCCCTACTTAAGAGTCCTTCTGTCTTAAGTCATTACTTAATTAGCTAACCTAACAACATCTTATAGTGACCATATCAATATTAAAAATCTTTTATGGTTTAAATAAATAGATTGACTTGGCAATCGCACTAAACAATCTAATTTTATATAATATGTTAATGTAATCTAATTTAATGTAAAGATGCATTGTGTTTTCATGCGATGGCCAAGTCAATCTATTTATTTAAACCATAAAAGATTTTTAATATTGATATGGTCACTATAAGATGTTGTTAGGTTAGCTAATTACGTAATGACTTAAGACAGAAGGAGCCGTAAGTAGAGACTGAATAAATTGACCGACTTGGTATTACATGGATCTCACAACTTTTTACGATAGAAGAACTGAGTTGCGAGACTTGATTTTTTTACACGTTATGTTTTTGATGGCATAAAATTAACATTTTGTGGTAGAAAAATTAATTTTTCAATGCCTTATTATATACAAGCTCAATGTTAAACCTTTAAAAACTCATTTTGACAGTGAAACCACTTACTCTATTATAATTTAACTCCCAGCCTGATATGTTTTGGTGCGCGAAGTGCAATACAATAATAGACTGTGAACTGGCATACAATAAAAGCACTTCCTAAGCCTATACTTGCATTTAAGAAAGGCGTTATTGACATAATATACTTACCTGTACTTATTTACAGACAGATCCATAATGGTTTGGATTCAAAAACTACTTTTTCCAGGTATTGAAAAATTTAAGCCACAGAGGTCGCGTTCATGTCGGAAGTGTTTGATCTTCTGAGAGAAAGTAGAAAAATGATGTGTCAGAGAAACAGACATTTTTCTGTTGCAGATAAATGGCGTCAGCATGTTCTAGATAAAAATATACACTTGTGAATTTTCTTACCGAACAGGTTGTTTCAGATCGTAAACAACTTGACGTTGCTGATAAGTTCATCTTAAGTTATCAGCATTTTTGTAACATGCGGATATTTCAGGAGAAAAGATATTAAAATTAATCGCAAATAAGACTACTTACATAAAAGTGATAGTATTATCTAGTATATTTAAATAAATTTAGAGCTTTAAAATTATTCTAAGCATATACTCCACAGTTATTCCTGGAAACATGTAAGTCAACCGGCTTTCAGCTTCAATTCTTTATTTATTTTCTAAAACTACCATTTTTAAAGCGTTTAAATTATGTGATTTATTTAATTGTTCTGAATATTTTTGTTCCACAGTTCACATTTTAAAGAATCAGTCTAAACAAACTGCTTCGTAATTTGAACATTTTTGAGTAAAATTAATTTGGTTTAAATTTTTTATCTATGTGTGTGTGTGTACGTGTGTTTGCGTGTGTGTGTATGTGTGTGTATGTGTCTGTGTGTGTACGTGTGTGTGTGTGTGCTTGTGTGTGTGTGTGTGAAAGAGTTTTTAATGATGTTTTTCTTAGTATCAAAGACATAAAGAAATAATTTCGCTATCCCATGCTAGTTAGTAAACCAGTAGTAACAGAGTAGTAAAAAACTGATGCGTTGACAGAAGGAGTCTTTTAATCACTTTAGAATGCAGTTTTAATACTTTAACAATATATTTTAATTTTTAAAGGACGTTGAGGAATTATTTTTTTAATAATTCCTCAATTCTTTGTTATTCCATAATTCTTTGTTATTTGCACCATTTGTCAGTCATCATTCAAGACGGTGCATCATTTTAATGTCTTATTTATTTATTTTGATTTAATTTTGATTTAAGAAAAAAACCAAAAGAATGGTAAGAAGAAGTAGATTAATTTTTCTGTAAAATTCCACTTAAAACTATAGTAAATATTTTTTTCATAGCAATAAGCAAGTTCTTGTGTTAGCTGAATAATGTTGTATCGAATTACTTTTCCAAGAGAAAAGGGGTTAATTTTCTGACAGTTTTTTCCCGGATCTCAAGATTTTAATATTTTTGTGCGATGAGTGAATTTTCCGAAAAAATCTTTTTTCTTCTTTTACTACTTTAATAAAATCGTCTTTCTATTTTTTTATTTTAACAAATATTGCTTTTAAACTTTAAAATACTTCCTCATTATTCATTTAAGATTACTGAATCTTAAATGATTTTTTTAATTCATTATCATATAATGCCCCTCAATTGGAGTCAAAATTTCATAATTTTTTTTTCAATTATCTCACTGCAAAAATCTTTTAAATGTGGAAATATAGGCTGTGCAAAACCCTTAAATGCATGATTATGTTTTTTTTTGAATTAAAAAAATCGTTTATTATAGGAAAATAGTGTAAAAAGAAATAAATAAATCTAAGTAATAATATGGTATATTTATTTCGAAAAAAGTTGCATGTAGACTTTTGGCAGCATAGAGTATTTACCAAAAATCTAACTTTATCTAATACTAGCCGCCTTTGGCGACTAGTATTAGATAGATTATTAGATTGGCGACCAGCCGGTTCGCCAATCTTAATGTTCGTTAAAATTTTAATAATTAAATATTTTATGCAATTCCTACTTTAATAGCTTCTTCATCAAAATATTTTAAAACTTCAAATTTTGATAGGCATATAATTTACTCATAATATTATAAATGCCTTCAGTCATAACCTAATATGTCTCTCTAATTTTCTGTTGGCTCCCATAGAATTTATACTTTAAATTAAAGTGGAAAGGATTAATCTGCAATTAATATAATAATACTTTTTACTGAAACAAAGTATTTTTTTGTAATATGATTATTGAAAACAGTCACTGAGCGTTTAATCTTTATGGGCACTAAAGAATATCTTTCTGAATTTATGCAATATTTCAAAACTTTGTCAACAAAATTTTCTCAGATTCATCATGACCAGATTGATTAATTAACAATGTTTAATTTTAAATGCATCAAACACTAAAAAAAAATAAAACGAAACGTTTAAAATAATCGGTTGAAAACAGGTTTAAAAAAAACTACTTAAAAGACGATGGTCTTAAAACTATAAGCATATACAAAAAATATATAACTAACCTAAATACACTTTAATTACAAAAGCATGCAGCTAATCTAAAAATTATTTAAATCGTCCGTTGATATTGGTTGTCATGTCAACAATCAGAACACAATGCGCATGCGTGAATTTTTTTCGCCACTTACGGTAACGCAAATGCGTAAAGTTTTCTACGCCAGTTGGTGTAACGCAATGCAGATCAGATATTTTTAATTTCCTTTATTCTGTGTTATTTTAATTCAAAAGTACTTCGGAATGAATCTGAAACATGGATTAATTAACAATGTTTAATTTTAAATGCATAAAACATTAAGAAAATAAACAGAATCGTTTGAAATAATCCGCCGAAAAATATTAACCCTAGCCTCATTACTGTTGGGAGAAAAAAAAACTAAAGCCTTACTCATTTGGCGGTGGGGAAAATGGAAGATTTTTTTTTGGCGGTAAAGTTGGCGGTGGAGAAAATGGAAGATTTTTTTGGCGGGAAAGTTAGTTTTTAATTAATAATTAAAATTTCAAAAAAAGGACCCCAGGTGCACATTTCCGACCTCTAAGGTATACATGTACCAAATTTGATAGCTGTATGTCAAATGACTTGGCCTGTAGAGCGCCAACACACACACACACACACACACACACACACACACGCGCGCGCGCGCGCGCGCATTGAGCTTTATTATAAGTATAGATTATGTTTGTTCATAACAATTAATAATAAAAATTATTTGTCATTCATTTGATTATTCCAATTTAGTATTGGTATAATTTTAAGCAAAGCATGCTTTGAGAACATTTAAAAGACTATTTGCTTTCAAGTTTATAAAAAAAAAACATTGAATTTCTCTAATGATTTAAAAGTAATTTTACCTTTTGTTTAGCTTAAATATGTAGGAGTATTAATTTATTGAATCAAGTTACTTTTGAAGTTAAAAAATGCTCTAAGATTTAGAATAATATTAACTTAATCAATTAAGTACAATATCTTGTTGAATTAAGAAAACAGGGTTTAAAACAGCTTTTTAAAAAGGAATACGTTCGAATTAATAAATTCAAAAGCATTAAAATTGTTAACTTATTCATAAAAGATTTTTAAATTATTAATATGTTAAATTATTAAAATGTAATTTATTATTTTTTATGCATTGATTTATACTCCAAATTTACTACCAACTTTTGTATATAAGGAAATAACCGATTTTTATTAAGAATTCGAAAAATTGGAATGTATTATACTTTGATAAAAATGCTACTTCTGAATCGAATGGCTTGGACACGAATATTAAAAAAAGGATCATAGGAAATTATATATTGTTACGAAATTTCTGGGGGGTTCGTTTGGATAGTGGAATTTATATGGTGAGTAGAACGCTCAATCACCAGGCGGCAGTAGAAAATAAAACAACGACGTTTATTTATACGAAGACACACAGGACAGCACAGAGACGACAACTATATACAGCACAGAAGACGATTATCTTCAGCCGAGACGTGCAGCATACAACAGTATACACAGCAGCTCTATTCCGTCGCTGCTCCTCTAGTCCCTGGAAGACGAGTTCTTCACCGTCGCTTTCGACTACTCTTCGACTCCACTGGTCCACGTCTCCAATTCACCACTACTGGGCAGCTGCAGGACTGCTTCCTTTTATAGGTCTTTGGGGGGCGGGACTAGAAACCTCTCAACCAATCAGGAACGTTCGAGGCGTATCTCCGTTCCCACTGGACGGGTCGGGAAAATTCTCGATGTTTCGGGTATAATCTATTTTGGCGCCAAAATCACCAAATTCGTCGCCAAGTCGCCAAGTTTGTCGCCAAGCTCTGGGACCTCCTATGGAACTGACTATGCTAGGAAGCCGCATCGCAGATTCGTAACAATATATATTATAAATTTTATTATATTAAGCGAAAAATTAGTTTAATATCATAGTTTAGTGTTTATACTGCTGTCAATACATTAACAATGTCTGAGCTACTTTGGTTATGTTAGAATGACGTATTTCCTGTTACTCAGGCAATCAAAAAGGTTGGAGCAACAGTCTATATGGAGCAACAGTCTATAAAATGGATTTTAATTAGATAATAAGAAGGATGTCTATGAGAATATGTTTCTTTTTCTCTGTGATTAAAATATTTTATACATTAGTTTCTACGAAAAATATTAGGAAATATTTTTTCGTAGAAAAAAGTTCCAATAAATGCCGTATATCAACTAGTTAATTGGTTAAAGTGTAGATGTTAAAAGTACAACGTAAAAAAGAAAAAAAAAATCTGTTTTTGGTTTAAAAAAAATAGAACAGATTCAGAAGGCCTTGATATATGTATCGGACTTGAATTTTAAAATTAAAAGTTTTTATATCTTTATTTAATATTAAGTTTAAAGCTATTTTTAAAGATTTTTTTAATCTAATTGCTTGCTTGTTACAAATCGAAACCCTATACATCTCAACTCGACGATTCCTTGGTCATGTTACGAATATATCAATTTATTTGAAAGAAAAAGACACTAAAAAGTGATTTATAAATGTTATTATACCTAATATCTATATATCGATAATCTTTAAATTCATTCAATAAGATCATGTTGTAAATATATATTTAGTCTGTTACAAACAGTAAAATTCGAACGACATTCACAAAATCTAAAGAAAAACACGAATTTTGTTCATAATGTTATCAGCAATTTGATAGGCTTCTATGAAGACAAAATACCAAATTTCATAACCTATCGCAAACTGTTTTTTAATTATCGTGTCCACATAAAAAGAGGTACAATTCCAACCAGGAAGGAAATGGTCTCTTAATTCACAAGGGCACATAATAGAATATGTAACATGAAGACATTATTTCTAACCGATTATAATCAAAATATGAAGGGGAACTATATATATATGTGGTTATAATATCACGAATCAAATTTTATTTATCAAAGTTAATGTATTTTTCAATTATTGCGTTCATATGCATGGGAAGATAAAAACCTATAGGATGTAAAGCTTCCGACAGATTTTATTTGAAGATACGATACAGGGGATTTTTCTAGATAATCACTATTTGCAATAAAAGTTAATTAACCAGCCTCTTGCATTTTGCTATTGTAGAACTGAATTTTACTTCAACGGACAGATTTTCTGAGAATGGACTCCGTTGAAATGTTTAGAAGATATCTATAAATTAGTTTTTAAATCGATATACCAAATTACACCAGTCTGGCGCAAACAATTTTATTTTACAATGCCAGACAGAGAAAGAGAGTAAAATGATCTTCTAAAATTCAAGGATATCTACAACGTGGGGATTGGATAAAATTTCATGTTTGACGTGTTTCGAGACTCTTAATAAATTTTGTAAATTTCTTGTATTCAAAATATAAAGAAATATTTTGTTAAACAAATTATCATTGAAATTATAGAACGATATTGACTTTTAGTCTACATCTGGCAACGGGGCTATAATTTGTTGACATGTGCATTCGCGTGAATGGGAATATGATTGCTGCAAAATGCAATGAGATGAATAAAATTTATCATACAGTAAAAGACAGAAAAATTGAATGATCATGTCAAATTTGCAATCGAATCAGAGTAAACGAAAGGATTTCAAATACATTCAGTTTTCCTCCAAGTATAAAATGCACCATATTTCTTCCTAGGATATATAATCATTTTTTGAATTATAAATTCATTTAGAAATTAATCCAAGAGATATATTGTCAGTTCCATGGACCATGCCACATTATCAGATCCAATTTAGTCTCTCATGCAAAAGAGGATGGAAAGGAGACTTAAAATAATGGGTTCTATTGTGTATTAATGTACGAAAAAGTCGAGACATGGACATTTCATCGGTTTTTATTTAATACAATTACACAAAAATTTTTATAAATCTTATTACTTGATCAAAAATTACAAAAAGCATACATATTTAAGCAATTAACAAAAAAATTAGTAATAAAAAATTTATAAAAATATAACTCAGCACCTATGAGACAATGAAGATTTTCTTCGTGATATCAATATCTAGTGGTTAAGTTCGAAACAAAACGGCGTACTTTAGTAGAATTCCCATTGTCATTCAATGCGTTTTATCACAATGAAAGATTAGTATCTTAGAAGCCCAATAAAGGCCGCCACTCTGTTTGAGATAAAGGATTGCTTTAGAATTTGAAAGATACCTACAGAACAAAGGTATTCATATCAATGCTGATAAGTACAAGCTATCTGCAGTTTTTGAAAGGATTCAAGTACATCAGGATAAGAGATTCTGAAATTTATCATAATCAGTCTTATTAGAGCAAAGGACATAGATAACATTATCTGGAGAAATAAATATGAGAGCAGCACCTTGAAATTATTCATCATTCGTAATTTTTTGCTGAACACGCATTCTTCCCTCTGGAAACATGTAATTATTTCTTATTTTCCTTTTTAATTACTTGATATTTCGGAATATTTTCTATTGCCTGAATGTAAAAAATATATATATATGTTTCTTTAAAGTGTTCTGATCTTCTTTTAGATCGTCTATATAATATAATATTATCTATAAATATTAATATATATATCTATAAATATTAATATAACCATGCTTTGCAGAAGTTACTTGCGTTCATTTTATTTAAATTCTCGTTTCAATTACAGGAAGAATATTTATTTATTCTGTGCTTGCTTCTTCAGTTTCTTGGCAATATTATTTGCAGCAGGAGCTGCGAAGACAGGTTGCTTAGAAAAAGAAAAAGCTCTTGCTTTACTCGAAACAGCTGAAAATTTTCTGACGAAAGCAAGAGACGCTTATCCTGCCTGTAGTAAGTTTAAAAAGCAATTCATGTGGAAATTTCGTTTTTTTTTAATAACCGAATTAAAACATAGTTCTTTACGCATAAATAAAACAAAAAATTATTATTCATTGAAATGCTAGGAGAGATCACGTGGAAACAAGTCACATTTACAATATCCCAATCTTTAATAAAACTTTTAACATCATCCGTTTTAATGTCTTAGAATTGAATTGTAATTTATAAAAATAGAAAAGTGATATTTATTTTGTTATTAATAACTTCACTTCCCTATTTTTTCTACAAAGAATGCACGCTAATAGGCGTCTAAATATTATTTTCATTCCATTAATTTCAGAGTTGATTTATACAAGAACAGAATCATAGAAACATATAAAGCTTTCTTTTGGTTCACAATGTAGAAATAGAGAAATCAAACTTGACAGTTTCTTGTAGTTTATCTAATAATCACATGGTTGAAAATCATATCATTGTTTGTTAATTTTAAGATTTGATTTTTTCCGTATTATACAGGGTGTCCATTAATTATTGTCGGTGTTTCCGTACCTCATAACTTTCGAATAAAAAACATTACACAAAAACCGATTACGTATTCGTAAATTACAACTCAAAGATTTTTATTAATGATATTAAAGTGTAAAGCTTGCACAATTTGCACTTTGTAGGCATTAAGCTGAAGGCGATTATGTATTCGTAAATTACAACTCAAAGAATTTTATTAATGATATTAAAAAGATTAATGAATTTGCACATGGTTGCCCTTCGTGGCTCTTAACACATCGAGACGAAATTCGATTTCCCTCCAAGTGTTCTCCAGCATTTGTGGGGTAACATTTTGGATCGCAGTAACAATTCTGCTCTTCAGTTCATCAAGGGAGGGCACAGGGGTCTTGTACACAATGTTCTTGACAAACCCCCATAGAATGAAGTCCAGCGGTGTTATATCTGGTGATCTCGGAGGCCATGGGATTCGTCCACTACTTCCACACCACCTGTCGGGAAAGTTCTCGTCTAAAAAGTCACGTGCAATCATGCCCCAATGTGGGGGTGCCCATCCTGTTGAAATATCACATCTGGCTGATGTTGCTGCATCTGAGGAACCGCATACATCTCCAGCATGTCAAGGTATGTCACGGAGTTTATTGTTGTTTCAGCAAAGAAGAAAGGTCCAGTAACTTCAGTATGTGGTAAAGCGCACCAAACATTCACCTTTGGGCTATCTCTTTCCAATTCTCGATAATCGTGCTGGTTCTCCGAGCCCCATATTCTACAGTTATGTTTATTCACTTTTCCTGACACATGAAAAGTGGATTCGTCACGGAAGAACTATCTCCGAAGGTAATTTTTATCATTCTCAATTCGAATCAAAATTTGTTCAGCGAACTCAAAACGACGCAGTTTATCATTCGGGTGTAAATCTTGCACAATTTGCACTTTGTAGGCATTCAGATGAAGGCGGTTATAGAGAACGTTCCATATCGTCGTATGCGGCATATGTAACTGCACAGCTGCTTGTCTCGTTGATTTTTGTGGACTGCGAGTAAACGTTTCTTGGATGCGATCAACATTTTCCTGCTAAGTGCTCGGTCTTCCCGCTCCCTTTCGGTGTAGAACGCTACCAGTTTCCTGAAATTGTGTTAACCAGAGTCTGATAGAATTATCCGAAGGAGGATCTTTCTTGTACATGGTCCTGAAGCGACGTTGAGTAGTTATGACTGATTTAGTTTCGAAAACCACAATATACACATTGCTTTTACTTGCACGGTCGCCATTTTTATTTCATAATTACCCAGACTGCAAATGCGCTGAGATCGCATTGTTGCCACGTAAAAGTCTTTGAGTTGTAATTTACGAATACGTAATCGGTTTTTGCGTAATAATTTTAATAGAAAGTTATAAGGTACGGAAACAATAATTAATGAACACCCTGTATATGTGAATTGAATATGCTTATTAGCTTCTTTATAGCTTCATTTAAAATTGTGTTCTGTGTTTTCGTTATTTACAATAATATCTTTTTTTTAACTACGTAAATGTTTCTCATAAATTTTTAATTAGTTTTTGTAATAATTTTCCTATTAAACTGTATTTTTTCAATAATGAATAAGTATTGTTTTGCTGACTTGTGGGCTCCAATTTGAACTTTGTAGTTTCACGTAACAGAAGAAAGACTGACTCTTTAGCATTGAAAGTAATGCCGAAATATTTTATATGATCCGAGCATCAAATTCTTATACCGTTACGTCAGTACTTTCCCGAGTATCCGACCTTATGTAGCGGAAGGGCTGGCCGGATAACAAAAAAGAGGGATAGATCGTAGTTCTTTGAATTCATTTTTTTGCCCCACCAATACCAGAAGACAAGTTTTTTAATTATTACACAATACAAAGTCTCAATGTTACATTAAATACTTTCTCACTTCAGTTAAAACAGGAGGCTCTGCTTTGTAGTTTATATATATTTAGATATTGCACCGAACATTTCAAGAAATTATTAGAGAAAAAATAACTTAAAGGATATAATATGTTCACATTTTAATATAAATTCATTAAAGCCCAACTTAAATGTAGGAAGCGTAGACAAAACATTAATGGAAATCGTAGGCCTAGTTCTAAAGAAAATCGGCGCAAACTGATTTTATTTTTCACTGATAAATGATGCGCATATATTGGTTCTGAAGAAGTCCTTAATAGATAATTTAGTAGGCGTCTTGCCTTCCTCATTTAATTACTATAAAAGAAAACTAGGCCGAAAAATACAGAACGCCGGATAGTCGCGAAACGGATATTTGGAAATATACTGTAATTCTGAAAAATGTAATTTATGTAACCTATAAAATATATTACAGCGGCAAGTAAGCAGAAAGTAAAAGCAAAGTAGATGCTTAAATTTTTATTTCTTTATTTATACGTTTTAAAATTTTGATATTTGTTCAAATACAATTTTTTTATATATATACAGTAGACTCCCGATTATCCGCGGACGGGTTATCCGCGCCTGCCGCACTAAGTTTTTTTTTTTTTTTTTTTTGCTTCCAAGCAAAGAAGAAATGCTTCCAAAACAAGAAGCAAACACAAATGACTGATTTCTTCAAAAAGGTGTAGTTTTACAGTTAAGCTTTTGTAATTACATAATACATTACAGTATTAAAACAGTACATATGTATTCATTTTTCTGTTTATCCTTGACGCCTCTCGTAAGTACAAAGCACTTTTCTGTTTTCATTAACAAAATGCATTTTAGGTTAGTTTTGAGTGATATACTAAAATATTAAGCGTTAGTTAAACATTTCCTGTTGTTTATTTTACGTTTCATTGTATATAAAACGATTTTTCAAAATTGGAATGACTGTTTTCTCTTTTGTTATACCCGTTTTTAGCTTTTTTCGGATTATCCGCGATTTTTGTTCTCCGCGGCGGCCGCGCCACCCAATTCCGCGGATAATCGGGACTGTACTATATATATATATATATATATATATATATATATATATATATATATATATGTAGAGAGAGAGAGAGAGAGAATATACTTCTTTTTTACTCAATCGTAAGACATTATCGCTTTCCGTCCCATACGAATTTCCCATTGTCCTATGCAGCAGATCATTAACAGCTGTTTCAGCACAATTTTTGCTTTCACTTCTTAGAATTCTTAAATTAATTTTATTATTTCTAAACTTGGCATACGATAAATTGTGATCTTGGACGCTATTCTATAAAAAAGGCCATTGGTATGTGTGTTTTTCACATACCAATCAAATCACTTTGTCCCTACATTTTCACTTAGAATAGTACAGATAATTATGCTGTATTGTTAATTTACATTTAAATCTTCCAGCTACCAATCAGAAGCTCCGAAATGATTCGTCAAAATCTTAAAGACATGAGATGAATTCGACATCAATTATTTATAGACCCGCTTTGAATGATCCATACAAGTCAAAAATCGTGTATACCCCACAAGTTCACATTTATGTAGTTTATTCTGAAATACAGAAAAAGTTTAGTATCGTTTTCCCCCACATTTAAAGAAGAAAAAATTATGCACTATCAAAATTGGGTTCATTAAAAAATCACCTCTTAGGTTATGGAATAGGGAACGAATAGCAGGGTTGGAATTTCTGTAAATCATTGACGAATGGGAATTTTCAAATTTCAACTTCAAATATTTTTTTGAATATCTGTAATAAAAAGCGAATCTGCAAGCATTCCTCAGAACAGAGAACATAGAATACAAGAAAGGTATGAATGACAGGAATAATAACATTGAAAATTGATTACCCCCGTTTAGCTTATGATAGAATGAATCGATTTACATGTCGCCTCGTAAAATCTTATTGCGTGTGTCTTTTTATATATTATTGCGTGATATATTTGGTCTCTTCTTTATCTGCAATTGGAGACATCAATTTCCAGACGCGGCCAGAGACATGGAGTCAAAATGACTCCATTGTTATCTTTTTTTTTTTTTTTTTTTGTATTTGGTAAATAGCATTGGAATTTGATTTGGAAACACAACACATTATGGAAATCATGTAGTTATTAGAAATATTAATACTAAAAATGTTATATGTTGGAAAGATGTCATAAGAATAACCTAAACAATCTTTTAGAGATTACGGAATTACACTAATATTAATAGCTGTTAGAATTTAACAAACGAAAATGAAGAATATAATAGCTTAAAATATTATTTTAAGAATATATATTTAATCTTTTAGCATTATTCAAATTAAAAGCAGTTTCAGGCGCATGAAATCAATTACTCCAAAAATAAAAAAAACAAGGGTAACTCGGCTATACTTGAGGCGAATAGCGAGGGCGCTAGGATAGAACCTGGGGCCTTGTGGTTAGCAGTCCAGTAACTAAACCATTATACCAAAACGATCGATCGGGTAGAAGAGTTGTTAACTGGCTTATATGCTATTTACCACATACTAAAGTGTTCATACTGAGATTTTTGAAAATATATTTCTGAAGGAACAACATGATGATACTGGGGATATGTTTGTGTTCAAGGACAAAATACCACGTGATAATCAGATCTAATGAACAATATGGAATCTTTTTGAATCCCGACACCAGTAACGGATTAATTAAGAATAGATATTAATTTTAAAATAAAGAGATATTACGCATAAATATATATGACACATAAGTGAAGGAATTCGTATACCATTAAAAATGCAATGGCAACTAATTTTAATAGTTTAAAATTCTATTTAAAACATCTATATATATTAATATTCGTGCGATCCATTTTTGATTGGCAATACATTTATCTTCTTCAGAAATTATAGTTTTGGTATAAAGTTTTTAATCATTTAAATATATAAGTGTTTTATTACAAATACGTTTGTACTACTTAATTGCAATGCTTCTAATTATAATCAATCGTATTTTCAGAAATGAATGTAAATTCTACCGAGGAGGCAGGTTGTGATGGTGAAAAATCTTTGGCGTACATTGAAATCACAAAGAAACTGATTTCCGATGTAAGGGAGAACTTCCCATCATGTACGTGAGCATTTTAGTTTTGTCAACTTGTACTTAAATAATTATTGTGTTATAAATAGTGAATTTCGCGAAGTATTCATCTGATGGCACCACAGCGATAATATCTATTTATTCTGATTTATCTGTTTATTCTGAAACAAATTCCTGGCATAAAAATGAGTAAAACAGAACAGACATCTGTTGAACTTGAATCGGAAGAAAATATTTTTTAAATGTAACAAAATTATAATGAAAATAAAACATTTAAAATTAGAAAAATTCAATACAATTAAATATTATTTTTACGACGGTAGCAATTTTATAATAATGCAGGATATAAAATATTGAATAAAATAATTGCATTGTAAAACTTATTTAAAAAAAATATCTGTAATGTAATCTAATCAGATTTTTTTAAAAGTTGAATGCTATCTTAGTACCTTAATGATTGAATACCTTGTATGACGCTTAATTCCACGAGTGTCGTAAGTGCTTTTACAAATAATTCTTTGACAATTCATAAGGACTTAATGTAGCTATCTAAAATAAATCTATAAATAAAAGTAAAATGTTACATTATATTCATTTAGTTTTGTTTCAAATCTATGAGTTCCTCTTACGAAACATATTTTAATATTATGTTATAACTAACTATAATATATTCAAGGACCAGAGAAATATTTTTCGCAAATTGAAACTGAAAACATAAGCATTAGGCGCATTCAATATGCATCTAAGGATCAATAACGCTCTTTGAAAAATATATATGATAGGAGAGGACAGCTTATCAAAGATTCCTGAATATATCATTCTCGAACATTTTGAATGTTGCAGTGATATCTTTTTCTATGCCTTCTACACGAAAGAATAAATAGTGTTATTTTAAGACAAAAATGCAATGCATTGTATTATAATGTATTAATTCAATGTTTTAGAGTATCTGAAATGGATTTTCACTAATTCAGTGACCATCCAACATGGTAATGGTAATGTTAAGGAGGAGAAGACCAAATGTGAAATTCAATCATAATTTATAGATCAAATTTACACGCTATAATAATATTTTCAGGTAACAGGCTTATTATCGATGACTATCGAAATGATACAAAAGAGGAGAAGTTCAATGACTGCTCTGAAATTTTATCAACTGGACGCACTAAAAGCGGTGTCTACACAATATGGCCGAGTTATTTGCCAGCGGAGAAATCACTGAAAGTCTATTGCGATATGGAGACAGATGGTGGAGGGTGGACGGTAAATTTACTCACATTTTAATATTTTAAGGTCACTGCAAGGTTTTCAGTTTCAGTCCCAGGGTGTTCCTTAACTTTTTCGGCAAAGGAGGCTTTTATTATACATGCACGCTCGGAAACGAGCGTGCATGTAAGTAATCATCCCACAGGACTAGGGATTGCAATACCGGTATACCGGGATACCGAATACCAATATTTTGAGGTATTTGTACAATTTTGTAATACCGGTATTATCAAGTTTAAATACCGGTTTTTCGGTATTTACTAGAAATTTTTAAAATTGTCTCCATTATAAGTTCAGGTATCGCGAACATAGCAATATAGTATAAGTTTTTGTTTTTATATCTCCCTAACGGGCGAAATTAATTAGCTAATTAATGGCTTAATTAATTGCTCAAATCTAAATTAGCGAAACATGGATTATCCCTGAAAGAAAATATTGTATCCATAACGAATGATGGAGCAACAATTATGAAAAAGGTTGGAAAGTTGATTAGTGCAAATCAGCAATTGTGCTATGCACATGGAATTCAATTAGGAGTAATAGATATATTATACCAAAAATATAAAGAACAGAAGAATCCAAATATTGTGGATATAGAAACTTCGGATTCCAACTTTGAAGAGAGTGAGAGTAAGAGGGATATTCACAATGAAGATAATAACAATGTAATTGTTGAAGAAGATATTGCTAATAAGGGTGAAATATTAACCTATCAAGAATTGTTTCCTATGATTTAAAAAGTTCGAAAAATTATTAAAATATTTAAACGTTACCCTATAAAAAGGATATGTTACTAAAATATATACTAACTGAAAATAAAACAGAATATATGTTAATATTAGATTCTAAAACACGTTGGAACAGTTTACTCTTAATGATGGAACGATTTTTGAAACTGAGAAATCCAATCCAAAAAGCAATAATCGACTTAAACCTGTAAATTAATTTTTCAGATAGTGAATTCGACTTAATATCCAGAACTATATCGGCTCTACTTCCAATAAAACTGACTATTGAGGCATTATGTCGGAGAGATTTTAATTTATTAACAGCTAATGCAACAATAAATTTTATGTTGCAGTCACTGAAAGAACAGCACACATCAGTATCTGAAGAATTATATATTACATTGAAAAATCGCACAGAAGAAAGGCATACCGAAATAGAAAATGTCTTATGGTATTTACATAATTCTAATGATTTTAAAAATGAAAATTAAAAGAAGAAAAGAAAATAACCAATTCAAATCTGATTAAGTTAGAGTAAAGTTTCTTAAAAAAAATTTCCCATAAACCTATCCACATTCAGAATTTGGTTCAATTATCGAATATGATGTCACTACTGTTGATAGTGAAAAGGAATTGTCTCTTGAACAAAAATTAGAATTAGCAATAAATAAAAAAAAAAAATTCATCGAACCAAAATACAATACCGAAATCAGCTGTATCCAAACCATCCGACGAGAAATCGATTTATTTGAAGATGAAGGATTTAGAGGTAAATACTTGGAAAAAGTATATCGCGCATTGTTAACATTACCACCAACTAGCGTAGATGCCGAAAGAGCGCTTTCGACAGCTGGTCAGTTTTACACAAAATTATTTTTCAGGATTAATGATAGCACAATTGATGCATTGTTTTTTTAGATCACATTACAAAAATTTGTAATAGTACCACAGACTGAATAATGATATTTACACTTTTTTTGTGATTTAAATTAATAAGATCTTTCTTTACTTTTTTGTGATTATATACTGTTATAATTTATTACAGATTATTTTTTGTGATATTTATACTCTCTAACAAAACTGGCAAATAAAAAAAATAAAAAGAAACGCCTGTGTTTTCTCTCTTTTTCTAAAATTTCTAATACCGGTATTAAAACCGGTATCCCGGTATTAAGATTTAAAAAATACCGAATACCGGTATTGAAATTTTTGTCCGGTATTGCAATCCCTACACAGGACGGATATTTTCAGTCGCTAAGCTTGACTTTAAAAAAAATCACAAAAAATAAAGTTTAAGTTCTAACGTCTTCATTTTTGCTACCTTTTTAGATTATCAGTTCATTCATATTACGCGTACATTCTTCCTTTCACAAATCGCATTTTCTTGCCGAATTACACCGAAACCGAAGTTTACAGTAATAAAATGAGAAGCTCAAGAAATATATCTTAAAGCTGATCAAAATATAACAGAACTCACGGTAAAACCCAGTTACATAATAATAACAAAAAGGGAGAAAGAAAAGGAAGAAACGTGAATGATTCTATCTAGTGGAAAGTTACACAACTCAGCTCTGTTTATTTATATTACTCCTACCTCCCCTAACCCGAAAGAGCTGAGGAGCAAAATACCGGAGTCAGGTTCAATATGATCAAACTGAAGGTCAGGATACCAAAACTATATTTATTTCAAACGTAGTGGACACAGGGAGCCACCTAGTGGCGATTAAAAATTATACATGTTTACAATGCACATTTGCATCACTGTTCCGTAAGTTTCATTTTCAGAAATGCACGGATCACACACCCGGCTGTGAGGGAAGTTCAAATGTGATGCAATATGATACGCCCGTCGCGAAAGGGTTTTAAACATTTAGATTATTAAAGAACACAGATTGAAATTATTTTGTACAAATCAATGTCTTATGCGAGTGTTTCTAAGTGTAAAAGCAATTAAAATTTACAATTTAGTTGAAAAAATATTGCTTAAATTACTCATTGCTAATTTATGCTGTTTCTAACTAGATTTTCAAAACTGCTCTTCTTAATTAGAAATACATTTGCATGTATTTATATGCAGCAATAAACTTCGAAAAAAAGACATTTTTCCATTTTCCTTCGCCTTACAAATTTTAATCCTTTTATTAAATTGTAAATAAAACAACAATACGTTAACTAGAGGATAAGTTCTATATGGTACATGCTCTTGTTGGTTTAGCAGTTCAGTTTTTTTTTTCCCCTTGACATTCAAGATACCGCAGTTCCAAACCCGTTTGAAATTAAAATATTTGGTTTGGATACAAAAAATAAAAAAAAGATTTATGATAAATGATAACCCAAATTTATTTTCTAGGTTATTCAAAGAAGAGGGAAATTTCCTATTCAACAAGACTTCTATCTGGACTGGGAAAGCTATAAGAATGGTTTTGGGAATTTAATGCAAGAGTTTTGGTTAGGTATGAATTTTGTTCTTACTTTTATTTATATAATTATTAAAACTTTTAACTGGAGAGGTGTGGTATCTCAGACTGCTAAGGATTTACTTTCGGTCACCCCTATTTTACTTTGAGATCAATCAAATGGATTGATCCAGTAGCTTCTTCTTTCGTGATTGTCACAACACGTGCACTTTTCCAATAGGTTTCAGCGGATGCTTTTTAAAACATTTCAGCTATTTTTTTGAGCGATGTCTGTGAGATCGCACCCTCCTTTTAATGTTCCAGTATTTTACAAGGCATAGCAGATGGCTCTAAAACATCGTCGTTGAAGTGTCCTCCAATCAACTGAACTCCATTATGAAGCGGAACTCAGGAGAATTTTAGAGGAAGCAGAAAGTGATCTTAGTGATGAGACTAATTGTAGAAAAGGTTTTTTTTCGATAAAATTTTGAATTCGGCTAATTCTGCAATGCATATTCAAATATAATTATTTTTACTATTGATAATGTATTTTAAAAAAATGTCTAAATTGTATTAATATACCAAGAGAGATAAATATACCATCTAGAGAATTTATAGGCTGTTTTTATAATAATTCTTAACCTGTATGTTTAAAATGCATTCGTAAACTGTGCTACGAATATTCACAAATTTTTGCGTAGAAATAATGCCGATTAAAAATTGAATCGATTTTTATTTTTTTATTTTTTATATTATTGTTGAATTTTAAATTATATTGTTTTCTATACACCTTTGTATACTGGAAAAATCTATACGATTTAAAAAGTAATAAGCTTTTTCAAGAATATTATTTGTTGTAACAAGTAATTTGAGAAGAAAATGTATGTTCGAACGAAATTACTTCTTTCAATGATAATATATATTGAAAAATTTCAAAAACATTATTTATATATCAAGAAAAATATCTTCAAAACATATTTGCTGATATTTATACCAATACTTTCCTTAGAAAATTTAATTTCAGTGTAAAGGAAATGGGATCTTCTAGACCACACCTCCCCAATTAAGTCCTAAATTCCCGCCTCCCAGTTAAGGGTTAATACAATTTATTGAAAATATATTTATTCAGGAGTGCTTTAAAAATTTTGCTGCATTTTTTTTTTTTTTTTTTTGCATTTTTTTCTTTGCTTTTTACAGGTAATGAAAACATACGTGTTTTGTGTCTGAACGGATGCAGAATACGTTTCGATCTCGTAGACAAGAATGGAGTGAAACGTTTCGCTGTCTACGAGAAATTCAAATTGACAGACAGCAAATACACCATTGATATCAGTGGTTATTCAGGAAATGCAAGTGAGTAATTTTAAAAGAATCCTAAGTTCCACAAATATAACTGAAATATTTCTAAACATTTGCACTTTGTAAAGGAAATAATTGCATTAAACACAAATACATATTTATTAGTTAATAAAAACAAAAAAAGTATTTTCAAATTGATTAATGTTTGGAAATTTAGAAAATGTTCAAATCATTTGTTCTGTTAGTTATTTCTTTAAAAGATGCACCAATCTTCTGTGTGTGTTTTAATTAAAAAATCGTGTGCAAAGTATTGAAAAAATCAATGAAAAATACCTTATGAAAAAAATATTTTTTCCCAAACATCTACCAAAAAATAACAAATTTTTGATGGAACGTTGTAACGATCTCATGGAATAAAACAAAATGTTTTATGGACGCAAGTTACAGAAGTTACAAGTTAAGTTCTGGACGCAAGTTACAGAATTTCACTGTTATACATTTCAAAAGATTTAAAAGTTTTGTCTACTTCCTATGTGTGTAATTTGAATAAATGTTTTCTAGTGTCGGAATATTCACTAAATACTCAAAAAAAGGAATGATAGGAATACAGTTTTTTTTCCCTTTCATTTGCATGTTGAGTTTGAAATGAATTTTGTATTTCCATTCAACATTTTGTTACATTCTTTTAAGAACATATTAAATGCCTCACAAGTACGTAGATTTTAAAATCTAATCATAGAAGCTTGGGAACATTTTTGAAGCTAAAATGGACGCTTCAATGAGTAAATTTAAAGATTTACATTAAATGTAATATTAAGTATTTTATAATTTTATTTATTGTGCATGTAAAACAATTATTTCTAATGAACGGCTGTCTCTTTTTATTTAATTTAGCAAAAGCCTACCAAAAGATAGTTCAGTTTTAAGTTGCACTCGCAATTTTGGCCATGGCAATCAATTTTGTCTATAATTCAAAAAAAAAATGGGCCCACTTTCTATTGAAAAAATTTAAGCATTATAACGTGGAAACATTAAAGATATTGGCAATATATAAAAAAAAGAAACAACATTAAGAAAATAAAAAAAATGACAAAACAACATTTTCTTCCAAATCAATAATTTCTAAGTCATTAAATGTGACAAAATTGTATTGAACTGAAGGGAAATTTTGTGGTGAGTTATTAATGTGGAAACGTAATTTTATTTTTCATTTGCAGCTGATGCTATGTTTAGACATAATGGATACGTATTCTCCACAAAAGACAAAGACTTCAGCAAGAAAGCTAACTTATACATGTCGGGATGGTGGCATGGCGAACAGTACTTTTGCAATTTAAATGGCATCTACCAACCAGGCAAAAGTGGTTCACAATACGTTTACTGGTGGAAAGGATCAGATGACTATGACAATTTGTCAGCTGTGGAGATGAAAGTGAAGCCAAAATAGAACGAATATTGTCTATATTGGTGAAGATCCTTAAACATAATAGAATGTATTAATTATCAATGTATCAGTTATGTATATTAATTATTAATGTATCATTTATGTATACTAATTTTCAATGTATCAACTATGTATATTAATTATCCATGCATCAATCTTTTTTATTTGCAATGCAACTGAAACCATAATTGAAGTTTAATAAAACTATTATTCATCGCTCTCTTTTATTGCAAATGCTTCTCCCATCTAGGGGCACCTCAGAAATGAGCATGAGTATCTTCCGTCATGGTGGTGGTTTCTTGCCACCCCGGGTAGCTACAGAAAAAATGTGAATCGGTTATTTCTTATCAATGACGGAACGTGCTTCCTACAGGAAAGGTTCCCCGTGGCTGCTGATGCACCTCCATGTATCAATCTTTTTTTATTTGCAATGCAACTGAAACCATAATTGAAGTTTAATAAAACTATTATTCATCGTACTCTTTTATTGCAATCGCTTCTCCCATCTAGGGGCACCTCAGAAATGAGGATGAGTATATTCCGTCATGGTGGTGGTTTCTTGCCACCCCGGGCAGCTACAGAAAAGATGTGAATCGGTTATTTCTTATCAATGACGGAACGTGCTTCCTACAGGAAAGGTTCCCCGTGGCTGGTGATGCACCTCCATGTATCAATCTTTTTTTATTTGCAATGCAACTGAAACCATAATTGAAGTTTAATAAAACTATTATTCATCGCTCTCTTTTATTGCAAACGCTTCTCCCATCTAGGGGCACCTCAGAAATGAGCATGAGTATCTTCCGTCATGGTGGTGGTTTCTTGCCACCCCGGGTAGCTACAGAAAAAATGTGAATCGGTTATTTCTTATCAATGACGTAACGTGCTTCCTACATTAAAGGTTCCCCGTGGCTGGTGATGCACCTCCATGTATCAATCTTTTTTTATTTGCAATGCAACTGAAACCATAATTGAAGTTTAATAAAACTATTATTCATCGCTCTCTTTTATTGCAATCGCTTCTCCCATCTAGGGGCACCTCAGAAATGAGGATGAGTATCTTCCGTCATGGTGGTAGTTTCTTGCCACCCCGGGTAGCTACAGAAAAGATGTGAATCGGTTATTTCTTATCAATGACGGAACGTGCTTCCTACAGGAAAGGTTCCCCGTGGCTGGTGATGCAACCTTAGTTCCTGGTAACGCCGTCGTGGCGGTGTGATCTCTCAGATTATTCTGTGTTCCTGAGTGGCAAGTCTCAATGGCGAAGTTAAAGTTATTATAATCCCTCAAATTAGAAAAATGTATTAATTTAGAAAACAAAGTTAAATGTAATTAGTCCATTTCAGTGAAAAGTAATCTAATCAGTTTACATTTCATTAAAGCAAGAGTATAGATTTTCACTGTCCTGTCTATCTCTTATAACAAATTACTAATAATACTTTGAAAATTAATAAATAATTATGTGTAGGGTAATAAGGAAAGTAAGTTTATCTTGAAAATATTTCTTTACTTTAGACCACAAATCTATTTTTAAAAGGCCTATTCTAAATTTGTAAAGGTTGGAATTTTGTTCTTTAGAAGTTTTGTTCTTAGGAGAGCCCTTTTTTTCTTCATTTTTAGTTTTTCTCTTTATTTTTCTTTTTATTGAGAGAGCATTGGTATTTAGAGCTGTTATTCCAATTTCCATTTTTTTTACTGTCGATTCTGTGTTTTGTCATTTTTAAAAAGGTTGCAGAAAAAAAATCGCTCTAATACGAAGTGCCACAAAATAATCGTGGCACTAATTTGTATATCCGATTTTGCTCGACATGCTCTCCTTTTTCGTTTTTTTCGTCAGTTTTGCTACAAGAGAATATTGCATTCTCATTTTTTTTGTTAATGAAAACTCTACAAATATATGATTTATTCATCGAATTCTCAAATTTATGAGATAAGGTTTAACCTGAATAACAGAAAAGCACTGTTGTTGTTTCTTATGGCACTTGCCACGGATAAGCCCGCTGTTCGAAGACAGCCGATTTAAGCTTGAGGGGGAGCGTCTCTTGTTTTTATAGAAGCGTCAACTAGGGCCAAGAGTACGACTTAGCTACTCACACATCACTTATTCGCTTGCACAACCCCTTTATACAGGAGGGCACATTCACACAGATAGAACAACGGAAGAACAACCATGCCCAAACCGGGACTCGAACCCGGGACGCCCAGAACACAGAAAAGCATTCAAAACAGCAATATGGATAAGGGTAAAAATGATTTTTTGTGTGCATTTGCTAATTTGTTGAGTGAAAATATAAGTGAATGCAATTCGATCCAATATTACAACAAAAGACATGGGGTTTTCATATTCTGAAGCAATTTTTGGTTTGATTGTTGTTACTTTTTCCTTTTTAACATTAAGATAATTAACCTTTAAATTTTCATTTACATCTGTTTCGTTAGTCAACAATAAATTCTGATTTGTGAATGTGTATTTTGGACAGTTCTGTTTAGTTTAGTTTGAATTAGTTGTATTAACGTGCAGTATTAAAGCAACACTAGGGCAGTTTTGTTACGATCTTCGCAATTTCGAACCTTGGCCAGATTACGAGGTCAACATATGAGCTGGAATTTCCTCTCTAATTTCCACACCACGCCAGCGAAAGGACGTTTGACCCGTAGGAATTAGCGTGCACCAGAAACAGAAAGCTTTTCTTTTAGTTTATCTTAATTATCTAAAAGAATTAAATCATTAAACAAAAAAAAATAAATGAAAAGAACAAGAGGTCTAACTTTTCTGAAAACTAAAATCAGCAATTGGTATTCTAAAAACCAGAAAGGGATTCAATATGATACTGTTAACATTTTTTGATAGAAAAACATCTTGAAAAAAATTATTTTATTTTTTACAGTCACTTGTATAAACGTTTAACGCGTCATTTCTAGAAAGTTACAATACATTTTCTCCTTCGGGCCTTGAACCTCTTTCTGTGAAAATAATTCTGAACAAATTTTGAGGATGTATTTAAATCACCATTATATTTAACATCCAAAATATTATTTACTAATTCTTCTTTACATTCTGAATCATTATCAGTAGAATTTCCTTCCTCTAAATAATTCACCAAATTTTCAATCTAAAATTACGTGATTAATATCCAAGACATTCTGGAAAAAAATATCTGAGAAACAACGTAAGAAAAGTCCGTTACGAAAATTTATGTTTAATGCCATTGGGATATTTATTTTAATATGATTTTGTTTAGAATGCGCACACAACTGAAAATTTTGTCGAAACCTTATTACATCCAATTAAGAGGAATGTGTAGCAGTTCGTACATGGATTGGGAAGCTTCTTTTGGGAAAATGCGGAACATAACTGCTTTTCAAACGCTCGCTATAGTCGTTATAGTAGTAAAGAGAAATTATTTGTGACACATCTCAAGTTTCTGGAAATTTCTTCTTTAAATGATTCTTTTCATTTCTTTACTTTTGAATATTAGGTATTTCAAATACATGCAATTTAAACATTATTTATTTTATACTCTATCAGAATATTTAAATAACGTACTTATTATTTTTGCATAACAAATGTCACATTAAAAGAAACCAAATTGAATTATTTCATCTTATTTATTCAATTTGGACAATAAAATGATATTTCAACAAAAAAATAAAGAATGTAAATTGCTCATAAATAAATTTCTTATTAACTAGCTGTCATTATCCTTTAAGCTAACTTTTCTTAACTAGCTGGTGACCAGTTTCTCCAAAGCCAGTTAGAAGCTTTTAAAGTTATTAAATTTGAATGGGGAATGCTTATTTTTTAAACGAATTTATCTTGTTATTGGACAGACTGGAAGGCGAGTTTTTAATTAAATAGTCCAAACAAATCTTAAAGCAATCAAATCATTAAAAAATGCATATACTACAGAATAAAAGTGGGAATAAAACTTCGGAATTAATGCCCAAAAAAGTGTTCTATAATAATCTTGTTTTTACCATTGGCAAAAGAGGCAATTAAGCTTCTTGATAGATAGTATACGATTTCAAAACATTGAAATTTAAATGTTGCAAATTATGCATTATTTTTTTAAAAAATAGCAAAATTAAATAAAATATTAAGAAGAAGAGTTGTTAGGAAATTTCGGCATTAAGGTTCTAAATTCCAAATTATTTTGTCTCCCGTACTTGATTGAAAAATGATGTAATGCATTTTGAACCTGCTATTGTGCGTCATTATAATGAGTAAATCACTTCACGTGGCATTAAACATTTAACTATTTAATCGGTATCGTATCTGACATTTATTTAACCTGGCAACTGTAGCTAATATACAAATATTAGAATTAAGACATGATATAAATACGTGTCATTATGTTTGTAAGATGGTTTGGTTCGGTACTGGTCTCAGGTCCTGTAATGACCGTTTATGTATTTATAAGTTTCCCTCGTCGGTACAGTTCTAGAGACGGGTACTATTTGGCGATTTCCCGCCAATTTTTCTCGCCAAGCACCGCGGACGCTGTAATCTTCAGAATTGTATTTCTCAATATTATGACTATTTTCAAGAGATTTTTTTCTGAAGATTACAGCGTCCTTGGGGCGATGGCAGGAGAAAAATTTGGCATGAAGTATACAAAAAGAACAAAAATAAGAATTAGAAATAATTAAAAATAGAACAATTGAAACAATGTTAAATTTAAAAAAATGCACAAAAATAACAGTACAAATTTTTTTTAATTCACCCGATTTAACGATGTGAGTTAAAAAAATTTGCCCTTAATTTACAATAATGCCCTTCTCTTCTACAAACCTTTCCTTTCTGTTAATACCATATCCTGCCCGCATTCACCACACTTCCATCAGCAATTAAATCCATTTTCAGGCACCATTCAACACACGCTTTCGCTACCAAACGTTCTAAATCGAAAAAACCCCTCAATTTAAGGGATTCCTCATTGGTCACATTCATACCAGCCATTTTGCACCACAAGAAAAATCGACGAAAGTAAGAAAAAAAATACTTCACAAGCAGAATAAATCCAATCGTCATATAATTGAAGAGAAAATCTTGAAATTCCCCACGAAAAGCTGCCACCACAAGAGAAATCGAAGAAAGTAATAAAAAATACGTTACAAGACTTGGGGAGCAGTAGAAATTAGAAATTCCCCGCGAAAAGCTGCACTTATACCTAATTGGTTGATATTCAAAGTCAATTCATACCTGATTAGTTTATAATTACATCACCGACATCACCCCATTCTCTTCACAGGGTTGCCATACATTCCAGGCGTAGAGGGGTTGCGATATTGGCAACTTTAGCTTTAAAATTTGGCGCCAAACTTGGCGGTACCCGTCTCTAGAATTTAGCCCCCTCGTCATATCTGTAAATAGTTAAATTTTATTTCCTCTAAAGAAATTGTGTTTAAATTAAACCTTACTTTTTGTCGGACCCAGTTTTTGGAGACTTTTTATTTGTCATCATTTCCACTGCAATACTCTAATATCAAATGGCTGAATTCCCAGTCGTTTTATAAGATATCATCGTATCAAGAATAAATATTAATAAAATAAAATATATAAGAAGGGAGACTGATATCATTAAAAAGGTAATTTTTATTTTTTATTTTTAGATAAATACTTAAGTTTTCTTTTGTGACGGTAATTTTGAAAACTATGGTCGTCAATCTCCAAAGGTAAGTCAGATCTATCTCCAGTATGGCAGTGCTTAATCCTGTTATAGTGATAGATTAAATTCTGTTCGATGCCTATTTTTTGATTTATCTTTTTTTCCTCTAAGTGTATAAAATTTCTTTTGAATCCTATCCAGACCATTTACAATAATATTATTGTTGGCGCATGTGCGCTCCCAATCAGTCATGTTATCACAAATGTAAAACAGATACCTAGGCAGACGCCGTGCAAATTTCGGCAACTACTGCCGAAATCTACTACTAATGACATTTGCAAATTATGATTCGGAATCCAGAATAATTAAAATTCTTGTCATCTGGTTTATTGTTTTGTGCTGTCTTGTGTGGTTTTAATAAAAAAATAAGAAAAAGAAAACACAGATCCGTTATTAATTTATCAAATGGACACTGGGTTTTAAATCAGACCAACTATGTAGCCTCATTAATAAACGAAGTATTGAAATAATTGCAACTGAAAAAATAATTATTTAGTTGGCAATCTGAAACGTTCATATAGTGATTTGCTTTACACTTGACTGTTGCTTTTCGATAATATAAAATAACAATAATTTCTGTGCCACTTACAATAGCATTTCAGACAGTTGTATTAATTTTCATGTATTTTGAATAATTAGAATGATTCATTTATTCTTAATAATTAGCAAATGAGATTTTTGTACATTAGTGCATTGGTATATGAGATTTTTGAGTGACGTCTTCATAAAAAAAAAAAAAAGAAACCAATGTTACATGAATTTTTCTCAATAAAAATTGGTTTATATCTTTAGATTCGTCGTTACTTAATTGAAATTGCCTTGAATTTGCATATATTTTCAAAAAATATATTGTTACGAAATTTTTCTATACAGCAATATACCGTCGATCAATCGTAATGACGCAGCACATTTAATTGCTATAGTTCAGCAACTTGCTTGCTTGCTAATCCTCTAGTCTTTTTACTCGTCGGCGACAACGACCACTCTCACACACACAACTTCTGCCGATACACACACTTCCTCTGACGATATACACGACACGACTTCTTCGTCGCTTCAGAGTTCCCGTCTTTTATAGTTCCGGGAGGCGGGGCTAGAATATTCAGACCAATCAGAGCGTACCTGGCTGTATCTCGGATCTTAGTGGATGGATCGTGAAAGTTCTCGAACATTCCAGTAGTATCCATTTAGTCGCCAAACTCGCCAAATTCGTCGCCAAATGGTCGCCAAGCTCAGCACGCACAGTACAGATCTTACAAAGATTTTAATGGTGATACTAGCCGTGATGGGAAGCAAATTACAAGTTTGTAACAATATAAAGCAAACCATTGAAATTACTGAATTTACGTAGAAGATGCAACAATTGCTTGATTCAATTGATTCAAGAGCATTAAAACAGGAAAAAAAAGGAACGAATTATGTTTGGTAACGAAAGATATCTTCTACTTTGAATTTTTAAAGATACCTCTCTTGGCTTCTAAAATGGAATTTAAAATGGATTATTTGAAAAAGAGTACATTTTTTTCCCTGCTTCACCAGAATGGTTGACTCCATTTTTTTAAGTGATCCTAAAACTATACCAGGGAAATTATTAACAAATGAACAATATGCACTAAATAATTGCATAAATCAGGATACTTTTGAAAAAACATTTTCTTCAGCAAAATGATGTTGAGACAATCCAGATGCTAACGAATTACGTTATACTATTAATAAAGGTACAACCGCTAATTTCTTAAATCAATTCATTAAAAAAAACCTGTCAGGATCATTATACGTATATTTCAATGTCTTTTCATTCTTTAACCCTTATCGTGGCAAGATTGCTTTTTTGAAGAAAAGCAAAAAAAAAAAAAAAAAATTATATAGATAGCTATACATTTTGTATAGTATACCTCATTTTGTATAGCATCTCATTTTGTATACCTACATACAACTTTATAAAAATTATTTTATAGTGGTAGTATATTTTTATAAAGTTGTATGTATGGTAAAGTTGTATGTAAATTATATAGCGATCAATTTGAAGGAAACAAACAAAGGACGAAATACGAATACATATAATTTAACAAGAAATGATAAAAATTAGAATGGAAAAATATCTCGAGAGCTATAAAACTGGATGAATGAATGAAGGATAATGTACAGTATGAATGAAAATGTTAAGGAATTATAAAAATCCGTTACTTGAGGGACTGAATATATAATAAAATGCGATTAAATGCCGTCTTAAAAAAATGACAGTTATAGGATAGGAATTTAATTGGAACAGTTCTCCATAGTCAGTTAGAAATCTTATAATGTTAAATCTTTTTTGGAAGGTGAATTATCAATGACTCTTTTGTACCAAAGACTTTATAGCAAAGATGAGGGCTTTTGGAGGTGCGATGAAAGACTAAAAAGGCAAGAGATCGCAAAGCGGATTAGATCTCCGACTTCTCCACAAGACCAATAGTCATCGTCTGATAAATGGAAACGGTGAAGAAAAGAAGGGAACGGATTGTGTCCTGTGACAAAAAGGATTTTTTCACGAGTCCGGGAGAGTAGTTACAATTTTACTGTTTTGATGACTTTATAAACTGACTGGCCAGTATTTCCACTATTCCAAAATTTTGCCATTTTCTTATAAATATTTTCTAGAGATGATGTTTAAGATTGCGCCGGGGTTTGGGGCTTCCATTGAAACACCTTCGATAATGGCTGCTTTTGCTAGAATATCAGCTTTTTCATTACCCCGGAAGCCAACATGGGCTTTGATTCATCTAAAGAGAATATTTTGGTTTTGGAGGAGTAAGGACTGGATGTCTCGGACCACTTGATGAGGAGTATGGGAATCTTGTTTATCTAGCAAACTTGATAGACTGTCTGTCTAGATTTCAATAATCTCAGTTTCTTCACTAGCTCGTATAATAACTGCTAAAAGATACTGGAAAAAATTTAGAACAATCATACAATTTTTTGTTTTTTTGTTTCAATTTTAAGTTATATGATATTAGTGAATCTGGCGGAAAATGACCAACAAAAAATTATTAATCTTACTTCACAAATTTACAATCTTTTTTTTTTTTTTTCCTTTTACTCAATCTTTTTTTTCCAAATGATGGTATAAGTAAAAAATTCCGAACCATTTTCTGTAAAATTAATACATAGTTTTTTTTAATAACTACTATTATTT
The DNA here is from genome assembly GCF_947563725.1 of Argiope bruennichi. Lineage (NCBI taxonomy): Eukaryota > Metazoa > Arthropoda > Arachnida > Araneae > Araneidae > Argiope > Argiope bruennichi. The sequence goes on from NC_079156.1 coordinate 115,011,295, forward strand.
TAAAAAAAGGAAACAAATTTCTTATTTTCTATTTTTTAAAAAAAATTATGATTAAACATTGCAACAAAAAATAAATTAGAAAATGAAAATAGGTTTGAAATAAAAGAAATATATATATATTTTTCATTTGCAGTTTTTAAATCTTATGCTATTGATCGAAACTTCCTTTCTACTTAAATTTTCAGATGTCTTTGAACTTATATTACATAGTTTTAATGTTTAACTAAAATTATTCTTTCATAATAAAGCATTTTTCTAGACCGGGCAGAATGAGTGAAGTGCGCGTTGAATGCAATTTATAAATAGAAACATCCTAACCCCCCCCCCCCAAACAAAAAAAAAATATCCCAGAGCTTGGATTTTTTATTATATAATTGAGATTGAAAGTTTTAACCTATATTTAATAAATCCTTTCTCATATGAATTCCACAGATGCTTTTGCCTTATAAAATCTACATTATGTGTTAGAAATGTAAATTTTACAATGCTTTGCTAATTATTATGTGTGTTCATAATTATTAGTAATTTAAATTATTTGGCATTCGTTTGATTATTTCAATTCAGTATTCATATTATTTTGAGTACAGTATTGTTACGGAATTTCCGGGGTTCGTTTGGATAGCGGAAGTTATATAGTGTGAAGAACGCTCAATCACCAGGCGGCAGTAGAAAATAAAACAACGACGTTTATTTACACGAAGACAGACAGGACAGCACAAAGACGACAACTATATACAGCACAGAAGACGATTATCTTCAGCCGAGACGTGCAGCATACAACAGTATACACAGCAGCTCTACTCCGTCGCTGCTCCGCTAGTCCCTGGAAGACGAGTTCTTCACCGTCGCTTCCGACTACTCTTCGACTCCACTGGTCCACGACTCAATTCACCGTCGCTCTACGACTCCGATTCACTCTACTCTGTCGCTTCCGACTTCTCCTCAATTCACCGCCCGACTCACCACCACTGGGTCACGACTCAATTCACCACGACGACTCTGGTTCACTCTACTGTGCTCTGCTCTACCGCTTCCGACTTGACCTCAATTCACCGCTGCTCGGCAGCTGCGGGTGCTTCCTTTTATAGGTCTCAGGAGGCGGGGCTAGAAACCTCTCAACCAATCAGGAACGTTCGAGGCGTATCTCCGTTCCTACTGGACGGTTCGGGAAAATTCTCGATGTTTCGGGTATAATCTATTTTGGCGCCAAAATAGCCAAATTCGTCGCCAAGTCGCCAAATGATCGCCAAGTTTGTCGCCAAGCTCTGGGACCTCCTATGGAACCGACTATGCTGGGAAGCCGCCTCACAGATTCGTAACAGCATGCTTTGTGATCAATTAAAAGAGTGTTATTTGCTTTTAAGATTGTTTAAAAACATAAAACTCTGCAAATGATTTTAGATGATTTTACTTTCTTTTTATATCTTAAATGCGAATGAATGTAAATTCCTTAAATCAAATTATTTTTGAAGTTAAAAAGTGCTATGAAATTTAGAATAATATTAATCAATAAAACAGTATACCCTATGGAATTAAAAAAGTGGTTTAAAATAATTTTTAAAAAAACAATTCGTAATAATAATTTAAAATACATAAAAATTATTAAATTATATATCTAAGACATTTAAATACTTCTTATATTACAAAAATGTAATTTTATTGTTTTTATACATTAATTTATATTCTAAATTTACAAATACATTTTGTACTAAATATCACCAAGTTTTATGACAATTCAGAAAATGGGAATGGATTATAAATTGGTAAAAATGATATTTCTGAATCGAATGGCTTGGGCCGGAGCATTAAAAAGAAGGATCTTAGAAAATTACATATTTTAAAAATGTTATTATATTAATCAAAAAGCAAGTTTAAAATAGTAGTTTATTGTTTATATTTGCGTCATGATACTGCAATGTCAGAGCTTCTTTCGTTGTGTTATAATGACTTATTTCCTGTTAGTCAAGTGACCAAGAAGAATGGCGCTACAGTCTATGTGGAATACTATATTACACGGATTTCTATTAGTGTCTATGAGAATGAGATATGTTTCTTCTCTTTGATTAAAACACAAAGTTCGATATTACGTTAAAAATAATATACGTGAAATAATTATAGTTCCGATAAATGACGTGTACATCAACTAGTTAATTGAATAAAGTGTAGATGTAGAAAATACAACGGAAAGAGAAAGAAAACCAAATGTGTTTGTGAAACAAAAATTCGAACAACTTCAGAAAGTGTTCTATGGACATCTGAAATGAATTTTAAATTAAAAATTTTTTTATATTTTTATATTAAGTTTAAAGACTTTTGACAATTTTATCTAATTGCGTTCTTAATACATCTCCTGACCCAATTTATCGCAACTCGACGATTCTTCGTCATGTTACGTATGTATCAATTTGTTTTTTTTAATGTGAGTTGAGAGTGATTTATAAAGGTTTTTATATCTAATATCTTTAAATCAATATTATTAAAATCACTTAAAGAAACTTATGTTTTAATTACATTTAGTCTGTTAAAAAGAGCAAACTCTCTACAACATTCATAATCTAAAGAAAAAAACACAAACTTTGTTCATAATTTTATCTGAAATTAGATAGTATTCTATCAAGGCAACATATCAAATCTCAATCACAAAAGTTTTTTTTTTTTTTTTTTTTTTTTTTTTTTTTTTGTTAATCGTGTTCACATACAAAGAAGTATAATTCCAATCTTGGGGGTTGGGGTCTCCACATGCATTACACTAACACATAAAGCAGAATATGGTTGCAAACTTGTGATTTTGCTTCCCATCACGACTAGTGACATCATAAGAAAGACCATTGTACGATCGGTCCAGTGCGTGCTGAGCAGGTGCCGCGTCAATGAACTCAGAGATTGGCGACTAACTTGGTGATTATTTGGCGACGAATTTGGCGACTTTGGCGACAAAATGGATAATACTGGGAAGTTCGAGAATTTTCACGATCCATCCACTAGGAACCGAGATACTCCCAGATACGCCCTGAATGCTCTGGAAGATTCTAGCCCCGCCTCCTGGAACCATAACAGACAGGCACTCGGAAGAGTCGTGTGTGAAAGTAGTCGGAGTCGGAGACGTAGTGAATCGGCAGCTAAAGCGAGGAGACAGTGAGAAATTCAGCCGTTGGAGAGACCGTAGACTGAAGCTCCGAGGAACCCCTCTCCTGCTGGATTCTGTCTGGCCGCTTCTGTGCTATGGACGATTACTACTTCTGAGCTACTGTCGTCTGTGGTGTGCTATCCTGTGTTCTTCTCTGCTGTAAATAGTTGTCGTCTGTATACTCGTCGTCTTTGTGCTGTCTTGTCTTCGTGTAAATAAACGTCGTTGTTTTCTACTGTCGCCTGCTGATTGAACGTTCTCCACACCATATCAATACTACTTTCCAATAAACCCGAAAATCCGTAACAAAATTGAATTTGGACATTTTTTTTTCTAACAGATTATAACCAAAATTTAAAATGGAATTATAAATTCCGTTACAATATCATGGATGAAGTTTCATCTATCTAAGTTATTATATTTTTCAGTTATAGCGTTCATATTTGTGTGAGCCCTGGTCCTGGTCTAGGAATAGCGCATTTCCCCCTTGATCTGGGCTTTCCGGGTTCGGACTTGGTTGCTCTCTTCCCTGTCATCTATCTGTGAGGTGTGTTAAAGAGCCCCCTTGTAAAGAGGGATGCGCAAGTGATTGTCATATTCACATGAGCTAAAGTGAGACTTCTGCCTTCGGGTGCTCAGGGGTCCTCTCCCTCAGAAACTATTGCTCTCTTCATTCCCCGATCTCTGTTTGAATTCTGATTTGATCTCTGTTTGTTCCGTTTGAATTGGAGAACAATCCAAGAGGGATAAGTAACAACAACAACATATTAGTTTGAAAATGCAAACCAATAGAATATATTAATATTTGAACAGATTTTGCTTTAAAATGCGATACTGGTGCATATTTTATGTAACAAACCTGCGCAGTAAGCTTTATTCATCTAGCGTTTTACATTTCGTAGTTATCCAACTGAATATCGAATCGAATTTCCTAAGAATGGATTTCCTTCAATGTTTTGACAGATATCTATAAATTAAGTTTGAAGTCCACTTACCAAATTACATTCACCTAACGCAAACCGATTTACTATACAAAGTCAGATAGGGAAAGAGAGCAAAATGTGTTTTTCAGACTCAAAGATGTGCGAAACACGAATATTTGATAAAATTTCAAGTTTCATGAGTTTCGAGTATTTTATTACAATTCATAAACTTGCAAAACAACATATTTTTTTCGCCCTAGAGACGGTTCTAAAACTTGGAAATTGAAGAAACTCTTGAGCAGGAGATTTTTTATAGTTAGAATATTTTTTCCTTCTACTTGTACGGAAATTAAAAAAAAATTGTTCATAATACATTCTCTGCTTTTGTGAAATATTTATTATATCATATTCGAATTATCGAAATAATAAATTTGAGAATTCCTGGTATAACGGTTTTTCCAAAGTCTCACATTTTAGTTAGAATGAAGGACAAATAACATGTCTATTACGTAGAATGCGTAATAACTTTTGGATTGATCATTCGTGGTTCGGAATTACCTGGATTATTCTATTTAAGGAAATAATGGTTTAGAAGAATTCTGAGCTGCAGAAATGAAATTTAATATTCTTTCCTAATAAAATATTTTTAGACTTTTATCAAATTTATATGAAATCTGTCGAAGGGGTGCACGTCAGTCTGTGTTCATATCAGCACAAGAAGACAAGTATGCAAAGATCTCAATAGATATATTTTGGTAAAAAATTTATTATTGAAATTATACAAAAGTATTGACATCAGACTGTACGAGAGTATCATTTGTTCGCCTTGAATTCGTACCAATGTGAATATGTAAGGTGCAAAATGCTAGTAAATAAATGAAATTTGGCATACAGTAAAGACGCAAAAATTGAATGTTCATGCCAAATTTTCTGTACAATCAGTCGAAATGAAAAGATTTCAAATGCATTTCTAGTTTTCATCCAAGTGTTAAAGGAATCGTTCTTGCACCTTAGATTTATAATTGTTATTTGAAATATAAATTAATATATTAAGTCAGTTCCATGGACCATACTATATTATCAATTCTAATTTATTCTCTAATACAAAATAGAATGTAAGAGGAGGGGCTTAAAATAATGTGCTCCTCTATCTATTAACATATGAAAAATTAGAGAGATGGACTCTTCATCGGATTTTATTTCATATAATTGTATAAAAATTTTATAAATTATATTAAAATAATAAAATTCTATTAAAAATTGCTAAAAGGACATTTTAGTAATTTGTCATATACATTTACTAACTCAATTTCACAAAAAAATTAGTAAAAAATTCATAAAAATATAACTTAGCACCTTAAATGAGACAATGAATATTTTCTTCGTGATATCGCTATCTAGAGTTTAAATTCGAAACAAAACGGCGTACTTTCACTTTATTATAATTCCCATTGTCACTCAATGCATTTTATTACAATGAAACATTAATATCTTAGAAGCACAATGAAGATCGGCACTTTGTTTGAGATCAAGGATTGCTTTAGACTTTGAAAGATACCCACAGAGCAAAGGTATTAATACCAATGCTGATAAGTACAATTTATCTGCATTTTTTTGAAAGGATTCAAGCACATCAGGAGAAGAGATTCTGAAATTTATCATAAACCGTCTTATTAGAGCAAAGGACATAGATAACATTATCTGGAGATATAAATATGAGAGCAGCACTTTGAAATTATTCATCATTCGTAATTTTTTGCTGAACACGCATTCCTCCCTCTGGTAGCATGTAAGTGTTTTTCTTTTTTCTTTTTAATTACTTGATGTTTGGAAATATTTTCTATCCTCTAGAGATAAAAATTATTTGAGTCTTTAAAGGATTCTGATTTTCTTTTAGGAGCTCTATTTTTAAATTAAAGGTAATATATTTTTAAAAGTTAATTGGAATTTTAAACTACTTTTCTCTCGTGATATTAAGAATCATTCCAATAGTTTGGAATTTACTCAGATTGTCTTTTTTGTTTTTAATTTTTTTTAAATAATTGCAGTATATGTAATGAAAATCTAATGATTTTTCAATATCAAACTTTAATTAGCTCATTGAAAAAAAATTATTATTTTATGGAGGTCTACATTCATCAAAAATATAATCTCGCAGATGTATCGTGTATATATAAAAACTGCAATATTGAAAATGTCGGCATATTTTCCCAATTTTTAAAATTTAATTTACATAAATAATATTTTTTTTCTTTTGGAACTTAATTGTTGTCGAAGGAGGAGAGGTGGGGGGGATATAAGATTTTAAAGTTGATTCTCAAAACTTGTGAAAAATAAATATCATTTTGAGAGTTATCCAGTTTTAAGAAAAGGCAATCTAAAAACGTTTTTTTGTAATTTCAAATATGTAATTTTTTATTTTATCCTTGATATAATAGAATCCATTGGAATATTATATATTGCTACTAATACAAAGCTCCAATAAATACCAGATTCGGGTAACGCTCCAATAAATTCAATTCTAGTAAGATGCACCAAGGTCGCAAATGGAATGTGAACGGCATGAAAAGAATTATGGTTTTTCTATGCCTATTCTTTGTATCACTGTTGCCTCCACCCTTCTTTAATTTTGGTTATTTGAATCGAATTCTATAAAATAGAGGCTCCATTGTCATATTTCTCTGGGTTCAATGTCAAGTTGATATTTCCTGCTATGTTATGCATATTATATCAAATTTATGCTAATCAATTTTTTATATCAGATTTTATTTATAGATCACCTTGGAATTAACGCGGAATATCACTTTACTACATTCTAGGAGTTTGATTCGAAGGAATGTTTAAAAAATATCCAATCAATTCAAGGAGATAAATTTTAAGGTCAAATGATTCTGCCAGTAAATGGAACAAAATATAAAAATTCAAATATATATCTTTATGAAAAACGCACGCACACATTTCATGCATAACCTCATGCATCATATATATGAACTTAACACCAAGGTTTAATGCAATATAGTTGAATTAACAATGACACAGAAAAGAAAACCTCTGAAAAGACAATTTCAAATTTACTCGGATTCTGTTAAAAAAAATTCTGTTCAAAAATTAAATAATAAAATAATTTTATAATTTTATCAAATTACAATGCATTATTAATTACAGCCAAAATCATAATCTAAAAAGTAAATACACATCTTTTATATGCCGACTAAAAAATTTCCAGAAAATAATTGTTGCTTTTAACATTCATCAGTTTTTTTTAATTACCAGATTGCTCGCAAATGCATTGGTCTGATAACAGGAATATAGTATCTTTAGCTTAAACCTTGAAGATTTCGTTTCCTTGCATTCAATTTATCAGGAAAACGTTGCTATATCACTAATAAGCTGGTTGAAATCCAAGCGATGCTTAAAAGACTTACAAGTTAAATACATAAAGACCAATGAATTCATTCCCAGGAAAATGATTCGAAGATATACAATTAGTTAGCTTTGAGGGGAAAAGACTAAAGATCAAATGCCCATTAACATCAACACAAAACAACTGACTTCGAAACAAGATGAAATTATATTAAGAGATAGGGCAGCAGTATTAAAAATGTGTACAATTAAATAATTTTAGGTCCCGCATGATTCGAAACAAAACTTTAATTATAAATACAAAAAAAAAATCTTCAAAAATTTTTATAAAAGAATACCTTTCATTAAAAAACACACACACATACACACAACACGCAAACTACGCCGAATCATAATAATTTAATTATTAGCAATAGAAAAATATAAGATAAAAAGTTAATAAAAATGAAAATAATCAGATTTTTACTTCAACAATGAAACCTATTAATGAAGAATAAGTTTAAAAAATGTTTGTTTAGTTTGTTAAAAATAGAAAATACAATGTCGCGTCTAAAACTTATCATTGAAATGATTATGCTTCGAATTTTGATATGTTGTAAAAACAATTTTTTGCATTGAAAATTTATTGCCAAAATGAGGTTTGTTTTTTAATTAGGTAAACTGCTACCAAACATTTCAAAAACGCCGTCTGGTCCGCCAAATTCCCCGCATTGGAAATGTACATTAGACAAATTTCAAAATTTTGCAATTCTTGCATGCGTCAATTCACATGTTTATCTTAAATATTAAAAAGGATTACACAAATCATTGGAAAAACTGTTATTGAATTTATTTATTTCATAGAAAATGACTACAAAGAATATCTTAGAAAGGAAAAATAATATATCACAGAGATATTGAAATCTCAGGTCTAATATAAAAATATTTATTAACTTTTTACAAAAATGCATTAAATATATCTTATAGAGAACGATTTTCATCATATGAAGAAAGGAACTCCTTGCGAAATTTGTCATTAATATTAAAAATAGATTTTTGTTTTATCTATATTTTCCAACAGCAGCAAATATTATTCATTAAGAAAACATCAAGTTAAAAAAAGTGTTGCTTACATTAATTTATCTATTATTACAATTATTAACCGAATCTAAGTAATTTTTTCATTTAAAATAAATTCATACAGTAAATTTAAAAATAAAATTATAACAACTTTCACTTAAAATTCCTTAAATTTCGATAACGAATGTAAAAAAACTTCATAGAATAATTAAATCTGTATAAAATAATTATTTCTGTAATTTTCTGATTACTTTCACTCGTGCTTTCTTCTGTGATGCTTTTTACAATAGCTGCTGTGCTCGAATGCCGTTTCACAATCTGGACATTTATAAGGCTTTTCTCCCGCGTACGTCCTCACCTGTTAAAATTGTTTCAATTCGGCTAAGAATGTAAAATAGTTCCATACAAGATTAAAAAAATTATTTTGGTACTTTACAAGTTGATTTCACTTATGCGCGCTCCTCTGATGCCTATTACAAATGCTCCTGGTCGTGAAAGCTTTTCCACAAAATGGACACTTGTAAGGCTTTTCTCCAGTGTGGGTATGAGCATGTGTTTTAAGAGTACCCTTTTGAGCGAAAGCTTCATTACAAATATCACATACAAAAGGCTTCTCTCCAGTGTGGGTACGAGCATGTGTATTAAGAGCACTCTTTTGAGTGAAAGCTTCATTACAAACATCACATACAAAAGGCTTTTTGCCAGTGTGAGTCCTAACATGATTCTTAAGAGTACCCTTTTGAGCAAAACCTTTATTGCAGACGTAGCACACGAAAGGTCTGTCACCGGTGTGGTTTTGATAATGTCTGTCGCGACTTACTTTGTGATTAAATTTTTTTCCGCATAGATCACATACATAAGGCTTTCCGCCCGTGTGGGTTATGTAATGTCGGTTGAGTCTTGATTTTTCAGAGAATTGTTTCTTGCATAAATCGCAAACAAAGGGCTTATAGCTAGTGCGTGTTCGATCATTCGTTTTAAGAGTATCTTTCTTACTGATGTTCTTAGGAAATTTCTTCATAGAATAATTAAATCTGTATAAAATAATTATTTCTGCAATTTTCTGATTACTTTCACTCGTGCTTTCTTCTGTGATGCTTTTTACAATCGCTGCTGTGCTCGAATGCCGTTTCACAATCTGGACGATTATAAGTCTTTTCTCCCGCGTGCGTCCTCACATGTTAAAATTGTTTCAATTCGGCTAAATTCGGAATGTAAAATAGTTCCATACAAGATTAAAAAAATTATTTTGGTAGTTTACAAGTTGATTTCACTTATGCGCGCTCCTCTGATGCCTATTACAATATCTGCTGGTCGTGAAAGCTTTTCCACAAAATGGACACTTGTAAGGCTTTTCTCCAGTGTGGGTATGAGCATGTGTTTTAAGAGTACCCTTTCGAGGGAAAGTTTCATTGCAAACATCACATACAAAAGGCTTTTCTCCAGTGTGGGTACGAGCATGTGTTTTAAGAGTACCTTTTTGAGCGAAAGCTTCATTACAAACATCACATACAAAAGGCTTTTCGCCTGTGTGAGTCCTAACATGATTCTTAAGAGTACCCTTTTGAGCAAAACCTTTATTGCAGACGTAGCACACGAAAGGTCTGTCACCGGTGTGGTTTTGATAATGTCTGTCGCGACTTACTTTGTGATTAAATTTTTTTCCGCATATATTACATACATAAGGCATTTCGCCCGAGTGGGTTATGAAATGTCGGTTGATTTTTGATTTTTCAGAGAACTGTTTCTTGCATATATCGCAAACAAAGCGCTTATAGCTAGTGTGTGTTCGATCATTCGTTTTAGGAGTATCTTTCTTACTGATGTTCTTTGGAAATTTCTTCTTACCAGAGAAGATTCCAGAAGGACCAGCCACAGCACTGTCATCCCCCTTGGTAGAGATAGGTACCTTCAAGTCGGTAGTCCTTTTCTTCTTATTATTGTGACCTTGAGAGTGCACCTCAGGTGAAATATTTTTATGATTTACACACTCTGATAGACTCTTCAAAATCAGATTCTCATTTCCAGAAATATTTTTACTATCCGAATGAGCTATTTTGACGACACATTCTAGAGAATCAATAAAATTATTTTTATCGTCATTCAAAGTTTGCCATTTGCTACTTTCAAGACACGTTTTATATTCTTCATCAGTTGTTGCACAGATCAGGTCTGATGCACTTTGATTTTGTATCTCAACACCACTTGATCCGACTTGAACTGTCGTTTTTTCATAAGCTTCACGATTTTCGATTTCCGGTCTATCAGCAGATTCAAAGTTTTCTAAAGAAACTGTAAAAGTTGCGTTTTCTTTGACTTGCACTTCCGTCGCCTGAGCATCTGTGGGATTAAAACAAGAAATATCGCAAAGATCATTTAGTTCTGAATTGTCGGAGCACTCTGCAGAAATCCTGTACTTGTTTACTTTTGTAGGAAGAGGCTTAAATTCTTCATTATGTTGATACAGCGATAAATCGATGAGCCCAGATTCTTTATTTTCATTTTGTCGGAAAGATTGATTTAAATACAGAGAATTCTCATTCGAATTTTCCGTACATTTGTCTTTCGTTTCTTCATTATTTTCATCTGAATTTCCTGTCGTTGGCAATGAATACACGTTGTCATCATTCTTATAAAATAAGCAAGGATTATTCTCACCGTAAGTCAGAACTTTGTGACAAATTTGACACAAGTATCGAGCCATTAAATTCCAACAAAAATAAATTTCGGACTTATCAATTTTTTAAAAATGATTCTTAAATAGATGAAAAACGTAGATTTTCTTTTCTTCTATAGTTTAATGCTGTAAGCGTTGTTGATGAGATTTACATTTGGTACTTACGGTTACAGTTAAAGTAGATTCAACGATGAATAAATTATGAATGTTTCATTTATTAAATAACGTGCTAGAGCCCTTTGCCCTAAATTCAAATATTCAATGTCTAATATTTAAAATCCACATTTGCTTCATGTGTTTATTTGTGATATCCTTTCATTTATCTTAATCTGGATAGCAACTGAGTTAAAAAAAAATAAAGATTATGATCTAGAATGCCTATTACTGTCGCAGAGATAGCATAGAAACCTGGATAATGGGTGATTGTGTTTAACCTGAATTCCACGATTGATTCGAAGTTATTACTTTGAGTGTATCTTGATCTTTCATTTCAACAATCAAAACTTATGTCAGACAAAATATATCTGTCTATGAAAGAAGGTATTATAAAGAAAATAAAAAGCATGAATCATATTTTAAAATAGAAATATACTGTCCATAAAATAAAAATTTACCTTAAACCAACTTTTACCAGAATCTTTTCTATGACTTTCCCTCTTAATGTACTCGCAAATAGGAAAGGATTTAAAATTCCACGAAATTCTGTTAATTGATATTTTAATAACATTTTACGATAAAATCAATTTAGTTTTTTTTTCCCTTTTTCTCATAATTATTGCAAAAGATTTGGTTTGTATTTATTTTGAGTGAATAAAAATGAATCAGATTTTAAAATAGAATTATACTGTCCATAAAATAAAAATTTACCTTAAACCAACTTTTACCAGAATATTTTCTATGACTTTCCCTCTTAATGTACTCGCAAATAGGAAAGGATTTAAAATTCCACGAAATTCGGTTAATTGATATTTTAATAACATTTTACGATAAAATCAATTTAGTTTTTTTCCATTTTTCTCATAATTATTGCAAAAGATTTGGTTTGTATTTATTTTGAGTGAATAAAAATGAATCAGATTTTAAAATAGAATTATACTGTCCATAAAATAAAAATTTACCCTAAAAAAACTTTTACCAGAATCTTTTCTATGATTTTCCCTCTTAAAGTACTCGCAGATAGGAAATGATTTTAAATTCCACGAAATTCTGTTAATTGATATTTTAATAACATTTTATAATAAAATCAATTTAGTTTTTTTTTTTTTTTCTTTTTCTCATAATTATTGCAAAAGATTTTTTTTTGTATTTATATTGAGAGAATAAAAATATAATCGCATGTAATTTCATAGTCATTTGCTTATAACTTGTAATTCTGTTATCATATTATATATAAAAGACTCTTTTAGAATGGAAAGTATAATATCAGTAAAATGAAAATCGAACTTTTTTTATTTCTTTAATCCTATCATTTTTGACCGGTTGATCTTTTCTATTTCAAAGCGTTCTCAAACATACTTTTAATGCTCATTAAGGTCTACTCAAGTGCCTGCTTCTTTGTTAGACCATAATCTGAAATTAGGATTTCCTTTCAAAATAGACCTAGTTTTTGTTTAAAGTCCGGCATTATTGCATGAAAGTTTAAACATCAAGCCTATTCAGATTTTGTTCTCTGTTCTGCTTTTTAATTTTAAATTTTATAAATTAAATGAATTCTGTATTTAAAAGAGCGCATAAATGCATGGTGGTGGGAAATTTTGATTTTATATAATCTTATCTACAAGTGGATCAATATTCAGCATGTAAAATATTATATAGCATAAAAGAGAAATGACAGTGTAAAGTATGGAAAGATAGGACGCTGTTAGATGAGGTTATTGCGATAGTTGGTTAATTTTCTAATGTCAAACAAAACTTAATTTACAGTTTGAAAATGATGAGATGGTATTAATAGCAAAAATGTCCTCCATTATTTCAAATGTTCAATGAATCACAATGCTACTTTCGAATTTATCATAAAGTGTTATCATAAATTTCTAAATTCTTTAGTTTACCATACAAATTTGCATATATATGTATATAGATAAAAATATACAATTTGTGAATAAATCCTTTAACTTGTTAACTGTCTATCAATTGCCAAGTATCAGACAATACAAGAGATGAATGTATTTCTTTTCAAAAACCCTCTCAGTTTTTCAATACGAGCAAGGAGATAACAGTTAAAGATCTGGAGTCTATCTATTCCAAGAAAAACGGCAGCACATGGGCAGATCCATCAGTTTCTGCAGAAGTACTGCCATTTGTTATACAGTCTGATACTTTAATAACGTCATTAAAGAGTTCCTTCATTCCCGGGCAAAAATCGGTATTGAGGGCTTTCTAATTTTTTCGTGAAGCACTTTTGTTATTCTAACCAATTCTTTTAGTAGCACATTCGAGTGAATACGTAAAAGACTTCTTATTATCATTAAAACATGAAATATACTCTCTTCAAATGACATTTCATAATTATCTCTCACTGTGCCATGTAATAAACTGGAAGCAGATTCTCTTTGTTTCAGTTCATGAACATGATGACTGATGCACCAATTTTAACCCCGGGAAGACCACTTTCATTTATGCATTTTGGTTTAATGAACTTTGAAGATGCTTTTAACGCTTTATTTTCTTTAGAATGATTTTCACTTTCTTGAATATTTCAGACTGAACCTGAGAATTGAAGTATTATTCCGATTCGCGCATTCTGAATTGTTTGTTTAGAAGTAACTACACAATTTTCGTGTATTTTCCGAGGCAAGCTTAAATGAGGGGTGTTTTTTTTCAGTTGGCAATAAATATATTAGTTCAGATGGGACACTTCCGTTTCATAGAAATCATGCACATAATATTCCTGAAGTGTCAATCTCATTTCCTGCAAATATGTTTTTTTTTTGCTTATTATTATTATTGCTTCAGATTCTCCTAGCTCTGGTGATGAACTGCAACAATGATGAATATCACAGTAATTCACTGTTCCATTTCACTTTTTGATCCACTTTTTTGAACAAAGTACCCATTAATCAAAAATATAAATAAATATATAAAACTTCACAAAGAGGTGCAATCAAGAATTCGGTTTCTTCTGATAGTTAATCCTTTACATATTGCAACTGATTAAAAATTAAATTCCTGTCTCTTTCTATGGTTAAAATTGATTTATTCTCTAAATAATTTTTGAGATCATTCGATCCATAATGAACCTTCTCACTAAAATCTTAGCACCTGACAATGATATTATAATAATTTCTAAAATCTGAAGTCAGAAATCCTCTTAAGTAAATCCCAGAGAAGTGTTTTGAATCATCTTAGTTCCAAAATCGATTTGGTGTTAAAAATTAATGATCCGCGTTTTTTTAATAGTAATAATTTAGAAACACATTTCATAATTACATAACGTTTTCCTGTCTCTCTTTCTTTCTTAATTTGAGAATATTTTGATTATTCATTTAAACCTTATCATGTTCCAAATCAAGACATTTGCAGTTAAAACAATATCAAGAAATTGACCTTCTTAGAAAAAGCAGAGAAACGAACATGATTGTAACAAAACTGCATATTGTATACACTAGAACAACTTACCGATATTTGCTAATTTCCTGCATACACATAAGTAAATGCTCATTATGTACTTTATTCTTTCTTGAAAAATGCTCATTTTTCAAATTCAGAGATTGTTTTAACGAAATATTGTTAACCTTTTAACATTGGTTGCAACGTGTGTTTGCAAACTAATGGTTAAAAAAAGTAAAAGGTAAACAAAAAGTTAAAAGTGGCAATTAACCAACTTTTACTTTTTTTCACAGTCATTGGATTCAATTAATTATTTTCATCAATTACGTGCATTTTTATCATGCTTTTTAAACATCTTTTCAGATTTTATTACTTTGTAATTTTATTCTTTCCGCAGCTTCTAATCATTGAATCAACTGTACATTAAACATATACGAACTGGGCCTTAAGTCAGGCGCAATATGGTCGAAAGAAGGAATTTGATCATTAATCCACAAACCAATGGGGGCCGCGGTGGCCTGGTAGTAATGTCTCGGCTTCGGAACCGGAGGGTTTCAGGTTCGAGACCCGATTCCACCGAAGAACCGTCGTGTAAGGGGGTCTGTTGCACGTTAAATCCGTCATGACCAAACGTCCTCCTGCTGGTCTGGTGTGGTGTGGAGAGGGGGGGGGGCAGCTCAGGTGTCGTCAACTGACCGTGGTTCAAAATTACGAGGTCAGTTCTAAAATAGCCCTAGAGTTGCTTCAAACGGGACGTTAATATAACTAAACTGAACTAAACTACAAACCAATGGAGCAACCTATAGAGTGTATTAACTTTTGATTATAAAATAAGGTGGTTATTTTTAGAATAACATGATTTAAAGTAAAAGCAGAATTATGTGTGTATAAAAAATATAAATATTTTTATCATTTTATTCGAAGAACATTTCTGTGCATTCTTCTTCAATTGTATTATCAATGTACATAATATATCTTATAATGCAAACAGTTTTTCAAAAAAAGCAGATTTTACATTAAATTATATAAGATCAAGTTAGAACTCGTCATATTTCAGGATTAGAATCGTAAAATGAGATGCAATTTTATTTCTTTATGTAAATTGCAGATGCAATTTTATTTCTTTATGTAAATTGCATAAAAATAGTTTCTATCGTTTATTTTAATACTTTTTGAAGCCATCTCTGATGCAATCCTCATCTTTCAATCAGTTCAGAATGAACGATGTCCGCCAAATTTTATCTACTTAAAAATGAGTTGCTACCTTAACTTCACTTAAGCATTCATCAAAATTATTCAAATTTTGTCAAGTTTATTCAGATTTTGTCAAGTTTATTCAGATTTTGTCAATTAATATTCCAAAGACACACCTAATTGAGAATTGTGGGACATAAATTGATCTCATGGTAAAAATTGAAATGTGTCTACAAATAGCCGAAAAATGGCAAGGAATGTATGTGAATTTGATATGCAAGTTGGCAACATGCTTACTGATCATAACTCAGAATGCTGTTTTACCACCATATGAAAATTTCTTCTAGTGTTGACCAGATTAAAAAGGGGAAGTTCAAAATTTCCACACTGTTCTGTTCCTTGTATGCTGTTGCTAACAAAAGCATTGCACATTCTAGGCTAAGCGGAAGAGATTTCTCAAATGTGATTAATAATAATTCATCAAATATAATTACCCTGCGTTCAACAATTATTATTATTATTATTAATTATTTAAGAGCTGAAAAGTCAAACTTCCTCTTAATCAACGTGATCACCAAAATTTCATATTTAGTAAAAATATTTAATTTCAGAACCAGAGGAACTATAATTATATATAATGTAAACTTATTGATGTAACTTCTGTGTTTACATGTGCTATAATTGCTCGAATGTAGTTTAAGCCTTTTTTTTTGTATTTGGAGTTGAATGAGAAAAACAAATGTATGTGTAGAATCATCTTAGTTTGTATCATCTGCAATTCCCGTTTTCAACATATTTTAGACTGGCGTAGTACGATTTACTGATTATAAAGTAGGATTGCGTAATGGTTTGTAAGCGCTGAGATGTGGTTATTTTAATCTCGTAGTCAGAATTTAAGTCCTATCTGCAAAAAGTAGCAAAAAGCTACATCATGAAAATTGTATAGACCATTTTTTAACAAATCCTTCATCACTTTAAATTGTGTGTTCCATCTACGTGTTCATGTATGCGGGGATTTAATACACAAACCGGCATCATACTAATTAACTGAAAACTTGAGACGTGGTTTTGACCAATAAATTCGTGACCTTTCTAAAGTGTTCGCCCCGTCAGTCAGAGGAAAGATCTTCAAAATGTAAAGACTGTTCTGCTCATTAAACATCGTAGTTAGTCCCAAAACGTGTCATATTCTGAAAATTGAATTCAGAATTGGCTCGCAGGTTATTTCTTTCGGTAAATAATGTATTAATATTACGGAATATGATGGTAAAAAGAAATAGGTTTAGTTTTCACGTGTTTTTTGGGGGGTTTTTATCTGAAGAAAGAACAATTCTTGTCTAAATCGCACAATGAAAAAGGAAGAATAAAAAAACGGTTTGCAGGAGCGTTTTCAGAACTACACTTAAAGAGATAATTGTAGAGCAAAAATAATAAAAAAATAACCTGAAGTAAAATCCAGACTACAAAAATATCATATCAGTATTAAACAGGTATCGCGTAGGATTGTCTCATGCTTTATAATTTTATAAATTTATATCCCCTTTGTATCTTATTGCATGTTTTTATAATTTTTTTTTTTCTGTTTTAGTTCATTAAATTAGATTTCAATTCACAAAGGAAGTTTCAAACTTTCCACCAAATTATTACACATTTCATCGTACCGTCTTAAATGCATCAAACTTAAAAAAAAAATGAATCGTTTAAAATAATCGGTCGAAAACAGGTTTAAAAAACTACTTAAAAAACGATGTACTTAAAACTATAAGCATATACAAAAAAATATATAACTAACACAAATACAATTTAATTACAAAAGCATGCAACTAACCTAAAAATAATTGAAATAATTGAAAACAGGTTAAAAAAATCTACTTAAAAAACGATGTAGTTAAAACTATAAGCATATACAAAAAATATATAACTAACATAAATACAATTTACTTACAAAAGCATGCAACTAACCTAAAAATAATTTAAATCATCCGTTGATAACGGTTGTCATGGCAACAATCAGAATGCGCATGCATGAATTTTCTTCGTCAGCTCCGGTAACGCAAATGCGTGAATATTTCTACGCCAGTTGGGGTAACGCTATGCAGATTATACCTTTTTAATTTCCTTTAATCTGTGTTATTTTAATTCAAAAGTACTTCAGAATGAATCTGAAACATGGATTAATTAACAATGTTTAATTTTAAATGCATCAAACATTAAGAAAATAAACAGAATCGTTTGAAATAATCCGCCGAAAAATATTAATCCTAGCTTCATTACTGTTGGGAGAAAAAAAAAATTGAAGCCTTACTCATTTGGCGGTGGGAAAAATGGAAGATTTTTTTGGCGGAAAAGTTGGCGGTGGGGAAAATGGAAGATTTTTTTGGCGGGAAAGTTCGTTTTTAATTAATAATTAAAATTTTAATTAAAATTTCAAAAAAAGGGACCCCAGGTGCACATTCCCGACCTATAAGGTATACATGTACCAAATTTGATAGCTGTATGTCAAATGACCGGGCCTGTAGAGCGCCAACACACACACACACATTGAGCTTTATTATAAGTATAGATTAAAAAACTTGAATATGACCTCTTTTAAAATAGGGTAGGAACGAATGCTGTTTATAAAAAATATACCAATCCAAATATACAGTGGGTCCTAAAATTGAGTATGCACTATACTCTTTCTTCTTTAATTTTATTCTTTTTGATCTTAACAAACCTTTTATAGCTAATATTTATAAGAGCGACTAAATATACATTTGCAAAAGTATTAGGCTAAAAAACAAAACGGAGGAATCAATAATATTTTTATTACAGTAATTTTTATGTCAAAATTACAAATTCCAAAGTCACAAAATTGAGCATACACTTTATAAAATAGGCGACTTGACTACTATTATTTATTTTCAAATGAATAAGTAAAATAGTTTTGTTACTTTCATTGGCAATCATTGATTTCCAAGAGAAAACAAACGTTTTGGTTATCATAATGAGCTCCAAAACAGAAACAAATGTTGAAATTCGGAAACTTGTTATTCGATTGTATGAAGATGGTAAATCTCTACGAGAAATTGCAAGGGAAATTCAACGCAGTCAAAGATGCGTTCAAAAAATTATTCAGAAGTATAAAATGTATAGCCAAATTGTTAATAAACCTGGAAGAGGAAGAAAAGAAATCCTCAGTGTCACGACCAAGAGAAGAGTTATTCGAGAGGTAGCAAACAATTCTAAGGTGAATGCTACAAAAATTGCTACATTTACTTCAAAAACAATTGGAAAGTGTGTTTCTGCAGAAACAATTCGAAGAGCAGATTACTCTTATAATGGTCGCGTTGCCGGAACAAAAACATTTATTTCCAAAGTAAATGGAGAGAAAAAACTTTCATTTGCGAAAAGTTATATTTCAAAACCTTCGGACTTCTGGAATCAAGTAATATTCAGTGACGAAGTAAGTTCAATGTTTTTGGTAGATGTTATGTGTGGAGAAAGCCCAATTCTGAACTTCTTAAAAATACCAATGCTTCTGTCAAGCATGGAGAGCTGCATTTCGTTTAAAATGATGTGTATACAAGCCTCATATCCGGGCACAATTTTGTCGAAAAACTCATTTCCTTCGTTTTAGTAGTGTTGCAGATATTCAAAACGCTTTTTTTCATGTTGTTCCATCAATAGACGAGACACCCAGCGAACATAAACTTAATGAAATTTAAGCTGATTGGCAGTAATTTTATGCACACATCCATGAGAAATTTCTTGCTCATTTGATATTTCCTCTATTGTTATACATCTGTTTGCAAGAATATATTCATTTACGCCAGCAGCGATTTCAGAATTTGTCGCAGTTGATGCTCTTCCTTCGCGATCAAAGTCTTCAATATTTGCACATCTGTGGCTGCACAACATTCTCACCACTACTTTTATCAAACCCATATTGTATCATACCTTGTTTAATAAAATTAATCTTGACGTGATGTTTAGCTTAGCTCAGCTCAGTGTGTCTTGCGTGACTGGTTACCTCAACCATCTATATTGGTGACCCGGACTTGATGGCCAAGACATGCTTGTCTTCTCTGAATAGTTAACTCAACCATATATTGTGGTGACACGGGACGTAATGGGTAGTTTGTTCAAACTCACTTGTCGTGTACAACCACATTCCAGTCCATTCACGAACATGTGGCATTACTTCGCGATAATTTGGCTTGACTCTGAATTTCTATTGTATACTTCATGCAACTAACGATAAAATAGGTGTAGTTACACCTTACCACCGACAGAAAAGAGTTTGAGTAGGCATTTCCAATTTAGACGACACTTCAAACTGTCGGGACATTATTACGACTGATTATCAGAAAATCTAAAATTGCTTCATGAAAACGGCTACTTCGCACAATATAGATAAATATCTGAGGGTTGCCACATAGTTAAATCAAAATAGCCTCTGACTCAAAATTTTTGCGAAGTAATGCAACTAATTTCCCTAAATAATAAAATTACAGAGTTATTCATTTTCTTGCTGATGATTGTACTAAAGTGGCTTAAAAGTATTATCAAAAATAAAAAAAGTATTAGTAAGAGTTAGACTCCGACTTTTAATGCATTTCAAATGCGATGAAAGCAGATTAACTCCATTGGGCACAATTTCTTTTAATTCGAATTTTAAAATGCTTTTATTACATTTTTTCTTTCGAATTATTTATCTATTATTATTGTTTTGCTCTGTGTGTCTTTTATCTGTTTCTAAATGCTTTATGTACTTTTGATTTTGTTTCTTCCTTTCAATTAGTGTTGTCATTTTGTTATTGTAATAATAAAATTCGCCTCCATCCACCCAAATTAGAGGAGAGTCTTTAAGCTCTAAAAATGGTATATTATGGGGGTGGGCTGTGTTGTAATGTAGCTCCTATTGGAAAAATGATCATGGTTTGATACAGTTAAGCCTTTATTGTAAGAGGGGTGGGGGCATGTGGTACTACTACAGTAGTACCACATGCCCCCACCCCTCGAACGGAAGTCATGTTTCCGTTGAATCTCTGTTGAGTTTTAAACAGTAAAGAGGAAGAGGAGGTCTGTGTGTAAATTCCATGTAAACTCAACGCTGACGCAGAACCGGAAATAAAATAATATTTCATCAAGAAACTGTACAATGCTGTCTTTAGACATCGCTTAGCGCCAAACCAGAAGTCATCGCATTAATCGGCTAGCTTAATACCAGACAACTAATAATAGTTTTATATACTGAAATTCCCGGGAGCATGGAATTTTTGAAGTTTGAACAGTTTACGTGTCCGTAAGATTGCTTCTGTTTGAAATTCGCATCAAAGAAAAAAAACAGTAAATATTTTAATGGATTCTGAAAAGATGAAGTTCAATTACCCAAATCATGGCAACGAATTCTGCTGAAAAAATGAAGGTTATTGAAAGTAAAGAAAGTAAGACAATATCTATGCTGGGATTCTGATCCTAGATTCTTTCGCTGAAGGCAAATCTATACAAAAAGCGAGAGACTAAAACGACTGAATTCAGCCGAATTCCATCTTTGGAAAGCGATCGCGAACGAAGCTCTCTGAGCACCATTGAATTGTAATTTCTTCAGTGATTTGCTGCTTATGTTAATGTTATTATTTCCTTCAAGCGCTGTTTTTGTGTCAGTTTCCGCTGTGTTTTGCTTACAGAATTTCTTCTTTCTCTTGTGGAATAATGTGTAACTGTTCAAGTACGACTTTTCAACTTATTCTTTCGGACGCACTTTACTTTGCATTTTTGATTTACTTGAGAATTGCATACGTTGTTGAGAAGAAAGAGAAATATTTCTAATCTAAGTTTACATGTCAGAAAAAGTCTTACATCACACGCTCTTGTTTTTCGATTTCTAATTATCTTTCAGAATGATAATAATAATTTGTCGTAAATGATAGTAATAATAATAATAATATAAAAGTAATAATAATAATTTCTGCATATAATTGGTATTCGGTTTTGATAATTGTTAAGATACTTCCAAATGCAATGACTACAGTTTAATTCCTTCTCAGTGTATCTAAAACTAGCATTATTGTTGTGTTGTTGAGACTTACGACACTTTACAAGCCAGCTGACAGTTATATGCTAGCGATTTAAGCATAGTGAGCTAGCGATTTCAGTATAGTTCTTGTTTTTTCAGTGACGCCAACTAGGGTCAAGAGTACGACTTAGCTATTCATGCGTCAGTACCGTTTTTACGGGCGGACTTCATTCAGGCATTCCATTCACTTACCCACAGATCACAATTTAGATCTGAATCAGAGAACGATCACCTCTCAACCAGTGTATTACTCTAGGTATGGAGGACTTTTTGACCACGACAGATTTATACAAGCACCAGCCACCACACACACACACGGAGAGTCTGCGGCCGGCGTGGTCCGAACTCACAATCTAAACGATGCGCATCGAACGCCTTACCAAAGAGGTTATCCCGGTACGTAAGCATTGTAGTTTCTGCATAGGAAGCTTATTTATTGATTATCGTTAAAGAAAAAAAAATTAACTCTTTTATTAAAATATAATTATTTTTTCTATTTCAATACATTTTTTTTTTTTGATCTGCAATATATTATAAAATAACATTAAAGATGTACATAGATATAGATGCCTTGCAAATTTCACATATTGCGGATTCAGATTAGTTTGGTTTCACTTTTATCTCCACGGATGCCAAATTTTTATAGTCATTGGCCCCTTTCCACCAGTAAACGTACTGTGTGCCACTCATGCCTAATTTATAGATACCGTTTAAATTAGTATAGTAGGAATTTCCATGCCACCATCCTGATTGATATTGCTTAGATTTCCCACTCACATCTTTATCTTTCGTGGAAAAATCATATTGATTATGCTTTCCCATTGCGTCAGCTAGAAGTGAAAAAAGAAAATAGAGATATGAAATAAATTTTTTAGCTCAAATTTCTATTAAAAATAATAAAACTTTGTAGTATTTGGTTATCTAAAAATCTTGGATCTAGAATTTAGAACATTTGAAGTTCGAAATTTAATTTTTTTTTTAATTCATTGTTTCTGATATAATCTATGTTTTCATGTCTTAATTATAGCAATATTTATATAATGTCGTTGTGCAGCGTGTCGACGTCTTTTTAAAGCTGATACAAGATGAATGCCTTCGTTTATTCTATCATTACAAACATTTATATCACATAACCTATATACCAATATTTTGTCAAGAATTGAGCATATTTATTAATCTAGCTTTAAAATATTGTCAATGATTTAAAGTAAGTACTTTTATTTTGAATTATTAAAATTATAAAATAGTTATAATTAAATTCATTGCAAAACTTTCATTTCAGCTATTTTCATTACAATTACTCATTTTTAATTGCTTATTTCCTTTTATACAGAAACGTTTCCATAAATATATCAATACATATCTATTGAAAAATATTTTTAAGATCAAGAATTTCTTTTCAATCTAGTGAATGTAAAATCTCCTGGAAAAAAATATGAAAGTTTTTATATTACGAAATTAAAAATAAAAGCTCTTTGAGTCATCAACATTTTCCCGCAACTTAAATAGCTCCTACATGATACTTTTATTTTTTTATAACTCGTTTTTATTATCAAATATATCCGATAATATATAATGAAGCCATGAAGCAAAGGATTTAGTCTGCGATTAATTATTAGAAAGATGAAAACTTTTAAAGAAGTTTCTTTTCGTAAGAAGAAAGAAAGGAATATTTTCACCAATTTTCTGATGACATTGTAGACGAAAAAATGTTTCAATAGTCTTCAAACTTTTTCGACAATTTTGTGTTTTTCGCCATTAATTTACAAAATTATATATATATATATATATATATATATATATATATAACCAAAATTAGAAATAAATATTAAGTTAACAGCCAAAGAATCAAAAAGAAAGATTAAATGAATCCGGCCCGAAGACTTTCTCAAGGGTCACCCTCAGGCAAGGATTCAAACCAGGGATTTTTTCTGTGAGGGGTCTGACTTTCGTCCAACAAACTGACCCCTCGTGACCCAAAAATCCCAGAAAATTGAGGTTTTGGAGATAAATTAGTGTCACAAGATTAAAACAAGTAAAAACACTAGCAAAAAAACAATCCAAAAAAGACCACAGCAAATCAAACCACAAAATACATGAAAATAGAACCAAAAAAGTAATATAAACACAAGGCAAAATACTTACAAATTGAAAGTACAATTCTGAAGAAAACTACTTGAGGTTAAGACGTGCTATTGTAGATGCATTTCGTTACACTAAACTAAAATTTAATTTTTCCACGTTTAAAGCTATATCCGCCTATCACGTTTCGTCATAATGCATCGTCATCCAACTTGAAGCGCCATCTATTGAATTAAAACTCAAAGCTAACAAACCGGAGGAAGTCAGAAATTAAACAGACCCTCTCTTATCAAAACTTCTATATTGCAAAAGTTTTTGGGAAATTCGTTAATAGTTAAATTTTTAATGAGATTGTTTGTTGCTAAAATATAAGAACTTTTATTATTGCAAATTTTTTTAATCCTGTTAAATTGTGAAAATATCAAATTTTTGAAAATTTTAGAGTTTAAATTAGAATGGTAGTTACTAAGTTTAATTATTTTAAAGTTAAATTCATCCCTTTTATCATAAATACCTATCAAAGTTTTTCCATTATCAATTTCTATATTTAAATCTAAATAGTTAGCTTTAAGTTGATTTTCGTTTGTTTGAGTTAAAACTAATTCTTTTGGGTAACAATTAATAATATCATTAGGATTATCCACATTTAACAAAATTAAGTCATCAATATATCTCCAGCCTATTATTAAGTTAAGTTTAATTATTTCTTTTTCATAATAATGTAGGAAAATATTGGTTAACGCACTTGAAAAAGCTGTTCCCATTGGAATTCCTTTTTCTTGTTTATAAAAATTTATTCCGTTAAAAACATAGTTTTCTTTAATATTAAATTTACATAACTCTAACCAATTAGTTTTTGTAATAATATCTCTATTTAAATATTCCTCATATATATTAGTACAGACATCTATCAACTTTTCATGAGGTAGATTAGTGTATAAATTTTCAAAATCATAAGTATTAAGCTTATTAATATTGTTATCTTTTAGAAAGTCCAAAATATCTTTGTTACTATTGATAATAAAATTATCTTCCTCTTTAATTTTATTTAGGACAATTTTTAAGTATTTAAAGAAATGTTTTCCTGTATAGTAATTGTAACTGCCGGTGCTACAAGTTACGAATCTAAAATTTATTGGTTTTTTATGAAATTTTATTGTTGGGAAGAGGTAAGGGTAGTTTAAAGAGCAAGTTTTGATTTTAATTTTTTTAGCGAAAGCTACCATCCTTTTATCCAATTCTTTTTTCCCGGTGTTAATTAATTTGTAAGTTGAATTAGAGTTATATTCATTAGTTAGAAGTTCTTTATAATAATATTTACAAATTAAACCGAAATTATTTGCCGATTTATCTATTACTGTAATAACAAACCTCTCTTTTAAATTTTTTATTTCTTTTTTCAAAGCTTTGTTGAAATAAATTCCTCGTTCTTTAGTTCTAACGTTGTCTGCATTAAATTTTGTTTTAATGTCTTCTAAAATCCTTACTTTCCATTCTCTGAAACCTTCTGGGGGCCAATGGTATTTCCTAGAGAATTTGGAAATAAAAATATCCAAATCTTGTCCTATAGAAATTAAGATTTTTTTAATGTTAACTTTTTTTCTTAATCTAAATTTCGTGCCCCTTTCCATTAAATCTCTTAAAGAGTTAGAATCTATAATTTTCAAATTCCCTGTTATAATATGTCCTTTGTCAGCATCTATATAATCTTTATAAATATCTTTGTTACAGTTACAGTCTGTCTTGTCTATCTTATTTAAATTTTTGCTATAGTAATTGTAGTTACAGATTCTTTTTCTTAAAGTTGCTGAATAACTAAATGCTATTGAAGCTATTGCATTATCCTTTAAAGGAAAAAAATTCTTTATTGTTGTGCATAACTTTAGGTTTTCGAAGCAAATATCCAAAAATCTCACTACACAGTATTCTTTATTTAAATTACTTTTAGTTTTAAATAGTAAATCGTTTTTTCCTATATTAAGCTTGAATTTTATAAGATCTAGAATTATGAATTTAGTGAATGAATTTTCAAACCTTAAATCTTCAAATTTGTTATTAATAAACCATCTAATTTTATTTTTCCTAAGGCCAAATAGATATTTCTTAATTTTAAGAATATTTTCATTATTATGTTCCAAATTACACAAATTCTGAAATTCCTCAGTTACTATATCAGAAATGCCGCCTCTACCTTTTCCTCTCTTAAATCTTTTACTTTTGTTTTCATTATCTAGAAAGTCTCTAAAGATGTTAAGTTTGTTATAAATACAAATGTTATCCAAATCCCCGTAACCTTCTCCATTTAATTTGCTATTGAGTCCATAAGGAAACAAAGTTTTTAAATTACATATATAAATATTTTCCAAGTCTAATCTTTTGTTTAAATCAAAAATATTATCTTCCAGAATGTAAATATTAATGTTTTCAAAATTATGACATTGGAAGTGTAGTAGCTCATAATCAAAGGACTCATTTTTACTAAAGTTTTTAATAGCAGATCTGTGGCCATTTATTCGTTTATTTAGTTCAGTACTGGTTTGTCCTATGTAATTCAAATTACATTCTTTGCAATTTAATAAACAGATAAGATTTTTATTTTTACAGAACTATTCTAGATTTGAAATTTCGTTATTAATTTGTTTTTTATTAGCAAGTAGACAAGTAGACAAGTTTAAATCTTTTTAAACAAAACAGTTGTGCAAGTAACTTTTTGTCCATGGATGCTCCAAGCACAAAGCTATCCACAGTGCCCCTTGGTAAAGCGCGCGACGGGCCATGCGCTATGAGAAAATCTTTTATTGACCTTTGCATAATTTATTTTAATGGTACCTGAAAGAAAAAAACTCTCTTTGCCTCAACAAACCGGAAATCTCGAATCAAATCCAAAAAGGGAGAATTTTTATTTTTAAAGGATGCATTTAGTGGAAAAGCGCAAATGCAGCTTAATTCCAACCAGATACAAGAATAAGAAAACTATCAATCCATAAATAAACAATGTGCAAATTATATAGGTGTTTTGCACATTGTTTATTTATGGATTGATAGTTTTCTTATATATATATGTATATATATTATATTTAAATTTTTAATTTAAACCAAATTAATTTCCAAAGCTAAATCTCAATTTTGCCCATTGTAAAATATTCTCTTATTTCTTGATCTCATTCCCTGTATGAAGCTGTGTAAAAATTACTAGGCAATCAGTTCTACGTATCAAGTGAAAGTGATACTTCCATTGCCCTACTCAAAGGAATAAAACATACTGAATTGGCGCGTGGCCGAAACTCCCATGATATATAAGACTAGTGATCATTTATTTCGAGCTCTTTCTTACTTCTTCTTTTGTGAACCGCTGCGCCTTCTTGTAAATAAATCATACCTGTCTCCCGGGAGAGAATAAAACGAAATTAAAAATACAAAGTCTCTTCACTGCTTGTCAAATCTGCATTCTGCTTCAAATTTTTAAGGACAGCTAGATGGTATATAAATTCAAGTTAAATCTTTATTATTGCTCATTTTCATTTACTACCAGTTGTTTTAACAACTTAAAAAGCTTATATTGAAAACGTCCACGTTAGTAATTAATTTTTTGCCGAAGAAATATGGCTGAAGGTAAATAGTTATCAGATCTTGAAAAAGGCTAAATAAAAGCTTATTACAACGAAAAAAAGTCTTTCAGAAATATTGCAGCCCTCATAAAACGTTCTGTGGAAAATTATGTGAAGCAGTTAAATGGGAAATCAACTGCCCTTCAAAAGCGAGGACCTAAGTCAAAGCTCGATTCACGTACTCGCAGGAGAATTATTCAGAAATGTGTAAATGGAAAATCATCAGTACGAAAAGTAACAAAAGAATTGAAACTGGGATGTTCTTACACTACTGTTTGGAGGTCAATCAAGAGCAATAAAAACATGAAATATGCGAAAAAGGCTTGCAATCCATCACTTGCCAAACAACACAAATTACAGCGTTTATCCTGGGCAAAGGAATACATGCATATCAAAGATGAGTGGATAGAATTCATATTCAGCGACGAGAAGAAGTTTAATCTAGATGGGCCAGACGGTTGGAGATATTACTAGCATGATCTAAGAAAAGAACCAGAGATTTTCTCTAAAAGGCAAATGGGAGGTGGATCTGTTATGATTTGGGGAGCTTTTAGCTTCAATGGTACATGCGAACTGGCATTTGTGAATGAAAGAATGGAATCTGATCGATACCAAGAAATGTTACAAACACATTTACTTATTTAACAGGATAATGCATCTATCCACAGCTCAAAATCAACAAAAAAATGGTTTAGAGATAACAATGTGAAAGTTATGGATTGGCCAGCTAGAAGCCCCGATCTAAACCCCATTGAACATCTATGGGATCTTTTGACAAGAACAGTTTATGAAGGAAGGCGCCAATTTGATTCGAAAATGCAACTTCAACAAGCAATAATGGATGCTTGGTATTCTCTGAATCCAGCACTTCTTCAGAACCTAACATATTCCATGCCAAACAGAATATATGATGTCATCAGAAAAAATGGTGCTAATATTGAACGGTAAAAAAGTTTAATTTGAAGTTTTGAAGCTTTTAATTCCACTGTCCTAAAAATTGAAACACAAAATTTGTGCTACTCATTTGTTTAGTTATTTCAAAGTTGAAATTTATTTGTTTAATCTTTACTTGTTTAATCTAAATTATCTTACAATATTTATTTTTGTTATTTATCTAACTTGTTTCAGAAAAAAAATGTCAAATATTTATTATTTACGCTTTTTTTTTATTTTTTCTGGTGTCCTTAAAAAATTGAAACACACCTTATATGTATATATAATGTTGTTATATATATATAAAGTGTTGCTAGTAGAACCATATACGCCTAGCAGGAGATAACCTTTTTCTAAGAAAACAAAATTAGCACTAAAAAAATGTATTACTTTAAATTTTTCTCCACATAACCATCCTTGTATAATGAGCAAAGAATGTGAGGAAATATCTGATAGATTTTTCAACATTACTCTAATAAACATGAAAACTGGTCTTTCTATTATTAGAAGACGTGAACTAATAAATCCATAATAAACTTATGGAGAATGTAGCAAAATATTTAGTAGCGAAACTTCAGCACGACTATTGAAAGAATTGGTTAAACAGATGTAATGTATGCAGTAATTGTGGACACAGACTTACAGTGACCCTTATTAAATTGCTGATGGTTATGGCAGTAATCGAGTGATCATGCCAAGAAAATATATGTTCCCTTGTCTATTTAGAAATGGCGAAAATAGTGAAATATAAAGCATTATACCATTCATGCAACTGGACATCATCCATTTTTAGAGAGGGGAAAATGTAAGTTCCCACGTTTCTAGCTAAAGATGCAACGATAAAAGAGCAATGAAAGCCGAGGTATTCAAAACCCATTATGCTGCTTCTCTTAAAATAGCCACTACTTCTGAGATAATAATAATTGAATTGTATGCAATAATTTTTCTACAATCCATCTTGTTAAATGAGGTCAGAGACTCAGTAATTAACAGGTTTTATATGAAGGATAAATACATAACAATACATCTACCTGCTTTTCCTCCCATTGAAGAATTTAAAATAATGGATTCATGAAGTATATTTATTCCGTTGAATTAATGAAATGACCATGTGCAAGCATAAGGCTCAGAGCAATAAAACATGGGTTGCTCCATACCATATCAATATATGATGATGTGTTGTATCAATTGTTTAAATTCACTATCTGCAAATGTGCCAAAATATGTAAGAACTCTTGAGGTTGCAGACAGAAATAAAGTGTTGTCTGGACTATTTCTTTTCAAAGAATTCTTCATTCTTATAAAGTTTTATGCAATTTAAGTCTTTTAGTAGATTTCTTTCAAACAAATTTGTAAAATTTAATCAACAAATGTGAAGTAATTCGAATTCCAGTGCCCCATCCATATCCGTACTTAGAGCACAAATATAAAAATTCGTGCAGTTTTCAAACAAATGCAAATGTATAGAAAAATAGATTTAAATATTTTCTAGATTTTCACGAATCAAACAGCAAGAAAAAATTAATTTTCGTATTGATTTAGATGTTCTAATTATTAATTTTTTTGAAATTTCTTCAATTTTAAAAGAATTTCAGCCATATTTGAGAAATTTCGTATTCCTTTAAAATTACTTACTTGCATTTCCTGAGTAGCCACTGATATCAATGCGGTAATTGGTGCTTGATAGGCTAAAGTCCTCATAAACTGCGAAAAACGTAACCCCTTCTCCATCTTGGAGATCAAAACGTATTTTGCACCCTCTAAGACACAAGACACGTATGTTTTCATTACCTGTAAAAGGTAAAAATAAATAAACAAATAAATAAATCAGAGCGAAAATGAAATTTTTAAGCACTTTTGAAAAGTATTTGAATAATTACTGAGCTAAAATGAATGTTAATTTAAGTACCTAACCAAAATTCTTCTGTTAATTTCCCGAAACCATTCTTGTAGCGTTCCCAATCCTTATTGAAATCTAGTTGAAATGGAAATGTTCCTCTTCTTTGAATCACCTAGAAGTTTTTTTTATCAGCTATGGTAAGACATCTTTAAATTCTTATAAATTAAAAGAAAGTACAGAGACATATAAATAATACTGTTTTTAAATAAAATTTTTACACATGCTGTAACTAGTTCAACGCAAATTGCATTATAAAATCTAAAAAGGCACTTTCATTGACACATTAAACAATTTTTTTTTTATTTGAAATTTCTTTATACATATTTTATACACTTACTTGTATCTGAAAATCATTGTTCTCTCTGCCATCGAAATGTTTACATTATTTCTAAAATTTTCCAATTACTCAAAATAAGATTGAAATCTTTACTTTCAATATTTACTTTTGTTCTGGAGCTGGACTTGATATCGATTTTTATAACAGGTGATATGCATATAAATCACTAAGCACAACGATGGAACTATCTATGAAATTCAGCTCAGTATTTATTTGGCGACATTATCATCATCTTTCTAATATTGTTAACCATTAAATGGGGACGTGCGGTCTGTGAGACCGCTAGCAATGGATTGTCAGTCATTCCTATTCTATTTTTAGCTCTATTGAATGGTTTGACCCTGTAGCTTCCGGTTCTGTGACCTTCAATACTCGTGCACTTTTTCAACCGATTTCAGCAGATGCTTTTTAAAATAATTCAGCTATTTCTTCGAACGCGGTCTCTAAGACCGTACCTCCGTGTTAGTGTCCCAGTGATAAACAAGGCTTAGCAGATGGCACTAAAACTTGGGCCCCGAAATATCATCCAGTTTACTGATCCTATTATGAAGCAGTGTTCCAGACACTTTTAAATAAAGCAGAAAGGGATTTTAGTGATAAGGATAGTTGTAGAGAAGACTTTTTCGATTAAAGCTCGCATTAAACCGATTTTGATATGAATGTTCAAACATAATTAATTTTTCCAAGTGATAATGTATTTTGAAAAATTTATAAAATATATTAATATACCAAGAAATATATATACAGAAATTATAGGTTGATTTTTATACTAGTTCTTAACCTGCATGTTTAAAATGCCCAAGAAAACCGTGCTATGAAAATCAGACAAGCCGATGAAATAGGGCCAAATTTACCCATTGTCATTTTTTTTTTTATGTTTCATATAATTGTAGAATTTTACATTATATTGTATTCCACATACCTTCATATACTGTAAAAATAAATATGATTTAAAAAGTAAAAATTAATATGCTTTTTCAAGAATATTATTTATTGTAACATGTAATTTGAGAAGAAAATGGATGTTCCAAAGCATTAATTTTTTCAATGATAATATATTTTGAAAAATTTCTAAAACATATCTATATATCAAGAAAAATATCTTCCAAATATATTGGACGTTTTTCATACTAATACATTCATTAGAAAATTTAATTTATGTGTAGATGAAATGCGGTCTCGTAGACCTCACCTCCCCAGTGAAGTCCTAAAATTTCACCTCCCCAGTTAATGGTTAATAATTGATTGTGTTATTCGATTTATTTCGCTGTTGTATAATTGATCTTGCTATTATTACCTTGGTTGGTATTGTTATCTAATTTATTTTAATGACAACAAATAAAAGAAACAAATGTTTACATATTTTTCGCTCATGCGAGTGAGTGCGCACTTGTGTATACTTTTGCACATGCGTTTGTCTCATTTCTGAATTTTCCGTTTATAATGTTGAAAACGTTTTTAATGGAAGTCAGTTGAAATTGAGAGGATCGTTTATACAAGCTACAAAATTCTGTATCACATATTTTCAGGTTTGTGACAATCCGGATGTCCTATTTTTTCATGTGTGATGGCTATGCATGTTTCTTATCGGGGCTGCAAGTTGTGTTAAAATCATAAGGATCTCGGCGAAGCAGTTTCAGATATGACAATTTTTCTATACGAGCATCCTTCTTTTAACAGATTTCATAAACTTATTATATCAGGGCTTAAATTAGTGTCAGGACATCTGTAAGATTGTAATGTAATGTGAAATCCACTTCCGTCTTCCACAAATTATATCACTCATTAGTTAGAATCAAACTTTTGCACATGGGGCTATACTCAAATTTTACAGCTGTTTTATTTTCTGGCTCATTCCAGATACGAAAGAAATATTTAGAGATATTACGAATTTTGCCACCCCCGTCCAGAGGAGAATATCTTTTATCTTTTATTAGACATTAAATCTATTGAAATCTTTATAAATTTTCAGGAGAACTCTTCCCGAAACTTTCTCGCAGTCTCTCCAGTGAATGTCTTATCTCTGTTTCTCTCCATTAGTGTTTGCGCCTACGGTACATTTGCGAATAATTTTCATGGCATTGGTCAACAGTTGTTACTAAATTTAGGTTTTTGGCGTGAATCTAGCATTTTTATTGGATATATGTATTTTGGACGACATTTTGCCTGCCGATTGACAAAGATTTGGCATGATACTACAGTTGAAGTGACACGATAACATACGGCATTTCATTGATTCAAGTCATTGGATGTATGCGTTATTTTCTGTGTATGCATATGAAAGTACGAATCTTAATTCTTAAGTCGTGAAGTTGTACGAATAACGTACAAATCTTAAGTCGCGTTCCGAAGACCTGTGGCCTTATGGATTCCATCATAAATGTGCCAACGGCCCATTGTATGACCATCCTCGCCTGTGGACGTCGGTCCGAAGTTACCTACAAATTGCCGGTAAACTCAACAGCCGTCAAAGAACCTCGGAAAACCACATGAGAGGGAAAGAGGGGCATGAACGTAACATGAACGCACAAAAGTCAAATGTCATTAGACAGATATTTATTTCCTGCGCTGCGGTGGCCTCGTAGTAAGGTCGGGGTTTCAGAGCCGGAGAGTTTCAGGTTCGAGACACGTTTCCACCGTAGAACCACTGTGTAAGCGGGTCTGATGCACATAAATTCCGTCGGGGCAAGCGTCCTCCCGCTAGTGAGGTGAGGAAGTTTTGATAGGGTGGGGTACCAGCTCAAGTATCATTCTCGTAATCTGACCCCGTTTCGGAATTATGAGGTCGGTCCCAAAATAGCCTTTTTGCTGTGTTAAAAAGGGGCGTTAATTTAACTAGATAAGACGGATTTGTTTCAAAATTTGAAGAGTGTCTGTATTTAAGATGCTAATCCGACATATCAAACTCTATTTGTCTAAATGTTTGTGATTTGTAATTATTAATTTTATTTGTATTCGAATACGCAGACAAATATACTTTTTGTGAAGGGATTTCTTTCAAAATACGAAAAAATGTTATAACCATTCCAGATACCAAATTTAAGAATTCAGCTTAAAGCGTGTGTTCATTTTTCTTATGCACATATAAACAAATAGCACAAATAACAAACAAATAGCACAACTAAAACAAACATTGCGCACATAAAACAAATTTTTTGATAGTTATCCTATACATTATTCATCCTATATATTTTCGTGAAATCCTCGAGTTCGATTTTTTTAAAAATTACAGTACTTCTTCTATACTCCGTATACAAGAAAGTTAAAAATGTTTGATGGGCAGTAAGCTGTTTTTAAAAACATACTGAGAAATAAATTATCTATGAGCTGATATATTTAAAAATACGGAAAAAAAAGAATAAAAACCACTAGTTTAGTGATATTTTGATTTTTTCGGCCAATGTATAAAGGAGAGTGAATTAATTTTTTTTATTCAAGGAGCAGATTTTGAAATCTCCATAAGAAATGGAACAAAATGTACATATAACCATCAATAAATTTACCGTCCATCCTCCACCATCTGTTTCCATATCGCAATAGGCTTTCAATGGTCTTTCCGTGGGGAACTCCCTCGGCCATAATATGTAAATTCCGCTCTTATTGCGCCCATTTTCTAGAAGCTCAGAGCAGTCGCTGTATTTCTCCTCTTTTAAGACACATTGATCGTCGTCTGTAGTAGGCTTGGAACCTAAAAACATTATAATAGCTAGTAATCATCTGTATAAAATAATTTTTTAGTTTTAATTAAAGTTTATTTATGACGATGATTGGATTTTCCCTATTAAAATATTTATACAACAGTAAAATTTACATTAAAAATATTACACATGAAAAGGTTTTAGTCCTGGGTAGCGTACATCCGCTAGCTTTCTATATATTATATTTGTATAAAATTACTTCCATATTTAAATCATAATTTCAATGTATTGATTTTTTTTTAATTTAAAGCATCATTACTTTATTTAATATATTTATTTAATTTCAATCATATATTTATTCTTATGTTGTCATATTTTGCAAATAAATATTTACAGCATCTTTTAGTCTGCAGATGCTTTGTGTTGTTTTTCCGTTCTTATGTCGGGTTAAGTTTTATCTGGTTCTTACTCACGAACTCTCAGGTTTCTACTTTCGTACTCCATTGCTTATAGTTTAATGTTTATTTTATGAAATCTGACAAAATTAAAATGGCTACGTACATGACGGAAAGTCTTCTCTTACATCGGAAATCAGCTTCTTTGAGATTTTAATGTAGGCCAAAGATTTTTCATTATCACATTGATCTGTAGAATTCACATTTTTGTCTGAAAAAAAATAATAAATTATCATTAGAATCAATATAATCACACAATAAAAACAGAAATCTCTAATAAATAAAACATTTAAATTTAAATATATGGGTATTTTCTTATTTCATATAAATTAGCTCTATATTACAATAAACATAAATAGATTTTAGATTACAAAAGTTCGCCTAAATATCTATATACATACCTGCTTTATACAGAAACAAAAAATATCAAATTATCTCCCAATAACACTTTTAAAGGTGTGTATTGTGTCTATTCTTTTTCGCATGATTCATATTAATTATCAAAATTATTATTCATGAGAAATATTATTAAATAAAAAGGGAATTCTCTAATAAATAAAGCAGCCATATTTAAATATATGGGCATTTTATAATATCAAATAAATAGATCTTATGTTGCGAAAAACATAAAATGGCTCTAGTTTACAAGGGCTCATCTAAATATCAATACACATACCTGCTTTACACAGAAAGATAAAATATCAAAATATCTCCGAATGATAGTTTAAAGGTGACGTGTCTATTCTTATACGCTTTATACATATTAATTCAACGCATCAAATGAATTTAGAAGACGTATCACTTCTCACAGGAAAAAGAAAACATCACAGACATAGACAACATGCAGTTAGACATACGCACTTTCGTTTTACATGAAACGACACATAGATTGACTTCTGTCGTCAAGCGAAACAGAGGGCCTTACTTTACAAATACTGAAAAGCATATTATTGAAGCATATATTGTGTTAAGCATGGTTTAGTCAGAAATTTAACACTATATTTTTATTTCAAAGAT
The DNA here is from genome assembly GCF_947563725.1 of Argiope bruennichi. Taxonomy (NCBI): domain Eukaryota; kingdom Metazoa; phylum Arthropoda; class Arachnida; order Araneae; family Araneidae; genus Argiope; species Argiope bruennichi. The sequence continues at coordinate 115,047,218 of NC_079156.1, forward strand.
TTGAAAAATGGTTCAGATTTTCATAACTCAAGAATGCATGGTTTTGACTGTCTCTTTCTTAGGATCTGCAGAAGTTTCACCCACGAATATCTTCCGAAATTTATAATCTAAGATGAGATTATTTCATGAATGCCTGTTCGGATGTAAACAAACAATTATTTTTTTTTTCCATTTAAAAAATTTATTACAGAACTCTTTCTCCATCAAAAAAATTATACATAAATGAAAATTCATCTGGTATACACCATTTTTGACTGGTTAATAGGATCGTCGAGAATGGATTAGTGGCAATTTCAAGGCCTGCCTGATCCAATTTCATAAAGAATTGCATGCTAGAAGTTTTGTGTAACAATCTAACACAAATGCTAAATTAATATCACACTTTTAAGTAATTGAATATTTTATTTCAAATGAAAAAAAAAACACATGGATCAATATTTCCAATGAATTTATGTATGAGGTCATAGGACCATACCAATTCCCTTAAATAGCATTGTGCAAGTGAAATAGTAACGTCAAAAAATTGGTTTTACACATACACACATAATTTTATAGCGAATAAAATTATGAAAACATAGAATAAATAGAGAACAACACAAATATTTTATTTGAAAACGTAAATTTTGATTTCGCATATACATTTGGATGAAATTAAAATATCAGATTATTTTTAGTGTTAATGTTGTGTTAAGAAGAAAGTGATAAAAAATATATAGATTAGGTGAACATTGCGAATATATAAAATATATTCTATTCAAATATTTAGCTTATTTGTAAGAAATTATTATTTAAAAAAAAGAAGTTTAAATGCATTATAAATAAAAAGAAAGGGTTGTACCTTTTGTAAATTATAACACTCTTCTGATGAATTGAATTTCATAAAGACAATGACTTATTAAAAATTAAATATTTATAAATTGTATGTAATATCTTTCAGTTCTATCAATTTATATCTTCCAATTTATTAAAGTAATAATCAAAATGGGTTTTTTTTGTACATTATGAACTATGATAGAATTTCGTATCTAAAAAAATAAAAAAAATAACTTTCTGAAAGGGTTTTCAAACTTACTGCAAGAAGGATAATCGTCTCTTGCTTTGGTGAGGAAATTTTCAGCTGTTTCGAGTAATGCAAGAGCTTTTTCCTTTTCTGAACAGCCTGATTTCGCAGATTCTGTTGCATACAGCGATGCCAAGAAATTGAAGAAGCAAATGAAGAAAAATATTTTTTTCCTGAAAATAAAATGAGAATTTCAACAAAATAATTTATTAATTGAAATAAATAAAGAATATCTTAAATCGAATTTATATACATCTTTTGATAATATTTATTAAGGAAAATTATTAATATGACACTGGTTAAAGAGTATATATAAAGTATATTCCCAATACTAACAATCCTAATTAATTTTTATACTAATTACTTTGTTACTTTTCCGTTTCCGAGGGTCGTAAAAAATTGCCAAACTGTTGTGGACTATTTTACGATTACTTTTTTTGTTGGCGATTTGGCGAAACGGCCCGTTAATTCTCGCCAACGGCGTTCGGAAACGGAAAAGAAGGATCACTTTTGATCGCTAGATATTTCTAAAATAATATCGGTTGTCTTTATTCCAAGCAAAAATTCTTATCCATCATGTGTTCTTAATTCTGTCAATGACGGAAAAATGTGCATAATAAATCGAGTCTGATGGCATTGTAGTAAAATTAAAATCTTGATTGCTTGTGTAATCTGTTTCAAATCTCAGCAGCTTTTATAAAAAATCCGTTCAAATCGCAAATCGTAATTTCGGAAATTCAGTTTTATTTTATGATTCTTCAAATAATTGCTTTGCTAATTATTAAATTTTCTCTTGTTTAGCTTTGGAAAAGAAGAATGGAAGAAAATTATGTGAATATATATTTGATGAAACATTAAAAATTATTTATATTTTATTGCCAAAAGTGAAATATTATGTTGAAAAATATTACACCGACTTTTAATTATCATAATTTAGAAAAACAACTAAGCGTCAGTCAAATTATGTTATTATAATAACATTTAGTATAATTTAAAATGGTACAAAAATGAATTTATAGAATACGATTTTCAAAATTCTTAAAGGGAATTCTTAATTGAATTATGAATTATCAAAATTTCATCCAAATTTTAATGAATTTGATGTTTAATTAAAATTTCAAATTATATCGCTCTGAGGTACATATTTTCTCCTTCGAATGAATACTTATATCGAAGCTAGAAGCTCAATTCAAGCAGTCTGCTTTGTTGAGAGCTGACGCCTGTTTTCAAGTATTATGATTTGATTCTTCATTTGGTACTCCGCATATAATACATTTTTTTCAGTTTTCAATAATTTAAGAAAATTATGCGATATTATTTCTAAAAATAAGCCATAAATTATATCAAATATCATCACATCAATGATGTTTATTGCTAAAAAAGAATCAAAAATCTGTTTAAAATATCAACAGACATCAGAAAACTTAATGATTACTTAGTTGCAGATTAATGAAATTAATAAAAAAAAATATCTAAATCTTCGAATGGTTGACAATCTTTATTGTTCTATAATATGTTCGAAAGTTACGAAGAAAGATGCATAATTTATGTTAATTATTATTTAATATCTCTTTTAATTAAAGTTTACAAAAAATACCTTCGATTTCTCGCATTAATCTTCAAAATATTATATGCGTCAAATTTGGCACTTTTAAATCAAACAGTCCGCTATATAATTTAAATCTAAGCTATATAAAAAATATAGATTCATATATCCTCCTTTAATTTTTCTTAATTTAAGAACTTCTTCCTTTTTTACAATTTTGATCAACTGTTCTTGTTAATGTTTTTATTGCATTTCTTCCAGCATTTTATTCTATTTCTATTTTTTACACTTATAACTAGCTATTTTAATTATAAATATTATTTAGTTCGTTTTAGCACCTTTCAGTTTCCTATGCACCTATTTTAAAATTTTTTAATATTATTTATTCTATATTTGACATTTAACATCATCATTAATATTTTTAATAATTAATATAATGTTATTTTATTATTAATTTATATTTGAAAATATATTATTACATTTATAAATGAACGTTTTGATCAATTTTAACAAATTTCCACGAGATAATACCAGTCAATAACTGTAATAGGAAACATACAAAATTGCGGAATATTGTAAATTTGCAATAAATAAACTAATAAAATTTGAAAAAATTAAAAGTTTACATACAAGCAATAAGACAAATTAAAAAAAAGCTTGCAAAATAAACCAGCCTCAGCAGATGGAAAAGAATTTCAAAATATTTGTTGAAAATATATTGCATGATTTTAACAAGAATATTTTAGAGAAGAAATATAATTTTTCCTTTATAAGGATTAAAATAAGAAATAAAATCCACTCTAATTATGCTTGAAATGTGACTTTATTTATATTTTTTAAATTACCAGATTTCATGAATTTTAAACAATCTAGATGCAACGCATTTGCAGAGTAATAGAGTAAAAGTGGAAAAAAAAAAAAAAAACAGAAACCACAATAATTCAATTCATATAATGATAATCGAGATTAATTCACTATATTTTCGAAGATCAATTCAATCGTGATTTTGTTCAATTTAATCCTTTAATTTATCTTATCAAGGAAAACACTAACCTTAAAAAAGTTTAAAGCACAGAAAATACTTATAAAAGAAAAAGGAGCCATAATAAAACTTCGAAAAGCACAGAAAATAAATATTGTTCTTATAAATAGAATAAACAAACGCTTAAAATTTCATTTATACAAAGTATTTCTATCAACACGTCACGTTTGTAAGATTATATTTATATCCTTTAATTAAAAAAATATTTTTTTAAATTTTAAATTATTATAAAAAATTTTTTGCAGGTATTGAAATACAATATGATAATTCACAATACTAGAACAGTGCGGTGATTTTAAACTTCCAAGTAATTATTTCACACAAATGACATTTAAATTTGATAGGAAGTTTAAAATACAATCAGTACACTAAAAGAATTAAAACATTTTTACCTTTAGAAGATGAAAAATGCTTCGAAAAATTGTGAAACTAAAAAAGTAAATAAGACCACTTACATGTTTCCGGAAGGCGGAAGACGTGTTGAGCAAACGATTACGAATGATGAATAACTTGAAAGTGTGGCATTCATATTTATGCCTCCGGATAATATTATCTATGACCTTTGCCCTAAACAAATTATCTGCGATAAATTTCAGAAACGCTTCTCCTGATGCACTTGAATCCTACAAAAAATACTGATAAGCTGCGCTTATCAACATTTTTTAATGCTGCCTTTGTTCTTTGTTTTGTGCGTATCTTTCAAATTTTAAAGCAATCCTTTATCTCAAAAAGAGTGGCGACCTTTATTGAGCTTCTAAGATACTAATGTTTCATCGTGAAAGTGCACTGGGCAACGATGGAAATATTACTAAAGTGAAAGTATGCATTTCGGTTTGGAATTTAACAAATAAATGGTGATATTATTAAGAATATACGCATTGTTTCTTGTTTCTAAAACTCAAAAGTGGAAATTTAATTTTAAAAATATTCTTTTACTTTTATTAAAGCTAGAGTGCGGATTTAATGAAATAATTTATTAGCAGAATTTTATAATAATTTGTTTTTGTAAAAGTTATCGACTTTGTAAAAGGTTTGCACATCCGTATTGAATAAAATTACATTATGTATACTCTTTCAGACCTTTTCGTACATTTAGAAAATAGAAAACATTATTTTCTGTACACTTTTTTTTTTCGGCTTTCTCTAAATGAACAGTGGAATTTAGGAATTGTACTCATAGAGATGGCAAACTCTTGGCGGTGTGAAATGTGAATGCGTTTAAATCGAGACTTCGGAATCGAATGACACACTAATGCGCTTTTCTTGCTTCATAGCACAATAAAGAAAATACACCAACATTTTTGTTAAAGTTTTTTTTATATATAATATTGTTCAAATAATGAATTAAATCCTTTTCTGAATTGGATTAGTAAAATTTCGATAAAAGCAATACACTTTATAAAATGGGTACATGATTTCATTGTTATAAAAATAGGCAGAGCTTTCTCTTCTGAAATTTTCTGTATATTTAGACAACACAACATATTATTTTCTGTTCTCTTTTTGTCCTTTTCTTCATTTTCTAAATGCAAGGCAAAATTCGAGAAATTTAGTCACAGATATGGCAAACTCTCTTCGGTCAAGTTATTCGAAAATGTGAATGTTTCGAAATGGAAACTTCTGAATAGAATGACGCACTGATTCGCTTTTCATGATTTTTAGTATTGTGATAAAAACACAACTGAAAATTTTTTAATGTTTGTTAATATGTTGTAATAAAGTATAAAGTTTATTTTCTGAATTGCGTTATTAACATTTCGTTAAATATAATAAATTTAATAAAACTTTCTCATGATAGTTTGTTACAAAAATAGGCCGAGTATTCTCCTTTGGATTTTCCTGTATAATTAGTCAATACAATATTTTTCATTCTCTTCATATTCTAAATGGGCCCGTGGTTGCTTGGTGGTAATGTCTCGGTTTCGGAACCGGAGTGCTTCAGGTTTCAGACCGATTTCACCAAAGAACAGTCGTTTAAGCCAACCTGGTGCTCATTAAATTCTTCCGATCTAAACACTCTTCCACTGGATTGGTGTGGAAGTTTTGAAAAGGAGTGTCCAACTCTAGTGTCGTCCTCGTTATCTGTATGTGGTTCAAAATTTCAAAGTACGTACCAAGATAGCCTTAGTTTTGCATTAAAACGGGACTTTAAAGAACTGAACTAAACTGCAGTATGTAAATTTCTATGACTCATCTCTACACAAAACGAGTTGGAGGTTGCATTTGTGTCTTTTAGTGATCGTGTCCATATTTAGATAACTTGACAGATTGAGTTCTTTTTGGAGAGATATATTTAAATTTTGATGAAAAATTTACAAACAAAAAGTCACTACAAATGTAATGTAAAACCTGCTTGCCAAATTTCATTGCTCCAGCTTGCTATGTTTTTAGCTACCGTTTTCACTGATAGAGATAGGGACAGATAGCTACATATTATACCTAAAGAATCATATTGGAAATATCTAAACGAATAATTATAGCGAATGTCTTAATAAATTATTTTTATCCTTTTTCTGCCGATTAAAAATTGGGAATCTATGCAACGCCACGTGTAGAGAGATTTTTATTTCTTGAGTATCGAATATGAATGCTTTGTGCTTCTGAGTATAATGCGTAAACAACTTTTGTAGTTTTTGGATTTTTATTCTCTAGTGAATAAAGCAGACAAACAGAAATCATTGCAAAATTTCAAAAAAATCCAAATTTTGATGAATCTGCAGGATTATGAAATTAAAAATACATTTTTCGGATTATTCAACCCATCTGCATATTTGATAATGATGTGAGATAGACACATGAAATTTGGTATGCTCTCTTAAATAGATTCTTACAAAATTCTTAAGTGTGAAAAACCATTTATAATCTATCTAAGAGCAAGTGACCAAAGAATCTTAAGAACACAAAACTGAATAAATAAAGTTTAGAATATATTTTTAGGATTCAAAGAATAAATTGTATAGAATTTTTTTCCATTTTCATCAAGGGGTTAATCAAATGTCGATTTTTATGAATGCATGCATGAGAAGGTAATAAATAACATGACGTTATAATTCCACAGATGAAGGAAATTTGGTGTGTGATTTTATAACTAAAATTTTACCGCTATGCCAAATTTTAGGTTGAATCAGTCATACATAAATGTCAGAAAAAAAGAATAAATATCTTCATCTTCAGTTTTTATCAATTATTGAAATTTCACATCAAATTACAATTCTAGTCAAAAGATTACATAACAAATTCCAGTTATTTAAATCGCCGCATTTTTTATTTTTTGAGTTAATATAGATCAGGGGCTGCTGATAGAAAAATCCTATCCTTATTATGCTATAATTGTTTCATTTTGATTATTATTTAAATGAAATATTTGTTACCGTCAATATTATCACTCATTTATTACTTATTAATGTGTAGTAATTATAAATAATAACCGTTTAATAACATTTACTGTAACACACATACATAGACAAACACATAGCTGGCCAATAAGCAAACATCCGGTTCGTCGGTAATTTCGGTTGTGTTCACATTCAATTAAATATCTGATGTATAGTTAAATATTTTATAATTTTCTCAATAAGCTATTTTTAAACTTCAAGTTCTGATGTAAATTAAAGCCATGTTATTTTAGTTGCTCTTAATGTAGTTGTCAGAAACGCACATGCTCTTTTTATTATTATATGAAAAAAAAATAAAGCCAAGTCCAAAAACATCACAGTGTTTCAAATCGTTTTGATCTGATTCATCTATCTTCTAATCTAAGAGGTATTATAGGTAGGTGTGTGGGTAGAGGTATGTGGTTGCTATAAACTGCGGTAGTTTACAGACATAAAATTCATGGTATTTTTTAAACCTCACAATACGATCACTGTTTAAACATATATGATGATGCAGTATGAAAGAAGTTAAAATTTTAAAAAACATTAAAAAATGATGAAGTTACAAAACATTTTTCACATCTGACTGAAAAAGAGAAATTGCAGAGACAAATTATAAAAAGATAAATACGATATATGTTTAAAAACAGTATTACGGTATAAATTGATTTTTTTAATTTTCTGGCATTATCTTCAATTGGAACAGTTAGTAGTTTTCTACAGGCTATAACTCCCATGTATGAGTTTAATGTCGGGAAGGGACTACCTTTAGTAGGAATTGTGGAAGAAGATTTAAGGCTAGCAAATTGTTTGGCTTGTTTGGATAATGCAACTTCAACAAGCAAATCGGCTGCCAAGAATTAAAAAAAAGACAAGTGAAAGACAAATGATTAGAGTTTGAGATTTTTTCTGTGTGTGTATGTGTGTTTTAACCCTTAACTGGGGACGTGTGGCCTGTGTGTGGATTTTCGGTCACCCTTATTCTATTTTTAGCTTAATTGAATGGTTTGAACCTGTAGCTTCCTGTTTTGGATCTTTCAATACACGTGCACTATTTCAAATGATTTCAGCGGATGCTTTTAAAAATAATTCAGTTATTTCTTTGAGCGCGGTCTCTAAGACCGCACCTCCCTGTTAGTGTCCCTATGATAAACAAGGCTTCACAGATAGCTCTAAAACTTGGGCGCCAAAATATCATCCAATTTACTGATCGTATTATGAAGCAGTGCTCCAGACACTTTTAAATGAAGCAGAAAGTGGTTTTAGTGATAAGGATAATTCTACAGAACAGTTTTTCGATGAAAGTTCGCATTCAACTAATTCTGATATGTATGTTCAAATGTGATTAATTTTTCTAGTGATAATGTATTTTAAAATAATTTATAAAATATATTAATGTACCAAGTAATGTGTTAAATATATTGTCATCAATATATTGTCTTCTATAAACCTTCCTATACAGTAAGTATAAATATGATTCAAAATGTAAAAAGTAATATGTTTTTTCAAGAATATTATTTATTGTAAGATGCAATTGAGAAGAAAATGTATGTCTCAACGTATTTACTTTTTGCATTGATAATATATTTCCAAAAATTTCTAAAACATATATATCAAGAAAAATATCTGCCAAATGTGTTGGCATTTTTTCATACTAATACACTCATTAGAAAATTTAATTTGAGTGTAAATGGAATGCGGTTTCGTAGACCGAACCTCCCCTGTTAAGTCCTAAATTTTTTCCCCTTCACCAGTTAAGGGTTAAGGCACCAAAGTCATCTTTGGAGATGCGCCAAATCCCATGGAATTAAAATAATTGTATTCAATTTATTATAAAATCGAAACATGGAATGTCTACAGAATCCAAATATTTAAAACTATAAAAATGTGAATCATGAAAAATCGCAATGATAACATAAAGTATCCTAAATACTGAAAAGTATGAATATAAAAACCAATATTTTTTTAAAAAAATTAGAAGGTTGACATGCGGAGGTTTGGAATGCAACTAGCCCAAATCAAAGCCAGATTTTTGAAGAAATGCAAGACGCTAAGAAGAAAATCGTGGACATTAAGCAAGAATGTATAAAACAGACATAGAATTGCTGCAAATTGAACAAAATTATTTACAAATTGATCCACCATCAACAAATTTCGGTGGGTTAATCAAATGTGACAAATTCTCAACCTATTTAAATTGGTGTCCTTTTTTCTGCTCTAGAGAGGAGGCTCTCTTGCCCTTTTACACAGCAGAGGCTTGTAGTATGTAGGCTTAATTGTATAAAGCTTATTACGAATTTGACCGTCCCATATAAATAAAAACGTCCCATTTGCCTTGCCCTTTTACACAGCAGAGGCTTGTAGTATGTAGGCTTAATTGTATAAAGCGTATTACGAATTTGACCGTCCCATATAAATGAAAACGTCCCATTTGCCATTGGGAATGCAAAATGTGACATATACAGAGTGATTATAATTAAAGTGACAATTTCAAAATTCGTTAGTTTGAAAACTACTGATCAGAATAACTTGATATTTTAGAACAATCATGATGCAATGGAATTTTGTTTGGCGAAGGAAAAAAATAGCTCCAAAATATGCAGATAGTTGTCGCTGTCAGAAGGAAGATCATAAAATGAATTCGTTACATACAGGAATATTGTTTATCAAAAGGAAACAATAGAGTTCAGGGGTTTACTAAAAATGTATTAGTGATAAGACAATAGTACATATTTATAGCAATAACAGTGATAGTGACAAAAAATTGCTTCATAGAAGACACCTTACAGATGGCTGGTTAAGGCAAAAGTTGTTTTATATGCCCTCCATCTTGTCCCACTACTATTTGGAAGCACAACAAATTGGAAACAGATCTACAACAAATTGTAGGATATCTGTACTGATACAATAGATGGGGTGCGTGGTTTCAAGTCTGCTAGATTCTCATTCCGCCCGTTTTAAACAACATTCTTCAGGTACCGATAAATCCAATAGTATTTTGCTTGTCAAAATGTTGAAAGAGATAAATGTATTGGGTACCAAAAGATTGCAAGAAATGATTTCTGAAAGACAGAAGAATTTGAATAGACATAAATTTGAAACCGTAGTGTAATCAGGACATTAAGAATAAACATGGAATAAAAATATAAATTAAAAATACTTCATTATCTTTTTCCGATACACATAATAAAATTGCTTAACATACCAGTAATTATAATTTTATCGAAAATATTATTATTTTGTTTGTATGTTTACAGATTCTGTAAGCACTAAATACAAAAATTAATCCAGACTTTATATTTCCTAATTTCATTTTAATATTCATGTTTGCAGTATAAAGTATCTTTTCCAATTGATTTTTTATTACTTATTTAAACTGATTATTACTTATTGAAGCTAATTGTTAATCCGTCTTCATATGCGCAATTGATGACAAACATCATGTTTAAAACTAATGATATTTTCTAGACAGCAGTAGGATAATCGAGAATTGTTGTCAAGTGAATTTTATAACTTGTATTTAAATTTAACGGAAAAGTTAACACTTTTTATTAGTTACAGCTAAAGTAGCAAATAAATAATGGTGAATTGTCAACATTCTCAAAAATTGGCTATACACCAGAAAAATAAATTGTGAAAGGTTGATAAATGCTTTTATTTATATGTTAACAAAATATGTAAAGCAACTTCGTAATCGTAAATTATTGGCATTCTCTAAATATAAAGATTTCCTTTATGTCAACAGATGTGGACAGATACTTTATTTATTTTCTTTTATTTAATATTAGGCGAAACGATAAATAGGTCTAGGTCTTGTAAAACAAAGTTGAAGTCGATTCCTTAGCAACTGGGAAATAACGCATTATAACAATTACTTGAAAGAAATTATTTCTGTAAGATAATAGTGTGAATTTAATTCTCTATAAATCATCTTTAATTGTTTAATATAACAAAAATAATTCATATGTTTTGTAATTTAAAATCAAGTGTGAGACTGAATAGCTAAGTAATAATGAATTATCTCCATTCTTAAAAAATAATGATGTCTTTTATATAGTAATAGAGTAAAATATGAGGACCAATGGAAAAATTACTTGTATTAATTATGAGAAAAAATAGGACAAAACTTTCAATAACTTAAAGTTCAATTCAAAATCTACTCATCAACGTTATTGATTCAGGTATTTAAACATTTGTTGAGACATGGTAGAAGTGTTTCGATTCCTTCTGTAAAAAAATCTTGTCCAATGTCAGATAACCATTCTTGATTTGCAGCTTTGACTCGACATACGAGTGTTATCGTCGCTTCGAAGGGTCTTCTTCCATGGGACCAAAATCATGGAACTCGCAAGGAAAAAGATCTGGACAATAGGCCTCAGACTTCTTTTTTTTTATTCAACAGTCTGTTTTCAGAAGTCAACGCGTTTCTTTTGCTGTCTGAGGTCTTGCATTGTCATGGAGGAACACAATGCCTTTCGACAGTTTAGACGGCCATGAGTTTTAAGTGATTGTAGCAATCTGTTTAGTGTTCTGCAATAAGAAGATGCATTTATTGTAGCAGCCTTTGGCTTGGACTCAGTATACACCGAGCCTTCTCTGTCGAAAAACAGCGTCAGCTTTGCCACAGACTGAGCAAAACGACACTTTTTTCGAGTTCTGTAAGAAGAATATTTCCACTCGTGGGAGCTATCTTTCGTTTCAGGTAAGAAGTAGTGAATACAAGTGTCATAACCTGGTGCAATATTGTCCAAAAACTCATTTCCTTCCTTTAGTTATTGTTGCAAAAATTCAAATGTAGTTTCAAAACACTTCCCTTTTTTGTTCCCCTATTTTACCTCAGTCAATCGACGAGGTATCCATCTAACACAAATTTTATGAAAGTTATGCACAAGTGTTATGCATAATTGCATGAGAAATATTCAATTCTTTTGAGATTTTGTCTATTGTTATGGGTCAATTAGCAAGAATGCATTTATTCATACGAGCAGGAATGCGATTCAGAATTCCTTGCAGTTTATGGTTTTTCCTTCGCAATCAAAGTCATAAATATCTGCACTTCCATTCACAAATATGTTGCACCACTTCCCGATAGCTTTAGGTGGCATTCCGATTTCATCATACACTTCATACAACTACCGTTAAATTTTAGTGCAGTTACAACTTTCGCCCCCCCCCCACAAATCAATCACTGCATGCATTTCCAATTTGGGCATCACTTACAGCTGTCATTATTAAAAATCTAAAATTGCCTCGTGAAAGGTGCTACGGCACACGATAAAGCTAAATGTAATTCGTATCATTCATGGAAATGTTAAAATTTTTAAAAAAATGTTAAGAAAACCAAAATAATGGCGTTTTTAGCGTTCTTATCAAATGTAGTCCCTTTAAAATGGGGCATGGCACCTTTGTTTACATTTTTTTTAAATTTAATTTATGAGCTTTCTATATTTCAAACCTTTACATTGCCGGAATCAGCACAATTTACTCTATCTTTTTAGGACTAAAATTGAAAAATCGATTTTCTGAAGGTGAAAACGTCCCAGTTCCCTTAGGTTGAAATAGAGAAGAAACCATGTTCATTCAGGAAACGTTCCATTCCTTTCATACATAGTCTTCGATTGAATCTTCGTGCAAATGATAATTGCTGATGTGGTGAAAATTGTCACTCATAGCAATATGCAATAAAATGTCCAATAAAAGTTTCCTGGCATTTCCAAATTTCTTCAACAGTAAATGCGCAATCATCAGAAAACGGAGTACTTTTGTAACATAGTTATTTGTTATAGCATCATCAGAAAATTGCTATCGATTGGTGCCAAAAATTTCACCCAAAAGAGCCAATAAACCGGGAACTGTATATTCATTAAATCTGAGGTTGTAAATAACAAAAAAAAAACGACTTCCGCTCGTTTTTTCTCACAAAAATTTGGGAAAAATAAGCAAGATAACTTAGTTTTTGATGAAACAATTTTTATATGATTCAGACAATTATTAATATAAGTAGAGAATATCAAATTACATATATTTTTAGTTTTTTTTTATCTACTAGCCGCCTTTGGCGACCAGCTGTTTCGCTAATCTTAATGCTTGTTAAAATTTTAATAATTAAATATTCTATGTAACTAATATTTAAATAGCTTCTTCATCAAAATATTTTAAAGCTTCAAATTTTGATAGTCATATAATCGCACATACTTTTATAAAGGCCTTCAGCCATAATGGAATGTACAGCTCTCAAATTTTCTGCCAGCTCCCTTAGAATGTATACTTTAAATTAAAGTGGAAATGATTAAATTGCAATTAATATAAAACATTTTTTATTGAAATTTTTTTAAATATGTGTTTTAAAGAATTTTTTTTTAAAATATGAGTACTGAAAACAGAATCGCTGATCATTTAAACCTTATGTGCACTAAAGAATGACTTTCATAATTTATGTAATATCTCAAGAATTATCCAACAAAAATTTCTCATGAAATTCAGTTTTTGTTTTACTTTCAAAAAAATTTAAAAGCAATTCCGTGAATAGCAACATTTTATTTTGTTTCGGCTTTTAAATATACTTAAAAAAATTATGAAGTCTAAATTTTACAGACCTTTGGTCCCAAGGAATCATATTCTGAGGAATATTCTTGACACTTCAATTTTTAAATAAATGTACGAACGTTTCTATATTCGGCAATCAAATCTGATCGCTGTATGAAGTTCTGAATAGAATAGTTTAGAACAATCAATATTTTTATAATCTTAGGCCAATAGTCTTGAGAAAACCTGGACGCTGATTTGGATGTCATCTTTGAGACGTCGCAAAAGTGATCTTAAATCGCCCATTTTTATTGAATAGTGGTATTCAAATTTCCACAAATCAGTCAGTTTTAGAGATTGATTTAATAAATTACAGGGCAAATCTTTTTATTTGAAATATTAGTGTCTCAAGAATATTTGTTAAATAGGATTCACAGAGTAGAGGATCTAGATAAAAGCTAAACAATCTTAATTTATTAGAGTATTTATCGACTGAAGTTACATAAAATATAATTATTTACTTCATCTAGACCATTTTAACTCATGTATTTCTATTATTAAAGTTTTGCAAATTAATCCTGCATTGAAAGGATATACATTAAAACATGTTTGCCTTAAATTAAACTGATTTAAAGAATTAATAATGTAGATATTGTGAAAGATCGTAGACCATTTTGTCTTGCATTGAATTTTTAAAAATATATTATCATGTGAGAACATGGTGTTGTTTTGGCTTGAGGCTTTTGTATCCACAAAATGCAAGGATAGAAAATTGGCGATTTATCGTTTTTGAGGTATAAATTCTTCGCTTTTAGGGTTATTAAGAAAGATAAATGAGATTGTAATATTTGTTGACTTATCGCCAACAAAAAGTTATAACTTGGCGCAAGTATCCGCCATGTACCCGCTTCATCTGTCTGACTAATAAAGGTCAGAGTTGTAAGAAGTTATCGTCCGAAGAAGCACAAAGAGGAAAACAGAAATGAACACGAAACATTGACGAGAGGTATCGAAAGGTGTATATATACAAATATATTATAATTATAATAATAATATAATTTTTTACAACTCATTTTCAATTTTCTCGCTGGCAATAGAAGTTTTAAATCTCGAAAGATTTTGAGATGAAAAAACCTTGTTGTCTAAAAATTAACGATTGCGCAATACAGTAGTCATCATTTCAAACCAGTTTAAACCGGATATTCGGAAAAAAAATCTGGCTTTGAGGCAAAAGTTTTGGAGATCGGCTGATTTTTACATGAAAAAAAAACCCATCATTTTTCTAAATATTGATGCAATTATGCGCAAACTGATAGCCACGTGATAGTTAATCATGTGAGTTCGCAAATTGTACAGACTAATTCTATGGCAAAGGATACCGACGTGCTCTGATTGGTTTAAGCCTTGGCATCCTTTTGGCAATATTTTGCCAAAAAAATGCCATACCGAAATATATTTTTATAAAAATAAATAAAATTTGTGGATTTATCCCCCCCCCTCTATTTTTTACTGTTTACATGTAATATTAATCTGGAACACATATACAGCAGAAAAGATCAAATCCTGAAACCTAAATTCAGGAAATATAAAAATTACAATTTATTAAAAATAATTTTTGTATGTGTTTCTTCTTAATATTATTTTGATATAACTAAAAAAAATTAGCTACGAAATCACATATTCCGTTAAAGCTTACATATTTATACGTTTTGGGCATTAAGTAATCATCTCCCCTCATGCAGTTGATGGGCAAGTAACAAATGTTCAGCAACAAGTTTTAATGGTTGCATAAATTATCTAATAAAGGCACGAAAATCATAGAAAAATAAGAATTATTTAATTGCTGCATCATATGTTTAGTAATTACTTTCATATAGTTTTTATACTTCTGTGAATAAACAACATTAGTTACTTGTATTACTAGTATTATTAGTAATATTTATTATTATTATTAATACTTAGTATTAGTAGTATTACTACCAATATTTAGAGAAAACAATTATATTAATAAAAATTAGACCGTGTTGATATTCACTCGTATCTTCCATAAAACTAATGAAAAGTACATGTACAAGGTTTGAGCCAAATAAGCGAAAACTAGACTATTATAAGTGCAAAACATTGCCAAAAGGATGCCAAGGCTTAAACCAATCAGAGCACGTCGGTATCTCTTGCCATACACTTAGTCTGTACAATTTCCGAACTCGCATTAATCATTTAAATTAATTAAGACAAACAACGATTTAAGAAATAATAGTGATCTAACATGATAAAATGAAATTTGTGACAGCAGAATTCAATTTTATTTTTATTCATTTCATTTCTTACAGACACGTGCTGAAAATTACTTTTTTATATATCTATCTCTCTCTCTTTTATATATAGTGGATTTATTTTTTATTTAGAGTTTTATAGTATTTTAATTATTTCAATGCTCTAAGCAAATGTTAAATATTTAAATATTTATACAATAACATTATAATAATAATATTTTAAATTAAGAAAATATTAAAGAAATGAAAATTAATTAGTGCAATGAAATTTTCCATATTTTATTAAATAATTACACGAGGGTAATATTCATGGTAAAAATTCAATATCTGGAGAAAATGATTTTCTTTTTGTCTGTAAAATAATTATATACGGCAAAGTGCTATAGACTTCAAAAAAAAAAAAAAAATGTAACACGTTACTTATGTTACATTGTCAGCATAAGGACATTTAGAAAAACGCTATAATAATTAGTAAAAACATTCTTTATTTATTTTGCGTAAAACCGAGTTTTTATTAGGAAAGACAAGCATAAATATAAACTTGAAAAGCAGAGTCTTTTATAAATCTGAAATTTGATCCAAATTGTTAAAGCTATTTCACGAAGTAAATAAATTCATATATATATATATATATATATATATATATATATATATATATATATATATATGTGCCCGTTTAAAGTTATATACTAGGTACTAATTAATTTCCTTATTTTAGCGTTAATTATCTTGCTAAAGAGCAAGAAATTGCGCGGATTTTCTTTTAATTTCCATTTCATTTACTCGCAAACGTTAACTGCTGACAAAGAATAAAAATTGACTAAATATTCTTACAGTCAATCTGTCCTGCAGTCAAATATGACCGGAGGACAATTTAATAAAGAAAAACTTTTTCTTTAAAATGAAAACCAATTCATGTTAAATTAAAATCGTCCGATCTGAAAATAAGTTTAATATTTGCAAAACTGAGATATGATAATGCATTTTTATATTCATATTTCAAACATAATAGACTAAATATAGGTAAATTTAATATGTGGTATCTCAAAAAATTGGCGTTACAAATCGAGTGGAGGAATTTTACAGTTTTTGTGACAATTTATAAAATAATTTAGGGTATGCATACAATTTTTTTATGTTTTGACATTTATCATGTCAGGTTCGCTCGCATGCAAAATTTCACTAACGCTGCGATTCTCTTTTTTTTATACATTAATTGTTAAGAGTTCGTTAAAAATATTAAATTTGCGTTTTTTATTCATTTGTTTCGTGATTTTATGAATAAAATAATTTTCTTTTAATGAGAGAAAAAAATGTTTGATTTATGGTCCTGAAATTTTCATCACAATTTCATAAAATTAATGAGATGTTAATTTCATGTGGTTAAATCGATTGAGAAAGCAAAGAAATGATAGCCACAATTAGAGAATATTGAGGAAGAGTTTAATGTTAAGGAACTTGGTTAATCTGCGGCTTGATTAGAATCATTTTCATCGACAAAATTTAAGTAATGATGCGATAATAAATTTTAAAAAAGTTACAAGTGTGTTCCATTTTTTATTGTTGTTGACAAATGTACTATAAAGGCTTAAAATTATTATCAAAAATAATTTATCTAGAGATAGACAATCATGATTTCGAATGCTTTAATGCTTTTAAAGCGTTACATGTGTGATGAAAACAGATGAACTCCATTGATGACGATCTTTTATAATTCCAATTTTTTTATCTTTTTTTTATGATATTCTATATATTTTTTTATTTAATGTTTTCATTAATTTTGTTTTGTTCTTTGTGTCATTTATCTGTTTTTATTTGTTTTGTGCATATATTTTCCATTTTATCATTTATTTATTTTTTCGTAAAAGGTCGTTTTTATTTTTTTTTTTACACAATATCCTTTATACATCCAAAAAGCAGGGGGGACTTTTGGCTCTAAAATGGAGTTCGTAGGCGAGGTAGTTAAATGTACCGTCAAACCGAGCAACTGGTTTCAGTTCTATATCGTTAAGGCTTCATTAGGCCGAGGCGGGGGGGGGGTTACCATCTCAGTTGAAAAGTCGGTATATATTCGTGAAATCTCTGCCAATTTTTAAAGTTTAAAGCGGAAAAGAAAGTCTGTGTATAAATCCCATGTAATCAATACGCGGCAGCAGAACAGGAATTGACATAATCCTTCAAGGACATTATCAGGTAGATAAATAATCTTGTCTTCAGACATCGCTCAATGTAAAGCCAAAAGATATCGCATTAGTCGGCTTACTTTATACCAGGCTATCGATCATAGTTCTATGTACTACAGGAATTACGAAACATCTGAAGCAGTTTTATGTATCTGTAAGATTGCTTCCCTTTCCAGTGAGTATCACGGTAAGATAAGGCTTCAAATATTTTAATGAATGATGAATAGATACAAATTCAAAGTACCAAGCCATAGTGACAAAACTTGCATTGAATTCTTCTCAAAAAAATGAAGGCTTTCGAAAACAGAGTAATTAAGCGATATCTCTACTGTGACTGAGATCATAGATTTTGTGTCCAGTCGGTAAAACTACTTTAAATGAGAGGTTTAAAAGAGAGAGGGTCAGTCGAAGTAATTTTCTCTTTTGTAGTGAACGAGGAACAAGCATAGTTTTCATGTACATCTATGCTGTTTTGTTGCCAGCGTTCGGATTTCTCTTGCGGAATAAAGCATCGTTATTCATCTTGTTCGACTTTTCTATCTCATTCCAACGGGTGAAAGTTTCGATAGGATATTAATTTATTTAAATATTACATGCTAGAAGTCGTAAAGAAAGAAAAATATTTCTATTCTATGTTTACATGTTTTTTAATGTCACATGCTCTTATTTTTCTACTTTTAATTATCTTTCAAAATGTTAATAATCGTTTACTATAAATCAGCGTTTCTAAACCTTTCAATATTTGCGGCCCAGTTTTCAATCTTAATTTTCATCGCGCATCCCGCTTACAATAAAATGTATACAACAATAATGTATATTGAGTATTTTGGATTCTGTTTTTAAATTATTTTTAACTAACTGCCAAAACAAGAGTAAAAGAGGGCCATCGTTGGCGAGAAACCATATCTTACATTTTGGACAAGCCGGCGGTAAACAGATGAAGCGAATAAAAGCGGGGAAAATTTAAATATTGTATTTGAAATGAAAGCGAAACAGGGAGATAACATTAAAGGAATATGAAAGTAAAAAAAGAAAATCGTCAATGAAAGTTAACCTAGACGGGGTGAGCTAAATTTAGAAACTGGGAATACATTTTTTCCACTAATAAAAGAAATAAAACAGAAGCATGACTAAACAAGAGTGAAAAAAAAGCAATATTTGTGGAAGGTAATCCATACGACCTATGCCTTCTCCAGCATGCGCGGAGCAAATGTTTTCTCATAGGAAGAAGGAAAATGTTCGATAACGCAAATTTCAATTCCAGCCAGTCTCATTCGAGTCGATCCTTTTATCGCTATCGAATCTATAGTGAATGAGTATGTTATATATGTTTTAGTGTTAATTGCAATTCACCATAATAAATATTCACGGCAGTAGATTTATGCAAACTATTGGATAAATTTTTAAGCGGAAGTAAGCAAGCATTAGACGATAGTCAAGGATCAACAAGTACACAGACGAGAGTGGTTCCGAAAATAAAATCAAGAATACTTAAATTTTGGGTTTACCAGTACTGAAGTAAATGAAGAAGAAAGGCTCCTGTGTATCATTTGCTCAAAAATGTTGGCCGCAGATAGCATGAAACCTAATAAACTTAAACGACATTTGGAAACGCTTCATAGTGAGTATGTCAACAAACCCAGAGAATTCTTCGAATTAAAATCATATAAAAAGCAAAAATCATTTTTAAAGAAACTTTGTCTGTGAATAAAAAAGCTTTAATTGCATCTTACAAAGTTTCATATAAAATAGCCAGATGCAAGAAACCTCACACCATTGGTGAAGAGCTCATTTTGCCAGCAGCAATTGAATTCTAGAAACTATGT
Organism: Argiope bruennichi; assembly: GCF_947563725.1. Classification (NCBI taxonomy): domain Eukaryota; kingdom Metazoa; phylum Arthropoda; class Arachnida; order Araneae; family Araneidae; genus Argiope; species Argiope bruennichi. The sequence goes on from NC_079156.1 coordinate 115,067,047, forward strand.
TTGGAGATAATTTTTCAAAACAATTGCAGTCCATACCTTTTTCAAATGATACTGTTGCTTGTCGAATTGGCGATATAGCCGAAGATGCACAGTGTCAGCTTTTCTCGAAGTTGCGTGAGACAGAGAAGCTTTGGCTTCGAAAGCAATGAGTCCTGGTCTGAATATTATGTTAACTACAATTGTAACCTTAGTAAATTATATAAAAATGAGACTCCTGAAATCGAGAATGTTTTCCGCACTTTGCAAAGACATGGGTTTCAGTACATTCAGCATTACTATTTTATTGCGAGGCAAGATGGTCATCATGTGGGAAATTTTTGCAACGAGTTTATGAATAAAGAGAAGAAATCGCCAATTTCCTAGCAGAAGAAAACAGACCGGAGGCCGAGAATTTTCGCGAGGATTTATTTGTGATGAAATTGAGGTACTTGGTCGACATATTTGAGAAATTAAATAACTTGAATCTTCAACTCCAAGGAGCAAATACACATACAGTGGGTAAAAAAAGTTTCAGTATGAAAGACTAAAATAAAAATGAACTAGCATAATTTCTAATCTTTGCTTTTTATCTTTATAAACTACTTATATATTGTTAATGAGTCTTTAAAAGGGAGTTTCATAATAAATTTCTCTTTTTTTACAAAACTGGGCAAGTCCGTTTGCAATTTTTACGATAAATGTCGAAGTATCATGCAAAAAAAGGTTTCCGTACGCAATATGCAAATTCTTCCTGACGTGCTCTATAACTAATCCACAGTAAATATTCGAAGTTTGATGGTTTGTCAGAGTGAAGAATACGACATAACAACAGTTGTTTCATTTCAATGTTTCGTTGATCATCTTAAAAAGGAAATTCAGAAATCCATTCGAGAGTTAGTGATTCGGTTGCGAAAAAATAGATTATTTATGGAAAAAAAATCAATTAAATGACTTATAAACCAAAGTCTACTGTGCAGTATATTATTGAAAGATACCGTGATGTGTAAACATTTGAGGATAGAGATCGATCCGGAAGAACTCCGAAGTTAAATCGCTTGCATAAAAGAAATATTATGTGTAAGGTGCAAGATAATCCCTCAGATTAGTGCACCTCAACTTGCAACTGATTTAACGGTTAATTACAACACTAAATTCGCATCTTAAATTGTAAGAAATGTCATTAAAAAAAAAGGTTATAATATATGTGGGACCCGTCAGAAGCCTGTTATAAGTCTCTGCTACAGAAAAAGCGTCTCGAGTTTACAAAGAAGCATATAAGCAAGCCTCTGTCTTTTTGGGAATCGGTCCTTTTTAGTGATGAATCAAAATTTAACATCCGTGGGTCAGATGGTCGAGTTATGATCTGGAGGGAATCAAAACAGCATATGTTACTTAAGAATTTATATGGAATTGTGATGCACGGTGATAGTTGGAAAATGGTATAGGGGTGTATAAGTGCTGCTGGTGTCGGATATTTATGTTTTATAAATGGAAATATAAATAGGTACATACATCTTCACATTCTAAAACAAAACATTTTATCAAATGCAGATAAACTGTCTCTTGGAATAGAAGAAATCGGTCGTCAACTAAAAAGATATGACACAAAGAACAAGGTTGAACTCAAAAGGGCCATTCAAGACATTTGGAATCGTATTTCTCCAGAAACAACAACAAAAAAAAAACTGATGGGGATTATGCCACAACATTTGAGAGAAGTGATAAAGGCCAAAGGAAGGCCTACCGATCATTAAATGCAAGTTGGTCAGCATGAAAAAGGTTTTTCATGTACTATATAAATACCGTACGGAAACTTTTTTGTTCCGTATTAGTGGCATTTTTTTTTTTTTTTTATTCTTTCAATTTAAGTATTTAATTTTCTTCATATTTTTGAATTTATAATATTCATAAATAATAAATGACATTGCGTTAAACCAATTTTAAAATTTTCATTTTCATAACAAAATATTTTGTACCAAAAATTATATTTTTATTAACATATTTATAAATTTTTATTAATTATTTTTTATTAATAGTAAAATTTTTATTACTATGTTCCGTACACAGTAACATAGCTGTGTACGGAAATTTTTTTTACCCACTGTATGTTGGATACGAGTGATAAAGTTAATGTTTTTTGTAGAAAATTGGAATTGTGCAGCAGAAATTTAAAGCAAAAAACCTAACAATGTTTGTAAATGTGGAGGATTGTACTAAAACTTACAAGGCTGAAGAAGAACATGTAAAAGTTGTTTTGTAACCATTGAAAATCTTTTAGCCATGCTGGTAAAGAATTTTCAAAAGTATTTACTTGCTGACGACAAACTGATAGCAAATTACGAGTGGGTTAGGGATCAATTTCATATGACTACCGAAGGACTCTCAATTGATGAGAAAGAAAAATTCATAAACTTCATGATAAGTGGCGAAACTAAAAGACAATTTAGTAATAAATCGCTATTTGAATTTTGAGCAGAAGGATTTTTCTGTACTAAAAGCAAGCGCATTTCGCATTCTATTACCATTTTTAACATCCAACTTTTGTGAAACTGGATTTTCTGCTGTGACTTCTTTGAAGACAAAATATAGAAATATAACTCAGAGTGGCTATTTCTAATACTAAGCCTTCCTTCGAAAAACTTTGCTTTGCAAGACAGGCCCAAGAAAGTCACTAATAATTATTAAATTTCTTTTCAATTTAGTATGTTTTGATTAAGTAAGGTGTTTTACTTTAATAAGTTATTAAATATGTCTAAATGTATTTTGTTTTCTATGTGTATGTGTCCTTTTCCTTTCAGTCAGTTAATAAATTTTTTTAAATAATATTTTCTCTTGGATATTCTCGCCCCCCTCTCTAGTGTGCTCGCGACCCCCTAGGGGGGCGCGCCCCACAGGTTAAGAATCGCTGCTATAAATGATTGTAGCATAAGATAAAATTAATAATTTCACCTTATGGATTTGAAAACTAATAAACTGTGTCTTCTTTTTTCTACAACAGACTGATTACATTTAAATTCCTTCTCAAAGTAACGACATGTAGCATTATCGTTCCTGCATAGGTAGCTTATTAAATGACTGTAAAAACAGAACACGAATACAATATTTATTCCTTTTATTAAAAACTATTTACGCTCTTCAAATAAAAATAAAGAATTTTTTTATTAATCTACACTACATTATTACATAACAACTAAGGATCAATATGAATATAGATGCATTGCAGTTTTTCACATGCAGCAGATTCGATTTAGTTTGGCTTCACTTTTATTTCAACGGATGCCAAATTGTTATAGTCATTTGGCGATTTCCACCAGTAAACGTATTGCCTACCATTTTTGCCAGGTTGGTAAACACCATTTAAGTTACAGACACCATATTGTCTATGCCATCATCCTGACTGATGTTCCTTTGCGAATCCGGTATTGCCTTTGTCTTTTGTGGAGAATTCATATTGATTATGGTACTTCATTGCGTCAGCTAAAAATGAAAAGAAATGAAATTTGTATAAATTATTTCATGTATATTACATTTAATAACTATAAGATGCCAGAGTTTGTGAGTAAATAATTTTTGGAGCTTTTCATTTTGTAAGAAAAAGATTTTTCAAATGTTTTTCTTTCTTTCTCTAACGTAGATAATGTTATTAGTATGAAACAAATTATAATATTTATATTACGTCGATGAATGCGTATCAAAGAATTTCTAGAGTTGGGATAAGATGTGTACCTATGTAGGTCCCACCACTGTAATAGTCCTTATTAGATAAATCGCAATTATATATTGGTTTATTATCGAAAATTTAGCTCAATTTTGAAACTGTTCTTATGGTTTTTTATTTGTTGTTGAATCATCAAAATTACAAAATAGCTGTAATTTATTTTAAATGCTTTTCAGAGAACTCCCGCAAAAAAAGGTTTAATTTCATAGCAGTTCGTCACATCCAGTGAGTAATTAATCTTTAAACATTAGCTAAGAAACAAAGCTACTCTGCATGACGATTTGAGTAAAATATAATTCAGCACAAAGTCTGTGGCATACAAATGAAATAAAATCTTTAAGAAATACTCCATTGAGCCAATAAATAAATAAACTTCTTGAAATCGATTTTACGAGTGATGAAATATGATATAGATACTATACAATATTTTCTTGTTTAAAAGAAAACAACTATGTATGTAGATGATACACTCAAATCGAATTTTATAAACTACAAAAGCATATCAATTCAAGTTAATTGTCGTTTGTATTCTTTGATAATAAGAGAATATTTTACATCTGAAATTATTTATTCCAATAAGAAAAACATTAGATAGCGAATACAACTAATTTATGTTAAAGCATTTGGCAAAAGGAATTCGTTTCATTGTCAAAAAAAAAAAAAAGAATTAGAGGAAAGCAAACAACAACAGAAAAAGCAACGCAATCTGTAAAAACGAACTTTTTTTACATTTTTCGGTGTATTGTTTAGTTTTTCGTATTGTTTCTATGGAATGCTTTTTATTTCCAGAACTTAAAACGACTCAAAAAGGATTATTTATATAATAACATGAGAATACAAGCAAATACAATGTTTGAATGAGAGAATAATTATTAAAACAAAAATTGAAATAATCATAACTCTAAAAAAACAGTTAAAAAGGAACGAAAATTATATTCGAAAAAAGAAAAAGTTACTTTTTTTTCTGTTTCATTTTGCAGATTTTAAAATCTCACACTGTGCTCAGTGGGAGGCATTGTCTTAAAATATTGAAATTGCTACTCTTTTTTGAAAAAAATGTAGTTACTCCTAATCCACTGAATTCACTTCGAAATTAAAATGCAAAACTGTTTACAAATCCTTAGTTCTATTTAATTTGCCATTCAAGAAGACTGAAACATATTTGTCCATTAATATTATGATCCACATCTGTATTTATGTGCTGCAGACGATTTAAAAGTGCAAAGCGAATTAAGAATTATCCATTGAAATTTTAAAGGTAATCTCTTTTATGTTTAAAATGAAATGTATAATAATCTAATTATCGATTTCGAAATTGAAAAATAGATATAAAAGTTGATTTTATCATTATTTGATATTTTTCTTTTACAATCGCGATATTGATATTATTATGATTTTTCTAATCTAACTTGAATGATTGTTTTGTATTGAGTTCAAATAAGTGTACTTAGTATTCCTTTAAGCTCATGATTCTTATTGTGACGGAAAATGGTTTCATTAATACATTAATGCATATGTGTTATAAAATATTTTTAAAAATAAAAAAATATTTTTCTTTTGGTTTCATTGCAAGTTCGGTGGAAATAAAATTCACTAGAATGGATCTGGAAGTTTTGAGACTATGTTACTTGATTCGGCTTCTAAGATGATTAAAACATCAATATTTCCATGGAACTTAAAATAACTGTGAAATGATGCTTTCGATTTGTATCGTTAACTTTGGCTTTCGAATATATCCAATATTAAATGAAGAATCTATGACAAAACGATATTTAGTCTACGATAATTAATAAAATGCTGAAAACCTTTTTAATGATATTTTTCAGTGCGGGGAAATGTATTAGGACCTTTAAAGTATTTTCACTGCAAGAAGACTGGCCTGAGATTCTATAAATTTTGGACATTATGTTTTCCACCAATAATTCACAAATGGCACATTTCTTAGAGCATTTTTCATTACATGAAATAAAATTCATAATACTTGCGCGAAATGTCACCTTAATTTTGAAATTATTGGGAAATTTGAGCCTAGAAATAGCAACTTCCACCTCTATCGGCAGAAATAACGTATTTGGAGTTTTCGCCTCAATTTTATAATATATTTTGCTCATTGTGTAAAATAATAATTTCAGCTGACTCAAAAAAGAATGTTATTAACGATTCGTCTCAGAATCAGAGGATGAGCATGTCTCCAAAGAAACACAGCAGATGGTTCACTTCTTGTATGGGGCTTTGTGTCTGCAAAATGATTGGGAAATTTAGTTTTCATTGATGGAATCATGGACAAAATCAAATATTTGGATATATGGAAGAACAATTTAAAACAAAGTGTCCAGAATTTGGGTTTAGGGTCAAATTTTCTGTTTCAACAAGATAATGACCCGAAACATACAGATAAAATAGTTAAGTTATGATTGTTGTATAATTGTAAATTGCAATTGCACACCTCTCCTCAATCTCCAGATCTCAATGTGATTGAAAATTTGAGGGCACAATTAGGAAAATCAGGTCAAAAACCCAATATTATGGGCAAGGAACACTTAAAAAGAGTATTACAAGAAGAATGGTCGAAGATATTCGGCGAAACAACTCAAACTCTTGTCAACTCAATGCCACACCGTTTATAAGCTGTTCTAAATGCAAAAGGATATGAAAAAAAAATATTAATTTTTCCTTTTCTCTTTTTGTTTACAGATTTTGCTAGATGTATACTCAATTTTGCGACTCTGGAATTTTCAACTTTGACATAAAAATGACTGTAATAAAAATATTATTGATTCCTCCGTTTTTTTTTTTTAGCCTAGTATTTTTGTTAATGTATATTTTGTCGTTCTTATAAATATTAGCCATAAATAGGAATGTTAAGATCAAAAAGAATAAAATTAAAAAAGATAGAGTATAGTGTATACTCAATTTTGGGAGACGTATTTCAAACGAAAAATCAAAATAACCTTTAAAAAATATGGTAATTTTCATTTGCGCTCGAATTTATTTGACTGCTCGCTGAATATTTCTTTAAAATCAAGCGTTTTCAAAATTTTCTTCGGAATTCTGTTTTTGTAGAAATTTTTCCGCATTAAATAAATATTGTTTTTTTAAGTTTGGTATCTGTGGCTACGGCTTAAGCTTGCAAAACATATTCTTGGCATCGAATAGTATAAAAATATATTATATTTATCAGGTTTATAATAGTATTTCATTAACATTTCTTGATTATTTCGGGGGGGGTCTGAAATCTTCTTAAATAGTAAGCTGCAAATACAGCATGTAGTAAAAGATACTTTTACCCGAGAACTCATTAGAAAACAATACCATCAGTTTGTCTGATAAACGAGTTAAATTATTTTAAAAAAATCATTAAAGTGATTAAAGCTTCGAACTTCTTCGAAGCTTCTTTTGAGCTTGGAACAGATAATTAAGGTTACTTCAAATCAGAGCATTCAAAATAAATTCCATTTAAATGCATTAAAATTTTATTTGACCAAATCACATAACTTTGAAAAGCAAAATGACACTTTCATTTTGAGTAAATTCATCTTTTATAAGACTGACCATTTACTTCAACTCATATACGAATAAATCTGTAATCAAAAAAGGAAATTTTGCTACTGATTGTTTAAGTCAATATAGAAGAAATCAAATTCTTTGTATTTTCTCTTTAGCCAACTTTATATTACCAACATCTTTTTTGGGGACAGATAGCTCATTTGGATAGATGGTAAAAAAAAGTTCTTTTCAACATTTCATCCAATAAGGTTTTCTATAGCTTCCTCAGTAAAATATTTTTAACTTCAAAGTCTTTGAAATATATAACTTATACTATTTTAAAACTCACATACAATTCTATTTATTTTGCAATGATTTCTGTCTTTATGTTTATTCATCCAGTTACATTACAAGAATGAGCAGCAATATTATTATAAAAGGATTTATTTAAATAGTTTTTAGTACCGCATAATTCAAAACTAAACGTTAATATAACTACTTTTGAACAATAAAATTTTAATAAAAGAATGCGTTAACATTTTACATTGAAACCACTCAACATGAAAAAATAAGTCGATTCATTATATCTTGTCCACTAACAATGTGAAAATATAAGATAAAACGTTAATAAAAATGAAAGCAAACAGAGCTTTAAAAATAATAAAAAAAATGAAAATGGTGAGAGTTTCACTTCACCAATGAAACATATTGCTATAAAATAAGTTTAAAATATTTTTATTAAATTTGTTACAAATTCAAAATACATTTATACTTCTAAAACTTGTATCTTTTAAATGCTGTGTTTCAAATGTTAGTATGGTGTTAAAGTAATTTTTTGCTTCTGAAAATTATTGGGGAAACAAGGAATTATTTTGGAAACACGTCCAAATTTCTTTTGTTCTTAACTAATTAAACTGCTAACAATTATTATAAAATCCAACTTCTCGTCTGCAAATTCCTAAAAGGAAAAACGCACATTTGCAAAAGCTGGAAGTTCTATTTGTCCAGCACGTGTCAACAGATTTATTTTTATAATTAGAAGAAATGCACGAATTATTGAAAATAAAATTCACATTGAATTCACTGAATTTATTTATTTATAGCAAATGACAACAAATATTTTTTTAGAAAAAAAAAATCACAAAAATATTAAAAACATACATCTGATATAAAAATATTTATTGAACTTTTAACAGAATTGAATTAAATATTTCATGCAGATTAGGATATGCAAGATATGAAGGAAGGTTTTCTTTTCGAAATTGCACACTAATATTCGTAATATATTTTACGTTTTATCTAAATTGTCAAATTAGAGCAAGTATCATTCATTAATTAAACACAAAATTAAAAACCTTTGTTTATACCAATTCAAAATCAAAACGTTACCGTCGATTATTACAGTTATTGATCGATTAGAATTTCAATTAAAATATCGTAATCTGTAAACTCCAGCACTTATTTGGTATTTAAATTGTCCCCAGATACTCTGAAAAAAAAAGGAAATGAAACTATGAATATAATTGGAATTGGAAATATTTAATATAAGAATAAAAGCGAAAATACGGAATAATGACTGTTTTAGTACAAGGGAGCTCAAACCTGTATGTTTGGTTTAAACTCACTAGGTTTAAAAACCATGAAAAAGATTTAAAAAATTAAAAGCAATAAAAACATAAATATAAAATCATTTCAGGAAAAAACATATTTTCATCGTCAACAGGAAATTAAAAACCATAGCTTATATGTTTAAAAATCTAGAAACGTGCGTCGTCAATATAGTAAAATTCGTAAAGAAATTTTTTAAATAAAATTGTAACAATGACAGTTTTTCCAACTTAATACACAAGTCGAATTAGATTCATTCCAGGGTAAAAGAATTGTTTCTGCGCTTTGCAAATTAATTTCACTCGTGTTTTCTTCTATGATGTCTTTTACTTTCGCTGCTGTATGAGAAAGACTACCCACAAGCTGGACATATATAAGGTTTTACTCCACTGTGATTCCGAATATGTATATCAAAACTAACCTTATGAGCAAAACCTTTCTTACAGAGGTCGCACGTGAAGGGCTTCTCTCCAGTGTGTGTTCGATAATGGTCGTTGAGATACGATTTCCGACTGCATTCCTTTTCCCATATATCACACACATAAGTCTTTTCGAAAATGTGTATACGAATATGTCTAAAAAGATTACCTTTCTGAGTGAAACCTTTTTTACAAACATCACAGACAAAAGGCGTATCACCGGTGTGGGTTCGATAATGTCTGTCAAGGTCAAATGTCCTCCAGAATTCCTTAGGACATAAATAACAAGTAAATCTCTTCTTACAAGGATGCATACCAGAAAGTCCAGACACAGCATTGTCTTCTTTCTTTTAAGAAATATGTTGTTGTTTTTTTTCGTCGGTAGATATTGTGGTGAATAGCATATAAACCAGTTAACAACTCCTCTACCTGAACGCTCGTTTTGGTATAATTGTTAAGTTACTGGACTGCTAACCACAAGGTCCCAGGTTCTGTCCTAGCACAACTCATACCGCTTCAATATTCTCCCCGTTCATATTGTGGCCCTGCGAGTGCATTTGTAGTGAAATATTTCTATCATTTACATCCTCTGGCACTTGCCTTTTGCCATTTTTCGGCTATTTACATCCTGATGGCAGATCAGGATTCATAGTCGATTTCGCAGTTCCAGAAATATTATTATTATCTGAAAGAGCAATTCCTATAACATATTCTATAACATCCACAAAATCCTTTTTATCTTTTTTCAATGACGCGATTTTCTGACTTCAAGTGATGTTTGTAAAACTGGTTTTGCTTGGATCGGATCTAATACACCTGATCCTCTTTTATTTTGTATGTCAATACCACTTGAGTCGTTGACAACTTGTATTCTCTTATAGGTTTCAAAAAAGTCAAATTTTTAATTTACTTCCTCAGCATTACACCCGATTCTGCAGGCTCTTGTGGTGAATATCTGTAGTTAAATTTCTTGTGAAAGTAGCAGGGGTGATCTTCACCTCATGTCACTGTACTTCCGCAACATTTGCAATGGTATTGATCCATTAATTTTCAATTTAGATAAAATTCTGTCTGATCAAAAATATATAATAAACTTTTATAGATGAGAAGAAATTGAGATTTCTCTAGTTATAGTAATTTCATGCTGTAGACGTTGTGCTGAGGATTTATATTTCGCAACTCTTTCTACAGTGAAAACAGATTCAAAACTTGAATAAATTATGAATTGAATGTATCTTAAATAACATGCTGGAGCCCCTTGTCCTAATTTTAGATACTGGATTCGATTCAAATAATGAAAAAAAGACCTGATATTTAACATCAGTCTTCACATTACGTGATTATCGATTTTGTTATTTGAATTACCTTAACATGGAAACCAATTAAAATAATATAAAAAAATATTACTTCTCGTACTATGACAGAATTAGCGTACAGAGCATGGGTGATTTTTTTTTAACCTGAGTCCTCTAGTTGGTTCGAATTGATTATTTTGAGTGTATTTTTATGATTCATTTGATTGTTCAATTCATTTGAACAATCAAAACTCCTCAGAGATTTAAGTATTTGAAAAATGATGTTATAAAACAAGATGGAAATAAAAGTTTAAGATTTTAAAATATAATTATACATGTCTATTAAATAAAATTTTACATTTTATTAAAAATATTTTCTATGAATGTAATCTCTCAACTGCACTAATAGCTATGAAATGGTTTGAAATTCAATGAGATTCTGTTAAAAAACTATTCATTGAAATATTTTAATGATTTAATTAGGATTTTTTTATTTCGTCTCCCCATAAGCCAAAAGAAGCGATTCGGTTTTCTTTTTATTTTCCGCTGTTCAAAAAATTTTCAATGCATTTTTATTATTATTTACTTCTAAGTTATATTTCAGTAATCAGATTGTATCTGAAGGAATATTTTCGAATAGGACTGAGAAGAAATACAATATCAGTAAAATAATATATATATATATATATATATATATATCAATAATTCTTGAGTTATAATTGTTTATAACTCCCCCACCAGAAAAGAACTATTCCTCTAAAAGCCGATTAATAAGTGGGTGTTTATTTGCTAAAAAAAAGGTTTTTTGTCTAAATTTCTTTAATTTGTTTTTAAATTTTCTTTCCTTGAGAATCCAAGAAACTTGCCAAACGTGAGTAACATTAATTGTTAGAATGGACATTTATTAACAAATTTCAACTAATATTTGTTTTTTAATTAGAAATTTAAGTATTTATTTACATTTTAAGATATATTCGAATCCGTCAATGTAGTTGATCTGGTCATAAATATTTTAGCACTAGAAGAAATTTTTATTGTGAATACATTGCATTGGTTAATATTTTAAGAGAAATATTATTTCATTCGTAAAAAATAATTCAATAATTGTATTTTAAGAAAATGAATTTTTCAGTCTTATAAAAGGAAAAAAATATGTTATCAATCAAGTAGGAAATTCATTGAGCTGAGAAATACTTTTTTAGAATAAAAGCTTTATATTTCAATTTGAAACAAATTTCAAGGGCTCAGACGAGTTTCTGAGTTCGATGTAGAGAAATGTAAATCATTAGAAAGAGTTCATGCTGAAAATAACATTCTTTTGAACAAACAATCTAGGCATTTAGCTATGTAGAGGGCGTGTATATCAGAAGAGATGTAAGAAAATTGCTCGTGAACGTAGAGAATAATATAATTTTAAAAAAAGACGGACTAACATATAAACTTGGGGGCTGTTAAATCATATGTACAATAAATTTTAATTACCAGGTATGCTAATTTATTTCAAAAAATCTAGATATTTTGTTAGTTTCATATAGCTGTTTTTCTATATTAGGTTTCTTTTCACTGCAATAATGAGTTTTATAAAATATTAATTCATTCCATGGGTTTATTAACCCTTTAAAGAGCCATTTTTTTCTAGTCATATTATGTTAAAATATTTTTAGGCTTGAAATTAGAATAAGAAAAGGGATTCATTTAGCTTATTAGATAAATTTAATTTGATTCATTAATTAATTTGGTTAATTAATAATTAAGTGACAAACCAAGACACATCATTTTGTGTGAGATAAAGAACTGAAGCATCTAAGTTTCTGTCTTTCTAAAACAATTTGTCGGAACTTATGCCAACCTACATAATTTCATACAAAGATTAATACATTTGGTTTGAAGGACACTCCCCCCGGCCTTAGAAAGGGTTAATTCACACCGTGGGTTTAAAATTTCATTCTGTGGGTTTCACTTAAAAGTTCCAGTAATAATAAACAAGCTTCGAAGCGGATTATTGCTGTAATAGTCACGATTTGATAGAAACGTTCAAAATGCATATGAAGGACTCTATTGCCGTTTTGAAAGAAAATAAACATAACAAAAATTATCATTATACCCACAGTATAATTAAAAAAACATAAAAAATAATGTCGCACATTTGTATTTTCAAAATAAGAAATTTCTTGGCTGAGAAGAGAGTGAGAAAATTAAATTTAAATTCGTTAAAACGCGTTTCCATTTTCGCACAGTGCACTTTCCAATTGAAACAACGTTATCTTTTAAAAACACTAAACGCCGCTAGACTTTATCAGATTAAAAAAAGAACTTCAAAATTTGGAAGATATCTAAGAAGCAAAGAACGAGGGCATTATTCAATAATGCTGATAAGCTGTACTTATCAGTATGTGTGTAGGATTCAAATACATCAGGAGAAACGATTCTGAAATTTATCACAGATAGCGCTATCAATGTAAAGGTAAAAGATAACGTTATCAGTAGTTATAAATGAAATCACCACTTGACTTTTCTCTTTATAAGTAATCTGCTGTCGGTCAAGTAAAACGCCTTTCGCAAAACATGTAAGTTATTTATTTTTGTAATTCTATATTTTGCCGTAAAGCCGATTTCATGTAGTTTTTAATTAGTTGAATTCTTAAAATTAAGTTTCGTTTCAGATTTTGTATTTTGAATTCAATACGATTTATTTAAAAGCATTCATTGAAATCATGGCACAAACGTATATAAAAGTGTTTTCAATTACTGTGACGGGCTGAAAATTTTGTTATAAATTATAATTCTGCGATAAATGTGACACGTGAATAAAAAAAATAAAGAAAGGATAACCATTTTATTAGGTCATTAAAAATAGAGAATAATTATTTGATCAAGTAAAATAAACATGAAGATAAAATTAAAAAAGCGTTACATTTCATTGAATTAATTTGAGCAAATTCACATTTTAATCAAATTTATAACAGCCTTTTAACGATTTTCCAATTATTTTTAATACTAAATTTTATTACGATTTTTTTTCCTTTTCAAATTATTTTTAGAGTCTTTCATTTTTAAAAATAAGTTTAGAACTTGTTTGTCTTTTTAATAAAATATAAGTCAAATTTTTCAGAAAATTTAAATAAATTAAATAACTGTTATTCCTTGATCTCCATAGTCATTCTTTAAATTAGATTGCCGCTTTCTGCAATTAAAATATTTTTTTTCTTACATTAATATTTTTTCAATGAAATGTATTGAGTATTTTCAGTATAATGAACTTTTTATGCTATACAATTAAAATAAATTAATCAAGATGTATTTAAAGAATATTTTCTGATATATATATATATATATATATATATATATATATCTGAAGAATATTTTCTATAATGCAGAATTCCGCATGAAGCGGCGCAATTTTTTTAAAAAAAATATTACACAAGATGGACTTAAATTATAGCTAAAAAATTTCTTTAATGTTAAATTGCACGGAAATCGAATGTGGTAATTTTTTTCCTAGAATATTCTTACTCGTATTGTTATGTATAATACAAAACAAAACAAAATTTTATAAAAATAAAAAAAAATCCTTTTCGGTTTGTTTAGTACAATTTATTTCGCAAGTTTTTATTTACTTAGCTTGTGCTAAAATATTGATTTTTCTCGTACTTCTTAAAGAGGGAAAGATGTAATTTTTCATAGTTGCATACCGAACATAATGCAGTATTTTAAGAAAACAGCATCATCAAGTAGTAAACTTTATAGAAGTAAAAAAGAATTTAAAAAAATCATAATAATAAATTAGGCGAAATGCTGAAACTTGAAGGTTGAAAGAAAAATTAAATGTTTTTAAAAACCGAGGTTTTAATAGTGTATTATGACAAAATAACATAGTATTTACAATCAAGCAACTGATGTAAAAACAAAACAAAAAAAAAACATTTTTTAAAAGAGTGAAGAGCTGATAAGAATAAGAAAAACAAATTCATCTGAAAATGAATCATTATTTGTATTCATTGGCGGATATTTTAAAAATCATCAAATTAAAATTCACAAAAAATGTTTTTCATCCATTGACTTCATATTGATGAGAATTTTTTTTTGATAAAAAATATTTACATAAAATGTATAAAAGTAAGTTCATTTACATAAATATAAAGAGATATTATAAGTTTTGGAATTTCCTTTTAAGTTTTAATAATTTATTTTATTTATTCTATGCTGGCATTTCCGATTTTTTAGCAGTAGTATATGTTTCGCAGGGAAATGATGAAAATGGAGATTTGATCAATTCCCTAAGACAGGTAATCAGTTCACGGAAAACGTTAAAATAACAACTCTGTGGGTTATCATGGGGATTCTCCTAAAGGAAATAAGTGATTTGATCAAATCATTTAACTGATGGTTTTTTTAGCAAAAAGAGGAAATGAACAAGTCAAGAGTCGCATAGCTCTATGTTTCACTCGGTACCACTTCTTCTTACACATCGCAGTTGTAAAAATTAGTATAAATCTGGCTCACACAATATAAGGTAATATATTAACAGAAGAAGGATATGGATAGCAAATTCTATGCTATTTACGCCAAAAAGAAGGCAGTATTAAAGATGTAGAGGAAATGCTACAAAATACCTGAAAAGATCAGATGTAAAAATGAAAGAAGTTTCTTTGAAGAAATTTAAAGACATGTCAGTGGATCCCACAGGTTGGTGTGCAAAAAGTACATAGAGGTTCATTAGATGGAGATAACATGGTGGAGGCCATTTTAAAAACATATCAGTGGATTTCATAGTTAGATTGGTGTACCTTAGGTAGATATAGGCCCATTAAGTGGAAATAATATTGTGGGGAATGTTTTAAATATAAAAAATAATTTACAGCAAATTGGTACCTCAGTTGGAATCATGAAAGATTGGCTACCTAGAAAGGGTCTTAAAAAACTACTACAACATTTTGTTCAAACAGGTGCACTGACTTACCTAAGTCTGCATGAGATTGCAATAAAATTATCTTTATTTTGAGTTCAAGGATATAAGAAGTATCCCTGTGAGCAATCCAAAATACAATGTAAAGCAAAACGATATGCCTGTAAAAAAATTAGTACTTTGCGAATTGTTGCCACAAATCAACAACATGTTTTAATAAAAATGAATGAACATTATTATTTATTAATTACGTATATTAAAAATGTTTACAATTTCACTAAAAATATCATTTTTCTTTCTTTACAGAAATCACCCAACAGAGTTGAAATATTTAACAACTTCCGCGAGTTGATCATCTACCTTAGTGATTTTATCAAATCTTCCTTTTTATAATCTCCGTGCGACATATACACCAAGAGATGCTAATTCAGCCTGTTTAAAAAAGAGAAAAACGCTTTTGATTCAATGAAAACAAATGAAACTTTTTTATGGTCAATACAAAAAACTCTTATCCTTCTTGCTGTCAGTTAGAATTTTTTTTCCAAGATATATATTATTAACTGAATCCACAGAATAAATAATAAGTATAAAATCAATAATAGCAGTTTATATATTCATTTATCAGCTGGAGTGTTTTTGCTTTGAATTTCCTGTATAATAATACTGTTTCTTCTTCAAAATTTAAAAAAAAAAATATTTGAGAACTTTTATTGATATCAGATGGATCCGTATTCGATACAGAATAATTTTTTTTCTCGATATTATGGCCAAAATTCTATTCAGGTAGCAAGTCGCTTTCTTCAGATAACACGAACTTTATAACCGACAGATATGACTGACGTTTTTTACTCGCAGGTGCTTAACTCATGCGATTCCTTGGTATAGGTATACATGGGCAGATAAACTGAACACATTCACAGGGGAAGATATGACATATTTTCGATTGGTCAGTTTTACCACAGTATATTTACATACCTGGTGGTGTTCTCAGGACTTCAACCAATCATTCGAACGTAACAAATTCTACATAATCAGAAAACAGTGATAATTGTTATAGATTTATACATTCTAATTTTGTTAGAAGCGTTGAGAGTTCTAAATATCTTTAATTTATACTCAAGTCACCTTCATTCAACGCGTTGATCGAAGCCGAATATTTTGGTATAAACACTGTATTTTTTTCAAAAAATTGAAATATTTTGAAACAGAATAATACTTTTAGTCAAAAAAATCACGTACCAGATTTCATATATTTACGTCAGTGTTGGTTTATCATGTATAGATACTTGTAAAAGTACGGATAGATAGACATTCTAGGTCTTGACAAATTTTAATTGGAATTTGTTGTTTATCTGGTGGCGAATGGTATGATCGAGGATAGAACCTGGGAGCTTGTGGTTCGCAGCCCAGTAAAATGACCACAATACAAAAGCAATTGCTCGTGTAACGTAGCTGTTAACTGGCTTATAAGCTATTCACTACAATATATACTTTAAATGTTGGATTTGTGGACCAAATCTAATCCCTCAAGTTTTCTTTTTTTTATTCTATTAAAAGAAGAGCTATCGTCGAAACATGGTTGGTTCTCAGTAAATTTCTTAGGCAGTCTTCCTCTGAATGGATTTCTTTCAAAACCTGATAAAAAATATACAAATTTGAAACAGAAATCATATTTCAAATTTCAACTGTTTAACTCAAAGCCTTTTGAGTCTTCGTATTGAAAGAAGGAAAATAGACAAATTTCAAATGTATTGGATTTTCGGGGTCAAGGACATTTGAAACGGGGAGATTTCTCAAAATCTTGGATTAAATTTTTTGATAATTATTTTTTCAAAATATTTTATTTTTAAAATGAATTTCTTCAACAATAATTGACTGTTCCTGATAATATTGCCATTTTAATAAGCTGTTGTCGTAATAATAAACTATTGGAATACTTTTTGCCTTTAATATTAGTACAATTTCAAATTGGAATCAATATATGCAGTATGGAATCAAAAATGAATAGTATATGTGTTTTGTATGTGTTGTGAGATTCTTGATGCTTTTTCAAATTTAATTTTTTACCATTTTATTTTTTTGAAAAAAATTGAACATTATAATTCTATTTGATAGCTGTAGGCAATATTTTTATTTTCTGCTTTACGCAGACATAGTAATGTCTTGTCTTGTAATCAAAAAAAGAAAATGAATACGAGATGTTGGCTGATTCTCACGTTTCATCTCCCTTTAGTACGAAAAATATATTGTTGTATTGTGTCTGGCTATCAGCGAAAATGATAATTTCAACAAGATTTGAGCTAGATTATTAAATTTGGTATAAAGACTTTACACTTTTTTTTTCAGGTTTCTATCGAATTTTTAATGAAACCTATTCAAATAAAATCTCTCAGTCCGGATGTCCGTGAAAGAGTGGAGAGACTAAATAACTATAAAACCTAGAGAGCTACATAAATAAAATTTGATACACAGTTTTAACATCAAAATTGCAAATTTTTATGAAATATTCAGCTTAATATGCCAAGAAGTTGACCATCTCGATATTTTTACTTACATTTAAAAGCAATAACTGATATCGCAATGATTAAATGAATGAAATTTCGTATATGATTTTGTGAGCACTATTGTATTTCTATGACACACTTTAATTTCAATCTGTCAGGATAAAATGCGCCCAAAATACAAATTCACTTTTCTGGTATTTGCGTATTAACCGCATGCCAGATATTAATCGCCTCAAAAACTCGATCAAGATCAGACGATAGACACAGTAAAAGAAAAGATTCCTGCCAACGCTTCATATTTCGTAGCTATTATTCGCTACTGAAGCGCACAGTCATACATCGCTTTTATAAAAGCGTGTGTAAGAAATTTGCAGAGAAAATAGTAATAAAAATTAAAGTAAGTTTTACTTAACAAAAATTAAGTAAAGTTTTTTTTTTTGTTTGGTTCGTAAATTTTGACTGATAGAAAAGTACTTTAGAAGCATTTTTCGACTCATCTATTTTTTTTTCGAAGTCAAAACTTTTTAAAAAAGCAGTAGTCGATCTGGAAATTTTATCATGATGCATTACAGTTTTTATATGATATATCAATAAGTAAATTTCAAAAAAAAAAATGCTGAAATTGTAAAATAATAATAATAAATGACCTTTTTCTAATTTTATGTTTTTTTTTAATTTACTCCTGATTTAATTGACTAAAATTTATTCCTGATTTAATTGATTCAATTGATTAATCAGAACATCCGAAGGCTCGTTAACACCTAGTTGATTTTAGTTAATATATTTTCTCTCAAAATGATATAAATAACAATCTGATATATTTTTTTGGTTTAAAACTAATAGTCAGCTCCAATACTCCTCCTCAGTTTATTTTGTAACTTATGAGGTTGCAAACTTAAAAGTCTGCTTTGAATTGGCAACTCAACAATTTAAACAAATTATTCTCATTTCTTTTTTCACATTTTGATTGTGTTCATCGCAATTTAATTGGACTATATATTGGGTTGGTGCATAGTTATCAGGCGTTTTCAAGCGATATTATCAGGTGTTTTTGAACACTATTTATTATGAAAAAGGAAAAAATTGCTTATTGTTTGTTTAAGCGATTAACCCGAAGCGTGGTCACCACATACTTCAATAACCGAACGATGGTTGAATGGTCCACATTGAAGTTGGCGGCTAGCATTCGAATTGTCAATTCGTCTCCTTCCACGGCTGCCAAAGGTGCCTGGTCGTCGAATCCGAAGGTCGACCGCTTCTTGACTTATCTTCCAAGCTACTGCCGCCGGATTTGAAACTGGCAAACCATTCCCTGCATCGACTTTCGCTGATTGTTCCCTCACTGTTAGCTCGTTGAGATCGCGAAATGGCTGCTTTTCATCCTTTCTCAAAGTGGTACAACATAATATGACGAATACGAATATGGTTATCGACAAGCAGTTTTATAACCTATAGAATATTTTCATTCATAAATTTATAATATATTGTAAATTTTTTATTAAAATTTAGCACGTCAAAGAAACGCCAGATAATTATGTACCAACCAAATATATTAAGCATGTCTAAGATATCATCTTATTCAAGTAAACTGGCCGACAAAAAAATCCATGAACTTTTGGAAGGATTTCTTAAATTTGATGCAAACGATGACTGAGAAAAAATTGTATACCAAATTTGATCATATTTTCAATGAAATAAAAAAAACTGATATAGCTTATTGTTTGTGAGAAATCAATTTTGTTGTGTAAGGACGGCATAACAAAGTTCATCTGCTTAATTGCCGTATTGACAAAAAGACACATAAAAATCACTTTTTAAAGCCACTACATAAGATTTTTTTAAAAATGTATAATAGTTTCTTTTTCCGTATTTCACATTCAAGAAATTAATATCGAAACGATGGATTGATCAAATATTCTATGAAATATATGATAATCGAAAGTTTAATGAATTTTACCTTGCGATGGTAATTAAATTTTTATTTAGATTATATAGCATTTTATACTTAAAGTACTTTTCAACTTATTAACAAAATTTTTATCTTTCAATTTGCGATTTTTCATTGTAGATTTAATCATGAAAAATATTGAATTTGTATAATTGCAAGTTGGCTTAATAGATATTTCACAGCAACTGCTCCTGTGAAATTTTGTTTGCATACTTTCATTTAGCTTGATTCTTTTTTCCAACGATTAAGTTGAAATTCTATAATAAATATTTTGTCACTTTCTATAATATTAAAATTTAGAATTTTTGTTGTGTGTTTCTGATGACAATGACCCATTTCAACTGTTTCAAATTTTCTTATAATCAACCTGTTTCTCTGCATTTTATTAATTAGCTGTAATATACATTGTGTAATTGCGAATTGATGCCTTATTTGTCATTTGAAGAATAATACTATTCTATAACATTTTGTTGTACATCTGCCAAAATGGATTGCAGTGCTGTACATCTATCAAAATGGATTGCAGTATTGTACATCTGTCAAAATGGATTGCAGTGCTGTACATCTATCAAAATGGATTGCAGTATTGTACATCTGTCAAAATGGATTGCAGTGCTGTACATCTATCAAAATGGATTGCAGTATTGTACATCTGTCAAAATGGATTGCAGTGCTGTACATCTATCAAAATGGATTGCAGTATTTTACATCTGTCAAAAATGGATTGCAGTGCTGTACATCTATCAAAATGGATTGCAGTATTGTACATCTGTCAAAATGGATTGCAGTGCTGTACATCTATCAAAATGGATTGCAGTATTGTACATCTGTCAAAAGGGATTGCAGTGCTGTACATCTATCAAAATGGATTGCAGTATTGTACATCTGTCAAAATGGATTGCAGTGCTGTACATCAATCAAAATGGATTGCAGCATTGTACATCTGTCAAAATGGATTGCAGTGCTGTACATCGGTCAAAATGGATTACAGATCTACCAATGTTTCTAAAACTGATTGAAGGTTTATTGAAAAAAATCTCAAAATAGCAATTAAAAACAGGGGAATGGATGTTGCGCCATTCCTAATTAATTCTCCGAGTTAATATATTTCTCATTTTAAAAATATTCTATAAATGGAAAATTTGAAAATATAAACAAATCCCTAAAACCCAAACACACAAATGCGCTTGGACACTAAAAAAAATGTTTTATGTAAAATAAGAATTTTTTTACGTGAATAAAATTACGTGTTAGTTAACAGAAATAATAAAAATATGATACCAATGCCACCAATAATTTTATGTCTCAATCACAAAAACAGATAGGCCAATAATTTTAACTTTTTTCTCTGGCAAATCGTTTTTATATAAATCAAATTAAATCCATTTGAAAAAATTAATTCCGATTGCAAACTTTGCTGCATATCCCAATGCAATTGAAATTTTTTAAAAAAATCCTGAAGCCAGTTTTCACTAGAGAAAAATATAACACTGGTGCTGAGGATTTAATTCAAAATCTTCACTTTGCTAAGAAGATATTTTACTTTAAAAAAAAGAACGAACCGTTAAAGAGCAATTATGGATGTTATAAAATTCATCATTTATATATCATCAGCAATGCTTTTATTATCGTATAAAAATTATTTTATTTCTATGTGCATGGACATTACATTCTACATCATATAATTTTCTTCAAAATGTACATTAACATCATAATGATTATAAGTTAACATCCTTCTTCAAATTGTGAGATGGAAAACTTGTTCCATGCGAGTACATCGCTGGATTTAGTACTGCGAAATTTCGCTGATATTATAATACTTGGATAGTAGATATTCAGAATGAAATGATATTAAAAGGAAATGTTTCTTGTATTTTAATTTATTAAATTTTAATGTTTTAGTTTGATTATTTCTAAAAATTTAATAGCAAAGAAACTACATTTTTCATCATTTAATTTTTTTTTTAAAATCAGTATGCATGTTGTGACAATTTTAATTTCGAACACTTTTTTTTTCATTTCAATTATATTTGAAAATTAATATTTAGTAAATTTTATTCAATAAATTTTATTAATATTTATGGCAAGGATTATATTTTTCTAATGTAATTTCAAAAAAAAATAATAATGTTTAAACAAATCTTCCATTAACGTAGTTTTGTTAGTGTCAAAGTCACGCAAAACATTTCTTGTCTTGGAATATTAAATTCTAAACATAATTTTTACTTTTGATTTTATTAAAATAATCATGTTTGTTTACTTTTTCGTCTAGGGGATTCAAGAAAGCAGAGTTTTCCTTTCAACATGTTTTCTATAAATATTGGTAAAACTATAAGTATGATTTCTGGAAAATAATACAAAATTTCGCACATGAGTTGAGCAATCTTGTGCCCATACTAAATATTTGCTGAAAAACTCATTACAAAAATGTGCCGCATATTTGAAACTTGTTCTCCTGCTTTCTATGTATAGTAAACTGTAATAATGTTTCTCAGCACCATTAGTTCCTTAGTAAGAAAGACAGGTTTGTTGATAACTAATAGATTCTGAACGGATGCCGGATCATTGACCCTTGCCCTTGGCAACAGATTTGATGACGAATTTGGCGACTACGGCGATAAAATCCATGATTTCGGAAATTACAGTAATTCTTAGCGATCATTCTTAGCAATCTTGGTTCGTTAGAACTCAGTAGTTTTGGAAATAGGTTTCTGCTATATCTACCTTTGACCTGTCGTGGCAACTATCAAAAGCCGGGAAGCAGAGCTCAAGTTAGTTAGTACTGAGTCTGTATTGAGTTAGGAATTGAATCAGTCGACTGTTGAGCTCGGTTTAAGAAGTATATAGTGAAGAATAACAAAAGAATCTTGAATAGTTGTACGGTCACTCTTCTGCAACGTTCTGTCTGAGCATTTTGTATTGTTACGGTTATTTACTATCGTTTTGTTACTTGACTGCTGTTGTTTATGTTCTGTTAGGTCTGTTCTTGCAGACACTGGCTTTGTATTCTTTCCTGTGTGTTCGTGTCTTCACGTAAAAAAAAAGCGCCATTCCTTATGTTCGTATTTGTTGAACAGTTTCACGGTATTTCAATTGCACCGGTCGATTTTCCGATTTCTGGATTTTGAATTTTCAGTAACAATATGTTCATTATGTCTTTCTCTTCCAGGTAATGAAGGGTTATGTCAGAGTAAGGCCTCCCTAAATAAGTTTTGATCTAATCTAAGGATGGAGAGAAACATTCGTGGTGGCCTTTTTTTTTTCTCTCACTGAGAGATGTCTCAGTGAGAGAAGAAACTATTTCCATTGACTATTGCCATAAGACGACTAATAGTCCATGATTTATTTAGATAAACAAAGCATCTACGATTATCTTTAAAATGCACTGGCATATACATGTTCAGAGATATGAATTCTATCATATATATATATAATGTTTTAGAACCAGACAGTTCTAGATATAGCAGAGCCATGGAGAACGGTCGAAGCCCACATCTGGAATCTCAAGATATAGCTGTTCCAGTATCATCTTCCACGCAGACCATTTGCGTATATCTCTCTACCTATGAGCACCAGCTAGGATACTCCTAATGACTCACTGTAAAAATTCTCTCTTCTGTACATGTTACCGACTGCTAATCACCACACTTCCTAGGCTACATGGTAATTATGATGCCAGGTTCATTTCCAGATATCTGAAGATGTTTATTTTTGTTAGATTATGAACTTTTTTAATGTGTTGACCTAGTGTTGATGGTATCATTGTAAAATAATAAATATGTATTGTTTCAAAATTTTGTTCGGGGGGGGGGCACCTCGAAATGAGGATGAGATGCTTCCGGCATGGTGGTTGGATCTCGCCACCCTGGAGGGTACAATAATAGGTGGGGGATCTGACTCCCCCCATCGATGACGAGGCGTACTTCCTTCGGGGAGGGTTGTACCGTGGCCGGTGACGGCCCTTAGGACTCAACCACAGTTCCCGCCAATTGCTGTTGCGGCGGTCCAGTCATTCAGTTCTATGGTTTAAATCCGTGTGCCTTAGGGCGGGTCGGAGAGTTAGAAGGTTGACTTACCCAGTGTCTTCATTTGCAACCACTGATTGAGTCAGAAATGTGAGGTGACATAAAATTTTCCACACATTCCACAGCTTACAAGTTTTTTTAAATTATCAAACAGCAATTGTTGCATTCCTATTAAGGTTTGCACAGGAAAAGCTAGCCATCCATTTTAAAGAAATTTGAAATTACATAAACTGAAACTTTTAAAATTAAGAAGCAGTTTCTTTTAGAAAAAGAGTTATGCATTTCTAGAGTATGAGTACAAATGAATATGTTTTAATTCTTTTTTTTTTAAATTTGTGAGGAATTCGAAAATAAAAGTCAACTGTAAAAAATAAAAGTAATATATTGAAGGAAATTAAATTTCCTATCAAATAATTATGAAGAAATCACCTATACAAATGAATTAAGATTTCACCTATAGAAATAAATTAAACTTTTTAATGCAAGACATTTTATTCTTCTATTCTTTTGAATGAATCTTGGATGAATTCTTTTGAATGAATCTGCATTTTCAATGATATGATAAGAAACATTTTATTTAACAAACAAATCACTGAATTCAAAAATAAGAGAATGGATGTACATCTGGAAGAGAAAACAAAAGACGGCATTCTGTGGACATAGAATTATTTTGATCCGAATAAAAATATCATTAGAATGCAATAATGCTTTACAATAGAAATTAGCATCATTAGAATACAATCATTCTTTATTTACAATAGAAATCAATTCTTTACAATAGAAATCAGTATCATTCGAATACAATAATGCTTTACAATAGAAATTAGCATCATTAGAATACAATCATTCTTTCTTTACAATAGAAATCAACAACATTAAAATACAATAATTTTTTACAATAGAAATCAGTATCATTAGAATACAGTAATGCTTTACAATAGAAATTAGCATCATTAGAATACAATCATTCTTTCTTTACAATAGAAATCAGTATCATTAGAATACAGTAATGCTTTACAATAGAAATTAGCATCATTAGAATACAATCATTCTTTCTTTACAATAGAAATCAGTATCATTAGAATACAGTAATGCTTTACAATAGAAATTAGCATCATTAGAATACAATCATTCTTTCTTTACAATAGAAATCAGTATCATTAGAATACAGTAATGCTTTACAATAGAAATTAGCATCATTAGAATACAATCATTCTTTCTTTACAATAGAAATCAGTATCATTAGAATACAGTAATGCTTTACAATAGAAATTAGCATCATTAGAGTACAATAATTCTTTCATTACAATAGAAATCAACAACATTAAAATACAATAATTCTTTGCAATAGAAATCATTAAAGAAAAAAATAACTATATTTAAATGAGTCTGCCAGTTTAAAAATGAAAGACAAATTCGAATGCCGAACATTAATTT
Source organism: Argiope bruennichi (assembly GCF_947563725.1). NCBI lineage: Eukaryota > Metazoa > Arthropoda > Arachnida > Araneae > Araneidae > Argiope > Argiope bruennichi. The sequence goes on from NC_079156.1 coordinate 115,092,372, forward strand.
TCATATTTAAAGTAAGATAGATTTAAATCTGACAGAAGAAGAACAAGCAAAAGTTCTAGGATTGTGAATGATAAAACTGATGAGAGAGAAATAATAGGGAAACACTAATTAAATATTAATAAAAAAAGGATGTTTCGTGAAACGATCGCTTTGTCTGTCATTTGGCGATGGAGTCATTAAAAAGTACATATTCATATATGTCTTCAATTGAATTCATTGGAATTCGTAAATGATGAATGTTTTCAGTTTCAGCAACAATGTGTTTCAGTTTTCTTAAAAAAAATATATGCATTTAATTGCGAAAAGTAGAATAAATACTGTTTTGGCTACGAGCTCTGCTTCAAAGAATGGTGAATAATTATAATTGGCAAGTTATATTGGAAAAGAACGAAATATTTCCAGCAATAGAATGGCTGTTATGATTAGAAATGGAAGATTTTTCTGTGTGGAATTAAAAAGAATTAGTGCTGTCGTTTTAGGTGAACAATACACACACAAGCAGTAAAAACAAAAATACAAAAAAAAGGAAATACACAAAATGATAATTTTAGAAAAAGGATATTTTCAGTCTCATTAATTTGAAAATATATATATATATATATATATTGCATGCGATTACTTTTAGTAAACCCTTTCGGGACGGGAGGCATCCATCGTAGGCGCACCCACGGGATGCAGCAAACGTGAAAGGAATCATCCCAGAGGACTGGGGTTTTGCGTCTCTAAGCCTGTAGTGATCGAAGCGCCATCTTGCATTCATGTTATTCTAAAGCGCTACCTATCTACTTTCCCTAATACAATCTATGTTAATACTTCGCCCGTGGAATCCCCGTTCTATGTATAAGTGCTCTAAGCGGTGATGTTCCGATAGTTGTTAGTGAAATAAAGAGTTATTTTTCTAATAGCGATGAAGTGCTTTATACAAAACTCTACATGAACATCACCACAAGCCTAACTTTGAAAAAAAATCACAAAAAAAAAAATCCTAAAGTCGTCTTTTTTTTTTTTTTTTTTTTTTTTTTTTACCTTTTTAGATTATTAGTTCATTAATAATGTGAGCACATTCTTCCTGCATAAATCCCGTTTTCTTGCCTTAATAAATCAAAACAAATAATTGTAATAAAAAGAGAAGTACTCGAAATGTATCCGAAATCTAAGCAAAACAAATAGAACTGAAGGTAGAAAGCAAAAAGTCTAGTTACGGTTACACAGCAATAACAAAAAAAAAAAAAAAGGAAAGAATTCGGAGCGAGATTAGAAACGCAAGTTATTCTATCAAACGAAACGTTACACAACCCAGCTCCGTTTATTTACGTTATTCTCCCCCCCCCCCTCCCCCGCAATAACTAATGAGTGAAATACCAAAGGCTGAATATAAGTAAACTGAAGGTCAGAATACTAAAATTATATTTATTTCAAAAATAATGGACACAGGAAGCCATCTAGTGGCATTTAAAAATTGTTCCATTGGAGAATGCATATATGCATCACCGTCCCATGAGTCCGATTTCCAGAAATGCACGGGTGGGACGCTGGTCTGTGGGAGAAGACCACTGGAGATGCATATATGACACGCCCGTAGCGAAAGGGTTTTAAAGTAGTTGAAGTTAATATTCCTTCACTTGAAAAAACATTACAAAAATTTCAAATTATATAATATAGTGTGAATAAAATAATACAATAGAGTAGTTTTTAAGAAACTTCTATGATCTTTACGGACTTTTTAACATAATTGGATGTAACTATTTAGTTGAAACTGTGACATAACTGGTTTCAACTATTTCTACATTATGTTTATAGCATTTCAATTTATACACTTTATTGGCAACATTATTTTAAAATAATTCTAATAAGAAATTTCCAGAAATATGTCACCTCCGCCGTCACTAACCGACCAGAATGATTACAGAAAACTAAGTGAAGCTTTCTTCAATGAAGATGAAATTAGTGATGAAGAAAGTCTTGCAAAGGCGGATGAATCCTAAATGAAGAAATAAAATAAAAGTAATAATAGAGGATAAACTGTTTATAACTTTAGTTGGCTTTCATTATCAAGCAAAGTTTTATTTGTAGATAATATGATTTGATGTTGTACGTACAATAAGGGTACATACAATAACAACAAAATTCATTTGTGTAGGCTTTAAAGTCATCTTTCTTTATTTTGAATATACATCTATTTCGACTAACTTAAACACACAGAAAAAATAATTGATTTTATAAATCCCAAAAGAAATGTTGTCAACGTAGAAGTTTATTTTGTGTGACGGCAGATAAGTCAACTGAATTTCTTGTAATTAATGTCCAATTTGATATTGTATGCTGTTATAACTTTCTTTCATATATTTTGATTTAATAAATCCCAAAAGAAATGTTGTCAACCTAGAAGTTTATTTCGTGTGACGGCAGATAAGTCAACTGAATTTCTTGTAATTAATGTCCAATTTGATATTGTATGCTGTTATAACTTTCTTTCATATATTTTGATTTAATAAATCCCAAAAGAAATGTTGTCAACCTAGAAGTTTATTTCGTGTGACGGCAGATAAGTCAACTGAATTTCTTGTAATTAATGTCCAATTAGATATTGTATGCTGTTATAACTTTCTTTCATATGCTCCACATTTTTCTCTCAAGCAATTCTCTTATTTTTATTACACAGAATTACTTTTATTACACACCATTATGTATAAATTTGGAAGAATCTAAAATGAAGTGTGATTCATTCGAACCATGTCATTCTTAATTGATACTATGGTGATGTTCATGTAGAATGTTGTATAAAGCAGTTCATCGCTATTAGAAAAATTAACTCTTTATTTCAGTAACAACTTCACTAACAACTATCGGAACATCACTGCTTAGCGCACTTATACACAGAACGGGGATTCCCCGGGCGAAGTATTAACATAGATTGTATTAGGGAAAGTAGATAGGTAGCTCTTTAGAATGACATGAATAAAAGATGGCGCTACGATCACTACAATACATTAGTCTGGTATTACTGAAAATCGGCGGGAGAAATTGAGTGCTCTGCACGCGACAAAACAACACTAATACGTTATATAATTAGTTACTAAATTAAATTAATTAAATTTTTTACGTATAGTAGTATATAAAAAGAAAATAAGGAGTGCATATAGGGAGTAGATATCAATCTAAAAGAAATCCCTGCATTGAGATTTTCAAAAAACATTAGAATTCAGGTTTTTCTGAATTTCAAAAATATATTTTCATCCTTAGTTCAGTTATTTCCGTCGCTGTTTGTTTCTGTCTTTCTGAACACAATAATTCAGTATTGAAGTATAGGAATTAAATTGACAGTTGTCTTACAAATGAAATCAATAAATTTCTATAAATTTTAAAGGAAGTCTATGAGAAAGATTAATTCCATCTATCTTTCTGTACAATTGCAAGCACACGGGATGACCACAAGATTGTAACTTCTACATAATCGCATTTGTACAAAGTGCTATGGGGCGCATTGGTATGAGCGAGGATAGAACCTGGGACCTTGCGGTTCGCAGCCCAGTAACATGACCACAAAACCAAAGTAAATTCTCTTGTAGCGTAGCTGTTAACCGGCTTATAAGCTAACACCACAGACTCTCCCTCCAGTGAGTCGGAAGTGAGATGAACGATATGACTGTTGAGTTGTGACGTATTAGCTGTTGAGTCTAATCTGCCTGTACCCATTTGAATAGCGCCAAGCATTATTGCGAGCATGTGTGGGTGAGTAGTTGCTGTTGCTGCGTCAAGTGAATCTGACGACTTTGGGTTGCTGCGGCCTTTTTGTGTTGTTGCTTCAAGTGAGTCTGACGACTTTGGTTTACTGTGGGTAGATGGCGTCACAACAACTCTACGAAGAGTTGAAGATTCATCGTCCGAGGTCACCAATGTAGCGATTTTGCGATGCATAAGAATTGAAATGAAACCTTGTGGTTCGCAGCCCAGTAACATGACCACAATACAAAAGCAATTTCTCGTGTAGCGTAGCTGTTAGCTGGCTTATAAGCTTTCACCACAACTACACAACTTATCATCTGAGAGTAGGTACGTTATAGGTACTTATCATCTAAGAGTAAGTTTATCCAAATTCGTCGAGATAAAATGTCCGCCCATAGAATGTGTAGACTGACAGGATTGTCTGTCTGTCTAAATATCTATTGGCGATTGCTTAAATAAAATTCACGCAAAAAATAAAATTTTGTACATAATTTTTTTTTTACTGAAATTTTTATTTAAAGTCAAACTTAGACTTAAATAATAAAAAAAATCCCTGGCAATGCAGTCATTGAATCTTTCTATCATACTCTCTAACACAGGGAATTTCGAGCAGTAAAAGTAATATTGCCATGCCTGATTTCACGAAAAGATTGATTTTGATAAGGCAGAGATCATTTTTTTTTATCATAGACCATGTGTAGCATGAGCATTTTGAACTTAATAGAATAATGAGGAAAATTGGGCATAACCTCTTTTGAAATACAAATTATCGAAAATGCACCGACTGAAAGACAAATTTAAGTTTAATAACAAGATCAAGAGCATAATTTCGTTTTTCTAAGTTGCAGGGTATTTTGAGTTATCATGTTTGCATGCACGTATATGCGCAGACTGACAGACGGTCAAACACCTGACACATGAATAAAAATTTTAAACTGGTCACTTTTTTTTTGTGACAAAATTTAATTCTAAATTTTATTTCTATATCTATATGTGACGTGTATTTGTTGCGTTTACTTCTTGTCAGAAAAATAAATTCGAGTGAAATAATTTTGCTCAGAATTTTAAACGTAAAAGCATTGAGCCAAATTTCATTTATCTAGATGAATAATAAAAAAAAATGAATATCGTGTTCACTAAAAGAAAGAATAGCTTAAAAGATATGTTTTCAGAAATCTGAAAATGTAGATTCTTCAACTGTTACAATATTTTCTTTTCGTATATTTCATACATGAGAAATTAATAAACATCTAAATGGCATGTTTGTGTTTTTCTCACTGTATTAAAAAAACCCACTCTCAATATAAAAATCTGAATACTCGTTGAACACATATCATTGCCCAGATCCCCAGTTTTTCAGAAGAAAATTTCGAAGGGACTACTCCTCCTGATTTCAATATGTTCTAACTATACAAGATAATGAAATCATTTTAACGATAAATAACCTGAAATGATGAAATTCGGAATGCAAAAAGCTAAGCGACTACATTCGGAATAACTTTTTTTAAAAAAAAAACGTTCGAAAATAGTTATATTTTTTAAAACAATATTTCCATTATAAAGATAGAAAAAATATGTATCAAACCAAAATATTCAAATTAAATGGCAAAAGGTTTTAAAAATTGGAAAAAAAAAATGCTTTTTTACTGGCTGAAAAGAGATGCAAAACAAAAATCTTCTGGTTTAAAGGATTATTAAAATGATTTAAAATTTTACAGATAACTTAAGAAATATATTATTTTGCTCCTGAACTACAAGATAAACTGTATATTACTGTAATTACTGTATATATACTTTAAATATTGAGGCTCAATTGATAAATAACACAAAATTTTAAACTTTTTTACACTGTGGAGCATTAAAACCACAATAAAATATTTCTAAATAAATAGCTTATTTATTCTCCAGTTCAAAACACATTGAAAAATAAATTTACCGAATTTGAATAAAAAAATATTCATTAGATTTTTATTTATGAGGTTTTTCGTACAGAAACTCTATTAAGAAGTAGAATCTGAGAAAAGAGCATCTAAAAATGTAAAATAGCATAAAAACATATAAAAATCAGTGTAATTTCCCAAATTATAGACTTAGAAAAAAGATTCTAATGATTTTATAACGAAACCTGTTCAAACATTACGAATATTAAATTTAAAAAAATCCTAATTTTGCACAAAAAAAAATCGACTTTCCAACTTAGTCACCTAATTTCCTCAAAGGAAATTGATCGGTGGGGAATCTGCTTATCCATATACACAAACAATCATACAAAAACTTTTCGGTGAAAAAATTTACCCTTAAAATTGCAAAACAGCATTAAATTTTGGGTTAAATCTGCCAAAACGTTATTGTTTGTTGTTTGTAAATTCTCTTTTTGGCGAAAATGATGATTGAAAAATACCAATAATGAAACAAAGAAAATTCGTTTACAGTCATGTCAGGAAGGATTAAAAATTCGATTCAAGTTTTGGATTCAAAGCATTGAATGGAAAGCGCCCAAAACAATTTCCCAATTTCCTTCTGCATATATGAAGGACAAAATTCACCATTGATTTCGCGCTTCAGGAGAATTCACAATTAGAGTCTTCCGTTATTTTCAATGTTTTACCTAACTGCAAAACCCCTCTATTAATTTAGGGAATTGTTATAAATTATGAGAAAAACTACTCTCAATATAAAAATCGGAGTACTAGTGAAATGCTCATTATTGCCTAGAAAATTTCGTAGAGACTACTCTTCCTGATTCTAATTATTTTATGCATTTTAATTATACAAAATAATTAAATAATTTTAACGATAATTAACCTATATTGATTAGACTTGGCATGCAGTTTAACATCGAAATTGAAACTTCCTTTCGAACTTTGCAGGAAATTCATCTTAGGGAATTATGTCGGTCCATTCATTCACTTATGAGCATGATTACAAAGAAATACACAAAAAAATTTTGTTGCACAAATTTACCTGCAGAATTCTAAAACAGCCTTAAATTTTGGATTAAATCTGCCAAAAGGTTATTGTTTGTTGTCTGTAAATTCGCTTTAAAGTGAAAGTGATGATTGAAAAACAACAATAGTGAAATGAAACAAAATCGTTTCCAGTCATGTGGGAAAGGATTAAAAATTTGATTCAAATTTTGGATTCAAACGACTGAATGGAAAACGTCCAAAACAGTTTCTCAATTTCCTACTGTATATATGAAGGACAAAATCCCCCATTCAATTCGCGGAACTCGTGTTTAAGATTATTCACGCTTCCATTATTTTAAAGTTTTGCCAAACCTATACCTATTATTCCACAATTCCTCTATAAATTTAGGGAACCATTATAAATTAAGGGAAAAACTGCTCTCAATATAAAAATCTGAGTACTAGTGAAACTTATTTTTGCTTAGATCCCTATTTATCAGAGGGAAAAAGAAGTAATAACTACTTCACTAGGAACTATGCGAGAAATTTCACAGATATACTCTTTCTGATTCTAATTATTTTATATATTCTAACTATATAAGATAAATAAGTAATTTCAACGATAATTAATCTAAAGTGGTGAAAATTGGTATGCAGCTTTACATCAAATTTCAAAATTTCTATCTAAATTATAGAAAATCCATCGGAGGGAATTCTGTTTGTCAATGAATAGGCCGCGGTGGCCTGGTGGTAAGGTCTCGGCTTCGGAACCGGAGGGTTTCAGGTCCGAGACCCGATTCCACCGAAGAACCGTCGTGTAAGGGGGTCTGTTGCGCGTTAAATCCGTCATGCCAAACGTCCTCCAGCTGGTGTGGTGTGGAGAGGGAGTGCCAACTCAGGTGTCGTCCTGGTCATCTAACCGCGGTTCAAAATGACGAGGTCCGTCCCAAAATAGCCCTAGTGTTGCTTTACAACGGGACGTTAATATAACTAAACTAAACTAAAATTTGTCACTTAAGAGCATGATTATTCAGAAGTGTAAATGGTCCCACGAAAACATTTGGTGCATAAATTTACCCGCAAAATTCTAATAGAACGTAAAATTTTGTATTAAATCTGCCGACATTATATGTAAATTCCCTTTTAAGCGAAAGTGATTATTCAAAAACACCAATAGTGAAATAAAGAAATTCAGTTTCAGTCATAAAAGAAAAGATGAAACATTTGAGTCAAATTTTGGATTCAAGCGATTGAATGGGAAACGTCCAAAACAATTTCTCAGTTTAATTTGATTTTGATATATATGAAGCACAAAACTCACCATTGAATTCACGGAAATCGGGTTGAGGAGTATTAACACTTACAGTATTCTGTTATTTTCACTGTTGCCAAATCTATCACTACAATTCCATAACACCAGTTATATTTAGGGAACGCAGGACTTAAAAATTAAAACAGAAAGAAAGATGCAAAATTTTCTACTTTTTTTAATTGTCTAATTTTCTATTTTTTTTCTGGTTTTGTATTTATTTAATTGCATGCAAATTTCATAATTATTTCATTTATAAATATTTCATTTATTATATATAACAATTCTGATACATGATACATATTCAAAAATCTTTTTTTCATTAGTAGATTTCTAAAATAAACGTACATATTATAACAATAATACAGGTAAAAACATTTAAAAATTTATAAGTACAACTTATCAGCATTTTTTTAAGATTCAAATATATCAGTAGCGTGGATTTTATCACTTATAGTCCTATTATTAGCACAAAGGTAATAGATAACATTATCTGGAGATATAAAGATGAATGAAGCACTTTGAAATGATTTATTGTTTGTAATCTTTTGCCCGTTACGCTTTCCACCCACTGGAGTAATGTAAGTTATTTTAATTTTCTTTTTAATTCCTCGTAGTTTTCGATCTTTTAAACATTCAATTTATCTGACTTTTTAAAAGTGTTCTTTCAGATAACCTGTTTTGAATTTAAATAGCCAATTGGAAACGAAAACCAACTGTTATGATATTATGAATTATTGCGTTGTTTTGCAGTATCTGTAGAAAGTATTTCTATGATTTAAAGCTCAAAAATCTTGGTGTTTGGAATAACAAATTTAAATGAATTATAAAAAGCAGACTTTGATTGGTATTGTTAAATTAAAAAGAGTAATAATTATTTTGATAAATCGATTTATGGATTAGAAAATAATCTCACACCACGCACGACATGTTAATGTATACACTTCATAAAATTAGAAATTAAAACAAATTTCTACCAAATTTTTAATTTTTAAAGACTAATAATATTGTTCTTAGTTTTGAGATTTAGTTAATTTTTTTTTCTTATAACTAATGTCTTTGCTGTTTTAACTTTGATACTATAATTAAAAAATTGAGATGTAAATTTAAAATAAAATGATTTTATAGAATATATAAAATAAATATATTTTCATTGATCTTGTTTTTATAATTATATGATTTCGTCATCTGCGTTTTACATTAAAATTATATTATCTTATCAATGTAAAATTATATTATTAAAATTATATTAAATTAACTTATATTTTACTTTTATTTGTTATTTTTTTATAGAATAATTTCATTTCCTTATTTTTGCCATACATTTTGTGATTCATTTTTCACATGGAAGATAAATATACTTAATAAGTGAGAACAAAGCTTTCATTTTACTTGACATGTTTCATGCTTTTTTTTAGTTTAAATTATACAAAAATGGGTGGTTTTATTTGTTTTTTTTTTTTTTTTTTTTTTTTTGCATACTGTATAACGATCTGAAGGTTGTTTGCAAAATTATTTGCTCCGTATTACAATACAATACATTATTAGGACAATCATCGCCATTTTGCAAAATGGAAACAAAATATTAGTAAGATTCATTAATAAATATAATGATAAGTTATAAAATATTTCGAATAGTAAAATATAGGTAAAATTTTATTTTTAAAAAAAATTGAAATTTGAATGTTCGGAAAGGAAATAATAGCATATTGTTTGACTCAAATACCTTGTTATATAAGGAACAATTGAAAAAGGAAAAAAATGTTAAAGCAATAAGATAAAAAAAAATAAGAACAATGGTTTTTAAAAGTAAATAAATTTTCAGAACTCTAGAAATAATAAAGGTGAATGTTTGCGTCCATGTGTGGTAATTGTGTGTTATAGTATTATTAATTAAATTGTTTGATTTAAGGTAACCGACTACGTTCGAAGGAATATTTTTGAACAATTGGATTTTTTAAAAACTATTTATGGATTTTAGACGTATTGTTAATTATAAACACTATAAATACAAAAAAAAATTATTTGGAAATATAATATATTGTATTTTGAGAAATAGGAAAATTTTGTATTAAATTTTAATGAAATTTAACCAAAGCAGTTAACACTCTACACAAAATTGTAATGCAGCAATCTTATTTTTCTTTGTACACAAGTTATAGAATATAATGATGAATGAAATGAACCAAAATCTAAGAAACATTTTGAGATGCAAAGAAATTATGGGTAAAAATATACGTATATATACATTTTTTTCCATAAATTTACAGCTTAATTTTTCTAAAAACACCTAGAAATGAAAAAGTATTTCACCAGCAATAAAACTTTTAGTTCATTTCAGTGCCCACGGTATTTAAAACACACGCTGAAATTTTTATGTAAATACTTTTATTACTTTTTGAGATATCATGTTAACGGTGGATAATTTTTATGAAAATTAAAGTTTGAGAAAATTGAAGTTAAATAATTTTTTAGCTAAAATTTTTCTTTAAAATTCTCCTGAATGATAGGTCAAACCTTCCTTTTCCTAAAAAATACTATTTTGGAAAGAGGAAAGCCTAAACTACAAGAAATAATAATAAAAAAAGAATTCGCCAATGTGGTCGATAACCAGTGTTTTCAACGTAGTCGGATACCTTAAAATTACATAGTTTGGCACCGACTGCTTCGAAGGATGAAACTGTGATAATAGAAGCGAATTTTCTGAAATTTTAATTAATACTGTTACAGAAAATCAACGCAAATCCACTTTAGACTATTCAGGGTGAAAAGACAGAGTTTTTTAAGAATATTAATGTTCTTCTGCTCCCACGTGGGCATTAAGGGAAATGAGCAGGCCGATACTCTTGCCAAGGAGGCATGAGTAATGAATCCCACTCCTCTACCTACTGCTCTGGATGCTAACGCCGTGGCAAGACAGAAGCTCTGTAACAGTCGAAATTCTCCCTAAATTATAAAAGAGATTAATCTAAATTATAAAAGAGACGTCACAACCTCTATTGTAAGACTTAGAGCATAGCACCTGAGGGGCATAGGGATCATGATGGATGGTTCCAGACTCTTTCAAAAATGCAGACACTGTCCAGACGAGCAGCTGGATCCGGAGTATATTTTTAGCTACCACTCTATTATTTCAGCCCTCTTCAAAATAGATATTGACTGCAACATGGATATTCTTTATTCCGATAAAGCTGAAGATGTGGCCAGGGCTGTTTTGCATGCTTTCGGCCCAATCTAATGGCCCCCCTCTCTCCCTTTTTTATTTTTATTGCAGTCATCATACGATAACAACAACAACAGCCTATAAGTTTGTTTATATTAATGGCGTAGTTCTTTACATCTTCGTGACAATATGCATATGAAAAGTAGGTGAATGTAGGGGAATTATAAATGCAAAGTATATAAATGCAAAGTTTATATTCCTTTCAGATTTAGGTCTTCTAATACTTAATGCTTAAATTAATTAATATTAAGATTAATAAGATTAAAGCATTGCGAAGCGAGTTTAAATCTTTATATTTACTTATTACTTCTCAAATAGAGTCTTGACCTTTTAATTTATGGAATTTTTAAATGAGTTCATGAATCTTGATCAGATAGAACCAGAGTTATCTGTTGCTTATTTTTCTGTGTTTTGTCTTCGAAAAAAAAATCACAGACATACACACACATATGTTTTTAGAACATAATCCAAAATTTCCTTAAAGGAAAAAAAAATATATCTTCTCATTATTCTCTGCCATATTCTTCTTCTTGTTGTGTACAGCAACCTGTTACCAACCTGCACCAACCTGTTACCACTGAACGTAGCAGTATCAACAGGATTTGTTGTGGTCGAGTTCTATCTTTGAAATAGTCCGCCCATAAATCTGACCAATTCACCAGACGTCTTCATCGAGGTAGTTGGTCCTAACCACAAAGTGGTCAATCACTGACCTTCCTCCTCTTCTTCCCATTCACCTATCTTTCAATTAAACAAGGAACAGGCCATCACTTAAAGAAAATCTCCCCCAAATTCTCGATTCATAATAACAGAAATCCAAACACTTCTAAATTTTAAAACAGTTGGTAAAAAACTGACAATTTTTAACATCATGTCCTTCAGTGTTTTAAGATTATCTGGTGCCATCAGTACAGCACTTCGGTCATCATTTTCAACTTTCAGATTCTTTCTTAATTCCGCAATGTCTATGCATTGCTTTACTCTAACACAATATTGGATGGGTGGACAAAAGATAGTATCAGTTCAAGCAGTCCTTCATTGTTTTAAGATTATCTGGTGCCATCAGTACAGTGTTTAAGTCATCATTTTCAACCTTCAGATTCTTTATTAATTCCGCAATTTCTATGCATTGCTTTACTCTAACACATTATTGGATGGGTGGACAAAAGATAGTATCAGTTCAAGCAATATTATTTTAAAAATTATTTAGTTAACCAAATGTATACATACAGCATAGTTTAATAACAAATTCATTGTTCTAAACTGTTCAAACGATTGGTAGCAATTTTTTATTACCTTTCTCCATTTCATTTATTTATCTCAATAAAATTGCACGATTTGCAGTATTTCTTTCAATTATAATAGCTCTCTCCTTTTGTTGTTTTGGAACGGGAATTCGAATTATGTTCGAACGGCAAAATGAGAATTTCGCCCATACCCTCTTTTCCTATTATAGTCCATTTAGTAAAATTTTGAATCAGAATTAATTTGCAAAAAAACTTAATTTCAAAACTGATACTAGAGTATACTTCGTTCTAAAAAAATTCGAGTAATCGTTCTCTCTCTCTCTCCAACACCGATCAAGTATCCATATTGACAGAACTTTCGACATCTTTGTTTTTGATGATGCACCAAATTCAATATTTTTATCTTGCGTGCTGTGATGAATAACATAAGAATAATTTCCTGCATATTCCTTTAAATCCGAATAGCTTTATTTATTATTTTCATTTAATATCATTGTGATGGATAAGATGATGGGTAAGGTGAACTACTTTAAAATTAAGACAAAGGCTTTTATTTCATGCCGACATGAGAGATTGATAATGTAGGTTGATTATTGCATATGCGTTCAATATTGATTTTTACAAATATGCAAATACAAATTACAGTTACAGCTAATATATAGATATGAAAAAACTACAGTCGGAATGATGATGGATAATCACTGAGATTCCTATCCGAAGTTTTCCTGGTGTGCTTCTAATCATTAGATCCCTACAATATATAAAAATTGTGTTCGAAAAAGGTTTTAATTTTTGTTCTATATCACATGAAAATCATATTATATTAAATCATTGAAACATTTCTTTGAAATTATAGCTACTACATTTTTAAATCTACATATTGACTACGCTTATGGACCAGAAGACGAGGTTTTGCATACACAAATAATTTATTTTTGCATTTAAGACGAAGATGGAATATAAATAAAGTAACAGAAAAATATGCATGCAGCACATTGTGCCATGAATACAGAATCCAAACTACATCAACATTGTCCTTTACAACTTGCAAATTCAATGGCATCTGAAATAAAACTGATTACCATATACAATAGAATTACATAAAAATAATAACGAAGTACACGGGGAAATGCACAAAAGAATATAAAAGAAAACATTATTAGAATACAAACATAATCAAAATACATATATATCCAATCACTACTGAAATACAAACTTAATTTTATTTATATGCGATACTAGAATATGGAGAAATTAATGAAGCGTTCAAAGTGACTCACTAATCCTCACAAGAAATATGATCAAATATACATTAATTTGAAAGGTTGATTTTGTAGTAGATCATAGTTAACGTTAGAAATAATATTAATTTGATGTATATCTATTCTTATAAAATATTTACATCGCCATGGTCATAAGTCATTCCATTATTTCAAAACTTGAATCTCCTAACTGGCTAATTATTTTTATTGATTTTGTTGTCAAAGAAATGATATTCTGAAGTTAAATAAGCGACAGTTTCCTAAAACTCTACATTCTTTGCTTTTTACTTTTCTATTTTACATTCTTGATAACAGGCTCTTCGGAACATTCACCAGAAATAATGAACGCCTTGTCCTCATAATTGGCTAATTACATGACATACTTCGGTTTGGACAGCCGCCCTTTTATAGGTTCCCCAGCAGACACAGAAGGTTCTCGAATAATCAACATAATTCACCTTCTAATAGCGAAAATTTCTTAAGATTTCAGCACCATCCATTTTACACCGAAGTTGCCAAGCTTGTCGTCAAACGCGAGCTTCATTCATTGGTTCGACATCCAATCAGAATCCTATGAAGCTGTCCGTAAAACTATTTTTCAACGAAGGAACTGATTTTGCTGGGAAGAAATATTACAGATTCGTATTAATACGTTATTTTACATTACTTCATGTGTTTAAAACACATATTTTAATATTAGTTAATATTTATATTTAGCGCCATTCCAATCGAAAATTTTTAACGAAAACAATTTCCATGCGTTTCTCATGCTGCCTGTCGTGGGTGAAGCTAAACTTCCGAGAGGCACACTTTCTCCTGATATATTGATAATTATCTATTTCTGATGAAAACAGATTCTTAATATTTAAGGAAAACTCGATATCAGTGCATTTTTATGTGAAATAATTTCACGCAATTATGTGAAAAATCTTATAAATCATATTTTTATTCAATCGCACCACATCTTTCACGTCAAAATCTCTATTGTTTGCAAGATGAGCGGAAACTTTTCTGTTTGAAGACATCTGAAATTAAAACTAATCCCTCGAATGTAAAGCAATTTCATAGAGGGTGTTCCTGAATTCATGGGCCGAATTTCATAAGGGTATGTAAAATATGTATAAAGAAGCATTTTTTGTATAGCAATGTGGGATCGAAAATGAAAAGTTTCTGCGGAAAAAACAAGAAATGCCGAGGAAATGAAGAGGAATCTCTTTTCTTACATATTATTTTAGTAGGTGCACAAATGCGCCATCATCAGCATCAATACAGGCCTAGTAGCGTCTAGCAAGTAATTAGCGTATACGCTTTCGAAGATGCCAGGTATTCCATGAAAGTTTCGCAATTAAGTTTTTATCAGAGTCATTGGAAGTCTGGTAGAAACTACATTTTCCCACCTTGCTTGCACTTACTTACACTTATTAGTTCCGCCTACACTTTTCATTTCCGACACTATATCGCTATAAAAATGCCTCTTTATATGCATTTTACATACCCTTAAAGTTTGGCCCATGAATTTAGGGATACCCTGTATAAATTTTTTATAAGACAAGGAGAAATTAATTTTACAAAATAAATTATCAACAAAAATCACCTATGAAATTGTTTTGATGTTATCTAAACCATAACAAGAAACTCCTTACAACCATGAAAATTGATTAAATAAAATGTTATTAATGTTCATTTGACAGTTAAATGAACAGTCAGAAATAAGTAAAATGACACTCACAAGAAATAATCTTTTATTAATTAACATTATGATACAGTCGACAGCAACAAAAAGGATAAAATGAGCATCTATGTAACTCTTTTATTCATTATCACATCTTCACAAAACTGGTCCCGACGTAAATGACTGGAAAGAATAGATTTGTCAAAATCAACAAACTCATTAATCGGGTTTTTAACATAGTTCACGAACTACTATCTTGAAATTTTTTTCCATTACAGTTATCAACGTGTTTTGCTGAATCGATTTGTTGTCATAAAATTAACATAGTTATAAATGTCTTTGGAATTTTGGTAATAATTTCGAGAGCTATTGATATTTTTCATAAAATTGATGTTCCGATGATAAAAGAGTTGTATGATCTTCGACGATATTTCAGACACTACTACATATTTCTCAAATATTTCTCACTCACTAAAAGAATTCTATCATATTTCATAAATATGATTACGAAATAATTGTATAAATAACAAAAGTTTCATATTTTTGTATGAATTTTTAAATAAGTATGAGGGAATAAAAGGTGAATGGTAGCATAGTAGAATATTTGCATGGAAGCAAAACTGACATGCTGAAATACAAAAAAATTGTGCTCATACCCCAAATAGCTGCCGAAATATTCTAAAAAATTGTAAACGTACACTTTTTAGGGACTGTATACTAAATTTATTTGTATCAATAGATCTTGTCTCCGAGAAACAGGAGCATCAACAATTATATAATGTCGCAATTGGCTAGATATTAAATTTATTGTCAGAGCAGACGATTTTAATTTAACATGAATTTATGTTCCTTTTTTTAAAAATTAATGTTTCTTTTTACTCAAAAGATATAACAATTTGGTTGTAGGTATATTGACTGTAAGTATAATCAATTTTTACTATTTAAAAAGTTATCATTAGTAAGAAAATGAAGTAACAATCTATATCTGCATCATTCCTTAACATTCAATAAGTTAATTAACGTTAAAATAAGAAAAAAATAATTTCAATTTAAATAATTGCAAAAAAATTTAATGTTTAGTTAAATTTTATAATTTAGTTTTTTTATTATGATTTATATACTTAATGGCTTAATGTTGAGAGCCTATTCCTAAATTTCTTTGATTATATTAAGGATACTTTTAGAATATCCTTAAAAATTTCTTCAGAATTATAAAGTATTACCCTCTTTGCAGGTGCATTTCTGTAAAAACAGAATTCTGAGCCACTAGTTAAAAAAAATCACTTTGAGATTTGTTTGTATTTGTTCGTCTTATTTGTAGCCATTTCGAAAAATTACTCTGTTATTCTTTCAGCAGGTCTTCATACATCTATTTTCCCTCCTTTTGTTTCAAGGATTAGCTTTAGCAAGATATAATACAATACACAGGTTACAGATTGCATATCAGACAAGAAATAATAATATAATAAAAATGAATAAAATATATCACGTAATCCTTCAAGAATTTCCAGAAAATCCACAATTTTTCTATATCCTACCAAATTACGCTTTAGTTAAGCGTCTTCGTTTATAGCATACGTTCCAGTATACTTTTTAAATCTCATCTCTTTTGATGATAGAATTTAAAATTCGGTTAAGAATAGTTTAGATGTTAAAAATACGAAAGGAATTTTACTTTTCTAGCATGTTACATTTAGGGTTTGATGTTTTTTCAAACCCAGTTTTGAAAAACCGGTCTTTTGAAGTAAATCAGTCACATTTAAAAATAGGTTTTTAAAATGAGAAAACCGGTTTAAAGAATTCATATTCTTAAGGTGTATGTACACACTTGAAACTTCGAAAATTGTTCAAAATATCGAATATTTTTTTTATTGCTTAATAATGTTCTCTGATTCTTTAGCTTTCAAACCGATACCAAGATGTTGTCAATATACGAAATATTTCTCGAGTTATAATTATTTTTCTTGTGGTGCTTTCATTAAAAACTCTAGTTACGGTGTTTTTAAAACTCATTTTATGAAGAATGATATTTTTCTATTATATTGCTTCATTCAAACAATCAAAACTCAAAAAGAAATGAACCAAATACAGTTATTTATATATCAAAATAATCTGTATGAAATAGCAAATGTTTTGTGCCTCAATCAAAGTTATATTTATAGAAATAAATTTTTAATAGCTATTTAAATGTTAAAATTACAGAAAAAATCTCGCTTTTTCTATTCATCGTTGATGAAAAAATTGTTTTAAAAAACTATACATTTTTATAACTTGATTGAGGCAGACAACATGAAGACTAATATTAGGCATAATTTCCAACTAGAATTGTGTGTCTGTACAAATTAGAAATGAAGATATCATGTTTTAAAAAAAAGGATAATTAACTCATTAAATATTATTTAATTAATTAATAATTAGTGTAATATGGTTTTTTCTCACTGAAATGAGTTTAAACAGATATTAATAACCTACTGTGAAAAAACTGGATTTTTAAAGTTAAAATTAAAAAAAAAATCTTTAAGTGTATACGTACACCTTAAGTAAAAATAAATTTAAAACTTATTTGATTTGCTATTCATTCTATGCAACGGGAAGCAAACACATTTTTTTCAACGTTGCGAGTTGCCTTGGCCAGTGCTTATGCAATCTGTACTGCGCAACTGCACCTGCGTGCATAGAAAAAAACGTGATTAACTGATTTATTTTATGTTTGTATATGTATATATGCGCAATCCGTCACGAGTCACGACAGGTTCGCTTAATATTGTAGAGTGGAAACTGGAAACAAAAATATGAAGTTGTTATATATGGCAAAAATAATGTATGTATTAAGTATGTTTCTATTTTCTATTTTACATTTTAAAACATTAATTTTATTATATAAATTTCTTCTCTCAAAAATTAATGTAAAATAAAAAAGTTCTGCTTCTGTCTAATGGGATTTTAAATAAAAAACAGTGTGTTAAAATAATCCATATTTTCTTTCGCAACGTTTCAACATAAATTATTTCTTTACCAGGCTTCGTAACCAGATTAAAAAAAGATGCGCATTTTTATTTTTTCAAAATTCAAAAAAAAAATGTAGATTAGATTATTTTAAATTACATTAATATTAAAATTTAAAGCAATAAAATTGTAAAATGAACTTCAAAATTATTTATTTCATAACTTTAATTTCATTTTAAGATAAAAATAAATATGTCAGAAGTTTGGGATAGTTTAAAAAAGTTAGGGATAGACAAGGCAATCTGCAATCATTATAATAAAATTTTAAGCTGCAAAGGGTCATTTACGAGCAATCTACATAATCAGTTGAAAGCAGTTCATAAAATAATTTTCGGAAAAAAATCAAAAACGATCGGCGAAGAAGAAAGTCTTGGATATTCCTCTTCTTCTTTTTCTTAAAAAAATATTTTGAAATTTATAAAAATGAAAAGGAGCAGTTTAAAAGAAATCATATCAAAATTTCAGCAATGGATGGATTTTTCATTAATAGCATTACAAACAGTCCATTCATACGAGAGTCTCTTCAAGTACAAGGATATTGATGACCAAGAAACAACTCTAGAGTAATGGATCTCATTAATGTTTTTTATGGCAATGCTAAACATGAAACTATTATTGAATTAGATTCAATAAAAAGAAGGAACAATTGTCTATAACTTTATACGAGTGGACAAGTCAAAAGAAATCAAAAAAGTTTAAACATTAATGTACACCCCTTGGCAGAATATTCCAATTTGGTATTAGTGCTGTTACGAATCTGTGAGGCGGCTTCCCAGCATAGTCGGTTCCATAGCAGGTCCCAGAGCTTGGCGACAAACTTGGCGACCATTTGGCGACTTGGTGACTTTGGCGCCAAAATAGATTATACCCGAAGCATCGAGAATTTTCCCAATTCGTCCAGTAGGAACGGAGATACGCCTCGAACGTTCCTGATTGGTTGAGAGGCTTCTAGCCCCGCCCCCTCAGACCTATAAAAGGAAGCAGTCCTGCCGCTGCCGGGTCGTCGTCACATTTCCATTTCGGTCTCCAGCCATGGAAGGAGACGGACGTTCTGATAGCAGATGCTCAAGCAATCTCTCAACGAGCAGCTCAGGCAGAAATCGTAGAATTATGGTAGTAGGCTTTAAAGGTGATGATGATGATGATCCCAATTCCCATAGGGGAAGCAACAAGTCAAGGAATGTCGCAAATCCCAGGGCTTGTAGTCTTAGTAGCAATAAAGAAAAACAGGGAACTTCAGATTTATTGAACACTCCTTTTAGGGAGGAAGTAAGAAAAGCTATGGCAAACATAAGAGCTAGGAAAAACACCGACGGCAACTATCCCAATTTTGAGATCGATCTTGCAGTAAAGGATGATAAACAAATGGAAATTGATAACACATCCCAAGAAAAACACAAAATGGATGATGATAACTTTCCAACAAGTTAATCCCAAAAAAGCAGCTAAGATCAAGAAAATTGAGGAAAATGTTGAAAACATGGACACATCTAACAGATATGAAGTACTTAGTGAAAACCAAGAAAAATCTATTAATAGGCCCGCTGCAATAAATATGAAATTATCAAGCAAATACAATATTACGCTCCAAGAAATCCACAGGAAATTCCCCCAAACAGAAAACAAACTCATCAGAAACATGATTGCAATACACCCAGCAACCGAAGAAGAGAAAACCCAAATCATAGAATTTCTAACTGAAAAACAAGAAGAATATATCTTATCAGAAAATCAAGACGAAAGACCCTTAAAAGTTATTCTCAAAGGACTCCCAATTAACGCAGATAAAGAGGAAATCAAAAAAGAATTTGAAGAAAGAAATTACGTAATCAACAGAATCTCCCAACTTAGAAATTACAAACTGCAGTCCCTATATCCCATTTTCCTGCTGGAAGTCAAGAAAACTAAAAATGCCATCAGCATATACAATGAAAAATCCCTGCTCCACCTAAAAATCAAGATTGAAAGCTACCAAGGAAAATCAACTGCAACAATGTGTTACAACTGTGCAGGGTTCTACCGCTCCGCTAGAAATTGTAGATTAGCACCCAAGTGCATCAAATGCGGTGGAAAACATGCAACAAGAAACTGTAATATCTCTGAAAAGATCAAGGATCCAGTATGCGTTAACTGCAATGAAACTGGTCACATAGCTGCCTGGAAAGGATGTTCCAAATTCCCCAAACTGACAACTAATAATGGAAGACCCTCATATGCAGAAATGACGAAGAAAAACGTTAGAAAACAAGACCCTCAACCCATTCCCCCACCACGAAAACAGAACACGGAACCCACTTTGACAGCAGCTGAAGAACTCCCTTCTCTCCTAGAAACCCTCCAAATGCTTAAAGACCTTAGAGAAATACTGAAAGAATTCCCAAAACTTATTGAAGCAGCCAAGCTCGCAAAGAAAACTGAAAATAAAGAAGAAAAAAAGATGATAATCCTGAACGCACTGATCGGCTAAGTCCCACCAAAAGCAAAGTTAATCCTCTGCAATATCCCAGCTTTCTGATTGGACACCTACGTACAATAGTTTATCCCTCACCGAGCTCCGAAAACCCACTGCATCACCCTCTCCTACTGCCCTGACAACCTGCTTTCCTATTGGCCGAGACAGCTCTCCCACTCTCCCTCACCTCCAAAGACCAAAATTGTTTGAAGTTCCAAGCCACTTTCTCTCCTTCCACCGTCGAGTCAAGACCCATCACAGTTATCATGGCAAAATACTAAAAGTCAAGTTTCCCACCAGTTATATCATTTAAGGGGATAGTCCTACTCCAAGGACGGGTGCCCCGATAAGCTATCATCGAGATCGCTGCCGGGTCGTCGTGAATTGGAGTCGTGGTCCAGTGGAGTCGAAGAGTAATTGGAAACGACTGTGAAGAACTCGTCTTCCAGGGACTAACGGAGCAGCGACGGAGTAGAGCTTCTGTGTATACTGTTGTATGCTGCTGTGTGTGCTGTTGTTGCTGCACGTCTCGGCTGAATATAATCGTTTTTTGTGCTGTATATAGTTGTCGTCTTTGTACTGTCCTGTGTGTCTTCGTGTAAATAAACGTCGTTGTTTCATTTTCTACTGCCACCTGGCTGATTGAGTGTTCTCCACACCATATAACTCCCACTATCCAAACGAACCCCGGAAATTTCGTAACAGTGCCAATAGCTCGTTCCTGTGATTCTCAGAAAACATTAGAATTGTTATATGAAAGGCTACGAAATTTCAATTTAAATATAGAAACTACATAATAGCAATAACAAGTGATGGTGCTGCTGTTATGAAAAAATTGGCAAATTATCATCTGGCATCATCAAATTATCATTATGGCGTACTATTCACACGCCATTCACTTAGCAGTTAATGATGCATTATATAAACATAAAGAAATAGCTGAAGCCGAAATAAAGGTTTCAAATGAGGAATCGGAAGATGAAAACGAATACAAACATAACGATTAGAAAAGTTCTCTTTATTATGTTTGTAACCGAGAACTTTCAATTCCTATTTTGTCTGACAATTACAAACAATCAGTTTCGCAAATTAGAACATTTTGTAAGTTCTTTAGAAAATCTGCAGTAACAAACATTATTCTTCAGAATTATATCAAAAAAAAGGAAAGGAATTAAATTTAATTCTTGTCTGCAAAACAAGTTGGAATGTATGGAGAACATGATTGGAAGATTTCTGGAGTAAAAGAATGTGTTGTTTTGTCATTGAATGATATTGATTCTTCTTATATATGGGATGCAGCTGAATATCCTAAACTTTTAGAGCTTCATAAAATCTTGGCACCGATTCGTTTTGCAGCTGAAGGCTTAGGGCGAAGAGATTCCAATTTATTAGCAAGAGAAGGCATATTTTAATTTCTGTAAAATGAACTTAAAAATGTAAACACTGAAATAAGTTTGAAATTATATGCTTTAGAAGAACCAATTCTAGAAAAAATTACCAACTATTTTGCTGTATTTCAAAATACACAAAATATTTTAGTTCAGCCAAGAAATCTAGTGTACTTTCTTTAGCTTCAAAAACCTAAATTATAAAGTTGTCTGGAAAGATATTGTCTAGAATAGTTCAACATTTTTATGTGGAAAACGATTCTGATGAAGAGCAAATCGAAGAAACTACTCATCAGAGTAATGCTCTTTTTAAAAGAAGCCATGGGAGAATCATGAATTGATTCTAAGATAAGTTTCTTGAAAACTCTGAAGAAAAACTTACAAATCCAAAAACAATGAAAGCTGAATTTTCATTATTTGAGGTAACGAATAAAACAAAAAAAAAACTTAGATTTGTTATTTTATGCCATGAAAGATATAAAACCAAACTCAGTAGTTATTGAACAAGTATTTTCAATTTCAGGCAATATTTTGTCCAAAATAAGAATAAGACTGACACCGTTAAGTGTATATTTTATGTTTTTTTAAATCCTATTTCCTTAGGTGAAATTAAGATTAGTGAAAATAATATAGATATTATTATAAATTTTTATTTGAATTTTCTTTACTGTGTGTAAGTAATATATACATGTAATCCTTAAATTTTGGCTTTGATATTGATTTTGTTTTTTGTTATTTTATCTAAATTAAATTAAATATTTTTCCCAATCCTACTTTTTGAAAAAAATTCGAAAACCGGCTAAAACCGGTTTTTTGGAAATATTAAATTCGAAAACCGGTTTTTCAAAAAGTAGGTTTTTGTATAAACCCTAGTTACCTTTGTGAGTAATCATGTTTCATATCCAGGAACAGATAGCGTGGTATCTGTTCCTAGATGCTAATCTTCTAGGAACAGATGCCAAACACTATCTTCTATTAGAAGTGGAATTTCGAAATTTGACAGATATATACAAATCTGATGATTAAAGCTATGCAAAATTTCATTAGTCTAGCTTTTTTTTATTTATTATGTTCGGATTAGTTTAGGGGTAAAATAGACAGGCAATATTCAAATTTGAATAAATTTTAAACGCATTTGTTTATTGGGTTAAAGAAGATGAACCACCGGTTCATTTCATATGAGATTTGGCTTGTACACGGAAGATAAGTCAATCATCTAACTCTCCGACCCGCCACGAAGGCACACGGATATAAACCATAAAACTGAATGATCGGACCGCCGCAGCAGCAACATTGGCGGGAACTGTGGTTGAGTCCTAAGGGCCGTCACCGGCCACGGTACAACCCTCCCGAAGGAAGTACGTTCCGTCATCGATTTGAGGAGTCAGATCCCCCCCCTTATTAGTGTACCCTCCAGGGTGGCAAGATCCAACCACCATGCCGGAAGCATCTCATTCTCATTTCGAGGTCCCCCCCCCCGGGTGTTTGTACACGGAAGATAAAGAAACTGACATTAGTGCATATTTTTGAGTCAACCCATGGACAAGAATTCGGAAAGTGGAACTATAAGTCTACCTGAAGCCTCAATTAAAAGAGTACTTGAGAAACATTATTGGTATCTATTTGAAGCATTTAATCCCTCTGATTTTAATAGACGCTTAGCATTCAGGAACTGGTTGTTAATCCAAGTAGACACAAATTCGAAATTTCTTAAGATCATTATGTGGACTGATGAATGCCCACATAATGTTTATGGAAAATGAGGAAGTAAATACACATGCTGAGACATTCACAAAAATTTCCTATATCAATCTGTATATGACCCCTATTTTCGCCGAAGAAACGACGTTTTAAGTGATGTGAAAAATGGCACATATCATTTTTGTTTCTTTATCATAATTCCTTTAATTTTAAAGATATGGTTATACCAGTTTTACAGTTGGTCTTGTTGAAATGGAAAAGAAAAACTTTCTAACTGACCAAATTTGTCAAGAGGGGTCCCATAAAAATTAAAAATGTGCAATTTTTTGAAAATCAATAGCAATTTTTTTTATTATCCTAATTTTACTTTGCATCTTATTTTGAACTGTTCTGGCGACAACCTACACACACACACACACACACAGATATATATATATATATATATATATATATATATATATATATATATATATATATATATATATATATATATATATATATATATATATATATATATATATATATACAGGTATTTTGTAAATAATTTTTCTCACACAAATATTATATATTAATTTATTTAAGAAGAAATTCAGTAAGAAGTAAAATTGGTTCATTGTAACTATCTGTACGCATCCTTGCATCATTTGTGTCTTGTTTGTTCAGTTTTAAATATCATTTAAAATGTTAATGGGAAGTTTTAAAAAAAGATTTTCACAAAACGAAAAATAATTATATTTTTACATCGCATAATTTTTCTAAGTGATTGTTATCAAAAGAAAAAATATGATAGATTTATTACTTTTATTTTCAATTCATTATTTGCCATGTTTTATTACAAATAAAGAAACTTTTACATATCCACATTGTAATATACTGTAACACTGAGGATCTGAATGGCTATGGATGCCTTGCATTGTTTCTCTATTTTGCAAATTTGATTTAGACAAGCTTCACTTTCATTTCGACTGCTGCCAGATTTTCATATTTGTGAAACCCATACCAGTAAACGTTTTGTTCGCTTGTTTTACCAGGTTCATAAATGCCATTCAGATTAGTATGGTATTTATCTCCATGCCACCATCCAGAAAGAAATTTCGTAGCTCTTCCACTGGTGTCTTTGTCTTTTGTAGAGAATCGATATAGATTATGATGTAACAATGAGTCAACTATAAATGAAAAAAAAGACTTTTTTAAAACATTGCTGAACTTAAATGTCATTTTGTGACAATAATAATATGTAAGCTTGTCGTAGTTAAAATTCTTGATTTAAGAGCGAATAATTGTATATACATATGTGGGTGTGTGCGCGGGTGCGAGTGTGTGTAAAACATATATTTTTGAAGCAGAATCGTGACCGAAGAAAGAGACGCTTTTGAGAATTTTGAAACTTTACTTTATTCCATCCCGGGAGGCATAATACAAGCGGGAAGCGACGAGGCGCGTCAAATTACAGCACCACACAAGAGAGTAAAGAGGAAAAATATAATGAAATATTTATCCCCATGATTATATATTGTGAAATTCTGATAGGGATTTCTTTGCATGTATCGATTTAGGTAAGAGGGAAATAGGTATATTTTAAAAGAATTTGTTTAGATTGATAGAATTTTTATCCTCGCTCTCGGAACGTTTAGAAGTGCAGATTTAAGCATTTTTACAGAGCTCGTAGAGAGAAGAATACTACTAGGAAATATTGTACCATACTTTATTTGTAAATAATTCTGTCCTTGGAACACTACTTTTTGAACATAGATACACTGATTTCTAAATTATTTCGTCTTTCTATTACTTACTATTAAATAAAAAAAATCCATCAACTTTTTCCACAATAATCATCACTGCTTCAAAGAAAGCCAAATTATCAATTATTTTGCCTGTATTGTTATTGATAATCCATCACTCAGTCGAAAAATGGAAGATTACCGAATAATTACCACAGTTTCCTGATTTTTCTCATTCTTTGTATACATGTACAGATTTTACAAGTTCCGATGAAGAACTAATGCAAATCGAATTTTATACTCAACTATTAACAATTGTAATTTCTTAAGAAAATCGAGTAAGAATTTTCTTCTTATTCTTCACTACCATATAGTAAATAAGGAGTGATAGGAAAATCTCGAAATTTCCTAATTGTACTCCTTTTAATAAAGTAAATAACTCTGATCAACATGAAAAACGGTCTTAATCCCGTAAAAGGAGACAGGACTCCGCGTTGTTCATTAGCTCTAATTATCACATGTTTTTTTTTTTGTCCTTAAATGCAATTATCTCCTCAGAACAATCAAACTGTTCTTTTAGCAGTATGTTGGCAGAAATCTGAAGTTTAAACATATTACGTATAAACGAGTTGTTCTTTCTGAAAGTTTTCGTTGCTATTTATGTAGTCATTGTCTCCATGTCTCTGAAACTGTGATCTGCTTCCTTATTCTTGAATAACAATCTGCTCCTTATTCTTGAATAACAATCTGCTTCATTATTCTTGAATAACAATCTGCTTCTTTATTCTTGAATAACAATCTGCTCCCTTATTCTTGAATAACAATCTGCTCCCTTATTCGTTAATAACATACTGATAATAAAAATAAATCCATATAAAAAATAAATGAGTTATACTGGTAAAGGAGAGGAAAAAGACAAGCAGACAGCAGTAGAAAATACTGGTTAAGAAGCGGAAAAAGTACAAGATAGCAGTAGAAAATACCGGTAAAAGAGAGGAAAAAGTACAAGCAGATAACAGAAGAAAATACCAATAAAGGAGAGGTAAAAGTGCAAGCAGGCAGCAGTAGAAAATACCGGTAAAGGAGAGAAAAAATACAAGTAGATAGAAGAAGAAAATACCTGCAAAGGAGAGGAAAAAATAAAAGCTGACAGCTGTAGAAAATGCCGGTAAAGGAGAGATAAAAGTGCCAGCAGGAAGCTGTAGAAAATACTGGTAAAGGAGAGAAAAAAAATACAAGCAAATAGAAATGGAAAATTATCTACTAGAAAATAATGTAAAATTTGCCCAAAAAACAGTGATGGGGAAAACCTCTACACCATTCTTGTGTGTGGGGCCATATTCCATGGCCGTAAGTCCCAATTGCATTTGAAGGATGTAAAAAGCAAAAAGGATAAAGAAATATTCTTAAGATAATATTTTAAAATATTATATTATTCATTTTTGTCTGTTAAATTATATCTTTTAAATATTAAGAAAATCGAACGTAATATTCAAGTTGTTTTATTTGTATATTTTCATTTAAAAACGAATTGATTTATCTTATTTTATATGTTTCTTGGTTGGCACTCGCCAAATCTTTAAAGCTACGCAGTTTCGTTTCTGTTGCGTCACTGACCTTCGCTGATGCCTCTTAGCTCACTAAGAATTCATTTATCTGTCGCTCTCAAGCGATTTAGTCCAAACAAAAGTGGATCGAAGCTCGAAGTGTTTAGATTAAGTTTAAATGGTTTCGCATAAAATTTCTCAATCACTGCTCTGTTTTTACATTTTTCCTGCAACTGTGGGGCAATTTTCCATTCAATATTATAAGAAGATTATTTGATGGAATTATTATGCATTCCATTTAAATGTGTGTTCATTTTTAGAATTTGCTGATTAAAGAATTTACATGTGCTTGCTTTTAATAGTGTAATAAAAACATAAAAAGTGGGTTCTTTCCCAAAACAATTCATTTCTATATTAATCTAATTGCTTGGGATTTTATATAAAGAACTTTGAATGATAAAATTATTTTTCATATTTTAACAAATTTAATCACTGTTTTTAAAACAATATTTACATTGTTTAAATCTTTTTTTCTTCTTTCAAACTATTTTTGCATTTATTACAACGAAATGAGACAACTGATATATTAAATCTAATGTATAAAAATCTCGTGTCACGGTGTTTGTCTTCGTACTCCTCTGAAAGGTCTCGACCGATTTTTAGGAAATTTTTAATGTGTATTAAGTAGGTATGAGAATAGGTCATAAAGTATATTTCATTACGCTAGGTAATTAGGGTGTCCCTATCCCGGCATACCACGTTCACCGTACGCTGATGAGATCAACGCTTGCTTGAAATCATCGCCACAGTGGCGTAATGTTGAACAAGTCCAGCTAAAAATAAACATGCGCTTCCAAATGCTACAAGATCCATCTGCTGACACATTCTCGGACCAACTGTTAGATATCGGCGATGGAAAAATTGCTGCCTATGAAAATACTGGATGCATAAAATTACTCACTAATTTCTGTTCTATCGTTGATTCGCAAAATGCTTTCCTTGACCGCATATTACCCGATGTACGCACACAATGTATAAATCATGCGTGGATGGCAGAAAGATCCATTTTCGTGGCAAAAAATGTATACGTAGACGATTTAAACTTCAAGATACAGCAATCGTTGCCAGGAGACTTGGTATATAAATCGATCGATGCAGTTTGTGATGCTAGCGAAGTTGTAAATTATCCAACAGAGTTTTCGAATCACTGGGTTTGCCAGGCATGTCACCACACCTTCTACGACTGAAAGTTGGATCTCCAGTTATTTTACTTCGGAATTTGAACCCACCACGGCTGTGCAATGGCACGCGATTGGTCATGAAAAAAATTGATGAAAAACATTATCGAGGCCATTTTGAATGGCAAATTCCGAGCAGGAAATGTTTTACTGCCACGAATTCCAATAATTCTCACATACGTGCCAAATGAATTCAAACGAGTTCAATTTCCTATTCGATTGGCATTCGCAATGACAATCAATAAGTCACAAGGCCAAAAGATGTCTGTTTGCGGCTTCGATTTGGGCACAACATGTTTTTCACACGGACAATTTATACGTGGCATGTTCTCGCACGGGCAAACCATCGAGCTTATTTGTTGGCTAAAGAGGGACTGGCAAAAATTATAGTACACTTAATTGCTCTTCGAAATAAATATTGATTTTCTTTATTTAATTTTTATACTTTAGGATAAAAAATATATTACTTTTTTCACTTTAAGTTTAATTTTTAAGAGATCAAACAATGTATATGTTCGTTACGTTAATGAAATACATTGTATTGTGAAAATGAATGTTTTTTTTATCGGCGATCATTTTCTTCAGCTCTTCATTCTTCTTTCTATCATAGATCCCATTCCCACACCCTTACAATACATTCGTTATTTTTTAATTAGCAACTAAAATATTCACTAGAAATAATTTATATGACAGAACTATGTTTGCCGGGTCAGCTAGTATATATATATATATATATATATATATATATATATGTCCGAGTCAGCTATTTTTTATTATTAATTAAAACTGAATGAGCTAATGAATCAACGTTTTAAAGGAGGAGTGTTGTCAAGTGACATTTAGTTTTTATATCTGCACATGTTGATTATTATTCTAAGTTTTTTTTTAAAAACATTTTAAGAAGAGAAGTGTATGAAAGTTTAGTCTTTGTTTGTTCACCTACTCATGTATAGCATTAAATAACGAAGTTGAACCTTTTTCATGTTCAATATGATATATTCAATATTGAAAGTGAAAATAACTAAAGAACGTATAATAAGAAGGAATGTTGTTTTTTAATGTTTTTTAGTTTCTGTCATTTGGATTACTTATTTTATTTAGAATCAGATTTTAGAATTTTATTTTGAATCAGTTTATTTTTTTTTTTGCAATTGTTTTAGATTTTTAATATATTTTTAAAAAATGAAGTTCGGAGTGTGAGACGTTTATATATATAGAGAGAGAATGAGATTAAGATTTTATTAGAATAAGATTAAGTTTAAAAGAGGCAATTTTTTTTTTATTCTCACGTAGTTTGATGAATATAACTCTAATGTGGTATTTATTCCAACAGGTGAATATTTATTTGTTGAGTATTCATACCGTTATACAGGTTTAAACGTAAAGTTTTATTATATGGTTTAACAGTTTGTAATTTTTATTATGTCATTTATTGTTTGTTTGTTTCTTATGGCACTTGCCACTGACAAGCCCACTGTTACAAAGACAGCGATTTAAGCCTGAGGGGAACGTCTCTTATTTTTTATAGCAGCGCCAACTAGGGCCAAGAGTACGACTTTGCCACTCACGCATCACTCATTCGCTTGCACAACCCCTTTTTACAGGAGGGCACATTCACACATCTCACAGATAGAACAACAGAAGAACAACCATGCCCAAACCGGGACTCGAGCCCGGGACGCCCAGATCACGGGGAAGACGCGCTACCCCTATGCCAGGACGCCGGCATGTCATTTATGATTATGATAAGGAAAAATATATATGTTAGTGAGAAAAAGGAAGCACGGAGAATGTTTTTTAATTGAAAATTTATAAGGTTTGGAGAAACAGTTTTGGTTTTCAATTAAAAGTGTTGTGGTTATTGTAATATGATACATTATTGCTTCGAAATATGAATATGTTTATAGAAAATTATTAAATATTCATTTTAGGAATATAGCTCTTTTTTTTGAATTTTTCCTGTTTGATTTTATAGGAGAAAGGATGTTTATCTTTCTGTCTTATTTTAGTTGACCAAGACGAGTTTCATTTTGACTCAGAGGCGTTGTCTTATTTTATGATAGTGAAAACGTTATGCTATTAGAATTTTGTTACAGCTTCACGCCGATAGATGGCGTATCTGTCGAGTACAAAGTTCTGTTAATTCCTTTTTTGTATCAGAACGTAGAGTGTGTAAGAACGGTTCTTTTGACCTAGACGAGGCATCCAACTTTGAGAGGTGTCCTAATCTGTAACAGTCTACTTGAAGAGGCACAAAAAATGTGTCCGAAAATAAAATGGTGTTCACCAGAAAGAAATGAGTAATTATTTATAGAGAATTACAAATACTTTTGAATTGAATATGAGATCGGTTTAAAAAATATGAATTTATTGATAGAAAGAGAACGCTTTGGCAGTAGTTTAATTACTTTTAGATGTTAATGTATATTTATTCATTTCATTTATCATATTGGATATATTAATATTTTATGAGTTTTTACCTTTTTTTTTTAAATGAAAGATGTTTTAATGAGACATGTTTTTATGAACATTGTTAGATGTAGTTGTATATGATATGATATGTTGTAACAATTTTGGATGACCTCATGTCTTTAACTTCCTACTAAGTATAAGCTTCCTATTATCGTCCGAAAGGATGTTTTAACAGGTGATTTGTATAGTATATGTAGTGATTATAATAGGAATTAATTATTCTGTGTTATAATATCGTCTTCTCCGTCTCTATTCTTTGAAGAAACATTTCTTTCGGAGTTTGGTGTTTTCATTAGGGTGAGTACTTTTGCCTATTTTATCTACTGTTAGAGAAGTTCGTTTGTAAGTTTCAACTCGCTTTTTTTTTGGGGGGGGAGGGGAGGATTCTGAGCTCCTTCGTTAAAAGTTATGTTTTTAGTTATTTTATTCTGTTGACAATATTTTCGGTTCGTTGATATTCATTTTATGAAAGTGCTATTTTGTGCATAATAATATAGTTTTTGTTTAGGCGGAATCATATCGTATTTTTTTTCTTTAGTTTAGTTCAGGTTATCGAATGTTAAAAATTAATTTTAATTTGTTGTGAGGATATAGCTAAAGTTGTGTATTCTAATATTTTTATATAATGCGGGCTGTGTTGAGCCCTTTTTTTTTCTTTTTTTTTCAGTGTTCTTTATAATAAAAGAAGTAATAGTTCAGTTTCCATTTCTTGTAGATTGTCGATTATCGTTTGCGGAATTTGCAGTTCTTGTTTTAAACGGTTTAGATTTTTTATATATACAGTTGCTTTTTTAATGTCTTGGCTGGTTAGAGTGAGACAGAGAGATAGACATGTTGTCATTGGTTGTTTTTATTTTACTCTCGTTGAATCATGAGCACACATTAAAAGTTCTTCTTTATTGTCCATTGGTATAGTAATAATATTTTCTTTTGTTTCAGATAATTATGAAGTATAAATTTTTTGTAGTCCTTCTATCCCATGCATCACATACGGTTAAATGTTCCGCAACTGTAAAATTTAAATAAAAAAAAGAATCATTTCAACAATATGACCCATTTATGAGGCTTTGAATATTATTATTTTAGGAAAATCAACAATTTTCTTATATTAGAAAAATTAGCTTTGAAGAAACTCCGTGCATTGAAACTCCGAGAGAGTACCTTCTTTGAGGTACTCCAATTCCCTGCGATTTTATAAAATAATATATCCAAATTTTGATAACTCGTTCAAACAAGGACAAATATTTTTAATTAAAATTTTAGTATGAAGATTTTTAGTAAATATAACTTACATGACAAGTGTCTGGATGAAATGTTTAAATTCCTAATTCATCTGAACATTTATTGACTCAAACCTCGTAAAACGTAATTCTTTAATTCATCCAGGCCATTTTTCCTATTATATATATATGCCTGCTTACTATTTATTACTGTTTTTCTGTTCTTGTATTACTGTGTAGAAATTATATATTGGGACCCTATAAGAATGGTTATCCTAAGTATACATAAACAAAATTTGCCTGAAATAATGCAGAATAATTGAATTAACAATATATATAACTTATATGGTCACAGAAAAGTTTTTTTCATCTATTTCTCTAAAAAATATCGCTTTTCAAATTTATTTCCTTTCATACAGACATTAACTGAAAACTATAGTTTTCTATATATTGTTTATGGTGAATATATTTTTAATTCCAGCTTTTGTCAACTTTTCGGTATTACTTTGATAAAAGCTTTATTTTTTCATGCAAGCGTGACTTGAACGTGAGGATAAAGTTTACCTTCATTTCATGCTAGTATTATCAGCTGCTAGTTGGTTTCACCAATATAAATGGGTATTAATATGAAATGAACAATGGTATGCTTTGAAATGAACAATTTATACATTTTTTTTTCTAGCCAACTTTAGCGATCAGTTTGTTTGCCCAGATTATTGACTTATTAGGTTGTTAAGTTATTAATATGGGGTGCATTTCTTCAAAAAAAACATTTCACTTAGTTATTCAATAAGACTAAAACGCACGAATACAATTAAAATAGTTTGCTGCAAGTATTAAAGCGTATATATTAAGAAATAAAAGCGAAAATAAAAATCCTGCTACGGATTGTATGATTGGTAAATGCACGTGCTTGATTGATTTTATGGAGAATTTGAATCTCGTACAAGATTACTTCTGAGAGTGTATCAAATTGAGTTAAAAATATTATTAAATTTAAATGAAACATTGTACAAAAAAGAAATTTATGTCATTAAAAAAGTATTTTTTTTTGTCTTTAGATAAAACAAAAAGCCCTTTTTATTAGATAATTATTTTGGAAGATATATCAGTTTCAAAAGGCAAGTTTTAGCAATTACGGCTGGACTTAAGATAAATATATGGGCGTCAAAATTGAAAAATATTTTCAGCGATTTCTCGCCAAATACAATCGTGACAATTTTTCATTGCAGCCTTAAAAACTGTTTTTAACATTTCTGGTATACAAACAGGATTGCAGAATTTTTTAGACGATTGACACGATTTTGATGTCCTTGGCGAGAAATCGTACATTAATCGTAAGTCTCCTATCACGTTTTTCTTATCTAAAAACGGTTAAGCATACTTTTGCATTTCTTAAACTTTTGTTTTAAGTCTATTGATTTCTTTATATATTCTTTCTTCTGACTAAATCTCCTCTTGGATGACATGGCGAACTATCTTCAAAATACTTTTAATAATATTTTGCAGCTCCATTAATTAGCTGAGCGAATCGTTGATTCAGTACAACTGTAAAAATGTTAAATGAATAAAGCAGTCTGAAATTCGTATGATGCTTTGTTTACATTTAACTGTTGTCATTCGACAATTAGTAATAAGGTCGATTTCAGTGCCATTAATATATATATATATATATATATATATATATATATATATATATATATATATATATATATATATATATATATATATATATATATATATATATATATATATATATATATATATAGTTTATTTCTATAAGGAGTTTTATAACTTCTGATTTTTATAGGATGTAACACGTATAATATTAGAAGCATTACACTATTCTGTTCATTATGCCATTTATCTCCAAATTCTCTGTCATTTCACCTAAATTTGAAACTTTAATTTTTAAAAAGATGTGATTGAACTTCAAGAAATGCAAAAAAATTTCTTACTGAAACAAAACATTTTTATCTCATATATAAAAAGGAATTTCTGTTTTTTTTTTTTTTTTTTGTATTTTATGCGCTTACGTGCCATTTACCCGATTGCAATAAAACTTTGCCAACTTATTGCTATCATTTGTGTGTAGGTTATAGGCATAGTACAGTTATTATATTTAATATACAAAAGATGAATGTTTGTTCGTTCATATTTAATGCGCTGCTGTACTGTTCATCCGATGACGAAAATTCTTTGCAAATTTATTGTTTCCATGTTCCATGTTTTTCCATGGCCCATTGTATGTTAGGTGCTCATTATTCGAATAGCCTCGAAATGTATTTGTTTTTGCTGAAGATGGAAAAACAAAAAAATACTATTAACTTGAAGTGGTATGTGATGTGCGAGGATAGAACCTGGGACCTTGCAGTCCAGTAACTAAACCATTATACCAAAATGATCGTTCGGGTAGAAGAGTTGTTTATAGGCTTATATGATATTCACCACAGTACTCTCCTTCCAGTGAGTCGGAGGTGAGACGAACGATGTGACTGTTGAGTGGTGATATATTGAGTAGCTGTTGTCTAAATGAGCCGGTACCCAGTTTGAATAGCGCCAAGCGTTATGGCGAGCGTTTGCGGGTGCTGATGCGCCAAGTGAGTCTGACGGCTTCGGGTTGCTGCTCTACGTGAGTCTGACGGCTTTGGTTGCGGGTGGATGGCGCCACAAAAGCTGTACGAAGGTTGAAGGTTCATCGTCCGAGGTCACCAATGAAGCGGTAGAAGATGCGCGAGGATAGAACCTGGGACCTTGTGGTTAGTAGTCCAGTAACTAAACCATTATACCAAAACGATCGATCGGGTAGAAGAGTTGTTAACTGGCTTATATGCTATTCACCACAAACTCTAAAGTATGCTAGAATAATGAAGTCAAAAAAATAGAATAAATATTACTTATACTTCTCTTTTATATATCATTCAATTTCATTGAAAGTATTCATTGTCGACTAGAAAATAAATATCATTCTTTCTATTATTCCTAATTAAACAAGGCAGCTATTTCAAATTTCAAACGTATTTCCAAAATTATTTCTTCTGTAGCAGCAAGGCGCCGCGTACCTGTTAGTTTCAAATAGTATAAAAAACAAAATCATTTATCTGTATTTTATCTGTACTAAGGGTTATTTTTCATGTTTTATGTAATATTTAGGAAGATCGTTCAATAAAAGATTGCCTCAGAGAAAAAAAAAATCAATGTACTACTCCGAAAAAAGTCCTTTCTGCGTTTTTCTAATTTCATTTTTTACATATTTATGAATATTTACGCAATTTATATTTTATATATATATGTAACATATTTTGATTGAAGTAGAATGCAGGTTCGAAACAGTGAAGAGACTTGGTATTTTTAATTACGTTTTATTCTATTCCGAGTGGCAGGCATGATTATATACAAGAAAACGCAGCGCGGCACATACAGAAGTAAGAAAAGGGAAAAAAGAGGGCCAAACAGATGATCACTAGCCTTATATAACATTGGATTTCTGGCCAGGCGCCAATTCAATACACGTGTGACCTTTGACACCTTTTGAAGGGTAAATGTATCACTTTCATTTAATACGTAGTACTGATGGCGCATTGTTTTTACAAAGGGATTAATTAAACCGAAAGTGGAATTGGATCACGAACAAAGAGAATGAAGTTACTATGGGCTAAATTAAGATAAAATATTGGAAATTAATTAAATTGAAATTAGAATTAAAATATCATTACATATATATATATGATTTATATTTTTATCTGTTATTATGTAAATACTTCTATTTATATGCGAGTATTGTTTACATATTTATCTAAATAAAATAAAAATATTTCTAGTTCCTAGAGCTTACGAAAAAATGCCATGATTGTGATATTCCGGAACTTTCCTATACACTTACTATACATTATTCCTATATTATTACTATACATTACTACTATACATTATTACTTTACTATACATTATTACTTTACTATACATTATTACTTTACTATACATTATCCCTCTCCCTTTCCAGGAGTTAAGCCTTTTTACTAGACATATTTAATCACATCTTCAACTTTTCTAGTCAAAAACACCAAAACAATCTTATTGTCTCATAGAGCAGTAGGTCCCCTCAAGAAATGAACCATTCAAAGTTTGGGTTGTTGATCAATGCAATTAATCATCTAGTGAATGTAAATGAGAAGTAATTGGCTAATAAATTACTTAACTGGCTTATGTAACGGGAAGTAATTGGCAATAAATTATCTTTCCCCTTATGTAATCATTCAACTCCTTAAATGCTGTTGAATGAAGAATCAGCTATTGGAGAATTGAGACATTCGGCCAAGGGCGTTTTGATTTACAGGTGGTTATCGAAATAATGGAAACACCTGTGAATAAAAATAATAATTTCGAATACGCTTCGCAAGCATTAAAATATAATAATAGCCACCAGTTTTTTTTTATAAATAGCAATGTATATATTCTGGTAGTTTGGGATAGCATTACTGAAATTCTGTAATTTTTGGATTTTTTTTCAAAAGAGTAAAAGGTCGGATCTCTCGGCTTTTCAATGAGGCCAAATTGTAGGAGCCCGTCTAGCTGGAGCAAGTGTGAAAGAGACATCCTAAACTTTAAGCGTTTCTAGAGGTACGATGTCTAAAGTCCTGGCAGCATACATACAGCGCGACAAGACAAGATCGGCAAAGCAAAATAATGGGCGGGAAGAGAAGCACAGTGCAAGAGACCGACAAGTATTGAAGCTTATTGTAATGTCTAAAAAGCGAGCAACTGCAGCAAAAGTGACCGCAGAGCTCAATACCCATCTGGATTCTTCAATTTCAGTGATTACAGTTAGAAATCACCTTCATAAACAGAACATTTATGGCAGAGTAGCAATTCCCAAACCACTTGTCACAGATATAAATGGTGAACGTCGTCTATAGTGGTGTCACACTCGCAAAATCTGATCGATTGATAAGTGGAAGAAAATAATATGGTCTCACGATAATATGGTTCACACTTTTCCCGACAACAGAACAGGTATTCATTTGAAGGACACCTGCACAAGCTTATGATTGTGATTGTCTCTTTACAAACATCAAGCATGGAGTCATGATATGAGAAGCCATGTCGTCGTTTTTTGCTGCACCAATCGTAACCCTGAAAGGAAGTATCACTGGGGAAAAGTATAGAGAAATTTTAGCCAACCAGGGCCTTCCTTTGATGGAAACTGTTTCCAGCAAGAAATGGAATTTTCTAGGATGAAATGCACCTATCCATGCAGCGAGACTTGTCCATTCATGGTTTAATGAACACGTGGATGAAGTTAAACATCTGCCTTGGCCCTCAGAGTCGCCTGACCTCAATATCGTTGAACCGTTATGGTCTATTTTAGAGCGCTCAATGCGGAATCGATATTCTCCACCGGCATCTCTCCCAGAATTTTCACAACTTCTCCAGGATGAATGGTACAATATTCCTCTAAATACTATTCAACAATTGTATGAATCGATTTCTACGTGAATCCAAGCTGTATTACATGTCAAAGACGGTCCTAGACCATACTAATAAAGGATTCTTTACAAATCTGACGTGCTTCCATTATTTTGATAACCACATATATATTTCTTGCTGAAAACACTTACTACAATTGAAACATTAAGACTCTTTCTAATAGAATATTAACTTTAAGTGTGTTTGTTTCTCACTTTTATATCCCGTTTTGGTCTGAGTATTCTGTTTTCCATGCTGCAATGACATGTGATCGTTCATATTTCTAAGAATTATTCATTGACTTCATCGCAAATCTACTTACGGTATTTTGATATTTGAAGATTTAAAGAGAACAATTATTCCTTCAATGTAGAAGTATCATTTTGCTCACATACTAATCTATGACTTTTAACCATTTACAATTTGCCATTATTTCCTTTTCGTTTCGTTTACAATTCTTTGTTCCCTCATAACCTTCAATGAATAAATTATAAAAATTTGCATTCTCGTTAACATTAACGAATCGGAGAAGGGGGTGGGGATAGAAAGTGGGATTTTATGCTTTAAGATCAGATTTATTCTTTTGGTTTGTTGTGTCTTTTAAATAATTTTGCTCATATTCAGTCAGAAACAATCGAATATTTTTTACTTTTTGAAAGGTCTGAAATATGGAAACCTTGTGGCAGTTGAACTTTTTTAAGCAATGCTTTTCTACGGAATACTTTTCCTATACAAAAGAAGAACGCTATAGGAACAATTTTAGTATGAATAGAAATTACATGGCCGAAACAAACAGTGCTAAAATATATATCTTACTTTTCTTATACAAAAGAAGAACGCTATAGGAACAATTTTAGTATGAAGAGAAATTACATGGCCGAAACAAACAGTGCTAAAATATATATCTCTAATAAGTAAACACGAAACATTTTCCTGATATGTAAAATAGTGTACATTTCAAATATTTCTGTAAAGAATTCCCTTTCGTTAATCTAGTATCGCTATATTGACATAAAATCACTTCAGTTTCAAAATAAAAGAATCTCATATTCTTTATTAATATACAGGATGGTTATAATTAAAGTTCCACTTTGAGATGGTTATAAAA
Organism: Argiope bruennichi; assembly: GCF_947563725.1. Lineage (NCBI taxonomy): Eukaryota > Metazoa > Arthropoda > Arachnida > Araneae > Araneidae > Argiope > Argiope bruennichi. The sequence continues at coordinate 115,131,036 of NC_079156.1, forward strand.
GGAAAACTACTCAGCCAAATGTTATCAAATTTGGTAATAGTTTAAAGGACGTCATGGGAATTTCTTTTAGATCACAAAAAAAGTTTAAAAACTCACCACCGGGGGGTGGATGGTTCTGCATGCAATATTGTTAAGAAAAAGTAGAAAAGATGTGTTTAATCTTTTCTGAAATGTGTTACAAAGCATGTTCAATGTAGCGTCCACCATGTTTGGAAAGCAAGTTAAATCACATTACTGCATTCTCAACAGTAGCCCTTAGCACCTTCTTAGTTGTAGTAACTAACAGTAGCTCTTATCATCAGGATGAATGTTACGCATATTTCGGTGTACCGCATCTTTCAGTTCGGCCAAATTGTCACCATAAACAGTGCTTTTGAGATACCACACATTGAATATGCTTTGTAAAACGTTTCAGAAACGAATAAACACATTGGAAATCGGTTTCGTCATGTCGTATTTTGCTTAACAGTATTGCATTCCGCTCTATTTTTCCCCTGCTGGTGAGTTTTCGAACTTTTTTGGCAGGAAAGAAATTCTCTGACCTCCTTTAATTACACCGACATGTACGTAAAATTCTTCCTGATATGCTAAGAGCTACTGTTGAGAGTGCAGTAATATGATTTAACTTGCTTTCAGAAAATGATGGACGCCACATTCAACATGCTTTGGAACATGTTTCAGAAACGATTAAGCACATTTTAAACCGATGTCTTCATGTCGTATTTTGTTTAACAATCTTGAATACAGTGCCATTTACCCCAGGTGGTGTGTTTTTGAACTTTTTTGCGCTGGAAAGAATTTTCTATGACCTTCTTTAAACTGTTACCAAGTCTGATAACGTTTGGTCCGGTAGTTTTCCTTTTATGACCATTTCAAAGTGGAACTTTAATTATAACCACCCTGTACTTTAATATACAATGAACAGCATTTTTTTTTATAATTCCTATCAAAATTGTAATGATTTTATTATTTCCTTTATGAAAACCAGGAACAGGACCCTATAGTGCACACTATTTCGAAAATGCTTGGTTTAAGTGCTGAAGGTGATCATTTACCCAGAGTTGCGGACTATTATCATAACAAGAGTATCTTCATTACAGGAGCATCTGGATTTGTTGGATCAGTAAGCACCTTATGAAGTCTAAATTTTGTTAAGATGATAATATATTTATAATGACGAATTAGAAAGCTATAATTGATGTTAATTCTGAAAAATAAAATATATCTCAAATATACAGTATGCGCCAAAATATACAATACTGAAATGAAAAGATGAGTAAAAATACATTGTACTGAAATGAAAAGATGAACAAAATTACATTATTGCCATCTGTGAGTTTATTTTTCCTCAAAAGAAATTTGCATGTATGCATACACGCTATTAGCGAATTGATTTACCACGGTATGCGTAATGTAAGTGTTCAAAGTCTGCACCGCCTCGCTGTAGACAGTGTTCATATGTTTTACGCAGATTCTCAAATATATTTTGTAGCAAAGGTTGCTGCAGACTCCTGCAAAAAGAGATGATTTCCTCACGTAACACAAGCACAGTTCTTGGTGGATCTTCACAGTTGAACACACTCTCCTTTAACATTCTCCTTCCGTTGACACAGTACACTACAAGAATAGCGATCTTTCGTAACAATAAACAGAATAACTGTGTTACTTGGTGCCATCTTATTAAACTTCTCCTGGAATTGTTCTGCCACCTTTTTCAAACTCGGTCCACCTTCACGATCACTTCCATATGGGCGGAGATAATGTTCAACTATAAATACTTTTTCCTCCGTCGAGAGACCCATTTCCAAGAATAACTGCACAACGCAAATTCCTCTTCTCTAAGGACACATGTAGCTGGAGCTATGCCTCGTCGAGTAGCGCAACCACGTGTTAAAGATGCGCGATTTTCAGTACTGTATATTTTGGCGCATACTGTAGTTTCATTTTTTTGTTAATTTTAAATTTTATATCTTATTTTCAGTTTAAGTGATTTGAAAATTTCCATTTTACACAATTTCTAATTTGCCATTTAGGGCTTTATGTGCTTAAATATGAAATTATGTTACTGAATTATTGCTCATCTTCAGATATGATATGTATTTAAAATTTTAGTAATAGTATGATTGCCATTTTATCGTTCTATTTACATAGATTTATAAATGCATAATCAGATAAATTCTAAATTAATTAAATTTTAGTTTTATATGACTTTTGTTTCGTTTTATATGATTTTATATGATTTGTTCGATTCACCTTGAACAACATTTTGAGGAAAGCTCTTCATTTAATTTTTGATTCAAAGTAATTTCTTCACATAAAAACATTACAAAACTGTAAACAAATATAGCACCTATTCTCTTAAAAGAAGACAAGTTTCGTTTTGGGTATGTATTGTTCATTCTGATTGCTTTTCATTTCATTGAATAAATTAGCAATTGTCTTATCCACTGGGAATGAGTAAGACTGAATCTGATTTATTAATTAATAAATACTAAAATTTCAACATAAGTCTGATTCGTTGGCATCAGATTGAAAAATGTTGAAATGGTACTAACATAAATTACATTACAGTTATTATGCACAAATATATAAACTACAGTCTTAAGATAAATCATATTTAGATAGCAATATCAAATATGTATTTTTTTAATAATGTAATATGTTTAATAGCTTACAATATTATTCACAGCGTACAAATTTCTTTATTATTTATTTTATTACAATTTGTACAATCATATATTACTTTATGCTAAAGTAATATATGTACATATGTAATAATGTAATATATGTAGTTTCGATTTTCTTAAACATTGATTATCCATTATTTTTAGGATAGTTTGCAATTATTTCTTTCCTATTTTATTCTTGTGAATTATTGAAGGATGTGTAATAGCAGCTAACAAAATAGAATCATATATTAAAATGTACATCATGTCTTTTCAATTCAGGTTTTATTGGAAACTCTGTTGCGATGCTGCCCTGGAATCAAAGCCATTTATATACTTTTAAGATCAAAGAAAAATGTGACACCAGAAGTTAGAATACAGCAAATTTTCAGTAAAAAGGTATGGAAGTAGGGAAAAAGAATTCCTACCTATAAAAATTCATATTAAATGGTTAGTAAAAATACGGGTACTCTTTGGTCATTATATTAATCCTTGCCATATAAAGTATCATAACATTTTAGATCAGACCTTTCATATTCTTTGAAATGGTTTTATTTTCCTCTAATTGCTTGATCATTCTTTAACTTGAGAATTCTTAATATTTCTTCTAATATTAGGATTCACACATATTATATTTGGTGAATGGCCAATTAATAAAATTTGTTTTTATGCCGTAATCGAAAACGATAAGTAGAATCAGGTTGTTCCTTTCCATTTTCCTCGAATTCAGTCCAAACTAAAAAGAACAATATATATTGAAAAAGCATTCACTCATAAAGGTTTCTAAATTACTTTAAGCAGCATACCCTCGACACAAAAACGATTAACCTGTTTTTCAAACAGTTCAGAGTTAACTCTATGAATTCTGACCACCCGATATCGTCCTCTTCGACAGGGGCCTGACTCAGGCGTTTTGGGACAGTTAAATGAGTTTAAATGAGCGCTCCTCGAGAAATGCTTTTCATCCCTTAAATTCATTTAACCATCCCAAAGCGCCTGATTCAGGCCCCTTTTGAACGGGACGATATCGGGTGGGCAGAAATCATAGAGTTAATCTTTATTGTGATTTAAACAACCATAGTCCCTTCTGAATAGTTGATGCCTGAATAGTTGGCACTTCTGAACACAGGTGATACGCAATAAGATATGTTAAATTAATATTTTTATAGTTGGCAGCAATCCATTTTGGAAAATACTAGTAAAATATATGTTAGTCCTTAAGTGATCTTTATGATATAGATCGCTTTATTACTATTTTTCCAGACCTCTGCTTAAATTATATAACATAACTCACAAAAACACCTTGATAACATTAGTTTGATAGCAAAAGATAGGTGAAATTCCTTAGTTTTCATATAACTGTGGTAATATTAGCTGGAGAAGGGTGAAGTAAAGAAACCACATTTGGAATGGGGAAAGCGCGCAATATTGTATGATATTATAAAAATTGGGAAGAGAATATGGCATAATATTGTTTTACAATATTGAAACAGTGTAAAATAGAAGATTTTTGTTATATTGATCAATATTGGGTTTCGATATTATATAATATAATTTGTTTCTCGCCAAAATATTACCCATTGCTATAAATAATTATTAAAAACAAGCTGCTAACAATAGTTTAATGGAAATAAAATCGATAAAATTCCTTAATTTTCATAATACTGTGTTAATATTAGTTGGAGAAGGGTGAACTAAAGAAATCACGTTTGGAACAAGAAAGCACGCATTATTGTATGACATTGTAAAAATTGGAAAAACAATATGGCATAATATTGTTTTACAATATTGAAAAATTGTAAAATAGATTGTAAATAGGTTTTTATATTATACAATAAAATATGTTTTTCTCCTAATTATTACCCAATGCTATAAATATTTATTGAAACTAATTGGAATTACGCACTCGAGTATTTAAAAAAAAAATGCATTTTAACGTATCTTTCAACAACTTTCTAACTTAAGTTTACTAAGTTACATTGCTGTTATTTTTACATTGTCCATAAACGTTTCTGCATTTATATTCAGATTCGAAACCGAGACCATTTGGTGCGCATGCGGTGTTTTCGTTTTTACGCCATTAAGAAACACACACCTTCACTCCAGAATTTAAACGCATATAAATTTATTTATCTTCCCTTCTTCTTATCAATATAGTTATACATTACTCGAAACTTGATACAATAGATTAAATTATCTGTCTATAGAATAATTAGTAAATCAAAGGATTAGAATATAATATTAATCTTTGCCCATATTTGGGCAATGGCAGTAAGAAGCTATTTGATTCCAATGCTATCTCATCATCCGTCCAGAACTATCACCAAGGTCATAGACATACGTAAAAGATAAAAGAAGATAACACGACAAGTATTTAAAGATTATAAATTTTACCGGCCAACGCATGTCAGTACCTGTGTCTCTTACGTGAGCCATTGACTTCAGACTTTCGACTCGCGTCAAGATTGATATCGATTGTTTGACAACTTGCTGCGTCCATTGATTCTCCTTCTGTAAACAGAATTTAATGTCTTTCTTGTAACTCTAATTCATAAAATATAATACGACATCCCTATGATTTTTAGACATCATAAACACAATACACTACTGTGAAGTGATCGAAACCATGCTGTTGAAAATTCTATACCAATAGGAGCAACATTTGAATTGGGTAGCATTCAAATAGGGAAGTATTTGGTTCCATTACCTGTACATTTTACAGGAAAAAAGCAAACTGTGAAAGTTAATATTTTTCTGCTTTGGTATACATATTTATGCTTGCTTTATTTCATTTTAGAAAGTGACTCAAAGTTCGATGTACAATCTGTTAGGGAAGTAGAAATTATAGATAACTTTTAATTACGCAGGAATTTATCGTCAGAGATGCTACTTGTACAAGAAAAGCAAGGTAATAATAGCAGCAATAATATCGCAAATGAATGTGGGCACATGTATATTTCCATAGTAATCATTCAAAATGTTTACTATTCGCATTTATGATGAGGTGGCAAATCCTTTTTTTTTAAATACAGAGAGGTTATAATTAAAGTTCCACTTTTAAATGGTTATCAAATGAAAACTATTAGACCAAATCTTATAAAAGTTTATAATATTTAAATAAAAGGTCATGGGAATTTCTTTTACTCACAAAAAAAAAGTTCAAAAACTCACCACCAAGGAAAAATGGCACTGTATGCAATATTGTTAAATAAAACAATATTGAAATATTTTACAATATTGAAAAATTGTAAAATAGATTGTAAATAGGCTTTGATATTATACAATAAAATATGTTTTTCTCCCAATTATTGCCCAATGCTATAAATATGAAGAAAGTGTTTTAAATTGTGTTTAATCGTTTTGAAAACGTTTACAAAGCATGTTCAATGTGGTATCCATCATTTTCTGAAAGCTAGTTAAATCACATTACAGTATTCTTATCAAGAGCTTTTAGCACATCCCTCTTACTTAATGTATTCCTTTTACATTCTTTCTTTCGCCACAGAATATCCCCGAACTTGGAATCTCTAGAATTCCCTGTCGGTTGAAAGGATATATGTGGGACAATTTATTAAGAAAAAAAATTTTTTTAGTTTACATATACAATACACTGAAATAGTAACTATATAGAATATTATAATGTTGAAGAAGGTGTTCGGTGGGGAGTATGAGTAGATGAAATCTATTGAAGTTAATATATTCTGGAGAAGAGCTTGATTGAGAAACGAAACGAAAATTTATACTGGGCTCGAGTCTGGAGAAATCAATTCCTCGTTCTCTTGTAGGAACCGCACAAGATTTCTAATTTTGACCTTGGACATCTTGTTTCTCATAACGTTGGTCCACCAGATATTTTCTAGGTTGTGGGTGGGTTTTTTGAGATGAAAAGATGTGGTTAAAGGGCAACTAGTGGCATATTAAGGAGATCGCCTACTTAGCCGCAGCCACATTGATCCTATACTTTAATATTGAATCTCCTGAAATATGAAAGGAAAGGTCCGTGGCCAGTTCTAAAGATAATGTCAAACCTGTTCCAAGATGATGGGTTAAAGGACATTTTGGAGATGATTTGATAGATGTTTCTGCCAGTTGAGCCATTGTCCCATTCTTCTTGCCCTCGCTATAGGTTTAATGTATTTAGAATACTTTTCAGATGGCTTCTAGGAGCTGGGTATTGAACTGGCGTACCTTTATAAATGGCCTGTTTAGCTAGGGAATCTGCAGCCTCGTTTTCGTTGTGGCCCAATGTGCATCCTAACTTAATAGAAGGTTGGGGGAGCAGAATGGCTTGCATTTCCTGAACAATTGGGCTTGAGGTGAAAAATGAGCTGATGGCTTTTAAACTGGACTCAATATCGCTCCATATTTCAGCATTATGATCGAATTTTCTAGCCCATTTACATGCTTCCTTAATGGCCAGCAGCTCTGCTTGAAAGACAGAAATCTTTTCGTTCAATTTGCCGACCACTGATGAGGGATTTGTTCGTTTTGGAAGACGCAGAAGGCAAAGCCGGTTTTTCCTTCGATTTTGGACCCATCTGTAAAATTATCCAACGATACCTTTGCAAAGCACGCCAATCAATTGCATCCAATCAAATGGCATTCATAATAACATTTAACGAGAAAAGCATGGTTAGAGACAATGCTGATTTGTAACAAGGAGAGATTTGAAAAAAAAGGCTCACTTTTATCTGGAAAACCAAATGACGCGTAGAGCACATCTGCATATGTTGAGGTTTTACATAACCCCACAAACAGTTTCGTTTCAGAAACGATTAGACATATTTTAGACTGATGTCTACATGTCTTATTTTGTTTTACAATATTGTCTACAGCGCCATTTCCCCCCAGTGGTCAGTTTTTGAACTTTTTATTTTGGTGGAAAAGAATATTCTATGACATTCTTTAAAGTATTACCAAGTTTTATAATATTTGGTCCAGTAGTTTTCCTTTTATGACCATTTCAAAGTGGAACTTTAATTATAACCACCCTGTATATATGCTAAAAACAAGGATATTGTTGCATGCTTTGAGTAGATAATCTGATATTTACTTCTGAAATCCATCTACCTGGCTGACTAGCAAACTGTATAGCACATGGTGTTGATTTTTCTTCGACTATACTTTCCTATGAGAATTTAGCTTTTATTTTTATATTTCCAATTATCTCTTGCGTAATTTGGGATAATCGAGTAGGCATCGGTAAACCAAACAAAAACCCAAGAACGGATTTTTCATTGAGATTTAGGTTTATGATACTATAATGTAAATGAAAAGTAAAATTCTAAATAGATTGAATTGATTGATTAAAAAAAGAAATTAATTTTTTTTTTCATTTAATGTAGCTGTGAAGATTTTTTCAACTCAATCAATGTTGATGTTTTTGTGTTTTCTAATATGTTTCTTGTTTTGCACTTTTAAGATTTTCGATATTATCAAAGAAGAGAATCAAGAGCAGTTGAACAAAGTACACGTGATATCTGGAGATATTACACTTTCGAATTTAGGAATGAGTGAAGAAGATACAAGCTTACTACTTGAAGAAGTATCTATGGTATTTCACTGTGCAGCTAATCTATCTTTTACGAGACCTATGAAGTACGGATATTACTTTGTATTTTTGTCCAAAAGTTTATTACATGAATTGTTTATGTGAATATTTTTAAAAAAAGGTTAAACCAAAAAGCAATGGCAAATGAGGTTAAATTCCTATTTAAATCCCAACTCTTAAAATTGAATTTTTTGAAATTGAAATTGAAATATTTTTTATAAAAAATTTGTGCGTCATAATGTGGCAATAATTTACATATTTTGAACTATAAAGAAGTTAAATTTTAAACTGATTACCTATTTACACCCTTTTGGAAGTTTACGAACTAGATAAAGACAAATCTTTCCTGCAATATTTTTTTTATAATTTCTAATACAGTCAAAATCACTCTTAAGGTGGGTTCACACGAGGCTAACAATTGTGCGCAATTGTTGTCTCTCTACTGTTGTCCCTGTATTGTCCCCGTGTGAACAGTTGAGACAATGTCGATGGGACAATGGCTAATAGTTGTCCTGACGGGACAGCCATTTGCCATTGTCCCGTCGCAGTTACGTGATTTTCCTGAAGTAGGCATAACCTTCTACTGCGCGCAATAGTTGGCTTCGTGTGAACCCACCTTTATTATACAGTACTAAGGTAACATAGGTATGCAAAACATGAATATATAAAATGTCTATATTCTCATAACCATTAACAGAAAAAATTTCCTGAAGTAATTTCATAAGACCTATTTTCATAAGTAGAATCCTGTAAGTAGAATCATAAATCAGCGGAATCGGCAGAATTTAAAAAAAAAAATGAGATTATGGAAACAATACGAAGAAATGGAACGAGAATGCTGAAAGGTGAAGAATACATCAGCAAGTAAAGGAGAAAATATAATACAAACGCCAAGCAAGATGTCGCAATTGTAGAGGACTAAGGAAATAAAGTAAAAATTACCATTATATGAAATATATATATATATATATATATATATATATATATATATATATATATATATATATATATATATATATATATATATATATATATATATATATATATATATATATATATATATATATATATATATATTAAAAAAATACTGTTGGTAAGTACATATACATTCTCGTGAAGGCCATGAAACTGGTTGGAACTTACACGAATTTTGGTTCCCAAATATTTATAATATTGTTACGAAATTTCCGCTGTTCGTTTGGATAGTGGAAGTTAAATGGTGTGAAGAACGCTCAATCAGCAAGCGGCAGTAGAAAATAAAACAACGACGTTTATTTACACGAAGACACACAGGACAGCATAAAGACCACAACTATATACAGCATAGAGAAGATAATTATCTTCAGCCGATATGTGCACACAACAAGACTCTACTGCAGACAGTAGCGCACAGCTAAGTTCAGCACTAGCTTGACTCCGTCGCTGCTCTGCTAATCTCTAGAAGACTGGTTCTTCATCGTCGATTCCGACTATTCTACTCTGGCAGCTGCAGCCTGCCTCCTTTTATAGGTGTCAGGAGGCGGGACTAGAAGCCTCTCAACCAATCAGGAACGTTCGAGGCTTATCTCGGTTCCTAATGGACGGATAGGGAAAATTCTCGATGTTTCGGGTATAATCTATTTTGGCGCCAAAGTATCCAAATGGTCACCAAGTTTGTAGCCAAGCTCTGGGACCTACGACGGGACACCCGGACTCAGTCCAATGTCGATGACTGTAAAACAATCTTTCTGATTATGGAACCAATTATGCTGGGAAGCAGCATTACCGATTCGTAACAATATATTTAATCCAATATCAAAATATTTGTACCACTGTCATAGAAACCTATATAAATTTTATAATGACGTAAGAACAAGTTTAAAAGATTGCCTCCCTAAAATTTATCTATCTGACAAATAATTGATAATATTAAAGTAAAAAAAAAAAAAATTCTGAAGGCATTGATTCTGTTATTCAAGACAAAAATTAGGAACCTATTTTTTTTTTTTTTTTTTTTATTAATCGATTGATAATTTGTGCTCCATTTATTTATAAATGAAGCAAATTGTCAATATTTGACTTTTAGTTCATCCTGAAATATATTTAAATACTCAATACTCATCCTACTGAAATGAGAAAAAAAATTATCCTCAGATGGTTTACCAGTTTTTTTGTTGTTGTTGTTGCTTATTTAACAAATGCGATTTGCATTAGTAGGATAAAATTAACAGCAAATACAAGGTCATATAATTAACGGCCTTTTATTTAATTGTATAAATATATCGAGGGTATTAGAACAAAAAAAAAACTTGCAGTTTTCCGTATTTTACTAACATAATTCTATTAGATTTCATAGAGATTGTTGATAATTGTCTAGATCATGCTATTATGAAATTCTAAACAAGGAAAGAAACCAAAATCGATTATTCCGAATAAATTGAATAGACAAATAAAAATTTTGTTTGATACCTACAGATATGTGATAAAACACAGTTAAAATTCCAATTTTAAAAATTAAATATTTATGTCATCCAATGAAGGAATCTCTGATAACTAATATGGGCCGCGGTGGCCTGGTGGTAAGGTCTCGGCTTCGAAACCGGAGGGGTTTAGGTTCGAGACCTGATTCCATCGAAGAACCGTCCTGTAAAGGGGTCTGTTGCGCGTTAAATCCGTCATGACCAAACGTCCTCCCGCTGGTGTGGTGTGGAGAGGAGGGTGCCAGTGCAGGTGTCGTTCTCGTCATCTGACCGCGGTTCAAAATTACGAGGTCAGTCCCAAAATAACCCTAGTGTTGCCTTAAAACGGGACGTTAATATAATTAAACTAAAGTAAACTGATAACTAGTATATTTTCTATTATCCTTTTGTATATAATTAGTATAAATGTTTTTCTCATCATATACAGGTGGTTATGAAAATAATGGAAACACCTTCGATTTATAAAGAATCCTTAATTGGTTTGGTGTAGGACCGCTTTTGGCATGTAATGCAGCTTAGATTCGACTGCCTCTAGAAACGCCTAGAAGTTGAGATGCTTCGGTCACACTTCCTCCAGCTAGACACGCTCCTACAATTTGGCCTCTTTGAAAATATGGAAGGTCCAAACTTTTACGCTTTTGAAAAAAAAAAAAAAAATCCATCAATTACAGAACTACAAAAAAAGCTAACACATACTACCAGAATATATAAATTGTTATTTATAAAAAATCTGGTGGTTATTATTATATTTGAATGCTTGAGAAGCGCATTAAAAAATGTCACATTTATTCGCAGGTGTTTCCATTATTCTGATAAACATCTGTATCACTTATTGGAAAACTTTTATTTAGTAAAAATCCCTTTTCTCCCTTCTAGGTATATGTTTTTAAATGTTGTTTTATCTTTGAATTGCGTCATTGAATTGTGTAGGAGAATGAAAAAGTTTGAAGTAAGCTTTCTTTGGTTTATACTCCAGAAGATTTTATTTATATTAATATATATATAATTTATATTAATATATATATATATATATATTATTTATTATAATATTTATTTAATGCAATGTGAATCAATACACAAAGAAATATCGCTTGAACTACGAACTCATCTTTTGTGCATACTTTCAATAGTTGCAGAATTCCTCAAAAAAGTATCCTGACAGTTAATATTGAATCGATGAAATGTTATGGATCAATGAAAGTTAAATCCAAGAAAAATATCACTCAATTTGATAATAATCACTTGAATGCACCTTAAGTGCACTTGAATCACATTTATATGAAGGACTATATATATTTATATATGTAATGATATTTTAATTCTAAGTTCAATTTAATTAATTTACAAGATTGTGTCTAAATTTAGCCCATCGTAACTTCATTCTAAAATATTCTCTTATTTCGTGATCCAATTCCAATTTCGGTTTAATTAATTCCTTTGTAAAAAAATAATGTGCCATCAGTGCTACGTATCAAATGAAAGTGATACTTCCGTTGCCCTTCTCAAAGTCAAAACGTGTATTGAATGGGCGCGTGGCCAGGAATCTTATGTTATACAAGACTAGTGATATTTTGTTTCGTCCCTCTTTCTTACTTCTGCCTTTGTGTCGCACTGCGTCTGCTTGTAAATAAATTGCTTTCCCGAGATGGATATTAAAGAGAGAATAAAACGAAATTAAAAATCCAATACGGATCTTCACTGCTTCGAACCTGCATTCTGCTTCAAACAAAATAATGTTATATATACACACACCATAATTACTTTTTTATAGAAACATAGAATAAATTTTTTTTCTATTAAATTATTTTACGTTTTGAAAAACCTTCACATATACAATTTTAAATAATTGGATTCAAAATAATTGTGAAAAATAGTAGACTTGAAAAAAGGAATGCCATCAATAAAAAGGTTTAAGGGTAGATACATTACATAAATGACGATAAAAAAGAAGTATTGTACTGTTTTTTTCTTTATTCATATTTTTTATATGTATATTATATTTTCATATCAGGTAATAATAATTTTTCTCGATGCATACTTACTTCTTTATAGAAACGAATCTTTATGATATATTTTACAAAATAAGAATTCATCTTATTTAAATGCAAATAACTGCAACTTGAAAAATAATTATTTCATCTCATAGCCAGTCTATTGCCCATTACTATATCAAAATGTACCAAAATATTTATTGTCTAAGTAATAGTTCTTCGTTTAACGAAATGTTAACTTTCTATGGAACTTGCTTTATTTTATGAGTAATTCCATTATTACCTAGTATTGTTTCTAACAAGGAGTTGAATGCCTAGTATTGTTTGCAACAACGAATTCTATGACACTTTGCTGATACTTTCAATTGATCTACTTGTGACTCTGCATCTGATATTTCATATTTAACAATGCTTTAACCATGGATAAATATCTGTGCCTTATCTCCGTGGAATGGCCCTTTGTTGTTTTTATATGAATATTTCGTCTTAAAAGGACTATCAAGACTATATTTGTAAATTAGAAAGTAAAACTTTTTTCATGGCTCGGTATTGTGGCTGTCCAATACGCCTGGCCTTTGTGTTTGAAATAGCTTGGCAAGTTATTCTTGCCTCTGCGCTTTCTCTGAGGGAAATCTTACATGTAGTAATACATCGTGAATTGACTTTTCTTTTCTAGGATCATACTCTAGTGGGTACTAAATAATCTTAATTTTTAATGAAAGATAAATATTTGCAAAAGAAAATTCAACTGTTTATTAAAAGTGAAGAGAAGGACAACTGTTGCATAAGGTTTAATAGTGAGTCCTCCATTGCTCTTTTTGTGAAAGCGCATGGCCAAATCAATTTACAGCGTTTCCGAAATTTCTAAGAATTCATTCTATGCCAATACTGGAGAAAGAGCTAACAATTATTTTCACAATGATATTAGCGATACCATTATATCAAAGAGCATTATTACTTTGTGGAGTTCTTAGGATGTCATCGATTTATCATTCAGAGGGCATGATTTCTTTGAATAAAATTTGTTCTGGTTGTACTAGTTTGATAATGCAGCCATTATAACAATTTCTGTTCAAATCCTACTAGATCAAGTGTAAGATGTCTGAAGGTGGTTTGTAAGCATTTTTATTGGATGTTAAGGAGTTCCATAAGGTATTTGATTATGCTTCGATTCTAAACGATCTCTACATTCCACATAGACTCGTTTAACCGATTTTTTTTTTACAACGCTCTTTTACGAACAAGAAGGTTTTCTAATATATCATTTATTCTCTTCTACTCTATTGTAAGTGTATCGTTAAGGTTTTAAATATTTGCTGCTGTATTTGAAGAATTTTACCCTAGTTAGAATTAAAATTTTAAAAAATGGTTTTCGAACTTAGGGAGTTCTAAAATGCTGAGAATAATTCACATTCTAGATTTTTTTTTTTGACGATTGCAATAATATCTACATACATGCAAGTAAAAAAATAAATTCAGATTATTTAAATTTTTATATAAGATTGCTGAGATGCACTGTGCATTAAAAATGTCCATAATTATATGGATTACCAGTTGAATAGAGAAATATCCGTCTGAGAAATGGTTATATAAAACATTTGATACAATAGCTTGTTTCAATATTAGATGATATTTAAACAAGATTTGTTTCTGCATGACATTTTTTGAAAAGTGAAAAGCTAGTATTGCACCGATTAAAATAACTTCTTTATAATTTACTGAGTTGGAGATGGAACCCATGGTTAACAGCAGCCATTACAATTCTGAAATAGGTGCTATTCCTATTCCATAAGACTTTCATATTCAAAAAATCTAAATTAATTTTTAAAAAACTGATAATTGAATTATATTTATTACTTCAGTCCAAATTTACGTTTTTATTCATCTCATCTATGTTCCTGTTGGACATCCACAACCTTGGATTTTCATCCACAACCTTGAAAAAAAACTATTGTGAAATCCGATTTGTTTCCTACAGGCAGCCGCTTCTTCACATTTGGTCTATTTTATTTCATCATCTCTAACCGTACGATGTGCACAATCCTTCCCAAGCATTACTTTAACACTATACGAAACAATCATAAAGAAATAAAAATCTGTTTCATCCAGCTTCAATTCACTTTACAATATACTGAGCAAAGATGAGACTTTCGGCTTATTTAATTGTTAAGTTTGAATTAGAAATTTTATTTCATTAAGTTAATTTTAGTGTATTCATCTTAGCATGCAAGATTATAAAATTTCATTTTCGCATTTTTTTTTAGCAAGCACAGACTTTTGTTGTCGTCCAGCTTCTATCTATTTTACAATATATTGAGCAAAGAGGAGACTTTCGGCTTATTTAATTGTTAAGTTTGAATTTGTAATTTCATTTTATTCAGTTAATTTTAGTTTATTCATCTTAGCATGCAAGATTATGAAATTTCATTTTAGCACATTTTTTTAGGAAGCAAAGACTTTAAAAAAATCAACAACTGTCTAAAAATCAACAACTGTCTATCTAAATTTTACTTTCCGAAGTAGAAACGAAATTTTATATTTTACATCACAAACTAAATTTGTTCGATCAAACTATTTTCATTTTCCTTTTGTTTAATCGTTTTCATTTATTTTAAAAAAAGAATGACATTATCATCTCAATCTGAAATAAAGCGTGATGTCATATTCTGTTTCATTTTAAGGATTTTACTTTTTTTCTCATAACGTATGCAAACTTCAAATGTTTCCAAAGGAGCCTATAATCCAACTATTTCAGAAGGCATTTGATCATCTGCACATCAATTAATAACAGCAACAACTCAACAAAAATGACTAATTTGGAAAAGGGATGTCTAACTTTTGGTGCTCTCATTGGCATCAAAATGTTTTGTATTATAATTTTTTTCAAATGTGAATGAAAATTTTAAAAAAGACAAAATAAGTCTTTAAGATTAAAAATGCATTTTTTATTGAAAAGCTTTTAATATTAAAGAAATACCGTAAAAGAGTTTTTATTCCTTAATATACAGGGTGGTTATAATTAACGTTCCACTTTGAAATGGTCATAAAAGAAATACCACTGAACCAAATGTTATCAAACTTGGTAATAGTTTAAAGGAGGTCATAAAAAGTTCTTTTTTAGCAAAAAAAGTTCAAACACTCACCACCAGGTGTGAAATGGTGCTATATGCAATATTGGCAAGCAAAATACGACATGAAGAAACCGGTTTCAAATGTGTTTAATCGTTTCTGAAACGTGTTACAAAGCATGTTCAAGGTGTGTTATCTCAAAAGGACTGCTTATGGCGATGATCTGAACAATTTGGCAGAACTGAAAGAAGCGATGCACCGACATGTGCGTAACATTCCTCCTGATATGCTAAGAGCTACTGTTCAGAATGCAGTAATGCGATTTAACTTACTTTCAGAAAACGGTGGAAGCCACATTTTAAATGCTTTGTAACACGTTTTAGAAACGATTAAACACATTTGTCTGAACCTGAAACCGATGTCTTCTTTCATGTCCTATTTTGCTTAACAATGTTGCATACAAAGCCGTTTCTCCATTACAGGTGAGTTTTTGCGCATTTGGGGGGGGGGAGCGGAAAAGTAATTCCCATGACCTTCTTTAAACTATTACCAAGTTTGATAACATTTGGTCTAATAGTTTTCCATTTATGACCATTTCAAAGATTAACTTTTATTACAACTACACTCTATATTGAAAAATGTAAATTCATGTTTTCATTTAGTTTCGGATTTTCACACGCTGTCATTCGGAATCAAATCTGTTCGCTAAGCCCAAAATGGCTTCAATTCTATAAACATAAATTTATAAAGACACAAGCTATTTATTTAAGAAGACATATGTCTATACTCTTAATATTCATTAACTAATTATTGAATAGCATGTAATGTGCAATTGCATTTTTGATCGACTGTACTTCTCAAAAAATCTTTGAAACTTTTTAATATCTTTTCTAGGCTTTAGTATTCACTTCTACAGCATATACTAACTGCAATCACCTAAACCGTGTTTTAAAAGAAGACGTTTATAGACTACCTTTCAGAGCAGAAAAATTTCTTGATGCATTCAAGTAAGTTACTAAACGCCTTTTTTACAAATTGAACGTCTTTATGTTTTTCTCTCTCTGATATGTGTCATTATAAATACGAAAGAATATAAAAATTATGCATGAAGGATAATTCAAAATTACTGCAATTTTCTAATAATGAGTAAACAATAGTTCTTTACGTGTATAAAATAAAAAGATAACAAAAACTCTTCTGAGCTAAAATATATGTCCATTTATTTATTTATTTGCTTTCAGTATAAGTGCAGGGTAATTATAATCTAATTTCCACTTTCAAATGGTCATAAAAATAAAACCACAGGATCAACTATTATCAAACTTGGTAGCAGCTTGAAGGAGGTCATGGGCTATCTTTTCCACAAACAAAAAAAAAAGTTCAAAAATTCACCACTAGTGGGGAGAATGATCTGTATACAATATTGTTAAGCAAAACTGGACATGAATACATCGGTTTAAGATGTGTTTACTCGTTTCTTAAAAGTGTTACAAAGCATGTTCAAAGGAACGTCCATCATTTTCTGAAAGCAAGTTAAATCGCATTACTGCATTCTCAACAGTAGCTCTTAGCATATCAGGAGGAATGTTACGAACATGTCGGTGCATCGCTTCTTTCAGTTCTGCCAAATTGTTCAGATCATCGCCATAAGCAGTCCTTTTGAGATAACGCACCTTGAAGATGCTTTGTAACATGTTTCAGAAACGATTAAACACATTTGAAACCAGTTTCTTCATGTCGTATTTTGCTTACCAGTATTGCATACAGCGCCATTTCACACCTGGTGGTGAGTGTTTGAACTTTCTTTTGGCAGAAATGAGATTTCCATGATCTGGTTTAAATTATTACTGAGATGAATAGCATTTGGCCCCGTAGTTTTGTATATGCCCTTTTTTTTTTTTTTTTTTTTTTTTTTTTTTTTGCTTTCAGTATAAGTATATAAGTATATAAGCATTATAATTGCAATGCGTTTGAAAGATATAAACTTAGAAAAGAAATGAGTATGCTTGATAGATAACTTAACATTTGCTGTAAAAATATGAAATATATATATATATATATATATATATATATATATATATATATATATATATATATATATATATAAGCATTTAAAATTGCAAAAATGGTCTACATTTCTCTCTGGAAACAAAACTTTAGTAAATATTTAACATTACTAATTGCTATTTTTATTTCGATCCAAATCCTTTGCTGCATTTAGAACTTGTAATTGTCCGATCACTAATTCTAGTAATTTTTGACATTTTTCATTTTTCATTTTTAATAGTCGGCTTAGAATTGTTTTGTTAGAAATAATTTCCCCCACCTACGTATCTAAAAATATGGTTAAATTCAAAGCATTAAAGTCTATTTAATTTTATTATGTTCTATTAATAATAACCGGTAATGTAATCAAAATGTGTATATACTAGCTTTTATTTAAATGATACAAAGCAAGATTTTATAAATTACAATTTACGATTTAAAAATATGTTATTCGGGTATATTAAGATATTAATGGTATTTTTTTATAAATAAAAAGAGGTCACTCTCTTATTTTCATTGAAAAATTATTAAATAATCATCTGTATGATCGATAGCAGTTTTTTTTCTTTTTACTTCAAAGGAAGTAATTAATTTTTGCTGATTTGATCTTTCTTCCATCTTATGTGTAAATATTAAACATTTTTTTCATCAGATTATAAGATACCCATAAGTACACTGACTTGCTAATATATTTCTTTTAAAAAATGAAGTGTTTTCTGCTCTTTATTTCGCTTACAATTATTTTTTTTTCATTGAAAGGCCCTTGACCGTATCCGATAGTGAATAGAATTTTGTATAATTTGCTATGCTATTTGAGTCTTTGAAGAAACGGCAGATGACATTTATCGAAGAAATGTTAATATACATTTTTCGAGCATTAAAGAAAGACATTCCTGCCAAATATTAATAATATGACTCATAATATAATATATGAATCGTATATGAATCATGAATACGAGATTATATATGAATATAATATAATATGACTCAGATGGCGAAGAAATTGGATGTGTCTTGAAGGCGAAGAATTCTTAAAAATTCCAGTCATTAAATCTTCTATCAAAAACATTTTCTCAAAACTCACCTCTAATGTAATGTCTTAGTTCTCCTCTAATGTAAAAAGTTAATGTGCATTTAATGTATTTTTAATACTTCACAATTCTATATGTAATGTAAAATGTAAAGCAATGTTATTTTTTTTCTGGGCCTTTGTATCAACAATTGTTTTTTTTCCCGTCGTGCTAGGTGGATTGAACTTCGGAGACCCCATCAAATTTCCCGCATGGCCTCTAGCTAATTCGGGATATTACTTGCATTCCTGCCAAATATCTCATGTTAACTATCTAATGTCTTGTTTTAGTCATCTACTACGAAATTTATTCGTTAGCAAATCTGTCAACTTTGAATTATTTACTCCAACAATTTTTACTTCAGAAATTTTTTTCCCGGTTTCTAAATAATTTATTCCGAAATTAATATGAGCAATAATTTTTCCTCAAATAGTTAGATATTTTCTTTTGTTTATATCATTTCAAATAAAATTATTATAGTCAATTGTAGCAGTTATAATTTGACATGCCTATGCAGAAAGTTGTGTATATCTTTGTGGCATACGCATTTTTATGATTTTTTGCAAATGTTTGTCAATAAAAAAAGAAAATTGAAAGACATTTGTTTTTATTCCTTACTAGCCGCCTTTGGCGACCAGCCGGTTCGCCAATCTTAATGTTCGTTTAAATTTTAATAATTAAATAGCTTGAACCGGAGTTTAACCCCCTTCTTCGCCAAGTTGCGATAACGCGCCAAAGCTGGCAATCTTTGTTATGCACTATGATTGAACATCTGCTCCTTTGCTTTTGAACATTTCGCAAGGCCGTTGTTGGCGATTTTTAAAAATTTCGCTAAGCAGGGGGTTAAACTCCGGTCGTACCATTAAATATTTTACGCAATTCCAACTTTAATAGATTCTTCAGCAAAATATTTTAAAACTTCAAATTTTGATAGTCATATAATTTCCTCATAATACTATAAAGGCCTTCAGTCATAACTTGATATGCATCTCTCTAATTTTCTGTTACCCCTCGTAGAATTTATGCTTTAAATTAAAGTGTAAATTATTAATCTGCAGTTAATATAATAATATTTTTTACTGAAACAAAGCATTTTTTTTAATAATATGATTACTGATAATAGAGTCACTGAGCGTTTAAACTTTATGGGCACTAAAGAATATCTTTCTTAATTTATGTAATATCTCAAGAATTTGTCAACAAAATTTTCTCAGATTCATCATGGACAGATCGATTCATTAACCATGTTTAATTTTAAATGCATCAAACACTAAGAAAATAAAATGAATCGTTTAAAATAATCGGTCTAAAACAGGTTTAAAAAAACTACTTAAAAACGATGTACTTAAAACTATAAGCATATACAAAAAAATATATAACTAACATAAATACAATTTAATTACAAAAGCATGCAACTAACCTAAAAATAATTTGAATCATTGAAAACAGGTTAAAAAAAAACTATTTAAAAAACGATGTACTTAAAACTATAAGCATATTTAAAAAATATATAGCTAACATAAATACAATTTACTTACAAAAGCATGCAACTAACCTAAAAATAATTTAAATCATCCGTTGATAACGGTTGTCATGGCAACTATCAGAATGCGCATGCGAGAATTTTCTTCGCCACTTACGGTAACGCAAATGCGTGAATATTTCTACGCCAGTTGCGGTAACGCTATGCAGATTAGACATTTTTAATTTCCTTTATTCTGTGTTATTTTAATTCAAAAGTACTTCAGAATGAATCTGAAACATGGATTAATTAACAATGTTTAATATTAAATGCATAAAACATTAAGAAAATAAACAGAATCGTTTGAAATAATCCGCCGAAAAATGTTAATCCTAGATTCATTACTGTTGGGAGAAAAAAAAAACTAAAGCCTTTCTCATTTGGCGGTGGGGAAAATGGAAGATTTTTTTGGTGGGAAAGTTAGTTTTTAAGTAAAAATTAAAATTTCAAAAAAAGGGACCCCAGGTGCACATTCCCGACCTCTAAGGTATACATGTACCAAATTTGGTAGCTTTATGTGAAATGACCTGGCCTGTAGAGCGCCAACACACACACACACATTGAGCTTTATTATAAGTATAGATTGATATACAAGGTGGTTATGATTAAAGTTCCATTTTGAAATGGTCATTAAAGGAAAACTACTACCGAATTCTATTAAACTTGGTAATAGTTTAAAAAAGGACATGCAAATTTCTTTCTCGGCAAAAAAAGTTTAAAAACACACCACCAAGGGAAAAATGATGCTCTATGCAATATTTTTAACAAATTAGGACATGAAGACTGTCAGACGATATTTGGGTTCAAGCCCTGTAATTGTCAAGATCAATCGTCTGTAAGGCCCGCAAAGATAAATGTTCAAATAATGGCAGTGAAAAATGCATGTGACTGGTGCTTGTAAAAATGTTGCAGGTCGAGAAGACTTCTTAAAAACACAGACTTTTATTTCTTGCGACAAACAAACAATTAATACATTATAAAATATCACATATTACACCGACACAGACTACGAACACAAGTGAAAAAAAGAAAAAGAATCTGAATCTACGTCTAAGTATGCGCGCACGAGTGCTTCCGCTCTTATATAGAGTGAAAAAACATTTGCATAAAACCGTCAAATAACATCTTGCATAAATAATTGGGAGCATGGTTTTATTTCATGTGATAAATCTTTGCGAACGGGGTAATTCAACTCACAGTGTTCGCAATCCAATTACTCACATCGAATCATCAACAGTTTGTGTACACGCATTCGGATGGAAAGAAAAACCCAATATGAAACGAGCATCTTATTTTTGCCAACAAAGACACCGGTTTAAAATGTGTATAATCGTTTCTGAAACATAATACAAAGCATGTTCAATGTGAGGTACACCATTTTTTGAAAGAAAGTAAAATCGCGTTACTGCATCTGAAGAGGTGTCGGAATGTGCTAGAATAGAACCTGGGACCTTTGGGTTAGCAGTCCAGTAACGATCCGATTTTACCAAAACAGCCGTCTGGGTAGAAGCGCTGTTACTGGCTTATATGCTATTCACCACAGTACTCTCCTTCCAGTGAGTCGAAGGGGAGACGAACGATATGGCGTTGAGTGGTGATGTATTGAGTTATTTGTAGCTGTTGTTTTAATGGGCAGGTACCCAGTTTGAATAGCGCCAAGCGTTATGGCGAGCGTGTGTGTGGGTGCTGATGCGCCAAGTGTGTCTGGCGACTTTGGGGTTGCTTTCTCCGGCTTTTGTCGGAAAGCATAGATGAGAGGCTTGTGGTCTGTAAAAATTATAAACTGACGTCCTTCCAGCATGTGACGAAAATGCCTAATGGATGCGTACACTGCAAGTAGTTCTCTGTCATAAGCACTGTACTTTTTTTCCGCCGTCGATAGTTTTCTTGAGAAAAATGCAAGTGGTTGATAGCCGTCCGAAGAGCTTTGTTGTAGAACTCCTCCGATGGCTGTGTCAGATGCATCAGCGGTTAAGGAAATACTAGCATATGATGATGGGGGAACCAAAGTTGCAGCATTTGCCAAATCATTTTTGCACTGTTGGAAGGCTTTCTCAGCTTCATCTGTCCAAACTATAGGTCTTTTGTCTTTTTTCTTTGCACTTTTCAGGTAATAAACCAATGGAGCTTGGGTGGATGCGGCATGCGGGATAAAACGTCTGTAAAAATTCATCATCGTCAAAAACCGTCTCATCTCCTGTACAGTTGAGGATTTGAGTACTCTCCCTCCAGTGAGTCGAAGGGGCGACGAACGATACGGATGTTCAGTGGTGATGTATTTAGTAGCTGTTGTCCTATGGGCCTATCCAGTTGATTAGCGCCAAGCGTTATGGCGAGCGTGTGTGGGTGCTGATGCGACAAGTGTGTCTGGCGACTTCGGGTTGCTGCGTTACGTGAGTCTGACGGCTTTGGTTGCGGGTGGATGGCGCCACAAAAGCTGTCTGAAGGTTGAAGGTTCAGCGTCCGAGGTCACCAATGAAGAGGTGTCGGAATGCGCTTGGATAGAACCTGGGACCTTCGGGTTAGCAGTCCAGTAACGATCCGATTTTACCAAAACAGCCGTCCGGGTAGAAGCGCTGTTACTGGCTTATATGCTATTCACCACACATCTTCAACAATAGTTTTTAGCATATCAGAAGCAATGTT
Organism: Argiope bruennichi; assembly: GCF_947563725.1. NCBI lineage: Eukaryota > Metazoa > Arthropoda > Arachnida > Araneae > Araneidae > Argiope > Argiope bruennichi. Next base: position 115,154,056 of record NC_079156.1, read on the forward strand.
ACGCAATGAATCGGAGCATCGCATCTTTCAGTTCCGTCAAATTGTTTAGATCATCATTATAAACAATGCTTTTGAGATACCACACATTGATCTCAATGCTTTGTAACACGTTTCAGAAACGATTAAACACATTTTAAACTGGTATCTGCATATCTTATTTCGCTTAACGATATTGATACAGCGCCATTTCACCCTGGTAGTAAGTTTTCGATCTTTATTTTGGCGGAAAAGAAATTCCCATGACCTCCTTTAAACTATTACCAAGATTGATAACATTTGTTCCGGTAGTTTTTCCTTTATGACCATTTCAAAGTGGAACTTTAATTATAACCACCTTCTATATTAATGTCTAAAACGATTTTATCACTAATTCCTTTTACAAAAATTTCCTCAAAACAGTTCACATGTGTAAATAAGATGAAAAAAATTTGATCACTCTTATTTGAAATTAAATTTGTGAGCGTTATGGTTAGTTTCGAAATTAAGAAACAAGCTTTTATTAGAGTTATCCACTTTAATTATTTAAAAGAATTTTCTTTCACATTTGATTTTTAGCATTCACATTTTCATGCCATCTATATCTTAAGGTACTATGATCACTTTCCTAATTTTATCAAGAAATATTTTTCTAATTTTATTTGAAGTTTATTAAGAAAATGAAAAATAAAATGACAAAATTTCATTTTTTTTTTATGAAGGAAATTACTAATAATAATTCCAATGTAAATAAAAATGATTTTCATACTAACAAATATTTCTTAAAAGTTGCCAAAAATTTAAATAAATAAAAATTTGAAACGATCTTAACAAGACAAAATAGGAAAGAATAAAGCTTTAAGTAAAGCAATACTCGAATTTTCAAAGGATTGAAATCTGCATATTTTACAGACATAATTCACTTATTTCTTTATTGTTTCATTGATTGATTCTCTTGATGATGTCGTGTCTGCGTTACCACGGAAAGGGGGTGCAGTAGCTTCTGAGGGTAAGACCCCTGACCACCCGAGGGTAGAAGTCTGACTTCAAGCTCTTATAAAGATGAAACTCGCACATTCGCTTGCACAACCCATTTTTACAGGGGGGAGGGGCACATTCACACACCTCACAGGTAGAAGACAGATGAAGAACAACCCTGCCCGAACTGGGATTGGAACCCGGGACGCCCAGATCACGGGGAAGATGCGCTACCCCTATGCAAGGACGCCATCGTGGATTCTCTTGTGATTTATGTAAGAATCATAAAGGCCTTAAGAAAATTTATAACATGTTACTGAAAAGTAATATATCCCCTATCAAAGTCAACTTTTCTTGAAATAAATAATGACAAAAAATATAGGGAATTAAGAAGAACAAAAACAAAATATTCACGATAGAAAACAGCAATCTCATACTTTTTTTAGACTCAGAAAAGAGTATAAAACTAACTCATCGTGGTTAATTTCTATAGTATTTTATAGATTTAATTTTAAAGACAGTATAGCCGTTTATTAGCAAAATTATAAACTAAGGCGCAAATCACCAAACGACCGCGTTATTCTAAGATAATTTAATTTTTATTTTTATTTTACATTAGAACTTAGAAATATTTTGAACTGAAAGCCAATATTTTGAAAAATATAAAAGTTTCAGTAATTTATCTTCTGTTCAAACGATATGATATACGTTATGCATTTTCATCTTGGTATACTAAATTTATAATATGTCATTCGAACGCATTTACTTGAGAACAGACCAGGTGGAGCATCAAAAATATTTCCAATTAGATGTCGAATTATGTTATATTTTTCAGCAGCTTTTTTTTCCTCCTCATCTTTTAATATGTTGAAAGCGTGAAATAGATTATATTTCTTAAAAAGGTAACCTCTAAAAAATTTATATTTATGAACATTTATGATAAGAAAAATATATGATGTGTTATCTTTTGTTGATGCATATGCTATTCTCTTACTCAAATAAAAATGTATATGATTTATTTACTAGAAATGAAGATGATGGTATACTTGATGAATTGGTTGCCCAATGTAAACCAGACTGGCCGAATAATTATACATTCTGCAAGTGTGTGGCTGAAAATTTGATCATGGACACTGCTTCGGATTTACCGATCGTCATCATGCGCCCATCTATAATCGTCGGTACTTTGAGAAATCCAATGCCTGCAAGTAGAAAATTGAAACATTTTAATCTTTTATATAAATGCTGTTATTCTATAATTTTTAAAGGAAATTCCAAAATTCACTTTAAGAATTGTATTTGGGTCCTTTATAAGATAAAATTCTTTTTCAATTGAGAATTTTACATTACGGAGGATGGGTGTTGTGGCGGATTGATATAAGTGAGGATAGAACCTGGACCTAATGGTTCGCAGTCCAGTAACATGACCATGATACAAAAGCAATTGCTCAGGTAGCGTAGCAGTTAATTGGCTTATAAGCTATTCACTACTGACTCCCCCTCCAGTGAGTCAGAGGTGAGACAAACGATATGGCTGTTGAGTGGTGATGTATTAGCTGTTGATTCTAATACGCCTGTACCGATTTGAGTAGCGCTAAGCGTTATGGCGAGCGTGTGTGGGTGAGTGCTTGCTGATGCTGTTGCTGCGTCAAGTGAGTCTGAAGACTTTGGTTTGCTGTGGGTAGATGGTGCCACAACAGCTGTACGAAGGTTGGAGGTTCGTTGCTGCGTCAAGTGAGTCTGACGACTTTGGTTTGCTGTGGGTAGATGGCGCCACAACAGCTGTACGAAGGTTGGAGGTTCCTCTTCCGGGGTCAACATTGTAGCAGATTGGAATGAGCGAGGATAGAACCTGGGGGCTTGTGGTTTGCAGGCCAGTAACATGACCATGATACAAAAGTAATTGCTCGGGTAACGTAGTTGTTAACTGGCTTATAAGCTATTCACTACAATGTCCTTAATAAATGCAACATTATCCTCTTTTAAGTCGTGGGTGATTGTAGGCTTATTGGTATAGATTTCACCAATCTTCGAAGGAAAATGTCCAACCGCATTCACCGCATCCACTGCCTATTCTAATCACCAAAACTAGAATCGTAGAAACCAAGAAAGGACTCATGCAGTAATTTTATCTTAATTTTTCGTTAGCAATACTTTATGGCACAAATGGCGCAAAATTCAAATATTGTGTAAATTTCGGTACACCGTCTACAATTCGTTGGGGAATCCAAAGCTCAAATTTGGGAAATTTGGTAGAATAACAAAACACAAAATGAAAAGTTTTCGTCAGAACTCTCTTATATACTTCTACATAAGGATATAATTTATAACTTGTGATATAAAATGACTTAACTCATATCTGATCCAAATAAGCGTTCGAATGAAATCTTTAAATAAACTCTACAAATATTTAAATCACCAAATACGTAATAATGATGTTTCTTAATTTTGTTGTTTCTTATGGCACTTGCCATGGACAAGCCCGCTATTACGAAGACAGTGATTTTAAGCTGGTGGGGGAGCGTCTCTTGCTTTTTTAGTAGCGCCAACTAGGGCCAAGAGTACGACTTTGCTACTTACCCATCACTTATTTGCTTGCACAACCCCTTTTTACAGGAGGGCACATTCACACGTAGAACAACGGAAGAATAACCATGCCCAAACCGGGACTCGAACCCAGGACGCCCAGATCACGGGGAAGACGTGCTACCCCTATGCCAGGACGCCGGCCTTAATTTTGTAATTTTGCTATTTAAGATTTTCGCATTTTCTCAAGATTTTCAAAATTATTGATGGCGATTTCAGGTGTACAAGCTTTTTTAAAATAATTTCAAATTAAAACTGAAATAACTTGCTCAAAAATATCTAACAGCAGACATAACCCCCTCCTTGATTCCCTTTTTTTAAAACTATTATTTTTAAATGGAAATTAATAATGTATCAATATATTATTTACATATAAAGGAAAATTAAGATTAAACTAATTCAAGTTTCGATAGTTTCTATTTCTTCTTATAATGCTTGACATAAGAGATAAAAATAATACCATTTATTTGTAGGAATTGAGAAACTGAAGTCTCAACTCCTAAAAACTCTATATTTTACTGTAGTTACATCAGTATATTTTCTGATTATGTGAGAAATTAGTCAATCCAAGATACTAGTTGAGATTTTATACCAATATTCATAAACTATGATCTGTAATTCATTTTCATTTGTGCTGACTTTCTATAGTAGATGCAACTTACCTGTTTACTCGATGACATGGTGTAGAAATATCGAGAAATATGTAGTATTCAGTGTAATAAATTAATATTGTGTAATTTGAATGAAAGGATGAGAGCTGTATGAAAAAAAGAAAGAGTGTCCAATTATTTGAAATTGCTGCCGAAGGGAGATCAGAACGAGGATAATTCTATCAAATGGAAAGTTTCACAACCCAGCTCTATTTATTTATGTAACTCTTACCCTCCTTCCCCGCAACAGCTAATGAGTGGAATACCAATGGCTGAATAAAAGCAAAGTGAAGGTCAGGATACTAAATCTATATTTATTTCAAAAATAATGAAGACGGGATGCCATCTAGTGGCATTTAAAAATTATTCCAGTTTAAAATGCACTTATGCATTACCGTCTCATGAGTTCGATTTCCAGAAATGCATGGGTAGTACGCCCGACTATGAGAGACGTTCGCTGGCAATGCATATATGTCACCCCGTCGCGAAAAGTTAATTGCACTGTTATTTCCTGTTGTATCGGCTGCCAAATTTCCCATGATTCTTTGTACAACAGGATGCAGTCCACACTGATGGAGGTCTACCACTTCATGGACGATCCCTGAAACTCACCTTTCTTTAAAATGGAGTATTAAATTTAATATTGAATTCTTTTTATGACGAGAAACTTCCACAATGCTTTAGTCGTAGAGTCACAGTTCGTATACAAAAATGTTTAATCAGTAATGTTCGACCAGGTAACGATATCATGCTATTGCCACCGAATGACAGATATATTTCCGTACTTATAGTTGTCCTGATTTGTATAAATGGTCTTGGTTTGGTGTATGAGAGCCATCTGTCGGTCATCTTGTAAAACATATACTGGAAAATTGCCAAACTATCAAAGTTAAACAGCAGCGACCTTTTTTTTTTAATTAAGAAATAGCTATCATTGAAAAATTAAATTAGAAAATAATAAATAAAAAAACAGATCTATCGTTAGATTATTTTTCTTCAATGATTCGATCAAAATCAAGGATTCTATTGCATGCAAGAAACTTGGAGTTTAAGATGACGGATTCTGTAATTTAACGATAAATAAGCATTTCAAGTGTCGTTATTGTGAAACAAAAATTTGAATTCAATTTCGAATATGTTTACATCGTTTAATAAATGATTAAAATATTTTGTTCTAAATATCGGTTTTTTACAGGGCTATCAAGAAGACAGTTCTGGAATATCAGCACTTACTGTTTGGGTAAGACATTATTTTCGTTATTGTTCAGTACTGTACCAAAGTATTTCGTGTAGAGGAGGAAGTAAAGGTGTATTTTGTGACTGTACCAGAGTAATTCATTTCAGATTTATGGCGAAACAGTTTTAAAATTTGTATTTATCTGGCGCCTAAAGTATACAGAAAACTCAAAATCCGTTAAATATTTATATTTCTCTTCAAAAATATATAAAATCAATATTCATACAATTGCTTGACAATTTATTCCGTTACAGATAATTTAACAGAAGTTTTTTTCATCCAGTTTAATAATCTCTATTTTAGTAATATTAGCATTCAAAATCGTTGTACAGGTTGTTTTTAACAATCGTTTAGAAGCTTTAAGAAAGAAGAAGCATTTGAAAAAATTATTTTTAAAATGAAGTATAATATCTCAATTAAATTTAAACGTACCAAAGAAGAGTCGGATCAACAAATACAACCAAAATCACAAAGGAGAAATATAGCTGAAATCAAAAAACGAAATAAGTTATATGACATTTTCAGTCAGTGTACAAGGTGGTTATGAGCATTATTTGAAAGTTCCACTTTCAAATAATGCTCATAACAAACTGCTGGACCAAATGTTATAAAACTTGGTAATAGTTTAAAAAAGGTCATGGGAATTTCGTTCCCGACGGAAAAAATTTAAAAAATTCAAAAATCAGGAGGAAATATTGTTAAGCAAAATAGGACATGAAGACACCAGTTTAAAATGTGTTTAATCGTTTCTTAAACATGTTCAAAAGCATGTTCAAAGTGTGTTATCTCAAAAGCACGATTTATTTTGATAATCTACACAATTTGGCGCAACTGGTAACATTAATCCTGATTGCTAAAAGCTATTATTGAGAATGCAGTGATGCGATTTATGTTACTTTTAGAAAAAGGTGGACGCCACATTCAACATGCTTTGCAACACTTTTCCGAAACCATATAACACATTTTAAAGCGATGTCTTCATGACCTATTTTGTTTAACAATATTGCATACAGTGACACCCCCTGGTGGTAAGTTTTTTGAACTTTTTTTTATGACCATTATGACCGTAGTTTTCTTTTTATGACCATTTCAATGTAGAACTTTAATTATAACCATCCTGTATATTTGGATTTTTGAGTTAGTATTTAAATCATGGGCTGCATAAAAAGAACATAAATCTGTTTATATATGTTCAAGACATGCAGACCTCATCTCCGTCCATATTCATTCCAGTATCAAATGCCTACTGACCGCTTTCTATTTTATAAAGGTTTATAAATCTCTGCATAGAAAATATGTGTACTTGTGAAATATAGAAAGTTTTACTTAATTACTTTTAAATAAAGCTTGTGGTGTCATTGCGGGAGCTTTGAGTATTTACAACATGGATTGCATGAAAAGAACATAAATCTGTTTATATATTTTCAAGACATACAGACCTCATCTCTGTCCGTATTCATCCCAGTATCAAACGCCTACGAAACGCAGTGTATTTTAGAAATGTTTGTCAATCCCTGCATAGAAAGGTTGTGTACTTGTGAAATGTAGAAAATTTTACACAACTGCTTTTAAATAGAGCATGTAGCATCATTGCCAGATCTTTAAAAAAAATGCCATAAATTGCCAAGTATTTACTATTTTTTTTTCTTACCTATTTTCCATTTTGTCATTCGCATATTTTTCAATTTACCTGCATAGAGATACTGTTCATTGATTTAAACTTTCATTAGCAATTTTTTTTTATTTTATGCTTTTAATTTTGAATTAGTTACTCAAATAAATTAATCTATGATTAAAGATAATAAAAATATCGTCAATTTGCAAATGTTTTCACTTTCTAATTTTGAATTTAATATTTTGTAAATAAATTTTTAATGCATTATGCGAAACATGACCTATTTTAAAATAGATATCGTTTTAAGGTAGGAAAAGGGTTTCTTAAAGTTCTCCATGCGGATCCGAACAGTAAAATGGATTTGGTGCCAGTAGACATCGTTTCAAACGCCCTTGTACTATCAGCCTGCTATGTAGGGTCGCAAAGGTATAGTAACCCATTTTTCATAATGTTCAATGTACATATTAAATTCTGCCTTTTTACTTTTAATTTAATGATATATGATACGAGAATCATTTCAAGCGCAAATTTTTACACATTTCAAACATAATTGTTATATCACCTAACAATTATTTGTTCATTGTCTATGCGATTTTTCTATGATGGCACATATTTTTCTTTTTTAAGATGTGCGTTAAATTGAAAATTAATTTGATGAAGCAAATTTTACATGTATGAAGTTAACAAGAATTTGCTTCGCTATAAAATATAATTTATATACAAATTTCTTGTTTCTGCATATATTTTAGTTTGAGTTTTAATAATGATGAATATGTGGAATAAGAGTGCTATTTTTATGGTGTGAAAATAAGAAAAAGTGGCTGCAGTATGTTCATTTGAGGGAAAAGCCAAAAGTTTAAATAACAATAAGTTTATAAATAAAACCTAAAAAATTTTTATTAAAAAAAATACAAGAATACCCTAGGAGCCTCGCGCTGCGGAGTGCCGTGTAAATATTGGTGCGAGCTTTTATGATATAAAAATGTAATGTTACCACAGTCTTAACAAATGCATTGAAACAATAAAACAAACAACCACCATGCTGCACGTCACTATCTTATGCCAAGATATGAATACAGTAGGCTGAACTTATTTAAAGTTTATTTGACGCAATATGCTTTTGTGGAAAGCTTTATTAGAATTTTTAAGTATCAAATTGTATTGTCTTTAATTCTTTATTTAATCTTAACTGAACATTTCTAAACAATGTTTAAAATTTTGGCTATATCCAGCTTATCCTTAAAGTCCTTTCATAAGTTTTCAAGAAATGAGGCACAGACATATCAGAACAATAATTTGGGGGTTATTAATTTTGAGATTGAATTTTTCAGAATTGAGGCACCTAATTCAAATGATCATTCTGTCCAAGTAAACAAATATTTAAATGATTATTTGTGCTCTTTTCTTAAAGATACGATATTAATCCAATGAATTTCATAATTAACTGGAATGATGCTTATGTACCAAGTTTAAGCAAACTTGTTAATTCTATTGTTAACTGCATATCAATTATTTTGGTGGATATAATTATTTTGACTGCATATCAATTATTTATTATGATTAGAGTTTATTTATTCATAAAATGCATTTAAACAGAAAATGACAGCACTGTTTAATAGGTTTCAAAAATATTGAGTCAATTTTTCAGGAAAGGCAGCGAAGCAAAACCACACACGCAAACGCACACACACAAGCGCACACAGACATATATATATATGTGTGTGTGTATACACATATATATATTGTTACGGAACTTCAATTCCACCAAGTCCGTTAAGTCACTGCGTTGGCTGGTGGTGGATGTATGGTGTGAAAGCAATCATCAGGCCTCAATAATGAACTACGAGGACTTTTATTGAACACGAATAAAAAGACGACAACTATACAGCCAAGATATACACTGACAACACACAGCAGCACACTACAACAAATAGTAGTCCACTAGTAGTAATTGGTAGTAATAACAACTACAGCACACAAAGCGGCCAGACAGAATTCAGCGGGAGATGGAAATCTACGTAGCGTCACTCTACGGCCTCTTCAGACACCTGCAATTTTCCACTGTCTCCCCTCAGTTTAGCTGTATCCGACTGCAGCACACTACTACACGACCGGCTATTCCACACACAACTCGATGCTGCTTCTACAATAAGCAACAGGACTCGGCACACAACTCATTCAGCAAACGCTTGAGCTCCACACAACGCTTGCACTTCGCCGTCTCTTTCCACTACTTGTTTAACTTCTACGACTCAATTCAGCTTGAGATTACCTGTCTTTTATAGTTCCCAGGTGTCGGGATGTCAAAATCCTGGACCAATAAGGCGTATCTCGATTCCTGTTTTCTGAATTGCTAAAATTCTCGAAGTTTCCAGTAATATCTATTTCGTTGCCAAATTCGTCGCCAAGCTCTGGGATCACTGACGTGGCACCCGATCAGCACTCAACAGAGCTAATAGTAAAAGATCTTTCCATTGATTCTAACGGTGCTGGGAAGCAACTGTATATATATATATATATATATATATATATATATATATATATATATATATATGTAACAATTTTCGGAATCCTGCCGGCTTTCCAATATGTAAGCATTATTTTATGTGAAGCAGGATGCAGTTTTGAAGACAGTGAAAAGACTTTTTTTTAAAAAATTCTTTTTAATCCATCGGGAAAGCATAATTATATTAGCACGCAAAGACGCGGACATTGCGCGTCCGCCACAGCGCATCACAAAAGCAGAAGTGGGGAAAGAGGGCCGAAATAAATTATCCCTCGCCCTATATAATCTTAGATTTTGATAGGGAAAGTATTTCTTCATTGTGCTAATATATTAATAAGATTCTGATAGGGATTTCTGACGCATGTCAATCACATGCAAGGAAAAAACATTGATCTTTTAAGAAAGAATGTGCTTACTGGACATTTTTTACCCCTTCACGCCGAGCGTGTGAAAGTAACGGCGTTTAGTCGAGTCAGCAATTTTATAAAGCTTATCTTGAATTAATTAAGTAGAGAAAGTGTGTGTATATATATATATATATAGAGAGAGATAGATAGATAGAGAGAGAGAGAGAGAGAGAGACAGGGTGTCCACTCTTATTATGACCCAATGGTTAAATTCTAAATTATTAAAAATAAAGATAGACATAAAATTCCAGTTGGAAAAAGGCTTTAAATGACAGGACAAATTGTATTTTATATTTTTGTGCCAATATATACAGTTCAGAAAGAGGTACGAAATCCTAATTTTTATTTTATTACAGGTCATATCAAACATATATCGTAAAAAAATTGTTGAAATTCTAAAATAAACGATAAAAAATGTTTCATAATTAAATTTGACTGATCTCTAGCAATTTAACCTAAATGGATGTCAATTAAAACTTATTTTAAGGAATAATATGCGAAAGTATCACAATATCGCATAATTTCAATTTAGCAACTTGAAATTTCTCTCGAAATATTGAAATTAATATGAACATTTGTTTAAAATAGTGATTTTTAACTTTTCTTAATTCGACTCATTTTACTTGCAGAATAATAGAAATTTCTTTTTTTGAAATGTTACAGTGTAAAGAACAATTTTATTCCTTCCTTACTCAGTGGCACGACATGTGGCACATGGCACGACTCAGTGGCACATGGCCTTGTGTGGCCTTCTCAAGAATTTTCTTCCAGGCTTCTCTTTTCTTGGCCATGGTCTTCCAGTTAATCACTCTTAAAGTGGTGAAGTCGTGTTTCTCGAATAATTTTTCTCGACAATCGACCTTCAGAGGTTGGGTCGACCCCTAGTTCTTGTTCCAGTGCGCTTGGCTAGGAATATTTTCTGCGTGGTACGCTTCCTGTTCATTCTAATAATGTAGCTAACCCATTTAATCCTTTGGAATTTTCTGTATTTCATGACGTCGGGTTTCTTGTAGGCACGGTAAAGTTCTAACTTTGAGCATCTGTGTCAAAGCCATCAACTTGTCTTCCTTCAAAAATAGCTCTTAGTATCTGCCGTTCAAAGATACCAAGAGCATTTTCATCTTTTTATATCATTGTCCAGGTTTCTGAAGAGTATGCGAGTATCAAGAATATTTTACTAAATAATACCGATCGGATCGAAAAGCTTGAACTCGCAATTGAATTTCGCAATTAGTGACTCAATCAGCATAAGATATAATTTTTCATATTACTTAAAGCATTGTTCTGAATTGAAATATATGTTTATCTTTAAAAGTTTAGATATTAGCTAATGAGCTATAATAAGCATGGGCACCCTGAACAGGATCATCTTTTATTTTTATGTCTCTTGATGTATTTTAATAATTCTACATTGTTGAGACTAATATTTTTTTCTTACTCTTTAGGTGCGCGTCTCCCGTGATATTTAACTGCACATCCACAGAAAAGTTTAATATTAAAATCTCAGAATATGCAGAAATTTTTATGCAGTTATTTTCCAAATATCCAGTTCCACAAGCATTTGCGGATGGAGTAAAATGTGAGTATTTTCCTAATAAATACGTCTTCTATATAGCCAGAATCTACAATCACTTTCTTCCTGCAATTGCCATAGATGTGATGCGAAGCTTTTTTGGAAAAAAACCAAGGTAAGCCTTTTTCCAATTAAAAAATGAATTTAGAAACTCCACTGCATTATTTATTAGGTCTTTATAAAAGGTTTCGAAAATTTTACTTTTGAATAAATTCCAAAAAACTCTGTAACATATTTAAACTGCAGTAAGTATATGAAAATAGGATCAATTATATCTAACATGATAACTTAAACTGACTAGTGCCTCTTTAAATCTGAACCATCGTTAAAAAAAAAAAGCTTTTCATAATCACAATTCGAAAATAACGCAATTGCATAGTTCCTTAAACAAGAAGAAAGCCGACGTCCTGGCATATGGGTGTCTTAATTGTGATCTGGGTGTTTCGGGTTCGAGTCCCAGTTCGGGCATTACTGTTGTTCTATTTGGGAGGTGTGTAAATGTGCCCTTCTGTAAAAAGGGGTTGTGTAAGCGAATGCGATACATGAAGTAGCGAAGTCGTATCGTTGGCGCTACTGAAAAAACAAGAGACACTCTATCGGCTTAAAATCGCTGATAGATAACTGTAGATAATCGTTTTGTAACGAAACTGTTTGTGGGGTTACGTAAAACCGCTTAAATGTCTTGTAATTCGCTTACGGCAGGAAGAAGCAAATGATTGATGCAGATGCGCTTAACACGTCATTTGATTTTACAGATAAAAGTGAGCCTGTTTGTCAGAGTTCCCCTTGTTACGAATCGACAATGTCTCTAACCATGTACGATCTTTCTTTTTTCGTTAAATGTTATTATGAATGAGATAGCATTGAACGGCGTGCTTTGAAAAGGTATCTTTCAGTAAGAGGAATAAATACGCCGAGGAATATTCTAAGAGCTGTTTGTGAGATTGCAGTAATAGGATTTCACTTGCTTTCAGAAAATTCTAATTGTCACATTGAACATACTTTGTAACACATTTCAGAATCATTTTAAAGCAATGTCTTCATGTTCTATTTTTGTTTAACAATATTGCATATCTCGCCATTTCTCCCTGGTGGTCAGTTTTTGAACTAGTATTTTTGTGCGGAAAAAAAATTCTCAAGACATTTTTTAAACTTTTACAAAGTTTGATAAACATTTGGTACGGTAATTTCTACTTGATGACCTTCTGAAAGTGGAACTTTAATCCTAACCACCCTGTGCATTGATTATCATCCACATTTTTAAGATTCATTGTGATATCTTGAATCGAAATCATTAATACAACGATTCTGATTTACTTAATAAAGATCCTAAGAACTTCCAATAAGAGAACTTCCAATTTTACAATGTGTAAAAACGTAATTTTAAAGAATCAAATATATAATTGACCGAAGTATTTGAAAAAATGTTATTTTATCATTTTTATTCAGAACCATATTTTTATCATGTAAAGAATAAAAAGAATGTATTTCACTTAAGAATAAAATTTCTCTGAATGTTTTTTTTTTTTTTTTTATCGATTGTGAAATATTATTTTCTCTTAGGGTATATTCTTCATACCGTTTCTTTGATCAAGTGATGAATGTTTTGCACTTCTTCATGTCTCATACATTTTATTTTGATAAGACTAATACGGAACGTCTCAATAAATTGATTCATCCTGAAGACAGAAAGGTGGGTGAATTATGGTTTTTATAAGAATTTTTAAGTAATAAAGAAATTATAGGTATTATACCCGGAGGAAAAAATGTATAGGTTTTAAAATATAACCACGTATCTTACTCTGTTTTATGATGCTGCGTTTTATTTTCTCACGTAAAATGCTCAATTCATACAATTATGTTTCAGAATCTGGAATTAGATTTTGAAGGTTCAACTTTACAAGATTTGGCATTTAATTATCCAACAGCATCCCCATTTTATGACTGGAAAATTGATACGAACACTCCATCGGAAAGACAAAAAATTAAATATCGGTCAGTATTTTAAAGTTTCTTATCTTTCGACTGTAATCATCATTACTTTATGTACAGCTCTCTATTAAGAAATCTACTGAGCGTAATGATTCTCCTAGTGCAGTTTCTAGAAAATTTCTACATACTTCTTCAGCTATGGTTCCTAAAATTGAAATCTAACCTAAGTTTAGTTCATATCGTCGGTTTAAGATGTCAGCTAGAATAATTTTAATTATAAAAAGAACATTACGTTCATAGGGAATGGAATACTGAAAGGGGGGTTAGATATTTTCATCGCTTTATATCTACTTAAATGCTGACATGATAAATGTTATTAAAATGAGGAAAATATTTAGAAAAGTATGTATTAAACATTTTTGATATTTGAAATTACTTCTCCAATTTTCTTATATTTGACAAGTTTTTTTGTTTGTTTTTTCCTCTCTATAAATGGTTAGGTTTTTCGTTTACTAATTGAAATTATGTCATCATTATTTGATCCAGCATTAATTGATAATATATAGAGAAATATTATTAAAATTAGGAAAATATTTAGAAAAGTAGGTATTAAACATTTTTGATATATGCCGTTAATTCTATGATTTTCTGATATTTGACAGAGTTTTTTCCCCCTCTGTAAATTGCAAGGTTTTTCATTTACTAATTGAAATTCTGTCATCATTATTTGATCTAGCATTAATTGATAATACATAGATAAATATTATTAAAATGAGGGAAATATTTAGAAAAGTAGGTATTAAACATTTTTGATATTTGCCGCTACTTCTCCAATTTTCTTATATTTGACAGGGTTTTTTTGTTTGTTTTTCTTCTGTAAATTGTTAGGTTTTTCATTTACTAATTGAAATTATGTCATCATTATTTGATCCAGCATTAATTGATAATATACAGAGAAATATTATTAAAATTAGGAAAATATTTTGAAATGTAGGTATTAAACATTTTTGATATTTGCTGTTAATTGTAAGATTTTTTGATATTTGACAGGGGTTTTTTTTTGTTTGGTTTTCTTCTGTAAATTGCTAGGTTTTTCATTAACTAATTGAAATTCTGGCATCATTATTTGATCCAGCATTAATTGATAACATATAGATAAATATTATTAAAATGAGGGAAATATTTAGAAAAGTATGTACTAAACATTTTTAATATTTGCCGTTAACTCTCCAATTTTCTTATATTTGACAAGTTTTTTTGTTTGTTTTTTCCTCTCTATAAATGGTTAGGTTTTTCGTTTACTAATTGAAATTATGTCATCATTATTTGATCCAGCATTAATTGATAATATATAGAGAAATATTATTAAAATGAGGGAAATATTTAGAAAAGTAGGTATTAAACATTTTTGATATTTGCCGCTACTTCTCCAATTTTCTTATATTTGACAGGGTTTTTTTGTTTGTTTTTCTTCTGTAAATTGTTAGGTTTTTCATTTACTAATTGAAATTATGTCATCATTATTTGATCCAGCATTAATTGATAATATATAGAGAAATATTATTAAAATGAGGAAAATATTTAGAAAAAAATGTATTAAACATTTTTGATATTTGCTGTTAATTCTACGATTTTCTGATATTTGACAGGTTTTTTTCCCTCTGTAAATTGCTAGGCTTTTCCTTTACTAATTGAAATTCCGTCATCATTATTTGATCCGGCATTAATTGATAACACATAGATAAATATTATTAAAATTAGGAAAATATTTAGAAAAGTATGTACTAAAGATTTTTGATATCTACCGTTAATTCTCCACTTCTCTTATATTTGACAGGGGTTTCTTTCCCCCATCTATAAGTATCTAAGTTTTTCATTTTCTAATTGACATTCAGTCATCATTATTTGATCCACAGCGACAAAATGAATCTAGACTGTCTCTATGGATAAATGGGTCCCTATAATAACTTAGAAATCACTTGGAATTTTTCATATTTCACACTGGATAGTCGACTGATGCTGAATCTGAAACGTAAGAAAGAGTCTCAGCGCCAAATTTTGAAGCAAAATCAAAATATTTGATATAGTCATTTCCGATTCAACTAATAAGAAGCTCATTATTTCACTGCGCTATCATATTTCAAAGTTCAATCCTCTGAATAGTGATAGCAATTAATAAATGAGCACAACTTACATGCATTTTTCAATCAAAATTTATGGAACAAAAAGAACAAAATATTTGTTGAAATAACATTAAAATTTGTTACTCCAATAATCCTTTGCGGAACACGGAATATTGAAATACATTATCTCCAATGTATAACCGCATTCTCGGAAAAATAATTTCAATTGTAGAAAAAAAGGAGAAGGTGAGATTTCTACCAGAAACAATGCAAAGATTTACTGTTTGCCTTATGACAGATTTAAGTAATTAATTCTTTTTACACAAAGATTTTCTAGCACACTAGAAGAGAAATAGACGTTTTCAATTGTTATATTTTGTAGAAAACTTTTTAGCCTAATTTAAGCTAAAAAGCTTAATAGCACTTTTATAATTATATTAATTAAGATTTTTCTTTTCCATAGGCGACATCTGGCAATTATTTTCATCAAAGCAGTTTTCTTGATTATCCTCTGTGCATTTATCAGCTGGATTTTTTCCAAGATAATCGGGTAGTTTAATGAGTGGAATTTGAATTGTAGTCTGTATAAATATTATCAAAATGATTAAAAATTCTTGCTTAATGTATTATTGAATTTATTACAATATAAAATGAGAAATTGCATAATTTGGATTTCCCATTAAACGTATTTATTTTACAATTAATGAAATTTAAATATAATAATATATTTGGAAATTTTAAATCATTAATTTTTTTCTGTTTTGTTAAAATATGAAGCAAAAAACGGAATATTCTATTAATGGTTATTCAAAAACTTGAATTTTAAAATGAAATATGTTATAAACAATAACATTCTAAATTTTGAACTTGGTTTCAAATCATTTAACTGTTCAAATGAGCTATAAATGTAGCCTTAATTTTAGTTGTAGCGTTTATAATTGTCTAACTGCCATGCAATTAACTAAACCAGTATCTCGTAAATGAAGGAATGGACCGAGCCAATGCCGCAATGAATCAATAAATATTATGCAGAAATTTGCCAAAAAATTTACAAGAAATAACCTTGATCTCAAATATATATTACTGTTCAGGTTAACAGAACAATTAACTAGTATCCAAGCAATCAACTAAACCATCATTTAAAAGAAATATTTCCTAACATTGAGCTGAAACGTATATTATTGTTCATGTTAATAGAATTATGTGTTCACAAAACAATTGATTAGCATTCAAACAATCAACTAAACCATTATCTTATAAATGAATGAATGGACCAAGTCAATGCTGCAATAAACCAATAAATATTATACAGAATTTTGTCAAAAAATTTACAAGAAATATTTCTTAACCTTGAGCTGAAACATATATTATTGCTCATGATAACAGAATAATGTGTTAACAGAACAATTGACTAGCATCCAAACAATCAACTAAACCATTATCTCAAAAATGAATGAATGGACTAAACCAATGCCGCAATGAACCAATAAATATTATGCAGAAATTTTCCAAACAATTTACAAGAAAATTTCCTAACCTTGAGCTGAAACATATATTATTGTTCATGTTAACAAAATAATGTGTTAACGGAACAATTGACTAGCATTACCGATGGCGATCAACAAAGCGCAAGGTTAAGTGTGCGGATTGATCATGGCCAGTTGTATGCTGGATGCTTACGAGTCAGACAGCAAAAAAAAATATTTGTTTTTGCCGTAGAATGGAAAACAAAAATTTTGTCTACGCAAAAGAACTTGAATAATAAAGTCAAAAAAATTGAATAAATATTATTTGTATTTCGCCTCTATACATCATTAAATTTCAATAAATGTATTCATTGCCGATAAAAAAATAAATACAATTCTTTCTATCCCTCCTAATTAAACCAGGCAGCTATTTTAAATTTCAAACGATTTTTCCAAATATATTTCTTCTACGGCAGAAACGTGCTAGAAACCAACTAGTCTTGAATATTAATCTACTTGAGTATTATGAATTGGAAGATATATGCCTAAAAGAAGAAAAATGTTTCTAAGTGAATTTCAACATGTTTTCTTATATCATATGCTCTTTTAATGATTCTGATTATTTTTTACCACTAATTAATTACTTGTAATAAATTATTTCTTACAAAGGGTGTTCAAATGAAAAGGTACGAAACATCGCGACAATGTAACCGTTAACATATTTGCCTATGCCGCTGTGTTAGAACGTAGCAAGACATCTAGGGATGCAATTAAATTCACGCGCGGGCGCCGCATCCGCAGGAGATAGCAGAGGCTCTTATAAAGAGCACCGTCCAATTGATTTGTTGAATTCCTCGAGTACAGAAGAACCATTAACTCCCTAACTAACTAACATGTAAAATGTGAGACCCTCCGAAGACTACGCAGGTCCATCAAGGACAAAAGCCCGAGGCTATACACGGAGGCTGTGGTTCTGCTCCATGAAAACGCTCGTCCACATGTCTCCAGGGTCACACACGCGGAACTGGCCAAATTCAAGTAGGCGAAGTTCGACCATTCTCTCTACAGCCCGGACATGTCGCCCTACGATTTTCATGTGTTTAGTCCCCTGAAAAAACATCTGAAAGGGAAGCGCTTTAAATCGGACTGCGAACTCAAGGACGCTGTGAACGGCTGGGTCTCGTCATGGACACGGGAATTCTGGGAACAAGGAATCCTTCGGCTCGTTAATCAATGGAATCGTTGTGCTCAGGTCTATGGTGTATATTTTGAATAAAGTCTTCATTTATATCCACAGTGTCGTTTCGTATACTCATTTGAATACCTTTTGTATTATTTACTATTTTTGCTTTAAGAATGTTAAAAGAGTTAACTTTAATACCGATTACAATGGACTGTTAATAAAACAAAATGCTCTTAAATCTGTATTTTCTATATTACTTATTTTTTTAGAAAATAATATTAACTGAAAAAAGCCCAATACGGATTCATTTTCCTCAAAAATTAATTTTTTAATTTTATTGCAAAAAAAAACATTTTTATTTATTTACACTACATTTTACTACAATATTAATTGTCTACAAAAATACAAACACATATCAGTATTGCAAAAAAAACAACAACACATTTTTATTGATTCACAATACATTTTACTACAATATTAATTGTCTACAAAAGTACAAAATCATATCAGTATTGCAAAAAACACATTTTTATGGATTTGCACTACAATTTACTACAATATTAATTGTCAACAAAAATACAACACATATAAGTTTTTCATATACTGCTAATTTGATTTAATTTGGTATTACTTTCATTTCCACACTTGCTAGATTTTCATAATTTCTATGAAATTCGTACCAGTAAACACTTTGAGGAGTATTTTTACCCGGTTGATAGATACCGTTCAAGTTACTATGGTATAAACTTCCATGCCACCATCCCGACTGATAGTCCATTGCAAATCTGGTTTCGCCTCTGTCTTTAGTGATGAATTGATAATTATTATGATATTGCATTGCGTCACCTATAGATGAAAAAAAAAACATTGCACAAATTACTAAACAGAATATTTCAATAAAGATATGCAACTATTGACACTTAGAAATTCTAAATTTCGGAGGGAAAAGATAGTTAAATTAGTATTTTCTCTGATGCAGATTAATGTTTTCATACCAATAACATTTGTATTCTGATAATTCCGAAGATTTTCTAAATCTAAGAAAGGAACTCTACCGTGGTACAATTGCCTTGATCATGAATTTGAGATAAGCAATAACCTTGCATGGATTTTCTGTCAAAAATACAGCAAATTTATTAAATTATCTTATAAGCTACTGTCATTCATGTTGAAATATGATTCATGTTAAATTCATGTTGTTTTTCAAGGACAATATATTTTGAAAAATTTCTAAAACATATCTATATATCAAGAAAAATATCTGCAAAATATATTGGTAGTTTTTCATACTAATACATTCATTAGAAAATTTAATTTTAGTCTAAATGAAATGCGGTCTCGTAGACCGCACCTCCCCAGTTAAGTCCTAAAATTTCACCTCCCCAGTTAAGGCTTATTTATATGATAAATTGATATAATAGCGATATGATAGCGAATAAGAAAGTTCAAGCATTTATAAGAATTTTCGACTTGATATGAAAGAAAATAATTATGTTGTCCTGTGCTTGGGAAGGACACTAAATTAGATTCAAAAGTTAAAAGAAATGTTTCATTTTTCTTCTAGCAGGGTTAGAAACTCCGAACTCCATCTTTAAATGGCAATCATTCGTCAAATATTGGCAATGAATAAAATTCTTTCCCATTATTGGAAGATCCATTAACACATTAACTTAGTTTATTTTTATTATTTTTTATTTATTTATTTTTTTGCCACAACTGTATGGTTAATTTAAACCCCTTTTTTTAAGCAATCCTGCATTTTCTATATAATAAAGTTATTTTAGCAATCTAATTTTGGGTTTTTGTTTCCAGATGAGAAATTTATATAAATGTAATTTATATTACATATTTTTATGTTAAAAAATTGTTTGTCTCAGTGATATTTATATTCTAATATTATGGAATTATCATTAAAATACGAAGAAACATATTTTAAAACAAACCACTGTTTTTTTACAAAACAGCTGTCTACAAACCACTGTTTTAAAAGAATCAGAATGACACAAAAAGATAGCGAAAAATATGTTGTAGAATAGTAAAATCTGAATTTTTACCCAATTGACAACAAAATTAGAGTAGTAAACAAGGTGTTGCCGAATTCGGCAGACAAATTCAGAGTATATTCAAACAAATTGTGTTTCAACTATGCATTTTTTTAAAAGTGAAAGCACATTCTTAAAAGCTATTTTTCATGTAACATGCTGATTTGATGAACCAGGGAGTCGTAAATGATTAAAACGAAAAAGTAGTTTAGAACTCTTATCTGCAAAAATATTAAAACTTTAAGAAAATTAAAAGCTTGAAAATATAAGGAATTTTATACTCTTTAATTTGATATAAGTCTGTAGGGTGAAAACTTAGGAGGTTTTAAGATATTTGAGAAAAACTAAAATGCTTGTCAGGAAACATCGCTGCAAAATCGGTACCGATGTTTACAGAGGTTGTTGCCAAATTCGAAAGGTAAATTTAGAGAAATGATAGTAGGCATTAAGGAGATGAAAAATTATCATAAAACATAGGTTCGCAGGAGATGTTTATTCTGTAAAAATTGCAAAAACAGACATCGAAGAGACAACTAACCTGGCGAAGAGAATGGCCCCATGAATGCGAGGATTTGGAACAAGGTAGACCAGAAGAAGAAGCTTTCTCGTACTTAAATTTTCTATACGTTCGAGGAATATAAAAGCAGTGAGCATTTCAGAATTAATGGTTGGAGGAGTATAGAAGCAGCTCGTATTTATTAAAGAGCAATGCAGAATTGACAATTTTCATTCGCAAACAACGCGTCAGATTTCACGAATGGCGGATATGCATTTAATTTATGGCCGAGTGGATGGTAATGGACGCCTAGCACAAAGAATATACCAAGAGCAATATCCAAGTAGGTGTTGTCCATACCACAGCACCTTTGCAAATATTGATCGACGGTTGCGGGAGACAGGATCCTTCAAAATAACGAGGCCAAATGCAGGGCAAGAAAGCAGTGTTGCGCAGAACTGAAATAGAAAACCAAGTTTTTCAGAAGTTTGCAGATACCCCATCGTCAAGCACGCGATCAGTTGCAGCTGAATTGGGTATTCGGCACGAAATGACATGGAAAGTCATGCATGCAGAAAACATGCACCCCTTCCACTTGCAGAAAGTCCAACTCCTATGCGATGACGATTTCCCAGGTCGGATGGATTTCGCACGTTGGATGCTTGGTGCTACACAGGAAGATGCACTCTTTCCTGCAAGAATTTTATTCTCAAATGAAGCCTGCTTTACTAGAGAAGGCGTCTTCAAAACGCCCAATGTACATATTTGTCATCCGAAAATCCCCATATCACTATCTCGTCGAAAGTGCAAAACAAATTTAGTATTAACATCTGGACAGGAATTCTGGGAGATCATTATTGGGACCGCATCTTATGCCCGAAAGCGTCAGTGACGTAAAGTACCTTATTTTCTTGCAGCACGTCCTTCCGGATTTACTGCAGAGATTACCGGCCTTTGAACACCAGAACACGTAGTTAATGCATGATGGTGCACCAGCACATTTTCGAATTCTGTGCGTAACTACTTAGATTATACATATCTTGGGAAGTGGATTGGACGCGTTGGACCTGTTTATTGGCCTTTACGTTCAACAGACCTCAATCCCTTGGATTTCTTCTTCTGGAGCCACATGAATTTTCTTTTTTATCATACACCTTTGGCAACAGTGGAAGATCTCGTAGCACGGATCGTCGTTGCTACGGAGAAATAGCAAGAATACCTGGTATGTTTGAGCGCGTTCGGCAGTCTTTTAAACGCCGTTGTCGGTTGTGTAATGACCTTCGCGGCAGCAACATTGAACAATTTCTATAAAAGTTTCTCTCTCCTTATGTTAAAAAGTCTGTGCTGTAAATGTATGCTGTTTCTGTATTCCACCAAATAAATTTTAACCGTCGTTTGCGACTTTATATTTCTTTGGAAATTCTTATCGCCTTGATGCCTACTATCACTCCTCAGAATTTTTCTGTAGAATTTTGCAATACCTTCTGTAAACATCGGTACTGATTTTGAAGAGAGTTTCCTAGCAAACATTTTAGTTTTTCTTTAAAATTTTAAAACCTCCCCCGTTTCCATACTACAGACTTATATCAAATTAAAGAGTATAAAATGCCTTATATTTTCAAGCTTTTATTTTTCTTAAAGTTTTAATATTTTTGCAGATAAGAGTTCTAAACCACTTTTTCGTTTTCAATAATTTACGACCCTCTGGTTTATCAAAGCAGCATGTTACTTACATGAAAAATAGCCTTTAAGAATGTGCTTCCACTTTTGAAAAAATGATAATTGAAATACCATTTGTTATTTTTTTATTAAAATAAACAGTTTTTTTTATTAAAATCCAGCAGTTCTCCGACTCCTTATATTTTTGAGATTTTCACCCCTAAACGTCATTTGGGACCCCATGTTGTATGGTGATTCTTTATCCTCTTGATGCCTACTATCATCCCTTTGAATTTGTAGGTAGAATTCGGCAACACTCTGCATAATGCTGAAACTCGAAATAAAGTTCCATTAACTTTTAAAACTCAATAGTAAATGCTTACAATAAAAGTGCCAAGCTAAAAAAATCACCTTAATATATTTAAATAAATTTTTTTGGTTGAAATCTAAATGTGAAATTGAAATGCAAAAAGCACATGGTCTTAAAAGAAAACTCTGAGAACATATAACCATAAAGGATTCGGATTGCAAATCCCTAAATAAGGACAGATGAATGGATTGAAGGGACATATTCATTAAGAAGGCAAAAAAAAAGAATTGAAGGAATATTTTACTCCTAATCCTCAAATCCTGCAAGAAACAACACTAGGTACCACAAAATTATTTCTTTTCGCATTTCTTTCATTCTTAATGAGCACGATTCAAAAAAAAAGTTGTCAGTCGCCTGTGCAAATCATCCTTGAACCGCTTCTCCGTTCCCTACAAATCCTACCAATATTTTTTAAAGTTTATGTAGTGAATCATAAATGTTATGAATATTTAAGCTTTATGTAGTGAATCTTAATTTTTATGCATTTTTTTAAATTTTTATGTAGTGAATCGTAAATTTTATGTATTTTTTTTATGTAGTAAATAATATATTTTGGCATTTTTTAAAAATTATGTAGTAAATCCTAAATTTTATGCATTTTCTTAAACTTTATGTATTTTTTTTAATTTTGCGTAGTGAATCATACATTTTTTATATTTTTTAAAACTTTATGTATTGAATCATAAATTTTATATAGTGAATCATAAATTTTATATAATTTTAGTTCGAAGTTTTCCAGTATTATTTCCAACAATTTTAAAATTGAGTTGAAAAAAAAATGTAATGAAAACCCTTCTTGGAAATGTGTCGTTTATGAGTTTTTATCAAAAACGATAAAAATTTTCTAATTTTTTAAGTACTTGTCCATTCTTATTTAGTGCACAGGTAGAGAATTTTAAAAGTTTAGAAATAATAATTTCACGTATAATTTAAAAGGGTTTAAGTCATTTTCTATCCCTCCACTAATTAATCAGAGATAAAATAAAGAGTTTCGCCTTATTCTTCATAATGGTGTTCTTTTTTTTAATCACTTTAGTATTCTAATTTTCTACACATACTCATGGACATTTTATCCTCATTTGTGAAATCGTGGTGTCTCAAAATTATTTACCTGCATTTCCTGAGTACCCACTGATATCAATGGCGTAATTACTTGATAAGTTAAATTTCTGATAAACAGCGAAACGTTTCTCCCCTTTTTGATCTTGGAGATCGAAACGTATTTTGCATCCTTTCAGGCACAAAACACGTATATTTTCAAGCCCTAAAATAGGAAAAATAATCACAGTAAAAAACCAAATTTACAGCAGTTTTTAAATCACTTTTGAATAATTATTTAACATTTTACTGGGAATTTCCATATTTGAAAGTAGTGCGAAATTACATACCTAACCAAAACTCTTCAATTAAGTTGCCGAAACCATTGTTATAGCTTTCCCAAAACAAAAAAAAGTCTTGTTGAACTGGAAATTTTCCTCTTCTTTGAATTACCTGGAAAATAAATTTTCAAATATCACCTTGGGTTAGTTAGTTACATATTAACGTCCCGTTTTAAAGCAACACTAGGGCTACTTCGGGGAGGACCACGTAATTTTGAATCACAGTCAGATCATGAAGACGACACCTGAGCTGGCATCGACTTCTCCATACCAAGCCAGCGGGAGAACGTTTGGCCCTGACGGATTTAGCGTGAAACAGACCCCCTTACACGACGGTTCCTTAGTGGAATCGGGTCTGTAACCTGAAACCCTATGGTTCACTATCCGATACCTTACCATATGGCCACTGCGGCCTCCCTTACTTTTGGAAAATCATTTTTTAGGTCTTAAGTGTATAGCTTCATTTACATAACAGTAGAGAAGATGCTTATGCTTTAAAGCAATGTTATTTGCTTTTTTCTTAGAAAAAATATTTCCTTATTTTCTAATTACCTACAGATAATTTTATTCCTTATTTTTTAATGCAGTAATACTGAAATTACGCCCTGTTGGGAAAGATGTAGCAAGCATTTTCATTGCGGTTTAACGATGTGAAATGTGTCATGAAAATTTATTACTCATTATCAGGGGAAAAAATTTCAACATCAACATGAAGATTCTTTCACATTTTTGTAATTAACATGCTGGATAAAACTGGAGTCACAACTTTGCAAAAGGTAAAAGCTAGAGGACCTGATATTTATATTTTTAATATAACTTTAAGGAACTATTTCCATTAGAGGGGTTCAGACACAAAATAAAAACGAAATTAACTAAGTCAATTAAATAACACGGGTTAATTTTGCTTAATCATGTTCATAAAGTTACACCTTAACGATTTATCTGTGCTCAAGTCTAATGAGTATTCACAGCGAACCAACTAATTACCTAAGGCGAATAGTGAATAATATTGTTCACTAAGATCCAATTTCTAAAACATTTACAATTTTATTCATTCGTCTTGAAACTTATTGATGGTCTTGAAGGTCTTTCCTACCAGAGTCTGACTTAAAGTATCAGTTACTGAAATAATGATAATTATTTCAGTAACTGTTAAATATCTAAGTTCATCGAGTATCATCGAGTTCTATGCAATGTTATTCCCCAAAAACACTATGGCGACATTGTATCATCATGGTATTCTTGTTACTATCCAATTGTTAAAGTTGATTTACATTTCTATGGTGAAATTATTGTTAATTTTTTGAGACTGATGTAATCTAAATGCTATCTACTATCTGCTTTCCGAAATGACTACTTATTTCATCATATAAGAAACTACAGAATGTGTATTATGAATAGTATTGTGCTGAAGTGTGCATACAAAAGTGTGTTTGTGTGCTATAAAGTTTATGTAATTCCTGAGTTTTATATTAGAATTCGAGGTAATTTCCTGGAATTGAAAATATTTCGTGTAGGAAGAATCGCTTGTATGGAATTTGAAATTTAGGAACTAATTGATTTCCAACATTATAACATATTTTCAAATAACACTTATCAATTACAGTTAATAATCAGAGAAAATATTAACACCAGTTAACATTTGTTAACACCAGTAGACCACCAATAGTTAAACACCAGTAGACCACCAATAGTTAAACACCAGTAGATATGTTAACACCAGTACATCTTATACATCTCATTGACTGATAATATAACTTTTTTTTTTTTTCCAAAATTCCTTTTTTTTTCAAAGATAGTTTTTAAATACTATGTAAATATTATTTTATACCATTCGTTAATTTCAAGATGCATGATTTGACAAATGATTTGTTAGATGAATATTATTTTGCTATTAAAATCCTTCACGTGGTCGAAAACCAACAATTACACATGAGCTTACACAGAAACACTGGGAAATACTTATGAGCTGAATCTAAAATTCAAAATGCCCAAAAATATTCTATAAATGTTATCCCAAAATTAACTCAAGAATTGAATTTGTCACAATTCATGCAGTGACTGCAATCCTATTAAAACGCCATTTGACAGCTAATAATCTAGATTTAGTAAAAATGGAGTGTTACACGAAAGAACAACGTGTTTTCATTTTTGAACTAGAATATTTTAAAACTAATGCAAGTCTGTTGACCATAGTTCAAAAATTTGAAAATTGGCCACCTAGAGCGAGCGATTTAATACCACTGGATTTCTTTTTATGGGAATAATTGAAATCAAAGAACTATAACAACAAGCCACAATCACGCGTGCGTTGAAGGAAGAAATTCAACCACATTTAGGCAAAAAGATGATTTAAAATTTCGACTAAAGAGTACGTATGTGCCAGTACGTGGAAGCCATTTTTCCTATGTGTTATTCCATACATAACAATATTCTGTGTAATTTCCGATTCAATAAAAATGTTACAAGAAGAAAACTGCGGTTTTTTTATTATTTAATTCAAATCTTACGTTAACACATCGTTCTATGTTGCAACGCTCCATTTTTACTAACCCTAAGCAATCAGCTGTCAAATGTTTTTTATTAGGTTTCCAAGACGTTATCTTGCGTTAACACCAACATACTATCTTGCGTTAATTTTGGGGCACTTTTTAGTTCTGCGTTGCAATGATTTACTAGCCCATACAGAGGAAAATATGCCATACATTACAAATATCACAACCTCTGTAACAACAACTTCCGAAGAAAAAGAATAAATTATGAATATCCATGTAAATAAAACTACCGTCCACCCTCCACCATCTGTTTCCATATCACAATATACTAGCAGTGCTCTTCCCGTTGGAAAGTTCTTCCCCAGCCATATCTTGTAGACGCCACTCTTATTGTGCCCAGATGCTAAAATTTCAGAACAGTCCCCGAGATTCTCATCTAGAGTTTTATCTTGTTTGTCATCTTTTATCTCAGTTTCATCGTCATCTATAATAGGATTACAACCTGAAAAAAATATATCTTATAAATAGATTGATAGTTGCAATATGAATTTCATAGCCTACACATAACAGGTAAAATTCATTTCTGATTAATGCTCATAAAAGTTTTGAAAATCTCTACGGATGTCAAGTCAATATTCATTGCAATGTTTCTTAATACGGTTCCT
This sequence comes from Argiope bruennichi, assembly GCF_947563725.1. Classification (NCBI taxonomy): domain Eukaryota; kingdom Metazoa; phylum Arthropoda; class Arachnida; order Araneae; family Araneidae; genus Argiope; species Argiope bruennichi. The sequence continues at coordinate 115,181,394 of NC_079156.1, forward strand.
ATCATTTTCAGAGGACAGGAAAGATTTTCACTTATTCTCAGTTAAAGAACATATCTGTCAAGAATTGATGATGTATCTTCATGTTTTGAACATATCATAATTTTTAAAAAAATGCATTTTTGGATTTATATGACTGAATATAATTTATAGAGAAATTATATAACACATATATTTTATGAGCATATATACAGAATTATATACGAAATTTCCCGGGTTTGTTTGGATAGTGGGAGTTATATGGTGTGGAGAACGTTCAATCAGCAGGCGGCAGTCGAAAATGAAACAACGACGTTTATTTACACGAAGACACACAGGACAGCACAAAGACGACAACTATATACAGCACAAAAGACGAGTATCTTCAGCCGAGACGTGCAGCATACAACCAGACTCTAATGCAGACAGTAGCGCACAGCTTAGTTCAGCACTAGCTTCACTCCGTCGCTGCTCCGCTTATCTCTGGAAGGCCAGTTCTTTAGCGTCGATTCCGACTACGACGACCCTGGCAGCCGTGGCCGCCTCCTTTTATAGGTCTCAGGGGGTGGGGCTAGAAGCCTCTCAACCAATTAGGAACGTTCGAGGCGTATCTCGGTTCCTACTGGACGGATTGGGAAAATTAACGATGTTTCGGGTATAATCTATTTTGGCGCCAAAGTCGCCAAATCCGTCGCGAAGTCGCTAAATGGTTGCCAAGTTTGTCGCCAAGCTCCGGGACCTCCGACGCGACACATGGACTCCGTCCAATAGAGATGACTGTAAAACATTCTTTCCGATGGTGGAACCACCTATGCTGGGAAGCAGCATTACAGATTCGTAACAATATTAATTTTTTTACCACATCCTGTTAGAGATTAGGCAACCGCCTAGACAAAAATGTAAACAGCGGGAGTGCTCACCCACCCCAAGGCTTTCTTGTATGCTCTCTGATGAACTTGTGATGCCAAAGAGCCCTCGCATTACATTGGCGTACCATAGTCCCGAGATATTCACTTTTGGAATTAATTTAGCATTTTCATTGAACCTATCTTGTCATTCGTTACTAGTTATCTGGCTATTTATCCCTAGGATGCCTTAATAGTATCCAAAGAAAAAAAAGAATATTTGTTTTACACACATTTTTCTCAAACTATTCAAAAATTAATTGACAAAAATTCCACTTCCTCTCATGAAATTCCATACCAAATTTGATACATTTACGCCATTGCGTTTTTGAATTATTCAGATTATATGATTCTTAAAGTACAGACAGACAGACAGTTAACTAGTTGGATTTGGCTCAACGTTTGATAGATGTTTACACTATAGATGCTAAATCTGTGTACCGAATTTTATATATCTAGCTCTCTTCCTAACATATATTCGGAAAACCAGACAGAGTGACTTAACCTCTGAATAGATTTTACTCAAAATTTCATAGAGATATGCGAATTTGGTGTAAAGATCATATACCAAATTTCAACCATCTAATTGAAAGCGGTTTTGAGTTATCTTTGTCACAGGCGACATTTTCCAAAAATAGGTTTTCCGTACGGTTTAAAATGTGGAAATTCGTCAAAATATAGAGTTCAAATTTTTTTATGGTTTCTACACTAAGTATACGAGAAATTAAAAAGGAGTAATGGGTATTTTAAAAAGATGAAACGTAAAAAAAAAAAATTGCAAATAATTGACTCGTCATTATTTACCGTTATGTAATTACCAAAATTGTCATAAATATTATATTCATAGCGTGTATTGCTATTTCCAATATTTTACATTAAAAATATATTAACAATATTCAACAATAATTCGAATATTGCTCTAACATTTGAATATCCTAATAACATGGTACCAAATTAAATTCGTAAATTCGTAGATCATATTAGTTCACGAGAAGTAAAAGTAGAAAATGCAAAATTTTCATCTTAATTGTAGATAGTTAAATTTACAAAGGCCATAGAGATCGATCGCGAACAATAATTTGTTAAGATAATTCAAACCGCGATTTTAGTGTCGTTTAACTTCTTCACTGTTTTAAATAGCTGTAAACTTTAGTTGCAAATTATGCTGTTTTATTTGGTTTTATAAAACTTTTTGTTCAGTATTACGGGGGAAAATGGCGAAAAACTGTTTAAAATATAAAGAACATTAAATGAAACATTTTTAAATTCAAAGTTAAAATTAACTTTTGCAGGTATATTGCTTATTCAGCTTTACAATTATTTGTGTGCAATTTTTTTGTTGTAAGTGCAATAATTTGTACGCACAGTGCGCTAACAAAGTCACATACACAAACAAACGTTTCATTTATAAATATTGATACCACATGCTTCAATTTTATAAAAAAAAATAATCAAAAAATATTGTTTAGACATGTAAGTTAATTTGCATAAATATATTGTAAATTATTGATTTAAAAAAATTTTAATAATTATTATTTTTTGTTGTAATTATTTACTTTTTTCTTTGTTTTAATACCTAAAATATTTCATTTAAAAATAAATATTTGAGAACTTTTGGTTTAAGAGCAATTTTATTTTGCTTTTCGATTTACTAACTCGGGAGTTTGTATTCTAGAATTTCCGAATAAATTATATTTTTACTACGATTTTGCCATTATTGTACTAGTTTAGTTTAGTTATATTAACGTCCCGTTGTAAGGCAACACTAGGGCTATTTGGGGATGGACCTCGTAATTTTGAACCGCGCTCAGATGACGAGGACGACACCTCAGCTGGCACCCCCCTCTCCACGCCACACCATACCAGCGGGAGGATGTTTGGCATGACGGATTTAACATGCAACAGACCCCCTTACACGACGGTTCTTCAGTGGAATCGGGTCTCGAACCTGAAACCCTACGGCACACAAGCCGAGACCTTACCACCAGGCCACCGCGGCCCTACCATTATTTTACTAGGCATGCTGATTGTTTCTGATGTAAGAACTATTTAATTGCAACTGGAATATCATAAAACGTTCACGTACATGTTGGGAAGTTTTCTCTTACATCAGAAATCAGCTTTCTTGAGATTTCAAAGTAAGCCAAGGATTTTTCACCTTCACATTGATTAGTAGAATTTAAGCTTTTTTCTGAAAGAAAAGGGTATTAATTGTAATTATGTAAGAAAAACATGCAATATAATTCACTAATACATTTTATATCTAAATTTAAATATGTAGATATTTTATACTATCATGAGCAATCAAATTTCAGAATAAGTTAAATTTGCTCTATATAAATAATAATACATTTCATTATTCCTACACATGCCTGTTTCATATAAATGAATGAAATTTGAATTATATTATATAAATTTATATTATTTAAATTGCATATATGATTAACAACGTGCAATATCAATTTATTTTGGAATCCATACCTCTTTTGGCAAGAAGAAGAGAATTTATCGCACCACCATAGCCTGACATATTGTACTGTTGTATATGAAAAAACATCCGCATTTCAATTTACTATCAGACGACATTTGGATCAATTCATTTTGCCGAAAGTTAAATAGAGTACATTTTGTTATTTTATATCGGTGTGTCATGCGGGTTTTCAATTTTTCATTGTAGTGCACAAAGTGTAATTAAATAATTACGGGTCATTTGTTTTTACTTGGACTTGTCAAAGACTTGGCAACAATTTTAAAGCTCTTTGGACAAGAATTCATGATTATGTCAAGCTCACATCTTCAACATTCTGTTAAATTTTCACACCTGTAATCGTTAATTAGAAGTTATTTCTTCATAATTCCGTGTTGGCAATAACGGACATAGAAGCCTGTAAACAAAAATTTAAATGAGGGAATATAATCGCTAAATTCTTTCACTTATGGTCTGAAAGTATATGCAGATCAGAACTCATCGGGAACACACGATTTTGAATTAGTGCTGTCGATTCTAAGTGGATGAATAATCCATTGCTGGCGATTAGATATCCTGACTGACAGATTATTACTTTATTATTATTATTATTTATTGCTATTATTATTATTTTATCTTATTGCGTTTTGCTTAAATGCTCAACTATTAATACAGTACACTCTCGAGTATCCGGTTCGCGACTATCCGGCTTCTGTATTTTTCGACCTAGTTTTCTTTTATCGTAATTAAGTGAGGAAGGCAAGGCGTCAATTAAATCATCTATTAAGGAATCTTTCAGAACTTAAAAACTATAAGTTTTGATTCTTAGCTTAGGGTTACCATTTCATATTTGTGTAATCCTTCCTCAGTGAAAAAAAAAATTAGTTTGAGCTAATTTTCTTAAGAATTGAGTCAACGATTTACGTTAATTTTTTTTTGTTTATGTTTCCTGCATTTAAGTTTGGCATTATAGAATTTATGTTTAAATGTCAACAGTTTCTATCCTTTAACTTACTTTTTCTTGAAAATAAATAAACTAATAAATTCTTGAAACGTGCAGTGCAGAATACAAACATATATAAACTACCAGCACAGAACCTTCTATTTTAACTCAACATATTAAAGACAATTGCTTCTACAATTCACCGGGCCACTACTGCGTTCACATTGAGATAAATAGAGGGGGCTTAGGACTCAATAAGTGAGAAAATACGTATTATGACAGGGAGTTTTGATATAAAAATTTTGTCTTCTGGTGTTGGTGGGCAAAGAAATCAATTCATAGAGCTCCGGTCTATCCGGCTGTTTTGTTATCCGACCTGCTTTTCCTCCAAATTAGGCCAGGTACTCGGGAGTGTACTGTATAAAATAAATGTCCTTAATATTCTACATAAACCAATATTTACAAAATGACTTCACAACTGGGAAAAAAAGCCATGGTTTCTTCAGAGTAGAATTCTGGTCCTTAATTCAGTTTCTGCCTTGTCGCTTTATTAAAACCAATTGACTCTCGTCGAAGAACACATATTCTTATCACTTTAACGCTTTTCTGTGAATAATTTTCATTCCTGACATTCAAGTTAGTATAAAAGAGTTAATAAGGATTTAAGGCTGCTGAAACAGTGAGAGAAAAGGCAAAACAAATAAGCAAAAGAAGCAAATTAATGAAATGGTTTCTATAAATGGCTTTCTTCTTCTTGCGCACAGCCGACAACCCCGTCACCACTGAATATAGCAATATGGACAGGATTTGTTGTGGCCAACTACTGTCTTTGGCATTGTCCTTCCATAACACTGTCCAAACTAACATCCTCTTCTAGGCTATTGGCGCCTAGCCAGAAAGTGGTCAATCACTGACCTTCTTCCTCATATTCCCGTTCCCCTATCTTCCTATTTAACAAGGAATAGGCCATCACTTCAAAAAATCCCCTCGAAATTCTCAATATTTCTCCATATTTTCGTTTCAGCACACAGAACACAGTCCAACAGTTGGAACAACACAGAAATCCAAAAGATTTCAAATTTTCAAACAGTTGGTAAAAACCTGACAATTTTTGACATCATGTCCTTCAGAGTTTTAAGATTACCTGGTACTATCAGTACTATACATAAGTCATTATTTTCAACTATTAGATTCTTTCTTAGTTCCGAGATTTCTGCTCTTTTTTTTAAATAGCGGTAACAGGTACCGATTCCTTCACAGATGCATTTATTTTCCTGCATACTTCCAAATCTTTGGAAATATGCGGGAAATTGCTATGTCCTGATATAATCTGGAATACCAGTGGATGGTATATTCTTACTTTTATTCTTGGGTTAGGAATAAAAACATAAGTTACTCTTCCTTTTTTTAGACATATACCATCTGTCAATCCATTGTAACTTTATTTTTTCTCTTAATTCCCATTATAAGACACCATTTGATTTGGGGACAATATATCAACACTGCAATTCTGTACTGCCAACTTTGCATATTGATCCGTCTTTTTAATACTATATATTCCAATATGAGCTCTATAAATGAGCTGATGGAAATTTCGTTGGAAGCAGGGAACACTAAATAGTTCTGAGTTTGGAGAAAGAAAGAAACTCATTAATGTTGATTACATCAAAATTCTAAAAAAATAAATGAATGGGAATTCTTGCTTTCGACATGTTACTACTTTATAATTTCATATAGTAAGATATATAAATTTCATAAATGTTATTTTGAGAACTATTTTTTCTTTTGCATACAAAAAGACTGATATATTATGATAATAATACCAAAATTTTGAAAATAATAATTTTAAATCACAGATATGTCTCCATTTTCTATACAGATCTCGTAAACCAATCTTTTGAATTTTATAAATTATTGAAAAAGAACATTACACATATTTCAGGTACTTGTACATTCGTACTCAAGACATTAAATATATTTAGGCAACATTCTTAATACATTTTTTTCTTATTCTGTAAAATGAAATAGACAAATTTATGAATATATCAAATTTTAAGAAATTCGGTTAGCAACTACAAATAACCAAAAAATAATTAATCAGTACATTATATAATAATATCAGTATATTAATAAAATATTGCTTAATGCAAAGAAATTTGTTACTCGAACTTGTCTAAAATTAATAGCAAAATAATAACATATTTAAAAAGTGCTTTTAAAGTAAGTAAAAAAAATAAAAAAGCACAATTTCGTAACTATATTGACAATATTTTATTGTGTACAATTCAATTCATATAATGGTTTGGCGAAAGTGAAATGGTAAAGGGAATAAATGCTGTAAGTTATTTATAGGACACAAAATTTTTACCAGGAACAAAATAATAAAACCATGAAATACGTTATAATCGATATTATTTTTTCGAAGATGTGATTTTTTTAACTATTTATACATATGTATCAAAACACAGTAACTGAATTGTCAGTATTTTTTATAATTCTTTAAATAAAAGAAGAAATTGATAGAAACTTATTTAGATTACATCAATTAGGAGTGGGCATATTGTGCATGGTAGAAGAAAGACCGTTTCGTATATTGTAGAAATTATAATTCTCCTCTAAAAAAATAAGACGCATAATGATGAAGAATAATGAAATGTTAAAAAATTTAAATACAATGCATTTCCAATTTGTTTTTTAAGGACTTGTAACGATTAAGCAAATTATTATACATTAATATTAAAAATTTTTATTTAGAGCAATAATTAAAAAATATGGCATTCTTTGAAGAAATTCTTTTGAAACTTACTGCAAGAAGGATAAGCGTCTCTAGCTTTGGTGAGGAAATTTTCAGCTGTTTCGAGTAAGGCAAGAGCTTTTTCCTTTTCTAAACAACCGCATTTTGCATTTCCAGATGCACTCAATATTGCCAAGAAATTCAAGAAGCAAGCACAGAACAAGTAGATATTCTTCCTGTAATTAAAACTAGAATTTTAATAAAATAAATAAGTAATTAAACTAAATGAAAAATTTCTTGAAATTCCGCTGTCAGTGGTTTACATAAATTTAAGAAAATCTAACTTTTAAGTTATTGATAAAATACTGAAAATTATTTGAATTTCTGCGTGAAATATAATTTATTGTTGGAAATCAAAAAAAAAATATTATTTTAAGAAAATGCCATAATTATATAAACATTTGTTGCCTTTGAAAATATATTTTTAGGAATTTTAAACGGTGTAAAATTCGGTTTCGTGCAATAATATTTTCGAAAGTGAGTGAAAAAAAACCGAAAATGTAGATAAAATTTTAATTAATAATAATTCTAATTAAAATTCTAAAATATTCGCTTTGATAATAATAATTCTAATTAAAATTCTAAAATATTCGCTTTGATTATGACATGCACCTTCTTCTAAACAAATAGATGCCAAATTTGGTAATTTTAATTCCTGTTGTTAGATCATTAGTGTGATAACACACATATGCAGCACCATGTGCGCACGTTCTTTATAATTTGAACAGTGTAAAGAATTTACTTTATAAAAGCAATTGTTGATATTATTTTCAACATTTCACATTTTCCTATTTTTACCTTTAAAATCAGATATTTTAAATAATATGCTCTATTTCATTTCCAAATAATCAAATTTTAATTTTATACTATCCACATTTTAGTATCCGAAATATTTTAGAATTCACCATTATAAATGTTACTGGTAATAATTTTAATCTATTTTACAAAATGGTGATGATTGTCCAAATAACATATCGTATTATAATCAAAAGCAAATAAATTTGAAAAATGCTTTAACTCTCTCTAATGTTCTAATGCTTTAAAAATGCTTTAACCTCTTTTATAAATTCTAAACTAATAAATGTGTTACATGTCAAGTTAAATTAAAATTTGCTAAATAAATTTATCTTTAAATTCTGTAATAAAACTCATAATTTATTTTTAAAATTCAAGAAAATTCCAAAAATAAAAGAATTATTTCATTAGGTTCTGATGCAATTCGGCATTAATTAAAACCATCTTTATATATAATTACTATCTATCTTTATTAACATTTATTTTAGCTTACTTTATGTTAACGTACCAGAATATTGTATCATAATTATATAGTGCATTAGCTTGTGAATGCAATGTTGAAAATTAGATAAAATTCTTTATAAAAAAGGTTTAAAAAATCTAATTAAAAGAAAGTAAAAAAAATTTAAAATGCAAAAAACCTGATTAATAATGTAATAACAATGCAAAATAATAATAAAAATCAATTTCAAGATAATTATTTAATATATTCTGTAAAATGTTTCCATTTATCAATTGTGAATGTTTTAATTAAAATATTGACGTTAAAATAGCAAAAATATTAGCTATAAGAAGAAAATTATTTACAAACAAATTTCAAAACTAATAATATTAATAATCTTTCAAATTTAAATTTAATTTAGAAATAAATTTTAATTCCCAATTTCATGAATTGCATCAATCAAAATTTCATGCTGTTGAGATTTTGATTTAAAGCATACAGCATTCATCAACTAACTATTATCGTTTTACTTTAAAACACTAAAAAAGTGTAATTTTCATATTCTTTAAATAATTAATTAATTTTATAATTCAAAATGGCATGTTTTTAGAAGCTTTAAATCACAGAAGTAATTTCTACAGATAATGCGAAATCAACGCAATAATTTAAAATATCATAACAGTTGATTTTATTTCTAGTTAATTATTTCAAATAAATTGTTTTTAATTCTTAAAGCATCTGAAAGAATACTTTAAAGAAGCTAAATACTTTAAGTGATTAAAAGATCGGAAACTTTACGTAAAACTCGAAATTGAAACGAAAGTGAAGAGTACTTACATGCTTCCAGAGAGCGGAAAGCGTATTGAGCAAAAGATTACAAATGTTGAATTATTTCAAAGGGCGACCTTTATGTTTATGTCTGCTGATAACACTATCTGTTACCTTTGAGCTAATAAAACAATCTGCGATAAAATTCAGAATCACTTCTCCTGATGCACTTGACTCCTATAAAAAAAAAAAAAAAAAAAAAAAAAAAATGCTGATAAACTGAACTTATCAGCATTCATTTTAATGAATTTGTTCTTTGTTCTGGAGGTATCTTTCAAATTCTAAAGCAATCCTTTATCTCAAACAGAGTGGCGACCTTTATTGTGCTTCTAAGATACTAATGTTTCATCGTGAAAGTGCACTGAGTGACAATGGAATTCTACTAAAGTGAAAGTACCCGATTCTGTTTGAAATTTAACCTCAAAATAGTGATATCTCCAGGAAAATCCACATTATATGTTGTTTCGAAAATTTGAAAGTGCAACTATTTATTTTTTTGTCTTTTACCCATATTATTATTATAACACATACGTTTATTTTCTGAAACTTATTAGTAAAATACTGTTATATGTTACATTAAAAAAAATTTGTATGCAGTTGTATGAATACAAAACCAAAAAAAAGTGTTTTTCTTCGATTTTCTCTTATTCTTAGACAACATATGTCTAAGAGTTAGTATGTGATTCTTAGACATTCTTTTTAATACTTTTAGTACTTTATAGTGCTTTTATGTCTCGATTCTAGTTTCTTTATTCTCTCTGGATGTTAAGAGTAAGTATGTTACTCATACATCGTATACATTTTAGTTCTTTCAGTACATTATAATTAGGGATTGCAATATCGGACCAAAATTTCAATACCGGTATTCGGTATTTTTTAGATCTTAATAACGGGATACCGGTTTTAATACCGGTATAAGAAAATTTAGTAAAAGAAAGAAAACCCAGGTTTTCTTAGTTTTTTTTTTGTCAGTTTTATAAGAGAGTGTAAATATCACAAAAAATAATTTGTAACTTATAAATTATAACAGTATATAAAGAATAAAAAGAAAGTAAAGGAATATCTTATTTATTTAAAACACAAAAAAATTGTAAATATCACTATTCAGTTTGTGGTACTATTACAAATTTTTGAAATGATATCTTAAAAAACACAATGCATCAATTGTATTGTCATTAAGCCTGAAAAGTAATGTTGTGCAAAAATTACCAGCTGTCGAAAACGCTCTTTCGGCATCTACGTTAGTTAGTGGTTGGTGGTACTATTATCAATGCGCGATATATTTTTTCCATGTATTTTTTCCTGTAAATCCCTCATCTTCAAATAAATCGATTTCTCGTCGGATGGTTTTGTATATAGCAGATTTCTGTATTGTATTTTGGTTAGTTTAAATTTTTTTTATGTATCGCTAATCTCTAATTTTTGTTCAAGAGACAATTTCTTTTCACTATTGATATTAGTGTCATCATAATCTTCGATAACTAAACCGAATTCTTCTGAATGCGGATAGGTTTGTGGGTAAAACATTTTAAGAAAATTTTCTATGAACTTAATCAGATTTGAATTGGTTATTTTTTCCCCTCTTTTTCATTTTTAAAATCATTATAATTATGTAAATACCATAATACTTTTTCTATTTCGGCATGCCTTTCTTCTGTGCGATTTTTCAATGTAATATATAATTCTTCAGATAGTGATGTGCGCTGTTCTTTCAGTGACTGCAACATGAAATTTATTATTGCATTAACTGTTAATAAATTCGAATCTCTCCCACATAATGCCTCAATAGTCAGTTTTATTGGAAGTAGAGCTGATACAGTTCTGGATATTAAGTCGAATTCCCTATCTTAAAAATTAATTTACAGGTTTAAGTCAATTATTACTTCTTGGATTGGATTTCTCAATTTCAAAAATCGTTCCATCATTAGGAGTAAACTGTTCCAACCTGTTTTAGAATCTAATATTAACATATATTCTGTTTTATTTTCAGTTAGTATATATTTTAATAATATGTCATTTTTTATAAGGGAACGTTTAAATATCTTAACAATTTTTCGAACTTTATAAATTATAAGAAACAATTCTTGAAGGGTTAATGTTTCATCCTCATTCGCAATATCGTCTTCAATAATTAAATTTTTAAATTTCCATTATCTTCATCGTCAATATCACTCTTACTCTTACTCAATTCAAAGTTGGAATCCGAAGTTTCTATATCCACAGTATTTGGATTCTTCTTTTCTTTCTTTATTATTTATTTATTATTTTTTTTGTATAATACATCTATTACTCCTAATTGAATTCCATGAGCATAGCATAATTGCTGATTTGCACCAATCAATTTTCCAATTTTTTTTTTCATAACTGTTGCTCCATCAGTCGTCATTAATACACTATCTGCTTTCAGGGATAATCCCTATTTCGCTAATTTAGATTTAAGCAATTAATTAAGCCATTAATTATCTAATTAATTTCGCCCGTTAGGGAGACATAAAAACAAAAACGTATACTATTTTGCTATGTTGTCAATCCTCTAACATATAGCGGAGACAATTTTAAAAATTTCTAGTAAATACCGAAAAAAACGGTATTTAAACTTGTGAATACCGGTATTACAAAATTGTACAATTAGCTCAAAATATCGGTATTCGGTATTCCGGCATACTGGTATTGCAATCTCTAATTATAACACTTTTGTGTCTTGCTTCGAATTCCTTTATTTTCTAAACGTATAGTGGAGTTATGGCATTGTAGCGATAAAATTAGCAAACCTTCGAAAGTGACGGAAGACTGCAAGTGAGAATGCTACTCATTTCGACTTCTACGAGTTGAATGGTGGGATTTTTGATGCGTAAATATCAAAGGAAATTGTTATGAACGCTTTCTTTTCAATCGTTTGAATCTAAAATTTGAATCAAATTTTTAATCCTCTACCTATGAAGGAAGCCGATTTTTTACCTACTAGTATTTCCCCCGGCAAGCACCTCGAAATGAGGATGAGATGCTTCCGGCATGATGGTTGAATCTCGCCACCCTGGAGTGTACAAGAAAAAGGGTTAGGGGCTGGCTGGCTGGCTCCTCCCATTGATTTAAGGCTCGTATCTCCTTAAGGAAGGGTTGTACCGTGGTCGGTGATGGCCTTAGGATTCAACCACACTTGCCGCCAGTGTTGCTGTTGCGATGGTCCGGTCATTCAGTATTATTTATCCGTGTGTCGTCAGCCGGATAGGAAAGTCAGTGATATAACTTACCTACTTGCATTTTTTATTCGTCACTTTCACTTAAACGGGAATTTACAAACAACAAACAGTAGATTTTTTGCAGATTTAATACAAAATCTAATGCAGTTTTAGAAATTTTGATGGACAATTTGTTCAAATAGAATTCAAAAATATTTTTTTCGTGTGATTATTTATATTTTTGAGTAACATGCTCATATATGCATGGGCTGAGTGACTTGCATTTCTTTTATAGATTTCTCGCAAATTTCGATAGAAATTTTCAAATTTTATGTTATGTTTATGTTTATGTTTTATGTTATGTTTAAAATATTATTTATGCATGCATAACAAATTTCTTAACTCTAGATTATAGTAATTTTTAATTATTAAATATTGTTAGAACGCATTGAATAATTAAAATCAGTTGAAGGATCATCTACGAAATTTGCTTCAAGTATACTAAAACATTCAAATTTTTTGTCAAACATGCATAACAAATTTCCTCAATTTAATTATTGTAGTTTTTCATCATCATGCATACTTAGAATACATAAAATAATTGGAATGAGTAGAAGGATTATCTACGAAATTTATTTCAAGCATACATAAACATTCAAATTTTATGTCAAGCATGCATAACAAATTTCTACGCTCCAGATTACTACATATTATGTTATTAGAATCAGGAAATGGAGTTTGTATGAAATTTATTTGGATAATTTCTAGTAAAGTAGTTATTACATCGTCTTCCCTCTTAAAAAGTTGGCACTTTGGAAATGACGTGGATTCCACAATTACTCAGATTTTTATGTCGACAGCTGTTTTTGTTTTATAAAGAGAAGAAACTCAAACGTGACAGGTAGACATATTTTACTTTCTCATACTTGAAATATAAAAAAAGAAAATTTTATAGTATTTGAAAAATCTACATGTTTCTAATTTCTTGAAACATCTATTCTGTTTATGAACACGGCAGCTGTTTTATTTTGTGTGTTCAGCTAGAGAGATGAAATTTTGTATGTGATCTTTACACTTTATTTCTATAAAGTTTTGAACAAAATTAATTCGTATGAAGTCTTTTTTTTTCACACAAAATGAACACAATTACAGACCACATATAAATAGATAAATAAAGTTTAGTATTCAATTTTATCATTGAAAAGTAAATCCGATTTCAATTTTTATTCAATTCCTTCAATGAATTGCCTATCTGTCACTCTGCATATATATATATTTGTCTATATATATTTGTCAAATATATATCTATATATATTTGTCACATAACATATTTGTCTATGCCGCTATGGGAGAACGTAGCGAGACATCTAGGGATGCGAATGGAATCTCCGTCGTAGATCGGAACATGCGCAAGAGAGAGCAGAGGCTCTTATATAGAGTGCAGTATAATGTCCACTACTAGTTGAATGCTTCAAATACAGAAGAACCATTAATTCCTATGTGTACTGTGAGACACTACGGAAACTACGCAGGTTCATCAAGAACAAAAGACCGGGGCTTCTCACGAAAGGTATGGTTCTGCTCTCGCCCATACGTCTCCAGGGTCACACTCGCGGAACTGGCCAAGTTCAAGTAGGAGCAATTCGACCGTCCGCCTTACAGCTCGGACATGTCTCCCTGCGATTTTCATGGGTTTGGCCCCCTGAGAAAACCTCTGAATGGGAAGCGCTTCAACTCGGACTGCGAACTCAAGGACGCGGCGAAGGATGGCTCTCGTCACTACCACAGGAATTCTGGAAACAAGGACTCCTTCGCCTCGTTGATCAATGGAATCGTTGTGCTCAGACCTATGATGTATACTTTGAATAAAATCTTCATTTATTCCCACAGTGGTGTTTCGTGCCTTTTCAGTTGAACACCCCTCGTATAATAATCTAAAATGTATAATTCGAAATGAGTTACAAGAAGTTGTGTTCACTTATCTATCCTGAACCGAAGTAATGATTTCGGCTGAACAATATTTCTTGTGTATTGTATTAAAAAATGCTATTTTCTTTGTATTTAAGTTAACTGAACTAAATATATACAAACATGGAAAGAGCGTCCTAGATACAGGGCTTTGGATTCTGCAAAATGAAGACGCTCATTGCGTGCTTAGCTCAGCAAATAATTCTTCAGTCAAAACATACAACTTTTTCTTAGTAATTACCGTAATTTGGGACATTTATATCTTTTGTTGTAAAAGAAATTCATGTTTGTTCATTACTATGAGCTTTGTACAAGTAATAAATCTACCAACCATAATGATGACATTTAGCAATAACTATTTTATAATGTTAACACGTATAAACACGTTTAAATTTAGATATTATATTTCGGTTTAATATTACAATTTGTTTAAATTTAAATAGAAATATGAATAAAAATGGAAGAGTATTGTCGATTTACATTTTTATTTTATTATTATTATTATTGAATTTCTTTTATGTTTTTTCCGAATCGTGTGTTTACTTCATTTCTTTGATAAATATTTTAGATGATAAAACCAAGTTTTTAAACTGTACTTATCAAAATTATAATAGTGCTATGTCGTTTAGATGCCAAGACTAAGTTGGGAAACCGTATGTACCAAATTTATAACAGTATGATACCGTTTAGATGCCAAGATCAAGTTCGAAAACCGTACTATCAAAATTATAATAGTATGATGCCGTTTAGATGCCAAGATGAAGTTGGGGAACGGTATGTATCAAACGTGTAATAATATTATGCCGTTTAGATGCCAAGACTAAATTGAGAAATTGTATGTATTAGTACTGTACCATTTAGATGCCAAGACCAAGTTGGAAAATCATATGTATTTAAATTATAATAGTATTATGCCGTTTAGATGACAAAACAAAGTTTAGAAACTGTACGAATCAAAATTATAAGAGTTTTATTCCATTTAGATGCCGAGAAACCGTATGTATCAAAATTATCCCCACAATTCACGCGTGTTTGAATAAAAAAATGAATAATGTATTGTAATATAAAATGATTATTTAAAAACATGTTCTTCAAAAACAACATGTGATGCAATAATGCACAGGATGTATTTTGATAAATTAAGAATATTTTTTATTACCCTGTTGGACAAATTAGTGTAATGAATAGTGTAATTTGTTAGTTCCCTTCTTGGTCAATAAATATGCAAAAGTAAAAGATAGGTAGGTAGGTGTCTAAGCTATACTATTTAATTATCTACCAGATATCAAAGAAGGGCATCTTCTTCTGCTTTTTCGGATTCATCAAATAATGCTACAAGTGTTTGATAAATTTATATATGCTATATTTATATCATAAAACGAGATATGTTTTGGTTCTAGAAATCCGTCCCTAAAAATTTTGCATCCTTTGGCTTACTCCATTTTCATTTCAAGTCTATTAATCATGTAATAATTTGATTTCTCGAAATAATTAAGAGAATATCAGATCTTATGACTTATGTATTGGTTATATATATATATGTTCCCCATCTAAACAAATCATATGAAGATGACCACAAAAAATATCACAGAGCTGTCTGCAATTTTAACAAGGAGTAGATATGAAGATCAAACCCCTACATAAATAAAATGCCAATTCCTTTGGGAAAAATAAATTATTACCTCATTATTTAACTCAAATTATTACCTCATTATTATATCAAATTACCTCATTATTTACGTCGCTTCTTTCCTCAGTTTGTGTGCAATTACATGGTACTCATTCTCTACTGCACATCATGCGAAATGTATAACTTTGTAATTAGAAAAGTGACAATATAAAAATAACAAATACCTTTATCCACAGTTGTTTCAAATTTTTTACCCTGCTTTACTTTGATGGGGTGACAAATTTACTTCAATTCTGAAAGTTGTGTATATGTTACCATTAAAGATCAAAAGCTGTTAATCTGCAGATTAACTGATTTGATCCGTTAAAGTGCGAAAGCGAGAATTTTCTGCAGTTTGTCTAGGTAATGTGCACACTAGCGGCTTGCGTATCTTTAAAGTTCAAAAGTTTATTTCTATCATTTTATTTTCCTATTCCTTTCCCCTCACCCTCCAATTTTAATTTGGTTTCGTCATCATCTGGTCATCACAGGTTGCTGTTATTTCTCATAATTGGCGTTGACTGCCAGAGCATAGAATAACTAGTTCTGTTTTCAAATTCACTTCTACTTGCTAGAGCGTTAATTTCAGTTGTGATTCTTTTTAAAATCAGAAAATGCAGCTCTCAGAATGCAAGCAAACACCGAATTGGCGAGTAAAATGAAGATAAACTTCTTATCAAATCACTTTAGCGAAGATTCAAAATATAGTGCACCTTTAATGACAAAACGAAAGTATTATTCCATAATTGAAGGTGTAAAACGAATAAAAGTTTCAAAGAAGAAACGGACATCTCGAGATTATCGAATAATTCAAGGATCTGATGTGCTGACTGCGCGAAGCCATGAAAAACACATTGATCCTTGTCAGATGCGAATGTAAATGAAAAAAGATTTGTCCATGCCGGAGTATCGTTTGTCGTATTGTAGAATAACGAGTGTCTAGTAGGTAATGTGCAGATTGTACATGTAATTTGCAGATTACCTAGGTAATTTGAGAAGTTAAATAACTTTTCGCACCTTAACGTATCACCTTAGTCAATAGTAAGCTAATTTTCAAATTTACTGATTTCTGCACTTTAGCGGAAACATATATATTTTATGGATGTGAGCTCAGCTGAAACGATTCATATGGGTTTTCTTAATAGAGTCCTACAGCTTGAAGGCAAAATTTCGTTTTAAATGTATAAAACAAAAGAAACTTTTTGTAATAAAGAAAAGCACTATAGTTAAAAAAAATCTTCTTCTGAAAAAGGGAGCCTTACAGCTAAAAACAAACAGCTTTCAGTCATCACGATTTCTATTCGCCGAATATTATATTATTTCTTTCAGAAATGGTGCATAAATATACATTTTTAAAACCTGATACAAAAAAAAAATTAAGAAAGCCAGAAAACAAAGGAACGTCAGTCATAAACAGTAGCTATTTCTACATTGCTAGCCTTTATTTTAAAATATATGCATTTGTATCACAAGTGATATTTCAATTTTCAATTTTTATCTACTTGAGCATTGTATGTGGAAAGCTGAAGTCGTCGAAAGGAAGGAAAAATAAATGGTGTCCCAAAATTAACGTATTATTTGCCACCCTTCGTAACGTAATAATTCGCCACCCTTCATGCAGTTAAATGTTGGCAACCCTATTAAAAAACAATTTGACAGCTAATAGTTTAGCATTAGTAAAAATGGAGCGTTACACGATAGAACAACGTGTGAGCGCAAGATTTGAATTAAATAAAAAACAGGTATTATTCTTTTAATTGTTATATTTTTGTGGA
Organism: Argiope bruennichi; assembly: GCF_947563725.1. NCBI lineage: Eukaryota > Metazoa > Arthropoda > Arachnida > Araneae > Araneidae > Argiope > Argiope bruennichi. The sequence goes on from NC_079156.1 coordinate 115,199,135, forward strand.
ATCGTAAAGTACACAGGATATGGTTATGTGGAATAACACATAGAGCAAATATCCTCCACGACTTTGCTGACACATACGCACTCCTTTATCGAAATTTCCCATTACCATTTTGCATAAATGTGGCTAAAATTCGTTGATGCAGCGTTGAGTTTTTTCCTTCAATGTAAGCGTGCTTGTGGGCTTCTTGGCATAGACCTGTGGTTTTAAATAAACCCATAAAAAATCCAATGGTGTTAAAACACAAGGTCTAAGGGGCCAATTCTCAAATTTTTGAACTGTGACAGCAGATTTTCATTGTTTTTCAAATATTGTTCAACAATGAAAACACATCGTTCTAACGTGTAACACTTCATTTTTACAAACCCTGAACTATCAGCTGTCAAATGGCGTTTTTTTTAATAGAGTTTCCGATTCTTTACTACACGAATGGAGGTAAATTCAAATCTTGCGTTAATTTTGGGACACCGCTTTTTTGCGAACTTTTAAATGCTTTCTTACATCATAAGTCCCTGCTTTTCTGAGACCCTTTTTTTTCCACGGACCTGTTAATTTTTTATAAAAATTTTTACTTATTATTAATAATTTATATTTTGCCTTAAGGATATTAGAACTTATTACTTTTACTTTTCAATATCATTGACTGTTTATGCAAAAATATCTTTTTTTAATAGCATTTATAGCTTTACTTTTTTTTTAAGTGAATGTTATGAACAGAGAAATAAATAATGTTTATTCATTTTATTAAAAAATGCTATTTTTTATTTTAATGCCAATATAATTTTTATTGATAAACTCTGCATGATAACACAATACTGATTATATATAAGAATACAAAAACATATCAATTTTCTACATACTGCAAATTTGATTTACAATAATTTGGAATCACTTTCATTTCCGCACCAGCCAGATTTTCATAGTTGATATGAAATTCGAACCAGTAAACGCTTTCATAGAAATTTCTGCCTGGTTCATATACACCATTTAAGTTACAATGGTAAAAAGGGCTATGCCACCATCCTCCACGGAATTTCTTTGCTAACTCAATAATTCCTTTGTCTTTTGTGGAGAATTGGTAATTATTATGAAATTTCATTGCATCACCTATAAACGGAATAATAAAGGAGTTTTGTATAAAATGTTAAGAATAAATCTTATTCCATAACAATAAAATTATATAAACATGAGATACAAGGGGTGTCCAAATGAAAGAGTTACGAAACGCTGTAGCAACGTAACAGTTAACATATTTGTCTATGGCGCTAGGGGAGAACGTAGCGAGACATCTATGGGTAAGAATGGGAGTTTCCGACGGAGATCGGAGCATGCCCGGGCACCCACATGCACAAAAGAGAGCAGAGGCACTTATAAAGAGGCTCACTGTCCAATTGACGTCCAAGGTCCGCTACTTATTGAATTCCTCGAGCACCGAAGAACCATTAACTCTGATATGTACTGTGAGACACTCCGAAGACTACGCAAGTCCATCAAGAACAACAGAAGGGGGCTACTCACGGAGGGTGTGGTTTTGCTCCAGGATAACGCACGTCCACAAGTTTCCAGGGCCAAATGGAACTGGCCAAATTCAAGTGGGAGCAGCTCAACCATACACCCTACAGCCCGGGCATGTAGCCTTGCGATTTTCATGTGTTTGGTCCCTTTAAAAAACATCTGAAAGAAAAGAGCTTCAACTCGGACGACGAATTCAAGGACGATGTAAGAGACTGGGTAACGTCACGGTCACAGGAATTCTGGGAAGAAGGAATTCTTTGGATCGTTTATCAATGGGATCGTTGAGCTCAGGCCTATAGTGTATACTTTGAATAAAGTATTCATTTATACCCACAGTGTTGTTTCGTACCTTTTCATTTGAACATCCCTTCTATTAAGAAATTCTCGATTTAGAGTGGGAAGGGGGAATTGTTATTTTTTCCCTTCATTTTTTACAAATATAATCTTTTTTAAACATCACCAAATTAATAATATTTGTATTCTTATAATGTTCAATTTGTCAAAGGTTATCTGAACCTGGAAATGGAATTTAGCCGATGAATCGTATTTGTGACTCTATCACTGAAATTAAGCTTGTTAGAATTCCAAATTTTTGGAAGCATAAATCAAAAATTTAGCATAATTATTGAATTAACTCAAGAGATACTGTTGCTCACTAGAAAAATATTTTATTTTTTTATGTTAGTTGTTAGAAATTTCAAAATTATATTTGAAAAATAGGTATTCACGCATTTTAAATTACAAAATTAGAATTACAAAAAAACAGACAAAATGTTAATTTTGAAAAAAAAAATCAAAATTTACTGCTTTTTGTATCTATATTTTACCAATATTTAAAAGATAAAAATTAAATACAATTCTATTCAAAATTTAATATAATTTAAAGAAGTGAAATACCTAATATTGATCCCAGATGATCCCTTTTAAAAGCCATCAACAATAGTAAAGAAAGTTCTGGGCTAAATTTCACTTCATTATCCCACTCACTGGCAGACATCCCCCTCCTCCCCGCTTTGACTAAAGAATAAAATGTTATTATGCAAACATATTTTAATACCTATCCTGACTTATGCTGCACAAGTTTGGGGACTCGCTGCTAAAACCAACCGAAACAGAATTCCAATTTTACAAAATAAAATGTTTCGTATCATTACCAATGCTTCCTGATTTATCTAAAATAATATTTTACACAGAGATCCCACAATCCCACTTGAAAAATCCTACAATCAAGAAACAAATTAATTTTGTTCCACTACAATGGAATATACGTCTTTCCTTATTCTTGTACTAAATGGACTTTACCACTTAAACCTTCATAGTTCCTTCCGAAATTTAAATTGCATTTAATTAACTGCTTCCGTTTTCATCTTAAGTACTTTTAGGCAACATTTTTTCCACTCAATTGACACACTAGTAGTGCATTATTTCTGTATTTCCCTCTGCTACTCTCTCAAACTGAGTAGAAGGGGCTAGGCACTAAGGCTCTTCACACATCTAATTCAAAATACAATTTAAATCATATAAAAGTTCTTAGAATTGTGTCGTTTGTGAATTAATGAGGAAAGAACAATGAAATAATTCGAAAATGGGTTGTTATTTGGTACTCTACATCCAATTCAGATCGCATATTTGATACTGGTGCTGTTTTCATGTTTTTTATTCACATATAAATAAGAATGGATTAAAGTACTGACTAAGTAACCTCAAATGAAGGGCAAACAAATTCTTTTAATGATAGCTTATCTCCCTAATGATTAAGTAAAAAATATCTCAAAATTAACGCAATATTTGAATTTGCTACCATTCCTGCAGTAAAGTGCTGGCAACCCTATTAAGAAACCATTTGACAGCTAATAGTTTATCGTTAGTAAAAATGGAACATTACACGATAGAACAACGTGTTAACGTAAGATTTGAATTAAATAAAAAAACATATTTTTGTTTCTTTAAGTTCTTATATTTTTATCAAATCGTAGCCTATACAAGATAGGGTTATATATGGAATAATACATACGGCAAATGGCATCAAACGCTTTGCTGGCATATATGCTCTCTCGAAATTTTCCATGACCATTTTGATAAATGTTCCCGAATTTCATTGATGCAGCGTTGAGTTTCCTCCTTCAATGCAAACTAGCTTGTGGGTTTGTTAGTATAGACCTTTGTTTCATATAACTCCATAAAAATAAATCCATTAGTGTTAAATAAAATGATCTAGGGGGCCAATTCTCAAATGTTAGAGCTGTGGCCGCCAAATTTTCATTGATTTTGTGATACTGTTCAACAATGAAAGCACGTTATTCTAACATATAACTCTTCATTTTTACTAACATTAAACTATTACCTGCCAAATGTTTTTTTTAATAGGAATGCCAACACTTTACTGCAAGAATGAATTGAAATATTGTGTTAATTTTCAGATGCTCTTTGCACATATTTCTGTAAAGACTTCTGTCTCGAATTTCCTACAAGTATACGTAAGAATTTCAAATATATTTGTGAAATTTCGGATTCTCTTAAACTTACTTACCTGCATTTCCTGAGTATTCACTGATATCAATGGCGTAATGACTTGTTAAGTTAAATTTCTGATAAACAGCGAATCGTTTCTGCCCTTTTTGATCTTGGAGATCGAAACGCATTTTGCATCCTTTCAGGCACAAAACGCGTATGTTTTCAAGCCCTAAAATAGGAAAAATAATCACAGTAAAAAAACCAAATCTACTGCAGTTTTTAAATCACTTTTGAATAATGATTTAACATTTTATTGGGAATTTCCATATTTGAAAGTAGTGCGAAATTACATACCAAACCAAAACTCCTCCATTAATTTTCCAAAACCATTTTTATAGCTTTCCCAGTCCAGATTGAAATCTGGCTGAACTGGGCATTTTCCTCTTCTTTGAATCACCTAGAAACTAAATTGAACTATCACTTTCAGTAAATCATGGCCAAAATAAAATTTTTATTTACTTACATTATGGAAAAATGTTTTATAGCTGAATCAATAAACGATTATATATTTCATTGAGAAATTATATTTTTGTCTTCTAAATAACTTACGAGAAGTTTAATACATTTTCTTATATTTCCCATTTAATAAATGCATCCTCTTCCACAATATTGTCACGTAGATACTTTAGTATGGGACTCAATGAAACACCATGAAGTAAAGCTAAACCAATTTATTAACTGAACTCAGAACTGAGAATACAGTAACTGACAAATCTTCTGCTTTTATACAAGCAGAGAGAGTTCCAGAATACTCTTCTGGAGACAGTAAGAAAAGTCCAGAACACTTGTCTGGTAAACTAAAGAAATGTCCAGCATCTTCTGGAACATGAAATAAAGGAAAACATAAAATCAAGTAATTAAGTATTTACATATACTATTAATCGCATTGACTCCAGTGGGATTCGAACCCAGGTCTCTTGATCATGAGACCAGTGCCATGACCATTAGGCCATGGAGATTCGACTGCATTTCTTCAATGCGGCAATATTATACATTATTGTTCCATGTAATATTTTATCATTTGAAATTCAACAATATTCTACAATATTGTACATTTTGTTTAGTATTATACAATATTTTACAATATATGTGTGCTACTACTATCCTTACAGCAATGCGGAGGAGATAGTACAATCGGTAATTATTTTTATCGTGGTTTAATAATGTATATAAAAATACAAATTTATTATTAATTACCATGTACGGAGAAAATTTATCTTCAGTTTTGTAAACCCATTAAGGAACTTTAAATCCTGATTCATGTGAAATGGTCATTACCTTCTGAGCATAGAGATTCTCACATCCCACAATTTACAGGTAACCAACGGAAATAGTTTTCCAAATCTTTCTTGCATTCTGCTTAATAAAAGAGGTGGCCCCTCCTCCTCCTCTCCCGCATCGCATTGCGGACCTTGGATAAGATCGTATTGCCTTGCATGGCTTTCGGGTACATAATTATGAAATACTGATATTTGGTCTAAATTTAGCATTGTTTTTAGTTGAATTTATCGTCCCATGGAAAAGCACCTGGAAATTGAGGATTATTTGCTTCCGATATGGTGGTTGGTTTTAACTACCGTAGGTAGGTACAGAAAAATGTGGGGATCTGGCTTCTCCCATCAATGATGGGACGTAATTCGCCAGGGAAGATTTGTACAGTGGTCTGTGATGGCCGGTGATGACACAGTTCCCTCCAGTGTTGCTGTTGCGGCTGTCCAGTCATTCAGTTTTATTATTTTATTATTTCCGTGCGCCTCGTGACGTTGGTTTGAGTAGCCGGTTTAAGATAGTTGAATTTATATCGTGAACTTTGATAATTTTTGTGCATTTGATCTCTAGCGTGCGGTTAGTAGTACCAGAAAATTGAATTTTTGTTTTGTGAGCGTTTTTTTCTTTTTCTTTTTTCAACTTATTGAAACTAGAATTCGACACAAAATTATGATCATAGTTACAAAATTACTAACCAGATTTCATAAATTTAAATCATTTTATTTTTGTGTCATCGCATTTGCATTCTTGTGTAATTACAGACCGATAGACGATCAACAACGTGACGAATTTGGTTCCAAATCTAATAGTTGTCAACGCTCTAGATGCTAATCTAAATTTTGTTTCTCTACTACTCTATGATTTGCATTTAACGCGTTAACATACATTAGCACAGTTGGATTTCTTCTGAAAAGATTTCTCTCAAACTTTCATCTGTCTAGATCAAAGTGCTTTATTATCCTCTTTATAGACAAACAGAATGATCTAAAGTCAGACGTAATGCAAAAACTATGTTTACCATCCCAGGAAAGTCTGAAATGTGAATGTTCGTCAAAATCTCTAGTTCGCTGTTTTTGACAATTAAAATACTTTCTCTGTACTTTGTATGTGAAGAAGCAAAAAAATGCCATGCTAAAATGTTATTAAAAATGAAATTGAAAATTCTACTTTGAATTTAAAAGTTCAGAGACGGAAACTGATTTTCAGAACTTCAGACTAGCAAATGTTCACAAATGAAATATTTTATAATGATTAAATTTGGAATGAAATTATTACAAGACAAAAAAAAACAGTGCTATGTATTTTTATATGTATGTTATTTATGTTCTAATTATGTATTTAAAATTCCAGAAAATAATTTGATCTGGAAAAATAGTTATCTAATTAAATAAAATTAAAATAAACTAAAATACGTATGATTTTTTTCTATTATTTTAATTATTATTTTATTATTTTTATTATTATTATTATTTATTTAATTATTCTTCTGTTATTTTAAGCAGTTACCGAACTATCTTGAGGACTAATATAGTTCTCGATTTGATGAAATAAATACTTTGTCATTTCAATTACCTAAAACTGGAAGTATATTTTTGAAACATGTCTGTAAGAGAATAAGAATCATTGTGTAAACTCTGGCAGTTCCACGTTTTGATCTTTGCATTGTAGAGTATTTATTCTGTGCACAACATTTTTTACATCTAGAAATTTCAATAAAGTATGCCAGCCTAAAGTCAACTTTGTCGCCAATTATTATAATTATACTAAAAGTGTTTTCAAAGTAAAGGGTGGAGATTACCAATATTCAGAGAAAATTACGTGATGCAGGGTGTATAAGCAAATATGTGGTATAGGATGTATAGACAAATATGTGATACAGGATGTGGCTTTCACGTGTATTAATGTAAGATATTGATATTAAAAGAAATATGTCAGACATATATCGTAATTATTTCACTGTTGATGGCTTTATAAAATCTAAAAACCTATTCTGACATATCACCTAGCTATATTCACTTAAAATCTATAAACGTATTCCACCAGAAGGTATATGCACTTAAAGTCTATAATCGTTTTGTAACAATAACTTTAAGCATAGAAATTTCTAAGAACATTGTCTATAAACAAAATGCAGAATGAGCCAAACAAATCTTTAGTGATATTCTTCTAAGTTATTAACATTGCTATTATTTTATTGCGTTTTCTGGTTTAATTTCTGACATCGGACTTGATATTATCCAACTGAATGTTTTGTTTTCTAAATGTTCCTCCAGATTGAAAAATATTTTCATTAAATAACAAATTACTGTGTATTTGTGTTTGCCTGTAGGAGATTCTTTTATCTAATTTTTGAATTTTGTATTTGAGAAATCGGTCATATCTAAAGTGGGAGGTACCAATCCTCCGAAATTCCGAATTTTGTCCATGCTGGTGAGTTTATCAAATTTTTGAATTTTTGTTTGAGAAACTGGAAAGATTCAAACATTTAAGAACCAATTCTTTACAAAATTCGGAATTTCATCCATGTGTTGATCTAATTTTTGAATTTTGTATTTGGCAAATTGGAAATATTCAAACTAGCAAGAACATAATATACGGAATTCGGTCCAAGCCTCTGTGTTTACCTAATTTCTGAATATTGTTTTTCAGAAATTGGAAATATTCAGAGCTGAAAGAACCAGTTCATTGAAATTCAGCTTAATTTCTGAATTTTGTATTTGAGAACTTGGAAATATTCAAAAGACGAAGAAAAATTCTTCAAAATACAGAATTTAAGTATTTCCTGACTCCGAGCTCGCGAAAACCGAAGTATTATATATTTCTATGTATGATGGATATAATTGTTGTTTAGCTGAGTTATATTAACGTCCTGTTTCAAAGCAACGCTAGGGCTATTTTGAGATGGACCTCGTAATTTTGAACTACTGTGAGATGATGAGGACGACACCTGAGCTGTCACCCCCCCCTCTCCACGGTACACCGCACCAACTGGAGGACGTTTGCCCGGACGGATTTAACGCGCATCAGACCTGCTTAAACGACGGTTCTTCGATGGTACCTTCCGGTTCCGAAGCCGAGACCTTATCACCAAGCCACAGCGGGCAGATATAATTATTGATACGTATCTAAAATAGTAGAAATATTAAATATCAGGTGATTTTATATTTTAACTGCATAGAAAAAAGAAGGCGATTTTGGCGTCTAACAATTCTTTCGTATAAAGATTAAATTCTGAATAAGCCAACATATTACATTAAAACGTCAATCAGTTTCAAGACATCTATAAGATCTGGAATTTATTGATCAATAGTTATTAAATTATTAATTAAATCCTCCATTAAATACAATAATAATTATATATGGGTCATAAAGCAAAACCAGAAATTAAATTATGAATGGATTGATCCGTGATTATAGCTGCAATATTTCTTGTAATTTATCTATACAATGATTTATCAATCACATACGTAGAGGAGGATGTTTTATATTTTTCTTACGGATTTTATAGCTTAGGATCTTAATGATGATATAGCTTTTATACCTTACAGATATTAATAAAATATAAATGGTGAATTTGACTGTAAGTAAAATTACCGTCCATCCTCCACCTTCTGTGTCCATATCGCAATACACCTTCAGTGGTTTGTCCATTGGGAAATACCTTGGCCAAATTGTATAGACTCCGCTTTTAATGCGCCCAGTTGCGAAAATTTCAGAGCAGTCGCTGAGCCTTTCCTCTTCTATGTCATCCTGATCATCATCTGCTACAGGCGTAGAACCTAAAAACAACATTATAACTTAAAAGCCCCGTTAAAGCTCGAAATCCGTTAATGCGCAGATTACCTAGCTAATCTGCAGAATAACTGATTTGCTCCGTTAAAATGTGGATTTGGGAGTTGTCCACATTTTAACAAGGTAATCTGCCCATAGCGGCTTTCGTATCGTTGAAGTGCAAAAGTTTGTTTTTCTCATTTCCTTTCCCAACTCTTTTCCCATCTCCCTCCACTTTTAGTTCACAGAGAAAATATTAACAATTTCAATTGTAAAACATCCAAACGTCGATGAAGGTGTCACATTGAAAATTAAAGTACCCCACGTAGATAGCGAAAAGCTGCGATATTATCTATGATTCTTAATGAAACAGAGAATGGGTTTTATAAATTTGGTACTAAAATGGGTACTTTAAAACAATTGTATGCGAAATATGAATTCAGTTTTTGCAAAGAGAGATTTTTAATGAAAGAAGATGTCCCTGCTATAGAAATATCCTTGCATCAAACAGCACTAAAACTAACAATTAATAAATTAAATTAAATGTACCACAAATAAGTGTTTGCAATTCAAGGTGTTACCAATCTTTAGATTATACTATTAAGTAAACATAGTTTTATTATGTGTTTCGCAAATTGATTTCCTTAATTGTAAATAAATGTTAAACCGTTTGATTCTTTGTATTATAGATTTTCAATTGGCTAATGATCGACTTTATCAACTAATTTGATGTTTGTTTGATTGTATTAATATGATTCTTCAGATATCAAAAAATAAATAAATAGCATTATGCTAATTTCCTTACTTGCAATAATATTTTTAACAGTTTGGTTCTTTGTATTGAAGTTTTCCAATTGATTGTTGATTGATTCCATCAACTAATGAGAAGATTGTTCGATTGTATTAACTTGATTCTTTAGATATAAAAAATAAATGAACAACATTTAATTTAAGCATACAGAAACGTTACTATTGTGCAGCAAAGATATTATTTTCATTTTAATGAATATTTGGTAGGTAATGTGCAGATTACCTAGGTGATTTGAGAAATGAAATAATTTTCCGCACTTTAACGGATTACCTTACTTAATGCGCAGATTAGTTGTCTAAACCACATATAAAAGCCCTCCTCCGGAAAGACATGCTTGAGGAATGGCAAGGATATTGGAGCAATGGTGTCACTGGCAGAAAATTTTTTAACATCCTGCCTTCAGTCAACCTTAATCCCACTAACTGGAACAGAGAGGAAATTATTTTCTTCTCAGAACACGGCCCTTTTCCTGCCTACCTCAAAAGGTTCAATCTGTCTGCGAGTGACCAGTGCAGTTGTGGTGGAATAGGCACCGCACTTCATTATGCTACGGAATGCATCCTTACAATCTCCTGGCATATGAAAAAACCATCACCAAGCCATGAACAGGAATGGCTGAAAAGAATCGCCGGCAACTTCCTTTCCAGGCAAAAAATCCACAGTATAATCAAATTTATAATTGAAAACAGAGACCTATTCTTGCCTCCATAGCTGTCAACATCAAGTCTCACACCAAAAAAGACTAAGGGAAAAAAACAAGCACAGCAGTCTCCTGTCACACATTTCAATCAAACAGAGATTCTCTTCATTTCCATTTCTCAAATTATTTTCATCTGATTTTTTTTAACTGCATTATGATCTACTATATCATAAAATATAAGTGAACACATATTATATGTATATTTTTACACATTCTATCTCTCAGCATTATATTTCTAAGTTCATTACTACAAGTTATATTTCTAAGTTGAAAAATTATGTAAACGGTCTCATCTCAATATAATTTCTTATACAATTGTAAATTTTGTAAAAAGTTATTTTTGTTTCGTTTTCCTACTGTAAATATTTTGTTAATTAAATAAAATTCCAGTAACATGCCCACCAAACCGTTCAGTGACCAGAATGGTCACGGATACGGGGGTATGAGACGGCGTTCTGTCTAATCTGCAGATATACTCATTTCTGCAGTTTAGCGGTAACATATACATTTTATAAGTACAGGAAAAACCATCTCACAAAACATGAGAAAATAATTTCTCGACATCACAAGAAAATTCAATATATTTCATTACAATAAAAAGCGTTTTATTTCTTAAGCAAAACAAAAATCGATATTGAGTGTAAGAAAATTATAGAAAAAATTGATTGCAAACGTCCAATTTTTGAAATTGACATTTTGATAATCGTTCTAGTCTTAGGCATAACTGCTCTAAAAACACATTTTTGCAATTATATCTACATTTGAATAAAATAACTAAACATGGCGCGGAAACAATATGGCACATCATTTTACAAGCAGATACGTAGAACTATAATGAAATTTTCGAATCAATCAAGAAACAGTTCGGAAGAGAGTAAGCAGGTAACATAGCAATTGATAAAAGAATACAGTGGACAGTTTTAAAGTGGTAATCCTCCCCCCCCCATAGTTAATCTCTTATATTTAAAACAAATCGCAAAACATTGTGGATTTTTCTGTTCTTTTCTGATCTTTCTATTCTGATTCTTTTTGTAAGAAAAACTATTTATATTTATAAATCAATAAATATCAGCACCGACTTTATTTTTTTGTACTTCCCATGGGTACATATATTCAAATTCTTGAAATGCGAAAAAAATGAAATTTCTAGTTTTCTCTCCATGCAGAAAAGCTTTCATTAATATAACAATGAAGATAACTAAATATTATTTTGACTAAAGGAAATTTTTATAGAATTTTACTATTGTTCAAAAGATATAAAATTCACTCAAAATTTTTAAAGTTTTAGGATTGGTATTTTTCATTTCATCTTTAAGGATACAAGTGCATAATTAGAAGTTTTGAGGTTTAATTCGTTTCAATACACTTCTTTATTTTTTTCCAAATTGATTTTTATTTTCGAATAACCTACAATTTTTATAGAAAGAATATAAAATATATTCGATGGGCAACGTATTAATTTCTATAATTTCAAATTCTTTTAAAATAACTGATCAACATTTCCTGGCATAAATAGAGAAAGAACTGTTTGACAAACTTGATCTGAGAAGCAGCGAAATGTTTCACTTCATCATCATCTTGATAATGAAAATGTATTTGGTATCACGGTAGACATTTATATTTCCATTATCTAAAACAAGGAAAAATAATGGACACGTGTATCAAATATTAGGATATTTTTGTAATGGGTTTTTCAGTAAAAATTTAAAATGGGGGCAGAATTGCACATTTAACCAAAATTTCTGTATCCTGTTTTCGAAGCAATTCTTATAGCTTTCCCATCCTTAGGGAAATCATGTTGAAAAATGAATTTTCTTCTTTTTTGAGTCACCTAGAAAAAGAGAATAAAACTTGGTCATCATAATAAAATGGAAACAGAAAATTCTATTTGGAATTTAATATTTTTTACATCTATAAAAAGCACGTGGGTGAAACATTTGATGAAACATCAAAATAGTCCTAAGAGAAATAAAGGGTAGTGATGCATATTGTACTATATAGGAATCTCCAAATAAAATTTAAATTGAACAAAAAATGTATGAAATTAAAATTGTTATTTTTTTTATTTGATTTTTTTTTGTGCAATAATGCTTTTGGATATGATTGAAATAAAATTTTAACATTTTAACTAATTCAAAACCTAGAATATTTTTTTAAAAAAAATCATTCCTTGATGAGCATTTACTCCTCAAGATGTAAATATTAGCAAAGTTTTTCTGCTCAAAATTAAGCTTTTTTTTAATCTCGCATTTTACAGTAAATATTTCCACTTATATTTATTTATTATCTTTATATTTAACCCTTTCTAGGGCCGTCGGAAGTATGCTTCCCACCAAATTTATCAATCTTTGTATGAAATTATGTAGGTTGGCATAAGTTCTGACAAATTTTTTTAGTAAGTCAGAAACTTAGATGCTCCAGTTCTTTATCTCACACAAAATGATGTGTCCTGATTTGTTACTTAATTATTAATTAACCAACTTAATTAATTATTCAAATTAAACTTATCTAATAAGGTAAATGAATCCCTTTTCTTATTCTAATTTCAAGCCTAAAAATATTTTAACATAATATGACTAGAAAAAAATAGCCCTTTAAAGGGTTAAACTTGTTTATGAAAAATAATTCCCTTCTCGTCAAGCTCTAAAATGGTATTTCAAAAGATTGGCTTAAATTTATATTAAAATGAAAACAAATGTCTAAATTTCAGTTTTTTTGAGTAAATGATTCTGGCCTGATTAAATTATCAAAGTATTTGACAACTCATTATAGAAATCTTTAAAAAACTTTTAAAAGTCTTTATGATTTTTTTTTCCTTTCAGTTTAATAAATTCTTTATTTAAATATAAAAACTAAAAAAATTAATTTTCACCCTCATCATCGCTCAATTTGTAATATGTTAAGGGGCAAATTTTGAGGCCTGTTTTTAAAGTGAACTTAATAACTTAAATCAATAAAATTGCTATGATGTGTTTTTACTTTTCATATATAAAGAGAAAGTATTGTAATCGTCATAACATTCAAGGTCTAGATTTTGACGAATCTCCGCGTTCCATCAAATTGGAGTTCGAAAGACTCATTTTTTTGTAGTTAAGTCTGTCTGTCCATGAACACGATAACTCATAAATAATTTTAGTTAAATATTTGAAATTTGTTATATTAGCTTTAGAATATATCAATAGTATATTTACAGTATATTATCTTCAGTATAACTCCATTTAGAGGATATCTATTTGCTCGGTTGTTTGAATTCAAGTTAACATAATAACTGCAAAATGAATTTGAGCTAGATAGATAAAATTTGGTACACAGATTTAACCTCTAAAGTCTAAGTATGCATATGATTTGAGACCATAACCATCAAGGAATTCAATGTCAATCAATCTGTATTTTCACAAGCATGTTAACGCTATACATTAAAAACAACATTTCTTTTACATATAAAATCTGTTATGTGAGAGCAACTGTGGTTCTATGTCAAATTTTGGTTTTAATTAGTCAGAAGTAGGCGTACAAAAAACGCGTTCTTTTTTCTGATACTTCTGTATCAACCATATTTCAACATTTTCGCATCTAATTAACTCGTTCTTACTTTTAATTAGCCTGTTAATAATGCTATAAATAAATTTAATAATGCACAAATACATTTATTCGTGAGTATATGAAAGTTTTGTGGTAACTATTCCCGCTTGTATACCATGTCAAAGTACATTTCCGAATGGATTGATAAATGAAATTCAGCATATGGCTTTGAAATTGAAATGGTGAGTTTATATAAAATTTAGAATCAATTCTGTCAATACGCTAACTGAATGCGACCTGGATAAAAATTTAAAATATTATGAGCATACAAAACTGCTAACAAAATTGAAATATATACATCTATAGCAAATATTACTATCTCCTGATCATTCAGAATTTGTTATGTTCGAAATGTACATTCAGATAACAAGTTGGAGGTCCCGATAAAAATCACCTCTTTTGTAATGATGCTGTGGTTCAATTGACCCATTGAAAATATATCAACTCTTAGTTTGTCCATGTCTTACCTTTCTTACTCAGTTTGTTCTTTTTTCCTCTTATATCCATCCACACAAAGAAGTCGTATGATTTACGCCCTCTGGTGTAAAAGTTAATATCTATCGGTAGGTAATTCATTCTTACATGAATTTGATAATTGAACAACTGTTTTCCGAATGGACTTTCCATCTGATGGACAATGCTTAAGATACTATTCGGCATCAATACTGTCGATACTGCTACGCCCAGTGGTGGTGGGGTGGTCGGCTGTACGCAAGAAATAGGACTTTCCATCTGATTGAAAATATTAAAATCTGTATCAAATTTGGGAGTAATCGGTAGGAATTTACTTTCTCAAAATTCATTCTTTTTTCTGAAAATAATTTTAATATACACGAAATTAAAAACAAAAAAAAAACTTCATATGATTAAATGAATATATGAATTGTAATGATCTATAATTTCAATTAGATAATGATGCGCAAGTTTATGAAAAATTCTTCAACTGTACTCTAAGCATAAGAATCTGAATAAATTTTTAATGGTTTCAGTCAAGTCAAACCTCTCTTCTTTTCTAAGAAAGCTACCTTGCTTGGTGTATTGCCCGGTGTATATATTATAGTCAGGAAAGCCGAATTTGCAAGCACTGAAAAAGTAAAATGTTTTTTTTTTTTAAATGAATAGAAAATCGAAAAAGTATAGTTTTTATATCATTTTATAGGAATGCATTTTTAAAGAATTTCATTTTTATACATTTCAAAATTTCCACACACAACAAAGTGTAAAACAACTTTTGTAAATTACAATTCGGTGATACTAAATCATTTTTTTTTTCTTTTAATATCGATCTTCTTTTAATTCCCTTTTTGAATTATTTACAAAGTTTCTGTTTTTAAATATTTTTAATTTCAAGAGCTGTTTAGTTATAAATATTTTATTTTATTTTAATTCAATAATAAAACCTTGCATTTTAGCAACTTTTCATTTTTAATACGACGACTTTCATTTTAGGTTGAGAAAAAACTCATAAATTTATGTAATATTTTTTTTTAAAAAATCTTAATTGAAATCTTAATTAAGTCTACTATTTTGAGATGTCATATTCTTAAAATATTGTATTATTATCGGAAAAAAGCTGAAAAAATTTGCAGTTTCAGCTGTTTATGTAATATATATATATATATATATATATATATATATATATATATATATATATTATTTGTTGTGAAGCATGATGCAGTTTGAAGACAATGAAGATACTTTATCTTTTTAAATTCTTTTTAATCCATCGAAAAAGCATAATTATTTACAAGCAGAGACGCGGACAAGACGTCCGCCACAGAGCAGTACAATAAGCCGAAGTGGGGAAGAAGGGCCGAAATAAATTATCCCTCGCCTTATATAACCTTAGATTTTGATAGGGAAAATATTTCTTCACAGTGCCAATATATTAATAAGATTCTGATAGGGATTTCTGACGCATGTCGATCACATGTAAGGGAAACACAGGGATCTTTTAAGAAAGAATGTGCTTACTGGACATTTTTACCCCTCACGCCGAGCGTGTGAAAATATCTCGGTGTTTAGCTGACTAAGCAATTTTATGAAGCTTCTCTTGAATTAATTAAGTAGAAAAGTGGAATTGGATCACGAAATAAGAAAATATTTTTAGAATGAAGTTACTATGGGCTAAATTAAGATAAAATGTTGGAAATTAATTAAGTTGAAATTAAAGTTTAAAATATCATTACATATATATATATATATATATATATATATATATATATATATATATATATATATATATATATATATATATATATATATATATATATTAATTAGTTTTATTTTTATATGCATGAAAGTATATGTACATATGCATTTTACGCATATCAAGTAAATAAAAAGTTGTGAAATAAGTTTTACTGAAGAGATTGAAATAGACTTAGTTAATTTCACAACAGAAAATACATTGTAATGATTTGAGTAAGAATATTTCATAAAAAAAAATCATAACAATCGTTTTCTGATCACTATAGCTTTACAGAAAATATTCTTCAGTTTATTTTAAATCTGTCTTGAATGATTTTTTGATAAAATTGCTTTATGTGTAATTGAGAGTTATAGAAAATATTCTTATATTATAAATCCATCTTGGATAATTTTAAAAAATTTGTATCACATAGCAAAACTCATTATTATGAATTTTTCAATGCATTTCTTTGAAAGATCATAAGCATAAGTAAAGGAAAATTAATTCAATCAATTGTATTGCCGTAAAACTCGACAATTCATGTGACAGAATGACAAGCAAGATCAGCGAATTTAAAATTTGTTTACAATTCATTATAATTTTAATAAAAATTTGCATTTGCTTTACATTTTAGTTTATTTAAGAAATTGAATTCAAAGCCTATTTTAAATGTCTTTAAAAATAATTCAGACAGGGAAATAAACCGGGATCAAAGATCAAAATTTAAGAAATGTATAAATTTGATGCATTTATGAAAAGTAGGTAAATTATTATAAAAAAATTATTGTAAAATTATTAAATTTGTAAAAAAAGTATGAACTAAATTTGAATAAACTTTAAATTTGGTCAAAATAATTTAATGAAAACCTATGGGTTTACAATTTTATTTTCATGTTTATTCTTCTCGATGAAATGATTATTTTGTGGGGTATTTTTGCACTAATAAAATGTTATTTTTATTGTTCAGGTTGTCGAATTTATTTCAGAACCATCGTTTATAGCAAAACATACCATTAAACATTCATGTCACATATATTGAAAAAAAAACCCTGAATAGTTCCTTATGTTAAGTTTACAATCAATTCTTTTAAATAAATCCCCTGGAATTTAAAATACAAAAATTAAAACACTTTGAAACATCAAATAATTTAAACCGCGTGAAATTAATCTTAAAATAAAAGGTAATAATTAAGATAAATAAAGGTACGAATCTCAAATACTTTTAAACATCAAATAATTTAAACCACATGAAATCAATCTTAAAGTAAAAAATAAAGACCCATTTTAAAATAAAAGGTAACATCTTGAAGAAAAACAGATAACTTACATGTTTCCAGAAGGCACCACACGCGATGAACTGCAGATTACGTATGACTTTTAAGTGACGATTTCATTTATATCTCCAGATAACGTTATGTCTTACGTCTACACTGATAACACTATCTGTGATAAATTTCAGAATCTCTTCTCCTGAAGTATTTGAATCCTACAAACATGTGCTGATAAGCTGTAGTTATCAGTAATATTGAATAATGCCCTCGTTCTTTGTTGTGCAGGTATCTTCTTTTTAAATATGAAATAGTCTGGCGGCGTTTAGTATTTTTAAAAGTTACTATTGGATTCAATTGTATCGAGTATATTGTGCGCCAAGGGAAATGCTTCTATTTGGAAATATTGGATTTGAATGGAATTTATTTCCTGGGAATTGATAACACCGAGACGATTTTCATTCCTTATTATTTGGAAAAAACAAATATGCGGGAATTTTTCATACTGCGACTAATTTTTGATATTATTCACATAATGAATATTTTTTATGTAACTTATTTATAAAGTCATGAAAAAATAATACACGATTTAAAATTTTTCACAATGGTATTGAAAAAAAAAAATGTATTAAGTACTGACATCTTTTTTCAGATAAAATCATTCTTTCTCTTACCTTTTTTTATAATTCGGAAATATATATATTGTGTATAAATATTTATTGAAATATACAGAACTGTGTAAAATAAGAATGCATGCAAAAATGTCACTGAAACTAATCCATTTCATAAAAATGAAATAAATTAGTTTTGCAAAAATAATGAAATTTAATATTTAATTGAGTTATTTTAACATTCCAGTTTTAAAGCCACATTACGGATAATTTGCGACGACAGCGATTAACCCTTATATGCATAACGATGTAGATCTGCATCGTATGTTTAAAACATCATATAGCTTTGTATAGTATTTTTTTCAATTTTAAATTTATCAAAAATATTTTATTGTTTCCGAATGCAATTAGAATCTTTAACAGCCTACTCCTTATCTGTGACAATTTTCATTGTTGGAGCTCTATCTGAGTATAATTTCACTTAGGCGGATACTACGAATGACTATTATTTATATCAAAAGTGATAAAAACATATAACAAAAATTTTCAGATACAAACAAGGAAAGTGTAAAGAATAATATTTATATTTTTGTATATACTGATAAATCAAAAAAATGTATCTACATTTTTTATGTAATAATGTATCGATATGCAAAATCGGTTATACATAAGTTCACTAAACTTGAAGGGTCAGCACATTTGTTGCTGTCTATGAATGTATGTCAGGACGGTTTTGGTCACTGGCCTATATTTTCAAATTGATTTAGGTGCAAAATTCCACCATGTAAGGGTACCACGCAGTGGCCATGTAACAAATGCAATGTACCATTATGATTAAATGTTAAAAATAATTGTTCCGTGAATTTTGATGTTATTTATGAAATGAGAGGTTTTACTTTTGTTGGAAATATATTATATTGTTTTACACAGTAAATTTGTAGAGCTAAAGGAATGAATGCTCATGATAATGTAGAAATATATCATTTCGTTTTCTGAAAATTAAAAAAATATATATATATATTACGTGGTTTCTTTTTATAATTTTTCCAGTACCTAAACCCATTTTCCGGTTAATTTCACGTTTTTTTTAAAGATACAAATTCCTGCATTTAAAAGTATGAGGATATATGAGTTGGTACTCCCTCTCCAAACCTCAAATTCCGTACTTTGATAGCTAAATAACCTATAACTTAGTGTTTTGCTTCAGTCAATGGAATAAAATTTGAACTACAGATTATTGAGATGATGCTCTTTACTTTTATTAAATAAAAAAATAGAACAAAAAGATGCCGTTGTATTAGAATAAAGCCATTTAATATGGTTTATAATTGTTAAATAAAGTAAAATTAAATATTGCTTTATATGTATGTCCTCCTTCATTTCTAACAAAATGCTCTAATCGGAGAACCATATTTTCTATAGATGACCAGAGTGAGTCAGCCGGAATATTAAGGATATGGCGCCGAATATAGCGCTTCAGTTCCGGTAAAGATGATGGTCTTTGACGGTAGATATTGTCCTTCAAATAACTCCACAACCAAAAGTCGCAAGGGGTGTTGTTGTCCGCCGAGCGAGAAGGCAATGCTGTTGGCAAATGACGGTTGATAACTCGTACTTCTGTGAAATGCTGTATTAACAACCGCTTTACACGACGATCAATATGAGGTGGTGCACCATCCTGCATGAAAATAATGCCTTGAAAGCATCCACGCCGTAGAAGAGTTGGCATTACAAAATAAATGAACATATCATGGTACCGTTGTCCTGTAACGAAACATGTTTGGATTCCCTTTGAAGTTATCTCTTTAAAGAAATACGATCCAATGATAAAGGTAGCTGTAAAACCACACCATACTGTCACTTTCTCAGGAAGCAAGGATTGTTCCTGGATAACGTGAGGGGTTCCTCTGCCCAAATTCGATAGCTGTGGGTGTTAACTTGCCCATTTAGGCAAAAGTGGCCCTCATCACTCCACAGAATGTTGAAAGTTGTGTCAACCAACATTCAAACGAGGAACTGAAGTTCAAAATCTTTACAGGCCTCTAAGTCCCCGTCCTGCAACAGGTACACAGACTTGATTTTGTATGGATAAAAATGCAAAATCTGCCTCACTGATTTTTCATACAGTTGAATACGGCATATCCAGAACAAGGAAAACAACTTTTAAACTCATACTGCAATTTGCTCGGCGGCTGTTTGCTGGCTTCAGCGAGCACAGTCGCAACATTTTCGATGCTGGAAAACAGATTTTTTTTTTCATCCTCTACCTGAAAGAATGCCAAGTTGTCCAGTTGTTTCAAATTTCTGCACCATCTTGCGTAGGGCACCTGGAAATATTGGACCTCTTCGTATGTGCTTCATACGACGAAACTCCTTTAGAGCTGCAACGGAGGTTTGTTGGTTCTAGTAAAACAATTTCACCAATAACGCTTTTTCTTGCAATGTAAGCATGACGAACAGAGACGAAACTGATGTTCATGCAGAATCTGCCTTCTTTTTTTACAAAAAAAAAAATGTTAATAGGCTTGCGCTGTAACGCAAATTATGTTTCACATTTCCAATATATGCAAATAAATGCCATTTGTGTTACAACGCCATCTATTGTTAAATTTGTATACTATTTTTTTTTAAATTAATAAATGTAAAGCGTATCCTCTCAATAATCTGCAGTTCAAATTTTATTTTATTTGGATCAATCGAATGCATTTTGAAGCTTTCTGAAATGGGTAACTGCAGCAGCGTAATTAAAAATTTCACAGACTGTCCTTTGTAAATTTTTGAAAAGTCATTAGCCTTTTTTTTGTAAGTAAGACCAAGCAATAAATGTTAATAATTTAAAAGAACGCTCTAATGAATGCCGAAATGAGTCTAGCTCCAAATATTTTGAAACGCGGAGTGCAGCATCTTTCAAGAAATTTTAGAAAACTGTGTAAATATGAGGAACATGAAAATGAACTATGGTACGAATTTACCATAAGTTAAGCTGGTTCATTTCAATTTTTTAATAAGCGGACTGTATTCTTTTAAAAATCAAACGGCAATTCGAAAGCCAACTTTTTATTTCATCGAGGTGCAACGACCCCGCAACGAACTCCTCAGTACGAAACTGTTTTTGAAACTGATCCCATGTCAGCAGGGTTACAATAATTTTATCGCTGAAGCCAAGTCAGCGTAGGTTTGCTACATTCCTTACAAGCGCCAACAAGGCGGTAACAAACTATTAAAGAATAATTTTCAGCAAGCGATAGTTAATAAATATTTTTAATTGAGATTTTTGAAATAAATTTTAGAGAAGCTTGCGGTAAATGTTTTTATTCTTCTCCTTTAAAATTATAAAAAAATATATTTTGTTTTTCTGGCCAAATGTCTATGTTACGATGCTAAAAAAATTCTCTAAATCTAAGAATGCAAGATTTTTAAAATTTTCTTTCACAAAAAAAATATATTTGTATTTTGAACAATTGCATATAATTTAAGAAAATTATTTTTAAAAAAAATGTAACTATTTTCTAGTAATTCTTTTTAAAAAATTAGAACGCGCCCCATGTCTGCATTGTGATTTAAATAATATACCATCGACACAAATCACATTATAACAATTCTAAAATGGAAATAAAACCCAGTTTTTTACCAATATATATTTTACGATGCTGAAAATATTTTTATAGTTATTTTAACAGTAGATATATTTTCACAAAAGCCATCTTGGTATTTTTCTACATTTCCAGTTTAAATCTAATTCTAGTACCGTTCTTGTCAACCTATCGTTTCAACAATTGTTTAATAAGAAGAATTTTAAAGAGCATTTCCAAACACTCATTGTTGCCCTTAGAAACAGACAAGTGAAACTTATAAATAGAAATAAAATTATGTAGCGAAACAGCTACACGGTTCACTTGGGGTTGAATGACTGTATTAAACTTTAGCTACTGTATAGTATAGATCTTGTAGCCAAACAGCTACACGATCCACTGTAGGATTAAAGAATTATAGAAAGCTATAACTACTGTATAAATTAGGTCTTGCCATTTATTAGGAAAAAAAGGAAGCATGAGAACTTCAATTCTCGTATAGCCAAAAAAAAAATACACGATTCACTGTAGAGAAAAATGATTTTATTAAACTATAGCTACTGTATATACTAGGTCATAATGTTCATTCGTTGAAGAGGTAATATGAGAACTTAATTCCAGACTAAAGACTGAGAGCAAAGTATCACAAGAAAAAAAGGGAAATGAAAAGACGTGCACTTTAAAAGATGGCACATGGACTGATCACTGTCAGAGTAGCAAAGTTTTATCACTATACGAGACATCAACTGAGAAAAGCTAATTATCTTAGGATATGGATTTTTCTGATTTAATCACTAAATATCGAACGAAAGATCGATCTATGTGTATTCACAAAAAATGTTCGTTACTTTTTCAAAGAGATAAAACGTCCGTAACTTTCAATCTGTATTTATTGCTTATACTTATTATAGAAGACTTTTTCACAGAGGATTGCTCTGAATTTTTCCTAATAATAATGTTTATTTTAATAACGAAATAATAATACTTAAATCTCTTCTTAAAGGCTCTTTAAACTATAGAATATTATTTCAGATATAAAGGCTGTTGTAAAAAATGTAACTGGAGAAAATGCTTCCTTATCACTTTTATATATGCGTATAATAAAATTGTCCGATTACGCATTTTATAATCGTTTACTCGTTTTCACCAAGTCACCATTTTATTGTTTTTGACTAAGAGTTTTAATTTCAGTTTTGTTTCTGCTATATAAATATTTTTATCTTTGATTTCTTAATACGTATCTCATCAATCATTAAAAAAAATATTATTTATTTTTCAATAAATTTTTATTTCTATAAAGCCAGGTATGTACATAAAACCTAAAGCTTGTCAAGCTTTTATAAGTCTAATTGAAAAAAATTGTCCCGGCAAAATAGTCCAATGGTACAATTTACGAATTTTCAACCGGCGTCCTGGCAAAGGGGTCGCGCTTCTTCCCGTGATCTGGGCGTCCTGGGTTCGAGTTCCGGTTCGGGCATGGATGTTCTTCATCTGTTCTATCTGTGAGATATGTGAATGAGGCCCACTGTAAAAAGGGGTTGTGCAAGCGAATGTGTTGAGTGGGTAGATAAGCCGTAGTCTTGGCCCTTGTTGGCAGTACTAAAACAAGAGACGCTCGCTGGACTTAAAATCGCTGACTTTAAGTCCAGCTGATCTTTGGCACGAATTTAACATTTTTACTGATTCTATCGTGTCATCCTTGACTTGTTATATAGCGATTAATCCCTGGTAAGTAATATTCGAAAACCGAATTTGTTTTGTAGATACATTTTTCAACCGCTTGAAATAAAAATTTCACCCAAAACTACACTTATAGACCAAAATGCCATATGCCAAATTTGATATCTTTAAGTCATTAAGACCTTCAGTTATTGCGTTTATGTATTTTTAAAAGTACAGACCGACTGACATAATCCCTTATTGGATTTGGCTCAAAATTAATAGGTGTCTAGACTAGAGATGTTAATTCTGAGCTTCGAATTTTGTCTCTTCGTTTTGTAATTATCGTGTTAAATTATATTCGAACATCCGAATGGACAGATTTTCTCCGAAAGGATATAGCTAAAAAATTGTTAGAAATCTACAAATTTGGTATAAAGACAGCATACCAAATTTTCTTCGTCTGTGATAAAGCATTTTTGAGTTATCTTTGCCACAAATAGACAGACGAATATTTTTTAAAAGGGTATTTTTCCAACACAGGCAAGCCTAAAACGTGGAGATTCGTCGAAATCTCGATTTAAATTTCTGGGAGGGATTATTATACTATTTGTATGCAAATATATGGAAAAGTAAAATCTATATATTTATTCATTTTGGTATCTATTTTTAGGAGATATTTTCTTTGCCGGTTTCATGGATTTTCTTATGACAGCCCATTAGTTTTCAAACTTTAAAAAATCGTTATGAATCTGTTGAACATCCAGTCCTGTGTAAGATGATTCCCTTACTACTAAATATGCAATTGCTTTGCTTCTTCGAAACTGAAACGAGCTCGGACTATCATCACTAAATAGCTGACAGGAGCGTTAATTAACAATCAAGGCCATTATCAATTTCTTCTTAAATAAGAAAATGATGTAAAATAATTATTTCATGATTCACAAACAGGATGATTCATTTTTAAATATTTATTGTATGATCAAACACATGGAATCTGTATGCCTATTTTCTGCTATTATTTAACCGTCTTCCGCCATTCCATATTCGTTTTGCTTTTTCGAAATGGAACATAACTTGTAAACATAAAAGGTTTGAACTTTCACACGAATGGAAGCATGAATGCCTATTTTCTGCTATTATTTAACCGTCTTCCGCCATTCCATATTCGTTTTGCTTTTTCGAAATGGAACATAACTTGTAAACATAAAAGGTTTGAACTTTCACACGAATGGAAGCATGAATGCCTATTTTCTGCTATTATTTAACCGTCTTCCGCCATTCCATATTCTTTTTGCTTTTTCGAAATGGAACATAACTTGTAAACATAAAAGGTTTGAACTTTCACACGAATGGAAGCATGAATTTATATACAGCCTGTTGCTATCAGCGATAGACGAAGATCGAACTCGTAACTTTAGGATTCGTAGCCGAGTGATATATAAGCGTTTATAAAGCGTCACCACATTACTCAGTTATTGCATGCGCATATTAAACATTGCGCTTCTTTACTTCGGAATAGAAGCAAGTAAAGGAATTGTGTGATGAAAATAACTTTATTTTAACAAACGTAAAAGCGCTCCTTTGATGGGTGCGATTAAATAACAAAGGTTTTATGTTTACGACAAAAAAATGATATAAATTTTACTCAAATTGACTTTGGAAAATTGATTAAAATTATCAGAAACGCTGAATGGAGATGATACTAAAGTTATTATTTTTTTTAATTTTAAGATTAAATAAATATAATTTTTTTGTGTTGTTACGTTTTAAAAATTCAACGAAAAAAAAATAACTAACACGTTCTAATCCCTATTTTGTCTGAGACATGAAATTTTTTAATAGCATTTTCTTTCCATCTGGATGCTTTTTCAACTTTCATTCGAATTCAACAAGCGGTAGTTTATTCAATTGAATTTATTCAATTGAACAAACAGACATTCAATGCTGTATATTTATGTAAGAATAAGCTTAGGAAAAAAGCGCGTTGAATGGGATATTATGAAATTATTCTTTGATTTTCGATTTAGGCTATTTTTATAATAAACCGTTTTATTAAATTTATAACATGTCACATAGACTCAATAGTATGGATCTATATATTTAAATAATCTTTTCCTTATAAATAAATAATAAAATCCAGCTATAACAAGAAAAGTCGGTTTACTTTTGGAGATATATCGCGATTTTTCATCGTTAAAAATGATGTAGAACTCATAGTAAGTTTCCTAAGTCTCTTCTCTAAGTTTTCCTTTTATTGAGATCAGATAAATTCCTGGATAGGATTTTAAATGTTTTTTAATTGTTCTTTTCTGATTTTAAACGTTTTAAAATCAGATTTTTAAAACTTTGAAATTCTTTGAATCAATAGATGAAAATAGATTTCATGAAAAGAAAATAAATTTAAATTATTTTATTTTATTTTTAAAAGTTGTTTCAACCTTACTTTCTGTTATATTTCGCTCCATGAGTCTTCTTAAGATTTTCTGATTGGAACTGTTGAGAAAGTAGACGATTCTTTTTTTTTTCTTTATCATTGCTCTATTGCAAAGACTGCGTCCTTTTATTCAGTGCAAATGAGACAATAAAAGTTCTTCTAATTAATGTATCAGACTAGCTTCGGACGAAATTTTTAAAAAAGTATATAAATTTTATATTAATATGATTTTTTCATGAATATAAGTATAAAATGATGAATAAATGTTAAATGATTTAAATAAATATGTAGCTCTTAAAGGAAAAGCATATTTTGATGCAAATTTTAGCACTTATTTATAAAAACTAGAATTGTTCAAGAGAGAAAAAAAATATTGAAATTTTTTATTTTTCTTTGTAATATTACATGCGCAAAATAATTAGAGTGTAATTCACTATTATGTAAAAATTATATTCAAAAATAAAATTTGTGCATGTAATATATGAAATTATCTATGAAATTTGGGAATTTTTTCAACAATATTTACATTAAACTATCATAAATCCACTTTCAGAGCATTTAACATCATTTCTTATGCCATGACATTCTCTATAAAATAACGAGCTTTAATTATAAATTTTATGAAGATATCTTAATTATTTTTTTGAAATATGACGCTGCTCGTACAATAGGAAAAAAAATTCGTTCTTCAGAAAATGCATTAAATGTTTTTAAAAGCTTACAAATAATTATCACTTACACGTCAATAATTTGCTACAACTTGACTTCCAATTGACATAGGGAAAAATAATGATATCACTGGGAATAGAAACGTACCTATGTGTTAAAACTGCAAAAATATAAAAATGCGAATTTTCAACCAAATTTATGTTTTTAACCTAGTTGGATATCTTAATGTCAAATTGATGTTTTCTTTCCTCTGTACAACATGCTATGCTTAAATGACTGATATGTCATTTCCATTATACTGCAAATTATATTATGATTACTTTTTTTAAGTTTAGAGAACAAGAGATCTCGGAAGTTCCGTACAAATCTGAAGTTGTTTCTATATTTATATCCTCATATATCAAACAGAAAATAAAGTAAAAACAAAAATTTCTACTTCGAAATTGTGATGAATTTTCAATATCAAGATCTCTTTAAGTCTCAAAAACCCAATTTTGAAATTATATTTGTCTGTTAGATGCTTTGTCAGTCTTTCTGTTTGAAAAAATGAGAATTCAAAAACGCTTTGAGCTAGATGAATACAATTTAGTATGTTATCATTACATCCAGTATGTAGAAAGAAATTCATTCACAGAAAGTATCTTGTCTATCTATATATGCAATTTAGAAAGAATGTGATTAACTTTAAAAATCAAAGTGCTAGATAGATGAAATATGGTACACAGCCATCTAATCTCTAGATCTGCTCTAATTTCTAGTCGAATCCTACTGTCTATCGGTCTATATTTTCGCATGTAAGTAAACGTCATAATAAAAAATGTATGTGATCGTTTCCCAGAAGCTGTCATCATGAGTCAAATTTTGCTTTCATTCAGTGTGAAAAAAACACCGTTTATGTTTCGAAGGATAATAAAGAAAATTATACATTTTGGTCTGTTTCTCAACCAACTAAAAGCAAAATTTGATACAAAAATACAGCTTTGAGTTTGAAAATCATCAACTTGAATAAATTTATTTAAGTTTGTGTGATTACATCTTCGCGTTTATTCCCATATGCGTATATATGCAGTTAAACGTTAAAAATCAGTCACAATTGATTACTAACAGTTTGGAAGATTAAGATGAAAGATAATCAAGGGTAATCAATAATCAATATAGTGCACTGTATATATAAAGATCGAGCACCGAATTTAGTTCTTTAAATTTAGCAAACATCATATGTTTCAGAAAAAAAGACATATCTTTTATGAATGGGTTTTGTTAAAAATTTATAAAAATTTCATAACTTTTTTTTTTGTAAAGAAACCCAAAAAGCTAATTTCCATCTTCCAGCTTAAAGTACGTTTCAATTATCCTTTTCAAAGAGAAAGCATATTTTTTAAAAAATTGTTTTTGTGGTTCAAGGAGCTCTGAAGCATGGAAATTCGTGAAAAGTTTTATCTCGATATTTTTGATCATTACAATACTTTCTTTTTACATATATCATGCATAAAAGAAGATGAAAAATGTGTTTCTTTCTATATAATTCTAAGTATAAAAATCGCTGATGCACAAAATTCTAAAAATTAAAATTTGAGAACTGATGGTATTAGTGGCCTTGACCTCCACATTCCCCTGATTTAAGAGGGGCAGCTCCCAATTCAAGTCTCGAATGTCAAATGCAAAAACTCTAGATACGCAAGAATTTCTAGAAAAACATTTAGTTGGAGTGACCAAATTAAATATTTAGTTTTAATACCTCTATGTACATTTCTGTGAAATGGAAGTTTCTCTGTCCGTCAGTCATTCTGCATATTAGCACAAAAAGTTAGAAATGCAAAATATCGTATGCAAATGTTTTGGTTTTCAAATTTTCAATAAAAATTATAAGTCAGTATAATCTTTTAATATAAATAGGACAAAGGAGCTGAAATTTGTATATTCGCTCAAAAACGCAATAACAAAATAGCACAAAAACGCAGACTTATTTAAATGAAATTTAATTTCATGTAATATGGGAAAAATCGAATATCTCTTTAGAATTTTCGGCCCAATAAGAGTTAAAAAATGTTCAAAATCCATTCTTAGTTTTCATCATAATACTAAGAAGCACAAAAAGCCCATTAATGCCTCTTTCTATTTGAAATAAGGATTTAAGAGCACTCACACTTTCAGACTGCCTGAGCCTTCGAGTGTCTTTCAACTCTTATTATTGCAATTACTCAATCCGCAATTCGTTTAGAGAATGCAAAAAGAAAACATGCATAGGCTTCATCTTATAACATTAAACGAGCAATTCTTGTATACATTTTATATTATATCATTTATTTATTTCTTATATCTCTAAAGCAACTCTACCGATTTGGATCACATTTAATATTTAGATTAGGTTTTGCTTTTTAAGTTTATCTATATAGGTGACTTTAATCCTTAACTGGGGACGTGCGGTCTGTGAGACCGCTAGCGATGGATTTTCAGTCACCTCTATTCTATTTTTAGCTCATTTGAATGGATTGACCCTGTAGCTTCCTGTTTTGTGACCTTCAATACACGTGCACTTTTTGAACCGATTTCAGTGGATGCTTTTTTTAAATAATTCAGTTATTTCTTTGAGCGAGGTCTCTAAGACCGCATCTCCCTGTTAGTGTCCCAATGATAAACAAGGCTTAGCAGATGGCGCTAAAACTTGGGCCTGAAATACCATCCATTTTACTGATCCTATTATGGCGCAGTGCTTCAGACACTTTTAAATAAAGTAGAAAGTGATTTTGATGATAAGGATAATTGTACAGAAGAGTTTTTCGTTGAAAGTTCTCATTCAACTGATTTTGATATGTATGTTCAAACATAATTAATTTTTCTAGTGATAATGTATTTTAAATTTATAAAATATATTAATATACCAAGATATATATATACAGAATTTATAGGTTGATTTTTATACTAGTTCTTAACCTGTATATTTAAAATTTCCTAGAAAACCGTGCTATGAAAGTCACACAAGCCGATAAAAAAGGGCCAATTTTACCCATTGTCATTTTTTTTTATTTTTCATATAATTGTTGAATTTTACATTATATAGTCTTCTATGTCCCTTCATATACTGTAAAAATAAATATGATTTAAAAAGTAATATGCTTTTTCAAGAATATTATTTATTGTAACATGTAATTTGAAAAGAAAATGTATGTTCCAACGCATTTACTTTTTTCTATGATAATATATTTTGAAAAATTTCTAAAACACATCTATATATCAAGAAAAATGTCTGCAAAATATATTGGCAGTTTTTCATGCTAATACATTCATTAGAAAATTTAATTTGAGTATAAATGAAATGCGGTCTCGTAGACCGCACCTCCCCAGTTAAGGGTTAATGAAAAAATGCGATTTTATACAAAACAATTGTATAACTAATTATAAGAACAAATATATTTAATTTCAGATTTGAAAGTCAGATGAATATCAATTGAACTTCAGATTAATTTTTGTGGTTAGAAAAAAATGAATGATGCGAGTGTCGCGGGTCCTCGGTTCCATTCGCGTTTTATTTTTTATTTATGCATTTACATTTAATATTTTATATAGGTTTGGCGTATATTTTATATAGTTTATTTATATAGGTGCCTCACCTGAAAAAGAGCGATTTTACACACTCAGACACACACTGAAAAAACATTTTTAATAACAAGTTATTCGAGACTTTTTATATCTGCTCCCATGCTGACAATACCATATAGCGTAATCTGGTACCCAATTTCACCATGGTAAAACTGAATGTAATTTTAAATATATAAATAATGATAGATAAATTGTGACACGAATACTGTAATATAACAGATTGTTTCGAACAACATGTTAAACTAAGTGCAATCATAGGATTTTTGTTATTTAAATGACCAGTTCATATGGAGGTAAAATTGAAAAACATTGTTATGTAATCAGTATGCGATTCATGTCTAAATATTTTCTCCGTTAAAACACAATTTTACCAAAAAAAAAAAAAACTGCTGAACAAAGTTCGGTTTTTCATATATTTTTCTAAAATGCAAAGAATTAGAAGAAAGGATACAATATTATAAAACCATTAAAATATTTATAAAATTTACGAAGATTACGATACATTATTAATAAAAGCGTGTTTGTTCTAGCAACAGTACAAGTAAAATAATTTTTAAAAATATAACTCTGCATTTTTAAATTTTCTAAACAACACGCAATGTAGATTTTCCTGGCGATATCATTGTTTTGTGGTTAAATTTCAAACAGAATCAGGTACTTTCACTTTAGCAGAATTCCCATTGTCACACAATGCATTTTATCACAATGAAACATTAGTATCTTAGAAGCTCAATAAAGGTCGCCACTCTGTTTGAGATGAAAGATTGCTTTAAAATTTGAAAGATACCTACAGAACAAAGAACAAAGGCATTACTAAAAAATGCTGATAAGTACAACTTATCACCATTTGGGGGGGGGGGATTTAAGTGCATCAGGAGAAGAGATTCTGAAATTTATCACATGAATTTTTACTAGAGCAAAGGTAACAGATAATGTAATCTGGAGATAAAAATATGAGTTCGCCGCTTTGAAATTATTCATCATTTGTTATCGTTTGCTCAAGACGTGTTCCGCCTTCAAGAGAGATGTAAGTAGTCTTGTTTTGAATTTTTCAGTTTTTCGGAACTCTTTCGATCTTTCAAAAGTTTAAAACATTTTTTTTAAATTGTATTAATTTTCCTTTAGTATTTTAAATTAGAAGATATTTATTTCAAATAATTAATTGGAAAAATGAAACCATTTTGCTATTACGATATTGTGAATTGATATGATGATATGGGATTTTTATAAAATATCTTCTTGTTTATAAAGTTTTTAAAAAAATTGCTGTATTTATAATGAAAAAATACTAATTTTGCAAAATCTCACCTTTATTAAGGCTCTGAATTTTTAAAAAAAATCATTTATCAAAAATATAGATATTAAAAAAAAAGTCTCATATAAATGATGTTTTGATAGAAAGACTCTGTAAAACTGAGAATTTAATAATACTTTTACCATGCATTAATGTAAATTACAGTAGTTTTCTTATGTTTGAAATTTGTTTATGGGTTTTTTTTCTTATAATTAATTTCTTTGCTTGATATTTTTTAACATCTATATTTTTAGTAACAAACAATAATGTGAATTGATAAATTTAAGAATTATGTATGAAACAAATGCTTAGTTATAGTTTATTATTAACATTATACGAATTGGATTACCATTTTTTACACTTTTAAAATTTTTAATCGTTATTCTATCACTGGGAAAACAAAATGCATTACCTAATTATAATATTTAGGGAATAGTTACTTGGAATAAATTAAAAACATTATTAATCAAGTTGCATTTAAAGCTTATTAAAGAAAATGTTCTTTAAAGATGAATTATTCACGAATTTAATGCAAGAGTTCATTTCTAAATTAATCTAAAATCTGTTATACTTAAGTAGTTATTAATAGTACTAATGTTTAATGTATACAATATTTAAGGGGACGATAGATTCTATTAGAGATTTTTGTGAATTATTCCCATAGTTTTATGAAATTTTTTATGCACATTTATTAAAATATAAATACTTCAAATTTCTTAAAAAAGCATTTTAAAACAAAATATATATATTTTTAAAAAAATTAAAAAGTATATAATATTTTTTTAAATTCAAAATTTTCTAATTCACATAATTTTTAATTTTTTTTTCCTATTAGTTTTTCCTTATTACTCGATGTAAATTTATTTGGGACAAAACTGTGCAAGATCTTCTAATTCGAATTAAATGCTAATTTAAAAAAAAATCATTTTTATGCACACTTATTGAGTTTTCATAGGAATTTTATGTTTTTATGAGCTGAAATTCACTTCTAACTATCTAAACAAACTCTAAACATAAAATGCATACCCTATTTTCTTTTAATGTTTGACTTTATTTTCAATTTCGTTTAATTTCTTCAAAAATTAAAACACCTGGAACATTTCAAAGATATTTAAATCAAATTACAATTTTATTTTGAAAAAAAGTCATTAAAATGTGTTTTTCCCCTGACGTTTCAAATATTTATTTTATTGATCAATATATTTTATAACACCATTTTAGCTGAATATAAATTTATATTTTGGTGATGAAAGGATAAAAATAAGATTGCACGTTTTCGCACATTTTTGCTTTTTTCAAAATCCACTTTCTTATTAAAACAAGAAAAAATTTCGAAATTCGTTTCAAATGAATGAAAATATCTTATTTTTACTAACTTTTATGTAATATGATTTACTTCAGGTATGTAAACTTGCACTTTTTTAAATATATTTTCGTTGTACTGATGAAGGGCTGAAGTGGTAACATTTTGCACAGTTGCTTATTACCTATTGAAATCCAATACTTCGTTTTTCTTTCCTGTACAGGAAATATAGAGAAAATAGTGAAATGGATAAAAAAAATTCTCACTCAAGATTTAGGCGAACTTTAGAACTCCATATGTTCGAAAAACAAAGGTTTCGAAAATGACCGTCCGTCTCTACCATCCATCTCTCTTTGAGAAAAATAATTTAAAAACTCTTTTAGCTAGACAGATGAAATTTTGTATATGGTGTCTTTTCAAAATTTATAGATTTAAAACACGTTTTGCACAAAATCTGTTCATAGAAAATTTGATTGCTTGGCTGTTCGACTTTAAGTTAACACGGTAGATTGAAATCGAAGAGAGCTAAGTGAATAAAATTCGGTGCATAGATTTAATGCCTATATTGCAGACATCTGCCAAACTTTGAGCCAAATTCAACAAGGCGGTGACCGTCTGTCATCTGTACTTTCAGCAGTATGTAAACGCGCTAATTCAAAAATGCAAAGACTTAAATGTATCATATTTATTATATAGTTTTGTGACAACAGTTTTAGTTTTCTGTCAAATTTTGTTTAAATCGATTGCTAAGATAGAGGGAAAAAAATTCACCTATGTTATAGAGTGAACAAGAATGTTTTAAGGAGTAATCCCACCGGTTTAAGACTGGTATCACCAAGTGTTAAAACTCATAATAATTGATCAGAAATCGAAACTTTACTCAAATAATTACTTTATTTATTAAGATGCAATTAATATTAAAATTTTTTAATAGTTCCTAATTGAAAGTACTAAACGGGAAACGCTTAGTTTTGTTTAGTACTGTTTCTTTAGTTTTAGCTTGAGTTTATAATCAAATATCTGGTTATAATGCATAAATATGAAAAAAAATAATAAAACGCTGTAAACAATTCAATAAAAAAATTAACCTTGAATGGTTGTTCAAAGGAAAGAAATATTTAAGAAAAACTGTTTAATCTGGAATTAAAAAATTTAGAATAAATATATTTTGGAAGATTTGAAGAGAAAATCAATGAGAATATATCAAAATTTTATTATGAATTTGAATTAATTCAAAAAAATAAGATGGATTTCGCATTCTCCTGGATAACTTCTGAAAGTATCATTAAAAAAATATTTATATTATATTTTTATTTTTTGTTAAATGTATAATCGCGAGACTTATTTAATTATATTAAGTTATAGAATATATAGAATATTATAGAATATTAAGTTATAGAATATATAGAATATTTATATTAAGTTATAGAATATATAGAATATTATAGAATATTAAGTTATAGAATATATAGAATATTTATATTAAGTTATAGAATAAAGATTTTGCTTTTTGTTTGCTGAATAACATTTGGAGAGAGAGGGTGAAATTATGTTATCTAAAAAAAACGTAATTAGAAGGATTAACCAAAAAAAGTAGCTTTCAATGACTCTATGATGTTATTAAATAACACCCTATTAAGTATTTTCACATATAAAGGGTTCAGAAAATTTAAATAAGATCTGAATTTGCCATTATTCGTGTAAAAAGTGCTGAAAACCCTTTTAAAAGGGTTTTTTAAGTGCTGGCAGCCCTTTTTTGTCAATTTGAAAGCTAATAGTTTAGGGTGAGTAAATTTCAATTATAATTTGCTTTTATATTATTTATTTCCCTGTATTTTGCTTTTATATTATAAAATAACAATATTTTACTTTTATATTGTGCGTGTGCTGACGTTCTGGCATAGGGGTAGAGCGTCTTCCCTGTGATCTAGGCGTCCCGATTCGGGTATGGTTGTTCTTCGGTTTTCTATCCGTGAGGTGCGTGATTGTGCTCTACAAAAAGCGGTTTTGCAAGCGAATGTAATGTATGAAGAAAATAAGTCGTACTCTTGGCCCTAGTTGACGCTACTGAAAAAATAAGAGACGCTCACTCGGCTTAAATCGCTGACAGGTAACTCTCAGCGGGCTTGTAAAGTACCATAAGTAACAACAACTACAAATTGTGCCTGTGATCGTAATATTCCTGATTAATAAATTTGTGCATAAAAATGTATGGAGAAGATTTTTTTTTGCAGCTTAATTACTTTTTTATTGAAATTCTTATTTCGATTGCAGGAAGAATATTTATTTATTCTGTGTTTTCTTCTTCACTTTCATGGCAATATTACATGGAGCCAGGTCTGCAAAATCAGGTTGCTTGGAAAAGGAGAAAGCTCTAGCTTTACTTGAAACAGCTGAAAATTTTCTGACGAAAGCACGATACAATTATCCGTCTTGCAGTAAGTTTCAAAAGGTCTTTATAATGATATTTCGTACCTTTAATTACTGAATAAAATCGAAATTTTTACTCTATAAATATAAAAATCTGACTATTTATTAAATAAATCGAAAATAACTAGCATTTATAAAAGCCTGAGTTTTAATAAATCACCATAACTATGCAATTTTAGAAACTTGCATAGGTTTTTTGTTTCTTTTTTAGAATTTCTAAAAAAATTTGTTTTTTAGAAGTAAATTACAATTTATACCAAATGCAAATTTCTAATTTATATTTATGCAAAATATTCAAATTGTTTTCCTAATTGCAAGTTATTGCATCTTAGATGCAATACAATATTCGCGGGATCTTATTTATGTTTTTCTTAACATTTCCTTCTTTCATTTGGTGATGTACAAAAGCTGAGAAAATGATATTTGGTTTTGACTTTTGAAAGGTTGTTCACATATTCAATGCAACAACGGCGTAAAAAGCAACAATTTTTGTTTAAAAAAAGTATTAAGAAAAAGTTTTTAAGCTATGTGTGTGCGTGTGTGTTTTTAAATATTATGGTGTGTTTATACTCGGCCAGTTATAAGACGGCCAATAAGCAGCGTAGGCGTAGAAAGACTGAAAAATGCTCTACCGTCGATGGCAAATATTGTCCCGACGTAACAACAACATGCCTCTGTATTTTTCTCGTATTGTGCATGCATTTGTTGAATTTGGCTGGTTTTTTGGTGTGGAAAAAAAGGATCACTTATCATAGACTAATTCCTACACTTTTTGTTGTTTGTTCTTTCTGATGTGAAGTTGTGTTTTTTTATTTCCTTTTATTTGCCATTTCTTTTCTATAGTTTTCTAATGTTTAGATATGATGACTTTTATTTTTATTTTATCATGATTCTTTGTGTAAATATACATAATTTGAATACGATACGCAGTGAAAAAGAAAAATTCAGGGACGTCAAAAAACAATTTATAGCCAGGCATTGAATGCCTGAAACTATTTTATGAAATTGTGGCAAACATAAATCAGTCCCTTTCTGCGCGTGCGCTCTTGTTGGCCGTCTTATAACTGGCCGAGTGTAAACACAACATCATTTTAAAAACTCTTTTGTTTGCGTGGTAATTGAATATATAGCAAACCTATGTAAATTTCGTGAACGCAGGAAAAAATACAATTGTTCCGTGCATCGCATGATTAATCGGCTGGTAGAAACATGCATCTTACACCACAACATCATCTTAACGAAAGCAGGATCGCCGCATATTCATAAAATCATGAAATCATATGAATCCTGAAATCAAAATATACATTTTTGAAAAAACATTTAAATCGATTACATTTTTTTATTTTTTTCCGCATTTCCCCATGATCTTGTATTTTTTAGAATCTCTTTTTTAACTTTAAGATTTTACTTCATCCTCATAATTTATAAGAATTAAAAAGCATATATTGAGCACATGCATAACTTTGTTTGAAATTAATTAGTTATTTAACCCTTAACTGCTGAAGAGCGGTTCACTGGGGAACTGCGACTGGGAACTTAACTGGGTAAGTGAGATGAAAGTTCGCATTCGGCTGATTCTGATGTGCATGCTTAAATATAATAAATTTTTCTAGTGATAAAATATTTTGAAAAAATTCTAAATTATATCAATATACCAAAAGAAATATCTACAGAATTTATACGCTAACTTTCATACTAATATTTAACCTCTATGTTTAAAATGCCCTCAAAAACCGATAATGCTGATACAAAAAGAGTCAATTTTACCCATTGTAATTTTTTAATTTTTATTCTTCAATTAATTGTTGAATTTTCCATTATATTGTTTTTCTATATACCTTTGTATATTGGAAAAAAAAGTATGATTTAAAAATTGTAAGTAATATACTTTTTCGAGAATATTATTTGTTAAACATGTAACTTGAGAAGAAAATGTATGTTCCAACGCAATTATTATTTAAATGATAATATATTTTTAAAAAATTCCAAAACATATTTTTATATCTAGAAAAATATCTGCAGAATGTATTGGCAGATTTTCATACTAATACTTTCATTAGAAAAATTTAATTTGTGTGCAAAGAAAATGCGGTCTTGAAGACCGCACTCCCTAGTTAAGTCCTAAATTTTTACCTCTCCAGTTAAAGGTTAAAATAAAAGTACTTTTAAAATATGCAAAAATTTGTTATAAATTAAACAGGATTACTCATTAAACAGGATTTTCCAAATAATGCTTAATTATTAGTCCATTTCCAGTCACTAAATTAAGTTATTGAAATCATAATTATTTTACCATAAATTTTACTGATTTTCAGAGGAATTAAAATTAAGTAACTTTAATACGAAGCATTATGAGCAAAATCTTCCTTCCGACGAACTATTTTTATTATAAAAGAAAAATTACCTTCTTGTAATATTTTAATGTTTATTTAAAGTAAAGTTTAAATATAAATGTTTTTTTATTAAAGAATTTTATTTGTATGACACAATTCCAATGTTACTGATACTAATTTAATGTTTTTCCAGAAAAGAATTTAAACTCCACAGATGAGGCAGATTGTGATAGTGAAAAATCTTTGGCCTACATTGAAATTTCAAAGAAGCTGATTTCCGATGTAAGAGAAAACTTCCCATCATGTACGTAAGCGGGCGTTTTAGTTTAGTTACATTGCATTTATATAGATATTAAGTTATAAACAGTGAAGTTCGGCTGTCAAAAAGTTGAAAGATCTAAAGGAAAAAAAGGATTTATCTGCATATTCTAAAACATTAACTTCGGGATTAAGGACAACTAAACAACTCGAAGCTTCTGGTAAATTAAAATTTGAATTCAATATTTATTTTTTAAATATAACAACCTAATAATTAAAATAGAAATAGAAATTAAATAAAAATATAGAATTAAGTAAAGTATTAAGTACTTAAATAAGTAAAAATGTCAATAAATTAAAATATTCATTTTAATGTAAAAGTAGTTTTATAAACATTCTGTTGATAACAAATGGAATAAAGAATTTGAACAATGAAATCAAATGACATATTTTACATGAACATAAAAATAATTTATAAGGTAAACACATTCTCATTGCTAATTTTTCTGAAAACGTTGTATCTACCTGAATGCCTAAATAAATTAAATGCCTTCACAAATTATTTTTGTTGCTTTCTAAGGATCCGCATTAATTAACCAAAACAATTCATAAATATTAAGCAATAATTTACAGTTTTCTAATTTCATCTTCGATTTAACTAATATGAATTCGGAATATGAACATTATTTCAATACTATGCTATTATCAAATTCAAGCGCTAGAAAAATATTTCCATTGTAATAATCAATATTTGCAATCCAAAATTTTAACTAAATATAAATGTAAGATTATTGTTTTAATATAAATTTAAATGTTGTTAACTTTTTGCCAGTTTTGAAGAGATACTTATTCTTGTGTCTAATATTTTACGAGAATCTAGATTATTACAGGATTTGGTAAGTAATAGATTTACGCATATCTAATTTTAAAATGATGTGTCTTATGTTTTCCGTGCAAAGATTGTTAATTATTCCATTCATAGTTAGATATAAGTGCAAGATCAAGCTAAAGAAAATCTCAAGATATAAAAACTTATTAAAATATCATTGGCAAAAGTTTTGAAGAACAATGATTTATCTTTCCATTCTTTTTGCATTCTTTTATTTAAGAGAATCAACAAGATTTTCTGAAAGAAATGAAACACATTGTATTAAATATAGTAGTATTAATGCTTTAGATTATTTTGTATATATTTTCACACATTCTATGAACTTCTTTCACGATAGAATTAGATACGCATAAATTAAGTATAAAATTGAAACAGAAATTATAAATCAATTTGCCAACTGAAGTAATACTTTTAGGTTCTAAGCCTAGTGTAAATGACGATCAAGATGACGTAAAAGAGGAGAAACACAGTGACTGTTCTGAAATTCTAGAAACTGGGAAAAATAAAAGTGGAGTCTACACAATATGGCCGAGGGACTTTCCAGCTGAAAAGTCACTGAACGTCTATTGTGATATGGAGAAAGATGGGGGAGGATGGACGGTAAATTTAGTTATAAAGAAACTAACCTTTTTTTCCTTTTATTTATATAGATTTCAGAAGTTGTACCATCCAAATGAAAATTAGGGTGATTGTACTGTGTAAAGAGGCTAGTAAAATCATAGTATTACTAAACTATGAGATTCGGTTTTCACATTCCGATACAAGATTCAGAAAGCAGATTAACTATATCTTTGAAAAATCACATAAGTAATGTTGCATTTGTAATCAGGGATTTCAATAAAAATCTAATATTCATTGGTAAGATAGACCTTCAAATCTTGCAGTTGTCTTGAAATCTATTGAGGTGTCTTTATAATATATTGATGAAATCCGTAAAAAAGAACATAATTTTTAAAATAAAAAATTCTGAAGCACAGAAATTGAATTTTACTATCATTGAGAAATAAAAACCAATTATAAATTACGTTCTGAAAATGATATGTTTTGATATTTAATACCCATATAAAATTAGATAAGAAACAACATCTATAATCATTAGACATGGAGAAATTCGATAGCCCAAATTTCACAAACTTGAAATTACGCGGCTCTTAAAATTCAAATAATATAGAAAAAAAAATGTGTTATATAAATATTTAAAAGAATTATTTGGATAATTTGTTTCATTTAATGTAACTTGTATTTTTTTTAATGAGATTGTTATTTATTTTTCAGCCATCTTTTTCTCAGATTTCAATAAATAACTCTAAAGCAGTTTCGAATAAAATTCCCAACACTGCTTTTCCTTGCTGTGATAAAATTAAAACCATTGTTTAATACGTAATCAAATCCTTCACTAGTGATATTTTGCTAGTATTAGACTTCCAATCTTGTGTGCTGAAGTGGGTATCCGCATATGTAGACATCGAGGGTAATGAGTGTGCGAATATTTTGACCAAAGTGGCACGAAATCTTGTCCAACTACCATCACACTTGCAGATACGAATGCTGTGTCCAGACGTAGACTTATAAATCAGACGTCTAGGAAGCCTTTAATAAATGACTTTGATTTTCCTAGAAATGTAAAACTACACTGGGTAGATTAAGAACAAATCACTATAAGTGAAAGAAGATTCTTCCTAATAGGACAAGAACCTAATTTATTGCAATAACTGCCGGAAACTCATCTCACACCGAGACACATCTTCGAGTGCCCATCTACTACCACAAATATTTTAAGGCATGGTTGGTTGACGCTGATGGATCCACTTCATTTATAGTCCTGAAGCACCAAAGCTGGCGGCAGTGATCCTCCGAAACTTTAACAATGTCTCAGACTTTCTTTCCTCACTTTTTGCATTTCCGTGGACACGACAACCACATTAACGTTCCAAGAAAAGAATTCCTTCCTCTTTATCTTTAATTCAATGAAAAAGTTTTATTCTTCTCTTTAATCAGTAGAATGAAAATCACGAGGAGAATTTTAAATGTAAATATCAATGTTTGACTGAATTAAAAGACGGTAGCAATTTAATGAAGCTAATCAAATCTAAATTATTGTCATGCCATGATTCTCTTAACTATACATTAGAAACTTAAACAAATATTTTTCCTACCTTTCATAATCTAGTATATAAAAATGAATTTTTGTTGGTTCGTACTTTATGCGCTGCCATACCATTCAACCGATTGTACTGAAACTTGGTCAAGTTATTGCTTGCGTCTGCGCTAAGATTATAGGCATATTATAGTTATCATATAATAATAATAAAACGAATAAATAAATATTTGTTTATTCGTTACTTACGAGCTGCTGTATCGTTCAACCAATTGCGATGAAACTTGGTCAATATATTGCTTGCACATGTGCGAAGATAATAGGTATAGTACAGTTATCCTACCTAATATATGAAAATGAAATTTTTGTTCGTACCTTATGCGCTGCTGTATCATTCAACCGATTGCGATGAAAATATCATCTTCCCTAAAGCACTTAAATAATAAAATAAAAAAAAATAGAATAAATATTATTTATACTTATTCTTTATGTATCATTCAATTCCAAAGAACGTTTTCATTGTTGACAAGAAAATAAATATCATTCTTTCTCTCATTCCTTATTAAATAATATAGCTATTTCAAATTTCAAACGATATTTCCAAAATTATTTCTTCTACAGCAGCACCGTGCTGTGTACCAGCTAGTAAGAAATAAATTTCTATGTGTATATATGTTACCGGCAAATGAAATGCTACCATTTTATAGAATGCATAGGCATTGTATATAATGCCGTACATTTTTAGGCAAATTATGAAATATGAGAATTATAACATATCTTCCCTAGGCATTGTATATAATACCTAGACATTCTAAAGAATGACAAATGTTATCACGGCAAAGTATGAAAAAAGATCCTGATAAAGGTATTTACACAAATGATATGCATTTCCCAAAAATACAAATGTTATTCTAAAAAATGAGCATAATTAAACAAAATAATTAAAGTAGGTAAATAAAAGCTGTGCATGAAAGTTCTACACAATCAAATTTATGCCTTTCTGATTAAGGTAAAAAAATATTTTATATGAATAAAAAGGAAATTTCAATTAACCAACTTGTTGCAACATTGTAGGTTTAAATGAAATTTGTAATTGCATTTCATTAAATTTTTCACGCAAAGACATTTCATAATTTGTCTCTTTGTCTTACATATACATTTGATGAATTTGGCCTCTTCCTCTGAACCGAGCAATTGCAATTGACCGAAGAGAAATTTCATTGTAAGCAATATCTTCATTCCTAAGCAAGTTCTTAGAGCAGAAAGAGAATTGTGATTTCGCATATACGTATTTTAAAATTCCTCCAGAAGTTCCAAAACGGTAGAAACTTCCTATGCCACACTCATTATAATTGCCAATATACTGCCAATTTCATACTTTGCCGGTTTCTCCTTTTGTATCCGATAAATTGCCTCGGAAATGTGTGAAATGTGAGTCATTTTATACATTGCCGGTTTCTCCTTTGGTATTGGATAGATTTGCCTCTGAAATGGGTGCAATATGAATCAGTTCATCCTTTGCCGGTTTCTCCTTTGATATCCAATAGATTGCCTCGGAAATGTGTGCAATATGAATCATTTCATCCCTTGCCGGTTTCTCCTTTGATATCCAATAGATTGCCTCGGAAATGTGTGAAATATTGCCACATTGAAAATAGGCAGTCGACTCGCCATGGCCGAATGATCACAGCAGTGGTCTTGTAATTAAGAGATCATTAGTTCGAACCCCGCTAGAGACAATGCGATTCATTGTTTGTATAAATATTTCATTCCTCTATTTTATGTTTTCCTTTATTTCATGTTCCAGCATATTCTGGACCTTTCTTTAGTTTACCAGAAAAGTATTCTGGAACTTTCCCTGCTAATATAAAAGCAGAAGATCTGTTAGTCACTATGTTCTGAGTTCAGAGTTGAGTTAATATATTGGTTTAGCTCTACTTCTTGTGTGTGTCATTGAATTCCATACTAAAGTACCTACATGACAATATGAATCATTTCATACATTGCCGGCTAGTTTCAGCTATAATATACAACGCCTTAGGCATTATATACAAAGTATGGCGGACTTCATACTTTGATGGTAACATGTACATCACAACACTCAGACAAAGTGTAAATCATATCTCTTAATTACTGTACTGTAAAAGAAGGAAATAACATAAATGATAGGGTAATGAGATAAACAGATGAGCTGTCTATGAAATATAAATGCTTATTTATTTTTACATATTTCTCGAAACAGGGATGTAAATAAAAATATTCTGTTGAGTCATAAAAACTAAAGGATGTTTTAAATAAGTAATGACACAAATTTATTTCCTAGATGATTCAAAGAAGAGGGAAATACCCTGTTCAACAGGATTTCAATCTAGATTGGGAAAGCTATAAGAATGGTTTCGGGAACTTAACAGAAGAGTTTTGGCTAGGTACGTAGCTTCGCACTGAATTTAATTAGGTAAATTAATAATAATATTTAAAAGTTTAAATAAAAGCTCATAAAATATAAAGTAAATAAATATTGAAAAGTTCATGAAGAATTTTGATTAATTGTGTAATTTTACGCACATTTTATATCAGATAATTATTATTAATAATCTAAGAATTTATTTAAATGAGCCTTCAATATTACCATAATATTTTTTTTAATTTATTTATTAAACATGCCTTATTTATTTATTTATTTATTTTTGGCAATTAACAGGTAATGAAAACATTCGTCTTTTGTGCCTGAAAGGATGTAAAATCCGTTTCGATCTTCAAGATGGAAAAGGAGTAGAATATTTTGCAGTTTATCAGAACTTTAACTTGACAACCAACAATTACCTCATTAATATCAGTGGCTACTCAGGAAATGCAAGTAAGTAAATTTAATAAAATTGGAAATTTCTTAAAAATTACTGAAATTATTATGAATATTTAGAGAGAATTTTAAAGTAATTGCAAAACGTAAAAATACGTAACTCTTAACACACAAAAAGTGAGTTTGGCCATCAATGCATTAGGGAATTACTGAAATTAAATTACTGATACTGAATGAAACTGAAATTAAATGATTACTACTGAATTACTGAAATTAATTGACTGATAGAAATTTTTTTAAATTGCACTTTGGAAGGTAAAAATTGCACAATTCAGTATCAAATTCATTTTCAATTCAGTATTAAATATATATATTAATTTCCTTTATTTTAGACAGGGATACATAAAAGTTCGTCGATTTTTCATTATTTTTGAACTTGCTTAAAGCATTTAGAAATATGTTTAAAAGTATTTTACAATGATATTGTTTATTAAAACTATAAAAAAAATGCTCTGGAGAATAAAAAAAAATTTTTACTTTAGAAGCTAAAAATTGTATTCTTCAGCGTCAAATTCCTTTTCAATCCATTATCAAATATATATCAAATTCCTTCATCTTAGACATGGGTAAATCAAATAAGCGTAAATTTCAAATTGCTTTTAAACATACCTTAAACATTTAGAAATA
Source organism: Argiope bruennichi (assembly GCF_947563725.1). Lineage (NCBI taxonomy): Eukaryota > Metazoa > Arthropoda > Arachnida > Araneae > Araneidae > Argiope > Argiope bruennichi. The sequence goes on from NC_079156.1 coordinate 115,243,393, forward strand.
TGAATAAAAGTACTTTTTAATGATATTATTTATGAAAACTATAATAAAATGCAGAAAATTAAAAATTTGACACATTAGAATATAAAATTTGTAATTTGTCAGCATTAAATTCCTTCTCAATTCAGTATCAAATATATATCAAATTCCTTCATTTTAGACATGGATAAATATAATAATAGTAAAATTTCCATTATTTCTGAACATACCTAAAACATTTAGATATATGAATAAAAGTATATTACAATGATATTATTTATGAAGACTATAAAAAATGCTCGGCAGAATAATGAAAAATTTTCATTTTAGAAAGTAAAAATTGTATACTTTAATGTAAATCTTTCCCAGGTTGACGGATTAAGCTGAAAAATGTTTAAAAATTTAAAGCACTGTAATTATTTCGCTATGAAATTAAGATATTATATTCTACGTCTATTTTTCGAATCTTTCCAATGAATTTAAGTAAAGATATCTTATAATTTATTAATTCAAATTGTAAATTATGAATCTTTAATGACCGGTACTATTTTCTGATTTTGTTTAACAAATGTGCTACATTTTTGACGATATATCACCATATCGTTGAGATCTATCGAATAAGTGCTAATTACACAGTCATGGACCCACATCTTGTCCCATATTTAAAAATTCTTTAGCGCATTATACACATGAAGAAGTTAAATATTATTTGTATAACGACATTAAAAGAATTAACTACATCAAATAAAAGGAAAAAAATGATTAAAATTACATTTCATTCCAATAATGCAAGAATTTGTAAGTCATTAAAAGTTAAAAAGTTTTATTATTCTGAAATGAAATTTGCGTTAAGCATTTTATTCAAAAATTCAGTTTTGTTCAACTGAAAAAATGAATTAATTTTTTTCTTTTGCAGCTGACGCAATGCATCGTCTGAATCTATCTGAATTTTCTACAAAAGATAGAGACTCCAGTGGCAAAGCTAAGGAATATCAGTCAGGATGGTGGTATGGAGGAAATTACTATAGCAATTTGAATGGCATCTACCAACCAGGTAAAAATGGCAAACAATACGTTTACTGGTGGAAATCGTCAAATGACTATAACAATTTGGCATCCGTGGAAATAAAAGTGAAGCCAAACTAAATCGAACCTGCATTATGCGAAAATGCGTTTCCATTCATTTATATGCTACTTGCTATGCTATAGCATGATGTAATTCAATAAAAAATGTCTTGATTTGTATTGAAAAATAAAGCATAATTATTTTTTAATAAAAGGAATAATTATAATACTTCTCTCTGATTATCTCAGTCAGCTAATGAACACAGTTCAGTAAATGTAGTTGTAGAGGGACGAAGATCTTTATTATTGTAGAGGGACGTAATTATTATTATTAGAGAATTATTATTAGAGTAATTATTATTGTAGAGAGACGTAATTATTATTATTAGAGTAATTATTATTGTAGAGAGACGTAATTATTATTGTAGAGAGACGTAATTATTATTATTAGAGTAATTATTATTGTAGAGAGACGTAATTATTATTATTAGAGTAATTATTATTGTAGAGAGACGTAATTATTATTATTAGAGTAATTATTATTGTAGAGGGACGATATTCTTTAGAACTTCATTATGTGGTAGATGAAAATAATGGACAAGTTTCAGGAACAGTTATTTAATTATTTTCTGAGTTTCATGTTTCACTAGACAAAACAAACACGAATACGAAAATACTCACTCACTCACTAAAATGCAATCTAATAAGGATCCCCAAGAAGGATCATGGGAAATAAACATGGATGTTAATAAGGTAACGCCATCTGTTGTTTCAAAAGAGAATGTAGTAGAGTTATATAAACGCTATATTATTAAATTTTTAAAGTTGATTAGAATTTAAAATATAATAATATTTGATGCCTAAAAGCATTTTAACATATCACAAAAAAAATTCTTTCTTTTAGACTTCAAATTTGTAAATAAAAATGGTTTTTAAAGACCTGGTTTTATGAAAATCGAGTTCAACAATTTAAAATATTTGTAAATTATTAGAACCCTTGATTTTTCTGTTAATTTCATCATTTTTTTCTTTCTTATTCAAATTGTATCTCTTTTTAAATTGATTTTTTTCATTTTACATTTATTTCCCTGTTATGTCATTTTTGAATAAATTCATAAATATTCACCGAATCATATCTGACCATTACAAACTAGTGCACATTATGCTTTTAAAATCATAATGTTATTTCTTCGTATATTCTATTTAGCGCAACATACATGACTTCTTCTATTTTCATCAGCTGTCCAATAAGAAAATCTTGCATTAAGATTTAATGCGAAGTGAATGCTCTCAAATTTTGTGATTTATGCCTAAAATTCTTTTAAACTGAATCTTGCCGAAGTTCTCTTTGACAATATAAAAGAATTCAAAACAGCAATATACTTATAGATTAGAATAACAATGGATTTTTTTTGTCCATGTCCTAGTTTCTTAACGAAAATGTAAGCGGCTGCTAAAAATATAAATGGAAAATGGAATGGAATGGTTTAATAGCTAATTTTTATTTTCTAAACTTAGCAGGTGAGGGCATGGTTTGGAACATTTGGTCAAGATAGATTTAGTACAATGGTAGTACGACTTTAGGATGTTCATTCATTAAAATATTGATAGGCAGCCAGTTTGGAAAAAACATCAATCAATCTTTTAGCACAGTTTATATACTAATGATGTATATAAAAATTGAATTATATTTTGTATTATTGATTTGAAATAATTTAATAAGAAAAAGAAAATGAAAAGAAAAAAAAAGGAATAGCCCAGGATCGAACACAAAACTCGTAAATACTATGATAATATCTATTTAATTTTTTCTTTAATTCTAACTTAAATTTGCTTAAATTCTAATTTTGATTTAATTCTAACAGAAACAAATAAAAATCAATTTGAGGCTGCCTTTCTGGATTTAAAAATCGAAATTGCTAATGATAAAATAATAATTGGTATCTACGATAAAAGGGATGAATTCAACTTTAAAATAACAAAACTTTGTAATTATCATTTCAATCTAAACTCTAAAATTTTCAAAAATCTAATTTTTTCACAATTTAACAGGATCAAAAGGGTTTGCAATAATAAAAATTCCTATACTGAAGCATTAAATAACCTCATTAAAAATTTAATTAATAATGAATTTCCAAGAAACTACTGTAATGTCAACTTTTTGATTAAACAAAATATGATTTGGGATTAATCCTTTACTTAAAATAAAAATAGAACTTTCCTTGCATATTAGATCACTCAATAGATGGCGCTGGGACACTACAATTGTTTTTTTACCTTAAATGCGTTAGCTTGGGGTTTTTAAAAAAGCGGGAATCACGATCGATAGTTTAAAATTTCTTTGCCTGCTGCTTGTATGTTCTTTACTTTTTGTCTTTCATTACTTTTTTCATTTAGTGTTATTATATGGTATATTTGTTATTGTATTTTTGCTTATAAGTGGATGTATTTTTCTAATTTATTGTTTTGTATTATGATTTTGGAACGAGGAATCATTATTTGACTTCTTAGTCTGTATTCCTTCACAGAAAAAATCCCTTTTTTTGAATCCCTGCCTGAGGCTGACCCTTGTAAAAGTCTTCAGGCTGGATTCTTTTTTTTTTTTTTATTTGGTTTAATTTGAATTTCCTATTAACTAGATTTTTATTACTTTTGTCTCAATTCATCTGTGTTTTAGATGTAGCTGTATTTGCGCTCTCTAAATACGATGATGTTTTTCCTGTTTCATTTTCGGTTATAGAGTGAATAAGAAATAATTTCTAGCTGCGATTCCGAAACTATTTCGTTTCGTTTTAGTTTTAGTTTCATTTTCAAAATATTTCTTACTTTCATTGGTTATATATATATATATATATATATATATATATATATATATATATATATATATATATATATATATATATATATATATATATATATATATATATATATATATATATATATATATATATATATATATATAATTGGGTTTATTTATTCTCATCGGTGACTGTGCCATGATAAAGATTATTCAAGATATATGTGTAATATCTATAGTATGATCCTAATAACAGCAAAAATTTCTGTTCTACGATATTTGTTTTTATTACTTCGACTATAGCAACGCAACACAAAATATTGAAAAAAAATTAATAATTTATAATACAAAATCTTATTTTTTTCCAGCGTTATCTTTTGCTTCCATTCATAAAACAAGACACCACTATATCCAACCTTTCAAATCTCTGATTAAATATATATATGCATGCAGGTTGTCTAAAATTAAAATTCACCTTTGAAAGATGCCGGTATTCATGAAAACTGGGTAATGGCTTAATGAATTGATAGAAATTTTATCCAGCAAAAAATCTCCATAAACCATTACTAAATGGCGTTTTGTAACTTTATAAAGAGCATAGCAAGAATTTACAAAATGAATAATTTCCTGTATATAAATAGCTCTGTATGATGTATACCATTTTCTGTTGCCATATGGAAGAGTAAAATCGCATGTTCAACTTTTGAAATCAAAGTATTCCAGGAAATGATTATACACATGGTGTATTGTCCTATATTTTAGTTCAGAGATACATGTGAGGAGATCATGATAGATTAAGTCTTTGAGCTATTTCCAAAACCAGAAGTTACAAGGATTCAAGTCTGGTGATCTGTGAGGCCACAGTTTAGGGAAAATACGGATGATAATTGAATAATCACGAAAATGTCGGCTGAGAACTTCTTTAACACAAAGGGTGATGTGAGGAGGAGTACAATCCTATATAAATAGTGCTGTTGGAAAACATCGTCTAGCATGAAGTGACAGAATCATGGATTGCTCCAACAACAATTTGTATCACTAACTGGTGACAGAGCATTCGACAGAAACTGCGGCGTTGAGCTCTTTAAAAAATTAGACTGAGAATGAATGAAGCAGCAAAGCCGCACCAAACCACTGCATGCGAATAGTGTAATGGCATTAGCAGCTATCATGTGAATTTGTTGTTGTTGTAACCCAAATCGGGAATTGTTAATAGCATTACCCATATGGGTAGAGAACCTCGTTCGTGCACAAAGTTACTACTTACGCAACATCCTTTGAAGAATTTCTGTTCTGTTCTGAAGAACAGTTTCTGCAATATGCCGAAAATATTTGTTCTGCGCATTGAAACAAGATATCATGTCTCTTATTATTTGCGTCTCTAGATCATCCACTGCTTGTGACACAGATTCATCATCTTTCTGGATGAACGGACAATGATACTGTTGTTTAAATTCTTTTTTTTCCTACTCGGATAGTGACAGGACTTCAATTAGACCGAAATTCCAAGAAAGCATCAGTATCAGAGTCATCGTTTTGATATGACAATTTCACTAGTAAAACACTTTTCTGCATAGCTAACGTCATCTTTGTTGACATGGAAACAGTATAACTGAGATTTGATTATGGCAGTTTTATATCACGTATCCTGCTGCATAACTTCGATAACGACATTTGCATATGCTAAAAGGATTTATACTGCGCCATATGGAGATGGTCTTAAAGAATTTCTGGAAGATATAACTCCTGTCATTTCATTACGCCATAACATAATTTTCCTGAAATTATATTACATAGTATTTTATTTTGATGTTCTCACAAATGTGAACTTTAATTAAGGGCACCTTGAACGCACACACGCACACGTACACACGCATCCACGAACGTGCACCCACACACACACACTCACGCACACGCACCCACCCACACACCCACACACACACACACACACACACGCATACACAATTCCATCTTGAGCTGAAGGTGTTTGTCTGTTTTGACATTTTTTCCTGGAATTATATAATCCTTTGCACTTTTATTAAATGACAGGCCATAAATTAAAAAAAAAAAAATGAGTAACATATTCCTCCCTGCAAATGGACACCTCCCAATAATGAATGAAACATCCGGTCCCGTAACTGTCCATTACTCCGGGCCATAAAGGGGGTTCATGAGCCTCTGAAAATCTCCTCACCATTAATTGCAGTTTGGGAGAAATGTAGGTTTGATAATAATATATATAATATAAATGTAGAGACTTATTAACTCTGGCTCGAAAAACAGGCCTCTACTAATCGGATTATATATCAAATCAAATATCTCTCACGAACCCTAGGAGAAAGCCCGGTTGAGATTAATGCTTAGAGATGGCTCATATTACAAGAATCACACACTAATTTAGCATAAACGAATTTAATGAACTGGACGAACGGCTGGGCCGCTTTACATCAATGAACGGTATTACAGTACTGAATACAGTTTTAATGGCGGAAATCATAGTTTTTTATTGGCTGTTGAGTGATGACGCGATCGCCGCCAGTATGACGCTCCGTACACCACAATCGACCGTCCTGATGAACTTGACGATTTGACTTTTCTCAGATTAATGCCCTCGTCAATCTGAGAAAGAATCTGAAAAACTCAAAAAAGAAAATTTTAGATTTTTGCAAAACAGGAAAAAAAGTAGGTGCTTTATGCAGTTGTAGACCAAGACTTCATATAATCTGCTGCTGTAGAGGTATGGTTGGGGCCTTTGTGGATTACCACTTTCTCCACTAGGTACCTCTCGTGTGGCTTCTTCGTTGTGATTCGATAGGGGCCACGGAACTTCGGACGAAGCTTCAAACCACTGCCGAATTTAGTCCTCTGTATGGCTACAAAGTCCCCTGGATTGTATTGAGTAGCTTTCTTCCTGTGCTTGTTGTAAGATCTTTTATTCTCTCCTTGAAGGTGCAAGATGTTCTGCCGCGCTTCTTCACGAATGTCTTCGTGGCTGTCAATGACCAATTGCTCATATTCTTCCTGTAGGATGTCAAGAATTTTCTGGTCATTTTTAGGCTTTATTTGCACACCGATCATGAGTTCGAAAGGTGTAAATCTTGTACTCCGTGGAGCAGTAGATTTAAATACACGTTGTGTTACTTAAACATGAGTGTACCACTTCGTGGGATCATTGATGGAAAGTTTGGCAAGCAGGGGGATAAGAGTTACATGAACTCTTTCCACCTTTCCATTTCCTCGAGGTATTCTTATGGTAATTTGAATGTGATTTATATTTTGATCCGCGCAATAGTTTGTGAATTCCTTGGAGGTAAATGCGAAACCTTTATCCGTGATGATACGTATGGGATTTCCAAACACTGCTTCCTGCAATTGCAGTTTCGTAATTGCCTCATTTGCAGTGACACCTTTAACAGGATATAACCAAACAAACTTTAAGAATGCATCTATTACGCTGAGAATATGATTGTAATCTTGATTGGTTGACACTAAGGGTCCAATAAAATCAACATGGTAAAGTACTTAGAGGAAAGTTTTCCTTCGGAATCGAATGTGAGAACCCTTCAGGTTTACCACACTTTCGGTTGACTAGGATGCATTCGGCACAGTTCTGTATTACCGATTCAATACTTTTTTGCATATTCGGGAAAAAATTGCCATGTTCTATAATGTTTTTAGTTTTCTCCACGGTGAAGTGCCCTTTTGAATGAGCGTTCTTAATTATTTAGTGTTTTATTAGTTCAGGTATTACAAGCAAACGACGGTTGTCCTGACATTTATACAAAATGGTATTTTTTACCACGAAATCAATTTGGTTGTTATCTTTACATAGTTCTTTCAATTTTTTTATGTATTCATCTGACATCTGTGTCACATGCACTCGCGCTTTTAAATCATCACAAAGTGCAATCATGACTGTTGGGTATCTACTAAGTGAATTAACGTGACGCATTTGACTGCCTGAGCGATGTACTATCTCATAATCAAAATCTTCGAGGAATAAAACCCAACACGCTATTTTAGGACTTTTTTATTAATAGTCTGAACGCAGAGCAGTCAGTGACAATTTTAATTTTAGTTCCTAAAATGTAAGTACGGAATTTTGCTAATGCTTTAATAACAGCTAAAACTTCTAGTTCATAGCTCGATAAGTTTTCTTCCTTAGGTGTGGTTTTTTTTTTTTTTTTTTTTTTTTGCTCATATAAGCTCTAAGATATATCATCGTCGTCAACTTGAAGAAGGATTCCACCGTAACCTAATTTGGAAGCATCTGTATGGAGTTCCAGTTTGGAACCTGGTTTGTACAGATGTAAAACTGGATCTTGAGATAAAGCTCTTTTAAGGGTCTCAAACGCTTTTATTTGAGGGGGACCGAATTAAATGTTACATTATTTCTAAGTAAATCGCTTAGAGGTCTAGCTATTAAAGCATTATCTTTAATGTACTTCCGAAAATATCCCGATAAACCCAAGAATCTTTGGATTTGTTTTTCATTACGTGGTTGAGGAAAGTTTAGTACTGCTGAAGTTTTTTCAGTTGATAATCTAATTTGTCCATTTACGATAACTTGACCAAGAGAGTTAATTTTTTCTTTCAGAAACTGAAATTTTTTTAGATTTAACTGTAGGTCAAATTCAGAGGTTATGTGTAAGACGCGTTCCAATTTTTGAATACTTTCAGAAATGGTTTGAGAGGGGATGATAATATTATCCAAGTAAACAATTAAAGTTCCGTCATCTATTAATTCTTGAAAAATTATTTGAATACAACGTTGAAACCTAGCAGGTGCATTCGTAAGATCGAAATAACATTTTTTTAAACTTAAATAATCCTTTATGGCTAATAAATGCCGTGTACTTTCCGCTTCCTGGAGTCAAATCAATATGAAAGTAAGCATTTTTGAGATCTAATGTGGAGAAAATTTTGCCTGATATAACTTATCAAAAATATCTTCTGTATTTAGTAGATGAAATTTATCTTTGATTGTTTTCCTGTTCAAAGAACGTAAATCAGTGCACAGTCTGGGTTCGCGATTTTTACGTTTCACTAACACAATTGTAGACGCATAATCAGAATAGCTTTTTTCAATGATAGCCTGGGCAAGCCATTCCTCGATTTGTTTTGTAACTTGTTGTTTTTCTATGAGAGCAAGTCTACGAACCGGTGAGGTCAGAGGGATGTCATCAGTTAAAATAATAGATATTTGCAAATCTATAGTAAGCGATTGTATTTGGAGATTAATTTGAAATTAAATTAATTACATGATCTTTCATATTTTTATCAGATAAATACCCTATATCAAAATCATTTTAAGAATAAATATTTAAAACATTTGTGCATACTGTTAAACAGTGACTTAACTGATAAAAGCAGGCCTGAAACATATCTTATCCTGTCGCGTATTGTAGCACTTTCACTTTTTGAAAATGGCAACATGTAAAAATCAGAGTCAAAATAAAAGAATATAAAGAGGTTGCTCTCAGTTTAGATGTCTGATCATTTTATTTTTTAAAAGCTTTATTAGGAAAAAGGGAAACAGTTTGTTTCTGCAAATCTCAACATTTGATGATCTCGGTACGTGATTTATGAAAATAAGCAAGAAAAATACAGGTCAGTCAATTTATTTATCTTTTAGTAACGGATGTTTTGAGCGTTCAAGGTCAGACGATCTATTACATTTTGCTTTCGTATTTTGTCTAACTTAATGGAAATGGAAGCACTAATTCAGAGACGAAAACCTATAAGAGCATCTTTTACTAGAATATGTAATGGAATTAAACTTGAAATAGATAAAGAAAACCCAGACGAAGAATGTCTAAGATCAAAATTGACAACTTTAGAACGTTTGTCGGTAGAAATTTGTTCTTATGATATTCAAATTTTAGATTCAGAATATTCTTCTGAAGAGCAGTTTAACAGTGAGTGGGAAAGCGTCGAAGAATACAAAGAAAAATTAGATTTTATTAAAGTTAAAGTGGAAATGTTCTTTTCGAGCCAAATTGCGCAATCCGTCGCCAGTGTGTCTCCAAACTTAAACAAACGAAAACTCAAGCTGCCTGAAATAGTATTAAAACAATTCGGTGGGGACATTAAAGATTGGTTGCCATTTTGGGGGCAATTCCAACGAATTCATGATGATAAAGAAATTCAGAACGAAGACAAATTTCACTTCTTGATCCAAGCTACTATACCTAGTACTAGACCACCTGACATTGTCAATAGCTTCCCGGCAACCGCGGAAAATTATTACAAAGTAACAGAAAGCTTGAAAAATAGATATGGATGGGAAGAGCTTTTAGTGGAATTTTATATCCGGGAATTGTTAAGTCTCATTATTAAAAATGTAACTGAGCAAAGAAAAAGGTGCAAGGTGTCCGACCTGTATGACAAATTAGAATTGTATTTGCGTTCATTGGAATCAATTGGAATGACAAGCGACAAATATTCTGCCATGTTATTTCCACTCGTTGAATTGTGTATTCCTGAGGAGTTATTAAGAGTTTGGCTGAGAAATCATGTATCAATAATTACAGAAGAAAATACTTATTCCGAAAAATTAAAACAATTATTGTTATTTTTGAGAAATGAAGTTGAGGGAGAGCAGAGAATTTCTCTGGCAAAGGCTGGGTTTAAATTTGATTTTGGTGCACGAAACGAAGTTAGAAGGGATAAAAGGTTCCAAAATGAAGATTCCGTGCCAACTGTGAATGAATTATTTTCAGGCCATAAGAAAACATTTAACCTTGAGGAAAAGAACTCTTGCATTTTTTGTGAGAAACAACATGAAAGTCAAAATTGTTTTGTGGCTCAAAAAATGACTTTAACTCAAAGGAATGATGAAATTAAGAAGAGGAATGGATGTTTCATCTGCCTAAAAATTGGACATAGGGCCAAGCAATGTAGGTCAACTGTTCGATGCTTGATATGCTTAAGAAGATATTGGGCTGTAATGAGTCCAGAGTTACAAACATGTAAATAGAAAAATGATGATAAAATTAAGGAGGAGGATGAACAAAAGGTATCTTTAGCAAGTACCAGTTTTAGTTATCCAGATGAAGTGTATCTTCAAACTTTATTAGTGAATATCGAATATAATAAAAAGCAGAAAACGGTAAGGGCACTGATTGACACAGGATCACGGCGTTCATATATATTAAAAGAAACGGCTGAAGAAATTGGGTGCCATTCTAATGGAACAGAAACTTTGATTCATGCTCTTTTTGGAGGAGCCACAACAAAGAGAGAAACCCACAAACGTTATGAAGTGCCTCTTAGTAGCCTATATGGAAATTATTCTAAAAGATTAAACCTTTTGGAACAATTGAAGATTTGTGGACCAGTGAGCAGTTTGCAGCCTGGACCATAGATAGAAGAAATGAAACAAAAAGGTATGAATGTCTCTGATGTTGGAAGAAAAGATTTGAAAATAGAAATCCTTATTGGAGCAGACGTCGCAGGTGCATTGTTGACGGGAAAAGTTCACAAATTAGAAAACGGATTGGTTGCTGTAGAATCTTTGTTCGGATGGACAGTTATGGGTAGAATGAATTATTGCACTTCAGAAAGTAACGTGTCTATGTCCTCCCTGATAACGTCCATGTTGGTTCACAGTAGCGACATAGAAAACTTGTGGAAACTAGATGCCTTGGGAATTACAGATTCCAAAGAAAATGGAAGTGATGTTGAACTACAAGAAGCAGTATGGGATCATTTTCACAAGACCCTAAAAAGAACATAGGATAGATATGAAGTCTCTTTAACATGGATTAATGTGTAAGACAAATTACCCAGTAACAGAGAAGTAGCAAAAAAAAGACTAATTTCCGCGACAAAGAAACTCGTGTTGAAAGATAAAACAGAAGCTTACAATGCAGTGTTCGAAGAATTGGTTAAATCCGGAATAATCGAAGAAGTACCAGAAGAGGAGAAAAGTGTGCACAGCCATTACTTCCCACACAGGCCGATATTCAAAGAGAACTCTAGAGCATCCATAAGACCAGTTTTTGATGCTTCGTGTAAGCAGAAGGAGTTTATTTCCCTTAACGACTGTCTCGCAAAACGTGAAAATTTAATTGAATTAATAATACAAAGCTTGCTTCTTGATTTCAGACGAGGAAAAATAGGAATTATTTCAGATATCAAAAAAGCTTTTCTTCAGATATCTATTCAAAAAATTGATCGTGATTTTCTGAGATTTCTTTGGTGGAAAGATTCTGAACATATGGAAATAAGAGAATTTCGACACTGCAGAGTAGTTTTTGGATTAAAATGCAGTCCGTTTTTATTAGGTGCAGTGATTAATTCGCATTTGGATCAGTGTGATACTTCTCTAAAAGAAACAGCTTCAAAATTGAAATCTTCATTTTATGTTGATATCTGTGTCATCTCAGTCAATTCGAATGAAGAAGCAGAAGATTTTATTACAAAGTCAACTCGATTGATGGCAAGTGGTAACTTCGACTTGAGAGGGTGGGAGCAGACAGAGAAGAGCAATGTGAAATTGACAAAAAGTGAACTACTAAAAGTTATTGGTCTTATGTGGGATAATTTTGAAGATTCACTGTTTTGTGACATACCTAATATCGACTTAGATGACATCATAGTGACAAGACGAAACGTGTTATCAATTGCACAGAGAATCTTCGACCCAATCGGTTTTAGCTGCCCTTTCACGCTTCGACCAAAGATATACTTGCAAAATAGTTGGGAAACTAAATTAAGCTGGGATGCAGAGCTGCCTGAGGAAATCAAAAGAAAATTCTTGAAATGGGTTAAGGAATTGCCCTTGTTAGCATCAGTAAAGATTCCTAGGCAAGTTACTCAGACAGATGGGCAATCTTTTAGCCTCCATACATTTTCCGATGCTTCACAGGGATCTTATGCGAGTGTAGTATTTTTAAGAAGCCAAAAATCAGATGAAGTCAAAGTTACATTATTGCAAGCTAAAGCCAGAGTAGCTCCGTTGAAGAAAACAACTATACCAAGACTTGAATTGCTTGCTTGTCTTATCGGAACGAGATTGGCTTCATTCATTAAGAAGAACCTCAAGGTCGTAATTTCAAAAGAGCATTACTGGACCGACTCTTCGACAGCACTCTTCTGGATAAAAAAGAAGAAAGATTTAGAAGCTTGGGGAACTTTTGTGAATTACAGAGTTTCATAAATCAGGAACCTGACAGACTTCAGAAATTGGCACCATATACCTGATACAGAAAATCCAGCCGACATGCCATCAAGAGGATGCTCAGTGAAGAAACTTATTGAATCCAGATGGTGGGAGGGGCCTCATTGGCTAGCATTGTCGGAAGAAGAATGGCCTCATTCTGCGCCAATCGATGACAAATTGGAGGCTAACAAAGAAAAATGTACAGAAATAATGACGTCATTAAACCATGTTGATGATTTTTCTTCACGAGTCTTCAACTACTTTTCAAAATACACGAAAATACTAAGAATGATGGGTTGGATACACAGATTTATAGGAAATTGCCAGAATACAAAAGTAGAAAGAGAAGACGGCGAGTTAAAGGTCAATGAGCTAAAAATGGCAGAGAAATCTATCGTAAAGATTATTCAACATGATTCATTTTCTTCAGAAGACATAAAGAAGTTGAAGTCACTTAGTGTGTTCAAAGATGAGGAAGACATTTTACGTGTTAAGACGAGATTAACTGAAAGAAAGGACCATCACAATTTTATTTTCCCCATGTTGCTTCCGAAGAAGCATGTAGTTGTGGAGAAGTTGATACTTCATAAACATCTATCTTTGTCTCATGCCGGGATACATATATTAATCATCAAACTTCGGGAAAACTTTTGGATTATCAAAAGCAGATCAACTATCCGAGGAGCTTTATCTCGATGTGTTAGATGCAGAGGAATGAAGCTAAAGAACTGCAGAATGTGGCAACTACTCTGCCCGAAAATAGAGTTAGAGATGATAAGATTTTCGAAATTGTGGGAGTAGATTTAGCCGGACCACTAGTTTTGAAGAACAAGAGTAAAGCCTGGATCATACTTTTCACCTGTGCTGTTTTCAGAGCGGTTCATTTTGAACTGATTTTGACCCTCTCTACTCAGGGATTTTTACTTGGATTTAGAAGATTTATTGCGCGTAGAGGGCGGCCATCGATAATTTACAGCGACAATGGTAGTAATTTTGTCGGATCCAATAATCTCTTTGAGTCAATTGATTGGAATATTGTTGGAAGGGAAGCTGCCATACTTAAGATAGAGTGGAAGTTTAGTCCACCAGCAACACCATGGTGGGCCGCTTTTTGGTAACGACTTGTGCAAATGATTAAGAAACTTTTACGTCATATTTTGGGCCAGGCGTCTTTAAACTACGAAGAGTTAATGAGTGTATTGTGTGACTGTGAAATCCAGACCCCTTACATATGTAACAGAGGACTCTGACGATCTCATTCTTTTGACACCGTCCTTGTTTTTAGGTGAAATTCCAGAGTTTGGTGTACCTGACTTGGATCGTCTAGATCGAATTAATTTCAACAAGAGACTTAGACATCTTCAAATTGTGCGAGAACTTCTGAGAAGAAGAATTAGATTGTAATATCTCAGCTTATTGGTTCAACATTCATCAACAATGTTAATTTCTAGACAGATTAAAATTGGAAATATAGTTCTCGTCGAGTGTGACAACAAGCGCAAAGTGCTATGGATTCCAGCCAAAGTGACTGAGATATATCCAGGAAATGACGGCAATATTCGTGTTGTTCGTGTCAAAACCGCTTCCGGAGAATTAGTTCGAACAATAAAGAAAATATTCCCCCTCGAAATACCTTTATCTATGGAGTCAGATGAGAAAAATGAAACTGAAACACTTGAAAAGGAAAATATAATTTCTGTATCACCGATGAACAATTCTATTCCAGAGTTGTCCCAGAAGTTCAGAACTATCGTGACTAGATCTGGAAGACAAATTAAACTCCCATCCAGATTTATTTCTTGAACTCTAATTAAGTAACTTTAAAGTTTTAATAATAAGAATGAAATTTTTAACTATTTAACTTTATATAGCTTCATAATTGTTTCATTAGTGTTTTGATTCATTTACGTGTCATTAATCAAAAGGTGGGAGGATTGTTAAACAGAGACTTAACTGATAAAAGCAGGCCTGAAACATATCTTATCGCGTATTGTAGCAGCACTTTCACTTTTTGAAAGTGGCAACATGTAAAAATCAGAGTCAAAATAAAAGAATAGAAAGACGTTGCTCTCAGTTTCGATAGATGTCTGATCATTTTTACTTTTTAAAAGCTTTACTAGGAGAAAGAGAAACAGTTTGTTTCTGCAAATCTCAACACATACTTCCTTTATTAACCATTCAGAATTTACATCAGAAAAAGTCTTTTCAAAATAAGTATCGGTTATTAAATTAACATCAACAAATTTATCTTTATTCAAAGATATGTCATGACTTTGTAATTAAAATTCAGAGTCAGCATTTCTTTTCGAACAAGTAGTAATACTTTTATTTTCATTTAGAAGAGAAGTTGAATTATTATCATTTTTTATACAACAAACAGAATGAGAAGAAATATGTTTCGTTTCTTTTTTATTCTCACCGATTAATTTATTCGATTCGTTTCCGGTATCAACAGAAGGAATTATGCAACGTTGGTATTCTTTTTTCACTTGATGACTCACGCTCGGATTTATTTTCAGAAACGCATTTAGTTGTAGGATTTTTATTGCAAAAAGTATTTTTAAGATCTAAATAGCTATTAGATGGTATAATACATTCAAAAGAAATATTTGTATCTGCAGCTGCTAAAACACTTTCCGCCTCTGAATTTTTTATCAACATGACTAATATCTATCGCCACTAACAGACGACTGACAACTGAACTGTTCGCTAATTTAATTTTTGTGCTACGGCCTACATAATTTAATTTCTTTACAAAATTAGGATTAATAATCATTAATACGCTTCCGCTATCAACCACAGCTTTAATAGGAACGTCGTTTACAATAATATCTACATATTCCAAATCATCGATTATTAACTCTTGTGGAATTTCATTTGATTTAAACATGAAGTTTACAGGATTTGAGTTATGGGATCTTCCCTGATTGTTATGTTGTCTAGCATCAACATTTTGGGGACAGGATGTTATTAAATGCGATGTAGAATTATATTTAAAACAAGTTTTTCTATCAATATTTCCATCGTGTACATGACCGCTATTTTGGCTGGATTTACAGACGCGCGACCTTGAGCTGTAGTCGTGTTTATTTCTACTCTCTTCCCAAAACAATCTTCTGTTTCTTGCGCTGAAGTAAATGTCTATTTCTTTTGCTAACATCAGCGGTTTTAACCAGTCTGAGCCTTGTTTGATGAAAATGTGCTCGGATGTGTCCTTGTCAAGAGTGCTGGTCAATTTATCAGTTACAATTCGTTCACAAAGGGTCGCAAAATCTTTCACTTTTCTTAGTTCTAAATATTATTCTAAATTCGCTTTTAATATTGAGACGGATTGCACGTGATTTTCTCCTTTAAATATTTTGGTGGCTTGAAAGTTATCCCAACATTCTTTAGCAGATGGTTGGAATTCTCTTAACACTAATCTTTTGATTTCGTCATAATCTTTTATTTCGCTTTCGTTCGCGTATAACAAAACATGTCGGCATTTCTCGCCTAATAGAATTAGAAGAACTTCGGCTTTGTAATCAGTTTTAACCTGTTTTGTTTCGAAAGCACGTTCCAAAATATTGAAAAACAAACTGAAATTTTCTGATTTAGTTGGTATTGACATTGTCAATGTGCGGATGCTTTTAATTATTTGCTCGATGGACTTCGCATGACTTTCTGGAGGAGGTCCTTTAGGACTGCTAATTCCGGTAGTTTGAATGTTTCTCATACTTACTTCATGAGCTAAAGTTAGTTGTAATTTTTCTAATTCAAGCGGTCTTTCCTTTTCACGCGCTCGTTCGGCCTCTATTTTTCCGCGTTCCTCTACAGTTGAGATGATAATGTCTTGAAAAAATTCCAAATCATCTTTAGCCCCTTGGCTATTTTCTATAATTTGTTTAAGCTACACAATATTTGTTTTTTTCCGGAACTACATCACCTATTGCTTTAGCGACAATAATTAGATCTTTCATTTTGTAATTTTAAACATTTTGAATGTGCCTTTATTTTTCCTAATAACAAATGCTAATATAATAAAGATAATAATAACAATGCTGATATTTTTTCAAAACAGAAATTTCTAAAATAAACACATTCAAACAGTTTCTTTTTCTTGAAAAAGTCATTCTCAAATATACAAATCTTAAAATAAATGCTTGCAAGATTCTTTATTCAAAATGATATAGAAAATTCTCCTACCCTGTTCTTCTTCAATTATATCCGTTGAGATAATATTCTGCTGGAACTTCACAATTTTGCCGCCACTACCGAACCGAAGATTTTCTTGAAAAATTTCGTCGGCCCTGCCGATTCGAAGATAATTTGACGAAAATTAATGGTGAAATGTCCGAATTCTTACCGGATCGAAGATTATTTTTCTATTTCCGAGGTCATTGCATCCAGGACCGAAACCCCACTTGCAATGACATGTTAACTCTTGCTCGAAAAATAGGCCTCTACTAATCGGATTATATATCAAATCAAATATCTCTCACGGACCCTAGGGGAAAGCCCGGTTGAGATTAATGCTTAGAGATGGTTCATATTACAAGAATCACACAGTAATTTAACATAAACGAATTTAATAAACTGGACGAACGACTGGGCCGCTTTACTTAGATGAACGCTATTACAGTAATGAATACAGTTTTAATGGCGGGTATCAGATAGCTTCTTATTGGCTGTTGAGTGATGACGTGAGTGCCGCCAGGATGACGCTCCGTACATCACATAAATATATGATTTTTTGTCCAAAAACTCCTTTAATTTAAATAGTTCTGTAAAAGAATTAAATAAATTTGGTTTAAGCTATCGAAGATAACGAATATTCTTTAGAAAAGTCTGAATTTCTTTGAAGTTAATGTTAGATAAAAAAAAAATATTAGATACTGTTTAATATCTGGTGTAGATTTAGAATCTTCAGGCCTTAGATAAACAATAGATAACATTTTAAATAAAAGTATTCCTGTCTTCGAATAAAGAATCAGGACTGGGATTGGAGCCATGGATCAACCAATCAGAAATTAGATGCTCAGCCGTTTGAGCCACGACGATGGCCGGTTGTTCTGATTTGTGCAAAATATAATCATTACTAATCAACCCTTGGTGCTAAAGAAATCTATGTAACATCTAAATATTAAGATGAAGGCATGTGTATGTACAGCTGGTTTTCAGAACGGATTAGCTATGAAATTTGGCACATATGAAATTTGGAGAGGAGGAATGTGCATGTGGATGATGTTTTCTCACTGCTCAACACTCACTCCTTTATTAAACACTCTCTCAGCCGATAGATACAAAAACTGACAAGATGGCGTCGGCGGCAGAACATACGCCTCATGGCATCAGTGATGGCTCACTGAAAGACATGTCCTCAGTAGAGAAGAATGGAGGTCCAGTCCACCATAATGAACTGTGGTGCAGTCTTGATGGGTCGAGACCACTGGAAATAAGGTCAGCCGGGTTCTGAGACGAGGGAACATGGTGCCACTGTTCTGCAGATGTCAGCTGTTGATTGGTGGAAACTCGATTTCCAACAAGAGTGTTTAGCATGTTAGGATCTTTTTGGATCCATGCTAAAATGATTTTTGAATCACTCTACAGGTACGTTGGAGGTGAATCCACTTGTAAAGCAATCACAACTCGTTTCAACAGCTTTGACAAGAGGGCCGGGGCACACAGCTCAAGCCACGATATTGTGACACTTTTCATGGGTGAGACTCTGCTTTTGCTCGTCACAAGTTTTACTGTTAGTATGCCGTTTGACGGATAAGAACGACAGTATATCACTGCCCTTCTGATTTCCTTGTCGCATGAGGATGCACAATGCACCTTTCAATACAGATACCGTTTATATTCTTGAAATCCTCAAGGAACTGGTGCCATTTTTTTGGCTCTTTTAGGTGGCAACTCTTAACAGGGAGATGCGGTCTTAGAGACCGCTCGTAAATAAATAACTGAATTTTTTTTAAAGGAATCCGCTGGAATCGGTTGAAAAAGTGCACGTGTATTGAAGGTCACAAAACAGGAAGATACAGGTTCAACCCATTCAATTGAGCTAAAAATAGAATAGGAGTGACCGAAAATCCATCCCTAGCAGTCTCACAGACCGCACGTCCCCAGTTAAGTTTTAATCCACAATGTACTTTTAAATCACTATTAACACAACTACTACTACCTGAAGCCACGAATCCAAACATCGTATTTTGGAAAATAAGATTAGAATTTTGAGAACAAATTTTCCCGCTACGTAATAATTCATAGAAAATTTTTGCACCCAATAAATAATCAGAGCACAGCAGATGGCACATAAAAAGTATCATCTACTAAATTAATGTTCTCAGGAATTTGGAACATTTAAATATTTAACTAGAGTTAAATCTGTAATTTTCTCTACTACTAACATATTTATTTCTCTTTCGAAACTGTTATCGGAATTTGGAATTACCGCACTTGCACAATTTTTAACACACATGGAAGAATCATTTAATCGCGTTACTAGAATATTTACTTTTTCTTTTTTGAATCGTAATTTGTCTGCACATTGCCTGCTCATAAGATGAGTCATCGCCCCGACGTCGAATGAATATCTGACCTACCGCCAAAAACCAAACGCATCTCGAATGAAATATTCAACACTGCTCAAAAAGACCGTTCATTTTTGTTTATACCGAATACCCATTTATGAGCATAGCCAGAACTGTCTGACGTTTGTAAAGTTGAGGAGACAGGGAGGGGGGAAAGATGGATGAAATACTTATGCGATGGCCCTGACCTATTGGCTGTCTCTATTGGCTGTTTTTGCCTTACATCTTATAGATGAACATATTTTTTTTTAAACAAAGAAATCAAAGGAGCTGTTTTTTTAACTATCTCAACTCTTTCTTCAACAGGAAGTTGTTTAAATTTTGTACAAAAGGGCATTGGGTAATTTTCAAAACAGAATGAACACTTTGACTCGTTAACATCGGACAAAAAAAAACACTTGCAAGATTTTTATGATTCTTTTTTTTCATATAAGTTTTAAATGAATTAGTTTTGTTTAAAACATGAATTCGTTTCACTTTTTATTCGAACCTTTTGATGATACAAACCAATCCAACTCACTACCTAAATTTTGTGGTTTGTACCAATCTTCTCCTTGTTTAATGCTGATATAACTGATTAATTCCTGATCACGGGAATTAAATATTTGATCTGATACTATTAATTGGCACATATCATTAAATTCGCTTATGTTTCTCAATTGACAATAGCATTTGAACATAGAGACGACTCTAGATGCAAATTGAACACAGTTTTCAGTCGCTAATTTTTGAGCTTTTCGAAATTGATATAGTCACTCTTGAGGAGTAGGCTGAAATTGCTTTAACACTAATTCTTCAATCTTTTCATAATTTTCCAGTTCCTTCTCCTTGACGTAAATCATTAAATTTCCTACTCTTTCTCTCAAAATATTTAATAAAATTTAGGCTTTAAATTCTTCTGCGACATTTTTAGTTTTGAAAGATTTTTCTATTGATTGCAAGAACAAATTGTATGCTGATTAACACTTTTAATTAAGTTTTCTATATTAAAACACTCAATATCTATCTTTTTTACTTGTTCTGGGGCCATTTTACTCTTAGCATTTGTTAGCTCAAGCTCTTTATTAAGCTACTATAGCTTAACTTTTTCAAATTCTAATTTAAGTTTTTCTTCTTCTAATTTTAATTTTTCTTGTTCAATTTGAAATTTTTCGTTACCTTTTTTTAGATTTCTTTTATTCTAAAACATAATTAATTACACTTAAATAAATTCTTTATCCCTTTTGAAAATCCTACTCCCAGTTATTGTTCTTAAATTTAAAATTTCATTCATAAAAATTCATTTCATTGATCTACGCAGTTACGTCCTTAAGTTATCACCTTTTCATGAAATTCGTGCATAAAAATCGACAAAGGATTAACCCCTTGTCGGAACTAGGTGAAAATTCTATACGATTTATACTTTAAATCATGAGACCATTTACTCAATTTTATAAATTCGGTTTTGGTGTTCTTAAGCTGCTTTATTCACTTCCTCTTAGAAATATTATTGGTATAAATAGATTTTCACACGAAAGAATTTTGTAAGAATTTAGAAATTTAGCTAAAAGAGCATACCAAATTTCATATATCTAGCTGAAATCATTATAAAGTATGCAGATGAGAAGCGTAATCCGCAAAATGCGCTTTCAGAAATCCAAATCATGCACATTCATGAAAATCTTGAATTCTAATTTTTTTAATAATCTTGCAATAATTTCTGTTTATCAGTTTTGATTACGAGGGAATAAAAAGTGTCCAAAATACAGTTTGGTTACTCAGAAGCATAAAGCACTCATATTTGAAACTCTAAAAATAAAAATCTGAGTACACGTGTCTTTGCAAATGTTCCCAATTTTTAATCGGTGGGGATAAAGAGTAAAAAATGGTTTATTAAGAAAATTGCTAAAAAGTTTCGTGGACATATTTCCCCTATGGTTTGTTTGATATAATATGTAGTTATATGTTGTCTGTGAAAACGGTAGATAAAACATAGCAAGCTAGAGCAATGAAACTTTTAAAGCAGGTTTTACATTACATTTCTAGACTTTCATCAAACTTTAGATGAATCTTTCCGAAAAAAAAAATTCCTTCTATCAATTTATATAAATATGGACACAATTACTAAAAAACACGAATGCAAACTCCAACTTGTTATGAGTACAGGTGACTCGTAGGAGGTTAAAAAGTGCAGTTTTGTTTAGTTATATTAAAGTCCCATTTTAAATAACACTAGAACTATTTTTGAAACATCCCTCGTAATTTTGAACCATGGTCAGATAAGGAGAATGACACCTGATCTGGCAGCTGCATCTACAAACAACGGGAGGGCATTTGACACCGCCGGATTTAGCGTGCACCAGGCCTGCTTACATGACGGTTCTTCGGCAGAATCAGGTTTCAAACCTGAGACACTCCAGCTCAGAAGCAGAGACCTCACTACCAGGTCACCATGGCCACTTAACCACCAAATTCCAGAGGACAAAATTCCGCCTGATTTTATAACAATACAATCATGTACTCATTTTATAAAGATTTTATCAAATTTTGCTAATACTATTCAGGCAATAAACTTTATATATTACTAGCAGACCCGGCCACTCGTTGCTGTGGCTAAGGTTTTTGTTATATTACATAGTAGTAAACTATTCAAGGGAAACAGTAGGAGAACACGGTCAGGGGGACCACCATGCTTTTTTACACAGATGCCATTTGTAAAAAAAACATGGGGACCTCCATGATTGATTTTCTACTACCGTTGATATTGAGCAAAAATCAATACAAAAAAAAATTAAATTTCTTTAATTTTTTGTATTCAAGTTTGTGACAAATGAGTACATTACAAAGTTGTTAGTAAAAAACACGTAACACTTAAACTTATAAATGAGGTAGGTAGGGCAGATAGTTTTAAATCTTTGACAATAATGTTTATTATTTTGAATTATAAATACTTTTAATTTCAATTTAATTTAGCACTAATCGGTGCACAATGTTTTTGGTTAACCTGTCTTTAGCTAACACAAATAGATTTGACGGTTTTCCTACACTTGAACATGCAACATATAGTTGCCCATGAGAAAAACATGGATTTTCCAAATCTAAACCACAAATGGACATTTTTGGCCTTGAGACTTATTTATAGACATGGCAAAAGCTAAACGAATTGGAAACTGTAACCTTTTGAAGGGTATTGTAGATTCTGATGGTATCATCGGAATACGTGGCAACAGGACCACTTCTCCTTTAAACTTTCCAGTTAAAATGGTAGCTTCAAGTATATTTCCGGTGATCTTTTTGATGACCAAACGCGTACCGTTGCATAATCGTGGTGGATTGAAATTACGCAGGAGAAGAATAGGTGAACCCATCTTTAATCGAAGGTTATGTGGTGGCATTCCAGGTATATCTAGTGAATTTAAAAATTCAATTGGAAAATTTACACTATCATTTTCATCAACAACAGTATCGATTGATTTAAAAGACATCAGATCGCCTGGTAACAACTGTTGTATTTGGAAGTTAATTTCGTCAACATCAACATTTTTGGCTGCCAAAATAGCCCGATCATTGAGCCAGTTATGATTCAAGTAATTACTCTGTATATCCGGAAAAATACTCTGAATCAATTCATTTTTTTTCCTGAATAACAGTGCAGAAATTGTCTGGCAGTTTAATGCATTGCGTATTTGGTTGCAGTTCTATTTTACCGTTCCCAATATGTAGTAATTGTTCAGAAAATATTTGTGCTGATGGATCATTTTGCAATTGTACGCGCATGTT
The DNA here is from genome assembly GCF_947563725.1 of Argiope bruennichi. Classification (NCBI taxonomy): domain Eukaryota; kingdom Metazoa; phylum Arthropoda; class Arachnida; order Araneae; family Araneidae; genus Argiope; species Argiope bruennichi. The sequence continues at coordinate 115,266,728 of NC_079156.1, forward strand.
TATGGCCAATCGAAGTGTTTCAACACTTCGCCATAAGAATGATTAATTTAAACATGCATTTTAATTAAAGATTGTTGAACAATGAAGCCCTAATAATTAAAAAGCAAGAAGAATTCCACTGTATTACTTTTACTATAATATGAATTCAATTTATACTTGTCTAAATAGCACGTGGTCGGTTATGCTAATACCAAAAATTAAAAAAGTAAGAACAATTGAATTTCATTGTAATGCGTTTACTACGAAATAAATTTAACTTATACTTTAACCTCAGCAGCACGTGGTGGTTACGCCATTAAATTGTAGCTTATGGGAAACATTGGTACTTTTAACACGGCACCATCTGTTAGAATACTTACTCAATCCAGTCAACAGATATCGCCATCTGTTAGAATCGCTTGGAGCTAACAGATAATTGTAACTGTTAAATAATGAACAAATAATTTGTTCCTTCTTAATACCTTCCTTCTTAGTATAAACCCTTTATGATGTATAATAAATCCTCTAACTTCAGTGATACATATTCTGGTTTCCTCAGCTTAAAGGAAAGATTTTTTTTTAAAAAAAAAGTTCTATATTCCACACATGAAGTTGCCATGAGATTTATTCCGTCATTGATACATTTGTCTGTTGCAATAATTCAAAATTCATTTACAAAATGAAATCAGTTTCAGAAACATTTATTAAATAATGATAAGCATTGTAGCTGAAGTGAATGATAGCTGAGTTGATGATAGCTGACATAACTTGATACGTACATGCAGTTTATTAGTAAAGAAATGAAAAACTGAAACAATTATTGTAACCATTTTTTTATTATCATATCTTCAATAATTTATATAAAAAAAGATTAAATTTCATTTAGCATACAAATGAGTTAATATTTTTTTATTATCCGATTAGAGGAACTTATTCTTGGCTCGTTCACTTACCTTTTTTACGATATCCTTAACAAAATAAATAAAATCATTTTATTGAAAATTCAATGAAGGTAACAAATGTTATTGCCGTGCAACATTTTTCTTAGTAAACAGTCAGATAAAGAATCGGAATTCATTCAAAACGAAAAGTAATAATTATCCGTGTGCACCTCCAAGTATTTTTCTAAACTTCTTTATAATTAAAAAAAGCAGAATTTTAGTATGTTATATTAATCAGTGATCCGTCAAAACGTTTGTAATTAATCATTTTCAAATAAAATATCTTATTTCTGAGAATTGCCACCGTGCACAGTAATACAAAATTCAAACATAAGATCGTGATACTTTATCCTTTGCAACGTATCAAATTTATTGTATGCATTAAAAAATAATTGTGGAAAATGATATCTTATTCCTGAGAAACGTTTTCGAATAGGATCATAAATAATTCGAACATTCGGATTCGAAACGTAACGCAAATGCGTGAGTTTTTCTACGCCAGTTGGGGTAACGCTTTGCAGATTAGAAATTTTTAATTTCCTTTATTCGGTTTTATTCAAAAGTACTTCAGAATGAATCTGAAAGATCGATTAATTAACAATGTTTAATTTTAAATGGATCAAACATTAAGAAAATAAATAGAATCGTTTCAAATAATCAGCCGAAAAATCTTCAGCCTAGCCTCATGACTGTTGGGAAAAAAAAAACTGAAGCCGTACTCATTTGGCGATGGGAAAAATGAAAAGATTTTTTTGGCGGGAAAGTTAGTTTTTAATTAATAATTAAAATTCTAATTAAAAATTCAAAAAAAGGGCTATCCTATCTTTTAAGTTAGATCAAACTGCACACGGTGTGCAAATTTGATTAAAATCGGTTAAGTAGTTTAGGAGTCCATCGCGGACAAACAACGTGACACGTAATTTATATATATTAAGATTACAACAATATTAAAAAAAGCATGTAAAAATTTTAGTTGTATTTTCTTCGTTATTGTAAGAAGCATAAAAAACGCATTATTGCTTCATTCGATTCGGAAGTCCCGATTTAGAGGCATTCGCATTTTCGAAATGGCTTGAAGATGAGAGTTTGCCATCCCTGTCTCTACAGTTCCTCAGTTCAGCTATTCATTTAGAGAATGCCGAAAAGTAAAAAAAAAAAATGTGCAGAAAATAATGTGTTGTATTTTCTAAATGTACGAAAATGTCTAAAAAGCCTAGTTAATCTAGTGTTATATAATACAAATGTGCAAACATTTTATAACACTTATAAAAGATTATTACGGAAAATTATCACTCTAGCTTTAATAAAAATAAAAATTAAAAAAAAATTATTTTTCCACTTTTGAGTTTTCGGAACAAGAAACTATGAGGATATTCTTAATAATACTACCATTTAGTAGTTAAATTCTAAAGCGAAATGCGTACTTTCACTTTTGTAATATTTCCATCGTCGCCCAGTGCACTTTCACGATGAAACATTAGTATCTTAGAAGCTCAATAAAGGTCGCCACTCTGTTTGAGATAAAGGATTGCTTTAAAATTTGAAAGATACGCACAAAACAAAGAACAAAGGCAGCATTAAAAAATGTTGATAAGCGCAGCTTATCAGTATTTTTTGAAGGATTCAAGAGCATCAGGAGAAGCGTTTCTGAAATTTATCGCAGGTAATTTGTTTAGGGCAAAGGTGATAGATAATATTATCCGGAGGCATAAATATGAATTCAACACTTTGAAGTTATTCATCATTCGTAATTTTCTGCTGAATACGCCTTCCGCCTTCCGGAAACATGTAAGTGGTCTTATTTACTTTTTAGTTCCTCAATTTTTCGAAACATTTCCCATCTTCTAAAGATAAAAATGTTTTAATTCTTTAAGTGTACTGATTTTATTTTAAACTTCCTTTTTAAGTTAAATGTAATTTGTATGAAATAATTACTTGGAAATTTAAAATCACCGAACTGTTATGGTATTACAGGGGTGTTTGTGCTCCGGGGAAACCCCGGAATTCCGGGGATTTTGAACTTCGATACCCGGAAATTCCGGGGATCGTCGTTCAAAAGGAAGTAGGAATAATAATGAATTATTTATTTTGATCTGGGTAATTTTGTTTGCTTTGAAAGCAGAAAACGCAAGGTCAGTGTGTGTGGTGAAAAATTTTCCTTTCTTTCTCCAAAGGCAGTGATAATGCGTGAAAAGGGGGAAAAACTTCTTTTTTGTTCTTTCCTTATTGCGAGTTATGACTCATTCCCCCGGTTCTCGGACATTCTCTTCTGGATTCTTTTCGGCAAGTAGGCGCGGCAGAAAAAAAAGGGAGAGACTTCGTTCGACCAGATGTGCGATCACGTGACCTGGGTTCAAAGGTCTTAATTTTGCAAAAAAAGTAATTCATTGAACTTTTATAATTAGGTCATTCAATACTTCATAATCGTAATTTTTCATTTCTCCCCCCCCCCTTCTCGAAACTCCAAAATGTCGGTAGTAAGTCCGTAAAAGTTTCCGGGGATTTTTTGGGGTCCCACAAACACCCCTGGTATTATGAATCATCAGATTGAATTGTAATAACTGTAGAATATTTTTCTGATAATTAAGAATTTTAAAAAAATGATATAATTAGAATCTCACAAACGGAACGTGCTGATAGAAATTCTTTGTAAAATTGAGATTTTGTGCATATGTTTATCATACTTAAAAAATTTTTTTTTATTTTCTGCTTTTTCAAATTTTATTGTGGCTCTTTTTTTTCTTTTATAATTATTTTCTGAGCTTTACATTCTTTTAAGGTTAGTGTTTTCATTGATTAAATAAAATTGCAAATACCTAAATCAAAGGATTAGATTGAATAAAATCAATAAATATTTAATAATTAAACTCGATATCATTATATAAATTGGATTGTTGTTGTTTATATTTTTTCACTTTCACTCTGTTACTCTGTAAATGCTTTGCATACTCGAATAGTTAAAAATACATAAAATTGAATAATTTGAAATGTATAAATCAGGTCACATTTAAAGTATAATTAAAGTGGATTTTATTTAACATTTGATTGCTTAGGAACCGTATTTGCATTAATTGCTTAGGAACATAAACAGAATTTATTATCTGAAATATTCTTTCTAAATTCATGCAATATATTTTTCAACAAATATTTTGAAATTGTTTTCCGTCTGCTGATGCTGGCATATTTCACAAGCTTTTATTTAACTTGTCTTATTGCATGTATGTAAACTTTTTTTTTTTTTGCATTTGTTATGAAGAACCAAATTAACATTTCGCATATTTGTCTGTTTCCTATTACAATTAAGCACTTTATTAACTGGTATGAGCGGGTGGAAATTTGTTAAAAATTATCAAAACATTCATTTATTATTATTATAATATATTTAGGAATATGAAATGACTATAAAATAACATTATATTAATTATTGAAAATATTAATAATGATGTTAAATATTAAATATAGAATAATATTAAATTTTTTTTAAAATGGTCGCAAAGGCGGCTTAGATCTACGAAAATTAAATAAATAATATTTATAATCAAAATAGCTAGTTATAAACGTAAAAATAGAAATAGAGTGAAATGCTAAAAAGAATTCAATAATTTTTTTAACAACAATAGTTGGTCAAAATAATAAAAAATAGAATTTCTTTTGAAAAAATAAAGGAAAATGCATAAAGATATGCTTTTTAAAGCAGAGACTGATTGATTTAAAAGTACCAAATTTGGTACATATATAATGTAAAGGATAAGCCCTAGAAATCTAAGATATATTTTGGAAACTTTAATTAAAAGTGTTATTAAGTAAAAATTAATCTAAATTTAGGCATTTTTTTTATAAATTTCGAACATATTATAGAACAATACAGATTCTCAACCATTCGAAGATTTAGATAATTTCTCTTATTAATCGAACCATTTTAATGAATCTGTAAAGTTTTCTGAAGTTTGGGAATATTTTAAATATATGTTTGAATATTTATCCGCATTGGATATCATTGTTGTAATAAGATTCAATAAATTGCATGGTTTTTTTAGATATTCCATCGCGTAATTTTCTTTAATTGTTGAAAACTAGAAAAAAAAGTTCTTGCTTCTTATATGCGGTGTTCCAAATAAAGTATGAAATCATGATATCTGAAAAAAAATTAATTGAAAATTCAATTTAAAGTATACAAATTTTCATTATATTGGTCTAATTTGACTGTTGTTTAATTTAATTTAATTGTTATTCTAAATTATGATAGTTAAAAACTGCTTTAATTATTTTCAACAAAATATTTCACACTTGTCAATGATCATCATATATATATTCATATGATTTTCTACCGTTCATGTTTTTCCAAAGTTTAAAAATAAAAATTTAAAAAATGAAATTTTAAAGCAACTGATTTGAAGAATCAGAAAATGAAATTGAATTTCCGAAAGTAAGAATGTGAGATTCGAAGCAGATTGTTTAGCCACTTAAGATCTCAATTTTACTACAATGACATCAATCATACTCGCTTTTATTACGCATATTTTTAGTCATGGAGAAAATAATGATCACGTAATGCATAAGAAATTTTGCTTAGATTAAAGACAACCGATATTCTATAAGAAATCTTTGTTGATAAAAAGTTATTAGTAAGCAACATTATTAGGATGATTAGTATTGGGAATATACATAAAATATTCAGTTGGTGTCATATTAATTATGATTAATAAGTGTTGTAGAAAGATGTATATAAACTTTTTTTCAAAAATATTTTATTTATTTCAATTAATTATTTTTTTTGTTAAAATTCTCATTTCATTTGCAGGAAAAATATATTTATCTTCATCTGTTTCTTCAGTTCCTTGGCATTACTATTTGCAACAGAATCTGTGAAATCAGACTGCTCAGAAAAGGAAACAGCTCTTGCCTTACTCGAAAAAGCTGAAAATTTCCTCACCAAAGCAGGAGACTCTTATCCTACGTGCAGTAAGTTTGAAATAAATTTCACGATGTGTTTTCATGTTTTTTTATTTACAAAATTCTATCATAGTTCGTAAAGTACAAAAAAATATTTTGATCATTTCTTTAAAAATTGACGGAGATAAATTTTTACAATTGAAATTCATTACATACATTTTATAAAGTTTTAATTTTTAATAAGTCATCGTCTTTATGAAATTTAATTTATTTGAAGAGAGTTATAATTTTAAGAAGACACAATCCTCTCTTTTTATTTATAATACTTTTAAATTCCTTTCTATAATCACTTTGAATGCATCGTAAAATTCGCATAATATATACTTTTCTATCAAGTTTTTCTTTTCTTTTGAGTAGCCAAAAAACTAAGAATAATAAGATATCTTATTTTGATCCACATGTATATATTAAATAAAGGCTTACATTTTCGGGGAAAAATTATCTTTAATCTATATTTATTTCATGGTTTGATAATTTTTTAGCGATAAATATATTGTATTCATTTAAAAACAATCTTTTATTGGCATTACCATATCACATCCACCATATTATCTATCTGAAATAGAATGCTGACTTGATCTCATGCATAAGTTCATTTGGAATAGTTCCCGTGTTTTCTTCATTTATAATAAGATCTTTCAATACGAAAAAGTGTGTTATTAATTTATCTTTTTTTTATATTGTTAGATAAAACTTAATTCAAATTTTTATTAAAAAAACAGAGTGTTAAATTTCTAATCACACCTTGACTAGCACAATGTATACTTGAATGATATGATTAGAAGTATTTGTATAAAAGGCCCTTTGTTTCGCTTGACAACAGAACGAGTCTTGACAACTATGAGACGTTTCCTGAAAAATTTAAATGCGCATGTCTAACTGTAGCAGTCTATGGCTGCGATGATCTCTTCTTTCCGTGAGAAATTATATGAATTCTAAAATAATTTGATGCGTTGAATTAATAAGTATGAAGCGAGAAAGAATCGACACAATTGGCACCTTTAAAAGTATTATTGAAAGATAATTTTATATATTTTTTTCTTTTTGTGCAAACGAGGTATGTATATTGATATTGTATTTTGAGAAGCTGTTGTAATCTAGAATCAATTTATGTTTAATGTAATATAGAAAAAGCGCATTTGAAATTATAAAACGCCCACCTATTTAAATGTGGATGTTTCATTTATTAGAGAATTCCGTTTTTAATGCGTGATTACATTGCTTGTAATGTTCATTTATTCTTTTTTCAGAGAACAATTTAAATTCTACTGATCAATATGACAGTGAAAAATCTTTGGCCTACATTAAAATCTCAAAGAAGCTGATTTCAGACGTGAGAGAAGCCTTTCCATCATGTGCGTAAGCAATCAAGGTTTTTCAAATTGCACATAAATAGACATTAAGTCATAAAAATGTAGTATGGCTAAGAGAAAACTGACGGAACGTTGCAGGAATGTGGTTTATCCAAAATTTAAACGCACTAAAGATACGCACTTGTTACCTAAGAATTGTAAAGCAACGCAAACTGTCTGGTAAGATAAAAGATAACATAAATATTATTTTCAAAATATAACAACCAAAAAATAAAGATATAATTAATGATCATGATGTAAATTTTCAAAAAATTATTCATATATTTAAATTGTAATTTCAATCTGAAAGTAATTTTAAAAAAATATAATATATAGAATATTAGCAAATGTAACCTGGCGCTTCACAAGATTAAAGCCTATTCATGTATAACATTTTTAGTTAAAATTTACATTTGTATTAGATTTTATTATATGCAAAATCCATTTATTGTCTGAAGTAATTTTTTTATTGAAAACTAAAGCATAATTTAAAACAGATGATTCTGAAAATTGGCAATGGCTGAATTTTTACAGCAGATAAATTTATTAATTATATTAGTACAGCAAATTTGGTTGAAAAATACTGAAGAAGATAGTATTTTGAGAGACAATTAATTAAAAATTTAATTTTGCATTCAGAAAACTCGATAAAAGTATGTTATTAACTTTCTTGACACGTATTTTTAATAGTGGGTTATTAAGAATTTCCCTCTTTTTTTTCTTTCTTTTTTTCTTTTTTTTTTATGGTGAGACAACAACGTTTCGTACGTTTGTCAACAATAAAATTTTGCTTTTAGATTTACTTTTATAGGCCTCATTTGAATTTGATCTTTGATCTTACACTTTCTTTTAGTAACGATTAAATTACCATTTTAAAGCTAAAAAATTCACTGTAAATTGATTAACATAAAAAAGAAGTAAAAAGTAATGGAGTTTATAAAGAGTTAACTTTGGCTAGCAAAGGGATACCAAAAAATAACTTCCATTATTTTAAGCGTCTTTGATAATTTATTTAATACAGTAATTAAAACAAGCGTATTTGCGAATAATATATAAATGTGTTAAAAATGCATAGAAATTAAATTCATGTAATTTTAAAAAGTTCGAAATTTCAGATGGTGTAAAACTATAGTTTTGGAAATAATTTCTCCGAAGTTACTATGAAAAAAAAAGGGAAAATTTAGGTTAACTTTCATAGTTTGAATCTATTATTGTTTTTGAAAATCTGCTTCCTTTGAACGCAAAACCTTTACATTTCCTGCATATATTTGGGCGATTAAATAATTTTCAACATCACAAGTGTTTTTTTTTTTTTTTTTTGTATTTGAGAAAGTATAGATTGCGTTTTTCTGAAAGAAATGAAATGATATATATATATATATATATATATATATATATATATATATATATATATATATATCATTATATATATATATATCATTATATATATATATATATATATATATATATAGTAACCAATCTAAAGTAAAGTAGTTTGAAAACGAAACTAAAATGAAAACGAAACAAAACAGTTTCGAAATCGCAACTAAAAACTATTTCCTATTCAAACTAAAACCAAAAAAGGAACAGGAAAAAAAGCTTCATAGTATTTAGAGAGCGCAACTGCAGCTGCTTCTAAAACATAGGTGAATTGATACAAAATTATTAATTCAAGTTAATAGGAAAAAAAAAAGCCAAATGAAAATAAAACCACATAAAAAATATAAAAAAGAATCCGGCCTGAAGACTGTTTCAAGGGTAACCCTCAGGCAGGGATTCAAAGAAAGGGATTTTTTCTGTGAAGGAAATGCAGACAATAGTCTAATAATGATTCCTCGTGACCCGAAAAGTAGTGTTTATTTTTACTTAGTATTTTTTAGTTAGTAGTGGTTATTTTCTTCTAATTTGTTGTTTTGTATTTTCCTTTCTGTTAAAAGGATATATCACTTGGGCCTAATTTCAGGGGATTTTCGAGTCATGAGGAATCATTATTAGACCATTGTCTGCATTTCCTTCACAGAAAAAATCCCTTTCTTTGAATCCCTGCCTGAGTCTCACCCTTGAAAAAATCTTCAGGCCGGATTCTTTTTTATTTGGGTTTTTTTTTCCTATTAACTTGATTTTAATACTTTTGTAAATATATATATATATATCAAAGGATTCTGAGACGACCACATTTCGACGACTCCGTCGCATTAACGGGTGAGACGCGGACAGATGAGTGCATTTCCGATAGTCCCTTTGACCTCTAACAGAATTCTAACAGAATTTCGATATCAGTTTACAAACTGAAATAATGTTTTTAGGCTCCAAGCCTACTGCAGATGACGATCAGCATGTCGTAAAAGAGGAGAAACTCAGTGACTGCTTTGAAATTTTAGCAAGTGGACGCAATAAGAGTGGAATCTACATATTATGGCCGAGGGAGTTCCCAACAGAAAGGCCATTGAAAGCCTATTGTGATATGGATACAGATGGTGGAGGATGGACGGTAATTTTATTTACATTGTACAGATATTTTTTTCTTTTCCTTAAGGAGATTTCAGACGTTGGCACCTCGATAAGAAAATTACAGAGGTTTTCCTCTATCCAAAGGCCAGCAAAATCAATTTATCACTAAATTAAGAGGTTTTTATCACATTTAGTTACTAGAATCAGCTCGTAGATAATTCAGGTCCCTATACTTTACTAAAATAACTACTGCCCGTCAAACATCTTTTTAATAATTTTATTGAATACGAAGCTTAGAAGAAGTACTGTAATCCTTAAAAATTTGAACTTGAGGTTTCCGTAAATATCTATTGGAAGACGAATTATTATATTTATAAAAAAATACGAGCACGAGATTTTGATCAATCTCCATGTTTCGTATCTCCCGGAATCCGACTATTTCATTTTTGGTGTTATAACTGTTTGACTATATGTGAATAAGACAACTCAAAAACGTTTTAAGCAGGAGATTGAAATTTGATGTATGGAATTATTATGAATTTCTTTCGAAATCTCAATGAAACCAGCCCATAAAAAAAAAACGTATGTCTGTAAGGCCGTTCGATCACAAATGGATTAAGTAATTGCATATCGCAAAACTATAGCCAGATAATTTATGTTATAGTCATGACATTTCGGATTAGCATCTTAAATATATATACACGCCAAATTTAAAAACAATTCGGTTTAAGAATTGTCTATTTGTCGTTTCATATTTTCGCATGCATGCAAACAAAATAGGTCAGAAATACAAAGACTTGAATCAATGTAATATAGTATTTTATTTTGTCACTACAAATGTAGAATCATACTAATTTTCGTATCAATTGAGCGGCAAAAAGTCGTCCAAAATAAATATTATCTCGATTCACCTATAAAAATTCTAGATTCGCACCAAAAACCTGCATTTAGTGGCTATCGTTCACCAATGCCATGAAAATTATTGGTGGATTCATTCTAGGTCCAAACGTTCATGCATAGAAACAGAGATAAGAACTTTTTCTGGAGAGACTGCGAGAAAGTTTTAGAAAGAACTCTCCCGGAAAGTTATATAGATTTGTGACGATTTAATGTCTATTAAAAGATAAGAGATATCTTCTCTGGACGGGGGTGGCAAAATTCATAATATCTTTAAATATTTCTTTTATCTCTGGGATGAGCAAGAAAATAAAACAGCTGTGTGGCTTCATGAGCAAAATTGTCACTTCTATCTAATGAGCGATATAGTTTCAGGAGGTCGAAAATGGATTTCACATTACATCGCAATCTTACAGATGCCCTGACAGTCATTGAGGTCCCTGATATTTTATGTTTATGAAATCTGTACAGAGTAGGATACTCATATACAAAACGTATCACAATTCAAAATGCTTCTCTGAGATCTTTATGTATTTAACACATCTTGCAGCTAAAGAAAAGAAACATAAATGGCCATCACACATGAAAAAAATAGGACACCCCAATTGTCACAAAGTTGAAAATATGTTATTCAGTAATATTCAAATTTCAATACGCGATTTTCCCCATTTGAGTTACTTTCCATGAAAAACGATTTTCAATGTTATAAGCAGAAATTTTGGAAATGAGCCAAACACACAAGCAAGAATATCCATAAGTGTGTACTCCTCCACATGCACGTAACATATGTATACATATTTTTGTATTTTTAAATGAAAAAAGTTGTCATTAATATAAATTACGAGATATTTATAGTAATGTCAACAGAAAATTAAATCGAATAACTCAATCAATTAATAGTAATATTAGAAGTTGATAATAATGCCGCTAAATGGCTACTGAGCTCAATTTGCATAGATAGTATAAATGTTGCGCTTAGTGATTTAAGACCATTTATAGGAATCAAAATCTTAAGTCCAACTCCAGAACAAAAGTAAATTCCGAATATAAAGATTTCGGACATATTCTGCGTTACAAAAAATGAAAACATTTGGATAATAATGAGAATTATTTTCTTCAGATACAAGTAGATGTATAAAAAAATTTATTCCTTTGCCATAACAAAAATTTTTAAAAAGTTTAATTTGTCGAATAAAGTAAGATTTTAGATTTTGTAATATGTACCATTTACAATGAACTAGTTACAACTAGGGATTGCAATACCGGTATACCGAATACCGGTATTTTGAGTCATTTGTACAATTTTGTAATACCAGTATTCACAAGTTTAAATACCGGTTTTTCGGTATTTAGTAGAAATTTTTAAAATTGTCTCCACTATATGTTCAGGTATCCCGAACATAGCAATATAGTATACGTTTTTGTTTTTATGTCTCCCCAACGGGCGAAATTAATTAGCTAACTAATGGCTTAATTAATTGTTTAAATCTAAATGAGCGAAACATGGATTATCCCTGAAAGAAAACATTTTATCCATAACGACTGATGGAGCAACAGTTATGAAAAAAGTTGGAAAGTTGATAGGTGCAAATCAGCAATTGTGCTATGCTCATGGAATTCAATTAGGAGTAATAGATGTATTATATAAAAAATATAAAGAACAGAAGAATACAAATATTGTGGATATAGAAATTTCGGATTTCAACTTTGAAAAGAGTAAGAGTGAAAGTGATATTGACAATGAAGATAATAACAATGTAATTGTTGAAGAAGATATTGCTAATGAGGATGAAATATTAACCTATCAAGAATTGCTTTCTATAATTTATAAAGTTCGAAAAATTGTTACAATATTTAAACATTTCCCTATAAAAAGGATATATTACTAAAATATATACTAACTGAAAAAAAACAGAATATATGTTAATATTAGATTCTAAAACACGTTGGAACAGTTTATTCCTAATGATGGAACGATTTTTGAAACTGAGAAATCCAATCCAAAAAGCAATAATCGACTTAAACCTGTAAATTAATTTTGCAGATAGTGAATTCGACTTAATATCCAGAACTATATGAGCTCTACTTCCAATAAAACTGACTATTGAGGCATTATGTCGGATAGATTCTAATTTATTAACAGCTAATGCAACAATAAATCTCATGTTGCAGTCACTGAAAGAACAGCATACATTAGTATCTGAAGAATTATATATTACATTGAAAAATCGCAAAGAAGAAAGGCATACCGAAATAGAAAATGTCTTATGGTATTTACATAATTCTATTGATTTTAAAAATGAAAATGAAAAGAAGAAAAGAAAAGAACCAATTCAAATCTCATTAAGTTTAGAGTAAATTTTCTTAAAATTTTTTACCCACAACCCGATCCACATTCAGAAAAATTCGGTTTAATTATCGAAGATTATGATGTCACTACTACCGATAGTGAAAAGGAATTGTCTCTTGAAAAAAAATTAGAATTAGCAATAAATAAAAAAAAATCAACGAACCAAAATACAATACAGAAATCAGTTATATCCAAAACCATCCGACGAGAAATCGATTTATTTGAAGATGAGGGATTTAGAGGTAAATACTTGGAAAAAGTATATCGCGCATTGCTAACAGTACCACCAACTAGTGTAGATGCTGAAAGAGCGTTTTCGACAGCTGGTAATTTTTACATAAAATTACTTTTCAGGCTTAATGACAGTACAATCGATGCATTATGTTTTTTTTAGATCACATTTCAAAAATTTTTAATAGTACCACAAACTGAATAGTGATATAATAGTGATATTTACACTTTTTTGTGATTTAAGTAAATAAGATATTTCTTTTCTTTTTTGTGATTATATACTGTTATAATTTATAAATTATTTTTTGTGATATTTACACTTTCTAACAAAACTGGCAACAGAAAAAAGAAACACCTGTGTTTTCTTTCTTTTTCCAAAATTTCTAATACCGGTATCCCGGTATTAAGATTTAAAAAATACCGAATACCGGTATTGAAATTTTGGTCCGGTATTGCAATCCCTAGTTACAACAAGTGTAAAAATTGTATTTAAAAATGATCGTTTTTTTATGTTACTGTACTTTCTGACAGTGTATTAGAACTAAAAGATGATTTACCATAATTGATAAAACAAAATTATTTTCTAGGTTATTCAAAGAAGAGGAAAATTCCCGTTTCAACAAGATTTCAATAAGGATTGGGAACGCTACAAGAATGGTTTCGGGAAATTAACAGAAGAATTTTGGTTAGGTACTTAAATTAACATTCATTTTAGCTCAGTAATTATTCAAATACTTTTCAAAAGTGCTTAAAAATTTCATTATCGCTCTGATTTATTTATTTGTTTATTTATTTTTACCTTTTACAGGTAATGAAAACATACGTGTTTTGTGTCTTAGAGGGTGCAAAATACGTTTTGATCTCCAAGAGGAGAAAGGAGGTAGATTTTTTGCAGTTTATGAGGACTTTAGCCTATCAAGCACCAATTACCGCATTGATATCAGTGGCTACTCAGGAAATGTAAGTAAGTAATTTTAACGGATTCCGAATTTCTCAAATATTGCTGAAATTCTTTTTAATATTTGGAGAGAATTGCTAAATGGAAGTAATAGCATAAAAAATTAGCAATTACAACAATTAAGTTGGTATAAAAATAATTTTAGAAAACTGTAAAATATTTAAATCTATTTTCTATACATGTGAAATTATTATTTGAAAACTGTACACATTTTTACATTTCATCTCTAAGGGAGGATGAGGATAGGGCACTGGTATTCGAATTACTTTCACATTAGTTGGTAATAATTCAAAAATTCATTAGAAAAAAAAATAGTATTAGACTTAAATTGCATAAAAATTTTACGAAGAATGAAGAATTCTTTGAAAAAAAAAATAGACCAGATAGCACTTTCTTTAGAATTTCTACATGTCTTCGCACATTTACTGTATTTCGTTTAAGCAATTAATATTACACATCAATAACTGTTGATATGACAAGGATTCATCCATGCTTTATTACTCTCAATCGTTTGCAAACATATGAGCATTTCAGAAATTCATCTAAGTAAATACCTCCATGGTTCTTGTAGAGCAGACTCTTCACTGCGAGATAGAGCAGTTAGACTGAAATGAATTTATAATAAAGAACTGTTACATATAGAGAAGCTGATTTCATTTAGTGAGCGTTATCGTGAAAAAATTTCAGTATGCAGTTGATCTACGATTTTCTCAAAAGCAGTGGCTATTTTAAAAGCAGCAGAATGAAAACTTTTGAATACTTCTGCTTTTATTGCTTTTCTAATTCTGCAGCTCTAATTTTCAACTGTCTACAAATGGGCCTTGGCAATGTGCATAAACATATAATGAGTCATATTTTATTACTTTTAATATTTCTATGTAGACAAAGTAATTCAAATATGGCTTTCCTTGGAATGTACAATCGATTATTGTCATAGCTGAAGTAGTAGCAGGGATCATGGGAAGTCGATGTTGCTAATGTATCCCACTATTACTGCATTGTGTATTAAATGTGTTTGCATTATTATTGCATTCACACCATCTGATTAACAAATTGTTTCAATAGATTTACCAAACATTTTTGTATCATCATTCTCTTTAGCTTGTATTAGATACATGTTGTCATCGGGAAATTTTTGAATGAGCAATAGAATTAAGAAATGCTTCTTGCTTTCATTTTAGAAGAATATATTTTTCGACATATGCAATTGGTCAGGTCAATTTCAGTAGATTTAGGAAATGCGTAATAGATTCAGTGATCTCTTCTGTCTTTTCATTCGGATCAAATAATATTTTGCTACACACTCTATTTATTTCTTAATGATGTATTAGCACTTATCTTCTAATAACGGAAAGAATATTGTCCATGATTATTAGAGAAATATTGAAAATATATCGTAGGCAATTCTTCTCATTCTTTATTCATTATATAAGGATAATTATGTAAATAAATTTAAAAGTAATACAGTCTTTTGAGTTCTGTTTTAATTTTCTGTTCAAGAGAAAATGGCTATTTCCGGAAAAGCATTTAGTGTTCTATTGGCAATACTTTATTATTCTATTTCATGGTAGAGGTGAAAATTCTTTCTAGTACTTCTATGCTTTTCCAAGAAAATTTTACTTAATTGAATTGTTTCGGTGCCTCTTGTTCAAATAATAGGAAATAATCAGAAAGGCTATGACTTTTCTCTGGTGACTTATTTATCGTCGCGTTAGAATTGTTATTTTGTTTTAAATTTGATTTGGTTTGGGGTTTTTTGGCACAAGAACCAAAATGAATGTCAGACTTCGTCAAACACGTATATTTCTAGTTCCAAGTTTAATAAAAACGTTTTTCTTATTATTTAAGAGCTGCTGATAGTGGTATCGTACATATAAAGGATGTTAATTTACAAGTTGAGCAGAAAATTTGTAATTATATACATTACTGAAAAGGTACAAATTGTCTATTCTTCATCTGAAATTGTTAATTGATAATTTCAAATGTAAGGTATTATTCGAAGAAAATTTATGGATTCTAATTCATGTTCATGGAAATTTTCAAAGATTATGGGAACGCTATTCCCCTTACAATATAAAGAGAAAATTAGTTGAAAAATTCCTTGCTTCTTTTCTTTCTCTTTACGAAAACCAACTTATTAAAACAGTTTTCCCCTTTCTAGTAATTGATCGCAGACTAAATCCTTTTTCTTAGAGTTTCTTCATGTATTATTCGATATATTTGAAAAGAAATTAGGCTTTAAAAAAGGAAAATACCATTTGGCATCTATTTTAAGTTACGTTAAAATGTGGATGAATCAAAGTATTTATCTTTTAAATTTCGTAATATGCAAATTTTAATATTTTTTTTAGGGAATTTTGTATCTACTAGATTTCCAGTCGTATCGTATCAAATAAAAAGAAAATATAAAGTCTTAAAAATATTTTATAAAGCATGTGTATTCATTAAACCATTTTTCTGTGATTATATTATTACTATATGAGAAAAAATCCAATGGAACTGAAAAAAATGACCATTTATACAGGAATTAGTACCTTTTTAGAATATCAATGTCGTGAATGTAAAAGAATAATATCAAAGAAATATTAAATCAACATTTGCTTTTATTTATGAATTTTGAAATTAAAAAACTACAAGACTATTTAACATTATGTTTTTTTTATGTGAAACAGATTATGTCTAAAAGTTTGATAGCAAAAAATTACAAAGCCCAGATTTTAAATGTTGTTATTGTTTGAAACACCACAATTAAAAATATAATTAACATTAGCAAAAGCTATTTTTTATCAATCCATTTGACTATTTTTAGAGAGATATTTCAAATTCATTAGGTATTCGAAAAATGGAACGTTTTTATTTATCATGAATGGAGTTTTAGTGCTTAGAAAATTTTAAAAAAAAGCGATTTATTCCTTAGAATTGGAGTCAATATTTCTGAATTCTGAATTCTATATCCTTTCGAGTCGTATGGATATAGACAAGGGTCATAAAACGAATTTAAAAATATATTTGAATGTTCCTGAATAGTAATTTAAATATAATTCAAACTTAGTTCACTAATTTGCATTTTAATTTCGAAATTAATTTATTCTATCATGATTTAATATATAAATCAAAATAAATGACAATTGCTTAACTTTTTCCAGAGCATTACACATATCAAAGATATTTTAAGATTAAATCTTTAAAATAAAATAGAAGCAAAAAATAATTCCTTATCGGTAATAACTTCCTTTCACTTAAAATCTGTTTCTAAATTTCTCTGGTACTTGTTTGACTTCCTATTCTAATTCATTTTTTTAACGATCTAACTAAGAAGGATGGTAAAAGTAATATTTAGACATTCTGTTTTTCGGGAAAGGATTATCTCTTGCAAAGATTATATTATTATACGGCATCCCTCCACAGTGAAACTTCACAGCGCAGGTGAGGACTCTCAATAATTCAAATCTGCCATCTTCAGTGGGCCACGGTGGCCTGGTGGTAGGATCTCAGCTTCGGAACCTGAGGACTTCAGGTTTGAGACCTGTATCCACCGAAAAACCGACGTGTAAGCGGGTTCTGGTGAGCGTTGAATATTTCGGAGCCAAGCGCCTTTCGGTTTGTGGGGTGTACAGAAGGGGATATCAGTTCAGGTGTCGTCCTCGCCATCTGACCGTTTTTCAAAATTGTCCATCTCAAAATAGCCTTAGTATTGCTTTGAAACGGGACGTTAACGTAACTAAACAAAACTAAAATAAGCTATCTTCAATTCATAGAATTTGATGTGCTCATTCTGAAGAAAGAGTGAGAAGTAGAAGACTGCTGTGCTTCTTTGGTGACATGTTCGTCCTCTCATTGTGTGACGAAAAATTAATAACATTTTTTTGAGTCAGCTGAGATTATTATTTTACACATTGAGCAAAATATATTAAAAAATTGAGGTTAAAACTCCAAATACGTTATTTCTGTCGATAAAGATGGAAGTTGTTACTTCTAGGCTCAAATTTCTCAATAATTTCAAAATTAAGGTGACATTTCGCGTAAGTATTATGAATTTTATTTCATGTAATGAAAAATGCTCTAAGAATTTTACCATTTGTGAATTATTGGCGGAAAACATAATGTCCAAAATTTATAGAATCTCAGGCCAATCTTCTTACAGTGAAAATACTTTAAAGGTCCAAAGAAATTTCACCGCACTGAAAAATATTATTAATATTATTATTTTAGCATTTTATTAATTATCGTAGACTAAATACCGTTTTGTCATAGATTCTTTATTTATTATTGGATATATTCGAAAGCCAAAGTTAACCATAAAAATCGAAAGCGTCTTTAATAGTTATTTTAAGTTCCTTGGAAATATTGACGTTTTAATCACCTTAGAAGCCGAATCAAGTAACATAGTCTCAAAATTTTCAGATCCATTCTAGCGAATTTTATTTCCACCAAGCTTGCAATGAAACCAAAGAAAAATATCTTTTATTTTTAAAATTATTTTATAACATATATGCATTAATGTATTAATGTAACTATTTTCCGTCACAATAAGAATCATGAACTTAAAGGAATACTAAGTATACTTATTTGAACTATATACAAACCATTTATGCACGTTAGATTAGAAAAAATCATAAGAATATCGATATCGTGAATGTAAAAGAAAAATATCAAAGAATAATAAAATCAACTTTTATATCTATTTGTCAATTTCGAATTGAATAATTAGATTATTAAACTTTTTATTTTCAACATAAAAGAGATTACCTTTAAAATTTCAATGGATAATTCTTAATTCGCTTTGCACTTTTAAGTCGTCTGCAGCACATAAATACAGATGTGGATCATAATATTAATGGACAAATATCTTTCAGTCTTCTTGAATGGCAAATTAAATAGAACTAAGGCTTTGTAAATAATTTTGCATTTTAATTTCGAAGTGAATTCTGTGGATTAGGAGTAACTACATTTTTATCAAAAAAGAGTAGCAATTTCAATATTTCAAGACAATTCCTCCCACTGAGCACAGTGTGAGATTTTAAAATCTGCAAAAAGAAACGGAAAAAAATGTAACTTTTTCTTTTATCGAAGAGAATTTTCTCTCCTTTTTAACTGTTTTTCTTAGAGTTATGATTATTTCAATGTTGGTTTTAATAATTATTCTCTAACTCAAACATTGTATTTGATTGTATTCTCATGTTTTTATATTAATAATACTTTTTGAGTTGTTTTAATTTCTGGAAATGAAAAGCATTCCATAGAAACAATACGAAAAACTAAACAATACTCCAAAAAAATGTAAGAAAAGTTCGTTTTTACTGATTGCGTTGCTTTTTCTTTTGTTGTTTGCTTTTTTTCTAATTCTTTATTCTCGACGAATTCCTGTTGCCAAATACTTTAACATAGATTATTTGTATTCGCTAGTTATAGTTTTTCTTATTGGAATAAATAATTTCAGATGTACAATATTCTCTTATTATCAAAGAATACAAACGACAATTAACTTGAATTGATATGCTTTTGTAGTTTATAAAATTCGATTTGAGTGTATCATCTACATACATAGTTGTTTTCTTTTAAACAAGAAAATATTGTATAGTATCTATATCATATTTCATCATTCCTAAAATCGATTTCAAGAAGTTTATTTATTTATTGGCTCAATGGAGTATTTCTTAAAGATTTTATTTCATTTGTATGCCACAGACTTTGTGCTGAATTATATTTTTCCGAATGGTCATGCAGAATAGTTTTGTTTCTTAGTTGATGTTTAAAGATTATTTACTCACTGGATGTGACGAACTGCTATGAAATCAAATGCTTTTTTTGCGGAAGTTCTTTGACATGCAATTGAAATAAATTACAGCTAAATTACAGTTATTTTGTAATTTTGATGATTCAACAAAAAAACCCCATAAGAACAGTTTCAAAATTGTGCTAAATTTTCGATAATAAACCAATATATAATTGAGATTTATCTAATAAGGACTTTTACAGTGATGGGACCTACATAGGTACGCATCTTATCCCAACTCTAGAAACTCTTTGATACGCATTCAACGACGTAATATAAATATTATTAGTATGAAACAAATTATAACATTATCTACGTTAGAAAAAGAAAGAAAAAACATTGAAAACTCTTTTCCCTACAGAATGAAAAGCTCCAAAAATTATTTACTCACAAACTCTGGCATCTTATAGTTATTAAATGTAATATACATGAAATAATTTATACAAATTTCATTTCTTTTCATTTTTAGCTGACACAATGCAGTACCATAATCAATATGAATTCTCCACAAAAGACAAAGGCAATACCGGATTAGCAAATGAATATCAGTCAGGATGGTGGCATAGACAAAATGGTGTCTGTAACTTAAATGGTGTTTACAAACCTGGCAAAAGTAGTACGCAATACGTTAACTGGTGGAAGCGTGACAACTTGGCAACCGTTGAAATAAAAGTGAAGCCAAACTAAATCGATTCTGCTGCATGTGAAAAACTGCAATGCATTTATATTCATATTGATCCTTATTTGTTATGTTATAATGTAGTGTAGATAAATAAAATAAATCTTTCTTTATATTTGAAATGCGTATATAGTTTTTAATAAAATAAATAAATATTGTATTCTTTTCCTGTTTTTACAGTCATTTAATAAGCTACCTATGCAGGAACGATAATGCTACATGTCGTTACTTTGAGAAGGAATTTAAATGTAATCAGTCTGTTGTAGAAAAAAGAAGACACAGTTTATTAGTTTTCAAATCCATAAGGTGAAATTATTAATTTTATCTTATACTACAATCATTTATAGTAAACGATTATTAACATTTTGAAAGATAATTAAAAGTAGAAAAATAAGAGCATGTGACATTAAAAAACATGTAAACATAGAATAGAAATATTTTTCTTTCTTTACGACTTCTAGCATGTAATATTTAAATAAATTAATATCCTATCGAAACTTCCCCCCGTTGGAATGAGATACAAATGTCGAAAAAGATGAATAACGATGCTTTATTCCGCAAGAGAAATACGATCGTTGGCAACAAAACAGCGTAAATGCACACGAAAACTATGCTTGAGGAAAACAATCATCCACAGGCAAGAACAAATCGTTGATTAAATAACAGCATATTGGTGCTCAGATAGGAGCTTGCTCCACGTTCATTGCAAAAGAGAAAATTCATTCATAATTAATTAAGCATAATTAATTAAGGCTGCAAGCTCATTAAGTTCATTGCATAGTTAATTAATGCTGACCCCTGTCTTTCTAAGCTCTCTATTGAGCAGGTTTGCTGACTGGACACAAAATCTAGGATCTGAGCCACAGTAGAGATCACTATGGCTCAGCTTTAATTACTATTACTTAATCACCTTACTTACTCTGTTTTCCGAAACCTACATTTTTTTCAGCAAAATTCAATGCGAGTTTTGTCACTATGGATTGGTGCTTTGAATTTGTATCTATTCAGCATTCATTAAAATATTTGAAGCCTTATCTTACCGCGATACTCACTGGAAAGGGAAGCAATCTTACAGATACATAAAACTGCTTCAGATGTTTCGTAATTCCTGTAGTACATAGAACTATGATCGATAGCCTGGTATAAAGTAAGCCGACTAATGCGATATCTTTTGGCTTCACATTGAGCGATGTCTGAAGACAAGATTATTTCTCTACCTGATAATGTCCTTGAAGTATTATGTCAATTCCTGTTCTGCTGCCGCGTATTGCTTACACGGGATTTATGTACAAACCTGCTTTAAAAAAAAAAAAAAAAAAAAAAACGAACTTTTACGAAGGAAGGGAAAAAAATGATAAAATTGAAAATATATGCGCAAAACAAATAAAAACAGGTAAATGACACAGAGAACAAAACAAAATTAATAAAAACATTAAATAAAAAATATATAGAATATCATAAAAAAAAGATAAAAAACTGGAATTATAAAAGATTGTCATCAATTGAGTTCATCTAAAAGAATACTTTTTTCATCACACAGGTAGCGCTTTAAAAGCATTAAAGCATTCGAAATCATAATTATCTATCTCTAGATAAATTATTTTTGTAGTACAGTCTTTATAGTACAGTCGTCAACAACAATAAAAAAAGGGAACACACTTGTAACTTTTTAAAAATTTATTATCGCATCAATACTTAACTTTTGTCGATGAAAATGATTCTAATCAAGCCGCAGATTAACCAAGTAAATTAACATTAAACTCTGCCTCAATATTCTCTAATTGTGACTATCATTTATTTGCTTGCTCATTAATTTTTATGAAATTCTGAGGAAAATTTCGGGACCATAAATCATAAGTTTTTTTCTCTCATTAAAAGAAAATTATTTTATTCATAAAATCACGAAAAAATGAATAAAAAAAGCAAATTTAATATTTTTTAACGAATTCTTAACAATTAATGTATAAAAAAAGAGAATCGTAGCGTTAGTGAAATTTTGCATGCGAGTGAATCTGACATGATAAATGTCAGAACAAAAAATAAATGGGTATGCATGCCCCAAATAGTTTCTAAATTGTCACAGAAACTGTAAAATTCCTCCAATAGATATGCAACGTCAGTTTTTTATGGTACCATATATTAAATTTACCTATATTTAGTCTATTCTTCATGAAATACGAACATCAGCAAGGCACTATTATATATCAGTTTTGTAAATATTAAACTTATTTTCAGATCACATGATTTTAATTTAACATGAATTTACTTTCATTTAAAGAAAAAATTTTACTTTATTAAGTTGTCCTGCGGTCATATTTGACAGCAGGACAGATTAACTGTAAGAATATGTTGTCAATTTTTATTCTTTGTCAGCATTTAACGTTTGCGGGTGAATAAAATAGAAATTTAAAAAAATCCGCTCATTTTCTTGCTGTTTATTAAGTTAATTAACACTAAAATAAGGAAATTAATTAGAAACTATTATGTTATAACTTTAAAGAGTAATTCTTACATATATATAAATTTATTTATTTCGTGTATATCGGAAACGGTTTCATTCAGATTTAAATAAAACTCTGCTTTTTAAGTTTATCTTTATGCGTTTCTTTCCTGAGAAAAACTCGATTTTACAGAAAATAAATAGATAAATAACATAAATAAATAAAAAAAAACATTTTTTACAAATTATTATAGCCTTTTTCTAAATACCCTCATGCTGACAATGTAATATGTAACGTGTTACATTTATTTGAAGACTATAGCACTTTGCCCTATGTAATTCTAGTGTGGACAAAAGGAAAATCATTTACTCCAGATATTGAATTTTCACTATAAGTATTATTACCCTCATGTAATTATTTAATAAAATGTGTGAAATTTCATTACACTAATTAATTTTCCTTTCTCTAATATTTTCTTAATTTAAAATATTATTATTATAATGTTATTGTACAAATATTTAAATATTTAACATTTGCTTAGAGTATTGAAATAATTAAAATACTATAAAACTCTATGTAAAAACCAGAAATATATTATTTTTATTATAAAAAAAATATCCCTAATAATATTAAAACATCTGCTACATGATTAGCAATCGTTTTTACTCGAAAGCAAAATTCACTCCTTTCAGTTAACAACGATAAATAATTAGCTTAAAATGTCTTCACATTATTCGGATCTGACCTATCAGCGATTAAAAAAAAAATATGGGTTAAACGTATTTCATTCGCCAAGATTGAAGATGGCTGTTACTTTATTAGAGCGGGTTTCTTAGAAAATGTCTGAATGCGGAATTTTTTTTTAAATTAATGGAAATGTTTCAATCTATACTTATAATAAAGCTCAATGTGTGTGTGTGTGTTGGGGCTCTACAGGCCAGACTGTTCGACCTACAGCTACCAAATTTGGTACGTGTGTATCTTGGTGGCCGGGAATGTACACCTCAAAGTGATTTTTTCCGAATTTTTAATTAAAATTTTAATTAATTAAAAATTAAGTGAAATTTTGGCATTTTTTCGCAATAACTTTAGAAAATATTGCAGCAAAAACCTGACTTTTATATCACACTGAAAATAAAAAAATTATGTTTTTAATGATACTAATGTTTTAATATACAATTTAAATTCCTATTTTTAGTGATACTAATGTTTTAATAGACAAATTAAATTTCTATTTTTATTAATAGACAAATTAAATTTCTATTTTTAATGAATTTTTAAAAAATAATCTAATTTTATTTTTCAACAATTTATTTCGCATAAAATAAAATAAAATTTTTCCTGCTCGTGCATATTACGCGTGATAGGGGAAAAATTAGTTTTTATCAAAATTTTGCCAATATATTGACAAAAGCTTTAATGGGGAAAAAAATCAGCTGTTATTGCAAGTTAGATATATAAAAATGTAATTTTCAGCACGTGTCTGTAAGAAATGAAATGAATAAAAATAAAATTGAATTCTGCTGTCACAAATTTCATGTTATCATACGAGATCATTATTATTTTTAAAGTTATTATTTGTCTTAATTAATTTAAATCATTAACCATTTCAAACTGATTTGAAACAATCACGTGACTATCAGATTACGCATGCGTCGATATTTAAAAAAAATGATGTTTTTTTTTTTTTTTTTTTTTTTTTTTTTTAAATTTAAAAATCGACTGACCTCTAAAACTTTTGCCTCAAAGCCAGATTTTTTTTTTTTCGAATATCCGGTTAAAACTGGTTTGAAATGATGACTACTGTATTGCGCAATCATTAATTTTTAGACAAGCAAAGATTTTGTTTTTCCATCTCAAAATTTTTCGAGCTTCCAAACTTTTATTGCTAGCTAGAAAATTGAAAATGAAAGTTTAAAAAAATTATATTATTATTATAATTATAATATATTTGTATATATACACCCTTCGATACCTCCCGTCAATGTTTCGTGTTGGTTTCCGTTTTCCTCTTTGTGCTTCTTCGGACGATAACTTCTTACAACTCTGCCCTTTATTGGTCAGACAGAAGAAGCAGGTACATGGCGGATATTTGCGCTAATTTATAACTTTTTGTTGGAGATAAGTCACCAAATATTACAATCTGATTTATCATTTTTAATAACCTTAAAAGCGATGAATCAATGCCTCAAAAGCGATAAATCGTCTATTTTCTCCAGTGCATTTTGTGGCTACAAAAGCCTCAAGCCAAAACAACACCATGTTCTCACATGATAATATATTTTTTTTAAACTTCAATGCAATACAAAATGTTCTATGATCTTTTACAATACATTTACATTATCTATATTATTAATTCATTAAATCAGATTAATTTAAGGCAAACATGTTTTAATGCATATACTTTCAATTCAGGATTAATTTGCAAACTTTTAATAATAGAAATACATGAGTTAAAATGGTGTAAATGAAGTAAATATATTTTATGTAACTTCAGTCGATAAATGCTCTAATAAATTAAGGTTATCTAGCTTTAATCTATATCCTCAACTCTGTGAATCCTATTTAACAAATATTCTTGAGACACTAATATTTCAAATAAAAAAAGTTGCATTGTAATTTATTAAATCAATCACTTAAACTGACTGATTTGTGGAAATTTGAATACCATTATTCAATAAAAATGGGCGATTTAAGATCACTTTTAGGACCGCGTCTCAAAGATGATATCCAAAGACTGTTTCTCAAGACTGTTGGCCTAAGATTATAAAAATGTTGATTGTTCTAAACTATTCTTTTCAGAACTTCATACAGCGATCAGATTTGATAGCAGAATATAGAAACGTTCATATATTTATTTAAAAATTGAAGTGTCAAGAAAATTCCGCATATTTTGATTCCTTGGAACCAAACGTCTGTAAAATTTAGACTTCGTAATTTTTTTAAGTATATTTATAGACCGAAACAAAATAAAATGTTGCTATTCCCAGAATTTAAATCGTTTTGAAAGTAAAGCAAAGACTGATTTTCATGATGAATCTGAGAAATTTTTGTTGGATAACTCTTGAGATATTACATAAATTATAAATGACATTCTTTAATACACATAAGGTTTAAATGTTCAGCGATTCTGTTTTCAGTACTCACATTTTTAAAAAATTCTTTGTTTCTGTAAAAAATGTTTTATATTAATTGCAATTTAATCATTTCCACTTTAATTAAAGTATACATTCTAAGGGAGCTGACAGAAAATTAGAAATACACATATTCCATTATGGCTGAAGGTCTTTATAATATTATGAGCGAATTATATGGCTATCAAAATTTGAAGCTTTAAAATATTTTGATGAAGAAGCTACTAAAATAGGAGTTACATAGAATATTTAATTGTTAAAATATTAACAAGCATTAAGATTGGCGAAACGGCTGGTCGCCAAAGGCGGCTAGTAGATAATAAAAACTAAAAATATATGTAATTTGATATTTTCTAATCATATTAAGGATTGTCTGAATCATATAAGAATTGTTTCAGTTGAAACTGAGTTATCTTGCTTATTTTTCCCAAATTTTTGTGAGAAAAAACGAGCGGAAGTCATTTTTTTTTGTTATTTACAACCTCAGATTTAATGAATATGCAGTTCCCGGTTTAGTGGCTCATTTGGGTGAAGTTTTTGGCACCACTCGATACCAATTTAGTTATGATGCTATAATAAATAACCATGTTACAAACGTTCTCCGCTTTCTGATGATTGCGCATTTTTTGTTGAAGAAATTTGGAAATGCCAGGAAACTTTTATTGGACATTTTATTGCATAATGCCATGAGTGACAAATTTCAACACATCAGCAATTATCATTTGCACGAAGATTCAATCGAAGAATATGTATAAAAGGAATGGAACGTTTCCTGAATGAACATGGTTTCTTCTCTATTTCAACCTAACGGCTTGTTTGAAAAATGGGGCGATATTTCGTATGTACTTCTTCTAGTTTGTCTATTTTCTCATATAAATATCTTTTTATTTTATCATGTATATACAACTTGGCAGAAGCAGGCTTTAGTACATTCATGATGATGTTTAGCCACCTTTTGCATTATTGATATGTGCTCGCTGATTCTTGAGCCAGCTGTCAGTGCCCTTTATCCATGCATTGGTTGAGCAAGCTTCAAAAATAATGCTTCTAATGCACAGCTTTGCAGTAAATCTAAATGATTTTGGTTACTTCTTTTAACTGTTCCTGCAGTTTTGAAGTTTATCCACAAAAATATTTGCCAGTTTCCACTTCCCTCCCACACTTGGTATTTGATCTTCCAAAAAAAAAACAGATTAAAATTAAATAAAGGGGATGAATACTTATGATAATGATAAAAATAAGATAAATAAATAAATAAGTGTATTCATTTATATGATTGCAAATTCTTTCCCTGTCATTGTCTTCCATTTTATTTAAAGAAACTTCTTTTTTCATTTTCAACTTCCGACGCTTACGAAAGAGGTGTTAATTTTCTCTCTCAATGACGTAAATATAAAATAAAAATATTTTTGGAAACTTGAAAGTGTGAGCTTTGAAATGAAACATTAAATCTTTTTTTTAAAATTTTAGATGAAAATCAATTTTTAATATAGGCGAATACCTTAATGCCGCTGATGATAATTAAAAACTTTAAATAACGATTTGAATTAATATTTCTTTTTTTATTTCCTATGAGCTCAATGAACTAAGGTTTGAAAATATAGGATCTAACTTTGCATTTAAGTTAAAAATAAACATGTTACAGAACAGTTTAGTCCTAAAGTTCATATTCAAGACCGATTTGGGTTTTTTTATATTGAACCTCAAACCAATATTCTTGATTTGGTTTGATTTTAAAAAAATTAAGTAGAGAAAACTATTTTCTTGATCATGACATCCTCCCTGCCCCAATTATCACCAAAAAGAGAAAGGTTAGGCGTTATTCGGGGATAACAATCTATCGGATTTTGAAAATTAGATTAAACGTTATAGAGAATTAGATGGTCTTCATTAACAATATTATAACAATATAATTAACAATATTTTAATAATTATAACAGTGGTCTTAAATTAGGACGGGTATGAAAATGGATTTAAAAAAATCTTGCCAAAAATCAAAAATATTTTTACAAATGTAATTCTATAAACACATTTTAAAATATTATCTAAGTATATGTTTATTTGGATGCGCTCTGCTATGGTTCAGATTGGTTGTGTCATTTTTCGCCATACAAATTATACACTTTACTGTCTCAATTTGTAATTGTAGAATTCTGTTTATAGTAGAGTTTTATATCGAGACTCTTCAGGAGAGTATTGCGTCAAGTGGTAAACCAAAGAACTATTATCTGAGACCAAAGAGAATATGTATTCTTTCTTTTGACATCACTCATCTCTTAAAATAAATCTTAATCTCTTCAAAAATATGAACCTATAAATGAAATGCTTTATCATCAGCATTTAATATGTTACTAGCTAGTACCCGGCGCGTTGCTGTTGCCCGGCGAGAGCAACAAAATCAGGAGCATGCGCAGTGACAGACAACTCTTGTCGTATACAAACCCATTCGAAACAAATGTGTCATTGTCATTTGTTTCCAGACTTTTTGAGAATGTCACTATGAATTTTATTGCGTCGAGTGTAATTTGCAGACAGTCTTGCTGAGCTGCAGACACAATTTGCACGTCGGCGACTGTTTTAGATTCATGCACTACGACTTTTGTCCGTTATGACACCAACCGGTTCACCCCGAAGACACTTTGATGGCCGTGCAGTATCTACAGGCCACCTACCAATAATGCATGTCGACTGCGGAACTGCAGTCGTTTGAAATCAAAAGGTTTGTCGGTGAGAATAATGGGAATGCTTGGAATGAGCACATCTTCTCCAATCAACTTTCTGTCAAGAATAGTTGTCTCACTTCTAGCCGCAGATTGGTCTTTTCATTGTGATGCGCGTGATCAGGTATCATATAAACGTTGTTTTTTTATTCTTGTCGCATGCTGATCTTAGGATTCTGAAGCACGAATTTGCAATTTGTAAACGATCTGCTTTCTTGCTCTTTTGTCGTTCCTCGATTGTTTTAGAAGTTCGAAGTGGTTTATTTCTACGTGTTGCGCTACACGATATACGCTTGTATAACCGAAATATCTTTTGTCGATTGCCTGAATAAATGGAAAAATTACTGTTTGCACTGGAAAGCTTCCATTATATATAACTTAACTTGATCAGCATCGATAATAATAATTGTATTTTGTATGTGTGAGATAAACTCTCAATAATATGTGTAGTTTGCCCCAGAAAAATTTATGCACGCTGAATGACAACATCATATGTAGATGACTATTCATTAAGAAGTAAATAATTAGTGCTTGCACTTAATATTTTCGATTTCATTTCTCTCACATTCACTGGTATCAATCATAATAATTTTATTTTGTTTGATATATCTTGCGATTAACTCCGAATGATATATGACGTTTGCCGTTTACTATTTCTATTTTATCAATTTTAAAATATAACATTTATGCAGGCGCAAACAATAAGTTGACCAAGTTACATCGCAATCGGGTGAACGGTATGGTAGGGCATAAGGTACGAACAAACAAAAATTCGTTTTTAAATATTAGATTACCTTTAATTAATCTTTATTTTTTTGCGCCAAATATGAAATTAAGGTTGAGGCTCTTAGAATTCTTAAAGATATTCATAAACAAAAATTGTACGTCTCAAAGTTATTTGCAATTCGTATTTTCTTACCTATATATTGAACATAAACGCGGGTGAAGACGTAAGTATAGACACAATTGTAAGTTTCTTGTTATTGTAAGCTTTAATTAAATTATGCATAGTGTAAATTATGACTTGGGAATTTTTTAGTACATAAACTGCAGATACTTTTAAAATTTTGAGCTAAATCTGTAAACGAATTAACCGTCGGAATACCAGCACTTCCTCTAGAATGTCAAATCGAAGTTACAAAAATGAAGCAACTAATATAAATTATATTTTGTACATGATCTGGTGAGTATAACTGTAGTTTTGTGTAAAAATTTTATTTCAATCGTTGAGAAAAAATGTTGTTCAAAATATTTATTCGATTTATTCCTACATTAATGCATTTAGTGTATTCCAGCAAATTATAGCTAAAGATCGAAAGATTTCGGGAGACTAATTCTGATAACGTTTCAACTTATCGAACCTAAAATTGCCAAGGAGATAAAATTTTAGTAATCAAATCACATACCAATTACATTAATTTACGTAGTTGCGTCCTCTATGACACGTTTGCATAAATGCGTACGTAAAGACCGACATATGGAAAAACTCTTCATGGAATTGAATGAAAATTTGATATACTTATTTATGCTTAAACTCATAAAAATATGTGCTGTATTTCATATTTTATTATTATTATTATTATTACCATTTTTTTTGCATTCTGAAGTTGTCGTTCAGACTTGCTCTTCAGACTTACTTCGTATGAATGGAATTTCACGCAAATAAGTTTTTAGAATCTAAAAATTCAATTAAAACAACACACAAAATTTCACTTGTCTAGTTCAAATCATATTTGAGTGCATGCAGATGGACATCATACGTGGAAAAATATGTTTTCTGAAATCTGAAGCATGCAGATTCATCAAAATCTGGAATTCTGAACGGAAACTACTGCAATAATTTCTCTTTGCATAATTGAAATCTAAGAGAAAAAAAAAAAAACACTTCCAAAATGTATACATAATTTTCTTCACTATATTCAAAAATTCTTGCGCGAAACTCGAAAAATTTGAGTACTCGTGGTATTCACTGCATTGACGAATTCCTACATTTTAAATCAGGGAGAAAGGGAATGTCTTTTATTATGAAATACACGACAAATTTTCGTGGAGACTTTTTCACTTGCTTGGAAAAAAGTATATCTAAAGTCACTCTCATTGTGAAAATGGTAATTAAGAAACGTTGTGAGTCAGAACGATAAAACACGTCTCTCAGTTTTTAAATTAATTTTGCAGATTTTTATTACAAATTGGATGAAATCCGCCAAACGGAAATTCTGTTTGTCAAGCAGATATGCATAAAACAAATAACTAAAAATTGCAAATACTACTTCAGCTTGTTATGCGTAAAACTGATATGTTGAAACAGAAAATATAGCAGAAATTCCATGAGAGAATATTCCACATAGTTTTATATCAAGAAAATTATATGCAAACAATTCAGCTTATTGTTCCTTTCAAAAAGTTTTTTAAATAAATTTCAAAAAATAAGCTTCATTCATTATTACAGCAACATTAGTGAAGAAAATCATTAATATTCAAGGACACACTAAGGAATTTTCGTAACACGTATGAAATCGAGAACTAAAAATTTCAAATATTATTTCAACTCGTTATGCATATAAAGGATGCAAAGGAGGTCAGGCGCAGAACAGAATAGAATATTCTTAGGTAAATTCCATGAGAAAACATTCCACATAACTTTGTATTGATACAAATATGTACAAACAATTAAGTTTATAATTTTTTTAAAAACGTTTATAAATTTCAGAAAATAAACTTTATTTAAAATAGCACTAATATTAGTGAAAAAAATCATAAAAATTCAAGAACACATTTATGAGTTTTCGAAACAAGAGACAACGTTAATATTTTCGTCGATATCACAATTCAATGGTAAAATCTCTGACCGTACTTTCACTTTGGTATAGTTCCCATTGTGGCGCAGTTTAATTTCGCACTGCAACTATATTATCTTAGAAGCACAATAAGAGTCTCCACTTCTTTTAAGATAAAAGAAAATTTCAGAGTTCGAAAGATACTTGCAAAACAAAGATATTACTATAAAATGCTGATAAGTACAACTTATCACCATTTTTTGTGGGATTCAGGTGCATCAGGAGAAGAGTTTCACACAGACTGTATCTTTAGAGCAAAGGTAATAGATAATATTATGAATATATTCAAATATGAATGCAACGGTTTGAAATTATTCATTATTTGTAATCTTTTGCTCTACTGGCTTCCGCCTTCTGGAAACATGTAAGTGGTCCTATTTTCTCTTTTAATTCCTCGGTTTTTCGTAATACTTTTCAGCTTCTAAATGTTTTAAATATTTTATTTTAAGTTTAGTATTTTTTATTTATACTTCCTATTTGAAATTGATGATCATTTATTTGAAATAATTATTTAGAAGTTTAAAACCACTGTATTATTATGGTATCATAAGAATGATTTTGAATATTTGAAGAATAATATTTTAATCGTAATATTTTCATTTAATTAAGAATATTTAAAACATGACATTTTGTATAAAAAAAAGTAATAATTTTTCTAAATCACACTTTCTTTTGCTATTAATACTAAAAAAAATAATTCTTCATATATAGATATTAAAAAGTGTATTCTCACAAACGTGAAAAGCTTGTAGAAATACTTTGTTTAATTGAAAATATTAGCATATGTTTTTCATATTATTATTATTATTTTAATTTTCCGAATTTTAAAATTTGTGTATATTATTTTGTTTTTAATTTTCTGCCTTTTAAAATTTAATTGTGGATCATTTTTCTCTTACAGTCAATTTGTGAGCTTTACATTTGTGTTAATGTTTATTTTCAATTATAAAATAAACTGAAAAATTAATAGATTATCTAAAATTAATTCAGTAAATATATCGTAATTGATTAATCGATCATCGTAATTATCATTAAATGAACTGAATTGTTTTTTTAACACTGAAAAAAAGAACTTTCACTGTCGATCTATTATTCAGCAAATACGTTGCATATTCACAATGTTTTGAACACCTTAAAATGAGATAATTAAAAGGTTATTAACTAAATTGCATTTGTAGAATAATTAAAGAAGGTTTTATTTAAAGTTGAATTCATTTAATATCGAACGCAATAAATCTTTTTTGGAATATTTTCACAAAATTCACGGAATAAATTCTTTTAACAAGCATCCATCCGGCTGATGTCACTGAGTTATTTCACAAGCTTTGATTTAACATAACTTGTGTCTTATACACTTTTATTTTTATAGTGATTTATTTATTATATTTATTGAGTACCACATGAATAGGCAAATGTCGTGAATTTATATATTTGCCTGTTGTCTGTTATAATAAATTATTTTTTAAGATTGGCTTTATCAGATGATAAAACTGTTAAAATTTACCAAAAGAGTCACTAATAATTATAATGATAAATTTAGAAGTGTTTCGGCGCAATAATAATATAGCAATGAAAATAATAAAATAATATTATTATTAATTATTTAAAATATTAATAACAATATTAAATGTTAAATATAAATTAATGCAAAATTTTAAAATTCTGTTAATGACTGCAAATTGAAGCATTAAAGTATCAAAATGAAATATTTATAAACAAAATAACTTGATATATATGTACGA
The DNA here is from genome assembly GCF_947563725.1 of Argiope bruennichi. Taxonomy (NCBI): domain Eukaryota; kingdom Metazoa; phylum Arthropoda; class Arachnida; order Araneae; family Araneidae; genus Argiope; species Argiope bruennichi. The sequence continues at coordinate 115,300,169 of NC_079156.1, forward strand.
ATTTAAAAAAGAGTGAAATGCTGAAAGGAATACAATAAAAAAAACTAACAACTATTGCTGTTGAACAAAAGCGAGAATTTCTTAAAAATATAATAGAATGTATAAAAAATATAAAGGAAAGTTTCTTTAAAGGTGAATATTTTTTGATTGAATTAAAAGTACCGAATATGGAATATAGATTATTTGGAGGATAAGTACGTGAAATCGATGAAATTTTCTGATTTTTAATTAGAGGTCTATTTAAATAAAATTCATTCAAGATACTGGCATTTTTCTCTTTAACTTTCGAAGAATAATATAGAAGAACACATATTATTAACCATTCTAAGATTTATATAATTTTCTAGTTAATGGGACCAATTAACCCATTGAAGTTTATCCTTTGAAGTTTTTCTGAAATCTGAAGTTTTCTGACGATTTTATAAAATTATACTTTCGAGAAAATCTTAATTTATTTTTTTAATTAATCATTCAGTCGAAATACTCTTTTCAATTATAGGAAGAATATTTGCTTATTCTGTGCTTGCTTCTTCAATTTCTTGGCGATACTATATGCAACAGAACCTGCGAAATCAGTTTGCTCAGAAAAGGAAAAAGCTCTCGCTTTACTCGAAACAGCTGACAATTTTCTCACCAAAGCAAGAGACGCTTATCCGTCTTGCAGTAAGTTTGAAGAGGATTTCATAAAGATACTTCATATATTGAATTGGTGGATTAAATTACAGTTCTCAATGTTCAATTTTATAAATTTCATTATTCATTGAGTAAATCTGTGATGATAAGTTGACATATGAAGTAAATGGAAAATAAAGTGGAAAATGAATTAACATATAATTTTTAATTGAGAAATGAAATCATAATTATTAATGCACAAATAGAATATTTTACTATTTTCTGCAAGTAATCGGTTGGCATGAATTAAAAATGTATTATATTTATAAAATTTATTTTTTAATATATCATCGTTTTTATGAAATTTAATTACTTGAAGTATGTTATAACTTATACGAGATACACTCCTATCTATTTTTATTTTTTATTAATAATGCATTGAACCTGCAATCCTCAATGTAATATTAATCCTTAGAATGCATTGTAATATTCACGTATTTTAATATTTTTCTATCATTTGTCTTCTTTTCTTTTCAGAATCACAAAATAAATATTCTGATAATTTATTTTGATCCATAAGTATAAATCGTAAAATAAAAATTAATAATTTTTAAAAGAACATTCATATTGATTTTCAAATTTTTAAATTCTTCCATAATTTTTCTGGATAAAAATATAGTATTCATTTAGATTTTTTTTAAAAGCAAATTTTGCACTTTCTTCTATCTTTACTTCCATTCACTTCCTCCATTACTTTTTACCATTTCATTTCCATCGTATTATATATGCTAATTGTAATGCTAACATGCCCTTCATAATTGTTTTGAAGTTGTACCCAATGCTTTCCTTATTTTCAATACAAGTAACCTTTGATTACGGAAAAAAGTTGTAATTAGCTTAGCATTTGTGTTGTAGTGTTAAGTAGTAGTTAAAAATACCAGTACCTAACTCTCGGTGGAACTTGATCCTGTTGCGATATGCGATGCGCGAGGATAGAACTTGGAACCTTGTGGTTTGCAGTCCAGTAACATAATCATGATACCAAAACATCGGCGCGGGTAGCAGAGCTGTTAACTGGCTTATATGCTATTCACCACAGGAAATCGTCGCGAAACAATTTTCAAAGAGCCTATTCACAAGTCAAAACTCATGTGTTCGAGACAAGTTCTCATTTATGTGAACTTTCTGTGGTCATAATAGAAACATGTGAAGAAAAGTTTCGAAATAATTTTCTTAGATTAAATTGAAAATTCACACTTAAAGCGGCATTCATGAAAGAATCACATCTTAGATTGGGACGATATATGCGTGGGTGGAACTCCCTCAGAACTTGGATTTGGAATTTTCCAACCTTTATAATAAAAGCAATTTCTTCTGTCCATATATTTAAATGTGGTTGTTTTATGTATTAGAGATTTACATTTTATTTCATACTTCTCTTATTTATAATCTTATTGCATTCAAATTTTTCAGAAAATAATTCAAATTCGACAGATCAGTGTGATAATGAAAAGTCTTTGGCCTACATTAAAATCTCAAAGAAGCTGATTTCCGATGTAAGAGAAGTCTTCCCTTCATGTACGTAAGCTTTCTAGTTTCGTTTATTCACAATTAAACTTATATTACGTAATAAACTATTGTGTTTAGCTATTTCAAGGCTGACAAATCCGTAGTAAGAATATATCTATCCAAAAATTCTAAGGCAATAAACCAGGGCATACGAATGAATAAAGCAACAAAAAGCGTATGGTAAACTAAAATTTGGTTTACTTTTTAAGAAACGTATTATATTTTAATAATAATTTCAACTTGTTAATAATTTTATAAATATAGAATACATAACATGCCACCGGATATAATGCCACGATGTCTGGAATTAAAATGTCTCGTGTGTAATATTTTTTTATGTAAAATTTACTTTTGTGCATAATGTTAAAATACACAAAATACTTTTCGTTCTGCATTCTTTTTTATATGAGTGTGGAACATTAATTGAAGCAGGTTATTTTAAAAATCGCTGATAACTGATATTCTGTGGAACATACTATTTTTCATCATATTGCAATATTGTGGATAAATTCTAGAGTATGTTAAGATTATTTTAAAAGACATTTAATTAAAAAGTTAATTGAAAATTAATTAAAAAAAAACTTGCGAATCAATGAAGTCAATAATTTTTCTGAAACATATTGTTAATCGTGTTCTTCTAAAGTTTTCTCTTTCATTTTATCTTGTGTATCCTGGCAACAACTTTTAGTTCGATTGTCACTTATAAATAATTTGTTCAGGAAAGATATAGTATTTGCCCATTACTTAAATTTGTGTGGTTATATTAATATAAAATCAACTGATATATATTAAAATAAAAAAACAGTTTAAAAAATGATATAGTAGTTCAAAGTCTGAAATTCACATAGCAAAGGCCATACTTCTAATTTCCTTATTTCAGAGTCATTTGAACTAAAATTTTTCAAAATTTATTGATTGAAACATTTTTGTGCATAAATAAGGCACACATTTATTAAAAACTATTAGAAATCAAATTTATACACCTAAAAAGGTCAAAACATTATTTTACAAATGATGCAATTTTTTTCCAGGAATAATTGTTTTCGATGTTACAACGGAAAGTAAGTAAAATTTCCGTTTCAATGTTTCAAGTTTCAACATCCTGAAGTAACTACAATTGTTGCAAAAAGTTTACATTTACGATTACGTCTGGACGTACGTACATCGACACTTACGATTCGATGTACGTCTGGTCATTGAATTATGCTTTGGTTAAGCAGCATTAAATCCCCATTACTGTGGCAACGAATAAAGTTTGCCAAATGGCATGTATGAAATAAAATAAAAATTTAAAAATAGCGGGGAAATAGGACAATGTCTTAACGTTATCTAAATAAGTGATTTTTATGTATTTGTTTCTTTCAAAATATAATAATAATTATAATAAATATTGCAAAAATTCAGGGAAAGAAAGAAATATCTTAAAAATGTAAAATTTTAAATTTTAAGATAATGTTAAAATATTTTCCCTAGAAAATTTCCTCTGAAATTATAGCAGAAACGCTATAGAAGATATTTTGGATTGTTTCTAATTAATAAAATATTTATGCCATTTTTACATTTTGAAAAGTTGCCAGTATTCTTTTTCTTATCTTTAATAACAAGTCCACAAAATTTTATTGGATTGAGCCCTGTCGTTTATGGCTGGTATGAGAGTGAGATCTTAAGTCTAACATCCATTCATACACATATAGCCACAAATACTTTCATTTAAACTAAAATAATAATATGTAAGAACTTTTTATCATCTAAAATCTTTATCGTCTGCACTTGATTAAAATTACAGCACTCATTGACAAAGAGGATTTTAAAAACCATAGATAGTTAATTTTCCTCATACATTTTTAATAGTTATTTTGTAAAGATTGAAAGTTTTCTTTTCAAATGTTTAAAAATGGTAAAGATTTTTTTGTTCGACCTTGTGAAATGAGATTTGTTTCAACCATGGTACAGTCACTATTTTATGCAAAACCAAATACCATAAAAAACATGTTAAAAGAAAGAAAGTTTTTAATTCAAAAATAGTATTAGAATATTTCAAATTTTTAACATTTCCCAGCAAAGGAGGACATACTTATTTTCATATTTCAAAAACATTTGTCTTACATTTTTAGAAAGATTCATGAAGAAATTGAAAAGTGATTGCATAAAAATAAAATTGATATTAATGAAAAAAATCAAATTTTATGATAGTACCGATGTTTTCTGGAATAGCTTCTTCAGAAGTTTATGTGGAAATAAAATAGTAAAATATCAATCAATTTCACAAAATTTGAAGCGGCTGCTGAATTTATACATATGTTTCATTTGCTCATAAAGGCTTTACAGTTCTTTTTTGCTCTTCTTTTTGCTTCAATTGCGTCTCAATCAAGGATGTCTTAAATCATTACTTGGAAACCAATGAAAAGCAGGCAAAAAAACACCTATAAAATAAAATAGAAAATAATTGCGGAATAATTCAAAATTAAAATTATTTAATTTTTTAAAAAGAAATTAATAACAATTGGTAGAAATTCTGACAGGAAGAAAAATTGATATCAGTGAAATAATGAAAATATGAATTTTAATTTGTATCGAAACATCCCTATTGAAATTCTGTAGATGTATTAAGTGTCATTATTAAATTAAATTATATTAAAATATCTGTACTTTCTGTATTATAAAACATTTTAGTAACATTTTTTTAAAATTTTGTAATTACTGCAGGAAAAAAAAATTTCTATTAATTTCAAATCTTTTGAATATTGAATTAACTTTGCGCATTCAAAGTTTGGCAACATTTTTACTCTTGTTTTAAAGAATAGGGATTTCTTATCTTAAAGAATAATTTTGGCTTAAATCAGTATTGTCGTTTAGAAGGACACGTGGAATATAATCACATATATACATACATGCATCCATCCATATATACTTAGCCACAATGACTTTTATAAATACTAAAATGGGATAAAAAAATTGACATATAAATTTGATTTAACGGCATATTTCACAAATATCGGATGTAGATGTTGCTTAAAGTTGAATAACTTCTTATTGTTTTTTTTCAGAAAATCCATCTCGATAAATTCCTTCAGTGTCTTAAGCACCCTTCGAAATTATACTATCGCTATTATTGAATATCTAAATTAACTAACTAAACGATGCATAAATGAAAGTGATATTTTAATTTTTTTTCAATTTAGCCAAGATTACATAAATATTCATTAAAATGAAGAACTTTATTTTAATTTTTTTGTTATTAGAAAATTCAAAGGTTAGAGAAATCTTCAAATTATTGGAAAATTGAAACTTCAAATAGAGGAACTAGCAAAATTCATAGTATATATTCTGTAATCGTTATATTGTTCAATTTGTTTTAAATATAACTGTAAGATGATTATTATTCAAAATGAAAAATGAGGATATTTAACTTTTTATACTTTAAAAGTGCCATTTAATTTTAAATGTAATCTCTTCTAAGCATCTAATTCCTTAGAGGTTTTGGTCGTAATTCTGCATATCTAATCACAAAATGATGTGTTATATACTTTTCGTGCAAAGATTGTTAGCTGTTTTAATCAAATATAAATATAAGTTCAAACTCAATATCTTAGGAAAATAAAAACGTAAAAATTTATCAAAATTCCATGGTAGAAAATTTTGGAAAATGAATCTGTAAGAAACGAAACAAAATGTATTATAATGCATTGAAATTAATGTTTCAGATTATTTGATATAGATTCTAACATATTCTATGAGCACCATTCATTCACAATAGAGTCAGATATGTATAAATAAAATAGGAAATTCAAACAGAATTTATAAATTAATTTACTAATTATAATAATATTTTAGGTTCCAAACTTACTGTAGATGAGGACAAATATGTCTTTAAGGAGGAGAAATACAGTGATTGCTCTGAACTTCAAGCAAATGGACGCAATAAGAGCGGTATTTACGTAATATGGCCCAGGGAATTCCCCACAGAAAGATCCCTGAAAGTCTTTTGCGATATGGAAACGGATGGTGGAGGATGGACGGTAATTTTACTTGCAGTGAAATATATTTTTTGTTTTTTTATAGATTTATAAAGATTAAAAGGACTGTTAAAAAATTAGAGAAATCCTACGCTGTGCAGAGGTATCTGTGAATCTACATATCTGATATAGTAGTAAGAAACTACTGATAGTATCTACTGATATATCTATATATCTGGTGACACAGTAAACAATTGCTTCAATTAAAAAAATGTTGCACTATAAGTTTCAAAAAAGCTGGTAGTTAATTAACTTACTAAAATTAATATATATTCCTATGGGGAATATGGGTGGTTGGAAACTTAACTAGCCAATAATTTCTATAATGATTCAATATCTGGAGGTATTTTGATGGATTTCAAATCCTACTGGCGTTTTGATATTAATTGAGGCATTGATAAACATATTGATTTCATCTGAAAAAAATTTAAAATGGTGGATTCAGATATTAAGTATTGTAAAACATCAATTTGAATTATTGAGATCTGAGATCTAATTTTGTATTTAATACCCCCTGCAGTTCCGAAAATAAACATGCATATTCCTAATTTATGAAGAAATAAGACATCCCAATTGTCGCAAACTCAAAAATATGCGATTTAGAAATTTTAATGTTGAGGAAGCAATTCTTTCCGCTTCGCTTCGATTATTATCAGTTTTAAAAGAAACATTTCTAATTTTAAAAATATAATATTTAAATATTAGTCAAATATTTAAACTCATATACAAAAGAGAATTATGCTAGAATAACCCACTGATTAAAAACTGTTGAAATCTGAATATGGAACCAATTTTATTAAACAAATCGACAAAAACAAGTTTATTAAACAAATCGATCCCAGGCGATAAAATTTAGAACTAATTTTATTAGTCCCTCAAATTCCTGTCACATTATTATATCATACACAAGATTTCATAACTTTCTGATCAATAGGTTTGTCTGAAGATATCTTAAAATAAGATCAATTAATTGTGGACACTTGTACTTCGATTCTGGGTAAATTCCCGGAAACAAAGGGAGTTTCGAAATTTTCCATGGATTTTTAATTATTTAAAATTAATGGAAAATCCAAAGTATATATTTATACTTTCAGTTCAGAATACAATAAAAGGAAATTAATTTAGGTTATTTTGAATTTTTAAACAATTGTCTCACCAATTAGTGTATTTTGAACTCCTTCTATGTACCCGTTTCTTTTCCAATCATTTTTTCCCAAATTTTGATAAATACTACTAAATTAATTTGAAACAAAATTTATAACGCTGATTTTCATTGCTGCAGTAAAATTCAAACTGATGTTTAGCATACTCTCAAATCTCTCACAAGACATAATTTAGTTACCTTGAGACGCAAAGAAAATAATTCTTTCTCTGTATTTTCAAATAAAAAAAATTAATTTTCGCTTTGATGAACATAATGAAGAATATAAGGTGAAATTATTGTTGAAATTTCCATGAATATTACAAATACACCTAGACTGAATAGAACAAGTGTTGCAATTTAATACATGAATTAAGTTATTACCATGCTATATGGCCCTCATTACACGAGTTTAAATTATTACCATGCTATATGTCCCTCATTTCACAAGCTTAAATTATTACCATGCTATATGTCTCTCATTGCTCAAGCTTAAATTATTACCATGCTATATGTCTCTCATTGCTCAAGCTTAAATTATTACCATATTACATGTCCCACATTGCACAAGCTTAAATTATTACCATGCTATATGTCCCTCATTTCCCAAACTTAAATAATTACCATGTTATATGTCCCTCATTGCACAAGCTTTAATTATTTCCATGCTATATGCATCCCATTGCACAAGCTTAAATTATTACCATGCTAAATGTCCTTCAATGCACAAGCTTAAATTATTACCATGCTATATGTCCCCCATTGCACAAGCTTAAATTATTACCATGCTACATATCCCTTATTACACAAACTTAAATTATTAAGATGCTACATGTCCCTCATTGCATAAGCTTAAATTATTACTATGCCATATGTCTCTTATTACAAAAGCTTAAATTATTACCATGTTATATGTCAAACATTGCACAAGCTTAAATTTTTACCATGCTATATGTCTCTCATTGCTCAAGCTTAAATTATTACCATGTTACATGTCCCACATTGCACAAGCTTAAATTATTACCATGCTACATATCCCTCATTTCCCAAGCTTAAATAATTACCATGCTATATGTCCCTCATTGCACAAGCTTTAATTATTTCCATGCTATATGCCTCCCATTGCACAAGCTTAAATTATTACCATGCTAAATGTCCTTCAATGCACAAGCTTAAATTATTACCCTACTATATGTCCCCCATTGCACAAGCTTAAATTATTACCATGCTACATATCCCTTATTACACAAACTTAAATTATTAAGATGCTACATGTCCCTCATTGCATAAGCTTAAATTATTACCATGCTATATGTCCCTCAATGCACAAGCTCAAATTTATACCATGCTGTATGTCCCACATTACAGGTTTGAATTTTAAACATACGTTTTTCCTATCCTTCGTGGTAACAAATAAGTCTGCACGTATATGCGTCCATCTTTATATTCCGACGAAAAGTATTTACTCTGTGTAATTTCATCATCTTTATAGCACTCTACTGTAAAAGACAGGAATAACATAAGTGGTAGGGAAAATATAAGAAAAATAGAGAAGATATCTATGAAACATAAAATATCTTACTAATTTAGCACTTAAAGTTTTTCCAACCTTGAACTTAAATGAAAATATTCTGTTGAGCAGAAAGGTGGTTTTTCACTTTTTTTTTTCAATTTTTTCAAAATTATTTCTCAGGTGATCCAGAGAAGAGGGAAATTCTCGTTTCAAATAGACTTCAATAAAAATTGGGAACGCTACAAGAATGGTTTCGGCAATTTAACTAAAGAGTTTTGGTTAGGTACGTAATTTAAGTCAATAATAATTAAAATATATTTCTAAAGATCTTAACGAATTTGCTGTAAATCTGGTTATTGTTTTGTATTTTTTTTCTTTTACAGGTAATGAAAACATACGTGTTTTGTGTCTTAGAGGGTGCAAAATACGTTTTGATCTCCAAGAGGAGAAAGGAGGTAGATTTTTTGCAGTTTATGAGGACTTTAGCCTATCAAGCACCAATTATCGCTTAGATATCAGTGGCTACTCAGGAAATGCAAGTGAGTAATTTTAAAGGAATACTATATATCCCAATTATGCCTGAAATTCATATGTGCATTTGGATAAAATTATAAAATGGAAATAATTGCCAAAAAAAGTTTAGACTAGACAAACTTAAATTTAAAAAAATGCCACATTTTCATTCGTGGAAATCTAGAAAATATTTAAATCTTCTTTTTAATTACGTACGTTTTAATTACGTTTTAATTTTAATATTTAATTTTTATTTTCTTTTACGTATGAGCTATTTTGATATTTGTACTCTAAACAAGCTAAGTGTAAATAACTACAAAAATTCGAATTTTCCCCCATTTTTGATGATATTCACAAGCAACAAATTCCCTACGAAATATTCTACTTTATGATATAAATTACATAAAATTTAATAAAAAATGAAAAACACTCTGAAATGAAGCATATATAATAGTACTTTTTTTAAGCCATTTTCATCAAAGATTCTTACATTATTCGGAACATTACAGACAGTTCGTTTAAGCAATTGATATTACACAGCAACAAATGTTGATATGGCAAGAAGCAACCCATACTTCATCGCCCCCAAACTTATGCTAGCATATCAACATTTCACTATTTCATCCGAATAAATAAACGCCATGAATCTAGTCTTCCAAGTTCTTCAGTGGAAGGAAGAGCAAGCAGATTGTTTCTCTAATTCATCTGAATAAATATACTCCATGAATCTAGTCTTGCAAATTCTTCAGTGGAAGAAAGAGCAAGCAGATTGTTTCTCTAATTCATCTGAATAAATATACTCCATGAATCTAGTCTTCCAAGTTCTCCAGTGGAAGGAAGAGCAAACAGATTATTTCACTAATTCATTTGAATATACTCCATGAATCTAGTCGTGCAAATTCTCCACTGGAAGGAAGAGCAAACAGATTATTTCACTAATTCATTTGAATAAATATACTCCATGAATCTAGTCGTGCAAGTTCTCCAGTGGAAGGAAAAGCAAACAGATTATTTCACTAATTCATCTGAATAAATATACTCCATGAATCTAGTCGTGCAAGTTCTCCAGTGGAAGGAAGAGCAAACAGATTATTTCACTAATTCATCTGAATAAATATACCCCATGAATCTAATCTTGCAAGTTCTTTAGTGATTAGTGAAATTACTTTACAATAAAGATCGGTTGAATATCTAGAAACTGATATCATTTAGTGAATGAGATCGTGGAAAAATTATTGCATGCAATTCAACAATTATTACCTCACAACTAGTGGTAATAGGTAATTAGTAATAAGAAGTGCTATATTCTCTCAGCTCGCACAATAAAACTGAAGTATTCAAAAGCCGTTAGCTACTAATTTAAGAGGCAGCAGAATACTTCGGTTTTCATTGTTCTTGTTTTAATTCCCTTTTAATGTGACGAATTCCATTTTTCCTTGTCTAAAAATGGGTAATGTCGAGTTATATTCATTGAGTTGCATGATGAGATATACTGCGTTTATTCAACTATTTGGCCATTTCGAAATAGACGGAAGAACTCACATTTGACATTCCCTGGCTTTATCCGATTCGATCAATTACTAGCCTTGCTATTAATTTAAATTCTTGTCCACTGTTACTGCAATTGCACAATCTGATTTGCAAGCCCTTTCAACAGTTTTGCTGAAGATTGTATCATCAGCGGATCGGATTAAACAGATCTTAGCTAGTAGGGATGAATCTTAATGGGGAGACATATCATAGCATATTTAAGAAAGTTCTCCCCATTCTTTTCACATTATATAAGGATGGTTCATGTAAAGAAGTGTAAAAGTAATATAGTTTTAGATATTCTGTTTTCTTGGAAAACGATTATCTCTTACAAAGAATGTATTGCTATACCGCAACCCACCGTTGTGAAACTTCACAGCACAGGTGAAAATTGTCTTTTATTCGAACCTGTTGCCTTCAATGTGCCGTGGTTTCCTGTGTGTGGCTTCAGACCCGGAGACTCCAAGTTCGATACCCGATTCCCCCGAAGAGCCAACATTAAGCGAGGCTGGAGCACCTTAAATCCTTCGAGGTCAAATGTTCTCCAGATGGTGTGGTATGGAACATTGGAGAGGGGAGAGTACCAGCTCAGGTGTAGTCCCCGTCATCTCAGTGCGGTTTAAAATTACAAGGTCAGTCCCAAAATATTGCTAGTGTTGCTTTAAAACGGCACATGAATATAGCAAAACTAAATTAAAGCAAACTATCTTCAGTTCATCGATTTTGCTGTGCTTGTTCTGAAGAAAGAGTGAGAAATAAACAGAAGATGTCCGTGTTTCTTTGGAAACATGTTCATCCTCTCATTGTGTGAAGGATGAACATGTTTCAATGTGCTCTCTCAATAACATTTCACTGACTATTATTTTACTCGTTAAGCAATGCACATTTCAAAAATGAAAAGAAAATTCCAAATATGTTATTTCTGCCAATAAAGGTGAATTTGACTACTTCATAGCCCAAATTTCCCAATAATTTCAAAATGCAGGTGACATTCGAAGCAAGTATTATGAATTTTGTTTCATGTAATGAAAATTGCTCTAAGAAATGTGAAATTTGTGAATTATTGGCGAAAAAAACAGACAATGTTCAGAATTTATGAAATTTCGAAATAATCTTGCAGTGCAAACAGAATAAAGGTTCAGATAAATTTCACCACACCAAAAAATATTATTAAAAAGGGTATCAGCATTTTATTAATTATTGTAAACAAAATATCCTTTTGTCATGGATTCTTCATTTATTATTGAATATATTCGCAAAACAAAGTTAACGATAAAAATCGAATTATCATTTAACAGTTATTTTAATTTCATTGGAAATATTGATGTTTTAATCATCTTAGAAGCCGAATCAAGTAACATGGCCAAATCCCTTCCAGCGAATTTTATTTCCATAGGGTTGAAATGTAATCAAAGGAAAAGTATCTTTATTCTTAAAAATATTTTATAATACATTAATATATTAATGAAACCCTTTTCCGTCACAATAAGAATCATACGTTTAAAGAAACACTAAGTACACTTATTTGAACTGAATACAAACAATTCATTCACGTTAGATTAGGGAAAAATCATATGAATATATATCAATATCGTGAATGTAAAGAGGAAAAGTTGATAAAATCAACTTTTACATCTCGTAATATCTTGATCAAGACCAATCAAATAGAGTACCGTAACAAACAATTCTTTTATTTACAGCCTTATACGTGCACAAAAAACATCTTGTTCTCATCTGTTAATATTTTGTTTTTTTTACAAACAAACAAGAGTTCAATCATTAAATAGTTCCTCGATCAAATAGGAGAATAAGTCGCCAAAAAACCTCTAATAGGCAGTTTGCTCCAAACAGTTACTCCAGGAAAGCTCCAGAAATCCACCGTTCTTTATTGAATGGATCCTAACACAGAAGCGCGAATCATAGGGAGCTTCTCAAAAATCAGGAACAACTTCTGCACATTCCGAATTCTTTTCTCTCCTCTCTGGAAAAAAAATATCGTATATTGTTTTCATCAGATATCTGCCTCTAGTTTCTCATTGGTGAACTTGAGTTCCCTATGACTCAACAGCTGTTCAGCAACGCTTCCTCAACGGTGTCAATTCGATTGCTGGAAAAGGAATCTATCATTGTGGATGACCGCCTCTTGAGCTCATGTCACTTATAATCAATTCGCAGCTTACACCGGTTGAAGTGCGCATGGTTTTGAAACTTAATGACAACAATTGCTGGCGATTGATTGTTTCTAGATGTCTTGAGGAGTTCTTCGTAAACATAAAAATGTTTAGCAGCTGGTGGTTTTGACGTTCTTCTCCCTTGAAGACATGATAAATCCATTTGAAGCGACGAGACATACATTTGTGTTCCCACCCCTGAATAGAAACAAATGACCAGACACAATGACTCTCCTAGTGAATGATCCACATCTGGAGGTCCGTATACACTTAACTATGTATGGGAAAACGGGTTTACATTACATCTGATCGGAATGGCAATTACAACATGAGGAAAAAGGGAAATGTTACAATCTAGTTGTCAATTTCGAAATGAATAACTAGATTATTAAACAATCTGTTTTGAACATAGAAGAGATTGCCTTTAAAATTTGAATTGAAACAAATATATATATTTAGAGTTTTAATAACATAGACTCTCATGTGAAAAAACCGAACGCATTAAAAAGCAATAATGAATGATTGAAAAATTAAATAAAGCTATATTTTATGAATAACGATCATTTTCGTTATAGATATTTCAAATTTACTAGGCATTCACTAAAGAGAAAGCTTTTATTTATCTTAATTGAATTTCTATTATTCAGAAAATAATAAATACAGCCTAAGAATAGTAACTAATAATAAACAAATATTTTTAGAAATGATGTTAAGTATCCGTAATTCTCTTAGCATTTTTAAATCCTCTCCATCAAATAAATATTGAAATGAATCCTAATACGAATGGACAGATATGTTTTATTCTTTGTGAAGGGTTATTTAAATAGAATTAAATTATTGTAAACTAATTTGTATTTCAATTTCGAAATGAATTCAACGGGTTATCATTAACTATATTTTTCAAAAAAAAGTGTAAAAATAATTTAAATATATCAGGGCAATGCATTGCACACGCCATAGTGAGTCAAAGATATTTTAAGAATCTGCGAAGTGAAAGAGAAAATAATTAATAAAAAGGGTTTTTTTTTCTAATATATTTCCTCTCCCTTCAAAGCGGTTTTTTTTAAATGTTATCTCGTAATTATCTGAATGTTTCCTCTAATAATTTATTCTGTAATTCAAGTGTAATAGCATACGTGTAAGGTTCACTTTGTGTATCGATGAAGGAATTGTAATCGTTTAGCTTATGTTAACTTGTGAAAACGAATGTTGGTAACAGATGTTTGGTTGTTGATGTCCGCCACGGTTGTAATCTACGCAGATGCTTTGCCACAATAATAGATTTTTATTTTTCTAATTAAGAACTCTTTTTTAACATTTAAATTTCAAGAGGCTGATTATAAATCAGCCTTATATACGGTATGCCTATATGATTATCTAAATAACCCTTTTAGAATTCGATTTAGGGGCGCGGTAGCCAGGTGGTAAGGTTTCGGCTTCGGAACTGGAGGGGTTCAAGTTGAAGATCCGATTTTACCAAAGAACCATCGTAAAAGCGGATATGGTGCACGCTAAATCCGTCGGGGATAAACGTATTCCAGCTGGTGATGTGCGGAAGTACTGAGAGGAAGTGCCAGCTCAGTGTCCTCCTGGTCATCTGACCTCGGCTCAAAATTTCATGGTCTGTTCAGAGATAGTTTTAGTGTGGCTTTAAAACGGGACTTTAAATAAGCAAACCAAACTAAACTAAATTGATTTCATTTTAAATTCTTGAAATAAAACGCGCTCGAAGGAAACGAGTACGGCTATTTATTCAAAACACAAGCAATATTTTGGCAAATCAGAAATGGTGGTCTCCCTAAAACTTTCTCGTATACTTTCTAATAAACTTGTCTTGCCGTAGAATGCCTTACATGTCATTGACCTACAATGGTTAGAAAATATTGTCTTGAATTTCTCTTTTTTCTGAATATATCAAGTCATCTTTGACGAGTTATTTGGCGATTAATCCCCTGCATGCATTGATAGTATCCAAAAAATTAATTTCTGTTTAATACACATTTTTTTTCAAACAGTAGAAAAAAAATTGACATAAACTGCACCAAATTTGATATATTTAAGTCTGCGAATTTGAATTATCACCTTTACTTATATCTGAAAGTACAGACCGATAGACAGTTAATTCTTATTTGGATTTGGTTTAAAGTTTGACAAGTGTCTACACTATAGATGTTAAATCTCGTGCACCGTATTTTATGTATCCAGCTCTCTGCATTTTGTTATTATCGCAGCTTCTATTCGAACAGCCGGAGAGACAGACTTCCTCTGAATAGATTTTACTCAAAATTTGATAAAAACTTGCAAATTCGGGTAAAGACCTTATACCAAATTTCATCAGTGCAGCTCAAATCGTTTTTTGAGTTATCTTTATCACAAACAGACAGACATTTTCCTAAAAATATGCTTTTTGAATTCTTTGAGGTCTAAAACGAGGAGATTCGTCAAAATCTCAAATTCGAGTGTTCTGACGATTACTATACTTTCTCTATACTACATATACAAGAAACCAGAAATCTAAGAAAATTCAACTATCCCTGATTGCATTCTTTTGTTGTTTGTATTTACGATATTCACAACAAATGGGACGTTTTTCGTTTGCCAAATTCTTTAACTTGTATTAATTGTACTCACTGTTATTATTTATCTCATTGGAAAAAATTCTTGCAGATGCAAAATATTCTCTCATTACAGAAGGAAGCAGAATAATATTGCTTTCAATTTACATATTGTTACGAATCTGTAATGCTGCTTCCCAGTTAGTTCCACCATCGGAAAGAATGTTTTGCAGTCATCGGTATTGTACGGAGTCCGGTGTCGCGTCGGAGGGTCCCGGAGCTTGGCGACCATTTGGCGATTTGGTGACGAATTCGGCGACTTTGGCGCCAAAATAGTTTATACCAGAAACATCCAGAATTTCCCCGATTCGTCCAGTAGGAAGGGAGATACGCCTCAAATGTTCCTGATTGGTTGAGAGGCGTCTAGCCCCGCCTCCTGAGACCTATAAAAGGAAGCGGCTGCAGCTGCTAGGGCAGAGTAGTCGGAAACGACAGTCAAGAACTGGCCTTCCAGAGATTAGCGGAGCAGCGACGGAGTGAAGCTAGTGCTGAACTAAGCTGTATTCTACTGTCTGCAGGAGAGTCTGTTGAATGCTGTTTTGTATGCTGCACGTCTCGGCTGAAGATAATCGTCTTCTGTGCTGTATATAGTTGTCGTCTTTGTGTTGTCCTGTGTGTCTTCGTGTAAATAAACGTCGTTTTATTTTCTCCTGCTCCTGGTGATTGAGCGTTCTTCACACCATATAACCCCCACTATCCAAACGAACCCCGGGAAATTCCGTAACAATATTTTCCTTGTTTGTATGATTTGAGTTGAGTGTATTACCTTCATTACGCTCAAAATACTTTATTCACTTTATTTTTTAAAAAATATAACACGTTCACTGCCTTGTTACTCAATTCGTATGTGCTGTCATCAAAAGTTCTCAATCAATATAGAATTTATTGCGAGTATAACAAGCCTGTGTTTTAATATATATATCATTTTTTAACAAGTTATTCAGCACTTGAATCGCCTGTGAATCATACATACTATCTAATTAGATATTTTTTCTCGACTACAATTAAAAGAAAGCAAATAAATGAGCATCATATTATATTAGAAAAAATATTAAATTTAATATAAAAGAATCAAAAAGAAAGAAATGATGAATCCGGCCTGAAGACTTTCTCAAGGGTCACCCTCAGACAGGGATTCAAATTAGGGATTTTTTTCTTTGAGGGGTCTGGCTTTCGTCCACAAATATTAAACCCTCGTGACCCAAATTCAATTATCAAACTTGCAGATGCTTTCTAAAAACCAAAATCTTACTTATCTGATAATTAGTAAAGAATGTGATTTAAATTATATAGGACAAACTAGTACTGAGCTTAATAAAATAGTTAATAACAATAGATCTGCTATTAAAAACTGTAAAAAAAAAGTGAGACTTTTAACTATGAACTATAACTCTTTCAATGCCATCATTTTGATAATATCATTATTTACATTTTGGAAGATAATATTATTGACTTAAACAAAAGATTAGACTTAGAAAATATTTATATTTGTAACTTAAAAACTTTGTTTCCTTATAGACTCAATAATAAATTAAATAAAGAAGGTTATTGAGATTTAGATAATATCTGCATATGTAACTGGAATTTGTATCTGCATTATTACAAGGAAATTTATAATGATTATATAGATGCTGATAAAGGCTATATTATAACAGGGAATTTAAAAATTATTGATTCCAGCTCTTTAAGAGATTTAATGGAAAGGGGAACCAAATTTAGATTTAGAATAATTAAACATTAAAAAAGCTTAATTTCTATTGAACAAGATTTGGATATTTTTATTTCTAAATTGTCTAGAAAATACCATTGTCCTTCGGAAGGTTTCGGTGACTGAAAAGTGAGGATTTTAGAGGAAGTTAAGACACAAATTAATGCAGATAGTAGCAGATCTGTACATATATTAATAGTATTTTTCCCCGTATGATTTAAACTTTAATTCAGTGTGTTTGCCTACTTATATTTGCATATATACTTTTGTATTTTGAATATTTTAATTGATCATGCTTCTTCAATTGTTTTATAGCATTTACTGTATGTTTCTATTACTATGTGAGCAATTTTGTTTCATTTTTGTTTTTGTTTGTGTATCTACTTGTTTCCCCCTATTTTTCTTTCTTCCTTTTTTGCATTTGTGCCTGCGACCTTATATTTGAAATTTATTTTACTCTCAATTGCGTATTGACTTACATCTGTAAGCCTTGTGGTATACTTGTTGGCACACAAGGAGTTTATTCATAGAGAACAAAAAAAAAAAAAAAAAAAAAAAAAAGAACGAGAGATTTATTTTAACAAATCACTGAAAAAAGAAATAAAAAATTTAAAAGAGACGTTTATTATCACAGTAATAGATAAATCAGCAAATAATTTCGGTTTAATTTGTAAATATTATTATAGAGAACTATTAATTAATGAATATAACTCTAATTCAACTTACATTTTAAAGAACACCGGGAAAAAGGAATTAGCCAAAATAATGTTAGCTTTGGAGAAAAAAAACTAAGATGAAGACTTGCTCTTTAACTTATACTTATTTGTTCCCAACTGTAAAATTTCATTAAAAAAACCATTAAAATTTAGATTTGTTACTTGTAGCACTGGCAGTTATAATTACTATACGAGAAAACATTTCTTAAATACTTGAAAATTATCCTGAATAAAATTAAAAATGAAGATAACTTTATAATTAATAGTATTTAATAGACGGTTTATATTTAATAAACGGTTGGAGATATATTGATGACTTACTTTTATTAAACTTAGATAATACTAATATTGTTACTAGTTGTTAACCAAAAGATTTATTTCCAATTGAAACAAACGAAAATCAACTTAAAGCTACCTACTTAGATTTAAAAATTTCTAATGGTAAAACATTAATAGGTATTTACGATGAAAGGGATGAATTTAACTTGAAAATAATTAAACTTAATAATAATTACCATTAATAATTGCCATTCAAATTTAAACTCTGAAATTTTCAAAAATTTAATTTTCTTAAAATTTAACAGCATTAAAAAAAATTGCAATAAAAACTTTCTTATGAAGCAACAAATAATCTCATTAGAAACTTAACCACTAATGAATTTCCCAAAATTTTTTGCCATATAGAAGTTTTAATACGAGAGGGTTTATCTTTTTTCTAATTTATTCCTTTTTTTCACAACTAAAAATAGGCTTTCTAGTTCATTTTAACTAATTCAATAGATGGCGCTGAGGTCCTTAAATTATTATTTAGGATGACGAGGCACTTTTACTGGGAGTAATAGGGGTGTGCAGCGTTGGATGCGGGTGAGTTGAATGTAGTTTGGTGCATTTGCACTGATTGCTTTGCTTTTTTATAGAGTTGGTTGGAGTTTCGCTTGCATCTGGTACGTTCTTTGCTTTATTGTTTTAATGATACTTTTTGGTTTTATGATTAAGTGGTCTTTTGCAGTTTGTGTTTGTTCTATTGTGGATTTGCTTGGATTCGGAAGTAATAATTTCCTTGATATTGTATAAATTATTATCTTTTATTTTTGTGATACTGGTTTATCTTTAAGATCTCAATTTCTGAGTATTTTCGGGTCCCGACGGACCAATATTTTTGGACGAAAATCAGATTCCTCACAGAAAAAAGCCCTAGTTTGAATCCCTGCCTAAGGGTGACCCTTGAGAAAGTTTTCAGGCCTGATTTGTCATTCCTTTCTTTTTTATTTTTTGCATTAAACTTAATATTTTTTTGTAATTTGGTTAAGTTTATCTATGTTTTAGTAATAGCAGCATTAGCGCTTTCTAAATACAATGCATCTTTGATTAGTTTGATTCAGAAAAAATTTATTCTTAATTGAATTCCATAATGATTGCATTTTGATTAATTTCATCTTATTAAATAGTATTCCAAATCAAAGGCATCAATCACTGCAGCGAACGCGTTAACAAGAAAAATCTTGTATAGAATCCATATTCTGTTGCACCACTTGCAAAATCGATTTCAAGAATTTAAATTTCATTATTCACTGAAACGAAAATGCTTTTAGATTTTAATTCATCTATGTGCCGCTTAATTGAATTTTTGACGATTTGTCAAGAAGAATGTTTTTAATTATTTTTTAACTTATAATATTTTTCACTCGCTGTATGAGGCGAACTGTGATGAAATCAAGCGATTTATTTTGTGAGTGACTTTTAGCAAGTTTTACATTCAATTCGATATCTATTTTATGTTTTTAATAATGCAGAGAAAAAAATATATGTTTCTAAGGCGGAGTAAAATCTTAATTCATTTTAATACATGTGCGGAATTTTCAAGAGTACACCAAAATATGTTAATATATCTAATAAAAGTGATTGCAGTAAATTCACCAACATAAGCACACATCTTACCACAAAAGTAAAACTCCTTCGATATACTGTGTATAGACATAACATAAATATTATTAGTATGGAAACGCTATAACATTACTATGTCAGAGAAAGAGAAAAAAAAATGCATAAATTAAAAAACTTTTTCCACCAGATTCAAAAGTTCCGATTAACTGAACTGCTAATATATGTAATTTATTTCGATTAATTTATGCAAGTATAATTTTTTTTTCCATTTACAGCTGATGCCATGAAGTACCTCGATCAAAATGAATTTTCCACAAAAGACAAAGACATCACTGGAAAAGCTAAGGAATATAAGTCGGGTTGGTGGCATGGAGTACATTGCAATTTAAATGGCATCTACCAACCAGGCAAAGATGGAGTAGAAAATGTTTACTGGTTTAGAGAAGATTTTGAGATTTTGTCGTCTGTGGAAATAAAAGTGAAGCCAAATTAAATCGAATTCGTAATATATGAAAAACTACAATGCATCTGTAATCATGTGGATAATTAGTCTTGTGTTATAAAATAGTGTCGATCAATAAAAAATTTCCTAATTCTATTGAAATAGAAAACTTAATTATTTTTAATAAAAAACAATTACCCTACTCTTTTTTTTCTGTCTTTGATTTTTTTTCTGTGATTTAATCGTAACTGGAAATATGAATTTATTCACTTGTCTAGAGACATGAAGACAAATTTTTTTTAAATTTTTCTTTTTTCTTTTGTCGTTTCTATACAGCATTGGAATTTATTTTGGAAACACAATACATTCTGGAAATCATGTAGTTACTTAATACTTAATATTAATATTGAAAATTTTATAATATTAAATGTTGGTTGGTTGATTAATTCAAGTTTAATGGCGCAAGAGCCAAAAGTAGGCTATACTGAGCCAATCATATTGTTTAAGATGATATCACGTGAGAAGTTTAAATAGATAAAGTACATTAAAAATCAGGTCAGTAAAACAACAGTAATCAAACCATGAGAGATTAGTTAGGTAAAATAAGTTTATAGTCGAAGAACATCTATATGAAATGATAAAACCCAATAGTTTCTTAAAAGTTAAAAATATACTAATGTGGAGGTTCTCCCACTAATTCTCTTATGTAAGTGAAGTTGAGTTAAAATATTTCATGCGATGAGAGTTAAAGTTGGGGCACTCAGCTAGGATATGCGCAACACCATTACATGATGGGCATCCAGCGCTTAAATGTTGGAAAAATGCTATAAGAAAGCCTAAACGATCTTTTAATGAGTACTTACTTCATTTAGATATTACGGAATTACACTAATGTTAATATCTGTTAGAATTTAACAAACAAAAATGGAGAAATACAATATTTTAAAATATTATTTTAAGAATATTACTTTATTCTTTTTGCATTATTCAAATTAAAAGCATTCTTCATAAATAACAACAAAAACTTTGAAAAAGAATAACTCGGTTATACGCACATATTCGTTCATATCAATTTTGCCAGCATACTACTGAAAGAACAAATTGAAGGTTCTGAGGAGATGATTGTGTTTAAGGACAATCAGGGCTAATGAACAACGCTGTGTCATTTTGACTCCCGTCTCCAGTTACGGGTTAAGATGCATACAATGCCAGAGTTGCAATGCTAGTTCAGGCACTTTGAGGAGTTATATAAATGTAGTCAATCCGTTGCACAGGAACAGGGACGACGAACCAATGGTACAAGTGCCAATGGCCTGCGACACAATATTTTGGGCACGCCATTGATCAAAACGGTTTGCATTTTAGTTCAAAATAACAAAGTTACCTATAAATTATTACGAGAGTGATCAGTCGTGGTGTGCATATTCCTATTCTCTACCCTATTTAATACATGGAAAAAAATCGGGCAATATGATTCATCGCACCGTCGAGCACTCTGCAAAGAGAGTGTGACTTCATATATATGAACTTCGAAGTAGTATTGCTAGGATTGCACTTCGTAATTTCCGCAGGACGAATTTGGAATCATTCGCCCTGCGAATCATTCATTCGTCCTGCAATCATTCATTCATTCGTCAATCAATCATTCGTCACTAGGAGCATACTCGTTTGTTAACATCTTGCCTTAGCTACTTCATGGACTGCAATTGCTAATGATGCAAAGTTTGTCTACGCATAGCGTAGTCAATTTCTTTGAAACAGCTGTATTTTTAAGTTTATTTGTGTTATATTTACAATTTTTTACTGTTATTTAACATGGCTAGTTCAGCAAAAGAACAAAAAGTACAAGATAATAAGTGTAACAGAGAATTTAAAACTTGGTGGACCGAGAAATATCGAATAATAATCCTATGTCGTGACAAAACGGTGTGTGTTTTATGTTCTGGAACAGTGGTATATAGAATATCGTCTGTAAAACGGAATTTTTAGACAAATCACAAATCCTTTTGTCAAAAAACGCGAACCAGAACAAAAAGAATTAATTGCAAGTGCAATAAAAGACAAAAAGAAGGAAGGAAGCAGCTTTGAGGAAAACTTGAAGGAAACAACAATACGCAGGGAAGCAACAAATTGTTGATTAAATAACAGCCCGCAGAGGACTTTCTCGACGTACACAGTCTAAAGAGAAAATTAATTCGACTGACCTCTTTTGCTCAAGACTGTAATTTTAAACAGATTTGCTGACTGGCAACAAAATCTAGGTTCTGAGTCCCAGTAGAGATATCGCATTGATTTCTTTACTTTCGAGAACTTTTACTTTTTTCAGCCGAATTCTTTACCAAATGTGTCACCATGGCTAGGTTCATTGAACTTGTATGAACTTAGCATTTATTAAAATATTTAAATTTTATAATTTATCTTATTGTAATACTAGCTGCGAAGGGAAGCAATCTTACAGATGCGTAAAACTGCTCTCCTCTACAAAGCTTCCATTATCCCAGGCATTTCACTACATAAAAATATGATCAGTAGTAGGGTTCACTACATAAAAATATGATCAGTAGTAGGGTTCACTACATAAAAATAATATGATCAGTAGTAGGGTTCACTACATAAAAATAATATGATCAGTAGTAGGGTTCACTACATAAAAATATGATCAGTAGTAGGGTTCACTACATAAAAATATGATCAGTAGTAGGGTTCACTACATAAAAATATGATCAGTAGTAGGGTTCACTACATAAAAATAATATGATCAGTAGTAGGGTTCACTACATAAAAATATGATCAGTAGTAGGGTTCACTACATAAAAATATGATCAGTAGTAGGGTTCACTACATAAAAATATGATCAGTAGTAGGGTTCACTACATAAAAATAATATGATCAGTAGTAGGGTTCACTACATAAAAATATGATCAGTAGTAGGGTTCACTACATAAAAATATGATCAGTAGTAGGGTTCACTACATAAAAATATGATCAGTAGTAGGGTTCACTACATAAAAATATGATCAGTAGTAGGGTTCACTACATAAAAATATGATCAGTAGTAGGGTTCACTACATAAAAATATGATCAGTAGTAGGGTTCACTACATAAAAATATGATCAGTAGTAGGGTTCACTACATAAAAATAATATGATCAGTAGTAGGGTTCACTACATAAAAATATGATCAGTAGTAGGGTTCACTACATAAAAATATGATCAGTAGTAGGGTTCACTACATAAAAATAATATGATCAGTAGTAGGGTTCACTACATAAAAATATGATCAGTAGTAGGGTTCACTACATAAAAATATGATCAGTAGTAGGGTTCACTACATAAAAATATGATCAGTAGTAGGGTTCACTACATAAAAATATGATCAGTAGTAGGGTTCACTACATAAAAATAATATGATCAGTAGTAGGGTTCACTACATAAAAATATGATCAGTAGTAGGGTTCACTACATAAAAATATGATCAGTAGTAGGGTTCACTACATAAAAATATGATCAGTAGTAGGGTTCACTACATAAAAATAATATGATCAGTAGTAGGGTTCACTACATAAAAATATGATCAGTAGTAGGGTTCACTACATAAAAATATGATCAGTAGTAGGGTTCACTACATAAAAATATGATCAGTAGTAGGGTTCACTACATAAAAATATGATCAGTAGTAGGGTTCACTACATAAAAATAATATGATCAGTAGTAGGGTTCACTACATAAAAATATGATCAGTAGTAGGGTTCACTACATAAAAATATGATCAGTAGTAGGGTTCACTACATAAAAATAATATGATCAGTAGTAGGGTTCACTACATAAAAATATGATCAGTAGTAGGGTTCACTACATAAAAATATGATCAGTAGTAGGGTTCACTACATAAAAATATGATCAGTAGTAGGGTTCACTACATAAAAATAATATGATCAGTAGTAGGGTTCACTACATAAAAATATGATCAGTAGTAGGGTTCACTACATAAAAATATGATCAGTAGTAGGGTTCACTACATAAAAATAATATGATCAGTAGTAGGGTTCACTACATAAAAATATGATCAGTAGTAGGGTTCACTACATAAAAATATGATCAGTAGTAGGGTTCACTACATAAAAATATGATCAGTAGTAGGATTTGACGGATTTCAAATCAGGTTTTAAAAAACCGGTTTTTTAAAGTAAATATGTCATATTCGAAAACCGGTTTTTAAATTAAGAAAACCGGTTTTAAGAATTCATATTATTATGTAAAAATTAGTTTTGAACTTATTTGATTTGCTCTTCATTGTATGCAAAGGGCAGCAAATACATTTTTTCAACGTTGCAAGTTGCGTTGGCCAGTGCTTGTGCACTGCATAGTTGCGCCTCGAATTCGTCAATTTATGTTTTTCATGAACATCCCTTTTCACTTTTTTTTCTAGGCGAAACAAAAGTTTGATAAAGTTCATCTCTTGCTTCTCGTTGGAAGTTTAGTCTATCGGTATGAAATCGGTGGTAATAGAAACGTCAGCAATTTGACTGGTTCGTTTCGAAAAACGTGTGAAAGGAATAAATAATTCCCCGTTTTCTGCTTCTTGATCACAGTATTTAATGATATCATATAAAATTTTCTTCCTACCACTCCTGAAAGTTTTTTTACGCCACTTGAACTAGCCATATAAATACGAAATATTCAGTTAAAATAAAATGCTGTCAGAAATGACATAACACTCACGTGGAAAAAAATAAAACTAAAAAGGTATCTAATGCGAGAAATCCAAGGTCAAATGTGCTCATCGTTCCACGTCTAACCCCTTAATGAAATAGAATTGTCGAAATGTGGTCTCAGAATCCGATCCGTCTCGAGTCACGACAGGTTTACTTAATATTGTGAAGGTGAAACCTGGAAACAAAAATATAAAGTTGTTATATTTGGTAAAAATAACGTAAGTATTAAGTATGTTTAATTTTTATGTTTATATTTTCTATTTTACACTTTAAAATTTAAATTTGATTATATGAATTTCTTCTATCAAAAATCAGTGTAAAATAAGAAGTTCTGGCTTCTGTTTAATGGAATTTTAAATAAAAAACAGGGTGTTAAAATATTCCATATTTTCTTTCGTAACGTTTTAACATAAATTATGTCTTTAGCAAGCATCGGAATTAGATTAAGAAGTGTGTTTTTTTTTTTTCAAAATTCCTAGAAAATGTGTAGATTAGTTTATTTTAAATTGCATTAATATTAATAGTTAAAATAATAAAATTGTAAAATAAACGTCAAAAATATTTATTCAATAACTTAAATTTCATTTTTAGATAAAAATGAGTAAGTCGGTAGTTTGGGATAGATTCAAAAAGTTCAAGACAAGGCAATCTGAAATCATTATAATAAAATGTTGAGCTGCAAAGGATCATCTACGAGCAATCTACATAATCATTTGAAAATAGTTCATAAAATAATTGTCGGAAATAATATAATTGTTTAGTTTCTTGAAGACCCTGAAGAAAAATTAGAAATCCAAAGACAATGAAAGCTGAATTTTTATTATTTGAACAAACGAATAAAAGAACAAAAAACTTAGATTTGTAATTTGATACAAAACTCAATAACTAGCGAACGAGTATTTTCAATTTCAGGCAATATTGTGTCCAAAGTAAGAACGAGACTTATCCTCCGTTCAGTAGATGTTTTATGTTTTTTAAAATCCTATTTTTTTAGGAGAAATTAAAATGAGTGAAAATAATATAAATATTATTTGAAATTTTTGTCTGAGTTTTCGTTATTTTGAGTAAGTAATATGTATATGTAATCTTTAATTTTGTTTTTTTATTTTTTAACTTTGATAGTGATTTCGTTTTTTGTTATTTTATATAAATTTTTTTAAAAAAAATAGAATAGAGAAAAATATTTTATTTTTCCTATTCAAATTTTTTTGACAAAAATTCGAAAACCGGCTAAAATTGGTTATTTTGGAAATATCGAATTCGAAAACCGATTTTTCAAAAATTCGGTTTTTGTATAAACCCTAATCAGTAGCCTTGTATAGAGTTAGCCGATGAATGTATATGTAGAGTTAGCTTTTTCTATCTGCTTTCATGCTGACAATGTCATATAGCCTCATCTCGAACCAGATTTCACCATGGTAATACTGAATGTAAGTTTAAAAATATAAGTAATGATAGGTTAACTGTAAAATGAATATTGTAAAAAAGCAGATTGTTTTAAATAAAATGTTTAATTAAGTGCATTCATGATTTTCTTATTTAAATGATCAGCTCATTTGTAGGTAAGATGAAAAAATATTTATATGTAATCGGTATGTGATTCGTATCTAAATTGTTCCTCCAAACAAACACGATTTTACAAAAAAAAAAAAAAAAACTTATCGAGCGAAGCTTGATTTTCTAGATATTTCAAATACTGGATGACTTAATATTGAGCACTCATTCTTAAATTCCACCCGTTCTTTGATTAGGCAGATGATATTTTCAGAATATCTTTCAAATGATTTTATTAACATTCTAAGTAATCTCCTCTTTGATTTTGCGTTGGCGTAAAAAAAATTAACTTCTAACTCTAAAACTTGTATAATGATGTGTCAGGTTCGATTCATTTTTATTTGTCTTTATTGCATCAACCATTGCGTAATTGAAAGAAAGCTCATCGCTTTATCATTCTACGGTAGCTCTTCACATTTATATTCATTTCCCTTCATTTCAATTAGTGCGATTCGCACATCTCATCCCATGCTTTATAGTTATCATATCAGACAACATATATTACCAAGTTTAAATATGTGCTTAAAAGTATCATGTTTGCCATCAAGAAATTTCAGCCAATTCACGATAAAAGATCACAATTTTTTGTATGTTGCGAAAATATGCTTTTATTAAGTTTCTGCATGTAGAGCGTACAATCCTATATATTATTTAATTTCTTTTCTCATCGTGTGGTCAAATCTATATTTCTATACAGAACAGCTCAGATCTCAAGAATATGCTTTTATTAAGTTTCTGCATTTAGAGCGTACAATCCTATATATTATTTAATTTCTTTTCTCATCGTGTGGTCAAATCTATATTTCTATACAGAACAGCTCAGATCTCAAGAATATGCTTTTATTACGTTTCTGCATTTAGAGCGTACAATGCTATATATTATTTAATTTCTTTTCTCATCGTGTGGTCAAATCTATATTTCTATACAGAACAGCTCAGATCTCAAGAATATGCTTTTATTAAGTTTCTGCATTTAGAGCGTACAATCCTATATATTATTTAATTTCTTTTCTCATCGTGTGGTCAAATCTATATTTCTATACAGAACAGCTCAGATCTCAAGAATATGCTTTTATTAAGTTTCTGCATTTAGAGCGTACAATCCTATATATTATTTAATTTCTTTTCTCATCGTGTGGTCAAATCTATATTTCTATACAGAACAGCTCAGATCTCAAGAATATGCTTTTATTTTCTGCATTTAGAGCGTACAATCCTATATAGTATTTAATTTCTTTTCTCATCGTGTGGTCAAATCTATATTTCTATACAGAACAGCTCAGATCTCAAGAATATGCTTTTATTAAGTTTCTGCATTTAGAGCGTACAATCCTATATATTATTTAATTTCTTTTCTCATCGTGTGGTCAAATCTATATTTCTATACAGAACAGCTCAGATCTCAAGAATATGCTTTTATTAAGTTTCTGCATTTAGAGCGTACAATCCTATATATTATTTAATTTCTTTTCTCATCGTGTGGTCAAATCTATATTTCTATACAGAACAGCTCAGATCTCAAGAATATGCTTTTATTAAGTTTCTGCATTTAGAGCGTACAATCCTATATATTATTTAATTTCTTTTCTCATCGTGTGGTCAAATCTATATTTCTATACAGAACAGCTCAGATCTCAAGAATATGCTTTTATTAAGTTTCTGCATTTAGAGCGTACAATCCTATATATTATTTAATTTCTTTTCTCATCGTGTGGTCAAATCTATATTTCTATACAGAACAGCTCAGATCTCAAGAATATGCTTTTATTAAGTTTCTGCATTTAGAGCGTACAATCCTATATATTATTTAATTTCTTTTCTCATCGTGTGGTCAAATCTATATTTCTATACAGAACAGCTCAGATCTCAAGAATATGCTTTTATTAAGTTTCTGCATTTAGAGCGTACAATCCTATATATTATTTAATTTCTTTTCTCATCGTGTGGTCAAATCTATATTTCTATACAGAACAGCTCAGATCTCAAGAATATGCTTTTATTAAGTTTCTGCATTTAGAGCGTACAATCCTATATATTATTTAATTTCTTTTCTCATCGTGTGGTCAAATCTATATTTCTATACAGAACAGCTCAGATCTCAAGAATATGCTTTTATTAAGTTTCTGCATTTAGAGCGTACAATCCTATATATTATTTAATTTCTATTCTCATCGTGTGGTCAAATCTATATTTCTATACAGAACAGCTCAGATCTCAAGAATATGCTTTTATTAAGTTTCTGCATTTAGAGCGTACAATCCTATATATTATTTAATTTCTTTTCTCATCGTGTGGTCAAATCTATATTTCTATACAGAACAGCTCAGATCTCAAGAATATGCTTTTATTAAGTTTCTGCATTTAGAGCGTACAATCCTATATATTATTTAATTTCTTTTCTCATCGTGTGGTCAAATCTATATTTCTATACAGAACAGCTCAGATCTCAAGAATATGCTTTTATTAAGTTTCTGCATTTAGAGCGTACAATCCTATATATTATTTAATTTCTTTTCTCATCGTGTGGTCAAATCTATATTTCTATACAGAACAGCTCAGATCTCAAGAATATGCTTTTATTAAGTTTCTGCATTTAGAGCGTACAATCCTATATATTATTTAATTTCTTTTCTCATCGTGTGGTCAAATCTATATTTCTATACAGAACAGCTCAGATCTCAAGAATATGCTTTTATTAAGTTTCTGCATTTAGAGCGTACAATCCTATATATTATTTAATTTCTTTTCTCATCGTGTGGTCAAATCTATATTTCTATACAGAACAGCTCAGATCTCAAGAATATGCTTTTATTAAGTTTCTGCATTTAGAGCGTACAATCCTATATATTATTTAATTTCTTTTCTCATCGTGTGGTCAAATCTATATTTCTATACAGAACAGCTCAGATCTCAAGAATATGCTTTTATTAAGTTTCTGCATTTAGAGCGTACAATCCTATATAGTATTTAATTTCTTTTCTCATCGTGTGGTCAAATCTATATTTCTATACAGAACAGCTCAGATCTCAAGAATATGCTTTTATTAAGTTTCTGCATTTAGAGCGTACAATCCTATATATTATTTAATTTCTTTTCTCATCGTGTGGTCAAATCTATATTTCTATACAGAACAGCTCAGATCTCAAGAATATGCTTTTATTAAGTTTCTGCATTTAGAGCGTACAATCCTATATATTATTTAATTTCTTTTCTCATCGTGTGGTCAAATCTATATTTCTATACAGAACAGCTCAGATCTCAAGAATATGCTTTTATTAAGTTTCTGCATTTAGAGCGTACAATCCTATATATTATTTAATTTCTTTTCTCATCGTGTGGTCAAATCTATATTTCTATACAGAACAGCTCAGATCTCAAGAATATGCTTTTATTAAGTTTCTGCATTTAGAGCGTACAATCCTATATATTATTTAATTTCTTTTCTCCTCGTGTGGTCAAATCTATATTTCTATACAGAACAGCTCAGATCTCAAGAATATGCTTTTATTAAGTTTCTGCATTTAGAGCGTACAATCCTATATATTATTTAATTTCTTTTCTCATCGTGTGGTCAAATCTATATTTCTATACAGAACAGCTCAGATCTCAAGAATATGCTTTTATTAAGTTTCTGCATTTAGAGCGTACAATCCTATATATTATTTAATTTCTTTTCTCATCGTGTGGTCAAATCTATATTTCTATACAGAACAGCTCAGATCTCAAGAATATGCTTTTATTAAGTTTCTGCATTTAGAGCGTACAATCAATCCTATATATTATTTAATTTCTTTTCTCATCGTGTGGTCAAATCTATATTTCTATACAGAACAGCTCAGATCTCAAGAATGTAAACTCAATTTCACAGTTCTACTTTGTTGTGTTTATAATTAATCGCGTTTCAATATCTAGAAATAGACTGACTGCGAGGCACTATCTTCTAATAGAACTGGAATTTTAAAATTTCACATGGACATACAAGTCTAATGATTAAGCCTGTAAAACTTTCATGCATACAGCATTTCTTTTATTTATTATGTTAACGCAAATTTATGTGCTAATGTACTCCTTTTAGATGAATTTCATCTAAAATTTCATCCAAATCAATGTTTTTAAAATAATTTTAAAACATAACTAACTTGTAACTCCTTACACTTTTGAGATAGCGTTGTATATGGATGCATATCTGTTTATATACAAACTTGCATTTTTTTCGGGTTCAGAGTGGCCCAAAATGTGAAAATTCTCTGGAAGGTAGTGTTCCATTTATTTGAATTTTGTAGCACTTTGTCTGTATAATTATGTATAATTTCCTACCAAATTTGTCTGTATAATTACGGGCAAATAAAAATTGTTTACACGAAATATTGGATTTTGACCACAAACATTACCCTCGTGTAATTAACCCGAAATTTAACTTTAACTAGATAAGAGGAATTTCTTTACACTAATTAACTTTCATTTTCATAACATTAATTAAATTTAAAAATTTAAAATTTGCGTAGAGTATTGAAATAAATAAAATATTATAAAATTATATGTAAAAACCAAAAGAATAATATTTTTATTATTAAAAAATGGATTAAAGAACATATTTCTTTCATCAAAATTGAAGATAGCTTTTAATTTCTTAGGGTGTGATCTATTAAAATGGGTGAATGATGAATTGGTTTAAAAATTAATGGAAATGCTTCAATATCTAATAAAAACGAAAAGTACGTATAATTTGAAACAAAAAAAATCGTTATTTATTTACTGAGTATACAGTCCTCCATGGATTGGCGTAACATATTTTGATTGAAATAGAATGAATGCAGGTTCGAAACAGTGAAGAGACTTGGTATTTTTAATTACGTTTTATTCTATTCCGAGTGGCAGGCATGATTATATACAAGAAAACGCAGGGCGGCCCAAAGAGAAGTAAGAAAAGGGAAAAAAGGGACGAACAGATGATGACTTGCCTTATATAACATAGGATTTCTGGCCACGCGCCGAGGGAATGATCTTTGGCACCTGTTCAAGGGTACCGAAGTATCACTCTCATTTGAAACGTAGTTCTTGATGGCGCATTATTTTTACAAAGGGATTAAAATTAAGGTAAGGTTTTGGGAATTAATTTGGATTAATTAATTTGGAAGCATTTCTATGCGAAATATTACAAGAATTTTATTGGTGTATTCTCAATTTTTTGAGGCAAAATTCTGCGTATGTTTATTTAAAATGCTTCTTAAAATTTTAAATTTAGATATTTTTCGTTGATTTTTCATTATTTTTACTCTAAATTAAACCATTTGTTATGTGTAAAAATAAAAACAAGTTTGCACTTCCCGGTAATGTGTTATTTATATTGAAAGTCGCATTTATCAAGTAAACGTAAGGTGTACTCTCAATTTTTTGAGCCACTGTACATATATACGATCGCAAATTTCAAGTTATCGTGTCAGAACATTATTATTATTCATCGTTTTTAGGTTAGATCCAGAAAATACTTCCCCAATTGTGATTCAGTTAAGTCTATTGTCTCTCAAGAGGAATCTTTTACACAGCAGACTCCAGTCACTCTTAGGCGTCCCGAATAATTGCATAGATTCAGTTTACCTGGCCATAAATTCATTTTATAATATTTGAAAATGAAAAATGTATTTCTTGTCTTTTGGTCTATTTTAAAATCATCCTTGTAAGTACCCTACCTTCTTTGGATATATGCTCTTCTATGAGTGAAATTTGAGCTAGCGAATTATTTTAACTTTTGATTTGGCTTTTGGCAAAGAGTTTCTTGCCCAGTTTCATGATAAAAGTATTATGTCCATTTCAGTTCTGTTGTACTGTCGCTCGCTTCCGATTTTACATCAAACCCTGATTGCCCCTCAGTCTTTAAAAATAGTCAGAGGTTTAACCAAAAATATGCCTTCCGCTCGATGGCTTTTTCAACCGAAAAAATAATCTCCCCAACTCCTTATAGTAAAGCCATTGACAATTTTTCTCCAATAAGTTATCGTTAATTTTTGGTTTTAGAATGACATAAGGGGAAGAGTTGTCTTCCTTAGTTCAGTAATTATTCTTATCATAGAATGATCCGCAGATTTGGCTTCGTGTATATGTATGTGTCACAATATTTTTGTTCTTCAATTTGCCCTCTGCACGGTTTGAAACAAATATTTTGGTTTTATATGTATTTGCAACATGTAAAAACTCTATTTTAAAGCATATTCTGAAATAAAATAAATTTTTATTGAAATTTGAAATTATTATTTCAGAATAAAATTGATCCGGCGTCCTGGCATAACGGTAGCGCGTATTCCCCGTTATCTGGGCATCCCGGGTGTGAGTCCCGGTACGGGCATTGTTGTTCTTCCGTGCTTTATCTGTGAGGTGTGGGAATGTGACCCCCCTCCCTGCACGAAGGGATTGTGCAAACGAATGTGACTCATGATGTAGCTAAGTCCTACTCTTGGCCCTAATTGGCGCTACTGAAAAAGCAACTCGGTTTAAATCGCTGACAGATCTGTCAGCTGGCTTGTAAAATGTCATAAGTAACAACAACAACAGAAGAAAATAGAATATATATAAATCAAATGTTTAGTAATATAGTTTCATTTATAAAAAAAATAGTTATATTGATTATTTTTTTTCATTCATTTTATTCTTATCTGTACGAATTAATGAATATAAATTATTATAAAGCAAAATTTCATTTTACCAATTGTTTGAATGTAAGCAAACTATTACAGAAAGGCTAAATAATACATCTATCTAGTCCGTAAAATTTTTGAACTATCGCTTTAACACCCATATAAAGAAGACATGCAATTTAATAGTGACACTTTGTTTCTATGCGTGATATTGCAAAAATTTCATTGGTGTATTCTCAATTTTTTGAGGCAAAATTCTGCGTATGTTTATTTAAAATGCTTCTTAAAATTTTAAATTTAGATATTTTTCGTTGATTTTTCATTATTTTTACTCTAAATTAAACCATTTGTTATGTGTAAAAATAAAAACAAGTTTGCACTTCCCGGTAATGTGTTATTTATATTGAAAGTCGCATTTATCAAGTAAACGTAAGGTGTACTCTCAATTTTTTGAGCCACTGTACATATATACGATCGCAAATTTCAAGTTATCGTGTCAGAACATTATTATTATTCATCGTTTTTAGGTTAGATCCAGAAAATACTTCCCCAATTGTGATTCAGTTAAGTCTATTGTCTCTCAAGAGGAATCTTTTACACAGCAGACTCCAGTCACTCTTAGGCGTCCCGAATAATTGCATAGATTCAGTTTACCTGGCCATAAATTCATTTTATAATATTTGAAAATGAAAAATGTATTTCTTGTCTTTTGGTCTATTTTAAAATCATCCTTGTAAGTACCCTACCTTCTTTGGATATATGCTCTTCTATGAGTGAAATTTGAGCTAGCGAATTATTTTAACTTTTGATTTGGCTTTTGGCAAAGAGTTTCTTGCCCAGTTTCATGATAAAAGTATTATGTCCATTTCAGTTCTGTTGTACTGTCGCTCGCTTCCGATTTTACATCAAACCCTGATTGCCCCTCAGTCTTTAAAAATAGTCAGAGGTTTAACCAAAAATATGCCTTCCGCTCGATGGCTTTTTCAACCGAAAAAATAATCTCCCCAACTCCTTATAGTAAAGCCATTGACAATTTTTCTCCAATAAGTTATCGTTAATTTTTGGTTTTAGAATGACATAAGGGGAAGAGTTGTCTTCCTTAGTTCAGTAATTATTCTTATCATAGAATGATCCGCAGATTTGGCTTCGTGTATATGTATGTGTCACAATATTTTTGTTCTTCAATTTGCCCTCTGCACGGTTTGAAACAAATATTTTGGTTTTATATGTATTTGCAACATGTAAAAACTCTATTTTAAAGCATATTCTGAAATAAAATAAATTTTTATTGAAATTTGAAATTATTATTTCAGAATAAAATTGATCCGGCGTCCTGGCATAACGGTAGCGCGTATTCCCCGTTATCTGGGCATCCCGGGTGTGAGTCCCGGTACGGGCATTGTTGTTCTTCCGTGCTTTATCTGTGAGGTGTGGGAATGTGACCCCCCTCCCTGCACGAAGGGATTGTGCAAACGAATGTGACTCATGATGTAGCTAAGTCCTACTCTTGGCCCTAATTGGCGCTACTGAAAAAGCAACTCGGTTTAAATCGCTGACAGATCTGTCAGCTGGCTTGTAAAATGTCATAAGTAACAACAACAACAGAAGAAAATAGAATATATATAAATCAAATGTTTAGTAATATAGTTTCATTTATAAAAAAAATAGTTATATTGATTATTTTTTTTCATTCATTTTATTCTTATCTGTACGAATTAATGAATATAAATTATTGTAAAGCAAAATTTCATTTTACCAATTGTTTGAATGTAAGCAAACTATTACAGAAAGGCTAAATAATACATCTATCTAGTTCGTAAAATTTTTGAACTATCGCTTTAACACCCATATAAATAATTAAACCAAATGAAAAACAACATGTTTTAGGACTTAGCAGAATTTTCTGAAAATTCTACGATTTCATTCATAAAATTATATTCCATACTCTGCCTGTGCAACTGATCGAGTTCATAAATTAAAAGGTTTACAGAAAAACCATAACAATTTCAAAAGTATAAATGTTAATATGAAACTAAAGCCGGTCACAATATTTCTTTCTTGAAAATATTCAAGAAAAAAAATTGGAAAAAATTTTTAATGAAATATACGATCACAAATTTCAAGTTATCATGTAAGAACATTTTTTCGATGAATTGGTTAAAGCTGGAAAGCGATATTTGAAACTCAGAATCGAAACGGAGCGTTTTGCGTTAAACATTGACGGTTGTGATTCAGAATCCAAATGGGGCCGTTCTGTGTTTGAAGTTGAGTGTTGCGATTGAGAATTTACAATACACTGCAAAAGTTTCCGTTTTCTTCGTTTCCGTTGAAAAGCTATTTTATGCTCATGTTTAATTCGATCAGCTAATAATTTTAAATTTTCATCATTCGTTTTTGTTTATTGAAGGTTTTGTCTCTGAAGGTTTGATTGAAGGTTTTGCTCCGGCCTCTGTTTGCTGTTTCGTTCCCTTTCTCATTCTTTTCAGGGCTTCATCGGGAGAAAGCTTAGGACGCCCCATTTATACTTTATTCATTGCCTACGCTATTTCGAGCTTCAAACTCCTCTAACCAAAACAACGTCATAGTCTTTTTCCGTTCTCGTTTCCGTTTCTCGGCTCCTAATAACATAAGTGACGTAAATGTGGTCACTTATGTTCGATAGAGGACATCAAGTAAAATGTATCAATGCCAGTTTTAAAGAGATTTTATGGAAAAACGAGGTTGGAAACTTTGCTCGAAAATTCAAATTTTTGTAACTTTGTGAGCCCGGATCTCACGAATCACTCTGAGTAGCAACGTGAAACTCTTATCGTTACGTGCATTTCGACGAGTGCTATCCAAAGATATGAATGTACTCCAATTTGTAAGTTTCGAGATCGAGTTTCGGTAACAATGTCATTCGACTCTATTCATCGAGATGAATGTTTAGACGGGTCGCACTCGTCTTTATGCTGCATGGAAGGATGTAATGCTTTGTGGGAAGGAGTTGTTCATTCCGCTTAATATTAATTTGGCGTACATGGGTCACTCCTTGGGGTTTCAGTTCCGCAATGATCTCCTCAAGGGGAACATTGAACAGTTCGCCACATGTAATTACACCTTTGGAAAATTTTAACGATGTATGAGAGATAGCGGTTACAGGGATGTTAACTAAAGCTTTAATTTTCAATAGTTGCTGTGCTTGCTTTTTGCTGGAGACTTCTATCAGCATGTCGCCGGAATGCATTTTACGTATGGCAGAGACTTCCCCAATGGTTACAGTGATTGCCTTCTGCACTAGAAAATGTGATACAGAATTAAAGTTTTTGTTTTTATCTGTAATTCGCTTCAGTATAAAAAAGCGGTCAAAATGTGGAAGGTTGGTAATGAGATTAGGTATTTTGCGATGCCCACTGAAGGGAGATTTGGTTTTGGCGCCCATGCAACATTAACAATGATTCGGGCCCGACGGCAGCGCCCACCACGGACCCCAACAAGGGATGGCAGCCACTGGCTCAAGGCACTACGGGCCTCAGTACTTACCTTAGTGCTAATCGGTTACCTACACTCAAGAGCCAAACTATTATGACCACCTGTCAATAACGAGTTGGCCCACCTTTGGCGCGCAACACAGCTTCGACATGCCTTGGCATGGATGCCACAAGTCCTTGGTAGATGGCCGGAGACAGATTGTACCAAATGTTTAAGCAACGGTCACGCAAATCCGAGATATTGCGAATTGGTGGTCTTTGAACTCTGAGCTGCCGTCCCATGTCATCCCAAAGGTGTTCTATCAGATTGGGATCCGGTGAGTTTGGCGGCTAGGACATTAACTGGAATTCAGCATCATGTTCCTGGAACCACTCCAACACAATTTTAGCCTTGTGACACGGGGCGTTGTCCTGTTGGAACATTCCATTTCCAGCTGGAAAAACAGAGGCCATGTAAAGGTGCAACTGGTCCGCAATGATGTTCAGATACCCTGTAGCATTCATGGTATGCTCTACCACAACCAAGGGTCCCAGAGACGCCCAAGAGAACGTCCCCCAAAGCATAATATCGCCACCACCGGCCTATGTATGACCTACTGTACATTGAGAGAGCAACTGTTCGCCTGGAAGACAGCGTATCCTGACACGACCATCGGCGTGATGCATGACAAACCGTGATTCATCTGACCAGGCAACTCTCTCCCACTGATACATGGACCAGTCGCGATGTTCCCGGGCCCAGCGCAGGCGCAGTTGGCGATGACGCTTGGTCAGCAAAGGCACACGAGTGGCACGTTTGCTGCGTAGCCCCATACCCAACAGTGTCAGCTGAACAGTGTGCTCCGATACTATTCTACTTGGCCCTGCATCGTATTGGGCTGTCAGCTGAGCCACTGTCTGGCTCCGGTTTTGCTTTACCATGTAAGACAGTCTCCAACGACCTTTTTCTTTGATAGCGTGTGGAAGTCCACCACCATGTCGTCTACTGCTGCTTTCACCGTCATTCATCCACTTTGCATAAGTACTAACAACTGTAGATCGCGCACAATCCACGAGTCGTGCAGTTTCGGAAATACTTGTTCCGAGCCTTCGAGCCATTACAATCTGCCCTCTATCAAAGTCGCTTAGATCCGCAGCCTTTCCCATCACACACATAAGTAATTGAAAGAATGATTCTTCAGACTCTCCGGCAGTAGTTAAATACCACTTCCACCTGATCACGTGCCTTCCACGTCATCCAGGCGAGTTCATTACAAAATATAGGAGTAGTCATAATGTTTTGGCTCTTGAGTGTATATGCTCGGAGTTACCCCAGGGGGCAGTGACCACCCTTAACGCCAAGCCCAAGTATGATAAAAGATTATATATGCAATATTAGATGTGTGTAAGATAAAGCATTGTGTATACAATGTTAGATGTGTGTAAAATAAAGGTTTGTGTACACAGTGTTGATGTATTTAAGATACCAGATTGAATCTAAGGGATGGCAACAAGGGATGGCAGCTACTGGCTCTGGGCACTACGGGCCTCAGTACTTACCATAGTGCTAATCGGTTACCTATATGTTCGGATTTACCCCAGGAGACAGTGACCACTCTTAACGTTAAGCCCAAGGAGTAACCCCTTCGCTTGATCGCTAGCAGACGAGCCACTCAGGTGACTAGGTACCAGCCGATTGATTCACCGAGGACCACAGTGCACCACCCGTTTAAAGCACGGCCAATACGGGGGGGTATTAGCTGTACACGTGGGGGTAGAACTCCCTCGCCTACCCTCGAGGGAAAGAAGAAAAAAGGAGAAAGCAGAAGGCGCAGTGGAGAATAAACATAAAGGGAGTAAAGATCCCTGAGAATCTCGGGATCGGGACACCCGTACTCACCTATAGTAGGTGAGCCCCTGAGGAGAGTTGCATATATGATAAAAGATTATATATGCAATATTAGATGTGTGTAAGATAAAGTATTGTGTATACAATGTTAGATGTGTGTAAGATAAAGGATTGTGTACACAGTGTTGATGTATTTAAGATACCAGATTGAATGTACCAATTTGTATATACAATGATGTGTATGGATAAGGATTGTATATACAAAATTGCATATACAATGTTAAATGTGTGTAAGATAAAGGACTGTATATGCAATGTTAGATGTGCGCATATACAATGTTGGACGTGTATAAGATAAAGGACTGTATATGCAATGTTAGATGTGCGCAATACAATGTTGGACGTGTATAAGATAAAGGACATAAATTTTATAAGTTTTTTATTTGTTTCCTCATTATTTAGAAGAAGGTTTAAGCAATTCATAAAGTGCTTTTAATGAATTGTATGATCCCACTGAGAATTTATCTTTCCATAAAGTTATTAAATTTCTAAGAAGTGTCCTTTTTTAAAAATATATCCAATAGCAATGTAAAATGTTTGAGATCAAAACGCATAAAATTGTAGATGCCTCAAATCGTGCATAAGATATGAGAGCAAATCTTGGTAAAGATGAATTAAAATAAAGCCTTTCACTTTCTGCATTACACAACATTGTATGTACAATGTTAGATGTGCGAGAGATAAGGGATTGTATATACAATGTTAGATGTATGTAAGACAAATAATGGTGTAAACAAATTTGTATATACAGTTTCATTTATCATATGTTAGATGCATATATGATAAAGGATTATATATGCAATGTTCGATGTGTGTAATATAAAGCATTGTGTATACATTGTTAGATGTGTGTAAGATAAAGGATTTTGTACACAGTGTTGATGTGTTTAAGATATAGGACTGAATGTACCAATTTGTATATACAAAATTGCATATACTATTTTAGATGTGTGTAAGATAAGGGACTTATATACAATGTTAAATGTGTGTATATACAACGTGTTGGACGTGTATAAGATAAAGGACCTACATTTTATTCGTTTTCTTATTATTT
This sequence comes from Argiope bruennichi, assembly GCF_947563725.1. Taxonomy (NCBI): domain Eukaryota; kingdom Metazoa; phylum Arthropoda; class Arachnida; order Araneae; family Araneidae; genus Argiope; species Argiope bruennichi. The sequence goes on from NC_079156.1 coordinate 115,339,911, forward strand.
AGAAGAAGGTTTAAGCAATTAAAAAAGTGCTTTTAATGAATTGTATGATCCCACTGAGAATTTATCTTTAGATTAAGTAATTAAATTTGTAAAAAGCGTAATATCCAGTATGAGCGTAAATCGGTTGGAATCAAAATGTATAAAATTGTAGATGCCCCAAATCACACATAAGATATGAGAGCAAATGTTGGCAAAGAAGAACTAAAAGAAAACCTTTTACTTTATGCATAATACAAAATTGTACGTAGAATGTAAGATCTGTGTCAGATAAGAATTGTACATTCAATGTAAGATGTATGTAAAAAAAAGATTGTATGTACAAATTTGCATAAATTATGTTAGATGTGTGTATCATAAAGAATTTTATATGCAATGTTAGATGTGTGTAAGATAAAGAAACTGTATATACAATGTTAGATTTGTGTAAAATAAAGAAACTGTATATACAATGTTCGCGAATTGGCTGGCCAATTCGCGAACTGGCCAACATTTTTGTAAACTTACCGGCCAATGTCCGATCTTTTCTGAATTTCGGGCTTTGGCCGGCCAATTCGCGAAGTGGCTTGGAACGATCGGCCAAAGTAGGAAGAAAGGAATCAAGAGCAGATTGTTTTACACTCTGTTAAAAATGAAGTATTTAAAAATGAGTACTTCTGTGTACTGTTTTTTTTTAAAGTACAATTGTTTCAGAAACGAGTTCCAATATAAGTAACACCTCTGAATTAAAAATAAGCTTGTAATATATAAAAGTATGATCTCGTGTTATTCTGTTCTCATATTAAAGCCATAATAGAAATTATTCAGTGAACGTATATGCTGTAACAACGTGATAGCGTGAAGATTAGATTTGCGCCCGTCAAAATGAACGAATTATATCTTGAGCAAAGGCGTTGCGTATCGTGTATGAATACAAAGGCAAATTGAGTATTTAGTTTTCAATTACCTTTAAGGGTGATCTTTAGTCTTTTTCTGCTCCATGGACATACTGTTAAAGATCCCAGATCACATTGCCTCCCGAAATATCGCTTCAAAAAATAGGAAATTTTTTGCAAAGACAAATAGCAAATATAAGGGCTACTTAAAACATATATGAAGGAAATATAGTTTTGTTATTAATATCATTTAAAGACATTTATTTGTTAGCGCCATCTGTCGAATTCCACCTACAACATGACCTTATTTATATTTTATACATAAATATCATTATACTTATTTACCACTAGCCACCTTTGGCGACCAGCCGGTTCGCCAGTATTAATGATCGCTAAAATTTTCAATTAATGTAATTTGTTCTCTTAGTAGCGTTTTCTGCAAAATATTTTTGAGCTTCATATTTTGATAGTTATATGATTCAGTCATACTTTTATGTAGAGCTTAAACTTATGTAGGCCTTCTGTTCATTGTACTACTTTCTCAAATGTCCTGTCAGTAATAATTGCAAGTATTTCGAACTTTGGCCAAACCTCTTGGCCAGCCAATTCGTGAACTGGCAGTACTTCGGGCTTTGGCCGTAACATATACAATATTGGATGTGTGTAAGATAAGGGATTATATATACAATGTCAGAGGTGCGTAAGATAAGGATTACATATACAATAACAGACAATGCAGATGTGTGTATTATAAAGAATTGTTTATACAATTTTAGATATGTGTAGATATAAAGTATTGTATATATATAATAGTATATACAATGGTAGATGTGGGTAAGATGAAGAATTGTGTATAGAATGTGATAATTGTATAAAATAAAGGATTGTATATACAAATTTGTATTTACAATACTGTGTATGATAAAGGATTGTATATATAATGTTAGATATGTGTAAGATAAGGGATTGTACATAAAAAATTGTATATGCAATGATAAATGCGTGTATATACAATGTATGACGTGTATAAAAAAAGGGACCTAAATTTTATGAATTTCTTATTCATTCACTCCGAGAATATGCTCACTATTTTTTAAACGGAAAGAGATTAATTCTTTTGAAACTGTACGATAGAATAGAATAATTTTATCAAAGTATTTAGCCTCTTCCAAAATGAATCAAGACGATGTTGTGAAAATATACAATGGAAGGACAGTCTTATTCTCGGAAGACAAAAGGCAATTGTATATGACCAATTGTATGTTGACCAATCTCGCTTCACCAAAATATAATTTATAATAAAATAGTAAAAGAATAAACAAATGTGAATTTGAAGATGAATTAGCTAAGTGAGTAAAAGAAAAATTAATAGCCAACAAACCAAAAATAGAGTGAAATTGCAACAAACACACTTGATATGTTGAAAGATTGGATTGTATGCCCCTCCTCACTTATAATTTCCCTCAGCAAACTAGGAAATGTTCAAAACATTTATTCTTTATACTTTATACGTTGCTCGAAATAACATATGCAAAAAAGTAACATTCTTATTTTTAAAGCACACGGTGCAGCACTTTGTGATGGCCTGATATTCTTCAGTGAATATTCCTCAATGTATTGAAAAATAATATAATAGGGAAACGAATGTTAAATAAAAAATAAATCAATTAAAGCAATTTAAAAAGTGAGGAATTCTTTATGTGAATAGGAAGTAAAAGATGAAATTAACAAGTAAAAAAAAAAGCTCAAATAAGAGACAAACATTTTAAAATCTAGACCTCTATTTTTTAAAACATAGCCTTATAAAACATTTCTTAAAATAAAATCTTTTTTTTTTTAAATTTAAATTCAAAAAAGAAATTTTTTTTTGTGATAAATAAACATTCTTTCAGACATCACATATTCTTATTATTTAAATTTTAATTAGTTTTCAAAATTTAATCATAATTCGTTATAAATAACCACACCAGATGAGAAAATTAATACTTTCAGCTTAAGACATTGAGAGCTGATGAATTATACCTTCTACTACTACAGACTAACTGCTTAAAATATTCTTATGTTGTACCTGCAACTAAATTTATTGAGTCGTGGGTTTCTTAAGGGACTGAGATGAACAGAGTACTATAATTATTCTTTTTATTGAAAAAATTATTCTTTCTATTTTAATACAAAATAAGTTTTATTGGTTTGAGAATATTATAGTATTGCAATAAGCATCTACATGAATACAAACACATTGATATTCTTCACATATTGCAGATTCGGTTTAGTTTGACTTCACTTTTATTTCCACGGATGCCAAATTGTTATAGTCATTTGACGTTTTCCACCAGTAAACGTATTGTTTGCCATTTTTCCCTGGTTGGTAGATGCCATTTAAATTGCAATAGTAATTTCCTCCATGCCACCATCCTGACTGATATTCCTTAGCTTTTCCAAAGGTGTCTCTATCCTTAGTGTAAAATTCATATTTATTATGGTACTTCATGGCATCAGCTACAAATAAAAAACAATATTAAGTTTTTTCATAGATTGTTTAGCTGAAATTTCATCCTAAATTTTTTTATGTGATATAATCTATATATATAATATTTTCATACAAATAATATTTCGATTTTGTCAGTGTATAATTTATGAAGGAATTTTTACATCTGTGACAACACGTGGACTCATAATTTTACTATCACTACTAAACCTTGGGTGTTTGTATAATGTGAAAAAAAATCAACAGATATGTTACACTTATTAAAACGATATCAGAGATTAGAATTAACCATTAGATGTCAATAATTTAAATGCTGAATAATAAAATTATAAAATCGCTGTAATTAAATCCAATGCAAAACTTAGAAAATGTATCGTCGTAAAAAATTACTCAATTTCATCGCTAAAAATACCAATGCTTCATACGGAGTAAGAAAAAAATATTTAGACATCAGCAAAAACGAATTGCAAAATTTTTTATGAATGAAAACAATAACCAATTGCACTGAAAAAAATCACAAATGTTTCATAAGATGTAAACAAATAATTTATAATTATCAGCAGAATTGGAACATTTTATGTAAACATTTTGTGTGAAAATATATTTCAGTTTCCTCCCAAAAAAAATCACAACGTTTCGTAGGAAGTAAGTGAATAGTCTTTGAAAATCAATAGGAACGTATTGGAGCATTTTGTGTGACGGTATAGGCAAAATAAAATCCAGTGCTAAATTTGTTATATACATTTTAATCAATAAACATTAGTCTATAAATATTCTTATAGTATGAAGTCATTTTATCTAATAAAAATTTCCCGAAATTACTTAAAATTGATTTCTTAAATAATGGTACCTAATATATGTAATATAAAATCGCAAAGTGCAAAATAAAAATAAAAAAATTAATTTTTAAATTAAAAATACATGCAAAAAAATACATGAAAAAATACATGCAAAATGAAATTATTACTCTTTATATTAAACAAAATTATGAGAATATTTCGGCTGTTCCAAAGTATCTGTTCAAATTAGATGAATTATATCTAAAGAATATCATTTAAATGTTTCGAAGCGTTTTATTGTGAAATTTCGTCTCATTCCTCTAGAATATCGAAATAACTGCAGATTATTTAGTAACGTGATATTTCGTTCGATCACAAATGAATAATTTTTTTTAGATGCCTGTTTTTTGAAAAGTCACTGTCTATATGATGAATCAACCGCGATATTTGACTCTTTCGAAATTTCTTGATTTCTGAATAATAATAATAATAAATAAATAAATGATATTTCGACCATACAAGCAGTTTCAAAATATGAAATAATATAATTATCACATAAGTCAAAAAAATTGTTTTAAAAGTCAGAGGGAAATATTTGGGATAAAGTAAAAAATTTTTTGTAATAATGTAAATGTTTTGTAAAAAAAAAATTGTAAATGTAAAAAATGCTTTTATTTTACATTTACAGTGCTTAAATTTATCTGTCATTTTTACCTCACCATCACCCTCAGTAGTAATAAAACGAGTTGCACTTTCTCGACACTCACCGGTGATTGCACCATGGTCAAATTTGTTTTGTGGTGTTAACAAGAATAGCCTAATAGTATTTTTCTTTTCTGCAGTTATTTCGATTTTACAATTAACTCTGAATATTCATAAACATTTCAGATTTGTTTGAGAAATTTCGATTTTTTTAAAACTACTTACTTGCATTTCCTGAGTAGCCACTGATATCAATGCGGTAATTGTTGGCTGTTAAGTTAAAGTTCTGATAAACAGCAAAATACACAATTCCTCTTTCATCTTGGAGATCGAAACGTATTTTACATCCCTTCAGACACAAAAGGCGAATGTTTTCATTACCTGCAAATTAATAAAAAATAAATAATTAAATATTGAATAAAAAAATAAATTAAAAAGCAAATTTATAGTAATTTTTAACGCTCATTTAAATAAATATTTACACGCGGTAAATACACACCTAACCAAAACTCTTGTGTTAAGTTCCCGAAACCATTCTTGTAGCTTTCCCAATCCAGATTGAAATCTTGTTGAACAGGATATTTTCCTCTTCTTTGGATCATCTGGAAAATATATTTGTGTCATTACTTATCGTGAAACATATTTTAGTTTTTATGATTATTTTTGGAGATTTGGAGAAATGTTTTAGATCTAAATCTATAAGAATTATCATTTCATAGACAGATTTCCTGTTTATCTAGTTACCGTATCCTTTATTTCCTTCCCTTCTTTTAAATTAGAGTAATAATGGAATACAAAGTTGGGATATCAAATTTCTACCTGTATGCTGGTTATAAATATTACTATTTATTTATACTTCGGTGGATGTTAAATACCAGAAAATTTAATTGACCTTTGCTAAAAAAAAACCGAATGATTTTTTTCTCAGTTGCACAAGAAAAGCGATTTGTGAATTGGGGAGACTTTTTTGAAAGTCTGTTTTCTTTATTTCAGATTTTATCAACATATCATATTAGCGCATAAATCAGTTTCAAGACAACTGTAAGATTTGAAGTCCTATTTCACGAATGTATGTTAAATTATTATTCAAATCACTGATCGAATCCAACACTACATATGTAGTTTTACAAGAATTTTGACAACTGATTTTTCTAATCGCTGATTAGAAATTCAAAATGCAAAAAAAAAAAATTCATAGTTCAATGATGCTTTGATATTACTAGACTTTGTATAAAGAAAAATTACTATTATTTTCATTTAGATGGGGCAACTTTTGAAATATTTTGAAGAACAACAACAAAATTTGAATTTCTTTATAAGTAAATTTACCGTCCATCCTCCACCATTTTTCTCCATATCGCAGAAAACTTTCAGTTGCTTTTTCGCTGGGAACTCTCTCGGCCATATTGTGTAGACTCTACTTATATTATGTCCATTTGCCAGAATTTCAGAGCAGTCACTGTATTTCTCTTCTTTTACGTCATCTTGATCGTCATCTACAATAAGCTTGGAACCTAAAAACATTATTATTACTTGTAAATTAATAGATAAATTCTGTTTGAATTTCATACTTCGTATATGCTTATTTAATTATCATGAAGAATGGTCACAGAATTTATTAAATTTAATATTAAAAACTTTAAAGAATTGATTTCTAGTCATTATAGTGCAACGTGTTATAGAAGATTAGAATAATGCAATACAGAAGAAGAAAATTCAATGCGTTACAGATTTTTCTTGCAGAAGTCCAGGTGCTCTACACTCTCGTGCAAGTAAAACAGAAAACAGAATCATTGTCATCAAAATATTCGACTGTGTAATTTTGAACTATTTTTATGTTTTGAGATTTCCAAAAGCTTGAGCTGTACATTATGTCTACTTTTAAATGAAATAAGCAACAGTCTTTGGATAAAAAGCATATGACACATAGTTTTATGTTTAGAAATGTAAAATAATTTTATATTACCCGCGAAATTCTGCAAGAAATTAGAAGCGTTGAAATTTTGGCCCTTAAATATTGATTATTATATGTACAGTAGTGGCCAAAAGTGTGGACATTTTTTGAAAGTTTCAAGTTTTTCAACTTTGCGTGATTGTAGAATATATTAATTTTCACTTAAATGCAAATGTTTATATATCAAATTGAAGGTGATTTAATGTAAAATTTAATAACAAAAACAGTATTACTATATATGTAGTACAAAAATTGTTATGCATATTTTAGTAGAAAAAACAAACACAAATCGTTTTGAATAATGACGTGTTTTGTAATAAAAGCGTACTAGCCAATCACAAACACTGTTCTCAGGACCCATCAAATGTCTGTAACTATAGTTTAGGTTATTTGGATGGTAAAAGAGTTATTGTTTTGAAAATATTTTGCGGAATGATGCATACTAATACAATTAAATAGAGTATTGCTGTTTTTGAATATTTTAAGTCCTTTTTTTTAACTAAACTAATTTTAAACAATGTCACCAACAAGAAGAACTGATTGGACATCTACAAAAAGAAGCCGAATTTGCATATTGAGAGAAAATAGCCTCTCTTATGCTGAAATTGCAAGACAAGTTGGTGGTTCAGTGGCTTGTTCTGGTGTACGAAAGTTCTGTTTACGTTATGAAAAAACGAAATCAGTGGAAAATAAGGCCACTTCAGGCCGAAAAAAAATGCACAAGTGCTACTGCCTATAGAAAATTTAAACGGCTATGCCTCCAAGATAGAAAAATTTCATCAGATGCCATTAGATGTGAAATGAATGCAGCGGGTATTGCAGTAAGTTCAAGAACAATAAGAAGAAGGTTATCAGGATTTGGACTTCAAGCTAGAATTCCAAGGAAAAAACCATATTTAAAATAAAAGCAACGCGAAAACCGAGTTAAGTGGGCAAAAGAACACATTAAATGGTCAGAAAATCAATGGAAGCAGTAATCTTCAGCGATGAGACTAAAATAACTCTCTTTGGTAGTGATGGTAGAAAATACATGAGACGTAGAGTAGGTGAAGCGCTTCATCCTGATTGCATTGAAGCAACTATAAAAACAACAACAAATGCCAGGATTTGGGCATGTATATCTGTAGATGGTGTGGGCCGAATTCAAGTGATTGATGGCATCCTGAATGCCAAAAAATACATCGAAACTGTCCTGGAACCAAAATTGATACCTTCCATCAGGGATTTCTTCACAAACAAAGCACCATTTATTTTTCAGCAGGATTCAGCTCCATGCCACACAGCAAAAGTATGCAAAGCATGGTTTCAAAATAAAGGCATAGATGTATTACCATGGCCAGGGAACAGCCCTGATCTCAATCCAGTTGAAAATTTGTGTAACGTTTGAAAATTCTTGTACGAAAAAAACGTCCATCCAATAAAAGACAACTTATTGAATCTATAATTGATTCTTGGCACCATGTGATTACGAAAGATGAACTCCAAACACTCGTTCACTCGATGAAAAGACGCTGTGAAGCTGTCTTAAAAAATAAGGGTTATCCTACTAAGTATTGATTGTGTAAGTATGACTTTAAAAAAATGCAAATCTAAGATAGATCTTACTAAAATGAGCGTAACTTTTTTGTAATACAGATATTGTAATACTGTTTTTGTTATTAAGTTCTACATTAAATTACCTTTAATTTCATATATAAACATCTGTATTTAAGTGAAAATTAATATATTCTACAAGCACACAAAGTTGAAAAACATGAAACTTTCAAAAAATGTCCACACTTTTGGCCACCACTGTGTATGGTGATTTTAGTTAATTGTTTTTGTTGCAATTTTTTATTCATTGGAATATTTGTTTAGCATTTGAATATTGTAATAACATATTATAGAAACAATGTTCCTAATTACAACTCATATTAAATAATTTGTAGCTAAACTAGAAAACTGCAAAAAATTGCTTTTATTTATGGATCGATTTGGATAGTTAATTTACTTACATAATAACTAACAAAGACCATTTATGAAAGCGATTAAAACACTGAATGTATATATATATATATATATATATATATATATATATATATATATATATATATATATATATATATATATATATATATATATATATATATATATATATATATATATATATATATATATTCATACTAAGGATCTGCCAGCTTTGTACTAGCCGAATTTCACTATTTATGATTAACATTTATATAAGTGCAACTTAAAGAAACTGAAACGCTTACTTACATGATGGAAAGTTTTCCCTTACATCGGAAATCAGCTTCTTTGATATTTCAATGTAGGCCAAAGATTTTTCATTATCGCAATCTGTTTCATCTGTAGAATTTAAATTATTTTCTGAAAAACAATTAGTTAGTATTAGGGAATCGTAATTCTGTAATAAAGATGTATTTATCTAATATATAAAATACATATATTTAAGGTTGTGTAAAAGTAAAATAAAACTAACTTAATGCTACCATCCTCAAAGTGAATGCAAAAGAGAAAGATGTTATAAAAAAATTTCTTTCTGTAAATAATTTGAAGCACTGTTTAAAAGAAATGAAAATTCGTATGCAATGCCTTACAGACTTTTCCTACAGAAGAACAGTAAAAACTTTTCAGCAAGAGTTAAAAATAGAGAAAAGAAATGTAATAAATAATAATTTTTATAAAGCCAAAATCACAAAATAAATAAATAAATTTAAGAAATAAAAATTAGAGCATGACCTTTTAAGGTATTCTAATTATTTCAGTCGAAGTAAAGCATTAATGTTCGATAAATAATATCTTTGAGAATATTGAACATTTATTTTAATTAAAAGTCACAGATTTTCATAAAAGTTTTTTGTATGACTTTCAATTCTAATTCATATTCTTGCTCTTCAGTTAATAAAAGTTTTAACAAGAAAATCTATAAAACTAATGAAAAAAATCATTAAGATTTCAAGAGCTTCAATAGGCGTCCACAAATGTGTGAAAAATAACCATTATTGAGAAATTCCTTTTAAACGGGGAAAAATTCTTACTAGAACTTCCTAAAAAATTAATAGCAATTTTTTTACATATTTAAACATTACTTTTATTGTAAAAAAGAAACAATTTCAAAAGATGTTATGCAGGAATTTATATCTGCATTTCAATGTACATAAATTTTAATTTTATGATTTATACCTATGAATCAAAACAAAATATCAGATTTTTCTGTGTTTTTATACCTCTCGTAGTGAAAGAAGCGACTTACAGAAAAAATTAAAACTAGGCGAATATTGCCCTTATTGAAGGTGCAGAAATTTTCTATGTGGAAAGAAGTTTGAATACATTGTACATAATAAAATAAATCAGAGGTTTATATTTTGTTTAAAATATAATTAACACATAAAAAATAAATTGAAGAATGATTATGACTTAATAAAAATTAAAATTTTACATATATGATTATTTCCAATTTTTCACTATAGACTTACTCAATGAATAGTCAAATTTTTATATTTGAGCATTGAGAACTGTAATTTAATCCACCAATTCAATATATGAAGTATCGTTATGAACTACTTTTCAAACTTACTGCAAGAAGGATAAGCGTATCTCGCTTTCGTCAGAAAATTTTCAGCTGTTTCAAGTAAGGCAAGAGCTTTCTCTTTTTCTAAGCAACCTGATTTGGCAGGCCCTGCTGCATATAATACTATGAAGAAGCTGAAGAAGCAGGCGCAGAAAAAGTAATTATTTTTCCTGCAATCGTAATGAGAATTTCAACAAAATAAAAAGGCAATTAATCGAAGAGAAAAAAATTCTTTAAAATATGCTTTTATACATTTTATACCAATATTAATTAATCAGGAATGTTATAATCAAACACACAAGATAAACTATAAAAGCAGAAAATATGGGCGGAATGGCTTTATATGCATTCTCAATATAATGTAATAATCGCGTTTGACGATTACATAATCTTCAGGAAATATTTGTTGTGTTTAATTTAAGCAAAGTTTCTTAGAAAATATTCGTACAATAATTCGTTCAGATTCTATGAATAAATGAAAATGATGCTTACGAAAGTCAGAATTGGTGGCACTATCACGTTGTGTTTTCTTGTAATGCAATTTTATTTTCTGATTTTTCAAAACGTTTGCTCTCATGAAAAGCAGAATCTTTATTCCTGAGCTTTCACGAATGGAAGAATATCATACGAATTATAGAGACGGTTTGTACAAGGGGTGTTTAAATGAAAAGGTACGAAACTATACTGTGGGTATAAATGAAGACTTGATTGAAAGCAAGCACCATAGGCCTGTTCACAACAATCCCATTGATTAACGACCCGAAGGATTCCTTGTTCCCAGAATTCCTGTGACCGTTCCGTCCTTCTCAGCGGTCCTGAGTTCGCCTCGGAGCTGAAGCGCTTCTCTTTTAAATGTTTTTTTCAGGGGACCAAACACATGAAAATCGCAGGGCGGCATGTCCAGTCTGTAGGGTGGATCGTCGAGCTGCTCCCACTTGAAATTGACCAGTTCTGCGTTTGTGACCTTAGAGGCTTTGGGACGCTCATTGTCATGAAACAGAACCTGGTTTTTTATTTTTGATGGACCTGCGTAGTCTGCGGAGTGTGTCACAGTACACATCCGACTTAATGGTTCTTCTGTGCTCGAGAAATTCAAAAATAAAGTCAACTGGGCGGTGCTCTTCATAAGATCTTCTTCTCTCTCCTGCGCATGCGGGTGCAAACACCTGCTCCTATCGATGGCGGAGACTCCAATCACAAACCTAGATGTCTCGTTAAGTTCACCCATAGTGCCGTAGACAAATATGTTAACGGTTACGTTGTTACGACGTTTCGTATCTTTTCATTTGGACACCCTTTGTATATCATCGCAATACTTCCATCATTTTACTCACATCAAATAAAATTGTCAGAAAAATATTAAAAATCAGTGAGAAATAAGCATGGCAATGAAATTGTATCATTAAAGTAATATTTTGTAAATTTTAAAAGGATTCAACATCCGAATATGTATTATATCGAAATATTTTAGTGTAACAACCTCAATACTTAGCCTAAATTTTAATAATTCAAATTTCAAAATAAAGTTTTAAAATATAGGTTTAAGCAGCATGTGGTCACCTTTCAAAATTTACATCTCCTGCTCTGCTAACCTCAGATCAGCTAGTTTATTGTAGAGATATACTTTCCGAAACTTCCATATTCAAACACGAACAAAGAACAAACAATTCATTTTATGAAAATAGATTTTTACTAAATGCTCGTCACATTTCGTAGCTAACTAGATATGCAGGGAATATTGGTAGTGTCTACTTTCATTTAAGTCGTTTATTTACTTTAATTGCGGATTTTCTTAATTTTCTGTTTTTCACTGTCAAATTCTGTTAAGGTATTAGAGATGTGTTCTTTTATTGGATTTCTACCTTTTTTGGTTATTATAAAAATAAATATTACAAATTGTGTCTCAACTAGTAATATCATAACGTCGTTAAAAAACAACTGCAGTTTTTTTCTTAGTTATTATATTATTCTATTCTGACATCACAAGTAATTTCACAGATTCATTATCTCGTAGCTTCAACCTTTGGAAATCATGGAATAAAATATTTAACATAATAATGTGAATTATTAGAGTATCATCACAAAAATGCTACCTAATGTTCAAAATTTTGTGAAGATGTATTCATGATATTTCTTAAATTAAAAAAAAAATGCAGTATAATTGAAGTGACATTAAGAAATGATATTTTTGGTATCTTACAATATAGTAAACCTTTTTTATGCCAAGATATTACAGAAATTTATCAAGAAAAGAAAACCAATTCCAGCTTAATTTTTCTTTAATTTTATTTCTAACTAAGTTTTTAAAAATTCGCGAGGATTTTCACTTTCGAATTCAGGCAGTATGCAAAAAATTCCATGTAAAATAACAAGTGTACATAACTGAAAAAAGTCTAGTTAGATAAAAGTTCGTAAGATAAACATCATCAAATGGAAAAAAATTTCAAAATGTTTGTAAAATCAACACATACAATTTTCTGAATATTGTAAATTTTCGTTTGCATTTGTCTGTAAATATGGTAGAGTAATGGTAAAATAGTTTTAAAGTTTAAAAAAGCACAATCCATTTTGATATTTTGATTAGCATGTTCAATATCTAAATGTCATTTCATATATTCTATTTAATATTTTAATTTATTAATTTTCATTTTGATTTCATTACTGAAAATATCGACCAAGTAAATTAAATATAAGAAGAAAATGAGTTGCGATAAAATTTCAAAAGCAATAAAACTATTAATATTTTCAAATTTAATATCAATTAAAGCATGTCTAATTTTCAGTTTTATCGTTTATTTCTGTTAATATGAAAATTTTTCCTGATTATGTATATAACCTTGAAAAAAAAAAGTTAGTTATTAAACAATTACAGCACTAAATAATGCGTGATTTCGAAAGATTATTATATTTTTACTATACATAATACCATTCTTAAAAATTATCTCAATACGCAGAATTATATTCTACAAAAATTGAAAATCATTGTAAATATTCACAATATCATAACAATAAAGTGGTTTCAAAATGCAATTATTTCTTTCAAATAAATTACCTTTAATTTTATATACTAAAGAATAGTTGCCACTCTGAAAATGTCGAATGTTTGAAACATATGGAAGGAAAAAAAACAAGCAACTGAGGAATTAAAGAGCAAAATACGGTAACTTACATGTTTCCATTGGGTGGAATGCGTCTTGAGGAAAAGATTACAAATGATGAATAACTTCAAAGTGCAGCATTGATATTTAAATCTTCAGATAATACTATCTATTACCTTTGATATAATTGTATTTATCTATTACCTTTATATCTTTATATCTTTATACCTTTATATCAATTATATCTTTGATATAATTGTATAATAATACTATCTATTACCTTTGATATTGTGATAAATTTCAGAATCTGCTCTCCTGATGTACTTAAATAATACAAAAGAAAAAAATGTTGATAGGTTAAACTTATCACCATTTTTGAATAATTCCTTTGTTCTTTGTTTTGTAGGTATCTGTCTAATTCTAAAGCAATCTTTAATCTTAAACTGAGTGGCGACCTTTAACGCGCCTCTAAGATAATATTGTTTCAATATGAAAGTGCACTGCGCCACAATGGGAAATCTACTAAAGTGAAACTAGGTGAATTTGTTTGGAATTTCACCGCTAAACAATGATATCGCTAATAAATATCTCTTGTTTCGGACAAGTAAAATGCAATGTCATATTTAAAATAATTCTTTTTCTTATATTGTTGCTACCATGCGTAAGTGCTTTTAGTATTCTATTAATGAATTCGTGTAAATCGTATAAATTTTAAACTGTTTTGTAGAAGTGTTAAAAGCTAACAGCGTATTTTTCCTCCGATTTCCCCGCAAATTTATATTATAAAGAATCTTATTTTTTTATGGCATTTTCTAAACGCTAAGCGGTGTTGCAGTGATAGAAAAGGCATGCCGACGAAGAAAATGGCATTACAAAAGTGTGATTGATTGTATGTCCTGACTTCCGAATGGAATGACTCAGAAATGTGTTGTTTTATGTTTCGTAGTATAATGATGAAAACTGAGAATGCATTTCGAACACTTTCATTCCATTTCATTGAATAAAAAATCCAAATTTGCCTTATTACCTCATACCAAATTTCATTTGTATAAATCTGCGTTTTTTTATTTATTATTTTCCCATTCGCCCGAAAATACAGAGCACAAATTTCATTACCAGGCACTAATTTGCCGTGAAGTTTCATTTGTTCTAGAATTTTGAATGTAAATTGGAATATAAAACTTTTTCGACCGACAAAGATGAAGTTGGTATTTTTGAGTTACAATGCCTATGTTCTCTCTGATTGACTTATCTTTAATATAAATTTATAATTTATTTACTACTTCTAAATACTGAAATTTAGGACTTTTGCTACTCGTGTTTTGAATTATTTTTCGCCTGAAAAATAGATAAACATAACTCCGCCAAATGTTCTCCTTTTTTTTTTCAGAATCTGACTCAAGAGCTTTTTCTGCTTGGTTGATTGTGAAGAATGCAAATTATTAAAATATGGATCGTTCTATTTTTTTTTTTTTTTTTTTCATTTACGATGTGCACAAAAAAATTTGCCATTATTGAAAATAAAGAATTCAAAATTTTTATGTTTTAGAATTTTTTGAACGCGAAAAAAAAATTACAGTATGGTATGATCACTGAAAACAGCTACTGAAAAACATTTTTAGTTTGATGATGAAATTTAGTGCATTCTTTTTATTTTACAAAGAATTAAAAATTTCTAAAAAGCGTGTTATCAGTTTTTTTTTCCTTCTGAAATTAATGAATGTGATAAATGCCAAAAGATAATGAACTAGATAATTAAAATGTGGTGCTCATTTTCAGCATATAAGACTGTGTATGGTTTTGTTCCATGTAATGGTTATTTGTCTACTCTTGGCTGAATTTTCATGTTTAACTGCATATACACTTATATGCATCTAAATGTGAACTTTCAGTCACACTCAGATTCAAATAAATGAATTTTTGTTTGTGATTTTTTAACAAAAATTGCAGTTTTGTATCAAAATTTATTTAAATTTTCGTGTAAAAATACACGTCCAAAATGTATGTTTAACATTCTTCATAATATTTTGGTGCACATGAAAAAAATTTTTACCTGATTTAATCCAAAATTTGATACGAAACTGCAATTTCAACAAGATCTTTTTTTTTATGTATCTAAGTATTTTATTTTTTGGATACGATGTATACATGAATGTGAAAAGGCAAACTAATAGACAGTAGGATTTGCTTGGAAATTTTATGCAGGTCTATCCTTTAAATAGGCTGTTTACCATATTTCATCTATCTAGCATTTGGATTTCCATAATTTATCATATTCACTTGAAGTTGCACAAGTATACAAATAAAATTCTTTCTTCGAATGGATTTCCTTCAATTGATAATAATATACAAACTTAAATATAACTGCCAGCTGAAGTGACGTCTTCGTCATCTGACTGCGGATCGAGATTATGAGGTCCGTCCCAAAATATCCCTAGTGTTGCTTTAAACTCAGTTTTCAGTTTGCCCTTACAGAAGACCGCTTTCTTCAAAACGGTAGCAATGGCTTAGATGCACTGCTTGAATGTCGTCGTTTAAAGAAATTGTGAGAATGGCCCTTATCAAAGAATGGTTTGAAGAAGATGATTATGAAATTTATTGTCACTGGTGACTAGAATGTACTGCCAGAAACAGAGTGGAAATCGGTTGCGAATGAAACTGTCGAAGAAGTCGCTACAGCTACGTTGAAATAGCCTCCAGTTTCATCTATTATTTAGCAAATGCTCGATCGGTGTCGCGTGAGTTGAAGATTCCGTGCTCGACAGTATGAAAAATTCTGCGATACATTTTAACCCATATTGACCGTTGCAATATTTATAAAACAGTTAAATCAATGTAATTAAAACAAAAGACACAATAAAAATCTATATAAAATTTTTCGCACATTATTGTAAATGGACTAACATTTAGAATATTAATCAGAAAAAATTAATTAAAATAAATTGCTTTATTACCCTTAAATGATGTCAAAGTTATAATCCCTTAATTAATAATAAAATTATTATTTTTCTTAAACAAATATACATTGATTTTTAACAGATCATCAGTATTGTTCAAAACATTAAAACACAATGAAAAAAATAATACAGGAATTTAATATCTGTTACCCAGCCATCCAATAAATAGGACAACGGTCCGATACCCCCCTTTTTTAGAATCACTCAAACTTGTAGATGGCATTCCTTTAATTCAGGGAAAACAATATATCTTTTTATCTTCTTATGCTAGGAGACCGAGATCAATAAAAAGTTAAGATCTTCCATGGTATTAGTCCCCCTTTTTAAACAAGTTCTTTCGTGCATGCTATTGCACATATGCTTGTGAAAACTTGTTGTTAGATCTTTTTTTGTCTTTCTATCAGTTCAGTTGCTGCTTTATTTTGTTGCTGAGAGTTTCCTGCCCATTTTTGTTGAAAAATTGCCACAAAATTTCGAACAGCGGAGGGAGCTCTTGAATATATGAATTCTTTATCCGAGGAAGAATTTGATGATCTTAAAATGACAATTAACAACGGAACAATATTGCGGATGCAATATTAAGAAAACTCTAGTTGAATTTTTTTCACATGATGACTAATGATATGATATCGCATGTAGTTATAGAGATTAATCAATTACAGCGGAGAAGAAAAATCATTCTTTTGAAGTCAACGAAAGTGACATCGAAAAGTTTATCCGCAATCTTTTTTTCAGTAGTTACAGTCATTTTGCAACATGAGAAAATGTATTGGGAAAATGGTCCGAGACTGACATTATGTCATATTCCAGGAAACAAGGAATTTATTTTCCAGGAAACAATAGAGTGACATAAAAAATACCTACATTTGAATGATAATTCGGCAATTATCGAAGAGGATCGTTACTATAAAATTCGTCCACTTTCATAAAAATTTAATATTGCACTGCAACAATTCGGAATATTTTCAGAAAAATCTAACAATCGATGAAAGGATGGTATGGTATTTTGACAAACACGATTGTAAGATATACATGAAAAGTAACCTTGTGAAATTTGTATACAAGTTATGGATGTTGACATCTTATAATGGATATTCCATATCAAGGTTATCAAGAAAAGTTTACAGAGCCACTTTCTCAATATGTTGTTAAATCTTTGCTGTATGTTGTGATAAATCCTATGTTTCACAGGATATATATGGATAACTTTTTTACTTTACATGGGTAATATTAACATTTCTCAGATCAGTAACAATAAGTCACCTTGGTGAAATAATTCCGAGAAACAACATTAGCAGAATAATAAAAACTGTTTGTTTGTTTCTTATGGCACTTGCCACTGACAAGCCCGCTGTTACGAATACAGCGATTTAAGCCTGAGGGGGACGTCTCTTATTTTTTATAGCAGCGCCAACTAGGGCCAAGAGTACGACTTTGCTACTCACGCATCATTCCTTCGCTTGCACAACCCCTTTTTACAGGAGGGCACATTCACACATCTCACAGATAGAACAACAGAAGAACAACCATGCCCA
Source organism: Argiope bruennichi (assembly GCF_947563725.1). Lineage (NCBI taxonomy): Eukaryota > Metazoa > Arthropoda > Arachnida > Araneae > Araneidae > Argiope > Argiope bruennichi. Next base: position 115,357,867 of record NC_079156.1, read on the forward strand.
AACCGGGACTCGAACCCGGGACGCCCAGACCACGGGGAAGACGCGCTACCCCTATGCCAGGACGCCGGCATAATAAAAACTAATATGGTAGATAGAAACCGAGAAACAACATTAGAAGAATGCTGCAGAATAATAAAAACTCCGTCTCCTAAATTTAGATAATTTAGCAATAAAAAAACCTAGATGGTCATCACAAATGTGTAATGCTAGATTTTGTAGAGACTATTTTTCGGATTTCCATCTGTAGTAGTGTATCGGACCTTTGTACTATTTATAGGTCAGTCTGTATTTAAAAAATATTAAAAATATTTAAATCTTTTTTTTATATGTGTAAGAACCTTGCATTGATCACGTCTTAAAAAATTCAAATTTTTTCATGTGTTTTTTTTAGTAAAGTGTCCAATATTGGTAAAGTCAAGACAAATGTGGCAATAATAGATTTTTAAAAAAAATTACTGTCCAATAGATGTTGAAGATTATTGTAATTTTCTTTGATGTATGATGATGTATAATATAGAAATGACTGATATCTCATTTCCATAATGCGAGAAACTACATAACGGAGGATTTTAAAAGAGTCCAGAAATAAATAAAATTCATCTCCGTGTGTCTACATTTTGCCGTCTTCATTGAAATAAGAACAAAATGATGTTATTTTAGGAGGGGGAAAAAACCATACAAATTTGAAGTAGTTTTCTATATTTACATTATCATGTACGATATACAGTGGTGGCCAAAATTGTGGACACTTTTGAAAAGTTTTATGTTTTCTATGCTTATAGAAAACACCAACACTGACTTATAGAAAATGCAATGTTTCACAAAATGCAAACTCTTACATGCCATTTTAAAGAGAACTTAATGCTGATTTCAATACAAAAAGCACAATTCCAATATTTGCAAAACAAAAAAAGTTGAGTAGCAATAATTATCGAGATACTTTAGATGCTGATGACTGCAGTGAGTAATCTGTACTCAGTAGGATAGCCGTTTTTATTACAGCTTCACACTGATGTTTCATTGAGCTGACGCGAGTTTTAAGCTCTTCTTTCGTTATTGCATGATGCCAGGAAACAATTATAGCCTCAAGTAATTCTCTTTTATTTGATGAACGCTTCATATATACAAGAGATTAACGTCATATGTTCAAGAGTACGTCATAAGTTCTCAATAAGTTTGAGGTTAGGATTGTTTCCTGGCAATGATAACAATTCAATGCTCTTTGTACTAAACCACTCTTTCGATATTTTTGCTGTGTGGCAAGGAGCTGAATATTGCTGAAAAATAAATGATGCGTCCTTGGGAAAGAGATCACTGATGGAAGGTGTAAGTTTTGGCTCTAGAATAGTGGCAATGTATTTTCTAGCATTTAATATATCATCGATAACTTAAAGGAGACCAATACCGTCTGCTGACATGCAGGACCAATTCATAACACTAACTGAACTCTTGATAGTTGTGTGAATGCAGTCAGGATGTAGATCTTCGCCTATCCTATGTCTTATATACCCATCACTACCAAATAACAATATCTTTGTTTCATCTCGCCGTATAACTTATGACCACTGACCATTTGTCCAATTAATGTATTCCTTTGCCCACTGTAATATTTTTATAAGCTACTGTAAATTGAGATAAGGATTTTCTCGTTGAATTCTACCTCTTAGTCCAACATCAAATAATCTTCTCCTGGTTGTTCTTGAACTGACATAAATACCAGCATCATTCAATTGATTCCTGATGGTCGTTGATGATATTCTTCTATCTTGAAGCCATTGTCTTTTTATTCTTCTGTCATCAGAAGATGTGGTGTACCTTTTTTCAGCCATTTACTGATTGGCTTTTTCTTGAATTTATCTCCTGATATCTTAAGTCAGCCATCTAACTCTCCGACCCGCCACGAAGGCACACGGATTTAAACCATAAAAACAGAATGACAGGACCGCCGCAACAGCAACATTGGCGGAAACTGTAGTTGAGTCCTAAGGGCCGTCACCGGCCACGGTACAACCCTCTCCGAAGGAAGTACGTCCCGTCATCAATGGGAGGAGTCAGATCCCCCACCAATTAGTGTACCCTCCCGGGTGGCGAGATCCAACCACCATGCCGGAAGCATCATCTCATCCTCATTTCGAGGTGCCCCCCAGGATGTCTAATGATATCGTAAACAAAACTTTCGGATTCCAGATGTAGTCACTGATCCACATACCTGTCTTGCAATTTCAGCATAGGAATTACCACATTCATGTAACGCAATTATCATAGTTCTCTTTTTAGGTGTCCAATCCATTCTTTTATTTGATGTCATTGTTTCTTGATTAAATATTAGAAATAATTACAAAAATTCCAACTATACATTAAAATATTTAACGAAATTTCTAACTTGCAATTTAATTACATAAAAACAGTCTTCCTCTTACAGAGAAAAGCCAAATAATGACTTGTTCCAAATTTGAACATGATATCAGCTTCTGCTAGCAGTTAGTAACATTTGAAAGGTTCCCAGAACAGGAACAGTGATTTGTCAGGAAAATTAGAAATTACAATCCACTTCATCCCTGTGTTTGTTATTCAGTTGAAGGATAACTTTTTTTGTATCGCAAATATTTGAATTTTGCTTTTGGTACTGGAAGTCAGCATTTAATTCTCTTTAAAAATATATGCAAGAGTTTGGATTTTGGGAAATGTAACATTTTCTATAAGCATACAAAGTTACAAAACATAACGATTTTCAAAAGTGTCCACAATTTTGGCCACCACTGTATATGCATATTAAGTTTAATAACCACAAAAATATCTACTTCTTGATTTTGTTGATAAAATTTGGCTTGTTATATTTAATTTTGTATTTCTCTACCAATTGAAAGAAATCCATTCTTAGAAAGCCTCCTATCTGTATGCAAATGCAAATGAATAGGATTATGAAAATTGAGTTGAGTTCAGTTTCCCAAGTTCAGTTCGATTTAAAAATTAAATTCGATGATAAAACTTTGTTTGATATCTTTAACAATGCATCTCACAAGCAATTGAACGAAATTCATTCTTAGAAAGCCTCCTATCTGTATGCAAATGCAAATGAATAGGATTATGAAAATTGAGTTCAGTTCAGTTTCCCAAGTTCAGTTCGATTTAAAAATTAAATTCGATGATAAAATTTTGTTTGATATCTTTAACAATGCATCTCACTAGCAATTGAACGAAATTCATTCTTAGAAAGCCTCCTATCTGTATGCAAATGCAAATGAATAGGATTATGAAAATTGAGTTGAGTTCAGTTTCCCAAGTTCAGTTCGATTTAAAAATTAAATTCGATGATAAAATTTTGTTTGATATCTTTAACAATGCATCTCACTAGCAATTGAACGAAATTCATTCTTAGAAAGCCTCCTATCTGTATGCAAATGCAAATGAATAGGATTATGAAAATTGAGTTGAGTTCAGTTTCCCAAGTTCAGTTCGATTTAAAAATTAAATTCGATGATAAAATTTTGTTTGATATCTTTAACAATGCATCTCACTAGCAATTGAACGAAATTCATTCTTAGAAAGCTTCCTATCTGTATGCAAATGCAAATGAATAGGATTATGAAAATTGAGTTGAGTTCAGTTTCCCAAGTTCAGTTCGATTTAAAAATTAAATTCGATGATAAAATTTTGTTTGATATCTTTAACAATGCATCTCACTAGCAATTGAAAGAAATCCATTCTTAGAAAGCCTCCTATCTGTATGCAAATGCAAATGAATAGGATTATGAAAATTGAGTTGAGTTCAGTTTCCCAAGTTCAGTTCGATTTAAAAATTAAATTCGATGATAAAACTTTGTTTGATATCTTTAACAATGCATCTCACAAGCAATTGAACGAAATTCATTCTTAGAAAGCCTCCTATCTGTATGCAAATGCAAATGAATAGGATTATGAAAATTGAGTTGAGTTCAGTTTCCCAAGTTCAGTTCGATTTAAAAATTAAATTCGATGATAAAATTTTGTTTGATATCTTTAACAATGCATCTCACTAGCAATTGAACGAAATTCATTCTTAGAAAGCCTCCTATCTGTATGCAAATGCAAATGAATAGGATTATGAAAATTGAGTTGAGTTCAGTTTCCCAAGTTCAGTTCGATTTAAAAATTAAATTCGATGATAAAATTTTGTTTGATATCTTTAACAATGCATCTCACTAGCAATTGAACGAAATTCATTCTTAGAAAGCCTCCTATCTGTATGCAAATGCAAATGAATAGGATTATGAAAATTGAGTTGAGTTCAGTTTCCCAAGTTCAGTTCGATTTAAAAATTAAATTCGATGATAAAATTTTGTTTGATATCTTTAACAATGCATCTCACTAGCAATTGAACGAAATTCATTCTTAGAAAGCCTCCTATCTGTATGCAAATGCAAATGAATAGGATTATGAAAATTGAGTTGAGTTCAGTTTTCCAAGTTCAGTTCGATTTAAAAATTAAATTCGATGATAAAATTTTGTTTGATATCTTTAACAATGCATCTCACTAGCAATTGAACGAAATTCATTCTTAGAAAGCCTCCTATCTGTATGCAAATGCAAATGAATAGGATTATGAAAATTGAGTTGAGTTCAGTTTTCCAAGTTCAGTTCGATTTAAAAATTAAATTCGATGATAAAATTTTGTTTGATATCTTTAACAATGCATCTCACTAGCAATTGAACGAAATTCATTCTTAGAAAGCCTCCTATCTGTATGCAAATGCAAATGAATAGGATTATGAAAATTGAGTTGAGTTCAGTTTTCCAAGTTCAGTTCGATTTAAAAATTAAATTCGATGATAAAATTTTGTTTGATATCTTTAGCAATGCATCTCACTAGCAATTGAACGAAATTCATTCTTAGAAAGCCTCCTATCTGTATGCAAATGCAAATGAATAGGATTATGAAAATTGAGTTGAGTTCAGTTTTCCAAGTTCAGTTCGATTTAAAAATTAAATTCGATGATAAAATTTTGTTTGATATCTTTAGCAATGCATCTCACTAGCAATTGAACGAAATTCATTCTTAGAAAGCCTCCTATCTGTATGCAAATGCAAATGAATAGGATTATGAAAATTGAGTTGAGTTCAGTTTTCCAAGTTCAGTTCGATTTAAAAATTAAATTCGATGATAAAATTTTGTTTGATATCTTTAACAATGCATCTCACTAGCAATTGAACGAAATTCATTCTTAGAAAGCATCTTATCTGTAAACTTATGCAATTGCAAATGAATATGATAAACAATGAAAATCAAAATACTAGACAGATGATATATGGTACACAGCCTATCTAAATGGTAGATTTGCATTTAATTTCTAAGCAAATCCTATTTTCTGCCAGTCTACATTTTCGCATTCTTGAATACTCCATATTCAATAATCAAAACACTTAGATATATAAAATATGATCTTGACGAAATTGCTGTTTCGTACGAAATTTTGGATTACCAAACCAAACCAACCCAAAATTTGATACAAAACTACAACTTTAATCACAAATCAAAATTCATTTATTTAAATCTGTGTGAGACTGAATTTTCGGATTTCGATGCATATGGATAGATGTATGTGCATTGAAACATGAAAATTTAATCACCGACAAAATACTAGACATTTGATAGATTAAATTAAATATAGTCATGGATCAATATTTAATAAATAAAATTAAGCACTGGAACTTAAAAAGGCCAACATCTATGTTTAAAATGTTTGATATTCACATTTAGAATCAAATTTAAAGAGAGTGGGTACTTAAAATTTTTAGAATATGATGAAAACAAGACACAATCATAGTGATTACTATGTTGTATAGACATATATTTTTCAATCAAAATCTTTTTTTAATATCTTCCCTTCTTCCACAAGGAAGTAGTGTCCTGATTCTAGAATACCACCCGTCTAGAGCATTCTATGCGAAAGAAAATCTTTCGAAATAATTGCCCAAATTTCTTATAATAATAGCAGTAATTAAGAATATTTTAATTAAACAAGCATTTTTATTCATGCCCTAAGTAATTTGAAAATTTTTAAACATTTAAAATGCAGTTTTTTGGCATATTTATTTCGAAATTTTATTTTTACAAATAATAAAAAAAGAAACCATTGCAATTTAATACAATATATCATTTGAGCCGCTCAGAAGCCAATGCGGTTAAGTCCAAAACACAGAAATTGAGAAAATTAATGTTTTTTGATACATTAGTTTTTAAAATTCTTGGTTCATTAATTTAATTAGAAAAGTGTATAAAGTCTTTTTTCGAGGTGTAAACTCTGCAAAAAAACAAGATATGTACAGGATGTGTAAATAAAAACGTAAGTATTTATTGAAATAATGACAGCATCTTAAAAATTTTAAGACTTATACCTTTTGGCAGCTGAAAAAGATAAGAAATTTATGTAAAAATAATAAAATAACATTTATTGTCATGTTTTTTATGTTTATTCATCATAACAAACATCATCATCTTCTGAGTTATTTAAATGTAAATCTTGATCTCCACGTTTTGTCCTTAATGTCCTGTAAAAGTCGTGTTTAATTAATTTTCGCAAACACTTCAACGTAATATTTTTGTGTTTTGACGCCCGTGCATAAAACTCAAACAATTCTAATTAGAAGTAACGGTTACAGTTACTATGAATTTCTTGTTTTTCAGCGTTACCAAAAAAATATCGAAAGAAGAAGAAGAATTTAATTTTTATTTCAAAGTTTATGTAAAAAAATATTGGTAAAAGGTGGACTTATTCACAATGGCTTCTGAAATTATTATACAATATATTCAGAAGCTATTAAAAAAAGGGCTGTCTAACCTAGAAAAAAGTAACCAACGAGTAAATCCTTTAATAACTAAGAAGATTATTATTTATTTCATCAAAATTTCCAAAAATCAGAAAATATCAAAAAATGGACTTAACCGCATTGGCTTCTGAGCGGCTCATTTAAGAATAAGAACTATCTAACTTAAATGCTATAAATATGTATTCACAATAACATTTAAATTGATAGATATCAAATGGTAATAAAAAAAATTAAGAATGAAATCTTTCGAAACATGCATGGTTTACATATTGTTCGTGTTTTATGCACATTTCCTTTGGGACTGCAAAAAGCTCATCTTCGATATCGTTTGGCATTTTTTTCTTAATTTTCAAATACATAATACAATAATAATAATTACAAAAAATTTTAATAAAACTTAAGTCTATAGAAATTTACAATAAAGAATCAGAAAAATTTAAAGACAGGATGAGCGTTAAAAATAAGAGACCGCTTGGAATGAAAGGCAAATCTGAAATGTGAAATGTTTTTTAATTTCAAATATGGGTGGTCTTTCTCCAAAGACAATAAAAATCCCCTCCCCCACTCGAACAAAAAATCTACATCGCTCCCTTCTCTAAAAAATATCAAGTATAGCTTTCCCACAAATACGAGAGACAGCAAAACAGAAGATAAGCGAAAGAAGAGACAGATGTCCTATACTGGCGATGTCCACAAATATGACCACCCAGAAATAAACCACTTGGGTTCGTTCTTACATTAGTTAGAAGCTTCAATTCATTGCAGGCAAAAAATCGAGGCATTTTTAAAATAAAATGAATACATAAAAAAAAAATTGCTCGAGCTGTTATTTTACCAATTTTATTATCTGTATTCTAATTCCATGTAATTGGTGATAGTTAAAAAGAACAATGTATTTTCGGTATTCAAATAATTGTCCAAATAATTAAAAAGAACAGCACATTCCCATAACGAAAAGCAATATTCCATTTGTATAAACATGCAGCTTCAAAATAGTTGGATTTTTTTTTTCTGATTGTTTCTAATATTTTTTAAAGAATGCTTTAGATATTTCCCATGCAAATGCAGATTGAGAAATTAATGAAGGATTTAGAGCAAGTAATTTGTTGGTGCTGATTCAGCTTATGGATGAGAATTAGAAAATAATAATTATCTAACAGAATTGAAAATTAATATAATATAGTGAGGGTGAAGTCGATGCATCAGGAATTTTATTTAACGCTTATTTTTTTGGAAAAATTAAGGCAGGAGGACCTGAAGGAATAAATATTCCCACAAAACAAACTCTCGTTCAAATTTAATAGTATTAATTATAAAAAGAAATATGTTGTTGTTGTTTGTTTTTTTCAATCTATTTTTCTCGCTTCATATGTTACTTGTTTAGACGATAAAACCAATACGCATGTTTCAGATACAGGGTGGTTATAAAATGACTTTCTTTGTTTGATGGTATCTGCAGTTAAAACGAATGAACGAAATAAAACTACATTTCATATACAGGCTGTGGGAGGCGTGGGAAAATAAATCCTGCCGAAAATATCTTGTACCAAAAGTCGGCCTTGGGAAAAACACTGGCGCGTGGGAGTACAGTTATGAAAGCATTCAGGAAACACGCAGAAACTGGTCTTTGATTCATTGACTTTAAGGTCCCCTGGATGCCGCGAAACATTTTCAATATTCTGTACTTCCCTGTATACAACATATTACATAAGGTGTATGAACTTCTCTACTGCTGAGTGTAAACTGCCACTTTCGATATTCATAACAGCCCTTCTTAGGTTCTGTTTCAAGATATGCAGGTTCGCTTAAGAGAAGCCACAGCATTGCACTGCCTAATGTAGAACAATTTTATCAGTAAGGTAGGACCCATATTAAGCACATTTTAACAATCAATCACAAACAACAGTCAAGAACAAATATATAGTCAAAAACGAGCTTCTAACAGATCGTTTGCTCTTTAATTTTACATGGAATGCATGGCGCTGCTGTCATGCACGCACTAGAAATTTTACAACATCCATCTCGATATGCAAATTTCCTCTTTCGTAAGTAACATCAGCGCTAATATTTACCCTATCGGCAATTTTAATACTTTTTTCCTGCTGAATTCATCTCCCCATGCCTTCTACAGTCTGTATATGAAATTTAGTTTCTTTCGGTTTAGTCGTCGAAACCTCCAAACAGGGAAAGTTATTTTATAGCCACCTTGTATATTTAACATGCATGGAGAAATATCTGATAAAACAAAACATGTACTTCATGGAAATCAATTGAAAGCAATAACTTTTAACACTTTCTTTGTTCATGTTACTTTTGGGAGACAAAACAAAGACATCCAACAGGTTTATTAATTTAATCGAGACATCAGTTTTCACTGATGCTAAGCCTCACAATTGTTTTTTTATGAAGATTTTAAATTTTCGCACTTTTACGATAACAGCTTGAAATAATGTAGAGAATTACCTTCTACGACACACATGGAAGAAATTTAGAAGAAGGTTTGAGCATTTAATAAAGTGTTTTTAATGAATTACATGATCCCAATGAAAATTTATCTTTCCATGAAGTTATTAAATTTATAAGAAAAATGATATTTACAAAATATATCCAATATCAGTGTAAATCGTTTTGAATCAAAATGTATATAATTGCAGATGCCTGAAGTCACAAATAAGATATGACAGCAAATCATGGAAAATAAGACCTTTCACTTTATGCATCATATAAAAATGTATGTACAATGTCAGATCTGTGTCAGATAAAGGATTGTACATACAATGTTACATGTATGTAAAATAAAGGATTGTTTATACAAATTTGCATAAAGAATGTAAGATATGTGTATGATAGGGGACTGTATATGCAACGTTAGATGTGCGTAAGATAAAGAAACTGTATATACAATGTTAGATGTGTATAAGATAAAGTATTATATACACAATGTTAGATTTGTGTAAGATAAGGGATTACATATACAATGTTAGATGTGTGCAAGATAAAGGATTGTAGGTATATACATTGTTAGATCTGTGTAAGATAAAGGATTGTATATACAAATTTGTATTTATAATGATGTGTATGTATGACAAAGGATTGTATATGCAATGTTATTATGTGTAAGATAAAAGATTATATTTACAATGTTAGCATGTGGTAGATAAAGGGTTATATATATAATGCTAGATGTATGACAGATAAAGGACTGTATTTACAATGTTATATATGTGTAAAATAAAGGATTGTACATACAAAAATTTTATATATTATGTTAGATGCGTGTATAAAGAATGTTGGACATGTATAAGACAAACGACCAAAATTTTATAAGTTTTTTATTCATTTCCTCTGAAATTCTGTTTATTATTTTTTCTGGTGAAACTGCACGATGGAGTAGAATAAATTTTTTCAAATTATTTTGTCTATTCCAAAATGAATCAAGCAAGTGTTGTGAAAATATACAATGGAAGAAAAGTCTTATCTTCGGAAGATAAAAGGCAATTGTATATGTTGACCCCTATAAACTGTACCAAGACTGAATTTATTGTAAACTAGCAAAAGAAGAAACAAATGGAAATTTGAAGATGAATTAACCGAGTTTGGAAAAAGAAACTGATAGCCATCAAACCAAAAATAGTGGAAAATTGCAATAAACACTTATGATATGTTGGATTATTGGATTGTATGCCCCACACACACACACTTATATTTTCATTCAACAAACAAGGAATTGTGCAAAAACTTTATCCTCTATACTAAGTGATAATACTGTTTTGAATGGTTTGTGTTCTTTAAGGGAAAACGAGCTTCGACAAAATTCAGTTTTATTGAATTCGTAGCATAAATCATAAAATTACAAAATCTTCAATTATAACACAATAAAAAAAGAAATGATAATGCAAAATTTTCTTATTGTTCAACTGAGGGAAAGGAATGAAAAAGGAATTCACGTTGCGCTCGCTAAAAAAGATACACGAACAACCACCATTCTAATTTTTAAAGCATACTGTACAGTATTTTGTGATGGCCTAATATTCTTAAATTAATATTCCTCAATTTATTTTTAAAAAATATAATAGGGAAACGAATGTAAAATAAAAAAAATCGATTAAAGCAATTTAAAAAGTGAGGCTTTCTGAATGTGAATAGGAAGTAAATGGTGAAGTTAACAAGTAAAAAAAGGCTCTAATAAGAGACAAATTTTTTAAAGTGTAGACCTCGATTTCTTAAAACTTGACCTTATAAAAAAATATCTTAAAAACAAATCATTTTCAAATTTAAAGTCAAAAAGGAAGAGCTTAAATTAACATGCTTTCAGACATCACATATTCTTATATTTTAAATTTTACTCAGCTTTCAAAATTTAATAATAATTCGTTATAAATGACTGCAGCAGAAGAGAAAATTAATACTTTTAGCTTAAGACATTGAGAGCTGATGAATTATATCTTCTACTACAACAGACTATAACTGCTTTAAAATATTCTTATATTGCACCTATAACTAAATATATTGAATCGTAGATTTCTTAAGGGACTGAGATGAGCAGAGTACTATAATTATTCTTTTTATTGAAAAAATTATTATTTCTGCTTTAATACAAAATAAGACAATTTTATTGATTAAAGAATATTATAGCATTACAATAAGCATCTACATTAATAGAAACGCTTTGATATTTTTCACATACTGCAGATTCGATTTAGTTTGGCTTCACTTTTATTTCCACGTATGCCAAATTGTTATAGTCGTTTGACGTTTTCCACCAGTAAACGTATTGCAGGCCATGCTCTCCTGGTTCGTAGATGCCATTTAAATTGCAATAGTAATTTCCTCCATGCCACCATCCTGACTGATATTCCTTAGCTTTTCCAAAGAGGTCTCTATCCTTTGTGTAAAATTCATATAAAAAACAAGATTAAGTTTTTTCATAGATTTTTTAGCTGAAATTCCATCCTAATTTTTTTATGTGATATAATCTATATATATAATATTTTCATACAAACAATATTCCAATTTTGTCAGTGTATAATTTATGAAGGAATTTTTACATCTATGACAAGATGTGGACTCATGATTTTACTATCACTAATAAACAGTGTGTGTTTGTTAAATCTTAACCATATAATTGTATAATGTGAAAAAAAAATTAGCAGATATGTTGAACTTACTCAAACGATATCAGAGATTAGAGTTAACCATTAGATATCAATATTTTAAAGGCTGAATAATAAAATTATAAAATCGCTGTAATTAAGTCCAATGCAAAACTCAGAAAATGTATCTTCGTAAACAATTTCAATGCTTCATATGGAGTAAGCAATCAATCTTTAAAGAATAGCAGGAACAAAGAAAATTTCGTATGAATTTTTGTATGAAAAATTTACCTTCATCGAAAAAAAGTCACAATGCTTCTCAAGGTATATGCAAATAATTCTTTATCAGAATCAGGAGAATTCAAACATTTTTTGTGAACTTTTGTGTGAAAATATAATTCAGTTTCATCGAAAAAAAACAGTGCTTCATTGGAAGTAAGTGAATAGTCTTTGAACATCAGCAGGAATGAGTTAGAACATTTATTTCTGACGGTATATTCAAAATGAAATTTGTTGTATGCATTTTATTCATTAAACAACAGTCTATAAATATTCTAATTTAAGAATTAAGAAATATACATGCAAAATGGAATTATTTCTCTTTATATTTACCAAAATTATGAGAATATTTCGGCTGTTCCAAAGTATCTGTACAAATTAAGAAATATACAAGCAAAATGGAATTATTGCTCTTTATATTTACCAAAATTATGAGAATATTTCGGCTGTTCCAAAGTATCTGTACAAATTAAGAAATATACAAGCAAAATGGAATTATTGCTCTTTATATTTACGAAAATTATGACAATATTTCGGCTGTTCCAAAGTATTTGTACAAATTAAGAAATATACAAGCAAAATGGAATTATTGCTCTTTATATTTACCAAAATCATTAGAATACTTCGGCTGTTCCAAAGTATCTGTACAAATTAAGAAATATGCAGGCAAAATGGAATTATTGCTCTTTATATTTACCAAAATTATGACAATATTTCGGCTGTTCCAAAGTATTTGTACAAATTAAGAAATATACAAGCAAAATGGAATTATTGCTCTTTATATTACCAAAATTATGAGAATATTTCGACTGTTCCAAAGTATCTGTACAAATTAAGAAATATACAAGCAAAATGGAATCATTTCTCTTTATATTTACCAAAATTATGAGAATATTTCGGCTGTTCCAAAGTATCTGTACAAATTAAGAAATATACAAGCAAAATGGAATTACTGCTCTTTATATTTACCAAAATTATGAGAATATTTCGGCTGTTCCAAAGTATCTGTACAAATTAAGAAATATACAAGCAAAATGGAATTATTGCTCTTTATATTTACGAAAATTATGACAATATTTCGGCTGTTCCAAAGTATCTGTACAAATTAGATAAATTATATCTAAAGAATATCATTTAAGTGTTTCCAAGCGTTTTATTGTGTATGTGATATTTCATCTCATTTTTCTAGAACATCGAAATAACAACAGTTAATTTAGTAACTTGATATTTCTTTCAATCACAAATTAATATTTTTTTTAGTTGTTCTGTTTTCTGAAAAGTCACTGTCTATGTGATGAATCATCCGCGTCATTTGATTCTTTCGAAATGTCTTGATTCCTGAATAATAATAATAATAAATAAATAAATGATATTTCGACCATACAAGCAGTTTCAAAATATGAAATAATATAATTATCACACAAGTCTAAAACATTGTTTTGAAAGCAGCGGAAAATATTTGGGATAAAGTAAAAATGTTTTTGTAATAATGTAAATGTTTTGTAAAAAAAAAATAAGTAAAAAAGGCTTTTATTTTATATTTACAGTGCTTAAATTTTTCTGTAATTTTTACCTCACCATCACCCTCAGTAGTATTAAAAAGAGTTGCAGTTTATAAATAGTTAATAAAACAACCTATAAACAATTTAAGCATTTTCTCGATATTCACCGATGTATTATTGATGTCCAAATTTATTTTGTGGTGTTAACAAGAACAGCCTAATAGTATTTTCTTTTCTGCAGTTATTTCGATTTTACAATTAACTCTAAATATTCATAAACATTTCAGATTTGTTTGAGAAATTTCGGATTCCTTTTTCATTACTTGCATGCATTTCCAGAGTAGCCACTGATATCATTGCGGTAATTGTTGAATAGTCAAGTTAAAATTCTGATAAACAGGCAAAATATACAATTCCACCTTCATCTTGGAGATTGAAATGCATTTTGCATCCTTTCAGACACAAAAGGCGAATGTTTTCATTTCCTGCAATTTGCCAAAAATAAATAATTAAATATTAAATATAAAATAAATTTAAAAAACAAATTTATTGTAATTTTTAAGGCTCATTTAAATAAATATTTACTCACGTTAAATGCACACCTAACCAAAAGTTTTGTGTTAAATTCCCAAAACCATTCTTGTAGCTTTCCCAATCCAGATTGAAATCTTGTTGAACAGGGTATTTTCCTCTTCTTTGGATCATATGGAAAATAAATTTGTGTCATTACTTATCTTAAAACATGCTTTAGTTTTTATGATTATTTTTAGAGATTTGGAGAAATGTTTTAGATCTACATCTATAAGAATTATCGTTTCATAGGCAGATTACCTGTTTGTATAGTTATTTTATTTATTTCTTTTATATTAGGGTAATAATGGAATCAAACGTTCCGGGTTCAAATTTCTCCCTGTATACAGGTTATAAATGTTACTCTTATCTAAACTTCTGTGAATGTTAAATACCAAAAAGATCTCATTGCCCAATGCCACAAAAAGCGAACGATTTTTAATTCTCGATGGCACAAGAAAGACGATTTGGGAATTTGAGAATGTTTTTTTAAGGTAGTTTTCTTTCTTTCAGATTTCGTTCACGTATTATAGTAGAGCATAAATCAGTTTCAAAATTACTGTAAGATTTGAAGTTCTGTTTTACGAATATACAGGGTGTTGTCGAAGTCGACCAACAAATTCCGATGGATGATAGTAGGTATCAGGAGAATAAAGAATCACCATACAACACGGGGTCTCAAACGACGTTCAGTTAGGGAAAATCGCAAAAATATAAAGAGTCGGAGAACTGTTTGAAACTGTAAAAAATGACTAAGAAAAATGACAAATGGTGTTTCAACTATGAATTAATTTGGAAGTAAAAACACATTCTTCAATTTTTTTTTTTTTTTACATGCTGGTAACATGCGGATTTGATGATCTAGGGGATCGTAAATTACTGTAGACGAAAAAGTAGTTTAGAACCCATATTTGGAAAAATGATAAAACTTGAAGGAAAATAAAAGCTCGAAAATGTAAGGAATTTTATAGTCTATAATTTGATATAAGCGTGTAGTGTGAGAACTGGGGAGTTTTAAAGATATTCAAGAAAAACTAAAATGGGAACCAGAAAACATCGCTGCAACATCAGTATAGATGTTCTCAGAGAGCGTTATCAATTTCAAAAAACAAATTCAGAGCAAGGATAATAAGCAATAAATAGATGAAAAATTACCAGAAAACATCGGGTAGCGTTTATTCAGTGAAAATTGCAAAAACAGACGTCGAAAAGACAATGACTGGCAAGAGAATGGACCTATGAAGGCCAAGATTAGGAACAAGAAAATCGAGGAGAAGCCTTCTCGTATGTAAATTTTTCATGCGTTCGAGAAAAATAAAAAAGCGAGTAAGTATTCATTAATAAGCATTGTAGAATTCCTGGTCGTTATACTTCACTCACAAACAACAAGTCAGATGTCACGAATGTTAACTAAAATGTATTGATGCTCCATCATGCATTAACCAAATTGTCGTTGTCCCCTGCAGTAAATCCGGAGGAACGTGCTGGAAGAAATCAAGGTACTTTTTGCAGCTGATTCGTTCGGGCGAAAGAGATGGTCCAAATAGATGACTCTGCCCAGATGTTAATATCAAATTTGCGTTGTACGTTCGACGAGATAGTGATATGGGGAAATTTTCGAATGACCAAATATTCGCATTGTTCGTGTTGAAGACACCGTATCTCGTAAAGCAGACTTCATCTGAGAATACAACTCTAGCAGAAGAGTGTGCATTTTCATTTGTGGTATCAAGCATCGAGCGTGCGAACTGCACCGGATTTGTGATTTTCACTGAAGAAACATTAGCAGCGACCCTATGTTTTCTGATAATTTTTCATCGGTATCGGTACTGACGTTGCAGCGAGGTTCTCTGGTTCTCATTTTTTTTTGGATATCTTTAAAACTCCCCAGTTCTCACACTACACACTTATATCAAATTATAGACTATAAAATTCCTTTCATTTTCAAGCTTTTATTTTTCTTCAAGTTTTATTATTTTTACAATATGAGTTCTAAACTACTTTTTAGTTTTCAGTAATTTACGATCCCCTAGATCATCAAATATGCATGTTACCAGCATGAAAAAATCTTTTAAGAATGTGCTTTCACTTCAAAAAAATTCGTAGTTGAAACACCAATTCTTATTTTTTTATTAATTTTTTACAGTTTGCAAAAGTTTCCCGACTCTATATATCTTTGCGATTTTCACCAATTAAACTTCGTTTTGGACTCTTCATTGTAGGGTGATTCTTTATCTTCCTGATGCCTACTATCACCCCTCTAAATTCGTCTCTAATTCGGCAATACCTGTACATTAAATTGTTATTGAAATGACTGATCAAATCCAACACGACATATGCATTTTCAGAAAAATATAGGTAACTGATTTATCAACGGACTGACCCTAAATAATAGATGCAAAAAAGGAATCTAACAATTTAGAGATATTATGATTTTACTGGCCTCTATACAGAGAAAAATCACTCTAATTTTCATTTAGAGGGGCAAACATTGAAATCTCCTTGAAAAGAAGAACAAGTGATTTTTTTTGTCAATAAAATTACCGTCCATCCTCCATCATTGTCTCCATATCGCAATAAACTTTCAACGATTTTTCTGCTGGAAAATCCTTCGGTCATATCGTATAGACTCCACTTTTATTGCGTCCATTTGCAAGAATTTCAGAGCAGTCACTTCGTTTCTCTTCTTTTACATCATCTTGATCGTCATCTACAGTAGGCTTCGAACCTAAAAAATTATTACACCTTGTAAATCATGACCTTGTAATCATAACACCTTGTAAATCATAAACCTTGAATAAATTATATTTGAATTTCATACTTCATTTATGCATATTTAATTATTGTGAACGAGGTTCATAGATTTTGCAAATTCTATATTAAAAACTTTAAAACATTGATTAAAAGACAATATTGCATACGAATTACTTTACAGAAACTCAGAATAATGCAATTCATACCAAAATAATGCACTGAGTTAAAAGCGTTTCTTACAGAAGGTGCTTTAGTCTTTCGTACATGAAGAACAGAAAGAAGAATCTTTGCCCTATAAAATATTCGACTCTGAAATTTTGATCTATTTTTATGTTTTGATATTTCCAAAACCTCGAGCTGGAACGTATATCTTCTTTTAAATGAAATAAGTAACAATCCTTGCATAAAAAGCATATGAAACATTATTTTACGTTTAGAAATGTAAAATAATTTTACATTATCTACGAAAACCTGCAAGAAATTAGAGGCGTTTAAGGGAGCAGACATGAGACTAATTGGCTGATTAAAACTGATAAATAATACAAAAATTCTTAATTTAAAAATACAATTTTACGTTTATATTAATAAGATTTTGAGCAACACATTTTGAAGATTATATATATGGTGATTAGTTTCAATTTTTTTATTAATTGGTATATTTTTCTAGCCCTTGAATGCTTTAATAGCATATTATCGGAACAATGTTCGTAATTCGTACTCAGACAAGTTAAGCTAAACTAAAAAACTGCAAAATATTGCTTTTATTCTTGGATTGATTTGGATAATTAATTTATGTTCATAATGACCATCAAAAATTAATTTATGAAATCCATTAAGAAATTAATGAATTCAGCGAGCTACAGCTTCCTCAAAAACTTCCTGAAATGAGAAATTATTCCGCTTATGAAACATTTGTAAATATATGTAAATTTTTTCCATTTGTAGGTTATAATATTTAAACTGATTTTATAGTGCAATTTCTTGATTCAATAGACTAATTACAGCCTTTTTAAGAAATTGCTTTCATGTTGAAATTAACATTAAAATTTGGAGATTTTATAAATTCCAATTATTTTCACTTCATTCCATATATTTATTTAATTTTTATTTATGTTTTAGTTATTAGGTCGTTATATTTTATTCCTACTGAGAATCCTCCAACTTTGTTATTAGCCGAATTTCACTCTTTATGATTAACATTTATATAAATACAACTTAAAGAAACTGATATGCTTACGTACAGGATGGGAAGTTTTCTCTTACGTCGGAAATCAGCTTCTTTGAAATTTCAATGTAGGCCAAAGATTTCTCACTATCACAATCTGCCTCATCAATAGAATTTAATTTCTTTTCTGAAAAACAATCAATTAACATTAAGAACATTGTAATTCTGCAATAAATATGTATTTATCTAATAGATAAAAGACTTATATTTAAGGTTAAGTAAAAGTAAAATAAAACTAACTTAACGCTACCATCCTCAAAATGAATGCAAAAGCAAAAGATTTTATAAAAAAAAAATTCTGTAAAAGATTTGAATCACTGATTAAAAGAAATGAAAATTCGCTTGGAACCTCTAACAGGAAAAACCTTTCAGCAAAAGGTAACAACTGAGAAAAGAAATGCAATAAATGATAATTTTAAAAATTCTAAAATCGGAAGAAAAATTAAAGCTTATGACCTGTTAAGGTGTTCCAGTTTTTTTGGTCGAAGTAAAACATAAATGTTCTATAAATAATATCTGTGATAATATTGAACATTTCTTTTGAATAATAGCCATAGATTTTTATAAACGTTTTTTCATTACTTTCAATTCTAATTCATATTTTCCCCCACAGTTAAAAGTTTTAATATATTATACATAAAAAGATAAATCAGAGTTTATATCTTATCCAAATTATAATTCAGACCTAAAAAATAAATTGCATGATGAGGATAACTTATTAAAAGTTAGAATTTTATAAATATAATGTATTTCCAATTTATAATTATAGATTTACTCAATGAATAGTCCAATTTTTGAATTTGAGCATTGAGAACTGTAATTTAATGCATTAATAAATTATTTTAAATATCTTTAAGAAATATTTTTCAAACTTACTGCAAAAAGGATAATTGTATCGTGCTTTCGTCAGAACATTTTCAGCTGTTTCGAGAAAAGCAAGAGCTTTTACCTTTTCTAAGGAACCTGATTTTGGAGGCCCTGCTGTATATAATATTGTCAAGAAATTGAAGAAACAAGCGCAGGAAAAGGAAATATTTTTCCTGCAATCAAAACGAGAATTTCAACAAAATCATTAAGTAATTAAACTAAATAAAAAATCTTCTTGGAAGACTAATTTTGTATAATTTTTTTTACAAATATATTTATAAAGCCAGAATATTACGCTCACAGCCACGAGGACAAAACTATAAAACTAAGATATAAGCACGGATTGGTTTTATAGGTAATCTCAACGTAATATATTGTAGTAACTGCTCTTTACCACTCGATAATTCTCCTATTAATATCGGTTATGTTTTATCTAAGCAAAAATTCTTATAAATTATTTTTTTCATGACTCTCTCAATAAAAGGAAAAAATTGCAAATAGAAGACAGATTTGGCAGCATCAAAACTGTTTAAAATATAAAATTCTGCGATCAATTTCAAATAAGACGTTGGGTTTTCTGATAATGCAATTTCACTTTCTGATTATTCAAGAAATCTGCTCTTTTAAGTAACAAAGTCTACCTTTCTTAGTTTTCAAGGAAATACAACATTTATATATTTGATTAAATAATGAAGAAGGTTTTAATTCAATAATGTGCATTCTTCACAATCATACGAAGCAAAAAACGCTCATGCGTCAGATTCTGAAAAAAAAATTAGAACTTCTGGCGGAATTATGTTTATTTATTTTTCTGGCAAAAAATAATTCAAAACAAGAGTAGCAAAAGTATACGTTCAATATTTATACGTAGTAAATAAATTATAAATTTCTATTAAAGGTAATTCTCTCTGAGAGAACATAAGCATTGGAACTCGAAAATGCCAACTCCTTCTTTGTCAAAATGTTTGATATTCAAATTTGCAATCAAAATTCAAGTCGATTAACCTTCAGGGCAAATTAGTGCCTGGTGTGCAATTTGTCGCTCTGTATTTTTCGGTGAATGGGCAAAAAAAAATAAAAAAACGCGGATTTATACAAATGAAATTTGGTATGCGGTGATATGGCAAATTTGGATATGTAGGTCGAATTTTCGGTTCAATGAACTAGAATGAAAGTGTTCGAAATGCATTCTCGGTTTTCATCATTATACTACGAAGTATAAAACAACACATTATTTCATCATCCCATTCGAAACTTAAAAAATGCAGACCTGTATAATTAAATTTGGTATGAGGTGATGTGACAAATTTGGATATATACGTCGAATTTTCATTTGAATGAAATGAAATTAGAGTGTTCAGTTTCGGTGCTCAGTTTTCTTCATTTCTGCAATTTTCATCGGTGCTCAGTTTTCATCTTTATACTACGAATAATAAAGCAATACATTACTGCGTCATTCCATTCAAAAGACAGGATTTATAAGCAATCACACTTTTGAAATGCTATTATCTTTGCATTAAAACAATAAGATGCCTAACAATAAGATAGAAAACGCCTTAAAACAATAAGATGTTTTATGATCTAAATAAGCGAGAAAGTCGAACGAAAAACACTCAGTTTTAAGTTTTTATACATTTTTACAAAACATTATTAAATTTAAAGCATTTATAGAGATTTTATTAATAGAAAGTTAAAAACACTTACAAATTGCTGCTACAGTGTAGGTACAGTGTAAGACTTTTTTTAATGTGATATTGCGTTTTGAGTTTTCGAAACAAGATATATTGTGATTTTTTTGGGCGATATCATTGTTTAGTGATGGTTCCAAATAGAATAACCTACTTTCATTTAAATAGAATTCCCATTGTGTCGCAGTGCACTTTCATACTGAAACAATATTATCTTAGAAGCATGTTAAAGGTCGTCACTGAGTTTAAGATTGAAGATTTCTTTAGAATTTGAAAGATACCTACAAAACAAAGAACAAAGGCATTATTCAGAAATACTGATAAGTAGAACTTATCAGCATTTTTTTGTAGGATTAAATTACATCAGGAAAGCAGATTCTGAAATTTATAACAAACATTCTTATCAGAGCAAAAGTAACAGATAATGTTATCTGGAGACATAAATAAGATTTCAGTGCTTTGAAATTACTTATCATTTGTAATCTTTTGCTCGACACCCATTACACCCACTGCAAACATGTAAGTTATCATATTTTGCTTTTTAATCCCACAGTTTTTTGTAATTTTTCCAATTTTCTGTATATTTCAAATATTAGACTTTTTTAAGAGTTTCAGCTTTAATCTTCTTTTAGTATTTAAAATGAAAAATATCTTATTTGAAGAAATAAATGGAGTTTGAAATCGATTTATTGTTATGATATTATGAATCCTTGTGATGAATTGGAATTTTTTATAGAATTTATTTTTTATATCTGTAATATAATAATGTTTGGTATATAGAATTTATTTGGTATATAAAATTTATTTGGAAATGATATATCTGTAATAAATTATGTGTAATATAATATAAAATAATAATTTTTCAAAATCCCACCTTAATCAGTGCTGTAATCATTTAATAAATAACTATTTTTACCAATATTATATAAATAAAAAAAATGTTTAAAAAAATGACGCATTGAAAGAAATACTCTGTAAAGTGGAAAATAAGGCCTATTTTTATTAATTTTATATTTAAAAATATTAATAGTTTTATTGGCTTTTGAAATTTATCGTGGCTCATTTTCTTCTTATATTTAATTTCCTTCGTCGATATTTTCAGTAGTGAAATGAAAACGAAAATTAAGAAATTAAAATATTAAATAGACTATATGAAATGACATTTAGATATTTAATATGGTAATCAAATTAGATTCTGTTTTTTTTTAAACTTTTTTACCATTACTCTACAACATTCACAGACAAATGCAAACCAAAATTTACAATATTCAGAAAATTGTGAAACGTCATAAGTTCAACATGAATAAATCTACATTTAATGAATATTAAAAGGAAATTTAATTTAATATAATTTGATATTTGAAATTGGTCGCACTATAGATTTTAAAGTGAAACGGTGTGCCAATTCCAAATTTCATAACCAACTTCTTCATTTATTCAAAGAATCATGTACGAAAAATGTCTAAGAAACTTTGCTTTGTTTAAACACAACAACTATTTCCTGAAAATTATGTGGTGGCCAAAACCGATTATTACATTATATTGAGAATGCATATAAAGCCATTCCATCCACATTTTCTGCTTTTATTGTTTATCTTGTATGAGTGATTATTATATTCCTGTTTGATAAATATTTGTATAAAATGTGTAAAAGCATATTTTAAAGAATTCTTTCATTTGGATTAATTACCTACTAATTTTGATGAAATTTTTATTTTGATTGCAGGAAAAATATTTACTTTTTCTGCGCTTACTTCTTCAATTTGTTGGTAATATTATATGCAGTAGGGCCTGCAAAATCAGGTTGCTTAGAAAACGAAAAAGCTCTTGCTTTACTCGAAACAGCTGAAACTTTTCTGACGAAAGCACGATACAATTATCCTTCTTGCAGTAAGTTTAAAAAATATTTCTCAACGATCTTCGTATATTTAATTGCAGGATTAAATTACAGTTCTCAATGCTCAAATATAAAAATTTGACTTTTCATTGAGTAAATCTATAATGATAAACTGGAAATACATCGTATTTATAAAATTCCAACTTTTAATAGCCATCATTATTATGCAATTTAATGTTTAAATGTGAATTATAATTTGGATAAGATACAATCCTCTGATTTATGATTTTATGTATAATATATTAAAATCTTATTGCGAGTTTCTGCAACTTCAATAAGAGCAATATTTGCGTAGTTTAAATTTTTTTCTATCTGTCATTTTTTTTATTTCGAGCAGAATAAAACAGAAGAAAAATCTGATATTTTGCATTGAATTCATAGGTATAAATCATGAAATTAAAATTTACAATTTCAAGAAAGCTTTCAAATTGATTATCCATTTATTCTAAGTCTCCATTGTTTCTTTATGATAAAAATTTTATGTTTCTTCAGAATCCTTCTTGTTATTGATTTTTCTATTTTTCGCTCTTTATTGTTTATATGAATTGAAACGCAGATATTAAACCCCTGCACCATTTCTTTTGAAATCTCCGCTTTTTTAAAATAAAAGTACTATTTATATTTGTAAAAATTTGTTATTAATTTTTTACGAATTTCTTATAACAATTTGTTCCGATTTAAAAGGAATTTCTCAATAACGGTTATTTTTATCATATTTGTAGACGCCAATTCAAGCTCTTGAAATCCTAATGATTTTTTCATTTGTTTTACAGATGTTCTTGTTGAATTTCTATTAACTGAGGAGAAAATATGATTTAGAATTGAAAGTCATACAAAAAAAAGTTTTTATGAAAATCTGTGGATGCTAATCAAAAGAAATGTTCAATATTCTCAAAGAAATTATTTATAGAACATTTATGCTTTACTTCTACTGAAATAACTAAAATGACTCAAAAGATCATATGCCTTAATTTTCATTTTTTGTGATTTTGATCTTATCATATTTATTATTTATTACATTTCTTTTCTGTATTTTTACCTCTTACTGTTTTTACTGATTTTCTGCAAGAAAAGTCTGTAATACTCTGCATACGAATTTTCATTTCTTTTGAGCAGTGCTTCAATTCATTTACAGAAAGAAATTTTTTATAACTGATTTCGCTTTTGCATTCAATTTGAGAATGGTAGAGGTAAATCAGTTTTCTTTTACATTTACTTAACCATAAATATATGTATTTTATCTGTTAGATAAATACATCTTTTTAACAGAATTACAATGTTATTAATGGTAATTGATTATTTTTCAGAAAAGAATTTAAATTCTACAAACGAAACAGATTGTGATAGTGAGAAATCTTTGGCTTATATCGAAATTTCAAAGAAGCTGATTTCCGATGTAAGAGAAAACTTCCCATCATGTAAGTAAAAGTTTCAGTATCTTTAAGTTACTGAATAAAATAATAATAATAACAGTGAATAAACAGTGAAATTCGGCTAATACAAATGGATGGCGGATCCTCACTAGGAAAGAAATATAACGACCTAATGACTAAAATATGAATAAAAATTTTATATATATCTATATAATTTAATGATCTAATAACTGAAACATAAATAAAAATTAAATAAATATATGGAATTAAGTGAAGATACTTTGAATTTAAAAAAAATCTGTAAATTTAATTGGTAATTTCAACATGAAAGCAATTTTATGGAAAAGCAGTACGTAGCTTATTGAATTAATAAATTGCACTATGAAATCAATTTAAATGTCAAATTTTACATATTTTTACAAATGTTTTATATGTTGAACAACTCCCCATTAGAGTTTTCATTGAAGGCGTTGTAGTTCGCTGAAATAATTCATTGTCTTAATCGTCTTCATAAATTAGACTTTCGTTGTTTTATATGAAAGTAAATTAATTATCCAAATCAAATTATAAAAAAGTCAACATTTTGCAGTTGTCTAGTTTAGCTTCAACTTAACTAATATGAGTTCGAAACACGAAAGTTCTTTCAATAATATGCTAATACGGCATTGAAGGGTAAGAAAATATCCTATTAAATAAAAAATTCAAACTAAAAAAATTAACCAAAATTACCATGCATATAATCATCAATATTTGTGGCTCAAAATCTTATTACATATAAACATAAAATTATATTTTTAAATTAAGCATCTTGATCTATTTATCAGATTTAATCAGCCAATTACTTTCATTTCCAAAGTCTTAAAACAGTTAACTTTTTGTTGGTTTGGTTATATTAACCTCCCGTTTGAAGCAACACTAGGGCTATTTTGGGACGGACCTCGTCATTTTGAACCGCGGTCAGATGACGAGGACGACACCTGAGCTGGCACCCTCCTCTCCACACCACACCACACCAGCGGGAGGACGTTTGGTCATGACGGATTTAACGAGCAACAGACCCCCTTACACGACGGTTCTTCGGTGGAATCGGGTCACGAACCTGAAACCCTCCGGTTCCGAAGCCGAGATCTTACCACCAGGCTACCCCGGCCCCCTAGTTTTTTGTTGGATTTCGTGTGTAATGCAAAATTATTTTACATTTCTAAACGTAAAATAATGTGTCATATGCTTTTTATGCAAGGAATGTTACTTATTTCATTGAAAAGTAGATATAAGTTCCAGCTTAAGCTTTTGGAAAGCTCAAAACATAAAAATACATCAAATTTCAGAGTGAAGTATTTTTAGGACAATGATGCTTCTTTCTGTTCTTCGTGTACGAAATACTAAAGCACCTGGTCTTATGTAAGAAACGTTTTTAACTCAGTCCATTATTTTCGTCTGCATTGCATTATTCTGAGTTTCTGTAAACAATGCGTATGTAATATTGTCTTTTAATCAATGTTTTGAAGTTTTTAATATAGCATTTACAAAATCTACGAACATTCTTCACGATAATTAAATATGCATACATGAAGTATGAAATTCAAACATAATTTATATATTGATTTACAAGGTGTAATAATTGTTTAGGTTTCAAGCCTACTGTAGATGACGATCAAGATGACGTAAAAGAGGAGAAATACATTAACTGCTCTGAAATTCTTGCAAATGGATGCAAAAAAAGTGGAGTCTACACAATATGGCCGAAGGATTTTCCGGCAGAAAAATCGTTGAAAGTCTATTGCGATATGGAGACAGAGGGTGGAGGATGGACGGTAATTTTAGTGAAATTCGGTTTTCGTTTTTCTTCTTATATAGATTATAAAGGTTGTACCATCTATACGAAAATAAGAATGATTTTTTTCTGCGTAGAGGTCAGTTAAATCACAGTTTCACTAATCAACGTGATTCCAGCGTCGCCTATTGAATTTCGAATCAGCCCGTAGATAAATAAATTACTCATATTTTTGTGAAATCTCATAAGCAGTGTTGGACTGCAATCAGTGATTTCCATAAAAATTCAATATTCATGGTAAGATGGAATTTGAAACTGAATTATGCGCTAATATAATATGTTGATGAAATCTTAAAAAAAGAAAATAGTCTTTAAAAATTCATTCTCGAATTCCCAAATCGTCTTTCTTGTGCCATTGAGAATTAAAAATCGTTCGTTTTTGTGGCATTGGTCAATTAGACCTTTTAGTATTTAAATTCCACAGAAAGTTAGATAAGTAGAACATATATAACCAACATACAGGAAGAAATTTGATATCTCACCTTTTTATTCCCTTATTACTCTAATATAAAAGAAAGGAATAAAATAAAGGATACGGTAATTCAATTAACAGGAAAACTGATAATTCTTATAGATTTAGATCTAAAACATTTCTCCAAATCTCTAAAAATAATCATAAAAATTAAAGGGCTGTTTTACGATAAGTAATGACAAAAATTAATTTCCTAGGTGATCCAAAGAAGAGGAAAATACCCAGTTCAACAAGATTTCAATCTGGATTGGGAAAGCTATAGGAATGGTTTCGGAAACTTAACGCAAGAGTTTTGGTTAGGTGTGTATTTAACGTGTGTAAATATTTATTTAAATGAGCCTTAAAAAATACAATAACTTTGTTTTTTTTATTTATTTTATATTTAATATTTAATTATTTATTTATGGCAATTTGCAGGTAATGAAAACATTCGTCTTTTGTGTCTGAAAGGATGCAAAATACGTTTCGATCTCCAATATGAAGGAGGTACTGTTTATTTCGCAGTTTATCAGAACTTTAAGTTGGCTACCAACAATTACCGCATTGATATCAGTGGTTACTCAGGAAATACAAGTAAGTAATTTAAAAGAAATCAAAACTTTCGCTAATATTGTTGAAATTCTTACGAATATTGGAAGGGATTTCGAAATCGAAATAATTACAAAAAAAAAGAAAATATTTAACTATTAGGCTAATTTTAGTTAAAACGCATACAATAATTTGGCCGTCGATATATCGGTGAATATGTAGAAAATGTTTATTTTTTATTTATTTTTTTTTGTTTACTAATAATTTAAAAACTGGTACTCTTTTCTTTACTATTGAGGGTGTTTGGTAGGGAAAAAAATCACAGATAAATTTGTGTACTGTATGTAAAATAAAATGGGAATTAAACATATTTTTTACATTTATATTCAAAACATTTTCCTGTGACTTCAAAGCACTTTCTAGAGTTATCTGACAATTATTTTAATTCATTATTGGAATTGCTTGTATGGATAAAATATAAATTATTATTTATTATTATTATTTTAGAAATCAAGGCATTTCGATAGAATCAAATATTGTGGATGATCCATCACATGGATAGTGATTTTTCTAAAAATCTGCGAAAAATTATTAATTTGTGATTTAACGAATTATCATGAAACAAAACAAACTGTTGTTATGCCAATATTCTAGAGGAATGAAACTAAATTTCATGATCAAAACTTCGGAAAATTTAAATGTCAAATTTTTCGAAACATTTGTTTTTCTAATTTGAACAGATACTTTCGACAGCCGAAATATTCTGGTAATATTGAGGCATATGAAGAGCAATAGTTTCAATTGAAATGCATTTTTTAAATTTTAATTTAGAAATGAGGTTTTATTATTTCTATTCTGCAATTGTGTCTTTATATTAAATATATTCTGTATCATCATTGTGAAATCGACTTCAAAAAATGTGGGTGCATTTTTATTAGCTTAAATGCCGACATGCGATAAGCCTATTTAAAGATTTTTGTGCATTGATTGCATGAAATAAATTTAGCACTGAATTTTTTTTGCCCATACCATTACACAAAATGTTCCAATTGATTACTTTTGATATTTACAGACTATTCACTCCCTCTCTAAGAAGCACTGGGATTTTTTGGGATGAAATTGAGTTATTCTTTCACACAATAGTTAAAAAAAAATATTCCAAATCGTTCCTGCTGATGATTAAAGATTATTAACTTACTCCATATGAAGCAGTTTGATATTTTGGGATAAAATTCAGTTATTTTTTTCCACAAAAAAATTTACTCAAAATGTTCCAGTTCGTACATGCCCCTGTTAAAAATTATTTGATTATACCCTATGAAGCACTGTGATTTTTTTTGAGAAGAAATTGAATTATTTTTTAAGACAATAGATTTTTTAATTTTTCTGTTGAATTTAATTACATTTGTTTTATAATTTTATCATTCAATGGTAAAATATTGATCTCTTATGGTTAATACTAATCGCTTATATCTTTTATCATATCAGCAGAATTTTTCATATGTTGTTTTTGTTTCTTATGGCACTTGTCACAGACAAACCCACTGATGAAGTCAGCGTTTTTAAGCCGACAAAATAACGTCTCTTGTTTCAGTAGCACCATCTTGAGGCAAGAGTGCGACTTAGCTACTCACGTGTCAAAACCCTTTTTTATGGAGCGGACTTCATTCACTCAACCACATATCATAATTTAGACCTGAATCAAAGAACGATCGCCTCTGAATCACTACGTCCAGTCATATTGCCTCGAATTGGAGGACTTAGTGGAGGACCACGACAGATTTATACGCGCACTAGCCAACGTATACACGGAGAGTCTTCGGCTGACCAGGCTATCCCGGCCTGTATTTTTGATACAATACCCCCATATGGTTGAAGTTTACCGAATACGTACGATTATGAAGTGATGGTAAAATCATGAACCCACATCTTGTACCAAGATTTAAAAATAAAATACGCCGACAAAATTTAAATATTATTTGTATGAAAATATTACAAATATAGACTACATCAGATAAAAAGAAAGCAAAACAAGAATTTTTTAATAACTGAATGATTTAAAATTTTATGCCAATGAGATGAAAATTGAGCCGAGCAATTTATTCAAAAATTTCTCTTTTTTTCCATTTGTAGCTGACGCAATGCAGTATCATAATAAATATGAATTTTCCACAAAAGACAGAGACAGCAGTGGCAGAGCTAAGGCATATCATTCAGGATGGTGGCTCGGAAATTCCTACATTACTAACTTAAACGGCATCTACCAACCAGGTGGAAATGGCGTACAATACGTTTACTGGTGGAAATATAGCGGTGATTATAACAATTTGGCATCCGTGGAGATAAAAGTGAAGCCAAACTAAACCGAATCCGCAATATGTGAAAAACATCAATGTGTTTGTATTCATGTAGATGCTTATTGTTATGCTATAATGTTCTTAAATCAATAAAACTGTCTTATTTTGTATTTTTGTATTAAAACAGAAAGTATAATTATTTTTAAATAAAAAAATTATAATTATAATTCCCCACTTTTTATTTATCTTTATTACATAAGAAACAAACGATTCTGTAAATTTAGTTGTAGGTACAATACAAAGAAATTTTAGAGCATATATGCTGTTGCAGTATAAGGTAAAATTCATCAGTTTTCAATTTCTTAAGGCGAAAGTATTAATTTTCTCTTCCGTTGCAGTCATCTATGACAAATAATTATTAAATTTTGACTCAATAAAACTCAAAGAAAATTTAAAATATAAGAATATGTGATGTTGGAAAGAATCTTCTTATCTTCCTATCTTTACCTTCTTATCTTCCTTTTCGACAATATATTTTCTAGAAATATTTGTTTTTATGGAATTATTTTATAAAGACTTGTTTTAAAAATTCGAGATCTTCACTTTAAACTGTTTTCATTGTTCACTTTCACTGTTTGTATCTTATTAGAGCCTTATTTTACTTGTTAATTTCATCATTTACTTCCTATTCACATTCAGATTGCGTCTGTCTTTAAATTGCTTTAATCGATTATTTTTTACATTCGTTTTCCTATTGTGTTATTTTTTGAATAAATTGAGGAACATTCACTAAAATATATCTGACCATTACTAAGTGCTGAGCAGGATGCTTTAAAAATAAGAATGGTACTTTTTTGTATATGTTATTTAGCGCAACCTGTATTCCTTCTTTTCCGCTTTCAGTCAATTGACAAATAAGAAAATTTTGCGGTTTCATTATTTTTATTTCGTTATAACTGAAGGTTTCCTAGTTTAATGATTGTTGCTACAAATTCGTTTAAACTAAATTTTATCAAATTTCGTTTTGACTTAATCAACTGAAACCATTCAAAACATCAACATAACTAAGTATAAAGAATAAATTTTTCGTCCATTTTTTTAGTTTGCTGTGGGAAAATATAAGTCGGACTAGATAGTCCGGTTAATCCGACATATCATAAACTTTTCCTCTATTTTCTAGTTTACTGAGTGAAAATATGTGAGACCAGACAGTTCGGTAATTCAACATATCGTAGGTTATTCATCCATTTTCTAGTTCGCTGAGTAAAAATGTAAGTAGGACCAAACAGTCCGATAATTCTTTCGTCCATTTTCTAGTTTGCTGAGTGAAAATATAGGAGGGAGCCAGATAGTTCGGTAATTCATCATGTCATATGTGTTTGTTGCAATTTCCCATTATTTTTGGTTTTATGGCTATTAATTTTTCTTTTTCCAAATTCAGCTATTACATCTTCAAATTTTCATTTATTTTTTTATTTCTCATTTAACAATAAATTTTATCTTGGGTCAGTGTATATTGTTCAACATATAAACCTCTCTTTTATCTTACTAGGATAAGACTGTCCTTTCTTGTATATTTTCACAACATGGCTTTGATTCCTTTTGAATGAGACTGAATCCTTCAAAAAATATTTCCTATTTTATCGTATAATTTCATAAGAATTAATCTCTTTCCGTTTGAAACATAATGATAAGATTTTGGGAGGAAATGAATTTGCTTGTAAAACACTTAGGCCCTTTAACTCATGCAATCTAACATTGTGTATACAATTCTTTATCTTACATACATCTAACACTGTATATGCAATTTTGTACAAACAATCCTTTATCTTACACACATCTTACATTGTATATACAAATCTATATCTCACGTACATCTAATACTGTATATGCAATTTTATATATACAACCCATTATCTTACACACAACTAACATCGTATACGCAATACTTTATCATACACGCATATAGCATTGTATATACAGTTTTGTATATACAATCCTTTATCTTACACACATCTAATGTTCTGTATACAATCCTTTATCTTACACACATTTAACTTTATATATGCAATTTTGTATATACAATCCTTTATCTTACACGCATCTATCACTGTGTATACAATTTTGTATCTAGAAACATTTATTTTATGTACATCTAACACTCTATATGCTATTTTGCATATACAATTCTTTGTCTTACACACATCTAACATTGTATACATAATTTTGTATGATTTAGAAGATGAAAGGTTTTATTTTAATTGATCTTTACCAAGATTTGCTCTCATATCTTTAGTGTGACTTGAAACATCTGCGATTTTACACATTTTGTTCCCAAATTCTTTTGTTATGGGATATGGGATATATTTTTAATAGGATATATGTGTTATGGGATATATCTTTTAAATATCACTCTTTTTATAAATTTAATAACTTCATGGAAAGGTAAATTCTATGTGGGAATAAACATTTCGTTAAAAGCGTTTTGTTAAATGCTTAAACGTTCTTCTAAATTTCTCCAAAGTGTGAAATAGACTTGAAAACCACACAATCTTCAAGTTGTTATCGTAAATGTGCAAAAATCTTAAAATCATTAAGTAAAATCATGAGGCTTAGCATTACTGAAAAATGATGCCTCGATTAAATCTATAACCTCTTGGATGTCTGTTTTTTTTATCATGTGAGAACATGATGTTGTTTTGGTTTGAGGTTTCTGAAGCCTCAAAATGCATATGCAACATATTGGTGATTTATCGCTTTTAAGGCATCAATTTTTTGCTTTTAGGCTTATAAGAAAATAATGCAGAAAGTTGTCACATTTGGAAATTTCTCGCCAACAAAAATTATAACATGACATGATTTCCAAACTATTCATTCTCTGAATTCTTAAGAAATGTATTAATTAATTTAAGTCATTAATCAGTTTAAACCGGTTTTAAACAATCACGAGACTTCAAATTACGCCTGCGCCAATATTTAGAAAAACGATGGGTTTTCGGTCGTGCTTCAAAACTTTGTCAGCTAGTAAAATTAAAAATGAAATGAAATTACCATGAAAGGCAAAATCCTTCAGTTCAAAAGAAACTTCAGACAAAAAAAAATAATAAAAAATACAAACGATAAAATTCAACCATTTATGAAGCTTACTTATAAAGCAAACTAAATTAAACTTTTACAGCAATAAAATAATATTAATGCTTTTTTTCATCTTCAAAGAGAGCATTATGTTTCTTCTAATAAAAGAAACAACTATATCTCGTGTTTGTCTATTTATCTATATCACTTAATAAAATCAATGCATTCTACGCTTTTGAAGACGCTGTAAGAAATAAATTGCAAGAAATCGGTTCACAACCTTGAAAGGCAAAATCCATCAGTTGAAATGAAACTTCATACGAAAATAAAAAGATAAACTACAAACAATAAAATTAAACCATTTATGAAGCTTACTTATAAAGCAAAGTAAAATAAAATTATACGGCAATAAAATAATATTAATGATTTTTTTCTTTTTCAAAGAAGGCACTATCATTCTTTTAATAAACGAATAACTATCTCGCTTTTTTCTATATTTATAATTTTCACTTAAAAACAATTGAAGTATTCTATGCTTTTGAGTACGCTATAATAAATAAATTGAAAGAAATCGGTTCACAACCTTGAAAGGTTAAATACATGAGTTCAAAATAAACTTCAGGCGAAAATAAAAAGAAAAACTACAAACGATAAAATTAAACTATTGATGAAGCTTAATTATAAAGTAAACTAAATTATACTTATGCGGCAATAAAATAATGTTAATGCTCTTTTTCGTCTTCAAAGAGAGCATTATGATTCTTTTAATAAAATGAATAAATCTCTCGCTTTTTTGTCTATATATAAATATCACGTAAAAATAATTTATGTATTGTACGCTTTTGAAAACAAAATAAATTTCTTAAAAAATAAACACATTCTATTGAATAATAATTAAAATGCAAAAATCGGTTCAAAACCTTGAAAAGTAAAATCCATCAGATCAAAAGAAACTTCAGAGGAAAATGTAAATAAAAACTGCAAACAATAAAATTAAACCATTTATAAAACTTGCTTACAAAGCAAACTAAATTATACTTATACAGCAATAAAATAATATTAATGATTATTTTTCTCGTTCAAACAGAGTATTATGTTTCATTTAATAAGAGGAATAATTGTCTCGCTTTTTTGTCTATTTATAACTATCACTTAAAAACAATTAAGGCATTCTACACTTTTGAAGACACAATGAATTGCATAAAAAACAAATAAACTGTATTGCATAATAATTAAATTGCAAGAAATCGGTTCACAACCTTGAAAGGCGTAATTCATCAGTTCAAAAGAAACTTCAGACGAAAGAAAAAGAAAAACTACAAACGATAAAATTAAACCATTTATGAAGCTTACTTATAAAGCAAACAAAATTATTCTTATACAGCAATAAAATAATATTAATGCTTTTTTTTCGTCTTCAAAGAGAGCATTATGTTTCATTTAATAAAAGGAATAACTATCTCGCTTGTTGGTCTATTTATCACTATCACTTGAAAAAATTAATTCATTCTACGCTTTTAAAGACGTTGTAAGAAATAAATTGCAAGAAATCGGTACACATCCTTGAAAGTCAAAATCCATCAGTGAAATGAAACTTCAGACGTAAATAAAAAAATAAAAAAAATAAAAAGATTTAAAAAAATTTTGAATTTTTTTGAAGAAATTTGATGTTATTTAAACTTGTAACGACGCACAATATCAAAATACAGAATAGAATATTATTTTATATCAATATGCAGATTTTTATCATCTTTTATTTTAATTGCAAATTGACGAGATTAACAGTTTATTATCATTATTAATATTATAATCTTGATTTTATATCCATCACATCCAATTTCTAGAGAAATCTTGAATAAGATAAGATCACAGAATAAGATTTAAAGAAAAATAAGAATAAGTTTCTAATTTTTTTTTTAATTTTAAAAATTTCTAAAAGTATCAAAGCATTTTAAAAAATTCTCTCACGAAGTACATAGTAGTTTTTTTATCTCTTCCCTCAAAATACTTTTATTGAACTTGCTTTGCTTTATCTTCGTGAAGATGGTATTTTGTAGTCAATTTTTCCCTCATTGTTGAAAGCTGAAAAGTAAAGAATATGTTTATTATCTGTCCACTTTACAAAAGGAATAAGAAACTAACGCTAATTCAGTTGGAGTCGGCTCCCCAAAACTTTCTCGCATATTCTTTAATAAACTTGACATGTCAAAATGGATTTACATGGCACTGGCGTACATTATTCACGAAATATTAACTTTTGGCGTGAAATGAACTTTTTTATTGAATTTACTGAGTCATACTTGGTGAGGTATTTAGCGATTAATCTCTCGCATGCTTTAATAGTTTCCAAAATCAAAATTCAATCTCAATCCAATGAAGAGAAAATTTGAAAAAAAACACTGCACCTATATTTACAAAATCCCATATCAATTTTGATATTTTCAAGCCATTATATTTTTGAATTACCTGGTTTATCTGCTTCTGAAAGCACAGGCCGATAGACGGTCAACCGACAGAAAATAGCGGAATTTGATTCAAAATGTGACAGATGTCTACTCTATAGATGTTAAATCTATGTACCGAATTAAATTTATCTATCTCTTCTCGTATTGTAATTATTATGAAAAATTATATTCAAACAGCCGAGCAGGCGGACTTCCTTTGAACAAATTTCATTAGAAATTTTCAAATTTGCAGTTTACAGTTATCTTTGTCACAGATAGGCAGGCATTTTCTAAAAATGTGTGTTTCTAACTCTGGGAAGTCTAAAATGTAAAGATAAGTCAAAATATCGAGTTCAAATTTTTTTGTATTGTGCGCCAATGTATACAAACAATTATACGCCAATGCTATACAACACGTTCTCCATGATAACACCTTTGTTAGAAAGTGTTCAAGAAAGTATTCGAGAGAGCACTTCCTACAGTTTTAATCAAAAACCAGCGATAGTTGTTTCCCCAAAACATTCCCCCATGCACTCTTTAAAGGTGTTATCCCAAAGAATGCTTTGTGTAGCATTGGTATACAATAGTTATAATAATATTAGGTATATACTTAGTATTTTCACTGAATCTATAGTGTTACTTTGGCGAGTTTTTTGGCGATTATTCCTTGATATGTTGTTAATAATGTCCGAAAATAAAATTCCTGTTTTAGACGCGCTTTTCCTAACCGATTGAAAGAAAAAGTTGCACATAGTCACAAAATCATATACCAAACTTTACACATTTAAGTCCTTGCATCTTTGAGTTATTGTGTGTTCATGTTTCTGGTGATACAGACAGACAAAATATCAACCTTTACTTGAATTTCGCTCGCAATTTGACAAATGTCTACTCTATAGATGTTAAATACGTGTACCGAATTTTTTCTATCTAGCTCTCTTCGTTTTGTAGTTATCGCATTCACTTATATTCGAATAACCTGATAGACAGATTTATTCTAAATGGATTTTGCTCAGAATCTGACAGAAATCTATAAATTTGGTGTAAATATCGTGTACCAATTTTCAATCGTCTAGCTCAAAAGCGTTTTTGTGTTAACTTTGTCACATATAAACGCACAGTTCGCAAAAAGATTTTTATAAAACTAATTTAGGTCCAAATCGTGAAGATTCGTCAAAATCTGGAGTTCGAATTTTTTTTGATGATAAATATATTTTCTCTATACTATTGCACATATACGAGAAAGTAAAAAAAAGGCGCGAAAACGAAACAACAGATTGTTACAAATTGAAATCTATTCTAAGCAACTTATTTTTTTTTCATTTATAGGTGACGCTATGTATTATCATGATTATTATACTTTTTCTACGAAAGACAAGGATGAAATGGAATATCCAAAGAAATATCAGGGAGGATGGTGGTATGGAAGTTTCTACCGTTGTAATCTAAATGGAGTTTATCAACCTGGCGAAAGTAGCGAGAAAAGCGTTCACTGGTCGAATTGGCGACAAAATGAAAATTTGGCCAGCGTAGAAATAAAAGTAAGGCCAAAATCAATACCAAATATGTGAAAAATTGAAATACCTTTGTGATTCTTACGACTCTAAATGTTGTTATAGATATCTGTAAAATAAATTTAATGTGTTTATCTGCTTTTTTATGTGCTATAACTTTACTGTAAAATAATTCAAATGTGTTTATTTGACTTCAAATTAAATTGTGATCAAGAAGTGTGACTTTTTTAAAATAAAAATAGCAACTGCCATGCTTCTTTTTTATTCATGATGACTATTTAAAAACAATTGCAATACAGCGATGCTATACGAAAAATTGTAAATAATCATTTATAATTTTTTCGTGTAGGATCTAAAATATACCAAATTATATCAGGACATGAGGGATATCCTGATTTTTTCCAAAGATTTGGAAGAAATGCTTGAAAATAAATGTATTTGTGGTGTTTACCATTATTTAAAGAAATATATAGAATGTGAGAACTAAGGAAAAATACAAAAGTTGAAAATAATGACTTGAGCTCAGTGTTAATTGTGCCAGAAAATCTTGCGATACTGAAAAACCTGATGTTGAAAATTGACATTTTTTTTTTTTTTTTGCCAATAATTTAAAAGTGTTTGCCTTTCTCCTGTTGTGGAGCGCACATTTGGAGGAATACAAAGAATTTTTGAAAAGGTTTTCTCAAAGTGTCGGCTTGCTGCTCATAAAACAGGATGACAAGTGTAGGAAAAGATGACAAGGAAGGTCAGTGATTGACCACCTGTGGCTAAAAGCCAACCGCACCGAAATAGATGTCATTGGATGCCAGTTTATCAATCTGGCGAAAGTAGCGAAAAAAGCTGGTGGTATTGGCGATATTGGCGGTGGTACTGGTTCACTGGTGGTATTGGCGACAAAATGAAAATTTTCCAGTAATACGGATGGATCATGATAAAGAGAGCAGTCGGCTACAACAAACCCTGTCGATAATGCTTTGTTTAATGGTAGCTGGGTGGTCGCCTGTACACAAAAGAAGTATCTAAATATAAAATTTATCAGATCAAAAAGATGTAAGACAAAGATATTTATTTTCCCTTTCTTTTTAGACCTTTCTTACAAATTAATATTATTTTTAAAAGACAATTAATATTGAATTGATATTAAAACATATTTGCTGTAAAAAATCATGTAAAAATTTGCATAAAATCATGCCTACCAGTTTTCCATTTACTTTGTCTAACATGCAATGCATAAGCGGAAATCAATATCAAAAATTATAACAGTATATATGAGCCATTTATTTTAAAAGTGGATTAAGTCCATTTTTGAAAAAAAATGGGGATAATAGTAGTTGTTATAGATATAACTTGTTATGATGTTTTTATGCGTAAACGATTTATAGTAAAAAAAATTAAGATTATGGTATTTGGCAGATGGAAGTTTGAAAATGTGTTTATTTTGAAATATGTACAAGTCCCTCTTAGATTGAAATTATATTTGACCGAATATATTACGGCAAAATTGACATTATGTCTGTAATCTAAGGTGTTTCTATCTATCTATCTTTGATATTGAAAATCAGTGGTTGTACAGTATTTAATAAACAAAAAGAATATCTTAATTTTGTGTTTCGATCATAGTAAGTTTACTTCCAACACCTATTCTTCAGTCCAATGACAATAAAATAAATATCATTGATCACAAATTTTTATTGTCAGGACATTCATTTTTACTGAGCGATCGTTATTTTGGAGTGATAGAAATGGTAATCCGGAAAACTAGTTCCTTGTATATTCCCCAGGATTACTAATACGAAAGTGTCGGAAACATAATAAATGTTTAGTACATGAAATGAAACGCGGAAATTTATTTTCAACCCACCGTCTGAAGAAAGCGGTTTTAAAAAGAAAGAAAAATACCGATGGAGAAACCGTGAATTTGTTAACTATATGCTGAATCTGATTTACAAGGGATGCACCACACAAAATATTCTGCAAAACTTCGATAGAACGAGATGTTGAATTTAAAATTATCGATTTGTTACCACAACGAGGAAGACCAAGTAATTTCAGAAATATAAAATTATGTTTTATGTATAAAAACTGAGGATTTATTACATCTGAAAAATACAAGGACATGTTGTATTTATTACCATATAAACCACCCGTTTATCATGAACATTTTAAAATGTTAAATCCAGAATAAAATTCAATTTAATTATACCAGCGTATAAACTGAAAATGTATAATTTCATTGAAATTCTTAATAAAACTGAACTGTTTTTGTTATATTTTCTGCAATAATATTGTTTGTTTTGTTTCACTTCTTATCAAATGGTTAAATATATATAAGAATTTGAATAGTATTTTGCTTTTATTATTAAAAAAAGGCTGATGCAACTGAAATATTCCCCAGTCAAATTAATGTTTACAATAATTCCATTAATTTTGAAAGTGAGGCAAGTCCATTTAGTTATAATGAAACTTTTATTTATTTTGTCAGCCCTGTAAACACTATTGGATTATAAACTTACATTATCTGGTACCACTAAATACAAAAAATATATCTATTAATACTTACCAATAATTTTTAAATTATTGAAATGGAAACCTTTAAATATCTTAGAATAATAAAAATTAGACATGCTCCATATTGAAAGTAAACTGCTCATACGATCTAAATGAACATTTATAAAAGAAAATTGTAAGCAATGTTCGAACTGATAACTATGTCTTAATTTATGCAATTCACTTCTAGTTCCTATAATTTCTTATGCCGGCGTCCTGGCATAGGGGTAGCGCGTGATCTGGGCGTCCTGGGTTCGAGTCCCGGTTCGGGCATGGTTGTTCTTCATGTGTTCTATCTGTGAGATGTGTGAATGAGCCCACCTGTAAAAAGGGGTTGTGCAAGCGAATGTGATGCGTGAGTAGCTAAGACGTACTTTTAGCCCTAGTTGGCGCTACTAAAACAACAGACGCTCCCTTGGCTTAAAATCGCTGCTTCGTCAGCGAGCTTGTCCAGGGCACGTGCCATTATAAACAACAACAACAACATAATTTCTTATATTAATACAGTACACTCCCGATTATCCGCGGAATTGGCTGGCGCGGCTGATGAGGATAACAAAAATCGCGGATAATCCGAAAAAAGCTAAAAACGGGTATAGCAAAAAAGAAAACAGTCATTCCAACTTTGAAAAATCATTTTATGTACAATAAAACGTAAAATAAACAGCAGGAAATGTTTAACTAACGCTTAATATTTTATTATATCACTCAAAACTAACCTAAAATGCATTTTGTTAATGAAAACGGAAAAGTGTTTTGTATTTACGAGAGGCGGCAAGGATACACAGAAAAATGAATACATATGTACTGTTTTAATACTGTAATGTATTATGTAATTACAAAAGCATAACTGTAAAACTGCACCTTTTTGAAAAAATCAGTCAAAAAAAAAAAAAAAAAACTTTGTGCGACAGGCGCGGATAATCCGCACCGCGGATAACCCGCCCGCGGATAATCGGGAGTCTACTGTAATGGGGAAAGTGTTGTTTTACTTGGTTCCAATAATCGTTAGAAAAACAACTCCTCTACTGGCGATAAAAATCCAGTAATTCAGTTTTATTTACAACTGTCTCTTTCTTCTGGGGTAAACTTCATCTCTGTGTCACCTTTCCAAACATACGACTTTCTGTTTCTGTTCACAAATGTGAATTCCTTTCACGTACCATAGAATCACATAAAGAAAACTAAACGATTTGATTCAATAATATGCAAATCTAATTCGTTATATGCAATTCCAGTATATAGCAATAAAATAATATTATATGCTTTCATTAGTCTTCAAAGAGAGCTTTATGATTCTTTTAATACAAGGAATAACTATCTCGCATTTTTGTCTATTTATAACAATCACTTACAAACAATTAATGCATTCTACACTTTTAAAGACGCTATAATAAATAAATTGCAAGAAATCGGTCCATAACTTTGAAAGGCCAAATCCATCAGTACAAAAGAAACTTCGGATGCAAATAAAAAACTATAACCTATAACATTAAACCATATATGAAACTAAATTATAAAGAAAATATTTCCTGGATCAAAAACTATTTAAAAGAAGATATATTGTATGTAGATGCTGCTACATCTAAAACACAATTTAATCAAGTTAGAAATAACTATGGAGCTCAAATTATAAAAAAAAAATATTGAAAAAGATGTATATGGTCTGAAAACTTTATCAAGTCACGCTTAGGCAACGAATCAAACCAGGGCTTTGTTTTCTGTGTGGGGTTTGACTTTCGTCCAAGTATTGACTCTTCAAGACCCAAAAATCAAAAGTAATTCAGTTTAAAAAATAGGAAACAGGAATTAATATAAACAGTCCAATGAAGTCAAAATTAGACAATAATAAACAAAATATTAATTTAGTATAAAATTATTTCCAAATTAATTTCCAAGCAAAACCACAACAAAATCGAATCAAATCAAATCCCTACAACCCAGTTATTAAGCTATAAAACCAAAAAACATCAATAAAATAATAAAATCTCTATTTAATAATCCAGAGTAAAGTGAGGATAACTTTATAATTAATTACAACAACGAAATTCTTGATCTCCTTAAATATAACAATACTAATAAGCTTAATAATTAAGATTTTGAAAATTTGTATTCAAATCTGTCACACAAGAAATTAATAGATGTTAGCATTATCGTATCTAACAAATATTTTGGACCATTTTTATTATAAAAAATAACTATCTTAAATTATATAAATTTAACATTTTCGAAAATTATGTTTTTAACAGAATTAATTTTTGTATTCAAGTGAAGGAAATTCTTATGGGAACAGACTTTTTCAAGTGCTTTAATTAATATTTTTCTACAATACTATGAGAAAACAACTAAACACATTTTAAAAAATAGTTTTAGTTAGATTAAGGATTTAATTTTGTCAACATAGATCATGTTAATGCATTATTGTTTGTTATCCAAAAGCACCGGGTGTGCAAAAAGACCGTAAAAACTATAAAAATTCTTAAAACTAGTAAAATCAAGCAAAGTTAAAAACGGTTTACAGATTTAGCATCGATAAGTCATGGAATTGTTTTTAGGAAAGAAAAACAAATTTATTAAAAAACAGCCGATAGGTGGAGTTTAGCACGTAAGTGAAAGAATAGACACGCAAATAACAAAAATAACGTTATCAAATCATTTATTATTGCAACGATGGAAATGGGCTCAACATGTCCATTACCACAAGTGATTACCCATTGCTGGCGTGTCATAAATCCAGCAGCAGCAGAGTGCAGCATGTCCTGCTGTATACGTGACCTCTCCGCAGATTGAATTTTTCAATTCCGATAGATTGATGGACGGGATCGATACATCCGGGTTTTAAATTTCCCCATAACCAAAATTCTTCTGGTGTCTTATCTGGTGACTGAGAAGGCCATGGAAACTTGTAACGTCTACTAATGATTCTCTCTTCCCCGAACGTCCTACATTGGATCCCCTACATCCTAAATTGGAGAGAGCCCACCTCGCAAATATTGCTCTCTTTCAATATCCAATACTAAAAGTTCTTGATAAGACTGTAATTGTATGGATACTGATTAAGACCTCCATCAAGAATGTTGCATATCAAGGATTTTGATAATTCCAAGCGTCTGCCAGCATTCCATGCACTGCGAGTCCCTGCCGTGGTTTCGGAAGCTAATGCTTACATTTTGGCTGCAAAGCGCGCCGAACGTGTTTGCATTAGATATGGCCGTCCGGACTTTACAAGATCTTCCAGCGATCCAGTTTCTTCAAATTGCTGAACAAGCTTTATGAGGTCTGCCACTATTAATCCTTAACTGTGGAGGTGAAATTTTAGGGCTTAATTGAAGAGGTGCGGTCTATGAGACCGCATTTCATTTACACTCAAATTAAGTTTTCTAATGAATGTATTAGTGTGAAAAATTGCCAATATATTTTGCCGATATTTTTCTTGATATATAGATATATTTTAGAAATTTATCAAAATATATGATCATTGAAAAAAGTAAATGCATTGAAACATACATTTTCTTCTCAAATTACATGTTGCAATAAATATTATTCTTGAAAAACATATTACTTTTTACTTTTTAAATCATATTTATTTTTACAGTATATGAAAGTATATAGAAGACGATATAATGTAAAATTGAACAAATATATGAAAAATAAAAATATTGACCCTTTTTTTTTGTCGGCTTGTGTGACTTTCATAGCACGGTTTTCTAGGGCATTTTAAACATACAAGTTAAGAACTAGTATAAAAATCAACCTATAAATTATGTATATGTATCTCTTGGTATATTAATATATTTTATAAATTTTTCAAAATACATTATCACTAGAAAAATCAATTGTGTTTGAACATACATATCAAAATCAGTTGAATGCGAACT
This sequence comes from Argiope bruennichi, assembly GCF_947563725.1. Classification (NCBI taxonomy): domain Eukaryota; kingdom Metazoa; phylum Arthropoda; class Arachnida; order Araneae; family Araneidae; genus Argiope; species Argiope bruennichi. Next base: position 115,400,511 of record NC_079156.1, read on the forward strand.
TTCATCGAAAAACTCCTCTGTACAATTATCCTTATCACTAAAATCCCTTTCTGCTTCATTTAAAAGTGTCTGGAGCACTGCTTCATAATTGGATCAGTAAAATGGAGGATATTTCGGGGCCCAAGTTTTAGCACCATCTGCTAAGCCTTGTTTATCACTAGGACACTAACAGGGAGGTTCGGTCTTAGAGACTGCGCTCAAAGAAATAACTGAATTATTTAAAAAGCATCCGCAGAAATCGATTGAAAAAGTGCACGTGTATTGAAGGTCACAAAACAGGAAGCTACAGGGTCAATCCACTCAACCTAACTAAAAATAGAATACTGGTGACCAAAAATCCATCGCTAACGGTCTCACAGACCGCACGTTTCCAGTTAAGGGTTAAAGGTTCTTTCCCATTCTTCATATTTTTCTGAAGTCGGAATTTATGCCGTGCAACAGTCGCTGATTCCTCGTTCAGGTAAAACAGCTTCACCAACAAAGCTTTATCTTTTCCACTTAGCATCCTTGTTTACTAACAAAGCATGCAACGGAAAACTGATTATGGATCTAAAGCGTAAGTATTTAAAAACGGTTGCCTCATTTGCATATTCCCTACTAAGTAATTTATACCAACGCCACCTATCGGCTATTTTTTGGATTATTATTATTATTTACCTAAAAAAACACCCGTGGTTTATCGATGCCAAATCTGCAAACCGTTTTTTATCTTGCTTAATTTTACGGGTTTTAATGAATTTTTAAAGTTTTTACGAACTTTTTGTCCACCCGGTATTAAGCTTAACTGAAACGAACGAAAAATAAGGCAAAGCTACTTCTTTAGATATAAAAATAGGCATTTCTAATAGAAAAACTTTCGTAGTTATTTATGATAAGAGGGATGTATTTGACTTCAATGTAATTAAACTTTGTAGTTTCCATTAGTAATAACTTTTCTAAAATTTTCAAAAGTTTTATTTTCTTTCAAAAGTTTTATTTTCTCTCAACTTATAAGGATTAAGAAATTGTAATAATATTTTTTTTTATATTGAAGCAGCAAACAATCTTATTAAAAATTTAAATTTTAATGATTTTTCCAAAATCTGTTGCATTAATTAAAATTTCAATAAGAGAAGGTTTGTTTACTTTCTAACCTATTTTCGAATAATTTCACAACTTAAGATAAGCATTCTATTTTCTTCACTTTGGTTTTTATTTCAATTTAGTAGATGTCGCTGAGATCATTCATGTTGTTTTCTTGAGAATATAAATTTTCTTTATTCAGCTTTTCATATTTTATGCAAATGTGTTATTTTTTCTTTAAATTTTTTGGACATTACTTTTGATTCTAATATTTTTACAACTGAAGATAAGTTTTCTGTTTTTTCACTTCGGTTTTTATTTCAACATAACAGATGGCGCTGAGATCATTTTATGTTCTTGAAAATATAATTTGGCTTTATTAAATTTCTTCTATTTTATGCAAATGTGTTATTTTTTATTGAATTTTTTGGAAGTTACTTTTGATTATAATATTTTCACAACTGAAGATAAGCTTTTAATTTTTTCACTTCAGTTTTTATTTCAACATAATAGATGGCGCTGCCATCATTCATTTTATATTCTTGAGAATATAAATTTCTTTTACTCAATTTCTCATATTCTATGTAAGGTTTCTATTTTTTCGTTTAATCTTTTAAGCCTTACTTTCAAAAATTAGAACTTCCTTGAATTCCATATTCTTTGCAAAATTATTTTATTTCGTTTTGACGAAAAAGATAGCTTTTAATAGAAGTTTTTTCATCAGCATTTTTTTCCAGTAATACATTACAGTCCCAGCTAAGATGTTTATCGTATTATGAGAATCTCACTGCAAATTTTTTTCATTTTGTTTTGCCATATATATACATAAATAATTCGTTTTGATTTATTATTTGTATGATTTATTATTCCCGACATATAAAAATCATCGCCACAGTAATTTTACAGCATCATAGAATATCATCAGTATCATAGTATCATAGAATTTACATATCATCATTTAGAAAAGAGATTTTCACATGATAAAAAAAAAATTCGAATTACTTATAGAGATGCCACGCAGTTCTGAAATTTGTTCAAGCTTAATAAAGGATTTTTTTTTTTTTTTGTCGTTGAGTGTAATATATTTGGTGTACATGAATTCCGGGACTTCATTCGAAAAAAAAAAATTCTTTCCAATTCAGTAGATATTATATTTCTTAAGGCCATATTTTTGAAGATTGCAATACTTTAACTATGAATACTTCGATTAAGAGAAAAAAAGCAAATGAGAATACTGCAAAAATCAACGATTTTCAGAATACTGATATATCAACTTTTAATGTATTTGATGTACTGAGTTAGTACTAATATGACTGAAAAAAAATCTATATTTGCCATAATAATAACAATAATATTTTAATATGAGGTATTTTCTTAAAATTATTGCTAGAAGAATGCATAAATACCTTCATAAAATCATCGAATATTTAACAGTTACGTAAAATATTTTATAATCAAATTTTTATTAGAATTTAAATATATTTCAATTGATCAAATTCAAAACTTTAATCGTGATAAATCAAAATTAAATATTTTAACATTTTTGTGCATACGACTGATCGGCAGAATCCTTTTAAGGCCCATTGAATTCTAAACGGTGTCTTTTATAACCAGGGAAGTAACGTGCATTGTTGCTAAGTATCTATACTGAATTTATTGAGAAAAGTGCAGTTCCCTTAGTAGGGAAATACGGAAATTTTAAAAAATAGGGGAGATTGGCCAATTACTCTAGCAAGAAAAATCTACACTAACCACATTAAAAACAAGAAAATGCTTTATGGAATTATATGTAAAATCGGCACATATATTTGCGATTAAATTTGTGAACTTTCCTTTTCCTTTGGGTTCATTCTAAAAATGAGAAATGCATCCCCAGATAAATCCACCTACCCGAATGCGTTTTTCAGATATTTTTTTTTTACTTATTAATTTTTACTTTTTTTCTTCGATTAAATGTCATTCCTCTGTTTCTTAGCGCCGAAATTCTCTATGAAGATACTGATGCATACATTTTTCAATTTTAGGACGAATACTTTTTCAAATTACAGAAAATTCATAATTTTAATTTCAAATATGTTCAAAAATTTTACAAATAATTTTATTCAATTTTTTTTTGTGTGTGTTTTTATTATGATACAGCGTACATTTTTCTAACTAAACATTTTGTTTGATCTTCTTTTTTTTTGTTACTTTTTGTAATTTTCTTATTTCGACGCTAGGTGTGCTGTAACCTGTTTTAATAGAGTCCTTATATTATAGGTGCAGTTATACGAGTCGCCATTTTAAATTGAACGGACTTAAAAGGAATTTAGCGGTCATCCTGTATATGTTAGATTTTTGAATGAATTTTTAACCTAAAGAAGTACGTATGTCCAATTACAAACACGAATGAAAAGAAAACTGCAACACTTTTACGTAACATACCTTTGACAAGAATTTATAGATTTTTGAAAATTTACTATACCTTGTCTTTAGGCTATATTTCACTTCAGATACCTTCCTTAAAACTCTCCATTACTGAAAGCATGAAATTGAACCACTCTTCTTTAGATCATTGCTACTTAACAATCACATCCAAAAAACGCTCGGCATACATCTTACTGTCATTGCTATTTGGAGAATACAAATTTCTATCAGAATCCAGTGAGTGAATCTTTTAAAAAATATTACAGCTGACTGTCTGATACGGAAGCACATAACCACCAAATGATGTTTGTAGTTTTTAATTTGCAACTCCCCCTTAAAAAAAACATTATTAATAACCATCAAAACGCATTCCGCTTTCCCTTTATTGAAACAGGTCCTCAAATTTGGAACCTTGGAATAGGCCACATGTTCTAAGGATCCATGAAATTTCAACCCACAAATCTCAAAATATTTTCACGAAAGAGAATTCCTCAGGCATTTCATTGAGCTATTGCGTTGCTTTATTGATGGTTTCAAATATTTACCATGTTCAATGTTTACAAAGAACATCGTTATTTCTAGCATTCTTGTTGAGATGAATTCGTAACCAGATTTAAATTGCAAGTTTTAAAATTTGTTTTTAATTTTCAGTTACATTCGATGCAATAACATTTAAAACGACTGCCTACATATCTAAGCTAACAGAAGCTACACCATTTAGAGTTTAAAGTCTTTAAAGAATCAACAGAGATAAGTGACATTTAACCCCGCATGCCAGCAGCTCTTCGGTTCTGTCCCATCCGAGTCCGAGTTCCGATCACTTGTGCGCGCCTTGAGACTGGCGAATTTTGCACTTTTTCCTCCCTCTTGTGGTTTTTTAGGGTCCTTTAATGTCTGTTCATTTTACTGATAATTTGCGGGACGTTCCGGATCGACGTCCACAGACGGGGGTGGTCCAACAATGGGTCAGTTGCTATATTTACATCCATGACCGTAAAGGCCACAGGCCGTCGGAATGCGTTAAAGTATATGTGCTTCCCAGAGAGCTAACGAATATCATCAGACCCGATTTACCTCACCCCCGGGTAGGTTTGTTGAGTTAAGCTAGCCGTTACAATCAATGCCCGAAAATTGAAAAAAGTTTAGTTGCATGATTGAAGTATACAATCACTCAACCCACGATACTAAGGGAGAAAAATTTCGCTCTCGACTACCAATTTTATAAACATAAGAGTAATGATTGGTGTATCTACTTTGAAAGCATATTATACTAGAGGTTAATTTTGCTAAAAATGTGCAGACAGAACATTTTATAATTAAAACTCAGCAAATGTTGCAAGTTGCACCATAATTAATTAATGTGTCACTCATGTGCCACTGGAAAGGATGTTATCTAATTTTAATTAAACAATAAAAATATTACAATTTAATTTGGAAATGTTTTTAATTAAATATCTTTTTTTTTAATCGTGTAGTTTTAGTCCCTGTAACATATCGTTATTTTTTTTAAAAATCACAGGAGAAAATAAAATTTTTTTCTTTGGCCAAATAGCACTAAATGGATATATTATTCTGAAATATTTACAATACATTCTCATGATTATTATAGTATAATTGAATAACGTTCATAAAATTTGCATGATTTTATTAAGATGCACTGTAAAAAATATTTATAACAATTATTATGTAATGAAAAGTCATAAAAATTTGCATTTGAAATTTTAAATATTCAAAAAATGAGTCAATGGGGATATTTTGAGCGATATCATTGTTCAGTAGGTAAACCCCATACAAACTTGGATACTTTCACTTTAGGAGCTTTCTCAACAACGCACAGTGCACTTTCGCAATGAAACAATATTATCTTAGAAGTGCAGTAAAGGTCGGCACTCTATTTAAGATAAAAAATAACACTTTAGAGGTTTCAAGATATCTACAAAACAAAGAACAAAGGCATTACTAAAAAAAATGCTGATAAGTACAACCTATCAGCATTTTTTTTGTAGCATTCAAATACATCAGGAGAAGAGATTCTGAAATTTATCACAGATAGTCTTATTAGAGCAAAGGTAATAGATAATTTCATCTGAAGATTTAAATATCAATGCAGCACTTAGAAATTATTCATCATTTGTAATCTTTTTCTCAAGGCGCATTTGAATTCCGCCTACTGGAAACATGTAAGTTGTCTTATTTTTCCCTTTACATTGGTAAGGTTTTCGTAATATTTTTCGGCTTAAGAAGTTTAAAATAGTCTATTTAAAAAAAAATTCTGATATTTTAAAATTTTAAAAAATACGATAAATTTAATATTAATAAATTTAAAATAATAATTTTTTATATTTCCAGATTAAAAGTAATTAATTTAAAATGGTTAACTGAAAACTGAAACCACGTAACTAATATATTATTTATCGTTATAATGGTTTGAATATGGAGTATATTTATGTATATGAATTAAGATTTTTAAACAGTGACAAATGAATAACATAAATAAAATAATTTACAAAACTAAGCTTTTATTAGTCTAAATAACTTAACATTTTTAACTAAAAAATAAATATATAACTCTTTGATTAAGATTTTAAACAGCTAAACGAAATCATAAGCATAAGCTAGATATTATAAATTGATCTGAACGAACTGAAATTGAGTTGAAAATATATTTATGCAGTGCTGCCATGTTAAACGGATATTTATTTACTACAATAGTGAATACAATTATAATATTATTACTACAATAATTGATGATTGTTATTTACTACAATAATTGATAATGTTTCATTTCTTTTTAATATTATATGTAGTAATTTCATGCTATCATACATTTAGGAACTTGTATCGGCTGCAATATTTTAAACGACAGAATAAAAAGGAAATTTGATTTTATTATATTACAGTATGGTTCTCAGAAGAAATCTGTTTTCTTTTGGCTACATCAGCAAATTTCGTATGGTTTTATTACTTTTATTTCTTTCATGCATATGAAAAGTCTTAATCGATGTTTTATTCATTGATGTTTTTATAATTCGGAAATATATTGAGTATAAAAATATATAATTTAACATTTTAAAAAAATTTTCTTAAGTGTACTAAAATCAAAAAAAAAAACATAGTATTTATTATATATTTATATATACATTATGTATTATGTATTTATTATTTTATATATTATTATTAATCGATTATATATTATTTTATACAATTGATTTTGAAGAGATTTGATTTTGATTTGTAAGAAGTTGAAAAAAAAATAAGGAAATTTAGAAATAATGGATATAAAGGTCAGGAAATTTTTAAACGTTCCAGAAAACTATATTAAAAATATGATAATATTCTAATTTCCTACAATTGTTTATAAATTACTTGCGCTTTTAAACATTTTTTGCAATTTATTTTTGATGAAAATTAATATCAAAATAGGTGAAATCATAATTTAATATTTTTTTTATTATTTCATTTAATCTTTGATCTTATTTTTTCTAATTTCTTTACATTTTTAGGAGAAAATTTTATTTATTTTGCGTTTTCATCTTCAATTTCTTGGCAATAAGACATGCTGCAGAACCAGTAAAATCTGACTGCTTATTGAAGGAAAAAGCTCTTGTTTTACTTGAAACAGCTGAAACCTTTCTTTCTAAAGCAAAAGACTCTTATCCTTCTTGCAGTAAGTTTGAAAAGTTTTTCATTAAAAGTTATCGTATTATTTAATTACTGAATGAAATCAGATTTTTAAATATTCGAATACTATAAAGATTTATGTTTTCATTAAACCATCAAAAAAGAATTATATATATATATATATATATATATATATATATATATATCGATGATCTGGCAAACAAACTGGTCACCAAAGGTGGCTAGTATTGTATGATCCAAAATCCTAATTCATTGTTAGCTCTATATTTTATTATAATGATACTTCTGTACTGTACTAAAATGCTTATATAAATCAGTAGCACAGTTAATTTTCCATTTCGGAACATTAAGTTTCTTCATCCGTTGTATAGTCTATGCTGTAATGAGAGGTATTAACAGCCTTAAATCTGACCAAAATGTCAGAGCCATTATATAATATGTCATATAACATAATAATATAACAACATATAATATAATATAATATTTTATATCGAAATTTTTGGGCCACAGTGTCACAGATGTGCTTTTTTGCTCCGGATTTGTTTGAAAATGAAAAGGTTACATATAGTTACAAAGACATATATGCACTAAGAGACATATGGAAACATATAAGACCTGAAGAAATTCTTTTGTGTAGTATATTTGTGAATTTTATGAAAAGAAATGAAATATTAAAAATAATAACAAAAATAAGAGCCGCAATTGTCACTAAATCTGAAGTTAAAACTTTTATTTCCTGCTGAGATTATAATATCTACCTTCTCCCCATGAGGCTGGACTTATTGCAGGAGGATACAGAGTTTTTCTTTTTCTTTACTCTATTTTCCTGTTCTTTCTTTCTTAGTTAAATTGTGAGGTTTCTTTTTAGGAAAAGTCTTGCAATATTGACAGTTTTCTAGGTGTTGTATAAGGCAGATTTATTACCTCTTTCAAATATGTCCCAAATGAGAATTTACCAAGTCACTTTTATGCGTCGAAAAATCGAGATGCATATTTTAAATATCCTGATCAAACAGATTATTTTATTTATTTATTTATTCTATTTTATTTACTTTTTGAGAAAGTATATAGAAAGGTAGTTAAATTGATAAACTGTCTAGAATCTGGCAGATTGTTCATATTGCCGATTTGAGGGTAGTGTCATGGAGTTCTTGAATTCAAGGGTTTTAACCTCCGGACATAACAGTTGAGCAGAGTAATAGCATGATAATGAAATTACTTAGTAATTATTTATATTCCTTTGACTGAACTTCCTCATTGATAATACTTCTTAAAACACTGGATTTTGTTGATTCAATGTGCAAAAGAAGCCCACTTTGTCTTCTGGTAAAGGTTAGTAATTCTTCGAAGGATCATCTATCCAGCTGAGTTTATTATTTTTCAGTCACTTTCCCACTCATTCAATTCATGGGCTACTGATATTAAAATTAGTCCACTTCTTCTCAACTAGTATATTTGCGTGCTCATTTTTCGAAAATGATTAGAGATTTTCTAGTTTCGATCTTAAATTACTTACAGAACTTTCTTTATTGAAATGATGTAGATAAATAGCTGACTGTCATTTTTTTCGAAACTTAATATGTTAATATGATCTAAAGTGTGGGAACTGTAAATTTACGTTGGCGTCTTTATTCATTCAGATGCAAATTTTGAGCTCTTGGTTATATAAATAGCCACCTGTCTGATTTTGAAGATGCCCTTTAGTGACTTGACAGCAGAAAAAAATCTGAAAGAAATTTCAGAACATTTAAGGTGTTGCAAATAGACTACGATTTAAAGTGTTGAAATGCGCTCTTAATTTCTAAAATAAATCAATACGAATTTTAATTTTTAAAGTTATTTAAAAATTTAACTACTATTCAAATTTGAATATTTCTAAAATATTTGAATATGTATTTCAACTCATCTTCTATCTTCATTTAATAATTTATTTTTCAGAAAAGGAACTAAATTCTACAGACCCGGTAGGATGCGGAAGTGAAAAGTCCTTGGCTTATGTTGAAATTTCCAAGAAGTTGATTTCCGATGTTAGAGAAATCTTTCCAACATGTGCGTCAGAATTTCAGAATCTTGTATTTGTATTTAAATAGGTATTAAGTTCAAATTCGAATAACTTATCTAATATAAAAGTAATGGGATAATTGCATGAATTCTAATCAAATTTCTTTTCTATATAAAAATTCGATTATAGAGACTCTAAAGCTAGGAATAAATACAAAAAAAAGAAAGAAAATGCCTATAATTTTTTTAATTTAATTTAATATGCGTCTTTTCTTAATAAACAAAGAAACACACTTATAAAAATGCTAATGTGCATGACACAAAAATTTTTTCTTATTTCCTGCTGTCGAATGGCAGCAGTCAAATATAAACAAACGTCGCACGCACATTTCAGACTGCTTCATTGAACGTTCTTATAGTTGTACTTATTTGAAGCTTTGATTCATTAATTAATGAAACTACAGAATATTAGAAGAAATGATCAGAAGAGAGCTCGATGGAATTTCCATTTAGTCGGAGGAAAGGAGTTATAAAAGTAATTTAGATAACAAATAGATGTCAAATAATTTTAATTGAGCAAATTCGCTTAATACATTGGTTGTTACTCACCTTCGTTCTAACCTGCTATCTAATTGTACCGAAACATGCATTTATTTAGATTATTTCTTTTCTATTTTAATTACAGATAGCATATTAAGGGTCATCTAATCAAATGGATGAATCTGAGTGTCAGGCAGGAATCATGACATGAACATGTTTACCGTCGACACATAAGTAGTCGCTGTAATTTGCCTATGAAAATGTATGTTCAATTCTTCCAAAAAAATGTATTTTATAAAAGAGAATTTTCATTATCCTCAAACTTAAAAAATTAACTTTTAAATAGCATCAGTTAAATTTCCATATAATTTCATTCATCGTTTGAATATTTTTAATTCAAATGGATAATCTGTATTTTTTTAATATTATTATGGAATTCAATATCACCAATCAAACAATTCAGTTCAGTGCTTTTTCCAGAGTTAAAATTCAAATTTTAAGAGAAATTGCTTTTTTTTATTCTCAAGGTAAGTAATATTTTTACTTCTATTTTTTGCAGATATATTCGCTTTTCAATGCGCCATCGCTGTAATTTATAGTAGAACTGATTTACGTAAATTCATGCTTTTCAGTCTTTTCAATTGAATTTTTAAAAGTACTTTCCATATTAATACAATATTTTCGATTTCGCGGCCTCTACAGCCAAAACGAAGGAAACCACATTTCATATACAGACTGTGAAAACTTCATTACAAAGCGTCTTATGTTCTGTTTCGAGACATCTAGGCTCGGAACGCCACCAGTATACACTATGGATTTCATGTACCCCCGCATCCAAAATGGGTTATGGGTGATGTCCAGGGAACGGGGAGGCCATTCTGTCTGAAAATATTGACTGAAAACTTTCTCAGTACATAAATGCTGTGGTAAAAGGCTCTGTCCTGGACGATGAATATGTGGCCGTTTTCCATTATAAAGTAAAATCATTGAATCTAAGCATTGTCTTTGCTGCTGTTCCGGAATAACAAACGTTTTCAGCATTTGCCCATATTTTTCGCCATTGATGATGCAGGTAATCATACCTGTTTGAGTGATATTCTCCAAAAAGTACAGTCCTTGTTATGAAACTGGCCGTGAACCCGTATTCTTCCTAAATGTGACCGCGTGGATCCAAGAATGTAATCTCATTTCTTGGATCCCTGTGGGACGTTCATGTGCCCAATACGGTAATTCTGAGTATTGATAGACCCATTACAATAATAATGAGGTTCAACTCCCCACAATATTTTCGAAGGCCAGTCTATGGCGATCTCCATTCGGACAAGAAACATTAAAGCAAAAGTGAGGCGTGCTCCTCGTTTGTACGTGACTGCAGTGCCAATATTTAACCTATCAGTAACTGTTAGCACTATTTTTTTTCTGCTGAATTCATCTTTCCATGCATTCCACAGTCTGTATAAGAAATGGGGTTTCATTTCTTCCATTCGTTTTGGCTCATTTGTCCGGCTAATTCAAATAAAATTACATTTAAGATCTAATGAGCTACAGTCACGAACAAATACAATACAAAGAGCTACAGATACAACACAATTAGCTCATAAAACATTTTAGACAAATTCTAATGGCGCTTCATTTCTGACTGCTACTGGCTGACTGCATGTTTCTCTCTATCCCCGCTAGAGGACTATATTTCTATCTGTTGCAGTATCCGTAATTTTAGAGACTAACATAAAATGCTGATTTTTCGTAAACAAAAATAAAACGTAAGAAACCAAATTATACCGGCATTATTTCTAGTCTCTAAAAATAAGATATATTGACAATTTGATGAATTTGCAACTATTTTCAATCATTTGGCATCAATGATGCACAAAAATTTTAGCAATTGAAGTAGTACAATGTGAAAGAAAATCTCGAATATCGAATCTTTCCTGTAATATGTCAAAAGATATGACTCATAAAGGGCATGTAGATGATTTTACCTTAAGAAGTTATTATGGATAAATTAAATGAATGGTTAACCAGAGATGTCGTTTGTAAATTCGGATTGTCAAAGTCATAAATACATGGCCAAGGACAAAATTAATGACACTGGAATATTTACTACATGCTACAGTTTTGGTCTCCGATCAAAAATTTCTGCATATGAAAATCATTATGTAGAGATCACTAGCAAAAGAGATAATCAGATAACCGCTGTCAAATATTCACAAAGGATGCATATAAGCTCATGTAACTGAATGTCACAACAAATTGAAACAAAGATATTAAAAGGGTTGGCTATTTAGTCTTAAGCTAGTACAATTGTGTTGATTAGTTGTAATTTTTGGTTGGTTCTTGCAGCCCTATGATTATAAAAATAGTGTGAGGATACTGGCTCCTTACTGATGACGGGAGGTGCCTCTTATGGGAGGGGTTGTACTGTGACCGGTGATGGCCATTTGGGTTCAACCTTAATCTCCGAGGATGCTATTACTGCGGTATTCATTTGTTTTTTCGTATGCTTTCATAGCGGATCAAAATAGCTGTTTATGATTGCTTGTGAGCTATCATGAGCAAAACAGTTCTAACAAACGAATGATAAATAATTGGTGTTGTTAACATGTAATTTAGTTTGTTTAACGACAAATGAACAAAATGTATTGTTTGCAAAAAGAAGCTAATTAGGTTTCATGCTTAGTTTTTTATATTTTGAACCCACTCGAAAGTGGGGATCTAAAACTATCTGTTCATTCACCAACATCTAGTTAGTTGCCATTATAGAGATGATGATGATAAAATTGATGCAGGCAGAATGTTGAACAGGCTCTCGTAATTTAAAAATCACAATAATGAATAAAATAATCATTATGAACAGAAAATTGTATCCCTTCATGTATGCAGTTTTAATTGCAATTAAGGAAATTATTCCTTCACCAACGATCATAATGAGTGACTTTACACTGTGATGAGTGCTGACTAATATTTGAATGTCATGAGGGTTGCATAGAATGAAGGAAATGGAATTTACTAAACTAATTATAATTCCATAATACATTTATGATATAAACTTGATAAATGCGCGACAGAAAACAATTTATATCGTTTGATCCAAAAGGATTTACTGTGGCTTTTAAAAAGAAGTAGCAGAATTTGCATTAAATTTTCTAGCAAAATCGGGTCAATAGTATGTATAACTGATTCCATACTTGCATTAAAATGAAAGATGGGAAAATGGCCTAGTTAGGTTTCATAAAAGAAATAGCAATCCAATTCTTATGATCATTATCTATTCGCTCCAAAAATATGAATTAATATTTTTTTAACACTATACACATCTCTATAACTGTTCTATTTTTTGCAGTATGTTTTTGCTTTAGTTTATTTGTGTCATATTTATGTCTTCAAAAACATTAGATATTTTCAATAATTTTTTTCTAACAAAATATTTAATCATTTAACATCGTGACAATCGTGCTCTATTAATCGGACATTCAATGAATTAGAAAATATTTATGAATTGAAGTTCAAATTCTTCTTACTTCCAAGTCTTCTCTATAAAATTAAAAAAGAATACATCTTGGCTTTTTTTTTATTCGTTTGAAGTATACAAAAAAATTAATTACTTTTCAGTAGTAGCATTATGCATTTTAAACATTGTAATATTTCAAAAACAATTCATTGACTCTAATAATATAGCAATACAGATTTCTGAATAATAATATAATATTACTGCCTTTAAATTTATTTACGGCTATTATTTTTAAAAAAATCAAGAAAAGCAAAGAAGAAAATTGTTCATTATTTTTAGATAGATTATTTCTAGAAATTTCCGATTAATTTTCATTGAATTTGAAATATGAAAGATTTATTCTGCAGAGACTGGAAGTTTTAGCCACATTTTTAAAGTAGCCTAGCCTGATTTTATTAGGTGAAAATGTAGGAATAAGGAAAATTTAATTTTCTGATAAAATTCTTATGATTATGTTGTAAAATCATATAAATTAGTGTTTCTATTTAGTTGGTTACATTTTTTATAATGATTTTCTCATATTCGTGAACAGATAAACTGACTGACCACTAGCACATATTCTAAAAGGTTATTATACTATTTATCAGAAAATATCATGTGGTATGATGTGGAGCATAGAATTCTATCAAATTTACAAAAGAACATTTACAATGGAATTCTTCTATTTTTCTTTATTAAATTTACATAGAATTTAAAACTCGAAAATGCTTTTAGGTTCCAAGAATATTGTTGTGCAATATTGTAAGCCCAAAGACTGCTCTGAAATTCTAGCAAGCGGACGTAAAGAGAATGGGGTATACACAATTTGGCCGCGTATACCCCATTCAACAACTCAAAAACCATTGAAAGTCTATTGTGATATGAAGACAGATAATGGAGGTTGGACGGTCAGTATAATTGGAATGAATATTAAATTTTAACATTTTTCTTTTTAGGATGGGTTTATAAATGATTGGCTGCAAAAAAGAAAGGTGAAATCTTACTTTGAATAGCACACTGTATATTTGATAAGAAAAGAAGAAATATTTAATTGTTATATGGAATTTTGTTTTTGGAATTGTTTGTTTGTTTTTGGAATTGTTTTTTTTTCTAGGAATCAACTTGTAGACAGTAAATTCTTTTGTTTTATATAATTTAATGTCATATATAATTGCTATATTTCGACTTAATCTGTGGTTTAAGATAAAACTGAATCACAATATGTGCCGAAAGGTATCAAAGATCTTGTAGAATATCCGGAAACTGACTGGGGATTTAATATATCCGGATGATAAATTCTCAAAAAAAATCTTTAAACCGGTAGGCGTTTCTTCTTTTTTTTTTTAAGACAAAAAATTTATCTTTGTTATCTTTAATTATTTTGGAAGTGTCTATAATTACCAAGAATTTTTATCTTCCATTTGGAACGATAAAAGTTCTGGCATTCTTGAACTCAAACTTTCACAAAACCTTATCTTTCATTCAGTTCTAATATTTTCAGTTTTAAGAATGTTGTAGAAATGCGTATTCATAAAAGTAAAATACATTTGTATAAACATATACATTACGTCTAAGTTATTTATGTATTGAAAGAAATTTCTTATCTTGAAAACAAATAGATTTGGATGATTGTAATAATGTTGTAGTCAGACTCACATTGTAGGAAATTGTTTGTTAATAACAGATGAAAAAAGATACTCGTAATTGTAGGAGCCAAATCTTAAGCCGAGATCCTGGCAGAAATGCGAATAGCAGCTGAACAAATCGCTATTATAAAAATCACCACTTAAGCCCACATGCAGCAGAAATGCAAATGACAGCCGAACAAATCGCTATTACAGAAACCAAACCGTAAGCCCAGATTCAGCAGAAATGCAAACAGAAGCTGAACAAATCACTATTATAAAAACCAGACCTTATGCCCTGATCCAGCAAAAATGGAAGTGGTTGCTGTAAAAAATGGTTCGAAATGTTCAAAGATATAGAATCCGATGAGATATTTATTCCATTTATAAAAAAACTTAAACACAATTATTAGTTAGCCATGATAATATTTTCAGAGAGAACTAGCCTTCAAGACTGCTGAGTAAGTTTGTGTTATGTTACTTCGATTTGTAAACATTTTATTTTAATATTGAAATGTACGGCTCGCATAGTTTTAGAAAATTGTGGGATGTAAAATAGAACTGTTTCAGCAAAGAAACCACATTACATATCGTTATTTTCGTACCACAAGAAGAGCAATACCATTGTAACAAAAAGAAGAGAAAGAGCATGCCATGTATCTGCCAGAAAAAACATGGCTATTTGGGAAACAAATGTCATCTGCGTCTTCTTAGTCAGATGATTTAGAATCGAACTGCCTCCAGTAAAATCTAGGGATAATGAACCATTTCAGGGAAGATAAGATCTTTAAAAGCAGGAAATACAGGATGTATAGTTGAACCAAGCAAATCAACTATAACATATCATACCCATTTGCTTCATCTCATTATTGCTTCGATAGTAGCTAATGATTAAGAAAGGAGTTTTTAAAAATTTTATATGATGTGGAATTAATCAAAACTTAATTAGCATTTTAAAATTTTCCTGATATAATATTGCAAAATTAAATTAATAGGGTTAATTCTTCAAGGAGAACTTATCGATATGTAATCTAATTACCATTTAGGCAGATGTACTTATTCGTCGTATTGTAGTATAGTAATACGACAAAATTACTCGATCAGTAATCATGCTAAAAGTAAAGTACTTTGTCTTGTTTAGCAATTTATTCAAGTACATGCAATTTTTATTAATTATTCCCTAGTTAAAGAGAAAAAAAAGATGCCCATTAATTCTGAACTTCTAATTCAAGTATCCACAGCATTGTAATGTTTTAAACTTGGTTTTTCTGTTATGTTCTTTCATTTTTATTATATCAATCGTTTCATTCTGCAGTCCTGGATCGATTTTGCATTACTAATATTCAATCAATTATTAAAAGAAACAAATTGGTAATCTTATTACATAAATAAAAACGTAAAAAATATTTTGGATTTAGTGTCCCAAGAAAACAATTTTTTAATGAAAAATTAACACTGATGAAAGAGCGCAAGTGGGAAAAAAATTGTTAATGGAAAAAAAGTTTCAGATTTCATTATAACGATAAGGAGCACAGATAGAAATTGTATATAAAACTTTTAATAATACATTAGAAATAAAGAAAAATAGACAGAGATAAAAATTTTATTAATAAAAGGCCAATTTTTACTTTCTCGTATGCGAAGTATTTAAAAAGTATTGCAATTGTCAAAAAAAAGCGAACCTGATATTTTGACGAATTTTTATGTTTCAGATCTCCCTGAAGCATATCTTTGGCATTCTCTCTGTTCTGCCTGTCAGTTAATCTGTCATCTCTTAACACGATAACTCAGACATTCTTTGATCTAGACGATTGAAACTTGGACTATGGATTTATTATGAAATCGGTAGATTTCTGTCAAATTTTGTATAAATTTCCATGAATAGGAAATCTGCTTGCTCGGCTGTTCGAATGCACGTGAACTCGATAGCTACAAAACCCAAACAGAAGAGCAGATAAAATTTCATACTCAGGTTTAGCAAATAAATTTTGGTATTTGTTAAATTTTGAAGCAAATCCGTCGATTAGTCAGTACTTTTAGATTAATATAAATGCAATAATTTATAAACGGAATGACTTAAATCAATGAAATTCGTCATATTATCGCGTGACTACAATTGTAATTTTGTGTCAAATTTTGGTGTCAATCAGTTGGCAAAAGTGGTGCTTCGAAAATATAACTAGCTATAACTTCAGTAAATATACCAGATTCATGTTAATGATCTATATTTCTTGTCTACCGTTGTAAGGAACTCTTGTCCTTACCCAAGATCTGCAGTTTTTTGCTGTGAAACGAGAAAAGACCTTTACAGAAGAAAATTTGAAAGACCACTACCCTGGTTTCATTTATGATAGTCAAAATTTTTTTGTCATAATAAGTCAGAAATTATTTTATATTGCTGCACTCAAAATGTAGAGAATGTACAAAATGTAGAATGCAGGGAAATGTCTTTTTATTTTATATACTAGATTATTATAAAGTAGAGAAATATGTTAATTACATGAAAACGCTACAATAATGTAGAGAATGTACAATATATAGAATGTGGGGAAATGTATTTGTTATATTACAAGAAATATTCTTTTTATTATATTATAATGAAGTAGACAAAAATGTTTTTCATATTACTAAAGATTATTTTTTTTACTTTTTTGTATATAATTATTATAATGCATTATAATTTTGCAGTATTCTATCAGGCAGCAAAGGAAAAAAAAATATTCATTTTACCTTTTATACTGTATTATTATAGCGTAGAAAAAGGATAGAAATGCGTTCACAATTCGTAATAACTCAGATTTGATTTCTAGGTTATTCAAAGAAGAGGAAAATTCCCAGTTCAAGAAGATTTCTATAGGGATTGGGAAGCTACAAGGATGGTTTCGGAAATATCACACAAGAGTTTTGGTTAGGTACGTACTTTTGAATCTATTACAATTTTTATGCTAAAGTATAATGAAAAAATATTCCCACATCTCATTGACTTCTTGTTTCTCCACTTCTGCTAGGTAATGAGAACATACGTATATTGTGCTATGAAAAATGTGAAATACGTTTCGATCTGCAAGACAAAAATGGAGAGAAAAGCTTCGCAACTTATAAGAGTTTTTACTTGTCTAGCTATGAGTACCTCATTCTGATCCAAAATTACACAGGAAATGCGGGTAAGCAATTTTAATGAAATTTGAAATTTTGCATAATTGTTTGAAATTGTATGTTAAATTCTTTCTTTTGAATAAATTTACGTAATTTCAAAATCAGAAGAAATGGTGAAAATAGAAATAGATATGCGCATCAGTTACTGTAAGGTTTAATGAAAATTTAAACTATAGTTATTTTAACGTCCTCATTTAAGATAGTGCTGGGGCTATTTTGGGGCGGGTCCTAATTTCGGACCGCCATCAGATGACGAGCATGACACCTGAGCTGGCACCTTCTCCCCATAATGCCTCACCACAATACCGGAAGAACATTTGGCCCTGACGGATTGAATGTGCAACATATTTACTTAAATGACGATCTTCGGTGAATCGGATCTCGAGCCTTTAACCCTCCGACCGCGAAGCCGAGTCCTTACCACCACGCCACTGCGGCTTTGTTAAAATCAGAAATGAGCTGCTATAAACGAAAATATGATCATCAAGCAAATCAATACTAAAAATTGATGATGAAAATATGTTGACTTTTTAAAGCCAAAAAGAATCAAAACCCTTAAATTTTGAAATATTTAATTTTTTGAATGAATTCCATGTTATTTAAACTTGCAACGCACAAAATATCATTTTATATCAATATGCAGATTTTTATTAATAGCAAAATGACGAGATTAATAATTTTTTATTATTATCTTGATCTGATATCCATCACATCCCATTTCTAGAAATTATTGTGATTAAAATATATTGTTCATTTCGTATCACAGAACAAGAATTTTAAAAAATAAGAATCAATTCCTAAAAAAAAATTAATTTTAAAAACATTTAAAAGCATGAAAGCATTTACAAAAAGTTTCGTCTCAAAACTCATAGTAGCTTTTACATCTTCATTCAATATACTTTTATCGAACTTGTTTTGTCTCATCTTTGTGAAGATGGTATTTTGTTGTCAATTTTTCACACATGGTTGAAAGCTGAAAAAGAAAGAATCATCTTCCCGCTTTACAAAAGGAAAAAGAAATTAAAACTAAATCAGCAGGAGTGGTCTTTCCAAAACTTTCTCGCACATTCTCTAATGAACTTGACACACCAGACAACGACTTCACTGGAGTACAATAGTTACGAAATATTAACCTTTGGCGTGAATTTAGCATTTTCAATCTATCAGGTTATCCTGGGCGAGCTATTTGGCGATTAATCCCTGACGTTAATAGTATCCAAAAATCAAATTAGAGTCTTAGACACGTTTTTCTCAACCGACTGAAACAAAAATCCGATACGAAACTGCACCTACATTTACAAAATCTAATATCAAGCTTAATATTTTTAGGCCTTTTTTTTCTTCGGTTCTTTTTTATTTATTTATTTATTTTTTATCGGGTTCAACAGACAGCCAACCCGTAGCGAGATTTGATACAAAATTTGACTGATGTCAACACTATAGATGTTAAGTCTGTGTACCAAATTTTATCTATCTAGCCCTCTTCATCTTGTAATTATTATATTAAATTATATTCCGACAGTCAGGCAGACGGAATTCCTCTGAAAAAATTTCACTCGAAGTTCGAAAGAAATCTGCAAATTTGGTGTAAAGATCATATACCATATTTCATTCGTCTACCTCAAAGTGGTTTTGAGTTATCTTTGTCACAGACAGACAGGCATTTTCTAAAAATGTGTGTTTCTAACTCAGTGAAGTCTAAAATGTAAAGATACGTCAAAATATAGAGTTCAAATTTTTTTGTATTGTGCGCCAATGTATACAAACAATTGTACGCCAATGCTATACAAAACGTTCTCCAGGATAACACCTTTGTTAGAAAGTGTTCAAGAAAGTATTCGAGAGAGCACTTCCTCCGGTTTTAATCAAAAACCAGCGATAGTTGTTTCCTCAAAACTTTCTCGCATGCACTCTAATAAAGATGTTATCCCAGAGAACGTTTTTGTGTTGCATTGGCGTGCAATAGTTATGAAATATTAACCTCAAACATGTATTTAGTATTTTCGCTGAATCTATAGTGTGATCCTTGGCGAGTGTTTTGGCGATTATTCCTTGGTATGTTGTCAATAGTATCCGAAAATCAAATTCGTTTTTAGACGCGTTTTTCCAAACCAATTGAAAGAAAAATTTGATTCATAACTGCACTTGTAATCACAAAATCACATACCAAATTTGCTACATTTAAGTCACTGAGTCTTTGAGTTATCGCTTTATATGTTTCTGAAAGTACAGACCGATAAAGAATCACCCCGAACTTGGATTTCGTTCACAATTTGACAGTGTCTACACTACAGATGTTAGATCTGTGTACCGAGTTTTATCTACATAGCTCTTTTCCTTTTGTAATTAACGTGTTAACTTATATTGGAACAGATGAACCTTCTCTTAACAGATTGTTCTCAAAATTTGACAGAATTCTACAAATTTGAATAAAGACCATTTACTAAATTTCAGCCGTCGAAATCAAAGCGTTGTTGAGTTATCTTTGTCACAGACAGACGGACAGATTCCAAAAATGTTTTTATCCAACTGAGAGAGGTCGCCAAAATCGCGAGTTCGAATTTTTTGATGATTACTACGAAAAAGTAAAAAAGGCGCGAAAATGAAAAGGACAGATTATTACAAATTGAAGTCTATGCTAAGCAACTGATATTAAAAATTTAATTTTTCCATTTATAGGTGACGCAATGAATTATCATAATGCTGATAATTTCTCTACGAAAGACAAGGGTGAAATGGAATATGCAAAGAAATATCAGGGAGGATGGTGGTATGGAGTTCTCCACCGTTGTAATCTAAATGGAGTTTATCAACCTGGCGAAAGTAACGAGAAAACCGTTCACTGGTCGAATTGGCGACAAAATGAAAATTTGGCCAGCGTGGAAATAAAAGTCAGGCCAAAATAAATCCAATACCAAATACGTGAAAAATTAAAATGCTTTTGTGATTCTGACGACTCTTATTGTTGTTTTAAAACATTGCTATAAAATAATCCAAATGTGTTTATTTGTCTTGATTTGTGTTATAACGTAGCTGTAAAGTAATACAAATGTGTTTATTTGTCTTCAAATTGAATTGTAATCAAGAATTGTGATTTTTTTTTGAAAAATAAAAATAGTAACTAGCTTGCTTCTCTTTTATTCATGATACTATTTAAAAACAATTGCAATACAGCTATGCTATACGAAAAATTGTAAGTAATCATTCTTAGAATTTTCCGTATAGTATATAAAATATACCAAATTATATCAGGACATGGAAGATTTCCCGCACACTTCCAAAGATTTGGAAGAATACTGGAAAATAAATGCATCTCTTCTGTTTACCATTATTCAAAGGTAGAATAGAAATCTCAGAACTTAGGAAGAATCAAAAGTTGAAAATAATGACTTAAGCTCAGTTGCTAATGGTGCCAGAGAATCTTAAGATACTGAAAGACATAATGTTAAAAATTGACACGGTTTTTTTTCCAACTATTTAAAAGTTTAAAAATGCTTGCCTTTCCTCTGATGTGGAGTGCACATTTGGAGGACTACAGAGAATTTTTGAGAAGATTTTCTCAAAGTGTTGGCATGCTGCTCATAATACAGGATGACAAGTGTAGAAAAAGACGAGAAGAAAGGTCAGTGGTTGACCATCTGTGGCACTTACTATATATAACCTCTCAGAAATCTTTCAATTAGTAGAAAATCAGAAAGATGGGAAAGAAACACACTATATATAACCTCTCTGGATTTTTAGATGGTCTATCATTTAACCGTACAGAATTCAAATGTTCAAATATAATTTATTTTTTATATTGCAATATATGAATTATATTTTATATCTTTATTTTTCTTTACATGTTATCATTTTATATGCTGTAAGCAAATTTTAAAAGGAACTAGCATACAATGCAATGAAACAAGCTAGAAACATGTTTGAAAAACTTTTCGTTGGAATGTAATGATGTTCTTTCTTATAAAACAGACAGAAAAGAGCAGTTAAAATATCAGAATTCGATAAATTCATGGGTATACAAATGAAATAATTCCTGGCTACGATGAAATTTTTAAAGATAGTCATTGAAAAGGAAGAACATCGTCGTCTTTTTTCCGAATAATTTCTTTCATTTTACTATATGAATGCTAAGTATACTGAGCAAAACATTTATCCGTTTCGTTGTTGTTGTTGTTGTTTTTTACCTTGCTTGTAGGAATTGGAAACTTATGACGTTATTAAATGTTTTTTATATTCTCTAAAGAACTTCTAAAAGACCTATTTCTTCGCTTTGAATTGCAATATATGAATTACGTTTCAAAATTATTGTACTTTAAATGGTATAATTCTAAGAGTTAATAGAATAAGCAACAGTACTTTATTTAATTTCTCTATTGTAAAGATATTTAGAATGGAAAGTATTGCCATATGCCAAAACTAAAAACATTTTATTTGGAATTCTATTCCAAATGGTCCTTTCAAAAGAATATTAATCATGAATCGATTTTGTTGGTAGCACGTCAACTCCATAAAATGTGAGTTATTGGAAAATATGCAATTGATGCATTTATCAAAAGAGCTATTTCAATTATAATACATGTTTATCACAATGGTATTCTAAATAAAAAAACGGTTTTGAAAGATTTTGTTAATGACTGAATTAATAATAAATATATCGTTTGACAATAGGCCTTAACAGAATGTTTTATCAGAAATTCTTTTGAGATGTTGCATTTCAGTTCTGTTTTCATTAAATATTTAAAACCTACCTCTACATTTTTTTGGATTTGGATCAACGTACTAAAAAGATTAAAATTCTTATTCTTATACAAGGAGACAGAGAAGTGAGTAACAGATAAATTTTACTGACGAAACCATTCTTTAGAATACAACATTGCATTGTTTTGTTTCTAAAGTTAAATGGAATATAAGATCAGTAAAAATTTACATTCATTTTTTTAGTTTCGAATAATCAATTTCACTTTTTCAACAAATTAATCTAAAGCTAACGTTGTATCATACTTTCGAAACATAATGAACTCATTAAAATGACGAACCTTCTGAAATCAAGTAGTAATCCAAAATATCAAGTAAGAATTCTTTTATCACGGAATAACAAATTAATTCATTGGAATTTTCCTAGTATTTTATATAAATTCCTTCGTTTTGCTGGAATGATCGAATATCCAGGCAGAAATCGCATCTATCGCATAACGAGCTATATTTTTTGCTTTATTATGATTGTCTTCAGCTTGAATTTCTGGATAACGTGTGCAGTTCTGTTCTCATTTCAAGAACTTATGATGAGGCTGCCAGATCTCATCTGCTATGTCTTTATTTTATATATATACTTTACGATACGCTACAAAAGAAAGCGTCTGAAGTTGGTCCTAAGTAAACTGAAAGACATCTATCAACCTTCTCTTCAGAAAAAAATTAACTTTTTCACATTTATACTTTGTTGCATGCCTGTCGTATATTCGATTTTAATAACGCTTACATGCAATAGAAAGAAAGTAGCGAAATCGAATGCATATAATAACGAAATAGAAAATCCTTTGGCTCAAATATTGCTAGTAAGCCTCATGTATTTTCTTCGCTTCTTTATCCAAATGATTTTCCCAGACTTGATTGCACTTCTCTACTGCACATTATGCAAAGGATGTAGTGCTAAAATAATCAACCTGATAAATGGCATTCAAAAGATACCAATCGAGGATTTTGGGTCATCACAACAGATGGAAATACTCAGACGCAAAGCAGAGCTGGATGACATTTTGAGCAACATCCAGGACATCTTCTCTGTGCCATCGTTATTGATAATCGCTAAGAATTTCTTATCCTGTGCCACAGTAATTGGCTGGCAACTTTATTATCATTCCAAAAGTTATAGATCTCATGGAGTAATCGGATCTGTATTTAATGGAGTCAATTCTTTCGGTAGTCTAGCTGTGGTCTTGTGGTTTGCTGGAGGAATTCCCATTCAATTGCATAAATTGAAGGAAGCATTTTACAGAAAAGAAAGACAAAGATTATACTTTTTTCAGAAGAAAGGTTTATTGCATCTAAGAAAGGAATTATTTGAAGTTACAGAGTTCTGCTTCACAGGATGTGATATCATTTCATTTAAAAGAAGAACGCTTCTGACGATCATTGGAACTTTGTTAACGTATACTGTTCTCATTATTAATATGAAAGATTAAAGAAACTAAAAAAGAAGTAATGAATTCTAGCAATTCAGGTAATTCAGTAATAATCAATACTAGCAGCTTTTATGAATATGTATTTAATTCATAAACAATGCTTTGTTTTTATTAGTAATTTCTATTGAAGATTTAAGTATTAGAAGAAGGAAAGTTAAAAATTAAAAAACATATTTACAGGTAAATTTGACTGATTGATTATTTGTTTTTAATGTTAATTTCTGTTTGCGATTTACACATTAAAGGAAGAAAGCTAAAAGGGAATAAATATATTTGCAATCAAATTTGATTGGTAGAAGATTTATTTTTAGTAGTAATTTCTGTTTTTGATTTACATATTAGAAGAAAGTTAAAAGGTAATAAATATATTTACAGGCAAATTTGATTTGTTTTTAATAGTAATTTCCGTTTGTGATTTCATATTTGAAAAAGAAAGAAAAAAATATATTTGCAGGCATATCTGTTTGATTGATGATTCGTTTCTAATAGCAATTTCTTTTTGTGATTTTGTTGTTACTTTTCAATAATCTCAGCATGGTTTTTGAAGACAGCACATTTATTGGGCATAGAAAACGAAAAGAAAAGAACACAGGTATTTACAATTAAGCACACAGCATCTTGTTCGCGGGAGGTATGGTGCCGGAACGAAGCGCCAGTAGCGGAGTCACACAGATATTCCTACGCGAGAAAAATAGTCCGCTCGCTTCATCCCAACACACCCCTCCTGCGAGTGACATTTTTCGAGCATTTATAATACACATAAAAATTAAATGCACACAACAATACAAAAAATTATATGTAAATACAAAAATTAAGAAATTAACGAAATATTTTTCACAGAATACCAGTTTTTCTTCACTAACAGCTTTTGTAAAAAAATCTGCAATTAAACATTCTGTTTGAACATATTCTAATTTAATTACATTATCTTTCAACAAATCTTTCACAAAATGAAAACGTAAATTCATATGTCTTGATTTATTTGAAGACCTGGTGCACTTAATCCACTGAATTGCTGCTTGACTATCTGAATTTAAGGTTACAGCATTATTTATAAATTGTTTACAGTTTAACTCAGTTAATAAGTTTACAGTCCAAATAATGTCTTTACATATTTCAGAAATAGCAAATAACTCAGCTTCACATGTTGACAGACTGACACTTTTTTGTTTATGACATTTCCATGAAATTAATGAATTACCTAATTTAATTACACCACCAGAAAATGATTTGCCATTTTCTGCATTCCCCCAACTAGCATCAGAACTTGCATTAAGAAAACCAAACTTACTGTCATAAAACAATTTTTTATCTTTTGAACCCATTAAATATCTTAGAACTCTTTTAGCTAAATTATAGTGCCTTTTTTCTGGTTTATGATTAAATTGTGACAAATATGTTGTTACAAATGATAAATCAGGCCGCGTTCTATTAGCTAAATATAAAAGTTCACCAATTAATTCTTGATACATTGTGATGTCAACCAGTTCATTTGTGGAAGGGAAACTCTTATCTTCTCCTTTTACAATTGGAGTTTTAACACTTTTACATTTTTCTAGATTATGTTTAACCAATAATGATTCAATATATTCATTGACACAGACCAATACCATTTTCATGTTTTACAATTTCTATACCTAAAAATTTACCGGTTTTCTTCTCTTGTAATTCAAATATGCTTTTGATGCTATTTACAATCTCTTGATACATTTCATCATTATTAGAAAAAATTGCTAAATCATCTACATACATACATAATATAAAAATATTTTTACCAACAGTTTTAATGAATACACAATTGTCAGAGGCCAGTTGCATCAATCCTAATTTTTCTAATTCACCTTTTATAGTCATATACCAGTTTCTACCAGATTGTGGTAAGCCATAGACACTCTTTTGCAACTTACAAACTTTTTCATCTCCAACTAATTTTTCATAACCAGGTGGAGGTAACATATAAACAGTTTCTTCAATATCACTATATAAATATGCAGTTTTAACATCAAAGAACTTAAAAAATAAATTTAATTTAGATGCAAGTGCCATTAACATTCTGAAAGATTCGATGTTCACAACGGGTGAATAAGACTCGGAAAAATCTTTATTTTTTATTTGATTAAAACCTGCTGCTACAAGTCTCGCTTTATATTTTGTTTCACCAGACTTATCTTGTTTTAAAGAATATAACCATTTACTTTTTATTAATTTTGTTTTTGCAGGCTTATTTACTATTTCCCAAACTTCATGTTTATTTAACGAATCCAATTCATTTTTCATTGCTCTTTCCCAGTTCTTCCAATCAGCACTATTTTTTGCCTCTAAGTATGTATTCGGAATGTTATAAACTACATTAGCTGACATTTTAGATTTGAGCCTTTCCGAACGTCTGACTGGAATCTGATTTACGATATTATTACTACTTGATTCAATATCTGGTGTTTCGTTTTCATCCCCTATAGCGGCGTCTGTCTGACGCGAAGTTCTACTATGGTATAGAATTGATGAATCACTATTCTCATCCTCTGCCGATTCATCAGGAATTTCTAAACTAGATATTTCACTTTTTGTTTTTTGATTTATCTCGCATGCCGCTGGAGAAGTTTCAAGAAGTGAATTAATATCCCAAGTTTCTTCTTTCGTTTTCCCCAAATACGTACTACCTTTTAAAGATTCATTGAATTTAACTGATCTCTCTTCTATTATTTTTCTGCTTTTGATGTCATAAATTCGATAACCCTTTCTTTCTCTAGCGTATCCTAGCATTATACCACGTTTCCCTGGAACTTCAAATTTATTTCTCATTACTTTCGGAACGTGAAAATAAGCCACACAGCCGAATTTTTTAAGATAATTTAATTTCGGTTTTCTACCTGTCCAAATATCAAGGGGTATTTTTTCTTTTCCTTTACGTGGGGTTACATTAGACACTTGGGTGCTACAATTAATGGCTTCGGCCCAAAAGTTTAATGGAAGCTCACTTTCATATAACAAAGATCTAGCCCTTTCTAAAAGAATGCGGTTCGCCCTTTCAGCTTTACCGTTACTTTCACTATTGTACGGAATAGTTTTTTCATGAAATATTCCTGAATTAGCAAGATAAGTATCAAGTTGTTCATTTACAATTTCTAAGCCATTGTCAGTTCTTAATTTTTTAATTCTTTTATCGGTTAAATTTTCATATTTGGCTTTAAATTGTGAAAATATATTAAACACTTCATTTTTATTTTTTAAGAAAGAAGTAAAATACATGCCAGAAAAATCATCCACCAATATCATGAAATATTTTGCGCCACCTAATGATTCAGGTTTAATAGGACCACACAGATCAGCATGAATCAATTCAAGAATTTCAGAACTTTGATTTACATCAATATTAGGAGGAGTTTTTCTGGTTATCTTACTTATGTCACAAGTTTCACATCTAAAATCATTTATATCATTAATATCAATATAATCTTTCATTTTAAGCATATATTTATGATTTAAATGACATAATCTGTAATGCCAAATCTCATAATTACTAGTGGATTGTTTAGAAAAATAACACTCTGAATTATACAATGGTTCCAAATATAATTCTAATCTATTGTTATTTTTAAAGGCTTTAGTAACTAAATTATTATCTTTATCAAAAATCAACATGTAATTATTATTCGATTTAATTTTACAACCCTTATCCATCAAACAAGTTACTGACAATAAATTATATCTTAGTTCAGGAACATAGCTAACATTAGTAATTGTTAAATTTCTAGGATTAATACTTACAGTTTTTGTTTTAACTGTTCCGATTCCCTCACACAAAATTTTAGAATCTTTACCAGCTAAATAAATATCCCTTGTTTCAGGGATTATTTTTTCAAACCACATACTGTCTTTGGCCATATGACAAGAAGCTCCACTGTCCAGCAACCATATTTTATCACTTAGGCTTTCTTCTTGATGAGAAGTAGTAAACACATCACTAACACTTCGTCGTTTTGTTGATTAATTGGCACGATGTTGCGCATTTCTCCAGAGATTTTTTTCATTACATGGAGCACTTCTACTAGCATTTTTATTCCTATAAAAACAGTCCTTGGCGATATGATTTGGGCGTCTGCAGATGTAACAGAGCCTTACACCAGAACTTTTGTTTTCTCTAGAATAAAACACTTCCGCACTGATTCCTTCAGCGCGAGTACTCTTCGGCGAATAACAGGTATTTTCTTCTTCACGTAAAATTTCTAATATTTCTTCCATTGACTTGTCACGTTGGGTTTTGAGAATTTCTCGCACTTTAGAGAATTTTCCTTTCAGCCCGCGCACTGTATAATAAACGAGCTCCCTATGTGTGACATTCAGTCCTAAAGAATGACATTTTATAGCAATTCCTCTTGCTCTGGCAACATAATCGTTTGCCGATTCATTATTTTTCATTTGAAGATTTTTCAATTCATTGCCGGCATCTATCTTGCGGTCTTCTGCTTGACCCGTAAATGTTGACTTTATTTTATCCCAAAGAATTTTTGCATTTTCTTCTGCTGCGAACTGTAGGGCCTGTTCGTCTGACAATGATAACTTAATGTAAGCAACGGCGTCAGAATTTTTCTGGTTCCATTCTGCTGCATCTTTTTCACTTAGATTATCTGGTTTCACCGCGGATATAACAGAGTCCAATCTTTTCAAACTCAGCGCTGCCTGTATTTTCAATGCCCAAATGAAATGATTAGTTCCATTCAGCTCAGGGACATTTACTTTATCCATGCTTGCAATTTCGTTTTTGACAGTTTCGTTTCAGTCACACAGTTCACTTAGAAATTTTAACGAAACATTTACCACGAACCAGAACCACGGACCTCTGCTACCAATTTGTTGTTACTTTTCAATAATCTCAGCATGGTTTTTGAAGACAGCACATTTATTGGACATAGAAAACGAAAAGAAAAGAACACAGGTATTTACAATTAAGCACACAGCATCTTGTTCGCGGGAGGAATGGTGCCGGAACGAAGCGCCAGAAGCGGAGTCACACAGATATTCCTACGCGAGAAAAATAGTCCGCTCGCTTCATCCCAACAGATTTAATATTAGAAGAAGAAAGTTAAAAGATAATAAACATATTTACAAGCAAATTTGATTTATTGATTATTTTAATGGTAATTTCTGTTTGTTATTTATGCGTTAGAAGAAAAAAGTTAAAAGGAAATAATTACATTTGCAGGCAAATTTGATTGCTTGATGATTTTTTAATAGTAATTTCTTTTTTTTTTTATTTCATATTAGAAGAAAAAAGTTAATAAATATGTTTGCAGGCACATTTCATTTATTGATTTATATTAACAGTAATTTTAATTTGTAATTTCGTATTAGTAGAAGAAAATATAAAAAAAAAATATCTGCAGGCAAATTTAATTTATTGATGATTTGTTTCTAATAGTAATTTCTTTTTGCGTTTTACGTATTTGAAGAAGAAACTTTAAAAATTAATAAATATATTTGCAGGCTAATTTGATTGATTGATGATTTGTTTTTAGTAGTAATTTCTGTTTGTTCTTAGCAAATATAACAAATTTGCTAAGAATTCAGTGTCTTTGATTTCCGGTTAATCATTTTCAGCGTTTCCATTTAATATAAAATAAAGTTTCTGTCAGCTAATAAATTAAATAAGATGTTACAAAGAAATAATTTATAACGACGATAACCATTCCTAAATATATTAATAAAACGACAAACATCTGTTTCCATTCTGTATGGAATAGAAAAAATTCAAACCTTACTAGAACAGATATCAAATATTTATATTCATAAAATTACTAACTTTTAGATTAAATCTCAATATTCCTCATCCAATGAGATTGCGAGGATACTTTGTTTAGTAGTACAATTCAATTTTATAATGACAATTACTATTCCTAAATATATTAATAAAATGACAAACATCTGCTTCCATTGGGTATGGAATAGAAAAAATTAAAACCTTCTTATAACAGATATAAAATGTTTATATTCATAAAATTACTAACGTTCAGATTAAATCTCAATATTCCTCATCCAATGAGATTGCGAGGATACATTGTTTAGTAGTACAATGCAATTTTATAAGGATAATTACTATTCCTAAATATATTAATAAAATGACAAACATCTGCTTCCATTCTGTATGGAATAGAAAAAATTAAAACCTTCTTATAACAGATATAAAATGTTTATATTCATAAAATTACTAACTTTCAGATAAAATCTCAATATTCCTCATCCAATGAGATTGCGAGGATACATTGTTTAGTTGTACAATGCAATTTTATAAGGACAATTACTATTCCTAAATATATTAATAAAATGACAAACATCTGTTTTCATTCTGTATGGAATAGAAAAAATTAAAACCTTCTTAGAACAGATATAAAATGTTTATATTCATAAAATTACTAACTTTCAGATTAAATCTCAATATTCCTCATCCAATGAAATTGCGAGGATACATTGTTTAGTAGTACAATGCAATTTTATAAGGACAATTACTATTCCTAAATATATTAATAAAATGACAAACATCTGTTTTCATTCTGTATGGAATAGAAAAAATTAAAACCTTCTTAGAACAGATATAAAATGTTTATATTCATAAAATTACTAACTTTCAGATAAAATCTCAATATTCCTCATCCAATGAGATTGCGAGGATACATTGTTTAGTTGTACAATGCAATTTTATAAGGACAATTACTATTCCTAAATATATTAATAAAATGACAAACATCTGCTTCCATTCTGTATGGAATAGAAAAAATTAAAACCTTCTTATAACAGATATAAAATGTTTATATTCATAAAATTACTACCTTTCAGATTAAATCTCAATATTCCTCACCCAATGAGATTGCAAGGATACATTGTTTAGTATTACATTGCAATTTTATAAGGACAATTACTATTCTTAAATATATTAATAAAATGACAAACAAGTTTTCATTCTGTACGGAATTTAAAAAAAATTAAATCTCACTAGAACAGATATCAAATATTTATATTCGTTAAATTCTATAGTTTTCAGATTAAATCTCAATATTCCTCACCCAATGAGATTACAAGGATACATTTTTTAGTAGTACAATGCAATTTTATAAGGATAATTACTATTCCTAAATATATTAATAAAATGACAAACATCTGCTTCCATTCTGTATGGAATAGAAAAAATTAAAACCTTCTTAGAACAGATATAAAATGTTTATATTCATAAAATTACTAACTTTCAGATAAAATCTCAATATTCCTCATCCAATGAGATTGCGAGGATACATTGTTTAGTTGTACAATGCAATTTTATAAGGACAATTACTATTCCTAAATATATTAATAAAATGACAAACATCTGTTTTCATTCTGTATGGAATAGAAAAAATTAAAACCTTCTTAGAACAGATATAAAATGTTTATATTCATAAAATTACTAACTTTCATATTAAATCTCAATATTCCTCATCCAATGAAATTGCGAGGATACATTGTTTAGTAGTACAATGCAATTTTATAAGGACAATTACTATTCCTAAATATATTAATAAAATGACAAACATCTGTTTTCATTCTGTATGGAATAGAAAAAATTAAAACCTTCTTAGAACAGATATAAAATGTTTATATTCATAAAATTACTAACTTTCAGATTAAATCTCAATATTCCTCATCCAATGAGATTGCGAGGATACATTGTTTAGTAGTACAATGCAATTTTATAAGGATAATTACTATTCCTAAATATATTAATAAAATGACAAACATCTGCTTCCATTCTGTATGGAATAGAAAAAATTAAAACCTTCTTATAACAGATATAAAATGTTTATATTCATAAAATTACTACCTTTCAGATTAAATCTCAATATTCCTCACCCAATGAGATTGCAAGGATACATTGTTTAGTATTACATTGCAATTTTATAAGGACAATTACTATTCTTAAATATATTAATAAAATGACAAACAAGTTTTCATTCTGTACGGAATTTAAAAAAAATTAAATCTCACTAGAACAGATATCAAATATTTATATTCGTTAAATTCTATAGTTTTCAGATTAAATCTCAATATTCCTCACCCAATGAGATTGCAAGGATACATTTTTTAGTAGTACAATGCAATTTTATAAGGATAATTACTATTCCTAAATATATTCATAAAATGACAAACATCTGTTTTCATTCTATATGGAATAGAAAAAAATTAAATCTCTCAATAACAAATATCAAATATTTATATTCGTTAAATTCTATAGTTTTCAGATTAAATCCCAATATTCCTCACCCAATGAGATTGCAAGGATACATTTTTTAGTAGTACAATGCAATTTTATAAGGATAATTACTATTCCTAAATATATTAATAAAATGACAAACATCTGCTTCCATTCTGTATGGAATAGAAAAAATTAAAACCTTCTTAGAACAGATATAAAATGTTTATATTCATAAAATTACTAACTTTCAGATTAAATCTCAATATTCCTCATACAATGAGATTGCGAGGATACATTGTTTAGTAGTACAATGCAATTTTATAAGGACAATTACTATTCCTAAATATATTAATAAAATGACAAACATCTGTTTTCATTCTGTATGGAATAGAAAAAATTAAAACCTTCTTAGAACAGATATAAAATGTTTATATTCATAAAATTACTAACGTTCAGATTAAATCTCAATATTCCTCATCCAATCAGATTGCGAGGATACATTGTTTAGTAGTACAATGCAATTTTATAAGGATAATCACTATTCTTAAATATATTAATAAAATGACAAACAAGTTTTCATTCTGTATGGAATAAAAAAAAATTAAATCTCACTAGAACAGATATCAAATATTTATATTCGTTAAATTCTATAGTTTTCAGATTAAATCTCAATATTCCTCACCCAATGAGATTGCGAGGGTACATTGTTTAGTAGTACAATGCAATTTTATAAGGGCACTTACTATTCCTAAATATATTAATAAAATGACAAACATCTGTTTTCATTCTATATGGAATAGAAAAAAATTAAATCTCTCAATAACAAATATCAAATATTTATATTCGTTAAATTCTATAGTTTTCAGATTAAATCTCAATATTCCTCACCCAATGAGATTGCAAGGATACTTTTTTAATAGTACAATGCAATTTTATAAGGATAATTACTATTCCTAAATATATTAATAAAATGACAAACATCTGCTTCCATTCTGTATGGAATAGAAAAAATTAAAACCTTCTTAGAACAGATATAAAATGTTTATATTCATAAAATTACTAACTTTCAGATTAAATCTCAATATTCCTCATACAATGAGATTGCGAGGATACATTGTTTAGTTGTACAATGCAATTTTATAAGGACAATTACTATTCCTAAATATATTAATAAAATGACAAACATCTGTTTTCATTCTGTATGGAATAGAAAAAATTAAAACCTTCTTAGAACAGATATAAAATGTTTATATTCATAAAATTACTAACTTTCAGATTAAATCTCAATATTCCTCATCCAATGAAATTGCGAGGATACATTGTTTAGTAGTACAATGCAATTTTATAAGGACAATTACTATTCGTAAATATTTTAATAAAATGACAAACATCTGTTTTCATTCTGTATGGAATAGAAAAAATTAAAACCTTCTTAGAACAGATATAAAATGTTTATATTCATAAAATTACTAACGTTCAGATTAAATCTCAATATTCCTCATCCAATCAGATTGCGAGGATACATTGTTTAGTAGTACAATGCAATTTTATAAGGATAATCACTATTCTTAAATATATTAATAAAATGACAAACAAGTTTTCATTCTGTATGGAATAAAAAAAAATTAAATCTCACTAGAACACATATCAAATATTTATATTCGTTAAATTCTATAGTTTTCAGATTAAATCTCAATATTCCTCACCCAATGAGATTGCGAGGGTACATTGTTTAGTAGTACAATGCAATTTTATAAGGGCACTTACTATTCCTAAATATATTAATAAAATGACAAACATCTGTTTTCATTCTATATGGAATAGAAAAAAATTAAATCTCTCAATAACAAATATCAAATATTTATATTCGTTAAATTCTATAGTTTTCAGATTAAATCTCAATATTCCTCACCCAATGAGATTGCAAGGATACATTTTTTAGTAGTACAATGCAATTTTATAAGGATAATTACTATTCCTAAATATATTAATAAAATGACAAACATCTGCTTCCATTCTGTATGGAATAGAAAAAATTAAAACCTTCTTAGAACAGATATAAAATGTTTATATTCATAAAATTACTAACTTTCAGATTAAATCTCAATATTCCTCATACAATGAGATTGCGAGGATACATTGTTTAGTTGTACAATGCAATTTTATAAGGACAATTACTATTCCTAAATATATTAATAAAATGACAAACATCTGTTTTCATTCTGTATGGAATAGAAAAAATTAAAACCTTCTTAGAACAGATATAAAATGTTTATATTCATAAAATTACTAACTTTCAGATTAAATCTCAATATTCCTCATCCAATGAAATTGAGAGGATACATTGTTTAGTAGTACAATGCAATTTTATAAGGACAATTACTATTCGTAAATATTTTAATAAAATGACAAACATCTGTTTTCATTCTGTATGGAATAGAAAAAATTAAAACCTTCTTAGAACAGATATAAAATGTTTATATTCATAAAATTACTAACGTTCAGATTAAATCTCAATATTCCTCATCCAATGAGATTGCGAGGATACATTGTTTAGTAGTACAATGCAATTTTATAAGGATAATCACTATTCTGAAATATATTAATAAAATGACAAACAAGTTTTCATTCTGTATGGAATAAAAAAAAATTAAATCTCACTAGAACAGATATCAAATATTTATATTCGTTAAATTCTATAGTTTTCAGATTAAATCTCAATATTCCTCACCCAATGAGATTGCGAGGGTACATTGTTTAGTAGTACAATGCAATTTTATAAGGGCAATTACTATTCCTAAATATATTAATAAAATGACAAACATCTGTTTTCATTCTATATGGAATAGAAAAAAATTAAATCTCTCAATAACAAATATCAAATATTTATATTCGTTAAATTCTATAGTTTTCAGATTATATCTCAATATTCCTCACCCAATGAGATTGCAAGGATACATTTTTTAGTAGTACAATGCAATTTTATAAGGATAATTACTATTCCTAAATATATTAATAAAATGACAAACATCTGCTTCCATTCTGTATGGAATAGAAAAAATTAAATCTCTAAATAACAAATATCAAATATTTAGATTCGTTAAATTCTATAGCTTTCATATTAAATCTCAATATTCCTCACCTAATCAAATTGCGAGGATACATAGTCTAGTAGTACAATGCAATTTCATAAGAACTATTACTATTCCTAAATACCGGGTTCGGCATAAATTCGTGCAAACTTCAAAAAATCAAAATAAAAAAAGTAATGCTAGAAAAAAATTGCGGTTTGCGGGAATATGTTCAGAGAACCTTTGAATTTTGTTATTTCCATTTAAAAAATATTAAAAAATGACTGATAGATGGCGCTCACACGTCATACCGAGACTGTTTATACAAATCAGTATAGCTATAAAACACAAAGCTGGAAATGGATCTGTTATTCGATGCCAGTAGCATGCTATCGCTACCGAAACGAGCATTAGGGATGAAACTGTTCTATAAGAACGGTGAATCCGCGACTAAAGCATTGCGACAGTTACAGACGGTGAAAGGAATTAATGCGAAGAAAAACCCAATTTTATTGATTGGGATATTGAATTTAGTTCGCCGTTTTGAGGAAACGGGAAAATTAGAGGATCGTCCAGGAAGTGGCAAACCATCTGTCAGCGCTGATCACGTCCCTGTTGTCCAAAGGGTCATGAGAAATGTGGCATGATAAATATATTAATAAAATGACAAACATCTGCTTCCATTCTGTATGGAATAGAAAAAATTAAAATCTTCTTAGAACAGATATAAAAAGTTTATATTCATAAAATTACTAACTTTCAGATTAAATCTGAATATTCCTCA
The DNA here is from genome assembly GCF_947563725.1 of Argiope bruennichi. Taxonomy (NCBI): domain Eukaryota; kingdom Metazoa; phylum Arthropoda; class Arachnida; order Araneae; family Araneidae; genus Argiope; species Argiope bruennichi. Next base: position 115,436,691 of record NC_079156.1, read on the forward strand.
CCCAATGATATTGCAAGGATACATTGTTTAGTAGTACAATGCAATTTTATAAGGATAATCACTATTCTTAAATATATTAATAAAATGACAAACAAGTTTTCATTCTGTATGGAATAAAAAAAAAATTAAATCTCCCTAGAACAGGTATCAAATATTTTTATTCGTTAAATTCTACAGCTTTCAGATTAAATCTCAATATTCCTCACCCAATAAGATTGAGAGGATACATTGTTTAGTATTACATTGTAATTTTATAAGGACAATTACTATTCCTAAATATATTAATAAAATGACAAACATCTGCTTCCATTCTGTATGGAATAGAAAAAATTAAAACCTTCTTAGAACAGATATAAAATGTTTATATTCATAAAATTACTAACTTTCAGATTAAATCTCAATATTCCTCATCCAATGAGATTGCGAGGATACATTGTTTAGTAGTACAATGCAATTTTATAAGGATAATTACTATTCCTAAATATATTAATAAAATGACAAACATCTGCTTCCATTCTGTATGAAATAGAAAAAATTAAAACCTTCTTAGAACAGATATAAAATGTTTATATTCATAAAATTACTAACTTTCAGATTAAATCTCAATATTCCTCACCCAATGAGATTGAGAGGATACATTGTTTAGTATTACATTGCAATTTTATAAGGACAATTACTATTCCTAAATATATTAATAAAATGACAAACATCTGCTTCCATTGGGTATGGAATAGAAAAAATTAAAACCTTCTTATAACAGATATAAAATGATTATATTCATAAAATTACTACCTTTCAGATTAAATCTCAATATTCCTCATCCAATGAGATTGCGAGGATACATTGTTTAGTAGTACAATGCAATTTTATAAGGATAATTACTATTCCTAAATATATTAATAAAATGACAAACATCTGCTTCCATTCTGTATGGAATAGAAAAAATTAAAACCTTTTTATAACAGATATAAAATGTTTATATTCATAAAATTACTACCTTTCAGATTAAATCTCAATATTCCTCACCCAATGAGATTGCAAGGATACATTGTTTAGTATTACATTGCAATTTTATAAGGACAATTACTATTCTTAAATATATTAATAAAATGACAAACAAGTTTTCATTCTGTATGAAATAAAAAAAAATTAAATCTCACTAGAACAGATATCAAATATTTATATTTGTTAAATTCTATAGTTTTCAGATTAAATCTCAATATTCCTCACCCAATGAGATTGCGAGGGTACATTGTTTAGTAGTACAATGCAATTTTATAAGGACAATTACTATTCCTAAATATATTAATAAAATGACAAACATCTGTTTTCATTCTGTATGGAATAGAAAAAAATTAAATCTCTCAATAACAAATATCAAATATTTAGATTCGTTAAATTCTATAGCTTTCATATTAAATCTCAATATTCCTCACCTAATCAAATTGCGAGGATACATAGTCTAGTAGTACAATGCAATTTCATAAGAACAATTACTATTCTTAAATACCGGGTTCGGCATAAATTCGTGCAAACTTCAAAAAATCAAAATAAAAAAAGTAATGCTAGAAAAAAATTGCGGTTTGCGGGAATATGTTCAGAGAACCTTTGAATTTTGTTATTTCCATTTAAAAAATGTATTTAAAAAATGACTGATAGATGGCGCTCACACGTCATACCGAGACTGTTTATGCAAATCAGTATAGCTATAAAACACAAAGCTGGAAATAGATCTGTTATTCGATGCCAGTAGCATGCTATCGCTACCGAAACGAGCATTAGGGATAAAACTGTTCTATAAGAACGGTGAATCCGTGACTAAAGCATTGCGACAGTTACAGACGGTGAAAGGAATTAATGCGAAGAAAAACCCAATTTTATTGATTGGGATATTGAATTTAGTTCGCCGTTTTGAGGAAACGGGAAGATTAGAGGATCGTCCACGAAGTGGCAAACCATCTGTCAGCGCTGATCACGTCCCTGTTGTCCAAAGGGTCATGAGAAATGTGGCAGCCGAGACTTCAATGGGGAGTTCCAGTGCACGTGAAGCAGGTAATATAACAGGAATTCCGGAAAGGTCGATCCGATGCATATTGCACGAAATCTTGAAGCTGCATCCGTACAAGATAGAGCATTTCACCAATTGTTGCCAGCATATTGCGAGCAAAGACAAGCCTTTGCAACATGGACGCTAGCACAAATGAAACGTGACCCACAATGGTTACTGAATATCATGTGGACAGATGAAGCCCACTTTTCATTGCATGGTGACGTCAATACGCAAAACAGTCGTATATGGGCAGCATCAAACCCTCGTGCGTACAAGACCAAACCACTGCATTCTCCATATGTGACTGTTTGGTGCGGTTTCACTGCGTCCTTCATTCTAGGTCCTTTCATTTTTGAAGAGCGTTGTCCTGTGTCCGGTTGGAAAAACCTGTTCCGTCACTGCAGAACTTTATCTTAGGCTTTTGCGAGACCACGTTATGTCTGCTTTGCAGCAAAGACATGCGTTAACTTCCGTCACCTTCATGCAGGATGGTGCCCCGCCCCACGTTGCTAGTTCCGTTAAGACGTTCCTCCTAGACACATTCAGTGAGGACAGAGTGATAAGCAGAGGATGTAAAAATGAGTGGCCCTCACGATCGCCAGATCTTTCTCCAGCGGACTTTTGGTTGTGGTAATACTTGAAGTCTCGTGTCTACCGGGGCTCTCCTGCCACTTTGATGGAACTGAAAGATTATATCAAATTATATCAACTGTAATGTAAAGTAACCTAGTCAATTGATAATAATGTAAAAAAAACTTTTCTAAACATACCGGAGTTCTAAGAAGTTGCCTATATTGTTAATTGAATTGGCCTTTATCTTTCCATGTCTGAAAAGTGCACAGTCAGAAAACTGAACGAAACATGACTGAAAATTGCATAGTCCTCGCCTCTCCAAAAAAATCTGATGTCGAATAAAAATTGTGTCAAACAAGACAAAACCTGATCTTAATCTAAACTGCAAAGCGTCATCAAGAATTTCATTATAGTATCTAAACAAGCTCAGAATGCTTGAAAATCTTTGAAACAGCCATGTAAAATTAATTATACTTATAATATAAGTATAATTAAAAAACGGAGATAATTAAACTGAATGTGAGATGTGCAACTGATTTTTTTTTACATTTGAGGATAAAGAATAATTGAATTTATTGTAGTAAGAATATATAAGAAGTGAATTGCTTCGTTTGTTTTCCTAATCATAGCGATTTACATTAGAAAAATAAAAATACAACTTTAATTTTTTTTTCCCCCTACATATACCCTTTATTGAAAATAGGGAACATATTCATGTGTTCTAAAGTAAGCCTATTAAAAAGAATTATTTTGATAGTAATTTTAGATTTATTATCTGAAAAGTTATTTTTGATAGTAATTTTAGATTTAGTATCTGAAAAATTATTTTTGATAGTAATTTTAGATTTAGTATCTGAAAAATTATTTTTGATAATAATTTTAGATTTAGTATCTGAAATACTATTTTTGATAATAATTTTAGATTTAGTATCTGAAAAATTATTTTTGATAATAATTTTAGATTTAGTATCTGAAATACTATTTTTGATAATAATTTTAGATTTAGTATCTGAAAAATTATTTTTGATAGTAGTTTTAGATTTAGTATCTGAAATACTATTTTTGATAATAATTTTAGATTTAGTATCTGAAAAATTATTTTTGATAGTAATTTTAGATTTAGTATCTGAAAACCTATTTTTGATAGTAGTTTTAGATTTAGTATCTGAAATACTATTTTTGATAATAATTTTAGATTTAGTATCTGAAAAATTATTTTTGATAATAATTTTAGATTTAGTATCTGAAAAATTATGTTAGATAGTAATTTTAGATTTAGCATTTGAAAAATTATTTTTGATAGTAATTTTCTTAAATTTGCACAGAGAAACAATAAAATAATGAAAGGAAAAATAACTTCTTCGAATTTCTCATTAATACTTTTTCTGGCACATATCATGCGAAGAATTGTATTTTGGATACATTATATTTCAGCAATTTGGTGTAAAATATGACGTTATTACGAAATCTTCGTGAAAATAAAAAATCTCAAATTTCATTTAAATATTTGAATTTATTGGATTTGCATTAGAGGAAACATGCATTAAAATAACCCTTTGAAAGGTATCGCTAAATTTGATACTCATCAAATCAGTAGTGTTATGTTCAGATACATTTTTATAGCCCAACATGATTTTGTAATAAATTAATTGCCCTATGCAATAAATTGACAACATTATACCCTATTTATGGTAACATAAATTGTTAGCATCATCTAATGCTTAGATATGTTAATACTAAAGGATAACAATATTTTTTAATAAAATTATGCCATATTTTTTAATAAAATTAATAATATTATACCTATTTAAACGATTAAAATATTTTGAAAAAATTTTCCATTTAAGTTTCAGAGTTTTTGAATTCCTAACAACAATAAAATGGTTTGATAGATTTTTCTATTATGGATTCCATGCAAAAAAATCTACAGAATTTTCAAAATATAATATGATAGCAAGCCAAATCTTTTTCGACAAAACAAAATTTATTGTATAGTATTCCAACTAAATTTAGATACCATTCCAAACTTAAATTTATACTACCAATTTGATACATAATGCCTAAGCATCAATTGACACCGTTTTAGGTATATTTTTTAATGTATAAGTTAAGAATTTTTCGGTTCCAAGAAATAGTTTCAATATTATTATATTATTATTATTATTAATTAATATTTATTTATTTATTACAAATAATAATACTTCAATGAAAGATATAATTAAAAAATATAAGGGAGAAATGTTTTACATTTATTCGAGCATCGAAATTCCCAAGATAAAATGCTTATAAGAATGTTTTATTTTCGGCACCAAATTCAAATTCTTTTCAGAAGGTTTTAATTAGCTCTTTACATTAAAATACATTGCAAAAATTATAAATAGAAAAAAAAGATTTGGCAATAAAGACAACAAAATTTACTATTCATTCATGATTTTGTACATTTTTAATGTTCTTTGATTTTCAATACAGTATTTTACTATTTTCAAAATTAATTCTAAATTAATAGGTAGTGTTACTTAAATTTATTTATACGTTGTTAGAGTTATTAACTAGTAAATTTGAAAAAAAAAATTTACAAATTTAGTATTATTTATAATAATATAATACAAAGTATAGTAAATATTAAAAAGTAAATATTTATCTAAATAAATAAGTTTTTAAAACCCATCTTTAATAAATACAAAAAAGTTAAAATCTCTTATAATTGTGGCAACAACATTAAAATACTGAAAACATGACACGCTGAAATAATACAATCGAGTTACAGCAAATATTATGATAAAAAAAATTCCTGAACAGTTTTAAAAAATTAAAATATATTAAAATGTGATTTATATTATTTATTCAATAGTATATTTGCATCAGTGTATTAAGCATCTACTTGCTTGTTTCGACATTCGTATTTTCAATAAAAGGAAACGGCAAGCACTAATTAAAGTACATGTTTTAGAAAAGAATAATTTATATTTATACTAATATTAAATCTTCATCCATTATATTTTGTGAAACATAAAATTTAAAAAATATTAAACATATTGAACATCTTGATTATTATTAGAATATTAAACTAATATTGAATTTAAAATATTGATGAATATATAGTTTACACTTTTTAATCATTTCTTTTAAACTATTCAAATTAATTATTTTATATAATATTTAAAATTATTAGAACACTTAAAGAACTCAAATAATTTTGACCATTTAACTGTGGCAATTTGGTAAAAAGCATTGATTATTATTTATCAATATTAATGCATAAATTTCTGCAAATCATATTAGAACATTTAAAGAATTCAAATAATTTCGTCCATTTAACAATTAACTTTAGTGAAAAAGTACGGAACCATAGTGAAAAAAATCAAGAAACATACATCTAGTAAGCAGAAAAGGTGACAAACACTGGGATCCATATGCTTAATTCCTTTTCATATGTATATGTATATATCCAGAAAATGCTATTTAATATCGCTGTGAAAAATTAGAAATTCGTGAAAAATTTTGTAAAATACCTCTTATAAAACTGCTGATAAATTAGCAGAATATCTACTTATAAGTATATCTAAAAGACGCGATATTTCTTAGAAACGTAGGTTTTTGACAAATTCTGAAGTATTTTTTTGACCTGAAAGTCTAACTGTACTTCTCTACAAAAACGTGTTCATTTCACTTTCGTAAAAGTTTACTTCCCAAAATTTTGTAATTTTTAAAATTCCGCATTTTTGAAAGCGATTATCAAGCTATTAAGTAGAGAAATATATGTAAATGTAAATGATTACTTATCAGAACAGTTCTCATAAAGAAATGTTTGACTCATAGAAAATAGTCTTAAGTAATTATGCAAAATGCCAAAATATATTTTGTTCCAAATATTTTCATTATAATTAAAAAACTAATAAATTGCCTTCTAGAATTCATGAAAGTGATTTCAAGCTATTGAATAGACAAATATTTGTGAATGTAAAAGAAGATTATTTATCAGAGCAGTTCTCATAAAGAAATCTTTTACTCGTAGACAATAGTCTGCTAGTAAATGCGAAAATATATTTTGTTCCAAATATTTTCATTCTAATTAAAAATTAATAAATTTCCTTCTAGAATTCATGAAAGCGATTTCAAGCTATTAAATAGACAAATATTTATGAATGTAAATGTAGTTTACTTACCAGAGCAGTTCTCATAAAGAAATGTTTGAATTGTAGAAAATAGTCTTAAGTAATTATGCAAAATGCCAAAATATATTTTGTTCCAAATATTTTCATTATAATTAAAAAACTAATAAATTGCCTTCTAGAATTCATGAAAGCGATTTCAAGCTATTGAATAGACAAATATTTGTGAATGTAAAAGAAGATTATTTATCAGAGCAGTTCTCATAAAGAAATCTTTTACTCGTAGACAATAGTCTGCTAGTAAATGCGAAAATATATTTTCTTCCAAATATTTTCATTCTAATTAAAAATTAATAAATTTCCTTCTAGAATTCGTGAAAGCGATTTCAAGCTATTGAATAAACAAATATTTCTGAATGTAAATGTAGTTTACTTACCAGAGCAGTTTTCATAAAGAAATGTTTTACTCGTAGGCAACAGTCATTAGTAATTATGTAAAATGCCAAAATATATTTTGTTCCAAATATGTTCATTATAATTAAAAATTAATTATTGCCTTCTAGAATTCATGAAAGCGATTTCAAGCTATTGAATAGATAAATATTTATGAATGTAAATGTAGCTTACTTACCAGAGCATAAAAAAAATTAAGAAGAAATAATAAAAATAAAGAAATAAAGAAATTTTTTACTCGTAGACAATAGTCTTTAGTAATTGTGCAAAATGCCAAAATATATTTTGTTCCAAAAATTTTCATTATAATTAAAAATTAATAAATTACTTTCTAGAATTAGTGAAAGCAATTTCAAGCTATAGAATAGACAAATATTTGTAAATGTAAACGAAGATTACTTACCAGAGCAGTTCTCATAAGGAATTGTGTCATTAGTGAATAATAGTGATAAATAAATAAATTAGAAAGTATCAGGAGGACTTATGTGCTCATATCCATTAATATAATTTAATAAAGAAGTTCATTTATCTTCTTAATTTTTACCTCATTCTTCTTTGTTCAATATACATCATACTTCTATAAAAGAATCTAATAATATTGTCACAAATATTTGTTTTAATTATCATATAAAGATAAATATCAAAATCTTACCTGATGGTTTCAAGAATATTTTAGTAAAATCTCCTGAAAAATATTTAACAGAAGAAGATAATTAAAAAATGAATTTAAAAGCAAATGACAATTACTACATACTAATACCTCAACAATGGAAGGATCTTGTAGAGTATTATGAGGCCCAATACGTCAAAAAATATCCATTCACTACTTATTATTCTTAAACTAAACTTTCTACAATAAAATTATAAACACCCATCATTATAGAAATATATTTTCTGCAATTATAGGAAATATTTTATCAAGTAGGGGGTTGCCAGCATACTTGGATTTTTCATAAATTGATCTTTTTTTTTTCAAATCACAGCATTCTATTTCGATTGCATGCCTTATTCTCAATTAAAAGGATTAGAAAACATAAAGCATTTTGAAATTTTTAGTAAGCAATAGATAAATTATAAAGAATTGAAAATGAAAGCCTAATATTAAATTCAAATTCTAATTTTCTCTATAAATTAAAAAAACAATTAATTGTGTCCATAATTCTTATTTTACATTTAAAAATTACGAATTTTTTAAAATAGGAAAATATGTTTTATAGTTTCTAAAAATTTTTAAATTCATAAATTAAAGTTTTGAATTAAAACAATCACAAACATTCTGGAAATCAAAAATGCAAGACTTAAAACATCATAGTTCCATAATTAATTTACTTCGATCAAATAATTTTAAAGATATTATTACGGAAGTCTCCTTCGGGGTTCTTTCTTTTTACCGATTTGTAGGTCGATGAAATAAATAGTCTTTTAGGGACAGACGACGACTTTTATTAACACGAAGAGCCTAGACGAACACAAGAAACACACATCAGCACCCTACAACAAACAGCTGCCCGCAAGTAGTAAATGGTAGTGATAATGACCACAGTTCAGAAAGCGGCCAAATAGAATTCAGCAGAAGGAAGGAATCTACGTAGCTTTACTCTCCAAACGTTTGCAATTCTGCACTGTCTCCAACTCCCGACTCACTACCTACACGACTTGCTACTTCACAGACGACTCAATGCTGCTTCCACAATAAGCATCAGGACTCGCCATACGGCTCAATTCACCAATCGCTTGAACTCTTCGCTGGACTGATCCAACCATTTCGCAGTAGACTCCTTATTCGATTGATTACACGACTCGTTTCACGACTACGACTGATTTCGGCTTGAGACTGCTGGCCTTTTATAGTTCCCGGGGGCGGGCTGAGAAGGTTCTGAACCAATCAGGCGTAACTCGATTTCTATTGGCTTAGTTGCTAAAATTCTGGAAATTTTCAATAATATCTATTTTGGCGCCAAAATCGCCAAATTCGTTACCAAGTTGCAAAATAGTAGCCATGCTCTGAGATCACGTACGCAATTCCCGATCAACACCCAACAGAGCTGATCATATAACGGTCTTTCCGTGATTGAACCTACTGTGCTGGGAAGCAACATAACAAGTTTGTAACAATATGTAGAAATAGCAAAAATCTTCAAAGTAACTGCCTTTCCACTTTTACTGGTTTTTTATTTAGGGGGGGGGGGGATTCAACTTTATAAAAGGATCCTTGAGAACAAGAAACAACTAAAATTTAACAGAAATCAAATATTAGCTTTCCATGGTACTTTATATTATGATATTTTATTTCTTTTTTTTTAAGTAAAGGAAAAAAAGATTGATACATATAATAGATTTTACAATTCTATAACCACATACATTTCAAGAGAACTTTCCTTTCCAAAAGTTAAGAATTACTTATAGGTTTAAAAATGATTTTTTATTGTTAAATTAATGAAAAAAGGACTTAAGCAAAATTCTGTATCAAGCGCGAATTTTTATATTTATAAATATATGAATGACTTAAACATTATTAAAGAAAATATAGAAACAATTTGTATTGTGTTACCAGGGATTATGTAGCGTTACCAAACTTAGATCTAATATTTTATTAAATAAGAAAATGGTACAAAATCATAAAATTGATTCGGTTTGCTAATTTTTCTTACTAAATGCCCATTCTAGCAAAAAAAAACCTCTAAGTTCAAAAAAATTATTATATGTGATTTAATATATCGTTGGCGAATTTACATTTTCCCTATTGGGTATGAAAACTTGAAAAGCGTAATGTAAAATTAGATATTTAAAATGCTTTTCGGTCGCCAAGAAATCATTTTTCAAAATTAAAATGTTTCAATGAAACTAATAATTTTTCACTTCAATTTTTATCACCAATTTCAATTAATTTTCAGATTTTTTTTTTAGGTAAGTATTTTCACAACCAAATCTCTCGCTATTTTTGTAATGCTTTAATATGCACACATTTTACGAAAATATTAAAAGCATAGTGTACACTCAATAATTTCTGCATTATTAAAAATAATTTATAAACATAAAATTAAAGTGTGTGCATAAAGCCTGTAATTTTATCAAGATATGTTGTTTCCAACTAGAGATTCGATATTTTTTTAAAAAAATATTGTAAACATTAAAACTGCTTCTTTAAAATCCAATACATGACACATTTTACTTTCGCAAATAAATTTGAATGACTTTCAATTTCCTTTGACTTGACTTATTTGTACAAATTAACTTTTGATTCCCACTGAAATGCTACAGTTACGAAATTCTGTAAAATTGTGTGTCATAGAAGACAAGGCAATATTTGTATACTTCACAAAACAAAATCATTATTTAATGGATCTGGAAAGATAATTTATTCCACTGTTCCAATGTGTTTAAAGTATGTAATTATAAAGTACATAAAGTATTGGATAACATAAAATAAAAAAAATATATAAAACTTCATAAACCAAAATTTTATTTGTATATGAAAAAAAAAGAAAATCATTTTATCTAGAAAATACATCAAAGCCAGATAGTTAATTTGTCTAGACATTATTTTCATTTCCTTAACAATAAAGTAAGAAAATGAAACAATGAATATCAAAATAAAGGAATATAATAAGCATTCCTTAAAATTTCAAATGCCTTATAAACATTATTAAAATTCCAATTTGATTGAACATACTGAACTTCACAAATTTATCTTAAAATAACCATGTTTTAATAAGAAGTTTCTATACTTTTAATCACTTAACAATAATATACATTTTATTTTATTATATTTTACCTATTCAAATGCCGGAACATATTGATTTTAACAAATTTATCCGGAAGTTACCATGTTACATAAGAAGTTTCTATACTTTTAATTCATTAACAATAATGTATACTTAATTCTATTTTTCCTATTCAAATGTAGTGAATTTAAAGTTATAGAAAATATACTGTAAAAGCTTTAACTCTTTCTAGGTCAGTGCGAAGTATGCTTCCCACCAAATTTATCAATCTTTGTATGAAATTTTGTAAGTTGGCCTAAGTTCTGACAAAATTTTTTAGTAAGTCGGAAACTTAGATGCTTCAGTTTTTTATCTCAGACAAAATGATGTGTCTTGATTTCTTTCTTAATTATTAATTAACCAAATTAATTAATTAATCAAATTAAATTTATCTAATAAGCAAACTGAATCCCTTTTCTTATTCTAATTTCAAGCCTAAAAATATTTTAAAATAATATGACTAGAAAAAAATGGCCCTTTAAAGGGTTAAACCAGCATATAAATTGATAAATACTTGAACAAAGCATTGTTTCAAGTTTTTAACGTTCTTTCGAACACTGAATTCAATACATAAAATATTAAATAAATATAAAAACTTAGAATATTTAAAAAAGGGAAGAGGAAATATGGCGATTCTTTTTAAAAACAGAGAAATTATAATAAAAAGCGATATAACTTACATGTTTTAAGGGTAAGATGACGTACAGATGACGACACTTGCAATATTATCTCAAAGTGCTTAATTCATGTATAGCGAATCATATCATATCTTCATGTAAATAGTCTTGTTTGTTTTAAATATCAGGATATCTTTTCCTGAAGTGTTCGCATCATGCAAATGCTGATAAGATATGCTTATCATCATTTTTTTTTTAGAAGCGGCAGTTCTCAAATACTCTTTTATCGCAAACAGACTTGCGCCATGCTAAAATTTATCTGTTCGAGTGATAATTTATTTAGATCTTTTTTCCCATGCTAAGTAGTCATTGGTAAAATGATGTAATCGTCAGATTGTCTTAAGAAGCTAATATATAGACTTCTTTTGCATTAAAAATTTAGCTTAAATAATATTTTACACTCTTATTTATCCAATTACGTTCATATATATAAAATAAATGAAATAAGTAGTAAGCTAAATAAATGAAATTTTGTGGGGGGGATGAATCCTTATTATGTTTGAGCGATCAATACATTTCTGTATTGCAGAATGCTATGCAAAATAAATTGATTAATCACTATATGCTATGATCTTACTTTTTATTGAAAAAATATACATGTTATTCCTCGAACGCTTTTACATACTTTGAGTATAGTTCAGGCACACTGTCATTTTTAATAATAGAGTTTAGGGTTGGAATTAAAATGGGAATCCTTCTAAAACTTTTTGAGAAAGTATATTCAATGCATGTTCGCTATTGGATTAAGTTGTTGTTTCTTATGGCACTTGCCATGGACAAGCCCGCTGTTACGAAGACAGCGATTTTAAGCCGGGGGGAGGGGGGCGTCTCTTGTTTTTTTTAGTAGCGCCAACTAGGGCCAAGAGTGCGACTTTGCTACTCACGCATCACTCATTCGCTTGCACAACCCCTTTTTACAGGAGGGCACATTCACACATCTCACAGTTAGAACAACGGAAGAACAACCACGCCCCAAACCGGGACTCGAACCCAGGGCGCACAGATCACGGGGAAGACGCGCTACCCCTATGCCATGACGTCGGCATTGTATTAAGTAAAAACAAGATATATTTAGCACATTTTTAATGAAATACAAATACACAATATTACAACGATACAACTTGATAAAAAAAATAACTCGTCATGCGAAAGGTACTTATAAGATAAACGTAAGAAGGAATCAGTGTCAATAGCAAAATTTTGGTGGATAAAGTAAATATTCAAAGCACTTGCCGCTTGAAATAATATACATTTCTCAAGCTCTTATTCGTACCAGTGGTCTGTATGGTTATTAAAAATTTGTATTCTAATACATTTGAATTGAAAGTTTTGTCTGATGTATATTTTTCTTTTATATAACTTACTAGAAAGAAGATCATGAGGGTTTAGACATGTATTTATATACTCAGTGTTCAACTAATGTATAATGTGTGAATATCCAAAGATGTCGTATTAGATATTTTAAAAATATTTTTATTATTGTCAGTTAATAAGATTTAAGTTCCTTAAAAGGTTTTCCATTATAATTTTGTATTTCGTATTGTCAGTAACATAAATTAATCAAAAATTTATCAGAAAATTAAAGGGATAAAAATTACAATAATTTTCTATAATTTGTTTCAAACATTAAATCTATTATAAGAGCATTTTATGCTCGAGATTGAAATGAAATAAGAGAATTATAAGAGAAAGATTTATTTATAAAGACTGAAATTTTCGTTCCGTTCTTGATCTGCTAGATTTCTGAAATTATTTTACAGTTGTGTTCTTGTAGTTAATACAATATTTTAATTATTTCAAAAATTAATTATAAATATATAACATTAATGAAATGTTTGTTTCCAATAATGTTATTATTTAGTGAAGCCAGCAGAAATTATTGTCTTTAAATAATTATTTTCAGATTCAGAATTATTTATAATAAAACAAATATAATAAACATTAAAAGCAGAAATTGTTATAATTAAATACGGTGTTTTGTAAAAAAAAATATTTAAAAGAACATAAATAGTGATTAATGTTGCTGGAAATTGTGGAAAAATCAATAAAATGTCTAAGGAATGAGATTTTGAAATAATATTGAACGAAAACCAATCAACAGCAAATATTATGACGGAATTCCTGAAACCTCATTAGAATTTAAATTTTTATTGATATTCTAATTATCTTAGAGAAATATCTTAGTACACTAAACGCTAATAAAATTTGTTTAAATATGATCAGTACAACAACAAAACAAACTTCATAAAGTGTTTATAAAGCTTGTTTATACGTTCGTTTTTTGGGGAAAAAGAACATTGATAAAATCACATATTAAAATATAGTTTTTTTATATAGATTAAACAAGTGTATTTATGATCTTTAAAGTATAGAACAAAATTTTTGAAGACATTCGATTCATACCTTAGTTAGTTTTCAATGAATTCTATTAAAAAGGTAAATTGTAGATCGCATAAAAAGAAATATATCATTTTAGCTACGTTAACGATAATCATTTGAAAGAACCGACGGGAATGGTCTCCGCAAAACTTTCTCGCATACTCTCTAATAAACTTGTCATGCCAGAGAACGCCTTACATGGGATTGGCGTACAAACGTTAGGAAATATTAAACTTTGGCGTGAATTTAGCACTTCCATTGTATCTATCTTGTATCCATGGTGAGAAATTTGGCGATTAATCCCTGTCGTGCGATTTATGGTATCCAAACATCACAAAATTCACATCACAAAATCACTTACCAAATTTAATATATTTAAGTCTTTTCCTTTTTGAGTTAATGCGTTTACATGTTTCTTATGAAACACGGACCGACAGACAGTCATCCCGCAGTTGAATTTGACTCCAAATTTCGCATTATAGATGTTAAATTAAATTTCGCATTATGGAGTTAAATTAAATTTCGCATTATAGATGTTTGTCTACATTATAGATATTAAATCTTGAATATATGTTACTCAAAATTTGTTGAAAATCGGAAAATTAGGAGTAAAAACCGTATACTAAATTTCAACTGTCTAGCTTGAACCATTTATGTGTTATCTTTGTCACGGGCAGATGGACACTTTCCAAAAATGTGTTTTTTGAGCTCTGGAAGGTCTAAAAAATTGAAGATCCATCAAAATCACGAATTCGAATTTTTCGACGATTACTATGCCTTAATTATACTATGAATAAGAGAAAGTAAGAAATATGGAGTTCTCATGAAACACAAGAAAACGTGCATGTTTCCAAGAAGAAGAATATTTCCCGAGTTACAGAATACACATAATGAATAACTTCACCGTGCTTAGTTCCTAAGTTCTCCGAATAATAATATTTACTTCTTTCAAGCAAATACGCCATTTTAGGAGAAATTTTAGAATCTTTTTTCCTTAGGTATTCGCATCTTGGAAAGCCCTGATACACTACACTTATCAGTATATTTGAAAATTGCGATATTTTTAAATCGTATTTTCCTTCAAATTTTGAAGTGTATTATGGTGTATGTTGTTTTGGTCTGAGCTTTTTCAAACCATATGTGTGTGTGTGTGTGTGCGTGTGCGCGTGCGTGCGTGCGTGTGTGTGTGTGTGTGTGTGTGTGTGTGTGTGTGTGTGTGTGTGTGTGTGTGTGTGTGTGTGTGTGTGTGTGTGTGTGTGTGTGTGTGTGTGTGTAATGATTTTTGGAATAAATAATATGTAATAATTTGTGAATCCTGTCGGCTAAATAATATGTTACATTATTTTTCGTTTAAGTAGAATGCAGGTTCGAAACAGTTAAGGGACTTTGTAGTTTTAATTTCGTTTTATTCTCTCTCGGGAGGCAAACTTGATTATTTACAAGAAGGCAAACGCGGCACAGAAGCAGAAGGAAAAAAGGGCGAACTAGTCTTATATAACATTGGATTTCTGGCCAAACTCCAAGGGAATACATATGTTGACCTTGAGAAGAGTAACGGAAGTATCATTTTCATTTGATACGTAGTACTGATGGTGCATTATTTTTTTGCAGAGGAATTAATTAAACCGAAAGTGGAATTGGATCACGAAATAAGAGAAAATTTTACTATGGTCTAAATTAATTTAAATTATGGTCTAATTTATTATGGTCTAATTTGCTATGCTCTAATTTACTATTTTTCTACCTAACAAAAAACATTTTGGAGCTCAAAAGATTTTGAGATGGGGAAAAAAAAAAAACCCTCGCTTTTCTAAAAATTAATGATTGCGCAATGCAATAGTCACGTGATCAAAAAAATTCTGGCTCGAGAAAAAGTTTTGGAGTTTCGCCGATATTGCGATTAAAAAAAACATCATTTTTCTAAAAATAAAAACGCATATTTTAATATGGATGAAATTCAGGTTTGTTAATATATTAAACCAGAACTAGGGTCTCCCCAAAGCAATCTCGCACACTCTTTAATAAACTTGTCAAGCTAGAAAATGTTTTGCATGACATTGGAGGACAATAGCTATGAAGTACGAACTTTTGGCATGAATTTAGCATTTTTAATGAATCTATCCTGCCATCCTTGGCGAGTTTTCCGGCGATTAATCCCTCGCATGCAACTAATAGTATTCAAAAATCGAATTTTTGTTTTAGGCACTCGCTTTTCACAAGCGATTGAAATAAACATTTGACACAAAACTGCCCTAGTAGTCATAAAATTCCATAAATAATTTGATACATTTAAATAAATACGATTTTGAATGATCATGCTAACATGTTTCTTAAAGTGCAGAACGGCAGATAGTCAACATTTTGCTGGTTTTGGCTCAAATTTTGACAGAAGTCTATACTAAAGATGTTAAATTTGTACACCGTATCTTATCTATCTAACCCTCTTCATCTAGCAGTTATCTTCTTTTATATTCTTACAGAACGCCATAAAGCTTCAGATTGCCCAAAAGCAAATCCTAAGCCAGAAGTAGCCATCTTGGATGTGAAGGTCAAACCAATATTTAATAATAAAATAATGAGTGATAGTTTAACTACTAATTCAAATACCGATATCAGAAGTTAAGCGATATTTCTTTGTAAATCAATGTTTGATAAAAAAAAAAATAATAATAAATTTAAAGAACTTGTCCCCATTGAACTCTAGCTGGGCAAGTGTAGGTTAAAACCATTGGCTTAATTTAAAGGGATCATTCAAATTGATTGTTTTAAATGTAATCTAAAATTGATGATTTTCAGTTTAATTAGATATACGCATTGAAGAAAATAATGTTATATCTTATGAAGTGATCGTTGATCTTAATTTAATAATTCAGGGTGAAACGTTCATCAATGAAATTGAATTATGATCAAACATAAATTTCAGCTTGCAGAGGAAATTAACACATTAACCGTCCTACAAATTGAGGTGACTCCTAACGAAGATGAATCGATCATAGAACCTGACGTTCCAAATACTTTTAAAGATAAGGCATACCAATCAATTTTAAATTCCGCGAAAGCACTGAATAAAATGCACAAATGTTGAAAATAAATATTTTGGTAAAAAAAAATAACAAACCTATGTTTCACAAGCTATGTTTCAAAAAATGAGATTGCCCCAGCTCAAGCTGCTGAATGCTAGAACAAGGGTCTGTAGAAACTAGTTCTTCAGAAAACTGTAACCCAGTTGTAATCGTAACAAAAGAAGATGGAACCCCTCGAATTTGCCAAGTTAAGGGACTTTGTAGTTTTAATTTCGTTTTATTCTCTCTCGGGAGGCAAACTTGATTATTTACAAGAAGGCAAACGCGGCACAGAAGCAGAAGGAAAAAAGGGCGAACTAGTCTTATATAACATTGGATTTCTGGCCAAACTCCAAGGGAATACATATGTTGACCTTGAGAAGAGTAACGGAAGTATCATTTTCATTTGATACGTAGTACTGATGGTGCATTATTTTTTTGCAGAGGAATTAATTAAACCGAAAGTGGAATTGGATCACGAAATAAGAGAAAATTTTACTATGGTCTAAATTAATTTAAATTATGGTCTAATTTGCTATGCTCTAATTTACTATTTTTCTACCTAACAAAAAACATTTTGGAGCTCAAAAGATTTTGAGATGGGGAAAAAAAAAAAAAAAAACCTCGCTTTTCTAAAAATTAATGATTGCGCAATGCAATAGTCACGTGATCAAAAAAATTCTGGCTCGAGAAAAAGTTTTGGAGTTTCGCCGATATTGCGATTAAAAAAAACATCATTTTTCTAAAAATAAAAACGCATATTTTAATATGGATGAAATTCAGGTTTGTTAATATATTAAACCAGAACTAGGGTCTCCCCAAAGCAATCTCGCACACTCTTTAATAAACTTGTCAAGCTAGAAAATGTTTTGCATGACATTGGAGGACAATAGCTATGAAGTACGAACTTTTGGCATGAATTTAGCATTTTTAATGAATCTATCCTGCCATCCTTGGCGAGTTTTCCGGCGATTAATCCCTCGCATGCAACTAATAGTATTCAAAAATCGAATTTTTGTTTTAGGCACTCGCTTTTCACAAGCGATTGAAATAAACATTTGACACAAAACTGCCCTAGTAGTCATAAAATTCCATAAATAATTTGATACATTTAAATAAATACGATTTTGAATGATCATGCTAACATGTTTCTTAAAGTGCAGAACGGCAGATAGTCAACATTTTGCTGGTTTGGCTCAAATTTTGACAGAAGTCTATACTAAAGATGTTAAATTTGTACACCGTATCTTATCTATCTAACCCTCTTCATCTAGCAGTTATCTTCTTTTATATTCTTACAGAACGCCATAAAGCTTCAGATTGCCCAAAAGCAAATCCTAAGCCAGAAGTAGCCATCTTGGATGTGAAGGTCAAACCAATATTTAATAATAAAATAATGAGTGATAGTTTAACTACTAATTCAAATACCGATATCAGAAGTTAAGCGATATTTCTTTGTAAATCAATGTTTGATAAAAAAAAATAATAATAAATGTAAAGAACTTGTCCCCATTGAACTCTACCTGGGCAAGTGTAGGTTAAAACCATTGGCTTAATTTAAAGGGATCATTCAAATTGATTGTTTTAAATGTAATCTAAAATTGATGATTTTCAGTTTAATTAGATATACGCATTGAAGAAAATAATGTTATATCTTATGAAGTGATCGTTGATCTTAATTTAATAATTCAGGGTGAAACGTTCATCAATGAAATTGAATTATGATCAAACATAAATTTCAGCTTGCAGAGGAAATTAACACATTAACCGTCCTACAAATTGAGGTGACTCCTAACGAAGATGAATCGATCATAGAACCTGACGTTCCAAATACTTTTAAAGATAAGGCATACCAATCAATTTTAAATTCCGCGAAAACACTGAATAAAATGCACAAATGTTGAAAATAAATATTTTGGTAAAAAAAAAATAACAAACCTATGTTTCACAAGCTATGTTTCAAAAAATGAGATTGCCCCAGCTCAAGCTGCTGAATGCTAGAACAAGGGTCTGTAGAAACTAGTTGTTCAGAAAACTGTAACCCAGTTGTAATCGTAACAAAAGAAGATGGAACCCCTCGAATTTGCCATCAATTATAGGAGTTTCAGCGAAGTCATCAGCCTCTCCATCAATTATAGAAGTGTCAGCAAAGTCATCAGCCTCTAAGTCAATTATAAGAGTTTCAGCAAAGTCATCAGCCTCTCCGTCAGTTATAGGAGTTTCAGCAAAGTCATCAGCCTCCCCATCAATTATAGGAGTTTCAGCAAAGTCATCAGCCTCTCCGTCAATTATAGGAGTTTCAGCAAAGTCGTCAGCCTCTCCGTCAATTATAGGAATTTCAGCAAAGTCGTCAGCCTCTCCGTCAATTATAGGAGTTTCAGCAAAGTCATCAGCCTCTCCGTCAATTATAGGAGTTTCAGCAAAGTCATCAGCCTCTCCGTCAATTATAGGAGTTTCAGCAAAGTCATCAGCCTCTCCGTCAATTATAGGAGTTTCAGCAAAGTCATCAGCCTCTCCATCAATTATAGGAGTTTCAGCAAAGTCATCCGCCTCTCCGTCAATTATAGGAATTTCAGCAAAGTCATCAGCCTCTCCATCAATTATAGGAATTTCAGCAAAGTCATCAGCCTTTCCATCAATTATAGAAGATTAAACAAAGTCATTGTGAAGGATAGATTTTCTCTTCCACTAATTGAAGATATATTGGTCAGATTGCAGGGATCGAGCATTTTTAGTTCCATCGATTTTAAAAATGCATTCTTCCATGTTGATGCAAGCAAAGATAGTAGAAGATATACCTAATTCGTCACTCATGAGGGTCATTACCAATTTCTGAAGGTTCCTTTCGGAATCTGTATTTTTCCAACAGTGTTTCAAAGGTACATAAACACTATTTTTTGACCTTTGATTAATGATGGTATTGTTTTGTCTTTTTTGGACAATATTATAATTTTTCCTTCCTTATTTTAAGATGGAATTGAACGAATTGATCGAGTTATAAACTGCCAGTGAATACGGACTCAACTTTGAAATCAACTTTCAGATCAGATTTGGAAAATCAATTTTTTTTTTAAAACCGAATTGAATTTTTAGGTATTTTCATATAAGAATGTAAAATATTCCCATCTTCTCTAAGAAGTAAAGCTGGCTTCCATAATTATTCTAAACCAACTAATTTATACAAATTCACAGTTCCTAAAGACTAACTGGATACTTCAGAAAGCTTATCCTGAAATACTACATTACTGCTAAACCGCTGAGTGATCTCTTGAAATAAGACCAAAAGTATAAATCTTGCAAAGAGGAACTAGGCTCTTTTAATCATTTAAAGTCACTATTAGCTGAAAAACTTGTATTAAGAATTTACAACTCTAGTTACGAAACTGAAGTACAAACCGACGCACGTGTGGAAGGATACGGAGCTATTTTAAAACAAACACTCTCTAACTACAAAAACTTTCGCCCCACCTACTTTATGAGTAAGAAAACAAAAAATGCCGAAAAGAAGTGTTCTAATTATGAATTTGAAGTCTTTGCCGTTATAGAAGCAATAAAGAAATTTCGTGCATACTTATTTGAAATCACAAAAATTATTACAAACTGTATGTACCTCGCTCAAACAAACTATGCAGGAGAGAGATTTGTCAACTCGCGTTGAACATTGGTCTCTATAGCTACAAGTATTCAGTTACCTCATTGAACATCTCTCCGATGCAGGAATGAGTCATGTTGACATTGGCGTTGAACATTGGTCTCTATAGCTACAATTATTCAGTTACCTCATTGAACATCTCTCCGATGCAGGAATGAGTCATGTGGACATTGGCGTTGAACATTGGTCTCTATAGCTACAAGTATTCAGTTACCTCATTGAACATCTCTCCGATGCAGGAATGAGTCATGTTGACGCCCTGATTAGATCTCCCAAAAAGTATTTCTCATGCAATAACATCTTACCAATATTAAAATCAGCCCAAGATAATAAAATGAAGTAAATGAGAATCAACCGTTGATCAAGAATAAAGCAATTAGAATTACTAATAATTGCGCCCTAATTACGAGGGCTATTGCAATCGAAACGGAATTTTGCATAAATTTGTTGACAGTCAGTGGTTGTACATGACAGTATGCAAACCAAAATTAATAAAAATACACATGGAAAAGGACATATTCGAATTAAATACACATGGGAAAGGACATACTGGAATTAAATACACTGAGAAGCACCTTCAAGACTGTTATTTCATTTCTAAAATGAGATAGAAAGTAGGGAATGCCATACCAAACTGCATCTATTATATTCTCGTAAATAATAAAAGAGAAGAGAAAAAGGCTCTGTTGTACCCACTACATGAGGAATATACGCCGAACACGCAAATCATATAGATAATCTTGGACCTTTAGACAAAAATTTTAAAATCTATAGGCATGTTTTAGCAATCATTCACGCATCTACTAAGTTTGTATGGATTTTTCCTACGAAAAGCGCAATATCTGCCGAAGTAATAGCAAAATTGAAAATACAAAATATGGTGTTTGGAAGTTCTTCCCAAATAATCTCATCTCCAATAGAGATAGGAACGGCTTTTGCCTTTAGCGACTTTGCCGATCATTGCGCCAAAGTAGGAATAAAACATTTAATTACTACTTGCCTGCCAAGAGATAATGAACAAATTGTAAGAATTAACAAGACTATCACATGAATTCTTTCAAATTATAATAGGAAAATCCAACCACCAAACGATAAATTCTACATATCAATGCACCACACCCTTTGAATTGCTTTTTGGTTCGAAGATGAATATTGGAGGCCTGGATTAGCTCAAAGAAATAATCGAAACTGAATTTAAAACCAATTTTTAATCTCGAAGATACGAATTGAGAAAGAATACGAAAAAGCAGATATTCAAGACTCAAGATTAAAACTATAAGAAATACAACTTAAGAGGGCCTGCACTAAAATTCTTCTACAGCTGGAGTCTTCGTTGCCATTCAAAAAACTCAGTTTGGATCCCACCTAAAACTAAAGCCGAAGTATCTAGGATCCTACAAGATCTCCAGCTTGAAAGGAAGAAAGACGTATGACGTTTTCAAAGAGTAAGGACCCAACTGCACAACGGCATATGTAAAATACCTGAAACTTGGAACATAACGTCAGAGCTCTAATATCGTGAATACTTCTATTTCAGAACTCTGCAATTTTTTTATTTTTTTCTGCTTGGTGTTTTGTATATTTGTAGTGTCGTCTAGAGGTCCGCCTAGTCCAAGAGAAATCCACCGAATCCAAGAGCCGAGTTGTGGTGACACACTGACGTCTTGAATGGAGAGTTGCTCCTGCTCACCCACAACTTTTACGGACTCGACCAGAGATAGAGAGTTGGAAGAGAGACTTCATATAAGATGACGAGCGACGAAGACGCTTCTGAAAAAGAAATTAACTTTAATGACGATGGCGAACTGTATTTTCATTTTCTAATATTTTTATTTTTATTTCATTTCCTAACTCCAAATCTGTAAAATCAATTAAAGCAGTCAAAAATCTGCAATTTAATAATCGTGATTATTGCCGCCGAAAATCCCTCACATACATCTAACAGAAAAATTTTTTACATGAAGTAAATAATTATACAATTATTTTATGCAATTTGAATCAATAAATATTCCAATGAATCACCAATGAATTTATACATATCTTAGGTTTTATGAGTCATATTTAATACAATGCTCTTGACACATCAATATTTTAAACGAAAAAAGTTGCGTTCTTTTGCAACTAAAACTGATTGAGTTATGAAAATTTGAATATCTCTATTCTTTATAAATGTGCAATGTTGGACCTCTGCACCGACCGTCTGAAAAAAAAAATTCCATAATCAGAACCTGGAATTTCCTCAAGGCTTATCGTCATTAAAGTTAATTTCTTTCTCAGAAGCGTCTTCGTCGCTCGTCGTCTTATATGAAGTCTCTCTTCCAACTCCTCTATCTCTGGTCGAGTCCGTAAAACTTGTTGGTGAGCAGGAGCAATTCTCCATTCAAGACGTCAGTGTGTCACCACAATAATAACATTCAAAGCTTTATAGCTTTATAACTCCATTGTAGAAGACTGAGTGTTAAATTGTCAAGATTATATTACTGGAATTATTTTAGACTTCTTAATTGTTTTCAGAAGTATATCTATTGACTAAAATAAAATTTAATATTACTAACGCCATTCAAATCCTTTTAAAAGTAAAACTGAAAACTAAATTTTAAGATGAACCAAAGAATTTTTATTCAATAATTCTTTAAAATGTTGCATAAATTATAAAAGAAAGTATTCCGTAGTACTCATAAGATTTCAATGTTAAAGGATTTGATTTTTCATAATCATATTTTTTTTAAATATTTGATTTCAGCTAAAAATGGATTTTGCATTTATTGAAGTTTTATCACCTCTGTTTTAATTTCAACTTCAAAGTTTACAGGAGCTGACAGGAAATTGGAGGGGTATGTAGTACAATTAGCAGAATTTTCTACAATAATATCAGTTATGTGTCTATAGAAATTTGATGCTTATTTTTTTTTCCTAACGAATCTATTAAGATACAATGTTACATAAAATATTTAATTGCAATTTTTAGTGAGGCATTAATCCTGGCTAATCATCCCTTTATATGTAAGTCAGCGGATCGCCAAAGGCGGCTAGAAACCTTTGAACTTCCTTCTGCCTGTATGTAATAGTTTTATTGATTTCTTATTATTATACGCATATCAATCTCAAAAAATCAATACAAAATTCTACATATCTTACAGTTAATTCCATACACAATTCTCTAACGCATGCATTCTTGAATAATCATAAAAAAAAAAAATTGACATCACTACTTTAATTGTTAAAAATTCTTAAGAATACGAAGAATCGTATAAGAACTAAAACAGTGAAAATAGAGAGATGAAAGATAGCAGACATCTTCATCCGAAGAATAAAAGTAGAAAATTTGTTAAAACTACACTTTCTGAATTTCTTCATTCATGCATTAAATTTCGCTTAGCTTCTTCACAGGCACATTTTCATTTCTAAGAAAGGAAAATATATGCATTTTTTATACCATTTCATTCGTTATCAAAAGTAAGAAAATTATTAAAAATTCCAAATTTTATCTGACCAGCCGTTAGTCTTTTTTTTTTTTTTTTTCCATATTTATGTCAACATTTTCCCGGAATTATAGCTGGAAGATAATTTCTTTAGACCATTTTATTCCATCATTAAAAGCAGTATTTAAAATTTTTAAATTTGTACTTTCCTAATTTCAGCAATCTAGTTACTTGTGGCTACTGCATTTGATTTGCTATCCTCCAATGTTCAAAAATTCAGGAAGAATTTCAATAGCTTATAGAATTACTCTTTACTGTTTTAGTGATGGATAGATGGCAGCACAAAGCAGATGTCAACATAATTAATGATTTAATTATTGTATTTTGAATTATTGTATTTATTATTTTCAATTTCTTTCTCGAATATACAAAATGCAAACATAGAAAATCTTTCAATCGCCAAAATATTCGAATTTAAGTCTTTAACAAATATTGTTGTTTTAAATCGTTCCGAGTCCAAAAAGCTCATTTTTGGAATTATACCTGTTTTGCTGTCTTTGAACACGATAAAATCAAAAACTTTTTGAGTAGGACGAATTAAATTTGGTATATATATTCTTTACAACAAACTTGGAGATTGGTATCAAACTTTTAAACAAATGCATTTATAAGATTTCTGTCTATATATCCGAAAATATGTGAACACGATATCTATAAAACGTAAAGCTAGGTGATTAAAGAGCTGGATTTATTACAAACGTAAAGAGCTGGATTTATTGCAAACATATAGAACTAGAACAGATATTCAGCATCTAAAATACAGATCTGTAATAAATTTTGAATTAAAGCAAAATGGGTTAGCCAGCTTTCGGTCTGTATTTCGAATGCATGTAAATACAATAATTTCATACACACTATGTTTCAGATAAGTAAAATTTGGGATATAATTTTAATTTTCAAAACGTAGATTTGTATAGAATTTTAAGTTAAATCTTTTGGTGATTGATCATCTCTCAGTCTCTACATTCTCAAGCATGTAAATGAAATAATTCGAAAATATAGTTATTTAACTATACTAAATTTGTAATTGTTTGTCAAATATTAGTTTCACTAAGTAATAAAAATAACCAAAATGCATACAAAATTTTCTTCATTATATTAAGAAGTCCAGAATGTTTATATACAAGACTCTGAAAATAAAAATCTGAGTATTGAGTATCTTCACGACTTTCCCTATTTCTAAAATTATATGTATATCCTTGGGTATTAATAGCTGATATTAGAGTGAATGCGAGATTGTTCGACGTGACCAATCCCACTGGTATTTTGATGACAGTGTCAGTCTCAAGTTCTAATTTTTTTGGCATCTGCAAGATTTTGTATGCATTTTATATGCGAGAAAGTAACAAAAAATTTTAAAAAATACGATGGTTCAAAATTTTGAAATTATTAAATTTTGAATGCTCAACTCGTGCTGCCATCTATCCATCACTCAAATAACGAAGAAAATTTTTAGAAGCAACTGAAATGCTACCTAAATTTTTTAATAAATTACTACATTATTAAGAGAAGTTGAAATTTAGAAAATGGAATTTAGTGATTACATGAACCTTGCTGGATGAAATTTGGAAATTGAAAATGTAACATTTTTGCTGACTTCTTTTAACCATGGAATGAAATGGTCTGAAGAAAGCGTCTGTTTACCCTCCATGGAAATGCTGATGTATGTACAGAAAAACGCTGGCAACTAATTGGACGAAATTGGAAAGTCTAGTTTTAACAATTTTACTGCGCTCTTTTAACCATGGGACGAAAAGTCTAAATAAAATATCTATTTCTCTTCCGTTCCCTATTTTCCACTACTTTAGCTCATATACTATTCTTCGCATCTCTAAGAATTTACAAAAATTGATGTAGAAGTGAGAAATTTTATATGAATATTCAAAAATGCTGTTTTATAAAACTGTAAATGGAATTAGCAATCATATTTGTAGTAATTTTTTTGACTTTAACTGGTAATTAATAAAATTAGTGATTTTTTGAGAATTTTGTATGCTTTCAGTAATAAAAATTTAACGTGATTATTTAATGCAGGCAGTAAAAAGAAACCCCCTTTTTTGAGTAGTGTCAACTGCCTTCGATGCCCAGCTGGTTTACCAAAATTAAAGCATTGCTAAAATTTTCAATCAAATTCTATACAATTTGGTAATTTAAAAGTTTGTTTAGGAAAATATTTATAAGCTTCAAATTTTAAAGTCATATAACAAATATTGTTATGGAAGTCTTGCGATATTCTGTTCATTTTACCATGTAACTCACCAATTTTCTGTCAAAATTTGAACGTGAAATGGAAGCAGAAGTGATAAAACTTCAATAAAAGCAAAAATCTTTTTCTTTTTTTTTAATTTCAATTCGAAAATTTGAATTCTTTAGCATTGAAGTCAAATGAATACAGAATACTTTTTATAATTTATGCAACATCTCAAGGAATTATTCAATAAAAATTTCCAAATTCTTCTTGAAATTCAATTTTATTTTCAAAAGGCTTTAAATCCTGTAAGCAGTATTCTATTTCATTTTAGCAAAAAGAAGTACTTCTTAAAACAATTAAGAAGTCTAAATTTCTTATTATCTTTTGGTCCTATGAATCATATACAGTCAAATAATTTTTGCAATTTAACATCTCAGTTTTCTGTAATCAAGTCTAACTGAGTTATAAACTTTGAATATTATTATTTTAGGCAGCAAGCCTTCCAGAAATTCCAGGTTCTGATTAGCGCATTTTCTTTCAGACGGTTGATTCAGATGTCCAAAATTGTATGTTTTTAAAGAATAAGATATTCAAATTCCTAATTCAGCGGAATATTGATTCAATCTACATAAAATACCTGTATAATTATTTATTATATTTAAAATAGTTTTTTCTATTAGATGTATATTCCCATTATAAAACTTTTAAAATTTAGCTGTTGGGTCCTGTTTAGATTGAATATTTTAAATGTCTTAAATGAAACTGAATTATTGAATTAATGATATAGATAATTTAAAGGTGTCTTGCGTTTACTTTTTTATAAAATATCACATTTCATATTTATTTCATTTCATTCAGACACTTGATGAAAATTATACTTTTCTAGATTTAGCTTTCAGTAAGAATTTATTAAATCTTTTAACGTGTGATTTAGTCAAAGCGATAGCAACACTTTGATAAAGGTTAATTTTTTCAATGCACGTGTAACAACATACTAGTGCAAATTAAAGTTTTTGATTTTGTACGAAATAAATTGCCGGAAAATAAAATTTAATTGTTTTTTTTAAATCACTGAAGATAGAAACTAGGTATAGATAGAATGCTATACCTAGATAGAATTTATAGGTATAGAATAGGCTAGATAGAATTTATAGGTATCCTTGAAGCAATAATTTTTTGCTCTTTAAAATGAAGCAAAAATCGTTTTTTTAATTTTATTTTTTAAAATATTTTTGAAAATATTGCGAAAAATGTAAATTTACTTTTAATTTTTAATTAAATAGAATTCTAATTAAAATATAAAATAATTACTTTCAGGTGAGCATTCCTACTCTCCGAAATACGTATATATGTGCCACGTATGGCAGTTCTAGGTAAAATATTTAGCACCAACACAAGTATATGCAAACACAAACACGCTTTTACTTTTTTTTATGCAAAGATATTAAACATACAATCAAAGAAAGCTTCTAAAAATGTATATATTTAAAAAAAGAACTTGCAATAATTTTAGACATTAAATTTTTGAATTTTAGAAAAACACTATTTAATAAATTCTTAAATTTTGGTGTGGGATATTATACAACAAGATAATAACTCTATCCACGTGTCATTATCATCAAATGAAGTAGAATTATTGAATTGCCCAACAAAAAACCCCGACTTGAACTTTATGAAAAATTTGTAAGGCGTAATGTATTGTGATATTTATGCAGGCGGGCATTCTAAAAATGCATTACAATATTCGATCGAAAATTGGTGGGAAAAAATATCAAAATAATTTTTGAAAGACTTGTGGCCTCTATGGCATCTCGATTAATGTATACCGTACAAAAGAGGGCAAATTTCGGAATGATTAACTTTTTGAGAGCCAAATTTATCACCGGCCCCATTTTATTTCCCTTCTGCTTAAAAGTTAAATATGATTTAAGCTGTAATTTTTTAAAATGAAATATTATTCGAAATAATTTCAAATATTACCTTTATATATATATATATATATATATATATATATATATATATATATATATATATATATATATATATATATATATATATATATATATATATATATATATATATATATATATATATATATATATATATATATATATATATATATACTCTCATTGTTTTAAAAATTAAAATACACTACAACATATAGTTTAAAATTTACAAATGTGTTTTTGCTGGCTCTGCCTTTTATTCTCACCACTGTATTTCTTTATTTTTATTTATTTATTTTTATCGTTTGCAGCTCTATTTCGAAGAAAGATAAACATTCAAACCTAATACTATTATATATATTATGTTTTCACATTTTTGTTTAATGATATTCTAATTTCGTTTTCGCTGATATTTATTATGTGACAATCAACTTTCTCTGTGTATTTCCGGTACATTATTACATTTGATTCATGCTATGATCGGTTTTGGAAAAGAAATTTTTAGAAACCGCTGATCATTGTCCTACGGGAAGCAGGAAAATAAAAAGCTTGCTTTACAAACATTCAGCCTGTGTCCGTTTATCAAATAAATTCAAAATTTTGGCTTATTTAATTTAATTTTAATTACTCAATAAATCGAATTGCATCAATAATTAAATAATCTATCCGAGAAATATTCATTTCATCCGCAATTCAACTTATCAAATAACCGATACGTTTATCAATTACATTATAACAATGACTTTGAGGAAGAGAAACAATTCCAAATCGAAATATTTTAAAACTCTAAATTTATCATTGGAGAAAATCGGATAAAACCATGGATAAGAGATCATTTTAAAAGATTTTCAATAGATCCAAAATTAAAGAGTGGTGATTATTTGTCACCAAATTTTAAGAACTGCAAAAAGTGTCTCAATTTTTCATATTTAAAATTTAATTTAAAAAACTATCTGAAATTACTTATAAAAATTTGCAATTAATTAATGAAAATTATAAAACTATCTATTTAAAAAAGAATTTCACTTCGTATGATGCATTTTAATTATATTTTCAAAGATGCTGTTAGTAAAAAAAATTTTATGACATTTTTATTCAGTATTTCACATAAAAAATTTATTTTTTTCTTCTAATTATTATTATTTTTTATTGTTGTATTTTACGGATTATCTCTGCTGTATATATTGATAGAGAAGGCGATATTTTACAAGCGTGCTTTCAGTAACGATAATTTTGGCTTCATCAAAGATTAAAATAAAATTTATTCAAATGAATTATTACTACTGATTTAATGTTTAACAAGTCTTCCCCTTCATTAGTTTCTATATTCTTAAATTCCTATTCAAGTAAGAAGTTCCGTTTATACTGTTAGATTTTTTTATCGGTTTATTAATCGAAGAAAAGCTTTCATAGTTTTGTCAGTAGAAGAAATAGAACAAATATTGTAATGTGAATTGTACATAATGCAATTTAAAAAAATAGAAAATGACTGACAAAAGAATAATGAGAATATCATGCACAATGAATTTTCAGCGTTCTATCATTTAGAAATATTTAGATAATCAAATATTAAAAAGAATATAACATATAATAATTGCATGAATGAAGATGTGAAATATTTGGATGAATGAAATAACATTTCTCTTGTGAATAAATTTAATTCTTTAATACTATTAGAAGCCTAATCATCTTGAATTAATTATCAGAAATGACTTAAATTGCATTTTAATAATAAAAAATCACATTAAATATTTTTTGACTACGTTATTTATATAAAAGATCTATCAAACAATTTTCAAAGAATAACCGAGTTTTTATAAATATACTTATTATACAATGTGATTAAACTTATAAATTATCACTGATAACTTATCTGATAATTATCCCTGATAATTATCACTGAAACTTATAAATTATCACTAAATCCC
The DNA here is from genome assembly GCF_947563725.1 of Argiope bruennichi. NCBI lineage: Eukaryota > Metazoa > Arthropoda > Arachnida > Araneae > Araneidae > Argiope > Argiope bruennichi. The sequence goes on from NC_079156.1 coordinate 115,466,960, forward strand.
TTTCAGTTCTCTTTAACTGGATGAATTTGTTTTTCGATGCTTTAATAGTAAAAGAAAATTCATGCAATTGATAAAATTTAAAGAGATATAAATGAAACAAATCCAAATTTACAGGAATGCATTTTTATTCTATCTCATCAAAACATGTTCATAATTCATAAATAATCATTCATGCATTTCAATCAGTAACAATTGCAGTTCTATAAATTTGATTCAAGCTACTATTTTTGTTTTTACACTGTTATTAACAAAAAAATCTTAACAAACAACGAATAAACTTTTATAGTTTTGATAAAGTCAGTATAAAAATCATGGAACTGAAGTAATAAAGTAAGAATACGTAAATCATAACGATAATTAAAAAGAATATTTTGAATCAGTACAGAATGTTGGCAAAGTTATACGGAATTAAAGATTTATCTTAATATAATTACTATTAAAACCAAATGTCAAAAATTATAGCATAATAACATAAAAAAGCATTTACTATATTCTTTAGTACTCTTACATTTAGGAACTTTTCAATTATCATAATTTATAATTGATTTTAAAATTACAATAATTACAAAATTACGAAATTAAATTTAAAATTACAATAATTACAAAAATTACGATATTTACAATAATTTTAATGGCAACGTTGTATGGAATAAAAGATTAATAAAGATTATAAAAATAAAGAGAATAAAGATTTTGCTTAATATTATTACTATTAAAAACCAATATTAAAAGTTATGATAAGAACATAAAAAACAACATTTACTGTATTCTATAGTGCTATTGTATCAATTAGCAATTTCTCAAATCTCAAATTATAATTGATTACACACATTATTTTTAAAATGACAAGAATTACGATATTCACAATAATTTATTACAATAAATTTAATGACAACGTTTTATGGAATCAAGGATTTAGCTTAATATTACTACTCTTAAAAATAAATGTCAAAAATTATTGTAAGAACATATAATGAGTATTACTGTTAAAATGTATGTCAAAAATTATGATAAGAAAATAAAAAACAACATTTATTGTTTTCTTTAGTACTATTACATGTATTAGCAGTTTTTCGATTCTCATAAATTATAATTGATTATACACGTTGAATTTAAGAATTACGATATTTACAATGTTTTATAACAATATTTTTAATGGCAACGTTGTATGGAATTAAAGATTTAGCTTAATATTATTACTATTAAAACCAAATGTCAAAAATTATAACATAAGAACATAAAAAACAACATTTATTATTTTTCTCTGGTACTATCATATCTATTAGTAATTTTTCGATTCTCATAAATTATAATTCATTACACACATTGAATTTAAAATTACTAACATTCGCAAAAATTGCGATAACTACAATAATTTATTCATAAATACAGGCTTCACGTTTTGCAAAATCATAAGTATATTTGACGGATTTTCCTCCTTAAGTTCCTCGTGTGAAGTGCTTTTAATCAAGATATTGATCGAATTCATTATAAGCTTCAACTATTCTGTAATCTCCGTCTGATAAACTCAGCGGTTCGTAATTCATTACGTAGCTTCCATGGCCTACCAATTCCAAATCAATGCCATCTTTAAACTTAGACATCTTATCAAATGAACTATTCTTTGCAGACTTGACTAATTTTAGTTTCCATACTGTATAAGGACTCAGCATCAAATCACTTCGCTTCATTTTATCATACACAGCATTGGTTCGAACACATTCTCCATTCTTGTTTTTCTCAAATGAGTAGGAAATGGTTTGTTCATCACTAGTGATTAGATAAATCTTATTTGCGTATCTATAATACGAGTTACCTTCATGGGTTGCCACTAGGTCGAATCCTTTCAATAACTGATCGAGTTGTGATTGCAAGGATTCATTTTTACATTTTAAGTGAAATTCGATGACACTAAATTTGATTGCATCTTTGTTAGTTGGAGATTTTTTCACTTCTGATTTGAGCACTATCTCTTCTCCTGATAAAAGTTTAATTATCAAATACTTGTATTTTTCATTTTTCCACACAAAGAATGGCTCCGTAGAACCGTTAAAGCTGCTGAACTCTCCGCGTTGCGTGTAATTATCATTTCTCATAACTGATGATTTGTATACATCTATATTCTTCATCATATGTTCGATGTGGGACAGACAGTCTGACGCTAGCTTTTCTATATTTCTCTCGAATCTGATGTTGTTTGGAAGCATAGAATCTTTTATGTAATTCTGAGAAAAAGGAAACAACCACTGTCTGAACGCATGCAATGCCGTTTTGTAGTATTTCAAAACCAGGTTAGATTTTAAAACAACCTCCAATTCCTTCAAAGCCTTTGCTAGTTTCTGGTCTGAAACACCGACGTTCTGGACAGCAACGGAACTTATATCTGCAATATAGGCATCTAGAGTCCGTTGCTCCCGATAATTTTCAATTTTTTCATATATTTGAATTAAATTAGTCTTGGCTTCTTGTAGCATATCAAAGCAATGAACTATGTTGTCTTGGACCTTAAAACTTTCCATTACTTTTTTCATTTGCAAATGAACCTTCCTCAACGAGCTCAGAACTTGCCAGTTCGTTAAATCCAGATCGAGTTTTGAATCCATCCTAGTTGTTCTATGACATATAACATCTTCCATACTTTTTATCATATGTGCCACTGAATTACAAATATTTTCTTCACACTGTTTAAGGTTGAGAAATTTTTTGTCTGCGCTTTCAATAACGCTAACTAATTCGTCAAGCTTTGAGCAATCATTTTCATCATAAATTTCCAAATCAGCAATAAGTGAACTAAATTGAGCAATTTTACTCAATCTATTCATCACCTTCAGTACATCCTTTAAATTTTGATTACTCAGCTGAGATCTCAATTTCTGTTCTTTCTTAATTATTTCTTGTTTTATGTCGTCTTCTATCATTTTTATTTCCGCCAATCTTAGGTTCTTTTCATTCACATTGTTTTTCCGAATTTGGATTTCTTCAATCACCTTCAATAAATCTTTTAACGATTCTGGATAGCGTTTTACTTGATATGATATAGCTCGTAAAAGAGTATTTAGATGATTTAATGCTCCGTTTTTAACACGGATTATTTCGCTTTCGAAAAGTTGGAGAATGGAAGTGATATTCGGAACTTTCTTTGATGATATTTCTGTTTCATTCAAAGCTAATAAATCTACCTTTGATGCCACTTTTTCAATTGCCAGACCAATCGCTGCTCCAACTGCACACAGAAATGTTATTACCTTAGCAATAATGTCGAAACAATATAGGACTTGTTTCTGTGCCAGAGAATCTTCAAGCTTCTGTTTCATCAAAATCAATTTATCTTTTTCTTTCTTGGCATCTTTTTGCAGTTTTATTGTTTCTATGATCAAACACTTTATATCTTTATCAACTTGCCTTTGTATCGCATTCAATTCAGGTAGAATGTGCTTCAAAATAAAGTTATTAACTTCTTCTACTCTTTTATTTACGTCATAGTTATAATATTCTTTGCATTTACTAATAAGAGATTTGCTCTGCATATACAAGTCTTTTAACATTTCTATGTCTGTTTTTATCATATCCAAATGTCTTCCTATGTCAACGATTAAATTTGCCTGAGATTCATCTCTCAGAATCGAAATCTTACTCAAGATGGCCGTACATAAATATTTAAGAACTTTCATGTGATCATCATCTGGATTTTCCGTTAATTTCGCATGAATAGATATCTTACTTAACATTGACTGATATATAGGGATAAGATACGACTGTTTCAAGGAGGAACTATCATTTTCTTGTTCTATTTCTTGAAATTCTTCGATTAATCCAACAGTATTGTAAATACTTATAATGCCATTGTTATCGTTAAGCTTTTTATAAAATGAAAGAAGAGAAAATCTTTTAAATGAATGCTTCAGTTGTTCTGCTAAGTATTTTGTATACTTATTAATAATTTTAAATGGCTCAGATATATTATTTGCTAATTGTGAAAACCGCAATCCTTTTATGTTAGCTCCATCAGTATCGTCTCTTTCTGAATCGACGCGATCATAATTCAATATACATTCCTCAAGATTCCAGGTTTTGTTTGATTTTGCCCCAGAGATCGTAAAGAAAGTCGTTGATCTATGTTTCTGACCTTGAACAATGACTTGATTTCCACTTTCTCCACTCTTTCTACCATCACCATTCTGACCAGAGCTCATATTTCCTCCTTCGACTGTAATAGTTAACTGTGCACCATTAATGAACGTTTCTCCGATTCCGAAAAAAATCCTTCCAGATTTTTCTGTTAATCCAAGTTCTCTGGCTCTTCCTGTGCCATCTAAGCAAATTTTCCTTTTGCCAATAATTTCCCATTTGGGAGCTATGATTATCACGTTTAAACTAGGAAGCTTTAAGTCTTCATCAATATATACCGTATTTAAAGCAAAGATGTATACTGATTTGAATTGTCCCAATTTCGTAAGAGATGAAAATGTTAAGATATCATTTATGAAATTTGTTATTTTTATGAAATTTGATATTCTTATGTAATCACCTGTTATAAAAATTGAAGAATTCGTGGAATCCATTATCACTTTTTCGTTCAATGCCAAATTCAGCATTCGATTTAATTCTTCTATTCGATCTTCAGTTAACTCAATATTCTTAATAATTTCGAGCTCTGAAACGTTATTTTGCGATATATTTTGTAAAAATTGCTGAAAATTTGTTTCTGTTATCGAAATTTCAGAAGCTGCTTCAGCGTTTTCCCAATTTTCATTGTCGTCGACAGTATATTTCTCCTTTTCTTTTTGTATTTCATATTCTGAAAAAGTATGATACAAGGAAGTTAAGAAATTGTACCAAACTTTATGTTCATTAAGTTGATCAATTAGATTTTCAAACGGCTGAAACCACGCTGATGATACAAATATACAATTCGTTTTACAAAATATCTGCAAAGAGTTTAAACAGTTCTCCAGTTTAATAATGTGCATAGCAGCCTCATTAGGAACATTAATCATGATACGGCATGTAACATCACGAATTAATTTTAAGAATTCCTTTGCGTTTGTAACATTCTTACCTTTTTCAACCAACCACAGTATTGAGTCTCTAAAGTCATTCAACTTATCATGGATATCCTGAAGATCTAGAATTTTTATTTTTCCATCTAATTGATTTTGTAAATCTTTAGCAATCATATCAAAACAAGATAATACATGTTTGCGGATTTTAGGACCTAAATCATCAATATCTTCCTGAAGCTTCTTTTGAACATCAAATATAGAATCTAGAACCTTTCTGAAAAGTTCATCCCAAGATCTAGTATTCAACTTCTCTTCGCTCACCACTTGAAGAAAATCGAAATATTTTCCTTGATTTTCAATGTTTGAGATCTCAGTTTTGAAGTCACCGATCTCTGAATCAACGATAAAACTTTTTATCCTTTGGGCTAAATCGTACCGACTCTGCACGCTTTCGACATCTTTGATTACATATGAAAGGTTTTTTATGCCTCTTCTAAGACAGCAAGATAACTTTTCAATACGTAAATCATCAGCTTCAAGAAGCGAATCAACATAGCCAATTAATAATATCTGTTTTCGTACCTCGTATGTTAAAGTGCTATAATATTTCCCAAGTTCTTCAGTAATATAACCTAAGCTTTGCCAAACATTTTTATTGATTTCTTCTACTATACGAGCAATAATATTCTTGGATTTTAAAGATATGGTATAGCTAAAGTCGTCATCAACCTTTTCAGAAAATGTCAGATTTTGGTAAATAATTCTCTTTATATTCTCCTTACATTTCAGCAACAATGGAATTTTACTGAGAGGTCCTGATTTATCAGGTCTTCTGAAAATCCCAATATTTGCATACTGCTCCCCATCTTTTTTTAGAAAATACGAAATGAATTTGATAGCGGCTTCATAAAATTGTCTTTCCTGGGAGCCCTGAACTTGTGCTTCTAATTCCAGCCTAACTTTTTTCAAAAAATCAGCAATACCTGCGATGATTGCATTATCCTCAACCAAACATGTTCCTCTGTTTATATAGGAGTTGTCTACTTTGGTAACGACAAGAGCAAAGCTATTTTTCAGTTTTTCTATGTTTTTGATAAATTCCGTTGCTTGTTTCAATAATTGCATGAAGCTGCGTCTATCGACTCCTATTCTAACCCACGGATAATTAATAATGAAAATTATTTTAACGCTATCAGCAAAGTCCACTATCTTCTTTATGAAATGCGTTGTTGCTATGTCATATTTAGTGTTTCTAGTATCGTTAAAGCCAGGGCAATCATAATAAGGAACATTAGTTTCCTTATCTACAACAAGCAAAGGATAAACAGTGTCTGAAATTGTTATTGAACTGGGCGTTCCATCGATGTCTTCAATTGTGTATTCACCGGTGTTTGCTGTCGTTTCTATAGCCGTTAATTTTGTATCGTCCCCTGCAATCCATTTAGTGAAAGTCGTCTTGCCATTTCCAGTGTCTCCTACAACTAAAACTATCTTCTTAAATTGGTCCTGCAAAGTAATCTTTTCTTCACCATTTTTCAAAAGTTCTAATGTTTTTTTCATTAAACTTTCCTCGTTTTCATCTGAAGGTGACCATTCATTGACAGTCGCCATTTTCAGCGTTCTGAAAATATGCTCAGCAAAATAAAATAGCTCTTTTGTTGCCTACAATATGTGTGCTCCTCCTTTCATTCCAGGAACTAGTTGGATTACACCTAAAAATAGAAAAATATATTTTTTTTCCTTTAATTTTCATTTTTTAAAAATTAAATCAGTTTATTCTTCCTTCGATTTCTTTGTAAATATATTCAATTTGTTAATTCTTTGGAATTCACTTATTTTTTATTACAAAATCGATATAGAAAAATGTTAGTTTTAGTAAAGTAATTTATGCGCAAAATTTATTTAAAAAAATAGTTTCCATACACAATAAAGAAAATATTTGGTCTAAAAATTGCATCTTTATAAATATGAAACATCTCATGATAAACATAAGTGTGTAATTAGTTGGCAAGTTTCAGTCTTAAGATCATAAACGGAATGAAGTCTTTAATATTTTCTCATGGTCTCAGAGCAGATCAAGTATTTTTTAACAAAATTTCAAATAATAATTTTTAATTCTATATTTTGCATATGAGTATGGTCCTGGAATTTATACTGACTCTCTTACAGTTTTTTTCTGTTGGAGCATATTGGGTAATGGATTAATGGACCATGGATCCATAATTGAATGAAGTCTCTGATATGTTCCCATGGCCTCTGAGCAGATCAAATATTTTTTCCAATATTCTAATGATTTTTAATTCTATATTTTATATAGGAATCTGGTCCTGAAATATATACTGACTCTCTCACAGTTCCAAAACTGGATTCCAACTCTAATTGTCTCTCTTCACCTGTGCCTCTGAGTAGCCAGATCTCAGGAATAATAGCAGGTTTCCGGTCCAGTGTAATGATGGTTGGTTTCAAAACTGGAACCTAATAGGCTCACAGGTCCGTGGGAACGGTAAGCGGCTTGGAACAGCGTCCCGGTCCCCGCTGTGGGCTGATTCATTAGTGGGTGAGCTGTCGGGGCGCTTTGGGTGAATCACCTCACCGCTAGCAGGTGGTTCGAAGGGTCGACCTTGGGCACTCGGTTGGTCCCAGTGTGTGATGACAAGTTAAATTTGGACTTAGCAGCTTCCTTTGCGGGATCTCTTATTGATCCGAAACATCACAACGTTGCCGTTGCCGTTGCCGTCTTATTGATCCGGGTCTGTCAGAGAATAATGACTTCGGGTCTGAAAGCTTCGGTTCATAGGACCCCTAGGGGTGTTTTTCTCTAGTGGACTTTAACGGCTGATTCCGTCTGTCCCTTGACGGAAGATGAGACATCGTGGCTTGTGATTTTACAGTTACGGTGGGCCCTCCGGTTTTGCTGTATAAATTTGGGAGACCGGGGTTGTTCCCATTCTATCTATGGTAATTACATATTAATATATGGAAGTCGTAGCAAACTTCAAAATACATGATAATTATTCCTGCAGGCCAAGCATCAACTTCTGAATATTAATAAGCACGTGGGAATATTTTGAATCTAAAATTATTCGCAATATACGTTATTTTATTGTTTCTGTTATTGTTACATTATTTTAGTGTTTGTATTCATGTCTTTATTATGTAAACAGTTTTTTTTTATAAGGAAAGTTGTATATTTATGTACAAATGCAACTTTCGACAAGAATCCATTAAATACATTTGAACATAGCTTACAAACAGTCCATTCTCCTATACAATTCTTTTTTCTTTTGCTGGATTATTGAAATTATATACTCAGTAAATTGTTTATTCAAAGCAGCAGGCACAGTTAATTCTTGTGAACAGTTTTTGCAATTTACTGTATCTCTTTGTACATAATACTTGCTATTAGAATTAAATCATCTTGAATTTCTATTTATCATTTTTATTATCGGTTATAGGCCGGGATAACCTGGTTGGTAGAGCGTCAGATTCGCCTCCCTTAGGTTGCGAGTTCGAACCCCGCCGGCCGATGATTCCCCGCGTGCTTGGTGGCTGACGCGCGTTAAGTCTGTCGTGGTCACAAAGTCCTCCATGTCGAGAGTAATACCACTGGGGGTACTGGATCTGGGGTGATCATTCTCTGATTCAGGTCTAAATTACGATCTGTGAGTAAATGATATGTGTGAATGAAGTCCGCCCCGTAAAAAGGGTTGTGACGTATGTGTAGCTAAGTCGTTCTCTTGGCCCTAGATGGCGCTACTATAGAAACAAGAGGCGCTCCCCCTCAGGCTAAAATCGTCTGTCTTCGAACAGCGGGCTTGTCCATGGCTCCTTAAGAAACAACAACATTAACTGTTATAAAAAATATACTATTGCATTTAGTATTTCTCGAAATAGATGCATAGCCACGAGCAAATGTAGCTTTTTCCAACTAGGAAACAGATGATTCGAAACTCCCTTCTGGTCGTTTAAAAAGGTGTGTTTCTTCTAGAACTAATCTGGATATGACAAATATTTTTACCGGCATAATTCACTGAGCAGTGTTCCAGTATTGCATGGTGGCCGTTGAATAAACCTTGCTCAAATTTTTGATCAATATGACAATAATGTTTCCCATCAACATAAATTTATGAGTTGGCAAGTCAAAGTGATTTTCGAAATAGCTACATAGCCATGAGCAAATGTAGCATTTTCCTACTATAAAGCAGCTGACTGGAAACTCTCTTTTGGTCCTTTAAAAAGGAGTGTTTGGTCATGAACTGATCGCGGTATGACAAACATTTTTATCATTATAATTAATTGCGCAGTGCTCCAGTATTCATGGATATGCATGAGGACCATTGAATAAACCCTGCTCAAATATTTTATCAATATAGCAATAGAGTTTTCCATCAAAATAAATTTAGAAATTAGCAAGTCTAACGAGTTAAAATTATTTATGACTTCTAGAAGACATAATTAATTGTTAATTCTCACGTAAGATTCCAAGTAATCGTAATGACAACAAAATTTACAATGTCTTTTAAGAGTTTTTTTAATGTGCATGTCGAAGTCTCTTTTTGTTTTCTAGGTAGTCTTTCTTTTTCTGACAAAATATGACTTTGCTTACAAAAAAGCTAATTCTACTACTGTTTTAATTTTTTTCCATTAGCTTAAAATTTGAAAGAACAATGAATTTAGATTGATTCTGTTACATTAGAAGTGAGTAGAATTTCCTGTCCATTAACAACAACCTACTTTGGAAGAATGCAAATATGCAAAGAGGAGTTCTATTTCGCGCTGATTTTTTTCTTTGTTTTATTTATTTCTCATGTACATGGTATAGAGAAAGTATAGTAATCTTCAAAAAATTCAAATTTTGACGTATCTCCATGTTTTAGACCTTCCTGAGTTCGAAATACACATTTGCGAAAAATTTCCGCCTTGTTTGTTTGTCTATCTGTCTGTGACATATATAACACAAAACCACTTTGAGATATACACTTGAAAATTGGTATACGGTTTTCATACAAACTTTGTAAACTCCTATCAAATTTTGAGTTAAATATGTTCAGTAGAAATCCATCTAACCTGCAATTTGAATATAAGTTAAATTATATCTACAAAAGGAAAAGAACTAGATAGATAAGATTCGGTACACAGATTTAACATCAATAGTTCAGATACCTGTTAAAGATTGAGACAAAACCAACAAAGCGTTGATTGCTTATTGGTCTGTATTTTCAGAAACATTTTAATGCGATATTTAAAAAACGCAATGACTTAAATATATCAAATTCTTCATGGGAGTTTCTGATTACAAGTGTAGTTTTGTGTCAAATCTTTATTTCAATCGATTGAAAAAAAACGTGTATAAAGTTAAAATTCGATTTTTCAATCCTATTAACCACATCCAATGATTAATCGCCAAAAAAAAAACCTAGCCAAGGATGACATGATAGATTCTGTAAAAAATCCTAAATACATGTCAAATTTAGCTAATAACTACCATGCAAGTTTATTGGAGAGTATGCGAGAAAGTTTTGTGGTGACAACTCCCGTAGCGAGAGGAGATTATATTACTCATTAGATAGTCACATCGCTTCAACGCACAGGCCCGAGGTTCAGTGGATCGATAAACTAAGGACCAAGCATGCTTGAGACCTAAGCATTGGGGGTTCCGCGTTAGGCTGACCACCTAACCGGGACATATACCTTGCATCACGGGACACTCGGTCAGCAAGCAGATATAGGCACTGTAGGCATTGGCCCACATGGGCTGTCGTGCCACTGAGTTCAATTTAGATCATCACGAAAAAAAATCCATTGAAGTTTTTTAATCTTGCTTGTCAGAAAAAATTTTGATTGAATATCGGTGGAGTACGAAAATTAAGATTTCTACACGTAAACTCGGAGCACATAATAATTAATATTCATCAATTTTGAAATTAAAAAAAAAATTATACATACCTCATAGAAGAATTCTTCTTTGGGATAATTTTTATTTCAATATTTTAAGTTTCAGTTGAAAACGCGTGCAATCATGAAACTTCCTAAAAGAGGAAAATTCAGATTCAGTCTATGCAATACAGACTTCCTTAATTTCATAAATGAAAATTCCCTAATTCTATTAGACATAATAAATACTCATTTTTCCAAAATTTCCCCTCTCGGTTTGAGAATAAACAAATTATGTTTAAGGCAACTGATATACAAGCAAACCAAGAACAAATTATTCTCTTATTGTACTTCCTTCAAGGATAAATAAGGATAACAGGAAAAAGACCTTTTGTTTATTTTCCGATATAAATTATTCGAAATTATTCATATTTTAAACTTTTGCATTTTTAAAAAATCAATAATATTTATCATATAATTAAATTAATAACACGATTTCCTTTTATTTTCCCCCACCAAGTAATACATTTGCTTGTCTTATAATATGATTCAAAATTCAAATTACAAACACAGTAGCAACGAAATTTTGTAAAATATTTAATCAATTCTGGACAATATAGTGGTGACTTTCTGACACCGAATGACGTATCAATAATATTGTAAAATACTCAAGCTGGACTGAAATCATTGACAGCATTGTTATGCAGTACAATTCTTTAGTATTGTACTTTAAATTGCGATAGCAAAAACTATGGGATAACAATATGCAAATATATAGATATCAGTAATATGGCTCACAAAATATATAAATAGTTAGTGCATTGGCAGATCTTTCATTTGTATTCAAGTGATTAACGTGAAAAGGTTTCTGACGTGATTATGGCAGCAAGACGGGAATTGATAAATTTGGACTCCATAATGGAAGTTGGAGCTAAAAGTATGGAACATTCTATTTCGGAAATCGTTAAGGAATGCAGCAATCAGATATTTACAGTGTCGAGTGTGATTAATGAATTTCAGAAATTTCTGGCATAATTTACCACCATGGACAACGCAGTGGCCGACCGCCTACACTTAATCACCAAGACCAGCGACATTTTCGTAGAATTGTCAGTGTTAACAGACAAACAGTACTACGTGATATAACAGAGGGAATCAATGTGGGATGTAGGACGGACGTGTCTATTACAATGTGCCAAAATGTGGCTTTAATAGGCTATAGCAACAGAAAATCAACACAAATGCATTTACTAACAGCTCAATATCACTTGCAGCTTCTCCCTAGGCTCATAACCAGAATCGATTGGACCCAAGACAACTGAAAAACCTGGCTTGGGCACATAAGTTACGATTTTAGTTAGTAAGAGCTAATAGTAGAGTTTGACTCTAGCACAGACCCTATAAAGCCACGGAAGTAAACTGCTAACAAGACACTACGCAAGCTAATAGGTGCTCCATAATGGTGTGTTCTGTTTTTACATAGGCTAGGCTAAGTCTTGTGGCTCAACTCAACTGATAATTGACTGAAAATGGTAATATAAAATTACGCGGATACCATTTGCAGCCATTTATGGACTTCATGTACCCAAACAGCGATGAAATTTGAATGAACGACAATAATGCGCCATTTCACCGGCCCACAACTGTTCATGACAGATTTGAAGAACATTCTGGACAATTCCATCAAATAATTTGGCCACTTAGATAACATAAAATGAATCCCATTGAACATCTATGGCGCATAATCGGAAGATCATTTTTTGCACAAAACACTGCACCAGCAACACTTCCGAAATTACGGACGTCTATAGAGGCAGCATGACTGAGTATTTCTGCAGAGAACTGCACCAGCAACACTTCCGAAATTACGGACGTCTATAGAGGCAGCATGACTGAGTATTTCTGCAGAGAACTTCCAACGACTTGTTGAGTCCACATCAAGTTGTTTCATTTCGATGGGCAAAAGGAAGTTCAATATGCTATTAGGAAGTATCTCATAAGTTTGTCCCTCAGTGTAAAAGTAAATATATTAGTTTTAGCTTAATAATTCATTTTATTTGTGATATTATTTTAAATAATTCAATGCAACATTTCTCATTTGAAGAGACAAATGGAAAACAATATACATATTCTACACAACAGCGAGGTCTGATTCTAAATTTAGTTTAGAAAAGTTATCTATTTTGTCCTCCAATCCAACTGATTAATGTTCTAATTTGCTTTTCTTGTTCTAGAATACATTTAGTAGTCTAGAACAAGAAAAATCATTCTGTTTAACAAAATATCAAGAGCTATAACGCATAATTAGATCTATTAGGAGCATTTTGCAGCAAATTCTATTTTATCTTTTTCTTAATACTCAAATTTTAGTGTTTATAAACTAAATCAAATCTAAGAAACTATAAATGATTTCCGAAAGATAATAATTTTCTAATTTTCTAAAAGTTCACAATTTTAAACGGAATTACTTTTGTGAAGCTGACTGCACTAAACAATTCTTATACCAAAATTTTGTTATGAGTGAAAATCTCTCTTCCTTCGACTTCAAAATTTAATATTTAAATTCTGAAAGGCAAATTGAAAAGATTAAGCTAATTAAAATAACAATTTAGAATTGTTTTTATGGAATTCAAACCTCCTTTACCATAATCTAATACTACCGTTCAAGATCTTGTTAGTCGAGTGGTCAAGGCGGCGATTTCTCGGATATAAATTTCTGGACTCGAGCTTCAACTGCCTTTCTATATGGGTTAAAAAACGACAGTAAAATAAATTATTAGTAGCATATATCTGTACTTATAATATATATAAATGTGTATTTATGCTATATAACCTGGAGCGCTTAATTTACCGAGTTGGGAATATATGTTACTGGCAAAGTATGAAACGCCGGCATTCTATAGAATGCATGGCATTTTTAGGCAAAGTATGAAGTATGAGAATTATTACATTCTTTCCCTATGCACTGTTTATAATACTTGGCATTCTATAGAGTGAAAAATGCTATTTAGGCAAAGTAATAAAAAAGGTCCAGATAAGGCTATTATATAAACGACGTGCATTCCTCAAAAATACAAACTGTATTCTGAAAAAATAATGAGAATGCCATTAAAATAAAAATAAGCAAAGAAAATTGAAAGCTGTACAGAACCAAATTTAAGCTTTTCTTATTAAAGGAAATAAAATGTTCACATAACAAATAAGAAATTATAATTAACTACTTGTTGCTATATGGTACGCTTAAGTGGCATTTACAATTGAATTTCATTACATTTTTTAAGCAAAGACATTTCATATTTTGGCTCCTTACTTTACATATACATTTGACGAATCCTTGGTCGCTTTCACAATTGCAAATGACCGGAGAGGAATTTCGCGGTCAGAAATATCCTCAACTCAAAGCAAGTTCTTAAGGCATAAAGTGGCATGATGGAATATACTTGATTATACTTGAATATACTTGAATATACTTGATTGAAGTTCCCAGTCCATATATACCATTATCTATCACATTCATTACAAATGCCAATATATTGCATGAATCAGAGATGTATTTCAGACTTTGCCGTTTCTCATTCGGCATTCTATAGAATGTCTGTGTGAAATATAAATCGTTTCATACAATGCCGGCTAGCTTTAAGCATTATATACAAAGCCAGGCATTTTATAGAATACCGGATTTCATACTTTCCCGGTAATTTATCTTTATTTTTTAGAAAGTGGGAATGTGCACTTCGGAGAGATTTTTTTTAAATGTTAATTAAATACAAATTCAATGAAACATTTGCATTTTCCCGCGACATCTTCTGAAAATCTTTCAACATAAAAAAAATGATCTTTGAATCATCTTAAAATTCAAAAAAGTAACCTCTTAAAGATACTTGTGGCAACTTGGATCACTGTAATCCCTAAAAGGGGGAAATCTAGCATGCATCTTCCCTATTCGATAGGGAATTCATTCAGTTTGGACAAAAGCATGGCTGAATGACTTTGGAATCGGTACATTTGCCTGTAATAATAATTTAAATGATTCCGGAATTTCTATCTATATACTAATCCTGTTCTTTAATATCCATAAAATGTGAGTGAAATTATAAAGAACTAAAATGCAAAAGGACTGTTTATTTGGAATACGCAGTAGCATAAGTATATATATTGACATATATTGACGCAGTATATATGTATATTTGACACAACACCTTTTATTTTGTCATAAAAATATTTTAATTTTTAATCAGTTTTTAGAAAAGTATTTTAAGTATATTTATAAAAAATACATTTCAAATAAAATAAAATTTAAACTGCACGAACATATTTCCGGCACACGAGAAAAATTAGCTTTTATCAACGTGTTGCAATCACTTTGGCAAAATTAAAAGTTTAAGTTGACTCTAGACAAACTGTACTTAGAAAGCTTTGATTTTCAGGACATGTCTATGTACGAAATGAAATAAATATGTAGCATGAAATTTTTGTGAAAAATAAGAGCAAGAAAGAGTCCTTTCTATTACTTTTTTTAAAAATATGTATTATTAATTCAATGATTATGCATTATTTAGACAAACATTATATCTACTTCTATGATAACTTCTCTAAATGAAGCTTAATTGCTAATTTCTGAATCGTTAAATAAGACATATACAAATAATTAGATAAATTGAGGAAAAGATCATTTTCATACTTTCAGGCAATAGATATTTTGATGAATTACGAATTTTAAATTTTTATACAGCGCTTCAGTAAAATGAGGCATATTTAAAAAATGTTCTAGAAATTCTAATATTTTATTTAAAAATCTACCACGTTTTTGCGATTAAAATTGACTGTTTTCTGAAAATTTCAATATCGCTATTTCATAAAAATGTGAATTTTTAGACCACTCCATTGAATGTGTCTGGAGTTACTCCATGACTGGTTAGTCTAAAGTAATGGAATAATCGATTGTCCTACAATAATATTTTTCACAATATAATCATATTGGTAGTAAAATAATGGATAAAGTCTTTTGATTTAAGTGTCAAGAATATTTTACTAAATATGATCCATATGACCAAACGGTTGTTAAAATTTCAAAACTTTCCAAGGGTGAATTTTTTGATTAAAACAAATTAAAATTATTATATACGACATTTAAATCTTTTTGAATTTAAAACTGCAAACTAATTTGTCAAATAAATGAGAATTTTTTTTTCTTATTCTAAATTGACCTACCCTTTGAGATGTTATACAATATATAGTAGCCATGAAACGACAATGCTTAATGATTCTCTTTCTGTTCTCATATGTAAAAAATAATATGTTTGATTTCAACAAAATTTATGTATTATATAAATTACATATGAAATTACTACATACTATAAATTGTATTAATACTGCAGAAGATAGTGGCCTTTAATTCATTTGTATTGAACCACTTTGTTATTTCAAAGTTGTACGGGAATTATTTAAATACTTTAGTAACATATTTAAAAACAGTTTCATCAGCAAAACTGCTTAATCATCTGAGAAGAGGTAAGACATGATTTTGAAAATCTTGGGGAAATCTGCTGTGAATATTCAAAACAGCTGAAAGCTGAAGATGCTACCTTGAGACTTTTCAGCTTTAATTCCAGAGTTCGGGAGTTTTCTGTGAATGAGGTGCTTGAAAGTTATACTTTCAAGGAAGCTTATATGTACACTGATTAAATATTTCATGAGGTTCAAAAGGATTAGTTTGGAGATTGCCCCCCCCATGCAGTATCATTCAAAATACTAACTGGCTATCCAGAATGACTTCTGCACAAAATCTTACTTTCATTTTTTCTGGGTGATCTTTTTTGACACCTAACCCCCATTTTTTTCTGGGTGCCACCTGTCATCAACCATTTTTTCTGGGTGATGACACTTAGAATTTTGTGCACACTTGAATTCTGCCTTGCAGAATTCAAGTGTGCACAAATTTCTAAACTAAAGTCAAATTGTTAATTAGGTATTACGTTGTTATCGTAGCAGAACTTTCTTTTCTGGAAACTTTTTCATAAAATTTTTGCAACGATAGATTCCAGTGAAACAGATAGCCAAACGCAACTAGTTGATTAACCCTTTGCTCTCGGAAAAGTAATTCGATGCATTATTGTTCACTTAATACATGGACTTGTTTATTACACCAAAAAATAGATACATGCAACTGTTTTAAGTTGAACTTCCTTGAAAAATGTGTCCACATCTTTTTATCATTCTGTAGATATTTTTAACAATTAAAATTTCAAAAAATAAATAAATAAATAAATTGTCAAAATGATGCAACGTCTTGAATGGTGTTTCAGAGAAGACATTCGAGTGTGAAGGGTTACAAATTGCTTTTCTCCAGCCCTTCATATCACCGAATATATTACACAAATAGTATGCACAATTAATATATGTATTTGAGTAAGCTGTAGTTTTACTAGATGCTTCTTAGCTTCATTTTTTTAGGGTTAGAGGTAAGTATAGTTTTTGTAGGGGAGGAAAGGGTCTTTTCAGGGATAGAATTTTTAGAGACACCTAGGAAAATCCGGAATCGTCTCAAAACTGCTTAGGCGTTTTATTACTTTATGACAGATTTAAAGCAGAAATGAGCAACTAATTATCACAATGAATTATATCCCTTATATTAATGCCAGTCATTGAAATGCTATTTTTATTCGTTTAATCATTGTATTAATTCTGTTATATGTGATGAAACTGCTTAGGCGTTTTCTGTATTATTTCTTGACAGATCAAAAACAGATACCAACAATGGGTTGTCACAATGAATTATATCGCATATATTAATGCAAAATATTTAAATACTATTTTTTTATTCGTGTAAACGTTGTATTAATTCTATTATATGTGATGAAACAGCTGAGGCGTTTTTTTTTTATTATTTTATGGCATATTAAAAGAAGATACGAGTAATGAATTATATAACATACTTTAATGCGATATATTTAAATAATATTTTTTATCCGTGTGAACGTTGTATTAATTCTATTACATGTGATGAATAAAGAATAATATAGAAAATTCTAAATAGATTAATAAATCCATTGATTATGCTAATCTAATCATTTGACACGCTAGATAATCTAGATCTTTATCATTATTAAACAGAAAGAGTAAAGACATTTTCGCGTATGTACGGAGTCAAGAAGAGTACAGCAGTAAGAGGAGTGAGGTTAAAATAAGATAGACTAATCAGGGATACAAAATTAATAATATAGTTTATTACAAAATTAATAATATATAGTTTAGGAATGACATGTTTCAGAAATATATTGTTATTTTTTACTTTCAAACATTTTACCCTTAAATGCATAGTGTTTTAGATTGGCATTGTTTGTTTAAAACCTCATCTCTATATGTAGCAACTTTTTCATGGTGTTTTATTATTTTATTTTACTATACCAAAACTATTTTATATTTACCGAACGCAGTTTGAATCTTTGACAGTTTATTTATTTTATTTATCTTTTCTTATTTCATTGCTGGCGCGCTATCTGAGTAGAATTTCATTTCGGCCCGTGTTACGAATTGCGATTATTTATAAAAAAAAAAATGTAATAAAAACAGACAGGAAAAATTGTTTTTGTATAGAATCAAGGTAAAAGTAACGAATAATATCTATATTTTTGTATATACTGATAAATTTATGCACGAAAAATGTAACTTTTTTTGTGTTGTAAAAAAATATCTACAAAATCGGTTCTGAATAAGTTCACTAAACCTTGAGTGTCTTCTCATGCTTTGCCGTCTGTGGATGTAAGAAAAGGCGGCATTCATCACTGGCGTACATTTTCAAACAGATTCAGGTGTAAAATTTCACTATGTAAGTATACTACACAGTGGTCATGCAGCAAATGCAACGTTCCTTTATGTTTAAATGCTAAAAAAAAATTGTATCATCACTTTTCAAGTTTTGTAATGTAATGAGAGGTATTATTTATGTTTGAAATATTATATTATTGCACACAATAGATTTGTAGAATTCAAGGTGCGATTGTTCATAATGTACAAATAAATCAAGTTTTATTTTTTGAAAATTAAAAAAAAAAATATGTAAAGGGTTTTTACTACACTTTTTTCATGGTTGATTCTAAATTTTATTTATTAAAAATAAAAATGCATGCGTTTAAGGATTAAGATTAATAATATTAATTTCATTTGATGTGTGAAAATGTTATTTATTAATTTTAGCCTAAAAGTAGTTGGAAGAAAATAAATTATTTAAAACATATATTTCTATTTCTTGTTTCAGAATATAATAACTTAGAAAAATAAAACTATTTTAGATAAACTTTATCATTAATTATTTTTAGAAAATTGTTCCTTATCTTGGTTTAAACTGATTATCCGATCTTCATCATTTGTTTAGAAAATTATCTTAATATTCATTTACGATTCTTGTAATAAATCATTGCAATCATTAAAATTCTTGTAATAAATTTGCAATCTTCATTGCATATTAGATACACGATTACAACTATTGTTTTAGAAGATTATTGTTTATTTCCGAATAAAAGTTGCCAAATCATTTCTTGCCACAACAATTCATTTCAATCAATTACTTTAATTCGGATTATCAATTAGTTTAACTAACAAAGATAAATTCATTTTAGATGCAATTTTCTTTAATTTCAAAGCAAATTATTGTTTATTTTCTTTATAAATCCTTTGAGCAAAAACAAATTTATTTTAATCAGGCTAATTTTTTTCAAGATTATGGATAATTTGCTTAACATTGGCTTATTATGACTAACACTGTCAATTTAAATAAAAAAAATAATTGATAATTATGATAACTCGCTTCTGAAACCATTGAATATTCTGATGTCTTTGATAAACATTGAAACAGAAAATTCTCATTCATTTAGAATTCTTGTTAATAAATCATTGCAATCATTACAATTCTTGTAATAAATGTGCTATCTTCCTTGCATATTAGATGCACAATTACAACTATTTATTTTTATAAGATTATTATTAATTTCAGAATAAAAGTTGCCAAATCATTTTTTTCCACATCAATTCACTTCAATCAATTACTTTAATTCGGATTTGAAACAAAATAAACAATGTTAAATTCATTTTAGATGGACTTTAATTTAATTTCTAACAGATTGATGTTCATTTTCGTTATAAATTCTTTAAGCAAAAATAAATTTACTTTAGTCACTCACTTTAATTTTTTTGAAGATTATTGCTAATTGGCTTAATATTGGTTTATTATGGCTAACACTGCGAATTTAAATAAAAAATAATTGAAAATTATGATAACTTAATGGCTTCAGAAGACTATTGTTAACTTTGTTATAAAATAAATTTATTTTAAATTACAAAATCATCTTTTCAATCATTTACTTTAGATGGTTAAATATAATTTGGATTTGAAACAAACCTAAACAAAGTTAAATTAATTTCAGACGAAATTTTCTTTAATTTCTTCGCAGATTATTGTTATAAATTCTTTGAGCATAAATAAATTTGTTCTAATCACTCACTTTTTTTTAAGATTATCGCTAACATTGACTTTAGTCAATTTAAATGAAAAATAATTGATAATTATGGTAACTTACTTCTGAATCCTCTGAATATTCTTATGTCTTTGGTAAACTTAGGGGATCTATATGACTCAGGAGCACAAACAAACTGAACCTGACCGAAACAAAACACATTTGAGACTAGAAAGACCTGCATGCGCTCCTATCATTAAGTATTATTTTCTGGGAACTTATCAGTCAAATTCAGAAGATTGTATCTTATTGAAAGGTGACAGTGGGAAAATGAAACTAGATAATGAATGAATCAAGGTAATAAAAATCAGCTTTTTTAAATTTAATCGTTTTGGCCCTCAGGGGAACCCCCGGAGATTACATTTTTTCAAAAGAGGATTTATCCCTATTTGGTAGGTAAATTCCATTTTCACATTTAGAATTGTAGAAGCAATCATTTTTAAATGAGAGTGAAAAGTTTGATACCTTCAGAATGCATGCATAAATAATTCCGTAGGTAGAATAAATTAAAAATTTATGTTGCATTTAAGGTATCCGACTAAGTTCACTTATGTTGCATTTAAGGTATCCTACTAGATTCACTTATGTTGCATTTAAGGTATCCGACTAAGTTCACTTATGTTGCATTTAAGGTATCCTACTAGGTTCACTTATGTTGCATTTAAGGTATCCGACTAAGTTCACTTATGTTGCATTTAAGGTATCCGACTAGGTTCACTTATGTTGCATTTAAGGTATCCGACTAAGTTCACTTATGTTGCATTTAAGGTATCCGACTAGGTTCACTTATGTTGCATTTAAGGTATCCGACTAGGTTCACTGATGTTGCATTTAAGGTATCCAGATTAAGTTATCCGACTATGTAAAATGATTTTTCCAGAAAAATTGAACTTTTTTATGATCTGAAAATAAAGTCCATACTTCGTAGATTCTAAAACAGACTTTGTTTTTAATATATACAACATAGAACTATATATACAGTAGTTTCAATAATGCACAAATAAAAATAAAATCGAAAACTGGTATTTTTAATAGATTTTATTTTTACCTTAAAATTCTCCAAAATAATATTTGATACGTTTATATTAACTCTCTATCTACTCAGTCTTAGTTTTCTTACTTTTGGCATTTCTGTAAAAAAAGGCGTGGAAACTACATGTATTTCCAACGCATTTGGCTGAACTGATTTCAAAGTATAACATTTAAATGTATTTTCTGAAGAATGAACATTTCATTGTGGTGGATTCACGGAAAACATATCTCAGAATCAATTCAATAAAATTTCATGAAATTTGGTATGCTTTGTCCAAAACCTTTAAAGGTGTGATATATCTCGGAATTTAAGATAACTTCATTTAGACATGTTTCACAGACACTTTAAGCTCAAAGCATAGACAAATTTTGACACAAAAAAAAATTATTATTACTTCAAATATTCAAAAAAAAATTTATTTATTAAAATGATTTTTATCTTGTGGTCTGTTACATTTTATGTAATTTGAATTATATACAGGTGAAATAAGAATTAAAAATTTCCATTCTTTTTAAACTTACACTGTTTTTCATAAAATTGAAAATTTTGCTAAATTTTCATTAAATAAGCAGGTTTATTGTTATCATTTTTTTCAAAAACTGAAGGCAATGAGTGTATTTTATTTTTTTTTTTTCCTTCTAATAGTGACTTTTTAAGTCTGGTTTAGCTATTTGGTACAATAAAAAATATTCATGTATCAATTTTCTTTTATAATTCATATCCGAACCTAGTCGGTGGAACAACATTATTAGACTCGATAACAATCTTTAACATAATAATATTTAAAATTGAGACAAAATATTTTTATTAAATTTCGTCTGGTGTTACACATATTTAATATCGTCATGTTTTCCAATATTTTTATAAATAATCTATACTTATAATAAAGCTCAATGTGTGTGTGTGTGTGTGTGTGTGTGTGTGTGTGTGTGTGTGTGTGTGTGTGTGTGTGTGTGTGTGTGTGTGTGTGTGTGTGTTGGCGCTCTACAGGCCAGGTCATTTGACATACAGCTATCAAATTTGGTACATGTATACCTTAGAGGTCGGGAATGTGCACCTGGGGTCCCTTTTTTGAAATTTTAATTATTAATTAAAAACTAACTTTCCTGCCAAAAAAATCTTCCATTTTCCCCACCGCCAACTTTTCCGCCAAAAAAATCTTCCATTTTCCCCAACGCCAAATGAGTAAAGCTTCAATTCTTTTTTCTCCCAACAGTAATGAGGCTAGGGTTAACATTTTTCGGCGGATTATTTCAAACGATTCTGTTTATTTTCTTAATGTTTTATGCATTTAAAATTAAACATTGTTAATTAATCTATGTTTCAGATTCATTCTGAAGTACTTTTGAATTAAAATAACACAGAATAAAGGAAATTAAGAATGTATAATCTGCATAGCGTTACCCCAACTGGCGTAGAAAAATTCACGCATTTGCGTTACCGGAGCTGGCGAAGAAAATTCACGCATGCGCATTCTGATTGTTGCCATGACAACCGTTATCAACAGATGATTTAAATTATTTTTAGGTTAGCATGCTTTTGTAAGTAAATTGTATTTATGTTAGTTATATATTTTTTGTATATGCTTATAGTTTTAAGTACATCGTTTTTTAAGTAGATTTTTTTAACCTGTTTTTCAATTATTTAAATTATTTTTAGGTTAGTTGCATGCTTTTGTAATTAAATTGTATTTATGTTAATTATATATTTTTTTGTATATGCTTATAGTTTTAAGTACATCGTTTTTTAAGTAGTTTTTTAAACCTGTTTTCGACCGATTATTTTAAACGATTCATTTTATTTTCTTAATGTTTGATGCATTTAAAATTAAACATTGTTAATGAATCGATCTGTTCATGATGAATCTGAGAAAATTTTGTTGACAAATTCTTGAGATATTACATAACTTAAGAAAGATATTCTTTAGGGCCCATAAAGTTTAAACGCTCAGTGACTCTATTATCAGTAATCATATTATTAAAAAAAATGCTTTGCTTCAGTAAAAAATATTATTATATTAATTGCAGTTTAGTCATTTCCATTTTAATTTTAAGCATAAATTCTACCAGAACTAAGAGAAAATTAGAGAGATACATATTATATTATGGCTGAAGGACTTTATATTATTATGAGTGAATTACATGACTATCAAAATTTGAAGCTTTAAAATATTTGATGAAGAAGCTATTAAAGTAGGAATTACATAAAATATTTAATTATTAAAATTTTAAAGAGCATTAAGATTGGAAAACCTGCTGGTCGCCAAAGGTGGCTAGTATGAAATGTTTTTAACTATCCCCTATCTCTTACTTGGTTTGGATTGGAATTTCATTCCAAAGGAAATAAGCAACAACACATTAAGCTACTTACTTTGTAATAAAATTTTTAAGCATTTAAAATAAATACGATAATTAGATTTATTACTTAAAAACACATTGAATAATTAATTAATGAGTAACAGATTAATTCAATTTATATTTGATGAATTAATTTTATTTTTGAAATAGATATCAAACCAAATCCAAATATAATCTGATCGAGTATTACCAGAAGAAAAAGAAATTATTCTTTATACTTACCATGCAGTTTAGTATTTCTCGTTATTCAAAAAATAAGATTTTGAAATCCTCCAGCAGCCATTTAAAATTTTGTTTTGTTCTTTTAAATAAGTATTTGAAAATAATTCAACGTTTAAAATATTTTTACTTATTTCAAAAAAATATGTTAAAATTTATAGATGGCTTAAAAATCGTTTTCTCCGGGGGAAATTTCAACATTATCATGCCAAACTTAACATAAAATAACTTTTAATATTCTAAGGGAGATAACTGCGTAATTCGCAATTACAATTTAAATGTGAAGATTCTTTACATTTAAAAAATATCACGAGGAAGTATATAAAAACACCTAAAATTAAAGGTTACGAAATACTTTAAAATTTTTAATGAAAATTTGCTAAACTTCCCCAGAAAAGTTTATACTTTAAAATTTTTAACATTTCAAAATGGCTTTATAAAAAAATTTTAACTAATTGTTTATTTGCAAAAAGTCTATTGCACAAATTTAAGGAATCAATTTGTTTGGATATATTTTATATCGAATGCAGATGTTAATGTAAACTGACAGAATTATCCAATATTTATGTTTACCTAAATTGATACCATTTTTAAATGTTTAGATTTATTATTATTACTCTTGGTGAGCAATATTTTTGATAAAAATCGTACACTTTCTTTCTGGTAATAAAAGAATGTATAACATTTCATTCATCTAAAGTTTAGCGTTTTTAAATTCATCAATTGAAAAAACAATAATCCGGCAGATCGATTTCACATGCATGCATTTTGTCCAAAAAGAACTGATAGATATTTTAATTTTGTTATAAACACATCATGATAGCATATCAAATCTTTATGACAAAATAAAACTTGGTAGATCACATTCTAAATGAATTTATTTGATTTGAACGCATTAGAGCACTGCAGTTTAAAATAGAATTGTCGTTGCTTAATTAGCGTATAAAGTAAAAGAAGTCATATTACAGATTTTTAGATATAATGTTATTATTGTTGATTAAAAAAATTTGAATTCCAAAATTTTTTATTATTATAATTTTTATTTTCACATTATAAATCATATATCAAAAAAGTAGGAAGAAAAGAATTGGCAGTAAGTAAATGAAAAATGTGAAGTTTTAAATTTCTATAATATGTCGCATGTCAAATATATTATAAAAACGTCTTATTTTCAACAGTCAATTCAACAAGAATTTATGCATACAAGATTTTATTTAAATTACATTAAGATTCATTGTAAAGATAGTAGAGGGAAAAAAAATATCCACTCTATTCTTGATGTGCTAAATTTCCGAAATTGATTTATTATTAAGTTCTTGAAGGCAATATATTATTTTAATAATTTCAAAATATAAATATTTGAAAATCATGAAATTTTTGTTTTCGTCTTAGTGAAATCCTTAAGAATTAATTATTTTTTAAATCTATTTTTACATTCAGTCTTATTTATAATAATGCAATACAAAATATACAAAAAAGCAGATGTTCATTTAATTAAATGAGTTTACAAAAAAAAAAACCTTTAATAGAATATAAAAATTAATTAATGCCTCTAAAAACTGTGGAAATAACGAATAAAATACTAAAGGCATAATTAATTAAGTTAAAATAACGAATCAACAACAAATAATGAAAAAGAGCTCTTAAAATTTCTTTAAAATTTAAAATATATTAATATTTTAATTATCTTATTATAATAACACAAGTGCATTAAACTTTTATAAAGCTTTTTTGTCTTTCGCATCTCGGGCAAAAGAAATAATCTATTTCGCATACATTGATAAAAGGACGCATTAAAATAAATACTTTTTTAATTTAAATTTAAAATAAATACTAAAATAAATATTTTTAATAAAAATACTTTATTAAAAATTTACTAAAAATACTTTAATAAAATACGTTACTAATAATACTAACTAATACTTTACTAAATTAATACTTTACTAATGCTTTACTGAAAATACTTTACATTAGTAAAGTATTTTACATTAGTAAAATAATTACTGAAAATACTTTAATAAAAAGTTAAAATAAATACTTCTTTAATATCAAATTTTAAAAAAGTTCATTTTCGATGCTTAGATTGTAACCTAAGCATCGTGATAACAACTTTAAGATCAAAAGAACAACATAAAGATCTGAAAAATATCAACATTATATCATTTCTAAAACGTTTGTCTATCATTGTATGGTTTTCAATCAATTCTTTTAAACAGGTCGTGTTAAATATTAAGTGCAAAAATATATAAATCATAGACAGCATAAAAATATCAAATAATATGAGAAATTTAGTGATAATAATCTTGATGATAATTTGGGAAATAATAATGAAATAGAAGAACACTTATATGTTTTCAAAAAAAATCGAATCTTTCATGAACAACAAAACAAACATGATGAACACCTTCATGGCCCTTGATATATATATATAACTCCAGATAATATTATCTACTTCCGATAATACTTCAACTGTTTGAAAAATACGTATTTCTTTGAATTTTAAGTCCCTACAAATTCTGAAGTTTGTTTCTTTATATCTGAAACTGATTTCCGCCACTTATCATCTAAATAAATGTTTCGATTTCGTTTTTATGTTATCAGTGAACTTCGGTGAATCTGAAGTACTTACAGGAAATGAAATGCACCCACTTAAAAGTGTGCCCTCCGTAATTTTATTGATTTTAAAATTCTACACTTCCTAGTTCTAGAAGAAAATTCTTTTAATTCGTGTGTTCATTTGAATGCTCAAATATCTATGCGCATATAATTTTAAACACAAATTAAAGACAATAAAACAGATAAAAAGCTGCATGCAGTATTGTATATTCAGCTGCAATTAAATGTATTTTAGAAGGCCGGGGTTTCTTTGAGACATCTCATGATTTAGAACTCTGATCAGATATGGAGATGGATATATGAGCTCACCTGAGTTCAAATATTCGCGTCACACCAAAGGAAATACGTCGTAATTGTAAGAAGATTCAAATTTCAGAATGGTGATACATTTTACAAAATAAATTGATAATTCTTAATTTATCATGATTTAGTAGAAAAGTTTATAAATAAACGGATATTGAAACTGCAAGAACAAAATGGAACTTATTTAATTGTGATGAAAGCTTATAAGCCAGTTAACAGCTACGATACACGAGCAATTGTTTTTGTATTGAGATCATGTTACTCGGGTGCGAACCACAAGGTCCCAGGTTCTATCCTCGCTCATTCCAGTCCGCCTCATAATAAAGAGCACTAAAATGCATTAAAATATTTAAATTCTAAATCTGGAAATCATCTCCATCTCTTGCAGAACAAATGTCTCATTTATATGAATTCCTAAAACACGATTTCACTTGATAACTCTAACATTCCTTCCTATAAAACCAGAAAACGACAAATTAATGAAAAGCACTCAGTTATTCAGAAGCATAAAATAAAATGTAAAAACGTTTAAGAGTTTAGAACTACCTGTTAGAAACATCAAAACATGGTATTGTTTTAGGCTTGATTCCTCTGCCATCATATCATTCTTGTGAAATTACTCTTAATTATAGAAAAGATAACGTGTACAAGATAAAACAATTTTTCTACGTATTGTAAAATTCAACAAGCGATAGCCTGAATTACTATCAACACCTCAAGGCCACTGTACTCCATTTCAGGGCGGCCATTCCTTTTATTTCAATTTTAACAGAGATAGAATTCAATAAATTTAAAAAGAAAAAGCTAAAAATCTTATTTATTTGTGATTTATATTATTCTGAAATATATTAAGAAAAAGACAAATTTTTATTCCGTTCACAATGGAATACTAGGAATTAAATATTTACATTAAATTTCCAATTCTTTCACATAATAATTAAAATATTTCTTTATATTTTAAAATAAGAATGTTTAAAATGTTTTTTCATTGAATTTTATTCAATGATTCCTCGATAAAGTCAAATGATTTTTATCGCAAGTGTGCGAAAACGGGAAAGAAACAAATACGTGATGTATAAAATCCGATTTTGAATCCACATCAATAAGCAACATCGATTAAAATAAAACTAATGAATACTTCAAATCATCGACTAATGAAGATATCATTGACTGCAATTCCGACGTAATTACTGACGACACCTCTTCAGTTATTTAAGAACAACAGACTTCCAGTCATCCTGAACATAATCATGGTGACTGCAAGCCATGTCAAACCTCGGAGGTCGGGAATGGGCACCTGGGGTCCCCTTTTTTTGAATTTTTAATTATTAATTAAAAACTAACTTTCCCGTCAAAAAGTCGTTTCATTTTTCCACCGCCAAATGAGTAAGGCTTAATTTTTCTTCCCCACGCTAACAAGGATAGGCTTAACATATTTTCGGCCGATTATTTCAAATGATTTTGTTTATTTTCTTAGTGTTTGATGCATTTAAAATCAAACATTGTTAATTAATCGATCTACTTATACGATCTCAGAAAAGTTTGTTGACAAATTCTTGAGATATTACATAAATTAAGAAAGATATTCTTTAGTGCCCATATAGTTTAAACGCTCAGTGACTCTGTAATCATACTATTAAAAATGCTTTGTTCCAGTAAAAAATATTATTATAATAATTGCAGATTAATCATTTCCACTTTAATTTAAAGCATAAATTCTACGAAGAAAATTAGAGAGATACATATTGCGTTATGACTGAAGGCCGTTTTAATATAATGAGTGAATTATATGACTATCAAAATTTGAAGTTTTAAAATATTTTGATGAAGAAGCTATTATAGTAGGAATTACATAAAATATTTAATTATTAAAATTTTAACGCGTATTAAGATTGACGAACCGGCTGATAACCAAAGGCGGCTAGTTTTAAATAAAATTATTTGAAAAAGACCCTGCTCCCCGGAAAGATAGAAAAGAATTAGACCAGTCTTGATATTATATTTCTTGAATAATTTGTCTACAGATTCTGATAAAATAGGAATCTAAATTCTTAACAAGGATTTTATTATTCCCCTTTGTCATTTTCAAAGTAAGAGTAAAAAATTTATATCTTTCAATACTTTTATAAAATCATAAATTCTTACTTAACCCTTTGTTTGGTAGTACAGGAAAATCTAGCTCTTGTGCTAGTAAACCACAAAATCCAACCTACTTCGAAAGCGGAGACGTGATGGGCTATGAAAATGTTCCTAGAGTGGGAAAAAAATGGTTCCAAACTAGAAATGATTGCTGGAAATTTAGTCTGACTGAGAGAGATTCCGACCAAAATAAATGCCCAAGAATCATTCAATCGTGATATTCTTTTTAATTTAATTTCATTACAACTGATGAACCCGTATTTAGAATATGTATGGTGCAGGATGTTTCCAGATTAGAAATGATTGCTGGAAATTCAGTCTGACTGAGAGAGATTCCGACCAAAATAAATGCCCAAAAATCATTCAATCGTGATATTCTTTTTAATTTAATTTCATTACAACTGATGAACCCGTATTTAGAATATGTATGGTGCAGGATGTTTCCAGATTAGAAATGATTGCTGGAAATTCAGTCTGACTGAGAGAGATTCCGACCAAAATAAATGCCCAAGAATCATTCAATCGTGATATTCTTTTTAATTTAATTTCATTACAACTGATGAACCCGTATTTAGAATATGTATGGTGCAGGATGTTTCCAGATTAGAAATGATTGCTGGAAATTCAGTCTGACTGAGAGAGATTCCGACCAAAATAAATGCCCAAGAATCATTCAATCGTGATATTCTTTTTAATTTAATTTCATTACAACTGATGAACCCGTATTTAGAATATGTATGGTGCAGGATGTTTCCAGATTAGAAATGATTGCTGGAAATTCAGTCTGACTGAGAGAGATTCCGACCAAAATAAATGCCCAAGAATCATTCAATCGTGATATTCTTTTTAATTTAATTTCATTACAACTGATGAACCCGTATTTAGAATATGTATGGTGCAGGATGTTTCCAGATTAGAAATGATTGCTGGAAATTCAGTCTGACTGAGAGAGATTCCGACCAAAATAAATGCCCAAGAATCATTCAATCGTGATATTCTTTTTAATTTAATTTCATTACAACTGATGAACCCGTATTTAGAATATGTATGGTGCAGGATGTTTCCAGATTAGAAATGATTGCTGGAAATTCAGTCTGACTGAGAGAGATTCCGACCAAAATAAATGCCCAAAAATCATCCAATCGTGATATTCTTTTTAATTTAATTTCATTACAACTGATGAACCCGTATTTAGAATATGTATGGTGCAGGATGTTTCCAGATTAGAAATGATTGCTGGAAATTCAGTCTGACTGAGAGAGATTCCGACCAAAATAAATGCCCAAGAATCATTCAATCGTGATATTCTTTTTAATTTAATTTCATTACAACTGATGAACCCGTATTTAGAATATGTATGGTGCAGGATGTTTCCAGATTAGAAATGATTGCTGGAAATTCAGTCTGACTGAGAGAGATTCCGACCAAAATAAATGCCCAAAAATCATCCAATCGTGATATTCTTTTTAATTTAATTTCATTACAACTGATGAACCCGTATTTAGAATATGTATGGTGCAGGATGTTTCCAGATTAGAAATGATTGCTGGAAATTCAGTCTGACTGAGAGAGATTCCGACCAAAATAAATGCCCAAGAATCATTCAATCGTGATATTCTTTTTAATTTAATTTCATTACAACTGATGAACCCGTATTTAGAATATGTATGGTGCAGGATGTTTCCAGATTAGAAATGATTGCTGGAAATTCAGTCGAACAAGCAACGGTTCTCACCAACTATATGTTTAGGAAACATTCAGGAGGATGGTTTCTTGAATTTTATTTCATTGTTAATTAGAATTAATGAACATAAACTTGGATTGTTGTAAATTTAGTTTAGTTATATTCACGTCTCGTTTTAAAGCAACACTAGGGTTATTTTGGGATGGACCTCCTAATTTTGAGCCTCGTTTAAATGACGAATACGATACCGGATCTGGCAACCCTTTCGCCACGCTACATCAGCAGGAGTGCGTTTGGTCCAGACGGTTTAACGTGCACCAGACCAGCTCGTATGGCGGTTCGTCGGTGGAATTGGATCTCGAATCTGAAACCCACCGGTTTCGAAGCCGAGACCAGGCCACCGTGGCCCTGGATTGTTATAAACATCCGCCTTAGACAATCATCTGTTTCGCCGTGAATATTGGCCGCGTTTAATTTCAATTAAATTTATTACGAATAATTTCCTGTCCAAAATTACGCGAACTAGCTATTTTTTCAAGCATCGAATTGTTATAAAAAGAGCCTCAAATGTATTGGCGAACATTTATTAAATCTTTGACATGAATCTAGGATTTTTAATGTATCTAACGTGAGAATATATACGTTGGCTACCTTTTTTACCAACTAATTAGAACCAAAATCTAACATGGAAGTACAGTTATAAATCATATACCAAATTTCATTGATTTAAGTCATTGCACTAATGAGTTATTGTGTTTGCATGCATACTCAAGTACAGACCGATAAGTGGTCAACCCTCTGACAGATTTGATGCAAAATCTGATAAGAATCTACATAATAGATGCTATATTTGTGTACCAAATTTTATCTGTATTGCTATTTGAGTTTTGTAGTTATCAAATTACTTGTGCTCGAACAGCCAGATAGACAGATTTCCTTTGAATGAATTTCATTCAAAAATTTTGATAGATATCTGCAAATTTGGTCTAAAGTCTATATACCAAATTCTATCAATCTGTTTCAAATTATTTTGAGTTTTTGTATTCAGAAACAGGCATAGTTTGAAAAATTGAATTTTCACACTCTGGAAAGAGGCATTTCCTAAAACTTTTAAACAGTATTTTTATTTTTTGGACCCTCAAACAAAAATAAACGTTACTCTCATTAGATTATTGCTTTGTTTTGACTGTATATGTCAGACAAATGTGATTTCTTAGAATAACGAAAATTTTACTTTCCTCCGCTTAAAATAAATTTTCTGTGTGCAGTCATTTTTCATTCCTTCCATGTGTACAAAACATATTAAATATAAAATAATTACTTTCTTCTGCTTAAAAATGTTCAAATAATAAAGTAATTTGTTATATATTAATGTCGATATAGTTTATATGTTTTTCCGCTTCTCAAAGTTAAATAAATCTGAATTCTTCGTGTATGCATGGGTCAAACTTAACCACAATTTCCATAAAAAAATTAAATACTGTATTTTTTTATGTTTCTGCTATGGTAATACATTCATCGTGAAACTAAAGGAAAAACTTACTTACGGGCAACTTACGGGTTTAAAATAACTCTAAAATTTATTATTATTTTTTTATCAAACGAAAAATAATTAGAGAAAAATCTTCATTCCCTTATTAAATGCCATCACATATTATAACATCTTGCATTAATAGCAGATGGTTAAATATCGTCCTATCTATAGTTATAATAAAGCTCAATGTGTGTGTGTGTGTGTGTGTGTGTGTGTGTGTGTGTGTGTGTGTGTGTGTGTGTGTGTGTGTGTGTGTGTGTGTGTGTGTGTGTGTGTGTGTGTGTGTGTGTGTGTGCGTGGTGTGTTGGCGCTCTACAGGCCAGACCGTACTAACTATTACAGCGCAAAATTTATTTTTACATCATATTGAAGTTCAAAAAATAATCTTTTTACCAATACTTTAACCTATAAATTAAGTTTTGATTTTTAACGTATTTTTAAAAAAAAATATTTTGACTATATTTTTCAACAATATATTTTGGACAAAATAAAACTAAAATTTAATCTGTACGAGCATGTCAATGGGAAAAAATTAGTTTTCATCAACGTGTTGCCATCACATTGATAGAAGTTCAAATTAAAAAATCCATCAACTATTATTACAAATTAAATATATAAAAGTGTAATTATCAGCACTTATCGTATCTGTATGACGTGAAAAAAATTTGAAATATAATATTTTCAAAAAAATAAACTCAAAAAAAGTTTTCTAGTATCTTTTATAATATCTATATTATCAATTCAATAAAACAGCGTAATTTAAGGCAAACATATTTTAATATATATAGGATAATCACTCTAGTCATCGACCATCAGCTAATTTGGGGCATGCGTCTACTAACAAAATGGTCTAAATGAAATAAATAATTATATTTTATGTAACTTGAGTCAATAAATGATCCGATGAATTACGAATTTTAAATTTTTACATAGGTCCTCTGCCCTTTGAATCATATTTAACTTAATATTCTTGAGACATCAAAATTTAAAATAAAAATTGTTGAACTCAATCAACTAAATCATCACTAAAAACTAATTTATGAAATTTGAATATCGCTCTTCTTTAAAAACGGGTGATTTTAGACCACTTCAGCGATCGTTTCAAAGAAGATACGCCTATCTTCTGCCAGGGTTTCTCGATAGCGATTGCCTATGATTATGAAAATGTTAATTGTTCTAAACTATTTTATTCGAAACTTCATAAATGGGTCAGATTTGATGGCAGAATATAGAAACGTTTATTTATTTATTTAAAAGTTGGAGTGTCAAGAATATTTCGAGGAATATAATTCCTTTAAGACCAAAAGACTATGAAAAAAATTTAAAATTCATAATTTTTTCATAAGTACATTTAAAAATTGAAATAAAAAAAATATTTTTTTATTTACATCATTTATATATTTTGAAAGTAAAACTAAAACTAAAAACTGAATTTATAATGAATCTGAATTTTTTTTAATCATTCTTTAAGATATTATATAAATTATGAAAATTATTCTGCAATGCACATACAACTTCAATGCCGAATGACTCTGCTTTCAATTTTCAGATTTAAAAAAAAGATATGGTTGCTTTCATTAAAAAATGTTTTTATATTAATTTCAGTTTAACATTTCTACTTTAATTTAAAATAGAAATTTTATGGATGCTGACAGAAAATTAGAGAAAGAGATATATAAGTTGTACAATGAACAGAACAGTTTAAGGCCTACATAATAGTATGACTGAATTATATAACTATGAATATCTGAAGCTTAAAACTATTTTGCAGGAAAAGCTTTTAAGAGACCAAATTTTATAAAATATTTCATTGGAAATTTTAGCCAGCATTAACACTGGAGAACCATCTAGTCCCCAAAGGTGGCTAGTATGTAATAAAAATACGATAGTTCAAGATACTTAAAATTATTAAATTTTGAATGATCTATTTGTGCTGCCATCTATCCATCGCTAAAGCAATGAAGAATATTTTTATAAGCAATATAAACGCTTCCTGATTTTTTTTATAAATTAATAAATTATTAGGAAAAGTTTAAGAGTAATAAATGAAGTGAAATGAATTAATGAAATCAGGCCTTCATCTCAGATCTCAAAAATTCACATAATAATTCATTCATTTTCATATTCTGATAGAAACTATTCATTCTTATTGCATAGAACATGTAGAGTTGTTTTGGAATAGAAATTAAAATTAAACATTTAAATTCTTGTATTAAATTAATTAAAAAATTTAAAAAAATTCTTATATTAGTTAGTTATAATAAGGACGTTTGATGCTTTTACAAGAAACATAATGTCATTCCTCCAAGCGTTTATTATTATTATTATTTAAGCCTCAACTTCTTTTCAACTTGAATATTGTGTATCATTTGAAATGAAATAAACCGATTATACTATATTTATTTGTATATTTTTATAATTTATTGGATAAATTTTATTTTAATTCCAGATTAAACTTTCTTATATTTTTACTTGGATTGATTTTCAAAAGCATTAAATTTTTAATTAATGTTCTGTATATGGTATAAATTCAACAAAATACTTTTGTGTGAAAAGCTTACTCGAAGCACGTCAATTATTTTGGCATTTTAAAGTTACAAAAAATGAATTTATTTTTACGAAACTTAATTATTAGATTTCATCTCTCTTACAGTCAAAATAATAATAATAATAATAAAAGCTGTTAAAGAAAATTATATTTCTTCGAAATTCCATCCTGAACATTATATTTAACTCAATGAAAAGTTCTATGCTTTTTAAATCATTATTTACTTTAAATTAGCATTTTAAAGATGTTTGTGTTTTATCATCATTTTCTCTTATATAAAATACTAATCATCTTTGTTGATAAGTTAATTCGCCATGATTAACAGTTGCTACAAATTTCAATTAAATATTTTTTGCATAACTTCATTTTAATAGCTTCCCAGTCAAAATATTTTTTAACTTTAAATCTGATAGACATATTATTCATAATAATTTTGATTATTATGATTATTGATAATTTTGATTATTATTATTCATTGTACCATACAATCTTCTAATTTTCTGTCTACGCTTTTATATATTCAATTATATCACAGAATCTATATGTGCTTGAGTATAGATTCTGTATAAAAAGAATGTGCACTAGCTATTAGCTTTGAAATTAAAGTCAACTTTATTTTTTAATTTCGGATTAAAAGATTACTTATTTTGAAATCAACACAAGATGAAAAAGTAAACCAAATTCTCATATCTTGATCATCAATAATGGTAAAAACGCATGGGCTTAATACCTGTGGTAATCATGAAAGAGATTTAAGTTTCATTACAATAAATATATTGCAAAATGAGTTTAACATATTTTCAATTAAAAGAATCAAAAAATCAATTAAAAGATTAAAAAATTACACAACAAAACATCGAAATTATTGAACACATCATACTTTGTATTTTAGTATCATATGAAAATAATTTTTCTGCTATGACATTTTTCGGTAATCATAGTGAAAAAGTAACAAACTGCCACTTAATTTTTAATTAATTAAAATTTCAAAAACTTGCTCCATGTGCAAGTCATCCTCCAAAGTTTAGTTTTACAAGTTTGATAGCCCTGGCACAGACAATCTAACAAACACACACATTCATTATTATCAACTTTCCAAAGCTGAGACTTGTGCGGTTTGAGGCTCGAACTCGCAACGTTAAGGTTCATAGCCGAGTAACATCGCCACTAGACAAAAGTGTACACTCTTCTCCGGAACTTGTTAACTGGATTATAATGTTACCACCACAACAGTCCCCCACCAGTGAGTCGGTAGAATTTATCGCGCCAGTCATGGCGAGCGACGAACGTGATTATCGCGCCAGGCGTTATGGTGAGCGACGAACGTTGAAACGCGCCAAGTGTTATGGCGGGCGACGGCGAGCGTGTGTCAGTGGTTGCTGCCGGTAGATGGAGCCACGACAGCTGAATGAAGGATGCGGATGTTCAGAACCAGGGTCACCAATGTGCGGGTTGAGGTTCGAACTCGCAACGTTAGGGTTCATAGCCGAGTAAGATAGCCACTAGACAAAAGTGTACACGCTTCTCCGCAAGTTGTTAACAGGCTTATAATGTTACCACCACAGACTGATCTGAATTTAATTAAATCTTGTTAAGAATAATGTTTATAATGTGAAAGGTATAGAACAAAAACTAAGTTAGCAAGATGAATAAAATTTGGTATTTGATTAAAATACTAAATTTTAGATATATACCATAGTTTGGATGAAATACGTCATTTAGAATTATATCCGTTGGCAATATGTATAAATATGATTATTCAATACCACACCAAATTAGATAGAAAACATTTCGTATAATATTTTATGATCAGAATGCTATATCTAGGTCAAATTTTAATAATAAAATAATTAATAATGAAATTAATTTAATTATGTTGTAGCAGTTGTATTACTCTATCTTCTCTTTTGGATAATAGATGGCAATGCCTAATTAGGTACACATCCCATAGTGCATTGCGATAATAAATAATGAGATGTGATGCTGTTCGGTTAACGTATGCGTGCTTGCATGTCTTGTCCTTTCGTGTTTGTGTTTGTTTTGCTTGAAATGTGATCATTAAAGAAATGTTCCCGAAAACAAACATCCTCCTGCTTCCACTGCACGGATCATAATGATCTTCGTTCCACCACAAAGTTTATTTTGGTTATACTTGATGCTAATGCTTTAGTTAAAAACAATATACAAGATAATGAACCATATTATACCATAATTAAATCGATCTGCTCTTAAGTCGCACATTCATTTAAATTTAGGCAAAGGAATTTATTTTTGAAGTCATTTGAATTCAAAATTATATTTAAGCGAGCTATATTATATAAAGAAAAATTCACCACATTTCTTGATTTGTACAAAAATAAAATTATTTTTCACCATAAATGGTACTCAGTACAGAATTTTTTTTCTCTTATTAATAAAAATCAAGGAAAGGGTGAAAAGAATATACCGTAAAAGAAATAAAGAAAAGTTTTAAGTTTTTTTAAAAAGAAAACAGAAGTGAAAAGTCTCGCCATTTTAATACAATTCTGCATTTCTAGCAAGAATAGTATAAGTAAATACCGTTCCTATCAATGCAAAGAGGGTGCTTCTTTTATAAGACAAGATATCACATCCCATCATCAAAGAGTCTTCATCATAAAACAAATCTCTTTTCAAGTCTGCTTCGTCCAAAGTTTTCAGGACAAGGCATCTTGCATGCGTTTTTCTATGAAATGTCTGCTTGAATTTGCTCACTTCAATGGGCAAACCACCGGAAATCCAAAGCACTGACGTTACACACCACACGGAATTAAGGACAAAAAACGATGATTCCATTTTCCAGAAATGATCGCTAGATCGCCAGCTCTTTTCTAGAAACCACCCTATGATGCTACAAAACATGAGCGTATTAGCAATGATTATAAAGAAAACAGGCAGAGACAGCGTGGCTTGGATGTCAAGTATTATGTTGTCAACATGTGCTTTCCTTGTCAGGATATTAAGTTGGTTGCTGAAATCAAATCCGTCTGGAGGACAGCGCTGGATTTCTTTTGTAAGGTACTTGATATACTTTGAACAGCGTAGACATAATGTGATATAAAAGAGGGCTAAAAGATTTGTTGCACATGGGTATACCATATAATAAAAGTTGCATTTCATTATGAATGTGAATGACCTTGCCCATTTACTGGGTAGATAGTACCCAAAAATAGAAGCTCTTGGATCATAGTCATTCAAAAAGAAGAGTAAAACAATCGAAGCTATTAAAGATTCGATGATGATTATGTATGTCAAAATATTTAGTTCTTTAGAATTTGAAGACTCAATGTTTCGAATCTTTTTCATTAATATCCATATTTGCTTCCTTTTATATAGTGTTACGAACCACGTAACAACAGCGGAAGTAAAGCCAGCGAGATAAGCAATACCAGATTTTCTATCCTGTAGAGATAATGTTATTGTATACGTTACCCACACATCCATGCACGAATAAAGAACTAAAAGGCTGAAAATATGTGACATAAAACGCCATCTTACGTTAGAAGCATTCGAAATTCCTATCCAACAGATTAGTTTAAATAAAAACATAGGAAATTTTTCAATTTTGAATTTTTTATTATCCGTCATGTTCACTGTTTTGATATACATCGGCTATCTACAATGTATTGTATTTAAGAAGTAATGGCTTATTTCATAGAAAATTCACATCAAAAATTTTAATAGAGAATTCATATTTATTAATTTATTGCAGCTAAGTGAGCAGAAATATTTTCTTTCGTTTTCATGCTAGATAGAAAAGATAAAATATAACTAAAACTTGTAATGTTTAATTTCATCGTTAGAAACGGTTTATTACAAACATCACAACCTGTTCGTCTCAAATATTTGCAAGAACTTTGTCCTTTCTTTTAAAAATATATTCGCTTTTTTCTTCCATCAACAACAACAAAGAAATTTCATGTTACGAAATATTTGGCTGAAATCGAATTTGATATTATATTCTAAAAGCCTCCTTTGTAGATGTTTTACTTAGCAACAATATGTCTTCGATTCTTTTAATAAACATCAAAAAACAAAGAAGAAAGACGTTTTCGTCAAAGAATTGATCTATTCATCATTATGAAATCAATTTATTCATGAAAGGTTTAATTTTCAGAATAATGAGTTTCATCAAAATGTAAACTGAAAAACTATCAAGTTTGTAAATAAAAGGCAAAATAAGACTTAATTGATTTTTCTACTTGCAATTTTAATATGATCCGAAACATTTTCTACAGCCTTTGAAAACACCAAAAAAATCTATTTTTTCAATTATTATCTTACATACACGTTTTAACTATATCAGAAAAAAATAATAACAATAAAGAAAACATTGATTATTGAAATATCTTTTCAAATTTCTCTGATTTGAGTTCCAGTAAAGCATTGAATATTGAAAAGAAGTATGTTTTAGCAGCTCAGCTAAAAGAAAAAGAAAAAATTAAATAGATCATATTCTATACATTTCTAAATATTTTCTGCATAAAATATAAGCAATTGAATTCATGAATACAGTCATTAATAAAACAAATAATCTCTTGCAATTCTTAACTGGTTGCAATTCCATCATTCAAATGATGGAAGCTGCTGAATTCGGGAATACATTCACTAATAAAACAATTAATCTCATGTAATTCTTTATTGGTTGTAATTCCGTCATTCAAATAGTGAAAGCAACTGATTTCGTGAATACATTCACTAATAAAACAAATAATATCATGCGATTCTTAATTGTTGTAATTCCGTCATTCAAATGGTGAAAGCAACTAATTTTGTGATTACATTCACTAATAAAACAAATAATATCATGCGATTCTTAATTGATTGTAATTCCATCATTCAAATGGTGAAAGCAAATGATTTCGTGAATATATTCACTAATAAAACAAATAATATCATGCGATTTTTAATTGGTTGTAATTCTGCCATTCAAATCGTGAACGCAACTACTTTTGTGATTACATTCACTAATAAAACAAATAATATTATGCGATTCTTAATTGATTGTAATTCCGTCATTCAAATGACGAAAGCAAATGATTTCGTGAATATACTCACTAATAAAACAAATAATATCATGCGATTTTTAATTGGTTGTAATTCCATCATTCAAATGGTGAAAGCAACTGATTTTGTGATTACATTCACTAATAAAACAAGTAATATCATGCGATTCTTAACTGTTGTAATTCCGTCATGCAAATGGTGAAAGCAACTAATTTTGTGATTACATTCACTAATAAAACAAATAATATCATACAATTCTTAATTGATTGTGATTCCGTCATTCAAATGGTGAAAGCAAATGATTTCGTGAATATATTCACTAATAAAACAAATAATATCATGCGATTCTCAAATGATTACAATAGTCATTCAAATGGTGGAAGCTATTGAATTCTTGAATACATTCGCAAATTAAATAAATAGTCTCATGCAATTCTCAACTAGTTATTATTTCGTCATTCAAATAGTTGACAGTGATACTTGTATTAGACCATCATTGTATTAAATTTCTAAAAACTTTCTTCATTCAATTCCTATAAACTTGCATTTTTGTTATGTTCATACAGAATAATACTAAAATAGTTATTTTTTTAAGCAATGGCAATTTCATAAAACAATTCCAAATGATAAATAAACTTGCGTCTTATTATTAAATCTGAACTGTTTAATTTGATATTTATAGAATAAATATGAATTAATGAATTAATTAATCTGCATTTCAGAAAAAGATTCGAAGAAGTTAACTAGCATTTTTAAGTGTTACTGAGAAGCATTAGAGAATAAATATGAACATGCTTCAGAGAAGCATTAGAGAATAAATATGAACATGCTTCAGAGAAGCATTAGAGAATAAATATGAACATGCTTCAGAGAAGCATTAGAGAATAAATATGAACATGCTTCATCATGTAAAATCAATACAGACATCAACTTCTGTGATTTTTATTAGAGATATGCCTATTTTCGATTTATCGAAAAAAAAAGATTTTTCGAA
Organism: Argiope bruennichi; assembly: GCF_947563725.1. Lineage (NCBI taxonomy): Eukaryota > Metazoa > Arthropoda > Arachnida > Araneae > Araneidae > Argiope > Argiope bruennichi. Next base: position 115,507,801 of record NC_079156.1, read on the forward strand.
GCCAGTTTTTGAAAAATATCGATCTATCGGAATCTTGAAAATAAATAATGGTTCGCGATAAATCGCGATACAATAAATCGATATTCACAGTTAATTTACGTTTTCGATTCCGTATTGGTTATCGGTTAGTGCTTATTTTTGTTGCTCTTCATTCCTTTTTACTTTCATATGTAAGTTTTGGTAATATTTCTATAAATATTGATATATTCTAATATATAAAAATATATCGTGAAGTATTGTTTTAAGCATGGCATTTGGAATAAACTGTTTTCGGTTTCATAAATAAATGATACCATTATGGAAGAATAATTGCTGTTTTCAGAAGGTTGTTGACTATCCTTTGTTTAATCACTAAATATTCAACTTCAGAAATAAAATCAAAATGGATAGAATAAAAGCATTAATTCAGATTAAATCCACAATTTTATTCGCAGCTCGCATTTTCACATTCAAGCGTACTCACATAAAAAAAATACGCATCATTATATCTCAGCTTTCGCCATCAGCTACATTGCTTGCTGAATGCCTTTCAAAACTTGTTTGAATGCTCTATCGGTCTTGATTCAACTTCCAATACTTATCGAATTTGCACTACATATCGGATTTGCTTATATTTATCAAATTTTCGATATATATCCAACTTTTGCACATATGTTGTATTTCGATATTTATCTAATTTTGGGTAATTTCGATATTGATCGATTTTGCATGACTGTTGAGAATCAGTCTCGGCTATGTTTTACAATTTCTTTTTTTCTTTTTTAAATTTCAAGGCATCTTTTTGCATATCGGCGGAAAATATGCTTTATTATTTTCTTTTTAATCCGCATGCTTTTCTTCAGTATGCGTTTTTATATTTCTAAAAGTGTAATTTTTCTTGTTTTGTATCATTAAAAATGCTCTTTTCCAATCTCATAATCTATTTTCTATTACAACGCTTTATTTTTTATTTAAAAAAGATTTTTTTAATTAATTTTATTACTACAATTTATTTCTCTTTATGTGATTGGATTATATGTTGCGCTTTCTTCAAATTTTCAAGCTTTTTAATACAGTTTTCTTTTCTTTGCCTTTTTTTATTAATGCTCTTTTTTTATTTTCAAATACATAGTATTTTGAATTGATTTAAAAATTCCTGCATTCAATTGACTTAAGAAATTTTTTTGAAATTATTACTTTTATGTTTTTAAAGTAAAGATATTTTAGTGGTGATCTTTTTAACTGTTTTTATATAATCTTTTTTTTTTTTTCATTTCCCCCTTCATTTTAATTTTAATTTTAATTTTTTCATTTCAATTCGAATTTCATAATTTGCCAAAATGTTGATAGATTAATTAGAAATAAAAAATCATTAGCTAGAATGTTAATATTCAGAAACACAGCGTTGTACTTGAGTGATGATTATTTTTTCATTGAGTTTTTATTAATGATGATATATAATACCATATTTTTCTTTTATTTCATCATGATCAGAACTTTTTCGTAAATTTTTAATGTGTTATATCATTTACATGTAAATAAATTTACACTCCATAATATTTGTTATTAATTTTTTACTCATTGCGGAATTACTTTTTGTTTTGTCTCTTTTTGAGTTTTGAAATAGTAAATTGAATGATTAATTTTAGTTGTATAACATACCTAGTGTTAAAGTCCGAGTGCATATTTAAATTAAATATGCCAATAGTACTATTTAAATGAGAATAAAAATTTATGTAATTCATATCAAAGTTAATTTTTCAAGACATTGGATTTTGAATTCAGGTTTATTAAAATTATTTAATTTCACCTGTTAAAGACATTATTATGTCGTTTTCCTTTTTTTTTTTATGAAGAATGAAAAGAACTGAAGTTTTTTTTTCTAAATGAGCAGAAAAAAGGTAAATTTTTAAAAATTATTATATTGGAAAAATCGCAATATTATAAATTGTAGCATGCAGACAGTGCTTTGGCAATGACGCACAAACGGTCTTAACGCAATTATTTTCTAACTATTTTTATTCAAAAGAAAAAGTTTATTTTTATCATACAAATTGAAACCTCCTTTTATTTGGAGTCGTTTTGATCAGCCAATATGTTAAGACATGCTATTATGACTTATAATAGCTATAAATAAATAATGATATCACAATATATCGAAAAATATTGATATATATTGGATGATGAAGTTCGGTCATCGCTGAGACCTAATTTTTTCTTTCTCATATGCGAAGTATAGAGAAAATATTGTAATCGTCAAAAAATTTGAACTCTAAATTTTGACGAACCTCCAAGATTCGGACATTTTTGAGGTCGAAAAACACATTTCTGAAAAATGTCCATCTGTCTTCTATGACAAAGGTAATTTTAAAATGCGTTGAGATTGACGGATTAAATTTAATATACGGTCTTTATAGCAAATTTGTAGATTTCAATCCAATTTTGATCAAAATCTATTTAGAAGAAGGGTGTCTTTCTAGTTGTTCGAATACAAATTAACACGATAACTGCAAAATGAAGAGAGCTAGATGGCTACAATTTGGTGTACAGATTTAACACCTATAATGTAGACGCTATAGCTGAAAAATGCAACTATCAAGTATATCATATTAAATATATCAAATCTGGTATGAAATTTTCAGAGTGTGATTATATTTTTGAGTGAAATTTTATTTTTCAATAGTTTCGAAACAATATACCTAAAACATTAATTCAATTTTTGGTACAAATTATTATAAACCTGTAACGCTGCTTCCCAGCACAGTTAATTCTATCACCGGAAAGGCCAATTTACAATCATCTGTATTGGATGCTGCTCGGGACCCGAGCCAGTAATCCCAGAGCTTGGCAACAAACTTGGAGACGAATTTGGCGACTTTGGTGACAAAATGGATAATGCTGGAAACTTCGAGAATTTTAACGATCCATCCAATAGGAACTGAGATACACCCGATTGGCCCAGTAAGTTGTCGCTCCGCCTTCTAGGAACTATACAAGGCCGGCAATCTCAAACTGCGAGGAATCGTAGTGAACCAGATCGGAATCGTAGACAAAGTAGCGAGTCTTCGAGAGGATAGCGAAGCAATGGCGGAGTGCCAATGTAGTGTGGAGCTTAAGGTATTGCTGAACTGGGATGTGTGCCGTGTCCTGTTGTCTATTGTGGAAGCATCATCAAGTTGTGTGTGGAGTAGCCAGTCGTGTAGTGGTAAGTCGGCAGTTGGATACGGCTAAAGCGAGGAGTTTTCAGCCATCTGGAGAGATCGTAGAGCGAAGCTCCTGCTGAATTCTGTCTGGCCGCTTTGTGTGCTGTGGTCGAATACTACTTGTGGGCTACTGTGGGTTGTAGTGTGCTGCTGTGTGTTCGTCTCGGCTATTTATAGTTATCATCTTTGTATTTGTCTCGTCTGTGTACTCGTGTTCTTCGTGCAAATAAACGTCATCGTTGCCTTCTACTGAGGCCTGCTGATTATGTTTTCACACCATACAACCACTACAAGGCGAACCCGGTGAAATCCGTAACAAAATTTTAAATGCCAAGGATTAATCGCCAAAAAATATAGCCAATGATCACGAGATGGATTCAGTAAAAATGCTAAATTCATGCCGAAGTTCAATATTTCGTAACTATTGTTTATTAACTTTATGTTTTTAACATTTAATTTTGTTTTAAACATCTAACTTTATGTTTTTAACAGTTACTTTTGTTTTTAACAGTTACTTTTGTTTTTAACATTCAACTTTATGTTTTTAACATTTACGGTCTTTCAAAGTCCATAATTTTATGCGCAGGAGAAGAGGAATAATACCTTTATTAGGGAATATGAGAGAAAGTTCTGTAGAGACTATTACTGCTGTTTTAACATGGCAACAGCTGATAAAATATTGTAACTTTTAAAATATGCATGATTCAAAAATTTTTAAAAATTGCTAAAGAGACATAGAAATACTGAACTTGGCATACAATTATTTCTTAGGTAATTGCTTATTTAAAAGGATTTTACAACATTTTGTCAAATTGTGTTAAAAACTATTCAAAATTTTAATATTTCCGTTCCATAATTTCGAACATATCATAGCCTAAAAACTATATTTTCACCATTTTAAAGTTTAGAAAAATTAGCTTTCCAATAACACCAATTTTATTTCCATATTTTTTTTTAATTTAATTAAATTTTTAAGATATTTGTGTGAATATTTTATGACACTTTTTTTACACTGTTATTGCATTTATATAAGCTTATGCTTCGACGTTATTAAACACATATTTTTGTATGAACATTGACGTTTCTATATATTTAAGAATACATTTTAATAAATAGTATAAAGATAGACGAATTTCAAGTCTAAAATATTATTATGTCACGATGCTACGAACCAGAGGCTCAAAATCTCCTTTAAATTTTTGAAATTAGTGTTAAAATATCCATCTTAAATAGTACAATTGGGGACTTAAATAAATTCAAAATATATTGCATATCTCTCATCATATTAGAATAAATACTTTGTGCGAGTTACATTAAGTATTTTAACTTTACAGTGCGCGCATCCATTATTTCACTCGTTGAAAGTCTCCACACACACTATTCAAAAATATAAAATTTTGAGTGATTAATTATTACAATTAAGTTATATTTGAGTAAAGTTTGTTTAAAAGATTGCAAACAATATAATCACAAAATACAAGAAAAAAAATAAAAAAAAATGCAAAATCATGTAACTATTTAATTTCATGACACATCATTTAATTCATTAACGTCTAATTCTACTTTTATTTTCAACAGTTTCAATTCTTTTTGTAAAACTTTTTGCTCAATTTTTCTTTTATAAGAAGGTTTGCAGCAGTTGTAGATATTTTCTTCCAAGCAGCATTTTTTTTTCTTTTTGTCGAATAAAGAATGCCACGGTTGATTGCAGCTACGTGATATTGATAGCATCAAAGAGAAGAAGACACAGCAAAAACTCATTCCAACGGTCGCGCGTATCTCTGAATCACAAATAAATAGCAGATTAGATGAGTTCTATTAATGCTCAGAATTCCCAATATTTACTAATAATTTCTTGAAAGCAGCTGCAAGAATAGCCAAAATCAGGCTTTCGTAGCGACCTGTGATAAAAGATATAAAAATAAATTCTTCTCTAATGTATTTCTCACATATGACCGTCTCTTTTAGGGTAATTGCAAAGTTGCTGATTCATAGGATTTATGGTGCTTTGATATCCAAACACTACATATGGAAATTTCTATAAAACTTCCGTTATGAAATCTTAAAATCAGATCTCTTTATTCAATTACAATTATTCTTTCAAATCAGACTTAAGATACTGCAATTCATTCAATGAATTGTAAAGCTGCCGAATATAACTAAGGTTATCAAATATCTAAATGATATTCAATTAAAATTAAAAAAATAATTGACTGATATTGTCACGTAGGTACTTGAGTGTGGAACTCAATGACACACACAAAAAGTAGAGCTAAACCAATTTATTAACTCAACTCAGAACACAGTGACTGACAAAACTTCTGCTTTTATACTAGCAGGGAAAGTTCCAGAATACTTTTCTGGAGACAGTAAGAAAAGTCCAGAACACTTGTCTGGTAAACTCAAGAAATGTCCCGAATCTTCTGGAACATGAAATAAAGAGAAACATAAAACCAATTAATTAATAATTTACAAAAACCGTGAATCGCAGGATACGAACTCACAATCCCTTGATTATGAGATCAGTTCTATGACCATTCGGCCATGAAGAGGTGACTGACACTTTTCAAAGCGGCAATATTATTATATCAAGTATTGTTTCTTTTAATCTAATGCTATATAAGAATTTCCATATTTTTTTGTTTGAGAAACAATTCTTGTTTATAAGGTTGTGTATATTAAAACAAAATCCTCATAATCATAATAATTCAAACGATAAAGAAAAATGTGAGATAAGGAAAAAAATATTTTGCTACAATCTAACAAAGATTATAATCAGTCACCCTAAAATGCATCTTTGTTTAACACTCATATAGTTTCGTATCATTAATCGTATGAAAAGTCTTACAATTATATACAAATATAATTTTTTATGTCAGCATTTTTCGATTTTCGGATGTTATTAACCGTATGCCAGGATTAATCGCCAAATTTCTCGCCAAGTATTGCATGATAGATTCAATAAAAATGCCAAAGTCCCGTAAAAGGTTAATATTTCGCAACTCTTTTACGCCGCATCATGCAAGGCATTCTCTGGTATAAAATCTTTATTAGAAACTATGCGAGAATGTTTTGGAGAGACCACTCCCATTGTTTGATTTTTTTAATTCAATAATATCGGTACTTACGTATTAACGCCACCGCAGCTACAGATTTGGCGGTTTTTAACTGCCCCTATCACTTTCAAAATTCAATGCCACCTCAGCTACAGATCTGGCGGTTTTTAAGTGCTGCTCGCCAAAAATGGCTTCAAAAATCGGCAAACAACAAGGAATCCAAAAGATAACTGCAGGATTAACAATCCAAACAACAGGATTGCTCTTTATTGGCGCATTAGCGCAAAAACCGCCAAATCTGTAGCTACGGTGGCGTTAATGAGTAAATACCATAATATCTTATTTATTCACATATTTCTCCCCATTAAAATCTTGTACTTAGTTCGTAATTTTACATCTGCGCTTTTTTCGATTAATTAAAGATTGCACAAATTATTTCTTCAGCTGCATTCGGTTCCCGTATGTCTCAAATGAAGTTTCGTTTGAAAATGCAACCGGGTAAGAATTTGTAATATGCATCTATTTCCCCATTTCCCTATCTTAACCTAAATCAACGCTGAAAGACAGACTTTGGATTAAGTTAAAAACGCAATGACACACACAAGAAGTAGAGCTAAACCAATTTATTAACTGAACTCTGAACTCAGAACACAGTGACTGACAAAACTTCTGCTTTTATACTAGCAGGGAAAGTTCCAGAATACTTTTCTGGAGACAGTAAGAAAAGTCCAGAACACTTGTCTGGTAAACTCAAGAAATGTCCCGAATCTTCTGGAACATGAAATAAAGAGAAACATAAAACCAATTAATTAATAATTTACAAAAACCGTGAATCGCAGGATACGAACTCACAATCCCTTGATTATGAGATCAGTTCTATGACCATTCGGCCATGAAGAGGTGACTGACACTTTTCAAAGCGGCAATATTATTATATCAAGTATTGTTTCTTTTAATCTAATGCTATATAAGAATTTCCATATTTTTTTGTTTGAGAAACCATTCTTGTGTATAAGGTTGTGTATATTAAAACAAAATCCTCATAATCATAATAATTCAAACGATAAAGAAAAATGTGAGATAAGGAAAAAAATATTTTGCTACAATCTAACAAAGATTATAATCAGTCACCTTAAAATGCATCTTTGTTTAACACTCATATAGTTTCGTATCATTAATCGTATGAAAAGTCTTACAATTATATACAAATATAATTTTTTATGTCAGCATTTTTGCAAGAGTACAGGATTCTTAGAACAATTTTTTAAGAGTTCAAACAAGAAAATTAAATGGCCTTCTCGTCAATTATCAAAATTAAAACTGCTCGGTTTAGTTTAGTTCAGTTATATTAACGTCCCGTTTTAAAGCAACACTAATTAAAACTACTCGGATTAATTTAACTGAAAATTTAACCCAATCAATCCTTTTACAAGAACTTTTAAACAGTTTTCAAAATATTCAGAAATTGCAACATGAACTGTATGTTCAACTGCGTGTGCATTCAATTTAAAAGCTTTTCTAGATAGTACACAGTGGCGTAGTTATTCAGGTGCAAGGGGGTATAGATGTCAAGGATGCAAGTCCCATGGAAACAAAACTTTAAGATATTAATATTGCTTTTTGAAATAAAATACAATGAAGGAACGAAAAAATAATACCATGGCCCGGACGACATCGGCTACGCGAAGCCACTGATCAAGAAAAATTAATTTCTTCCCAGACGTCACTTACTTTCTGCGGATATCTGATGAAACAGTCCGTCAAAAAAGTACCATGATAGTTGCTATAACTCGTAATCGATAAAATTACATTTTTATCACAAGGCAAAAATATTGATTGAAATATGATTTGAAAGAATGCCCTCTTTAAAAATATGCAAATTGCATTCGCGTAAGATGCCCTTTACATATTGATATTTTCATAATCTTGAAATTTTCCAATTGCAATCCTTAATCTTTCGTCTTTCAACTGAAGCGACATGATAAGAAATCCCCAGATATAAAATATTAGACAAATCGGTTCAAATTCAGCAGAGACACAAGAGAAAAAAGATTGAGGGGTTGTTTCAATATATAAAAATGTAGCAAATAGGTCATTCTATTAACACTTTTTTTAGTTCAAGTTTTCATTTTAGTCATTAATATGAAAGCTTTATTCTAAAGGAAAATTAACGTTCTTTTAAATAAGTGTACAATTGTTAGCAATGAAACAAGACTAAATAAGAATTCGAAATCTATGTTTTCATTTATATACTTAATTTCAAATAAATAATAAACAATATTTTTGAGGCATATTTTTAAAAAAATAAAATATTTTGGATAAATTTAGCAATTAAAATTAATAAAAAAGACTTAAATTAAAAAATTTTGGAGCAGCTGAAAAATAAAATGCAGATGCATATTTTTTGAAAAAATTCCTTTATAGCTGAAATAAAAAATATATATATTATTCTTGTACAAGTTTTTTACCAAGCGATGATTTAAATCATTTTTAAGAATATGTATATATTTAATATTTTTGTTTTAACAGAACGCGCATCAAATAAAGAAAATTATAGGGACTTCATAAGTTTTTGATTTATTTTTTAATTTGTGGTAATCTATCGACACTATATTATTCATGCAGTGTGTGCGTGTGTGTTTACTTTTCCATATACGTAGTATACAGAAGTTTAGTTTAGTTATATTAACGTCCCATTATAAAGCAACACTAGTGCTATTTTGTGATGGACCTCGTAATTTCGAACCGCGGTCAGATGACGAGGACGACACCTGAGCTGGCAACCCCCTCTCCACACAACACCACACCAGCGGGAGGACGTTTGGCATGACAGATTTAACGTGCGACAGACCCCCTTACACGACAGTTCTTCGGTGGAATCGGGTCTCGAACCTGAAACACTACAGCTCACAAGCCGAGACCTCACCACCAGGCCACCGCGGCCCTGTAGTATAGAGAGAAAGTACAGTAATCAATAAATATTTCAAACTTGGGATTTTGACGGATCTCCATATTTTAGACCTCCCTTAGTTCGAAAAACATATTTTTGGAGAATGGCCGTCTGTCTGTCTGTGACCATGATAACTCAAAACCGAAGAAGTCCGTCTGTCTTGCTGTTTAAATATAGTTTAACAAGATAATTACAAAACAAAGAGAGTTAGGTAGATCAGATTCGGCACACGGATTTAACATCGATAGTGTGGAAACACATGAAATTTTGAACGAAATCCAATGAGGGGTTTTAAATCTGTCGGTCTGTACTTCCAGAAAGATATAAACGTAATAACTTAAAGTATTAAAAAAATTTTTCGTCACATTTTTGTTTCAATCGGTTGGGAAAAATGAATATAAATCACAAATTCGATTTTCGGATGTTATTAACCGTATGCCAGGATTAATCGCCAAATTTCTCGCCAAGTATGGCATGATAGATTCAATAAAAATGCCAAAGTCCCGTAAAAGGTTAATATTTCGCAACTCTTTTACGCCGCGTCATGCAAGGCATTCTCTGGTATAAAATCTTTATTAGAAACTATGCGAGAATGTTTTGGAGAGACCACTCCCATTGTTTGATTTTTTTAATTCAATAATATCGGTACTTACGTATTAACGCCACCGCAGCTACAGATTTGGCGGTTTTTAACTGCCCCTATCACTTTCAAAATTCAATGCCACCTCAGCTACAGATCTGGCGGTTTTTAAGTGCTGCTCGCCAAAAATGGCTTCAAAAATCGGCAAACAACAAGGAATCCAAAAGATAACTGCAGGATTAACAATCCAAACAACAGGATTGCTCTTTATTGGCGCATTAGCGCAAAAACCGCCAAATCTGTAGCTACGGTGGCGTTAATGCGTAAATACCATAATATCTTATTTATTCACATATTTCTCCCCATTAAAATCTTGTACTTAGTTCGTAACTTTACATCTGCGCTTTTTTCGATTAATTAAAGATTGCACAAATTATTTCTTCAGCTGCATTCGGTTCCCGTATGTCTCAAATGAAGTTTCGTTTGAAAATGCAACCGGGTAAGAATTTGTAATATGCATCTATTTCCCCATTTCCCTATCTTAACCTAAATCAACGCTGAAAGACAGACTTTGGATTAAGTTAAAAACATTTTAATGATTATCTCTGAAAGATAATTACATCTTTCAAAGATTTTTTATTGCTTTCAGAGAGTCTTTTTCCAAAGTTAAGATGCTTTTCAAAACTAGCGAGAGAGGTCTGCCCAAAGTATGAGAGGTTCTCTCATACTCTCTGATAAAGTGTTATACCACAGAATGCAAGAATACCTTGCAGTGGCATTGGCATACAATAGTTATGAAATACTAACCTTTGGCGGGAATTTAACAATTTTTTGAATTTATATTGTGATAATTGGCGAGTTTTTTTGCGCGATTAATCTCTGGCATGTGGTTAATAGTATCCAATCGAATTTGTATTTTAAGCTCGTGAATCATGACGCTATATTTTGTCGCCTATAAATGAAAAAAAAATCTTTAATATCAATTACTTAGCACAGACTTTGTTTTGTAATAACACATCGTTTCATTTTCTGATTTATTTTCATTAAATCTTCTGAAAACCTTCTTCCACACTCACTAATAAAGGTGTTATCTTAGAGAACATCTTGCATGGCATTGGCGTGCAATAGTGGCGAAATATTAACCTTTGGCATGAATTTAGCATTTTTTCTGAATCTGCAGTGTGATCATTGGCAAGTTTTTCGGCAATGAGGCCCTCGCATGCTGTTATAAGTATCTGAAAGTCAAATTTGCGTTTCAGACGTCTTTTTCCGAACCAGTTGGGGAAAAAAAGGTTTGATACAAAACTAAACTTGTGGTCACAAAATCACATACCAAATTTGATATATTTAAGTCATTGTTTTTTTTAGTTAACGCGTTTACTTGTTTCTGAAAGTACAGACCGACAGACAATCTGTAATTGGATTTGGCTTAAAATTTGATAGTTGTTTACACTATAGATATTAAATGCATGTGCCAAAATTTATTCATTTAATTCTTCCCGTCTTGTAATTATCGTGTTAACTTATATTCAAACAGGCGGACAAACAGACTTCCTCAGAACGAATTTTATTCAAAATTTAACATATATCTACAAATTTGGTTTTAAGAATGTATACCAAATTTCATCTGTCTAGTTCAAAGCATTTTTGAGTTTCCTTTGTCACAAACAGACAAATACGAGGAGTTTCATCATAATCTCGAGTTCAAATTTTTAGACGATTACTATACTTTATCTATACTTCGTTTACGAAAAAGAAAAATTATAAATCATACTGTTCTGAAAGCGTTCGGTTATTGCTGTATATCTTTAAAACTATTTGACGAAAATGGATAAAATTTGCAATAATGATGTTTTAGGTCTTGCTTCTTAGATTAGCATTAATTAATTTTTTTTTTGAGTTTCTATTTAAAACTTTTTAAGTTGTGAATTTAATATTTTATTAAAAGCATAAAATATACTTTCATATAATTAAAAATGCACAATATTAATCTTGCTTTTGAATATTTTAATGTAAATTAAGAATTTTCATCAACGGTTTCTTATATCTTAAAATATATTGAAAGAAACAAGAAGTTTCATTCAATATTAGAAATTCAAATTTTCAATTTTTTATGCCTCATCAACCATTTAAAATTACAAAATATCATATGTCTTTTAGCTATTTTAATCGTTAGAATTCAGATGTGTGTTCTAAATAGGGTGCTGGTAATGAAAAAAAAAATTGAGTAAATCTAAATATGGAGACTCTCCCAGTACATCAAAAAATATTTCATACACTTATATCAAAAATATTTGACCACCTAGAGGCATTTACAGTATTTATTGTGCGCTAATTAATTTTGCAATAAAGAACTGTATCCATATGTTTTTTTCGCGTTCCGCGCATTAAATATTTACTATTAACAAGCTCACTGCTATAGGTGTCTGTAGAATTTAGTTAAAACATTTCGTTTATTTATTACTTTGTGTATAGAAATACAGAGTTATGTTTATGAAAATATTTAATAAAATTCTAATTAAAGATCGGGAGTTTTCACTCCGCCACTCTGTCGTATACTTACCTAGCGAATGTGGTCGTTTTGCTTTTAGCTTCTACTACAATCAAGAAATTCGAGAATTCTTAGACCTTTTTTTTTTTTTTTTGATTAATTAGGTTTAAAATTTGATGCATGTTTACAATTTTAATGTAAATACAGCCTACCAAATTTCATTTATTTAGCCTTATTTTATAGATATCACTTTCAAATGGTTGATGAACTAACTGAGCTGATGAACTAACCTTAGTCGAGTCAGATAAAATTTGATACTCTTAGTCGAATTGGATTAGATTCAAAAATTGATACAATATACAATAATGGTGATAGAAATATATACCAAATTCCGATTTATTGTAAAATCTAAAAATATTTAGAGCAAGTTTATGAGATTTTGTTTAGAATCTTTAAAAGTTAAACAGTTCGCTTTCACCCTACAATGCATGCTTTTTTTTGCAAAAAAAAAAAAAAAAAAAAAATGTTTTTTTTGAATAGTTACATATAAACTAAGAAAATTATTTTTTAAAATGTAAAGTATTTTTTTGTAAAATTTTTTTGAAAAATTAATGTGCAAAGTGGTTACATTATAAATTAAGCAATATCACAGTAACACAAATCACATAATAACAATTTCCTAATAAAAATAAAAGTTAATTTTTACAATTTATATTTTACAAAGTTAAAAAAAATATATTGTATTTTTAATGGCAGAACTATCCATACAACAGCCGCCCTGGTATTTATTTGTCCATTGTTTGCAATTTAAATATAATTCTAGTACCGCTTTTATAAACTATCGATCTTTTGTAACAAACTTTTATCAAAAAGCATTTAAAAAAGAATTTCCAAACATTCATTGTTATCTTTCGAAACAATCATACGAAATTTATAAATGTGTAACCAGTGGCACTTTGAGACGTAGTATTTGTATTCTTCCCATGATGACTATCAGTTAGTAAGAGAGACATCACTACTCTGTGATAGTTCATTAGCCAAGTTGAAACTATGTGATATTTTATACTTCCACTAGCCGCCTTTGGCGACCAGCCGGTTCGCCAATCTTAATGTTCGTTTAAATTTTAATAATTAAATAGGTTTAACCGGAGTTTAACCCCCTTCTTCGCCAAGTTGCGATAACGCACCAAAGCTGGCAATCTTTATTATGCACTATAATTGAACATCTGCTTCTTTGCTTTTGAACATTTCGCAAGGCCGTTGTTTGCGATTTTTAAAAATTTCGCCAAGCAGGGGATAAAACTCCGGTCGTACCATTAAACATTTTACGCAATTCCAACTTTAATAGATTCTTCAGCAAAATATTTTAAAACTTCAAATTTTGATAGTCATATAATTCACTCATAATATTATAAAGGCCTTCAGTTATAGCGTGATATATATCTCTCTAATTTTCTGTTACCCCTCGTAGAAATTATGCTTTAAATTACAGTGTAAATGATTAATCTGCAATTAATATAATATTTTTTACTGAAACAAAGCATTTTTTTAATAATATGATTACTGATAATAGAGTCACTGAGCGTTTAAACTTTATGGTCACTAAAGAATATCTTTCTTAATTTATGTAATATCTCAAGAATTTGTCAACAAAAATTTCTCAGATTCATCATGAACAGATCGATTCATTAACAATGTTTAATTTTAAATGCATCAAACACTAAGAAAATAAAATGAATCGTTTAAAATAATCGGTCGAAAACAGGTTTAAAAAAATCTACTTAAAAAACGATGTACTTAAAACTATAAGCATATACAAAAAATATATAACTAACATAAATACATTTTACTTACAAAAGCATGCAACTAACCTAAAAATAATTTAAATCGTCCGTTGGTTGTCATGCCAACAATCAGAACAATGCGCATGCGTGGATTTTCTTCGCCAGTTACGTCAACGCAAATGCGTAAATTTTTCTACGCCAGTTGGGGTAACGCTATGCAGATTAGACATTTTTAATTTCCTTTATTCTGTGTTATTTTAATTCAAAAGTACTTCAGAATGAATGTGAAACATGGATTAATTAACAATGTTTAATTTTAAATGCATAAAACATTAAGAAAATAAACAGAATCGTTTGAAATAATCCGTCGAAAAATGTTAACCCTAGCCTAATTACTGTTGGGAGAAAAAAACAACTGATGCCTTACTTATTTGGCGATGGGGAAAATGGAAGATTTTTTTGGCGGAAAAGTTGGCGTTGGGAAAAATGGAAGATTTTTTTGGCGGGAAAGTTAGTTTTTAATTAATAATGGACTACCCCTAACATTTAGGGGGATGAAAAATAGATGTTGGCCGATTCTCATAGATACCGGATAAGCACAAAAAATTTCATCAAAATCGGTCAAGCCGTTTCGGAGGAGTATGGCAACGAAAACTGTGACACGAGAATTTTATATATTAGATGTTAAGTATGTGTGTGTAATTTGATGTTTTGTGTGTCTTGTGATGTGGAATCTAGAAGAAATCTCAAATAAAATATGGTTCAAAAAAGTCGGTGTTTTCATCTTTACAACACCATGAGTCTCTCTTCACTACAAATGGCGCCTAACGTGGGACTAGTATGGAAATAAAAACATGTCACAAAATAGCTACACGTTACACTGAAGGGAAAATAATTTGAATTGAACAATGCGATAATTACTTGAAGTTTGATACCGAATTTATATATTTTTTGTTGCTTTTTTAACCTTTTACCTAATTTTAAAGAAAGCTGAAGGTCTTTTAGTTATTTAAACTTCTTTTCTACTTTTAAAGTGCATGTACACACTTAAAACTTCGAAAATCGTTCAAAATATTGAATATTTTTTTTATTGCTTAATAATGTTCTCTGATCCTGTAGCTTTCAAACTATACCAAGATGTTGTCAATATTCGAAATATTTCTCGAGTTATAATTATTTTTCTTGAGGTGCTTTCATTAAAAACTCTAGTTACGGTTTTTTTAAACTCATTTTATGAAGAATGATATTTTTCCACTATGTTGCTTCATTCAAACAATCATAACTCAACAAGAAATTAACCAAATACAATTATTTATATATCAAAATAATCTGTATGAAATAGCGGATGTTTTGTGCCTCAATCAAAGTTATATTTATAGAAATAAATTTTTAATGGCTATTTAAAAGTTAAAATTACAGAAAAAAAATCTCTCTTTTTCTATTCATCGTTGATGAAAAAATTGTTAAAAAAAACTATATATTTTTATAACTTGATTGAGGCAGACGACATGAAGACTAATAGTAGGCATAATTTCCAACTAGAACTATGTGTCTGTACAAATTAGAATTCAAGATATCATGTTTCAAAAAATATGCTAATTAGCTCGTTAAATATTATTTAATTAATTAATAATTAGTGTAATATGGTTTTTTCTTAGTGAAATGAGTTTAAACATATATTAATGACCTACTGTAAAAAACTGGATTTTTAAAGTTAAAATTTGAAAAAAAAAAAATCTTCTAGTGTGCACGTACACCTTAAACAATTAAGCAAATTTATAAAGAAAAATTCTCAAACTCAATAAAAAAAAAACTCAATTTAACTCAATAAAAAAGCATGCAATTATACTCCTGCTAAATACAAAAATTATTTCAATAAAATTTTAAAATTTCAAAGTTTTTAAAAATTTAAAAAGATATGATATTAATTTAACTCTTTAACCCAATACGCTCCCATAAAAACCACTAAAGTCTGCTTTTCGGTAAACTATAAATAAAATTTTAACTATTTTAAATTTTAATGTGAAATTTCGAGATTAATTTTTTAAAGCCTCGATTCAAACATCGTTTTAGCTCTAAATGTTTATTTTAAATATATAAAGTTTGCATAAATCCTGTAAAATGAAATAGTTTGGGAAAATAGTGCTGGTATGAAAAACCCAGATCGATTATGCCGGCTTAAATAACACATAGTGCTGAATGAAGTGTTAAAAGTCAGAAGCCCCATCTTATAAAAAAAATTGTTTATGTTTAAAAGTAGCAACTTCCTCGGGCTATTACGCTGCGATAAGTGAAACTTCCCCGGATTCGGCCGGGCTTACTCATCAAGTTAATAATCAGTTTACGCTTTTCCTACCAAACGACTTTTCACTTCCTCCGGAGCACGTGGTTTTTTTGCGTCAGTTGCTCTCTGTTGGGGAAATCCCCTTCCCGAAAAGCAAAAGGACCTGATGCCTTCCGCCAGGTTCCATCCTGCAGACGATTCTCCCAATTGGAAGGGGTAATTAATTGTATGAAATCGTTTGGGAGATTTTTTTGTGGATCTTCTGATATATCTGTGAGCAGAATTCTATCGTTTTTGGTTGACCATTGTAGATATCGAAAGACGCTAGTGTTTTCAGGACAAATTTTTTCAAATAAATTTTAATCGTTTATTTATAGCTTATGATACTCGTCAAGTAAGGTAAAGTTTCAACTTCTCTATTTCATCAAATATCTTAATTAATTGAAATCTTTTTGTTCTGTTATAAATAGATAAAAATAATAGAAAAAACATTTTGAATTATTTAGATTACTAAGCTTAGTAAGTATAAGGATAATTTTGTATTATTTGAAACAGTTTTAACGTTATAATTTTGCAAAAATCGTAATAGCAGTAAACAGTAGTATTTGTTTTATTAAACTTAGTACTGAAATATTTTTGTTCTGTTATAAATGTATAAAAATTAAAAAATGTATATTGAATATATTTTTTATTAAGTTTAGTAAGTTTACTGATTTTCTTTATAAGCTTAGAAAGTGCAGGGATAATTTAGAATTACTCTATAATTCATCAAAATCTGAATTAATTAAAATCGTTTTATTCTGCTATAAATAGATAAAAATCATAGAAAAAATATTCTGAATTATTTATCTTACTAAGCGTAGTGAATATAAGAATAATTTTGCATTACTTGAAATATTTGTAACTTTTTATAAACTGGTAAAAACCATAATTGCAGTATAAAGTAGTATTTGCACTGCTAAACTTAGCAAAAATGAAGATAATTAAGTACTGTATTATTTTTGTTTTCTTACAAATATGTAAAAATTAGGAAATGTATATTGAATATATTTTCGTTATTAAGTTTAATAAGTTCGTGGATCTTCTTCACAAGCTAGGGATAATTTAAAATTACTTTATAATTCATCAAAATCTGATCATTGAAATATTTTTGTTCTGTTATAAATAGATAAAAAAAAATCATCGAAACAATATTTTGAATTATTTATCTTTTTAGTAAATATAAGGATAATTTTGCATTACTTGAAGCATTTTTAACTTGTTATAAATTGGTAAAAATCATAATAACAATGTACAGTAGTAGTTGCTCTATAATTACTAAATTCAGTAAACCAAGGCCTACAGTGTCCCTATCTGCTTTCTTGACCAAGGGCCCTGAGGTGCAAGGTATATGTCCCGGTTAGGTGGTCCCTATTGTATAATTCCCAAGCATGCTTGGTCTTCAGTTTATCGATCTACTGAAGGAATGAAAATCTGAGTCAGCCTTGCTCAACCCGAGGATCGAATCTCGGACCTGTGCATTGGACTACGCCACAGGACTTCATTTGCTCTATTAAACTTAGTAAATTAGAATATAATTAACCATTGAAATATATTTGTTCAGCTATAAATGAGTAAAAATTAGGAAATGCATTCAGAATATATTGTTTTATTAAGTTTAGTAAGTTTACTGATTTTCTTTATAAGCTTAGAAAGTATAAGGATAATTTAGAATTGCATTATAATTCATCAAAATCTAAATTTTTTATTGTGATATAAATAGATAAAAATCATTGAAAAAATCATCTGAATTATTTATCTTACTAAGCTTAGTGAGTATAAGGATAATTTTGCATTACTTGAAATGTTTTTAACTTGCAATAAATTAGCAAAAATCACAAAAGCAGATAAAGTAGTATATGCCCTATTAAACTTTGCAAATACGAAGATAATTAAATATTGAAATATTTTTGCTTTCCTTTATATATGAAAAATTAGGAAATGTATATTGAATACATAAATAAAAATCGTAGAAAATCTATTCTGAATTATTTATTTTACTAAGCCTAGTAAGCATAAGGATAATTTTGCATTGCTTGAAACATTTTTTTGTTATGAATAGGTTTTAAAAAAATCATAATAGCAGTATATGCTGTATTGAGCTTTGTAAATATGAAAATAATTAAATAAATATTGAAATATTCTTGTTCTGCTACAAATATGCAAAAATTAGGGAATGTATATTGAATATATTTTCTTTATTAAGTTTAGCACATTAACAGATTTTCTTTATAGGCTTAGAATGTGTGCGGATAATTTAGAATCACTTTATATGTTTTTGTTCTGTTAGAAATAGATGAAACTCACAGGAACATATACTAAATATATTTATTTTATTAAATTTAATAAGTATAATTATAAGATAGCTTTAAATAAAGAAATTTGTGCTCTCTAAAGTTTTGATATCTTTTAAATTATTTTTAGATGTGTTACAATCATTTTAAGACTGATATCAGAGGTGATAATTCTCCTTTTCCTCTATAGATCCCATTGACAACTTCCGATCGAGTGTTTATTTACTAGATACTAAAAAGGTAATCTTTAGTTGATAAAGGATTGCTGAGAGTACATGCTGAAGATAACTGATAGGATGTTTCATTGAGTGGCTCTGTGTATTTAAAAAGTTCAAATTTTGTCCTTCTGACAAGTAGATTGTTTGTGACATAGCTCTAAGAAAGTACCTACCTAGACTTGGATGAACTTTTTACTTATTTCTCTCTCTTTTGATGGTCGAATAGACTACATATGATCATCCAATTTTTTTGAATTTGCGCTTTTACAACATTTACAAAGATGGATAGATATAGACGTGAACAAGCATCCATTAGGACCACTGACTGGAACTTAATGAGAGTATCTGGGAGGATTTCCACTATAAATAACAGACATTTTTCACTGAGAAAAGGGCGTCATCCGTTTGAAAACTTATTGTCATGTCTTGTATTGTTCTTGGTGTGCTTGCATGTTGTTCTATCTGACTTACCAGAGGAAGATACTTTCCCGAAGGAAAAATGTGAAACAGCATTGCCGGAATGCCAGTGTGAAGATTATATGGATGTTGTTGGACTCATATGCCGGAATGTAAAGAATTTCGAAACTTTCTCTCGAACGCTATCGGATGGGTCAGTGTTTGAGGTCAACACAACATACGAGATTGTCTTGAAAGGAGTTCGAGTATTACCTCGTCAGTTTCTTAAAGGACTGATTGTGCAAAGATTGTTTATCGATGATATTCAGACAGAGGTCATAGAAGACGGGGCTTTTGATGGAATGTTACAACTTAAGAAATTCCAAGTAAAGCTCAGTTCTATAAAGGTGAGTTTCTATTTTCGAATTTCCTATTTTCTCTCTGTTTAGTAATGTTATCATATTAATATCCAAAAAATGAAAGCGTTTATAGTGTATGTTGTATTTCTTTTGGTATAAAATATGAAAATGATTCTTTTAGAAATATATAACCTCCACCTTGGGGTAGGGGGGGGGGGCACCCCAATGAAAGGTGTGGTAAGCTTCCGGTAGGGCGGTGTGTTTTTAATTCTCTGGTGAGTAATATAATAATATGAAATCGTGTTCACTCCCGTGATGAAACATATAGTAGTGGGCAAAATTTAGAAACCTGTGACGAATTGTGATAAGCGAGGATAGAACCTGGGACCTTGTGGTTCGCAGCCCACTAACATGACCACAATACAAAAGCAATTGTTCGTGTAGCGTAGCTGTTAACTGGCTTATAAGCTTTCACCACAAACCTTTTAGAAATACATCTTGGGAAATTTAAAGGTTCACAACATCAATGGTGCTTTCCGTAATACTATAAAGTTTTATATTATTTTAAAGAAAATTTAATCAAGAATATAATGCGTTCAATTATCGTTATTTTTTAAAAGCTATAGTTAAATAACCTGAAAAAATGGCGGCCTTTTTCTTTAGATGATAAGACATATAGTAAAGGGGCCAATTATTACTTTAACGAAATTTTCCAAGTATTTTTCCAATAACATTTTTATTAATTAATCTATCCTTATGTTTTTTCATACTTATCCATATGTTTTACAGATTTCGTTTATTCTCTTTGCAAAAGTACTAAATTTTCTTCTTTTTGAGCCGTAAATCGATGTCAAATCGATGTTTAATTGTTGGCGCGCAGAAACTAATTATCAACTGAGAAACTAAACAATAATTTACATGAGTGTAACGGTTTTAACAGGGAAGGGGACCAGTTATTGATACAATATCCAACCATGAAACGAGTTTGTTTTATGAAGAGAGTCCCTTCATTTATATCTTTTATTTATTGGAACAAACTTGTCATACAGTGGCTTTTGAACACTTCTAACGTTTGGTAATTATTATCCATATTTAAATAACACAAAATAATCTGAAAAAATTTCGTAATTTGATGATTTTAAATGATTTTTGGTAACCATGCTCTGCTGTTTGACTAGTATCTCATCCTCATCAATTTGAAAAATATCTGGGGAAGGGCTAGCTACAACTTTTCACTCTGAAATCCATAACAAACCTTGATTGCCTTCTTTTATAAATATTGTAGCTAGGAAGAAGTCACTCTTAATGATTTCTTATCTGAATCCATTTCTGATGAAATTTCGAATTTTTTTCCATGTTTTTATGTTCATATCCTTCTGAAATGTTCTTCTGTTTTTTTTCCCTCTTCATGCCCTTCTTTGACCTCTGTTCTTACATTCTATTATTCCATGTTTTTATGTTTATATCCTTCTGAAATGTTCTTCTGTTTTTGATTTTCTTCTGTTTTTCCCCTCTTCATGCCCTTCTTTGACTTCTGTTCTTACATTCTATTATTCCATGTTTTTATGTTCATATCCTTCTGAAATGTTCTTCTGTTTTTGATCTTCTTCTGTTTTTCCCCTCTTCATGCCCTTCTTTGACCTCTGTTCTTACATTCTATTATTCCATGTTCTTATGTTCATATCCTTCTGAAATGTTCTTCTGTTTTTGATCTTCTTCTGTTTTTCCCCTCTTCATGCCCTTCTTTGACCTCTGTTCTTACATTCTATTATTCCATGTTTTTATTCATATCCTTCTGAAATGTTCTTCTGTTTTCCCCCTCTTCATGCCCTTCTTTGACCTCTGTTCTTACATTCTATTATTCCATGTTTTTATGTTCATATCCTTCTGAAATGTTCTTCTGTTTTTGATCTTCTTCTGTTTTTCCCCTCTTCATGCCCTTCTTTGACCTCTGTTCTTACATTCTATTATTCCATGTTCTTATGTTCATATCCTTCTGAAATGTTCTTCTGTTTTTGATCTTCTTCTGTTTTTCCCCTCTTCATGCCCTTCTTTGACCTCTGTTCTTACATTCTATTATTCCATGTTTTTATTCATATCCTTCTGAAATGTTCTTCTGTTTTTCCCCTCTTCATGCCCTTCTTTGACCTCTGTTCTTACATTCTATTATTCCATGTTTTTATGTTCATATCCTTCTGAAATGTTCTTCTGTTTTTGATCTTCTTCTGTATTTTCCCCTCTTCATGCCCTTCTTTGACCTCTGTTCTTACATTCTATTATTCATCCAAATTTGTATTATCGCACTGCACAATTCAACCAAGAAAGTTAATTTCTTTGGGCTTGCCTTTAATTTGTGACGTTTCTATAGTCACGCCGTAAATCTCATCCATAATCAAAGCTGGCTGAGAGAATTCCACTATTCCAACATGAAAATGATTAAAATCATTTTCCATCCCATTATTCTCATCTGATTGACGTATTTGCCACTGATCATCTTCTTTATTCTAGCTTTTCGATAATTTCTTTGACTTCTTGACTCTGATATGTCTTTCCTTTGATACTATTGCCTTATTCTACTTCTTCTCTGTTGCTTTTTTGTAATTAAATCTCCACTTTTTCTTGTTTTATTTGTGCTCGCTCTGTTGTTGTTTTTTTTTCCTCATCTGTTTCCTTTTTAAGTATTTTTTATACTCAATTGAAGTGAATACGCTTGTCAAAGTTTCTCTGTTACTCTTCTTGGCGGTCTTCTAATGGACTTCCCTTGAAGAGGCTTGGTAACAGGGAATTGGCACCTGCAGGTGATTTTATCTGAACATTTACTATGGTTTCTATAGTTGTCAACTGATATTGCTCAGAACTTAAGATGCTAGGGATAATTTCAATGTGAGGTTCGTTTCCACCTCCATCGTTTTGATCTTACTTTATTACTAGATTCCCTAAAACAACGCCTTTTCATCCTTTTTCTAAATTTCGAAAAGCGATGCAACTTCGATATTCCCAGTTTCTGATGATTCTATAAACAATTTTAGAGTATCTTCACCTACGAATCTTTCTAATACTGGCAACAATTGTAGGACTTATTTTGAGTCTAATGTACTTTTGCAAAGATAAGAGGAATTAGGATTTGTGGTGTTTTTAGAGAAAAGGTGTATGTTGTTGGTGTACCAGGGGACGAGTAGGCATTTTCTGATTTATTTATTCATTTATTTTTTAATTGAACCACCTAATTAACTGTGGTTCAAATATAAACCTCTAAATCTATTCAAATGTATAGATATCTATATAGGTACCTTAAACATTTCAAATTGTGTGATAGAATTCTTTGAATATTCTTTTATTGGAGTCAATAAAAGAATATTCAAGTTTCCAATAGCTGGTGTAATCCAATTTAATTATCAACATCTTCGAGAACCTGTTCCTCTGTTATTTTTAAAAAGTAGAAGCATCGTGCTGCTATAAATGAAAAAATAAGTATAATAAGAATATACACCAAAGTCGTATGAAATACCCTATTATTGACACTTTGTGCAATAATTTGGAAAACTTATCATTTTGACAGTCGCAGTTTGGCAGCACTCGTTTCCTTCGAAGTTATTATTTGAAGATATTCACTGATATCAAAATGTGTGAAAAAGAATTGTATGTCATGAACATAATAAGAGAGGATAGAATAGGTAAAATTTTGATTCCACTTCTTAAGGAAATCCTTAAAGAGTCGGCAACTAATATTATGTTTTAAGAAATATTTCCTCACATATTATCTATCACCCAATAGAGACTTGATAATGGCGGGAATCGATGTCTGATTAAACTGCCTTCGATTTTGAAGTCCTAGGTAGTCCCAAATCTTTTCCTTATCAAATTTAAGATACAAGTGTTAACAATTAGTGACATGCAATTTATAAGTACCTTTACCTTAACTTTTTTTCATTTGAATTTAGCCAATGAGAAGGAAAGTTATATTGACGATAAAATATTGTTATCAGTCTACTTCAGCAATCGACGTTATGCTTCGAAACCTTTTTTCTGTATGCGATCACCATCAAGCTAATCACTGTTTGTTGTATTCTTCCATTTTGCAAGTTATCGCTAATGCCATGCAAGATATTTGAGGCTTTATCCAAGGTTTTATCCAATAAAAGTTACCAAAAAAATCGATGTGATGTTGTGTTATTACACGAACAAAGCTTTAGTTATAATGAATATTGAAAAAAAATTGGTGAAAATCTCATTAAAGGCGAAATTTTTACTTTTTTGAAGAATTATAAGGAAATTTAGTCAAAATGCTATAGACAAGAAAAAGTGCACAATACCAAGTAATGATAAAACAATTAATAAACTGTGTCTGCTTGTCAGAATAAAATCATCTGGAAGTATGCATAAGTGAAATGGCGCAATGCATGTGAAATTAGGTTCATGGACTATTCGAAGCAGATTGCAGGAATCTGGACTAAATGTAAGAGTTTCATACAAAAAAAGTATCATTTTAGAATCTGAAACAATCTTGAAAAGATTAAACTGGACAAAAGCTCGTGTTAACTGGTCAGCGGAACAATAGTATGATGTGATTCGGAAAGATGAGACCAAGATCTCATTATTGAGATTTGCAGAAACAAACTGTTTCCCTTTCTTCTAATAAAGCTTTTAAAAAGTAAAATGATCAGACATCTAAATTGAGAACAACTTCGTTCTATTCCTTTATTTTGACTCTGAATTTTTACATGTTGCCATTTTCAAAAAGTGAAAGTACAACAATACGCGACAGGATAAGATATGTTTCGGGCCTGCTTTTATCAGTTCAGTCTCTGTTTAACGCTCATTACCTAGTAGCAATAATATAAAATACGAAAAAGAATAAAAAGAGAGGATTCTTATCCTGAATACATTACATCTACTATTAAAACTAGTTGGTGTTATTATCTTATTCTGTAAAGCAACAAAAGACGTAGTCACAATTTGTAGGACTAATGGAAATATAATTTCCCCAAAGTGCATTAATGAAATACTCGTTCCTGAATTGCTATCTTCTGGATGTGATCTTTTTCCACATAATGAATTTATAATTCTACAGAATATTGATCCATGTCATGTTGGTACTGCATATAAAAACAAGTTTCTAGATGATCATATGTCACTACTTGAAATGCCTGGGAATTGTCCAATCTTAACCCAATCGTAAAAACCCCAGTAAAAAGTGCTTGTTACACAATAAAAACCAACTAATTAAAGCAATAAATAACTCAATCATGGGTTTTAAGGTGGTTATAAATGAAGTGCATCCCAACTTTGCAGGGTATTAAATTGTCTCCCCGAAACTTACTCGCATACTCCCAAATTCAAGTCTTAACCTCACCTCCACCCAGCGAATAAAGTTAAGAACCTTGGATAAAGCCTCAAATATCTTGCATGGCATTAGCGATAATCATAAAAATGTATAGATTTTTGACGTACATCTAATATTTTTACTAAATCTATCATGCAAATATGTATCTTAAACACATTTTTTTTTCTATAAAATGACACAAAAATTTAACATAAAGCTACAGTTGTAGTCATAAAAAAGATAGCATATAGATAATATAAAAATATAGATAATAATAAAAAAGATAGCATATAGATAGCATCAAGATAACATAACAAATTCCATTGAGTAATGCCTTTGCGTTTGTGAGTTATTCCATTTACTTACATGCGAAAGTACAAGCCGACAGATAGTCAACCATTTGACAGATTTGGTTCAAAATTTGATAAGATTCTATATCTTCTGTTACTAACTTTATCAACTTTTTACATTTTGGAGTTATTTAGTTCACTAGTAATCAAAAAACCAGTCAGACGGACTTTCTATGAGTGGATATCGTTAAATATTTGACAAAATTCTACAAATTGGGTTTTTATAAAAAAAAAATCATCAAAGTGGTTTTGAATTATCGTTTTAACTGACAGACATAATGTCAAAAATGTTTTTTTTTTTTTTTTTTAAACTCAGGAAGGTTTGAAAGTCGTCAAAATCTCGAGTTCGAGTTTTTTGACGATTGCAAAATTTCCTACGAGAAAGTAAGAAGAAAAGGAAAAAGAGCAAAATTTATCGTCTATACTTTATTTCTTCGAGCTTTGTTATGATTTTATTTAAAACTCGCCGCCTTTGGCGACCAGCCGGTTCGCCAGTCTTAATGCTCGTTAAAATTTTCATAATTAAATATTTTATGCGTTTCCTACATTAATAGCTTCTTCATCAAAATATTTTAAAACTTAAAATTTTGATAGTCATATAATTTACTCATAATATTATAAAGGCCTTCAGTCGTAACGTGATATGTATCTCTCTAATTTTCTGTTAGCTCCCGTAGAATTTATGCTTTAAATTAAAGTGGAAATAATTAATCTGCCATTCATATAATAATATTTTTTACTGAAACAAAGCAATTTTTATAATATGATTACTGAAAACAGAGTCACTCAGCATTTAAAACTTATGGGCGCTAAAGAATATCTTTCTTAATTTATGTAATATCTCAAGAATTTGTCAACAAAATTTTCTCAGATTCATCATGAACAGATCGATTAATTAACAATGTTTCATTTTAAATGCATCAAACACTAAGAAAATAAACAAAATCGTTTAAAATAATCGGTCGAAAACAAGTTAAAAAAAACTACTTAAAAAAGGATGTACTTAAAACTATAATCATATACAGAAAACATATAATAAACATAAATATAATTTAATTACAAAAGCATGCAACTAACCTAAATATAATTTAAATCAAGTCCGCATCCGTTGAAAATATTTGTCACCAATCAGAACACAATGCGCATGCGTGAATTTTACGCAATGCATGATGAAATTTTGTGAATTTTACGCAACGCCAGTTATGGTAACGCAAATGCATGAATTTTTCTACGTCATTTGGGGTAGCGCTATGCAGATTAGAATTTTTTAATTTCCTTTATTCTGTTTTATTTTAATTCAAAAGTACTTCAGAATGAATCTGAAAGATCGATTAATTAACAAGGTTAATTTTAAATGCATCAAACATTAAGAAAATAAACAGAATCCTCTGAAATAATTGGTCGAAAAATGTTAAGTCTAACCTCATTAGCGTGGGAAAAAAACTGAAGCCTTACTGATTTGGCGGTGGGGAAATGAAGAGTTTTTGGCGGGAAAGTTAGTTTTTAATTAATAATTAAAATTCTAATTAAAAATTCAAAAAAAGGGACACCAGGTGCACATTTCCGACCTCCAAGGTATACATGTACCAAATTTGGTAGCTGTAGGTCAAACGGGCTGGCCTGTAGAGCGCCAACACACACACATTGAGCTTTATTATAAGTATAGATGATAACTATGCCTGTTCTAGAAAATCTCTGCATAGGGTTATAAAAATCTTTACCTACATACATCCTCACCAAATTTTGACAATTATTGCATAATATCCAGATATACGGATGCTAAACAAAGTTCCTTTACTCCGAATTCGGTGCTAGCCGTCCTCTTATAAATTACGTCATTCCGGATAGATGAGTCAGATGCTAACAGTATCAGAATCCGAATTTTGGGCTAGCCGTTGTCTTATAAATTACATCATTCAGCAAGAGATGAGTCATAGATGTTATCTTAATTTTTTTTTCCTTCAAATTTGCTAATCAGCACTGAGTGATAAGTCTTACAACTTCCGCTGAAACAAGTTACGTACTCAACAGTTTCAATCCTCAGACAGAATAGATAAAAAAATTTAATCAGTAACTTTATTTCATCCGATTTTCTCCTCTCAGATAGTGACAGCCGGCTCGGAGGAAGAAAGCATTGCGTTTAACCTTGAGTATATTTTGGTTTTCTAGTTTCACTTTCACTTTAACCTTAACCGCAGACGCGTTTTTTTAGAACACGAGAACTTCCCATGCGTTTGTTTGTTTTTGTCAATAAAATGGATTTTGCTTCTCTCTTTTTTAACGCTAAACACTTTACTCAAAATAAGTTATAATACTGACTTGCTTGTGTCACTTGACTGTACTGTATCTACGTATATACTCAATATGATTTATATATTCTCATTGTTTAAAGATATTGTAATAAATAATCGGTTATAAAAACACACATGGAAACCTGATCATTTATATTTGATGAAGTGTTATCTATTATAACATTTTTAATTTTTTTTTTTTTTTTTTTGTTGAGGAAGGGGCAAATTCTATATTTTAAGTCGACCTTCATATGATCTTCCCCCTTTGACCAACATTCTTAATCTTGCAGTTAAAAAAGGTTTTTTTCAATGTAACTCTCCTTAAACATAAATAGTAGAGTGCGCAAGAATTTTTTTAAAGATTTGTTTAGATACTTCGTTATAGTCTTGTATAGTTTTTTTTATATTAAAAATATCGCACGCTTTTCAGTATGCATTGTTGTTATTTCTGAAATATTATCATACAAAAAAGTATTTTTACACTACATTAAAGTTTTAAAAAAATAATTTTTCAGAGACATAAATTTCATTTTCGTACAATTTATTTTTCTCATTTTTAATAAATTTTCAAGATGTATTATGCAAAAAAAATATATTATTGGAAAACAAGATTACATAAGAATACAAGATTACAGAGCACACTAACAGAAATCTAAAAGAATACTCTCTGAAAAGTTTAAAAGCAGGTGATTAACAATTTATATCAGGAAAAAATACTGATTTGATATATTATGATTAGGGATTGCAATACCGGACCAAAATTTCAATACCGGTATTCGGTATTTTTTAGATCTTAATACCGGGATACCGGTTTTAATACCGGTATTAGAAATTTTAGAAAAAGAAAGAAAACACAGGTGTTTCTTTGTTTTATTTTCCAGTTTTATAAGAGAGTTTAAATATCACAAAAAATAATTTGTAACTTATAAATTATAACAGTATATAAAGAATCACAAAAAAGTAAAGGCACAATTTATTTATTTAAATCACACAAAAAGTGTAAATATCACTATTCAGTCGTACTATTACAAATTTTTGAAATGTGATCTTAAAAAACATAATGCATCCATTGTACTGTCATTAAGCCTGAAAAGTAATTTTGTGTAAAAATTACCAGCTGTCTAAAACGCTCTTTGGGCATCTAAGCTAGTTGGTGGTACTGTTAGCAATGCGCGATTCACTTTTTCCAAGTATTTACCTCTAAATCTATCATCTTCAAATAAATCAATTTCTCTTCGGAGGTTTTGGATATAGCTGATTTCTGTATTGTATTTTGATTCGTTAAATTTTTTTTATTTATCGCTAATTCTAATTTTTGTTCAAGAGACAATTCCTTCTCACTATCGACATTAGTGTCATCATAATCTTTGATACCTGAACCGAATTCTTTTGAATGTGGATAGGTTTGTGGGTAAAAAATTTTAAGAAAATTTACTATAAACTTAATCAGATTCGAATTGATAATTTTCTTTTCTTCTTTTTCATTTTCATTTTTAAAATCATTATAATTATGTAAATACCATAAGACATTTTCTATTTCGGTATGCCTTTCTTCTGTGCGATTTTTCAATGTAATATATAATTTTTCAGATAGTAATGTGTGCTGCAACATGAAATTTATTGTTGCATTAGCTGTTAATAAATTAAAATCTCTCCGACATAATGCCTCTGTAGTCAGTTTTATTGGAAGTAGAGCTGATATAGTTCTGGATATTAAGTCGAATTCACTCTCTGAAAAGTTAATTTACAGGTTTAAGTCGATTATTGCTTTTTGGATTGGATTTCTAAATTTCAAAAATCGTTCCATCATTAGGAGTAAATTAATGATGTGTGTAGAATCTATTATTGTCTTAGAATCTATTATTAACATATATTCTGTTTTATTTTCAGTTAGTATATATTTTTGTAATATGGCATTTTTTGTAGGGAAACGTTTAAATATCTTAACAATTTTTCGAACTTTATAAATTATAGGAAACAATTCTTGATGGGTTAATATTTCATCCTCATGAGCAATATCTTCTTCAACAATTACATTGTCATTATCTTCATCGTCAATATCACTCTCACTCTTACTCTCTTTAATGTCAGAATCCGAAGTTTCTATATCCAAAGTATTTGGATTCTTCTGTTCTTTATTTTTTTGGTATAATACATCTATTACTCCCAATTGAATTCCATGAGCATAGCACAATTGCTGATTTGCACCAATCAACTTTCCAACTTTTTTCATAACTGTTGCTCCATTAATCTTTACGGATACAATATCTTCTTTCAGGGATAATCGATATTTCGCTAATTTAGATTTAAGCAATTAATTAAGTCAATGATTAGCTAATTAATTTCGCCCGTTAGGAAGACATAGAAACAAAAACGTATACTACTTTGCTATGTTGGTGATCCCTGAACAATTTAAACAATTACAAGACAATTTTAAAAATTTCTAGTAATACCGAAAAACCGGTATTTAAACTTGTGAATACCGGTATTACAAAATTGCACAAATGACTCAAAATACCGGTATTCGGTATCCCGGTATACCGGTATTGCAATCCCTAATTATGATGCTTTTTATTAATGAAAGGCCAATTATTTAAATAATTGCGAACTATCTTTTGCTCTCTTATACTTCGATATTTGTGAATAAGATTTGAAGTACTTATATAACAAGTAATAATTATCTAGGAAAGAAATTAGCTTAATGGTGTCTTTTTTTTTAAATAATTGTCCGGTTCAATTCAGTAAGTAATATAAGCCTATTTAAAGCGCATCAATTTGTCGTCGGCTGACAGGTGTTCATACTTCAGTGGTGCAGTACAGGATGCCAAACATTTGATATTTGTATACATCATATTTATTTCCGAAAGACATAAGAATTACTTTCTAAAGAACAATATAGCTTGGCCTCCTCATTTATCTGTCTTTGTACAGAGTAAACCATCTTTCATTTTCTTTACAGTATTTTTTAAGCTTTATTCCTGTGTGCTTGCCTACATATATTTGCATATATACTTTTAGGCTTTTTGTATTTCCATTTTGAATATTTTATTTTTACTTGATCATGCTTCTACGTTTGCATTACATCATTTACTGTATGTTTCCGTTAGTTTCTTTGCATTTGTGCCAGTGTCTTTTATATTTGAAATTTCTTCCTCTAACAATTGTGTATTGACTTATGTTTGCAGGCCTTGTGGTATACTTATTAGCACATAAGGAATATGTACATCGGGAATAAAAAAAAAATTCGTTAAGTAAAATCAAATTCAATTTTACATAAAAAAAATATTTGATAAAGGGATTTTTTTCTAACACATTATTTTATGCAAAAGCAGTTTTTACATTAAAAATATTAACATGTAAGCAATTTACCCCCCCCCAAATAAATATATTAGATATTCATGCATAGAATTTTTAAATTTCTAATTTTTCCTTATTTAAATTCGTTTGTTATGTTCTCAGAGATCATAAGAACCTCTTTATAAGCCCCTAATTCACCCAAAGACTTTTATCAAAGAAGTCTGTAAAAAATTGAAAATTTTCACTTAATAGAAAAATTGAATGCATTCGATGTAAATTGCTGTTTTTATTATGAAGTTTCGTAACATATTTGTTGTATTGAAAATGCTTTTATTCTTTTTGTTAATTAAAATCAACAGCTTGTTTATTAAAATTACTATTTTTAAAAAATTCATTTTTATTATGACTACTATATTTATGAACATTACATACTTTTTAATAAATATAAATGATTTATTAAATCTATTAATTAATGAAAATAAATATTTATTGCATTTTTTTTAATCCTAAAATTATCGTTTTCTTTTGATGTATTGCTATATAAACCCAGTTTTTACAGATTGCATTTTCAGATAAATCTAAATTGCTTTAGATTTTCTGGCAACTGCAAGTTATTTGCATCTTCTGTATAACCACTTTACAAGCATTCTCGAGAGTAAATATTCCACAGTTATTAACTTAAATCAAATTTTTTTTCAGGAAATTCCGGACTTCCGTCCTGTAAGTAGCTCCTTGAAAAATTTGATTCTCGACAACAGCCGGTTGACCTCCATCTCTGGTAGCAGACTTCAGAATCTACCGAATTTGGAGACTGTCTCTTTTGTAAACAACTCTATCCAATCTGTGGCATCGGATGCATTTCAGGTAAAACATTTTCCCCCCTGTTTTGCATATATTTACTACTAGCCATCTTTGGCGATCAGCCGATTCGCCAATCTTAATGCTCGTTAAAATTTTAATAATTCAATATTTTATGTAATTCCTACTTTAATAGCTTCTTCATTAAAAATTTTTAAAACTTCAAATTTTGATAGTCATATAATTCACTCATAATATAAAGGCCTTCAGCCATAACGTAATATGTATCTCTCTAATTTTCTGTTAGCTCCTGTAGAATTTAGGCTTTAAATTAAAGTGGAAATGATTAAACTGCAATTAATATAATAATATATATATTTATTTTTTTTACTGAAACGAAGCATTTTTTTTAAATATGAGTACTGAAAACAGAGTCGCTGAGTATTTAAACCTTATGGGCCCTAAAGAATATTTTTGTTAATTTATATAATATCTCAAGAAGTTTTCAACAAAATTTTCTAGGATTCATCATGATCAACAGATCGATTAATTAACAATGTTTAATTTTAAATGCATCAAACACTAAAAAAACAAACAAAATCGTTTGAAATAATCTGTGGAAAACATATTAAGCCTTCAAAACCAAGTCCGTGTCCGTTGAAAATAGTTGTCAACAATCAGAGCACAATGCGCATACATGAATTTTCAACGCCAGTTATGGTAACGCAAATGTGTGAATTTTCAACTCCAGTTGGGGTAACGCTATGCAGATTAGAAATTTTTAATTTCCTTTATTCGGTTTTATTTTTATTCAAAAGTACTTCAGAATGAATCTGAAAGATCGATTAATTAACAATGTTTAATTTTATATGCATCAAACATCGTTTGAAATAAGCGGCCAAAAATATTTTAAGCCTATCCTCTTTAGCGTGGAGAATAAAACTGAAGCCTTATTCATTTGGCGGTGCGCAAATGAAAAGATTTTTTGGCGGGAAAGTTAGTTTTTAATTAATAATTAAAATTCTAATTAAAAATTCGAAAAAGGGACCCCAGGAGCACATTCCCGACCTCCAAGGTATGCATGTGCTAAATTTGGTAGCTGTAGGTCGAACGGTCTGACCTGTAGCGCGCCAACACACACATTGAGCTTTATATAAGTATAGAAAACTGCTGCGTGTTTTCTGGATCAATTAACTTGGTAAGTTTGGTATAAAATACTTTTTTCAATATTGTCACGAAGATGTAAAGAAGTACGCCGTTAGTTTAAACAAATAATTAGATTTATTAGAACTAAGCAACTCACAACAGCACGAGACTAAGAAGTTACCCCTCACTAATGGGGCACAGCTTTTATACATGGATGGAATGTTTGGGAACAATCGAACTTGAATATTTAAGAAAGATATAGAACCTTCCAGATCTTAGATAAACAATAGATAATGTTTTAAGTAAACGAATTCCAGTGTTCGGATAAAACATCGTGGTTGGATTTCGAACCATGGACTAATCATGCAGAAATGAGATCCACTGCCGATTGAACCATGGCGATTGCTAGCTTTCCTGATTTGTGCGGCAATATTGAAAATCTTGAAAAATACATTAATTAGACTGTAATGTGAAAGGAAATTGATCAAACCATGGAAATTTATTTAATATTAAATACTTAAAAGTAGACTAGAAGCAAACTTTAACACTTCATTACTTGCAAAAGCTTTTAACTTTCGCCTTCGTTTTTCGATGCATTCATTGTAACTTACCATTAAACTAGTTTCGGAACTTTTAAACTATTTTCAAAATGTAAAGGAATTATGTCATTTCACCGAATAAGAGATGACAGTCACTTGATTTAATATCGGGCATATTTCATTCATTTCAAACACAGCACTTGCGAGTAGTTCGCAATTATAAATGAACTTGATAACTCCAAAACACAAAGAGCTAAGTGGATAAAATTTAGTACGCAAATTTAAGATTTAAAATATAGATTCTTATCAAATTGTGAATCAAATCTGTATAAAGGTGACCATTTGTCGGTCTGTACTTTGCGGTGAATTGGTATGAGCGAGGATAGAACCTAGGACCTTGCGGTTCGTTGCTCAGTAACATGACCACAATACAAAAGCAATTTCTCGTGTAGCGTACCTGTTAACTGGCTTATAAGCTTTCACCGCAACTTCCTCAGTCTTGTAAACTCAATAACTCATAAATGGAATGGCTTAAATAAATGAAATTCGATATGTTATAAATATAATTATGTCATATTTTGATCTTTATTGAGACGACGTTCAATAAGCCATTCAAAATACATATTCTCACGAAGATTCAATAGATTCACGCCAAAAATCTATATTTCGTGACAATTATTCGCCAATGCCATGCAAAAAATTTGCCACCTCACCTAAGATCTGCAATATTGCATGTGGGGAGGGAATAAAACTTGTTGACCCCAATAAGTCAGCAGAACGCTCCACCCACTAATTTTGTAGCGCCACCAAGTGGTGAAATGATATAACCTTTGAGTGTGTGTTGTGAGTGTTGAGAATAAAGCAATGGAGATACAGTCCAAGAGTTTATGTTTCATTTATAGGTGAATGAATTTTCTAAAAAAAACTGAGCTATCGTGGGCCAAAACAAAACATTTATTGAAGAATTTGCAAGATAATTCTGGGAAACCATTTTTGCTGGTTCTCTACAGCTATTGTTTTGATTTCTGTTTTGGCTTTCAGTTTGTTGCAACGAAACTCAGTTGTTTTAACCCACATAATTTTATTTTGTTAGAAGTCACTTTTCGAAATTAAGCTGTGTCGATAATTTCTGAGTTAATTTAAAGTTTTATACTATTTAGAAGCAAAACTTTTTTTTTAGAATTACATTTTAACTGTATTCTCTAAGAAATATATTTTGCAGCACTGTTCATTTCTGAACTGAAGAGCTCTCATTTATTCCTAGTTGGCACTTAAAGAGTTGCCATTGTCGAAAAGGTTGTTGCCATAAAAACTAAATTTAGCCCATTTTCCAGGTACTACTCGAAAAAAAATGGTTTACTATTGTTTCAATACGATTAAATAAAGAAATTAATATTCCTTATCATGCGCATTTCATACAGTACAATGCTCGTTTCTATGGCAACCACAAGAATAATGGTGTTGCCTTAATAGAAAAGAATAAAACTGCACTCGCATGACCTTTCTCAAATGACTCATACCAACTTAATTTTAGTTTTTATGGTGAATTAGAACGTAGAGTAAGGTAGTACGCAAATGAATTTTATATGACTTCTGTCATGTGACTGTGGCATTCCATCCATTATTTTTAAAAAAATTATTCAAACCTAGTTGCATAGAAAAATTTCATTGCTCGTCAGATGCCATTGTTTCTGTTTTATTTTCTCATGTTCATAGCAAAAATGTTCTAAACATCGAAAAAATCCACTACAAAATTTTAATGAGTCACCACGTTTCAAATATCTCTGAATTCGATAGGACATTCTTTGATTTGTATCTATTGACGTATTAAAACGATAATCAGGAAATGAAGGAAGTTAGATGGAAGAAATATGTGATCTATAATTAAATGAATTTTAATCAAGTTTTTGCTCAAATTCGTCAGCAAAAAATCTGTCTATAAGTTTATATTCATGTTAATGTGGTGACTCCCAGCCGCAATGGACTGGATAGATAATACAATTTTTTTTTTTGTCAACTAACTACAACAACTGTGCAATTCATAATAGATCGATTCCAATTATGTAACAGATGTGTTTTGGCCTAAAACTTTAGGTACTTCTTTTTTCTTTTTTTTATATGTCGGTCTGTTCATTTTTATGTAAGTGAAAGCAATAATTATATATCAACATACAACTTATATTTCCAATACATCATTATACAACTTATATCTCCAATACATCATTATATAACTTATATCTCCAATACATCATTATACAACTTATATTTCCAATAGTAAAAAAATGCTGTGCAACATTTAATGATACCGTTACGGTATTAAAAGGAAGTCACAATTTGGGGTTTTTAAAATGTCTTCTTAAAAATATCATGATCATTATGTTATGTTATGCATAAGAAATTTAATTGAAAGTAAATGAAACTAATGTTACCAATTAATCACCAAACATGGCTAGTTACCAATATACAGGGTCCCCTATAAACAACATCATACAACGCAAACGGATGAACGGATTGCAACAAAATTTGGTGTATAGACTATACAAGAGATGCTCTTACGGAATTTCGAAAAAAAAATTTAATTCCAAAATGTCCACCAGAGGGCCCCTTTTCCGAAAAAACATTAATTCTAACACAATAAACAACCAAAATGGAATACAGAAACAGTATTAATATTTATTGATTAGTTTCTGATCACCTTGTCATGGAACCACATTAAATAAAGGTTAGAAAAAAATAACAGTATGCTATTTGAGAATGAAAAAAGCAGTTAAGTTTGCAGAAACAAGAACAGATTAGGATGAAATTGCACAAGAGGAGCATTTGTTAATAGTGTCCAGGATGATGTAGTGAAAGGTGCACCATATGACCACCCTCATTCATCTGCAAAATTTCAAGTCGATGGACAGTGTGTTCAAAAGCAGATCGTAACTGATCCGTTGTGATGCTTTGCACATGAAGCGTTACGAAGTTCTTTAAGTCATTAATGTCGCAACACAGTCGCAATAAGATACCGTCATCATTACAGCCGGAAACATTGACACAAAACATGACAACAACTGCAAATGTTTCTTATCCTAACCTGTTTCGCATAAAGCTTCCTCTGCTTCACAAGCATGCAAACCTGGACATTTCTTTTCCTACAACTGACAGCTTTCTCCGATTTTACATTTATTACATATAATTCTTGTTCTGGATTGTTAATATTGTTTCTGTATTCCTTTTTGATCCTTCATTGTGTTAAATTTAATGTTTTTCCGGAAAATATGCCCTTTGGTAGACATTTTGGAACTGAATGTTTTTTTTTTTTTTTTTTTTTTCAAAATTCCATGAGCACATTTCTTGTATAGTCTATATGCCATATTTCACTGCTATCAATTCATCCGTTTGCGTTGTAGATGATGTTTATAGGGGAAGTTTAATTATAACCACCCTATATATTATTTTCTTATGTCATTATTTTCCAATCTAGGGCACAAACAATTTGATCATCTTTGACTTGTCGTGCAATCAGCTGAAGGCCCTTCCTCCAAAATTGCTCAACCCCTGGAAAAAGTTAAATAAATTGGCGTTGACATCTAATCAGCTACTGTATGTTGACCAGCTGTTTGCCGTTACTCATCCCAAAGTAGGAAATTTTGATTTTTTTTTTTAAATATTGTTTGCTTATAATGATTTAGCAAAAATTGCATAGTATTTGTTTATTGCAAGGAAATTAATGTGCTTTTTAACTAAACAAAACTTGTTTTATCTGTATGATATTTTAATATAATATCAAACTACTGAAATAAAGTATTCACTTTCCAAATCCAAATCTAATAATTCACTACAATTTGATGATAATGCGGGAACTGCTGACAGATCTCGTATCCTATATGGCACCATGCTGGCCATGTTGCGTCACATCATTAATCACGTGATGTCTTCCCGCCATTATTGGCAGACTAGAGTTGGGCAGTGAGTCTGTAAGACGTACAGCTCACGCTCATGTATCTTTATGTGTTTTATATTAGTATAGTAATGTTTTGTCCTTTAATCTCAATAAATATATTTCTCATATTAATGCTGGTCGTTGCCTTTCCCCACAATAATTTTGAATGAATACTTTCAAACATAATGATTGATTAACTTTTTCTGGCGCAATGGTCAATACTGACCTAGCTGTGCCACATTATGTAATGTGTTAAAATAGAAAAATAATTATTCATTAAAAACAGTTAGAAAATACTTAGTCAAAAGAACAAAGTGAGACTAGAAATCAAATATTACACTTGAAATCGATGTCATATATAAATGAAAACACCTTAACATGGTAAGGTTCACCAATTATATCTTTCAGATTTTGGTAATCTCTTCCGAAATATTTTATTCCTAGAAAGCGATATTTAAGGCATTCACATATGATATGATGAAAAAAATTATGGTACCACATCTTGAACAAATTGATGCGGTATCTGAATGAAGTAAATGCTTGTGAGTAAAATAAGTATGGTCTACACGAAGTCTTGTTAACTTGACACTCAATCTACGGCTGAAAGAGTCAGCCTTAAAACCAGAAATAGATGGCTGGATGGAATGCAATTTATTATCAAGTTGTAAGTCCCATCTATGTTGCCATATATGGAGTGAACATTGTCTTAAAATTCGTTCTAAGTCTTGAAACGGGACAAACATTTCCAGGGGTGTTTGTGCTCCGGGGAAACCCCGGAATTCCGGGGATTTTGAACTTTGATACCCGGAAATTCCGGGGATCGTCGTTCAAAAGGAAGTAGGAATAATAATGAATTATTTATTTTGATCTGGGTAATTTTGTTTGCTTTGAAAGCAGAAAACCCAAGGTCAGTGTGTGTGGTGAAAACTTTTCCTTTCTTTCTCCAAAGGCAGTGATAATGCGTGAAAAAAACTTCTTTTTTGTTCTTTCCTTATTGCGAGTTATGACTCATTCCCCCGGTTCTCGGACATTCTCTTCTGGATTCTTTTCGGCAAGTAGGCGCGGCAGAAAAAAAGGGAGAGACTTCGTTCGACCAGATGTGCGATCACGTGACCTGGGTTCAAAGGTCTTAATTCATGTACATACATAAAAGGTCTTAATTCATACAAAATTAATAACCATTAATTTTGCAAAAAAAGTAATTCATTGAACTTTTATAATTAGGTCATTCAATACTTCATAATCGTAATTTTTCATTTCTCCCCCCCCCCTTCTCGAAACTCCAAAATGTCGGTAGTAAGTCCGTAAAAGTTTCAGGGGATTTTTTGGGGTCCACAAACACCCCTGCATTTCTCAAATATAAATGAATGGCTAAAACATGAATTTTAAACTAAAAAATATATCAAAATCATCTTTCACACTATCTAACTCATTCAATCTAGCTCAAGAGTTGAAGGATTGGTCAAGAAGTTTTATGAATAACTCAAAAAAAGAGAGAGAAAATTAATATTTGATACTAATTTTGGGACTCATTTTAATCCAACTTCTTTCAAAATAAATTTAGAGGAATCTAATTAATAATTAATATAGATAAACTTCCCCAAATGATAACGGTGGCCATTCCTTTTAATGAAAATTTTTATATGTAATGAGTATGCAATTTTAACTCTTAGACATAGGTTAAAATAACTCATAGGAACGAAAACGAGCGACGGAGAATTACTCATGTGAAATCTTTTCCTTCCTTCTTCTTCTTTTTTTTTTTTTTTTTATATAATTTTTGCTGTCTCTTTTCCTTAAGAGAAATAAGGAACAAAGAGGTGTTCGGTGTATCCAAAATACATTATATTTATATACTCTAATGCTGTTGGTTTTTAAAACCAACACCATTCAAATGATTGGTGGTTTTCTGTCTGACTTTGGATGCTTTATTGAGTTTTTGTAAAGTATATTTAGTGTGTTTGATTGTTTAGTGCAGAAATGTGACTGAAGATGAATTAATTCTTGATGCACACTTCTGGTAGATCCTTGAAGATTACGTTGCTTAAACGGTTAAGAAAAGCTAATTTTGTCATTTAATTATTCCTCCTAAATTTATTAAGGAATTTTAAATTCTTTTACATGGAATTCATTTTAAGGATAGTAAAAATTGTCTGAATAGATTTTTGGTGATTTTTTTTGTAGAATCTTGAAATTAATGGCATTTAAACATTTAAGAATTTTAACTTTTAGCACTTAATTCTACTTTTTAAATTTATTAACAGAATTGTAAATTCTTTTAGATGAAATTCGTTCAATTTAGAGATAATTAATGCAGAGAAAAACTCCCTTCAGATTCACAGTGAAATGATTCCTAATAATTTTCTGAAAGAATCTAAATTCTTGAGGTTTAGGCGTTTAAGAACAAAAAAATCCTGTTTTGGCGCTTAATTGCACTTTATAAATTGAATAAATGTATTTTAAATTCTTTTTGGATGAAATTCGTTCAATTTATGGATATTCAAGTAAATTGGTTCGTGATGAAGTCTGTTTGAGTCTTGAAATTCGTTAACGTTTAGTCATTTGAGAAAATTAACTTTCAGTACTTAATTGCACCTTCTAAATTTATAAACTGAATTTTAATTCTTTTAGCTGAAATTCATTCAATTTATGGATAGTCAGCCGAATTGCTTCTTGATGAATTTCTGATTGCGTTTTGAAATTCACGACATTTTTACGTTTGAGAAAAATAACTTTTACCCTTTAATTGCGTCTTCTAAATTTATTAACTGAGTTTTAAATTCTTTTAGATGAAATTCGTTCAATTTAGGGATAGTCAAGAATTAGAGCTGGATATTATAATGCTGAATCATATGGTTGGAGGTGCATTTTAGTCCTCCGTAACTGTCTCCACCCTGCCTGATTGACTGGTGTTTACTCGATTGATTGTTGTTAATGATTTCATAAGCATTGTTGCAGGACGGTATATATTCTTCAGTCTAATTCCAAAATGTATATTTGATTTTCTTCTTCATATTATAAAGGACAAAACATTTTATATTTTGATAATAAGCTCTACATACTTGCTGCGTTATTCTTTCACTCTATTCTCCAGTAGGGCTGGGCGATGATAGAACTTAACTTCATGATCGTGATATATCGTTCAACATTTATCGATATTTTTCGATATATTCTGATATCATTATGTATTTATAGCTATTATAAGTTATAAATAGCATATCTTAACATACTGACTGATCAGAATGACTCCAAATAAAAGGAAATTTCAATTTATATAATAAAAATATTTTCTTTTGAATTATTTATAGCTATTATAAGTTATAGATAGCATCTCTTAACATACTGACTGATCAGAATGACTCCAAATAAAAGGAAATTTCAATTTATATTGTGGTGAATTGCATATAAGCCAGTAACAGCGCTTCTACCCGAACAGCTGTTTTGGCAAAATCGGATCGTTACTGGACTGTTAACCTAAAGGTCCCAGGTTCTATCCTAGCGCGTCCCTTACCTCTTCAATATAATAAAAATATTTTCTTTTGAATTATTTATAGCTATTATAAGTTATAGATAGCATCTCTTAACATACTGACTGATCAGAACGACTCCAAATAAAAGGAAATTTCAGTTTATATAATAAAAATATTTTCTTTTGAATAAAAATAGTTAGAAAATAATTTTGCTAAAACTCCT
Organism: Argiope bruennichi; assembly: GCF_947563725.1. Classification (NCBI taxonomy): domain Eukaryota; kingdom Metazoa; phylum Arthropoda; class Arachnida; order Araneae; family Araneidae; genus Argiope; species Argiope bruennichi. Next base: position 115,548,799 of record NC_079156.1, read on the forward strand.
TTAATAAAGTGTGTCAATTCCAAAACAATATCTGCATGGTATAATTAATAGCTTTGCGTTTAAAACAAGCATTTTTATATATTAGAATACGACAGTATTTATAGAAATATTAACAAATTCCTGCATGATGGTCAATAAGAATGAAGAGCAACAAAAATAAGCACTAACCGGTAACCAGAAGGAAATAGAAAACATAAATTAATTGTGAATATCGATTTATTGTATCGCGATTTATCGTTAGCCGCTGGGCAAAAGAGAAAATAAAACGGAATTTCTTTTTTTTTTTTTATGCGAGTATGAAAGTGAGAAAATGCGAACTACGAATAAAATTGTAAATTTAATCTGAATTAATCCTTTTTGCTTTTATTTCTGAAGATGAATATTTAAGGATTAAACAAAGGTCGGTAATGGCATCCTTCAGTTAATTCAGATTCCATAATGGTATCATTCAGTTAGGGAACTAAAAACAATTTTTTCCATAATGGTATCATTCTGTTAGGGAATTAAAAATAGTTTATTCCAATATGATATTCTTAAAACAAGTTCTTTTATATATTAGAATACGACAATATTTATAAAAATATTAACAAAAATTCCGTATGAAGGTGAAAAAGAATCAAGAGCAAAAAATATAAACTTTAACCGATAACCAAAACGAAATCGACAGCGAAAATTAATTTTGAATATTGATGTATTGTATCGCGATTTATCGTAAACTATTATTCATGATCATGATTTCGATACATCAATTTTTTTCGAAAACTGGCGTCTAAAAATAAATTTTTCAAAAATATCGATTTTTTTTCTACAATTCGAAAATCAGCACAGCTCTACTCTCTAGTATGGTTGTGTTTTTCTTCTGTTCTTTATTCCTAACTGGAAAATAGATTATTATAAGAAGAAAAGAATAGAATGCGTAATATTGTAATATTACACAAAAGCGTCGAGAATTGGAACACTTCCTCTTTTCCTTGTGTAGTAAATGTAATAAAAAACATTTGGCACTCACTTTTCTAGTTTATATATTTGGATCACAATAACCTGACCGATTTGGATTCCATACTCCATCCTAACATGCCTGAAGTGCAAACGCTGCTTTTGTCTTACAACCCCTTGTCGAAGATTACAGAGAATTCCTTCAACGGCAAAGTGAACAATGCAAGATTCCTGTACTTGGATCACTGCCTCATTCGGGAATTCAATGCGAGCCACTTTAAGGATCTGGCCCTTTTATCAACCCTCGATCTCAGCTACAATCTCATCGAAAAGGTCGATAATCAGACGATAAAGTTTGGGTCTGGAGTTGAGCTTCATTTCACTGGAAATAAGATCACGGAGTTTAATGGTAAGATGAAATCAATAGATTCCGATACTTTTTGATTAGTATAATGAATCAAATGAATGATTCTAAATAAATGATGTATTAATACATTTGGTATGAGTCGTGCAGGAACGCTCTTTGTTGCTGATGGAGGGGGAGTCGACACACCCTTTTCTCCTTCATGCTTATCGATATGCTCACTGCACCTGTAGAAATCAAACGAAACTTTAAATAAATCCTGCATTAATAGCTACAGTGTGGGGAGTGTGCTAGGACACTCTTTGTTGCCAATGGACAACGTTTCGACGCGCCCTTCTTTCCTTCTATTCGTTACCAGCAGGTTCGCTGTATCTGGTAAATGAAAAGAGGAGCATGACGAGACTCTTTCTATTGGCAACAAAGAGTGTGACGAAAACTTATGAGCCAGTTAACAGCTACGCTATCCGAGCAATTGCTTTTGTATCGTGGTCATGTTACTGGACTGCGAACCACTAGTCCCAGGTTTTATCCTCGCTGATACCAATCCGCCACAAGAACAATCAGTATACTTAGCATACCGAAAGTATTTCAGGAAGTCAATCCTAGTAGCCTTAAATTTAACCAATCTATTCACTTTTTACTTTCTCGTATACGTATATAGAAAAAGCATAGTGATCGTCGAAAAATTCAAACTCGAGATTTTGACGAATCTCCAAGTTTCAAATCTCCCTGAGGGCGAAAAACAGATTTTTAGAAAATACCTGTCTCTCCGTGACAAAGATTACTCGAAAAAACTTTGATCTAGACAGATGAAATTTGGAATACTATCTTTATACTAAATTTGTAGATTTCTGTCAAATTTCGAGTAAAATCCGCTCAGAGGAAGTCTGTCCATCCTGCTGTTCGAGTATAATTTAACACAATAACTAGAAAACTAAGAGAGCTTGATAGATAAAATTCGATACACAGAATTAACATCTATACTCCAGACACCTGTCAAATGTTGAGTCAAATCCAACAAAGGATTGACCGTCTGTCGTTCTGTACTTTCAGAAATATGTAAACGCGATAATTTAAAAGCGCAATGACTTAAATATATCATATTTGATATGACATTTTGTGACTACAAATAAAGTTTTGTGTCAAAATTTTGTTCAAATCGTTTGAGAAATACTTATCTAATACACAAATTCGATGTTTGGATACTATTAACACGGACAAGGGATTAACCCTGTAATACCTCGTCAAGAATGACACGATAGATTTAGAAAAAATGCTAAATTCAGGCCAAAACTTAATATTTCGTAACTATTGCACGCCAGTGCCATATAAGGCGTTCTCTCGCATGACACCTTTTTTTATGGAGTATGCGAGAAGGTTTGGGGAAGACCACTTCAGCTATTCTAAATGAATCTTGCTGTCAAATTGAAGTTTTAAGAAATAGCATTAGTATCTTTTAAAAACTAATTAAATTATAAACGTAAGAGGAGGAAATTCGACTTTCATAATGCAAACTGGGTATGTATTAACTGGATGTTGGTGATTTTTCTCCAGAAACATTCCTTTAAAATGTCAAGTTTGTTATAACTAGTGATGAATCTCCATAACTTCACCAAAGATGTCATGTTATGTCATCGCCAAAGATACCATGCACATTGCTTGAGAAAATGCTTAAGTCATCAGTTTTCTAGAGCGCATATTAAAAATAATTAAATAATTTGATCAGGAAATAAGAGAACATTTTTAATGATGCTAATATGAGCTAAATTAAGATAAAAATTAGGAAATTAATTAAGATTTAAATTAAATCAATAGATACCATTATATATATGTATAAAGTTTTAAAAAAATACACATATGTAAAGTCTTTGCATTTTTATTCTCTCGTATATAAAGAGAAATTATTGTAATCGTTACAGAGATTTTGGCGAATTTTCGCTTTTCAGACCTTTCTGAGTCGGCAAAATCCATTTTGGGGATTATATCTGTCTAACTGCGCAAGTGATAATTCAACAAAGCTTTGGATGATACGGACAAAATTTATTGTGTAGTCTTAACACCAAATTTATGAATTACTGTCAAATTTAAATACAATCTTTTCATGTTTGAGTGCAAGGGTTGATTACAAAACATAAAGAGCTTGATGGATGTATAATTTTAACATTAAAAATTTGAATCCAGATCAAATTTTAAAAGAATCTTTCGTCAGATTAACCGTTTACTTCTGTACATACAAGTATAAATAAACTCTACAACTCAAAACGATTTAGATAAAGGAAACTTGGTAAGTAATTTTGTTTTTAAAATTGTAATAAGTCAACTTTTGATTTTAATCAGTTTACAAAAAGATTTCAAAAATTCACATTCAGTTTCCTTCACTTTTTTTCTTAACTTAATCAATATGTTAATAATTTATTTTAGATTATTTTTTTAAATAACTTTATAACATTTTGTGTGTTTATTTATTTATTGTGATTCTTGACTGTGTGACATCCCTGTTTGTTTATATTATTTTAGCAGATGTTCGTTGTTTATAAAAGTTGTAATGACTAGGGAAATGTATTGAAATCTAACTAATTATATTTGACAAAGTATTGATATTATCCTAATATGTTATAATTCATGGAATTTTTATTTTCTTAACAATCTATTTGGAAAAATATTCTTTGGATCTATACATCTTTCGATTTTTAACGGCTTTTTGATTGGCCTCTCTACGTCCCCTTTGCAAAAATAATAACCCTAAATGTGACATTAAATTGTATACTGATGGCAGCAAAATAGACAATTTTGCAGGTAGTGGCATCTATGTTGTAACTCCTCAGTCTAGTTTTTCCCCATGCCAACGAAATCCAGACTTCTGTTCCGTTTTTAGAAGCGAACTTCTAGCAATCGATGAAGACCATTTTACACGAAAATAATTATAAGAACCTTTGGATTCTTACTGATAGCAATTTAACTTAACAATTGGATAGCTTACTTAACAATTGGACCTATGTTGGAGATAAAGCAAGTTTGTCTATTCTTCAGAAGTTGAAGCTGATTTCACTCCAACATGATATTCATTTCCAGTGGATCCCATATCATGTGGATCTGCTTGGTAACGAAATAGCAGACAGGCTTGCAAAGAAAGGAAACAGCCTAGCGACTTCATCTTCTGCTGAGCTCACATACTTAGAACTATTCTCTCAGGCGAAATTCCTAAATAAGAACTGGATGGTTCCCCCTACTCATGATTGGTATAGAGCCAATAAGCCGGTCTAGTCCTTAATTCTTCCTTGTGATAGAAAAACCAACACTTGCCTGTCGCGCCTTGCCAGTGGTCACCTTAAATGCCTTTTCTTTTCTCAGGGTGAAAAATTTTACCCTCTTTGCCCGAAATGCTGCCAACATCAGGCCTCTGCTGAACATATTCTAGACTGTTTAGGACTTCTTTGGGAAGAAATTTATTCTTCTCCCTTCCTCGTTTTTGACTTTCTTCTTGTCAACGGATTTTTGGATTTGGTCTGACTAAGTCAGGCCATGGAGATTAGCAACAACAACAACACGTCCCCTTTTCTCTTATCCCAATGGCCATAGACAGTAGCCTTATTTGCCTAACCAGAAATCCGTCATTGATCCTTTAACTCATCCGTGTTTCTTTTTTGGCTATACATACCCGTGTCATTCTGGCTTGTTTTGTATTTTCTATTTTCTCGAACGACTTGTATACCAGCTTATAGAGTTCGTAATTGCCCCGTATTATCGTTGTTCAAATGAATCCTTTTCCAATAAATTCCATTTAAACCAGATTATTCCTAGCACTTACACGTTCAAATACTTTGAATTAAAAAAAAATCCAAGTGCTTTTTTTTTATTACACAAAAAAATAACCAAGAAACATATATGAATTGTAACATCAAGTTCTTTTGGAAATTTTCTTCCAGTCAAAAATTCAACCATATATTATCGTAACAATTAGACAGTAATTATTATAGGAGATATCTTATGTATTATACATATAAAAACTAAGCTATGTAGTTTTGCTTGAGAAAATAATCTTTAAAAACTGTAAATAATATTTCATACTGTTAAACTATATGTTGGTTTTCGGTTATTTTTCTTGGACAGTGGATCTAACATACAGAGTGAAGCATGTGTATCTGAACAAGAATTTGTTGACTTCCGTCGCTCGGACACTTCGGTACAGTCAACTTTTTGATGTTAACATGGCTGATAATCGAATCGAGACATTGGGACCACAAGACTTTCATGGGGTGCACGGGATTCAAAATATAAACCTGCAGGGGAATTTAATTTCCAAAGTAGATTCTCAGACTTTCAAGGGCATTCGCAGAGATCTCACTCACTTGGACCTCAGCCGAAACCAGATTCGTTCTCTCCAAGGTTGTGTTCGAGATCTATATTTGCTCGTTTCTTTGAACCTCACTGGTAACAAGATAGAGGTAAGTTTACAATATTGTAGTGGCATTGTTATTGATGTTATTTCGTTATGTGACAAATTATTTTCAAGCGCTTTTATTAACTAGCTTACTTTTTCGTCTGTTTGGCTGTATGGTACAAATTTCGCAATCAATTTTAAACTAACTTCACGATGAATTAGAAACTAAAATTTTAAAATATATAAAAAAAGTCGATTTTTTTTAAATTTTTAATTTTTATCCCAATTTTTATTTAAATTCTTAAATCTTTGAACAGATTTCTTTACATAATCATTAGAATTCTGTTTCTAAGTTTATTTTTTGGGATGTTGTACAGATTTTTATATTCGCATTTATATACTTTTTAATGCTATTTTGCATCACTGCCCTTTTCTTTAATTCTAATCTTTGATTGAATTTTCTTAAGAGAAACCTCATGAATTAAAGTCTAATGCATATTTTTTGTTCAAATTTGGTACAATAATTTCGCAATATGTTCTGCAGTTTCTGAATTAGAGAATAAATAATCTATATATTTAGAAATATATTATAGTTGATTTTGCACTTCGCAATCTGAAGGAAATTGAAAATTTTGTGTTTTTATTAGCAAACTTCTAAACTAGAAGATTTTTGCTTTATACCTCTTTTTAACCAGAAAAAAAAGACCCTTCTTTCCAATTTTTAAAACATTTTTGCCACTTAACTAGTATATTTTGGTATCGTTTTTGGTGTCTAATTAAATCTTTTTTTTTAATCTTTCTTCTCTTGATTTTTTAAATCTTTTTATGTGCAATATCAAAATATATTTATTTTCAAGTGTTTTTCAAAAATTCATCCCGAATTTAATCACATACTTTAAACACACTTCAGTACTTTTTGACATTGCAATATTAATTCAGTTCCTTGTCTTCATATTTGTTTCTCTGTTCGGTGCAAATGTTGCGATCGGTTAAAAACTTTTATTACTCACAGATGGCGCCATGAGAAATATTAGTTCATCGGGAAGTTAGTTTAAAGTCGATTTCAAAATTTCATATACATAAGACTAAAAAATATAACATAATTATTTAAATAAAAAATATATTTATTTAAATTATTTGAGATTTATTCTCTAAATGAATACTAATCTGTTTAAACATGGGAATTCTAATGCTTAATTTCTAAAGATAAAATTCATCCTTTTTCCCCTGGTTGAAGTTAATTGAAACTTGACTAATTGGAAACTTTTTAATTCGAATTTTTTCTCTGGTTTCTTAAAATTCCTATAAATACAGTATTAAAATATCATTTGCTTTCTTTAATTAATGGATCCACACTTTATCTATCCAATTTCTACAGTGACGGCAATAAGTGAGTATTCCTTGCAAGGATATGAAAGGAATTTGAATCGTTGGCAAAATTGAATTAAAAGGTTTCTAGTTATCCAATTTCGACTGTACAAAAATTGCAAGGACATGCAAGGCAGTTGAATGATTGATGATATCGAATAATAGGTTTCTGTTGGGTTAGTGTGCAATTAATTATAAGGAGTTTTTAAACGATATTATCAGGCGTTCATGAGCACTATTTATTAAAAAAACATAAAAATTCAACAGTAACATTTTTAAATGATTAATCCGGAGCGTAGTCACCATTTATTTTAATAATCGCTTCCCATTTGCAGAAACGGGCCCCGCTCATTTCGTTGAAGCAAATCTGGGAAAATTCGGGCATGTTCATCTTTAATGTTGTTGCTGGGCTTGTGGGGAGGGGGGGGATTCATCCACCAAATTTCCATACCTTTCCATGCTTTTTGAGATAACGAACAATGGTTGAGTTTTCCACATTGAAGTTGTTGGTCAGAATTCGAGTTGTCAAGCTTTCGTCCCCTTTCACGGTTGCTAAAAGTGCCTGGCCGTCGAAACCGATGATCGACCTTTTCCTGCCTTATATTCAAAGATAGTATCGCCAGATTTGAAAAGGGCAAACCATTCCCTGCATAGACTTTCACTGATTGTGCCCTCACCGAAAAGTCCGTTGAGATCGCGAAATGACTGCACTGCTTTCTATCTTTTCTCAAAGTGCTACAGCATAATATGACGAATATGAGTATGATTATCGACATGCATTTTTATAATTTAAAAATAGAAGAATATTTTCATTAATAAATTTATAAAATATTGTAAATTTTTATTAAAATATAGCACGTCTAAGAAACGCCTGATAATTATGCACCAACCCAGTATTTATCCAATTACGTCTAAAAAAGCTAAAAAAATCTACGTCAGCTAACTAAATCTATCAGCTAACTAAAATCTACGTCAGCTAACTAAATCTATCAGCTAACTAAAATCTACGTCAGCTAACTAAAATCTACGTCTTAAAAAATCTACGTCAGCTAACAAGGAAATTAGCGAACTCTCCTGTGTAGTTTTATGCATAGTTCAAAAGAAAAGATTCAGATGGAATTTAATGTATCAGAAATGTGAAAGTACAGAAACGAAAGTATTTCCAAATAATGAATTTGAATTTCTTTTTCAGTCTTTTGAAGAAGGTGAATTTATAGGGCTGGAGGAACTGCTGGAATTATATCTGGATGGCAATCTTCTCACCACGCTGGGCAACGAGATACAGCTCCTCATCCAGTTGCAGCACCTCATCATATCTAATAATAGAATAACAACGATTGAACCCGATCAAATACCACATACACTCAAGTTTCTTTATTTAGATGGTGAGTGGAGCCTGTATTCTCATTCAAATATCTTATAGTTCAGAATCTAATTTTCCTTGCTGAATCCGCAGTGAATCAATCCTCATTTAAGTATTATACATAAAAGATATTTGTTCTTAAGAAGTGTCCACTCTAATAGCTAATTCCTAAATCTTTAGAGATAGGCATATAAAGGGTGTCCCAAAATTTACGTAAGATTCGAATTTGCCACCATTCGTGCAATAAAGTGCTGGCAACCCTATTAAGGGAACATTTGACAGCTGATAGTTTAGGGTTAGTGAAAATAAAGCAATACCCGATAGAATGACTGTTAACGCAAGATTTGAATTAAATTTTAAAAAAAACAGTTTTTTCTTTAAATTGTTATATTTTTATTGAATCGTTAAGTACACAGGATAGGGTTATGTATGGAATAACACATAGGGTAGATGGCCTCCACGGCTTTGCTGGAATATACGCACTCTTTTCTCGAAATTTTTCAAAACCATTTTGCATAAATGTTGCTGAATTTCCTTCTTCAATGAGCGTGTACTTGCAGGTTTGATAGCATAAAGCTTTGACTTCAAATGGTGCCAAAGAAAAAGAAATCCAATGGTGTTAATTATGGTTGTTCAATTAAATAAGACAATCTAGTGAAATCTCAAATTTTCGAATTGTAGCCACCAGACATTCATTATTTTTGAAATATTGTTCAACAATGAAAAAACGTTGTTCTATCGTTTAACGCTCCATTTTTAATAACCCTAAATTATCAGCTATCAAATGTTTTTTTTAATAAGGTTGAAAACACTTTACTGCCCGAATGGTGGCAAATTCAAATCTTGTGTTAATTTAGGCCCACCCTTTACTTCCAGCTAGAAAAACGTTTTAAATTACTTTAAAAATTATAAATTTTGTTGCTTCAGTCTAAAAATGAATTTTTGAAAAAATTACGAATTCTATATTTCTGTTACTTGTAATTGATATAATATTTTTTAATTAATAATATTTTAAGCGAAAAGAATTGCGGTCATTTTTATTTGAACTGACGATAGTATTTTAAATTATTTCTATTTTCTATTTCATTAACACTTCAGATGATTTTAGACTAATTCAAAGGCCATATAAATAAAAATACACTAATCATCACATGACATATTTTCTAGGCAGCAATTGATTAACATAATAATAACTCCACAATTTTGGTTGCAAAGAAGTAAAAGTTTTTTGTATAAAATGATATCCATTCAAATACAATTTATTAAATGTGCTAAAACAACCAGATAATTATATAAAATTAAGACTTTATAATTTTGTAGCATTACATTTATTTACTCAAATATAAAATATAATTTTTCTCTTTTCTCGCTTGAGCTTTTTTTTAGTAGACAATGCTTATCAGTCTCTAACAGTTTAGCAATCAACTATTGGCTCCTGTTTAAATTAAAGATTTTATTTAAAAGTATCTTTACTGGAAATAAATATTTGCCGTTTGAATTCTCGACTGTTATCATTATTGATAAATCAGCAGAAAATAAAGTATATGTGTTGATAATCTCTTATCTATAACAAAAGAAAATTAAATTAAATTACCACTTAAAACATTTATTGCATTATTCAGTTTTAAAAATATTTCTGCTTTAAATTTTTTTAATTATTATTGAGTAGAAAAACTTCAACCAAATTCCGTTATTCTTCATTTCATCACAGAGAAGAAACCATAATAAATTGAATTTGATTGCTCATTGTCTTCTACAGAATCAATTGCATTTTTGCTGTAATAAAACACTATTTGTAAAATAGGTAGTAATTGTATAAATTAGACATGGTTTACACATATAATATAGGGTCGCTCAATCCATTCATTATAAAATGTTCTCAATATAGTATTATTTCCGTAGGCAATCCTTTCAAATGTGACTGTCAGTTGCTGCCTTTCCTTGAATATCTCAATTCTTCTTCTGTTGGGACTGACGGGCCACTTTGCACCCTTTCCAACCAGACATCTCAGTTGCCACCTACCAAATGCCCAGATGGGTGCAACTGCTCTTGCACGCAAAACAAAGACAAACGCTTCATGTCCGTGGACTGCAGTTCCGCAGAACTGACCGAGTTGCCGCCTTTGTTCACGACTGAATACCATTCCACAACCAAAGAAGTAAGTGCATAGATTCTATTTAATCTCATCGAAGAAACATACCATAGTAACACACAGATATTGTATGATATTAAAAAATATTTACATTTATTTTAGTGATAAAATGATAAAAAATAAAATTTCACATGTTCACCCATTTTTGCTTATATCAAAGTCCACTTTTCTCTTAACAATGCATTTCTTATTTTATAGAACTGTTCATCAATTGTGATCCACTTGCCACGTAATACCCAGTTTTCTCAAAGTGGCCCTTTCGTAATCGAAGATGAGATCAGGGGTCTAAATCTTTCCCACAACAAATTGAAATCTCTTGAAGATGCTGATTTGCCTGGTGGAATGAGTCACCTCTTTTTAAGTAATAACCTTCTCCACAAACCACCTCTCTCCTTGCTATACTCTTTGGAGAAACTGACCAATGTGACGTTCTCTGGCAATCCGTGGTCTTGTGATTGTGATTTGTTATCCTTCAAGGGGTGGATTCTTTACAAATCTGAAATCGTGAGTATAAATTGCAGTCATTTTTTTAAAAAATTATGCTTTTTTTTTCAGGGTAATAATTTTTTTAGTTGTTTTGGAAACTTTTTCTCCTCTGAAAATCTAGATAAGAAATAATTTTTACTAATATTTTAACCCGTAACTGGAGACGGGAGTCAAAATGACTCTACGTTGTTCATTACCTCTGCTTATCACGTGCTATTTGAGGGCCGCTTTGGCCTGGTGGTGAGATCGCGGCTTCGGGACTGGAGGGTTTTTGGTTCGATACCCGATTCCACCTAAAAACTTTCGTGTAAGCGGAGCTGGGGCACCAAACGTCCTCCCTCTGGTATGGTTCGGAAGCTTGGAGTGGGCGGGGGCCACCTCAGGTGTCATCCTCGTCATCTGACCGAGGTTTAAAATTGTAAGATTCGTTCCGAAATAGACGTAGTGCTGCTTTAAAAATGGGACGTTAATATAACTAAGCTAATCACGTAGTACTTTTAATGCAATCATCTCTTCAGTACCTTCAAGTTGTTCTTTCAGCAGTAAATTGACAAAAGTCTAAATTTGAACACGTGCGTACAACCGAGTTATTCTTTTTCAAAGTTTTTGTTCTTATTTATGGAATCATTGACTCCATCTTTTTGAAACTGTATTTAATTTCAATAAAAAAAGAATATAAAAATATTCTTAATAATAGTAGTTTAAAAAATTGTATTTTTCACTTTTGTTCGTTACATTATAACAGTTATCAACATTAGGGTAATTCCGTAATGTCTAAACGAAATAAATACTCCTTAAAAGATTGTTTAGGTTTTTCTTATGACATCTTTGCAACATTTAATATTATAACATTTAACTTTTTTAATATTAATATTTTTGATAATTACAGGATTTCCAGAATGTATTGTTCCAAAATAAATTCCAATGCTGTTTGCAAAAGACAAAAAAGAAAAATAACAAATAGAATCATTTTGACTTTATGTCTCTGGCCGCGTGAGGGAATTCATGTCTCCAGTTACGGGTTAAATAATAAGTTTAATAAATAATTTTCATAAACAAAGAGCATATATTATATTGAATACAGCAAATATATAATAAAAATTCTTAATGAATCTGATGTGTACTAAGTTTATATGTGATGTATTTTTATAATGATTATATTTTATTACTTTTTTGATGAAATGCTTTGTGAATTAGGAGATTTTTCAAATGAATTAAGAATTTCTTTTTAAAATTATTCATTTAAGATGATTGAGATATAATAATTTAAACTAACGATGAATAATTCGGCAATTAAAATTATATTTTATTAGTTGTGACTTCGAATTAAATAGTCAAAATAAGATTAAAATATAGCTAATATTTCAGCAGTGGATTAACTAAAATTCCTATTTATAAATTTATTTATTTCGTGTTTCTCAGAGTGATTGTTTGGGCTTCGGACTCCCGGGCATTTTTTTCATATTCGATCCTGCGTTTGCAATTCAATTAAATTTCGCTTATAACTTAAACAAGCCGTGGGGTAGGATTTTATTTACGATTTTACAAAAAAAGAAAGGAAAAAACTGCCGATTGAAGCTCGGTTTTCCAGATATTTTCAAAATTATGATAGAAAAAAATTCAAAAAGTGTGAGAAAAAATTCGAAATAAGATCATTCGAATTATCCAAATTCTTCTATTTTAATAATTGTGTTTAATAATTTAGTTTTAGTTCTGTTTTAATAATTGAGTTTAAAATGTTTTAAATTAAAAACGGTAAACATTATTTATGGATTTAGCTGATTGAATGTCATTGGATTTTTGTGACACAAAATCCAAGTTCGACCATTCCCCCAGTAGAATATATTGTACAATGTTATATGACATTGATCAATATTCGCAATATTGTTTAATATTGTGGAATATTGTTAGTATCATATAATATCGCACAATATTGTACAGTATTGAGCAACAGGCTATGCTATCTGGAACTGTGGCAAATCCCTATTAGCACAAAATACCGAAAAATATTTGCTGGCATTCTAAAAATCGAACAATATCGTGGGAATATCATACAATATCTTGTCCTAATAGGGATACGTTAGATTTCGTTGAAATATATACGGCTAAAACTCTAATAAGCCTTGAAACTTTAAAAATCGTTATTATTAATTCAAGGTTTTTTGCATTATTGTAAAGGCAATACCTATTTTTACATTTGGATTCACTTTGTTTGTTATTGCATAAAATTTATTGGACTTGCAGATTTGAATAATAAATTAAAAAAAACAATCTGTCTTTGTAGGTGGCAGATGGCAACGATACTCGCTGTGGTGCTCAGTCTTCTGAACTCAATGGACGTGTGATTTGGTCACTAACGGACATGGACCTCTGTCCTGTCAGCACTGCAGCGTCTACATCGCTCATAATTGGACTTTGTAAGATTTTTTTAAATGTTTCTTTTTTTCTTTTTTCTTTTTTTTTTTTTACATCTTCATAACTTTGTGCTTCATTTATTTTAGAAAATTCATGCATTGGCAGTTGTTCAATTAAAATCTGGTATTGTTAAATTTTGTAACCTTATGCTGATATTAATTAGTTGGTTTTGCAAGTTCTATTTCTTTTTAATCTTAAAAAGATATTTATTGTTTTTAATATGTCTGATCTTATAATTAAATATCATTTAGATTGTGTAAAAAAGTTTTCTCTCTTTTTTTATTATTTTGCTTAAAATTACTTGTAATTTTAATTTTGAATTTTTTATTGGCATAATTCTAAAGATTCCAAGTTGTTGTTTTTTTCCCATCAATTAGTTGAGTTTTGTTAAAGGGCCTCACCGATTTTCGTTAGCCCAGCCTTGCTTATGTAAAAGATATGTCTCCAGTTTCTTTGTGTGCGTGTGTGCGTGCGTGTGTGTGCCCGCGTGTGCGTGCGCGCGCGTGTGTGTGCGTACACGAGAGTGTGTGCTTGTGTGTGTGTGTGTGTGTGTGTGTGTGTGTGTGTGTGTGTGTGTGCGTGCGTGCGTACGTGAGTGTGCGTATGACTAGAGATTTAAATTATCTAAGTAGTAGTACCTACACTGAAATAGAAGAAAAGTCGAAATTGTAGGTCATTCTCTTTCGGAAAAATATAGAAAGTATCTATACTACATACTCATAGACAAAGAAGAAAATACTGTTTTTACTGAGACCGTGGGACGCTCCCTGCTGCTATTGTAACAATGTGTGGAAATATATGATCCAGATCTCATATAAAACTAAATGTCCGTGATTCTTTGGTAAAAAGTGTTACCATATGTTGGATAATAAGTTTTCGTCAGCCTCTGGAAATGTAATCAGGCGAGTGGAGAACTAAACTTTGCTGCTAGTGCTATTATCACAAAAGACCCAATAATATTATTACGATATCCTCGTAATATTGTAAGTTATTCAGAATATCGAATCATTGCACGATATCTTATGCTAATACCAAAGAAGATAAATTTATGAAGCAACTTACATTATACATGCATTTTTTCGTCGAAAATTTTAAACTATGTTAAACAATATGTAAAAAATATCCCTATTAGCTTAAGTTATTGACCACTATTCTGAATGCCGTCCGATATCGTAAAGATATTGCATTGGGAAATTTGTGCTAAAATGATCATATCTTTGGTGATTACGCTAAAAAAATATATGAAGTTATTTTTGCATATATTTTAAAATTATTTAGCCTTATTTTCGCCGCCTATTGTCCTAAGTAATAATACCTTCTATATTAATACATGATATTGTGCTCTATATCCACAATATTATTCGATATTCTGAATGCTGTACAGTATCATAAAGATATCAAAGTAACATTGATGATCATTTTTTATTAATAGAGTTAACCTAGTTCTTCTAAGCGAAATTTTTGTTTTGCCTTCTTTTCGCAATTTGACAGTCATTCAATTACATTTGCAAAATTATTGTCCGTACTAAATAAAGAAGAGTGAAATATACTCTAGTAACACAAATACTCAAAAGTATGCGATATCTTTATTATATTGTGCAACATTCGGAATAACGGACAGTTTCTGGTAATCGTACAATATGTTGCAATATATGTGTACAATATATATGCAATCGTACAACATGATGCTCTAACAGAGTAACCTAATAAGTTGGCAGATGTATCATCTTTGATATGACCTGTGTAATTTTATTAAAAATAAAACGATTGCAGGTTTTCTCCTGGCTGTTTCTCTTGTAATCATCGTGTTGATTGTTCACTGGACGAAAGTAAGAATTTGGCTGTTTGCGCATGGCGTCACCTGCTTCCAAAATTATGACGCTATTCAAAACAAAGAGTCTGAAAACCTCCTACAGATGAATGGACTCTTGAATGAGCAACGGTGAGTCGTCCATGCATATGTGGAATTTTAATTCAACAAAATAGTGTAGATAACATAACATAAATATCATTTGCAATTTAAAACGGTAACATATTGCCTTTATAAAACATCGAAAAAATACGTAAAGATATCTTGACGTATTCTGACATTTATTTAGATTATGTATGTGCTTGGTATATATTAATCTGTCGTAGTGGCTCAAACATCTCCGTATTAAAGTAGGGTTTACATTGAGCCAGCTATAATCTATCCAGTAAGACTACGCATGCGCAGAAACTGTAAAGTAGCAAGTACTTGCCTCATCGAGACAAGAACTTGCTAGTGTCCACTCTCTCGATGCATGAGCAATAATCTTTTGTCTGCGCATGTGTGATTTAACTGGCTGAATGTAATCCCACTTTAATGGGATGTATAAGTTTGGAAACTGCAATATCGACTTCATGTCTCCCTAGTTATCTACTTTCAGTTCAAAATTGCCAGAACCTAACCTATAAAATCCTTGTTGCAACGGAATATTGATCGAATTTAGCTAAATTGATAGTATCTTTTGCATTTTACATGTATTTAGTGAATTTTAGGAATGACTCTGTGTTTTTGCATTCATACATTGTATTTTAATTTTTGTTAATTTCAATAATAAGTACTTAGCAGATTCGCCTCGTAAAGTGAGAATCATTTGTAATACGAAGATAGATGTGTATTTTAAGGCTCTTATGCACCGAATAAAAAAAGAGTATACAGAACAGAATGAATTTTTTGGTAAAACTTATATACAAGTATTATTTTACTTTTTAACATAATCGCCTTAGAAATACAGGCAACTTCTCGGCTTTGAAACTTCTCGGTAGTCCGGAATTATTATTTTGGCATCCTAACCGTTTTCAATTCAGGGAAAAGATGAAAATCTCTCGGCTGTAAATCGCCTTCTCCATGAAAGGAGCCAAAACCGCAAGACTATCGCATCAGATTTTGTTCAACGAGTTGATAAAGTTGAAAAGAAATGTACGATGCCGAAATCAAAGGCAACGAGTTGACTTATGATTTTGGAATTTGAGTCTTAAGCATTTCTGCTCCATGTTCTTTCTTTAAAAGAAATTTCAAATAGCTTTTAGATTAATGATGAGCTTTAAAAAAGCGTTAAAGCCCATCTTATGTCACTGATAGCAATTTTTTCGAGACTTTGACGAGAGTGTAGAAAACCTGATCCACCAAGATGGCAAAATTCCTGAATTTTCAAGTAGATTATGTCGAAAAATAACCATTAACGTAAATAAGTTTTGGAAAAAAAAATCTCAATCTATTTTTTGCACTTGTCTTTTTTATGGCTCATTGGAGCTTGAAACAAAAACAGCCTTCATATTGTAAATAAATAAATTAATGTTTTAATAATTTCTTATGTGTAAATTATAGAAGGCACTCTCTATTGTGATTGGTGAATTATATTTAAGAACATACAATTTTTTCTCTTGTAATAATTAAGGTAATAGAGTGTATAACTGATTCTCTAAATCCTTCCTTGGGGATCTTTAAGGTTTCTTAGACTAAAGATCCCAATTAAGCTCTGGAAACTGCATGTGATTTTTGTAGTGTTGAAACAGTGATAATGGAGATAAGGAAGTGTATTATGCATTATCCTTTTCCAAACCTTCCTTAGTAGAGGTCTTAGAACTATTTTTATAAATATATGATTTTTGTTGTGCTGAAACAGTGATAATGGAGATCAGGAAGTGTATTATGCCTTATCCTTTTCCAAACTTTCCTTAGTAGAGATCTTAGAACTAGTGTAGAACAATTTTTTTTGTAGTGCTGAAACAGTGATAAGGGAGATCAAGAAGTGTATTATGCATTATCCTTTTCCAAATCTTTCTTGTTGGGATCTTAGAACTGTTTTTATAAATATGTGATTTTTATAATATTGAAACATTGATAATGGAGATAATAGATCTATAATCCATTTTCTTGCGGCAGAGGTACAGAACACTTGGTCAGTTTTCCACTTCCTGATGACAATGCGTATCGGCAAGAACACTCTAGGATTGGAGCAGAATTCCATGGAAACGGTGGTAGTTTATTTCAGGTAGTTTTAATAGCACCTTATAGTCTTCTTTGCTACGCCCAAATTGCTTGAAACTTCACGGGATCTTTTGCATTTTCTTCCTACATTTCAATCTTCCTACATTTCAAAAAAATGATTGATTTTTAAACTGGATTTATTTTTTGCGTTATGTTAGCTATATTCATTTCTTATTTGTAAGATGGAGTTTTGTGATCGGTTTTTAACTCATTTACTAATGCTAAAATTTTATGTGCTTGCAGCTTATATTAGTATTTAGTAAGGTAATTCTTATTGGTTATTGGTAACACTTTAGTGATATGTTATAAAAATATTTAATATTTTCTTAAAATATCAATGATTTTGATTTTAATTAGATAGGAGAGGTGTTGTCTGAAATAATACTTGATTAATTTTCAGAAATTTAAATTTGAAAAAGTTTATTCCCTGATTTTATCATAATTATAATAATATATTGAAAAATTTATTAATAAAAAGTAGAATTTATTAATAAATTTAAAGAATAAAAAGTATAAAGCAATAAAAATATTTTTCAATAAAAAGTATGTGTAATTAAAACATAGAAAAGAATTATTTAATAAAAATTTAAATATAGATGGGGAAGCAAAATTCACAATCGGAAAAACTGCTGAAAGAAATATACTATAAGAAATACTAAACTATCAGTATTAACTTGCATAATATGTACTAAACAGTACACAATATGACGCACTTCTTTTAATAAGCTGGTCAATTCAATTTCACATTTCAGCACAATTTTTATCTTAAGAAACATTTGATGATTTATTTTTGGCTCATATTTTTTATCTTAGAAACTTTGTGAATGTATGTATTATATGTTTTTATATATATTTATTAATCTCAGGATTGTTCTGTATCCACATTTGTACATAATGTTATTTCAGCAGCTTTGTGGTTTTTGTAAATGTTATAAATAAGTGGGCGTAATGTAACATTAACGCTTAGATATAATTGGTTAATTTTAATCGGACATATAGAAAACGGACCAATCATATCTAAGAGTTAATGTTACCCTAATATTTTATGAGTCACAGAATTTGAACTTTTTTTCATGAATTAATTTATTAGTCAACTCGGCTTAAACCATTTTTAATCATCCTGTTACGACCTCCACTGTCCTTTCGTCCCTGTCCATATGGGAAATCGATGATTCAATCATTAAATTGATGAAAGAAGGAATATAGATTTATCTTTAAAATTATGTAATACTGTATCAAATTCTTAAGCCAACACGTTCAAAAGTTTGACAGTCTGCCTTTGATTACTCGAAAACGCAACGATTTAAACAGATGTGATTTATGGTGCTATCTTGCAACCAAAATTATAGATTTCCTTTAAATTTTGATTTTTTTCTGTCTATATGGATGCGTGTGAGATCTATAGTTCAAAATCGCAACTAGCTGTCTGAAGGAATTTCAGTATTGCATGTTAGAAAAATTGTAGATGTGTATCAAATTTTCCATGCAATTATTACGAATTACTATTTATCAGTTATTATTATTATTATATATCAATTATTATTATTACGAATAATTATTTATCAATTATTATTTTTACGAATTATTATATATCAATTGTTATTATTATTATTACGAATAATGATTTATCCATTATTATTATTACGAATTATTATATATCAATTATTGTTATTAAGAATTATTATTTATCAATTATTATTATTAATTATTATATACCAATTATTATTAATACGAATAATTATTTATCAATTATTATTATTACGAATTATTATATACCAATTATTATTATTATTACAAATAATTATTTATTAATTATTATTACGAATTATTATATATCGATTATTATTATTGAGAATTATTATTTATCAATTATTATTATTAAGAATTATTAAATACCAATTATTATTATTATTATTATTACGAATTATTGTTTATTTATTATTATTATTATTACGAATTATTGTTTATCTATTATTATTATTACGAATTATTGTTTATCTATTATTATTATTATTACGAATTATTGTTTATCTATTATTATTATTATTACGAATTATTGTTTATCTGTTATTATTATTATTATTACGAATTATTGTTTATCAATTATTATTATGAACTATTTTATATCGATTATTATTCTTATGAATTATTATTTATCGATTATTATTATTACGAATTATTATTCATCAAACTATCTATTAATATATATTCAACAGAATAACTCGATAATGGAATTAATTAGATTAGTTAGGGATTTATTTTTATTATTGATTTACCTTTATTATACGATATCTATTATCTTTTTTATTCTATAAGGTTAAATGCAAAAGCGCCATATAGTAGAAGTATGGAAGAAGGGCGAGAGGAGCATACTGCTCTTCATTTTAATCACAACCAAATGAATTATTATCTTTATTATGCGATGAAATTAATCACAAAACGAAACATATTGTTGAAGTATGAAAAAAAGTTGACAGGAACAAACAAATCAAATGTATTTATTGCTGAATATTATTCAATTATCTTTAATACAGGATAGCTATTATATTTATTATACGATGAAATTTAAAACAAAACGAACCATGATGTAGAAGTATGGAAAAAAGTTAAGAGGAATAAACAAGCCAAATGAATTCATTGTTGAATATTATTCAATCCTATTTATTATGCGATAGTTATTGTCTTTTTTATTCAATGAAGTTAAATACAAAACGAATCATATTGTAAAAGTATGGAAGAAGGTTGAGAAAAGAATACTACTCTTTATTTTTATCACAACCTAATCAACTCATTGTTGAATGTTATTGAATTTAGTGTGAGAAACTAAAACTTATCTTTACTTATATTTTATTTATTTGTTTTATTTCAGGAACAGCCCGCTGATCGAGCATCTGCAAATAGATACATCAGTGTAACATCTCAAAGCAAACTGCCTATGTGATATTAAAGGAGCAAGCGAAAAAAAGTTTACGGAATATGACATAATAACTTGTCACTTTAAAAAAAAATAACATTATTTAGAATGGATACCATTAGTTTAATTTTGAAGATATATGTACAATTCTGATGGCATCAACTTTCAACAAATCTTGACGTGTGTTCATTTTATTTCTTGAACTGCTAAAGGCAAATTGTTCTGTGATAAGTAAATATTAAAAAAGAAGTTTTTTTTGTGATTTGAAACAATTAAGTTTGTTCTTTGATAAAATACAGGCTGTAACGCCATGAACTAGAAAAGCATGTATTTGTTACAAGGCAATAACGAATAGAGGGTGTAAGTAATAATTAGACAAGGCGCATACCCTGGTCTAGGTCCAATACCTGATTTCTAAATCCTTAATGACAGGCATATACTTCCAATTGGGAAAATGCTCTTAATGACTTAAATAATTATATCTTATACTGTTTAAGTCAATAAATATAATTCTGAAAAAATTAGAAAATTTAAATTTTTATATACTCCCCCTTAAACCCCTTCGTAATTGAGGATGAGAATTGTAGCTGGTTCTCGCCACCCTGGAGGGTACACGAAAATGTGAGGGTTTGGCTCCTCCCATCGATGGCGGGACGTGTTTCCTTAGGGATGGTTTGTAACGTGGCCGGTGAAGGCCCTTAGATTCAAATACAGTTCCCACCAGTGGTGTTGTAGCGGCGGTCCGATTATTCAGCTTTTTATCCGTGTGCCTTCTAGGCGGATCAGAGAGTCAGTGATAGGTCTTACTCCTTCCCCCCTACTATTAGTCATATTTAATAAATTATTTGAGCATGTCATTTTAATAAAAATACTTCCATCTTTTGCGGCTAAAATTGATTTTTTAAAGCGCCAAATTTCTTTACTTTAGGTCAATCAAGGTTGACAAGTTGAAAGATTAAAGCATCTTTTACTTAAAATGTGGCATACTAATTATGATTAACATAGCTGGTGAGACTATATAAAAATTTAGACTGTATAATTATCTCAGAAATACATTAACAGAAGCAACTTGAAATAAAATTTTCCATTTTTCCAATTGGAAGTTTGCCTGCTCCTTAAGATTTAGAAATCAGCTTTAGGACGCGATTAGAGTGGAAGTACTATTGCATAATGTGCCATTGCTGTTGTTATCTCTGTATGTAATATTGTACAACATTAAGAAAATAATATAAAATGCAGGATTTTTATAATGAAAAATATTATAAAGGTCTTACATTTTACAGCATTTGAATATTGTTAAGCAGTATTGTATATTATTTTTTACAAATTTTACAATGTTGTCCAGTATTATGTAAAGAAGAGTGTAAGTTTTTCGGCCAAAAATGTGAAATTTTAATAAATATTGCAATACATTAGTGTGTGTACACAGTGCTCTTTTTCTAAGGCAATGAAGGTGTTATTTTATTTTTGAATGGTTTCATGAAATTTAAACAGTGTCATAATGCGCATTTTTTTTAATTATTAATTAGCTTATATTGCTTATTTTTAGAACATAATTTCTGATTATAATCTTATTTGTGTAGTCATGTGATGCATATATAAATCGTATATTTATTTTTGAAATGTATGTTCGCAAACTTGAAACTGATTTTTTTTTATTATATTTTTTCTTTATCGCTTACATTTATTTGTAGAATCATTTGTTGCTATATAAATACTTTAATAATTACGCAATAAGGATTTTTTTTTTTTTACTACTCTGATGTTTAACAAGTTTCTATAGTTAGTAAAAAGAAACTAATTTGTTTAAAAAATTAAATATTTCTTTGAGATTTTATATATATATATATATATATATATATAGTGTGTGTGTGTGTGTGTGTGTGTGTGTGTGTGTGTGTGTGCGTGCGTGCGTGTGTGTGTGTGTGCGCGTGCGTGCGTGCGTCCTGTTTTCTTGTAAAGGGAACTTCGTATTTGTGAGATTAAATTGTGCCATAAATGTTAAACAAATCTCATGTGCCAGTTAATCATAATCCATGTTGTTCTATGAATTTAAAATTGGTTGTAAAGCGAAAAGTGAAATTATGAAAGCTTTTTTTTTTTTAATTAAAAATGTAATTTTTGCTCTTAATGGATTTTTGGCCAGACATGAACTGTAGAAGTAGTGTAGATGAATGTGCATTTCGAATTTCAGTTTAAGACTAATTCATTGTTCAGAAATTTTAAAAATTTCAAAACCATGTATAAAATAGTTCTCAAATGTTCTTTTTACATTTATATGTGAAGAAAAATTCCAATATTCAAAGTAATTTTTCTATAAATTTCATTTTACTTCTTGGCATTGTTCTTTCAAAGATATTCTTTGCATTTATACCCTTACACATTGCATATGAATTTGTGTATGTAAGAAAATAATGTGTTCAATTTGCATTCAGATATTATTATGCAATTAATGTTATTACATATTGTTCATTTATTTTATTTTAGAAATTTTAAAAAATGTAACACATTAAGCACATATTTTTTCATATGTCAAAAATAATTATGGATATAGTGGTATTTGGCTAATTCAAATTCTCTCTCTCTCTCTCTCTCTCCATCACCTCTCTCCCTCTCACTCTTGAGATTCTTATTAGTAATTCAAAACAATTATTTATCTGCAATTCGGACTCATTTTGATAAATTCGGAACCAAAACTAAAAATTAGCTTTATTTCTTATTTTTATTAGTATAGTCCATACTCTATATACCTGATAATCATTGATAATAATTCTTTAATGCTATAATTTTATTGAAGTACTTAACTGCTCTATGATGCATTGATTAAGAAATTTCTTATTAAAAAAAATTTGAAATTTTTAGTTGTACTTTTTTTTAAGTTTTATTTACAATTGTTGCATTCAAATGTTGAATAATATTTATTGAAATTTTTCTTTTATTGAAATTATTACTTTCAAAAGCAGTAAAAATATTTTAGTTGTAGTTATTATCAAATTACTCATTTATTAAAATATCTATCTTGTAATTGCATTGTATATTTTTTAACTATAATTATTATCACTTCATTAAAATAACTTTCTGTTTCTATATAATTTATTACAATTGTTACTTATGAAAAATAAATCTTTATTAGCTTTTTGAATTTCATTACTGTTACAACTGTTCATTAATGTTTTGAAGTTCATTACTGTTCTTTTGTTCTCACTTTAAATTTGTCATTTTCTTAAATTGAAGTTTAATTGAATAAGCCATACTTTTATGGTAGTTTCTTCAGCTTCAAAGGAACCAAGCTCCACTGAACATACGATTTTATTTTCTCTGTACTTTGTTAAATTCCACCTTGTAGAAACATTTTTTTTTAACTTTATATGTATGGTAAAAGATATTTTTAAATATTGTTGTAATTACTCATAAAGTAATAATAAAAATGAATTTAATTTTTAGGTAAGATTGTGGAAATGTTAAAGATAAATGTTCCTTATATTTTATGTTCCGTAGGGTAGTTTTTAGCATTTTGGCTATTTCAAAAGTGTGTATGCAAATTTCTTACATGCAAAATTTCATTATTCTGATAACTGAAGTGAAATGTTGTTTAAATGGAGTTAAGTAGGATGAAATAATCGCCTGCAGCATACTTCTTGGAAAAATTTGTGTTGAACTTAAATATATGCCTCCCCAGGTAACACAGCCTGTTGCACACTATATTGTTAAATATTGCCCGATATTATATGATATTAATCAATATTCCGCAATATTATACAATATTGCGAATGCCATATTATACAATATTGCGAATATTGATCAATGTCATGCAATATTGTATAGTATATGTGTGCTATTAGTGTTATGATGATCTGTGTGGTATATATTCATATTGATTTGATATCAATTTGTTAATCTCTGAATCGTACCATGGAGCATTTATTGTATGTAGATTTTATGCAAACATGTGTACTTGCATTTTGAATGGCAATAATTTTTTAATTGTTAGACTTATAGTTTGTTGATGTTTTATATGTGTAAATAAAAAAAAAGGATATTTGACATATTTGGTATTTTTATTTTTGTCCTGTAAATAAATAGTAACAATTTCGGCATCAAGCATAGTAATATTTCATTTTGGAAGTTGACCCAGTTTGTTTTAAGAGAAAATAATATAGGCAAGTACATTTTCCATGTAGCGCAGCCTGTTGCACATTATTGTACAATAATGTGCGATATTATATGATATTAAAGAATATTTCACAACATTAAACAATAGTGAAAATATTAATCAATGTCATATAATATTCTACAATATTTGTATGCTACTAGGGTTGTACTCTCAGTTTATATGTTATATTATTTACAGCTCGCATGCGTTAATTTTTTTTTTCTGGATTTGACATGGATTCTTTTTCAGTATGAATTTGTGCCACAAGAACAAAAGAAGTTTCGCTCTCACGCAAGCGCTATGATTTAATTCTATATCTAGATTGTTCATTTGACATGTAACAGCTCACTAGCCATGAAAAAAAATGTATTGTTATTGAAGAATTTTCATAAAGATAAAATAGTTTGGGCGGAATGTCTAGCCACTTTTTCTTTAATTTCATAAGCAAAAAAAGTTAATCCGTGCGATTTTTTTATAAACAGCTTTATTAGCAAAGTGAATAATTTGCGTGAATTTATTTTTTATCTTTGAATGTTAAATTAATAATATAAAATAGACGGTTTTTAAAAATAATTAAGAATTATTTGGCTCTCATTCTCACTAAGCTCTGAAATGTCTATAAAATAACTTTTACCGTTTTTCATAAGCAATTAAAAAAAAATTGAGTTAAGTAGACCCGAAAAGGATAGAAGGGTTAAATCAGATCAGAAGTGGAAGAAATATGGTTACGAAAACAATCGATTTATACAGAATAAACGTGTACTATAGGCTCATCATAAAATTTTCACTGTTGCCATCAGACCAAGCATTCCTAGGTACTTTTCCATTTCTATAAATATAAAAGCAAGCGAGCATATAGCTCTTTATAGAGTAGGCCATTCACCTCAAATTGTGGTGCAAGGGAGAAATCTGTCGTATCCACTTTCGGCACTGTTGAAACATGATAATACTTTTAAATAAGCATATTTTTGAATCCATGTAGCCAAACTGTTAAAACAATATTTCTATACTAGAAACATAATTTCTTTCCATTTTTAACCAAACGTGAGTTAAGGGAAACGTTCTCGATTATCTAAATTTCAGTAACAAACAAAAGATTTTTTTTTTTTTTTTTTTTTTTGCAAGTAACATTTACTATTCAATATAAAATTCAGAATCAATGTTTTATTTTAATTATAAAACAACAGAAAAATATTTGTTTCTTAAAGTATTGTTTCTTTAATAGCAAATCGAATGTGTACTGTGATGCGATAGTTTTCAAGTTCATAACCACATATCGGTGTGCTCAAAAGAATAATTGTGAGTAAAATCACTTCAAAACTAGTATAATATATGAGCATAAGTTTAGTAATTTTATAAGCATAAGTATATTGAGTTATAAGTTATAATATGAGCATAAGTTTAGTAAATTTAGGCTCACTTTAATAAGCTAAAAATAAAAATTTCAAAAAGTAACAAATGTGCTTGTAATTTGAAAATTTTTAAAATTATAAGATCTTTTGCGTGACAAATAGCCTCTAAAGTTTAATATTATTTAGCAGAAAAAATTAAAACATGTCTAAAATCGACAAATGTTTGTAAATATTGTTGTATAAAATTTCATATGATTCTAATGATTAGAATGTGTTTGTTCTATGTGAACTAAAATTTACAAAAAAAAACTTGTTTTGAGAAGAAAAAAATATATATATTTCATTGGGCTCCTAAATATCTTAATTTATTATTAAAGAATAATTTATATACTTTTGAGATTGCAAACCCATACAAAATTAAACATTTCTGTAATCAGTTAAATAACCCTAAGAGCACAAAATGCCTTAACAATATTGTTACAAGATCCACGAGATATTGTCTGGCATTCAGAATATCGAATGACATTATAGAAAAAACATACAATATCTTGTGCTAATAAGGATCTCTAATTTTATTAGACTAAAATTGAAAAATAAATTCTTTTTAAGGTACAATTGTTCCCAGAAACGAATTCTGCTGTTTTCGAAAATTTTGACTGAAATACATATGATTATTTAACAAACTGGACGTTCTCCAACTCAAAATACATGATACATTTTTTCCCCCGATCTATCCCACACATCCCCAATAAGTCATATTTCAAATACAAATCTATAAATAGCTAAAAAATATGTGACAAATTTCATCCACACAGATCGTTCTTTTTCTGTGTCATCGTGTTCAACAGTAATCGTGTGTATGTGTGTGTGAGAGGTAGAGAGAGAATAGCAAGTTCCAAGTTAACATATCCATTTCCATTCATGAAAGAGATTAATGAGATCCATATAGTTCTCGAACGAGAATAGCTAGTTCCACACCACCGTTTCTCTCCTTCTCTGTGATCCACTGAATGGTTCGTGTGCGAAAATAGGTGGGTCCACTCTATCGCTCATGAACGAACGACACGCTCAGAAATGGTGAATGGGTAAAATCGTTCATTTAGATGATTCGTTCGTTGAAGAATGACTTATATTTAGATCCTTCGAAGACGCTTCGAAAAATTTGGGGTAAATTCTTATGTTTTGCTAAATTCTTATTTGTGACTTCTACTAGAGCCACACTTAGCGGCATATATTTTACAAATATTTAACAGGCAGCTTAAAAATATACACATACTGTATCAGAGGAAAAGAAATTCCACACTCTTGTAAAAAGTATTTAACCTTTTTTGAAAAGCTTTATTATCCGACTATTGAGACCTGTATTCAAGGAACAGTAGTTAAACATTCATCATTTCAAAGTTGTATTTCATGCATCATTTAAAGAAAATTCATCATACCTTCTACTTATCGAAATAACTCGCAGGCTGTATTTTAATATGGAAATGAATGAGAATATACACATTGTTGATTCTTCTGCGAAACATCCGAATGTTAAAGTCAGATATCATTTAGACGATGCTGGGAAAAAAATATGGAAATGTGAGCTCTGCCATAAAGTTTTAACTCAAAGACCAAGTCTGAAAAGACATATATTAACTCATTTTGGTGAAAGGCCATACATTTGTGAAAAATGCAACAAATGTTTCATATCAATGAGCAGACTCAAACAACATATGAAGATTCATGATTGTATAAAGTCTCATATTTGCAGTGTATGTGCAAAAGGATTTTTTTACTTGTCTGATCTAAATAAACATATGTTGTCTCATACTGGAGAAAAACCTTTTAATTGCAATTTGTGCAACAAAGGTTTTAGTGCTTCATCAAGCTTTAAAAAGCATCAGTTACTACATTCAGGTGAAAAACCTTTTGTTTGTGAAATTTGCAACAAAGCTTTTTCACGAAAAAGTGTTCGAGATACTCATCTTCGGATTCATACAGGGGAAAAACCACATACATGCGAAATATGTGGTAAAGGTTTCGCTGACAAATCTGCTTTTTCTAGGCATCGGCGTGCTCATACAGGAGAAAGACCTCACACATGTGAGTTGTGTAATAAAAGTTTTGCCAAGTCATCTACACTTAAAGCTCATCATTTGATTCATACAGGAGAAAAACCACATGTTTGTAAAATTTGCAGTAAAAGATTTCGTCAGATTTCTGAGCTTAGGCAACATGAATGGGTTCATTCACGTGAAAAGCCTCACATGTGTGAGTTATGTGGTAAATCTTTTCGTCGATTGTGTGAGCGAGATAATCATTATGTGAATCACACAGGAGAACGGTCTTTTATCTGTACTATTTGTAAAAAAGCTTTTGCTAAAAAGTCAGTTTTAAATAGGCATATGCTTATTCATACCAAAGAAAAAAAGTTCTGTAAGTAAAAAATGTACAAAGGATGAAATCATTATAAAATATTAAATATTGTAAGAAAGATTCTATTCATTTTGATATATTCATAATTAAAGTTTCTAAATGTGTCCTTTTTATATTTGTTTACTTTTAATTTTATAAATTAATATTATTAAATATGTAGCCAAAGTATTGTCATACTGAAACCACTTATAAATTTCCCATTTTTTTTTTTTAATTTAATGATTTTTTTTAATTGTGAATCAAACAACTGCGATTATTGATTTTTTTTATTGCAACTGAAGAACAATTTTCTATTCTATATGTAATGATGATTTTTTTTAATTTCTAAAACTCAATCCTCAATATGGACTTGTATATTATTTTATTTCATTAAGAATTTATATGATAAGAATATTTTTATTAAATGTATAATGCAAGCAATCATTTACCTTATAAAGTTAGGATGCAAAAACCATTTGTGTAAAGCTTTTGGTAAAATTTAATGTTACCTTATATGTGCCAAAGAAAATATGAATAAATATTTTAATTAAAGTTGTTGTAGTTTTAATATATTTGGCTTTGTAAAGATTCTTTTTCTTATAGCTCTTTGAAGGAAATTCATGATTAAAATTAATATCAGGAAAGAAATTCATTTAAATTTACTTGCTAAAATTCATTTTCATAGATTTCCTTCATATTAGAAAGTTTCTTCTTGTCTTTCATAAGTTGTAATTAGAAGATGGAAATATGTCATTCATCGTCCATTTAGCTGAAGGAGATGCAATTCAGTGTTAATAGTTCTTTTTCTTTTTTCAATAAAAAACTTTTAGAAAATATTTAGGGAATTCTCACTATCTGAATATTAAGGATTACATTAAAGAAAACTTTTTGTTCAAACAATTTTTATAGATAAATTTTGGCAAATTAATATATTAGCAGATTTTAAGGTAATAGAAACCATAAAGTGTTGAAGCAAATTACTCTTTATTTGTAGGTTTAAAGTATTGGTGCTTAAAACATTGTGAAAAAATAATTGATGTTTATAAGAAAAACCTAATCTTGTTAATTTGTATTTGACACTCAGGGAAAACAAATAAGTAAAATGGAAGAAAAAAAATTCTGTGGAAAATTATAATTTCTTTAAACCTTAGAAGTAGTAATTAAATTGACATTAGGGTGATTATAAAATTTTTTCAGCTTATTGTAAATAACACTCTCTGAAATACTTTTAACATCACCATCATCACAAGGTTTGTGTGTTAAGCATAGTTGAGGATCATAAATTAAAAAAGAAGGTTATGGAATTTTAATCTGATTACTCTCTTATTTAAAAATTTGTAAGTTTTTATATATTTTCCATGAAAATTCATCATGGCAGTATAGATAAGTATTTTAGGATTTACGTTTAAAAAGATTTATGTTAGATTCTATTGAAATTCAATTAGATTTTTTTATTTTAGAAACTATAAAATTCAAATCATGTTTCAAATTTATAAACATTTCCATTTTTTGGTGTATATATTTTGCATTGTTCATTGTAAGTAGTATTTTCTTTATCCAAAATTATCCTGACAAATGTGAAATCATTTTTTTTTTTTTTTTTTTTCTTATTGAAATACAGAAAAAGATCAAGTGATTAAGCTATTTATGATAGTGCTGAAATGTAATGTTTTGACAAAAGAAAGGCTCTAAGTGCTGTTGCCTTATCAAAAGATTTTAAATACCTATAATCACAAACTAGGCAGATACATTGTACACATTTGAGCTAGATTAAAATAGTTCTGTTTCATAACATGATAGCTTTGTTTGTTCTTCATGGAATGGCATTGTTCATTTATATTTGAAAAACATCGTTAAAATTTCAGAACTTTTTCAGTGTAGTAGTTTTTTTCAACAAGATAAAGTGTAAAAATAATAATTTAAAAAAAAAGGGACTTTATATGACTTTACACATTATCAGGTGTGAGAATATGCGTCATTCTGTATTTAGCACAGTTTCAAACTTTGGTATTGAATGCCTGATCACCACAATTGTACTGTAATAATAAAAAATAACATTTTTATCATTTGATGAACACAGATATGCAATGGGAATTAATTCTATTAAGTATGTGTTGCTGTTTAAAAATCAAAACTACCTTTCACAATTTTTTCAAATTTTATAAAACAAAGATTAAATTTTTTGCAACTAATAATGAATATTGCAAAATTCATAATCATATCTTAAAGATAAAGATCTTGACACAAGGACCATTTATCTTCATCACAGGCTGCGAGGAGAGGGTTATCATCACATTCATTATTGGTTGTAATAAATTCAGTTTCTACACCCGCTTGAAAGATTGAGATGTTTTGTTGCTTGTTAAGTAATAATGTATAAATACATACACTGCTAATTTTCATGAATATAGTATTATAATATTTAATTAGAGAAATTATACTGCTGAAAAGAAAGTAATTATAATTGATTTGTAACGGAAACTCATGAAAACACCATCATCTTTGCCTCATGTATGAGAAGAAGACAAAATATAGTACGATATATTTTCAACAGATACTATTGTAAATTGTAAAAGCTGATGTTTAATAACCTTTAGTCCATTTTAAGGGAGGAGGGAACTATACAAATGCTTAAGTATGTGTACAATGAATTTTCATATATAATATCTGATTTCTTTTTTACATAAATATTATGGCACTAATAATTTTCTGTTATTTAAGTTTCTTAATCTTAGTTTCATGAATTAAAATTTTTTCTCTGTCTAACTTTTTTTTATTTTTTTTAACTCCAACTCAATTATCTAAATTTCTTTTTATTCAAATTTGATTTGATTTTTATTTAATTTGGATTATTGGAGTTTTATTGTACTGAAAGCAAATTCCACAGAAATTAAAAAATTCAGATTCTTCTCAAAATAATGAATAATAGTAATTATTATTTATTATTCAATCAAAATAATAGTAATTTAAATTACTATTACTTGTAATTTCAGTATTGAATAAATAAGTATACAAATCATGTCAAAAATGAAAGCTTATTCATTTATATTAAAAATTATCCGTGAAAGGAATTTCCTTCTTTACCAAAAAATCATAATAATAATTTAGGGGAGGGGAAATGTGTAGTTTTTTTTAAAGAAAACTGCAATTGCTTTTGAGTTCTGCATGAAAGCAATCACTAATACAAACACACAAAATAATTTCAAAAGGATAAATTTGGCATTTTAAAGAGAATATAACGTTTCTGTTAAAACTTACTTCACTAATTTGCATTATCAAAAATTTTACATCTATATTATTTATTGGTATATAGATTAATGTTGGTTATAATAATTGTCTGTATCACTGCAGAAATAAATTCAAAATTATAAAATTTAGAAATCTTAACTCAAAAAAGAATTTTTTCCAACAAGTATCAATATTGAAAGGTATATATTTTCTGCAAATCTAAATTTAATAGTCCAATTTGCTTTTTCCATCCAAATGATATGAAGTACCAAGCCAAATTGTGGCTCAACACTATTTAGATAGTTGTCCTTATGCATTTATCAGAACACGATATCAAAAGTAACAATAAGCATACTCTGTATTTCCTTGCTGAAATTGGGAAGTTAACTTGCTGTGTTTGATATTATTTCTCCATTTCTTGGACAAATGACTTTAAAGATATGGAGAATGTTTTATTGTAATTACTATAAAACTCATGCAATGTAGCATTTTTTTTTCTGTAATATTATCTATGTAAATAATGAAAAAGGTTGCAACAAAAAATATAAACACAAGCATTTATTTCAAATGAAAAACAGTGTTGAAAATGAACTCGTAAATTCTCTTCAGCAATACTTTGTGATTTAGATATGATATCAAATATATTATAAGCAAAGGATACCTTCAATGCCAAAGGATACTATGTCATTACTCAGAAAGTTATAAAAATGGAAAATAATGACAAAAAAAAATAATTAGCCTTATTTTTAATTTTTTTGTGTACATTAGGCACCAACATTTAAAAGACAAAACTCAAAAAAGATAATCAAACATTTTGTATTATTTTTCACAAGATGAAGCATTTACCATTATCTTTTCCTTTTAATTTATTTATTTATTTATCTTCAAATTAAGACAATTTTATGTTTCTCTATATCAGTTTGTGTCAATATTTCTGTCTGCATCAAATTTTGTGAAGATTTTTGTTTATCCTTCTGAATTCTATCTCTCATGTGAGTTTCATAATGTTTCCTGAGATGGGTTTTGCTTCGAAAACCAACTTTACAAAATTCACAAATATGTGGCCTTTCTCCAGTGTGGATAAAACTGTGTATCTCAAGTGCTCCTTTCTGTATAAAACTTTTTAAACAGAGTTCGCACTTGAAAGGTTTTTCACCACCATGAATATAAGCATGCTTATTAAGATCAGATTTAGTCCGAAACCATTTATTACACAATTCACAACAAAACGGTTTTAGCCCGGTATGTGTTAAATAATGAACTTTTAAAGAAGAATTTTGTCTAAAGCTTTTGTTACACAGTTCACAAATATATGGTTTTTCTCCAGTATGAATTCTATGATGATACTGTAGGTGAGATTTACGAATAAACCGTTTTGGGCATAATTCACAGACAAATGCTCTCTCTCCAGTATGAGACAAAATATGTGCCTCTAATTTGGATTGTCTAATAAAAGTTTTATTACATGACTCACAGGTATAAGGAGATTCACCGGTGTGACTCAATACATGATTAGCAAGGTCACACTTCTCGATAAAACTTTTGTTACAAATCTCACAATTGAAAGGCTTAGTTTTAAAATGAGTTGTATAATGCCGCTTGAGCTGCGTTCTCAGACTAAATCTTTTGGGGCACAAATCACAGGGATGAGGTTTTACTTCAAGGTGAGTCAAACGATGGAGATTGAGGGTAGATCGTTTGGCATATGATTTTCCACAATCCGGACATACGTAAGGTCTTTCACCAGTATGAGTACGGCGATGAGTGTATAAATTACTCTTCTGACTGAATGCAGAATTGCAAATATCGCATAAAAAACGTTTGCTTTCTAAGGAAACCATTTTTTTTTTTTTTTTTCAAATATAAAAGAACATTACTATTTTATACGGATATCACGTTTAAATTTTCCATCTGACGACATATATTATTTCAAACGTTGTACTCAGACATACAACAACAACAAAAAAAGAAAACTTCTGGAAAATATATTAAGAATATATCACTGAACATTACAATGCTTAGTATCATTAATTCAAATATCGTTTTGTTTTGCTTAATATTTTAACAAAACAAGTGATTGATTGATTGAGAGGATAATTTTCTTCCAGAGCAATATCGATTTGTTCACTATTAAAAATATCAGAAAAATAATTATAGTTTTTAAATTTCTTAACATACAATTTCATTTTCACCATAAAAAAGCTAATAATTTGTTTAACAACATTGTTATGATTCGATACATTCTGTTGCTTTCTGGTCCTAAAACAAGGATAGCCTCTAAAAAGTGATTGGTTGTACCCGCTCACTTTAAGGTTTTGTATCTTTCGTTTCAATTCAGCTGTTGAGGAAAGAACCGGAACCCGTTTGAAATCTACTCAGACAGGGTGACAAAATATACCGTGTCAATCATCTTGCAGGAGGCGGGAGCTATGCTTGAGGGATCGTATAATACGTAAAAGTGACGAAGTTTACCTCTTTTCAACGCATGCGTAAGGATTGAGAGTTTGTATATATTATTTTTTATAGAAAGTGGGAAAAGGTCACTTCTTAAGTACTTTTAAAGTAAAGGTAAAAGTACGGAAAGTTTGCAACATAATATGAGTATTATAGTAAACTATTTATTAAGAATACTAGTAAACTATTTAGACAGAGTTCTGTTTAGTAAAAAATATTCTTTTAAATTAAATCTTATTTTGAAATTAAATAAGCCAGCTGGATTGAGCTTCCCAAAAGTTCATCGTTATGCCCTAATAAAGGTGTTATCCCTTTTCCTATTCCCACATAAAATTGAGGATCTTGAATGAAGTCGTATATCTTTATTATAACATTCGCAAGCAACGGTTATAAAAAATACTTTGGCGTAAATTTCGTATTTTTACTGAATCTATCACGTGATTTTCGACGGTTTTTCGAAAAGATTATCCCCTAGCATGCGGTTAGTAGAAGCCGAAAATCGAATTTGTGTTTTAGATGAGTTTTTCCCCCAATCCATTGAAAGCAAAATCTGATACAAAACTACAGTTGCAGTCACAGTCATAGAGCAAATAGAGTTTACATGCTTGTGAAAACTATATTTCTAACATACAGAACAACAGACGGTCAACCCCTTGACTGATTTGGTTCCGAATGTGATAGATATCTATACATAAAGTTTTAAATCTATGCACCAAATTTTATCCATTTAGTTCTCTTCCTTTTATTATATTAATTTATATTCGCACAGTCGGACAAATCAAGTGCATCTGAATTGATTTCAATCAAAATTTGGTAGAAGAAAAATTTGGTATAAATATCATGAACCAAATTTCATTTGTCGAGCTTAAAGCGCTATTGAGTTATCCCGTTTCAGGATAGACAAATAGACAGAGAAACTTTATACCATTTTTTTTCTTTTGTACTTATTGATGTCTAAAACGGAGAGATTAGTCAAAATCTCGAGTCAAATTATTTTAAGATTGTAATACTTACTCTATATTTCGTATATGAAAAAGTAATAAATAAATAAAAAGTTTATTGTTTTTTTTTAATGCTGGTTATTTGTTTAGTGCTAGTGTTTAAAACCTGATTTCGTAGGATTTTGTTCATGTTTGTGATGTACAAAGAATTATATTGTAGGTGCTTTGTATTAAACCTTATTATCTAACTCTTTGCGCTTTTTTTTTTTTTTTTTTTCTTATCGTGTTCACCTTTACTCAAATAGCGATACAGACTTCCTGAGAATGGATTTCGTTCAAAATTTGAATAGAAATCATCACCTGTAGTATAAAAACCATGCAGTAAATTTTGTACATGTAGCTCAAATCATTTTTCAGTTATCATGTTCTAAAAACATGTTTTCGAACTCGGGAAGATCTGAAACGTAGACACTAATCAAAATCTTGACTTTCAATTTTTTTTTTCTAATTTAATTTTGTCAATTAATTTATTTTTTTGAAAATTATAATTCTATATACTATCTACATGTACAAAATTTGGTGCATAGTTTTTATACTAAATTTGAAGATTTTTATCAAATTTTGAACAAAATGCATTCTCGGGAAGTCTGTATGGCTATTTGAGTATAAGTGAACACGATAAGTACAAAGCGTAGGGAGATAGATAATAAGATTTTATAGAAAACACCTAAAATATAATCCAATATCATATTTTAAATAATATCTAAATGCGATAATTTAAAATAATTTAAATAAATGAAATTTGGTAGGTAATTTTGTTACTAAAATTGCAATCCTGTTTTTCTGTTATATTTGGGATTCGGATTTCAATCGGTAGAAGAAACCGTTCCTAAAATACATACGCAGTTTGCGGAGCTATATTAAGTACAATACTCTCATTACGGCTCTGAAAATGAAAATTTGGACATTCGTGATGTATATGACCTTTATTGAGGTCCATTTTTGTGGTAGGAGGAGAGACGATAACGTCATTGTTAGAGAGTATATGAAAAAGTTTCAGGGAGACTACTTCTGTTAGAGTGAAGATCGATAAAATTCTTCGAATTACAATAAAATATCTCCATTGATATGATGTGGAAATTAGAAAAAATTTGAAAACTACCGATAAGACTTTAAATTGACTTTTATGCAAATATTTGTCTCTTCAGAAAAAAATTTCGCTTTCCATTTGACAGGTTATGAAGATTAAATTTGCAAAGATGCGAATGTTCTTAATTTTTTCATTTTTGGTTTTAAAAAATTTCATCCCTTAAACCGGAAGGCGTAGACAAATTTTGTTTATTAAGCAATGAAATAAAAAAAAATCAGCTCTTCCGTCCTTTTTTCCACCAACTTTATAAAAATAGAGCTGAATGGATGAAAGAAGATGTGAGAGAATGTAACCAGCAAAGTATTTTAAAGAGTTGTCACAAGCAGTGCTTAGAGAATTTAAAGAATATTCGTACTTCTAATTCAAAAAGTCGGTGCATGACAATGTATTAAACTTAATTAGTTATTATTTTGGAAATGTTCCCCTAATTAAAATAAATAGCAGTGAATATGTACGAAATTAAATGTATTTAATATAGGCACTAAGCGCCTGAAAATAAATAAAAATGATTGAAACAATAAATAGTATTACTGTAACATTAAAATGTTGAAAAATCAAAGAATTGTCTGGAAATAAAATTGATTTCACTGAAAGATACAGGTGAACACGATAATTCCAAAACATAAAAGAGCTAGATGGATAAAATGTGATACAAAGATTTAGCACCTAAAATATCATATTCCGAACCATCAGGGAATTAACTAGCTGTCCCTACTTTAATATACATATAAATGCAATAAGTTAAGTCGCATCAATTTAAATAAATTATATTTGGTAGTTTATTTTATCACTAAAATTGTAATCCTTTCTTTTACCTGTTATAGTTCGAATTCTGGTTTCAATCGTTAGAAGTAATTATCTCCAAAAATGCATATACGGTTTTTCATTACTCTCATATACAGGGCTCTGCAAAAAAAAAAAAAAAAATCTGAGCTTTTGTGATGTTTATGACTTTTTGGAGTCGTTGAAATTACTCACGAGAACAATTTATATATGTCAAAAAAGTAATTAATTAAGTTCATTAACATGGTGTTAGTATCAGGAAATTTTTCCATTACGAAAAGTGAGATTTTTCAAAATGTTTGGCTCAATATGTCTTTATATGTATGTGAGTGACAAATTCCATGCCAAAATTTCCAGGAGTTCTTGAGTTATAAATTAATTTTTTTTTGCTTAAATTAAGTAATAGATATTCAGTAATAATTAATTTTACTATGTGATCCATGTTTTAAAATCTTATATAAAGATAATTTTTAAATTAAAGTTATTTTCTGAAATTCTTAATCCATTGTAGACTTCATACATAGGAAATTTTATTTTGCATAAAAAAAGCATTTTAACACAATTCTGTAGTTTAATCCTTTCACAACTATCCTAATCATAACTTCAGGATTAGATTTATTAAAATATTTGATGTGTTTAAATTACATGCTTATACTTTATTTACAATATATATGCACATATGATATTCTGCATTACCAGTTTTACTTACAATCTGCTTTAAATATCTCTTTGTAATCAACATTGAAAAATTTTAACTTAAAATTAACACAAAAATTTTAACATAATAAAAAACAATGAAATACGTAATTAGGTGACATCAAATTATCAGTACCAATTAGGTGACATCAAATTATAGGTATCATCAAACCAATATTTATTTAATTAAAAAGATTCTTGACTCATGGATTCAATAATTTTTTTTTTAAATATTTATAAAAAATCTTGTTTCAATTGCATTTTAAAATGATTAACTTTTTCATAAATTCTTCTCATTCTTTATAGCAAAGATATCAAACTCATACGTTAGACCAAAATAAACAAAGTTTATATAGGAGACAATTTAAAAAAAAATATTTTTCTTTTTGGAAATGTTGGTCTATTTCAAAAATGTCATAAAAAAAGAAGGAAGGCAAACTTATAACAATGCTTCCTTCTTTGCACCAGGCATCTTCAGCAACCCTCATTTCTATTAGAGGAAATAAGTTGTCATTAGTATTAATTTTAAAATGACACAAGATGAATATCAGTAATTCTGGATCTGACAGAGAACTTATTTCAAGTGAAAATAATTGCTCATATATATAAATACTTCAAAACAGGGAAATAATTTTATAACTCAATTTTCAAACCTGTCTGAGAAATATACATTCTATATCTATGGAGAAAATTTCGAGAAATGAATAAAACTTATTCCAAGGATTTTAAATCCTGACACTTGTTCCATATACAACTCTCAGCCTTAAAATGTTTTCCCTGCTGTATATTTTTGATACTATGCAATTTCTACTGAACTTGATCTGTTAAAGAGTTTAATTAAGAATTTTAAAAATTACAGTAAAAATGTTTTATTTATAATTTTATTATATACTGTTATGGCTACTAGACCATTAACATATTTACTATGGCTCAGACTGTTGTTTGAGGAATAAGATATGTGATAGCTTAAAAATGAATAATTTGTTAACATTTTCTCCCTCGAATTTTTAAAACCATTCAGTAGCAGAATTTACAAACTTGTATGGTAAATGCATACTTGAATACTTCTGAAAATTCTTATCAAAAAATATAAGTATAGAATGCAAATAAGATTATTCTCATTATTATCACTACCACTGCTTTTGCCATACACAAAAATTATTAATAATAATAATAATGTTCTATATTAGTAAACGCGGTTTCTCATCCTGAGTGTTGAAAGAAAGTATAAAGTAATGAGTATATAAATATATATGTAGTCTACATTCTTAGTGATTTTATTAAAATTGTACATTATTAATATAAACATTTTTACAACACAATTATCTATAGATGTGTTTATTAAGAATATATTTTCTAAAGTCACATTTCTGTTATTTGTTAGCATGAATGCAGAAATTTTCTCTTATATTTCACCTTTCTTATTTCATGTCATACCATTTAGATTAGTGCAGCACATATAGATTTCATTACATTATACAGAAATAAGCAAATATTAAAAGTAAAGAAATTTTTTAATAAAGAGATGTCATTTTTAATATTTGGTTAACATATGGTTAATAATGGTTAACATAATTTGAAGAGGATTAATGATTTTTTGTTAATTTTTCTTGTATACTTCAGGTAACAAAACATGTGGTTTATATAAATCTTTAATTAAGGTATTTTTTAGATTTGAAATAAAAAAATCATCTCTAATAATCATAAAAATACATTGCTTTTTTTTAACTGGTTTTATTATAATATGCAATAAAGTATTGTTTGATGTAAGGAAAATATTTCTTTCATTTAATATATTATGTATTTAAATACTATTAAAATTAAATAAAATTATTTTACTTTCAGAAGAGGATGATGCACAAAATGTATCACTTTTGATCCCTTTTTTTATAGGATAACTTCTATTGTGATAATAATAATAAAGATGAATGTATGTGCATTGACTCTCTACAAGCCACATCATTTGACCTACAGGGTCAAATATGGGACATAATTGAAATTAAATACAACCAATATCCTGACAAACCAGCCATATCAGCAAAGACGTCTAATAAATAACGAAGTTAATAATTTTAAATTCTAACATGATTTTGTTATTGGCTATATTTCTATAATGAATTTTGATGAACAAAATCACAGCTTTTGACATTTATGCTTTATTTAGATGTGTTAAATTTTACAAACGTCAAATTCTGATTAGACATTAATAATTTAGAGTTCTAAAACATCATCATAAGATCATATGATTTACAAATTTTTTCAACAAATAAAAATATTAAAAAGCATTTTTATTAATAAAAATTAACATTTACATTTCAAATCATTAAATCTCAGTTTATATATATATCAGTAAATGTTTATATTGCAATCATAAACATTAACAGGTCAAAGAAAACTCCAAACCTATTGAGCTGACTATAACTATTGAATAAATAAAAGGTATTTAAAGTTACAGAAACCCTTTTCTTGCATTTGTTCTTCTAAAAAATATCATACTTCATATTTAATTTTATTTCATAGACACATATTAAGAATTACATTTTCCTAGGTCAAGTTTTTTGTGAGAGTCAATCGAATAATTTGAGCTTTTGTTAGCATGTTAATAAAACATTGGAAGATAATTTTTTTTCCATATATGCATAATGCATTTGTGCACGTTAAAGACCATTTATCTTCATCACATGGTGCAAGGAAGGGGGTGGGGGTGGAGGTCATCACATTCATTATTGGTTGTAATAAATTTAATTTCTCCACTCTATTGCACATTATTACTTGTTAAGCAATAATGTTTAAATACATTCACTATTTATTTTCATGAATATAGTATTATAATGTTTAAATTAGAGAAATTATATTGTTGAAAACAAAGTAATTATGATTAGTTTGCAATGGTAATTCATGACGACATCATCATCTTTACTTCATGTATGAGAAGATGATAAAAAATAGCCTGATATATTTTCAACAGACATTATAAATTGTAGAAGCTGATATTTAATAACTTTCAATCAAATTTAAGGGGAGAAAAACTATACAAATGCTTAAGTATGTGTACAATTAATTTTCACATATACCTGATTTCTTTTTACATAAATATTATGGAACTAACAATTTTTTGTTGTTTAACTTCCCTAATTTTAATTTCATGAATTAAAATTGTTTTTTCTCAATTTATCTTTCTTCATTTAATTTTTAACTACAACTCAATCATCTAAATATCCTTTTATTCAAATTTATCTTATCTTATTTTTATTTAACTTAAATTATAGTAGTTTAATTGTATTAAAAGTAAATTCCACAGAAATCAAAAATTTCAGATGCTTCTCAAAATAATGATAATAATAGTAATTTTATTTATCAATGTATCAATGTAATAGAAATTTTAATTACAAATACTTCTAATTTGAGTATTGAATAAAAAAAATATAGATCATGTCAAAAAGATGAAAGCTTATTCATTTCAATTAAAAATTATCCATGAATCGAATTTTCATATATAATAAATAACTGATTTCTTTTTTACATAAATATTATGGCACTTATAATTTTCTGTTATTTAAGTTTCCTAATCTTAATTTCATGAATTAAAATTTTTTCTATGTCTAACTTTTATTAATTTTTAACTCCAAATCAATCATCTAAATTTCATTTTATTCAAATTTATTTATTTTTTTATTTAATTTAGATTATTGGAATTTTATTTACTGAAAGTAAATTCCACACAAGTTAAAAATTTCAGATTCTTCTCAAAATAATGAATAATAATAGTAATTATTATTTATTATTCAATCAAAATAATAGTAATTTAAGTTACTATTACTTGTAATTTCAGTATTGAATAAATAAATATATGAATCATGTCAAAAAGTGAAAGCTTATTTGTTTATATTAAAAATTATCCATGAAAGGAATTTCCTTCTTTTCCAAAAAAATCATAATAGTAATTTGGGGAGAAGAAATGTGTAGTTTTTCTTTTAGAGAAAACTGCTATTGCTTTTAAGTTTTGCATGAAAGCAATCACTAATACAAAAACACAAAATAATTCATAAATGATAAATTTGACATTTTAAAGTGAATATAACTTTTCTGTTAAAACTTACTTCACTAATTTGCATCATCAAAAATTTTATTTCCATATTATTTATTCATATGTAAAATTATTAATCTTAATTGTAATAATTGTCTGTATTCATGCAGAAATAAATTCAAAACTATAAAATTTGGCAATCTTAACTCAGAAAAGAATTTGCACAAACATGAAATAAAACAAATCTCAATATTGAAAGATATATATAATATTCTAAATTTAATAGTAATTTTTGCCTTTTTCATTCAAATTATATAAAGGACCAAGCCAAATGGTGGCTGAACTGTTTAAATAGACATCCTTACGCATTTATGAGAACATGATTTCAAAAGTAACAGTAAGCATGCTCAGTATTTCCTAAAAATGGCAAGTTGCTATGTTTGATATTATTATTCCATTTCTTGAACAATTGATTTAAAGGTATGGAGAATTTTTTATCATTATCATTATATAACTCATGCAATGTAGGTTTTTTTTTTTTTTGCAATTTTATATGTATAAATAATGAAAAAAGTTAGAATAAATGAAACAAAGAAAATAATCATTAGCATTTATTTCAAATGAAAAAGAGAGTATAAAGAAGTGATAAATTCTCCAGCAATATTTTGATATTCAGATATGGTATCAAATACATTGCGTATAAGCAAAGGACACCATGCCATTACTCAGAAAGTTAGAACTGGCTAAAACTTCATCTCGATTGGCTTTCATCTTGAAGAGAACTCAGAATTACCACACACACACACAAAAAAAAAAAAAAATCTGGCAACTGCATTATATTCTGAAATAAAATTTTTAAAAAATTTCAAAGCTAAGTAGAAAATAAATAATATATACATTACTTTTAGAAGATGTATTAAAACAATAAACAGATTAGAAATTACAATAAGCATATAATCTAAGATTGCAATCAATAATTTTAAACATATAAATATTTTTAACAAAAATTAATTTTATATGTTTCCAAAATATAAAGTAATGACAAAAATTGTAAATTTCAGATTTTGAACTATGATAAAAACAAAAATCATTGCTAAGCAGATTTACATTTAAATAAATTTTAATGCATTCAAGTTTGCTTTATAATAAATTATAATCAGTATTAATAAATATATTTAAAAAAAAATGTTAACAAGCACTAATTTAAGCAAATGAGTATAATGTTTATGCATTACCTCCTATCATAAGTATATAAATTCTCATTCAGTTCAATCTGTAATTTCAACATGATTTTGCGTAATTCTTTTTTTCACGTAGAACTTGCGAATTTTTTTCTGTTTCTAAGTCATTTAAGACAACTATATGTTTCTCTACCTCTGTTTTTGTAAATATTTCTGTCTGCATCAAATTTTGTTTCTCTTGCTGAATTCTATATCTCTTATGAGTTTTATAATGTTTCCTGAGATGGGCTTTGGCTCGGAAACCAACTTTACAAAATTCACAAATATGTGGCCTTTCTCCAGTGTGGATAAAATTGTGTATCTCAAGTGCTCCTTTCTGTATAAAACTTTTTAAACAGACTTCACACTTGAAAGGTTTTTCTCCGCCATGAGTATAAGCATGCTTATTAAGATCGGATTTAGTCCGAAACCATTTATTACAAAATTCACATTGAAATGGTTTTAGCC
Organism: Argiope bruennichi; assembly: GCF_947563725.1. Taxonomy (NCBI): domain Eukaryota; kingdom Metazoa; phylum Arthropoda; class Arachnida; order Araneae; family Araneidae; genus Argiope; species Argiope bruennichi. The sequence goes on from NC_079156.1 coordinate 115,592,063, forward strand.
CAGTATGTGTTAAATAATGAACTTTTAAAGCAGAATTCTGCATAAAGCCTTTGTTACACAGTTCACAAATATATGGTTTTTCTCCAGTATGAGTTCTGTAATGATACTGTAATTGAGATTTATGAATAAATCTCTTTTGGCATAGTTCACAGACAAATGCTCTCTCTCCAGTATGAGATAAAATATGGGTCTCTAATCTGGAATACCTATCAAAAGCTTTATTACAGAACTCGCAAGTATAAGGAGATTCTCCTGTGTGAATCAATATATGATTAGCAAGCTCACACTTGTCACTAAAACTTTTGTTACAAATATCACAACTGAAAGGCTTAGTTTTAAAATGAGTTGTATAATGTCGCTTGAGCTGAGTTCTCAGACTAAATCTTTTAGGGCACAAATCACAGGGATGAGGTTTTACCTCAAGATGAGTCAAACAATGGAGATTGAGGGTAGATCGTTTGGCGTATGATTTTCCACAATCCGGACATATGTAAAGTCTTTCACCAGTATGAGTGCGGCGATGAGCGTATAAATTACTCTTCTGACTGAATCCAGAATTGCAAATATCACATAAAAAACGTTTGTTTTCTAAGCAATCCATTTCTTTTCCTTCTGAAAAATAAAAGTACAACTCTATTTTATACGAATATTACACTTAAATTTTGCCGCCTGACGACATAAATTATTTCAAACATGGGGGTACTTACTTTACCGTGAAAGGTCCGGATATTGCCAATTTGTTTACCTGTTGTATCGCCAAACCGGTTACTGGTAATAACCGCACAGCTCTCTCTGGTAAACCCTGCGTTATGTAGTATGCGCAGTAACGCATTTTTTAAGGCGTACTAATACATGCATTTGTTTTGGATGTATACAATACCGTACATCTATATACGGACAATCTATCGGAATTTTACCTTTGACGTGTTTTTCGCTTCTTGCTCGGCCTAGGTGGCAATAAGAATTGCTTGAAAAAATCTAAGGACAAGAAATAATATATGGCAAATATAAAAATATTTGTTGGTATAGGCATTATTATCAATGAAACTAAAGAAATATTTCATAAAAAATATCTAAATTTAGAAATTTCTTTTTTTTTTTCTTTTCTTTTTTTTTAAGTAAATCATTTATAATTTTGTATTGAAAAATCATGAAATATCTTTTCATTCCACTTGCATCTATAGATTTTGGAAAGATCCTTAACAGAAGATAATACAGAGTATAATTTATCTAAAAAATAATAAAAAGTACTGAAAATACACTGTACGATTAATAAATTTATAACTTTTTCTCTTATTCCACTTCTGTTGTTGTATGAGGACATCACATAGTATTTAAAATACTTTCTTCCGATTCAGAAAAAAAAAATAATAATAAATTGACCAAATTGAGAAATTCTCATTTTTTTGAAGAAGTTGGGAAATAGAATTTTCAGAAGACTCTTCTAAAAAACAAAATCTAATATTTTCTCCATAATTTTTTTCTTTTAAATAAAAAAAATGGTATTTAATTCAAATTTTTTCCAAATCTAATGTAGGCGTAAATATACAACCACCAATTTGGTGGTCTCATGCTGATCTGTTCTTCTGTTCACGAGAAGCTGGTTTTCTACTATTTTCCTGCCAAATAATGAATGGCATTGATTGATTAAACCTTAGGGTATCCATTGGGAAAGAAAGATGGCAAATTCTCCCTCTCAATGGAAGAAGACGGGGGGGGGGATGTTTGTAACCCAATTTCCTGCGTTAAATGGTGTGAAAAAAAGATTCCTTGTACACGCCCTGATTTGATAGAGTCGATAAGATGTTTCAAGTTCCATTTTCAATCCACAATTCATTTTCTAACACAGGGTTTTTTTAAGAAGGAAAAAAAAAAAAAAATCGAAAATAGATTTGATTAGAAAAAGACATCTTACACAGTAAACTGTTATTTTATTGAATTCCTATTAACAGATCGGGTGAATTAAATTCTGTCAAAATAAGGATTTTCCTTTAGTATATTTAAACTGATTAACTTTTATTTATTATTTAAGATAAATTTTTATTTAAGTGTACTTTATTATTTAAAAGTATAGGATTAAAAGTTTTATGAATATTAACTCAATATTTTACTATCTAGGTAATTAATTATTAATGATTTCCTCCGATTATATATAAATTACAAATGAAACTATTTGATATTGAAATAACCAGCAATTCCTTCTCTTTTATATATATATATATATATATATATATATTTGTACTCATGTTTTTCCATGCTTCCTCAGGAAAAAACTTCTATACATTTATATAACTCATACTATTTTAGAAACCTTGCATCGCTCAATTCATTGTGCTATGCGTTTCCTTAATTTTCTACCCATGAGTTTATACATTCAGTTATATGATAGGAATATTGTCATTATTTGATTCTGAAGTTAAAACCATAATTGTAAGAAAGCAAAATTTTATTAAAACCACATTTCATAATGGAAACTTCTTAACATTGAAAAAGAAACGAAATCCTCCTATTTTGTTCAGAAACAATGCGGGAGATAATGAAATATTAAAAGCAACAATGAAAACGATTTGAATTTCACTTCAACAATGAAATTTAATGCTACAAAGACTACTTAAGATTTTTAAAAATGGATTTAGAATAGAAAGAAATCATATCATTTATAAGATAATGTTTTGAATTTTAACATTATTTTTTTATGTTAATGTAAAAATTATCATTGTATTAAAAAATTTTCAGGGGTTATAGTGGAAAAATGTCAAAATGTTTCTTATTTTTAGTTAATTAATCAAAAAATTTAAAAAAAAATCTCCCTATCATATCTTCCAAGTCATACAAAAAAATCATACATGCCAAGTTAAATAGTTGTATCTCAAACAGCCTGGCCTGTAGATTGTCGTCAAAAGACACAAAAATCATTTATTACTAGAAGAGATAGAGATAGAAACAGAGGATCTCAGAATTTTAATAAAATGCTGTAGCGTCTAAATGAAGACCTTCAAATTCTTAAAAATGTTATTTATGAGAAGTGTTATGAAAATCATTCTCAAAGAATTATTACTAATTTATTTTTTTGGCAGAATAGTTATTATTTTAATCCTACTATTATATTTATAGTTCTTACTTTATTATTTTTATTGAAATTACTCTCTGTAAAGAGTTCAATAAACCTTATAAATTGAAAATCAAGAGCTAAGAAGTACGCAGTTTGATAACTCAAGCAAATTTATTTGGAATGAAATTATTTAATTGCGACCATAACTTTTTATCCATTTTTTTGATTATTGGAGAATGTAATATTAGACAAATATTTGCATATGATAATTTTTCAGTATTGAATAAATTTCCATTTTTCCATTTTACCATTTTAAATTTCCATTTCTAAACTTTCTATTTTTGAATGAATCGCCACATAAAAAAAATATGTTTGTACCAACTTAAAATTTAAAAAAAATAGCTTCATAGTGAAATCAGTTCTACCGTCATGCGAACTTTCTCTAATTTTTAATCAGTTTTCAAAGTTAATTTAAATAAAATTTATGCGTGATATAGAAATGTTAAAACTAGTTTACTCTATAATCACGCATTTCAAGCACGCATTTCTGATAATGTAGATATTAAATTGCTTTCCAAATTTTTAATACATCGAATAAAAGCAAAAACATGCACATGCAGAAATCAAACTGTCTTCTAAAATTATTGCAAATTCTTCAACTATTTGACCTATTTTTGAGTCATGTTTTTACCTTTTGAATAAAAAAATTGTAACGCGTTCAGTTAACGTATCATCTCTCCTTGCCAGGCATGGAATCATCCTAGAACTACTTTTGCGGAATTTCTATTAAATAAATTTTTCTCCATTCAGCCTCTCTACTTTTTAAAATTTATTTTATTCTCCTCGCATCTACAAATCTTCACTTTTTATTAGGTATTTTGAAGTTTTTATTTATCCCTACAGTCAAAATCTTCCATGTAACTGCACATGTTCTGTTTTTTCCTTTCAACATTATTAGGACCGGAGGTTAAGAGCTCCGAGTTCAAATACTCCGCGATCAATCCCTGAAGTCAGAATTTATCATCTCTCTCTTTTATTGTTTTTTTTTTCAGGTTGAGTTCATAAAATAACATATTGTTAAACTTAGTAAGTTTGTCAAGTCTTAAATTGGATTCTTATGTTCCATATGGCAAAACTAAGGCTGCCGTGCATCCTAAGGCTTTTGAGTAGTAATAAATCAATTACTACGTTTGAGAATCTTAAAATATTGATTATAAGAATATCATAAGCTGTTAAATGGAGAATATGTTTTATTTAGCGGAGGATATTTTTATATGTTTTATTTTTAAACAAATAAAACGAATTAATGATGATGGGGCCACGGGTGATGCGGCTAGTATAATGTAATATAAAAATCATGTTTATATGAAATATTATAATACGCATAATTCTCTTATAGCCTGCAGCTTTATGTTCCTTAATGAGAATAGAAGTTTTATTAAATAATTTTAAAATCTCGTAGCTGCACAAAAAAATTTCAGACTGTGCCAAATGATTTTTAAAAAAGCATTTTATTAAAAAAAAAAAAGCACATTATTAAAGCACATTATTAAAAAATATATATATCCATAAAAATTTTACTTATTAAGTATAAACAAAAACCTAAACAAAATTATAAGAAATTTAAGTGGTTATATCTTATTCCATAAGTTAACCCTCTAAACAATGTTACAATCAATGAGGAGCAGATGTTTAAATTTTTAAAATTATGATCAAAATTAAGTCATCCGTAGACGTTACAATTCGATGCTAAAAGATAAAATCTATAAACAACACAAGAAAATCAAACTATTCAAGGGGAAAATTCTATAAATTTTGATTTCAAGGAATGCGGTAACAAATGTTCGAAGTAGAAGTCATCATTTAATTAGATTATTAAGGAAATGTAATAACCTGTTCCTGAGATATTTCCATTTACCGAGTTAGTTTAGTTAGATTAATATCCTATTTTGAAATTCGTCCAGCATGATGGCTATTTTGGGACAGATCTCGTGATTTTCAATTGCAGATAAGTGATGAGGACGACAACTGAGTCGGCACTCCTCTCGAAATTTCCGTACCACACCAATGAAATTATTTTACAAATCTAATTAAAAAGAATCTTCCTTGATGCGTATTCTGCCATTTTTCTCAAAAGGAATGAAATATTTGTTTCAAAGTAGCACAAATCATAAAAAAATATCCAATAATATTGATGAAATCAATTATTAACATTTTTTGTCCAGTGATTGAAGTCTGAAATTCCGACTCTGGATTCGGAGTCGGATTCAAGTCAGAATCATCCATCATTGATTTACATCCGAATTTCATTTGTTGAAGCATATATAAAAATCAAAAACAAAATGTTTGGTCATGCTATTCATTTCTATCAATGTCAGTGCGAATTCAGAAATGATGTATCCATCCAAATTAACTGGGAATTTGTTAATTTAAAAAAAAAAATGTCGAAAAAGAAGCCAGATTTTTATTGTTAATCTTATAAAATAATAAAAAGTTTAACTGATTGATTAAATCGTGATTAAATTTTTTGGTAATGATAAAGCTATTATCACTTTTTGTTTTTGTAAAAACCATGTTTTACAATAGACGCTTCTGCAGAATTGCAGAAATAAATATTATTATGTTATTGCAGCTATAACTTAAAATTTCAAAAATACGCATTTAAAATTAATTTAAAAAATTTCAATAAAAACAAAACTTTATTATAAAATAGAAAATATCCTATATTTAGAAAATAAGCAGGCTCGCGTATGCATGAATGTAAAAAGGTGCTTAATTTTTTGAGGTAAAGTGCTTAAAAAGTACTTAAATGTGCTTAATTTTTTAAGCATTTTCTCATTACATACGTCGGGACTTAAATTTTTTATAATATTAATTGGTTGATAGCAATAAATGAATTGGGTAAAATAAACTATATTTATATCAGATCAAAAGAAAGGGGGGAAATAACTCTTCACGAATATCGATAATTTATTTCAAAAATAACAGATAAAAATTCCTTAATTGTTATTTGTTAACATTTATTCCTTAATAGTTCACTCGTATAAAGTTTGTACTTGTACTAATTTTTAAAACTTATTTACCGATGTTCAAAATATCAAATGCTTGACTCATTTTGATTTTTATGGAAGGGCTTTCTTCAATATATTTCTCTTCGTCGGAATCATTAATGTTTATTAATTGGTCTTGCTCACAAAAAAAGCCTTCATTATTTCAAAATTTTAAAAAGAGGCTTTGAACATTTTAGCTGCACCATAAGTCATTTTAGGTAACTTTCATACTTGCTAAGACTTTCATTTTTGTCTTTTAACACTCAAATAAGTTTTTTTTTTAATCCATTCTTTTTTCATAATGCGGCCTCCTCATCTACACTTCCGCTAGCGACATATACGAACACTGTATTTTGCAAAAGTAGTTGAGAATCTCCTGTATAAATCTGACCTGGCCTAAGCAATTCATAAAATATTTCCGCGCCTAATAAAACATCAATTTTTCCAGGAATATTAAATTTGTAGTCTGCCAACTCAATATCGTTAGGTAAATCAATTGAAACATTAATCATTCTTGACGGAATTAAATCGGTTATTTTTTTGACAACTAGCAAATTAAGCTCTTTTTTAAAACTCATATCAAGATTATTTATGGTTGCCATAACACACCCATTAACAGTCATTGATGAATCATTTAAACAAGATACAAGTACATTAATTTTCTCATTCCTCAACTGCAATCTATCCGCACAATCCTTCGTTATAAAATTTGACTCGTTTCCTCGGTCTAGGAGGTACCTAACTTCATGTCTCGCGCCGTATCTGTCTCGTATTAAGCATTGCACGGTACTCAATAAAACTTTTTTTGTTTTGTTTTGCAAAAAACTCGTAGCCACTACTGATGCATTTCTCTCGCTCTCAATTTGGGGGAAGGCAATATTTTCTGACCCTCCCTGACGTAAGCATGTGCATTTGGATTCAACGGCGTCGAATCATTGGCTCCTGTTGCTGTTTGTGTCTGGGCGGAAGAGTTATCTCTTTTGGGATAATGAATTAATCTATTGTGCGGTTTCCCACAAAAACAATTTTTAGCTCTACACGGCTTCTTAACGAAACAATTTGAGGAAAAACATTTATAACATAAGCAATTAGTTTTCACGATATCTATTCTTTCGTCAACGCTAAGAGATTTGAACACAGGACACAAATACAACGGGTGGGATTCCTTTGTTTTACAACTATTTACAATGCATTTCGCATTTTTAACGGAAGACAGATAAACACTTGAAGTATTTTTTGACCCACGACTATTATTTTGATTACTGACATCATAACGCCGCGGTTCATATTTAGATTTATAATTAGGTGTTAAACTTTGTTCTCCTTTAATTTTTCCCTTCGACAATATGAAAATATCGCATTCTCGGCCTAACTCATGTGGTTTAAACCACGTCTCTCCTTGTTTTACGCCAATATGAGTAGTTAATTCTCTATCCAACGTCTCGATTATTTTATCTGACACTATTAATTCACAAATTGATTTTAAGTCTTTTACCTCCCGTAACTGACAATAGTATTCAAAGGTTGCACTCAATCTAGATGCGAACTGCACATAAATTTCATTGGGTAACCTTTGCGCCTTTTTAAAGTGATTTAGACATTCTTGGGGGGTTGGTTGAAACTCCTTTAACACCATGGCTTTAAGTTTATCATAATTACTCAAATCTTCTTCTCGAAGATAAACCATTAAATTACACGCTTTCTCTCCAAGGATATTTAAAAGAATTTCGGGTTTTAATTTCTCGGGAACATCTTTGGTTTTAAATGCCTTCTCAATCGACTGAAAAAATAAATTAAATGACTCGGCTCTCTGAGGAATCGGAATAGTTAGAGTTTTAATACTCTTAATCAAACTCTCTACATTACACTCTGTACCGATTGTTTTAAAGTCATTTTGTGATGGCTCACTCTCTCGAGATTGTTCACGCAATTTTGCAATTTCTAATTCCCTTTCTAACTGGGACAGTTTAATTCTCTCAAATTCTAGTCGATTTTCGTTTTCTAATTTTCTCCGCTCAAGTTTATCTTTTCTCTCGTTTATTTCCTCAAGTACACAGTCAACAATAGTTTGATACGATTCTTTATCTGTTTTATAAATCTTACTCTCCTGTATTAACTCTCTTAAATCTAGAACTTTAGCATTATCAGGTATAGGTAATTTTAACTCCTCTTTTTTAAACTTAGTAATACTCATTTTCGCAAAAATTAACTCAATCACAAATGAAATTAATAAAACACAAATTAATTACGTCTTAAAACACTAGATATAACAATATAAATATCATAAAATTTGAATAACTAACCTCTCACCAAGTAACAATAACAACTGAATCTCCGTGAAACCCAAACTTGAACTCTGAACAACACAAGACTATCGCTTTCGTTTTCAATTAATTTTCAATGCACTATTTTCAAAATTTTTGTTCTTCGGTCCCAGCCACCTCCAGCTCGACGGACCATGTAAATTCGCCAGTTCTACGCACACATTTAATGTAATTAACAACACAAATCAGATGGCAGAGACTTTAGAACAATTCCATTTTATTCGCGTGCTTTCCACACTCTCTCTCTTTCTCTACACAGCCACTCTCGCGTTACAGAATTATTTTCGTTTCACTTAGGGGGCGCCACCATACAATCATTTCACAACACCGAACAATACTATTATTGCTTAGTTTGTTAGTTTCAGATTTTATTTCAAAGAACTCTTTCAATCAGAAATCTCCTTACATCCTTTCAAAAACTATAAAAATTGTTTAAAAAAAATTCTTTTATTCCACGAGACGATTTTTTAAAATTTAAAATTTATAGGTTTGCTTTTCTTTTACTTTCTTTTCAATTACTTTTCATTTCAATTACTTTCATTTACTTTTCTTTTCAATTTACTTTTACATCTCAGTCTTACAAGAAATTACTTACAAATGAACTGATTACTTAGAAGCGGGCCTGATCTATTTAAGTTTTTTTTTTTTGTAAGAGAACGTTTTTATTTATTGATTAAGTGACAGTAAAAAAGATAATTTACGTGAAAAACCTAGAAAATATCCCTACTTTTTAAAATTATACGAAGTTTGTTTTTGGACATTCCCTGAACAGCTATAACACCATGGAACGGAAATTGTTCAAATCCGTTGATTAAAAAAAAGCTTGTGCTTGTTAATAATAATTGCATAACAGTAAAAATATTGCACAATATTTTCCAATTTTAAAAAAGGGTAATTTTTTATATCTTGTATAAACAAAAATTATAAATGTTGTTGGCTCCAATTTCTGGTCAAAAAAAAATTGTATCAACAGATTTAATCAAACTATTTGCAGACGATCCTGTAAAATGGCCATATTTAATACTTCTTTTTATTGGTATAAAAACTTTAGTAATATGCAGAAAATGTTCATGGTATTGATTAATGATTTTTATAAAAAATTTTATACAGGATTTTTTTTTATTTTCATAAAAATAATAATAAAATGATTTTAAAAAATGCAACTTGTTACTCCTGATTCTATACAAATTTTAGGCGCCCGCCTTCCTATTTATCTGAGTATTTCAGCTTTCAGCCTAATTTCTGAAATACACAAAAATATCATAATGAACAAAGGAAGCCTAAAGATTACATAGATATAATTGGAACAGGAATAAGAACATTTCTATAGCTTTGCACTTTCTTTTTGTCATTTTAACAGAACTTTATTCATATAATAATTTTTTAAATTTTCAGTTCTCTTGTTAACATTGACATCAGTTTTATACTGTAACTTGAGTTGAAAAGGAAGTGTTGTTCTGGTTTATCCCACCTGGTCGATAGTAACATCAAACCAGGTCTATGAGCCCGAACGCCTTCAAACAATGTAGCACAGCCTCACAGTGTGCTCATTATCTCCTAATCGACGAGGCATGATAAAAGGGCTTAAAATGCAGCTTCAAGAGGTCAAGGAACCAAAGACACCAAAGGCTGAAGACAGCCTCATGCCTGCATTGCATTTAGCTGAGCATAATGGAATGGCCTTCACGCCTTGGATGACTCTACCAGGAGAATACCCTCCCGACGTACTCCGTACATAGGGATTGCAATACCGGTATACCGGGATACCGAATACCGGTATTTTGAGCCATTTGTACAATTTTGTAATACCGGTATTCACAAGTTTAAATACCGGTTTTTCGGTATTTACTAGAAATTTTTAAAATTGTCTCCACTATATGTTCAGGGATCGCCAACGTAGCAAAATAGTATACGTTTTTGTTTTTATGTCTCCCTAACGGGCGAAATTAATTAACTAATTAATGGATTAATTAATTGCTTAAATCTAAATTAGCGAAACATGGATTATCCATGAAAGAAAATATTGTATCCATAATGACTAATGGAGCAACAGTTATGAAAAAAGTTGGAACGTTGATTGGTGCAAATCAGCAATTGTGCTAAGTTCATGGAATTCAGTTAGGAATAATAGATGTATTATATCAAAAAAATAAAGAACAGAAGAATCCAAATACTCTGGATATAGAAACTTCGGATTCCAACTTTGAAGAGAGTAAGAGTGAGAGTGATATTAACAATGAAGATAATGATAGTAATTGTTAAAGAAGTTATTGCTAATGAGGATGAAATATTAACCTATTAAGAATTGCTTCCTATAATTTATAAAGTTCGAAAAATTGTTAAGATATTTAAACGTAAAAGTATAAAGCTTTACGTTAAGCATAAACGTTAAAAGTATATCGCGCATTTGCTAACAATACCACTAACTATCGTAGATGGCGAAAGAGCGTTTTCGACAGCTAGTATTTTTTGCACAAAAATACTCTTCAGGCTTAATGACAGTACAATCGATGCGTTATGTTTTTTAAGAATCACATTTCAAAAATTTGTATTAGTACCACAGACTGAATAGTGATATTTACAATTTTTTGTGATTTAAATAAATAAGTTGTTCCCTTACTTTTTTGTGATTCTTTATATACTGTTATAATTTATAAGTTACAAATTATTTTTTGTGATATTTACACTCTCTAATAAAACTGGCAAATAAAACAAAGGAACAACTGTGTTTTCTTTCCTTTTCTAAAATTTCTAATACCGGTATTAAAACCGGTATCCCGGTATTAAGATCTAAAAAATACCGAATACCGGTATTGTAATTTTGGTCCGGTATTGCAATCACTATCCGTACATTTCGCCCAGGAACACTCCCCGGCTGCGATGAGGCAGCAATGCAGGACTTTAGGGGAGGAAAAGGAAGTGAAAATATTAATTGCTAAAATAAGTTTGAAAATAATACAAGGAATAATTATTTAATACAAGTTAAGGAATAGAAAGCGACTAAACTAACTATCCTAAATATTTAAAATATAGTGGAAAAAATTATTGGTATCATTAAAAAATAATAACATATTTGAACAAAATAATTATTACTATAGGGAATAATTTATTTAAAAAAACATTTAATTATATGAGTAATTAATTTACTAATTAGCATATAACTAAACTTTTATTATTCATTCATTCATTTATCATTCATTCATTCATGAATTGAGTCTATTGCTTTACACGATTCTGAATCTTTAGTTAATTCAAAAAAAAAAAAAAAAAAAAAAAAAAAAGCATCACTGATTCCATCATATAACCATCCTATCTTAAAAGATGGAGAGAGAGATTGCAAATATTTTTCTTCTTCTGTTGTTACACTTAAGTCAAGCGATTTCAGCATATAAATGGAAATGTTTACATCATTTATTTTAATAATTGTTTCACATGGGTTCTTCTTAATTTTGTTTAGTTTAAAAAAAAAACATTATTAGTTTTTTTGCTTGAAGTATCACCCGTTTTTTTTATTGAAACATCACCCGTTAAAGTGTTAGAATAAGTATCACTATCTTCTTTCAAAATTGGTTGATTCTTACTACTAATTGGAAAATTTTCTACAGAATTAGACATTTCATTTTCAGTTTTATTTCCCCTACTGCCTTCATTTGATATTCGTTTTTTCTTATCGCTAATGATCAAATCATTGGTATTTTTCCTTTTTTTAAAAGTTTCAGTTAGATTTTTTTTTTTTTTTTTTTGCTTTTTGTAAACTCTTTTTTATTTCTCTTTTGAGAAGTTCTGTAAAATTTCATCTGGGTCGCCATTTTCTTATTCGATGACACTGAATAATGAGGCTTTGGAGAGCATTTCTTGAGGCTGCTTTTTATTTTTGCGGCTCCACGGCATCCTTCTACTAAAAATTTCAATGTCGATATAACATTTTTAAGCATTAGTTTTTGAACATCTGAATTTTCTATTAATTTGGTTAATTCAGAACAAAGATTTTGACATTGAATAATTTGTCTTTCTGTAGATTTTATATTTATTTCTTTTGCAGAAATGGTGATATTATCTTCATTGATATTTCTTTCTTCTATTGAAAAAACATTTGATTTTAAAATGGATTTATTTGTAAAAAAGGTAGAATGAATTTTGTGGATATATTTGCACAAATTATCATCTGGGCAAGAACATTTATAAAGATGGCCACATAATGAGTCGCATGTCATATTCGTGCATTTCTCCAAATAATGCTCTGGTATTGGGCAATTTTTATGCATTTTTACCACTTTATATTCTTTGTTTTTATCTTCATTTGCTGACATATTCCAAGTATTTTCTGAATCTTGATAGACGTCTTCTGTATTAATTCTGATTCCTTTTTTTGTGATTTACTTCAATCCTTGTGGATGACTGAGTTTTGAATGGAAAATCCATATATAATTTGTAAGCATGTGTCAGATATCTATCTTTCTCCATTTGCATTAATGTGTTAACTGAATTATCTATTCGCCTATTAAATTTTCTTTTGAAATAAACTGTTCCAAGCAATAAATGAATTAAATGACAAATAGAACGCTCATGATCTTGAATTATAGCTGATAACTTTTTCTAACTGTTATAGATACCTGTAAATCGTGTAGAATTTTCACTTTTTCTAGAAAATAATGTACAGCAAAAAAAAAAAAAAAAAAAAAAATCGAGTCTTGTGTTTTTGAATAAATTAAAAATAAAACAAAATCGAACAATTTCCCTAAAAATTCTAAATGTATCCGTGTATACAAATTTAGCAAGATCATTATTATTTTGTTAAACAGACTACAAAATAATAATTTCGGTGTTTTCATTTCGCCCATTCGTCACTGATTAAATATTAGAAGTTTTTATTTTAGAGGAAGGGGCGCTTTGAGAATTTCAAGAGGGACGATTTTGGGCGCCTGCTTTCTTTGGAGGGGATATCAATGTGAAAATCGGCTACAGCATCATAGGAGGTCTGTTTTATCTCTGACGGTAGTGGCTTTTTCTCAGACACAACTACCCTGTACCTTAAGGCGGAAGGGGTCGGGGAGGCACTCATTTAATAGGCTTGCGTAATTATTGTGTTTCCTAAGGGTTTTGGTGTCTATATTCCTGTATTGTTAGCTCAAAATAGGGAAGATTTTATGGCTATTTACTGAAGAAATGTTTTCCCCTGCTTTCTTAATGATGAATGATATGTAAGAATACCAACACCTTTATTTTCCCGATAAATGCCAGGCACTCTTTTCAGGCGATGTAGGGATATAATAGCAAACTATTGGGTTATCATTGCGGCAAATTACAAAGCAGTTTTCTCATGAAATGTATTGTGAATATTGTTATTGCGGAAGGAAGTCATCTTCTTATTCTGTAAAAGGGCTATCGGAAGTTTTGATGCTTAGTAGAAACTATCGGTTTCAAATAAGGAAGACCCCAAAGACTTCAAACTGCCGCGATTTATGTATATAAAGAGAGAGAGACTATAGTCTCTCTATAATAAATACCTCTTAGTAATAGTAATAAATACCAAGTTAAAAGGAAAAAAAAATGAATCAAAATTAAACCAAATAAATACAGTTTTTAATTTGTTTTTTTGTTTTTGTTTGATTCCGAAATAATTTTTTTATTTTCGTTTCCGAAATAATTTAAATTTAGATTTAATTTCATAATGCTTATACTTTTGATTTATATATATATATATATATATATATATATATATATATATATATATATATATATATAATGATTACATATAAGAAAAAAATTCTAAATTCATTATTCAAGTGCTGCTCTGAAAATTTTTATTTAGTCGTGAATTGTTACTTTATATTTTACGTATTTTGAATCTATTTTTGAAGTTATCGAAGTAATTTTTGCATTATGAACAAAAGAAAGCATGAAATCACCAAAGGAGATATTAAAGCAATTTTGCTTGCTTCTAATGAAAGTGATGATAATGTGTCAAGAGAAATTGATGAATGACCAAAACAAAGGTATTTTAGCTTTATCTTCCATGTATCTCAATAAAGAATATGAATTGAAACTATTGAGAATTATTTTGGAAAAAATTAGATTATACTGGATTGGAATAAATTTTTGGAAATATAATATGAAGTTTTAGCCCAAAAACTTATCTCAATAATATTATAGAAAACCTCAGATTACTTTTTCAGAAGTTCAATATGCAAAAATCAAAAAGCATAACGATTTATACTAAAAAAGTAATGCTTATGACGAACTAAAGTAAACTTTTAAGTTGAAAGCTTGCAAAATGTATTTTCAAAATATATTTCAATTCTGAATTTTATTTAGCACACTTTTGTAATTCAGCATTAAATAAAGATTTAAAAATTTGTTATCTCGTCTATCGAATTGTTTTGGTAGAAATGAAATTTTGTAAACATAATATATGACATAATCTCTTGGTTTGACAAAATTTTAAAAGTTATAAAATAAGAAGATTAAGTAGATTAGTAATCGACTTAATGATTAAGTAGATTAAGAGATTAGTAAAAATAAGTTGCAAGTTAAAGATGTTTTTGGAATATATATTTGTCTCAAATTACTTTCTAATGATTTAGTTCAAAATAAGAATGAATAACTTTTTAGAAATATAATGTATAAACTTCTTTAAAAATTTAATTAAAATTCTAAGAAAAAAACTCTTAGTATTGCTTCAGAAAATTCCAAATCGTGTTTTATAATGAAAAATTCAACTCTAAAAAAATCAATAAACATAATGGTTTATTCTGAAGATGCAATACTGAAGATAATTACAGTAAAATTTTAAGCCGAATGTCGTAAGAAATATTATTTTCGAAATGAATAAAATGTTTCAAAAAGTGTTATTTGTTATTGGTTGCTTAGTAGGTTCCGTTATTTCGGTATGAAATGAAGATTTAAAACATTATCATCTCTATTATTGAATCACATTTGACAAATAACAAAATTCTTTTATGGTAATAATTTATTTAAATTTAGCAAAATAATTTTTATTAATAATTTAAAAGTGAATTCTTAGTGAAAATTAGATGAAAAATAATGTTTTTAAAATGGGTATTAATGTCAGTTTTCATTTCAACGCATTAAAACCAAACAAAAATGTTTGAAAGCATCATATGAAACTTTTCTTTAAAAATTTATTCACTAAGTTATAATGTAAAATTTAAAATTTGTTGTACTGAAAGAAAAAAAAAATGCCCCAAAAAATCAATGAGCGAAACGCTTGTCGTGGCTGGTTCGTGAGTGCTTTGAAAAAATAGGCAAATAGAAAACTTAACAAATTTATTGCAGATTCGTTCGAGTTACTCTGCTCAGTAACTCCTTCTCCTCCAAGAGCAAACACTCGAATGACATCACTCTAGCGCCATCTATGAACGTTTATTTCCTAACGCTTCAAAATCCAATCACTACAATGCTTCATGCTAAAAAATTTAAATACGCTTGAGTAAAACTCTTAGGCTGAAAGAAAATGCAAGCTCGTTGTTGAAAAACCGCAAGGCAATTCATTGTTCAAAGTAGATTTATTATTTCGAATGACGGGTTTCTTCTATATAAAATCAGTCTAATTATGTGCAATTGAATATTCGAAATACGAAAATTACTGTACAAAAGTAGCCCAATGAATAATTATAACTTTCGAGTATACTCTCTAATAAAGGCATCACCTCCCTCCCCAAATAAAATCATGGTCATTGGACAATACCGTCAACGCCACAAATGCACAGATTTTTATTTTTAGACAATGGCATATGAGTTTTGTGCTTCACAGTACGGTGAAGAAAACCAAATACGTATTGCGAATGCCCTTTTTTCAACTAATTGAAGTCAAAATTTAACGCAGAATGCATTTTAAATATCGCGATCATATTCTTACAAACCTGTAATTTTGCTTCCCAGCAAGACGAATAGTGTCATCCTAAGAAAGACCGTTGTACGATCTGTCCTGTGTGTGCTGAGCGGGTGCCGTGTCAATGAACTCAGAGGTTGGCGATTAACTTGGCGACCATTTGGCGACTTGGCGGTGAATTTGGCGAGTTTGGCGACTAAATGGATACTACTGGAAAGTTCGAGAACTTTCACGATCCATCCACTAAGACCCGAGATACAGCCAGGTACGCCCTGATTGGTCTGAAGATTCTAGCCCCACCTCCCGGAACTATAAAAGATGGGCAATCTGAAGCTGGAGAAGAAGTCGTCTGACCCAGTCACCAAACTTCTAGCACACACAGATGCTGAAAAAGCTGAGCTAATTGCAAACCAGCTGGAAGAGCAATTCAACCCAAATAATCTTAGTGATCCAAGCACAGAAAGCATTGTTGAGAGATCAATAGCAGCATACGCGCTCAAAAACCTTGACACAAACTACCTCAAAGTAACGCCATCGGAAATAGTTCAATTCATCAAGAAAATAAAAATTAACAAAGCCCCAGGTCCCGATGCAATAACCAACAAGATGCTCAAAAAACTACCTGACAATATCATTACCAAACTAACCCTCTTAGTAAACGAAATCCTAAAGCTCAGATACTTCCCCAAATGCTGGAAAATTGCGAGAGTTATCCCTATACTTAAACCTGGAAAAGACCCCTCCCTGCCAGTCAACTACAGACCAATTTCCCTACTCCCAACCCTCAGCAAACTAACTGAAAAAATAATCCTCACAAGATACTTAACACACAGTAAAGAACTTGGCATCTCAATCCCACAGCAATTTGGCTTCACGGAGAAACTCTCCACCACTCATCAATTACTCCGCATGATAGAATTCCTTCATGAAGGCAGGAAAAACAAAAAACCAACAGCAGCCATATTCTTGGACTTAGCAAAAGCATTCGATAAAGTTTGGATCCCAGGCCTAATACATAAATTAATTGCTTACAATTTCCCCAAAACAATAGTTGACATAATTAAATCTTACCTCACGGACCGATATTTCACAGTGCAAGTTAACCAGACGGACTCAACAAAAAGAAAACTCAGAGCCGGGGTACCCCAAGGCGGAATTCTGGCACCTGTCATATTCCTACTCTATCTGAATGACATACCCCAACAAAAAGACATCATGATAAGTCTCTATGCAGACGATACTGCAATTCTCTCCCAAGGCAAAAACCCTCAGCAAACAATCATCCCCCTACAAAATTACATTAATAATCTCGAAAATTGGCTAACCCGCTGGAAAATAAAACTCAACGTGGACAAAACAGAGGCAATCTTATTCTTCAAGAAAAATAATAACTGGCCCAAAATCCAAATATACAAAACTGAAATCAGCTGGCAAAACGAGGTCAAATACCTGGGAATAACACTAGATAAAAACTTAAATTACAAAACGCACATAAATAAAACAAGAGAAAAATTTAATTTGGCTTTCAGAATCCAATACCCGCTAATTTGCAGAAATTCAGGTCTGTCAATAAACAATAAAGTTCTCATTTACCTAGCATATCTAAGACCAATACTTACTTATGCATGTCCGACCTGGGCTGCTACGGCGAAAACTAACCTACAAAAAATAGTCGCACTGGAAAACAAAACATTAAGGATGATAGTCAGGGCCAGATGGTTCATCAGAAATGCGGAAATCATTAAAGCTCTGAACATCCCCCCCAATCAAACAATTCATCCTCAAACAAGCCCAAAACTTCTATGGAAACATCATAAATATAGACAACCCCACCCTAAGTAATCTACCGACATATGATATAAACGACACCTGCAACAAACGCAGACCTCGCTGTGCCCTTGCAATTTAAATTGCAGACAAATAATACATAACCCCCTTTTTTTTTCCCACACACAAGAAAACAATACTTCCAAACTAAAATAAACCATGTATGATGCACTGTAATTACTAAGGTCAGTTTCATATCACTCCAAAGTTAACCATTTTTAGATTTACGGATGGTGGGGCCTGCGGCCCCAATGAGCCGTAATCCCTCTCAACAAAGGAGAAGAAGTCGTGTGGATCGTAAAAAGAGGCGGTGTGTGGTGAGAGTCGGAGTCGCCGACACGTAGAGGTCTTGGAGGATGAGACAGCAAGAAAGCTGCTGAACTAATGAACTATTAGAGATTAAATGCGCTGCGTCATTACAATTGAGTGGCGGTATTTGTTGTAGAAGAAAAATTTTTGTAACAATATGTTAAATTTCATATATCTAAGTCGTTGTATTTTTATATTATCGCCAAACTGTGCTTTATGGACTCAGGAAATTAATTAAAACTAAGATATTGAGATTAGTTAAAATGTCGAGTTGGATTTTCGACGATTACAATACTTTCTCTTTGCATACTTCGTTATACTAATAAGTAAAAATGGGCTTGACTTCATAAATCACTTAATTCTTTTATGAATTATAATAAATTTTATTATAAACAGATAACTATTATGGGAAATTTGTATATCCTTTCTGAACTTCGAACTGAAATAAACAATGTCAACTTTCAATAACTCGAATGGCATATTCTATAATCTAGCATATCTTCTGATAAAGAAATATTTATTTGAAATAACAAATAAAATTCAATTCAATTTTAGAGGAAGGTACAAAAGTGCATAATAAGTCGCAAAAAATTTATATTTTTGATATAATACTTTAAAAAAAAATCTGAAAATAAAATTTAACAAACATAGAAACAGATATCGAAAGACATAAAAATATCAAAATGTCACTTTTCTTGTTTTAAACTGCGAAAATTTGTCTATATTTCTTTGATAATATCAGTTTGAATAAATAACGGAGACAACTGAATCATACTATTCCACAAACAGTTCTCAACTATTTTAGAAAAAAAAAAAAAAAAAAAAACGGTCTCTTTCAGCTTGCATTACAGATTCGGTATGGATCCCCGTTAGATTACAATCCGGAAGAAAACTAAATAAATAACAATCA
Organism: Argiope bruennichi; assembly: GCF_947563725.1. Taxonomy (NCBI): domain Eukaryota; kingdom Metazoa; phylum Arthropoda; class Arachnida; order Araneae; family Araneidae; genus Argiope; species Argiope bruennichi. Next base: position 115,611,387 of record NC_079156.1, read on the forward strand.
AAGAGTCTTTACTTAAATATTCAATCACCATTTATAACCTATTGAATTTAGAATGTTTCCATTAATTTAGAAAAAAATATATATTAATATTATTCTCATCAATTTAAGTGATCTGACATTTTTAAAATGGAGGTACTCGCCTTCAGCAGTGACATTTTTGATGGAAAGTTGGGGGGGGGGAGGCTCCCCTCCTTTTTGGCATCTTTGATTCAAGCAGAAAAGAAAAATCTCACTATAGCATCAGAATTCGACGTTTGAGGTAAATATTATTCAAAATTAATGCTTTTCATTAAATAAACAAAATACTAATAGATGTTCTTTTAGCTTAAAAGAAACTAATCGTCTTCGGTTACCAGTTGTTTACCCTTCATATTAAAAGTAATAATTTAGCCCTTCAACTACAGAAACAGATAGTCAGCTGAGAAAGACGAAATTTTAGTAATGATTTTACACTGTGGTACCTAATCCGTAGAAAATAAAAGATAAGAAAATTAATAAAGAAAGTAACAGGAAACCTATATTGAAATGGAGAAGAATTAAATTGGAGTAGATGAACGTGAAATTGAGTTAGGATTTCAGGATTACTTTTATACTATATAAAGTAGGATAATCATTTAAGTTCTTCTACATGGAAAGCAAAGGGGAAAACATGTATCAGTAAGCAGTATTTATATTTTTATTTTTGAAAAGCTATAACTTCTCATTGTGAATTCTACTTAATAATAAAAAATTAAAAAAAAATTAAAAACAGTAGTACAGATTTTTTGAGTCCCAATTTCCAGAATGCATTAAAAACTGTTTCATATTAAAATACATATTCAATAACTTTAAAAAATAGAATTAAATGAACTTCTTATGGTAGGCATTTCAATTGTGTGTTTCTCATAATTTTTGCTAAGTTAGATATTAAAGCGAAATATTGATTAGTAATTTTACAAAATTATATTAATTTTATTATTAATAATTATCTAGAATAATTAATATTCATTAACTAATAAATATGAATAATTATTTCATATTCAACTTCGTTTTCTTAATACTCAATGTTAAAATGCCTTTATAATCATCTCAGAATTAATGCATTTATTCTATTTTTTGAAAATATCAATTTATATATGAAATAAAAATACATTTAAAATCCATATAATACAAATTAAATAACCTCAATTTAAAAATAGAAAAAATTTTTAAAAAAAAGTTAAAAAATTTGCAGGTGTAGCTCAAAATATTTACATACTTGACATTTTTTTGAATTAGTTTTAAAGAATGAAATAACAGCATTTCAATTTTCTGTTGTAAATATATCAAAATTGAATATACACATAAAAGAATTAATAATTATGCTACTATTTAAAATTTTTTGGGAGGGAGGGGGATCACAGATAATACAGTATGAAAATCAATATTGCACTAAGATACTTATGAATAATTTATTGGCATATCCATTCAAGAAGATCTATCACAGCTGCGATGCATGCAAATAACTGCTATCACAGATGAAAAGATCATCTAGTTTGGCATGGCTGCCAGCTGAATTTTCTTCCTTAGCAAATCTTCCACTTTCTTATCCAATATTTTCAAGTTGAATATTATCAAACATCAATACTGCAATATTGTATCAATTTTTGAACATGAGATATTTAGTAAACAGAGATAAAATCACTGAAAAAACACAGACAGAATTATATTATAGAAACCAAATGAAAAATAAATAAGTGGCTCAAAATCTAGTATTGTAGCTTAAAATCTAAAGACAGAATATGACTTTTTTATAAAATCATTGTCAATCAGGTAACTATTATATATTATATTTTGTTGAATTAGAAAGAAATTTGCATAATAACAAATAAATTTGTTATGAATGATTGGAGGTAAACAAAACTAAATATTGATCTTTAGATTGAATAATATTATGTATAAATAAAACTACAGGGCAATGAAAAGTACATAAATGCTGTTAAAGTAAATGCAAACATAACATCACAACTTAACAATAAAAGAAAATTTTTGATTAAAATCATTATAAAATGACCTGATTACAATTCATTATACTCGATGAAGCAAGAGGAAATAATGCATCGTAAAAATTGTCATAAATAAAATAGCTAAAAATAAAATGGAAAACTAAATTATAAATATTGCTTTTTATTTCTCACAATGCTATGCAGAAATAAAGTTAGAATTCATTGAAAAGTAAGACATAATTATTGTAAAAATTAATCTAAAAACAGAAGAGATTCCTATAAAATTTGAGTCAGAGCTATTTTAAAGACTCAAAGATAACTACTCAATTAGCAAATTGAGTTATTAATTTGACTGATTCTAAAATCTCTTTTTTGAACTTGTGTAAAATAAGTAGGGATGAACTAGATGTTTTCCATAATGCATACTGTGAGTTTCTAGCAAGTTTCTTTGAACCCGTACGATATAATAATCATTATAGAAAATTTTGCAAAATTAGATTGGCTATTAAAAATCATACTAATCATGTAAAATTATACACAAAAAATAACTGTAAAATTACATATAAATCTGAATCTTCTTTACCAAATATATGTGATAAATATGTTAAAATAGTCACTGACATACATTTATTGTCAATCTTTCTTCCTAAGAACCATTTCAAATTTTAATATTAAAATTTTCAAGATCTGTATTCACATTTTTATTATAAGACAAATAACTATATATGTTATAAACAGCCTTTAAATAACTTTTAGATTTATTATTCATAAAAAATAAAAGATGCCTTTTTTAAAAATAAATCCAAAATAATGTTATGATGAAATAAAATATAACTATAGTGTAAAACTGCTTAATATATAAAAAATATTAATTTATTTATAAATTATTGAATAAACTACATATATAAATTAAGTATTTGGATATTAACTGCATGCTGTTGATGAATATAGTCAAGATTTAGTTATGAAAGAATTTATGAGCAATGACCCTTGGCAATTAATTGTTAGCATGTGGTTAATATACAACAGAAAACTAAAGTTTTCTTCAAACATATCATTTTTTTTGTATTTTATTTACTATTGAAATTCATAATTATTTAATAAATGAAAGAAAATGATACATATAATCATCTGAGCATCATTGCAAAATATTTAGAGAATATCTTTTCAGAATGAGATGTAAAAAATGTCCTGACAACTGATGCCACTTGCTCCAATAATTCTCCAACATTATCTAAATATAAGGGAGAAAATACATGTTCAGATAATTCAGTTGATTTTAAAATGTAAAATGCACAATAAAAAAATTAACTTGCATATAAAAAGATTTTTCTATATCATTTTGCTTATACTTCATAAGAAAGAATCATACAAAAAGTTGATTAGTTTTTCATTGCTTCTTGCATCATTATTTCACTCAAACAAAATTTCTACCTTTCTTTTAATTCGGTCTACCTATTTTGTGTTCAGTGTGTATAAAATTGTTTTGTTAATTTAGCAAAGTACAAACATGGTTAATTGCTCCTAATGAAATTAACCATAAAAGTAAATTCAATGGAATAAAAAATTTAAAGCAAAAGAAAGAAATGTCACGGCTGACAAATTTGGATATCTGCAAAGTCTAACAGAGCAAAAGAAAGTGAATGATATTTATACACAGTTCAAGAGTATTAGTTATTAAAAGAAAACACATGGTGATTGATGAAAATAGTAAGCATGGAAGGTGGAATATTATAAGACAATATTTTTCGAAGGCTCCGAAAGTTAATTCAGCCTTGATTAGAAAGATTCATGCGAGTCCATAATTAGTTAACAAAAAGATAAAGATATGTAATAAATTTTCACATCACAAATTTGCTATCGTGAGTAAACAAGAAAATAAAACGTATGCAATAAGTTTTCGCCCTAAATAAACATAACAAGGAAGAATTAGTTTTCCCCTATACTCATTTATTATCCTGAATGTATAAACATTGTTCAGAAAGCATATTATAGGCCATTATTAAAACTCAGTAGAAAGGAATTTAAAAAGAAACCAGAATATTCTTATATGATAACCAGAATATATTATACTCAGAGCAAAGCTTAGCATATCGATCTCGCAGTGCAATGTAAACATAAGCACCAAAGCGAGGCATCGGCAAGCTCATGTTAACCTTTAGGAGTCCAATCACAGCGCAGTTCACATCAGCCTGATGCTTTTATAAGATGCGCTGTGATTGTACTCATTTAGGTTGACATGATCTGGTCGATTTCTAGAGAGTGTCAAATTCCCGAAGAAGGACCTCTCTCCTTCTCATGCACCACAACCTTGAAATGTTTCCATTCGTGATCCAGATACTCCAACCCCCCTGACTTAGAATGTCATTAATGCACACTATAATTTCGCGATCGTTTTGCTGCAACTTGTGGAAAAGGGTTCACTCGATGTGAATTACAATACGAAAAAGGAAATATTCACCTTAGTAACCGACGAAACAAAGTTAATCTCAATGATAGTGAAAAAGCTGTCATGGCTCAATGATAGGTCAAAAGCTGACAGCTAATGACCAAAAAATCCAATTTTTGAATACAAAATGAGACTATGAAACGGAGAAGCTTGTCCATGTCACAGTTTAAAATTTAAAAATTATTCTGTAAGAAAAAGAAAATATTCACCCTACTAACCGGCGAAACAAAGTTAATTTCACTGACAGTGAAAAAGCTGAATGCATAGCTAATGACCAAAAAATCCAATTTCAGAATACAAAATGAAAGACTATGAAACAGAGAAGCTTGTCAATGTCACAGTTTCAAATTTCAAAAATTCAGTTAAAAATTTAAATAACAATAAAGACTCCACACTACTCTCTAAAATTATTAATGCTACTTAAAAATTTAAATCAAATAAAGTATCCGGAATAAATGACATTAATAAAAAAATACTCAAAAGAGAACGTCTATATTTCATAGCAGAATTAGCCGTTTAATTTATACATTTTTCATATTCGGACATTTTCCTATTAGAAGTAAAACAGCAGCAGAAGGAGTAAAACAGCAACAATCGTAGCCATCCTGAAACCAGACGATTTAACTCAATAATAGAATTATTCAAGAAGCATTCCAGGATGAACAAGAAGCCTCGGCTATGTTTTTGGACTTGTAAAAAACTTTTGATAGAGTTTGAATGTCGGATAATTTTTACATTTCTTGATTTTAGTACCACTAATTACCTAATACGAATTATTAATTACTATAAGAAAAACAAAATGTATAAAATAAAAAATAAAACGAATTTTCAGTCCCTAGAATCATTTCAGCCGGAGTAGTTCAAAAATTAGTTGAAGGTCTTTCCCATCCTTATCAATGATATCTTTAAGAAATTTGACAGCTTTTTATTTTCGCTGCAAATACAACAATCCTCATAAAAATAAATATTCCAAATTGATCTCAATAGACAACTGAAAATAGATGATGTCGAATATTGAAAATTTCTTTTAATGTACCAAAAACCAAAACCATCATTTTTCATAAATACTCTAGAAATATCCATTTCCATGAACTGGAAATTACTGAAAAAATTATCCCGTGGTTTCAGAAAATTCCTTTTTGTAAATTTTGATAAAATTCTACTTTCGAAACCTCATTTCATTTATATCAATAAGAAGTGCGAAGATCTAACCGAAAAATTCTCCCCCCTAATATCAAGGAACCCAATAATAATAATAAATAATTACAGAGAACTTAAACTATTTATATACACAGTTTATTTGCGAAAGAAATTTCTAAAGCTGTTCAGCAGTAAGCTACAAAAAAAGAAATCTTAAATTTGCTAAATACAAAATATGATCAGTAAAAATATCTCTAAGCCCAATACTATATTCCCAATACCGAAATCTATAGAGCAGTTGACTACCCATCTGGAAACATTCATCGAAATTTTTCCAATCTCTGTAATAACTTTGAAAACTTCCATAAAAAACATTTAAACGTGTCCCTAAATTTGATCCCAATCCTAGAATTAAAAGACGTTTCGACTTTCTGCTCCAACACTTTTAATTTACATATGAACATTATCAAGATTCAAAACATGCCTCCAATCGCCATCTAACGTTTAATTTCTTAACAATAACGTTAATATCAGTAGCACGTAAATACAAATAACCCATAATCCTATTCTCCAATTAAAACGACCTCACACTTATACATCGTCATTACACTCAGTAAAAAATCGGAGACACGTACAATAGTGAATAATCATAATGTAATATAATAATATATTCTAAAATTATATTTGCCTCTCAGATTAAAAACTAAATATCAAGTTATATTTAAAAACAAAAAACTTTCATTAATAAATTTCATTCTTCGTTTGTGTTAAACCACGAAGAAAGTTTCGGAGGAAATGAATGTGTGAAATCGCTGAATCCTGATGAACACTAATTTATGCCTAATTGTAAAATAAAAAAAATAAAGCATATTGCATTCAGATAACATATTCCAATTGAAGTCGTATTTTTCGGCACCAATAAACGCACCACAATTTATTATTTTCCTCAGTTTATATAAGAAATACGAACCTAGTTTCGTTATCCTTCTTCTGGTCGGATGCAGTGTAGTATTTTTATCATATCCAGGACGCTGTTGAAAAACAGCTCGAAAGTAAAATAAAGCTATTATACGGTGTGTCCTTCATGAGGAGGAACGTTTTACGCAGAATTATATGATTAATTCATTGCGTGTTGTAATTGGTTGCAACACCGGAACGTGAAATTCCAAATCATTGTCATATATTTTGTTAAGAATTATTCTTTTTCCGAAAGAGGGCGCTGCGTCGCCTCCTACATAATCCTGATTTTTAGAAATATATGATTCGAGTATGTGTGTGTGTATTAGTGATGACTAAAATAAAAACCGTTAGCGGAAATGGTGTTTCCTGTTTTTCCCTCGGTAGTTGGGGTGAGTTTTGGTTTGGTTTCTTATAACTTAATTGCAAATACAGTTTTTGGTGTCAGAAGTGGGATGTGTTGAGTGTGGTGTTTTTTCGGTTGTTTGCATTTGAGTTTTGAGCTTGTCGTGGTATAATTTGTTGTTTTGGTTTGAGAATTTTAATTGTGTTTTTTAGAGGTTACTGGTCAAATTTATATGGTGATATTTTGAGCGTCTGTTTGTCGGGTAGATTTTAGCGATTTTATTGATAATATTTTTGTGTAATAAGTGCAGAAAATGTCGTTTAGTAATTTGAGGAAGGACAAGTTGAGGTTAGTTGCGGAGGAGATTGGTTTGGATGTTACGGAAGACCTAAAATTAATTGATTTGAAAAAATTAATCGAAAAGAGCGAGGTATTTAAGAAAGAACCAGATATTGTACAGGGCGTAATTGATAACATAATAGAGGATAAAAAATTAAAGAAGGGAAAGGAAAAGGAAATAAAAGTAAATGAAGCAAGGAGTGCAGCGGCCAAACAGGCGATAAATGACTGTTTGTTTCGCCAGTTGGCGATAAGCATCAATCATACCTAAGGAGATGAACTTTGCTCTCCAACGAATACGAGTGACTCACTTCCTGCCTTCGCCAGCTGGCTTAGAACTTCTGCCTCGTGCTGGTCGATGGAATTACGGCCAATCAATGTATCATGATATATATTTGTTATTTTAATTTGTAATTAAAATTTATTTTTGTTATTTACATGGCTGGCAGTTTTCATTAAGTAAAAATGTTTTAATACTTTAATTTAAAGTAAATTTGGCAATGCGTGTTAAACCACGCACCAAAGGAGGTTGGAAATGGAACGGGTAAAATTGGCGCAGTTAGAAAGACAGTTGGAGTTGCAAAATGGTTTGAATGGTTCAGGCCAAGGTGATTTGGATGCGTCAATATCAAAACGTTGACCATTCCCGTACCTACTACAGCAGAGTCCTTTAATTTGTTCTTCCAGTCGTTGGAAAAAGCGTTTAAAACCAAACACGTGCCAGACGGTTTGAAAGCGGAGATCTTGTTAACTATGTTAGGAGGAAGGATTTCAAATTTATTGGTTTATGTAACTTATGAAGACATTGCGAATTACGATAAACTTAAAGGAATTCGTTTTGAAGGAATTTCAGCCCACCCCCCAGGAATGTTTGGATCAGTTTCGGAACTCGAAAAAATTTCCAACAGAGAATTATGTGCAATACTCATTTCGATTAAGTGTTAATTTCGAATATTGAGAGCAGTTGAGGATTTTAAATTGTTATGTCAATTGATAATTTCTGATAAACTATATAGCGAACTTGATCGCGAGTTAAGAACTCATGTGGCGGTAAAGCAGGGTGAGTCATGGTTTAGATCTCATGTTTTAGGCAGGGAATGTGATACTTATTTGGCTTCAAAGGGTAAGCAAAAAGTAGAGTCTACAAGACCATATTCAGATGTTGGAGGTGGGAGAAGTGAAGTGTCTTTGGCTAACAAACACCGTAATTATAACAATAAAATTGTATCTAATGTGTATCCATCTAGTGCGAGGAATGTGAAGTGTAGATTTTGTAACACTGGGACCCATCTGTTATCTAATTATATCGGGTTTAAAAGACTTTCAGTGAACGATAAAGTAAGCTTTGTGAAACGTGCTTCAAGTGTTTTTCTTCGGAATGTTGTGCGCGAACTTGTAAATCAAGAAATTGTTTCTGTGGTGGTCCGCATCACACGCTTATTCATTATAAAAGAGACGGTAATGAGGGTAAAAGTATGCAGCCTGATACAGGAACAAGTATGCAGTGCAATTCATCTGTAACAAGTACAGGTGTACCTACAGTTCTTTTGCTTACATGCAGTGTTTATGCTAGTAATTCGGAATTAAATTTGAGTAAAATGATAAGAATTTTGTGTGATAATGGTAGCGAAAGAAGTTGGTGTACGAGATATTGACTAATTGCTTAAAATTGAAATCTATTCGGAAAGAAAGGTTGTCTGTTTTTTCTTTTGGTTCTGTCGAGCCTGTGGGGAGAACATATGACGTCGGAGTAATAACTCTCATCAGCCGGTATGACCCTGATTAGTAATTTCTGTAGAAGTACTAATAGCCGATACAATAACTACAGCTCCTGTGGCTATTCCAAACGCAGATGTCCGAAAAGGTATGCAGTTGCGAGGCTTAAATCTTGCCGACATATGTGAAAGCAAGGCAAAAATTGCGATTTTGATTGGAGGGGATGTATTTTGGCGGATAATAGATGCATTTCACTTTGAGAAATTAAACAACATGGTGACCCAGAAAATTGGAAAACAACTTTAATCTGGCCAAGAGGCGATTCGACGAATTGAAAAAGGGGTTCAATAAAAATGAATGGATAGTTAGTGCTTATCGCGAAACAATTAGGGATCAGGAAACTAATGGAATAATTGAAGAATGTGGTAGGGATAGGAATGAATATTTTATGCCTCATAGAGCAGTGGTCAGAGTGGATAAGGAACTAAAGTTCGCGTGGTTTTCAATTGTGGCTCCAAATCTGGACTAAACTTATCACTTAACGATTGTTTAGAGGCTGGTCCGAATTTGAATCCAAGCATTCTTGAGATAATAATGAAATTTAGGAGATTTAAAGTTGCATTACATGGGGACATAGAAAAGGCATTTTTAATAATAGGAATGGCTCTTGAAGATCGTACATTTTTTAAATTTCTTTGGAATGGAATGGAGGTAGCGATAATGAGGACTATCGGATTATGTAGATGACTAGATTACCCTTCGGATGCAAAACTTCTCCAATTATTTTGAGTGCAGTAATTAAACATCACATTGCAAAATTCGAAGCCGAAAGACCGGATTCAGTGTCAATGCTGAATTCTGGTTTGTATGTAGATGATTTGTATTTTGGTGCGCATAGTGTGATGGAAGCGTTTGCGTTATCATTAGATGCTGTGACAATTTTGAGAAGTGGTGGGTTTAAGTTGAGAAAATTAAGGTCCAACAATAGTAATTTGAGAGGTTTGTGGGTCAAAAACGAATTTTGTGAGACTGAAGAAGGCGTTGAGTTGAAAGTGCTGGGGCTAAATTGGAACCCCGACAAAGAGGTTTTGTTCTTGGAAGTGAAAGGGTTGGTGGATAGTTTTGAACAATAGAGAGAAGAGGTTGGAACAATATCAAGCGTTGTGTTTTACAGACTGCAACAAGAATTTTCGATCCTGTGAGATTGATTGCACCCTTTGTAGTAAGAATTAAGTGTTTATTACAAGAGATCTGGGAAAGAGGTATGGACTGGGATGATGATTTACCAGAGGATTTACGACTTAAGTGGATTACATGGCGTAACGAAATTAGGACGTTGAATGAAATAGTTATTCCTAAGAATTGTTTACAGCATTGTTAGAAGGGAATGGCAGAAAATCATGTACTTTGCGATGCATCCCTCAGGGCCTGAATTTTGGTTTGGTTTCCTATAACTTAATTGCAAATACAGTATGCAATTTCTTTTTTGATAATTGTTCAAATGATTATTTAGCAAGATAACTTATAAAAGCATTATTTTTAATACAACTGGCATATTTCAGTAACTTTCATAATAAAATATTATATAAAAATATTAAAAATAAATATAATATTTAGAACTAATTTCTTCTATCAGAAAATCATTAAGAAAATTTCAAAATACTGTGGAAAGAAATAAACACTTAATATATGAATGCCAATATTTATTTAATGAGAATTTTGAATATTTAGAAGTTACAGCAATTATTTTCTCTTTTGTTCACTGAATTTTTTTTTCTGTTTTAATAATTTTAAAATTAAAAATCCTTTAAAAATTATTAAAAACAAAATTCAATATTTCTTTTTGTAAGCATTAATTAAAATTCTTTATTGATTGTAAATTAAACTATTATTAATGAATATCTAAATTAGAAACACTAAAATTAGATGAAGATTAATTGAAATAAAATATAAAATACATAAAAGCATGAATGCTGGTCAAAAGGAAGTTAAGATAATTAGAGTGAATTATTCGTAAAAAAAAATCCATAAATTAAATAAATTTTTAAAATAAGGACAAATTTAATGGGAATTTTTTTAATTACTACACAAGTATTAATTATTACTTAATAAATAATCGTAATTGTTTTCTTAAAACCTATTTGAAAGCTAGAAATACAGTAGCATTCATAATTTATTCTAAACTCACTGTTTATATTCACTAAAAGATTTCTAAAATTGTTATAGACAATATGAAAATAATTTTAAAAAATGTCTGTTATGGCATTAAAGGTTTGAAAGTATGAGAGAAAAAACATTTTCATGTTCCATCTCAAACTTATATCGGTAAACATTAATTTAATAATACAAATTCCCCTCTTAACATAATCAATTAAGGACGACTCATCAAGAGAGCTTTTATGTGCCAAATCTCTCATGGTCAAAAAGTATTCCTGCAAAGTTTCGGTAGATTTCAATCGTCTAGCTTGCATCAAATTATGTAATTGAAGACCATTAATTTTCTGAGAAAATTCTTCTATCAAATGTTTTTTCATTTGTTCCCAATTATTAATTCCGCGAATAGACCTTATTAGAGTTAAAGCTGGACCAGTTAAGCATTTCTTTACAAAAATGACTTGATGAATTGGAGTGTTTATTTGGTATAAATCAAAGATGTCTTCAACATCAGAAATGAGTTTCCACACTCCCGAGACGAAAAAGGTTTTATTAACTCGACTATATCTTTCAAGCTAAAAGCAGAAAAAGTATTGTTAGTTTTTTCGGAATAACTCTCAGAAGTATTCAAGGAAAGGAGAAAGTTCCGAGTCAGCCCATCTAAATCAATCGGTGATTTCCAGTGTTCAGAGTGTAGTTCTTTCGAAGTATCAGGAATTTCGCTATGACGGGGATTTTGTTTTGACTCCGTTTCAAGGTCATTGTCAGTGCTCAAATCGGAAACTCCCGTTTTCAGCAATGTGAGATCGCATAAATTAGTAAGGATAAAGTCACAACATTTTTCCAAATCCGTAAAAAATTCTAAATGGAGTATATTACAAATCGCGATTAAATCTTTAAGGGAGAAATCTTTGAGTATTTTTTTCGTTTTGTTTCCTTTAGATTGAAAGAAGTTGGAAATCCCGAAAATTTTCTTAATCTTTGATTGATTTTGTCTATCACCATCTTCACCAAAAATGAAACGATGCAGAAGTTTTATGTTATTCGTACTACTAGTTTTTAAAAACTTTGCAATTTGTGGATAATCGTTAAGAGTAGCCATTATTCTATGTTTTATACAATTATTAAAACATAGAATAATTCAAAAATTTTTAACAACTGTGATTACTATACTCTCAAAATCAAGACATCAAACGTTCAATCAGAATATGCTATCAACAAATGTTAAGAAAATATGCAATATAAATTAAAAAATGAAACAATAATATTTTCATACAATATATTAATTCGAAATTTCGTTCAAAAAATATTCATTCCAGTAATCTTAAGAAATGAATTCAAATAAGCATCAGCTTCATTATAAGTAGCAATATTATTTTAAATATTCTAGTAGAAAACTTTTTAATTGATCATCACATAGTAATTCAAAATTTGTTACGAAATCTTCAAATTATAAATTCACAATTTTTTTCTGAACAAATTTTTTAATACAACATAAAATAGTAATTCAAAATTTGTTATGTAGTCTTCAAATTAGTAATTCAAAATTGTCTTCAAAAAACAAATGACCGTGGAAGAAAACAGAAGAATTAAATTCAGCATCAAAAGAACATCAAATAGGCGATTACCATCAACAAATTTCTTCAAAGAACATTTGTTTCTTCAACATCAAATATAGAATTTCATCAAATAATTTCATGAATTATTCTTCAATTTTCTTACACTTGTAATTTTCATCAAATTTAAAAGTTTGTATTGCATCAAAATTCTATGTTAAGCATCAAATATTTTTTTGAAATAAAATCATCAATTAAAGTCATCAATCATCAATTACTCACAGTTTGCCGTTGTAGAAGATACTACTTTCGGTTTGTCCTTGTCTAGGGCATCGAATAAAGTGGCCAAAATTCAACCGGGCAGAGCTCCCATGTAGGGTCGTGTTCCCAATTGAAAAAAGACTACACGTTTGCCTTTTCCATATTTTAATAGACAAACACAGGACTACACGAATATTAAGCAAAAGAACAAAAGTATAGGATTGGTTGCAGTTTAGGCGAACAAAGAATGGCTGTTATCCTTCAACTTCGACGCTCAACTCTCGCTCCAAGCGTATCTCTTCTGCCGTTTGCCTCGCTTCTCCGTCTAGTCGAAACACTACTGCCATCTGCTGGCGAGGGACGGCAAGTAGCATAGGGGCTCATACTACACTTATCTTCGAAGGGCCAGAGTGACAGACTTCCTCTGAACAGATTTTACTCATAAGTTGGTAGAAATCTTAAAATTTGGTGTAAAGACTGAATGCCAAATTTCATACATCTAGTTTCGATCATTTTTGAGTTATCGCTCTCTCAGACAGACGGACATTTTCCAAAAATGTGTTTTTCGAACTCAGAGAGGTCTAAACGTGGAGATTCATCAAAATCTGGAATTCGAATTTTTTGACGATTACTCTACTTTCTCTATATTAAATATACGAGAAAGTAAAAAATGTAGAAATTAAATTGTCTTTGATAGATTAATGATGTATTCTTTCAAATTAAAAGGTTACATTTCTTTCTTTTTTTTTTTTTGTATGACCAAATGGCTACTAACCACAATCTTTACAATGGAAAAGCAGTCATGCAGTAGGATATAGACTATAAGGAGCACTACCCTTGTAGTCTATACAACTTTTAACTGCTAGAGAATATAGCCTACTCTTTGGAATTTAAATGCTTTTATAGAGTTATTATGTCTCCTAAAAGTTCTCTGTTAATTCTTTGAGAATGTATTTTTCTAAAATCCAAAAATACAAAATGGAGAATCAACTAATATTTTACTCAAAATTAACAAAATAATTGAATTCAAAAATTAGGTTTGACATTTGCATTTTGAAAAAAGTTTCTGAAATAGATATTTCTTTTCATTTAATACAATGTTTTTTTTTAACAATAGTACAATCAGGCGTCTGATTATTAATATTTATAATAGAGATTTTCAATTGCATTCGATCCCTTCTAAGGCTAATTTAGTTAATATTTTTATTTTGATGAAAAGAAATATTCACTTTCACAGTCCTTTCAGTTTTATTTGAATAGCTGATGAAAAGAAAAATTAATGTAGCATGTTTCTTATTTTATCCAATGTGAAAGAACCTCTATCATTTCGATATGTTAATATTCAAATTATGATTTGTGTTTTGCTGCTTAGAGAGATGAATTTTTGGTTCTTTTTACGAATTTGGGAAAATGGAATTAAGCATGATTAAATATTTCAATACACTTTTCGACTGTAATTACAATTTCCAATAATTCATCTTTTATGCGTCAAAGAGAAATATCAATAGACAATGTCAAAAGTTTAAGCAGGAAGATACAATTTATGGGTTCTATTGTATCTTCGTTGATAAAGTTTTTATTGGGAGAAAGAGAGAGAGAGAGAAAAGAAAATATAGAATATACAGCCTCAATACAAGAAAAATTGATGAAGAAAAGGGAATTGAAATGTTCTAAAGAAAAACTGCTCAATAAAAATTATATTGATAAACAAAATTTAGGCAACGAAAATAAGTAAGAAAAGATCATTCAATGGTTTTAAATGCTGGAGTTGTTTATTCAGTATAAATGACTGGAATTCCAGAATTGGATGTATTTTTCCAATATATAGTGGATACTAACATTTTTCAAAAAGAATTGATACGTAATCTTCAAACGAATATCTTTAAACACGTTTTAGATAAAATGTATTATATATTCAAAGGTGTCAGCATTTAAAAACGAAATTTATTTCAATGGAATTTGACATAATGACGAAAATAATTTTGAACCCAACAAGACTGAACAGAAGTTCAGTGTTTCAAAATAGGCAAAGCACTTCCAGGAATAAAAGAATTGATGGCATACAGCAGTGTGCTTCTGTCTTACCCACTTTTCTGCAAAAATTTCTTTGTTTGACTGGCCTTGTTTCAGAATCTGATAAGAACAGTTTATATCGGAAAACAACAATTATCTTCAATGTTTTGCTTATCTATACCGCGTTGAGCATTTGGATATCTTCATTAATGTATTACAGTTTTGATAGATTGCAAATAGCTCTTACAGATCTCGTGGATTATTTACTAATCTTGGTTTTATACTGTACAATGCGACGCAAGAGAAGATTGCTATCGACAACATTGAAGAAAGTAAGCAGGATTTCTGCACGGCCTTCTAGCAAGAAAGGCAACTTTTTAATATGTTTGCTGTGTTGCTTTCCGGTGGCTTATTCGGCTTCAATGACATTTACTACCTCTGACAGAAGGTTCGGTGCAAGATTCGAGACTTATGGATATGAAACCCAAAATGCTGTCGTACAGATCTTAATAATAAGCATCAAAAGCTTCCTTTACTTTTTTGTGCACCCAACGTTCAGCAATCTGCTTTCTTTCCTATACTGCGTTCTTTGTAACAGATGTTGCTCAGTGATTCAGAATCTTACAAATTATGTCCTTCAGATCTCTCCAAAGGATTTTGAGACATCAAAGCAAATTTATATTCTTAGGCTTAAGACCAGAATTGATGATGCTCTGGAAAACATCGAAAATACTTTTTCAGTACCAGCATTTTTCATAATAGTTGTTAATTTCTTGTCATGTGGTACAGTAATTGGATGGTTTATCTTCGTGGACTTGAATTACTACCAGTTCGATGTTGTCTCCGAATCTGCATTTTATGGGCTGAGCTCGTTTAGTTGTTTGACAGCTGTTTTATGGACAACAAGTGGATTGCCCGTGCAGTTGCAGAAGTTCAAAGAGGCGTACAATAAAAAGGAACATCTTCGGATGATTGAATTCAACATATTAGAAGAGCCTCAGGTGAGAAGAGAATTATTTGAAAAACCAGAATTCGTACTGAGTGGATGTGATATGATCTTCTTCAGACGAAGTACTGTTCTTGCTGTTTTTGGAACTTTGTTAACTTATACTGTGTTAATAGTCAATGCAAAAGATTAGGGCGATTTTGGTAAAATTTTAAATAAGTAGAAAAGTTTAAGGTTTAATAAGAATACTTTTTTGTATTTAGTTTAGAAGGATAAAATTTGTGAGAGAATGAAAAATAAACGAACAAAAAGCAGTAATTATTATCATTTTATTCTTTCAATTTACTCTGGATTTTCTATAAATATGCACACTTGTCCTTTGATTCACTTAATGCAAATGGAATCCATTTTTGAAATTTAATAAAAACCTAAAATAAGGTGGTTGTTTTCTTTTTTTAATAATACAAAGCTTATTTTATATAGATTTTTTGTAGATGCAAGACTGTACACGCATTTAGTATGATTCACGGTAATAAAAATAGCTTATTTTTATATTCTGTTCTCTGTTTTACTTATTTATAACAATGATGATTTGTTTTATTTTCTAAATGAAATTGTTAACATTTTTAAAAAAACTTTTTAGCTTTAATGATAAACAAGGTCAAATGTATCAAGAAGCCACTGAAGTCACTAGAAAATGATTCAGAAAAAAAATTAATTTCCTAGAAGCTTAGAGAGTGAAAATAATTTTATAAATAATGTAAATAACTTTCTTAGATTTTATTTTGCAAACACTTTTTAAAAATAATTTTAAATTCAATTTCATGTTAAACTGATATAGAAAAAAACATATGCTACAAAGATCAATTACTTTCGAAGCTTTTATAAATTATTAGCATGATAATATATTAAAGTTTGCATGTTTTCTCTAAATTACATGGTGCAAAAATAGCACTGAGTGCGACATAATGCATAGCAGACAGAACGCAAATCCCCATAAAGAGAACATTGGATCTAGGCCACCAAATTCTACGCATTATTATTTTTGTGCTATAAGTACTCAAATAGAAAGGAATTGACAAAATTTTTAATTTCATTTATATAAACTAAGAAATCTAATCCTAATAACCTAATTGACTTTTTGCATTTCTATACTACTTACAATTCATATTTAAAATAAAACACGAAGCAAAAAGTCACATTGGAAGGACTTATGAAATCTAAATGCGTAACAATATTGCATTTAACGAGACATTCACATTCTGTGTTATGTTTTGCGCAGCCTTCTGGGGTAGAAAATTGTAATATCGTCCATCTTTTGCTATTATGACTGTCGCAAAATAATATTTTTCTAGCTTCCGCTGGGCAGTTTGGAATTACTGAAAGCATTTACTTTGATACTTGGAAAATTTTTATAAACCTAAATAATAGAATTATCATTCTATTTAGGAATAATATATTTTTATTATTAAAGGTTTATAAAGTCACTTACAGATATGAAAAAGATGAAAAATAATATCACTTACAGATATGATTTTTGTAAAAGTACTTTAATTTAAAAGAATTCATGGAGAAAGTCTCTCTCTATGAAAGAAGAAACAGTATCCTTCCCTTTACTTTTTTCTTTTGTATAGAACCAATATTGTAACTTTTTTTTTTTTTTTTGCATGCTACATTTTCAGATATTATTTATGTTTTTCTTGCTTTTGCTCTTGCTTTTTAAAGAAATTTTATTTGGTAGTCTATAGAAACTGCCATGTTAAAATAGTTTAATTAAACCCATAATAAATTCTTAAAAAAACGTTATACGTTTTATATTTGACTTATTCTAGTAATGCTGACAAATACATTTATTCGATAAACTACAGATAAATAAACTATAAAGATAATAATTAAATAAATGAATTAAAATTTAAAAATTAAAAGAAACCTTAACATCGTTAATGTATGAAATGTAATTATATTATTGGAAAAATAAAACATAAAAATAGATTATTATTTCATCAGGAAATAATTACCGTTATAACAGGCGATGAAACTTTCTATTTGAATATAAATTGGCTTAAGAATGAAAAGAAATAGAAAAAAAAATAAAGAAAAAGAAAAACAATTAAAGAAAATTATAATAATTTAGATTCAATAAATACATTTGACATTTTCTGAATATTAAGCTTGAAAGAAAACGATATGAATCAAACAAATAATGCAACTTCATATTAATTATTCTTACGATTATGACAGTGTATGGAACTTTGTATTTGAATATAAATTAACTTAAGAAAGAAAAGAAATGAAGAAGAAGAAAAAAAAATAGTATTTAGATTTAATAAATAACATTTTCTGAATATTAATCTGGAAAGAAAACCATATGAATCAAACAAATAACGCAAGTGCTTATAAATTGTTCTTGCCATTATGAGAATCGTTATGGTTATTGAATATAAATTAGCTTAAGAATGAGAAGGAAAAGGAAAATAATTAAAGAAAAAATATAATAATTTGCATTCAATAAATACTTTTGACATTTTCTAAATATTAGGCTGGAAAGAAAATGATACGAATCAAACAAATGATGCAATTGTGTATTACATCTACAAAAAAAAAAAAAAAAAAAAAAAAAAAAGGAATATTTGAAACAAAATTATTGGAGAAAGTTAATGTTAATGGAAATATATAATTAATCACCTTATGAAGCTTTTTTTGGTTATACCGAATTTAAAAATTTGATAGTAATTTTGTTGTTTCAGTTCGAAGTCACACGTTACGCAATCCATCGAAGATATTAATAATACATTTGACTCTAAAGTTATTCGAAATTGTATGAAATATGATTATTAATGCTCCTAATACTGTGTTAAGTTTGTCAATTTCGGATAGCAAATACAGAAATGCATACATTTTGCATAACCCTTTCAAAGAGCCATCTTTTTTTATTGTTCAAAGTGAAAAAAACAGCAAACTGAATTCTTTTCGAATGAATTGCTTTCCTTTGGTCGAAAAATTGCAAATCTCGAGTTTGGAATACTTTGCTATTATATATATATATATATATATATATATATATATATATATATATATATATATATATATATATATTGTTTGGGTGAAGCATTGATAATGCGTGTTTTTCTATTTATTTTATTTTTTTATTTCATGTAACGTCATTATGTTACATGCATGCCATAGATTGAATATTTAATTTCAGTTATTATATAATGCTACTTATGTAATTCAAAACACGAACTGAATTACATAAGCATTGTTAATTTAATTGAATCGATCTTAAGATGACTTCAACCTTTAAAACACTTGTAAAATATTAAAACTTTATGTAACTATAAATTTTAATCTTTTAACAGTTTCGAAAAAATCTTCAAAAAATATTACAAACAATAATGCCCGAAGCCCCCCCCCCTGAATTGTTAAAAAAAAAGTCGTCGATTTTTTGACAATTTTTTTAACCACCAGAATGGTAGTATTTAGATGGAGGGATTGGGCGGTTAGCCTATAATCTCCGATCCCTAATGGAGCTGTTGAAACATAGCAGTGCAAACATATTATAACTTAATAATGTAGTGTATAGAAGTCTAAGAATTTTAGTAGTTGTTATTAATTTAAAAAAAAATTAAAATAAAAAGAAAGAAAGAGAAAAAAAAACTAAAGTAAAAAATAAATAAATAAAAATAAGGAAATTGGTTGCTTAAATTAAGTAAACTGCATGTATGTTAAAGATATTTAGTAGAATAGGTAAAAGGTAATATGTATATAAAAAATTACAATTAAATCTTTAAATTACAATTAAATATTTTTTTCTGAATTGTTAAAAAAAAAGTCGTCGATTTTTTTGACAATTTACAAAAACAACATAAAAGGCTTGGGAAGGGTCAATAAGGCGTTGGCTGGACTTGACAATTTTTTGTGTTATTTTTGTTTTTACGCTGGGAAAATTTTATAATTCCTTATATTTCCTGAGTGCCTCTTTGAATGCATAAATACAATCCAGGGATTCTACTATTTATAAATTGAATATCCTTTGAAAGTGAACTCAGACGTGCATCCATTCTTGCTTAAAGCATAGAATTCTCAACAGTGAGTGTTTGCAATTTAAATAGAATTATGGTAAAAATCAAATGCAACAGAATTCTTATAATTAATTGCAAAAATGGGTTTTGCCTTCGGAAATATTAAAGTTTATTCATATTTCAATGTACAGACGGCCCCTTAGAAATCTTAATTTAAAAAATCTTTAAGTGTACCTTAATTCCTATAGAATGACTTATAAAAAACTTCCCGCGGCTGTACTTATAAAAACTATAAAGTGAATACAAAATCTTATAAAAACAAAGTGCAGATTTTTACTAAATATTAATATTTTTAACGCGTAGGGAAAAAAATAATATGTAATAAGAATTTTTTTTTAATTCAGCTTCAATTATCAAAAAAAAAAAAAAAAATACTTGAAATACCGTTTCGGAAATTCGGAAAATAGTATCAGAGATATTCCACCATATGATGAAGATTTAAAAAAATTATAAACAGAAACAATTAGTATCAAGTAAGATGCCACAGCTATTCCATACATAAACAAAAGTATATATTCTTTTTTCTTTTCTTAAAAATACTAATTCGAAATTTTATTTATTTCAAGATAGAAATGAATAAAAATTTAATTATTTTTACTCTTACATGCTCTCATCTGAAGGTATGCTGAATAATACGCACCCAGAAACTTCATAAATAGTATCTATGAATTGATTTTTATTGCCCTTTTCATATTCCTAACATTTTTGACGTTCGCTTTCATATCACTGGTTCTGGAAAAAAATAAACAAACAAAAACTACAGAGAGAAAAAGAATCGACATAAATTAACAAATCTAGGCAAAAAAATAATAAACATATTTAAAAAACTAATATTAAAATGTCAAATAGATAGCAAAATATATAATATTGTTTATCATGTCTCGTTTCTATTGCACAAAGCCAAGCTTAACAAAAACAATACGACAGCAACAATTTCAGCTTGTATTTAGTAATTCTGGGAGTTGCGAGTACGGCGCTGCGATCGTATATCAACTCTGGAGTGAAATTTCTGATTCTCTTTTTCTGCGGTCATCTCTCCCTCTTTTTTTACTTCAACAGTCGATCAAATATTTTCTGCGATTCGTCAGACACATTTCACATGTTTCGCAGAAAAGATCTTAGCCGCAACAGAGAAAAAATAATACGGCATAAGTATAATGCTCGACTGCAAATCCGAGTAAAGGAGGTAACTGTCAAAAAACGATCATAGCGCCACTGAAAGAGCATACATTTTCAGTCATTAATTTTGTACTGTACAAAATAACATAACATATTAGATTATTTCTTTAAATATTAGCGACAGATCAAAAAATAGCGACTAGGAAAAAAATCTGTGGGTCGCACCTTTTCACAACTCTTTCCCTCGTTCTTGATTGCACCTGAACTCTACTTTCCAACACTAAGAAGATTCAAGTATGTATATTCTACGATAACTTTGAATCAAAATAGCTGCATGCAATTTACAAGATTTTCAAAGCATTGAAAAATTGTAAACTGTCAAATGAATAGAGATATTTCAATAGTTCGTGATTTTTACTCAAGTGACAAAGAATTTTATAGGATTTATTTTAAACAATTTTTAATGTTAGTAAATAGTGTTCGATTCTATTTATTTCCCCTTCATTTATGCACTAATTTTTAAAATCTTATTTATTATTCATTATAAATCATTTTATTGTCCAACTAAAAAAGGCTGCAAACCTTTTTGAATGAAGTAAAAAGCATAACTTTAATAACATAAAAGCATAACAAAAAGCATAATTCGAGCATAACTTTTTAAAAGAAAAGTAATGAGCTAAAATATTTATTACACATAAAAATATAATAAATAAATGTAAAGGAAATTAAGCCATTCAAAATTAATTTTTAAAAAGAGAGATTCATATGTAGCGAAAATTGACATTGTTCTGCAATTATAGCACCGCTACTATTGTATGTTAAGAATCGCTACTGCATAAATAGACAAACAAAATCCTGATAATCACGTTCCTATTAAAGTGCAGCTTTACAAATTCATCATTGATTTTCTTTCTCGGATTGTCTATAATTTTCATAATAATTTCACTAATATCTAACTTTGCTTTATTAAGAAGTAAAGTTACAATGCTATAAAAAAGCTGAATTGACAGAGACATCTATTGGAATCATATAAATATGACGAAATGGGACCCCAGCATTCCAGATTTTGGTGTTATTTGACTGGATATGCTAAATATTTCTATTTGAAATTTTATGAAGCTACTGAGATTACCTTTGAAGAAATAGCAAGCATTATGTAAACTAAATATCTCTTAAAATAGGATAAAGATTGCAATTATTTGAATTTTTTTAATGGATGGGCTCAGACTTCGTATAATTTTTAAAAATTCCCTCATACAAAAGTAGAACGATTATACAGAAGTTAAGTTTACATTAAAAGCATTTTCAGGTAGCAGAATATTTTAAATGCCAAAAACAAATGATTCGAATATAGAACTAAGATAAATACATATTCTGGAATTATGAAAATGTGAAAAATATTTCCTGGAATATTCACAAATGAATTTCATAGAAAATATGCGTTATTCGCAAATAATCATTTTTCTTTCCTTTTTTAGGACAATAAATAGTTCTGAATTAAATCATTCTATAAATATTTGTCCTAAACACTATTCTGTAGATATATATATATTTTCCATTGTTATGTCATCGGATTAATAAGCATTCTCTTTATACTTCACTGTTTCGGATAATAGCCATCAACAAAGATGGTCGAGTCTGTTGCCGAATAGATTCGGTGAAAACACAGTTTATAGTGCTTAGGGTAATGCCTACTTTAATAATCATACAATTTTATATATAAACATTATTTCATTGTTTCTAATTAAACTGGTAAGACACTTTCTAAAAGAAATTTAATGAGTTATATATGCCTAAAATACTTGCACACGCGTTTCTTTATATTTTTATGAAATATTACTAATAATATATACTTTAAATTTTTATTGCTTCTGATTAAATTATACTGCAAAGGTAATGTCTAGAAAACTTTAATATAATAAAATACTTACAAAGACGTACTATACCAAATAGCGCCCTCTATACGCTTATTTAGAATGGTTTGATGGAATTTACAACTTATTTTTCAGCAATCAAAATTTCTTTTTCAGTGTAATTTCTTTTTCGCTTTCATCACTGCTGTATTTTAATTTCATTATCTAAAGACAAAAATTTAAAAAAAATTCTTAACTTCTCCAGAATTTTATAATTAATGCTTTGCTGTCAATCGTTTTACATGACCACTAGAGGGCGCATTCATTAAGATTTTTAAGTTTCTAAAAACATGACGAAAACTTATTCTTCGATTCCGTAACATATCGCTGTTTATCTATAGTCGAAAGATTTTGGTTGCTGTTGAATCACAGATTAAGGGAATCAGAGGTTTCACTCTAAGTTCAGTGAATGATCGCAGCGTCCCTGTGGCAATAAGTAAAACTATAAACACTTCCATCATATTGTTCATATAAAAACTTATTCTGACGAGACGTTGAAACTATAATCATGTATAAAAATGATTTTTTTTATTTTAATCTTATTTATTTTATTTTATATTATTTATTATTGTTTATTGAAAAATAATAATAATAACAAATATTCAATTTGTAGTCAACTTGGCGAGATTTCAAATAAGTCGCCAAGAGGTGGGCCCATCTAGGATTTCACCAGTTTTGTTTGTTTGCATTTTATGCTCTGCAGTGCCGTTCATTCGATTGCGATAAAACTTTGCTAACTTTTTGCTTGTACTTTCTCAAAGGTAATAGGTATAGTATAATTATTAGCATTTATTTTGAATATAAATTTACAAACAAATCCCTTCATATGTTTGTATGATTCAACATTATTTTAAAATTGACAAATAACAATCTATAAAAAGATAAATAGTAAACGGCAAACGGCACTTGCCATTCGGAGTAAATCGCATATATATATCAAGCAAAATAAAAATTTTATAATCAATGCCAATCAATGTGAGTGAAATGAAATCGAAAATATTTAGTACAAGCGCTTATTTTTTTTTCTCTTTTCGTTAATAAATAGAAATTATAAGATATTGTCATTCAACGGGTACAATATTTTGGCTGCGTCGAATCGCACATACAATTCTGAGTTTATTTCACACATACAAAATAGACTTATTGTTATCGATACCGATAATAATTCAATTATTCAGTGAATCGACAATTGATATTTCGGTTATACAAGCGTTTATCTTGTTAATAGTTTCGTCAAAATATATGCCTTCCAAACATTTGTCACTTACCTCGCAGCGCTTAAAAGCAAGCGAATTTAATCTTTCTAACAAATGAGGAACGACAAACGAGCAATGAAGCATATCGGTTACGAATTGCAAATTCATTTGCTTCAGAATCTCACGATCAGCATGAGACAAGAATCGAAAGATAACGTTTTTGTGCTAACCTGTCAAGCGCATTAGAATCAGAAGACCAACATGCAGCAAGAATCGAGACAACTAATGCTAAGTAGAATGAAGATGTGCTCATTCCACGTATTCCCATTATTCCCGTTGATTTCAAACGTTCCGAAGTTCCCCATTCGACTTGCATTCTCTATGGCCATCAATCAACAAGGCGCAAGGTCAACTACTTCAAGTATGGATCGAACCTAGAAAATCCAGGTTTTTCACATGGCCAGTTATATGTTGGATGCTCACAAATCGGTTTGCCAAGAATTTTACTTGATATTGTTAAAGATGGAAAAAAAAAATATATTATCTACCCTAAAATGCTTGAATTATAAAGTAAAAAAAAAAAAAAATAGAATATTATTATACTTCTCCTTCATATATCATTAAATTTCAATGAATGTATTCATTGTTAATAAGAAAATAAATATCATTCCTCCTAGCCAAACAAGATAGATTTTCAAATTTCAAACGATATCTCCAAAATTATTTCTTCTGTTGTAGCAACTCGCCAGGTACCAATTAGAATTATATATTTTCATATTATTGCCATTTCAATATGATTTATTTTATATTTGCTTATTATTTTTTGCATAGATTATTTTTATATTACTTTTTGCTTAGATTATTTGCTTATTTTATTTCTATTTTATACGCTGTCTATTGCCCTGTTCATTTTCTTTTTTCTTCTGAACCAGCAAGATTGATACGGACAAAATGTTAAGCATATGAAAAAGCCATTAAGAAACAAGAAACTAAATTTTTTTATATGCGAAGATTTCGGATGAGTATTATGTTGTTGTTGTGACTTATGGCACTTTTCAGACCCGCTGACAGTTATCTGTCAGCGATTTAAGCCGAGTGAGCGTCTTTTGTTTTTTCAGTAGCGTCAACTAGGGCCAAGTGTACGACTTAGCTACTTCATGCATCACATTCGCTTGTACAACCCACTTTTACAGGGGGGTAAATTCAAACACCTCACAGATAGAACACTGAAGAAGAACAACCATGCCCGAATCGTGACTCGAACCGAGACGCCCAGATTACTGGGAAGACGCGCTACCCCTCTGCCAGGACACCAACATAGGGATATGTAAGATATCTTCAGATGAGAGTAAGTACGTTTAAATGCACTCGTGTCCATAAATTAAGGATAGTGCAAGTTCAGGAAAAGAAAGTGTCAGAAGCAAAACAAATGTGACTTATTTATTACAAAAAAAGTCTATTTACAAAAACCAATATTACATGTTTGGTATGATGGTTAATACATAGTATGTTTCCAAGACTATGCAATTCAGACCATACAGCACAACGCCTAGGCATGCTGAGTATCAAATTATCGATCTCATCTTGGCGAATATTACACCACTCATCAAGCAATGCTCTCCGAAGTTCCGGTAGACATATAAGAGGTGGTTGACGGGCTGCAACTCGTCGGCCAAGCATGTCCCACACATGCCATACCGGATTCAAGTCCGGTAAGAATGCTGGCCTGTCCATACGGTTGATATCCTTCGATCGAAGGCATTCGTTAACGATGTTTGTACGGTGAGGACGAGCGTTGTCATCCATAAACACGAATTCTGCTCCCATGGCGCACCGAAACAAACATACATGTTCTCCCAGAATGACCCCGATAGATTTGGCCTGCCATGGTTCCAATTTGAACATGCAGGTCAGTTCTGGAACCCAGAATAATTCCTCCCCAAACGAGCAATCCTGCACCACCGGTTACGGTTAGTTATCGTTCAATGATGTTCTGTTGGTTTTAATGGTTGTGGCTATTGCCTGAGCGAGGATCTAACCTGCGATGCTAGGTTCCGCAGCCGCGCAACATAACCACTAGACAAAATTTATGATCTCTGTCCAGAGGCTGTTAACTGGCTTATGAAGCTAGCGCCACAATAATCCCCCACCAGTGAGTCGGTGGAGACGAACAATTTTATCGCGTCATGTGTTATGGCGTATGATGAACGTTGTTATCACGCCAAGCGTTTTGGCGAGCGACGGCGAGTTGTTGCTATTGCTTCAAGTGAGTCGGACGACTTTGGTTGCTGCGGGTAGATGGCACAGCTGTACGTGGATGCGTGGTCAAGGTGACCAATGTGGCGGTTGCATTGCCTAGGATTGAACCTGCGACTCTAGCGTCCGTAGCCGCGTAACATAACCACAAAACAAAATTGATCACCTCTGTCCAGAGGCCGTTAACTGGCTTATGAAGCTAGCGCCACACGGGTACCTGGCGCTCTCCATATGAAAGTCCGGCGAGAATCAGGCTACAAGCTAAACCTGGACTCGTCGGAAAACATCACACAAGTCCAATGTTGCGGTGTACACAATACATTACTCCAGGCTAACCGCAAGCGACAGTGAGTTGCAGTAAGTGGAACACATCTGCCCTAAGCGTCTGTACACGGTCTGCCTTGAAACTGTCGTGCCAGTGACTGAAGAGAGCTGACGAAACAGGTCTGATGTTGTGCTCCGTCTCTTTCTTTTGGCAGTAACTTCCAAATGCCGGTCCTCATTCGGCGTTGTAACTCGGGGGGGGGGACATGTGCTGTAACATTTACTTACATTACCATCATCTTGGAATCGTTGCCAAAGCCTGGAGATGACACTCTGGGCGATTCCAAGTTCCTAGGATACTCCCAGCTGCGTACGCCTACATTCCAGATGGCCGATAATTATACCACGTAAAAATTTTTCCAAATGAGTCCTTTGTGTCATAATTATGCGATTATTGCAGTGAAAGGCTTATAAAACGCGTCCGAACAATTTTATTCCTTATACATCACTCTCTTACACTTTCGTCATTGTGACTTACTATCAGTGTCATCTTGTGGCTAATTGCAATTTCCATATGATTTTCGAAGATGTGTGTGATCATTTTACGGGTGATGTATTTTAGAGTTTGATTTCCGCGTGACTCTGAATTATCGTTAATTTATGGACATGAGTGTAAAATTAAATTTTTATTCATTTATATTTCGAACAAAATAAAATTTCGGATAAGTTAATTTTAGAATATGTGTTTCGTTTTTTCATAAAGAATGTATATCTTTCGTTTTTGTTATGGAATAGTTATGGCATTTTACTTTTTCCTTATTTGCATTACTTATACAATAATTTTTTAAATATTCATCATATGGATGGATATTCCTGCATTGATATTTTCGTTGAGTTTAATAAAGTACTTATATTCGAATATACAAATTCCAACACTCTGACACCTAAGTATGCATGGTGAGTTTGATCAATTCTGACAATCGAAAGAGGGTGATAGAAGAGCCTATCGGGATCATAAAACATTATAACAATCCTGTCTCATCTCCAACCGTTTGCGAGTTATAGAGAATAAATTCATTTTGCTCAAAATCGAGAAATAAATTTAAATTTAGAAAATGTTGAACACATCCTCATAAGCACATATTCTGAAAGAACGATTTAACCCTTAACGGCAATCCTTTAACCCATCGAGCGCCGACTGTCTAGCTTAAGAATGTTCTCAAAACGGCATCAGTCAAAATAAAGGTTGAACACTATTTACTAGAAAAGAAATTGGCAGAACGTTCGTAAACCGGCCTGGTATGTTTTTGCTTTCCCCTGACCATTCACAACAGGGGGTAAACTTTCCCGCGTCTCGACCATCACCACCCCCTAAACACCGGGGATTTTGAATAGTACTGACTGATCAATCAAGTAATAAATCTGTCGACGCAGGGCAATTGCCATGCGGTTTTTCAACTAAGAAGTTGGTTTTCGCTCTGAGAACTAAGAACTTGTCTTTTAATCTGCAATGTTTACAGAAAATAGAATTTGTTCAAAAATAAATTTTAAAAAAATTCCTCAATATGATTTTATAAATTTTTATTAGTAATAGAAAAATTTGTTTAATAAATTATTTAAAAGGAATTATCATTCATCAAATTGCATTACGAATATAATACATTCTTTTTACTGACATTCAGTGAACTTTAATTAAGTTTTTTTCTAATTTTTAATTGTAAGCATTTTACTCGCATATTATATATATAATGGATGAATATATAGTCCTCTGATTAAAATAAATTATAAAAATTTATTATTAATAATTTAAAAATACTACATTCATTTCGGATATAAATCTGTTATTGAAAATTATAAATAAATATTTGTATTATTTTGTTTTGTATTGTTTTTAGATTTTTGTTTTTCATTCCATTTTTTTAAGTTCTGAAAATAATAAAGCAATCTTTTGTCAATATATAGTGGGTGAATATTTTATTGATAATATGTTGATGAAAATATTATTAATTTGAATATTTTTGACTTATTATCTTATTTTGAAATAATTAAAAAAATAAGTTGAAATAATAAATGTTTAAAGTTAATTTTAATACTGAAATAAGAAAACATATTAATGTATCCATTTACTCACGAGACTTATATCTGATAATAATAATCATTTCATTCATATTTTTAATAAGTGAATATTTTGAATGTCAATTTCTTATATCATTCCTGATCTTGACGCAAATCTTGGTAAAAATGACTCATAGTCAGTGCAGAAATATTTTCATAAATCCATGTATTTCTCTGCTGTCAAATATTGCGAAGAATATTTCCTTCACCTTACTCCATCAATGAAATCAAAATTTCAACTGTACCCATTTTATGAAGTTACAACATTAGGATTTTTTTTAATGAAAATTCGTAAATTATCTCGTAGATAAAAACGAGACTTAGCTTCATTTGTCCAACAATTAAGAATTACCCTTTCATACCGTTGCTTCCATGCTCTTCAATTCTGAACAATTCAAACAAATTTCATTGGAAATATTTATAAGGTATTTCACTGCATGTGAATTTCGAAAGATGGATGCATAATAAAATAAAAGAAAAACAATCTAGAGTAAGTTATCATAACTTCAGCAACTTTTAAAACCCGTAACTGAAAAATAAGGTTTTTATTTCATTGCAACAATAAAAATACTTGCTACAAATTTTGGCACATTAATTAAAATAAAACAAATTATAGATATTAATGAATCTGTAATAATTTTGACAATTTGTGGAGGAAGGGCAGAGTTCTTCATTTAAAGGATCTTATCCTCCGGTCACAAAAATTGGATGGAAAAAAAGTGGCTTAACAATGACATTACATATTAAGAAGGTTGCGCTAAATCAGAAATAATATATGTATAATTTATTTTATATATATATATATATATAAGAAAAATAGAGAGAAGCGTGAATTTTTACGTCATATAATTAAATGGCAAAGACTGGTTGGGAGAATCATGTTGGTGTGGTAAAACAGCAAGTTATTGGTGGTCTAGTCACAGATGACTCATCGGGGTCTCATGATGTTAAAATCTTCTTAGCATCTGTAACCATTTCTTATCAAAGCAAAAATAATATTCATAAATAGCTTTTAAAAAATGCAAAAGCTAATATTTATAATAAATTATTAATTTTTAAAGCATAATAAAAATTTTAATTAAAATTTTCCCTTGGTAATTCGATGGAAAGTAAATTAATTAATTTGACATTTCTATATTAATTTATCGAATTTAAGTATATTTTACATCAATATATTTCATGATGGAAGTGAAATTAAATTGTCTTCATTGTTGCTTCTATCATTTCAACCTAATTTTTTTCCATTGTTGATATCAAGATATGATCCAACTAATTATTTAATGTTGAGTATGTTTCAGTGGTATGCTTTTGTTAAAAATTTTGTTATACTTTAGATAAAGTTCAAGTGCAGAATCAAGCATTGGTGAAAAATTTTTAGCTCATTTTTGAAAATTGCTATTAGGATTGGCCGTATGAGGTACATTAGAAATAAATTTCCTAAAGGAAGCAATTTTTCTATTGGAAACAATATTCAGTAGTATCTGATCAATAGCCGAATTTCAACCAGAATATAAACAAATTTAGTAAGAAAATCCACTTGCCTTCTATTAGTGAACAGAGAAATCGAATTTTTTATTTTACTTTTTAGTCATTAATTATTTTTAAATATATTAAGAAGAACGTCTTTAAATGTTAAATGAAAAAAAAAAAAAACTTTAATGGATATGAAAATCAAAAATAGTAGAGCACACACTTTGTTTGACATAAAATCTAAAACTGATTAAAGAGCAAAGCTTAAAAACTATTTCATAGATTATTGTCATAATACCCACGTTAATTTTATAAAAAAGAACAGCGCTTTCAGGAGTGATGAATTAATCTTTTACATCCAAGACTCATAAATTTCAAAAATGGTAAAGATTAAAAGAACTACTCAGAACATCTTTCAAGAATTCATTCTTGTCTTGCTGAATGCCTAGCAAGGAAAATATCCTCCCTTTCAATGCGAGATTCATATTAAAAGTACTTCTATTGTACAATCTGCCTGGCGCATGTTCTATATAACCCATTTTGAGACACTAATTTTTATTGAATAGGTTGTTGTCACTAGATGTAACACTTCTCTTTGTAACGTAACTTGGGCAATTTTAAGCACTAAACCTACCGACATTTTACTGCTTGATTTGATCGTAAAACTTCTACTAACAATACGGATAAGCCGAAAAACTACTTTCACATAGAGAAACACATAGATTTTCTTACCGAATACTAGCAATTGAAAGGAACCGAGATCCATAGATAAAAAAAAGTTCTGAATCCACAGCCTTGTGATACGTTCAAACAGTTAGCGATCGTATCAGCCTTTAATGCATTTATTTAATTTCATTAAATAGCTAATGCTGTTTTAATGCAAAGCAATAATTATAATTGCACAGATACATTTATTAATTCTATTCTTCAAAGCAATATCATACTCACCATCGAATTTTGTTGAATGTCAATAAATGTTTTCCATTTATTAAATATATTTTCTTTCTTTCATATACTAAACTTTTTTTTAATAGTCCTTATTATTACTAAGTAATTTTTTTCATTTACGTTTTTCGCAGCTCGTCACAAGACACAAATCTTCCTCCATTTGAGTGTGCTTTGATTTTTTATAGAGATTTTAA
Organism: Argiope bruennichi; assembly: GCF_947563725.1. Taxonomy (NCBI): domain Eukaryota; kingdom Metazoa; phylum Arthropoda; class Arachnida; order Araneae; family Araneidae; genus Argiope; species Argiope bruennichi. The sequence continues at coordinate 115,642,785 of NC_079156.1, forward strand.
ATATATATTAATAATATAATTATATATTTTAAAGATATAATTTCTAAAAAATATTTTTTATATTTATAAAAGAAGCGGGGTTTTTTTTTACCTGAGCCCCCCCCCCCGAAAAAGAAAGGAAGACAAATATGATTTGCAAAAAGCAGTAAAGAACGCTTGTATTTAAATAATGAAATAAAAAATAATAGTAAGCAGTAAAAAAGAATAATAGTAACTACATTTATCAATATACTTTAAATAAAAACGTCTATTAAAATAATTAAAAACACTTTTACTAAAAACTCACTCTAAACAGTAAAAAATAAATAATTAGATCCAAAAAAAATTTCAATTTTGCCTTTTATTACGTATTAAATGCTTGGCCAAAATCTATATACAAAGCTTAAGCAATAGTTAAAATTACATTTATAAATAAATATTTGTTTCGCTTAATAATCGGGATGAAAATAAATTAAAAAATTTTATATAAGGATTTTTTTTTAATATTTTACTGCAATTTAATAAAAGTATTATTAAAAGTTCAAACGTACTTTTTTGCGAACTAATCACAATCATTAACTGTTATACATGATTATGACATGTAAATATGAGGGATTCCCTACCTTTAATAAGTATAATAGTTTTCATTTGGATATTAAATTTGTGGCGAAATAATGAAATATTCAAATCAAGAATGAAGTATACAGCTCATATCACCAATCGATCCTGCAATAGTGAATTCTCATGAAAAACGTTGTTTCCTCTTCTCGGGAGTTCCTTCCCCTAATTAGAGAGACCACCCAAATTCTAACTGTCAGCGAAAACCACAAAATGACCTTAACAAGCAGATGACCCACCTCGTTTATTGCATTTAAGGGGGAAAGCATTGACGACTTTCTACGTTGGAGCCGGGTTAATAGCAGTTTGCGGAAAGCAACTTCCTACGTTCCAGCCGGGTTTAAAGTAGTTTTCGGAAAGCAACTTCCTACGTTCCAGTCGGTTTTCAAGCGACACGTTGAAGCGACTTTCTACGTTCCAGCCGGTTGAAGGGTTAAAATGAGACCAGTTTCATGAAATTCAAAATCGAAATGACCCCAAAATTTTTCATTCTGAATTCCGAAAAAACCGTACAAGCTACAATCTGTCGAATTTACCATAACATCGGCTTTAGAATGAGACAACCATAAACCATATAAGTGTTTTATTTCAGGAGAAATTAAACACTTATATGGTTCATGGTGTTTTCGTTTTCAATTCATCATAGAAATACTCTCGTGGAGCCGAGGAAGAATATCGACTATCATCCCAAATAATCGCACACTTAACTCCACTATATTTGCTACAGTTCACCAGACACTAAGGAAGACTAGTTCATTTAGTAAGATGTTTGAAAAAAGTAAGCTAAGGAACTTACTTAAGTAAGGTAAGTTAGGACTTTTATCTAAAGTATTCGACACTTTAGATAAAAATCCAAATGTGAGTTCCTTACAATTTCTAGTGAAGTTGGAATTTCACAGTTATAGTAATGAATATAACGGCTATAATTGTGAAACTATAATTTCACAATTATAGAATTTCACAAAGTATAGTAATGAAAATCTCGCAAGAAAGTTTTTTTTTACACAGGTGCAAGAATTAAGGAGGTAAGACTTTCAAAAGTGAGTAACGTTTTGCCGTTGGCTATCATAAACAAATATCGAAAAAAGGTATTTCCTGATAATGATACATGGACAAGTGAGTTACTTTTTACTCGAGATGGCATTTCCAGTTAGCACATTTGGTATCATTACGCATACAGAATCCTCATATAGCGCGAAACTCTTCGCTCCAGACACGATTCAGCTTATATGTTTGGCTTGGAATGATTGACGATTTCATAATTCGTCCATACTTTTCCAGGGTCATTTGACTAGTAATGCATATTTGCAATTTTTTTAACGTCCTCTACCAGAATTACTTAATGTCATTCCAGCACCCAAATGACGGGAAATAATTCTCCATTGATCATCCATATACATTCTTCAATGTGTATGGGTGATGTTCAATATGGATGGGTGATGTGTTCTTCAGCGTGTTTGGTGTCATTATACATTCTACAACGGCAGCTCAGGATTTCCTTAATGAGCATTATCCAAGATGAGATAGTCGTAGAGGCAAATTTTTTGGCAACCTACATCGCCGTATAAGACTCCAATGGATTTCTTTCCTTGAGGTTTTCTCAAATAAGAAGTTTACCACACAGAAGTTGCTAGTTTAGAAGACATAAGAACTCAGCTCGATGAGGAGATATTAACACTTAAGGGTGAGCTATTAATTAAAAAAAAAGCTGTTAAATCTACTCGGAAAAGAGCAAAAGCATGCATTAGGTGACAACCAATTTCGACAGACTCTTTAAATTCATTGCATTGTTTTAAGTTCAATATCTTTTTTGTATTTTTAAATATTTCTTTGTGAAAAGTCATACTACTTTTTTCTTATTGTACTTTTTTTACCATTCTCAATAAAAGTGCTGTTTTTCTTATTTCACTTTAAGCCTTTTTTTTTTTTTTTGCTCCTAAATTAAACAGCAGGATGAAGGTAAATAGTAAATTAAAATCAGGAGTGACAATGGTATTTCTTAAGTTTCTTTTTTGACCAAAGCCGATTATGGTGCCAACAAAGGAATGTTTCCCGAAATAAAATACTTATATGGTTTATGGTGGACTTATTCGAAAGCCGATGGTATGGAAAAACTTTTGGTTAATTAGACAAATTGTAGATTGTTTGAGTTTTTCGGAATTCAGAATTAAAAAGTTTGGCGAAATTTCGATTTTGAACTTCGCCAACATTTCAGGGTTTATTACTCGGCTTTAAATCCATGCATTTTCATGAAACTAGTGCCATTTTAAAGGATTGCAACTGTTATTTCAGAATATATGCTTACTTTGACCGAGGTTGTGCCCATTTTTTTTAAATTTGAATTTTTTTCACAATTTTGAGCAAAGTTTATTTGTATTAACTTACAAACGGCTGATGATGAGACAGAATTGCTATTGTTTTATGATCCTCTTGGGTTCTTCTATCATGCTCTTTCGTTAGTCAGAATTGATCAAACTCACACTGTATATATAAAAAAATCCATATTATACATTATTTTCAAAATATTAAAAAACTAATTGTCTTCAGTAAAGTGAGCATTTTGTTTTTATATATTTTAAGCTTTTATAAGTACATCCTTTAAATTTATACTACTTTATTGCAAGATTTATGAAATTAATTTTTTAGAATATTTCACCAATTGGTTTGAAATGCAAGAATCAAGTAGTTAATTAATTTTAACTAAGCTCTGTCAATATTCAAATTGTATATTGCCATTACTCATTCACAAGTGTACAAAATTTTAAATCTCTTAAGCGAAAATTTATTTCAAATTTCAATCTTTCAAATATGAAAGGTTAAATAAAATTGTTTTAAAATAAAATAGATCGTTCTTCTTATTTTCATTTCATGGATCATTCTTCATATTCATGGAATAATAATAATTTAGGTGACTTATTATAGTTAAACAGGAGGGTTTTGAATGATACTTATATAAGAAAGAAACTGATGTTACGCAATTTGATCCACAGAGAAAAAGATCTGGAGGTCTCACCTCGAAGTTGGATAATTGTTATTGCATAAGAACTTTTTTCTCATAGATTTTAAATTTATAAAACTAATCACTCCTTATTTTTAATTAAAATTTCTTTTTCAAATGAGCTTATGTTATATTTATTAATATTTTTGAGCGATAATATTTTTGCCATGTAATAAGTGAATTGTTTTCAATTATTTTTTTCTTCAATAAAATAGGACAACATTATTTGGGTTGTTTGTTATTTATTACATGATTACTCTGTAATACTAAATATATGTATTTTATTTTGTTAGAATTTGTAAAAAAATTCTGAAATTAATTTTCACTCTAAAAATAACTTGGGTAAAATTAAATTAGAATAGCCAAACCTGATATATGAGAATGATTAAAGCTAGTATAAATACAGAATAAAATTGATTAGAAGTGATCCAAATTGGAATAAAATATTTTAAAACTCATACATTGCAGTTTAAAATCTACTGATATATATTATAATTAATAGAAAGTGAAAATTTATAATCAATAATAGAACCTAATATAAAATGCAATTCAACCACTGTAAAATTTCAAATTTGTTCTTTAAGTAGTTTAAAATAAGCATTTACCTTACATATGAACTTTAAAAAAATCATTTATGGTGGAATAGAATTTTTTTAAATAATTTGATGAAATTTCATTATGAAGGGTAAATGTAATTTAACTAATCTGAAATATGGTAGTAATGTATCTGAATTTCACTAGTACATAACAAGCAGGGATGGAATTTTTTGTTTTTTATATAAGAAGGGAAAAATAAATGAAAAAAAAATAATTTCAGATAACAATTTATTAGGGAATATTATCTCAAAACTGAAATGGCAGAGCAAAGTCAATATAATAAATGCAGTTGCTTTGTTGACTTCCGCATCATGACGTCACGAAGAAAGATGACGTCACTGTCCCGCATAATAGGTCCAAGTCGCCAGTAACAACAGAGATGGCGCTACTGTCTATGGTAAAGTGACCATTCGTACTGATTTTACCAGTACAGTACTGGTTTTCAGGGCATAAGTCCTGGTTAGTCATTAAACAAAACCAGTACACGAAAAGTACTGGTTTTAGATTAGAAAACATTAAAACAAAAAAGTAATAAAATAAAAATAATAAAATTAGAACTGGCAACCCTGATAATTCCATGTGATATCGTCAGGTGTGCAATGAGCAGGACCGCTACAACGTCATACAAGCCAGTGGTGGTCTGATGTACTAACTACTGTGATGTACCTACCTTATTATTATCATGGCGGCAAAACGACGAAAGTGCGTATTTAATGATGATTTAAAATTAAAATATACATTTATTAAAGAAAGTAATAATATTGATCCTAGTGAAGTATATTGTGAAAATGTATAAGTACGTTTTCTATTGCAAATAGTGGAAAAAGCGACATTGAAAACCACATAAAAACAGTTAAACACAAACGAGCAGTGTCAACAGCAATTGCAAGTTCGAGTATGACATCATATTTTAAGAAAAAAGAATTTGAAACTGCAGCTGAAGGTTTGTGGGCATATCATACAGTTATGCATAATCAATCTTTTCGATTAATGGACTGTACCTGTAAACATATTAAGGCATATTTCGATGCTAAATTCATATGCTCTAGGACCAAATGCGAAGCTATAATCACCTATGTACTTGTCCGTTATACAAATCAAATACTGGATGAAGATTTGAGAAACGTAAGTTTTATATCAGTGTATTCAGACGCCTCAAATCACAAAGAAATTAAACTTATTCCTTTACTTGTCAGATATTTTTCATACAAGAATGGAATACAGGTAAAAATTATTGAAGTAAAGGATTTGCCAGGAGAAAAGTCTGACATAATTACCGAATATATTGTAGAGGTCTTAAAAAAACATAATTTAGAAAGCAAGATATTAGGGTTTTGTGCCGACAACACCAACACTAATTTTGGAGGCATGTGAAGAGCCGGGAAAAATAATATTTTTACCAAGCTAAAAGCTACTTTGGACGGACGGGACCTTGTGGGAATTGGTTGCTCAGCGCATCTTTTAAACAATTCTATACAAACCGCAGCGGACTGCCTTCCAATTGATATACAAACTTTAATTACCAAGATTTACTCTTACTTTTACATTTATACTGTGCGCGTCAGTGAATTAAAAGAATTTTGTAGACATAGAATATTAAAAACTTTTGGGTTACAGTGCTACGCGGTGGTTAGCGTTACGACCAGCTATTGAGAGCGTGTTGGAAATATTTCCTGCATTAAAATCGTATTTTGCGTCTAATGAAAAAATTCCGACAATTATTAAAAATTATTTTGAGAATCCTGAAACCGAATCTTGGCTTTTCTTTCTCCATAATGTGTCGTCAATGTTTCATAACACGGTTTTAAAGATAGAATGACAAGATATTTCTATGTTGGAAACAAATATCATTTATAAGGACCTTAGAACCAAAATTGCTGACAGGAGAGCAAGTGTGTTTCTGCCCCTGCAAGTTCGACAAAATTTAAAAAAAGCTAGAAGACGGCTTAGTTAAATCAAATATTTTCAAAGAAAAAGTGGTGGAATTTTACAGCACATGTTTTCAGTATCTGGAAGAATGGGAAGGCCATTTTGAGGGAATCGAGAAGTTTAATTGGATTACATTAAACATGAAACCTACGCATCAAATGGTTCAAGTATGCAGTGACTATTTAATTCAACATTATCCGATAATAAATTTAATTGAGCTCTTAGATGAAATCTGTTTCATTCAGCGCTACACCACAGATGAGAAACTTGGGCATTGGAAGCAAAATTGTGTTTTGGTATCAGATAAGTGGATTGAAATTTTTAAAACCTTTAAAGAAAATGATGTGTCCAATAATATTGTCAGATTGGTAAAGTATTGCCTCTGTATGCCAGTAACTAAAGCACCGACCGAATTTGTTTTTTCTTTATTAAACAATATCTGGAATAGCTAGAAAACCCAATTGAAAGTGGAAACTTTGAAATCCTTGTTGATTGTCAAAAATAATTTAAATGCAACCTGTATGGAATTCTATGAAAATATACAGGAAAACAAAAATTTGTTAAAAGCAATTCACTCCTCAGAAAAATATAAAAAAACAAACTAAATTAAATAACTCCTTATGTTTTATTATGTTATTATATTAGGTATGGCTTATCATGTTATGTTTTTTATGTTTTATTTTTATATTGTAAAATAATATTTTAGTTTTCATATTTCTTGTGTTTAAATAAACGCAACATTTTTTGATATCTAAAAGTTTTTATTTACTTAGGTATACAGGTTGGACGTTGGGTGAATTTTTGATAAAATTTTATAAAATTTGGGCATGGCTGGTCAAAATTCATGTTGTCCTGGTTTCAGGTTAAAAAAATGGTCACCTTAGTCTATGGCCATGTTAAAAAAGTTGCCATTAGTGTCTATGAGTGTGAGACCTCTGGATCTCCTTCTCTGTGGATTGATCCTAGTTAAAATTTGTTTAATTTTTTTGATATCGAATCACTCAGTTACAGCTATCTTCAATCTGCATCTGCCAAAAGTTAAGAACATCGAACCCTTTCAACACAACTTTTATTTGTAAAGTTTTGATCGATATTTAAGAAAAATTCTTTAACCCAATGCATATACTTTTGAAATTTTTATTCTGATTCCTGCTTGAAAATTTGAACTTTTTGTAGGTGTGTGCTACTCTTGACTAGGTTTTTTTTTTTTTTCAATGGTCTTCACTAATCTTCTGTTTTTCTTTCTTTTTTTCTTTTGTCCCTCTAGGGACTTTTCTTTCTTTTTATCTTCTCTTTATTTTCATTTTTTTAAACTCGAAAAAATGAGTCTCTTACGTGATATTTATAAAACCTCCTTAAGGAGAATTTGACACCATAGCTGTTTTAAAAAATGCATTTACATGCTCAGAATATTAGAACTGGGTTTTCTAGATTTAACCAGTTAATTGATTTTGACGAGTAGACTCGTCATGGAAAAGGTACAACATTTTGCGTTATGACGAGTTTATTCGTCATGGGTAATAAATAGTAATATTGCAAAATTTTTACAACACAATTTAGATATGCATCTTCTGAAGTATTCTAAACAGTTAACTGGTTAAATTCTAAACTACAGAATTCGACTGTAAAATCCCAAGAATCATTTAAGTTCTAAAATACAGAATTTAATAAGAAAACTCCAAGAATCTATTCCTTATTCTAACATTGATACTCTGCTTACTAAGCCCCCTCCTCCTGTAAGGTACTTATTGTGTAAGGACCACACAGGCGTGGAGATTCAGAGTGATGGCAGCAAAGATATGGAATTAGCTCCACTCTAATTCTGAAAATGACATCAAAATGTTTTAAGCAAAAAATTGAAACAATTCAGGAATTTTTCTTGGAGAAAATAAAATAATAGTTATTGACGAAAAAATAATGGCGATTTCCATCTGCAAAAATCTAGCAATAAACATAAATGGTCAATTTCTGAGAGAGACAAAGCCATTTAAAAGATATGCAAGTTGAAAAAATTGCTCCAATTGATCTGAAAAATAAATTTAGCGGATTAAGAAATGAATCAGAGAAAATCGTAAAGCCGCATATCCTACCTGTAGTATTTAAAAGAACAGACAACTACAAAGACTCAACATAGATACATAACATTATATGCAAAGCTAAACTAAAAAAGTAATGACGATTTCCCCCATCTTTGCTGTGAAACAGCTGAAGATCATTAACAAAAATATTTTGATGATGAAAAATCTGAATATTACTTAATCTTGAGTAAGGCGGGAAAGAAAACGCATGGAATGTCAATCGTCATCAAAGGCTTACCGATTGACATTCCATGCGACGAGAGAAAAGAGGAATTGATCAAAAAGGGTACATGGTGAACCGTGTAAATCAATTTAAACAATTTAGAGCAAAGGACTTCTTCCTATATTTCTAGTACATTTATTCAATTCTGAAAATTTATAAAACATTTACCACGAAGAAACCATTTTCTATAAATTGTGGTTAAGATCGAGAAATACCTAAGAAAAACCGTGGGTCAATGTTTTTAATGTCAGTCATTTCCTTCTCAGTCTTTTGAGACCGAATTCCAAGATGAAAGTGAGATGTGCTATTTGCGCAAAAAGCCACGATTCACCAACCTGCCCCAGAAAGTAATTAGCCCCCAAAAGAAATGTGCAAATTTCAGAGGCTCTCAGACAGCATCTTATAGAGGCTGTCCTAATTTTCCAAAATTGTATCCAAATAGAGAGATACAACAAGACAAATCATTCGCCACGCTATTAAAAAAAAAAATCCTCTGCAAACTCCTCAAGCAACAAAATTCCACGTCGTACCAACAATTCAAAATGCAACTGAGGATGGCTGCAGTTCACTGATATAAAATATAACTCACAGGATATTTTCAAACTTCTTAATCACCAAAAATCCATTGCTTTAGCTGGCCCCTTATATCAAAAACATAAACAAAAGAAGACAACTTAATAAGAAGAATGACATTAATAAAATCTGATTAAGAGATATCCCCCCAAAACAAATTATTTACAAATTATGTATTTTATACCCATCCCATTACCAGTTAAACATGAATCCCCTCTTGTTTATTGTTTGTTTGTTCCTGAACGCCAAGGGCCTGAAAAATAGAATTAGGGGACTCCGAAACTTTGCCAATAGAATTAACCCAGGCATTATTGCAGTTCAAGAAACACACCATCGCTCCACAGATGTGCTCAAAATTCCAGGCTACATATCTTATTCCAACCCCAGCAGAATTGGTCGAAGCATTAGGGGCACAGGTATCCTCATTAAAAATAACCCACTACCTAGCTCTACCCAACATCAAAGCCATAATACTGAAAATTCAAATCTCGGGCTCGAAACACTCCTCCGACGTCTTTTGTGCATATATGACTCTTCTTTCACTTTAAAAATCGAAACTTTAGTGCAGAGCAATTACTCTACAATAAAGTAATACTACGACCAAACCAATTACTTTAACGTTAAGGCGAAACATCGCTCCTGGAACTGTGAAAGAGCTAACAGACAGGGAAATAACCTCTTCTCCTTTATTAGAAAACTTACAATAAAAATTGTAGACCCAGACCGCCCCACAAGATACTGCAAAACTATTGTATCTGCTATTGGTATCACCTTTATGAGAAATCGGAACTTTGTCATAAAAATAGAAACTCTAATAATTCACCTCCCAATTATGCTCCATATTGATATAAATCAAATAAATGAACAAGAAATCTACAGAGACCGTCCGAATCTAAAGCAGTGCAGAAAATACCGCATTGCTAATGATAATTACCCTTACGAAATTAACTCAGCCCAGGAAACTGAAACGGAAACCAAACGTCTTACTGAAGAAATGATTAACACATTTCAAACAATGATGAAACAAGTGAAAATATTGTTTGTCAACGGATTCTAAAACCCTTTATTTTTGGCGCATGTGTTAGGATGGGTTTAATACGTCAAATAGGGGTGAGAGGAAAGATGAAAGGAGGAGATGTTTGCATTTAACAATAAAGTAAATTCAAATTACTGCGTTTCAGTATCCTGAGATGACCACTCACTAAGGGATAGGACGAGGAACAATGTGCGCATTTCCGGAAATTACCATATTGTTATATGTAAAAATCTCCTTTCATCTTTTCTCTCACCCCTATTTTGTCAAATTAAATACATCCTAACGCATGCGCAAAAGCAGGAGAGTTTTATGAATCCGTTGATAAACAATACTCACGGACTTAGTGGCGTATAAACACTACATTTGCATAGCTCATAATATTGTCAGAAAAAAAATACTAATTCCCCATAGAATATTTCAAAGCAATTTTTATTTATGGCAAGGAACATAAACCTTAAATTACAATGAATAAATAGAAGATTTTTTTGTTCTTAAAATTTGCTAATTCATTTTTTTACGAAATAATAATGATTTTTTTTAATGTTAAAATGCTTCGTATTTTATATGTTATTGAATTTTTGACAATATTTTGAGATGAACAATGGGGAAAAATCGAAAGTTTACTCTATTAAAGCATTTTATTTTCATTTAAAGAATTTCTGTAAATATGAAACGTCTTAATAAAATCATTAAGGAACTTTTTCTTAAAAATATTATTATTTTAAAAAATATATTTTGTCACTTGAATTAGCCATATAAGAAAACAGTAACGCAATTTTGAATTTGAATAAAATAATAAGTCAGAAACCACCCGACATTCACATACAAGTGAAAAAAAATTGAATGAAAAAGCATGTAATAGAAAAGAAATCAAAATCAAAGAATGACGAAATATTCTGGAATTGCACTCATCATTCCGCTTCTCATCCCTTAATGAAATAGAATCGTCAAAAAGTAGTAGTCTCAGGATACTGAAACGAAAAGTATCTGTCATTGAAATCCCATCCGAAATTAGTCCACTCTCAATTAGTCATTTCTGAGTCCATTCTCAAAAAATAGACTCAGAAAAAAAACCTAGCAGAGAACAAGAAATCATATGGACAAAAAGACAACAGAGCGAGAGAAAAAAAACTTAAAAAATATGTTGGAATATCATAAAAATAAATTTTGGAAATATAAAATCGAAATTGTAGCCACAGAAGACCAATCAGTATGGCAGTGGACTAGATATTTGACAGACAATAAATTCAAAACGCATCCCCTTTGTCAACATTATTGCTTACAGCGACGAAGAATTAGCCTGTGAACTCCAAAACCGATGCACCACCCAAGTATTTCGAACAAAAATAATGATAAAACAGTAAAAAGAACAGTCAGGCGGTTTTTTTCAAATGAACTGAAAAAAAAAAAAACTTTGAAAACCGTGTTTTCCATATGAATTAACAGATGTCATAAAAACTATTAAGAAAAATAAAATCTGAGTGAAGGTGGGATCAGCAATAAAATGACAAAAAAAAAAAAAAAAAAAAAAAAAATGAAATCTGCTATTTTAAATTTCATGTTATCATGTGAGAACATTATTATTTTTAAGTCATTGTTTCTCTTAATCAATTTAAGTCATTAACCAGTTTAAACCGGTTTGGTACAATCACATGACTATCAGATTAAACATGCGTCGATATTTAGAAAATGATGGTGGTTTTTTCCCGTCTCAAAATTGTTCAAGCTCTAAAACTTTATCTCGAGGGCATTATTTTTTAAAATTTGGTTTGGAATAATCACGTGACTATTGTTTTGCGCAGTCGTCAATTTCTAGAAAAGCGAAGGGTTTTTTTTTGTTTTTTTTTTTTCATTTCAAAATCGAGCACCAAGACTTTTATCAGCTACAAAAATTGAAAATTTAATATATATATATATATTTATATCTATATATACATAATTTTCGACTCGCTGTTTCACGTTCATTCCCATTTTCTTATCTGTGCTTCTTTGGGCGATAATTTCTTAAGACCCTGCCCTTTATTGGCCAGACAGAAGAATCAGGTACATGGCGAACATTCGAGTCAAGTTGTAGCTTTTGCTGGTTTTGATAAGTTGCCAAATGTGACAATCTTTATCATTTTCTAATAACCCTAAATGCGAAAAATTGATTCCACAAATGCGACAAATCGTCAATTTTCTGCCCGCGCATTTTGTGACTTCAAAAACCTCAAACCAAAACAACATCATATTTTCACGTGATAAAAAACACTTCCCAATTAAAATGTTCTTTAAAATTACCAAATTAATCAATGCAATTATTTTCCCAGCTGCTTGACAATTGCCGGGCTTATGGATCATAAAACTGATCCAAAAGCCCGGCAATTGTCAAACACCCACATAACCCAACATAATCTACCGATCAATCTTCTCTTTTCACTCAACAAAGTGGCAGGAAAAATCATTCTAAATGGATTTAAATCAATTGTGGAAAACCAACTTACCCCCTATCATTTTGGATTAAAAAATAATAATTAAACTATTGCCCAACTTAGTAGGGATTGCAACCCTACTCTGGAGTAGGACAAGATAAAATCACGTGACTTGTGATTAGAATTTTGCATTCGCTGTAACCGTATTCACCATTCTTCATTATATTTCAATGTTAGATTATTTCTCTCTTTAAACTATTAAATTTTAAAGTTTATTTAAGCCATGGATCACTTTTGCTGTGCAGTTGGATGCATAGAAAATTCTTCTAAGGATAGTTTGTATCATTTCATGTACAATAAACATATCCATTTTAAATGAAATTAAAATTATATTACTTGGAAAACACTCAATGATTTCGATGCTATAACTGAATAATATATCATAGTTTGGTTTAGTTATTGTATTTAATTTAGTTAACTTATTATTAAGCTCCATTTAAACTGATATAACTATGTTATATTGTGCTACTTGCTTTATTTTATTCTCGAATGTGTTGCATGTGATTTTTTTTCGCCAATAGAAGTGTGTATATATATAAACATTATAGACCGATTAACAATTGTGTAATTATTTTAATGCAAATAAAGTTCCGTATTACTTCCAATATGTAGCACCTTTTTTTTTATCATAAATATTCGAATTATGTTATACCATGAAGGATATTAAATCATCATTGTGAATGAAATAGTCAAATTGAAACGTATATTTTATTGAGAATATTATATAGTAAAATTTCATAAATGTTCAAATTATCATTGCATGTGTTTATAAATTTTAAATAATATCTGAAAAGAAACTAGTGGATATTGTAAAGATAACAAAATATTAAAGAAAGAAATGCTATCTTTACAGATAAAAATTTTGTCTGAATGTCGACATTTATTAATAACTTACGGTATGCGCGTACCCTAAAATCACAGTTTTGGTAGGAATTTGAATTTCTTTATTATTTTGTATTGAAGTCAACACATTTAAGAGATTACAAAATTGATCTCTTTTGCGGTAGTTAGAAGCAAAGTTACTGGCAAAATTGTAAACCAGATGTGAATTTTTTTAACTGATACTAAGCCATAGAAATATTAAAAAGGTGTCTGAATATCAATTTGAGTTCTTACGCTGAAGAATTGTCAAAATATAACTCTAGTTTACCTTATTTTATTTTAAAATTACCTTTTTTACGTTATAATTCATCTCTAAATTTTGAAAAGCAATTTTTGTGTGGCATGTTTACTTTATAGGACAATTTTCTTTACCGATGCTCCGCCAAAAGAAAAACTTACATTAAAATCCTTTTTTTTTTAAGTCTTAAGTCACTTTTATAATCTGTTTTTATAAAAGTAATTTTTTATCTATTTGAGATAATGATAGAAAGTATTTGAACATGTAATATAAAATTAAAAGGCATTTTTAGGTAAATAAAAGAATTAAAATTTGTACTTAATGAATAAAATCCAGCCCTTTAATATTAATAAAAAATTAAAGTAAAAAAGTAAACATAATATAAATCAACATATTCGGTTACTGATGTTATGAAAAAGAAACTATCATTTGCGAAATCACTGTGTTTAATTTTCGAAAAACGATAATCTCAAAACAAGAAGAAGGAAAAAAAAAAAAAAAAAACTTTTTTAGGAAATGCTATGTCGACCAGACCCAATGTTGGGAAGCAAAAGGTTGCACGACAATATTTGAGTACGCCAAGATTTGCGATATGGCAGCAAAAAAAGGTATTCTTACTCTAAGATTCCTCACATATTGGGTGCGCTTGTTTCGAGAAGAAATGAGCGCCTGGTTACCTTCATTTATATCTCAGATCTATGGTCTAGATACTGGAGCAAAACCGTTTGGCAAAGTATAGACTAATGGACTCATATATAAGCTCATCCAGATGGGAGTTCCGGAAGCCCTCACTAAGCTGCTTGCAACATATCTTATCAACAGACAATATCAAATAAAAATGGGGAAAGCACTTTTCAAATCCTTACCTATTCAAACTGATGTAGTCCAGGCTTGTTGCTCCATAGAAAATTATTTGTCTTAATACTTTCTCGTATGCAAAGTATAAATAGAAAAGGTGTTGTACTTTTCCAAAAAAAAAAAAGAAAAAATTTAACTCGAGATTTTGATTAATCTCAATATTTTAAAACCTCTCTGAGTTTGGAAAATACATTCTTGGCATTATATCTGTTTGTTTGTCTATGACAAATAAACTCAAAAACGCTTTTAGCTTGATGGATGAAATTATGTATATGATTACCCTAAATGTATAGATGTTCATCTTATTTTGTGTCTGTCTAGCCGGATGCACAAATATAAGTTAACATGATAATGACGAAATGAAGATGTTAAAATTCGGTTCAAAGATTTAACATCCAAGTTATAGATATCTATCAAATTTAGAAAAAAAAAATCAGTCAAGGAGTTGACTGTTAGTGTGATTTTCATTTTAAACACAACGACTTAAATAAATCAAATTTGGTATATGATTTTGAGACAACAGTTGTAGTTTCTATCAAATTTTGGTTTCGATCGGTTTGAAAAAAAAAAAAAATTTGTCTGAAGCACAAATAAAATTTTTGGCTACTATTAACCGCCTACGGGGATAAATTGTGAAAAATCGCCAAGGATCAAACGATAGATTCAGTTAAAATTGCTAAATTCACGCCAAGGATCAATATTTTGTAATTATTGTTCACCAATGCCATGTACGTTTTAGGGAGACCAGCAGATTACTATTTTTATGTCTAGATGGAAAAGGATAAAACGGAAACAAGACGGGAAAAAAAAGAAAGAAAAAAAAAAGCGAAAATTCGATAAAATGTTTAGATATTTGACCAGACGCGGAAGCTGCCTGTTTCTGTTATCAGGGGCAACCTGAAGTGTTTTCGTTTTGAACATCTACATTAACTGATCGATATTATTCATTAATCTTCTAAGAGAAGTTGGTTAAAAATGTTGTTTTGTTGGACATTTTCAATGAGCTAAGTAAGTAGATTGAAATGCTTAAATTTTTTTCTGATCGAAGTTTTTAACATTTTATGTGTAGTGAATGTTTTTGTAAAATATTAAATAAATCACAGGCGATTTTAAAAAATATTACAGTTAGAATTTAATGATTATTTTACTCATTGCCATATAAAGAAGTATTCCCAGTAGTATTCTTGATGCAGTTGATAAAGCATGAAACTGTTAATGGATGTTTGTTAGCTATTCAATGCTGGCTAAAGTAAACTAAGCACATTGTTATTTTTGAGTTATAAAATTATTATTTTTCAGTTATTAAATATCTACACTACTCTGGCTCTTTCTTATAAAATTCTAGATTAGAATATACGTTAACATTTTGAAGGGCGGTAGGATGACGCTTATCCCATCAATTTTAAGAATTTTTTTTAATTAATTTGTTCTTGTCATTTTATCGCAAAAAATTATTTTGATGAATATCCGGATGTTTCATATATTTTTCAAAAAAAAAAAAAAAATAGCTGATAATTAATTAGAAAATTTTAAAAATGATTTTAAATCGACCCCTTTTCAAACTATGAAATTCTTTTCACTTTCTTGTCTACTAAGTATAGAGAAAATATAGCCGTGTTTCAACGACCCGTGAATCTTCAGGCGAGGCACTTTCCCCTGTTTCCCCTCTCTTGTCTAGTTTACCGACAAATTGTCGGTAAACTGGACAAACATCAAAGCACCCCAGTAAACCGCAAGAGAGGGTAAAGGGGAGGACACATGCCTCGTCTGCAGGCGCACAGGTCGTAGGAACGCGGCTTATTATAACCCTCAAAAAATTCGAATTCCATGGTTTGAGCTCCCCGAGTTCGACAAACACATTTTTGGCATTATGTCTGTCTGTCTGTCACAAAGACAACTTCAAAACGCGTTAAGCTAGACGGATGAAATTTGGTATATGGTCTATACACCATATTTGTAAATTCTATTAAACTCTTAGCAAAATCCCTTCAGTAGCAATCTGTCAATTCGAATATAAGTTAGCGCGATAACTACAGAATGAAGAGAGCTAGTTAGATAAAATTTGGTGCACAGATTTAACATCTTCTCTGTAAATACCGTTCAAACTTGGAATTAAATTCAGGAAAAGCTTTACTGTTTGTCAGCACTTTCATAAGCATTTTCACGAACTCAATTTTGTCTGTAATTTCACAAATATATGAAACTTGATATGTTATTTTGTGTCTTCAAATTGTCATTCTGTGCCAAATTTTGGTTTCAATAAATTGGAAAAAGTGTCTAAAAACAAATTCGATTTTTGGGTACTATTTAACCGTATGCCAGGGATTAATCGCTAAAAATCGCATGTTGTTGTCCCGTCTAGACAATTACTTGCCATGGACCTAATAGCATTTTTCAGCCTTTCTACGCATGCGCTACTTACTGGCCGAGTCTAAAACCGGCATTAGTTGAGCAGGGAGAAAATAAATATTTAACAAATGATTTGTCTTCTTCAAGAATATTAAAAAATATATCAATCAAATCTAGATTTGTATTCAATACAAATGTTATAGTATATAAAATTTTGAATTAAGTCTTGTAAGTTTCATTTTCATCGGATTAAATTTCGGCAGCTTAGGGAATGAGTTGACGGATAATTTTGATGAGAATGCCCTTGAATGTGGTCGAATATTAAAAATTTCAACTTTTTCACTTTATATCTAAAAGATTTCTAAATTCATATTTGTCAAAGATTTAATGAATTTTAGATATATTCTTTTCTATTATAAACCAATAATATAATAACAGATAACTCTTTAATTATGATAAAGTTGAATGTTTGTGTGTATGCCTGTCTGTGTGGTGATGCATGAACAAGCTACATTGTTTTTCTAGAAATACCAAATTTTGCATATATATTCTTTGGAAGGTGAGAATGTGCACCTCAGAATTTTTTTTTTGAAATTTTAATTAATTAAAAATTAATATTTTCTGAAACTCCAAGTTCTCAATTGTCTTAAAATAATGATTTTCAGGATTTCATAACTCTGTTAGATTTTGCCACAAAAGACAATTTTTTTTTAAATTTAAAAATTATTGTGAAGAATATTTCATTGAATGTGATTCCCTACAATCGAAAGTCTGCATAAAATTTAGACTTCAGAATTATTTCAGACGCGTTTTTATGACTGAAACAAAATAAAACCTTATTATTTATCTCTAAAAACTGAATTCAAGGATGAATCAAGGACATATTTGTTGACTAATTCTTTATGATTATGTAAACTATGAAAGTTATTCTATAGTGCATACAAAACTTCAATGCTGAATGATTCTGCTTTCTATACTTATATATTTAAAAACATGTTTTGTTTCAGCAAGAAAAAAAAAGTATTAATTGTTGTTTAATGACTTCCGTTTCAATTTAAAGTTCAAATTTTATGATAGCTGACAGAAAGTATAACGATACCACAATGCAATGAAAAGAACAACTAAGGCTTCTGTAATAGCATGAGTTAGAAAAATTTATCTATTTAAATTATTCTATCAAAATTTGCAACTAAAAAATATTTTGCTGAAGAAGCTATTAAAAGACCAAATTACATAAGATATTGAAAAAATTTAGGGAGCATTAATCTCTGCGAAACAGCTGGTGGCCAAAGGCGGCTAATTTTGAATAAAAATGTTTAGCTTTATCAAAAAAGTTTTTGTATTAGTTAAAGTTTAATTACTTCCATTTTTCTAAATTAATTTTTAGCTGAGATGACAAAAACTATGTAAATTCTTAACACATTAATAAAAAAAAAAATGTAAACATTTTAAAATAGTACGAATATCATGTTTATAAAAATTTGAAGTTTAAATATATATTTTGCTGATGAAATCATTGAGAGGAAATTACATTCGATTTTTAATTGAAAAGCTTAGCAAGCATTAATACCGGCGAATCAGCCAAGTCACCAAGACAACTAGTCATTATGAAAATTGTTTTCTAGTTTTAGATAACTTGATTCCCCCCCCCCCCTCTCGAGCTCTGATTTCAATTTTTGTTTCAGTTTGAACCTTCGATTGACTCAGAGGCCGCGGTGGCCTGGTGATAAGGTTCCGGCTTCGAAACCCGAGAGTTTCAGGTTCGAGACCCGTTTCCATCGAATAATCGTCGTGTAACCGGGTATGGTGCTCGTTAAATCCGTCGGAGCCAAACGTCCGTCCACTGGTTTGGGGTTGAAGTTTGGAAAAAGGGGTGACAGTTCAAGTGTCGTCCCCGATCTGCAACTGCTTTTCAAAATTACGAGATCCATCCCAAAATAGCCGTGGTGTTACTTTAAAACGGGGCATTAATATAACTGAACTAAACTTTGATTGATTTAATAATTGATATTATGACAGCAATTTTAAATTTATACTGTATAATCTTTAAATCCATACATGATGAGATTTTTAGATAATGTTTGAGGGAGACAAATTTCAGCTCTGTATACAAAATCAGAAAAAATTCAGAAATAAAACTTTCCGAAAGTTTATGCTTGTGAGACATACAAGGCTAATCTAATTTAACTTTTACTATTTATGTTGCATTCTTTTAAGATGGTTTTCTAATTGACTTCATTATTTTATCATTATTATTTTTGAAGTTGAACGATCACAAGAAAAAGATCAAGTTCTTAATTAGGGATAACACACTGTATCATTCATAATTCATAAATATAACGTCATAACAATTTTGCTTTTTTATTTCTCTTTTGAAATAATTGAATGTTTCACACATTAATCCAAAGTATATTACTATGATACGAAAAATGTCCATAAGTTTTTCACTTTACTTTTAAGTGGTGAGCGAAGTGGAGTATTGCGGATCTGCATTCCTGTATTCAGACTTATTTTGTAACCCATATATATTTTTCTCACGTTCAGAATTAAAAAAAAAAAAAATTTTAAAAAAAATAAGAAGAAGAACAAAAATTAGAATACACATTAACTTGAAATTCCATACATCACTAACTATTTTTAAATTAATTAAGAAATTTGCTTAATTTTCAGTTCTCTATTATTCAATTTCATAATAAATTAAGCTAATCCAAAGAACCAGCAAAAAGAAATTTGCCATTTATTTTATGCACTGAATAAAAATTCGAATCAATTTCCTCTTTAGGTACTATTCCTAAAATACAATTAGCGCATTTAGAACTGAAAAAAACATATTTATTGAACAAACATAAAAACAAATGATTTTATAAAAATTCCTTTTGAACACAAAATATTCTTATAATTTTCTTTCATATTTCTATGCATTAGTTGATTATGAATGGCATCAATTTGAAATACAAAGGAATACCATCTTCTAAAACGTATCTTTAAAAATAAAAAGAAAAAACGATTCCTATAGAACAATTGTTCTGATTCCTAACTTTGGACTTAAAATCTGATGATGACAATACCACTCATTTGACATATTTTAAAAAAAATCATTTTTTCACCTTCTACGATTTAATTTTTCAACGTCATATAATTTTAATCTCTTAACAGTTTTTTGTAATTATCACCAAAAAAGTACCAATTCATTTTAATTAAGAATATTTTCCAAAATGTATTTATTTATTTTCATTTCAAATTACATAACGCAACATAACAAACACGATAAATTTCATTCTAGAATATGATCTTGTTATTTAAAATTAATTTTAGCATAGAATTGATTATAGTAATCTATTGCTATAACTAATGTTTTTCTATTTAGCTAACTTTTTTAATAATATTTCTGTTATTATTATTAGAGATAAAAGATATCATTATTAAATAATGAAGACTCCATTTCTTTTATCGATAACTTATAATGAGAATTTACATTAGATTTTTTTTTTAAAAAAAGAACTCTTTTTTCAGATATTTCGATGACGGAAAATAAATGAAAAGCCAATAATGTATGCAATTACAGTTTTCAGTTATTAAACATCTGTTATATATAACATCTAACATATTATTAAACATCTGTTTCCTTAAAAATATATTATACTAAATATTTTTGGACGGAATTTTCTTAGAGGTTATCAATAACATTGAAAGGAAATAAATTTTCGTTTAGATCTCTTGAGTCACTTTAGATGGCGCAAGCGCAGAAAGGCCGTACGATTTGTGATACGCGTACTACAATTCTGTGATGTTTGTGCAATTTAAAGTGATCTTCTAGAACATGCGCAGTGTAGCTATATGCGTCATTTGGCCTTCATATCGGGAGAGTTTACAACGACATAAGTCAAATAGAAATACTTTCATTAAAAATTAAATCTAATTTGTTCTAAGAACAGAAAAAAAGTGAACGGACCCTCATTTTTCCTTCTCAAATGACGGATTATCTGCAAAGAACAACAATGACCATAAAACCGTAAGTTATATTTTTAAAGTACCATGAACATGTAGTTAGATATTGTTTAGAAACATATCTTTTAGATATATTTTTCGTAGAAGAAACTTCTATTCTTTATAAGCCTTAAAATGGCTAATCTGGGTCTGTCTAGGTTTAAGAATTATTCCCGCTTGCTAAAGTTGAATTAATTTGGAGCGATTTCTCGCAAAATGTAATCATGCTAATTGTTTATTGCAACCATAAAAACCATTTATTACCATTTCTTACGGCAATTCTTGATGACAGACTTTCGATGTGCATTTTAACGATTGGCACGAGTTTGTTTTGTTTGACGTGAAACCGGACACTAATACTGATTCTTGACCTATATATTTATTTTGACAGCAATCTGTCAAGTGTAATGTCGGGAAGTATATGGAGAATAGAAGAACCCGATCTAATGAAAATGAAACAAATGATAAAACTTGAATTTATAGTATTATAATTTAATCAAAATTCGGCTAAACATTGAAAAGCTAATCAAGGTAAGTTTAGTACCACATGCTAATATACTAATTGAATTCGATAAAAAAAAACAAAAAAAAAAAAACACTTTCGATTTTTGTCTATCCATACGTTTGCTTGAAAAGTGTTAAAACTAGCTCATGATTAGTGATTTAGTCATTGATTGCTTGTGATTTTCATCAAAAGATTCACCTGTGTAGCATGTTCATACTTACTTGCTTTTGAGTAGAATTTTAAGAAATGTTTGTTAATTTATCAGAAATATGGTCACAATCTGCATTTCTCCTCATTATATATATATTTAACTGAAAATTCTCATTCTCAGGATATCTAAAAACAAACAAAAAAAATCATGCAGCTTTTAAAGTAATATTGATCCAGGTTTTAAAATTAATACTTTCATATCACTGAAACATAAATTTAGTATGATACTTGTTTATCCAAGAGGGAAGGAGTTTGAAAATAGTTAATTTATTTGTTACTTGAATATTTTTTCATAATTTCTCAAGAGAAGGTTAAACTAAACTGTTAACGTCATAAGATGTGTGTAAGATTTTTTAAACTTGGAAATTTATTTAGTTTTGAAAATTCTGCTCAAAAACTGTATTTTCTTATATATATAACTATTAACTAATCCAAATGTATTGTTTCTAAAGTATTTTAAAAATGCATCTTGAGCAAGTTTTAAAATAATAGTTTCATATTGAAACAAATGAGTTTTTTTTTTTTTTATCATCAAATCATAGTTAAGTTATTCTCGCTGGTTCTCTCATGATAAACCTACTTATTTGCATGTAATTTTTATTCTTCCTGGATTTAATTCTACTTTTAGATGAAAATTTGAAACTTTAAATATTTTTAATTAATATATATATTTACATACCTGAACACATTTCTTAGTGCATGTCCCCTGCATAGTACTTTCCTAGATTTGCTGATTTTCTGAACAGACATGCATCATTTGTTTTTAACCATGTCTCATTTTGAGTTAGAGTAATTGATTTATTATCCTAACTTAGTTTCATTGCTTATACTTTTTTGTTTGCCTTATACTTGGGTATGATACTTCCATACAGTTGTGTTAAGATGTCACATAACTACACAAACATCAACATTTCAATATCAATATACAATTTAATTACAAGTGAGAGTACTATAATCACAATCCTATTGTGTATCATATAATGCTTATAAATGTATTTATTAATGCCTTTAGAATTTACCGGCAGGTATTTAAGACCTGCTAAGACATTAAAGTTTATAATAGATAGGAGTTCCCATTTATTAGCTTTTTCATACCTTTTATTTTAAGGATTTTAGATCTGATTAGAGTTTATATAGTGAAATTCTCTGCAGTGGTCATAAAAATTCTGTTTTAGACCATTATAAAATGTACTATTCTGGATAAGTTTTATTAATGAAAACTTATTTTAAAGACAGTAAATATATTTGAAAGTGAATGCCCCTATTTTCAGTGTTTATTCCTTTCAATCATAAAGCACAAATATTCAAATATAAATTTTAGGAGGGATAACTGTTGTTGATATTTTATTTATATATTTTGTCACATACATATTTATCTACTTAAGAAAAATCTGGAATTCTAATTTCTTGTAAAAATAAGTTAGAGGCTATGATATGCAATTATAATTTTTTTTTTTTTTTTTTTTTTTTTTTTTTACATATGATAAAGTAGTTTAAAGTTATTACTGATTCTGCATCTCATGAAACATCAGTCCTATCTTCATAAGGTAAAGGTTTTTATCTTCATTATACTAACTAGCCTTTACTACTCCTTGATCAGAAATGATAGGAGGATTAGAAAGCTATTGTATTATTAATATGCAGTTAAACTGGGCTATCTAGTCTCATTTGACTTAAATAATTTGATACTCTAATAATGAGTCCCAGTATCACTATATGTAATTGATTATTTTTCTTTTTGTTTGATGAATTCTATAGAAATTTTGCAGGAAAACTTCATTTGTTATTGATGATGTAAGTTCAAAATGTGTAGCTCTGATCTCTAAAATTACAGCATCTTTGATTCTATTTTCTGGAAGTAAGGCAGTGAGCTTGGTTGCATTTCTTTTAGCGTGTCTTAAGTAAATAACATTTTAATAATATTAATCAAACTGTTGTTCCTCGCATTCAAAAGTCCCATAATCAAGTAGAATATTCCATTAATAGATTTTTGGCTATTTAATGACAAGATAGTAAAATTATTGGATTCTTGAATTCTGAATCCTTCCAATATATTATTTTTGTCTCCATTTTCGTAATTCTTTCCTCTTCTTTTTAAGTTGCTGAAGAATTTAGTTTATTTCTATTGATTTAAGACTAAAATATTCATTTAATAATTCATAGATCTGATAATTTTATTTCTTTATGCTTTAATTTACTTCTAAATAAAAATGTGGATCTGTCCATAAGATTTTATAATAACTCTAAAATTGTAATATTACTAATTCAAATTATATCTTTTTTGCTTTGTTTATATTGCTGCAGCAATTACAACAGCAGGTGGATGATTTTTTTTTTCATTTCATCTATGATTGTTGAAAATAGATTTTATAAGAGGCCAGTTTTCTTCTATATTTTGAAGTTATGTGGGTTCTTCCCATTTACTGTACGAGAGCTGGTGAGTAGATAAAGGGATTTTTACAAATACAATATGCAGGTCTTTCCATGCGTTATTACATCATTAGTGAAGCATATTTTGTATTTTCTAGCAGTGATAATATGTTAATATTCTCAAATAATAATTGGTCATTGTATTTGCTCCATCTTATACCTCATCATAACTTTTGATTGTTTTTATTTCATCATTAGATGAAAACAACAAAATGATCTTCAAACACAAAAAATGATCTTCTAGCAACCCTAATGCTACTTTTTATAATGGTTGAGTTGTACATGCACTACAACCATTTTATGAAAAATGTTAAATTAAAAATAATAAAAAATATCTATTAAAATTTTACTTTATTTACTACTAATAAGAAATTTCAATGTTATTTTTAATGTGGATATAAACAGAAAATATTTATTCTTTTGCAATTTTTAACTGCTGGCATTCGCTTTAAGAAATCGTCTAGTTCTTACTTTTAAGAAATCATCTGAATTTTTACTTTAAAAATCTTCTGCAATGGAATTCCTTGCAGTTCTTATAATTCTTTTTGTGCTTTGACTGCTCCCTTGATAATTCATTATGTCGCTAATTGTTCAAGAATGGATATCTGGTGAATAAGATGGCAGGAAGTATTTTGAATCTGCGGAATGGATGAAGGGTGAGTGGAATTTTTTTTGTCTTTTATGAGTTGATCAAGTTGATAAAAGCATGCTTGTTTGAAATTTTGCATGGAGAATTTTTGATTGCTTCTTCCACCCTTCTTTCTTTTCTTTTGATTATGTACTGTTCCTGTTATCCACACAGTCCTTATGTTCAATGTTTTAGTGAATCTACTAGGTTCCTGCTAGTAAAGTCATAGGGTGTTTTTTTTTTTTTTTTAAGTTAAAAAATCCTGCCCGGTGCCTTCTTCAGATGTCAAAGGCATCATATGCTCTAAATTTTGCTCTCTACGCAACAGATTGCCACAGCCAGTTTGAAAAACTTATTTCAAAATTTTTAAGATAAATAGCAATAGTGATCCCAAAGGTTTAAAAAAAAAAAAAAAATCTGATGAAACAATGCTTATTAGTAAAGATCATAATTTTAATGCAGAAAGTGGTAACCATAACTGTTTTGTGTAAGTGTTTATTTATTTTGTCCCCTATCTTTATTGGCAACTTGGCATCCTTGGCGCAACAAGGGACGCACTAAACTACCCTTTTACCGCTTTATTTCTTAAGAAAATTATCCATAACTCTTTTCATTTACTTTGCAAATCCAACTTTAAACAGAATATTATTGGCTTTTTTTATTGAATAATAGAAGTTTTCAATGAATAAAAATGTTCAATTAATCAATTTTTTAAAGACTTTTTTTACCATTTATCTGGGACATAATTTTTTTTTCCTTCTCATACTCTAAGTAAAAAAGCTAATAAACTTACTAGCTCAAAATTTATCTTGTGCAATTCATTTTTTTATTATGAGATATTAGTTTTACCTGTCAATCAAAAGAATACTTTCTTTCAAGATTTGATTTTGCATTCATTTTTCATTAATATAGTAACTATTTATTGTTGCATTGCTTGAAAAATATGATTATTTATACCTTTATTATTAAGTAAGTGCAATAGTGATATATTTAGTAAACTTGTATTATACATCTAGTGGCCAGTGCGGTTAATTGGTTATTAATAATAATTGATAATCATTCATTCTGATTAAACTTTTAATCTTTAAAACTTTAAAATAAGTTTTTATGAATATGCGACAACCACTATTTATAACAAAAGATTCAACAAATTCATCTTAACTGAGCTGACTACTTAAACATGCATAGGGTATTCAAAAAAATGGAACAAAAGATTATTTTTCTAAATTTTGCTCCTACATATACTTTAAATTACAAAGTTTTGTTAAATAAAGTTGGGCATTGTATGAAAACTCTTGTCTTCTGTAGAAATTGATAAGAGCAGTTAAAATTTAAATTTTATTTTGCCACCATATTGTAAATTAGTAAAATATTTTTTCTTTTATTCATCTATGCATTCAAAGTATTGTATATCTTCCCATAAAACTAGCAGGGATTGGCTTATTTTTAAATTTAGATGATGACATTTATTTCAAAAATATGAAGTTATTGAATATAGAAAAATTGCTGCATGCAAATATTTGTCCAGTTTTGAATGAAAGTTGTTAATTATTCATTTGTAGTGTTGCATATTTCAACAAATTCAACTTTGACTTCACAAAGAGAAGAGAAAGTGAGTTTTTAAGATATTTCAAATAAATAGTTTTCCCAAGGATCCATGCCTGGTTTCTTCTGGTTTTCTATTATAAAATCTCTTAATGATACACTGAAAACCATGTCGCCTATTTTAATGCACAAAACAATTTTAGTATGGTTGATAAACCGAAACATATCAAGAAATGCTTTTCTGGTGACCTTACTGAAGTTTCGTCTGCTGATCAGGCCGGCAAAATTATGCAATTACAAAACATCTCAAGTCATGAACTTCAGTCTCCTCACATAATTGTCTGGACATTTCAAGTGGCATTATCCCTCAAAGATATTTGCAAAGCAATTCTGAACCTTCAATATTAAAAACTTGAAACCCCAAAATGTCGGTGCAGTGGAAAAAATTAAAATTAAATAAGATGAAAAGATCCTCCCAATAATGCACATTAAATTAACAAGTAATCAGTATGTCATTCCCAAATCAATTAAGATTACATATGGCAATTGTCCAGTTTGACCTGTAATTCCAAATCTGTTACATTGCTGTAAATGTCAGAAATTTGTCATACTGTACAAAATTGCTTTGGTAAGCAGACATTTGTTTAGTGCTCAGAAATTGGTTATAGCAGTAAAATATGTTCAGCATTGTCTATAAAGTGCTTTAATTGTAATGTCAGTCATTCTGCTTTCTCTAAAACCTGTCTGTGTTAGATTCTAGAGCTAGAAATTCAAAATGTCAGAATAACTCATAATATACTATTTGTCAAAGCCTGTAAAAGAATCACCAGTAAAATTCCAATAAATGGTTAATCTTATTCATCTGCTCTTAAAACTTCCATCAGATATGCAGACTGAAATATCTCCTGTCTGGGAATATAATAATGAAATATTTCTTATTTAACAGGGGATGATATTATTTCTTTCTATCCTAACACATACAAACTACGGGGCTTGCTGATTATTTCATCTTACTAATACAAATTCTTTAACTATCCCAAGTAGTATGTTTCCATTTATCAAGATTCCATCATATCATTTCAGACTTTGTCATTTTTTAATGCAATCTCTTAATAACAGATTTCTTTTCCTGGTCTACTTTCAAACTATTGTTTTTACAAAAAGGTAAAAATTCTTTTTCTTCAAAAAAGGAAAAGAGAGAGAGAGAGCAAAAGAGGGCTGAATTTGATGCCACTGAGTAACCCCATTAATGCTGGAAAAGCAAATGATTCTCTTGAGGCACATTCATTTGAGAATGGTTCAGTGTCTGAGTGTGTTACTCCACCACTCTCAAAAGAGCAGTTTTCATTCTCCCCTCCCTCTTTACCTTTTATTTCTTATTTCAGCTTCCATTATATTGGTACATTTGTTTCTTAGAATTGGTGTGGAATGAATTTTTGAAAAATTCTGATCTCGGAGATATTAATTTTTACCAACTTGATTGCAAAAAGTATTTTTAAAATCTGTCATATTTTTACTCTATTTTTGCTATGTTCTCCCTAAAGCAAATATTGCCGATAAAGCTTCAGGAGGAGTTGCATTCCTCATTTCAAGTTCCTATGCCTTCATGTCCCTTAAGCAGTTGCATCCCAAATTCACACACACACTGTTTGATTACAGTTTGCAGCCTTTACCTAACATCAAACACATATATTGAACAATCTAATCTAAATAACATAGTTTTCCAACTCCAAGAAGCTTTCATTATTGTAAGTGATTTCATTGGGCACAATCATCTTTGGGGTGACATCATGACATCATGGGGTGAAATGATGACATCAACAATAGAGGTTGTCGAATATAGCATCCCAAAAATTTATTGACAACTTTTTATCAATCTTTTTTTTTTAATTTTACTATAGAAGAAGATGTGAAACCATTTCAAAATAATTTTTTATTTTAAATATTATTAAAACAATATAAAAATAGCAAACAAAAATAATACCATATAATCACAGAGTTTACAATAAAAATTGAAAGTGAAAATTTATTGCCTCAAAAGTTTATGGACAGCTCATTTTTTTTTCCGTTATTGTTCAAATTTTTGAGCTGTTTTTTAATCACTTCAAAACTTCGATGAGGCCTACTCAAAATAAGAGTTTTAAGGAATTCTCTCTTTAGAGGAAGCCAGCTTCATTCAATTTGCAACTTTAGATTTTGAACTTTTGCAAATTTATGCGTATTAGCATAAACGTTTCTTAGCTAATATTACCTAGAGGTTCTCTATCGAGTTGAGGTCAAGATGTAGGGCTGACCTGTCTATAACAGTTACTTGGTTTTGTCAACTATTGCATTGTTTACATATGAATGAAGCAATTGCCTTGTTAATATATTCATTTGTCCCTACCTAGCAACTCTTCAAATGGATGTCAGTATACTTCGAAGGTATTCTGTAATCTTTGGAATGTTGATGACCTTTTAAAAAAGCAGTATCACTAATTCTATTATAAGAAAATGTTTCCTACACCATGAGTGAACTCTATCCTGCAGGAAAAGTTCATGGTTCTTTGTGAATATCGTGCCTGGAAT
The DNA here is from genome assembly GCF_947563725.1 of Argiope bruennichi. Lineage (NCBI taxonomy): Eukaryota > Metazoa > Arthropoda > Arachnida > Araneae > Araneidae > Argiope > Argiope bruennichi. Next base: position 115,671,487 of record NC_079156.1, read on the forward strand.
ATACTCAATATTCGGAGCCATTTAAATTGAACTTCTTTTTGTCAATCTCTCAATACTCAACCATTCATCTGTCCAATTCATATGATTTCAAGCCCACTGAACATAAGTATATTTATGACATTTAGTCATCTTTGGACAATGACTCATTTTGCAATGATCAAGCAATTTACTTAAACCTGCAGCCATCTATGTACTGTGGATTTTGATACTGGGAGAATTGCTTTTCTTGAAATTGACTGCACAGATGGGCTGTAGGTTCAATCTAATTTGAAACTCTCTCTCTTTTGCTATTTAGTTGTTTTCTTTGAATTGTCCAGAATGTGATTTTGTTTCGGAATTGTCACCTGTTGATAGAATTTGGTAAATATCAAACCTGCTGCTTCCAATTTTTCTTCTAATATCTACAACTTGTATTTCATGAGCTTTCAAATTATAGATTTGCTAAATGTGTTTTTTGTCTGCATTTTGAAAGGCACCTTTACAATGAATCAAAAAAGGAAAGACAGCTTTGCTTTTATATTCAGAAATTATTGTATAACAAGTACATAACTGTGGAATATGCAAATTTGGCTGTAAGTATTTAAATCAACTTTTAACACTGATTGTATATTTTTGGAACAGCATTTTTTTAAAAAAAATTATATTAAATTTACAACTACTTATAGTTCTAGCATTTTATTATTTGTATTACCATAATACATATTTGTATAATTTATTTTGTCTTTCAACCCTTTTAATTAGTTTTAAAATCCAAACGAAAATGGTTGTATATAAACTTTTGGAACATACTGTAGAACAGTTTTTGGCTGATCATAATCTTTGTCTATTTAACAATGATGAGCAAATTTATTTTCATTCATCAACACAAATTTTTTATGTATTTGATCTAGGAATATATTCTTCCTTTTTCTGCCACTTTTTTATGGCACAAATACATACACACATTGATCTAGCACAAATACATACATTGATCTAGGTATACGTAGTGTTTTTGCATAATAGTGACCCTTTTCTCTTAATATTACATGACAATAGACATCAGACATCTACAACTCCCAATTCTTCTTTATATGAATTTTATGCAGAATACTAAACTGAATTCATTTCATTAGCCAATATTATTGAGGAAATGGTTTAAAAAACATTTTTATAGACACAGCAGTTGTCCTGCTTGTTTAGGTTATGATAATAAATAATAACTGCAGCAAATGCTTCAATCTCTTAAAATTTCTTAAAAATTTAGAAAGCAATACAAAGTATGATGGGATAATGATTGCCAAGTGGCTTATGAGATCTAAAGAAAAGCTTTGCTTTGAAAATGCAAGATGTAGTAAACATGATATGCCAGCTCCATGAACACTTCACTTTCCAACAAGTAACTTTGAAACAGAGCAAGAAAAATATTTGAGAAATAGGGTTCTGATTTTACTTGAGAAACACCTGTAAGTTCTTTAAAAAAATATACCTAACTAGATGGCTTTGGCTTTCACTCCGACAAATAGTAATTGTTACAAAATTCCATTTCAAAATCATTACATTTTAATGAAAAAAAATATATATATATAAATATTCTAAACTGCTACAGATATATCATATATAAATTTTTTTTGATGGATTAAAAGATTTGTATGCATTTTGTATATTTTTTTTTCAAAAATGATATAAATAGAAATCACTTTTGATTAGTATTTCTCAAATTTGTATCAAAAGTTTGTCTCTAACAACTATTTGATTTTTTTTATTTGTGCCTTATTTAAATTAAATACAGAATATTTTCTGGATAGCTTTAGCATAAAACTTGTAAACTCATGGTATAAAACTTGTTTTCCAAACATTAAAAAAAATATTTTTATGATACATTTTATATTCAAGAACTGTCCATATGTAATAATGTTTGTGAAATTATTTGTAATGTTTAAATCACATCATTTCCAAAATATTTTATATATTATCATTTAAGTGTAATTGCATTTTCAATTTTAATATTCCTCTGTGTAGATGGTCAAATAAAATAATAATAATGACAAGTCCTTGCTTTTTAAAAGGAGGGGAGGGGAGGGGGACAAGACACAGTTTTGGCATTGGCCTTGGGTGCATTTTTATGTAGGCATGTCACTGGTAACACATCATGGAGCATTAATCATTTATTTCTACTTCACATCTATAGAGCAGTAATTTCATTGAAACTTGATTATGGGTGTTGTGCTTATGTAAGATTCAGTATTCTCCAGAATCTAGATACTATTTGTTATGCAGCTCTTGGATTGTGTTCTGAAGTGTGTGTATCTAAAATGTATTCAGCCTTCTCTACACATTAGATGGCACATAATGTCTCAAATAATATTTTAAAATCTTATCAAATCTTTATCATCCCTTTTATAATCTTAATCAAAGCTGGTTTTTACAATGCCTTCAGGCTACTATATTATCACTTTTATTCTTTGAGAGAATGTCTCTTATAGTTTCAGAACTACATCTAGAGAAAGTGCACGTAGTTTCTTGGCAGTCATTTCTGTTACCATCCTAGAAATCTGATGGTATCCAATATTCCAATTGTTTTCTACATTTTGACAAACAAAACACAGTAGATATCATTAATCAGCAAATTTTTGCTTATCATCAAAAATACTATCAGTTTAAACCAGCTTTTGCAGATAATTTTAAAAGATCGTATTTCTTATGCTTGTATTGTTTTAAATTCTGCAATAGCTGATAGAATTGTTTCATTTTTACAGTAGAAGTAACTCTTATTTTAAAAACTGTATTGTTTATTTAAAATTGTTCTACAGACAACTATGTAATATTTACACTTTGCTCTGGATTCCCTTTCATCTTCATTGCTCAACCATACTTTGCTTTTCAATATTTTAGACTTCTATGACAAAATTTCCTGTAAAGACTTAGATTATTTTATGGGAATTTTCACAAATGGAAAGTTTTAGAGATGAAAAATGTAACATAGCAGCTAGATTAGCTGCTACTTTCTTACCATCACAGATATCTTTTAGACTACAAGAAACTAAGCATCAATTTTAATTTAGATTGATTGGCCATATCTAATTCATCTACCAATATCTGCTGCAGGGGGAAGCCAACATCATTTTGTTCAATTTGTAACTATTTTATTCTGTTTTACACATTCTTGTAGAATGTTCATGATTTGCTTCTTGAGTCTAATATTTTTTCAGGTGTCTTTGCCTGATTTAGGCAAGTTGCTTTCCAAATCTCATAATGGTAAACTTTCTAGTATTATTTTTAAAAATATAGGTTTTATTTATAATCATCTAAATATTAGTTAAACTTTAAGTATTGTACAGTACCTTACCTCATCGCTTCATACTTTCATGACTTTTTGTACATTTTTAGATATATGGATTTTGTTGACATTCCTTGTGTCGTTTTTGCTATAAATTGATATAAATATTTTAATACCCTGAGTGTAGTGTAAATTAACCAAAGATGGCTTTTGTTGCATAAAACCCAAATAAACTGAAACCCATTTTGTACAATGGTATGCTGAATACCTAGTGACTGATATATTCAGTTGGTTTTGAATTTCATTATTTTTGCACATGTAGTTGCAATTAGATGGTGCTCCTCCTAACGACATATCTCTTCCTATAAGATGAGGGTCGTAGACAGGAGTTCCTTATAAGTGGGTTAGCTTATAAGGTTCTATTTGACTCCAAATTTGATGGCTTATTCTCTTGTATTTATAGAGTTATGTTCTTTGTATTTAATATATTTTCTGTAAAAATCAAATAACATTTGCTGATTAATTCAGAAAGCTTGTCTTGATATTACAAATGCTGAACTCTGTATATGTATCTAAATTGCCCGTTTTGAATAAGATTCTGTAGCATTTCAATTAATATAGCTTTTGACACTTAAAAAATTACTCAAGAGTTAATAAATGCACAATAATTTTCTGATTTCATCCTTTTAATATAACTTATTTTGTTAAAATTAGGTTGAAAATTTGAGGTTGAAATTTTATGTAAAGGTTAAATTATAAATGATTTTTAAAAAAAATGCACATTGAGACTATAGAAGCCATATAAAAATGGAATCTTTTAAACTTTTTACTGTCAACTTTTTTTAGAAGACAGCTGTTTTCATAGAATTGTCTATCTTATTTAATGAAACTTTTTTAGTGGAAGTACAGTGACTCAAAATGAAAATGATTCATGTGCGTTATAAAATTTCATTTTCATTTAATCACTCAGAAATAAGTTATAAGTAAATTCTTTTTACACAAAATAATCTACTAATTTACAGAATATAATTATATTTAAACAAAAATAAAATATCATTTCTAGTAAATTCATAATAAACCAGTAAACTAACAAAAAAAGTAAAGTTTTACAGTCAAAATGAAAATAATCCACCTAAATTGAATAACCAAAAAAATATTAAAGATAATAATAATATTTTGTGACTAGTCCTTTTGCAAGTCTATTTGGTATCTGAGGATATTTTATGCTATTCTTCAAAGATGATATTCTTTAACTGTTCCTTATTAGAAATTTGACTTTTCTGATTTTGTCTTCCTGTGCATCTCAAAAATTTTCAATTACATTTAAATCCTTAGATTGTGGAGGCGTATCAGTTACTTTCAGGCAGTGATACAGTAGCCATTCTTGAACGATTCTTGATTTCTACGTGGGATCATTGTCTTAATCAAACTAAAAAGATTGTCCAATGCTCAATGTTTTTACACTTTCCTTTAGATTATCCTTATGTATCTATGTTTTCTTATACGAAGACAAATAGTGTCAGCACAAATAGATTTTCCAAGTTATTTTTCCACTTGTCCAGTTAAATTTGGTGCTCATAATTAGGGGATTTCTTGCGAATCTGTTTAACAGTCCAGCATTCATCTGTTGTAGAAAAAGCCTTTTTGCAACTTTTTCTCACTTTATTTGCAATCCGATTTTCACGGCAAAAATGTTCAATGATATGTTGAACTGTAGAAGAACTATTATTATTTTTGCAATTTTTTTTTGTTTGCTTTTACCAAGTTTAAAATGGTGAATTACAAATTCACCTTCTTTGATAAATAATATGATGCAACATCGAATTGAATTCACTAAATAAGTATCAGCAAATGTGGAAACACAAAATATATCTTCTTAAAACACGATTATGATTTGAATGAATCGTTATTTGTGAGTGAATAGAAACAATTCAAAGGAAGCATCTGCTGCATCAATTTCATTTTGACTGCTATTTTTCTAGTTTTCTCTTATTTTATTGTTATCAAAAAAAAGAAGAAAAAAAAAAGCATCATTGTTAAACCAATACAATAATTTAAAATCTAAAAAAAAAAAAATGTTTTTTTACATAAACTTTATAACAAATTAATTTTAATAGATGAATTATTATTATTTTTTTGAAATATAATTGTTTTGGTGGATCATTTTTATTATAAGTCGCTGTATGTGTCTAATTGCAATTTTTAAGGAAATAGACGCTTGTAAATAATTAACAGGGTGCATAGCGTCATGAAGAGTGCTTAAAAAGGTGCTTAAATTTGGAAACTGTTTTTAAGCACCTTAAAAGTGCTTAATTTTCTGAAAAGGTCCTTAAAAAGTGCTTTAATTTTCTCATGAAGACGAAAAAAGTTTTTCATTCTAAGTTGAATATGACAATTTGAAATCCTAATCGTAAAGGCTCGTTTATCGGATGTATCCAAAAAGAAAACCAACAAAAGGAAAGAACTCTAGGAAGTATTCCAGATTCAAGCACATATTAAAATAACGCTTAGTGATTCATTTTTTCGCCCTTTCCGATTTAAAAAATTTTTTTTACTCCTTTTTTTTTTTTTTTTTTAATCCCCTATTGCATTGCCGTTTATTAAAATACAGGAATAGTTGTCTGGTAGAGGCTGTATGAGATGTGTACTATGCCATACTTATTGGGAATCGAATCACTTTTAATGTCAATTACACTTTTTAATGTTTTAGATGTTGAAAAATTTATTTAAGTTATGCCAGGTAAGTATATATTTAAACTTTTATGTGTTGTTAAAGAAGAATATGCGATATGGCCCAATCAACGGAAAATATGAAAATAGCACGATGAATTTGATACGCCAAAACGATATATCGGACTTGGAAAAAGCTTCTTTAAAAACATTAATATATTCGATCACCATTCTCGTTAATATCTCGTTTTTGAGCAATCACTTGAGCGACCTACTATAGGTATTCAACTGTCTACTGTATTGAATAGAAATTAATTGTGGTATGCAATTACATTAGTCAGTCACATAAAATCTAATACGATGAAAATTTTACTCAAAGCCTTAATATCTTACGCGGTATTTTTTGTATCTTCCCATCCATTTGAACATTTTTATTTGTTGAACTAATCTTGCCAAATTTGTTTTGACTAAGAAAAATCGAAACTGCTGAATCATGGTACTTAAATATTTTTAGAGAAATAAAAACAAAGTTTTTAACAATTTTTTTTCAAGTTTTAGGTTTTACCATTTTATACTGATTATTATTATTTTTTCGTTTTATAACTCCTATAGAAATCTCCCCCCACCCCCAATGAAATCATTCTTTATGTATCTTGTCCTTCGCAGCGCCCAGCATTAAAGCCATTGAAGTTAGGAGCATGAAATTTGGGAAGTTATTTTTTGGGCATTAGAAGCACACTAGGAACGGATTTCACAAACTTTTAATTCAAAGTTTAATTAAAAAATAGAATTTTAATGTGTTTTCGTCATAACTTCATAGCATATTATCGCGTAAAAATTACTTTAACACCGTTTTAAAGGTTAAAAATAATTAATGAATAAAAAAAAAGTTGTTTGGTTGAATGTAATTTTTTTCAGTAATTTCTGAGAAATTACATTTTACAATTTAGACATAGTTTATAACAAAATTTTTTATTATAATGTAATTCAAAATGATGTCGCTTCTTTGAATCACATTATTCTGCAGCTGTTAAAATTGTATTAAAAGAAGAAGAAGAAGAAGAAAAAGTGCTTTCTTTGCTTTTATTTAAACAAAAATTTTAAAGCATGTTCCTTGAATAAAATTCTTCATTTGATACGTTTACATTTTGAAGCAATGCGATATATTGTCTCGCGCTGGCTTTAAGAAACACTTTTTTAAAAAAGGGCTTCAATTGCTATTTTTACTTTCTTTATAGAAAATTTAGAGAAAATATTGCAATCGTTAAAAAATACGAACTTGTGATTTTAACGAATTTCCATATTTCATCATACTTCCTTGAATTCGAAAACACATCTTCGGAAATTGTCTGTCTGTGACAAAGATAACACAAAAACACTTTCAACTAGATAGATAGAATTTGGTCTACATTCTTAACTCCAAACTTGTAGATTTCGATGAAATTTTCATCAACATCCTTTCAGAGGAAATCTGTTTTTATGTCCAACTGTTCGAATATAAATTAGCATGATAACTTCAAAACGAAGAAAGCGAGGTAGTTAAAATTTGGTACATAGATTTAATATTTGTTATTTAAACATTGGAAGAATTTTGAGCCAAACCCAACAAGTACAAGTACAACAAGTCGGTCTGTACTTTCAGAAATATGTAAACGCGATATCAAAAATATAGTGACTGAAATACAGGATGGTTGTGATTAAAATCCCCTTATAAACAACATTCTACAACGTAAACGGATTGCAGCGACATTTGGTATATAGGCTATACACAAAATGCGTTCTTGGAATTTCAAAAAAAAAAAAAAAAAAAAGTTCCAAAATGTCTACTAAAGGGCGCTTTTTCTGGAAAAACATCAAATTTAACACAATATACGCCTAAAACGGAATACAGAAACAATATTAACAATCCAGAACAAAAATTATGAGTAATAAAATATAAAACCAGGAAAAGTTAACAGTTCTGGAAAAAAAAAAAAAAAAAAAATGTCGAGATTTGCATATTTTGCGAAGAAGAGGAAGCTTTATGCGAAACAGGATAAGAAAAGTTTGCAGTCGTTGTCATGTTTTATGGCGATGTTTCCGACTGTAATGATGACGGTATCTTGTTGCGACATTAATAATTTAAAGAACTTCGTAAATTTTCATGTGCGAAGCATCACAGCTATTAGTTATGGTTTGCTCTTGAACACACTGTCTGTCCATCTACTTGAAATTTCGCAGGTGAATAAGGGTGGTCGCATGGAGCACCTTTCCCTACATCATCCTGGACACGATTGACAACTGCTCCTCTTGTGCAAATTCGCCTTAACCTGTTCTTGTTTCAGCAAACTCAGCTGGTTTTCTCAAACAGCGAACTGTTATTTTTCCTTTACCTTTACTCAATATGGTTCGCTGACAAGGTGCGCAAAAACTAGTCAATAAATGTTAATGTTGTTTCTGTATTCCGTTTTGGTCGATTATTGTGTTAATGTTTTTCCGGAAAACGCGCCCTCTAGTGGACATTTTGGAACTAAAAGTTTTTCTCCGAAATTCCGGGAGCGCATCTCGTACATAGTCTATATACAAATTTCGTTGCAATCCGTTCACCCGTTTGCGTAGTATGTTGCTGGAAGTTTAATTATAACCACCGTGTATATCAGATTTGGTATATAATAATGTGATTATTAATTTTGAATCAAATTTTTGTTTTAATCAATTGGGAAGAATGTATCTAAAACCCAAATTCGCTTTTTGGATACTTTCAACAGCACGCCATTAATGTCAAAACACTTACTAATAATCACATGATAGAATCAGTAAAAATATTTAATTTATACCTTGTGTTAATATTCCGTAACTATTGTGCGCCACTGCCACATAAGGCGAGAAAGTTTTGGGGAAATTTTCTAGCTGATTTATTTCCGTTTTGCTTCTAAGTACATAACTTTTTTTTGTTGATTTTATGAATTTGTTTCCGTTATTTATTAAAACTATGACCTGTTAAAGCATTTTCATTTCTTCGTAAAATTATATATATATAGCGTTTCTTCTGTTTTTAAGGAAGAAGTTTTGCTTATAGGTTAAAAAGTGGGTTTTCATTAAATTTTAAAAACATTAATCGTTAAAAAAAAAAAAAAAAGACTTTTACTATACTTTAGAAATAAGAGGCAATAAGACAAATTCGTTTTTAGTCTGATCATTTGTGAACGCTTCTATTATTTTCTATCGAAAAATGATTTTAAAAATTTATTTAGAAAATGGCACTGCTCTATCATCAGTTTTATGGAAGTTTTGCCGTAGATGATAGACAAGGAATGCTATCGTTCTTAGCTTTATAAGATTGCAAATAAAATTACTTAATAGAATGAAATTGTGCAGGAAGAAATTTATTCTTTCAGTCCCAGTCATGTTGATCTTAATTGTTGTTGCTTGTATAAAAAACAAATACAAGATTTGTGTTCATGCTGAGCTTCTATATCACTATCGACATTTTCAGAAATGTTGTATTTGTCTAATATTTTATTTTAATTTTAAGAAATGTTGAAAAAGCTCACAGATCTTTATTGATATCTTGTTTTATTTGTTGATATTAGTTGACAATTTTTTAGTATTAATAGTTTTTTTTTTTTTCATTTTTATGGTAATTTCTACGCTTTTGTCAAATCCAAAAAGGCATAATTTTACAATAGCAGATGTTGTGCAATACAGAAATAAATATTAAAATTTTGAAAATAAATATTTAATATTAATGTTTCAGAAATTTTTTCAATGAAAACTATGCATTATTATAAAACAGAAGAAAAAAAAAATACTGTGCTTGGAAAATATGCAGCTTACATATTCTACTTATACAAAGGTGCTTCATTTTTGGGGCTGAAGTGCTTAAAAGTACTTAATTTTTTCTGCACTTTCTCACTACACATCCTGTAATTTGAAAGAAATATAAAAACAGTTTTACTATTGAATTTGTATGGTATTCAGGATACTTAGTCATCGCCAGAGCTGCTGTTATTGAGAGAAAGTGGAAATCAATTCAGAGCTTGGCTGAGTTCAGTTGAGTTGCTGTCTCTGTTCCTTCTGTTGTGTAATTAACGTAACTGATTTGTTTGTATGTCTTATTGTGAGTAAAAATGGTTCTATCTAAATTAGTAAAGATAAGAAAAATGTCGAAATGCCCTGTTTTTAGGAAATTTAGTGATTTACTTGAAGTTGAACTCCCTACTTATGAATTTGTTATGAAGTGCTATTGTATATTAGACAAAACTTCAAAATTGCTTCTGAGAAGGATCTTCTATAAGTGAAATATATGACACCTTAGTTTCCAAAATAGAACATATATGGCTTCTATTCCCGTTGTTTTTGGTAAAAGAATTTTACAACTGATAAAAGCTTATTATGCAAAATACAGAAATTTATTAAAGTCTAAAAGCAGAAGAGCCTCGAATAAGTTTGATTCCAGTCTCACTAAATTTAGAGAAAAAGCTAAACTTTTATTTGATAATGCTGCTTGTAAGTGTGTGAATTTTAATAATTGTACTTTTATGAAAGAAGAAAAAGTACCATTTATAGAATAAGATTCTAAACGATGAATGCTCTAACAGGAAAATGGTTATTGGATAATACTGATATAGCTACCACAAGCGCTTTGAGGAAGAAAAAAGCAAAAAAAAAAAAAAAAAAAAAAAAATGTAAAGAACTACAGAAAATAGTTAAGTTTAAGCAAGAACGGACAAAAATACTAGTATGTCAGAAGCGGTTACTGCTGACAATGATAGTGTTAAAGAACAACAGTGATCTTTACAAGAAGAGGCAAACCAACGAGATCCTTTAATATCCAAGAAGAGAGAAAACTACCAGGCCAAACTGAACGAAGAGAAAAACACTCAAATGCATATTAAATTGCCTTCTAAAGACATCTAAAGCTGAACAAAATTGTATAGTGAACCCAGTTATGGCTTTCCCCTCTTCCTTGTCACTCGGAAACAGTGGAAATAGCTGTGGTACTGGTGACTGAATCGTCTCAAAATGTCTGTTGTTCAATCGCAAAAGAAAAATACATAAGAGCAAAAATTGACTCGCATGTAATTTAATACAAAATGCCAAATTTACATATCCAAATTTAAAACAAAAAAAAAAATCCAGTTTAATGTGGCAATGAAATAGAAACAAGCACTTTACAGCTGTATAATTTAGTCTTTGAAAGGATACAGAAGTAAGAAACATAAAATTTGACATTAAAAAATATTTATTATTAATATTATATTTTGTAATTAATAATTTTTTACAATTGTAATGTTTATATATATATATATATATATATATATATATATATATATATATATATATACATATATAAACTTAAAACCATCTTTTGTAGCATTATATGTACGAAAAATACATAAAAAATATTTTATCGAAGTTTATATATTTTTTCAATATTTTTACAATTTTAAGCTCTTTGCTGTCCCTTAAGACATTGTAGTATTGTAATCATTAAAAAAACTTTTTTTTTGAACCTAATAGGCAACTTTCCCCTCTATTATCAAATTAAAATTTAAAAAAAATTAAGGCCATTTTTGCTTTACCCTAATGTCCATGCTATATTCTTTTTCTCTTTTTATATTTCTGGCAGATAACTGTCAGACCTATTTATTTACCATTATTTTTTGTCTGTTTCAGGGAAATGAGTAAAACTCATGAACTGATCCAATTGCTGAGAAGTTTGAAAACTGCAAAATTTGTCCCACGCTCTGAGTTTCTGAAGACAATTTGTCTGGTAGACAGTGTTTTAGAGACTCTGTTCAAAATTGAAATCACAAAAACTGAACTGAGTACAAGTGACAGAAATGTAATCGGTCCGTTGATTGCAGACTTGTTAAACGCTATTGGTGCATGGGTGTCGTTCAGTGTCGATCAGATTGATGAAGCTCATTTAGAGGATTTTAAAATAAAAAGATCTGGACTAGAATTTCTTTTAGAGAGATATCAAGAGCTACCAGATGGTAAAGAAAACTATCTGAAGGATGCCTTTGAAACCTTCAAAGTCACAGAGGATATAGAAGGTTGGGATGAACAGTTCAAAAATGTGAGCAGTTCGTATGATCCTAATGTCATTTATACTACACCTGATGAACGAATCCTTAATGATAAAGAAACAGAACAATTGCCATCAAGCCACTGGTGGTGGCAATATTAGAATGTGATTCAAAATCCAAAGACATAAAAATAGGAACTAATCATTCAAAAGTCGATAAATCAAAAATCAAATGAACTTTTAATAGTTCTAACTATTTGCAAAATGTCAATAAAGTTTGCAGATTTTCATGAATATTGAATCCTTACTTCTTAGTATTAGAGTCAATATTAAAGTCTGTTATACATTTTTCTTGTGACTGAGAATTTGGATCACGATAATCATGTTGGACTGGGATGCATCAGATATTAAAACCTGGAAGGAAGAAGCATGGATGCTGCAACAAGATATATTCCTTCATTTGGGTGATAAAGAATGGGATGCATGGGACATATCAGACACTGTTATTCTTTATCGTAAAATTGGATATGGTTTGTACTCCCTTCCAGAAAATACTCCTGAAGAAAATAATCCAACAGGCTATAATGAAGAACAAATTCATAAAATAAAATGTGTAGCTGATTTCATTTTGAAAAATGCTAAAAACGATAAGATGATTAATTTTGCCTGTATTTTTGTTTTTGTGAAAATTTATGAGGAACGTTATTTTACTCCTGTGTTTAAAGTCAAAGGAAAACAGAACCAAACCATATTTGTTGATTCAGATTGTCGAATTTATAAAAACTGGCAAGATTATCTGAATTCGAACCATTTACCCAAATGCTTGTATTGCTATCCCCGTGATGGTTTATATCAAGGAGATATGAACAAAGTTTTAGTTGACTTTCGTACATCTCCTATATGCAGTCTAAAGAATGATAGCACATTGACAATGGAGAATTTTTCTCCAACTTCAATGATGCCAGCTTCTTTATTTACTCTACCAATAGCTATTTCAAACCTAACTGAGGTGCAGACAACTTCAGCAAATACTGAAGTGTATCTTGTTACTCAGCAAAATGTAAATATAGGAAATAGTCAAAGTAGAAACCCCAAGGAATCAAAAGCAAGTACAAATTGGCTTGAATTTCTAGGCTGTGCTTTAAGCATTGCCCAAAATTGTTTGGGTACAAATATTGCGCGATCAACTGCAGCTGGCAATGTACCAACTAAAGTAATGAGACTTGCACATGATGTTGTCACTGTTGGTAGTTTGACTGTGAATGGTCTGGTAACTTTGAATAATTTAATTTCGCTAGTTGATAAAGCATCTAAAGGTTCCCTGACATCTCTCGATACCTTCCGTTTTTCGGCATCTCTCCTCTTCTTTTCAAATAGTCTTTTACATGCAGATACAGCTGAAGAACTCATAGAGACCATCCAACAACATGTTCTAAACCAACATTGTGAAGATCTAACAGCACAACAGATTGAGGAACTTTTTAGACTGTTGGAAGTTATTGGAAATACAGAAATGCATAAAAATGCCAATAGGATCAAAGCGCTTAAGCATATTCCTGATAAACAAGCTTTTTTTGAAAGTTTAGTGAACTTGAGGAGTGATCTTGAAGATCACGAGGTAAAGTTTTCATTTAAAGAACTCGGTCTTATTAATATCAATAATGAGCTTCACATTGCTCCCACTAAACTTCTTCAAATCTCAGAAGCTGATCGGCAAATGATTCTGGAGGCTACACAAAAATTAAAGGATTCCACTGAGAAAGATACTGTATATTGGAAAAAAATTGAAAAGACATTACAAAATAATCGCATTAAAATGGAATTCCAGAGGCGCATAGCTATTCAACAGTTAAAACTAGCATTCAATACACATAGTCTTAATACAGTAAAAATTGGAAATGAACAGATTTTTAAGGACATGACACCATATGAACTGGACAGGCTTGCTACAGTGATGATGACATCTGGTAAAAATTATGATCCTAAAATTTTGAAAATTGTGAATGAATTTGCTAAGAGGCGTTGCTGTAAGACTGTCTATGATTATTGTAATTATTTGGAAATTACTGTAAAATATCTGGAGGAATTGAAAAATAAAAAAGAAGGCGATTACCAGGAAGCTTTGGCTGATGCTCAGAGTAAGGGAAACGTTAATACTAATACATTTAATCGTAACTATGGAATTGAGGGGAAAAGAGCAGTTCATTTCAGAAATCAAGTCTACAACGATTTTGATGCTAATTGGGAGGAGAGTTTCAAAGATTTAGATAAGCTGTATGCTAAGTTGGAAAATAGGGTTCTACCATTGAATGAAAACATAGAACCTAAGTTTGCTCTCAATAGCTCTGCTATTTATCATTATTATAAGCACTCTAAATTTAATTCTAAGGATTTGACTGCAGAGGAATACTTTAACATTGCTTCAGAGTTAGTAAATGAACCTATAAATCAACGTTCAGCTCAGCTGAATCAGCAGGGAAATCGAACTATGATTGTCCTTACTAACCCTATCAATGGTGGTAAAGGAATTGTGGTTGAAGCATTAGGAGATGGTTCACGATATATGGTCACTTTTTTTTATGATGAAAAAGTTATACAACAAGCACAAAGTGGTAACACAAAAGAATAATATACAACTACCATAAAATTTTAACTCTTAGCGCTCTGAAAAGTAATTCGATGCATAAATATTTGCTAAATAAGAGGACTTCTTTATTGCTCCAAAGAATTAATATATATAAATTTTTTTAAGGTGAATTTTTCCGGAAAATTAATATACATATTTTTACCACTCTTAAGTATTATTACCAGTAAAAATTTAAGAAAATAATTAAATAAAACAACAAAATGATGCACTGCCTTGAATGGTGCCTGAGAGGAGACATCCGAGTGCTAAGGGTTAATAGTTTGGTTTTGGATAGAATTATATTTCATGCTTGCAATGGACCTTTTTGTATATTTTTGTCTCCCTCTCTCTTTATATATATATATGCAAAATATTTTTTGAGAAAGCAGACATGGAGTTCTTTAACAATTTTTATTTGCGACGATTTAATAAAATAATTCAGTTTTTATCTGTTGTCAAGATTTCTTTTTAAAAACCATGATAAGTGCATTACAGAGAATTGAATAGAAAAGTTGGAGAAAAAGGGCTATGAAAAAGTATTCTGTATGTATGTATATAGTTTTAGAAAAGAATTTGCCGACATTGTATTTTTGTTCAGTGGGAATAATAACAGTCTGCATAATTCAGAAATTTCAAGTTACAGTGAAACCCGAGTTTCAGTGATTACAAAATTATTTTCAGAACTCAGATTTATTTGAAATTATATAACTGTAAAAAAAAATTCCAGTTTTTATTTATATATAAGAAATATGTTTTGGTAATGAGTCAATTTTTGAAGTGATTTATTAAATTTTTCAAGTTTTATGTAAATTCTGAATATTGTTTATTTTATAATTTATTTCTTTACAAATATTATTTAAAATATTCTTATTTTAAGGTTTAGACCAGGGTTATTTAATTTTTTTTTTTTGAGTAACTAGGATTGAGTATTGACCTATAGCTAGATTTCAACAATTAGATTGTGAAATCCTTCTCATCAGCACACATGATCACTGGACATTTTTTCCAATCCATAATAAGCAATTGGAGATTGATTATATGTTGTTCTTGAACCTGATTTGTTTTAATTTATTAACATCACATTTATATTTCATTTTGATAAATATATATTATAATATGAATTTTTAAAAAAATAAGAAGGATATCAATTAACCAAATTTCATTTTATTGGAAATTTTCTAAATAATGTAAGAAAACTTAACTGCTTAAGATAAAAGTTAAAGTGAGTACAAATAATGACCATTTGAGAGAAGAAAAAAAAAAAGTACATGCATGCTTGCCAGCTAACTAATAGTCTGTTCGATTCTGAACTATAAATTTTTAAAATTAAAAGGTAGAAAAAAGGAATTAATTTTAAAAGCCTAGATTAAGCAGTATGGCAACTTCTCCACTATAAGACTGCTGCAGAAGCAGAAATCTGTGGTGGCAAACTCTATAAAGATGAAAAAAATTCTAAATATTTTAAAATTTGAATATTTGGTTATTAATGCTTAGTAATAAAGTAAATATTTAGTGTGCAAAAGTATATTAAAAATATTTCCAAATGAAATTTACAAACCAACATGGATGCTATGAAATCAAAATAAATTTCTGTAACAGTTCGGCAATTGCTAACAAAATTCGTATAGTATAATTAAACTTGGATTTTAAGAGGTTAAAAATTGATAATTATCGTTAGAATGCATTGAAAAACTGACTCAAACTTGTAAAACTGTTTGGAATGTATTTTTTAAAAACAGTAAAAGGTGAAGATTTTTAAAGATTCTGTATGCATACAAAAACATGTTAAATATTAACAATAAACAAATATACGTGCATTTGGAAATTTATTAAATAAGTAATAATTTATAAATTTATTAAAATCTATTAACCAAGTGGGTGCTTGTTTCAAATAAGAGAATGATATTTGTTAATGCATTCTGTTTAGATAACTTTTTTTATGTGTATTAGAATATCAGTAACAAATTATTACATAGCTTATTTTTGAAAATATATGTTCAGTGGGCAGAAATCGTCGACACATTTGTCCAAAAATTACATTATGGACATTATTTTTTCTAAATAGAGAGTATATTCTAAGCAAATCAAAGTAGTCTAATATATGTCAATACCACTTTTAATAAATCTTGCCATTTGGTTTCCTTTGTATGGCATTATAGAAGATTGTGTAGAAATCAGTCTTTTAAGGAGAAATAATTTTGAATGGATTGATTTTTTATAAAAGGATGCAAATAATAATGGCGAGTACTTAGAATAATAAAGCATACTTAAATAAAATAAAGCATAGTTTAGAAATGTATATAGTTTGTGTGGAATGATTTTTCTGAAAAATCTGGTGTATTAAAATCAAAAATTACTTCAGAATGCTTAATAATCTGATGTTGGCTAGAAAAATGGATATTAATATTAGAATTAATTATTTAAGACAATTCTTTGACCACAGGAGTACTGGATTAAATTTTTTTTGTCATCAAAATGAGCATCATATTTTATTTTTGTAATGACGATTTATAAATTTATAATGATTGCAAAAGTTAAAGAACAAATATGCTGGAAGATATTTAGTTATTAAATGAGAGGAATTTAAATTACATTCAGGAACTTGTTCCATTTGTTTTGACTACAAAATTAAATTTAAGAAAAATTTACATTTAAGCCAAGATATTTTTTGCAAAATTGATTGGCATGTTCAACTTTACAATTAGTGGGTGGTAAGCTAAATTTAAAGATTTTTGTCATTGCAGTTTCTTAAAGACTACTTTTCTTTATCTGTAAAATGTAAGTGCAGCATTTCTGTCTTATGATTTTTCAGTTACTTGAATTTGGAAAAATTATTTTAAAATACTAAGAGAACTTTCAGAAGTTCACTTTTGATGAAAAAGCCAAAACATGCTTTTCTGTGTTGGAAATTCCAAATTTAGTAAATTACATTATAGTTGCAAAACAATTTTTTTTTTATATTGATAAATTTGTTCTCATTGAATGTACCTAGTTTTTTTTTTAACAAAAAATACTATAATCAAATAAATTAATGCAACCCCCCCCACAAACATTAAATAAAAAAATTTTACATTAAATTTGAGTTTAAATGGGTATTGACTCATTACTAGAACTACCTGTGTGCCAGTTTCATGGCTACAGATATGATAAATTTTTATACATTGGAGACTCGTACATTGAATACAATTGAAACTAGCACATTGAATACATATGAGACTAGCACATTGAATACAGTGGAGACTTGCACACTAGAACTCCCTTTTTTATTATGCTCTAGTACACGAGTATAGTACATTATAGTTAGTATCACCAGCAGAAATGCCTTCAGATGATTTACTTGTTAGATGTATTTGATACGACAAACTAAATCTATTTTGCCATCTTTCTTATTAAATGGGCATTCCGATAGCATTTCTATCAATATGTCAGATGGCATTAGCATAAGATTTAATATAAGAGATTTTAACCAAAACCATTTATTGTTATTCCAGTTTTGTGCATATTATTGTTAATCTATGTAATCCAAGTTATTACAAATAAACTTAGATAACTTACACAAATATTAACAGCTCTTTCTTTTTTTTAAACATATTAATAGCCTTTTTTGTATAGCAACATAATATTGTTTTTGTTGATTAAATCTACTTATTAATACATTCCTAATTCTTTATATATTCTCAGGTTCTTAATCACTGTTCCATAACTTATCATTCTGGACTTATTTTCTTCTATGTTTTAGATGTATCTTGCTCTCTTCATATTCATGCTTCTTGTTGATTGTTCTTTTTGTCTTGCATTCTGTATTCAGACTCATTTTTCAATTTGTTGCCATTATCATTGCTATTTGATTATTGGTTCCATCTTTGCTCTTTTCGTATTATCTTAATATGTTTGGTTATATTATTTTCATGTGAGAACATGATATTGTTTTGGCTTGAGGTTTTTGAAGCCTCAAAATGCGCAGATAATAAATTGGCAATTTATTTATTGGCGAAAATATTACAGCACAAAATTGATTTTTACATCATATTGAAGTTTAAAAAATAATCGTTTCAATGATACTAATGTTTTGATCTATAAATTAAATTTCTATTTTTAATGAATTTTTAAAAATATAATTAAATCATATTTTTCAACAATTAATTTCACTGAATAAAAATAAAATTTAATCTGCACGAGCATCGCAAAAAATTAGCTTTTATTAACTTGTTGCCATCACATTTACAAAAACTCTGATTAAAAAATAAATTAATTACTACTGCAAATTAAATCTAGGAAAATGTAATTTTCAGCACGTGATTGTATGAAATGAAATAAATAGAAAATGTGATAATTTGATAGAAATGTGATAACAAATGGGCGATTTTTCGCTTTTGAGGCATCAATTTTTCGCTTTTAGGGTTATTAGAAAATAATGCAGAAGGTTGTCACATTTGGTGATTTATCGCCAACTAAAGTTACAACTTGATTTCCAAATTATTCATTCTCTGAATTCTTACGAATTGCCTTAATTAATTTAAGTCATTAACCAGTTTAAACCGGTTTGAAACATGATGCCAATGCGTCGATATTTAGAAAAACGATGTTTTTTTCCTCATCTTAAAATCGGTCGAGCTGCAAAACTTTGTTTGCCAGTTAGAAGAATTGAAAATGAAAGTTTAAAAAAATTATTAAATATATGTATATACCGAGAGAGAGAGAGGGATAGCGACCGATAGAGAAGTCTCGTGATTGTTTCAAACCGGTTTAAACTGGTTAATGACTAATTAATTAAGGCAAATAATGACTTAAAAAATAATGTTCTCACATGATAACTTGAAATTTGCGATCGTAGATTTCATTTTTTTTTTTTTTTTTTTTTTTTTTAATTTTGAATTGGGTATTCTACAGCTGATCCTTTCCCTTTTTATCTTACTCTTATTTTGTTGGTATTTGCTCAAAGCTTGTTGTCGTTTTGTAGTTAAAATGTGTTTTTGAATTTCTGTTAAAATATTTCTTGTTTTCTCTCAAAAATACTTTGAATTAGACATCAAATTTGATATATTCCCTTTACACCAAATTTATAGTACCAAATTTTGAACGAATGCCACAGATTTGGCATCTAAAATGTAGATTCCTGTCAGATTTTTTTATCAAATTCATTATTGTTTGATCGTCTGTATTTATGCATATATGCAAATGATAGCTCAAAAATGCAAGGACTTAGTTAAATGAAATTTGGTACACAGTTTTAGCACCTAAAAGACAAATTTATATTATATTTTGAGGGAAACCCATCTTAGGTTTGATTGTGTATCAATCTGGACATTCTCAACTCAAATTATATATATAATATAACGCAATGACTTAGGTAAATGAAATGTGGTGTATGATTTTGTTCTTAAAATTGTAGTTTCGTGTCTAGGGAAAGCAACATATTGGTTTCCTTATTATGTCATCTTCGAACTATGTATTAGGGTGGCCCAAAAGTTTCTTTCTTATCGCGCTATGAATGCCCTTATTTGGCTCTGCTTGTGCAAACATCCAGGTTTATCTATTAGCTGTCATCGGTTTCAGTCATCCCAGAGCTCTAAACTGTCGCAAAGCCGGGACTACACCCCCAAAAAAGTTCTTTTCTCCCTTTGGTGGAATTGAATTGATGTAATTTTCTACCATCTCCTTCCTCAAGTTGAAACAATAAATTCTATGAATACTGTCATCAGTTGAAAGCTGTCATAGCAAAAAAACCCCGGCCAGAATTGAACCGATGAGGCGTTGTTTTTCATCATGTCAACTCGAGACCACATATTGCATTACTCTTAAGAGAAAAGTTCTTAAGGTTTGATTGGGGTGTTTAACTGCATCCTATATACTCTCCAGATTTCTCTCCATCTGATTATTACTTCTTTCTGTCCTAGAAAAAAATCTCTTCACGATAAGCGCTTTAAATCTATCAGCGAAATAAAAGCGCACCTCGAGGATTATTTCTTGTCAAAAACATAACAGTTTTGGGAAGAAGGCATAATGAGGCTTCCTGAGAGATGGAATAAGATAATAGAGTAAAAGGTTCCTTATATAACAAAATAAATAATATCTTAAAGAGTAATATTATGTGTTTCATATTAGAAATAAAAGACACTTATGGGACGCTCTAACAAATAATCGTAGTGTAATTTTTCTATTCATCTAACTTTCTTAGTATTTATATTACTTTCGCGGTAATGTGACTTTTCTTTTTTCGCAATGTGAACAATAATCGAAGATAACACCACAATTCAATATTTGATGAAACAATGAAAGTTTGAATCTCATGCAAACATTGTGAATTATTGTTACTAATTAGGCAAATAAATAAATAAAGATTGCCGAAGTTTAGAAAAATTTTGTATGATTATAAGTTATTATTTTTAGAATGATTATTTTTAAAAAATCTTACGATAATGGAGAAATATTATTTTCTTCTGTAGCCGCTCTTGTAATACTAACCATGATTGACTGATGTCGTCGGAGACAGTGCCCTCTAATGCCTGGTAGCCAAAGTCGGCCTTTATAAAAGTGCCTAGGTGTGAAAAACCATTCGAATTCCACAATTTTTTGTAAAATGAAAAAAAAAAAATTACAAACATGAATATATTACTATTGTGTGTTTATTTATTACGTGATATATATATATTTTGCTATTTATTATTATTATTTTTTTTTTTTGATGCTTAGTATAGCAAGTGCATTTAAGCTCGCATGCCAGACCAAAGATAATTCTTTGTTAGTTTTAATTTTCTGAAAAAGGGCTAAGTATTAGCTATGGTAACTGGCAGCGTAAAGAAAAAATTTAATAATGTTAATACTTTTAGAAATAATTCATTATAATTTAGTAGGTATTGCAATATGTCTTGTGTTCTATTTACATCCCTTTCATTCAAAATCTAACCCCATAGCAAACCAATTTCTTGGTTTCATCTATATCTAAAACTTCACAAAGTTTATGGAGCATCTTTCAAATTCATGTTTTTCTGTTTCAAAGTTTTTATATCAATGATTAATTTGAAATACTTTTAAATCTATCTTCTATCTCTATAATAACATTATCAATTACAGTGTTAGAAAAATAGCTTTGAAATTATTCTACCGGGTTTTCTGTAACTTCGGGATAGCTCGGAATATAATTTTTACTTTTTCGATTTTTTTTTTTTTTTTTTTTTTTTTTTTTTTTTGGAAAATGTTCCGAAATATTCAAATTATGTTTTATCACTTTTGCTACAATAAGGAAAAAAAAAAAGTTACATTTTGGGTTTTTAGGTTTAATTTTATTGATTAAATTAAAAGCGAAGTCAAGAGCAATTGTTTTTGCTTGAAATAGTTTATTGATAGTGTTAATTTTGGACAATATTGCATACCCTTTTAATAAGCATAAAATAAATGGTATTTCTTATATTGAATCAAATTGACTTTTAGTTTCGGATACCGTTGTATTTTCATTATTTGCGTCAAAAAATTCTTCTAGGGCATTGCAAATTTTTCCAACTGTGTATACATTGCTTTAACCGAATCTATATTTTGGTCCGTAAAGAATGCCGCATAATTGTTTAAGAGTAATGTTTAAATGCTTTTGTAGAATTTCCCATCTTTTTATGTACGCAAAAAATAAATAATATAAACTTTGCAATATCAAAAAATAAAAACATATTTTTGCAATATATACTTCTTGAAGCAGTATCACAAATCAGTTAATTAAAAGAGTATGATAGGCCAGGCACACGCATAAATTGTATGAGGATTTAGAGCAATTATTCTAGATTGTACTCCTTTATATTTCCATTTCATGTTGCTACCTTTGTCGTACGCCTGTCCTCTACAATTCATATCTAAATCTAGCTCATTTAATCCTTTCAATATTTTTGCTAGTTCTCCAGTCACATCAGTTATTTTAATAAACCCTATAAATGACTGATTCCTAGTTATTTTTTTTTTTTTCAAAATTTACATACTTAACAATGGCTGGCTGAAGTTTGATCCTTATGGGAAATATCAGGAGTATAATCCTGAAGTACTTCATTTTTGTTAAGTACTTCATATCATAACGCAGGAATCATTTTATTCTTGTGATCTATATGCTAAATGATGCACAGTTCTATTTTTCGAACTTTTTTATGCCGTTTATATGATCCATTAGCACAGAGTCGTATTTACTAAATAATATAATTAAACTTAAAAAAAATTTTCGTTATTAGGATTTCCTATTATTTTCATTGGTTCCACGAAGTGGAAGATTAATGCATGATAAAAATAGAACCACATCTCTAATTCTTTAAAATAGTCATTTAAGTCGTTCCGTTTCTTTATTTATATTAACTTGATTTTTTTATAAATATAAGCCATTAAAAGAATTAAAGTGACAAATAAATCGCACATGATCTTTAGTTACAGTTGACAGCTTTCTCCAGTTATTATAGCCACCTAAAAATCGTGTAGATTGTTAATTTTCTAATCTCTTGGAAAACAGTGTACAACAAAATCAAAATACCGAGTCTTTGGTTTTTAACCCTTTCTAGGGCCGTGGGAAGTATGCTTCCCACCAAATTTATCAATCTTCGTATGAATTTATGTAGGTTGGCATAAGTTCTGACAAATTTTTTTTAGAAAGACAGAAACTTTGATGCTTTAGTTCTTTATTTTACACAAAATGTTGTGTATTGATTTGATAATTATTAATTAACCAAATTAATTAATTAATCAAATTAAATTTATCTAATAAGCTAAATGAATCCCTTTTCTTATTCTAATTTCAAGCCTCAAATTATTTTAACATAATATGACTAGAAAAAAAAATGGCCCTTTAAAGGGTTAAATAAATTAACCAGCTGCGAAGTTGGGTTTCACTATTTGGCTTTTTTTAAAAGTAATACATAGTGGAAAATGATCTAACTTTAGTATTCTTAGTAAAGACTCCTTTTTGTTATACTGGTCAGATTTTAACACAAAACATTCCAAATTTATCAGTTATAATACTTGGTCATGAATCTGGAGCACTTATATTCATTTGATCATATTTGTTGTAGCCATTTTCGTCGTTATTTTCTGATTTGATCATATTTGTATAAACATACGGTTCTTCAAAAAATTGCACAGGTTTTATATTTTCATTGCAAGATTGTGTATTTTGTGCTGAACTTTTTCTCTCCTATTGGAGCTACTATTGTAACTTCTGTAGTCGAAACAATTTCATTGTCAGAATTACTTCATAGACAAGAAAACAAATCTACTTGCGACTTCTTGAAATTTAGCTTTCCTTTTTTCTTTTCTACTTTTTTTTTTTTTTTTTTTGACACCCAGGGGGATATTTTTTTGGCATGGACATGTTTAAATCTAACAATATTAAATATTTCGTGGTATGAATTATCAAAATACTATATGCAATCTAACCGAGTATGTGAGGTAAATGATCATAAATCTGCTTACCTTATGTTTATAATATGTTGCACATTTGTAGACTGTAATATATCTGTAAATTTCGTATATTTCCAAACCCGTCGATTGTTCCAGTTAAATTTCTTCCCCTCTTTTTTCCATGTTGCTATAATTGTTCGAAATATTATTTTAGTCCTAGATCAAATTTGGGACAAATTTTGTGCTGCATGCTTTGAACCATGCTCTTATATATATTAAAATTATTCCAAAATTTTACATATAAATTGTTTCTGTGTAACGTAACCTGTAAATAATAAATTCCAAAGTAAATATTTGCGGCATAAATATTGTGTGTTCGGCAGCTCTAGGTCCAATTGTCTGGCTTACAGAACGCCAACACACGCACATTTGTCACTATTAATAGCAGTATCTTACAGCGTTTTATAAAATCCCATCAGTTCCAAAGCAGAATAGGCGCTTCAGTAGGAAAATGCAATAAATAGAATATGTATGTGTAATGGGAAAAAATAAATTTGCGATATCTGAGGATATTGATAGTTATTAAAATAAAGACACCTGTAAATAAGAGTGCCATTTAAGAATGCACTTTGTAAGCATTAAAATATAATCCTAACAGCTAGTTTTATTTTATATAAAAAAAATATATATATGCCATGACAGTATGAGGTAGCTTTAGTAAAGTTGTATTCGTCTTGGATTTTTGTCAAAAGCGTAAAATACCATACGCCTGACAGACTTTCAAAGAGGCCTTATTATAGGAGCCTATCTAGCCGCAACATCCCAGCTTTTAGACGTTTCTAGATGTATAGGATTTAAAGTGATGGCAGCGTGGCAATGCAATCTCGGCAAAGCAAAATAATGGACAGAAAGAGAAGCTGAATGACAGAATTCGGCGGATATTGAAGCGTATTGTAACGTCTAAAAAGGAAACAGTAGAAGCCAAATTAACTGCTGAGCTCAATCAGCACCTTGATTCTCTAGTGTCAATAATTACATTTAGTAGTCACTTTCATAAACATAATATTTATGACAGAGCAGAAATTCCCAAACCACTTGTCACACATGCTAATGCCACACGTTGTGTATAGTGGTGCCATGCCTACAGTTTTTTCTATTATCAAACCTAATCGATTGATACATGAAAATGAGTTAAGTTGGGTTCACACGAGGCCATCTATTGCGCACAATGGGAAGTCACGCCTACTAGGAACATCACGCGACCCCCTACAGGACAGTGGCAAATGATCGTCTCATCGGGACAACTATTTGGTATTGTCCCATTGCAGTCTTCAAAGAAATTTCGAAAAATTGTTTTCTTCAAAGCAATTTTTCGAAATTCTAATTCAAGATTCCACTTATCTGGAAATATTATTATGCACAACTACTGGATACACCATTTTAAAATTCAAGAAATCACTATTTCGATAATATAGATTGTTGTGCAATTTTTCTCCGCATTTAATAATTAAAAAAAATATCTCTAGATGTGATTTGCTATTGTTTTTTACATTCTTGAAATTGAAAACAAACCTACTTCATTGTTCTATTTGGAAATTAACCGGTTAACTGCGGAAAAGTCCCACTAGGCCATTCTTTTTAAAGTCAAGCGAAGACGCATATACGCATTGAATGCAATACAAATAGTTGTATATTAAATTTTGAAAAAAAAAATCGTTATAAAGTGAATAAAATTTCATTTTTTATTAGATAAAAAATTACAAATCGGCCGCGCCGAATGACCTGTATACACGTCAATCCAATTGATTGATGAACTAGTTGAGATTCTGAAATTACATTGCACTCCCGAGTATCCTATTCGCTACTATCCGTCTTAGTTTCCTTTTATCGTAATTAAATAAGGAAGGCAAGGCCTTCCAACCTTGCCAAGGTATTGGAAGCGGGCGTCTGCTATGATCTCTTCTATATGTTGTGGGTAAAATACAAGTTGGGACAGGAAAAGAGCAGCGTGTTGCTCGTTGTTCATTGTTTCATCAGTGTAACGGACCTCAATTTTTGCTGCTGCTCCTGATTATAATTGCTCAGCATCTACAGAATTCGTAATAAATTCTTGAAATCTGGAGTGCAGTATGCCAGTGCCACTTTTCTTACTCGACACGTTACCTGCAGCTGCTTCAGTGATTCAAGGGGCCGCGACTGTGTTTACATACTATGCGGCTTCAGATAAATGGAGGGCTTAGCATTCAATAAGTGTGGAAATACGTATTGTAACAGTCAGTTTTGGTATAAAAACTTTGTCTTCTGGTACTGGTGCGCAAAGAAATGAGTTCATAAAACCCCAGACTTTTAAAATTAAATCCAGTCACCTCCGTTACTATAGAACTAGAATTCCTGCCTATCCGGTTTTTTGTTATCCGGCCTGACCTTTCGCCATATTAGGCCGGATGCTCTGAAGTGTACTACTGTATATATATATATAATATACGATTCGTGATTATAAATATTTAAGCAAATATTAAAATTTGTATTAGTTTACAATATTAACGGTTTATTTCATTTGAATAACGAAAGAGTATAATATGCCTGTTTGTGTTTGCTTTGTCTGATTTTTTTTTTTTTTTTTTTTTTTACCAATATTAAGAACTATACATGATAATTTCTAAACATTGTTTCGCGAATGATTTGCAAAGGAAAATCCACGGATCGTTCTTAAAAGAATTCTAACATCTCGACACATTGTTTTAGTGGGTTTTACAAAGAGAAATGCATCAGTTTATTTAAATTTAAATATTTGGGAATTAAAAATATGTTTGTTGTAAACCAAAATTAAGATTTTTTTTAATGAAACACAAAGGATAACTCAGAATTTAATTTTTAAAATGTTTAAATTTTGAAATGTTGAGAAATTAAAGAATGTAGAAATCCTATTCAAAAGCATATTTTAAAAAAATAATAAGAATTATTTTTTAAAATCAAATTTGAGTCAGTAGTTATTAATATAAAATTTAAACTGATTGTTTTGAATTTTAGTATCAAATCGATGACAGCAAGCTTTCACAAGAATATTTGAATTACGTTGCTATTAAAAAAACAAAACAAAACAAACCTTGCATTAGCATTTTTACTGAATCTATTGTGTCATCCTTGGCGAGTGAAACAAAAAGTGGACACAAAACTACACTTATAGTCACAAAACCTCCCACCAAATTTGATATATATATATAAATCAATTCGTTTACATGTTTCTAAAAGGATTTTACATTAATCTTGTTTATCAAATGCTATAAGATTTGTTTATATTACAGCAATTTTCTGCCTTAACACAAGTGATATTACACTTTTCTTAGCAACACAAATTTATTATATCTTACTGATTAAAGTATTATTATTTGCACATATACAATTACATTCCGATTTAAATTTAAACTCATTTCTCTCCTACGAACACTCTTACCGATATCAGCCACACACTCCCGCGCAACTGTTCCTCTCTCTTCACTTCATCTTCTTTCAGTCATACGGCCGGAACTGCTACGTGGAGGTTAGAGGCATGACATTTATTAATAAAAAAAATCTTTTTAGGATTTGATTGTGAATATCAGATAATAAATTAGTGTGCTGAATTTAATTATTTGAATTCAGGGAATTTCGAGATAAGTGAACATATCAAGGTATTAAAAAGACTTCACTTTTGTTTCTAGGAAGTATTTATGTTAGTTTTGAGAAATAAGAGGAAAGAAAAGGTATTATTTTCTTAAATGCAATTAATTTATCCTATGATTTACCACCTCCTGATAGTGGCGCTCAGAGCACTTACTCTGCTTGTCCCCATTCTAGTTACACCACTGCATAGAGGTGGATCTGTCATGATATAGACAGCTGTGTCCTGATTTTTCAGCTGATTCAATTATAGCCCTGAAAGGAAGGATCACTAGGGAAAAATATAGAGAAGTTTTAGCAGCTCAGGTCCATCCTTTGTTGCAAACTTTGTTTCCTGCAGAAGACGAAATTTTCCAGGATGATAATGCTCCTATTTATGCAAAGGAACTTGCCCAATTGTGGTTTGATGAATGCGAAAACGATGTAAAAATTTCCTTTGATCTTGCACAATTCCTCCATCTCAGTATAATCGAACCGTTATGGTCTGTTTTAGAGAGTTTATTTATTTGCGGTGTTACCATTATTTTGATAACCATCTGTAGACACGTTATTCTAGAATAAGGACCGTATTGGAAATTCAAAATGTCATTTGTTGGGGGGAAGGGAGGGGTATTTAAACATCTAGTCCGAAAAATCAATGTATGATCAGGCTTTGAGTTTGCTTCATCTTTCTTTATAGTATTTTCATTTCATTTCATTTCTTTATAGTATTTCTTTTTATTTCTTACTAGATCAACTATAACGTGCACAGGAAAAGCAGACTTATTATCGTCACAATGCACGTATGTATAAACGTTATAATTTTGTAAAATATTTTTTAAATTAATTTACATTTAAAGAAATAAGTGTATAGGAAACTTATATAACGGGAAAGATAATTTTTAAATTTTAAAATGATTCATAAATGGTTTTTGTGTAATATTATACTTTAAATCCAATGAATAAAATGTTCACATTTGGATTAATTTTGAATGAAAATTTAACAGAAATTTTAAATAAGTTTTTTTCAGGGATGATCCGGAATTTTGGAGCTTTTTGTTTTCATAATCCGAAATTTCTTTTTTGTTCTATCCGAAATTTCTATTTTGTTCTATCCGAAATTTCTATTTTGTTCCATCCGAAATTTCTATTTTGTTCTATCCAAAATTTCTATTCCAACTTGTATAAAATAATCCGTATTTCATTTAGTTACTAAAAAATGAAATTGATTTCAGTGGTTATTTACTGATGAAGTTGGTGTAATTACTGATATCATTGTCTGCATTCCAAATTTTTTTTCCGTCTTCAACTTCTTTTAATATATTGTAATAATAATAATAAACGTTCCGAGAATTAATCTGACATTCAGCCGTAAATCTGGTTACTTGATTGAATGTCTTAACAATCAGTAGTATTTTGCGTTTGTTCACACGTATGATACTGACTAATAGCTAATTTTATTGTTAATAGAATGTTATGTATTAATTTTGCTAAGTCAATTTGTTTTCTAAAAATTTTCCTACTATTAAATTAAAACTCAATTACCTTGGCGTATATGATATGACTTAAGCCATTCTGAGCCACAAATTTCATTAAAAATTTAAATTTTCAGAATATGTTCTTCCTGTTATTCGACGAAGATTTTGCTGCATGTGTGAAAGTTCGTCGTAGCTATCCCCATATGTTATAAGTAAAATAGACTAGTAACTCGTATAAATTTTTTTTCATTCGGTGTTATTTCAAATCAAGTGCATCTAACTGGTGTGCAATGCTTTTGTTATTTCTATGGCATTCTTGTAAAACTTCCATCTTCGTGATTCAAGGAAATAATATTTTCTTGATAATCTGTTGTTGTTACTTATGCGTCATAGACAAGCCCGCTGATGAAGTCAATGATTTAAACCGAGTTTGTGCAGTAGCTTCTGAGGGTAAAGGCCTCTGTGAACTCGAGTGCCAAAGTCTGAATTCTAGCTCATATAAAGATCGATCATTCCCACAATCGTTTGCACAATCGCTTTTTACAGGGGGTTGGGGCTCTTTCACACAACTCTGAGATAGAATATAGGTGGAAGAATAACCATGCCCGAACCGGGGCTCCAACCTGGGACGCTCAGATCACGGGAATGCACGCTACTCTTAGGCCAGGACGCCGATTGATGATCTGTTGTTGTATTAGATTTTTATTTTCTTGACATTTATTTCCACTTAAATTATTTTTAACTTAAATATTCATGTTTAAAAAATGCAAATTTATTTCTCCCCTGTAATTTTGGTGCGTGATCTGAAATCAACAGTTTGTTTAAATTTACTTTTCGTTGCATGAATATTTAGTGTAATTTTTGTCATCTAATAAACATTTTTTTTTTTTTTTTTTTTTTTTTTTTAGCTAAAGACAGTCTCCCGATGCACCTGTCTGACGAGGCTATGCCCTATCCGAGACCGGAGTCGCGATCAACTGCAGAATCCCGTCGGAAACGGCGTGGAAATCTCCCGAAAGAATCCGTACGGATCTTGCTAATGTGGCTGTATGAGAACCGTTACAGTGCATATCCATCTGAGAAAGAGAAAGCCAAATTAGCTGAAGATGCCAAACTCACTCAACTTCAAGTCAGCAACTGGTTCATTAATGCCCGCCGGCGCATCCTACCTGATATCATCCGCAAGGAGGGCCATGATCCTGTTAATTACACTATCACGCGGAAGAGTACTGTCAATTTTTCCAGGTCTTTACCTACCTCCACTATCACCAGCAGCAGATCGAGTAGTCACAGTCGGTCCATGGACTCCAACAGCAGCCTGATATCGTTGACTGACGACAGCGTCATTAACGTAGACGTTGACAGCGAGGACTCTGACAACAGTACTACGTCCATTGCTTCGTCTCAGGAGACCTGTTCTCTGAAACTGACCAGGCAGAGGACGCATGAGCAAGAACTGCTCATCCGGCCTCCCAAAACTGATCTTCAGCGTACTGTGATGCGTAGTCTGCCCTCTGTGAATGGAGAGACGTCGCATCCAAGTTCTTTTGATAGCAACTCCAAGGCACTATATTCATCAAAAGAGGACTCTTCATGGACTTCCTCCAACGCTCTACCCTCTTCAGGTGATAATTCGCTTACTCGCCTTTACATTTTGGTTAATGTTGCTTGCAAAGTTCGAGACCAAGAACTCCGAGCAAAATCTTCCAGTGTCGATTTATGAGAGGTTATTTTCTTCACAGCTTTTGTTTCATGGAGAGCAAACTTCAGAAACTTTCACATGTCGGTTATCTTTAGTTCACTCTTCCCATTTTTTAAAGATTTTATTTCTTCTCCCATATTGGAAGTTCTTATTAGTCATATTGTATCTAATTCATAATTTTAAGTTGGCAAAGTGTCTGGAGAGGTTGTTTTGATGTAAATATATTCATACATAACTCAATACATTTTTTTTTTTTCTTTCTTTCTCTTTTTTTTTTTTTTTTTTTTTTTAGGGATTGCCCTCTTGTACCAATTTTTATAATTTAATCATGGTACTTTTATAATTTGATTGCGAGTGATATGATTTCTGTAACTTTGAGAACGAGCATACTGAACTCTTCTGCAAGTTGAGAATATTCGAGACCAGTTACGTCTGAAATCTAGGGTTTTGGTCTACTATGGACTTTATTGCATAACTTAAACCTTGAGACATCTTTCATCAAGATAATTTGGATTTCTTTAGTAAAGAGATGGAAAATGATTGATTTTCGAACTCTTTTTGAATTGTGGCTATTTTTATATGCCATGCACACTTTATTTTTCATTTAATATTAAATCAATTTTAAAATGTTTTAGAAAAAAAAAATTTTGAATAGCCCTGGTTAACTTTATTTTTTGTCGGTTTGACTTAAAATATATGGGCTTTTACCTATGTTGTCAATGTTTGCTGAAAAAATAAATTCTATCCACGGTTTACTGCTTAGGAAGAACATGTTATCTTATTTCTACTCTATTTCATATTCATTCTTCTTATTTCATTATTAGTAGTTCAATACACTTAAAAAAACAATACTCTGCATATTGAAAATACTGGTTTTCATAATGATGAATACCCATATTAAGATGTAATTTGAAATAGATGCACCTGTGGGTAATGATGTTAAAGAGATTTAAAAATTTTCTTTTGCATAAATGACAGGGAAGGTGTCATAATATTGTTACCTAAAGCTTGCTTTTTACGTTACAGTAAAAAACACTACTTTTAAAAAGTGAATTCTTTTGCACAATAATGTTTTTCTTGTATGTCTTTGTTCGCTTATAAGCAGCAGCAGCAGCAGATCGCCAGCTGTAAGTAATATGGGACTTGGGAGTTCATTTAAAACTTTTTATTTTTAAGGATGGCAAAGGACTATTATTATGGCAAAGAACATCTGTATCACTCCAGAAATACTCTATCTGAATGTGTATATTATATATTTAGGATTTTTTTTATCAGTGAAATGATGTTGTTAATTTGCCAATGCAAGGGCTTTCCCTTTTGCAAATAAAAATTAATTTCCATGAATTGTTCATGGCTAAAGAGACTAAATTATATATTATTTAAATAAATAAATAAAAAAAACAGTTATTTTTCTAAAGTCTAAAATCAAAATGACTATTTTCCCAGAAAAATCCATAGTTCTAAGTATTATATCATTCCTGTATATTGTCTTTTAATAGGAACTAGGATTTTTTTTTGTCACTTTTATGGGTATAAATTGATGCATTTGTAGTTCATCATGCTCTTAATTTGTTTATTTTTATATGAAAATCAATGTTTTACATAACATGAAACATTTTCTTTATTAATCCTGACACCATTACTTTAGATTTAATGCCTTTTTGTGTGGATGTTTTTTTTAATTGCATTTTTTTTTTCCTAAGTAAAACTGAAATACTTTTTAATAAATTGTTCTATCTTATATTTGGTTATTCAATTAGAATTCATATCTTGAATTGCAACCAGATTTATCAGTTTCTTCATAAATACCATAATCGTTATTGGACTTTGTGCCTAATAACAATTTAATACCTACTGTATATCTTGTCATTGTTTTTAGCTGAGAGTGTCATTGTCCTCATTAGCTGAGAGTGAAAGCATTTGTTTCAAGATGCAATTATGTGTAAATTTCCTTGTACGAATTTTGTGTAATTTTCCTTGTACAAATAAAATGCAACTGTGTGTACGAATTTTTTATCTTTATTTTGAAACATACTTATTTATCTTTTTATTTTTATTTTGTACGTATTCACAAGTAATTTTTTTTTCCTGGAAAGACTTGTTACATCAGATTCATTTGAAGTTATTCAACGATTTTTTGTTTGATTATAAAACTTATTTATAAAATAATAATTATATAGTTTGATTATAGAACTCAAGCATTTTATAATAATTAATATCATTAAAAAAATCTAAAATGCAAGCTGGTGAATGAGAAATAATATCTTTTTAAGTTTTTGGATGAAAAGATTTTTCTGATGAGAAATGATAAATCTTCTCGCATCTAATGTACCTTAAAAATGCAGTACAAATCAAAATTATTTCCACACCTGTCCTGTCTCATGATTATTATTTAGAATATTTTTTAAATGATGCTACTTCTTTGTTTAAAATATAGAAAGTGTGATTTTTATAATACATTCCTACATAAAACAAAAATACAGTGCGTTTAAAAAGTCTGCCACATATGTTTTAGGTTGCAAAGGTGAACTTTTTCGAATAAGTCTTTGCCTGTAATCTGTAATAATACGTTGGTCTTTATATACAGAATTTTGATTGCTAAATTTGACAATGCTGTAGGTATATATATCTAACTGTAAAATGTATCTGATGATCTGTTTTTTGAGATATATTTGCCATTCACACAGTAGTTACAGCTTATGCTTTTATTTGCAAAAAAAGTTCAAAATGTTCTTGTGATTGTTTTATACATTTAAGAAATGTATAGCAAAATTTCCTTGTACTATGCAGTGTTACCAATGCAACTTCTATTTCTTGTAACCTTTTTTTTTATTTCATAATCAAATAATCAGAAATTTTAATGTTTGATTCTGAAAGTAACTACTTATATTGAAATAGTATAATACTGCTTGTAGAATGTAGTATAAAAATGTTCAAGTATAGAGCTGTATAGCAGAAGTCGCTGTTATTGATAAGATGGAAACAAAATTGACAAAAAAAAGAGACTACTCTGGATTTGCATTATTATTCCATTTTTTTTTAACTTTGTAAAAAAAAAATGACAAAAATGACCCCACCTTTCCTATAGAATTAGAAAATTCATTCCTTAGAGTCTAATTCATTTACTCCGTAATTTAAAATGGACAGTAAGTTAGTCCAAATAATAATATGAAAATTTAGTTTAAATTGCAAAATTGCATATCGTTTCGATTTTGAAACTCTTGAAATTTTTGTTAATATATGGACATTGTACGAAAACTTCACTTTTAAGAAAGTAGTGGAATAAATATAAGGAAGCATCAAGTTATATTATCTGAAAATAGTCGGTTTTAAGTAAAATTTAATATGCCTAAATTCTTTGTATCATAGAACTTCTTATCTAAATTTTGTAAACTGTAAGAGTTTATGCACAGTTTAAAAGTGTAAAAGCAAAGGAGAGGTTTTGGAATATTCTTATTTAAATTTTGTAATGATGTGAAAGTGTAAGAGTTTTATGCACAGTTTTAATGTGTAAAAGCAAAGGAGAGGTATTGAAATATTAGACCTGGTATGCAACGAAATCAGTTTTGTTAGTTTAAACAGTACAGAACAAAATATTCAATCTAGAATATTATCTCGTAAAAAAAAAATGTTTTTTAAATGTAAAAATAAACCATATTTATATTATAAAAATGTGTAAGAATAAGAAACGGAAACGAATTGATAAGTTCAATAGGACCATAATTTCGATGGTCGTTTGAGTATGATTCTTTAATGAAGTCATTTTCTGCTTATTGTTGAATCTAAAATTAACGCGATACTCTCGGAGGGAAAATTGTTGACAGTTATACATGAAAAATCTTTGTTTATAATCTATTGTCCAGTTGAACTTTTTTATTAAAAAACAATTGAGGGTCTTACTATAAAAAATAAGTAGCTTCTATTATTCAAGTTTGCAGAAGGCAGTAAAAAACGTTTGAAAATTTCAAATTGTGCGAAGATTTTCCTTTTGATCAATCTTCTTAATTGTTCCTACATATTATAACAGTATTTTCACTAAAAAATATTTTTTCCTGATGACGTGGCACATGTTGGAATGTTAAGACTACCTCTTTCTTGCAACCAAATAGATGGTCTGTCTACTTCTATGAAAAATATTTCACAATAAAAATGCAGTTTACTATAATATTATTTTATTTAAAGTAAACTAATAAAATATCTATAGAACTCGGCTTTAAAAATAAAAAATCATATTCCCATTTATCATCACACTCTCCCTCTGTAACGTCGGACTCATTTGCTGAGTCCTCGGGTTGTAGGCCATCGTAGAACTACATATCATATTGTGGGACGTATTTGCGAGCTAATTCCATTACCTGTTTATGTTTTAGGCTTGTAAATGGAAAGAAGTGGGAGTAAGATGGCTGAATCTTGTTTAACAATGATGGAGTAATGTTTTGGATGTTGAATATTCTTACTGTCTCCATACAGAGTAGTCCAACACTCTCTATACATAATTTGTTTCGTGCATTAATTTAGAATTTTTCATAAGTAAAAACTCTGTATTTCGTTCTAAAATACATTTGTTACCATTAGAAATGATGTAAGGAGTTTTCAGGAAGAAACCTTTTAATAGATCAACAAAATTGAAAATCATTCCTTGGGTAACTTGAGTAGCAACAAACTTTTTACTTGTCTTGTCTATGATACCAGTATACTCTTTCTAATTTCCTTGTACGTTTTTCAGTGTTTTCGAAGGCACGATCGATGGGGAAAAATGCGGTAGCTCCAGAAGCTACCTCTATATTGCAACAAACTAATGAGACAAACAGGTCCATCGTTCGAGTAACGCGAGAACTAACGATTGGAGCTACATCTTTCTGGTGTCAAGCGAGCAAGTTTTTTTTTTTTTTTTTTTTTTAACCACATGATAGTACATGTAGCTCCAAATTCCCCTAGCTTGGAGCTACATCTTTCTCTTGTCAAGCGAGCAAGTTTTTTTTTTTTTTTTTTTTTTTTTTTTAACCACATGATAGTACATGTAGCTCCAAATTCCCCTAGCTTGGAGCTACATCCTTTTTGTAGCAAAACCTTCAATTGCTACAAATTATCAAATTTTAGAAGCCTCAGTTTTTTATTCCTGTTTCATCTACACAAAAAGAAAGAAAACATTTTAGCAGTTATTAAGTATAAAATATTAATGTAACTTATAGACATCCGAAATGACTTCCCCTACATCGTGAAATAAAGTGGAATTTCAATTCTGAATTCAACATTTTCCAAATTGGCATTGATGCTTGTGGATATAATAAAATTTTTTATTCTTACTCCTAATTTTGTTGTCCAGAACTTCCAATAAAAGTCTTGTTCAATGGTTGTTACTTTCAGAAACAAATACATCTTAGAAGTGATCTAATATTCTTTTTTTATGAACAGAATATACATGAAACACATATTTTACGATATAATGTTTTCAGTTTGGCTTGTTGACATTTAATACTTGATTTTAAAAATTTCTTTGTATTAAAAAATTATTATGTATAATGCGAAAACCTGTCGACATGTCTCAGCATTGTACATTTAATTTTGTAATAGATTTGTAAAAATTATTCTGTTATGTTTTGAGTGAGAAAATATCTTGATTTCTATTTAATGAAACCTGCATTTTCATTAATGTAAATGTAATGTTTGTAAATAAATGTTTTCAATTCGGATGTTATTGGAAGAGTGCTAGTTTTCAAGTAAATCTGAATGTGTAGTACATATTATATTGTTACGGAACTTCAATTCCATTAAGTCCGTAATGTCACCGGGTTCACTTGTAGTGGGTGTATGGTGTGAAAACAATCATCAGGCCTCAATAACGAACGACGAATTTTATTAAATATGAATACACAGACAACAAATATACAGCCGAGACGAATACAAACAATACACAACAATACATCTCAACAAACAGTAGCCAATAAATGGTAATCGTATCGGTAGTAATAACAACCACATCATACAAAGCGGCCAGACAAAATTCAGCAGGAGGAGGGAATCTTCATAGCTTCTCTGTATGGTCTCTCCAAACGCTTCCATTGTCTCTTCGCTTTAGCTGTATCCAACTGCCGACTCACTACTACACGATTGGCTACTCCAGACACGACTGGATGCTGCTTCCATAATAAACACCAGGACTCGGCACACAGCTCAATTCAGTAATCGTTTGAGCTCCACACAACGCTTGCTCTTCGCTGGACTGATCCAACTATTTGCCGTTGACTCTTTCCACGATTGTGTTCAACTTAGACTGCCGGCCTTTTCTAGTCCTGGAGCTGGGCAGAGAAGGTTCTGGAACAATCAGGTATATCTCGGTTTCCATTAGCACTATCATCAAAATTCTGGAAAATTCCAGTATTATCTATTTTGTCGCCAAAGTTGCCAAATTCGCCGCCAAGCGCTGGGATCACTGATTTGGCATCCGATCAGCATTCAACAAAGCTGATCGTAAAACGGTCTTTCTAGTGATTGAACTAACCGTTTGGGAAGCAACATTACAGATTTGTAACATTATTTGTCTGTATTATGATGTGATAACAACAAATGCAATTATTATGTCCGTTTAAAAAGAACAATGTTTTATTTATCAGCGTGTCAGAAATAGATCGATACGCCTTGATGTTTCATCTTATACATAGAAAGTGTATTGAATTTTACAGTTATTTGTAGGTGGTTTTTTTTTCTAAGTATTATGTATTTAAATTTGCATTCTAAAGTTAACAGATGTTTTGATGCACACATAATTGCATAAATTGGATGTAAAAAAACGATTAATGAAAGCACTTGCATAACTTTGATGTAGTCAACTAATATAGAATCAAACTTGGATTGTACCTGGCTTTGATGAGAAATAATCTGGATAAATATAATTTTTGTAGAACATTTATTATTGACTGATATATGAAAAATGACAATGAATTCTGAAATACAGCTTTTGTTCCTTTTAGAAATCTTAGTTCCTTGAGCAGAGCCGGCCTTCTCTATGAAGGGGCCCGGGTGCAAAAACCCATTTGGGACCCAAAATTTTTTGGAAAGTAAATAAAACTTACAAAATTACAAACACGGATATATATTACTATTTCATGTTTATTTAATGCGTGATTTTGTTCTTGCTATTAATTACTTCAGGAAAATTACAATTTTTTGCAATTTCTTCTTGGCTGCTTTGTATAATAGCAAGTGCATTTAAGTGTTATGCAAACGTGCTTGACCGAAAACAATTTTTTATTAATTTTAACTTGCTGAAAGAGCACTCAACATTTATTATTGTAACTGGCAAGTAAAGAAAAGTTTTAACACAGTTAATACATTTAGAAATAACTCGTCATAATTATTATTTAGTATCCATTATGTGTTGTGTGTTATTTACATCTCTTTCACTCAAAATCAAATCCCATAGCAAAACAATATCATGGATTAGGTTTCATCTACATCTTTGTTATAAAACGTTACAAAGTTTTGGAACATTTTTTTTTAAATTTATGTTTTTATAAAGTTTTTATATCGGTGATTAATTTGAAATACTTTTAAATCTATCTTCTATCTGTGCAATAACAGTGTCTATTACATAGTTAAAAAAATAACATCTAAATTCCTCAAAAGTTTTTCTTAGCTTCATCTTCTGCTATATCGGAAAATGTTCTGAAATATTTAAATCACTTGCTATCTCTTTTGCTTCGTCTAAAAATGAGTTAAATTTTGTCTTAAATTTTAAATTTCAGTTTTAATTTTATTGACTAAATTAAAAGCCCAGTCGAAAACAATTGTTTTGTTTGAAATAACTTATTGATAGTGCTAATTCTGGACAATATTCCAAACCATACCATAGATTGTACACCTTTATATTTTTCTTTCATGTTATTACCGTTGTCATATGCCAATATCATATATCAATTCATAATATCCAAATCCGGCTCGATCTTTTCAATATAGCTTTAGCTAATCTTTCTCCAATCACATCAGTTATTTCGATAAACCATATAAATGACTCATTTACACTTAATATTTTCTCTTCAAAATTTACATATCTAATAGAGACTTAATTTTGTTTTTTATGGGAAATATCGGAAGCAGAATGCATTTGGATATTCTAATATGTGGCTACTTCTTTATCGTCTTCCAATTTCTTCCTCTCTTTTTTCCATCCCGCTATTACCGTTCAGAACATTATTTTCATTCTGGATCATGCTGGGGGCCCTTCAATCGCAGCGCCACGGTGCATAGCATCCGCCACATTTCCCATATGGCCGGCCCTGTCTTTGAGCATTTGTGCTGGTTTTTTGCAATGGTTAAGCAACTGAAAATCATGATTTTTTTTTTAATCCTTCATATTGGGTGGTGTGGCGCTGAAACTAGATATTAGATGTTTGCTGTGTGGAATAGTTTGAAAGTATAGAGGAAAAGGACTACCGTTTCAATCCTTTTAGACGATCAACCCCTTGGAGTCATTCTGTATTTGTATTATGTAGTCATTTGTTTCAGCAATGGATGATGCTTTTACTTAATGTGTAAAGAAGCAAGTGGGTAAGGTGCCTTATATGACCAAAGCGTGTTATAGTTGAACCTCTGCGTTCCTAGCAGTGTAGTGTTTCCTAGCGTTCCTAAATTTTCCAAGTGTTTTTTTTTTCTCTTTTTTTTTAGTCATGCTATATATCTGCCCAAAAAGTGCCTATTCAGGACTTAGTATGACATCACTGTACATTCGATGCCTCATTCGGTCGGCTTCAATCACAGGAAAATTGCTTGTGGTAAGAAATGTATTGTCTTTGTACAATGCTACCACTTAGTGGTGAAATGCTAGTGTACATAATAAAGATTATGGTCTTATTGTTTACTTTTGTTTATTTATCAAATTTTACCATTTTTCTATTTAACTGCAAGAAATGAGCGATTTGCTTTACCGTAGAGCTGTTTTTAAAAATATACCTTATAATGTTTTGTACATTGTT
The DNA here is from genome assembly GCF_947563725.1 of Argiope bruennichi. NCBI lineage: Eukaryota > Metazoa > Arthropoda > Arachnida > Araneae > Araneidae > Argiope > Argiope bruennichi. The sequence goes on from NC_079156.1 coordinate 115,711,206, forward strand.
ACCCCAGTAATTAATAGGGCTGGGCGATGACGGAACTTCATCATAGCGATATATCGTTCAACACATATCGATATTTATTTGTAGCTATTATAAGTTATAAATAGCCTCTCTTCACATTTTGACTGATCACAACGACTCCAAATAAAAGGAAGTTTCAATTTATATAATAAAAATATTTGTTTTCTTTTGAACAAAAATAGTTAGAAAATAATTTTTAAACCCTTTTGATAAAGTGTACCAATGTGAAAACAATGTCTGCATGTTACAATTTATGACATTGCGTTTAAAATGAGTATTTTTATATATTAGAATGTGACAATATTTATAGTAACAAAAATTCTGCATGAAGGACAATTAGAATAAAGTGCAACATAAAAAACACTAGCCGGTATTGTTTGACAACAGATTCTAAAACCGTCCGCGCTTTTGCGCATGCGTTAGGATGAGTTTAATTGTCAAAATAGGGGTGAGAAGAAAGATGAAAGGAAGGGTTGTTTATATTTAACAATAATATGAACTCGGATTACTGGCAAACTGAATTAAAATATTCTATTTAAATATAATACCGACCGAATATAAATATTCGGTTAGAAACGACACGATATTCAAATACAAGCGAAAAAAAATTGAACAAAAAAGTATCTAATAGGACGAAAATCAAGGTCAAAGAATGACGAAGAATTCCGGAAATGCGCTAATCCCTTAATGAGATAGAATTTTAGAAAAGTGTTCGTCTCAGAATACTGAAACGAACAATAAGAAAAACGAAATCGAAAACGTAATATTGATTTATTGTATCGCGATTTTTTCGTTAGTCGCTAGGCGAAGGCGGAAGTATAACGGAATTTCTTTTGTGTGTGGGTGTGAGTACGCTTAGGTAAGAAAATGAGAGCTAGGAATAAATGTGAATTTAATTTAAATTAATCCTTTTTCTTTTATTCCTGAAGATGAATATTTAGCGATTAAAAAAAGGTCAGCCTACAACGTTCTGATAACTGCAATTCTTTTTTCATAATGGCATCATTCAAACAGGAAATAGAAAACAGTTTATTCCAAAATAAGTACCTTTATATATTATTATATGACAGTATTTATAGAAATATCGAAAAAAAATTGTATGAAGGTAAAAAAAAAAGGGAAGAGCAGGAAAAAATAAACGCTAACCGACAACCAAAACGAAATTGAAAATGCAAATTAATTGTGAATATCGATTTATTATATCGCGATTAATCGGGAACTATTATTCATGATCATGATTTCGATATTTTTCGAAAACTGGCCTCAAATAATCGATTTTTCAAAATACCGATTTTTTTTCGATAAATCGGAAATAGGCACAGCCGGATCCTCCAAGAACGAAGAGAGCAATAAAAATTTTATATAAAGTTTAAAAGTAGAAGAAAAAGTACTATCGGAAGCCCTGGCCAGGGACGCTCTATCAGGCTCCAAACATTATTCAAAAGGGGCAATATAGACAAATTATTTTTTTGGGGAAGCATAGCATTGAACTCTCGAACAGACCTTCGAGTGTTTGCTGGGAGTTCCGTTACAGCTTCCCGATTATCACGATGAAATCCTACATCCTCTTGTGCGCCCTTTTATCGTTGTAAGTGGTACTGATGCAATATTTATGGACGATAACGCCCCCTCCCTCGCTTAGAGCACGATTGGTGCGGTGTTATCTGGAGTGAAACCATTCCTAAGGGGTATGGCCTGCTGGATCTCCGTACCTGAATCCCATAGAGCATGTGTGGGACTTGTTGAGAAGATGGATTGCAGGTCGCAATGTTCAGCTAAGCACCCTCTACGAGTTCTAGCAAATTTTATTACAGGAATGGGTATTACTGGCACAAAAAGCAATCAAAAGCATTGTTGACAGCAAGCCTCGCCGTTGTCATGTATGCATTTCACCTAAAAGTATTGGGCCCGTTATTGTCAAGCATGCATTATTTCTTGGATAATAGGTCACTTATAATGAAACTGTTATTCAAAATGCTCTAACTGTTGAACTTATAGTTACAAAATTTAGTTGGTAGTTACTTCTTGAGTATTAGGTCACTTATTATGAAAATGTTATTCAAAATACTCTGCAGCCAAAACTGTTGAACCTAGAGTTACAAAAATTAATTTGCCGTTATTTCTTGAATCGTAGGTAACTTTTAATGAATATGTTGTTCAAAATATTCTGCAGATTAAACTGTTGAACCTAGAGTTACAAAATTTAGTTTGGAGTTACTTCTTGAGTAGTAGATCACTTATAATGAAAATGTTATTCAAAATGCTCAGAAAATTAAGCTGTTGAACCTAAAATTACAAAATTTAGTTTGCAGTTACTTCTTGAGTAGCAGGTCACTATGAAAAAAAAAGATATTAATTGAAATAAAAAATAATTAATTGAAATGTTAAAATTTTTCCATAATAATTTCAGAGTATATTACTGCACAAAAATCTTTTCCACAAACATTTTAAAATTCAAAAATTCAGTTATCCAAATATATGAATTTAATTTTAATATTTTTTTTTTTAATTATGAAGCATTGAGTAATGGAATAGTTTTTTTTTTTTATCACTCATTCTCTATTGAAATTATAGTCTGTTTATTTGAAGAATCTGCTGCCCCTGTAAAAACTTAAAATTCTAAAAAATTAGTCCATTTAAATTAAAAAATATTTAAATTTCAAGATTCGCTTCGATATTTTTGATAAAACTTAAATGGTGGTATCTTGTATTCCGTATCATTTTTATATAGTTTTATGAACTTGTGAACTTAAGTAAAAAATTAAAAGGAGATGGTATTATAAAAATGTATTTTGTAAGTTTTTTTATGTAATTTTAGAAACTTGGTAACTTAAATAAATAATCAGAAGAAGGTGAAAACACATACTATAAAATAAATATTGCTCACACATTATTCACATTATAATATAAAATAAACATAACCTTATCAGATAGGACGTTTCAGACTCGAAATGCGAATTTCATTTTTTAAAGTATAATTTATAACAATATCTTTTATTGCAGCAACAAAATTTAGCAATTCCCATTATTCCATAATTTTTTTAATGAGCTTTTTTTTCTTCCTGTGCTAAAAATCAAGATATGCAAATATTATTTATTTGTTTATTTAAATTTATATATAATTGCAGTTCTTAAATATTTAAATTATCTAATTTTTAAACAACATTGCTAAGAATGCAACATACATATTTCTTTTTTGATGGCAACTTATATGTTATAAATTTTTATACTTCTCAAAATATACTTTATAATTGTTTGCTATAATATAAATTGATGTGATGAAATTGTTAGCTGGTGATATCTATGTGATATCTCTATGATATCTTTTGTGATATCTATGAAAAAAATTCTCTAGATGCCAATTTCTTTTGTTGCTGGCAGGGTGAATATATAAAAAAGACTTAATATTAAAAATATTGTTCTATTCCTTAAAAAAGGAATATTTCACAGTTAATTTGTTACAATGGCTTATTAATCATGATTAAATTTTATTAATTTTCTGACAGCCAGAACTAAAATCAAATGTAAAAGATAAAAGACTATAGATCTTCTAAAATGAAAGAAATCTTATCGATTAAAAAAGTCGCAAGAGTGATAAGATTTTGATACGAACAGTCTAGAAAAAATTTAAATAATAATGACTTTGGAAATGATAGTTAACTTATCATTTTATGATTTCAGAAAAATGATAATAGATTGATATAAAAACCTCCTGAAAAAGAAAACAACCCTCTTCAGACCCAAACAGACTTTTTCTTATTTTTCACAAATATAATTGATTGGAAACAAAAATAACATAAATATCTTAACTTTGTAACTTAACTGTCATCAACTTAAGCTCACTGAAACGATGTTGTACATTCAAGCATTTTATGCAATTTTTTTCTTCACACAGGTAAAAGTTTTTACTCATGTAATATTCTTGAAATATTTTTGTATATTTTTTTAAAACATTGATGTCAAAAACTATTTAGCCATTACTGAAATATTTCTTTTACGAATAGTCATAAATCTCTACAAATAATAAAGTAGAAAATGTGTGGTGAATATGTGGGCACTTTACAGAACAGAACATTTGAATTAGGTCTACCGAATTTGATTGATATAAGTTTTAGGATTGGAACGGGATCTATGTGCAATTATCTGTAATTTTAATTAATAAAAATTATTATTAATAATTTATTTTATTAAAAAATAAGTGAAATTTCGGCATCTTCCCGCAATAACTGCTGAAATTTTTGTTGCTTAAAATAAAATTGAACAAATTTTTAAATATTTTTAAAAATTTCTTTTTATTAATAACGATTTAATAAACTTGCAATTTTTTAAAAAAATATTTTTTGCATTTTTTTAGGAATATATTTTATTGTTGTTATGAACTGAAACCGTTTTCATTGTTTCATAATATATTTTATTACTTTCATTGCTCAAAACTAAGAAAACCAGAGGAAGTGTCCCCCAAAACTTTCTATCGTGATCTCTAATAAATGTGTTATTTCTGGGGATGACAGCCTTTATAGCTAAAAATCACTAAATCCCCCTCATTCAAACAATGTGTTACCTCTTTCCTCATTCACGCACTTAGAATAATTTTTGGCATAAATCTAGCGTTTTTACTAAAAGTATTTTGTAATCCCTGGCAATTTTTTTGTCGACTAATTCCTGGAATGGACAGGGAATAGCAGTTGTACTCACAAGATCACATGCTGAATTTCATAAATTTAAGCCATTCTGTTTATGAATTATAGTGTTTACATACAACACTCTTTAACATATTTGGTTCGAAATTTGATGCAAAGTTAAATTTCAAATGTAAACAAACAAAACACGAATGATACAGGCCTAGCACTTTAGGTTTTTGTCGTTATTCAGCTCACATCAATATTTCGACAGATAGACTGAATGGATTTTGTTCAAAATTTGACAGAAATCTGAAAATTTCACCTAAAATCCTTACACCAAATTACACCCATTTAATTCAAAGCATGTTTGAGTTATTGTGTTTACAGATAGACATGATACCAGACTCTGAAACGCTAATTCAAAACTGGTTTGAGTTATTGTGTTTACAGATAGACATGATACCAGACTCTAAAACGCTAATTCAAAGCATGTTTGAGTTATTGTGTTTACAGATAGACATGATACCAGACTCTGAAACTCTAATTAAAAGCATGTTTGAGTTATTGTGTTTACAGATAGACATGATGCCAGACTCTGAAACGCTAATTCAAAGCATGTTTGAGTTATTGTGTTTACATATAGACATGAAGTCGGACTCTGAAACGCTAATTCAAAGCTTGTTTGAGTTATTGTGTTTACAGATAGACATGATGCCAGACTCTGAAACGCTAATTCAAAGCTTGTTTGAGTTATTGTGTTTACAGATAGACATGATGCCAGACTCTGAAACGCTAATTCAAAGCATGTTTGAGTTATTGTATTTACAGATAGACATGATGCCAGTCTCTGAAACGCTAATTCAAAGCTTGTTTGAGTTATTGTGTTTACAGATAGACATGATGCCAGTCTCTGAAACGCTAATTCAAAGCTTGTGTTGAGTTATTGTGTTTACAGATAGACATAATGCCAGACTCATGCCAGAATTCTGAAACGTGAAAATGTTTTAAAACATCGATTGCGAATTTTTGTACTTCGGATACGAAAAAGTAAAAATGGACGAATTTTAAATATTTTCATCATTGCTTTCTTTTAAAGTTTATCTTAAGTTTATTGCTCTAAATACAAGAAAGTTTCAATAATTTTATTAGAAACGTGCTTTAAACAAAAACTTAACATTAAAAAAATTGAATCTTCTTACCTTGATTATAAATAAAAAAAAAATCAGAAATGAAATTTCTTTTGCAGTGATAAAAAAGATTTGGCTTCCGTTACAAGAATTGTTGTAAAATAATTTTAAAATTCTTTCAAAAGCCATTTATTTAAAACTACGCAAAACATTGTTTGACAACTAAATTGATATTACTGAAAAAATAATCTTCAAAATTTTAAGATGGCCCAACTTTGACATATTAGACACCGAAGAGTAGACACATTTGAATTTCTAAACCGATTTATTCCATCCCGGGAGGCATAATTTATGAATTAGAATAAGTTGTAAGAAATACATAAATTCACATCGCGACGCAAGAGCAAAAAAAAGAGACCGAAATTTTTTCCTCAGTGATTTTATACTATGAGATTCTGATAGGGATTAAAATAATTTGCTAAGCATTAAGGATTTTTATTCCGTCACAAGGATCGTGAGAACCTGCTGATTAAAGCAGTTTTACAGAGTTCGCGTAAGATTAATTAAATAAAAAAGGTGGAATTGGATCAGGAAGTAAGAGTTCATTTTAGAATGAAATTAATATGGGTTAAATTAATTTAAACATTTGGAGATTAAATAGGATTTAAATTGAACTAAGAGGTATTACACACACACACACACACACACACACACACACACACACACACACACACACACACACACACACACACACACACACACACACACACACACGATCTTTAATATCTATATATCTATTTTTTTTAATTTTTTCTTCCATTGTTAAAACCTAAAGAAGAAGGACTTTGTTTCATATTTGTGTTGTTTACAAGAAGATATAGTGGGGATGGTCTTCTCAAAACTTTCTTGCATAGTTTCTAACAAATTTGTGCACTTTTATAAATATACCTTCAACCCGCTTAACAGAGAAAAGTTTTGAGCTTGGGTAAGGCATGAATGCCAATCATAGCAACGATGAAAAACAGTTAAGAAATATTGATCTTTACTATGAATTAAGCATGCTTCTACCGTCTGATCCTCGACGGTCCTTTTGGAGACTAATCCTTGATATGCAGCTTATTATATTTTAAAATCGAATTGGTGTTTATGCTATGCTATTGATGTTGATCGAATTGATGTGTTTCTTCCCAAATGATTTAAGGAAAAATTTGACACAGATTTGGAAAAGTAATCATAAAATTGCATACTAAATTAATATATTTAAGTCCTTGTCTTTTGAAGTTATAGCGTTCAAATGTTTTGTGAAAATATAGACAGAGTGAAAATCAACCGTCTTACGGTTTTGGTTTCAAATTTGTTAGTTATCTACATTTTAGATGCTTAATCTGTATATGAAATCTCATTCTTTTAGCTTTTCGTTTTGTTGTCATTAACATATATTCAAAGAACTGGGCAGAGAGACAGACTTCCTCAGAATGGATTTCGTACAGAACTTGATTGAAATCTGCACATTCGGAGTAAACGAAATATACCTAATCTCAGACATAAAACTCAGAACTTTTTTGAGAAATCTTTGTCACAGTCAATCAGATAAACAAACATAATGCCAAAAATGAGATTTTCAAACATAGAGAGGTTTGAAACTACCTGATTCATCAAAATCTCAAGCTGCTCGAATTTTTTTTGATGACTACAGTACTTTTTTTGTATTTGGTACACCAGAAGGAATAAAAAAGTGATTGCAATGACGCGAAAGTCAAAAGCTGGACCGGGCATTTATATTTTAAATAGCGTTATGATGTCATGTGACTGATCGCCATTAGAAAGATTTGTATACACAATAAAAAGGGCTTATGCATGTTAAATAACAGAGCTTCAATGACCGACAGTTAAGAGAAGGAATGACATGAATGTCGGACATAAAGTTATATCCATATGATATAACTGAGAAATATTCTAACCGATATCCCAGGCGAACCATCCGGTCGCCAAAGACGACTAATATGTAGTGTTTAAATGAAGATTTATCTTAATTGATTTATTGACAATACCATTAAGTATGCAAATTTTTGTTCATGAATATAAGATGTACTATTTTCATTGTTTTTTTACAATGGTTCAATTCGTTTTTTTTCCATATATATATTTTTATCTAACCAGGGTTTAAATTTATAAAGTGTGTAGCAATACGTTCCTCGTGTAATTTCAAAATAGGACTAACTAATCTCTATCTATTCGAGTGATAACCTTATCTTTTCACTATGAAATATGACAATTTCATGGCACCATTGTTTCATTTCTGAACTAAGATCTAACAAAAAGCAAAGATAATAAATTCTCATGATCTGTCAATATTTTATTAAGATTTTTATCTTGCGTTTTAAAGACAAACGTTTTAAAGTTTTACCGCCCCTAGGTTTACTTGGCAATTTTCAGACTACGCCAAGATTATGGATTTACTTGGCGATTTTTAGATTACGTCAAAAACACCAAGCTAATGGATACACTTGGCAGTTATATTCATTGGTTTACAATCAGGTTACATAAAGTTATCCAAGCTATATTATGCATAAGATGCCAAGATAAGATGTTTGCATTTCCGGATTTACTTAGCGAATTTGAAAATCGGCAATATATCTAACGCTGAGATGGCAATCACCAAGTTATCGATGGTTTGATATTTTGGCGATATAACGCAGCGGCCATGTAAATAAACAAGTATCGCATTCTTGAATGGTTTCAAAACAAAAAATTCACCTCATGTACATACCATTTTTTTTTTTAAATTTTTCAAGGAAAAGGGCACATTTTTCGTTTTGAAAAAAAGCCAAACAGATTAAGCTGAATGGTCTTAAAAGAGGACTTTATTTAAAATTGTTCTATTTCACTTTATATTGATTTTATTTTAAATTAAACGATTTAATTTTATTTTAATGTTGCCTCAAATTATATCCTTTTTAAAAATTAGTGCTCTTTTTAATAACGATTAGTATTTCTTTTTTTTTTAATGTTTTCTTTGATACAAAACATATTGAATAAAAATATCAAAAAATATGTAGACTATGAAATAATAAACTTATTTCATTTATCAATTTTTTGACACCGTTTACAGTAATGTCATCCGTGCCATGGAGATTTAGAAACGAAGATTAACTTTTCTATCACATCAATTGCAAATACACACAATATTTTTTTAGGTTCGAAAGTTATTAGACTAAGTAATTGGCAGCTGTAACATTCCATTCGATAAGGAGATCATATTTGACAATATTTATGGCATGATCATATCTACAATATTTATTTTGAACTCATATTCTGAATTTATTATTGCGAGCATCAGTGTTGTTAAGAAGGTAGAATTTTTAATGTCGAAACTACTGCTGATAATCATTCTAAAACAACTCGAAGTGACAATTGAAACGATAATATTCAAAGCATATCTTTTTATCATAAAATATTAAAACAATTGCAAATAATCTGCAACAGTTCTCTGGTGTTTGATTTGAAAAAAAGTTTCCATCATTAATGTCCGATTTGATATTACAAGTTAACACTCATTCTACTGTTTTTTCCTGATCGCAGTGCCGAGGGGGAAAAATATTTGGCCGGATATATTGCACATATATGCAAAAGATATTGTGGTGAAAGCTTATAAGCCAGTTAACAGCTATGCTACACGGGCAATTGTTTTTGTCTTGTGGTCTTGTTACTCGGCTGTGAACCACAAGGTCCCATGTTCTATCCTCGCTCATCACAATCCGCTACAATATTATTATGTAACAGTAATATGCATAAGATATTATTATGAAACAGTAATATGCAGAAGATATTATTACGAATCAGTGACTTTTGACCTTGGTTACAAACTTAGAGAACATTTGGCGACAAAATTGAAAGTTTAAAAAACGCAGGAAATAAAGCCGTATCTCTCTCAGAAACCAAGATCTGTATACTTTTCTAGAAAATTCCATATGACATTACGTCTCATCGGGAGACTATATAAACACTAAACGCTCACATGAATCAATCATTTTCTTTAGTCAAGGGAACTAGCAAAGTGTGAACGTTAAGTGCTTAATAAGCAATTTTCTGTTTGTGTTAGTTTTAAAAGCATTATTCTTTGAACAATTTTAGGTGTGTGTTTTATAATCGGTGCTTTAAGTTTTCAAGAATATTCATGGAATAAATTGTTGTTTTCCACTATCTAGTTTGTTTGATTTTATTAACACACACCCATCAGGTGGTTTTCTGAACAATATGTTCCTTCTCATACCATTTTGTTTGGACGAAGCGCTGAAGTGAATTGTTATGAAAAAGAAATGAAAGCAAAAGAATTTCATGAGTTTTATGAAAAAGAAATGAAAGCAAAAAAATTTCATGAGTTTTATGAAAAATTCTTTCTTGAGATGGCCGTCTCAACACAGCTGATAAAAGATTTAAATAAAGTTTTTAAAAAATGAAACAATTTTTTTTTAAAACCAGTGGAAGTGGTCTCCCAAGAATTTTCCCGGATGCTTTCTAATAAATTTGTCATGACAGAGAACGCCTTACATCGCATTGGCGTACGATAGTTATGGAATATTACCTTTTGGCGTGAATTTAGCATATTTACTGAATCTATCCTGTTCTGTTTGGCGAGTTATTTGGCGATTAACCCTTGGCATTCGTTAATAATATCCAGAAATGGAATTTGCATTTTAGAATTTGTTCAATCGTTTTTCTCTGGATTGAAACAAAAATTTGACACAAAATTGCACTTGTAGTCACAAAATCTCACACCAATATAGTAAAGTCAATGTTTTTTTGAATTATTGCGTTTATATGTTTCTGAAAGTACAGATCGACAGGCGGCCAACTCTTTGTTGGATTTACCTCAAAATTTGGCAGGTGTCTCCACTATAGATATTAAACGTGTATGTACCCAATTTTATCTATCTAGTTCTCTTCATTTTGTAATTATCATGTTAACTTATATTCGAACAGCCGGATAGATGGATTTCCTCTGTTCATATTGTAGGACCGCGGTGGCTTAGGTGGTAAGGTTTCGGCTCGTGAGCCATAGGGTTTCAGGTTCGAGACCCGATTCCACCGAAGAACCGTCGTGTAAGGGGGTCTGTTGCACGTTAAATCCGTCAGGGCCAAGCGTCCTCCCGTTGGTGTGGCGTGGCGTGGTGTGGACAGGGGGGTGCCAGCTCAGGTTTCGTCCTCGTCATCTGACTGCGGTTCAAAATGACGAGGTCCGTCCTAAAATAACCCTAGTGTTGCTTAAAATGGGACGTTAATATAACTAAACTGTTCATATTGTACACAAAATTTGGCAGAAATGAGAAAAATTGGTGGAAAAACCGTATACCAGATTTCAAATTGTAGATTAAAGCAATTTTGAGTTCTCTTTGTTACAGAATAACAGACGGACATTTTCCAAAAATGTGCTTTTCGAATTCAGGAAGGTCTAAAGCGTGAAAATTCGTCATAATCTCGCATTCGATTTTTTAAAATTGTTACTATACTTTCTCTATGCTACGTATAAGAGAAAATAAAAATGCATGGCCTTATTCATTTATCTATAGAGAGTCCCATAATCACAAATCTCTCTTCAGAAATGAATGAAAAATCCCCATATGTGCCAGAGGAGATAATTTAAATGTATTCAAGAACTTTCATTCGGTTCTTTGATTATTTAATGCGAGATGCAAAATAAACAAATTTCAGAGAACTGGACAGCTGGAAAGAGATAATAAATTTAATTCTTCACACTTTCAGCGTTTTAAAAAAACTGCAAAATTAGTAAAACTTTATAATTATTATATATTAGTACTGGTAACTATATATTTTAATTTATAATTCGACCTCCCTACAAAAAAAAAGTTTTTCTTTTTTGCCATAATTTACCTATAATTCTACAAATATTGGTTTTAACATCTTTTAAATCTATTGATATTATGTATCATTATTATTATGGGTTGAAGCAATAACATTTATGTGTAATTTAATTACAAATTATATTAATAAAAATTAACGAAATATTTTTTATGTTTATTCAAAATTATAAATAAGTTTCAAAAATTTCTCAAAGATGTTTTATTTCTGTTTTTTCTATATAAATGAAGTAATATTTTTATGTTGACGAGTGTGTGTGTTTTTTAATCGCAGTAAAACTTTTCTTGTTCAATTTCATAAGAATCGTCTATTGTCTTAAGTCGAGCTGTTTTTTTTAATTGTACTAAACATGTTAAGCTTTAGAATTAGCAATCTGTTTTATTCCTGGAGATCATATCTAAAAAACAGAGTTTCATTACATTTTTCTATCTAATACACCAAGTCTTGGACCTTTCGTAATGTGCGACTCCTTAATTTAACATTTCAAAAATAAATAAATAAATAAGGTTAAAAAATGTATGCTCAGAAAAGCTCTTAAACTTGATATTTGTTTTATTACTAAACAAATGATATTTGTGACGTCACCTCACTATAGGAAATAAATCTTCCCATTCTGAAATAAATTTGAGATGTATCTTGTGCTTGCTTTATTTTAATGAATTTAATGAATTGTTTTTTTGTTTGAATGAATTATTTAATGAATTCTTGAACTTGATTTTGAAGCTACTAAGAAATAATATTTAATATTTTCTTTTCAATATGATGATATTATAAATGCAACTATATTGTCACGTAGATACTTTAGCGTGGAACGCAAGGACACACACAAGAAGTGGAGCTAAACCAATTTATTAACTCAACTCTGAACTGAGAACACAGTGACTGACAAATCTTCTGCTTTTATAAAAGCAGGGAAAGTTTTAGAATACTTTTCTGGAGACAGTAAGAAAAGTCCAGAACACTTGTCTGGTAAACTAAAGAAATGTTCAGAATCTTCTGGAACATGAAATAAAGAGAAACATAAAATCAAGGAATGAAATATTTACACAAACTGTGAATCGCATTGTCTCTAGCGAGATTCGAACTTACCATCTCTTGATTATGAGGTTAGGACCATTCGGCCATGGAGAGTCGATTGCTTCTTTTCAATGCAGCAATATTTTTAAAGGATGATTTTTTAAATATAATTTATAGCAATATGTTCTAATGTTACAATAAAATTGAAAATTTTTCGTTGTTATAATAAGTTTCCAAAACACATATTTTTCTTTTTACGTTGTAAATTAAAATGTGCGGATATTATTTATTTTTGACTTTAAAATTATCACAATTATATAACATCTATATTTATATATTTATTGAGAAACCATTTGATAAAGTTTAGCATGTAGAAGTAATTAAGTTAGTGTATAATGCAATGAATATTTTTGCAACATATATAAGAAAAATTACTATAGGATACCAACCAAACGCAAAAATGATTATATTTACTATTTTGTTAAGCATACTTTAATTTCATAATCTGTTGAATTAGTTAATTTTTGCATCGTCGTTAATTAGGGCACTTAGACAAGCTGCATACACACAAGCCGAGTTGGTCCAGTAGCTTTTAATGGTAAAAAATCCTGAGTACCCAAGGGCAGAAGTCTGACCTCTAGCTCATATGAAGATGACACTCACACACTCGCTTGCACAACCACTTTTTACAGAAGGGCTCTTTCGCACACCTCACAGAGAGAACGTAGGTAAAGAATAATCATGCCCGAACTAGGATTCAAACCCGGGACGCCCAAATCGCGTAGAAGACGCGCTATCCCTAGGTCAGAACGCTGGCGTTAATTTTTGTTATCAACATATAAACTCTTTATTTATCCCTCATCTCTTGATACTGTATTCATTTAAATGATTTGAGTTTCCATTGTGAGTTTGAATTCTGCTTCTATGAAGTACATTCTATTGTTGGACGTCAGCATGACTTGTTTCTCATTGTAAGATTGCTTACAAGGGCAGGACACGGGGTTGAAATCTGAGATCGGGATGAGATTTAGTATAATGATAGTATACATTTAGAATGCTCATTCATGAAATATTAAAACGCAATGGCCAGTCCATTTCGAGAAAATGGTCCTCAAACTTTTGGTAAAGCTTATATGCTGATAACTTGACTCCCCTCCCAATGATCCCGATGGCATGGTTGTATAGGTAACCGTCTCGTATGCGGAAGGTCAGGGTTCGAACTTGGCTAGGTTTTTTTTTTCTTTTTTAATAACTTTTATTCAATTATAAATTTACAAATACTCTTAATTAGTTTGTTTTTAATTTTTTTATCCAAAATAAATATTTACTATCAAAATACATAGTAATAAAATTAAAATAAAAAAACAATTATAAATACAAAGGCATTATTTAAACAAAATAAAATTATTTAAATTTAATTAACTATTTACAGATAGTTTTAATTAATATGCTACTTATTTTTATACAAGGATAAATGTTTATTGTTTTAATACTTAAATTGTAATTTAATATCTAAAAATAGTAATAAATATAACATAAATGGTGATAATTATTAATTATAAATACTCACATAGTAAAAATATTATTCATTATTTCTAAAAAATTATCCTATATACATTTACTTTCAGTTATATACAAGAACCAAAATAATAGCTATAGTAAAAAAATTGGAAACAAAATATATTACGACATCTTGCACAACTGATAAGTGATGATTGTCCACAAGAGCAGGGTTCTTTTAAGAGATCTATGGGAAAACGAAATTCATTTTCATTTAAAAATATCTCTCTTTCATCAGAGAATTGGGCAGCGTACCATGCATATCTTATCATCTTTTTTTAAAAATTGGCGATGATAATTGATGGTGTACAATTTATTGAATTTTTACACTATCTTCGCAAGAATTTATTTCTTGATCATGTTCGATTAAATAAGAATTTTGTATACGCTTAGTAGGCTTTGAACCATCTGCCTACGCATTCAATAAATTAACACCTGCTCTCTACTGTTTCTTTAATGACTGCAGTTGAGGATGTTTGCTTACATATTTAACAAATATCAGCTGCTCCCTTCAATTTTTGATATAAATACAGCTTCGCTGAGTTAGAATTAATAATTTATTATTATTAAAATCCAAGAATTTGAAAATTAATTGTTTGAAAATGATGCAAGCAAGTTAATTTATCTGTAGCCATTAATGTTACGTTTTTAATTATTTTTCCCTTTAAATATTAAATTATAATTTAAGTATTAAAAGAATAAGCATTTATCCTTGCATAAAAACCAGTAGCATATTAATTAAAACTATCTGTAAATAGTTAATTAAATTTAAATAATTTTATTTTGTTTTAAAAATGTATCTGTATTTATAATTTTTTCTTTTAAAATTTTAATTTTATTATTATGTATTTCAATAATAAATATTTATTTTGGGTGAAAAAAATTAAAAACATATTAATTAAGAGTATTTGTAAATTTTTAATTGAATAAAAGTTATTAAAAGAAGAAAAAAATCCTAGCCAGTTTCGAACCCTGACCTTCCGCATTCGAGACGGTTACCTAGACAACCATGCCATCGGGATCATCGGAACGGGAGACAAGTTATCTGTATATAAGCTTTACCAAATGTTAGAGGACCATTTTCTCGAAATGGATTGACCACTGTGTTTTAATATTTTCATGAATTAACTTCCTAGTTAGAAGAGTGATTCAAAGCAAATGGCTACAATCTATTTTTTCATTTTATGTTGTTAAATTCTTAATTATTTGCCCGTAATTTTTTTTTTTTTAGATTTATACTGATTTAATTCCGCTTATTAATATTTATATATCTACTTAATATATTTCATACCAAACATTGTATGTTTGGTTGGTCAAACTTTTAATCAATAATTACTTTTCATTAAGAACATTATAATCACCGAAGGTATCAAACTGAGAGGAACAAAAATGTTTGTAAAGATCAAAATTTGGAAAAGAATATTCGAATAGCACATGATTCAATTCCAAAACAGAAGGAACTTAACTTTCAATCGAAAACTGAAAATGCAGAAAAATTAATTAATTTTTTTTCTCTATCCACTTTTTTTTAATCATATGGCTGATTCAAAATAACTTCACTTCAACTGATTTTCTTTTGGAAAAATTTGTATTTTCAGTTTAAATGTTTGAACATATTCTAAACATTTGAACATATGAATGCTTTAGTACTACAAACGGTCCTAGTTAAAGGACCCATAAAAAAGGTAGTACAAAATAAATCGTTTTAAATAGTGATTAAGTTTAAAAATATCTTTCTATCTAACTTGCCATGTAAAGTAACTTATGGGTTTAAATAACGTGAAATAAAATTGTAACTTCTCAGGTTATATTTCCATCCTACTTGGAAGCAACAACGAAGCTACTTTGAGATGGACCTCTCAAATTTAAGCCATGATTAGCAGATGAGGCCGGCACCTGAACTGGCGACTCCCTCTCCAAACTTCCATACCACCCCAGTGACTGGACGTTTTGCTCAGGATATCAGATTTAGCGAACACCAGGCCCACATATGAGACGAATTTTTAGTAGAATCGAATTTCGAACCTGGAGCTGTCCGGCGGCTCAAGGCTGAGACCTGACCACTAGCCCATCGTGTCCTATTAACTCCTTAACTATGTAAATTTCTCCTCTATTAAATTAAATGACATCGTTGGTTTTGGAAACATATTGTTGTATTGATTCAACTAAGAGTCCCTTGAATACTTGATGCTCATGGATTCTATGGAACTTATATATTGAATTATAACATCCATGATTGACTTAATTTTAGCATATTACTTGAGAAATTGTTCAATGTATGAACCATATTCGGTCACCACAGTTAAGGGGTTAATAATCCTAGAGTTTATCAATAAAAGGTATTAGTTATTTTGATTTATAAATATTGCAAATATATAACCTGAGAAAATTCTTTTAACAAATCACTAGTTATTCTAGAAAAAAATGAAGAAGAAAACATTTGAAAAACATTTAAAGCATTGAAAGAACAAGAAGAAAACACTGAAACATTTATAAGGGAATAAAAATTATTCTTCATTGCAGAACTGGAGAAAAAACTGCTGCTTTATATAGAAAATGTTTTATCCTCTAAATAAAGAATATTTTAGCTGTTTAAATAAGTAACTAATCATGAATAAAAATGTTACTAATTTTTAGAAGTCAGAATTAAAATAAAACGTAAAAGATTAAATATCGTACACATTTCAAAGAAATTACGGTTCAAATAGTCATAAAATGATAAAATGTACATACTAACAACCTGGAAGAAATTTAAATTATTCTTACTTTTAAAATGAAAGCTAACTTGTCATTTTAGAAATTCTTAAGAGTGATAAAGAGTTTGATATGAAACATCTTGTACAAAACAACCCTCTTCAGACATTTAACCTCTTCTTATCTTTCATAAATATAATTGTCTGGAAACAAAAACAAACGACAGATGCGATAATAGCATAAATATCTTTACTTTGTGAGGTAGCAGTCAAGAATTCTAAATTCACTGAAATGATGTTGTGGATTCGCATTTGCGTATTTTTCTTAGCTCAGGTAAAACGTTTTACTTATATTATCATATTAGTACAATCATTTATCAAACATTTATGTTAAACTATTTGGCAACCACCATTCAATTTTTTTAAACAAATATTGGCAACAAAAGTGAACTTTCTATATATCCATGTGAATAATATCAAAATGTTAGGCAAGATCTTAGAATTGTAAGAAAAAATATTTTTAATTTTTTTTTTATCATCATACGATTTTAATTTCGTGTTCTATTAAAAAATGTTTCAATTCTTTGTAAAGGGAGTCCCAAAATTAACGCAAGATTTGAATTTACCACCATTCGTGCAGTAAAGTATTAGCAACTCTATTAAAAACCATTTCACAGCTAATAATTTAGGATTAGTAAAAAAGGAGCGTTACATAACAGAACGTGTTTTCATAGTGGAACAATATTTCAGAAATAATGAGAGTCTGGCAGCCACAGTTCGAAAATTTGATAATTGGCCTCCTAGATCGTGTGATTTAACACCATTGGATTTCTTTTTATGGAGTTTTATGGTCATGGAGGATTTCGACAAAAAATTGCGTATTTGTCAACAAAGCCATGGAGACCGTTTCCCCTATGTGTTATTTCATACATAACTCTTTGTGTACTTTACGATTCAATAAAAACATAACATTGTAAAGGAAAAACGTGTTTTTTTATTTAATTCAAATCTTGCGTTAACACGTTGTTCTATCATGTCACGCTCCATTTTTACTACCCTAAACTATCAGCTGTCAAATGATTTTTTAATAGGGTTGCCAATACTTTACCGCAAGAATGGTGACAAATTCAAATCTTGCGTTAATTTTGGAACGCCCTTTAGAGTAATTCAAAACGATTTTTAAAAATTTGTTTAATTTGAGTAAATAAGATGCATTTCTGTTTTCCTTTTACCGAAGATAAACATTTGAATAATTTCAAATTTATTCAAATAATTATGACGTAATTATTTGAATTTACAAATAATAAGTATTTATAAATAATAAGTATGGGGTAATCTTTTACTTTAAAATCTTAGTAAAAAAATTAAAAACTTATTTAGTGATAAAAAATAATATTTTCTTCTTTTTTTTCAATGACATATAAATTGTTAATTATGTTGTTTTTTTTGACAAAAATATGTCAGGTTAAATAATTGTGCAAATTTACAATTAAAATATAATCTGGTTTTTTTAAAAAAAATTAAAGCCTTCTGTTATTTTAAAATTAAAGTCTTCTGCTACTTTTGTCTGATAATTTTCAGCTTTAAGTTATATAAGCCTTCAAAAGTGTCATTTTTTTTAAAAAAGATTTTAATAATTAATGGAAAAGCAAATAATTTCCCCTGTGTATTTATATAGAAATGTGAGAATTTATTATTTTAATATTCTGCAGCTAATGAGTAAGAACGGATTTTCTTACCTGATGGCTTGAAATTTTACATAATGGACCATTACAAAATAAGAAGCTTACCAGATTCAAGAATCACACAATAATGGACAAAAATTTCAATAATGATTTATCTTTATTAACAAATTAACAAATAGTAGCCAGCTGGTTCGTCATGATAATTGCTCGCTAAAATTTTCAATTAAATATTTTATACAACTTGACTTCTTAATAGCGTTTTCAGCAAAATAATTTTGAGCTACCAACTTTGATATTCGTATAACTCATACTATTATAGAAGCCTTAAGTCGTCCTGTTCATTGTACTATTTTTTTTCTCTCTGATCTTCTGTGAACTCTCGTAAAATTTGAACTTTAAATAAAAGCGGAAGTGATTAAATCTCAATTAATATAAAAAATTTTTTGCTGAAACCGAGCATGTATTTTTTTAAAAAGTACAAAAAACAGAATCGTTTGGCGTAGATCCGACTCATGTCGCACTATAGAATAATTTTCATAATTTATGAAATATCTCAAAATATTATTCGATACAAGTTCCTTGATTCATCACAAAACTCGGTTTTAGTTTTACTTTCAGAAGGATTTAAATGGCGAAAATAACAAAATCTTTTTTTGTTCCTGTCGATAAATATCCTTAAAAAAAATTAAGAAATGTAAATGTTATGCAGTCATTTGGTCCCGGGGAATGATATTCTGCGAAATACTTTTGACATTCCAAATTTTAAATAAAAAATAATATTTCTATTTCCTGAAATCAAATCTGAACGAATTATGAAGTTTTGAATATTACATTTTTAGAACAATTGACATTTTCATAATCTTAGGCTAGTTAGCCTTGGAGGCACTGGGTGCTAATTGGCAGATCCTCTTTGAGACGGCGATGAATGGTCTAAAAATCACACGTTTTCACAACTCAATAAATTTTAGTCGCAATAGTGTACCTTTCTTTTTATTTAAAACTATTCGCATTTGGCCATTAACTGATTAGCTGGGGATATTGGTTATATTTGATTTTCATTAAGTCGAGCAGCTATTATTTCATATCCACGATTCCGCCAAAATGTCTGATATTAAAGCCTTTTATTTTAAATGTCTCTTACACATGCTGTATTTACTGTAAACATGAACCTTTTTAATGGAGATCAGTCCCATGACATCATGAGGCTATTAAAAATGTAAATATCTGGTTCATCAGTTTCTAAATTTAGTGGTATTGTACCTTCATTTTTTTTTTTAAATACGACTCGTAAACTTTATACATATTAAACAGAAACCTTCTTCAGCTGTCAATACTGCAAAAAATGAAACGATCAGAAAATTCAATAAAAATTTGCACGATTTTTTAATTGGTATCATTAAACAGATAATTTTTTAAATTTTAAAACGGTTTAAAATTACTTTTTGTGCGATAATATTTTATTTTAGGAGGATTTTCCGAAAAAGGGCCAAAATTTTCTCTTAATTTTTAATTAATTAATATTTTTTAGCTCTCAGTACTGCAAAAAATGAAACGATCAGATAATTCAATTAAAAATCTGCACGACTATTTAAATGATGGTATCATTAAACAGATCGTTTTTTAAATTTTGAAACGGTTTACAATTACTTTGTGTGCGATAGTATTTTCGGAGGATTTTACGAAAAAGAGCCAAAATTTTCTCTTAATTTTTAATTAATTAATAATCTAAGTAAAAGTTAAAAGTTCCCACGAGGTGCACATTCCAAGTCCTGTATACAGGGACCAAATTTGGTCGTTGTAGGTCAAACGGTCTGGCCTGCAGAGCGCCAAAACGCACACACACGTTTATTTTTATTAAAAGTATAAATATCACTAAATATGCGCATTTTTACACACGGAAATAAATGATATTATTGTTGAAAACTTCTAAGCAAAAATATCTTAATTACAAAAATAACAATATTTGATCTTTTCGTTGTTTTTCAATTATTTCATTCAATTCCGAACAATTAGTTCACCTCTCCCTATATATATATTTACATATCTTGTTCAAATTTTCAATCGTTAATAAAATTCTTTTTATTCATCCACTCAAGTTCAAATGCATTTTTTAAACTTGTAGTGGATGGCACTTGATGTTAATACAAATGTTTCAAATATCAATTCATTAATTATTAAATTTAATCAATTTTTAATACTTTAAATAGAGTTTTAGCAGTTTGTAATGAAAATTGAAATCAACAGGCAGTAGTTCAATCGGTAAAATGTAAGGATTTCAGTATTTTCCAAGTGAAGGTGAAGAATGTGAGTTCAATTATTGTGAAACTAGGAATTGACTTTAAAAAATTATCACTTGTTTTTCTTATACTGTAGGTATTTATTTGATAATTATTCATTAAATAATCGTATCAATATGGGCATTGCATGAATTCAAAATGAAACTTAACCAAGCTCTGTGTAAGCGACTGATAGACTAATCTCTGCGCTCTAAAATAAGATTATTGAGAAAATGAAACAATGTCATAGTATCATTATCTTGGTTATCAAATAAGATCAAAAAAAATTTCGGAGATAACAATTCTTATGTGCAATCAGTTTTTAATGAGATCCTTATTTTTTTGTATAAAGAATTTACGAAATAGTTATGAGATTAGGAATTCATCTTAAGAACAAATGAATCTTTTGTTTTACTATTACAAAAAAAAAAAAAAAAAAATACAGCATTTATCAGTAAGCTCAGGAGTGGGGGGGGGGAGTTAAACAAGCATTGTTGGAAGACTGTTTATTATTTCAATCAACGAATTTACTTTTAAAAAATAGGTTAAGTTTTAAGTTTTAAATTTTTAACCTAATATAATCAGAATGATACAATAAATCGTTGGGATTGAAGCGATACTATATAGACACTAACTGTATTTCGAGTTTTTCTTTATTACTAGTTATTGGCACTCAAGCCGGCGTACTGGCATAGGGGTAGCGCGTCTTCCACGTGATCTGGGCGTCCTGGGTTCGAATATCGGTTATGGCATGGTTTTCGTCATCTGTTCTATCTGTGAGATGTGTGAATGTGCCCCTGCAAAAAGGGGTTGTGCAAGCGAATGTGATGCGTGAGTAACTAAGACATACTCTTGGCCCTAGCTGGCACTACTAAAACAGGAGAAGCTCCCTTGGCTTAAAATCGCTGACTTAATCAGCGAGCTTGTCCATTTTAAGTGCCATTATAAACAACAACAACTGGCACGCAAAATATGAATGACTAAAAGAAAATTCATATATGATTTGTAAATTTGCAATAATTTTAAGTTGTAAATATTGTTGTAGTTTCGGATAATTTACTTTAGTGATATAAAAGTTTATTTAAAATGAGTATTTCTATTTCAAAATTTTAAATTTTAAAAAAGGTAAGAGATAGAATGTCAAGAAATACATGAATCCAAAAGAAAATTACCCAAATTTTAAATTGCTCACATTAAGTGGAATGAAGATCTTTTACTAAGTAGCGTCTGGTAATCTGAAAGCTTTTAGCACTCTCTCGTTTGGGTTATGCTATAGAGTAACCACGGCAAAAAAAAATGTTGTTTGTGTTCGCATAGATTTGTGCGCCATTATGGGGAATATACTTAATTTTTTACGAACATCTAGAGGGAGAAATCACTTCTTGTCTAGCTTAGCTCGCCAATTTATTTAGACTCTTTCTCGCATTTTCAATATTTTCTTCAAATAAGTTCCTTCTAAAATGACGTTTAGTGTTCTCACAATTATGATATTACTTGTGATTATTGTGAATCTTTGGTAGATTGGAGGATTGATACTTTCGTTTTCGTAAATATTTTAAATATATGGACGAAATCCTGTTAAGATACGAGGCAGCGTCAAGGTTTTGTTTTGTGATATCTCTAAAAACTAGAGAATGGAGAAAGGACGTGTATATAGAATTGATGATGTATACAGAATTCATCAGCTCTCAAATGAATTTTTAAAAAAAATCTGAATTTGGTGTAGTGACTGGACCTGGAGGTTTCTATCTTGATTTTTCTGAATTTTTCTCCGTACAGAATGTACAATGAAGTAGCATTTTTGAGACTTATCTTAAAACTGAAGAACAGAATGTACAGAATTCTCTGTACAGAATGTACAATGAAGTAGCATTTTTGAGACTTATCTTAAAAATGAAGTACAGAATGTACAGAATTCTCTGTACAGAATGTACAATGAAGTAGCATTTTTGAGACTTATCTTAAAAATGAAGGACAGAGAGAAAACAGTCTACCATTGATGACATATGTGGAGGGATATATCATCAATATGTTTTCATATGAAATAAAATGATAAACCTTTATAAATAGTTGACCCTCGGGACCTCTTTAGAGATTTTTCTAACTTTTTCCATATAAATTTTACAGTGAAGTAGCATTTTTGAGACTTATCTTAAAAATGAAGGACAGAGAGAAAACAGTCTACCATTGATGACATATGTGGAGGGATATATCATCAATATGTTTTCATATGAAATAAAATGATAAACCTTTATAAATAGTTGACCCTCGGGACCTCTTTAGAGATTTTTCTAACTTTTTCCATATAAATTTTACAGTGAAGTAGCGTTTTTGAAATTTCTCTTGAAAATAGAAGCTGTTGGTAGACAGGTGAGCATTGAGAGTCTAAAAGTCATGAACTTTCCTATGAAATAAAGATTGGTGAAAATGAATTATTGGTTGGTGCTAGATCTGGTTTTTTTGGAGTTTTTTTTATTGTTTTAAATATATAGATAACCACTGATAAGCTGTGATGCAATTAACATATTTAATAATCTTTCCACTAACATAGAATTACCTCAATAATTTTACCTTTACATTTCTTGAAGATCTGTAATTATTTCGATGTTTACAGTCACAAAATAATTAAAATTCATTTGTGTTCTAAATTTTTAAAAAAAAATCGTTTTTTTCACATATTTCATTAAAAGTATCCTACTACAGTCTAGTAAATTAATATTAACTTTTTAACAATTTTTTTTATATGAATCTTTAAATTTTTTTACTTTTCTGCATTGAGCAGGAATATTATTTTCATATACTTTAAATAATGATGTCAATAAGAAGAAAAAAGTTCATTTATCGCAAGTTAGTTATTGTGTGAAATTTTTTTGAAATTCACTGATAATAATCTGTTGATAATAAACTTTGAAAAGATACAAGGTAAATTAATATATTGTTTTTAATAATTGATTCCATTTTTTATTAGGTTTTAATTGCTCCTAATGAAGCCGAGAGTCGCCGACCTATTTGGAACATCGCACATATGGTCAATGCTTTGCATCAGATTGATTATTATTTAGATATGGGAGCGAATGGTTTAGAATTCGATATTTCTTTTTCGCCTGAAGGGAAGGCACTATACACATTTCACGGCATACCCTGTGATTGTTTCCGAAGTTGCTTGCACTACGAAAACTTCATTACGTATCTTCAGTACTTGCAACGGCTTACAACACCAGGTAAGTCGCCTAATCGTGATTCATAAGTGTATTGATAACATTTTATGTCTATATAGCTAACACCAGATATTGTGCCTAATCATGATTCACAATTGAAATGATAATATAGGGTGATTCATAAAGATGTATACACTTTCCAGATGCTGTGAAACAATACCAATCAAAGAAGCGAACACCTTAGCGAATGGTAAATTAGATGTACTCTTAAAGTTTGTGTCTCGCCCGTGACAGAAGTCAGATAAGCAGTTGCATGTGTGTCATGTGACTAGTCAGTCGAAATGGCGGCGACTGCAGTGGAGAAGTCTTATTGTGTTCGTCAATTTAGCAAAACGGAATCCGAAACTCATGTGCAATGGCATTTTCGAACTCGATTCGGAAAAGAAGTTTCAATTAGAAAATCTATCTATCAATGGTATGAAAAATTTAAAACTACGATTGTTTCTGCAATGGTATAAGTCCCGGATGTCTGACTGTATCGGAAGAAGTAGTAATTCAACGAATCCCGGAAAAATCAACATAGAGGATGAGTCGTAAAGTGGAGATATCTCAATCCACCGTCTGGAGAATTTTGATAAAGAAGTTGAAAACGATTCCAAACAAAGTTCAGGTGTTGAAATTTCTGATGAACTTTGCAAGCAAAAGTGATTTGAATTTTGTGTCTATTTTGTGCCTATATGTAACTTCGTTTTGAAAGTGATGATTTTGGCAATCACTTAGTTTTTATTGATGAAGAAACATTTCATGATAGTGGTAAGGTACACAGGCACAATGTTCCCTTTTGGGGAAGAGAGAATCACAAATTCACAGTGAAACACATGCGAGATTCCCTAATTAAATTTGTTCTGTGCAGTGTCCAGAGAGAAAGTGTATGGCACCTTCTAAGAACTTCTGCGACTGTCTCTAACAAAATTTAAATTAATCTCATACAATTCTGTTACATGTTCTGTTACATACATATTATATGGTGACATATAATATCTTACATTATTTTTGATTTGTAGTACATTAAATCTATATACTTCTTAACGAATCATCCTGTATTTTATGTCCATACAACTAACACCAAGTAAGATACCTAATCCTGATTCATAGTTGTATTGATAATGTTTTATAAGTATATGTATATATTTATATATATAATGTTCCAAATTATACAAGAGATGTGTACAAAATTTACACTTGTCTTAAATGCATTTCCTAACTGAGAATATATTTCTAAAAATAGCGATTGAAAGCAAAATTTTTCCACCATGTCTGTTAAATACCCTGTATAAATTCCCTTACAAATAGGATCCTTACGAACAGAAAATTGAGCGGACTCAGAGAGAATCAGACTGTTTTTCTCTGTGCACAAACGAGCGTTTGAACTTTTCTTTTTTCATTATATAGGTGATCAACTATTTCGTAAAGAACTAGTACTGCTTCTCATGGATTTTAAAGTTCGAGGATTATCTTCTGCAGCTCTGACTAATGCAGGTGAAGATGTGGCGATGAAAATGTTAGATTATTACTGGTTAAGAGGTTTGATATTCCATTTTTTTTTCTTTACAAAGTAGTTACTTATATCACTTTAAAAGTAGTTTTTTTTTTCTATAGTTTATCAAGAAATTTTCAGCAACTTTTATATGAATTACCTATTTTAAATCTGCTGACTTCACCTCTGACGTTATTGCTATGTCATGGGTTAATATTTGGTCACGCTTTGTTCATTTTGGTTATTGACGTCATTTTTTGTGAACATTGAATCTTGCTATGAAATGCCGAAATGAAGATTCTGTTATTAATCTTCCCGGGAGTCCTCCGCACGTACAACGTGATCTACCGTGTTTAGCAAATATTTCCGACACAGCTTTGCCAGGATATTCCGAGTCTTCTAGCTATACTTTACCTTTCCTAGAAGTTTGTGATTCATCACTTGCTACGTTCGTTTAAAGAAACGGGAAGTGTGTTAAAATAAAGGTCCTCTAGTAAACAAAAAGTATTTGAAGTTTAATTAATTATATTCAAGTCCCGTTTTAAAGCAACACAAGAGCTATTTTGGGATGGACTCCACAATTCTGAACCGCGGAAGACACCTCAGTTGACACCCCAGACTCCAAACTTCCACATCACACCAGCGGGAAGACGTTTGGTCCCTACGGATTCAGCGTGCACTAGAATCGCCTACACGACGGTTCTTCGGTGGAGTAGGGTCTCGAACTTGACACCCTCTGGTTCCGAAGCCGAGACCTTATCACCAGGCCACCACGGCCTTAAGGTTAGTTGAAGAGAATGTCAATAGAATACGTACTTCATGTCAACGAAGTCCGAAAAAATCGTGTACAGCATTGGATGATTCGGCAACAAGTGGATTAGAAGGGTAGGGCATATTTCTTGGCCTCCAAGATGTCGGATCTGACTTCATTAAATTTTTTCTTCTGGGAACATGTCAAGAATCTTGTTTACCCTGAGAAAATTCAGAAATCCATCTCGGGCAAAGGATAATCATTTGTGTTGCCAATCACTCCAGAGATGCTGGTCAGCACATATATCTGAATACCGTTTGGATATGTGCTGTGAAGCAAACGGGCACATATTGAAATACAATAAATGGTAAAAATTTTGATAAATTAGCCTTTAAGTGCCTATATATATAACATTAACCTAATTTTATGATTCAATTTTAAAAAAATTGCATCAAAACCCCGGAGTTCTTTAAAGGACACACCATGTATATGATAATATTTGGATATTGCAAAAGATTCCATAAACAAAATACTATGCCATGGAATGTGGATTCACATCCTGGATAAAGAAGACCAAGTGATCAAATATATCGACGCTAATGACAATTTTATTGAAATATAATCCAAAGTGTATTTTTCAGTAACGTATTTTTTTATTTTGTGTTCGTTTAATTGGCTAACGGAACTTTCTTTCAGGTTATTTTAAATATATTAACTTTCTATGTAAATGTTATTCCATTTAAATTCAGAATATGAAAAAGCTAAAACAGTTACATTTTGTTCCAGGTAAGTCCAATCAAACTCAAGCCTACATTGTAGTTTCTCTTCCATCCACTGCACACGTTGAGGTAATGAAAAGCTTCCTGAGGACGCTTCAGAATCAAAATGCTTCGGAATATATCCCAAGAATAGGTATGTTTTATGCATAACTCATTTGTTCACAATGAGTGAACATTGTTTGGGGGACTCACAAAGTTTAATTTTAAAACTGATTACTTGAAAAACACGAAAAAAGAACCCCCCCTCAATTATGTTAATAATTAATTAATTACTAACATAATTGAGGGGGGTTAACCAAACCACTAGTTAATTTTTAAATTAAAAAATTTATATTAACTGCCTTGTGAATTATATTTTATGCACGACTCTACTGTGTCCTCTAAAATTCTTCCCTATCCCCTTCGTTACCGATATCTATAACCTAAAAGTCGGCGCATTAATATAGCTATATTCTGCTAGATAAAACTACTTAAATCGGTTTTTACCAAAAACGTTTGGAGTTAGCATAGAGTTTTCTTAAAGCTATATGAAATTTGGAAAACAGTATTTTGTACTTATGCAGCAGCATAAATATTGTTGCTGTATAAATGTAATTGCAGATATGAATGTAAAGAACAGCATGACAAACTTTTAGGTAGATTCCTATAGGAAGACTACCTATTGCAATGGCTCTCATGTCAAGACTTCGGAAAAAATTCTTCAGTTCTTTACCGATCATCGTCCCTAGAATCCAAAACCACCCTTCGTTATCTTGTGAACAGGATAGTTACAAAAATTTTGTATGAAATTTGGAAAATAGTATTTTGCATTTATACAGAAGCATAAATATTGTTGCTGTATGAATATAATGGCAAAAATTCTTCAGTTCTTTACCGATCATCGTCCCTAGAATCCAAAACCACCCTTCGTTATCTTGTGAACAGGATAGTTACAGAAATTTTGTTTGGATTTTAACTGGTTGAAATATATTGTTAGAAAGGTAAAAATATCTGAGAAGTTCGTAAATTTCCCTAACTTAAAAGGGAAGAAAATGGCGGGGTGTTGAAATTTTAATTTTTGCTGTAACTTTCTTAATATTGAAGACAGAAAAATAAACCCAATTAGCCAAATTAGCGCCACTTTAAGACGAAGAACTTTTGTACTTAACATTTTTCGATAATTTCAATATCTTCAAAGTTAGGGGCTAAATATTAATTTTCAAGCCCTAATTTTGACGGTTTCTAATATCAACAATTTTTGTTGCCAAATAGTAACTTAGATATAAAGAAATCTCTGCCTTCCAGTTTGCAGTGAGAATTTTTTTTCCTGTATTTAATTTCCTACTATCAAACGTTATGAAATGTCTTTCGACGAAAAGAAAGGAACTTTCATTGTAAAAAAAATGTTTCAGATATCATTTATTAGACCTCAAATAAATTCCCAGATTCTCTCATATCAGCACACATCTCATCGATGAGTAAATTATTGAGTTTTCCTCTCCCAGGGTCATTAACCGGAGTAGTCAACTGATAATCTTGATAATAATACTGTGATATCTTAATCTGGGGAATCAAATTTTTTATTTAGGTACCTGGTAGCATAATAAATTAGTATATATATAATTTAAAAGTGTATAATGTTTACAAAAGAATTATTTATAGAAAATGCTCCTAATTGTGTCTCCTTTCATTGTAATAGTAAGCTATCTGCTGTAATTGCAAGAGATTTGAAAAGTGAAAGGCTACATATTGTTGCTACGTATAAGAATCAAGGAAAACATAAACACGACAGTATCTGAAGATCTTTGAAATATAGACTTTTTATAACAATGACAGTAGGAACTCAGATTCGAATATCAAAATCAGTTCACCAGGTGCTTTACGTCAAGATCAATTGATAAAATTATTTTATCACTTTAAAATGTTTCTATTTTGACAACAATTTACCTGAAGTGAACGGCTTGACGAACATTTGCTTATTTTTTGTAAGAATTATAGGTTAAAGTTTGATATGAAGTTCATCGCAGGCTGATGCTCCATTTAGTGATTTAGCATATTGTTAAAGATTTCAAGAAAAACAAATGCCATCAAAAACATAACTTGTAAAAAAAACCAAGTCTCGCAACTCAGTTCTTCTATCGTAAAAAGTTGTGAGATCCATGTAATACCAAGTCGGTCAATTTATTCAGTCTCTACTTAAGGGTCCTTCTGTCTTAAGTTATTACGTAATTAGCTAACTTAACAACATCTTATAGTAACCATATCAATATTAAAAATATTTTATGGGTAAAATAAATAGATTGAATTGGCCATCGCATAGATTGACTTGGCTTCTCGGTGAACTTTGGGATCTGACCCCATCGCATGAAATCACAATGTATCTTTACATTAAATTAGATTACATTAACATATTATATTAAATTAGATTGTTTAGTGCGATTGCCAAGTCAATCTATTTATTTTAACCATAAAAGATTTTTAATATTGATATGGTCACTATAAGATGTTATTAAGTTAGCTAATTGCGTAATAACTTAAGACAGAAGGACCCTTAAGTAGAGACTGAATAAATGGACCGACCTGGTATTACATGGATCTCACAATTTTTTACGATAGAAGAACTGAGTTGCGAGACTTGGGTTTTTTTACAAGTTATGTTTTTGATGGCATCTCATTTCTTTTTGTATGTAGTCTTCTTCTTTTTCTTTTCCGGTACTACTTCTTGAGCTTCAGCTACATTTTTTCTTAAAGCTCCCTGTCTCTATGGGTTTTTCTCGTAAGCTTTAATGTTACAATTTTTGACAAGTCTGGACGGTAAATGCTTCTTAGTCTGTTGTATTCACAAATTGAGGATTCCTGCGCTTTAATACTTCCAAAGTCGACATTAATTAGATGTAAGCTATCCAGACTTGTAACTGGATAGCTTACAAAGTGCCACATAAGCTTGACCGGATGTGAATACTGCAGAACCTATATCCATCAGTGCATTATTTAGACTTAGACCTTGACTTTTATAATGAATAATAATGAAATATACATTTATTATTTCATTATTATTATTTATACATATACTGGTACATTGAGTCATTAACTGCAAATGTAACGTTGTAATCTGGGGGCACGGCATCCTATATATTAAATATATTTATATGGGATTGCAAAGTTATTTATGCAGTTGGTGTATCTAGAAAACTAGATCGAAATTGCAAAATATTTTAGTTTTTCCTTGATTTATACGCTAATCACTAATTGTATTATAAATTTGAAGCTTCTATACGTCTTAACCCAAACTTTCAGAGATTTTAATAAAAAGGTCTTCCCAGTGCCAGCAGTTCCACTCACAAAACAGCGTAAAACGTCAGCGTTATTATCAGTTGTGTCCATTTTATGTGTGATCATATCGAAGACTCTTTTTTGATCGGCATTAAGTTTTGCGATCATACTTTGAAGATCAGTTTGCTCTTCTTCTACCAGATTGATTCACTGAAAGTCACCCATTGCGTTTGCAGCTTCCCAGCTTCAAATTGAATTATTTCTAACTAGATATTGTTACAAACCTGTAATTTTGCTTCCCAGCGAGAATAGTGTCATCATAAGAAAGACCGTTTTACATTAATCTGTATTGGATGCTGTCGGATGCCGAGTCAGTGATCCCTGAGCTTGGTAACAAACTTGGCGACCATTTGGCGACTTGGCGACGAATTTGCCGACAAAATAGATAATGCTCGAAACTTCGAGAAATTTATCGATCCGTCCATTATTACACTCATATTTTAGCTTTTCCTTGATTTATACACTAAACACTAATTGTATTCTAAATTTAAAGCTTCTATGTATGCTAGAAGTGTCTTGGTCAGTCAGTCAATCAGTGACAAAATTCACAAACTTTGACTAATTATAATTCTTAAACTACTGGTTCAAATTTAATGAAATTTGAAATTACCGTGTTTATATAATACCTGCTTGGTTTCTGAAAATTCAGGCTTCTAGTTTTATTCACAACGAAGTTATAGGAGGTCGAAAATGGCCTGAACTGCTTTGAGAAAAGGATGGTACGGCGTGTCGCTTGTTTTTGCACGACTTGGCGGTGGCACTGCCGTGCCCTCAGATTTTGTAAAAGATTTTAAGAAATATCAAAACCTAAATAGGGTCATTTCGTCAGTTTTTTTGCGAACAACCTGGGGTACTAAAATAAAAATTCAAACGTGTTAGCATTTTTTTTTTTTTTGTCAAAAATATGGCATAAGAAATTTGAAACATAAAAACTCTCAATATTGAAAAAATTTCAAAGGTTCTCCTCTTAGAGAAAATTTTAATTATTATTCAATCGATTTTATATATTAAGAACATTTTTATCAAACATTATTCTTTGATATTTAAATAGTTGTCAGTTTAAAATTTATTAAATTTTCGGCAAGGCTTTCTAATGAATATTTAAAAATAGAGTCATTAGGAATTCAGTTGCCTTATAGCAAATAATAAGATCATTGCTTTTTTTTTTTTTTTTTTTTTTTTTTTTTTTTTTTTTTGTAGAAAAGCGATACAACGCTTTATTTCTCAGAAAATTTTTAATTTATTAAAGAAATTGGGTCTTGACATTAGTACTTTGGATCTCGATTCGATTCTTTAGGATTGAAGATACTCTTATTTAAAGTCACAAGAAACTTTCTCTAGTACAATCGAGGGATGCTTGTTATTAAAGCACGATTTTAATGGATTCTTAAGTGAATGGATAATTGAAAGAATTTTTATCCCAAATGAGCTGGGCACTACAGAAAGCAATAATCGGATTGAAAGTCACTATTAAACAAAAGTTTCATTACATATATTGGGAGCTCGTTGTTTCGTTTACATCTTTAAATATAGTATTTAATAAGTTTATATTAAAAACACAAAATATCGCAATGTAATTAATACACATTATTCAAATACTTCATTTTTAGCAAAAAGCTTTATCTTACATCCTTATTCTATCAAACTTGATGAATCTCAGGCAAATTTTTATATATTGAAAACCAGCTGGAGCGGTTTCCCCAATCGCATACTATTGTTACGAAATTTCCGGGGTTCATTTGGATAGTGGGAGTTATATGGTGTGGAGAACGCTCAATCACTAGGCGGCAATAGAAAATAAAACAACGACGTTTATTTACACGAAGACACACAGGACAGCACAAAGGCGACAACTATATACAGCACAGAAGACGATTATCTTCAGCCGAGACGTGCAGCATACAACAGTATACACAGCAGCTCTACTCCGTCGCTGCTCCGCTAGTCCCTGGAAGACGATTTCTTCACCTTCGCTTCCGACTACTCTTCGACTCCACTGGTCCACGACTCGACTCACCACTACGACGACTCTACTGGTCCACGACCACTCTCCTCTGTCACTTCCGACTACTCAATTCACCACTCGACTCGCCACTGGTTCACACTACTCTGCTCTGCTCTGCCGCTTCCGACTTCTTCTCAATTCACCGTCCCGGTTCACGACTGCCCGGCAGCTGCGGCTGCTTCCTTTTATAGGTCTCAGGAGGTGGGGCTAGACGCCTCTCAAACAATCAGAAACGTTCGAGGCGTATTTCCGTTCCTACTAGACGGATTGGAAAAATTCTCGATGTTTCCTGTATAATCTATTTTGGCGCCAAAATCGCCAAATGGTCGCCAAGCTCTGCGACCTCCTATGGAACCAGCTATGCTGGGAAGCCGCCTCACAGATTCGTAGCACTATTTAATAACTTTGTCATGCCAAAGAACGCTTTGCATATCATTGGCGTAGAATAATTACGAATTTTCAACTTTTGGCGTGAATGAAACATTTTTACTTCATCTATCCTATCATTCTTGGCGAGTTTTTTTGGCGATTAATCCCTGGCATGCAATTGATATTATCCGAAAACCGAATTTGTATTTTAGCTGTGTTTTTCTCACCCAATAGAAACAAAAATTTGTCCCAACACTACACTTGTAATCACAAAATCTCATACCAAATTTCACATATTTAACTTAATGCATTTTTTAATTATCAAAAAGTAGACCGACAGACAATCAGCCCTTCATTGGATTTGGCTCAAAATTTGACATGTGTCTATACTAGAGATGTTAAATTTGTATACTGAATCTTATCTATCTAGCTCTCTTCATTTTGTAGTGATCGTGTTAACTTATATTCGAACAATCGGACAGACAGACTTTACTCAAAATTTGATAGAAATATGCAAATTTAGTGTAAAGAAGGTGTATCAAATTTTTCTGTCTAATTCAACAGGTTTTTGTGTTAACTTTGACACAGACAGACAGATGGACATTTTCGAAAAATGTGTTTTTCGGACTGAGGAAGGTCTGAAATATGGGGATTCGTCAAAATCTCGAGTTCGAATTTGTTGACAATTACTATATTTTCTCTGTACTATATATTCGAGAAAGTAAAAATATTTTATACATTTCCACATTTTTATGATAAAAGAGAAATATTAAGAAGTGTATGATAAAAAAATGTTAAGTAAATTTATCACTTTATAAGAGAATCAGTCTAATATAGATATAGAACTTAAGAATTTTTCACTGTTAACTAAACCATAAATTACATCTAATTATAAGATACAAATTAATTGTTATAAAGATATTTGAAATTCATAATATATGCTGTTGTTGTATGCGCCATTTTCGTCGTTGAAGTGGTGTGAAAACAGGGAAAATGGATTCCGAAATGAGATGTCGTTCTCATTTTCTGAACAATATTCGAAATTACATTACTGTGCATATATTTTCCTTCTAGGTAAGTTCAGAAGAGGATTTGAATCAAATAAATTAATATAACAAGATAAAATTTTATTTATAGAGTGAGGTACTGGACATATTTGAATCTCCAGCCAACTGTTTTCTTAGTAAATGCAAACATGAACGAAAAAATTTGTATTATAATATCAATGAAAACCAAAATGAAAAATCCGCATTGTCTTTAGCAATCTCATTTATTTTTCACTTAGTACGAGTAAAAAAAGTTAAATGAACTGAAATCAAAATGATGATATTAATATAATAAAATATAATATAATCAAAAGGATATAATTTCAATCAGGACAGTAACCTTAATAAAAGTGCCATTTTTAAAATATATAAAGGGCGTCCCAAAATTAACGCAATATTTGAATTTGACACCGTTTGTGCAGTAAAGTGTTGGCAACCCTATTAAAAAATCATTTAGCAGCTGATCGTTCAGGGTAATAAAAATTGAGCTTACATGATAAAACAACGTGTTAACGCAAGATTCGAATTAATTTTTTCCCGTTTCAATTATTATATTTTTATTGAATGGTAAAGTACAAGGGATAGGGTTATGAATGGAATAACACATAGGTCAAATGGCATCCATGGCTTTGCTGGCCCAGACGAATTTTTGGAATATTATATTGATGAATTTTTATACGAATTTATATTTTTCTAAGAATTTTTTTTATATAGACATACGAATTTTTCTGGTCTGAAATTTTCTATGACCATTTTGTATAAATCTGGCTGAATTTCGATGATGCAGCGTTGAATTTCCTCTTTCAATGCATGTGTGCTTATTGGCATAGACCTTTGACTTCAAATAACACCATAAAAAGAAAGCCATTGGTGTTAAATCACACAATCTAGGGGGTCAATTCTCAAATTTTCGAACTGTGGCCGTTAGAATTTCATTATTTTTAAAATATTGTTCAACAATGGAAACACGTTGTTCTATCTTGTAACGCTCCATTTTTACTAACCCTAAAAGATCAGTTGTCGAATAATTTTTTAATAGGATTACCAACACTTTACTGCACGAATGGTGGCAAATTCAAATCTTGCGTCAATTTTGGGACACCCTTTATATTACGATAATATTCGTATATTTTTTAGTCACATATATATCATTTATTCTTTTGGGTTCTTCTTATAATTAATATTCCACGTATAAATGAATAAAATTACAAATTCATTTAAAGACTAATAAATTTTTGGATATTGCATCATACATAAGAAGTTCACATAGCCTTTATTTCTGCAATTTTATATTTGTTTTTGTCATTTTCAAATCAGGTTTGGATTTTTCTGGAAATGAAGACTTACACATTATCCTTGATTGCCTGGAAAGAAGCGGATATCTTGAAAAATATTGGTTAGGAGATGGCATAACCAATTGTCTTGGTCGAAGCACAAAAAGACTACTGAGCGCTCTAAACAAAAGAGACGAACATGAGAAACAAGTCAGTAAGGTTTACTGGTGGACAGTTGACAGACAATCGACCATGAGAAGGGTCATAAGGTAAGACTGTGTATTATATTCCATAGACTATTAAAAAATAGATTTGTTTAGAGCGACATTGATTTACACCGTTTAGAAGACAAAAGTATTAACGCAACATCAAATGACTTTCTGATTCAGATATAAAATATCTTTGAAATATTACTTTTTGCGTTTATCTTGTTGGCAAAAAAATTATGTTTTTTTAAATTTTAATTTTTTTTTATAAAATGGTTTTTCTTCTGTGCAATTTTACTTCTCTCATTCTCACCCCCCATCGGGGAGCACCCAAGAAATTTAAATGAGAAGCTTCCGGTACAATAGTTGATTGTACCTGATGGGTACAGAAATGGTAGGGGTGTATGTCCCTTCCTATCGATGACAGGACATACTTCCCATGAAAAGTGCTGTACCGTGGCTGGTGATGGTCTTTTGGACTCAACCATAGTTTCCGCCAGAGTCATAGCGATCCGGCCAATCAGATTTAATCCGAATTCCTATATTAGGCGGGCGGTGTAGCCAATGTGGTTATCTGATTCTCATTTCTTACAAAGGGCACCTCAAAAACGGGAATGGGAATCTTACGGAACGATTATTGGATTCTCCACCCTGTTGGGTAAAGAAATGGCGTGAGGAGGGCTATCCCCTACCGATGACAGGGCGTGCCTCCTAAGGGAAGGTTTGTACAGTGGCCGGTGATGGCTTTTAGGATTTAACCATAGTTCCTGTCATGATGATCCACTCATTAAGATTTATCCAGACGCCTTTGAACCTGTTGGAGTAGTTTATCATGGCCATCTGATCCCTATGCTTCAATTCTGAACAGAAATCATGTGTGGTGGCTATCCCTTAATGGTGACGGAACGGGTCTCCTACTGGAAGGTTTGTACTGTAGCTGGTGATGGCATTTAAGATTTAACCACAGTTCCTATCATGATGATCTAGTTATTCAGATTTATCCAGATGCCTTTGAACCTGTTGGAGTAGTTTATCGTGGCCATCTGATTCCTATGCTTCAATTCTGAACAGAAATCAAGTGTGGTGGCTATCCCTTAATGATGACGGAACGTGTCTCCTACTGGAAGGTTTGCACTGTAGCCGGTGATGGCCTTTAGGATTTAACCACAGTTCCTGTCATGATGATCTAGTCATTCAGATTTATCCAGATGCCTTTGAACCTGTTGGAGTAGTTTATCGTGGCCATCTGATTCCTATGCTTCAATTCTGAACAGAAATCATGTGTGGTGGCTATCCCTTAATGCTGACGGAACGGGTCTCCTACTGGAAGGTTTGTACTGTAGCCGGTGATAGCATTTAAGATTTAACCACAGTTCCTGTCATGATGATCTAGTTATTCAGATTTAACCGGATGCCTTTGAACGAGGTTGAGTAGCTTCGTGGTTATCTGATTCCCGTGATTCATTTCTTAACAGAAATGATGCGCGGTAGCTATCCCTTAACGATGATAGGACACGACTCCAGCGAGATTTGTACGATGACCAGTGAGGGATTTTAGGATTCAGTCATAATTCCGGTCATGGTGATCTAATCATTCAGATTTACCCAGTTGTCTTAAAGCGGTGTGGAATATTCTATCATGGTTATCTGATTCTCATAATTTAATTCCCAACAGTTATATTAACATCTATTTTATAATAATTTTACTGTTTTCTTGCTCCAAATATCACCCCTCATCAGCATTTAATTTTTTTTTTTTTTTTTTTTTTTGCATGATTTAGTTTTTACTTTCACTAATATTTCATTTTTACACATAGAATGCGTTGTGCTGTTTTAATCCTGCCATTTTAATAATCCTTAATGATTTTACATTATCTTTGATGATTACATTGGTGAAAGGTATGAAAAAATGATCAAAGTTCAATAAATTTATCTTTTAATATCTCAGAAAAATTTACAGATAGAAGCATGAAACGTTATGTCCTTATAGATGAATGTAAGAAAAACAATTTACGGAGAGACATTTTTTCTCTTTAGGAATAATATAAAAAATCATTTTTTTAAAACTTTTTTTTTATCATTTTACACAGAAACTAAGGTATTTTTTATATATTTACGTGCCTTATATGATGAAACTTTCTAAATGAAAGTATATATCTAATTCAAATAATAAAGGAAATGAACGCTTTTTCTACTTCTTTTGGAACATACTATTTACCATATACACTATATAACATCATATCGTCACGAATGTTTGAATGAAATAACTCTAAGAATATTATCATCAAAATTAACCGCAAACTTCCTCACGGAGTAGTATTTGCAAGCATTCTCCTTGAATTCCAGTCCAAACAATCATGTACTTATGTACACTTTCGCAAATTTTTTCGTACATTATCAGACACTCATAGGAGTAAAAATAATTACTGTCTTTTAGAAAAGAAATACCGTATATATATATATATATATATAAAAATACTTTTGACTGGAACGTTTACGGTTGGCTGCTTTCTTGTCAGAGGGACTCCTCTCGCGGTCATCCAATGTACTGTACCGTAGTTTCAATGTTATATTGTTCGTGTGGAAGGGAATTTTTAAGATTTACCACACATACAAGAAATGTGAATTCAAAGTACAGAATTACATTGTGAGAACGAAAGTGAACTGTTG
The DNA here is from genome assembly GCF_947563725.1 of Argiope bruennichi. Lineage (NCBI taxonomy): Eukaryota > Metazoa > Arthropoda > Arachnida > Araneae > Araneidae > Argiope > Argiope bruennichi. The sequence goes on from NC_079156.1 coordinate 115,749,191, forward strand.
ATAAATCAACGCACATACAAAATGAGTGACTTCAAAATAAAGAATTGCATTGTGTGGATGGAAATGGACTGTTAATAGATCAATGCAAAAACAAAAAAGTACAATAGCAGAATTGTATTGTGATGATAAAAGTGAACTGTTGAGAGATCCACCTAGATACAAAAAGTGTGAATTTAAAATATAAAATTGTATTGTGCGAGTGGAAGAGTACTGTTGACAAATCAACGCACATGCGACTTCAAAGTACACAATTGTATAGTATGAGTGGAAATGAACTGTTGAGAAATAACGCATACACAAAACGTGTGACTTCAAGGCACATAATTACTGTAAAGCGGCATTTGATAAAGACGATGTTATAATTAAAAACTTCTTTCCTTACTTCAGGATTCCTCTTTTTTGCATTTGCGGCTCAGCATTTACGTCTAATCATATAATTCTATACAAAAAAAAAAAAAAAAAAAAAAAAAGTTTGTTTTGATAAACTGTACTACCTCTCAAAATATGTACCATTATTTTTGACTTACATGGTAAACTTAATATAGTATTTCCGTTGAAAAACGTGTTCTTCCCTTGAGTTTGGTTCCTCATGTTCTATTATAAAAATAACTTATTTCGGATGCCTGAAGTACTCTTGAATTTTGTTCCATGATTTTAGAATCACCCTGTCTATAGTGAAACAGAACCTTTTCCCACATCCCGCACATCTTTATAAAATGAATTTTCTTGATTTTCAGGTTAGGAGTTGATGGTATGATCACAAATTATCCTGAAAATTTATTCAAGGTTTTGAAAGAAGATCCTTTCAGACACTATGCACGATTGGCAACTTTGGAAGACAGTCCCTGGAAGAAACATGTTCTAACCACAGAAATGTCCAACTCATTCCGAGATGAAAACTCGACATTCTATGAAAAGATGGTGACGGAAGAGATTTTGTATAATTGAACTGATAATGCAAGATTTTATATCGCAAACTTGTTGTTATATTTTATTGAATACGTGTTGCTTGTTGTAATATATGTAAAACAACTAGAAAGTGAAAATAAATATAGGCTTCACAGTAAATTTGTAATCTATTGCAGATTCAATTTTAAGTAAGAAACACTTTAATCATATATACAAGGTGATGGCTAAAATTATGAGTATCTCTTAGCTTCAAAATGGCGGCACCTGTTAGTTAGTTAAGTTTAGTTATATTAACGTCCCGTTTAAAGCAACACTAGGGCTATTTTGGGACTGAAATCGTAATTTTGAACCGCGGTCAGATGACGAAGACGACACCTGAGCTGGCACCTCTCTCTCCACACCACACCACTGGTCAGTTTGGCCCTGACGGATTTATCGTGCAACAGACCCCGGTGGAATGGGGTTTCGAACCTGACACCTTAACCTCGGCTAACAAGCCGAGACTTTACCACCAGGCCACCACGGCCATGGCGGCACCTGTAGTGATGTCCATGTAAAGTAATGAATGACTTGAGCACATAAACGAATCTTCCTGGGCACAGTTGCAAGTTTCTGCTTTCCGATCATCAAAATGAATAACTTCAATAGTAGAAGCGAAAATCGCATCCCATGTAGGAAATCGCCTTCGTGTGATAAGGACTTAAAAGTTTCTAATTACTTCTATTCTCTTCAATGGGTCTTGGTCCTTATTAGTCTCTGATTTAGTGATTCATTCAGAAGTAAAGGAATACGTGGAGATTCTGTACTTCTCATACATGTGTGGGAAATCGAATTTCATACAAGTTCATCTCACTATCTTTTAATTTGGCTTAATCAGCTAGAGTGGTTCAAAAGTTTCTCTTCAAAAGTTTCTTGTTCACACTCTAATAAAGGTATTGTCCCAGAGAACATCTTGGAGGATATTGACTTACAATAGTTACGAAATATTAAACTTCAGCATGAATTTAGCAGTTTTGTTGAATCTATTATGGGATCCATGGCGAATTTTTTGGAGATCCATTTCTAGAATATGGTTAATAGTATCCGAAAACCGGATTTGTGTTTTAAACGCGTTTTTCTCTGCTGATTAGAACAAAAGTGTATCACAAAACTACACTTGCAGTCACAAAATCATGTATCAAATTTGATATATTTAAGTCATTCGTTTTAATATCTGAAAAGACTATTTTAAAGATCCGTCGAAGTGTAATAAGTTTTATACAGAGACACAAGGTATCTGAAAAATATATTTTAAATAGATTCGAAATAATGCTGCAATTCATTCTTCCATCTCTACCATGACGGACAGATAGTATTTCTTAATTCCCTCTAACTCCTCTCCTTTTTAATGGTAAAAAAAAAAAAAAAAAAAAAAAAAAACTTTATTATGAACTTTTTTTTTCTGAATACTTAATGCATACGAAATGCGGAAATGCAAATTTCTAATAGAGAAAATGAATTGAAAAATTCTCATTTTTTAAAAATGAATTGATAGATATTTATGCTACAGGCATATTACGAAAAATTCAAGATACTATTTGCGATTTGAATAACGAAATTATTACCATGTAACAAATATATATTCTACAGAATATATTATATGTTATATATTTATTCTATATAATAAATATATAACATATATAATATATATTCTATAAATATAATAATATATATTCTATATATAAGTTTATAATATATATTCTATATAATATATTATCATGTTATATATTTATTGAGAATATAAAGCGCGTCTCAAAAGTATATGGACAGGCGATTTTTTTGAAGTAACAGTTCAAAAAATGAAGCAATTATCATGAAAAAAATAATAAGCATCTGTAATCGTAATATAAGTTTATTACGACAAAGAAATACTGTATAGTTTTTATAGAATATGTGTAAAAAATAATAATAAAAATTGGCTGTCCCAAAAATATATGGATTTTTCAAATATTTTGTATTTAAATTCAAATTTTGGATCCATTGCTTTTAATTATATTGAAAATCCTATCAGGCATGCTTCGAACTAAATTTTGAAGAAAATGCGGCTCTGAAGAGAACCAACTCTGCTCTACTTGTTGCTTTAATTCCTGAATAGTTGAGAACTGACCACCATCAGCATACACATCCCGTGCAAGTACTCCCCAAAGGTTTTCTATGAGATTCAGGTCTGGGCAAATAGCTGGCCAGTCTATAACAGTCACTTGATTCTGAGTAAACCAAGCTGTTGTTGAGTGCGAGGTGTGAATCGACGCATTATCCTGTTGGAATTTCCAGTTTTTCCCTCCTAGCATATTTCCAATTGGAAGTAGATTGCTTTTGAGGACATTTTGATAATCTTCAGAGGTCTGTCGACCATCAAGAAAAGCGATATCGATTGTTCCGTTGAAGCAGAACGCGCCCTACACTATGAGAGAACCCCCCTCCTTGTTGATGACTAAAGAACTCACGAGGTTCTCGCCGTAAATCATGCCAGTAGTATGCCCAACCATCAGGGCCATCTAAGTTGAATTTTTTTTCATTACTGAAGAAAATATTTAACCATTCATCCATCCAATGCATGTACTTTTTAGCCCAAAGGACGCGTGCTTTTCTGTGGTACAATTTCAGCATAGGTGTCCGACGCATTCTGCGATATCTATGAAATTTGCTTGACTGTATGCCACGATGAACAGTAGATCTTGAAATTGGAAACGCTAAAGTACTCGAAATTTCACGAATAGACTTCTTCTGGGTTGAAACTGCGCGCAAAATCTCTCTGTCTTGTCGCTGGGATGTTTTTCTTGGTCTTCCTGAACGCTTTTTTACAATAGGATTTGCATCTTTCGACAAAATTTCATAAATTCCAGATCTGCTACGCTTCATTTGTTTAGCAATATCAGAAACTTTAACATTTTGAGCTTTTAAACGCCAAATTTTAACTATATCAGCAGCAGAGAATGGAACGTTGCGAGGCATTTTTCAATTACTCCAGAATTGAAGAACGAGCTGCGATTTTATACTCCGAAGTTTTTACGTCAGATGTATAGACCGCAGAATATGCAATTTTTTTTTTTTTTTTTTTTTTTGGTACAGAAAAAATAAAAGCGATTTTTTTTTCATTGTCCATATATTTTTGGGACATCATATTTTGAATTTTATTTTTTTACACACAATCTGGGATACAAGTATAATATTTCTGTATTTTATGATTCCATATGCTAACTATTTTTTTCGTGGCCATTGCTTTATTCTTTCAACGGTTACTTCAAAAAATCGCATGTCCCTATACTTTTGAGACGCACTTTATTATTCGTTTTCTATATATCCTGAATGAAAATGTTTCAATAATTAAAGATAAATCAACGAACTAAATTGCCAGACAAGTTTAATAACCGATAAGTGAGTTTGCTAAAAGTGTCTCTGTTGTTTAAAATGATATTGAGACATCATTGGGAATAATTGCTCTTTATACCATGATAAAATGAAGACACAAATAGTGACGCCATGCAATTCTAATATATTTTTGTATTCGAATTTTATTTTTGATTCAATTTTTCAGGCTAAAAGGATTATAAAAGCATCATTACTACTATTAAAAATTTTTATGTAGAAAGAGAATAGTAACTAAGCAAATTTTAAGCTTTATTACTGGTGAGGCATCAGAACTCATGTGAAGGTTATAAATTCGTATATTTAATAGAATACCTGAAATTAATAAATTATAAGGCAAGTTATGGTTTTGATAGTCAATGTGCATTTCCCTTGGTCTTTTTTCTTTTTCAAGTATGGTATTGCAATAGATAATATAAATCAATCTTAAATCATTATTGGTTACTAGCTAATGATAAACTCCTAAAGAGATGGAATATTTAAGGCAAATCCGAGCTCATCACTTCTTACAAGCCATTCACTATTATTCCGTTTTAGAGCATCTATAATAATTTTAAATTTGCCTGAGAAGTACATTCCTAAACAGGATTCAAATATATTAGAATAGATCTTATATTCCTATCCTATTTTTAATTTACAATTTAGAATTCTTGAAAATTAAAAAATATTGGTCACACAAAAATATTGGTATTTTAATAAGGCATTTGCTTTATTAAAATTTATCTTTTATAGAATAAAATGACAAATCGGACAATTAAAGCTGGACAGAATTAACCCTTATCGTGGCAAGATTGCTTTTTTAAAAAAAAGCAAAAAAAAAAAAAAAAAATGTATATAAGTATGTATATATAAAAATGTTTAAGAACAAACATTTAGGCATGTGTATTTTATAATAAACATACATAAAATAATGTGTCTAATAAAACTAAGTTAAAAATTATTTAATAGTGGTAGCATATTTTTATAAAGTTGTATGTATGGTATACTATACAAAATGAACATAAGGGTTAATATAAAATAACTTTTGTACATGTTACATTAAATATGATAATTTATTTTTAAAAAGATTTCTTTTCTTGAATTTATCTTTGCTTTTTTCACTTTACTCATAATTTTCTTCCACGATCCTTTTGAGAGCACATCAGAAATGAGCGCTTAACCAATCAAAACGCTCAGACTTCATGTCAAGGTCACACAAGGATAATTCTTTTTTCAAATATAAGGATTTTTTAAAGTTTTTAAATTATTGACTTTAAATAATCGATAGTTGGAAAGAATTATTTAAAATCCCTTGTTGTTGGATGAGACATGTCTCTTACACAATAAATTTCCTTAGTTTAGAAAATTGAGGCACAATTTCAACAGCAAATACCTCAATAAATATATTGTTTTATCTATAACAAGATTTTGGAAGCCAGATCCAAAACAAAATAATAGAATAGCAAAAACAGTCCACAAAGAAAAAAAAAACTTCTACAGAAGAAATGAATTTGATGATATTAGCAAATAATATTTTAATTGGAGGAAAAGTATTTGAAACTATTCACTTACTTTGAAAAAAATTCATTTGTCAGCTGATATCGAATTTCGGCTTTTATTTCACTTACTGGTACTTGGTTGAAATGATTTGAAAATATCAATCTTTTTTATACACTTGGCTCCAGTAAAAAAAGTGACTTTCATAAGCCAAAAATAAATTAATAGAAGAATACTTTCGTTTCATATGATAGTGTTATTTTTTACAACTAAAACAGAAAATAAATCATTTATTAAAAGCTTCCTGTATAAACTTTTTCACTATTCACAATTATTAGAACGTTAATGTTAAGTTATATTTTAATTTTAAAAACAGAATAAGCGAGCCTTCTAATTAAAAGATTTGGGTATGAAAGAAAGCGATATCTACAAATATGTAATTTAGTGTCGTTAAAAGTTGAATTTTAGTTAAAAGAATTTTTTTTCCTTCTGCCTAGTTACTAGTATATAAAATATATTTTATACATGAAGAGTAACATTTGGTCATTGTTCTCAAAGATTGCTTTAATTAACTTGAATTCGATACTCAAAGATTTAATTCTATAGTAATTCAACATTCAATGCAAGAACCTAAAAACAGAAGAATTAATCAGATAATTTTAATTATTAATCAGATAATGCAGTAGTAGATTTGCAAGTTCCTAAGTGAGAAATTATTATTTTCATACAATTTTTAACTTGTTTCAATTTTGAAAAAAATGGAATTTTGCCATCTATTTCACACTTACTTTCTGAACTGCTGGAATTTTAGTTTTGACCACTTATGCATTATCGCGACAAGACATTTTTAAAAAAATATTTTCAGAACGTACATTTAATGTTTTTGATGCATTTTCAATGTATCACAGTTTAATATGTAATGTGCAATTTAATGTTTTTTTTTTCTATCCTTTTTTTCTGGACCAATATGTATTTTTTCTATAGGGTCTTTTGTAAGTATCTATTATATACGTTTAGGTTTAAGTGTCTATTATAAACATATACTATCAAGTATACGTTTGTTCCTTCTTGCTTAATGGGTTTGCTCTTCGGCGGCCCCACCATGCTTCCCGTTTGGTCTCTGGCTAGGTCGGGGTATTGCTTGCATCATATCTTCAAAACTTATCAATTAATCATAAATATAATAGAAATTTTATTCCGTATTAGTTTTCCATCTGTTAGCAAAAAAAAAGGAAAAAGATTTTAAGATGTCATAATATTTTTAATATTGAACCATAAATAAAAGATTAAAATGTAGAAAAATATTTTTTACATTTTAGCTCACTAATAAAAGTCAACTTTTAAAACATCCTTTATTTAATGTATAAATTTTGTTACAAAAATCAAGATGAATTTATCTTTTCATATAAAAGATTCATATACCAGAAATTAATGGAGGCAAATATGTGCCTAATGTAATTTATGGATTCTTATTTCTTCCTGAATTCGTATGAATATGTCAATTCATATGAAATATGTATAGATAGTACCAAACAAATATTTTTAACAGAAAGTAAATGCATTTAATTTATTATTTAATAATTAATAAATACATTTCATTATTAGAGGAAAGCAACACATTTATTTAATAGAAAAAAAAAACCCAGATCAATAATTTAGAATTACAGATCCTATCAGGAACTTGCATATTCTCACCAAAGTAATCTGAGAAGAAATAAGCGATTGTCTTGCATCTCCTGCAATAAATTAAAAACTGTCATCATTAGTTTAGTGTATTTCTGCTACAGGCCATGCACGCATACAAATGAAACATCTTGCATACATCGAAAGTTCATCAATTCCATTTTTAAAGATGTATGAAGTCATTTTGAAGGTCCGTTCATATTTGAAACTGGCGCGTTTCTCATGCGATTTGTATTTGGCAGCATTTATTCATCATCTAATGGCTGTAAAGATTTCCTAAATTGAGCTCTTGTTTTTCTGCCATTCGCCAAAGAACAGAAATTAATTGGGACGAATACTGAAATGTGATCCATAATGTATGTGTCCGTAATGACTCTTCCTTTGATTCTGGGTCAAAACAAAATACGAGGGCAAATATTATAAATACCAAAATTTTCTTATATTCCACTTTTCTTAACAGCGCACTCCCTCGTCGCCTGCCTTCATCTACTTCTTACTCACCCAAAGAATGTGGTTGATTTTATACATCACATTTAGCACACACTTGACAGATATACATGATTTTTTTTTTTTTGGTTGAACCAATTCATCAAAAGCTGAAGGCCAGACCTTATCGCCATGCCATCCCAGGCATATAAGAATCTGATTTAGTATCTACAATTCATTGCCGAGAAGCTGAATTCTCATATTCCAGGATACTTGATGATAAATAATCATCAGAGTATGCATCGGCAATATTCTTTAATTTTAAATACATATGAGAGAAAAGCTTTCTAGATTTTTGAAAATTACCGAGCCGCTTCGCCATGAATTCAGCACATTTTTTCTGCAATCGTTCCATTAAGTACATGTGAGAGAATTTATAAACATTCAAAATGTTTTGAAAACTAGAATTGGGAAATGATCCCTTTTCTAAGTAGTATAACACGATTTTGAAGGTCTGGCTGTCCACATGTGAAAAATCGATGCATTTCTCATGCTGTTCCTTCATGGGAGTGTTTACACATAGTCTGATGACGGGGCAAGATTTCAAAAGTCGGGCTCCCACATTTTCCTGATGTTCGCTGAGGGACAAGCAAAACTTGTCAGGATAAGTATCAAATATCCAAATACATTCCTTAACATCAGTATTATCTTCGTTTGAGTGTCTGACAGAATTCAGAAACTTTACTACTGGAGAAATACCATCAGTATCAAAATACATATTTAAATCATGCGGCATTGACGAAGTAAAAATCTGAGACGTTAAGTTATAAACTCTGAAAGTATCGCCATGACCTTCTGTATCAATATCATTTTTACGGTGGAGAGCCTGCGGAATCCAGAATAAAAAGTCAGTCAAAGACTGTTGTTCCATGCCACCATCAACAATATTTGCACAGAAAACCGTAATGCCATTCCATTCAGATTCGATATCGCAAAGCAATGTTAATATACCTTCGTTAAGCAATTCGTCTGCTCTGTTAAGGATCAAAGATTTTTTCAAATATTTTGTTCCGGTAGAAGGTACCTTAGAAGGAGGTTTTTCAAAATATCTGGGCAGTCTGGAGTCGCCTTGAACATCAATAATACTTACTGTCCCTGACAAAAAGCAATCGTCCTGAAATAAGCGTGTGTTGCTAAACATTGAACATTTGCGGTTAAATATTATATTTGGAAGAACTACCAGCCAACCTTCGGTTTCTTTATCAGTTCCATTGGGAAAAACAGAAGCAGAGATGAAGAAATGAAAATCTTCGTAAGTAATTTCATGCTCAATGCTCACCATTTCAGTAGCTGTACAAAAGTCCTTTATTCTAATTTCCAAAGTAGTGTTAAAGACATTTCTTTTAATTGGCAAATACATGCTTCTTTTTTGGAATCGAGAGAAAGGTAGTTGGAAGTTTATAGCACCTTTTCAAAGAATTTCTTGACACCTAAAAGACGGCAAAATTAAGTTAATGATGATAAAAAAAGGGGGGGGGGTAACACAAAAAGAACATATGACATTATACATCAATGGCATATTGTGGCTGCTTTTCTTTAAATTTCAGCCATTCACAAATCATTGTTTTACAAATATAAAAAAGAAAATCAAAACTTCATCATGATATTGTCCAATACAAACCTCATTTTAATACTTCTTATTCTAGTTTCTACATTTACTTTTCTTGTGCAAAGTGCTTGAAATATTGATTAATTTTTTCATTTATCATTATGAGGGTAACATGCGTCATTATAATATAATATTAGACTACGTTTTATAACAATGATAAGAAATGTACTGAAAAAATTCATGATGAAAGAAGTACTATTACATATACATAAATTTAAAAAAAAAAAAAAAACTGATTACTTACAAAAAAAGGTTGCAATAACAACAAGTATTAATGCAAGACAATTAAATATTAAATAAAGAAAATGTGGAAAATAAATGAACTGGTATTGATTTATCTTACACTAATCAAAAAAACAATGAAATTTAAGCAATCTATTAAAATGAATACAGAATAATAAAAATGATGCAAAATTGACCCTTTTTTAGCCCAATCATATTTTAAAACTTATTTTACTTTCTAAATTGTAACGTTTGCTTCTTTCGCATAATTATAAGATTTGATGCAAATCATTTTAAAATTACAGTGACAAATCAAATTCAAATTACTTCAGTTTTCTCTATTATTGACAACAGATTACTTTCACCTGATCATTGAAATAGCATAAAGAAAATTATTTTTTCTAACTTGTATTATGGGCTAGAGTAGCTAATATATATTCACAAAACTTTATTAGGTATGACTTTTGATTATTATATGATACATCTGCAAGAAACTCTATTATATGATGCATCTGCAATAACTCTAATCACTTCCATACTTCATTTATAATAGTTATGGAGGACTTTATTTAAAACTTTCTCATTTACAAAATAAAGTATTGTAATTACCAAAAAAAAAAAAAAAATCAAAAGATTTTGAAGTGTTGCCACACATCATATCTCCCTGGACCTGAAAAATATATTTTTGGCATTATGTCTGTTTGTGAACATGATAACTGAAAAATGTTTCAAGCTAGACAGCTGAAAATTTGGTATGTAGAATTACAACCCAAATTGTTGATTTCAATCAAATTTTGAATGAAATACATTCACAGGAACTCTGTCTGTTTGAGTACAAATGAACTCAATTAACTCCAAAATGCAAAGAGTTAGATAAGCAAAATGTTGAAGGAAATACATTCACAGGAACTCTGAGTACAAATGAACTCAGTTAACTCCAAAATGCAAAGAGTTAGATAAGTAAAATTTTTAATGAAAGATATTCACAGGGACTCTGTCTGTTGAGTACAAATGAACTCTATTAACTCCAAAATGCAAAGAGTTAGATAAATAAAATTTTGAATGAAATACATTTACAGGAACTCTGTCTGAGTACAAATGAACTCAATTAACTCCAAAATACAAAGAGTTAGTTAAGTAAAATATGATACATAAATTTAACATCTAAAATATAGATGGTTTATCAACATTTGAATAAAAAACTTTTGCATGCATGTAAAGGCAGTAACACAGATTTGAAATATATGAAATTCTTAACACTATGTCATTCATGTCAAAGATTTATATTTTATAACTATTGTTTACCAATAACTTGGAAAGAATTCATAGCCTTACCCAAGGTCCACAATTTTATGTGGAGGATAAGACCTTTGCTGGAAAATATGCAAGAAAGCTTTGGGACAACCATTCTCGCTGGTTTTGGTATGTTTTTCCCCCCTTCCTAAAGCTGTTAGATATAAAAGATTGCTGCCATCGATGTCTAATGTAGAGTTTGTGATTAAAATGCGACAAACAGTAATATGGCACTCAAATACTAAATATCCATTCAATATATATGGGATGTATGGAAACCCACCAATATTTGAATAAATTCAACAATTTCAGAAATGGTTTAGAAATTTAAGAGATTAAAAATCAGGAGTTTAGGAGCTCAAAAAAAATTCAAGCCAACTTTAGATTCTGTAATTGCGTTTTATAATAGCTGAAGTGAAAATAAATGCAAGCAGAAAAAAAATTAATATCATTTTCAAAGTAATAAATACACACTTTCAAATCAATTTTTAAAAAAATAAAAGCAGCAATATATTTTTATTGGATGGTAAAATGTGATCAAAAGTTAATTAAATAATACAAATTTTCTAATTTAAATCTTTAAATTAATTGCTACTAATAATCAATAAATTTAAATTCATTAAAAATTATTTACAATTAAAAATGTCTAAAGTTATTGTTTTGTATGCATTTTTAGAAAAGTGGTCCAGAAAGACAATTTTATCATTACTCACTATTTTTAGGTACAATTTTTAAGAATAAAAAATTTACATCATAATTAAGCAGTTTGGAATTTGGAAAAATAAAATTTGATTAAGTTCTCAGCTTTGTGCTATTTTAAAATTATGTACAAAATACAAAGTTTCAATTTTATAAAACTCATGCTTTCAAATGAATTTGATTTATTATATTAGACAGATTTAGTCATGTGTGTCTTAATACCTCTATTGTCGCAACTAATACTTCTATTCCACATTAATAAAATGCCCTATCTGAAAGACCCAAAGTATCAACCATAAAGCAAACAAACAAAATTTACTGTATGAAAGTCAAAGCACTCAACAATAGCTAATATTATGAAATATTAATTTTTTTGCTGGAATTTATAGCAATTTCAGTTCCAAAAAACTTTTTCAAAAGTGTCATTCTCCACATTCTTTTCCTACCACAGAAAAGTTCTGAAGAAGAATATGTTGCTGTTACCATGACATATGCCTCAATTTTAAAAGAATTAGGTTGCAGCCTGCATTTTCTTACCAAGAATTTAAAAAAAAAAAAAAAAAAAAAAATCCAAAATTCAATTTTATTCCAATCAATATATTAAGCATCAGATAAATAAACTTGTTATACCACACATACTAATATTTGTTTATTTTTGATAGTTTTAGATGATGACCCATTTCTTCTTTGATTATACAGAATTTTATTGAATCTAATTAGTAAGAGGTTCATAAAAAAGCTTATTTATTTAAAGAGATTTATTTGCAAATGTTGACAAAATTAAATTGCAAAGTATAATTCAATTATAATTGTTGAAATAATAATTCAAATGAAAAAAGGGCTTATATCTTATGTTAATGCCTAATTAATTTTATTTGGATATTTGATTTAAATAAATATGTTAAAACTTTTTGTTTGAAATATTTGGGGATAATAAGGCTTTTCACACGACATTTTATGAAGCTTTTACAGACATTAAACTTGCATATTATACTAGAAATAATCAACAACTTTGTGCATTGTTTTATTAGCAAATGATTCATGGTTCACAAATTATCATTGTGTAAAGTTATCTAGTAAACTGACAGTACTCTAGCTTATATACTAACAATTATTACCTTTTTGATTATTTAAATCAAATCTATAAAGATTTGCAGATCATCAACTTTAGAAATAATCTTATAAAACAAAAGATTTGTTAACAATAAACATATCACATTTTTGTAGTCTTTTAAGACAACTATAAATAATAAAATAAGTCTTTAAATTAATTTACTAAATATTTATTTTACAACAAAACATGAGTCACTTCAATATACATTACATAGTTTTGAGTGTATAAGATTATTGTTAGAAAGACCTTTCTCTAAAACTAGATTACAATGGACAGCTGATATATGGGTCCACCAATCTTTCTCTCTTTCACAAAAAAACACTTTATTTTTTTTTAACAGAGTGTAAGTAATAACTCGTTAGATATGGTCAAAGATATAGTACTGTTTATTTCTATTCATATTTCTAATATTTAAGCAAAAACTAATTCTTAATTAAATGATTTCTTATGTAATGCTGGCAATTGACAGGAAAAATATTAAAATACAATCAACTGCATAGGGATTTTTCTCCCCCCCCCATCTTTCAAAGAAAAAAAAAATAGAAAGAATATGCAAGACAGTAAAACAAAGAAAAGATGTGCAATTTTTAGACAAGTTATTAGGCATAGAAATATCCTCACTGGTGTTTTCCTTTTCAATGAATTGATTGGAAAATATTCTGTAAATTGCTAATATATAGTTTTTGAATTTGGGATAAAAAAATCCCTCAATCTATGCTCCCAGATATAGATAAGCTTATATATGTGTGTGTGTGTACCTTAATTTGACAACAAAATTAGTAACATTATATGTTTATATGTATAAATGTTTTAAAAACTAAATTATGTACAACAGAATAAAATAATTCAACATTGAATAAAAAGGAAATATTAATCTTTAGTTTGAGATTTTGAAAGACAAAAGAGCAGAAAATTTAAAATGAAATTTTTTCAATGATATAATAAGCAAATCATTTTCTTTTTCTAATTATTAAACATATATCAAACAAAAGTTGCAAAAACCACAGTTGCTGAAGATTATGAAAAAAATAATAATAATAATTGATTCACGTTGAAGGAAAGATAATTTCTCAGTATTAAATAAAGAAAAATTTTATATATGTGAATAAAATTCCAATTTCTGAAAATTATATTTATATATTTCAATATTATATATTTATTATATTACATATATATTATATTATATATTCATGTAAATTATATTTATATATTTCAAAGTACAATTTTGTTTGAATCCACATTTTTTATTAAAATTAATATCTACATTTTATTATATTAATTAAGCATGTATTTAAAACGATTTTATTTTTATTTACTTAATGTAAATAGATCATACTGAAAAAGAAAAAATTATAAAAACTTGTTGATAAATTTTACTTCTCATAAAACAATAGTAAACCTTTTATAAATTTTATTTTGTTTTTAGCATTCCATTGTTACCACACCATTATGAAAAGCAGAATATTTCCTAATATTTTGGAAAATATTCTGCTTGGTGCTTTCAAATAATTGAATAATTTAAAAACCCTCTGTCCCCCCTATTTTGGCTCAGAATTCCTCTCCCACAAATTGCCACATGACAATCAAAATCAATATATTTCATTCTATCATAGAGGGCCATAAAATGGTGCAGAGCAATCTTTACAACAATAGTTGCTTCCACACTATCTTTTTTCATTGATGTCTCCAGTAAGTATCTGAGAACAGACATCCTATTTACATTAAGCTTTCAGCTTGTTAACTGCAAAATGTTCTTACAGAAATGCCTGGATACTGGAAAGTTTTAACTAAAAAATATATTGTCAGATAGCATTCATGAATCTCATTTAAATTTAAACAATGATGATGAATTCGACCCTTTGAATTCTTTCAACAGCATTTTTCTATTTGGTTAGAAAATGTATTAATGCAAAATTTTGGAAATTATGTAAAAAAAAATTCTTTTTTAAAAAGTTATTTTTTAACAATTTGTTGATTTTAACTGTCAAACTATACAGCATGTGATTTGCATGTTCAAAATATTTTATAATAAACAATAATGCAATCGAGTATATTTTTACAATTTGGTGAAATTTTTTCTTGGCACTTTTTGGTCAAAGTTAAAACCAAACCATACTTTTTTTTAAAACTACATTTATAATAATATAAAATATTTTACAAAGCTTATTTTCTTTCAAACAGTCTTCATTATGAATACAATTGCTTAAATATTCATACTTTATAAAGTCTTAAAAATCAATTTAAATAAAATGTAGCTTCTTTTTTTCCTATTTTTGAAAATGTTTGTAACAGTATAGAATATTTTTCACAGTTAATTTTTTTTTTTTTTTCATACCAGTACTTGAAACAGTCTTAATTATAAATAAAATGATTTAAATATACACACTTTTTTTAAAAATTATACATTATTTGAAGTTTATTGTGAATGTACTGCTTAAGACAGATAATGTAATTGAAAAAAATATTTCAAATTCCCATTGATTGAAAAATAAAATCAATTTTGATTGCTATATTCATAAAAGTTCTATATTTTTTCATAACATTTATAATTTGTGTAAAATAACAAATGCTGGATTGTAAAAAACATTTGAGCAGGAAATAGGAGGTTTTAATTTTGCTATTTTTTTGCAATATATCTACAATATTTATAAATACTAAATATCAGTTACCAAAACAAGATCTATTTCACATAAAAGTTGTTTTAAATAAAAGTTTCCCGAATTGCATCTTGTTCTATTCTATAACTTTTAAATCTGAAATTTTTAGCAAATTTAGGTATTTACTCTGGAAACTACTTCTTTCTTTAAGTACTTGCACATATCATAATAAGTTTTTAGTTCTAGTTTTCTTTTATAGATACCAACAAATAAATCTGTGCAACTGTCCTGGAAATGAATTTGGTTATGTTTAATTAAAAAATTTCTTAAATTTTAATAAGCAAAAAACATTGTTTACAGTGAATTATCTAGATTAATAAATTCTTAAAATAAAAAAAAAATGTGAACTTCTAAATGACTAAATTTTTATGCCATAGCAATGATTTTAAAATGATATCTGTATGCTCATTGAAATTTAGTTATGTTTCTGCTGCAAATTTATCTTTTTGGTCAAGAAAAAGTTATACATAAAATTAAACTATAACACTTTATAATTTCATGAGAAGTTTTATCAATTTATTCACAACTCCTTTATAATCAAAAAGGATTTGGAAGGATTTGGATTTGTTAGAAACAGGCTGTACAAGAATCTGTACATGATACAAATAAGCAATTAATTGCAAATAAGGGGAGAGAAATGTTCATTTTCATTTATCTGTACTTTGGGGCATTTTAGACTTTTAAAGAACAAGATTTCAATATGCAAAAGAGTACAAAGGATTAAACATTCATTCTATTAAAGAAGAAAAATACTCACCTTCTGAACTAAGTTGACAGAGTACTTCTAAACCAAGCTTCAAATTAGAAGATATTTTCAATAAGAAAAATGTCCCACTTGTTAGAACTCAGATCAGCAAATCATCAGAAAATTATATAAGTTTTAAAAAATCATATAAAACTTTTTCTAAATAAAAATGAATTGAGAATCAAATATAAATATGCAATTAAGATCATATTTTAGCAATAAAAGATTAAAATAATATTAATACAATAAAACATTGCATGCAGCTCCATCAATTATAAGAAACAAAAAAGAAAATCAACCGGACAAATAACAAAAGAGAATGTATGCAAAAATTATATGGATTGATTGATTGATGGAAGTTTGTAAATTTTTAGCTGCAAAGGCTGTCATTCCAGTTTATGAAGAAATAATAGCTTTAGCCATTGGTGTATATTAGTACCCTGTAAGACTTGTTAAATTTAGAAGTACCAAATTTGGCACAGATATACTTTGGTGTAAATATTAATTTTGGAGCAATTTTTTAAAGTTTTAATTAAAAATTCAGATAGATTTTAACATTTTTTTTCCAAAAATTAAAGATAAAAGTTAACTTTGCACTATTTTAAAATTAAAACTATTATATTTTCAATGATACCAACCTAGTTGTTCAAAATTTCTTTAGATTTAATTTAAATATTATTTTAGATATATTTTACAAAAGAAAATTCATTGTTGCAAATGAAACTAAGTTTATCTTCAGTGTTTATAATAATATTTCTTTCTAGTTTTTCTTTAATTTTTGATGATTAAGATATTGAGTTTATTTTAACATATTAATTCTGTTTAAAGCTTGCTTTTAATATAACTAAATAAGAGGAATTGCAGCTAACATTTAATGCAAGAAGTAAACAAGATGAAAATTTTTAAAGTCCATTTACTTTTAAATACAAAAGTATTTAAATGCTCATTTTATAGAATCAGTGTAACTTTTATTGTGTAATCCTCTGATATATTATGTAAATTATGAAATATGATCTATGCTACATACAGAATTTTAAATTTGAACAACTATTCTTTATGGTTTTATATTTTTGACGAATGCACTTTAATTCAGTAATTGTAATTATATTAAATGAAATTCAATTATCACTCCCCATTTAAAGTAAAGTGATAGAAAATTTGAAAGGCATACAGCGCAATAATAATAGCAATATAAGACTCCAAAAATAATACACATTATTTAATTTGTGCCTTCCATACTTAATTGGTTGTTGAGGAACCCATTAAATTACATACCAAAGATTCAGCTGAAATTGTATGTCACCAATAACCCCGACGAATTAGGTTGAGACATCAGAGAGGAATAATAAAAAAAAAAAAAAAAAAAAAAGGAAATTGGGATACAATTAATATCATAAAAGCATACTACAGATAAGATTCAAACTGTGATTTGGTTAAAATATTTTTATCAGCATTTCATGCTTTTGCAGTAATGTTTGATGTCCATATTTTTTTAAAAAAAGACCCCGAGTTTTCAGTTTTTGGTACTCTTTATTTTTTTAATGTTCTTATTTTCATTTACTTAAATGTAAATATAGTTCACGACGAAAAATTTTTTTTTAATAAAAATTGCAAGGAAATATTTAAGTCTAATTTTATTAAATACAGAACAAAATCGTTCTATATATGTAAATCTATTTTGTTTATTAGCAAGTCATTGGTATACTACCAAGGCACCATTATCAATAGCAGAATATTTCCAAAGGTGTTTCCGATTAAGTGAAAATTTTAAAATAATTTATTCTATTTAAGAAGGAAGTCAGGTACCCACTTCTGAAACAGGCTATCAGAGCATTTGCAAACACACACCTTCCGATCTCTGACGAATACAAGCTGAAAAATAAATCTCCCGCTTTCTAGAACTCAATTCAGCAGATAATTAGGAAACTAAGCAAATTGAAAATGTTAAAGAACCATAAATATATATTTCCTATAATTAAAGCTAAATAAAGAATTAATTTTAAACAAAAAATTAAGAAAAGATAAAATTTATATTATAATTATAAAATAAAATATTGTATCGGAAGCAGTAAAAGCTGGAGTTAGAGGCTACTTCCGTTATCGTGGATTGCCATTGGTCAGGCCGTCGCCAACATTTTTACTATTCTGAACTACCAATAGAATGGAATTGGTTCTCTTCTCGGTTTTTGAATTCGACCAACCGTTTCGAGGTTACATCCGAATCCTAAAATTAATTTAATAATAACATTTTTTATTATTGAAACTTTAATAAATGTTAAATGAATATTAAATGAATAATTATTATTATAAATAATATAATATTCAAGAAATTAATTATATTAATGTTTTATTAATTAATTTCATTTGCTAAATTTAATTAAAATTTATAACAAAAATATTTATTAATTGATAATTTTTAAAAAATAGTTAATAAACTGTCCTTTTTGTACTTCCGATTATAAAATTCTATATATTACTTGCTACAGTTTTCAATATTTCGACGAAGACAAAACACTTTTGTACTGCATTAAATGGTTTTGAATGCAGCTGTCCTATAAATTCGTTTTCTGGAAATAATACATTCACTAAATATTCAATGATAAAATTTCCCTTCAATTTTTTATTAAATTGTCATTACTTACAAGCTCCGTACTCTACAAAAGATTCTATTCTTCATCAAGGGACTTTAAGGCCTTATCACACCGCCAAATACCGTCAGCACTTTCGTGAGCAATTTTCCGTTTTTACCCGCAGGCAACCGGTCAAGCAAGTTTTCCGTCATCGTGAGCATTTTTTGACCAGCTTGAAAATGTTGACGATAGCGACGGAAATATCGTTTGCAAATGAAATTCAACCAATCATGTCAAACTTCGATAGTGACGTAGTGTGCCAAGAATGGCGCGACTGACGCCAACTACTTTGTGAAAAGTAGTCCATTTTTGATTGTGAATGCGAACGAACAACATCATCCAAAATGGCAAAAAAAATATTGTGGTCGAATGAAAAAGAGTCGGCTCTCATTGACCTTGTTCAGGAGAAGCCGGCTCTTTGGAATCCACTGGATACTCATTATGCGAAAAAAACATTTAAAAAAACATTGTATGAATCGATAAGAATAGAAATGCTAAGGAGATGGCCCGAAAATGAGGACCACTTAACATCAGGTAGGTGAAATATTCTATGTTTCTCAGTATGATGTTGTGATCAAAAAACGTTTTATACGAATACATTTTATGATAATGCAGAAAGGCGGCATTTAATCAATTTTTAAAATTCTTTTAAATATGTACAAAAAATTCCTGATAAAAATTTCTGTATGTATATGTAACACAAATTATAAGCATCTCATCTATTTTGCTGAATTATTTTTTCTTTTAATCCCAGCTAAAATATTTGAAAAATATGAAACGCATAAAAAAAGTTTAACTATTTTAAAAATTGGGATGCAATTTATTTACTATATTGAACCATACACAGGTTATATAATTGTATTATTCATTAAATAAGACAAGATGGTTAATGCGGCCAGTTAGCTCCTAACTTATTTCCGTATTCATTATTAGTTTTTATTTGGGATTATTGTTTCACTTATGTAAATGTGTATTAACATGCAGCATTACTTTCTTACAAATATACCCTATTTTTCATGAAACTAAAAGAAAAATTATTAAGAATTCTATATTCATTTACAAGTCAAATTATACAAAATTAAATTTGGTATTGTGTAAAATAATTTTTTTTAAGTTAAAGATATTTGGCTACGTAAAATTACATTATTATGATGCATATACACACACATATTTCTATAAAGAAATATATATATATATATATTTCTTACTAAATGCTTTTTAATTTATTCCAGAAATACTTCGCAAGAAATTTTGTATGCTAAGGTCATATTTCCAAAGAGAGGATAAAAGAGCAAGATTGCCTTCAGGATCAGCAGCTCTGGATATTGCACCAAAATGGGTGCATTATCACAGACTGCTGTTCCTGAGGGACACAATATATGTAGGCTCTTCCGAGTCCAATTTGGATGATTCGTTTGCAACTGATGGGTGCTCGGAACCAATGGTATATTTTGCTAAAATGTTTATAATTCTTATATAATGCTTTTATTTAGTTGATGAATAACTTATATGCATATTTAGTTATAATTGAGCTTAATCATTGACCTTTAATTTTTAAAATTGAATGATGAAAAAGCTGGTCAAGAAGTGAATTGAAATAGAATGTATAACTAAATAACATCTTATGTAATTGAATTTAACATCTAATGTAATTGAATTTTATTAAATATATCTAGTGATCTTATCATTAATTAACCGTATACCAATCAATCGATTAATATTAGAGAAGGGTCTAGCATCTAATCTCTTGAAGGAGTTGGGTGGCACCTTTATTCTTAACATGTACATTTCTATACGCATTTAAATATATCCTTTGATTAATTTTTCAATGTATAGTAAAACATAATTATTTTTAGATTTCTGTGGAGGAAGCAGATCACTTTGAAGCATACGAAGAAAATTGCCCAGAGTCTTCGGCAGCAACTCCGCAGAAGAGAGTTGCCGAATCAAGCAATAACAGTGTAGGTCCTCCTCCGAAAAGACGCCGTCAAACAAATGTCGGAGAAGACGTTCTACGAATGGTGTCAGAACTATTAAAAAAAAAAAGTGAAGCTTCGGAATCTGTTCCCCATGCGGTGGGACAACTTGTTGTTTCCACTTTAAAAAAACTGACACCACCGTATGGGGAACAGTTCACCCGAAGGATTTTTGAACTAGTGATGGAGTTTGGGGAAATCCAGCCAGATTTATTTTCATGAATAAAAAAAATGTTGATGTGAAATGTTTTCTTTTTGTGAAATATATTTTAAACATATTGAATCTTTTGATAATGGTAATTACTTAAATAGTTCATTAACAGCCTCTATATAATTTAAAAACCTATGTTAATGTGAAAAGTAATAAGGATTAATTATGTTTTTTAACCTTGAAATAGTTACCATATAGTACATTTGAGGGAATCATAAGATATGAATGATTCTGCAACTGTTTCATCTTTTTAATGTAAAAAAAAAAAAAAAATACTTTTTCTATTTAAATAGTGCATTGTTAAAAGTGCTTAATTTTTGAAGCATTTTCTCACTTTCATACATATGTGCGCCTGTTTATTTTCTAAGCATGGGATGTTTATTATAACGCCTTATTTTTAAAAATTAATTTTAAATGTGTATTTTTGAAATTTTAAATTATTACTACAATAAGATAATTTTAATACTTTTTAATTCCTGCAACACTGCAGGAGCATCTATTGTAAAACATATTTGATTTTGAAAAAAACAAAAAACGATCATACTTTTATCATTACCAAAAAATGAAATCACCTTTTGTACGATTAACAATAAAATTCAGGCTTCTTTTAAATTTAACAAATTACCAGTTAATTTGGAATGATGCATCTATTTCTGATTATGTATTGGCATTGAGAACAATGCATATAAACAAATTAACAAAGATTTGAAGCATTAGAAAAAAAAACAGCTCTGTAGTTAATTTTTTTTAAAGAGCAATTTTTGAAGTTAGTGTGAGCCTAAATGCTGAATTACCTTAAAATTTAACAATATTTATTAAATGATTTTTGCAGATGCAGTAAAAAGTGTTTTTGCTTGTTATATTATTATTGCAAAAATTAACAACAAAACTGTTACTAAGAATAATAAAAAAATACCTTTATTATTTTACAAAATTCATTGTTACAAATTTTAATAACCATTGCAACCAGTTGAATGATACAATAAGATCAACACTGAAAAAGACATTCAGAGGAAAAATTGCAGGGAAAACATTTTCAAATTTGATAAATGTACAACTTGGTTTGATTTTACAATCCTTATTATATTTATGATTTAATTTCAACTAATACAATAACTTTTTAGGCCAATAGAAGTTGGAATTTCATTGCACAGGCTTCAGGGTTTATCTGCAAGTTTGATAAGATAGCAATAATAGTTGCAATTTTTTTAATTCAAATTATCAGGCTTTTCATTTATAACAAAACTTCATGAAAATGAGTACAGCAATAAAAAAAGTTTTATTATGTAACAGATTTAATAATACAATAGACAATACACTTAAAAATTAATGTAAAAGGCACATATCGTTCTGCCATTTAACGGCACCAACTCCATTAAAATATGTACAGAACTTTTGACGTATATCTTTAGCAATTTGTCCAGGGTTACCTTTTCTCTTTAACAATGGAACAAAGGCTTCAGATGCATAATGCCTCCAGTCACCCCTTTGAATTTCTTTATTCTCAATTAATTCTACATCAATACTA
Organism: Argiope bruennichi; assembly: GCF_947563725.1. Taxonomy (NCBI): domain Eukaryota; kingdom Metazoa; phylum Arthropoda; class Arachnida; order Araneae; family Araneidae; genus Argiope; species Argiope bruennichi. The sequence continues at coordinate 115,771,837 of NC_079156.1, forward strand.
CAAGGTGGTATATAGATGTTTGAATTATTAGAGATTAAAAAGTTGTGTAGAGCACAACATGACAAAACTATTTTTGTAGCATTCATTGGAGTCGTTAGAATTCTCTGCTTGAAAATCTGAAATCGAGCAGCAAGAATTCCGAATGCATTTTCTGAAACCCTCCGTGCTCGAGACAAACGATAATGGGGTCAATTCATGTGACGTAAAAGTCACATGTCATGTACCTCTTGCGCATGGCATTTAAGTTTCATCCGCGCCGCTCTCGTCGATCAGTCTGCCATTAACGTTCTCCGCCAAGTATGAAGCGGATTTTTTGTTTACATTTGAAGTTATAATTTTTGAGTCATTTTCTTTCCTCTTATTATGTGTTAACAGAGGAAATACTGGTGTGCTGATGGATGCATGCGGTAAAAGTGAATTTTAGTGTGCACCCAGCTGCGCCAACAATGCCAAGTCGCCAATAAAGATGGCGGACAAAATAAACAAATACTTCCGCGGAACAGTTACGGTTACTATTTCCCGCCATCTAATTAGAACTTTTTACTTATAAGCATTTTTTTTTTCATACTGCCCGGTGCCTTCTACAGATGCCGCGGCATCTGTAGAAGGCACCGGGCAGGATTTTTTAACTTAAAAAAACATCCTACGGCTTCGCTAGCAGCGGGAGCGGGAACCTAGTAGCTTCGCTAGCACATTGAACATAAAGACTGTGTGGAAAACAGAAACAGTACATAACCAAGAGAAAAGAAAAAACGGAGAAATAAGCAATCGGAACATTCTCCATACAAAATTTCAAACAAACATACTTTCCCCACCTTCATCAACTTGTAAAAAAATATATTCCACTCACCCTCCATCCATTCTGCCGGTTCGATATCAAACCATTCTCAATACAAAATTTCAAACAAGCATCCTTTCCTAATTTCATTAACTCATAAAATATATATGTATGCATATTTAACTCGCCCTTCATCCATTCTACAGGTTCGAAATAATCCCGACATAACAAATTATGAAGGGAACCAACCGTTATAACACCAAAAGAATTACGAGAACTGCGAAGAATTCCATTTGCAGCTGTCTTTGAAAGTGAGAATGCAGACGATTTTTTTAAAGCGAATACTGACAATTAAAAATTGCAAAAGAATAAATATTTTCTGTTCGTATTCACATTAAAAAAAGAAAGAAGAAAATAACTTTTAATTATAAGCTTAAATTTCTTTATTTAATAAATTTTAATTTTAATAAAGAACAAAAGTAAAATCTTTAATCGATATTTTTTTAATATTTCTAATTTAACATTTTTCATAATTTAATTGTAGTTTAAGTACAACTCAACCATCGCAAAAAGTAGTAAACAAAACAGCAGTACGGTTGCTATAAGAGGGATCCGATGGGTTGCAATATTGGCGACAATCGGCTGGTGCACACTAATCTTCACTTAGGCCATGCATGCTTTAATGCGAAATACAAGAGTGACTGTCATGATAAAATGTTTTTTTATTTTCCTTTCAACAAACCTGACTTGGGTTGATAGCTTTGGTATAGATTTTTTCAAGCCTTCGAAGTCAATGATATGCTCCGATCATTTTGAAGAATTCCTTCAGTTTGTGTCCATTTATTAAATATAGCTGCTCCAGTAATTTGTTAGAAAAACTCTTCGAAGAAAAAGAAATCGGTAAGCGATTTGCCACCAAAAACAATCAAACAAAATCATGAGGGCATTTCTAATTTACTTCATTCACATTTGATGAAATTTCTGATAATTTTGAATATGCTTAGAAGGTTTTAAAATGTTTACATGAGTATTACATTGCATTTTTTTACAAAATCTTATCTAAATTTAATTAACGTAAGTAAACAAACTCCTATTGCAAAAATAACAACTGCTATAATGCTAAACTTAGGTGGAAGTGAATATTACTAGCTTTCTAATTACATTTGCAGATTTGTGATGGATTCAAAGTGAATTTATATCAAACATCTTTTCTATTGTTCAAAATGAAATGTCAATAGTTTATTGTATTTAAACTGAAATTCACTGTTATCATAATATCCTGTTATAACACTGTGCACCTCAGTGATTTCTGTTTGAATAAATAAAGGTCTTTTCATTGAAAATCAATTTCCATATCAGCATTTATTATATAATTTTTATTCTCAACTTCATTGCTACACGCATGTTTCACTTTTTTTTTTTTTCTATTTCTTTAACATATCAATTTTGAATTATAAAATTCTGTGAAAGCATAAAAGTGTTTCTTTCAACTCCTCTTTATATCCTATTTAACTTCTCTCTCTATATATATGTATATATATCATGACCTTATTGTTGTTTATTAAATTTACTCTATTATATGTTTTTGTTTTATTTTATGATATTTATTCAATTTAATTTTTATCAATGTAACTTTAGCATTTAAAAAAATTTCATAAATGTTCTGCTTTAAAAGTATACTGTTCAACATTATGTTTTTATTAGTGATAAAAAATACTGTTCTTTAGTATCTAGGATGTTTCTGTTGAATAAAATTGATTTCATCATTTACATTGACATTCTTGTCATACTGTGTTTATATTATTTCTAAGTGTCTAGAAAAATAAATGTTGATAAATAGTTAATAGTTTTTTTTTTTAGTTTTTTGTATTAGTGAGTACATTGAAACATACATTGGATCATATTTTTTCAAATAATTATCACATATATTTTATATATCTCTCTCTCTTTCTATATATATATATATATATATATTTGTAATGTGTAAATAAAAATTATGAAAGCGTGATTTTGTTTGTTTTCCTTTAATGATTTCTACAAATTAAAATGAAATTATTTATTCATAAGTTGCATAGATTTAAAAAAAGGTATCCATACCTTTTATATTTCATAATTTGAAATTGTAAACATAATTTATTCAATATATACTAATTTGAGTTTCATGTTCTTTCTTTTAAGCAAACTGAAAACATCAAATAACTAACTGTCAATATTTATAAAAGTAATTACATAAGAAAAAAAATACAATAATTTCATTAGTAAGCTTTAAAGTATTAACTGATCTAAGAGTAATAATTATTTTTAAAAAGAACTAACTGGGGGAACTATATTCATAAAATTCAACATTCAATACTATTTAAATAATATATAAAAAAGAACATATGTAATTTTTCAAAAACACTGCCATAGTCATTTGTCAAAATGTATCCTTCGGATGAAAAAATGGGGGTGGGGGGATATGGAAAAGGAAAGAATAAAACGGCACCAGACGAATTAAAAAGCGATGTTAGTTAATTTTCCATAAACAATAATTCTATGGAAAATATTAATTAAAATTTTAATATAAGAAATAAAAATATATAACTAAGAAAATTTGGAGAAAATAATTCAAAATAATATCTTTAAAAAAAAATCAGAAGTTTTTAACAATTGATCGGCTAGCTTAATATTTACTAAACAATGTCAACAACAATGTAAACAGTGTCAGCGTTATCGGCAGACATCACGACATGCGCAGAACGGTTGAAAATTGAACAGAAGCGGTTTGTTTGGTACCTGACACGTGACCGTGAATTGACCCCATTGAAAATCCTTTCCACTTCATTCAAGCCTCTGCCAGGATAAGGTTTCATGAGATTGAATGACAGAGGAAAAGCATCATCAGCAACAATTACATAAGGCACTTTAGTTTTAGTTAATGGCAAAGTATTCGCCACTGGAATATTTAATGCATTTTTATCCAGAGCTGACTTTAATTTACATTTTCCCCATACACCCCCATCACTTATTCTACCGTTTGTCCCAACATCTACAAAAAGAAATTTTAAATTAGCATCAACTAAAGCCATTAACACAATACTAAAGTCCCCTTTGTAATTATAGTAAAGTGAGCCAGAGTTTGGAGGAGGAGAAATTTTTATATGTTTTCCATCCAGAGCACCAATGCATTGAGGAAATTGCCACATAGAGTAAAAATCGGCGCTCACAGCTTCCCATTCAGTCTTTGTTGATGGCACATGCAGATGATTTCGGCTTAACACTTTCACAAGTGCATTGCACACCAATTTAATAATGCCTAAGAAAATTCAAAAATAGAATTTGAAATATATAAATTTTAAGTGGTAAAAAATGATGCAGGGAAGTACAAATAAATTCAAAATACCTGATATAGTATTTTGGGCAATTCGAAATTGGAAAGATAGGGAGCTTTGTGTTTCACCTATAAAGGGAAATGAACATAAAAAACATGCTGCTAATTTGTATTATTTCATTAACACAATATAAAAATACTACATGCAACATACAAATCGAATTTGTGGTTTATATTATCCATTATTCATCCAATATCTGAAGATACCTCATCTTTGATAATTACAATAATGAAATTTAAATTTTTGAAAATTATTTGCAAGCATTTAAAAAAAAAAAAATCAAAGATGCTATTTCAACTATATTATGTAAATATAGAGAGAAAAAAACCATATATTTTTGGGGGAAAAACTGGATTATGAGAGATAAAGATAAGGAAACAAATATTTGTTATTTAAATATTAAAATGCACCATAAAAACCAACTAACCTAACCTAAATATTAAAATGCACCATAAAAACCAACTAACCTAACCTAAATATTAAAATGCACCATAAAAACCAACTAACCTAACCTAAATATTAAAATGCACCATAAAAACCAACTAACCTAACCTAAATATTAAAATGCACCATAAAAACCAACTAACCTAACCTAAATATTAAAATGCACCATAAAAACCAACTAACCTAACCTAAATATTAAAATGCACCATAAAAACCAACTAACCTAACCTAAATATTAAAATGCACCATAAAAACCAACTAACCTAACCTAAATATTAAAATGCTTGTCTTTTTAATGTAAAGAGTAATGTAATAAGTGAAAAATAATCTCACCAGATGCAAGGTATCTCAGGGTCACAGCAAGTTTTTCACCTGCAGTGATGGCTATTCTCATGTTCGTATCTCTTCCAGAAATATGAGGTGATACCAATGATAGAAGATACTCGAATGATGCTGTGTTCATTCTTAGCCATCTTCTATAACCTTCGGCATCCTAAATTGAAAAATGCAATTCTAATTTTTAAGACTAAACTACTTTAAGATTATCCATGCACAGATTTATTAAATATAACATTATTCTTAATGACTAAATGGTTTGAATATTCAAACAATATCAATTCTGTTCATCAATACAAAATGTGCTAATAATTAAAATTCCTTAAAAGTAAATAATCAATAGACAAATCTGGAATGGAATGCATATCTTAGGTATTGCAAATAAATTAATTAAAATATTACTCAACTAAGCAAGGACAGTGCATTTTCTAAGCAAAGATAATAATAGAGAATTCATTTTATAGCTGCATCATTCCGTAAAATTATCAAACAATTTATATAAAAAATGCAAGCTAATTTTTTGCTTACCTCCAAAGCCAATTCTCTCATTAGATTTTCATAGCAGCCTTTCTGTCTACGTCTAAGCAGCCATTTCCGAGACCACAATTTTCTTTTCGGTTTCTCTTTTTCTTTCAGCACTGTTCCCAGGATAATGCACAATAGCGCTGTCTCAGCAAAATCCATTTTGCACCGAACAATTCAACAGAATCCAGGAACGGAATCCAACGAGATATGAATGAGAAAACTACAGGTATTCACTAAGTAGAAGCAGTGTAAAAAAGAGCGATAAATACACCATAAAATACACCTTTCTTTTTAGGTTTACCAGACAGCAAATGCTCAAGTGACGTACACTTCGTTTACACTTTCGTGGTCGTTTGCTGACGAAAGTGCTGACGGTATTTGGCCGTGTGATAAGGCCTTTAGAGATCAAGTGTCAATATTCAACAGTTTTAATTTATTAATAATTTCAATGATTTCTTTTTATTTTCATTGACTTACCGGTCAGCTTAAACAGGGCAGGCCATCTGGGGAGTGCGGTGGGTACTATGCACCGGGGACCCGTGACTGAAGGGGGCCCACCGTGATTAAGAATTAAAATATTGTTCTGAATAAAAATAGCGTTTAAACGTATTGAAAGTATAGAAATTTGTTTCCACATAGCTAGCTAAGCGTCGAATGACGCCGTTTATAGGCAATGATTGCAATGATACCTATAAAATGGAGAAAACAGTTCATCTATGAATAAAGAAATCCCCTGTAGACATGTTGAGAGAGCGGCACGACTTCTGGACGCAAGCGGCGGCCAGAAGTCGAAGCTGAGGCTGAGTTTAAATGGACTTGTAAATCATCAGGTATTTACTTTTTTCTACATCTAATATAATATTTTTTATGCGTGCATCTATATATGTTTGTATATATTAAGTTCGAACAAAAAGTAAAACGAAGATAAATTAAACGAACAACTCCTAGCAAGGCACATTGCATTACTGCTTCACCGGCCGCGACCGGAATGAAAAGAATTAAGGAAGAAGTTTAAATGGAGCAGTCGTCGGATTAGGAAATATACGAAGTTTACAGTGTATATTATAGTCTGGTGCAAGCGTGCAAAATATTGTTAATATAAGGTAAGTAGATTTACAGTCACTTACCTCACCTACTAGGTAATAGCGTATAGTATAGCATAAAGTAATTTAATACTTCATTCTATAAACTACTTAAAACTGTTAGATATAACCATGTCCATGCCAAGAAAATATCCTTCTAAGTATAAAAAAAAATATATATCAGAAAAGAAAAAAGAAGAAAAGCTTAACTTCAAGAAGTCAGAAATAGATATGCTTTCAAGGCTACGAAGTAATTTTGGTAAAGAAATTGCTTCGACTTCAGAAGTTATAATTCAAACTTCAACTGGGGAAGAAAATTCCGCGCAAAGTACACAGTCTTGCAATGAAAATGTTGAAACAGTGAAATTTGTTGAAGAACCGTGGGTTTATATAAATATGACCGAATCAGAAAATAATGATGAAAATGACAAACAAATATGATCAAGAGAGTATAAATGATTCTAGTTTATGGCCAAGTATTATAACTGATAAATTTAGAATGTTTTGTCTTAAAATCGGACCTGCACAACACAAAGGAGTGTTTGCTAAAAATGTTGAAGGTAGATCATTTTTCACTACTTATTACTTTTAAAAAATGCCAAATGGTGAAACCCAACTTCACAGCTGGTTAATCTATTCAAAACCTAGTACAGCAAATTTTCTTTATGTTACAGCCTTACAGTTATTTTTTTAATACTGTAATTGATACTATTATTGTACAAATAGAAGATAGATTTGAAAGTATACTAAGTACTATTTCTGATTTCAAATTAATCACTGATATAAGAACTTTTAGGGGATTTGGGGATGAGCGAGAATAGAACCTGGGACCTTGTGGTTCGCTGTCCAGTAACATAACCAGAATACAAAATCATATGCTCGTGTAGCGTAGTTGTTAACTGGTATATATGCTATTCACCACAGACTGTCCCTCCAGTGAGTCGGAGGTGAGACGAACGATATGACTGATGAGTGGTGATGATGTATTTTAGCTGTTGTCTAATGGGCCTGTACCCAATTGAGTAGAGCCAAGCATTATGGCGAGCGTGTGTGGGTGAGTGGTTGCTGATGCTGCTGCTGCGTCAAGTGAGTCTGACGACTTTGGTTGCGAGTAGATGGCGCCACAACAGCTGTACGAAAGTCGAAGTTTCATCGCCCGAGGTCACCAATTTAGGGGATTTTGGGATGAGCGAGGATAGAACCTGGGACCTTGTGGTTCGCTGTCTAGTAACATAACCAGGATACAAAAGCATATGCTCGTGTAGTGTAGTTGTTAACTGGCTTATATGCTATTCAGAATAAACTTTAGAAAACATAAATTAGAGAAATGTTCCAAAAACTTTGTAAAATTTTATAACAAAGATGTAGATGAAAACCTAATTCAGGAAATTTGTTTGCTACGGGATCTGATTTTGAATGAAATAGATTTAAATAACGTACAAGACATATTATAATACATACATACTAAATAATAATTATAATGAATTATTTCTGGATGTATTAACTGCGTTAAAACTCTCCTTTACGCTGCCAGTTGTAAGTGTTGAGCTCTCTTTCAGCAAATAAAAATTAATAAAGAATTATCTTCGCTCAGACATGTGCTCCGAACGCTTAAATGCACTTGCTATATTCAGAATCAAGAAAAGAATTTGCAAAAAATTTGTAATTTTTCTGAAGTAATTGATGTATTAGCAAAAACAAAATCTCACATTCAATGAATACGCATTAATAATATATGTTCGTGTTTGTCCCTTTTTTTTTTATTTCACAAAAAATTAGGGCCCCAAATGGCTTCTTGCACCAGGCCTCTTCATAGAGAAGGCCGGCTCTGAGTTTAACTATCACTAAAATATAAACCAAATATAGAGCTTAGCATAAAATATTTTAATGTTACCTAATCATAAGCACTGATGCGACGACATTGCATTATCTCTGTTTGATAGCAACTGTGAAGTCACATCCTTTACGACGAAGATAAGTTGAAGGGATGTGATGAGGTTATCTGATTGGTCTGTCATTACGTCATTGTATAATATCCGATGTAGGTTAAATATCCGATGTGGTGTTACTTGTGATGATGTTTGTTTCTATGCTTTGTGTTAATACAGTTATTTTAATTTGTAAGAAATGAACATATCTATTTTCAGTAACCGGGCATAAGATAATTTCAGAACCCGTAGGTTATAGTTGTAACAAGCACTAGCTATGGCACTTAAGTGCCATGACTAAAAGAACTTTGGAATACAAAGTGTTCCATGTTCAGATCTTTCTGGCTGAGGCATTGAGATTGTTTTACTTTTACCCTTATTGACAGTATGTTTAACCTTCTTAAAATTTTGTCATAAAATACATTTTATTCGGTTCTACTCTTGTTTTCAAACGCAGAATTTTATGCTAAAACTTAACATAATTCCCATATTTATTATGCATTAACAAGCTTTTCTACGTGTAATTCAGAACTCGAGGTCTGACTGAATTTATTACCATGATACACTGCCAAATAAATAGCAAAGTCTATATTATATTATCTGTTGCTAAAATACAGAAAATCTAAGAAGTTATTTCCTTTAATAGTTTAAGAAAATTCCAAATGATTTAAAATTTCTTAATACACATAAATTGTGGTATAACTGGGCTCTCTTTGAAAAAATAATAATGATATCAAAAATCTCAATTTATATTGTTACTATTTGCTTTCATATCCTGATATTTCTCGACGGTAATTCTAAATAAATTTTATTTAGCTATCATAGCTTGGTCACAGAGTCACGAATTTGGAATCAAAATTCGAGGGATTAATATTCAATTCTACAACATACTCAACTATTTGTCTCTTTTATTCTGAATCGTAGATTAAATGACCTCCCTCTAATCAAGTGAAGAGCATACTGATGCTTACTTCAGCGTTTTTGTCGGTATCTGACCTCTATTCAATCTTGCATGATTTATATCCAAATAATTCTGATGTTCCTTAAACAAAGAAAGAAACTTTTATTTTGAAAAGCCAAATCCTTCTAATACAAAGTTGTATTTTATTAGGGATTTTAAATACCTGTAGAAGTACAAACATTTACAATCTTAACACACGTCACCATAAAGCATCACTGAACTAGACAAAGATTCATGGAAACGTATTTCTCAGTACTTACATTTCTTTTTAATTCCAATAAAATATATTAAAGTAGTTAAAAATGTGGCGTCATGTACTTTCAGTCTCCAATCTTGTGTTCTACCCAAGACTTCATATTTTTCTTTCTATTACCTTAAGAGATAGAAAATTATTTGTGGGAAGCACAGCGTAAATAGGCAATTTACAAATATCGATTCTTTACATCAATAAATTTGAGGTAACACCTAATAATTTATCTCGAAATTAAATTTTGGACTACGCATTATTTATAACTTAGGAGAATCTCAAGAATATACTATATTAAAGTACGTTTAGAGTATCAGAGCACAAATATTTTTAGAAATTACACAAACGGAAACTATAGGTCATGAAATAACCTATTCTCTAGAAATCATGTCCCGTCATCGGTGGTGGTAGTAGGGGGGGGGGGGGTGTTGACCCTTTTTTGTACCCACCAGGGAAGCGAAAACGAACCACCATACCGGAAGTTGCTCATTCCCATGTATGAGGCGCCTCCCTGGTGGAAATATTTTGTAAGATAAAGAAAAAGCTAAAATTTCGAATAGAGTAGTTTATGCATTTATAAATGAGATCTCAGCTGTGAAGCAGAGCAGTTCAAAAAAGTGTACAATCCTAGGATTCGATATCAGAGCAACTGTTACTCCGAGGAGCCACGTCTATTATTATTTACTTTTTACTTAGAAAGTTAATCGGTGGTTAGACCAGGAAAAAAATATGGGTATCCTAGAAATGAAGAATCAAATGGTAAAGAAGCGGTTCCTTGAAAATGAAACCATAAAAAGAAAACTTTTCAGTGCAAATTATCCTTGCCTGAATACGACCGGTTTTTGATAGCAACTACTTAAAGAAACAGGCAAAATGGAGTAATTGGCCTCCTCTAGTAGCTGCTGACTTTTTTGGATAGAAGTATGTTTTAAGATTAACCGTTTACAAACGAATAGAAGATTATACAACTTTATAGTTTATCTACAGGCTTGCCAATTCATACTCATTATCGGAGAGAGTTAACTAGGCATGAATATTTAATTAACTGCAGGCCAAATCAATTTAGAAGTGCTTTACCACATGAATTTCGTTATGGTAAAATTGTGCTCTTGATATCTGGTGGTATCAGCCTGAATTCACAATAATTCTCTATGCGTAATGCGAAACTGAGATATATTAAGGTATATCAAGGTTAAAATTTTGAAATTGCATGCTTGTGAGTTTATACATGCTGCAAAAGTAGATTTTGTCGTTCATGGTAGATTTTGCAATTTTCTAATCATACAGTCATGATGGAAGAAAGGTTTGAAAATGAGAAAAACATGTTAGGTTTGATCTCCATTTTGACCTGTTGAGTATATACAAAATAAGCCCCTTTTAGGAATAACATTGTTTGCTTGGAATATATCTGCCTTACATCAAAGACCAATATAAATTAATAATTTGTCAGAACAGGGAATTATATCTTCGAATGCACCAAAAAAACATTGCGAAAAATAACATTTTGCTTTGTTGACGCTACCGAATTTAAATAATAACGGAAAACATAATTATTCAAATTATATTAAGATATACAGATTGTTACAACTTCGGATACGGACTAAAAATATAAATCTAAGGACAAAGAATAATACCTGTAAACTAATGACACATTTTCCTAAAGAATTTAATTTAATAAGAAATTAATTAAAGAATTTAATTTAATTATATATTTCAGATTTCTTTTGGATTTTAACTTGAATATTTTATAACAATGTGCGCAATACACTTTTTAAAGTAAACCATGGAAAAAGGAGGGGAGGTTAACCTGTACGTGAAAATTTTGGAAATAACCTTCAATTCTAAATTGAGGTGAAGTGACAAAGATGATATCTAAATAGAGATGTCATCTTTTAAACTTTCACATCGCACAAAAATGCTGCATTTTGACGGTGGATAACAGATTTAATGTTCATCAAACCGCAATTATAGCAGATCTTTTAAGGTAAATGGTGTAGAACAAACATCCTAAGACAATGGCCTCAAAAATCAGCGAATTCACGCTAAAATACAACGCAACACCGTCGTGGACACCTAGTTTACCATAGAACTTAGCCCCAGTAAATAGAAGATAATATATGCAATTTTATTCAAGAAACACACAAAACAAAGTACTTTCTCTTGTATATATACATTTATAGGCAACTGCGTGATAAAGACACATTCCAGTAGTAAAAACTAATTGATCCGAATATGAATTAATCAGAGCTCAATTCCAAGATCTTCGGACTCATACTAGATTTTTTTTAAAAAAAAAAGGCGCATTGAAAACATTGAAGAAAAATATACTTTGTTTATATGTTAAAAAAGTGGTGTTGAGTTTTCTGGCATGTTTAAAATTTTTTTTCCGGTTCTTTTTAGTATTTTTTCAGAAAAATCATCTTATTCATAATTTTTGTTTCAATTCTACTTATGGACCCTTTTTATAGATTAATCGCAAGCTATTTCATATTCGAATTCGTTCATTTCAACATGAAAATTTTTTAATGATTTTTATCATTAACTGAAGACAAATATGTCTAATACAGATATTCTAGAGGCATGTTTTTCTTAGTTTACTTAATAAAAAGTTTGATTTGCTTTTTCAAATAAAAATTCACTATTCCAAAATCAGGGTCTTATAATAAGGTCTATCAATCTTTTGCTCGAATTTAAATTAAAAAAGAAACTTCCTAAAATAGAATTCAAGTAAAGTTCAAATATAAAAAAAATTGATTCTAGCATCTGGACAAACTTCCTTTGAAAAGATTTCGTCCAGATTTTGATAGAAATTTTAGTTTTCGTGAAAAGACGATGCATCAAATTTCATCCGATTAACTCAAAGCGTCTTTGAGTTATCTATGTCCCAGACAGACAGATGGACATAATGCCAAAAATGTTTTTTTTTTAAATCAAACTGAAGGATATTTAAACGTGTAGATTTCTCAAAATCTTGAATTCGAGAGCAAACAAACTCTACGTAACATGGAAGGCAAAAGTAAATTCCTTTAATTCTAAGTTACTATCAGACAATATAAATTGTAGCTAGAAACAGTCAATATTAGGGCTTGAAAAATCGTTTTTCAGTGCCTAATTTCTAAGAAATTTCAGTTTTCGAAAAACTTTAAATACAAAAGTTGTCTTCTTAATAAGGTGCAAATTTGGCTAATTGGAGTTATTTTTCTATCTTCAATATTAAGAAAGATATAACGAAATGAAAATTTCCACCCCCTTTGAGCTAGTCCCTTTTACATTTACCTTACATCCCTTAGCCCTTTTTTACAATTCTAACAACATATTCCAAGTCAGCTAAAGTTCAAACAAATTTATTTTAGAGTTATCCTCATTCCTCATCACAAGATATGGACAAAGCGTTATACCGTGACATCCGAGAGATAAGGCCTGCTGGCTGTTGTAATGAGTCATCACGGCTAGGCGGATGCTCCGAGAAGGACGGAGATAAACATAACGCGTAACTTGCGATGCATAGCATTATGCTTCCTCGACAGTTTTCGTCAAATCTCTAAATTATCAAATAATTGCATAGATATTAAAAATATTACTTTGTATTTAAAAAATTGACATTTAAATAATAACAATCGCGGTTTGAGAATTTCCGATATTGAATATCACATTTTCTTGACAACTTTCGTTATTAAAAACACATTCACCGAATTATTAAATAGGTGCATAATAATTGCTTATTTACGAATTATTTATTATGTGTTTGTGTAAAATAGATGTTTACATTAAATTTTCTTTGAAATGGAAATTTTTTATTTCTCAGGAATTTTATTTTTTAAAAAAGGAAGCTAATTAATAGTAAAAGATTTATATGTGGGAAATAAAATTTCTGTAAACAAAAAAATTGATTAGTAACATAATGAGATCATTCATTCATTTTTTTATGCTTTATATAAATATATGATTGAAAATTTTTTACTAGAAATGTTTGTTTAAAAAAATATAGCTAATCTATGAGCTGCATTTGTATAAAGAAATAACATATTTTAGTTAATAAATATGAATGAATTAAGAAATTATAAAATATGAACTAGATGAAGACACAAATTAGTAAACATTTATTTATTTCAACATAACAGCAAGGAAAAAAAATACAATTATTCAGAACTCGTACATATGCAAAATAGAAATACTATTAAAATGTGATTAATAAACCATTATTTTTATGTACTATATAAAAAAAGGTTCATTATGAAATATAGTAAATGAATTAACTTATGAAATATAGTAATTGAACTTTTTTAATGAACCTTTAAAAAAAGTTCATTACTATATGAAATATGTACTATATAAAAAAGGAGTTCAGGTTTACACTTCAGCAATTGAATTACTCAAGAAAAAATTCAAAGAAAAATTTACATTTGTCAGTAAATACATCTTCTGAATTTTTGATGATAGATTATCAAGTTCATTGAATGTCAAAATTAATATTATTGAATCTATCACAGGGATCCTTTTCATAATAATCAAGAATATCAAATATTTGATTTATATTATTAACTATAAATGGTAGTGGGAATTGCTCGTGTTTCAAAATCCTTTCTCCCATAAATGATGCATTTAAAAATAGATCAATGTTAATACTTACAGCATATGTTATGGTAGGAATGCCATCATTAACAAACAGGTGAATGAATAACATATTTTCATTCTTTTCAATAATAGTCCAAAAGGAAGAAAAGGTATGGTCTTTAATACATTTTTTAATTCATTAAAATTAGTAAATGCAGTCTTGCTGTCATAGTTCTGTTTGGAATTTAAGTTTTCAATAATGGGACGTTCAATTTGGACTTGTTCTAATCGTTGCCTCTTTTTTGAAGGACTCTCTCGAATTGAGGCTCTTGATGATGAAATATCCAGCCAGGAAAAATACTTGGCACAGCATTATCTTTCAGCTCGGGTTTCTTCAGAGGAGCAGATAATGTTTCCCCAGTACTTTCATTGTAGAATGTAGTTCTATGAAGCACTTCGCCATCTTTAAAATGTCTTTCACATACCTGAAAGAAAAAGTGAAAAAAAAAATAGCTATCATGTAGAATAACTTTTTATGTTTATAAACCTACAAATCAAGAGGAAATTTTTTTTTAAAATTTCTAAAAATGGTTTAAACTACTGCTTAAAATTCAGTTACTTTCATGCTTTATTTTTAAAAAAATAAATCTGAGTGGCCTGTATTTTACATTAACAAAATAGTGAATCTAGGATTGAACTAAAATTAATGCATCTTAAATAAATTTTAATTAAATCAGAATGACAATTTTTTTTACAAAAGTTAAGACTGTAACTAACACAAATTACAATATTTTACATTTAAAAATAATAGAAACTATTTCAAAATATTAAAACGTATTAATTATCAATGCTAATTTTTGCTAACCTTAGAATTCTTTGTATTGGTAAAATTTTTTCTTGGAATTGCATGTAGCAATTTCTCTCTCTCTCTCTCTCTTTTTAAAGAAAAGGTAAAGTTTATTTATCAAAAAATAAATGATTTAATTAAAATAAAAGTTCAAATAAAGTAATATAAATTTCTTTGTTTATAGATATTCATAATGATATTAATATACATTGTAACTTTAAAAATAAAATTCACTGTCATGATTAAAAATACTTAAGAGATAATAGATGCAACTTTATAAATTGTAAGTAACTAAATAGTAAATAAAAGATAAGCTTGAGATTAATTGATGAAAAAATTTAATAAAGAGCTTATTTAAATAGAATTTTTATACCAAAATTATGAATAAGAATCGAATAAGTAAGAACCCTGACAGGACTATCAAGGATAAACAAATGATATTCTAAAAATTGATTCGATTTTTGACATAAAGAAATAGATAGTTTATATAAATAAACAGATTACAGGTATTTATTCTTATTTCATTAAGTTCATTCTTAATCAACGCTACATCATTGAGAGAACAAATAATATTGAAAAACTAAATCGTAATTATAATCTATTGTTAAAACAGAACGTGATGAACAAATAGGCTTAACAGTAACAGATTCTATAACACTTTAAGTTTATATTGAGGATTATAAAAGAAATACACGTACCTTCAATAATTTGTATCCTACACTTGCTTTTGCGTCTCATCCATTTCAATATAACACCTTCTTGGATCACGAAATAAATAAAAAAGTAGAAAAAAAATGAAGGCTTATAAACGCCAGCCCTCCGTTCACTTCGCGCAGAAAACATGCAGAGTGACGATTGTTAAACGGCTTTTAGATCGACTAGCAGCGATGACTCATGCAGCAGCGACTGGTAGAGCCAGCAGGCCTTGTCTCGTGGAGGTCACGGTTATACGCATCTCTCTCTCTCTCTCTCTCTATATATATATATATATATATATATATATAATAAGCAATATGAAATTAAAACCTATTTCTGAAACAATCTAAATTATTTCGGAAACGAAACTAAAAAATTATTTCAGAATCAAACTAAAAAATTAAAAAGTAAAAAAATTAGAAAAGGCATCATTGTATTTTGAGAGCGCAAATGCAGCTACTACTAAAACACAAATGAATATAGACTAATTAGTAATAAAACCCAAGTTGACAGGAAAAAATTAGAATCAAAATGAAACCAAATAAAATAAGAATCCGACCTGAAGACTTTTTCAAGGGTCACCCTCAGGCAGGGATTCAAAATAAGGGATTTTTTTCTGTGAGGTGTCTGACCTTAGTCCAACAGTATTGACCCCTCGTTACCCGAAAATCCCCTGAAATTAAGGTCTAAGAGATACATCATTTTTTATAGAAATGAAACAAAACAAAAAATTAAAAAAGAATACGACCACTAATTAAACAAAAAATACAATAACATAAAATAAACTATATAAGAATTCACATAATTAATTATTAAAACAAAAAGGAAAGCACATACCAGCAGCAGGTAAGAACAGGCAAGAAGAATCTAAAGAACGACGAATATATTTTAGCAAAACATTAAAAAAGAGAAATAAAAAATTTAAAAGAAAAATTGCTTATTTTAGTAATAGATAAATCAGCAAATAATATCTGTTTAATTCGTAAATATTATGATAAAGAACTATTAATTAATGAATATAACTCTAATGCAACTTATATTTTAAAGAAAACGGTGGAAAAGGAATAGATAAACGAAATGCTAGCTTTCACGGAAAAAACCAAAATTAAGACTTGCTCTCTAAACTATCCTTATTTGTTCCCAACAGTTAAATTTCATAAAAAAACCGTTGAAATTCAGATTCGTGATTTATAGCACTGGCAGTTATAATTACTTTACGAGTAAACAGTTCTTTAAATGCTTAAAAATTATCCTGGACAAAATCAAAGATGAAGAAAACTTTATAATAGTAACAAAGAAGTTTTGGATTTTCTTAAAGATAATAACATCAGTAAACTTAATACTTATGATTTCGAAAATTTATACACCAATCTGCCTTATAAAAAATTAATAAATATCTGTGCTTTTATATATGACGAATATTTAAATGAAGATGTTATTACTAAAGTTAACTGGCTAGAATTATGTAATTTTAATATTACTGAAAATTACGTTTTTATTGGAATTAATTTTTATAAACAAGTAAAGGGCATTCCAATGGGAACAGCTTTCTCAAGAGCTTTAACCAATATTTTCCTACATACTATGAGAAAAAAATAATTTAATAAACGGTTGGATATATATTGATGACTTACTTTTGATAAACTTAGATTATACCAATATTGTGACTAATTGCTGTCCAAAAGATTTAATTCTAACAGTAACAAATAAAAATCAACTTGAAGCTACCTTTCTGGATTTAAAAATCGAAATTTCTAATGATAAAACAATAGTTGGTATATACGATAAAAGGGATGAATTCAACTTTAAAATAACGAAACTTTGTAATTAAAATTCTAATCTAAACTCTAAAATTTTCAAAAAATTAATTTTTTCACAATTTAGCAGGATAAAAAGTGTTTGTAATAACAAAATTTCCTATATTGAAGCAGCAAATAATCTCCTTAAAAATTTAACTAATAATGAATTTTCCAGAAACTACTGCAATATTGATTTTTAAATTAAAAAAAAAGAGATGATTTGGTATTAATCCTTTACCTAAAATAAAGATAGACTTTCAGTGGCATATTAACTATCTCAATAGATGACGCTAAGAACCTCCAATTATTTATCACCTTGAATGGCGTAAGCGGAAGCAAAATGAACAAGATGGGACACTTTTTAAAAATTTTTTTACCTGCTGCTGGTATGTCTTTCCTTTTTGTTTAATAATTGATTATGTGAATTCTTATATAGTTTATTTTATGTTATTGTATTATTTGTTTAATTAATGGTAGTATTCTTTTTTAATTTTTTGTTTTGTTTCATTTCTATAAAAAATGATGTATGTCTTAGACCTTAATTTCTGGGGATTTTCGGGTCACGAGGGGTCAATATTGTTGGACTAAGGTCAGACACTTCAGAGAAAAAATCCCTTATTTTGAATCCCTGCCTGAGGATGGCCCTTGAGAAAGTGGAAAGTGGACCCTTGAGAATAGAAATCTATGAAAACATAATTCATATCAGACTCAAAGACCAATGTAAAGAAATTGCTATCATCCCTGATGAGCAATATGGTTTTAGGCTCACTCATGGATGTATTCATAAACTTCTGAGGGCCACAAATATCTCCATGCATGGCTTCAACAACAAAATTATACACCGGTGGGATTTGACGTAAGAAAGACATTTGATAGAATATGGCATAATGGTCTCATCTGCATGCTCATAGAATTCAAAATACTCTCCTTCCTCATTGAAATAAACAGTTTCCTCAACAAAAGAACATTTCGTGTTCAAATAAATGATATTCTTTTTCCAAAGTGTGAAATGAAAGCGACAGCGCTGGAAGGAAGTGTTCGTAGCCCTCTACTTTAATACCATCTTTACATACGACTTTCCCAAAAGCAACTACATTACAAACTGATTCTTTGCTAATGACACTGCTATCCTTATGCAAGGCAGTACCACTAATTTTGTCAACAAAACTCTTCAAAATGAACTTCTGAAGATGAAAATCTGGTGAACAGAGTGGCGTATTGCTATCAATACGTAAAAAGCCTCTATAACGTCATGTCCGAGAAAGTGCAACTAAAACTGCTGCCTACACTCACATTCTTTGAAGATAATCTGTTTTAGGAAAATAAGTGAAATATCTTAAACGGATCATAGACAATAACTTCACTTTTAAAAGTCGTATCAATAAAGGAAAAAAGAAGTTCGGCTCATTATCCCACTCATTGGTAGACCTCCAATTTCACTAACGAATAAAATGTTATTATACTGTGGGAAGCGCTGACAGATCCCGTATCCTATATGGCGCCATGCTGGCCATGTTGCGTCACGTCATTAATCACGTGATGCTTTCCCGCCATTATTGGCAGACGAGAGTTGGGCAGTGAGACTGCAAGACGTGCAGCTCACGCTCATGTATCTTTTATGTTCTATGTAGTAATGTTTTGTCCTTTGTACTTTAATCTTAATAAATATATTTCAAATATTAATGCTGGTCGTTGCCTTTTCCCACATTTTTGGGGGCTCGGCCTTTCTCGTGAATACCCCTAGCAAATCCCGCCAAATTGTTGAAAAGCTGTGGACGTTAGTACAATTTAAGACGTTAAATTGATGCTAAGAATTTTGATAAGAGTGGATTTTTGCCGTGGATATTTTGATGGACGTTAGTGCACGTTTTGAATGGATATGATTCAAGTGGAAACGTTAAAGGTTCAAGTACTTCGTGTTCTTGTGCAACTGTGCTGACATATACTGGCTGCTTTAAAAAAAAGGAACTTTTAAGAGTGAATAATTCGACTGCTCCCAACCAGGTAGGCGCAATTTTTTCCCAAGTTTGTAATTTATAGTATAGTACGTTACTTTATTCCATTCTCCCTTTAAATTTTAATCCCGAGTGAATGTGCATTAGTTCTGTTTTAATTCATTACAATGTCTTTAAAACTAGGCGATATTGAATTAATCGCTAACTCCCTTAAATATGCAAAAACTAATTCCGTAAAATTGCTTAACTCTGTGTTAGGTTACAGTAATTTTGACCATTCTTCTCGAAAAAGAATGAGAAATTTTGAAAGATTTGAAAATTTAGATGTAGAAAAACATAAACAAGAATTGCTGAAGATTTTTTCTTTATCTGATTTTATCTCCGTTTCTAATTTATTACACTTAGAAGTAACTGAGACCGACAAAGATGCTATGTGTGAAAATATTTTTAAAGCCCTAACAAATTTAAATGAATTTCAGAACTCGCTAGATATTAGTTTTTTATCGGAAACAGAAGAAAAACCTTTGTCTCCTCAAAAGGTTTCTCAAACCGAAACTTCATCTATTAATAACAGCTCTATGAGTAATACGGGTAATAATTCTTCCTTCCCCATCCCCGTAACTTCAGACGAAACATTAATAAATAACAGTCAGGCATTAATTACTGGCGCCAAAAGGGAATCACTCGAAAATGATCCCTCGAATAAACAAACGATGAATGAAATAAACCTTCAGTTTTGTTTTTTATTACGCGATCTCTGTGGTAGTAGCAGAAACTTCACAGGAAATGATTCCTATTCGATTAAAAGTTTTTTTTATGATGTTGAAGAGAATTTTTCTCTTTTTCCTTCTTTAAGCGAACAACAAAAATTAATCTTTGTAAAGAGATTAGTTTCCGGCGCAGCTAAATCTTTTTTATTCTCTCAAAGAAATCTAAATTCCTATCATGCTTTTAAAAGTGCATTCATTAATGAATTTTCCGATAAAGTAACTTCTATTGAAATACATAAACAACTAGAAAGACGTAAAATGCGCTCGAATGAAACTTTTATGCAATATTTTATTGCCATGCGTGAAATTGCGAATCAGTCTGAAACCCTTATTGATGAATGTTCTGTTATTCAATACACAATAAATGGGATACAGGGTTCTCCTTCTGATAAAATTATTCTTTATGGTGCAAAATGTTATTCTGAGTTTAAAGAAAAATTACGAATTTTCGAAACTATCGTAAGTGCAATGAACGCAAATAATTCAAAGATGTCGTATTCTAGATATGCTAATGACGGCCAAAGACGTGATACAATACATAAAATCCCTGTCCAACAAAGAGAATCAAAATTGAATCTTAGTAATCCGACTAACAGTAAGACGCGTTGTTTTAACTGTAACGATTTTGGACATATCGCAAAGTCTTGCCCTAATCGTAATCGTGGTCCTAAATGTCTTTCTTGTAATTTTTTCGGACATAAATCTTCCGATTGTCATCGTACTACTCGGAATGACAGTTCTACCCCACGTGATAATGTCAACACTTTACATTTATTGCATTCTCCGTCGAATATGCATAAAGAGGTTGTTATTCTTAATAATACACTTTCCGGATTAGTCGATACTGGTAGTTTTTCGACACTTCTCAAACATTCTGCATGGATTAAACTAGGATCGCCGCCGTTGACGAATAACAAGATGACACTAACTGGATTCGGTTTTTCCCAAACTAAAATAATAGGTTCCTTTGAATCTGAAATTATTATTGACAAACAAAGTTTTCCTGTTTTTATTTCTGTGGTACCTAATAATTGTACTACTTATGACCTAATAATAGGTTGCGACGTAATAAATCAGGCAAATTTGACAATTAAACCTGACGGTGTTGTATTTTCCAAAATTTCTAAATCTGATGATCCTGTTGAAACTGACAGTTTTATAATGGCTATTTCTGCCGAAACTCCCACGTTTGATATAGGTCCGAATATTTCTAAACAAACTCGCAATGAGGTTGAACAGATTTTGTTAGCCTATAAACCTAACAAAACTAAAACCGCGAACATCGCACTTGATATAACGCTTACTGACGATGAGCCAATTTTCCACACTCCTCGACGTTTACCCTTTGCCGAACGTGATATAGTAAATGCGCAGATAGACAAGTGGTTAAAAAATGTAATTATAGAACCATGTTCTTCACCCTATGCTAGTCAAGTTGTCGTAGTTCGTAAGAAAGATGGAAAACATAGAGTCTGTATAGATTATAGAAAATTAAATCGTAAATTAGTTAAAGACCATTATCCACTACCATTAATTGATGACATTTTAGATCGTCTTCAAAATGCTAAAATTTTCAGTACTCTCGATTTGCGTAACGGATTTTTTCATGTGCCGGTAAAAGAAAAAAGTCGTTGTTACACCAGTTTCGTCACAAATACAGGTCAATTTCAATTCCGTTATATGCCATTCGGTTTAAGTTCATGTCCTCCTGTCTTTATGCGATACATAAATGCCGTTTTTCGTGATCTTATTGCAAAAGGCATTGTCCTCCCGTATATGGATGACATCGTCATTCCCGCAAATAATGAATCTGAGGCTCTCGAACGCCTTAACACTGTTCTAAAAGTAGCTCGCGATTATGGACTAGATATAAACTTTAAAAAATGTCAATTTTTGCATAGTCAGATTGAATTTTTGGGTCACGTAGTAGAACACGGCAAATTGCTCCCTTCACCCTCCAAAACTAAAGCCGTTCTTAATTATCCTGAGTTAAAAAATGCAAAAGACGTACAACGTTTTCTAGGTCCTACAGGATACTTTAGAAAATGTATTCCCTCATGCTCTACTATAGCAAAACCACTTAGTGATCTTCTTCGTAAGGACAGCCCCTTTCTATTTCAAGCTCAGCAAAAAACTGCGTTTTTACGCTTAAAACAGTTACTTTCTGATAAACCCGTTTTAACTATTTTTAATCAAGGCAGTCCCATTGAAATTCATACAGACGCGTCAATTGATGGCTTGGGGGCAGTCCTACTACAAAAATCCAAAGATGATAACAAATTCCATCCAGTGTATTATATGTCCAAGAAAACGTCTGACAGCGAAAGAAAATACACCAGCTATGAACTGGAGGTACTCGCCATTGTAGAAGCTCTTAAAAAATTCCGAATTTACATCCTCGGATCACACTTTAAAATTATCACTGACTGTAATGCATTCGTCAAAACGTTAAATAAAAAAGAAATGAATTCCCGCATTTCGCGATGGGCATTATACCTTCAGGATTTTGACTACGAAATAGAGCATCGAACCGGTTCAAAGATGACTCATGTCGACGCTCTTAGCCGAAGCCCATGCTGCATGATCATTCAAGACTGTGTCAATCTTCAAATTTTCAAAGCTCAACAGACAGATGAGCATATTACAGCTATAAAAGCATTACTTCAAAATGCACCTTACGAGAACTACATAGTCAAAAACAACATTTTATATAAGAACTTAGACAGAATCGATTTATTTGTCGTACCTGATGATATGCAGGCCAACATTATTAAATCCTGTCATGAACGAGGCCATTTTGCAGTAAAACGCACGCAGGAAATGTTAAACAAAGAATTCTTTATTCCGAACTTGAAAGAGAAAATTGAGCGATGCATACGCAACTGTGTAACATGCATTCTAAATAACAGAAAACGTGGCAAATTAGATGGCACTTTGCATTCACTTGACAAAGACGATACTCCCTTCCATACATATCATATTGATCATTTGGGTCCTCTTCCCAGCACTTCTAAGAAATATAAGCATATTCTGGCGATCATCGATTCCTTTACGAAGTTTGTGTGGCTTTACCCGACCAAGTCCACCGACACCGCTGAAGTTCTCAATAAGCTCGAATGCCAAAGATCAGTTTTCGGTAATCCTTCAAGGATTATTACGGACAGAGGTACCGCTTTCACATCTACGTCATTCAAAGAATATTGTGAACATCAGCATATCACCCACATTGCTATTACAGCTGGACTTCCTAGATCAAACGGTCAGGTAGAAAGACTTAATTCTACTATCATATCTGTACTCTCCAAGCTATCCATAGAAAACCCTGAGAAATGGTATAGCCATGTTGCTTCCGTTCAGCAAATTATTAATTCTACATTTCAACGAAGTATCAATTCTACTCCATTCGAAATTCTGTTTGGAACTAAAATGAAATCTGAGCATGATATAAAAATCCTCGAAATCGTCAACGAAGAGATCCAGTCTGCATTTCTCCAACAGCGTGATGAACTCCGTAAAGATGCAAAACAACAAATCCTCAAAATCCAAGAAGAAAATCGCCGTACCTACAATCTGCGTAGGAAACATGCTCAAAAATTTCAATTGAATGATCTCGTCGCAATCAAGCGCACTCAATTTGGCCCTGGTCTGAAATTGAAACAAAAATTTCTCGGACCATATAAAGTGATCAAAATTAAAGCAAACGACACATACGATGTTGAAAAGTGCTATTTCTTCGATGGACCATCGAAAACTTCAACTTGTGCAGAATATATGAAACCATGGTCCAGCAATATAGAACATATCACTTGAATTGTGTTTCAAAAGAAAACACTGAACACTACTTAAAGAGAAAGAGAACTATTTTCCTTCTTTTTGTGTGTATATATTTGGACGATATAGACTTTGATTTTTTTTCTCTGTTTATTTTGTGTTTTTATATTTTTATATGTTCAACACTAATATTATTTTTATTTTTAGTTAGTTATTCGATATTTCCAGTGCACGCTATTGTATTGCTATATACTTATGCTGTCACGGATGGTATGACTATTTTATTTGTTTTATCTTGTGAATATTTCAATTTTACAAATTATTTTCCTGTATTTGCTGTTTGTTTTATATATTTACTTCATTGTACTGTATACCATAAGGTGAGGTCGCCTATCCTGTCATGATGGCCGATGTGGGAAGCGCTGACAGATCCCGTATCCTGTATGGCGCCATGCTGGCCATGTTGCGTCACGTCATTAATCACGTGATGCTTTCCCGCCATTATTGGCAGACGAGAGTTGGGCAGTGAGACTGCAAGACGTGCAGCTCACGCTCATGTATCTTTTATGTTCTATGTAGTAATGTTTTGTCCTTTGTACTTTAATCTTAATAAATATATTTCAAATATTAATGCTGGTCGTTGCCTTTTCCCACAATACAAACAAGTTTTAAAACCTATCCTCACTTATGCTGCACAAGTTTGGGAACTCGCTGCTGAAACCAACCGAAACAGAATTCAAGTTTTACAAAATAAAATAGTTCGTACTCCAATATTTCAAAACTAATTTCTTTTTTACTAATGCTTCCTGGTTTATCTAAAATGATACTATACCCAGAGATCTTTAAACGCAAAACAAATGTGACTTTTTTGTACATCTATTTATTAAACAAAAGGTAAAGAGCAAAAAAGATGCTATATATTTGATATCATTAATAAAAATTGTAAATTTTTTACTCCTTGGAGCAAATTATTAAAAAAAACTATTTACAAAAACCAATATTACATAGTTGGTGTTATGATTAATACACAGTATGTCTCCCAGACGGACGATGCAATACACTCCGTACAACGCCTAGGCATGCTGAGTATCAAATTATCGATCTGGTCTTGGGGAATATTACACCACTCATCAAGCAATGCTCTCCGAAGTTTCGGTAGATATATAGGAGGTGATTGACGGGCTGAAACTCGTCGGCCAAGCATGTTCCACACGTGATTCAAGTCCGGTGAGAATGTTAGCCAGTCCATACGGATGATAACCTCCGATCAAAGGTATTCGTTTACGATGTTTGCATGGTGAGGACCGGCGTTGTCATTCATAAACATTAATTCTGTACACATGGATCCCCGAAACTAACGTACATGTTGTTCCAGAATGACGTTCCGATATATTTGTCCTGTCATGGTTCGAATTTGAACACGCAGATCAATTCTGGAACCCAGAATAATTCCTCCCCAAACGAGCAATCCTGCACCACCGTAACAGTGTCGTTCAATGATATTCTATTGGTGGTAACGGGTACCTGGAGCTCTCCATATGAAAATCCGGCGAGAATCAGACTGCAAGCTAAACCTGGACTCGTCGGCAGACATAAGACAAGTCCACTGTTTCGGTGTCAGCAATGCATGCTCTTTACTCCAGGCTAACCGCAGGAGACAGTGAGTTGCAGTAAGTGGAAGTGGAACCCTTCTGACAGGCCTACGAGCATATAGACCAATCTGTCCTAAGCGTCTGTACACTTTCTGCCTTGAAACTGTCGTACCAGTTTCTGAAGATTGCTGATGAGACAGATCTGATTCTGTGCTTCGTCTGTTTCTTTTGGCAGTAACTACCAAATAATTTTCCTCATTCTGAGTTGTAACTAGGGGGCGACCTGTCCTGTAACGTCTACTCACATTACCATCATGTTTGAATCGTTGCCAAAGCCTGGAGATGACACTCTGGGCGATTCCATGTTCCTCGGATACTTCCAGCTGGATACGCCCACATTCCAGACGGCCGATAATTCTACCACGTAAAAAATCACCCAAATGAGTCCTTTGTCTCATAACTATGCGGTTATTGTACTGAAAGTCTTATAAAGAGCTTGCGAACTATTTTACTTCTTTGCCTATATTCCTTATACATCACTTATACATCTTGCACTCTCGTCATTGTGACGTATTATAGGTGTCATCTGGTGTCTTTCTGCAATTAGCATATGATTTTTGAAGATGTGTGTAGTTATTTTATGGGTGATATATGTATTTTAGAGTTCAATTTCCGCGTGACTCTGAATTATCTTTAATTTATGGACATGAGTGCACTAAATGGATTCTGCCTCTTAAACCTCCATAACTAGCCTTCCTGAAATTTAAATTGCATCTAAAGATCTGCTTCAATTTACCCTATAAGTGTATATAAACAACCTTTCTTCTTCTCAACAGACGCACCAATGGTACATTACTTCTGTTTTTCCCTCTGCTACTAACTGTATATAGCATTTCATAAAAAGGAACTATTCACATTTCACTAATTCTATATTTGCTTTCAAATGCAATATTAACATGGATTGATTTTTGATTTTACAATACAAGTCCGCTTTATCAAAATTTTCTTGTTTCTCATGGTTTTAAGACTCAATCAATAAATCTATTTTGAGAAAATAAGGTTGGGCAAAGGAATAGTATCAAAAATTTATGAATGAATGGCTTTAACAAGAACTTTTGCACCCTTATTTAAGAATTAAATTTAAGATATAATTTTTTGAATTGGAGAATTTATAGAATTCAATCTATTAAATACTTATAGAAGATAACTAATACGGCATTTACCCAATTTTCCTTTCAAATTATTTATTTATTTATTTGAAGTTTGTATTGAATATAAAATGGAAGCAGCTTTGAATTTTTCAAAATTTTAGCCAGCCATCAAAAACTTTTTTTATGGCATATTTTTTCTCTTTTCCGTCAATATTATAGAATATTTAATTTTATAACCACTCTTTTCATATTCTTCTCTCTTTTTTAAAACATGAAATTAAAAATCAAAACACTCGAATAAACGGTACTTTAAATTTATTTTTAATGGGTATCCAGTGAAAAGTATAGCATTAACTTATTCTACTATGAATATTCTGAGTAAAAATTTAATTTCGAATTTTAGAAAATACGGGAGAAAAAGTTTGTATACACTCATATCTTTTCAGTGATCAAGTAGCCATCACAAGAGGCACAATTCCCAACACTTTATATTACTATTCTTCCATTAGCGCAGCTAGAAAAGCGCGCTTTTTTCCTCAATTATCTGTGAGAAAATACGAAGGAAAAAGCGCCCGTTTTTTCATGACCATTATTACCTATAATTTTTTTTTTGTTGCTTGTTAGTGGTTCTACAACTCTGAACATTTGTCAAAGATGAACTGTCAACTTCCCTCGATCTAGCTATATAACATGTATTTACTCAAAACTAGCTTAATGTATCTACGATATGACAAGAGATGAGATACTACTACGTATTAGCTTACCAGTATTATAAATAGAAATATTTTTTCATAACGTTTTTACATCGACACACTTTGAAAGCTCTTTCCATCGCATAGTTATCAAAAAGGAACTCGTATATTGCTTAGGGTTCTGTAAAAATGATAGTATTCGTTTCAATATCCCAAGACTACCACTTCTCGGCGATTCTACCTAGTTAAGAAGTAATATGCTGGAAGATGAACCCATATTCAGAGTTCTTCGTTCTTTGACTTTGATTTTCGTCCCATTAGATACTTTTTCGTTCGCTTTTTCCACGTGTAAGTGAGTGTCGGGTTGTTTCTGATCGTACTGTTTTAATCTAATTCAAAATTACGCATTAATTACTTATATAGTTAGTTCTAGTGGTAAAAATAACTTTCAGAGCTGACACGAAATATATTTTATATGGTATCATTAAATTTGACTAAGATTACCTACCGATGTTTATCACAAAATATTATCAATATTATCAATTCAATAACAAATTAAAGAAAGAAATGTTTTAGCATGAAAAATTATTATCATTTTGTAAATAAGTGAAATTATAAGAACATAAATCTTTCATTTATTCATCATAATTTAATGTTTAGACCTCTTCACTGTAAATAAAAATTGCTGTAAAGTATTTGATTGGGAATTAGTATCTTTTCCGGCATTGTTACGAGCTTATTGCGGTTTTTATGCTTGCTAAGTCCGTGTATAATCTGCGTTCACCTTATAGTTAAATGTAAACATTGCCTTTCATCGTTTCTCTCACCCCATTTTGACTAAATAAATACATCCTGATGCATGCGCAAGAGCTCGGAGGGTTTTAGAATCCGAGAATTAACATTATTTCCAATTATTTAAAACTGAAGAAGCGACTTGAATGTACATGAGATGAATCTTTGTGAGAGAAAATGATCAATTAATCTCAAGAAGTGGCAGAATTTCTGGGAAGTATAATGCATTTTGTAATTTTTAACAAATACTATAGCAGATTAGCAAGTTAAGAAAGTTAGTGAATTCATTTAATGATTGTCTTATCTGAATTTGTAGTACCCAATTTAGTATCCCTCTAGGAATAAAAGTTCACCCATGTGTTCAAGAAAATTAATGAATCATTTAATGATTGTCTCATCAGAGTCTGTAGTATCCAATTTAGTATCATTATTGGAGAAAAATTCATGCATTTATTTAATCCGCTTTATTTCAGTTATACTAACGTCCTATTTGAAAACAACATCAGGGTTATTTTTGGACGGAACTCGTAATTTTCCATCACGGTCAAATAACGAAGATGAAATTTAAGCTGATAGTCTCTGTTACAAGCTTCAGCACTACACCAACGAGAGGAAATTTGACTCACGAAGTCAAAATGATCATACACCACCCCGAATATGTGATGAATTTTTAGTGAAATCTGGAGATTCCCGATCAAGAGGCCAATGGTTGTGGATCCCAAGCAGGGCCATAGAAGCCCTTCCATGCCATTGAGAAATATCAAATATGGATATCGCTTACCCACTGTGATGACGATAAAGATCAGGGGAAGGGTAAAGAAGGGGAACTGGATTCTGCGATCCTTAATCTCCTCGTGATCTAGTAGATGTTTCAGTTAGGTACTTCTTCATTTAAACCTAGATGAATCCCTCCTTAGTTGCCAGTACTCATTCTTCCGCTGCATTATTCAGACTAATGGTGGTACCCAATGAGAGTGCATTAAAGATGGATTTGGCTCATTGGATCAAATTGATCATGCTCCTGTCTGCATACGTAATAGATCTTTAGTGAAAGTGTATTTCGAATTATAGATTCCAGACCATGAGGCCATGAATAGGGTATTTCAAGCAAGGTCACAAGTAGTCCTCTCATGTCATCGAGATCTATCAAAAATAGATATCGCTTATCTTATACGATGATGACAATGATGGGAGAGTAAACAGGGCACCTGGATTCTGCGATTCTTAATCTCCGAAACTTCGTAGATGTTTTAGTTAGGCCATACCATTCTTAATTTAAACCTATACGGGCTCCTCTTTAGTTGGTAAACTCGTCCTTCCGTTGAGCTGTTCAGAATAATGGTTGCATCTTATGAGAGTGCATTAACGATGAAGGCAAATGGGAAATTTGACCCTTAGTTCCAGTTAACTATAAAGAATAAAGTTTGGCTTTAATTCATTAATGTATATATATCAGAAATGTTAATTCAGAATACGATGCCTGATAATATAATAAGGTCTTTCAATCGGAGGCGAATACTTCATGAAATTTTTATTAAAAGATTAATGAGTTTTGACTATGCAACGTTAATGGGTAACGAGAGCGAATAATAAACGAGTTCAGTATATCTATAACTAATATAATAAGAGGTGAGAATATTACTACATATCAGCTTTCCAGTATTATAAATAGAAATATATTTTCATAACGTTTTCATATTGACACATTTTGAAAGCTCTTTTCATCGCATAACTATAAAAAGGAACTCGTATATTGATTTGAGTTCCATAAAATTGATATATTACAAAGATTTAAAATTGAAGAAGCGACTTGAATAAACCTGTGAGAAAAAATGATCAATTAATGACAAGAAGCAAAAGAGGTTTTTTTTGACAAGTATACTGTATTTAATAACACTTAATAAGGATTATAGAAAATTAGCATTTCTTTCTATGCAATATTTCAATGATACACCTTTAAATCTTAATTAAAGGTGCAAAATTGAAATTTTATAAGTCAACCGACCGAATTGCCCCCCCCCCCCCCAAAAAAAATCTTGCTCACATACTTTTTTATAAAGGTGAATGTGTGTTTTAGACACGATTTTTCCCAACCGATAGAAACCAAAATTTGGCACAGGACTGCAAATGCAGTCACAAAATCCCATTCCAGATCTGACAAATTTAAGTTATTGTATTTTTGATCTATCTCGTTTATATGCTTCTAAAAGTACAGACCGATAGGCTTTCAACTCTTGTTGGATTTGGTTCAAATTTTTTTATAGCTGCCAACAGTATATAAAATCTGTGAATCAAATTTTATGCACCTATCTTTCTCCGTTTTGTAGTTAGCATGTTGACATATTTCAACAACCTGACTTTCTCTCTATACATTTTGCTCAAAATTAGATAGAAATTTGTTGTAAAATGCGTATACCAAATTTCATCAAGATAGCCCAGAACATTTTTGTGTCATCCTTATCTCAGACAGACAGTCAGACATTTTCCAAAATGTGTTTTTCGGATTCAGCGAGATCTGAAACGTGGAGATTTGTCAAAGTCTCGTGTTTTTGACGACTATCTTTCTTTCTCTACACTTCTTATACGCAGTCCAGTCATATGGATGTGACCAGCGCCTACTTTTGACGTCAACGTTAAATTGCCAATCAAAGACGGCATATGTTATTAGTAAATTTGGTGGATATATGAAATGTGACATTCGGAAAACACTTCAGTTTTTGTAGTTGTACAGAAACGGAATGTACAGAAACAGTTGTACAGAAATGCCCAAAAGGGCATGATCGTTGGATCCAAGGATGGAAGCATTTCCAAAACGGCTAATTTTGTAAACGGTCCGTGGGCCACCGTAGTAAAAGTATATCATGCAGGTTAAAATGGCTCTATCCAAAATCAGCGACGTGGCATATGTGGTGCACAACGGGCCATAGATGGCAGAGATGAACAACAGCTGTAAAGATGCGTTAGGGCGAATAGACGTGCAATCGTTGAGCAACTGACCTCCCAGATGAACCAAGAGATAACCAACAGTGTCTCTACAACTACGGATCAGTGAACGCTGCTGCATTTGGGCCTTCGCAGTAGACGCTTTGTTAATGCAGCTATGTTGACTGCTATTCATCGGCGATGAAGGCTGGAATTTGCACGCCAGTACCGCAACTGAACTTCCACTGAGTGGATACATGTGGATTTTCCTAATGAATCACGTTTTATGCTCCATCGGACAGATGGACGTTGACTTATACGGCGTGAAACGTCTGAGATAAAACACGCTGCAACAATTGCAGGAAGAGCCCAAGCTGGAGGAGGGAGCATTATGGTCTGGAGAATGTTTTTGTGGTAAAATTCCCCGGACTTGAACACAACTGACAATCTGTGGGACCAACTCGATCTGGTTGTTCACACTATGGATCCTCATCCGCGTAACCTAGTGCAGCTGGCAAAGGCGCTGGAGTTCTCATGGTTTAACATCCCAGTGAACAGACCTAATTCACTCTCTTCCTGCACGTCTCACAGCTGTCCGCTCTGCGGAAGATGGTTATTCTGGATTTTGATAGGTGGTCATAATAATGTGACTGGACCAGTAAGAGAAAATAAAAATGATTAGTAAAAGTAACTTGAAATTTAAACTGAATACAATACACTTAAAGAAATAGGTT
The DNA here is from genome assembly GCF_947563725.1 of Argiope bruennichi. Lineage (NCBI taxonomy): Eukaryota > Metazoa > Arthropoda > Arachnida > Araneae > Araneidae > Argiope > Argiope bruennichi. Next base: position 115,803,784 of record NC_079156.1, read on the forward strand.
TTTGTTCACCAAGGAAAGACATTATTGAAAAATGTTGGGCAGCATATTAAACATTTCTTCCAAATATTGTAAGTGTTTATACCAGAATTTTGCTTTCGAGATATTACCAAGAATGATGTCGCTGTTATTTTTTACAATACATTTGTCGGGCCGCAGTTGTGTGGTGGTAAAATCTTGGCTTCGTCAACCGGAGGGTTTCAGGTTCGAGACACGATTCCACTGAAGAACCTTCGTATAAACGGGTCTGGTGCGCGTTGAATCCATCGGGTTCAAACGTCCTCCAGCTAGTGTGCTGTGGAAATCTGGAGAGGGGTAACCAGCTCAGATGTCGCCCTCGTCATCTGCCCACGGTTCAAAATTACAAGGTCCGTCCCAAAATAGCTTTAGTGGTGCTTTAAAACGGGACGTTAATATAACTAAACTAAGAATACATTTGTCTTATTTTACTATCAGAACATTTGTTTATTTTTTTACTGATAACATTTTCGCGTCTGTATGTATGAGACATTTTTCTTTAAAATCGATTGTCTCCATTGTGACACTCAGTTATCATGACTCTCTTAGCAAAATCCACGGGCAAACTTTAGAAATAATTTCTTTCTTCATCAAACTAAATCTCGTTGTCTGAAATATTTTCAGGTTGAATTTCAGGTCATTTTTAATTTTACAGTTCTTTGATTATAACCAGCCTATACAGGAAAAAAATATATATGCTAACATTTGGGCAATTTCAGATCATTTTTAATTTACATCTTTTAAAATGCACCTTTCATTTTAACCACTATATACAGAATTGCAGAGGAGATACTCAAATTTATACCATTGAAACTTTCCTAAATATATTTACAGCAACTATCATCCATTTGCTGATTTTTGCTTTCTCCTATCAATAGTATAGAGAAAGTATAGTAATCAGCAAAACATTCGAACTCGAGATCTCATCGTTCGAGATTCGAGAATCTCATCATTGTAGACATCCAAGAGTTCGAAAAATACATTGATAAAAAATGTCCACCCGTCTGTCTGTGACAAAAATAACTCAAAAATACTTTGAACAAAATGGCTGAAATTCGGTATATAGTTTTTACTCCAAATTTGTAGATTTCTATAGAATTTTGAGCATAATTCCCTCAGAGGATGTCTGTTTGTCTTGTTATTCAAATATAAGATAGCACGACAACTACAAAACGAAGAGAGCTAGAAAAATTTGGTACACAGATTTAGCATTCATAGTGTAAACACCAATCAAATTTTGAATCAAACCCAAGAAAGGATTGGCTGTCTGTCAATCTGTACCTTCAGAAACATGTAACGACGGTAATTCAAAAATATTTCGAATTTAGAATGTCATTTTGTGATTACAAGTGTAGTTTAGTATCAAATTTTTGTTTCGATCGATTGAGAAAAACGCATTTAAAATACAAGTTCGTTTTCCGGATACTATGAACCACATGCCAGGGATTCATCGCCGAAAAATTTTCCAAGGATTTTACGATACATTAAATAAAAATACTGAATTCCCGCCAAAGGTTGACATTTAGTGCTATTGCCAATGTTATGTAAGGTCTTTTCTGGGATAACACTTTTATTAGAGAGAGTGCGAGAAAGTTTTGGAGAGATCACTCCCGCTGTTCTTTTTTATGCTGACAGTTATCTGTCAGCGATTTAAACAGAGTGAGCGTCTCTTGGTTTTTTAGTAGCGCCAACTAGCGCCAAGAGTACAACTTAGCAACTCACGCGTCTCAACTCTTTTTACGGGGCGGACTTCATGCATGCATTTCATTCACTCATCAACATATCGTAATTTAGACCTGAATCAGAGAACAATTAGCTCTGAACCAGTATCCCCAGTGGTATTACTCTCGACATGGAGGACTTTGTGACCACGACAGATTTACACTTGCGCCAGTCACCACATACACGGAGAGTCTTCGGCTTGCGGGGTTCGAATTCACAACTTAAGGGATGCGAGTGAGTCCAACGCCCTACCAACCAGGCTATACTGGCCAATTTAGTGTATTACATTGTAAAATAGATTACGGAAGGCACCAAAGGAATGAATATTATTATTTAATGTAACACTAGCCTTCACTTGTGATGAAAAAATATTTCGAGCAGTTGGTTTATAGTATTAAAAGAAAGCAAAAAATATCATAATAATACAGTTAAATTTAAATACGTTTCATTGTACGTACTCACTAGAAGATTTTTAAAAATATTTTAACTTTAAAAATCCAGTTTTTTTCACAGTAGGTCATTAATATATGTTTAAACTCATTTCAGTGAGAAAAAAACCATATTACACTAATTATTAATTAATTAAGTAATATTCAATGAGCTAATTAACCTACTTTTTGAAACATGATATCTTAAATTCTAAATTGTACAGACACACAATTCTAGTTGGAAATCATGCCTAATATGAGTCTTCATGTTATCTGCCTCAATAAAGTTATAAAAATATATAGTTTTTTTAAAACAATTTTTTCATCAACGATGAACAGAAAAAGCGAGATTTTCTCTGTCATTTTAGCATTTAAATAACTATTAAAAATTTATTTATATAAATATAACTTTGATTGAGGCACAAAACATTCGCTATTTCCTACAGATTATTTTGATATATAAATAACTGTATTTGGTTCATTTCTTGTTGAGTTATGATTGTTTGAATGAAGCAACATAATGGAAAAATATCATTCTTCCTAAAATGAGTTTTAAAAACACCGTAACCAGAGTTTTTAATGAAAGCACCTCAAGAAAAATAATTATAACTCAAGAAATATTTCGAATATTGACAACATCTTGGTATCATTTGAAAGCTAAAAGATCAGAGAAAATTATTAAGCAATAAAAAAAATATTCGATATCGTGAACGATTTTCGAAGTTTCAAGTGTGTGCATACATCTTAAGTAAATTTTGTTTCTGTTTAGATGCACCCAATAACACAAAGTACTCTGCAATTGTTACTTTTACGATACTTTCACGCCATTTTTTTCGTATTAAAATCTCGAGCAATAGTATGGAGTTATCGTTATGAAAATTTGTACTCCAGTGTTATAACGATAAGAATGCGAGTGAGGCTTAGATTGTTTCTGGAATCAATCTTAAAGAGGACAAAGGATTAACACAAAGGAATCGTATATTTATGCCACTTTGAAACATCAAGAAGGGAAGAAAGAACAATGCCCATTATGCATCCTTTCTAAGCCTTTTCTAAGTATTAATAGGCCCATGGGCTACTCAAAGAAGCATTTCATGTTATTACAAGTTTAGCGCTCTCGAGAAAGAGCGCTTTTATTGACGCTTTAATTGCTAATATTGTGACAAAACTTCATTGAGGCCAAATAATATAAATATCTTTCCGCTATAAAAATAGTGGTATTGCCATTTAATTACATCGAAGTTTCTGAGACATTTATAAACATTTTTCCTTTTTATCCTTAAATTAAATTCTTAAAATGCCAATTGATATTGCAAAACAGATTATTGAAAATTGAGACTTTCAATATTTAATTTTCTAAAAAAAAAAAAAAAAAAAAAAGACTCTGTAGTTTTTTATTCTTTCTTTCTTCCTCAAAGCGCTTGTGGTAGCAATATCATTATTATCTATAACCATTTTCCTGTTAGAGCATTGATCGTTTAGAACCTTTTATTCCATAACTGGCACATTTTTTTTTCTTTTATGCAAGTCAGCAATATCAAATAAGCGTCTAGCCTCTTCTCCAGAGGCGGCGGTAGCAGGGGAGCAATTGCCCCCCTGTCGGCAGCGTCTTGCCCCCCCCCCATCGGCGTGAGATTCAGACAGGGTTTCGTCGGTAAAAGTGTTTACCACTTCAGGATGGTTGTAGAGAGATGCGCACGCATTATTGAATATAATTATTTAAAAACAGCCTTGAAGTTAATATAATGTAAACAGTAGAAATATCCAAGTAACAATTAAAGTGTTTTGACTATATTTGGCCAAATAATCGATAGAGTGGTAGATCAATAATATGATGTATTTTGCGGATAATTTTTGATAGACCAACTAAGAACTGAATGCAATGGATGTCGAAGATGTTAAGTTCGCAGATTTTCAGACATCTGATTTAAATGTCGTTTATTCAGCTTATAATTTGTACTACTTTTGACATATAACCGACAAGCTGACGAGTGAATAAGATATAGACAAGGTGATAGGCTCATTTTGTTGGCAATTTTTGATCGGCCGACTATGAACTCAATGCGGTGAGTGTCGAAGACGTTAACTTTGCAGATTCTCAGACATTTGATTGAAATGTCGTTCATTTACCTTATAATTTGCACTAGTTTTTGGCAATATATCCGACTGAATAAGATATCGCATTCTGCCGACAATTTTAAGGCGGCCGACTGTGAACTAAACGTGATGAATGTCGAAGACTATACCTGCAGATTCTCAGACATTTGATTGAAATGTCGTTCATTTACCTTATAATTTGCACTAGTTTTTGGCAATATATCCGACTGAATAAGATATCGCATTCTGCCGACAATTTTAAGGCGGCCGACTGTGAACTAAACGTGATGAATGTCGAAGACTATACCTGCAGATTCTCAGACATTTGATTGAAATGTCGTTCATTTACCTTATAATTTGCACTAGTTTTTGGCAATATATCCGACTGAATAAGATATCGCATTCTGCCGACAATTTTAAGGCGGCCGACTGTGAACTAAACGTGATGAATGTCGAAGACTATACCTGCAGATTCTCAGACATTTGATTGAAATGTCGTTCATTTACCTTATAATTTGCACTAGTTTTTGGCAATATATCCGACTGAATAAGATATCGCATTCTGCCGACAATTTTAAGGCGGCCGACTGTGAACTAAACGTGATGAATGTCGAAGACTATACCTGCAGATTCTCAGACATTTGATTGAAATGTCGTTCATTTACCTTATAATTTGCACTAGTTTTTGGCAATATATCCGACTGAATAAGATATCGCATTCTGCCGACAATTTTAAGGCGGCCGACTGTGAACTAAACGTGATGAATGTCGAAGACTATACCTGCAGATTCTCAGACATTTGATTGAAATGTCGTTCATTTACCTTATAATTTGCACTAGTTTTTGGCAATATATCCGACTGAATAAGATATCGCATTCTGCCGACAATTTTAAGGCGGCCGACTGTGAACTAAACGTGATGAATGTCGAAGACTATACCTGCAGATTCTCAGACATTTGATTGAAATGTCGTTCATTTACCTTATAATTTGCACTAGTTTTTGGCAATATATCCGACTGAATAAGATATCGCATTCTGCCGACAATTTTAAGGCGGCCGACTGTGAACTAAACGTGATGAATGTCGAAGACTATACCTGCAGATTCTCAGACATTTGATTGAAATGTCGTTCATTTACCTTATAATTTGCACTAGTTTTTGGCAATATATCCGACTGAATAAGATATCGTATTCTGCCGACAATTTTAAGGCGGCCGACTGTGAACTAAACGTGATGAATGTCGAAGACTATACCTGCAGATTCTCAGACATTTGATTGAAATGTCGTTCATTTACCTTATAATTTGCACTAGTTTTTGGCAATATATCCGACTGAATAAGATATCGCATTCTGCCGACAATTTTAAGGCGGCCGACTGTGAACTAAACGTGATGAATGTCGAAGACTATACCTGCAGATTCTCAGACATTTGATTGAAATGTCGTTCATTTACCTTATAATTTGCACTAGTTTTTGGCAATATATCCGACTGAATAAGATATCGCATTCTGCCGACAATTTTAAGGCGGCCGACTGTGAACTAAACGTGATGAATGTCGAAGACTATACCTGCAGATTCTCAGACATTTGATTGAAATGTCGTTCATTTACCTTATAATTTGCACTAGTTTTTGGCAATATATCCGACTGAATAAGATATCGCATTCTGCCGACAATTTTAAGGCGGCCGACTGTGAACTAAACGTGATGAATGTCGAAGACTATACCTGCAGATTCTCAGACATTTGATTGAAATGTCGTTCATTTACCTTATAATTTGCACTAGTTTTTGGCAATATATCCGACTGAATAAGATATCGCATTCTGCCGACAATTTTAAGGCGGCCGACTGTGAACTAAACGTGATGAATGTCGAAGACTATACCTGCAGATTTTCAGACATTTGATTCAAATGTCGTTCATCAAGCTTTTAATTTTCACTACTTTTGCCAATATAACCGACTAGGTGACATGTGAATAAAGCATAAAATATGTCGCATTTTCCCAAAAAACTTTGATCGGTTGACCCAGACTTCAATGCGATGGATATCGACGACGTTAAGTCTAGGGATGGCGAATATTTTCAGAGTGGTTATTACGTAAACAATATCAAAAAGTCACAAATACAAGTGATCAATACTTTTCAAAGAGGGGTGTGATTCAAATCCTTGATACGATCTTACTGATGAAATTTCGATTACAGGTTTTGGATCACGATAGAAAGCAACAATCGATACGATATCACTGAAATTTGCCGGAGCGGTGACTTCACTGAAAAGTAACAATCGATACGATCTGTCCAATGGAAGCTCTCGAAAGAAATCTGTGATTGGATTGAAAAGTGAACGGACCGGTTATTGGAATTATCGTATCGTATCATTGAATCATATATCACTGAAATTTATCGGAGCGGAGATTTCACCGGAAAGTGCGAGGCTTCACTGGAAAGTGCGAAGTCACCGCTCCACTTTACGGGAGTGACCGATATTCGTATTTGATGATGCACTATTCCATACAGATCATTTTTAATTGCTCGTGACATGATTGACTTTGATTACATGCACTCTGTTTACTGCTGGCGCCATCTATTGGTAGAATATAGGACTAAAGTAAACATTTTAAAGAAATGACACATATTTTTAACTTATCTTTTCCAGAAAATGGTTCACTCTAATAAATAAATAGTTTTGAGAAAAAAAATAAAATTTAAGAAGTAAGCTGAAACAGATAAATTAATTCAATCACACGTTAATTAAATTAGTAAATTAAGTATTAATTACAATGAATAAATTTTATATTTAATATTAAGTAATAATTTTTAATTAATAATATGATTGAAATAACAGATATTTGGAACGCATATTTAAAAATAACAATAGCAATATTATTTGTTATTCAAAAAATCGTGGATTATGCATCTCTAGTTAAGTCCAAATTTTTAGTCATCTGATTTAAATGTTATGATGTTCATTCAGCATAGACTTTATATTATATTTAGCAGAATAATCAATAAGCTGACAAGTGAAGAAGACGTCACGTTTTTCTCGATTAATCTTTTCCCCTTCAGCTAAGATTTTATCATAGATTATGGGAAAAAATTATTTTCATCGAGCACTTCGATTACATGCCAGTGGAATTAGTAGAGAAATTGAAGCTTTTATATTATTCATGAATAGGACGATAGAGTTATTTTCCATAATTCAAGTTCTAAAGTTAAGCGTCGTCTTATTCATCTAAATTTTACTTCTTCGGTAACGAATCGGTAAATTTATTTTATTCATTTCACTATGAGAATTGCCTGACTGAAATCTAGTTAAGGGTTAAATTAAATTTAATCAAACACTCTTTTTTTGACACAGTTGTGCATAGGCATGCTAAAAGAAGTTACTTTACTGTAGCGAAATTATCTGGCTTCATTATAAATTACTGAAGTAAGTAAATTGTACAATTGCAAATTAAGTTTATTTAAGTAAAATATCTGTTTTCTTTCGCAATCTAATTTATCAAGCTATAATTATTACACTAAAGAAGTATTATCGTCTACAACTGACGACAAAAAAAAATATTTGTGGTATCATAGCCTTTTAGCTACACTAAGAGTGTTTAACCAAGTATGCACTAAATTTGCTAAATACTTCCTAAATTATTCAAACTCTGCATTCAATATTATGACCATGTAATAGGAGAACTATTTTTTTATTTTTTTTATTTCAATTACTATTTGCAGTAAAAACTATACGATTTCAGATGTTTCTAAATTTTTAATAGACTTTGAATAAAGATGCCTTGATAAAAGGATGATTAAAATTGTTATTCATAGAATATTCATATATAACCCTTGACATACAAATTTACTTAACTTCCTAATTAGATAGCAGATCTTATTTGGGATAATAATTGTTATTTTAATCCCTAGAATAATATAAGGGCATTTTTGGTAATGATGCGTTTTCAAGTGATTTTTGCATTTTAAATTACTTAATACTTTCCCTTAATTGCAGATTTAAAGTTAAAAACTTAGTAATTCCATAGCGAAGCAGACTCGTCATTGTATACGAAGGGGTTAAGAAAAACCAATGCATGCAATTGGGGGGATAAAACTCCCTTTTTGGGTGGAAAATATTAGCTTGCAATAACATAGAATTAAAAAAGTACTTAACCATAAGAACGCATGCCTAAAAATGAAGATAGGAGAATTCATATTCAAGATCTAATTGTTTCTTAGTAAAATTCACTGGTTTTTTTAAGCCTGAATATATAGTGAAAAATAAATACATGGGGGATCTAATGTTTAAGCTTTCCATTTTTCATGAGAATATTTTTCATATCTTACATAAAATAGTAAGTTTGTACATATATTTACAAAACATTTTCCCCAGCATTCTTAAGAAACGACATCACTGTATCTCTTCCGCATTCTGTATTGAATCGTGTCAGAACAATAGTAAATTTTTTGTTGTATTAAATGTAATTTATTGTATTTTTGTTGCGCACTTATTATCCTCGGATTCGAAAGACATCTGAATTCCTGCTCGTTGCTGCAATCCTGATTTAACAAATATTTTAGGAAGGGGAAACTAAGCTAAAAAATTGGTTTTTGGTGAAAACATCCAATATTTTTTATTTATTATTTTAGATTTTTGAAAAAGTTTCTTTTATAAAAATTTTTCTTTGAACTATTTTTTTTATATAGCTTCTGATATAAAATAAGAGCTTTCATTTGTTCATTTAGTAGGACACATCATTCTGGCGCAATCTGTGTTTCTATCTATATTCAGCAATCTAGAAAGGAATATAACATATTTTTTCTAATTTTAGATAGAGAAATTAAATCTCAACAGTCTCATAAAGAAATAGACTCAAATATTGACAATTTTTTGATGGTCATTGAAAAAAACTGAGAACATTTTTGTACAAATTCCTTTGTAAAGTTTTAACATTGAAAGAAAGTATCAGCATCTGAATAAAAAAAAAGCTAAATAATACTTTATTTTCTTTAATGAATGTAAAATTAATTATTATGAGTTATTTTCAAGCCAAATGAGAGATATTGTGCTTGCCCCCCTGTCGGCTTTGCCTTGCCCCCACGTCGGCAAATCTCTGCCGCCGCCTCTGCTCTTCTCTAAATTCTGTGAGGTTGGAATTAAACTTACTAAACATTTTCTGCTTTCAGACTTGAATAAATTTCTGTACTTAGAATGATTAGCTTTTATCATTTGTGAAATTCTTTCGCACGAAGCAACGGAAATAAAAGCTCTTGACCATATTTGTTTTCTGTTACGGGAACTAAAGTGTCACATATTTCACTTACAGAAGGATCCTTCTTTGAAGTCTAATATTGTCTAATATAACAGTAGCACTAGATTCGTCGGTAGCGTGTTCAACTTCAAGCAAATCACTAAATTTTCCAAAAGTAGAACACTTTGATATTTGTCTTGTCTTCATTAATTTAGACTGAGCCATTTTTATTCACAGCAAAACACACGAGCACAAACTAATAAATCAGTTACACAATAGACGGAAGGGAGAGGCCCACTCAACTGAACTCGGCAAAGCTACTGATTTGAAACCAGCTCTGTCCTTGTCACCGGACGCAGACAAATCTCCGCTTTACCTCAACAATAACCACTCCGGGGATGACTCAGTGCCATGAAAGTGCAATAGTAAAACTGTCTTTATACTTTTATTTCATATGACAATACCTAATGAGAGCTTTTTATTTCATAATCGAGGTACGCAAAAATCCTTAAAAAGTTGCAAAAAGTATGTTTTTATGAAACTTTAATGCCCTTGCGGCACCTCACGATATTCTTCAATATTCTTCATATCTTTTATTTATCTTATCTATACCAAAATGTAACTTTTCAGCACTATTATAAATTAAAAATTGTTCTTTTTTTTCGTTCCACCCTACAGATCGTGTCTCCGGAAAAGCATACAATCTACAATCTCCAACTGAATTCAAAGCAAGAATAACTTTCCGTGTGGCTGCAATTCCACAAGAAACCCTTCGTGCTTTTTGATGAATTGCAGCACCTTGTAGAGCACATTATAACCCATTTTAAAAACATGGTTTGACGCAGATGGAATACATATTGAAGAAGTGATATGATTTATCAAATTAAATGCATATTAAACAAATGCGTGTCCATCAAACAAAATATTTGATAAATTTATTTTTGATACTCACACATGAACAGTATTCAGCATGAAAGATGTATGAAATATTTTAAGTTCAATATATTTTATAAGTGAACCGAAATTAAAGAAATATATATAATATGATGTCCAAAAAACAAATGACACTTAAAAAATTGTTATAGTCATGTATAGACAGCCACTTATTAAGCTATGGGTTGGCATTAGTTATATTGTCTAATGAAGTTAGATCTGGTGCTTTACCATTATTGATAGAGGATAACTTTCTGTTATTAATAACAAATCGCTCAAGAAATTAGACAGAAAGCTTCCAAAAACAATAATTGGATTGCTGATGCCATCCAATAACTTAGCCGAATATGCTTCTCTCAGAAATATATTTGACAGTTGGATATAACACAAATGAAAACATAATTTACACAAAGTGTATAAACAAAAAAGAAAGGATTATTTCTATTTGAGAAAAGTTTCTCAATACTCCATAATTCATTTTTAATGTATGATCTCTTATTTCTAAAATCTACAGTCTACAATTTTAAATTAGAAACGTACTGTTCGTATCAGTATCTTGAGACTACCACATTTCAACAATTCTACCCTCCTAAAGGGTGCGACGCGGAAGAATGAGTGCATTTCTAGCATTCTTCTTCATTCTTTGACCTTAATTTTCGCCTGATACTTTTGGATTCAAGCTTTACACGCGTATGTCAGTGTTATACCGTTTTTGACTGTAGGTACTCTTTCGATTCAATATTGAGTATTCATTTCTTATACGGCTGAAGAATTAAGAAAAGCGTTTAGGATTGGCAGGAAGAATATTTTGTATAATATTGTTACGAAATTTCCGGTGTTCGCTTGGATAGTGGACGTTATATGGTGTGAATAACGCTCAATCACCAGGCGGCAGTAGAAAATAAAACAACGACGTTTATTTACACGAAGACACACAGGACAACACAAAGACGACAACTATATACAGCACAGAAGACGATTATCTTCAGCCGAGACGTGCAGCATACAACAAACTCTACTGCAGACAGTGGAACACAGCTTAGTTCAGAACTAGCTTCACTCCGTCGCTGCTCCGCTTATCTCCGGAAGGCCACTTCTTTACTGTCGTTTCCGACTACCACCACTCTGGCAGCTGCGGCTGCCTCCTATTATAGGTCTCAGAAGGCGGGGCTAGACGCCTCTCAACCAATCAGGAACGTGCGAGGCGTATCTCCGTTCCTACTGGACGAATCGGGAAAATTCTCGATGTTTCGTGTATAATCTAGTTTGGCGCCAAATTCGTCGCCAAGTTTGTCGCCAAGCTCCGGGACCCTCCGACGCGACACCGCACTCCGTACAATACCGCTGACTGTAAAACATTCTTTCCGATGGTGGAACTAACTACGCTGGGAAGCAGCATTACAGATTCGTAACAATATCATTAAATGTGACTGAGATTTTCTGCTATTGTTAATCTCAAAATGTTATCAAAAATTTAATAACAAATAAAAGTGCTGTAACATAAAACAAATTATTATTATGTAAAAGGAAAGTGAATTACCGAATATTGAGAACCCCAATCTTCTATTCATTCATCATAATTTAATGTTTAGTCACCTTACAGTAAATATAAATTGCTCAAAAGTATTTTTATCTCGAATCTGTTTCTTTTTTGATAATACTTGAGTTATTCGTTTTCTGTTTCTTTTTTGATAATACTTGAGTTATTCGTTTTTTTTTTAACTTCTTCTATGAATAATCCGAGTTCCTTTTATCATTAAATGTAAACATTTCCTTTTAACTTTCCTGTCACTCTTATTTTGGCTAAATAAACGCATCTGTACGCATGCGCAAAAGCGCGGAGGTTTTAGAATCAAAGAATGAACAGTATTTTAATAACGGAAGTCCTGCCAGAGAGATAGTATTGAAAATTATTATCAGTTCACCTAAAGTTAACGACTCATCAAAGAAAATTTTAAACTGAAACTATAAAGTTTCAAAGAAAACTGAATGGATTTTTAAAAAGGGTGCTTGCTCAAGATCTCAGGAATATTTCTTATAAGTGTACATCATTCTTTAATCTGTTAATGCATTTCTTTCAAAACTAATTTCTGGTTGTGGATCAAGAGGATCATGATTTTAAAGCCTATTTTAATGAAGATTCGACATATATGCAGACGTAGTAGTACTTGGGGATCAAACAATTTCATAATAATACTGTTACGAATCTGTGAGGCGGCTTCCCAGCATAGTCGGTTCCATAGGAGGTCCCAGAGATTGGCAACAAACTTGGCGACCATTTGGCGACTTCGGCGCCAAAATAGATTATACCCGAAACATCCAGAATTTTCCCGATCCATCCAGTAGGAACCTAGTTGCACCTCGAACGTTTCTGATTGGTTGAGAGGCTTCTAGCTCCGCCTCCTGAGACCTATAAAAGGAAGCACCCGCAGCTGCCGGGCAGTCGTGACCCAGTAGTGGTAGAGTCGTCGGGGTCGACGGGGAAGAACGAGTCTTCCAGAGAGAGAAAGTAGTCGTGAACCAGGTCGGAGAGTAGCCGGAAGCGACAGAGAAGAGTAGTGTGAGATTCGTCGTCGTGGACCAGTGGAGTCGTCGTAGTCGGAACCGACGATAAAAAACTGGTCTTCCAGGGACTAGCGGAGCAGCGACGGAGTCGAGCTGCTGTTGTATGCTGATGTGTATACTGTTGTATGCTGCACGTCTCGGCTGAAGATAATCGTCTTTTGTGCTGTATATAGTTGTCGTCTTTGTGCTGGCCTGTGTGTCTTCGTGTAAATAAACGTCGTTGTTTTATTTTCTACTGCCGCCTGGTGATTGAGCGTTCTTCACCCCATATAACTCCCACTATCCAAACGAACCCGCGGAAATTTCGTAACAATACGTTGTTAGGAAATCTTAAAAATCAGAAATGGGTCAGATGGCGTCTTCAGAAATCGATAACCATTCAAAATAGTTGGTTTCATGCACTAACAATCCTCAGGTATGACGGGAAAAAATGTTTATCTAAGATAATTAAATTTGCACAAAATGATATGCTTATACAGGGACAAAACTACTCTTGTTTAAGATCAATTAATAGTTACACACAAAAAAATTACTCCTTCTTTAAGTTCGATAACATTGCCCGACTTTGAAAGACCTCAGGATAGTTCAATGCTTGAAATACGAGTTTCAAAACTAAATGTAAAAAACATTCTTTTTTACTTAAGTAGTGGTATGAGGTTCAGGTTCATTTTGTTTCGTTATATAAAAATCCCGTTTGGAAGAATAGAATAGGCTTAGTTTGCAATGCATCTCATAATTTCAGACTCCGATCAGATGACGAGGACGATACATGTACTGACACCGCTCACCCGAAGCTTCATCAGCTTTACTCACGAAGTCAGATTTAACATGATCTACAGACACGATGTATCTTTAGAAGAATCTGGTTTGAATCTAGAGACTTCTGGCTCCGAAGCCGAGACCACGTCTTTCTCAGAATGCCGAAGTGGAGAAAGGAATTTGCGGTACAAATGTCTTATTTCTCAAAATCATTTATTTGAAAGCTGATTATGACATTTCAAAATAAAATGACAATTCCATTCATTGCATTAAAAAGTCCAAAAAGTCTGGTTTAAGCACATGGTCATCTGTTTACTTTGAAAAATTTCAGAGCCATCCCTTGGATTATAATAAATTTAAAGGAAAAATCAAATAAAAATAAGGAAAACGTATTTCCAGTCGTGAAATTCTGTTATAATATAAACCCTACTTTATTATTCCATCTATATTCCAGTAGTTTTTTGGAAAATTGTTAAAATATAAATTTTTAAGAGGATTGTCATTTAAAATTTGAAAAAAAAAAAAAAAAAAAAAAAAATTAATCCACTTGAGCACTTTAAAGCTTTCGAAAATATTCCTAAGCGAAAGTCCCCTCACAGGTAAAAAATCGCTGCTTTAAAATCCCCCGGCCATATTCATTTTTTTTTCAATTATTTTCCCATACATTTTTAATCTAATTTATTATTACTCAATAACCTTCAGTCTTATTTAATGTTTTTTACTTTGGAAAATAGGAAAAAGGTGTAGAATAGTGTAGTGAATAGCTTATAAGCCAATTAACAACTACGCTACCCAAGCAATTGCTTTTGTATCGTGGTCATGTTACTGGACTGCGAACCACAAGGTCCCAGGTTCTATCCTCGCGCAATTCAATCTGCAATATTGGTGACCTCGGACGATGAACCTTTAACCTTCGTACAGCTGTTGTGGCGCCATCTACCCACAGCAACCCAAAGTCGTCAGACTCACTTGACGCAGTACCCACACACGCTCGCCATAATGCTTGGCGCTACTCAAAAGGGCACAGGTGCATTAGAATCAACAGCTAATACATCCCCAATCAACAGCCATATTGTGCGTCTCACCTCCGACTCACTGGAGGGAGAGTCTGTAGTAAATAGCTTATAAGCCAGTTAACAACTACGCTACCCTAGCAATTGCTTTTGTATCGTGGTCATGTTACTGGACTGCAAACCGCAAGGTCACAGGTTCTATCCTCGAGCATCAAAATCCGCTACAATAGATATTAGTTTGATCCTTGCATTCGTTCTTAAAACTATACATTTGTTTTCAAAAGGATATAGGAATAGCGCTTAAATTCTCCTAAAAAATAATTATTTCATAAATAGCGATTGTTGATATAGTTGAGATTAAATAAAAAGTAACCTCAAATAATTTTACAGTCACTTATATTCTTTTTTCTTTTCTATATCAAGTCTTTAAAAAAAGTAATAATTTGAAATTATTTGACGTTATTCCGTAATAGAAAAGATCTGTTAATAAAAGAAACTTTACAACGTTAAATTTTCCAAGAAGGTGTCATCTCGACATTTGTGTAAACTGAAATATATTATTTTTAGATCTTATTTGATAGCTTCTGTCCATTTATATATAAAACCAGTGGATGTAGTCTCGCGAACCGCATATTCTCTAGTAAACTCGCCATGTCAGAGAACGAATTGCATGACATTGGCTCACAAATATTAATTTTTGGCGTCAACTTGGTATTTTACTGAATCTATTCTGTCATCTTTGGCGATTTTTTTTTTGACGATTAATTATTGGCATTCAAAAATTGAATTTGTGTTTTCTCAATCGATTGAAAGGAAGATTTGACACAAAACTGCCCTTGTTGCCACAGAATCCCATACCTAATTTGATATTTTTAAGACAATGCTATTTTAAATTATAAAGTTAGCATGTTTCAGAAAATACAGGCCGACAAATAATCAACCCGTTGTTGGTTTTGTCTCAAACTTTGACAGGTGACTGCACTATAGACGTTAAATCTGTGAACAGAATATTATCTATCTAGCTGTTTTCGTTTTGCAGTTAATGTGCTAACTTATATTCAAATAACCGGATTTTTTCGAAATAGATTTTACTCAAAATTTGATAGAAATCTGCAAATTTGTTGTAAACACCGTATACCAAATTTCAACAGTCTGACACAAAGAGGTTTTAAGATGCTTGTCAAAAACAGACAGACAAACAGACGGACGTACATTTTCCAAAAATTCGTTTTTCGAACTCAGGGAGTATTAAAACGTGGGCATTTGTCAAAATTTCGAGTTTGAATTTTCCTGACGATTTCTTTACTTTCACTATAGTACGTATGCGAAAAAGTAAAAAAAAAAAAAAAAAAAAAAAAAGAATGCTGTTAAAAGTAATTGTTGCCTAAAATATGAATCAATACTTCATGAACTATTAAATTTTTTTAAATTGTACATTTTCGATTGGGTACAGAATAAATGCAAGTTACATTTTACAAGCAAAAATTTAATAATAAATGCGCTATTTAATAATATTTTGATGTAGGATTTTTTTTTGTTTTTGTTTTGTTCTCGCTTATGGTTTAAACAATACTTTAAGATCAAAATTTTGTTAGCTCATAATTTCGAATTAACTTAACTAATAAAATTTTGGTTTCCGAGAGTAATTTTATGTATAGTTTATAAGTTTGATGGGGAAAAAAATAAATGTTGCCATTTGAAATTTTGAAGTTTGTTCTCATTTCAATTTATAGTCGGACCCTATTGAAATTTATTATTCAAAATTCCTTAGAAGTAGATTAATTCCTTTCAAATAATACCTTTCTTTGACTGTATCATTAACGATGCCGGAATATATACCGAATTGTAACAATACAAAAATACCCTGAATTGACTATAGGCCAAAAGATTTACTTTCATTTTATACTTTCGACTATAAAAACAACGCAGTTTTGGAAACAATAAAACGCGAGATATTGCAAAATGTATCGATTCATCAAAGCAACTTTATTATGCATAAATCTAAGACAATGCATTGCTTATAGAATAAATATTTTTATAGAGATTTCAAATATTATTAAAAACCATTTTTATTTTCTCGTATATAGAGGAAGTATTGTAATCGCCTAAAAATTCAAACTCAAGATTTGGACGAATCTCCATGTTTTGACCTCCCTGAGTGAACAAAACACATTTTTGCGAAATGTCCGTCGGTCTATCTGTCTGTGACAAATGCTGTGAATGTATGGATGAATTTTTGTATTCCATCTTTACACCAAACTTGTAGATTTTGAGCAAAATACTTTGAGGTGAAGCCTGCCTCTCCGGCCTTTCCAATATAAGTTAACACGACAATTACAAAAGGAAGAGAGCTAGATAGATAAAATTTGGTAGACCGATTTAACATGCTTATAGTAGACACCTATCAAATTTTGAGTCAAATCCAACAAAAGGTCGGCCGGCTGTACTTCCAGAAATATATAAATGCAGTAATTCAAAAGCAGAGTGTTTTAAATGCATCAAATTTGGTATAGTATTTTGTGACTAATCAGCCTAAAACACAAATTTTATTTTCGGGTAATATTAATTGCATGATAGGGATAAATCGCGAAAAAAATCGTCATTGATCACACGATAAATTCAGTAAAAATGTCAAATTTGCGCCAAAGATTTATTTCGTAACTATTGTACGCTAATGCCATGTAAGACTTTCTGTGGAATAGCTGGTTCATTAGAGAATATGTGAGAAAGTTTTGCGGAGACCTCTCCCGCTTGTTTTCTGTTTGCTAATTTTTCGTTTTGAAATTTTCTTTCATTCGGTCAAGTCATCAACAATCGCCATATACCATACTTTGTTATTTTAAGACATTAATTTTATCAGTGGTAAAATGTATTCAGTAATAAGATGTTTAAACATACTTTTTCTTCCTCCGTGTAAAATTTATTTTAAATTTAATTCTTTTAAAAATTACAAAATATTCTAAATAGAAATTTGATATTTTTATATATACTTATATAAAGCTCAATGTGTGTGTGTTGGCCCTCTACAGGCCAGGCCATTTGACCTACAGCTACCAAATTTGGTATATGTATACCTTAGAGGTCGAGAATGTGCACCTGAGGTCCCTTTTTTGAATTTTTAATTAGAATTTTAATTATTAATTAAAAGCTAACTTTCCCGCCAAAAAATCTTCCATTTTCTCCACCGCCAAATGAGTAAGACTCAGTTTTTTTTTCTTCCCCAACAGTAATGAGGCTAGGGTTAAAGTTTTTCGGCCGATTATTTCAAACGATTCTATTTATTTTCTTAATGTTTGATGCATTTAAAATTAAACATTGTTAATGAATCGATCTTTCAGATTCATTCTGAAGTACTTTTGAATTAAAATAACACAGAATAAATGAAATTTAAAATGTCTTATCTGCATAGCGTTACCCCAACTGGTGTAGAAAAATCACGCATTTGCGTTACCGTAACTGGCGTCGTTAAAAATTCACGCATGCGCATTGTGTTCTGATTGTTGACAATATTATCAACGGATGATAATTGATTTAAATTATTTTTAGGTTAGTTGCATGCTTTTGTAATTAAATTGTACTTATGTTAGTTATATATATTCAGTAATCATATTACAAAAAAAATTGTTTCAGTAAAAAATATTATTATATTAATTGCAGATTAATCCTTTCCACTTTAATTTAAAGTATAAATCCTACCTGGAGATAACAGAAAATTAGATACGTTATGACTGAAGACGTTTATAATATTATGAGTGAATTATATGACTGTCAAAATTTGAAATTTTAAAATATTTTGATGAAGAAGCTATTAAAGTAGAAATTGAATAAAATATTTAATTATTAAAATTTTAACGAACATTAAGATTGGCGAACCGGCAGGTCGCCAAAGACGGCTAGTATATAATAATCCTTAACCTTGTAAATAAAACGGAACAATATTGACCATTCATTTATTTAGTATCTTTCGTATATTAATGTAGGGAATACTCAACTGCTGGAGGAAAATCCTAGAACTGTTGAGATAATTTTGATATATTTTACAAGCTATTAAACTAGGTAAAAAAAAAAAAAAAAAAAAAAAAAAAAGACAAGAACATGCACTGAAAAATATTTATCCTTATAGACAACCTGCTAGAAGAAAACTCCTACTCGTAACCACAGCCCTATAACTCGATTCTTGACTGGTCCAAACCGGAAAGCTATCTATGTAGCCTTCAAAACAGCCATAATCAAAAATGGTAGCCTACGGAATGGTAAAAAGATGTACGTAGATTAATTTTTGCAGGGAAATTCAAATCAAAACAATTATATATATTTTATTTTTCAGAACAATAAACAAGCCGTTGTATTAGGTGAATAATTATGGATGGGATTACTTTTCCGGGTATAAAGGATTAATTCAGATTATTTTGGAATAACGAAATGCATAGTTCACCTTTGCTGGTCAACATTAAGAATTTGAACTATTTTAATTGTTGTTTTTCTTTTATTTAAATACATATGTTTTGAAATGGTGTGCATTATAACAATTTTATACAAATGTGGCTTTTACATAAAAAATATTAGACTTGAGAAGATATTAAGCTCGAGTAACGTAGTATCAGTAGAATATAAATTTACAATAACACAAATACAAGAACTTGCAGAGTATGTTTAACTTTTGGCTGTATGCACTTTGAGCATATAAGTACTCAAGATTTCCTGTTGATACTGCATCTTATAAGATTATATCTGTCAAGCTGATAACAACTTGTAATGATGTCATTAATGTTATTTGTTTTATATCTGTGTTTAATTTATATTAACGCCCCATTTTAAAGCAACACGAGGGCTATTTTGGGATTGACCTCTTAATTTTGAGCCAAGAACAGATGACGAGAACGACCCCTCTCCAAGCTTCCACACCACACAAGAGGAGGAGCATTTGGCTCTAACTGTTTTTCCGGTGGAATTGGGTTTCGAATCTGAAACCCACTGGTTCCGAACCCGAGACCTTACCTCCAGGCCATCGAGGCTCTGTGTTCATTTGTTGTGCTCCTTTTAGTCTATTTTAAAAAATTACTTTTTTCTGTGTGTTTGTTTAGATGATTATTTGACCTACGGTTTCTAAAATCACACCGATATGAAGGCAAATTCAAAAAACGAGACACTTGTATTTATAGTATCTTATTTATTAATTTCAATTAAATTTTCGAAGTGAAAATATAAAAAAATTGTCATTCATTAAAAGAATTTTTTCAAATTTTTAACTTTTTTGTGCAAACCTTAATAAAAGCAAGATCTTCGGGATACTCCAAATCGTGATGAAATGACATTTCGAAAATCATGTAACCGGCATAAATAATAACAGAAACAGATTTTAAAATTTCTTTAGAGAAAACAATGCATGTTATCAGTGCAAATATTTTTCACCGTGGCATTTATAGAGATTTTAACTATAATAGATTATTTGGAATGGGAATTCTGATGATGCCTTTTGAGATTGCGATTTCGTGATGTGGAATAAGGGCAAACATCACACTTGAAAGGTTTCTCACCCGTATGAACCCGATAATGGGCAGTCAAATTATATTCAAGGCGATATTCCTTATGACATCTATCACATTTATATGGTTTTGGATCACTGTGATTCTGCAAATGAAGGTCCAACACCGATTGATTTTTGAAACTTCGTCGACATTTCCGACATATGAAGACGGCTTTTAGCTTTGTATCAGTCGAGTCCTTTTCAAGACGAAATTGTTGAGTCCAAGGAATCATTTTATTCTCTTCCTTTAATCTTTCTCGAGAATTACCAGCTGTTAGCTGTGAAACCGTGTTCGAATCTTCAGTAAAATGCACGTCTTTTGGTGGATGGCTTCTTTTTTCACATATCTCAGTGATATTCTGCGTAAGAAGGTTAAAATCCTCATCTGTTGTCTGCGTACTTGCTTCTGTGATTAGTGAAACAGGAAAAGATTCTTCTTCTGTAGTTTGAGTACTCGAGTCTTGGACTGGTTCGAGAAAAATAAAATCTTCTTCAGTTACTTGAGTTGTTGCATCTGCTGCTGAAACAGGAATAGATTCTTCTTCTGTAGTTTGAGTACTCGAGTCTTGGACTGGTTCGAGAAAAATAAAATCTTCTTCAGTTACTTGAGTTGTTGCATCTGCTGCTGAAACAGGAATAGATTCTTCTTCTGTAGTTTGAGTACTCGAGTCTTGGATTGGTTCGAGAAAAATAAAATCTTCTTCAGTTACTTGAGTTGTTGCATCTGCTGCTGAAACAGGAATAGATTCTTCTTCTGTAGTTTGAGTACTCGAGTCTTGGATTGGTTCGAGAAAAATAAAATCTTCTTCAGTTACTTGAGTTGTTGCATCTGCTGCTGAAACAGGAATAGATTCTTCTTCTGTAGTTTGAGTACTCGAGTCTTGGATTGGTTCGAGAAAAATAAAATCTTCTTCAGTTACTTGAGTTGTTGCATCTGCTGCTGAAACAGGAATAGATTCTTCTTCTGTAGTTTGAGTACTCGAGTCTTGGATTGGTTCGAGAAAAATAAAATCTTCTTCAGTTACTTGAGTTGTTGCATCTGCTGCTGAAACAGGAATAGATTCTTCTTCTGTAGTTTGAGTACTCGAGTCTTGGATTGGTTCGAGAAAAATAAAATCTTCTTCGGTTACTTGAGTTGTAGCATCTGCTGCTGGTACATAATATCCAGGACTCGCATTTCCTATTTCAGGCAATACCGAATAGAAATCATCATCCATTTCAATCTTTCTGGATTCTTTGCTGTTAGATATTTAGCATAGAGGAAAAGAACATCAATGAAAACTTGAACAGTAATAAAATCTCTTTCTTTTTACTGCCCGGGCTGAATGCCAGTCATATGCTTTGTTTTGCTACTGTTGCCAATTGACTGGTTGAAATGCGATGATTTTTGGCAACAAAAGCAATATTCCCATAATGCCAAATCAATAGATATTAAAAACCGAGATTAGAGAAGGATCCGAAGATAATGATTATTAAAAACAGCTTTTTGAATGAGCTCTTTGAATGAAGATCGATATTAAGTTTTGCAAAAAGGTTTGAACTATGAGTTGTGTATTTGGAACAAAACAAGATATGTTCAATGTTGTTTTCAAGATTACAAATTTGGCAATGAAGATAATTATGTAGACCAAATCTATTGAACAGAGCTGGAGTAATACCCATCTGGGTTAAAATACATGCAGCTATCATATCTTCTCTTCTATTTTTGAGCCATGGTGTAAGGGAAAACACGCTGGGAACATTCCCAATAGATTCTTGATATTTGCTATTTTGAAAAATATGATATGTTTTTTGTAGTTAGGTTTCCTGACTGACGGAGGTATTTGATAAAAAAGTTGCTTTCATTTTTAATATGCTTCATTATAATAAAAGTTGCTTTCATATTTATAAAGAATAACTGAAAGTATATTTTTCTTTTTAAATTAAATTCCATATGTACTCTGTTTAATATCCAACAATAATATGTTCTACCTGATGATTCCTTGTGATTAGGACTGCTTAGGGCACTATCAGACCTTAGATGCATACTATCACAATGCTTTAAAATAATGAAAACAAATTTTCGTAACAACTGATATTCTGTGACCTGAGATTCTCCTGTTCAAATCGGATTCAGCAGAATATCTTTTTTGTATGCGGATTTGTTGGATGTTGATTCGGATAAAGATCTGATATCCTCGAACTATGTGTCATATCGAACCAGTTCAGATTTAAATATTCGTCATCTTCTTATGGTTCAAAATTAAGAAAAGATCACTGAGGTTTCGGAGAATAAAAATTGGATTCTAATTTTAATAAACTAAAAAAAGATTTAACATTCGTCCATAATTTGTTTTTTCCTCCCTTTCCTTGTATTTGAAAAGTATGAAATCATTATATATGCAGTTATCTCCATATTCCACAAACGCACATTTGGTTGGCTATTTGAGGTATTTCAAGAAGAAAATGAATTATTCACTTTGTACAAAAGAATCGAAGTCATATGTGGACTTAAATACTGGTTTGGCTGATTCGTGACCTTCGTAAAGGTCGCGGCTAATTACAATTTTTGTGCTGGTGGTAGACTCTGCATTGCTAGAGGTGCCTGTAATATTGTTACGAATCTGTGATGCGGCTTTAAGACATAGTCGGTTCCATAGAAGGTCCCAGAGCTTGGCGACCATTTGGCGACTTTGGAGCCAAAAAAGATTATACCCGAAACATCGAGAATTTTCCCGATCCGTCCAGTAGGAACGGGATGCCTCGAACGTTCCTGATTGGTTGAGAGGCTTCTAGCCCCGCCCCCTGAGACCTATAAAAGGAGGCGGCCGCGGCCGCCAGGGTCGTCGTAGTCGGGATCGACGATAAAGAACTGGCCTTCCAGAGATAAGCGGAGCAGCTACGGAGTGAAGCTAGTGCTGAACTAAGCTGTGTGCTACTGTCTGCAGTAGAGTGTTGTATGCTGCACGTCTGGGCTGAAGATAATCGTCTTCTATGCTATATATAGTTGTCGTCTTTGTGCTGTCCTGTGTGCCTTCGTGTAAATAAACGTCGTTGTTTTATTTTCTACTGACGCCTGCTGATTGAGCGTTCTCCACACCATGTAACTTCCACTATCCAAACGAACCCGGGAAATTTCGTAACAATATCATTACTTTCACTTTTCACGCACCTTGCCCAATGATGACCGGAAGAATGCATATAACACACACTTTTAATCATTAAAAATCTCAACCTTACAGAGATTTTTGTCGCCATTGTGGTGAATTTCACTTTTTGTTTAAAATAAGGTATTTTACATAACTCTGAAGATTTTTTTTTTTAATTTTTACTCTGAGGCATTATTTTTAATGAGTGGTTTCTAAACTTGGTATAACTTTTTAAAGGAATTGGATATATACGTTGTACTGTTTATTTTTAGTTTTTCTTTAAATGATGTTTAGTCTAGTAGTATTTTTTTTTATTGTTTGTCTGGGAAAAACAAGGTCAAAATTTTTATTCTGCCCATAATATTTGATGTACCATCTTTCAAAATTATAACCATAGTTATTTTTTTTTCAAGCAAAAATTTTGATTTTAATGTAACGGAAATATTGTTTTAGTTAGGAATAAAAACATTTGCACGTAAATGTTTGGTCTTTTTTTGTGGAATTTTCATTATTATTTATTAAAAATGAATTCATGTTGCAAGACGCTGTAAAAATTTGTTGAAATCGTTTCATACAGTTCACAGAATTTTATGAATTAAGTAATTAATTTGATGAATAGAAATAAAATATTGAAAAAAAAACAATTATTGGCAAAACGAAGTATTGAATAACAAGTTTAGTTATATTAACGTTCCGTTTTAAAGCATCACTAGGGCTATTTTGGGATTGACCTCGTCATTTTGAACCGCGGTCAGATGACGAGGACGATACGTGAGCCGGCACGAAGGCATTACTTACATTAATTAAGTTAGCACGCATTACTTAAGAAGGTTACTTATAGTTAAGAAGGCATTACCTACATTAATTTAAAAAAAAAAAACGATTATTGAAGGATTTCTTATCCTTGACAGAAATTTTATCTCTTATATATAATTAATTCATGCAATATTTTTAACATCTTTTGGATTAATAAACAAACATAGTTATAATATAAATCTTACTTGTGAAT
Organism: Argiope bruennichi; assembly: GCF_947563725.1. Lineage (NCBI taxonomy): Eukaryota > Metazoa > Arthropoda > Arachnida > Araneae > Araneidae > Argiope > Argiope bruennichi. The sequence goes on from NC_079156.1 coordinate 115,828,220, forward strand.
AATATGGAAAGAAAATGTGATGCAATGGTAAAATTATTGGAAATTACAAGTGACATATTCATAGATTATTCAGAAGAAAGAATATTATAGTAGATCTTTAATCTGTTCTGGGATTATATGACATGTGTATTGATTGAAACCAATTTCTTTTATTCTATGAAATCACTCAAGTCTTCTCAAGAACTATAGGAAAATATATTATTACAATGGCAGATTATAACTCTTTTTTAAGACATGGTTCTCTACAGTAATTTCAATAAATTTTCAAGCCTTGACACTGTACTAATGAATTTACTTCAGAACATATTCTCTGATCTGCACTTTTAATGGTTTGTTTCCATACTCTCATTTAAGAATGCAGTGGGTTTGTGTAGTTAAGAAGTAAAGGTAAGCATTCTTTCAGTACATATAGCAGTAAACAGTAATCAAAGAGTAATAATGTGCTTGCACGATATGCGATTTCCAGGTAGCTCAAATGTTTTCAGTGAAAACTGCGAGAAGCTGAATTTTTCACTATTAATAGTCATTGCGAAGAGTAAAGAATTTTAAAACTTCTTACTTATATCAGAATAGAAAAAAGAAAAGAAACAGAATAAAACAATGCTGAGAAAAAATTACTTTCTGAAACTCAACACTATCACTACTGTTCATTTCAGTATCCCAAAACTAAAACTTTTTGACGATTCTACCTTGTTAAGGGGCAAGATGGAAAAGAGTGAGTGCATTCCTGCAATTCTACAGCCCTGATTTCTGCTCCATTAGATACTTTTTTGCACATTTTCCCCCCAAATATGTATATGAGGTTTATATCGTTTTTTACTGTACTATTTTCATTCAAAATTGTGTATTGACTGCTTATATGGCTAATTCAAGTGGCGAAAAAGCTTTCAGAAACTGCACAAAGAATATTTCATATATCATTAAATGTGACCGTGATTATCTACCATTGTTAATCGCAAAATGTTATGAAAAGATACAAAGAAAAAAAAAGTGTTTGAGCATAAAAAATTATTTTTTTGTAAAAGAGTGAATTGCCAAATTTTAAGAACAGAAATCTTTCATTTATTACGAATTATTTTATGCTTAGACCCTTACGGTAATCCCTTTAAAATATTTTATAATGAATTAGTATTTTTACTGACAATATTGCAAGTTATAACAGTCAGTCACAATAAGTTCTCTTTATACAGCTTACTTCTGTGGTAATGGACTACCTAGCTGTAATTATATATATATATATATATATATATATATATATATATATATATATATATATATATATATATATATATATATATATATATATATATATATATATATATTACCAGCTATCCACAATGTTTATGCCTCCTTAGTTCGTGTATAATCTGAGTTCATTTTATTGATAAATGTAAACATCTCCTCCTTTTATCTTTCCTCTCACATCTATTTTCACTTAATAAACGCATCCTGATGCAATTTTAAATCATTATTTAGATGCAACGTTTGCAAATAAGTTCAAATATTTTTCAAAGAAAACAAACTGTTAATGTATGCTACCTGATAATAGTATGATATAATAAAAATCTACAAATAATAAAAGATAAACTATGAAACCATGAAAAACACAGGATGCAAGAGAAAATAGATTGATTGCCATACTATACAAGTGATAGCCCGACATAGCCAGAGGCCATACAAGTAACGTGATGGGGCCACCAAAGAGCCTCCCTACCTAGCACGAAGTAACAAACAGTTGATGGCATTGGACACTTGCAAACAAGAAAGAAACGGATATTGGTAAAGAAAAAAGAATAGGGGAAAAAATTACATTACATATATATTACATTACATCCATTAAAAATGGATAAAATACATAAATGTATTTTTTACATTAAGAGAGAACTAAAGACAAAATATTCTTAATAGAAGATTTAATGACAGGAATTTTTATGAGTTCTTTGACGTCAAGAGTCATTTAATTTCTTGGTCCTTTGAGTTTGTGTTCTTGCTGTAGTGCACAAGCTTTGATCACATGATTTATAGATCATTCTTCGGGGCTACATTGAAAAGTTGAACTTTTGTCAAAGAAATGACTTTGATGTATGGAAAATACATATGTCCAGTGTATACTTGGTTAAGATAAAAATCACCCACAATTCGGTTGACTGAAACGTTTTTAAAATGTTGATGGGTTGTTCTCTCTTTGATGGAATTATTTATTCCATCTCTCCTACTAAACCTTAATTATTAGTTTTTTAATTTCATTTCTGAGTTGCATTTTGGACTCATGGAAATAAAGAGATAAGCAGCTGGGAGGTTAAACTAATTGGAATTTGCAAATATGCCATGTTTTGGTTGAGTTGCAGCATTGGTGCAATTCTATCTTGTAAGTTGTCGTGTTCAATTCCCAATAGAAAAAAAAAAAAAAACAAAAAAAAAGTCTAAACTTGGGATCTTAACTGTTTTGAGTTGTGAGAAAAGTTTTCATATCTTCTACCGACAAGATGTCTGAAGTAATTGCTGTGTTTGGTTGTCTTGGTTTTCTTCTACTTATATATGACAATAAATTCTTGATTACCAGATAAATTTCATGACAATCATGGATAATTTCATCTATTACTGAATAAAACCAAAGCAAAAATGCATTTGAACAAATTTTATCTACAACAGGGAACCAAAACATACAATTATGACTTAAACATTATTTGTAACATTAACAAGCATTACTTGTTTAACTTATTTGTGATTGTTTTTTTAAATATCATTTGTGTTTAAGCCCTTGAAATTAGAATGTTTACTGTGTAAATTTTAAATTGTTTTAAAGTTATAATTACCATATTAGATGCAATGGTTTTCAGAAATTTTTCTGAGAATAACTGCAATAAGTAGATTTCTGACAGAAAATCAATTTAATAAAGAATTACAAAATGTATTTATGCTATTTAAAAAAAAAAAAAAGCTTCATATCTATTTCTTAAAACCCTCAGTAGAGATTTTCTGCTATATGAAATAAAACATGTTTTTTTTTAAGAAATGAGAATAAAATTTAATGAAAAAAATTACAATTAAAAATACAATGAAGGGAAACCCACATTATATATATAAAAATAAAATGCACATACAATGAACAAAGAAAGAATGCTTTATAAAAAAATTAGTTTAAAATACAAATGCGCAGCATATTATGTTCAAGATCAAAAAATGAAGTTGAAGATACAGTCTATTACAAAGAACCATCAAATTATTACTATAATAAAACTTTGTACTGAAATTGTTAATTAAAAGTGATACATTATATATACATTCCACATATACAACAAATGAATCAATAAAACTTCACACAAAATTAATCTAAAACACAAATATTTAATATTGTATGTGGAGTCTCTTCTCTTTCAAGGTCAATGAATGGAATTGAAGGTGATGCAGGTTTCAAAGAATTACCAATAACTTTAACATCCACACAACTTCCACTTTCCATATCAAGTTCCTCGGGTGTATTTGAACCACTGATTCTTTCACCATCAAATTCAAATATAAGATCTTTTAGAGGTAAGCTGCGCAAATTGGCATATCGTTTCATTATATCTTGGAATTTTTCAAGCTGCAAAATTAAAAATGTATCTAATGAAAAAAAAAAATTATCAACATGTTTAAAGATGTCATTTAAAGTAAATATTTTTTAAATAATCTCTACTACTAATAAAAGTGAATGAGTGAGTTTATGCTTGCACTCTAAAGGCCAGACCATTTGACCTAGAGCCACCAAATTTGGCAGAGATACACTTTGGAAAGTGTAAATGTGCAGCTCAGAGCGATTTTTTGAAATTTCAATTCAAATTATTATTATTCGTTTGTGATAATTGAAAATATCTCCATACAAAAGTGGTAATTGTACTATTTGCAAGTCTAAAAATATTATCTCTGTAAAATGCCAATATAGTTGCTGACAAATTCTCTAGTCTAGATTTTATAAACTCTTTAAACATATTTTTTAAATGTTTCACAACAATATTTTCATTGTTGCGAATAAAATCCAAATTGTTTTCAATATTTCATCAAATATTTTATTTTTCATTTTCTTCTGTTGTTGAACATCATAAGGATACAGCGGTTTATGATAATTAAGAAACAGCTAAGCCATTGGAGATTATTTTTCCCTTAGTACTTGCTGTTGACAATATATTTATTTTAAATAACTGAAGAAAAATACAAACGCTTTATTCAACTTAGAATAAAGTTGGATTAATATCTGATTTTGCTGTATCAGGTATAAGTTGATATTGATAATTATACCAGATGCAAACAGTAATGATTCTTCCCCTGCAGGAATGAAATCTAGTAAATGCTTTTTGCAATAGAGCCAAGAATAAAAATGAGTTGACATCTAGTTTTGCAGTATGGGAGCAGACAGAAACTCAATTTACCGGGCACATTTACCTGATATTTGATACATCTAGCAACTGATTTCAGTCATCAGTAGGTATTAAAACACTATCCGCTAATATATACAAGTTTTTAAAAGCTTTTTTTTTTTACATTTCTTAATTGAATTTCTTAAAAATAAATTCTTAATCTGAAAATTCTATCCTTGTTCAACTTGATTTTTATTTGCTTTCAATTAATTTACTAATGATAATTTGATTGTTTAAAGCAAAATACATTTATTTATTCAGTGAAAGTCTCATGAAAATTGTAAATAAATATTCTAAGAGAAGTTGCATTAGAAATATTTTTATTCCAAGAAAGGGAAAGAATTAATATATTTAAATAGAAAACAAACACCAGCATATAATGTCACCAAGAGAATCTGATAATCTGCATTATGTTGATAAAAGTATCACTCTGATACTTTATATTGTTGACACAGTATCACTAGTTGAGACTGATACGATACAATTTCAAATTGGTAATTCATTTCTTCAGAACAATTGCCTTACTTGTTGAAGTGACAATAACCTCAAGATTTTCTTGAAGGTTATGAGCCATTCCTGCATCATCAACTAGTGGTGACAGGTGAGTGAGAAGAAAAAAGGAAAGCTTTTGTTACTACAGTAGAAAAGACAGGAATTTTTCAACAAAATGTACACTGTTACATGGGATGAAGTAATGTTATGGTTATGGGTAAAAAAAAAAAGTGCCTGCTTATACCATTATTAAGGCAGAATGGCAAATTAAACCATATTACACTAACAATATGGTTTAGATATAATAGCTAGATATAATATAATGGTTTAGATAATATAGGGTACTAGATATAATATTTCCTAATTAAAAAGAAAAGAGTTTGAAGAGATTAACCATTGATTCCAAAAACTGATATTGATACTATTATCAATATCATTTTTGAGTACTTGATATGCAGAACCAGGTGATACAATATCATCCCATCTCTAAATTAGAAATGCTTTAAAATAAGAAAAATTCAAACACCATGCTTTCAAATGTGTGTTTAATCAATGTTATGCAATTTTATAGTTTAGCTACCACTACTAAAATGTCCATTGATGATATCTTTGATGAATGATTCAATTCACTAATGATATCTAAAACAATATAACACTAGCGTATGCACTTAAAGGCATGCATCCACTTTTTTTTTTATTTTTTATTTGTAGCATTCTTCTTAACTAACTTTAAAAGGTGTCCATGTTGGTTTCATCTTAATACTTATACATGCATGTGCATAAACAAATTAATCAATCATGAAGACCTTAATTTAAAGATATATCTGAATCCACTGGGTATTGTAATTGAGGAGAAACAGAATTAACATCTGCAAAGTTTTAAAAGGTTATAAATGGAATATGCCGACATTATTTAAATTTTGACTTCAGAAAACGGAAAGAGCCATGAAAAACTTTTGTGTATATACATATATTACTTTATTCAATTCTGCTTGCCATATTCAAATCTACCAACAATCTTACATTTTCTTTTTCTTTTCGAGCTTTGAATCTTCAATGGAAACAGTAAAATAGAAAGAGAAAACTTTTTAAAAGATTACTGTAATTCAGAACAGCTCTGATTTTTGAAGTTGTGCAAGCGCAATCACAAAATGTATTCAATTTTGACCTTGTGAAAGGAAATGAGAACAGCTTTTCAAAAATTATTTCTTCCTTTACAGTGATGGTAAAAATGAAATTTAAAACGTTTTTCACATACATAATACTTTTTTCACTAGTCTGAAATTTGAAAATATTTTACTTTTCTGAATATAGCCCACAAGTACCTAGTTTTAAGTATTAATTAATTTCGTTATTTTTTTTAATGTTTGGTCGTCTAATAAATCTTTATAAACAAGAGTAAGAAATGCCAGAAAAACATCTGAACACAGTTACAAAGCTTACTTTGTAGGTCAAATTAATTAAAAATTATTAATTGCTTGATTACAGTGCATTTATTCATTTTCTACTATAAAGTCAAAACTCCAATTACTATTTTTATGGCTCAGTTATTAAATTACTCAAAATTAATTAAAGATGTAAAGTTCTGCTAAAAGGGATCAACAAGCAATGAAATATAGATTAGAACACCACTACAACACATGGTCACAACTGTTGTGCACATACAAATATATTGATGCAGAAAGAATATAAAAATGTTGATTTCGTTTAAAGATATTTACCTTGTGTGCAAATATTTCAATCTTTTTTTTACAATCATTTGATTGCAATTTGATGAGAATTTTGCTCGAATTCTCTTCATCCTTCATTTCAGTAGATTTATAAGGGATGCATTCTGTAAAAAACATAAAAAAAAAAGGGCAAGTAAAATATTTTAGAAATGGAATGGAATTATGGAAGAAAAAACACAAAATTCGACTACGCACACCTTCTTTAAACACACGTACACACACATTTTAAATATCAAATCGCACTTTCCCACTGTTCACAGTAACACAAAATTTTATATAAAGTGACATTATAATGGAGAATTAAAAACCAGGCAAACATTTAGCAGTAATGCTGCATGCACATAATTGTCTGTGAAATTATTTATATATGTATAGCACAATAAGCCTTTGTTATTTATAAAATAAAAAAGCTTAACTTGCTTTATTTAAGCAAGATTTAAAATGGTAAGTAGAATTATACATTAGAGTAGAAAATCTATGACATAGGTTCATTGAAAAAATCATCTAGAAAAATTGCAATGAATCTTCATAAATTAATTACAAAATGAGCAATTATTTGTGCAGAAAATCTGATTTCTAGCTAGAGTGATTAGTGTAAGTCTGAACTTATAGTAACATATAAACAAATATGTATAGATTCATAATTTTAAAAATTATCATTGGGCTTGCTTAGCTAAAAAAAAAAAAAAAAAAGGTTATTTAAAAATTGAAAAAAGGAATCTTGTCTTTAGAGATTTTTTACTTTTATGCATTAATTATGAAATAATTGTTACTGTTCATAGAAACAGGTTATCAAATTGAAAATTATGATCTCAAAGAAAATATAATCAGAATAATAAATCAAATTATACTGAATTTTTGATTTTAAATTCTTATTCACTACCATTCCAATCTGTAATTCTGAAGTATAATCAAAGTAATAAATCATATTAAATTGAATTTTAGATTTTGCTTTAATACTTATAGTTGTCAATAGCCTTACAGATACTAATCAACAAAAAGGTTAAAAAAAAAAAAAAAATACAAAATTCACTACATGAATTATCTCAAAGCTTGATACAGAAGTGAATTCATGAGAATGTGGTGATTGAAATTTATAGATTCAAGCACTCTAAATCTCAAATACATTACAAATATTTAAAATTAAAACTCCCAATTTTATAAGTTCATCTAGGCTTTAATATTCTTTGTTAAAGCAAAACTTTTACATCTACTTCTTCTAAATTCAAAATTTGAATAAGAATTAAATTTCACAAATCCTAATTTTAATGAAAACTTACGGAACAGATCATTTAAAATTGCATTTTTTTTTCTTTTCTACAAAATTGTTTTGCAACAATGAAATGCAGTAATTCTGATGAAAAAAGTGTCACTTTTAAATTACATTTTTTAATTTACTCCGAAATGATCAATTAATTCAAAAGTATTATTTTGCAGTAAAAGTCATAATAACAAATTTTGATCAACTCTTACAAAGTACAGTGTTACTATATTGGTATTATGCATTCGATGAATTTTAATTTCTTATTCATTACAACATTTAAATACTTTGTATATTATGAATAAAAATATTTTGAAATTTCTACAAGAAAAAATATCAAATTTGTATGATTTGAAAAAGCTCAGGATTTCATTTTTTTTTTTTTTTTTTTTTTTTTTTTGTATTTACAAAGAAGCATTTTTTTTTTCTAAAATTGTTTTGCAATAATTTTTTTCTTCTTTTAGCTTAGAGCTTGGTGTGTTGTTTTGTACAGAAGCCATTTACACATCAAATTAATTCAGTATTCACAAGTATAAGAAAACAACAAGGAAAAGGAATAATTTTCTCTAATAAAAGAATTTTTTTTACATACATATAACAATAATTTGTATAAAATATCTGAAAATGATATCAGTTAGTGCACATATAAAACAAAGTTTGGATAGATTGAGAGAAACCATGCAATTAATGTTGCAAAAAGGTATTAAAAAGTATAATATTTTGTAATAATAACTATGAAAAAAGGGCATCACTTGTAATGCAACAAGGAGATTTATAATTTGCATAAGAATAATTTATTATCTACCAAAAATATTAGAAAATTTACTTGGAAGAAATAAGTATTATCCGTCATCTAATAATATTAAAACATATATTCACAGATTCAAAGTTAAAGTAATATTTCAAAAAATAGTATAAATTTTCTTAAACATTTAATATTTACCAATTATATCCCAGGTCTTCACATTTAGACTATGAGGTGTGGCATCCAAATTAATAATTTCATCTCGAAGATACAATGCTATCTCAGTTATATTTAGTTTGAAAAGGTTGGCTACTTTAGAAATTACTGAAGAAAATTTCTCATTCTGAAACATACAGGTAGTATATTTTATAAATATACAACAAATTTTGCAAAAAGACAACAAAAATAATATAATAATTCTAACAACAACAACAACAAAAAAAAATGATATACAGGATGTTCACTTTAATCATGATACAAAAGTTTAATTTCTAAAAAAATAAATACAGACATATATATACAGGTACCAAATTGCTTTAAATGATGTAAAGTAGTTTTTTGATGTTATTTGAGCAAAAGAATAAATGCACTAAAAATTATAATTTGTAATTTTTATACAGTTTTCTCAATTACTTTTATTATATTCAGTAAAATATTCTCAATATATTAATATTTCTAAGGAGCATAGGTTTGCGGTTAAAACTGATCAAGTTATAGAGTTTTGAATATTAGTAATTTAAAATAATTTTTATGGTCATTTTAAGCAAGATTCACAAGTCAATGCACAGCACTCTTTCTTAAGGTTGCTGCGAATAATCTAAATTCTGTATGTTCAAGTTATTTTATATTCTTCCTGATATGACATATCCAAATAATTAAATTTTAAATAAGATATTTGCTCTAAATCTAAATTTGAGAAAGTCAATGAAAATATTTTGCAAATCTATATCTGATAGAAGTAAAAAAATTCTGAATTTTGGATATATCTGAATCACAATCGCCTTCAAATTATTTAGATATTTAATTAGCTATGTCATTCAGATTATATGATTAAAGAAGTCTTTAGAAATTAATATGGATATATTATTTCATTCTTACTTAGAACTTTAAAAAAGATTTATTAACCTAAAATTAAATTTTGGTAACATGTTTGATCAGTTGATTCAATTTTTATTAAAAAGAAAAGCAATTATTAAAATGTATCAAAGCAATCAATCCTGTTGAAATTAGATGAAACTTTTCTGACTCTATCATAAGATTGTGATAGCTTAAGGAAAAATGCTGTTGAATAGAGCAATAAACTTCAAAATATTCATGAATTTGGGGATGTGGAAACTGTGAATGGATACCAAAATGTATGTTGGAGTGGAGGGATATGGACATATATTTATTACATGCCATTGGGGAACATTTGACTGAACTACAAACCACTGGCAAACTTTAGGCTTTATTGCATATCATTTGGCAAACTATCATTAAAACAACATGCCATCATTTTTTTTAATGTTAATCACTGACATGTGGTTAATAAGCAGTTACCAAAATTTTTATAGGAGAAAGGTCTACATATACAATAATTTTATAATAAAAAAGTTCCTGAACTTACAAATAATTTATTTTTTTTTATATAAAATTGGCTTTTTCAGGTATTAAAACATTTTTTTTAAAAAAATCTCTAATTGAAGATTTTTTCAATGAAATTTTAGTAAAAAGCAGCACTATAATTTGCAAAGTAGATAATTCAGAGCTTAATGTAACTAATGTAATATTTTATAAGTTGGGATGCAATACACAGGAAAAGCTACAGCTATTTAATAGATCTTTTTTGATAATACAACAACAGACATGTTTTGTACTTTGCTATGCTAGTCAATGGAAATTGTACTGGTAAAAATACATTTGCTTTCAAATTTCTACAATGAAATAAAAAATCTGAACATCATTGTTAAATAATACATAGTCTATTTACAGTTTCGAAAATGCTTTCTTTAATAAGAAATAATTGATTTAATTATAATTTATTTTTTAATTTTTTTTACTTCTGAACTGTTTTTTCCCTGGTTAAAAAAAAAAAAGCAAGAAATCTGTCACAAGTAATCAATATCAGATTTGAAGATACAGCTGAAAAATAAATATGAATTACATAAACTGATATTTTTCTAAGAAGAATCCATTACTCATAAGCAGACTTTTTAATACATTTTTAAATAATATAAAAGATACGGAAAAGCCATCAACTTACCTCATTAACAGTAATTTTAGAAATGTCTGATAAGTAGCTAATTTTTAGAGTAATATTTTGTTCTGTTTCAATTTCTATAGTTGTATTATGATCATCAACAGATGAAGAGAAGCACGAGGAAAGAACACGCCTGTTTAATTCTTCTATCCTAAAATGGAAGAGGTGAAATAAATAAATAAAGGTATCTACACATATATATTATATGTACAGACCGCTTAAATCATAGCCTTTGACTGATTTTCTAAAAAGAAAATTTATTGAATTTTATTTTTAGACAATATATCTATCTTTGAAGTATATATCTCTAACAGAATTAAATTCTGTTAGAGATCGATATATATCTCAAATAGGAAACATGTTTTATGTGAAGTAAAAATTTCCTTTTAATTTGTTTGAGGAAATAAATGCACTGCTGAAAAAAGTATAAAATTAAATTCTTAGAGTCCTTTCATCCTACCATTCATATTGAATAAAATGATCATGAGAAGCCAGCATTAAAAAAAATGATTTAACATCCTGTGAAAAGCTGCATGAGTTATGGAATTTTGAATTCCATCATTTCCTGCCATTTTAATGACTGAATCAAGGGAGATCCATCACTCAACAGATACTACTTCCTTGAAAGGGCCCTTGATTGATCTAAATTGAAATTCAAATCATCATAACATAGTTGGAACAATGGAATATTTTCAAAAGAGTAATCTTTTAATATATCTATACCAATATCTTTTTACTGAATATGAATAACAGCACTTTGGAATTGCATAAAAATTTGAATACAGCAATAATTTCAGTACTATATTTATTGACTCCAATAATATAAAACATACATAACATAAAAAATATTATTCAATGGGAAACATATAATTATTTTCAATTGATCAGAAATTAGTTACTTAGCTACTATTAAAATTGTATCTGAACATAATAGAATTTTGTTTAACTCACTGCTATATATTTTAGTATTTGATAATAATTCCAATTTTATGCAAAGTTGTGAAGTATAATATTTTGGTTGCATTTAAAGATATTCTTAGAAATCACAATTCTTAATCCAGAAGTTATATATTTCCTACAAGCAAAGTAGGCAGATAGAATAGATACAAAAATCACTTTAAAAATTTGAATCTCATAATAATGCTTGAATAGCTAACAACCTCCTTTTACCTTGAGAAGAAATTTGAGCTCATAGACTTAATTGAACCTTTTGCTGCTTAAATCAGATATAGAAGAGTGGCCTCTATAATGACCAGATCACGATACAATTAATAATACTTTAAAATTAAGGAAAAAAACATTATATAAAATACTATGAAGTATATGAATGAGGCCATAATATAGGAAGTTAAATATAGCCATGATTGATTATAATATAAAATAGTAATAATATATTATAATCAGTAAACCAGTGCAAACATTTTGCACATTCAACCTTCTCTCCTAATAGCCTTCTGAAATGGGAGCAAGATATTCTACTTCATCTAAACTCAAAATAAAAGGGAGCTAAAAGTTTATCAACAATTTAATCTAACAGCATAATAATAGATTTATAGGTCCAAAAAGTAACAATACTTTTTATTTACAATTCTAAAGTAGAGTAACAGGCTATATTTATCTTTCAACAGAAATATCAGTCATATTTAACACTAACGAATCAGAAACAAGAATTAGATTAATGCATAAATTTTACATAAATATATAAAATAGAAACCTTTGTCTTTCTCTTTTATTTTGAAGATCTAACTTCATTAATCTCTTTTTGGCACGTGCAGGAAGTTTGATTGGAGATTCTAGTTTCTTCTCAGGTCTAAAGACAAAATAAATATATTTTACAAGCTGAATTATATCAAATTGTCCAAAGGTCAAGATTTCCTATAATATTTGTATTTAATTAGCTAAAAATTATTGAAATTTTACAATCAAGGTCGATATTAAAAAAGTTACATATAATAGAAGCTGCTCGATAAACTTCCATACAAATACAATCTTGGAAAAAAAAAAAAAAAAAAAATTAGAATATAAAAACAATGACATATTTGAAGTCATCAAATAAAAATAATCATAAAGTATCGCAGTTTTTTTAATATAAATATTAAATTGAAAGAATTTGATTAGCTAAAAAACACACATTAAGAATGCAGTTAATGAAACTTATAAAAATTACAATTTTGGAACACAAAACTGAAATTTATAGCTTCAAATATAATTTGAATACACACTCAACAACTTCTTTGCATTCAAAAAATTACATTTTTATGTGGTAGATATTTAAATTTTCAAGGTAATTAAACTAACAAACATTTTGAAGTACAATAATGACAAGCTGTTACCACTTGCTTTGGCATTGACTAAACAATTCTATATAAATACAGTCTTGTTAAAGTTTTCTTTTCATGGTACTTTACATTTCATTTTTTCCTAAGGTGGATTATTCCATATTGATGACAGTTGCTATATGGTTGGAGCCACTTTATAATATCCTTAAAATGTATGTTATAAGTTTTATATATGGCCATGAAATTTACAGAAAATAACCTTCATTTTGAGTTGGTTCACTAATAATATTCACAGGCTACATAATGTGATGCAAAATACTTATTATTACTAATGATTACTGGATGCAAGTTGTAATACACACAACACAAATAGTTCAATTATGAATTTTTAATGCCCAATAATGTTTTTAAAACAGTTATTCAAGATCAAATTATGCCATGCAAATCTGAGCATTCCATACTAAAATTGATCACTGATGTGAAAAATGGTTACAACAGGAATGGTGAGAACAGAAGGTTGGATATCTCATACTTCTTAACTTTCAATATGCCATGCAAATCTGAGCATTCCATACTAAAATTGATCACTGATGTGAAAAATGGTTACAACAGGAATGGTGAGAACAGAAGGTTGGATATCTCATACTTCTTAACTTTCAATATGTTCCTTCTTAATATGTTGAAATGGGCACACAATAAATAGCAATAGAGAAAGAAATTCTTCAGATGAGTAGACAAGAGTCACTTAAAGTGTAGAGGTCATGAATGAATGATTTTAGGAAAAGGGAACCAATTAAGGCCCTCCCGTCCCAATATGTATTACAAAAAAGTGTCATTAGAATAGCCTAATTATTAATAAAAGATAAAATTATTTGATACTATATAACTCCATTTCATTAGTGCATATAGCATACCATCTTAGCACAATTCACATTAATAACATGAATTGTACTGATATATTGTGGCATTGAGCTAATAAAATGTAACAAATTCTTGATATTTTCCAAGACAAAAAATTTCCTTCATTCTGCATATATTGAAAATACTGCCAAATTTCATGATATTTGATAAATATTTTGCATCTTTTGAGGTACGTTAAAAAAATGCTAATTAACAGAAAAGTTATTTGAAATAAAAAATATATCCAAAATTGTACCAGATAATTAAGACATTCACTCATGAATTTTAATAGACTAAAGATTTTGGAACACAATTTGTTTTACATTTTAAAGCAATAACAGATTATTTCCATTACATAATAATACATGCAAAAACTATAAAAAAGCACATTAATAATATTCTACTTACATATCTTCTTTAACATCTTTTTTTCTCAATCTCTTTGATCCTAAGTAAAATCAATTTCATTAGGAAAAAATAATAAATATTATTTTTTAAGTATTGTTAAAAACTTTAAATTTGAGATGATATGAGAATGAGTTTTGCTAAAATTATTTATCAGTACAATAAATAATCAATGCAAGTAGTGAATACATAAAGTAGTCTTTATCTACTGTACTTTATGCATATACATTTACATTATATCTTTTTAGATTGTTTATAAGAATTCAATTTTGATATTTTTATTTCATTTTCTGTAATCATACACACAAAAAATTGATTTTATTAATAACCATTGAATCTTTTATCTAAAAGACTAAATTAATACAATTGAATATCTTATGTGTCATTTATATCCAAATAAATATAATTTTTGACATAGGTCCAATAATGTTATATATACACTATTTGCTCCCCTCAGTATCTTTCTACTACTTTCATATTAGTTCTAACCATGTGGTAAAAAATATGAAGGAAAAAAACTAATTAGAATACTGAATCTAATAATTGATTCTCTGCTTTAAATAAGAGATTATAAATATTTTTATGATTAAATAGTTCAATGACAGTAATCCTTTTAACAACGTGTCTGAGATATGTACTGAATTTTTAGAATTTAAATCTGTAACTACGAAAAACCCCTTAGAAACACCTTAATATCTCAATTGCATATTATTATAGGGATTGAAATAATAAATGTCCCAAATAGGATGCGTCATTTAAATAGGAATAAATTCATAGGCCAAAAGTTTAAATTAAGTATTTGTTAAGAAACTAAGTTCTATTAGAGCAAGCTTCACAAGATTATACAATGTTCTGATCGAAAAATTAAATATTGATGAATCGCAGGAAAAAGAAATAAAATCTATTTCCCCCAATTTGGAAAGAATTTATTCAAATTTTGTTGAATTGGATAGTGAAATTTGTAGTTTTCTGCTAGAAAATTCGTATGTCGTAATATATGAAGCAAAATAATGGAATATTTAACAATTGAGAAACAACAGCACAAAAATGGCTGAGACAAAAGTTGGAATTGATATATATTTGAATAAATTTGCCGTCTCAGAAAGGGGTAGCATTGGTTTCCATTTCCAGCTTCTTTGTAAATAAAACAAAAATTGATGCTTCCAAAAATAAAACTTGTTAAATTTAATGGTAAAATTAAGAATTGGCTAGTTTTCTAGAGCCAATTTGAATGTATTCAAAATGATAATAAATTTGAAAACAAAGATAACCTTCCGTATTTGATACAGTCTGTAAATGAAGGAACAAAAGCATGTGACATTTTAAAACATATTCCACAGCAACAGAAAGTTTAAAGTCGTGTCTCGGAAAAAATAAGTATTATGTTCATGAGTTACTAAATTAAGTTATAATCAATGCTACAGAAACTAAATTAGAATTAAACACTCTCAAATTTATGATAAATCAGAAACATATTCAAGAGTTTTAGAATTAACTGATTTAACAGCTGAAAAATATTCTGCAATGCTTTTCCCTCCTGTTTAATTATGCATACCAGAAGATATTTTTATAGTATGATTATTATAATTTTAAATGATGTCTCAAACACCATTCATATTGAAAAATTAAAAAAAAAAAATATTGCTCTTTCGGAAAACAGAAATAGAAGAGGAAAGAATTTGTTTGGCTAAAGCAAGGTTTATACCCTAATAGTATATAACAAGCGAAAAAGAAAAAAAATATCTCATTCTACTCTTCTGGCCACTACCATAGATTTATTTTCAGGGGAAGTTGAGATAAAAAAAAAATACACCTGCTATTAACTGTATTTTTTGCAAGAAACTTCATGGCAGCAAAGAATGTTTTTATGCTAAAGAAAGAAGTTTTAGGAAACAAGAAATGCTGCTTTACCTGCTTAAATCCTGGTCATCAATCTAGAGTTTGTAAATCAAACCTACAGTGACTGCTTTGAAATAAGAAACTTTGGACTTTGATGTGTCCCGATTTGTTCACAAATGAAATGAAAGTTAAGACACCTGATTTAGAAAAGAAGTTGATTGTGAATTTATCTAATCGCTGTGCGTTAAAAGAAATTCTTCTTCAAACTTTACAAGTTAATATCAAGGTAGAAGGTAAAATTCGCAAAATTAATGCTCTTATTGACAGTGATTACAATGATTTTATTTGTTGAAGACTGTTAAGAAATTGAACACGAAACCCATTTAATTTAAACGTACTATACATTCAGTATTTCATGGATCTACATTATAAAAACAATGTCACTGATTACAAGAAATAACTTTTAAGAATTCGAATGCTGGATTTTCCTGCATGATCAACTGGTTATCTGCAGGAAATTACCTAAGTTCAAGGAAAGAATCTGGGAAACAGAATTAAAAGAAAACATTATAATGATTACCAATCACAGTAAAAGGTTGCCCTGGCATTAAATTATTAATAGCGGCAGGCATTTATGGGCAAATATATTTTACACATTTTCACAAAACTTAGAATGCATATGTGTAGAGTTGAGACTTGTAATTAAAAAAAAAATTAATATGAAAAGGCACATTAAACATTACTTACGTCGTGTAGATGGAACTTTCTCTTCAGTCTTTGTGGGAGAGGGCTTAACATCTGAAATGAAATTCTTGGATTTTAACAGATCCTTAGATTAATTTTTTTAGTTTATTTTCAGAAACAGTTTTTAATTTTAATTAAAATTTCAAAATGCATATATTTTTTATTTTCTTATACATATGGATACAACAAAACAGGTTTTGTAAATGGATAAATTACAGAAACTATTGTTATTCTTTTCTTTAGAATTATTTCAAACAAAAGTGAACATGTACGAGTGAAAATAAATGATTTTTTTGCATTAGGTCATATTGACCCGAACGATACATTAGGTATAAATTGAAAAATATTCCTTCGAAATAAGAATAAACCTAAATCCCTCTAGGAGTACATATTTATATTATTTACCAAAGATGTCAAGAAGTTTCATGAAAATATCTCTGTACTAAATATTTTTATGAAGGTATAAATTTTATTCCGGGTCATATAGGCCCGAACAGAACAGCTGGATTAAATATACATCCTGCAGCATATTGTTAAAAAATACTAAACTTTTGCACAAAAATTCTTAAATATTTCACTAATAGTAATTTACTAAGTGATGTTGAAATATAACTAGCAATAAATTGTAAATAGCAAATGTATAGTATACTTAGCAAATGCTCTACAAAGTAATAATGTGCAAAAAGGCAATGATGGGCTGAAGTTATTGTTAAAAACTAACTCTCATATTAATACTTACATTTAAATTTCATATTAATACATAAAATTATCCTTAAAACGGGGGGGGGGGATTTTCTTCCATCTAGACAAATAAGAAGGTGAAAGAATTATCAAATAAATGAATGTGATTATTTCCCTCATACTATAAGCATTTCTTTAAAACTGAGATAAAACATTTCCCACTGAATTCCAAATTTATTCAGAACCTTAAAGCAATGAAATATTGGACATTAAAAAGAAATTAGATTAATATAATAGGATAGATTTAGTGCAATTCTATAGCAAGGAAAAATGCCCGTCCATCAGAAAGAGGGGGGGGGGGAATACTTGGGTAAAAAAATAAATATTTTTAAGACCAGCAAATATAAGCAGCTTTTAAGGACTTTTAAAGATGCTTTAAAGGAAAAGAGATAAGTTTGCTTTGAAGCTAACATAAAGGAAAGTAACTTTCTTTTAAAATTGTAACATTAAACAGAGGTAAAATGTAATGATATTTGATGGAAAATGGAATAGACTCGAATTCCTTCACAATAATACAAAAAATATTATTGCAAATAATCTGCCAAGAATTCAAATTTTTTTTTGGATGAGTTATTTAATGATATTTGTTGCTTATATGCATAACTTTTTTCAGAAATTAATAATGATGATATAGCAATGTCATGTGTGTCAACAAAAAACTCTTTTTCAAGAAATTTAAATGAAACCTTTTAGAATAGAGATGAGTACAGGCACAAATAATGAGATACTAAGAGGACTTTAATTATTATTGAAATAAAAAAAAGAAGCAAAAAAAGTTTACTAGCTTTTCTTTTAGCTGTAGGTCTATTCTTTTGCCTTTCACGGATTTTGACTAACAAATCTGAAAAAAAGAAAGGGAAAAAATCACATTTTTAAAAAGTAGAATTATCTAATGCTATTTACATAAAAACACTGAATTTTAATTATTTATTAAAAGTACACTTTGCTCTTATACTTTAAATAAAAAAGATTCAGTCAAAGCAAAAAAAGAACAAAAAGCGCATTTACTATCTAAAAAGTTTTGAAAAATGAATATATATATACACACACACACACACACACACACACATATATAAATTAAATGATATTTTATCGAAATATAAATAATTTATTTGCATATATACCAAGCTTCATTAACTCAATCAGTTGATATTAAAATTTTTAACTGAAAAAAAAATTTCATCTGTATAGGAAAATGATTTTTTTCACACACTTTAATATAAAATGTTATAATATTTGTCCAATAATAAAAGATAATTTTTAAAATAAATTTTACGCAATTGTCCCTCATAATTATAAAATCAAAATTGCATTTTACAAACTTTGCAGTATAATCATACATTCAAATAAGGTTCGAATATTTAAAAAGAATTATTCATACCTCAAATAAATTAACTTGTTATCTTTTTCTTTTAATCAATATTAGGATTTAAATACAAAGTATATATGAGGTGATTACAGAGGATGAAATTTCTTTGATATGCTTTTCAAAGTTTATTTATGTTTCACCATAAGTATACAATAAAAACATTAAAGTATATTGCTTATAAAGGGTTTTCTTCATTTTAAATAAAAAGCATTTTGTATAACTACATAATTTTAAAATAATAATTAGATTATCAAACAAACCTGAAAGAGACAGAAATTTCGTATAACACCCATGAATTATTATTAGGCAACAAAATCACACTTCGAATATATATGTATATATAATTTTGTGAGCTTCAATCCAGAATATTCTAATTATTGTGTGTGTACTGGGATTGGGAGCTTATTATTTCAACATTTACATGGATGAAAATTAAGTTTACATAAATAGTCAAAACTCAAGCTTGTATCAGTTAATATAGAACATTTGGTATTTTAGATTAAGAATTCTGGCAGTGAAACCCATAAAAGAAATTAAATAATTTTATTTACTTCCTTTATTCTTTCCATTCTGCATTCTATATTAAACAATTCTTACATTTTACACTATTTTTATCTATTCAACTCCCCCCATTTCTGAATAAATTATTAACATGTTTAATTCCTATTAAAAAAACCATTACATAAATGTAAAAACTAATATAATTATTATGAAACAGTTTTTACCATGTTCTTCATTTTCTATAGCCTTTGTTGTATCTTCTTCTTCAACCTTTTTTAACATTTCTAAAATTTAAAATACAATAGATAATAAAAAAAAAAAATCACAATTTACATAATAGTAAATAATGAAAACATATTAAATTACGAGAGAGAAAAATAAATAAATAAACTTCTAGGAACCAAATTTGAAAAAAGTGATACAGTTGACTCCCGATTATCCGCGCCTGCGGCACAAAGTTTTTTTTTTTTTTTTTTTTTTTTTTTTTTTTTTTTTTTACAAGCGTAAAACAAAGAAAATAAAAATGTTCACAAAGTTGAGCGAAACGTTAAATTTGCTAACATCGGGCTTATTTATGCGACGCGGAGTTGGCCGAGAAACTTATGCTACGAAAAATGCAATGTCGGATCAAGAGAAAATGCTTCCAAAGCAAGATAAAAAAACCAGAAATGACTGATTTCTTCAAAAAGGTGTAGTTTTACAGTTATGCTTTTGTAATTACATAATACATTACAGTATTAAAACAGTACATATGTATTCATTTTTCTGTGTATCCTTGACGCCTCTCGTAAGTACAAAGCACTTTTCTATTTTCATTAACAAAACGCATTTTTGGTTGTTTCGAGTGATATACTAAAATATTAAGCGTTAGTTAAACATTTCCTGCTGTTTATTTTACGTTTTATTGTACATAAAACGATTTTTCAAAGTTGGAATGACTGTTTTCTCTTTTGCTATACCCGTTTTCAGCTTTTTTCGGATTATCCACGATTTTTGTTAGCCGCGCCACCCAATTCCGCGGATAATCGGGAGTGTACTGTATTTACAGATGCAGCAGTTGCATTGCTCTTACCTTCTCTTTTGGATACTAGATGATGATGCCTTATTAGGCCATCGCATACTGCATTGCGATTGTAATTAGAATGAGATAATATGCTGTTCTGTTAAGCTGCGAGCGTGAATGTCTCGTCTTGTCTTTGTTTAATATGTGAATGTGATTAATAAAGAAATGTTCCCGAAAACATACGTCCAGCTGCTTCCTACACGGATTATAATAATCTCCATTTCAACACATTGGCGCCCAACGAAAAAGAATTTCTGATGAAACGAAAGTGAAGTCGTCCCGACGATCATAAGAAAATTTTCCCGTCACCACATTGGTGCCCAACGAAAAAGAATTGCTGATGCAAATGGCGAAATGTGTCGTCCTGACACAGAATAATTTTTCCCATCCCGGGAATGGTCCATCATTGTGTTCCAGTGAAATGATGAAACGAAAGTGAAGTCGTCCCGATGATGGCAAGAAAATTTTCCCGTCCGTAGCAAATTATGAAACATGTCGTCTACATTGTCGTCTGAAACATTCACACAAGTTATAATTTTTTTCATCCCGAGAACGCGTCTTCCTGACACGTCATCATTTTTCTTGTTCTTAGAATGGTCCATCACAGTGTTATAGACACCAGTCCTCAAAAATGAATCAGCATCTGCCATCTTAGCTTCCTTGATGTCCTAAGGGGTATTCCTGTATTAAGTTTTAAATCCTAACTCGTACGGGACGTCGACCCCTGTACCGAGTATAATTTATTATTTGTGCATCTCCAGTAAAAATCTGCATTTAAATCCACAAAAGAAACCTAGTGTGTGTTTTTTCAAATTTACAGCACAGAAAAATTCATCAGTTTAATTTTGGTCATTCCTGTCGGTACTTGTTCTCAGACAAGTGTCATAACGCTTGTGCATTTTTTTTTTGTTGTTGTTTAATTTCAATAGCATCCAGCATTTGTTTCGTTGAAACACACCATTCCTTCATGTTTGAATACACCAAGATTGTTCGCCTTCTGTGAAATGTTTTTATACTATTTAATCTATGCTTATAATAAAGCTCAATGTGTGTGTGTGTGTGTTGGCGCTCTACAGGCCAGACCGTTCGACCTACAGCTACCAAATTTGGCATGTGTATACCTTGGAGCGATTTTTTTTTTTTTTTGAGTTTTGAATTAGAATTTTAAACAATTAAAAATTACGCGAAATTTGGACGTTTTCCCGCTACAACTTCAAAAATATTATCGCACAAAAATGATTTTTACATCAAATTAAAGTCCAAAAAATTATCTTTTTAATGATACTAATGTTTTTACCTACAAATTAAATTTCAATTTTTAATGATTTTTTTAAATAAATAATTTAATTATATTTTTCAACAATTTATTTCCCATAAAATAAAATTTAATCTGCACGAGCACGTTTCGCGAGCATGGAAAAAAATTAATTGTGTTGCCATCACATTAGAAGAAGCTGAAATTAAAAAATAAACCAACTATTATTGCAAATTAAACATATAAAAATGTAATTTTCAGCACGTGTCTGTATAAAGTGAAAAAAAAAAAAATGAAATACGATACTTTTGGATACTAGATGATGATGCCTTATTAGGCCATCCCATAGTGCATTGCGATTGTAACTAGAATGAGATGATATGCTGTTCTGAGTTGCGTGCGTAAATGTCTTCTCTTGTCTTTGTGTTTGTTTAGTGTGTGAATGTGATTATTAAAGAAATGTTCCCGAAAACATACATCCTGTTGCTTCCTGCATGGATCATAATAATCTATATTCCACCACACAGTTCATTTCTTTTTTTCTTTTTTTTTTTAAATCAAGAGTAAGAAATAAATAAAACTTATAATAATAATGGATGTCATTAATTCTTCCCTATTCTAACAGCATGTTATTAAAAGAAAAAGAAACTTTCAAGAAATTTGACAACCTGGATAAGATAATTAACAAGAAGTCTTGTAGTCGCTATTATTAATTTAAATATTTAAAAGACATCAAATATATTTCCATAGTAAATCACATTCATTCTTTACTTATTTACTTTTAAAAATCTCTATAAACACAAAAAATTAAATAATAAAATTAATTTTAAATAATGAAAAAAAAAAGTTTTATATATATCTTTCAGTGCTCATGGGAAAAAGAAGGGCCACTTAGCTTAAAACTACAATTAATGTAACCATATATAAATATATAATTCCTAATATACAATGTAGGGAGAACATTTTTTACTCTAGTGGATTTAAAAAAATTAATTAGAAAATAATAATAAAAAAAATGAGCAAAATTTAGGAATTTTTCTCCTACAACTTTTAAAAACAGCAGAATTTAAAAATGATTTTTGTACAATTTTAAAATTTAAAATATAATCTTCTGAACCATATCGACTAATTAACAACTACAAAATGCTGCTCATTGTAACAACGCCTTTTATTGTTATAAATAATGTTAAATCTTTTCTTTTTTTCTATTGAATATTTAAATTGTATGCTTATCTTTGGTTTAAAAAATGATATAAAAATTATCCTCAATTTCTACATAAAAACAAATAAGAAAATGTAAATGCCATTACTAGAATATTTTGTACAATTTTAAAGTATAGAGGATATAACATCTTTAAAAAAGACAAAACTACAAAGAGTGGTGGAGGCCTAGCCTTCTTAATAAAGGACGTCAAGTACCAAAACATTGACATTCCTGCAGACCAAACTTCAGATCTTGAAATTCAGGGTATTAAAATCTTCTGGAGAGGTAAGCCTCTAAACATCTTTAACGTCTATCACCTTCCTAATCATAAAAACCTTGCTGCAAAATTTTCCAACTTTATGGACAAGAACTCTATGATTATCGGGGACCTAAATGCAAAACATACTGCTGGCAGGGGTGTTTGTGGGACCCCAAAAAATCCCCTGAAACTTTTACGGACTTACTACCGACATTTTGGAGTTTCGAGAAGGGGGGGGGGGAGAAATGAAAAATTACAATTATGAAGTATTGAATGGCCTAATTATTAAAGTTCAATGAATTACTTTTTTTTGCAAAATTAATAACCATTAATTTTGCAAAATTAAGACCTTTGAACCCAGGTCACGTGATCGCACATCTGGTCGAACGAAGTCTCTCCCTTTTTTTTCTGCCGCGCCTACTTGCCGAAAAGAATCCAGAAGAGAATGTCCGAGAACCGGGGGAATGAGTCATAACTCGCAATAAGGAAAGAACAAAAAAGAAGTTTTTTCCCCCTTTTCACGCATTATCACTGCCTTTGTAGAGAGAAAGGAAAAGTTTTCACCACACACACTGACCTTGCGTTTTCTGCTTTCAAAGCAAACAAAATTACCTAGATCAAAATAAATAATTCATTATTATTCCTACTTCCTTCTGAACGACGATCCCCGGAATTTCCGGGTATCGAAGTTCAAAATCCCCGGAATTCCCCGGTTTCCCCGGAGCACAAACACCCCTGTGCTGGGGGCTGTAGTAGTGATAACGACAGAGGCATTGGTGTCCTTCAAATGATGGATGACAATGAATTTATAATCCTCAACCATGGTACTCATACACATTCTTCCTTCAGTTATAATACCTCTGAGGCCTTGGATATTGCCATGACCAGTGCAGAATTAGTTCCCCAGTGTTCCTAGTCTGTACTAGATAACATTGGAAGTGACCACTTACCAATTCTTATAGAACTCAACAAAAAGCAAAAGACCTTTCTTTCCAAAGAAAACTTCTGGAACTTCAACAAGGCGATTGGGCTTCTTTTAGCGATTCTGTAGATAAGGAAATTTCAGCAGTGCTCATGACTGGGAATCTTAATAATGACTGGAATAATTTCAAGAATATTATCCTTAATTATGCCAAGGCATGCATTCCTAGAGGTAATGTGAAGTGCTATGTCCCTTGTTATACAAAAAATACCGTTCTCCATTACTCTGATTTGGAAAAAAAGAAAAAGCCTACTTGAGGCCTCTGGGCTGCAGAAAATAACAGAAGAACCGCTATCAATAAAAATAATGCAGAGATCAAACTGACTTATGTTCACCTTAAAAGATCCAGATGGAATGAGTTGTGCAGTAAAATTGATCCTAGAACTCCAAACACTAAACTTTGGAAAATCATCAAGGGTATCTGCAAGGAACAGATTCAAAATGAAGAATGCAATTCAATCAGGAACACCGATGGACAAATCTTCCCTCACGACAAATCAGCGGCCAATGGCCTTGCCGCTCACTATCAATTGACTGGCTGGCTTCATTTTGCAAACGAAGACAAACCCATTTTAAGTAAAGCCAGAAATACAGTCCACAGTTGTTGCAGCACTGATTTGGGTGATCCAACTCTAACAAAACAATTTTCCATGAGGGAATTACTTATCGCATTGACTTTTCTTCATCTCACAAGTCTCCTGGACCAGATGGACTTTCTGGCCGTTTGCTTGAATACCTTAGAAGTATGGGAAAACAAAGACTTATTGATCTTTTCAGCTTATCATGGAAGAAAGGACGCTTACCACAGGAATGGAAAAAGGCAATCATTACTCCAGTTAAAAAGCCTAACAAGAATTCTTCCTCCCCTGAGGATTTTAGACCAATAGCACTTACATGTACAACTAGCAAGGTTATGAGGAAAAAAATGATCCTTATTCGACTACAATTCTTCCTAAACCAAAACAATCTTATGCCTTGTTAGCAATATGGCTTTCGAAGGGGCCACAGTACCCTTGACCAAGTTCTTTACTTTGCACAGACTATCAGAGATGCTCATAACCATAAGCCAACGCATCATACCGTGGCTGCAGTTTTAGATTTAAGCCTTTGATAGAGTTTGGAAACACAAATTAATCATTAAGCTGCATAATAGCTTCAACATCTGAGGCAATACTTTGGCATGGATCTCAAAATATCTACAACAAAGATTTATTAGGGTTAGGTTCAATAAGACACTTTCAAACAATTTTCATCTTAGCCAAGGTGTCCCACAGGGTACAGTGCTTAGTCCAACACTATTCTCTTTGTTTTTAGCAGGTGCAGAAAAAGTTATCTCTTTTGGTACACACATTGGTATGTTTGCTGATGACATTTCTCTTTGGAGCTCTGGATTCGATACAAACCTTCTAGACTCAAACTCAATGAGTCTTTGAAGGCCTTGTCCGAGTTTGCTGCAGAACTTAAATTCAAATTTAATCCTGCCAAATCGATTACCACCTTTTTTACAACCAATAAACACTTATAGAATTACAAACCAAAATTGATGCTTGAAAATCAAGAACTTGCATATGAAAAACACCCAAAATACTTAAGATTTGTTTTGGATTCTGAACTTACAAGTAATAAGCACATTGATTACATCGTCTCAAAAGCAAGAAAACGATTAAACATCCTTAAATATATTGCAGGTAGAGACTAGAGAGCTGACGCGTCTACCCATAGAACTACTTATCTAGCTATCATCAGACCTTTACTTGAATATGGATTCCCAATTTACTGCTGTGCCTCCGATTCCAACTTGAAGGAACTTGAACAGGTACAGCTGAGTGCAGCTCGCATAATAACTGGTCTGAAACGCAGTTGCCCCTCAGATATTGTCATGAAACCTCTCCATGTTAAAAGACATGCTAACATCAAGTATTACAACAAGCTTTCCAGTTATGGCATTCAAAACAACACCTTAAAATACCTAAGTAATTGGACTAACCTCCAGTGACTCAAGAAAAATTGTCCCTTTAGTCAAGTCTTGTCTCAGAATGTAATTCCTAAAAATGTAGAGTCAAATTCTCTTCATTCCTGTATGAATCCAACTGAAGAACTTACCAGGGTTCACTTTCATTTCAACCTCCCTATTCCCATTAATAAAAAGGAAAATGCATCAGAACACCTTAGACAATTAGCCTTGGTAGTCATTAATAAAATCCCTAAATGTGACATTACATTCTATACTGATGGCAGCAAAAGCAACAATTTTGTAGGTAGTGGCATCTATATTGTAACTCCTCAGTCTAGTTTTTCTCTATGCCAATGAAATCCAGACTTCTGTTCCATTTTTAGAAGCAAACTTCTAGCAATCGATGGGGAACTTAAGACCATTTTACACGAAAATAATTATAAGAACCGTTGGATTCTTACTGATAGTCGCAGCTCAATGGAACACCTTAACAATTGAACCTATGTTGGAGATAAAGCAAGTTTGTCTATTCTTCAGAAGTTGAAGCTGATTTCACTCCAACATGATATTCATTTCCAGTGGATCCCATCCCATGTGGATCTACTTGGTAACGAAATAGCAGACAGGCTTGCAAAGAAAGGAAGCAGCCTAGCGACTTCTTCTGCTGAGCTCACATACTTAGAACTGTTCTCTCAGGTGGAATTCCTAAATAAGAAGAATTGGATGATTCCCAATACTCATGATTGGTATAGAGTCAATAAGCCGGGCCAGTCCTTAATTCTTCCTTGTGATAGAAAAACCAACACTTGCCTGTCGCGCCTTGCCAGTGGCTACCTTAAATGTCTTTTCTTTACTCAGGGTGAAAAACCTTACCCTCTTTGTCCAAAATGTTGCCAACATCAGGCCTCTGCTGAACATATTCTAGACTCTTTAGGACTTCTTTGGGGAGAAATTTATTCTTCTCCCTTCCTCGTTTTTGACTTTCTTCTTGTCAACGGATTTGGTCTGACTAAGTCAGGCTATGGAGATTAACTACAACAGAATATTTTGTATTTTAATTTTTACTAATTTTTTTTTAAAAAAAATTCTTGAATATAATTGTGTCATTTTGTCTTCTTTAGTTGGGATAAAATGCAGCTAATTTTGATGGTCTTATCAGCATTTACAACTCAGTTTAAAATAATAGTAAATATTTTCTTTTTTTTTTGTTTAATTACATAGTTTTAAAAAAATATCTTTCTATTGGTTTTGATGCATGCACATTTTACATACAAGCTCAAATGCAACAATATTAATTAATTAAATTAAAACTATTCATATTATTGCTGAACTAACATGAGGTCAAAGATGTAAATATGAAAAATAACCAGATTTTCAAGTGAAAAACAAAATAAAATTATTTTTATAATAAATTAAAGTAAGTTAAATACCTTTATATGCTTCACGTTGCTTTCTCATAATATCATCAGCGCGGAATGCAAACACTGGGGTAATTTCATCATCATCGCTTGAATTATCACTCATGTTTCCTGTTTTCAATTAGTAACGTACTAGCAATAACTGCATGCAATACAATCAAATTTATATCAGGAAGATGCCTTTAATCTGAAAATAACAATAAAAATAAATATTTCACAATTGTAAGTAATATTAAAAATTAAATTTAAAAAAATGAATGTACAAATGGTTAATTCATCATGCATGACATTCAAATAAAATCTTTTGTTTGTGGATTACATTATATAAATTATTTATAGTTAAGATAAATTATTAATACGTCACATGATTTTATCCACTATATGCTCTTGATCATCATTATATTGATGAGTAGGGTGCTTATTTTTAGGAGTCAATCATACCATGTTCAGTCCAAAAAGATGAAAAGTCCAAATTGAAAATTAAGCTTCTTCTTAAGAGTACAGTAAATACCTTTACAGACTAATCAGATAGAAAAAGGGAGGAAAAAAAAAAGATTATTGATTCTTTTTCAGGGCATTAGTAAATGTTAATTTGTTTGACTCTCATGAAACACTTTATTAGTTTCTATACAATTAAAAATTCGAGCAATCACACAATGCTACAAAAGGATAAGAAAATACTTTTACTGGTTAATTACAGATTTGAAAAATCGCATTAATTTGCTAACAGTCAGAAATATAACTGTGATGTTTTAGTAAAGATCAATATCAGCTTTTATACAAAGGAAAATGTCTTCCAGAATAATATATACATCTTTCTTAGGAACATGAATACAAATATTCTTAAAGGAACATGAATTCAAATACCAAAATAGAATATTGGGGAAAGAAAGATAGGAGGATTTTTTTTGTAGCCTTTAATATAAAATATTTGCATTCTTTCCAAATATTAAACTCCAAAAAATTTATTCTGGTTTGATGTTCCTTTGACTGTCTCTATATGACTTTTAATAAGACACACTTATGTCAGAAATTTACATCAGGAATTTTCATATAAAATTTTCAAAAACAGTTTGACTCCTTTATGTTAGTCTTGAAACTTGCAAAGTTAGTCTTGAAACTATTATATTAACATTTTTTAAAGAAAATTCTCTTTTATTTCAATGAATACGACTTGATAGGATTTTGTATATTCTTTTAAACAACCGTATTTTGACATTTTTAATAACGTGCCATGTTGACGCATCAACAAATAATATTTAAATCAGTAAAATCTACTTACTTAAGATACAGTCCTTAAGGCAGGTATTTATGTTTAATTATTCACAAGTAGAGGATATATAATTTTTTTTTTCTCAAAACTTATTAAGTTAACAAATATTACTATTTGTGAAAGTTCTTTTGTTTATAGCTAAGAAAAATCAGACGATTCTCAGAAAACTCGCATGCCTAACAGTAAACAGAATGTGTATCAACAAAAAAAGTAATGGCATTGCCATATTATGCAAAGTTGTAATTATAAACTTTAAAATATTTAATTAATTATTCAAAGATTACTGATATTTTTATCACTTAATTATTTTTCTTTATTTTTAACCGCACCTCTGATCTTTTTTTTTAAGCCAAAACAGCTAATATTTTAAAATTAGTTATTTATATACTATGAAAGATGAATTAAATCAGAAATTTGTTCACGATAATTAATTTTTAATTATTTTTAAAGCCGTTAATTATTTAATAATATAACACTATAAACCTAAAATAGTTTTGGGATTTTATGTATACTTCTAAACTCTTATCTGTTCATGTTTCACAGTTCATCATTCATCAGTTCATAAATCCAGTCACAATATAAAAAATATGGCCGGCTTACAAACTACAGTATCTTCAGATGTGAAGAAAGCAAATGAAAATGGAAATGGTTTAATACTTTACCAAAATTATCAATCATATTTTTGTTTGAAGGTAATTCACAACGCTGAATTACATAAATTTTTTATATCCTTCATATATTTCCAAATGTTGATTATCTAAAAATTGTGAAATGTTTATCAAGTTTATGTTACATGTAATTTCGGGAAATTTAATATTTATTAATGCAGTTTGACACTATGATACACTCTCTTAATCGTAATTAAAAATTCATTATTTCTTTGTAACTATTTTCTTCCATTATATTACATAACTAACCTATTGGCTAGAGAATTTCATATAAATTCAGTTATTCTGAATCATTATTTAGTTGGTGCATTTCAAATTCTCTTATTTACTAAGAATACAAATAATTAAGGCAAGAATATTTTTGGAAAGAAAAGAAATGAAATACAAAAAAATGTAAGACATTATGTAATATGCTCTACTGAAAAACACAATTTGATGAAACCAAAAGTTGATCTTATATATGCCAACAGAATCACATGCTTTAAAACACATATGTTTGTAAGATTGCTTATTGTAGCATATGCTTCTTGTGCAATGAAAGCTATAAAATATCATTTCTTGAGTTTTCTACATAACTGACTGATAAACCTATCATTTGTAGCATATATTCATAAATGCTCACATTAAGATTTAAGTATAGTTAAAATTATTTAGTATTGATCAATAAAATGCTCTACATTATAATTTCTATCAAGCATTGTGATAGTTTATATTTTGGTTCTTGATTAAATGTAATTTTTAAAATTCATTATTAAAAGATATTTATAAATTTTCAATTCTTTGATTACTTATTGCTAAACATTATGATTTAAGCTGTACTTATTTTTTTTATAAGTTTGTATAATGTATTAAAATTTGGATAAAACAAGAAGACACATTACATATTCCCCCCCCCCCCCCATTCTCTTGCAAATCATGCTAAGCAATGGAAAACTTGTTAAATATTGACTAAAGAATGTATTTCTGTTGCAAAAAATTATATTTTGTGATTTTGCCACATTCTTTAACTAAAATTTGATTTAGCATTTGCTTATATAAACAAATGTGATTTTGCTTGTAAAAGAAACATATTTGTTATGTATGCTGCATATTATTTTGTTTTAGGATAAAATATGACATGAATTGAGGGGGGCAAGAGTTGATACTTGGATAAATTACATTGAAATTAATATTACTCTTTGAAATCCAAGGTTATAATGCATGGGACTCAAACTTCTTTTTGCCTCAATTGATTATCATTTTGCACTGTATTAAAATTTGCTCTTTTTATCCATTCTAGAATTCATTTTAATAATGTGTAATTACTAGATTCTTCCAAGCAAAAGTCAGGTTTGGTACAAAGTTGACTTTTAGGGTTTTGGAAAAAACTTTCATAGAACAACCTAATAATTTATTGCATTGTCCAGATTGAAGTAACAAAACTTTGAAGGATATAAGAAAATGTGAAATTTTTTAAAATATAAAATTAGCATTTCAATCACAAAAACAATGATTATTGCCTGAAACAAAAATAATTGTTTCATTCTCTTATAAAATATAATTTGATATGCAAGTTACTAGAATAAGTTTGCAGTGTGTGATTTTTATATTTTTTTTTATGCTTTATAGGAAATTTATTGATAATACTTATTGATAATTTAATTTTTTTTCTCCTTTTGGCTAATTTGAATCCTGTAGGTAAAATTTCTATAAGCCAGTAATTCATATTTGATTAATGCTGCATCTCAAATAGCTTTAGGTTTGATCTTAAGAGGAATTTTTTTTTGTTCATGCAATTACAGTTAATGAAGCCAATTTAATCAGAACAATAACAATTTATGCATGATTCAAAAAAATTATTTTTTAAGAAATGTGAAATTGTGATCCTGAAAGGTAAAATTCAATGAATATTGTTTAAATTTTGGTAAAAGAAACAATATGATGTTTTATATTTGTAATACATATCAAAATTTGTTAACTCTTTGCGGCACATTATCCTTAGATTCAGACAAAAAAATAAATAAAAATAAAATTCGTAGATAACCTATTTAGACTTGTAGGAGTATCAGGTTAAATTTTGTGGAAATCGTACTCATCTGTTTGGTTTTGGGGGTTTTCCAACAGCTAGAACACTACACTGCTAGAGTACAAAGTGCGTCTAAGTGATCATTGTAGTGAAGTGCAAAAAAAAAAAAGGAGTAAAATCTCTAAAATTTGAATAAAAAAAGGCTACTTCATACATGTGTAGCAGCATGAATAGTTGAGCATTATCCAAGGTGCACCATAAAGAGAGGGATCTCAGATTCACTATTGGAGATCAATGATTGAAGCATTTTTGGCGTTTTGGACAAATTTAGTTTATTTTTCTGCACCATTTTTAATATAATTAATTTGCAATAAAAAATTTACTGTTATATTTAAAATAAAAAATAAGCTATAACATATGTCTATCTCTCTATATACAATTTTAAAAAAATACACTATTATAGGCAGTGATTCAAATTAAAAAGCAGAAAAATCTATTGAACTTCAAATAAAGAAGGCCAAAGCTACTGATTATAAAGTAAAACCGCTGAACTTAAGATCCAGACTAAGGATTGGTCATTTCCAAGAATTCTGGCCCTCCAAACAATATTCTTTGAATTGAGTTCAATTCCCTCTAAAAAGGGAGAAGAACAAAAAATGAAAACTAAGACTTTCTAGCATAGTGTCCTGCCAAGTAATACAATCAACACTTTGTTCCAGCTGACGTCTAATTTTATTCAACAATTATGTGTATGCTTTGTGTATAAAAGATTTTAAAAGATATAGTATAAATAGTTTTAGATGTAGCCAACAAAATGACATTAAAATTATTTTTTTAACAATTTGTTTTTTCTAGAAAAAATAATTAATAAAATTTTTTGAAAAAATAGGCTTTTATATGTTATACTATAGATGAAAATTATGGATAATTTTGATTTGAATTATCATCTCTTATTCATAAAAAAGATTAAAACTAAATTTTAAATCTTTTTTTTTTCCCCATTTATGGTTGGATTTAATAATTTTTAGAAGCAAGTGAAATTAGGTTTTCCATGTAGTGGAATGCTGTTTAGCAAAGCATCAAAAAGAATAATGCCAATTTTGACTATGACTAGAGCATTGTAGCTCATGATAGATGTGTATAAACATAATGAGACTAAAAATACTCTTATTTTACTTTGGGTTGGTGCACATAAAATAACCACACACACACAATAATCAAGTGTAGTCTATTTTAGATTGAAACTAACAGGAAAGAAATTAAAATTAAGATATTTTTCATTTATAAAATCAATCAGTAATACAATTCTATATAGATATATACTTTTTTGCACTTTCTTGGCTTTTCTCTATTTAACTAAAATAAAATGTGCATTGTTTTTAGTTTTAAATGCCATATGGTAGCCATTTTCTTTACAGCTATACTAATTAGTGTATGGGGCATAGATATAAATACCACAATACAATCCTTGACTCTAGAATCTTGATAGTTTTTGTTGTGAGCAGAGAAAAGCCCATAACCTTTTACATCTTTCAAGATATATTGAAAGATTAATAGTTTTTAATGTAGATTAATTTTCACACATGATTTCTTATGTTTTTAAATCAGTGTTTTAAAAAAATTCTTTATTTTGTAGGTTGTATTTGCATTACACGAAAAGAAACTCAAGTTCAAATCTCATATTGTAGACTTATTTCGTGGTGAACAGTTTGAGCCATGGTTTTTGAAGCTTAACCCTAAGTGTGAAGTTCCTGTATTGAAAGATGGTGTTAAAATCATTCCAGACTCTCGACGGATCATAGATTATATTGAAGATAATTTCAGCAATGGTAGGCCAGCTGTTCACAGTTTTATTACAGTGATATATCAAATAAGACACTGTAAAACTTTTTTTGCTACATTTATTTTTATCTAGTTTAAATTAAAATACAAATTATATGCAATTATAGTATTTAAAAGTTTTGTTTTCTTTAATAAAGTTTATAAAGTTTCATTTTTAAGATTTAAATGCAAAATTTTTATTTTGCTCTTTTTTTTTCCATTTTTCATAATGTTAAAAATATATTTTCATAGTTAATAATTGTTATCAAAATATATTTAATGGCAGGGTGACTAATTGATTAGGAATGGTCAAGAAGATCAGAAAAAGTTATGGAAGTTTTTTTTCTAAAACTTTTTATTGGACCCAACAATTTACTAAGTCTTTTTCATAAATAAAGTGAACAAGTTTGCAATCAATGAAAATCAGTCATTTAATAATAATCGGATTTGGAGGCCATCTTCATTTTTGAATGTGTACGATGGGTATTTTCCTTAAATTTCTTAGTGGGCCAAAATTTTAACTATATACATTTGTCAGCATCATACTCGAGAAGTTCCTTTAATTCTGAAGTAAACTGCCATGCATCTATTTTATGACAGACAGTGCCTCAAATTATGATGGCCGTTTTGAATAACTAACCAATTGATAATTCATTTTGTTTTTATGTTTTATATTATATTCATATATTATATATTGTTTTAAAAATGTATATCTTTTTCTTACATTTTCTTGTATGATTTAAGATATTACAATGATTATCCAATAGTATTCTAATTTGGAAATTCGTTATTGGTTGAGGCCTCACTTAGCATTTGTTCTTACTCAAAGCAGTTTAGGAACAATAAATTTGGTGCTGTTAATATTTTGAACTGTAATGGAGAAGAAAGAGTAATTAATCATACCTAATATATATATATATATATATATTCTCAGAGTTTTTTTTCCCTGAGCATTCAATTGATTGTCATAATTAACAAAATCAGTATCAGTTTTGCAGCCACCTTTTACAATCTTCACTTCTTCAGCTTTAATGGCCCTCTTTTATTGAAAAGAAAAGAAAAAAGAAAAAAAAAAAAAACATTTCAATAGTTTTTTTCTCTTTCAAAGCATATTCAGTTGTATTATGTGTTAAGAAAATGAAAGAATAAATGCTGTGTTATTTAGAATTATTTTAAACTATATTTAATATATTGTCTCAGTATTGTAATCTGAATTAATTTATTTTCCTACCTCTGAGAGTTTTTTTTTTTTTGTTGAATTATGATCTTATTGTTAGTATTTTCTAGTGAATATAGATCTTTAAAATATCAGAAAAATAGTTTTGCTAATATTTTCTTTCAGCATTTAAAAAAAAATTTGGCATACCTTTAAAATTGATCCTATAATAAACAAAATGCTTCTGAATTGTAAGGTAATTTTAAGTACATTAAATTAATTGATATTTTCTATTTGATGCATTATAAGTTCATATTTCTCTTGTAATTTTATTCCAAAAATAAAGGAAATATATCATTTTTTTAAATGCATTTTGATGTATTTCATACCTGTTTCCAAAAATTTATAAAATTCATCCAAGCCATCTTTTTGTAAATTTATATTTCTGTCATTTTTTTTTTTGTGTGTGTGTGTGTGTGGAATAAACAAAGAAACAAAAAATTGGTGATAAGGGCCAATTTTCTCCATATGATACAAATGAATTAAATGCACTGCCAGTATTCAAGTATGAATGAAAGCGAGCTAAAAGTTAATACAATTTTGCAATCATTGAATAATTTTGTGAATGTTTTTTTTTCTTTTCTTAGAGGTTTTGCTCTTTCTTTTTGCATTACAAATTTAACTAATGCCAAATTTAAGTTTTTTTTGTTTAATTAAAATAAAAATTCCTGTACCTTTGACAATAATAAATATGCCAATATTCAATGCCAAAAATACCAATGATTATTCTAAGAATAATCGTTTTTTCTTATCTCTCATTTGATGTTTCAAAATCAGTTAAGTAAATTATTAAATTAATTGATAATTACTGGTAAATATTTGAATTACCTTTTTAGTTATTGAGAAATTTTTTTTAGGTGATGTTCCCAGGCTGATTCCTGAAAAGGGAAGTTCCGAGTTTCAACAAATGGAGAGGATGCGAGATCTGCTTGATAATATTCCTATTCAGCTTGTCACATATGGATGTATTTTCCATCCTTCATTGACTGGCACAATGAAGCTTACTCCACAAGAGATCAAAATTCGTCAAGGTATTTACTTTTAATGCTTTTTTTTTATTGTTAATAAAAGTGATATTGTGGAAATTCATGTTTAAATAATATAATAAATTCCTTAACTTCCAATAACACCTTAAATAATTTGCCCTTCAGTTTTATTTGATCATACATAATTAATGTTTACAGTAACATACTTCTCGTTTAATCCTTGGCCATCACTCTAAGACACAAGCATGTTCTAACCTAACCTTGTTCATAGTAAATTTGTTACAATTCAAAACAGTGGCCATACTTGTCTAATTATTTGATTAGTGACAAATTAGTAAAAGTATTTGAAGAAGCATACAAATATGGTGTTGGATATTAAAGAATTAAGAATGCTGCATGGATGACAAATTTGAACATTTTTATTAGAAATACAGAATATTTCAAATGATTGTGTGTTCTCTGAAACATAGTTTTAATTACCATGAACATTTTATCTAGTAAAACTGTCGCTTTGTTATATTGAGCAAGAATGTTTTGCATTTGTATTTTTAAAGAAGAGTCAAATCCTATCACTAGCCAGTATGGATGTGTTACGTTTTGTAACAAAAATATTTTTGATATATATATATATAATTGGAAGGAATTGGCTGAATCTTTGCTGTACTTTTTTAGGTTAGAAAAATATTTTTGAGAAAATTTATTTTATTTATTCAGAATAATAATAATAATATTTTTTTAAAAAGAAAAGGGTTTAATTTGTTATGGTATCTGTTTATTTTCTAATGATCTTTAAACTTTAATTGCATAATAGTCGTCTTTTTAGTGATAACAGAGCAAAAAGTTACTGTGGTTTATAACATTTTCTTTTAATTTATTCTGAAATTTTACAATTAGAATTTTTTATATACATATATAAATGGACTAGATAATGGAGTAGATACAACAGATGTATTGGTGCTTTAAAAAATTATTAAAAAATGTCCATCAATTTCTTAATTTACTGCATTTTTATAAATTTGCCTTTTTTTATTTATATCAAATACATTCACATTATTTTAATGTACTATTTCAAAGCAGTCTATGTATATTGGCCTCCCCCCCTCTATTTAATATTCTTAGACAGTTTCATCTTCTGCATATACTAAAATAAAATATTGGTCTCCTCCCCCCCCCCCATATAACAGGAGCCACACCACATTGAACCACACCACCTGAAAAATTGAGAAAACACAAAAATTAAAAAATTGACAAAAAAAAAAAAAAAAAGCAAAAATGCCAGAAATTTGGAATTTTTTATAAAATCCAGAAAAATGCAGTGAACTTTAAGTTTCTTAGTTATTTTTTTCCCATCTCTGAAAATGTTGATCTCTAAAGATTGCAGGAGTAAAAGATCGTAGCCACAGCTTCTGAAAATGAAACAATACCATTCACTATTGTGTTATGCAGAAAATCCTTCCCTTTTTTTACTCTCGTGCCTTTTTTTCTTTATATATCAATCCAGTTTCGATAATCTTTTCCCATGAGATTCCTGATTAGCAAGTACTGAGTGTGCGTGAGAGAATAGAATACATTTCTTTGGCAGGGACATTTAATTTGCGGAAGCAGTGTGGTGGTATTTAGTCTGCCATACTTGAGTTTACTGAATGGTTTTTTTATTATATGAGAAACTGTCAGCTTATTCAAAGTAGATTAGAAAATTCTTTTTAACAATGAGCTGCTTGAAATCCATATTTAATACAAATTGGATTGATAAAAAAAATTCAATCCTGATTTTTTTGAATAGGTTCTAGAAGTTCCACAAAATCCATTTGCAACGTATTGCTTGTTTTGTAAGAAGATAATAAGACTTAAGTAATATGGAAAAGCAGGCACTTACTAGGCATACAAAAGGAGGAAAACATGCAAGACTGTGTGCTAGTCAAAGGAGTCATCACTGTTGTTGAACTTGTTATCTTTTTCTGAATTTCTTTTAGTTACTGTGTCAAAACTGAAAATGTAAAATTTAATGTCTACAAATAAACTGAATTTGAACTGTTTAG
The DNA here is from genome assembly GCF_947563725.1 of Argiope bruennichi. Lineage (NCBI taxonomy): Eukaryota > Metazoa > Arthropoda > Arachnida > Araneae > Araneidae > Argiope > Argiope bruennichi. Next base: position 115,866,005 of record NC_079156.1, read on the forward strand.
TTCAAGAATAGTAATTTATAGCTGAATTTTTATGGGCATTAAACCTTATCGTGTCATATTCATCCTTTAATTCATTCGATGGTATATCGAAAATATTTTCACTTATGTTTTCTGAAAGTGAAACAGCTAAAAAGTGTTCATTAAGCTGTACAAAAATGTTGTACTTTATTTTTTATGGATTAGCTCCATGAAACTGCAGCAGTTGTAGAAATATATGCCCAAATTCATGAACTGGCAAAAATGAAGAAATAAAGAAGTAATCTTGCTTTGTTGTATTTTTTTTGTTAAGTAATCATTAAATGATTTATATCATGATAACAAAAATATTTTGTGTTTTATTTCACCTGAATCCTTAATTTTGTTTGACTTATAGTTAAAGAACATGGGAAACAATATATTCCCCCCCCCATATATAAATTTTGTCTTACTAAATTCTATGTTATAAATAAAGAGAATTTTTTTTAAAGTAAATATAAACCTTCTTTTAATAGGCTATTATTTTGAATAATGCTAAATTGTTGCTCCCTTTCCTTGCTTTTTCTACTTCTTATAATCATACTGCATTATGACCAGCACAAGTTCTATTTACGCATTTGCTCGTATCTTGAATATACAAATAGGAAAAGCACTGGGAAGGTAATCCTGTTAGACAGTTTCATTTTTTATTAATATTGAAATAAAATAATGTATACAAATCTTCTTTTTTTTTTTTTTTTTTGTTATTGATTCTGGCTTTGAATGCTAGCTGATATTTTATGTACTATTTATCCAACAAACATTTTTTCTTTTTTCAAATAGGAGTGTTTACAGCCCAAGAGAATATTCTCACTGATTTGTGTGAAAAAAACAAAGAATATAAGGATTATTATTTAAATAAAAAAAGCAATCTTGCAAGACTGACACGTTTAATAACAGATGAAAATGAGGTTGAAAAAGGAATTTTAGATGTTCAGTATGCTTTGGGTGAAGTTGAAAAGGCTCTAGTCTCTCATGAAGGTGGTATGTGACTTAAATTCCATTATTCTTTTTTTTTATTTCATTTCTAAATTCAAAGATTAAACAATATCTTACCATTTTTGGAAACTGAATAGATAAGTTTTTAGTATATGTTTTTATATAATGATTTTTAAATGCTAAATGGTCCAGATATATTTATATTAATATTAATTGCTTTGACAACATGTTGATTTGCTAAAATTATTAGTTGCTTAAAATTTTCATGAAATATTTTGTGTAACTTGGTCTTAATGGCTTTTTCACAAAAACATTTTCAAAATTAAATATGCATGTATAACTCATACTATGTTAGAAACCTTACATGAATGTGTTTATAGTTCTATGCATTTCTTAAATTTTCCAACTTTGTACATGCAATTATATCACAGGAAAGAACAGCAATGATTAAAAATGAGCACACTTTAAAAAATTTTCACCTTTATTTAGTTTTGAAGTTAAGGTTTAAATGTAGCTACTACAAATTAAAAAAGAAAAAATCAAAGGCATAAAATCTGAAATTTATTTAACATAGGAAAATAAGTGAAATCTTCATACCTTAGATATAAATAATAAATCATAATAAATAATTCATATCTTAATCATAAAAAAGTCAGGATGAAATATTGTATTAACAATGAAAGCATTTTTGAGTTACAATTTAACAATAAAATATGCGCACAAAATTATTCAAAAAAATTTTGCAGCATAAAAACTAGTACTATTGAAAAGTTTATTCTTTATATGCTTTAATTTTTTGTTGTTGTTGTATTACTTTTAGAAGTTATCTTGGAAAAGAAATCCCAAAGTCAGTCTTAAGTTTTAGTTTAAAAAAAAAAAAAAAAATCCATGGTGTGCATTTTCATCCTCCAAAGCATATATGTTTCAACTTTTGTAACTCAGTCCTTTTGACAGTCTTGCCTATTGAGCTTAAACATATGCACACACATATATATTTGTTTTCAGTAGAGATTTGATATCAGTTAATTGATGTAAAGTTTAAGCAATACTCAGTTTTTACTTAAATAATAAATAATATCTAGCTTTATCTATCAATTTCTGTCAGTAAAAAAAATTGATTTAGTGCAAAAGTCAGCAAAATAATCTATATGATAATAGCCGATTCTGATTATGGCAATTAAACTGGATGTTGCCAGGGTTCCAATTAATCACTGATACAACTTTTTTCAACCACAATTCATAGTTTTTATAGTGCAAATAAATTCTTTCTGTGGTTAATAGAATATGAACCAATGAAATTATTGAGTGTAACTAATATTTGATTTAAATAATGAAATATGAATTCAATTCTAGTTGGAGGTCTCGTCCTCAATTTTGTGCATAGCAATTCATTACTCAAAAATAATTTAATGGTTTTTATGGGTAGAATTAGATTATGGAACTAAGAAGTAAGATTATGTAAGAAATCATAATCACTAAAAATTCATCATAATGTTATCATCTATGAAATTAAAAAAAAAAAATTAAACTTTTTCCAATTTGGAATGTTAAAATAATTTATAGGAAAATGAATAATGCTTGAATGACACTGTTTAATGACATATATGTAGCAAAAACTGATACTGCATCAGAATCTGATTTTCCAATATGAAAATGTAATATGTCTTGAGTTACAGTTCTGTGTTATCATCGGAGTATCAGAATTTTCTGTAATCACTGTTTTATTAACAGTTGTTTTTTATGATCAAAACCATTTAAATGTTCATTATGATCTCTCTCAACATCAGTTATAATTGGGGAGAATAATTTCTATTTCATACATCATCATTTTTTCATCATCATAATTAATTTACTTTTTATCTTACATCAATTATTTCCTGCCAGTTGAACTCAACATAGTTTGCTTCTACTCCTTTTTTTAATGAAGATACTAATTCATGTAAAATTTTACTTAATTATTCTTTACTAATAAGAAAAAGTGAGTTAAAATGACAAATATATGTTGATTTCTAGGGTAAATATTGTTATTCGTTTACTCATTTTTTTTTTTCAAAAAGCCTCCATTTTTTTCTTCTTTTTTTAAAAAAAATGTTTTAAGAAATTTTTATTTTTTCTTAAGGTTTGAATACATTTTCCTACAAAATCAGCTGTTTAATTATTGTTTTAATGCATATCAGAAAAGAAAGAGTATATGCAAAAATTTATGCCTCAATTTTATACTGCAAAATGTAATTATCTTCTTATCCTGGAGATGTATTTCCCAGAATTGATCTTCAGTAATTTTTTTTTGTAAACCTTGCTTTTTTTTTAATTCTTTTAACATGTTATTGTTTATATGCTGGCTTATTATGCATAAATTGTGTCATTTAATGCGTGTGATTAAAAATTGTTTAAAATACTATACAGGTTAGATTGCTGGAGCTAAGACTACTGAATTTAGCTGGCAATTACTTCTTGATAATAGATGGTTACTTAAAAAAATTGTTCAAAATTTCACTTAACACTTAAGATTAATCAAAATTTTTACTCTTTTCCTCAATAGTTTTGGGCTTATTACTGTAAAAAAAACAAAAAAAAACTTTTTATGATCATTTTAAAAGTTTAAAAAAAAGTTCTCAGTTTTATTTCCATACTTTTTTTTCCTCAATGTTAATAAATCTCAGTGAATTTTTACAGTATATTTTACAATACTTTTCATTATTGCAGTTACTGTAGTGTTTATAGATGTACATTATAGCAGTATCAAATACATTTTTGCTGGAAAGTTATTGTTTCTATACCACCAATGAAAGATTATTCAAGTAGATTTCTTTTAATCGCCAATCTGCAGAATTAGCATGAAATTAAGACTGAAGAACACTTGCTTATTTGTCCGAAATGCAAAGTTAATGCATCATCAACTTCAAACAAGAATCTTTTGAGCGAGTCTTTGGTTAGTCAGTGAGATCAAGCAAAAAAATTAATCATGCTCATTGGTAGTAAGCATAAATTTAAAAAAAAAATCATGTATCAGCTTTCAACTAATCATTGCTATAATTAATCATAAATTCTTAAATGATAGATAAATCAATCCTGAAATATTATCACATAAGGACTGTTTGATAAAGAGTAATCAGAATTTATTAAAGGAGATTTAAGTTAATGTTAAATGTGTGATAAGATAAGTGAAGAATAAATGGTGCAAGTTTCATGGTTATGACATTATTAATATAGCTTTCGTAGCTGCCCAAGTATACATTATTCACTTTCACTTGTACTGAAAATGGATGTGGCACACAATAAACAAACACAATGAAATTTTGTTTTATATTAAAAAAACAAGCAAACTGGGTATTAAAGTCTATGTAGTGCTACCAGAGCCTTATGGATTTGTGATTCCTTATAGTACCACTAAAAATTGTTAAAAAAAAGGAAAATTATAGATTCCAGAAGAAAATGGGTCCAGCATTCCAGTGGCTGCTTTAGTGGAAGTAAACATTAATGCAGTTGTTGTGATATGAAAAATGATTGTCAAATCATATTAAGAGATCTATAAGAAAGGTTGAATATTTCATTGGGTGCCAAATAGATTGCTCACTGAAAAACTGCATGTATGTGAGCGATGGATTTTGTGACTGCCAAAAATCTTTTTCAAAATGCAATGTCATACGACTACCTCATCCTTGTTATTTAGCAGCATATGAGTTTTTTCATTTCACAAATTTAAAGTAATATCTCTGGAGTAAATATTTTCTATCACCAGAAACAATAATAAAAGCTAGGGAGTTGATTTTGAATCTCCTCTTAAAAGTAATTTCCTGCTTATGTTTGAAAACTTGAAAAGGAATATGATTGCATTGCATGTAACGAGGAGAATTTTTAGAAAAACCATTAAAATTTGAAAGATAAGTATCATTTTTTTATTATTAATATATGATTATCCTTTATTGAACACCAAATGTACTATATTTTGGACTAGAAGTTCAGATCTGTTAAAAACTTTTTATCTATTTTTTTTCCTTGTTTATTGAGCATTTTTAAAGTAAAATCCATATTCATTTAGTATTGTAATTAATTTTTTCTTGTTTTCCAGATAAGAAAAAATGGTGGCTTTGCAGTGAAAAGTTTACGATAGCCGATATTAGTTTATGTGTACTTTTAACTAGATTGCAAATGGTTGGACTTACTGAAAATTTTTTTAAAGATAATAACCTTCCTCATGTACAAGACTATTTCAAGCGAGCACAACAGCGAGATTCGTACAGAAAAACTATGAACCAAGGAGAGGGTATTGTAAATAAATTTTCTAACCTTGATAAGAAGGAGCAAGTTTTTGTTACTGTTGGCAGTGTTGCTATAATTTTAGCTGCCGCAGGTATTGCTACATTCCTAATTGGTCGTAATAAATAAATTATATTTTGTACACTCACTGGTTTATGTTCATGTTTTGGGTTGCAAAATATATATATAGAAAAATAGTTTTTATTTTTGAAGAACCAATCTGAAGGCATGGTTACTTACTGTACTTTGTGTGTGGTGAATTCTGGAGTTTTTCTCCACAATTGCTCTAAAAAATGTGAGAGGGCAATTACACAGAGATTGTTTATTTCAAATGTATTCTAAATGTATTTGGACAAAAAAATAATTTGTTCGTGTTTCATTACATTTCAAAGCCATTAGCAGGTGCCATTTAAAAATGTATCGAAGGGTCCAAATAAAATATGTATCCTCTTAAAATAAAATAGACTTATAATAAAAAAAATGTTCTTTTATGTTTTAATGTTGTTTTTTAATTATACCTATTTCTTTAGTTATTTTTTTTAAAGATTAGATCATAAAATAATTTTTTTTTGAAAGTTTGTATATATTATCACTTTTAATTGAAGGTAAAACAAATAATCTTATAACTTGTAACTTATTTTTCCTTTGGCTGTTTATGCTATTCAGGTCTATATACAATATTCCTATAATTGATAAATTGAAGGAAATATGTATTTTACCTCCAATTTTTATTTTGTTTATGTATATTTAGTAAAACGAATTTGTTCTGATTAATCAATTCACTCATAAGGTGAATGCATTTCTCGCTTTTATGCAGATACTGGTATCGAATGGCACACTCCAGTTCTTGATAAATTTGATAAACAAATAAAATTGTATGGCTGTTAGTAATTGTTTCATATACCAATATGAATTACCTTTTGAAATAGAAGGTATTCATGAAAGTGAATTTTATGTCAGTGTTTGAACTTTTATAATTATATTATGGCATAAAAAAAGTAAAAGGGAAAATTCCAGTTTATAATGCGAAAGTTTATTTCAACTGCCACTATTCTTATTTCAAGTCAGAGGTTTGTTTTAACAAACAAATCTGATAACCATTGTAGCGAGTATTTTATTTTAATAGCTTATTGGAGGACTTAAAATGTGTCATTATAGTAAGGGCTTCAAAATTCACTTCTTTGTGATGTGACAGAGGAAAAGAAGAGAGTGTCATCTGAAAACTTAAAAGAATAGAAGAAAAAAAAATAAGATTGTAATGGAGGAGAATAAAATTATTTGATCGAATTTAATTGTGGACATTCATTATCACTCCATACCATACTTATGGAATATTTGCTTCAGTGTGAAAGCAATGTGAAAATATGTCTGAATTGGCATGGCACTGAATGAAAGAATGGATATCCAACCCATTTTAATTTTCATCATAATTTGAAAAGCATAATTTTGGATTTTATATGAGAAACTCCAAAATTAAATATTATGGAATGGAGCGATTGTGAATGATTAATAATTTCATTTCCCCATTGATTAATATATATAAAATATTGGAAAGATATATATTTTATAACAAAATAAAAGAATAAATTTTTAATAAATATTCCATCTTCAAAGCCGGTGTAGTAATTTTTTTAGATCAAGATAATGTGGAAGTTTTGTCTATTTATTGTTGTTTATTTTAATTAGTAGTGTGCATTTTGAATATTTTTAATGAATACTAATAAAATGTCTTTGAAAATAAATAATGGTTTTAAAAAAGTAGATTGAATCAAATTTTCGGCATATTGTTTTTCTAGTCATTTTCTTTTTGTCATTATTGTTACAAGATTTTCTATTTTCAGAAAAGAACATAAATGTCCAAAAAATTTAATATCACTTCTCCGTATTATAGATTTTTCTAAAAGCAATAAACAATAAAAACCATTTTATCTTATTGGCATTTTTAAAGTAGCGTTTCCATTTAATACAAGCAGCTGCTATATATAATCTTAAGGACAATCTGTGTCAGTTCCTCCCCGTCTACCCCCAAATTAGAACAGACTTATGTATGTAATGAGTAAACCAAACCTAAATATCAAGACCGGATATTAAATTTGTTTAAGAATTTTGTTTTAACAGACCGAAATATTAAACCCTTAGGCAATGCAAGTTTTATGGGTCCCCATTTTCTCCTCTCTAATTCCCTGCACCAGATTTTTTTTATAGATTTGAATTCTCTGTAAAAGCATTTTATATAGCAATTCTGATAAATTGATAAAACATTCAAATATGGATCTCTTTTGAAAGATTTGGTTTCAGCATTTCATATGTAAAAATTCAGGACTCAATTTTGAAAGCAATTAAGAAAAATAGTAAAAAGAATTTTTGAACACAATCTAAATACTAATTAATTAAGGAATCAGGCATTTTTAAATTTATACAACATGTGATTTTGTTAACGTTTTTAAGCAATATTATAAAAGTAATAAAAGATAATTAATTAAAAATATTAGAATAATAATTGAACATTTAAATGATACTTGATTTTAATTTGAAACAGTTCGAGAGCACAATTCTTGTAAATTAAATGAAAACATAAAATTAATATTTCAGGTAATACTGTAAATAACATTTTGAAATTTCAGGGTTCTTCTAATGTTGCCGGCCCCTTAAACATTTTTTTTAATACTCTAGCCCTGCTATAATTATTGCTTTTCATGTACAGCAACATATAATAATGAGATATGATTGCCAGTTTAAAACTAAATCAAATATATATAGCAATTTTTAATACATTTAAAAAAAGGGTAAAAAAGCCATAAGAATTAAAATATTACTATAATAAATTTATAGGAAGTAAAACTTCAGTTCAACAGCAATATTTTCAAAATTTTTCTTTTTTAACTAAATAATTTAATATACAGAGTATATTAGAAGCGCTTCCTTTTTTTTTTTTGTGGGTGTGGGTATAAAAGTCTATATCAACTTGAAAATGGGACTGTGAATCAGTCAGCATTATTATGCATAGTAGATTTGCAAACACATGCTAATTAATCACTATAAAAATGCTTGTGTATATTATTTTAATACTTTAACAATAAGCAATTAATGTGTTTTATATCTAGTGATTACTTTTCTCACATTTTTGTGTTTAGTTTATTTCTTTGGTATTTTTGATAATTTGTCACATTCATACATCATCTGACTGTACTCCAAACTTATAAGATCTGCTTCAAAATACCCCTAGTTTAGCATATATATAGTGTTGCTTTAAAATGGGACAAAGTCGACCATCACCATTTATATGTCTAGTATACAATCATCGATTATTTGCCATAAGAAGAATTCAAGAAAGTAAACTTTACTATCAATCTGATACAATTATATCACAAGTCAGAAAAACATCTCATAAGTCTTTTTGAGTTGGGCAGTTTGAAAATTGTGTGATTATAATATATATATATAAAGTTAAACAATCTAAATCTTTATCTGTTTTCTTCCCTTTATAATGGAGAATATGTTTATATTATTGATGGCTAGTGTTACTAAATTTGTCACATTTTTTTTTTTTTGTTGGGTGAAAACAGTCACGTTGATGTAACTTTTTAAAAATTAAATTATTAAATTATAATAACAATGAGCAAGATTTTGAGTTTTTGCTACAGTAATTTTCATAAATATTATTGAACAAAAATTATTGTCTTTTTAATGATACCAATTTTGTTTTCATGCAATTTTTTTCTCTAATTTTAGAATACTTAAAAAAATATTTGTATGCATGATTTGTGACAATGTTTTCATTGTTATAATGTAATTCAGACTATTTTTATTGTTTCATTAAATATTTTCTTCCATTGCTAAAAGCCAATGAATGAAGACACAACTTAAATTTTCATATCCTTTCACAATATCATTTAATTTTTTTCTTTCTGTTTTAAGACTATTCTTTTTCTTTTTTTTTTAATCTTTAAATATAGTTCACTAAAATATTGTTCATTCTTGGATTCGGTAAATTTATGAGAGAGGAACCATTTAATAGCAGCGTGTGGGCATCTACAGTTGTGGAAAGAACATTTGCCAACTTTATTATGACATCATTCATCATAGAAGCATAAAAATTATGCCTCTCGAAAAGCATTAATATACTCTCAGATTTTTTTTTTATTAAAAATTTTCTAAGAACTGTTTATGTATCAAATAAGAACAAACTTCAAAATTTCGAATGACAACACCCATATTTTTTCATCAAATTTCAAGACTACACCAGAAGCTCTTGAGAGAAAACAAATTTCATTAAGTCTAGCTTACAGATTTTTGACCTTCTTAAGTTAAAATAAAATTTTGGATATTTATTCGTATCTTAAAAACAATATAATTATTGACCCAAGCTTTTTTTGTTACAAAAATATGAGGTATTCTACACATTTCGTGCAGTTTTAAAAGTAATTTTTAATATGTGAAAAGAATTTCAAAATTAGAGATTAAAAATTTTTAAATGATAGCACACTGAAATTTGGAGAAAAATTTTATGGGGTCATACATAATTTCAGCTCATTCCAAAAGTAGATTTTTTAATGGCATTAGGTTTTCTGTATTGTGTTTAAAATGATGCTTTACAAATTTTAAATTGTTGAAAGCATTTTATTTGACATTCAGATTTTGCCAATGAGCAATTCTTGAATCAAGTATCATTTCCCATGCTGTTGTAATGTAAGAATGTATATATAAATTTTTTTTATCGCAGCAAAAAATATGAAATCAAAGTTAAAAAATGCTTTCCATTATCTTTGCACCAAATATGCAGATTTTTATCTAATTTTTAGCAAAATACGTTTAGAGGAAGTTCGGCTGTTCGAATATTAGTTAACATAATAACTACAAAACGAAGAACACAAGATGGAAAAAATTCAGTACATATATTTAACATCTATAGTGTAGACACCTATCAAAATTTGAACTAAATTCAATGAGGGTTGACCATCTAATATATTTAACATCTATAGTGTAGACACCTATCAAAATTTGAACTAAATTCAATGAGGGTTGACCATCTAATATATTTAACATCTATAGTGTAGACACCTATCAAAATTTGAACTAAATTCAATGAGGGTTGACTATCTAATATATTTAACATCTATAGTGTAGACACCTATCAAAATTTGAACTAAATTCAATGAGGGTTGACCATCTGTCGATCTGCACTTTCCGAAATATGTAATCACGATAACTCAAAAAACGCAATGAATATCATATCCCCATATCACATTTAAATATATAATTTGATATGGGATTCTGTGACTACAAGTGTAAATTCTTAACAAATTTTTGTTTCAATCGATTGGAAAAAACGCTTCTAAAATACAGAATCGATTTTCTGATGTTATTAAGCGCATTTCAGGGCTTGATCGTCATATAATACGCCAAGGATGACACGATAGATTCAATAAAAATGCTAAATTCATGCCAAAGGTTAATATTTCGTATCTATGGTACGTTAATGTGATAAAAGTTGTTTTCTGGTATAACACCTAGGGCCGCGGTGGCCTGGTGGTAAGGTCTCGGCTTGTGAGCCGTAGGGTTTCAGGTTCGGGACCCGATTCCACCGAAGAACCGTCATGTAAGGGGGTCTGTTGCACGTTAAATCCGTCATGCCAAACGTCCTCTCGCTGTTGTGGTATGGCGTGGAGAGGGGGGTGCCAGCTCAAGTGTCGTCCTCGTCATCTGACCGCGGTTCAAAATTACGAGTTCCGTCCCAAAATAGCCCTAGTGTTGCTTTACAACGGGGCGTTAATATAACTAAACTAAACTGGTATAACACCTTTATTAGAGAGTATGCGAGAAAATTTTGAGGAGAGAACTCTCGCTGGTTTCTGCATTGAAGTCAACATAATCTAGACAAGTATTGTAGAGAAGCAACAGGATGTGAAGGATTTCCTGAAATCGTAGAACACCGAATTTTATTAAAAGGATTGCTTGCATTTGATTTCATGGAAAGATAAACGGATTAGTGGCAATGATGATTATGTGGGAAAAAAATAGGGAGAAGCTGATCTTCTTTCAAAGCAATGTGTTATTCTCTCTATTGTGGAACTCTGAAATAAAATGACGAAACTTATTTTCGGTACATCACTCGTACCTTTCACACGCGCCATTACATTTAAGAATTTAGAATAAAAACTTATTTTCAATATTTATTTACTTCAACAACATGGCGTACATTTCAACATTCCAGCCATATATTTACATTTATTTAAACAATTTTATCATTATATTGAAGTTTTTTAAATCCAATAGAGGTGTTTTTCATATGATTAATTTTGGACAATCGGCATTCACATTACAATCGCATGTTAAAAATAACTGTTGTCTAATTTCACTTTGTCTTAAACCGGTCATTTAAGAACCGTCAGTGTGGAAACCGGTCAAAATTGCTGTTGTATGGAGTAAAATATAAAAAATCAAATTCGTCCGAATTTTTTTCGCTGGGCATCATTTTGAATGGCATTTAGTGAATGTCGTGGGAATAGGAGGCTTGTTGTTTATTCTAGAAGGCGTTCATCAAAGGGATTGAAAAGAAGCTGCTTTTTCATGACCCACAGTATCCCTAATAAATAAGATAAGCTAAAAATGGAACTTTGCGGAATTTAATCACATAATTTTCATATTAGGGCTTGATAGCTACTGATACTTCATGCTCTGTTGTCATCTAATAACAGTGTGTATGGTCTCCCCAAAACTTTCTCGCATACTCTCTAGTAAACCTATCATGTCAGAGGGGGCCTTACATGACATTGACGTGTACTAGTTACGAAATATTAACTTTTGGCGCGAAGTTAGCAATTTTTCGGGATTATCGTACCATTCTTGGCGATTAATCCCTGGTTCGCTTTAATAGTGTTCAAAAATCAAATTTCCGTTTTAAACACCGTTTTCTAAGCCGATTGAAACCAAAATTCGACAAAAAACATCGCTTGCAGTCACAAAATCCCATACCAAATTTGATGCAGTTAAGTCATTGCGTTTTTGAATTTTCCCGTTTACACATGTCTGAAAGTACAGACCGACAGACAATCATCCCGTAGTTGCATTTGGTTCAAAATTTGACGTCTCTACACTACAGACGTTAAATGTACTTACCGAATTTTATCTATCTAGCTCTCTTCGATTTATAATTATCGTGTTAACTTATAGCCGAACAAATGGACTTCTGAACAAATTTTACTCAAAATTCGATCGAAATCAGCAAATTTAGTGCCAAGACTGTATACCCATTTTCAACCGTCTAGCTCAGAGTTAGCAGGCTTTAGTTTTTTAGATATCTTTATCACAGACAGACGGACATTTTGTAAAAATGTGTTTTTCGAACTCTTCATTAAAATTTCTAGTTCGAATTTTTTTTTTTTTTTTTTGATGAGTACTATATTTTCTCTATATTATGCATACAAAAAAGTAAAAATTGATCCAAAAATTAATTAACGCGTTGAATTTTTCGTGCATCACATGAGCACAAACTGACTTCAGTGAATAATGTGTTTAAATTATTTCCTGTATGCATAATGAAATATGATATCTTTCGCCTCGAATTCTAAGTCACCACCATTGTGGGTTCTCATTTAAAATTTCTTCATACAACCATCAGGAAGTGTCGCATCTTGAGAAAGAAATATGCAGCAATATATTATTATAACTTTATTTTAGAATAAATGCATGTTACATGATAATTTTTGATTGCATTTTCAATACAAAAACTTTAACATATTAGAAATCGGACCCATAAATAAGATGATATGCCAAAATAAAATGAAAATGTCGAAACCCGCAATCACTTTGTAAAAGGTGGATTGAAGAAGAAATAAAAATGTTGAACATTTCTTCCTTTAACACTGTCTTTTGTACTGGTGTTTATTTTACACCTTTAAAATATGAAACAACGGAATTCGGTGCCACTTTGTGTTATAAGCAAAGAGATGCTAATTTCACAAATAGAACATTAAAAAAAAAACTTGGATGATAAAGAAATGTTTTTACTTGGAAAGAAGACATGTAAAAATTACTCGGTGACTGTTTTAATTTTCGCCAATTTTCGCCAAAGCATGAAATTTCAGATACAAATTCCAGACAAAATATGTCAGCACTGTCAGAATTACCAAAATTGTGCCATCCAACACCACCAAGCAAATGATATCTAAATTTCATTTTCTGGCCGAAAGGTGTTTAACATAAATTCAAAATTGAAATTAAGGCTTACATGCGTAATATTTAATGATTGGAAAATTTAATTATTGTCTGCTAATGATCTCCGCGTTCTGCTGTTGATTTTATTTCGCAAGAATGGAAGCAACATTGAGAGTTTTAACTACACTAAAAATTTTAAGAACGATACATAGAGCTAAATTCTGATAACATTTAACAGAGTAATTGACAATCCGAAATAATTCCAACCAACTTCTCTTTCATATAGAATCTAATGTTGATGCACGTTAATCATTTGTAAATCTCTTATTGGTCTGTTTTGCAATTGGCCTGTCCTAGGTTGCACACTTTCTTCAGTTCACTCCTAAAAATGCCAAAGAATTTGCCTAAATAAAAACCACTGTTTCTGATTATGGTCTGCGGTGGATGTCAAATAGAGAAATTCTGGGGCATTTTTTTTTTTCAATCCATGATATTTCATTCGAAATGGTAACGGAATGGCAAAGTTCAATATGATTTCTTTCTGAGTTGCAGTAATAGAATCCTGCTTTGAAAGATGAGAACACCACAAGTTACAAGTTTGGTTTGTGAATAACACTTGAAGAAACTGTCACTTCTGTTCAGTGCGACATTCTTATAAGTAGCAATAGCAAGTTCTGCTTTGAGAGATGAAGACACCACCTAAGTTAGAATTGCATAAAACAAATGTTCGCAATTTATAACTAAGAGAACAAATTTCACTCATGAATTTTTGAAGATACAAAACCAACAATTTCTGAAATATAAAATTTACACTTCACCATATTCGAACGAAACATTTCACATAGCGTTACAGACTGTCAAATGTATACGTGTTTCAGAAGCAAAATTTTTATATGAAGTTCCATTTGTAGAATTTTTGATGATAATCATAGGTTAAAAGAACATTCGGGGCGTTATATCTGCATTTACTGATAATCAAGATATGCTTTAACATCTTCAGGTATCTAGAGTTTTTTCTCTGCTTTTCAAACCAACACGAATGTCCTGATGCCAATCATCTTTGATAAGTATTCCTGTCTTTGCTTTTCAAACCAACATGAATATTCTGGTATCACTCATCTTTGATAAGTATTCTTGCCTTTGCTTTTCGAACACGAATGTGCTGGTATCACTCATGCTTGATAGGTATTCCTATCTCTGCTATTCAAATCAAAACGAATGTCGTGATACCAATCATCGTTGATAAGTATTTCTGTCTTTGCTATTCAAACCAACACGGATATCCTGGTACTAATCATCTTTGATAAGTATTCCTGTCTTTGCTTTTCAAACCAACATGAATATTCTGGTATCACTCATCTTTGATAAGTATTCTTGCCTTTGCTTTTCGAACACGAATGTGCTGGTATCACTCATGCTTGATAGGTATTCATATCTCTGCTATTCAAATCAAAACGAATGTCGTGATACCAATCATCGTTGATAAGTATTTCTGTCTTTGCTATTCAAACCAACACGGATATCCTGGTACTAATCATCTTTGATAAGTATTCCTGTCTTTGCTTTTTTAACCAAAACGAATGTCCTGATATTACTTATGTTTTATAAGTATTCATGTCTTTTCTTTTCAAACCAACATGAATATCCTGGCATCAATAATCTTTTATAAGTTTTATGCAAAATACAAAATTGCACACTCATTGTGCTATTGTTAATCGAAATCTTTGAATGAGGATCTGAATTGTCTTTATCTGCAACAATAATGCTATATTTCTTTTTGTCTCGGGTGTTCTCTATACTTTTGTATTGAACAGGGAAAAAAGCCACCACTTGCAATATATATATTTCATAATAGTTTTTGGTCCACTTGTCTTTTTTTGCAGGATGGGCACTTATTTGATTTCATTGAGTATGCATGCCAGTATGTATGAATTGCAAGTTTGGACATTTAGATAAACGCTTGAATACCATCTCTTTTATATATTGTCATAAAAAATAAACAGTAAATGTGCATCGAGCATTAACCAGAAGTTTCTTTAGTCAACTTCTCACGTTTTAATTTCTCTTCTTTGAAGGTGAAAGTATTCATTTGAAAAGAAAATTGCACAGACACAATCAAAGCAGATCGCAATATGGCTGAAATTATCTAGTGGGCAGAGCACTGGTATGCTGCTGATTTTGTGCTGGAACCGCGCGCTGAATCTTGGAGCGGTCATGCTGACTATAAAAAATTTTCCTTTTCTGGGATTAAACTGAAATCGTAGATGGTACCTCTAAACATTTGTCCAATGATTCAACTGCAAATAAAAAATTATACAATGAATACACATACTATATATTTCTCAAATCCAATTAATATTAAATTTAATATACATTAGAGTAATATTATTTTTAAATGAATATGAATATTGAATAACTATTTAATGCACTGTTACGAAAGACCAGAAAGTTTCATTTCGAAGCAAAAGGCTTTGGAAGAAAAAAGCTCTTCATCAAGTTTTCAAATTTAATTATACATCGGAATTTGAAGTTTTACTAATATTAGTGATAATCTGCTTTTTGGCGATATAAGAGTAACAGCCATCTGGAATATAAAATAATTTTTTCGTTCCCAGTCCTTACTAGGTGTCTATAAATACAGATGACGCTCCAGTCATAGTATCATTTTTTCGTCCCTTCATGATATTTCATTTAAAAAATGTTATAAACCCACTAATGTTTTGCCCCCAAGGTGCCCCTTGTGACTAAGCCTGAAGGCACCAATATTTTCTCTTGGTCGCCATTGTCTTGGCGAAATTTAATGATCTGTTGTCGGTTTTGAATCTAAAATATTATCTAGTTTCAAACTTTACCGCAATTGCACAAAAATCCTGATTTTTAGCTAAATCTAATCACGTTATCAAATTTGAACTCGGAACCTTATCTCGCATTTTTGAACACATTATCTACAAAACATTAATTAAGTGCCAGTACTTTATCTAGTATTTAATACAAATTATTTCTAGAAAAAAGTCTGCATTATTCAGATATTGTGAATTAGAGTTAACTAATATAACGAGGACTGATGAGCAAGTTCAAAATTTTTGTTTGCGTTTCTTATTTTAAATATGAAATTTCGCCAAAAGATGGCGTTTCAACTGCTGATACTGCCAATCATTGATATGACATCACAAGATAGCAGCTGTGATGTGGTTGAAATGAAATAAGAAATTATCAGCGTTGTCTTGTAGCATCCATCCCTAATGGAATGATCAGGACTGATAATTTGACTCCAGCTTTGGATGCAAAATGATATTGTGGCAATGTACCGTAGAAAAACAATCGCATGTATTAAATTTCGGCGAGTTATTTCATATTTTTCGGGTGCGGGAAATCAAATACTTCCTGCAGGGAAAACTTCAAAATTCGATTGGGTCTTATGCTATCTTTTAAAACTCAGGCTTTTCTTGTTGTATTGTCCGAGGTATCAAAAATTCAAATAAATTCGTAGAAGAATTTATTGTGCCTAAATGAATTATAGACCACAATAATGCTTCTGTTGAATATTACTTATTTTTAAGTGATTATTATTTAAGCTATTCAAATGATTATATATAATTTCCTAATGGATTCACAGATTCTGTAATTAGAGTACCGTCGATAATATTTGGTAATGATAAAAAAAAAAAAAAAAAAGTAAAATTAACAAAATTTCTTGACTGTGTGCATACGTTTCAATCAAGACTAACTAACATTTAATAGTTATGAAACAGCTGCCATGCTTTGGATAGTATTCCATCCATAAAAACTATTAACCATTTTTAGAATACCTTACACATTAATTATTTCTGATCTGCAGCGGATATCCTATATGATCAAAACCAAGTCCCTGAAATATACTTATTTTTTATAGTTTTATTAGTTATTTACTCAGATTTGAGTTTGTAGAAGTAAATATTACCTTGAATCTTGTGACAGTACCAGTTTCTTTGTAAGTTTTCCTTTCTGGAATTGGCGTTATGGTATACGCAATTTTCTGAAATAGAAGAAAATTTTGTAATTCATTACAGAACAAAAGATCATGCAACGATAAAAGAAATGCTTTGAATAGGAAATAAGTGATGAAATTATAAATTTATTCTCTATGGAATAAATCTTTTCGGATTTATAATTATTGTGCATTGTTTTGTGCCATATAGGGTAAACAATATTGAGATAAATTTGTTGC
The DNA here is from genome assembly GCF_947563725.1 of Argiope bruennichi. NCBI lineage: Eukaryota > Metazoa > Arthropoda > Arachnida > Araneae > Araneidae > Argiope > Argiope bruennichi. The sequence continues at coordinate 115,883,583 of NC_079156.1, forward strand.
TTTTCTATAAAACGAAATTGTAAGCCTTTATCTTGGATTAACATTTTTTACAGACTTATACTTAAAATTGTTTAACCCTTTAAAGGGCCATTTTTTTCTAGTCATATTATGTTAAAATATTTTTAGGCTTGAAAGTAGAATAAGAAAAGAGATTCATTTAGCTTATTAGATAAATTTAATGTGATTAATTAATTAATTTGGTTAATTAATAATTATCAAATCAATACACATCATTATGTGTAAAATAAAAAAACTAAAGCATCTAAGTTTCTGTCTTTCAAAAAAAAATTGTCAGGACTTATGCCAATCTACATAAATTCATACAAAGATTGATAAATTTGGTGGAAGCATTCTTCCCACGGTCCTAGAAAGGGTTAAACGCTGTTCCAAGCACATCGTTAAAATTAATACAAAAGCATATAGGATGTTCCAGTACAACATGTAATTTTTCTAGAAAAGTGGATTTTTCAAATAAGAATCTTAATCAACTGCAACAAATCGGAAACATCATTGTCATCTACTGGTGTATAGAGAACATGACAAACGAATATGTATATAATGAATAAAGTTTAGATATTTCTGAAATGATATTGAAAGAAATTTCACAAAACACTATGATCTGAATTAATTTACTAATAAGAAATTGAGAATTACACCTTGCACTTCAACCTTAACTTATGCATGCACTTTTAGATTCAAATTATAGCAACTCATATTTCGCTCTTGCTTTTATAATGTAAAGAAGTTTCAAGAACCTTCTCTATCAGAGGAATACTCTAGAATGCTTTTCAAACATATCGCAAATCTCAGTTTGTTTTAGAAGGGTAAATTAAGAAATAATCTATAAAGTTGCAAAATGATCTTGAACTCTCAAAAAAGTTCTGGAAATTTTCAGAAAGTTCATAAATTTTCAAAATGTAACAATGGTAAAAAAAAAATGCTTTAAAATATTTCCAATTATTCCAGAATTAAAATATTTTGTAATGTTTTAAGGTTCTCTTTTCCCATCCTTATTCCTTATGTAACGGTTTCAGTAAGAATGGGTAACCTCTACAGCATTTTTGCTTAGTTAATAAATAGCCCAAGATGGCTTAAACTCGGTCCAGTGCATTACGAGAAGATGTAGAGAATACGTAATGATACGTTTGAGATATTCTCAGGAAATATATAAAGTACTGGAAATTATATTATAGGAATTTATATTTGATATCATTGGATTATGGAATCATGAACATTCCGGGTTCATTTTGGTTCCAAATGTTCCAGAATTGTAACATTTTGTAATGTTTTAAGGTTCTCATCTCCCATCATTATGCATTATGTAACGGTTTCAGTAAGAATGAGTAAACTCTACAGTATTTTTGCTTAGTTAATAGATAATAAATAGCCTAATTAGTTTAAAATTGATTCAGTAGATTACGGAGAAACGCAGGTGATATTCACCGAATAGCCATTACATTATGACCACCCTGTTAATAACATGTAGGGTCACTTTTAGCCCACAGAACTGCCAGCACCCAATGAAGCATTGACTCCAGAAAGTGCTGATAGGTAGTCTGAGGTATCTAGTACCAAGCGCTCACCAACTGGTCCTGCAATTCCCTCACATTGCGAGGGGGTAGCGTGGCAGCACAAATTTGATTTTCCAGTTGGGGCCACAAATGTTCTATGGGAATTAATGTCAGGTGAATTAGGAGGCAAAGATATGACTTGAAAGTCACTGGAATGTTCATCGAACCCCCCCTGGCGATTCGACCGTTATGACATGGTGCATTATCCTATTGGTAAACACCATCGCCCGCGGGAAATACTATTGTGATGAATGGCTAAACCTGATCTGCAACGATGTTCACTTAGCTCACAGACGTCAGAAATTGTTTTATGAGGATTATGGGTCTTAATATGCTCCATGAAAACATTGACCACATCATAATATCACCGCCACTGGCTTGTCTCTGCCCAACTGTGCATCCCGTAGCTAAGGTTTCCTTTGGAAATCGGCGTATTCGCACACGTACATCGATATGATTGAGCAGAAAACGTGATTCGTTGGACCATGCAACCTTCCTCCATTCTTCTAATGTCCAATTCCTATGTTTCTTGGCCCATTGCAGACGCAACTGGCGGTGACGTGCCGTCAGTGCAGGGGCATGCATCGGCCTCCGGTCGCGTAGGTCAATACGCAGCGATGTAAGCTGCACAGTGTGTTGAGAAACACAGTCTGGGTTGCCGCTGTTATAACTAGTGGTGATATTGGCTGTTGTAGCTCTTCGGTCACGGCGAACAAGGCGTAGCAATCTCCACTCTCCTCTGAAATCAATGCGCCGTGGACGATACACCACTGATCGGCGATTTGTCGTTCCATCATCCATACACCACTTTCGATATATTCTCACAACAAATGCACATGAACAGCCCACTCAACGCGACGTTTCTGACATTGATGTTCCCAGTCGCCGAGCCATACCGATTTCAACTTTATCAAAATCTGATAAATCAGCTGCTTTCCCCATTCCTTCGATAATCGCGCTATATTTGGAAAGACAATGCATAGTCGCTTTATATACTCCAACATCAGCCGGGCACGCGCAGTGGTTTTGTTCCTGGGTGAGCCCATTGTTATAGATGGAGGATGGTCATAATGTAATGGCTCTTTGGTGTATAATGATACGTTTGTGAAATCCAAAGGAAATATATAGAATGCGTGAAATTACATTCCAGGAACTTATATTTGATATCTTTGGATTATAGAATCATGAGCATTCTGAGAAAATTTCGTTTTTTTTTACAAATCTTAGCAGCTCTAGAGACACATATCGCAATATCCTCAGTATTTTCCTCTGAAACATCGTCCACAGAAAGTTTCGAATAATTCTAGAAAAAGCAATATCAAAATTCAGTGAATCTTGCTCAGTCGACCTTTGCCTAAATGTTCCGTTTAAGTTTCCATTGTTAAAATGGAAAGAGTCTCACAATGATGGAATCCTATTTCACGTCACAATGATTGATTATGCCAAAAATCCTGACAAATTTTTTTCCACAAAATTTTAGTATTTTGTCCATTTAAATACCTAAGAATGAGTTATGGAACTTTTAAACGGACTTCATACTGACAAACCAAAAGACTTGTCAAGAAATTCGGGCAGCACTTGGATTCTCATGAAAATTATGTTCTAATCCAGCACGGCTGTTTGATGAGAAAAATCTGCTCATTCTAAAAGTTCCTATTCGAATAGAAACTTCTGTACATTCCATACATTTCTCCGAAACATATTATAGCTTAATTCGTACAGAAACCCACGAAGGTTGGTTGGTTGCTTGGGGTTTTTCGGCGCAAGAGCCATGTTTGGCCATGCTGCGCCAAGCTTATGATAGATAAACATGTTCACGGCATAATTCATTCGGAGAAATTCTCGAAGAGAGGTCACCTTGAGTATAAAAATACAATAAGATGACATTCATTGTAAAGTCTGCGCGTTATTAACATTCTTTAATGTTATTTATTGTGAAAAGATAACTTTTTCCGATCCTTCATGTATATACGATCCAGAATTTTTACATTATCTGTTATAACATTAACCATATTTAGTTTAGTGGAAATGTATAACCATTTCCTTCTGTGTGGGTATTTTTTTAAATCTCATATCACCAGTACTCACATCGGCGCAGGAACCTCGAGCCTTCCAGAGCTTGTAGCAAGCAACGGCTGGCACCATGGCGACTGAGGACAGAGCAAAGCCCCATCCCAGGGCGACAGCCCACGCAGGATAAAGGTAGTCTTGATAACGGAGGGGAGGGTTGTTGATGATGGCTGACGAAATCACTGCCTGTAAAGAAATATAAGCAGTTAACTGTTAAAAGATACTCTATAACCGTAGATTTCGATTACAGTATAAAATAACAATGGATATTCTTATATTTCTGCAAAACTTTCTATATACATCAGTATGATTTGATGGTACATGAAAATGAAGTTTGGTGGAATGTGCTATATATCTGAATAATTCACGTTACAATATTGTAGGGTGTGGTGAAATAAAGTGAAATATTAGTCAGTCCTTAAATATTTAATTTCCAGAAATTTAAATCTTGTGATGATACAACATTTCATTGTATAATTTAATGAAAAATCGTATAAAATAATTAAAATTGGCATACTAACTAATTAATCATGATATCAAATCATTCAGTTTAAATAAAAAACCTTGAAAATACATTTTTTCCTTAAATTTTTTATTTATAAGGCTAATATACTGTGAAAACTATCTCATCGTTATCATAAAAAGTCAAATTTTTGAACGAATGAAAATTGATCGTGAAAAAGCTATTCCTGAATTTTTCCTTTTCAGATATATTGAAATGAGTTAATCCTTGAGAAAGAATAAAACATATTTAAGTTATTCGAAAAGCAAGCAATGCTTAAAATATAAAATTTCATATAGCAGGAACTATTCAAGTCACGACGACACAAACTAACTTCAATTACGAGCGTAATGCAATAAACATTTATCAACAATTTTAAAGATCAGTTATCATTGAAAAATTCAAAAATAGCGATTATATATATATATATATATATATATATATATATATATATATATATATATATATATACAAAAGTATTAGAATCAAGTTAATAGGAAAAACAAAAAATCAAATAAAAATTAAACCCAAAAAATTATAAAAAATATAAAAAAAGAATCCGGCCTGAAGACTTTTTCAAGGGTCACCCTCAGGCAGGGATTCAAAGAAAGGGATTTTTTTCTGTGAGGAAATACAGACATTGTCTAATAATGATTCCTCGTGACCCGAAAATCCCCTGAAATTATGCTCAAGAGATATACCATTTTAACAGAAAGGAAATACAAAACAACAAATTAGAAGAAATTAACCACAACAAAGTAAAAATACAATAACAAAAATAACAATAAAAACAAAAAATAGCACTAAAATTAAAAACGAAAAGGCCAGTACATACCATCAACAGTCAAGGAAACTTTAAACTATCGATTGTGAAATATATTATATATATATATATATATATACACAAAGTGAGTTGAACAGTGAATCGAAATGTTGTCAAAATGTTTAGTTCTGAATTCCAAAAAAAAAAAAAAAAAAAAAAAAAAAAAAAAAAAAAAAAACATATCGAAATTCATAATTAAACATTTTGGCGACATTTCGATTTTGAATTTCGCCAACGTTTCAGGGCTTATTACTCGGATATAAAAAATCCGATGCATTTTTATGAAACTTGTGCCATTTTAAAGGATTTTAGCTGTTCTTTAAGAATATGTACTTACTTTGTGTTAGGATATACCTAAAATGTTTTAAATTTGGATTTCTCAGGATTTTGAGAAAATTAATTTATTTGTCATAACTTGAAAACGATTGGAGATGGAACAGGGTTGCTATAGTGCTTTATGATCCCCATGAGGTCTTCTATACCCTCTTTCAGTTGTCAAAATTGATCAATTCATCTTGTATATATAAAATTATTGTAGCCACTACTATTTAGGTTTTTTGGTACGTTCTTCTTCAATTTGCTTATCATTGAAGAAATCAGAATTCTCACAAGGTTTCCTTGATAAGAAACTGGTATGTTCTCAGACAGTTTTTTAAATGTAACTAGAATATCCGAAATTTTACAATTATTACAAACAAAAATTATTTTTTCTCAAAAATTGTAATTCACAAAATCGTAATCCCGGAGTAAAAAAGACCAGTAAGCACGGATTTTTGTTTAAGAATTTTCATTATTCTTTGTTTCCAAGAAATACTTCCAATATTTAAACTTTGAAACAAAATTTTGCAAAATTATAATAATAAATAAAAAAAAACTAATTAAAAACTTTTAAAGATTGCTTACATGTAGTCTGATTTGAAAATTTTCATTCCCATTTCGTTATTATTTAATATTAATTATTTATCCAAACATTTCTATGTGACTATAAAAAAATTTCGCTATTGGATATGAAACGGATTAGTCGTGAGAGATTATTTCCAAAAGAAAGTTCTTTAGCGCTTAAGTGTATCTCAAAATATGAGTATCCCTTCATTAATTTGTTTTTATTATTAAAATAGTCTCGTCTATAAAAAGCGATGCAGGTTTCACAAAATAAGGAATTGCGTTATACGGGACATTCATTCTCAGTAGAATTGAAGGAAATCCAAAAATGTTTCTAAATTCTAATTGCGCATATTATTAATAGGATGCTATTTTTTAACAGGCAGCTTCACTATTTGTATAAATACAATAGACAAAAATTTATTTTCCTGAGCTAGGAAACAAACTAATTAAAATGTTAACATTACTTTCGCTACAGGAAACTTTTCAACTCACTTTTGTTGCAAAAATTAATCGCAATGTTTCATCCATTTTTTAAAATTTACTTTACAAGGGAGAACGTTATTCTAAAGTTCACTATATTAGATAGATTTAAGAAATTGTGAGAGTATTAAAAATTTCGTAAGGTAGAAGGTTTGAATTACCTTTATTAATCTGGTTTTACAGAAACATAATATTCTTTTATCTGACAAATCGCTTTTGGATTCTGCTATACAAAGAGGTTCACCACCGTATAGTATTCTTTTTTTCTCTTTCGTAACATTTAACTCTCTATTAGTCACAATAATCGAATAGATTTAATATTATGGTATTCTCACCGCCAAGCTCATAAAATGGTCGCCAACAATTAAAATATGCCAAACCACCGATTTTTGGAGAGAAAAATATTGAACAATGTTAAAACAATGTTTTGTTTCAGAAATTTTTAGTTTTAGTTTCATAGGGTTGTAACTGAAATTTCGTAGAATGCCATACTTGGTAATTATCGCTTGAAAAAAGTTATATCTTATCATGGTGGTTATATAAAAGATGTTCTAAATTAATGCAAGATTTGAATTTGCTAACATTCGTGCAATAAAGTATAGGCAACCCTATTAAAAAAACTTTTAAGAACTGATACTTTAGGATTAGTAAAAATGGAGCTTTACACGAAAGAACAACGTGTTAATGCAAGAATTAAATGAAAACACACAGTTTTCCCCCTTTAAATTATTATACTTTTATTGAATCGGGTTATATATGGAATAACACATAGGCAAATGGCCTCCCCGGCTATACTGGCACATACAAACTCTTTGGTCGAATTTTTCATGACCATTTTGCATAAATGTGGCTGAATTTCTTTAATGCAGAGTTGAATTTCCTCCTTTAATGCACGCGTGCTTGTGGGCTTGTTGACATAGACCTTTGACATCAAATAACCTCATAAAAAGAAATCCAGTGGTGTCAAATCCCACGATCTAGAGGGCCAATTATCAAATTTCCGAATTGTGCCACTAGACTTTCATTATTTTTGAAATATTTTTCAACAATGAAAACACGTTGTTCTATCGTGTAATATTCCATTTTTACTAACCTTAAACTATCAGCTGCCAAATGATTTTTTTAAAAACAAGGTTGCCTACTGTACGAATGGTCGCAAATTCATATCTGGCGTTAATTTTAAGACACAATTTAGTAAATATTGCTAGTGATAATATTTATGTCATTATTTCATTATTCAAGTTACTAATTGACATTGTATTAATTGTATTAAGTTACTAATTGACTTGCTTTCCTGAAACCATTTCTTCAAAATATTAGCAATTCTTTTTATCAGTGATCAAAATACGAAATGTTAAACAGATAAAAAAAAGTTAAAACTAGTATTGTTAATGTTCCAATCTACCTTTCCGAATTTTTATTAACTATTATTTATTACAAATTATTTAGTGAGAAACAAGTCATGTCTCAAGGTTGTAACTGCCTAAGCAAATTGATTAACTACTGGAAAAAACCATGCAAATGAGATCCAGATCTTACAAGAGGCTCGGCCTACTAGCGGTTAACTATGATGTTCTGCAATCATTTCTGAACAACTATTTAAATATTGGAACTACAACGCATAATTTCTGGCATTTATTTTGAGATTGTCAAGATAACTTGACACATATTAAATCATATTTATTTTTTGCAGCATAACCTTCGAATTGTTAGCCTAGATTTTATGCATATATTATATTTGATTTTTTTCTCATGAAAATTAGTGGGCGAGCCCAAAATTATTCTTACAAATATTTTATCCTAAACATTATTATTTTCTCTTTAGCTTCAACGAGTTAGATGCATCTAACTCGTTGTGTTAAAATAGCAAAAAATGGTTTAAAGAGTAATTTGGGGTTACACACAAATAAGAAAAGTTAATATTGCTAGTCATACAATAAGAGAAACAAATTTCCACGTTTATTTGAAGCTTAACGGACATGAGCGGGGGTTTTGATTTTTTTTTAACCTTAAATGTCTTCTAAAGGTGGGTTTACACTCAGCAGTTTATAAGATTCCAGTAAGTCTCGCATGGGCAAAATGCATTTATTTCATTTTTTAAAAGCCAGTTGTAATGAAAGAGACAATAAGAAATACCATGACCCAAATACAATTTATACTTCATATGCCTTTGATGATACCATTTGGCGAAATGATTGCAATATTTTCTGAGTCCCCTGTGTGGTTGGTATACATAGAGTTAGTAAATTCTTTTATTTGATTATATTTAGCTTTTAATAATAAAAACATATTTGAAAAAAAATAAAATGTGTAATACCAAATGTCGGTAAATAAACGATGATATATACATTTTGAACAAATATAGTTGACGAGACAGAGCATTTTGTGTCGAAGTTAAAATATTAATGACAAACAATATGAGAGGAAATCGTGTGAAATAATAAAAGATATTTCATAAAATTGTTCACATACATGTAATTTTTAAATGTTCACGTACATGTTTCGGAAAAATATAAAATGTGGCTTCCATCGAAGAACAGAATCAAGTGAGACAAAATTTTTGACCAGTGGCATGCATGTTGGAAACAAATAAAATGTGGTTTCCATTAAAGAACAAAATCAAAATGAGATAAGATTTTTGACCAGTGGCATGCATGTTCTAAAAGAATAAAATATGGTTTCCATCGGAGAACAAAATCAAGATGATATAAAAATTTTGACCAGTGGCATGCATGTTGGAAACAAATAAAATGTGGTTTCCATTAAAGAACAAAATCAAAATGAGATAAGATTTTTGACCAGTGGCATGCATGTTCTAAAAGAATAAAATATGGTTTCCATCGGAGAACAAAATCAAAATGATATAAAAATTTTTGACCAGTGGCATGCATGTTGGAAACGAATAAAATGTGGTTTCCATTAAAGAACAAAATCAAAATGAGATAAGATTTTTGACCAGTGGCATGCATGTTCTAAAAGAATAAAATATGGTTTCCATCGGAGAACAAAATCAAAATGATATAAAAATTTTGACCAGTGGCATGCATGTTGGAAACAAATAAAATGTGGTTCCCATCAAGGAACAGAATCAAAATGAAATAACATATTTGAACAATAGCATACATGTTGGAAAAGTATAAAATGTGGTTTCTATCGAAGAACAGAATCAAAATGAGATAAAATTTTTGATTAGTGGCATACATGTTGGAAAAGTATAAAATGCAGTTTTTATCTAAGAATAGACTGGAAATGAAATAATTTTTTTTGACCTTTGGCATTCATGTTGGAAAAGTATAAAATGTGATTTCCATCTAAGAACAGAATCAAAAGGAAATAACATATTTGACTAGTGGCATGAATGTTGGAAAAGTATAAAATGTGGTCCCCATCGAAGAACAGAATTAAAATGAGATAAAAAATTTTCTCAGTTGCATACATGTTGTGATTTCAAAAAAAAAAAAAAAAGTTACAAAACGTGATTTCCATCGGAGAACAGAATCAAAATGAAATGAAATTTTTAACCAGTGGCATTATGTTGGGAAAGTATTAAACGGGGTTCCTTCTAAGAATCAAAACGAATTAATATTTTTGACCAGTGGCCTGAATGCTGGAAAAGTATAAAACGTGGTATCCATCAAAGAACAGAATCAGAATGTAAAAGACCCTTTAGCAAGAATTTTATTCAATTGTACAGAAAAGGCATAAAAGCTAACGTATCAATGATAAATGCCCGGGTAGAAAATAGACAATAAATATGGGAGTGTAAAATCTATAAACATGAAACACTAATCAATGGTACGCATGTTGGAAAACGATAAAAGTAATATTTGCAAACAGCATATATTGATAGTAATATTTGCAATTAAAAAAAATGAGTGTTTTTGCCATGGCTTTTATCTTTGCAGCAGCGATATCCACCTCACTAATTACCGGATAATTACTATTTAGATTTTATTCATTCACCGCGAAAAGCACCGCCTAATCGGTTCGAATTAGATTAATAGGAGCTCAACCATGCGCTTCATAACAAGTTTATAAAGGGTGGGGAGACACTTTCACGAGATGATTGGTATTCAAAGCAGGCGTGAAGAACATTTCGACATAGAATTCCAGTTTAAATAGTTTTGCATTATTTTTTGTAACTGTCTGCGATCGATGCACGAGTCGTGCATGGAATATCAATACTGTTTGAGTTGGTCGTAATAGTTTAAATGTTCTCGTTGATTTCATTAAAGCGGAGGTATATATTTGAAGAAAATAACATTTGTTTACTGAAATGTATACTATTATGTGGGTTTCTATCATGTAAAATATTTGCAAATATGTCACTTGAGGTTTTACAAGTAAAATATTTAGAAAGAAAAGATTTTTTCTTCTAAAAGATTTCTAGATTTTTATAATAGAATCAGCACGTATTTCATTACGACGCACTGGAATATATTCAAACAAGTTTATCATGTTTTTAAACCATCAGTTATTTAAAATATGTGACCAAATTTGGCATGAATTTTTGAAAAGCATTAAAAAACGGTTATATTTTTGAATATTTGTATAAAAAGACTTTAAAAGCATTTATGAAATCAAAATATACCAGTTAAATGGCAAACATTTAAAAAATGGAAGAAAGAGCTTTTCTTTGGCTAAAAAGAGGTATAAAGCAAAAATTTTCTAGATTAGGTGTTTATCAAGATTATTGTTTATAATGTTGCAGATAGCTTAAAACTGTAAAGTTCTTGAGCAAAAATATGACGTATTTCTTTAAATATTAGGGTTCGATTGATAAAAAACACAAAATGTTCAATTTTTTTTTCACATTTTGAAGAATTAAAATAAATCTAAAATAGTTTTAAAGAAATAGATTACTTATTCTTTGGTTCTGGAACTACAAAACACTTTGAGAAATTATTAAATCTTATTTGAACAAAAATTATGCATTAGATTTTAATTTACGAGGTTCATTGTAAAAAAAAAATCTATCAAAGATTAGAATTTCAGAAAATAGCATCTAAAAATATCAAATAACATTAAAATATGTATGCAAATGTAAATATAGAAATCATTGTATCTTTCCACAAAAATAAAATTAGAAACAATATTCTAACGGTTTTATAAAAATCTTGTTCAAACATTAAGAAGATTAAATAAAAAAATCCATACTTTCGTAAAAAAAAGAAAAAAAAAAAATTGGTGTTTCAACGTAAGAGAAAAAAAGATGTATCGATTTGGTAAATGCAAAAACAGCAATTACGCGAATTTTCATGGAAATCGTTTGCCCTAAAAATAAGTTTTCCTTAAAAAATTTAAATTAATGTTAAATCTAAAACTTTAGGAAAAAATACTTTATATGTTTAGATTAAAATATCTAATAATTATAAAATTTAGTTAAGAAAAAAATTAAGATATTCGAAGCTCCAATCCGAAGGCATCATATATATAATGATACTATCTTAGGGCCTTTTGAGATATGTATCTTTATTTTATTTTTAAATTTTGCTTTTTATTTAGTAGCAACGGTACCGTGCACATACAAAAAATGTTTTTAATATCTTAGAAAATGATTTTAACATATTGTTAGAAAGGTAGGTTTAATCGTTCGTGGATGGATTGATATAATAGAAAAAATTATTCATTTTCAAATATTTTAATTTTTTTAGAACCATTCATATTTTTAATTAACTTTTCGCTAAGCTAAAATTATACATAAAATATTCGCAATTAAAATTAATAAAAAAATGCATGAAATTTTTAAAAAAATCAACAACTTGCAGCTATTGTTTTATGAAAACCAAAATGTGTTTTTGATATGTTTCACTATGTGCGCTGGAGATATGTACCGCGCACGTCGAAATGCCACAAAATTGCTACCGATGTGTTGCACATGTCGACAAACAATTATCACAGAATCAAAAATAATGTTTTCGCGATTCGTCAACTGAGATTGTTTGCTGGAGTAAAATTTAAATAAACACAGTTTTCGATAGAAAATTAATTTTTTTAGAAGATTATATATATATATATATATATATATATATATATATATATATATATATATATATATATATATATATATATATATATATATATATATATATATATATATGCATTTCAATTTTCTGTAAGCTGTCGGATACTTTGTGTGGCCTCGCTGCAAGTTACATTGAACTGTTATGGCACGCACATTTGTGAATCTTTTATCAGCGGTTACATGATTTTATATCAATCTATTGTGAAGGCATTTGACAAAAATTAAGTCTTTTTGGAAGTTTTAAGTGTTTTAGAAGAATATTACGAGCTTAAATTCAAAAATAATAGACGCTAAACCTGTAATAATTGTCGCACTCCAGTTTCGCGACTTATCATTAGGAATAATTCGATTGTTCTCAAGGTATCGAGTCGATTGGACTTGACCTTTTCTGGCCATAGTCGAAGCAAAAGTCAGCGATGAAGTATTTCTAAGGTCAACTTTAATACACGAAACGAGGTTAAAGTTAAGAGAAATCAAAATCAAAATTACCGACCTGATTCCGAGGCTTCCCATTTTAGATCAATGGTTATTAAGTTCTAGTAACTGTTTTTTTTTTTTTTTTCGTTTGCATCTGCTTATCATATCGGTTATGCGTTCGATAATTACTATTGCAATACCAAAATTAATCAGGTCGATTCAGAAAAATACAATTATTACTCCTTTAATAGAAGAATGAACATTGCATTAAGTGGAAATCAAAGACAGAAAGAATCTTATACTTGTAAAAAGTTTATATCTGTAATTAATTTTTTCAAACTTCAACTCCGTTTGAATTGCACAAATTATCATTAAATATCATTAAATTTGAATATCAATAAAATTAATAAGTGATATTCAAATTTTTTACAAATGAAGAAAGAATTTCACAAATGATTCTGAAATTTACAAATTCCTTATCAGGAAAGGAAAAAATTTAGGTCTCGAAAAAGGACGAATGTCGTTGTCTAATTTTATTATGATTAGAAAACTGCATGACAGGAAAAAAATAAGAATATACAAATCACAGCTGCTATCGATCCTGAAATGCATTAACGAATACTTTACTACACGGTATAGAATACAATATTCAGCATGGTATAGAATACAATAAAGAATACTATTTATTCTATGGTTATTAAAGTTTTTTTGCTTGATCTGATAGAAAAATAGCAATTAACAGAAATTCGTATAGAAAGAAGTTTCTAACAGAAACGAGAAAATGAATAGAGATATGAGCAAATCCGAAGGGAAAAAAACTGAATAAACAAAAGAAAGTATGACAATGAACAATGTTAATCGGAATTTTCTTTAAATGTTTCTTTATTACCTCTTAAAATATAACCAGTGGAAGTGGTTTTCACGAAATTTTTTCGTATACTCCCCCATACATTTTTTTTTATTCTCTACCCCCGCATAAAATTGTGCACCTTGGATAAGGCCACGAATATCTTGCATAGCATTGGTAAACGATATTTACGAAATATACATGCATGTTTAACGTGAATATTGCACTTTTACCTGAATCTATCATAAGAATATGTATTTTGGACGCCTTTTTGTCGATCAATTGACTTCAAAATTTGGTACAGAATACAGTAGCTGTCACAAGATAACATATCGAATTTCATTGATTTAAGTCATTGAGTAAATAAATTACGTTAAAGAATAATGATGCTCAGAAATGTTTTCAATTTAAATTATCTGATTTCTGTGGAAGATTTTTTTTCCTACAAACTCTGATGAACCATAAATGAAAACAAAATGAATTTAATACCGAAAATTATTCACAAGCATGCTTACTTTTTGATGCAGTCACCATAAATATTCAGGCATTTGTTATATCGGAGGAACATATTTCCGATCCCCATTTCGAATAACATTTCCGCCAGTAATGTGAGCGAGCCTTAACGCTTCTTTGAATCTCCTCATTAGTCGGGATATTATTTGATCCTTCTTTAAAAGAAAGTAAACGAAGCAGAAATGTCTAAACATTTACCCTCCAAAGTCAAACTTTTGGATGGCTATGAAGATATATCGGTGGCCGAAATTCCCAATCCTCTCATCAAAAAATGCTGCCACCAATGATGTGAAATGGGAAAATACGGCTACGAAGATTTTGGCATTTGCCATATCAGTAGATAAGGTTCTCGATTCTCCATTCAACGAACGTTGCAGCTAATTATGTGAGATAGGAAACATGGCCATGAAGGTTCTGGCATTTGCCATATCAGTAGATAAGGTTCTCAATTCACCATTCAACGAATGTTGCAGCTAATTATGTGAGATAGGAAACATGGCCATGAAGGTTCTGGCATTTGCCATATCAGTAGATAAGGTTCTCGATTCTCCATTCAACGAACGTTGCAGCTAATTATGTGAGATAGGAAACATGGTCATGGAGGTTCTGGCATTTGTGATATCAGTAGATAAGCTTCTCGATTCTCCATTCAACAAACGTTGCAGTTAATTATGTGAGATAGGAAACATGATCATGAAGGTTCTGAAATTTGCCATATCGATGCACCAGATATCTGATCCCTTCTTTAAAGATTGTTGCTGCAAATGATGTGAAATGGATGACTTACCTATGAATCTTATTAGTTTGAAAGATTTGGATTTCTAGTCTTTTTTCAGTTTAGAAAAGAGATGAAAATCGTTTACCTCTAAACCACGTTCTCTCTGAAAGGGATAAAGACCCAAGTCTATTGCAACAGAAGATCTTATTCAACGAATTAATAAATTGTTTCGGAAGAAACGGAGGATGCTAGAATCCCGGTGAATAAATTGGCAAACCAGAAAGCCAAAATTGCGTCTTAGAAGAGTAAACATTTTTACGTTTCTGTTCCATATTCTTTCTTCCCTGATTAATTAGGGGTTTCAGTGGAAGGTTAAGGTTCATGTCATATTTTTGGCCGAATGTTCTTCAAAGTGAGGATTGAAAATTTGTTTCACCAATATGATAAATGTCCGAATCATCATGGACAGTGCAAAAATGCCTGATTGAGCTGCAGATGTGACTGCTTTCAAAATCGGCCGAAAGGAACATTCAACAGTGCGCATAAACGGATCCTGATAAAAACTTAAATAATTTCAATAATTTCCTATAAAAACGAATTAAAGTAAGTTCTTTTTAAAAAATGTCGTATAATGCCAGTCTTATTTTATATATAGCCATCATCTTATTTCTATTGAGGGTCTTTTTTTCCTTCAAGTTCGAATGGACCATAAAAAAAAGAAAAACAGTAGAGTACAAAATAAATTTAGTACTGATAATTATGTACAAATATGAATATATATATAGTCACCCTGAAGCATTTGTTATATCGAAAGATAAAATTTTCGATCCTTACGTCAAATAACATTACCACAAGTTATGTGAGATCCTTAACGCTTCTTTGAAGCTCCTAATTAATCGGGAAGTTCTTTGATCTTTCCTGTGTGACTTTCTCATTGTAAAAGTTATATTTGGATATCTTGTTTCCATATTCTCTTTATATTAAGAAGAACACTGTAACAAACATATAATTCGTATAAACTAATTTATCAAGCTGCTAATTTGAGATCTTTTTTTCCAAGTAAAAATTCTGAAATGCGCATCTGGAAAAACACTGTTCATCTAAATTCGTGTACAAGACGCCAATGTTTCTAACTTAATTTTTGCATTCCCGTCTAATTGGCGTGGCTTCTAAATCGTAGCATTTCACTCTCTATCCCCATAACCTACGTCTGTCGTCTCATTAAGAGTTCTTCGGTTTCTGGCGACTTCGCAAACAATGCCAGAGGTGCGAAGAGACTTCACATTTCCTGAGAATCGAAACGGTTTCAGCTTCTCTGACCTTCAGTTCTACTAGCGGCTCGGCCACACTTAACTTAATGAACACTTTTTCGATGTCGTATTTCAGAAAAACGGTGGCATCAATGACATGATGAATCTTTTTCCGGAATCGAGCCGACTTCCCAGTGGAAATAAATTATTCGCTCCGTGTTTTCTTTTCAAGGTTCAGATTTCAACTAGTGTTTTTGTTAAAGAGAACTGAAGTGGTTGTTGTGATTGTGATTTGATCTTTATCTCTGAGTGCTGTTTATTTATCATTTCTAAGTAATCAAGAAAGATCTAATATTTGCGAATCTTAAATACTTAGAAAGATAATGAATTTTTAAGAAGATTTGAATTGAAAAATTCATTTTTCAGCTTAAAGAATATCGCAATTTTTTTTCTTTGTCAGTAGCAGAGTAGATTGTTTTTAATTGGCGTTAATAATTTGCAGCTATTTAAAAATTATTCAGTGACGAAATATAATATCTTATCTGTGAAGATAAGTTTATCTTTCTTGTCGTTTTATTATCGCGACAGATTTCATTCTTTACAGAAATGACAGATAAAATATAAAGTGTCAAGAGAACTAAAGAAATCTTACAATTTTCTTGAAACAGAAAATGAAAAAGTATAAATTATTCTGTTTTATGTTAATAAAGAAACAGAATAATTTTTACCTTCTCATTTTCAAAAAAAATAAAAAGCGCGTCAAAAATTCATCCCTAAATTCGGGGGAAAAAAAGAAGAAGAAGAAAAAAAAAAAACACCCCCATTTACCCAACAAGTTATAGGCATGGCATTTTTTACGTGGCCTTTTCAACAAATTCGCAGAAAATTCTATCAAAATGTGGATAAATTCGTTTTTGAGCTTCTGTAATCCGTCCAAATCTATGCGAAAAGGATACGTCAAAAACGCGAATATATAGATGGATAAAGTTAAGCATTCATATTTATTATTAGAATTTTCCAATCTAGTTCGTAGCATTGATATTCCATATCGAAACAACACAAGAACTGTTTTAAGACGGAGCAAACCGTGGTCTGATAACGAGGTCGACATATGAGTTGGCCTCCATTTCTGCATTTCCACTCTATTCTTAAACATTCTGGAGACCTTACCACCAGGTAACTGAAGTTCTATCAGAATTGTAGATATGTATCAAATTTTGGACACAAGAAGTCAAAGGGTTAATTATGTTAATTATTGTTACAGAATTGGGTTGTATATTTTTGAATATGTAAACGTAATAATTCTAAAACGCAATAACTTAGATAAGTAAAATTTGGTATATGTTTTTGTTATCTGTGGATACGTTTCAAATTTTTGATTCAATCGCTGGCTGGAATTGTAATTATAGAAACAGAACAAATATTCCATTTTGAATGACAAAGATCTCTAAATATGAGAAAATCAAAACCCATAGCAGAACTACTTAAATGCGCAAGATTTTGAGTTCTCCGAAGAGCTGCCTTATTATCCCATTCCAATTTTGAAAAATCATTCTTCTGTGAAGAATCTTCATTATAATGCAAAAAATTCTTTTCAGCAATGCAAGAAATGTCACCAACCTTATATATCTAAAATCTAAGAGACATCTAAATATGAGAAAATCAACACTCATATCATAGCACTTTAAGGTGTATGTACACACTTGAAACTTCGAAAATCCTTCAAAATATCGAATATTTTTTTTATTGCTTAATAATGTTCTCTGATCCTTTAGCTTTCAAACGATACCAAGATGTTGTCAATATTCGGAATATTTCTCGAGTTATAATTATTTTTCTTGAGGTGCTTTCATTAAAAACTCCAGTTACGGTTTTTTTTAAACTCATTTTATGAAGAATGATATTTTCCCACTATGTTGATTCATTCAAACACCCATAACTCAACAAAAAATTAACCAAATATAATTATTTATATATCAAAATAAACTGTATGATATAGCGGATGTTTTGTGTCTCAATAAAAGTTATATTTATAGAAATAAATTTTTAATAGCTATTTAAAAGTTAAAATTACGGAAAAAATCTCGCTTATTCTATTCATCGTTAATGAAAAAAATGTTAAAAAAAACTATATATTTTTATAACTTTATTGAGGCAGACAACATGAAGACTAATATTAGGCATAAATTCCAACTAGAATTGTGTATCTGTACAAATTAGAATTTAAGATATCATGTTTCAAAAATATGCCTATTAGCTCATTAAATATTATTTAATTAGTTAATAATTAGTGTAATATGTTTTTTTCTCACTGAAATGAGTTTAAACATATATTAATGACCTATTGTGAAAAAACTGGATTTTTAAAGTTAAAATTTAAAAAAAATCTTCTTTAACCCTTCTTTGCATGATTTTTTTTAAAAATAAGTCAGGGTGATATAAATCATGCTCTAGATTAAAGGAAATTTTTTTAATAAATCCTAGTATAAATATACGATATAAAATAATTAAAAATCAATATGATGGAAATATCCATCATTATGTAAATCTACATGTACAAAATCTTCACTGTCCCTTTTTTCTAAATTTCTCTACTCATTATCATTTTCATTAGTAAACAAATCTTAATTCAGATATAAAAAATATTCAAGAAATCGCACGTTTCTTCCAACCGCAACAAACAGAGGAATGACGTTCAAACCAGCTATAATGATTGTGACATTTGATTTTTTTTACAGATATGTTCTTTATTACGTAATAGTCATGAAAAAAGTTGCCAGCAACAACCAATTTACAGTATACCTGCTTTGAATACAACTTTTTATTCACTAAATATTAGAATGGAAATTTGCATCATCATGCAAAGAAGGGTTAAATACGAGAAGATTTCGATTTCTGGCTTATTCCATTCAAATTTCAAAAAATCACCATAAGGAATCTTTGTTTATTTACAAAACTCTTTTCAGCAACACAAGAACTGTCATCAACATCAAGAAAATAAAATATTCTTGCGTTAATCGTAATTTCGTATGTGTGTTCTGAATAATGTGCTTCTTTCTTGTCAGTAGAATACGAAATAAATTAGGCATGCTGAAATCCGAGAACTACCAAAATATCTTCGGCCGCACTTATATGCCCAATTAAAAATGGTAAACTTCCCTGTTGTCTGATAACACTCATTGTCGCTGCTTAACCAAAACTAATTCTAGCGTCACGGAACATCGTAAACCAACTACATAACCAGCTCCATTGTTTACATCATATAAAGCTTAAATTAGGAAAGAATAGTTTTACAAGAATGTCATCCATTAGTAGAAGAAATATGTGAAGATTTTACAAGAAAGTTGGACTATTTTTTAAAGTTGCTGCCCAAACAGAAAGATGAATTTAAGGTTTCTCTTCCTCAAATACTACTACGAAATAATTTTACCTCACTATAGTATTTTACTCGGCTACTTCACAGAAATTTTACACAGTTTCTGGCTACAAAGCGACGCAAAACGAGTGTGAAAACCGAAATAAAATGATGACGGTAAATTTCCAAGACGTGAACACCGAAAGAAACAATGGGAATAATTTAGAGACGCAAATTATTTTCACCCAGTAAAGCATCCTGACAAAGACATAAAAGAAGATTCTTGGAAATGCTAAATTTTATGTCGCTTTGTGTTAAAAATATCTCCCGCTACCTTTGTAACTGAACATCAGATTACGGTAGGTAATGTGAACAAAAATTTCAGTGTATTTATTTATGCTTATCTTTGTGCAGTAGAACGATAGCAGAAAAAAAAATATTTTTATGATTTATTTCAAGTTGAACTTTGGAATCATTAATTTCTCTTGACATTTATTTAGCAGATTAGAGAAGTTTAGTTCAGTTATGTTAACATCCAGCCTGAAAGTAACATTTAGGCTATTTTGAAATGGAACCTCATAATATTATGACAAGGATTACATAATATTGTCAGAAAACTAAGGACGATAATTGAGCTGGTACCTCCTCTGCAAACTTTCGCACCACACCAGCTGGAGGACATTTGATCTACAACGTCATATATAGCGTGAACTAAGCCCAAAGAAACGATGGATCTTTAGTAGAATCAGGTTTCGAACTTGCAGCCTTTCGGCTCCCAAATCAAGACCTTGCCATTAGATCACAGTGGCACACACAGGCATGTTTAGAGAACATGAAGATGTTTAGTATGTTAGTTAGAGAATCCTATGTTAGTAAGTCCTATGTTATTCATCCTATGTTAGAAATATAGAATGTTTAGAGAACATGATTCGGGAGGAGGAATTTTATGGGTTCATTCCTGGTTTGCCTGATTTTGTTCCTGAGGGCATTGCTTAAAAATTGTTAGTATACTATTCTCTTTAGGAATAAATTCCCAAAGCACACTCTGGTTTCTCTTGGTTTTCCTCCATGTGAAACACAAATGTGACCCAGTTTCCCCTGTTAATCCTATAGGGAGGTTCATGACGTATCTTTTATTCATAGGCTTGGTTGTACTAAAGTCCTTTTGACTAATAGAAATATATATTTTTTCTTTATTACGTGTCCTTGACTTATGGGTTTAGTAGTTCCAAAGGTCACTCTGATTAACAGCAGGTGTCACATTTTCTATTTATATTGGAGGCTTAGATCTCTTATAACAGGGGCTATAAGATCACTCTGGCCAACCGAATATGCTACTATTCTCCTTTATCAGAAATTTTTGGCTCATGGGTTTGGTTATTCCAAGGTTACTCTGCTTAGCAGAAGATGCCACTATTCCAATTTATATTGACGATTTAGATCGCCTGTAATAGGGGCTCTAAAATCACTCTGTCCAACAGAATGTGGAACTACTCTTCTTTATCAACAATTTTTGCCTCATGGTGAGTTGTTTTAGTTTTTAAAGAGAAGTGTGGTGCTCTGACTATCAGAAGATGCCACATTTCTCTTTATAATGAATTCTTATGGGCATGCTCATGGGTTTTTTATGAGCTCTTACGGGCATACTCATGGGTTTCATTACTCCAAGGTCATTCTTACAACGAAGATGTTTTAATTCCCTTTATGTATCATGAATCCTTACTCATGGGCTCGACTCATTATGTTGGACGAAATAAAAAGGGAATCTCAACTTAATGAAATCTGATATACTACTAATTTATCATATAAATCGTGTTATTGTTTAATCGGAATTTCATTTAACGAAAAGGATAAAAAAACAAGTATAAAATTATGTAATTTCAACATGTAGATATTGCGATTACGTAAAATAGAATAACTTTTACACAATAGTCACTGATCACGCACACGCACAAGAAAGTGTACTCACTATTAGGAAGATCGGGCTAATGAACTTCCAACACAGTCTCCAGAAGATCCCCGGTTTATGACCAATCATCTCTTCAATGTCCTCACTGAAACGTCCTATACCTAAAGGAGAGGAGGATTACGTATCACGATGTGACATTTAAAAATAAAATCATCAATATGAATGAATTAATTGAAATGCAAGACAACCAATGAGAAAAAACTATTATTAAACTTATTATTTTAGAGCATATAAATTGCAATTCTTTTGTATACATAATTTTTAAAAAAAAGTGTCATTAAAAATAATTTGGTGAGTTGTATTTGACAAATACAAGTAAAATAACGTCTGATTACACCACTGTAGTATTTAATTTTTTGATAGAATTCTAATGTTAGGTTTTTCAATAAAAAGAGTCTTGTCAATAGTGGCGAATTTATGAAAAATTGTTAAAGGGAGAATGAATTAATTAATTATATAGACAAACAAAGGATTAATTAATTATGCAGACTGGATGATCGATTAATGAACTATTCTATTTAAAGACGATATTCATCACTCAAATCTTTCATTAACAGGTAATCTATTTATCACAACTTTTGAAGAAATTTAATTAATTATTCTCTCAATTCAAAACTAATTAAATCAACATACGAGTTCTTATTATATTTGCTTATATGCCATAACAATAATACATCTTTTTGATGATTTCTGCGCAGAACGCAATTCTTGACACTCATCCCTTTTAATACCTTACAATATTAACAAACTTTTATAAAAAGGTTCTTAGAAACAAAAAAGCTCAGATAACAAAAAACAAATACGCAGCATAGAAAAAAAGATCACATGCATTTGCCAGCATTTCCTCCAGAAATCTTTCATAAATGTATAAACGATCGTTTTTTAGTTTTAATTTTTATCATTTCTTTTTCCCGATATCCTTTCCGATTCGTTCTCCTGGCCAGTCCGTTGCTTCTCCAAGTAGCCATTTGATTTCCGTCTATCATTCTTGTAGTTCCACTTTTAATTGTACTGATATTATGAACATCTTTGATTCTTCGCTCTTGTTCGGTTCTTGCAAATTTCATTGGTTGCCAGAATGAAAAAATATTCTTCTAAAGCGCTCTTAATAATATACAAAAAGCATGCTAATTAAATAAAAGTTTTTTTCCTAATTTTGTATATCATCCAAATTTGACCGACGTTGCAATCGAAACGTTGATAATAGCATAATATGGTCACCATAAGGGCAGTTCCAAAGATTCCCAGCCCCTCCTCTCATCACCTAACATTTGTTTGACTTTTCTAGTACGGCAATAACTTGAATTTTCAAAACTTCGTGGATAAAGCAATATTCAAGCTTCCATCTCAACTGTTTCAGTAATCTGCAGAGCTCAAAGCTAGTATCGGTTATCATTATAAAAAGAGAAAGTTCAATACGATTACTAAGTAATTCTCTACGTAATCTAAATCTAGACCTAACTACGTAGTACTCTACCTAGATCTGTACTTCACATTTTGGTCACTCAGTATAAAGTATGTCGAGACACTTACCGTACAGCCATGCTACTCCTATGGCCTCCAGTAGAGCAGAGAAGAGAAGGGAGATACTGGCAGCATAACTGTCGAACCAGTGCATGGTGTAACCACCTCCCTGGAAAAATAAATTTCTTTTTTAGTGAACTAATATAACATAATTCACAGCATCACAAATTCAGGCCATGATAAAAATTAACGTTTCGATGAAAATGATCATGAAATTTAGATAAGTCATACTCAATAGACAGTATGGATTCAATTCTGACATATTCTCATACTTACGTAATTACGTTTACGTTTCGTTATACATTACGTTTCGCGTTCAGTTTTGTAGTGAAGGGAAGGGAAAAATACTGAGTGTGAATTGTTTTATTTTTTTCTTTTAAATGATTATGTTTGAATTTGTTAAGGTAAATAATTATGCATACTAACTGCATTCCAAATTTCATTCATCTAGCATATTCTGCTTTTGAATAACAGACCTCATATATGCATGGATGCTTTACATGGAATTCAAATTTAGACACAGTTCAATTCAAATTTAGACACAGATCCAGCATATGGATGTAAAGATCGTATACTAATTTAACATTGTTTTTTAGTTATCATATTCACTTACATACGAGCAGACATATCGACAAACAATCAACACCTTCACAGATTTAGTGCGAAAATTAATATAGATATAAGATTTTAACAATAAATATGACTAATTCCTTCAAACCGAATGCGTTTCTGGATTATTGAGTTCACATGCTCTTGGACGAACAGACAGACAAATTTCTAAATGATATATGTGTTCAAAATTTGATTGAAGCCTTCAATTTTGATTCAAAGACTGCGTGCCAGATTTCAATTATCTAGCTTGTTTCAATTTTAAGTTATTACGCCCCAAGAGAGATTGACGTAATTCTAAATTTTTTTTTTTCAGTTTCAAGAAAATCTAAAATATAAAAAAAATATCAAAATTTTGATCAAAATCAATTTTTTTTTTATGTTTACTAAACTTTATACATTTCGAAACGAGAAAGTAATAAATAAATAAATAAAAATACAAGTCATAAATTTCATTTCTGCCAAATGACAATTATTGCAACATAATTTCATAACTATGTATCCCATAAGACATTAATTCATATTTATTTAACTACTAAATTCTACATGACATTCCTTAAATCCCGTCTAAAATTTCTCCCATCTGGAATTCCAACGATGTTAAATTTAAATGCCATAATATTAAATCACCTTCAGTCATACCATCAATTCCTGTCGAAATTCCGAACGACGAAATTCGAATTGTTCCGTCAATCGATTGAGTTGCAGTCGCAGTGAAAACTGCCACATAATAAAGCGAGAAAACGTTCTCGAGATCCGAGCGGAAGATAAAAGCCCCTCGTCCCGAACCCCGGCAGATTCTCGAGATCACGTCCCTCTTTTAGTGGAGGAGACAAACGATTCAATTAGAGTAGCGATGGGGGATTTCTGCTTCATATAAAAGACGAAATCGAGTGCACTTTATTTTTCCGATGTAGTTTTTATTTAGGTTTATTAGCATCCGAGAAAACTGCATCCTTTGGATTCGATTCCGCAGTTTTGTGTTGCAAATCTTGTCTATGGATTTCTGCAATGATGCTGTCGAGATATTTATGGATATAGGATAAACAAATAAACAGAGTTTTGTCTTGTGAAACAGACTCAATTTGACCAATTTTTTTTTCTTTTCTTTCTTTATTTCACATTTCCAAAAAATACACACACACACAAATACTGAAATAGTAAAAAAAGCCATGCAGTTTTTTTTTACGATTCTTAACATCCATTTTAGACTTCTCCGAGTACGAGAAATACGTTTGGAATTATTCGAAGGAAAGTAAAAAAGTAAAAGAACTTTTGCAATTTCATTTTCTAGGATTTGGTAACGCTGCTAGTATTCATCGCTGAATTAATGCAGTCGACAATGCTTCTATACAACACAGCGTTAGTCGTTGGAGTGCAGCAGACTGTTAAATATAGCAGCTTCATGGTCGATCTGATTCGCATTTTGTAAGTAGAGTAGGGCTGTGAGCATGGTTTGAAAACCTCCATCATCACTAAAAGTTAATAAATTTAAACGTCATCCATCAGCCTGTAAAATTATACTAACATTATTCTGGGACATGGAAGGTGCAGTGGCCGTTCATTTCAAACCAAGAGGCGGAACTGTGAACAATGGGAACTATTATGATAAATTAAAAGCTGCTATCAGATGCAAATATCCTAAAAACTGCGGAAAGGTGACATCCTGCAGCAAGATAACGTTAGGCCAAATTATTTCCAATTACGGCCGAAAGAATAAAGGAGTTTGAATTCGAAGTACGTGAAAACCTGCCATATAGTCCAGATCTGGCTCCAAGCAACTTTTATATGTTTGTACCATTGAAGAAAGAGCCAGGGAGAATAAGATTTGCAGTCGATGAAGTCGTTGATGTGGTGAAAAATTGGTTACAGATACAACCGAAAAACTTTTTTTTCCGACACAATAAAGAAACTTGTGAAACATTGGGAAAAATGAGTTGAAGTCTAGGTTGGTTATGTAGAAAAATAATGTGCGTTTTAATTTTCTAACATTAGAATAAACGCATCTTTTCTCAAATGTCCTTCTCCTTTACTTTTTGACTTTCTCTCGGCTGACTGAATGTTCTTCACAATTGCGAATATTCACGAATGTGAAAATTTGAAAAGTCAGAGATGACTATATAATGCAATTCAATTTCTCATTATTCAGTTGAAATGCTTTAATTTGCATACTCTTCGAATGAATCTACTATTATCAGTTTGGTTCAGATATACCAGCGATCATTCTGTTTAAATGAACCCATTAGCAATTTGTTCAGAATCATTGTTTAGAATCCTGTTAAATGAATCAATGACCATTATATTCAAATGAATCAACGACCATTTTGTTTAAATGAATCCATCATCAGTTTGCTCAGAATCTTGTTAAGAATCCTGCTTCGAATGAATCTATTACCAGTTAGGTTCAAATATACCAGTGACCATTATGTTTAAACGAACCTATTACCAGTTTTTCAGAGTCTTGTTTAGAATCCTCCTAAATGAATCAACTGCCATTCTATTCAAATGAACCAATGTTAATTCTGTTTAAATGAACCCATTACAAATCTGTTTTGAATCTTATTCAAATTCCTGTTAAATGAATCAACGGCCATTCTATTCAAATGAATCAATGACCATTCTTTTTAAACGAATCCATTGCCAGTTTGCTCTGAATTTTATTTAGAATCCTACTGAATGAATCAATAGCCATTCTATTCAAATGAATCATTAATCATTCTGCTCAAACTAACCAATCACTTTTATACATCAATATTGAATCACTTGTATTAAACTATTAAAATTACTATGACAAAATACACTCACCCTGGTGACGTTGATGAGAGTCATACAGAAAGATGTGAAGAGAACGAAGGAGGTGAAAATCTCGCGACTGTACTTCCTGCGATCGAAGAAGTCCTTGAATTCATCCATCAGTCCAGTGATCACGGACTCCAGACCTCCCATCTGAGGGGAAAAAACAACACTATTTATCAGTCACTTTATAAGAAGAAATAAATATTATCATCCGTAATTACATAACTTACCGTACTTTTTCTGAAAGTGAAAAAAATTTGCCAAGAGTTGGTTTGTCTGATATCATGAATACATAAAAGAATTATCCACCTTTTAAAAGTAATTATTTTCTAATATTTCTAACCAAGTCTTCATGTTAATATCTGAATTACAGAAGCTATTATTTGCGAATCTAACACACGTCGCACCAAAATGCCGTATCAGCAAATTCCCTTCTACAACTATATAAGCTCACATGGTTTATTTTGCTGATTTCAGTTTTTACATTCGGATTGCGGCAGTACTCCGTATTGGTTTTAGCTAAAAGCATTTCAAATACATCTTGATAATTGAAATCTTTCCAGAATACGAATGGATCATAAAAATAAAGAATAAAAATGTAATTTCCATTCCAAGTAATCACATCAATCTCCATTTCCTGAAAGCTATCTCATATATTTTTTTCAGAAACTTTTCTTGAAGCTGAATATTAAATCAGAAAATAGATAATATGAGAAATTTTGTATTCATAAATTAAATTTTTAATAGATGAAGACTTTAAGTGAGAAATTAACACTTAAAGGTTTGATTGTAATAGTTATTCCTTATCTATAGACGTTATTATGCAGAGAGATTTTAATCATAGCGTGACTCAAAGATTAAATAAAATAATGTCCAACTGCATTTATTTAATGTATTAAAAGCTTGTGACTATGTAGCTCTTCCCCATGTAACTTACATCAGCATCATAACAAGTACTATAAAAACACTCAAGGAAATCGGAGAAACGCGCAAAAAGAATAAAACTGCGGAAAATCGCGAATTGAAGCTGGGAAAATGCCAGCTGAAGAAGATTAGCTTCCCCGATCATGGTTTTGAGAAGAAAAATTGATATTCGGCTACTTATAGGTGTGGAATCATATACCATTAGGCATATCCTAAAACACATTGCAAAAGACGATCATTATTTAATTTGTATTCTACCTGATTCATAAAAAAATAATCAAACATTGTTTTACATTTTAAGATTTTTAGAAGACAGTTTTCATATCTTTTTTTGAATTAGCTTGAATTATCAGAATCTAAGCATAGATTTATTTATAGTAGATATTAGCTAGTTTTTTTTAAAGTGACTTTTAATCTCTTCTCATTATTTACTTCTTATATATTTTACATGGGTAAAATAAACGTAGTATTTCTCACGAAGAAATTTTCAATGCTTGTCAATTTCTCTGAGTTTTGAGAAAGGGAAAAAATAGATAAATTAATCGATAAGTCTAAGCAATTCTAAAATAAGTTATGAAGAGATAACCAATTGTCTCCCTAAAACTTTCTCGCATACTCACTAATAATTGTATTTGTATTTTATTAATGTCATATCACTGGCCAACAGTAGTTAGGAAAGAATCTATTAGAGTGCGTTCTTTGGCGATTTTTTTTTGGTAACTGATTTTTGAAATGCATTTAATAAACCAAGACCAGGAAACCGAATATATAATAAAATGTATAGTGTAAAGTGGGATTAAAACACTAGTGAATTTTTTAGTAAGGGTTTTAACATAAAATCCTTTCAAGGATTTAGTATTATCGAGTGAAGCTCAGCAAATTTACTCCTATTGATGAATGCAAATTTGGGGATAACACAGTAGGACAAATATGCTGAACATATTATACCGGCTTTTATCTAAATCAATATTAACATAGCTGGAGAATATATTAAACCTTTTGACCTACGAATTTATTTAACTTCCTAATTAGATGACACATTTTATTTGGGACATTTATCATTATTTTAATTCCCGTCATAATATAAGGGCATTTAAACTTTTGAAGTGATTTTTTTTTTTTGCATTTTAAATGATTTTATACTTTTAGTTAATTGCAGATTTAAAATTAAAAATTCAGCTATTCGATGCGTGAACCAGACTCGTCATTATGTGCGAAGTGGTTAAAAAGCTGTACAAAGACAATTTGGCCAAAACCTGGCTTAAGAAAAATTAGATGAACTGACCGCACTGTCCAGTCCCAGACTAAGCAGCATGATGAAGAAAAGCACCGCCCAAAACTGCCCACCGGGCAGCGTGGCGATGGCCTCGGGATAGACCTGGAAGACCAATCCGTGTCCATCGGTGGCAACGGAGTTGATGGGCACGTTGTGCTTGTGCGCCATGTACCCCAGGAAGATGAAGATCACGAAGCCGCTGTAGAAGCTCGTGAAACTGTTCACCATAGTGGTCAACAGGCAGTCTCTGGAGAAAAAATAGCCAACAGAAGCATATTAATAACTCATTCAAATTATCATCAGTTTTATGAATTTACTGACATTTGGTCTTTGGTCTTTTTTGAAGTTTTACACATAATGTCAGAGAAAAAGATATCCAATAATAACGGATTACAATGAGAAAATAAAGAATAACTAGTTCTGAAAGCGTAATAATTTCGATAGATAATTAATCAAATGTTTTATATAAATAAGTTTCGTACTAAGATTAAATGAGCATAATGGCGATATTTGCTTTGAACCTTTTTCCGCAGGACTCTTTTGCTGATTGTGATCAGAATATGAATGCGGATGCTTAAATAATCGGACACATTACATAATACTGCTGGACTTTTTCGCATGAGTCTTCATTTAAATTATTGCGCCCTAGTAAATTGTTCGCCTTCTGGATGCATATATGGAAACTACATGTATCTGAAACAGGTTTAATAAAACCAGAAATTCTATAAAACACTTGTCGGAGAATGATTATCACTAGGGCATTGCAGAAATACTAATGATATCCATATATATTTTTGAAAATAAGTGGCAAAACCACTATTATTACTCATATGTAGCTTTATAAACCCATTAAACCACTAAAGATGCTCATATAAAACTTCTTTAAACTGAGTAAACCCCCTAAAGATGCTCACAACTTCATGAACTTACTAACCACTAAAGATGCTCATATGCAATTTCATTAAATAGATTAAACCATTAATGATTCTCATAAGCAATAATATTAAATAGATTAAACCATTAATTATTCTCATAAGCAATTTCATTAAATAGATTAAACCATTAATGATTCTCATAAGCAATTTCATTAACTTACTAAACCGCTAAAATGCCCATAAGTAATTTCATTAGTTTACTGAACTACTAAAAATACTTATATGCCATTTCATTAGACCGATTACCCCTCCCGCCTAATAATGCTCATATGCAACTTCATTAACTTTCTAAACCACTAAAGATGCTCATAAGCAACTTCATCAAACCGATCGAACCACTAATGATGCTCGTATATATCTCGTATTGAAAATAGCCGGTTTAACCATTTTCTTGCTCGTATGCAATTTCATAAGTCGACTAAACCATTAAAGATTCTCATAAGCAACTTCATTTATCGACTAAATAATTAATGATGCTCATACATAATTTCATTAACAAGGTAAGAAACTTAATGAAATTGTTCTCTGTAGATGTCTGCCTTTAATCATGACATTTTGTGAGCATAAGATGGACTTACCTGTAGCAATTGTTATGGAAATTGTTGTACGATGCGTAAGTTAGATGGACACCAAATCCAACTCCGACTGAGAAAAACACTTGTACTGCGGCATCTACCCACACCTGATAATGAAGTCAAAAGAATAAGAAAATTTAATGCTTCTATAAATGCTATAAAACAAAATTATTCAAATAATTTTCTTAAGCAATGAAGAACAAAAGCATGATAAATAATCTGGTTGTTATAGTGTTTGATACCTTTTGTCTTAATAGTAATATCATTTAGAAGAATTAATTTTTATATTTGAAACACGACTTAGCTAATTTTTCAAGCGATATGTAAAGGAAGGTCATTAAATTACGGCTTAATTATAGAGTGGGTGGCAGTCATAATGAAAGTTACACCTCAACCACATGCTGATTCTCTTGTTGAATTGACATGACAAAGGATTTTTTTTAATGACTGACACCATACTGACCTTTGTTTTAGGAAAGTTTCCGTTTGTTATTTTAGCCCTGGTGTTTCATTTATTCCCTATCCCAATAGATCGATAATTGATCAAAAACATCGTTTTAGATTTGGGTAACTTGAATACATTTATTTCAAAGGCTCGTACTATAGCTGGACCTTTATGACCAATGACTGGCATTTAGGACATCCGACGTTCCTCATACTTACTTCCAAACAAATAATAATCAGAAATTTCAATTTTATAAATAATAAAAATCGGCTGTAGTCCCCCCCCCCCAAATTCTCTCGCATTCTCTTTAATAACAGTATTATCTTCTTTCCTGCTCATAAATTGGAAGCACAGAATATTCGCGAATACTTTGTATGGCACTGATGACTGTTTGTTACGAAATATAGAAATGGACATGAATCTACTGCATCTATAGTATGTAATTATGTATTATATCTAAAAGTATGTGTTTTGGACGCTTTTTTGCCGGCCGATTAAAATTAAAATTTGACACAAAGCTACAGTTTTATTCATAAGATTACTTAGTAAATTTCATTGATTTAAGGCAGTGCATTTACATGCCTGTGAAAGAACAGACCGACAGACGGTCAATCCTTTGAGATATTTGGTACAAAAGTTGATATGTATCTATATTTTAGATACTAAACCTGTTTACCAAATATTACACTTCTAGTTCTTACCTTTTTGTTGTCATCGAGTTCGCTTGTACTCGAACAGGCTTAGAGATATTCTTTCTATGTATGGATTTCATTCAAAATTTTAATGAAATCTGCGAATTTGCGAATTTATATATCAAATTTTCTCCACCTATCTCAAAGTGTGTTTGAATTATCATGTTTATAGCAGATGGATTTAACAACAAAAATGGGTTTTCAGATTCAAGGAGGTCTGAAACATAGAAATTCGCGGAATATGGATTTCGGATTTTTTTTTGTTGTTGTTGATCAAAATATTACCTCTAAAACCTGAAAAAAATACCTCAGAGGAATTTAAAAATATATTCAAAATTTCTCATGCTACAATGCAAAATAATTTTCATTAATTGATTCTTCGTTTACATATTTTATTCTTTTACATGTATGGAGTCATAAAAAAGTTGTCAGAAAAGCTATTCAAATTATTTGCATTAGCGAGTTCATTTACAGATCTTGAATGGCGGGTCTCGGGCATTATTATTCGTTCCTATCAGTAATATATCCTTAAGACTTGATAGGAATTTACAAATTTATGCAAGTTTGGTTGTTTAACTGAAACACTGAATTACAGTGCGAAAAGTAGTAAATTTAAAGAATTGGTAGTTTTAAATGAGGTTATTAACTTTTATTTCGTATTTTTTGGTGATGGGCGGTTATAAGTGCATTTTTTTCTAATCTATTTTTTGCGATAGATGGATCACACAATTCATTTTTGATTCCGCTGGAATACATTCCTGAAAAGTCTAAACATAACAATTCTAAATACAAGTAAAGAAACCCTTCATTTTACAGGGTTTTCTTGGTATCTTATTTTATTTCTACAATTAAGTAATTACTTTTTTACCTTCATAATTTGAATAACTCAAGTACTCATTTCACTGATACCATGCGAATTAAATTTGTGAAGTTTGAAATATCTTTTTTCATTCAAATTAAGTCGTCGTCACTATGCTGAAGTTCAAAATTAAAAGATTGTTGGTCGTAAGCTCATACCTAGCTTCAAAATAGATAATGATATGACTATAATTCAAATTTAATTCAAGTTCTATGAGCGTCGTGTAATAATTAAAAAAAATTCAATTAATGAAGCCGCTTCAATGAGTTTTAAATTGTTATAAAAAGACGATTAAATTATTTCTATAAGTATTATGGCGATTTTGTAGATTAATAAGTCATACGACTGAAAAAAAATCAATACTGCCTTTGTTCAGATCTCTTATTTATAGCAACGATAATTTTAATAGAAGAAATTGGATTTTAGACATTTAAAAATGTAATTCAACTTTTGAAATATTTTTCTTAGACTTGCTAGCTTTTTTCAAAAAATATTTTTAGTAATAAATCTTATGCAAAATGTCGAATGTTACAAATTTATTGTTAAAATGTTTAATAAATTCTGATTCAATCAAGTCATATTTTCAATGCTATAATATATTACATTCTTAATGGGCTTAAATTCTGTTAAAACTATTATTATTTTCAATAAAACTTTTCTGAGTTTGCTTAGGTCATCATTGATACAATGAAGATACTTGGCGTCCTGGTATATTACGTTTTTTTCGTCTCCAATTGTCATCACTGTTTTTGCAAGTGTTAACAGCTCCAGATGCATTGTTATTTTTTCGGCTTTCTCGTTACACTTGGATTCGAAATAGTCTCGTAAATTCATTAAAGGTTTTTCTCTTCGTCCTACCACTTAAGACTGGATACAAAGTGATAAGGAGCTGTCACATCACTCACTACATCCCTGATGATCTTCAAGAAATTTGTTTATTTATTGATTTTTAGAATTTTTACTTTGAAAAAAAAATGAATTCTCACTTACCTGAGAATTAAGCAGTTTAGAGATGTCCGGACTGAGGTAATACTTAACGCCCTGACCAGCACCAGGGAGGAAAGCGCCCCGGAACAGCAGGATGGTCAAGATAACATAAGGAGCCGTCGCGGTAACCCATACCACCTAAAGAGAAATAACACTGGTTTTATTGATATTTTAACAAATGGTGTAGAATCAAATTTCATACAAACTGCCTTATTGAAAATATTGTTGAAAAATTGACCTGTCAAGAAAAAGTAACTCATATTTTCTGATATCTTATTTTCATGCAGCGATTTCTATGGTCAAATCTTCAGGATTTTTATTTCAGAGTAACAGCTTAAACGTACATTTTGATGAAAGCATGTTACTTTTAAATAACGATTTTAATGATTTTAGTTAAAATTTAATTTAAAGGTCTAGAATTTGAATTGTTTTTGAAAATGTGAAATATTTTAATATTTTTTATGTTTCAATCAAAATGATCAAAAATTATAAACCTTTAAATAAAAGTTTTAAAAATTTATTTCGTAAATAATTTAATTTCTAAAAGCGAAACCATTGAAAATTTTAGCTTCTGTTTCGAATAGATTGTAGGAAGTGAAGATCATTTTTGTCACAATTGATTCTTTATTTAAAAATGAAATTAACGCTGAAAAAAAAATGCGGTTCTCTATCAATTCATTTTATTTTTGACTGGAGGACGAGCACACTGAACATTTATAAATCATTTCTCTAACTTATGTATTATTCTGTGTCACCCAGAAATTGTGAGCGGAGCCAGTGGGTGACTGTCTCTAACATTGTCATTAAGAATGAAATACTGCTCGTTTGAGAACTTTTATAGATGAAGTCACTAGGAACAAGATATGGGCTATAACTGCTGAACTACCTGTTGATCTATATTGCAAATTATACAACCAATTAACCTCCGGTTTATCGACTAAAAAATTGACCCTATTTTAATCGTTTCTGTGCAGATGATATATCATTAAGGGCACTAAGACTTGAAAAAAGTTTGAAACCATTCCCTTTCCAAATTATGATAAGTTTCTTAGAATAATAACTAATTTATGAAATCTTGGACTAATATAGTAAAGCTCACAATGAAGAGTATAAACCATTACCTTCCCTGACGACTTGACTCCTTTGAAGAGAGCGAAGTAAAGAATGACGAAGACGGAGAAAACGCAGAGCACCAACTGCCACTTGGGTGCCCCGAGGTCGTCGAAACCTTTGCTCAGATGAAGTTCTAATACACCTCGACTGAGAAAAGAAAAGCAAACAAACAGTGTTAGGTGCTTTTATTTAGGTGAAGCATTTAGCAATATTAAATACAGAGAAATATCCAGAAATCCAAAGCAAGTTTAATAATTAGTAATTCACAAATGATTGAATGTCGTTTGCATAGAAAGAATGCATTTGGTTCGTAGAGAAAACCAGTTCTCGGAGACAGTAAATAGACACAAAAGATTATTAACAACTTGTAAATATGTATTAAAGCTGGTACAATTATTTTCATTTACCTCTCCACATAAGATCCATAAGAAGTACAGTACTGACACCTGTACCCGGAAATTGTGAGCACTATTTCTGTGTACAGGTGTCGAAAAAATCCGCCGAGTCAGTGGGTGACTGTCTCTGACATTGTCACTAACAGTGAAATACTGCTCTGCTGAGAACTTTTATAGATAAAGTCACTGGGAACAAGATATGGGCTATAAACATCTATCAGCAAAACCACAACAGCAATTTTTGTGTGTGTAGTGACACATAATGGCGAATGCTGTAGTGCAGTATCACAATGTCAGCAAGAAGCATCCATGTCATTTACACCATCACTTATAAAGATTCCCGGTGGCGCCATGGCGTACAAACGGCTATTGCATGTTCTCTCAGTCCTCAGGTGGAGGATTTCTTCGAAGTCGGTTTACAGAAATTGGTCTCACGATCTTCTGATAAGTGCTCTAGTTCAGATGATTCTTATGTTGAGAAGTATTTGAAGGATTTCTAATATGTGTTTTAGAACGTTTCCAAATAATTTTCATGTCTTTTTACAGCCTATTAATTGCTGAACGGAAGAAATATATGAATTCTTTTGTTCTGAAGCCATAATTAATGGATGCCTTTGTTTATATTTTAAACAATAAGATAGATGGCAGAACGATGCTTTATATAAGATAATAAAATGGTCGAAATAACTTTTTTTTTCATCCATGAATTCAGCTGTCAAAGAAGGGACAATATATGTAGCAGCATATGTTCAGTTTTTAATAATATAACAAATGATGAACAACAGAAGATTTAATCACAAAACTTTTAACAAACTATAATGCTATGTCTGAATACCTGAAAGGAATGTAAAATACTGAATATTTGTAAACCTCTACTTTTACTATTTTTTCTTAATTGGAGTATTATTCTCTCATTTGTAGAGCCATCTGGTGTTTGAATTGTGAAGTATGCTACCACTAAGTTCTGATTTACCAACAATAACAAAATAAAAAAATATATTACTCTTGTTTCCACTTTTTCTGTATAAACAGTTTCTTCCTGTCTTACTTCCGTTGCAAATTATAAATTGTATTGCCTTAGTGGTATCTGAATTGCTAGAATTGTAAGATATCATTTATTTTGATCATTGATTCTATACAGATATAAACAAGATTTTATAATTAATGCTTCCAGTTCATAGAATTAAAATAGAGTTTTCCAAACTATAGAACTCATATCACTAAAATTATGTTGTTATCCAGCTGAAGATGCGTGAAAGTAATGATGATAATAACAATAAAAAAAAAAGCGAGACAAAAGGGGATTGAAATAAAAAAAAGTAATTATAAAATTTGTTTTTGAAATTCATTTGAGAAATGAAAGCTACATTTGTTCAGAAGTTTAATGTGTAACAATCAACAAAAAGTGCCTAAAACTGAGAATTAAAGCTATAAAATATTTAATATCTTTCAAGATCATTCCTATGAAGCATATATCAATAATAAACATTGTAGTTTTAGTTCGTTGTAAGCAAGTTTGTGGAAGCTTCAGACTTGGAATTATATCAATTTTCATTTGAACGTAATTTTAAAAAAGTGGGATGGTTCTTAGCTTTCATTATAGTTGAAGCGAAATTTCACTGCTAGGCTGCAATACTAATATTAAATAGTGCAAATGGTCTCCTTGAAATTTTCCCGCATATTTCCTAATGAAGGTGTTATTGCTTGTTCCCTTCTGAGTAAAATTTGGAAATCTTGAGTAAAGCCGAGAATACAATGAACATTATCGTCTTATGAAAATTCATTCATTGTCATGATACACATTAATTACGAATTATGAATTCCAGAAATGCAGTAGATATTAAATGTTGTAAGATGCACTTTGCATATAAGCTAAAACAATACTTCTAAATTATTACCCCCTTTTCTTCAATTATAATTCTTTTCTAGGAAAAACAATAAAGAAATCTTGCGGAGTTTTTTTTTACTATTTTTATTTTTTTGTACAGTTAAAGTGTTGTAATCTTTAAAAAAATTCGAACTCGATTTTTTGACGAATTTCCTTATTTTAGAACTTTCCGAAATGCACATTTTTGACATTATCTCTATTTCTGCAACTTAAAAGGCTCAAAAATTCTTTGAGATAAAATGCTTGAGATAACTCAAAAAAGCTTTGAGATAGGCACATAAAATTTGGTGTATGATCTTTACAGCAATTTTATAGATTTCTATCAAATTTTGTACAAAATCATTCAGAGGAAGTTTATCTGTCCGGCTAATCGAATATGAATTATCATTATAATTGTAAAACGAAGAGAACTAGATAGATAAAATTTGGTACAAATATTAAACATCTAAAATATAGATACTTATCAAATTTAGAACGAAATCCATCAAATGATTAACTGTCTGCACTTTCACAAGCATATAAACTCTTAAACACGTTGGTTTAAATATATGAAATTTTTGTACGTACTTTTGTTACTACAATTATAGTTCTGTGTCAAATTTTTATTTCATTCCTCGTAAGAATGTCCAAAACACGCATTTAGTACTTTGGTTCTTGTGATTCATTATTCTGGTCTATCGAATTCTAGGGATTAGTTGCAGTTAATAGATATTTTCTTGACTATTGTTCCCAAATAGCACACGGTTTATAATGTACAAATACATTTATTAATAAGTAAAAGAGAAAGTTTCGGAAGACAACTCCTACTGCTTTCTGCATTCAAATTCTAAACAAGAAAATGCACGAATAAGCATGATAGAATCCCTTGTTTTTGTGCTATTATTTCTAAAACTATATCAATAATATATTATGTGTAACTTGAATTAAACGGTATAAAATCTTTTGGAATTAAATGATCGTGCATAGAGTAAGTAGCTGTATTTATTCCTATAAAAGGTCGGGATAGCCTAGTTGCTAGGGCGTTGGATTCTTGGGCTGTGAGTTCGAACCCTGCCGGCCGAAGACTCTCCGTGTGTGTGATGGCTGGCACACGTATAAATCTGTCGTGGTCACAAAGTCCTCCACATCGAGAGTATTATCACTGGGGGTACTGGTTCACGTTCTCTGATTCATGTCTAAATTACGATCTGTGGATGATTGAATGAAATGTATGATTGAAGTCCGCCCCGTAAAAAGGGTTGTGACGCGTAAATAGCTAAGACGTACTCTTACCCTAGATGACGCTACTGAAAAAAACAAGAGATGCTCTCTCGGCCTAAAATCGCTGACGTAGGCAGCGGGCTTGTCTTTGACAAGTGCTATTAGAAACAATAACAATATTCCTATAAAAGTACCAGTTATACTTATTAATTCTTAATAAGATGCTCGAGGACTTTATAGATAAAATGAAATTTCAAAATAAATTATACAGCAAATAAATTTTTGCATATGTTAGCAAATCTAATTTTCAATTTTAAAAAAAAAATAATTTATTGTTAAAATCATTTAGGAAAATTGCCATTTATTGTAAAATAAAGTACTGTAAGCATACAACCAAAGGGGGATGATTCTTAAGAATGCTCACAAGTTTCAAAATACATTAATAAAATGCGTCATATTTCATTTAAATTCGTATATAAAGAAAATGATAAGTTGGGTTTTATCCTAATAAAAGAAAAAGTATATGTTGATGTTTAACATGGCAATCAGTTTGACCTAGAACTATCAAACTTAGTACAGATATTCTACAGAGAATCGACAATGTGCAAATTGATGATATTTTGATTACATTTGATGGCATTTTTATTAATTAAAAATTAAGGGATATTTTGGCGTTTCCTGCTACAGCTTCCAAAAATATTACTGGTGAAAACTGATTTTTTACACCATTTCAATATTCAAACATTTTTTTTTTTTTTTGATAATGCCAATTAAGTTACTATACAGATTTTTCCTGAATTTCAGAATTCTTTTAAAAGTGATATTTTCGATAATTTTCATCAATAGATTTCATCGTTCCCATGAAATTCAAATCCTTTTCATTTGTTTTACCAAATATTTAATTGCGAGATTTTCTTTCATTGTTTTAAGTAATAAGAAAGTTTTCGCCTTTATTATCTACATTTATCTTAAAATGTTATCTTACATGAGGAATGGGGGAAGTAACATTACGGTAAAAGATAACGTACAATTTGAAATACATTATACAGACACTTAATAGGATAGAATGACGTTCAGTATTAATTTCACAATATATTGACAAATATATTGTTATTTTAAAAAATCGGATTTAATGCTTATCACAATTTAATACTTAAAATTATTTCCTGGATATCAAATTATACATAAAAATTTTATTGAAACTAAGCAAATTAGCCAGTTAATTGCTTCGACCTCTTTGAAAAATGCGCATCTAAATTCTATCGCAAAAATTTAGCGATGACGAGTATACTCGCCAAACACAGAGTATGTGTAATATGAAATTATGTTGTAATGAAATGATTTTCAATTTTTTATTTCAATAATCTCATTTATTTATTTACTTAAACTAACATACATTTTTTGCATATGAACGAAAAGAAACGAAGAATTAATTTATTATTTTAATTTGC
This sequence comes from Argiope bruennichi, assembly GCF_947563725.1. Classification (NCBI taxonomy): domain Eukaryota; kingdom Metazoa; phylum Arthropoda; class Arachnida; order Araneae; family Araneidae; genus Argiope; species Argiope bruennichi. The sequence goes on from NC_079156.1 coordinate 115,922,677, forward strand.
TGTTAGAGATTGGTATTGAGCAAAACATGGTACAACGCGTAATAATCTTTTATTGGTTTCTTTGATTTCGACTTCGCCTCAAAATATTTTAAACATCTTGAAATTTACAAATATGTTTGAGTTTTTACTAAAATTGTAATTCAAATTGCAAATTGTCACTACTTATTACACCTGATGAATAAAATTGCCTTAACATAAAATGTTGTACTTTTTTCATGACGAATATACTCGTCAAAAACAGTTAACTGGTTAAACGAATCAGCTGGTCAACGAAGGCGGCTATTTATAACATAGATTATTATTTATACCATAGATTTCTATTTATGCCATAGATTATTATTTATATCATAGATATCGATTTATACCATAGATTTCAATTTATATCATAGATTATTATTTATACCATAGATTTCTATTTATGCCATAGATTATTATTTATATCATAGATATCGATTTATACCATAGATTTCAATTTCTATCATATATTATTATTTATACCATAGATTTATAACATAGATTATACCATTATTTATACCATAGATTATACCATAGATTATACCATAGATTTATAACATAGATTATACCATTATTTATACCATAGATTATATTATTTATATTATAGACTATTTATACCATAGATTATATTATTTATATTATAGATTATTTATACCATAGATTATATTATTTATATTATAGATTATTTAAACCATAGATCATACCATGGAATATAGATAAGAATACGATGGAAAATAACTATTTATAACTTGGAATGTAAAGAATATTTCTAGAAGTCTTTCTTTATAATAACTAAATAATTTACATGATAATCAAAATGTAATTATAATATATGCTTCATTACGGAGCATTTAATGAATGGAAATGTTTTTTTTCTAATCAAAGTTATTTTTGTTCAACGCATGTTTTCTGATAGTAAAGAAAACAAAACTTTCTACAACTTGTTCCGTTTCTTTGTGTTTTATCTGTTAACATTCCTTTCTTTCAGAGAACAAAGAATTTACAGGTCGTTTAACAATAACACGCGGCTAAGCCAATAAAAAACAATCAGCCAAGGGAAAAAAAAATGTAACCAGCTCTGAGAAAGATAACTTTCCTTTTTTTTTTTTTTCACTACGAGAGTAATTTCAATTTACGCTAAGTGTGAGAAATCTTTTTCGGCAAAGTTTTGATGGATAGCCCATTGTTTTTTTCGTTCCGAAAGTCCCGGATGACAGTGCGGTGATGTAACAATGACGCTGATTTTGAATGCCATCTGTGGGAAGGAAATTAATCTGTTTGTTTACATCGCTTTTCGCGTGGTGGCTTGGGCAACGATATTAGTTTCTTTCCCTGAGGAATTTGAGCTCTGAAATGCCATGCGAGTTAAGGAAGTATCAATTAAGTATTGCATTACTAAGTTTTATGACTACATACGAAATTCGCTTTGCTTACATTTTCTTTTGCTTTTCTGACAAAAACCATTGTCTGTTTTCTTGAACATTTAGCAACTCTAATTCAATATTAAAATTTTGATAATGGAAAAAAAAATTCATTTTATCTGTAAAGATTTTCTGATCAGATTTCAAGAATCTAAGGCAGTCTATACTTCGAAATATATTCATAGTGCATAAAAATTTGGATTTTTCTTGCATTTTTGGTGGAATTAATATTATTTAAGATATTCTAGTAACATATTCCTTAAATTCATTGAGTTATTTTAATTCGTTCATGACTATTCTTATTTTCACCATTTAAATACACAGCAAATATAACCTACAGTAATGTCTTGCTGCGGTTACGACCAGGTATAAAATGATTTGTACTTATCCAGATGTTCTATATTATTCATTAAAATGTGAATTTTGAAACACCCATAGTTTGAACCCCCCCTTCCCAGGAGTTTTGAAACACCCGTAATTTGAAAACCCCCCAGGAGTTTTGAAACACTCGTATGTTGTGATCATGTGGTAACTATATTTACTGTTCGTCAACGGATTTTGAGACGACCACATTTCGACGACTCCATCTCATTAAGGGGTGAGACGCGGAACGATGAGTGTATTTCCGGTATTCCCTTTGATCTTGGATTTCCCGTATTAGATGTTAGTAAATGTAAGAATCTCCTCCTATCATCTTTCCTTTCACCCCTATTTTGACAGATTAAACCCATCCTAACGCATGCGCAAAAGCGCGGAGGATTTTACAATCCGTTGCTGAACAGTATTTATTATTTACTTTATTATATCACCTCGCAGTATGCTAGAAGTGTTATGGCCAGTTGCAGAATCGCAGCATTACTATTATTACTGTTTCATTTAAATGTTATAGCTTTATTTCTGACTATATAGATGGGAAACTTACTCGAAGAACTCGAGGGCCGGGCTGGTCCTGTTGTTGGGCAGGTGGGTAATGTTGACGGTGTCGTTGTGCCCTCCCCAGCAGTGCTCGGTGTTCCACTCGTTGCCGCAGCGGATCCATGGCAGCTCGGACGTCATGGAAGACACCATGAAGTAGATGGTCCAGCCGATGATCACGTTGTAGTAGAAGGACACGTACCACGAGATCAGGACAGCGCAGAAACCCACGCCTGAAACAGAAATATCGAATTTATAGCCTGACAACACTCAGAATATCGTATGTTAAAAGCTAAGAGCTAAAGATAGGCAATTTTTAAGCTGAAATTTAAAAAAAATTATCTGCACTTACTGATTAGCTTAATTTAAAATTCATTAAGGTAAATTCTATTGAATGTAGAAGTCAAAATTAGCAATAAATTCGAGCTTGCTATTTTACGAACAACTTTGGTTCTTTTCACATGGAATCCCAAATGTGATTAAATGAATCAGTAAATATTAATTAAATTATTAATAATTCATAAGATATTAAAATCCGTTATTGTAAAACATTTCAAAACTCATATAGAACAGGGAATGAGTGAAAAATCAATTACCATATTCCTTCCTGTCTTGTTCAATGCAAGAGTTTTATTAAAAATAATTTTATCAGTTTCTAAAATTTAGATTTTTTTTTATTTGAATTATTATTTATCTTATATTTTTTAATTTATAAACCGTTGTTATAAATATTATGAAATATTTAATTGGTTTTTTTTCTCAAAATCACCCATCACGAGTATGGAATTATTTAATTTGACATGACGGTCAAGAATTAAATTTTTTATTGGATAAAGGTAGTTAAATTTAGAAAATTTTAACATTTTGTTGTTAAAATTTGTATAGTTACAATGATTTTTATGTTTACATTTTATTTGCGATTTTCTCAAATTGGGTAAAATTAGAACAAACTACATAAATTAATGCATGAGTTTTTTTTTGTGTTCAAATTTGGTATAAAAATTTTACAATATTTATTTAAAAATTATATGGTATTCTTTAAAAATATTTCATGCTTGTTTTAATTCTTCAAAATGCGATAATAATCAGAAAATTCATGTTATTTATCAAATGATCCCAGTATGTTAAGATTTGGTAGAAATACAGTTTATTTCATAGTTGAGAAAAAAAAAGAATACAGTATCTGTAAAATATTGGGCAAATAATTCGATAAAAATTTAAACTGTTTCTTACTTCTTTTAGTCAAAAATAAATTAATAATAATAAAAATAAAAACCGACCTTCCAATTTTTAAGCACTTTTATGTTTTAACATATTTTTTGTTTATAGGTGGTTTTTTAAATTGTTTTAAAAATCGAAATTGTATTTAAAAATATTTTTTTTTTCAAATTTAATTTCCAACACCACAAACTTAGTGGTTTGAAGTTGCAAGTCTATATAACACTTAAAACAAAATAATTCTGAGTTTAAAATGCCATTGGAATAAGCACACAAATATGCGTGTAACCCGATTTTAGAAATGAAATAAAAAATACCTTTTTTAAATACCACCATGTTTTTTTACCGTTATTTCAAATTTCCATTCACATATCAAGATATTTATCATTTTACTACGCCTTGCTTTCTCTTTAAATATATGCGCATGCAAATGTCGTTAATATTCCAAACGGGAAATCCATTTCTTTTTCAATCTCAACAACGATCTTATAACAGCAAGCTAACTGCGTGGCGTCATTTGTATCCTATGCGGGTGTTGAAAAATTCAAACAGAACTTAAAAAGAAAATAATGACATACAATTAGTGACCTTCACACTTCGCGCATAGGAATGAGAGAGGTTGTTTGTTTTGCTGTTATTATTTTGTCTTAAACTGCTTCCGTATCTTTTCTCTGTGATATTAATCAGGTTATTAATATTCATAAAAAAACAGCATCATTTCAGCTTAATTTTTCTTAAACATATTAATCATGTAAATAGAAAATAAATATGTTAATAATATTTTCAAATTATCATATTTAATGCGGATTCTATGTTAAGATAAATCGTCTTGGAACATGCTTTTACTAAAGGATTCCACAAGGAAAATACGGACCGAAATGAAGAACAATAAAAACGAAAATAATTTTGTTGCTGGGAAGAATCTGCAAAACAAAACAACAGTAGTAAGTTTACTTTTTCTTGTAAAAGAAGCAATTTACATAGAAAGAGTAAGTCATATCATAGACTCTCCCACCTGCCCGAAGACACACGGATAAAAAATAGTGAATGACCGGACCGCCGTAACAGCAACACTGGCGGGAACTGTGGTTTAGTCCTAAATGCCATCACCGGCCACGGTACAACCCTTCCAGAAGGAATTACGTATCGTCATCGATGGGAGGAGCCAGACCCTCACCTTTTTGTGTACCCTCCAGGGTGGCGAGATCCAACCACTATATTGGAAGAATCTCATCCTCATTTCGAGGTCTCCTCCCTGGGGTCACATAGAGAGAGTAATTAAAATTGACAATATATTGGAACTCGAGATTTCGAAGAATCTCCACGTTTCATACCTCCATAAAATACATTTTTGGTAAAACGCAAAAAAAAAAACCCATTTAACGTGGCATTGGGGAACAATACGGAAACAGAATTCCGCTGTGTGTGAATTTACCCTTTTTACTGAAACTTTTACTAAATTAATCAGAGCGATTAATCTCTAGCATAATATTAATAAAACCCGAAAGTAGAATTTGTGTTTTAGATAAGCCTTTACCAATAGATTACAACCAAAATTTGACAGAATTACAATCGTAGTTACAAAATCATATACTAAATTTGTTATATTTAAGTCATTGCGTTTTGGAATAATCGAATTTACATGTTTTTGAAAGTATACACCGATAGGAAGTCAAATAGTCAAGGAATTTGATTCTAAATTGGAATAAATATTTACCCTTTAGATGTAAACCCCAGAGGGGGACACCTCGAAAAGAGGACGAGATGTTTCCGGTATGGTGGTTGAATCTCGCCACCCTAGAGGGTACACAAAAAGGTGGAGGATCTGGCTCCTCCCATCGATGACGGGACGTACTTCCTTCGGGAAGGGTTGTACTGTGGCCGGTGATGGCCCTTAGGACTCAACCACAGTTTCCGAAAGTGTTGCTGTTGCGGCGGTCCGGTCATTCAGTTTTCGTTATTCGTGTACCTTCGGGCGGGTCGGAGAGTCAGTGATATGACTTACCCTTTAGATGTTAAATCTAGGTATCGAATTTTATCCATCTAGATCTTTCCGTTGTGTAGTTAGTTATAAACGATAACTGCACAACGAAATGAAAATTTTATTATTCATTTGTAGATTTCTATCACATTTTGATTCGCTCAACGTTTGATAGAAATCTATAAATTTGGTGTAAAGATCATAAACTAAATTTTATTCATCCATATCAAAGTGTTTTTGGGTTTTCTTTGTCAAACATAGACAGGCATAATGCTAAAACGTGTTTTTCGAAGTAGACAGGGGAGGATGCCTCAAAATCTTCGGCTATTCGGTGCATTACAGATTTCATGCAATGCGTATCAGACCTCTGAATCCTGTTTCACTCGCTGTAATTTTAGGTTAGTATTACAGTTTTTTCATATTTCCATTTTTCTCGAAGTTAGGGGCTTAGCTGTCAATCTTTGAAGAATCGGGCTAATGTTGTACGAAAAAAAAAAAAAAAAAAAAAAAAAGACCAGTGATTTTAGAGGGGACTTTTGAGAACCAGTTATGCTGTATTCCCTGTCATTTAAAGGTTTTGTTTCTTCCAAATATCAGTAAATTACTAATGCCTCTTAATAGTGGAAAATGTTATAAAATTTTTATAATATCAGGATATTATAAATTGGATTTACTGTTATAATGCTTATATGGGCTACAGGAGTAGTTTTGATTGCTACTATTTTCAGGTATCCGAGATGAGCACCTCTCGACGATTGTACTTCCCTTAGGGGTGGTATTTGGAATGAGTTGTAATTTACTCCCCCTAATTCCGCGAAACTGAATTCACCCTATTGTTATGTAAATATCTATTCCTTTCATTTTTCCTTTCATCCCTTTTTCGACGAAATATATACCTCCTGACTCATATGCAAGAGCGCGGAAGGTTTCCGAATCCGAGAATGAATTGTAATCATATTGATTTCCAATTTTAACTCTTCCCAGAGAGAATTTTGGAATGGCTCATTGTTTTTGAACAGCTGATTCGGCATCTCTCTTAAAATTTCGGCACTGCATCAATGGCATAATGTTTGGGTCTCGATGGAATGCTCATCAAATCCGTACATATTATGACTGTTCCTTGGAACCGTATCTAGATTCCTTGACACTCCGACCGCGAAGCCACCACACCCGCTGATATAGAAGGTAATTGAATTCTGAGCTCCTAATATTTTTGTTGTTGTTGTTGTTGTTGCTCCTAATATTTTTTATCGGTGCTCCTTATAAAGTGAATGTACACGATCTAATAGATACACTTCCAAAGCTTCATTAAAGTAATTTCTAAAACTGTGTTTGATCAAAGATTAAAGAAATTAAAAGAAAACTTATCATGGAATTGTTTATATTTTAAAATCATTCAAGAATAAACAAAAATAGGTTGGTATATAAAAGAGTTAAAATATTCTATGAAATAAGTTCTGTTGAATAAAAACTGAGATTTTTGTATATGTACATTTTTTTTTGGAGGAAAAATGTGTATCAGAATGCAAGCTCAACAAACATCAGAATTCAAATAAATTAATGCAAATCACGCTTAAGATGATAATTAAAAAAATTAGTTTAGAGATAAATGAGGGCAACTTGAACAATTGCAGAATTCTGTTCCGAATATATCTCTCACACTGCTTTAAGCGGATCTTAATCTTATCAAACTCATCACCTTATTGTATTTAATATTTTATCGCTATTATTTTGAATATTTCTGGCTGTTGTCCATCCAAGTTTTATATATGAATACATAAATATTTGTCATAAATCTATCTATTTCTATACTTATAATAAAGCTCAATGTGTGTGTGTGTGTGTGTGTGTTGGCGCTCTACAGGCCAGACCGTTTGACATACAGCTACCAAATTTGGTACATGTATACCTTGGAGGTTGGGAATGTGCACCTGGGGTTTCTTTTTTCGAATTTTTAATTAGAATTTTAATTATTAATTAAAAACTAACTTTCCCGCCAAAAAAATCTTCCATTTTCCCCACCGCCAACTTTTCCGCCAAAAAAATCTTCCATTATCCACAGCGCCAAACGAGAAAGGCTTCAGCTTTTTTTTTCTCCCAACAGTAATGAGGCTAGGGTTAAAATTTTTCGGCGGATTATTTCAATCGGTTCTGTTTATTTTCTTAATGTTTGATGCATTTAAAATTAAACATTGTTAATGAATCAATCTTTCAGATTCATTCTGAAGTAATTATGAATTAAAATAAAACAGAATAAAGGAAATTAAAAATTTCTAATCCGCATAGCGTTACCCCAACTGGCGTAGAAAAAAATCACGTATTTGCGTTACGTAACCGGCGAAGAAAATTCACGCATGCGCATTCTGATCTGATTGTTGTCATGACAACGTTATCAATGGATGATTTAAATTATTTTTGGGTTAGTTGCATGCTTTTGTAAGTAAATTGTATTTATGTTAGTTATATATTTTTTGTATTTGCTTATAGTTTTAAGTACATCGTTTTTTAAGTAGTTTTTTTTAAACCTGTTTTCAACCGTTTATTTTAAACGATTCGTTTTATTTTCTTAGTGTTTGATGCATTTAAATTTAAACATTGTTAATTAATCGATCTGCTCATAATGAATCTAAGAAAATTTTGTTGATCAACTCTTGAGATATTACATAAATTTAAAAAGATATTCTTTAGTGCCCAAAAAGTTTAAACGCTGAGTGACTCTATTTTCAGTAATCAGATTATAAAAAAATGCTTTGTTTCAGTAAAAAATATTATTATATTAATTGAAGATAAATTCTTTCCACTTTAATTTAAAGCATAAATTCTACCGTTTTCAACCGTTTATTTTAAACGATTCGTTTTATTTTCTTAGTGTTTGATGCATTTAAATTTAAACATTGTTAATTAATCGATCTGGTCATAATGAATCTAAGAAAATTTTGTTGACCAACTCTTGAGATATTACATAAATTTAAAAAGATATTCTTTAGTGCCCATAAAGTTTAAACGCTGAGCGACTCTATTTTCAGTAATCAGATTATAAAAAAATGCTTTGTTTCAGTAAAAAATATTATTATATTAATTGAAGATAAATTCTTTCCACTTTAATTTAAAGCATAAATTCTACGGGTGCTAACAGAAAATGAGAGAGATACATATTACGTTATGACTGAAGGCCTTTATAATATTATGAATAAATTATATGATAATCAAAATTTGAAGTTTTAAAATATTTTGATGAAGAAGCTATTAAAGTAGAAATTGCATAAAATATTTAATTATTAAAATTTTAACGAATATTAAGATTGGCGAACCGGCTGGTCGCCAAAGGCGGCTAGTACTTATAATAAAGCTCAATGTGTGTGTGTGTGTGTGTGTTGGCGCTCTACAGGCCAGGTCATTTGACATACAGCTATCAAATTTGGTACATGTATACCTTAGAGGTCGCGAATATGCACCTGGGGTCCCTTTTTTTGAAATTTTAATTAGAATTTTAATTATTAATTAAAAACTAACTTTCCCGCCAAAAAATCTTCCATTTTCCCCACCGCCAACCTTTCCGCCAAAAAAAAAAAAAAAAAATCTTCCATTTCCCCCACCGCCAAATGAGTAAGGCTTCCGTTTCTTTTTTCTCCCAACAGTAATGAGGCTAGAGTTAATATTTTTCGGCGGATTGTTTTAAACGATTCTGTTTATTTTCTTAATGTTTTATGCATATAAAATTAAACATTGTTAATTAATCCATGTTTCAGATTCATTCTGAAGTACTTTTGAATTAAAATAATACAGAATAAAGGAAATTAAAAATGTATAATCTGCCTAGCGTTACCCCAACTGGCGTAGAAAAATTCATGCATTTGCGTTACCTAACTGACGAAGAAAATTCACGCATGCGCATTGTTCTGATTGTTGTCATGACAACCACTTTCAATGGATGATTTAAATTATTTTTAGGTTAGTTGCATGCTTTTGTAATTAAATTGTATTTATGTTAGTTATATATTTTTTTGTATATGCTTATAGTTTTAAGTACATCGTTTTTTAAGTAGTTTTTTTAAACCTGTTTTCGACCGATTATTTTAAGCGATCCATTTTATTTTCTTAGTGTTTGATGCATTTAAAACTAAACACTGTTAATTAATCATTCTGTTCATGATGAATCTGAGAAAATTTTGTTGACAAATTCTTGAGATATTACATAAATTAAGAAAGATATTCTTTAGTGCCCATAACGTTTAAACGCTCAGTGACTCTATTATCAGTAATCATATTAGTAAAAAATGCTTTGTTTCAGTAAAAAATATTATTATATTAATTGCAGTTTAATCATTTACACTTTCATTTAAAGCATAAATTCTACGAGGGGTAACAGAAAATTAGAGAGATACATATCACGTTATGACTGAAGGCCTTTATAATATTATGAGTGAATTATATGACTATCAAAATTTGAAGTTTTAAAATATTTTGCTGAAGAGTCTATTAAAGTTGGAATTGCATAAAATATTTAATTATTAAAATTTTAACGAACATTAAGATTGGCGAACCGGCTGGTCGCCAAAGGCGGCTAGTATAAATATATCCCACAAATTTAATTTTTTTTTATTGATATAAGTAGCTAATGGATGAATTCACTATCATTTGAATCAGAGATTTGGTATTATAAAAATCACTATAAAATTTATTATTTTATTTATAAATTAACTCTAGTTATAAATTTTATTTATTTATATTTTATAAATTAGTTATTTATAATGATTGTTTTTTAAGGTAGGTGACTATGTTAAAAAGTCGATTTTTTTTGTGAAATTATGATATTTTTATTTAATATTCTTAATATTTGAACAGGTTTTACATGGAACTATTAAAATTGTATTTCTATGTCTAATGTTTTGGGAAGTTACGCTGATTTTTATATTTACATTTACTTACGTTTTAATGTCATTTTACATCTTTAGAAGCCATTTACTCAAATTCTAATTTTTGATAGAATTTTCCTCCCCAAAAAAAATTTCTAAATTAAAATCTAATGCATATTTTTTTGTTCAAATTGGGTCTAATATTTTTTCTACATGTTATTCGGTCTCTGAAATGGAGAATAAGTAATCTATTCATTCAGAAACATTTTTTTTTAGTTATTTCAGGAATTAACTGGGGATTTAGGATTTCAAGGATTAACGTAAAAAAAAAAAATGAAAATTTCATTTATTTATCATTGGATCTTCAATGATAAATAAATGAAATTTTTTATCATTGGTATCTCTACCCATTCTTTATCATTTTTATCATAAATGATAAAGAATTGGCAGAGATACATCTTAGTTTTTAATTCAGGAACTAAATATATTTCTGAAGCTATCTGCAAAATTTTAAGTAAACCAGTTTATAAATCTCTAAACTAAAAGATTTTTCCGTTATACTTCATTTTGGCTAAAAATTTGGCCCTTTTTTTTAATTTTCCAAAAACTTTGGCACTTAACTGGTATATTTTGGCTTCAAAGATGTTTTTCAATATTTTTCATGCAAATATTCAAAAATAAAACTATTTTCGAACATTTACCCAAAAATTCATCCCAAATCTAGCCAATACCTTCAATTAATTCTATATTTATAAAGTGATTTTATTTCTGATACTATTTATCATTTTCGCAAGTTAGAAACTTTTTTTAAATAAGTACAAATTCGCTACTGCCGATTTAGTGAAGTTTAAAATTTATAACAAGCTGTATAGTTTTGAATAAGAATTCATTAAATCGATTTTAAGCCAGAATGTCTCAGAGAAAACTTATTAAATTGAAATGCACGAACTATAACGAAGAACATGTGAAGTGAGAGTTCTGAGTTCGCTATTGTTATTCATGTTACACGCTAGTAATAATGTTTGATTTTTGCAAAACGCTGCCGGGGGGGGGGGTAGAAGGGGGTCGAGTCGAAGAGGATATCTTTGAGAGGATGCTTCTTCGTTCGGAAGGAAAAAGAAGCAAATGAAGTTACTTCAAGAGATCGAACATAAGAAGGAAGAAAAGTGCAAGCGACGTTGCCAAAAGAGAGAAAGAAGTGTCGAAATTCTGTCGCAAGAAATTTGATTTCACTGCAGCCAGGAGAAAGACAACTCGGAGCGAAAACGAAATGACGAGCCGGCGACGTCTCTCAAATTTCAAAAAAACTATTTTCCGCTCAAAAACGGAGGGGAAATTTCCCGAAAGAACTTTTTTTGGATTAGAAGGAGAAGAGAGCTCCTTCTCCCGTGAAATGAAACAAGAATGAGCTGAAGGAGAAAGCAGCGATATCACTAAAAAAAAATAAAGATAATTGAAAGCAAATAAGAATACATAGGAAAAAAAAAAAGAAAGAAAATGTCACTGGAGTTCAAGGAAAAATAATTCACAGTTCTTGGGAATTCTTTTGAATTATCGAGATGTCTGGAAATTTGAATGTTAATCTTTTCGACTTTCTAGTAATACTTTTCTGAGAATTTATTGGGAAAAAAAAGAAAATTTCAATTTTAAGTTGAATAAAGTCGATAAGATTAAATACTGAATCAAAAGAGGAAATAGAGAACTTTCAATTCATTTATTCGCAGAATTTTGCATATTTGATACAAACTATTCTTGCTGTTATCGAATAATTGACTATTAATGTACTATTGCTTATTTTAATGTATTCTTAATACTGTTTCAAATCTTTTATTTATATAGGCAAACAATTGGATGTATTCATTATCATATGAATCGGCTTTATAAGATTCTGAGATATTTATTAAAATATGATTTTGGTAAGATAAATAAATCAACATGTTTTGAATGTGATTCCCATAAAGAGCACGGGAAATATATAATTCAAGAGATGAAAAAAAAATTCTACAACTACTGCAGAAAGTTTCTAAAATCACGAAAAAAACTTTAAAAGCAAACCAGGTCTGCTTTTAAAGTAAAGCCAGAACATTTTTACAATAAAACACCAACCAATTGTAAACACGTACCAACTGTAAAACATGGCATCTTTGGAGGATTTCTTTATCAATGAATTTAGTTAAATAAAAGAAAGCATAATATGTACAACATATGTTAATGTATAATTTTAATATACTAAATCTAACTAAATTTCTTGAATAACGCAAACTATAAGGAGCAGAACAGATGCCTTGTGCAGAGCAAACCAGATGTGATTAAAAATCATATAGAACAAAAACGATGCTGTTAAAAGACATGTCAACGATGTTAAAATAGCGTCAGCATGTCAGCGAATGTCATAATATGGTTTAAAAGGATTGAGGCCGATCGAGCTGCGTTATCTGCCTTCTCGTTACCATCAGTGCCAACGTGACTCGGGCTCCAAGCAAAAAATGATATCAAACCCTTTCTTTTCGAGTGAATGGTAGCAGTATAAAATATCCAAAACAACTGAATGGTAGTGAAAAGTAATGTGTCCCGGTTGTGTTAAAATACTCACGCTATCACTATAAATACAGAATCTCCGAAATTGACTTCTAGAAATGCGTTGCAAGGCATAAAATATTGCCACTGCTTATGCACTATAGAGGATAATGAGGAAGGAAGACTAGGGCTGTAAGATTAAAAAAGGGTACAAGGTATCATGAATGAGATTTAACGATATACTCGTTATTAAAAACAAACGCAATAAAAAAAACGTTTAAAGCAAGACAGATGTGATTAAAAGTCGTACAAGGTATGACATAGACGCTATTAAAAGTCATATAGAGAGGAAAGAATGCGATTAAAAGACGTACAGTGTATCACAGAAGCAATTTAAAGACATACGGAACAAGAAGATGCGACAAAAAACACGCATGAAGCAAGACAAGAGCAATTGAGAGACATACGGACCAAGATAAATGCAACTGAAAGACATATGAAGCATGGGATATACGATTTAAAGTCATGCAGAACAAAGAAAAGAAGATGCTCAAAAAAGACCGATGCAATTAAAATTCACATGGTGCAAGACAGATGCGATTTAAAGACGTAAATTCGTTTAAGAACATGACAGATGCCATTAAAAATTGTATGGAACAAGATAATTGCAATTAAAAGACGCAAAGATCATGACAGATATTATTAAAATTTGAACGTAACAACCTAGGTGCGATTAAAAGTTGTGACGAGCATGACAGAAGCGATTAAAAGTCGTACGGTGCATAGTAAATACGATTAATACATGTATAGAGAACGTGAGAGATGCGATTAAAAGTTATAAGGAACACGATAGTTGTGATTTTCGCAAATATCACACTATCTCAACAAAAAACATTGGAAACAATTAAGGTGTTCAAAAACTCTCCGTTCGTTCGCTTCACATTCAAGAAACTGTGGTGTAGTATTGCACATTTGTATTCATTAAGCGTGTTTTAGAGATTAACTGATGTATCCTTTTCTTTTTCTTAATAACTGACAAAGAGCTCCGACAGACTTCATCCAATTTGCACTCCATTTTCATTACAAAAATGTCTTGCTTCTGTGTGCCTAACTTGTTCTTAAAATTAGATCCATGATTTTAGATTTAGTTATCACCGTATATATTCCAACTATTTAGAAGAGTACGAAATATTTAATATCATTCGATAGGATTTTCAATCAAATTAAATCCTTTGAAGATCTCGTTTTCTTCTTCTCTTCTGAAAGTTGAATATCGAATTTCTCGACAGAACTTTTTCCGAATTTCTACACCATGAAATAAAATAAAAATGTATGGAAAGTGAAAAGCAATGCCTCCAATAAATAAAATAGAATAAAATACTTGAGATAACTGAAAGCAGAAAAGAATATAAACAAATAAAAGCACCAAGACAGGGAAAGTGTCGTTGAAAATCTACAGACTTAAAAAAATAAAACCCCAGTATCTTCCAGTTCTTTTATTATCACGTCGTTTGGAAACTTGAATGCTAATCCTTTTGACTTCTAAACTTTTCAGAAATTCGATGGAAGAGAAATTTTTTATTTCAGTTGGGTATGATACATGAAAAAATTAAACACCGAGTGATAAAAGAAAATTTTACAGTCAGCTTTTATGTATAGATTGTTCTAATCATTCTTACGGTATAATTATTTCAATCATTCGAAGATTTGTGAATAATGTTAAACTATTTTCTCGCAGTAATCAAATAACTCGTTACAGATATGCAATCAGGGAAAAACTTGTGAGACATCTTTTTTTTTTTCCTAGATACTATTGCAAAATTTCTGATGCTATATTTTTCTAAAACTAATAATTGAATTTTAGGAGCAACCAAATGCTCAGTAAATTGAAATTAGTTCAATTTTGAATAGATAATCATAATACAAAGCATTAGTTTTAATAAAGATGTTGTATTTCTCAAAATAATAGTTGGGTCATAAGTGCATAGTTTCGTTTAAATAACTATTGAAAGTAAAAATATACATTCGATATAGATATAAGATATAGATAAAATAGATGAAAATATATAGATAGAAATATATATTTGATAGTAATAATATACATCCACATGAACATGAAGTGATTTTGCAAAGAGTTGGACCACAAAAGATATCTAGAAGGGAATAAAAAATTATTTCATTTTTAATATTGACAGCACCAAATGTAATCTATGCATGCAGGAGGATTCACAATGGGTCTGACAAATTTTAAAGTCAAGATTTATATCAAAACAAGTTTACTGATATACTAGGTTCGTAATACACTACGTGTGCACACTGAAAAACGTTGCTTAGTTTGTCAAGAAACATATCAAAACAAGTTTAATATACTAGGTTCGTAATACACTACGTGTGCACACTGAAAAACGTTGCTTAGTTTGTCAAGAAACATATCAAAACAAGTTTAATATACTAGGTTCATAATACACTACGTGTGCACACTGAAAAACGTTGCTTAGTTTGTCAAGAAACATATCAAAACAAGTTTAATATACTACGTTCGTAATACACTACGTGTGCACACTGAAAAACGTTGCTTAGTTTGTCAAGAAACATATCAAAACAAGTTTAATATACTAGGTTCATAATACACTACGTGTGCACACTGAAAAACGTTGCTTAGTTTGTCAAGAAACATATCAAAACAAGTTTAATATACTAGGTTCGTAATACACTACGTGTGCACACTGAAAAACGTTGCTTAGTTTAGGTCAAGAAGCATATCAAAACAAGTTTACTGATATACTATGTTCATAATACACACTAAAAAACGTTGCTTAGTTAAAAACAAATTGAGTATTTACTAACATAATTCCCCCTGTCAAAGGTGTAATGAAAATAGAACAGAGTTATACAGCACTGTTGAGATTGTAAACAAATGCAAGTTTAGGTTGCAGGTAGACGCTATATCTAGATTGTAATTCCTGAGTGAAAACAAGCGAATGAACTGAATTAATGATCACAATTATGAATAAAGTTTGATTGTGAATTATCTGGTTTCAAACGGTTAAGTGCGTAAGTTGTTTATGATCGACTTTACACCCCTTGGGTAAGCTACGTCTGTGTGAAAAAAAAATGTGGTTTAGGATTGGACAACGATTATGTTTAGAAATTTTCAAGTCACTAACAGACAGTTGCTCTCTAGTTTTCAGTATCTGCATTGTGAATATTGCTTTGCAGATCTACTGTATTTCAACTATGTCTTTGACAAGAGAAATAGTGGTTAGAACTGATTAATTTACTTTAGGCCATTGCCAAATCTTACAAGCATACCTGACGCGAATATTTCACAAGTATGTCCTTATATAAAACGTTTATTTTGGAATGGTTGTCGAGAAGTTAAAGTTTGTTGGAACCTTTTTATATCATCCTGTATTTTTCAACTATGATCACAATAAGAAATAGAAGTATTTCTTCAACAATTTCGATGCATTTTTCTGATATTTAGAATGGGAGATTTATTAAGAGAGAGTTATATAAGCTATGCTTAACCAAAATCAGATTAAGACTTTTAAAGACCTTTTGGCAATACAAGCCTCGAAACCTTTTTTTCCGCTTTCGAATATATTGAGCAAAATATTTTGTTTTCATTGATTTTGAATTTTATCCCTATAAAAAATTCCAAGAAGAAAATTTAATATGAGAAATGATTAATTTCTTTAAAATAGTTCTACAAAATGTTTGGTTTCAGTATTTAACTTTTAAAAAATGCAATTCAAAATTTAAAAGTAATTTTAAACAAAACGGTAAAAAAAGTGTCAAAATTCATTAACGGAATCTAAATAACCTTTAATTATTGGATCGGAAATTTATTTTCAAACTATGGAGTAGCATATATTTTTAGAAGTATAAGTAAAATAACATAAAACTTGCAAGAATTAAGAATGAAGGAAGACTGCAATTACTAATTAAGAATGTTCACAAAATAATGTTCAAAGATGTTTTTTTACTTAAGTAAGTTCAATTGCACCGCACCTGTAAATTAAATAAAAGCACAAAATTAAATTATTCTAAAAATACAGCAAATATAAAATTTATTCTGGCCTCTGAACTGCTCAATGTTGCCTGGTCTCCAGGCAGCTGTCTACTTTGCCTATTCATTAATCCATTCATGCAGTTAATGGAATGGATTTCTGCAGAGCATTATTTTTAGCAAGATGTTTTCTTGCTTTGTTGTACTCGAATATTGCTACTAATGGGTAAAAAACCTCACATATTATGGATAATATTTAATAAACTAATTATTTATATAAATTTGATATTTTTGCTGATTTTAAAGGCTTTTATTAACATCATTACTATAGGCTATATTTTATAATTAATGGCTACTGAATTCCATAAATACTTTACAAAGTAACTAGCTTTATGAATATTAAATTTAGAAGTGGATCAGTAATTTTCATTTTGTCATTATATTAATCCTTCGCACTCGGAAAAGTTATTCGATGCATGATTATTCACCTAATACAAAGATTTGTTTATTCTCTGGAGAATAAATATACATAATTGTTTTAAGTCCAATTTCTTTGAAAAATTAATTTACATCTTTTTACCAATCTGTAGGCGTTTTTAACAATCAAAATTGGAAAATAAATAAATAAAACGTCAAAATGATACACCGTCTTGCATGATGAGTGAGAGGCACCATCCGAGTGCAGAGGGTTAAAACATCCAGAGTAGGTAGGATACCACAAGTGTTATAATCTTCTGGCCATATGGAACATTATCGGCAATAATTCTGCAGGACTCAAACTAAACAGGCTAATCTGTCTAATCCTTCAATTTGTAGAATACGATACATTTCTGAGACTTCAAAGTTATTTCGGTGAAAATTCATGCAAGTAAAAACTGTTAAAATGTGTATATACCGATATATTGGCAAACTACGTTTTAACAATGTTGAAAGACACCGATTGAACCATTTAGGCGATTACCTAATGGCCACCAATTAATTCCAAATATCGATCCAACAAACCGAACTATGAATCCCTCATGACGCACTTCCGCCCAAAGCTTGTCTCTAAATCGCCCCAACGCTCTCCTGCCCCTCAACCAATAGGGGCCTTTAATCCCAGGTGCAAATCCTCCACAACCGGGAATTAGTTACTTCACGAACTTCTCGCTCTGTCGCTTATTTAATGCTAGTTTGGAGAAGTCATTAGCAGTAAATGGTGGTCGCAAGGCCATTCGAGGAACGAGTTAAAGGGCCGGTGTCATCGAAAGACAGGGGAAGGCCTCTTCTGACGTCCATGGCTGCTCGGTTTATGGAGGTTAGTTAGGGAGATTATGAATGAAGATTAGTCAGTATTTCTGGCTGAATATAGTAATATAGCTTTTTGAATAGTATGAGCGAGAAAAGTTGAGCTTAGTTTAATTAGCTTAATGTGCCGTCTGAGACACATGACAGCTACTTTGGAAGGAGATTAGTAATTTTGAACCATGACCAGAAGGCGTGGTCATCACTTGAGTTGGTACATTTCTTTGCCATTTCACCACTTAAATAGAAGGACATTCGTTTATGATGGGTTTAACATGCATTATACCACCATGGATAGCACATTTTTGGCGGAATCGATTTTTAAATCCTTCTTTAGTCTCAAGGCCAGGCAACCATAGTCTCATGAAAAATATTAAAAAAAAATATTTTAATAAGAAACTCACAGTTATCAAACTATACAAACAAACACCTGTACCACTATTCAACTATGTGGAGAAATACGTGTCGGCTTGGATTTTTATTTAAATGCTTTTATCCTTAATATTAATTTTTTTTTATATAAGAAAAGCAAAAATAAATAAATAAATAATAAAAAAAAGAAAGAAAGAAAGAAAAGAAAAAGAGTTGTCTTTTTTAACTATTTTTTTTTCCAAATAAGTGGAATAATTTCCTTGAAATTTCATCACACACTTTCTAATAAAGGTTTTTCTCCCTGTTAAATTTGTGGACATTGAGTAAGGCCGCATACTTTGCGTTGGATTGGTTACGAAATATGCATTTTTGTTATGAATCTAGCCTTTTTACTGAATCTATCGCGAGAATATGTATTTTCGCCTGCCGATTGACATCAAGATTTGTCACAAAATTACAATAATAGTCATAAGTTAATATACCAAATTTCATTGATTTTAGTCTTTGCATTTACTAGTTACTCCATTTGCATACATACGGAAGAACAGTTTGACAGACGATCAACAGTTTGGCGAATTTTGTTCACAGTTTGATTAAGTATCCAGAGTTTAAATACTGAACCTGTGTACCAAATTCGGTTTGTCTAGCTTTGTTTGTATCTAGCATTTTGTAGTTATCGACGTCATGTGTACTCGAACAGCTACGTAGACAAACTTCCGAACTTCTTTCTATGTTCAAAATTTGATAGAAATCTACGACTTTAGTCGTTCCATATACAAAATTTCATCCATTTGGCTTAAAGATTTTTTATACAGACAGACATAATGAACAGAATGGATTTTTCGAAATCAGGAAGGTCTGAAATTCGTCGATATTCGTTAAACTCTCAAGAGTTTACATTTTTTTGTGATTACACTTCGTAATTTGTCTTCGTAAACGAGAAAGTAAAAATGGCGAAGACAGGGTTTTGTAACCTCATATGACATATTACCTAAATGGTTTAGTTAATTTCATTTATTAACTGATATTAATATAAATTTAGTGTGATGAGTTAATAAGTATATCACCCATCAACTTATCTTAAGTTAAAGATAATCAAACCGAGCGATATGGTGTATTATTTTTGTTAGAAATGGCCAGAGACAAAAATAATACTTAGGAACTAATTAAATCTGAACTACTAATTTAAATGTCTAGTTTGAAACTATTCTAAGAAAACTAATACTAAACGCATTGGCTGGTATTGCAGGTTCTATTCAAACTTTACATGTTGGTACGTCAATCTATGAATTTTTTTTATACCGTAAGTTGTGTACGGAAGTGTAAAAGGCTACTCTTATTAACGGTTATATTTAGTGATTTCTCTATGAATATGAGATAGAGATCCTACCTCAGATAAAGAATTGTCGGCATAGAAATATGCAGCGGATAGATATGCATTACATTTGCGATTATTTATAAACAGCGGTGCGCATATAACGAAGACGTTTCCCTGAAAGACACTAACAGATCCCACCTTGCGTTTCTCCTTTGCATTCATTATAAAAAAAATTACGAAGTCTCTGGTGTACGAGATATTCGCAAAACTAGCTTTTTTTTAAGAGGAACTTCACAGAAGTGCCACAAATTTGGCCTACTTAAAACCATGAATGCCAAGTCCATGCATCAAGTGGGTAATGAATTATCACTTTTCAGAGTTCACTTTTTTTAAGTTGAAAAGCTATGATTATAGAGATTAAATCATCATAAATCGCTATAATTCGATGTAAAAGTCAGAAATAAACCACATATATCTCAAGTATTTAATTATTTTTAATTGAATCTATAGGGCAGCATATTCCTGAAACTTAAAGTGTCATCCACTTTTATTATAAAAAAAAATGTAAGACAGGTAAATGGTTAATTTGTGCGTTGATCTAGCATGTGGATTGTGATTACACAGAAAAAGTATTCCCTCTAATATAACAATTTCTTCATCGTTTTGATCTGTGTCAAAGGAATCCCTCCTCTGCACTTCCTTTATTTGTATATAATTATATCATTGAAGTACATAAAAGTGCATACAATATCTGTCCTCTTATCCTGACTAATAGGCTTATAAAGTTTGTGCATAATTTTTTTTAATGCCTTGCAAGAATAAATTAAAATAGCCTTTCGCTCACGCACTAGGTAAGCCCTGTTTATACGGTTTCATTCTGTGGCAATGAAGTAACTGGTCAAAATTAAAAAAAAAAAAGAAATCCTCTCGGCAAGCTGGAAGGCAAAGATACATTCCTTTTCAACTAAGTTAATGTTTCATGGATCTAATTTCAGGCAAAATTAGGACTTGAAATTCTATAATTAGCCCTTAACTTCAAAGATATTGGTGTTATCGAAAAACATTAAATACAAAAGTTGTTCATCTTAATGAGGCGCTAATTTGATTTATTTTCCTATCTTCAATATTAAGAAAGTTATAACAAACTAAAAAGTTCAACTCCCCACCATTTCCACCCTTTTTGAGCTAGATGGTCCGTTTACGAATTCATCCGAGGTTTTCACATTTCTAAAAACATATTCCAAGCCATTTAGAACGAAGGATGGGTTTTTTGGTTCTAGGGACCATAATCAGTGGAGATCTGCAAAATTTTTTCTAAAGTCGTGTCATGAGAACCCTTGTATTAGGTAATCTTCCTATAGGAACCTGCCTAAAAAAGTATTTGTATTATGCATTGAAAATTCTGTTTCTTTTCAGTGTTGAAAACATCGCTTATTCAAAAATAATCATTTACCAGCAAATCATTCGAAGATGAAAACTGACCAGGGTCTTTAAGAAACTGACTGGAAAAAAAGAATAAATGCTTTAGTTATTTCATGTTTCGGATTTTATTAAATATAAAATTATGGTGTAATATGTAGATCAATGCTTCCGACCTTGCTAGCAATTTGAAACAAGGGAATGTATTCTTACAAACGGAAAACGCAAGTTCCAACATCCCAGTGGTGAAAAGAAAGGAAGAAAGGAAAAAAAAAAAAAAAAAACCGAATAGAAGACAAAATCTATATAAGAATCTTGTTATGTCTCTGAGTTTATAAAAGAGACAGAAAACGAAATTTTATGGAAGAGCGTGCGAAAAGAACAGGTGGGAAAGAAGTGTTGGGCTATTTTATTTCTTTTTTCTCGAGTCGTTGTGAGGAAAATGATCTGATAAGACGCTTTGCGGAGTGCAAAATGTAACCGTTGCAAAGCAGATAATTTCGTTGCAATATTTACATAACGTGTATAAGTAAATATGTGAGCGATAAGTGCATATAAATGTCATTGGTCATCTCATCAAAGCACTTTATCTTGATATTGTAGGATTATAGACATAAGAAAATTCTTCGATTTCACCATGTATTTTCTTTTTCTCGCTCTATTTTTACTTTTTAGTTAACTGTTTTATTCTTATATCATAATATATTGCCATTTATTGAATCATCGTATATTGTCATGATATATCCGAGATATTTTAGTTTGAATACATTGATAATTCAATTTTATTTTCTCTCGCATTCCTATTAACCCCTTCGCATACAATGACGAATCTGATTCACTCATAGAGTTACTGAAATTTTAATTTTGAATCTGCAGTTCAGTGAAATTATTGAATAGTTTAAAATGCAAAAATTGCTTAAAAATGCTTCAGTATCTCAAATGCTCTTATATTATTACAGGAATAAAAAATGTAAAAAATATCCTAGATAGGATACGCCATTCAATTAAGAATTTAAGTAATTCGTGGGGTCAAAGGGTCAATATAATGGGGGTAAAATAGCGTTAATAATTTGAAATCAAAATTTAATTTTATTATCTTTTAGTGCTGGCGTCCTTGCATAGTGGTAGCGCATCTTCCCAGTTATCTGGGCGTCCCGGGTTCGAATCCCGGTTCGGGCATGGTTGTTTTTCATCTGTGTTCTATCTGTGAGGTGTGTGAATATGTCCCCCTGTAAAAAGGGGTTGTGCAATGCGAATGTGTGAGTTTCATCTTCATATGAGCTATAAGTCAGACTTCTGCCCTCGAGTGCTCAGGGGTCTTTACCCTCAGAAGCTACTGCACCCCCTTTCCGTGGTAGCGCGGACACGGCATCGTTATTTTTGTTAAAAAAAGCTTTCAGGGCTTATTCTTTTAATAACCATAAGTGAATAATTAAAGATTCTTACTTCAGTGTAGTTTTTTAAATGTACTTTTTGTAGTTCTTTACATGTTTAGTAAAAGAGGTAAAAGAAGAAATCTAATTATCATAAAATGTTGAGTATTTTCAATGCAAATTGTGCTTATTATTTCAAAGGGTTTTTTTTTTTCGTAGAACTAGTCGTCTTTTGTAACCAGAGGTCGTTTTTTCAGTTGAATAATTTTAGCATAATTCATACAACAAAACATTTTTAAACATAGATTTGTTATAGGTATTACACTTCGTTGTTTATCTGATCAATTTATTATATATACATGAACCTACTAAATAGAGTTTTATTTGCATGCAGATGTAAATATGCAAACAATGGTAGCTGATCATCTCAGAAGATAGCAGTGTTCAAAAATATTTATCAAAAGATTTTATTTTATAAAATTATTTATTTATCCATAAGTCTACTAAATCTTTGACTTTTAAACCAGACATGATATTTGTTGCTACAAAGTATCATGATACATGTTATATTTTTAAAAATGTTTTTCAAAATTTTTATGCTTTTTATTTTTTTTAGGAAAAGGACACACTCATTCATACCATCAATTGTCCTTACCTTATCTCCTCCTTGAAGAAAATTTGGGAGAGCAATTATTTATATTTTATTTTACAACCGCACACGTGGACAATTGTGTTTAAAATAAATTACGCTTGTAGACTTTTGAACAATTTTCGGATCTAGCCCAGCACTGCCTGTACTGAAATTTTCAGGTATTTAAAACTGAGAATTTACTATTTTTTTTAAAAATATTTGCATCGTTTATCGGTTTTTTTTACGCAAAGTAATTAATAGCGATTAACTCTCTTTATATTTTTTTTATCTTTTTTTTTCATATAAATGAAATATTCAAATTGATTGCCAATTACAAAATATAGATTAATATAAATTTAGAATAAATATAGAAATATAGATTTAGGATTGAATCTAGCGTTTTTACTAAATCTACGCCGAGAGTAGGACGCTTTTTTCCAGCCGATTGTCACCAAAATTATTTGACACAAAACTATAATTATAATCATAAGATGATGTACCAAATTCCATTGATTTGAATCATTATGTTTATGAGTTGTAGATTGTGAAATTACAGATCAACAGACGGTCAACCGTTTGACACATTTCGTTCAAAATGTGAAAAATATCTATATTTTAGATTCTGAACTGTGCACCAAATTTTATTTACCCATCTCTTGGGAATTTATAGTTATTGAGTTTTCTTGCACACGAACAGCCAGATAGACAGACTACCTAGGAGTGGAATTCGTTAAAAATTTGATAGAAATTTACAAATTTAGTCGTAATACTATACACAAAATTTCAGCTATCTAGCTCAAAATGTTTTTGATTTATCATGTTCACAGATAGACTGACTGGTAGACAGACAATGACAAAAATAATTTTTTCGAACTTAGAGAGATTTGAAGCTTGGAGACTTTGAAAGAAATTATTTTTAAAAGTTTGCAAAATGTTATCTTACTGAAGATCATCTCAGGTCAATGTGAAATTTTAAGCAACTCATTTTTTATGTAAAGTTGAATAGAATTAAATTTGTTAAATAAAAGTTTCATTTTAAAATTAAGTAGAAGTACAGTTATAAATCTAAATTGTAATCACATATCTAAAATGATATATGACGCATCAAGATATGTTTAAAGGATTTAAATTGCAACTAAACACAACTAGTATTCTCAATGTACCACGAAAGGCTCTTTGTTAAGAATAATCAATGGAAAGGCAGGGCCATCTTACCTTTGAAAAGAGGACATATTCTCCAGACACTGATTGGTCCCTGTCTGTTGTATTGGCCAAGTACCAATTCCATGTAGAAAAGTGGCATGGCCCCGAAGAGTAGCATTAAGATGTAGGGAATGAGGAAAACACCTAGAGAGAGAGGGATTAAGAAATCATTTAGACAATCGTCCTTTTCACTTCAGAATTTGAAAGCATTTCATAAGACTTATTTAAAAAAAAAATTCTGATAAATAAATGCGCACTTAGTATGAAACATTTACATGACTTAAGCAAAAACTTTTAAACTTATACAAAACCAAGTTTTTCAAAAGTTCGGTAATATTACATTTGCATTAATGTTGTCTTTTATCATCTCTAAAGAGGTCGGATGATCGCTGTAGATTTGCAACTTCAGGTAGCCTCACATTCAAAGTCCTGTAATGGGGTTTCTACGACAGTTTTAGGACATTTGGTAGCCCAAATTATGCTATTGACAGACCCTCAGAGTGTGAAATGGGCTTCGTCGGTCCACAACATGTTGGGGAAACAATCGCCATCTTCAACCATTTTTTGCACTCTTTTGTATAGTTTCAATAAAACCCCATGTCATTTCAACACGTGTCAATTTTTTCCTACACTATCCCATGATTTACTGAAATTTCAAATGTTTACTGAGTTTTGATTTACTCTGTATTTTACAGTCGTAAAAACAACTGAAAACAGCAATTTGTAACTCATTTTCTATAAATAGTAGTGCTTAACATAGTTCGATTTTTTTTATCTTGAAATATCATTACAGCAGGTATTACAATATTGTTCGTAACAACTGAATTACATATGCACCAACCGTCTTATATTCTATAACAAAGATTCAATGTTTTCATTACACATTATTTGAATTATTGTCTACATTATTTCTCTACACATTATTTGAATAATTGTCTATAGTTCAGTTACAATTTTTTATATTGATATTTATTAACCACACAGGAATTACCACATTTTTGGCTAGCATCCAGTCCCCGCGAGTAAAAATTTCGGATTTTTTTTTTTTTTTTTTTTTGCAAAAGTATAAAAGCTTTTATCACAAATGATACATTCATTTATCAGGCCTTCATCGTTCCTTTAATCAGGCAAAACCGAAATTTCTGTACATTTCAGAGAAAAGAAAACATGTTTACTTTTACGAAAACTTCTCATCACCACATTTGCGTTTAGAGTAATTTAACATTCAGTTAAATGAGGATTGTTTTGCTTGGATCTGGTAAGTTTGTATTGTACCTAAATGATTAAGACGATACTTGAACTGACGACTAGTCACGAATGAACCGTCGTGACGGTTGTTTGATCGTAATCCCAAAATTTAAAATATACCAAGCCCACAACTATAGAGATCTTTGATGAATGCTAGAAACAAATCCGCAATCCATATACCTCGAAGTTGAGGCAGCTCGTTTGCAATTAAGAAACAAACAAATAGGAATTGGGAGACATAAGATGTTTTCTTTGTTCATTACATGAGCTGCGGTGGCCTGGTGGTAAGGTCTCGACTTCGGAACCGGAGAGTTTCAGGTGCGAGATGCGATTCCACCGAAGAGCCATTGTGTAAGCGGGTCTGGTGCACGTTAAACGTCCTGGTCAAAACTCCTCCCGCTGATGGGGCATAGTGTGGAAAGTGGGGTGCCAGCTCAGGTGTCGTTCTCGTCGTTTGCCCGCGGTTCAAAATTATGAGGTCCGTCCCGAAATAGCCCTAGTGTTGCTTTAAAACGGGACGTTAATATAACTAAACTAAACTTGTTCTTTTGTATATGTATGTGCAAAATAATGGAGAAGCAAAAGGGGGATAGAAGTAAAAACACAATAAAAGTAAAAAGAGGAGAAAAACCTAGAGTATACTGGAGTAAAAAAGCAAAGTACCAAGAAAGATATATGTCCTTCATGCTGTTCTTTTTTCCTTTATTTTGCGAAATGCATTTACTTTTAATTTTTATAGTATGTCTCCATATTTGATTTACCTTGGTTAATTATACGTTTTTATTTTAAATTATTTATGTCTTATCTCTGTTGTGCAGCATTTTTCAACCCTTCCTCGTTAATCTATAGTAACATTTGTTGTGAAATAGTATCTTTTTACTAATCGTTCGATAATGTTTGCAGGAAATGCGATAATTCCCTTTGAGGTGGGCATTAAAAATTAATGCATCAATCGCTTTATAGCATTTTTTGAACCTTATTTATTCTATTTGCATTTTTACTATGTATATATGCAATTCATCATTCAAAAATTTTTTGAGCTACATCTTCCAACTCTAGGAATGAAATAGCGCTCCTAAATTCAACCACTCTCTGTTAAAAGCATAACTACAACTAATTTTTCTGACACTCTGCTAATAATGCCTGTTTTCCGCTTCCAGTGTAATAGAAACAAATAGACTTTATTTACAGTATACACCATTGGCCTGAGCACAACGATGCCATTGATTAATGAGCCGAAGGATTTCTGGGGCCGTGACAAGACCCAGTCCTTTAAAGCGTTCTTGAGTTCGCCGTCTGAGTCGAAGCGATTTCTTTTCAGATATTTTTTCAGGAGACCAAACACATGAAAATCGCAGGATGACATGTCCGAGCTGTAGGGCGGTTGGTCGAGCTGCTCCCACATGAACTTGGCAAGTTCCGTGAGTGTGACCCTGGAGACGTGAGAACGCGTGGTATCATGGAGCAGAATCACACCCTCCGTGAGTAGCTCTGATATTTTGTTCTTGATGGACCTGCGTAGTCTTCGGAGTGTCTCACAGTAAACAACGGGATTAATGGTTCTGTGCTCGATGAATTTAAGAAGTAGCTGACCTTGGATGGTGAATTCAAGGACGCTGTGAAGGACTAGGTCCCCTCACGGCCACAGGAATTCCGGGAACAAGGAATCTTGAATCCTTCGGCTCGTTAATCAATGGGATCGTTGTGCTCAGGCCTATGGTGCATACTTTGAATAAAGTCTTCATTTTTATAGACAGTGTCGTTTCATACCTTTTCATTTGAATACCCCTTGTATCTGTTTATATCTTCAGACGAAAACAAAAAGCATTCCATTTATTAAGTCACTGGTAGTCATTTATATCATCATAGATGTTCTGCTGCTTATCATTGGTTGATCTAACGATAAGCATCATGCAGTAATATTCCGCTTATATTTATTATTGGATGATTGGTTAGATGAAAAATAAGTCGAAACAGCTATCAAGTTTTTAAGATGAGAAAACAGAGCTTATCCCGAAAGCCGAAGAGGACAGTTTCTCTTTTTTTGTGAAAGAATTTAAAAGAGAAAAGATAGCGTAGCAACACATTAAGAACCAAATTATTTGTAGTATAAGACCCAATCTAATTCGAACAATAGAACATATCCTTTGAGCTGCAATGGTGTAGATAATCGTCTTAAGATTATGGATACTATTAAATGCACGTATGCAACCAAAAGTATTATATTTGACCAGGAGTACTGTACAAAAAATTAAAAAGGTTATTTTTTAAAGGTTTTATTTAGGGTTAATTATTTTTAAAGGTTTAAAGGTTTTTTATAAAGCCTTATTTGGTTAATTTTTTAAACTGTACATTAACATCGCATTGAAGTTTCTTTAAGTTTTTATTATTTGAAATCTTTTGATGATGGACTATGAGAAATTGTTAAAAGCTTGTAAATTAATCTACATTAACATCATCAAACTAAATTGTTTCCAAGAGATCTCATTAAAGTATTGAATACGAGGCCGCTATGCACTAAATCAAAAATGGTATTTAAGTCAGTAGTTCTCAGCCTGATTATTTCGGCCACTGATAATCTTCAGTGATAAAGTGGCCATCATCAAAGTCATTCTCACCGAAGCCCTCTTCACATTAAGTCTTTCGCGAAATTCCAAGAGAGAGAGTTCTTCTGAAAACCCAGTTCATTCATTGATTGCGCTAGTTTATCGCTTTCGGCATTACACAAAGCACTTCCGGTCCTGGGAAGAATGAAGAACAATTGGAAGAACATCGAACAGACATTTGTCTTTTTCCGCCAATTAAAATCGATTGTTTTTCGCCCCTAATTCGAAGGAAGAGGAAAAGGGATGCGGTGTACCCTTGAGATTGCTTCGAGCGTTCTGGAAACATATTTGAACCAATCTCCAAGATTCCCAGCTAATTTGTGACAGAGGTTTAATTTTTATGAAGTATTAATTTTCTAAAAGAACCGTAAATGAAGTAATGAATACCACCAATATGATTGAAAAATTATCTATTAATTCAGCTGCACTTTCAACCATTGCTGTAACGTCAACTTCGTCAATATCATTTTTTATTTATCAGAAAAATAATGCCTTAAAAAAAAAACCGACTAAATCGTGAGATTTTTTTATCTTTAAATCTGTAATCAAGTCAATGTAGCTTTAAAAAAGACATATATCACTTTAATATGTTTAATTATCTTTTTTCTTAATTATTTTTCAGATTCTTATATGAATCGAAAATAATGAAAGGCAAGAATAATAATAAATTGGCCGTGGTGGGTGATAGATATTAGGAGTCAATCGTAGTTTCCAACTTAGTGCTATCATGATAACTGTCATTCATTTACCCCGGATTCTTAGGAAGGGCGGGGATAGTTTCGTTCCTCTTCCTCACGAAACTAATTTATTTATCTCTTTGGATGCATTTTCATTTTAAAATAGTTTCCGATAAATTCAAAACAGCATTCCCACCCTTCTTGTTATCTATTTCTCAAATATGCCCTAGAATGTTCCGTGTCAATCACATTCTGTAATTCAAATTACACGACCCATGACAGTGCAGTCACAAAATTATGAACAATTTGCGTGGCAGGGTTGAAGTGTTTCAAACAAAATGTTACATTTGCTCTTTGTTCGTTCTTTATTGTTCAAAATTTCAATGTGAACAATGAATCAGTAACTACGCAGTTATTAATACCGATCTTTCGGTATCTCAGGAACTCCCACCAAAGAGCACCTCAGATTAGTGGATGAGAAACCTCAGGCATGGTGGTTGGCTTTCGCCACCCAGGTGGGTACAAAAAAGGTGTGGGGTCGGCTGCTCCTTACTGATGACGGAGCGTTCTTCCCACGGGAAGAGTTCTACCGTGGCCAGTGATGGCTCTTAAGAGTCAACCTTTGTTTTGTTTAGTGCTGTAGCGGAGATCCGGTTACTTAAATTTTTCTGTGTGCCTTAGTGGTAGGTCGGATTAGCCGGCTTGTGGTATATGTAGGGATACTATTTAATTGTCTCCTTGTATGTACAGGTTTGTGCCGCTATTTGTTGGTCTTTTTAAGCCCGTTCCGATGGCCTGCGCACACCTTGAGACAGACTCATTTTGCCTTCTTTACTCTGACATATGGTTTTCGGGAAGCTCCTGGTCGACGTTCACAGGCAGGAGTGGTCCTACAAAGGCAACTGACCGTCAGAACGGGAAAATATTGAATACTTGAAATATTTTGACACTACGTCGTATTCTTCCAACGATTAACAAAATGTTTGATTTTCTTTTCAATTTGATGCGCTTTGAAATCTTCAATATCCCTATGGAGTTGCTTTTTGATAGAACTGAAATTAGGAAGTTTTTACTACAGAAGGATACTATCACTCACCTCCTCCGTTCCTGTAGCAGAGGTAGGGGAACCTCCAAACGTTGGCGAGGTCGACGGCGAACCCAATGATCGAGAGCAAGAAGTCCGCTTTCTTACCCCACGTCGGTCTTTCATCCTTGGGGGCGGCCTCAGCCTCTGGGTCCCCTTGGAGTGTGGTGCAGGGAACCCCATCGCTAAGCGGATCTTTTTCCGTCGTGGCGGTCAACTGCCCTGGGAAACAGTCCGCACATTAGCACAAATAAAAATGAATAAAAGTATAAATCATTACTTTTATGAAATATTTTTATTTAATTTATTAAGAAATATTTTTTAATTTTTTTTTAATCCTTTGGTTTGTCTTGTTTCATATTTGCAAAAATCGAATTTGGTTTGAAATTTTGTGTGCATTATCCACTTAGAAAACATTTTTTTTTAAATATTTACAGAATTTAAATATCAGTTAATCATTAATTAGAACTTAATTTTGATTCCATACCAGAGGCATCACCTACAGGTGAATAAAAAAAAGATATAAAAACTAAATAATGGAAAAGTAAATAAAATAAAATAAATCTACAGATAAGTATTTTAATAAAAGAGTGTTTTTCAAAGCCTCTGTTAATTCAATTGATTTTATTAATATATTTTTATTTAAAAGCAATGCTTGATATAGCTTCAAAAATAGTATGTAAAACGATTTGTAAGGAAAGTAATTTGCAGTACAATTCCAATTAAATTCACTTTTTCAATCATATCAAACAACAATGTAAAATTTTAAAAAGATGTATTCCATATTAATATTTTAGCAGCTTAGTAAGCCAATATTTAGGGCAAACAAACTAATTAGCAAATGCAGCTAATAGTAAAAAACAAACCCACCATTCCAGAATTACACTTCACATAGCGAATTTGATACTTTTAGGTAAATACTGCACTAATAATTGAAAGGTTGGGTCTGGCGAGTTCTCTATCGAATCATATTCTTCAAACCATTTCAAAAAATGATTGCAAACTGAAATTTTGTTCAATTTTATTTGTCTTTCTGTAAATTACCACTTGTTGCAAGAGATCATTCTATTGTAACACTTAAAAAATAAGTGGGTGGTTTAATGTTTCTTAATCATTCAGTTAAATAATTAAGCAAAAGAATTTAAAAGTGATTTAAAATATAAAAGATACATTCATACTCTTACTAACTCCTTAGAAAACTTTATTTTCAGCTTTCCACATAGAGTTTTATCAATAGCCAAACATAAATACGGAAATATGATCACTTTTTCAAGAATTTTGATGTAACATTTTAATTTTCGAGGATAAATAGTTGCTTTTGACCTTCATGAAAGGAAACTAAATGAACTTCATAAAGATTTATTGATTATTAATTGGAGCCTGACTTGCTGTTTAGCTTTAAATGTGTATAAAATTCTAAAAAATGTTCAGAAATCTTGGGAGTTTCCAGCCATTTTTAAAACAAAATACTGTATAAAAAAGGAATTTAATTTGAAATTGTTGAATAAAATGTATGACGCAATGAAACAAAAATAGAAAATGTTAAATTTAAAACACAATTTGACATGTAATGATTCATTAATCATTTTAATTCGAGTATTAACCTTGAATCCATACTATATTACCATAATTCACAACAACAAAATAAATAAATGAAGAATTTTTCTCTTTCTGTTTGCCCTTTTACATTATTTCAAGATTAATTCTTACGATAAAAGAATTTTCATACCGAACATTTCTCGTATATTTGTTTTCTCTGTTTCTAAATGTATTTTTAAAACAAAAATATCTGTCTCAAGCTGTATAATAATGAAAATGATACTTGAGAGGGTTCCAAATTTTCAATCTTCATCAACGTTTGGCTCTTGATGGCAGATAAAATGTGAATTATTTCACATAAAAGGAATACCACCAAGAGATTGAGTGTTCTATAATCGTGAAGTCGAAGTTATTTCTAGATCACAATGGGTCTTTATCTTTTCTCGTGGGGAAGGAACCCAACTAAATTACTGGATTTAGTTTTCAAAAAACATATCAAATTATTAAATTCGTATAAAAGTTAAAACTTGTATGAAACATATAATGAGATTATAAAAAAATTAAAATATAATTTTTAAAAATCTTAAAAATTAATTTGTAGAAACTTCAATAATTTTAAGAAATTGGGTATTTTGTGTAAATAAGATGAAAATCACTTGGTGCGTGTTATTTCATTAAAGGAATCATTTTCTTTCTTAGATAGAGATATATTATCAGACGGTGAAAGAGTAATATTTTATTAATACTAATTACTAGCTAATAATAATTACTAAAAATTAGTTACTAATACTACAATATTATTTTTTAAATTTTGAAGTAACTTTCTTTCCGTTTGTGGAGGCAAGAATAATTTTAAGAAATTACATAAGCTATGTAAATCAAATGAATACTACTTGGAATTATTTTTAAAAAATCAACTTTGCTCCTGGGTCATCCAAAGAGAAAGTGTAAGTTTGCGTAATTGGAATAATATATTTCGAATTCAATATATAACTTTATGTTAGGAAATTTCGGCATTAAGGTTCTAAATTCCAAATTCTTTTGTCTCTCGTACTTTATTCTAAAATGATGCAATGCATTCTGAACCTGCTATTGTGCGTCATTAGTATGAGTAAATCACTTCACTTGACATTAACCATATAACTATTTAATCGGTATCGTATCTGACATTTATTTAACCCGGTAACCGTAGCTAATATGCAAATATAAGAATTAAGGCACGATATAAATACGTGTCATTATGTTTGTAATGTGGTTCGGTGTTAGTTTCGGGTCTTGTAATGACCGTCTATGTATTTATAAGTTTTTTTCCCATCATATCTGACTAGTCCATCATGTGTTCAATTTTATTTCCTGTTAATAAATTGTGTTTAAATTAAACCTTTCCTTTTGTCCGACCCAATCTTTGGAGACTTTTTATTCGTCACTATTTCCACTGCAGTACTCTAATATCAAACGGCTGAATCCCCAGCCGTTATATAAGATATCACTTTAACACTTTATATCAAAAAATTCATTTGCGATAATTACTTTTTGCTTGCAGTAGACGGATAAGTATAAAACAGTTTTTTTTGATGTGTTAAAATTCGTTGTAGGAAAGCGAACTAAACGGGTCCACCATAACCTTTTGCAACAAAAAATATTTCGAATTTCAACTTTTGAATAGCATTCAAATTCGACCTGGAGATTTTAATGGGTTATCAGTTTCCTATCCTCTCTGGATTAGGAAAATGTAATGTTTTAAAATTATTTTCATTTATTTATAAATGTAATAATTCGAACATGTATCAAATTTGATGGGAAATTATTAATATTTTATCTTTACTCGAAATTGCTGATTTTTGTGAAATATTGATTGGAATACGCTAGTGAGAAAAACAAAACTGTTCACGTGTGCAAGTAAACGAGAAAACGTGATATATTAGAAAGTTGAAATGCGGCATAAGGTTTTGCTAGTAGAATTATAGCTCTTAATTGGAATCTGGAGAAATCTGTCAAGTGACTGGTTGCGGACTTTTTTTTTTGTTCATATGCATACGATATTCAAACCTAATTGGGCTAGATAAAGGAAACGGGGAATTTCGTCTGAAAACACGACGAGGAATCTATGAAAGTTTGGACCCAGTGAGTTAAATAGAAGTATTTCAAAATAAATATTGGATTCTCTTTCTTATGCATCGAAACTTAGAATAAAGTGTGCCATATAAAGTTATAAGATATTGGCTACAGTTAAGAGATATTATTTTCAGTGAAACATAAAATAGTTTATATCACTTTTCCTTAACTCTGAGCATCTGTTCTTATCCGTCTAGTTTAGCGTTTCAATACAATTTATTAAATTTCTTTACAACTGATAAAGGAATGTGTCTGTGTTTGTCTTTCAGCATTTTACAAGTCAATTTGAAGTATATCATCGATATTAAAGAAAATTAGGCTTTGAATAGAAATATGCATGTCCGCTTGTATTTTTAAATTTTAATTATTTAAAAAATGCAGAAAGACTTTTTAGCTTTTCCACTATAATTTCCAAAAATATTACCGAAAAAATTATTTTCACATCATTTAAAAATTAAAAATTTATTTTTAATGATATAATTTCAGCTTTGAGACAATTTTTTCATAAATGTTGTCATTTTAATATATATATATATATATATATATATATATATAAATGCAATATGCAATACACAAAATTATAATCACTTCCTTTCCTTTTCCTCACTAAATTATAATCAATTATTATCACTTCCTTTATAAACAGCATCCTACAGCGCAAACGGATGAACGGATTGCAACGAAATTTGGTGTATAGATTATATACGAGATACGCTCACGGAATTTCGGAAAAAAAAATGATCCAAAATGTTTACCAGAGGGCGCTTTTTTCTGAAAAACATTAAATTTAAATAGATTATCCACGAGATGCGCTCACGGAATTTCGAAAAAAAAAGTTCCAAAATGTCCACCAGAGGGCGCGTTTTCCGGAAAAACATTAACACATTAAAGATCCAAATACAGAAATATAAATTAACCATACAGAAACAGAAACCATCCAGAAGAAGAATTATGAGTAATAAAACATAAAACCGGGAAAAGCTATCATTTCTAGGAAAAATGCCGAAATTTGCATGCTTGCGAAGAAGAGGAAGCCTTATGCAAAATAGGTTAGGGTAAGAAACGTTTGCAGTCGTTGTCATGTTTTATGTCGATATTTCCCACTGTTATGATGACGGTATCTTGCGACGTTGTATGACTTAAAGAACGTCATAATGCTTCATGTGCAAAGAAAGCATCACGTAATCAAATCACATCAACAAATAACAGTACGCTGTTTTTCTCAAACAGCGTTCTTTAAATTCTTTCTGTAAATTTACTTAATGTGATTCAATGACAAGGTGATCAGAAACTAGTCAATAAATATTAATATTGTTTGTAATTTTGGTCGTTTATTGTGTTAAAATTGATGTTTTTCCGAAAACGGCGCTCTCTGTTGGACTTTTTTTTTTTCAAAATTCCGTGAGCCCATGTCGTGTATAGTCTATATACAAAATTTCGTTGCAATTCCTTCACCCATTTGCGTTGTATGATGCTGTTTATAGGGGAAGTTTAATTATAACCACTCTGTATATATATATTGCATTTTTATATTGAAATTTAAGCCGATTGCTTCCTTTATTAAAGATTTAATTGTAGGATTTTCTAACATTGTTGAATATAAATGAGTACTTTTTATAAAAAGGTGAAATATTTGAATCCTGTTTTTCTTATATAGTCAAATATGATATGTCCGTATCTTTTAAGGCACCAATATTTGCTTTACGATTTTTGTACAATGTTCAAATGATTTTACTATTTTTTTCAATGTTTTACTGTTCAAATTATCAAGTATTTGTTTCATGTTTTTCATATTAAAATTTACGAAATGAAAAGAAATGTAATATGTAGACCTTTAAAGAACATCATAAAATTTACTCTAAATCTTATTCGGAATGAATTAAATGAATACCTGGATAATAATAAATATCAAATAGAAAAATAAGTAATAAAATTCTGTATGAACGCTAAACTGCACTGAGTATTTTCAAGGTATATACCTTTCTGTTAACAGCAGCATTCAGAAAACCGAGGATAAAAATATTACCAATTACACAGTTTATCTATGTTCTCGAGTCTACTAATGAGTATTTACGGCTTTTGAATTTACTTAAAAATATTTAGGCTCAAAACATTGTAGAATTTATTTCTTGCTGAAACGGGTCTTCATGAGCACGAAAGGGAGGTTTACCTGAGGATTTGGGTGTGCTGGCAGAAGAACAGTATCCGTCATCTGTGCAGATTCGGGTGAGATGGTTCTTGGCAGGGGTGCTCTGGGAAGAGGTGGGCAGGAGGGCCTTCTGCATGCTCCCTACCCTTGCCGCAGGCCGCCACTCATCGCTTCTGAAATGAGAAACATAAAAAATATATACTTGTAAAAAACAATTGGCCGATTTGAGGGGAGTGTCATGGAGTGCTTAAACTCAAGGTTCTTAACCTCCAGACTGAACGAACAAGTGAATAGGGTAATTGGAATGGCAATGAGATTTCTTGGCAAGTGATTGCCCAAGAAAAATTGAGGTATATTTGCTTAAATACTAATATTTAAGTACATTTACTTAAAATATGACAATTTATAATTACACATGGGAATAAAAATCAAGGATGAAATATAAATAAATGGAAGCAAAGCCATATTGTAGTGTGAAAAAATAAAAACAAATAAAAATATCACAATTCAAACAAATTTAGAAATTCCAAATCAGGAATTTCTCCTACTTATGAGCATTGTCATTTAAAAACCACAACTTGATAAAACGGAAGCAAATTAGATCCGTAAAAGTTAAAGAAATTTTAAAAAATTTAACTGCTTTATCTGCAAAAACTATTAATGAATATTGAACTATATACAACTAACTATTAATGAATATTGAACTATATACAACTAACTAACTATTAATGAATATTGAACTATATACAACTAACTATTAATGAATATTGAACTATATACAACTAACTATTAATGAATATTGAACTATATACAACTAACTATTAATGAATATTGAAAAATCTCTGTAAAAATATTCTTGTTAATTTCAATTTTCTTAAAGTTCTAAGTTTGTTTCGGTGCAGTGATATAATTATGTAGCAAATAAATAAATAAGTAAATAAATAAAAAATAAAATAAAAATAAAAAATAACGAAGAACAGCATGAGCTGACAACCACCTGTTAACAGTCAATTGAATGTTGAAGATATGATAAATATCATTTTTATTTTTGTCACTGTAGTTACCTAAAAGTATGCTAGATTTTGAACCTGATTAGTTTTGTCTCATTAAAAAGTTACAGAGACATAATTGAATACATTACACATTTTTAATGAGATAAAACTAATCTTCAAAATCGTGCATGCATATTAACAACTGCAGTCACAGTCATGGAAAAGATATTAGTTATTTCTTCAACATTCTATAAACTGTAAGTAGGTGTTTTGAGACTCATGCTGTTCTTCATTATTAATATTCTTATTATTATATAATGTTCTAAGTCAAGTAATAAGTTCTTCATTATATATATATATATATATATATATATATATATATATATATATATATATATATATATATATATATATATATATATGTGTGTGTGTGTGTTAAAATGTTTTGCCTGCTGCTGGTATGTACTTTTCTTTTAGTGTTCATTACTGGTTTGAGTGTTATTTTATGGTATTTTTACTTTTATTGTTATAATGTTATTGTACTTTTACTTAGTTTGTATTTTTACTTAATTTGTTGTTTGGTTTTTTCCTTTTCTGTTAAAATGGTATATCTCTTGGGCCTAATTTCAGGGGATTTTCGGGTTACGAGGAATCATTATTAGACTGTCTTGTCTGCATTCCTTCACAGAAAAAATCCCTTTTTTTGAATCCCTGCCTGAGGGTGACCGTTGAAAAAGTCTTCAGGACGGATTCTTTTTTTTATTTGGTTTAATTTGATTTTCCTATTAACTTAAATTTAATACTTTTGTCTCAATTCATCTGTGTTTTAGAAGTAGCTGCATTTGCGCTCTCTAATTACTATAAAGTTTTTCCTGTTCCTTTTTTGGTTTTAGTTTGAATAAGAAATAATTTTTAGTTGCGATTCCGAAACTATTTCGTAACTATATCTAAACTATATATATATGTAACATTCATTTCAGTATAGCATTTGCAAATTTATCAAGAGGTTAATTTTCTTAAATAATTATTTCTTAATAAATAATTAAGCAAGGACGAAAGCATCATTTTCATATTGATAGTGACATTGAATGACTACGACTTCATACTTTGTATGAATTTATGAATACAATTTCTAGAAACGGAATACTAGAACAGTGTTTGAAGTTTTAAGTGTAGTTGCATATAAAGCTGTTCGTGATTTTTTTTTTGTATCCAATGTTTTGTTTATCCCAATGTATTTGTTTACCCCAATTGTATCAATAGGATTGTTCACGGTCTTGTTTCTTTTACAGAAAAATCAATTGAATTCTAGTAAAATCAAAACCGATTCCTTTTTTCAAACTATTGCTTTATATATGTCCATTTAATATTAATTCTAAAGTAATCCTTTTATGTGAAATACAGTACCTGTTAATAATATTTCTGATCCTTTTATTTGAAAGAACTGCACGATATTTTATTATCAGAATCTATGAATCGAGTAATAATTTAAAATGTCACTGCATTTTGCCCTCTAAATTAATAGAGGATATTTAAAGTAATATATCATTTCTATATGATAATTTCTTTCGTTATCTAGAGCTCATTAATTGACATTTATTATATTTGTGATGCAAATTTATGTTACTGAAAAATAGTCGCCTTTGGCGATCAGTTTATTTACACAGATTACTGACTTTTTAGGTAATTAAATGATTACATTAAAAAACATTTCATTTTGTTATACGCGACTGAAAAGACTAAATTCAATCAATCTGGTTAGTTAAAAATTAAAAAGTCTATATATTACTAAATAAAAGCGGAAGAAATCTTACAACGAAGTTAATGGTAAGAATAGTCGAATCTGAGTTTCTCACTATTTTTACCCATCTAAAGAATATCTCTCTGCATAGAGGAAAAAAGATTCTTGAGGTACTACATTTTCTCTGAATTTCCTACTGTGTATGTGCAGTAAATAAGCCCATTGTTTTTAAATATTGTTGCTCACTGAAGAGATTATAAAAGAGATTGATTCCAGAGATATTAGAAGTAGATTTTTAAAGTTTTCATATTATTGACAAATTTTTGAAACCCCAAAATTTGAAATTAAATTCAAAAAGATAAATAGTAATTAATGATAAATAAACAATGATTTATTTTTTTAACTAAATTTGAATGTATTTATTTTTGTATTCCAGATTATTTTTTTCCGTAATTTTACTTACAAATGTATGAGAATCTTAGAGAAGATACTCATAATTTCCATGGTTTAATATTATACAGTTAATCTTATTTGGGACCGTGACTCATAATTAAAGATTCTCTGACTTAGATAAAAAGTTAAGCACCGTCAAAATACAAAATTTCTGGACAAATTCCCATAATTGTATAACCATTTAAAAAAATCATACCTCTTCTTTACATACATGATATTGAATCAATTAAACCTGCTTATTTAACATCTTGACAATAACTGTTTCGTAAAATCCGAAATCTGTTTTATGTTATTAAAATAATTAAATTTGTATGAAATTGTTTTCAATTAATAATAATTTTACAAATAATTATTTTTAATAATTTTACAAATGCCGAAAAATCTTAAAGGAGGAGCTCAACATTTCTGCAATCGAATGCTATTTGTCAGATCCTATCTAAGGTGATGATTTATAATTTGAGTGTCAAGACTCGTAGGACTTGAGTGTTTGAATCAGAATAAAATTTCGGTAATTTCAAGAAGCAACATTTCTTAATAAATACCATAAATATATTCCTATTTAAAAATATCTTATCACGTCTTTAAATCGATGTTACATAATAAATTAATCGCTCTTATTTTTCATCGTGACAGTTCTTATAACTACATAAGAGTACTTTTTCAACACTAAAGCAAACGAAATATATTTTGATGCATATTATAAACAGGATTAGGCTGCGTGTCCTTTCAATGAATTCAATGATTGGTTTATTATGGTTTAATTTCCCATAGGGCAAATTTGGCTAAACTGCGCCAAATGATTTCAGCTGATAAATAAGAGAAAATATGAATCGCTGCACAGCGATGAATCAAATTGAAGCTTGAAGCTGTATAAATTTATAGAGAAATGATCATATAATCATAGCATTTTTTCGTACTATTATTTTATGACATAAAGTAAAAATCATATCAAGATAGAAACGATTCTCACATTCTTTCTTTAAAAGTGAAACTTATTCATAGTAAGGTCAAACAACGTTTATGTTAAAGAAAATGATACTTTCGTGTCTCAATGCTAATAATAATAATAATAATAATAATTGCTCTTATTTATTACTCTTTTCAAAAATCGGATTAGGTTGCATGCAGTTGTGACAATTTAAATGATTGGTTGGATTATTATGGTGTAATGGCGCAGAAGTCAGGTTTGGTTAAGATAAGTCAAATAATTTCAACAAATAAAACAGCAAATATGAAGAACAACTGTGCGGTGATGGCTTAAAAATTGCAGCATTTGCAAACTGAAATGATAGCATATCCAAGGTAATCCTTAGTGTTATTCTTTATGTTTGAGAGTAAAAGTAATATCGAGATAGAAACGATTTCCACGCCTTTATTTAAATGTTACAAGTAGAGATGAAACGTACCCGTGGCTCAGCGAACGTCGTTTGTGTTGGAAGCATCTAAAAAATGTGACTCGTTAATTTATCGCCCTCCTCACACGCACCGCTGATATTCTGATGGAGCGTTTACAGAGGGAGAGGCGGCGGCCGACCTTTGTCGTTGCCGCCAAGGTTTGCGCCTTGGATTCGTTTTCGAAATAAAGAAAATGAGTGAGAATGACTCATTTGATATTGCTGAATAATCTGATGTGGTATTTGGATTTGAGATAGGATGGTTAAAGTTTGTAAAGATAGTTTTCAAATTTCGCCGAAAATTTAAAACATCTATACATTTGGATGATTGAATTTACACACACACACACACACACACACACACACACACACACACACACACACACACACACACACACACACACACACACACACACACACACATTAGTTTTGAAATTTTAATTATGAAAATTACTTAATCATTCTCTTCCCAAAATTTAGCACAAAGGGAATGATATTTCTAACTAGAGTTCGTTTCGAATACCAATGGAAATAATTTAACCTTTCTAGGACCGTGGGAAGTACGCTTCTCACCAAATTTATCAATCTTTGTATGAAATTATGTAGGTTGGCATAAGTTCTGACAAATTTTTTTAGAAAGACAGAAACTTAGATGCTTCAGTTCTTTATCTCACACAAAATGATGCATCTTGATTTGGTGCTTAATTATTAATTAACCAAATTAATTAATTTATCAAATTAAATTTATCTAATAAGCTAAATGAATCTCTTTTCTTATTCTTATTTCAAGCCTAAAAATATTTTAACATAATATGACTAGAAAAAAAATGGCCCTTTAAAGGGTTAATTTATTTTTATTCTTTTTTTTTTTTCCTTTTTTTACGAGTTTATAGTAAAATTATGACGCTATGGTAAAAAACAGCAGTTTTAAAAAATTGAAAAATCGTCTCTTGTATAAATATAGAGATATTCCGATCCTTAAATAAAAACATTAAAAAAATTACTATCTGCTTCTCTAAATTATTTTTCAATGATGAATATGCATGAGTGATAATTGTATATAATTGTATATTTGTATATTTTGATAATTGAATATTTTGTCACTTTTATGGCTTTGAACTAATTATTTAGCTTTTCCTAAAAGTACAGTGCTATGTTCTGGTCATAGAATTAATATCTGATGTAGTTTTGTTGAAAATATATCAAAGATGGAAACTATCAAAATGTCAAATTTAAAAGTTTAAAGGAAACATTTATAAGACATTTATAAAAAAATTCAAACGATCTTTTAGAACTATTTATTGAATTTATCAGAAAAGTGACAAATGGTTTAGAATAACCCTGTAGATGATTAATAAATGATATAAAGTATGGCATTAAAAATATGTCATTGTAATTAATTGAATCAAAGAACAACTAAATATTTAATTCATATAGGAATAATAGACTCTAAAAAACTTTCGGAGAAAAGTTTGAAGAAAACACCACCAAAAACAGGTCTTAAAACGAGAAAGAAATTATTTTTTATGATGATAAATCATTCTGAACATATATAAAGACGAGGAAAAATGAAAATTATACTGCCAGCAAATAAAAATTTTTGCTGACAGAATTTAAGAAATGATTCGAAAAGATATCTTTTGTTGAATACGAGGCCTGGAATCAATAACGGAATCTGCCGAAAATACTTGGGTCATTCAAATGCAAAAATTTAATTCTAAGACTATCGGCAAGCATTAAAATATAATTTACCTCTAGTCTCTATGAACTGGAAGACTCCGATTGTATTTTTCAGTAATATGGGGCATCGATCTCCATGTATTATTCGATAAAAATGTAATTTCTTTTTTAGAATAATATTAATGTCACGGAATTAGTCTGTATAATAAACTTACTTGTGAGAAAAACTGGCACCAAAAGTGTAGGAAAATATACACCATTACTTTTAATTCGAGATTTTTGAAATAACTATCGAGAAACCCTGGTATTAACTATAACAACAATTTAAGAGAAAGTAGTAATTTCTATGATAAAGCGTTTATTTTAATATTTAAATGCTTACAAACATTTCAGCGCCAATTGATTTGAGTAAAAACTAATTTTGCTAGAAAGAGGTGACAACTTAAAATTGAGGTAATCATTAAATTTATAATATCATTGAATAATTTATAAACATTGAGCATAATATTATTTAAATTTTTCACATATTGAATAATATATAAACATATAATTCATTAAATTTATATTGCCATTGAAATTATAAGTAGAAATGTCATGAAGACGGAACCTTAACTTAATTTAGTTGTTTAGTTTATTTACCATATTAAAGCATAAACATTCCGTTTTGAAGCAATACGAGGACAATTTTGGGATAGTCCCGATATTTTGAATTGTGGGAAATAAAACATAGGAGACAGTTCAGCCAGCATATCATTTTGCATTTCAACTTCACACTCTTGTTAAGTAGTAACCATCGAGTAAACCTTCACTATTCCCCTCCCAACGTATACAGCGGATCTTTCATAAACTTAATTCTCGAACTTATGATCCTTAAGCCAGATATCTCCCGTTATGCCCCGATAAAGAAATAATTTTGAAGGCGAATCCTTTTTGTATTAATTGTCATCAAGCAAATAACTAAATTAAAATTGAACTGTGTAGAGAAATATTGCAAAGAAAATTAATAAATTCGTTAGTTCGCATAATTTATTTTCCTTTGATACATAAAATCATTGTAAAGTTCTTTACGGGTGCTGAAAATTTGATGTAAAATTATATTAAATAAATTCTTCACATTAAAAATAAAGAGAAAATAAGAGAAATAAAAATTATATTGCCTTTGTAGTCATCAGCTACAAAATTTGCTGCATAAATTAGCATGAGAAATACAGAAAACAACATCGAAAGTATTGTTTTCACTTAGTTGATTTCCAATCATTTACGGATAAATCTAAACTCAATCTGCATCACAAAAATTGTTTTGAGAAATTATTAACCCACTAATTTAAAAAGAAATAACATTTCAACTCTTTTTATAAGAAAATAACATTTCAACTCTTTTTATAAGAAAATAACATTTCACTTCCATGGCTAAACTAAGTATACTTATATGTTATTTTTTTCATTTTGTCTCAGAATTTTTAAAATTTTTTATAAACACCTAAACTATTTTCAAGTAACATATACTACCTATTAGTTAAATTTTGAAATTAAAGACTCGTCCTTTTGAAATGTTAATTGATTTTCCTTCGACTTACTCTAGTGATAATGAAAGATATATGAATCTTTATTTTTTGATATTTTACATCATTTCAAAAATCTTTTTAACATTTATCGATAAAAAGGCTTTTTAAAATGACTTTTTAGCGATTTGTTCGTTAAAAAATTATTTCGAAAATTCCGAAACTTTTTCTTTGAATTTTAATCTTATTTCAAAATTATCTTAGATATGATGTGATTTCTGCGTTTTTCAAAAAAAAAAAAAAAAAAAAAAAAAAAATCAATTGAAAATTATCCTTTAACAAGTTGGATGTTAACGGGTAGAAGCTAAATGGATGAACTGAAAAAATCGTAAGAACTACTATTTCTCTTGAACATATTTTTTAAGAAGGTGTTGTAATAAATGAAAATATAAATTAATTTCTGAATGATTTTCGATAAATAAGGACTGATCTTCATAATAAATTTGGACATCTAATCTTTAGAATAAAATATATGCATCGTTAGTTAAAGTTTTCTTTAAAACCGTAGTTTTATTTTAAAAAAAATAATTGCCGCTTTTAGTTTGTAACGATAATTTTATAAAGTACCGAAACAGTCAAACCTGCTTTTACCACATAAAAGAAACCGCATAAAAATACTCTGAAAATCATAAATAGCCATAACAAATAATTTTTAGAAATATTAAAGAAAATATTTTTTATACGGTATAGAGGACCGCCTAA
Source organism: Argiope bruennichi (assembly GCF_947563725.1). Classification (NCBI taxonomy): domain Eukaryota; kingdom Metazoa; phylum Arthropoda; class Arachnida; order Araneae; family Araneidae; genus Argiope; species Argiope bruennichi. The sequence continues at coordinate 115,967,154 of NC_079156.1, forward strand.
AAAAGTTTCACTTAGAAAAACTATTGAAGATTTGAGAAAAGATGAGAAAGTACTTTCCAAATGAAATAAATAATTAAATCATTCACAGAAACATTTTTGAAAAAAATTTAATTTCTTATTTTAAACTTGGAAATTTTTCAAAAAGCACATAAGGCAATACAGCTTGCCTTATTCCAAAACGCGCACTTCTTGTGATGAAATACTTCAAAATTATTTTCGTTACTTGAAGATATTATAGTTGATTTATTTTTGTAATATATATTTTATTTTATTTTGGAAATTGGAATCAGTTGACGTGATACATTGTATACCATACACATTGTATTAGTGTACATACGTACACTGAGAGGAAACGTTACAATAGTGTTGTAAGCCAAAAACGCTAGAATTCATATACCTCATAAAAATAATGGCACAAAATAAATGACACAAAAATAAAGTCCCATAAAAAGGAATTGCACAAAAATAGGTCTGAATGTAAATAGATTCTTACAAATCTTACCTTTCACTTTTACTGAACGATGAATATCATTATACTGAAAGACAATTATATTTATCGAATTCAAAATCCAGCAAAATCCAAGATCGTTCAATATTCGGAGTAAAATAGATTTAAGTTACCCAAAGCGCACTTTTCACCTCGTTCATTCATTCGCTCAAGCAGGAGAACGAAGGAAAACACATAAACTGTTTTTGTTTTAAAAGGGTTGCTCGACTTACGATAATTCGTCAACGAATGGGCTTGAGAACGATGACGTTTCACGTGCCCATACAGATTAGATTATAGTGAATTGTCAACAATGTTGAGCCTTACGATATTGATAACATCAACAGGTGCTCACACCTTTGTGTGATGAACACAAATGGAAAACGTTTATGGCAGGAAATTTGTTTTAGACACTTGTTGAACGATAAGCCCATCTTAATAATATTTACATGGCGTTTTATGGTATTTTTTTTTATCTTAGAGTTTTAAGTACTTGTAATGGAATCAATTCAACATAAATGTAGATGTAAAATGATTGAAATAAAAAAAGACGACAATTTCTTATTTTATAAATATTTACGCATTATTACTCCATTTATATCTCTATCATTAGATAGTATAAGCAAACAAATCACGTGGAATATTCTCATGTTTCTTTGATAAGGAGCACCTTCTTAACGGTTCACTTTTTGTTCTCCTCGGCGTCCCCTGAACATATTGCTAGGTAGAAATAGTTTAGAAAAGGAGGCGGCAAATCTTGAAAGCTCACATTCAATAAGCATAAATTCTCCTCTGCCCCAACTTACATGCTTTGTCATATAAATAGAAAATGCATTTTGGAAGCCTTGCTTTTCTTAGTCACAAATGTCTTAAGATGTAAACATAAGTTCACTCGTACTTTTCCTACAAAGGATAACTTAGTTTCGTTAAAAATATTGTAATACATTGATATGCTTATTTTGATACACTTTTTAAATCAATCAACCAATCACTGTTTCAATCAATCAATTTTCAATTGATCGATTTCCGTAATTTAATTTTTTTTAATATTGTGTTTCTTTTCTATACATTCCTTGATATCCTGTTTGAATCAATCAAATTAACACTCTTTAAATAAATGAATCAATCACTTTTTCAATTTAATCAATTAATCGATTTCAGGTAAAAAATATTTTGTTTTTTTTCTATACATTTTTGATATCCTATTTGAATCAATCAATTTTACACTGTTTAAATCAATCAATCAATCACTGTTTCAATTTAATTACTTCATCGATTTCGGGTAATTTAGTTTCTTTAAAAATATTGTGCTTCTTTTCTATATATTCTTTGATATCCTTTTTCAATCAATTAATTTAACATTATTTAAATCAATCAATCAATTGATCGAATTCGGGTAATTTAGCTCATTATATTTCTCTTCTATACATTCTCAATACCCTATTCGAATGTTCGAATCAAACAATTTAACACTGCTTAAATCAGTCAATAAATTACTGTTTCAATCAATCAATATATTAAATTCGGGTAGCATAGTTTCTTTAAAAAATATATATTACTTTTCTATACTGTTTTATGCATAACATATTGTTCATTGTCATATTTAGGGGAAAAAATTAAATTCTTTATTTGATATGGCAATATCCCAAAACGCCCTAAATAAAATTTTTTTCATGGCTAAAATAACTCTTTTTATTAACACTTTATGTTTCGTTTTCTTTTTTTTAAAATATGAACTATATCAATTAAAAGAAAAAAATTCCACGATAAAAACACTGAAAACGTCAAATCCTTCAATATCGTGAAATAATATATTCTTTACAAACATTTTAATATATCTATTTCATACTTTAGCTTACTATTTTTTGGTTAAAACTAATGAAAACATAATTTTATCGTCCTCCAAATGATTCATTTTGTAAGCTTTGCAGGTGTCATTTGAGACAAAACACGAACGTAAAAATTAAGTGTATTCCCTAAAAATTCTCACTTTCTGAAATTTAAGGGTATTTTTTAGCATTCCACCGTTTAAACGTGATATCAATCATAATTAATTATTAATTTTCATGTCCTGATTCAATTGACACAATTACTAGTAACATCTGCATTTCATCTTGTAAAAGACTTTGATTCCAAGGACGAAGACATCCTTGGAAGATAACTGACAGCGTAATCACGCACGATCCAGATGTTATAGATTACATTTTCTTGTTTAATTATATATATTTTTTATTTCGTTTATGATGATTTCTGACAAGGCAGTTCATTGAAATGCAAACCTACTCAGCGATTGCCAATTTATTTGCAAGCGCAGCGATTACAAAAAAAAAAAAAAAAAAAAAACCTGCATAATAAGGCAACTATTTTAAATGAAGATGTGAAATTGAAACAAGTTATGATTGTGGTAATTACTATTATTAACTATCATTAGTTATTATCTGTAATAACTGTAGCTTTTCAATGAAAGGTTTAATGAAGATCAAGCTTTTATGCATTCTCGAAAAAAAAAAGTAAAGAAAAATGCACACATATTAATTTGACGGAAATATTAATTTGAAAAATATAAACTGAATTGAAATTTTATTCGACGATATTTCTTTGTGCCAGTATCATTAAATTTCTTTGATTCAATTAAAAAAAACTTTGTTTTTGAAATTTTACAGTTTATCAACACAGCACACCTTCGAAGGCGAAGCTTGAACGACACTTGGTTGAATGGGTATATGCAAAACCTTTTTAAAAGTATCAAAGAAATAATAATATAGAATTTGAATTTTAAAGGTAAGAAATATTACATGGAATCGAGATAACAATAAATTTTACGTATAATATAGTTTTTAAACGGAGCATAAAAAGAAATATTAGAGTGTTTAATGCATCAAACGTATGTGAAGTTCTTAATTCATCTTTTTTCCTTAATGTAGTCTTAATTTTGTTTAGTATTTGCATATAAGTAATGAATTAATTTTGCATAATTTTGCTTCTCCCAATTTTTTAATATAATGCAAACCTAATATAGGCTGATACAAGAGCTATATATCATATAATATAGACATATGAATAGAGAAATATACAAGCAGCCTATTTATCGAGAAATCTGTCTAAAACTTTAAACATGTCTACTATCTTGATGTGACAATCATATACAGAATTTTATTCGCACCATTTATTCCGTTTTTAGGTTTTCATGTTTAGTACTATAACCAGAGGGTTACTCACTTACAATTCTAAAAATCCGTATTTCTAGCAAGGTCAAGTCTGGGTATTTTCCGAAAATCTCGTGCTCAGAATGTTTGGATGATTGTAATGCTTTAGTTTTCTGGAAAGCAAAAATCTTGAATGCCTAATGCAGCAAATAATACATATAAAAACACTCAGTTACAAACAAAGAAGTATTTGAAAAGTCTCTAACTGTATAATCTGTATGAACAATTAGTGCTAGTTTGAAAAAAAAATTACAGAATAGAAATGATATTTAGCTTGAAACGAATATGGATCTATGTTGCTGGCCGCGGTGGCCTGGTGGTAAGGTCTCGGTTTCGGAACCGGAGGGTTTCAGGTTCGAAACCGGATTCCACCGAAGAACCGCCGTGTAAGGGGGTCTGTTGCACGTTAAATCTGTCCTGACCAAACGTCCTTCCGCTAGTGTGGTGTGGAGAGGGAGGTGCCAGCTCAGATGTCGTCCTCGCCATCTGACCGCGACTCAAAATGACTAGATCCGTCCCAAAATAGCCCAAGTGTTGCTTCAAACGGGACGTTAATATAACTAAACGTAAACGGATCTATGCTACTAATAATTTTTTTCACACATTGCCATATAGATATCATTTAAACACTTTAACATGACAAGGGTGAAATAAGGTCTGAAATGACAATTCAGTGCCAAATATTCATCCTTTTCATGAAAGTTGAATGCAATAATTTTTTTTAAAAACTGTATTGCCAATTATAAAAATCTTTTCCAATGAATGCATTATTATGAATTCTTTCAGACACCAAAACTGCTTCTATCTCCTTTTAATTGCCCAAGTTTTTATTTTTCTTACCTAAAACTGAAATCTAGTTTTAAGAAAATCAAGGACTCTATTATTCATTTCAAAATGAATGAAAATATATAAAAACTAACTTATTTGCCTGATATTGCATATTAAGCCATATAATTAAATATACTGGAGGTCCGTTGTGTTTGTGAATCAGTAAGATAATTATGGTAGGGAGGTGATGTTTTTTCCCCCTCAGAACTTATTTTCCTTATGAGGCAAATGGAAATTTGCCTCGTAAAGAAATTTTTTTCTTCTTTTTTTTCGTGAATATTTTGTTGGACAGAAATATTTAATGTGTTTATTTCCATCAAATTTCTTATATATAATGTGATGTTTATGTCTTCAATAAAGTATTTTTAAATATCAAATTATGACAGGCATTAAAACTCAGTTGTTTTAATAGCCTTTTATCTATTCTTATTATTGTGTTGGTGAACCTTCTTCATGAAGTTGAGTCCATTGATATTGTAATGTATTATAAACCCTGAAATTCGTAATCCGTCCATTAATTGCCTTAATGGCAAGCAAAAACTCTATAGGTAAAAGAGCTTCAAACGGTTAACTATTTGATGAAACTAGCGAAAGACGATTTGAATTTCACTGCAACAACGAAGTGTATTTTTGGAAATAAATTTTTTTTTAATCCAAGAAAGATTTCAAAAATTTTTTTAAAGTAAAATTTGAAAAAAAAACCCCAATTACCTGAGTTTTAAAACGGTGCAAACATTATATATCTGTATTAATATTTTCGGAAGTTGTTGAAGTAAAATTTCAAAGTTCCGATTGTTGTTTAATTAAAAATTTTAAAAAATTGCCTCGGAAGTGCATGTAAAAAAATTATTTATATCAAATTAAAATCAAATAGTCAGTCCGGCAGAGCGTCAACACACTTTTGAAGAAAACCGAACAACGTGTATTTTTGCGATCCATTTTATCTTATTTAATTAAGAAACAGGGAAATAGTACATACATATATTTAAAAAGTATGACCTACTATATGAATCATAAAGATTTTTGACGAGTGTCTAATTTTGCCAAATTAAGCAAAGATCCTTTTCTTAATTTGAAGGAAACAATTTATCTGACAAATTTCTACACATTTTGAAAATATGTTCTTTTATAATTTCAAGAAGCCAATTTGAGTGCTCTCCTCGGAACATTTTCGCATACTTCTTAGAGACCCCTTTCCTCCACACACAATTTTGGACCTTGGTCAAAATCATGAATGCAACGAATGCTCAGATTTTTATTTTTAGAGTTCAGCACATAAGCTTTCTGTAAATCGTAGTATAATGGAAAAAAAAAAAGAATATACATTTTGTATATCTTTCTTTATACTGAATGAAGCGAAAATTTGGCATACGATTACAAATTTAATAGCAAGACCACATAAAAAAGATTTCAAGCATCTAAGTCATTGCGTTTTATGAGCCATCGAGTTTACAAGCATGATAATGTACTGTACGGTCAACCCTTTGGGAGATTTGGTTCAAAATTTTATACAAAATCTACACTCCAGATGCAGAATCTAGGTATCAATTTTTACTCATCTAGCATCCTAAGCTTTTAAATTATCGTGTTTATATCGTTCGTTATCTTTCCTCGGAGAAAAAGACCATCAGACAGATTTCTTGCGAATGGATTTCATTCCAAATTTCATGAAAATCTAAACATTTGAATTACATCAAACTTTTTATTACTGAGAAAAATTCATTTACTTTATTTAAGTGGTATATCCCTCCGCGGGACACCTCGTAATTGAGGATCAGAAGCTTCCGGCATGGTGGTTGGTTCTTGTCACTTTGGAGCGTACATGAATAGGTGGGAGTCTGCTCCTCCCATCGATGACGGGATTTTGCGTCCTTAAAGAAGGGTTGTACCGTGGCATGTGATGGCCCTTAGGACTCAGCCACAGTTCCCGCAAGTGTTGCTGTAGGGGTGGTCCGGTCATTCAGTTTTTTTATTCGTGTGCCTTCAAGGCAGGTCGGAGAGTCAGTGATATGACTTATCTTAGTGGCATGTGATCTCCACAAACACATATCACATTTCATTAATCTAGATCAAAGCATTTTTGAATTATCGGGTTTATAGACATAGAGACATGATTATTACGTTTTTAAGGCTCAAATAGGTATAAAACGTGGAGATTTCTTAAAATCTAGTCTGAATTTAGTGACAATTACAATATTTTACCTTTATATACTTCTTATTTAAAGTTAAAAGGTAAATAGAAGATCTTAGATATAGAATAGAATAGAGATAAAATAGATAGAATAGAAGATCTTATGCTAAATAGAGAGATTTCTATTATTTCAACTCAGGATGCAAATTTGTTGTTATGTAAGTTTCTTTTAGTGTCCACTTTTCTCACATTCATACAAGTGTTCATTTCATTCCCAAGAATACCCAAGGATAGGTATTCTAGCAACTAGTTAAATACACTTACATATGAATAAAATACTTGAAGGGTTAAGTGTCCTTGCCCTTCAGGGAAGAAAAATAAGAAACAAAACAATAAACTCTTTTCTAAAAAAAGGAGAAAGAAATGCGCGTCAAATTTGTCATCCAATCGAATTATTTTCGCACTGAATACCGTCATAAACCGAGCCTCCCATAAACCCTTTAATATCAATTTGCAGGCTATTGTTCGAGGTTTTCCCAAATGGAATATAAACCTTTGTTCCTTCTCCTTTATAAAGGAAAAAAAATCCTCCGCCCCTACTTTCCGAAACAAACAAACCATAAAAATACCCTTTCCTGCGTATCAGCTGAATTTTTCTTGCATATGCACATCAGCATGAGAGAGAGAAAAGCCATCCATTTGGTCGAACGGAACAGACAATGGCTCGTGCAACTACGACCATCTTCAGAGACAATGCAGATTTTAGCAAATGGTGCACGAATTCTATTCCTTCTTTTAGAAAGCATTTCCTATTTTTTTTCCTCTTCTCAGGAAGCTTTATCTTTGGAATCATTTTGATAATCGTAAGTGGTAGAGCGTAAGATATCGTTTTATGGTTCCGTTCTTTATCAAAAGATAGGTTTTTACTCTCGAAGGGCAGAAAGAATGGTAAATAATAATATTTCCTTGAAATCTTCTATTTTCTTTTATGGGATATGAGTTTTTGAATTCAGAGATGGGAGCTCGAAATTGAGTGAATGAATGCAAGGGTGAAATTCAAAATATCTTCGACAAAATAAGGGTAAAGTTGATATATTGGAAGAAAATAATCCAGAATAATATATATAGGATGATTCAAAATAGTTTTTTTAAAAGAAAAGGACACAAATGGAAGGAAAGAAAATCACACGTAATGCGTACAGGTTGATTTAAAATAGTTTTGAAATAAGAAAAAGCAAATGTGATTTAAAAAAGGAAACAAAGTCACTCATAACATATACAGGGTGATTCAAAATGGTGTTATAAACATGAAAAGGGAAATCTTATGTACTGAAAGAAAAGAACCATGAATAATGTAACCTGGATAATTAAAAAATATAACTAAAAATCTCAGAGTAAATTTGACGCTCAGAAAGAAAAAAAAAAAATTACTCAAAATAGAAGGTGAAATGCCTTTAGTAGGCGATACACAATAGAAAGAAATGTCAAAATCAATGAGTATTTCATTTATATTTTATATTTTAATATTATTTTATATTTTATATTCATATATTCATTTAAATAACACGTAGAAAACATAAAGGAGGAGAAAATATCTTGGTGTATGCGTTTAAATATTTATATCATTTATCTAATAACATAGAGTTTCGAAAATTGTATTTTTACTTCGTATACTTTCTACTGCCTCCACGACTCTTTTTACTAAGCTTTTTTTTTAACGTATAGTAGTTTTGAAAATCAATACAGTTAAAATAGTTAACCACTATTCTTTTCTGCTATATATAGAAATTCAATTCCTCTAGATATGTCATCAACGACCACTAGTACTTTATATGCCATTATTTTTGAGAAAAAATAGTGTTACAGATCTGTAATTTTGCCATCCGGCACGAATAGTGTCATCCTGGAAAAACTGTTAAAACCTTTGTAAGATCTGTACTGTGCGTGCTGAGCTTGGCGACCATTTAGCGACTTGGCGATGATTTTGGCGAGTTTGGCGACTAAATGGATAATATTGGAAAGTTCGAGAAGTTTCACGATCCGTCCAGTAATAACCGAGATACACCGAGGTACGCCCTGATTGGTCTGAAGATTCTAGCCCCGATTCCCGAAACTATAAAAGACGAGTACTCTGAAGCTGGGAAGAAGTGGTGTGGATCATCAGAAGTCGTGTTTGAGAGTCGGAGTCGCCGACAAGTAACCGATTTTGGCGAGGATTAGACAGCAAGCAAGCAAGTTGCTGAACTAATGATTAGCGATTATATGTGTTGCGATTGATTAGCGGTATTTGTAGAAGAAAAATTTTATAACAATAGCTTAAAAAATATATTTCAATAGACTTTCTTTTAATAGACAGCAAAAAAAAAAAAAACACCCAGGCTACAACTATTGCTCCGATTTCGCCAATATTTATATCATATGAAAACTGATGGCTTCTATACCCATTAAAAATGGTACATAGCTACTTTACATTTTTGAGGAAAATCGATGAAACATTACTTCCTTATGCTTTATCTAAAAAGAAAAACAAAGCAGATAATTTTTCTCTTACAATCGCTGCACTGGTTTCGCTTATTTTCCTTTCATTTGAAAGCACGGGATATATCGATACATTTTCAGTGATTGGCTGCTTTCCTCCATTTCCTTTTTTGAGAGATGCTACAAAATAAAGCCCCCGTCTTCAACAACTGGATTAATACCGTCGCTTTGCATGAATAACTGATGAATACAAATTAACACGATATAATAAAAATTAATAAAACAGATTAGGGAATAGAAAAATTAAGGAAACAAACAATAAATCTCTCCTTTATCATTGCTCTAAAAAATCCATATAAATCCAATATCGGAAAAATATTTTTTAACGGAAAATGGTATTAGAAACGTAAACTGGGAAACTCTTTGTAATACAAGAAAAATCCGGAAATCAAATGAACTTTGGACATAGTATATGCAGAATACTGTATAAGAATTGGCGCGAAAATCTTGGTTACATTTTCATTATATGAATGAAGGAATTGGAATCTTATTTCTGAAATAAGAAAATAATTTTTAAATGTATTCAGATTCTATTTGTACTTTTAATGAAAAAATATTCTGAAATTTTAGTTTTGATATCGTCTGATTTTTGGCATATTGCATTCGATCTCAACATAAAAAACGTGCCAGGAGTTTACCCTCGGCAGTTTATTCTGATGACACTGCATAACCCATAAATATTTCTAAGCATGAAAACAAGTATTTTTTTCCAATTTTTGGTCATTTAACACAAAAATAATAATGACATAAATTAGTAATTAGTTCTTTTTTGGGTTATAAAATAATACTAAAAGTAAGGTCAGCAACTATTTACCTGGCGTCTGTGGAAAAAGTGAATTTTTTTTCAATCAATTAAGTTTTTTGTAGGATCTCTACTATTTGTAATTACTAAATGAAGACTTCATCACTAGTTGATAGATAAAAAAAATTTGAAATGAAGCATAAAGAATGAAATTGGATTACAACATTATATAATTTATATTTAGTGCTCATTAAAAACTCAAACTAAAGTTTTCAAACAAATTTCACAAGTAGGTAGTTTTTAGAATAAAAAAATCCTATATAAATGTGTTTATAATATCGAAGAATGTAAGTAAATAATAATATTGATTAAATGTAAATTTCAGGAATGATACTAATGGAATTTTACTATATCAAGCATAAAAGTTACTTTTCAAATACAATTTTAAAAGATATAAGAAAAACTGGTTAAGAACTCAATCCGTTTTTTCATCGTGTCAATAAAAATAAATAAGTAAAAAAAGTTAGGACTATATTATCGATTGTTTGCCTTATTTACATTTGTTTTTTAATAGCAAAATTAGTAAATATCAACAGTAAACAGTAAAAACATAGATTGTACATCAAAATGATTTCAACTTATTCAAAATAGTAAAAGCATTATTACAGATTGTGCGCAAAATTGATTTCAATTTATTCATAACAGTAAAAGCATTGTTACAGATTGTACGCAAAATTGATTTCAACTTATTCATAACATAATAGTAATTCATATTCATAACAAAATAGTAAAAACATTATAACAGATTGTGGGTCAAATTAATTTTTTAAAAACCATTTAAAATTAGAGAAAAAATTGCGTGGAAATGAAATTGGTATTATTAAAGGGGTAATTTTTTTAACTTAAAATAAAATTAAATTTCTTTAACTTAATATTTTCAAAGGGTAGAGTTAGAGTTAGTAGAGAGATACTCAAAATAAACTAAATTTTTTTATTAATAAATCTTATTTAACTTCTAAAATTTGAAATGCTAAAATTAATCCTTCTTATCTTGAAAAAAATCTGTCAAATTTTTGGAAATTGTCGAAAATTCTATCGAATTTTGAGATTGTATAAAACTGCAGATTTATGTAAAAGCTATGCAAATATAACACTTTTATATTTATTGAAAATGGCTATAAATTGCTGTAAATTTTGAACAAATTTACAATGAAAACTTAATAGAGTACTCACAGAACTATGCAACAGATGAATGGTTCATCAATCCTTCAGAGATCTCCGAATTTTGTCACCAAATCTCTTTTTTTCCGACTGGACAGAGCAATGTCCTGAAAAGTTGTTGGCGGTCGCCAGCAAAAAGACGAGTGCGCGACTTCAAACACTGCATATTTAACACTTCCGGCCGATGGTTGCGCATTTGTATGCACAGTGAATCCGTTGTTGAAGAGGAATTTGCCGGGAAAATGGACTACTTGACTGACACAATTCAAATTAGGGGTTCACCCTATCTTAATGACACTCATCAAGTTTCCTCGTCTTTTGGTGAGGAGGAATTAGCATTCTCTGAGGCACTTTGCGAACCTCCGCCTTGAAGGGAGTATAAATTACATGTTTAAAAAAATGGAGTTTTTTTAGATGAGTTGTTATGAAACAACAGAATGTTGTGTTGGTGTTAGTGATAAGAGCAGTCATTTGTCTCAAGATTTAGCACCAGCGCTGAGTAAGTTATTGTCTTGTTCGCCTCTGGTAAAAGTTTTTGCATCAAGCTTTCAACGGATGTCGAGGAAAGTTTTTGCGACATATGAACTTAATAATTTTTGGATGTTGATACTAACCGCAGCAAGGTTTTTACTCTATAATGTATGAAGTGTATAAAAAGGATATAATGTAATCGTAAACAATTTTAATTACAAAAATGGGATAAATAAAAAGTTTTAAACATCAAGTCATTTTGGAAATTTTTTTCTCTATTTTTGAGAATGATAAATGGAAAATGAAACATTGCATATTCGTTTCAGACCTAATAAGAGATTTGTGTCGAAATTTGTACGAAATTTGTCTATATGTTCTTACGCATTTGCACAGGATAATTAAGTAGTAAATGACGATTTTATCTGCAGTCCTGAAGAACTACTAGAATCTCACCAACTGGTTGGTTATTTTTTTTATCTGTTTATTCATTTATATGAGGATGAATTCAATAATTAAAAGAAACTGTGGTGCCATAAAACAACACATTAAGTAAAAAGTTTTAAACATCAAGTCATTTTGGAAATTTTTTTCTCTATTTTTGAGAATGATAAATGGAAAATGAAACATTGCATATTCTTTTTAGACCTAATAAGACATTTGTGTCGAAATTTGTACGAAATTTGTCTATATGTTCTTACGCATTTGCACAGGATAATTAAGTAGTAAATGACGATTTTAGCTGCAGTTCTGAAGAACTACTAGAATCTAACCAACTGGTTTGTTATTTTTTTTATCTGTTTATTCATTTATATTAGGATGAATTCAATAATTAATAGAAACTGTGGTGCCATAAAACAACACATTAAGTAAACGAAATTTCATGTGTAGTCTCGAGATCAAGATTATAAATCTGAATCAAAATTTTGACTTAAACTATAACTGAAAGAAATACCATTCCAAAATACATACTTAATGTATTAAATATTTAATATATCATGTTGACTGATATGAAGCATTAGATGTCCAATTACTGAACTTCATAAATAGGAACTTTCAAATAAATTGTTTATAACAAAGGATCTGATAGAACAGAACTGACTTGATTTGAATTAAACTTATGTAAGATGTCATTTTCAAAACTATTTATTTCTAAATTTCCAAAAGACTATCTTTAATTTTTCATTGAAATCCTTTTATACTTCATCATACAAAAAAAATTATGAAAAATAAATTTTCATACAAATAGATTTAGTAAACATGAAAGAGTGTCTATGAAGAAGGAAAAAGTTCACGATACAGTTTAAAGATAACTGGACTACAAGATAACCCGACCAATGCTTAAAATGGCCATATTTCTGAAACGATATTTAATTATCTTTTCATTATTACATTTGATTAAGTTTTACTCAAAATTCCCAGCAAATAAAGTCACTAAAGGCAAATAAAATAGAAACGATAGTTATTTTAATAACGGCAGAATTAAAAACAACGACGATAATGCGAGGGAAATCTGTGTGGATATCCGATCTAATTAAATAACCTGCCTAAAACGTGACCTAATTAATAATTACCTAAAACGTGAGTAGTCTTTACATTAATTTATGTTAAATATCGTTGAATTAACGCTATACATCCAAATAAATTTCTTATATTTGGTTTGTATCACGCCTGGAATTTTTTTATTGATTTTTTTATGATTTATGCCTTATTGCTGGATGAATAAAGTTTGAAAAAGATATGAGTTTAAGATTTTAATCATTATCTTAAAAAGTAATAAAAAATTCTATTCAGCTAAATTAATTTAATATATATATATAGAGAGAATGAGATGGATTTTTTTTTTCTGAAATTCGATTCAGCTGACAATTCAAAAATCGATATCGATGCAAGATTATTATACATATTTTAAGATTGTTTTTTAAAGAAAAGGTGGAGCAATCAGGGTGAAAATCTAATTCCGAGAGAATGGGCAATAAATAATATATTTCAAATAAATAAATTCTGAATAAATGCAGACATCTCAATAATAAGACATATGTGTTAACAGATATTGTGTGTGCCTAAAACATAATATTTTCTAGACTATTTTGAGGTTTACTTAATCAGCTTCATTTAATAATAATGACTATTTTCAATAGAAAAGAATGTGAGATCACTTTGGTGGCTTTGCTTAATTAATTGAAGCCACAATTGATAGTCAAAATCGTCAAATCTTCACTTATATTCTTGCTTTAAATCAGAGCAATATAACTTAGACATCACTGCAGAAAGCTGATTCAAGCAAACTCTAGAAAACATGAGAATATAATTTCAAAATATAGTTTCTGAAACTTGGCAGCTATATATAAAATTAAACCTTAAAACAATATGTGTTGCAATATTTTGAAGATAATTCTATAATATTGTTTACATCAAATGCATTCCATAAGAAATTCTATTCAATTAATGAAATAACTATGTAAAATCGACGACAATTAATCTAATATTAAGTGAAATGAAATTTTAAAATCCGAGGATTTTTTTAGGGTAATTGATAAGTCCAGACACTAAAATTAGAAGTTCGATAGTAAATGTGCTCATCTTTCAATAATTGCAAAAATCATAAATAAATAATATTTCACATCAAAATAAGCCAGTGGTAGTTTTCTTCCCAAACCTTTCAGGCATACTCTCTAAGTAAGGTGTTATCCCAGAGAAAGCCTCACATGGCATTGGCGTACAATAGTGAAGAAATATTAACCTTTGGCGTGAATTTAAAATTTTTACTGAATCTATCATGTAATCCTTGGCGTGTTATATGGCGATTAAAATTTCTTAGAAAGCTACACTTGTAGTCACAAAATCTCATACCAAATTTAATATATTTAAGTTTTTACGTTATTGAGTTATCACATTTACATGTTTCTGAAAGGACAGACCGACAGACAGTTAATCCGCAGTTTGGATTTAGTTCAAAATTTGACTGTTGCCTATAATATAGATGTTAAATCTATGCACTGACTTTTATCTATTTAGCTATCTTCGTTTTGAAACTATCATGTTAACTTATATTTGAACAGTCGGACAGACAGACATTCTTTGATTGGATTTTGCTCAAAATTTGATAGAAATCTACAAATTTGGTGTAAAGACCGTATACCAAATTTCATCTGCCAAGCTGAAAGCCTTTTTTAGTTATCTTTGTCACAGACAAACGGACGGACATCTTCCAAAAATTTAATTTTCTAACTCAGGAGGTCTAAAATGTGGAGATTCGTCAAAATTTCGAATTCGAATTGTTTAACGATTTCTATACTTTCTCTTTACTACATATACATAGGAAACTAAAAATAGTTCTGAATAGAATCAGTAAATGTATTATCTTTTGATTAAGGGAATATAATTACTTTAGATAAATATTTTAAAGATCTATTAATGGTATTCAAATTAAAAAGTTGGCAAAAAATTGGCTTTTTAAATTTAGAACAAAATTTTGAAAAAAAATTTTGAATTATGAAAAAAATTATTATTATTATTATTATTTAATTTATTAAAGTAATAAAAATGCGCAGAATTTATTCCTATTTTGAAATTTTTTTCTGAATATTTATTTGCTTAAGTTGCGATACACAATATAATTTGCGTTTCATCATAATTTTTTTTGAAAAGAATCATGCATTTTCATTTCCTATGCAAATGCAAAATATCTAGAAGAAATGCCTTAGCAAAAGCGATCATTAATTTTATATCGGACAAGTCACAATTTACATTTGAAGAAGGTATCTCTTTAGATCTCTTGGGACTTAAAAAACACTCTTACTTTGATAGAGAAATCTCATTCGGTCTGATGAAACTATCTTAGATCTTAGTTAAGGGATCGTCGTTAAATAGCCTTGTGTGATTTTAAAAAAGAACACATGCAAGATTAGTTTAGTGCGTAGAAAATTGTATGGAACAATTTAATAGGTTCAATGACGGCTTAGAATAAATTTAGTTTAGTTAGATTAGAATCTCGTTTAGAAGCTACGTAGGGGCTGTTTCTGGACAGACCTCGAAAACTGAGATTGCACCTTCTTCCAAATTTCCACAGCATGCCAGAGCTAAAATGCTTGATCCTTGTACTAGATATAGCTTGCATGAAGATTCCAGTGGATAATCAGTAGAGTTGCATCTCGAATTAGCGAATTTTCGATTCTAGATCACTAGACAACTGAGGCTCATGACGCCTCAGACATTCAAGGTCATTTAATGGAATTGTGTTGTTTCAGAAAAGAATATTTGTAAGATTATCTAAGTATAGTATAGGAGACTGGATTGGGACGCTTTGATAGTTTCAATGATAATTTAGATTAGAATTCCATTTAGAAGCTCAATGAAGGATGTTCTAGAATAGACTTCGAACGTTGAAACATTACATCCGTTGAACAGTACTTCCATTGAACGTTGAACGTTACTTCCAAATTTCCACACCATGCTAGAGGTAAAATGTTTTATTCTTATTGCAGATAAAACTTGCATAAGGATTCCATATATAGCTGATAATCAATAGCATTTGATCTCGAACTAGCGAATTTCGGATTCTGGATCACTAGACAACTGAAACCCATGATGCCTCAAATATTCAAAGTCAAAGTAAATAGAATTGTGTTGCTTCAGAAAAGAATATTTGCAAGATTATCTTAGTGTAGGATAAAAGATTGGATGTTTTGATAGGTTCAATGATAATTTAGATAAAATTTAGTTAAATTTGAATAACATTACATTCGGAAGCAAAATCAAAGCCTCAAAACTTGAAACTGCAATTTTCTCCAAACTTCTGCAACTCAGCACAGGAAAATGTAGATTTAGTGTTCATGAGTTGTAGTATCGGGTACCAAATTAGCGATTATTTGACTCTGGTGTATTAGACAACTGTGGTCATGATGCCTCGGACATTCGAGATTTCTCTAAGTCCCTCTCAGAGTTTCAGAGAAATACAAGAATTAGTGGCAGTTCCGAACTAAGCCGCCTAGATGAAGGACACAAGCCAATCTATTTTTAAAAAATTACTAATTTAGTTGCCCAATAAACAAATTTGTAAAAAAAATATTTTATGAATTGTACAAATTAAAATCAGTATTTAATAAATTATGATTAATTATATATTTATAATATATTGGACAATTAAAAATTCATTTAATTAGTTATGTTATATTTTAATGGCAGGTGCTGTAAAATAACAATTTATGATATTATACATCTGTTTGAAATTTATTATGCCAAAATAATTTTTCATCATAAATAAATTCTATTATTTGTATATAAAAATATCTGACATATAATTTTGATTGATTTTTCAAAACTTGTATTACTTTATTCGTTAGTTCCCCAATATACATGTAAAAATTGAATAAATAAATAATCACACTTCTTTAACAAAATTAGTAAAATGAAATAAATTAGCTAAAATAGATGCTGAACAACATGCTGAATAAGTTAAAACTCTGTTGAAATGTTAACTATTTCTACCAAATATTAAAAGCGCACTAGTAGGGTCGAAAAATGCCCAAACCCTCTACCGCTAAACATCGGAAATGAAACCAACGACCTGTTAATCACAATTTCTAAATTCTTCTCTTCATCCGAGGCATCGCGACTCAGAATTTATAGAATGCGCATTTTTCCTAGCGCGCCCCGTTATTTTTCCTTCAGGTGGTTAGAATGTTTAAAACAAACATCTACCTTTTATTTTTTCGCCCATCGCAACAGGCTCAGGAAGGTTGCCAAGAAGCCAGCGCTACGGAACCTTGAGTATTTTCAACCTTCGTTAGCCCGGCAGAGGAGATCGCCGCCTTATTCACGGGCACGCCGGGACAAAAGAGTTGCCAGAGCTGCCTCTTCCCTTGAACCGCTTTCAGGAATAAAGCAAACAAGTTCTTCAGAGGGACTTGGGAAGAAAAAGAAAAAAAAAAAAAAGAAGAGATCTCGTAGATCTTTGAACTCCTCATTTGTGCCTTAAGTAGTTGAAGCGTCAACTTGGTATGCGAAACAAATAAGTTGCAGCTAATTTGTTGGCTCCGAATCTTCGTCTGTGTAGTAGAAAAGTTGTACTATTAGTTTGACGATTATATGTAGGTCAAAGATACTTGGGTTTGTTCAGAGAGGTAAGGCAGCCAGTCAGCTGTATTGTAATTGTGCTTTTTTAACGGTTACTATACAACTGATTAATACGACAAAATTCAAATTATCCGGATTATGAAAGACTAAACTCGAACCTGGATCAATGGATATTTCATATGGGAAAAAAACATATTTCCTAGAATAAAAATGAAATTTGTTTGTTGTATGTAAATTTAATGATTGGAAATACAGTTATGTTTCTCTGTAAGTACAAGATAACATATGAAATATCCACGGCATTGTAAAACTACAGTTATCTAGAGTATTTTAGATCAAACCCAATTCAATAAATTGGATGATTCAAAGAAAAATGACTACTTCTTAGAGAAAAAAAACGAAGTTTGCTTATAACATTTTAATTAATGATTAAAAAACAATTTTGTTTTTTTATTTATGCAAAAAATGATCATTCCACAACATTGAAGAACTCCAACATCTGATTATTAAGCATAAAATCCGATTCGAATAATTCAAGGCAAAGAAAGCTATTTCTTTTTGTAAAACTATAATGTGCTTATAACATAATTATGCAATGACTGAAATTCAATTTTGTTTATCTGTTAGCACAAGATAAAATATCTGTAAGTAGTTGTAGAACACAAATTATCCGGATTATTTACGATGGAACGCTACTTAGGTGATTGGATAATTGAGAGAAAAAGAGCTATTAGAGAAAAAAACTGTTTATAAAGTATTTAGTATTCCACTATATAATTTTTGAAAAGCCACTTCGTTTTTCTATAAGCCCAAAGCATCATACGATATATCTACGGCGCTGTTCTGAATGCCATGATTATGTCATTATTATTATGAATGTCATGTCAATATTACGAATCGTAATTACTGTAATCTTGAATTGCTATGTTGCATTTCATGTATTTACATAATGTTTTAAAATATCACAGCTTAAATGTGATAGTCAAGACTAGTTGTTACGTTGCCTTGCCTTGTTTCCTCTCCAATATATTTTGTTAAAAAAATGGGTTTTATTTCAAATCGTTCTGGAAAACTGACGATCGGATGTGGGAATTATAATGCGAATTAACAATGAGTGTTTTAAAAGTTAATTCAGTTTTAATTATGTCTATATCTCATTTTAAAGAATATTTTTGGAGACTATACTGCAATTTTCAGCCATCAGATGATACGAACACCCGTATTGGTATCCCTCTCTCTAAACTTCCACATCAGAACAGCAGAGGGACGTCACGATGGTAATTTTTTTAATTTAGCACTCCCCTTTATTATTCAGTAAATCGATAGGGGTTAGTTAATCAGATAGATATATTAAAGTCCCGTTTAAAGCAACACTAGGGCTATTTTGGGACGGAACTCGTAATTTTGAACCTCGGTCAGATGACGAGGACGACACCTGAGCTGGCACCCCTCTCTCCACATCACACCGACGGGAGGATGTTTGGCCTTGTCGGAGTTATCGTGCAACAGACCTCTTTACACGTCGGTTCTTCGGTGGAATGGAGTGTCGAACCTGAAACCCTATGAGGCCTTACCACCAGGCCACCATGGCACTAAATCGGCAGGGGCATAAAGCCTACAGCCTCTAGCCTGATGTAGTGATAATCTGTGTAAACAACCGTGAAATTGAGATTCTGGTGATTTTTTCTAACTTTCTAACCCATTCAATATAAATTTAAATCATTTTACTCTGTCATTGCTCTGTATAGCTAAATAAAGTCATTGCTCCGAAAACAACAAGACTGATTTCTTAATACTTATACGTATATGCACACAAAGAGAATGTAGTATAATCATAAAAAAATTCGTATTCAAAATTTTAATGAATCTCTACATTATAACCATCCGACTTGGGAAAACACAATTTTTTAAAAAAATTATGCGTATGTTTCGGTGAATACTATAGCTCAAAAACACTTTGAGATGGATGGATAAAATTTGATGTACGGAATATATATGCCAAATTTGTAGATTTCTATCATTGAATCTTATAGAATTTTGAGCGAAATCCGTTTAAAAGAAGTTTGTCTACCATTGATGGCAGGCAACACAATATATTAGGCACGCCACCGATCAAAACGGTTTGCATGTGACTTTATTTGATAAATTGAACTTGTCCCAATTTGATTGGTTGGAAATTGAATAATTTGAAATGCAACTGATTGATTTCCAGTCTAATTCAATATGGATTCAAAAATTTATAGAAACAAGGAAAAAGTTGGAATTGATTGAAACAGAAAGATTAACAAGCAAAATAAGTAAAAATGCCAAGAACGAAATTTTGGAAACATGGAATTCGATTCCAGATATATTTAACTGTTTGAAGAAGCTGGCTCATGCTATTTTAACCATATTTGCAAATTACGAGGTCCGTCCCAAAATAGCCCAAGTGTTGCTTCAAACGGGACGTTAATATAACTAAACAAACAAACAAACATAACCATATTTGCCTCCACCTATACCTTCGAGTTATTATTTTTAGAGATAAATTACCTTAAGACATTAGAGATAAATAACATTAGCATGCTTTCTCATGCATGTAAATGCGATTATTCAAAAATGTAGAAACTTAAATAAATGAAATTTGATATGAGATTTTGTGTGAAATAACAATTCTATGCTATCTCTCCTTTAATTTTGATTTCGATCGGTCAGGGGAAAAATCATCGAAAATACATATCTGATTTTATGTACTTAAGTCGCGATTAATCGCCAAGATGGCGATTTGGTCTAAATAAAAACTTTAGATTCATTCAAAAATAGAATTCTGCTAATTATTGTACGTCAATGGCAAGTACACCTACAAAAATATTTGTAATACTACAATTCTCAAGCGTGAAATAAAAGCCCGGGGACTTGTACATTCATGGCCCCGCCAAAGATCAACTATTTTATGTGGGGGCGGGGCAATTTTATTCAAAGAATATGAGAAAGTTCTGGTGTGATTATCCCCACTGTTGTTATTCATAAAAATTCACTTGTTAGCTACCAGCTTTTTTTTAATTCGTTGTTCGGAAAACGGAGTTATTTAGATTAATGTCCCGTTTTAAGTAACACTAGGGCTATTTTGGGACGGACCTCGTCATTTTGAACCACGGTCAGATGACAAGGACGACACCTGAGCTGGTACATTCTCTCAAAACTTCCACACCAGCGGGAGGACGTCTGGTCTCGACGGATTTAACGCGTACCATCCCTCCTTACACGACAGTTCTTCGGTGGAATCGGGTCTCGAACCTAAAACCCTATGGCTCACGAGCCGAGATGTTACCACCGGGCCACCGCGGCCCACGTTTGGAACGCGGAATCCCTACTCAAGAAACGTTTTTATTAATACATTGTAATTCAAGATTATAAATTCCTTCACTTGTAGGTGTCACGAAGTTTCAAGAAAGCCATATTATCTAACAAACATGCATGCAGCAGAAATGGTTTCATAAGTTTTAATTAGCACTGCATTGGTGAAGCTTTAATTTAATTTAGTTTAGCTATATTTAAACCCCATTTCCAAGTACTGACTGATCTTGTAATTTTTTTTATTTTTATTATGGTTAGATGATGAGGATGCTTGCTGAGTCGGCATTCCCTTTTTGAACTTCCACTTCATACCAACAGGAAGCCATTTTGCTTTTGGCGGATTTCTGCAACTAAATATGAATTATCTGTATATTAGTGACTCACAGTGTGCATATGATTCATATTTAGTAGCTTGATATTAAAAATGTGCATTGGAAAAACTGACGGAAGATTCAGTCGAATGATAAAAAGTTGTGTCCTAAAGTTTCTGTGTTAAATTTTAGGAGACAACCCCGCGATTAATAATGTATATAGTACGTATACGAATGAATTGCAAATAAGTATGCACTCATTTACTGGAAAGCTATGAAAACAGAAAACTAATATTTAAATAAAACTGTGCAACTAATTATTAAAAGAAAATTATGAAAAGACCCATTCTGTTTAAACAAAATTAAAATCTTACCCTTAATAATATTGTAAGGAATAAAAAATATTTTGTTATAATTCACCCATTTGAAAATTATTTTAATTGTTGTGGTTAAAACTGATATTCGAAGTTGGATTCAAAACACTAAGAGGTAACTAGCATCCCAGGGTTCAATTAAAATATCATATACTTTATTACAAATACGTAATTTTCAGTGTATAAATATAGCAAACACTTTTCTTTTCCATGTAGATAATATCTAGTGTATAAGTATAATTTCTTTTCATAAACATCTGGAATGCTTTTGCTAATTTATGCTATGAATATGGAAATATTATTTTTTCTTGCTGGGTGAGATACATTAAGAGCATAAATGAAAATTGTATAATATATTAATATTACATGAACAAATACATTTCATATGCTATAAATTAAATGGTTTGAAGAGAAAAATTGCTAAAAACGGAATTCAAATTTCTATTAGTTATCACGATTCTATTTGGGAGAAAAGAGACTATAAAATTTCTGTCTAAAATTTAAGATGTTCAAAGTAAAATCATTAATGAAAAGAAAAATTTAACCGCTTGGATTCAAGTAATTATTATTATATCTATTTATTGGCCATTATTTATTTTTACCAATTAATCTATTTTAGGTGTTTCGATTTATTTAATCTTAGATTCATTTAATAAAATGGTTTGAAAAGAAGAAAAAAAATGGTTTGAAAATTAAAACGAAATTGAAAAATTGAATCTAAGATTAAATTAATGAAATGGTTCGAAAAAAAATTGTAAATGAGAACTGAAAAGATTATTATTATATATATATATATATATTCTGTTATCATCATGGGAAAAATCCAACAGATAAGTTCGACTGAACGAACAAGGAGGCATATTTGTTTAAAATTTAAATAAACAAAAGCAAAATATTAATCAAAATCGACACCAAGGTAAAAAAAAAGTTACGATTAATTCGATTGCGAAATATACACACTTTTAATTTCAAACATTCAAATTTAAAATTTAAGAAATAAAAGTGAAAGTATTAATCAAAATAAAAATTATTCCTTTCAAAACCAATTAATTATTAGTTTTGTCGATTAATTGTTATTAAAGTTTACCAATTCATCAACATGAGACGTTTAGATCCAAATAATTTCTGACTCAGTAAATTAATTGGTTTGAGAAGAAAATAATTTTAAATCATGAAATAATGGTTAATGAGAAGATAAATAGAAATATAATATCTTGGTATAAAGGGGGAAAATTCCTTTGATTTGAAAGCTAATTCAAATCATTTGATTTAAAATTTAAGAATTTAAAGTGATAATATTAAACAAAATAAAAATTAGATAGTCCTAGATCCAATTAAGTATTTTTACATTTATCAATTAATCGCTAAATTTATTAAGTAAGCAAACTCTATAATTTAAAATTCAAAAAATCATGGGATAAAAATCCTTAAAACTATGTTCGATTGGAAAATAAATAAGCTTTTTTTTTCATAATGTTTTAATTAAAATTTTAAAGAATCAAGGATAAATAGTAAAGCGAAATAAAAAGATAGTCGTTAGTTTAGATATTCTTTAAATTGCGAAAACAAATTAAGATTAGTTAAATTATAATAATTAGCTACTTACCCTTATTTTCTATTTTCTTGTTGTAAATGAACAATTTTTATCTTTAGCTATGTAAATGGTGTGGATTCTGTAGCTAAAATATTCTTAAAATGATATAAAATAAATCAAAATGTCGCATCAACTCAATATGAAATAAATCGTAATATGGAAATTACTAAATTGATGATATCAAACACAATTTCCTATTTTTGATCTATGTTATTTACGTTATACTATTAATACAATCTTTTAAAGGACGTGAATCATAATAAATGAAGTAACAAATGTTAATCTTATCAGACTAATAATAAAAACTGAAAGATGTTATTTTGTGGCAATGACTTTTCTGGAAAGTTCCAAGGTTTCAATGAGTTATCAAGTCTTCCACCTGTTCTCCGGAAGGAAAAGCATTTCCGGGACATAGAGGAGCTGAAGAAATATATTACGTAACATGCAAATATCCATTACATGTTTCTTAGGATAAAATCTGGTTCAAGGTCTCAGGAAACAAGAGGGAGTGTTCGCCCCTCGACTGGTTCATATATTAACCCTTAACTGGGGAGATGGAATTTTAGGACTTTACTGGGGAGGTGCAGTCTACAAGACCGCATTTTATTTATACTCAAATTAAATTTTCTAATGAATGTATTAGCAAGAATAACTGGCAATTTATTTTGCAGATATTTTTCTTGATATATAGATATGTTTTAGAAATTTTTCAAACTATATTATCATTGAAAAAAGTAAATGCGTTGGAAATACTTTTTTCCTCAAATTACATGTTACAATAAATAATATTCTTGAAAAAACATATTACTTTTTTATTTTTTAAATCGTATTTAATTTTACAGAATATGAATGTATATAAAAGACAATATAATGTAAAATTCATCAATTATTTGAAGAATAAAAAAAAATTGACAACGGGTAAAATTGGCCGTTTTTTTATCGGCTTGTGTGACTTTCATTCGTCTGTTAAATTATCCTTATCACTAAAGTCACTTTCTGCTTCATTTAAAAGTATCTGGGGCACTGCTTCATAATAGGATCGGTAAATTGGATGATATTTCGGGGCCCACGTTTTAGCGCCATCTTCTAAGCCTTTTTATCACTGGGACACTAACAGGGAGGTGCGGTCTTAGTGACGGCGCTTAAAGAAATTACTTAATTATTTTAAAAAGAATCCGCTGAAATCGGTTGAAAAAGTGCACGTGTATTGAAGGTCACAAGACAGGAAGCTACAGGGTCAATCCATTCAATTGAGCAAAAAATAAAATAGGGGTGACCGAAAATCCATCGCTAGATGCCTCACAGACCGCATGCCCCCAGTTAAGGGTTAACATAATGCGTAATGAACTTCATAGTAAAGAAAATCGAACAAACAGTTTGAAAATAATTTTTTTTTCCAGAAAATGTAGCATAGATCTATATCATTGTTGGAATGATGGGGTTATTAGATTTTTTTAAATTTAAATCGGTATCTATTTTAATGATCGTTTATAAATATACGAATATATACAAACCAAATCAAGGAAAAAGCCCCCCCCCCCGAAATATTCTAGCACATTTTCTAATAAAGGTGCTATCTTGCCTCCCTTTGAACCTTGGGTAAGATAGCGAATACATTGCACAGTTTTGGTGAACAATAGTTACGAAATATAAACTCTTTGACATGCAGCAAGCATTTTTAGTGAATCTAGATAGCGATATGTGG
Organism: Argiope bruennichi; assembly: GCF_947563725.1. Taxonomy (NCBI): domain Eukaryota; kingdom Metazoa; phylum Arthropoda; class Arachnida; order Araneae; family Araneidae; genus Argiope; species Argiope bruennichi. The sequence continues at coordinate 115,992,173 of NC_079156.1, forward strand.
CAAAGATTAATACATAAGCACCCGAAACTAGAATAATGATTTGGGAATATTTTTTTCCGACGAATTGAAATCAAAATTTGTCACAAAACTACGACTGCAATCGCAAGATCACGTATTAAATTTTATTTACTGAAGTCATCGCACCTTTGAGTTACTGCACTTATCTATATGCGAAAGTAGACCGACAATGCGTCAGCAAAATTTAGTTCTAAATTTGATAAAAATCTACATTTTCTTATGAGCCTTTGAAGCAAATCTTATCTATCTAGCTCTTTACATTTTATAGTTATTGAGTACCCGGACAAACGGGACAGACAGATACGTTTCAAATGTCGTAGAAATCTACAAATATATTTAAAATTCGTATACCAAATTGCTTTTAGATCGCACGTTCTAATATATACAATATATACTCACATACAAAGCGACAGACAGACATAACTACAATTTCTTAATAAAGATATTAAATTTCCTTTACTGGAGTCATCGCGATTTTGAGTTATTACCTATATGCGAAAATACAGACAGACAATCCTTCAGCAAATTTTGTTTCAAATTTGATAACAATCTATATTTTATTGCTGAGCCTTTGAAACAAATTTTATTTATCTAGCTTTTTACATTTCGTAGTTATTGAATTCATTTGTACTCGGACAACCGGACATTTCCTCAGAATGGATTTCGTTTCAAGTTTTCATAGAAATCCACAAATTTATTTAAAATTCGTATACCGAATTGCGTTTAGATCACACTTTTTTAAATTATCATGCTTGGATACAAAGCGTAAGACAGACACAATTTCAAAAATGAATATTCTTCAAAATTCCGAAATCTAATTTTTTAATGATTGTGAGGCTTTCTTTTCATATGATGATGAAATTCTATGCTTTTTATTCCGTCTAGGTCAAAGAGTTTTTGAATTTCCTTGAATATTTGTACACAGATAGACAGCTTGAAATTTTGACAGAGACCTTCTAATTTAATGTGGAGAACATTCATCAAATTTCACCTATATATTTCGTTTAATTTTTGGCATAGTTTTTAAAGACAGGTATAAGAAAATTATTTTCTTTTCATTCTTTGATTCATGAAGTCTGAAGTTCATCAAAAATATTGAGATAGTGCACACTCTTTCTTCGTAATAATCGTGACAAAGATTATTTTAAATAACACGTGAAATGTTCAATATACTTTCCATTATTTATTATATACATTTCCTTATTTTAAAAAAAAAATCGTTAAATGATATCTACAACTCAACTGGATCTATTGTTATATTACATTCTAGTGACCTTCGGCGGCCAATTGGTTCGCTGGAAATATTGATTATATTTAATTTCAACTATAGATATAATATTATGTATATATCATGAGATATACACATGATAATATATAATATCATGTCTTATATTATTCTGCCCAAATTTCCTAATATTAAAGCTTTCTAAATGTTGCGATATTGCAATTTCACTTTATTCGTCTTGTAAACTACCCAGATATTAAACAGAATCTTTTTTCTTTAACTTTTAACAATGAAAGAAAATCGAGCAATAAAATATTTTAGGAAACAATGAAAGCGTTTTCAGCATCAGCGCAACAGAGTTATATTTTGTTAGAAATTAAGAAATAAATATATTATTTTTTAAAAAAATGCTGAATTTCAGAAAAAAATTGGACATTTGAGCTAATTAGTTAGTTAATATCAATAAAAAGACATTATTTTTGTATGTTAAGATAACATAAAAGTAATTTTTGTATTGTAATAATTTTAGAAGTAATAACGGTAGAAATTCAAAATTTCGTTTAATTTTTAATTAATTAAAACTCTAATGAAAATTTCAAAATATTCTCTCTATCGTATATTTCGAGAGATATATCTATACGAAATTTGATGTTTGTAGGTTCGGCCTGTTGAGCGCCAACATATACACTCATTCATTTTTATTAATAGCATAGATAGCGATAAATTGAAAGACAAAAAAAAAAAAAAAAAAAAGGGAAAAAGCTTTATCAATCTGTAGCATAAATATAAACTAATACTCTAAAAATTAATTTGGATATTAGTGAGAATTATAGATTACTACCTAATTACATTATCTATACTTATAATAAAGCTCAATGTGTGTGTGTGTGTGTGTTGGCGCTCTGCAGGCCAGGTCATTTGACATACAGCTATCAAATTTGGTACATGTATACCTTAGAGGTCGGGAATGTGCACCTGGGGTCCCTTTTTTTGAAATTTTAATTATTAATTAAAAACTAACTTTCCCGCCAAAAAAATCTTCCATTTTCCCCACCGCCAACTTTTCCGCCAAAAAAATCTTCCATTTTCCCCCACCGCCAACTTCAATTTTTTTTTCTCCCAACAGAAATGAGGCTAGGGTTAACATTTTTCGGCGGATTATTTCAAACGATTCTGTTTATTTTCTTAATGTTTTATGCATTTAAAATTAAACATTGTTAATTAATCCATGTTTCAGATTCATTCTGAAGTACTTTTGAATTAAAATAACACAGAATAAAGGAAATTAAAAATGTATAATCTGCATAGCGTTACCCCAACTGGCGTAGAAAAATTCACGCATATGCGTTACCGGAGCTGGCGAAGAAAATTCACGCATGCGCATTCTGACTGTTACCATGACAACCGTTATCAAAGGTTGATTTAAATTATTTTTAGGTTAGTTGCATGCTTTTGTAAGTAAATTGTATTTATGTTATATATTTTTTGTATATACTTATAGTTTTAAGTACATCGTTTTTTAATTAGATTTTTTTAATCTGTTTTAAATGATTTAAATTATTTTTAGGTTAGTGGCATGCTTTTGTAATTAAATTGTATTTATGTTAGTTATATATTTTTTTCTATATACTTATAGTTTTAAGTACATCGTTTTTAAAGTAGTTTTTTAAACCTGTTTTCGACTGATTATTTTAAACGATTCATTTTATTTTCTTAAAGTTTGATGCATTTAAAATTAAACATTGTTAATAAATCGATCCGTTCATGATGAATCTGAGAAAATTTTGTTGACAAATTCTTTAGATATTACATAACTTAAGAAAGATATTCTTTAGTGCCCATAAAGTTTAAACGCTCAGTGACTCTATTATCAGTAATCATATTATTAAAAAAATGCTTTGTTTCAGTAAAAAATATTGTATTAATTGCAGTTTAGTCATTTCCATTTTAATTTTAAGCATAAATTCTTCCGGAACTAACAGAAAATTAGAGAGATACATATTATGTTATGGCTGAAGGACTTTATATTATTATGAGTGAATTACATGACTATCAAAATTTGAAGCTTTAAAATATTTGATGAAGAAGCTATTAAAGTAGGAATTACATAAAATATTTAATTATTAAAATTTTAACGAGCATTAAGATTGGCTAACCGGCTGGTCGCCAAAGGCGGCTAGTTTCTAATAAAATTCTTAGTATATTTTCAGACGAGATTTGCAAAAGTTGAATGCTTTGCAACTTATATATTTACAAATACTTTGACAAGGAAATGGTGCATTAGAAAGCTACTTCGTCCCGATATTTAATAATTTGTCTTTGATGGAAAAAATTAATTAGAGAGACATGAAAACTCATCAGAAAAGTCTTTTTAAATCAAATTTTATTATGAATCATTAGCAAAGTTTTCGTATTTTTGAGGACTAAATGGTTGAGAAATATTAAATAGAAAAAACCCAGTTTCATTATTTTAGAAACTGTTCTACAATGCATATTAAAAATAGTATAAACGCATAAATAAATTTAGATGGAAAGAAGGAACTTTCAGAAAAGATTTCTAAACGAAAAGTATTTAGATGAAAACTATATAATCAATACTTCAGTGATTGAATCGCTGAAAATAGGTAGTACTTTTATGTTGCTTAGGAGTAAAAATTATTTTTTGGTTCATGATAAATATTTATCAGCAACTTACTGACAAATATGTTCCAGAAAAATAAATTCTACTTAAATCATGTATAAGAGCCCGCGGTGGTCTGGTGGTAAGTTCGGCTTTAGAGCCGGTGGGCTTCAGGTTTGAGACTCGATTCCACTGAAGAACCGCCTTGTAACCGGACCTGGTGCACGCTATATATGTTAGGGTTAAACGTCCCCTCGCTGGTGTGGCGTGGTGTGGAAGCTTGAAGAGGGGATGCCTGCTCGTCCTCGTCATCTGATCGCGGCTCAAAATTACGAGGTTCGTCCTAAAATAATCCTAGTGTTGCTTTAAAACGGGACGCTAATATAACTAAACTAAACATTTTTACATGGTGAATTGTATGATCTTTTAATTTTAGGATCATATTTGTTATTTGAAGTATCATCGCAATTGTATATATATTCATATTTATTACCAGAAAAATGAATAAATAATGTATTAGATTACAGTCTAAAAAAATAGTTCTTCAACTAAAAAAATGCCAAAATTCTTGTGCATTAAAATTGGCGAAGCACAGCCAAAAATACTTTATTTCACTGAATTGGATCGATTCTCGTCCAAGTTCAAATTTTTAAATATAAAATGTTTACTGTATTTTGATGGAGAGGTCTCTGAATTGAAATCATGTCAAACAATTAGACAAAGAAGCAGTTTTTCAAAAGTTACGTCTGCGCCAAACTGGTGCGTAATGCAAAGAAGCGCTTTCATTTAGCTCTCTTGAAGAATACGATTTTAGAATCCGCTTTCATCTGATACATAACAGCGCTTTCATACTTATTATTATCTTTTTAATTTAACTGCCTGTATCCTTGGTAATGCAGCTTCTAAAATATTCAAATAGTTGAACAAAAATTATGTAAATACGGGATAAAAAGTATAAAAAATGAGAAAGAAAAATATAAAATTAAATTTATGCATCACATTAAATACTTAAAAAATTTTTTTCAGACCAAATAATTTTCCAGAAAAACGACTGAGAATGGTGAACTTGTAGGATTTATAACTTGGACAATAGATTTCCTTTTTCATTTTCTTGGATATTATTTTAAAATTTCCTCATATTTTCAGCACCCCACTTTTAATAATTAAGTAACATAACGTAATATAAAGAAATATAAAGAAAATATTCAAGTGCTCCGGTGCTTAAAATATTCGCAGTAGAATTTCAATCATTCTGGCCACAAAAATTTCTATGAAATAAGGAATACTTTACTGACAAGCCGGCACTTTCTACAATCTTTCTACATGTCCTATATGGATTTTACATTAGTGTAACAATTAATCTATGAACAGTAAAATGAAATCAAATATTTTTTAACGTTAATATAAACATAAAGAAAATATTCAAGTGCTCCGGTGCTTAAAATATTCGTAGTAGAATTTCAATCATTCTGGCCACAAAGAATTCTATGAAATTAGGAATAATTTACTGACATGCGAGCATTTTCTACAACTTTTCTACATACTATGTGTGGATTTTACATTAGTGTAACAATTAATCTATGAACAGTAAAATGAAATCAAATATTTTTTTAACGTTAATATAAATATAAAGAAAATATTCAAGTGCTCCGGTGCTTAAAATATTCGTAGTAGAATTTCAATCATTCTGGCCACAAAGAATTCTATGAAATTAGGAATAATTTACTGACATGCGAGCATTTTCTACAACTTTTCTACATACTATGTGTGGATTTTACATTAGTGTAACAATTAATATATGAGCAGTAAAATGACATCAAATATTTTTGTAACATCAATATAAATACAAAGAAAATATTCAAATGCCCCTGTACTTAAAATATTCGCAATAGAACTTCAATCATTCTGCCCACAAAAATTTCTATGAAATAAGGAATACTTTACTGACAAGCCGGCACTTCCTACAATCTTTCTACATGTCCTATATGGATTTTACATTAGTGTAACAATTAATCTATGAACAGTAAAATGAAATCAAATATTTTTTTAACGTTAATATAAATATAAAGAAAATATTCAAGTGCTCCGGTGCTTAAAATATTCGTAGTAGAATTTCAATCATTCTGGCCACAAAGAATTCTATGAAATTAGGAATAATTTACTGACATGCGAGCATTTTCTACAACTTTTCTACATACTATGTGTGGATTTTACATTAGTGTAACAATTAATCTATGAACAGTAAAATGACATCATATATTTTTGTAACATCAATATAAATACAAAGAAAATATTCAAATGCCCCTGTACTTAAAATATTCGCAATAGAACTTCAATCATTCTGCCCACAAAAATTTCTATGAAATAAGGAATACTTTACTGACAAGCCGGCACTTCCTACAATCTTTCTACATGTCCTGTATGGATTTTACATTAGTGTAACAATTAATCTATGAACAGTAAAATGAAATCAAATATTTTTTTAACGTTAATATAAATATAAAGAAAATATTCAAGTGCTCCGGTGCTTAAAATATTCGCAGTAGAATTTCAATCATTCTGGCCACAAAGAATTCTATGAAATTAGGAATAATTTACTGCCAAGCTAGCATCTTCTACTATATTTTTCCATGCCATGTGCGAGTTTTAAATTAGTGTGATGATTAATCAATGAACAGTACAATGAAATCAAATATTTTTGTAAAAATCTAATCAATGTTTAATGCAAATCATTTCTTTATTTTAAAAATAATAATCATACACTATAGTATATATATGACTTCATGTATTCCAAAATTGTTAAATATTATGAAAATAATTTAAAATCCGTATAATATTTTAATTTCATTTTCTGTAATAGCTTTTTTGAACTAACAACATTGTATATAACAAAAATTGATATATAAAAATTGATATTTGGTCGAATTTAATATAAAAAGAATGTTTTTAAGGATATGGATGAGAAAGTAAGGCCACATTTAAAAAAGTAAGAGCCTATTGTATATATCGTTTGATTTTTTTCCCACTTCATTATTTAGTAATGAAGTGCAGGTACTTGATTTTATTCTATGTTTTCTGAAGAATATCAGATGAATTGAAAAATCATAATTATTTATAACTAATTAATTGAGACAATTTTTAATCAATATCGCATAAAATAAGAAAAAGGTGTCATCTTTTAAAGCGAAAATATAATGTATGTGTAACATTTTGAAGTATGGCCAATAGGCACTTTCCTGTTTTAAGCAAAATAATTTTAAGTAATAAGTCACAATATGCCAATAAAATTTTTGCTTTGAGTAAAAAAGTAATTAAATTGATTAATTTATATTCCAAAATATTATCAACAATTATAAATTAATAAAAGGTAAAAAATTCGTAATTTGGGGTGAGATTTTTATTACAGCTAATTTATTTGAACAATTTTTAATCAGTACTAACATAGCATGGAAAAAGTGTCAATTTTTAAATAGAAATATGTGGAGCACTTTTTTTTCCATATATTTATTTTATTTACTCAAGGCAAAATTTTTTTTTATTGGACATGTTATATTTTACTACTTAAATTAACGCCAGATTAAAACAAGGTTGCATCGGTCAGATATATTTAAAATTCTCATTTTCATATTTTTTGCAGTTTTATTAATACTAGAATTCCTGCTCTCGTTATAATTAATGATTGGTAACAGCAAGAACAAGGAAAAAAATATTTGCTAAATATACAGGCTATTCGCTGTTACAATGAGGAAATAGCTAATTTCTGAGCAGTTAGAAATATACATGTGATTCAGTCGGAAAAATGCTTTAAATTATAAAAAGTATTATTATATATTATATTGTTTGGGTCAGCAAAAGTACTATTAAATCTTATATTGTTTGAGTTAGCAAAAGTACTATTATATTATTTAAACCAGCGAAAGTACTATTATATCTTATACTGTTTGAGTCAGCAAAAGTAATATTATATCTTATATTGTTTGAGTCAGCAAAAGTACTATTATATTATTTAAACCAGCGAAAGTACTATTATATCTTATACTGTTTGAGTCAGCGAAAGTAATATTATATCTTATATTGTTTCAGTCAGCAAAAGTACTATTATATCTTATATTGTTTGAGTCAGCAAAAGTACTATTATATTATTTAAACCAGCGAAAGTACTATTATATCTTATACTGTTTGAGTCAGCAAAAGTAATATTATATCTTATATTGTTTCAGTCAGCAAAAGTACTATTATATCTTATATTGTTTGAGGCAGCTGATAGAAATAAATATATTTCTGAGTCTTCTTATATATCAGTGAGAATAAACAAAGAATTTTAAGAAACTTCTATGCCATATACAAATTTTTACAATATAAATATATGGAATTTATTTTTCGCATTTTCGTTTTTAAAAAGTGTGTACACAATGGACATTCCAAGAAGCTATTTTTCTAATATATGAAACTGCTGCGCTAGTGTATTCAAATACTGAATAAGTACTATTTGATGATGTCTTTTTTACTGTGTGAATGTGTCTGTTTGTTCTCTACGAATCAGACTGTTTGACCAGAAGTTACCAAATTTGACAATTTAGAATATATGAATGTGCATCTCCAAACAATTTAAATTTCTTAAATTTTACTTAGAATTTAATTAAGTGAGAATGAAGCGAGAGTTTTCATTCGTTAGAACTTCCGATGCTATTATTGCATAAAATGAGTTTTACCCCAATTTGAAATTGAAATCATTATCCTTTTAATGACATTAATTTAAATGCCAAGAAATTCTTCCGGCATTTTTTAAAAGTATTTTTCACAATTTTCAACAACATTCTTTATTGTTGCAAAGACACTTAAACAGGTCATCATTTCTTCACTTCACAGCTTTTCATTGCTTCATCAAAGATTTAATTATCTGATTTTCTTCCATTTTTCAAACTAAAGAAAAATTCTGTTTATTACCTGCTTGCTATACATAAGGACTAAGGAAATGTATATACTATCCCGCGAAAGACTACAAAAGAAATATTTTGTTTATTATCTGCTTGCTATACATAAGGACTAAGGAAATGTAGATACTGTCCCGCGAAAGACAACTAAAGAAAGATTCTATTTATTACCTGCTTGCTATACATAAAGACTAAGGAAATGTAGTTACTGTCCCGCGAAAGACGACATAGAATTAGATGTTAAATTTCCCAGACAGTTGCATTTCTTATAGTTACTATAATGTCATTAGATTTGATTTCCTTAGAAATATTAATGTACACAATAAAGAGAATAGTATAAGGCTAATGAAATTCCACAGCCTTAATATTTGTCATTATTTAATTCTAACAAATATTTTGTTGAGAAAATTAGGAGACTATGCATAAAAGGAGAGAAAAAAATTTATCACCAAAGGCGATTAGTAGGATAATAATATCGAATAAAGTCGTACATTTAATGGCTGTTATTTATTTTTTAGATTGCCTGATACTTTTTAGTCTCTAATACATTTTCTAAATCGTTTTTCGAAATTTTATAGAATCTTGAAATTAAATTTGTCTAAAATTCACTACCAAATGGCATCATTCAGACGGAATAAATTTTAATAAAAAGCTATTCATTAATTTCTAATTATTAATAATAAGAAACATACAATTGTATAAAAGTACGTAACTCTAATCCATGAAAGATTGAGATAAATTATGATTTCGAAATTCGATTGTACGAGTGTAAAGCATGACAATTTAAATAAAAGCCTGTAAAAACTGAAAAAATATAGCATTATGAATGATATAACTATCTAAATGAATATCACATATCGGTATGAATATCGCAATGAAATAAATTTATACTCATTGCAATTATACATATATATATAAAACATATGATATTTTAAATAATCACAACATAACAAATTTACTTTTTTAAATTATGACAGCGTGGCTGAATTTTCTTGATTGAATTTCTTGAAACAGTTAACCAGAAATGAGAAGAAATCTTAGAAATGCAATTTCGTAAGAAAATAGAAAATATTTTTCAAGAAGTGATATATGAAGGCGCATCCTTCATTTCAAAGCAGTTTGGGTATAAAAAATCGAATGATGAGGTTATTAAAAACGTTCTTTCATAGAAAAGATTGGCAAAATTAATAAATCCAATATTTTCCTCTCCTTGTTTACATCTTGTTCTGCATGGTTATACGGCTTCGTGTAACTGCATCTGATGAAACCGACACTCACTTTGATAAAACTCTTTACACAAGAAGCGTCTCTTTTGTCTTCGTTGAATATATCCTCTTTTGAGAAGAAGGTTCTTTGACAGCAAACTTTTCCTCCAACTCTTTTGTGGAAGAGGCAAAAATCTGGAATTTCGTTGCAAGTTCGACAACCACAAGTTGGAGAGGCGCGTTCATTATGCCGAAAGAACAATACCCTAATTAGATGTGAGACCTTTTAGTATAATTATGGCAGCATACACAACTTGCTACCAATTATAAAAGTTCACTGACATAGAACAGTCCGTCACCAATTTTCTTGGCTACTAATTGCGATGACGTTCCTTGGAAAGTTCCCGGGCATTGTTAGCTACGAGTGCAGGCGCTTATTAAGCAATGCCAGCCGAAATGTTAAAGGGTTTACGTTAAATTATTTCCTGCCTGTTTTTATTTGTATTCTTTTATGTATAAGTTTGTGCGACAGGTGTGAAGAAAATTATAAAAGTCTCCAGGATTTCACAAAATAACTTAAAAGAGAAAAAAAGGGAACTCCCTTAGATTTCGCGGGAACTTCATCGGTATGTTTAGTTAAGTTTAATTAATTATAGTTATGATAAACATAATTCTGAAAAGAGTCACTAGTTAAACTAATGGAAAGAAGAAGATCTTATTTGTTTTCTACTAGTCACCTTTGGCGACTAGCTCGCTCGTCGAAGGCATTCAGCAAATTTAATTTCAGTTCAATTGTTTCATATTTTTTTCTGTCTATTATTCCTTCAAATTATCAGTTAAGGCATCCGAACACGTTCAGAGCACTTTTTTCAAACAATAGGCTGTAAATTCACTCAATCTAAATTCTTTTTGTTCATTCTCTAGAAAATAATATAAAGTCCACCAAATTTCATAGTAATATGATAATTATATTTTGAGATTTGATTTGAAGTAAGCAAAAAATAAGTAAAAATCCATTTTGAGAAAAATGCATTTAAAGTATACAGTAACATGTTTTAATGATAAATTATGTGTGTTCGTACTTAAAATTCGCCACATTTATAGTCTATACCTTCTTCCCCCTCAGCTTTTAATAATTTTCCTTTTTTAATAATCATTTTATATTTTTTCTAGTAGTTTTTGCATTTGGCAGTGAATGTCGCCTAGATTCATTTATTCTGTCTTTGTCGAACTCAGCAAATACTCTAACTGCATTTGCACTACGATACACTCCATTAACCTTAAGGATATTCAGTAATCCTATAAAACCGTTAAAATGCATTACAGGCATAAATGCCCCTAATCTGATGGTTCGGAGTTCAACAAAGACATCTTTAGGTACAAATTTAAACAAAACGCCTTTGAAACTCTCATTGTCATTTTGCATTTTGCCGTGTAAAGAATTTTCCGTATTTAAAACTAAATTTGTGTTTATACAAATTTTTAACAATTTTTGGGGGCCCTTTAAATCGGTACTTCCGGTTTACCGATCATTACGAAAATATTAATATCATGACTTCTAATTAACGTAGAAAGTAATAAAATAAACCTGTTTTGGATAACTCAAAGACTGGTCTATCCAACAAAGGAATTTTTTTTAAATGTCCTTTTTGGTGAAAATCGACCTTTCCAACGTGTTCGGATACCTTAGAAGCCTTAAAAGCCTGTTATTTTATTTCTCTTACATATCCTCTCTCATTTAGCACATGAACGTTTCTAATGGACGCCCACCCCATGACATAATGGTGCAATTAAAAACATAAATATGTAATTCATCTATTTTCTAAATTTCATGGCATTGAAACTTCCCCTTTTTCTACGTCTTGTAAACTACATAGGTAGGAAATAGAATCCTTCTTATTTTGATTTCAACAATGAAAGAAAATCGCTTGATTAAACATTCAATGAGATAATGAAAAAATTTTGAATTTCGGGACAAGAATGTAATCATTTGTTAAAAATAAAGGAAAAAAAAAGAAAGAAAAGAAAAGAAGAAAAAAAAAGGCTGAAATTTTAAAAAAAAAATGCTAAAAATAAAAATAAAAAATGCTTGATTTATAAACTGATATTAAAAAGATAATTTTTAAATGCTGCAAAAATTCATTTTTGCGCAATAATATTTTGAAAAATCATTGCGGGGAAAAACCCCGAAATTCAGGAAATTTATATATATTGACAATTTGTCGGTTGAGGTAAAACGATCTGGCCTGTAGAGAGCCAATATATACACACACACACGTATTCCCTTTTTTTAGCAGTATAAATTCAGGTTCAGGCGTCTGAGTTTTAAAAATAAACCTCAATAACGAATAAAGTACCTTTATTCCACGAAAATTACGAAGTACGACAGTCAAAATATATAGAAGCATATGCAAAGAAATCAACAACACACGCGCATACAATATGTCACTACTAAATAACAACAGCACAATAGCTCTCAAAATGCAGCTAGAAAGCTCGCACCGCGATCACTACTCCATTGAGAAAATTCACTCTTCATGTAATCGCTTCTCTTTTTATAGTTTTCCAACGATGTACAGATTTTTTAGAAGAATCTGAAATTTCGTGCCCTAATAGTGATATAGCCATGATTTATGGCTTTTCTAGATCATTCATTTTTTTCGCCGAATGATATCTTTGTAAAGAGTGGTAATTTTCCAATAGTGATAATCCAGACATCATCAATAAATAAGAATTCTTCTCATTTAAATACTAAATAACCTTGCTTGCTTGATTTTTAGAATAATTTATTTGCATTTTATGAAAAGATACTTTAAAATCTCAGAAAAGACGTTTCAGAAAAAGTGGAAAAATTATGCCATTTTTTTAAATAAATATTTTGATGCATTAAAGCCTGGGTCCAAGCCAGGGAATCACGAGTTTCGGTAAGGATTCGATATAAAAGCGATTTGTGTTAAAAGTATTTCAACTCGTGCAATGTTGGTGTTGGATCCGAATTCAATTACATGGTTTAAAATCATAAGAATCATCAATATTTTTTCCGTATAGTTTCAAAGCAAGAATTTCATTCAAATAAATTTCATTTAATCTTGCATTAAATGTTTTGTAAGAAAACTTTAGTATCTTAAAAGGTTGGAAAGATGGGAAGATGCATACATGACATGAGGAAAAGAGTTATTTAAGAGAATCAGAAGAGAACCATTTAAGAGAATAAGAAGAGAATTATTTAAGAGAATAAGAAAATTATTTAAGAGAATAAGAAGCAATGTTATATACAGTGGTGGCCAAAATTGTGGACATTTTTTGAAAGTTTCATGTTTTTCAAATTTGCGTGCTTGTAGAGTATATTAATTTTTACTTAAATACAAATGTTTATGTATTAAATTAAAGGTAATTTAATGTAAAATTTAATAACAAAAACAGTATTACAATATCTGTATTACAAAAAACGTTACGCTCATTTTAGTAGAACAAACAAACACAAATCGTTTTGAATAATGACTTGTTTTGTAATAAAAGCGTACTAGCCAATCACAAACACTGTTCTGCGGACCCATCAAATGTCTGTAACTATAGTTTAGGTTATTTGGATGGTAAAAGAGTTATTGTTGAGGAAATATTTTGCGGAATGATGTATACTAGTACAATTAAATAGAGTATTGCTGTTTTTGAATATTTTAAGTCCTTTTTTTAATTAAACTAATTTTAAACAATGTCACCAACAAGAAGAACTGATTGGACATCTACAAAAAGAAGCCGAATTGTCATATTGAGAGAAAATGGTCTCTCTTATGCTGAAATTGCAAGACAAGTTGGTGGTTCAGTGACTTGTTCTGGTGTACGAAAGTTCTGTTTACGTTATGAAAAAACGAAATCAGTGGAAAGTAAGGCCAAATCAGGCCGAAAAAATGTACAAATGCTACTGCCGATAGAAAAATTAAACGGCTATGCCTTCAAGATAGAAAAATTTCATCAGATGCCATAAGATGTGAAATGAATGCAGCGGGTATTGCAGTAAGTTCAAGAACAATAAGAATGTTATCAGGATTTGGACTACAAGCTAGAAATCCAAGGAAAAAAAACATATTTAAATCAAAAGCAACGCGAAAAACGAGTTAAGTGGGCAAAAGAACACATTAAATGGTCAGAAAATCAATGGAAGAAAGTAATCTGGAACGATAAGACTAAAATATAGCTCTTTGGTAGTGATGGAAGAAAATACGTGAGACGTAGAGTAGGTGAAGCGCTTCATCCTGATTGCATTGAAGCAACTATAAAAACAACAACACATGCCATGATTTGGGCATGTATGTCTGCAGATGGTGTGGGCCGAATTCAAGTGATTGATGGCATCCTGAATACCAAAAAATACGCCGAAACTGTCCTGGAACCAAAATTGATACCTTCCATCAGGGATTTCTTCCCCAACAAAGCACCATTTATTTTTCATTAGGATTCAGCTCCATGCCACACAGCAAAAGTATGCAAAGCATGGTTTCAAAATAAAGGCATAGATGTATTACCATGGCCAGGAAGCAGCCCTGATCTCAATCCAATTGAAAATTTGTGGCGACGTTTGAAAATTCTTGTACGAAAAAAACGTCCATCCAATAAAAGACAACTTATTTAATCTATAATTGATTTTTGACACCATGTGATTACGAAAGATGAACTCCAAACACTCGTTCACTCGATGAAAAGACGCTGTGAAGCTGTCTTAAAAAATAAGGGTTATCTTACTAAGTATTGATTGTGTAAGTATCAGTTTAAAAAAAATGCAAATCTAAGATAGATCTTACTAAAATGAGCGTAACTTTTTTTTGTAATACAGATATTGTAATACTGTTTTTGTTATTAAATTTTACATTAAATTACCTTCAATTTGATATATAAACATTTGTATTTAAGGGAAAATTAATATATTCTACAAGCACGCAAAGCTCAAAAACATGAAACTTTCAAAAAATGTCCACACTTTTGGCCACCACTGTATAGTTTTATTTCGACATAACAAAGATACTTTCCCATGTCACTTAATTACAGCATGCTCCCAATAAAAAAATTAACAATATCATTATATACTGAGGATTGCAACAACAGGAGGATACACAAAGGATTAGAAGATCTAATATAAATAAGAGATAAAGAATTATTATGTACCTTTTCGTTTCGACTTACCAAGAATAATCTCCATTATTATCTGGTTAGAAAACGTTCCCTTCAAAATCTTATAAAATTAAACAGTTTTGTATTTCCTTGTATTTCTAATTAATTCTCTTCAAAACATTTTGATGCAGTTATTTAGAATGAATTTATTATTTATTATATATAATTTATTCCAATATTTTACACTGAATTTCTATCATTGTAAAGGGCTTTATTCTAAGTTATTTTCCTAAACCGTAATGCCTATAAATAACGTTTATTACCAATTTCAACTGGAATCAGTTGCTTGAGTAAATCACCTAAGAAAATTGATTTTCATTAATATACATCCAATTGAGTAAGATCCTGACAGAATATGAGATAGCAAATTTCAATCTTAATAATCTATTACAAAATAAGTTATTGTAATGAATAGTAAGTCTAAAACATCCAACAGAAAATCCCTAATGCGAATTAATAGAACTAAAGCTGTTAAAATTTTTGAATAAAATGTATCTTATATAAATTTTTGTGCAATAAACAACTATTTCCTGTGTGTGTTGATCAACCAGTTTTAATTTATCGGAATTAAATCGGGATGAAGTCGATTTATAAATTTATTCAATTGTATACAGGAAGCCTTATTTTAAACATTTATTTTTCTCAATAATAAAGACATGAGACGCTTGAATAACAAGAAAATCTGACCTTGAAATCATTTAAAATATATTACTCTCTGAAACTATTATAATTCGTTTTATTTAGCGCATATACATTAACCCTTTCTAGGGCAGTGGGAAGTATGCTTCCCACCAAATTTATCAATCTTTGTATGAAATTATGTAGGTTGGCATAAGTTCTGACAAATTTTTTTTGTAAGTCAGAAACTTAGATGCTTCAGTTCTTTATCTCAGACAAAATGATGTGTCTTGATTTGTTACTTAATTATTAATTAACTAAATTAATTAATTAATCAAATTAAATTTATCTAATAAATTAAATGAATCTCTTTCCTTATTCTAGTTTCAAGCCTAAAAGTATTTTAACATAATATGACTAGAAAAAAATGTTCCTTTAAAGGGTTAATATTATTTTATAATGTGGATAAATATTTTCAAGGTAAAATATTAAAATAGAATTTCAAATTTTAGATAATTTAAAAGTTATCCATACTTAAGTATTAGTTTTTTTTTTCTAAAAAAAGGACAAAAATAAATAAATAACCGATAAGATTAGTGAAATATATCAATATGTGAAATTGTAACAATAGTTAACACTTATTAACCTCGGTAGTGGATTTCAGACAATTAAGATTGTTTAAATTGAAATTACAGCCTTTAACATCTTAAAATAATTGCAAAAATTGTTATGGCATTTATTTTATTAAACTATGTAGAAAAAATATTGAGTTTATTTTTTAAATTTCTTATTATAAATCTTCATTAATTAATTTAAAATATATGAATTTTCGACAAGATAATAATAGTGCTCCGTTGTTTCTTTAACTCTTTTATTATGCAAAAAACATATTTATCCAAGAATATATATTTAAAAAGAGAAAAAAAAATCTCTTTAAACTCTGAAGAATGGGAGTTGTTGAAATGATTTAAATTCTCATTTTTCAACTGTCAATTATTTAAACACTTGCAGAAAAGATTAATTTCATAAACGTCGCAGTCAAAGTGTGTTCTGTAAATACCAACGATATTTTTTTTTTTTGTTCATTAAATCTCATTTCCCACAGAAGGAAGCGACATCACTCATCAGAATCATCTCAATTTCAGCGCTCGCGTTTATTTGCTTAATTTGACAGGCTGCGTATTTTATTTTCAAGTGGAGATAACGCGGTTGCGTCTTTGTCGATTTGAAACAAAAAGGGGAAAAAAAGGGTTTGACCTCAATTGCGTTGAATTGTCTTTGGCGGTGACGTCTAATTATCACTCAAATGCAGAGCTGTAAATTGCTTTTCAGAAGCCTTGTATAAACTTTCAGTGTTAGCTCATTAATTATTATCAAAACTCAAGAGTGATATTTTAGAATTTATCTTCGAAGTTTGAATAATTGGAATCTAAAGAAAATGGTCGTATAATGATAATTGTTTCATCTATTTTGGGAGCAACTAATTTAATTTATCAGAATAAAAATTTTCTGAGTATGTATCATGAATCATTTTAATAAACTTTAAATGTTTCTCAAAAAATAAGATCCCCTGAAGAATTAGAAGACATGCAAATTATGCATAAAAAGGCTGCAAACGTCTCGCAACATATGTGGATTGATAATGCTACGAAAAAAATCTACATTCCGATGTGGATTGAACGTTGGAAGGTCCAACATGCTCTTTACGAATTACGACGCTTTATTGTACAAGAAAGCATGAAAACACAGGTAACAAAATGCTGTTACGAAATTTTCGGGGTTCGTTTGGATAGTGGGAGTTATATGGTGTGGAGAAGGCTCAATCACCAGGCGGCAGTAGAAAGTAAAACAACGACGTTTATTTACACGAAGACACACAGGACAGCACAAAGACGACAACTATATACAGCACAGAAGACGATTATCTTCAGCCGAGACGTGCAGCATACAACAGTATACATAGCAGCTCTACTCCGTCGCTGCTCCGTTAGTCCCTGGAAGACGAGTTCTTCTCCGTCGCTTCCGACTACTCTTCGACTCCACTGGTCCACGACTACGACTTCGATCTGGTTCACCACGACGACTACTCTTTCGCTTCCGACTACCTCTTCGACTCCACTAGTTCGCAACTACCCGGCAGCTGCGGCTGCTTCCTTTTATAGGTCTCAGGAGGCGGGGCTAGAAGCCTCTCAACCAATCAGGAACGTTCGAGGCGTAACTCGGTTCCTACTGGACGGATCCGGAAAATTCTCGATGTTTCGGGTATAATCTATTTTGACGCCAAAGTCGCCAAGCTCTGGGACCTCCCATGGAACCAACTATGCTGGAAAGCCGCATCACATATTCGTAACAGTACAAACGGAGCATCCACAAAACAATACCTACAGTGAATAATAGCACACAAACAGCCACAGAGACACCAAATGCTCAGACAGAATTCAATACTCTTTCTCGAATCAAGTAATTTTTTTATAGCTTTTGACCGAACATCGAATGTTCTGGAATAAGCTCTGGAACTCTAGTCCTAATAGAGCTATCGTCAAGATACTCGAATATTCCAGGTCTTTAATTTTTGTCGCCAAGTCTGTTATTGATCCAGCATCCCTTCATCAGTCACTGGAGTTATTTGTAAAACTCTCTTCTTTACTTTGAAACTCTCTGAACTGAGAAGCAATATTACAAATTCGTAACAATAATACTATTTATTATCAATGTCTTCAATTATATTTATAATTAGGCACTAAAATGTATTAATTAAGTGGTTCTCAGAGCGCTATATGATGTTTAAGGCGCCAGTCGAAATCAGTAAGTTTGTAAAATTAATATCGTTCGAAGCTTGATAATATTTTTTCGTTCTCTTATAATAATTAACTTTAAATAATAATCTAAACGCACTAATATTTTCTCTCCATCATTTCCTTCAAACCAATTCCCATGTCATTAAACCTCCTTGGCGTCCTCACTCTTCCAGTCGTTATACCTCTAACAAGTTATCGTCGTTATTTATTACAATTAGCCTGCTTTTGTCAACATCAATTTCCAAGAATAAAGTTTAAGTATAATTTAATTATATCTTTTTTTAAGTATAATTTAATTATATCTTTTATGTATATTTGTTGGACATGATTTCCACAATAAAGAATCTTTAAACATCAAATTGTGACAGACGTTATTTTAATATCCTTATATGTATTCTGCTTAATGTACACTTACACAAAATCACTATAATAAACTCCAAAACATCATAACGCTTATAATTAAATGTATCATTTTGGTTTATCTATCTTTTAATTTCTCGGTTTACTACTTCACTTTCTAATACCTCATGTAAACTTCGCAGATGTTAAGCAGTATTTTTCTTACTTTATTTTTAACTATGAATATTAAATACAAGATTAAATATTTGATGAAATAATGGAAATGGTTCGAATTTCAGAGTAACATTACAATGTGCAAATTATACCAAAACAATTAAATCCTCAAAATGCAGGGAAAAATTGTACGACAACTTAACTCATATCAACAGCAACAACAATAAAAACAGTTTGTTAAATTTTGAAATGATATAAAAAATATTCTTTCAGTAATATTGGAGGAAAACATCAGAATCAGAATCAGAATCAGCATTTAAAATCCAGGATAAAGATAAAGTTTTTCAAAAACTGTAGGTTTTTTTTCTTTTTCTTTTTTGGATTTTCCGCTCTCTATGTGCGTCTATAGTAACGAAACTCATGCGTGCTTGATACATGGATTGTTAATGAGAAGAGTTAACTGCCTTTATACATCTAGGTATTTAAAAACAGCAAGTATTTTCTTAAGAAAGTTTAATTATTTCAAATAAAGTAATATTATTTTTTGTATATGTCTACTGCTTCAGATGTCTAAATTTTTCCACTGTGTACAATAAATTATTTGTCTTTATTTGCACCATAAATAGGCTGAGACATTTATTGAGAACTAGAATAAGAGATATAGTGTTTGAGATCTCATTTATACGAATTTATGCAAATAATTCTGTGAAAGAATTATTTAAGTTCTCTTGCAAACTTTATGCAGCATTTAATTAATGTAAACGTCAAATTTCCAAAATATATATTCAAGAAAACAGGAAATCGATAGCATAAATCGATATTGCGAGTTATTTTACTTCATTCAATTTATGATCAAAATTCCGAATATTAAATCAACTGAAAGTTAAACGAATTATCAACAAATTTAAGCAAAAAGGAACAAAAAAAAACCCAGTGTTTTATTAATCTTTACAAATTTGTTTGCTTCAATTTCAAAAAATGAATGGCATTATATGAATAAAATGCAATATCGCTATTTTGAAAATTTTCATTCTTTAAAGTATTTTCGAATTATGTCATTCACAAACACTGGGAACTTCTTACACAGGAGGAAAAAGACGGATTTGACTTAAATGAAAGCTGAAAATAAGGAATGTCTTAAACAGTGAAAAGTTTAATGGACAGATAGACGGATTTAACAAAAAAGAAGCCTTGCTTTTTTAGAGGGGTCCATTATTGAAAGTAGAATGTGACACACAATTGTCAGCAATTTGGTAACGGGACTTCAGTTGGTGTAGTTTCCACAGTAACGCAGTTGAAATGACTAAGACAGTTTACAAGGGTATCCGTTCACATAAAATGATGTTTAAAGTAGGAAATCTTTTTTTTATACTTAAAGTGTCCAAGATTTCTGAACTTCAAATTTCAAAACCCGAAATAATAAAAGAAATAATGGTTAGGGGAAGATACAAATCTAAAAAGTATATTTCAAATATGAGATATAATGAAAAATTTAATTATATAAATTTAAAAAGAAAGATGAATGAAATAATATGATGAGCTTAAAATAAGTAAAATATTGATTAACAATTTTAACATTTTTTTAACAGCATTTAACATTTTGATTCATATATTATTAAGATAATATTAAGAGGAATCAATTTTATGTATACTAAAAGTTAAGAAGCGGAATTCTGAAGAGGCTCAGTTCTATACAGAAAGGAACCTTTTTTTACAATAATTTCATAACAACTACGAAGCAGAGAAATTCAAGACATATGATCAAGGAATTCTGAAAGCATTTAAAAATGCATTAATTTTCAAAGAATGACAAAGAGTCAGAAATTTGGACTGACTTGGATTATCGGATCGGTCTAGTTATTTTGTGGCGGAAGAAAGGCTGGAAAGAGAATTCTTTTTGCTTTACTTTTATTTAAAATAAAAACTTGGGGTTTTTAAATATTAATTCTAACTAATGTCTTTACAATATGAAGTATTTTCTAATAAGTTGAATGTAATTCAATATAGAAACAAAACATAGATACCTCTCAACCTACGAAACAAGTGAAACTAGGATTGTCCAGGTCCTAGTAATCCAGGACATCATCCAATTCCTCTAAACTATCCCTTGCCGTCATGATCAGATTAAACCCGGTAAGGGCCATTAAACAATATAAATTTTGGGGGTTATTACTTCTTTCTCGCAATTTCCAAAACCTCAGTTTTTAAGAAACAGATATTTAATGAAAATGTGAATCAACAAAAAATTTGATTGCGTTCCCCTTCAAAATATCTAGAATATGAATATTATATTACAAAATATCTAGAATGCATCTTATTCAATATCTAGAATATAGTTTAGTTTAGTTTATTCACGTTAAAGTGGAGCCTCTAATCATCATTAGGACTACTTGCGGGCGAATTCACAATTTTTAATCGCGGTTAGATGAAAAGGAAAATATTTAAGCCGGTACCTCCTCTTGAGATTTCCACACCACACCAGTGGAAAGTCATTTGGCCCCAATGGATTTAACGTACAATAATACAGTTTCCATGGTGTTTTTTTTTTCTCAATGGAATCGGGTTTTAAATAAGAATCCTGCGGCCTCCAAGTCCAAACCTTACCAGTGAACCTCGCGACCCCCATCTCAAATAAATAATAATAATAATAAATAAAATTTTAAAAAAATCTTACAGTATAGTAAAATTAAAAACTTCTAAACACGATTTACATACTGTAGAACAAAGTCCGAGCAGGGCTGCTAAAACAATGTTAATCAGCAAAATTCGAAAATAGTTGGAGTACACTTATACAGTTGGAGTATAGTCCAGTACACTTATTTGCAAAAAACTTAAAGCACGAAAAAAAATTCTTTCAATTATGTTTCGAAATTTAACAAACTCTTTGGTTAAGATGGACCCCGCGACCCCCATCTCAAATAAATAATAATAATAATAAATAAATAAAATTTAAAAAAAATCTTGTAGTATAGTAAAATCAAAAACTTCTAAACAAGATTTACATACTGTAGAACGAAGTTCGAGCAGGGCTGCTAAAACAAAGTTAATCAGCAAAATTCAAAAATAGTTGGAATACACTGGTTTGTAAAAAACTTAAAAGCACGGAAAAAAATCCTTCAATTATGTTTTGAAATTTAACAGACCCTTTGGTTAAGATGAATATGTTCGAATATATAATCCTTATAAATCAAATAAAAGTTTAAAATTAGATTACTCTGAAAATATCTCAAATAAATTTCAGACGCTTTACAGTTGTTTATTTAGATAGCACAATTCTACTTGAAGGAGATTTAAAGTACAATTCTCCTTGAAGGAGATTTAATTTCGTGATACTGAAACTCCAATGGCACGTCACAGGAATCAGGCAACTCTCTTATATTATGCAATCGATAGTTTAATGTTTTATCACAGTTACTCAAGATGTCAAGGCTAGATAAAGAGAAGTTCACTGTATTAAAAAAAATTGTTAGTTTGCCACACCCACGATCAGTTTACTCCAGGGTTAATGGAAATTCAGAGCAGGCCACGTCCAAATAATTTCGCAGGCAATTAAGAAATTGATGCACTGAGCGACATTTGACACCTGACGCTCTCAACGCGTTTTCATTCGTCTTGACAGGATTAATGAAACCAGACACTCCCACTCATCCCGATGAAAAATGTTAAATGAAATTTATTTTCTCATCACTCGTTTGGGTCGCAGGCTTTCAGCAGCATTTCTAATCGCTTGAGGCGAATTAAACTGAAGATTTATTACTTTCTTTATTGAAGACAAAATCATCATCATTATTTTCGATCCCGGGATTTTAATGAATATCCACATTAGAATTATACGAATACGAAAAACAATTTTTCAAACTTGTCTGCCACTCAATTGGTATGTATATAAACACAAACAGCTCAAAATAGCAATGAATTGACAAGTGGTATCTAATATAATTCTTGACATAAAAAAAATCATAAATTTTTATTAAATTTTGGAAGAAACATTTCATGAGAAAGTAATCGCTTAGCAATTCAGAAATAAATGATATTTGGCATGATGTTTAAATAATAGTTTTATTCATCTAGATCAAATTTGGAATAATATTTTGTTTTATTGAACTGCCTTGGTCTGTCCGTCTAACGTGATAATATCACAAGGATCTAGATTTGTGAATTTTAATATAATTTGCGCTTCTAATTTTAAACCAATGGAAGTGATTTTACACTGTTTCTCCAGTGAAAGTGGTATTTCTTCTACTCAATAAAACTTTTTCGGACACTTTCTATTAATATGAAAGCATACGAATTTTGGCAATTAATCGCTGGGATGCGTTTAATACATAAATATCGGAAAACCGAATTTGCATTTTTGATGACTTTTTATTGACCGATTAAAACAAAAATTTGACACAACTACGGTTGCAGTCATTAAAAAAATAGATAAAAAATTCCATACATTTTAGTTATTGCTTTTACATACTTGTGGAAGTGCAGACCGACAGACGATCAACCTTTTGATAGATCTGGCTGCAAATGTTAAATAGATCTATATTTTAGATAAAAAATCTGTGCACCAATTTTCATCCATCTTGTTCTCTTCACTTTGTAATTATCATGTTAATTTATATTCGAACAGCCGTATATGTAGGCATCTTCCGAATAGATTCTTTCAAGGCGATAAAAATCTACAGATTTGAAGTTGTAGTGAATAGTATATAAGTCAGTTAACAACCACGCTACCCGAGCAATTGCTTTTGTATCATGGTCATGTTACTGGATTGCGAACCACAAGGCCCTAGGTTCTATCCTCGCGCATATCAATCCGCCAAATTGGTGACCTGGACGCTGAACCTTCAATCTTCGTACAGCTGTTGTGGCGCCATCTACACGCAACCAAAGTTGTTAGACTCACTTGACCAAATTTCATCCGTCCAGCTCAAAACGATTTTAAGTTATCATGTTCATAGGTAAACAAACATGAATTCAAAAATATGTTTTTCTGACTAAAGGGGAAATTCATAAAAATCGCGGATTTGAATTTCTTGACGATTATCTTTCTGTATGCTTTCTCTTTATATACTTCGAATATCAGAAAGTAAAAAATTCCTAGTTTGGATTTTTTTTCTAATTCCTTACCTGAAATTATGAGGTGAATTTGAACTTTTAAGAAAAATATCTGTATAAAATCTTTGAAACTTGAATCGATATTTATGAACTAGTTACAATTTCTGTTACAGCGAATCTCGCTTAAATACTTCAAGACAAATATTTTTGAAAAAAAGGACTGAACCGCATCTCTCAAATCTGAGATACTCCAATCGACTCTTGCGGTGATAATTAACGATAGCATAAATGTGTCAAAACTCCGCCCACGCGCAAGGGTGAGGGTTCTTTAAAAGTCGTTTAGATAATTATGGCTTAGAAGCATGTATTATTAAATCGGAGGGCAAAGATGTGAGTGCAGGCCATTAAATTCGCATTCGACAAGACCGCACAAAGAGTGTTTATAAAAGTACTCAAGAGTGTTGACCATTGAAGAAAGCAGCATCAATTTCTTCTGTAGTGCCAACTGTTTGAAGTGGATTTTTATATCTTAGATTAACAGCTCGATAAGGAATGTGAGAATTTCTGAAACAGATTTGGTCTGTTTGAATTTATGTCATTATTTTATTACATTTAAGATAAAAATAGAGGACAGATGAAAGCATAAATAAAAACTTTGCAAAAAAGGCAAAGGCTAAAAAGCATTGATGACCTGGTTGACAGTGTCTTGGTTTCTAAATCAAAGGGTCATTGGTTGAAGATTTGATTCTGGTATGTGCCCACGTTGATAAATCTATTGTATAATGAGTGTGTTGTGATTTTCGAATGAACTGCCCGGTTTTAAATATAATATTTTTAATCTACACAAAAACAGCAACACTACAAAATTTACAAACACGCAGAGACAATTAGGTTAAAGAAAACAATATGGTGGACGGATTCCACCGGTTCCAGCCGAAAGCAGTCGGCGTTAGCGCAAGGATTGCGCATGGGAAAAAGTCGACCTCAGGATGCAGGTCTCCCGTTCAACTGCTTGTCTGTAAACGCCACAAGGAGCTTCCGTAAAATGCCACAAGGGGGCTCTCTCTGCTCAAGGGGAAAAAGAGGTGCTACAATTGGATATAAATGACTTCAAGATAGTATAATGCTGAAATTTGAAGTTGGAATGTTGACTTAAATGCTAACCACTTTTCTGATCACAGAACAAAATGGTCTGATTCGCTCATGATGTTTTACTTGTTTATTCAATTATCATGCCCACAGATAGGAAGATATTTATGATACATTTTTTCGAGTTCGAAAACTTCAGAACTTAAAATGTGGAATTCCATTAAAAGCCCGGGCTTCATTTTTGTCTTTTCGTATATGTAGCATAGAGAAAATATAGTAATCGTCGAAAAATTCGGACACACTATTTTAACGAATTTCTACGTTTGAAGCATCTCTGAGTTCAAGAAACACATTTTTGGAAAATGTCTGTTTGTCTGTGAGAAAGCTAAGTAAAAAATGTTTGGTGTTAAACGAATGAAATTTGATATATTGGTTTAAAACCTATTTCTATCACATATGGAGCAAAATCCATTAGAAGGAAATCTGTCTGTTTTGCTGTTCGAATATGGGCTTACACGATAACTGCAAAATGAAAAGAGCTAGATAAATAAGATTCGCCACCCAGACTTTACATCTATAGTGCAGACACCTGTCAAGTTTGAGACAAAACCAACAACGGGCTGGCTGTCTGCTGGTCTGTACTTGCAGAAACATGTAAATGCGATATTTCAAGAACGCAATGGCTTAAATATATCAAATTTAGCATGAGGTTTTGTGACTGCAAGTGCAGTTTTGTGTCAGATCTTTGTTTCAATCGATTGAGAAAAGCATGTCTAAGCACAAATTAGATTTTAGATATCATTAATTGAATTCCAGGCATTAATCGCCAAGGATGGCACGATTTATTTAGTAAAAATGCTAAATTCAAGCCAAAAGTCAACATTTCGTAACTACTGTAAGCCAATGCTATGCGAGGCTTTCTCTGGCATGACATGTTTATTAGAGATTATGCGAGAAAGTTTAGAGGAGACTACTCTCACTGGTTTTTATGGTTATAATAACTTCTCATGCTATATTTCGTATTAGTGAAAGAAAAAACTGAGATATAATAGTAAATTCATTATAAAATGGTCTCTAATTTCTTGATCCATTTTTTTTATTTAATTAATTCTACATGCGCTCCATAAAATTGCTAACTTCAGTATTTTCTCACACTCCAAATGAAGGAATAAAAATCCCTAATACTTACAAAATTCTTTTAAGCATACATAAGAATATCTTTCCTAAGCTAGAATGTGTGAAAAAAAAATCCTTATCAAAACATTATAGTAAAATGATTGAAGAGAAAAGTTTCTGTCTCATTGCTTCTTGTGTCACGATATAGCTTTTTTTAAAGAAATCTCAAAACCACTACTTCATCATGCATTCTGTATGCAGAAAAAAGTAGCGACAGAGTTTCGTAGCTCCATACCACAATTCCGATTTCAGCACTTTTTTAAAATTTTATTTGAAAGCTTATGCCATTTTGATATCAATGGTGCTCACTCCCTTCTCCGTCTTTCATTTTCGAGAAATATCACAAAATAAAACTTTTAAGAAGTCTCGAGCCTTAAAAATTGTTAGGAAATTTCGGCATTAAGGCTCTAAATTCCAAATTCTTTTGTCTCCCGTACTTTATTCTAAAATGATACAATGCATTCTGAACCTGCTATTGTGCGTCATTAGTATGAGTAAATCACTTCATTTGACATTTAACTATTGAATCGGTATCGTATTTGACATTTATTTAACCCGATAACCGTAGCTAATATGCAAATATAAGAATTAAGACATGATATAAGTAAGTGCCATTATGTTTGTAAGATGGTTCGGTGCTGGTCTCGGGTCCTGTAATGGCCGTCTATGTAATTATAAGTTTTCCCATCATATCTGTAAATAGTTCATCATGTGTTTCATTTTTTTTCCTCTTAATAAATTGTGTTTAAATTAAACCTTTCCTTTTGTCGGACCCAATCTTGGAGACTTTTTATTTGTCATCTTTTCCACTGCAGTACTCTAATATCAAACGGCTGAATCCCCAGCCGTTATATAAGATATCACTTTATAAAAAATTAGACAAATTTCACCACTTTGTTTACATAGCTAACTACTCAGAATATTCTATGTTCATCCAGCGGACATATTCAAAAAAGTACATTGATTTGGTATTATAAGATACTGTTGATCAAAACTGGTTAGCATTGCTGGTTAGCAAAACTGGTTAGCATTGCTGGTTAGCAACTTAAAGCTATTAATACGATGGGCGAACAACTGGTCGCGAAAGACGATTAAGGTGAAATTGCACTGGTTGAAGATCTCGTATTAATTCAGTTCTGAATATATCGATATTCAAAACAGAAGACATTCATCATTTGCTGATGGCAACTTCAAAATGCCCCCTCCCCTCCTTCCTTGCCGGTGTCGTCTTCTAAACAATATCGCGTTTGGAAATGACAGATGAGAGCGGATCAGTGAAAATAAATCAAAGTGCTTGGAGCGCGCCGAGGACGCAGCGCTGACCTTCTCACTCTTGGCAGCAAAAGAGTTCGGGTCCTGCCAAGAAGTCTTGGAGGTGTGTCACGAGAAGTGGGCTCGCCGTCAAGGAAATCTCGAACGTGGGCCCTTCGCGCGCTCGCCAGCAGAAAGTAAACATTTTCGCGCGCATTCACTATCCAAAAGCGGACAGAAAACGCAATAAATCTTTTTCAAACTCATGCGTTTCATTTTAAATATGGGCGCGCTTTATCTGTAAATCCATTGCGTACGATACAAATTTCCAAACTGAAAATATTAGTTTTAAGAAAATTCACGAGCCTATATTACTTATATTAAATGTAACTATGCTTATTCACATAACGCATGTTTCTCAATGCGATAAGTAGAATATAAAAAATTTCATGTGATTAAGGAAAAAGAATACTTATTTTATTTATTATTTAATCAAAATTGTATATGTGGAATAAAACAAATGATTTTTGATAGAATGTTATCTGTTACTTGATTATATATAACCATCAAATTCTCATCATAATTTTTTATATGCGATTTGTTTACTTTTTTTTTTTTTTGCTTTAAGTAGATGATGTTTAATTCTAGAACAATTTAATGATGAGAATTTAATGTATTTAAATTTTTTGAAGCAATATTTCAAGCTTTAGAAGATACTTTGGTCGATATTAATGTAAATATTTTTAATATGAAAGAAAGATTATATATGTTAATTTCTTTGTAACTAAATACTGTAATTTTTAAATTGTACGAACTTAAGGCTTCAAAAGCTTTCAATATAATAAATTTTAATAAATAATAAATTTAACAATTTTTTTTTTGCTTTAAGTAGATGATGTTTAATTCTAGAACAATTTAATGATGAGATTTTAATGTATTTAAATTTTTGAAGCAATATTTAAAGCTTTATAAGATTTTTTTGATCGATATTAATGTAAATATTTTTAGTATGAAAAAAAAAAAGGTTATACATGTTAATTTCTTTGCAACTAAACACTGTAATAGTGTAATTTTTAAATTCTGCGAACTTAAGGCTTCAAAAGTTTTCAATATAATAAATTTTAATAAATAATAAATTTAACAAATATTTTTTTTGATTTAAGTAGATGATGTTTAATTCTAGAACAATTTAATGATGAGATTTTAATGTATTTAAATTTTTTGAAGCAATAATTAAAGCTTTTTAAAATGCTTTGGTCGATATAAATGTAAATATTTTTAATATGAAAGAAAGATTATATACATTTAATTTCTTTGCAACTAAATACTGCAATTTTTAAATTCTGCGAACTGAAGGCTTCAAAAGCTTTCAATATAATAAATAAATATTTTGAATTTTTAATATATTATAACATATTATAATTAAATTTATACGCACAGCGTTATCCGTTCTAATCATGACCCAACAATCAATTTCCAGTTTGTACAAGATATACATGATATAGGCTTTAAATGATATAAATTATAATATATCTGTGTTTATTAAGTGAATAAATTCATTGCGAAAAATTTTGAAGACTAAATTATTATACAGTACTTCTATCTATTTAGCCCTTATTTTCTTAACCTTATTATTCCGAAAAACTTTTTATATAATAGGCTCCTTTGTTCTGAGACTGAAATTGACCAAATAATGAAGGTTAAAATATCTCTATTTTTGAAAATGCCAATGCTTGCCTCGAGTGAAAACTGGTCCATCTACAGCTACGCTTGCCAAAAGGTATTTATTTTCTTGAAATAGTAGAATTCAAAGTTTAATAACTCTGTCAGTATTAGTTCCATAAGAGTAGAACTTTTCTGTTGAAATAAATATAATATTTCATTAAATATGTAAATTAGGGAATGAAAAAAAATTGCTTTAGTAATTTTCTAAAATTTTACAAGAAATTGATTTCATTAATTTCTTTATCAGCACATTTGTCAACGAAAGTAACACAAAATGAAAATCTTCATGCCTGTAAAGCATTTTTCCAATTGAAAATGTGTATTTATCTCTAAGGATTCAGATATTAGCAATAGTGCCACAGTTAGAATTCTTGTCCTGTGCAATGTTGGTTGATTTAAATAAAATTTAATTTAATTGGCTGCACAGTTTAAAAGTCTTCTGATATTCGTGAAACGCGCTAAAGTAATTGTTGCTACAAAAATAGCAGAAGCCCTATTTGTGATTATTACAAAATAAAAAATAAAATAAAAACTACCTGTGAGAAAGTTCACATGAAATAGTTGCTATTAGTAGAAAGTGTTGTTCCTAGTTTATCCATAGGAATCGAAAAAAAAATGTAAAATATTATGTTATTTTGATTATTTACATATTTAAATATTAAACGTAATCAAAATAATAATAAATAAAGCGCTTTATTTTAGACTGGGCAAAATGGCAATTTATAGGCTAAGTATCGTCGACTGAAATAGGTTAACTTATATAGGTAAGAATATAGATTTTCTTGAAAAATATGGATTTTTTTAGAAAAAATATAATAAAAATGATCTGTGTAAAAAATTCACATGAAATAGTCCCTATTAATAGTAAATGTTATCCCAGCTTATCTATAGGAGTGAAAAAAATGTTATGTTATTTACATATTAAAATATTAAGCGTATTCAAAATAATCTATACTTATATAAAGCTCAATGTGTGTGTGTGTTGGCTCTCTATAGATCAGACCGTTTGACCCACAGATACCAAATTTGGTACATGTATACCTTGAAAGTCGGGAATGTGCACTTGGGGGTCCATTTTTTGAAGTTTTAATTAGAACTTTAATTATTAATTAAAAAATAACTTTCCCGCCAAAAAAATTTCCCCACCGCCAAATGAGGAAGGCTTTAGTATTTTACCCACGCTAGTAAGGTTATGCGTAAGATTTTTATTTCAAACGATATTTCAAACGATTCTCTTTATTTTCTTAATGTTTGAAGCATTTAAAATTAAACATTGTTAATTAATAGATATTTCAGATTCATTTTGAAGTACTTTTGAATTAAAATAAAACAGAATAAAGAAAATACAAAATTTCTAATCTGCATAGCGTTACCCCAGCTGCCGTAGAAATATTCGCGCATTTGCGTTACCAACCTGCGTTGAAAATTCACGCATGCGCATTGTGTTCTGATTGTTGACACCTATTTTAAGCGGATGCGGAATTCATTCAATTATTTTTAGGTTAGTTGTATGCTTTGTATTATATTAATTGCAGATTAATCATTTACACTTTAATTTAAAGCATAAGTTTAACGGGAGCTAACAAAAAAATTAGACAGATACATATTACGTTATGACTGAAGACCTTTATAATATATCAAAATTTGAAGTTTTAAAATATTTTGATGAAGAAGTTATTCAAGTAGGAATTACATAAAATATTTAATTATTAAAAATTTTAACTAGCATTAAGGTTGGCGAACCAGCTGGTTGCCAAAGGCGGCTATTAATAAATAAAGCACATCCTTTTATACCAGTTAAAATGGCGGTTTATAGCCTACCTAAGAACTATTTACTGAAATAGGTTGTTATATAGATAGGAATATAGACTTTCTACAAAAAATAAAATAAAAGCCATCCGTGTAAAAAGTTTACATGAAATAGTTTTTATTATTAGAAAGTGTTGTCTCCTGTTCATCCATAGGAATGGAAAAAATAAAATAGCATGTTATTTTCATTATCATGTTAGCATGTTATTTAAATATCAGATGTATTCAAAATAATAACAAATAAAGCTCTTCCTTTTAGATTAGTCAAAATGGCGGTTTATAGCATTCCTAAGTATTGCGTCTTGAAATGGGTTAAGTTATATAGGTAGGAATATAGATTATCTAGAATCGCTTCCATCATTTGCATATCTTCCCACAGAAAATTAATTTTATTATACAGTATATGCATGAATAGACAGAATATAAAATATAAAGAAATTAATGATATTCATAAAATGATTTCTGAGTATCTAATTTCTTTATGTTTTTCCAATGCAGTCATTCTGAGAGCAGATTTTAGTAGCGAGTTGCTGTCAAACAATTCGTTATCGTCGCCTACTCCTCTTTAGACAGCCTATCAAGCGTGAACTGAATTACACTGTATAAAATTGCTACCAAAAAAGGAATTCTCATATTTCGAAATGACGTCAATATAATTATAGAATGACTGACAAAAGGAAAAAAAATAGATGCGTATTCGAGTTGTCCTTCGATTTAGAATAAAGTTCTGAAAAATGACGCCATCGGATCACTTACCGGCAAATGTCTATTTGTTTTAGCTAGACGTGGGTGTGACGAATTTCCAGTAGGTTACACTGATGATTCTTTTCCTTTTTGTTTAAGCAAATATTGTTTCGAAGGAGTTACTGTTTGTGTAGTTTCGCACATTTGAAATCACTTTGTAGAATTCATTTTTCACTGTTTGGCATAGCAATGAATAAATTACACGTAATTTTCCAGCTTGCTCGGTTCAGGTTTACAAAGATAAAATTTTGCATTTAGATCTTTCGCTTGTGCCCTTTTCGATTGTCTGCTTGTTCTTCAAAACTCAATTATCAGTTAATCAATTAATCTTAGTCTCATATAAAATGCGTCATATGTCGTGAGTTTAAAAAAAAATGTTTCGATGATGCCATCGTATATATAATAATCAATTATAAATAGAAATAATAAATCCTGTCTTCTTTAGTGAGCTAAAATGCCGAAAGGAAACTTTAATCAATAATATGTCTAAACAAAAGAGTAAAAGTAGGAACCCCTGAAAACAATAATTAAAAAACAGCGAATGTCCAAAACATAAATTTTTAAAATTTCACTTAAAACTAAAAAATGACATACATGATGAAATATTGAATTTTGCCACCAGAACTAAAAGCTTACTTTATTTAGTAGCCCCAAACTTGTTTTTTAATTCTTTTTATTGCATTAATAAAAGTTTATTTTTTATTTCTTAAAATTTTATCTTCATTAATATTTATTCTTAAAGAAAAATGTAATTCTCAACGAATATTCAAGTAATGCTTTATGAAAAATTCAATTTTATTGAATATTCAAGTAATGCTGTATGAAGAATTCATTTTTATCGAATATTCAAGTAATGCTGTATGAAGAATTCATTTTTATCGAATATTCAAGTAATGCTGTATGAAGTATTCATTTCTGTCGAATATTCAAGTAATGCTGTATGAAGAATTCATTTTTATCGAATATTCAAGTAATGCTGTATGAAGAATTCATTTTTATCGAATATTCGAGTAATGCTGTGTGAAGAATTCATTTTTATCGAATATTCGAGTAATGCTGTATGAAGAATTAAATCACAAAATTTTTAAAGTAAGGACTTTTATTTTTAATAATATCGATTTAAAAAAATGTCATTCTAACCGAATATCCGTGTAATAATGTATCACAAAATGACATTTCAAAAATTTTAATTTAAAGAATTTTTTAGATCAGTTCTTTTTAATTTTTATTTTAACTTGACTTTTTTTAGTTTGACATCTTCCTTCGTTCTCAATATTTAATACTGGAATTATAAATATTCTACAGAAAGTATCGAATTGAAAGAAAAGAATAATTACTTACTTACAGATATTTGTTAAATTTTTTTTGCTAATAATTTAACAAATAATCAATTAATATATAACATTAATAAATATAATATGTTATAATATTATATAACCATTAATAAATAAAATCGTAACATTAAGATTTTTGAATATTAACATTTAAAAATTAAATTTTAAATTCTTTTCGAGATTTCCAATACTATTGTTTCTTACTGTTCAACAATTTGATGTTCAAAAAGATTTTATTGTTCACTTATCATAGCTTTGTCCTCTTATAGAGTAAGATGATTGGAATTTAAAAATTCTAATTTGACACAATAAAAAAATCGTGTGTTCCGACTATACCATATTTGGAGACTAACAACTACGTATTGCTAAATTAATATATATATATATATATATATATATATATATATATATATATATATATATATATATATATATATATATATATATATATATATATGTTTTAAT
Organism: Argiope bruennichi; assembly: GCF_947563725.1. Classification (NCBI taxonomy): domain Eukaryota; kingdom Metazoa; phylum Arthropoda; class Arachnida; order Araneae; family Araneidae; genus Argiope; species Argiope bruennichi. Next base: position 116,025,912 of record NC_079156.1, read on the forward strand.
AAGAAAGATTAGGATCCATTCCATTTATTTGTTTCCATTAGTTTAATTAGTTTGTTAATTACTTTAGTTTATATTCTATTAGTTAAGTTAATTTTTGAAACTTACTTCTGAAATTCTTATATCACCAAGATTTTCTTTTATAATTAATCTTCTTGTGAAAAAAGTGCATTAAGAAATATGTTTAGTAAGCAGATATTATGGTTGCTTTTTATTACATTCTCTTACTTGAGGATATACGTCAAAAAATTCGAACTCGAGGTTTTGACGAATCTACACGATTCAAACCTCCCTGGAGAAATATATTTTTGGCAGTGTGCTTGCCTATATGTTTGTGAACACGATAATTCAAACGTGTGCACCAAAACCTTTTGAGCTACATGGGTGAAATTTAATATATGGAATTACGACCAACTTGTACATTTCTACCAAATTTTAAACGAAATCTATTCAGAGGAAGTTAGTCTCTTTGATTGTTCGAGTACAAGTGAACTGGATAATTACAAAACACAAAGAGCTAAATGTATGAAATTTAGCATCTAAAACGTAGATGCTAATTTTGTCAAAGTTTGGGCAAAATCTGTCAAACAGCAACCATCTGCCCATTTGAACTGTTGTAAGAATTTAAATAAAATAACTCATAAGCCCAGTAACTTAAATCAATTAAATTCGGTATACAATCTTGTGAATACAACTGTAGTTCCATGTCAAATTTTGCTGTTAATCAGTTAACAAAAAAAAAAAAGAATCAAAAATGCATATTCGCAGATAGATACGTAAAAATGCTAGATTTACGCCAAAGATCTATACTTCGTAACAATCGTTCACCAATGCTATGCAAACCATTCATGATCTTACAATTTTATACGAAAGGGAAAGGGATAAAAACATTTATCGGAGAGTATGTGAGAAAATTTCGCAAATCCACTCCCTCGGATATTTAATTTTTGTCTCGATTTTTAATTCATGCTCTTGCTCACCAATGGTTTTTTTAGTTCATGTACACCATTTATAATTCATTTTTGAATTCATTCTCTTGAGTATAAAATAACAGCAGCATTACTTTAATATTGCAATCATGAGTAATAAGAAAATGGAGTGGGAGCTGATGATGTGCAATTAAATCTTAGATAAGATGCATAGGTTATGTTATTTGATCTGATACCATTAAAAACATTCACGTATAATATTAACAGAACAAATGCGAGACTATAAATAACTTATCTTTAAAAACCCATCATAATTTGAGTTTTGAAAATATTTTGTATAGACAACCATAAATATCAAATTATTTGTAAGAGATTCAACTGAACGAAAATGCAGACGCTATTGCAGATGAATAAGTCCGAAACAAGCTAGGCACTTTACATAAATGAAGTGAAAAAATCTAAACCTTTTGATGATAAAAAGCGTTGAATTGTTAAAATAATCATTAATAAAGATATCAGTAGCAAAAATAAAACAGATTTCATTGTTCTTTCAAAATCTGAAAAGGGAAATAAAATCTGTTTAAAATAAACGGCATTCTATCCGCTCATCGACTATCTAAAATTGCACGCCTTTATTTCTGCGTTTAATTTATAGAAATATCTAGATACAATAGCATTAAAATTATAAATAATTAAAGAAAATGTATTTAGAATTGTATTTAAAATTATTATTTTCAATAGAATCAAACAATTAATATGTCTAAGCAATTTAAAATACATAGATAATAGCATCATGAAAGTTGTAAAAGATTAGATAATTAAAGTTCCAGAGTAATTAATACACATATAATTCATTCAAGGAAAACTCATGTTCCAGAAAATTTTAAATCTCGATCTTCCCAATAAATAAATTCTGAACATTTTTAAGTCTGCAAACATAACAAACTTAATCAAAAATAATTCAAGCGAATTATTCAATTGGTTTCATTAAATTTATTTACCATAGAAATATTTCTCAAATTTAAAATTCAGATTCAGAAATAATTCTTCCTTAACTGTTTTCATGCAATCAAATATTGGTATTATTTTGTTAAAGAAAGTAAACCTTTATCTTCAACTTTTAATTTTTATTTATATTTTGTTGATCTTAAAATTTTACGAAAATGAAACCGATATAGCAAGAAACATTTTTTTTTTAAATTTCTGTTTCCATTTCCGATATGTGAAATTTTTACTAATTTATTTTGACAGTTAATTAATTATTAGGTTTCTAGTTTACTAATTTTCTAGTTTTCTTCACATAAAATTAATTTTAGAGATCCATCTTTCATCATTAATTATTTTTAGTTGCAAATCATCAGACATTTGAAGAATTAAAAAAAATTAGAAAGAAATTTAATTAATAAAAATTATTCATTTTTTTTATAAATGTTATGATTTTATTCTTTCGAGTGTATTGTTAAAATTGCACAAAATTTTACAACAATTCTTTTAATAGATACTTAGTTTATTTAAAAATTACACCTTTCAATTATTTAAATTTTATTTTTTATTATGTCTGTCCGCATTTAAATTAAAAAGTGGAAATTTCTTCCAAACATCATTCAAAAGATTCCTATATCAAAAGCGGCGTTCATTGTCCTCGGAATTTCCTGGCTGCACCGTATTGGCGTTGTGTATCGAAATAAGTGATCCTAGTCACGTGCTTCAACAATGACGCTTCAAATTAAAGGATACTACAATTAAGATTCAAACAAAGAAAAAAGAATCGATGCAGTTGCTTTCTGTTATCCATTCAGTTTTAAGCATGCAATGGATTTTACGAGTGCTTTTTAAATGTGCAGACCTATGCTTTATAATGTTTTATATCAATTTAATACATTTAATTGCATTGTAATTAGTATTTGTTATAACAAAGTTACATAATTTTTCTAAAATAAAGTTCAATATTTAAATACTATGAAAACTTTAAAAAACTGCTAAAATTAAAATACTTGATTTTTCTTGTTTTAAAATATTTTATTGGAATATTTTGCATATTCGATAGCACTCAAGGGATATTTTTTTAACACATAACGTTATAAAAGATTATTGCAATAATAAAATATGACGATGCAGAATCATAAATGATTTATTAATATAAAATTCCATCTGTAAAGGCGTATGAAACTCTTGAAAATTATTGTATCTGTAATGAAAAAAACATAATGTACTTTTTCTTTGCATTGCTCAATGTTGGATAATGTATATTTTTATCATTCTTTCTAAAAATTGATTTTAAATAATTAATTAGCTTAAGTAATTAAACAATTATAAATATTACATTATTTTTAATATTATATCATTATTAATATCGAATTATTTCTGCTTAATGGAGTTCTAAAATTTGAAAAAAAAATATCTATTGGAGTTGATTTTTTAAAGTTATAAGCAATGCAGGTTAATGAATTAAAATATATAAATTCACGGTTTCTAGAAAATCTTTCAATATCTCAATTTTTGATCAGAGCTCTGTAATATAAATAAAGGGGAAACTTAAAAATACGCAAAAAAATTACATATTTATTATTTATTTTGCAGAAATAAATAACACAACACATTTTTTACTATTCATGTAATTACTAGTAAAAGTTTATTACTTTTTTAAATATGAGAAAATATTTTTTTTAAAAAAAGTTCTAAACATAAAATAAATATTTTCAGAAGCTTCCCATTCTAGTATTTTTTATTCGCTGCAACTAGAGTTGTAATGATAAAATGGATATAATTTAATTAGTTATATATTTTTCATCAAATTGACTCTATATTTTTCTTTCAGTATGCCAAAACATATATTAATTAACGAAATAACTTAGCCCTAAAAACTCTTTTAGCTATTATTATTATTATTATTGTTTTATTGACATTTATAAGATAAAACAACAGGAGCACTTTTTTTGATTGAAAATATTGTGATGAGAAATGGATCAAAAAATAACAAAAACATTTAATTATTTGCTTTTAATTAGTATGTATATCAGGGCTAAACTTTTTCCATGTTAAATATATTTTGCTGTAGTAAAATAATATTATTATTGTTTATAAACCACATTTTAAATCAATTAAAGAAAAGATGGAACAACTTTTTTATCCACTTGTGACAGCTTTTTTTATCCACTTACAAAAGGAGAGAAGTTATAAAGAAAAGATAAATAACAAAGGAGAGATATCAACCGTTGAAAAAGAATGAAATAATGACTTTTTTAAGTAGGCGGAACAAAGCTTAAGGGGTAAAATGCTAATTCATGCGATTCCTGTTAATTACATGATATTACTTTTTCGTATATGAATGAATGTATATAAAGGGAATAAGCAATGCAAACATATAAAAATTACAGGTTCAAGATTTCGACGAATCTCTGTAATTTAGATTTTCCTGAATCGGAACAGAAATGCTTGGTATCATGTCTGTCTGTCTGTGAAGACAGAGGCTCGAAAAACGACAGGAATTCGGCATGATCTTTACACAAAAAATAGAAGTTTGTGTCTCAAATATCTAAAGATCAAAATAAATGAAATACGAAATAAGATCTTATCACTGTTATAAATCTGTAGATGAAATTACCAATATAATAAGTCAAATTGTAATGTCTGTTTATATGTATTTGTGAGTATGTGAATATATAAATATTTTTTGGGAAAATATCTTATATTTTCAACTATTACATAGCATATAATGTGCAGATGATCTAGGTAATATGCAGTTTAAATATGTAATCATAACTTAATCAGATTTTCGCACTTAAGCTGTATCATTTCTATTGATATTACGTTAATGTAAAGTAATTTAGATCTAAACCGTTCATGGCATTCACAATTATATCACAAACTGCATTTGAATGGAAGTGGTAAATATTCTGAAAACTAATACAAATAGCAACAAAATCTCAAAAACAAAAGAGCCTATATTCATAAATTGCGTATATTTGAATTTATCCCATTTGGGTAACATCAAATTTATCTTTGTATTCAGAATTAATTTAAGAGCAAATTTCTATTTTCTTTTTTTATCATTCGATATATTTTGATACAGAATAACTCCAGAGGAGACAAAAAAGTTTTTTTTTTAATTAATTAAAATAAATCAATAAATTATTAAAATTTTAAGCACTGCTTCAGATTTCATTTAACTATCAGAACTACATTTCTTGTGTCTTGGAAATACCGTTAGGAAAAAATGGTCATATTAAAAATGTATGCACGGTTCAGAAACACGTTGACTGCCTGGTCACCTATATTCGGGTGACAGAAAAACTTCCCATTCAATGCAGAATTTGGTGCAAGTGGTACATAACTGTTGTTTAGCAGACCCTCCCTTGTTTTAACACGTTATTCACCGTGTGAATCGTCTTTGATTCACACCTACAATCTAATCAAATACTCTCTTTTCTACAGCAACTAAGAGAGAGCAATGATGTAGCATCTTATTAGATGGCAATCCGAATCACAGCCATTAATTATGGAAGAGAATGTGTTAAATAGTTACTTTTCAATATTGGTAGCCTGGCCGAGGTAGCCTGGTTGGTAGGGCGTTGGATTCATATCCCTTGGGATGTGAGTTCGAACCCGATAGCCGAAGACTCTCCGTGTCTGGTGGTGGCTGGCACATTTATAAATCTGTCGTGGTCACAAAGTCCTCCATGTCGAGAGTAATACCCCTGCCGGTATTGGATCAAATGTGATCGTTCTTAGCTTCAGTTCTAAATTACGATCTGAGGTTGAATGAATGAAATGCATGAACGAAGTTCGGCTCGTGAAAAGGGTTGTGACGCTTGAGTAGTCAAATCGCATTCTTGGTCCTAGATGGCGCTATTGTAAAACAAGAGATGCAAAATTTTCGGCTTAAATTCGCTAACTTAGTCAGCTGGCTTGTCTATGACAAGTGCTATCAGAAACAACAACAAATATTGTAGATATATAAAGGATAGCAACGAAAAAGTTTCTCCACTGCCAGTTATATTGAATAACTACTTTCTACTTGGTGGTGTATATTGAATAACTACTTTCACGATAGCACGGAGGTAGGAATGAAGGTTCAACTCTAATAGTCATCACTAATTACTGTATAATTCCCTCCACTGAAGGTAAGTTCTATCATAAAATGGACATTCGACCCTACCATTTTAATATGCTAACTCTGGAAGCGAGAATCAACCGGAGATATACCGGAGCTTCTCATTTCCATGTCTGATGACCCCCCCCCAATAAGAGTAAATGGATATTGCTATTGATTGTTTCCATAAAAACAACGATAAATTGGAATAATTTCCATAACGAAAACGATAAACTTTCATTTACATTCTTGTGGATACAAAGTAAAACAAGTTAATCTTCATTAGACCTTTATTTTCGCAACACTCAGTCGTAGACTTGTATTTCCAATTATAAATAAACTTTCAAATCAGGTAAGTATTCATATTAAAGTATTTTTGAAACGAAAAAAAGAACATTTTTTTTAAATACGAAATCTAACTTTATATTAAGTTCTCTATATTTATATATAATAACACTTTACACTTATCCTAACTAATACAACACAAAAAATTTTGACATTTGCTGGACAAAAATCCACAGACATATTTCATCTTAAAATTTGAACTGACTCAGCTTGTGAAAACAGAGCACTGCAGATGTTCGCCTGCATTACGTATAATGAATGCGTCAAATTAAGTAGTTAATCGACAGCCTGAAAACACAAACGAAAGCAAAAAATGCTTTAGAAAAATGGCAGCGGAATACAAATGGAAAGTGGGGCTATAACGCACATGCAAATCGGCATTATGAAAATTAGAATAATACCGCAGACATGCATTTACAATTACAAATCAGCTACCACAGCTCAGATATCTCTGCCAATTTTTACCTTAAAGCAGCCAAATTTCTTTGTGTTATATTCATCAAAATACGTGAACATTTTTACTAAATAAACTTTAATATATGAAAAAGGGATCATATAGAAACAGAATTCTTAATTTTTAAAAAGTATTATTATTATTTGCTTTAAAAAATAAGATAATATGAAAGTTTACTTCATTTGAAAGCTTTTTATAATTGATTGAATGTCTATAATTGATAGTAGTTAAAACAACAAAAGAGTTATGATAGCACATTGCACTGTGATTATACTTATACATACATAAAATAATCGTAATGTACTTGAAATAATTTAGATCGAATTTCGACACAGTCCAATAATTTGGGCATGAAATACGCATGCCAATTTTCTTATTTTTCGTTAGTTTGTATAACAACCATGAGAAGTAACACACACATAAATAAACTATAGACATTATAGCAGCCAGCGGGTATGACCTCAAAAAAAACTTTCTCGCTTATTCTCTAGTCAAGGTGGTAATCCCCCTTCCCTCCTCTCCCCACTTGCATTAATTCATGAATTTCTTGTATTGATATATCATTGACGAATAATTGTTAGGAAAGGTAAATCATTGGTGCGAATCTAGCATTTTCACCAAATCTGTGATTTTTTTGGCGATTAATTGCCAACATGGTTAATACATAAAAACATGAAAGTCAAATACGAATTTTGGATACTTTTTTTTTCGATTGATTGAAGCCAAAATTGTAGCCAATATAACAAATACAATTATAGCCAAAATATAGCAAAAATGTAGCCAATATAACAAATACACTACTTATCGTGTCTACATGCGTATGATAATACAGACCGACAGACGGTCATCTCCTTATGGGATTTTGTTCAAAATTTTACATAGATCTATAGTTTAGTTTCTAGATCTGGGCACCAAATCTAACTAATTCTCCATATTTTAAAATTAACTAATTCACTGGCACCCGGACAATAGAACAGATACGTTTCTCAATGGACCTGGTTCAAGCCACCAAATCTAAGAATCACCAAATTTAATAGAAATCTAACAACTTGATGACGAAATTCTATCGATATAGCTCTAAGTGGTTTTGAGTCGTTCAGGTTCACAGATAGACATAATTCTAAAATTGTGTTTTTCGAAATCAGGGAAAGGCGAAAGTTCTAGTCTGTATACTTCGCATATGAAAAAGTAAAAAGGCGATTTTTGGATTCTGAAGAGTCTGGAGTATGAGAATGAATCAATCAATTATAGTAATTTCTTTTTATATCTTTCATATATGAAAAATTAAAAAAAAGTTAAGTCATTTGAATTTATTTTACTTACAAAATCTACTTTAAAAAGAGATTATCTTGTAATAAAAATATGATGAGAGAGGTTATAAAATGTTTTAGAGTTCTGGCTTTATTAATGATAATATTAGTCAAAAATAATGGCAGAGAAGGATTGATGACTGATGAAAATTTTTTCTTTCATACAACAAATTTTATACGAAAAAAACTTAGAATGAATGTCTAAAATATTTTCAACATTCTTTATTTAAGTGTTAGTTATTTTATGTGAAGTTTTTGTCAATCTTCAAATGCAATATGTTAGAACTCTATTAATGTAGAAAAAATATTTTGTAAGAAAGAGTTAACATAAAAAACTGCAGACAGGGCCGGCCATCTGGGGAAGGGGAATGCGGCGGATGCTATGCACAGGGGCCCCCAACAGAATCAAGAACTAAAATAATATTCTGAACGATTATAGCGGTCACACATACTGAAAGTATACATACTAGTTTGTTTCTACGTCTTCTGTCGCCTTTAGGTATAGACATCCATAACAAAATTAAAGACGACATAAAAGCAGCCACATACTATAGCATCCAAATGGATCGCACTCCTGATATTTCCCAAAAGGAACAAACTGCAAACATTATTAGGTTTGCAGAGAAAACGAGTCATTTATGGGGTTTGTTGAAGTAACTGATGTTATAGAAAAGGACTTGCAAAAACTATTGAAAAGATTAAGTGAGCTTGATTTATATATTATAAATTTTAGAAGCCTGACAACGACAACGGTAAATCTATGAAAGAGTGCAACATAAAGGATACAATCTAGATTAATTGCTCTAAATCCTCGTGCAATAAATTGTATGAGGGTTTAATCATCTCTTTAATACTCTTTTAATTTAGGAATATCTGATATTGCTTCCAGCAATATATATTATAATTTTTTTTGGAAGTATGAACATTTATGCTGTTTATTTTCTGGATTTGAAAAAAGATGGGCATTCTACAAAAAATTTTAAACATTACTCCGAAACCATTATGCGGCACTTGTTGGAAGACAAATTAGAATCGGTTAAAGCATGTATACACAGTTTGAACAAACTTATAATATCCTAGAAAAATTTTTTGATGTACGAATCGAATAATACTGTGGTATACGAAGCTAAAAATATATTGGATTCAATACAAAAAATGCTGTTTATTTTATGTTTAATAATAAGATTTGCAATATTTTTCAAAATTAACACTATCAATAAACTATTTCAAGCAAAAACAATTGTTCTTGACTCGGTTTTTAATTTAATTATAAAATTAAACCGAAGTCCAAAAATTAATAATAAATTGTAATACATTTTTAGCTGAAGCAAAAATACTAGTAATTATTTAGCAAAACTACTAGTAATAATATACTAGAATGGTTCAGAACTTTTTCCTGAAAAGTTAATTCGAACAAAAAAAATTATATTACATAACAGCAGAAGATGAAATTATAGAAAACCGGGTATAGGAATTTAGAAGTCATTTTTAACGCTGTAATTGATATTGTTATTGTACAGATAGAAGAAATGTTTAAAAGTATATCATATTATTTCTGATTTAAAATAAATCACCGATATAAAATCTTTAAAAACTTTTTCAAACTTATGTTTTTCTAAAAACTTTGTGAAGTTTTATAGCAAAGATGTAGATGAAAAATCTTATCCAGGAAATTGGTTTGCTACAGGATTTCATTTTAAATGAAAAGAGTGTAAATAACGCAAAGTCATATTGCAATGCATGCTACATGATAGTTATAATGAACTATTTCTAAATGTATTAACTGCGTTTAAACTTTTCTTTACATTTTCAGTCCCTATAGTAAGTACTGATCATTCTTTCAGCAAATTAAAATTGATAATTATATTCATTCAAGCATGTGTGTGGAACGCTTAAATGCACTTGGTTCCTTAACATAAAAAAAATTCAAAATACTTTATTTTTCTGAAGTAATTAATGTACTGACAATACAAAATCACGCATTAAATAAACATGTGTTCCGAATTTTCGCCGCTAGAGGGCACACCTATAATATGTTTATTAGAAGAACGACGTAAGTTGGTGTTCTGTGAATCTGTCTTGTGATGTGTGTGAAAAATAAATGTATGCGAATGTGAAAATTCGTATCGTCTATTATTCGAACCTCTCGTATTCGAAAAATGAACATTCGTAGAAACAAAAATGGTGCATCGGCCGGGATTGTGGATTTATTTGGTTAAGTAAAATACGTTTGGACTGACTCGAAACGAAAGTATATTCGTTTTGCCACTTCACAGTTAATTTTGTTTTAATGCTTCAGAATATAATTGAAGTGGTTTATCCGAACATTTCATTTGGAATATGACTCAAGAAATTTATTGGATATCCTGATTATTTTGAAGTAACTTCGTTTGCGGAGCAACAAATGTCAGCTGGTGGGGTATGTAGTTGAAATTTTGCTATTTCTTTTCTGCTGAAAGTTATTGAAGTAAAATAGTCCTGGTTTAGAAATTAGTTGTTCCAAGATTGTATTGATGTTTAGAATTAAGGTTTATTCGTAGGAAATAGTTGAAATGGTAAAGTTGTATATACATGCTTTCGTTTTGAGAGTGTTGAGTTTCGTTTTCGTTGATTGTTACTAGTTGTGTTGTGTTAGCATTTCTGAACCACCTATGTTTTAGAATTGTTTGATTTGTAAAGGGAGTCATTTTGAGTGTGTTTGAATTAAGTTTCATTTTCAGTTGTTTGTTACTTGTTGGGTGTATTTGTATTTCTGAACCACATATGTCTTAAAATAGCTTGAGTTTGGAAAGGAAGTCATCTGTTTGTGTTAGTTAATGTCTGTAAAAGAAAAAAGAATTAGTTATGGCTGAAAAGAACGAAAAAAATAGGTTAGATAAGTTGAAAAAAACAACGTTCCTCGCACAGAGGACAAGTTACAAAGTTAATTTCAAAAATAAAAACTCGTTTAGACGAACCGGGAGTTGAAATGGATGAGCTCGAAGGTCTTTTGGTATAAATACAAACCAAAGACGAACAAATGAAATCTATCGATAGTAAAATAGAAAATCTTTTAGATATTGATGATATTGAGTCGGAAATTCAGAAAATTGATGAATATAATGAAGAAATAGTTTCTACTTCTGTAAAATTAAACAATAAAATAAAATCCTTGCATTCGCATTGTGTAAATGAACATGAAACTAGTAATTTGCGTGAAACCCCAGCAAATCGATGCGGATCAAATATAAATGCAAAATTACCTAAATTAAAAATTCAAACCTATTATGGCGATCCATCAGAGTATTTAAATTTTTGGAACCAATTCGAAAATTCAATTGACAAAAATTCCTCTCTCTTAGATGTTGAAAAACTTTCTTATTTATTTAGTTGTCTTCGTGGTGATGCTCTTGCTTGCATTAAAGGTTTTGCGATAACAGGAAATAACTATAAGTCAGCACTTAAGTTAATTCAAGATACATTTGGTCAGCGAGATGTGTTAATTAATGCCCATATGTCTAAACTGTTAAATATGACACCTTTAAAAATTTCTTCTAATTTACAAGAATTAAGGAATTTATATCGTTTTATTTTTCTTCTTTTGTATTTGATAATCGTATAATAGTTTGTAAAATGCACTCTTAACAGAGTACAGGTGGGATGTGTTCCGAAATTTCGCCGCTAGAGGGCAAACCTATAATATGTTTATTAGGAGAACGATGTAAGTTCTGTGAATCTGTCTTGTGATGTCCTGTGGTGTGTGTGAAAAATAAATGTGAATGTGTGAAATTCATATCGTCTTTTATTCGAACCTCTCGTATTCGAAACATGAACATTCGTAGAAACAACATGCATTTGTAATATATGTTCGTGTTTGCATTTTTTTTTTCTTTTTGCTCTACAAAAAATTTATTCTCGTATTCGAAACATGAACATTCGTAGAAACAACATGCATTTGTAATATATGTTCGTGTTTGCATTTTTTTTTTCTTTTTGCTCTACAAAAAAATTTAGGGCCCCAAATAATTTTTTTGCACACAGGCGCCTCTATGGAGAATGCCGGCTCTGACTGCAGACAGTTTATCACTCAGCTTAAGATTTTTATATATTGGTATTTAACAACAATATATCTCGAAGTATTTTTTTAGAATTAGTCATTAGATATCTTTTTAGTCATATCTGTAATCTATCAGTTTTAAATTTTATTTCTTCAAATTACGGTTTCGGCATACAGAGCAAAATATATGATATAATAAATATATTTTATTAAACTTTGGAGTTTATCCGGAATAAGAACATAGTCATCATGACTCGCCTTATAATCTAATCCACTTTCCTTTTTGTACAGATAGAAGTAAACCTCTTCTTCTAACATGCTATCTACAAATTTTAATTCAGTTGGTGACCTCTGATATTGCACTCTACAAATTAGATTATTTACTCATATGATTAATTTATACAATCAGTTTTAAAATAAAAAAATATATTTAACAAATAAAAATTATCTTGTGTAGTTTTCTTTTATTTATAAAATACTCCTACACTTTCAAAAGGTGCTAATTATAGAGTAGAATTCCTTTCAGGGCAGTATGTAGAATTGAATTTCATCCAATGAAAGGCATGTAGAATATATAGGAAAGTATGTAGAAAAGTATGTTATGTAGTATGAAAAATTAGAATACTTCTTGCGAATAATACGATATCTTGAATGCATAATTGATATAGCAATTTTTAGAACCATTTTGATACGTAAATATTAAATAATTTTATATTCATATTCCAAATTCCTCCATTTAGAGAAACGTGGAGGTTATGCTAGCGTTCAAATGTATGGCCTTTCGTAAAATATCAAGAAAAATTGAACAAACCACGCTACAAAACTTTGATCTTTGCTACGGAATAGAAAAGCAGACCTAGTTTTCACTTGATTGCATATAGTGCCAGTCAGATTTACTCTGTATTTATTGATGGAAAAATAACCTTCATTGTGTTCACAGTACAATTATCACATATATATATGTCCTTCATATAAAATAATAATGCACGAATTTAAGTGTTCAACAATTGCATTTTTTTTCAAACTTCTACAATTTTATTATCAATTTAATTTAAAATGCTTTACGGTCATCACTTTTTGCATTTTTAAAGTCTATTAATTTGGATGAACTCATTTAAAATTTAGAACATCTTGGAGTAAATTTTGTATCAGCTATTAAAACACATTAGTATCATCTTTTTACATTAATATATCTTCAACCTTTTTAGCATTAGTATATTTTTAAAGTTTTGCCGCAGCATAATCAACTTCTTGATTATTGCACCATAAAAATCCAAACCAAACGAAAATGTGAAATGTCTATCTATGAGAAAAAACTGAAACCGTAATTAGATTTCCTTTAGTTATAAATATTAATCACTGGAGCAATTTTTTTCTTTAATATCATCATAATTACATTCGTATAATTTTTTTTCAAACAACTGAAAATAAAATATTTAATTAACATTTTAGTATCGTAATTAATTTTCACAGCAACAGAAAAATTTTACAAAGTATTCGAAAAAATTAGAGTTACATACCTAAAAATTCCAGTTATATAGAAGTTGATCTATAGATTTCTATTTAATTATGTCATAATTGTATATGTGAACTAAAATTCAGGGAAAAATGTAATTTGAAAGCGAACTGCACCAAGATGAGCTGTAAAATAAGATTTGAGTACATGTAAACCAGAAATGAATTACATCAAAATGAACTGCAAAATAAGATTTGAGTACATGTAAACCAGAAATGAACTACATCAAAATGAACTGCAAACTAAGATTCGAGTACAAGTTAGCCTAAAATTGAACTATGCCGAGATGAGCGACAAACTACTAAATATCTTGTCTGATAAACACATTTATATCTTTTGGGAAATAAATTTTACCGCTGAATTGTGATTTAGATCAACCGACGTCTGAAACTTTGTCTTCACATTGTTTAGAAATCCCATAATCTATGAAAGGAACAATTATTACATTCTGATGATAAGGTTTTCGAAATCCCTCGGAATGTGAATGCGAGCTATTAGCGAATATTATGAAATAGTCGCAGAAGACAATGGTTTCAGTGTAAACAGTTTCAATCCAAATAGAAAGAATATTTAACGTTTGATTACTTAGAGAGACATTCATTCTCATGTTTATCGATATTTCCTCACTTTACGAAGAGAAAGATCTTATTTCACATTGCAGGTAATAACAGAGATGCCTTTACATTATGGGTAAAACTAATTTATATGAAAACAGCAAAATTAATTTGATATTAATTAGATGTAATCAAGCTTTTTTTAATAATCCAATTGTTCATCCATTTCTTTTCTCTTAAATAAATTTAGAGAAAAATTTCCTAACTATAGAAGGAATAACTACGAAGAGCTAAATATAAATAAACAGGTCCGTGCTATCTTAGCGATTATAGCAGTGATGTGAGGTAGAGTTTCATTCGCTCCAATAGTGGGACGTACTTCCTACTGGGTAAGTTGGGCCTTGATCGGTAAATAGGGTTGATTTTTCAGCTGGAACCGTTAGAACTCCACTCTAAATTTCGTAGTACTGTTGCTGATAGTCATCTAGATGATTCTGAATGCCCAAACAAGACCAGGATCGACACTGATGTCTAAATTCGGAAACATTTTCGATTAAAATGTTATTATGTTGATACAAGGTTTTAAATTCACGCTAGAGAGACAGAAAGAAAGTCTTATACTATGGGAGAAAATGAAATTAAAAAAAAAACAAAGAAATTTATTGTATGCTAGCTTTAGATTTTATAGATATTTCAGTGACCAGCCGTTTCAGTGGGAAAATTGATCCTGTTTGTTGTCAATAAATTCCTTGTGCATAACTTGAGGTTCGAGATTTGCTCATCAAAATAATATAATATAAAATTGCGACAAACATATAAATAACCGTATTGTTTTAATAATTTCACTTTTGTTTTATTTATTCCGTACATAACTATCCTAACGGAATCGAATCGCATCAATGGTAATAGAGTTTCATTGCAATAATGAAAACAATTAATAAAAATTATATTAAAAATACGTTTAAAAATGTCTAAGATCAGGCAATAAAGCAGTCTTTATACCATAATTAAATTGGAATCGCTAAGAAAAAAATTCTGATATTTCAAAATGTTGCAAAAAACATTTTGGTGTTTTTACCATATATATTATTGTACAAAAATCTATTTAATTTTAAAAACTCTCCAATGATGAAAAACATAAAATCTAGCCAAAACAAAATTTAAATTTCTAATTAAAAATTTCAAAAAATCACATTCCATTTCGCCAAAATATATCTGAGCAAAATCTAATTGCTTTGTATCAAATGATGAGCTCTGTAGAGCGCCAAAAATGACAAAAACATGCATGCTCATCTCCATTATGAGTAGAAAGATTATTATGAAAGCTGATGTGACCTTGAAAAATTGTGAGATCCAACTTTATTTTGCGCGACAGTGGATATATAGAAGGCTTTATTCGGTACAGAAAGATTCATTTGAACCTTTGACGTATTGTGGCTACAAACAGGATAACAAACAATGACTCAAATATTTAAGTAGTGAATTTTATCCAAACTTCAATACAAATATACAATTTCGATGTAAAGAGCACACAATAAATGTCATATTATAGCTCGTTCCGTTTACGATTCAATAATTTCTGAAACAACTACAATTCCAAACAGGTTTTTTTTTTTTTTTTTTGGTAAATCGATCTAAAACTTAGAAAAAGCTTGGAGCGATCTAAAGCTTCTAAAGCTTGGATACTCGATCAAAATCTTGAATTTTCAGATAATTAAAATAAAAAGTTCATTTTAAATTTTTATTTTACAGTTGTTATTAACTAATCAACAAATTTGTCTGTTGTAAATTGGATATGAACCTTATTTTGGCCGTTTTATGCAAAAATCTATTGTTTTGCAAATTAATTGTTTGCCAATGTTAGTTTTTGTATTTATGACAGCAATGTTGTACTTAGTGCTGTGATAAAGTGAAATTTCTTGACAGAAGGTATAAACGTGCTTGATTAAGTACATTTTAGGTCAAATAAAGAGTTTGGTTTGGTTATATTCCCGTTTTGAAGCAAGTATTAATCTGATTAAAAAAAATTATTGTAATTTCTAATTAATGACAAAATCAACAATTTCTTCATTACAATTCAAGCTCGGCTATAAAAGTATATTCCTTTGGAATATACTTTTATATATCCAAGATGTATCTTTATTGAAAAAAATTCAAAAGATTAATACATTCAAAGAAAGACCTACCAAAGATGACAAATACATTAATAAGCATTCCGAACCTTACATCTGTCATTTTCAAAGTGAGTTTTAATTTCAAATTCTTGTTAATAATTATAATCTATATTTCATGTACTCAAAGATAAAGCAACAAGAACAAATTTTAAAAACTCCTGCTACGTAACAATTGTATATTTTCATTCTAATTTTAAGATCTGAACCAATTTAGGCAATGATTTTTTGGCAAAATAATTTTTTTTAAACGTCAATTGTCTGCAGATAATATAATTTACATGATTTAAAATTAAACTTTGAACTTCGTTTCTGAATTTTCTAAAAGTATTTTTATGTATCAAACAATAAGCGAAATCAAAAAGAAGCAGGAATTATAAAAATAATATTAAAAAAATTCGAAATTGAGTCCGAATTTTAAATTTATTTCTCCTTTTTTTCTACAATTTTTCATTATTTGCTATAAATTGAAAACGAAATCGCTAATTTTGCGTTCTTGCATGAATGATAACAAGCATATTGGTTTGATTATTGCTTTTATAAATGGATATATATATATATATTTATAAAAGTAATAATCAAACCAATTTATCAATATTATGAGATATAAGATATCTCATAATTATAAATAAAACAGGTATACAGTCAAGCATATAGACATAATTAATTTTTGCAGTCGTGCACGTGATCTCAAAACCTAACGGAAGGGGCACATTATAGACTGCTTTTTATCAGTGAATCATTGCTTTTTATCTGATTTAATGAAATACGCATTTGCAATATGCATCACAACAATCCACGCGATTAGGAAAGTGCGATAACGGGGAAGAAGACTTAATTTAGGCTTCTAGCGATTTTAAATACAAAGAAGGATTCATTTCGCAAGCTATTATTCATACAGTATTCTCGTTTATTACAAATTTCTGTTTCATAAACCATGCATCATATGTTTAATCTTTAATATTCTTTTCATTTTCTAAATTTATTGATGAAGAGCCCCATGCAGCGGAACCTTTTTTTCCTCATCCGATCACATGCAAAAAAAAAAAAAAAAAATCTTTCTCAATACTTGATTTATTCTTAAAGTGTGTTTTTATGATATATCCTTAATAAATAATGCATAGAATGACATGAATTTGACTTAATACATGATAAGAACTAGGAGAATATATGGATGTATGCATTGATGTGTGTATTGGTTTGGTTATATTAACGTCCCGTTTGAAGCAACACTAGGGCTATTATGGGACGGACCTCGTAATTTTGAACCACGGTCAGATGACGAGGACGACACCTTAGCTGGCACCCCCCTCTCCACACCACACCACACCAACGGGAAGATGTTTGGCATGACGGATTTAACGTGCAACAGACCCCCTTACACGACGGTTCTTCGGTGGAATCCTGTCACGAACCTGAAACCCTCCGGTTCCGAAGCCGAGACCTTACCACCGGGCCACCGCGGCCCCATTGATGTGTGTAATATACGTGGAAATATGTTAATAAACGAATACACATTTTAAGAATATTTTTGTTCTCATGCAGGATATTTTCTAAAAAAATTGATTTCCAAAATCAGATCAAGAAGTCCCGGTGTAAATAAAGCGAGTGGATTTGGTACTGCTGTTTTTTATCTTTCCGAAACTTTAGCAACACAGATAGAAATCTCATCTTTTTATCCATCATAGATTTTCTTTTCAATTTGCACTAGATTACAAAAGAAAGACGGGAATAAAATTTTAAAAAAAACATACAATGAAAATATTGGAGTGACAGCTAAAGAGGAAAAATAAAAAAATAAAAATTGTAATTGGTTAAACAAGCAAAGATTGAAATAGATGGAGGTGTACATATGTCTTTTGCAATGTTAAAAATTCTTAAAATCTATAAATATGAAAAATTTATACAAATTCTCTACCTATACGAAAACATTCCGCAATCACTGTATGCTTGTGAGAAAACAAACAATAAAAATTTAATGATCAGGTTCCATATCAGCCAGTCCATAGAATGAAAGACTCGGGGGGAAAAGGAAGGTGTGGCATAATTTGTTAGTCTAGGTAAATGCTATAACTCTGATGCGAGAGTTAAATGCTTTCATTGGGATATTTTAATGAAAATTCCCCCGTATTTGTTTAGCAGTTTCTCTTTAGCTCATATACAGGTGATAACCAGGAAAATATTCATCAACCAGCCTGGTCATAGTGAGATATTCGTTTTTAAAAGCACGCATGAGTCTATAAGTTTGTAAACAATATTAGTTAGCAATACATGCTTAGATACTGATTTTTATGCTTACATGCGTTGGGAGGATATCAGTCATATTTCATAAAAAAATGAATTCTATCGTTTCTATAGTTAGGAATAAGTTTTTGACAATATAATAAAGGTATATATATTAATCTATAATGCATCGTGTAATTATATTTTTGAAGAAGAGGCTCAGATCTCTTTTGATTCAATTATTTATTTTATTCTATTTTACCGGGAAAAAAACACAATATCTTCTTAAAAAATATTTCGGTTATATTCGGTAAATATAATGAGAAAGGAAAATAATTGGTTTCGAAAGCACGAAAATAAAACTACTTTTCAAACTTTGGTGACCAATTATTTAATAAATATCTTTGAAAAAATCAAGAAGAATAAAAAAAAAATAAGTAATTTTTTTCAAACAACGATTGTCTTTTGTTCTCATTACAATCAGTGTTATTCGAGATGGAAACAAAGCCATACATCAATTAAGGTTCAATCAACTGAAATGGAAAAAAGATTAGCTGTATTCAAAGGAAATGCACTTTGCCTTCCGAACTGACGTTTTAGAAGTTTCTTCCTGAATTCCCAAAAGAAAATTCTATCTCCAATTATATTGGGACGTTTGCGTACAATATTCCTTTCTTTATTGGATTTTTTGAGACTGGTATTGACAGAACTGGAAAAACGGGAAAAGCTCAAAGGGTAATAAGGGCAAAAGAACTCACTAAAAGGGATTACGGAAAAACAGGAACTCAGCCCCCAAAAAAAGGAAATGCAAATATTTTCCCAAATCCTTAATGGTCACAAAGCAAAATTTTCTCTTCTTTACGTTATCTTTTTCTTATAGGGTAAGAGACGAGACAAATCTATCTTCTCTTATATGGTATTGGAAAGCTGGATTCGGTGATTTAAATGGCACTGAAGAAGTGAAATAATAATAATAATAAAAGGAATTGTGCCCTTGAATGAGATTCGACTTCAGTATTTTTCTTATTCACATTTCTTGATTCGTTGTGCTGAAATTTCTCTTATATCAGTACAAATCAAATATCCTTAAAATAAATTGTGGACAATGAGATTCAAAACTCATAGACAAAACTTTTAGGGATAATAAAACATTTATAGCAACTATTTTTTGTTACTGAAATGTATTTAAAGACTGTAAACATACAATCTAAATACAATAATACTTTACATTATCATAAATATTATTAGTAAGAGAAAAAAATTAATGTAAATGACGCATTCATTTACAGATGGAAGGAACAGACATGAGTGGAAACATAAAATGTTTACAAACAGAATTATCACCAAATGCTACTTCCAGCAGATTTTTTACAGCTATATCTCAGAATGTTTCTTTCAGCTATCCGAACCTTTTAAAGTGGTTAGGAGACTAATTTTCATTACTGAGTGTTTTAAGGTAATAAAAGTTGCTTAAGAGAAGTCAGGTGGCTCGAAAAAGGGAAGTAGTACCACCTTGCGCGATTCTGTGATTAACGAATTCTTGATTTCGTAGTATTTCTCTTTCTTCTTTCATTTCCTGAATTTAAATTGATTAGCTGTCATAAGAATAATGACAGCATATCCATCAACAATAATAAATAGTTCGAAACATTGATGGAACATGGTATAAATTTCAGATGGACTTTCATGATATTCTTAATTTTCAAAAATTTACTGTGGCAACACGTTTGTGAGAAATACCCATCACCTTGAGTCTTTCTTCAATCACTTCGTAAATTGATTAGGCGTACGTCATAAGTCACATGTCCTTCAACAGTGATATATAGCTGCAAGTATCGATGGAGTCGTGGTATAAATTTTAGATGGACTTTGATGGTGTTCTTTCTTCTCGTATAGTCATAATGGCTACTTGGTTGTGAGAAATATCCATCATCTTTCATTTTTCTTCAAACACGTCATAAATTAAAATTTATTAGTCGTAATAAGTCAGAAAATGTCTGTCAATAGTAATATTCCTTAGCCAAACAGGTCATTTCTACAGGTACGCCCGTTCAATACCTAGCTCCTAGAAGCCATCTTAAAAGTATTCTAAATAAATTGAGCCTACATAGATGACAAATAGAATGAGACAATGGCTCAACTGGCAAAAATATATATCAAATCATCTCCAAAGTCTCCTTTAAATAATCATCTTGTAACAGGCTTGACATTATCTTTACAACTGACCATGACCCTTTTCCTTCGTATTTCAAGCAATTCAGTATTAAAGGATCGGATCAATATGGCTGCGGGTGAAGTAGGCGATCCCCTTCATTATGCCACTTGTTGCCCTCTCACCGCGCCTTTCCATTTCAAAAAACCCACCCACCCAAGACCTAGAAAATATCTGGTGGATCAACGTTATGGGAAACAAAATATCCAAGGTCAAACTTAGAAATCTTGTGCGGTTCCTACAAGACAACGAGGAATTGATCTGCTTAGTCCCAAGCCCTGTATAAATTTTCGTCTCGTATCTCAACCAAACTCTTCTCTAGAATATATTAACTTCAATAGATTTCATCTACTCATACTACCCAATGACCACCCCCTTCATCATCATAATATTGTATGTAGTTACTTTCTCTGTGTACCGTATGTAAAATATTTTTTCTTAGTAAATATTTCCAAGTATATCCTTTAAACCGACAGGAAATCCAAGAGATTCCAAATTCGGGGATATTCTGTGGCGAAAGAAAGTGTCAATAGTTGCAAGCGTCAGTGGAGTGTTTGACGAACATTCTAGGCAGACTACGCTGAATTTTTTTGTCCCTCGATGTGATTATACATTTGCGAGAAATACATCGCCTCTTTTTGTTTTTCCAGAGTAATATTCTTAGAAGTTGTTGATTAGATGTCATAAATCCTAATAAGGCTATCAACAGCAACATATGGTTGGAAGCATCGATGGAGTGTTTGATGCATATTCTAGAAGGAACTTCGCCGCCAATCTTGCATCTTGATGTTTTAATCTCCAGATTTTAATAAATATATTATTTTTCATTTTTAATACACTGAAAAAACTTAAAAATATTTTTTATTATATTTGCGTTTTAGGGTTCACAGCTTAAATTAAACTTATCGATAACTGTCCTAAGAAGAGTATAAACGACTTTTAATATAATTGAGATGGTATCAAACAATGGCGATAAGATAACTTGCATTTTACACGAAGAGTGAATGTATAATTTTGAAAAACATGATTCTAATATGTCCGGCCTCTTAACTATAAGTTCTAAAACATTTACTTTTATTCTCTATTAACCCAAGTACGAAGCAGAATATTTTAAAATTATCCAAACAGTATCATCACTCTTCCTAGACCGATACCATTTCCTGCTTCTGTATATTCATCCAGATCAAGAGATATCGCCTCTGAATATCAAAGATCTAAGATTTAATTTTAATTTTGCATTGGCTTATGAAGGTCAGGAAAAGAAAAGATGGTTTAACTGAGGATTACCCGATCGTTTTGAGCTACAGCGTTGGATTCAAAAATTTGCTACAGTGACGACTTATTGCCTTTCGTCTCAGTCATTCGAAATCGATAATTTACAACGTGTTTTCGATTTGGATGCGATTCTTTAAAAAAAAAGAATGAGTCACAAACATAGACAAAATACTGTCCAGTAAAATTAATAGCCATAAAACCAAGCTTAGTTTCAATATAAACATCTAAAATTCTGATGGCTCTCAAAAATTCTTCTGACCATTTGTATCTGATTTAAAGTTCTGTCATTTGCCTTGTAACCTTGAACGCAGAAGTCGATGATACATCACATATATTTCTGAACTTTTTTATTATGAAAATTTTGAATTGATAAAAAGGTTAAAAGTGCAGGTAAAAAGTTCAAAACATAAAAATTCTGCATCAGACTCGAAGCATTATTAAGATATTAATACCATTTGGGAGTTGAAAGAAAATAGTTCACATTTACAAAAGTTTCTGTGGGATTTTTCGAGGTATAATGGTTCTCATTTATGTTATATATATATTGAAAGAAGATAATATTAGTTTAAAAACTATACTATAGTTTCCACTTAAATTTACATTTGATTGTCTAGTTTCTTCTCCTTCTGTCATGTAAAGTGTATTAAGAGAAAGCATTGAAATCAACAAGAAAATCAACACCTAAATTTTAACGAAACTCCACAATTTAGCTCTCTTTGAGTTAAAAAAAAAGCATTTTTCTCTATTTGTCTCTTGGTCTGTGAACAGGATAATTCTAAAATAAAATAAGCTAGTAAAATGAAACTTGTTATACCTCCATTAAATGAAATTATAGTTTCGTGCCTAGTTTGAAACTGTAATTCCAAATCTGTCAACATGTCCATCCAAGTCAGAGAATCTTGGTTCCTAGCTCAGGTTCTTGCAATGGTGTTAACGTCGTTCACGTTCACGTTCATTCAAGTGAACGTGAACGATAACTCAGTAGTTCAATGAATAAATTGTATTCGGTTATAGCAACATAATTGCACATCTATGCTAAATTTTGAAACTATTCAATCAATGGAACGGAATTCGAGATTCTCTTTTATGATACGAACAAAACTAAATATTTAACGTTCCGAGTTGTGGAAGAAAATTAGAAACATCGAAGAGAAAGTATTCCCCTAGTTTTTCAGCTTTAAAAATGTTACTATATTCCAAACTATATTTTTACTTTCGCTTGCACGAAGTGTAAAGAGAAAGTAATGTAATAGTCGAAAAATTCTATCTGAGTTAGATATTTGCCGATTTTTTGTGTTTCAGTTCCCCTTGAACTGGAAAAATACACTTTTGAAATTATGTCTGTCAGACATAACAGACAATATAATAGACAATATAATTCAAAAATGTTTTAATCTAACGGAAAATAGAGATTTGTTCTCAAATTTATAGAATTCAAATTTTAAACAGAAATTCAATCACTACATTCGTCATTTTGAGTAAAATGGGTCGAGTAATTGTTAAATGTAAAGAACAAGACGTGTAAAGTTGATGCATGACATATAAAGTGTATATCTATGGCCAATTTTGAAGAAGAAAAATCTATCAATGCTTGACCTTCTGTTGATCTCTAATTTGCGTGCGTGTAAACACAGCTCAAAAACGTAAGAACTTAATTCAATGGAATTTGATATGTGATCTTGCTATAGAAAATGTTTTCATGGGCAAAATTTGGTTCAAATATTTATTTAAAAAAAGACATTCAAAATGTATAATCAGTTTTCTTCTCTTTACTACGTATTATAAAACTCTTATATGAGGAATTCTGTAAATAAAAATTTGAACAATTATAATGTTTATGACCTTGCTCAGAGTCCCCCCCCCATCTTATATTGGGAAGGGGGACTAACATCTTTATTTGAAGGTTTGTATGAAAGTTTAGGGTAGATCACCCCTGGTTATTTCTTGGCAGTCACATCTTCCTTTGCATCTTAAACATCAGAGGAATAATTTCGAACATATTTTAAAAGATTTCACCTATATTTTAAAAAATTATTCATTTAGCCCTAACTTTCTCGTATAGGAAGTAGAAAAGTATGCTAATCATCAAAAAAATTCGAATTTGAAATTCTGACAAATATCTACATTTCAAAAACCCTGAATCCGAAAAACATATTTTTAGCATTATATGTCTGTATGTGTACTCGATAGCTCAAAAAGATTTTGATCTACATGACTGAGATTCGGTGCATAGAATTACGAATACATTTGTAGATTTCTGTCAAAGCTGAAAGAAAGAGAGGTCTGTCTGTCTGGCTGTTTGAGTAAAAGTAACTCAATAATTGCAGGAGGCAGAGAACTAGATAGATAAAATTTGGTACATTGTTTTAGCCTCTAAAACATAGATTCCAATCAGATATTGAATTAGTTCTGCCGAACGGTTGACAGTTCGTCAGTCTGCATTTTTCGTATACATATAAAGGCAACAAATCATAAAGGCAGTGACTTAAATTAACGAGATTCGGTATGTTTTTTTGCCACAACAATTGAAGTAATTTCTATGTCAATCCAGCCGCCAAATGAAGTCCAACAAAGTTATTCTCGCGATAGATTCTGTAAAAACGTTAGATTAGTCACAAATATCAATATTTCGTAACTACCGTTTACCAATGGCATTCGAAGCATTTGCAGACTTTCCGAAAAATTTCAAAATTTTATGTGGAGGAAGGGGAAGGGAGAGGGGTGGTGGAAGTAAGAATATTTTAGAGTATGTAAGAAAGTTTTGAGGAGACTATTTCTGCTGTTTGAAGATTTCAGTAGTAAACGCATTATGTGTAAAATATATCAATGTTAATACTATTAATCTTGTATTAATAATTTATTAAAATCGATTGAAAATAAACATAAATAAAAGTAAACATCTTTCTAACTTAAAAGACTCTGAGTCAGCAAAGGAATAGTTAAAACGTCTCAGAATCCAAGATTGAGAAAATATATCCCATTTAATGTGAATTTCAGAAACATAGAAAGCAAGAACTGCTTTCATCAAATGGTCTCGATGAGAATTGATATTTGAAAATCGCAGTACTAGCAGAAAATGGCAGTAAAAATAACCTTGGGAACACTTCGACTAAACTCTGATCCACACTGAAATATTAACACCTGTTTACTACCGAGATCTTTTAAAACCCCGGCATAGTTTTATGAGCTCTAGCGAAATCATAAAACGAACTGTTGGCCTCACTGTTTAAAGGCCGAGGTTTAAATGCTGCTATGTATGATATAGCATTGTGAGGTTGTAAATTTTAGGCGATTTAGTTATATATTGCTCTCTACGATAAAATTTCAGATATGATTAATGATTTCATTAGAAAGTTACATGATCAATAAACTACACAATTTATAATACTTTGTAAGAAATTAAAGCATTCAGTCGCATAAATGTTGAATATATATGCATGGCGGACAATAATTTACTTTTGAAATTTGAACTTCAGTTTATTTCATCCCGAAATGCATAATTTGCTCAAAGAATATAAGAATGATAAAAAAAAAAGTCTGTTCATATCGCGATACAAGATGAAAGTCCGAATTTTTCCCTTTAGGGGTTTTATTACGAGATTCCCATAGGGATTTTGAAAATAAACATGACATGTGTCGACTTAGGAAAGAGAATCTTAGGTATCTGAAGAAACTGATTATGCGCCAAAGATTCCTTTGCTCGTGATGCGTGGAAGCAAATTAAAAGAAAATTTTAGAGCCCGTATTAGCAATAATAAATTTAAAAAATATGTAATATGGACTAATTTAAAATAAAAATTAAAGAATTATTTGATTTAAATTAAATTAAAAAATATTATATATATATATATATTGTTATCCATTATTTATTACCATTATTATCATCCATTATTTAAAATAAGAAAATAGATGAACTAGTCCCGGGGCTCCAACCACTAGTCCAGTTTCGCCAACTTTTATTTTATTTGAAACTTTATGACCCTTAAATAAGTCGTTAGTTATCGTCGAACCTCTTCAACTTCCATTTTCGAGAGAAATCTCCAAAAACACTACGTCATTGAATATTCACAATATTAAAATAAATAGCCTCACATTTCCCCAGTTTCGATTACAGTAGCGATTTCTGCAATTTTTATTTCATTTAGAAGCTCATGAAATCTTGATATGTCATCAATGACCGACTCGCTCCATCCAACCAATTCGCCATTTTCAGGAGCTATAAAATAAAATCCTAAAATATTTCTCAACTTCAATAACTGAATTGACTGCGCCAATTTATGCGCGCAGTTAACCAATCTTAATGCTCTATTTGGTATAAAAGTATAATTTTAAACAGTTTCGATATTTAGTGCGATACAATATAGTTCATCAATGCTGATTGACATTACTAATAAGATATTTCAGGGTGCGGCAGAAAAATCCGAACAAACAATTTTTTAATATAACGATTAAAAATAAAAATGATTAACAAAATATAACAAATAATAATAAGAGTAGACTTTTAATAATAAATAAATATGGGAACTGCTGACACACCTCGTATCCTGTATGACGCCATGTTGGCCATGTTGCGTCAGTAATCACGTAATTTTTCCCGCCATTGTTGGCAGACGAGAGTTGGGTAGTGAGACTGTACGACGTACAGCTCACGCTCATGTATTTTTTTATGTTCTATGTTAGTAATGTTTTGTCCTTTCTCCTTTAATCTTAATAAATATATTTCTCATACTAATGTTGGTAGTTGCCTTTCCCCACATAAATTTAATTTGTTTCAAAATGGCAGCCATTTGCAGCGATGCAAAGGCGCAAGCGCTTATTGAAATTTTCAGCAATGGGCCGCAAATCTTCTACCTCTTATCTATCCCATTCCTGACGAAGCCATTGCTTTAGAGAGTCCAAACTTTTAGTGCAAACCCTTGACTCCAAAATGGTTCATACACTGTAATCATGAGACTGATATGCTGCGAGTATTGTACCCACTATCCAGATGATACTACATCAGAAAAATGCGGCTTTCGCCACTCTTCTGTCTTTCTAGCTTTGTGAGCTTGTACGAAGTCTTGTTGAAACTCGCACTTTACATTGCCGAAGTAATCTTTGGTCCACAGAAATACAAAAGGTTCTAGAATGTCTCGTTGGTACACTTTTTGATTTATTTTTACTCCCTCATCCTCAAAAACCAGAGATGTTTTGCCGCTTGCGCAAATTCTGCCCCAGACCACGAAAGACTTTTTTTTTTTTTTTTTGTGATGTTCAACAATTGCTGAAATGCTTGGAGCGTCTATAGACTAGATCCTGTAGTTCTAGGAGTTACGAGCTTTTGGACGTTAAATAACTACTCATTAGCGCAAAGGAATCTCTCTCAGCGCTGACTTGTGGCCCTTTTCAAAAGTTTTCGGCTTCTTTGAAGCCGCACGAGTTTGAAGCTGAGCTTTTTGGAACTAGTAAGGCTTTAGTCCAAGCTCTGTTTTTGCCAGTCCTTGCATTGACCGGTCCCTTATTCCTAGTTCACGAGTGATCTTTCTCATGGAAACCCCTCTAATTTCATTGAACTCACTTTTTGATTAATCTTACGGCTATTGAAAGTGTTCACCATACGTTTTTGTTCACTTCCTAGACTTTGACGATCATTTCCAAGTTCTTTAAAACGATGGATTGCATCAAACATTGTTTGTCAAGGCATGTTCAGCAAATGAACGTCTTTATACTGTCGTTTCCCTTACTTAAACAACTCTAAAATAGCATATCTTTTGCTTGGCATTGTAAAAAAGCCAAAAAGCAATACGTAAACTATAAGATATACTATAAAATATATTATAATTGAAATGGTAGACAGAAAGAAGTGAACAAAAATTAAAAACAAATTAATTAACTTATATTCTATGATGTAATAACTTGGTCCGAGTTTTTTTTTGCCGCACCCTGTAAATTAATGCTATATAAAAGGAAGCTGGTCACCGAGCATAGCCATTGATTTATAATAATCAATTAATAACATTAACTTTAATATATGCAATTTATAATGCTGTAAATAAGATTAAAAGGTTTAAATCGATGAATTTTAGGGGACAATTGTGAGCATATTTTCAATTGTTTTTGTTCTCATATGTTATTTTTTTTCACATTTCGAAGGCTAATTTAAAATGAATACTGAAATATAATGAAAGCATAAGCATTAAAGTATAGTGAAAGTCTAATATTTATTGCCAAACTTGTGTCGATATTACAAATTTAGTAATGTTTTGGGTAATCACTAACTGCAAATCAAGTTATTACCAATAGTTTTAAATTAATAAAAATATAGACTAGAATTTCTTAGAGTGCATAATATATATTGGATGCTAAATAATTTTCATTGTTCACGTAAGCCTCTATTATAAATACAGTTGGTTATCAATACAGTATTCATGCCTTTACACAAATTTCTGATCTGCTGTAATTCAGAAATACAGGTTCTTGTATCGATTACATGGAATAAAGAACGAAAAATTTAAGCACGCTGGGGAATTGAAAAGATATATTGAATATAAAAAATTTTTTAATCAATTAACAATTTTTTTCTAATTTGAACGTAGTTATTTATTATTTCTCAATGAACGATATTCCGAATAACTTCTATTAAACTGCAGCTGAGGTAATTTAGTAATTATTTTTATTTAACTTGATTTACTTTAAGCTTGCAAAAATAAAAAAATTGCCATTAATTTTACTTTTACTTTCTTATATCGTAAAGCTTTGAAATTTTGATCAATAGTAAGACTCCGATACAACATATTGCATTCAAAAATTATTGATCGTTTGTCGATTACTTAATTTCCAAATGAATTATATCACGTGGTAGCGAATTTGAGAAGAACCAATCTTCCAATGTCATAAAATCTACGATAATGAATTATAAATTAAAGACTAAAACGCTGAAAATTAATTAAAATTTTAAAACATCACATCCATATACAATAATTAAAGAGTGTATTCAAACTTTTTATTGCTTTCACGACATTAATCACAAGGTAAATTCTATTTAGGACAACGGTCTTTCCTGAATTTAACATCCAGGTATACCATATCAATCAGGATATAATAGATTTCAAACTTTCAAATTCAATTAAAGGTTCCCGATTTTCTATTTCCTACTTATTTGAATATAATATATTGAGAAATATTAATTCGTTTTAATTTTTTTTAAAAATTAGTTTCTGTTAATATTAGTCTTTCCAGTTTTTCTTTCATTTAGCAATTTTGTAAAAGGTAAATTAGTATGAAATGAAATAATATAAAATACATCATTTATATATCATTTTTATTTACTAAAAAATACCAGGCTTGTACATTGTATGCATTACTATTTATATAAGTTTATACACGATACATTGTATCATGTGCAAAATATTAATTATACATTGGTGATTTTTTTTTCTGAAATTTTAAATAATTATTTTATTTTTTCTGTTTTATAATTTTTCTTATTTTATTTGTTAGTTTTTTCCCCCCTTATTTCTCCACTTGTTTAATCACCTATGTTCTATAAGGCACCAGATTCAAATGTTTAAAAAACCTGGTTATTTCATTTTTCCTCATTTCAAAATTCAAATGATACAATTTTTACAAAATTTACAAAGATTCAAGATTTTTTTTTAATATTTCGTAAGTAATGTCAGCATAGAAAATGTATAATATTTTTTAAGCTTAGAAATTACAAAACGCTAAAGGAAGATTTCGGATTTAAAGAAATTATAACAGAAAAATGTCGTTAAATTAAAAAATTACTGAAAGATGATAGAGAATATGTATGTTTTAATGCAAAAGAAAAAGAAAAATTTTATTTCATAATTATTTTAATTTTAGGAAACAGATTCGTATTAAGAAAATAGTGTATATTACATGTTATGTCGTGAATTAAAATTGCAAAAACGATAGCAAAATTTTTTTTAAGTCATTTTTTTCTGTACGAAGTAGAACTTTAACAATAATATGAAACACTTATCTTTCATTTGAATAATAAGAAAGAAGATAATAAAGAAATAAGTAAGAAAAAATAAGAAGGGTTAAGAAATTAGTGAATGTTATTTACTTCAGGATAAAGATGTTCCAAAATCAATAAATAGAATAATTTGTTAGTTTACAGTGAGTATTTTCTTATTACGAAATTTTTGCGAAACATATTTGCAAAAGAATCAAACTTATTTTAGAAGAAAGAAAGAAAGAATAAGCAGTTCAATGTCTGACGTATAAGGCTCCCTACCTAAAGCAGAAAATAATTACAATCATTCAACATATCTCAACCTGTAGCTCCTCAGGAAAATGATTATAGAAATATCAACTGTCAGAAATATGATCTAATGAGTCGGCTAAAAAAAAAAAAGAAGATAAAAACAAAGATGCAAAGACTTTCCATCAGCCAAGTAAAAGGAGAGGGAAAATCAGAAACTACACTTACTACATTACTTAGATTCCCTGGAGAGAAACTTAATTTTCATCCAAAAGAAGAAAAAAATTATCTAAACGTGAAATAAGACTAAGCTTCCGCATTTAAAATTTTAAGTGATGTCGTGAGAAATTTTGACTTTTTTTTCTGCAGCTGGAATATTCAAATTTGTTGCTGGCAACAGGGAACGAATGGACGCATTCAGAGATAAAAATTCGTAAAATTGCAATTTCATTCTAACTTCCAATTTTAAATACTCGATAACTTTTGCTGAATTATAATTTTTTTTATAAAAAAAAATTTCGAAACTCCTTCGCCTCTATATTTTAAATCAAAATGTGTTATAAGAAAACTGATGATAGCTAGGTCAATAATAGTTTCAGAAATAATAAATTATGATGTAAGACGTCATCAGAAATGTTCAACATAAAATTAATTCGGATTTCAAAAGAAAGGAAAATAATTATAACTTTAAAACAGCACGCGAGAGAAGTATAAAATAAGCATGTGGATCACTTTTTTTATGCAGCTGGAATACTCAAATTTATTTCTGTCAACAAAGAACAAACGGACGCCTTTAGGGATTCTGAGATAAATATTCGAAAGGTTGCAACTTCATTTTAACTTCCAATTTTAAATACTCGATACCTTTTGCTGAATTATAAAATTTTAAAAAAATAAAACTATTAGAAATTTATTCGTTTTTATAATCTAAATCAAAATCTGTTATAAGAGAACTGGTTGAGAGCTCAATAAAAATATTTTCAAGAGAAACAAATAACTATGTGAGAGAAATGTTTAGTATAAAATTATTCCAAATTGCAAACGAAGGGAAATGATTATAACTTTGAAACAGTACAAGTGCGAAATATGAAATCAGCAAGTTGATTATTAAACTCTAAATGATAGCCTATATTTTAATTTAATAGAGTACATTTCAAGCACAAGAAATCATTATTATCTTCCCTTTCGATAGTCATGTATTCAGTCACAGCATATCTAATCAAAAATAAATAATTAATTGATTTGTTATTTGTATAAACGAAATGAAAAAAAGAAATTATTTTTGCACAAGTAGGATATAATCCATGGAAACAATATAGCATTTTGGTAAACACTTAGCTTCAGATGGGTACTTTTCTATTTAATATATCTGCATATAAAATGTAAATTTTTAATTAAATATGCATATTTAGTTTTTACATTGGATATTTGATATAAATGTTTAAGATGTGTCTTCTAAAATATGAATGCTAAAATAGGAGAAAAACTTAAAATATTTTTTAATTAGCATTAAAAATAAGTCATTATCAGCAGTTCTGCGCAGTAGAATTTTTACAGCGAATAGAAGAAAATCATTTTTATTCTATAATGTATTTTTCAATTAAATAAAAAGTTCTAAAAATAAGGCATCATCAGAATGATTTGCGATCTATGATTATTTTCAATTGGAAATCTTTTGATTTTTAATATTCATTTAAAATTTTTCTATGCTAATTATAAGAAGGGTAAAAATATAAAAATAGCAAAGACTCGGATATTCGTAAATTTTTTCCTTTAAAATATGTTGTATCATGAACGAAAAAAAAGAATCACCATGAATTTATAATAAAGTCTTAAATGCATTTAAAATCACTTGACTGAATATTTCTAACTCCCTCAAAAAATGATAAATGTAGTTTCAAATGTGACGCAAAAACTATAGAATAAGATTGTAAAGTATCTGTAAAAACTCAGAATTTTAATAAATATTATTTAATTTAAGTAATAAATTATCTTAAACTTACAAATTTGGTACAGTATTTTTGCGTTTTTTTAAATGAACTTTGGCGGGAGGGGGGGGGGGAGAGTTTGGAAAAAAAATGAAAGAATGTAGGCATTTAAATACTACTGTATCTATAAGTATAAATTTTGAATTTTTCAATAATTTATATCTTCTCATATTATTTTTAGATGTCAATGCTAAATCTTGAAAAGAAAATAAATATGTATATGTATATACATATTTATTATGACAACGTAGCAACATTTAAAAAACTTTATAAAATAAAATATGTTTAAGAATATCATGCTACATAAGATAGCATTAATAATATTTGAACAATTATGAAAGAATTAGTTCAAATGATGTACTCGAATTTCATTACAAATAATCTTTAATATTAAAAAAATACTGCGTTGCTTTTCATACTTACACTACAAAAGCATATTCTACGAATCTCTCTGAAACACTAGTGATTTTTTATTTCAATGAAAGGGAATATTTTTTCTATACTTCAAATAATTTCCAAGTTTTTAATTAGTAATAATATATCATAAAACATGCTTACCTGTTTGATGGGCTTTTGTCAAAACTTTAGTACATAATTTTTTTGTAATTCACAATTTTTCTCCTGGTTCTTTTTTCAAAGACAGATTCCTCTATTACAAACACAAAATTTTTCGGTTATCGAAACTTTTCAAAAGTTCATTATTCACTGAAGATATCGAAGAATTTTCAAGTTCTTGGAAATGAATATATTTCTTAATTCTCCGTCAAAAGTTTGTTACACACTTCTTAATTCTTCTGCTTCTGAAAATTTCGGAAAAATTAAGTTCTTTCAAAAGAAATTCATCTAACGATTTTATTTTCTGTAAAGAAATAATTGCAATATCACTGGGAAAAAAATGCAGCAAACGATTATTGTTTTTTTAATAAAGTTCTGATATAAAATATCAGCAGCAGACGATAACTGAATTTAAATCAAATTCATATATAAAATATCAACAGCAGATGATAATTGTTTTTTTTTTAAATCAAAATCTGACAAAGAATATCAGCAGCAGACGATAATTGTTTTTAAAATAAAATCTGAAATAAAAAAAATTGAGCTTATTTGAAATTCTGCAATTTGAATTTCACTTCTTCGAAACAACTTCTCTTAAGGCCGGAGTTTTTCTTGCATGACAGTGCACATGTTCACGAACCTCCTTGGATCTCTTTCTGTGTATACATAAGAGCAAAGAGTGTGTGAAAGCCAGTCGTAGCAGAGCATCAATTGGGCTGAGTTGTCATATCCGCTGTGTGGTTCGCGAACAGAGGAAGCGCTTAGTTGGTGGACGTTGCGAGTGACGTCATGCACCTCCCCTGCCGCCACCTTTTTCGAGCTCGGGATTCCTCCTCCTGATCTGCAACGAAGTTTTCGTGGAGACACTCTCGGAGCAGGAGAGTTTTGCGGGTCATTAGTGTGCGGCGCGAGATTTATGTAAATCGTAAAGCTCTCTGGGGGCTGAGGCCGCGACGCAATTAAGGTGTGCAAACAGGTGTTGGAAGTCGGGAGTATTTCGATTTTAATGACGTTGTTTGCGCGAGAGCGGGGACGAAACAAAACGAGTAACAACGTATTTGGGGAGAAAATATGCGATTTCAATTTTCTCCCTAGGGGAGGATAGCAGCATCCAGTATTTTAGATTTAAATAAGTTGCTGGTGGAAGAGGAATCAGTGTAAAAAATAAAATCTGGAATTTGTTTGGATAAACTCATAAGTAGCATTGTAACATTTTCAGGTGAATCATTTTCATGCAGAATAAAAATAATTCCCATGGCATGTCTCTTAAAACTTTTTTAATCGTGAAGAAAAAATTTACATGCTTTTAAATAAATATATAAAATTATTATTTTTGCAGAAATTTCGTTAAGTTATTTTTGTAGTAATTTATTCTTTTCTCTTCAAAAAAATGGGAGTATTTCGACTTTAATGATGATATTTATGTCAAATAGAGGACGAAATAAAAAAATAAGACATTTGTAAATGGATCATTCTTATGAAGAGTTAAAATGATTCCATCGAGATTTTTGTTAAACTTTCTTTAGATAAATGTCCGAAATCTATTTTTGTTGAAATTCCATTAAAAGTTATCTTTAAAGTCATACTTACCTCTTTTTGAAAAAAAGAGTAGTTTTTGCTTGAAATTGAGAATGAAACAAACTAATGTATTTTGAAATAAAATGCATGATTTTTCTGTTACCGACGCATTCAAATGGTACATCTCTGAATTATCTTTATTAGTACCATTTATTGTCTCAAATCTGAATTTAATCCTTGACATAAATTCCCGGGTTCGATTCTTTAAGAAATTGAAAGTCCATAATAAATCGCCAATTGAAACTTTTTGATTTTCTGTAGAATAAATATTCTGATCTGTGAAATGTGCGTATTATTTTTCTCAAATTATCTATAAGAACTGATTTATAGTTTAGGTACTAAATACTAGTCTCTTTTCCATGTCCATGATTCCAGCAAATTATCAAGAATCAAAGTCAAGTTATACTAAATGATTTACATATGTTC
This sequence comes from Argiope bruennichi, assembly GCF_947563725.1. Taxonomy (NCBI): domain Eukaryota; kingdom Metazoa; phylum Arthropoda; class Arachnida; order Araneae; family Araneidae; genus Argiope; species Argiope bruennichi. Next base: position 116,060,782 of record NC_079156.1, read on the forward strand.
CCTTCATTTGTGTATGAACCTTTCTTGTAGGGACAAGTTCCATCATATCATAGTGCCATTAAAAACATAAATATGCGTTCATCTATCTTTTAAATTTCGTTGTATGTTAACTACACTTTTTTTTATCGTTTTCTGAAGTACATAGATATTAAGAAGAATCTTTCGTCTTTTGATTTCAGCAATGGAAGAAAATTACGCGATTGAATATTCGATTAATTATGCAATGCAATTACGCAAAAATTTAACCTTAACCTTCTCAACGATAAACAAATTGAATGTCAATTATGTCATAAAATGTTGAGAAAACCATAAAAGTAATAATTTTGAGTAATAGTAATGGTGACATAATTCATTTTTAACCAAATAAGAACTGAGCTTTTTTTGCTTTCGTCATTAAATTGTATGAAAATAAAAAATATTGTATAAGTTTAAATGGGAATTTTACGATTGCAACATTCTGAATATCTTGTATTCCAGAAAACCTTTTTGAAAAGAAAAGTGTATGTATATATATTATCATCTCTTCAAAAATAAAATTATCTATTAGCAATTAACAAATTTAGCAAAATTTATTATTAAAAAGATTAGTGTCATTAAGATTAGATCAACGGCTTAAATATTAATGAATGCGATTGCTCAAATTCAAAAAGAAAACGATAGTGAACAAACTTAAGCACCGAGAGTAGTTTCCCGAAACTTTCGCATCATCTTTAATTAAGATGTTATCTCTCTTCCTACTCAGGATAAACTTCCTGATAAGCTTCTTCCAGCTCAGGTGTCGTCCTCGTCATCTGACCGTGGTTCAAAATAACGAGGTCCGTCCCAAAATAGCCCTAGTGTTGCTTTACAACGGGACTTTAAAATAATTAAACTAAACCCTCTTCCCACTCTTGGATAAAAGTGCGGACGTCTAGTAAGGCCGTGAACACTCAGTGCGCAGATTTTTATATTCAGAGACTCGTATGTACTTCATAGCATAATAAAACAAAGTGGTATTTATATACTGTTAAATTAATGTCATATGGCGAAAAAATGGTTATGAAGGAGTTTATTAGGGTTCGAATTTTGATGATCACTCGTTGTATGCTGTTATTGCACAACCACCAGAAAATGAAATATGTATGTTAGGTGCTGTTTTCTGAACGATTGAAAATAAAATTTGACAGAGAATTACAACCGCAGTCACAAGATCACATACCATATTTTATTTATTCAATTTATTACATTTTTGAATATCGTCATTACATGCATGCAGAAATATAGACCACATGATTAACCCCTTCCCTCAGACGAATTTGATACAGATCTGTAATTTAGATGTTAAAAAAATTATCAAATTTTATTTATTTATCTCTTTATTTTGTCTAATTTAGTTTAGTTTAGTTATATTAACGTTCCGTTGTAAAGCAACAATAGGGCTATTTTGCGACTGACCTCGTAATTTTGAACCGCTGTCAGATGACGAGGACGATACCTGAACTGGCACTCTCCTCTCCACACCACAACGCACTAGCGGGTCTTTAGTTTGCAGTTATTGTGTTCACTTCTATTTGCACAGCTGGACAGATAGACGTCCTCTGGTTGTATTTCGTCCAAAACTTGAGAAAAATATACAAATTTGATATAAAGATTACATATCAAAGTTTTTATTGAGTTATGGTGTTCATAGATAGAAAAACACAATATCATAAATATGTTTTTGTCCATAGGGAGGTATATGAAATATGAATATTCGTTAAAAGCTTGAGTTTGAATATTTTTACAATTACAAAGCTTTCTTTTTGTATACTTAATGTACAAAAAAGTATAGTAGGTTCAAAATTTTATTGACAAAAGCTCTAAAAAATTAATGTGAATAGCCAAGGTAAAAACCAAAGTTACACCAAATTATTCAAAAAGATGAATCAAATTTAAATTATTCATTTCTAATGAACGAGAAAATATAGAGACACTTGCAATACATGATTGTATAAAAGAGAAATTCAAAGTTTTATTCTGTGCATTTAACATGAGTTTGATTTTATATGCGGCCAACAAAATATCAGAAAAGTAACTGGTCCCTGATTGCTGATTTCAATATTACAACAAAGCTTGATATTGCAGATCTGAAAAAATGCTGTTATTCTGTGCATTTAACATGAGTTTGATTTTATATGCGGCCAACAAAATATCAGAAAAGTAACTGGTCCCTGATTGCTGATTTCAATATTACAACAAAGCTTGATATTGCAGATCTGAAAAAATGCATCGATTTTAAACATGATTATGTATCGAATCATTTCATGCTTAAAAAAATTTTATCGATGTAACAAAAAATGCATCGATAAATAAAATGAATATGCATTGATTCATTTCAGACTTTAAAAAGTTATATCGATGAAATGAAAAGTGCATCGATGAATATGCATCGATTTTAAGCACGGAATTCGAAACTCCTTGATTTCTCTGCTTTTGGATTTTCTATGGTTTGCAAAAGCAATTTAGAAACGTTTAACATTTTCATCTAACAGCGAAGTCTACCAGCGTTTTCCCTCTTTGAATGTGCTATCATCTTCTATGAATTTCTTTTATCAGCTTTAAATATGTTTATGATAAGGAGGCCTTTTGTCGATTTTAATCGAAATGCGTGGACGGGACTCATTCTTCGCATTTTACAGCTCAAATGATGATTCCTGTAACTTCACTATTTTCTCAAAATTAAGCATCATTTTTTTTTACCAAGATTATTATTATTTTGCAAAAAAAAAGAAAAAAAAAAAAAAAGAAAAAAAAAAAAGAAGAAAAAAAAAAGAGCTTTTAAATTTTTTTTTTTTATTTGTCCCTTTCTATTCTCACTCAATAGAAATCAATAATTTAAACCTACACTTTTTTTACGAATAACGCCATATTATCTACGAATATAAAGCAAAAACTGATTTTTTTTTTCAAAATAGAAAAGGAATTATTCTTGAAATTATTTATAGAAATCGGAAAATTTGTAAGGGGAATTGTAGTTTGTAATTTGTTAGAAATCTTTTTTTTAACGGAGACTCTATGTATTATTTACGTATGTTTTTACATATGGATATAAAGTAGTTTAATTCGAATATTAACTTGAAAATAACCAGAATTTAATATTTTTAAAGGGAAATTCAGAGCGCTTCACTTAAACGAAACGAAAAAAAATTTACAAGATTTCGATATTTATTATTACAAAACACACACGTAGATTAAGGTCTTAAAATTATAGTAATCGGATCAAATAAGGTGCTGATGTTTTCGATAAGCTGATTAAAATATTCAGCAAATGTTAAGACTTAAAATTTAAAGAAATCACGTTTGATAATTTTTAACGAAGAATATGGTTTCAGAAAAATAATTATATTAATTAAAGTTTAATCCCTTCCGTGTCGAATTAAAGTTCAAATTCAGGGGAGATTATGGAAAGAATTAGAGGAATGTATATTACAATGAAAGAACGATGTAAGGCCTCTAAAATAATGTGAGTTGTATAACTATCAAAATTTGAAGCTTAAAAATATTTGGATGAGGATTACATTAAAGCCAAGTAATATAAAATATTTAATTGAAAAATTTATCGACCATTAATTTTGGCGAATCGGATGGCACCAGAGGCGAATGGTATGTAATAAAGTATTCTTGAGATAGTAATAAAAAATCCTTTTTTCGGCAAAAACTGATTTGAATTATGAAAATATAAATATACCAATTTTTAAATACGTGCTGTATTAAACTGCTTCATTGCTCGTCTAGTGGAAAATATACTTATCAGCATCCGATAATTTTCTAAGGCTAAGTGACCGAAAGTAAGGAAAATATTGATTGTTCTGAAATAATGATATTCAAAATTTCATGACTCAGTCAGACTTGATCACAAAGAATAGAAATGTTTATTTATTTATTTAAAAGTTGGAATGTCAAGAATAATTTGCAGAATACGATTCTTTAAGACCAAAAAGACTTTATAAAATTTAGACATCATAATTTTTTTCAGAAGAGTATTTTTTGATTGAAGCAAAATATTATTTATGTCATTTAATCCAATAGAAATTTTAAAAAGATACTGAAAAATGATTTTTATCATGTACTGGAAATTTTTATAGAATAATTCTTTGAAATACTGTATAAATTATAAAATATTTTCAATACAATGCTGAACGAAGACTACAATGCTGAACGATTTTCTTCCCTTTACTGATATTTTTATAACATATATTTAATTTAAATTTCTTGAGCAATTATGAAAAGGAGGAAAGTAGAATCAAACAAAATGTTTTCCAAATAGAGTTAAAAGATTAGTGAAACGTAGTTTAGAATCTAAAATCCTGCTTTCTAATTACTGTTAATTTAACACTAGACCTATATGGACCTGTAATGAATTCGTGAAATTAAATGTAAATCTGAAATGATGTATTTTTAGATATGTTAAAATGAATTTGTGTCATTGTGGACCTAAAATGTAGAGTCACTTACTGAAATTGAAACAGGAATTTTAATTAAATTTTGATTTAAATTTACCTTTTTCATTTAGAAGTGACAAATTCTTCTATTGTAGATTTAAAGTTATTAAAACTGGCTAATACATTTATCTACAAATGTGCTTTCTTTTTTATCAATTAAATAAACAATGTTGTAATAAAGCATTTTATGATTTCATTATTATAAATGAGGGCCGGGATAGCTTGGTTGGAAGGGCGTTGGATTCGCGTTCATTGGGTTGCGAGTTCGAACTTTGCCGGCCGAAGACTCTCCGTGTGGCGTCTGGTGCAAATATAAATCTGTCGTTTTCACAAAGTCATCCATGTCGAGATAATACCGCTGGGGGTATTGGTTCAGGGGTGATCGTTCTCTGATTCAGTTTTAAATTACAGTTTGTAGATGAGTTGATGCAATGCCCGAAATAAGTCCGTCCCGTAAAAAGGGTTGTGACGCTCGTGTAGCTAAGTCGTGCTCTTGACCCTAGATGGCGCTACTGAACAAATAAGAGACGCACCCTTGGCTTAAAATCGCTGACTTCTAAAGTCAGTAGGCTTGTCTATGACAAGTGATATTAGAAACAATAACAACGGTGTTATTTGTTAACAGTAAACATTTGGTTTTCTGGAACTAGTACTTGAAACATTTATTAGAAGTATGCTGTAATAAATCTTTTAACAAAACCTTTAACCTAAATTTAGTGCGCAATAAGATTTGATATAAAAAATTCCTACTAAATATTTGAATGCCGTTGAACGATTTTAATTTTTGTTTAATTACGAATTATAGGATTGTGAAAATAGACGAAAATTCGTGAGATCCAGGACAATCAGGTTCGTTGTATAAATAGTGAACAGAATAACGAGAGTTCAAACAAGCTTCCATGGTAAATGCAAACAGAGATTTTGAATATAATGAATAAAATAAATATAAGATTTCTTTTGAAAAAGAATCTAGTATATCGATTTTCTTTCAAACTGTTTGACGATTTAGAAAATATTTTTCATAATCTTATAATTGTAAAAAATTCATAATCAAAGAGATCCAATTACTTTTGAAAATCCTGTAGTTGATATGCAAGATATCTGATTATTTTTTTTGCTAATCTTGTAGTCGATATGGAAGATATCTGATTATTTTGTTGGCAATCTTGTAGTTGCGAGAGATCTGGTAGTTGGTATACAAGAAATCTAATTATTTTGTTGATAATTTTGTAGTTGACATTTTACATGTACAATTTGAGTAATAAAATTTTATTATTTTTAGTTGCACCTAGTTTAATTACCAGCACAAGTAATTCTTTTAGGACCCTTTTTTCTCCAGGCTTATTTGTCATTCATTTAAAATTTTGCCTTTTTTAAGAGCAAAATTAACTGTACGAAGTCTTTGAAATATTCATAATCATCGTGATATCATTATAAAAATTTGAAGATTAATTGAGGAAATTGAGTTGTATGCTATATGCAAAGATTACTTTTCCATAATTCATACATATTTTACATATTAATTATAATTAGATTATAATTCTGGAAATATCAAGGAAAGGTGAAACAATCATATCAATGTTATTTTTTGTACCAACCTAGATTTTGTCTCCTTTATGACATAAGTACGCCGTTAATGCCTTCAGCCAAATCTGAAATTATTTAGATAATAATATACTATAATTAAAAGCTAGTTTTCCATAATACATACATTTTTCTATGCTTTCTAACTAGAATGCTTTTGTAGAAAAACATTCGAAAGACGAGAAGATCATGTCCCTGAATATTTTCCTACCAGCATGGAATCTGTCTCCTTCATAGCATAAGCATGTCATCAGTCAAATCTGAAATTATTTAAATGACAGATGACTGAAAGCAAAACCTAATTTTAGAACAAATTTAGCACAGCGTGAGGCTATTCAAACTAAGAATGACATGATGTTGTCAATAGAGACTATTTTAAATGTGAATAGTTGGCTTAGGTCCTCAGATGATTTAAAAGAGACTGAAAACTTTATTCTTAGGTTTGATAATATATTTCTTCAAATCCCTTCCCAAATCTAGATGTGTTTTATTAGTACATTGAATTATATAATTTTTAACATTTACATCAATAATTTTGTTCAAATTAGAAATTAAGTTAACTGGAAAAGCTAAAATATTTCAGAAAACGTATGCTTTCTTATATGTATTGAACATAGCAATTAAGTCAAATGTATTATTAATTTAAAAGATAAAAACTTGAAAAAGCTAAAGTGCCTCAAGTATTTTTTATTTTATTACATGGATTCGAATCAGTTATTAAGCCAAAGAATATATCTTAACTTAAAAAGCAAAGATTATTTGAACAATCTAAAATAATTCATGTATCCTTTATTCTCTTATATGAATTACAATCATTAATTAAGTCAAAATAATATTTATTTTAAAAACAAAAATCACTTGAAATTTTTAAAAAATCAGTTTATTACTTTTATAGTTTTCAAAAAAGAAGCCCTAGAACGAAAACAAGCGTTTGAATTTAAAGTTGTAATTACAAAGTCTGAAAAAGTATATTTCTGAGAGATATTGTAAAGAATATTCACCGTTGGTCATGAAAGCATACAAAAAATTATTCAAATATATCAAAAATATGCATTAATAACAAATAAATCTGACAGAGGAGAAAAGAAATTCTTTATTCTAAATAATAAACTGAGTGCTGTAGGATTTTCTGCGTCGACATCTAGACTAATAGAAAGAGACGTCTGTGTAGAAAAAAAGTTAGAAGAGTGTTCAGAAAGTTAGAATGGTAACAGCGAAAAAAATCTTCATTTCAAAATTCATTTCAGATTTTTTTAAAACTGGATTTGTTGAAAGGCTTATTTTAGAATTTGAAGAATTTTTGTAATAACGTCATGGTGGCTTGAGTGACACGGAGGACTTGAACACAAGGCTCATAACCTATGGACATAAAAAGTGAATAAAGTAATAGCATAGCAATGAGATTACTTATTAAATGGAATAACGTCTTATTCAGTGGCGAAAGTAAATTTAAAATTTTTGGTTGCGATGGTCGAAGTTGAGGCGAAAGCCTGATTCTGAACCGTTTCCCCAAATCACGATTCCCAAAGTCAAGTTGGATGAGATTCAGTCTCTGCATGGGGGTTGTATATCTGTAAATGGAGTGGGAAATTTAATGTATATACGTATATGAAATATATAGATGTATAAAATAAATAATGAACGAATAGAAAATTCATATATGAAATATACGAATCTGAGGTATATATATGAAATATATGAAATGAAATGTTAGTAAAAAAAATGTTTAATAAAATGTCCAGAAAATTAATTTAGAATCAAATTTTATTTTTTAACAATCTAAGGATACAACTGACATTATGACATTACTTTTACAATTTCAAAATGAATTTGCATACTCCTCCCAACCCAGTCTCCATTTAAACAATATTATTCAAATGTGTTACATGCTTTTAAATAGCAAAGGAACCTGTTCAGCATCAACATATTAGGGAAAAATGACTACTAAAAATTTTGCTGAGTAAAAAAAAGGAGTGAAATAACTATTCAAAGAATACAGAAAATTTAATTCAATGCCTCGTTATTTAAAAATATCTTGAAGGCAAAAAAATTTGTTGCAACAAATTGCTTCCTATTAGTTAGACTGAATGTAAACTAACTTCTGTGCTTAAGAAATTTGTAGCATTGTCATAAAATTTATGTTAATAAAAATATCATCAGTCTTTTGTTCCTGACCATAGTATTTTTATATTGCCCAATGTATTTTTAATTCCTTCTGTCTTTAAGTTTCTACATGGATTTTATATGATATTTTTATATTTTTAATTGTAGAAGGAAAACGATATATGATTAATTTTGTGTATTCTTTTCACCAATAATTTTTTGGTTTTCTCGAATCTCTTAATTAAATGTGTTTGAAAGACAGATTCATTTCTTCCTTTATACATGATTAGTTTCAATATCATTTTCAGCTACGAATAAAAATTTTACACTAATAACCTAAACACCATATATATTGAAATTTATATGGATAAATCGCAATACATTACAGCAAAAAAATGTAACATCGGTTTAGAAAAACCAAACAAATACGTGGACAAAGCAAAACTGTAATGAACTTCAAAACATGAAGTTGCAAACAACAAACAGATAAATATATAAAAATACCGGTGTTTCAGATCGCGGCTACTGAAATGACACTGAATAATCTCGATATGATTTTAAATACTGCGAAACCTGGATTTGCTTCCTTTTTTGAATTGAAAAATATTTCCCAAGTCCGATTATACCATCAAGTGACTTATTTCTTATACTCTTTTTTTATTTAACAATAATCATTAATATGGTGGCTCAAACGTATATCACATATTTCATTTATAAAACATTTTTCAATGTGCGAATTTATTTGATCTTTGTTCACTTATTCACACTGTTGGTCCAATTAGGATATAAAATTAAAAAATCTTAGGGTTAAGCCGAAATTTATTTAGAATTTCATCAAAAATTATGAAATGTATTGTTAATTATGTATTAACTCTATTATGAAACCTCAGAAAACCTTATTCTCGATAGCAGAGGCAAGGATCAAGACATGCCGATTAGAAGATCTCGTTCAACTTCTCATTTAAATTATTCGGAAGAGAATGGTAGATGTTCTATTTAAAACGATTCAATTTGTCGCCGACTGACAGGTGTTCGTGCTACAGTGGTGCAGTCCAGGATGTCAAGTATTTGATATTTGAATGCACCAAGTTTACTCCGGAAAGACGTAAACTCAGGAACTGCCTTCTGAAGAACAATACAGCTTGGCCTCCTCGTTGATCTAACTTTGTACAGTGTAAATCATCTTTCATTTCCTTTTGTACATATATTAACAGTATTTTTCCACGTATGATTTAAACTTTACTCCAGTGTGTTTGTCTACATATATTTGCATATATACTTTTGTATTTGTATTTTGAATATTTTATTTGATCATGCTTCTTTAATTGTTTTATATCATTTACTATATGTTTCTGTTACTATGTGAGCAATTTTGTTTCATTTTGCATTTGTTTGTGTATCTACTTGTTTTGCCCTATTTTTCTTTCTTCTTTTTTTTGCATTTGTGCCTGAGACCTTATATTTGAAATTATTTTATTGTCAATTGGGTACTGACTTACATCTGTAAGCCTTGTGGTATACTTGTTGGCACACAAGGAGTTTATACATAGAGAACAAAAAAAAAAAAAAAAAAAAGGTAGATGTTCATGACAAGCAACAATCGGGCCGATTAGCATGCCAAAATTATGACTTAAGAAGATGAAGCTTAGAATTTCTGTTCCCATATTCTTTCCTTAAAAGAATTTTCAGAGGACATCTAGACTTGGAGATCCAAAAGAATGTTAAGGTTCCTTTTACAACGACATCATTAACGTTCTTCAGAGGAAGTATCCGAGACCTAGCCTATCGATATGACTAATGCCTGAATCTTAATGGTGTTTAAGTCGAAAGTAACAAAATTTGTAGATAAGTTTCGTAATAAAATCATTTGGTACTCTTTCTTGTCTTTATTTTATAGCCCTTCAGACTTTAGGAAGAAACAACCCTTGTACGTTAATTAAAATTGAATTAATCCCTTTTAACCACAAAATATCTAATTATTAGTTTTTCAAAGTTCTACCTTTTTGGGACTATAGCTTGTTTACTTTTTTAGATTTTGCTTTACTGTTTTGTCTTTTTGATTTCATATCTTATATAAAACGTAGATATATTGCATTAATCTCTTTCCTACTTGCACACGATTTCATGAGAGACGAAAGGATTTTCCTTATGTTTTTTTCAAAGAAAAAAACACTCTATGAAAAGAACTCCCAATGGTTTATTTCTTTGCCATTTCCAGCATCATAAATGCCACATATTTCTTGTTGTTTGATACATGATACCGGTTCAACGACACTAAAACTGTTGTAAATCATCCTCTTCCTATTGACAGATCGGCGCTCGCTCTATTCATCTTTCCTGTTTGGCCAAAGCATTGTTTTCTCTAAAGGTCATCAATAGCAAATTTATAAGAAATTACTAGATATTGTTTTTTTTTCTTAGACATACCTTTACTTTATTTCCACTACACAAAAGTCCTTTTAAATTGAATATCAGTTTATCAATAAACAACCAGCTAATTTATGGGGTAAATCTGAAGTATTTTGTATCTGATAATTTCCTTAATTAGGATAGCTAAATGAATGATGAAGATTTATTGATCGATTAAATTATCTTCAAAATTTTGAATTCAGATATAGTGACGCAATGATTAGAAGCAAGGGAGTATTTATCGTGGAATGAAAGTTTTAAGGGGGCGCCATGGTGACAAAATATTAATTTTTATGTCACTTTTACAGGCAATATATCATAAGGGGGCAAAAATTAATGCAATATCTTGTACTCTACTTACCTCTGTTTGTGCTATACATCACTAACAGTTCTTTACACCGCTGTTTAAATACAGCTGTTAGGAATAGACATCAAATAGTTTTATAATCGTGTATTGAAGCAACATTGAGTTTCGTGCTGGGTAGGTAGTCAGTGTTGAGTTTATGGATTGGCAGTCGAACGCTGCTCCAGTCAGTCGACAGTAGAGAATAACAGATGTTTGAATGGCGTGAATAGTTGTGTGACCTCTCTTCCTGTGGAGCTCACTGAGCATTTTATACTGTTACAGTTGTTCATCATTCATTCTGTACTGCTGTGTAACTTGTGTACTGCTGTTTATTGTATCTGTTCGTAAATGCACTTAGGTTGTGTTCTGTTGTCTGTGTGTTCGTTTCCTCGTGGTGAATAAACGCTATTCTTTGTTATTGAACTTTTTATACTGTTTCACCGAACACCCACTATTCCGAACCCGTTGATTGTTATTGGTTTTGAGGAATTTGCGAAATTTTCCAGAGCATCTTTCCGTGATTTTAGTATCTATCTATGTTCAAAGAAGAAAAAATGTTTAAATAGCATATTTTTACGAAATCTGTAAATTGAATTTGCTGTGGCGTTTTGGTGACAAATTTTTCTATATGATACTGTTTTTTTACAGGAAATTTAGGAAAGTCTTAGAGCCTTGCTGAAATCGTCTATCAGTCAGTTGCTGTTATACTTGCCTTGTGTAAGTGTGACACGTAATCATCGGTTCTTAATCAAGACTAAACCTCAGAACTTCGTCGGGAACCAAAGTCGATATGCGAAATAGCATTTTGAATTTTAACAGAATTCTCAAAATGAACTGTAAAAGTCTATTAAAGTCTGGATTTTTTTTTTTTGCTTTTTTGAACTGTAAGTATTTATGAATGGCAATGGTACATGAATTTCTGCGAGTGTAATTTTAATTAAAATCATTCAATCCGCAAATTCGTCAGAATATAACAATATTTATTCTCTTCACTTCACGATAATATTAAATGCTCATAAATGTGTAAATACACAATATAGTTTTTTTAAACAAGTTTTTTTTTTCATTAAAATTTAAATCGAAAAATGATCATCATACGCTAAAAATAAATCAACTTTAATCCGGAAGATTTTTATTTCTTTTCATTTTTTGTTTTAATATGCTTTCTTTTGGCATTTATTTTCCTAAAATGCTTAAAACTTTACTTAAAGATCTCTGTAGAAAGCTGTTCTATTTTGAGAGTAACAATAAAATCATTTAATAAAAACTCTTATAGAATAAAATAATAAAAATTATTAAAACTAATAATTCTAATAAAAAAATATAATGTTTTATATTAATATTATACATTATATGATAGCTTAATATATCCATTAATATTCTATTAAGAGGCAATTACACATCATTCAAATTATCTTCATTAAAAAGAACGATATCTTTTAAAACTTGAAATCAGCATTCTCATAAAAATAATGTAAAATGTAAGTTTTTAACCCTTGAGTATTTCAGTACTTTTAAAATTGATTTCATCTGTCAGTATTAATGAATAATTTATTCTTTTAAGCGATATTGAAATATTTAAATAGAGTCGTTAAAAGAAAATAATACTATCGAAAGTAACCAGCTTTCTGGCCATGACATTTGCCGTCAAGGTTCCATTCTCTTTAGGATATTCTCAATTAATTTTAACGAAGAATAATGCCCTCTGTTACTCATTCAATCATATTTGTTTATCTTCCATGTGCTTCAATTTTACTGATATTTTTCTGCTTAACTTTACATTTAGAAAAAGTCTATGCAAAATAAATGTGTGAAAATTTGTCCTTCGTTTCTTCTGTTGAAAAAAAAATTCCTTAAAATTAACATTGATAGCAATTTTAAAAGCCGATATAATGAATGACACAAAAATGATAAGTTTTTTGGGACTTTCATATTGATTGACTTATTTTAAATTTGTTAGGATAAAAAGTTTTTTCATTAATTTTTCGTTACCTTTCATTATGTGCTAGAATTCTGATATAAACTTTCTTGTTTTTACTAAAAATGCACTATTTTAGTGTTTTCAGAAATTCACAATTAATTAACCCTTCAATGCATCGTGTAGCAGTTTGGTTTCAAATTTTTATTTCCATTTATATGCTTCCACATGACTGTTTTAAAAGGCAACAATGAGGGTTTGGAAATCCCTTTTTAAATACGTTTTGATAAACATTTGCAGAAAACACCGATATTTGGCAAGAACAAAATTAGAATTAGAATTAGATTTAAACTGGAGGCAGAAAAACACCAAGATGGCTGTTGTATAAATAATTCTACCATTAAAAATGCTATTATAATGTTTTATTTTCATTGTAAAAAATATATTGGTAAAAAGGGATTATTATTTTTATTGCAGAATTGTTATAATGCGATTTGTGTCATTGGGATATTGTTTAATTCATAATATAGACAATTGACACATTTTAATTGTTTTTGTTAAAATTTCACCGAAAAAAATCTAAAATTTTTTAAATAATTTTCCTGAATTATATGCAACTATTTCAAACGCATGAATTTTTTATAAAAAAAATATAAAATCATGAATTTTTCAGATAATTAATCAATTATTTAATTTAATTTAAATTTGAGTACTACGCATTATACTCATTTGGTTAGAAAAACCAGAAAAAGTGCATTTATTTAAAAATCATAAATTTGATTAAAGCTGGAAATAACTAAAATAAAGAAATTTCTACTTTTTAGTTATCTTAAAAGATTGTTTTTACTTTTTTGCATTCGAAATATAAAAAGAATACATATTTTAATAATCAAAATACTCAACCTCAAGATTTTGTTTAAGAATTACTTTTTAGATAAATGAAATTTAGTACAAGGTTCTCTAGTCAAGATTGCAGATGCATCGAATTTTGATTTCATCTCATCAAAAAGAAGATATGCAAAATGCATATTTTATTAATAATTTACAATTTTAATCAATTTCAAACAAGCCCTCAAAGTTTTTACTTAAAATTGATGAATAATAAATAAGTGAAATTTTTTTTCTGTTCTTGAAATGCTTTCACTTAATATTTCTAATGAATAACTAAAAAGATCCTCGCAGGGCTTAAAACCTCTATTAAAAAATAATAATAATTCGTTTAAAAAAAACTTAAAACTATTAAATAAGTAAAAAATGTGAATATTATATAATAATAATAAAGAATAACAATCTCGGTGAAAGCTCTAAATATTGTTTCATTATTTCATGTCAACCTCATACATGTAAAACCATAACTAATTTTTAGGTCATGGAACTGATAAAAAAAATGAATTCGGATATAATATTTCCAATCAACCTTTATTACAAAGGGCAAAATATAATTTCTACAAGTTTATGTATCAATAAATGAGAATTAAAAATCAAATAAATAAAAGAAAAGAAAAATAATATTGATATTACAACTATTTTCAAAAGTGCTGATCATACAAGCAAAATGCAATGTAATCCTGGAAGTAAGTCTTTTACCTATAAACCTAAGGCATTTCTGTGAATACTATAATTGATTATTGTAGGGCACAAAGCATACCAACCTTATTTTTGCAACTCCTGCAAAGAAAGAAATAAAGGTGTGCTATGTTTATTAAGTCGATAAAATTATGAAAAAAGTACATCATGGAAGAATGCTAGAAAATAATTTTAGCATGCATTTTTTTAAAGATAAAAAAAGTACAAAATGCCTAAATCGAATCATATTGAAAGTAAGTTTAACTCTTTCGTGGCCTAGGATTACTTGTTATTGTTTCTTATGGCACTTGCCAAGAACAAGTCCGGTGTTACTAAGACAGCGATTTTAAACCGGTGGGGGAGCGTCTCTTGTTTTTATAATAGCGCCAACTAGGGCCAAGAGTACGACTTTGCTACTCACGCATCACTCGTTCGCTTGCACAACCCCTTTATACAGGAGGGCACATTCACACATCTCACACGTAGAACAACCATGCCCAAACCGGAACACGAACCCAGGGCACGCAGATCACGGGGAAGACGCGCTACCCCTATGCCAGAACGCCGGCTAAAAGCTTACTATCTACTTATATGTTCATACGAAATACACTTGAAGGGAAGCGCAAATCAAACTATAATATATTGCCCGCGCTATTGTACCATTAAGAAAATCAATTCCCACTAATTACAAATAAGTGAATCAGTGTTTCTAACTAAGGAAGGTGTTGCTACTATAAAGTGAATGGGCAATAAGGGTGTTACTTTGTTGAATACTGAACATAATCCAACGATTAATGACATCTGTAAAGAGGACAAAAAAGAATGGTACTAAAACAGATATATCTAGCCCAAAGTATCTGTCAATGTAGGGGGGGGATAATTTTGATAAAAAAAAATAAGGGAGAAGATACTTCATAAGAATAAGAACTGTAAAATGGTGGCACCGTATTTTTTTTCTTCCTTTTTTTTTTACCTTTGCATCGCAAGTAGCTTTATACTGTGGCAAGTGAACAAAAGAAACAGAAGTTTAGGCCATTTAACACTCATAATAACATTAGTTCGTCAACTAATAGATGGTTATTCCTCAAGATAAATCTAAGGCCTCCTTACTTACTTACAATCAAAAATGTGTGAAGTTTCCTGATGATGAATGCTTTGCCAGTATGGAGAAGCATACTCCGAATTTGGTTTCCAACTATAGACGATGTAGAAAATGTAACACAAAATCCCAAGAAAAGAAGACCCGCTAACTGTGAGTAGAATGAAATGTACACTTGTACACTGCAACATTCTTCCCATCTTTCTGTGGCAAATAATCGCAATTAAATTGAATTTTCTTCATGACCGTAAATGGTTTCATACTTCCCATCCCTAGAATTTAAATATAAACATAAAATTTGGTAAAATAAAATATATTTCTTTAAATACTATTATTTAATTCTTAATGAAACACAAAACATGGAAGAAATTCAAAAGAGAAATAAATGGCCCACTAAAGGGTTAATAAGTCGAATCAATTTATATGCCAAATGCGTGGTGGCAATAATAAAAGTATAGGTGTCTAGAGGTTAGATGCATAATAACTCAATAAGATTTCGTATATAGATTTTATTCGGATCATTTAGAAAGTAATAATAATAAATTACACTTTTGGCGCCAAGGGCGAAAACTGCAAAGAAGGCTAATTTTGTGCGGTAAAATGGGGAAGAAAAACGACAAAGCGTAATGTTTTACAAGAATGATTATATTTTTCAACTTATACATATGTTATATTTAATAATAAATGTGGCCTTTAAAAAAGTGTTATTGTAAACTGATCTTCACTGATAAATAAGCTGTGGAATATGTTTAGTCTAAATTGTTGCTCATTTGTCTTCCACGTTCTTATTTTTGGTTGTTCAAACATAAGAAATATCTTGTAAACTCTGCAAATGTGAATAATTCATCAGAGTTAATAGACCGTATAGCAGTGCACACCAGACAGATCGATATGACATAAAGCATTCTTCAATCAATAGTACCATTTTCAGAACGACCTTGCTATAACACATGCAAGGAAACATACTCAGCATATTTCATTAAATAAATTGTGAAATAAAAAGTCTACGTTGTAAAAAAAGCTAAATTCTGAATATTAGTGTGATTATAACAATAAAAATTTAGTTAAGTGTAGAAAAAAAATGTAATCGCTGAACCAGAGAGATATGTCTCCTCAAAACTTTCTCGCATACTCTCTAACAAATTTGTCATGACACTTGGCAAATTAATTATGAATTTACATGGCACTGGAATACAATAGTTACGATATATTAACTTTTGGAGTAAATTTAGCATTTTTGCGGAATATTTGGCCTCATTTTTGGCGAGTTAACTGGATTGGTCTCAAAATTTGACAGGTACCTACACTAGAGCTGTTAAATCTATATACCTAATCTTATATATCTAGCTCTCTTCCTTTTGTAGTTATCATGTTAGTTAATATAGTCGAATAGCTGGACAGATGGACTTCATGTGAATAGATTTCACTCAAAATTTGGTAGAAATCTACCAAATTTGGTGTAAAGGCCATATACAAATTTCAACCGTCTTGCTTAAATCATTTTTTTTAGTTATCTTTGTCAAGGACAGGCAAACGGACAGTTTCCAAAAATGTGTTTTTTAAACCCAGGAAGATCTAAAACATGAATATTCGTCACATTTTCTTGTTCAAATTTTTTGACGATTACTATACTTTCTGTATATTACGCTTACAAGAAAGTTAAATGCCTTCCTGTGTTGTTAGGTATCGATAAAAAAACCTTTTTCATAATTTTCACGCATATTTAATAGCATAAATCATATAGCAACTTAAATAAGCACACTAAAAGGCTTCTTTATTCCAAATGGCAAATTCAGTGGGACCTTGAAACTAACAATAAACTACATGCTATTAAACCTCATGTACAACCGTGGTCTTGATTACCGAAATACAGACACAGTGTTAACCCGTTTACGTATTGGACATACGAGATTCACCCATCTCCATTTTTTGCTAGGTGAATAACCACCTCTATGTTCCTAGAGTGTCAAATGTCTGTCCAACATATAATGTCAGAATGTCCAAATTTCAATGCTCAACGTTTGCACTTCTTTCAAAATACGAACATTCCATTACCTTTCTTACTTGGTAAGACACCACATGTTCAAATGTGTGCATTTTTGAAATCAATAGGTTTTTATCCAGATATTTAAGTTTTCTTCATCTTTCTCAAAAGTTTTCACATTGTTTTTACAGCTGAAATTTTATATTTTAATCCTGAAAAATACAGTTTGGTGCAGCATAGCCAACATCATGGCTCTTGTGCCAATAAAATCCAGAAAATCCAAATCCAAATAGCATAAATCAACTTTTTTTTTCTAACAACCGCTTTTGTTTCTGATATCGAAAATGTAAAATGTTATCATCATTATTTTTATTATTATTTCCGTTATAAGTCGATTATTCACTGTCTAAATAATAAACATACGAAATAGTGTTTCGTTTGCTCTTATTTATTCGTTGTAACAGAATTCAAAACATCTAAACAATAACTATGACCACTTTATAAAACTCCATCTACCATGTAACGTTAGATTGTTTGTTGTATAATGCTGTACTAATACATTAAGTAGTTTATAAAGAATTCTTTAAAAACTAGCAAATAAACTTTATTCTAAATTCACCACACAACGAGACACAAAGAAAAAAATGTCTCTCACATAACTAAGATCCAAACGAGAATTGTTTAAAAATGGTTAAATTCACACAAACACTGGATTCTCGGGCATGAAAAACGTGAGAAATAAAGTTACAAGTATCACAGTCACGTTATACCTTTAACTTCTTGCAAAGACGCGAATTTGAAAATTAAAATGGCAGGCACTTTAGACCTATATTGCATAACCATGAAACTTTTATATTCTAGTCCTGGAAAAACCTAATGTTGGATTTAAAAATACTTCTACCCTTAACATCTGTTCATTTAAAAGAGTTTTATATAATATGCATTTCAATAAAATGGTGAAACCTAATGCACTTCATTTTTTCATTTTTTTTAAATAAGCTTTCTACTTTTGGCATTTTTATAGAAAAATTTACGTTATCCCCAACGAATAATGGTAAATATTTAACAATATATTTTATTACTAGCTTTAGTGATGTTAAAAACTTGGAATTCAATCCGTTAAACTGAATAATTTATCAAGTTAAAAAAAAAAAAACGTGTAGTTTTTTTTCTAGTCCTTGATTAATCAAAAAAAGATGGTTGAATTTGCTCCTTCTTCCTTAAAAGATAATAATTTTTTTTAATAACAGTCATTTTTTTCTTCTGAATCATAGGAAAGCTTTAAAAATAAATTATAATGAAAAATATTTAATATCTTTGCATTATTGGATACAATATGCAATTGATTATCAGAATGAATGAATAAATAATTAAAGTAATAACATATGAATAAATAACTAAATTCGTTGTAAATTTTTAACCAAGATTGAACAAAAAAAAAAAAAAAAAAAAAAAAAAAATGTTAATTGAAAAGACAAACTCTTCTTTTTCAAACTCAAAACCGTAAAATTAATCGTACAATTTTTTGTTTAATGAATCAAATAAAAAAAAATATTTGTAATAGAAATTTTTGTACAATTTTCATTTTGTTTATCGATTTCATGATTTCAAAGACATCAGATAAATTGAAATATTTCTTATTGCATAGACGATTTAATAAGAATTTATTTGGGAAAAAGTTACATTGTTTTTAAATCGATTCCTGTCATGTAATAATCAACTAATAATATTCTTTATTTAAGAAGGAGCAAAAATAAAATAATAATTTTTATATTCGTCTAAATAAATTAAAATATATCAAGATTTTGTTAGAGCAAATATGCTATAATAATTTTAAATAAATGAAGGCGTCAGAGCGAAATCCTTAACAACTATGCATTTCATTCAAAGATACTTTATATTCCATTTCCTAAATCTACAAAAAAAATCTCTGTCAGAAGCGACGAGGCACGTCAACACAGAACGACACAAGAGTGAAAAGAGAAAAGAGAGAGTGAAAAATTTATCCCCATCATTATATATTGTTAGATTCTTTTAGGGATTTCTTTACACGTGCCGATTTAGGTAAGGGAATTATAGGGATCTTTTAAAAGAATGAGTTTAGATCAACAAATTTTTATCCCTTCACTCGGAGTGTGCGAATTTGCTGATTTCAACAATATTACAGAGCTTCTGTTGTATTAATTAAATAAAAAAAAAGGTAAAATTGGATCAGGAAATAAGAGAACATTTTAGAATGAAGTAGTTAATATGGGTAAAATTAAGATAAAAATAAGGAAAACAATTAGGATTTACTTTAAATTTTTATATATATGTAATTTATATATATATATGTATATTTTATATATATGATGAAATATGTAATACAAAAAATAACAAATATATTATAATATACATAAAACATGAGGTATATTTGTGGGTTTTCGAGAAAGAAACATATTTCTTATAAAAATTTTAACCAGTTTCTCTTATGAAACATTAGTAATGTATGTGTTCATTTTTTATCACAATGCACTGCTTGAATTTATTCTTGATTTGGTCATCCAGATGAATGTGTGGTAAATTCTGCCGGATATGGCTTACAAAGTGATAATGGCTGTATGTCTTCTGTGAAGCAGTCGTGGATTACGCGCCTCCATTCATCCTCAAAATGCATACCGAAACTGTTTGAATGGCTTTTAATTATGGCAACCAATCCTATATATACATCCTTTCAACTTGAAATAGAACTTATGTTTAGATCGAGCTATTTGAGTCAGATAGTTAATTAATGCCTAAATTGTTCACATATCTCATGCAAACAATTTAGATAGAAAACTTTTTTTATGCTCAAACCGATTATGATGATGGACTCTGGAAAATCTGCAGAAGAAGTATAAAAATCAATAATCCTGGAAATGTTAAGAAAACCCATTCTAGCACTAAAGTCATGATACAGATTGATAATCCAGAAAAAATGCTATCAAACTGAACAATTGAAAAAATAATCTTTACATTTAATTAAAAAAAATGCCCACGAGATTATTCTGAAAATATGCAATCATCTTCTGTATTTACACTGAAACAAATTCAATTAGAACTTCTCTTATTACAATGTCTTAATAATATTTTATAATTAATGTTGTGTATTGTTACCTCTTGGGAAAAATATATTCATCTTTTTTTTTTCATTCAATATACATAGAAGTGCGGCATTCTTTTTTTAAAAAAGCATTTAAGAATTCATAAGACATTATACATTGCAAATGCGAAAGATATCACAATTTCGAAAATATCATTTTTTTTAGCAGAATAGTAAATAACAGAGCAATTGCAAAAGTTACGGTGTTTAGAACATTGAGAAAACAATAATCAACTGCGCAATTGAAAACAATTCATATGAATGAAAAATACCAAGAGAGAAAGATATAATGAACCACTGAAAACTTGATTAATTTGCAGAAAATGCAACGCTCTGACGTGCGTTCCTAGGAAATTATTATTTTATTTTCCTTGTTTTGATTATTGCCTAGTGTCATACACTTTTAACGAAGCAGCTGCAGGTTTATGTTATGTATTCGAAGAAAAATACTAATAAATATTTTCCAAATGTTACTTTCAAAACGTTTATTGGCCATAAGGAAAAGAATTATTTTTCTATTTCTTAGAGTGAACAAAGATTTAATGTCATTCAAAAGTACTCATTTGTGTAGAATATGTCCTTTTAGAACTCATTATACGTTTAAAATAATTAAATATTGGATTATTCATGACTGAAAAGAAACCGTTAGTAAAATTTATTTTCAATTATAATCCGAAAAATAATAATGTTTCTTGAAATCATTACAATATATATATGCCCATTGATTTGCAAATATATGTCCTTTGTTTGAAAGAGTATTCTTTATGTTTTTAAAAAAAATGTTCTTTCATTATTGAAACTTTTTTGTATCTGAGTGAATACACATCCCTATTTAATAAACATGTGCAAAATTCGAAATTCAAGAAGTTGCTGTCATGAAATTTAATTAACTTTTAATTTTATTGGCATCGTGATCCTTGAGAATGTCCAAATGCCTTTAGTTAACTTTATTTGTTTCATGCATGTAAAAATGGATATTATAAATAAATTTTCAATATTTCCTTATGAACAATAAATATGAGATTTAATAATGATATGTACACTCTGTGTAAATAAAACATTTTTATAATATTACTGTATTAAATATTTAACTATCAGACTCAGTTTTATTTAGCTTAATTAGGAATTTCAGTTTCGAATAAGTGCTTAACTATGCCCTATCACCAGAACTTGGTCTATCTATATTTGCTTGGATAACATATATAATTAAAATCATTGGCTTCTATGTAGTTAAGCTAATTCCTCATCTCTGGCTCTGAACGAGAAAGGTGCATGGAAAGGTTATCTGATATGTCGAGCAGAAGATACTCGCTATCTTCGTATCTAGTGATGCGTGGTTTATGAGATGTGGTGGTAACATCATAAGCCAGATAACAACTTCCGGAGAAGAGTGTACACTTTTGTCTAGTGGCTTTGTTACTCGGCTATGAACCCTAACGTTGCGAGTTCGAACCTCAAACTTGCACAGAGATAACAATCATATTGCACTAAATTTGAGCTGTTACAAGAACAATGAATTATATGCTGTAAGACAGCGTTTCTCAACCTTTCAGTATTCGTGGCCCAGTTTTCAATCATAACTTTCATCGCCCCCCCTTACAATAAAATATATACAACAATAATGTATATCGAGTATTTTGGATTCTGTTTTTAAATTATTTTTTATTAACTGCCAAGACAAGAGTAAAAGCGAGCCAACGTTGGCGAGAAACCACATCTTGCATTTTGGACAAGCGGAAAGTGAACAGATGAAGCGAATGAAAGTGGAGAAAATTTAAATATTATATTTGAAATGAAAGCCAAATAGGGAGGTAACGTTAAAAGAATATGAAAGTAGAATAATTCATCAATGAAAGTTAACTTAGACGGGGTGAGCTAAATTTAGAAACGGGGAATACATTTTTTAGAATAATAAAAGAAAAAAAAACAGAAGCATGACAAAACGAAAGTGAAAAAAATAGGAATGTTTGTGCAAGGGAATCCACACGACCGAGGCCGTCTCGAGCATGCGAGGAGTAAATGTTTTCTCATAAGAAGAAGTAAAATGTTCGATAACGCAAGTTTCAATTCCAGCCAGTCTCAATCGAGACGATCCTTTTATCGCTATCAAATCAATTGTGAATTTGTTTGTTATATATGTTTTCGTGTTAATTGCAATTCACCATATAAAATATTCACGGCAGCAGATTTATGCAGACTCATGAATAAATTTTTAAGCGGAAGTAAGCAAGCATTAGACGATAGTCAAGCATCAACAAGTACACAGACGAGCGTGGTTCCGAAAATAAAATCAAGAAAATATTGTCAAGAATACTTAAATTTTGGGTTTACCAGTACTGAAGTAAATGAAGAAAAAATTACCCTGTGTATCATTTGCTCAAAATTGTTGGCCGCAGACTGCATGAAACCTAATAAACTTAAACGACATTCGGAAACGCTTCATAGCGAGTACGTCTACAAACCCAGAGAATTCTTCGAATTAAAATCTTATAACAAGAAATAACAATCATAACAATTTCCGTTACAAATTGCTTTCAATACAGCTTGACGAAGCAACAGATAGTAATAAAGATGCTCATTTAATAGCTATTTTCGAATTTGTGGTAACATGTCAGTAGTAGAACTACTTTTCTGCAAACCAATAGAACTCAAAACATCAGCACTCACATTATTTGCTATTTTAAATGATTTTATGAACGAGGCAAACATAGAATGGAAAAATTGCTTCGGAATATGCACCGATGGTGCTCGTTTAATGTCCGAAAGATTTTCAAGATATACAAGCACTTTTAAAACAAAAGTCTCCTCAGTGCACACATTGCATGATCCACAGAGAAGCTTTGGCTTCGAAAGAAATGAGTCCTGGTTTGAATATTTTGTTAAATACGGTTGTAACCGTAGTAAATTATATAAAAATGAGACCCCTGAAATCGAGAATCTTTTCCGCACTTTATGACGACATGGGTTCAGTACGTTCAGCGTTACTATTTTATTGCAAGGCAAGAGGGTCATCACGTGAGAAATTTTTGCAACGTGTTTATGAATTAAGAGAAGAAATCACCATTTCCTAGAAGAAGAAAACAGACAGGAGGCCGAGAATTTTCGCGATAGTTTATTTGTGATGAAATTGAGGTACTTGGTCGACATATTCTGGCTATTTCTAATATTAAGCCTTCCTTCGAAAAACGTTGCTCTGCAAGACAGGCCAAAGGAAGTCACTAATAATCATTAAATTTGTTTTTAATTTAGTATGTTTTGATTAAGTAAGTTGTTTTACTTCAATAAGTTATTAAATATGTCGAAATAAATTTGGTTTTCTATGTGTATGTGTGCTTTTCTTTCAGTCATAATATTTTCTCTTTTAAATAATATTTTCTCTTGGATATTCTCGCGCGCCCCACAGGTTGAGAATCGCTGCTGTAAGAAATTGTCAGATACCCTCGCAGCACACGAATATTGTAATAATATTGTGTAACATTGATCAGTATTCGCAATATTGTTCAATATCATATAATATCTCACAATATTGTACACTATTGTGCAACAGGCTGTGCTACCTGGGTATGATATATTGCGTTATACTTGAAATTTTTATGTCATGTATTTCTATCTGCTAAAAATATAGGCACTCTTTGTTTTTACTTTCATTATTTTTAGCCAATCGAAATACTATATTGATTAACGGATCATCTCCGTAGCAGCCATGAAAATGGTTTCAAATTTTTTAAATTGTAAGATTCAATACTTCACAACTTGGTAAATTTAAGACGCAGAAGAATGGAAACTTAATTTATATATATATATATATATATTGTTAATTGTGTCAAACATATTTTATTAAATATCGATAATAGATGGTTGATTCGGCTTTTTTTTTTTTTTTTTTTTTTTTTTTTTTTTTTTTTTTTTTGCTCAAGTGCCATACTTGGCTATGCTACACCAAGCAAATGGTAAAATCATAGTGCAAACTATAATAACATATAAAATCAAAAAATATCAGCATAAAAATACAAAAATTATAAAGATTCAAGTATGTACAAAGTTAATAAATTTAAATGAAACAGTTGTGTGGGAAAAGCGTTACAATGATGCGATGTAAAAGTTAAACATGAACATAAGTTAAATGTATTAAATATAAGTATAAAAGTGAAGGGTTTTTAAAAATTTTAAAATGTTTGAATTTAATTTATCACCAACCAGATCTTGTAAAGTTAATGAAGATAACTTAAATGATGTAAACGAGAGGCATTAAAAGATGAGCATTCGATTAAGATATTATTTATGGTAAAATCCACCTGACATGTGGGGCACTTAGGTATCGCCTCGCCAAAAATAAGATGTTTATGCATGTAGCGAGTATGCCCTATACAGAGGCGTGTCAATTTGTCATCAACCTCTCGTATAGGGAGAACAGGCCACAAACCAATTGTGGGTTTTATAGAATGCAATTTGTTGTGGATCTGCAGATCCCATAATCCCTGCCAAGTAGTAGAAAGTCGGCATACAAGTGATCTTTTAGTGTCACAAAATGGGAGTGACTGTGACAAAAATGTCGATGCAGATTTAGCTTGAAAATCCACTTTCCCGCATGACTCGGTACCCAGCAGAAAAGAATATTAAAGCTCCTGTTTTGTAGTAGCTGCTAGTTATTGCGCATGGATGCATCTGGTATCGATAATCTGACTATCGACTGGATATCAATCAATAATAGAATCGAAGAAGTGTACAAAAATGTATACTTTATATTTTTATATCAATACATTTAATAACAAATAACATAAAATTTAGTTGATGGTTATTTGCCTCACTAAAGCATTTTTCCAATTGAAAGTTCATGCTTACTTCTAATTATTCAGAAATCAGCTATTGAGTTACGATCGGACTAGATACCCTAAATATTACTTTTCTGCAATAAACTTACGATTTTAGTTCAAAGTATCAACCTTTTAGAATCAAAAAGTAAATATCCGTTTTTATTACATTTGTATTTTTTTTTCCATTAAATGTTTTTTCTTAAATAATCTGACTATCGATAATCTGACTATCGAGAGCGACTGTATATCAATCGATAATAGAATCGAAGAAGTGTACAAAAATGTATACTTCATATTTTTATATCAATACATTTAATAACAAATAACATAAAATATAGGTGTTGTTTATTTGCGTCACTAAATCATTTTTCCAATTGAAAGTTCACGCTTACTTCTAATTATTCAGGAATCAGCTACTGAGTTACGATCAGACTGGATACCCTAAATATTACTTTTTTGCAATGAACTTCCGATTTTAGTTCAAAGTATCAACCTTTTAGAATCAAAAGGTAAATAACCGTTTTTATTATATTTTTATCGTTTTTCCATTAAATGTTTATTCTTAAATAATGAAATGAATTTGTGTTTCCGTGCTAGTATTTGCCTATTTTAGTTATTTACCTATTAATGTATAAGGAAAATTTTGAAAGACTCAAATAAATTTTGTAACATTTATAAAAGCTTTGTGATGAAAAAGAAACAGTATGAACTCATTGTTATTATTATTATTTTGCTAATTTTTGTACAATATGAGACGATATATTGTGGGCATGTAATTTGTAGTATTGGAGCTACAAACTTATGGAGTTAGCTTAGCTTAGCTTAGTTTAGTTTAGTTAGTTACATTAACGTCCCGTTTTAAAGCAACACTAGGGCTATTTCAGGAGGGACTCCGTAATTTTTAACCGCGGTCAGATGACGATGACGACACCTGAGATAGCCTCCCCCTCTCCACACCACACCAGCGGGAGGACGTTTGGCCCGGACAGCGTAACGTGTACCAGACCCGCTTACATGAAGGTTCTTTTGTGGAATCGGGTCTCGAAACTGAAACTCTCCGGTTCCGAAGCCGAGACCTTACCACCAGGCCACCGCGGCCCGTAAACTTGTGGAAGTGCTTAATTTGAAAGGTGAAAGTATTTATTTTTCTTTGTCTTGGAGCGGTTTTCTGGGACTCAAGGATTCTTGGGAATATAACATATGAATGAAAACTCTGTACTATTTCAAGCAAGAAATATGCATTAGTACCACTCATTCTTTCTGACCCTTTATCCATTTTGTCAAATCCTTTTTGGTGGGAGCTTAAAATTTCACAGTTGTCTATAGTATAGTTGTTAAATCGGTGTGCCGAATTTTATCCATCTAGGTTTCTTCATTTTGTAGTTATTACGTTAACATATTCGAACAACCGGATATACAGACTTCCTTTGAACGGATTTTACTCAAAATTGAACAGAAATCTACAAATTTAGTGTAAAGACAGTACACCAATTTTCATTCGTCTAGTTCAAAGTGTTTTTATCGTCGTCAAAAACAAACAGACGGACATTTTCCAAAAATGTGTTTTTCGAACTCTAACAGAAAGTCTAAAAAGTGGAGATTTCTCAAAATTATGAGTTCGAATGCTTTGATATTACTATACTTTCTCTATACTAAGAATACGAGAAAGTAAAAATGGAAAATTTAGAATCTTTAAGGGTTGATTTATTTTATTTATTTATTTAGAAAATTCAGAGATCTGCATTGTTCATAAGTTCAATTAAGTGAAAGAGTTTTGTTTGAGATTTGCTTGAAAGTCAATTCAAAATAAAAGATATCTTCGCAATCTTTTTTCCAAAGACTTTTGAAGAGAATGAGTAAGGACACGATTTACTTACAATACATTATTTCAAAATCAACAAGAGATAAAATTGTATCAAGATATATCTGCAGTACGTGTACGAGCGCCATCTCACTTGGATCAAGGCTATCAAAATTCATTCCTTCAACAATACATCCATTCCGGCAGCTAAGATATGGTTTTAACGATCGACCGAATGCCTTCATAATATTACACATTCATTAGCCGAAGCGACTATAAATCATCTTTTATTGGAAAACATGACCAAACCTCTTAAAAGAATACGCGATTTATTTATTCAAATTAGCTCCGATAATTAAATGAAGTGTTTTCCTCATTAGTTCCTGCTGCCATTTAAATGAGGGAGATAGTATTGTGCTATTCTAATTTTGAGCAATTCCATTTCAGATGGCTGGCCATAAATTAGTCACGGACCGAGAATTTCGTGACTGAATTAAATCGAGAGACCTTGGAGTAGTGTCGATAAAAATATTTAGCTCCGGGCTGTAAAAGGGGAAAGTTCCCTTCTCATCGAGTGCGTTGTTTTCGAATTGACTTGCGTGTTTTTTTTCGATCAGTTCAAATGGTCACAGACTTGGCGCATAATGTGTCTTAATCAAGAAATTGTTTTCAATGTTTTTTTCCATGACTTAATATAAGTTCAAATCATCTTGACAGTATGACCGCTTTGAAATGAATTACTGGACTTGACAATAGTGCATTATGGGAAAATCCTTTGTCTAGTGTAAATATTTCATGTGAAGGGCAGCTACCATTCTGATATAACAGATGAATGGGCGATTTGGTAAAACAAGGTCTTCAAACAGTCCGGTCATGACCTGTCATAAATATTTGAGAGTTTTGTTTATTCCAGTAATTCATTCCAATTAAATAACACTGATTCAATTTTCGAAAGAGCGTGTTATTTAATATTAGACAGTCAAATTTTATTTTGACATGGAAAAAACACATAACAGAGATTTTATTTTGTTAAATTGGCTATCTTTTAAGTTTGCACCCGGATATATTAAAAGGTTAATAAGCAGAAGTTGGAACATTGGTTTCTTGCATTCAGATGAAAAGGTATTCAATCGAGAAGAAAGGTTTAGACTAAAAAGTTGTAGAAATTTGAAAAATCTATAAAAGGAAATATCGAACATTTTAATAGTTTAATTAAGTTTGGAGTAATTCTTTTTTAAAAAACAGCAATTTGATTAAATGTTTCTCGTTTCTTTTTAATTCAAACAAAATTTAATGAATTTTACTCAAGTAAATTAAAAGAGAATAAGTAATAAAAATGTTCAATTAATATCCTTTTTTTTTTTTGAAAAATTCAAATTTTTTTTGGATGCTAAACCAAACAGGGTTGTCGGAAAATGCATGCAAAAAATTTTTTTAACCATCAAAATTAGAGAATAGCAAAAATCTTCTATTTTAAAAGTGTTATTCTACGATTTCAAGTGGCATTCTAATGGTCAATTTTAAAAATTCGTGAAAATTAAATTTTGAAAGGTTTATTTTGTAACTATTTATTCTCGAATAACATTAAATAGCAATGTTCGTGAGCGGAATAGTCATCAGAAAATGAATTCAAGCTTTATAATTGAAACAAAATGCTAATTTCAAATTTAATTTCCATAAATTTTTTTTCTAAAACTTGATTATTTAATATTATATACAATCACAGAATAAAACTTTTAGATTAGTTTTTTTTTCTTTATACTTTTTTGAAGAATAGAAAATAACTTAAAGTCATTTATCAATCTGTTTTATACCCTAAGCTGAATTTTTCAAAAATAATGCAGGATATCAATCCTAAATTTTTACCAGTTATTTTATTATCCATGCATTGAAATATATATATATAATATTTTATTCCAATTTTGCATTATTTTTAAATTTACCACTAAAGTAATTAAACTTTGTTAGCATTAGATTATGCTTTTTATAAATTTTTTTTATACCAACAAATTTTTAATTAAATTATTTTCTCTCAAATAGTTAACTTTTTATTTAAACACAAGAAACCGGTTGTCTTACCTTCTACTTTTATTTCAGATTCACTATCAATTGTTCCTAATGTTGTATATACAAAATCTTGATAAGTTTTCACAGATGAAGAGATCGAGCTTCATTTCTACATAGACAATGCTTCGAAAATGTATTATGGCCTTTCTAATAAAAAATGTAAGCTTTGGAATATTATTATGCAATTTAAAACCAGCAGAAGTGGTCTCCTTAAAATTTTCTCGCATACACTCTAATAAATTTGTCATGCCAGAGAACACTTTACAGATGACATTGAGGTTCAAAACAAATGTATTACGAATTGATGTTTAGTATATATTTTTTGTCCTGAGATGTATTCTTTCATGAATGCATAAATGTAAATTAAATTCCTAACTGACAAAAATTTTGATTTGAATCAATTAAATGTAAAATCAATATGCACAAAATAATTTTTTTTTAAATCTTTAAATTCCTGAAAAAGTTAATTTAAAGTGTAACATAGCCACATTTCTTTTAAGCTCAAAATATACCAAGTCTGCTCTTTTCAAAGATCATTCTTTTCGGCAAAAAGGTTGAGGTAGGTAACCGTAAAAATAAGGCAGGAAAATTAAATATTTCCAGCAATTTACCAAAAAAAAAAAAAAAAAAAAAGAAAGAAATATTATCCACTTCGACAACGCTTCTCAAGGAAGAAAAAAAAAATGATAATTTAGTGAAATATTGTAACATTGTCTTTAAATTATCAACTTCTAATGACGTTTTTTTTAGCCTTCATTTTGCTTTAAAAGCATTCACATATTTATTACAAATTCCAAATCCTCAAACGATGGGTATTTATAAACCTGTAATTGTATATAAATTTTTTTTGTTGTGGATTGTATAAACTTAGTTTGTAGCACCTCTTTTTCCCCTTGTGCAGAGAGCGTCCCCTTGTGACAGTTTACAGAAGAAAATCAGTTGGATGGAAGACCTGAAACCTGAGGTCGACTTTTTCCCCTATGCGCAACCCTTGCGCTAACACCGAATGCTTTCGGCTGGAAACGGTGGAATCCCTCCACCATACTGTTTTCTTTAACCTAATTTTCTATGTGTGTGTGTGTAGCAGATAAGTGTTTGTGTATATAATGTAGCTGTGTTTGTGAAGATTAAAGTGTAGTGTAGCTGTGTTTGTGAAGATTAAAGTGTAGTGTGGCTGTGTTTGTGAAGATTAAAGTGTAGTGTGGCTGTGTTTGTGAAGATTAAAGTGTAGTGTGGCTCTGTTTGTGAAGATTAAAGTGTAGTGTGGCTCTGTTTGTGAAGATTAAAGTGTAGTGTAGCTGTGTTTGTGAAGATTAAAGTGTAGTGTAGCTGTGTTTGTGAAGATTAAAGTGTAGTGTAGCTGTGTTTGTGAAGATTAAAGTGTAGTGTAGCTCTGTTTGTGAAGATTAAAGTGTAGTGTAGTGTAGCTGTGTGTATAGTGTAGCTGTGTTTGTGAAGATTAAAAATATTGTATTTAAAACCGGGCAGTTCTTTAGAAAACCACAACACAGCACTGTAAGTTTTACTTATTTTTATAACCTGTAAGTTTAACAGTTTAAAATTCAGTCAGATAACAAAGAAGTTGACAAGACATATTCGTTTTCAAAATTAATATTCAGAAATATCCAATTTTTCATAAATAAAATAAATTTTCATAAATATATAAAGAGAAGAAAAATTTAATCGCCAAAAAAGTTTGCTTGGAGATCTTGAGGAATTTTTATAGAATTTTTATGTTCAGATATGCCTGAGTCTGAAAAATACATTGATTATGTTTATCTCTCCTCTATGCATCTCTACTCTATGTACAAATTTGGTAGACAATTTTAGAAACTAAAGTGTATCAAACTTTATACCAAGTCCATATTATCTATACTCTCATATACATGTTCATGTGATAACTTCAATACGTATCAACTTATATAATTGAAAATAGGTACATAGATAGCATCTGTAAAGTAGATTCATATTAAATTTTTGAGTGAAATCCCTCACATGATTAACCGTCTGTTAATTTGCATGCATGTAAACGCGATAGTTCAAAGACACGATCACTTAAACAAATGAATTAAGTTCAAGTTCATGTTATTAAAATTTTAGTTGTGTAATATATTTTGATTTTAATCTATTCAGAAAAAAAAGGCATCCAAAATGCATGCTTGATTTCCTTCATTATACTTCGAAGCAAAAAATAAAATTGCAGAAATTTGAAAATAAAAATCTGAGCACTCGTGACATCCACGGCCTTTTCTAAAATCCACATTTTTTGACGATGAGGTAGGGACAGTTGGACAGTTTATGCAAGACAATTCTCGTTAGTTTTATTTTGTACTCTGATAGCTTCTGATCATTTCAATACAATGTTGCAGTCCATGATCACATAAAGGTGCATAATAATATTTCCAGTTCTAAGATATATCAATGATCTAAAGAAATAGTTCTACATTTTCAGCATATAAATAAGAATTCTGTATAATATTCATATTAACTTCAGTTGAATATGACGGTTTAGATGGTAAAAACATTGCAAACGATATTAAACAATTTCTCTTCATTATTTTTCTCTCAAAGGAATCATTTCAAAGTGACATTTAATTAGATTCTTAGAAGTTACATGAATTCAGAGTTATTGGTTATTGATCTGGGGGAATTTTAAATTTTTATTAGTCGATGAAAATATAGAATGGTCATAAAATGAAATATTTTAGTCTCGATTGTAGAAAAATTAATTCTACCAAATGTGACCAAACTGACTGTAATCAGCCCATGGGAACTCAATTTATGTTAAAAAAAGAAAACCAATTCTGTTTATTCCACCAACTTCTTTATGGCGCTGTAAATTCAGTAAATCAAATCAATCAGTCAAACGAATTACAAAAATTATAGTTTCCATGAAATATCCCATTTTATTTTGATATCTTTTATACTGGGTAGTTTTAATGTGTTAATTTTTCAAATTTCCCCAAACATGTATTTTTAGAATTGCATATTATTCTATAGAACACAGCGTTTATGGTTGATTTCTCTGGTATGTAGCAACATCCGATGGTTAGAATATCAAAGTTTATTTTGTAAATCACACTTTTCAAAAGATAATTTGAAAAAAAAATTCAAATGATTCATAATCCAAATAACAGAGAATGTGATACATAGAACAATGGCCAAATACAACAATCATAATCCGTTCATGTAAAATGTTGCATATTTTGCAACATTATTTTATTCAATTATTATGAATTACTTATATTATATTCAAATATAAACACATTTTTGGTGCACGTTATTGCTACTATGTAATTAAGAGTAAGTTATAAAAATAAAATAAAGATAATTTTAAAATGTTTCTTTTAAGGGATTCAAATTTCTTTTCTGAAAAGTCGTTAACTGTCACAAACGAAAGAAAGCCTTTTTCTTTTTTTTTTTTTTACTGGCACATTTTTAAAAGAACATAGCCAAATGAACCGGTCTGCATCGCAGTAAAAACACATTCAAATTTTGCAGACACTGCAAATTACCTGACTTGTGTAAACATTTTTAGAAATTCTGCTTAACAAACAAAGAAAAGCACTTAAACTATTATTTAGGGAAAAAAGTCATTAAAGTTGAAGTCAAAGCCATTTTAACAAACACAATCAATCCTTTTCAGCTGTTAACATCTGTTCGAAAGTAAACAATTAACAGTTATTTAACGTTTGCACATATAAACAATTCTTTATGCCGTCGCAGTTTCAGGAACCGAGAAGTTCACAGACATAACAATAGAACAGTTTTCCATGACATCTCATTATTTTTAAAGAAACATTCTCCAATAGAGTTTTTTTTTTCGTTATCAGCAACAATTATAATGAATCTGTCTCAAAATAAGTAATCCTTCAATTAAAAGCATAGTTTGGGTCTGAAAGTATCTTATCGTTTTAACTTCGATTACTGATCAAAATTATTAATATATCTATATAATATTTTAAAATATAATTTAAAACTTAATTAATTTCCTAGTTTTTATTTGAAATTAACTCATATTAACTAATTTTAAAATGTTTCTTATTTCTTGATATAATTTTCACTTTTTTATTCAGTTAATTCTACACACGCTCCAGGAAAGTGATGACTTCAACATTTTCTCAACGCTCTGAGAGAAAGGACAACAATCACTAATGCTTAAAACATTCTTTTAAAGATACCTAAGATTCCCTATCCTAAGTCTACATGTGTCAAAGAAATCCCTATCAAAATCTCATTGTAAAAACCACTGAAAGGAGACTTTCGGTTTGATTTGCTCTTCTGTTCTTCTGTCACAATGTGGACTGACGTATTTCTGACCACATATTTTTTGTGCAAAAATTATACCTCTGGGAATGTAATAAATCTAAGTTAAAAATTCAAAAGTGTCTTCTCTTCGGCCACGCAACTGCTTATATATGTTTTACACACAAACGCACATCTATAAACTCCGGACAGTTAAGATCACATTTAACACTGAGATGTGAATTAAAATTTTGCACAAATAGCCCTTTAGGGACTTACGAATCTATTTGGCATCTTTGAATGATAAGCTATTCTACTCATTTTCCATTAACTTAAACTGGAGCGAATTTGATTAGATCTGGAAAATAAATTAAACTGAATATAAAAGAATTAATTTTAATTAATTAATTAAGAAAATAATTACTCTGTAATAAAAGAAAAATCTTTAAACATGAAATTCTTCTAAATTGTTTTTATCCTAATTTCTCATTTTTAAAACATTAACAAACCATAATTTGTGGCGTAAATGAATAAACACTATTTAATTAACTTATTTGAATATTTGATACCCCATGAGTTACTTTGCATCGATTAACTTCAAAGGATATCTGCACCAAATGTTAACGAAGAACAATCTTTTCGAATAAATTTAAGATTTGTTGAACTTTTTCAAACCAAAACCTATTTTCCCGAAGGACTCTGAGAAGATCTCGAATTACGTCAATTAAAAGTGATCACTCAGACTTTAATTATCTTCTAATTAAGGAAAGGTTTCAAATTAAAACTTTATTTATTTTACCGCAAGCTCATAAAAATGCGAGAGTCGTTATAGGATCTCAAGGGATTCTAGTTTTAAATTTGTTTCATTTAAGGATTGACGATGTTATTTTGTTTTAAAAAAACGCTTTAGTAGACTTTTAAGACATTTAAGATTTCATTTTCTCCTATATAAAAAATTAAACAAGAAAAACTATTTTTTGTAATCGTCAAAAGTTTACTTCGAGACTTTGATAAATATCTATGTTTAAGATTTGTTTGTATTCGTGAAAACAATTCTTGAAATGTGCATTTGTCATTGGAGACAATAACTCAAAATTATTACAAACTCTGAGTTAAGTTTTGATTTTGGGTTCTTACGCCAAAATTATAGTTTACTATCAAATTTTGAAATATATTCTTCAAGTGGGGAATTCTACTCATTTGTAATTATCCGCTTATAAGGACTCGATAATTCGAAACTACAATATGTTAAATTAAGCACTGCCAGATAACATATCTCACCAATAATAAAGGAGAATATCTGTGTAGGTTATTCTTATGTCGCGATGTAGACTGACGTATCTCTTATCGCTTTTTCTCTGTACAAATTATTCCTTCCGGGGTAAAATTAATCGAAGTTAAAAATTAAAAAGTTTATTTTTCTCTGTCAAGCATCTGCTAATATATGTGTGCATCTATATATTTAAAATAATGAGGAAAGTAAAAATATCAGTCCTCCAACTCCAATCACTGATCCAATTTCGCCCATTTTTTGCTTCACATGAAAGCTCATCTAAATTGATATCCAAATTTGCCATCAAAGGCTTATATTTTCTAAAAGAAAAGAAAATGTGATATAATTCTTCAGCCATAATCCCAGTAATGATTTCGAAAATTTTCAGATGAAAGTTTATGATTCCAAGATATACCATTAATTGTCACCTATCCAAAATTTCGAGAGATATCTGGAAATAAAATTTTGGTAGAACTCCGAGATTTAATTACTAAACTGAATTCGCCAATTTATAGACATTGCTGATCGATCAGATTTCTCTTTGTTTATTGATCAAGTTTTATTTGAAATAATACTTTCTTTAATTTTAGTAAAATGTAATCACAACTGATTAACATGACTAGATTAATAAAGCTGTCAATATCATTAGGTATCAATTGATCGCCAAAAATGATTAATTCTTGTATTAAAAAATACGAAACGCTGCCATTTGAATGTAATAACAATGCAATTTTCAAATAGTTAACAAAAATTCGAAAGAAACGGAACAAGCACGTTTTGTGCAACAAAAATAGAGTTTTGAGATGATTAAGAAAAATGATACGAGCGTTTATAGGATGAGATATGCTAAACCGCCACGATTCGCATTACTTTTGGACACAGTTTAATTCATGATCTTTGACTCTACAATGATTATAGGTAGTTATGATATTCAACAGCTTAATGGGAATGGGAACAATGGCCTTACAAACTGCAACATTTTGACACATATCTCGATGCAAACGTTTCTCGATGTTCTTCCAGAAACGAAGAAGAAATTAGTTATATTGAATATTGAATAAAAGCATATACACATTCTGAAAGTTCGTAATGTCATAAGCTTCAGAAAATATTCGGCACGATAAATTTTGAGTGTTCTTGAATTTTCAAGAGTATTTAAAAAAATTATCCTAATTTTTGTAAAATGGAATTAAATTTTCATTCATTCATCAATGGCCACATGTGCCGACGTCCTTGCCTGGGGTAGAGCGTCTTCCCCGTGATCTAGGCGTTCCAGGTTCGAGTCCTGGTTCGGGCACGTTTGTTCTCTTCCTTGTGTTCTTTCTGTGAGGTGCGTGAATGAGCCCCCCTGTGAAAAGGGGTTGTGCAAGCGAGTGTGTGTATGTTATCTTCATTTGATCTAGAAATCAGACTTCTGCCCTCGGGTGCTCAGGGGTCTTTACCCTCAGAAGTAACTGCGCAAAATTTGGCTTAAATAGTCACACGACAAAAAAAAAATGGCCACATGTACAAGTGAACTTCCTCTAGACCTTAAAATTTAAAATATGCAAGTTAATAAAGAAGATAAATTGAACGGTAAAATAATCGTTGAAAAATTATTGAAAAGTTTCAAATTGAGGAGAGTATTTCAAGCTAACCAATTAACAGGGTGACCATACAATTTCATGAATCAAAATAAGTTGGATATTAGTTTAAATCAGCGGGAGTGGTCTAATAAAGGTGTTACACCAGAGAACACCTTGCATGGCATTGATGTAAAACATTTACGAAATATTAACTTTTGGTGTGAATTTAGCAATTTGACTGAATCTTTCATATCTTCCTTAGCGAGTTTCTTGTTAATTAATCCCCGCCATGTGGTTAATAATATCCAAGAACAGAGTTTACATTTTATAAAGGCTTTTTACAACCAACTAAAACAAAAATTTGACACAAAACTGCAATTGTAGTCACAAAACCCAATGGTAAATTTGATATATTTAAGTCATTGCGTTTTTGAATTATCGAATTTATATATTTCTGAAAGTACAGACAGACAGTCAGTTAACCCAAAGTTGGATTTGGCTCATAATTTAACAAAATTCTACACTATAAATATTAAATCTGTATACCGAATTTTATCTATCAAGCTCTTCGTTCTGTATCTGTATGATAGATGAAGACCGTATACCAAATTTCAACCGTCTAGCTCAAAGCGTGTTTAAGTTATCTTTGTCACATGTAAACAGACAGTCGGACACTTTTCAAAAATGTGTTCTTCATACTCAGGAATTACATTTCGGCTTGGAACTAAATTACAGTATCCGAAGAAGACAATCTAATTGCAGTCTAAAAAATATTAAATCGGCACAACTATTTGGTTATTGTAAAAAGTATAAAAGTGTCTTTATAATAGGAATTCCGATATCATGCATTTTTCAACAACATAATGTATATTGTGCTAATTATACAGTAGTGGTGTTCATGTAATTTTGTTACTTGTAATTATTATTTTTAATGTGTAATTTAAATATGCTCAATTGGCTGATTAATGCTGTTGATAGATGACATTGAATGTATTCTCTAAATTGCATAGTTTGACAATGTGTGGCGAGTTTTTTTTTTTTTTTTGTCACTTCCGTGTCTTTTATGGAAAAACCTTGTCGCCGTTACGCAGAGCTCATTCATTGTTAGCATAATGCTGGGAAGAGCTATATGTTATCCTAAATGCTATAGAAATTTTGTCTGTGTTTTATGTGATGTCAAACTGCAAAACTAAATAAGGAAAAGGCAATTAAGAAGTGTTCGTTGGATAAAAACACACACACCCAGCTACAAATCACTACTATATATCTATACTACTATTATAAATGTGAAAGTTTGGATGGATGGATGTTTGTTAGTCAATCACGCCAGAACGGCTGAACAGAATTGGATGAAATTTAGCTGAGAGATAGATTATAGTCTGGAATAGGACATATGCTATTATTTATTCCGTTTAATTTAGTGGTTAATTGTTTATTAATTAAAAACTAACTTTCCCGCCAAAAATCGCCAAATGAGTAAAGCTTCAGGGATTTTTTTTCCCACGCCGATGAGATTAGGCTTAACATGATTTTGACTATTATTTCAAACGATTCTGTTTATTTTCTTAGTGTTCGAGGCATCTATAATTAAACATTGTTAATTAACCGATCTTTCGGATTCATTCAGAAGTACTTTTG
This sequence comes from Argiope bruennichi, assembly GCF_947563725.1. Lineage (NCBI taxonomy): Eukaryota > Metazoa > Arthropoda > Arachnida > Araneae > Araneidae > Argiope > Argiope bruennichi. The sequence continues at coordinate 116,098,775 of NC_079156.1, forward strand.
AATTAAAATAAAATAGAATAAAGGAAATTAAAAATTTATAATCTATATTGCGTTACCCCAACTGGCGTAGAAAATTCATACGTTTGTGTTGCCCCAATTGGCGTTGAAAATTCAGGCATGCGCAGGAGTAACAAAAGATAAAGCCATTGATACTATAAATTCCAATCTATTTCCACGCGGACGAAGTCGCGGGTAAAAGCTAGTCTTAATATATATAAATTACGTGTCACGTTGTTTGTCCGCGATGGACTCCTAAACTAATTAACCGATTTTAATCAAATTTGCACACCGTGTGCAGTTTGATCTAACTTAAAAGATAGGATAGCCCTTTTTTTGAATTTTTAATTAGAATTTTAATTATTAATTAAAAACTAACTTTCCCGCCAAAAAAATCTTTTCATTTTCCCCACCGCCAAATGAGCACGGCTTCAGTTTTTTTTCCCCAACAGTCATGAGGCTAGGCTTAAGATTTTTCGGCCGATTATTTGAAACGATTCTATTTATTTTCTTAATGTTTGATGCATTTAAAATTAAACATTGTTAATGAATCGATCTTTCAGATTCATTCTTAAGTACTTTTGAATTAAAATAAAACAGAATAAAGGAAATTAAAAATTTCTAATCTGCATAGCGTTACCCCAACTGGCGTAGAAAAACTCACGCATTTGCGTTACCGTAACTGGCGTTGAAAATTCACGCATGCGCATTGTGTTCTGATTGTTGACATGACAACCATTACCAAAGGATGATTTAAATTATTTTTAGGTTAGTTGCATGTTTTTGTAATTAAATTGTATTTATGTTAGTTATATTTTTTTTGTATACGCTTATAGTTTTAAGTACAGCGTTTTTTTAGTTTTTTTAACCTCTTTTCAACCGATTATTTTAAGCGATTCATTTTATTTTCTTAGTTTTAAAATTAAACATTGTTAATTAATCGTTCTGGTCATAATGAATCTGAGAATATTTTGTTGACAAATTCTTGAAATATTATATAAATTAGGAAAGATATTCTTTAGTGCCCATAAAGTTTAAACGCTCAGTGACCCTGTTTTCAGTAATCATATTACAAAAAAATAGTTTGTTTCAGTAAAAAATATTATTATATTAATTGCAGATTAATCCTTTCCACTTTAATTTATAGTATAAATTCTACGGGAACTAACAGAAAATTAGAGAGATACATATTACGTTATGACTGAAGGCGTTTATAATATTATGAGAGAATTATATGACTATCAAAATTTGAAGTTTTAAAATATTTTGATGAAGAAGCTATTAGAGTAGGAATTGCATAAAATATTTAATTATTAAAATTTTAACGAACATTAAGATTAGCGAACCGGCTGGTCGCCAAAGGCGGCTAGTATACAATATATACTACTATAAATATACAATTACTCTACTAATGCTCTAACTACTATTTATACAATTAAAAACTCTACTTCTGCCACCAGATGTTATTCTTCCTCTATTGACCATTTGTAAAACAATCTGGATCATCAAATTAAAAAAAAAAACCATTAAAGATAAAATCGATCTCACTATAAGAGTTCTCGTAGAAAAACAGAAAATAAAATCTGTCACACAAAAGGAACATTATGCTCCGAATTGAGAAGTCAACTGTTCGGAAATAAAATTCATAGCAAAGAAAAATTGGACTTCGCAAAAAACAAGGGAATGGACCCACAGTCTGGGTATTCCAATGTTTACTTTGCACGAAATTTACTTCTACAATACAGACTTTCCTAAAAAAAAATTGATGAAAAATCTGTAAATGTAATGTCTAAGCTAATGAATATGAGGAAGTGTAAAACAAAGACAGCTTAGTTTTGGTTTGGAATTGATGGCAGCATCCTATGAAGACAAGCTTAGCTCCAATCTGACAAACAGAGGCAGTGGTCTTCCCAAAATTTTCTCGTATACACTCTAATAAACTTATCAGCCAAAGAACGCCTTACATGGCATTGACGTACAATAGTTACGAAGTATTAAATTTTGCTGGGTATTTAACATTTTTACTGAATCTATCGTGTCATTCTCGATGACTTATTTGGCGATAAATCTCTGGTATGAGGTTAATGGTATACGAAAATCGAATGTGTGCTATAAACATGTTTTTCTCAACCGACTGAAACAATGATTTGACTCAAGACGGCACTTGTAATTACAAAATCCCATATCAAATTTGATATATTTAAGTCATTGCATCTTTAAGTTATCTCGTTTACATGTTTTTAAAAGTAGGGACCGACAAATAGTTAATCCCTTGTTAGATTTAGTTCACAACTTGATAGGTGTTTACTCTATAGATATTAAATCTGCGTACCGAATTTTATCTATCTAGCTCTCTTCGTTTTGTAGGTATCATGTTAACTTATATTCGAACAGCCTGACAGGCGGACTTCCTCTGAATAGATTTTACTCAAAATTTTATAGAAATCTGCAAATTTCGTGTGAAGGCCGTATACCAAATTTTAGCCGTCTAGCTGAAAGTGTTTTTGTGTTACTTTAGCACAAAAGACAGACAGACTGACATTTTCTAAAAATGTGTTTTTTGAACTTAGGGAGATCTAAAACGAGGAGCTGAGTCAAAATCTCAAAACCGAATTTGTTTGGTGATTCCTATACTTTCTCTTTACTATGTATACGAAAAAGTAAAAATGAATCCTCGCGAATATTTGGTTTAGGAGTGATCAAAACATCTCTATGTTAGAACTTCGGACACCATGCGTTTTTCGACAAAATAAGCTAGTTGTACAACAGTGGTTACTCTACAATGCATGAAAATAATTAAACACCTTAACCCTGCCACCAGATGTTAGCCTCTACAGACCATTTGTAGAGCCGGCGTCTGTGCATAGGGGTAGCGCATCTTCCCCGTGATAAGGGCGTCCCGGGTTCGAATCCCGGTTCGGGCATGGTTGTTCTTTATCTGGGTACTATCTGTGAGGTGTGTGAATGTGCCCTCTGTGAAAAGGGGTTGTGCAAGCGAATGTGTGAGTTTCCTCTTCATATGAGCTAGAAGTCAGACTTCTGCTCTCGGTTGCTCAGGGGTCTTTACCCTCAGAAGCTACTGCACCCCCTTTCCGTGGTAACGCGGACACATCATCATCATTACCATTTGTAGAGCAATGTGGATCATAAAATTCGAAGACAAAATACCGAAAATAAAATAGATCTCAATATAAGTGTTTAAGTAGAATGTCAGAAAATAAATACTATGCTCAGAATTAAGAAGTAAACCTTTTGTAAAAAAATTAATCGTAAGAAAAAAAACTAGATTTTGTATAACTGTCTTGAATGGGCCGACAACCTGGGAGTTCTAAGATTTACTTTCGCATGAAAGTAATTTAACTACTATAATATCTAGAAAATTTTGTGAAAAATATGCAATAGTAGGATCAGTCAATGAATATGAGAAGAATTGTATAAGCGGGTCAGTTTAGTTATGGCTTGGGATTGCATAGCAGCATCCAAAAAAGATAAACTTAGTTATAATAAAAAAAAACAATGAATACATATAGCTATTTGCTACTTTTGAAAGGAAATGTTCGTCGAAGTACCTCCATAACAGTAATTGAGAGATTATACATAATACAAATAATGGATAAGAAAATGATGTCTAGCATTCAGCTCTAGTTGTATAGGAATAGCTGTTCTAATATGTTCTGGAGGAACAATCCTGAGGCACCACGTATTATCCTCCATTGACACTCTTGATCAAGAAATTGATCATTGAAAACTGTTACCGTTTTGTTGGCGCTTTTTGTTAAAGAATGTTGCAACCATGCGCTGGCTTGGCTTCAGCGATTATATTTATTGTAACCCTGCTGACACAGTTTCGTATTGAATCGTTGCGGGGTCGGACGAACCTCGAACAAAAAAAAAGTTGGCTTTCGAATTGTCGTTTGATTTTAAATAAGATTACAGTCCACTTATTAAAAAAATTGAAATGAACCAGCTTAACTTCTGGTAATTTCGTACCAAAATCTAAACACCGGAACTAAAATTAATTACATTACAATCGTTCTAGAAAATGGAATCTATTGTCACTTAAAAGTCAATCATAGTAATTAAGTCCTGAGGTTATCAAAAATATTATTTTATTATTATTATTTTATTCTTTAGAAAATTTTATTTTATTTTATTTACCAGAAAAAATTACATTTTTTTTTCTTCTGTTTATATACTTACGTTCTCGCATACGAATTGTACAAATAGAAAGCACTTCAAAAAAATTCAAAAATTTCGAACTAGATTTTTTTTTTTTTTTACGTTTCAGATTTGTCCAAGTCTGACAGAAATATTTTTATAGTTGTGTCTGTCTGTCCTTGAGTACGGTAAACGGAAAAACTAGACAGAGACATTTAGTACACAATTTTATTATCTAATGTACAGATCCGAATTAAATTGTAGAAATTGGTCAAATTTTAATTTCATTTGATCGCAAAAAAGATGTTCGAAACGCATACTTCATCTTCTTCACTTTACTACGTAGCAGGAAATGCTCATGTGCGAAATTCTGAAAATAAACATCAGAGCACTTGGGGAGGGGGGTTATAGCCTTCCTCTCGGTCAACAACTCTTATATTTGGGGGAGGAATATAACACCTTTATTTGAAAATATACGAGAAAGTTTCGGGAAGACCATCCCCGTTGGTTGCTATGTAAAATTTATCTTATACAATTTTTTTAAATTTCTATATATTATATATTTAAGAATATTTAAAAAAAATTTAATTAAAATTTAATATCATTGCATGATTTTTTAAATAAAATAATATTTTGCTATTATTTCAAAAAAATTTATTTTAGTTACTTTTTATTAAATAATTACAAAATTGGTGACAAACTTGGCGACCATTTGGCGACATGCGAATGATTTGGCAACTTTGGTGCCCAAATATAAATTACTGGACAAATTTATTTAATTAATTAATATTTGAAAAAAAAACTGTATTAGTATCAAGTGTCATCCACTACAAGTTTAAAAAAATGTATTTGAACTTGAGTGGATGAATAATAAGTATTTTCTTAACGATTGAAAATTTAAACAAGATATATATATATATATATATATATATATAGAGAGAGAGAGAGAGAGAGAGAATGAGCTAATAGTAGGAATTGGAAAAAGAAAGCAACTCAGCAATTCATACATATTTTTGCGATTGAATTTTTTTCAGATTTATCTACCACCTACCCGACTTCGGCAGAGACAGATTTTTATCAGGTGCCTTTTCAATACTAATTAATTTGATTAATCCTGTTATAAAATCCTAAAAAAAAATATTTCAGAACTCAAAATTTATGCAACATTTTGAAATATTGGTTTCCAATTTCCATTTTTCTATTTCTGATAGGAAATGCTTTATTGAACTCCTAAATTGAATTGGAAATACTAACATTTGTATCACTATTTGAGTCCATTTAAATAATACATTTATTTCGAGTTTCAAATAAAGTTTTTTCTAACTTTATAATTCCATTGTAAATCTGAAAATAGCATATTTAACTATAAAATGAATTTCATAAGAAAACCGAAAGTTCCATGCCATTAATGATCAACATTTCACACGAATTTATAATAAAAGGAAAAGCAATATTCTATATAAAACAATTGTTTTGTATAAAATAAATTCTGTTATATATATAACATAACTGAAAATTAAAAAAAAAATAATAACCACATATCGCCTTCTCTTTTCAATTTCTAAACGATTCTATGTATGAAAGTAATATTTAAATGTTTACTTAAGAAATCTGGAATTCTCGACTAAATATTTAGTTATAATGCATTTACTTAAAGATCGATAATAACTTATAGTCACGAGTCGATTAAAATATAGCAAAGAAGAAAATTGGTAAATAAATATTTGCTTACATGAGGGTAAACCTACAAAGCCTGTGCGTTTCTATCAATTATAGAATTTTGATACATCTTGAAACTGATTCCAATTAGTGGGAAATTACCAGTTTTCATTTTTCTAAAAAAGAAGCTGAAAGCATTCTCGGAAAATCGCTCACAGAAATGATTACATGTAGTATAGAATTTTCGAAAATGTCTTCAAACTGGCTCTAATTAGGGGGAAAGTATCGATTTTTATTTTTCCAGAATGTAGCTGGAAGGTATTTACAAAAATATACGCACAGAAATGATCATCTCTTGTAAATTTTTAAATATTTAATTGGGATTACTTATTTTGTCTCCAAATTATATTTTGATTACTTACGAATATTAAGAAAAATTAAATTGATAATTATTAAACTCGGAAACTTAATTATTTTAAAAATCAGTTGCCGATTAAACACGGGATTTTGATCTAGAAATACAGTTTTATATAATCCTATTATAGGGTTCATACTTGTGAAACTCAAAATCATTTAAAAACCGCCAAAAAAAAAAAAAAAATGCCAAATATTGATCTTCTAAAGGAAGAAATAACGGCAGTGGCAAATACTTTTTTCATATGTAAAGTGAGAATATTTGCTTAACAAATCCACAAACAAGCCACTTTTGTAGCATATCAAATTAGCTTCTTAGTTTGATATGAATGAAATTTATATTTTTTTAAAAGTATATCACTAATCCGCAACGAATCTTTATAACTACCAAACTACGATCCTATTGTTTCAATCCCTCTCCCACCCCAAAAAACTTCATTAATCAAAATTGTGCATTAAACACGTTTTTCTTGACCGATCGAAATAAAAACCGGCGTCCTGGCATAGGGATAGTGCATCTTCCTCGTGATCTGGGTGTCCCGGTTTCGAATCCCGGTTCGGGCGGGGTTGTTCTTCTATCTGTGAGGTGTGTGAATGTGCTCCCCTGTAAAAAGGGGTTGTGCAAGCGAATGCGTGAGTTTCAGCTTCATATGACCTAGAAGTCAGACTTCTGCCCTCGGGTGCTCAGGGGTCTTTACCCTCAGAAGGTACTGCAGCCCCTTTCCGTGGTAATGCGGACACAACATCATCATCCCCATCATTGAAATAAAGGTCTGACACAAAATTGCACTTGTAATCGCAAAAACAAATATCCAATTTTATGTATTTAAGTCCTTCAGTTTTTGAATTATCATTTTTATATGTTTGTGAAAGAACAGACAACCCCTTGTAGCTTTCGGCTCAAACCTTGACAGGCGTCTTCACTACAGATTTTAAATATGTGTACTGAATCTTATCTATTGAGCTCTCTTCATTTTGCAGTTATCGTGGAAAATTATATTCGAACAGCCGGACATACAGATTTCCTTCTGTAATGTCTTGAGAAGGAAAACGTAGTTTAAAAGCACACAAGACATTTATTCACAGACATAGACAACAGTTAAAATTAAACATAAAAAAAACAGGTTTAACATTTTAAAATCCTCTGGGTTTTCAAAACCAAACTAATTTAAAATTGTTAAATATAAAGAATTCAGTATCCGGCCATCACACACAGAACAAAACCAAAGTCTCTCCTTTCTCGTCTCATCCTTTCTTTTTATTCCGTCGAAGCCCATCTCACTACAGTTTAACTCCCAATAAGGCTGAAGAAGTTCCAACAAATTCGGCTCCAGAGCGACTTGACTTTAAATGAGCGGCAGGACGGTATACTCCGAACAGATTTTACACAAAATGTGATAGAAATCTGCAAATTTGGTGTAAAGGCCATATTCCAAATTTTATCCTTCTAGCTCAAATCGTTTTTGAGTTATCTTTGCCACAGATAGACGGGCATTTTCCAAAAATTTGTTTTTCGAACTCAAGGAAGTTTGAAACGTGGAGATTCGTCAAAATCTCGAGTTTTTTGACGATTACTTTACTTTATCTATGCTATATACGAGAAAGTAAAAGATAAAAATTCCGCTTAACTATTGAAAAGTCGAGCAAAAGTCAATAAAAGCAAAATTATCTACTACAAAGCTAAAATTATCTACTTAAGCTAATTATCTACAGAACATGAATATTGAAATACGTTGAACAAATAAATATTCTACTTGAATTTCGAGTAAATATTATCCAAGTTAGATGAAGATAATCGAAATGAGACTGTTTCTTTTAATATAAATTTTCTTTTCACATAAATTTAGAAACAAACAATGTGTCTTAAAGGAAAATGAGATGTTATGGATAGGAATTGTTATTCGATGTCGGTAAAACTCCTACTCAGTAATATCTCTTTCATCGCTGAAGGCTTTGTATTATTAGATCAAATAAAAAGGGATGCTGACAGTAGGAATAATGCATTTTAGATATACAGCACAATTCGCTTACTTTAAATTGAGAAAAAATATTTTTCTCTTTTCAACAAACTATAAATTAAATTTCAAATATTCCAAATTCTGATGCGACGGGAAAGAATTATTTCCCAAGGCGGTACTTTATAAATCAAACGTTGTTACTGTCGCATTTGTGTATTCCTTTTTTTTTTTATTTTAGAAAGGGACATGCTAGAGGCAAATGGTAACTTATGGCTACTAAATTTTAAATATGGTAATATTGAAAGTGGATACTATATGCAAATTGGTTGAAAGAAAATTCGTTCAAATTGCTCGACAGGACACATTATTAAACCTAGAATTACCACATTCTAATTTCTTTTTAAAGAATACGGTTAACTTTTTTCCTCAAAAAATCATAAAGTATATTATCGCACAAAACGCATTTATACATTACAGTATACTTTATTAAAAAAACTGGCCAAAGTGGTCTCCATAAAATTTTCTGGTATATCCCAGTGAAATTCTTGCCAGGCACCGATGCACCATAGTTACAAAATCTTAACCTTGAGAGTAAAAATCAATATTTTGAATGCTGAAACTATGTACTAAATTTTATTTAATAGTTCTTTACGTTTTGTAGTTATCACTTACTCTTAAACAAAGAAGCTATTTGTTTTTTGGAATCTATATATTTTAAATATGTTTGTTGGAATCTATATATTTTTAATATGTTTTTTGGAATCTATATATTTTAAATATGTTTGTTGGAATCTATATAATTTTAATATGCTTTTTAGAATCTATATATTTTAAATATGTTTGTTGGAATCTATATATTTTTAATATGTTTTTTGGAATCTATATATTTTAAATATGTTTTTGGAATCTATATATTTTAAATATGTTTTTTGGAATCTATGTATTTTAAATATGTTTGTTGGAATCTATATATTTTAAATATGTTTGTTGGAATCTATATATTTTTAATATGCTTTTTGGAATCTATATATTTTAAATATGTTTGTTGGAATCTATATATTTTTAATATGCTTTTTGGAATCTATATATTTTAAATGTGTTTGTTGGAATCTATATATTTTTAATATGTTTTTTGGAATCTATATATTTTAAATATGTTTGTTGGAATCTATATAATTTTAATATGCTTTTTAGAATCTATATATTTTAAATATGTTTGTTGGAATCTATATATTTTTAATATGTTTTTTGGAATCTATATATTTTAAATATGTTTTTGGAATCTATATATTTTTAATATGTTTGTTGGAATCTATATATTTTAAATATGTTTGTTGGAATCTATATATTTTTAATATGCTTTTTGGAATCTATATATTTTAAATATGTTTGTTGGAATCTATATATTTTTAATATGCTTTTTGGAATCTATATATTTTAAATGTGTTTGTTGGAATCTATATATTTTTAATATGATTTTTGGAATCTATATATTTTAAATGTGTTTGTTGGAATCTATATATTTTTAATATGATTTTTGGAATCTATATATTTTAAATATGTTTGTTGGAATCTATATATTTTTAATATGATTTTTGGAATCTATATATTTTTAATATGTTTTTTGGAATCTATATATTTTTAATATGTTTTTTGGAATCTATATATTTTTAGTATGTTTTTTGGAATCTATATATTTTAAATATGTTTTTGTAATCTATATATTTTAAATATGTTTTTGGAATCTATATATTTTTAATATGTTTTTGGAATCTATATATTTTTAATATGTTTTTGGATATGTTTAAATGTTTTTAATATGTTTACGATTCTCAAATACCTTACAAAAATTCAAAAGCAGATAAAAAGAAACGAATCTATATATTTTAAATATGTTTTTGAAATCTATATATTTTTAATATATTTTTTGGAATCTATATATTTTAAATATGTTTTTTGGAATTTTGGAACTCTGAAATGAAATATCTGTGAGATTAAATCTTTGACCTAACAATTAAATAAACAGATGAATCAAGACAATAGTTATCATGTAAATATTAATCGCATAAATATGATACTCATGTTTATACTAAAATATAAACAAATATCTGAAAGCAATTCGTGATCTGCGGGATTGTTACAATTTACATTTCCAACAAAGAGCTTTTACAATCTTATAACAACTCTATAAACATATTTTCAGTACAAAAAAAAAAAAAAAAAAAAAAAGGCCAATTTTTTTTCTTTGAAACTAATTTTTATATTAGTATCCATCCCAAATTGCACAACTTTAGTTACATCATCAAAATTTAAATAATGTTCGATTTTGCCAATCATTTTATGAAATCCTCGTTCCTTCTGAGAATCGTCCAATGAATTCAGAGAACTCGAAGCGCGCGAAGTGGTATTTAATCTCCAGCAGAACAAACAGTCCGGGTCGCCATTTGGAACAACTTCATTAAGAGAACGCACTATAATAATTCATTAGAAGTGCATTTTGCAAACGATTCTGAAAATGCGAGTCGAGTTGTCAGCATTCCGCGCACGCTCCCGTTTCTCGAAGCGCGTTCATTTCATGGCCCGTTGCCCGAATCCGCTTTAAGAGGCAAATCGTATGCAAATTTCATCTGCATTTGAAGGCCCCTTTCTATCCCTCCCCTCTGTACTTAAAATGTGCACGCATTTTATGTGCTCTTTGAAACTCATCTCCTCCAATTGAAAGTTTTCCGTGCTATTAGATTGCTTTTGACTTTCCCGAATTCGATCAGTCGATTGTAAAGTAAGGACTGTTAACTGTTACAAGAATTTTTATTATCATTTCTGATAGATAGTTTATTTTATGAAAATTGCTTTCATTACGATTGTTTACAGATCTTATTTTTTTCTTTTTATCTTCTTGTAGCAATAGGATGTCCAATGGCAATATTTGAAAACTTTAACCTTTTGACCTACGACTTTTTATATTAGATGGGACATTTATTGCTATTTTAATTCGTATAATAATATGAGAGGCATCTGAAATGTTTCAAGAGGATTTTTCATTTTAAATTACTTAATACTTTCGCTTAAAATATCCGACTGTGCTCGGAAGCAATTTTTTTAAATAAAATAAATTATATTTCTTCTTTAATGTTACTTTTTTTACCTGCATATGTTTCAAAACTTTGAAAATATTGCAAAATTAACCTTTCAAAGTACTAATTTTTTTAATTAAGAGATTTGGCGAAAAATATCTAATAAATTAGCCTTACTAACAAAGATAGACTAAATTAGATTCTCTTTCATCGTTGCAGGAGTATATTTATGACGGTTATATCATAAAATATTTCTTGTAATTCGAAATAAATTTCAGATTCAGCTGAAAAAGTTACTAAACAGGTAATTTTTCATAAAAAATGTATTTTACACTTAGCATTTTAAAAAAATTTACATATATTTCAATACTGGACCTTAGTTTTTAGAAAAAAATATAAGCAATTTCAGATGATTTCAGGAATTTTCTTAGGAATTTCTTGGGAATTTCCGAGTAAAAATGCCCTGAAGGTTTTATATTATGCTCATGATGGTCTCGTCTGCAATTTCGTAGCATTATTTGGGATCCAAATTGGCGTAACAAAATTCAAATTATTGAACGTATTCAAACAAGTATCTTGCGGTATTTGCGTTACAAGAAAATTACTCTCGTTACAAGAAAATTACTCTCGTTACAAGAAAATTACTTGCGTTACAAGAAAATGGATTTTCCTCTCAAGATATAACTTCCTTTTGTCTACGTGATATGTTTAATTCCCCTGGCTTGTGTTGTAGACCTGTTTTTTTTTTCTTTCATAAGGTTATCAATGGTTCCATTGATTGAATTGATATTCCAGCAGCTCTAAGGGCCGCGGTTGATTGGTGGTAAGATCTCGGTTTCGGAACTGGATGGTATAAGGTTCGAGACCCGATTTCATCTACCGCCGTGTAAGTGGGTGGGACGCCAATTCCGTCGTCGTCAAACGGCCTCCCCCTGGTGTGGAAACTTGGCGAGGGGGTGCCAGCTCAGGTATCGTCCTTTGACTGTGGTTCAGAATTCAATTCCAAAATAGCCCTAATGTTGCTTTAAAACAAGAAGTTAATATAACTAAATTATCTATGAACTTCGTTGTGTTTGTAAGATCTTTACGGAACCAGAGTATTATTCTAAATTTAACTAAATGTTCTCTTTGTATAAACTGTATAAGACTTTTAACAGAATTTTTCTGGAGAACTTGACATTCATATATGAATTTTTAAAGCGATTTGTTTTCAACTCTTATCTGCTTGAACTTTTTTTGTTGACTTTATTTTTTTTAATATAATTCTTGAATACACATTACTTTTAATTATATATATTCTAATATTTTTGTGTACGCATGCCTTTTTCTTGCTATTGGGCTTGCGTGTGCTTTATTATCTGGCTTTATATATATATATATATATATATATATATATATATATATATATATATATATATATATATATATATATATATATATATATATAACTTAATTCCCTTTGTGGTTAGTGTTCCTTGAGTGTTTTTGATTAATTCACTCTGTAAATGGAGTCAGTCTTCGTCTCTATAGTGTGCTTATTTCAAATAAATAAATTTCTTGAGAAATCATTATTTCAGACGCACACTTTCTTTCAAAATATCGCTTCTTGGAAAACGTATTTAAAATTTTAATACAACACAAAATAAAGCTTATGATTCGGTAATAAAAAAATTCATAATAAATAAATAATAATTATTATTATTATCAATATAACTCGGTAATAATACTCGGTTGTAATTGCTATTATAAATCAAACAGAGGGAAACAATGCAGTATAGCTAATAAAACAGATTACAAAATTAAATCATAAAAAAATTCAATAATTTCCTAAAAAGGACGTTTTTAAATCAGTCGGACACCATAATTCTGGATTTAAAACTAAAAATTTATTAATTCGATGTGCGTGTTAGATATATCATTGTGCACGAAAGGGTTAAAAGTAGGTCAGATTTGAAGAAATAGTATAATTTTTTAATTCATTCTCTTCGTTAATGAATTAATGAAAAATATTATCAAATAAAATGTCTAGAACAGAATTTATGTATTATAAATTCACAGCAACCTAACCATTCAGATACATGAATAACAGTGTGCGAAGCGTGTACAGCTTCAGGCAGCAAGTCCATTGAACATTCCAATTCTCCAAAAATATTAGTATTGCGAACTATTTAATATAATCATATCTTGATGTACACAACTTGTAATGCTAATATTCATATAAATGGACGTTATATCACTGTACATATTGTTACGAATCTGTTATGCTGCTTCCCAGCATAGTTGGTTCCACCATCGGAAAGAATGTTTTACAGTCATCTGTATTGGACGGAGTCCGGTGTCGCGTCGGAGGTTCCAGAGCTTGGCGACAAACTTGGCGACTTGGCAACGAATTTGGCGACTTTGGCGCCAAAATAGATTATACCCGAAACATCGAGAATTTTCCCGATCCGTCCAGTAGGAACCGAGATACGCCTCGAACGTTCCTGATTGGTTGAGAGGCTTCTAGCCCCGCCTCCTGAGACCTATAAAAGGAGGCGGCCGCAGCTGCTAGGGCAGAGTAGTCGGAATCGACGATAAAGAACTGGCCTTACAGAGTGACGGAGTGAAGCCAGTGCTGAACTAAGCTGTGCTCTACTGTCTGCAGTAGAGTCTTGTTATATGCTGCTGTGTATGCTGTTGTTGCTGCACATCTCGGCTGAAGATAATCGTCTTCTGTGCTGTATATAGTTGTCGTCTTTGTGCTGTCCTGTGTGTCTTCGTGTAAATAAACATCGTTGTTTTATTTTCTACTGCCGCCTGGTGATTGAGCGTTCTTCACACCATTTAACTTCCACTATCCAAACGAACCCCGGAAATTTCGTAACAATATATATATATTTCATTAACTGTGTGCTGTACATTCAACTAATGTATCATTTTCTTAACTCGCCAATCCTTCTTTGAGTTCCCAGTCTATATTGTATAACAAACTAGCAGAAGTGATTTTGCAAAACTTTCCAGCATACTCTCTAGTAAAATCCTTATTCCTCCCCCCCCCCCTCTGTAGAAAATCGTGCACTTTGGATAAAGCCACAAATACCTCGCATAGTATTGGCGAACAATAGCAAAGAAATATTGATCTTTAACATGACGTGTCATCCTTGGCGGTTTTTTTTTGGCGATTAATCACAGGCATAGAATTAATAATATCCAAAAATCGAATTTGTATTCCAAACGAGTTAGTCCGCCCTTTTAAAACCAAAATGTGACACAAAACTACAATTGTAGTCAAGAAATCACATACTAAATTTCACATATTTAAGTCATTGCGTTTTTGAGTTGTCGTGTTTACTAGTTTGAGAAAGTACAGGCCGATAAAAAGTCAATCCCTTGCCAGATTTGGTTCCAAATGTTTTAGTATCTACATTTTATATGAGATAGGATGTCTATTCTTGGATCTAGCATCCCATTAGGAATCACTAGTTTAATATATTGTAGTTTTGAATTTTCGAGTCTTTATAAGCGGATAATTAGATTTTATACAAATTCTCCGTTAAAGGACATCTTCCAAAATTTCATAGTTGACTATGGTTTTGGAGTAAGAACGTAAAATCAGAATTCTCAATTTGTTGTATTTTTGAATTATTATCTCCAACGACAGATACACAATTCAAAAATGTTTTTTCGAACACAAACAAGTCTTAAACATAGAAATTTATAAAAGATCTCGAAGTAAATTTTTGACGATTACAAAAAATATCTTCCTTGTTTTCCCCTTTATATAGGAGAAAATAAAAGCTCCAATGTTTTAAAAATCTACTAAAACATTTTTTAAAAACAAAATAACATCGCAAAGCCTTAAATAAAGCAAATTTAAAACTAGAATCCCTTGGGATCCTATAACGACTCTCGCATTTTTACGAGCTTGCGGCAAAATAAATAAGGTTTTAATTTGAAACCTTTCCTTAATTAGAAGATAATTAAAGTCTGCGTGATCGCGTTTAATTGACGTAATTCGAGATCTTCTCCGAGTCCTTCGGGAAAACAGGTTTTGGTTTGAAAAAGTTCAACAAATCTTAAATTTATTCGAAAAAGATTGTTATTCGTTAACATTTGGTGCAGATATCCTTTGAAGTTAATCGATGCAAAGTAACTCATGGGGTATCCAAATATTCAAATAAGTTAATTAAATAGTGTTTATTCATTTACGCAACAAATTATGGTTTGTTAATTTTTAAAAAAGGAGAAGTTAGGATATAAACAATTTAGAAGAAATACATGTCTAAAGATTTTTTCTTGTTAGACGATAATTATTTTCTTAATTAATTAATTAAAATTAATTCATTTATATTGGTTTAAATTATTTTATAGACTCCATCAAATTCTCTCCAGTTTAAATTAATGGCATAAAGCAGAAAAGCATATCATTCAAAGTAATTCCCGAAAGCTATTTGTGTAAAATTATAATTCATATCTCAGTATTATCTATGCTCTTAATTGTCAGTGTGTGTGTGTGTGTGCGTGTGTGTGCATGCGTGTGCGTGTGCTTACGTGCATGTGCGTGTGTGTATTTCTGATCTTGTATGTAGATGCTCATGGTTTGCACTGGAGTGTTGTAACATCTGAATATGATCGTCTAATAAATGTATTTCAAACATTTATAATTAGTCCTGCTAAATACAGCTATGAATTCAAGTATTTTCAGTAAAGAAAGTGTTCTGTTTAATATGTAGTTAATAGCTTTATTCCATTACGAATATTTAATTAAGAGCTATTCGTTTCATCAACTGTATTTAACACCTTTTCCGTCTGTTTGTTCTTCCTTTTATGTAAAATACGTCTTTATTACATGATTTTTTTGCATTTACGTTAATTATTGTCTTACGTTAAAATGGTTTTATAATATTTGTATCGACACTTTTTATGTGGTTTAAATTACTTACACTAACTTTTAAAATCATTTTGGTTTAAATGTCTGTTCTGATTTTACCGTAATCTTGGCGCAGTATAACCAAAAATGGCTCTTGTGCCAATAAACCCCACAACATCAATAACAACCATTATGAAGGAGAAAGTAAGTTTTTTTTTTTTTCGGAATCTCCCGAATAGAACCCTGATTAATTCAGAAGAAAAGACCGTATATATATAAATAAATTTTTGTTTTTATTCAGCATTGTTTTTATTCAGGTTTATTGTAAAATATACGTAAAAATATTTTTCAAATCTAATAAAATTTAAGAAAAGTTTGCGCTGTAACTAAATTCATACAATTGAAAGGGGACTTTTTTTTTTCAATTTCCAGATGGCAATATATATATATATATATATTTCAAAACTGCCAAGGAAAATTTCAAATTCCTCTTAATTTTTAATTAATTGAAAGTACAAAAATTATAGCTCTATAAATAATCTCAGAAACTTACTCTTTAAAATATTATCATACAAAATTTGGCCACTCTTTCATCATTCTTATTAGAGAATATAGAGAAAGTATTGTACTCATCAAAAAATTCGAACTAATGATATTGACGAATTTCCACGTTTCAGATTTCCCTGAATTCGAAAAACAATTTTTAAAAAAATATATCTGTTTGTCTGTGACAAAGATAATTCAAAATTGCTTTGAGCTCGACGGAGGAAATTTGGTATATCGTATTTATATCAAATTAATACATTTCTATCAAATTTGGAACAAACTTCGTTCATAGAAAGTCTGCCTGCCTGGCTATTCGAATATAAATTACACCACAACTAAAAAAAAGGGAAGAGAGAGAAGTAAATTTCAGATAAATTCTAGATTTGGATAAAATTCCAGTACATTATAGTGATGATACCTATAGAATTTTGAGCCGTTTGAGGCGTTGAACATCTGTACTTTCAAAAGCAAGTAAAAGCGATAGTAAAAAAAAAAATGCAAGGATTTAAATGTATGAAATTTAGTATGTGATTTTGCGACTATAAGTGTAGTTCTATATCAAATTTTTTTCCAATCAATTGATAAAAACGAGCCTAAAACATAAATTTTCGGATATTGTTTGCCATATTGAGGGATTTATCGCCAAATACTCGCCAAGAATCACTCCATATATTAAGTAAAATTACTAAATTCGTGCCAAAGGATAATATTTCGTAACTATTGTACGCCAATGCCATGAAAGGAGTTCTCTGGGATACTCCTTTAATACAGAGCATGCGAAAAAGTTTAGAGGCAACAACTTTCGGTGGTTATATTTTACGAATTAAATATCATTAGATATGTGAATGACTATTTCATATATTCATTTCTCTCCAGCAGCTTACCAAAGTATCAAAACTATAATTATGCCCATTATATAAGTATATATATTATTCTGGTGTACTTATGTCCATTATATATTTATGTATATATTATTCCGGTATACTTATGTACATTATATATTTATGTATATATTATTCCGGCATACTTATGTCCATTATATATTTATATATATATTATTCCGGTATACTTATGTTCATTTTATATTTATGTATATATTATTCCGGTATAATGTCCATTATATATATATGTATATATTATTCCGGTATAATTATGTCCATTATATATTTATGTATATATTATTCCGGTATACTTATGTCCATTATATATTTATGTATATATTATTCCGGTATACTTATGTCCATTATATATTTATGTTTATATTATTCCGGTATACTTATGTCCATTATATATTTATGTATATATTATTCCGGTATACTTATGTTCATTATATATTTATGTATATATTATTCCGGTATTCTTATGTCCATTATATACTTATGTTATTATTGCAATATACTTACATCCTTAATTTATATATTATTCCCCTATACTTACATCCCTTATATATTTATATATATTATTCCATTCCTCTTATTCCATATAAATCCACAATTTTTTCACTTGCGATTATTATGAAACCAGTGCTCTCAGAATTCGGATATCTGAAGACTGCAATCGATAGGGACGATCGGTTTAGTAACGTGAAGTTCCCTCAAACAAGAACATTTGTAATCTGATTAATATAAGAAAGGGAGGAGGATCGTCTTGTTTTCGTTCCGAAGAAACCAAAAGCCATGAAATTGCAGGGCGGCTCGGGTTGCCCGCCCGGGGAGATTTCGGATTCAATTCCCCGCTTCTATTTATTACAATGGAATTGAAAACGTAAATCCAGTTTGCCTGGAAAAAGGGGCGTTCTTGACATTTCCCCTTTGCATGTCAGCTTCACATTTCAAATTCATACAGATTGTGCTTGATTTCATATAATACGATCGTCTAAAATCACGCATTCTAAGATCAAGTTGCATGTTCAGTTTTTTTTATTATTATTTAATTGAAATTTATTTTCAAGTTTGTATTTTGAAGAATTAAGTAGTAATATTCTTGACATATGTAGCATAAATAGTGAGAAAAAGAATATGTTATTATAAGTTTTATTATTTTAGGTTTCTTTTTCAAATCTTATTAGCGAATCATCGTTAAATAGGGAAGGACTGTGAGCCCTAAAAAATAACGCCCTGTTTGAAAGCATGTACTACTAAAACAAATGAAAAGAATGTAAAAAAAGAAAATTCATATCCAAACTGTAGGTACCATGAAGAGATGAATTTTGAAGGGAAAAAATTTATTGGTGCAATATCTTAAAGGTAAGATCAGCATGCAGCAATAAATTAATAAAAACTATTTTTTGTTCATTTGATTCATTTCCGAATGTTAAAGGAATTTTGCATACTATTCGTTTCAGTATTCTGAGACGATCACTTTTCGGTGGTTCTATCTTACTAAAGGGGTGACACACGGAAAAATGTGTCACCCCTTTATGGATAGAACCACCGAATTACTTTATTGTTAAATGTTTATTGTTAATAATTATAATTGTTATAATAATTGTTAATAATTAATAATTATAATTTTTAAATTACTTTATTGTTAAATGTAAACATCTCTTTTTCTCTTCCCACTCACCCCTATTTTGCAGATTTAAACCCCTCCTAAAACATATGCAAAAGCGCGGAGGGTTCTAGAATCCGTTGGCAAACAATAATCTTTTTTGTTTTGTTTTTTTCATTGTGAATATTGATTTCATCGTTTTTGTTTCAGCAGCACAAAATAGTCCCTGTCCGTGACTTTTATTACCATTTTTTTCTGTTGTGATTTCTTTCTTTCTTTTTGTAAAAGTGTTTTGCGGAATTTTTTTTCCGAATTCATTTCTCCAAGACATCAGCAAGTAAAACTATTTTATGGTGACACTATCCATAAAAAATTAGATCATTGGATGATTTTTAATTCGATACCTTCGATAATTTATCTTGGGTTCTTTGAAATTCTTGTTATTATAACTTAATTTTAATATACTATTTTATAATTTAAGTACATTTTGATTTATTGTACGTTTAAAAGAAAAATGCTTTTATTATTTAAATATGCCTCTTTCTGATTATTTCGGTGCGTTTTTAAGATGCAATATATTCGATTAAAAACTATGAAAAATCCCTTGAATTTAAAAAATTTTTAAGACACGTTAGTTATAAATTGTAGTGTTTATTTGGGACTTCATGCATAAATACTTTATTTAAAATGCTAAATATTGTTCATTTATTAATACAACTTGGTTTCTATTAAATTTACAAAGTAATAAATCAACATTATTCATCTTTAATATTATAATTACTACCACTTCATTTACTAAAATTGCTTCCTGTTTACTTATTTATTACTAGCCGCCTTTGGCGACCAGCCGGTTCGCCAATCTTAATGTTCGTTAAAATTTTAATAATTAAATATTTTATGCAATTTCTACTTTAATAGCTTCTTCATCAAAATATTTTAAAACTTCAAATTTTGATTATCATATATTTCATTCATAATATTATAAAGGCCTTCAGTCATAACGTAATATGTATCTCTCTCATTTTCTGTTAGCACCCGTAGAATTTATGCTTTAAATGAAAGTGGAAAGAATTTATCTTCAATTAATATAATAATATTTTTTACTGAAACAAAGCATTTTTTTATAATCTGATTACTGAAAATAGAGTCACTCAGCGTTTAAACTTTATGGGCACTAAAGAATGTCTTTTTTAATTTATGTAATATCTCAAGAGTTGGTCAACAAAATTTTCTTAGATTCATTATGAGCAGATCGATTCATTAACAATGTTTAAATTTAAATGCATCAAAATGAAACTAAGAAAATAAAACGAAGCGTTTAAAATAAACGGTTGAAAACAGGTTTTAAAAAAACTACTTAAAAAACGATGTACTTAAAACTATAAGCATATACAAAAAATATATAACTAACATAAATACAATTTACTTACAAAAGCATGCAACTAACCCAAAAATAATTTAAATCATCCATTGATAACGTTGTCATGGCAACAATCAGAACAGAATGCGCATGCGTGAATTTTCTTCGCCGGTTACGTAACGCAAATACGTGATTTTTTCTACGCCAGTTGGGGTAACGCTATGCGGATTAGAAATTTTTAATTTCCTTTATTCTGTTTTATTTTAATTCAAAAGTACTTCAGAATGAATCTGAAAGATTGATTCATTAACAATGTTTAATTTTAAATGCATCAAACATTAAGAAAATAAACAGAACCGATTGAAATAATCCGCCGAAAAATTTTAACCCTAGCCTCATTACTGTTGGGAGAAAAAAAAACTGAAGCCTTTCTCGTTTGGCGCTGGGGATAATGGAAGATTTTTTTGGCGGAAAAGTTGGCGGTGGGGAAAATGGAAGATTTTTTTGGCGGGAAAGTTAGTTTTTAATTAATAATTAAAATTCTAATTAAAAATTCGAAAAAAGAAACCCCAGGTGCACATTCCCAACCTCCAAGGTATACATGTACCAAATTTGGTAGTTGTATGTCAAACGGTCTGGCCTGTAGAGCGCCAACACACACACACACACACACACATTGAGCTTTATTATAAGTATAGATATAGATAAAACATTTATGAAAATAAATATGTAATGTCATTATTAATTTGATAATTAATTTTCAGAGCTCATTTTTAGATCCAATTTTTCTCCATTTGAATTCTTTGTATAAATCTAATTTTTAGGATGGTCCCTTTAACATCGAATTAACTAAGCTTCTTTGTATAACAAATACTAAGATACTCAGAAAATGAGATTGTAAATCAGGAAAAAAATGTTCAAATATTGAGTTTATTTATTAACTAAGAGAAGTGGTGTCCCCTAAACATTCTCGTATGATCCCTTATAAAGGAAAGTCATCAATATCATCTGAAAATTGCGAACTTTTGGCGAGGCAAGATACCGCCACGAGCATTGTTATTATTATTATCAGGTAAGAACATTATGTTGTTTTGATTTGGGTTCAATTTTTCTAGCTAGCAAAAAAATTTTAGAGCTCGAACGACTTTGAGATGAAATTAAAACAATTTATATCTTTTCTAAAAGGTGACAATTGCGCAACACAGTTGTCACGTGATCATTCCAACAATTTTGAGGTTAAACAATTAAAATAAAATGCAAAAAGTGATGTGCTCAACGAGCGATGTTTCGCAGAATGAAGGAGTGCCGGGGAAATTCTCCAATGCCATGTGCTGGACTCCCTTGTACTTTTTGCTTTCTTTTATACAAAAAAAAAAGGGAATTAAAGAAAGAGAAAGCATTGCAACCATCAAAAATTCAAAGACGAGATTTAGATGAATCTCTGCATTGCAATTTGCATTGTTTGCCTGTTTATTCATGACTTATTCAGTTGTATTTGAAAATGATGAACAAATATATTCAAACAGATAAGATGAAGTTTGTGATCGTTATTCCAAGTAACTTTTGATCTTAATAATTCATGAATCATTCATATGCATTTGAAAATGGTGAACAAATGGTTAGACGGATAAGATAAAGTAACCGACCATTATTTCACCTTTTGATCTTCATTATCCATGCATTATTTGTGTGTATTTGAACATGTTGAACAAATAGTTAGATGGATAAAATAAGGTATCCGACCATTATTTCATACATTTTTTTATCTTCCTAATTGATGCATTATTTATGTACTTTTGAACATGGTTAACAAATAATTAGACTGATGTGAGGTATACAATCCTTATTTGAAGTAAATTTTGATCTTCATAATTCCTGTATTATTCATGTGCATTTGAACATGATGAGCAACAAGTTAGATGAGTAAGATGAGATTTACGATCATTATTTCAAGTAACGATATACATAATTCGTATATTATTCATGTGTATTTGAATATGATGAACAAACTGTTAAACGTATAAGATGAGGTATACGACCATTATTGCATTCATTTTTTTATCTTTCTAATTGATGCATTATTCATGTGTATTTGAACATGATGAGCAAATAAAAGGATAAAATGAAGTATACGACCCTTATTTCAAATAACTTTTGATCTTCCTAATTGATGTATAATTCATGTGCATTTGTACATGATTAACAAATAGTTAGACGCAGAATGTGTGGTATAAGATCATTATTTGAAGTAACTTTTGACCTTCATAATGCCTGTATTATTCATGTGCATTTGAACATGATGAACTACAAGTTAGATGAGTAAGATGAGATTTAGGATCATTATTTCAAGTAACTTGATATACATAATTCGTATATTATTCATGTGTATTTCAATATGATAAACAAACAGTTAGACGTATAAGATGAGGTATACGACTGTTATTTCATTCATTTTTTTATCTTTCTAATTGATGCATTATTCATGTGTATTTGAACATGATGAGAAAATAAAAGGATAAAATGAAGTATACGACCATTATTTCAAATAACTTTTGATCTTCCTAATTGATGTATTATTCATGTGCATTTGAACATGATTAACAAATAGTTAGACACATAATGTGAGGTATACAATCATTATTTGAAGTAACTTTTGATCTTCATAATGCCTGTATTATTCATGTGCATTTGAACATGATGAACTACAAGTTAGATGAGTAAGATGAGATTTACGATCATTATTTCAAGTAACTTGATATACATAATTCGTATATTATTCATGCGTATTTGAATACGATGAACAAACAATTAGACGTATAAGATGAGGTATACGACCATTATTGCATTCATTTTTTTATCTTTCTAATTGATGCATTATTCATGTGTATTTGAACATGATGAGCAAATAAAAGGATAAAATGAAGTATACGACCATTATTTCAAATAACTTTTGATCTTCCTAATCGATGTATTATTCATGTGCATTTGAACATGATTAACAAATAGTTAGACACATAATGTGAGGTATACAATCATTATTTGAAGTAACTTTTGATCTTCATAATGCCTGTATTATTCATGTGCATTTGAACATGATGAGCAACAAGTTAGATGAGTAAGATGAGATTTACGATCATTATTTCAAGTAACGATATACATAATTCGTATATTATTCATGTGTATTTGAATATGATGAACAAACTGTTAAACGTATAAGATGAGGTATACGACCATTATTGCATTCATTTTTTTTATCTTTCTAATTGATGCATTATTCATGTGTATTTGAACATGATGAGCAAATAAAAGGATAAAATGAAGTATACGACCCTTATTTCAAATAACTTTTGATCTTCCTAATTGATGTATAATTCATGTGCATTTGTACATCATTAACAAATAGTTAGACGCAGAATGTGTGGTATAAGATCATTATTTGAAGTAACTTTTGATCTTCATAATGCCTGTATTATTCATGTGCATTTGAACATGATGAACTACAAGTTAGATGAGTAAGATGAGATTTAGGATCATTATTTCAAGTAACTTGATATACATAATTCGTATATTATTCATGTGTATTTCAATATGATAAACAAACAGTTAGACGTATAAGATGAGGTATACGACTGTTATTTCATTCATTTTTTTATCTTTCTAATTGATGCATTATTCATGTGTATTTGAACATGATGAGAAAATAAAAGGATAAAATGAAGTATACGACCATTATTTCAAATAACTTTTGATCTTCCTAATTGATGTATTATTCATGTGCATTTGAACATGATTAACAAATAGTTAGACACATAATGTGAGGTATACAATCATTATTTGAAGTAACTTTTGATCTTCATAATGCCTGTATTATTCATGTGCATTTGAACATGATGAACTACAAGTTAGATGAGTAAGATGAGATTTACGATCATTATTTCAAGTAACTTGATATACATAATTCGTATATTATTCATGCGTATTTGAATACGATGAACAAACAATTAGACGTATAAGATGAGGTATACGACCATTATTGCATTCATTTTTTTATCTTTCTAATTGATGCATTATTCATGTGTATTTGAACATGATGAGCAAATAAAAGGATAAAATGAAGTATACGACCATTATTTCAAATAACTTTTGATCTTCCTAATTGATGTATTATTCATGTGCATTTGAACATGATTAACAAATAGTTAGACACATAATGTGAGGTATACAATCATTATTTGAAGTAACTTTTGATCTTCATAATGCCTGTATTATTCATGTGCATTTGAACATGATGAACTACAAGTTAGATGAGTAAGATTAGATTTACGATTATTATTTCAAGTAACTTGATATACATAATTCGTATATTATTCATGTGTATTTGAATATGATAAACAAACAGTTAGACGTATAAGATGAGGTATACGACCATTATTTCATTCATTTTTTGATCTTATAATTGATATATTATTCATGTGCATTTGAACATGATGAGAAACTAGGATAAAATGAGATATACGACCATTATTCCATGCAACTTTTGATCTTCATATCAGAATCGGTCGGTATTGTGTATACAACAAATTCTCTAACAGAGAAGGTGTTTGTACATCTCTATGTGAACAATATTAACCAAAAAATACAATAAATTAAAGATGTGAAAAGCTTCATAGTATCCTTCAAACACAATTGAATATCTTTATCAGTTTTTAACCCAACTCTGAGAAGGCATAGATTATGATCTTGAAAATATCATTTTTAAGAAAGCCCTTTTGTTTTTGGCGTTTGTGTTCAAAGTTGTGGTTTGGTCACAATTGTGCATGCTCCAATGAGATTATGTTTTTAAATATCGCATCATTTGCTGAGGTAATATTTATTCATAAATTCATTTTGATTTCTTCAAAAAATATTAGCATTATTAAGACAACGCTTCACTGTATAGAAATGCAAACAACAAATAATATTTATTGGATAAATAAATAATAAGAATTTAAAAGTTAATCACGTGTATCCTGAAAAAAAATACTGATAAAGTAATTAGTTCCATATGAAAAAAAATTGCTTTATTGATTTAAAACTGTTAATTCTATTTAAATCAATTTCCTAACAGAATTTATATCCAGGCAAAAGATTTAACACGATTTAATAATTAAAATATCGTTTTCTATATATTCAAACAAAAGAGTAAAGGTAAGATTGCAAATATAAAGACTTCAAAGATAAAGCCTTTCAGGTTAATAAAAATGTTACCATATTGAAATGAACTTCAATGCAAATAAGAATTGAAGATCAAATCAATTTTTGCCCATTGCATATTCATGAGAAGAGGAAGGATCGTTTTACTGAGAGTTCATTTTAAATGAAAAACCAAAGTAAATATTCTAGAGGGAGAAAAGATTACTTTTTTCGGTAGAATTAAACGAAGAATAATTTTAAGGAATCAGAAATGGAGCAAAATTATTTTTTGTATTTTAAATAAATGGCAGCCATTTTTAGCTGATCTATTGCATTATTTTTTGATATAAAATAAAAATAATAACTAAATTTTATTGATAGAATAAATTTATGTTTAATTTTATGAAGAAGATCAGATTTTTTTTTTTTTGATTTTAGAAATTAAATGTACAAAATGATTTAAGATATTTTAAACAATTTTTTATAATACATTTTGTTAAACAGTAAAATAAAATTATAAGACTATTTTTTAACTTCCTCTGAAACTTGCATGTTTTGAAAATCCTAATCATAAAGCTTACTTAATAAGAATTGATATACGAAGAATATCCAGAAAATGAATCTTACCTATTGCCAACAGATGGCATGGATGGATCATGTATTGCAAAATGTTACTATTCTTTCACCTGTGACTTACAAGATAAAAATCTGTGAATTTTTAAACGAGAAGAACATTGCCCTGATTGAATTATTGTCAACTATCGTTTTGATTTGACATCATAAATGACAAAGAGAAGTTGTTAATTTTCTAAATGTCACTAAATATTCACTATAAGGAAAGCAGTTGGTGGCCTATGCTAATGGTGCCCATGTAGATCTCACTATCATACCATAACCATAACCGGCTACTCCGACCTTTCCGAAGGCAAATGGAAAAATCTGAATGACCAGACAGCCTTGACCGCAGTACTGGTCCTAAGGACCATCACCGACCACGGTACAACCCTTCCAGTAAGAAGTACGTCTCGCAATCGATAGGAGGTAGCCTCCCCCACCATTTCTGCACCCACCAGGGTGGCGAGAATCAACCACGATGTTGAAAGTTTCTCGTACTCATTTTTGAGGTGGCCCTCGGTCGGATTATGAGTGTGTACGCTCGCACGAAAAATTTGTATTTTAGAAACATATTCTTAATGATAATCTTCACCTAAATCATTTCTTTTTTTTTTTGTAGAATCATAAACTGAGTACTCCAACAACTCGCTGGAAGTCACACGAAAAAATCTGAATGACCGGACCGCCGCAACA
This sequence comes from Argiope bruennichi, assembly GCF_947563725.1. NCBI lineage: Eukaryota > Metazoa > Arthropoda > Arachnida > Araneae > Araneidae > Argiope > Argiope bruennichi. The sequence continues at coordinate 116,125,760 of NC_079156.1, forward strand.
GCAGCACTGGCGAGAACGGTGGTTGAGTCAAGCGCCATCACCGGCCCCGATATAATCCTTTCCTAAGGAAGTATATCCCGTCATCGATGGCAGAAACCAGATTCCATCTTTTCGTGTACCCACAAGGGTGGCGAGATTTAACCACCATGCTGGAAGCTTCTCATCCTCAATTAAGAGGTGCCTTCAGTGGGACTTTTTTTTTTGTAGTAAGTAAAAAAAAATTAGGAATTACAATATTAGCTAAAAAAGTAAATAAATAAACTATAAAAGAAAAGTTTTCAAAAATGTTTTCAATTCAATATTAAATATATCGAATTTTTCATGCTTCAATTATTGGAAGAACTAACTGGCGAAGCAAAGAAAATGAACTGCATTTTTCATAATAAATACTCTTTTGAATCAATTTTGAAAAGTTTGATAAAATTAAGAACAAAATATCACACCAATAAAAATGACATCATTAAAAAGTCATCTATTTTTAAATCGATAGTAAAAAATTTTGCACAAATTTTATAAGAATTTTTAATTGATGATAAGCAAACGAATTTGTAATGCAGTAAAACAGTTTTGCAAATCAGATTTGAAAATATATTTAAAAATTTGCTAAAATTAGATTAGAAAATGGCTGTATAATTAAATGATATGATTGAAAAGTTTTATTAAAAAAATTTAAGGTAATTAAAAATCATTTAGTGTAGTAATATTTTTTGATATCTGCGCTGAAAAATACGAAGGCTAGAATTTCATTAATTATAATTCTGAATAAAATTTTTGAAAAATAACTCAAAATACTAATTCTTATCTCATAAAATACATGTGGACCAAAATTGATAAGTGCTGATTAAACAGTTTTGCCCCATAGGACACCGACAGACAAGTACACATTTATCTATTCTAACAATAATAATAATAAATTATTAATACAGATCTGCTGGTTTTACAATATTATGCTATTTATTTCCAAATATGAGTTAATTTGTAGAAATAGTTACATTTCTGCTAAAATGTTAATTCTTGAAGATTTAAGATTTTTAATTCTTTAAGAAGAAGAGTCCTTTTTAAATTATTTTTTCAAGCACTACGAATATTTAATGTATTCAAACAAAATGTTTTAAACATTAAACACACGTTTTAATAATTTCATTTATTTTATCAGATGATATTTAACACGAAAAGTTATTTATTTAAAATTATATTTAATTTTTTTTTATTCTTCCAGTTTTATTACAGTTAAAAGAAAATTTTCTGCGTCATTCTACAGTCAATTTTTTAGCTATTTCTTTTTGACTAATTTAATTATTATAAATGTTATGATTTTTACTTAATTAGCGAGCCGTGTTCTTAATTTAATTTTCATGTACAAAATAGTTTTTGCTTTTAATTGCTTTCTAAAGCGCGTTCTTTATGTAAAATATAAATAAATAAATACTAAAAAAAAGGCAAAAAATTTTATTATAATTTTTATTTTAATCAGAAAACATCACTAAACATTACAAATAATACATTAAAACAAAATATCCGCATTCTAAAACAATAAATAAATTAGATATAAAACATAAGAAATATTTCTGAGTTAAACACAAAATTCTCACTTTTACGACCAGGTTTTGAAGGAATTAAATATCAACCTATTCTATCAAAGCAATAAAAATCTAAGCATCATCATCATCATCATTGTAAAAATCATCTTCAGGTTTAATTTATCACAGACAACTTACCCATCATAAATATTACTGGTAGAATACCAAAAAAACTTTGAAAATTGAAATCTATATATAATTGTGATTAATTAATTTCTTGATTATTTGATAATTACAATCCTAGAGAAGGTGCGATACATCCTAACTATAAAATACATAGAATTGGGACGGATTAAAAAGATTTCAAGCTCCTGGTGCTAAAATTATTTGCAATCCTATCAAAATATCACATATGCATATACGTTCGTTCAAACTTATTAGTTAATGCATTTTAAAGTGATTCATATAAAATTTGACATTACTAAATACTACAATTACATTTCTATTAATTACAATTACTTTTATTAATAATATTTAATTTTAAGTTTGGTATATAATAATTTATAGTTAGCATAAGTTTAATTTATAATATTAAAGTAAAAATTATTTCATTTTACGAACTTTATCTTACCCCAAAATGAACTTGGCTCTAAGGATTTGGAGGGAATTACAGATAGATAAATAAATATACAAGGGTTATTAAGGAACAACTTTAAAATTTAGTAATTAATTAAAATTAATATAAGATGCCATTTACAGAGAAAAGATAAAAATAATGTCGATATACGTATTTTTGGCATGAAACCAGAATTAACTGATATTATCTTTAATTTAAATCGCCAGGTGGTTCGGCAGTTATTAGATCTATGCGATCCATAGGAAACCCTATACAGCTTGTATAATGTCTTACTTTTACTGTTGTACGGGGACTTTAACATAGTGTACAACATTTCTGTAGCTCATGACGTGTTATACGATCAGAAATGGTTCTAAATGTTTCAAAAACATGTGACAGCTGCATTTCTAAATATTGGAGACACTCTAGTTTTGAAATTAAACATTGTGACTTCATATCTACTTTTTTTTTTTTTTTTTTTTTTTTTTTACATAAACAGCATATCTTTATCTTTATTTGTATGCAAAATGCAATACTACTGCGCTTTTGTAATTCTATATTTAACATTCACTGGACATTTCTCTTTTTTTTTTATGTCTTTTCAGAATTCTTAATTTTATGCTTCCAACCGTTTATTTCACGATCAACGGATAAATTTGATTGGAGAACAAAATTGTAGTAAAATAGCTCTTAAATAATCAGAAACGCTTTCAATAATTAAATTTCTGGGTGGGAAGGGTGAAAAAAATATCGATAATCTTGACTTACTTGAAAGAAAAAGAAAAAAAAAGGGGGGGGGGGAGCATAAAGAACAATAAATAGAAGTAGAAACCCAATTTGGATTTCTTATTTCAGTAGGAAGCAGTATTTATAATTTTCATCTGGAATAAATATTATGGTGTCCCAAAAGTTTATTTTAAATCACGCTATGAATGGCCTTATCTGGCTCTGCTTGTCCAAACATGCAGGCTTATCTATTAGCTGTCTATCTCATCGGTTTCAGTCGCACCAGAGCTCTACTACATCCCAAAAAAGTTCTTTTATCCATTTGGTGACATTGGGAAGGCGCAATTTTCTACGAGCTGCTTTCTCAAGGTGAAACAATAAATTCTACGAAATACTGTTATCAGCTGGATCAGTTGAAAGCAGCCACAACAATAACAAAACTGCCAGAATTAATGAACCGACGAGAAGTTGTTTTCCATCATGACAACGCGAGACCACATATTTCATTAGTCGTAAGAGAGAAGCTCTTACAGTTTGATTGAGATGTTTTACCGCATCCTGCATATTCTCCAGACCTCTCTCCATCTTATTATAACTTCTTTCTGTCCTTAAATTCTCTTCGCGATAAGCGCTTTAAATCCATCAGCGAAATAAAAGCGCACCTCGTGGATTATCTCTTGTCCAAAACACAACAATTTTGGAAAGAAAACATATTGAGGCTTCCTGAGAGATAGAAGAAGGTAATAGAGCAAAAGGGGTCTTATGTAGCAAAATAAATAATATCTTAAATAGTAAATATTGTGTATTCATTTCATATTAGAAATAGAAAAGAAAAGGGACACCCTAATACTTGTGTAACTTTGTAAATTTAATACTAGCATTAAAATATCAATATTTCATGTAAAGAAAGAACCTTTATTACATCTAAGTAATTTCATATCCATACTCTGAAAGATAGACAAATTAAAAGGTTCTATTACTTTATATTCCAATTACCCTTCTCTAATTCAATAGTTAAGTATAGTAATAGTATTTAAATATGCATTGGATATTTATTTGAGGTAATTACTAAGAATATGAACGAAATAGTCGATAGATTTAATAACCCAGGGATACATATATATTGTACAATATTAAATGATATTAAACATTATTCACATTATTGTATAATATTGTTGAACTTTGAATATCATAATATAATATCGCTTAAAATTGTACAACAGGCTAGGTTACCTGGGAAGGTGTATTGTTAAACACTTGCCTTTCTTTTTCTGGACCTTTTTATGCAGCAAAAGATTTCCCGCAATTTATATTCTCCACCACCATTTATTTCACTATTCCACTACGCCCATTGAAATATAAAAAACGGTATAATATTGCATTGACTTTTAAAGTTGTTATGGATTTTTTAATCACTGTGTGCATATAGATGTATGAAATATGTAAAAACGGACTGTTTAGATATCTTAATATTAAAAAAAAGTAGAAAATTATTACTTAAAAGATTTTCAAAAGCAAATTATTTTATCTTATTTCATTTGTCGTATTACCAAACAGCTCTGTTTATAAATCATAAATTATATAACTTCTGCTATTTTGATTCATCTTCTGTCTGACAGTTTTCTAAGATTTGAGAAATTTGAAATAAATATTCTTCCTTTCAAAACCTAAACGAGTTCTGCAAATTGTGCATCACTTGGCTAGTGGCCGGCACAGACCCATTTGACATGAGACGCCTTTTTCATTTCCATAAACACGTTGACGGATATGGCATGGCATTGACATCCATAAGCACACCATCCTGGAAAAATAAAACATTTGTTTAAAGCAATCATTTCATTCTTAACAGCGTTATTTACAGTGGCCAGCTGCTGTCGCAGCGTGGGCATTTTTAGTGTTTACGTGCAGTAGGAAGTACTAACAGGGTGTCCCGATGATTTCATTAAATGAAATAGCAAGCAAACATTAAAAATTATGAAAGTTATTCTTAATGGTAACTAATGCGTACGAAGTCAGAAATTTTTATTAGTTGCTGGTGTTTTATTATTGCCAAACAGACGGACATTCCGATTTCAAAAGTTGATATAACATGACATTATTCCTAAGTATTACCGGATTAGGCAACTACATAGAAGACCCGCTAAAGCAGAGGGCCCCAAAATTTTGATTCGTTTTTTATAATATTTTCGGGGCGTATTAATTTTTTCCTTTTATTTAATATACAAAGTCCAAACGCACGAACTAATTCAAATTCAAATCAGGTATCGATTAAATATTAAAACCTCATTCTAATATTCCTCATTTTTTATAGTGTGTTATTTGAAAGCTTTATGGAAATATTTTACTTTATATTTTTCAAACTATCCGATTCTGTAATTTAACAGCATTTAGATTTTGTTCGTAAAGATTTTTTTTAATCTTTTGCTTAATATTTGAATCTCGGGTTTTTTATAAGAAATATTGAAACCAATTGTATTGAAAGAATTCCGCAATCAAAAGTTCTGTCAATTTATCAGAATTCACTACATAAAAATGTTTACATAAATAATTAAAATAAATAAAAAATAAATGTCTCAGAAATTTAGAGATTAAAAAAAAGGGTTCCCCGAAACTTGCATTGGCTAAAAACTACTAGAGGGCTTCATCCGGCCTTGGCTATTCCATAGTTGATAGGAGCGAGCTCATTAGGCTATAAACTAAACTGTTTTAGAGTGTAACATTACTCTTTTATTTGATTTTACAGAAGTAGGTTGGTTAATAAAAATTATAAAATGCTGTAAGTGAAATAATTAGTCACAAATAATAGCACAAACGAAGGGCAAACAATAAAATAAAAAAACTTACTACTTACAATTCCAAATATTATGAAAGTTATGAAAAAAAAAAGAAAAACAGACAATGAAAAGGTCCCCCCTCGCACTTTTTTAGATACTTTCTGTTAGTTAAGGTATTATTCCTAACCAACAAACCTAATAGGAGTCTTAGATGTTGAAAGAATATTCGGGAAGAGAATTACCCACTCCCCCTCTTACTTATCTTATAAGACAGTTATCAAATATAAGTTATCAATATATCCCAATGAATGCAAGAATTGATTTTTCATTCAATCTCCAACCATTTCCAGGTTGACCAAGCGTTGATATTTGCAAAAATTGCAAGAAATGTTTACAAATATCGCTTTAAAAGTAACTGGAAGTTAAATAAAACTAAAGAGAATAGCTTCCCAAAACTTTCTCGCATGTTCTCTAACAGAGTTGTCATCCCCCTTTTCCACGCTTACATAAAATTATGGATCTTGGGTAAGGACATGAATCCTTTGAATAACTTTGGAGAAGAATAGAAACTAAACATAGATATTTGGCATGTATCTAGCGTTTTTACTGCGTCTATAATATGATTCTTGGCAATTATTTTTCTTGATGAATATCTGACATGCAGTTTATAATAACAGAAAATCGGATTTACGTTTTAAATTTGTTTCTTCCAATCCCTTAGGACCAAAATTCGATGCAAGTTACTAAACATGAAATGGCAACAAATAACAAATTATATATATATTTAAGTCACTGTGTTTTGGCGTAATCACGTTACTTTTGGCGTCACTTTAGAAGTTAAATCCATGCAACAAATTTTATCCATCTAGTTCTCTTTGTTTCGTAGAATATTTCGTAACTAATTTTCCGATAACCGGATAGACAATCTTTGTCTAAATAGATTTTGTTCAAAATTTATAAAAATCTTCAAATTTCATCCATCTGTTTCACAAACATTTTTCAGAAATATAGATGAGTTATTGGTTTCACAGACAGATATAATGCCAAAAAGGTGTTTTTCGAATTCAGGGAAGTCTAAAACGTGGAGATTCATCAATTTCTGAATTTATTTGAAGAATATAGTTTTTTATAGTTATATTTTTATACTTCGTACAAGAAAAAATAAAAATGTTCTTGTTTACAAGATCATTATGCCGTGATAGCAGTAATCACATAGCAAAGTATTTATTAAAATATTCCGTTTTCAAATAAAACGTCTACTAAATATTTCTATATTTTAACCCGTTAACTGGCAAATGGGGAAAAATTGGAATCAAACAAATTTGGAGGTGCACTTGCTAAATAAGTCAGATATGTTCCTAATATTTATTTTAATTAATTAATTCTTAGAAATTTACTTTAATTCATACTCAGAAATCTGTGTACGAAGGCATCCTTACACTACCTATCAAAAACATCTGGAATTGTAGATCTCTCACAAGAACCAATGAAAGCATGTTGATTCCGAACCATCGTGCTACATAAAGGGTTAAATGTACTCGCAGTTGTATGTATAATTTGGATTTCAAGATCCTAATTAGATACTGTTCACTTATCTAACAACATAAAGTCTGACTAAATATCTCAAATCAGGCCAATAATCAATGAAAGTGAGTCATTGTCCTTTTTCGTAGAATTCCAATGACTCACAATCGAAGACGATCCTAGTTTCTCTAAATAGAATGATTGAGATCAGAGACATGAATTAAAATTAGAAATACGATATACTGCTTAAATACATGAAGCAAAACAGTATTTTTTCAAAAATAATTTAAAGAAACTATGATTAAGAGAAAAAGAATAATTTTGTTATTCACTTGTCCATTAAAATTAAAGCGTAACTTAATTCATTTGAATATTTAATAGAGATACTGCAGTTAACTGAAGCGTTATAATGCATCACAAGTTCGTAACGTTTTATCACTAAATTATGCGAGCTTCTCTTGGAATTACACTTGAGGGATTTCAATAACACATAAACAGAGATATGGATCCTGTTAAACTTCCATTAGTGTAGGAGATAGTTGCTATTAAATTCTAAATTACACTAATCGTGAAACAGGCTTTCAGTTACAAGATTTATTTAATAATTTTTGTATAATTCATTTTATTTTTCTAATAATAACGGAAAGGTTACACTAATGGATTAAAATTTCATTTTTTCAAGATATATTTTATTTCTACTTTCTCGTATATTTAGTATAGAGAAAGTATAATAATCGCCAAAAAATTCGAACTCCAGATTTTGACAAATCTCCATGTTTCTGAAATCCAAGAGTTCGAAAATATTTTTTTGAAAATATTCGTCTGTCTGCGACAAAGGTAATTCAAAAACGCTTTGAGTCAAATTTGCAGATTTCTAACAAATTTTGAGCGAAATCTCTTCAGAGGAAGTCCATCTGTTATAATTAAAAAACGAAGAGAGCTAAAAAGATAAAATTCGATACGCAGATTTAACTTTTATAATATAAACATCTCTCAAATTTTGAGCCAAACTTCAACTACGGTTTGACTGTCTGTCGATCTGTAATTTCAGAAACCTGTGAACGCGAAGATACAAAATCGCTATGTTTTCAATATATCAAATATTTATGGAGATTTTCTGTTTACAAATGCAGTTTTGTATCGAATTCTTGTTTCAATAGGTTAAGAAAAACGTGTCTAAAATAGAAATTCGATTTTCGAATACTATTAACCGCATACCATAATGAACTGTACGCCAAGGATTAATCGCCAAATAACGCCAAGGATTAACTCGCCAATGATGACCCGACAGATGCAGTAAAAGTGCTAAATTCACGCCAAAGATTCATATTTCTTAACTATTGTGCACCAATGCCATGCAAGGTATATTCTTTTCGAACACACTTTTATTAGAGAGTATGAATGAATGTTTTGGGGAAACTCCACCCGCTAGTTTCATATATGAAATTTTAAACTAAAATTAATCCATTTTAGCTAGGATACATAAAATCTATTATCTATTATACTATATGAAAAAGAAAGGAATATTTGAAATTTCTAAACTATTAGAAATAGGCTACTTTCTAACAGTAGGAGGAAAAAAACATAATCAATACTTTAGACTATTTCAATGACTATTTTGAAAAATATCCACCAATCAACATTCGGTGATTTCACGAAATAGCAGCTGATTGGTCTAAATTAATGAAATCCATAACTTTATAATTCATTCAGTTTTACTGAATTACAGTTTAATGGTTAGAAAAGAATGGAACTTTCAGTATTGGAATTTTAGTATGTCAAGTTATATGAAATATAATACGATAAAGGAATTTGCATAAAAGCTAAAACTACATTTTTTTACTCTCGTATATGAAATATACAAAGAGAAAGTAGTATAATCATAGAAAAATTTGAACACAAGATTTTGAAAAAATAATTTCCTAGTTTCAGACATCTCTGAATCCGAAAAACACATTTTTGGAATGTGTCTGTAAATACGATAATACGTGAACTTTTTGACAAAGATGGTTCGAATTCGGTTTATGGTCTTTCAATCAATATTTGTATATTTCTCTCAAATTTTGAATTACATCCATTTCCAGGAAGTCTGCCTGTCTGCCAAAATACAAGTTCACAGAATAACCGCAAAACAAAAGAGCAAGATGGATCAAGCATGATATGCAGATTTACCATCAAAAATGTAGATCCTTATCCAATTTTGAACCAAATCCGAGAAGGAGTTGAAAATCTGCCGGTCTGAACTTTCATATGCCTGCCAACGCTGTAACTTAAATAAATGAAATTGAGTAAGTAATCTTATGATTACAGTTTTAATTATATGTCAAATTTTGGTTTCAACTGATTTTAAAAAAGGTCTTCGAAATACATATTCGATTTTCTGCTGTTTGTATCAACTGACAGCAAACAAATAATAGTCAAAAACCAAGTCCCAAAGATTGTACATTAATTGACCCTTTCGTATTAGTTGTTCGTCAATGACATGGGGTTGATAATACATAAGCACCAGTTTCCTTTGCTGTAGTAACAAACACACAACCCTTAGGTCGATTAGAAAATAAAAATCTGAGCATTTATGGTATTCACTTTCTTATCCAAGGTCGGCAGCTATACTTATAGAGGCAGCTATACTTATAGAGGCAGCTATACTTATATATTAGAGGTTATGCAAGAAAGTTTCATAGAGATCACTATCACTGGTTTAGAAATATATACATTTTTTTAAATCGCCCAAAATATGGTTTTTTTACGTTATTTATAGCTTTTCCTAATGGAAAGTATATGTCTATTTCTTTCTGTAACATTTTCGCAAGTAAATATTGTGTTATAATTAGAATGTACAGCTCCTGTGTGTTAATTCTGAATTTGATGTTTAATAATGAATTTAATAATCCCCCATTTTGAGAACAAACACAATGGGGATTAAAAGGGGTAAACACAATAAGTAAAATGATTACGAAATTTACTTAAACATCATTATTTCTTAAATTTTAATAAACAACTTTCTTAATTATTTTTATATATTAACACTAAAAAATCATAATGTATTCTCAGCCTTATTTATGACTAGCCGCCTTTGGCGACCAGCCGGTTCGCCAATCTTAATGTTCGTTTAAATTTTAATAATTAAATAGCTTGAACAGGAGTTTAACCCCCTTCTTCGCCAAGTTGCGATAACGCGCCAAAGCTGACAATCTTTATTATGCACTATGATTGAACATCTGCTCCTTTGCTTTTGAACATTTCGCAAGGCCGTTGTTGGCGATTTTAAAAAATTTGGCCAAGCAGGGAGTTAAACTCCGGTCGTACCATTAAATATTTTACGCAATTCCAACTTTAATAGATTTTTCAGCAAAATATTTTAAAACTTCAAATTTTGATAGTCATATACTCATAATATTATAATTCACTCATAATATTATAAAGGCCTTCAGTCATAACGTGATATGTATCTCTCTAATTTTCTCGTACCCCTCGTAGAATTTATGCTTTAAATTAAAGTATAAATGATTAATCTGCAATTAATATAATAATATTTTTTACTGAAACAAAGCATTTTTTTAATAATATGATTACTGATAATAGAGTCACTGAGCGTTTAAACTTTATGGGCACTAAAGAATATCTTTCTTAATTTATGTAATATCTCAAGAATTTGTCAACAAAATTTTCTCAGATTCATCATGAACAGATCTATTAATTAACAATGTTTAATTTTAAATGCATCACACACTAAGAAAATAAAATGAATCGTTTAAAATAATCGGTCGAAAACAGGTTTAAAAAAACTACTTAAAAAACGATGTACTTAAAACTATAAGCATATACAAAAAAATATATAACTAACATAAATACAATTTAATTACAAAAGCATGCAACTAACCTAAAAATAATTTGAATCATTGAAAACAGGTTAAAAAAAACTACTTCAAAACGATGTACTTAAAACTATAAGCATATACAAAAAATATATAACTAATATAAATAAAATTTACTTACAAAAGCATGCAACTAACCTAAAAATAATTTAAATCATCCGTTGATAATGGTTGTCATGGCAACAATCAGAACGCAATGCGCATGCGTGAATTTTCTTCGCCACTTACGTAACGCAAATGCGTGAATTTTTCTACGCCAGTTGCGGTAACGCTATGCAGATTAGACATTTTTAATTTCCTTTATTCTGTGTTATTTTAACTCAAAAGTACTTCAGAATGAATCTGAAACATGGATTAATTAACAATGTTTCATTTTAAATGCATTAAACATTAAGAAAATAAACAGAATCGTTTGAAATAATCCGCCAAAAAATGGTAACCCTAGCCTCATTACTGTTGGGAGAAAAAACAAAACTAAGCCTTACTCATTTGGCTGTGGGGAAAATGAAAGATTTTTTTTTTTTTTTTTTGGCAGAAAAGTTGGCGGTAAGGAAAATAGAAGATTTTTTTGGCGGGAAAGTTAGTTTTTAATTAATAATTAAAATTCTAATTAAAATTTCAAAAAAAAGGGACCCCAGGTGCACATTCCCGACCTCTAAGGTATATATATACCAAATTTGATAGCTGTATGTCAAATTACCTGGCCTGTGGAGCGCCAACACACACACACATTCAGCTTTATTATAAGTATAGATTATTCTGACTTCTTTTATAGTCACAACTTACGTTTTAGGAAGTTCTGGTGTGCACCCTGTTATTCTAAATTTTTTTCTAATGTAAAATTTTTTTAAATTACATTGAAGTTATTTTTTTTCTCTGATAAAAACAGCAACTGCCCTTTACCTTTCTTCGCCTTGAGCTTAGAGCGTACTTTTTCAAAGTCCGGCATGTTGTTCCTGAGAAAGAGGTAGTTGGTAGAAGAATCCCAGGCGAAGTCGCGGAAAATCGACACTTTGAAGTCACAGTTGGTGCAACGAAGACTGTCGCAAGCACTGCGAGAGAAAAATTACACATTCATTCTCCAATAAAAATTTAATTTTCATCAATTTTTAAAATCAAATGTTAAAAATAATGAACTTGGCATTCCATAAATGGATTCAAATTACAAATAATCGAATAAAACGGTTAAAAATGTATTAAAAAGTTTAGTCATTTGTCAACAGAACACGGCTCGCTGCGGACACACCCAACTATTTCCAGTGACTAAATATAATCACCTATTTATTCAATTTTACACATAATATTTAAATTCCCCAACTATCTAACGTACTTTTCTTTCAAAAGCTGTCGATGTTTAGGGGACACAGTCGAAAATGCATCACTATGAATTGCCAAAAAAAGTACCAAGTTCTGCTGCGGCGCAAGCTTAGAAACTAAGTTACTCGGTTCTGCAACCAGATTTGTGAAGGGAAGAAGATATTGCGGGTTTAAGTTAGTTATATTAACGTCCCGTTTTAAAACTACACTAGGGCTGTTTTGGGACGGACCTCGTAATTTTGAACCGCGGTCAGATGACAAGGACGACACCTGAGTTGGTATCCCCCTCTCCATACCACGCCACACCAGGAAGGTATTGAGGGAAATTCACTTCAAATGTGATAAAAGAAAAGTTTTAAACGTCTTTCTACACCTGCATGCTCATCAAAATCCAAAATTCAAATTTTTAATCATTTCAGTTATTCTTATATCATTTGCACACAAGTAAGTAAAAAGCAAAAATGGTAATAATTCTTTTTTATATATATTTCTATGCAGTGTGAGATTAAAAATTAAATCATTTTTTTCTCATTTCAACAATTTGTGCGCGGTCCCCGCCTGTTTGATAGAAAAGAGTAATCATCTCTCGGATTCACTTATTTCTGAATCAGAGTTAAGTTGCTGGAATTGAAGGCAACAATCCAGGCTAAATGTCAGCGGAGACGGAAACGTGGAATTACTCTTGTTAAAAAGTTGGAAACGTTTCTCTTTCGACTACTCAATTTTCAAATGTCATTTCATATATATATATACTTTTTTTATTGCGTGCTTCAATTCATACTAAGATTCGTATTGTCATTCTGAAAAAAATGCTTGTTATGGAAACTCAGAACATTTTATCTGAAAAATCGAAATCAATTTATTGCATGCGGAACATAATAATTAAATGCAGTTAATTTAAATATACACAAATAATATCTGGCGAAACATAAAAATTCAATCAATTAAATAATAAAAGATGTTCCAAAATTAAAGCAAGATTTGAATTTGCCATTATTCTTGTAGTAAAGTGTTGGTAACCTTTTAAAAAAACATTTGACAGCTGATAACTTAGGGTTTGTAAAAATGGAGCTTTACGCGATAGAATAGCGTGTTAGCGCAAAATTTGACTTAAATAAAAAACACAAATTTTTTTCTTTAAATTGGTTATATTTTTATTGAATCGTAAAGTATACAGGATATTGTTATGTATGGAATGTAACATAGGGAAAATGGCTTCCACGCTTTGCTGACACATACGCACTCTTGTCGAAATGTTCCATGACCAATTTGCATAAATGTAACTGAATTTCATTGATGCAGCGTTGAATTTCCTCTTTCAAGACCCTCGTGCTTGTGGGCTTGTTGGCATAGATCTTTGACTTCAAATAACTCCATAAAAAGAAATCCAATGGTGTTAAATCACACGATCTGGGGGCCAATTCTCGAATCTCCGAACTATGGCGGCTAGACTTTCATTATTTTTTAAATATTGTTCGACAGTGAAAACATTTTGTACTATCGTGTAACGCTTCATTTTTACTACCTAAACTATCAGCTGTCAAATGGTTTTTTTTAAAATAGGGCTTGCACACTTTCTTGTACGAATGGTGGAAAATTCCAATCTTGCGTTAATTTTGGAACACCCTTTATATAGAATACCATCGGACAAGCTTATAGAAAGACAAGACTTCGAATTCATTAATGTTGTTCAAAGAGACATACTTCTACGGCCGCAGTTATTGAAAATAAAAAAAAAAGTATGACACTGCATCCAATGCAAAAAAATAAGATCGACTATAAATAAGAGCATCGAATAACTGGCGTATAATTTAACGTCATATACGAAAGATAATTATATATCGTAAAACCGTTCAGTTATTTCTTTCCACAATTAATAAGTTATCGACAAAATCTCGCTAAATTTTTAAGTAATTAAAATTTTTTTAAAATAGTTCCGAGGTGCACATTTTTGCCCTTCAAAGCATATTTGTGCCTAATTTACCAACTCTATGTCAAAAAGTCTGGTTTGTAGAACGTCAGCACATACATTCGCTTTTATAATAACTACAGCTTTAGATGACATAAGCAATTTTGATGACACAAGCCATTTGATCGAGACATTACAAGAATTTTATTTGTGTATAGTTTCCAAACGAAATTCAGTGCAACTATAAAAAAAATTCCACTCCGCAAGCTCGAATGCAAAGGTAGATTCCTTTACGTTTAATTTACTATCTGGCAACATAAATTGTTGATGTTAGAAACAATCAATATAAGGATTCGAAAATCACTTTTCAATCCCTAACTTCTAAGATATTGCAATTATCGAAAAACTTTAAATGCAATAGTTGCTCGTCTTAATGAGGCGCAAATTCGGCTAATTGGATTTGTTTTTTAATCTTAATATTAAGAAAGTTATAGCGAAATTAATATTCCAATCTCCCCCTCTATTTCCACCCCTTTTGAACTAGATGGGCCATTTAAGAACTCGTCAGAGATTTTTTCATTTCTAACAACATATTCCAAGTCAGTTAAAACCCAAACAAAATTACTCCAGTTATCCTGTTACATGGGATAACATGGGCAAAGCTTTATACGAATATATTTTTTTACTTTTATATATATATATATATATATATATATATATATATATATATATATATATATATATATAAGAAAATTTTCCGGCGTCTTGATGTGAGAATCATTGCAATAGGTAGTTTTCCTATAGGAATCTACCTAAAAAAATTCTATTTCTGTGTACGAGGGAGTTTTAAATATTCCCAGCTATTAGCATTTAATTCCACAGAAAGTCCCGACCCTGACCCATAGCAAATGTCGAAAAGGAAGAACGCTATGAAAGTAAATTAAAAAAAAGAAACGAAGAAAAACAATAAGAGAAGTCTCTTTTTCTCAGCCGGCAGAGATTTGATGACTACTGCCCCAGAGACCACC
Organism: Argiope bruennichi; assembly: GCF_947563725.1. Lineage (NCBI taxonomy): Eukaryota > Metazoa > Arthropoda > Arachnida > Araneae > Araneidae > Argiope > Argiope bruennichi. The sequence goes on from NC_079156.1 coordinate 116,141,052, forward strand.
TGTTGCCCTCCCATCTATCGTCTGCATCGGCTTAGAGAAGAAGGAAAGGGATACGCTGTGGAATACCTAATGAGCTCCTTCTGACTCGAATCGATGGCAAAAGGGTCGCCGAGGTCGGCCTTAACAAGTGTGTGGCCTCCGATCGTAAACTTGTATTACGTCTCAGAGTATCAAAATTTTTTCAATGTAAATGCAATAGGATTTCTTTCAAAGTGCGTAGGTCATTAAGAAGCTTGAAGAAACAGTAAGGAAACTATTGATAATGAAACTTTCGGAATTCTGTTTTATAGTGTTCTTCCGAATTATCTTTTTTCCCCCGCCAAAATCTAGAAGGAATGTTTTCGCTGCGAATGCTGAGTGTTTTGTATTTATTTTCTTAGAGTCTAAAGTTTAACGAAATTGAAATTTGTTTGAGATCAGCAATTTTGACATTAAGACTACTTACCAATTTATTTATTTTGCTTCTTATGTTTTGGAATTGTTATTTATAATAAAACAATTAAAAAAAAGATTCATAATTTATATGTTATTTATATATAAAAATTAACAAATTAACACCTACATTTTAATATTTGACAGAATTAGTCTAAGTTTAGATATAGATTTATAAATGCTTTATTACTAAAAATCATCAAACTATATTGTTGCATTTTTATATTTATACGAAAAGACAAATCGACAGATAAGTCAATCATTTGATAAATTTGGCTCAGAATCCGAAGCAAATCAACACCTTCTAGTAATAATGTTTTTGGCTTGTTGCGTATTTGATTATTGTTCTCAATACACTTGAATAGAAAATAAAATTGGTGTTGAGGATCTCATCCAAAATTTGAACAAAATTTAAATTTTCGATATGATGACCACATATTAAATTTCTTCAAAATATCCTCCACTTGTCCACATGTCAATTTCATACTATAAATACTTTCTCTTCGTAAAATTCGCATACAAAAATGCAAAATTTAATCAAATAAAACTTTTGTTTGGATAGCTTTCGTTGTGACAATACCAAATAATACATTTTTCAATTTTAGGATGAACCCTTTTTCAAGTAAAGGAAAGTTCATAATCGTAAATATATCAGCTAATTTTACTGATAACTACATGAAACTTTTTTCTTTATTTTTGTTATGATTTTTTTAGCCGATCTCCTTTATTTTTTTATTGTTTATTTTTTAACTCTCTTATTTCGCAGCTAGGAGCCCTGTAAAGTGTTTTAATAATTTCAGAATAGTTATTTAACGATAGATACACGTTACTTCCATGGCTATACGAGACGCCGTTTTCAATCTGAATGGCTAAAAATGATTTTATCGGTCAACCTATATACCAAATTCCTTGTTAACAGAAATAGATTAATACAATTTTTTTCTTGGACATTCTTTATGCAGTTTTTTCCAAGATTCTGAAAGACGTTCCGCTAGCAATTTCTTTGAATCGAAACAAAATCTACAAAAATAGATGAATGTAATTTTTTTCTTGGAAATTCTTTATGCGGTTTTTTTCCAAGATTCTGAAAGACGTTCCATTAGCAATTTCTTTGAATCGACACAAAATCTATCTTTCTTCTTCAAAGGAAGGAAAACAAACTGCGCTCTTTTTACTTTGATTACAAGAAGAAATAATTACTATCGTATTTCAAAGAAAAGGGGGATTCAACGTCCCTTTGAAAATAGTCCTAAAATACGATACAAATCCTCTTAAAAACGTTTACGTACGATAAAATAAAAAACGTTTTCCTTTCTTAGAGGGAAAAAAAACGGCAGCGTAATTTTATAAAATTTAAATTTCAAATGAAGTTTATAAAATATGATAAATAATTTTTTGTCTATTAAATAACAATTAAATAAAATTAATAAACTCAAATTAAATGCAAATCAGAGTAATAAAACATGGAATGCATTGATTTGAACGATACATTTAAAGGCAAATTTTTATACTTATTATGAGAGACAGATGAAGGCATAATAATATCGATTTATTTATTTATTTTTTTAGATTTCGTTTTATTTCCATTTTTTTATTGCATTAAATAGTTTCAAAGCATTAGTAAGGATATCTTTTCATTGATGAATTTACAGATTAACCCTCTGAGTCTCAATAAACGATCATAACATTCTGTGGCAAATGAATCTTCTCATATTGCTTCAAGAAAGCGTAGGGGATATATATAGAAACTACTATCTGTGTATCCATTTAATGTACAAGTCGTTCTAGTCTTCAAAGGCATAGCGAAAAAAGGACATTATGGTAAATTATGTCCTGCACACCGGTCAAAGACACAGCAAAAGGCATATATTTTTACTGCCTATGTATTCAATGTACAAGTCATTCTAGCCTTCGATGGTATGACGAGAAAAACGCAACATGGTTAATGATGTCCTGATCACCGGTCGAGGACACCGCAAAAGCCGTATATTTCTACTGTCTAAGTATTAGACGTACAAGTTATTCTAGCCTTCAAAGACATAGCGAGAAATGACAAGATGGTTAATTATGTCCTGCGCACCGGTCAAAGACACGGCAAGAGCCGTATATTTTTACTGTCTATGTATTCAATGTACAAGTCGTTCTAGCCTTCGATGACGTGGCGAGAAAAAGACAAGATGATTAATGATGTTCTGCGCACCGGTCGAGGACATCAGGAAAACCGTATATTTCTACTGTCTATATATTTAACGTACAAGTCGTTCTAGCTTTCAATGGCATGACGAGGAAAGGACAAGATGATTAATGATGTCATGGGCACCGGTAGAGGACACCACAAAATCGTATATTTTTACTTTTGTGTTTTCTTTTTAAAAAAAAATTACATCCAGAAGGAGAACAAAATACTGCATTAGGGCTAATAGAGTATCAAGTATAAGTAGAGTCTAAAGATATAGCATTTTTTTTAAATTCTTTTGTCATATTTATCGTTAGTAAAATATAATAAATGTCTTCTCGATACTCCCCACCTCCACCCCAGCAGGACATCTATACTTCATGAGCCTCAAGACTACATCACTGCTTCAAACACTATTTATTTTTGAAATTCCACTCCTTCTCTTTATTTTCATGGAAATTGACGGTTACCTCCTTAATAGTTAGTTCTATAGTTACAGCCGTGGGTTGAAGTTGGTTATATTAATGTCCCGTTTGAAGCAACACTTGGGCTATTTTGGGACGGACCTCGTAATTTTGAACCGCGGTCAGATGACGAGAACGACACCTGAGCTGGCACCCCTCTCTCCACACCACACCACACCAGCGGGAGGACGTTTGCACAGCCGTGGGAATTTGTGATTTTTACTTTTCTTTTGTGAGGCAAATAAAGCAAATCTATCGTAATCAACGAAAAAAAATACGATCACGAGATTTCAATTTGATTTTAGATCTTTATAAGTGCAAATAAATCCTGTCTGGAGTTATATCTATTTTTATGAAAAAGCGATAACTCAAAAATGGAATAAAGAAATTTGACCCTTTAACCAAATTTCACATTTGTAATAAATTTTAGTACAAAATATGTCCATAGGCACGTCCAATTATATGAATGTAAACTCGATAATATAAATATCTAACGAGTTAGACAGGGAAATTTTATATATGGCTTACCAGTATCAAATTGTGGATCAAAAACATTGAAATTGTCTATATGCCGAAGTGCCTATTTATGAATATGTAAATGCGAATGCTAAAAAGCATAATAAACTTTGAATGTTAATTGCGGTATGTGAGTTTAACATCAAAACTAGAAATCTGAGTTAAATTTTGGATCCAACAGTATAATGGAAAGGTTCTAAAATATAAACTCGCTTTCCTTTAGCTATATAGGTAAATTTCAGTACGTGAACTTAATATGAAAGCTTTAATCTGAGTTAAATTTTGGAGCTAATCCGATGAAATTAAATGCAAAATCCGTTGTCTAAATAGAAATCCTATAACTAAAGGTTAGTTTCGGTATGTGAGTTTAACATCAAACCTGTAAATCTCAGTCAAATTTTAGAACCAACAGTTCTAATGGAAAGGATCCAAGATACAACTCTCTCCCTCTTAGCTATTTAAGTGAATTTCAGTACGTGAACTTAAAGCTGTAAATCTGGGTTAAATTTTGAAACTAAATACTAAATCCATCATCTAAGTACAAAATCCGTTGTCTAAATAGAAATCCTAGTTACAAAATCGAGGAAAGAACATTTTCGTTGGTTGAGCAGCTGTGTCAGATGCTTTAAGAAAGAGAACGAACGAATCATCAAAATTGCTTTGAACCATCATTTCCATTATAGTTTAATCTCATTAAAGTTGCTTTAAAAGAATACAGAGCCCGAAATGGCTTCCAGTACACGAAATTATTCTGAAATTCAAATGTGTCATTACCAGTCTCTTACAGATTATAGACTGTTCAAAACGACTTTTTCTTGGAAGTTTAACTCAATTTTTTTGTCTTGTCAATCACGATAATTCTAAAGCTAAGCCAAAAATGCTATTATTAGTACAAAATGCATCTCTCGAAATGGAACCTCTGTCTCATTATACTTGCATTACAACAGGATCTCGTTCGATCCGTTTTTGCAAATAGTTCGAATCGGTAATTCATCACGATCATGTTTTATTCACCAAAAATATTCCCCCTTTCATCGGCATCTTTTCAACTCTCGCTTTCTATCGTGTTATATTCGAAATTTCATTCCTTCTAAAGCATCCCCTTCCGTAAAATCCATCTATCATATTTATAATTTGTGAGACCTGGCCTTTGCCTCTGCTTTTTATCTCTCTCATTACTTCATGGGGAATGGGCAGAACTTCGCTTTGCGTATTAATGAGATGGTAATTCTCAAGGCAAAGTGCTGGATCGGTGAAGGTGACATGGAACAGCGATTCTGCGCAACAAACGCAACATTAATAGTAGGTAGAATTTTAGAATATCAGAGATTTAATTGTTTATTTATGCAATATGGCTCTTTATATGTTTCGTAATGCAAGGTTATTTAAAACAGTTGCAGAGGTTATAAAGGCTATAACTTCCTAGTAAACAACGGTAAAAAGAAAAAAAAATTATAAAATATCGGAGAGCCTGAGTTTTCATTTGCATATGTAATTGTTGCCCTATGTGACATTCTTTAAACAACAATACCAGCTTTCTGGCTTAGTAATATAAGTCAGAAAAAATTATTAAATTTTTATGAGCTGTAATTATTGTCCTATTATTGTCCTTTTCCACTTAGTCAAAAACAGTAAAGCAGTAACAGTTAAGGAGCATAATCCAGAAAAATTTATTACATTTTTATTTGCATATACAATTATTATCATATGCGACTTCCTTTAGGCAACAACATCTAAGCAGTAACAATTAAGAAAAGACAGAAATTTTTTATTTGCATATATAGCCATTGACCTATGTGACTTTCCTTAGGTCAGCAACATCCAAGTGGTAAGAGTTCAGGAACATAAGAAAAATTTTAATGAATGTGCTAAAAATATAGTCAGAATCAAGAGAGACTGTATAATAAGATTATTTGATCGAGTTAAAAGTATTGGATTACACAGAGTATTATATTTTAATCGATCATCGATAGGGTATTTTTTTATATATTGATATACCACAAAGTTTTTAAAGAAAAAAAACACTTATTGTCTTTAATATGGCGAGGCGTTTAAGAAACATCTTATTATCTTTAAAACTGCCACGATGCAAAATAAAACGCCTTATTGTCCTTAAAATGACTATTTACTATAATTGCTATCACTGAAAAAAAGATTATAATACCTGAAGTGTTCCAAAGCAACTATTAGAACTTTATATCCTTCCGCAAGTTATTTGGCAATTCAATAACTATTTATATTAGGAATATAGTTAATTAATATTGGTTATATTAAATAATAGTTATATTAAAATTAATAGTTATATTAAATTGCAACACAATGGATTGAGAAATAGTTTAGTTTTGTTTTGATTAATAACTAAGACAAATAGGCCAGTTTTAAGTTAGACGATGGATATCTTGGGACATTTCTCTTAATAATGAACCGTAATCATAGGACGAGGATGACACTTGAGCTGACACTCCCTTCTCCAATTCCATGCTATTTAAATGGAATTTTACGAAAATGGTCGACGTGATACGCTTAAAGTTCAACAATAATTTTTTTTGTACCTAGAGCGTTTTCACTTGTAAATTTACAAAAGTAATCTATTACCTTATCAATATCATTTCACATCTGCTTCGCTTCAAAATACTGAACTGTATTTTTGTCTCAAATGCATCGTTCTTTGCCATTTTCATTCTTCGACAAAAGTATGAATTTCACGATTCCAACCAAAATGTCTCAAGTCTAAACACTATGAATGAGATATTAAAAGGCGAAAGATAAATTTTCAATCTGTGAATTATTTAATGTTTATTTAAAACAGATTGAGTAATTTAAAAATTCCTTTTGTTCGTGCTCAATTTCTTTCTGAAAAATTCTTTAATGGAGGTAATGCGAAAAGTTTGAAATGGAATTTTATCTCGAATTTAATTCCTTAAATACTGCATTCGACAAAATAATTAGTTGTGTAAATCAATAGGAATAGTCTCCGCCAGATATTCTCGCCTACTTTCCAATAAACCTTTTATGTCAGAAAATGCCTTGCATAGCATTGGCGTACAGTAGTTACAAAATATTTACTTTTGGAAAAATTTAGCATATTTGCTGAATCTATCGTGTCATCCTTGTCGAGTTTTTTGGCGTTAATAATATCCAAAAATCGAATTTGTGTTTTAGAAACGCTTTTCTCAACCAAATAGAACAAAGATTTGACACAAAACTGAAAGTATAGTCACAAAACCCCATAGCAAATTTGATATATATAAGTCATTGCGTTTTTGAATTATTGAATTTATATGTTTCCGAAAGTACAGATAGACAGACAGTTAACCCAAAGTTGGATTAGGCTCAAAATTTGACATGTTTCTACACTACAGATGTTAAATATGTATACAAAATTTTATTTACCATCTTATTTTTTTATTCAATTTTATCTATATCTTATCTTATTTCGTTTTGCAATTTTCATGTTAAATTATATTCGAACAGACAGACAGATGGACTTCCTCTGAACAGATTTTACACAAAATTTGATAGAAATCTGCAAATTTGGTTTCAAGCCTGTATACCAAATTTCATTTCATCCGTATAGCTCAAAGCGTTTTTGAGTTATCTTTGCTACAGACAGATGGACGGACGGACGGACATAATCCAAAAATGTCTTTCTTTTGAACTGAGGTCTAAAATGTGCAGATTCATCAAAATCTTGAGTTCGAATTTTTCTATACTACGTATACGAGAAAATAAAAATAGTGCTAAATTTTGAAAAAAGTCAATGTAAATGTATGTGAAATTATAATTTAATCAATACAAAGATCTCCTTTAGGCAACGTAAATCTCGAGCCACTTATTTTTCCTCTTGAATTTATTAAACCAAATACGGTTTTTTTATTGACTTTAATCTCTTTATGAAGAGACTTAAGTGCTTTAAGCTTAATTTGAGTGCTTTAAGCTTTAATAATTAATTTTAACCGATGCTTAATTCGCTTCTATATTTAATTTCGAATACTCTTCAAGATAGCTGATTTCAGTATCTCATTTTTTAAAAATTCAAAACTAAAACTCGAGTGACTTTAAGCAAAATAGTAACAAAAAAAAAAGACAATTTTAAAAATATAATTTAAATACTCCTTAATCACTGGATCATTCATTTTTAAATTACAAAGCAGCTTATATTTTTTAATTATAAAACGTCGTAACACAAAACTTGCAAAAGGTGATTTAATTAGGAATATTGGTATAGTAATAGTTCGAAATTATATATTTTCATTTCAATAAGTTCAAGTGTGTGACTCTTATATATTACATGCAAGAAAAAAAATTAAATTACTTTGAAAATACCACAAAATTATCTCAATGCAAAATTATTCCAGACAATTGATTATGTTACCTGTTTATTCGATCTTGCTTGTGACTGATGTACGATATAATTATTTCTAGAAATGTTTAACACTAACCAGAAATAAAACTTATCAACTTCATAACCAGAAATAAAACTTATCAACTTCATAAAAGCATGCGAATCATATTGTTGTGTTGTGACTTATGGCACTTTACAAGCCAACTGACAGTTATCTGTCAGCGATTTAAGCCGAGTGAGCGTCTCTTGTTTTTTCAGTAGCGCCAACTAGGACCAAAGTACAACTTAGCTACTCCATGCGTCACATTCGCTTACACAACCCCTTTTTACAGGGGGGCACATTCACACATCTCACAGATAGAGCACAAAAGAAGAACAACCACGCCCGAACCGGGACACCCAGATCACAGGGAAGACGTGCTACGGACCTCATGCCGGAATGCGAATCATTTTTTTATACAAGGTGCTCGATAAGCGAGACTGTATATGTAAAAGTGAAATATCTTTCATTATCTCATATTTTCAAATGAGCAATTCTTGTATATATATTTATTTCATGTATCTCAGAAACGACTGTATGGATTTGGATTAAATTTCATATTTAGATGCGGTTTTGCTTTTTAAATCTATCTATATAGGCGTCTTTCCTTGAAAAATTCTATTTTACATACAAAAAAAATTATAACTAACTATTAGACTATGCTTATTCAACTTCCGTTTCGAAGTGAGAGCAATGTAGTATAGTGGTCAGAAAAACATGGCTGAATTGTGTGTTGTAGGTCCTCGGATTCGAGTCGCACTTTTTGTTTTATTTTTTACTTATGTATTTATATTTAATATTTCTTCTTTTTAAGTTTATCTATATAGGCGTCTTTCCTTGAAAAATTCTATTTTACATACAAAAAAAATTATAACTAACTATTAGACTATGCTTATTCAACTTCCGTTTCGAAGTGAGAGCAATGTAGTATAGTGGTCAGAAAAACATGGCTGAATTGTGTGTTGTAGGTCCTCGGATTCGAGTCGCACTTTTTGTTTTATTTTTTACTTATGTATTTATATTTAATATTTCTTCTTTTTAAGTTTATCTATATAGGTGTCTTTTCTGAAAAAAAAACAAAAAAAACGCTATTTTACACATACCCAAAAGAAACATTTATTTTTATAATTAACTATTAGAGCCTTTTTCAATCTGCCCTCATGAGCCGCCGCGGCCCGATGGTAAGATCTCGGCTTCGGAACAAGAGGGTTTCAGGTTCGAGACCCGATTCCATCGAAGGATTATTGTGTAAGGGGCTTTAGTGCATGTTAAGTCCTTCCGAACCAAATGTTCTCCTGGTGGTGTGGAGAGGGGTAGCCAGCTCAGGCGTCGTACTCGTCATTTAAACACGTTTCAAAATTACAAGGTCCGTCCCAAAATAGCCCTAATGTTGCCTTAAAATGATACATTAATATAACTAAACTAAAAGAACTATCTGCTCTCATGCTGACAATGTCATATAGCGTCATCTCGGACCCGATTGCACCATGGTAAAACTGAGTGTAAGTTCAAAAATGTAAATAATGATAGATAAATTGTAAAATGAATGCAGGTTATTTCGAAAAAGGTGCTAAACTAAGTGCATGTATAATTTTTTTTAAATAACCATTTCATATGTAGGTAGGATTGAAAAATATTCGTATGTGATTCGTATCTAAATATATTCTCGCAAAAAAACACGATTTCACACACACACACAAAACTTGTCGAATTAATCTTGGTTTTCCAGGTACTTATCTTATAAATCTACGTAAAGCACTTAGAGTTTTTGTGTGTAATGATAATATATTCTCAATTTACTGACAGTCGATTTCATCAAATTATATATCTTTTATTAAACCACTTCGTAATGAAGAAGCATGACTAGGATTAATAGCGGATATCCGATTAGGCAGCTGCCTGCGGCCATAGGATGAGAAGCAGCAGCAAAGACTCGGGTTCTTGTATGCTTCATTACACTTTCTTAATTATTCGAATATTTAACGTCTGCTTCAATAAATTGTGTACATCTGCTTCCATATATAAATAAAATGTCTGCTTCTATAATATTGTGTACGAATGTGGATGTCGGGCTGTCTAGAATCGGAATAGATAAAGAAAAGTAAGAAACATTTTTGCTAAATTCCTGATATAAATATATATATATATATATTACCCTAAAATAAATCATCAACATGTTAAAAAAGTGTTGAAATACGAAATTATATTGTATGGTTTATATATATATATATATATATATATATATATATATAATGTCTCATAATGGGCAATGCTAGAGCAGCAAAGTTTTTAAAATCACCTTTGCCTAGGATCAATATTTAAAAAATTAAGTTCAAAATCAACCTTATGCAGATACCAGCTAAACTCAGTGCAGATTTGGCATTTTATAGAATGCGAAATACAACATTATTTTGCTATTTTGAACAGATAGCTTCAATACTAGATCGAAAAAGAGAGAGAAAAAACTGCAATCGGAAAATTACAATAGTAAAAAAAAGGGGGGGGGGATAAAGAAGAAGAAACTGCCTTAAAAATAAATAAATAAATTCGAACTTAATATTATAACATTATAATGTCTGAGACTTGAGACTTCTCTCTTATATTCGTCTGACTTGAAGGAGTAACGATTTTTACATCACACAGTTTATAGAAAGAATGCCAGTCTAAAAACATTTTAAGTTAAAATTTTTATTTATTTTATCGTTTGCGTTTTTATAATGCTATTTCTCAATCAAATCCCCTAGTCATTTAATTATAATAAAATAATTCAATAAAAAATATTACATATTTTATTGCCAATACTTAAAAAGTGTGTGTATGTGTGTGTGTCTAGACAAAACAATCGTACTCACAAACATAAAATTCAGCACACAAATTGTCATAATGATGATAACTGAATGCACTTAAAACTCCGACTGAAAGTTTAAGGTAGAATCCTTTTTAATACATATTTTCTGTCTTTCCGAATGATTTTTCGCTCATGGCATTGTTTCTAATGGATATAGAAAAAAAAATCCATCATTGAGAAAAAACAAATGTCATTAAAAGAAATTTGTTTTTGTACCTATAATTTATTAAATTTTAAAAATTCAGAATTTTTAAAAATTTATAGTTAAAATTTCTGCATCCAACAATCCCACTATTTATTTATTTTATATTCCAAATTTCCTAATTCGTCAAACAATGCCGTCTCATAAAAAAAAAGAATCAAAATATTGTTTGCAGTTACTTGCATATGCAGGTACTTTCAATAAATTTTAAACAGAACTTCGTAACCAAGTTTTTGAAGATTAAATATTTTTGGAATGAAAACTTACTTAATTTTCGTTTCACCGTTAGATAGTTAATTGTGAAATTTTATTAAAATAAAGAAAAATGTGCATAGAAATAGAGTTGCCATTGCTGAAAAATTATTTTTCAAAGTTTAAAGTAGTGTATAAAGGCAAAAGACAGTTTTAAAATGTAAATAATTCTGTCAATATAATTTGAGAAAGAAAAAGTTTGCACTTCATACCTTGCAATGAAGTTGTTATAGTATATTGTATTGAATTGTAAAATTTGTTAAATCGCAGTATTTGAATTGGATTTTCTGCATGAAATATGACATAACCGCTAAAATTTATAAATCTGATAATCAAAAGTAAAGTGAAAAAAAAATACTAATTCGTTGCTTTACATTGAAAGTATTTTCGAACATACCATTTTATTTCTTTAGTGTCTAGCTAATGGCTAGCTAAGCTAATTATATAAATCAACATTATGCAAAGAGTTTATTTTTATGAAATTTTTAAATATGAGAGCTATGTGTTAAGTTTCTAACGTAAAGAGTATTAGAACATGAATATATTTTTAATTTTGAAAGTGTCTTATGACTATCAAGGAAAAAAGGAGAACTCGTGCTGCCATCTGTAGTGCAAGGAATTAAAGTAATAGATTTTGAAATTAATTCGTTCGACAATTTTATATATATTCCACATAGTTTATTTTTAAGTTGATAAGTTACTTTTAAAGTAAAATTTTGAATAAAACGCTTTAAAATATAAAAAGATTAAAAAAAAGGTCGCAAAAATATTTTGTTAAGAATCTATCAATAAGAACTCATAGCTTTAAGAATACATACACGATATTAAGAAGACAAAAAGCATTAATATGGATGTCATTTTGAATATTTAGTTTTTTTTTTTTCTAAAATATTAATACAAAATTGTGTAAATTTGAAGGCATATGTATATTTCAAACGAAATAAATGGAAGATACTTCAAAACTTTAAGGGAGAAAACTATTTATGAAGCAGTTTGTATCCTTTTTTAAAATATTACGAAAAACATTTATTTATACGCCATTCTGCAGCAGCAGAAGAAAATTAACGAAAGTTTAAGTTACCAAGTCAGTTTTCTTTATAAAAATGTCTGGAAATTTATGAGGAATGTCACCGCTTGATAAAATATTATTATTCATATTAAAATATAGTTTTAAAACTTCCACGTTTATAATTTGCCTGAGGTCTTGAAATGGAAAGCAACATTTTGGAAAATTCATTCGATAATACATCAAATATGGAGACGGTGCATCAATTAAAAAAAACACTACCACGAGCCAGCCAGGATTCGAACCTGGAATCTCCTGATCCGTAGTCAGGCGCGTTATCCGTTGCGCCACTGGCCCACATAAGCTTTCGGCATTTTATTAATGAGGTCAAATAGCACTAATAAAATTGTTCAATAGATTTTACCCGATCATTTTTTTGCGCATAAAGCTCATTAGAATTAGAGTTAAGAAAACAGGTAATTATGAATATCCCACTATTCTAGACTGGAGAAAATTATAGTCCTCGATTTTGTTCATTATGTCTTTGATTAAATTTTTTCGAAACGGAAATTAAATGAAATACTCTTGATTGTTATATGATTTCAAATCTAGTAGATGAAAATCGGGTTTGGAATTCCAAATCCGAGTATATATATATTTATATATATATACTCGAACTTTATATATATATATTTATATATATACCCAAATGGTAGAGGTATTTCTGCTGAACCTGGAGTCCTCACTAATTTTAAGCGACCAAATGTAATTATTTACTATAAACTACAGCACTAGTGGGAACTCAGATTCAAAAGCTATAAGCTAATAGCCACTTAATTGACAACTTTCTCTTTAAATAACGTCAGATTTTTAAGGTTATCATACAAAGGCAAAATATAAACAAAAAGCAGAAAAAGCAATTATGTTCATACTCTATCTGCCATTTTTTTAATTTATCATAATTTAATCATAATGAAAAAAAGGAAAACATATAAACATATTCAAATTAAATTTTTCTATAGCAAATTTTTCATTCCACTTGACACATTTTAATGATTTAATTTTCAATATCAATGCAAAATTTTTAAAAAAAAATCCTAAGTAACATAAACAAATGCTTTTACATTGTTGTCTTGTTACTGGGCTGCGAACCTGTGGTTCAAAATATAAAATTCCCAGGTTCTATCCTCACTCATACCAATCCGCTACAAGATGTTTCCATATCTTAACGGATTCAAATTTTTTTAAAAACCAAAAATTTTTCTTAGCAAATACATTTCTTCCAATTTCACATATATAACTAAAACCAGTTTTTTCTAACCATAAAAGTCATAAATAAAAGTAAATAAAATTTATAAATAAAAAGCAAATTCAAAATATAAGATAGTCTAAATATTGTTTACCTAACTTCTCCCAAAAATGTAACATTCTTTTGAATCATGACTTTTAAAACTTAAAAATGTTCAATCCTAAAATTATAAAGGAAAGTATATGGTAAAGCAATGATAAGTGACACCTGGACCATTATTAAAAAGCATGCAATATTGTCTTTAGTATGCCAAAAACAATCATAATTTCTTTCTCTTTCCTTAAAATAAAAAACATGCTTAAAAAATTTGAAGCAGGAAATTTTATAAAAAATAAAAATATTTTCATCTTATATACTGGTGGGAGGAAGGGTTTCTCCCCCCCCTCCATAAATGTAAAGTGCTATGTAAAGGTCTTGATATCTAATAATATAGGAAATTAATTGGTGTTTTAGCCACACAATATGGAACACAAAGCAAGTGCTGCCTTCAGAGAATTACACTATCATTAATAAAAAAAAGTACTTCATTCTAGTAAAAATTTTAACTGTATTTATAATCTATTTAAAGAATAATTATTAATACCTTTTTATGAGTGCATTAATTTATTATCCTGAAAGGTAAAGCAACAGCAGGACCTATGCAATTTTAGAAAATTAGGTTGAGGCTCCCAGCCTTTCCATCTTTATTTTTAGAATATGCAAGTACCAAAAAAAGTTTAATCAACTGGTATTAGTTCTGGAATGGAAAATCATTATTCAATTATGGTGTATTTATTTTTTTTAATTAAAATGAAATATAAGGATATTTAATTTTGTATAAATCCTCTTTACTGAATAAGAAAAAGGAAAATATCAGTATCAAAACATTTTAAAATGTTCCATTAGCTTATTTAATGCCTTTTTAAAATCCCATTCATATTTATAATCTCACCTTTAGAAATCCTTTTATAATTTTAAAATCACTCTTTTAATTCGTAAAAATAACTTTGCATCTTAGTTATATTTATTTATTTTAATTTCAATTATTTTCACAGAAAACAATGCATTATCAATCTTTTTAATGATGAAAGTAAGCTTATAAACAAAGCAAGTGCAATGCAATTTCCAGAGGTCATAATAAATTTGATTCGTCTCTTGAAAGTTAACATACTTTGCTCAAAAAATTAGTAAACACAATATTCATCCTATGAACAAGACCCTTTAAGATACATTATGTGCATAAACACATTAAAAATTATAGTAGTCTCATTAAAAAATTGATGCTAAAAAATGATTAAACGTAAATAAAAAAAGAGGAAACCGCAAAATGTATCCTTTATCCAGAAACAAATTTCTGCAACAAATTACAATGTGCATATTTAGTCTTATAAAAAACATTTATTTATTATAAATTATTTTTAAACATTATTAACTAATGTAAAAGTGCATTATGAGTCAGTTGTCTGCCAGAGCTTGATAAAGGAAGGGGCATACGGGGCAGTTGTCCCAGGAAAGAGGGGGGTGGGGTTCCAAAATCGAATAGAAAGTTCATTTTACATTTCCTTCTTTAATGAACTTTTCTTAAACATAATATCAGTACAGTGTAAAATTCGTCAGTTTCATGTTAGTTTCTTCATTAATCTATCGTTTGAAAACAAAAAAATCTATATTTCGAAAATCTATGGCTTTTCAGGGCAGAATTCAGCTAAATCTTTGCTATTAAAGTGCATACTTTTATGCACAGTTCTTCATTACTGAAGCAGAGAGGTTCCCCCTGAAGAAGTTTTTGCCCCGTCTCCCAAATTAGACTAAGTCGGGTCCTGCAAACAATGTTTGCATAATTGTATGCAGAAATTTCGAAATCAAATTTTGAAATTTTCTGTAGTTTTATGGATTTTGTTGCCCGTTACCAAATGTCTATAAAATAAGCAATTATGAACATATTAAAAAGAAACCATAGTTTCTATATTTTTATAGTAATAATTAAAAACTTGGCTTAATAGTTCAGAAATGCAAAGAGACAATGACTACACAATTTATTTTAAAAAACAAATGCTATAATTTCAGAAATATGTTAATAGGAAAACAAAATGAGTAAACTGCTATTTAGAAAGTTCGAAATTAACTAATAAATCAAAATTGGTACAAATATAATATTGAAAAAGATGCTCCAACCAGAAAAAAAAAAAAAAAAAAAAAAAAAAAACTGAATTCTATATTGGTAAATACTCATAAAAAATTAAAGCAACTTTTTAAAACATATTCCTTAATAACAAAAAATTAATTTGATATCATTGAATTTCATTTAAAAATTTACCTAATTTATAAAATAACTGCTATAGATAAAATATTGCCTGATCTTTCAGTAGATAAATATATTATATTAGTTTTTTAAAAATTTATGATTATCTTTGATGCAGAAGACTTGGATTTTAAGAGGAAGGCTAAATTTTTCAAAACTTATGAAATATGGAGGAAACAAAATTGAACAGGTGAATGAAGATTTACTGAAATCATGGAGGACAGGTTTTTTTATATTCTTTCTACCAAAAATGGTACAAAAAAAAAATGAAAATACCATCAAATACAATGAGAAAAGAATATCTAAGAACTGTTTGCCATTACATTAAATTATCTAAAAACAATTTTTTTTTCCTTTCTTTTCTCTAATTCCAAAATTTTTTTGAAAAAAAATGAATTTTCTATGTGAGAAGATGGCAAGCTTATTGCATAAATAATTTTAAATATTACAACCCCATCATTAAAGATGATTTTTTTTCTAAATATTCTTTCAGAAATTTCAACATATTTAACATGAATTGTACTTTACAAATTTGAAACAATTAAAGAAAATTCATTACACAATATGATTTTCTTTTAAAAAAAAAATTTATAAAAGATGCTAGTCTTTTTCTTTAATCTGAAGTTATTTTATATTTGACTTAAGAACTAACAAATATTTTAATGCTTTAGTTGTATTTTTTAATGTGATATTAATGTTAAATGTCACTTTTTTTGTACAAATTTATGTATGTAATGAATCTATTAAAATTATTAGCATTAAAAAATTAGTGCAAATTATAAATTGATTCGGCTATATATATTTTGTATTAAAATTAATAATAGACAATTTTTCTAAGAATATTTTTATAAACTTCAAATAATATAAGAATTAAAATAGTTTGCATTCACTTATCAGTAATTAATTGTGTTTAACATGAATTTTCTCCCCTCAAATTTACAAATATAAAATTTCTTAATATTTTTTACCCTCTTTCAGGGCAAATAAAAATCAAAATTTAATAATAAACATTTAATAATTGTCTAAAAGAAAAAAAATAACACAAAAATTAAAAATATTTGCTTTAATAACAAAAGGGGAAAAATTATGCATTAATACATATTTTTTGGCAGTTTTGAAAACAAAGAAATTTTGAAAAACATGTACAAGAGAATCAAAGAATTTCAGTCAACAAAACATTACAGAAAATGAATATAACACACTGTACAAATTTAATTTATAAAAAAAATTTACATAACCATTCAGAATGTCATGTTTTCTGACGAAAATTCTTAAATGATTTGACTAACAGACATTTGTGCATGTGTTCACGAGGTAGCTCAGTATCCCTCATTGTAATCATCCATTCTGCTCCAACAAAGCAGTCATCTGTTTGGATAGCACTAGCTGGACAAGATAAAACCCAAAGAGCAACTCGACTCAAGTATGGGTATCTAGTCTTTGCCCGAATCCAGTATTGTAAAGGATTAAACTTATTTTCTTCATCCAAGTCTAATTTTCCCATATTGAATTCTTCCATCAGATATTCTTCAACTTCTTCACTAGGTGAAACTGCCATGGCATCATTTTCTGAAGACATGTTATCATAAAATTCAGCAAAGTGATCATTTGTTGATGAGATATTATGGACATCAATACCATTCATCAAAAGTGTTTCATGACATTCCCTAACCATGTATTCAGCATGAGCCTGAGTCTCCATCCTGTCTTCTGGAGTCAAGAATTGCAGCTCTTTAAACCTTGGATCTAACATAGTTGCTAATTTGTGATGAATAGTAATCCGCTTCACAACCTCTTGATCAATAGATGAACTCATGAAGCTTTTTACAGCAGACAGAAAAGGCGATTCATCTTCGTTCTGCAGACAATGAGTTTTCCATTTAGTAACCCAAGGCAAGACTAGATTCAAAGTAGGGCTGCTAAGAGAAGACAGTTCATTGTAGCCATCTCTGAAAATTTCTAAGAAATCAACAACAAGACTAAGAAGTTCTTGATCAAAATAAAACAACTCCAACTCATTCCTATCCACCAATATGTCAAGAACATGATCCCACTGGCTATTGATAGATTCAAGCATGGATAAAACAGATTTCCAACTTGTACTGGAACACATTTGTAAGCTCTTTGGCAAACTACTCTGTAACTTGTTTTCTTTGAAATGTAAAACCAAAGACCTGCACTGGTTAATAAGTGATACAAAACATGCAAATGCATGTGGGTCTTCCATATCATCGTCATCTTGATTAGATTCTTCTGTCTCTTTTTCATTTGTTGTACTGAGAGTATTGATGACAGTCTGAACAGCACAGTTCAGAGCATAGCATATACACTGGATAAACTGCTCATTGTTGTTGAAAGCATTTACCATATTAAAAGAGTAATCAATCACCAAAAGTTTCTTGAAGTCATTATGCATAAGAGACATGCAATCTTGAAAGAGTTTACTGACATCTGTCGATGTCCTGTGTTCGTAAGGAAATTCAGAGGTATGAAACATGACAGATTTGAAAACACCATCCTCATTTGAATAATGACAAGTAAGGGTTATATATGGAATTTTGTCAACTGCATCCACCCACACACTAGCAGAGAAGGCCAATCCATACAAAAATTGAATTTCTTGTTTAAACATTTCTTCGGTTTGATTGTAAACATCATTTATTAAAAACTCTTGAAGATCATTTGGTGAGCATAAATAATGTGTCAAATCAACATTGCCAGCTCTATGACCTATTTGAATAAAAGTTTGAAGTAAATCTTTAAATTCAACATTTTCCATAAGAGTAAAAGGCTTCACTTTGCTTATAAAAAATAACAAAATTTGTTCTTGCAATTTATTGGCATGATCTCTAAATTTATACATCTTCTCCTGGAATACAGGTTTTTCAGGAATGGTATTAGGATCGATCATGCCCATATCTGACAATGAACCAGTAATTCTTCGAGGCTTTTTGGGTTTATCACTTCGATTATACCTTTGTTTGCCACAGGACTTCAAATGTGAGCGTAAAGTTGAAGTGCCATAGCTGTGACTTTCATAACTAAATACTGCTGAGCATTTGACACAAGCCACAAATGACTTGCAAAGTAAAACTTCTTCTTTCCCAAGTTGGATAACATGGTGATCAATATTGCGTCTTTTGACTTCATCTTCACTGATCAAAAGTCGTACGTCACCAAAATTGGTCCACACATCACTTTTTATTCTTTTGAATTTACGAGCATCTAAAATCATTTTATCTGTAACTACAGCAAGTTTCTTTTCAAAAAGTTTTTCGATGATTTCTTTCTGCTTTCTTCGAGCACTCTCAGCTTCCAAGTCTTTTACAGAGAGTTCAAAGACAGGCTTGGCAAAATATTTTTTGGTGTATATTTTAGTAGTTGCACTGTGCTTTGGTCTTCTCAGAGCATTGCGTCTAAAGAAAAGAATATAGCATTACCACTCATATAAACAATATAAGTTAAAAAATTATAAAACTACAAATTAGTGCAAAAGTGCATATTATTACTATTGTGTTCCCAATTAACATACATATTTAATTATTTGACAGGGATTAAGTGATTCTAAATGGTGATTAAAAGGCTTGTGTAATAATTGTTAGAAACTCTTACCTGTAAAAAATCTTGAAATATTGAATTTGATCCCAAATCATCCATTGCACAAAAGCTGAGCTCAGAGGAAGGATTTTCTTCAGAGAGATTTTTTTTATAAAATAGCACATGAAGGAATATTCTTTTAGAAATTAAAATAAAGCCCAAAAGTTTGTTCTGGTGTTTATATTACTTTTTATAATTTTTATTTCTATTGGACATAAATCAAGCCTTTACATTTAATCACCATTTAAAATGATTCACAAACAGAAGATAAGTTAATTAGCATTAATGGCACATAAAATAATAATTATGAATAGCATTCTTTCGAAAAGTGAATGAGAGTACATTTTTATAATTTCCAGACAAATATATTAAAATTATTATGTATATATTAAAATTTAAATGGTCCATATTTAGTTTCACTAACAAATTCCAATAGAGCAAAAGATTAAAATAATATTCAGCTAAAGCCTTCAATATCCCATACTCTAAAGGTTGGTGTAAGTTATTCATGCACAATATAAAATTGTGAAAATTGCTTCCAACAAATTATCACTTTATAATTTTTGAAACAAAATTATTTAAATGCATAAATGAATAATTTGCGATTTTTGTTTTGTGACACAGTGATTTTTGTTTTGATAAAATAACTGCTTTCAGAATCATTTGCAAAATGTTTTATTGGAGCTTGAAAATCAAAGAACTGTTCCTTTTTATCACAAAGGTTAGTGAAAAATTAAATACAAAAATCAAGGTGGTTGCTAAATTTTTAAACAAAAAGAAGTTCAAGCAAAATGTGAAACCCATGTGGAATTTCAATGGATCCATTTGAACCACTTCATTTAGTTTTAAATCAAACATTTTCAAAAAATGTCTACATTCAAATCATGCATGAATTTAAGTTTATTTTGTACAAAATAAGAAACTGAACTCAGTTTTTGTAAAAATGTATATAATTAAACAAGCAAAATAATTACCTGCTATAAATTTTTATGTATAATGCAAGATTATTTTTAATTTTGAATTATAATATAAAAAACAAAAGATTTTCTATGGATCCTACTACAAATTCTACTATTTGATGAATTTATTTTGACTTGGCAGTAAAAAAAGAATTATAAATCTTAATATATACTCTCATTTGTAATATTTTTTCCTGTTCTTAAAATTAGCTTCAAAACTGAAAAACATATATGAATAAGTATTCCATTCCAATTACCCTGTTACATTTACCATATCCCTAAAAATAATTATTCATTTAACAGTTTCAAAATCAGAAAATGAAACAAACTTCATATGAACTATGCACAACACCTTTTCATTCAATTCAAACGGTCATTTTCAAATACATGCCACACAGAAATTTATTATAATTGTTGCATCTTATGCTAATCCAAACAAATATAACTGAGATTCAAACAAATTTAAAAAGTGATATTAAACATTGTAAATTAAAAAATATTTTGTTAAAAAAAGTAATGTACTGGTTCTTACCTTTGAGTAATTCCACTAGATAAACCAGATGCCGCAGAACTATCACCAATGTAAACCACAGTACATCTGTTGAAAATAGATAATTTAAAAACAGTACAAAATCATTTTTTAAAAGTGAAACTAAGCTAAGAAATAAAATACCACTTAAAAGATAGTTAATATTTACTTAAAGTATATTTAATATATCATACGCATAAGTAAATCTGTACATTATAATAAAAAGGAAACAACGAAATACATTTTGCAAAAATAAGAATCAAAGCTTCCTTTTTTATGTGCTTAATGGAATAATTTAAAAAATTGCTTAGTGAATTTACAATATAATTATTTTTGTATGCAAATATCAAAGCACTATTTTAAAACTTTAGTCATTACTTAAGAATTTTTAAAAAATCATGATATTACAGATGTAACTTATACTGTAAAGACTCAATTACAACAACCATTTGATTTCATTGTATATAAATCCTAGGAAAGATGGGGGAAAAACTCAATTTCAAAGGTTGTAAAATATTGATCAATTTTCAGCTGATTCCCTCAAGAAACAATGAATCAAATCTCTTTATATACAAATGAATTTTAAAGATATCAATAGAAAGTAAATAGCATTTAGTAAATTTCAAGTTTCAAAATCTAATTATTTTGTAGCCTTCAAATAACTGAATTTTGACAAATCAAAAACAATGTAATGCAAATAAAAGCTCACTAAAAAAGAAAATAGTCAATAGCATGAAAGATGAACTTAATAACATAAAAACAAATATACAGAGATTGGCTAGGATTTGTAATTTTCTGAAACAGCAAAATGAGTTTTAATGTATTATGGTAAAACACAAAAATAAACTATAGGCATATCATGATTTCTTAGTATATTGCACTTCTATTAATAACAAAGATGTGCGCAGAAGCTCTACAGGACAGAATGTTAGATTAAATGCTACCAAATTGACAGAATTACATCTCAGAAAATAAGAATGTGTACTTTGGAGTGATTCCTTTTTATTTTACTTTAATTAAATTTATTTTATTAAAACTTAAGCTAAATTTTGTTGCTTTCCACAAAAATTTTTGAAATTAACATTCTTAATGCTTGAAACTTTTTTTCTTATTACAATGCACCGAGTTTTCTTTTTTTAATCAGAGAAATATTTATTAAATAATCCTCTAAGTTGGTATACAAAAATGTGAAAAAATATTCTACAACACACATAAAACATCAATGGCGAAGAATCTTATTTACCATTTTTTTTTTCAAAGAAAAGTTTTTAATTTCAGGGAAAAAAGGTTTTGAATTAGATGAAGTTTAACTGATCTATTTTGAAAATCAAGGATCACATTCTAGATGAGATGCACTGGACAAAGAATGGTATATATATTTTATAATAATACATGTTACATATCTATCAAAATTTAAAATTTTAAAATACGTTGTTGTGGATGCTATTAAAAAATAATTAAGAATGATGCTAATGATATTATAAAGTATTTAATAGAAAATTTTAGCAATCGCTAATCCTAGTGTACCGCTGTTTGTCAAAAGTAATAAATAATATATAAAGTTAAAAATTATTCACAGGAAATATTTAGAAAATGTTCTCATCAGACAAAGTTTAAAAATAAAATATGAAAGAATATAATTATTCATGTACAGCAACACTTACTTCCTATTTGCTCCTTTATTCAAATGCAGATTGGCCTCCCCTACAATAGAGGAACTTTCCTATAAAAAAATTATGAAAAGTTAAGAATGAAAGTTTAAATTATATATCCTACAGGGTGCAGCACAAAGTTATTACATCATACACTAGAAATTAATTAATTTCATTTAAATTTTTGTTCATTTCAGTTTGTCTATCACTTCAATTATAACATATTTTATTACATATCTTTTATTTTACATATAGTTTTTTGGTATTTTTACAACAAGATCTGCAATTTTAGAATTGTTTAAGCAAGGAAAACAAGTTGTTCATTTGCTTACTGTGTCTTGGCAAACAGTGTCTGATGTAATCTGTCGGTTCAAAGAGCTTGGCAATGATGATCCACATCCAAAAAGTGCATGAAAACATATAAAAACTTCCAATAATCGTAAGGCCGTCAAAAAGTGAGTACAATGAAATCCAAGGTTTCCCATGAGAAAAATCACTCGTGAAATAGAAATAAGTAACCGATTAATGTGGCAAATGGCAAAAACAAGGCTTGGTCTAAACCTTACAAATTCCAAAAAGTTCAGGTTCTGACTGAAGAAAACAAACTCGTGTGACTCCAAAGATGCCAAAAACTTTTGAGACTGGCCCCAAGTTAGTGCTGAGAGAGAGATTCCTTTTCACTAATGAGAAGCTCTTTACTGTCCAAAAGCTCATAACTCCTAGAACTATAGGAATTAATCTATAGATACTCCAAGCATTTCAGCAATTGTTGAACATCCCAAAAATCCAAAGTCAGTCATGGTCTGGGACAGAATTTATGCGTGGCAAAACATCTCTAGTTTTTGTGGATGAGGCCATTCAAATAAATCAAAAAGTGTACCAATGGGCCATTCTAGTAGCTGTTGTATTTCCATGGGGCAAAAAACACTTCAGTAATGTAAAATGGGAGTTTCAAAAAGACTCCATATCAGCTCACAAGGCTAAAAAGACAGAAGTGACGCAAGGTGCAGTTTCTGGATCTGATATCATCTGGAGAATGGGCACAATACTCGCCGAACCTCAATTTCATGACTACAATGTATGGCCCATTTTGGTGTCTAGGGCTTGCACTAAACGACATAAAAGTTTGGACTCTCTAAAGCAATGGCTTCAGCGGGAATGGGATAAATTAAAGGTAGAAGACTTGCACCCCTTTTGCATAAAATTTCAATGAGCATTTGCTCCTCTGCATTGCTTCAAAAGGCAGCCACTTTGAAACAAATTAAATTTATTAATAGATGTCTGTTCTTATTATTATTTATTATATTTTGTTAATTTATTTATTTTTAAACAAATTATATTAAAAATTGTTGGTCCGGGGTTTTCTGCACACCCTGTAATTATATATACAAAATGAAACCTTTTTAGAAAGTTGTCCATTATTATACCAATTAAGATAATTTTTGATTTATTCCAATTCATTTTTAAGCTAAAAAAAACAAAAAAAAAATTCATAAATTGCAGATAACAAGTCATTAAAAATCAATGCAGAAGAAGAAAAGTTTTAGGGATATATGTTCCATACATTATGATTTAATAAATCAAACATCATAACGAACGAATTAAACAGATTATTCTTTGTCAAACAGAATTAAAACTTTAGTTTCTTTTTGTAAATTTTCTTCAAAAACAAGAAAATGAAAGTCTGTTGCATCAAAATAGTTATTTGAATTTTCATCGATTGTAATAAAACTATCCAGAATATTACACATAACTATAAGTAGAATTGCATTGTGTTATAAATTCTGCTTTAAAAATTCAGAAAATAAAAGACATCTATTATTAAATACTGAAGAAATTTTATTGCATACTGTAATAATTACCATGTGTTATTCAATTATTTAAAAAATGAAATCTGTTAAGTTTCAAAAATTTAAAATTTTATTAATATTGTCTGAATTTATCACCATAATATAGCTAAGAGATAAAGAATTCTAACTTAAAAATTAATATATATTAATATAAAGCTAAAGAAAGTAATTAATTATATTTTGAACCAAAATTCAATAATATTTTGCTTTAGAGTAGTCTTTTGAAGGAAGGAACACTCTAAATGGTATATGTATGAAACTGAAATAAGACATGAAAAACAGGAGAAATAGAACAGAACAAAAAGAAAGTGTAGCACAAAGAGATAAAAGTAGGTTTGATGAAATTGTATGTGTTTTTCAGCATGAAACAATTATAGTATATATTCAATTTCAGTGTAAGCAATGATTAAATAAAATTTTATTTTAATATTTCTAAAAAATTTGATATATTTCAAGACGGCCAGCATTTCTGCTGTTAATTTTCTGTAATTTCCAGGTTTTATAAAGTAGAATAGCACAATAAAAACTATTAAAATCGAATAGCTAAAATGCTCATAACAATTTGATTTTTAAAAACATTTTGTAACATAAATCATGAACAAATGATGAACAAGAGATTACATAAAACAAATAATATTGCTGATAAAAAAGCTGGAAGATAGCATTATGTATGAACCCATCACATTGGAAATTAATTTGAAGAATTATCTAATAAACACATTTCAAGTAAAAACTAATTTATTCTAAAATCAAAAATGCACAACTTCATATAAGTAGAAAATCATTCTAAAGCAAAAGCTTAAATTTAATATATAAAACATTTAATAAAATTTGGAATTTATTGCAAAATTTATAAAAAGATATCAGTGAAGAAAATTAGAAGATGAAAAGCAATTTATACTTACAATAGGCTCTGGAATGCTGCAAATAGAATGAATAGCTGCATCCAATTCTTCAACACCTCCCTCGCCATTAGCTCTACATTGAGATCAAATTTATTACATTAATAATTGTACCAACCAGCAATCATTTGTATAAGAAATTCTTTAAATTAGCAATAAGAACTACATTGGATAACATGTTAAAAAGAAAACATTAAAATGTCAAATATTTATTTCATAATATAATAGTAACACAATTTAAAATTAATTTCTTATTTCGACAAGTGAAAATGTATAATAATATTATGCCTGTAAAAATATTTGTAAGTGGTACATCAGTCATGAAAAAATTAATAACATAAAAATAAAAATATTATTTCATAGGGTTTATCTAATTTACAATTATAAATTTCTAAAACAATTAACAATATTTATAATCAAATACTATTAAAAAGAAAATATTTTGTAGTTAATACTTGAATATTAAAATTTTGAATGAATGTGAAATCTTGTATAAGGTAAAGTCTTCAAAAATAATACATTGAATATGATAATTTCACCTAGTTTTATTTTAAATAAATAAATGTGCATACTATTTTGGATATCTTAAAATTTATTATATATGCTTTCAGAACAAATATAAAATATTTATATAAAATTAGATGCACAAAAATAGCAAATAATCTACAAATAAAATCCCTAGTCTTTGGCCAATCTAGATTTTATTACCATAATTCTCAAATGTAAAAAATGTCTTTTTTTTTTTTTTTTTTCCTACAATGTGAAATCTTATATTAGGAAAGATATTACAAAAAGAAACTTCATGATATATATATATATATTACATTCATATTCTGCTATTTAAAATAAATAAATATGCATACTATTTTGTGGCTTAAAAGTTGGGAAGGAAGATCCTATATAGCATTTCCCTAATAATTAATTATATCTTTTGGGATGAAACAGTAATGAACATACATATAATTTTTAGTCATGTCAAATATCAAAAAACACTTATTCATAAACTGCAGTCATATTTTAGTAATGCTACATATATTACAATTTATACACAGAAAATACAATAATTTGCAACATAGTGGTGATATTAACAAAGCAATCGTTTAAAGAAAATGGTGAAAGGAAAAGTAAACGAAGAAAACTATCTTAAATTTGGTATTCTAGAGCTCATACTAATGTAAATAAGCATAGATATAATATGACATGTTAATATATTTACAATCAAACCAAGGGCCATAAAACTAAAAACAGTCCAAGAAATCTAGCATACTATTTTTTAATAAAAATATAAAGACAACATTGCTTTAAAAAAGATGAATTTAGAATGCATTTTAATAATTCAATATGCAATTATTATGTTAAAAAACAATTAGAAATAATTTTTAATCTGAAACATGATAATTCCGTGAAAATACAATAAATAGCATTTTGATAATAGTTTTAAGTAATAAAATGTAAATACTGCCAATCAATGTAGATGTAGTACAATACAAAGTAGGTACAAACGTAAAAACTATCACATAAAAGTAATCAAAGAAATAAATTCTAACTTGATACAGAAGATAGGATAAAATGAGAAAAAAAAAAACAAAAAAAAACATAATAGCATGATCTGAAAGTGATATTTAAGTATTTACCCTATAATTAGTGAACAAAATAATTCTTCTATCATAACTTTATCTATTCTTAAATATTAATTTTAGGTTAGAACTTTCATCAGACTATTATATAATTGATTCCACTGGATGAAATGTACATTTTGGTACAAAGTATAATACAAGCCTTAGGCTTACTAAGCAACCATCAGGATTATACCATGCTTCATGACATATAATGCAAGAATCTTGGTAATATATTCAAAATGTTTAAAGATTAAATCTGGAGATCACTATAATACACAAGTATTTATATTTTTTTATGCACTGTTCACTGATCGCACTTCAGACAAGAAATATAATTACTATTAAAAATTTACTGATTTTATTAAATATGAAATTAAAAATGGTTTTTAAAGCATAAAAAAAATGAAAAATATATATTCAAGTTAGCATTGCAAATTTATTAGACATAATGAAATATATATATAAAAAGCAAGCAAATTACTTTTTTGCCAAAGCTGATGACTGTCGAGCTTCAGAAATTCTATTATCGGTATCAATGTACTTCGATTCCACCTCATCTAAGAGTTCATCAATATCATCTGCCATGATGATAACTGCAAAAATGAAAATGAATTTCTTAAGTCATTCATAATTCAGAAATATATTTTTAAAAAAACATCTTTATTCTTTCTAAAGACAATACAGTGATGCTGCATAACTTTTTGTAAAAAGTGAAAACATTTCAAGAAATAATCACTGATCATCAACTAGTCAGCTGTTGAAGGAATTAAGTTATAAAAAATGCATTTGAAACTTATCTCGATCAGGACCTTTTATTTATCAGTTTATTCTTTTCTATTAATTCTCATAGTGAATATGATTAAGGATATTTTCTTTCAAATTGATTAGTTTCAAACATTTATCCATATTGTTAAGCTTAAATTCTTAAACTTCATATGCTAATTTACTCTCCCTCCATCTCACTTCTCACTAAAAAAAATAACAAAGGTTCATTTTTGATTCAAATATAAAAAAAAGAATGAGTTCTTCAAAATGCAGTGGTTATTTATAGACTTTTTTAGAATCTACCAATTCTGTTTTCTTTTACTCTTGGTAATTACACAGATTATTTTGGTAAATCTTCGACATTATCTTACTAAATCACTAAAGATAATCTCAAATAATACTTTAAAATTGTACAAACTTTTCAATTAATTTATTAGTTTAGATAAAACAATTCATTCTGGAATAAGCATCACATCTCACCTTTCATTATCCTTTTTGTAATTAAATTGTTTTACATTAATATAATTCATAATGTAAGTACTATATAGTCATAGAATCCTTTTATAACTTTCACAAAAAAAATTTTGCACTGAAATTCTACTGTCAACTGGTTGAATTACCAAATCCTACATAGCATTACAAATTTCCATTTTGTTGTAATTTAAAATCCATAAAAAAATATTTTGATAGAAATGAGTCTTTAAAATTTCAAAGTAAATTAAAAATTATTTACATTATTATTCAGAAATTATTTGGCTGTTATATTGTCTTTTTATCATATCTGTTTTTGACATTCAATTTTCTTGATACCAAAATGTATTTAAAGTTGTTAATTTATCTTTAAAACAAACTGTACAATACGTCTAGCTTGAAAAATTAATATTCAAGACACTAGTAAATTTTCTACAGGTTAATTCCCCTTCGAATTTACAGGGGTGTTTGTGGGACCCCAAAAAATCCCCTGAAACTTTTACGGACTTACTACCGACATTTTGGAGTTTCGAGAAGGGGGGGGGGGCAAATGAAAAATTACAATTATGAAGTATTGAATGACCTAATTATAAAAGTTCAATGAATTACTTTTTTTGCAAAATTAAGACCTTTGAACCCAGGTCACGTGATCGCACATCTGGTCGAACGAAGTCTCTCCCTTTTTTTTCTGCCGCGCCTACTTGCCGAAAAGAATCCAGAAGAGAATGTCCGAGAACCGGGGGAATGAGTCATAACTCGCAATAAGGAAAGAACAAAAAAGAAGTTTTTTCCCCCTTTTCACGCATTATCACTGCCTTTGGAGAAAGAAAGGAAAAGTTTTCACCACACACACTGACCTTGCGTTTTCTGCTTTCAAAGCAAACAAAATTACCCAGATCAAAATAAATAATTCATTATTATTCCTACTTCCTTTTGAACAACGATCCCCGGAATTTCCGGGTATCGAAGTTCAAAATCCCCGGAATTCCGGGGTTTCCCCGGAGCACAAACACCCCTGAATTTATAAAGTTTTATTCTAGATTTTCATTAGGATGATAAGAACAATTATTTTTTCATACACATGACATTTTAAAATAATATGTGAGAGCTGTTACACCAAATTATGAAATGTTTTTAACAGGACATTTAAGCCAAATATAAAGCTATAATTAATTATAACTTCTATGAAAAAAGAATTTCATTTATTTAAATAAATAGAGCATTCAAAACAGAAATCTGCTGATGGATCAAACTTCTAAAGTTTATATTACACTAAACTAAGTATTGGGGGGAGGGGACTCAATTGGCATGTACGTATACAGATTCAGTCATAATATAAATTAAGGAATAGAAGATGCTGAAAGTTACTTAATCAATTCTGAAAATACATATCAAAATCAATAGGTAACAATTTATTGTCATAAATTTACGATAACACAACAGTAATTGATCAATATCAGCTTATTTATTCATTATTTAATATGAAAATCCCTTGTTTAACTACGATTACATTATTTTATTCCTTTCTTTAATTAAAAAGTAGTATTTCTTTTTAATTAAAAAAATTCATTTAAAAAAATTCCGATGTACACTCACTTTATTCCCAGAATTGGGAAATGCTAAAAAAGTGCGATCATACGATAAAGTTCATTTTCGTCTCCATTAGGCCTCAGGATTCTAAGGAAATAATCGAATAATTTTGAAGACATTTCCGATTTTAAAATAAAGAAGCCATACTTTTAAAGACGACACAGTTTCTCTCACAAATATATATAATGAGTATTGCCATAAATGTGTTTTAACACTTAGTGCGTTTGATTTTAACAGATTTTAATTTACAAATACAGATAGAAGCAATCGTCTTTAACAGAATACATCATGCACTGCATTACATTTTTATATATAATGTTAACAAGATCCATTAATTTGAAATGATTTTAGCGGTTTTCGGTCGTAAACATGCAAGTTTCTTTGCAGTTAAGAGTAAAAAATAACTACAGTTAAGAAAATGGCGGTCCACGGTCCAATTCCAAGGAGACCGCGGGTTCCCTTTATGTTCGTGAAGGGACAGCTCTCCATTAACCTTATATGATAATTAACAATTTTATACAAATTTTATTTGTCTACAAACAAAAACTTTAAATGAAATAATGAAATTGACTTACTTTTTGAAAGATTTAATCAACAACCTTTTAAAAATCAATATTCAGTACTCTGCATCAGTTACATTAACTGTGGCCACAATATTTTTTGTTATGTTCAGCAGAGTACGTGTATGCCGATTAAAAAAATTTATTTCTGAAAAAAAAATCAAAAGATGATGAAAATATGAAAAAAAAGCTGCAGATTAAGATTTGCTCTAGAATTATTCTGAAAATACTTGCTTATATGATAACAACTTTAAAAGAAAGAGAGATAATAATTACAATTTGCGTTTCCTTTTTTTTTTTTTTTCTTTCTCTCTTCCTCTATTTTTATTCAGTATCTTATATTTTGAAAACTTTAAGTTTACTTATATAAAAATATAAAGCTATATAAATAATATCAGTCGTAAAAATTCCTTTTAAATGGCGAAGAAGTATCTTTGCAATGCTCTAGAGCGATTGAGATAGTGCAAATTAAAAGAAGGGGGGGGGGAGAGATTCGATTTAGTTATGTCAGAAATTTTTTTACATTTTTTCCATCATTTTCTCTAATTATTTTCAATTAATGAATGACAAAAAATATATTTAATGAAATCAGAAACGATTATGAATTAGATTATTGCCTTGCTGTCAATACCTTTCAATAATCATTTAATTTACGAATTCGCCAACCGTTTTGGGCTTCAATTCTAAGTGTCAAGTTAAAAACCTGTGCATGCTTTTTTTTATATATAAATTATATGAATATGCATTCATTTCACTATAGATCATTTTCATCCATTTATTTCTTTATCAGATTTGTTAGAAAAAATGAAAAAATTAACATTAAGTTTCGCGATTGAAGAATTTATAATTGAATTAAATATTACTGAACATAAAAATAATATGGAAATTATAACCACAAATAATTATTTAAAAAAATATTTAAAATGATAAAATATAGCCCTTTTATTTAATATCTTTAAAGCATCCTCAAACATTAATAAACAGAAAGACTTAAATACTTATTGGTATTAAAAGAAAATATCAGTCCCAAAAATTTTAAATTCTCATCGATAAAGCATATGTGAAAAGCTAAATTCCTGACGAAAGTTCTTTATAAATAGAAAAATCTTCCATAACGCAATAATTTATACTCTTAGGAGTCTAACTCAGTATATTAGTTGAGATATAACTCGCTCTAAGAAATAATTTTATTCTTACATGTTCATGGGTCAAATCTTTACCAATTTTAATTTAAAATCAATTGGCATTGACACAGCGAGAAGTGTGTAAGTAGGATATAGATTATTAGTCGCCAATTCTTTGGAGATGTTCCAAGAAAATGCACTTCTGCATTTATTTTACATTTTTAAAGAAGTTGATAAATAAGACTGAAGCCTTAGAAAACGGTGAGGATAATATATAAATAATACTCTTTTATGGCATCGTAAATGCATTTGAGGAGAGCATCCGTAAATGGAGAAAGATAGAATGATTTTCCCACTAGTGAGAAAAAAAAAGGTCAAATTTGATACTTTCTGAAAAAATAATGGGCATCAAATTTAGAATTTCATTTTTCGATTAATATTATACTGCATTATTTGAAGCAATGAAACTGCTATTGGAATAAAAAAAATGATTTGTGTAAAAGGAACGAAATTTTGGCCTATTTTTTAACAAAATTACATAATTTGGTGGATAAAATGTCCAGGAAAACTAAATTGAAACATTAAAATATTCCAAGTAGTATTACAAACTTTTGATTATATTTCGATGCTAATAAGGTTAAACTAAGTTCCGTAATGTCATTGAAAGTATGTGTCAATGCAGCGCAGGTGTCAGATAGTATGCATTTAGAAGACATAAAAAAGTGTGTCATGTGACTGTGAAATTGCATGATAGGGAGCAAATCAAGCTCCAGTTATCAAAATGCTAAATTTTGGTGTTAAAGTCAAATCTTAAATTTATTGTACGTTTTGCATTTGCTCCTGAAAGTGGTAAGAGCAAGTTCTTTCATAAAAATAATTGTTCGTAGTTCACCCTCAATTAAATATTTTTGATTCACAATTTCTTTAGTTTCACAATATTAATTCGCATATTAGAATTTAAGTTTTATTTATCCACAATTTTGATAAAGCTATTTAATAAAGAGTTCTGTTCGTATTTCAACGATTTTTCTTCGTTAGTGTTAGTTCTAATCTGCATAATGTTTTTTTTTATGTATTTATGACTGATTTTAATTTCTACTTAAAATATTTAAGCGAATCTGATTCTTTTGTTGAAGATTAAAGTTGGTTAATCACCATGTTGGTTAGCATTATTATAGTTAAAAAAAACTGCACACAGTATGGTGAAAGTTTAAAAGGCTTCTTTCGCATTTTATTTGTTTATAATAAAACAGTTCTTAAGAAGAAACTTCTAAAAAAATACTTTTTCATTTGCATGATAGCATAGGAAAAAAAATAAAGCAATATTTCTATTAAAAAATATTGCACAAAATGAAATGAAACTGTATGATTGTTTTGACAGACACATTTGTACTCGTATTATGTAGTTAATATAATTGCATGCTTGGATTATCTGCCCTGTTACGTTTGTCATGTGACGATGATATCACCGCATGGTAGGAAGTATAATACTATTAGAAAAGTTAACTTGCTTCATTTAAATGTGTGTGAAAAATTTTCCATAAGAAAAAAGAGTTTACAATGCATGAAAGCGTTAACAAAAATTTTTTGTGTCTGTTTTATGTTAAGATTTTTAAACTATTAAATCCCCTCCTCCTTCTAACTACCCGACCATTGTTATATAACCAGTTCGTCCATTTTTGCTTTTCCCTACCATAAAAAAAGAATGCAATAGAATCTGTTTGAGCAACTTTGATGACAGATTATGATAATAATAATTTTTTAAATTGCCGAAATAAAAAAAAAGACTTAAGTTTTAAAGTTTTGTTAAAAGATCTAAATTTTGAAAAATAATTAAATCTATATCGGTAGAGAGATAAATGGTATAAATATTATTTTCAGTCAGTAGCTTCTTTTATTGGTGAAAAAATAGGCGGAAACATCGAAATTTATCAATTTTTAAATAATTAAAAGCTGAAAAATTGGCCTCGAAGCGTATATTTTCATCATCCATATTGCCAAATATAACGTTCTGCTTGATTTCAACAATATTCAGCTGTTTGTTTAGGTGCAGCAATATCTTCTAGAAATCTCCAACAGGTGGATACATAGACTTCCATCTTCACTGGTATAGAGATTACAGATGGCTCATGATATTTCTTTATTTCCTCTGCTCTTGGCGCCTTATGTTATGATCAAGAGCTAACTCATGTTTTCTGCTCATTGCCTTTCGATGCAACTTGTTACGATCTATTATAACTTTTTTTAAATCTCTTTTGCAGAAGTAGCATCAGTCCTGGAGTCCAGGGAAGGAAGTGCCTGCTCTTCCTGTTGGGGATGATGTACTTGTTGAAGTAGAAAAATCTTGTTTCGATCGAACGATCTTCGAGATAAAAAAAAAAAATCTTTGAGATTTTATCCTTATATTCAATTTTCCTTTATTTCACCAGAGACATTACAAGATTTACTAAGCACACATGGATAGCTTAGTGCCGAGGCTATTAAATATAAAACTTTGGGGCTATAGCCAACAACAGTTTTGAAGACTGGAGGTCTTTCTGTTTTCGCTGAACTATGCTATAGCGTATCACAAGGTTTAAAAATCGACCAATTGAATAGTATGCATCGTTACAAATAAGCAAGATGCCTCTAAATAGGAAACAATATTAATTTCATTTCTCACTTACCGTACATTTTCATACCAAAGGTGAAAAACTACAAGGATTCGATTGGAAAGTTGTGAAGCACCAAACTAGATTTGGCACCCTTAAATTTCCAGTTGTTTGGACTCGGGAAGAAATTCCTCAGCAGTCAGAAGTTTGGTAGTGATGACGACCACATGTGGTCCGTCAGAGTTCAATGAAACCGGGATTTTCAAACCGATCAATGCTGGTCAAATGCCTAACATGAATGGCAGTTATATCGAAAAGAATAAATTAGCAATATTTTCATTTCCGTTTTATATTATCATGTACTACATTTTTATTATTATTTTCAAAATTAAGTGCCTTAATTATTAATACTCACTCATATTTCTAATTCCCTGTATCCACACAATTGAATGGAGAAAGTTTAGGGAGATTATGAACAAAATATATGGCACTATTTCTTCCCCAAAGAGTTTTATTGTAACAAACACGGCAAAACTTTGGAGAACAGCTTTAGTTTTAAAGAACAGTACCACCAATTTCCTGGAACACACTGACTTTCAGCATTTCATCATGCTCGTAAAATATGGCATGTTAAGCAAATTCATAATTAGATTCATTTATGCTTTGGTGATTTTTTTTTATTGTCAGTTTAAAAGTTTCCAGTCTCCAATTTTATTTGCTGTAGAAGTACTTTGAATTGGATTGGACTTTTTCTATTATTTGCAAAATTGTGGCATCTGTCACCTCAAAAAAGTTTAAGAAATTCTTCTCGATGGAATAAATACATTCAGAGTATTAAAAGGAATCCTGCAATCTGCTGAATAAGAGCTTTATCGAAGATTTTGTCTTCCTCATCATTGCTCGATAAAGTCTGGAGTCTTGGTTTCTTTCAATGGACGCACTTTTATTTCTAATAATCCTTCAAGGAATATCACTATTTTCAGATGCTTTTCACTGGTCTTTTCATTATAAACTATACTAGAGACCATATATTGAGGGGTAATATTATCATATCTTTGATATCTGCGCCTTCCCAACTTGTCTCTAATGCTTCTGCATTTGAAATACTTGTTAAATAAACACAGACAATTTTCAATGTGAAAAAATTATTCAAATGTTTAGAAAAGAGAAAAAAAAATTCTAGATTAGTAAAGTGGATCCTTTTTTATTCAGATTTCTGAAACTTTACGCATTTGTATTACTAAACCGAAATCTGATATACAATTTAAATCTAGAAGTGATTTTAAAATTCAATTATATGATGGTGATTCAAGCAAATCAAATATCATTTGTTTGATTTGTGTTTAAATAACTGGACTGTTCGAATAATTTAAGCTGACCACCAAAGATGCTTGCTCAACATGTTGGAAAAAAAAGGGGGGAAGATTAAAATTTGTAAACGATCTTTAATGGCTAAAGCATGCAAAAAAGCTATAATTAAATGTCATTTCTGCGCGATAAATCTGTAGCACATTTATTGTTTGATCCAGAAATTGAGCTTCTAACCAATTATAATTTTTTTTAATTGGGAAAGTTGCCCCACCCCACTAGGCGAAGTTTACCAAGTCCTAGTTTAAGATAATTGTTTTAATAAGTATAGTAATATAAACTGACAATATGTATTTTCGTATACTAAAATTTCTACTTATTGAATGTTTTAGTTTACTAAGAATCTTCATATTCGATATAATCAGATCATATATTTTCAATATTCAGATTTATAGAATAATCTGTGGAATGGTTAATATAACAATGAGCTTAACATTTACAGAAAATTAATTGAATGCATCAATTGTATGGTAGGAATTTTTGACTTGCGCTTTATAGTATGCATCCAAAGGAAAATTCATAATGGAAAATTACTGCTTAAAATTCTTGATAATACGAAACGCTTAAAAAGATAAATATTAACTCTCTTTTCAGAGCATTTTCAGTACATGTATTTAAGATCACTATTTTTTCGTGTTTTAGCAACCAACTACTTTTCTAAATATTTCTGATTCTTTTTTATTTAATAATGTTTCTGCTTAAAATTATTTATTTCTTCTCATTATTCTTGCATTTCTTGTTGTATTAATATAGGCATTGTTATATAATATCTAAAGGTTTGAAATTTGTCAAAAACAGAGATACCTTTGGTTTCAGGTAAGTTTTATAAAACGGTCTTCACAAGAAAAAAAATCATCAAATCAGTGAGAAGGAGTAGACCGAATACCTAATGCTTTATTTCTGATAAAATCTTGATTCTATGTACATGATTAAAAAAACAACTGATAAGGATGATCATACAACGTGTACGTTAATGAGGTTGATTCTTCAGGAATCACGAACTTAGATTCCATGATTTTCAACCTTCATAGATCTAGGGATGACGGATATTTTACGAGCGGTTATTACGTAACCAATATCAAAAAGTCACAAATACAAGTGATCAATACTTTTCAAAGAAGGGTGTGATTCAAATCCTTGATACGATCTTACTGGTGATATTTCGATTAGTGGTTTTGGATCACGATAGAAAATAACAATCGATACGATATCACTGAAATTTGCCGGAGCGGTGACTTCATTGGAAAGTAACAATCGATACTATCTGTCCAATGGAAGCCCTCGAAAGAAATCTGTGAATGGATTGAAAAGTGAACGGACCGGTTATTGGAATTATCGTATCATTGAATTGCATATCACTGAAATTTATCGGGGCGGTGATTTCACTGGAAAGTGCGAAGTCACCACTCCACCTTACGGGAGTGACTTCCGATATTCGCATATGATGATGCACTATTCCATACAGATCATTTTTAATTGCTCGTGACATGATTGACTTTGATTACATATATTCTGTTTACAGCTGGCGCCAGCTATTGGTAGAATATAGAACTAAAGTAAACATTTTAAAGAAATGACATATATTTTTAATTCACTTTTTCCAGAAAATGGTTCACTCCAATAAATAAATTAAATCAATAGTTTTGAGAAAAAAATAAAATTTAAGAAGGAAGTTGAAACAGATAAATTAATTCAATCGCCTGTTATTTAAATTAATAAATTAAGTATTAATTACAATTAATAAATTTTATATTTAATATTAAGTAATAATTTTTAATTAATAATATGATTGAAATAACAGATATTTGGAATACATATTTAAAAATAACAATAGCAATATTATTTGTTATTCAAAAAATCGTGGATTATGCATCTCTACATAGATCTTCACAAAATTTTTGTTAACATGAAAGGTAGCAACCCATCTCAACATCTTAACGCCATGAAAGAATACGATAACCTAAAGATAATTAAAAATTTTCAGTCGGATCTAAAGACAAAATCATATTTAAGACATATAAATTTGTTTTGGAAGCTGGGCATTGGTATTAGAATATAAAGGGGTGAAATTAAGGATTTTTTTTGTTAAGTTTTTAAATTAAAATATCCTCAGACTAATTTGGATACTTTTAATGTGTAATGTGCGTTTGCGCATAGTGTGTGTTTGAACAAACCTAAATAAGATTATTACCTGAGTAGGTAAAGCTATATTTCTATGAAAGTGGCTAGTTTTAATAATAATAAATTTTCTTGAATACAATAAAAAACATATATAACTTAAGCAAATTGGACAAATGGACTAAAACAATTATGCACATTCGCAAATTCACAGATAATTTATTGTAATTGCAACAGTACATAGATCTATTATTCACAATTCGATTATCAATAGTAGGAAACAAGAAACATCACAGTTCGAATAATAGGGAAAACATAATTACACACATACTAACTAGCAATATTTGAGCTGGTAAAAACTCTATCTTTACATCTTATCTAAATTACAATGAAGCTGTAAATTTCTACTGAGAAATAAACTCTTAAATATACTAACAATGTGTAAATCATCTGAGCTCTTATATTCAGATTTATCAACAACTTTTAAGGCAATTAGTAGGGAAGAATAGTTACACCTTTGTAAGACATTTTAGCAGTGTTTGCTATAGGTTTATCAAAGAAAAAGTGTAGGCAAAAATAGCATGCTCCTACGTAGTAGGGGACACAATTTGAAAGAAAATTAGTTACGAACTCTGAAATGCACTATCGATAGAAAATATCGCATAATACTAATACGCTTTAGAAAATATACCGGTCAG
Source organism: Argiope bruennichi (assembly GCF_947563725.1). NCBI lineage: Eukaryota > Metazoa > Arthropoda > Arachnida > Araneae > Araneidae > Argiope > Argiope bruennichi. The sequence continues at coordinate 116,179,316 of NC_079156.1, forward strand.
GTAACAATATATAATCATATGGTTCTAATACTCTGTGATCAAATGTTCGAATATTTTATAAAATGCCACTTGAAAAACTGAAGTTCTGGAAAAGCAATCACCTTCATCAGCTAATTGCTTAATTGTAAATAATTTTTCTATCATTTGATGAGAAAAAATGGAGAGCAAATTAAAATTCTTTGTAATTATTTGTGTATCTGCTGTTTTCAGAACTTAACCAAAAAGGATCAAATTCAGGTACTGAGTGTTTCATTGCTAAATTTATGATACAATGAAGCTGTCAAGCTTTACGAACTTTATTCAAAACTTTCCAAATATTGCTGATAATTTCAAGTTATTAATTGCTATAAAGGGTTATAATTAAATTTTAATAAAACCCTAAAGAATAAATGAGATTAATCCATTGTCTAGAATTTGAGATTAACCCATAACTGGAGACATGAATTTCCTTACGAGGTCAGAGACATGGAGTCAAAAAAGAATCCATTGTAATTTTTCTTTTTTGTCTTTTGTAAACAGCAATGAACTTTTTTTTTTTGAAACGCAATATATTCTGGAAATCATGTAATTCCCAAAAATATTAATATTGAGATTGCCAAGTGTTATAATATTAAATGTTGGAAAAATATTATAAGAAAAACCTAAACAATCTTTTCATGCGTACTTACTTCATTTAAATATTACGGGATGACACTAACATTAATAAATATTATAATTTAACAAATAAAAAGGAAGAATACAATACGGATTGCAATGGAAAATATGTAGAACTTAACTGGTTCGTTAGATATATTTTCAATCACAGTTACAGAGATGTGGAATCAATGACTCCTTAAATAACAACAAAAACTTTGAAAAAGAATAATTCGGATATATGCACGTATTCAAGCTTAGACTTCTGCCAACATACTGTTAAAAGTACTACTTGAAGGTAATAAAGAGATGACTGTATTTAAGGACAAAGAAAAAAATCAGAGATAATCAGAGCCAATGTACAACACGGAATTATTTTGACTCCCGTCTCCAGTTACGGGTTAATAGCTTGATTTCATTCTTATGAATGTGGCATAATAATAATTGTAAACATAAAATCTTAAAAAAAAAAAAAAAAAAAAAAAAAAAACATATATTCTTTTTAAGCATACTTAAGGCGTGAGTCCATAAACTTTGGTTACAATGATGGAATGTCACCTTCAAGAATGATTAGCGCAAATCTGGTCCTAAGTTTTTCCTGATAGTCTTGAGAAGGGCATTATCCCAATCAGACAGCCTTGATATGGATTCATGGCTCCGAATAGCTTCGTTGAATTCATCAACGTCGTCTTTTATGACAGCTAAAGCTAATTTTGATAAAAAATTACATTCTCGACTGCCAGGAAATGAAGGATTCGTGTCTTTCCATTCTTCAATCTTCTCTTGTAGTCCCTTTCCATCCTGAGGGTTGTTTGCTAAAATGCAGAGGCCAGCTTTAGTATAGTTTTCATTAGCAGTGTATTTGAGCAGTGAGTTGTTGAGAGCTTCTGTTCCTATCTCTTCGAATAGTTTCCTGGCTCTGTCATAATCACCAAGGCTGGCACTGTGCGTTGCTATTTTAATCAAGCATTTAGTGGTGGAAGAGGCCAATTGCTGAAAAAAAACATTTTTTGAATAAAAATTCGCTGTAAAACATCAAAAAATATATTCAAATCTTTTCGGTATATCGTAATTTTAATGGAATAGAATTTTTTTTTTTAATTTTTCTGCAACACTTGAGATCATGTTTTTATTCATTTCCAAACGTGTACGTTAGTAACGGGGATCAAAAAGCGCCAAGAAAAAATTTCGTCAGTTGGCGATTTCAATCGTCAAATTATATAGCATGTGATTATATAATTTGATACTTAATGCTTGAGTATATTTTTATAATTCGGCAATATTTTTTCTTGGAGCGTTTCGGTCGCCGTTAAAACCGAATTTTACCCCAAAAAGTTTGCCACCTGTTTAAAATGCAATGCTTTATTGTAACATCAATACATTTTTCTTTACACTTTGCAAAACTGAATTTCGTGTCAATTGCTGCAATATCAATATCTGTACAAAGACTAAAGCTCTGTTATATGCTTTTCTTGTGACAAAAATCTTAATGTTTACAATTGAGCTTTCGCGTATACTTCCACTACACGTTTTGTATTTAGTTTCGTCGCATAAGGAAAATAACGGAATATATAAATTGAAGCGGCAATCCGAACGTTGATACAGATTTAAAATTATTGTTTAAACCTATGCACCTTATTTTCTTCGATTTATTCATGGTATTTAAAGCTATTGTGTACTTATATCAGGAGTGAAGAGAAAGATCGAGAATCTAATTCAGAAGATAATTGCCAATCTGTGCCAAATTTCGGAGAATAGAACATGCATCAAATTTAATTCCTCTTGTGGATTCAATCACAGGATTTAAATGCGCGAGAGTAAACAATCTTCCCTTTAACAAATTTTACTTCTTGGGATAGTATTTTTTGAATATTATAATAATTTTATTTAATTGAAAGGATGTTAATTTCAACATTTTATTATCTTTAATCCCTTAAACAGATTGACAGAAGCCTGCGGTGTGTTATTATACACAACATGAAATAGTTTTAGCTTAGCATATACTAATTGTATCCCCTGTTCCACACTTGTTCATCAACTCTGTATAACCTGATATGAAAATGCAATTCAGCTTGCTTCATAATATTTCTTTGTAAACTATATTGGCTGTTTTTCTCCTGGTGCCAAGACAAAAATGATGTAACTCTAGAAAATGCCACATAAAGTTGTCCACGAGAAAAACATTTTAATGTGCTCCGTCGAAGGTTGGATTTCCTTTTTTGGGGCATAATGAGTTTTGAATCGCTGTTTAAAATCAGACCTAAATAAAGAAATTATTGCATATGCATACCACAGCTCTTTCTATTTGCACATGCGCAATTTGATGTTTTCGCACATGTGCGGATAAGTGCAAAGCACAGATCCTACTATTTTACGCGATCTCTTCCAAACACACAGACGCTTTCAGGAGACTTCATCATATACTGCGTTTAAATAAGATAAGCAATCTACTTTAATATTTCCGCATATTTTTACAATGATAATGGCTTAATTTAGATTAATAATTATCTTGGTAATTTTTTCATTATTTAATTTTATTTAATCACTATTTTCTAACTTTATTTAATTTGTGAAAATATATATCTTTATCTGTTATGACTCTAAACTGTCTTGCACAATCGTTTATATATGATATATCGAAGCAGAAGTTCAATGTTTTTAAATCTTATAATAACTAAATGAACGTAATAAAACATATAGGAACCTGGCCAGTTATACTTGCTTAAATGTTTATTTCATCCTAATATTTTATTATTCATAGAGTGAGTATTTTTTGCAAACATTTATTTGGCAACTAGGAAAATAAAGTTATTCAATCCATTTACTTGCTTCCACCTCTCAGCTTATCTGTCCTTGGCATCTATCTAGTTGGAAATCAGTCCGTGCTTGATTACTTTCAGAACGCTTCTTTATAAAGAAATGTGATCCCACCAGGGAGCACTTCAGAAACGAGGATTAGAATTTTTCTGGTATGGTGGTTAGTTCTCACTACTCTGGTGGGTAAGGAAATGGTGGGTTGGCTGCCCTCTATCGATGACGGGACTTACTTTCCACGGAAAAGATTGTACCGTGACCAGTGATGGACCTTGGGATTCCACCATAGTTCCCGTCAGTGTTGCTGACGCGGTGGTTCGGTCATTCAGATTTTTCCGTGTGCCCTCGGTTGGTCGGAGTAGCCAGTTAAAGGTTATGAAGAAATTTGATTACCTCGGTAGTGAACATGTCGGCAGCTTTCTGGTACTCTTCCACTGCCCTCTGTAAGTTGCCCTGTTCTTCGTAGAGTTCCGCCAGGGTCATGAGCTGCTTGGCTGCTGTCTTCCCTCTGCCTACATCGTCGTACACTTCGCCTGCTTTCACGAGGCACTGCTCGCACTCGTTAGGACTCACCTAATAAAAAAATGTACATTAAATTAGTTTTTAAAGAAATGTAGGTACTTATCTGTTTCTCTGGGCCGTAAAAAATCGCCAAACTTTTGGCTTTTTTTGTGTGTGATTTTTTTTATTATTATTGTTGGCGATTTTGGCGAAAATTATTTAACTGTCGCCAACGGTCTTCGGAAACGGAAAAGTACTGAAATGAATTGCACAGTAAATTATTCAATTTCGTTTCCTGGATCAAATTTTTTGTTCCATCTTCTACGTTAAAAGTGAAAGTTTTTTTTTTTCATAGTTTGAAATAATATTAACATGTAATAATAATAAATATCTTTATAAAAAAGATGTTAAATTTGTAATGATGATATTAGATAAATCCTTTTCATAAGATTAAAAAAATTATTTCAAAAAAGGCAGTTAAGTCCCAAAAATTGTAAAGGAAAACCATATTATATTTAAAAGAATATTTAAATTAAATTTATTTTGACTATAAAAATAGATAATAAATTTTAAATAATAGTTTTCTTCATGGTTTCTAAGCTCCATTAGATGATAACCTTTTCCTTTTAAGAAGGTATCCACAGTATATCCCCTAATTTTTGTTTATTCTGTTTATGAAAAATTAGTTGCATTAGAATGCTTGATTTTAACTGAGATATATTTCTAAATTTTTTTACTCCTTGATAAAAATTTATGAGGATCTCTTATGATCAGTGTAGAGGTCATCATTTAAACTATTCGTTCAGTTAATTTTAGAATTTTTTGTTTCTTTTTTTATGATAAGCTTTTTCATTTTAATTAAATTTTATATGAGATTTTTTATACTTTTTAAGTTTCTCACATTAGAGTGAAAACTCTTCTTAGTAAATAACAACTAAAATAATCCATTTAAAGATCACCCTAATTTTGAATAGGACATTTTTTGTTTTGTTTTTTAAAGCTTTTATTATGTTACATATTATTCGATACTTTTTTAAAATTCTCCTGTGGTAAAAATGTTAAAAGGATGTCTTTAATAAGCCAGTTACATGCATAAAGTCTAAGCATGGCAATGTGACTAGCTCGTAGAATGATTAAATATTATTTAAAGTAATTATGAAAGTAAAATGTAGATGGGGTTATAAATGAAGGAAAAATGCTGCTATTTATGATCGATCTACTAATCCAAAGTGATAAGTCACATGACCACAAGTTTTAGTAAAAAGCGAGCTGTTGACATTCGCTCGAAAAAAAAGGGAAGAGGGTTTTTCTTCTCCGGTAACGATGAGTGTTTAATAATCTTTTGCTATAGCGGCACATAATTTTGCTATATGCAGACATCTTGTTAGGCTTCGCCTTTTGGTGCCATCTAAGCATTTTAACTTCTAACTTTAATGTCATTAACCTTTCCTGTCTTGATTGTTAATGTCCTGTTAATTTTGTTTGCTCTAAATAAATGAGTTGTTTTTCTTTAAACGTTACTTCTTTTCTTAATCAGTACCCTAGACACTGATCGAAATCGGATTGAATGGGCATTTTGTCCCCCCCCCCTTACATGCATGTAATAATATGTGATAGGACGCAATTTTTTAATGCTTTTAATCCTGCTAAAGTATTCTAAGAGGACAGAAATTATATATTTCTTCGTTTAAAATGTTCCTCTTTTTATTGCTATTATAACAGCTGGAACACTTATGTAAAGATTGCTTGGTATCTATTTATTCTCGATGTTTGAAGCTAATTTCGTTGTGTCGGTCTGGAGTTTAAATTTTTAGACTGACCGGATAAAATAACAAAGCAATCAATAAAAGAAATATAGCAAATAATAATAACAAGATCTACGATCCCAAATATCAAGTTATTATGTGAGAACATTATTATTTTCTATTATTTGTCTTCATTAATTTAAGTCATTAACCATTTTAAACCGGTTTGAAACAATCACGAGACTTCTCTATCGGTCTCTGTCCTTATCTCTCTCTCTCTCTCTATCTATCTATCTCTTTCTCTCTCTCTCTCTCTCTTTCTGTGTGTGTGTGTGTGTGTGTAATATATGTATATGTATAAAATTTTTTTAACATTCAGTTTCAATTTTCTAACTGGCAAACAAAGTTTTGGGGCTCGAGCGATTTTGAGATGAAAAAAAACAAAAAAACCCACCGTTTTTCTAAATATCGACGCAGGCGTAATCTGATAGTCCCGTGATTGTTTTAAACCGGTTTAAACTAGTTAATGACTTAAATTAATTAAGACAATTCGTAAGGATTCACAGAAGGAATAATTTGGAAATCATGTTGTAACTTTATTTGACGATAAATCACCAAATATGACAACTTTCTTTATCACTTTCTAATAAATCTAAAAGCGAAGAATTGATGCCTCAAAAGCAATAAAACCGCCAATTTGTTGCCTATGCATTTTGAGGTTTCAAATACCTCAAACCAAAATAACATCATGTTCTCACATGATGATAATAACAAAAGGTGTATGATACAATAAGGCAATATAAGCACATTTGCTAAGTACAAATATAAAATAGAAAACAATTTAAAAAATAGAAAACAGAAAAGTATAAAGAAAGTATTACTACATTGAAATAGAAGAGTTTTAAATTTCCATAATTGTATATCAGATTAAAAAGAATCGTTACCAGACGTTCTTCTACAAGAAGATTGGTCTCATAGCTTGTAATGTGCAAAACACAAGCATTAAATAACGACAATTATAACTAAGCTAAGCAATAATTAAATGAGGAGAATATAAAAAAAAATCCGCCCATGCTATTGCAGTAATAATTAACTCACAATATATAGGATAAACTATAACAAGGATAATGGAAAGTATAAAGTTGAATTCTGGATCAGTGAACTCTGTTTAAAACAGAAATGTCCTTTGATCATCAAAATACTTTATCACCAAAATATTTTTGAATCCTTTCAATGTAAAATGATAAATAGAAGATCGTTTTTCTGATGCCCACCCACCTGTTAATTTTATTACCAGAATCAAATTGTGCCAAACATAAAAAATCACTTCTCCATAATAAGATAGTACATCTTCAAAAAAATACTTGAACTATTTTTTGTTCTTGATCAAAATTGAACAGACCAACCGAATTTTCGATACCTTTTTGTAGCATTTAGCTGCCTCTACAAAGTGCATCGCGGCTTCTGTTTTTCTCTCGTTCTTCAGTTCTATAGTGGCAGCTTCTGCGAATGCATTTCCCGCTTTGTGCCACTCCTTGGCCATCTTGAAGGCGTTGGCGGCCTTCACGTACAACATGCATGCCTCCTCGGATCGCACACGTGCCTTCTTGCCACAGCACATGCCCCCACCTTGGTTCAGCATCGCCTCTGCTTCGATCATCAACTGCTCACCTTTAGAACGTTGCTGGTCGCCCATGATAGCGCTGAAAGAGATAATGAATTGCCACATTTTTTACTTAATCGAGTACATAGTATAGAGAAAGTGCAATAATCGTCAAAAAAATTTGAAGAGATTTTGATAAATCGCCAATTTTTAGACCTTCCTGAGTTTGAAAAACACTTTTTAGAAAATGTCCGTGTGTCTATCTCAAAGATAACTAAAAAACCCTTTGAGCTAGAAGATTGAAATTTGGTATGCGGTCTTTACACCAAATTTGAAGATTTCTATGAAATTTTGAGAAAAATCTTTTCAAAACAAATATGTCTAAATTATACTACTCTTTTCTGTGATATAATTGGATGTACAAAAGTATAGACAAAACAAATTAGGAAAATGCATGGCACAATGGGCAGAACAGTGAGAGGCTCCTAAAATAGAATTGTACATTTGTCAAAATGAAAAGCTACACAATGAACAGAACAGTGAGAAGCCTCTAAAATATAATTATATATATATATATATATATATATATATATATATATATATTTATCAAAATTAAAAGCTGCGCTTGGAACAGAATAGTGAGAAGCTTCTAAAATAGAATTTGTTATATATTTGTCAAAATCAAAAGTTGGACAATGAACAGAACAGTGAGAAGCCTCTAAAATACAATTAGTTACATATTTGCTGAAATCAAAAGTTGAGCAAGGAGCAGAACAATGAGAATCCTCTACAATACAATTAGTTATATATTTGTCAAAATTAAAAGTTGGACAATGAACAGAACAGTGAGAAGCCTCTAAAATACAATTAGTTATATATTTGTCAAAATTAAAAGTAACACAATGAACAGAGCAATGAGAGGCTTCTAAAATATGATTAGTTATATATTTGCCAAAATCAAAGGTTGAGCAAGGAACAGAACAGTGAGAAGCCTCTAAAATACAATTAGTTATATATTTGTCAAAATCAAAAGTTGAACAATGAACAGAGCAGTGATAAGTCTATAAAATACAATTAGTTATATTTGTTAAAATTGAAACTAGTAACAACAGAAAGGTAAGGAACAGAACAGTGAGAGATTTCTGAAATAGAATTAGTTATATATTTGTCAAAATCAAAAGTTGCACAATGAACAGAACAGTGAGAGGCTTCTAAGATAGAATTAGTTATATATTTGTCAAAATTAGAATCTTAAAAAAATGTTTCGCTGCGGAAACCATTAAAACCATTAAAATATTTAACTGAAGATTTTAGCAACTATTAATCCCGGAGACCCAGTAGGTTACTAAAGGTGACTAGTATATTTAATAAAATACAAAGTAGAAATTGGATTGAAAATCCTCTTTTCTTTATTTTCCCAAGTTGAATACCATAGTAGGGTATAATCTTATTTATTTATTTATTTTTATTTCAGCACGATAATCTATTAAATGGTTAGATTTAATGAAAATATAGTTTAAAATATTATTTTCTTTGTTTATTTAAGTCCGATGATGGATTAATTTTTTTAATTCCTGTTCATTTGAATGTTGGGGTTCTATAATGCGGGCTGTCAGATCTAGAGCTACCAAACTTGGCACAAATATACTTAGGGAAATGAGAATGTGCTCTTCATTCGTCCTATTAAAATATTTTGATTAGAATTTTAACTACTGAAAATATCAGTCATATTTTCACATTTCTCTGCTATAATTTCAGAAAATGTGGCTATACAAAATCAAATTTTGCAGCATTTTAAGATTAAAAAATATATACATTCATATTTAACTTTCGTGCAAATATTTCCTCGATTTTCGCAATTTTTTAAAACAGCTTTTTGCATAATTTACACCAATGGATATCACCATTATACTGAAATTCAAACCGTTTTTGTTGCTTCATCAAATATGTAATGGCGTGACTATTTTTTCCATTGTTGAAAGCTAAAGGAGGAATCTGTTTAACATCTATACAATTTACAGGAAGTATTAGAAATTGAAATTGTATTGCCGTGAAAACTAGAAGACAGATGAACCAGACAATTACTCTTCTAAAAGGACTATGATATAATAGTATTCGATTCGGTTACGATAATTCATGTACATAAAGAACATAACAGGTGTAAGGCTTTCAAAAGAATGCGTTTTAACGTTTACTGTGATTTGATGCTTACAAATATTTTCCTGTGAAATTCATGAACATTATATTGTATAGAAAAGATTTAACTGAAAATGAACGCAACAAATATCCCCTAGAACCAGCTGGACATCAAAGACGGCTATTTTGTAATAACACGAGATCTACTGAGGATAAGTACCGTTACCTTACACCATATCGGCAAGAGGATGTTTTGGTATTCTAAATATTTAACATCAACGAAAACCGTTATGCTGCATATCTTCGCTAGAAAACAGAATCTTTCAAAAGATATTTTTATTATTATTATTGCTAACTGAACTATAAAATGTAAAACAATATTTATAAGCGTAAGTTCTATCTTAAAACACTGCAATATAACACAAATTCAAAAGTAATAGAAAAATTGAATTTTAAATCGTTTTTTAATCGAGATTAAAAAATTATTCTTTAGTGCAAGAAGGACTTATATCAATACAGTTTGTAATGATATAATTTTAAATAAAACTATTTTTTTTCTAATTTTTTTAAAGTATATTTAACAAGTATTAAATACCGAACTTTTGTGTCTCTAGGCATTAATATACTAGAAACAGTTTTCAAAATGTAGATTAAAGAGAAAAAAAATTATTTCGCTTAGAACTTGTTCACAATAGAAAGCAAATAGTATTATACAGTGCATTTCTTATGTGTTAACCATTTAAAGGGCCATTTTTTTCTAGTCATATTATGTTTAAATATTTTTAGGCTTGAAATCAGAATAAGACAAGGGATTCATTTAGCTTATTAGAAAAATTTAATTTGATTAATTAATTAATTTGGTTAATTTATAATTAAGTAACAAATCAAGACACATTCTGTGTAAGATAAATAACTGAAGAATCTTAGTTTTTGTTTTACTAAAAAAATTGTCAGAACTTGTGCCAAACTACATAAATTCATACAAAGATTCATAAATTTGGTGGGAAGCATACTTCCCACGGCCCTAGAAAGGGTTAACTGACAGTTTTATATATATAAAAAATTGTTTAAGAAAAGAATATTATTTATATACTTTTAAACTTTTTAAAGAATTATTTTGCGATATCTTTTGAAACTTAGGGTGGGGACAACATTCAATCAATGATGATGCATTTAAGGGTCAAAAGTTAGCATGTGAATTTTCATTAATAGGACACAGTGACAGTGATATTCTGTTGCGATTTCCCAAATGCACTATACAATGTACAGAATATACAATTAAATAATGTTATCGAAGATTTTTTCGAAAATGATGGGCGATGAATGGCAGGTGACCTTTGATGGCATATATAGAGGTCATGGGCTTTCATATGAAGTAAAAGTTGACGAAATCGAGACATTAATTGGGACTCAGGCAGGGGGAGGGGGGTTGGTTTTTCTAATTACTTTAAACGCATAGATAAACGAATTTAAAGATAAATATTACTTTTAAATATTGATTGAAAGTGTTACCAATATTATATATTGTTTTATTAAGTAATTAGAAGAAAACTCCAATACATCAATCACATCAGAAAAATTAGAAACCGATACCAATATTTTTCTTCGTTGTGTATGGAATAGTGATTCCGCCTTTTGATCATGAAAAAATGATTTTAATTGTACGCATTTTATGCAGTGAAAGGAGAAATTATACATGGTTTTTATCAGGTTTTCTATAATATATCTGTGATCAATTTCTGTAAAACTCAAATTCGATTTTTTTTAAATTGCTGATGATGTTTTCTGATGTTCAATAAATGCTCGGAGTTTTCGGTCGACAAATCATTTTACAAGCACCGATACAGATATTTTTACAATATAGGACATAGAAAATCCTTGAAATACAAATATTTTTTTGTTATTCAAGGTAATGACTATAAATTATAATCTTTTAAAAATACTTTTAAAAAGAAATTTCTTCCATGGTGTTTTAATTTTTTATCTGAAGCGCCTTACTATCTAATTAAATGTAACACATTTTACATAAAGTGGAATACATGAACTATTTTAACCTTTCGCTGTCTTGATAAAAGCTATGATATGTTATTCTGAAATCAGATGAACAAAAATATTTCTCTTTTAATATATTTGCATTCAAAATATTTGTACCATTTTGTGTATCTAACATTTTTTCATGAATAACTAAATGCTTAGGAATAATATATGAAGAGAATTTCATAGCTGATTTAATTTTGATTTCATCGCTGATTTAATTTTGATTTCATAGCTGATTTTTTTTAAATACATGAGCTTATTTTTGAATTTTGAAGATCATATTTATTGACTGAATTCATTTTGACAAGTTATGCAACGATGTGAATCAAACAGTAAAAAAGCAGTATATTTTTCTCCGCTTTTTATTTTACTGAAATTCTAAGCTTTTCTTATAAAATTTTGTTTCGTCATTTACGCCATATTAATTAATTTTACGTTAATATTTCCTTTTTTACCAAGAAAATATAACTTCAAAATGTAAACAGAAATGAAAAGCGCATGTTAGCGTTATTTAAAATCAATCAAAAATATCAGCACAAACCTTTACGAAGAAGGCAAATCAATTAATCAGTTGCTTTGTTTTTACACAGTTCTCAGTAGTTTAATCTGAGTATAATGAATAACAAGCAAGCCAAATGCGAGGAGTAAGCTAGTGATATTTTGAAGCAGAGAATGCGAAACTGAGTGCCTGCGCAGTGCAGACGACATTTCAAACTGATAGATCGATAGAATCAACTCTCCGTTGCCATTTCGTTAAACTAAAACAGCTGTCAAATATGAAGCACCGGAGGAAATTAAAAGCTCTCGTAGATGTTTAAAAATGGAATTACTGGAGAAAAAAGTTATATAATAAACAAAACAATACGACTAAAAGTTTCATCATAAAAAATATACTCATTTATTTAATATTATAACGACGACAGAGCTATGTTTCTTAAAATAATGTATATTTCAATTCCAACTTTTTCTGAAGGGCGTTTGAAGATTCTTTTGACTTTTTAATCATAGAAAGTCAATTATGAAATTAGAGAAGTAAATAAAATAAATTACTAAGAAAATGCCAAATTTCCTGAACAATTTAAAAAGCAATTGAAATAATAATATTCACATAGCATTTAACACAAACATTTCTATGAAATTCAATGATTTTTACTTTTCTTTTTGATAAATAATAATTTTGAAATTATAATCAAAAATATTAAATTGTATAAATAGAAATTGTAGTCAGGAAATTAATAAATTAAAAATTTGTCTCTTTGGCGGATGTGACATATTTTTACGTCATTCAAATTACAGAATAAATATCAGCCTAAAATCATTATTAATTTAATAAAAATGAAAGTGCAAATTATGCTTTTGAATTAATGCCCTAAAAAGCAATTAAAAAAACTGTAGCATTAATTTGATGGGCTGCTAATCACAATGTTGGATTTGATAAAACAATTAAATTAATTTGAATTTAATTACAAATTTCATTTCATTCAAAACAAAAATTACTGTTACAAATTCTATTCAAAATAAATTTTAAAAATATTTAAATTAAAGAAAAAATTGCTCGAGAATGAAATTGGCATCACCTTTGTGAATTTCAAAAAATTATGCAAATGATTTTGTACAAAAAATTGTTCTAAAATAATAAGGCCCTTGGTACTTTGGTAAGAGTCCCGGTTGGTGTCACCGTCTGTATATCTCTAGAAAACAGCAAATGTCTCTTTCTCGTTTTTTGAGTGAACACACCAAATCTCTCACCTTCCAACACGGACGGAGGATCATTGTTGAATGTCCTTGGTGCAAGGCAGATCAAGCCACTCCCAATAATATTCTAAAATGTTTAAATTTTACGATTTTTCAGATTTTAAGGGATTCGCTATTGTTTTTGGACTTTTTTGATTTCATGGAGGTGAACAAATTAATAAGGGAAAGCATTAAAATTTCCACTAAATTTACATTAAATAAAATAAATAAAATTTGGAAAAATCTTTTCTTCCAGCGCACTAACCAAGAAACTACATGTCAGTTTTAATAGTTGTAGGTCCAATGAAACTTGTATTCTGTGCATAACGAAAAGCATTTCAATTAATTAAAATATCAGACACTTTGCTCTTATTTGATATTTTTACTAAGCACTTCATTTTTATTAAAGAAAGTAAACAAACTATAAAACATCAATATCTAAAAGTTAATAGGAAAAAAAAAAGAAAAAAAAAAAAAAGAGCAAGGCGATTTGACAAAATTTGAAGAGAATTTTAAAATATGTGATGAACTTTTATTATCTAAAATGGGTGTCAAGATCCAAGGGTATATTTTACTATAATTATGTTGCATTTTAAATGACTATTAATATAAAACTATGCAACTCAGCCTTGGAATAAAAAAAGCTCATCTTCATACATTAAATGCATCGTTCCAAACACCAAGGAGTAAAATAAGTATGATTAATTGAACAATAAAATGATTGAATTAGTACAAAAAGTTGTTCAGATATTAAAATTACTATAGAATTATTACACAAAAGAAAGTTCATTAATGTCAAGAATGAAAAAATTAAATTCTGGAATATTTCATACAGAAATGTACCAGCCCTGAAAAAATCATGAATTTCCCAATTGAAAAAAAAAAAAAAAATCTTTTTGATTTGTATTTGTATAGAAATATTACTTCATTTTTACTGAAATATTTATGACCAACCTTTTTTCTTTGAAAAACGCTTAGTTTATTCATAATGAACAAATACAAATTTAACACTAGAAAAATCTGACATTTTTAGGCATAACAACCAATATTACAAAATTATACAAATGATGTACTGCAATAACTGTAACTTATTTAAATATAAGTTCAATAAAGCAAAAATATAGCATTTATATTTACAATTGCAATTAGTGAAAGCTATAATAAAGAAGAAAATATTTGTGCCTAACACATAGATTTGCAAGAATAATAACATTACCAAAAAAAAAGCAATGCTTACATTTTCTATAATACGAATTTAGAAGAAGTTATAGTGTAACTATTTAAAAAGACAATTTATGTCTTGTAATTTTATAACAAATATAACTTTCAGTTAATTTAATATTTTTGAAAGCTAAAATATTCATTATACTTTTAAGCATCAATATAAACAAAGGTATGGCATTTTAAAAAATTTCTATGAAGAAAATATTTATTGAAAATATAAACATACAATTTCATAACAAATAACAAGAAACAACCCTTTTAAATACATGTAAAATATTAAATTTATCAGCAAAATATGTAATGTGAGAATATATATATAAAGCTTTTCTATCCCTTAATAAATTCTAGAAATATTTCCAGCAACTTAGATACTAACTCAATATACTTTTTTTTCATTACAGATATTATCTATATTCAGAAACAAGAAAAACACTTTTCTTATAAGAAATTTTACATTCCAAGAAGAGGAAATATAGAAATAAATATTGTGATAAATTTAAGCTTTTTAATTGTGCAATATACATATAAAAATAGAATAAATCATTCTAACCTTTTTCAAGAAAAGATGTTAGCTAATCAATATTTAATGCATTCGATGAAAGAATTTTTTCTATTTTGTGCATTTTCTTTTAAAATAAATAATAAGTAGTCAAATTAATATTAATATAATTGGAGCTATACTGCGTTAATACACTTTCTTGTGTTTTTATTGATATTAATTTATCTACTAATTATTTATACACTTGATCTGCAGCTACGAACGATATTCTTAGAAATATGCTTTAATTCATATTCTAATTCATATTTAGTTCATCAATGCAAATTTATGAACTAAAAGATATATTTTTTGAAATTTTTGTCATAATTGTAATTAAATAAAATTTAAGAGAAAGTGGTCTGCTTCAATAGCTACTTTAATCGGCACAGTTATATTTCTTCTTTCCCCGTTGCATTTGTATATGTTTAAGTCGGTAAAGAACGAACGAAGTAATTCTTACATCAGGGGTGCTGCATCAGCGCCCTCTATTGTTTGACCGTTAATTTTTAATTTGAGAAATAATGCCAGAAAATTTCGTTAGTTGTGATGTGTATGGTGAAGAAGATTCTGTATGCTAAAGCTTCTTCACGTTTTACTCACTTTTCATTGTAATAATTTTATATTGGCTGCCTATCACCTTTTTTTCAAATGGAGGTTGTTTGGTAAAAATATATTAACATTTTTGCTGGCATCTTTCGATAAAAAAAAAATGTTTTTCCTTTTTCTCTTTTAAGAAACAAATATAACATTAGCCTGATTATCTGCATTAAATCGACAAATTTAAATTTGTGATATATTTCTGTTGCAGATACAATTAGAGATTAAAAAGTTGACATCAAAAGAAAAGGAGGAAAAGAAAAATATTGAATTTTAATTCATTACCACTAACATAGGTAAAATATCTTTTGTAGCTATTTAAGTAATATTTGCAGTAAAATTTTAAAGTATATCATCTGTTAATCAGATAAATTATCAATTTTTTTTTTTTTTTCCTTTTTCTGTTGTACGGAAGAAAGTATGAATGCAGATCAATATTCGACGATGAAAGAATGATTGTCGGTATTAATATATCATGGTAAATGTTAATAAACATATTTTTTTCTAGCACATCTCTAATAAGTAAGTAACTGTTTATAAACACGATCATAAGATTAAATCAAAAAGCAATAGCAACTAAGTTTTATTTAATTAAAAATTTGGAGTCGGAGATTGTGAATCTCTGAAATCTGTTGCTCTGTCAAACACACAGACAAACATGACTGCGTTAGGTTTATCGCTTTCAAATAAGGTAATTTGAACTGATGAGAGTAAATATTGTCAACTGGAAGAATGTAAAAGTCGAATCTAAACCGACACACTCATCAAGAAAGAGTTATTTTTTTGAAAAGGATTTGTTGGACTTAAAAGTAAATCTATTAAAGGGTTTACACCATTTATTGGAAAGAGTCCATTATTGATCAAAAACTGAAAAAAGTGCATCATTTTCATTGCTAAGGAAATCCTTACAGTTGTGTTTCGTCTTTTCTCCTTTATTTGTATATTTTTAAGATTTTTTTACTCCAACGGATATTGTTTGCATCATGAGCACTGACTGCAGCGCCCTCTTCTATCATTCCGTTTAATCTCAATTTGGCATATGAAATCGAAATTTTGTTGGTTGCGGTATATACTAAAGTATTTTCACATTTTATTAATTTATCATATAAAGTAGCTAAATACTTATTATTTCCTATTATCATCCTTTTTCAAATTAGTAGCTGTTTCGGTTAAAATATATTGATATTTTAGAAACATTTGCGGCGCCTTTTCAGAATTTTTTTTCTCTATTTAGAAAATTTTTATTATTGAAATAAAACTTCACTTGATGAACTGCATTAAATCAGTAAAATACATTGTCATTTGAATGAAAGGAAGGAAAAGAAAAATATTGTTTAATAGTTTAATTAGACACCACTTTTGAATGAAAGGAAGAAAAAGAAAAATATTGTTTAATAGTTTAATTAGACAACACTATTGCTAGGTGCCTTAATGATAGGATTATGAGTACCGAGAAGGCAGTTCTGTCATAGTGATTTTTTTCGACATGTAGGATATAAGGGGGCTTTTTTAGTCATTGTTCTTCTGTCTTGTCAGAAGAGCAGAAGTCGTGAACATGAGATAGCATTTCTATTGGCTGTTAGAATGTGCAAGTATATGCTGTTATGAGTACTGGACTTAAAAAGATTTTATATTGATCTAGGATTTTATATTTAATTAAGGTAATTTTAAAACAAACTTTTTAAGGAATAAAGACTAGGAAATAAAACAAAAAAAAAAAGAATTTTAAATATTATATTGTTGGCCAGAGTTAACGAAGGCTGTCATTATAGGATTTGAATTTTGTCCGTGATTCCTTTTACAAATTTAAAATTTTCTCAGTTGCGTGAAAAGTAATGAATATTCATTAGTTAATTTTTTTCGGTTCATTCATAGTTTTCACAAGATCTTCTATTTCATTTGGGATTGTTAAAGTGTTTTTATGATTCTCTCGCTCATCTACAATTGTATTGACTTGTGGCGCCATCTATTGATTGAAAAGTCCAGTGGTTGTAATATTGTCTCTTATTTTTGTTTGGTTTTTGTAGAAAAAATTGGATTTAATTTGAATTACGTTTTGGATTTTAGGAAAGGCTTCGCAGCCTCCATAGGAAGCAATATGTCCCAGTTTTCGATAATTGGGTGTTTTAATTCCATATTTAATTTCACATATATTAGTTCCGTGGCTCCATTGCACTTTAAGTACCTTGACATAATATTGCAATTCTTTGCAGTGTCATTAAATAATTTGCAACGGTAGCATCGAGAAATTAAATTTCTACTTCTCTACGGCTCTATTATACTCAGATAATTGAGATGGTCAGTTTTGAAAAAAATTTCCGCCTCATCAAACTTGTCCAACTATACCATATAAAATAGTAGAGCTCTCCTAGTTCTGAGAAGCTACTAGTATCTACGCTGAATCATCTTATGTGCACAGTGAATGAATTCATTATAGTAAAAGTAAATTTTCTAGCTATAAGAGAAAAATGATTTGACATTTCAGTATAATTTTATAGACGAACGCAGCGCCACCACTATTGGAAATTGGAATTATTGTTCCGAATTCTACATTTTGAACAAAAATCAACCAAAATTTTGAACTGTTTCATAATTGTTTCAGTTTTAATGAATTGAATTATTATATATTCTTACTTTATCTAATTTATCTCATTTAGGTTCAGCTGCAAAATCCAAAATGAAAACATTTCAAAATTATAAAATATATACTCGCAATGATTTGTAAGGTAGGATGGTATATGTGAACAGAAGATATCAGAAAAAAACATTAAATTCCTGAAACTGCTCGAGTTCAAAAAATTATCCACACAATTTCTTTAATAATCTTAACAATATCGAAAATACAGTAAATACGTTAATCCCATGTAACTACTGAACTTTTTCATTCTTATACCCTTACAACACCAGATATGTTCCAGATATGGAAGAAACGCACGTGTGAGCCCGTGACCTCCGAGAGACAAGGCCTGCAGGCTCTACGAATCGCTCCTGCATGAGTCATCACTGCTAGGCGATCGAGAAGCCGGTTAACAATCGTCACTGCACGTTTTCTGCTCGAAGTGAACGACGGCTGGCGTTTATAAGCCTTCATTTTTTTTTCTATTTTTATATTTATTTCTTGATCCAAGATGGTGTTATATTGAAATGGATGAGATGCAAAAGCAAATTTAGGATACAAATTATTGAAGGTATTTCTTTTATAATCCTCAATATAAACTTAAAGTGTTATTGAATCTGTTACTGTTAAGCCTATTTGTTCATCACTTCCGTTTTACCAACAAATTATAATTACGATTTAGTTTTTCAATATTATTTGTTCTCTCAATGATATGGCGTTGATTAAGAATGAACTTAATGAAAAAAGGATAAATAGCTCTAATCTATTTATACAAATTCTCTATTTCTTTATGTCAAAAATCGAATCTATTTTTAGTTTATCTATGATAGTCTAATCTATCTTTTGTTTATCTATGATAGCCCTGTCAGGGTTCTTACTTATTCGATTCTTATTCATAATTTTGGTATAAAAATTCTGTTTAAATAGGTTCTTTATTAAATTTTTTCATCAATTAATCTCGAGCTTATCTTTTATTTACTATTTAGTTACATACAATTTATTAAGTTGCATCCATTAGCTCTTAAGTATTTTTAATCATGACAGTGAGTTTTATTTTTAAAGTAACAATGTAAATTAATATCACTATGAATATCTATATACAAAGAAATTTATATTACTTTATTTGAACTTTTATTTTAATTAAATTATTTATTTTTTGGTAAATAAACTTTACCTTTTCTTAAAAAAAAAAAAAAAAAAAAAAAAATGCCATATAAATGCTCAGTTCCAGCTTGCTGTGGAAATTATGATGAAGAAAATAAAGTCGCTGTTTTTGGATATCCCACTGATGAGGCTTTAATAGAGAAATGGCTGCTTGCAATACCAAGAAAAATTTTTGCCATTACAAAGAATTCTGAAGTTAGCAAAAATTAGCATTGATAATTAATACGTTTTAATATTTTGAAATAGTTTCAATTATTTTTAGGTGTAAAATATTATAATTTGTGTTAGTTACAGTCTTAATTTTTGTAAAAAAAAATTAACGTCATTCTGTTTAATTAAAATTTAAGATGCATTAATTTTAGTTCAATCTTAGCTTCACAATTTTGTTAATATAAAATATAGGCCACTCAGATTTATTTATTTTTTAAAATAAAGCATGAAAAAAACTGATTTTTAAGCAGTAGTTTAAAACATTTTTAGAACTTAAAAAATTTTTTCCTCTTGATTTGTAGGTTTATAAATATAAAAAGTTATTCTACGTGATAGCTAATTTTTTCTGATTTTTTTCTCTTTTTCTTGCTGGTATGTGAAAGACATTTTAAAGATAGTGAAGTGCTTTACAGAACTACTTTCTACAATGAAAGTACTGGGGAAACATTATCTGCTCCTCTGAAGAAGTCCAGGCTGAAAGAAAATGCTGTGCCAAGTACTTTTCCTGACTGCCCAACGTATTTGTCATCATCAACATCCTGAATTCGAGAGAGTCTTTCAAAAAAAGAGGCAACAATTAGAACAAGTCCAAATTGAACGTTCCATAATTGAAAGCTTAAATTCCAAACAGAACTATGACAGCAAGACTGTATTTACTAATTTTAATGAATTAAAAAAATGTATTGAAGATCATACCTTTTTTTTTTTTCCTTTTGGACTATTATTGAAAAGAATGAAAATTTGTTTTTCATCCACTATTTGTTAGTGATGGCATTCCTACCATAACATATGCTGTAAGTATTAACAATGATCTATTTTTAAATGCATCATTTATGGGAGAAAGGATTTTGAAACACGAGCAATTCCCATTACCAATTAAAGTTAATAATATAAATCAAATATTTGATATTCTTGACTATTATGAAAAGGATCCCTGTGATAGATTATCAAGTTCATTGAATATTATTAATAATATTCATTCAATAATATTAATTCTATCATCAAAAATTCAGATGATGTATTTATTGACAAATGTAAATTTTTCTTTGAATTTTTTTTGAGCAATTGCATCTGCTGAAGTGTAAACCTGAACGCCTTTTTTATATAGTATCTTCAATGAACCTTTTTTATATAGTACCTATTTTATATAGTAATGAACCTTTTTTTATAATACATAAAAATAATTGTTTATTAATCACATTTTAATAGTATTTCTTTTTGTATATATATGAGTTCTGAATAATTTCTTGCTATTATGTTGGAATAAATAAATGTTTACTAATATATTTCTATTTTGTATATATGTATTCTAAATAATTGTATTTTTTTATATAGTACATAAAAACAATTGTTTATTAATCACATTTTAATAGTGTTTCTATTTTGTATATGTACGAGTTCTGAATAATTGTATTTTTTTTCTTGCTATTATGTTGAAATAAATAAATGTTTACTACTATGAGTCTTCATCTGGTCCATATTTTATAATTTCTTAATTTATTCATATTTATTAACTTAAATATGTTATTTCTTTATACAAGTACAGCTTATAGATTTGCTACATTTTTTTAAAGAAACATTTCATTTCTAGTAAAAAATTTTAAATCCAATATTTATATAAAGCATAAAAAAATGAATGAATAATCTCATTATGTTACTAATCAAATTTTTTTGTTTACAGCAAATTTTATTTTCTACATGTAAATCTTTTACTATTAATTAGCTTCCTTTTTTTAAAAATAAAATTCCTGAGAACTAAAAAGTTTCCATTTCAAAGAAAATTTAATGTAAACATTTATTTTATACAAACAGATAATAAATAATTCGTAAATTAGCAATTATTATGAATCTATTTAATAATTCGGTGAATGTGTTCTTAATAACGAAAGTTGTCAAGAAATTATGATATTCAATATCGGAAATTCTCAAACCGCGATTGTAATTATTTAAATGTCAATTTTTTAAAATACAAAGTAATATTTTTTAATTAGTATCTATTCAATTATTTGATAATTTAGAGAATTAGCGAAAACTGTCAAGAAAGCACAATGCAATACATCGCAAGTTACGCGTTATGTTAATCTCCGTCCTCCTCGGAGCGTCCGCCTAGCCGTGATGATTCATTACAACAGCCAGCAAGCCTTATTTCTCGGAGGTCACGGTCAGCCTCCTGTCACCTTGACGGTCATCGGCAAAACGGCTAACGTACGCAAGTAACATAATAATCAAGCTTAATATAGAATTAGTACTGGGAATTAGGTCCTTAACAAGGTCCATGAAGTACATACAATGCATGTTTGCCTAACTAGTTTTATTTTGTTGTTAAAGAATAAGTAAATGCATAAAGAATAAATCGATGTTCTTTGCAAAGAACGTAATGATCTACTACTAAACAAGATTCATTTATATACGAATGGCAAATTTAAAATGTGTTTCAAAACTTTCATAAAAATTATTTTAATTAAAAAAATTGCAGGGATAAATATTTTTGTTTTTGTATTTGTTCTTGCAACTGACTTTTCCTTTTGTGCATTTGTTGCTGCATCTTAAAATGATAATCACATGAAATATGCTGACAAAATATGCATTATTTCTATAAAATTCATATTGGATACTCCTGAATAATCATGAGCTTGTACTATGAAATAGGTTTTGCTGTATAATATGAGAGGGAAATAAAATAAATCTGAAAAGATATATTGATATCTTTGGCTTAATCATCAAAAAAAAAAAAAATCACAATTATCATTGTTATTTTTATACTAGGTATAAATTAAATATTAATACTCACTTTTAAATATAAAATTAAGGAAGTTCATCTAGTAAATATTTGATAAAATTTTATTATTGTTAAAATATTTTTATTTGCTTTTATTAGCACAATTTGATATAGTAACTCTAGTTGCTAATAGCTATCTTAAAATTCTAATAACTAATTTTTAATTACAAATCCTTTAGGTGAATATTTTATTTAGACAAATTATGTATAACAGCGATATGGTGAAAAATTTTCTAAATAATTTTTACAATCGATTTATTTTTCTTCCTGGCACTCAGTTATTATTGCAAGCTGACTGTGTACATGCTGGAAGATAAATTGCACAATGATAAGACTTCAAATACAATGTGAAGTCCAGATTTGGAGATTTCTTTTTCATAAAAAAAGATGTTTAGGATATGTGAGCTTGTTAATAGAGGAAATTTAGATCGCCACTTATCCACAGCAATATATACTTTAAGCTGAACATTGGATTAAGTGAATATTGAGAGCTATGTTCTAAGTTATGGAAAAATATCTTTTTCTTATGCTCAAATGATGATAAAATATTCCATAGGATTTGGAAAATTTATAGATACCTTTATTTTTTAATTTAATTATATTATGGGTAAGATTTCTTAATACATGTGCTCATATTTATTTTAAAAAATTCTGTTTTCATTAAGTAAGTCAATTTAAGAAATGAAATGTTGGTATTTTACTAATTAAACTTTGAAATATTTAAGTGAAAGCATTATTTGAACAAGTTTCGGAAAAAAATGTCTCTATTATTGATTTGTATTTTTACTGATACTAATATTTGCTTTATATCAGACATTTTACGTTTTTCATTTATATTTATTTCATGTAATCATTTTAATGACAGTTTGATTCTTTAGCATTATAATTTTTTGTTATATATTTTTGATATTGTTATTTTTGTTATATATTTTTTCGTCTAATTTAAGACGAAAAAACTTTCTTCGTGCTTCTGGAGAAGATTTAATAAACATGCATTCTTTCAAATTTTTTTTTAATATTTTGTCTCTAATAAGATTGAATTCAGATAAAAAAAATATATATTATTGTATTAAATTATTCGCTGAAAAAGATTGAATAATATTAACTTTGCATCTAAAATTAAATTCCTGTTAAAAAAAATCATATGATCTCATTAATTTGCTTTGGGAAAAAGGATATCTAATTGAATTTATTCTTTTTAAAATTATTTATCCGCTTAGGTTATAAAATTGGAACAGTGCAAGCACGTGAATAAATTATTTTTAATTCACAAAGTTTTATTTTGTTGTTAAAATAAGATACAATTAAGTGAGAAAATGCAAATTCAGAATTGCAGTGTTAGGATTGTTGAAAATCAAGCAACGATTCGTCATTAATTTTGTTGGAAAATGAGATAAAAATATAGTGAATACAGAGCCGGCCTTCTCTTCAATAGGGCTTGGGTGCAAGAAGTCATTTGTAGCCCTAATTTTTTTAAAAGAAAAAAAAAATCTGAACACTTATTATAACTGCATATTTATTTAATGAATGATTTTTAAAAATTTTTTTCGCTAATACATCAATTATCTTCGGTCAAGCATGTGTTCAGAACGCTTAAATGCACTTGCTGTATTAAGCATCGAAAAAGAAATTGTAAAAAATTGTAATTTTTCTTAATTGTTGATTTTTTTTGTTAATGCGTCAATTATTTCAGAAAAATTACTTTTTTGCAATTTTTTTTAATGCTTAATACAGCAAGTACATTGAAGTGTTCTGAACACATACTTGACCAAAGATAATTCTTTATTAATTTTAATTTGGTAAAAGAGCGCTCAGCACTTGCTGTAGTAACTGCCAACGTAAAGAAAAGTTTTAACACAGTTAATACATTTAGAAATAATTCATTATAATTATTATTTATTATGCATTCAATATGTCTTGTTTGTTATTTACATCTCTCTCATTCAAAATCAAATCCCTTAACAAGCAAATTTCTTGGATTAGGTTTTCATCTACATCTCTATTATAAAACCTTACAAAGTTGTTGGAATTTTTCTCTAATTCATATTTTGTATCTTGTGACAAAGCCTGACGACAGCAACGCAAACACCTTCAATAGCGTTTAATCTCTCATTTAGAAAAAAATTCAATTTTTCTGGGTTTCTAAGGGTTTAAGACTGAAACCACTTTTATAGCTTAAAGGATAATATCAAGTTTTGTCATATATAAAACAGATTCCTAATTAAAGATAAGTTTAACAGAAAATGAAAAAAGCTACAAAATATTAATTATATTTAATACATTCCATTTTATTAAATTTTAACAAAATGAATGATTGCATTTCACTTTTCAGGTTCTGAGCCTTATTTGTGCCACTTGAAGCTTCAATTCAGTTTCTGGATACTTTTTATAGTAAGACACAGTAATTAAAGGTTCAGTAAGATTTAAAATTAATGTCCAGTTATTTGCAAAACATGATCAACCCAATCAAATAAGAATGGGTTGACGGTGTGCCTAGCCAGGACTTATAATAGTTAAAAAATATAGTTTATACAAAATAAATAGCTTAAGTATAGTTTTATAGTTTGTACTTATAATAATTAAAATTCGAACTCCATATTTTGACGAATCAGCACATTTTAGATCTCCCAGAATCTCAGAAATTTATTTATTAAAAATAAAATCAGTCTTATGAGTGAACACAATTATTCAAGAGCGTTTTCAGTTTGATGGATGAAATTTTGTATATGGTCTCTATTTGAGATTTTTATCAAATTTTGAACGAAGTACATTCAGAGGAAATAAGTCAATTCGGTGGTCCGAAAGCAATTTAACACGATAGCAACAAAACGAAGAACGATAAATGAATAATAATTGATGTACAGATTTAACATCTAGTGATGTCGTGTCCGCGTTATAACGGAAATAGGGGGCCAGTAGCTTCTGATGGTAAAGACTCCTGAACATTCGAGGGCAGAAGTCTGACGTCCAGCTCATATGAAGATAACACTCACTTACACAACCCCTTTTTACGGGGAGGGAGTGACTCTTTCACACATTTCACAGATATAATACAACAGGAAGAACAATCATGTCCGAGCCAGGACTCGAACGCGGGACGCCCAGATCACGGAGAAGACGCACTATCCCTGCATGCCGGCGATTTAACAGCTAAAGTATTTCAAATTTGGATTGACCATCTGTAGATCTGCTCGTTCGTGTAAACGTAGCAACAGCGACTTAATATGATAATTGATCTTATCATTAAAATAATTTGGAATAGAGTTTTTAGTTTTATTTGGTTGACAAATGAGGTCTAAAATGTATATTCGTTTTTTTTCTTCCCTTCATTATTTTATGAAGGACTAAACGCTCATGTAAGGGATATTGAAAATTGGTGCTTCTTGAATTGAGGGTTTTTCTGCATAAGTTTTGCGTGAATTTTATCTTTCAGCTTATTTTTGAGCGTTTCTTCTCTTTTTCTTTCATTTTTCTTTTACCTTCCACTTCCTTTGTTTAACTGATTACTACACTAATATGAGATGGCAATTTACCTCAAATACAGCACAGGGCAGAGACTTATTTCTTAACATATTAAGTAAAAAGGAAATTTTTTCTCAAATTTCACTCAACACATTTAAAAAAAAATTTAATGAATTTCAACCTCGATCGATAGTATTCGTTGTAAATGCCTCATGCAAAATCTAGTTAATATTCGAAAAAAATATAGAAATTAAAACTCACATAATTTAATTAAATATTAACACCCCTCTTTGCCCTCCTTTAATATTCTATGATTGACTATTAGATTTATTCCATTGTTAACTTAGTAATAATCATTGGTTATATTTCAGTTGTTAATGGATGCAGAAGTTTTCAACAATCACTCTTATTGTTGTTAACAGAAATATTACTGTTTAATGTTAATCAAAGGCAAAAAATACAAACAATATAATAGATGAAACAATGAATCCACCTTCTGCTGCTCTGTTAAAAATCATTTCTCTTTTTGCAACTGATCGTTGTGTGACTTTTTTTTTGCTGAACTATGCTTGGTGCGTTTTATGAACATTTCAATGAGGCTACGGCCATCATTGGATGGATCGTCCTATGGACGATCTGGGAACTGTTGAAATATTACATGTTCCCTCACTTACCCTCAATCGGAGATCTGTTTTTCGGTCCCGATTTGGATCAAGATGTTGATACACCATCTGATCCACCTGCGACTAGAGTAGAATCCGTCCCAGTGGTTCGCTCCTACACGGTATTTAGGATTTGCCAGGCTTTAGAACTTCCAGCGAAACTGGCTCCATCTGCAATCCAGAAGTCAGATATCCCTGTTGTAGAATCCTATACGGTCTACAAGCTGTGTTCTGCTCTGGGTTTGCCTGCACGGATGGCTCCTGTGGGAGTGCCAGTTGTAGAATCCTTTGCGATCTACCAGTTCTGCTTAGCCTTGGATATTCCAGTGAGATACCGGTCGCAGAAGGACACAGTTTAATATCAAAACTGTCGTCGGCTGCCCGATGCAGTTTTCAGATCAGAACTGTCTACGGATGCAGCAAAGGAGGGTGGGTGGGCGGGGAACAAAAATAGCCCACCTCCACGTGGTGTTCCCTGGGCAACTGTGCAGTTCTTTGGAACTGCATTGGCTAAGAGGCTACTCAAGCATGAAACAAATAATGAACTTTTTATTTAGTTTGACGAAACTACACACCTATTTTTTGATTTTGCGTTTTAATGTCCCAAAATTTCATTACAAGCATCAAATTCAGAACATGCAGAACGTGTATTTATGGTAGCAACAACTGCAATGTTTTTTAGATGTACGTAAGAATTATATATGTTTTATCCTAAAAAAAATAAAAAAGAACTTAAAATATGTATTTGACAAGGAATTGTTGTAGAACTCACACATACAGGAAATCAGTAGCGTTGACAGTCATAAATCTGATGGAGGAATCTTATAATGACTTAAATTTGAAAATTTATAGTGACAAAAATTTACAAATTCATAACAAAATTCCTCGCCATATATTTATAGTTGGTTATGACAAAGTAGATTAAAGGGCTTATGGTCAGAGCCGGCCTTCTCTTCAAAGGGGCCTGGGTACTAGAAGTCATTTAAAACCCTAATTTTTTGAAAAGAAAAAATAAAAATACAAATCTGAACATGTATTATTAATGTATATTTATTTAATCCGTGATTTTTTTTTTGCTAATACATCAATTATTTCAGGAAAATTACAATTTTTTGCAATTTTTTTTCGATGCTTAATACATCAAATGTATTTTAGCGTTTTGAACACATGCTTGACAAAAGAAAATTCTTTATTAATTTTAATTTGTTAAAAGAGTGCTACGCACTTGCTGTAGTAACTGGCAACGTAAAGAAAAGTTTTAACACAGTTATTTAGAAATAACTCCTTATAATTATTATTTAGTATGCATTGCAATATGCCTTGCGCGTTATTTACATCTGTTTCATTCAAAATCAAATCCCGTAACAAATTTCTTGGATTAGGTTTTCATCTACATCCGTGTTATAAAACTTTACAAAGTTTTTAGAACATTTCTCTAATTCATATTTTCTAAAGTTGTTACATCAGAGATTAATTTGAAATCAGAAATACTATTTGGTATACTTTTTAACCCAGCTTCTATTTGTACAATAACAGTATCAATTACAGTGTTAAAAAATAATATCTAAATTCCTCTACCGTGTATTTTTTTTTATAACTTCGGAGTATAATCTTTTCCTTTCTCGAATTTGTTTTTCAGTAAAATGTTTAAATTATGTGCTGGCACTTTTGCTTCGTCGAAAAATGTGTTTAAGTTTGTTCTTAAATTTTGGATTTCGGTTTTAATTTTATTGACTAATTTGAAAGTCGAGTCAAGAACAGTTGTTTCCTCTTGAAATAGTTTATTGATAGTGTTCTTAGAAAACATTCTAAATTCATCAATTATAATACTTGGCCATAAACCAGGATTATTTATACTCTCTTGGTCGTATTTATTATTTTCTGATTCGGTCTTATTTGTATAAACACACGGTTCTTCAACTAATTTCCCCGTTTCAACATTTTCATTGCAAGACTGTGTAGTTGGAGTAGAAATTTCTTCTCCATTTGAAGTTTGAATTGCAATTTCTGAAGTTGAAGTAATTTCTTTTCCAGAATTACTTCGAAGCCAAGAAAAGTGATCTATTTGTGACTTCTTGTGAAGTTTAGTTTTCCTTCTTTTTTTCTTTTCTGATAATTTTCTTTTTTGACACCCAGAGCGATACTTTATTGGCATGGACATGGTTATATTTAACAATATTAAGTAGTTTATAGAATGGATTATCAAATTAATATACGCTATACTATACGCTATTACCTAGTAAGAGAGATAAGTGACTGTAAATCTATTTACCTTATATTAATAATATTTACACACTTGCACTAGACTATAATATACACTGTAAACTTCATATATTTCCAAATCTGTCGACTGCTCCATTTAAACTTCTTCCTTAATTCTTCTTATTCCGGTCGTGTCCGGTGAAGAAGTAATAAAGTGTGCATTGTTAGGAGTTGATCATTTAATTTATCTTTGTTTTACTTTTTGCTTCAACAACTTAATATAAACAAATATGTGCAGATGCACACATAAAATATATTACATTAGATGTAGAAAAAAAAGTAGATAGTTGATTATTTGCAAGTCCTTTTGAACCCAGCCTTAGCCTCGACTTCTGTCCGCCGCTAGCGCCCAGAAGTCGCGCCGCTCTGCCTCTCTGTCTTCTTAACATGTCTTCTTTATTCCTAAATCAACTTCCTCTACCCCCCTTCTTACAGCGATCATTGCGATCCCTGCGTAATAACGGTGTCACTCGAAGCTCAGCCAGCCACGTGGAAACAAACTTGTATACTTTCAATACGTGTAAACACTATTATTGTTCAGAATACTATATTAATGCTTAATCACGGTGGGGCCCTCCTCAGTCACGGGGCCCAAGTGCATGGCACCCGCCGCACCCCCCAGATGGCCGTCCCTGAGCGAATACTTAATTATTGTTCATAGTGTTGTATGGCAACAGAGACTACTTTCATTTCTTGTTCGTCAGAATGACATATTTTCTATTAATTCCATTTGCCAAGAAGGATGGATTAAGAAACTATCTGAAATGCAGTGTTAAATGAATATTCATTAGTGTGTATGAGTATGAAGACTTTGCTAATGCTTATCTGTGGACTTTCCTTTAAGCTACTTACTGAACTTGTTATTTAAAGTGACTGCAATCAATTTTCAGAAATGAGAGTGTTGTGATCTTTTATTTATTTATTTCCATTTCTCACACAAACTTATCCTATCCAAAGTATGCAAAGCTGGTACGAATCGATTGGTAGAAAATATTAAACAGTGGAACATGAAACGGTATTAGACGCGCTGGGATAGAACCTAGGACCTTGTGATTAGAAGTCCAGTAACAACCATTTTACCAAAACGATCGCTCGGGTAGAAGAGTTGTTAACTGGCTTATATGCTATTCACCACAGTACTCTCCCTCCAGTGAGTCGGAGGTGAGACAAACGATATGGCTCTTAAGTGGTGATGTATTTAGTAGTTGTTGTCTAAATGGGCCTGTACCCAGTTTGAGTAGCGTCAAGAATTATGGCGATCGTGTGTGAGTGAATGGTAGCTGGGTCAAGTGAGTCTGACGACTTTGGTTGAGGGTACATGGCGCCACAAAAGCTGTACGAAAGTTGTAGATACATCGTCCGAGGTCACCAATTTAGCGGTAGGTGCTGCGCTAGGATAGAACCTAGGACCTTGTGGTTAGCAGTCCAGTAACATAACAACTACGCTTCAAGGGCAACTGCGTTTGCATAATGGTTATGTTACTGGATTGCTAATCACAAGGTCCCAGGTTCTATCCTAGCACAGCACCTATCGCTAAAAACATAAACATCATTTGATGGTTTGTAACTACATAGATGAATAAACTGAACATATCCTGTTTAATATTGGCTCATTTTTGAAAATGAGTGGCGCTGCGATCATTTTTTGGGAGTGACCTTGTTTATTCGGATTTCCAGTGAATGTTTCCATCATTATAAAGATCATCATCATCATTATTACTGTTCTCTTTCACTGAACTTCATTAAAAATGCGTTATTCACTAACGTTCTGATATTTTAATTTTTGTTATGATTATATACAATATTATAATAATCACTGTACCGGCAGGTTAATGTTTGGAAATTTGAAGATTTTTTTAAAAAGAAATATGACGCGTATAAGAGAAACATTAACAAATTTCAACAATTTCAACTGGCCAGTTTCTTACAAATTATGGAAACAGTTATGCATTAATTACAAAGAAAAATAATTTGAAGAATATGTTTGTAAATTGGATAATAGCAGTCCAACAAAGTATTTATTAGGAAATAAATTTCCATTTTCCATTCATTTCTTCTATTCTGTAAATGACATTACATGAGTTTGCAAATAAAAATTAATGCCGTTCACAACAGGTACGCTTTGCAATATTTAGAAGTAGCAACTATTAATAAAATATTATAGAAATGGAAAACATTTTTTTTAATTTGATTTCATATTTTTTATCATTAAAAAAATATCAATATTTTTTTTCTAAAATTTTTTTTTATATATTCATGTAGCAGCTGAACATTTTTTTATATATTCATATATTACAATAACGGGGAAAGAAATATTTGATTCAGGAAATATAGGACCAGTAGCATTTGAAATTCAAATAAAAAATTGCTGATAATTTAAAATTCACGAATGCAGTAGTACATGCCTCATTGCAGAGGAATTATTGTAAACTAAGTGAGAAAATGCAGTTTCAGAATTACTTTGTTTGAATTATTAAAATAAAGCTACGATTCGTCAATAATTTTATGTTATTTGTTGGAAAACGAGATAAAAATATAGTGAATTCCTAAAGTCTCTCGTCTATCGGGTCCCTCCAGGCACTTCGGTGGAACTGAAAGATGCCATTTTAACGGGTCGTCTGGGGCATCGATGCCGACATGCTATACTCAACTTTAACAGATATAGTTACGCCCCTCACTTGCTTAATACCTTGTGGTGGCATCATATTGAATACCTGTTGTTTTAAAATAAAATGCACTGTGCTTTGTTTTTCTGATTTGCAATAAATCATCTCAGTTTGGCTTGTGAGCGCCATCTGGCTGTGATTTTGGCCATTTTTGATTTTTTTTTTTGAAGTATGCACAAATTTATGTCTCACCCTGTATTATGAGCATCTTCTTTCTCTTAGTCTATATTAATAAAATTATACAAGAAACTTTTGAATAAAATTATATGCTCTTAAAGGTAAGATTCAAATATGAGATAATAAACCTCAAATGAAAAAAATCGCATAATTTACAAGTATTATTCAAAACGTAAACTAAACTTGTGAAAAGTTAAGTTCTTTTTGAACCAATCTAATATTTGCATCCAAAAAGAATGTACTACGAAAACCAGTTATAGCTGGAAACAGATAAACATAAAAGTTAAACTGAATTAGAATTAACGAATAAAGGTGAAAAAGATTTTGTTTCTTTTTTGTTCTTAAATCTATTATACTTGATTGAGGTAAGAATACGATGAGATTATTATAAGAAGATTCTTACAACTAAGAAATACAACACAAATAAAAGTGTAGAATTTCGTTTATTTCATTTTTTCAAACAGCAATTTCATATCTAGTATTAGGCAATGAGCAGATATCTAGAAATAATTGAATCTAAGAAAAAATATTTTGTTATAGCAAAAATGAAAATTTATTTGATATTATTAAACAGATTTACCAATGGCAGCGATAGTTTTTTTTTATAAAATATAATCAAAAACTAGTTATTAAAAAGATATCTTTATTAATAACTAAAAAGTAGTTTTTATTACTTAACTATTAGCAAATATTTGCATATCTTTTTACATGTTTAATACTGAATGGCGCCACTCATATGAAATCAAAATTTAGTTAAATTATTGATAAGCTGACAGTTAATATCAGAAAATACTGAAATACGGGATTGTCAAACGGAATACAAAAGAATATAAAATTACAATTCTATAGTATAAGAAAAAATGGTGTAAAATAGATTGCACCATTCAATGACATATGATTGCGAATTTCAACAAATAGTAAAAAGGACAAATTAAATAAAAGTTCGTAATAAATAAATCAACAAATATTCTATAAACTTTCTGGATTTTCCATGAATCCATAGTCGTAAGTCTCCTCAAGGCAGGAACTATCAAAAGATTTTTAAATAGACCTATCTTTTTCCTCTCATAGCATTCAGTCCGCAAGTTTGGGTGTTAACCAGTCCAGGTACTTTGTAACTCTGGTGTAAATTCCAGGAAAACCAGAGAGGACACATTTCTTCCCAAAGGAAACAATTCCAACAAGATAGAATCTCTTTCCCTTTCCTACAGTCACCAGGGGTCCTCCAGAATCACCCTGCAAATAGGAATTGGGTTGAAAAAAAAACTTGAATACAAAAGTGTTAATCAGAACTGGAAATGCAAGCGTGGCTATCACATAATTACATTCAGTGCGATTTGAAATTTTTATAATGTTTTGATATCATCATCAGCGTTCTAACATTAGGTTCCAAAAACTGACGTACTGAGGCTTAAAGTATTGATGGAACAAAAATAGAGCCACTTAGCTTTATTCTGATGCCGATTATCATTTTGGGAACTAAAAATATCATTTTAAAGGCAGTAATATATGTATATTAAACGGTGCTTAGCCTAGCATCATCATATGAAAATGTCTACAAATTTAAAAGTATTCAAATTTTACAATTTCCTATAGTAACACCCACTTTTGATGTCGTGAATATATTTCTCATGCATTAATTACCTGGAGTGCAAATTTTGGTTAATATACCACAAACACATTGGTAAATACTTGACCTTTTCTGTTAAGAATTCGTTTTTACATTTAATTATGTAAAGTTTAGACATTCGCCAAATGACAGTAAAATTTTTTTTGTGTGTGTGATACTTTAAACGGATCAGATCGTTGCCACTTCATGTACGACAAATACAATGTTTACAATGAAAATTTCTGGTAGAAGTTTCATCCTTTTCCGGAAAAAAAAATCAAGAGAAATGAAAGTTTAGTTTAAATTCCACTACATTTAAAGCGCCAAAATAGAAAGTTCGATTGTATGAAAAGTAGAAATAGGATTAAATAAACTTTTATCGTTTAATCAAAATATTAATTTTAGTATCAAAATTAAATTAAGTATACTTGTATAATATACCATTAGATAAATAGAGAAAATATTAAATGATTTCTCTTCCTTTTGCACTTCACTCCTGTATCTGTTTATCAGTATGTACTATTGCCCTTATTGTTGCTTAATACTCGTAAATGGATATGCAATGACACGCCACTTTATTCTATGAATATACATAACAAACTATCGTTCTATTCAATGATAAAATCTAATATGTTTTTCCTCTTTGTTTTACCAGCAACCAAGGAATCTATATGAATGGTTTTTGATTAAAAAAGAATTCATTTTAAGTGGACACATATGCAGGCTATATGAGTTTTACAGACTTGGAAGTGAAAAATCGTAGAACAACACCATCTAAATATTCATTTATTTAACCTACATATGCTTCATTTCTTTTATTGTAGCACAGCATTATTTTAAATTATTGTTTACCACATATTTTGATGCTTCTGATATAAATAGAAATTTGAAAAGCAGATATAATGTCTGAATAATTGTAATATATTGGGTTGGCAACTAAGTAATTGCGGATTTTTTTTAGAAAATCAAAGACAATTTTTTCATGGAACTAAATAACTTTATTCTGTAATGTATTGTCCATTTTGATCAATGACCTTTTGCCATCTTTCAGGCAGCATCATAATCCCATGTTCATAAAACTTCTGGTTTTTATTAGCAAAAAACTGAATCAGGTACGATTTGACATCATCATCATTATTGAAATTTTTACCATTCAAGGAGTTTTGTAAAGATCTAAACAAAAAGTAATCAGATGGTGCAAGGTCAGGACTATATGGTGGATGTGGCAAAACATCCCAACCAAGCTCCAATAATTTTTGCAGAGTGACCAAAGATGTGTGTGTCCTTGCATTGTCATGATGGAATACAACACCTTTTCGATTTGTCAATTCGGGCCGCTTTTCTTCAACTGCATTGTTTAATTTCGTTGGTTGTTCAATGTAGACATCAGAATTGATCGTTCGGTTGGGTGGTAAGAGTTCAAAGTAGACAATTCCTTTGTAATCCCACCACACTGATAACAAAACCTTCTTTTGATGAATATCAGCTTTTGATGTTGTTTGAGTTGGTTCACCTGGCCTGCTCCACGATCTTTTTCGCTCGATATTGTTGTAAACAACCCATTTTTCATCGCCAGTTATCAGTCGTTTTAAAAATTGATCATTTTCATTACGTTTCTTTAGCAAATCGCAGCTGTTAATGCGTTGCGTTAAATGCGTTTCTTTCAGTTCGTGAGGAACCCATGTATCGAGTTTTTGAACATAGCCAAGTTGTTTTAAGTGATTTTCAATGCATGTATGTGATACATGAAGCTTCTCTGCAATCTCACGTGTTGTACTGTGACGATCCGAATCGATTATTGCTTTGATTAGGTCGTCATCAACTTCAACTGGACGACCAGAGCGTTTTTCATCTTTGAGTGAAAAATCACCAGAACGAAATTTGGCAAACCAATTTTGACACTGCCTTTCTTTTAAGGTTTCGTCACCATAAACAGCACATAACTTTTTATGAGCTTGCGATGCGTTTTTCCCTTTACGGAAATAAAAAAGCAAAATATGACGAAAATGTTCCTTTTGATTTTCCATTTTTCAACGAACGCCAAACGAAAACTACGCAACCGATCAAAAAACTTTTTTTACTGATTGACAGTTGATAGCTGAATTGCCAACTATCAAATAATAAAATGTGTTTTACATTTGTACTACGTCTGCAAACCTAAAAATTCAACTGAAGCCATCTATGAGTGAAATCCGCAATTACTTAGTTGCCAACCCAATAGTATATATAATTATAGGAATAGTTATGATTTATATAATAAAAATAATTTCTTAGAATGTGTTTATGAAGTAACAGCTTAATAAATGAAAATTTACATTAGAGACTTTTTGATTAAACGAAATAAAAGGATTTCATTGAATTGAAATTAAAAAAAATATAGCACTTATTAGTGAAATATTTTAAAATTATATAAATAAAAATGTAAATGTTTGTTGGTTCAAAATCGGTAATCTTCGAAAGTTCTTTCATGACTGTATACGTGTTACTCTTTAAAATTTGGACACAACGTTGTATTCCAATACGGCCGGGTTTTTATATACTCATTACATAGAATCACTCCAGTAACATTTTTAAAACATGTTTTTTACTGTTTTTGATAACGGAGTCAAACAGATGGCGCTGTTTTAGATGACACCAACTGTTGAAAGTAAAAGCAATATACACTATACTGATTATTTTACGATTCCAATTCAGTGTTTGCGACTGCATTCTTAAATTAAATTTTCATAAATTTCG
Organism: Argiope bruennichi; assembly: GCF_947563725.1. NCBI lineage: Eukaryota > Metazoa > Arthropoda > Arachnida > Araneae > Araneidae > Argiope > Argiope bruennichi. The sequence goes on from NC_079156.1 coordinate 116,215,222, forward strand.
ATTCATTTTCATTTAATTATTTCATATGACATTTCGTTGGAACAGAGCTGTGTATTTTATCACAGCATCCCTTTCATGCACTCAGCAGAAAGGCAAAAGAAAAAAATTACTATAAGTATTGGTACATATCTTGCTCACTAATAAAATCATTTCAAATGAAATCGACGAATAAGCCGAAATACCCAATGCTAAAAGGATTTACATGAAGTTGAAGCGAAAAATTTGATTCGATGTACCGCGAACTGCACTGAATCAAATTTCTCGATTCTCGGCTGCCACCATGCATGATAGACGAAAAATGCTCTAAGCATCTCATCTATCAATCAGGTTTGTTGAGGTAGACAAACTGATTAACCGAGTTAATAAATATGATTAATTAAATACTATGTCAACATTCCATGTTTTCCATTACGGCTATCATTTTTTTTTCCTGAATCGATCTCTCTTAATAAAATTAATCTCTCAATAAAATTTTGTAGAATTCTGATGATAATTTCGAGAGATATAGGATTTTGGAAAAATGACACTTCCAATGTTAAATGAATCTTCTGATATATCGAAAAGTATTATGTATTTCTTAAAAATTATTTTACTCACAGAAAGTAAATTATCATATCAAATCATGAAATAAATGCTTAAATAATACAAATTTAATATTTTAATGATTTTTAAAATAAATGAATGTGCGAAAAAGTGAATTGTAGCATAATACAATTTTTACATCGGTGCAAAGCTGACATGCTACCCCAAAGAGTTTTCGAAATATTTACAAAAGAATGTAAAATTCCCAATGTCGATTTGCGACACCCACTTTTGAGGGAGCATATATCAAATTTATTTGTATTTATAGATCTAAATCTTATGAAATACGAGTTTTTATCGTCATTATAAAATTTATATTAAATTTATTTTCAAATCAGATGATTTTGTTAAATTGAATTCTGTTATTTCTTTTCTTTTAATGTTTTTTCCCTAGTCAGTCGATATGAAATTAGATTGCAGGATGGATTTATCATTGAAATATTTAACTATTTTTTTGCTCTTTACCCACAGTTTTCGTTTGTAAGTAAATGCTTACAAACGATTTCCTAGGAAGTCCATAGCATTTCTTACTATCCAGTAAGTCAATTAACACTAAGATAAGGAAATTAATCAGCATATATTATTTATAGACTTAATTGCTTAATGTGAACACTTATTCATAAATTTCTTTAGTTAGATGGATAATATTTTAAAAGTATCATGATTCCCTCAGAGTTATAAAATAATATCCACTTTGCAATTGCGTTTAAGAAAAATCATTGTTTTCGAACCTCTAGTTCGAGATATTGTACATGATAATTCAATTGATTGAATTCTTTTGTATTTCTTTATCATGATTACATCAGCCGTTGCATAACAGAATGTTTGTCCATTACTCAATTATTCTTACAGTAGGAAACTAAATAAATCTTCTGTAAGATTAACAATTGTGTCTGCCTGACAATGAGTCTATCCTTTTAATAGACATTGATAATTTCATTGGCTTAAAATGTCTATAGGGTATTCGCATTTTCCTTATCAGTAGCTTTTTAAGGGAATAATGTATGAAGCAACGTATTACATTTGTCATAAAAATTTAGATGTATGTTTATATCTTAGGGCGGTATCAATTAAAAAACACTAAATAATGAATTGATTTTAAAGGTGATGGACAATTTTCAATGTTTAAATAAAAGGAAAAAATATTTATATTTAAAAAAAAGAATACTCATATTAAGGATAAATCCTAGTCGTGTTATTTGCTCTTTCGAAATTCCTGAGATAAAAACCCGAAAGAAGTCTTAAATGTCTATTAACAAGCTGAGACTTACTTAATATACGGTCCCGGTTGATTGGCTACATTTGTGGCTGAATTTTTATTAAATAAAATTAAATATATCTCAAGAACTTCTACGAATTTCTGAACAAATTTTTTTGCACATACATAAAAATACTGTTGAATCGAATTACTAAAAAATCTCGATTTCCGTCAAATAAAATTTTTGAAATGGTGGTTAATTAACTTTGTTAATGTGACAATAAATAACAAAGTTACAGAAGTGTTCCATTTTTTGTTGGCAATTGTATCCTCAATTAATGCTTATAAATAAAATTTGAAAAAAAGAAAAGTACAGTTGCAATTGTTTCACCACAATCTTTTTTACAATGAGAAAACTGCCGAAATTTTATTTTCCAATTATTCATACAGTTGCTATAAGTAAATAACTAACTTTTACTAATACAATAACATTTTAATTTTAAAGTGGGAATTTAAAAAAAAAACCATTCAGTCCTTGGAAATATTAGTAATTGCAATTTAAGGAAAATAAAATTTTAATTGACCATAAAGTAATCATAAATTATTTTCAAGAATTACGTTGCTTAATTAATATTTAGTTTCTTAAACAGTTCAACAAGCGATCTTGAACATAAACGTTTAACCTCAAGAATACCTCACTTTTCGCCCTTATGTGTACAAATCGGTGAGGTAGATTCTGCTAACAAGTGGTGCATTTTCATTATTCATGTCATTCTAACAGAACATTTTGATCATGTATCATGCTGGTACTTTCTTCTCTAAATCTGTTAGCCCATGACAGATTTTATATAGTTCTATTTCAGTTTACTTTCTTTGGAATTGCACCCCAAAGACTCGCGAAACAAGCAATTGTTGCTTTGTGCCTTTCCAAAGGGAAATAGTAGTTACCATGATTTTTGTTAAAACTTTACATTTTAATTCTCTACTCTCAAAGTCCAAAGTGGCTCAAAAAATTTCTTAAACCTGCAATTTGTTTACATTTTTGAAAAAGTCTTCCAACTTCGAAAAGTTGTTAGACTTATCTATTAAGTGAAGGCTACATTAATTTCATGAATGAAGGTTTTTAACTTCTTATTTTATTTCAGTATCTCTAACCACGAAATGAAACAGACGTACAAATACATAGACGAGGAGAAAAAAGGGAAACGAATTACTCGAAATAAATCTGTCGCTAAACTAAACTGAATATATAAAGAAACTAAAAATACCATTTTAAGGCTAGTAACGTGTACTAAAAAGAATGCGAAAAGTTCATAGGGAATTGTCTACATATTTAAAATTGTTCAAACTTTGAAAATTACTATGGCAACATTCTTTTTTAATGTCAAAAATAAATTCCTCATGGAAAAATTTACCATTTTGGTTAATATACTGTGATTACATCCGGAGATATTTAACATTTTCCGTTATGACAGTGTTTCCATAATTAGTTGTGTAAAATTTATATTCTCTGGGCGGTGGCATTGATATTTAAAAAAATTCTTTTTAATAAAAACTTAAACTTTAAAAGCAAAACTCTTATGTTAAAAGCATTGGTAAGGTTACAATCTACATGTTAAGAATCGATTGGTACTTCATGCATGATAAAATATTTTCAGAGAAAATTATTGGCTGAACTTTGATTCTTTTACACAAAGAAATATTCAAGAGCATTGAAAGTTTTGCTGAAATTACATTTGAGCTTGAGTCGCCATTAAGCTGAAAGAATCAAAATTGAAAGTTTTGTAATATGAATGGAAAAAATAAAATTGTATATTTTTTATTGCTTAAAAGAAATATCGATTTTAATTTTAAAATTAAAAGCTTAACGATAAGAAGAGAGAAAAAGTGAATTCATTTTTATTCTTTTAACGTTTCATTCCTGTATTTCGTTATCAATATATTTTTATCATCATTGCTTACTAATAAATGGATAGGAAATGATTTACCACTTTATTTTTCAACCACAAAGTTATAAATTTTATATACTGAAATAGAAATGTATTATAACTCATGGCAACATATTAAAATTAAATGCTCTATTCGTCACATCAATAAGGGGATAGACCTTCTCCGAGGACGGGAGCCCCAATAAGCCTGCTATCGAACTCGAAATGTCTTACGCTTAGAAAATCGTACAATTTTATATGAGAATTACAGATTTAGTTAGCATTGACACAGAGAGATGGCGCCACAGATAACTACAAAAATTAAGAGGATTGTTGAGGTATAAAAGTATTTTAGATCTTGAAATTTTTACCTGAGACTGGGCTCTATTGTTGCGCTATAAGTGGGAATTACAATGAAAACATCGTTGTTTAATTTTTTGTAACAGTCCTCATAATGGTCCTCATAGAACTGTCCTTTTACCTTTCATACTGGTTTTTAATTTTCTTTTGTATCACCATCTATTGCTAATAATGCTAACTGAATTCGCAATCTAGTAAAATGCCTTTTCCTGATTTCCCAAGCACATTGCCTCAAATAATGCCTCTCTATCGCTTTCCGTCTTCTCTTTTTTTATTGTTTTGCAAAATCCATTAGTCATTTTGGAGACATCCGAAATGTGCTTGCTTCAGACAAGGACCGCAAATAGCAATAGCGTCATTCTAAATATTCATTCATTTATTTTACATTATTTTATTATTAATTTCCATACTTGTACTTTTTAAAGCTATTATTCATTCTATATTTTCCTGCTTCTGGCATGAATAGAAATTTGAAAGCAGGTGTAATTATAGAAATAATTATAATCTATATAACTATAAGAGTAATTATAGAAACAGTAATAAATCCGTAGGATGTCTGTAAGGAATATCCAGTTTAATAAACGAAAATTTATTTTAAATGTGTAATTTTCTTCTATAATTTTTGTTCTTAAAAATTTAAAATCTTTTCCAAAAGGATATAAGAATAATGCTTTAATAGAGTTATTTATCAAGCTGAAATTTTTCATATAATTGAGGTCAAATAAAAAAATGATCGCAAACATTTTATAAAAAAGTCTCTAATAATCTGTTCTCTTCATACTAAATATTAGGTATTTGAAGAAAAGTATTAACTGAATGTGTAAGAAAAGTATTAACTGAAAATGAATTTTCGAAATTTGGTGTCATTTTCTGTAATAAATAAATTTTCCTTACCGAGAGAAAATTTTACATAACTGTATTCATTTCAACAGAAATTCCTTATTTCAAAAACTTTATTTCATTCACTTCTATTTTTCATGTAGTTATGGAAGTTTACTGCAGTTTATTGGCCATTGCCCGGGGCATTCAGTTGCATTAAGGAAAAAAAAAATTGGCTTGAAGTGAGTGAAATTCCGTGGAAGGCAAAAAAACGTGTGCAATGTGGAAAGTAGAAATTAATTTTAGATAGAACGACTGAAATGAAACTAAGAAATTAAAAAGCGAAAAATTAAAATTAAAAAAACAACAACTGCGTAATTGTACGTTTACAAAACTAGTGGTAAATTAGAACATCAATCATTAGGTACTTCAAGAAACCTTAAAATCATTAGAAATTCTTCAATTTCTCATGTGTTGGGGAAAAAAATATAAGTTATATTATTCCCTCCAAAAATTAATATTACATTACTTGTTTAATAACATTTTGTAGTGTGAATTTTTTTATTCCATTTATGATTTGATACAAAATTATACTTACAATTATGGCAGATTAATTTTATGAAATTTATATTTTTGTGAGAAATACCGAGCATATAAATAAACGTCAATAAATGTAAAGAAACATAAATAGTTTTTTTTTCTTGTTACAAAATATAAAGAATTTGGAATTCATTATGTATTAATTATAAATAGAAATAATTTGTTCAGCTCCCAAAATTAAATAAAAGGATATAAAGTATTTGGAAATCAAATTCCCATTTTAAATAATTTTTTATGTTTTGTAAGTAATATATGAGCCAATGAGTAAAGATTCTCGCTTGCCAAAACGACAGAGACTATCATTCACACTTAAAAATATTACGACACGGAAAAGCATTTTTTTTTTTTTTTGAAATCTTGATTTTATATTTTTTGCCATTAGCGAAATTCTTTTAAATATATTCTTATATTAAAACATCGTGTAAAATGATATTGATTCACGAAATACATGATCAATTGTATTTGAATTCTAAACAAAATGCATCGACATTTGAAAATTGTAACTATGCTTCAAGCGCATTGTTTTGGAGGGAAAACAGGACACTTAATGAAAAAAAATGACTCATAGGAATGAACTGAAAGTTTGCACAAACCTATGAATTTTTTAAAAAATGAGCAAAAGTTCAAAATTTTATTTTAACTTTTATCATAATTTTATCATTTCATAATTTCAAAATGAGTAGACTAGACTAGTGAGACTTGGTTTCAGTGAAAAAGATGTAGTGTTGAATTTGATGAGAAAAAAGGAAGTAACTATTGGAAATTTTGACATTTGTCCTTATTTCAATTATTTCAATACATAGACGGCCCCAGATGAAATTTTTAATCCAAAAATCTTTAAAAATATGTTAATTCCCACTGAAAGATACTATTTTTATAATTATACGATGAACGATACCAGAAAAAAGCTTTGTAGCTCCTTTTTTTTTTCGTGGCCGTTTGTATATCACCCGGAAATTACTATGAACGAAATCTTTATCTTGAAATTAAATACTAGAACTTTACCAAATTTTAGAGCCAATAGGTCAAAAGAATGAAAGCCAAACTTCATAATCGATTGTCTTCGGTGTACAACAAAATTTAATGCAAAAACGTAAATAGATTTTGAGTACTGCATTATAAGAAAAGCAGTAGCATAAACTGGACAATAGCCTGCAGTATTGGATTCTCTACGATATTATACCACTACAAGCAGTGCGGTAATTTTTCGCAATAGTTCCTTTTGATTGGGTTGCATATACACTATCTGCCTATAAGTAATTGGACACCTGTGATAAAAGAGATAAACATAATTTATTCATATTCAATAGTTGGTAGAGCCTACACCTGAGGCAATTACAGCCTGAATCCTCCGCGGCATGCTTTCCACAAGTGTTTAGATGACGGATAGTGATATTTTCTTCCACTCGCCTTGAAGAAAACGTGCAAGTTCTTTCACTGATTTTGGATGGTTGCTGCACCCCTTAATTCGGCGATCCAACTCGTCCCAGAGGTTTTTTATGATTCAAATCTGGACTCTGGACAGGCCAATCCAGTTGGTTCAACTCATTGTCATCATACCAATCCATGGTGGACCTCGCAACATCGCAAGTGGCGTTGTCATCCTGAAAATAACTATAATCAAACCCGCAAAATTGCCATGTCATCCTGAAAATAACTATAATCAAACCCGCAAAATTGCCATAGCGTAGGAAGCACGTTTCTGTCTAGAGTAGTGGAGTAGGAATCGACGTTGAGCTTACTATGAATTTGGATCAAGACTCCCAGCCCATAGCATGAGAAGCATCCCCATACCATATTTCTACCTTTACTGTAGCCACAATGCATTCTGGCAAGAGACGTTCTTGATGCATATGGCAAACCCATACTCTGCTATTCAACTGGTAGACACTGAATCTTGATTCATCACTCCAGAGAACCTATTTTCACTTATCTATGGTTCAATTTCGACGTTCCTTGCATCACCTCAACCGAGCAGTGCGGTTGGACTTTGTAATTAAAGGCTTATAGGTGGCAGCACGACCATGGAAACCAAGCAAATGTGCTTCCTTGAGGATGGTATTTATCGAAACAACAGTTCTGGAGGCTTGTTGGAACTCTTGAAGTATGTTGATCATTGGTTTGGTGCGGATTTATCTAATTTCTTTGAACAGCACTTGTCGGTCTCTATTTCTTAGTTTCGTGGATTTACTGGGTCAAAGTACATTTCCACAATCACGACTCACCATCCACTTCTTACCCACAAAACCCACTGTCGATTTTGAAATGTTTAACTCGCTAGATATGTCCCTTAAGGATTGGTAATTTCTTTGATATACGACATCATGCCTTACTCGAAGCCAGACAGCTCTGAATTTTGTGGCATCGTGCATGCGATTAATGTCAATGCTGTTTACTACCTGATATTTAAGTACAGAAGGCGTAACATCAACCAGGACCGCCGATGTCTTCGCTTGCATAAGTGTCCAAATACTTACTGGTAGATAGTGTATTAAAAAAATATGTTATAATATTTTTAACAATGGAACGCCTTGTCTCGTTATTAAATGGAGACACTCAATCGCGCGAAACTGTTAATGGAGGAAAAGCATGCAGTGCATCAAATTGTTTCATATTGCATTTATCTCAGCGTTATGTTCCTCGTTTCAACTGAAATGTATTTAAAATCAAACGACAATTCGAATTCCAACTTTTTATTTGATCGAGGTTCAACCGACCCCGCAGCGATTCAATACGAAACTATTTTAATAGCTGATCCCATATCAACAGGGTTAAAGCAAATTTAATCGCTGAAGCCAAATCAGGGCATGGTTACCATTTTTTAATAAAGAGCGCAAACAAAACGGTAACATGACAAATTGACAGAAGATATAGAAAAGAGCATTATATGCATCAAAGTTGCGAATCCTATACCATACTAACCTATATTTAATGATGAACTTTAAAAAAAAATAGAATAGCGAACATAAATTTATCAGGAAGATGCATGACGGAACTAGGAATGCAGTCATTAAGGGTCACCTGTATTCCATCCCCCTCCATTCTTGAGAGAAATCGAAAGCGTCGAACTTCATAATTGAGTTTAAAAGAGAATGGGGAAAAACTTCCAACAGAATTTTCCAGGCGCAACCATTGAACCAATTTCAAACAATTTTATTTCGTGAAAACTTGTAATACAAAGAATGCCTGTCACCTATATTCGTAGGTATGCTTGTCGTCTGCATACATAAATATCCTATCAACCTCTTTTTTGGGAGAAATTACTCCTATAAGCATGAACTGCTTTCTTCTCGATTTCGGGAGATGTTTCAAAATAGAACTTAGGGACAGCATTCAGCCTTAGCAATTGGAATGATTTCGTCAATTTTCTTCACAAACTAAACTGTTTTGTCTCTTTGAAATATTATTAACCAATCACAGTGCTACTATTATTTTGCAACTTTCACTTATATTATTAGAACTATTTTTTATTACATTTTGGTTGTGTTAAGATGCAGTTAATCAATTTTGGTTGACATGACTAAATTATTCTTATGTATTGTAAAGTCTCGATCCAATAACAGGTAGCGTTATGATCAAATTCTTTATTTACAGCTTTATTACATAAAAACAACTCTTTCTCATCTAGGTTAAATGAATGATGCTATTTATAGCACGAAATTTAAACAAGAATAGTTCCTCGAACAAATTTGGAGAAAACGCCTTCACAAGAACAGCTAACAGGCGGTTGGCGTCTCAGGCTACTGCAGGGTTAGCTCTAGGAATCCACCGAATTTCCTTCGGGTTGAATTTTTCTCAGAAGTCCACTTCATACCAAGCTCCTCTCTCCTTCTTCTTCCGAAAAATCTCACCTTTTATCTTTCTCTCAGACTCCACCTTTCCTGTCTACTCCCTGTTACCCAATCACCGTTCAGAACAACCTGAATCGTCTCTGGTCGCCCATGGGAAATGTCCATTGATGATACACCCTCCACAATGGGAAAAATGAAGGACATCTGGAGTGTTTGACACTCTCGCCTTTCGAAGACACGATTTATTTCCCTGGGAAACGCACGTGTGGTTCCTTATCTGGATTAGCACTAATTGGCCAGACGACCGTACTTAAAAGGAGGGTCTTCCATTTGGCAATCTGGAGACACTTAACACTGTGGGAGTTTTGTTGATGAAGAATGGCCCGGAATGTAAATTACCGAGTGTGGAAAAAAGGAATGTCACAGTGGCACCCAGGGAAGAAGCTGAATCATTACAGTATCAAGTGTTTTTGGTAATTATATCTTTGGCGATCATTGGCCTTAATATAGTCATATCGACGAATCTACCCAAAATAAAATGAAGTACTCTTTTAAATTATGACTACTTAATAATGGGGTGCACTTTGATTGGTTTGCGAAATCAATTGGCGACGCAAATTTCTAAAAAGTTATAGATATAAAAATGTTTCTAATTACCAGACACGAATCTGCAGATCCATCGAGACTTCCAGCACATAAATGTCCATCAGTAATCCGAATATCTTTCGCATATGACTTCCTGCATGTTTCCTGATCTATGATGTCAAAAGTCACTTCCATCAAAACATCACTATAAGACCCATCTGAAAAAATATATAATTATAAATGGATTTCCTCCAGTAGTTTTGCTCGTATAAAAACAATATTTAGATTGTATAAGAGCAGGATTAGAAGATAGAAGATAAAGTTTCATGAAAGGATTATAGAGAGATAGGTTACAAAATTCGACGCACAGTAATGCTCAAGAAATAATTAATTATTATATTCGAGTCAATTAGTTAAAGTATATATCAGAGTGAGCTATGTTTATGAAAGGTAAATTCCGTTATGATAAGACCAAAGTTTCTATAATATACTCTTCCTTAAAAGAAAGGAACACACATAGACACATTTAAAACTTTCAATAGTAAGAGATAAATTATTTACGGAAATGGAGATATTGATCTCGGGACATCTGTTTGAAATTTAAACGATCTAGATCTAAATTTGATTTTGTTTACATTAATTGAAAACCGTCGTTGAATCATAGATCTCTGTGTTTTTACCATCTTATCATGCTTTCTATTTGGAAGATTGCATATGACTTTTGCGTGAATAAATACCACCCAAAAGAAGTCATTTTTCTACTTTTTAGCCATTTCGATTCAACTCCTTATGAAATATTAAGAAACTGGATGAGATTTTAAAGTATATTATTACAGTATATCAGCAGAGAAGGACAAATGAGAATTTTAAAAGTTTCATGATCATATGCTTGATTACGGGCAGTTACATATGTAAAAGAAAGATAGCATAATCACTGCTCAGATAAGAATCTGTTTCTTCATAATTCAATCTGTCATGTTCGTACTCGAAGTGATTGTCCGTAGGCAAATGTGTAAGAATAAGCAAATAAAAGTGTAAGAATAAGCAAATTTCCATTTACCAATGTGTACTACTTTTCTATGTATATATCTTCGAAGAAATCAAGTTAACTCACAACAACTTGCATGAACTTACTAACGGATGTCAATCCGAATCCAGTGACTGTAGCAATCTTCCAGGAAAGATCAATATTCCGCAGATAGTTGTAAGGAAGGCAGACGGGGGAAGTGCTATTCGAGAATGGAACGGACTGGTTGAGTCGAAGGACTGCAATGTCATTCGTATGAATTCTAGGATCATACCTTTCATGAATTCGGACGGCATCCACACCGACGTCGGTAGCACCAGGCTCGTTGTCAATGCTCAGGTTGTGAGCACCCAACCTGATCAGGAGTCGGCTAGGGACAATACTGTTGAGGAGAGAGAAATAAATGAATAACATTAGAAAAATATATTCTTTAGTCAACGAATCACTGCCCTGGACTGTATAATCTAGAAACTGATTTTCAGAAGTATGATGTCTTTTTGACAGCTGATACAAGGAAATTGCCTCCGGAAACAACGTGACAAAACACACACACACACACACACACACACACACACACACACACACACACACACACACACACACACACACACACACACACACACACACACACACACACACACACACACACACACATACACACACATAAACACGCGCGCGCGCGCGACAATATCGTCTCTCAAAGGTCAAGATACCGTGTCTCTTAAAGAGGTAATATATAACATATGAATTTTTGCTCATTGAGTATCTTTATACAATATGACAATTGACTATTATCCCTTGCTAAATTCCCTAATAGCTAGCTAGTATCAATTCAAGCAGCAGTTTTTGCAATTAATGTTTGTAATATCTTTTTTCTCGACTACAAGATTGTAAATTTTCTTCATTATACTTCAATTACTTCGTTTCTGTGCACCTTTTAGTGACTTTCTTGCGGTAGCGTTCTCCGCTTTGAGGATCAATTAATACTCCAACTTTAAACTCCCTCTTCTGAGTGATGATTGAATCCTGGATTACTGCTGTATGGGTTTTTGAAATCTTACTGTATCTAATTCATTTATATAAGTTCATGAAAAGACACGTGATAAAGTTGGTAAGAGACCTTAAAGCATCTAGACAATACTTTAGGTAAAAGTCTGACTTAGCTCTAGAAATGCGTGCCACCAATGGCGTTGCAACAGCAAATACATGTAGTAAGTGCTTTCCCTCTAATATTTTCAGGCTAAATTGTACCAGAAAAACTTAACGACCTGTTTGCAAGGAAACCTCCGGCATCCAATCAAACTGCAAAGAGCAATTTTCTGCTAAAGTGGATTAGAACATTGTATCGGCTTTTAAATATGCTAGCTATGAATGCAACCAAAAAGTCAAAGATGTTCTGCTTTAGTTTTATCAGCTATACTCTACCTTAATACAGTCAGTCACTTATGGGCATATATAAGAGAAGATGGCGTTTCGTTAACATCTAATTACCTTAAAAGTAAAGGTGTGTTAATAGCATGTAATTAGTTCGTGATGTGACATAAAATATGGAAAATAAAAACAATAAAAGTGATTTCAGATGGAAAGTAAGATGAGTATATTTGGTCAACTAGTAAACGGTTAGTGAAAACTTCCTATTAGAATTTGATTACGTAAATAATAAATTTAATATTTTAACAAAGAAATTTCTTATTAAAATGTAAACAGACCATTCATTTCATTAATAGTTGTAATATCAAGTTACACCACCAAAGTCATCAGCTGCGTTAGATGTAGGCGGTTCAGCTAAGTATTAAATAAGGGTTGAAAGATATGTAAACTTATACAAAGTCAACTGGAATAGTACTCACGGTGTAATAGTATTTCTTTTCACCACGCAGTGTGCAGCCGTAACCACGTGCCTTGCAGTCACCAGGACTCCACCGCAGTCTGATTTCTTGGAGCCACTTTTCTTGACTTCAAAAATAACCGCCTAAACAAAGAAATAGGACAGAATTCCATCACGGAGATCTATTAAAGAATATCTTTTCATGTTTTATGGAAGAACTATTTTTTAAATATTTTTAATTTTTCCCCTACAACATGCTTCAGTTGCAGTTATACTGATATTTTCTTGAATGTCTAAATTATGTAGGAAAAACTCATTAACCTTCTTATTCAGTGATTTTGGTGAAGAAACAAAAAAAAAAAAAGTGCCCTCCTTTCTTTCCTAGCATTCATAATATTTACAAAGTTTTGAAAATGCTCTTAGAATTACTATTTTTATTTTACTGCTATAATCTGTCCATTAAAGTGAATGATTAAATTGAACACGAAAAATGAAGCGGAAAATTAAGTGATTAAAGTATAAAGAAATTTCTTAAATGGGGGGGGAGGGAAGAAAAATCCTTATGGTCCACTGGTAAGGCAATTGTACCAGCCTAAAGTAAAACGGAGAATTTTACTAGTACAGATCTTGTATTACCTGTAGCATAACAGTAAATGGATTCAGTAAGCATTATCATCAGTAATATACCTAAAAGAAACTCTGGAAGCAGTTGCATGTTATATAAGTTATGACCTTATAAAAATGGTACAATATTCTTCGTGAAACATAATTAATGTTTCTGTGCAAATTTAATTTCTGAACTCGATTTTTAAAATTTTAAATTCTCAACTTTTTTAGAATTTCTCATTTTTTTTTTTATTTTTACATATTGAAGAAATTTGTGTATTTAATTTACTGAAATTAGAGCTTTTCCGAGGCATTACAGGCATATTTGATGTTTCTGGTGTTGTTATTCAAATTTTATGCTTGATATATTCAGTAAATGGGACAGCAAGTTAATATAAAGGATTTTTTGAAATTTATGTAATGACATATTGGCATTTGGAAAGCGGAAGAAAATTCGAACTTTGGTCATCTACTCGCCATCCAGGGCCAGCTTCCTTTCTCAGCCTCTTGACCACCGATTACTTGATTGACCGTAAAGAGTGTCCAACCACAATCTAAAAGTAATGCTCTAATATAGTTTGATTCAAAATGTATAGTTTTAAAAACTTGGTTTAAACAAAGTTGAAATAATTTCAAAATTTTCGAGCAGGCAAAAAAAAAAAAAAAAAAAAAAAAAGCAATAAACAAATTAGTAATATCACCTTGACTGCAAAAGATCGTTAAGAGTTTTATGTTACTCCATTTATGAAAATAGCTCATGTTACAAAATAGTGCGAATACACATGTACATCCATTTCTATGAATAAGACGAAGAATATTTTAGAAACCAAAATTATTGTTAGCAGTCTTATTATCTAAAGTTTCTTTAAATAGAATTACTTCTTTTAATTTTTTGTCGGATATACAGGGTGTTTATAAAGTCCCGGACCCATTTTGATGTTTAATAACTCATAAAATAATAAAGATAGATTAAAATTAATAACATAAATGGTTAAATAGACTCAAAAAGTTTCATGACCCTTGTCAATGAACTTCCACGTGTGCCCCCTTCGTCGCACGGAGAATATCAAGTCGATAGTCAATTTCACGCCAGGTAGCGACAAGCATGTCGGCATCCACAGAGCCATTTGCGCACATTATGGCGATTAACAATGCCAGAAACATGAAAGGATGCTTCATCGGAGAACATTATGCTCTTCAGAAAATCAGCAGCATCTTCTATCCTCCTTAGCATATCTGTTGCAAAGGCCATCCTCCTAGGCCTATCGTTCGGTTCCAAAACTTGAACAATTTGAACTTTGTATGCATGCAGTCTTAATTTTTTCTTAATAACCTTGTACACCGTCGAAATTAGCATATCCAATTCTGTTGCCGCTGATCTCACAGATATTCTAGGATTGTGTAAAAATGTCTCTCTGACACGCTCAACATCAAAATCACTTGTGCAAGGACGTCTGGAACGTTTCTTATCTGCGATACTTCCAATTTCTAGAAAATTCTTTTTCCTCCGCAAGATGCTGTTTTTGGATGGAGGATATTTTTGGTAAATTCTTCTGAAATTTCTCTGTGCTTGCACAATCGATTTCATTTCTATGAACCACCATAAAATCTGTCCTTTCTCTTGTGGTGTACGCATTCTCCTTAATATCCACTCGAATAAAACATCACATACAAAAGTACTACATAGAACAAACACATCAAAAGTAAACATAACATTGCAATAGTTGCCAAAAACAAAAGAGAGAAAAATGCAATTAATAAGCAGACAATATTTAGAAAAGTACAGATATTTAGACTGGAAAATGAAATTATCTGAAAATAACCACACGTGCAGACGATATTTACAAAAGTAAAAATATTCAAACCTGAAAAGGAAAATATATGAGTTATTCCATCAATAAATGCCATAAGTTTGTTTATATCTTTATTATTTTACGAGTTATTAAATATCAAAATGGGTCCGGGACTTTATAAACACCCTGTATAATAAAGTCAGTCTAATACCTTATTTTAGGTTAAAGGTTCCGAATTTCGTGTGTCTCTGCCTATTAGTACTAAGTGAGATAATAAATAATAAACTAAAAGAAAATATTATGAAAATGAAATTATTAAAAAATATTTGGTAATAATATTCAGTTTCAAATTTGTTTTTCGAACTATTACAATAGAATGACTTTGTAGAGCTCTTCAATCTTAAAAAGATGTCATTCAGGAGAAAAAAGTAATGATAGACAAAGAGACAGTATATAAGTTTAAAAGTGCAAAAATATAATAAAATTTATAAAATAAATGAAAAACATAAAAGTTATTTTTATATAAAAAATTCAATTTGCAGGAAAAAAAAACATCGATTTTCTAGATGGTGTGGTGCATTTTTCTGAGCTAGATTAATTTTTCTATTATCTTATTGCCATCTTTAATCCCAAAAAGGAATGCATACAGTCCTTGAAAGCACGTTAGAAAGTTTCAACAATTTACATATTCTTAAAAGCTGTAGTTCACTTGATCAATAGAAACCTTCAGTACCTCTTTTTCGTGACCATGGCTAGTAATAGTTGGCTAATTGGTCATAATCTTAGTTAGAAATAGTTAACTTGCTGGTTTATGATTTTGGATATCAATAGCTGGCTATTTGGTTCATGTTCTTGGCTAGCAATATTTGACTTCTTAGTTATGATCTCGGATAGAAATAGTTAGCTGGTTGGTTTATGATCTTGGATATCATTAGTTGACGACTTGGTTCATGTTCTTAGCCAGATCAACCGACATAAGTTTATATAGTTTATATATTTCATAAGCTTTATGTAATACAAGCTTAGAAAAAGCTCTGAATACCATTAATGATCAGATTTTTATTCGCAGAGTTTCACTTATGAGAGTGTGGTGCAAAGAAGAAGCAGAAATTTTTTCTATTATTGAACTTAGAAGTTGTGTAACAACTCAACTCTACCTAGTATATTGGCTTGTATTCTAAAGATTTGAAATATTCGTTAGCGCTACCTCTGTTAATCTACGATCGTTATATTTAAACGTTTTAAAATGTAAATTAAATGTAAATATTAAATGTATATGTCGTCTTACTTTGGATAGAATTACTTTAACAAGAATTATTACTACTTTAGAATTATTATTACTTTAACAAATGTATGACAGCACGACTTTTTCAGTTTCGCTTTAGTCATGACATATCTGGTGACCTCGGACGATGAACCTTCAACCTTCGTACAGCTGTTGTGGCGCCATCTACCCACAACTAAAGTCGTCAAATTCACTTGACGCAGCCACAGCATCAGCAACCACTCACCCACACACGCTCGCCATAACGCTTGGCGCTACTCAAATGAGTATAGGCGCAGTAGAATCAACAGCTAATACATCACCACTCATAGCCATATCGTTCGACTCACTGGAGGGAGAATCTGTGGTGAAAGCTTATAAGCCAGTTAACAGCCACGCTACCCGAGCAATTGCTTTCGTATCGTGGTCATGTTACTGGAATACGAACCACAAGATCCCAGGTTCTATCTTCGCTCACCCCAATTCGCCACAAGAGTGTTCTACTTCATAGTATAGTGGAAAAAATCGGGTATTCATTTTAGAAACCTTTTTGTCTACCTAATTTGGCAATTTTCGGAATTCGGCAAAGACTTATGCTTTTCGTAACAAAATCACAGGCCTTTATTTACCTAAGTCGTTTTATTTTTTGAGTTATCGGCGCTTTCTTCCCAAGATTGTATAGACAGACAGAGGTCAATCTTTTGATGAATTTGGTTCAAAATTTGATAAGGATCTAAGCTTTAGCCACTATAATTGTGAATCACATTTCATTTATCCAAGTCTTTGTATTTTTGAGCTATTGCGTTTCTCTACATGCTAAAGTTTAGAGATACGATCCATCTCCCGATCGATTTGGTTTAAAATTTTAAAAGTATTTTCGATTCAAATACTAAATTTGTGCACTAAATTTTATTTATCTAGTTCTTTACATTCTGTAAATACCATTCCCACTTGTACTCAGATAGTCAGACAAGATTTCTTGTGAACAGATTTTAAACAAAATTTGATAGAAATCGATAAGCATACTAAATTTCGTCTATCTGTCTCAAGCATTTTCGTCCATCTGTGTCAAGGCATTTTCGACTATCTGTCTCTAGGCGTTTTCGTCTATCCGTCTCAAAGCGGATTCACAGATAGATGAGCACAATTCTAAAAATGTGTTTTTTCGGATTCAGAGCAGCCGATTCAATAGAATCTAGAATTCGACATTTCTGTCGATAATAATGCTTTCTTTTTGTACATTTCGTATACGAGAAAGTAAAAAATAATAATAAATATAATTATTTTCTTCCATCTTAAATATCATTATAATAAAAAGAACTCTACAGTAATCCAATAGTATTGAAAGACAAATCCTATAACATCAATCACTATAGATAATTACTTCAGGAGAGGCTAAAAATATAACAGCTTAAAATCAGCTAAAATTAACGTTTTAGTCGGAAAATTACTTAATAGTAGGATAAAAATGTAGCAAAAATATAAAATAAAGTTCTTGATTTTTTTCCATATAAGTAATATAAGTAATTGATAAGTTTTCTCATTCACCAATAAATTATTCGCTATAATGTTCTTGATTATAACTTTCTTTCAATATTACACTGTTCAGAAAGATTTCAATAATTTAAAATTTTTTGTACTCGATGTCATTAATGATACAGTTTTGTTTATGATCGTATATCTCAGGCGTTACATTTCATCGACTAAATTACAGATCTTAGAATGCGATCGTAAATAAAATTCTATCATTAATTGCATCGAACAGTAAAAAATTCAAAATTAACTTTGTAATTTTCCCAGAAAGATGAAATATAGAAAGCATGCAGGCGTAAACCACAAGAGACCGCGATTCGTACAGAACTTTGTCTATACAGAGGAACATTTTATATTAAATCGGTAAGGTCTTACCCTTTTGCAATTGTTTTTTATCGTTTTTTTTGTTTAAGGTTTTGAGATAAAATCATTAAATCTCAAAATGAATTGTTAGAACTGCTGCAATTAACTAAGATGAAAGCAAATATCCACTTTACTATTGGTAGGCATTATTTGTACTACTCCAGCTTTATCACTGGAAACATAATTTAGTTACATAATGATATTACGACACATCATGTAAACATATTTATAAGGAATGTACCAACATTTGCACAAAGAGTGAAATTGGTAGCCTTCTATGCTTTTTCAGTTGAATGCTTTAATCTCATTTTTTTGATAAAGTCTTTAACTTCCAAAAATCACTATCAAAAGCTCTGCAATTATTCTGAAATGGTGCTGCAGGCTCATTTTATTGAAGGCAGGCATTAATATTATAACTTTGAGGAAGCGTCATTTTGCAATCAAAGATATCGATATTCAATATATACACATTCGTAAGACTTATGCTAAAAATTGGTGGAGAGTGTTTTATGATTTAATTATGCCTTTTTATTTCAATAATAATACAGGATTTCCCACAAGGTATGCAGCTTCTAATATTTACAGATTCGGATAGAACACATCACGACGAGTATTTTGGTGTATAACATGTGGAGTCCCCGAATATAGCGTCATAGTCTAATTAAAGTGTGAAGCTTGTGTCTTGAAAACTTCAAAAAATGGGGGGGGGGCGGGAACCAAGGTGAAAATCAAGGTTTATTGTGAATATTCAATGCAACAGATTTTCGAAATGTCAACCGTTTCAACAAATGATATGGCGAAGTCTAGAAAAGAAGTTCGCAGTTGCTTTCAGCAAACCATCTGTTCCAATTTCCTTGATCTCGGCTTCAATTACTACTTTTTAGTCGTCCAATGTTGGGGGCTGTGTGAGATACATTGTGTCTTTCAGACGTCTCCATAAAAAGTCGCACGGGCTAAGATCCGGCGAGTTAGGTGGCCACTCTATACCATTGCCTGTTCTCATAACGGAATCCAACACGATCAGTCTATCGCGGAAATGTTCTGCTAAGACACCGACGTTTCGCTTAATGAGATGAGATCTAGCACCGTCTTACATAAACTAATAACCGCTTATTGTGTTTATGCCATGCAAGAATCGGATGACACTGTCATTCAGCACGTCAAAATAAGTTTCACCGGCGATATTTTCAATAGAACAAACTGGCCCAATGACGCCTTCGGCAGAAAACGCACATCAAACTGTGAGCCTAAGTGGGTTCAGTGGCAGAACTATTGCATGATGAAAATTTTCAGGTGCCCAGAACTTCCAGATCTGTTTGTTAACATATCCTTGGAGGTGAAACTGCACCTCGTTTCTGAACCAGATCTGATTAAAATCAATTTCATCACATTCAACCTTATTAAACATCGTGCCTGCAAAATCAAACCTCCTTAAACCACCCAAATCGGTCAATGGTGATTGATTTGAATTTTATAAGGGAACAGAACCGTATAAGAATTTGCTTATTCACTTACAGACGCTGTTTATCTACCATTGGTTGCCGCAAATTTCCATAGTCACCTAGGGAAGCTTTCGTATTGTGCAATCGTCATATGCATCGCAATTTGGAATACAAACTGTCGGATTCGTAACTAACGTCCTTCTCTTTATTAGACTATGAAGTTATATTCGGGGACTCCACATGTTATACATCAAAATATTCATCTTGATATATTCTATCCGAATCTGTAAATATTAGACGCTGAATACCTTGTAGGACACCCTGTAGAAGTTATAAAAAGCAACATTAATTACTGATAAAATATATAGAAATAGAAATTCAGTCACAAACAGCAATCCGGCGATAATGATGATATGAAAACATTACAAATTAATACACCATTTAATGAATCAACATTTTTGATTGAAGATTTCGTCATCAAAAATTTTGACAAAGCAATCTCTTTCAAGGTAGTCATTCAATTTATGAAATGCAACATTAAATTTAAACAAAATTGAAATTTTCTGTTGTAAATTTCAAGTTATTATGTGTGGGCATTTTTATTTTGCAATATCAATTTTGATTAATGATAATTGAGTTTTTAAATTATAGTTAATCACACTAAAGGAATTGAACTATCCAAAATATTTTGAAAAAAAAAGATTAAGATCTCTGTGATAATTAATTTTTAATAATGTGTTTAAAAATAAAAAGAGATAGTGGTAATTCAGAATCTAAATACAAACATTTCGAATTTAGAAAGTTCTTGGATGTTTTATATTTTTCACTGCCCCGATTTCAAGCCAGTTCCCATAATTCAATAATATTCGATGTCACGTATTCTCTGTATTATATCTGGACAATGATTTTCGATGGAACGAACACCATTCCCAAAACATCATGTTCTCACATGATTAAAAAAAAATTCCATGCTTACCATCTGGCAAAAAACTGGGCTTTTCACTACTGTTACCCGGTGATCCAGAAAAATTGGCAATAGGTGTGGTGAGGACCAGACTATCCTCGGTAGTTGTGGCTATCGTTCCGAAGTTGTTGTACATTTGAGGAATCGTATCTCTATGAGAATTTGAGACATATCTTTGACGAGATGAGGGACAACATATCTTTGGCTGAAAGCCGACAAAACCGCACACATAAGGCCTAAGCTGATCCCAGCTTTTAATTTTTTTATTTATGGATATGCACTTCGTCCAGTACGTGCAAGTTCCTTTCTTCCTTTCTGGAGTCTTGCAGCTACCATCAAGAAGATGCCTGCTATTTTTTTCGAATATGACTGAAAGAGAATTTTAAACAATGATTCGGTGAAGTCTTTCATTAAATTAGTGCACACATATGCATACATAAATCAATGCATACCATTAATATATAAAATGAAGCAAGTGATGTATTTGAAACTGAACCAAAAATGAAACTCTTGCATTTAGACAATTAATGAGATGGAGAAACGATAAAAATATGTAACAATGACTCATTCTATACCTTTAAAATAAATATACTAGGTGGGCAAAAAGTCCGTAAAAACTTTAAAAATTCATAAAACTTGTAAAATTAAGCAAAATAAAAAACGGTTTACAGATTTAGCATCGATAAATCACGGAATTTTTTTAGGTAAGAAAAAAAAATTAAAAAAAAAAAAACGATACGTGGTGTTTCGTACATAAATGAAAGAATAGACACGCAAATAACAAAAATAATGTTATCAAATCATTTATTATTGCAACATGTGTTCGACATGCCCACCACCACAAGTGATTACCCATTGCAGGCGTGTCACAAATCCAGCAACGGCAGAGTGCAGCATGTTCGGCTGTATGCAAGACATCTTTCGGCGAATTGAATCTTTCAATTCCGACAGATTGGATGGACGGGATCGACACACCCGGGATTTAAAATTTATCCATGGCCTAAAGTCTGATGATATCATATCTGGTGACCGAGAAAGCCATGGAAACTTGCAACGTCTAATAATGATTCTCTCTTCCCCGAATATCTCTATTAGGAATTCTTCGACTGGAATAGCAGTGTGACTTGTTGCTCCATCTTGCATAAATGTAACAGCAGAAAGCGCATCTTTCCCTCTCAAACATGATACAACCTTTTCGCACAGAAACGTTAAATAATACTGAGAACTTTCTGTTCAACGTTTTCCACCCATTTACCAGACACTGTGTTTCAAAGAAGAAGGGTCCTATGATGAAGTAACCTATAAGCACATATCACACTGTGACTTTGGGAGGATGCAGTGGTTTCCCAGCTTACACTAGTGGATTTGACGTGGCCCAGATGCGACAGTTATATGTACTAACGTCGCCATGGAGCGAAAAATGAGCTTCATCTGTCCACAAGATGTTAAAGACCTAGGAGGGATCTTGTTCAATTTTGGTGAGAGTCCACCTTGTAAATTCTCTCCCTACAGTATCCAAGACTGTAATTTGTATGGATACTGATTAAGAACTCAATGAAGAATGTTGCGTATCGAAGTTTGTGGTAATCCCAAGTGTCTGCCAGCTTCTAGTGCACTGCTAGTCCCTGCCGCGGTTTCAGAAGCTAATGGTTCCGTTTTGGTTTCAACGCACCCCGAACGTGTCTGCCTTAGCCTTGATCATCCGGACCTAACACGATCTTCCAGCGATCCAGCTTCCTCAAAGCGCTAAACAAGATTTATGAAGCCTGATTGTTAAAGGATCGTTCCCATTCTTTACGCTTTTCTGAAGTCGGAACTCACGCAGTGCAACAGTTGCTGATTTCTGTTTCAGGAAAAACATCTTTACCAACAAAGTTTTATCTTTTTTTCCACATAGCATGCAACGGGAAACTTATTCATGAATCAAGAGCGTAAGTATTTATAATCGCCTGTCTCATTTGCATATTTCCAAACAAGTCATTCATCCCAGCTCCACCTATCAGATGTTTTTGAATTAATTTTTTTTCCTAAAAAACTCCCGCGACTTATCGATGCATCGATGCTGCAAATCATTTTTTTATTTTGATTAATTTTACAAATTTTATAGTTTTTACTGATATTTTGCCCATCCGGTATTAAGACACGTTTTTCTACAAGAAGTCATCTCATCACCATTATTTGCAAAGAAAAATTGCAATTATATTAATTTGGTTTCGATTTGGCATACTTCCTTCTGATTTTCTGGTAATTTTTTTTTTATAAAATTTGATATCTGTTGATGTCGTCCTAGTTGCGATATCGTTTGAACAAGCTTTCGGCTTTGGGAACGGTATTTTTATATAAATCTTTCTTTCATAAGGCACAGTTGTTAGGATGTTTGATTCGTGATGTCTTTAACATTAGGCTCATTTAGATAGCAGTTATTCGATAGAAACTTTTCTCTATTTACATCAGAAAAACAGTATAAAAATCCTAAAATGTCGGATTTTCAATTCTGCTGCAGTTAAAGATCATAAATTGTCCCATACTACAGTTTGGATAGCTTCCTCTGCTGGATATTCCTCTGCCTGGACCATCACTCAATCCAGAAAAATCAGAAAAATATTTATAAGTTTATTGTGGTAAAAATTGTGGATCTATAGATCATTAACAATCTTGTATCTTTCAATCAAAGATAATTTTGTTCAATATTATCCTAGAGGATGAACTTGAATTTAAATGGCCCTATTTCGTAAGCAATTGCCCACATAAGCAGAGTGCTGCTTGATTTTAATGTCATCCAAATTTTTGCACAATGTGTCGTTAGTAATCATTCTCAATTAATCTCTTCTTAAATCAAATTTAAATATTCAGTAGTTAGTGGGTTGATTGATTGATTGATTGGATTTTCCTTAACAATCTTGTATCCTTCAATCAATGGTAATTTTGTTCAATATTATCCTAGAGGATGAACTTGAATTCAAATGGCCCTATTTCGTAAGCAATTGCCCACATAAGCAGAGTGCTGCTTGATTTTAATGTCATCCAAATTTTTGCACAATGTGTCGTTAGTAATCATTCTCAATTAATCTCTTCTTAAATCAAATTTAAATATTCAGTAGTTAGTGGGTTGATTGATTGGATTTTAATGGCGCAAAAGCCAGACATGGCTATGCTGCGCCAACAGTAGTTAGTGGGAAAGTATTTCCATCAAATCATTTTATTTTTTAAAAAAGAAATAGGTTATTTTTATTTTTTAGGATTTTTTAAAAATGATATCACCTTGAGTTCTTTTCAGCATTAAAAATTTCATTTCTTTTAGAAAACTTATTTCATCTTGTTGCGAATTGCTTCCTTGCACATTTAGTCACATAGTAAAAAGAAGCGATTCATATGTAGTTTGATGGATGCTGAGCGGATGCCAGGCTAATGATAACCGTCCTTGATTGCGAATTAGGCAACAAAAATAAAGATTCCAGAAAATACAAGAATTAGGGCAATAATTTTATTAGGGTTCACATTTTATAGAACCTCGTCAAATATTCGATACTCTATCATGCAGACTATAAAAGCAAGAGAGCTAAGGCAAGTCAATCGAATGAATTCTCTGTTTAGAGTGTCGATGATAGAGCGAATTCTCTAGTTGTTTGCTCTGAATGAATTGCTATCTCCGGTATGTCGCTGATTTCTGAAAATACTGTCTTTGTGTATTCTTCGACATGAATTTTCTATCTATATTTTGAGTCTTCTTAAAGAGCAAAGTCTCTTTTTCCATTTGGATATGGAATTCTTCCACTATGCACCCACCGGTCGATGACCATAACAATTTGTATTATCAGTTTAAATTTCAACTTTTGCCTCTGATTCTTGACACACGTTTGGCCTAGCATCAAAAATTTGGCATCTTAGTATCAGAAACCTCCAATTGATCAATCAATCAAATGTTTAATAAATCTAATTATAGTAGCAGTTTTAATATGCTAATGAAAAGAAAGAAATAAAGACAACGTACTCTGCCCCTCACAGACGACGATCCATAATAGAATCAGGAAAAGCAGCAGCTGAACAACTTGATATTTCGTATTCATCTCTTAGTCTCATTTAAAGTAAATTTCAAGAAAGGAATTTCCATCTAGAGAAGAAGAAAAAATGTATAAATGTTTAAATTCTTATTGGCAATTTGTTTGGCGACCTAACAAGGATTTTTTAAAAAGCGAACTGGCATACAATTTGCAAATTACTTGAGGCGAAAATCGTTAAGCACAGGCTCCAATGGTTTGTTAGATCTAGAGCTAAATTTGATTCGTTTTAATAGTAGTTAGTCATACAGTAATTTTTTTTCTAGTAGTGAGAGTTTTTTAAAATTCTAATAAAATTCTTAATTAATTAAAATTAATCAAAATTTTAAAGTTTTTTATCAATACCTTCGAAAAATATAGCCACATAAAAACCATTTTTATACATTTAAAATTTAAAAAACAATAGCTTTTCTGTGAAAAAAATTTTGTTTTAGTAAAATCGTTTTCCTAAGCTTACGCATTTTTAAAATTAATTTTGAACACTACTTGAAACAATGCATTTTACTGAAATAAAATTTCATTAATGAGTTGAACTGAAATTTTTAAAAATGCCATTGTTCTATTTCCCTTTAGTCATTGATAACATTATGATGGAGACAAAAAGGCAGCGTTCTTAAAAGGATGGAAATTAAAAGTGATTTTTAAAAAAAGTTATTGGTTGGCATTTGGACAGAAAGCTTAAATCTGATCTGTCCTTTCTTTTTCATAAAAATATTCATGAAATGCTTGCTTTAATTACTTAATATATATATATATATATATATATATATATATATATATATATATATATATATATATATATATATATATATATATATATATATATATATATATATATATATATATATATATATATATATATATATATATATATATATATATATATATATATATATATATATATATATATATATATATATATATATAATTATATTTTAATAAATTTTACCAGTTATAAGATATTGTATTTAGTATTTCAATACAATTTATCTTCATATATTTAATTTCAAAATTTTTTAATTATTTAAAAAAGAGATAGATTTATTATTATTGAAATTAATATGGAAGATTGTAATATAAACTTTGTTTTGGTAAAGAAAGGAATGGGTTGTATTCCAGAGTGTGAAACAAATACCTGTTTCCCATTCTGAGCGAGTAAACATTTCCAAAAGAAGTAATATAGTCACTTATAATAGCTACACATTGTCATAAAGAGAGTAACTAGAACATATAGAGCAATGTTCATCCTCTATTCTTTCTCCTATATTAACAAAATTTGGTGCACCTTGTGTTTGAAGAAAAAGATAAGATTACTGTGTATAGATTTTCAGTGTTTTTCTTTCCACGAATTAAGTTCAAATTTTTTAAAAAAAATTATATTTCCCCTGATTAAGTCCAAAGATTTATGCGTTTTTTTTCTACCAATTATTTTCAAAATTTTAGACGTTTTTCTTTCCATTAATTAGAAATTAGATTTCCATCAATCCAAAAGTTGAAGTGTTTCTCTTTCCATTGATTATATACAAAGGTGATTAATGTCTGAAGTTTTGTGACTAGACTTGATATCAGATGTCACTTGTCTGACTTGCTGAATCTTCACTTTCACACATACAAATAATCAGAGTGGCAGATTGTCACCCCTTAGAAATATCGTCCAAAATTGTGACACATATCTGCAGTTTTAATGAGAAATCAAAATTTCATGGAGATGGAAGGACGAAGAGACAAATTTTGTTCTAAGTTTAAAAGAAATCTGAAATTTTGGTGGAAAGAAGCTACAGACAAATTTCATACCTCTACTTCGTTGAGTTTTTTAGTTATTGTGTTCAAAGAGAAACAAACTAATAGAGTTCGTAAAAGGATTTTTTTTAACTAAAGGATGTCTACGGCACCGTAATTTTTCACAATCTGGAAGTCGAATCTTTTGTCGATTTCACACTTTCTCATTATATATTTCCTATTCGAGTAAGTAAAAATAAAACGAAAAGCTTTCCAGACAAAAATCTGAAATTTTGTTTAAAAAAAAACATGCAATTTGCATACTCGTTACATTTTTCAGTTGTTGTGTTCAAAGAGAACCGGTCAAACTGAATTCGAAAAATGATTTTTCTTTTTTTAAAGTAAAGGATATCTACTACAGGGTGTGGCAGAAAAACCCAGACAAACAATTTGTAATATAACTTGATAAAAAATAAATTAATTAACAAAACATAGCAAATAATATTAAGAGTAAACTTCCACTAATAAATAAATTTAATTTGTTTTAAAGTGGCCGCCTTTTCCAGCGCTTCAGAGGCTCAAACGCTTATTGTAATTTTCGGTAATGGGCCGCAAGTCTTCTACCTTTAATCTATTCCATTCCCGCAGAAGCCATTGCTTTAGAGAGTCCAAAATTTTATGTCGCTTAGTGCATGCACTAGACTCCAAAATGGATCATACACTGTAATCAGGGGGTTGAGATTCGGCGAGTATTATGTCCATTCTCCAAATGATATCACGTCCGGAAAATACGCCTTGCACCACTCTTCTGTATTTTTAGCCTTGTGAGCTGGTGCGATGTCTTGTTGAAACTCCCACTTTACATTGCCGAAGTGCATTTGGTCCACAGAAATACAACAGCTTCTAGAATGCCACACAGGTACCTTTTTTGATTTATTGTAACGCCCTCATCCACAAAAGGCAGAGTTGTTTTGCCACTTGCGCAAATTTCGCATCAGACCATGACTGATTTTGGAATTTTGCGATGCTCAGCAATTACTGAAATGCTTAGAGAGTCTGCAGACACTATCCTATAATTCTAGGAGTTACAAGCTTTTGGACGGTAAAAAACTTCTCATTAGTGAAAAGGAATATCTCTGAGCGCTGATTTGCGGCCTGTTTCAAAAGTTTTCGGCATCTTCGCAGCCGCACGAGTTTGTTTTCTTCATTATGAGCTGCTTGTAAGGCTTGTAAGGCTTCAGCCCAAGTTCTGTTTTTGCCATTCGTTGCACTGTTCGGTTCCTCATTCCCAGTTCACGAGCTATCTCTCTCATGGAAACTCTCGAATTTCATTGAAGTCGCTTTTTGATAACCTTACGACTATTGAAAGTGTTCACCATACGTTTTCGTTCATTTCCTGGACTTTGACCCTCATTGCTGCATGCGTTTCCATCATTTGACCCTCAACGATGGATTGCATCAGACATTGTTTGCCGAAGTATATTAAGCAAACCAACAACTTCATACTGTTCGTTTTCCAACTCTAAAATAGCATACCTTTTGCTTGGCATTGTAAAAAAGCCAAAAATCAGTAAGTAAACTAAAAGATACATTATAAAATATGTTATAATGAAAGTGGTAGACAAAAAGAAATGAACAAAAATTAAAAAGAAATTAATTAATTTTTATCTATGATGTAATAACGTTGTCCAAGGGATTTCTTTTTTGCCGCACCCTGTACATAAAGATTTTTCAAAATTTGGAAGGTGAATCTTTTGTTGATTGCAATATACTTTCTCTTTATATATTTCATATTTGAGAAAGTAAAAAGGAAATAAAAAGTTCAGTAGACGAAAATCTGAATCTGAAAATCTGTTGGTGGAAAACAAACAAACAAACAAAAAAAACATGCAAATTTCATACCTTTATCTCATTTTGTTTTTCATTTATTGAGTTCATTTTATTTAACTGAAGGATCTACATAGATATTTTTCAAAACCAGAAAATCGAATCATTTGTCTATTGTAACAATTTCTCTTCATATATTTCCTGTTCGAGAAAGTCGTAAGGAAACGGAAAGCTTGGCAGACAAAAAAATTCATTAACGACTTCGAAATCATCACCTTCCTGCCAATTTCGACATAAAGGATATGAACAAAAAATCTACTAATACTACTGATATTTTCTTAAAATAATTTTTAGATTTAGAAGCAAAGATTACGCAATGACAAATTAAAATGAAATAATTTTCTTTAAAAGATATGCTTGAATGAATTCTTAACCAGTTTTGTTTTTAAATTTAAATTTTAGTTTATTGAAATACTAACTTTTGTTCCGAATATTATAATTAGTATTGAAGAAAGTATTTTCATTAAAAAGTTATTTTCACAAATTTAATTTTCCCCCCATAATAACAATAACGCTTTTCAGTACTTCTTTCAATAACAAGAATATTACCGATTCTGTTTAATAATTTTTTTTTTCAAATGAGATTGTAGCAATCGTGTTTTCTCTTCAGAAACCATCTGACTTGAACTTTGAATTAGAAAAAATATATATACCAGTAATTTTATATCTTTAAGTTTTAGGTTAGCAATAGCAATATTTTAAAAGAAATATTTTTGTTGCATCGTTTTTATTAACTGATTTCATAACGGAACTGAATTTCAAACTGTTTCCTTTGTGTCATAAAATATTAAATCACGTGAATTTTTTCCATTGTTGAAATATAAAGAAAAGATATTCCGAATTATATCTATGCATTTTAAAAAGAATAAGTAAGTAATGTTATAGCACCGGGAGAATTAGAAAATAGATTATATGGATTTTAATTATTATTTTTAATGTCAATTATTTTTTTTTTGAATAATGGCTTTTAATTACACTGTGATTAAAACTGGACTATTAGAATGATACATAAATGAAACGAACGCAAAAAGTGAAGACTGTTAAATAACAGTTTTTGATGTCTCTGAGGATTTGAAGAATAAAAATATTTTCTAGCAGGAATTATGAACATTAAATCATGCATAAGGCATTTCATTAAAAGAAAGCATGGCATACATTCCCCGGATCTCGCTAGTCGTCAAAAGTGGCTAATCACATGTAAAAATAAATAAATAAATTTGTATTGTAATATTTATAATGGAAATAATAGTTATTATTAAAAAACTGTAGTAAGAAAAAAAAGAAGTTTTCGGTTAGGTTCTCAATACGCTTTAAAGGTAAAGACAAAATTTTAAAATTCATCAAAAAATAAAAGTAACAGAATAATGTGTCCGAAAAAGTGAATTAATCTATAAGCAGGCAATGAATAATTTATAAATAAAGAAGACTACCGTGTATTATTTGGTCTAAAAGAGGCCCAATATTTGATGATATTCATATCTTGGATGTTGATTTTTATTTTCACAAATACGAAGCATTGTAATCTTCGAAAAATTGGAACTCTAGATTTTGACAAATGTCAGCGTTTCAGATTTACCTAAGGCCAAAAAATTATAAAAAAAAAACATTTTTAGCATTATATTTATCTCCCTGTCTACAAACACGATAATTCAAAAATGCATTGATCTTAGAAATTTTGTATATGGAATTATGACTACATTTATAGATTTTTATCAAATTTCGAACGAAACCAACCACAGAAAATCCGTCTATCTAACTATTCTAGTGCAAATGAACTAGGTAGATGCAAAATGCAAAGATCTATGTAGATAAAATTCTGCACAAAAATCTAACATATAAAATATAGATTTTTATGAAATTTTGAACCGAATTTGCCAAACAGTTTATCATGTGTCAATAAGTAATTTTGCTTGTATGTAAATGAATGACTTAATGAAATCTGGTGCATTAATTTGTGATTACAACTGCAGTTCCTGTCGAATTTTAATGTCAATTTGCAGTTAAAAAAACTTATAAAATATATATACTCACGATAGATTTAGTAAAAATGTAAGATTCATGCCAAAGATCTAAGTTTGGTAAGTATCGTTCACCAAAACTACGCAAAATCTCTGCGGCTTAACTAAGATCCACAATTTTATATGGATTGAACGGTATAGAAATTTATTGAAGAAGTGTGCGAGAAAGTTTCGGGAAGACCACTCTTGCCAGTTTCCTTTTGTTAATGACAAATGGTTTCAGCTGGTTAAAAAAACGAGACCATTTAAAACAGTATACCTTTCAATTTATATTTTTCGTTTATTCATTTTAAGGTGTACGTACACTCTAGAATATTTTTTAAAAATTTTAACTTTAAAAATACAGGTTTTTCACAGTAGGTCATTAATATATTTTTAAACTCATTTCAGTGAAAAAAAACCATATTACACTAATTATTAGCTAATTAAATGATATTTAATGAGCTAATTAGCCTATTTTTTGAAACATGATATCTTAAATTCTAATTTGTACAGACACACAATTCTAGTTGGAAATTATGCCTAATATTAGTCCTCATGTTGTCTGTTTCAATCAAGTTATAAAAATATATAGTTTTTTTTTAACAATTTTTTCATCAACGATGAATAGAAAAAGCGAGATTTTTTCTGTAATTTTATCTTTTAAATAGCTATTAAAAATTTATTTCTATAAATATAACTTTGATTGAGGCGCAAAACATTTGCTATTTCATACAGATTATTTTGATATATAAATAATTGTATTTGGTTCATTTCTTGCTGAGTTATGTTTGTTTGAATGAAGCAACATAGTGGAAAAATATCATTCTTCATAAAATGAGTTTAAAAAAACCGTAACTAGAGTTTTTAATGAAATCACCTCAAGAAAAATAATTTTAAATCGAGAAATATTTCGAATATTGACAACATCTTGATATCGTTTGAAAGCTAAAGGATCAGGGAACATTATTAAGCAATAGAAAAATATTTGATATTTTGAACTAATTTCGAAGTTTCAAGTGTGTACATACACCTTAATGAGGCATCCAAATTTTTATCTTTGCATAAAAGAGTGGAAAATTTCGAATTTCATGTTTTGATTCTTCTACATACATAAAAATTCATTGAGATCATAATTCATATTTATAATTAGCCATTGAAGTTATTTAAAAAAATATGAATATAATATTTTATTTTCTATAAAAACAATAATAATCCCATTTTTAGTTTTCAAAAAATCTTACATAAATAGTCATTTTAATTATGAATTACTTATTTTGATGGATGACTTTTGAATTTAAGCGATGATAACAGAAAACACTTTATCACAGAAGTAATATATTATGTTAAAAATAAAGAGTAAACAAAGAATTACTATTATCTTTATTTATTGAATCATTGCTTTGACCCGTAGTACTTACCAAAACGTCTTCGGAAGTTTTATTTCCTCGCTGAGGGGAAATGTCTTATCTCTATTTACAGATAAATGAAAAAAAACAAAAACAAAATAAAATAATATTTCATGTGGAACAAATAAAAAAGAATTTAATATATTTATTTGTAATATTTCCTAGAAAATGTTTAAAATTAAGAAGTTATATGCATTACTCTTTTGTTAAATAATGTTTTAAAATTTGACAAATATATCCGCAGTCTTGGGACTAAAGAGAGAGACAGAGAGAGTAAAAATCTCTATAACTGCTCATTATTTATTCTTGAAGATCTTATCGTTTGTAACACTTTTCATTTAGCTGGTATGACAAGAATTTTGAGCTTCAAATTGGCATGCTATAAAAACCAAGGAATCCAATCAGGGGCATTATAAGAGCAGAGTCAAGGGGTCGGTTTTGTAATAACAATAACAACGAAATGTTTAATTTTTTTAGTTTTTTAAAAAAAATACTGAAAAGGCATAAAATACATATTTATATTTGATGAAAGCTGTAATCGAGAATTTTGCAGAAATTAAGAGCTCAAAAAATAAAAAAAAGGCTCAATAAATTTTTAATATGAATGAATTATTATTAAGCACAAAACGAATCATTCTATGAAATTTAATTCATACATTTACAGAAACAATTTTCAAGGAAAGAAAAGAATCCGAAAAGCATCATTAACTCGACTAATTAAGTCTGGTTCCTTGTTTTTCCTCCTTCCATTTATATGCATAATCCATCTAATTTTTATTTAAAATCAAGTATTTTAATTTAATTTTATTTAAAAGATTCAATTTTACAGTCATCAAATATTTACTATTTACTTATAAGTAAAATCTGGAACATTCAATTGAAACTGAGGGTAAGTTCGAAAAACGTTCTTGCAATCAGGAGTAAACAGTCAAAAACCGATAATCCGGCTAATCCGAAAAATTAATTTAATTAATTTATTAAGGGTTTTTATTAAAAAATTAATTTAATTAATTTATTAAGAGTTTTTATTAAAAATTAATTTAATTAATTTATTAAGGGTTTTTATTTAATAAGCGCATTAATTTAGCGATGGATGTTCTCTTTATAGATATTTATCCCCAATGTTCAACGCCATCTAAGTGCACTGCAGAGTTTAACGTTGTTGTAAATACACTTACTATATAATAAAGGTTTATTGTAAAAGTAGGTAAAATATAAATCAATCAAGTCTAACTACTCTTATTTTTAATACAAATCAGTAGGAGAAATCTTTCTGAAATTTTCTCCTAATCAAGATATTATCGCTCTTCCCAAATAAAAGCTAAGAACCTTGACAAAGGCCATAAATGAAAAATACTGTTTTGTATTTATTTCCGTACTTATTTGCGTTTAAAAGGAATGGCAGACAAACTTACTTCGAACAGATTTCGTTCAAAATTGATAGAAAACCATAAATTGGCTGTAAAATTATACTCCAGATTCCTCCATCTAACTCAAAAGCGTTTTTGAATTAATCATGTTCACAGACAGACAGACTGACAGGTAGACAGATGTAATATCAGAAACGTATTTTTAGAACACAGAGATAAACAGAGAGATATGTCAAAATATCAAGTTTGAATATCTGATACTTTGACGATGACAGTACTTTGCATACTTCTTTTAGATTAAATACAAATAAAGGATCATGCACTTACCAGAGCAGGACGGTTAAAAATGCGAATCTTCCCCTGCACGTTCCGGTTTCCACCTGCTCATTGGAAGAGCCCCCTTGTGACATCACTTACAACTAGCGATTATTATCGCATTTACCTGCCTTCCTGCCTTCCGATTCATGGAAGACGAGTTTTCACCAAGGTCTCATACTTTTTCGAACAGATGGAGCACCACATTTCAGAGAATTTTACAGTTAAAGATATTCCTTGATTAGAGTTTCCGTTCATTGAACTGATGAATGAACTTTGTAACAATTTTCTTATAAAATTCATACTTTTAATGAGTTTTCATCAAGGTCTCATACGTTTCGAACAGATGAAGCTCCACATTCCAGCGAATTTTGCAGGGAAAGATATTCTTTGATTAGAGTTTCCGTTCATTGAACTGATGAATGAAATTTGTAACAATTTTGTTGCAAAGTTCATACTTTAAATGAGTTTGCATTTTGCCGCTCTCATACGTTTCGAACAGATGAAGCTTCACATTTTAGCAAATTTTACAGTGAAAGATATTCCTTGATTAGAGTTTCAGCTCATTGAACTGATGATTTAAATTTGTAACAATTTTGTTACAAATTTCATACTTTTAGCGAACTTGCATTTAGCCATTTGTTCAACAAAATTTGCTGGTGCCGTATTTTATATGGCGAAATATTCCACCAAGTTAAAGTGCTAATCCATTTGCATTATTTGGCTGATGCCGAACATTAATTTCTACGACGGGAATGCTATTATACGTTTTAAATCAGCAGCAATGGCTTCTACGGAACTTTAACGCATGTATTTTAATCAAGATGTTATTCTGTACCCTCTTCTCAAAAATATGTAATCTTTGACCTTTGGTAAGGCTTAGCACGGGTCATGTGATCATAATTTTATTTTCAGAATCTCGCATATGAGAGTTTATAGTATAGTAAAGAATACAGAATATGCATTTTGGAGGCCTTTTCTTTTCGACAGATTGAACAACAAATCATTACAATCAGAGTGTTTACATTAATATTTAAGGTGCATGAAGTCTGAAGCTATACGCATTCCACGAATGTTCATTATGCAATTGGACTGTTGTAAATTTGCCATGGTTTATTTTAAATTTGCAATGGAAATTTACAATTTTACCAGAAGTGAATTGCACAGGTTATTAGAATACAAATTTGACATCACGCTACAATAATATGCATAGCTTTAGCCGGGGTCTCTTTTGAGGATTTATAAAAAAAGTACTTTAATAACTTTTTTTGCTGAAATTCTATCTCGTATAATATCGTTTTCTAAGATTTTACTTTTATTGAGGGTCTGCTTGCAGATTTTCTTAATCTGGCATTCATATATGCAATCAGCCTTTTGGCTAGCCTTAGTTTATGGCTACAAATAGAAAAATGTTTCTCTCTCCAACTACAATACTTCGACTACCGACAAATTCTAAAATATTTTAAGAATTAATAAAAAACTTTTATGATTTTTTAACTTCTTTTGTGAGCGGAAGCGGTATAAAGTTTATTTAACGATTTGGTTCACGCAGCTCCTATTCCCGGCCCGGTTCGGTTTCGCCGGTTTTTATTTCTTAATTTATACTAATAAGTTATATTTTGCTTTGAAATTCAAGTCCTTTTAATTATTTTATCAAATATTTAATCAAGGATTTTCTACCATTATTGAAAGTTAAAGAAAAAAGATTTTGTTTTATATCTGTTGTTTACAAAACCAATAATAAAGTGAAGTTACAATATTGGGAATTTTAGAAAGTAGATGTATTGGGTATTGCATATGAAATATGATACTGAAGTTTATGGAATTGGGTATTCGCGTTTTGAACAGTCTATGATGTTATGGATTTCCCAGTTAATCAGCTGGTCGTCTGAAACGTCTAGTTAATAATAAAGATGAACATGCGCGGGTGTGTTCTGGCACTCTACAGGACAGACCGTTTGCTTAGAATTACCAAACTTGGCACATATGTATTTAGAACTGCGGAAATGTGTATTTTGATGCGATTTCTTGAAATTTTAATTAGAATTGTAATGAACTGAAAATTAAGCGAGATTACATATATATTTCTTTTTGGTGATCAATTGTTCATCCCAACTTTTTGCCTTATTTTTTTCTATTTTTAATTTATCTTAAAAATAACTTAAGCGCATTTTACAACAGTATATTTTATTGTTGATGTAAAAACCAAATTGTTTATGCTATTGATACTAATATTTTATTCTACTTTTATCTATTTTTAATGACTAAGATAAGAAGGTGTTTTTTTTTTCCTGACGAATAGATCCCAGCATAAGGTATGTTTTAAAAATGTCTTATTGTAATGACTTTAATTATGCATTTGTTGTGCTAATAATTAAGCATAAATTTAAGAAACTGAGGAAAAGTTTTAAAGTGCAAATATTTTAAAATACTTCTGTCTTATAATATAATCAAATCTATAAAGATATATATAGAAAAATATGGAAATGCGAAATACAATAATCAGAACGGTGCAAAGCGTTCAAAATAATATGAGTTACATATTTATCAAGTTTTAAAGTTTAAAAATATTTCGCTGACTAATTATTAAGATCAAATAACACAAATATTTAATTGAAATTTTTACCATCCATCAGTCCCATCGAAGAAATTGATCGCCAAAGGCGGCTAGTTTGCAATAAATTCTGACTTCATGTAGAAAAAGTTCTGACTATGTCTTTTCTTGTACAAGCATCTGTGTGTTTTCAGCATCTTTTTATATTCCTTAGCATGTGAAATAATTTAAATTGATTTTCCAGCTAACAGTTTTCAAAATACCAAATCTTTATACATGCATTTAAGAATTCTCGAAACATACATTGACATTCAAATAAAAAGTCAAATTGTTTATTGCAACGAATTAGAACTCATTTAAGGAAATAGTGAAATGAATCTTTTGTTGTGATTTGCAAAATTTATTTTTTGAATTAATTTTAATACAAATATCTTCAAGAAATAACAGAAGACTTAATTGACTGTTATCAACATGTTTCGAAGACAATTAATTTATTATCTCTGTCACATTAATTTTCATATTCAGACGAGAAAACTCTTACAATTCTTTAATATAGCGGTTAAGAAACAAAAAATTACTTTTCTTTCTTTTCAAGTAATTAGAATAGAATCCTTCCATAGCTTGTATTATTATTCTATATGCTCATTGGTACTCGATTTATCACACATTAGGAAGTACAACAGAAGACAGAAATATTTTTTTATTGGTAATTAAACTAATTCGTCGAACAGAGAAGAGAGAAATCTTAATCGATCAGTATTTATACTGCCCTAGAAAAGATGTGGGAGGGGGCTAATGAGATTTTTTTGGTCTCTTAATACTTGTTTGTTTAGATGATGCATCCAATTTCGTCACTGTGTTATCATTTTGATGCAATTAAGAGTTTATAAGGTCCTTGAGATGTTTATAAACCCTACGTAATATCTGTATCGGGTTGTAGCTTCATTGAATCTTTCAACTTTAGTTACAATTTTTTAAAAATGAAAATTCGATATAACTGTGAAACCTACGTATCCTACCTATGAACCCTACGTAATATCTGTATCGGATTGTAGCTTCATTGAATCTTTAGTTACAATTTTTTAAAAATGAAAATTCGATATAATTGTGAAACCTACGTATCCTACCTATGAACCCTACGTAATATCTGTATCGGATTGTAGCTTCATTGAATCTTTCAACTTTAGTTACAATTTTTTAAAAATGAAAATTCGATATAACTGTGAAATCTACGTATCCTACCTATGAACCCTACGTAATATCTGTATCGGATTGTAGCTTCATTGAATCTTTAGTTACAATTTTTAAAAAATGAAAATTCGATATAATTGTGAAACCTACGTATCCTACCTATGAACCCTACGTAATATCTGTATCGGATTGTAGCTTCATTGAATCTTTGAACTTTAGTTACAATTTTTAAAAAATGAAAATTCGATATAACTGTGAAACCTACGTATCCTACCTATGAACCCTACGTAACATCTGTATCGGATTGTAGCTTCATTGAATGTTTCAACTTTAGTTACAATTTTTAAAAAATGAAAATTCGATATAATTGTGAAACCTACGTATCCTACCTATGAACCCTACGTAATATCTGTATTGGACTGTAGCTTCATTGAATGTTTCAACTTTAGTTACAATTTTAAAAAAATGAAAATTCGATATAACCTACGTACCTTACCTATGAACCCTACGTAGTATCTGTATCGGATTATA
The DNA here is from genome assembly GCF_947563725.1 of Argiope bruennichi. Lineage (NCBI taxonomy): Eukaryota > Metazoa > Arthropoda > Arachnida > Araneae > Araneidae > Argiope > Argiope bruennichi. The sequence goes on from NC_079156.1 coordinate 116,252,936, forward strand.
GCTTCATTGAATCTTCCAAATTTAGTTACACGTTTTAAAAGATAAACATTCGATATAACTGTGAAATCTGAAAAAAATCAGTCGATAGTTAAAGCAATTAACCAATTTGCTTTCAATGGCAGATCATTCCACGAAATTTCCATCAGCTGTACCAAAGATGAAAGAATATTTCATTAAAATAAAGATACTTAATATCCATCAGGATATTTTTCTTGATAAAAAACCCATTCCTATTATAAGCCAAATGATGCGGGTGGGTTTAAACATTATTTTAGAGGGATATTCTGACATCCGAGATATGACCATTGCAAATCTTCTGAATAATTCCTCACTATAAACAAATAATAAATATACACAAAAACAAAGAACGAAATTTTATTTCTCAGTTCAACGTACTGAAATGAGCGGGACACTACTCAAGGAATATATTTCCTCTGTAAAGTTATGAAATGCTATGTCTTATCTACTCGAAATTTATGAGACCTTGGTAAAAAAAACTCGTCTTCTACTAACAGGAGGACATGAAAGTTGGTAATATGTGATTCTGATTACTAATTTCAAGCGACGTCACTAGAGGGCTTTTCAATGAACCAGTGTAAACCGGAACGCAGAACGAGCGAGTCGCACTCTGCTTTTCTGGTAAGTCTCTGATCTTTACTTTGCTGTTTTTTTTAAAAAGAAGCATTTTACTTACATTCTAAATATTTTGAAAGATTAATCAATTCAGAACAGTTTGCGAAATGTACTTATTATTTGGCAATCGATGAATATTGCGTCACAAAAAGAACGTGTTGAACGTTGAAAATAGATAATCCCAAATAAAACACCAAGCGTAAAATTAAAATGAAAGTATGTCTTAGATCTTTTTAATCATCCGGAATTTAGTCTTTATTCTCAGATTTATTTTCAATTTGAATGGAAAATTCAGGATATTAATTATAAGCAACTCCTTCATATAAAAAAGAATTACAAGCATTTGACCAAAAATAATCAAAATAATCAAATTCAATTATTATTGAACTCTATGATTAATACAAATAAATATTGCCACTCTGCTAAACCTTAATTCACATAATTTAGTGATAATATTTTTAAAGAGTGGAATGTTTGATTTTTTTAAAATTTCAGTTAATTAAAAATTGTAAAAGCTTTGGTGTTTTTCGTTGATATCTTTTGGAAGGATTATAAAACAAACACGATTTTTCACTATCTTAAAAAAAAAAAAAAAAAACTATAATTTTAGTAATATGAATTTTTTTGCTATTTTTTATTAGTTTTTTAATATAAAATGATATTTACATTATTAAAGATGCAATATTTGAATAAACATATTTTTTTTGCATTGCAAAGACATTTAATCTCTTCTCATCTTCCATTTTTGAAATTTAAGGAATAAAAATTCTGTTCATTTTCGCATTCTCTGGCAGTGTTTTTATAAGTTTATTCTTTCTTTATTTATTGTTTCAATTTTTTTATAATATATTGACAAAATCTTCTAAGATATTTAAAAAGTGATATGCTGAAAGATTACATTGTTTATTCTTCAGTTTTCTTATCACCATGTTTTAATTATCCTAATATGCAACTTGACTTGCACATATAATACAAGTAAAACGCAAACTGTTATTTTGTATATTTCATGTAAGAAATTTAAATTATCGTCTTAGACAGTGTGCAATTTGATGATAGATAAGGCATATTCGTTTCCAAGCAAATATGAAGTCTTTTGATTTGACTCCGTCAGGGAAACTGATATATGCCATAAACAGAATCCATGTAATGCTTCTAAAATAGTAGAGCTAGAATGAATTTAAAGTTTAAAAATCTTCGCTGAAAAAAAATCATGATGTTATGAAATTAAATATAACCAATATTGTCGAAGAAATTAAAGCTAGATAGGTTAAAGAAAAGTATACAAAAATTTGAATTTATATATTTCGGTTTTCTCTATACATATAAAGGGACTTGGTATACCCAATCAACCGCGATACTTTTGTTTTTTATTTCCCTCTGTTAGATTCTGGAATTCAAAAATTTCCCAGATTTCCCGGAAAAATTTTCTGGAAGTGCCCCGTATTTGAATTAAATGGCCCGAAGTGTTCCGTTTTATACGTGTTAGTAGATAGTTCATGTTATAAAACTATTAACTTGATATCACATATTGAAATGATAGCTTTTAAAGAATTCTTAATAAACTTACTTCTGAAACTTCTTGCTTAATAAACTTATATTTATTAAGTAAGGTATCCTTAACTTGACCTTTATAAAAAAAACAGCCTGAAGAAAAACTAGTAAAATTAGTAGCAAATTATTTTATGTTTATTTGATTCTTTCTACTTCTTCTCTTCTTTCATTTTGGAACTAAGTAGCTAGCGACTTGTGTCGTGTTCTCGGTCTCCAAAGCAGACGATTTATTTAATAAACCGTATCACTTAAACTAAATAAAACTGAGTTATAAACGAAAACAAATGTTCGCAATTAAATAATATAGAAGAGAAGTGTTTTTAAAACTCTAAGCCTCGATTCTAACTGAGACAATAAAAATATCGAACGAATTTATGTGTTTGAATTTTAAAATTATTATGTAATAAGAATGACCCAAGAAACAATCTTAATTTAAATCAACTTTTATAAAACTTTGCAAATAAATGCATAAAGCTAGTTTTTACTTGTATATCATTAATTGTTTCTTTATTTTTCCCCCATTAATCCGTAGTTATCCTTGGATATTTCTTTTGGTTTTAAGAAAATTTTGAAAGACGCAGGAAAAGAAAACAAGAAGGTAGGTCTTTTTTAAATCCTCTATTTGTCTTATATTACTCCTTTTGGATCGAAACAATTGTGTTCTAAATAACTTCGTTTCAAAGACATTTCACCATATTTAGAAATATTTGAATAAATAATTTTAATGAGGAAACATTTTGGTCCTCTCTCTCTCTCTCTCTCTCATTTAAAAATAAAAAAATAAAATTGAAACAATTGAAACACACACACACACACATATATATATATATATATATATATATATATATATATATATATATATATATATATATACAAAAGTATTAGAATCAAGTTAATAGGAAAAACAAAAACCAAATAAAAATTAAACCAAAAAAAATTATTAAAAAATATTAAAAAAGAATCCGGGAAAAAGGAAAGGGAAGGAATAAGGAAAAAGAAATAAAGGAAATTAAAATAAAATTGAATACTGATTTTGACAGATCTAAAGAACGTGGGATTTATTTTAGTAAAACATTAAAAAATGAAATAAAAAATTTAAAAGAAAAATTTGTCATTACAGTAATAGATAAATCAGCAAATAATTTCTGTTTAATTTGTAAATATTATTATAAAGAACTTTTAATTAATGAATATAACTCTAATGCAACTTATATGTTAAAGAACACCGGGAAAAAGGAATTAGATAAAAGAATGCTAGCTTTCGCAAAAAAAACCAAAACTAAGACTTGCTCTCTTAACTATCCTTATTTATTCCCAACAGTTAAATTTCATAAAAATCCATTAAAATTCAGATTCGTAACCTGTAGCACTGGTAGTTATAATTACTATACGGGTAAACATTTCTTTAAATACTTAAAAATTATCCTGGACAAAATAAAAAATGAAGACAACTTTATTATTTCTAGTAACAAAGAAGTATTGGATTTTCTTAAAGATAACAACATTAATAAACTTAATACTTTTGATTTCGAAAATTTATACACTAATCTACCTCATGAAAAATAATTAAAGGTCTGCACTTTTATATATGACGAATATTTAAATGAAAATATCATTCCTAAAAATAACTGGCTTGAGTTATGTAATTTTAATATTACTGAAAATTACGTGTTTAATGGTATTAATTTTTATAAACAAGTCAAGGGCATTCCAATGGGGACAGCTTTCTCAAGTGCTTTAGCTAATATTTTCCTGCATTACTATGAGAAAAAAATAATTAAATATAATTTAATAAACGGGTGGAGATATATTGATGACCTACTTTTGATTAACTTCGACAATACTAATATTATTACTAATTGCTATCCAAAAGATTTAATTCTAAAAGATACAAATATAAATCAACTTGAGGCTACCTTTCTAGATTTAAAAATCGAAATTGCTAATGATAAAACAATAGTTGGTATATACGATAAAAGGGATGATTTCAACTTTAAAATAACAAAACTATGTAACTACCATTCCAATCTAAACTCTAAAATTTTCAAAAATCTTATTTTCTCACAAGTTAACAGGATCAAAAGGGTTTGCAATAATAAAAATTCTTATATTGAAGCATCAAATATCCTCCTTAAAAATTTAATTAAAAATGATTTTCCTAGAAATTACTGTAATGTCAATTTTTTAATTAAACAAGGTATGGTTTGGGATTAATCTTTTGGCTTAAATAAAAATAGAAATTTACTTGCATATTGGATCACTCAATAGATGGCGCTGGGTGCCTACCTCTGTTTACATAATTTACCGTTAACTTTCAAAAACAGGAAATCACAATCGATTGCTTAAAGTTTCGTTCACTGTTGGATGGTATGTCTTGGCCTTTTCGTTTTTAATTTTAATTTTAATGCTGTTTTTGTTTTTATTGTTATTGTTTTTATTGTATTTTTACTTTGTGGTTTTTTTCTAATTTGTTATTTTGTATTTCCTTTCTGTTAAAATGGTATATCTCTTGAGCATAATTTCGGGGGATTTTCGGGTCACGAGGAATCATTATTAGACTTAATGTCTGTATGTCCTCACAGAAAAAATCCCTTTATTTGAATCCCTGCCTGAGGGTGACCCTTGAAAAAGTCTTCAGGCCGGATTCTTTTTTAATATTTTTTAATAATTTTTTTTGGTTTAATTTTTATTTGGTTTTTGTTTTTCCTATTAACTTGATTCTAATACTTTTGTATCAATTCATCTGTGTTTTAGAAGTAGCTGCAATTGCGCTCTCTAAATACTATGAAGTTCCTTTTTGGTTTTAGTTTAAATAGGTAATAAATTTTAGTTGCGATTTCGAAACTGTTTTGTTTCGTTTTCATTTTAGTTTCGTTTTCAAACTTTTTCTTACTTTAGATTGGTTACTATATATATATATATATATATATTACATTACACATGCATAAAAATCTACACTTATCGTTCGATGTTAAAGAAATTTGGTATTCTTGCTCTTCAAGTCAAAAGGAAGATCACTGCCATTTTTTCAAAACCAAAATGTAATAAAAATGTAAGGTTGTTTTGTGTTTCTCAGTGAAATCCATCAAAATTAAATTTCAGCTACTTTTATGCTACTTTTATCATTTCATTTCATCTTTTCACTTCTTGAAAACTCAATAAATTCCCTTTTAATGATGTCAGTTTTAATTTTGTAAAATTTTTTCTACAAAACCACGTCTTTTTAATACAGTATCTGTTAAGTCTTTATTGTTATAACGTAATCCACACCAATTTCATTTTCCATCAAACCATTCAATTGCGTGCCAATTCCCAATGTTAAAATAAAAATAAAAAATTGAATTTTTTGGGGCATTTTAACTTGGAGATAGGGCTTTTATTACCGCTTTTATTTTATAGTATGTACATTTTCTTAATCTGGAATCTGAAATTTATAGTAAACTGATACTAATAAATTCATATTATTCAATCTTACCAATAAATACTAAAAATTGAAATAAATATTTTCCATATTAAAGAATCGTAATTAAATTTCATGCAAAACTTGGAAAAAGTGGTGATGAAACAAATTTACGACAAGTTTTGCTTAAATATATCTAATATTTCCCCTGCCCCAAAAAGTTTTTGGCGAAAGACAGGCTCTAGACGATGATAAACATATAAGAAGACTTAGCTCATCAAGAAAAACTATGATTATTGATAAAATGTGTGCTTTCGTGGAAAACCATAATTGTGCTTCACAAATAACGATGGAAATATTTGAATATCAATACAGAAACTATTTAAATCGTCTTACATGAATAGTTGGGCAAAACAAAAATCTGTACTTAATTCATAATTACAAATCATTAGAAGAATAAGGAATTTTGACAAAAAGTAGTATCCTCGTGTTGAATCAACCACCGCATTCAGCTGATTTAGCACCTAGATACTTCTCTTAATTTCCAAAATTTAAAGTGGAGCTAAAAGGGTGTTATTTTGAAGACACTGTGACTACCCAAACAGTTTTGAAGCGTTCTTTTAGAAAGAGTTCCATAAAGTAAATCGAACATGTGATTTGATCCCTGTAATAAAACTCCTTGTTACAAGTAATTGTTAGAAAATACAATTACTTGTTATAATGTTATAATTTGTATAATACATAACATAATATAATTTATATAATAACATATAATTTATATAATGTATACTTGTTATAATTTAATGTTATAAACTCAGTCTTAAAAATTCTTTACACTGTTTGTACAAAAACTAAGTAATTAATCCGATCATCATGTGAATGCTCTTAAAGCGAAAGATGGCATGGTCTGTTTCTACCAAAGAAGTAGAAAGAGTTTTCTACCAAATCAAGTACTAAAAAGAGCAGGCTTTCTAAATTGGAAAACAAAGATGAATTAAAATTGAAAAGGAGGCATTAAAAATTTGAACATTAACACACATTTTCTCTTTTACAGATGATAATGTTTGTCGTTTCCTGAATTCTGAACGAAACCAAGTTCACCACTATGCTCTTGCAAATCCGAGCCTTTTGGCCGGTATTGTTACTGAGTCCATTTTGGATCGACGCTTCTGTGGGACAAAGTATGTAGGTTTCATTTTTTGTTTTATATTAGCATATTAAATCCACTACTACCACTTAATTGCTTCAATCTACATTTGGCCCTTTAGGACTCATCAAGTGCACTTCTGATGCAAGGAAGGAAATGTTCCTGACGAATATCCACTATGTAAGTGAACTTGGAAAAAACCGATTTTTCAAAAAGTCGGTTTTTGCATAAACCCTTTCATAAACGCAATGATGCAACTGAATAAAATTCGGTAGATGATTTTGCGGCTACAGTTGTAGTTTCATGTCAAATTTTAGTGTCAATCTATTGGCAAAAAGATGTCAAAATACATATTCTTGCAATAGATCTGGTAAAAATATTAGATTATGCCGACGATCAGTATTTCCCAACTATTATTCACTATTGACATTCAGTACATCCACAATTTAATCCTGAGGAAGCTGCAGAAGGCCTTTATTAGAAAGTATGCGGGAACGTTTCGTGGAGACCAATCCCACTGGCTTAAGTCGTTTCAGGATTTGCCTAGTGCAGTGCAAATGTCTGCAATCTTAAAAGAAGTCGGAATTTTTGATTATTCTATGACTTATCGGTTATGAAACTCTAAATGTTTCTCAATTGCCTATTTTACTGAGATATCGACAGTCTAAGCAGCATTGAGGGAAATTTACAATTTTATATGGATATTATTTAAGTCTAATAACGAATCATTCACTTATTCATTTCAAAACCACTATGATGAATGATTATTTTTGTTATAACTGATGCCTAATATCCTCCCGATATAAATGAAAAATTCCAATTAATCGCTGAACTTAATAATCATAATAGGTGTGTTTATTGAACAGGATTCATTAATCTTTGTCTTAATCCATTTTAGAGTCAATCTTTTATTTAAATGTTTATCCATTAAAAAAATAAACGCTTTTTTGTCCAACTAATGTACTTATTTTATTAATAATAGCAAAAAATGTTAAAAGGCTGTTAGCTGTTATTTCTTCCATTTTTTTTTATAAAAGAGACATTATTTAATTTTCTGCCTGAAACGAAGGAAGTAGTAATTTAGCAATTAGAAAAACAAACAAACAAACATACACATTCATTTTTATTATTAGAAGAGGTGATTGATGACTAGATATTTTGATGTTTTTGGAATGTTTAGTCTAAGAATGTTTAGTTTAGGAATGTTTAGTTAGGAATATTTAGTTAGAAAGTATATTTAGGAACTTTACAGTTCCTAAACATTTGTAACAGCTTCGATTCTTAAGTCACAGTGTATTTTGAGATGAGTACTCATAGACTGTCTAATAAATATGAATCAGAGAGTGAAAAAATTCGTTGTTTGCCGTTCGTATTGACTACCCAAAATCATAGAATTATAGACAGGCTATGATGATATGAGAGGGATTCGTATGCAGCAATAGTACCAAACCAAAATATTTTATTGACAGTGGTGATGAAAGAATATTTTTCATAGGATGTACTGCGAAGATCAACTAGTACCATATAAGAAGATAAAAGACCATGATCGCATTGCAAATCGAAAATATAATTGACATGGATTTCTAGCTTGTTTAGAAAGTGATGAGAATTCGTTTAAAGAAAGGTATAAAATAGTATAGTATTGCTTATTTTCATCATTTTCCTATATAGGCTCATTAGCATGAGGCGAGTGTACCATTTTGGGGTCATTTTTAGGAATACCCGTAGTTTCTTCTCTTAATATTTTATTTACTGTACAAAAATTTATTTAATAACTATTACTGAAGTATTGTATAAAAATATTTTTCAGTTGTTTTCGAGAACAATAGCAGACGTTCACCTGTTGCCAGCTGCGCGACTCCTGATAGAGAAAGAGGGAATTGCGTACGCTGGACACAATGTCTATCTCTGAGTCAAAGAATCAGCGGCTGGGATCAGTTGAGACCTTATTTGTGTGGTTTTGCTGGCACTGAGCCAAAAGTATGTTGCCCATCATCTCTGCAACCAGATAACTCTGGTTCTTCTAGAGAGAGAATTTCTCCAACAATGAACCATTCCAGAACTCCGATCCTCTCCATACCTAAGACCAAACCCGCTGGTTCCTCGGATATCAGCAATGAAAAGCCCATCTTCTTGCCAGATGGTAAGTTTCAAATTTATTTCGTTTTATAGCAGAGCTTTTGAAGCTGGGCTATGACCCGAAAGTTGGTTGCTTTGCCAAATGCTGTAATAACGAAATCGTTAATTGTTACTTCTTCCAATTATTATTTTTTTATGTAAAAAGAAAGTAGAAATTCTTTAAATTTCTGCCGCAATTCAAGAAAGTAGAAATTAAGTAATTAGAAAAAAAATGCACATACATTCATCTTTATTATTAGAAGAGATTATTGGTGACCAGATATTTTAGAATTTCATTTAAAGGGTATTTAATATCAAAGAGAATTTATAGATGTGAAATGACTTAAAATTTGCAAAACCTCCTTGTATGTAATATTTGATGTTAGATTACAATCATCTTAATGTTTTTATCCTCGTATAAGAAATGTACCGAGGGAAAGTATTTGAATTACTAGGAAATTCGAAATCGAGATTATGACAAATTTTAACATTTTAGACCTCCTTGAAACCTAAAAATATTTATCGAATTATGTTTGCCTGTGAATACGATAGTTCTAAAATGTTTTGAATGATGAAGAGGGAGTTTTGGCATGTGGTCTTTATTCCAAATTAAAAAAAATAACATATTTTGTGGAAGTTTGTATGCCTATCTGTCCAAACGCAAATGAACTTGACAATTACAAAACGATAAGTTCCAGATGAATACAATTTTATCATTTAAATTACAGATCTGTATAAACATTCTTTAACAAAATTTGCCAATGACTTGCCACATGCATGTAAACTGGGTATCTCAAAAGCGCAGAGATTAAAATAAATGAAATTTGACATATGTTTGACATTACTAGAGTTCTGTGTTAATATTGGATTCCATCTTTTGGATAAAGAGACAACAAAAATACATATTCATTTTCTTCTTTACGCTTTGAAACACAAAATGCTCATGTATGTAATTCCTCATAAAGTTTGCGATGCGGAGAAAATGGGGACGTTATAACACTTTAATTATTGAGATCATTCAAAATTGTATTCTTCTCTATCATTCCCAATCGTTTTTCACATATTTTTATTTAAGGCAAATTAAACAAAAATATTGTTAGATGTCATAATTCTTGGGAAAAAAACCACCCTTAACATTATCCCTACGTAAATATAACATCTTGAAAGTATAATCTACTCTTTGAAGCTTTTGTTTTTAAGAGTTACTGAAAGTCATTGAAAAGTCATGTTTTTGTAACAGCTGTCTTCCGGTTACTTGGAAAGGCATAGTGAAATCGGTTTGGCGAGATTCATTCGCTGCATGATAAAAATGCTTCAATAATCAATTTATTGAGCAGTGATAATCTATTGATGGAGGTACCTGAAGTGATGAACCCTATCTAGTCTATTTCCTTCAAATATTGTCACACAGTTAATAAGTTTAATACAATTTGAATGAAAACTTCGCAATTTATAACCATTCAAAAAATGTGAGAATTTAAGAAAAACTTTTACATCTTCTCGAATATACGTGCTATTTTAAAGAAAGATATAAAAGTGCTGCTCACATCAAAGAAAACCTTTGATGAAAATTGCAAATCATTATCAGCTTTATGTAAATAAGATGGACCGCTAAATGCCCTCTCCGTGATCTATTACAAAGGGTTTTATCTAATCGTTTACGAAGTTAAATTGTATATGCAACAAGGAATTAAAGCTTTCATTAAAGAGAATTTAAGAAAAACTTTTACATCTTCTCGAATATACGTGCTATTTTAAAGAAAGACATAAAAGTGCTGCTCACATCAAAGAAAACCTTTGATGAAAATTGCAAATCATTATCAGCTTTATGTAAATAAGATGGACCGCTAAATGCCCTCTCCGTGATCTATTACAAAGGGTTTTATCTAATCGTTTACGAAGTTAAATAGTATATGCAACAAGGAATTAAAGCTTTCATTAAAGAGAATTTAAGAAAAACTTTTACATCTTCTCGAATATACGTGCTATTTTAAAGAAAGACATAAAAGTGCTGCTCACATCAAAGAAAACCTTTGATGAAAATTGCAAATCATTATCAGCTTTATGTAAATAAGATGGACCGCTAAATGCCCTCTCCGTGATCTATTACAAAGGGTTTTATCTAATCGTTTACGAAGTTAAATTGTATATGCAACAAGGAATTAAAGCTTTCATTAAAGAACGCAAAGTAGTAAAAATAAAAATTAAAGGATTCTTTAATTTCTCACTTCACTTTCAAACTTCTTTTAGATTGTGGTTCGTCGATCTTTACTCATAATCGAGTAATCGGTGGTCAGAAGGCGGAAAGAGGAAGTTGGCCATGGATGGTAAGTAAAAGTTAAATTTTCAAATTACATTTTTATTTATGCTAAATGACAATAAAAAAATCTATACATTAAAGTTTGCCGTTACCACTTACTTCCCAGAAAAAACTGCTGAGGAATTCGTCTAGTCGTCATGTAAATTTCTAGTAGGGCATTACAGATGCTTCTTATACAGAATGCTTGCCTTTACTTGCTTTCAGCTGCAGTAAGAGATGATTAGGATGTCAATATGCTCCTCCATTTTTAAAAGTCTTCTTGTATTTTAATTACTTAACTGATCATATTATTCGTCTATTCGATTCAGTTATTACTGTTTAATGGGCAATCTGGTTGCTAAAAAGGAAAATAAGAATTCCACAGGTGGTGGAGGAAAAACTGCATAACTGATCTTGGAAAGAGGGGGAAGTGCTTTCTTTATTTCTGTGTTAGAATCTTAAAAGTAGAATATTTTATTCTTTCTTGTAGTCAGAGAAAGTTTTTATTACATCCAAGGCTGTAAATTGCATGATATAGAATCGAAGGACGCAACAAAGAAATTTTTATTTTCTCATATACAATGTATAAAGACCATACTGTGACCTCAAAAAAAATTCGTATTATATATTTATATATATTTGTGTGTGTGTATGTGTGTGTGTGTGTGTGTAATATCATTTGTTTGCAGCAGAAGGCAGGCTTGAAGACATGGAAGAGACTTAGTATTTTTAATTTCGTTTTATTCTCTTAGAACTAAGAAAGAAGGGACGAACAAATGATCACTAGTCTTATATAACATGGGATTTACGGCCACATGCCACATCAATACATGTGTCGACCTTGAGAAGGGCAACAGAAGTATCACTTTCACTCAATGCGTAGTACTGATGGCGCATCATTTTTACAAAGGAATTAATTAAAACCGAAAGTGGAATTGGATCACGAAATAAGACAATAATTCAATTCGAAACAAACCTGTCAAAGGTTGGCCATCTTTGCATACATGTAAACGCAATAAATCAAAAACAGACATTAAATCAATTAAATTTAATATGCTATCTAATGACTATAACTATAATTTCCTGCCATATTTTGATAATGATCGGTTGAAAAAAAAGATACATATTCGCACAATTCATAAAAGAATGCGAAATTCACCCTAAAATTCGACATTTCGCTCTATTTTTTGCCAGTGACAATCTAACCATTGGCAGTCTTACCCAAGGTCCCCAATTTGTGCGGGACGACGTGATAGAGATAAGATTATTATTGGAGAGTATGCAAGAACGTTTCAGCAAGACCACCCCTCTTTGATTTCATTAAACATGAAATGATGACAAACAATTAATTTGCATGATTATACTTTGTCTGATGTTTTTTTGCAGGCTGTAATTTTCGAGATTAAAAGAAGTGGCTCCAAGAGCTCTGAATGCGGTGGATCCTTAGTGACAGCAAGACATGTCATCACGGCCGCCCATTGCGTGGTGAAACGAAATACCATCACACCGTGAGTATCATTCTAGTTGACTTTGCATATTTTTTGTGTTAGACATAAAAGTTGCAACTCCACAGGTATAAAAGCAGTAACAAAATAAATGACAAATATTGTTGAAAATATATGTTAAAATATTTTTAAAAGTTACCTTTGTTGGCCATTTACTACATAATTAAATATTTTATATAACTTGGTCTAAATGGCTCCTTCAGCAAAATATTTTTCAGCTTTTTCATACATATATCATTCTCACAATTTTAGAAGCCTTACGTCTTTCTGTTTGTCTTGCTATGCCTTATTTTTTTCTCAGCTCTTCAAAAGTTTGGCCTTTAATTTCAAATTGGAATGATTAAATTTCTAATACCAAATTAAATTTCTAAATATGTTGTTTTTCAAAAAACATTTTTAGGAAAACAAACGTTTAAAAAAAATATGAGTAAAGAAAATAGAATTATTTCCACTCATGTGTTATGTATAATACAGAATATTTATAATTCCTGTAAAATCTAAAAGGATTATCGAATAAAAATTTTTCTGATTCATCAGAAAATTCCGTTTTTAAATTTGTTTTCAAAAGGATTTTTTCGATATAAATAATAATATTTCATTTCATTTTGATCAATAAATATTACTTTAAAAATTATGAAACCTAAATTTTATACAGTCCTTTGATTTTAAGAAATCATATGTGATAAAATAATTTTGACATTTATCACTAAAAGTTCTATTGGTCAAATGTCTTATTTAACTTTATAGGAGATACGACCTTTTGCCCTTTGAATGACGATATTTCTACAATAATATTCAAATGTTTCATTCTTGTTGCATAAATGCCACGTATTGGTAAAAAATCAATGTGCATGCATGTGTATTTTTCTGATATCAAGGAAATAGTTATAACAAAGTAATATCACTTTGATGCCTCTTCCAGAATTAATTTTTACATAACGATATTAAAAATGTTTTTCATGAAACATTATTCATATATTTCTCTCTTTTGGATAGCCTTGACCCTGATAGACTGATAGTCAGGTTGGGAGTTTATGACTTGAGCAATGATAACGATCCATATGCCAGTGATGTTTCTGTCGATGAAGTCCGAATTCACGAAAGGTACGATTCTCGAATTCGTGCCAACGATATTGCTGTCCTCCGTCTTAGCCAACCGGTACCATTCTCTAATAGCACCTCTCCAGTTTGCCTTCCTTACGATAGTCTACGGAATGAGGACCTCTCTGGAAAAAGCTCTACAGTCACTGGATTCGGACTGACGTCCGTCAGTAAGTTCATGCAGGTAGTTTATGACTGAATTAACTTTATTCAGAAGTAGATAATTATAGTTAACATTGGTAAAATTGATAGTTTTTGTGTGTGCCTATTCTGACATTTTAGGACGGTACAATAATTAGGTTTTGAAAAATTAAAGACCTATACAATCTCTAAATGAGGGTTTCATACATAAAGTTGTATACTTTTTTATTTCTAGAAATTAGGATTTTAAACGTTATAAATTTGGAAAATCCCGTAAAGGCTTACTTGGCAGTAATTTGTCCTTGTACAGTTTTGAAATAAAGGAGATTTCTTGGTTTTTTTTTTTTTTACTCTTTGTCTGTAAGCTATGCATATTAATTTATCAACTTATTAATTATTATCTAAAATTATTAATTTAAATCGGGTTTACTTGTACTCGAATAGAACAAGTGAAACCGGTAACTACGAAACTTAAAGATTTAAACAGATAAAATTTAATAACATTTAAAACGTAGATTCTTATCCAGTTTTGAAGCAAATATGTCAAAGTGTTGGCCGTATGTCGTCTTGCATATTGTGCTATAACTCATGCACATATTAACTTAATAGTATTCGACATGTGATCCTGTGATAACAACTGTGGTTTTATGCCAAATTTGGTTTCAATTAGACCAAAACAAATCTCTAAAATGCATATTCGTATGATATATTTAGTAAAAGTTCTTTCTTTTAGTAAAATTTCCGTATGCATATAAATCAACAATCCATGAAAACATTGACGTAAGTCATTTGCATCAGCATGGGATCTTGTGATCATAACTGTGGTTTTGAGTAAAATTTGGTTTCAATTGATCTCTAAAGATTCCAAAGTGCATATTCTCACAATAGATTTAATAAAAAAGCCAGATTCACGCCAAATATCTAGTAACTATTGTTCGACAATACCATGGTCCTGGCTCTACTCCCACAATTTTATGCCGCAAGACGGGAACCTTAATTGTAGAAAATGCTTGACAGATTCCGGGAGACCCCTTCCGATGGTTTATTTTCAATTAATATAATAAATGTCGTTATTTCTTTCATTCTTCAGTGGGGGAAGTATTAATTGCTTACTATTGAGATTTTAAAATACTCTTTTAATTGCTCTCCTTTCTTTAATTTACAGCTGTGTGTTGATACCGTGATAAATTTGGTACCATTGAAATAAATTTCACTCATTATTGTTACAAAATTTTTTACTACAAATACCGCCAATCAATCGCAGCGCATTTAATCTCTAGTTCAGTAGCTTCCTTGCTGTCTAATCCTCCAAAATCTTTACTTGTCGGCGACTCCGACTCCTCTCACACCCGACTTCTGATGATACACCCGACTTCTTTGCAGCTTCAGAGTGCCTGTCTTTTATAGTTTCGGGAGGCGGGGCTAGAATCTCCCAGACCAATCAGGACGTCTCTGCGTGTATCTCGGTTCCTACTGGATGGATCGTGAAACTTCTCGAACTTTCCAGTATGATCCATTTTGTCGCCAAAGTCGCCAAATTCATCCCCAAGTCGCCAAGTCATCAAATGGTCGCCAAGTTTGACGCCAAGCTCAGCACACACAGGACAGATCTTACAACGGTTTTTTTTACGATGACACTAGTCTTGCTGGGAAGCCAAATTACAGGTTGTAACATTATATACCTTATTCACATTCCAGCAGGATTAAAGTTATTGACGTGTACTAACTTGAAGCGAATTGTTTCCCGAACATTCCTGTGCATCAAATTGTATAATCTTACTTTTCCCGCTTATTTTATCGAGACTTATTTCTATGGAATGCGATCTTAACCATACAAAATTAAAATAAACTTGATTAAATAGGAATGATATTGCTGAATGGACTCCATTTCGTTTTGTAAATGTCTTTCAGACGGCTCTTACAGCGACGTTTTGATGGAGGTGAGTTTTGACATCCAAGACCAGGAAACTTGTAGAATGGCATATGAAGACGATCTTCGAATTACCGATGGACATTTATGTGCTGGAACTCTCGATGGCTCTAAAGATTCATGCCAGGTAAACAGGGCCTTTTTTTGTTGTCTTGATGATCCTGTAATTTCTTGAGCATTTATCGATTTATTCCCTTAATTATATAAGTGAGTACATTCTTAAATAACAAAATTTAAAAAAACAACAACTCAAAAATGCAATTAGTAGGACAATGGAAAGGTCAAATGGGGTGCTTGGCCCATTAAACCTAAAATAATAACAGCAGCGAAAATGGGAATATGGATTTTTGCATCAGAAGCTCTAAGAGACACACTTTCTCAGGCGACTACTGTCACATACTTGTGTTAAAGTTTTTAACTTAATGATTTTTTATGCCTTTCAGTCATATTTTAAGTATTATAAATTTCTGTTTTAAAGCAAAATATCTTATCTGAAAAATAACATGAGATATATGTATGTCATTATTATTAGAAAGATTAGAAATAATTATATAACATTTTTCAAAATAAAAAAAAATCCAAATGTTGGGTATGAAATTTTAATTAGTTAAAAACTAACCTGAATATCACTGCTGCGATAACATCTAAAAATGTGATTGAAAAAAAGAATTCAACACCATTTAAAAATTTATGAAATTGTATTTTAAATGACGACAATTTAATAATCGTTTGCAATTTTGCTGAAGTTTAGCAATTTCTTAAAAATTTTTTTTGTCTATTTTCAGACAATGAATTACATTGTAACCCTAAAATTCAAATCGCTCCATTTGTTTCAACAAATGTTTAATCGCGTGATTTTTTTTCCATTGTTGAGAACTAACGAAGGATTATTTTTAATATCTGAGTAATTTACAAAACAAATAAAAATATGTAGTTACGATATCGGGAAATGTGATACACGAATAGGATATTTATGTTTTTAATAGTTTTATGAGGTTATGGGACTGTCTCCATTAGAAAGGTCCATGTACGCAATAAACATAATTTAAGTAATACAGAAATTAAGTAATAACAGGCTTTAATGTCAAACAATTTGGCAGACTCATCGACATGAATTATATCTAAAGGATTTACATAAATTCAAATATAACTATTATTTTCAGAGGACCAGTTGCTCTCCTGAAGAGACTAGTATATTAATAAAATCCTTTTTCTCTTAAAACTATTTTGAGGTATTAAAACTATTGAACATATTCAAGTTTGGCCCAAATTGCTGAGTACATTCTATTACATGGCAGTAGGTTCATTTCTCCAAAAAAAAAAAAAAAATGAAGCATACTACAAATTATAATCTTCTCAGTTTTGCACAGGAAACAGCATACACTTTGGTACAATCTGTACTAGTTAACTCAAAATCCAAATAAAAAGATTGATCCTTTAATCCTAAAATATGTCTAATTAATGCCATCTTATATATTTTACTTGTTTATGAATGCAAATATGTTAAAAAAAATAACCTAATATAATTTAAAAGAATATTTGGAACATATTAAATGCTGTAAATAACACACTTGAATTCAAAGATTTCGATCAATAAACATCTATTCCTATTCCTAGGGCGATTCTGGAGGCCCTCTGGTGGCTGTCGGAAAGGAAAAACGTTACTATCTTGTTGGAATCGTCTCCTTTGGAAAGAAGTGCGCACTTTCTGGTTATCCTGGTGTTTACACCAGAGTTACCGAGTACCTGGATTGGTTAACTCCTAGACTTGCTGACTGAAAATTATAAGATGTTGGAAATGTGTCTATCTACAAATCTTCTACTTATTACTGACTGGAAGAAATTTAAGTTTTAATGAAAAAATATTTATCATTTTTATATTTGTATGGAACTGTCATTGGTGAATTTGTTTTGTAATTTAACAAAATTATCATTTATATTTTAAATTACTTTCTTTTACAATTCAGCTGATTTCTATTTCTTTTCTTAATTTAAACTTGAAAAATTGCTTGAAGGAATTAAATGAATGATATTCGAAACTCCTTATTGGTTGTGCACCTTTTATCCTTCAAGTTGAATATTCTAAAAAATAGATTAATTTAGAGAGAATCAATTTTTCAAAATCCATTCATTCACATTATTTCTGCTTTTATGAACATCTAATATGAGTTCTGATACCTTAATTTTTTGATAGAAATGAGTGTAGAAGAATTGTTGAAAAGAAATTCTTCCATTTTTTTTTATTTTGATATGTTTTATATTTTTTAAAGACGGAATTGTGAAGCTAATTTTTAATTTAATTCTTCATGCACAGTGAAGAGTTAAATTAAAAATTAACTCCCCGAAAAAAATTCGGCACTTCTTGTAACTATTTATAACTGTACCATTTTAAAATTAGTATCTACAGCAATAAAACAATTGGGCAAGTTCATGTCAATAAACCAATTAACCGAATTAACAATCCCGAAATATTTACCTTGCGAAAACTGAGATTTTCACATATACTGAGATTTTCACATTTTATTCTATATGTTATCAAATTTCTTTTCAAGGTTTACCGAGTACCCCAAAATTAATTAATCTTGTTTTCTAATTAATCTTGTTAAAACTTCATCTGAATAAAGCCAAAAAAGTACGGATCATTTATTAGTTTGCAACAGGTTCGTAAAAGAAAGATAATAGCTTTTGTTTTTTTATTTGCTAGCTTTTATAGATAACAAACAAGAAACTTTTAAATTAAAATTTTAATTCTTTTATAAGTTTGTCTATTTTTTATTTCATTACTATATACATTATAGCTCAGACTTCAAAATAGTTTTCTGGCAATGCTTTTTAAAAATCGTCAGTGGACATTGAATTTTATAATTATATTCTCAGCATATATGTTAAAATCCTGTCAACCAAAAGCCCACTAATTTAGATTACTAAATCTAAAAAAAAATCATTAAAAACTACTTTAGCAACTGGATCTTATTTTTAAGTTGGTCCCACACATATTTTGTTTCGCAAGAGATAAAATGGAATATAAGTTACCTGAATATTAATAGAAGAATTTGCGGATCTCTTTTGATTATATATTTGTATTATTATTAAGCAAAATTTATGTCATACTATTTATGAATGAAACTGACATTGATAATATATTAACTAAATATATTTATGTATTTATTCATGATTATTAAATGGTTTTTAGATACACTTATGCCTTTTTTTTCTCTATTTCAATAAAGAAGGACAATGCTTTTCTTAAGAAATATAATCACTCATTCAGTTATTAAAATATATATAAAGTCATTCTACTTCGGTTATTCTTTAATCACATATTACAAAAATCTATGTATATATTTTATTTGGAAGAAATAACCCTACTTTATACTAAGATAAGAAATTATAGAAAGGGATATTTGAATATTACAATAAACATAATATAAATGTCAAATTTTAATGTCTGTAAACCTACTTGATAAATAGTTTTAATTAATCAAAGGCCATGCAATGAACTTTTTAAACCAACAACCAAATGGATATGACTTATAATTTAAGCTAAGGAAGCGCTTTCTGCTTTTCTGTTCAATTATTGGGGAGAAAAAGGCGAAAAGCTAAATCCATTATTTGCCGTTTGCCGCTACGGCTTAGTCTGGCTCTGTAATGCATAATCACTTTACTATAACCAGACACCAACTTTGTGACAATAGTTGTCGTCATTCTCACGTTAACGTGGGGTGAAAAACTTAAATGGATATCATTTATATGCCTTTTTCTAATTATTTTCCAAAAATGTCTTCATTCGATTTTGTATTCATAAGGATATCACATTTTGTAAAAATATACAGGATGGTCAAAGAAAAACTTCCCCTATATATGAAACCCTAGCGGCCTATCCGCTCAACCAATCGAACCAAAATTTCAGACATGGTTGTTTGAAGGTATGCGCTGGAGATTGTGATGATTCTAAACAACGCAGAGCTCACAGTTACGGTTACAGTGGGAGAATTTCGAAATTTTCGAATGGCAACATCCACTTTTTTCTTGCGCAAATTGATCAGCGTATTGAAAAACCACAAATAGCGTTGGAACGATTAGCGTGTGACGAAAATTGCCGCCGTAAAGCATTTGCAAAGAAGAACATTATAAAGGACTAATGACAACACAGAGAGGAAAGAGAAAAAAGGTTTTATTGGAATGGAAAGTTATAATTACAGGTTTTCAACGTGTTCACTTTCGCAGGCGACAACGCATTGCATTCGGGAGATTGTGGACAACAATGCCGAACGTAACATGAAAGGAGGAATCTGCATAACTTCACCTGTTATGGCATCTTGCAATTCTGACACAGTTGCAGAATTCCGTTATTCCAGAATTGCTGGAACGAAATGTCATTAGGGACATTATATGGATGCAAGATGGGGCTCCTCCACACGTCGCCCAATGTGTTCAACCAGTGTTGCAACAACACTTTGGTGATAGAGTCATCTCTAGTAACTTTGCAGTTCGTAGCTACTGCGATCCCCCGACTCACTCCTATGGATTTCTGGTTCTGGGGTTATCTGAAATCTAAGGTGTACACGCCTGGTCCACGAGATGTGTCAGAACCTTAAAAATTGTTAAAATATCTTTGAAGCATTAAAAATTTTAAAGTATATAAAATTTATAAAATGTGTTCAAAGTAAATACAAGTCATCCCATCTACGATGCAATAAAATGGTTTACATGTAAATAAATACAGATAGGCAGTATAAAACACATTTTTTAGATTTATGCGTATGGATATTTTATGTATTTATAGAAAAAAACCAAATAGTGCAAATGAACTAAATCACCGTTTTCGAGGAACCCGAATTTCAGCCATTCGAAATAAGGTTGATTTGATTTGATCGTGGGTTTTTTTTTATGGCACAAGAGCCAATACTGGTTAAGCTGTGTCAAACTCGAGTTAACTTAAATACAAAAAATATACTCATTACAGTATGGAGATGTCAAGTTAAAATAACAAAGTTAAAATAGAAATTAGATATAATGCATGAAATTGATGTCAAGTAAAAATGAAAATACATTAATATGGTAAGGTTCGCCGATTATATATTTCAAATTTGGATAATCACTACCGAAGTATTTTATTCTTAGAAAGAGGTATTTAGGGCATTCACATAGGATATGCCGAACTGAAATTATAGTACTACATTTTGCGCAAATTGGAGCTGTGCCTGAATGAAGTAAATGTTTGTGAGTAAAATCAGTATGACCTATGCGAAGCCTTGCTAACATAACACTCATTCTACGGCTGAGAGAGTCATTCTTAAACTCAGATATAAATGGTTGGATGGAATGCAATTTATTATCAAGTTGCGAGTCCCAAGTACTCTGCCAAATACGGAGAGAACATTGCTTTAAAATTTGATTTAAGTCTTGAAGCGGAACAAAGGTTTCTTCATTTGAATTAGCTCTTTTTGCGGCAACATCAGCTTGATCGTTCCTAGGGATACCAACGTGTCCTGGAATCCAACAAAATAGAATATTAAAATTACGATCCAGCAATTTGAAATATACTTTTACTGTTCTGTGCACCAAAGGATGGCTTTGTCTGGATGAGTTCAAAATTGCTTCAATTGAACTTTTTGAGTCGGTATATATAATCCAATCTTTCTCAGATAATAGTCTTATCGCTCTTAAAGCAGTATAAATGGCAAAAATCTCCGAGGTAAAAACAGAACAATGTTTGTTTAGCTTCCTGGAAAGCACAATGTGGTCAAATATTACAGCTGAGCCAACATGGTCACCGATTTTGGAACCACCTGTAAAAGCATAGCCGTATTTTTCAAACGATTGGCTATGATCACAAAAAATTTGTATGCAAACAGATGGCGCAGTTGTAGATTTTGGCAGCTTATTAAAATCATCGATAAGAATGCTTTTGCATGTCCAAGAGGAAACTTCGTCTTCTTTAGTTAAAATTTTAATGTCCTTTAGGTAAAACTATCTAAAAGAGGGCGGATTCTAAAACCAAATGGTAAAATAAATGAAATCTTTTTCTCGTATAACTATCCATAAATCGGATTCACGATTCTGTCATATAAAGAATGTGATGGATTCTGATTTATTTCAAAAAAGTATTTGAGAGAAAATATCTGGCGTCGTAATTGTAAACCTGGCTCTTTAGTTATTATATATAAGTTTTGAACAGAAGAAGTTCTAAAAGCATCTGATGATGTATTGCGTCAAGCTGGTGCAGAATAGACTTTGCTGCTGAGTCTTAAATCCCGCTACCATAGTCTAGTTTTGATAAAATCACACTTCTGTAAATTTTTAATAGAGTTGAAGTATTGCAACCCCACGTTGCATTTGACAAAACTTCAAGAATATTTAAAGACTAACCAAATTTTTTCTTTAGATGAAGAATATGAGAACGGAATGTTAGTTTAGAATCAAATAAGAGGCCTAAAAATTTAGCGACCGACACAACGGGAATGGCTATGCCTTTTAACTGAATTTCAGGGTCGGGGTGCAAGCCACAAACTCTTCAAAAATGAGTGCACTTTGTTTTTTCAGTAGAAAGAACGAAACTATTTTTATCAGACCATTCCGTTATAGATTTGACAGCAGCTTGCAATTGTCGTTCGATAAAGGGCATGTGAGTGCTTGAGCAATGGATTAGAAAATCGTCTACAAATAATGACCCATGAACATATGGTGGAAGTTTTTCCATAATTCCATTAATTTTAATAATAAATAAAACAACACTTAAAATACTACCTTGTGGTATAATAAATATTTCGAAATAAGGAAAAAGATAAATTTGCCGAATCATCCACCATTGGATGCTAATGTCTTAAAGTTGCTGCAGTTGATATGGATATTTTATCTATTTATGGATAAGACCAAATAGTGCAAATGGATTTAATCACTATTTTGAAGGAGTCTGGATTTCAGCCATTCGAAGAGTCCAAATTCAGGCAGGAATATTTGCTGAATATTTCGCCATTAGATGCAAGTGGGTTTAAGGACTATTTATACTACTTAGTTTTATGGCAATTGTGTGACTGACCGTAATTAAGAAAAATAAAAAGACGCAAATGGGTGGTTAAAATCCTCCAAGAAAAAGAGAATTAGGAACAATTTCATTCTTAAGTGCAATGAATCAAGAAACTGAATATTAATCAAAGAATTCTGCTCAGCGATGTGCTACTTGTCCGAAACACACCAGGCCTTGATGAAAACTCGTCTTTCATGAAATAGATGGCAGGAGGGCAGGCAATACGTAATACCAATCGCTAGTTGCTCATGACGTCACGAGGGGGGCTTTTTCAATGAACAGGTGGAAACCGGAATATGGAATGAAAGAGTCGCCTTTCTCAATCGTGCTGTTTTGGTAAGTACATGACTTTCTCTTTGCTTTATTTCAAAAAGGAGTAATTTAATGCTAATGATTTAGTTTCTGAAGATTTTGTAAGCTGGGCAGTTTCATACAGCATATAATATTTATCCATTGTGTAGTAATTAATGAATATTGCTATGTAATAACATCGCATTGAATACTGGGAATAAATGCCCTCAAATGAAACCCCAAGTGCTAAATTAAATTGATGACAAACACCAGATTAGCAGAATTACTCGCATTTCGATTTTCTTATTCCAGATTACAAGCGTCTCCAGAATTTATCTACAATTTAAATTGAATATTCTAAATTCTCATAAAATGAAAAGTTTCATACAGTATAAAATATTTATCCATTGTGTAGTAATCCGTGAATATTGCTATGCAATAGCATCGCATTGAACACTGAGAATAAATACACTAAAATGAGACACCAACTAAATTAAACTGATGACAAATTCCAGATTAGCCGAATTACTCTCACTTCGATTTTTTATTCCTGATTGCAAGCGTTTCCAGAATTCACCTGCTATATAAATTGAAAATTCCCGATTTTACTTATAAATAAGTAGTTCATATAAAAAAAAAAGAGTTCATTTAAAAAAACCAATCTGACATAAATCGACATTTTTAAAAAAAAATAGAAATGAAGTAAAAGCGGATTATCTATTCTGAATTTAGCTACGCACGTGAAATGACAAACTTACTTGATTAGTCGGAACTGTTCTGAGTTTCAACTATTTGTCTCTCCTAGAAAATGGTCAGCATCTAACACCTTTTATCATTTTTCTTGGCTTACATTTATTTCCTTTCAAAAGTAACAGTTCCATGTGCACTCTAGTGTGTTAAAATATCTTTGTTGTTTTTAAATTAAATTTTTTCCTAGCATTTTATTTGAATTCAACGAAAGTCTGGTGCAGTTTATCCAAGAATGGCGCAAACATAGAAAATGGTCTCTAGATTGGAAGCGTGCCATGTATTTGAATAAAAAATCCATGGATTCCTATTTTATATTTATTATTAAATAGCTGTTATTAAAAAATATTATTAATTAAAATTTCGGCTTCTAAAGAAATCTTGTTTCAAATTTTTACTATATATAAAATAGGAACTACTTAACGTGACCGATGTTAGATGGAAAAATAATAAAAACAATATAAAAATATTTTATTTATACTATTCTTAATGCATTAATTTTTACTTCTTTTTCTAAATTATCCTTAAAGCTAATCATCCTATTTTCTTTACCAATTTTATTTATTTATTGGATTTTATTTCATGCCTTTCTTGCACTCTAACTAGCATTTATGATTCTATCGTCAATATATACAACCAAGTGATTTAAAACCTGATCACTTCTGGTAAGTGAGAGAAAGTTACGGAAAGGACAAATATTAGCAATTAAATAATATGGGATAACTTGTAATTTTTCAACTACAAGTCTTGATTTGAAGTAGCAGAACTTTGAATTGTTTATATTAATATCAAAATAATAATTCGCAACATTAATCTAGAAAATATCATAAATTAAAATATTTTTTATAAAATTTTTGCGAGTTTAGTTTAGTTTTAATAACTTCCCTTTTGAAGTAATGCAAGTCTATTTGGCAAGGATCTCGAAGTGAACTTTTAATATGGACTTTTACGCCCCACATCTGAGTCACCCAAACTCCGTGTTATACCAATGATCCAAACGCATTTAATATAAATTTCTGCTAATAAATTTATAAAGCTTCTTATTTTTTGTATATAATTAATTACTGTTTTTCTTTTTTTACGTTCCATTTATTAGTAAATACACATAGAGTTTTCTTTGGAAGACATAATGTTTCGAACAAAAAAGGCAGAGGAATCAGAAAAAAAAATTAGGGTGTAATGTTAATACAATCTTATAAGTTATTAATCATTAACCTTTTCATTTGTGAAAATCGAAAATATTATTTTATACAATACAATTTTTGTTTATATTGATGAAGTACTTCAGTTTTCTTTTTCCTTCTTTTCCTTTATTTGGAAGCAGAAATATGAACACGGTTGTTTTCATTATTACCATTAAAATACTATATTTATATTCTTATATAAATATAATTGATGGTAATAATTGCCTTTAATAACCTTCATGATAAAATTAGATTGTAGTCTTAATATTGCTAGTTATTAATAATCCCTTCAGCTAAACTTTCTTCTTCCTTTTTTGAATTAGTTTCATCTCTTTTATTCTCTTTCTCGATACTAATGATATAATATTCTCCAAATTTTCTTACACATATTAGTAGTTTCAATTAAATTATAGTTTAAAAAATGTATTGATAACTACATTTTGGCTTACTAAATATAATACTTTTGGTTTACTTTATTAGTGAATCTGTAACTGTGTAAGTTAAATGAAAAATAATAAAATTAAATAGAATAACAGAATTTACACTATTGTTTTAAATATTTATTTCGTATGAGTGCTAAACCTTTTTTAAAAACACCATATTATATTTTTATTTGATTCATAAAATAGAAAAAACAATAACCTTTTACAGTATGTAAAACTTCAGAGCATTTAAGACAGTGGAACCTACTGAAAGTTTGGAGCAGATACAGCAGTTGCAATAGAAGTATGCCATTAAATCACAACGTCTCATATCATTAGTTTTGATAGGATGCTTAAACTTTTTAAATTACAAGCAAGAAAACATATTAAAATGAAACAATGCAATGAATTCTTCAGTAAACGCTTTTAAAAAGGTAGATTTCAAGGAATAGCTTGGTTTTGTATTTTCTGTCTTAACTCCAACCAAGAGAGAAAAAAACAACCCTCCCCCCCCCATAACCTCGCGAGAATATGAAGCAAATGTTAAAAGAAAGAGAAAATAAATAATTAAAGAATCAAATATACTTTCCTTTCTAGATTGTAATGTCGGTCTTTTAACGAATTTTAGATAAAACAAGTCTCTACCATGCTTTGGCAATACCAGGTTATTCAAGTGCTGTTTGCGCTGATTCCATTTTGGATTGACATCTCCTTGGGACAAGGTACGTAAACACTATTTCTTGTTTCATATTAACATATCACAATCACTACTACCACTGGATTAATTTAACGTCCTTTGGCATTCTAGCATTTTAGGTGCAGTTCTGAAGAAAAAAAGAAGACAATTTCTTTCAAATATAAACCATGTAAGTGAGTCAAATACATGTTAAATTTTTGGGGCATCAAATATCCTCTAAGTGTTGTTTTCTGATTGTGGGATTATAATGGGATTTATGATTGTGGGATGTGGGACAATCATCCAACTTCGATTCATATTGCGAGGAGTATTACAAAATTGTACTCACATCACTTCAGATGGAATAGTCAGCTCATAAAATCAATGTCTAGAGCAAGAGTTTGTGTTTTCGAATCCAACACTGTTTCAATGGAACAAATAAATTTATTTCAAAGAAAAAAAAACCTGCCCAAAAGAAAAGCATATTAATTATAGGAAAAGAAATATTAATAGCATTATTATAATTACAGTTCACGTGGAATAGTACAACTATAAATAATCGTCATTCACATTAAAAACTTGTGATTTTTACTTTCTCGTATATGTAGTATAGAAAAATATAGTAATCATAAAAAAAAAATCGAGATCGAATTTGACGTATTTTCATGTTTTAGAACACCTAGAGTTCGAAAAACACATTTTTGGAAATTGTCCGTCAGTCTATCTGTCTGTGACAAAAATAATTCAAAAATGTTTTGAGCTAGACGGTTGAAATTTAGTTTACAATATTTATATCAAATTTGAATATTTCTATCGAATTTTGAGAAAAACCTATTCAGAACAGAATTTAAATAAATTAAAATGAAAAAAAAAATTACAATAAAATATTAGTTAAAAAAAAGACAACGACTTGAGTTTCACTTCAAAATGAAATGTATTGTTTCTAAGTAGGCTTAAAAATACTCTAAAAATTATTTAAAAAATGACAAAATTATATGCTAAGACTGTTATCACTGAAAGGATCTTTTTTTTTTCATTTTAAGGTGATGTTCAAGTTATTTTTCTGTAAGGTATGCAACATTGCTTCCACTATTTGTTTGTTGTTCGCAAGATCGAAAATGTCACACTTTAGCTTAGACATCTGTTAAATAACGATAACAGCACATTAGCGAATTTGTGTTTGCATCAAAAATTTATTCTCGATCGAAGATGACAGTTTTCGTACCGAAATCTCGCAGTTCTTGAAGTTCTAATTTTCTGTTTCCATTTGAAGAAAGCTGCTGCCGAGATGCAAGGTATGCAACATTGCTTCCACTATTTGTTTGTTGTTCGCAAGATCGAAAATGTCACACTTTAGCTTAGACATCTGTTAAAATAACGATAACAGAACATTAGTGAATTTGTGTTTGCATCATAAATTTATTCTCGATCGAAGATGACAGTTTTCGAACCGAATTCTCGAAGTTTGCGCGAAGTTTTAATTTTCTGTTTCCATTTGAAGAAAACTGCTGCTGAGACGCATCAAATGCTCTCAATACTTACGGCTCTTAGTGAAAGGACATGCCGTGAGTGCTTTCGGTGCTTCTGACAGAATGTTCACTGTGCCAAATTTATGATTTGTATTTGATGGAACCAGCTTGGTGTGATATATTATAACCAGTTGAAACTGAGTGAAACCATTGCGAGGCATCGGTATCTATCTCATTTTATACATTTGAGCCAAGCATTGAAGGAAAAACGGCGACATTACCAAGAAAGATACGACATTCTGTTATCATCTAACATAACAGTGCTCCGTTACATGTCTCAAGACCGGTTAAGACATGCTTAGAAACGCTAAAATAGGTATTCACTTGATATTGCTCCTTCCAATTACCATTTGTTTCGATCGATAGCACATGGCCTGCCTGTTAAGCATTTTATTCTTATGTTCATAGATCACCTCAAAAGGGGCATCATTTTTTCGAGATGATATGCGACAATTGCCAAAAAGACGGAAGAAAGTAGCAAACAGTAAACAACAGTACTTTTACCCATGAATAAGAAATCAGTTTTTAAGAATAAAGCATCAAATTTTGGAAAAAATTGCCTATGAAAAACTGAAAACCTAATACTATAATATTTTGAGAGATTAACAAAGGAAATGACCAAAATTTAGCTTAGTTTTCAATTAAAAATTAAAAAAAGAATCTCTTTCTGAGATGCGCATTCTTACTATTCAAAGTATACTTGTGCCGAATTTGGTAGATCAGTCAAACAGTTTGGTTCCAATTAAAATTTATTGTTATAAGTTTATTGTTATTATCAGTAGAGATGAGAGAATGTTTTGTATAATGTATGCTATAATTTTAATAGAGTATAGAACCATTCGTAATAACTAATTTTTCATCTCTTTTCTAAATGGTCTGACTTGCTTGAGGCGACTATTTTGTTTTTGGGACACGTTTAAAGATACCATTTTCTTCTTTACTTTATATTTTATTCTTAATACAAAATATTAATAGTCAATTAAATGGCGATTACTTATTGCCATCATTTTTTCATACTAACATATTATCTTCAAATCAGTGTTTCTTTTTTTACTTATTTGTAATAGGTCATTTTCCAGTATTTTATGCACAATTTAATTACTGAATAATTAAAAAAAAAATCTCTTTTACAGTTCTGTTCGAAAACAGCAACACGCATTCATCTGACGCGAGCTGCCTTACTCCAGATGGACGGAGAGGTAACTGCATACGCTGGACGAAGTGTATAAACATAAATCAGAAACTTACTTGGGATCAGCTTAGACCCTTTTTGTGTGGGTTTGCCGGCACTGAGCCAAATGTTTGCTGTCCCTCTATTTTTCCGCCAGAAATTTCTAGTCCACCTCTAGATAGGATATCTCCGGTAAATAACAACTCAAGAACAGAAAACATCACATCTGAACACAAGCCGATTCTCACTTTACCTAAGACAAACCCTTCTGAATCTTCAGACAAAGATGGAAAGCCAAGCTTCTTGCCAGATGGTAAGCATCTTATTACGTTAAATGTAGGCATTATAATACATTATATTATACGTTAAATTTATTTAACGTTATAGTAGAGCTTCTGAAACTAAATTATGACTCAAAAAGTGCTTGCTTAATCTTGTACTGTGATAGGATATTTCTGATGAAAATGTTTGATCTTGTAATTTTTTAGAAATTTCCTCTAAATAACAACAATTGGCTTTAGCAGAAATTTTTTTCAAGAAAAAAAAGGTCCTAACTAAAGAAATGAAAACGTAGATATGTTTTCATATTTTAAACAAACATTTGAAATTAAATTCCTTATTTTGCGGATTTATAAGCACTTAATATACATTGCTTTTTACTTACATTCTAATTTCGGAGGGGGTGGGGAGTGAAGTAACAAAATATTTTCACATAAATATGATGTCACTAAAGATATTTTGTGCAAAAAACAATTACAACATTAAATATACCAATAGCTACATATTTACAACAAAATTTCTAAAAGGGCCGATTTCTCTTAGTCTGATTGCTGATCTCTTCAGAAATGTCACCGAATGATCATTGCACAGAAACATTGCGATCAAGAACTGTGTTGCAAAATATCACAGATGTTTGAAAAGGGTTTTCTTTTTCTCTTCTCTTGTGTTCTTTTTCTCTAGGAAGTTTAATTTACTGTATTCTTCCTGACCCCTTGGGGGGCACCTCGAAGTCAGGATGATATGCTTCCGATAAGGTGGTTGTATCTCGCCACCCTGGAGGGTACACAAAAAGGTGGGGGATCTGACTCCTCCCATAGATGACGGGACGTACTTCCTTTGGAGAGGGTTGTACTGTGGCCGGTGAAGGCCCTTAGGACTCAATTACAGTTCCCGCCAGTGTTGCTGTTGCGGCGGTCCGGTCATTCAGTATTTTTATCCGTGTACCTTCAGGCGGGTCGGAGAGTCAGATGTATGATTTACTGATTCTTTCTTCCAAGAATCAATAGTTTCAATCAGTTTTTACCTGCCCCATGAGGGTCCTAGCATTGTAAATAGTATTACAAAATGTTAAGTATGTCCTTCAACATTGGAAACAAACTGTTGAGCAGGCGGAAAATATTTGGAAAGTCTCAATTCTAGAATCGTATTCCCTCCTCTTGGCTTGATTCCTTGGGTTGGTTGAAAGTCTTACTTGGGGATTTGGAAAATTTCATATTACCTTCAATGAATTGCTTTTTAATAATGTACCAATGTCATACATTCTCTATTGTTTCACAATTTTTGATTTTTTTTAAAAAATAATTTTCAGGAAAAATATAAGTGACTTGTGAATTAGACAGTGCTAAGGGAGCAAACATGTATATAATTGCTTTTCATTAATACACCAATGTCAAACATTGTTTACAGTTTCATTTGTACCGTTACAAAATTTTGACTTAAAAAAATAAATTTCAAGAAAAATACAAGTAGTTTGTGAATCATATAGTGATAAGGAAGCATATTGTATATAATTTTTTACGTGTTTTTAAATGGATTCTTAGCATGTTACTTATAAAATATTAAAATTAGCACTAAAATCAAGTTTTTTCATAGCTAGATTTTATGCCTAATTTACTCATTTCATATACGGCATTTCAAGAAACGACAAATATATTGTTACGAATCTGTGAGGCGACTTCCCAGCATAATCAGTTCCATAGGTCCTATGGCATAGGAGGTCCCAGAGCTTGGCGACGAATTCGCGACTTTGGATCCAAAATAGATTATAACCGAAACATCGAGAATTTTCCCGATCCGTCCAGTAGGAACCGAGATACGCCTCGAACGTTCCAGATTGGTTGAGAGGCTTCTAGCCCCGCCTCCTAAGACCTATAAAACGAGCTGCAGCTGCCGGGGAGTCGGCGGTGAATTGAGCAGAGCAGGGCAGAGTAGAGTCAACCAGAGTCGTCGTGGTGAATTGAGTGGTCGGAAGCAAAAGAGTGGTGAGTCAAGTGGTGAACGGACGGTGAATTGAGTCGTGGACCAGTGGAGTCGAAGAGTAGTCGGAAACGACGAACCGGCCTTCCAGAAATAAGCGGAGCAGCGACGGAGTGAAGCTAGTGCTGAACTAAGCTGTGTTCTACTGCCTGCAGTAGAGTCTGTTGTATGCTGCTGTGTATGCTGTTGTATGCTGCACGTCTTCTGTGCTGTATATAGTTGTCATCTTTGTGCTGTCCTGCGTATCTTCGTGTAAATAAACATCGTTGTTTTATTTTCTACTGCCGCCTGGTGATTGAGCGTTCTTCACACCATATAACTTCCACTATCCAAACGAACCCCGGAAATTCCGTAACAATATTTATTTAAAATTTCAGGGACGTTTCATTAAAGAAATTACTAGAATGTTTTAAAATTTTTCTTTCAGATTGTGGTTTATCCGCATTTACAGACAATCGAGTTATCGGCGGCCGAAAAGCCGAGAAAGGAAGTTGGCCGTGGATGGTGAGCAGATTTCAATATTTCAAATTTCCTTTTCTTTGTTCGCATGCAAATATAGATTTTTAAAAATTGTCACATTAAAAATTGCCGTCATTTTTAATAAATATATGAAATTTAAAAAGTGGAAAATTACATAAGAATTAATTAAAATTCATAAGACCGTTTACGACAAACGAAATATACAAATTGCTTCAGCAAGTAGAAATAAAAAGCAAAATAGGGGAAAGAACTCTTCCAAAAGGACAAATTTAAATTTTCATAAGCTTTCTAAAATGCATTTTTCCACAAAAATCTTGCCAATGAGTATCTTACTTCTTCAACTGGAGCATATTTTCGTCCTTTTCTATAAATGCTTTTGGAGTTTTCTTCCATTTTTAAATAAATTACTAAACGAGTAAGAGCCATTTAATTTTTTTCCTACAAGTGGTATGCCTTTTTTACAAGCATAATTTTTAACTAAATTCCTAAGTTGTTACAATGTTGATACAACGGTTAGGGTTTCACTTTCTTCTTTTGAGAAATCTTTCGGATTTAATCATTAATTGATGGTTCCATTTGCTTGCATACTGCCATCACCTACATTTGATGAATAAAGTACACTCCCGAGTATCCGGCCTAATATGGCGATAGGGCAGGCCGGATAACTAAAATGCCAGATAGGCCGGAGTTCTATGAACTCAGTTCTTTCCCCACCAATACCAGAAGACCACACCAAAACTTACTGATATATTAAGTATTTTCTCACCTCTTATTGAGTACTAAACCCTCCATTTATCTCAAGCCATGTAGAAATGTGATCGCAGCCAATAAATAATAGAAGTAGTTACCGTTAACGTGTCGAGTTAAAATACAAGGCACTGAACTGGTAGTTTATATACATTTATATACTGCACTGCACATTTCACGAATTTATTAGAGGAAAAGTAAATTAAAGGATATAAACTATTCTCGTTTTAACATACATTCAGTACATTTACTTTGGTATATTTAAAAAAAGTGTTAAGGATACCCCAAGAACAATCTACGAATCCTGTATGTACAGTACAGTTATAATCAGGAACAGCGGCAACAATTGAGGTTTGTTACACACTGACGAAACAATGAAAAATGAGCAAAACGCTGCTCTTTTTCTGTCGAATCTAATATTTTGCATACGACACGTAGGAGGATCGTTGCAGATGCTTGTTTCCAATGCCTTGACAATGTTGCCAATGCAATGCCTTGCCCTCTTCAATTCTCTCCCTCACCAGAAAGAAAACTAGGCCGGATAATATGGGAGCCTGATAGTCGCGAAACGGATACCCGAGAATGTACTGTAGTTTGGTTGCTAAAGAGAGAAGAAAAGACAATAACTCTAAAACGATCGAAAAAGAACCAATAAAATTTATTTGATTTATTTTTAAAAAGAGTGGGAAGCAATTTAACATCTCTTCGTAAAAATACTAGCTGTGAAAAGTTTTTGAGTTTTTCTTTCGCTTACAGTGTAAAGGTTAAAGAAAATATCTTTATAACACCAAAGACGGTAATTTGTATGGACGAGGCGAATGTTTCTTTCATCAAACGCGGAAGAATTTCTCTTGTTAATTTGAGTGATAACGTTCTGTTCTATCTTTCTGTGCAGGTGGTAATATTCCAAGTCAAAAGAAGCGGCTTCAAAAGCTCCGATTGTGGTGGAGCCTTGGTAACTGCAAATCATGTGATCACGGCCGCCCATTGCGCTGTGAAAAGAAATACAATTACACCGTGAGTATAACTTTTGTTCATTTCGCATAGAAAATGAAAAGTCCATTTAGTTCATTCATCACTTAATGATGAACGACGCGCAGTGTGGTGTAGTTACCAAATTTAGTTCACCCGTTAATTAATATTGAATAATAAGCGATGTGACGCAACTAGTTGCTTTGGCAGTGGATATGATAGTCGATAATAAAGTAAATGATCTGAAGACAGTTTTTATAAAAACAGTTAATGAATATTCGAACTTTTAGTCTGAAATATCATACATAACTTTGCTTAGATTTCATTTATCTACCGTTTTCATACTTTTAGAATTATAGCCATGTCTAAAACAGTAATCACGTGCACATAAAATATGCATCTGAAATCTTCGCAAATCTCGTGTGTATACGCTCAGTAATAAAACAATGTTATATATACATATATACACCTCGAAAATAAAAAAAGAGGAAAAATACTAAATGGCTGTATTTGGACATGAAAATCTGTCTGATTGCAATATATGCGAGTAGAAACTTAGGAATACGTGTTGACTCGTCATACAAATCAGAAAGGAAACAATGAAATGAATTCGGTTAAGTCGGGCGTGAAATGTGACTGTTAATAAATAACCTGCTAGTGGATTAAGCAGATATATTACACTAATTGGTATCTTGTGTGGAGGTAATCAAAGGTTGCATGATTGTAAACATTCATTACAAACAAGGTTACCTCATAAATTTCATTCCTAGGAAACGTCGCTATGCATAATATTCAGTTGCCAAAACAGTATATTGCTATTCAAAGGGTTAAAAATTCTTTGTTTTCTGTTACCTATACGATGTACGATTTCTGGAAGTGATGTTATTGACAAAATGGTACAGAGGTATTACATTATCATCTATACCTCACATCTATACAAAAAAAAACCTCGTTTCTATATGGATAATTTATATCTTATAATAATGAAATAAAGTTGAAATGTTTCTTGTAATAATGAAATATTACCAACTCCCAAAGATTTTCCGCCTCAGTGATTCTGTTATAAACTGTTCTTTCCACTAATATTATTCAAACATTTCTTTTCCGCAGTCTTGATCCTAAACGACTCATGGTCAGATTGGGTGTTCACGACTTGGGCAATGCCAATGATTCCGATGCCATCGATATCGGTGTTGATGCCGTCCGAATCCACGAAAGGTACGATCCACGGGTTCATAGAAACGACATTGCTGTCATCCGCCTTAGCCAACTCGCTCCGTTCTCTAATAGCACCTCTCCAGTCTGCCTTCCTTACGACAGTCTGCGGAATGAAGACCTCTCCGGAAAAAGCTCTACAGTCACTGGATTCGGACTGACGTCCGTCAGTAAGTCCACAAGGCTGTTTTTTTTTTACTTAACTTGTTTTATTTGTAGATACGTAGCATATAACGTTGGTAAATTATATCCATTGCCTTGTTTCTTCTAACATTCAGAACCGAAAGTGAGCATTTCTAATATATGATACTGCATTATAAATAAATCAGTTCTTGATTCTTATAGGACATATTAAAGCCTTAACTCCCTTCATCTCTTAATGAAGTTTTCAGCAAGACACGTTAATTATTATTAGGGAAACATTATGTGCAGAGTCAATTGATAAGAAATATTACAGGCCCTTTAAGTCCTTTTTTATGGGTAGACACGGACATAGATAAAATTCATTCATAAGAGCATATAAAGTCTTTCATCGGACACTTTCCAACAGCGTCCGTATTGAAGTACGCATTGCCATGAAGGTGGTTCGTAGAGCAGTTCGTAGCAGATACGAAGGATAAATGGGATGATAGTGAAATTACCTTAGCAACAAGCTGGTAATTCGGTCTATTTTATGTGCTTTTTAAAGCTACTCTTGATATTTCAGGATATTTGATCCATCAAACTACGCAAATCTCAAAACTTCCTAACGGATGAACCTGATGGTGGTTTGTACTTGCACAATTTAAAAATAAAGATACTTTTTTACTGCACCTTTTTTACTCATTTTCTGCAGATTTCGAGAACTAATTTCATTGTTCTAAAAATTAAATAGATTTCTCTTTTTAATTTCGACTGTATTTTCTATGAATATGAATGCCGCAAGTGACGCTAGTTTTAAATTGATGTGACGTCACATGTTATCTTAGTGCTGAATTGTTCAAATTCTTGTCTCTTTTCTATTTTGATATACCATGATTATATTCTTTCAATTCTCATCTGGTTCAAAATAATTCATAAAGAAACGAATCAAAATCGTCAATAATATATCAAAGCATTATATTAACACTTGAACTGTGACACAACGATCATTTTCATACATTGCAAACAACATCAAATTTGGGTTTACGTGTCTTATTGTGTTTCAAATGTTTCCCTTGACCAGTATGTTTTATTATATTGTTACGAATCTGTGATGCAACTTCCCAGCATAGTTGGCTCCATAGGAGATCCCAGAACTTGGCGACCATTTGGCGGCTTGGCGACAAATTTGGTGATTTTGGCGCCAAAATAGATTAAACCCGAAACATGGAGAATTTTCCCTATCCATCCAGTAGGAGCCGAGATACGCCTCGAACATTCCTGATTGGTTGAAAGGCTTCTAGCCCCGCCACCTGAGACCTATAAAAGAAGCTGAAGCTGCCGGGGAGTCGTCGTGAATTGAGTCGAGTTGTAATCGGAATCGGCGATAAAGAACTGGCCTTCCAGAGATAAGCAGAGTAGCGACGGAGTCAAGCTAGTGCTGAACTAAGCTATACGCTACTGTCTGCAGTACAGTCTTGTTGTATGCTGCACGTCTAGGCTGAAGATAATCGTCTTCTGTACTGTATATAGTTGTCGTCTTTGTGCTGTCCTGTGTGTCTTTGTGTAAATAAACGTCGTTGTTTCATTTTCTACTGCCGCCTGCTGATTGAGTGTTCTCCACACCATATAACTCCCACTATCCAAACGAACCCCGGGAAATTTCGTAACAATATGCATGTCAATATTACAAAAATTGCTGTTTCTTTTCTCTTCAATCTGATAAACATATATCCCCTATTACTGAGAGTATTAAAACATGTATATGTCCTTTTCTCTTAACGCGCGTACTCTATAATGCATTAAACTCTATAGTATGGAAAACGAGTTCCCATCGAATCAAATTTCACCGAAAATACACTTAGTTTTTAATCACGTTTTTACCCAATTGGCTTGAAGTTTGAAGAGAATCATAAAATATGTCTCTTATTTACTCCTCAGTGGAAAATATTTATTTCTGACTATTGTGTGCGTTTGAAAAATGCGCGTGGGTCTTTTTCTTATGTTTAATTTGTTGTTGTGTAGTGGAAAACGCGGAACCAAATTTTGGTTCCTCATATACTTAGCTCTCATAGAAGTACAACTTAGGTTATTGACCTGAACTAACTCACAGCGATTTTTCACCCGAAAATTTCTGTGTAATCTTACTTTCTCTGTTCCTTTTATCAAATTTTATCTGCATTATAAGCGATCCAGGTTCGGAAGAACCGAATAAAGTTTATTTGGTGGAAATGAAATCATTGAATGAGCTCCCTTTAACTTTTAAAATGTCTTTCAGACGGCTCCTATAGCGACGTTTTGATGGAGGTGAGTTTTGACATCCAAGATCAGGAAAT
Source organism: Argiope bruennichi (assembly GCF_947563725.1). NCBI lineage: Eukaryota > Metazoa > Arthropoda > Arachnida > Araneae > Araneidae > Argiope > Argiope bruennichi. Next base: position 116,289,937 of record NC_079156.1, read on the forward strand.
GTGCAGGAGGACATATGCAAGCGATCTCCGAATTACCAATGAGCATTTGTGCGCTGGAACTCTCGATGGCTCTAAAGATTCATGTCAGGTAAATAGATATCTTTTTTATAGTGTAATTTCTTAAGCAATCAAGGAATTATCCTCATTATTATAAAACTTTATATATTCTTAACTCTTTGCCATGTGAAAAGTAATAAGGTGATAATTATACATATTCGAGTGTAAAGAATCTTTAAGTGCTTATAAAACTCAAAAATATAGTTATAGGTTTATTATAAATTCTAAAATTTAGTGGGAGAATTTTTCTATTACACGGCTTTTATAACAATCATTATCTAACAAGGAAGTGAAAAAACGATGCATATTTCAGAATTTCAGAATGCCGAATGAGATTCGATGTTAGACAGCAAAGGGTTAAATTATGGATTTTGGGAAAAAAGGCAAACGTGCTTCATGAATAAAGTTTGGGTTAGGTACTTTTATTTCTTTGACAAATAACAAAAAAAATATTTAAAAAAGATTAAATGTATTTTCAAATGATAGATGCTACCAGATAGTTATATATTGATTTGCACGTGACTCTTATTTTTGTCTACAAAGATATAAGGGTAAGATATATAGACTGACGAATTTCTCACTTTTGAATATGGTGTAAAAAATTAAATAATTTAATAGCAGTATCTGAGTAAAATTAATTGGATTTGATTGAAGAATGGGTATAGAAGCTGAATTTCATAGTTTTTTGCAGCGTTTTAGATGCAGGATTACGTTCTCAAATAGCTAGCTTCACAGTGTCAAAGGTGTAGTGTGAATACTTAAGGCAAGCATTACTACTCACAGAGAAGATACCATATACGTCATCTTAATTACCTAAGTAAGTAAGTTTTTAGACGATTTTCATGATTTTTGGCTGTTTGTCAAGAATTGGGACTAAACTTTAGATGCCGGATTAAGTTCTCAAATAGCTAGCTTCACAGTGTCAAAGGTGTGGCGTGAATACTTAAGGCAAGCATTACTTCTCACAGAAAAGATACCATATACGTCATCTTAATTACCTAAGTAAGTAAGTTTTTAGACGATTTTCATGATTTTCGGGTGTTTGTCAAGAATTTGGACTAAAAAAGTCTTATAAAAAGTTTGTTTTACAATAAACATTATCCTTTCTCATATATGAAATACTAGCTATTAACCGCGACTTCGTTCACGTGAAAATTTTGATGTGTATCTATGAGAACTGACAGTCTGATCAGCAGGCATCAGTATCTGTCTAAAATCGCCTGCGACCAAAACCACACCGCCCATCAACGTCTGGTTGCCGCGGATGTCCTGTAGGCTGCGGTTGAACGCCTCTAATGTATGCCTGTGCGCCCCTGTGCTCTCGTCCTATTATATTAACTTGCACTGCTGCAAAAGGACCGCTGTTTTTGGTGACGCTGCATGTTGGGATATCTTCGTTTGCAAGATTAAGCGGCAAACGGAAACGGAACGGAATGTGCAGTCCGGCCACCGTTAAGCAAATTTGCAGCAATGCCCGAGGGAGCTACAGCCAGAGCTATATTGCGGTAATTGCGAAGTTGGGCTAGCAGGAGATTCAGCACGAACGTCTTACCGTATCCCCTGGTGTGTCAAGAAAGAATAATGTTACGATTCTCATATATGAAATATGCAAAGAAAAAATGTTGAAATCATAAAAAAAAATTTATCTCCAATTTTTTATGAATCTGAAAAAGTTATTTTTTGAAAAAAGGCAGTTAATTCTCCAACTAGATAGAAGAAACTTGGTATCTCAGTTTTACACCAAACTTGTAGATTTCTGCCAAATTTTAAATGAAATCTATACAGAAAATGTTTGCCTATCTACATTATTAAACCTAAAAAGATAAATAAATGAAATTTGGTACAAAAATTTTGGCATACATAATATAGATACGTATCCAATTATGAATCAAATCCGTCGAAGGTTTGATCCACTGTCGGTGTGTATATTTGTGATCATAAGAATACAATTACTCAAAATCTAGTGACTTCAATGAATGAATTTTGGTGGATTTTCTTATTACTAAAATTGCAGTTTTGTATTAAAATTTTAATTTCTATTGAATGCAAAATCCATACTTGGCTTTCACTGCTATATACCAAATCTTGATTTGCATTAATTGACAGTGCATAATGCATAATAATATGGATCATAAAACTGTCATGTGCGTTCATGTTACCAAAAGAAAAGAAAAAAACTTACAAAACACAAAATTAAAAAAAAAAATGAGTTAAACGAAATATTGCTTCACGCACGATTATATAGGCTAAAAAATTTCAAATATTTTCCAATTTTAAGGAAATAGCAACAACCGCAGCTTTATCCTCCTTCAATCGGGTAAAGCATGAACTATTTCCCCCCTAAAATCGGAATAGCATACTCATAAGAGAGGTAATATAAAATTTGTTTGTAACCCAGATTGTAGTTATTACATCGGAACTGCCTAACTATCTCTTCTTTATGTAGGATCAATCTATGTATGAAGGATCGAACCAATATCAAAATTTCTTCTTTAATTATTTCCAGCAGAAAATAATGTTTCTTGCTGTCGGTCCATCATTAATGAGTCCGTAATGACACGCTTCAATAGCTGCTGCATTCTCAAAAAACTATTTCGAAATTACATGCCTGAAATGGACCTTATCTTCAATTGCAAATGACAGCAAACGGTTATACAATTTGGTAATTTATTAATGGTAATTTTGACTTCGTCAAAATGTTATGAATTGCAGTTTGTTACATTTCCTAGAGCAGCGCAATGCTCATTTTGTTACAGTTTGGGAGAGTTAACTAAAAATTTAAAAAAAAAATGGTGATTGGTTCCTTATTTCATACTAATCGCTTTTGGTCACCAAGTGGCTTGTAAAGGATATTGATTAGATTTGATTTTGATAAATTGTTTAGAACATAGGTTACCAAAGTGGTCCAGGTGGACCCCCAGGGGTCCATAGGAGCCCACACGGGGGTCCACGAAAAATTTTCTGGTTTTCATAATAAAGAACAAAAATTTTGGCTTGGATTTACCTATCAACGTAATTCAATGACGTTAACTTGCAGTTACAAGGGAACAGCCTTAATTTAATAAAAACAAAGGTTGTAATTTCGGCTTTTCTTGGTAAATTGAAATTAATGAAGCAAAATATTAGTCGGTGCGAATTCTCCCAGTTTCCGCACTTGTCACAGATAGAATGTCTTGATGAGGATATTCAGACATACGCTCAACATTTAAATACCCTGCATGATGACTTCAAAAATAGATTTGAAGATATTTTGACGGTGGAAATACCACCATGTATCATAACCCCATTTGATCAAACGGAAGAGGCGAATGTGGCATTACAAGAGGAGCTACTTGAGCTCAGCACCAACGAAGTACTGAAGGTGAAATTTAAAAAAGGCTATCAAACATTTTTGGCTGTAGGCAGAAATCCCCGAAAAATATCCTGGGCTGTGGGAAATTGCGAGAAAATTTTTGATAGCGTTTCCCTTGTCATATCTTGTCGAAAGAAGTTTTAGTGCCGTTACCAACCTATTAACAAAAAAAAAAGGAGCAGATTGAACATCACAGAACGGGGAGATTTGAGATAACTTCTTGCAAAACTGAAGCCAAATATTGATAATTTGCTGTCAATTCATCAAGTACATACGTCTCATTAAAAGTATGGCTATTTTTTTATTGTTGATTTACATTTCAGTGTTCATTGTTGATTGTTTGTAATAATAAATGTTTATAATTTTGTATAACTACAAGTATTATTTTAATAAATAGGACACAAGAAAATGTGCTACTTTTTTTTCCTTCTTAACACCCCCAATTTAGGGTGATATTTTTTAGGAGTTTTGGGAATGCAGTAGAAATGTAACAGCAGGGGGTCTACCAAAAATAGTAAAACTGTGCGGGTTGAGGTTCGAACTCGCAACGTTAGGGTTCATAGCCGAGTAACATAACCACTAGACAAAAGAGTACTCTCTTCTCCAGAAGTTGTTATCTGGCTTATAATGTTACCACCACAACAGTCCCCCACCAGTGAGTCGGTAGAGTTTATCGCGCCAGTTATGGCGAGCGACGAACGTGATTATCGCGCCAGGCGTTATGGCGAGCGACGAACGTTGATATCGCGCCAAGTGTTATGGCGGGCGACGGCGAGCGTGTGTGAGTGGTTGCTGCCGCTAGATGGAGCCACGACAGCTTAATGAAGGATGCGGTTGTTCAGAACCAGGGTCACCAATGTGCGGGTTGAGGTTCGAACTCGCAACGTTAGGGTTCATAGCCGAGTAACATAACCACTAGACAAAAGAGTACTCTCTTCGCCGGAAGTTGTTATCTGGCTTATAATGTTACCACCACAAAACTTTGAAAGTGGTCCACGAGAAAAAAAAGTTTGGGAACCTCTGGTTTAGACCTAAGTCATGCCCATGGTACTGTCAAACCGTCTGTAGTATTCTAAAGTGTCTCGTGCAGTAGTTTTACATGTGTCTACTCACAGTAAACTATTCTAATAAAGAGAAATCCAAAGATATCATAATGTTCGCTGTTTTATTAACTTTATTTGTTTATTCTTCATGTAAACTATGCAAATATTAAAGAGTATCCTCTGTACTTAGCTTGCAACAATGGATGAAAATTACACCATTCAGTATTTGATAAAAAAATGGCAAATATATGAATTTCAGGGCAACAGTGTGATCTGTTGAAAATTAAACACAGAAATATATGAAATTTTTTTCTCCAAAATCCAAGAAAAATTTGCATGATTATTAAACTATTATTATTTAAACGAACAATTTTTTAAATTTTGAAACAGTGTAAAAATTATTTTTGTGCAATAATAAACTCAGAAGTTACCCGGGAAAAAAACCTCAAACTTCTGTTTAATGCTCAGTTCATTAAAATTAAAATATAAAAAAAATAACTATTTTGATATGCACATTCCCACCTTCTAATGTACATATTTGCCATATTTTTTTAGCACTGGGCAAACACTCTGGCCTACAGAGCCCCAACATACATAACACACGCCGATACACTAACATTCCTCGCTATTATTAGTGGAGAAGCGGGCCACTTGTCTAAGCTGAGTATGGATTATTCCCTTTACGGATACAAAAAAAGTGTCTTAAAGCATTGAAAAATATCATGTCGAAAAGTGACAATTTTTTTCCAATGATTTAAAAGTATAAAAGTGTTTGCCCTTCTTTTGTTGTGGGATGCACATTTGGAGGAATATAGAGCCTTTTATGATTTTCTCAAAGTGGCGGCCTTAGTATAGGTAGTGTGGTAATATATGTAGGTGGCCTTAGTATAGGTAGTGTGGTAATATATGTAGGTGGCCTTAGTATAGGTAGTGTGGTAATATATGTAGGTGGCCTTAGTATAGGTAGTGTGGTAATATATGTAGGTGGCCTTAGTATAGGTAGTGTGGCTATATATGTAGGTGGCCTTAGTATAGATAGGTGGCCATAATACAGATGGTATGGTAGTACAGGTAGATGGCCTTAGTATAGGTAGGAGGTCATAGTATAGGTAGTATGATAGTACAAGTAGGTGGCCTTGCCATAGATAGTGTGGTAATATAAATAGGTAGTGTGGTAGTATAGGTAGGTGGCCTTAGTATATGTCTTTTAATGGTGGTAGTATGATAGGTATTAGTAAAGATGAGGAGGAAGGCCAGAGATTGGCCACTTAGTTGCTAGGGGTCAACCACCTAGTAAAAGATGCCAGTTTGATGAACTGGTCAATGTTATAGACAACAGTAGTCGGCGACAAACTAATCCTATCGATACTGTTTCATTCAGTGGTAGTGAGGTGGTCGGTTGTATACAACAAAAAGTATACAAATGTGTTAAAATATACCCTACTAAGGTTTAAAAGAACAAATGGATCCTATGCTTATTAAACATTATATTGTAACACTACTGCATTTAAGTACCTTTTGCATTATTTTTCTATAAATCAATATTTATTTTTAGGGCGATTCTGGTGGCCCTCTGGTGACATTTGGAAAGAGAAAGCGTTACTATCTTATTGGAATCGTTTCCTTCGGGAAGAAGTGCGCGCTCCCTGGTTACCCAGGTGTTTACACTAGAGTTACAGAGTTCCTGGACTGGTTAACTCTTAATCTAGCTAACTGAAGTTGCAAGATGATGGAGATGGGTCCCTTTACAAGCCATCTTACATAAACATCTATCATCAAACCCTTACATCTATCATCTGTTTACGACCAATTAACCAGAAACTTCCGACTAACTGGAAATCACATGATATTTCCACGAATTTTTTTATCGGTATAGTCAGTTGCAACTGTCGTTGGAGATTTTGTTTTGTAATTTAAATAAAATGTCATTTCTAGTTTCAAAAATATTGTCTTAAGTTCACCATTCCTTTTCATTGCAAACATTTGTACCTTCAAATAAATGATTTTTCTAGTCTAGTAAAAAGGGGGTATTTCACTGATTAGAGAAATGTAAAATTTGTATAGATTTGAAAATTTTATAAATTATCATTTAACAATGAATTTGATAGGAGTCCTATATTAGATAGAAAGAATTTTTTACTTTTCCTCGAAATTCGTTTTCTTAAAATTTTGGCACATATAGAGTACATTTTATTCATTACAATCGGATGGAATTTTATGCAACAATATTTACATATATTATGAATCTGTTAAATATATTTTTATTTTTTCCACGCAACCTGTTTAATATTTAAAGGTTATTTATCACGCAAAATATCATATATATATTTTTTAATTTTCAAATTACACTACATTCATTATTTTTTGAAACTTTTATTATTAGGATGCTTGAATATAAAAAAAATTACTGTAATTATAAGACCTATTTTCATGTATTATTGTTGTTTATAATGGCACTTGCCATGGACAAGCTCGCTGACGAAATCGGCGATTTTAAGCCAAGGGAGCGTCTCTTGTTTTAGTAGCGCCAACTAGGGCCGAGAGTACGTCTTAGCTACTCACGCATCACATTCGCTTGCACAACCCCTTTTTACAGGGGGGCACATTCACACCTCTCACAGATAGAACAGGAAGAACAACTATGCCCGAACCGGGACTCGAACCCAGGACGCCTAGGTCACGGGGAAGACGCGCTACCCCTATGTCAGGACGCTGGCTGATGTATTATAATTCTTTGCAGTGATTTTAGTCAGAATGAATCAGAATATTTCTGACTGTACCGATTTGGGGTTATGAACTTGAAACTTATCGAATCACAATACATATATACATATATATATATCACAATATATACATACATATTTTATAATTAAAATAAATCGTCCGTTTTGCATATCTAAAAAATTTTATTAAAGATTTCATTTTTTTGCGCCCTGCAAAATTTTTTATTTACAACTGGAATTTTGGCTATTTTCACTGTTCGGAGCGTCCCAATTCCCTTAATTTTCGAAATAAAATAGAATCAAAAATATCATTTAGAATAATCAACAAAGTTTTTTATTGATTGTGTATCTTTTTCATGTTAAATGTGTAATAATTTTAAGAGTAAAGGTGATGCAACTAAAAGAACAATGTTTTATTCAGGCTCATTCCATTTAGTCACTACAAATATGTCGTTAGGTGCATTTAATACGAAGTATAATTGAGCTTTGATAAATTTACTTTTTTTATGAAAATTAGTGTGAAAAATTTGTTGAAACAAATTATTTAATTTTTACTCGTATTTAATGCTTGAATATGGAATATTGTAATTTATTTTTCAATTAATTCGTCATATATTAGATTCCGAGATGATTTACAGCTATATTTTATGTTACACTATACATTACTGTAATATGTTTGGAATTCAGCTATCGAATAATAGATTAATATTTATTTAATTTTAATTTGAAGGATTACCGCCATTTGGCTATGAATATCAAAGTATTATTAAATATTATCTATCATTAAGGGATTTTGAAAAATGGTAAACATTAAATAATAAAACAAATTTAAAAATTACCTTTTGATTATGCATTAAAAAGAAGAAATTTATTTATCAAAAATACGGGCGTGAAAAGAAATTTATAAAAACATCAGCATGAAGAATGTTAAAATAATCTGCTTGTATGTGTGCTCCTCATACGAATATAATTTTTGTTCAGTCTTAATATATTAAGATGCGTGTGTTTTTCAAAACAAGAGAAAGACCATGTCAATTTTTTAAAGTTCAAAAGTTTGTTAAAATATAAGTTCATTAAATACTAAGAACTAGGGATTGCAATACCGGTATACCGAATACCGGTATTTTGAGCCATTTGTACAATTTTTAATACCGGTATTCACAAGTTTAAATACCGGTTTTTCGGTATTTAATAGAAATTTTTAAAATTATCTCCATTATATGTTCAGGGATTGCGAACATAGCAAAATAGTATACGTTTTTGTTTTTATGTCTCAATAACGGGCGAAATTAATTAACTAATTAATTAATGACTTAATTAAGTGCTTAAATCTAAATAAGCGAAACATGGATTATTCCTGAAAGAAAATATTGTATCCATAGCGACTGATGGAGAACCAATTATGAAAAAAGTTGGAAAGTTGGTTGGTGCAAATCAGCAGTTGTGCTATGCACATGGAATTCAATTAGGAGTAATAGATGTATTATACCAAAAATATAAAGAACAGAAGAATCCAAATACTGTGGATATAGAAACTTCGGATTCCAACTTTGAAGGGAGTAAGAGTGAGAGTGATATTGACAATGAAGATAATAACAATGTAATTGTTGAAGAAGATATTGCTAATGAGGATGAAATATTAACCCATCAAGAATTGCTTCCTATAATTTATAAAGTTCTAAAAATTGTTAAGATATTTAAACGTTCCCCTATAAAAAAGGATATATTACTAAAATATATACTAACTGAAAAGGAAACAGAATACATGTTAATATTAGATTCTAAAACACGTTGGAATAGTTTACTCCTAATGATGGAACGATATTTGAAACTGAGAAATCCAATCCAAACAGCATTAATCGGCTTAAACCTGTAAATTAATTTTTCAGACAGTGAATTCGACTTAATATCCAGAACTATATCAGCACTATTTCAAATAAAACTGACTATTGAGACATTATGTCGGAGAGATTCTAATTTATTAACAGCTAATGCAACAATAAATTTCATGTTGCAGTTACTGAAATAACAGCACACATCACTATCTAAAGAATTATATATTACATTGAAAAATCGCACAGAAGAAAGGCATACCGAAAGAGAAAATGTCTTATGGTATTTACATAATTATAATGATTTTGAAAATGAAAAAGAAGAAGAAAAAAAATAACCAATTCAAATCTGATTAAGTTTAGAGTAAGTTTCCTTAAAATTTTTTACCCACAAACCTGTCCACATTCAGAAGAATTTGGTTCAATTATCGAAGATTATGATGTCACTACTGTCGATAGTGAAAAGAAATTGTCTCTTAAACAAAAATAAAAATTAGCGATAAATAAAAAAAAATTTCAACGAACCAAAATGCAATACAGAAATCAGCTACATCCAAAATCATCCGGCGAGAAATTGATTTATTTGAAGATGAGGGATTTAGAGGTAAATACTTGCAAAAAATATATCGCGCATTGCTAACAGTACCACCAGTTAGCGTCGATGCAGAAAGAGCGCTTTAGACAGCTGGGTCATTTTTACACAAAATTACTTTTCAGGCTTAACGGGAGTACAATTGATGCATTATGTTTTTTAAGATCACATTTCAAAAATTTGTAATAGTACCACACACTGAATAGAGATATTTACACTTTTGTGTGATTTAAATAAATAAGATGTTTCTTTACTTTTTTGTGATTATATACTGTTATAATTTATAAGTTACAAATTATTTTTTGTGATAATTACACCCTCTAACAAAACTGGCAAATAAAACAAAGAAACACCTGTTTTCATTTTTTTTCTAAAATTTCTAATACCGGTATTAAAACCGGTATCCCGGTATTAAGATTTAAAAAATACCGAATACCGGTATTGAAATTTTGGTCCGGTATTGCAATCCCTACTAAGAACCTTTTAATAAAAACATCTTTCTAGTAAGTATAGACTAGTAAAACTTTTCAGAATGTTTTACTTGTCTTACTTTTCTGAAAATATTACCTCACAAAATTGATTTTTATATATTCTTAAAATTTAAGAAATATTTCCTGTCACACGAATTTCATTTTCGTAAAATAGTTAATTAATTTAAATAAATAATTTTTAAAAAAATTAATTTAATGCACAATATTTAAAAATATTTTAATGTGAAAATTTCAACCCTTTTTTTCGTTTCGTCAAAATATGCAACTGTGCTTTTACCAATATAATCAATTTTCAATATTTAAATTACGAAAAAAAAACTTTCCTTTTTAGGATATTAACTTGGATTAATGAAAAAAATTTGATTTTTTTTCTCTTTCTGTTTTTAATTCGCAGCATACAAACTTCGCATATGAGTTTTTTTGTGTTTCATATTATGCACTTTTGTGGATTGATTGAAACGAAAACTAGACACAAAACTACATTTAGTATCAAGATCTTTTAAGTTACACTTTATATTATATATTTATATATATATATATATATTTTAGAGCACGATTGTGAAGGAGACATCGCGAAAATATTTGTTGTTTTTTAAGTCGATAACTTTCGTCACTAATTTTTTGTTTCACAACCATTCGAAACTGAGATGCTCGATACATCCCTGTTTCCTTTCATAAGCCTGATCTAAGAAAAACGAAGTTAAAGAACATTCGTTCAGCATTAAACCCACAGACACATTTATTTAATAAACATGTTCCAAGTCCAGTCGTTCATTTGGCATATTTCTTAGTAATGCATATAGATTGCACAATATTGTATGGCAGTAAACAATATACGTAATACTGTAAAAAATTTAATATTATAATATATCACACAATATGGTGCTACAGGCTAGTCACCAGGTCCGTATATACAACGGATATTTGGAAATGGGTTTCATATCTGATGTTAGGAATTAAAACAAGGGATCGATGTCAGTAGCAAATTAATTGAAGTGCACTGCACTTGTTTTTATAATCGTTTGTTAAAAATTCAAGAAATGTTTATCAAAATATGACTTGCCAAATGCACACTAAATAATTAAAAGAGTAATGAAATTGTTGATTACAATTATAAAATTAAGTGACACGCTCGATTAGTAGATAATTTCGTCCTTTGCTTAGTAGATGAGCGTTTGTCTACCAACTCATACGACAATACAGTCTGAAATGAAGAGTTTTATCTTTCGTTAACCCAGAGTAACTGGTCCTACAAATGAGCACAAACCAACAAAGCGAAATCAGCGGGAGTAGTCTTCCCAAAACTTTCTCGTATATTCTCTAATAAAGGTAAATTTGTGTTTTAGACACATTTTTACTCAACCAATTGAAACAAAGAAATTGCAGTCATTAAATTGCATAATAAACTTGATAAAATTAAGTCATTGAGTTTTTGAGTTATCACGTTTAAATGTTTCTGAAAATACACAAAGTTGAAGACATTTATCCCCTATTTGATCCTCCCGGGAGGGGCACCTCAGAATGAGGATGAGATGCTTCCGACATGGTGTTTGGATCTCGCCACCCTGGAGGGTACACTAATAGGTGGGGGATCTGACTCCTCCAATCGATGACGGGACGTACTTCCTTCGGGGAGGGTTTTACCGTGTCCGGGCCCTTAGGACTCAACCACAGTTCTCGCCAATGTTGCTGTTGCGGCGGTCCGGTCATTCAGTTCTTATGGTTTAAATCCGTGTGCCTTTGTGGCGGATCGGAGAGTCTGATGGCTGACTATCCCCTAGTTGAATTCGATATAAAATTTAATAAGTGTTTAAAATATAGATGCTAAATCTGTGTACGGAATTTTATCCATATAGCTCTCTTCGCGCTTTAATTATCATGTTAACTTATATTTGAACAGCTAGATTTCTGAATAGAATCTGAGAGAATTCCACAAATTTCGTGTAAAAATCATAGATCTAATTTCCTCTGTCTAGGTTAAAGAATTTTTGAGTTACGTGAGTCACAGATAGACAGACGAACATAATGCCAAAAAATATATTTTTCGAACGGAAGTAGATGCTGTAGAGATTCATTAAAATCTTGAGTGTCATTTTTTTTATTATTGTACTTTCTTTATACTTCGTATACAAAAAAGGGAAGTAAAAATAATAACAAAACTATTGACTTCCCGTAAAAAAAGAAATGAAAGATTTCTTCTTTAAATGCTGAATAGACAAGGATTTAACTTCTTTAAAAAAATCCTTGTCTATTCGGCATGTGAAGCTTATAAACAATTCATAAAAAGTTATCAGGGCACCAGCTCAAAATCTTGGAAAGTTCAGAAATAAATTTTTTGCGCTCATCGAGTCGCGATGACGTATTGAAAGCCTGCCTAAAAATTTTATTTTGAATGAAAGCAACATAGACTTCAAAAACATAAGTAGATTTTTTCCCCGTCTTTAAAAAGACTTGACGATAATTACACTTAACGATTGCGCCATTTAATGTACAAAATAACACAAAAAATGTGTTATTTAGAAAATTCATGAACAGTATACGTTCCACATTTGAATCCTAATTATTCCAGAAATACTCTAGGATAAAACTGAAACTAAGGAACTGAAGTCCATTAAATAAAAAATTGATTAAAATATAAAATCGATTAAAATAAAAATGAATTGTACAATTCCAGAGAACTAGTGCCATTTGTTGATAAATTTGTTTTTAAAAGATGCTCGAATCAGTGTCACAACTACACCGTATTCATTTATCATATTATTTTGCAATCCACAATTTCAGTAAAAAAAATATATATTTATTCAAATACATTAATAAATTATTTCATTTTTATATTTGTCTACCAAATTATCCAAAAGGATAATTTGATAGAAAAATAGAAAAATGAGATAGTTCATTATCATAAATACTATAGAACCCTAAAATAAATACTTTTCTCATATTTACTAAAAACCAGCACCAATCATATTAATCAAAATTTAAATGAAAATAACAGATCAAAAGACAAGACTGAAAATGTTAAAATATTTCAATGTTATTTGGAAGGTGCAGAACACGTCATTTCAGTGATGATGATGTCATGATCACATTACCACGAAAAGGTGGGTGCAATAGCTTCTTAAGTTAAAGACCCCTGAGCAATCGAAGGCAGAGATCTGATTTCTAGCTCATATGAAGATGACACTCAGTAACGGAAGAAAATGTCTGAAAAGAGCGTTACGGCGAAAAGGTAATGCACTCACCCCAGACCTGCAGACATGAAAACTGAATCCGTCAGCTCAGAAGGTATATGCTATTACACTAATTGTAAAAGAAAGGGAGTGATCGGGAATCAGATTGTAAGGACTGAGCATCAATTGAGATACTTAACAGGAATGATAGACATGTACGAAAATGGCGAACTTCAGATTTGGCGACTATGAGACTCACCCTGACTACCATCAACACATTGAACAGAGGAAAATATCCATGGAGGAATTGGCGCACCTGAAGGTAGAGCATGAGTTAATTTACTGTCTTAAACCCCATGGCTGCCTAGAAATGGAACAAGTTTAGAAATTTAAACTCCCCTCTAAAAGGAAATCTGCTAAACAAGTTACTAATACCCAAACTAACACTAATATAGAGTTAAAAAGTAGATTTGAACCACTAGTGAATGATCAAAACGAAAATGAAGTAGATACAGATAAAAATGAAGAAAAAGTATCACCAATAATACTAAAATGCACTAAGGATTTTATTAAAGTACTTGAAAAATTACGCTCTGAATTCGGAATTACTAATAATATTCTAGGAAATGGATTGATCAAAGTTTTCCCTAAAGACATAGAAATGCACAGGAAGCTGCAGGAGTATTGCAGAGAACAATGTTTAGAATTTTATGTCATCCGCTCAAAAATACCGAGACCCGTTAAAGTTGTTTTTAAAGGATTAAACATGGACTATATTAATGAAGTACTCGAAACAGAACCGAATAATCGTGATTTCTCTGTAAATAAAATAGTTAGATAAACACAGTTAAAAACGCGAAAACTTCTCCCATTTTTACTTGTCGAACTAAATAAAAATAGTATAGTGGATCAAATTTATAAAGTTAATTCAATGGACTACTTAAAAGTAACTATAGAACAATTCAGAGGAAGAAATACAATCTCACAATGCTATAACTGCAATAACTTTGGCCAAAGATCAGAAAATTGTGCCATGAAACCTAGAGGTATTAAATGGAAGGGTGAAGCTCAAACGCGAGGGTGCTCTAACGAGGAAAAAATTAAAAACCCAAACTTGTATTAATTGCGAACAGGAAGGCCATACAGCTGCATACAGAGGTTGCCCTAAATTCCCAAAATAATCATTTAAATAGAAACGATTTTAATCTATTCAAAATTAACTGTACTAGACCAAATTTGTCCTATGCACCAGCAATAAAACCCAATTAACCCCAACAGACTGAGTCACGAATAAATCACAACCGTCCAAATGTAAACACTAATAACCCAGTTACCGAAATCACTGAACTTTTTGAAGCCATTAATAAGATTAAAAAACTGTTCACTGAAATCCCACAACTATTCGCAAGATTAAAGAAATGAAAAATGCCAAAGACCTATGTCCAAATTATTCGTTTTTGTTAATGCAACTTCTCAAACAATGAATGCAAATTAATTTAAATTTTAATACTTTAGAAATCAGGTATAGAATTAAACGTCCATTTCACTCCTCCAACAGCAGTCAATGGAAAGCAGTTTCTTACAACATCACTCACCCCTCAATACCACCACGAGGAGGAAACAGACCAGGGCAGTCTATAGCGACGGTCCAACGACCTGCGACCTCACGGATTTGGTCATGAATCTGACATCCAACCCACTAGGGGACCACACTCCCCCGTCGCCCGCGGTACGCCTGTAGTACGCCTGTAGTTTCCCGCAAAATGTCGGTAGATGGATAAACATCAAAGAGCCGGAAATTTTGTTTGGGCTATGGGGGGGGGGAAGGGAGTCAAAGAAACTGAGGGTTTTGAGCAGTCGAAAGGGGAACGTGTGCCGTCTGAAGATTTCTCTGGTCGTGGGTCCGCTGCCACAGGCGGGGGTGGCACCACGAAGGAAGGGTGACAGTTTTATGACCACATCTGTGAAGACCATCCGGCCGTTGGACCGCGGCTTATCGCAGCAGCGTCACCTACAACAACCGCCAGGATCGGAGGTAGCCCATTACGGGTGGGTACTCCGTTAACTTTGCAAGATTGCAAGATGACACTCACACACTCGCTTGCACAACCCTTTTTTACAAGGGGGGGGGGGGTCTTTCACACCTCACAAATAGAACGCAGGGTGAAGAAACAACTATGCCCGAACCCGGGACGCCAGATCAAGGGGAAGACGCGCTACCCCTAGGCCAGAAAGCCGGCGTCATTTCAGTTACAAGACGAATTAAATAAAATATTAATTCCATCTTTGCTTAGAAGTTAAATAAAAATTTAAATGTATTCTAAAAATGAAAGGATATAATTTTGGCAGTCGTCTTACAATGTTTTTTTTTATTTGCATTAAAGCTTTTGAAATACTAAGTATCTTAAGATGCAGTAAAAAGTGTACGAATGATTGGGGATAAGACATACTAGTCCTTTCAGTTTTATATTCTCTATTTTCAGTAAATTTCTGCATATTTAGTATGAAGAACTTAGAAAATGTTGAATTTTCTTTCTGTAAATGAATTTTAAGACAAAACATTAAGGAAACGGTAAAAAAATCGAGGACTAACTGAAAGAAATGTTTATAAAATGAATTGAAAGTTTATTTAAATTACAACATAAGTTCACCAATGATAATTAAAACTGAACCCTATAAATAATAAATAGATTCTCAGAAATATCAGGCATTTTCATCATCTCACATTTTTAGTTAGTAGGATAAAATGTCATCCAGTCCAAGAACGCAGTATACTTCGGCGCAAATGCCAGAATAGCTAAAGAATGCGCATTTCTTTCCAAAGGAAGCTATTTACTTCCTCTGAATGAATTCTAGGACTAAGGATTAAGGAAAAGAACAGAATTCGAGGTCCAATTGAATAAACAAATTTTTAAAAATAGAACTGAAAGTTTATTAAAATAAAACATAAATTCACCAATGATAATTACAATTGAAATATATAAATAATAAATAGATTGTCAAAATTTTCTTGTCATTTCCTTTCAAGTGGAAATTTCTTCTTGCTCAAAAGTAGTGGAAGATATGTTGTAGATTGACACATCTTCATCCCTTTATAAATTCAGTCAGCGAGGTTGAGCGTTAACCAGTCTAGGTATTCTGTAATTCTGGTGTAAACACCAGGGTAGCCAGAGAGTGCGCATTTCTTCCCAAAGGAAACTATTCCAACTAGATAGTATAGTTCTCCTTTTCCTATGGTCACCAGGGGGCCTCCAGAATCACCCTAAGAAAAAAAAATTGGCAGAAATCTTGAATGTGAAAATGCTTAAATACAGTGATTACGGTAAATAGGATTCCAGCTGCTTTTTCATGTAAGATTGAAGCATTTTTAATCACTTTACTTTCGTAAATGAAATAAACCTCACATGTCGATTGATACTTAGTGCATTTTTGCAAAAAAGGAATCAAGCACTATTATTTTTGTTGTTTGACTGGTTTACTGCGGTTTATTAGTAAAGGGACCAGATTTGATTAAGCTGAACCACTATCATTTTTCGAATTTCAAGTTAACAACTACAGTAACTATTTGTTGTTATAGTAATTATTTGCATTGCAAAACTGAATCAATTACAATTTGTAACAAGTTTCTCTTTTTTGAGAGGTTAAAAAATCATCCTGTGGTATAACTCTGTGCAAATATTTGCAATTTAATATAGTAACATTATGAGGTGAAGTATCAAATGTGAATAAAATATGTAAAAACAGTTTTACTATTCTAAATTTTAGAATGGGTCATTACATTTGCTTCTGGGTATTAGACAAGTTAAGTTTAGTTATATTAACGTCCTACTTTAAAGCAAAGCTAGGGATACTTTGGGATGGACCTCGTAATTTTGAACCGCGGTCAGATGACGAGGACAACACCTGAGCTGGCAACCCCCTCTCCACACCATGCCACACCAGCGGGATTAGACAAGTTAAAGCGTTAGGAAATTTGAACCATCAATTTTAGGAAATTTGAACCATCATTTAAATAAAAAAAAAGGCTGTTAATTTGAAGGGGAAATTTTAAATAGAAATTTTATAGGTGTTTAAAAATCCTCTAAAAATTAGGTGACAAACACAAAATTTTTTTAATTAGATCATAAATAATTTTTTAAAGAAAACTTGAAAGAATATTTTTTAAGAATGAAAGAAATATGGAAAAATATTTTAATTTTTTTAAAAATATAAGCGAAATTTTCGATATTATACATTAAATAATAAAAATTTCAAATCAATATCTACAATATTTCCAAAAAATTCAACTTTGTCATACAAATAGGCCTGGAAGAAAGTACTTATGCCCACGTATTGTGGAAGATTCCTATTCTAAAGAACTATTCTGCGATTTCAACGCCACATCCGTTTGGTTCCAAATTCATAAGCATGGACCTCAAAAATAGATTTAGTGAGTCTTTAATTAATGAAGTTTTTAATTTGAACATTATCTGTAGTTTCTCTGGAAGAGCAAATTTGTATCTACACAGGCAACTGATCTCAATAATTAAGCAAACGAAATTGGCCACTATTTGATCTCTTGTGGAAGGTAATGCCTTCCATAAGTTATTCTAGGTGCATACCTAACATTCTGTAAGCAGTGAATCAAACATGATATTAAGAAATGCTTAAAATGCTTGTCAATGTTGTAAAGATTCAACAGGAATATTGTTGAGAATTTTGTATAAAGAAGGTTATGGTGGTCCCATATCGTTTCGATATTAAATTCTGCGGTACAAACACTCAAAATGTAACTCTAATGAATCCCATCAATATGGTTTTTAATTCGAATTATTCGAATTGGTTCTTTGCCCGTATGGACATCTTTGACTGCTTAGATGTTACTGACCTCAATAATGAAGTTGAAGATAATGTGAACGACATTATCTGCCCCTTCAATGACAGGTAATGACTACCATGAAGTACTTCATAAAGTATTCTTGATATATTGTTGGCATTGTGAAGTCAATTAATCGCGAACGATATTGAGTAATGTTTCAATACTTCACAATATTGTCAAGACATAACAGGACTATTGTCGAGAATTTTAAATGAAAAACTTTTATGAGCAGGACCACATCCTTTTGATACAAACTGGCAAAGCCTGGATCACCAAAATATAATTTTAATGAATCTTCAAAGAACACGATTTTTAATTCGAACATATCTATAGTCTGTTTGCAAGAGCATGTTTATGTTTTCAGACGCCATGGACCTCAATAATTAAACAAACGAAAATGGCCACTGCCTGATTTCTTGTGGAATCCAATTCCTCTCATAAGATATTTTCGGAAAACCTTTTGGACAGTGATATAAAATTATTTAAAAATCCTAAAACACATTTAGTGGTGAAAAATAGCTAATTGAATGCAATCGTTATACTTTCCCCAGCATTGAAAAATCCCAATAATTTTACATAAGGAGCATACAACCTCTAGTTTCCAACATATATTAAATCCTTCTAGAATTCCAATGCATACTGAGGAATATTCTATTGAAAATGTTCAATATTTGGCATAGACAAAAATTTACTAAAATTAAAATGAAATTCAATTTTTTTTCTTCTTTTCCAAACTTTGCTGTTGAAAAATGAAATAATGAGAATATCTCAAAGCAATCATGAGAAAATACATAATAATGAAGACCGTAAAAAAAAATACACGTTATTACCACACATGCATCTTTGGAGCCATCAAGCGTTCCGGCGCACAATTGTTTATCAGTAATTCGAAGATCGCGTACATACGACTTCCTGCACACTTCTTGATTTTGAATGTAAAAACTGGCCTCCATCAAAACGTCGCTGTAAGAGCCATCTGAAAGTATTTTAAAAGAGATAAATGGACTTAGTCTGATAATACTACTTTTATACAAAGGATTTCATTTAGATTTTGTAAAACTAGAATCATATTCTATAGAGTAAAGGCTCATAAATGAAGTGAAGAGAAAAAAACATAATGCATTATTGTGATATACATCTTAGTTTGAATGCATTGGTTTGAGTGAACTAAGATTTCCACGATATGTTCATGCTGCTGAATTAAATGTACAACAGTAAAGAAAATTTCAAAATATTCTCCAGATATTAGCATGGAAGAAGCGACAGT
Organism: Argiope bruennichi; assembly: GCF_947563725.1. Taxonomy (NCBI): domain Eukaryota; kingdom Metazoa; phylum Arthropoda; class Arachnida; order Araneae; family Araneidae; genus Argiope; species Argiope bruennichi. The sequence continues at coordinate 116,309,322 of NC_079156.1, forward strand.
TTTTGACACTTATCTTCACAAATAATAAGAAAAGCGTATATACAGATGATAACGGCGTGGGCATGCGCGTTTGTATGTGTTGCACTGCATTCTAGTTCGTTGTTTAATCTAGAATAACTAAGCATGGCATATATATACTTTGGAAAGTATCGTTCGGAGTTACTACTTTACTATTTTAATTGGATTTTTAATTATTTCAAGATTAAGAATGTTAGTTAAATAAAAATTAGGAATTTGAATTAATTTATTATTTTGACAGAGTACACATAATTTTTACATTGTTTTAAAATTCAAAAACTGTCTTTTCAATGATACTAAACTTTGTTGTTTAATTTTTTCTTATTTTTAATGGAATTTAAAAAAAATTAAACATAGATTACAACTATAATTCAACATGAAATATATAATTGCAAAATCAATATTTTCATTGTAGCTATTAATATTTCAACCTGTTTTTTTCTTCCATTGATTATATTAAGATATTAATATCCGGCTTATTTTCACATTTAAAGAATGTTTTTAATAAAATTCTTGAATATTTTGAAATTGCTTCTGCTTTCTCTTCCTTATTTTAGTATGTTATGTTTAGTGTGTTATTTGGTATGTTAAGCCTTTTTCTAAATGAAAAAAGAGCATTTTTTGTTGAATAATTCTTTGATACATTATGCAAATCTCTCAATATATTCGGTAGTTAAAAACAAAATTTTAATGTCGAAGGTTCTTCTCTCCATCCGTACGTTTCTAACAAACCTGCTCCTAATCACCAAACATGCAAATGGACTACTTCAAAATAAATCGCTTCTAGCATAAAATTAAATTTCAAATTTTTGACACGACAAAAATTAAAGAGATATATTGCAAAACGAATATTAGTTATTCAATGAAATTTGTTAAATGGTGCGAGTAATATGACTGTCAAACTGAGAAATTTAAAATTGTTTTGCCTTAGTCTTAAATGAAGCATTTAAGACTAAGTTACGTGCAAAAGATTAGACTGAAATTTTAAATAACCAGTACTAGAAAACTAGCTGGTTGCCAACCGCGGTCAAAAGGGTAACTGAGGAAAATGGGGGTAAATTTTGCTTAAGTAGTCAATCATTCAATTTAAAGTGATCGTATGAAATTGAAAACAATTCTATAATTTATATGTATTTATAATAACATAGCAAATCATGTTCTACACGATTCGTTTTCCCAATATAATTTATTATTTAACCAACTTCCATTAGAGGAATGATTATATTCATCTAATGGAATTCCGTTCATGATTATATTCTATACTCCCAATAATTCAAAGACTATGGTTTAGTTGAGAACATGTGTTTTTGACTTTTGTTCAAGGCAATGGACCTATTTGAAGAGAGATAGAGATAGAGAGAGAGATAGAGAGATAGAGAGAGAGAGAGATAGAGATAGAGAGAGAGAGAGAGATAGAGAGAGAGAGAGAGATAGAGAGATAGAGAGAGAGATAGAGAGATAGAGAGAGAGATAGAGAGATAGAGAGATAGAGAGATAGAGAGATAGAGAGAGAGAGAGAGAGAGAGAGAGAGAGAGAGAGAGATGGAAATGTTTGCAGTTAATAAGAACAGAAAATTGATATTTTGACAGTAAAAAAATAGATATTTTGATCCATAAAAAAGAATTAGACTATATACAAATATTTTGTTTACAAATGAATAAGATCTAAAAGTTCAATTTTGTTGGGAAAAAAGTAGCGCTTCTACCTCCAGCAAAGTGTTGTATTTCACAAATTTCTCTTTGGCATTCACTGTAGTGGAAAAAAATATTTTAACTACGACAAGAATTATTTCAACGATAATATCTGTTAATATAATTTTTATCTGATATTAATTACTAAATATCAACATAGATATCAGTAGATATTATGAATTTAGAGTTTTCTAATTACAATTAAATGACAAAAATGCCATTTTTTGATTATTTTATTCTGATAAACTAGAAATTTTGATTAGTAGATGGCCTATTATCGTGTCAACAATATTTCAGATCTATTTTACTGTATCTTGGCTATTACTCTTCATTGTCCATTTCTCTCTGTCGTGCTAGAATTCGTTTCCAAGCTGTGAGATTTTCTCTAAAAATATCTACTCAAACATTTAGACTTTCTGTTTGAAATTCATAACAACTCATAGCGTAAATGTAAAATAAAATTTCTGATTTAATAAATTTTAATAGTATATTAGATGGTTTTCTGTTTCTTACAAGATTTTAAGCATATAATTTGTAATGTAATTTTTTAAGACGCAGATGAGAGACATTGAAGGTCTTCATAAACTTAACTAAATTAATGTGACAGCGAAATGAAATGATTGCCAAATGTCTGATTTGCTTGTCACAAAAAAAGTTAGGATTTTCACATACAATGTTGGTGGTGGAACAAGGGATGGGGACACTTTAAATTCTGTTATATGCTACAGATTTCGCTGGGCGTTTATATTATAAATAAATATGAATTTTAAAAAAAGAGACTTTTTCTGCACAATTCTTTGAAATTCATGTTCGTAAAAGTGTCAAAAAATTCAATTAAAATTTGTTCTTTTAAATCTGAACACAAAAATATAAATAATTGAACAAACTATCACAAGGACAAAAGCTATTGCTCTTGTAATGTCTGACCTTCACAAAACCCCTGATATTTACGTGAAACAATAAAAAACAGAGCTAACTAGATTCTCTTTATGAAAAAAAATTTCACAAAATGATATGTTTCGCCATCAAATATAATGCCATTAACGAGCTGTAAAACAATTAATGTGGTACCAGTTTTGAAGAGAACCTTACTGTTTAAACTGCAATTACTCAACCGAAATTGCAATTGTTCAAAAAGTATAATCTTTGAAGGACGTGCAATCACGATCAAAAGAATTGATTGATTTTGTGAGAGTGAATGATTCATTTATGCTCATGAGCTTTGTGGAATACAAGTTAAGACGCACGCACGCGCACACACACACACACACACACACACACACACACACACACACACACACACACACACACACACACACACACACACACACACACACACACACACACGTGTAAACTTACTTACGGATGTCAGTCCGAATCCTGTGACAGCACAGCGTCTCCCGGAGAGATTAGTATCTCTCAGGCTGTCGTAAGGAAGGCAGACGGGAATGATGCTACTCGAGAACGGGACACGTTGACTGAGTTGGAGGACTGCAATGTCGTCCGTATGAGTTCTAATGTCGTACCTTTCGTGAATTCGAACGACATTCACCCCGACATCGATGGTACCGGGCTCGTTTACAGTGCTCAGGTTGAGAGCACCCAACCTGACCATGAGTTGCTTAGGATCCAGGCTGTTTAAGAGAAAAAAAAATGAATAAGATTAGAGAAATAAAGATTTAGTCTGGGGGAGACAAAAAAATCTTTGTTTATTAAAAAAAATTAAATTATAAAAGACGAGTCCCAATTATATTGCACTTTGCAGTAATTATCTTGAAATGATTAAAAGGAACATGTACTCAGTAACATTACTTTTTCATAAATATAGAAAATGTTGTTGTTGCTGTTGTTGTCATATCTGTTGTTTATAATCCCAGGTGTTATAGCTGCGCTATACTACCTCCATGAAACCAAAGATCTCTAAAAAGTCCATAAACAATAGCGGATCCCTTAAAATCTCAAAAATCGTAAAATTTAAACATTTAAGAGTGTAATTGAGGGAGGCTTGATCTGCCGTGCACCAAGGACATTCAGCAAAGATCCTTCGTCCGTGTTGGAAGGCGAGAGATTTGCAGGGTCCACTCAAAGAAACGAGAGAGAGCCGTTTGCTGTTTTCTAGAGATATTCAGGTGGTGACACCAACCAGGACTCTTACCAAAGTACCAAGAGTGAACAGGTGGAACTCTCCAAAGTGCACTCGACTCCATCTTTTTGATAGAGGAGATTTCAGAATAAGTTAGTGTAGCATCACCATGAAATAAGTCAGCTGAGGCAGTCTTAGCTAAGTTATCTGCAATCTCATTACCATTTAAACCAACATGTGAAGGGGCCCATTGAAAGTGTATAGAGTGTTCAGCGGAGAGCCTGACAATACGGTTTAAGATATCCATACTAATCTTGTCCCTCACTTTCGTTCAATGAGAAAGAAGCTGTATAGAGGCACGATTATCCGTTAAAATCCAAATGTCTCCGAAGAAACCATATAGCATATGTACGACTACATTAAATTATTTCTATATTCTTTTGACAATATCTTCACCCTGAATTCATGAAGAGTGTGTTACTTATAGAGAAAACGCAAGGATCGCTCACACTGTTGGCAACGATAGATTATCTTGGAAATTGACAATTAACCATTACAATGTTCCCTGACGATTAGTTTTACGAAATAACCTTATTATAATTGAGTTGAGTATTGTCATATTGCTATAATGATCTAATTCCATATGGGTTTTTGGATATACATTAAAGTTTTTAATACATATTTGCAAACTACTTTTATATTATTTCAAGTTGGAACCTCAAACAAAAAATAATTATAGAAATGAAGATTTCTTTTACAGTTATCTTACGCTCGTTTTTTCTTAATGTAGAAATCCTTTCCAGAAATCTATGATGCTTTCAATTAAGTTAATTGTTAATATATTAACTCAATGAATCACGGGCTTGTGAAAATGAAGTGCTGGATTATCTAATAATCAAATAACTATTATTTGACATAATAATATAATATTAATATATTAGTTTTATAATATTAGTTTTTTTGTTCCCAGGTGTCATCAACGATTTAGGAACAGCACTTAGCGTCCGATGTATCTCATTGCCTTTTCACTACCTTATGACATTTCTGTTTGAAAAGTGCATACAGACACTAAAAGTTCATCTCCATGATGCCTGTAAGATTGATCCCCTGAGCATCCATATTCCCGTTGCAAGTCTGTTCGCTATGCCTAATTAAAGGGATAGCTTGCTTTCTTTGAAAAATTATTGACAAACAAGTTTATACTTGTGTTTAGTTTGGAGAGAAATCTTTGTCAACAAACTCGCTCATAGAAAATGTTATTGTTAAAGTATATTTGATCGATGGTTGTATTAGATTAGACATTCTAGGAGACTCTAGTCACTAGACTTTCGACGTTTTTCATCCGAGTCATGTTCTTGAGCCATATTCTGACTTAATACTTAATTCAGAATTCGGAACAGATGAAAGCTCTTTAATAATACATATTCAAATGAAAGATTAGAAGCAAATATGCCATTCAACAGCAATAAATTAATTCTGGATGTGTAGCGGATTGTTATGAGCGAGGATAGAACCTGGGACCTTGTGGTTCGCAGCCTAATAACAAGACCACAAGGCAAAAGTAATTACTCGTGTCCCGTAGCTGTTATCTGGTTTATAAGGTTCACCACAGATGTAATATAAAAGAAAGACTGTGAGAGCAGATTTTAGAGGGAATGAATTAGACCAGTACCTTCAATCTTTAATGAATGGATGGCAGAGATCGTGAGAGAATTTAGTTATGTAAATATCAATTTGATTATCTTAATAGATTTTTTTTAATTATGTCTACAGATCATTCATTTCATTATTGGCTGTTCTTTCAACAATTCAAGTTTCAAAAGCATTTCCTCATTTTTCATTGATGATTACTAAGTAATGGCAGAGCGATCAACTGCAGTATCATACCCTCTTATCAAAGTCAGCCAAAGCGATACTCACGGTGTAATGGCATTTCGTTTCACCAAGCAGTGAGCAGCCGTGATCACGTGCCTCGCAGTCACCAGGGCTCCACCGCATTGGAAAATCTTCAGGCCGCTTCTTTTGATCTCGAAAACCACCGCCTGCATAGAGAAATTGAACAAAATGTTTTTACGCAAATTAATAAGTGAAGTTAATTTATGTAAGAAATTTCTTAGTCGTATCTTTCGTCTGTTTAATGCACTGTACTAACTTTCGTGTTATAAAAATATTTTCTTTTCCCCAAAGATGAGTAAAGATTCAAATGATTTTCACTATCAGCATTTTTACGAAAAATCTGATCAGTGATTTAAATTCTTTTAAAGATATATCCGCTATATATCCCCTACTTCTCACAGATTATTTCCCCCTTTATCAATCAAACTATCCAACAAATGTTGGTCGAAGAGAACGGGAAAATAAAACGACCAATCAAGTGATTAAAACAGAGAGGTTTAAAAAATAAGATTTTGAATTAGATAGATTTTTTGAAGCGTTATACCATATGACAAGGAAAGACAGAAAAAAAAATATGGAATAAGCATCATGCTATCCGTAAACAGAAGAGTGAACGGAGCTTTGTTCTTCAACAATTTCTCTGAAGAAAAAGAAAAACTCCAAAAGAGCCATATGTTGAGAAAAAATATTCCAATTAAAAATAGACAATGTTTATTGTGAAATTTAATTTATGTTGTTTTAGAAAGCACTTTTTTAGAGAATCTTTTCAAATTTTAAAATGCGGGAGCTTATTCTTATATGTCGAAACAGCTCATGCATTACATTTGTTAAAACTGAGGTAAAACTTGAACATTTCAGGTGTATTGTTCTTCGTATTTTATTCCTAATATAATTATTGATTGTAACAAGTTTCGCACAAACAATTTTTAATGGAATGAGTTTTTGATTTTCACAATATGTTGCCATTCAGAATGAAAAATTGTAACTTTAAAATTTAACATGTACTCACCATAAACGGCCAGTTCCCTTTCTCGGCTTCTTGACCACCTATTATCCGACTGCCAGTAACGGAATTTGAAACAGTCTCTAAATGTTCACCACAAACTGAAAAAATTTGAAATAAATTTGATCTATAAGAAGAATAAAAAAATGGGCTTTAAAAGGTTTTCAATTTTTTTAAAAAATTGAAGTTTCTAATTCATAATTCTTTATTATACACATATACAAAGGAGCTTTTTATTTTTTCTCCAATCTTTGACAGATTGGTGCCTTTTGTTATGAATAAAAAGTAGGTTAAATAAAATACATGCATTGATAATTATTTTCTGTTGTATTTTAATGCTACAGAGAGTATGTAATTGTTATATATTTCAGAACTTTAATGTGTCAAACAGTTAAAGAACGGTTTCAAAATTCTTTTATAACTGAAATTTGCAAATCCGAACATAAATGTACCAGAAAGTAGAAATTGCAAATATAGGTGTAGTCTCACAATTGGATCAATCGTATATGCTACAATTCTCAATCATTTTATAAGTTTTGTGCAATGTTAATGCAAATGTCTTCGATGATCAAAACATATTGTTACGGATTTCCCTCTATCACTATCAATCCGTCGTGTTCGTTTACTTGTGTGTATTTAGTGGTTGTGTATGGTGTGAAGATAACACAACACAATGATCAGTCCTTTCAGTAGATGAATACACAACACGTTTATTGACACTACGACACACAGGACAGCACAAAGACGGCAACTATATACAGCATAGAGAAGACTATTATTTTTAGCCGAGACGTGCTCACAGCAGCACACAACAAGACTCTACTGCAGACAGTAGCGCACAGCTTAGTTCAGCACTAGCTTAACTCCGTCGCTGCTCTGCTAATCTCTGAAAGACCCGTTGTTTACCGTCGATTCTGACTACAACCCCGGCAGCTGCAGACTGCCTCCTTTTATAGGTCTCAGGAGGCGGGGCTAGAAGCCTCTCAACCAATCAGGAACTTTTAAGGCGTATCTCGGTTCCCAATGGACGGACGGGAAAATTCTCGATGTTTCGGGTATAGTCTATTTTGGTGTCAAAGTCACCAAATTCATCGCCAAGTCGCCAAAGGGTCGTCAAGTTTGTCGCCAATCTCTAGGACCTCCGACGCGACACCCGGACTCCGTCCAATACAGATTACTGTAAAACAGTCTTTCTGATGATGGAGCCATCTATGCTGGGAAGCAGCATCCCAGATTCGTAACAATATTTTGACGGGAATCTGAAAGGAGAAGCCCCAAGGGGATTTTGTAGTAGCCTTTCAAGTAGTGGCTTATCAATGGAGTAAATTTCAGATTTACACTAATTTTTTTCTGTTCAAAACCTTTATCGACTGAACTGAGTGACAAGACTCACAAATGATAGGTATAAACTAATGTTAACTAATTGATTCCTGTAGAAAAGAAACATTTTATTGGATTCTGTATATGTCATATAGAGTGACTTAAAGAGAAAAAAGTTTTTTTTTTTAATTAAAACTGTATTGTGATTATTAAATATTTTTTTAAGAATTCAATATAAATTAAGATGTTCTTTGGGAATATATATTTACTACGAGCTTTAACAAATTTTAAATGTTGCAGCATTTTAGATAGAATATTTACTAGTCCGTAAAATTAAAGCAATTCTTACGATCTTGCCGCGCAAAATATAAACTAGATGGAAACATAGACGAAATTCATATTACAAAGACACAATGTAATAAAAATGGAAAGAAATGAATAGAACGCATATATTAGGAAACATAGCAAAAAAAAAAAAAAAAAGGGTGGGGTGGGGTTATAGACAAAATGGTGAAGTTCCAAAAGAGTGTTTGGACGTGAAGATGAAAGAAAAACATACGCTCATTCATAATGTTTTTAACTTTCTATAATTAAAATGGCTGTGTGATAGATATCATCTGCTTCTATTTAAAAAATTATCCAGCAATTTTTGGCGCAATAGGGTCCGTGTTTTTCGCCAATGAGCGCCTGTATAGTTACCTGTTGATCTCCGGAGGATACAACAGTATCTCTACAGATATCTCCGTAAAGCACTCGAAACATAAACAATGGGATGTAAGTCAGCGAAGAACGTTTGCCAATCTATTTGATAGATATATTCATTTATTGAAGCTCCTGACAATAAAATACCTTTTTGTGATAGTGTGTAATCAGTCATAAACACAAATTCTGGTAATATGGCACCTCGGAATGGAAGCACCTGGAGGAACGTACGTTCATGATCACAAAATACCTTTTTGTGATCATGTGTAATCCTTCATAAATACCAAGTCTGAACATATAGCACGTCGGAATGGAAGCATCTGGAGGAACGTAATTTCATCGCAGTAACGACTCCGGTCATTGAACCTTTGTCGAAAACTCAAAAGACTTATTTTTCTCATTCGACATTATGCCTCTTCGCAACAATTCCTTTTTCCCATTCATCATTCACTCTTCACCCATTCATAGTTAGGCCTCTTAAGACATTAAAATCGCCCTAAAGATCTCTTTCCCTAGTAATAGATGACAATATGTTCCTACCTATTTCCATATTAAGACGAGAATGGCGAGAATCTTTTATGTGAACTAAGGAAAGAGGGCATTACTCCATTGAAAAGATATCCAGTGTTTGTATTTGTTATACTACAAAAATCCGCTCCACTGATGTTCTATTAAAGCTACATAACGTGCCGAATTCCGGACAAATAGACCACTTTTATGCAATCGTCTAATCAGAATAAAGTGGGACATCCCTTCGTAAGTGCTTAGTAGTGGTGGCCATCGTCTGGTTTCGGTCTCTTTTAGTCAGCATGATAATATATCTATCATCTTTCGCTATTGTTTCCTTGGAGGTCCACTAGCAACCTTTCTTGTAGTTGTGTTTGTAATTTGAATCGATTTCTAAGCGTGAGAAACAACAACCAGATTTTTGGCATCATTCGATAAACTGCGCACCATACCCTTTTTTGAACATTTTATCTCATGCAAAATAATTTTTATAGTTTCTGACAGCTATTTTGATCACATGATTTCACTTTTACTTGCAGCGAATGTTTGAAAATACGACGATCTTTTTTTTTTCTTTCTAAATTGCATTGCACTGCACTCGCTAGTTTTCCGCGTTTTGCGTGTCCCTGTGTCGTCTGTAACGTCTTAGTTTTTATATTCGCGTACTTATCAACTTTCTGGGAAGCTTGTTTTTCATGTTTTCTTTTCAACAGTTTTTTAGCTTTACGATGAAAAATTAATTTGTTGCTGAAGTTTTGCGTACTGGTGTATTTTCGTAATATAATTTTTATCAGAAATTTTCATTACTCTTCACATCAAGACTGGAAAATAATATAATATATTTATATATTAATAACTTATGAATACATATGAAAACAAAAATTTATTCTTTAATATCTTATTAAGTATGGAAGTACCATTAGTAATCATTTCATTCATCAAATCATTTTTTATAAGTATTTTTGATTTCTGTCTATAAAAAAAATATATATGTATTTGTGGGGGTTTGTTATGAGTGAGGATAGAACCTGGGACCTTGTGGTTCGCAGCCCAGTAACATGAACACAATACAAAAGCAATTGCCCGTGTAGCGTAGCTGTTTACTGGCTTATAAGCTTCCACCACAGACTCTCCCTCCAGTGAGTCGGAGGTGAGAAGAACGATATGGTTGTTGAGTGGTGATGTATTAGCTGTTGTGTATAATGCGCCCGTACCCATTTGAGCAGCGCCAAACATTTTGGCGATCGTGTATGGGTAAGTAGTAGCTGTTGCGTCAAGTGAGTCCGACGGCTTTGTGTTGCTGCGTCAAGTGAGTCCGACGGCTTTGTGTTGCTGCGTCAAGTGAGTCCGACGGCTTTGTGTTGCTGCGTCAAGTGAATCTGACGACTTCGGTTTGCTGTGGGTAGATGGCGCCACAACAGTTGTACGAAGGTTGAAGGTCCATCGTCCGAGATCACCAATGTGATCACGTCCGGGTCACCAATGTGGCGGATTTTTATGAGTGAGTATATAATCTGGAACTTTGTGGTTCGCAGCCCAGTAATATGAACACAATACAAAAGCAATTGCCCGTGAAGCGTAACTGTTAACTGGCTTATAAGCTTTCACCACATATTGCTAAATGTTGCTGAAGTATTGCTAAAATGTTCGTTATCAAAGTATTTGACTAATTATGCTTCCTTCTGGTCATATCCCAGTTTCAGAAGTCTTATTATAAAGACAAATTATGTACTTACCATCTGGTAAGAAGACTGGCTTTCCTAATCTGTAGCCTGGAGATCCAGAAGGATTGGTCTTAGGTATATAATGAACTGGTACATGCTCAGAAGAAGTATTAGTAGTTCTAGTGCTGTTGGTTGTTGGAGAAATTCTATCTGTAGGTGTACTAGATATATTTGATTGCAGAGAAAAGGGACAGCAAATGATCGGCTCATCGCCGGCAAAACCACACATATATTGCCTGAGCTGATCCCAGTCTTCTGTTTTTTGACTCAGAGATAGACACTGTGTCCAACGTAGGCATGTCCCTCTCTCTAAATCTGGAGTCATGCAGTTATCACCAGGAGAAAGTTCACTATTGTTTTCGAATACAACTAGAAAATATTTTTAAACATTAATTCAGCAATAATCATTAATTAAGCTTTCGCATAGGTAGAATGAAATCGGAAATATTTTAAGGCCAATGGAAATCGGAATATTTGTTTCAAGACAATCGGACTGAATAAAAATAAGAAATCGTGAATTAATCTGGTACCTCTTAACATGAAATCTTAGTTCTTAAAATGTCCCACCATCACCGCTATATGCGAAAATAAGTCGGAAAACTAAGCTGGTTTCTATATGCAATGGGAGCACACTTTTCAAATGAGCATGTTATTGATCATGTCAGTATGTACCATAGAAAACTTTTTCTCGTCAGTATTTACGAAGAAAGATTAATAAAATATTTTGGTTTCCATAGGTTAATTGCTGCCATGTTCTCGAGAATTTATGTTGACATCATGGGAAATTTATTTTAAACCCGTAATGCAAGTTTCTAAGACAGCCTCTAAATGAACTATGACTTAAAATTTAAAAATTTATAAACTCAACATAATGCCAAATTTTTGAAATTCTACATGTCTGAATACTTCAAATTTCATACGTTTTTAGTTAACGGAAAATATGAGCACTAAAATTTGAAATTCAATACATTAAAAAAAAATTCAAGAAATTTGGGCCGTTATTTAAATTAAATATTCAAGTGATAGTTTGAAAGAATACCGATTCATTAATTTAAATGAATCGGTTATTAGCCGGCGTCCTGGCATAGGGGTAACGCATCTTCCCCGTGATCTGGGCGTCCCGAGTTCGAATCCCGGTTCAGGCATGGTTGTTCTTCATCTGTGTTCTATCTGTGAGGTGTGTGAATGTGCCCCCCTGTAAAAAGGGGTTGGGCAAGCGAATGTGTGTCATCTTCATATGAGCTAGAAGTCAGACTTCTGCCCTCGGGTGCTCAGGGGTCTTTACCCTCAAAAGCTACTGCATCCCCTTTCCGTGGTAACGCGGACCTGTCATCATCATCAATTGGTTATTATGGCGAATATTAAAATTCTGGAACCAATATAGGACAATCATCTATTAGAAAATACGAATTATTGTAAGAAATTGCATAGTAAATAATACATCTTGTCAATTTGAGAGCGGCTTATAAAATGACTTGATAAAAACGAGACTCATTGCATAACGACGTTTTTTTTTTAAAAACTAATTTAAAACAGTCACCAATGGAAACATACAATTGCTACAACAAAAGTTTGATACAAAAACCATCCAAATTCGGGAAAAAATATTTAAGAGCAATATATGTTTTCTGCTATTCGTACCGTTGTGAGAACTTGAAAATCGATATGATTTGAGCATAAAAAACATTTGGTTAAATAATGTTCAGACATGCCGAGACTTTTGATTTATTAAATCTTGAAAACACATTTTGCTGCTTATTCTTCGAACTCTTGTATGAGAATTTTTTGAGGGGCAAAAAAAAAGTTCCGATGTAATTTAAAAACACATACATAATGATTTTTTAGAGAAACGGGGTAGGAATATGCGTCTTTTTGAGCACCAAGCCTAATTCAAATAATCAAAAAATAATTTCGAAATTAATTTTTAAATCATGGGATTTTATTAAAAATTAATTTTTAATACTCAACGTATTATTTATGTATAATATTCTGCGATATTTTGACTTTTTATTTCAAATCCTATCTAAGGAAATTTAAATGATCGTAAAGACCATCCATTTTCTCATTAAAATTGCGACTTAAATTTCTTTGTTCTTTGTAAATTTTGTTAAATTTCGTAGCAGAAATTCTCATTCTAGACATTCATTTGATTAATGAATATTTTGTTTAGAAATTCTATTACGGCATTCTTGGGATAATTCTTATAGTTTGAACTATAATGAGTTATAAAATATAGAATCTAAGTCGAGATCTAACTTCCTAAATATATCGTAATTTAATTCACAAGATTTAACTTCCATTAGAATTATTAAAATGACGGATATTGGATTGAAAGTTTCTTCTCTTTACATAGAATTCTAGAAACAGATTAAACAAATCCAATTACAATATTTTATTATATTATTAGAACAAAGTATTGCAAAATATTATATTATTACAACAAAGTATTGTTTTTTTATGTTGCTATGGATATTAATCTTGTTTAGCATGAATGTTGGACAATATAGTGAAGATATCGTAACAATGTTATTGATCATTTTGTAATAATAGAGAAAAAAAAAAGATATGAAGCCGACTTACTTTGCCCCATGGAGATGTTAATCAAGAATAGAATCAGCAACAGCTCTAGCCGAACAGCGAGTATTTGAAGAAACATTGCTGAACCTTGCTTCAGAAAAACTTCAGGATAGAACGGATATTTTCATCTGGAAAATAGAAAGGAAACAAACTGTATTCATGCTTGGATTTTCTTCATTCAGTCTTTTACATATATATCTCGAGATTTTGAGAAATCTATGTTTCAGATTAAGCTTAATCCGAAAAATAACTTTTTCTTCTCTCTTCTTTTCTTTATCTTCTTTTATTTTAGATCTCCCTTAATTCGAAAAACACATTCTTGGAATTATATGTTTTTGTTACTCGATTTGATTGTGAACACGATTACACAAACACATTTAGCACCAATGAATAAAATTGTACCAAATTTGTAAATTTCTATCAAATAAAATCCATTCAGCGTACATCTGTATGTGTGTCTGCTAGCTCAATAGAGATCACAAAAAAATACAAAATGTAAAGATCCTAATGAATAAAATTTGCTAATTTAGTATTTAATATATAATTTCGCCTCAAATTTGGAACCACATTCCTAAAAGTATTGACAGTGTGTGGGTTTGTACTTTTACATATATGTAAAACCGACCTCTAATTAGAAACTACAACAACTTGGTTAAATAAAATTTGATACACAGTTTTAGACTGTAAAATAAACTTTCTTATCATATTTCAGATACCCAACAGCATCAAAGTATATCCGTCAAAGAATTTATTGTCTATCAGTCTATTTTCGTGATAACTCAAAAATACAACGACTTCAATAATTTAAATTTATATTTCATTTTGATGCTGTAGTTGTAAGTTCATATCACTGACTCTGCCTCGCCCGAAAGCACACGGATAAAGAAAGCTGAATGACCGGACAGCTGCAACAGCAACAAAAGCGGGAACTGTGGTTGAATCGTAAGGGCCATCACCGGCCACGGTACAACCCTTCCTGAAGAAAGTACGTCCCGTCATCGATAGGAGGAGCCAGATCCCCCACCTTTTTGTGTACCCTCCAGGGTGGGGTGATCCAAACATCATACCGGAAACTTCTCATTCCTCTTTTCAAGGTACCCCCCCCCCGGGGTTATGCTCTAGTTGTAAGTCGATTTCAAATTTTGGTTTTAATTGGTCGAAAAAGTAGGTGTTAAATATATATTTGTTTTTCTTTACTACATTACGAAGCCTGCAACTATCAAGCTTGAGGTATATCGAACTAAAATTTTAAGTCCTCTTGGCCTTTATGGGATTGCTCAAAGTCGACAATTTTATGCAAGGAGAGGAGAGATAACACCTTTAATCAAAAGGATGAGAGATAGTTTTAAGGAGAATAATCCACTTGTTGCAATTATATCCATCTTTATTTTTTGGGATATTTTTTTTATGTTCACGACTCGTGGACTGAGATTGTTTGCTGGAACATAGTTTACAAGAGGACCGTCTCGGGTCAAAAATTAATTCATATAGAAGATATAAATCTTTTCCGATTTCTATAAGGTATCAAATACTTTTTGTAGATCCCTGTGAGCTACAGTGGACTATTTTGGCAGGCGCACCTGTGAATTTTTTGCCACCGCTTGTGGTTAATTAAATTCTTAGCAACCACTGATCACGGTGAACCAAATGTTCTCAAAAGGTGAATAAATATAAATAAGGATAATATTTGCATGCATTAGAAATAGTAAACAATTTGAATGCTAATAATAACAATGTAACTGTTAATGATAAATTACTATTATTATAAAACAAATATAGGAAGGAAAAATATATTTCCATTGCAATCATAATATACCATAATTCGTAAAAGCAAAATAGTGATATTGATGCAAAAGTAACATTATTTATGATCAAAAATGAATAAATTATAAATAAAGAGGCATCCAAAAAATATTGGTTGATAAGAATTGAAACATTCGATTATAATCAATCATTTTCAATAATCAAAAATCATTTTTTTACGTACTTTTACGGACAACGATTTCAGTTTTACGAAGTCAGGACATAGCAAAGTTCCATTTCATTAATTTTTCAATTCATTTTATTCATTGATCAACTTTAATGTGGTGTTAAAATCTTCATTTTTACATAATAGAGTTAGAATTTCTAATTTGTGCTTTTGACAATCCATACTTCAGAACTTCGGTTGATTAAGTTAATATGCTCCGTGGTCATCTAATTATATACTTGTTATTTTTTCAGAGCATTTGTTCCCAGCGTTCAAAGCGATCTGACCGCAAAGCAATAATCTTTGGCTGCTTTACAATTAAAGCACTTTATACTGTATGTTTAAACTTGTATATCTCATAAATTTTTTTAAATCAAAATCAGTAACATATGAAATTGCTTCTTTTTTATTACAAATAAGAATAGATCATGCACTTACCATAGCAGCATAATAGAGAAATGCGACTTTTCTTTGGCGTTCCGGTTTTTGCCGGTTCATTGGAGGACACCCCTCGCGACATCATCACGAAATGGCGATTAATATCACTTGCTACCTCCCTTCGTGTAATGCGATTCGTGGAAGACGAGTTTTTATCAAGGTCAAAAACGTTTTGAACTGATTAAGCATCACATAGTGAATAACATTCTATGATAGTAGCGCTTCTGGGTTTTTTTCGGTGCACTAAATAAAAATCAAGAATTCACTTTTATGCCTTGTTTGTAGATACAATTACATTCATCATCACTCACTCAATCAATCATCAGTCAATACTAACATATCATTAGCGTATTTTCAAGTTCGACGTCATTGAATATGATCTTATTTCATCTTTGTAAATTCATCAGTTTTTATTGCATATTATTATGTATTTTATCACAATAGCTTCAAAACTATACTTTTTAAAATATGTTAACAAACAATCCTTTTTAAATAATCATCATCTAATCTCAGACGTCTGATCCGTCTTTAACTTCATAATATCGAAAATTCAGATATTTTTAAAGAAATATTTCATAAAAAAAGTATAAGTCAGGTAACTTTTTAGCCAAAGAAGAAAATTAATTAAGAAGATTTGAACTTTGTAAAGAATTGAAAAGTACAGAAATCCAATTCAGAACATAATTTTTTTAAATATATATTAGAAAAAATACCTTTAAAAGTTATATTTAGATGTTTCTAACATAAAATTTAAACTGGTTTTTGATTTTGAATTTTTTAAATTTAAAAGCTTACTGAAAGTTCTAATTCGGATATTTTTTTTACAAAGCACTGTGTTTCGAAATGTATTGCTTACCATAGGACTAGAGTTTCTCATATTATTTGCAGACCTTAGTTTAATCGAAATTGATAAATTTGTAATTAAATTTATGGAAATTATTCAATAATCTAATTCACATTCATTATCAAATAAACTAAATTGAAATCGGATACTGATTTAAGATTTTATGCATTATAGTAAATAACAAAGGAAAACTTAAAAAAACTAACATTTTGCATTGAATTTAAATGTGTAATAAAATTATTATAATACAATTTTAAAAATCTCATATTAAAAACACTGAAGTGGGGAAATTTGTCTATTTTGGCTCTTGTGTCATGATATATTCGGGATCATCTTTTACCACCTTTTTTTTGTATAAATTATACCTCTTGGGATGAAATAAATTGAAGCTAAAAGTTTCATCTTCTATTCGGCCACTCTAGTGTTTATATATATATATATATATATATATATACACCAATGGTTCGGAATGTTGTGGAGTTAGGTCAAATATATTTTTTCTGCACCACCAATGCCGAAAAAACTGTCAGGACTTAAAGAAAGCATTTGTGCAGCATTCAGAACCATTGACAGAGTGATGCTACAAAATATTTGGAACAAACTGGATTACAGATTGGACGTACACCTTGTAACAAGGGAGTCACACAATATTCCCACATTTATAACTTGAAAAAACTTGGTATATTTCTCTTTAAATTCATGTATTACTTATTGTAATATGTGCAGTAGTTTCGAAAACATGATTTTTTAAAAATCGGGTCCATCATTTGTACTCACTCTGTATTTTACACTTTTTAGCAGTTGACAAACATCCATTGAGATAAAATAATTTTCTCCAAAATGGAATATTGCCATTTCGTTATTTTGGCGTACAACATTATAAAGATATTTTACATTATGTTATGCGAATAAGGTGCATTCGTGAAAAATAAGTATTGACCTATGTATTGATTAATCGCCCAATATATGGATTAGGTTGCTTTTGCTAGAAGACATCAGGATAAACAAGCCCACAATCGGTTTTTACATGAAAGAAAATTCCTAACTATCATCCAGATTATTGCAGGTTTTTTCGTTGCTAAAGTATCTTTAGCCGATAAAGTTTTATACTGTAGTTAGTAATAATACTAGCTATGATCAGGACCACGCTTACGATGTTTTTTTATCAGTATTCTTTTATGATCCTCTGCCATATGAAGAACATAAAATATTATTCCCTCGGATAGGAAGAAAACGGTATCCATTAATCATCCATATTCATTATCCTATTTCAATTTATAACGTCGCTGATGAATTTCAACAGATTTGAATCCAGTGATAACTATTTAATAGCAGGTATTAAAATATATTAAAGGCAGATGTACAAGCAAGAGCAGTGATTTATTTCTGAATGTCATAAAATAAGAATCGTGTGAACACAATAGAAGCAGATATCAAAGGGAAGGTCAGACCAGTACCTGCGATCACTAGTGCCCGGCTGACAGAAAGAATTTTTTAGGCACTTGTTTTTATAAATATCATTTTTTTTCCATATAAGCAGAGGATTTTCATGTGAAAAATGTTTACAAATCATTCACTTTATTGTTGGCTGTTATTGAAACATTTCTAGTAACCAGAGCAGTTACATTATACCGCTCAGGTGTATAGATACTTTCTTGAGATAAAATTGACCTAAATTAATAAATTACATCTACCTATCAAGAAAGAGATCCACACAATGGCGATTACAGGATAATTTGAATATTGATTAAAACACTGTTAACATCTCGTAACCAGAACGAAAGAGAAAGAAAAGAAAAACATACTTATTGAAGATGCACATCAACTTGTATCAAAACGACAACCACCGGCAGCTCCAACATTACCGTCTTATTTCTATGTGGCGATAATCAAGAAACTGTATCTTCTTCAATGATGCACTTTCAGAAAGAGGAAATCTAAAAAAATGTTTCACTACCGAAATTTTCACGAAGCAGCAAAGCATTTTGGTACATAGTTTAAAGATATATCTTCCATAACTTTATCCAACCGCTCGTAGAGTTACTATTTTTATAGCCCATTATAATTAGAGTCATCTTATTAGCATATCACACTGGATGTTAGTTCTGCGACTGCATCGAATTGGAATCCAAAAATTGGCATCTAGCAAATGCTGCCGATAAAAATGGAAGAAAAATTTGATTTTTTTCCAACATACTTCACTCTATTATTGATTATTATATCACCCTTTCTAGTTATCAGAGCAGTTACGACACACCGGTAATATCTACAGATCCTTCACTCTATTATTGGTTGTTATATCACCATTTCTAGTCCCCAGAACAGGTAAGTTACACAGCTCAATGTTCATGAATTAATAACGGATGAATTGTATGCATCTTATAGGTTTTATCGAAATCATCTGAAGCATTAGTCACGGTGTAATGGTATTTCGTTTCGCCATGTAATGTGCAGATGTTATCAATGTTTTGCAGTCACCAGGGCTCCACCGCATTCGAAAGTCTTGAGACCGCTTCTTTTGACCTCGAAAACCGCTGCCTACGTAAAGAGATCAATAAAAGTTATCACGTAAATTAATTAGAAATGCACTGTAATATGGTAGCGTGGATTATTCCAAAGAAATAGGCCGATTTTTAAACCGAAATGGTTAATTTCTTTTTCGACACATAGGGACGATCACTACATTACACAACTTTACAAAGACTAACATTTAAACATGAAACATTTTAAATTTTAATAAACTATTCCTTCCGGTGTTCCTTTTTCACGCACGCCACATCATTCTGCTCCACGCTTCTTTTTCCACGTTGCCAATCGGCACCAACTAAATTTAGTTTCTGTCGCCATCTCACCAAAGTGTCTAGTCTTTCAGTACTTTACAGAACATTTCATGTTTTAGGGGGGAAAAATCCTTAGTCTTATCTTCCTCTTGACCCCGCAATTTATTGGCAGCTGTTTATTGTTGCAATAAAGATATTTCAATCAACCTTTACACTTTTAGAAAGAGGAAAACTAAAAAAATGTTTCACTACCGAAATTTTCACGAAGCAGCAAAGCATTTTGTTACATAGTTTAAAACTATATCTTCCAAAACTTTCTCCAACCACTCATAGAGTTACTATTTTTATAGCCCATTTATTAAGCTAATTAATTTAATAACAAATTTCTATTTAATAATAAACATGAGGGATGATGGCAGCCGGTGTACTGGCTTAGGGGTAGCGTGTCTTCCCCGTGATCTGGGTGTTCTGGGTTCAAGTTCTGGTTCAGGTATGTTTGCTATCTACCCTGCGTTCTATTTGTGAGCTGTGTGAAAGAGCTCCTCCCCCCGTAAAAAGGTATTGTAAATGTGAGAGGGTCATATTCATATGACTAGAAGTCAGACTTCTACCTTCACAGGCTACCGCGCAAACTCGGCATAAATCGCTGACTTCATCAGCAGGCTTGTCTATGGCAAGTGCCTTAAGTAACAACTAACAACAACAGTGATGTTATCGTTTAGGAGAATAAATGTTCATTTACATCATTGAAGATAAAGGATTCCAAAGAGTGAAATTATAATCATTCATTGGCGTAGTACTAAATCATACTGAAGAACTGAAGGCTACTGTTCACAAACAAAAGAATGAAGGGATAATTGTCCATAAGCAATTTATCTGAAGAAAGAGAACTACAAAAGAAGTTACAAATATTCCTAAAAAAACGATTAAAGAAACGTTATTTTTTTCATGCAAAATCATTAATGTTGCTGTGAAAAACAATCCCTCAGAATGATCTTTTGAATTTTTCAGATTCGTTACTAATGGTGGTACTCTTTAAATTCTTATTTCTACATATTGAAATCGTTTGTGTGTTTCATTTGTTAAAACGGTGTAAAATTTGTATATTTCAAATACTTTTTACTTTTTTTTAAATTTTCAGTGCGTTTTCTGAAGATAAAAAGTGATAGCAGAAATAAATTTTTATAGAAAGATTGCGAATTCTTTACTTTCCAAATGTATTGCCTTTCTGAACAGAATCGACCAAGAGGAGAGTGTGGCAAGTACAATGCACTTGGACCTCACAACCTGAGAAGTTTCCTGGACATCATTAATTAAACGACTTCTTTTGTTTTTTTTCCCTTTAGATTTTTAAAAACGGAAAGTTGTTTCATACGGGTTTCTTTAGCAGAGCTTCCGCAAGCTTTCTGTTGAATCTATAAAACAACACCAGTAAAATAAAGGAATGCAAAATAACATCATTATGTGAAGATGCAACAAAAACATAGTCGTAAAATCCCCGAGAACTTTAACTTACGGCCAATCCTTTTTATATTTATGACTTTTCCTCTCATAATTCGCTATCTTCTACGACACTTCCTTCATATATTTGGGAATGATCACATATGCTGAATTATTATCATATTATGGATATAAGGAAATATTTTGAGGAATATACGTAAAAAAAAGTTAAAGAATGTCCGAAATATTCCACTGTGACCCCGTTTCCCACCGTTTTAAATATAAATAAATTGTTAACTTCTTCTATTCAGGATACAGTCCAATAAAAATCATCCGACATTAAATAAACATATTATTTTATTTCTCACAAAATTTATTTATTATCATGCGAGAACATGATGTTGTTTTGGTTAGGGGGTTTTGAAGCTCTAAATCGTGTAGGCAATGAATATTGAAGATCGAAATCGCATAGGCAAGGAATAAAACATAAATGGCAATTTTCATTGTCATCTTTTTTCCGTGTATATTTTTTTAACCTGCTTTTACCAGGATTGCATTATTATTATGTATGATTCTTTGTCTTTATTATTATTTATTAAGTCCTTTTTTTCATCTTTTTATTTTTAACTTTAAATTGTTTATGGTCTCGCGAAGACTTCTCCTGAGGTCGAATGTAAAAATGAAACTTTGTCTGAAGTTTGATTCTGCTTACCATATATGGCCAACTCCCTTTTGTAGCTGTAAGGCTATGGATTACATTCTTATAAATAGGAAATGCACTACAATCTGGAAAAAGTTTGAAACAGAATTAAATTCTGAATCGTAAGAAGAATTAAAATCGTACTTTTATATATATATTTTTTATTTTAATGAAATTTCTTTAACATAAATGTATATAATATAACTTTGTATTAATTTTTTTCTCGCATTCACTACAAAATAATGTACTCTATGATATAAAATAAAAATTAATTTTAAAAGAATGCATTCATTAAAAATTAAATTCTGACAATTTTATTATGATATAATGCCATTTAGAGCATATAACCGTTTAATATTTCAGAGCTCTAATGCATTAAAAATGGCGTTAAAGATCTTTTATAAAATTCCTTTATAAACTGAAATTTGAAAACATGAAAAAATCAGCTATACCAGAGTATGAAAACTGCATGCAACTCATTGCATTGCGATTTCTTTTTTTCCTCAGCTAAATTCAAGTTGAACAACAAGATCTAACAGATGCTTCTTGAACGAAATTTCATGATGAAAGAAGACAGGCTCCACTGCAGACACATTAAAAGTTGCCATTCAAAGGAAAGTCTGAAATGGTTGAGAAGAATTCAAAAATGCTCTTGATATTTTCTCATCAGTTCCTAAGAAATTTTTCTTTTGAATTGTTTGAACACTTTTGTTATGCTGCTCAGATATTTGCGTGTTAAACCAGGCATAATCAAAGGAATAAAATTAGTTATCAGAACTCTTAATGAATATATTATTACTGTCGGTTAAATGATCGTGGAAAATTTGTAGCCATTCTAGCAATTATCATCATCCATACGAGCGAACTATATCTTTCCAATTGAAAAAAGAATGTTCCCGATAAAAAAAATGGCTTTTTAAAGAACCGCTAGCAAAGCTCGGTCTAACGCTTGTTATTCTTCCTATATGCTATATAGTCCAAATTCCAATTTTCAGCTTCTCAATGAATGTGTTAAATCTCCTTTTTTTTAAAAAAAATCTCGTTGTTCATCGTCTGAATCGCCTGTGAGAAGTAAGCATCTTATTAGATAGTGGTTCGAAACACAGGCATGATTCATGGCAACGAAAGTGTTAAAGAAATATGCTGGTATGGAAAGCTATGAATATTAGTCATGAATCATAATGAAATCTATTAACTCAAATGATTAGCCCTCCATCAATCTTCTCAGTATCGAAATTTATGAAGATAAGTCGGAAAGTTTGCTAATTTTTCGACTTAATCCAACTACAATTTTTCAACAATCAAGTTGGTTTTGTTTCAATACGCAATGCGAACATGCACTTCCAATGATACTCTTTCTTATATTAAATACTAGTGGGCCATTTCAGTGTATCCCATACAGTGTATCCCAGTGTAGTCCATACTTGATTGGAATTTTCTTCTCTTTGAACAGAATTGCATCTGTTAGAATGTCAGGAACAGGTTAAATAAATCCAGTTGGTATAATTATTTTATTGTATTATTAGCACAAGATATCGTACAATATTCCCTGATGTTGTTTGGTGTTTAAAAGTTGGACAATATCATGAACATATCGTAACAGTGTTGTTGGGCATTTTTGTTAATTGGGAAAGAGCAGATGAAGTCAACATACTTGACCCACAGAAATGTTGATCAATAATAGAATCAGCAACAACCTTTTTCTTAAAGCAAAGATTTAAAGAAACAAGGCAGAGGCAGGAAGAAGTCAGGAAAGGACTGACATTTACATCTGAAAAACTGAAAGACAAAAAATTGTGATCATGCTTTGTTTTCATATTCTTTTTTTTTTCTTTCATTTAATATACGATTGGTATTTAGCAAGCATATTTTTTTTTTTAATTTTTGCTATTACATCACACTTACATTGCAACTTTACCTTTACTGTAAGAGTTGCTGGATTTCATTCTAAATTTGATAATTTTTTTATTTTTATCTAAAAGAGAGATAAAATTACTACTTCGTTTTTTTCAATAATCCATATTTTTCAACTTCGCTTGCAAGCAGTCACTTTAATTTAACACTTATTTTAGTCTGATGTAGTTATTCCCAAAATATAATGTGATTTAATTATAAGTCAACAACCATTAACTGTTATACAATAAATACATTTTGTATAACGTATGTCAAACGAATTTATAGTGCAAAATCTGTAGGAATCTAAATCTGCAATATCAAAATGCATTTTATACATCTTTTTATTGACCCATTTTTATTAACTCGCTTTCTTTATTATTTATTCTTTCTTCATTTTTTTATAATTTTACAATCGATTTTAAATTAACTTCCGTTTGAGCTAGATATTTGAAAATATAAACATAGCTCAGAACTTCATGGCCTTCTTGCTTTTTTTGTTCAGCGCAAATTTTACAATCGTTTAAAGGCTTTTATTACTGATAGATGGCGCTATGACAAATCGTTAACTCACAGGAGAGCTAATTTAAAAATGATTGGAAACTTTCACCCATACAAAACTAAAAAGCAGAAAATAATTATTGGAAAAAACTTAAATGTTCCACATTTTAAAAATGGATTTAAAAATATAAAATAATTTCTTCTATCACTATACAGAATTATCTTGAAAATTGCCGCTTGTGCTTTTTTAGTCCGTTTTAAAAACATGATCTATTAAAAAATTTCATTATTTAAATTATTAATTAATTACAACAAAAAAAATTATGAACTTACCACAACAACACAATTGAAAAATAGGACTTTATATTCTTTGACATTCCGGTTTCTGCCTTGACGTCGATAGGAAATAGCGATTACTATAAAACGATAAAGATACGAATCGGATATGAACGTAGGTTATTACTTACCTTTATATCATCCGATTCGCAGAAGATGATTTCTTTCTTACCTTTGCTTAACATGTTTAGAGCAGATCAAGCAATTGAATTCAGAATTTTACAGCAAAGACTTTCATTAAATAACGTTTCCGTAAGTCCCAATGCAATGAAAATGAAATACTTCTTTCAATTTGAATAATATCTCTTCAATTTGAATAATATTTGTTTGAATAATATCTCTAATGGCAGAATATACGACTAAAACAATGGTCTAACCTATCTGCAAGATAAAATAAAGATGTTTAACAGGCTTATAGATTTCAAAAAGAATCAGAAAATCGACTTGCCAAATGATTTGATCTTCAAAATGGGCATTCTTTAACCATTTTTAATTTTTATATATTGAATAAGAGTAAATGTAACTTTATTAAAAATTTATTTAATTTTCTGATGAGTTAAAATAATAATAAATTATATGATGTGAAAGAATTTTTTTACTAGAGTAAAATCAATTTAACAGATTGCATACATCCAAATATTTTAATTTATTTTAGTGATCTACAAACAAATCAACTCATTTTTTAATGCTGCAAATGTAGTTCGAATTTACTTTTACTTTTTATATTAATAAAAATCTCAGCCAGTGAAACAATCTAAAGAGGTCCCTAGTTAAAAATTTAAATCTTCATTCCATAATGTTATTTCCACAGATGCACGACACGGATTTTTTTATAAACTCAGAATGTGTTAGTTGTGTCAGAAAAATGTTAATTGGAAGAAATTTTGATAATTAGGAGTAGTAAGAAAAATGTGGGGATGGTAAAAAGTATTAAAGGGGAAAAAAGAGGACTTAAGAGACGAATTCCACATCTAACGACACAAGAGGGTCTGGACAATTCATTTAGAGGTCTTCAAAAGCTCTTCCACCAAGATGAACAACGTCTGATTTTTTTTTCTTTTTGAATATTTTTTAATATTTATATATTAATAGATATATATTCTATTTAATAATATTAAGGATTTTCTTAGTTTCTCAGATGAACATAAATACATCAGTTAAGTCTGCAGTTCTTTCGATTTCTACGATAAAACAGATGAAGATACTTGTGGCGCCATCTTCAGGATTGTTTCTCTACAATAATTTTACAGTCAGTTTTCTCAGATTTTTTTGAAGTTATATGAAGTTATTTACTGTCAGAACGGTTGATTTGATCTTGGGGAATTTTGAATACCCTCTAAATAAGACTGCGTGGTCCATTACAGTTGGTAGATTTGGGTGTAAAATTTTCAGCTAATGGTTAATTTGCTAATGTTTGAGTTAAAAATATTGTGCTTTTTTTTAGGTATAAAATTTATTTGGTATTGTCTTGTCGTAGGTCGTGGTTTTCGGCAAACCAGAAGCAAGGAACTTGTTGACTGAATTAATCTGAATTATGGCGGACAAATTTCTGACAAAAAATATTATCTTATGGATTTTCTGTCATGTTTTTCGAATTTAGCAATCGTGAAATCGATTGTTTCCGGGTCATAAATACCGGCAATAGTATAAAAATAAAAGAAAATGCTTTAGTGAGGGAAAAAAAAAAGATTATGCAGTATTTTTAAAAATCTTAGTATGGTGATATTAGTAACGTATCGAAAGTAATTATTTAATCATGAATCAAATAGTATTCGTCGGAAAATGATATTATAAATACTTAGTTATTCTTTTCGTAGTTTTCCTGATAACAAGGATTATTCCGTTTCTGTTACATGAGAATGATGAATTTCCTGCTAGTTCCTTTTTTTCTCAATAGTTGGCACTTTAATCTGCTGTGGTAACTTCATAATCCAGATAGCAACCTCCGAAAGAGAGTGTACACTTTTTGTCCAGTAGCTTTGTTACTTGTCTATGAACCCTAACGCTGCGAGTTCGAACCTCAAACTTGCACATTGGTAACCCTAATTCTGAACAATCGTATCCTTCGTTCAGCTGCCGTGACTCCATCTACTGGCAATAACCACTCACCATAATGCTTGAAGCGATAACACGTTCGTCAGTCGCCATAACGCCTGGTGCGATAATCACGTTCGTCGCTCTCCATAACTGGCGCGATAAACTCCACCGACTCACTGGAGGGGGAGTATTGTGGTCGTAACTTCATAAGCCAGATAACAACCTCCGGAAAAGAGTCTTTTGTCTAGTGGCTTTGCTACTCGGCTATGAACCCTAACGTTGCGAGTTCGAACCTCAAACTTGCACAAATCGAATGGAATTCAATGTTAAATGAGATACCGTTAGCGTCTATGAGAATGACGAATAAATTCAATTTTCTGGTTATGAAATTATGTTCATTGAACTCTAATACTGCCTAATAGAATATTTTTGATAAAAAAAATATGAAAAATAAATTGAATAAGAATAACAGAAATTGAAGCCAATTATTTATATATTTTATGATCTATGTAAATAAGTTTTCATTATGCAGCAATTACCTGGGTAAATATTAAAAATAGACATGAATGTGATAAATCTATTCATTACTCTCGCTCACATTAATACTAAAGTTTTCCCTGGTAATATAAATAATAATCGATTAATCGTAACATATATATAAATCGGCATAATAAATTTGATGAAAATTTTCAGCAACACAAGAAGAGCACAAAGAATAACATTGCTATGTTTTATGGTAATTTTTCCAAATTTCATCTATAATCAAACTAACACTGAATTTCATCTGGCAACAGAATTTGTAAGAATTTAATTTAAAATTTACTTTGATAGAATATCTATGATAATGGCGCTGGATTTTAATATAATTTTAAAAGCGAACCTGAATCTATTTCTTTTATTTTTATTTTACGGCATGAATATGCAACATATGTATCGGTGAGAACAATTTGATTTAAATTTTAAACTAAAAATTTAATTTAATTGATTTAAATTTTAAAGTTGTCAGACGCAGTGCGCTTTCAAAAGAATGCTAGAGGCTTTAATGGCAGCTGATAGCTACAATGAAAATGAAATGAAATTCTAAATTCAATGATCGAAAATAAAATTAAAAGTAACTAGAAAACAGCTCCATAAATATATTGTTGGATACAGCCGATTATACGAATTTAAAAAGAGAATTAGTTGTTCATAATGAGAATAAGTAGGATTTTGAGAATGTAATTATCTGTTAAAAAAATGACTATGTTGAAAAGGTAATTCTTAAATATAGTGACAAATATGATAGTGAATAAATATAGTGATAGGGAATTCTTAAACATAGTGATAATGACACATCATAAGACGTTAATAATGTATCATTATTGTGTAAATTACCTCAAAAAATGTTACGGAATGGCTTGGTTTTACAAGTCCGCTTTCAAATATATAAATATATAATTATCAACCTTTTCTCTAAAGAACAAGTTCCAATATTTAATCCAATCGACTCAAGAAGGGTGTTTTAATGTTGCCGAAAGTTTCAAGAATAATGAAATGCATCTGTTTGCAGCTAAATTCCATTATTCTTGAAATAATTATTTTTTCAACAACAAGGAAAAGAATATATAACAAAGCTTTAAATCAACAGTCGCGCATGCCTCGTTCACGATTTTAGGGATGAATAGCGGAGAAGTTGAACTTGAAGCTCTTAACCAACAGATCTAACAATGTCGAAAGTAAGATGCTAAACAGATGCAGATATATAAAATGATTACAGAAAAAATAGAACATTAAATTATATAACAATAATGAATGTTTGAAGAGATGGGAAAAAAAAAGCGGAAAAGCGAAAAAAATCCCTTTTTTATAACAGAATTCTCGGTAAAGTTGATCAGAGAATGATAATATGCCTGTCAAAGCAAAGAGTATCATTCATTTCATTTCTCTGAGACGACCACTTTTCGACGATTCTATCTCATTAAGGGGAGAGACGCTGAGGGGTGAGAGCATTTCCGAAATTCTTCGTCATTCTTTGACCTTGATTTTCGTTCTATTAGACACTTTTTTGTTCAATTTTTTTCCACATGTATGTGAATTTCGTGCCATTTCTAACCGCATTATTTTAATTCAATCTGTGAATAATTCAAGTTTATTTTATTGTTAAATGTAAACATCCCTTCCTCATCTTTCCTCTCACTCCTATTTTGAAGAAATAAACCAATCCTAAGGCATGCGCAAAAGCGCGGAGGATTTTAAAATCCGTTGTCAAGCAATAGTAAATTGGAAGAAGACAGGCAGTAGTAAATAACAGATGTACTTTCGATTATTGCCTCGAATTACAAATGCTGGCAAACAGTTCATTCAAAAGAGCTGCAAGAATAGCCAAAGTCACACTTACGTAATGCTCTATGACAGAAATATATAAAACGAAGTTCTTCTTTAGTCTAACTCTGTCGTACTCATGTCGACAGGAAGATTAAATAAAAATTATTTTCATGATTCCTCATTGTCCAAATCAGGTGCTTGACAAATCAATGAAGTAAAAGTTATCTAACATATCCCCATCCCCACATAACACAATGAAAGCTTTTGAATTCATCAAGAAAATAGTTAATTAAAAATCAACGAGTAAAGGTATTTCGATCGTTTTTCCTTAAATTAGATGTAAATCTTAAAATAATGACCTGAATAAAACTAAAAAAAGATAAGATAATTAAAATTTTGAAGCAGTACATTTTGTAATTTAATAAATTTTAACGATTCTGCGCAATTTTTGTCCTTATTTAAGTGTTACAACAGTAGCGCCTTATTAGACGCTACTGTTTGACCTAAATCTACCTACCAAATCTGTCACATGTTTACCTCAGAGATCGGGAATGTAAAACTAGGAGTAGTTTTTTGAATATTTAATTAGAATTTTGATTAATTAAAAGTTAAACGAAATTATGGCATTTTTTCGAGATAACGTTCGAAAGTATTATAGCACAAAAATGATTTTTACATCAAGTTGAAGTTTAAAAAATTATTTATGATATCAATATTTTAATCTGCAAATTAAGTTTTTACCTTTAGTGACTTTTAAAAAAAATATTTTAGCCATATTTTCAACAATTTATTTTGCGACAAATAAAAATAAAATTTAACCTGCACGAACGGCAGGGGAAAAATTACCTTATGTCAACGTGTTGCAATCACGTTGACAAAAGTTCAAATTAAAAAAAAAATAAGTTAACTATTACTGCAAATTAAAGCCATAAAAGTGTAATTTTCCTCACATGCCTGCATGAAATAGAATAAATATGAAATATATTTCCTAAAAAATGAATACGAAAAAAAAATTTCTGTGACGTTTTAAAATAGCTAGATTGTAAAATCAGTACTTCATTTTTATTTAAGGTATACATAGTTTAATATATATAAGATACCCACTCCAAACAGGGCCCAACAGCTAATTTGCAAACCTTTAGTAATGCTAGCAAAGTGGTCTAAATGATATTTAAATAATTATATTTTATGCAGTTTGAATATATTCTGATGTATTACGAACCTACTTTTCTAACATATTGATCTTTTGTATTTGAAGACAGATTGGATTTAATGTACTTGAATTGTAACCTTTTAAAAAAATTAATATTCATACTTGGTATTTTTCACACACAAACACACTTGGAATAGAATTAATACTATTTAGCTAATTTTAATCTAAAATATCATCCGGATTAAAATGAGCATATATTTTTATTTCATGTTTTGTTTTTCTGCCGAATTCTTTTCTGTCACTTTCTATTATTTCATTGATAAATTTCATTCATGATGTTGAAAAATGTGAAATTCGTTCGAGTCAGAAAGGCTCAAGTAGGTCAAGGTAGATTACTGCACAGGCCACTTTCGGTTTCTTAGAAATCGCTCTCGATTTCTCAGTACTTTCGAAATCATTACGAAAAGGATGTCGTTGCTATCGATCTGAAATGTATCAGGTGGTTAACTGATACCACTGGACTCGATATCTTTTTATTTTTGACAACGCTTTGCGATGACTTTTGTCAATTGTTAAGACACCATGTCCTCTAGAGCTTGAGGACGTGCTGATTGTCATTTGTGTGGTCAATATTGTTTTCTTTTTGACCCAATTTCCCCCTCATTGCTAAAATGGTACGTAAATACATCCGTTACACGATAGTGTGTGTTGAAACAGTACTTGACCTAAACTGTAACGAGAATATTTTCTTTGGGATTTCTATATTTCATTATTTAAAAAATATATTTTTTAAGCATATTGTTTAACAATAATACAAAGACAAGTAAGAATTCTGAACGAATATTAAATGTATCACGAATGATAACATAAAAACATAGAAAGAATACAAAAGCTATAGATAAAAGTCACTATTAATATTATAGTAAAAAATAATTTTTCATCATTTAAAAATTAAAAAAAAAATCTTTTTAATGATGTCATTTTTTTATAATTTTTTTTCTATATTTCATTATTTAAAAAATATATTTTTTAAGCATATTGTTTAACAATAATACAAAGACAAGTAAGAATTCTGAACGAATATTAAATGTATCACGAATGATAACATAAAAACATAGAAATGTATCACGAATGATAACATAAAAACATAGAAATGTATCACGAATGATAACATAAAAACATAGAAATGTATCACGAATGATAACATAAAAACATAGAAATGTATCACGAATGATAACATAAAAACATAGAAAGAATACAAAAGCTATAGATAAAAGTCACTATTAATATTATAGTAAAAAATAATTTTTCATCATTTAAAAATTTAAAAAAAAAAATCTTTTTAATGATGTCATTTTTTTTATAATTTTTTTTCTATATTTCATTATTTAAAAAATATATTTTTTAAGCATATTGTTTAACAATAAAACAAAGACAAGTAAGAATTCTGAACGAATATTAAATGTATCACGAATGATAACATAAAAACATAGAAATGTATCACGAATGATAACATAAAAACATAGAAATGTATCACGAATGATAACATAAAAACATAGAAATGTATCACGAATGATAACATAAAAACATAGAAAGAATACAAAAGCTATAGATAAAAGTCACTATTAATATTATAGTAAAAAATAATTTTTCATGATTTAAAAATTAAAAAAAAACATTTTAATGATACCATTTTTTACTTATAATTTCTTTCTATATTTCAACTTTTTAAAAAAAATATTTTAAGCATATTGTTCAGTAAGAATACAAATATACGTAAGGCTCCTGAACGCATATTAAGTGTATCACCAATGATAATAGAAAAACACAGAAAGAAGGCTAAAGCTATTGATAAAAATCGCAAACAGTATTATAGTACAAAAATAATTATTATATCATCTAAAAATTAAAGAAATATCTTTTGCCTTATAAACTTTTTTTATATTTCATAATTAAAAAAAAAACACATTTTCAGCACTTTTTTCAATAAGAATACAAAATACGTAAGAATTCCGAACAATACGTAATACGTAGCAATTCCGATGGCAAATAAACGTAAGAATTCCGGAGGCAAATATATAATATAATATAATAAATATAGCGACGTAAGGCTTCTGAAATAGTATGAATTATTTATCTACCAAAATGTGAAACTTAAAAATATTTTGCTGAAAAATCTATTAAGAGCATATTACAAAAATATTAAAATTTAGTGACTATTAATCCTGTAGAATCACCTGGTAGCCAAAATTGGCTAGTATTTTATAAACTGCAAACGTATCGTTCATTGATTTATGTATTTTGTTTTATCTTAATCTAACTTTACCTTGGAGACGACTTTTTAGAAAATGTGTCAGGACTATGTTTCAACGCTTCTGCAATTTTCTGAAGAAATGCTTATCTGTGTTTTCTGCATCTTATTTGCATCTGTAAATTTTTCCGAAATCAAATCAGGGGAACTGTTGTAGTGGTAAACTTATAAAGCATCTATTTAAATCAATGAGAGAAGGAATATTCACAATATATAAAATATATCACATTAAAGAATAAAAGGCCTACATGATTCATATAGGAAACATAATTATTAGAAATCGAGTCTCAAACCCAAGGTCTTCTGCCTAAAACCTGACCGCTAATTACTGCGTCATCCTCTCACGGTGCTAATCCCATCCTATCTTTGAGTTTATTAATTAGAGTTCTCTAATTTACAAGAGTAAATTAGAGAAAACTATTTCTCAAAAAAAAAAAAAAAAACCTTCGTGATTCTAAGTACAAATGAAACTTAATTCTACTGAATCATCCATTAGTCACAAAGGAATGAAGCTTCTAATGATTGTTTCCTAGAAATTTGTAACTTGATTTTTCTGTTTCCTATTATGAGATGAAATAAGTAACAAATGATTTTCTTATTTTTTTAAAATATCACCCGAATTGAGTTTTTCTGAGAACAATTTTCATTGCAATTATCTTTTCTATCAGGAATCTGTCCCATCCTACTTTTCTAAGTGATAATTTCAATACCACGAATCTAAGATTTAAGTGGGGGAAAAAAGCCACAGCATGATTTTTCAGGCAATTTATTCTGCAAGAAAATAATCTTTTGTTGATATCATCAAACAAACGGACATGTTTAGAAGATTCATAGCAGCATTTTTTTCACTGATATTTTATGAAATATGAAAGTAACACATAATGCTAATATGCAGTTCATTATTTTTGACATTCTAAATATGACCTAACCCACTATACATAGGATGGCTACAGTCGTCAAATTTTTTGGGAACAATAGGAAATGACGTCTATAGCCGTTCATTAAGATTTCGTTAATAACCAGAATAGAGCTACGTCACGACATATTAATTCATTCGGCTTGAACTGAATAATCCAACTGCCACGACAGCACAGTCAGACACTAATGTAAACGCAAAATAGCCTCCATTATGGCACAGCTCATGTATCCATCCTTCATGAAGGAGGTACGATTCGACATCGGTATTAAAGCAACTCAGTCCCATAACATTTTTCTCTCACAGGGGAAGAGAGAACCTGCTTACTTATATGACAACTTCTTATCTTCAAATCTGAGATGTCCTGAGTGTGATTGATTTAGTTAATAAAATTATTATTAGAGCATATTTAATACATTTTCTAAATAATGTGGATCAGCGATTTATTGTTAGCCTAATTATATTGAGTGTATTAGGGGATCTATGTGTTGCAATCAGTTTTCAATTGGAAATATAAAATATGAGATATCTATTTCTGGTAAAAAGGTATCTGCATTGGCAAGACAATAGTAATCTCTCTACTACTTCGGCTTTCCCAATGCTTGAAATTCCTATACATGTGCGAGGACCCAATATAAAATGTACGAAAGCCTTTACAGGTAAGCTTGTCATACAAATCTAAATACTGAAAATCAAAGGAGCGTTTTGAGCATGCGGAGTGAACGTACAGGAGAAAAGAATGCAGAATATTTTGATGAAGGCGCTATTTTTAATTTTCACTATATATTAAGTTACTTTTTGCGAATATTGACTTATAATTTTTCACTTAATTCACACAATAATGTGGTAGATTTAAAATAAATAGTATTTACGCTTTGTACGTACAGGGGAAAAGAATGCAGAATATTTCGATGAAGGCGCTATTTTTAATTTTCACTATATATTAAGTTACTTTTTGCGAATATTGACTTATAATTTTTCACTTAATTCACACAATAATGTGGTAGATTTAAAATAAATAGTATTTACGCTTTGTACGTACAGGGGAAAAGAATGCAGAATATTTCGATGAAGGCGCTATTTTTAATTTTCACTATATATTAAGTTACTTTTTGCAAATATTGACTTATAATTTTTCACTTAATTCACGCAATAATGTGGTAGATTTAAAATAAATAGTATTTACGCTTTGTACGTACAGGAGAAAAGAATGCAGAATATTTCGATGAAGGCGCTATTTTTAATTTTCACTATATATTAAGTTACTTTTTGCGAATATTGACTTATAATTTTTCACTTAATTCACGCAATAATGTGGTAGATTTAAAATAAATAGTATTTACGCTTTGTACGTACAGGAGAAAAGAATGCAGAATATTTCGATGAAGGCGCTATTTTTAATTTT
The DNA here is from genome assembly GCF_947563725.1 of Argiope bruennichi. NCBI lineage: Eukaryota > Metazoa > Arthropoda > Arachnida > Araneae > Araneidae > Argiope > Argiope bruennichi. The sequence goes on from NC_079156.1 coordinate 116,343,871, forward strand.
CACTATATATTAAGTTACTTTTTGCAAATATTGACTTATAATTTTTCACTTAATTCACGCAATAATGTGGTAGATTTAAAATAAATAGTATTTACGCTTTGTACGTACAGGAGAAAAGAATGCAGAATATTTCGATGAAGGCGCTATTTTTAATTTTCACTATATATTAAGTTACTTTTTGCGAATATTGACTTATAATTTTTCACTTAATTCACACAATAATGTGGTAGATTTAAAATAAATAGTATTTACGCTTTGTACGTACAGGGGAAAAGAATGCAGAATATTTCGATGAAGGCGCTATTTTTAATTTTCACTATATATTAAGTTACTTTTTGCAAATATTGACTTATAATTTTTCACTTAATTCACGCAATAATGTGGTAGATTTAAAATAAATAGTATTTACGCTTTGTACGTACAGGAGAAAAGAATGCAGAATATTTCGATGAAGGCGCTATTTTTAATTTTCACTATATATTAAGTTACTTTTTGCGAATATTGACATAATTTTTCACTTAATTCACACATTAATGTGGTAGATTTAAAATAAATAGTATTTACGCTTTGTACGTACAGGAGAAAAGAATGCAGAATATTTCGATGAAGGCGCTATTTTTAATTTTCACTATATATTAAGTTACTTTTTGCGAATATTGACTTATAATTTTTCACTTAATTCACGCAATAATGTGGTAGATTTAAAATAAATAGTATTTACGCTTTGTACGTACAGGAGAAAAGAATGCAGAATATTTCGATGAAGGCGCTATTTTTAATTTTCACTATATATTAAGTTACTTTTTGCGAATATTGACTTATAATTTTTCACTTAATTCACACAATAATGTGGTAGATTTAAAATAAATAGTATTTACGCTTTGTACGTACAGGGGAAAAGAATGCAGAATATTTCGATGAAGGCGCTATTTTTAATTTTCACTATATATTAAGTTACTTTTTGCAAATATTGACTTATAATTTTTCACTTAATTCACGCAATAATGTGGTAGATTTAAAATAAATAGTATTTACGCTTTGTACGTATAGGAGAAAAGAATGCAGAATATTTCGATGAAGGCGCTATTTTTAATTTTCACTATATATTAAGTTACTTTTTGCGAATATTGACTTATAATTTTTCACTTAATTCACACAATAATGTGGTAGATTTAAAATAAATAGTATTTACGCTTTGTACGTACAGGGGAAAAGAATGCAGAATATTTCGATGAAGGCGCTATTTTTAATTTTCACTATATATTAAGTTACTTTTTGCGAATATTGACTTATAATTTTTCACTTAATTCACGCAATAATGTGGTAGATTTAAAATAAATAGTATTTACGCTTTGTACGTACAGGAGAAAAGAATGCAGAATATTTCGATGAAGGCGCTATTTTTAATTTTCACTATATATTAAGTTACTTTTTGCGAATATTGACTTATAATTTTTCACTTAATTCACGCAATAATGTGGTAGATTTAAAATAAATAGTATTTACGCTTTGTACGTACAGGAGAAAAGAATGCAGAATATTTCGATGAAGGCGCTATTTTTAATTTTCACTATATATTAAGTTACTTTTTGCGAATATTGACTTATAATCTTTCACTTAATTCACACAATAATGTGGTAGATTTAAAATAAATAGTATTTACGCTTTCAAATGAAGGAATTCATTTGAAATTGATTTCAGTTTGACCTGCTCAGAGGAAAGAAACCATTCTTTTGTATACTAAGAAAAGGCATTGCAAAGACTATTCTGTGTCTTTGCTAATAATAAAGATGTGTGTGTGCGTGCGTGCGTGCTAGCGCTCTATGGCCAGACCTTTGACCTAGTGTTTTCAAACTTAGTAAATATATATTTTGGAAGGGGAAAATGTGCATTTTGTAATGATTTTTTTTGTGAAATTTTAATTAAAATTTTTATTAATTGAAAATTAAGCATAATCTTCACATTTGCAAGCGATAACTTCCGAATATCATATTGCCCCAAAATAAATTTTATACTGTTTTAAAATTTAAAAAAATGTCTTTGTAACGATATTTCAATATTTAGCGATTTTATATCTGCCTAATTTGTATAGTTTACAAAACAATATTAAAAAAAAAACGAATTTACTATGCAACAAAATTTAGAAAATATATGAACAATGCGTATGCGTTTTAAATAACCTTTTGATGGTCGTGGAACTGGTCTCCATTAGAAAAGTTAATATTCTAAATGAATGGAGCTTAAGAATAATAACTAAAATAACACAGTTTTAATGTCAGGAAATTTGATGAAATGATTTAATTAAATATATTATAATAAATTCCTCCATCGAACTAGGTGGTCAGCAAAGAAGTCTAGTATTTTAAGAAATGTAATTATTGCTCAGAAAAAAAAATTAAATCTTCCTTCGATTTAAAGTCTTCGGAAATTTTGTAATATCGAAAAATTTCGTAATGTCGATTTGAAGTTAAGATGAAGCAAATGACGTTTCCTTATTTCCGAAAAGTGAGACATGTGCCGGAAACCTAAAGGCTTCGGCTTGTTGCCGATAGCAAAGACAGGAGCGTTCTGCCTCATATTTTATTTTAAAATTGCCAATATGAGCTGTTTTGTGTTTATTTAAGTCTTGCAGTCAAATAAAGAAAGCTGTCTTTGAGTTTTGCCGCTTTTTACTTTGACTGAATTGGAGCAAAATGTGATGCAGATTTGTGTATCAAGAACTCAAACCAACTGTGGTTGTGTTCTTTGTTTGCGTTTTCGAGTTATCAGGCATCTACGGATAGACTAACAAATGTCCGGACAGACTAACAAATACATAAAAAGGTGTTTTAAACACTTTAATGCTTGCGCTCAGAGAGGCATGGACGTTATATTTTATGTTAATACTGGAGTAGAAATTATTTATAATATACTTTAAATAAAAAAAGTGAAAATTTCGTTACCTATGATTAAATAATATTATAATTAGATATTGCAAATTAAATTTTCACCTTTAATACTTGGCGAGTTTGGCGACAAGTTGGTTCGCCGGGATTAATGGTTGCTAAAAATTTCAATTGTTTCACCGGCAAAATATTCTTAGACTTCAAATTTTTAGACTTCACTTAACTGAAATTATTTTAAAAAAGACTTGCACCATTCTTTTTATCGTATTTTATATTTCCCTAATTTTCTATCTACATCCTAATACAACCAATATATCAAAGGAAAGAGCAGCAGTATTTAGAAATAGGCCTATTTTAAAGAATTTTCACTACTGTATGATTCAAAAGTTAAATTTTAATTTTAAGTGCAAGGCAATATCAAAGCAATTATTAAAAGCCTACTTTATACTGAACATGGAAAAGTTAACCGAATTTTCATACCTTGTTCCAACAGCGGAATAAAGCAAGGCCGAAATATTAGCAGCAACAATGTCAAGTTTCACTTGTTAACAATGTGAAATATTTAAGTTTCACTTGAGCAATGAAATATATCGTTTAAAAAGTTTTATTAAAACTAATTAAAAGTAGATTAAGTTGTATGGTAAAAAAAAATTTAGTGTAATAAGAAAGAAATTTTTGCATTTTAATATACTGTAGAAATCATTTTGTATTGTACTATTTTCAGAAGTTACCTTGGGAAAACGGCTACATTTCGCTTAATTTTTAACTAATTGAAATTCTAATTAAAATTTCAAAAATAAATTGCTCCGATCTGCATTCCCCCTGCACTATAACTCTATATGTGCCAAGTTTAGTAACTCTAAATTAAAAAAAGTCTGTATACTATCCTAAACGCCATTATTCTTATATTATTTAATATATTATTATAATTAAAATTAATTATAATAATGATAATTTATTATATTATTTAATGCAAATTTTTCTAAATAATGAAGTGAACTAATTAAAATTCCATTTAAAATTTACCCTCATCTTTAGAAAAAAAATTCAGTAAACTTTTGATTACCTTTGATTATTTAACCCAATATTTCACAAAAATCACTAAAAAGGAGATGTTGTTTCTGCATTGGGAAAAAAAAAAACCTTTTTTATAAAAAAAAAAAGTAGTTTAGTTATATTAACGTTCTGTTGTACAGCAACACTAAGAACTATTTTGGGATGGACCTCGTAATTTTGAACCGCCGTCAGATGACGAGGACGACACCTAAGTTGGCCCCCTCTCTCCACACCACACCTGCAGGAGGACGTTTGGCCTGACGAATTTAACGTGCAACAGACCCCCTTACACGGTGGGTCTTCGACAGAATCGGGTCTCGAACCTAAAACCTAACGGTTCACGAGCCGAGACCTTACCACCAAGCCACGAGACCTTGTGAAAACAAAAGTAAACTTATTGATTATAAATACGAAATTTTACTATCAATCGCGACTGTGTTTAAAAAAACTCTTACAGCATATAAAAAAATTTCCTACTGCATATAAAAAAAATTGTAAATAAGGAAGCAAAGCAATTAAAATTCCACTTAAAATTTACCCTCATTTTTTGGAAAAAAATGGAGTAAACTTTTAATTACTTTTAATTATTTATCTCCAAAATATTTCAGCATCAAAAAACAGTTTTTTTAAAAAGTCAACTTATAGTTTTTAAATACGAAATTTTACTGATAATCGCGACTGTGTTTAAAAATCTCCTACTGCGTATAAAAAATTTACAAAAACAATTTTGTGTCCATTTCTTTTTTTTTTTTTTCGATCAGTTTGAGTATTGATTATCCACGTTTGTTGCATTATATAATTCCATGGATAATTTGGATTTACAGCACAGCAGACACCAATTTACAACTAAGTTATAGCTATCCATCTTATTAATAGCCCGGAAAAATTAAAGCAGTCCACAGACGATAATTACCATTGAAAAATATAAAATACATAACTAGTTCTACTAACCTAATTTTGCAGGTATAAACAATAAAATAAAAAGTGTAGTTAAAGATCAAATGTGCACGTGAACTGGGAGCGCAAGTCTGAGGTTCATCCAACCGTCCAAGACAACCGCAAAAAATGTTTATATAATTCCAGCGGGAAACCGAAAATATTGTTTATCGCCATCTGGAAACAAAGTAGACCTTGAAAAGGTAGCGTGGAGGTTAAATGTCAGCTCCGTTGATTATACGGTCGCCAGGTAATGTTGATGTCAGTGGTTCGTCTTTAGTGACGTCACGGCGGGCTTTTCCGGTGCCTTATCGAAACCGGAATGCTGCGGAGGGCAGGATGTGTTTAGTTCTCGCAATTCGGCTTCGCTAGGCGCTGGTAAGTACTACGTTTTCTCTTCACCTGTTGTAGAAAATATACATTGTATGAATTTTATCCTTGTTGAAATTCTTAAAAATTTAAATAGGGATTCATAAAGTTTGATCGCAAAATGCAAGAATGCATGCAAGCAATTATTTATGAATTGAAGCAGTGAATTATCGCCAGGAATCATATCACTCGAAATTCACCTTGAACTTCCGTTATTTTACGTAGCACCTGCCGGTGCATTGCCTTCCAGTTCTAAATAAACTTTGAAATTTCTAAGAAGGCATAAAGTGTTAGAAATTGATTGTTCGGAAAATACTTATTTATGAATTCCAGTATTAATCATTAACTTTTCTTTGGGATACAAAAGATAATTAGTTGCTTATATTGCGCTATAGGTTGCATTCGCTGGTTAATTCTTTAGAAAATATTATTTTTTTGTTGATTAGCAACAACAAATTTTTTTTTACCGTCTTAGTGAAGATTTTTCTATATTGTTTGATAAAAGAAATGTATTATAGGTGCTTGAATCCTAAAAACCCAATATGCACCACAATGGCTGTATTAAGGAAGACAATAGAGTATTAAATGTTAGTGACAATTAACTGAACTTTCTGAAATCTCTTAGTATTGTATAACAGCATAAATTAGAAAAAATTGTTACAGTATAATTTATATTTAAAGCTATCTTTTTGCTGCAATTGAATTTAGAAAAATCCTAATTTGAATTGTCTTAAATATTTCATTTAGATTTCATGTTTATAAAATTAGACTGCCTCATTCCTTTGGGGTTTTTTAAAATTTTCTTTATTAGACATCTTTTTTTTTTGAGTAAATATAAAATTTGATGAAATAAGGCTTTTCTATAGTATGAGAACTTTAATTATAATATAGCAATTCAGTTTTAACATTTGGGGTTGAATTTCTGTGTCAATATTCTATCATTTTTATGATTAGTTAAAAACCATTGTTTTTTCGACGAATTTTTAAATTCTAACTAATTATATTAATATTAAATATTATCAGATATTATTTTATGCATTTAATTTTTTTTTAATTTTATGCATTTTTGAATTAACAAAATGTAGTTTAGTAATATAATATTAATTTCAACCGTTTATTTTTGAATTTTTTTTCATATTTTTTCTATTTCTTTTTCATCAGCATGAATTAATATATTCTTATAATGAAGCGTACTTGAAGAAAATTGTGCAAATATTTTGTTTTTCAATAAAATATTTAAATTAAAAGAATCATATAATTTTGTCTAATGCGTGTTATAAATTGTCATTTATATTTGCACTATATTAACAATGCAGTTTATTAGGGTATCATTAAATACCATTTAAAAAAAATACATATTACAGTTTACATTATAGAGAACTTTCTGGTTTTACTTCGAGTTCAATGCAAAATTCTGGTTTTACTTTGAGTTCAATGCAAAACTTCATTTATTTCTTACAGCAATATTCTCTTCTTTTATAACTACACAGTTTGGGGCAGTTGATCTTTTCAAGAATTTTATCAAAAATGTTTGAGTGACAAATATTTAAATGCTTTTAATTATTATTATTATTTATTTGAAGTATTATTATTTTTATAGGCTTTTTTCATTTTTAAATTCACCCCAGGAAGGCGCGATCATGTAGATGAGAAGCGGTTGTAGAAGTCAATTGTATATTGATAATGACGTGATTGTTCTGGTCTCACTTCCGATGACAAGACATTTCTTGCAAGAGGGAAGGTTGGACAGACTAGTGTGGTCATATTGTAGCTAATATCCGTGTTATCGAGATGACAATAAACGATTGAAGTTATAAATGAGTGAAATGAAATTATTCAAGTGTAAAATCAAACTAAATTTTATAGAAAATAGAACTGATTTTGCCGGCGTCCTGGCATAGGGGTAGAAAGTCTTCCCCGTGATCTGGGGGTCCTGGGTTCGAGTCCCTGTTCGGGCATGTTTGTTCATCTGTTCTATGTGTGAATATGCCCCCCCCCCTGTAAAATGGGGCTGTGCAAGCGAATGTGATGCATGAGTAGCTAAGACGTACTCTTGGCCCTAGTTGGCACTACTAAAAAAGAAGAGACGCACCCGCGGCTTAAAATCGCCGATTTCGTGAGCGGGAATGTCCATATCAAGTGCCATTAGAAACAACAACATAACTCACTTTGAAAAGAAATTAAGAAGGCTTCAATCTTATTTCCTCTTTCAGTAATAATAATGAAAATAAAAAAAATTGATTAAATTTCTTAAGGCGTTTTTACAGCGAACATGTCCGATTTCTTCAGTATATTTCATACAATTTGTTTAGATTTATGCACCAGTTTGAGGCCACACAAGATCTTTAGTTTTATGCAATTATCTGATGATAAAACTATACTTGTACCGACATCCCCAGTTCCAAATTTCTAATTCAAGCCAACATTAAAATCAATTGTCTATGTGAAATATTTGACACAATCGCATCTCAAACGCATGATCCACCGATCTTTCCAGATGTTCAGTCTTTTCAAAAAATTTAAAACTTTAATATGAGTATGGAGTTGTATATGATATAAAAATATTTATAAAACTTTCATTTTATTAATTTTGAAAAAAAAATTATTTTACTATTTATGACAACTGTCTTTGGCTGGCTGAGAAATAATAAGATTAGTTTTATCTGCATGGCTTCGACAAAAAACAGATTTAAAGCTGGCCTTCTTATACTAAGGCTTTGACCTCGGATAATCAGGATTGCATGAAGTTTGGAGTAGCAAAACATTAAACACTTTTTTATACACGATTTTCTTGTATTAGCAGACAAAAAAGTTACCGCATTTGTTCGGAAATTTTCGAAAACTTATCTATGTATTCTCTTCGAAGCGTTCTTGTATATTCTCCAATAAAGCTCCCGTCTCCTCTCCCTTCCATAAAACTGCAAACTTTGTGTCAAACCTCAAATCAGACGAAAAATAGTTAAGAAATATGCATCTTCCGCATAACTCTAGTATTCTTAAAGAATCTATCGCGAAAAAATGCATTTTGAACGCCTTTTTGTCAATCGATTGAAATTCCAATTTGACACAAAACTACATTAATTGCCTTCACAAGATAATATACCGAATTTCATTGATGCAAATGAATTCGAATAAATGAATGCAAATTATTGTATGCAAATGAATCCGAAAATGGACTGACAAATGGGCAACCATTAGATAGATTCAATTCGAAAGTTGAAAAATATATATATTTTAGATGCGAAATCTGTGTATCAAATATTATCTACACAGCTCCTAGCGTTTTGCAGTCATAGAATTCGTTGTACTCTAGCCAGCTAGATAGACTTCATCTGAATCGATTTCATTCAAAATTTGAATGCAATTTGAAAATTCGGTTGCAATTCCAAATACCAAATTTCAGCCAACCAGCGAAAAACTCTGAGTTATCGTGTCCATAGATAAATTGACAAATAGACAGATATAATGCCAAAAATGTGTTTTTCAGACACGGTGACATCTCAATCATAAGTTAGTCAAAATCTTGAGCTCTTTTCTACAATTATCATATTTTGTCTATTCTTTGTATACGATACAGTAAAAGAGGAATATAAACTTAAATGTGAAAATTAAAATTTACTATCGCATTATCGACATTCTATTGCTTGTAAACGAATTTTATACAGGTGAGATCCACTGGAGCATGTTGTAACCACAATTAGGAAAAATAGAATCTTATTGCCGATTAAAACAACTGCAATTCATGACTTACGACTGTGATTTATATTTTCTATCTAATTAGATTCTTCTTTCTCGACTATCTCTTGATTATATTCGAGGAGGAGTAATCCATTCGAATAATAATTTCGAATAATTAGCATTTGAGTTTATTGACTTGACTTGATTGACAAAATACAGACTTGTCTATTCATCTGTTCAGCGAGCAAGACATTTGGTGTTCACTCTTTAAATATCTTTGGCATTGAGTAAATTTTGCGCTTTCCTTTGACTGATATTGATCATGTACTCGAAATTATTCAAATTAAAACTCAAAAATCGTCTAAATTTCAGAATATTATTTTCAAAAATTCTTTTGTCAAGGCCTTCAAATTTGACTGTAAATTAGTGTGGTTTAGATATTTTTTTGAAACTATTTATTCAAGTCAACAGTAGAAGCTAATTTGTGTCTAAGCATTTAAATTGCTTTAAAATAATAAAGCAAAATATTCGTAATTCACTTAATTTAAAATTATTTTTAATTTAAATTTTTATCTGCTATATATAGAAAACAATTCCTCTGGAAAATGTCCTGCAACTAAATGCTTTGTTATTTAAATTTCTTACTTAAAACTACTTACACTAGTGTAGAGACTGAGTCAAAATACATGAAAAATGAATGTCTGGTTTGGGAAATTAATGAGGGGGAACTCTCAGAATTTGCATTGCCTAAGGGCCCCTACTAAGCTTAATCCGGCTCTGGTTCGAAATTATAATATTCTTTATAATTCCTTAGCAAAATATAAATAAGGCTTAAACTCTGGTTAGTCATATATAAGTTAATCCTAAAGTTAAATGGCTTCTATAGAAATAAATTGCAATTTCCAGTTGTAAAATGTTTGCTATCTATTACTGTTTAGTTTTAGAAAGAAGTTCGTAGAAGAAGAATAAAACAGATAATTACGCAATTTTTGGTAGGCACAATTTTATTTCAAAATGCAGAAAATGAGATTTATTTTTATTTATAAAATCTAGGTTGCAACTTTTTAAAATTCAGAATAAGTATCAACGTGCATCAAAATTTCAAGACAAGTGCCGGCTAGAAGAAATGAAATGAAATATGTAATTTGATGAGCTTTGCTATTAAGACGTACAATAAGAAAAAATGAAAATTTTTTGAATGGTTATATCAATTCGATTCTTATCTTAATAAAGTAAAATATTTTTAATGAAGAAGGAAATTAATAAAGTGTAGAAATAACAATAATTAAACACAGCAGAGTTCAAGAGCTAGAAAACAGTGGATTTATTTGATTTGAAGAGCATAAGTTCTAACGCATACAATTCTATTTCTACTACTATATGAAGTTTAATGCTATGAGAAGGAATAAGAAATTATTTTCAACAATTAATGTGTTAACAACAAGTCCGTAAACTTAAGATACAGGATATACATTTTATTGATTGAACCTATTGCTCTCATTTCTGCTACTTGTCTAAGGGGCCCCTTTCATTAGAATGTTATTTATCTTGCGTTTGGTTCTGTGACGTAACTAAGTGTCGCAAATATAAGTATACAGCTTTAACTGGACATCAACAGCAGATGGTGCTGCATATAAAAAATTGATTGATTTTTAATTTAAAATATGCGGATTATAACAAGAGAAAGTATTGCGCTTGTTAAAAATTTCAGTGAAATTTGATTTTCCATCTTTTATGCCCTATTATATGGTTTGGCACACCATAGTTATCTAAGTGGGATAATCTCGGTTTCATATAAAACCATCGGCCCCTTTTGAGGTCATCAATAAAGTTGGAACTTCTTCATGGGTTCAAACAGATGAAATATGAAGATGCAATGTCCAGGCTGCATCGTGGTTGCTTCGAAGGTTCTCAAACAAATCTTTTCAGTTTTTGCACGAACGGAGTAAAACTGCACAAATTGTTGAAAAGTTTTCGAATGGGGTGTTTTAGACCACTCGCCTTACAGCCAGCCGGGACTCGAATTCTCATATTTTCATTTGTTTGGATCCATGAAGAAATTCCTCTGCTTTCAGTAGTTTGATTCCGGTGACGACTTCAAATGGGCCGATGGTGTTCTAGGAGACTGGAATTTTCAAACTGGCTCGGCACTGGACCAAATGCCTCAATGTGAATGGCTTATATCGAAAAGTAATAAATTGGTAATATTGTTATTCATTGTACTTTTTATAAGAGTGTACAAAATTATGTTCATTAATTATTAGTACTCTTTATTATATTCGCCGTTGTACCCTTAATCTCCTTATACTTTCTAGATACGTTGTTCGGAATAAAAAAAACTAATATAAAGAACTCTTAGGAATTAGCTCGCAATGCGCTCGAAATGAAACATGGTAATAGAAATCTCGTATTTGATTATAACACCAAATTGTAAATTTCTATCAAATTTTGGATGACAAACACATTTTTAAAGTTTTTGCCATTTGATATGGATCAAATCCCCTCCTGCTGGTGTGGTGTAGAAATTTGGATATGAGAGGGACAGCTCAGGTGGTGTCCTCGTCATCTGACCGGGAATCAAAATTACTAGGTCTGTCCCAAATTAGCCCTAGGACTGCATTAAAACTGGACCTTAATACAACTAAACTTGCCATTTGATATATATAAAGATGTTCATCTCAAATTTGCGTCTAATATACAGAATACTATGCAAAAAAAAAAAAAGTGTGTTTTGAAAATTATATGCTGTCATAATATGAATATTATTGCATTTTAAATAATGATGATGCACTTCGCGTAAATGCAAAATAATACGAAATAGCTTTAGTATGGAGCTCTATAGTATGATTAAAGAACTAAATATAATGCAATTTTGTGATATTTAATATGTAAATATAGTTAGTTACCTACTTGATAGTGAATAAGTATCTTCTATGGCACGCAAATTTGGAATTTTCTTTTCAAATATAAAGGAAAGGTTTGAGGGCGCACGAAAAAAACTAAATAATGGGAATTGCCATGACAGCATTGGAAGGAATTAAGCCTGAACCCAAAGGGGCATCACCGACTATGGTACAACCCTTCATGTAGGAGGCCCCTCGCGTCAGAGGTAAAGGGTAACTGTCTCCACAATATTTTTACACCCACCAGGCTTGCGAGAACCAACTACCATTCCGGAAGCTTTTTATCCACATGTCTGAGATCTCTCTCTCCACCTCCAATGAGAAAGGCTGTCTAGATTCAACTACTACTCATATTTTTACTTCTAACTACAAAATTAAATTTTTAATTTCAAGATTAAATGGGTGTAGCGAATTCTTAAGTACTCCTTGAGCTACAACCTCATAAATTTATTAGATAAAACCATTTTAACTATGAAATCTTGTCATATTTTTTTTATACTGGAACAAATCAAATCTGTTATTTCGCATGACAAAAATATTTACTCACTTAAAAAAAATATGTCCGTATTCTAAATTTTAATGTCATAACATTATTACATTCAGTTTTTCTTATAGAGATGCTTTTTAACATAGGAAATTATATATATATAATTACATTATTTATGCAATCCGTAAATACAGAAAAATTCTTCAATCTCTAACTCAGAAATATTCTTCTATTTTTTCACTGAGGAAAAACTTCGGACAAAATCCATGATATATTTTGATTTTAATTTCTATTCCTATTCTTTCATTAAAATGAGGGAAAAAAACAAAAGCAGCTTCCAGAAAATTACCACTTTTAACGAAGTATAAAAGATCTTTCAATCAAATATAAAATAGCAGTCATCAAATTACTACATTCAGCTTTTCTCTTTCCAATAGGAATTCGACTCTACCGTAATTTAATAATAAAAAACATGCATAATTTCCTATTATGTAATCTGTAAATAAAGAAAAATTCTTGAACACCGAATATTCTTACATTTTCCACCACGAAAAAAAATTGGGACAAAAGCCAATATTTGTTTCGTTTTTAATCACCTTATGTTCTATTCTTTCGTTAAACAAAAAAAAAAAAAAAAAAAAAAAAAAAGCTTCTAGAAAATTACCACTTGTAACGAAGTATAAAAGACCTTTCAGTTAAAAATAAAATGGCAGTCATCAAATTACTACATTTTTTTCTTTTTTTTTCCAATAAGACTACTTTAACGTAAAAATATAAAGACTAAAAAAAGAAAATTATCCCTTCAAAAAACATCCGACAGCTACTTATTTACGAAAAAAAAAAGGGGGGGAGAGAAAAATAAAAATAAAAATTTAAAAATACTCAAGGTATTTTCCCCAGAATCGCTCCCCTTTGAACTTAAACGATAGAATCTTGTGCACGGGGAATTCCCAGTCTCTTAGTAGTTTTACTTTTTCGAAAGCGAGAACGTCTTGAGTCTTCTGTATGACTAACAGCGGGATTAACCGCGATTTGAAGATAACATTTTTTTGGAAACCCGTTTTCCTTTCATTCGGTATCGGCGACCTTGCGGCGCGTTCCGTCACTCAGATTCGTGTCTTTGTAGACACTTCTGTGTATTTCCCGCCCCCCTGAATGTCACAATCACATTGTCACTCTCGTCACTGCTTCCTCGTAACCACTTTCGGTTCCCTTTCGTACCGAAACGGCAGATAACATTCTTGCTTTTGAGGCGGTGAAATGTGATACGCACTGGTCAGTAATGATTTACGAATTGAAAAAGTTGAATTGTTGCCAATATTGCGCGCTTGGTTAAGCTTTGTCAAAAGGTAAGTTGCGAATATGTTTTATGAAACTCTTATTGTGTGATTATATTTTTATAAACAAACAATGGGTTTTATTTTTTAAATATACATTATGAAGGTATTTTCTAATTTGATAAATTATTTTTGATACTCGGTCAATCTGGAAAATTACTTGTATGGATATATAATGTTCGAAGAAACGGTTGCCAATATATTAATAAGTTTGTGTTCTGTGAACAGGTAGGATATGCTAAAGTTTTTTCGATTCTTCGTTGTATAGTATTGATTCCAAATTTATAAGCAATAAATTTTATTAAAAAATATTTCTAATTTTTGAGCTACTGTGATAAATATTGGTCAGTAATGATTTACGAATTGAAAAAGTTGAATTGTTGCCAATATTGCACGCTTGGTTGAGCCTCTGTGAAAAGATAAGTTACGAATATCTTTTATAAATCCTTACTGTGTGACGATATTTTTATAAACAGACAATGGGTCTTATTTTTTTTAAACATACATTTTGAAATTTGATAAAAAATCATGGCAGAGTTTAGGAAAGAAATATTTAAATATAAATTTTTCTACCTTTTTGATTGTTTTTAATGCACAGCCAATCTATGAAGTTCCCTGTCTGAATATATAATGTTCGAAGAAACAGTTGCAAATATTCTAATGTATGGTCTGCGAAAAGGTAGGATATGCTAATAATGTTTCAATTCTTTATTATACAGTATTGATTCACATTTAAGCAATAAATTTTATTTAAAAAATCGATTTTAAATTTGAGTTTAATTTATTACGAGTTTAATTTTCGATTTTTTAGTGTTATTTGAATTTTATTATTTATTTTATTTATTTATTAAGAGTTTCATTATTTATTTCATTTAGTGAGTAACATTAAGCATCAATCTGTGATGCTAAATATATGACCTATATTAATTAAAGAAATATTGCAAATATTTCCAGATGAATCTATTTATTAGAGATTAGCATGCAATGCTGGCTGTATGAATTATATTATTTGAAGAAATATTGAAAATATTTAAATAACATTTCATTTAGTGGAAATATAGATTAGGATTGTTTTTTTTTTAAATTATCGAATTTTTTTCTGACGTTTTATGAATTAAAAAAAATGGAGATATTTATTTTATTAAAATCGTAACAGAATTAAAGAAATATTTATTTTTATAATGTTGTACTTTCAGGATTTTCTTAATACAAAATTAATTTAATGTTCTCTAAGAGAGTATAAAATGTTTTTCAAAAATAGTTGCAATATTTTAATAACTATTTTAACTGAAAAAAAATTTCTGGATGAACTAGATATCTAGATTAAAAACACCTTCTAAATGCTTTCTTGGTGTTTATGTTCTGACCAATTCTTTTTTAGAGAATCTCGAAAATGCTGCATATAGAATTACACGAACAAAGATAGCTCACTACGTGAATTCTAACATTGTTGAAAGTTTATTGCTGTGATTTGTTTATAAAAAGACTAAAGTGAATGTACTTTTTTAAAACAGTCGATTTCGTTTCAGATGTTGCCTCAGATTTCTAGATTATTATCTTACATTTTATGAAATTTAAGAAGTATTGTCAACCTTAAAAAAAATCGTCTACCTTATTTATGTTAATTTTTAATATCGCTTTTATCAAGAATTCTGAAACCTTCCCTAATAAATAATTAAGCTCTATCATTATAGTTATTCGTACTTGTGAATTCACTCTATATATGAATTCACTTATCTTGATCATTGCAATGTCATCCTATTCACCCTACCTCAGGAATGGCATGAAGAAATAGAACTGCGTTACATATGTCTCAATGAACACAAAACGAGTTATATTTGCAATACACTTGCGCAAACTTTTATTTTCTTGAGAGTGAAAAAACATCTATTTAGAATAGGTTTTAACTTTAATTAAAATAAAGAAATATGCTATATCGGGTATAAATGCTGTAATATCTGGAAAACCAAGCTGCGCTCGGCAGTTTTTTGGGAGGAAATATTTAGATACGAATCATATACTGAATACATATGAATATTTTTCAATTTTACCTACATATGAACCAATAATTTAAATTTAAAAAAATCATTATGCAAATGCACTTAGTTTAAAATATTATCCAAAATAATCTACTATATAACAATAATTTTAGTTTACCTATTATTACTTATATTTTTGAACTTTCACTCAATTTTATGATAGTGAAATCGTGCCCGAAATGACACTGAATGACATTGTCAGCATGAGAGCAAATAGAAAAAGGCTCTAATAATTAGTTATGAAAAAAACGTATTTGTGTGTGTAAAATCGAGTTTTTTTTTCTGAAAATGCACATTATATATATATATATATATATATATATATATATATATATATATATATATATATATATATATAATACAAGAATTGCTTGTTTAAAGGATCGAATGGAAATGAAGGGCTATGTTAAGGGAATGAATAATTTCGACCTAAAATTAATGTTCATTGCCTATAATTTTCACTTTTTAAAAACTTAAGTTGCCTGTTTTGAATTTTAGATCAGAAAACGGTAAGCTGCATAATTTAAAAATTGAAATAGCAAATAACCAAGAGAAGGTATTGTACTCATCCAGAAATTCGACCTCGAGGTTTTGACGCATCTAATCGTTTCAGAACTTCCAGAATCCGCAAGAAACCTTTCTTACTTTTTCTTAAACGAAGTAAAGAGAAAGTATTGTAATTGTAAATGAAAAATAATAAAAAATAATAAATAAAAAAAATCCTCGAAATTTTGACGAATCGCCACTTTTCAGATCTACCTGAATCTGAAAAATGTATTTTTGGAATTATAGTCTGTCTGTGAACGATAAAACCCCTTTGAGCTAGAGTGATGAAATTTATTGCATTAGCGAAATAGAAACATACAACCAAATCATCTTTGATTAAAAAAAATTACAACTAAATTTTTAGATTTATATCAAAAATTTTAAAGAAATCCATTCACCAAAGTTTCTCTCTGGATGTTCGATAACAAGTGAGCCGGATAAATTTAAACGTTACGAGCTAGCCAGATAAAAATTTTATACACAGGTTTAATATCTGAAATATAGATTTTTATCAAGTT
The DNA here is from genome assembly GCF_947563725.1 of Argiope bruennichi. NCBI lineage: Eukaryota > Metazoa > Arthropoda > Arachnida > Araneae > Araneidae > Argiope > Argiope bruennichi. The sequence continues at coordinate 116,360,625 of NC_079156.1, forward strand.
CTGAACCAAACATGTCAAAGGATTGACTGTCTGTTGGTTTAATTTTTGCATGCATATAAATGCAATGAAAAATGAAGGAACTGCATTAAATCAATGAAATTCGGTACGTTATCTTTTGACTGTAGTTTTATGTCAAATGTTTATTTCATTCGGACGGTTGAAAAGGTGTTCATAATGCGATTAAGCGATAGGTTCAATAGCATTGTTAGATTCACACCAAAAATCTATTTTGCGTATCTATTGTTCCCTAATGCCGTGCAAGACATTTGCAGCTTTATCCAAAGCTCGCGTTTTTAAGTGGGGAAAGAGGGATAAGAACGTTATTGGAGAGTACGCGAGAAATTTCTGAGAGACCGCTGCTTCTGGTTTGAATTATACCTGTTAGTTTGTTTAGGAAAATAGCTAAAAAATGCATTGTGTTTCATATGTAATTTTATTGGTAAATTTGCAGATCTGTCGAAATTTGGATAGAAATCTGACAAAGGGATGATTTTTGCATATGCATGCAAACCCAATAGCTCAAAAGCTCAAAAATTTATATGAATAAAGATATATAAAAACTAACTTAAGATGTGCATTAAATATTAGACCAAATCTGTTAAAGAGGTGACCATTTGCTGTTCTATGTATTCGCTCGTATTTGAATGGGATAACTCAAATGCACCAAATAATAAAAATAACTAGATATGGTCTTATGGTCAAAATTATAGATCTGTCAGAATTTCGATCCTTTTGTCAAAAGAAATGCATCCAAACTACAAACTAAGTTTTCCGCCTGGTACATAAAGCATTCCATATTGCTTTACTGCAGACGAAAGTTCGGGACTGTCATGATCTTCGAGGGTTTGTCGACTCCCTCCTTACATTACCTTATCCAAGTATATATTCAGGAAACATAAGAGAATAATAGGAGAAAATAAAAAAGTGTTAGATTATCTAAATCCGGAGAAAGTCTAGTTCTAAATTATTTGCAATTGCTGTTGCAAAGAGTTTCATCTTTTGGTAATTTATTTTGCTTTGGCAAGTCTCATTTACACAAAGCAATCTGCAAAGTCTTTTATGTTTCTTAAATTCAAAAGGGCCTCTCTTATAGACAGGGAAGTTACATGTACCTATTACTATAATGATTATGCAGAATTTAATGAGAGAGGCTACAGCGCCTTCAACGGCGAAGTAAGGAATTTACAAAAAATAAAGGAGTGGCAAAATAGTTCAGTTGGAAATATATACGCATTACCATAATAAAACACAGAAAAATATTTCATGGAATCGTCTGTAAAATTGGTGGAAATATTTCTGAGTAAACTTATGAATTTCCTATGAGTTGAAAGAAGGTTCATCCTAAAAAATACCCTCAAAAACCTCAATTTCCTCCATCAAAATTTTTCTCCGTTTCTCTGATTTATTTTATTATATTTGTTTACTTTCTTAGTTCCTTAAATTTCGCTTCGTCACTCTTAACTCGGAAAAACTGTATGATAATAGAGAAGAATACTATTTTCAGTTTTTAGACAGACCCGTTTTAAATTCAAGGGAAGCTCATAAGTTTAATGGCAAATATTTACTGCAATTTTGCAGATAATTCCATGAAACTTTCCTCTCTTTTTATTACGGTATAACGTACGTTTTTACTTTCTCGTTTATGTAGTATTGAGAAAAAATAATAATTGCCAAAAATTCGAACTAGAGATTTTAACGAATCTCCACATTTTCAGAAATCTATGAACCAGAAAAATACATTTTTAGAATTATGATCTGTCTATGAACGATAACACAAAAATGCTTTCAATTAGATTATTGAAATTTGGTTTACTGTCTTTAACCCTTTCTAGGGCCGTGGGAAGTATGCATCCCACCAAATTTATCAATCTTTGTATGAAATTATGTATGTTGGCATAAGTTCTGACAATTTTTTTAGTAAGTCAGAAACTTAGATGCTTCAGTTCTTTATCTCAGACAAAATGATGTGTCTTGATTTGTTACTTAATTATTAATTAATTAAATTAAATTTATCTAATAAGCTAAATGAATCCCTTTTCTTATTCTGATTTCAAGCCTAAAAATATTTTAACATAATATGATTAGGAAAAAATGGCCCTTTAGGGTTAAACCAAATTTGCAGATTTCTATCAAATTTTGAGTAAAATCTGTTCAGAGGAATTCAGTTTGTTCGGTTGTTAGAATATAAATTAACACAATAATAGCAATGAAAAATAAAAGGTAATTAGATAAAATTCGATACACAGATTTAACATCTATAGTGTAACACCTATTAAATTTTGAGCCAAATCCAACTACGTGTTGACTGTCTGCCGGTCTGTACTTTCAGGAATATATGAAAGTGATAATTCAAAAACGTAATGGTTTGATATATCAAATTTGGTATGGGATTGTGTGATTACAAGTAGAGTTTTCTGTCAATTTTTTGTTTCAAACGGTTGAGAAAACCTGACTAAAACATAAATTCAATTTTTGCATCAATTAATGATTCAATTAATTCAATTAATGATTCAATTAATTCAATTAATGATTCAATTAATTCAATTAATGATTCAATTAATTCAATTAATGATTCAATTAATTCAATTAATGATTCAATTGATTATTCAATTAATGATTCAATTGATTATTCAATTAATGATTCAATTGATTATTCAATTAATGATTCAATTGATTATTCAATTAATGATTCAATTGATTATTCAATTAATGATTCAATTGATTATTCAATTAATGATTCAATTGATTATTCAATTAATTCAATTGATTATTCAATTAATTCAATTGATTATTCAATTAATTCAATTGATTATTCAATTAATGATTCAATTGATTATTCAATTAATGATTCAATTGATTATTCAATTAATGATTCAATTGATTATTCAATTAATGATTCAATTGATTATTCAATTAATGATTCAATTGATTATTCAATTAATGATTCAATTGATTATTCAATTAATGATTCAATTGATTATTCAATTAATGATTCAATTGATTATTCAATTGATTCAATTGATTATTCAATTAATGATTCAATTGATTATTCAATTAATGATTCAATTGATTATTCAATTAATTCAATTGATTATTCAATTAATTCTTCAATTAATGCATGCCAAAGATTAATTGTCAGATATCTCACCATGGATTATTCAATAGATTTAGTAAAAATGCTAAATTCATCAAAAAATTACATTTCGTAACTATAGTACGCCTGATTACATATCTGATTATATGAAATTTTTGGATTGCATTTTCTTGTGTGACAGATCACATCTGGAATTTTAAGCATTGCTTTGATATTTTTGCTGTAATGTTCTTTTTTCATGTAAATCTTAAAGGCAAACGCATCAACATAATCACATCATTCGAAAGCTTACGCCAGCTGTTGGATTGAATTGGACTGCCCGGGACGTGCAGTCCTTAGGAGGGGGACAATGTTACGAATCTGCGATTTTCCAGCATAGTTGATTCCATGGGAGGTCCCAGAGCTTGGCGACAAACTTGTCGACCATTTCGCGACTTGGCGACGAATTTTCAACTTTGGCGCAAAAATAGATTATACCCGAAACATCGAGAATTTTCCCGAACCGTCCAGTAGGAACGGAGATACGCCTCGAACGTTCCTGCTTGGTTGAGAGGCTTCTAGCCCCGCCTCCTGAGACCTATAAATCCTAATAGATTTAGTAAAAATGCTAAATTCATCTAAAAGTTATATTTCGTAACTATAGTACTCCAATGCTATGTAAGAAATCCTGACAAGTTTATTAGAAAGTATGCGAGAAAGTCGTGGGGACACACACTCCCACGAGTTCTAATTCGACTTTTTCGCCTATCTCCTTTATTTTTTTGAACTTTTTTACTGTACCACTAGGCAGTTGCAACCTGTACGTTTTTTTCTCCCTAAATTCAGCATACTCTCTCTATAATAGGTATAGACTTTCGTGGCTATTCGAGACGCCGTTTTAAATTTAAAGAGCTTAAAACGACTTTACCGATTACCTTGTATAGCAGTAATCTTAATTATGTCACATGCTCTAAATTAATTATTATATATCTGATTATATGAAATTTTTGAATTGCATTTTCTTGTTTAACAGATCACATCTGGAATTTTAAGCATTACTTTGATATTTTAGCTGTAGGTGTTGAATTTTAATTTTCATTTGATGTCGGACGAGAATCATAATTTCAAAACTGGTCTACAATTCTTTATAAGCAATATGGAGAATGTTCTTTTTTCATGTAAATCTTAAAGGCACATGGTCATATTGTGAGTGGTGAAACAACTTTGATTCCTTCATAATTCGCTATGTTGTTGCTAAGGTAAGAAATGGTTGAGATGGGATTTTAAACTTTGAGATTTGCATAGTTGATTAAGGTATATTTTTCTGAAAGGATGCTGGATTTTAGTTGAATGAAAATTACGTATAATGTTCATTATTCGCTTTCTTTTCTTTAATTCCTTCTCCTTTCTTTAATCATTTACCAGAACATTGCTCCGGTATTTGCTTAAGCATGGATATCTTCATGATTAAACTTTGATACTGAAGTAAGTCCTTCTATGAGACAGAAGTTCTATTCTTCAAAAAAACTGAATTGGATAATTCAAAGTACATTCCGAATTAAATTGCTTAATTCAACAGTTTTAAGAGCGAAACATTGTGTTTTTTTGTAATTTATCATTCATTTTTTTTATTATAAATGAGAAACCTAGCAATTCATAATGTTCGACATTTTATTTCGAGAAATGTATGGGCCGCGGTGGCCTGGTGGTAAGGTCTGGTCTTTGGAACCGGAGGGTTTCAGGTTCGTGACCCGATTCCACCGAAGAACCGTCGTATAAGGGGGTCTGTTGCACGTTAAATTCGTCATAACCAAACGTCCTCCCGCTGGTGTGGTGTGAAGAGGGGGGTGCCAGCTCAGGTGTCGTTTTCGTCATCTGACCGCGGTTCAAAATTACGAGGTCCGTCCCAAAATAGCCCTAGTGTTGCTTTAAACGGGATGTTAATATAACCAAACCAAACCAATCGAGAAATGTATACGTTACGGTCAATGTGTTATTAATAACCATAAGTGGTCAGTGTGATAAATCAATTAATCCCTTTACAGTGTATTATTAATAGTAACCGATTAATCACATTAACCGTAACATATTTGCTATAAATAAAAACCGTTATAGTTTATATTTTAACTGCTTAACTGTTTTGTCCGAGTGCCATACGTGCATCGATTTATCAAATTTTGATAGTTGTAAGCAAAAAAATAAACCATTCATAATGATTATAATTCAATATTAAAATTACTTCGAATACATAGGTAAGTCAAATATTCAATAGATTTCTATTTAAATCAAAATGAGAAAATATTCCCAAAATAGAAGGTGTCATCTTATTAGATAGTAAAGAAAATAAAACAGTTAAGTGGTTAATGAACTGTGAAGATTTCGAACTTGTAATCAAAGTTTCTTATTAAATTATCTTTAATATGATACTCGTTATATAAAGTTTTCTAGAATAAATTTCATTGCATTTAATATTGCTTAAAACCATACATAGTCATAAATAGCATGATTCACAACTTATACATGTTCTGAAAAATTACGATGATCTAATAAAACTGACATCAAATATATATATATTAGAGAAGCGAATTTTTGCTATTTAAAATTTATCACTAATGTTTATATTTGCATTCAATCTGAGATAAATAACGAGTAGATAAATATTAATTTTTACTTTCTTTTTCAGTTGCTCAAATCCAGTACCTCCAAAATTATCAGTTAAAACAAAAATTTTGCCATGCTTCTGTCACATATGATTACACAGCTGCAACTAGCTCTTCTAACCTTTTTCACCATTTCTGCTGGCCAAAGTAAGTAGATGTTATTTTTTTAACATAAACTTCCTAAAATTATTCAAAATTGGCAACTATTAGTTTATTAAATGTGTTTTGATTTCCTTAAAAACATAAAAAATAGTATGAAGCCATATAAATAAGGGCCAATACGGGACTTTAAACTTTTCATTACAAGTACAAATTATTCCTTGCTACTCATCTTACTCCCATTCTGGAAACTTATCTAATATATTTATACCAAAACAAGTTAACAACAAAAAAAAAATCATAAGAAGTATTAGAACTTTATAGGAGTATTTTGAAATTTGCTATCTTCGACCATAAAGTTTCATAAAAATGAGTGACAGTAATCTTTATGGTGCCATGTCTGTTGGTAATTTTTATAGAAGAAAACAAATTTTACTTCATTAGATGCTGATGATGATTGAGTATCATCAGGTTTTGAGAATCGCAAGTTGTGACTGTTCCGATTTACCCTGAGGTACACAGGTAAAACTGAGTGATCGGACCGCCATGACAGCATTGCCGGGAACTGAGGTTGAGTCTTAAGGGACATCACAGGTCACGATACAATCCCTTCAATCAGAGTGGCGTCCCGTCATTTATAGGGGATAGCCGACCCCATACCATTTGTATATGAAACCAGGTGGGGAGAATCAATCACTATACCGGAAGCTCTCATCCTCATTATCTAAGGTCCCCCCTCACTGGTGGGACCTAGTATCAAATTTTTAGAAAATAAGTCAATAATAGGAAACAATAAAATAAAATTTTTAATACTTTTAGGCTCCTAAATTACTGTGCTTCGATATGCTAACGTGTGTTGACAAACTGGAAGAGAAAAGTATGGTTCAACTAGTTGCTGATTACAATGGTGTTCACGATCCAATTGTTTGAGCTAAAAATTGAGGATGTAAAGAATAATTTTTCTTTACTTTTGTTTTGATATAAGGAGAATAGATCTCTATATTTTTAAGCTTTGAAAGAATTTTTATTATTAATTTCTTTACAATATGCATTAGTTCACAATCTCAAGGCTTGTTCCGCTATGTTTTTATTTTTAACATATCCTTCCGTTTTTGAAGAGAGTGTGTATTGAAATATTTTGAAATATACTCGAGTTTTTCGGTATAAACTTTCAAAGAGAGCTTCCTGAAGGTTGTAGATCATCAGATTGCGTATATAGATGTGTGCATTAGAATTTTTTTTATGTAATAAGATTTCAGAATGTTTCCTTAGAATAAGGATGTAGTGATATCGATTCCTCCTTTCTCGTTATAAGTCCTCATCTATTAAACTTAATAACAAAATTTATGAATAATAAATGTTGACAATTTTTAAGTTTTCTTTCATATTGAGTGCATATATACTTACAATTACAAGAATGATGCATTTTACATCATGTTATATATTTTCTGAAAAGTTACATTTGAATATTGCACATTGTCTTGTTTTAATATCAAAAAGACGATTTAGCGAATTATTTTGTAGTGGCAAATTATTTTTTATATGTGTTTAAATGAAACGGTAGCTCAGCTAAAAAGTTAATCTTGAATGCTTGTTAGTTACTCTTTTGAATGAAAATACTTAAGTACAGCATAATTATGTATGTATAACGTAATATTCATGATTAAAATATTTTTAAAAAATTACACTTTTTTACCAATACACTATCATATCATACCTAAAAGCGAGTAATTTATTTAAAACAATTGAATTTATTATGTATGGTTATAACTTTCTTGTAAATAATGACCGAATCCATAACGATATACCCTTATCTTTCTGTATTACTTGTGATAATAGGAATAATTAATTTTAAGAGCTATTTCGAGTTGCACCCGAACTTTACCCGAAAGAGGTACGTCCCGTCAGCGGAATTAAGGCAACTTGATCCCAAAAACATTTGTACTACTTGGAGAAACGAAAACCGGCTTATTTGATTTCTCATCCATGTATTTTTCATGCATTCCGAAGAATTAAAGAGCTACAGAAGATAAAAAAAAAAAATGATCCCAATGCAGAATAAAACTTAAGCATTTATTTTACATACTTAGGATAATCGCTTTGAGCAATTACTTGGGCACACATATTGCCTCAAAGTGGTAATCTACTAATTTCTATTGCACTTTCAGTTGGTTGCATGAATTAAACAAAACAAAAGAAAAAAACATTTAAAACGCAGTGTATGACATATCCCAATGAAAAGATGACGCAAAAGTAATTTCAAAAGATCAAAATAGCAACAAGAAAAATACATAAAATTAGTTGCATCTACAATTAGTTACAGAGCATGATTTATAAATTCTGCGTGAAATAAACTACAGTATAAACTTGTGAGATCAAATGAAATAATATGGATAATTATTATATAATGAAACATAGCTGCGCTCTGTTCTGCTTTAAATTGTTCTTTCCTGTACGTGTTTACAAGAAAATTTTAACAGTTTGTAGCCAATGCAATTCTTTTGAATTACTCTGTAGAACAAGAAAATAAAGCCTTGAAAATATTAAAAATATCTAAGAAGTGAAAATGCAAATACTTTTTAAAAACTTTCTACTGCTTTAAGTGGAGAATATTTCCATCAAGTGATGTATAATTTTGACTCCATTGGTTTCATTTAATATACTACAAGATTAACATATTAAGTATGTGTTTCTATTTACTTTCAATTTTTTTATTCTTTTCCATCAATACAAAAAATATTAATTTAACATAGGATGACACCAATTAAATATCTCATTATTCTTCCTCCACAACTGTTCTATAGTTCTATTTGAAGACACTGACGAACGCAGTAACCGTTCACCCAACGCCAACTGCGTAACTCCTGAAAATGAAATGGGCACGTGCGTGCGTTGGACCAACTGTCAGAAGTTGCGCCGGATAACTAACTGGAATCGTCTGCAGCCTTACGTCTGTGGCTTTGCCGGGAGTGAGCCCAGGGTATGTTGTTCCATGGAACAGGATAACCCGGACGTTTTATTTCCTACAACGCCTCCTCCAAGACGGCCCCCTCCAAGAAGAACCACTCCACCGAGGAGAAGAACAACAACGACGACAACAACCACTACCTCCAGACCGCCACCCACGCCTTTTAGACGGCCCGATGGTGATGGTGGAACCAAGCCTCGCTTTTTGCCAAACAGTAAATATATTTTTTCCTACTATTTTACATCAGTGAATATTTTTACCAAGTTAATGCAATTTTATAACTCAATTCTTTATAAAAATTGATAAAAATGCTTGAATTATTGGCCATTGGAATTAGTGTTTTTTTGGCCAATCAGAAACTTTTATTTATCTTTTATTTAATCCCCGAACCCGAAGGGAGAAGACATTTGGATCTTTCGGGCCTTCACGCGTTCTCACGTTTTAGTCATTTAGTCACTAGAGTATATTAATTTAATTAGAAAGTTCATGAATTGTTTAAATTATTTTCCGATTTTAAGCAGATTATGATATTTCTCATGCAACAAGTGAAGAAATGTCATGTGTCGCTTAATTAAAGCCTGTTTAATCGAATTTAACTGCAAATCGCACATGCGCGCAATTTGTGATGTGTGACATTCAAATTTTTCTGTCATGGAAAAGGTCATTATGATTACTCTTTGACAATATGGTGTTGTTTACAAATTCTCTTGATGCCAAATTAAATGTCAATATATCGATTTCAGAAACTTCCAAGATCAGTTATTCTTACATTTTCTTCGAATGAGCAATTTACTTTTAAGGGGCAACGATTCTCACGTTCCGAAAAAGTGCAGCTACTAGTGGGAGAAATCAACAAATGAGGCTTGCAATTTGCATTTATATTTTGATATTATTGATCTGACAAAAAGGTGAATAGTTTTACAGGGTAATTATTTTAATAAAATGCTAAATAAATTTCATCCCCATCAATTTTCCTATAATAATAATAATAAAAATTCTGAACTTAAGTTTCTAAAATCTAGGAACTAAAATTAGCAGCGCAGATTCATTGCCGTACTTATTAATTTTCTAGTACAGCGATGAAAGATAATTTTTCTAAAAATGTTTCAAGTTCCAGTAAAATTTAGCTTATTTTCGTAATTCAAAATATTCCCGGAATAGATTTTAAAATTTGGATTAGGCCTAACTACATGAATCAATTTTAAGTAAGATCATAAAAAAAACCATTAGGGTTCATCATTAATTATCCCAAAGTGATTCTGATGCATGCTAAGAGAAAAACAATGTCCTTCAATTTGTTATTACGCTCTCCAATATCCATACAAGAACCAATACAATGGTTTTTGAACCTAAATAGATTAACCTGGGCTTCTGTCAGCACACAATAGAACTTCTGTCGAAACGAGATATGAATATGTGGTTTTCTAGTCGCAAAAGTTATATGTAAACTGTTATTATATCAAATTAGATCTCAAATCAGAAAAAAATCGTATCACGATCATATAGAAAAAGAAAATTAGACTTTAATTTTTGCAATAATTTCTTTTTCAAAAGAATTACATATATTGAAGACACATTTTTCACATTTAGTATTCATTTGGGTAGAGCACTTGTGACTTCTGTGTTTCTGTTGATGCATTATTATTGTTTATATAACATTTTATACAGGACATGCCTTCATTCATTGACTTCTTATTCGCTACCCTCGAAGCTGATCAATAGCAGTGACTTGTCAGCATAACGTTTTGTTTTGCAACTAGTAGATGTGTAACTAGAGTAGTAGATGACGAGCTGAAGTTAATTTTCTTTTTAGGCTGAAAATCTTTCGCATTGTCATTCATCTGTATTTAAACTGGAAAACGAAATGATAGACTGGATGACATCATTTTATCTAAAATACATCAGAATTATAATATTCCTTTTCATGTATCCCTTGCAAACGAATTACTGAACTATCTTTGATAGAGGACGATAATGAAGCAAATCAATAACTCAATGTTTTGATCACATTTTCAATTTCGATAATAGATAGTAGATTCTGGCTAAAAATCAGTATGCTGATTCCCAAATGTCTCTTTTCAGACTGTGGGACGACGCTCTTCACCAAGACGCGAGTGGTTGGAGGCCAAGTAGCGGAAAAGGGAGGATGGCCATGGATGGTGAGTGTTCGCTCTCGTTAAACAAGCTGCTAGACTTCTAAATGTTAAAAGTTGCTGGACTTCTAAATGTTAAAAGTTGCTAGACTTCTAAATGTTAAAAGTTGCTAGACTTCTAAATGTTAAAAGTTGCTAGACTTCTAAATGTTAAAAGTTGCTAGACTTCTAAATGTTAAAAGTTGCTAGACTTCTAAATGTTAAAAGTTGCTAGACTTCTAAATGTTAAAAGTTGCTAGACTTCTAAATGTTAAAAGTTGCTAGACTTCTAAATGTTAAAAGTTGCTAGACTTCTAAATGTTAAAAGTTGCTAGACTTCTAAATGTTAAAAGTTGCTAGACTTCTAAATGTTAAAAGTTGCTAGACTTCTAAATGTTAAAAGTTGCTAGACTTCTAAATGTTAAAAGTTGCTAGACTTCTAAATGTTAAAAGTTGCTAGACTTCTAAATGTTAAAAGTTGCTAGACTTCTAAATGTTAAAAGTTGCTAGACTTCTAAATGTTAAAAGTTGCTAGACTTCTAAATGTTAAAAGTTGCTAGACTTCTAAATGTCAAAAGTTGCTAGAAATCTTGGATAAAATATAGTGAATTGAGTATTAGGTATATTTATAACATTATGCTAAATTGCAGCACAGTATATATCATTTTATGAATTTTAAAATACATGTTGTTGTTAGATTGTAATTTATTGCACTTGTCATAGACAAGCCCGCTGACAAAGTTATCGCTTTAAGCCGAGTTTGTGCAGTAGTTTCTCAAAGTAAAGATCCTTGAGGGCAGAAGTCTAACTTCTAGCTCATATGAAGATGACACTCACACACTCGCTTGCACAACCCTGTTTTACAGAGAGGCTCCTTCATACACTTCGCAGATAGAACGTAGGGTAAAGAACAACCTCTCCCGAACAAGTTAAAATACATCCACTGAATATATTAATTTCGAAACACCAATTTTGAGATCAAGAGGATGATGTCAAGAATTATACTCAGGATGCTGCCTATATTCTTGATTTCATAGCGAATAATATTTCTGAATATGATAATTAGAGAAATTTTCATTGATATGAACGGGTAACGTAATGTGCCATAGGGAGAATGAAATTCTCGGCCAAGTTCGTAGATAGAACATTAATCTAAAAATAAGCCGAATTGTTGGAGTGGGTTGATGTTTTTTATTTTCGCATATCTTTCTTGCAATTGAATATAATTTAAATTAGATGAAATTTTCCCTCTTTTTAATAAACAATTTTGCGTTAAAGATTTTATGCTGCTGCAATTCCTTGAAATTCGTAGACAGGAAAGTGATTTTTACCCTAAATTTCAACCGCTTTTTAACTTCGGTATGGGCATCTTGTTAAAGACCTCTTATTCTAAAAACATTAGGTTTCATCTTTTAGCACCAAAACTTTGTAAAAGCGAATCAGGAAATGGCAGATGGTATGAAATTTTATTTTTCCTTATATTTCTGGATATAAGGAATCAATTTCCTTTTTCCGAATGGATTAAATCGATTTAAAAATTGAATGTTCCAAGCTGAAATAGTACGGAATAGAAATTAAAGTCGTAAAATCATTTATAGTGTCTTTTTTCGTAAATGCGAAGGCTTTTCGCATGTTGGAAGAAAAATGCGCGAAAAAAACTATCTGCATGCAAGAAATCTCATGTAATTTTTTTTTCAATTTATAATATATCGTCACTACTCGCGTTGCTTTCCCTTTATGAGACCATTAAATTTTTTAGATATATTTTTCTATCTGAAGAAGGGAATTAAATTCGAAAACCAATCTTTAAGTACAATTTTGTAGTTCAAATTTATATGCTAAATTTTATTTTAAGGTTTAATCTGAATTTAATTTATAGCAAATTAATAATCATGTTGCGGTAGGGGAAGCCTTTAACATTGCATCTTGCTCTTCATACAAATAACCTATACAGGGCTCAATGCATTCGGCCTTTAGATTAGAAAAGCGCAAGCTTCACTCAAAAACATCCTTTTTGCATTTGAGGCTAAAAGTCTATGCTTGAATAATCAAAAGCAATGACAACGGGAACATAAGTCTGTACAAGAATCGAAAACGTTAGTCAATTAAAGATATGAGAGTTTGAATGATATGTGTTACCGATCTTCAGAATTCGCTAGCGCATAAAGCGTCATTCTTCAAAAAAATATATATTTTTTTCTTTTAAAACTTTGTTTTTATGAAGTTAATATTTAATCTGCTCAGTAAATTCTCGGAAAATGCAGTTCTACTTCTTCCAAAAGACCGGTCTAATAGTAAACTGGTAGCAGTGGGATTCTGAGATCATGAAGATTATGGAAAAATAATGAAGGAATAGAAACAATAACAATATTTCAGCCGGCGTCCTGGCATAGGGGTAGCGTGTCTTCCCCATGATCTGGGCGTCCCGGGTTCGAGTCCCGGTTTGGGCATGGTTGTTGTTCTATCTGTGAGATGTGTGAATGTGCCCTCCTGTAAAAAGGGGTTGTGCAAGCGAATGTGTGATGCGTGAGTGGCAAAGTCGTACTCTTGGCCCTAGTTGGCGCTGCTATAAAAAATAAGAGACGTTCCCCCTCAGGCTTAAATCGCTGTCCTCGTAACAGCGGGCTTGTCAGTGGCAAGTGCCATAAGAAACAAACAAACAAAACAAACAAACAAAACAAACAAACAAACAATATTTCATTAAATTTTTCTTTGTGCTAATAACCGAACCTTGAAGATATTGAAAATATTTCATTACGTAACATTTTCTTAATGGGTAATACAGATTATGTGTTAGAAAAACATTTACCTATGTCTGCGTGGGCACAGTTACGGTACCATTAAAAGAAAAGAATTTCACTCTCCCATGTTAAATTAATCTGTTTCTTCTTATTATATATTTCATTCCCTTTCCACATTAAATCTTATGATGATTATTTGATTCATCATAAGGGAAAATAAGAGTAGTTTCTCCGTGCTTAAAGCACAAGATTTATCTGCTGTGCTCTTAAAAGAGCGTTAAAGAAGGATATGTTAAGCGACTTTAAGCTTCCTTTTTAATCCATTAATTTTGTTGTTGTTGTTTCTCTCGAACAGCGGCACTTGCCATAGGCAAGCCCGCTGTTCGAAGACAGCGGATTTAAGCCTGGGGTGGGGGCCTCTTGTTTCTATAATAGCGTCATCTAGGGCCAAAAGAATGACTTAGCTACACACACGTCACAACCCTTTTTACGGGGCAGACTTCATTCACTCAAACACAGATCGTAATTTAGACCTGAATCAGAGAACGATCACCCCTGATCCAGTATCCCCAGTGGTATTACTCTCGACATGGAGGGCTTTGTGACCACGACAGATTTAACGAGGGGAATCTTCGGCAGGCGGGGCTCGAACTCGCATTTTAAGGGAAGCGAATCCGACGCTGTACCAACCAGGCTATCCCGGCCACAATCCATTAATTTAAAAATTATTACGTATTTTGTAGTATCAAAACTTATGTTGTCATTACTGTCACTTAAAATGAATAAAAGCTCTAAGTCTGTAAATTTCCTTGTCTCTTTTCTCATTAATTTATTATTTATCTAGGCTAAACTCTTGATCGTTTGTACTACCATTGTGCATTTCATCCATTCATGAAATATTTATTTTGATATTAAAGAATTATGAAAGCTAATTGCATTGGAAACATTTTAGACATAATTTTCTAGAAAAATAAGTTTAGATTTCCATATTAGGATTAATTACAAAAAAGGCTTCTTGAAAGTAAGCCTAACATATTGACATACGAATTTAACCTCCTAATTGGATGATACATCCTATTTTGGACATATATTGTTATTTTGTATCTTATAATATTATATTGAACATTTGGTGATTTTTGCAATTTTAAATACTTATTTCTGTCCTTTAATTGCAGTTTTAAAATTAAAAATTCAGTACTTTGAGGCGCGTGTCAGAGACGTCATTATATGCGAAGGGGTTAATGCCATTGAATGTGCTTTTGGGTTTCCACCTAAAAAAAAAAGTATTAAATTTAATATTTGTTATTTTAAATTGTTATTCCCGCTTTGGTTGCTTATTGGTCTAATAATTAATTAATGTGAAATTGAAAAAAAAATAAAATATATCTTGGCTTACAGGCTGTAGTTTTTGTGGAAAAGAGAAACGGTGCCCGAAGTCCAGATTGCGGCGGCGCTCTTGTGACGGACAGACACGTGGTCACGGCCGCACATTGCGTGGTGACCGGAAGGGGTTCTACTACGTGAGTATCGTTTTCTCTTATTTTCTTTCAATAAAATAATGGCCTTTAAGCATACAGATTGTGAAAGTGCAACTTGAATGTACAAATTAACATGTCACCCATTATGTTGACAATGTACATAATGTTCTGCATTTTCCAGCAGAATCGTCTGGCAAATTTTTTGTTACTATCCATACGCACAACTGATAATGAAAAGTCATCGTCTTGCAGGCGATATTTATTCAAGATAATTATAAGCTGCTAGGAGTTTAAGGTGTATGTACACACTTGAAAATTCGAAAATCGTTCAAAATATCGATTTTTTTTTTATTGCTTAATAATGTTCTCTGATCCTTTAGCTTTCAAACGATACCAAGATGTTGTCAATATTCGAAATATTTCTCGAGTTACAATTATTTTTCTTGAGGTGCTTTCATTAAAAACTCTAGTTACGGTCTTAAAACTCACTTTATAAAGAATGATATTTTTTCACTATTTTGCTTCATTTAAACAATCATAACTCAACAAGAAATGAACCAAATACAATTATTTATATATCAAAATAATCTGTATGAAATAGAGGATGTTTTGTGCTTCAATCAAAGTTATATTTATAGAAATACATTTTTAATAGCTATTTAAAAGTTAAAATTACGGAAAAAATCTCGCTTTTTCTATTCATCGTTGAGGATAAAATTGTTAAAAAAAGACTATATATTTTTATAACTTGATTGAGGCAGACAACATGAAGACTAATATTAGGCATCATTTCCAACTAGATTTGTTTGTCTGTACAAATTAGAATTTAAAATATCATGTTCCAAAAAAATATGCTAATTAGCTCATTAAATATAATAAATATTATTTTTCTCACTGAAATGAGTTAAAACATATATTAATGACCTACTGGGAAAAAACTGGATTTTTAAAGTTAAAATTTTAAAAAAATCTTCTAGTGTGTATGTACACCTTAAATACAAAACAACATGAACTCTTTCAATATAAAGAAAAAAAAAATTTTTTTTGTAATAATGGATGCTGAATAGGCATGTTTGAATTACGTTTTTTACATTTTTTCAACATGATACATAAATACTCCATTTTCTTTTGGACTGGAAATCGTGCATGCACTTCTTGAGTCGATGGTAATATAGAAAATAAATTAATCTGTGAAAAACTCCCAAAGAAATTTTTATTGCCAAATGTATATTCCATCTGAAGTGAGTGTTAATTATAATGAAAAATTACGATTCTACACAAATTTGTTTCACAGTTTCTTGAGTAACGAAAGCATAATATACAAGTATAGGACCAAATAATAGTAACACTTGTGAAAAAATGCAATATTTTTGAGTAGGGAATTTGGCCACCTTTCGTCCGAATTGCAGTTTATATCCAATATGGAAGTGATAAATTAAATTTGTGCTCAAAGTTCCAGGTAATTGAGATCATTTCTCTCGCAGAGCGGTTTCAAATTCAGGTTATATGCGTGGAAAAGGAAAAGCACGGCTTTTGTTCCCTAAAAAAACTACTCAAATGCTAAATAATGTTGAGATCAGGGAACTAATTACTACATGGAAGGTT
The DNA here is from genome assembly GCF_947563725.1 of Argiope bruennichi. Classification (NCBI taxonomy): domain Eukaryota; kingdom Metazoa; phylum Arthropoda; class Arachnida; order Araneae; family Araneidae; genus Argiope; species Argiope bruennichi. The sequence continues at coordinate 116,377,381 of NC_079156.1, forward strand.
TCATTTTTTTATTAGATTGATCTATCCATACTAGAACACATCGAGCTAAAAGACATCGATGCTTGAACTATTGCCAAGTTTCAGTAAGAAATTATAAATTTCCTTCTTTTGTTATTTTTTACACATCAAACAATAACATTTAAATTATTTTACTGTATTTTCTGGTTATGTCAATTTTTCATTACAAATGAATTCGAAAATGACAACATATCTGTAATTGTAGCTCGCTTTACAAAAATATCTTTAAGCTACATCTTACTTTCTAGGGTATTTAAGTATGGTAGAGCATGATGCATTTCTAAAAGTAGTTGGAATTTAAAACTTTTTAGCCTTTGACACAGCAGTTTAGGTTTTTGTTTATTTCTTGAATATTCCACCTAATGCTTATTTTTAGTACCTCAAAGCTTACTAATTTTTCTTTGTTGATTCCGATGTCTTAATTTGATTCTTTTTTCTTCACTAGTATGAATCCTAATCAACTCAGTGTGAGACTGGGAGCACATGACCTACGACAAAACAACGAACCCGATGCTGTAGATATTCCTGTCGAATCCGTTCGCCGACACGAACAGTTTGACCCTCGTACCTACAAGAACGATATCGCTGTTCTCCGTCTTCGCAGACCTGTTCAGTTTTCGAACCATACCTCTCCTGTCTGCCTTCCCTATGACAGTCTCCGGAATGATGATCTCACCGGCAAAACTTCTACTGTTACTGGATTCGGAACCACATCCTTCAGTAAGTTTGACTTAAATTAGGGCTATTTAAATTTTTAAGTCCAGAATGCATGCTTGCAGGAATTCCATGGCGTCGGAAACATGGAGTACCAGCATTTTTGCTATATTCGTTGATACTGTCAGCTACGAAAGGTATCAGAGGAAAGCATGAGGAATCTGATTTGCCGAGTAGCCACAAGAATAATACGGATATTGTGATTAGTCACAGGATGGTAATCACTGTTCCTATCACCAATAATTCCCTCGGGACAATTACTGTTTCAACCAGAGAAGAGATTGCTATTTATAAAACAACTTCTTTTCCTCATAATTGAAATATTCTTTCACCCCTAGATAAACTTTTATAATAAAAATCATATATTAAATATGTATCATATTGCATCGTATTGCATATTAAATTGACATCATGTATTGGCATTGCATATTAAATTGACATCATGTATTGGCATTGCATATTAAATTGACATCATGTATTGGCATTGGATATTAAATTGACATCATGTATTGGCATTGCATATTAAATTGACATCATGTATTGGCATTGCATATTAAATTGACATCATGTATTGGCATTGCATATTAAATTGACATCATGTATTGGAATTGCATATTAAATTGACATCATGTATTGGCATTGCATATTAAATTGACATCATGTATTGGTATTGATTATTGAAGATCAACCTTGACCTTAAATACATAGTCGCTTTAAACATTTTGTTAAAATTCTACAAAACAACATTTTAAGCCTAATTATCTTTTGTTCGACATTAATTCTTCATTAATTTCTTTTTTCTGTTTAGAGGAACATTTATATCGCATGATATTCTTGTGTTTGATATGAGGTTTCGAATATTAAGACTAAATAGTAGTATATTGGACTCTAAACATGACAGCGTGTTTGATTTTTTAAAGGATTTGGATTAAAAACAAGATTCCAAAGAAGGAAATTCTCTTTCCCATAAAAGGAAATTTTCCTTGAAAAACATTCTAAATGAAACACTTAATCTCGAACTTCTATCTGTATTTTAGTATGTACTAAAGTATAAAGGGCTGCGGTGGCCTGGTACTAAGGTCTTGGCTTCGGAACTGGAGAGTTTCAGGTTAGAGACCCAGTTCCACCGAAGAACCGTCTTATAAGTGAGTCTGGTGCGCGCTAAATTCATCGAGGCCAAACGTCCTCTCTCTGACGTGGTCTGGAAGCTCGGAGAGAGAGTTCCTGCTTAGGTGTCGTCCTCGTCATCTGACCGCAACTCGAAATTGCGAGGTCTGTCCCGAAATAGCCCTAGTGTTGCTTTAAACCGGGATGTTAATATAACTAAAACTAAGCAAAACTAAAGCATAATTTACATAATGGTGCTAAAATATCTCTTAAATAAAATATAAATATATTCTTAAATAAAATACTATTATATTTTTCAATAAAATATAAATACATATAATGGTGCTAAAATATAAAATTTATTGGAATGAACCGAAATGTAACATTTCGTAATGGGATACAGTAGGAGAAATAATTAGATAATGTTGAAAAAAGGCGCAAATAAAAAAATATTTGAGATTTTATTTATAAGATAAAATCCTAGTCATTTTCCTCTTTGGTTTACTTTATAATTCACGTTTTTATAGAAGACTTATTTATCAGAAAAGATTTTCCATTAGTTTTTAATTTGGTTTGGAATACAATTTCTTTTACAAAAATGCTTATTTAGTCCGCTGAACGGCAGAACACACGCACGCACGCACGCACGCACACACACACACACACACACACTTTTCAACAAGCTATTATTCTAGTATGAAGAAGTTACATGTATATAAATAAATTCCTTGTTCATAAAATGATACATACTGCTTGAAATCGACACCAGTGATCACAATTTATGACGCCTTCTGCCACCTCAACGAGTCATTTGCATAATATATTATATTACAAAATTTGCTTATACTAACCCATTTATATATCATAAACTTGATTTTGTTATTGTAAAACATAATACTATTTTTATTTAGTGGGTGAGATTTGTTGTAAAATGCATGATATATCGCGATATTTTTATTAACCTTTTTAACTCTCCATTTTTTTAAAAAAAATTAACTAGACAACACCTTCCATTTTAAGATTGTGCTGTCCTAGTGATCTATTAAGAATCAATAGAATATTTATGGTCTACATATAGAATATTTATTTATTTATAAGAATCTATAGAATATTTATTTACATCGAATCATAGAATCTTTGAATGATTTAATTTTAGTTTATAAGTTTGAAAAACGATAATTCAAGCCCATATGATGACTTATGAATTAACATAAATAGTCCCTCTCAGCCAAATGCAGTCCAAATAAAATGATAAATATGACCATTGCGACAGAATTCCACCTACACGAAGGTATAAATGATATTAGACAGAATGATAGTGGAGATTCGGCATCCAACTCTTTGTCCAACCCCCCTAAAAGAACGCGCCTTCCAAGATCACAACCAGCAGAAACTATCACCCCAAACTGAAACGCCGTTCCGATTTCTAAAAACTTCTATTTAGTTAAGTATTTTAAAGGGATGAATACTAAAAATTTAAATCCATTATATGTGTTAGTATTTCATTTTCATGGATCTTGATCTTCTGGTTTATTTATTCTTAAAGTTCTTCCAAAAATTTATATCCATTAAAATGCTATATATACCTGTAGTTATTCAAACTAATACAGTGTGAACTCCTTATAAAAAATATCGTAACGAAGAACCCCTCGCTTTCTCGTTTTGCAGATGGCCCTTCAAGCGATGTCCTGATGGAGGCGAGCTTTGACATTCAAGATCAAGAGATGTGCCGGAGAGCTTACGAAAGAGAGCTCAACATTACAGATGTTTACCTGTGTGCCGGAACTGCTGATGGATCCAAAGATTCCTGCCAGGTAAGGATAGGCAATAATTTAGCTTATGATCATTGAAGCAATCTTAATTGATTTGATACACTTTTTAAGCTGGACGTTAGCTCTAAATTGCATGATATGTCATGCTAATATAAAAGATCTTTCCTGAATTAACTCAATGCAGAATAAAAGAAAAATTATAATTACACTAGTGTAGAAAACTTAAGCAACACGGGCTTTTATGTCATAACTCCACGAGAAATCATCTGAGAGACATGAAATTCAAAAATGAGAGACAGCATTTTGTGCTTAAACGATGACGGAAGCATTGTTGCGCAAAAATGAATACAATGCATATAGTATGGATATGCATATAGTATGCATGCATATAGTATGCATGCATATAGTATGGATATGCATATAGTATGGATATGCATATAGTATGCATGCATATAGTATGGATATGCATATAGTATGCATGCATATAGTATGGATATGCATATAGTATGCATGCATATAGTATGCATGCATATAGTATGGATATGCATATAGTATGCATGCATATAGTATGGATATGCATATAGTATGCATGCATATAGTATGGATATGCATATAGTATGGATATGCATATAGTATGCATGCATATAGTATGCTATATGCATATAGTATACTGCAATTATTGCTTCGCACCGTTTCTCTATACTCAGCACTAAATTCTCCAACAGTTCTTGAGATAAAAGTGCCCATTCCTCAATCAATATCTGTTTCAGATGTTGGGTTTTTCCCCAGAGGATGTAATATTGCCGCAAGGCATCTCCCAAATTCATCCGGCATATGTTCTATGGGATTTAAATCAGGATAGAATGCTGGCCTATCCTTTCGAGCGATATCTTCATTTTTCAGAAGCTGCTGAACATCAGCAGTCTGGAATGGCTGTGCATTGTCATCCATAAAAACAAAGTCTGTTCCAATAGCACCTCGGAACAGACGCATATGAGGAAGGATCACCTCCTTACAATAGAGATCTCCGGTTACAGAACCTTTGTCTGAAACATGGAGCTCAGTCCGCCCATTCAGCATACCTCACCGATGACAACTCCAGGACCACCATAATGATCTCCTTCCTTGATGTTACTGGGATGAAACCGTGTCCCGACCTCTCTCTAAATAAACTGGCGTTGAGAATCACTTGTGTCACTGAAACTAAAGAGGACACGACTCCATTGACTAGATGTCCAGTTTCTGTGCTCCTTACACCACTCTAAACGGTGCCACCGATGGCCAATTCACAAAGGGATGCAGCGTTCTGGATGGTGGGCGAATAGACCATCTTTGTGAAGGTGTCTGATAATAATAAACCGCAGCTCTTGTTACCCTGTTGCTGTACACAGTTGCTGAGCAGTGGCGCTTGCTGACTGGTATCGAGCTCTTTTCGCCTGTAGGACGATATATAGGTCATCCACTGAAATTGGTTTCCTAGGGCGGCCACCACTAACCTTTCTAGCAACTGTACCTATGGTTTAGAAGGCTTTCCAAGCGCGCGAAGCGACACTTTTGTTGATTCCGAAGTCTTCAGCTACACTGGTGAAATTGTGCCCCTCCTCCAGCTTTCCGACCATTCTTCCACGTGTGAAATCGTCCAGGTGATTTCTCCTAGCTATATTCACGAAAGAACTCAATTTCACTTACAGCGAATGTCTTTAATTGCGCCTCCGTTCTTCCTTTCCTTGCAGTCTTGAGTTGCGTGCCCCGACTGTACTTGTTTTGCGTACACTCACGTCATCTATGATGTCTTGTCTCTGATATTTGCATCCGCATCACCCTTCTACTGAATTGCTTGTTCATTGAATTGATCGCAATAACCCCTTTTCTGAAATTTAATGGCTACCTGCTTAAAATCTACATTGTTGCTTTTTGAACACTAGAGTACTATAAAACATGCGAATGCAGGTCCCAGGTTCAAAGATATACGCGAGAAATTCGAAACCTTAATATGCTATAAATGATTTCTATGAATGTGAAAATATATGCTACAAAATATATTAAAATTTTTTAATGCAAGCAAGATCCATGTCTGATATGGGCTTCTTGTGTTCCATACCGTATATGAAGTTCATAATGCAACTCTTGTAATTCTTTCTGTAAGTCTCTGTCGACACTGATAATAGCAAATGTAAGACAAACTTGCATATCCCCCATAGCTAGTGGGCGTGAGTTTTGATAAAATCTTAGAATTCGTACAGAATTCGATTTGGGTATTATGGCAATCTAGGTAGCATATCTTTATTAACTAAACGATCAATGCGCCGTTGCCCTTCTATGACGTTGAGATTATAACACTCAAATGAATCACTTACCTTCCTATTACAACACCATCAATAGAGAGGTGCTAAATAAAGTGCAATAATAACGTTTATAGACTTGATGTCTGCCGAATAATAAAAGTATATTGAGTGTTGTGATATTTGTACTTCAACTTTAACAAGCAAGTCTGCCAATAGATGTTTAAATAATCTAAAACTGTATTATCATTATTCTGCAGAGGGCTTTCGAAATTTGAATATGTAATTGATTGAATTATCTTTCAAATAAATACTTGAAACTTCTGCTTCAAAATGAAACAGAATTATATAACCATAACCGGCTCCTCCGACCTGCCCGAGGACTCACAGAAAAATCTAAATGACTGGACCGCCGCGACAGTAACACTGGCGGGAACTATGGTTGAGTCCTAAGGGCCATCACTGGCAACGGTTCAACCTTTAGTATGGGAAGTACATCTCTTCATTGATAGGAGATAGCTGATCTCTATCATATCTATACACACCAGGATGGAGAGAATCAATCACCATACCGGAAATTTCTAATCCATTTCTGAGGTACCTTCAGGTGCGATAACAGTTATATAAAGGAGAGAAGTTTTGTTAAGTTATATGAAGAACAAATACCTACATGAAGGTTTGCAAATAACTTGGCATAAATTTGTTTCATGCAAACAAAATACAACTTCCTGAAACATAGCAGAAAATTCTTTAAAACGCGCCTTTTGTTTTAATTACAACAAATTAAGCCGTAATGGATCATCTGTGAATTGACTGTTCAGTTATTCAGTATTTGTTTTGTTTTAAAAGCAGCATAGTATTTTAAATCTGATAATCTATCTGAAATTTATTTTTTTTCTGCTCTAGGGTGATTCTGGAGGTCCGCTTGTGACCATTGGTAAAGAAGGTCGGTACTATTTAGTAGGAGTGGTATCGTTCGGAAAACTGTGCGCTCAGCCTGGTTATCCTGGAGTTTATACTAGAGTTACCAAATTCTTGGACTGGTTAAGAACTAACCTTGCCAACTGAGATTCATTACAGTGATCACAAAGAAAATTGGACAAAGCTCAATACATAAGCTTGAGTGAAAACGAATTTGAAAATTGTTGAAAACTTAAAACTATATACATTTTTTAATAAGTATTATTTCAGTTGTAATACCTATTTTTTTTTCCATATATCTAACAGGTATTTTTCAATCCGTTTTCACTTGTTGTTTTGAAGTTTAGAATTTCTTTTGATGGGACAAAGTGGTTTGAAACTTTCATCATCGAGAAGAATCAACACCAAAAATAGAATGCGTTCTTCTCTTTTTAAATAATAATGTATACTATATTGAATGTATAATGTTGATAGTTTTTATTTGATGCTCAATTTATATTTGTGTGATGAATTAGTTTCTTGAATTAATTGGAAACAATGATTTGTTACATTTGACATGTATAACATGAAGTTTTTTCAATAAGAAAGGAATTTTGAACTGACATTTATTTATTTTAACTTAGAAAATGCCGACCAAATCTTTTCAAAGAAGCCCATTTGAAAATATTTGGTTTTACTCAAAGGATAGTATGTAGTTAATATTCGCACAATGTATAAATAAAATGCGCACAGCAATGAAAAGTATGATTTCAGTGTTTTATTCTACTTTTAAACGAAACTGCTTTTACAAAACTACAGCTGTAGTTTTTTTATAGACTATAATGAAAAATGATATAGATTATTTTATCCATTTACTGTTAATGTATTTGACTTTGTAAAAGGGAACAATTTTTAGTTCGATGACTGTCGATAGATAACATGATATCGATTCATCATCTAGTTGTAAATGAAGATCGACATTGTTGTGAATTTACAGTCGCCGTGTGGTGCAAATGGGTTAAAAAATTGCGTTATAACTGAAATGGATGTCTTTTTGTTGTTATAAAGTGAAAGCAATGGGAATTCGCTGTGATTTATGAATTATATTTGTCAATATTTTAAATAGTTGTTGTGTATAAATTTCCAACTTAATTTTAAAAAGATTAAGAAATTGTGGATATAACATGCTCGCATTTTTGTTACTTATGCTTGCATTTTTGAATGTAAATAAGTGATGCTTTTATTGTAGATTGTATTTTCTTCTAGTTTCTTATTTCTTAAAAAAGTGTGCTTTTATAATTACACATCCTTTAAAAAAGTAGCTGATACGCATGGTTTACAGAACTATATTGTATAGTTTTTCATTGTACGAAACATTTTTTGTTTTATGTTTAACTTAGAATGAGCATCACACAAAACTCACTGGCTTAGCGCCTACTTATACGATAGTGAAAGCGATTGTGTTTCAATACAACATTACTCATTTCGAATTTTGAATCTACTACGAAAATTATAAGTAAAATGAAAAGTAATGGGAAAACTCGTAATTTTAACAATATTTTTCACAACTACAAATTATGATGAACAACTTCATGATGGCATAAAGATTATTACTCTTGGTTTTGTTTTTAGTTTTCAAGAAATCTCCACAAATTATTTGGGTTTCGAAATTCACAACAGAATTGCTTATACATTCCATAAAGTCATATTAGCGAGTAATGAAATTGGTAAAAGAAATCAAAATTGAAATTTGATTTTAGTTATTTTCTTTGCCTAAAATCTTTTATCTTAATTCATTTACTTGAATTCATAACGCATTGTTTTTTTTAGATTATTATCAGAATCTTACCAATATCTATTGGTCATACTTGGATCAAAATACAATAGAAATCTCAATTATCCGTTTATCGATTATTTGCAATTCTCTATTGTTGGTGTAATTTTCTTTATTGCGTTTAACTTTGTGAGCAAGAAAATTGTAACGCATTCAAAACTGCTGGGAATAAAGATTTTTCTTCAAACTCGAAACTGACAAATTTCTTAAGAGAGAATATAAGAGAGTGAATTTGATGATATTGGTAGGAGTATTCAAATAATAATAATTAAAAAGTTGAAAAAGTTATCGGAATCTATTTATATTCAATTTAGCTAAAACTCTAGGACTTTTTCTTTTCGCATTAGTACAAGAAGTAGTTCTAAGCTCCTATTTTAATAAGGATTTTCAAAGGAAATTCCAGGCAAATTTCTAGGAATTACATTTATTTCTGTAATTTCAACTATTTTGGTATAAAAAATAGTTCAATTAACGATAGATAAGTATAAAATTTAATCTGGAAAAACGTAAATAAATTATCTAATTCCTCAAAAATTAAAGATGAGAAAAAAATTATTCTTTCTTTATTTTTTTTGCATGAGCATTTTTATTTTTCGTGTTAGTGTTTGTAAAATTCAAACTACGATTTATAATTTTAAACATGGGAAGTATGAATTTCATTTCGGTTGTTTTATACGAAGATATGAAAAGTAATCTGATAAATTATGTAGCATGAGATTATTAGTTTTTGTCTGATGATAAAAAATCGATATCATATGTTAAGCATGTTTCTGTGTTGAAATGTTGATACATTTAAACATGTTTTTATATATATATATAAATACATAATTTTTTCAATTTTCTCTTCGATGAAGCTTTGAGAATTACCTCATATTATGGAGAGATGCTCGCCATATTTTTGTAAGTTTTATTTATTTTTCAAGACTAATTAAATTATTTTATAATTTCAATTTTTGTGTGATTCATTTCTGTTGCATAAAACATTTGCTTTGCCATATTTTAACTAGTACATTGTTATCATACTAAAAAGACAATTTGAAATCGTAACAAACTTCATATATATGAACTCGCTTTAGGATTGCATCGTGACATTATATAATCTGTATATTGATTATCGTTATCTGGATATTTTCAAAAGGATATGGAATTGGAAGGAATCGACATCAATTCGGAAGTATAAAATGTAGGTTGTGTATTCAGTTTTGAAAAAAAAACAAAACTATTTTTTATAGATATTATTTTATTTAAAAACCGGAAGATATCGCTTGATAAATCTATAACTATTTAAAATAGAGCTCTGTGTCATAAGTCTGACTATTACTTAAATATATATATATATTATCTCTCTTCAAGAGGTTCGAATCGCATACCCTTAAATATATGAATTATCATACCAGTATCTTTAGAATAAAAAGCGAGGAATTCCAAACAGGCATTTAAGCAAAGTTTTCCAATACAAGCGCTTATTTATCTAAATATCACACTTAGACATTTTTTTCCAATTACAGTTTTATTTAATAAGACTGGATATTGAATTTGATTTTTGAAATTGAAAAAAAATGCAATTAAATTCAAATTTTGAATTGAATTTTAAAATTAAAAAAAATTAGGAAATTGAATTTAAATTTTGAAATTGGGGAAAAAAATTAGGAATTTGAATTTTGAAATTGGGGAAAAAAATTAGGAAATTGAATTTGAATTTTGAAATTGGGGAAAAAAATTAGGAAATTGAATTTGAATTTTGAAATTGGGGGGAAAAATTAGGAAATTGAATTTGAATTTTGAAATTGGGAAAAAAAAATTAGGAAATTGAATTTGAATTTTGAAATTGGGAAAAAAAATTAGGAAATTGAATTTGAATTTTGAAATTGGGAAAAAAAAATTAGGAAATTGAATTTGAATTTTGAAATTGGGGGAAAAAAAATTAGGAAATTGAATTTGAATTTTGAAATTGGGAAAAAAAATTAGGAAATTGAATTTGAATTTTGAAATTGGGGAAAAAAATTAGGAAATTGAATTTGAATTTTGAAATTGGGAAAAAAAAATTAGGAAATTGAATTTGAATTTTGAAATTGGGGAAAAAAATTAGGAAATTGAATTTGAATTTTGAAATTGGGGAAAAAAATTAGGAAATTGAATTTGAATTTTGAAATTGGGGAAAAAAAATTAGGAAATTGAATTTGAATTTTGAAATTGGGGAAAAAAAATTAGGAAATTGAATTTGAATTTTGAAATTGGGGAAAAAAATTAGGAAATTGAATTTGAATTTTGAAATTGAAAATAAATAAATAAATTCGGAAATTGAATGTGAATTTTGTAAAACTGATAATAAAAAAATATTATATGGCCACACTAGTATGAAAAGGTTAAACAGCAAAATATTTCAATAATTGCATTCATCTATGCCCATACAACATTTCACGCTTCTATCTATAAAATTTGTAAAGATATATTGATTTTAAAATTTAAAAGATCTAATCACAAATAATAATTTAAAATAATAATCTGACTAGCTAATACAGATTGAGTATTTCTATATTCTTATAAATACATCATTCCCTTATATATATATTGATGTATATTTTTCTGTTGATTTTGTCTATTTAATTTAATCTTTCTTTTTTTTATAAATGTAATTTTTAATTTTTGCAAATCTGAATATTTTTTTAAAAAATTATTGATAAATCTTAAGTGAAAAGGGACTCTTCTCATTTTAATTTTAAGGAATACTTTTATTGTCGCTGCAGATTTAAAAAATGTCTAATTATTTAATGATTAAACGTTTTTATAAAATAAAAATTTGACATAGAAGCTTTTATTTTCAAAAAAATATTTAAGATAATTTTGGCATCTACTAATTGGGAATGCACTAACTCTTAATGAAACTTGCCTTTGGAAATCTAGTTTATAGTGGAAAAGTCGTTCAAAATAATTTATTATTATTCCTTTTTAATATCTAAAGTAAAGGATTGCGCTTGACTAAAGACAATGAAAGCATTTATTGCAGAAATAATTAGTCACCTACTTTTCGGAAGATGGCAGCACCAACAAAGACAATTCTTAAAGATTTTGGTTCGTGCATGAATGTTTTTTTTTTTTTTTTTTTTTTTGCCTTCAAGCGATTCAAATTCAGATGAACTTTATGTGAAATTGATTTTACAATGGGGGTTTAAAAATTTTCCAATTTTATTCTAATAGAGGAAACTTTTAATACAACTTAAATTATATGCATATTCATTTATAAAAATGATTTCTAAATATGAATGCATTTAAATTTAGTAATTAAATATTCTTTCTAAATCATTTCTTCTATATTCCTCTTTCTAAAAATAATTAACTATCATTAAAATACAAATCCGCATTCACTTTATTATTTTAAGAAATAAATATGAAAATAGAAGAAATTCTCACTACGAAAAATAGTTTTTCATTAAATGCATTTAAAATCCAAAATAATTATATTTGCAATCTTATTTTTAAGATTATCGCAATTTTTTACAAAATAAAAGCGCATGTAAAAGATGATCTGATTAAAGCGCTGAAAATTTAATTTGTGCACATTCACTTATGCTCTTTAAAATTCATAAATATATCGGTGATTAAGCTAGAATGTTGATATTTCGGCGAATAATTTTTCGGAATATTTCGATTGGTTCTAATTAAACCCTTAAGCGATATAACGCATTAAACTCATAATCTAATCATAGAACTTTTTTACATTAAAGTCTATATTTAAATTAAAGTGACAACCCGCTTAAGCATCTCGAATGTTCATTTTGTTCTAATGAGGATGAAAATAACGAGTGTGTAAAATGAAACCCGACACCTAAATAGGAATTTAGCATAAATTCGACAATCATGGAGAGGCTTTGTAGGTTAGCATAATAATTCCTGGGAAAAAATAATTTGTTTAGAAATCTGGTGTTTCAAAACGAGCTGTTCATATTACTAAATTTGGAGGAAATGTATACTTATATGAATAAATCTGTGCATATTTTCAGTTCCGTATGTATGTAATTTATTGACTTTTCAACAAAATGAAAGAAAAGGGACTTAACAGGGAAATATATACTTAGAAAATTTGAATATGTTTAGCATATGCAAGTGAACGGAGACGATGGCAATGATCGCTTTTCGATTAGGAAAGGAAGAAAAATGATATTCGAAGTTTTCTTTTGTAGAAAGAGAAATATAACAATCAATATATGTTAGACAGTTTTTTTAATCAATGAATGCGATGCCTTTGCAATTGAATCTATACTCAGACAATCCCCTATTACCATAAAATATTATGCAATATTTCTAAGATGTTCGATATTCCAAAAGCCGTCTAATAATGTGGAGCATTACAATGTTGTTGGGCATATTGTGCTAATAGGTTAACATTAGAAGTGTCTCAAATGAAATCTTAATGCAATTGAGGCTTTTACATTCCCTCAGGGTGCTACTGCAAAAGAATCTTTCAAACTTAAAATGCTATACTCAGATTAAATCAAGATTATACTATAAGCCTAAAATGTCATAAAATTAAGACCAGGATTTAAAATTAAAAACCTATCGAAATCATCAAACTTGCAGCAACGCTTCTTGGGATCCTCTAACGCCAGAATACAGTTTCGCTGAAGATTCCAAGTTTCGCCTTATGGCGGGGCCAGGTGTAATCGCTCCATCATAATAAGTCAAATATTCTTGAAGTGGCATAGACTTTTGGAGAGTGAATGTTGGTTAAGTATTCAGTTTGGTCATATGAATATGTTTCAGAATAAGAATATCCCGAAATTTCTATTTTGTAGCATCCGAACGAGGTGTTAATCTAACTAAATTAACTTTGGGAGAATGGGAAAAAATATCAAAGATTCTTCTTAAACATAAAATAAATATTTGACAGTAATTAATTTTTAAAAAGGCAGATGGATAAATTAGCAGCTTTTCAGGAACTATTACATTAATCTTGTCTTTATTTGACTAAATTTATACTAAAGAAAAAAAAATTAAAAGTAATAAATTAATTTTGATTATTCCAGCATTTGCAAGGATATACGTTAAATAATTATTTTGTATTTTAAATAAAAACAAACCTTAACTTGCAATGCAGGAAATTGGTGGTTCATTGCAGGTATCCTTGGATAGAAAAAGATGTGTGGAAGGATAATAAATGTAAACAAATACAAATTTATTCATATTATAATGATTGTATTTATCTCAAAGAAGGAAATATTAATTTACTATACTTTTTGATATTAAAAGTGTTGTGAGCGTTCTACTTTAGCATTTCAGTTATTCTGTAGATCCTTTCTTCGAATGAATGTAAATTTTGCAACATATCTTAAAAATTTACCTCCCCCCAATAGTTTCAAGATACCCTTATTCTTAGTATATTGTCTTCATTGAAAAATTGATTAATTTTGCACTAATAATAAATGTGATTTATGGTGAAAATGAACTGTTGTTCGTCAACTAATTCAGAACCGAAAATCGCATTGTAACATTGTACCTTTCATTACATTTGCAAGCATTATTTTAATTAATATTATTTCAGTTACTATGAGCTGGGATTGATTGCATTTACTTCCATAATATCGAGTAATAAGTAAGTCAGCCATCTGACTCTCCGACTCGCCACGAAGGTACATGGATTTAAACCATAAAAACTGAATGACCGGACCGCCACAACAGCAACATTGGCGGGAACTGTGGTTGAGTCCTAAGGGCCGTCACCGGCCACGGTACAACCCTCCCCGAAGGAAGTACGTCCCGTCATCGATGGGAGGAGTCAGATCCTCCACCTATTAGTGTACCCTCCAGGGTGACGAGATCCAACCCCCACGCCGGAAGCATCTCATCCTCATCCGAGGTGCCCCCCCGGGGGCTTCAAGTAAGTAAAAAAAAAAAAAAAATCCTCGCCTGCTTTAGTAACCGGGGAAATTTGAAAAACATGAATAACAATGAAATGGAAGATGAAGTTCTGATCTGGCAATGCTATATTTCACCAGAAGGAGGTATGTTTCATCGTTGAAAAGAAGGCAACTGTTCCCTAAATCATTATTACATCTTAAGAATGGTTAGAATATACTTATTTATCAAGCGATTTATCACCATGTTGACATACCCTCTTCCCTCCATCTCTTCGAAAGATTTGACATTGCCGAATATAGAATTCAATAATAAATTAAACGAATTTGATAATTTACAACTATATGATGTATTTTATGCATATATATTTATATTCACAATTTTCTTGAAAGAGTTTCAAAACTTCCCATAACAAGTCAAGTACTTGCACGCATGGATTGAAACATTATTTTGGAAAGTGATTAATCTGCTCATAAATCTAAACCGAATGGATTCCATAATTTATAATCGGCAATCTTGTTGTGAGTAAATCATTACGGTCTGCAAACACGATCAAATGATTTAGAGATCATCTTCAGCACGCACTAACTTTGTCTGATGCCCCTGCAAGTTCCGATAACCTGGCAATAAACAGCTCAACCACAGCTGGGAAACATGCATATGTAATTCATTAGGGTTTCTAGGGCCATAAATTCCATTTTCCGTACTTATTAAAGTTGAGTTATCGCGAATTTCCATTCTGCTTAGAATGCCGTTAGTAAAGGTCAACAAAGCTGTCACAAAGTTCAAAGAGAACGAGTAATTTTAATTGTTATTCCTGCAATTTGATGGAACGCTGGTACAAACGATTTCGATGCAGCGATTATCGAATTCGATTGTTTACTTTGGCGAAGAGTAGAAGAATTGAACAGTATGGTGAATATTTACAGCTTCAAGAAAAATAATGCTTATAAATGTAAAGGGATATATAATTTTTCAGTATATCTTATTTTAAATATTTTATTGTAAGATTTTGGTGGTATTGTAAATTAACATTGAAATAAGATCACTTTAAAAAATTGTTCTGATTTATCTTTATTGCTCAAATCATTAAAAAAAATCTGATTTTTAAATTTTCGTATTATTTTTCCAAATTTGAATCATTTTACTTCAAATTTTATTTGCAGATTCACTGAATTATATTTCATAGAACTGTGCATGTATCTCAAGATAATCATAAAGCAAATTTCTGGATCTCTGAACACTGATGCGTGTGTTTTCATTTCAATGTGAGACTATTTAGAAGAAGGTCATAATTAAGTTTTATTTCCAATTTTAATATAATTTTTTATTAATAAATAAATATTCCAACTTACGTCTTCTGCATGTTTACATTTGTTAATTTTTAAAACATAATAAGTCGTAATTATTTATGAAAAAATATTTTTAATAGTGAATTTTCAAATGTTATATTTATCTAAAAATTTCTACTTTATTGTCATATATTGTGCTAGTATGCAAATAATGTTTTCTGAAGCATAAATGTAGTTTCCTTTGTGTTTAGAAAAACAACAACAATACTGGAACTGATAAGTTCCGATTCTTGTCCACAAATAAATATAAAGAAAGAGATCTTCTCGGGTAAAAAAATTATTCAAACATATAATGAAAAATGGTAAAATTTAACAGCACTATATTTTATATTTTATGTATATAAAAATAAACTTAATAATTGAATGCTTGTTGCGTGCACTTTTTTATTACAAAAGTTAATAATAAAAGTGTACAAAAAATTTGAAAGCTTTGTATTAAATAAGAAAAAAGCCTTAACATTTCTAAACCTAGAAATTTTTAAAAAATGATGAAATTATTTATGGGTATAAATTTCATTTCACATCGTTTTTAAATAGCTTGCGAAATATTGTAGCTACAACATTGACATTAAAAAAAAGTGTGTAAGAAAGAAACGGCAATGAAGAATCGACTAATTTTATTCAAAAATAAGGGACCATTTAGTCTGTTTAATTTAAGTGGCTACCACAATTCAAAATTGCTATGAGCTAAATAATCAAAATTTTCTATTTTATTTCACCATTAAAAATACAAAATTATGTCAAAGTTTGAACCTCCAAAAAAGTATATCAAATGCTTATTTCATTCTCTTCCATGTATATTGAAACTGAACTAAAAAATATTTTTGCATTTATAATAAATTCGAGCATAAAGAACTTCATCTGGATAACGTTCTGGAATATTTATAATTTCATTCTATAATTATTAACAACCTGACCTATTCTTACCTAACATTGTCATATAACTTCAAATAATTCCAAATATCTAATATTACTCTTATCAGATGCGGAATTTTTACTTATTTCTTTTAAAGAAAGATTGCCAAACGAATTATCCTTCATCAGCAGACGATATAAATAATTCATTACATGCTGTTTCTGATCCAGTTGCAAATAACAGCAGAAAACACTGCTATCGTTTATGAAGATATCGCAACTTCTACCTTTTTTTTGGGGTGGGGGGGGGGAGATCTTAAATTTAAATGAAGCTGATAATTTTTCAGAAAACAACCATTGCATTTTTTTTATTATGTCTCAATTTAAAACGACAGAAATTTTTGATGTTATGTTAGATTCTTAATTCAAAATGATATATTTCTTGCATTTGTTTTACTCTCTATTTCTTGGAAAATTAAAGGATGAGTAGTCAAAAAATAAACATCATATTTTGCTTATTTAATTTTGTCTGCAAGGAATAAGTAAAAATTATAATTAATTTTACAGTTATTGTGCAGTTTTACTGTTTGAAATAAGACTGAATGTCGGACAATATATTGTTTCTAGAACTTAACAGAATTATGGATTATTATTATTATATCAATGTTAAAATCTTCATCTGTTTTAAATAAAATTTATAGTAGAAAGCAATGTTTGTCTAGTCCTTATTTCTTTTGTCTATATGTTCGTCTAGACAATTGAAATAAAGATTTAATTGCATACTTGAGAATATTTCTCTTCTTATTTGACTTTTAATTATTTATTGATACTGTTAATCATAATCAGCATATTTATAAAGAGAGTGTATTTAGGTAACTACTGATTAAAAATCTCTTGTTAGCAATATATATATAATATAAATGCATAACAGGGAAACGGTTAAGATTATAAAAACAATTCTTGCAACAAGTTCATGTGACAGGTTATAAGTTTTTCTTTTCACAGTTTTTGATTTTAGTTAAGAAAAAATTTGTCGGCAGATGGTGATGCAGACAGTAAACAAACAAATAAAAAATAATTCAAAATTACATAACAATTCCTCTAAATCTTTTAATAAATGAAAATCAGTACAAAACTTTCCTACAAAATCTACTGTTCAGCTCTCTACTGCTCATCCAGTCACAAAACACTCCTTTCAAAGTCGAATGAGTAATCCCTTCTGAGGCTGCGCATTTTGATGATTTGCATGAGTGAAAAACAATAAAAGGGACTTATCGCCGATTTTTTTAATGTAAAAACCAAAAACAGGTGGGAGGAAAAATTTATGCCCTGTCACAAGAATTTGCTATGTATTCTTGAAACTCGTCAATCTATTTGAGGGACACAAAAGCAAAAAGAGGGCAAACTTTTTCCCTTAGTTATTTTATAAGAACTGAGAACTAATAAGAATGGAAAGTTAGCTTTAAAATGCAATTAAATGATATATTTAAAAAAAGCTTGTAATTTACATTTTGTTATATCTCATCCTTAAAATTAGAATTTTAAGACTGGTTTCATTTTTCAATTTTAAAAGGAAACAGCATCTTTCACGAATGTAATAGAGTTTTTCCCCAATGTTCTTATATGCATTACAGTATTTTAGTCCAGTTGAACTTAATTTTGGAAATCTAATTAACCGTTATGGCAACTTTAACCTTAATAACAAATTATGGTAGCTCTTTTTATTTTATTGAATCAAATGTTCTATTTTATAGATGGTTTCAATATTGGTCCATACCTCGATACAGTTATAACAACAACTATGTGCGATTGTGATCTTCCGCCAGAAAACATATCCGCTACGGTTTGATGCAAAATCGAGAATAAAGTGCTTTCATGTTAGCACGGTTTAGAAGTTTAGACAGTAGGATGTCATCGAGATTCAAAAACTCTATTTAAAATTGAAACTCCGTCGATTGCAATGGCTTAACAATCAGGGAACAACGGGTGTTCTTATGAAGAGGCATGCAGTCAAACGCTATTGATTTTTATATAAATATTTGAAATGAAATATCATAAAAGGAATAATAATACTAGACGACTGGAGGATAAAATATTATATTATGCCCCAGGCTCTTGTTTCCTCGCTACGTTATTGGTCTCTAGGATAGCATCAAAACATAATGCCGATTTAACAAAAAAAAAAAAAAAAAAAAAAAAATCTGCATTGCAAATTGTTGAGTAGTTTAATGTTGAGTAGAAATTTTTTAAACAGTAATTAAAATGATTAAAGAAAGAAATAAAAGAAATTAATGAAAATAATGGGCCCCTATTCTTTCCAAATGGATACAAAGTACAATATAAATATATATATGCATGTAAACATGTTTTAGCAGTTAAGTGGCCGAGTAGAAGAAACTTTAAAAATTTTAAAACTTCGATTTATTGCACCACGGGAAGTATAATTTATGTACAAAGAATAAGTTGTAAAAAATACGTCAGTCTACATCGCGACACAAGTGCAAAAGAGACCAAATTGTTTCCCTATAGTGGTTTTACAATGAAATTTTGATATGGATTGCTTTGGTACGTGTAGATTTAGTAAAGGGACATATAGGTATCTTAACAGAATTTGCTAAGCATTAAATATTTTTATTCCTTCACTTGGAAAATGCAGAAGTAAGCATTTTTATAGATAGCACGTAGGATTACTTAAATAAGAAAGGAGGAATTGGGTTAGGAAATAATAGACAATTTTAGAATGAAGTTAATATGGGTTAAATTAAGATAAAAATTAGGAAATAAATAAAGTTTTAAATTAGTTTAAGAGATATCATTACGCACACACACATAGTACATATGTTTTGGGAGCATAAACTAATTTTTTTCATTCTTTTGTGAATTAGAAGTTTATTCTTAAAGAGATGATGAATTAAATTACATTTTTGATTAATATACAGTGGCTCAAAAAATTGAGAGTACACCTTACTTTTACTTCATAAATCCGACTTTCAATATAAATAACACATTACCGTGGAAGTGCAAACATGATTTTATTTTTACACATAACAAATGGTTTAATTTAGAGTAAAAATAAAGAAAAATCAACGAAAATTTTCTAAATTGAAAATTTTCAGAAGCATTTTAAATAAACATACGCAGAATTTTGCCTAAAAAAATTGAGAATACACCAATGAAATTTTTGCAATATCACACATAGAAATTAAGTGTTACTATTAAATTGCATGTCTTTTGGCTCTTATAATGGCCTCTAAACGTCATGGTACCGATTTGACCCATTTTTGGTGGATTTGAAGATATTTCACCCCATTCTTCTTGCACCACTTGTTTTAAATGGGTTTTGTTTCTAATTTTGTGTTTTTGAACCCCTTTTTTGGGTATGGCCCACGAATATTCAATGGCATTGATGTCGGGGTACTGTGATGGTGAGTCTAACTACTATTTACAATGAAAAAGACACCATATTTTGAAGTTACGTGTATTCTGTTTGGGGTTGTTGTCTTACTGAAAAATGAAATTTCCATCTAAACCCAAATTTTTAGCACTTTCCTTTAGATTGTTGCGAAGTATATCCAAGTAAACCGTATCATTTATAATGCCATCTATAAAAATTACATTTCCTACCCCGGATGAAGCCATGTAACCTCAAATCATCACGGAGTCACCATCATGTTTAATTGTAGGACGTAAATTTTTTGAATACAAAGCAGTATTAGGTTTTCTCCATACAGTAAGATGGTTGTCACTGCCAAAAATGTTGAGGTTTCTTTCATTACTAAATATAGATTTCTTCCAAAGGTTATTGGTCTTCAATTGATGAGTTTTTGCAAACTTCAAATGCTTTTTCTGAATTTGCAAGCTGGTGAACGGTTTCTCTCTAACAATACTACTTTTATATCCAGCTTGTTTACTGGCATTTAGCACAGTTTCAGCGCTTACACATCTTCCTATGATTTGAAAAGTTTCTGCAATAAGTTGGATGAACCATATGGTAGCAGCAATCTAAAGGAAAGTGTTAAAAATTTTGGTTTAGATGGTAATTCTATTTACCAGCAGGAAAACGACCCCAAACAGAATGCACGTAACGTAAAAATATGATGTCTTTTTCATTGTAAACAACAGTTACACACACCACCACAGTACCCTGACATCAATGCCATTGAATATTCGTGGGGGATACTCGAAAACGTGGTTCAAAAATACAAAATTAGAAACAAAACCCATTTAAAACAAGTGGTGCAAGAAGAATGGGGTGAAATATCTTCAGATACCACCAAAAATGGGTCGAATCGGTACCATGACGTTTAGAGACCATTATAAGAGCCAAAAGGTATGCAATTTAATAGTGATACTTTGTTTCTATGCGTGATATTGCAAAAATTTCATTGGTGTATTCTCAATTTTTTGAGACAAAATTCTGCGTATGTTTATTTAAAATGCTTCTGAAAATTTTCAATTTAGAAATTTTTCGTTGATTTTTCTTTATTTTTACTTTAAATTAAACCATTTGTTATGTGTAAAAATAAAAACAAGTTTGCACTTCCCGTTAATGTGTT
Organism: Argiope bruennichi; assembly: GCF_947563725.1. Classification (NCBI taxonomy): domain Eukaryota; kingdom Metazoa; phylum Arthropoda; class Arachnida; order Araneae; family Araneidae; genus Argiope; species Argiope bruennichi. Next base: position 116,398,624 of record NC_079156.1, read on the forward strand.
ATTTATATTGAAAGTCGCATTTATCAAGTAAACGTAAGGTGTACTCTCAATTTTTTGAGCCACTGTATATTTTATAATTTGATACACGAAATTGTGCAATATCTTAATTCTAAGTGGTTTAATCATCGGAATATTTAGAAAAATAAATTTAGTAACATATGATTCTAGCTAGTTAGAAGTACTTTACCCTACCAAAAGATTTTACCTATCAAGAATTTATATTTACTGGTATTTTTTGATATTTGGTGTTACCATATCTGCAAAGCATTTAGCCAATAGAAAATATGGAATACATTGGACTGCCAACGGAAGCGCGTAGAATGAACAAATGCAAACCCAATATTAGTTTTCTGAAAAAAGAATTCCGAAAATAATAGAATTTTTAAACTATAAAACTGAGTAATATTTTCCTCATTTCCTAAATAGTACAATACTCTGAATATAATTTAAAGGAAAGAATCTTTTTAAAACTATGGATTATTGTATATGATTTACCCTTTTGTTCAAAAATATTCGTTAAAAATAATTAACTTAATGTGATTGAAGTCATTTCTGTGTTTATATTTGTTTTCATAATAAATCCAAAAATATACCAGGTTCAGAAGTACAGCACTATGTTATACCATCGACCATCATGTAAGATTTATTAAAAATGTTGAAATAGAAAATGCTTGTTTTAAAATTGTAATAAATGCTAAACTAAATAGATTTAAGGTCTGTATTCGTTATTGAATCGTAAATTTATAATGAAAGCAGCAAACAATAATAATATCGAAAATCTCTTAAATTAACATACTACTAGTACTAATCTATCAAACTAAATATTCCAAATAGTTACTTTTTTGCTAATAATTACGTTCTGAAAAAAAGATATTGAAAATTTATTTAATTAAAATTAACTAAATATAAATGTTTTCCATGATTATTTCGATGCATATTATTACAAAAAAAAAATGAATCCTACATAAATATTTACACAAAACCAATTTTTAAGATTACCAAAATCATATTTACACTGATACTAATTTAATTCCGAATGCTTTTTTTTCTTTAATTACAATAAACTTCCCAAAATTTAATTCAGAATTGACTTAAGCTATAATTGCCGCCATTATTTACTGAAAGATATCACTGAAATAATGAACTATTTATTTAATTTGGAGTTGGGTTTCATTGTATGATTTTTAATTAAAAAAAGGGAAATTTTCGATTTCAAAATATTTAATTTTCTATACTTGCTTGAATTAATTATAAAGAAATATCTTGAATTATTTCACTATTATCTAGAAAATTAGTATAGAGAAATAACATTATACAAATGCAGACGATAAAATAAATTATGATGTCTAAAAAGATAATATTGATATAATTTTATAAATTTTATTTCGAAGAAATTCGGAATAGCATAGTAAAAAAGCAGACGATAAGATGAATAATAATTATAAGTTATTTGTAGTGATTTCAATAAATTTGTACATGCGGTAAAAACGGGGAATTTGTACTTCAAAAATACATGTGATAAAATTTTATATTTTTAATATGGCATTTTATTCATAATATTTCAAGTTGGTTTAGAAATAAAGATAAAATAGTATATGAAAAAGAGACGATAAAACAAGCAATATTTTTTAAAACATCAACGTATTTAAATTGGCATTCTTTTTGTAAATTTCACGTAGAAAATATTGGGGCACAGAGTATCGATACAATTTAGCTGGCCGAAGACAAATAAAATGAATGGAGTTTGAAACATTGTTAAGATATGATATTTCAGATCGAAGATTCAAATTTCTTTCTTTTTTTTATATCCATTTCAAATTGAAAATTAAATGTATTTAAGCAAATATTTCATCTGGTAGAATTTTGTTCTTTTAAACTAATGGATTGAATATATAAATTTCGGAGAATTTTCAGACAGCTTTAATAGATGAAATGGCTTTGAGGAATATTAAATTTTAAAAGGAAGGAAGGAAGAGTAAGAGGCTGAGTGTTGGAAAAAAAAACTGTGAAGAACAGTAAGAGTTTAACAGTCAACAGAGACAAACGAACTGTCAAAACAGCAATTTTCTTTGGCCATGAAATAGACGTGGCGAAAAAGATCTTAAAGTTCTTTCATTTCAAAAGCATTTGTTTCTTACTATTTTTTGTTTTTTTAAGAGTAGGTCTATTTAAATTGCAATGCGTCTGCTTTTATGTATCCTTTATCTTTCGTTTGTGAAAAGGAAAAATATATGTTGTATTTAAATTGAACTTCTTTTACAGAGGCCATTTCGTGTTTTCTGTGTGAAATTGTGTGTATATATTTCAAAATTAGGAATGACAAAGTACATGCTTTGTTACAGGAAAAGTCTGGTATTAAAATATTTAAAAAAAGATTCAGCATTTTATTTCGGGGGATATTTTTAAAAGAAGAATAAATTTTTCTATTGTTCTAAGACTCATTTAAATAAAGAAAATGTATTGTTTAAAACATAACTCAGCCTCTTTATCAAGTGGTAAATATTTCCTTTCTTAAAAGTAAGTCTATAATATTTTGTATAAGAGATAAGAAATTATTTTACATTTTCAGTAAAATATAAGATGAACATGATTTAGTAAAATGCAAGAGTATTGTAATGTCCTGATCTAGACTGATCAAATAACGAAGCAGAATTTCCAGACCATTCTTTATTTTACAGCCCTATATACACAAAAAAAACTTGTTATAATCTTGGTTAAATAAATAGTTATTTACACCTGTAGTAGGAGATACAACAGTCGAAGTCGAAGGTTTTTCTTGAAACTCAATTCTCCATCACGTCAACACAACCACTCCAGGGGTAGTTTCTCAGACTCCGAACTTGTGGGCGTAATTCAACCGTCTCCTGCAATTCGTTTCTTCTCTCACCTAAAAAAAACTCTCCCCACTTTATTTCGGCGACAATCTCCGCCTCTTAATTTATATTGGTCATTTGAGCTCTCTTTCGGCCAATCGGGGTTCAGCAATATGCTTTCTCAACGCCGCCAGTGGGTCGTGGGAAGGTCCTTTCACAAAGAGAAACATCTAGCATCCAGATGTTTGGACACCTCTTTCTCTTTGAAGGTACTATCAATACCTCTTAGACAAGGAATACCACATGTGGTCTTTCATTGTAGTCGCTAATGAACAGATGCGAGACCACCCAGGTGAAAGATCCACCATCTGGCTATCTCGAGGAGTTTAATAAGTAACAGTGACGACACAGCTGGCTGTAAATGTCTTATCGGTACTGGGAAACGGGGAATGTTACAGTATAACTATAGTTATTATAGTTACTATAGTTATAACTATAATAACTATATACTATAGTTATTATAGTTACATATCTGTCTTTTGCGAAAACAAAACATTTCAGTTTTAAAAATTCTATGGAGAGCCTTTTGATAATGTGATATTCTTATGAATAAAATGATATATTTATATCATAAATGAATGTTTAAAAAAATAAAATAGCAAAAGAAAAAGCGCGAGGAAATGTAATATGAATTTCAATATTTTAGACTTTTATAAATTTGAAAATAATAGCATTAAACCTATATTCCTTGCATTTCATGCAATAAGCAAATATTTGTCAAAAGTCTTTTAAAATATAAAATATTTTTAATATTGGTAAATATCTTAAATTCAATCGCCTTTTTCAAAATTATAATTAATCTCATTTTTTCACTTTTTAAATGCAATTTATACCTATCTATATTTAAAAAACCTTTTTATAAACTCATCATCTGTCTCACACTGTTTCACTTTGGCAAAATATTTTTTACCGAAGCAACACTCTCTTTATAAAATAAATGTATCAAAAACCTTTTATTCAGCGAAATATGTGTGATCTGTATTCAAGAGCATGATTCACAAACTGGAAAAAAAAAAAAAACGATCATTTTTGAAAAGTTTTTTCAATGCATATTAACTTAAAATACATCGAAGGTCCAAATTGATTTTGTGAGCTGATTTAGGTAGAAACTAATTCCTCAATTTCTGTGTCGCCAGTAAAGGAATGGAATTTATCTATCCGCCAAAATATGATAGTATCTTCCATGAACGATAAAGGAATTTTACCCTAAACATTTTCCCTTTGATGTGAATAAATATTTATACAAGGAACAACTTGATGTATCGAGTAATGCAATCTTCAAAAAATGTTTACCAAATCAAATTTTGAGGGGTTTTTCGTTTCTTGGAAGATCCTCTTTCTAGAACCTAATTGAAAGCAGATACGAGTCATGTTCACGATGAATATAGGCTATTTTTACCGTAAATAATAATATTGATTCAATGTTATTGTTCTCCTAGGATTTTATATATATATATATATATATATATATATATTATAGTAACCAATCTATAGTAAGTATTGTTTGAAAACGAAACTATAATGCAAACGAAACAAAAAAGTTTCGAAATCGCAACTAAAAATTATTACCTATTCAAACTAAAACCAAAAAAGAACTTCATAGTATTTAGAGAGCGCAACTGCAGCTACTTCTAAAACACAGATGAATTGATACAAAAGCATTAAAATCAAGTTAATAGGAAAATAAAAAAAACCAAATAAATATTTGGTTTTTTATAGTCCTCGTGTATATAAAAAATATAGTCCTCGTGACCCGAAAATCCGAATCATTATTAGACTAATGTCTGCATTTCCTTCACAGAAAAAATCCCTTTCTTTGAATCCCTGTCTGAGGGCGACCCTTGAAAAAGTCTTCAGGCCGGATTCTTTTTTATATTTTTTTGGTTTAATATTTATTTGGTTTTTTTGATTTTCCTATTAACATGATTTTAATACTTTTGTATATATATTATAGTATATAGTATATATCTTAATCTTAAGATATATACTTAAGATATATATTAAGTATATATCTTAAAAATAGTATATATTTTGAGGTGGAAGTATTAATTAATTTTTGCCCTATCATATTCTTAAAATTTTTTCTGGAATTGTATTTTGTATTGATTCATATTATTACTTAATATTTAATATTATCTTTAGTATAATAACTCTAAATAGCAGTTTCTAAGAATAATTAATTATTCACTATGTAAATACAGAGCTTATATAAGTCTTGAATCATTGAAGAAATGTGAAATAAAAGAAAATTCATTTCGAATAATCCGTATAAAATGTAAACTGTAATTAATGTAAATATTACTAAAATATTCTCGAAAATATTTCCAGTAAAATGTTTTATCAGTTATTTTATATTTTAAGATCATGTGTGTATGCAAGTAGCATATACGTATGTATGTTTCAAATGATTTAAAAGCAGATAAAAATTGTTTTATAGCATAAACCTCAAAATTTTTTTATTCCTGTACTTGAGTTCATGCAATATTATTAATTTTTACATCTCTTCTTGGGGTAACGAATTGCCTTAAAATATAAATTATCGCGATTAGCCACTACACATGACTTAGATCATAGGTTTGTTCTTCTCATTTTACATCGTCACTTTGTTCACATCTTTTCTAATCGTCATTTAAGTTCCCATTGGTTTTTGCGTCAGCTTTCGCTATTTTAAGCACTCTAAATTATAATTAATTCAGGAAATAAAAAAAAAATGAAATATAATTATTTCATGTTAATATGATGGTGATAATTTATTATTGTTAACTTATCCTGATTAGTCAACTGATACTAACTAAATACATGAATGAAAGGCACCTAATAAAAGGATAGTGTGTCAAACTCTGCTGGTAAAAATGACTTTTAAGCTATTAAGTAGCTGAGAGCCTGAGTCTGATTTTGACTCGGGCTTGATGTGGGCAGGTTTCCAGATAGATTTTCAGGGGAATCTAAACAAATGTATATACATCTAACTTTGAGGAAAACTAAACAAAAAATTTTCATGCAGCTAGCCCGATCGCATTAGATAAATATTCAGTAAAAACTTTCTATTTTTTTAAAATGAGGTTGATTAAGAGTATAGCCAAAATAGAAGCCATGATCCTTTCCTTCTGCTTAAAATCCTTCAACTTTACCTTGTTTTAAACCATTAAATCAATAGTGATAAAAATATTTATATGTGCGCAATGTAGAGTTTTCTATATATCCCTATAGCTTTATGATTAATTGCGCGTTTTTTATTTATTAATATATTTTTCGATTCATATTAATGTTTTGATATATGGCTATAAGAATCTTATATAATAGTCATGTTAATTATCATCACAAATTTTCTTCCTTCATTTATATAAAAAGTTGATAAGCTTTACTTCTACTCAGCAGCAAAAGAATAAAAAGATTCAGTTTCTATTTCAGTTGATACGAGTTGAAGACATTTGCTGAATGTTTTTTTAATGGGAAAAAAGAAGAATATTTCACCATTTCTCAGATTTTTCCAATATTTAATGGAAAAGAATGTGAAGAGAGATATCAGCTGTGAACTTTCTCAAGAGCAGCTGTCGGCCTGACTTCAAATGAACAGGTACTGCGTTACTTGGAAGAAAATGAAACAAGAGTGGACCAAAGAAATATATCTGAAAAAAAAAAGTCCAGATTATGTGGGAAATTAATTAAAATATTTTTTCTTTTCACTTCCTTTTTTTGAGATGAAAAAGGAAAAAAAATATACAGAAGGAACTATCTACCATGTAAAGAATCGGAACATCTTATTGCAAATAACTAATATACTATAAATACTATTTAATTTCAGTTAAGGTAACGTGATACCATTTGCCCAATTTTTAAATTTTTTAGTGTTTGGAATTAAACTATAATTGTATTTTATGTAGGTTAAAATGTATAGAGGCCATTTTGAAAATTTCGTATTTATTGTGAAGCATTTCTAAACTTTTTGTTAATTTTTTTAATTTCTAAAAAATGATCAAATATGCATATGTTTTTACAGTTTCAAGTATTTCTCTACTTAAAAGTGAGTATGAAGTTTCTTCTACTTTTGATATTTAATTTATTGTTATTTTTTATAGAGAGATATATAAAAAAATTCTCACCTTTAAAAACAAAATGTACACATCTTAGAATTAATTCTATATATAATTCTACAAGGCATGCGCATTGTGTTGCGCATGCATTGCGCAAACGATCCATTATCAACGGATGATTTAAATTATTTTTAGGTTAGTTGCATGCTTTTGTAATTAAATTGTATATATGTTACTTATATATATATTTTGTATATGCTTATAGTTTTAAGTACATCGTTTTTCAAGTAGTTTTTTTTAACCTGTTTTCAATGATTTAAATTATTTTTAGGTTAGTTGCATGCTTTTGTAATTAAATTGTATTTATGTTAGTTATATATATTTTTTGTATATGCTTATAGTTTTAAGTACATCGCTTTTTAAGTAGTTTTTTAAAACCTGATTTCGACCGATTATTTTAAACGATTCCTTTTATTTTCTTAGTGTTTGATGCATTTAAAATGAAACATTGTTAATGAATCGATCTGTTCCTGATGAATCTGAGAATATATGAGTGAATTATATGACTATTAAAATTTGAAGTTTTAAAATATTTTAATGAAGAAGCAATTAAACTGGGAGTTCCATAAAATATTTAATTATTAAAATTTTAACGTGCATTAAGATTCGCGAACCGGCTGGTCGCCAAAGGCGGCTAGTTTTTAATAAAGATAAAGGATAATACGCTCTTATCATTCTAGATCGCTTAACTGATAACTATTAAATATTGCGAATATAAACATTGAAAGATAGAATGAACACCTCGGAGTGCTATTTGAAATTTCAACTAAAATTTTAATTAATTAAAAAATAAGCGGTATTTTTGTGCTTTCCACAAATTTATTTAGGAAATATTATAGGAAAAATATTTTTCACTCTTTTTGAAAACCTAAACAAATAACTTTTAAGGACATTGAATTAATAAACTTTCTAAGGATAATAATTTTTTCACTATTTTGTAATTTTTAAAATTTAATTTCCTTGCATCTTTTTCTGCAATAGTTTTCATCGTTACAATGAAATTTAAACCGTTTTCATTGTTTTGTTATACCTTAATTCGTACAATTTTCTTCCGTAAATAAAAAACAACAAAAAGTTTTTTTTTTTTTTTTTTTTTTTTTACACGCATTTTTATCTGAGCAGTTCGCATAAGGAATTAGAATGCAAAAATGGAATAATACAAAAGATATAATTGTAAAATTTTCGGCGAGTAAAATGGTTGTCAAATTCGGCTTGTTTCTGATAGTATCAATCTAAATATTTTTTCATGTTTTCATATCCAACTTTCTATGTCATTTATTTACCCTTTCACTTTTTCAGAAAATTTTTTTGGTACTTGTAAATATTTTATGGATTCCGCGATTAGTCACCAAATAATTAAAATCTCCTCTAACTGACTCACGATAAATCACCAATAAATGACAACGAAATATAATCAATCATGTTAGCAAAATCTTGGCATCTTATGCAAAATGCAGTTTGGTGTAATCTTAAAATAGCCAGGGCCCCGTTAATATCAATAAATACAGGATTTTCCTTATGAATGTTAGAAGACAATTTGTAATTGAATGGCCGATGAATTATTTTAGATTATTTCTAAAAATTTCTGAACAAAGATTGGCCCTCTTTTTTCATAAACTAACAAATTTTAACTTTTTTCAGTTATAAGTTCAATTTTGTCTCTATATAGATTTGAATAATAAATCAACTAATTAAAAAAACAAACTTAGGATTTTCTTCAGTAGTGGTCTGGAAACGGAAGATAGATTTAGGACAAGTAATAAAAGACTGTCTAAACAATCAAGACGAATGTAACAAAGTCAATTAAAAGCATTTTTTTATCCTCATGAAAATCTCAAGAATGTCACTGATTTGTAGAATTTCCAATTACTTTTATCTAAATAACTTTCATGCGGATTAATAACTTCACGTGCATACGACTCTATTATGCATATTTACTCACCAAAATTTTCAACATTTACCTTTTATTTAAACATACCTCTTATATTTGTATTAATAAAATGTATTATCCTCCGAATTGGTTTCAGTAATTGATTTTTCGTAATTTTGGGCTTCAAATTTTAGGAATTTATACAAATTAGATAAAGAATAAAAATATTTGAGTTAGCATTTGATATAAAGTTAAAAATGTATTGGCATTTAAAAATAATTGTTATTTCAAATGATATTGGCTTTGAAAATATTAGCAGATGTAGTAATTATATTTCTAGTAAAATATTTCTACAAATATGCTTCTACAAATAGTGTTTCTAATTAATCGAGTCTTTAAAATTAATTTTTGTAACAATCCTATTTTTGCAAAGAAAGTAATTATAATCAGAAAGATATTCTGCTTTTTCGAGAAATTCTATCTAAAATAGGAAATTTAATGACGACCATGATGTTGTTGTTTTAGTAAATTGACAAATATACGGATTTCTAAATGCTGAATTAAAACAATATAATTCGATGACGAAGCAGAAAATAATAAAATTATATTCAAAAAATAATTTTATTATGTTTTATTTATTACATTATTTAAATGACATAGTAACTTTAATGCACAATATATATAAATACAATCTCTAAAAAAATGAATCACTTTTGCGTATTATTTACTAATCAAAAGTTAATTTGCAGAATATTTTTTTAAAATTTTAAGTGTGTTTATTAAAAAATGTTTTTATAAACTTTATTTATTACGATATTGATGTCACACTTTTAATTTATTATTATTAAGCATTTTAACTAATTAATTTTTGTAATGATCAGTTATTTTGTATTATCAGTTAGTTTGTAAATTACAGAACATTTTGTAAGTCGATGGTTTTCCTATTTAAATTTTCACATTGGTTGATTACAGAAAGAAATGTTTGAAAGATCTGTCTTTTTTAAAGATAAAATTGATTTTTTAAAAAAAAAATCGATTTCTTTTTAATTCATATTTATTATTCCATGTTAAAATTCCCTGCTTTTAACTGCAAACCACTGCTTTCAAAAATAATTATTCTTATATTCCAAAAATAATAATTTTAAATGAAAATGTTATGTAAATATTTTTATTAATTCTTCGAAAAAACAAACAATACAAATTATTTCTTATAATGCAGATTTTAAAATAATTTTCATAGTATTTGGAATAGAAATTTATTTTTTTATTTACAATGATCGAAGTAATAACAAGGAATAACGAATTTGTTATATTGCTCCCTTCCGCAGTAAGTCTTCTCGTAAATATATATATATATATATATATATATATATATATATATATATATATATATATATATATATATATATATATATATATATATATATATATATATAGTAATCTCTGACAAATGAAGGCCGAATCAAAAACTCCCAGATTTCGCAATAAGTTTGAAAACCATTTGACGATTTAACGATGAATTTAGCAACAAAATTAAAATATATTTGAGAATCGTGGAGATAGTTCTATTAGGACTCGAGTTCCAGCATTTGTTCTAGAATATTCGACACCCTATAACAGGAACTACAGAAAGTGGAGTCAGTCGAGTTGAGCTCAAAGAGCAGTTCAATCGAGACATACAAATTGTTGAAATTCTATTTGAAGCTTTTTTTGCTATTACAGTTGCTTATTACTGATTTTCTTCTTATATAGAAACTTTTTTTTGCACGCTTCGGCTGTGTTGTGATACCGTGTATTCGTGTTATTGTGTAGAAAAAACATCTTTGAACCTTAATGAATCTATTGAACATTTAACTGTAAAACGCAGGACGGATTTTGGGATATTTCTGCAGAATTATTTAATAAGAAAAAATAAATTTAAGAAAGCCAGTATTTAAAAACACATTTTTATATTTGATTTATTCTATTTGAAATGAGATATTATTCATTTTAATTTATCTCTATTTTCCATTTCTTAACAGCAATTGATTAATTAATTATAACCAAATTTATAGATTTTTTTTTTTTGTAAATTGAGGGAATTGAATTAATTGCTTTTGTAAATTTTTTAAAAAATATTTCCATTTGAATAAAATCAAAATTTGATTTGAAAAAAGATTAATTTATAATTTAGAAATAAAAATATTAAAATGGTGCATAGTCATCAATAGTACAACACCTACAAAATCCCAAAATTTTAGAACATCACGAATTGTCTTAAAATTAGTTCTATCTTTAGTAAAATGAAACAAGTCTAATTAAATAAAAGTTCTTGAAAAGGAAAAAAAATAATCAAAACCCTTTTTCAGTATAATTTCTGGGCATTAGTAAAGTCCTCGCACTGAGAAAACTATTTGCAAATTACTAAGAAAATTATTTGGAAATTATTATTTAAATCATTAATTAATATAATGTATAGTATTAAGACAATACAATACACTAATTTATTTTATAACAAGAACAAGTAATATCGCGAAGGAAATAATGTAAACATTTTATCCATTTGAATATTTTTTAGAGATATTGAATTCAGCATAGTGATACCTAACATATATTTTATAAAAATGTACTGCCAAAGGGAATGGGAAAATTATTCTTAGAGGATATTTTTACAATTTTTAGAGGAAATAAAAACTATTAAATACGAAAAAAAAATGCATCATGAAATATAAAACATTTTTAAAAAATATTTTCCAGATTTTTCAAGAAACGTATGAAAAGAGATACTTCTATAAAATATGGAGAAAAAAAATCGTGTTTCCAAGAAATTTACCATATTTAAAATCTGAAGAAAATGAATCTCGGAAAGTAAAATATACGGTTTCTAATGATCTTTATATATAAAAAAAATCGAGTATGAAATTTGGTTTAATCCTGAATCACTACAAAAAAAATACAAAAATTAAATGTGTAAACGATATAAAAAAGAAATATAAAATAAAATAACAGAATATATATAGGCTCTTTTATTTTAATTAATCATTTAATAATCATTTAAAATGCAATTTTCGTGTGTACTTCTTGATGTTATGAAAAATACTAGAACTACTACAAACACTTTTCATTTTGTTTAAAAAAAGAAGGGAAAAAACATTTTTTAAAAATTTGGGTAATTTGGAACAAATTATTTTCTTTAAAGTATGATATAAGTGAAATTCAAGTATTGTTCAACACTCACTTAACGATGAAAATCTATTATTTCATACATATGGTGCATAATAAGCATACATTTACAAGCATAAATTTAAAATCGTGAAAAAATTTAAAATTTAAAAATTTCCTTAGTATATTTATCAAAAAGATAAAAATCTATTCTAACTTGTTTATAATGACTTCAAAAATTAAACACAAGGATCTTTGTTTAAATAAATGAAAATAAAAAAAGATTATTTATCTTAACCTTAATAATTGATTCAGATTGCACTTTTAACTTTATTAGTAGCTCCTAAATAAGCAGTTAGTGAGAAATCTAAAATAAATCTTCTGAAGGCACGGAAGAGAAATTTAATGGTTATTTTTATCAGTTCTCCAACCAACTTTACTTCAAAAATTAATGAAATTCTCCTTAATGTCAACTTTCTGACGTGGGTATAAACTGAGCGTTTTACTGAATAAAATGATACAAAAGGAAAGTTTACAAGAGAAAAAGCAAGAATAGCTGATTGTTATTGATAGAATTCTTGATCCCCGAAAGACGTGATGAGAAAGGTAAAATAAATGATCGCTGGTTTTGCTTGTGTATTTTCCGAGGAAAAATATTGGAATTTTCTTTTTAAGTATCCATAGCGTCATATTTTAATGCTCAACGTAATAGGTTGTGATGACAAGTTAAGACTATCTTTTGGTTTTTAATACTTGATTCAGAGAAATTCAGTCAGAATAGTATCATTTTAAAGATATTATAAGTTGTATTTCTTTTCTTTTGATTCCTATTTTGCTCAAATGAAATTTCCACATTCACAGTATCGATGAAAACTATCCAGTATGTCGAAACGTCAAATGGAAAAATCATGAATCTAAAATATCTGAGAAGCACATTTTTGACTAAAAACTGCTTGAAAATAAAGCATCATTATTCATCGGTTTGATCGAATGATATTCTAAATGAATTTAAGCAAACAAATTAAAATCGTCTGAAGAATTTAGTTTATTTTACTTTATTTTGTTCTTTCTGTTTTCTTTTCTTTTCTCTTTTTTGGATATTGTTAGAACACAAATATGCCATTATTTGTATATGTTACATTATAGCAGTTACCTACAATTGTTACTTCACGTAAAAGTTCTCGAATATCTTGCTACAAATTGAAATTTCAATTGATTATTCAACAGTTCGATCGAATTTCATCAAACAAATTAAAATTTTCTGAAGATTTTTTGAATTTATTTTGCTTTTTTTCCGTCCAGTTTTTTTTTTTTTTTTTTGGAAATTGTTAGAACACAAATATGCCATTATTTGTGCATGTTACACCATAACAATTACTTACAACTTTTACATCATATAAAATTTCTCGAATTTCCAGTTACAAAATGAAATTTCAAACAAAACTTCTTCAAGAATCTTTGTTTATAGGGAGTTTCTTAACTTTTTTTCCTTTATTAAGAAATTTTCAAAAGCTATTTTAGCTTCTCTAATAATTTCAATCCTAGGGTGTGGTGGCGGAGTTTCGGATCTGATTGCATCGAATTCGATTTATCGTGTGTGTGAACTTGTAAAAGAGACCATCAACTTTATATAATTGGAGAGTATAAAAGATATAATACAAATTTGTTGCCATCCATTTTACTGAATATGTTGAAAAATCAAGAGTATCTGCCACCTATTATTCTAGAATAAATAATATAGCTCAAAGAACATCAATATCCTTGTGCCAATCGTGATTTCAATAAAAACTTTCTGTGGAATATGGAATAAGTAGAAATTATAATATATTACTACTCAAGAGATTCTTCATTCTAAAACTCCGTCTGGAAATCTAAAAATAATTTACATTCTTCTCAGAAATTAAAAATATTACAATTTTAACATTACGTAGAAATTATAATATACTTCTAGTCAAGAGAGTCTTCATTCTAAAACTCTGTCTGGAAATCAAAAAATAATTTACATTCTTCTCTGAAATTAAGGATATTACAATTCTAACATTACGTAGAAATTATAATATATTGCTAGTCAAGAGATTCTTCATTCTAAAACTCTGTCTGCAAATCTAAAAATAATTTACATTCTTCTCAGAAATTAAAAATATTACAATTTTAACATTACGTAGAAATTATAATATACTTCTAGTCAAGAGAGTCTTCATTCTAAAACTCTGTCTGGAAATCAAAAAATAATTTACATTCTTCTCTGAAATTAAGGATATTATAATTCTAACATTACGTAGAAATTATAATATATTGCTAGTCAAGAGATTCTTCATTCTAAAACTCTGTCTGCAAATCTAAAAATAATTTACATTCTTCTCAGAAATTAAAAATATTACAATTTTAACATTACGTAGAAATTATAATATACTTCTAGTCAAGAGAGTCTTCATTCTAAAACTCTGTCTGGAAATCAAAAAATAATTTACATTCTTCTCTGAAATTAAGGATATTACAATTCTAACATTACGTAGAAATTATAATATATTGCTAGCCAAGAGATTCTTCATTTTAAAACTGTCTTCAAATCTAAAAAGAATTTTCATTCTTCTCTGAAACTAAAAATATTACAATTCTAACATTACGTAAAAATTATAATTATTGCTATTCAAGAGATTCTTCATTCTTAAACTGTGTCTGAAAATCTAAAAAGAATTTTCATTCTTCTCTGAAATTAAGGATATTACAACGTTAGAACATTGTAATATCCTTACGCAGGAAAGAATGTTAGAACATTCTTTCCTGCTAATGCAAGATAAAGAAACAGATAGAAGACGATTAAAAGAGATGAAGAATAATTTATTAGATTGCATAAATAGTCTCATTTTTTTACGTAATCTAAATATATAGATTTAAAGCGAGCAAATAATTTAAATGAATAATCTTGAATAAAAAAAATAATTCATTTAAAAAAAAATTCATTGCTTGGATTACCACAATTTAGTTTTGGAAGTGTATCGAATAAATCATTACTAATAGCTATTTAAACACTGCGTATTATTTAAAATAAAAGAATAAGGATTCATTCGATGTGGTAGTATTAAGGATTCCTAAAGGAGATTTAAACTTCTTAAGGAAAAGAATATTTTATTTCATTTCTTAACATTATTTGAAGCACTTAGTTCATAATAAAATATTCTCGACAGAGATAAGTAATTCTCGAATATTTCTCCCTCGTGAATATAAATCTGTCAGGTCATGCCTTTTTATCCTATTTATTGCTATTTTTTTATTTATATAAGTAGCTTTTTATTCTCAATTGTTATTTCTTCTCTCCTAAACCTGTTTCCGGTGTTTTCGGAGATTAAACACAACTTTTGTTTTCTTCTGTCATGAAAAAAAAAAATTTCTTTATAAAAAGTATTTCAGATCGTTTAAAGTGCTATATTGTTTGCCAACGGATTCTAAAACTCTCCGCGCTTTTGCGCATGCGTTAGGATGGATTTAATTCGGCAAAATAAGGATAAGAGGAAAGTAAATGTTTACATTTAACAATAAAGTAAATGGCACACATCCTTCTGTGAGTCACCCCTTAGTGAAATAGAACCATCGAAAAGTGGTAATCTCAGAATACTGAAATGAACCGTAGATGTGAGTTAAAAATAAATGATAATTCAGAAACACACATTATAAATTTTTGTTTTGATTTAATAATTAAAAAAATATTTTAAGGTTATTTTAAATAAAAATTTTTATATTTTCGATTGTAAATTCGTTTTAAGTTACTGCATTTTATTCATAAAGTTTTATAATATCATAATTTACAGAATTGCAGTAAAAGAAAAATTTATTCTATATAATCAGAATATAGGAAATATTTGTTTAGATATGTTAGTTTTAACAAGAGTTCTCACTGACTCACGAGATTATTTCAAAATCTTTAATGGTAACTTATTTCATTTAGTATTGTGTATTTAATTCTTTTAAAATAATAATCATTTTCATTTTAATGCATTATTTCAAACTCTGTATTTATGTCTATAATTCCATGCAATCCTTTATTTATTAAAACTTTTATTTATTATTATTTATTATATTTATTTATTAAAACTTTTATTTTGCAGAAATGAGTAATACTTTATGCATTATTTTAATTAATGTAAATTTCTAGTTATAAAGGGGTTTACAACGCTTTGACAATAACATGTAATTAAATGCATTGGTAATTTAAATTTTATCCAGTAAATGGATAAATACAGAATTTGAAATAATGCATTGAAATGAAGACTATGGTTATAAACTTATTAAATATGTATTTCGAATGAAAGCTTTTACATCTGGATATGTAATTCATTGAATAAAGGATTTTATTATGATTATTTATATTCGTTTTAGTTACGGAATATAATAGTAGATTAATTAAAAATATAAAACTTAAACTCTTAATTAGTCTATCATTAAACATTAGCAGTTAAGATTCAAGGATAAGGTTCACTTAAATATTAAATTGCGATAGGAGCCCCATCTAAATTATCGATTATTTATGATGGAATGATTAAACTTTATAAAAGATTCTAGTGCCGCTACTTTATCACTATTCTATTCATTATATTTTTACAGGAGAGAGGAGTTTAGTTTAGTTATATTAACGTCTCGTTAAGCAACACTAGGGTTCATTTGGGACGGACCTCGTAATTTTGAACCTCGGTCACAGACGAGGACGACACCTGAGCTGGCACCCCTCTCTTCACACCAGTGGAAGGACCCATGTCAGAGGAATGTGTGTTATTAGTAAAATTTTTAATATAAACAAGCATTTATATGTATCTTATAAATTCGATCAGTAATAGTAATAGTTAAAAATAAATCGATAATTTGTTTAAATTTTAAATTTAAAAAATGCGAAAAAAAAAATTGGGATATTTTTCAAAAACTTAAATTTTTTTCCATAATATGTATACTATTTAAACAAAATTGCATGGAAATACTATCTATAGCTAATGAAACCATTGTTAAAAGTTTTAAATCATTGTCTGCTTTTTTGTGGAACTAATGAAGCCCTAAACATTTACTTCTTCCTTAGTTATTAATCAGTTTTCTAAATTCGGTAGTTTTCAAAAACTTTTAAAATTGTTCATAATATTGTGGTGAAACCAGTATCGCATTCAGAGAAACAAATTTATTAAAACTTTTCCTCAAACTAAATCTAGACCACGTGTCAGATTTCCAAAAGCTTTGGAACAATTCATACCATAATTGTTTTTTTTATTTAAAAATTAATTTGATCTTTATATATATTTTGGTAAAATTATGAATTTCATGTTCTATTATGAGTAATAATTTGAATTTTGTGCATGAATATATGTTTTAATTTTAGTTAGTTAACCAACTTCTTAATATTAACTGTATCAATTACTTTTACAGTATTTTATGTCATCATATTATTTTTGTTGTGCTATAGTTTAGTGTATTTTGATAATATAATATCGTTCGCCAACTCACTGGGGGATACTCTGTGGTGAAACCAATTCCTCCGTGCAGCTACTTACCTTTGCGCATGTGCAAGTAATGATGTTGTTTCTAATGGTACTTGTCATAGACAAGCCCACTGTCTTTAGAAGTCAGTGAATTTAAGCCAAGGGTGCGTCTCTTGTTTTTCAGAAGCGCCATCTAGGGCCAAGAGTACGATTTAGCTACTCACAGGCCACAACTCTTTTTACGGGACGGATTTCATTCACTCATCCACAGATCGTAATTTAGACCTGAATCAGAGAACGATCACCCCTGATCCAGTACCCCCAGTAGTATTACTCTCGACATGGAGCACTTTGCGACCACGACAGATTTATACTTGTGCCAGCCACCACACACACGGAGAGTCTTCGGCCGGCGGAGTTCGAACTCGCAAACCAATCGAGGAGAGTACGACGCTCAGTCGATGTAAGACACGATGTGTAAATAAAAGTGTATGTATTTTAATCGGAATGATTTCTTGGTTTCTGAAGATAGAATTTTAACACCCTTCTGATAACAGCAATTATTTCTCATAATATACTTGAACGAAAATGCATGAAAATATAACTTATAGCAATGAAATCACGGCTTAACGTTTCAAATTATTATTTCAGTAAAATCAAGGTAAACTAAAATACTAAAAACAGTAATGAAACAACAGTTGAACTTTTCAAATAATTATTTCTGCAAAACAAAGCAACTTACAATACAAAGAGCAATGAAACCACGCCGAGCATTTCAAATGATTATTTCGGTAAAACTAAGGAACCTTAAAATATTTTCCTCTTTATTAAATAATATTAGGTTTCCTAAATGCTCTCGTGATCTAATCTTTACAGTAAAACTTTAATTTAGTCTATTTTTTTGAATGACCAAAGTTAAAAGACTATTCTCCCTGCCTTTGCTGAGCAGTTTTTAAAAATGTGTAAATCTGAAAGTATATAAATATTTTTGACCGCATAGAGTAATTTCCTAGAGTAGAGTTATTCCATAGAGTAAAGATTCCTGTAATAATATAAATTGGTTAAGACCTTTTAAACTTTCCCTCATAAAAAAATTGATCTCCCTTAAATGAAAGAACATTAAATATCTCCGGTTACATGAACCAGAAATTAAACTCGAAATTTAAAACAGCAGTCTTGTATAGAACTACTTTAAAATAATGTATGTCATTAAAAAGCTATGAAGACAAGCTATTATTTTCATGTAAAACTGAAAAGTTTTGTAAGATCTTGTTCTAAGCATCGTAAATTGAAATTGCTGAGAGCATAAAAGTTTCCTGTCTAGAATACACTTTTTTAAATAGGTTTTTCATTTTTATAATAGCTTTGAAATATGTAAATTTAAAATTCTGGTTCTACGTTTATTTAAAAGAAATACGTGTATTTATGTAGCAAACATCTAAAAAGAATATTTTATCAATGTGAGTAATTGTTAAAGGCATTCATTTTGGTAGACTTCGCTTGAAATTACTTTGGTATAAAATTAAGTTCATACTTTCAATTTTTGTTAACTATTAAAATGCATTACACTTTTTATTATATTGGTTTTTGGAAATAAATATAGTAATTTTGGTAATAAATATAGTAATTATTTTTGCTATTTTTAAAATGATTGTAAGAAGAAAATCTTCCTTGTAATGAGATTGTTACATTCCTTAAAAAGGATTTTGTTCTTATTCAGAATATAATGTAGTAAAAGAGAAGGTAATGGTAATTTTAAAACATACATTTATATTTAAATAATTAAAAGAAACATGCGTTACCCCAATTGGCGTAGAAAATTCATGCAATGTTTTCTGATTGTTGACAACTGTGTTTTCTTTTTAATTAAAAGTTAAAATAATTATGCGCATTATACTGTTGTAGCTATCTCAATCTCGATAGATAAATAAAATAGACTTGACTTGATTTTAAAGAAATACGGATTCGCTGTTTGGTTTTATTTCAGCTTACAATGTAAATCAATTGTTTTTAGGTTAGTTGTGTGCTTTTGTAATTAAATTGTATTAATGTTATAATTTCGCATATGCTTATAGTTTTAAGTACATCGGTTTTTAGGTTAGTTTTAATTTTTTGATTTGTTATAATTTGATAGTTTTTCGAAATTCCCAGAAAACGCAAATCTAATCTTTCGAAGAGGAGTAATAAAGTTCGGGCTATGAAAGTAGCTAGAAGACCTGTTTGCAATTTTAGTGAGCACTTGCGGACTTCGAACCCAAGCTGTGGGTTAAATACAAGGACGCTTTATCAAAAGATATCGTGCATAGGCTGGATGGCACTCACAATAACCTAATCATTAATAAAGCTTTGGTATTGATTGAGGATAAAATGATTTTCATATCTGGAAAATGTCTCACTGATTTCGGCCTACCCCCACCGCAGCGAAGAGGGGAATTATCAAACGAAGTTGTGAAGGAGCTAAACTACGATACCGCGGTTTTAGAAGCGCAGGTCAATGAAATGATACCACGATTACTTTCCAAGCAGCATCAAATCTATGAAACGATTCTGAACCGAATAAATAGTGGAGAGGAGATATTATTCTTTCTTGACGCACCAGAGGGTACGGGTAAGACGTTTGTGCTGAATTTTCTGCCAGCTCAACTCCGCAAGGACCGCAATGTTGCTCTGGCTGTATCTTCCTCGGGCATTGCTGCAACTTTGCTTAACAGTGGCCATATTGAACATTCCGTTTTGAAATTGCAGCTTAATCTTGCGAACATACCCCAACATGTAACATCACCAAAAACAACGACCTAGGAGTCCTTTTGCAGCAGTACAAGTTAATAGTATGGGATGAGTGCACAATATCGCACAAGCATGCATTCCAGCCGTTAAACCGCAGCCTGCATAACATCCGCGGCAATCAGGCGGTGATGGGCGGCTTTGCCGTTTTGCTCGCAGGCGTTTTTAGACAGACACTGCCAAGTGTTGATCGGAACCGTCAGTTGTCATACATACACATCAAAATTTCCACGCGAACAAAGTCGCGGGAAAGAGCTAGTATCAAATAAATCCCTTACTTTTCAAAATGTCTCTGGAGTGGTCTTTCTGCTTCATAACAAGACAGTTAAAGATGAAACTAACCTGAACTTTCCAAATGACATTATATTATTTTCTATAAAAAAGCTGATATAGTTCATATATTCTAATGAGGCAAGACATTTTATACCAAAATAGCCTCATTAAATGTAAATATGCTCGAGAAATGTTTGAAGCCATAAGTTCTAAGCTGTGGTAAAAATTGCCCAATAACTAATCTGCATCTCCATGCTCTATATTTGATCATAAATTCACATCTTTTCATTGCCTCATTTCTCATTCTAAAAATGCCTAAGAATAATTATGTGATTGAGGTAAGTTGTTTTAGTCCAATTATGGTTAATTTATGATTGATTGAGACTCAAAATGTAACTATCAAAATGCGTGGAATTTTATAGAAAGTTATATGACAAGAATATCATACATGTATGTAAAGAAAGTTGGATCGTATTTATGAAGGGTAGGTTGTCTGTCTAACTATTTATTCAAAATTGTTACGGTATGATTACTATAACTGTTAATTATGACTGTAACTATTTATTCAAATTAAGTGAACGGTATGATTGAAAAACTCAATAAGTTAGTTATGTAAATTAAATTTTGCATATGCTTTTGGACTGCTGAACGATAAAATTGTTCATAGTTTGGATCCAAAAATTGAAGATAAGAGGTTCATATGCGTATTCAATTCACCTTGTTACTTTATAGAGATGAATACAAAATTCGCAATATTATGTACATATATAAAAGATTGAAGAAAGACGACAGAAGTTATGTCCAATTTATAAAATTTTTCAAAGCTAGTATCCAATTGTCCAAAGATAACATATTCAAATGTGAACTCAATTTACCTCATTACACAATGGAAATGGATACAAATCCACCATTTTCTATATGTAAACAGGACGAAAGACAGACCACAGAAGCTCACTCTAAGTCAAAAAAGTATTCAAAGCTAGGATCCAATTGTGCAAAGATAAGATTCAAATGCGTGCTCAATTTACCTCATTACACTATGGAAATGGATACAAACCCGTCATCTTCTATATGTAAACACGACGAAAGACAGACCACAGAAGCTCACTCTAAGTCAAAAAATTATTCAAAGCTAGGATCCAATTGTGCAAAGATAAGATTCAAATGCGTACTCAATTTACCTCATTATACTATGGAAATGGATACAAACTCGTCATCTTCTATATGTAAACACGATGAAAGAAGCTAAATCCAAATTATAAAATTATTCAAAGTTTGGATCCAACTTACAAAGATAAGATAATTAAATGAGTACTTAATTCACCTCATTACACTGTGGAGATGGATGCAAAATTCGCCATACTGAAGACATATTGTAAATACTGCGAGAGAATGTCGACGAAACCCATTCCAGCTGATATATTTTCTAGAATTCTTATAATTCTAATGTATTTCTTTTACAAAAAGAAGCACCAAGAATATTCAAGGTACTCACGTGTTCCGAGAAAACTTTTGTCATAATCCAGTTCACAGAACATCATCAAACAATTCTAATTATTAAGACTTGAGAGACAAAAATTATTCACCTCATCTGTGACATACACTGTTTTTAAGTTTTCTTGAGAAGAATTAACATGCGAATTCTCTCTCGGTAAATCTAAAAATGAATAATGCATTTCATTCCTTTCTTATTCAGCCTGAAAAAAAACCTTTAATGTCTTTTATGAAGATCTCACAATCTTCGCTACACTTTCGCATATTTTTAATTTGTATGAAACTCATTACTTTGCAAAATACATCCTTTGCAATTTTTATCTTGTGTGACGTGTTGGTAAAAAATACCTGACACTTTTGATGTTATTTTAATTTCCTGTCCGAAAGGTAGCTGTAAAAAATATGCTTTAAGGTATCTATTTGACTGTTTGTTTTATTTTCTTTTTGTCGTTTATAAAGAGAAATAATGTAATCATTAAAAAAAAAATTCATCATTGATATTTTAACCTCCCTTATTCAAAAAAAGAAAAAAAAAACAGGTGTGCATGTTGGTTTCTGGAGATAACAACAAAAAAATTCCTCTCGGCAAACTGGAAGGCAGATTCCTTTACATCTTAATTGATATTTGGCAAAATAAGTTGTTGATATTAGAAACAGTCAAAATTAGGGCCTGAAAATCACTTTTCAGCCCCTAACTTCTACGTAGTGCAGTTAGTATATAACTTTTGAATGTTTAGGTTTTAGTTATATTAACACTTTACCGACCGGCCGTCGATTAATCGACGTTTTGTTCTCAGCGCTTACCAACCGGTCGTCGATTATTCGACGTTTGCTCCCCAGCGCTTACCGACCGGTCGTCGATTAATCGACTTTTGACCGATCTGTGGTGACTACGTTTTCCACCAATTCAGCATGCCCTGAAAAAAATTCAGCTGTCGTTCGCAGCTGAGCGGCAGCTGAGCGGGCGGTGAAATGGCATAGTATGTTCGAACCGCTACCGGTCGGTAAAGTGTTAACGTCCCGTTTGAAGCAACACTAGGGCTATTTTGGGACGGACTTCGTAATTTTGAATCACGGTCAGATGACGAGGACGATACCTGAGCTGGCACCCCCTCTCCACATCACACCAGCGGGAGGACGTTTGGTCATGGCGGATTTAACGTGCAACAGACCCCCTTACACGACGGTTCTTCGGTGGAATCGGGTCTCGAACCTGAAACCCTCCGGTTCCGAAGCCGAGACCTTACCACCAGGCCACCGCGGCCCCAACTTTTGAATGAAGGGTAGTTTTGGGGTCATAGTGACCATGATAGGCAAAGAGCTGAAGACATTTTCATGAAGTCTTGCAGTGGGAACCACTGAAATAGGTAATCTCCCAATAGGAATTTAATAAACCAAGCTAGAGGTATGAAATTTAATATGCTGCCTAGATATCTGTCAATTTTAGATAAAATTGGTTTATGGGAGATTGATCTATCCATCTTTCTATATCCATATAAAAATAATATCCCATAAATGATAACTGCTAGATAAATGAAATTAAGCATATTTGCATATTGCTACAATTATAGTTCTGAATGTATAATTTTAATACATAAATCATCATATCTGATGCTTAGCTCAAAAAATCAAAGGGGTGACCGTCTGTCGGCCCTTTTATTTAAGAGTATAAGAGTCTGTGAAGTCGATGGGGAAATGACTTGAATAAAAGGAAATTGGAAAGTGATAAAATAATGATTTACTATTCTTTTGTTATCAACATTGTATGTGTACATCGAATTTTAAATACTAAACGGTGAAAGAGAATACATCTATAATTCCAGCTCAATTTCTCAAACAAAACGCGCTATATTGTGTTATTACATGAGAATGTTTGGGGAGAAGTTTCGTGCGGAAATTGAAATTCAAGGTAGTAAAACTGGTGATTAAAATTAAAAGGATGGATCAAGGAATAGCTAGACAAGGGGACACAGGGTCAAGATTGGCCCTGCAATCTCACTTTTATACAGCTATGTTAAGGTAGGTAACTATGCTAATATGTTTTATTTTTATTTTATTTTATTTTTTTTACAAAATTATGATTTTTGTTTAATATTTGAACATGTTTTTTTATAAAACCGTTAGAAGTTCCTTTCTACGCTTATTTCTGTGGAAGTTACACTGATTTTTATATTTGCGTTTACATATGCTTTAATTCTATTTTAATCTGTAGATGCTATTTTCTAAAATTCTAATCTCTGATAAAACTTTCTTATAAAAAGCTTCAAATTAAAATCAAATGCATGATTTTTGTACAAATTTGCTATAACAATTTCTTGATATGTTCTGAAGTTTCTGAACAATAAAATAAGTAATCTATTCATTTAAAAATATTTTATAGCTGTCTTAGTGCCCCTTAATAAGAAGGGGGGGAATGAAAATTTCGTGTTATTTATTATCCAGACCCCTAATACTCAAAGAATGGATAGAAAAGCAACTTATGTTTTAGTTCAGGAACTAAATAATATATTTTTTAGTTATCTGAAAAATGTTACGCAAATCATTTGATAAATCTCTAAACTAGAAGGTTTTTACCTTATACCTATTTTTAGACAAAAAATGTCTTTCCCCCAATTTTCAAAAAACACTTTTGACACTTCACTGGTATATTTTTGTTTCATAGATGCTTTTTTGATCTTTTTTAATGCAAATATTCAAAAAAAAATAATAAAACTATTTTAGAGCGCTTTACCAAAAATCCCTATTGACCACACATAGTATCCGATACCTTATAGAAATTGGAAAAAGATTTATATCATCTAAATGAATCTGACTTAAGGCTGTGCTTTCGATGTCCGTGCATTATATTGTCTACAATCATCCAGGTTTCAGCCAGATTTAATGTTTCAAATCACCAGTTCAACAGAAAGACAGTTTAACCCTTTCTAGGGCCGTGGGAAGTATGCTTCCCTCTAAATTTATCAATCTTTGTATGAAATTATGTAAGTTGGCATAAGTTCTGACAAATTTTTTTAGTAAGTCAGAAGCTTAGATGCTTCATTTCTTTATCTCACACAAAATGATGCGTCTTGATTTGTTACTTAATTATTAATTAATCAAATTAAACTTATCTAATAAGCTAAATGAATTTCTTTTCTTATTCTTATTTCAAGCCTAAAAATATTTTAACATAATATTACTAGAAAAAAATGACACTTTAAAGGGTTAAAACTGATTGCAAAATTTGAATTCAGGAAGCAAACTGACACAGAAGAAAGCAAGTTAATACAAACACTAAATAAAATTATAAATTTGCATTTTATAAATATTTTCTTGCTAAATTTTAAGAAATCGTTTGATTTCGTTATAATTTAATGAAGTAGAGCACTTTATTTAGAAATAATGATGAAATAGAAATGTGCAACACCAGACGATAAAATGAAAAATGCTTTTATTACACTATTCTAATGCAATTTTGTGAATTTGAAAACTTGATTTAGGAGTGGCATCAAATTAATGCTATAAAAATGTAAATTATGAAATAAAATCCATTCTTTATATGATATTTTGACATAATTTTATTAACTTGATACAGAATCGACAATGAAATAGTATTACAATATCTCAGATTATAAAATAAATAAGAAAATTTAATGTAATCATGCATTTAGAATGGCATCCTTTCTGCAAATGCCATAAAGTAAAAATCTTTTTGCAGAGAATACAATGGCATAGTCAATCTTAAATCAAATAAATTCTATCCAAGCTTATTTAAAATTTCTATAAAAGTCATAACTGTGATATCAGAAGTTCGCTCCACATGTTACTGTGTGCTGCAGCACATGAATAAACTTATGAAGAAATATGTTTTATACAACATTCTCTCAGCATTTGATTCACGAAAAGAACTGAACACAAATAAACAGTTTATGATAAAAAGTTCATGACAAAAAATATAGCACAACGTGCTTATAATTCAACACGAATTATAAGCTCAGTGTAAAAGACTTTTTATCCTAAGCTCGCAGCAATATTTAGAACTTGCCTGGCATGATTCATTGGGACACATGGGAGCACATGAATTAACTTATGAAGAAATATGTTTTATACAACATTCGCTCAGGTTTTGATTCACAGAGACAATTGTTTTATGCACAAATAAACAGTTTATGATAAAAAGTTCATGACAAAAAATATAGCACAACGTGCTTATAATTCAACACGAATTATAAGCTCAGTGTAAAAGACTTTTTATCCTAAGCTCGCAGCAATATTTAGAACTTGCCTGACATGATTCATTGGGACACATGGGAGCACATGAATTAACTTATGAAGAAATATGTTTTATACAACATTCGCTCAGGTTTTGATTCACAGAGACAATTGTTTTATGCACAAATAAACAGTTTATCATAAAAAGTTTATGACAAAAAACATAGCACTCAACACGAATTACAAACTCGGTGAAAAAGACTTTTATATCCGAAGCTTGCAGCACATTTAGAACTTGCATGGCATGGTTCATTGGGATCTCCGAATAGAATAAGATGTTTAATCCCATACAACAAGGGAAGTAAAGATTCCGGTTCGGTAAAATTATGTGCATCATGTATAATACAATATGAAAGATCTCTCACCATATCTTGCACATCTTTATAGAAACAAGTGCCAGTCACAGTCAACAAAACCTCTGCCTCTTGAAGCACCTTCCTTTTGGCCTCATCATTCTGTCGGTTTTGGGCATTCGGCATAAATGGAATCATCTCATCCAGAACCCTGACTTGAAGTTTATTGTGGAGAAATTCTTTTTCTCTGTTGATGATAATCAAATTATTGGATGTCTCGATGAGACCCATCCCCATCTGACTCAGCATCTCCGCGCGCACACATACAAGTATCTTGCCAGGAATTTTAGATTTCTTGATATCCTCTACAACCTGAACTATGGCTGATAAAGAATCTGTGAACGGACCAGACACGACAATTGCCATTTGAGGAGACGAAATGTTTAAAGGATTGACAATTGCCTGTACTATTGTGGTCATGGCGTCTGTGTCCTGTTTCCGAGGTAAGACGATGCTCTTGATATTATGACTCTGAGGGTTGAGGATGACATTGCAGAGAGGTGACCTCTGGAGTTCACTTAGAGCGTCATTTAGCATCAAAGTCTTTTTGATGTTGGTCAGTTTTGAAATGCGAATAGGTGTATTTCGGTTGATGTCAGAAATGTCAAAAACAGTGAAAAATATGATCCGGACTTTCCTCAGATCTGTGCGTGTGTTCACGCTCACATACTCTAACATTTCATGGTTATAATCGAATTTATGTGAATACGCTCTTGTGGCAGAAGAGCAGACATAGCCCAGCATGCTGTCACTTTTACTCTTCAGATTAGAATCAAACTTTATGAGAATGATATGACCATCCCTCGGGATGCTGTCCATGTCAGAGCAGCTAATAAAGCTGTGGCACGTGAAGCTAACATAACTTGTCTTCTTTTCAAAATCTACTATCTTATAGATATTTTTACCAATATCCTCCTCCTTTGTTTTAGCCTCTTTCAACGCCAAAGAGATTTTGTTAAAGCATTCAAACAACAGAAAGGGAAAATATGTATTATAATACATAAGGTGATGTGCGTAATTATTTCGCACTTGATGTATTTCGCCTCCAATTTCAGACATTTTTTGAACGGTTTCTTTGTCAATTCCCTGAAACCAGTCAATGTTCCTCTCGATTATGATGAGATAAATGTCACTGGTATTGATTATGTTTCTTCCAATATTTTCTTTCAATTGTTTTGGTAACAAAGATAATTGAGGAGCACAAGATTCCGATGAGGATTGATTAGGGATCGGGTGATTTATTGTAGTTTTATGTTTCTTGTTAACGGAATCAGACTGTTGCCCGATAAGAAGAATAGGCGCCAAAGAAGGAGGTAAATGAGGTGGTGGATAGCGGACTTGAAGAGATGGATTAAATATGAATTTATGATTTATAGATGAGTAGTGACCTTGAGTTAAGTCACAATTCCAAGACATCGGCGGCCGAATTTGCTGCGACACTAAATGCTGGTAATGAACTGAAGGTGATGAAGTGTTACCTGGCAAATGTGAAAAAGATTGGTAACCTTCCCCATATTGAATTGTTGTATAAGGATTGTAAAGTTGAGCCGAAGAAGATGACGTACTTCCTGGTGCTATAACATTATTATTTTTATTGAAAGTTCCTTTATTAAAATCTGTAGGATTAGAACCATTTATTTTTGAAAGCATTGGTTTTACTTGCTGAATTTTTGCATTTACTATAGAATTAAATGGTTCAGCAGGAGATGGCACAGTAGAGGAATTTCTCATAGCGTACGATGTTGAAACTGATGGTGTTTGTTTCATCTGAGAATGGATAGATGATTTCTTAGCTTCAGAAACACTCGGTGAAGTGTATACCTGAAAAATGTTAGATGAGTCCAATTGTTTTTGAGAGCTCACATCTCTATCCAATGTCGGAGAGTAATTACGCGCTAATCGAGGATCTCTCGGATAATTCGTATTATCCATGCGGAGAGAACCGGAGTTCTGCAAAGATGCTTCAGAACAAATAATAAAGTTATTATTTTGGCAATTGCTTGGTGGAGTATACTTATTTTTCTCAAAATTAAAAGAACCAGGTGAAGAATCAAATGTGTTTGATGGTAAGCCTGAATCTAAAACTTTTCTGAGATTCTGATCTGGTGTATAATGTGGACTCCCGATTATGTGAGTTTCCTTTTTCTTGCATTTCTCATAGCTTACTTTTTTGTCTTTATCACGGTTGAATGTTGAGGCGTCCTCAGATATTTTAAGTTTTTTTGGTGGAGTTTCAAAAGCCTCAGCATACGTGGTAGGTGGATTAAAACGAAGTTTCTGCGTTTGTTTAAAAACATTTTCAGGAGGTACTGCTAAACTTTCGGATATATTTTCTGAATTTTGTATAGTGCGTCCAGAGTTCTTTTCATTTACATCTAATGTAAAATTTATATTGCTAGTTGATTTTTTATTTTTGAGCAACCTTACCTTGCCAAAATTTTGAAGCCCACTTTCTTCGATAATTATATTTGATTTAGCTACAGGAACAACCGAAGAATTCAGTGACGAATTCTGATTTGCGATGCTGTCGGAGTTTGTTGATTTGACATTATCAAGTATTTGACGAAGAAAATCAGTAGACAATTCATTAGGAATTTTCTTTGCTTCCAGTGGCAGATTACTCGAAGTTTCACTTTGTTTATTTTCATCTAATGATGACACACAAATGGTAGACAGGCAATTATCATCTAAAGGACTTTGGATATTCATTGGCATGTCAACATTATTTGCTGGAGAATAAGAATCATTCTTGTTTGAAGACGATTCAAATCTAATATTTGGCGAATTATTTTGATGTATTTTATCACTATTTAGTGAATTTTGCACTTGAATTTCATTGCTAGACTTTCCCAGCTGCGTTGATGCTGAGATTGAATCTAAATTTGTAATATTTAATTTGGAATTCCCTAATTTTTTAAAATTCGATCCTGATGAGTTGTTTTGCAAACTCTCGTCTACTGCTGCATTTAATGATTGTTTCTCATTAATTTGCAAATCTGGCAAATCCTTCTTCTTTTCAGTTAAACACAATCCTGAGTTATTTTGCGAATTACTTGAATCGATAATTACATAGGTTTCAATTACATTAATACTGCCTTTATTTTTAATCAAATTATTAAGAACAGATCGTGCATGGGATAATTTCAGAATGTTAATTTTCTTATTACAGTTCAAGTATTTTAGAAATGGAGTTGGGAATGTTCTCTGCTTGTCACCTGAAAAAATATCATTTGTGTTAGAACTGCTTGCCTGACTTAGATCACATGCATTTAACATTTCAGATGGTATTACTCTAGTGTTTTCACAACTTTCAGATTTTTCATTATTACAAGAATTTTCCTTTTCTGGTTCGCTTTCCACTTGAGCAGAATTTAATAAGTAATTAACGGATGGATCGATATCATTCTTGTTTTTATCACAAACCACGTTTTCCCGTGCTTCGGAACTATCAAGAGCATATTTCTTACTTTTTACTGGACTATCAACTGAGCTGTTATTTGTCTGATTTGCATCAAAAGAAATATTTGAAATTGAGGTGGAGTTATTAACACTATTTTCATTTTGCTCCACTTTTATGGACACGTCATTCCTCAGATGGTTAAAAGAAGTCGGGGCGTCTTTTGTATATTTTGCCATATAAATCGAAGTAGTGTTTGATGGTGAAAGTTTGTTGTTGACAGTATCTCTGTCTTTATTATCAGCAATATGACACTTTTCGGTACTGACTCCAGTATAGTTTTCATTTGAGGTGCTCGGCTCAGTTTTTATTTGAAGGTTATTATCAGAAGTGACTTCACTGTTACTTTCACTGGTTTTATCAGCTACAGCTTGAAAAACAGGGTAACTGATGCCTGCCAAAACATCATCAGCATTATGAGACTTTTCGGAACTGAGTCCAGTATTGTTTTCATTTGAGATGCTCGGCTCAGTTTTTATTTGAATGTTGTTATCAGAAGTGACTTCACTAGCTTTATCAGCAGCAGCTTGAAAAACAGGGTAACTCGTATCTGTCAAACCATTATCAGCATTATGAGATATTTCAGAACTGACTCCAGTATGGGTTTCTTTTAAGATGCTCGGCTCAGTTTTTATGTGAATGTTGTTATCAGAAGTGACTTCTCTGTTATTATCACTGGATTTATCAGCAACAGCTTGAAAAACAGGGTGACTCGTGCCTGCCAAATCATCATCAGCATTATGAGACTTTTCGGAACTGACTCCAGTATTGTTTTCATTTGAGATGCTCGGCTCAGTTTTTATGTGAATGTTGTTATCAGAAGTGACTTCACTGTTATTGTCACTGGATTTATCAGCAACAGCTTGAAAAACAGGGTAACTCGTGCCTGCCAAACCATCATCAGCATTATGAGACTTTTCGGAACTGACTCCAGTATTGTTTTCATTTGAGATGCTCGGCTCAGTTTTTATATGAATGTTGTTATCAGAAGTGACCTCACTGTTATTATCACTGGATTTATCAGCAACAGCTTGAAAAACAGGGTGACTCATGCCTGCCAAATCATCATCAGCATTATGAGACTTTTCGGAACTGAGTCCAGTATTGTTTTCATTTGAGATGCTCGACTCCGTTTTTATATGAAGGTTGTTATCAGAAGTGATTTCACTGGCTTTATCAGCAGCAGCTTGAAAAACAGGGTAACTCGTATCTGTCAAACCATTATCAGCATTATGAGACTTTTCAGAACTGACTCCAGTATGGGTTTCTTTTAAGATGCTCGGCTCAGTTTTTATATGAAGATTGTTATCAGAAAAACCCTCACTGTTATTTTCAATGGTTGTATCAGTAACAGTTTGAATAGCAGGGTAACTCGAGCCTGCCAAATCATCGTCAGCAGTGATTTCATTAGTGTTTTCACTCGACTCAACTTTTATATGAGCAACACAATTAGCACTGACTTCAGATGTGTTTTCACTCGATTCAACTTTTATATGAGAACCACAATTAGCACTGACTTCAGATGTGTTTTCATTCGATTCAACTTTTACATGAATATCAGTTGGAAATCTTGTATGTTGGTTTGGCTGTCTATTCTCTAGAAAGGCAGTCTTAACAGGAGAGCACAATACTGGAACAACTGGATGAGAATCCTCTGTTAGGTCGACAAAATCGATTTTGATTCGTTTTGGGGGGTTTTCGATTATCATACAATCATCAGAAATAGTTAACTTTGTTTCAGATGAGTCATTAACTTTTACCTTTTTAGAGGTTGTGAAGTTCAAGTCATCCTCAGCATCACGTTTGGAAGTCACATTGGGAATTTCTGATGGCACATATTTCTCTTCGACTCCCTCGGCTGGAAACAGAGTGGTTGAATGCTGGAATCTTACGTCTGGATAAGAAAGTGTTTCAGTTTTCATTCGATTGTTTTCAGGCATATCGAAGATGCTCTCTATCATTTTAGATGGATTATTTGGATCTGACAAACGAGATTGTTCAACTTCTGATACGAAATCTGAACTTTTTCCTCCTTTGGACTTCTTTCTTTTTCTGGTACATTTTTTAGGCATCTGAAAAGAGTATAAATATTAATTAAAACAAAATTATATATAGTACAGAAAATATATTCTTTTCAAAACCATTTCCATCATAACGCAAATAAAACGCAATTAAAGATATTCAAAAATTAAAATCTATAATAATGGGCAGAATTTCTACCGTCTTTTGGGGAAACAACATTTTAAAGGTTTTAGTGCTCATAATTTGATACCTTTCCTATGTAAAATTCCTAACTTTGAGTATAGTTAGAACAAAATTTCATTAAGAATGCAATGAAATGCAGAATATTCATTTCTAAATAAATTAATTAAAGGCTAACTGACCATAAAGATGAGGGATGACTTGTTTGTAATGATATAAGATGGTTTCCTTTAGTTTGAATGTAAACAACGAACATACGTATAAATGACTTTAGTATCACCTCATGACTATTGTGACTTTATTATTGAATCTGATAGAGTTGTGTCAGGTATTAGTGTCATGTATTAGAGTTGGCAAAAAGAACATGTCTCATTTAAATTGAGAGCCAAATTTTTGTATAAGATATATAATGTATCCCTTAGGGAAACCACTTTCTAGCTCTCCTTCAAAAATTTGTCTAACTAGTGTCATATATATTAAATGTATATACTTATTTGAACTTTCTAAAGCATGGGATAAGTAGGATCTCCTCATATCTAAATCGGATTGTTTAGTCGTTAGTTGTTTTCTGTTTGGTGAAGAAAAAAAAAATGATTATCAAATGGTACAAAATGGTGCCCAATTACCAAGAATTCGAAGTAAAATAATAATGTTTGTCAGAAAATCTTAAAATGGAAAAAATGATTGGTG
This sequence comes from Argiope bruennichi, assembly GCF_947563725.1. NCBI lineage: Eukaryota > Metazoa > Arthropoda > Arachnida > Araneae > Araneidae > Argiope > Argiope bruennichi. The sequence continues at coordinate 116,431,565 of NC_079156.1, forward strand.
AAAATCTGCAAAAAAAAGGAAGCATTTTTAAATTTTTAAATTATTATGAAGACTTTTAACCACTATAGAAATACTTTAACTTAGCTAACTGTTTCTATATAAGCGGGGATAAGTGTACAACATATAAATTACAGTAACTCCCGAATATCCGGTTCACGACTATCTGGCCTAGTTTTCTTTTATCGTAATTAAATTAGGAAGCCATAGTGTCCATTAAGGATTTTTTCAAAACCTGAAAACTGTAAGTTTTGATTCTTATCTTAGAATTACATTTTCATATCTGTGTAATCATTTATCACTAAAAAACAAAATCAGTTGGAACCAATTTTCTCAAGAATTAGGCCTACGATTTACTTTAACGTTTTGCTTATCTTTCCTGCAGTTAAGTTGAGCATTACAGAATTTATGTTAAAATGTGAACAGTTTATATCCTTTAACTTACTTTTTCTCTAATAAATTCTTGAAACGTGCAGTATAGCATATAAACATACATAAACTACCAGTAGAACCTTCTATTTTAACTCGACACGTTACCGGCAACTGCTTCTACGATTCACACTGAGATAAACGGGAATTGAGAACCGGCTGCGTTCACATTGAGATAAATCGGGGGCTTAGTACTCAATAAGAAGTGAGAAAATACGCATTATTACAGCGAGTTTCTGTATAAAAACTTTGTCTTTTGGTATTGGTGAGGGAAGAAATGAAATCATAGAACTTCTGCCTATCTGGCTTTTTTTGTTATCCGCCCTGTCCTTCCGCCAGATTAGGGCGGATACTCAGGAGTGTTCTGTAGTTGAATGAAAAGAAATGAAGTAATACAATGTGAGTGTGATGAAAAGAAAATTTTGCACACGTTGCAGGAATCGGACTTAAGGGAAACTTCATGAACTATCCTTATTATCATTGAAATCCAAGTGAAGAAAGGTCAAACCAGCAAAAAATTCATGTAACAATCAAAACGGAACAGCTGGGCAGTGATATTGCTAGTTGTCCTAATGCCGAGTTCACACTCGGCCAGTTATAAGAAGGCCAGTAGGCAGCGCATGCGTAGAAAAGCCCTGATTTGTGTTTAACACAATTTCATAAGATAGATTCAGGCATTCCATGCTTGGCTATAAACTGCCGTTTTGACGTCCCTAAATTTTTCTTTTTCATTGCGTATCGCATTAAAAAAACTGATATTTACACACAAAAAAACATGGCAAAAAATCAACATACCTAAATTTAGAAAACTATAAAAAAAAATGGCAATTAATATATAAAAAAATTCGCATCAGAAACAACAAAGAACAAAAAATGCCGGAATTAATCTATGATAAGTGACCAATTTTTTCTCGCCAAAAGAAAGAAAAAAAAAAAAAAAAAAAAAAAAAAAAAAAAAAAAAAAAAATCTGCCAAATTCTACAAACGCCGCTTAAAGGGGAAATACAGCAGCACGATGTTGTCCCGTCGGGACAATTCCTTGCCATCGATCGAACAGCGTTTTTCAGCCTTTCTACGCATGCGCTGCCTACTGGCCATCTTATAACTGGCTGAATGTAAACCCGGCATAATATTAAAATCTTCTTTTTGGTAATGATGTAAAAAGTACATAATTAGAAGTGTAAGAAATAAGTTGTATTCCTATTACGTTACATCTATAGGGAAATAAAATAATCATGATGAAAGATATATCAAAAATCCTTGATATGTTTATCGGGTATATAACTATATATGTGATATTCAATTGTTCAAAGTGTAGCGTTCCACGTAAAATGTTTTCATAAATAATTTATTTTTGCATAAACAGGGATAAAATTTATGCTTTATTTCAATTACGTATAAAATATAGTTTCAAGATTATCATGTTTTATTATCAGTCGTAAACAGATCAGAATTTAATCTACTTGAACAATTTTTTAATACGAAAATTTTTGGAATTTTAGCAGTTGCAAAAATAATTTTTTTCCAGTCCAGTAAATTTGTAAAATTAATCAATGTTAATGGGGTTCAGGACACATTTTAAAAAAAATTATTAATTACTTTAGAATTTTGAAATTTTTTTTTGCACTGATTAACCATCTAATAATCAAAATTACACCATCAACATTATAAAGAAATATTAAAAAATTTTTAAACAAAAAAAATGGGATGATTTTAAAATCACTAAAACTCAAAATATTCTATGCCAATTTTCAATTTTTTAAAAAAAATTAAACACAAATGTATGTACTTTAATTTTAATTCAGCAAGTTATAAAATATTAATTCAATAAAAAAAAATGAAAAATATTTGAATGAAAATTTCTAAAAATTCTAAAATACTTTTTAAAAAAAGTTATTTTGTTAAGCAAACCTTTTTCTTTATTCAATTTTGCTGAATCAAAACTAAAATAAAATATTTAAAAAATATATTTTCCAAATTACAACCCTTAATCTTTAGCGGTTCTTAACTTATAACAGTCTGAATACAAGAAATCTTGAAACAAATGCATCATGAAAAACACATTTAAATTTTGAATACCTTTCCAGACTATCTAAAGATAGCCTTTGAAAAACAGGCATCAATTTGGAGACAATATCTTTCCACAGAGGAATTTTAATGGCTGTCTTATGAATAGAAGTTTTTTGTTTGAGGACCAGGCTCGATTAAAGAAGCAGAAAGATACAGACTCAGCAGGGCATGTTGTATGTTTTGATTTAGAGTCTATGGAGCTGTAGTGCTGCAGAATCAAATAAATAGTCTTTTTTGACATAGTTTTTGTTTCTAACTAGCGAGGTAATATCTGGGATTTTTTTTATAGCTGTACCACTCAAGCTTCCGTGCATCTTTTCACCGAGTGTTACGCCCCTTTGCTTTTCATCTTCACATAGAGTGTGTAGAGTATGACAATAATTGTCTGAGGGCTAGATTTTCAAAACAATACACCACAAAAATAATTACATCACTCATTCTAATTAAGATAGAAATATGATTCAAATGTCATTTTAAGCAGAAGAAAAGAGAAATTATTATTATTATTATTATTATTTACAAAATTGACGGTTTTTATCTCTCGGACTCCTTTAAAATTTATTTATCAAGAAACTAACTGATACAGAAAGAGATGAAAAAATTTCTTATTATTTATTTCAATTTTCATACTTATATTCATTATTCTACAAAACCATCCTATGAAGAATTCATTTCTTTGCCTTTTGGATTTTCCTTTTAAGATTATGTAATTTTTTTATTATTATAAATAACTTTTGGCCTGGTGGAAGGTCCCAGACTCGAAATCCGGTTGAAGCATTTATTTTTCAGGACCTGGTACCTGCTAAATCTACCTGGTACAAAAGTTTTTTCGCTGGTGGGGAATGGAAATTTAGAGTTGGAAGTACCAATTCAAGTGTGGTCCTCAACTTCTGACCGTAATTCCAAATCATGACATTCTTCCTGAATTTGTCCCATTTCTACTTCAAAATGGGTCGCTAATAAACTTAATTCAAGTGAGCTTACGCTGTTATTCGAAAAAGTAGATATTATAATCCATTAAATTCAGAAATACACTTTTTCATGCTAGATTTATATTGCATCTATGCATGCAATTAGTTAAACTTTTAATTATTAATTGAATCTGTTAATGCAATGAGTTAACCTTTAAATGAAACTATCTGAGTCTTTACTAAATTTACTTTACTGGATATAATACACTTTCAACGAAAATATATTGCTATAATCTAAAAAACTAGTTATAAGATCTTTTATAGAAAATTAGAAATGCCCACCATTCACTTTGATTTAAATGAATGGCATTATAAAAATAGCAGCGGTGGTCTCTCCAAAACTTTCTCGCACACTCTCTAATAAATTTGCCATGCTAGAGAATACCTTGCATGGCATGGACGTATAGTAGTAACGAAAAATCAACTTTTGGCGTGAATTTGGCCTTTTTTCTGAATCCATCTTGTCATGCTTGGCGGGTTATTTGACAATTAATCTCAAAAAATCGAATTTGTGCTTTAGAAACGTTTTATCCAACCGATTGAAACAAAAATTTAACACAAAATTACACTTAAAGTCATAAAATCCCATACCAGATTTCCTGTATTTAAGTCATTGCGTTTTTGAGTTGCTGCGTTTACATGTTTCTGAAAGTACTGACCGACAGACAGTCCCTTGTTCAATTTGACTCAAAATTTCGCAGGTGTCTTCGCTATAGATATTAAATCTACGTACCAAATTTTATCTATCTTTCTTTGTTTTGTAATTACCGTGTTAACTTATATTCGAACAGCCGGACAGATAGACTTTCCCTGAACAGATTTTACTCGAAATTTGATAGAAATCTACAAATTTGGTGTAAAGCCCGTGTACCAAATTTCAACCATCTAGTCCAAACCTTTTTTGAGTTACCTTTGACAGAGACAGACGAACATTTTCTAAAAATACGGCTTTTGAATTCTGGGAGATCTAAAACGGGGAAATTCGTCAAAATTCGTCAAACGTGAAAATTCGTCTAAAAAATTCGTCAAATTCATGGAAATTCGTTCGCTCGAATTTTTTGACAATTTGTATACTATGTAGACAAGAAAGTAAAAAGAAAATTGCAGACGGTGTTCTTGACTCTGTCAATTAAAATCTACTTTCAAAAATATTTGAACCTGAAAAGCTTAAGAATAAGAGCTTTCAAGAATGAACTGCAATTCTGAAAAGGCATTTGAACTTCAAACCTCTTTTCATCTTGGAACAATTTAATTTTCACAAGCAGAATCAAGGAAAGAGAAGAGAGACGGTGACAGTTTACTGCTAAGCTTAATTAACTACTAGCGAATTCAGACAATTTTGCAACGATTGAATTTGAGACAGATTTTTTTATATGGTTATGAGCTGAAATTACTCAAAATAACTTTTTATTTGGAAGGAAACTGTCTTATAGCAGAGTGACAAACATCTGCTGTAATAGGTACGGAATTTCGTACCACTAGTTTATCTGAAAATTTATACGATTAGATATTAGAGCATACATTTCGTCATTTACAATACAAAAGGTCTTATATCAAAAATTACACATGGAATCTACTTCATACCGCCAAGGAATGAAGTAGACATGACGCCAATCCATAGATAAAGGAAAGTGTTAACGAACTGGTATCCATTGACAATATAATGATGTATACACTAGTGGAATTTAACCATATTTAATTTCATAATTTGAATTTTTCAATATAAGAGGCGATTTCTATAATGTCAAATTCGGCAATATTGGAATTCCCGATGGTTGGTTGGTTAGTTATATTAAAGAACCGAGATCAGATGATGAGGACGACACTTGAGCTGATGGAATTACCAATATTGAACGACTTGAATACAAATTTCTAGCAGACGAATTAAAAATCGAGCATTTCTTTGCATGAAAATTTTTGTACGATAAAGAAGACGCATTTTCTTTAAATAGAAATGAACAATATTCAAAGTTAGTAAAACTTCTAGAAGAAAATTCCAAAGTTTCCTGCTGAAAATTAAGTTATAATGTGAGATTTGAATGCAAAAATCAAAATCCAAAATCATAAAATTTTATTTGAATTCAAATTACAGAATTTCATATAAATATAATAATACTCACTTAAAATTTCAAAATGAATCTGAAAATATTTCTTGCAAAGCAATTTGGAATCCTAAATATTAGAGTTCGAAAATAGATTAATTTGATATTTCAAAAGAACAGCACAACTGTTTGAAGTGGGAAACCTCGTCAATAAAGTTGGCTCAATCAGTCAATCAAATAGAAAGAAAGAGACATACAATCATTCAATCAAATGGTAATGAGCTCAAATGTACGCAGGCAATACTAATGCAGTTTTGTTAGTCGATATTAACGGTTACCTGGTGACGTTGGTGGTCTCTGCAATCCAAGTAATCATAGGTAGAAAGTTTTGAAGTTTAGTATAATCAGAAATGATCAGCAAGTTCAAAAATACTTACAGATTTCTCTCGTTCTTACTTTCTTTATCCAAACATATAGACATTTTGGAAGCAAAAACACATAAGAATACGTTAAGTCGGAAAGGTTTTTCTGTAAAGATTAGGTAAGTTCAATTTTTAACTGATTCGCTGACATCGCTCAACTTGTGGTTGGTCTTTTCTAATTACTACAGTTGAGAAGTCATTTAATTATAAAAATCGAATTCAAGTTTGTCATTCAAAGTATTAGAGCCTGATAAATTCTCAAAACTGTAAGTTTAGTATCATAAAAGTTTTTTTTTAATTTTGAAAAAATGTTTTTTTTTTCAATATTATTTTTAGGAATTGTCGGGAAAAATACCAAAGTTGGTATAATTTTTAATTAAAATTTTTTAAAAACCCTTATTTCAAGGTGCACATTCCTGATTTCTAAGGTATACATGTGCCAAATTAGGTAGCTGAAATTTAAACGGTGACAGCCAATACACACACACACACACACACACACAATCTTTAATATTAATATAGAAAAGATAGATAGCAAATAGGGGGGACATATCACGTTTATGATTCTTAACTAAATTATAAAGTTGAGAAATAATGTCCAAATGCTCAATTCAAGTTTATCATTCGAAGTATTAAAGCCTGATAATTTCTTAAGGCTGGATTCGCCTGCTACATAAACATCATGCATACGTAATTATTTAATGATGTCGATAACTTAACAGAAATACTTAAAATAAATTTTTGATGAATTATTACTTTACAAAATTATTTTATTGAATATTTTCTTACTAAAATCAAAAATATTTTTATAAGCATGAGACAAAAATAAAATTTATCTTAAAACCAAACTAGCTATTTTAGTCAATTTTGGTATTAATTGGTACATTTCGTTTAGATGCGTTTAGTATAGAGAGAAGTAAAACGGTTAATGAGCCTATGAGGTTTTTTGTATATAAATAATTCAAGCTTTTGCAAAATACCCGCTTCGAAGTTATTCTGGAAAATTTTCAGAAACAAAAGTTTTGAGAAAGAACCAACATACAGTGACTCAGAATGAAAAATATCTGCCTAAATAATTGCATTTTAAAATAATAATAAGAATAAGAAGAAGAAGAATTCATCTACTAAAATTAATGTGTTAGAAATTTTATTTTAAAAACAACAGTTTTTAGATTTTAAATTATCGTATATTTCAGTTTAACATTTATGCATTTTTTTTCTTTGTGGTTACTTTAAAATAAGTGAAAAGCATAATCTGGCAATCAAAATGAAACTGAGTGAGCAGATCAAGAATGTGAACTTGTAATTCGCCATTATAAACTTGGCTAAAGCAAAATTAATTAAATTTCAAATATAATTAATGAAAATCCTTCTGCAGTTCAACATATCATTGGTCGTTTCCGCTGTGAAAATCGGATTGCAAATAATTCGAGTATAAGGTCTCCAAAAAGCTTTTTCTGCAAGAGATGAAAGCTATATTACTAAATAGATTCGTAAAAAAATCCCAATTAAGTTCACCGAATCGGAAAATCTATTTGAGCTGAAACTATTTGTCGTGGTTTAAGAAAATATGTATACAACAGTAGAGTTACTAGAATAAAGTCATACATTAGCCCAAAGAACCAAACTTTATGGATAGAATTCGCTTGACGCTTTCAAAGTAAAAATTTTGACTTTTGGAAAAACGCAATTTTTGCAGATAAAGGTAAATGTAAGATTCAGATAGTAAATTTGGGAGAGGAGAAAAAAGAATGAGGGCCTTAAAAAATATGAGAACTAAAATATAAGGGTGGTTCTATTATGGTTTTGGGTTGTATAGGCAGCCAGAGGGATTATAAAACTTCAAGTAATTCATGAATATATGGGGAGAGTTAAATACTTACGAGTTGTAAAGGATAATCTAAAGGAAAGTGCAAAAACATTGGACATTAAATAGTCTTCAGTTTTATTCAGATATTGATACCAAATAAAAATCAAGATTTATCCCAGAATGGCTGTTGTATCACTGTCGAAAGTAACTACTACAATCTCCGGATTCAAACATAATCGAAAAGTTTTGGGTTCTACTGGATTACAAAATCAAGAAACATCAGATTTATAATAAGGAGCAATTAAAGAATGTCATTACTGAAGAATGGTCCCATATATACTCAGACTACACTAAAAAATTGGTTTCTTCTATACCAAATAGACTTGCAGAGCTTTATTTACATTTACTTTACATCATACATGGTGATTTTCTGATTCAAGAACTACAGCGAACAGTCACAGCACTAGGTACACTTACTTTGTTATGCGGATGTATGGTCCACAAAGGTTCGAAACTGTTCAATTTGATCCTTTGCTGATGCTGATGGTGGTTGTACATAACATAATGCTGGTTGAACCGCACCATTAGTTACGTGAGAATGGAATACTGGAAAGAGCTTTGGATTTAGAGTTCGATTCTTAAATCTAGACGGCATTTCTGGAGTGGTTAGAAAACTTTATTAAAGTTCGAATGAACTCGGAGGAATGTCTCCTCTTACAGGTCCTATAAATCTTTATCCCTGTTTTGAAACTGACGAATTGTAACATGATTAATAGGAACATGAACAAGACAACCAGCTTGTATAATGAGATATTTTGCATTACTGCATCAGGAGTTACTGCAGCTTATGATTTCTACAGCCAAAGCCATCTTTTTCTTGTCGCATCTTTAAAAATTTGAACAAATCTTCTTGCCTGCCCATTAGAACTTGGAAAGTATGGACTGCTTTTAAAATGAGGTGTTTTTGTTTTTAAAAAATGTTTGGAATTAATAAGAAACAAACGGACCACCATTATCAGAAATCAAAGTCATTGGTAAACCATTTCTACTAAATTGGAATGAGATTTCTATGTCTCTAGGAAATTATTCCTCTTTATAAACCATAATCACCACCTTTTCCAAGAAATTCTATTTTCAATATTTATTTTTCTCTTACTAACTTTTTATACAATTGTTTAAATTCTAAATCACTTTTAGTTATTCTATCTAAATACTTAGCAGATATTGGCCTAATCTCAATTGGGAAACTTCCGTAATGTGACCTATAATTTTCAAAGTTTCTTTTAAAAGTAAATGCGACAAATTGTCTGCATTTCTTTGTTTTTTTCCCACGATATTTCACATCATAATCAAATGCACTTAAAAAGTCGCATAACGCAACCCCTGAGAGCAATTAAAGCAGGCATTGCCTAATTTAGGACCAAAATATGACCCAGTGGCTTATGATTTGTTAACAATATACATTTTTTTTCATTTGGGGATAAAAACGTTTAATTCTTCAAATGAATGAAAGAGCCTCTTTATCTATTTGACTATACTTATGCTTCGTCTTTATAAAAGTTCTAGACGCAAATGCAACAAGTCTCTCGGTTCCATTATCACAAACGAAGATATTTCTTCCTTAGAGTTTTGAAAAGATCTGTAGCATATATTTAGTCCATATAAATTCTACACCATTTTTAAACAATGTACTTAAAAGATGCAAACTTGTTGCTAAGTTATTTAAAAATTTAGCGTAACAGTTAATCAATGCTAAAAATAATTTTAACTTGGAAATACTGGTCAATCAAGGTGCATCTAATAAAGACATTAATTTTATTTTCCGGTAGATGCATTTCATCTTTGTGAATTAAATCACCACAGTATTCAATTTTATCAACTAAAAACTTCGATTTATTTAGATGAAGATGTAAATTATGATGTTATAATGTTTTTTTTTTATATTTCACGTATTCGCGCATTGTGAACATTTATTGCAGGAACTGTAATTTTAATATCATCCAAGTCTATATTAACTCCAAGGATATTTTTAAAAATTTGTTCCATAGTACGTTTTCAAAACTAGAAGTTTTAAAACTATAGACTTTTACAACTGTTTAAGGTGTACGTACACACTTGAAGATTTTTTTTTAAAATTTTAACTTTAAAAGTCCAGTTTTTTCATAGTAGTTCATTAATATATGTTTAAACTCATTTCAGTGAGAAAATCCATATTACACAAATTATTAATTAATTAATTAATATTTAATGATCTAATTAGCCTATTTTTTGAAGCATGATATCTTAAATTCTAATTTGCGCAGACACATAATTCTAGTTGTAAATTATTCCTAATATTGGTCTTCATGTTGTCTGCCTCAATCAAGTTATAAAAATGTATAGTTTTTTTTAAACAATTTTTTCATCAACAATGAATAGAAAAAACGAGATTTTTTCTGTAATTTTAACTTTAAAATAGCTATAAAAAATTTATTTTTATAAATATAACTTTGATTGAGGCACAAAACATCCGCTATTTCATACAGATTATTTTGATATATAAATAACTGTATTTGGTTCATTTCTTGTTGAGTTATGATTGTTTGAATGAAGCAACAAAGTGGAAAAATAACATTCTTCATAAAATGAGTTTTAAAAACACCGTAACTAGTTTTTAATGAAAGCTCCCCAAGAAAAATAATCATAACTCGAGAAACATTTCGAATATTGACAACTTCTTGGTATCGTTTGAAAGCTAAAGGATCAGACAACATTATTAAGCAATAAAAAAAATATTCGATATTTTGAGCGATTTTCGAAGTTTCAAGTGTGTACATACACCTTAACCCTTTAAATGTATTTAAAGTTAAAAAAAATTTGGATTTCGGTCATTAACTTCCATGTACAAATAATTTACCATCCGATAATTTTGCAAAAATCTCTTTCATGCGAAGTCGAGAATAATGAATATCCTCTAACACAGAGTTTATTGTTATTTTAAAATTTCCCACAATTCAAAAAAATTTGGATTTCGGTCATTAACTTCCATATACAAATAATTTACCATCCGATAATTTTGCAAAAATCTCTTTCATGCGAATTCGAGAATAATGAATATCCTCTAACACAGAGTTTATTGTTATTTTAAAATTTCCCACAGTTCACACTGTGTCATCAGAATTTATAACTGGTACGAATGATATAGCCTAATCATTTTTTAAGGGTTCTAAAATATCCAATTCGATAAGTTTCTTAATTTTATTTTCAACGCAAGATTGGATGACATAATGGGACAGGATGCGGCTTAAAATATTTAAACTGACAGTTATCGTTAACATATTATCTAGCTTTAAAATATTTAATTTGACCTACACCATCTTTAAAAATATGAGGATACTCAGACGAGATATCTAAGATTATCGAGTTATAATTATTACCATTTAACTCTTTTAGAGATTCTATTCCAATTCATTTTATTTCTTTCCAAAAGCCCGGAGCCAATCAGCATTAAAGATTCTACTTTTCAATGACATAAATAACTTTTATCTGATCTTTGTGTTTTACTTTCACAGAGGTTTCCTATACTGGTTTAATCATTTAGTCTCCATATGCTCTTAAAATTAAATTGATGTGCTCAATTTCAGTAAAAGGGGATATTTTATGAAATTTATTGTATTTTGTATCGGTTTATCATTAATGAAAACTTAAACGTTATTTATTTTTACTTTCTATTATATCATCTGCATAAATTTCAATTTCATCAGTTACTTAAAGCACACTTTTCTTCTTTTAAGTTTTACAATTAAATTTATATTTTTATAAGTATTATCAAAATGCAAAGGACTACTAGAACGATCAAAACCTACCATTAAATTAATCTTTTTATTGTTGAGATTCAAAATAACCTAAATTTCCACGAAAGTTTTTGACCGAGGTGGGGTAGTGGTGAGGTTTCGGCCTCGGAACTGAGAGGCTTCAGGGGTAAGACCGGATTCCACAGAAGAACCGTCGTGTAAGCGGTCTGACGCACGTTAAATCCGTCGGGACCAAACGTCCTTTCCCTGGTGTGGTGTGTAAGTTTCGAGAAGAGTATCCAGTACAGCTGTTGTCCTCGTCATCTGACAACGGTTCAGAATTATGAGGCCCGTCCCAAAATAGCCCTAGTATTGCTTTAAAACTGGACGCGAAAGTCTTTTGTAGATTTCCTATGGTATAATTTATACACAGCTTCAGAATCAATTTTATGCAATATTTTTTACCGTTTCTTCATAAGGAAGCTCCAGTTCCTGTAACATTTTCTTCTAAATGGCTCTGGTGTAAGACCACATATGAATTTGTCATAAAAACTATAGATGTAAAAATATCCAAAATCGCACATTGGGGATAGATTCTTTAAGTAAGCGCAAAACTCTGTCACCATTTCTTCTTCCGTGTGGTTCACTAATGAAAACGAATTATTTCCGAATTCACAAGTGGCTTCGGGTTCAAATGCTTTTCTAATATTGCAGTCAAGTCTTTGAAGCTTCTATTCTTTAGTTTTTCAGGTTCGACCGAATTCTTTAATAATACATAGGTTTTTGTAGATAGCAAAGTAATCATGGTTGGCACTTTCTTTTCTCTGGAATATCGTTCGTTGTAATAAATCTTTCCAAATGATCTAAATATTAAGTAGAAATTTTTTGACCTCTTCGTCAAATGGTTCCATCGTTAAGATTCTCGAATGGGACATCCTCTGTTTGTTTTTTAGAAGTAAGGCAAAGCAAGTAGAAGACCAGTTGATGGTTCTAATCACATTTATACCAAGATACCAAATTTCAGTTGTCTACCTCAAAGCAGTTTTCAGTTATTGTGTTGATAAAGAGATAGATAAAATTCCAAAAATGTGTTTTCAGTTTCGAGGAAATTTAAAACGTTGAAATGTAACTATATTTCGAGTACGAATTTTTGGAACATTTCTCTTTATATACTTCGATTACAAGAAAATAAATATATAATTTTAGATCTGCGGTCGTTAAGCGAATAAATCCTTAAATACTTTAAAATTATCAGCGGTTTTTTTTGTTTTTCATGTGAAAACATTGTTCTATTGCATTTTTTAAACAATAACAAGCATGATTGAATGTGTAGGAGAAACATGATGCAAATTTCGAATTTCTATATTGATTTATATTGTTGAAATAAGCACTACAAACTGAATTTGCAAAATAATAGACTATTAACGAACCGTTGATGACTTCTCAACTTTTGTTTGTAGGGTTTTTTCAAGAACTTGTTAATACCACATAAACTAACATATAGCTGTTTTCATGATTTTATCAGCAATTTTTCCTAATTTCTCCAAACCATTTCTATAAATATATAAGATTTATAATATTGCAACAAATAAATGCTCCAAAAAAACAACTTTTAAAGCAATGATAACCACGGCAATTATTTAGTTCTTGAATCTGTATTAGAAATTGTTCTCTAAACCGTTTCCTAAAACGGATAAGATTTATTATACTATAATAAATAAATGTTACGAGGAAATAACTTTTAAAACATTGTCAATCACACGACATTTAATTCTTTCTCCTCTGTTAAAAGTTTTTTTTAGGATTTTTATTCATGATCAATAAGTCCTTGAAGGATTCTTTAAAGTTATTATTTTCGGAATTCATCTTGTTTTACAATTTGTTCTTTAGCCCCTTATCTGTATAATTTTCTCTATCGTCTAATTAGATGAGACTTCATATTCTGGAGATATTTGTCCTTTTGATTCAATTGTGTCTTTCGAACATCAGATATTTATGGAATTGCAACATCAGTGAGTTACTTAATTGTAATCTAGAAATTTAAAATTGAGATAATTCGATGCTCGATCCACCTTCGGGATCCACCGTTAAGTGGTTAATCAAGTGCATCAGAATGAGAAGAATTAAGTTATTTACTTAAGTTAAAACATTACAACTCAAAATCTATACAACACTATAAAATGTAATGATTTATGAGAAACACACATATTATTTGCTGTATTAAAGTGAAATTATAGTTGTCAAAACCTCATTTGTGGATTATTTTATCCAGAAAAAAGGATCTCGAAATACAGCATGATCCACTTCAATTGCTATATTTGCTTAAGTCACGAAAACACTTTAGGCCAAACAGCTAGCATTTGATTCATAATGAAAGTCATAAAAAGTTTTGAAAGAAACATACCTGGTATTTAAAAAAATGTTGATATTCAAAGGCTGAAGGAGTAGATATCTCAAAATGAGACACAAGAGCTGTTGTCTTCTAGAATCAGGAGCACATTCTTTTACAAAAAAAGCAATAATTTCATTTGCGAATTTACAGTTAACACTTCAGTTCAGTTGTGGTTGGAGATTTGTGCTTGTCATTCGGCCGCTTTATCTTCATTTCCCTCGAATCCTAATAAGCATTGTTGCATTTAGAAGAAGACTGACAAAAATTGTACAAGATAATGGCTCAAAACTAAACTTGAAATGGAAAGGTAAATTCTTGCAAAACTAAAAGAACAAAGAGTAAAAACTTGTCCAACAGAACAGAAATTATAACGAATTAAGGAACATAAATTTGCTGAAGAAATCTGATGATGAATTGCGATTTCCTTCTGCGTCTCCCATTAAATCAAAATGCCAACAGAAAGAAATGGTGCAATTCTCCTTCGCTCCTGGAATTTGTTCATGAAAGCCTAGATATTTATTACAACGAAAAACAATATGTTCAATATCATCAATTTCATTACAAGCAGGGCATTTGGGAAAAGTGATAAAACCAAACTTATGTAGGTTTTCATGGGATGTAAAGTTTCCAGTGCGAAAGCGTGGTAGCAAGTCATCCAATTGTCAACATTCAAATATTTTTACAACGAAAAAGAATACTGTAATATCCTCAATTTCATTACAAGCAGAGCATTTGGAAAAAGTGATAAGACCAAACTTATGTAGCTTTTCATGATCATTTATTGATGTAAAGTTTCCAGTGCGAAAGCGCAAGACATCCCATGTCCAGGCTTTTCAAGTGAGAAAAGGATTTACTGTGGTTACTTTCTTTCCATTCCTTAAATTTTGCACTCAGAATTTCATTTTTGATATATTGGAAGATATCTTAAGGATATATATACATTTCATAGTTCCAGAATTTTGCGCTTTTCAAGATGAACTATCCGCTTGTTCTTTTTATGGGCATGAGTTGGGGTCCAAACAAGTTCAAGAAATTCAATCTTATTTTGAAAGAGGAAAACTTTTTGCTAGATAAGTGCAATTAGTCTAAAGGAAAACTAACACTTTTAAAAATAATTCGCAGAGCGAGATATGCTATAGTCGTAAAGCAAAAATAATCAGCTTGAACTGAAAAATTACTGAGCTGTTGCCGCCTTATTGGCCCAATTATTATCGATACTTCACAAGCCGTAAGTAACAGATATATCGTTAATACGCAGGTGCATATTTGTTGGACAGTTTCCGTCCAAAGTCCGTAGAATTACATGTTAAGTAAAAAAAAATCTTTGTTTTCATATAAGTTGAAAGTTTTTACAGTGGATGATTTAAATTCATCTATGAAAAAAATTTAGTTGTACTTGATCACTGTATTACAGAAAAAGATTAGAAAACATTGAACAGAAAGATAAATTCTTCAATTATGTATCTATTACAGTTTTTTTATTAAACTATGATTCGAAAATATTGTAGTTATTTCCTTTTCTTAAATTTTTAACCACGAGGAATAAAACAGATTATTTGAGAAATAGATGGTAAATTAAACATGGGGAATGTAAACAGTTTTAGAAGAAATGCATTGAAAAACCATGATTTTTCAAAATCATTTAATGAATTTGAAATTTAGATACCGAAAAAATTTTGATGATATATAATACATATGGAGGAATATTTAAAAAAACTAATTTTTGTAAGTTTCTATTATTTTTAAAAATTAGCATATTATTACCAATCAATGAATTTGTTTTAAGTGGAACAAGTTTATCAGCCTTTATATTTTTGTCACTACTTAATTAAAGTATGACTTCAAGAAATGTACAAACAATTGAAAAATCTTTGAATATTGTAAAATAAAACAATAAATATGAAAAAAAAAATTAAATTTTTTAAACAGATATACAATTTTTCAAACCTCAAGCCTCAATCGAAAATGAAATATGTAAAAGAGAGGCTGAATTTTTTCAACAATGAAAGTTTAATCCTTTTGCATGATGAAAACTCAACTAGACAGTTATGAATTTATTTCTAAATAAATATGGTACGTAAAATCAATATTCATATATTCAAACATATATAAGGTTTATGTATCATCATGTATTTGACTAATTAATGATGGCGGTATTGCTAGCTGTTTGCAAGAACAAATAATTATTTTGAAAATGGACATTACAGTTTATCAAAATTGTGGACCATTTATGAAATAAAAAAAAGCATTTTAACCTCCCCGGGTGTGTGAAAGTTACGTTAGAGAAGATTTGCATTGTACGTCATTTTTACTACAGGGGTCTATGAAAGAATGAATTAGGATATTTTGACAGCTTCGTACGGCAAACTGTTGGTTAATGCTTGCAATTCGAGGTATTAACCACTTAACTGTTTTTCCCGTATGCCATACGTGCATCGATTTATCGAGTTTTGATAGTAGTAAGCAAAAATTAAACCATTCATAACGATTATAATTCAATATTAAAATTTCTTCGAATACGTTAATAAGTCAAGTATTCAATGGATTATTTAATTCAAAATGAGAAAATCTTCCCAAAATAGAAGGTATCATCTTATTAGATAGTAAAGAAAATAAAACAGTTAAGTGGTTAATAGAATTTTAAGCATCTGCTATTTTTCATTCAGACATACGCGAGGCATTTGCAGTAAATTTTAGTTGTATATTCTTCCTTTCCTGTCTTAAAAAAATAATTGTTTTAAAAATAATGCAACTGCAAAATTGTTTATTGCAATCAACAATAAAAAAAAATATTTAAACAGAAATATCAACGACAGTTGGCAAATGCTCTTATGAAAGAAAAAGGAGGGTATCTTTGTAAAGCAGAAGATCTACCACTTAACAAATTGAGGTAAAATTAAATGTTTAAAAAGAAATCAGAACAAGTTTTGAAGTAATAAATGATGTGTCATTAGGTGAAAAATATTCTATCTAACCAAAATAACAAATACATTAGAATCACAAGATTGATTTGCGGGATTTGTCAGAAATTTATATGTTTGGAGTATTCTTAACAGATTTGCGGACTGACTTCTGGTTTTCATATCTAAATTTCAACTGAATTTTTCTATTTCTATAGCAATTTTACAGTTTTGAAGTATATATGTAAATATTTCAGTTGGAATAATGACAATTTCATTGTTCTTATTTTCATACCATTCAGCTAATTCTAGACATTTAATAAATTTTTTTGAGTGTTTTGTGATTTTATTGTTATTTTCTATCTTAAAATAAGAAAAAAATATTTAAATTAAAAGGGCTTATTAAACTTTATCGAATTAACATATAATTTTAATAATTAACCTCATAAAAATTTATATTTTGTATAATAATGTATTTTGGATTTGTGTATTTTATTGTAATAATGTATTTTGGATTTATATATAATTTTTGTAATAATGTATTTTTATATGCAACCTTTCACACTGATTTACCGGGAATTTTCGGAAATTTTTTTATCACATCCGGTCCCGTTCTCTTCTCAGAGTAAGCATTCAAGAAATTCCTCTTAGCATCCTTTAAGCCTTTTCTAGGGCCGTGGGAAGTATGCTTCCCACCAAATTTATCAATCTGTGTGAAATTATGTAGTTTGGCATAAGTTCTGACACATTTTTTTAGTAAAACAGAAACTAAGATACTTCAGTTCTTTATCTTACACAAAATGATGTGTCTTGATTTGTTACTTAATTATTAATTTATTAAATTAATTAATTAATCAAATTAAATCTATCTAATAAGCTAAATGAATCCCTTTTTTTATTCTAATTTTAAGCCTAAAAATTTTTAAACATAATATGACTAGAAAAATATGGCCCTTTAAAGGATTAAAACATTATCATACAACGATATAACCAATTCAGATAGAAAGTTAAATGTGTATTCTGTACAGTTTTTCAGCATAATTTATTATTTTAACTAAATTTTTAGAAAATACCATGATTAAAATGTTATCTAGAAATTTAACTTTTTTTTAACCTTAACTAAATTTTTAGATAATGTTATCTATTTCTAAATAATAAATATTAACAGAGTAGAAGAGTAGGAGGTGAGATCTTGCTGCTAAGATCAGTAAGATTTCCCCTCTTTACAGGTACTAAAAAACTTGTCAAGGTGCAATTTTCTTCGGTCATGTGATAGACGTAGAAAAGTCATAGAAAAAGACGAAAACGCTCTTTTCATTTGAAAAGTATTTGCTTTTAAACTTTCTTTTATTTTCCTCTGAGATAGGTCAGTTTATGTTGCAATGTATATGGTTCTAAACAGCATTTATCTTACGTTTGTGAGAATTGAAAGGCACATGATTTAAAATATACGTCTTTAATAGGTATCAGTTTATATTTATTGCAATTGAAATTTGATATATTTTTCATTAATAAATTTGGTTGTTTCAATATACAGCTTTAAGACAATAAAAAATTAATTATTACTATTTTAATTTAATTTAAGTCAATAAAGAATTAATTCTTCTATTTTTTTCTTCTTTCAAAGCATTACGTAGAAAATCGTATTATCTCATTTGGAACTTGCAGATATATAACAGATAAAATAAAAAGCATATTTTATAAAATATATAACCCAACACTTTTATAAATAATTATATATTAATAATAAAATAGATAATAAAGAAATATCCTAAATATAGCCAACGAAAAATTATTAAATGAACTATCATATTATTGCCAAAAAAACTTACATATTGTGTAGCTATTCTAAATATCTATAGCTTGAAAAAATAAGTTTCATACATTTTTCGTGAAGTTATTTCTTAGTTTAATAGCAATGTAATATTTTTTCTGTATAATAAATCATTATATTTGAGTAAAAAAAAAACATCAAAACAGAATAACATAACAAATTGGAAATTAGAAAATATACATATCTTTAAGGAATGTACTTCGGTATTTTATACCAACATAAATTTGCACAAAACAATAGCAAAACAACATTCTTGCATTTATTAAAACAACTATGTATTCTGTTAAACATTCGACATTTTTGTAAACAAATATCTTATAATATGAGCAAATTTCTGAAGATAAATCTCGTCTTTCTCATTGATAATCCACTTCATTCTTTTATGTTCCATAATCGTAAAGTTTAAATGAAAAATATTTTTGAAACCATCACCTTCTCTTACATTGTATTACTGTGATAAAATTTTGTTAGAGAAACAACACTTTCTTTTTCACATAATCATATCAAAATCCTTTTATTCAATGAGATATTTATGACGTGTATGCAAAAGAATAATTCAAAAGTCGAAATAACTCGACCGCTTTAGAAAAATGTTTTCTCCCATTTCACATTTACTCAAAATACATTGAGAGGACTGTAATAAATTTAATTTGAGGATTGATTTATGGGAAAGCTATTCTTTTAAACTTTCGTCTTGTCAAAAGAGGAAGGAAATTTATATATATATTTTTCAAAATATGATAGTGACTTCTATGAAAGATAAAAGGAATTTACTACAAGAATTTTCACTTTGATGCAAACAAATTTAATCCAAGAAGCAACTTGACATATCGAGTTACGCAATCTTCAAAGAGTATTTACCCAATTATTTATTAACGAAGATTTTTCCACTATCATAGAATATTCCCTTTCCAAATCGTAATTGGTACAGTTATGAAATCTGTTTAAAAATATTCTAATGCAACCGCTGTATATATATTATTTTTGTAAATGATGCTGCCTGGTTGCCATTCTTTTTCATGGAGAAAGGCAATTCATTTTTCAATTTTGAGAATTTTATAAAATTTTAGTTCTATTGGACACTTAAAAAACGCCCTGCATTCTTAATTTATATTAATTATTTCCAATTTTAAAATTCCTCTATATGACACTGCTTAGAATTCGAAGAAAAATATAGAACTTTGAACAGCTCTTAAACTTTTGAAATGAAAAGCAAAAGTATTTTCAATACCAATATGATTTCCACATTCATGTAAGAATTCTTAAACTATTTGTGCATATATGTGAAATTTAGCAATTTATTAGTATCTTTTATGTTTTAAAAATCATAGGCATTCGCGGAACTGTTTTATTAGGGCATCTGTAAACAACATTCGACTGCTTTCATTTTTAATTAGTTAATAAAACTCTTTCATTAAACCGATGACGTTAAAAGTCACCCTGACCCTCAGTCAATCGATTGCATTTATCCCCTTAAAACCATTTTCCTTGAGTTTATTTTTAAAAAAGTATTTTTATCATCGGTAAATAATAAAATGACGATTTACTAAGTAAATCGGCATTCATGAGGAAATTTATGGTTTCGAAGATTATCATCATAGATTTGAAAGAATGATAGAAACGATTTACGTATAAAGCTCACCACATTTTTGCTTTTATGTATTTGTGTTTGCGCAACATTCATCATTTTTTCTTCACTTCGGTAGATAACGAATGCTCTAATTTAAAAATCGAATCATCAGAATGAGTCGCAACTCGTCTTCCTCCATTTTAACTATCCGGGTTCTCATAAAATAAACTTAGATTTCTTTCTTAACCTTTACAATCTCATCACCTTACATGAGGAAGTTAGATTTCAGGAAATAGTTCAAGTTTCATTATTTGAAAATATATATCAGTACGATAATTTGTTGTTGGTGATTTATATCATGTTTTAGCGTAATTAGCCGAGTTCATGGCAGATGGACTCATGACATTGAAGAATCGGACAACTTTTGAAGGTCAAAACTACTTAAGGCACTTATTTAATACTTCAGATATTTGTCTGAATCCAGTTCCAGTAAAAGAAGAATTGAGGAAACCCAAGAAAACCTCCAGCAGCCAACTCGATTGGAGCAAATAATCTCAACTAAAACATTTATTGATCTATAATTTTCTACATTATATTGTTTCAGTGAACACTCAGATTGGAACTAGTGGTCTTTACCTTCCGATTCAAATTCTTAAGTCAAGTCTTGTTTCAATATTTAAAACTGTAGTCACTAAAATAAGTTTTACATAAAAGAAATGCTTATATATATGCACTAAAGAGCGTTTTATTTCAGTCTTTAACTCTTAATTTACATGTAATAGAAATGAATATGTGCATAATGCCATTCAACTTTAACTGTTTCTACCAAACCTGGCACAATAAATTAAATTTTTAATTAATAAAAAATTAAATGTGATTTTGGGGGTTTTTTTCGAGGTAACTTGCAAAACATATTACTCAGATATAATTTCTACATCATAGATAAATCCTAAATATTGACTTTCAAATGATTAACAGAAAATCAAAGGCGGTTTGTAACCTTATATTTACTCTATTTTATTCATTAATAATATTTTTGTTCGATGCAAGCATGCAAATATATCACAAACGGATCCATTGAAAAATTAAGCAATAAAAATATAAAACCCTTCACTGTTTTCTTATAAAAAAGATAGTTAATTCCCTCCCCCCGCATATATATTGCTACTGAAAATTTCCGAAATCTGCAAAATCAACGAGACCGGTGCAGTGGATTTATGGAGAAAAATACAACAGGTTCAAATAACAGTTTAGTTTAGTTATATTAACATCCCGTTGTAACGCAACACTAGGGCTATTTTGGGACGGACCTCGTAATTTTGAACCACGGTCAGATGACGAGGACGACACCTGAGCTGGCACCCCCCTCTCCACGCCACACCACATAAGCGGGAGGGCGTTTGGCATGACGGATTTAACGTGCAACAGACCCCCTTACACGACGGTTCTTCGGTGGAATCGGGTCTCGAACCTGAAACCCTACGGCTCACAAGCCAAGACCTTATCACCAGGCCACCGCGGCCCTGTTCTAATAACAGATAGTCATACTTTATTCAATGCAAAAGCACCAATACACACAGACGACAAAACTCAGCTGAAGCGCACACAATAATAGCACATGCAGTGAAACAACATGAAATTATTGGCACCACTTCGGTTTTTATAGGTACCTCGATAGGGCGAAGAACTTTCTACAAGAATCGTTATACTTCGCATCCTAATGAGCTTATTTCCAAAATTCCTGTTAATTTTGGAATTTCTCATCTTATCGCCAAAGTCACCAGGGCCCGGATTTTGGCGTTAAGATGGCAACTTTTGCGATAAGATGGCAATCTTTGGCGATAAGGTTGGCATTCGTTCAGGACCCATTACTAGTAGAGTAGTAGTCAGTAGAGTTCTCTGTAAAACTATCTTCCTTGTGACAAACTGTATATATATATACAGTTTTCATCTCAGTTGACATATGTTGAAGAGACATTTTATTTAGTCTGTAATAATCTTGACAGGGGAAGAATATTTGAATCGTTTCTAAAACTTTTCTGATATTGGAAGAGAAGAAAGTGGGGGAGAGGTAACAGCTGTGAACTTTCTAAAGAACATCTGTTACCCTGACTTCCGATGACCAGGTGGCACGTGACTCGAAAGAGAATGATACAGAGGTGCATCAAGAACTGTGATCAAAATTCTACAACGGAAAATCTTCAGATTTCTGTCAATGAAATGGAGAAATTATAAAGGAGACTTATCTTAAAACACAGAATCTTTTTTTTTTCTTTTAAGACAGAAAAAAAGAGATGGAATTATTCAGAATGGAAAGAATTGGAGTTTGGTATTGCAGCTGAAATTTCTATAATATTTAATGAGAAAAATCCTAGGATTTAAAATCCAAAAATTTAAAAGCGATTCTACCTTTGGAGTACGCATTATTAAAAATAATGCATAGATTATTTTTTTCGGAGACTTAAGATTTTCAATCAGTTTATTTTTCAATTCTTACCATTAGCTCACACTCTCTCTATATATATCTTGTTCAAATTTTCAATCGTTAATAAAATACTTTTTATTTATCCACTCAAGTTCAAATACATTTTTTTTTAAATTTGTAGTGAATGACACTTGATGTTGATACAGTCTTTTTTTTCAAATATTAATTAATTAATTAAATTTGTGCAGTAATTTCTATTTGGTCGCCATAGTCGCAAAATCCATCGCCATGTCGCCAAATGGTCGCCAAGCTCTATTTTGCCACTTAATATTGCAATTTTGTCATATGTATATACATATTTATATTAATTGTAATTATTTAATAAAAAGTAACTAAAATAAAAAAAAAAATGTTGACCTAAGTAGCAATTGACTGATTTTTTTTTATGTATTACTTGTTTATTTTTTGTTCGTGAAGCAGACTCATGGAAACTGTTTTATGATCCTGATGACCTCATCCTTTGGTTTATGTGAATTATTTCATTAAAAATCTCACTGAGTCTGAAAAAGACTTTTATGGAGTTGTACGTTTTTCTTTTTATATGAACCAAATAAAATACGAGATTATACAATAGTTGTTTTATGAACTCATAGAATATTTTAGTATGTCCGTTTTAATTGGTATGGAGCTAAAATATTATTACAAATCTGTAATGTTGCTTCCCAATACAGTTAGTTCAATCACTGGAAAGACAGTTTCACGATCAGTTCTGTTGGATGCTGATCGAATGTCGATTCAGTGATCCCAGGGCTAGGTGACAAACTTGAAGACCGTTTGGCGACAAAATAGATAATGCTAGTCCTCCAGAATTTTGGTGATAGAGCCAATAGAAACCAAGATATGCTTGACTGTTCAAGAACCTTCTCTGTTGTGTCTCGGGAACTATAAAAGGCCGTGCGACAGAGCTGAAGACAGTCTTTGATTTCAACTAATAGTTAAACGAGTTCTCTGAGTGCTTCGAGCTGCTTATCGTTGTTTTGATGCTTATATACTGATGGTTTCTAGAAGTCCTGTTGTGTATTGCTTGTGTGTGTCACGTCTGCGCATTTGTTGTGTTTATTCGTGACTTCGTGTTATAAAGTTGTCGTTTGTTACTAAGGTCTGTTGATTGTGCATCTCCATATACCCACTACAAGCGAACCCGGTGACTTTACGGATTTAGAGTAGGAAGTTCCGTAACAATATTATATGCGTTTACAGTTTATAGGAAACATTTATTTCCACATTGTTCTTCTGTAGAGGACATATTAAATAAAGTTATTCATTTGCAAACTATTGTAGTTAAAGTTAAAATTACATGAATGATAGACATATTGCAAAACAATTAAACCAATTCCTATATATTTTTTTCTTAAATTTTAAGACTATGTATATAAACATTATATTTAAAGTTATTGCAGTAAATATTAACTAATAAATTGAAATCTGATTTTTTACAATATGTCTCTAAAAGGTTTTGAGTTAAAAAAAATGTTTTAAAGCCTTGTTCTCAGGATAGCAAATTTTAAGAATTTAAATTCAATAGTGAATAATTTTCTAAAAATTTGATTATAATTATTTGATTTTTTTCTAGCATATAATATTTTATTAAAATCATTCAATTATAATAATCATGTATTTATATTATTAATATAAAGATAATTGACTTACTCCAGTTGTCGATTAAAACGAAAGAGAGCTTTTATTCATTAGATCTTCGTGCAAGAATAAATATATTGTTTACAAAAAAGCAGTAGATATTGCTTTTCTGAGCGTTGTCCTATCCATAAACAATGGGAAATTGTTAATCCATATTAAATAATAAAGGAAATAATTACAACCGATGTTCTAAACTGATAAAAATATATATTTTTTGTTAAATTTTGTCCTGTTATTTTTACAAGAAATTACAGGTTTCTTATTGTATATTTAATGAATTTGGATTGTTTGGATTTTACTGGCGCAAAAGCCATAGTTTTGACTATGCTGCGCCATATATATTTAATGAATAGAATGAAGTGAACTGCTGTAATAGACACAAATATAAGAACAACTTTAGTTTAAATTGCAGAACAAAATGCCCAATTTCAGAACTTTTGGTAATTATTTTATTAGAAAGAGATTTAAAATATCACTGTTTCTGTTGATAAAGCCTTTATCTTTTAGGAAATTTATATTCATTATTTTTGAAAAATAAATTCAATTGATGAAAATTAGTAATTAATTAACTAATGCAGCAACAAGAACGGGGTTTTAATAATATTTATCAGACGAAGTTTGAATATGGATTTAGCTATCATCAGTAATTTTTACTGATAAAACATATCTTTATACAAGAGATATGGTACACCTTTTGGAGATAAACCTAGTTTTTAAAAAGTTAATAGTCATGTTTAACTTTATTTTTATAATAAAATAAAAAGTTTCTTTTGAAATAGTAAAATACTGCATTCGAAAATAATAATTCCTATATATCTCAAAAACAATATCCTTAATTAAAAATGCAGGATTTGAGCATTTTTATGTTGCTCCTATATTTTCCAAAAAAAATATTCTTAGTTAAAAATGCAGGATTTAAGCATTTTCACGTCGTCCCTATGAAAAATCAATCTAAGCCAGCATATGTTTTTTTTACACAATTCGAAACAATAAAATAATTTCTTCAGTGTTTATTTCTAGTTATTTATATTAGATTTTATTGAAACAATGATGTTAATTAATAATAAAAAAATTAAGAAATCTTGCTTTTGAAATATACTTTTAAGAATAAAATATGCATAATGGGAAGGAGAGCTTTATTTACTTTTCTTTTTGATTTTTTAGATTTTAGTCTTTTAGTATTATTCGTATGTTCGTTTAGTATTATTCATACTTTAAGGAATGTTAAATTTAGCTTTTTTTAAAAATTTATTATCAATAATATGAAATCAGAATTTAATTTTAAAAAAATCAGATAAATAAGTTAGTCAATTTAATAATAAAACATTAAATGACTGATCATCGTGGGAAGCATATTTTCAAAACTCTAACTCTGATGTATATTTTCAGTCGCATAAAATATAAAATTCTGCCTTTACTCATACGGTACAAGCTTAGTTAAACAAAAAATATTTAAAAGAGAAAGAATTGAATACATTTACAACTTAGAAGTCTATTTAAATGTCAATATGAGAAAAACATTAGGAAATTATTTCAGAACTAAGAAAGTATATTAATTTATTTTATTTGATCTAAAAACAAATTATATTGCGAAAGGTAATAACACCAACAATATAAATGTCTCATTTATTGGTAATGAGATTTAATTCAGAAAATGTCTAACATATGTTTTCGAGAATATACAAGTAATAAAAATGGGAATTGGAACGTGTGAAACAATTATTTTAATTTCTAGATCTTTTAAGAAATTTATTGAATTCAGCCTTTAAAGCAATTGAGATTAGAAATTTAAAATGTATGTTCTATGTTTCAGAAGTAAGTATTGCATTTTTTTCCTTTTTGATTTCTTTGCATTTCAAGAAATAATTCGAAATTATTTAAAATCAAAATCAATTTTTATAAGTTCTTTTTTACACTTTGAAACATAGTTATTTTTATTACTTTAAAAATTATAGAGATTAGTTTACGTATGTACAAAAGGATGTAATACAAATGTTTGTTTCACGAAGATACTTTTTTTTTATTAATCTTCTCTTCTCAAACCGTGCGTTTAATTGCGAAATGTTTTGCATATCTTTGATAATATCTCAGTCTTTATCTTATAGACTATAACAAATTATTATTATTTCAAAAATTTATGAAAATGGGTATTCTAAAACGTTTCTATTATTTCAGTATAAAGTGGAAGAGAAACATCTATAGAAAACGCTATCAAGAATCAACATTTTTCTTTTACTTCATCAAAAATTTTAAAATATCTTAGTTTTTGAACAAACAAAATAAATAAAAAAGATGGCATATATTTTAACTGCAAACTTTTTATATTATTTCCATTGTGGAAATAATTTTTGAGTATTTTGCATGTTGAGTATGTTTGTTATTTTACGTCTTTTTTTACTTCAAATTTCTTATATTATTCTTGTTTTTCTTCTTATTGTTGCTGCAATTTTTATCTGCACAATGCTTTTTCTTTCAAATTATGCTATTATGAATATTAACTTCCCATAACCTCAACGATTACCTAAAGTTTCTTATTGCTGAAATAAATACAGTACACTCCCGATTATCCGCGGAATTGGATGGCGCGGCCGCCGCGGATAACAAAAATCGCGGATAATCCGAAAAAGCTAAAAACTGGGTATAGCAAAAAAGAAAACAGTCATTCCAACTTTGAAAAATCGTTTTATATACACTAAAACGTAAAATAAACAGCAGGAAATGTTTAACTAACGCTTAATATTTTAGTATATCACTCAAAACTAACCTAAAATGCATTTTGTTAATGAAAACGGAAAAGTGCTTTGTATTTACGAGATGCGTCAAGGATACAAGAAAAATTAATACATATGTACTGTTTTAATACTGTAATGTATTATGTAATTACAAAAGCATAACTGTAAACCTGCACCTTTTTGAAAAAATCAGTAAAAAAAAAAAAAAACCTTTGTGCGGTAGGCGTGGATAATCCGCACCGCGGATAATCAGGAGTCTACTGTAGTTAAATTAAGTTTTACAAAAAAATCAAAATAAATTCTTTCTTTTCTTGGAATATTAAAATATTTAATAGCCACCCCGTAGTTTCCCTTGGGAATAAATAAAAAGAAAGCAAATCTGCTCAGACAAGTTGATAAAAATTTCAAAAATTAAAACTCAAGAACCTTATGAACCAAGAAATTAGCCGCTTTGGGACTTCAATTTTCCATAACCTCTGCGATTATTGAAGTTGCTTATTACAGAAATTAGTTTCACAATCAAATCAAAATTAATTCTTATTTTTTGGATTAAAATAATATTTAGTAGCAGCCCTTGAATATCAGTAAAAAGATAACAAATTTGCTCAGAAAGGTTGATCAAAATTTCAAAAGTTAGACTGAAGAAATTATGCGATTATGAACTTCAACTGTCCATAACCTATTTACTATTTTTCTGAAGTTGCTTATTACAGAAATTAGTTTTACCAAAGAGTCAAAATTAATTCTTATTTTTTGGAGTATTTCAATAATTATTAGTTTCCCATGAAAATCAATAAAAAGAAAATAAACCTGTTCAGAATGGTTTATAAAAGTTTCAAAAATAAGACTTAAGAACCTTCGTTGAATTAAATAAGATCAAATAAGAACTATTTTCTCTACATCAATAATTGATTTTGATTTCACTTTTAACTTTCCTCATAGTTCTTAAATAAGCAATAAGAGAAGAATAGAAAAGAATCTTCTGAGCTGAAAGCGGATAATTTGAAAGGCTGCTTTTACAAGTTTCCCGAGCGTCTTTATTTCAAAATTAACGAAGTTTCCCTCCGCTCCAGATTTCTGGATGGAAGATAAATTGAGGCCTTTGCTGCATAGATTGATCCCAGAGGAAATTTTGCAAGAGAAAAGGCAAGAATAGCTGATTGTTGTTACCCGAGATCCTGATCCCCGGAAGACGTGATGAGAAAGGTAAAATAAATTATCCCAGGTCTTGCTTGTGTACTTCCAGAGAAGATAGTTGGGGGATTACCTTTTAAGTATCTCTGTCATCATATTTTCATGTTTAAAATAATACGTTGTGATGAAAAGTGAGTATTTTCTTTCAGTTTTAATTTAATAGTTAGTTCAGAGAGTCTTGTAAAAATAATATAGTTTAGAAGATATTACAAGTTCAGATTTTACTTTTCTGAGTTCTTGCTTTGCATACTTGAAATTTCTGCATTTAAAATATCAACAAAAATGTTATTCGGTTAGTTAAAATTGTTACTGGAATTATTTTGCATGAATGATACACAAGAAGAAAATTTTTCAGAGATGATTCTAAGGAAGTAAAAATAGGAGTTATTGATAAATATTTGTATTAAATACACGTATCAGTATTTTAAAGCATAATACAAATACCAAAATCTTTCTTTTGCTGTCCTTATTTATATTTTTTAATACATGAAATATGTTATTATCTGATTGCATTATATTTTATTAGCTTCTCTGTTACTTCAGGAAGCATGATATTACACAAATTTAAATTAAAAAAATTTTACTTCCAAGAAATTTTCCCCAACGCGTTTTAACATTTTATCTTGTACACAATGGTTATCATGGTGATTTTTAAGATTCTAACGGTTAGCTTTTATATAAATATGTGGCATCGAGAGTATAGTAGAAATTTTTGAATTCATTACTTAAATGGCGTGGTTCAGAATAGATTAGAGATTCATCATCGATGCGTGATTGTTGAGAGTGAAATTTCCTCTTTCGAATGATGATGGAGAATTTAGAAAAGGAATTAAGCTCAGTTTCCACTCTAGTGAATAATCATAAGGATATATTTCAGAATCAAAACTTTTTAACGAAATTCGCTCTGATGCCTAATGGCTATCAAAGTAATTTTCTAGGGCACAAATTGTTATCTTTTACATAATTCTGCTACATCGAGGGTATGATGGCAAGTTTTCGAATTTATTACTTAAATGCCTTGGATCTGTACCGCCAATACATCAAAGATTTATCATCGGTATGTAATTGTTCAGAGTGTTCTCTTTTGAAAGATGGAGAATTTAGAAAAAGAATTAAGCTCAGTTTCTCCATTCTAGCAATAATAATAAGAACATATTTCAGAGTCAAAACTTTTTAACACGTTCCTAAATTTGCTCTGATACCTAATGTTGATCAAAGTAATTTTCAAGGGCACAAACTGTTATTTTTTACATAACTCTGTGACAGTGAGGATATGATACAAATTTTCGAATTTATTACTTACATACCTTGGTTCTGTACTGCCAATACATCAAAAGATTCATCATCGGTATGGGACTGGTCAGAGTGGTCTCTTTTGAAAGATGGAGAATTTAGAAAGGGAATTAAGTTCAGTTTCCACTCTAGTCATCAGAACAAATTTTATAGTCAAAAGTGTTTTCCAGAAATGTGAACAAAGAAGTCATTGGTTGAATTAATTTAAGCAAATGATCTCAATTTATTTATAAAACTCTGCTGTGATCATTTAAAAATATACTGAATTGCGTAACATAATAAATTTACAACATATTAAAGATTAATTTGTTACATGTGGATATCTACAGAATTAGTGAAACTACATCTACATTAACGATAGATAAACTCAAATAATAAGGTAAATCTGGTATGAGACCAGTTGAATAATGATTTGAAGCGATAAAGCATTATTTGTTTGCATTTGTGATTTCATTTCCATATAAAGCTAAATAAATTGATTTAAGTTCAAATATTTAAATTTAAAAAAAGAAAATATGTTTTATATTCTTTGCTTGGATTTTCACAAATAATGTAAAAGAAGTGAAATTCAATATATCATTTAAAAAGTGGGATCAATTTATTTTTTAAACTTTTCCCGTTTTTTTAACAAAAGTGTTTGAAATTTATTGGTGATTTATTCATTCAGCAATTGCAACTGAATTAGCTTAATCAACGACCATATTCCTTTTATGACGTTACATTAAATTTGATGTATTTGTTCCACCGATTCTAAAGAATTTCGAGATAATGCATTTTTTTTCATTAAACCTAAATTTTCTTTGGCAGATTCAAGTAATAATTTAAATACTATTTCATATTTGTTATAATTTGATATTCTATACAAATTTCTTCTACTAAAACATATAATAAACCATATGAACAGTTTTGGTTCTTTTTTATTTTAATTTGATGAGAATTTTATTTATAATCCTAAATTAATGAAAGGAGATATATAACAATTATTTTAAATAAGAATTGATTAATGAAAAATATACAAGTTAAGCTCTTGCTTAAAATATTAATAATCATTAACTGAAAAGATTCAAAGAAAACACTCAGTTTAGTGGTAAGTTTATTGCCATTACTTATTGAAATTCTTTAATTGTTTTATATTTAATGACAAAGTATGTTATTAAGTATTTTAAACATAAAAAGAAAGTTCATTTATGCCTCATCAAATTTATCAGCTATACCTTAAATTCGGACACTTACTTCAAAAGTTGCTACTCATAAGTTTTAATAAAAGTTTATTTTACAATTTCCGAGAATGAAACTGAAAGAGTAGTTCAATTTTCTAGACAATCTATTTGTTTTTCTTTCTACATTTTGAAATAACATAATTTTTTGGTACCCACTTTTTCCACATTCAGTTAATTCAATTAAATATATCCTTTCAAATCAATATATATATATATATATATATATATATATATATATATATATATATATATATACAGATCTAAAGAACGTGGGATTTATTTTAGTAAAACATTAAAAAATGAAATAAAAAATTTAAAAGAAAAATTTGTTATTACAGTAATAGATAAATCAGCAAATAATTTCTGTTTAATTTGTAAATATTATTATAAAGAACTTTTAATTAATGAATATAACTCTAATGCAACTTATATGTTAAAGAACACCGGGAAAAAGGAATTAGATAAAAGAATGCTAGCTTTCGCAAAAAAAACCAAAACTAAGACTTGCTCTCTTAACTATCCTTATTTATTCCCAACAGTTAAATTTCATAAAAATCCATTAAAATTCAGATTCGTAACCTGTAGCACTGGTAGTTATAATTACTATACGGGTAAACATTTCTTTAAATACTTAAAAATTATCCTGGACAAAATAAAAAATGAAGACAACTTTATTATTTCTAGTAACAAAGAAGTATTGGATTTTCTTAAAGATAACAACATTAATAAACTTAATACTTTTGATTTCGAAAATTTATACACTAATCTACCTCATGAAAAATTAATAAAGGTCTGCACTTTTATATATGACGAATATTTAAATGAAAATATCATTCCTAAAAATAACTGGCTTGAGTTATGTAATTTTAATATTACTGAAAATTACGTGTTTAATGGTATTAATTTTTATAAACAAGTCAAGGGCATTCCAATGGGGACAGCTTTCTCAAGTGCTTTAGCTAATATTTTCCTGCATTACTATGAGAAAAAAATAATTAAATATAATTTAATAAACGGGTGGAGATATATTGATGACCTACTTTTGATTAACTTCGACAATACTAATATTATTACTAATTGCTATCCAAAAGATTTAATTCTAAAAGATACAAATATAAATCAACTTGAGGCTACCTTTCTAGATTTAAAAATCGAAATTGCTAATGATAAAACAATAGTTGGTATATACGATAAAAGGGATGATTTCAACTTTAAAATAACAAAACTATGTAACTACCATTCCAATCTAAACTCTAAAATTTTCAAAAATCTTATTTTCTCACAAGTTAACAGGATCAAAAGGGTTTGCAATAATAAAAATTCTTATATTGAAGCATCAAATATCCTCCTTAAAAATTTAATTAAAAATGATTTTCCTAGAAATTACTGTAATGTCAATTTTTTAATTAAACAAGGTATGGTTTGGGATTAATCTTTTGGCTTAAATAAAAATAGAAATTTACTTGCATATTGGATCACTCAATAGATGGCGCTGGGTGCCTACCTCTGTTTACATAATTTACCGTTAACTTTCAAAAACAGGAAATCACAATCGATTGTTTAAAGTTTCGTTCACTGTTGGATGGTATGTCTTGGCCTTTTCGTTTTTAATTTTAATTTTAATTTTAATGCTGTTTTTGTTTTTATTGTTATTGTTTTTATTGTATTTTTACTTTGTGGTTTTTTTCTAATTTGTTATTTTGTTTTTCCTTTCTGTTAAAATGGTATATCTCTTGAGCATAATTTCGGGGGATTTTCGGGTCACGAGGAATCATTATTAGACTTAATGTCTGTATGTCCTCACAGAAAAAATCCCTTTATTTGAATCCCTGCCTGAGGGTGACCCTTGAAAAAGTCTTCAGGCCGGATTCTTTTTTAATATTTTTTAATAATTTTTTTGGTTTAATTTTTATTTGGTTTTTGTTTTTCCTATTAACTTGATTCTAATACTTTTGTATATATATATATATATATATATATATATATATATATATATATATATATATACTAATTAGTAATAAATACCAAGTTAAAAGGGGGGGATAGAATCAAAATTAAACCAAATAAAATAAGAATCCGGCCTAAGGACTTTCTTGAGTCAGGGTCATGTCACCCTCAGGCAGGGATTCAAAATAAGGGATTTTTTCTGTGCGGAATCTGACTTTAGTCCAACAGACCCCTCGTGATCCGAAAATCTCCTGAAATTAAGGCCTAAGAGATACAGAAATGAAACAAAACAATAAATGTTAAAAGAAGACGACCACCAATTAAGCGAAAAATGCAATAACATAAAATAAGCTACATAAGAACTCTCATAACTAATTATTAAAACAAAAAGGAAAGCACATGCCAGCAACAGGAAAAATAAAATTACAAAGTGTGTCCCATCTTGTTCCTTGCGTCTTATTCTGTTTCTGCTTACGCTATTCAAGGTAATAAATAATTCGAGGGTCTCAGCGCCATCTATTGAGTTAGTTAATATTCAACGAAAGTCTATTTTTATTTTAGGCAAAGGATTAATACCTAATCATCTCTTTCTACATCCTTTCAAAGCAATATATATATATATATATATATATATATATATATATATATATATATATCGATTTTGATTTAAAAGCTCATTATAAGTATAATGCAACCTTGCAATTTAAACCATGGAAAGAAAAGACAATAAATCAAAAAAGAAATTGATTCATTTCAGCACAATTTTTAACCTTTCGAATAACTTTTAAGCAAGTTTTAGATCGAATAAAATAAATAGAGGAAAAAGAACATATAGTTGTATAATATTTTAAGAAATTTGATGGGAAAATCTTGTTGTTTTCCACAGAATGAAACATAACTTTAAATTTCACATTTAAATTCTTTGCTCGATTTAGAAAAATCAATGATGGTAATTTTCACATGATTTGCAAAAATAGTTATAGATTTTAACTTTTCTTGTTTAACTACTATAAAAGAACCACATATTTATTCAAAAATTGTTGTAAATATATTTAAACTGTTTTTTTTTAATTTAAAAAGCCTTTAAACAAACCAAAAAAGTCTGACAATCGTGATTAACAGTTGCATTTATATATATAAGTCTGTGTCTGAAATTGTACGAAAATTAAGTGTAGGGGATACCGGAGTATATATATATATATATATATGAGTGACAATGGCATTTCTGCTGAAATACATGTAGCATCAACTATATGTGAAATTTGTGTCTAGTGTAAACTTGCTGTGCTCTCCCCTATGATTCTATGATTTTTTTTTTAAATCTTGTGATAGTCCTGCGTTCGAAATATGAGTTTTGAAGCATATGTAAGACTATTTTAGTTATTAGACTAAAAT
Organism: Argiope bruennichi; assembly: GCF_947563725.1. NCBI lineage: Eukaryota > Metazoa > Arthropoda > Arachnida > Araneae > Araneidae > Argiope > Argiope bruennichi. The sequence continues at coordinate 116,465,679 of NC_079156.1, forward strand.
GAATGCATATTAAATAAAATTTTGCGCCTTTAATCAGTTAAAAAAATTTATGGTGAAAAAGGTAACTTATTCCTAAGTCTGAATTCTAATACCGCCAATAGAAAGAATGACACAGCGATGTGTTGCAATTGTTTTCTTTTAACATTAGAAGTTAATGTTTACTACGAAGTATATATTTCTAAAAAGAACTAATTAAAGTACTACTTAGTTCAAATGTTTATTTTTATTTGTCTCAAATTCTAGAAAGCAGTTGTTTTTTTACTTAGACTCTTTGTTTTTACTTTGTCATTATCTCTGCCTCTACTACTATTAAAAGAGAATGTATGTCAGTGTATGTTTCTGTTGGCATTTTACAAGTCAGATCATTAAACCAAGAACTACTATATTTGGCATAGATATATTTTAAAATCAAACATGTCTAGTTCAGACTGATTTGTTTGAAATTTTTATTTATTAAAAATTAAGGCAGATTTTAATGTTTTACCACCATAAAATCCAAACGTAAAATCTCAAGGAATTGATTTTTGTCCCCTCTTAAAATGAAAACAATCGCTTTTTTTAATTATACCAGTTTACTTGCCATAACATTTTATGTAATTTTAATTACTTTACAACTTTTAATAGTTATTTATCCAAAATTTAAAAATATTATTAATTATATTCTGCAACAATACATCTCATTGTAGTAATGAAATTCAAATCGATATCAACATTCCTATATCCTGGATTGTTTTTCGCTGTAAATGATGAAGATATAAAAATTATTCAGTAGTAAGTTCCAATTTAAAACTTTTTATATTATTGGAATTGTAGATATATGTAATTGTTCTTTTAGTTTAAAATAGCATTACTTAATGTTTTTTTTTCATTGAATCAGTACGTTTTTATTGAATAATCCTCTGAAATATAGCGTAAATTGTAAAATATATTCTGTATTCTATATAAAACATTAAAATATATTCTGTATTCTATATAAAACATTTCAATGCCGAATGATTCGATTATCTATCATCCTATCTTTTTAAAAAATAGTTATCGATTTAGTAAGACAATTGTTGAGTTAACTAAAGTTGAATCATTTTCCAATTTAAATTTAAATTTTTGATGAAATGGTTCAAAATAAGGAATAATGATTAACCAAATGAAAATAGTACGAGCTATAATATCAAAACTTTTAGTTTAAAAATAATTTGTTAATGAAACCATTATGTCCAAGATATTTATAAATATTTCATTGAAATCTTTAGCAACTTTTGAACCTAGTAATTGCTATTAAAGGCTGGTAATTTGTTAATTATACCATGCCATTTTTAAAAACTTATTTTCAAATAAAAAAATATATAAATATGATCTTTACAAATAGCAATCAAATACTTTCTCGCAAAAAGCGCATGAACTATATCAGATAGCCTGAGTGATAAGTTAAAATCTGAAGTTAAAAATGAGTTTGGTCCAGAGCAGCCATTTAAAAATGATCAACATCACTTGAGTGTTATAAAGACCAGTTATCGTTGGACATAAAACGGAAAGGTTTAGGTAAGCTCCTGTTCTAAAGACTTTATATTCAGCATGGGAAGATCATAAAACTCTCTTGGCTTGTAAATTCTGCATATATTTCCTTAAACAATATCTCATGTGAGCAATAGTTTCGGAATAAGCGGATTTAAATTCCGATTCCACTCTTATTTTGGGGAAGATTTATGTATTGTTTCGCAATGTATGAAAGCTTTGAAATATATGTTTTAATATGAGTGATTTGCGAATATCTGGAAATGTCAATCTACCACATGATACTATTTTTGCATACGTTTCGTTTAAAATTACAGTATTATCAAAATAAGTTCGTGTTTCATGTTCATGTAGGTAAAATGCACATGGAAGATAAGTTTAATGCAAAACCTTTTGGAAATAGTAACAGAAACAAAAAATTATGAACAACAAGTAGATAATTTATGAAAAAGATTTCGTTTTACTAAGTAAATAACATAATTGCGAAAAATCAATCATTGAAATTTTAAAATGGATGCCCTATTTTAATAATCGAAAGAAAAAAGTGAATTAAAGCCTTTTGGATAAAGTACAAAAAGTTTAAAAGTATAGTTTAGGCATATTTATAACTGTATATTGTAAATGAGTATTGTTTTCTTATGGTTATTACAAACAGTACATTATACCAATTTTCGGTTCACGACTAATCGTATCATTGTCTCTCCGACCCGCCTGCAGGCACACAGATAAGGAAAACTGAATAACCGGACCGCCGCAACAGCAACACTGGTGGGAACTGTGGTTGAGTCCTAAGGATCATCACCGGCCACGGTACAACCCTTCCCGAAGATAGTACGTCCCGTCATCAATAGGAGGGGCCAAATCCTCCACCTTTTTTCGTACCCTCCAGGGTGGTGAAATCCAACCATCATACCGGAAGCATCTTGTTCTCTTTTCAAGGTGCCCCCTCCCCCCAGTTCGCGACTATCCGGCTTCCGTACTATCCGGTATTTCTTTTATTGTAATTGAATGAAGAAAATAAGACCATACACTGGCAACATTAGCAAGGCAATTGGAAACGGGCGTCTGCTACGATCCACCTACATGTGGTATGGAAAATACAAGTTGTAACAGAAAAAAAGCAGCGTCCTGCTCATTGTTTCGTCAGTGTGGACGGACCTCAATTATTGTCGCTGTTCCTGATTATAACTGCAAAGTACATACATTATTCTTAAATTGTTATCGGGATAAGCTTAATATTTTTTTAAAGTGTATAATAGTGTAGATTTCAAAATGTATATAATCGAAAGAAAGTTGTTGCGGCTGTGAAGGAGAAATCACGCGCTATACAGCGATTGGACTCTGGTGTAACATTAAAAAATATAGCTTCAGAGTTAGGAAAAGTACAGTGGGGGACTAAAAAAAAATCGAGCAGAAATTGAAAAGAAGTTTGTTTTACAAGCTAGTGGAAGTGGAATAAAAGTAAGAAAAACCATTCTGAAAATTAAGCATAAAAAAGTTGTGGAAGCTTTCTTTTTGTGGCATGAATACTTAACAGGAAGTGAGAAAATAGTATTATAACAGTTTTTGATATAAAATCTTTATCTTCTGGTACTGGCGAGCAAAGAAATGAATTCAGAAAACTCCGGGCCTATCGGTTTTTTTGTTATCCGGCCTACCCTTCCGTCATATTAGACTGGACACGCGGGAGTGTACTGTATTATTAACACACACACACACACACAAAAATGTGTGTGAGATTAGATATTTTCAAATCTGTGCTTTGTTCACCCTTCTTTTTTACAGCTTCTGTTAAAGACTTTTTGTAAAATATACTATTTTTATATTTTTGAGATTTATAAGCAGATTTATTTAAAAATCTCTTATATGATGTGCAAAATTTGTAAATATATTTTTCAATATTTTGCTAATTTCAAAACATACAAGTTTTCTCATGAAATATTTCTTAATTAAATATTAGAAATATTTAATTATTGATGGATTTGGCAGTCAAAACACCTCCAGCTTTCTTATATATATTTAAACGAATATGTGAGAAATAAATAGTGGAAGTGACAAGATATATATCAAAATTCGGTTGAAAAGATTTAATATATATTTTTTATGTGTAAAATGAAATCTGTTAATATGAAATGCTGATACTTTATTTATTTTATATTTTATTATCATTGCAAGTTTATTGCACTGAATGGCTCCTTTTTTAAAAATGGTTTACAATAGTTGATTGACAATAATTAGTTAAGGTAGATAACTACATTGAAAGGACAATTTTTTTTACAAAAAAAATGAGTTTTTTTTTAAAGATTCTAAATGTTAATTAATTAATATCTTAATTCTAAATGTTTGAAGCCCTCTTCATAAAACCATTTTAATTTTGCTTCTAAGTTCAATATTTTGGAAGGTTACATTTATTTTTGTCTTTGCATTTATGTGCATTTAATTGCCATTTTACATCTTCAAATATTAATTCTAATCTCTGGTACGATTTTCTTAGAGAAACACTACATAAATTAAACTCTAATGAAATTTTTTGTTCAAATTTGATAAAATAATTTTTCAATAAGATTACTAGAGATTGAGTAATCTATTCATTTAGAAATATTCTTTAATTGTTTCAATACTTTACAATGCGAAAAAATAAAATAAAATAATTATATTATTTATTTACCCCAGTATTTAGAGATTTGAAATTTGAGCACAAATTTGGAGACTCGCTGCTAAAAACCACCGAAACAAAATTCAAGTTTTACAAACTAAAATATTTCGTATCATTACCAATGCCTCCTTGTTTATCCGATATGGTATTTTACACAGAGATCTTAAAACTCCAAAGCTCGATGATTTCATCAAAGATGTTTCAAGAAAATTTTTAACCAACTCAAAATTTAAGAAGATCTAAGAATCAAGGAACAAATCAACTATGTCCACTGCATTGGAAAATAGTTTTTCTTTACTCTATTACAAATGGACTTTGCCACTTACACCTCCATAGCGTTTTCCGAAATTTGAACTGCATCTAAAAAACTGCTTCAATTTACACCTTAAGCGTTGTTGTGACTTATGGCACTTTATATGCCCTCTGACATTAAGCCAAGTGAGCGTCTCTTATCTTATGAGTAGCACCAACTAGAGCCAAGAGTACGACTTAGCTACTTTATGCGTCCATTCGCTTGCACAACCCCTTTTTACAGAGGGCACATTCACACACCTCACAGATAGAACACAAAAGAACAACAACCTTGTCCGAACCGGGACTTGAACCCAGGACAATCAGATCACGTGGAAGACGCGCTATCCCTATGCCAGGACGCCGACATATCTAAAGCGCATATAAACAATGTTTTTTCTACTCAACTGAGTCACCAATAGTAAATTACGTCTGTTCTTTCAAACTGAGTAGAAGTACCTAGGCACTAAGGCTTTTCACAAATCTAGTTCCAGAAAGAATGAGGAATGTTGTAAGACATCTTCAATATTTTAAGTAAATCATATATGATTAATCTCAAGACTAATAGATTTTTGCTTTATATATCTTTTTAATAAAATAAAGAAATTTTTTCCAAAGTTTTAAAAAGAAAGTTTACTGATATATTTTGGCTTTATAGATCTTTTTCAATATTTTTTCAATGAAAAAATTCAAAAATATAAATACTTTACAGCGTTTTTCAAAAATTCATCCGAAACGTAGACACCGTTCAACTTATTATCACTTACTTTCTTTCAAGTCTATCACAGATAAGAATTAATTGAGAATGTATAGTTTCGTAATAATATAGTTAAGTTTAAAGCTGAATTTAATACACTTCTTTCTATAAAGAATGCTGATATAGTTTAGATACTTTGAAATGACACTGAGTCACTATTCCAAACTTTGCAAGATTAACTAGTATCATTAAGCCCAAGTGTACCAGAGAAACCTTTGAAGTTGTTAGGCTTTAAACTGAAGTGAAAATTGCGCTGCAGTTAATTTGTGTTTCTATAGCGCATACTTATATAAAATCACGTCATTAAGTTCAGAAAATTCTTAAGAATAATTATATGAGAGAGAGATTACGTATTCCCAGCATGACCGACAGTGCTGTTTCGTTGTCGTTTAATGATAGTGTTTATTGTTTATTTAAGCTGCAGTAATGAAAACCTTACAAGCATTTGATAGCAGTGTATGGAATAAAGCTGAAACATGAGAACGTATCATTAAAGCATTAAAAATTAGAATATTCGCAAAATGTTTCGAAATGGATGAAAATAATAATTTTTAGGGAATTTTGAAAAAAATATTAGAGAAAGATTACTTATTAACATATAAATAACTCACTAGTTTATTCTATTTCTATAATGCATTCAACTGTAATTGCAATTCTAAAATCATAATACAAATAATTAAGATTTCGTGCAAGTTCTAATGTTTCTCGTGCAAGTTCAAATAAATAATATCTATTTTGCATGGTTTGCTTCTGCATTAAAATTTTTTTATATTATCGTATTTGTATCAATGGAGCAACGCAATCCATTATTCGTTCGGATTACTCTTTTTTTCTTCTTCAAAAAGAGCTTAAATTGGATGACTGTTTTTGTATTAATTTGTTTATATTTTAATTGTTTTCTTTTAAATTACAGCCAGTCACTCCGTTACCTCAGAACTAAACCGTATAAACAGGTATTTTTGTAATTGGCTGTTATGTTCATTAATTAACCGACTTTTGCATAAGAAAACACCGGCCAAAATAATTCAAAGAATCTTCAAACTTTGGGAAAAGGCTAGATATTTTTTTCATCATTTTTTAATACTTTTAAATTTTTGGGTCCATAATGAGTCTTTCGCTAATTTTTTTGAATTGATACATTCTGTCATGTAATGTTGAACTGGGCCTATTTCCCACAATTATTAATTGTTTGATGAGATAACGTAAGCCATTAGATAATTTCACTTCTTCTTCTTCATGAGCACAACAACCCCTTTCAGACCTGGGGAGCCTCAACCACGCGCACTTTCCCGCGCTTTCTATCACCCGCAATTCCCTACTTACAAAGTTAAAATATCAGCACCAGTTGCTGAAAGATATGATCAAATTTAGTCGATTAGCAAAACATTTTTACTAAGGAAAACTACGCCTCTAATATAAGAAATCATAATGCTGGGTTTGTTTACAAAAATGACAGTGGCGTAATCCCACATGTGCTTTCTGGTTGCTAGTGTCACTTGTCCCATTTATGTAGGGAAAAATATATACAGGAGATAAATGCAAATGAACAATTCAAAAAATTAAATACACAATGTAAAATTAAAAATAATATAAATTTAAAATAAGAAATGCCGCTAAGAAATAAACGTATTTTATGAACTCAATAAAAATACCCATGTGAGAGATATAGCGAGACATTGCAATTAATCGTGATTAAAAGAATTTACAGAAAAAATACATTAGTAAAATATACAATAATAATATATGAATATTGAGAAAAAAACTTACTGACCATAAAGAGTAATGACGACAACTCAGGTATACAGGAACATCATTAATACAATGAAAAATGAGCAATTTATAAGGGATAAATTTAATGGAAATAATTTTAGAATCTTATTCCCGCAATATCAGAACAATTCTTTTCAGAACAATTGAAAGGATTTTTTTCTGTTTGTTGATTAAACGACAACTTATACGAACGATTCGCATGGATATCTTTTTCGAGAAGTTGCTTCCTCGGAATTCACTTGGAAATCACCACTATGGAATTCTGTATTCATGATCTCCATATTAAATATTAAATATACATATATATCCATGTTAAAGCTTCTTATTCACAAGGAAGAATTGTCTTGTTTAAAAAAATTGCGTTCGCATCGTTTTAAATAAAAAAAAATTATTTATTTTAACCAATACTGAAGAACATTGAGCGTATAAGAATACCTTAGAGAATAAGAATAAATACAAGCGAAGCGGGAGATAGTGAAAACGTTCCGTGTTACAGTCAAAATTTATCTAGTGCTTAAGTAGAAATAATAATACAGTCAACAATAAAAAAATTAGTAAAATAAAAATTATACATGCAAACAAACAGTTAATGAATTAAATTAACAGTGAATGAATTAAAAACTATATTTATTTTAACCAACTGACAAGCAACATTGAGCGTATAAGAATAAATACAAGTGAAGGAGGAGAAAGTGAAATCGTTCCGTGTTACAGTCAGAATTAATCTAGTTTTTAAGTAGAAATATTAATAATACAGTTAACAATGAGAAATTAGTAAAATGAAAATTACATTTAAACTAAAGATTAATGAATTAAATTAACAGTGAATGAATTTTTTAAAAAAATATATTTATTTTAGACAATACTGAAGAACATTGATCGTATAAGAATACCGCAGAGAATAAGAATAAATACAAGCGAAGGAGGAGAAAGTGAAAACGTTCTGTGTCACAGTCACAATTAATCTAGTTTTTAAGTAGAAATAATAATACAGTTAACAATAAAAAAATTAGTAAAATAAAAATTATACAGGCAAACAAACAGTTAATGAATTAAATTAATAGTGAATGAATTAAAAACAATATTTATTTTAACCAACTGACAAACAACATTGATCGTATAATAATAAATACAAGTGAAGGAGGAGAAAGTGAAAACGTTCCGTGTTACAGTCAGAATTAATCTAGTTTTTAAGTAGAAATATTAATAATACAGTTAACAATGAGAAATTAGTAAAATGAAAATTACATTTAAACTAAAGATTAATGAATTAAATTAACAGTGAATGAATTTTTTAAAAAAATATATTTATTTTAGACAATACTGAAGAACATTGATCGTATAAGAATACCGCAGAGAATAAGAATAAATACAAGCGAAGGAGGAGAAAGTGAAAACGTTCTGTGTCACAGTCACAATTAATCTAGTTTTTAAGTAGAAATAATAATACAGTTAACAATAAAAAAATTAGTAAAATAAAAATTATACATGCAAACAAACAGTTAATGAATTAAATTAACAGTGAATGAATTAAAAACAATATTTATTTTAACCAACTGACAAGCAACATTGTGCGTATAAGAATAAATACAAGTGAAGGAGGAGAAAGTGAAAACGTTCCATGTTACAGTCAGAATTAATCTAGTGTTTAAGTAGAAATAATAATAATACAGTTAACAATGAGAAATTAGTAAAATGAAAATTACTGTTAAACTAACAATTAATGAATTAAATTAACAGTGAATGAATTAAAAAAATATTTATTTTAACCAATACTGAAGAACCTTGAGCGTATAAGAATACCTTAGAGAATAAGAATAAATACAAGCGAAACGGGAGAAGGTGGAAACATTCCGTGTTACAGTCAGAATTTATCTAATGCTTAAGTAGAAATAATATTACAGTCAACAATAAAAAAATTAGTAAAATAAAAATTATACAGGCAAACAAACAGCTAATGCATTAAAAATAGTTTTTCAATATTGTTGTTGCCAATCAGCTACACAAAAATTGATTACCGCATAAATTTAATAAATATATCGACTGAATATAATTTAAAAGGTTCACACATCCTATCACTTGAGAATATGTTATATACTGTGACAAAATATTTCAGTAATAATCATCACATCTTGAAAAATAAGTATAATAACACAAATCTGAAATATGAATAAAACAACTCGTTTGATTTTCTAAGAGTTATTTAAAAAATGATTAATCATTTTTTAAATAACCCTTAGAATACCATGTGCCTTTGAAATATCTAATTTGTTTGTCTTTTAATGTACTGTTAACATTAACTAGCTAGGCATTATCTGGAAAAAAAAATCAAGGCTATTTATTAACTAGATAATATCTTTCATCCTTTATTGCCTTTATTTACAGCAGCTAATATCATCAGCTGTTTCTGCCATTATTTCTGAGAGTTAGGGATATATTATTTTCTTCATAGAATTTTATTATGTACTTTTCAAGAATCCTATAATTGTCGAACCCGAGTTTCGCTCGTGCATCAAATAACCCTGTTTTTGAAACCGTGTGTTCAAATCCTTCACAGACAATAATTAGATACATAAAATATTTGAAAATCTTAAACATTTCGAATATTTTATGAATTCTTAGTGGAATTCTATATTAACATTTTTCCAAAACAGATGATATCTAATTAAGTAAATGCTTTAAATTCATCATAAAAGTTGACAAATGATTATTAATAAATATAAAATAGTCTATGTTTTCCATGTTTTTGAGCTACTGAACTAAAATTAAGTCATTCTCAGATGATAATTAGATTACATACATTATTTTTTAACCATAAATATCTCAAATGTTCAATGAGATTTTTTTTTGTGTGGAATTACTACATCGGTATTTTTCCAAAACAGAAGTTATCTACTTAAGTAAATGCTTTAAATCCATCATAAATGCTGCTAAATGATTATTAATAAATATAAACTAGTCTAAATGATCATGAAAAAGAAAAAGATATCAAAAGAAACTGATATAATAGGAACCCTCATTCCGTTTCCAAAATGGATTTAAAAAAAACAACAATGATGGCTAATCAGACAAAATGGCAAAAACCATACGCCAATGACAATTGAAATGTAATATTAATAATTGAAATATAATATTAACTTACAATTACTAATCACAAAATAAGGAAATTCTTACCCCCATCTTACCCCAGTATCAATATACATGATTTGAGTTAATATGACACTCTGCATTTATATTTATAGTAGTAAGTATCCATCCATGTTAAATACACATGTATATTAAGTATACATCCATCAGGATTTCAGCAAAAAATAATTTAGAAACATTTGAGGTAGCGCAGTATTTGGATTATAAGATATTTTTCCCTGTGAAATATATATTTATCTCCTTTTATAACAGATTAACTATATAAATAGGGTAAAGAAACTTATTAAATCTATTTTAAAAATAAAATAAAATATTTATTGCTTTAAAAATATAATAAGCATAATTGTGTATTCCGATGACACGCTATAAGATCTCCATTTGGTTGATTAGATAAGATAGCTTCTATACCATACTGTTAATTGGACAGTTAGGGCTAGCTATTAATATCCCAAATCTGAGTATTCAACTGCACATAGTCGTATTATTCAAGTAAAACCGTTTCTTATTTCTTTACAAAAATATTTTTTAACAAAATAAGTACTGAACTTATTATATATCAGTTTTTGTAACGGCGTGAAAAGAAAACTCCTATCTGACAATGATAATTGGTTGAATGATAATGACGTTCAGTCGCTTGGTGAAAGGCCGATCAGTGCTTAAGCGAGTGAAAGCTTCAATTAGTGAGGAATTTAGAAACTATAAGGGGGTATCATTAGAGGACTATTTCACATTCTCTTTGAAGGATGAGTAGAATGGGAGATCCTCTAATAATACCGTAACTACATGGAAGATAGACACCAAATGATGGTAATAGAATACATAAAGATTTGCGAGCAGCCGATTACAGTTATTTAAATGTTCACCATAGAGGAAACATTAAAGTGATAGCGACTGCTTTAGCTGTAGGAAGAAAAATGTTGTGACAATTATTGTACTCAATGTTCTTAAAGAGCTCAAATGTTCTCAAAAGATTTATCGTAAGTGATTAACTATCCCTAGAACATTTTAACTTCTAAGAATATACACTCACAGCTCTATTTAGTAAGAAGTATTGGCTTTGAAATGTATAATATAATTGAAGGAAAAAGTTTTTGTTGGATCTTTACCGACAGATGGCGCTGTAGACGGCTGTGATTATAACTGTGATTTTGTTAAACTTATAAAACAATGGGTTTTGTTCTAAAAATCAATGTAATGAATCAACTATGATCTTTTTCTTTGTTTCATTCTATCTTTTAATTATGCTTTTTGATCTTTTTTTATTAAATAGATTTTTTTTTTACATTTTACGTATAAAATTAAAGAAGGAATACGATTATTTATTTCCACTAAACCTGGGAAACTATAAATATTGCAACTGCATATATATATATATATATATATATATATATATATATATATATATATATATATATATATATATATATATATATAAACCGTAAAAAAGTGACTTGCTTGAAGTGTTATATTTCACATAAAAAAATGGCTAACAGATACCGTGCTATTTTGAGATGTATCTGTCTGCTTAGAGCACTTGTTTGAAGGGAATAATACATGGAAAAAGTTTTGGCCGGAGAGTGTTATTTAATATGACTTCGAGAAGTTTGAGCAATTACCTTAAACGACAACTTTATGTATAGATTTAACTAACAAGATTATATTTATGAACATGATTATTTGGACAGCGGCGGATAGTAACGACATCAACGAAATGGTGGAAAAACATAACCAGAACTGCAGAAGAACTTATAGAGCTATATTCTGTATCACAGCAAAATGATGTGGAGAAGCTTAAAGGAAGAGGGAGAGAACAAATGATATATCAGTTTAGTTGCAGTAACACCCCGTTTTAAACCAACATTAGGGCTATTTTGGGACGGACCTAGTAAATTTGAGTCACTGTCAGATGACGAGGACGACACCGGAAGTGGCATTCCCCTCCGAAACTTCCATACCAGCGGGAGGACGTTTGGCCCGACGTATTTAGCGTGCACCAGACCCGCTTACACGACGGTTCTTCGGTGGAATGAATGGAACTTCTTGAAACCCTCCAGTTCCGAAGCAGAAACCTGGTCGCTGCTCGAACAAATAAAAGAAACAACAGTGCAAGAAACTTCCAATGAAATACAGATGCTCAAGGTATTGAGAATTACTGCGTCATACTTTGAGAACCATCGCCCTATTGCGGCAGTAGCTAAGAGCGCTTTAAATTCATTTAACGATAATGCTGTATATATCTCAATTTCGCCAAATAATGGAAGCATAGGCAAAGACAAATGTATTCATTTGTAAAAAAAGTATAATTATAATTAAGAAATTTCCTTATTATGATGTTTGACATTTTTTTTCGAAATAGAATCCATTGTTCCACTTTAAATGGATTCCTATGGAAAAAAATTATTTCACTTAACGTTTCGCATTCTGGAGCGAATTATGCTCGTTAAACGAAGTTCTAGAGTAATTCGAAAAATGAAAATTACGACTTGCTTTGAAAAACAAATATCATTATAGACATGTTTTTAAAAAACTTCCAAATAAAGGACTCTTGAATATATTTATTCTTTTCCTTATTTATAATGGATTATCCTATCGTCTATTTAAAGCGAGTGACTAGTTCACTCTTTTCGAAAATAATTGCAACATCCTTCATTCTTTTCAGATATAATAAGAAGGCATAAGATATTAGCTATTAAAGCAGATCGCTTGCATTTATGTTCTAAAGTGCCGCTACTTACTCACTCTGTCTTTGCTCTATTCTATTCACCATGCTCTATAATTCACAGTCTGTACTGTCGATGTTTCGAGAGCTTAATATCAGCACTTTTTGTTGTCTCCATAAAATAAAAGAAATTTTACATTACATTATATATTTTAGTTTCAAATTTCTATAGTATGGTAAACATCGTCATTATGAAAATGTGTGCTAATCAAAATTGATGTTGCATAGTTTGAAATTTGTTTAAGCTTGTCTAAACTTTTAAATTCAGTTTCATTTATTTTGTTACTAAATTATTATTTGTTACTAAATTAGTTATATTTAGTATTTTTTCATCCATTCATTCAGTTCTTTTGTAAAGAGGTAATACTGGATTTCGTCTGCTATTATATAATAACTATATTACTAGAATTTTAGTTTGTAATACATTTCCATTAGTAACAAATGGTACAAAGTAATATTTCATTTATTGTATAAAAACATTTCCCTCATAGCAACAATTTGCTTAATTAAACGCTTAATAAAGAAATATATGTAGACCTAAATTTTTTTCTATAAAAAGGGCACTTGGTAGAAATATTTAAAGTTTTACTTTAGTTTTATTATCCTTAATAGAGGAAAAGTCAAATTATTAATTACATTTTTTCATATTTTTTCTTTTTTATATTTGTTTTTAGTTTAAAAACATGGCATTTTTCTTGTAACAAGAAAAACTTGTCATTTTTATCGCACTCTTTAAATGACTAAAAACGTTATTTTTTCTCAAGATTTATTGAATTTTGCGGAGTTTTTTTAAGAGAAGCTTTATAGATTAAATTATATTACACAGATTATTTATTAATATATTTAGCTGTAAAATACTATACTTTCACCACATTTCTTTCGTGTTAAGTCGCTAGTTATTATCGTACCAGATTATTTTGTTTGAAGCAATTCTCTTTTTTTCAGTTTGAAGGATTTGGCCACATTGCGCACAGCAAGACTCACAGCCACAATGCAACTGAAACATTCATTTAGAAAAAAATTCCGCTAATTTCAACGATGTAAAAAACCATTAGTTCCATTAAAAATAGTGAAATGGTTTTGTCAAGAAAAGTATTGCATGATTTCTATTGGGTTTTAATAGGTCGGTTTCCTTTCTTTATTTTAAAAATGAACAATCCTTCAGCAAATATTTTGACCAACATTTTCAGCTTAAAAGTAATAACATGCTGATAATGAGTGTTTATAAAAAAATATTCTTTCTTTTTAGATTAAGATTTAAAAAAAAACTATTTTTGCACATTATTTGTAAAAAAAAAAAAAAAAAAAAAAAAAAGAGCATTAGAAACAATTTTTTTTTATCGTCAGGAAATATAACGATTTTAAGATCAATTATATTTTCCATCTAAATCAGAATCTATTTCAGGCAATTATTGCAAAATTCCTTTTTTCCGACATATTTCTTTTAATAACATTTCTTTGTGACATCATGAAAGAAATGAGTCTGAACAGATAAAGCAGGGGTGTTTGTGGGACCCCAAAAAATCCCCTGAAACTTTTACGGACTTACTACCGACATTTTGGAGTTTCGAAAAGGGGGGGGGGAGAGAAATGAAAAATTACGATTATGAAGTATTGAATGACCTAATTATAAAAGTTCAATGAATTACTTTTTTTGCAAAATTAATAACCATTAATTTTGCAAAATTAAGACCTTTGAACCCAGGTCACATGATCGCACATCTGGTCGAACGAAGTCTCTTCCCTTTTTTTTTCTGCCGCGCCTACTTGCCGGAAAGAATCCAGAAGAGAATGTCCGAGAACCGGGGGAATGAGTCATAACTCGCAATAAGGAAAGAACAAAAAAGAAGTTTTTCCCCCTTTTCACGCATTATCACTGCCTTTGGAGAAAGAAAGGAAAAGTTTTCACCACACACACTGAACTTGCGTTTTCTGCTTTCAAAGCAAACAAAATTACCCAGATCAAAATAAATAATTCATTATTATTCCTACTTCCTTTTGAACGACGATCCCCTGAATTTCCGGGTATCGAAGTTCAAAATCCCCGGAATTCCGGGGTTTCCCCGGAGCACAAACACCCCTGATAAAGAGAACTGAATAACAATCATTTCAATGAATAGAAAAATGTCTAGGACTGAAAATATTGTACATTACCACCAAGCATTTTTCATTTATTCACACATTCTAACACATTCTTCCATAGCAAAACTAAAGTCACAAAGAACGTAGATAGTTAAAATATAACGAGTAACTTAGATAATAGAAAATGCAACAATGTTTGTTCAGTGGTCAGAATGACCACATTCAGTCTTTGTAGGTATCTTTTTTTTTTTACTCACGAGAATAATTAAAGAAATTTAATGACAAAAAATGAATTGAAATATAAAAAAGGGAAATATATAAGTTTATAATTCCTCTGCATTCAAAATGATCGTTATACTTTATATAATATTGAGATTTTGTGAGATAGTTTGCTCAAAAAAATCACAGTCATTCTGAAATTTTTATTTTATAAATGTTTCAATTTTTAAAAAAAATAATAATAATAGAAAATAATATTATTGTATAATACATTCAACTGTGCTGAAGTTGTATGGAGCATGTAATTTCTTGTTTTATGAAGAAAAAAATGCAAAATTACAGCAAAATACTATTGATCAATAGCAAAAATATTATTTATCAATTTATAGAAATTAGTTATTTTTTTTATCATGTAATATGTTATAAGAGCTCACAGACATTTCTCCTATTATGTTTTCTGGAATATGTATGTTTCATAGAAAAGAGAGGCGTGATTACAACTAATAAGTTATAAAAAAGATAATGACTTTTAAAAATTATGATTACTTCATGAGCGTGCTTCACTCATTATTATTTTTCACTTATTATTTCTGTTTTATTTATTCGAAAATCCTCTCATGAGTTTTCTTTCTCAATAATGATTTATAGATACTAGGCAAAATAAACATTTTTTATTTTCTTTGCAGACTTAACACTTAATACTTCGCAAAAAATAAAAATCTTTCAATCTCCTCGCTTGGACATTGCGTTTTGATTAATTCTCAATTAATGAACTTTTAAATAAGATAATAAAAGTCTTAATTAATCTTATCATTAATTAAAGATTACAGAAGTAATTAATTTTATACTTCTATGTAGGAAATGATGAATGGAGTGCATTTTAATAATTCTTTCTCCCATATTTGCGTAGGTGTGGTTGCATTTTCGATAACAATTGCATGAACTCATACCCTTTCCAATTTTGAATAAAAAAATAAATAAAAGTAGGTAATAAATGAAATAAAAGCAGCAATTTAAACAGTCAAAAATATATGCAATGTCTAATGCAGAAAATGTTGCTGATCGACTCACAGAAAAAAATGATATCTCTGATTTAGGAAGAGTAAGTTTGAACCTCAGGTCTATACGCATTTCGGACGATTTATAACAAAAGATACGGACACGATTATTTCTCTAATAAAATACTATCTTCATTGAATGTTATATACAACTCTTGTTGAAAGACTATAAAGCATGTTAAAACATTATACATAATACATTAGTCATGCTCATGCGTGGGTTCTACATAAGCTGAAAGAAAACCATGTGACGCGAAGTATTTTATTTATGATCAGCCTACTGAACCTGAAAACTTCTGATTCCGAGACCTTACCCCAGGTCACTACGTCCCTCTAACATAGACGGAAAACTCTTCGTTGTAATAAATTAATATCCACTGAAAAAATTGCATGGCTTAATGATAAAAGTTATAATAAGACAAGAGATGATTATAAAAAACACTTCATCATTCTTGATTTTGTAAGAATTTTAATATAAATTCTTTGGCAAACAGCGGAATAGCCTAGCTATCTTTAAATATGTTGACATTATAAGAATGTAAATATTATGAATTAGAAAATAAAAACTAAGAACGTTATTCATATAGCTTTTTTACTTTCATAAGATATCATTCAAGGAGAAGGTATGCTTTGATCAATCATTATGTATTATTTAACTCGTATACAAAAAAGAAAAGAAAAAGAAATGTTTATCCGCCTGTCTGTGAACGATGTAACTCATAAATAATTTATGCTAGACTGATGGAATTTAATAAATAGACTTTATACCTGAATTTGCAGATTCTTATCAAAATTTGAAAGAAGTCCATTCAGAGAAAGTCTGTCTATAAAATAAACTGAGTAAAAGTAAATACAATAACTACAAACATTAATTCTTAATTAGGTAAGACTAGGTACGCTGGTTTAGCATTTAAATTATAGATTCGTATCGAATTTGAAACCATCTAATGCTCTATATTTTAATATGCATGTATAAAAAATAATTCTAAAATTACAAAATGTAACATCCGCAAATAAAATTTTTATTTGCTCCTATATAAGGAAATAAAATTAAGTTGGAAGATAATTTGTGGAAAATAATTCTCCTACTACAGCATATCTACTTTGCAGAATTTCCTGTAACAATAAAAGAATACCTTGCAATCAATGGTCCTAACTTCAATGAAAATGTTTACGGCAATCTTTAATGAATCCGAGAGAAATTCTGCTCTCCAAATTTTTCCTAAAGACTTGCTCTTGAAAAGGAGATGCGATTGCGTCTAACTGTTTACAAAGTCTCGGGATTCAGTGTAATTGAAAGACGAGCTTTGATTAATGAAAACTGTGATGAAATCGCAAGGACTGCTTTGATCAAGTTCAAGAAGTACTTCATTAATCGTGGATTCCATTTATTATCTAAGAACTGGTGCTGTGTACTCATGGGTCTTTTTAACAACTGAATGTTATAGTTCTTAGCATTATGAACTGGTATACAGGAAGTTTTCCAAAATTAAAAATAAAATATCTTGTGTTTAGAAATCACTTTTATTTTAATGAATTTCTGGTCCATTTTTAAATTCTCTCTTATTCGAATACCATTTTTATATTACCTCTAATATATGATTTTTTTAACATTACCGTAATGTCAAATACTTAATCTGTCTTATATATTTTGAAAATAAACAATTTTACTCAAATATTAAATCGGATATCAATTTGAAGAATCTATTGTTTGTTTATTATCAGTTTTATGCGTCGGATTTATTTTGCAAAGGAAACAACAATTCTTAAAATTCTATAATAATTTTCGAAAACTTAATTTATTTTTGTCGATATTTTTTTCGCAACAGACTCATATGATAGAACAACAAAAAGAAGGATATTCGTACCAACAAATGCTCAATTCACATGATAAGAAACAATAAAAAGATTAAAAATTAAAATTATTTTTAATTTCTTTTTATAACTACAGAAAGGAAATTATTGAAAATATTTAGAGGAACGTTTCAGTGGTTGTTGTTTTCAAGCAGCAACAAAATTTTCTACTTTTATCCCATAAATTTTAAGCTATGATTTTTATATTTAATTGAAATTATAAAATTTTTCAATGAATTAAAAATGAGCAGATAAATTTCTGTTTTATTAATAAAGTTTGAGACAGAATAAATCTTTTATTATTTATTATATATTTCAAAAAAAAATAATGCTTGAAAACGGTAATATTCATTACGAACAGTGGAATGAATCTTTATCTGACAAATCCGTAGTAATATTCTTTAGTTATTTTTTTCGGAACAAACTAATATGATATTCGTCCCACAAACGCTCTCACTAATTCACATATAGAGAAATAATAAATAGTTTAAAAGTTAATTTAAATTTATCTTAATAAGTTTGAAACTACAAAAATGAAATAACTGGAAATATTTACAGTACGTTTCAGTGGTTGTTTTCTAGCAGCAACAAAATTTTCTATTTTTATTCCATAAATTTAAATCTATGATTTTTATATTTATTTGAAGTAATAGAATTTCAATGAATTAAAAATCAAAAGATAAATTTGTGTTTTATTTATGAAGTTTGACACAGAGTAAATCTTTCCATTATTGATTGAATAACCGAAAAAAATTACTGCGAAATGAAATTTTATCTGACGAATTTGTAATCATATTAAATGCACATGAAAAAAAATTCTTTTAATGAAGATTTAATATGAATATGATTTCATGCATAACTAAAATCGTATTTCTTTTTCGGAAATAACTTTTAAAGTGAAAATAACATTTATTTCAACAGTGCAGAATTTTTCCCTTGAAGTAAGAGCAGTGTTTGAGTATTTTTTGATGAACAGCGTGACGCTATCTCAGTTTATATGAATTCAAAAAGATACGATTTTTCAATAAAAATTATTCGCGAAAGTGAAGTACAATTAAATATTTCTTTTTAATTTTATTTGCATTTTTTTAAATAAAAAAATATTCAAAAGACATTTGCAAACCCGCAGCTACAAAAGATGTTTTGAATATTTATATTCTTTGAAATATTAAATACTTTCTTTTCTCCTCTAGATACTGATAGAATATACATTATGTTTTATCATAATGGCAAAATGAAATATTATAACGGCTGATTTTTATTTGCTGATATCTTTTTACAGCTATGGGTTCGAGCTGCACATACTTTACTTCCTATTCCTAGAAGAGCTGATAACTACCTTATCGAAGTGTTTCCCCCTCAAAGCAAGAATCGACAAAAAACAGTCAACTTCAAATAGCTGTCTTCCTTCCGGCATTCAACGAGGCAATCAATTTTATCAACGGTCCATTTTCCAAGTTTTTGGTGAAGCCTTGATGTTTTTATACTCTCCGGGAAAGTCTATTACCACACCCTAGGGGATAGGATCGATAACTTCTTTGTTTCGCTGAGATTCGGCCCGCGAACGTTAGGATTGACATTCTCGATACTTTCAAATGGAATTTTTAACATCCAACGATATCAAGATATTTAAATATTTATGGAAGCAACAATTTTTCCAACGCATATAAATTTTATATTAATATTTTTTCATTATTTGTTTTTTTCCCATTATAATTAAATGCATTTTGTTCTCTGTATATATAATATTTTTTAAAAGTTTAGAACAGCAACAATTTTTCCTACGCATAAAAGTTCATTTTATAATGTTATTTTTAATTATTTGTTTTTTATTCATTATGATTAAATTCATTTTGTTCTCTGAATATATAATATTTTTAAAAAAAGTTTTAGTGCATATATATTTAGGAGCAGCAACAATTTTCTCTATGCATAAGAATTTTATATTATTATTATTTCATTATTTGCGTTTTTATTATAATTAAATGCATTCTGTTGCCTGAATATATAACATTTTTTTTTAAGTTTAGAACAGCAACAATTTTTCCTACGCATAAAAATTTATTTTATATTGTTATTTTCATTTTTTTTCATTAAAATTAAATACATTCTGTTGCTTGAATATATAACATTTTTTTTAAAGTTTAAAACAGCAACAATTTTTTCTAAGCATAAAAATTTATTTTATATTGTTATTTTTCTTTTTTTTTTTCATTATAATTAAATGCATTTTGTTCTCTGAATATATAATATTTTTCTAAAGTTTAGGAACAGCAACAATTTTTTCTATGCATAAAAATTTTATATTATTATTATTTTATTATTTGGGTTTCATTATAATTAAATGTATTTTTTCTCTGAATATATAGTTATTAAAAGTTTAGAAACAGCAATAATTTTTCTATGAATAAAAAATTTTTATATTATTATTATTTCATTATTTGGGTTTTCATTATAATTAAATGCATATTGTTCTCTGAATATATAATATTTTTTTTTTAAGTTTAGGAACAACAACAGCTTTTCCTACGCATACAAACTTATTTTATATTGTTATTTTTCATTATTTGTTTCTTTTTTTCATTAATTAAATGCATTTTTTTTCTCTGAATATCTGATATTTTTTAAAAGTTTAGAAACAGCAACAATTTTTTCCTACGCATAATTGTTTCACATTAAAGCTTTCAAAATTTGATTTTTTTTATTATAATGAAATGCATTTTGTTCTTTGAATAAATAATATTTTTATTATTTTTTTATCTGATTTTTCCTATTAAATTATAATGTAAAACAAATATAAAAACCGCAACAATTTCCGGCCATGCATTAAAAAGAAATTAGCTAAAAATATGGCAAAAATTTTCTCAAGCAAATGCTCAACTTTCGACTCTATCCCGTCTATTTTTAATCGTTATTTGCAGCGTTTAAATTAAGGTTTGTCCCTAAGAAACCCCTTAGATTATTTTACAAATACGATGCTAAATATTCTAATCTCTTATAAATTATACCAATCTTTAAAAACTTTGCAAGTAAATGAGATAGTTCTTTGTAGATTGTTGTTGTTACTTAAGGCACTTTATAAGCCCACTGACAGATCTGTCAGCGATTTAAGCCGAGTGAGCGTCTTTTGCTTTTTCAGTAGCGCCTACTAGAACCAAAAGTACGACTTTGCTACTTCATGCGCCACACATTCGCTTGCACAGCCCCTTTATACAAGGGGCACATTCACACACCTAACACAGAAGAAGAGCAACTATGCCTGAACCGGGACGCCCAGATCATGGGGAATACACGCTACCCCTATGCCAGGATGCCGGCACTTGCAGGCTCAAATTTCTACATTTAGTTCTAGATATAAACATGGTTTTAAAAGTAAATTTGTGTTATGAAAATATATTTTACAAGTCACACAATAATGCCTGTACTAATAATTTTCATGTAATGAATAAATAGTATTTATAGTCATTATAGTATATATAGTATTTTCAGTCATACAATGAATAAAAGAATTGTTTTCTTTTTCGTAATATAAAAGGTTTAATATCTGGCAAACCGATCTTCTATCGGCTAAATGCAGTCATGATTTTTTTTTTTTTTTTTTTTTGCCAAATTGTGATTGTGTGTGTGTGTGTGTGTGTGTGTATGTGTGTTTATCAGAGAAAATACTTAGATGTAAATCACATATTGATTACATATAAATATTTTTCAATCTCACCTACATATGAAATTAAAAAAAAAAAAAATCTTGACTGTGATCTTGATCTTTCGAATAACATGACTTAGTTTAACATGTTATTCGAAACAATCTGCTATATTATAATATTTATTTTACAATTTATCTATCGTTACCTATAGTTTTGAACTTACATTCAGTTTTACCATGGTGAAATTGGGTTCAAGATGGCGCTCTATGACATTGTTACCGTGAGATCGGAGAGAAAAAGGTTCTAATATTTAGTTATAAATAAAAATTTTTTGTGTAAAATCGCTTATATATAAAAACCTAAACACCTATATATAAAAACTTAAAAAGCAAAAACATTAAATATAAATGCATAACTAATAAAATAAAGTAAAACGTGCACCTCGGACTGAGAAACCGCAAAACACGCATCACTCATGCTAGTCTGACTACTACACTGCACTACCACACTTCGAAGTGAAAGCTGAATATACTACTACACTGCACTACACACACTTCGAAGTGAAAGTTGAATATACTACTACACTGCACTACACACACTTCGAAGTGAAAGTTGAATATACTACTACACTGCACTACACACACTTCGAAGTGAAAGTTGAATATACTACTACACTGCACTACACACACTTCGAAGTGAAAGTTGAATATACTACTACACTGCACTACACACACTTCGAAGTGAAAGTTGAATATACTACTACACTGCACTACACACACTTCGAAGTGAAAGTTGAATATACTACTACACTGCACTACACACACTTCGAAGTGAAAGTTGAATATACTACTACACTGCAGTACACACACTTCGAAGTGAAAGTTGAATATACTACTACACTGCACTACACACACTTCGAAGTGAAAGTTGAATATACTACTACACTGCACTACACACACTTCGAAGTGAAAGTTGAATATACTACTACACTGCACTACACACACTTCGAAGTGAAAGTTGAATATACTACTACACTGCACTACACACACTTCGAAGTGAAAGTTGAATATACTACTACACTGCACTACACACACTTCGAAGTGAAAGTTGAATATACTACTACACTGCACTACACACACTTCGAAGTGAAAGTTGAATATACTACTACACTGCACTACACACACTTCGAAGTGAAAGTTGAATATACTACTACACTGCACTACACACACTTCGAAGTGAAAGTTGAATATACTACTACACTGCACTACACACACTTCGAAGTGAAAGTTGAATATACTACTACACTGCACTACACACACTTCGAAGTGAAAGCTGAATATACTACTACACTGCACTACACACACTTCGAAGTGAAAGCTGAATATACTACTACACTGCACTACACACACTTCGAAGTGAAAGCTGAATATACTACTACACTGCAGTACACACACTTCGAAGTGAAAGTTGAATATACTACTACACTGCACTACACACACTTCGAAGTGAAAGTTGAATATACTACTACACTGCACTACACACACTTCGAAGTGAAAGTTGAATATACTACTACACTGCACTACACACACTTCGAAGTGAAAGTTGAATATACTACTACACTGCAGTACACACACTTCGAAGTGAAAGTTGAATATACTAACTCTAATAATTAGTTACAAAAAAATGGTTTGTGTGTAAAATCGCTTTTCTTTTCAGGGAAAACATCTGTATAAATAAACTTAAAAAGCAAAACCTTATCTAAATATAAAATTCGAACCAAATCCTTAGAGCCGTTTCCGAGATACACGAAATAAATGAATAAATTTATATACATACAAGAATTTCTCGATAAAATATATTAGATATATTTATACAATGAGGAGTTGCGACGGATCTAACAAATGTATCTTAATATTTCTCTGAAATAAGATTTATATAGTATATTTGGCATGAATAATTTAAAATTTACAGAAGAAATGCAAAGCTGGATTTAAAAGCCATAAAAGGTTTGAACTATTTATTAATTTGTTTCGTTTAATGATGTGAAAAGTATTAATAAGCGAGAAATGTAAGTTGCATAATATGAATGGAAAAATGCCGAAATGAAATTAGTATTGTAGATTTCAAAATATATTATCCTAATGTTTAAAAAATAATGTCGAAATCCTATAAAGTAATTATAAACATATTTTAGTAGGAAATTTCATATTTCAAACTGAAATGTTTAGTCAAATTTTTGTAAAGCTTGAAATAATTTCAAACAAAGTTTATGCCGTAAGTTTAGATTTCAGAAACAATTAGAAATATTCAGTTTCAGCACATTATAGGAATGAAATGCCCATTATTATAACGAATCAGTTATAGTCGAAAACAAATCATTATTTACGAGTATTATAAATTCAGATAAAGAAGCTTAAAGAATCTTCAATAATTAACCCGTTACCTTCTACAATTTTTATTTTCTAAATAATTCCTTATATACCAATAACTCACTATTTAATAAAAATGTTTTTTAAAATATTTCATAAAGCGTAGTAAGCTTTAGGAAATATTTTGGTATTTACGTATTAACGCCACCGCAGCTACAGATTTGGCGGTTTTTAAGTGCCGCCCGCCAAAAAATGGTGTCACAAATCAGCAAACAACAGGCAACAAGGAATCCAAAAGATAACAGAATTGCTCTTTATTGGCGCATTAGCGTAAAAACCGCCAAATCTGTAGCTGCGGTGGCGTTAATACGTAAGTACCAATATTTTTTTTCAGGCATTACTTTGACTAATAATTGGACAGATTAAGTCGAAATACAGGTATTGAATATGTTTGGAAGTTTTATTGGTTTTTGTTCCCATTTTCAAAGTAATAAACTCATTTTAAAAGTATTTTCAAAGATAATTTACGACATATATCTTACAAATTCTAATTATGCAAGCTTAAAGTGTAGATGTTAGAGGCGGTTTTATGATTTCTTAAGTAATGACTTACTAATGCACACAGTAAATTAAATATAATATGAAATTATGTTATATAATATATTAAGCCTCGACATAATATAAAAGGCTTTACAATTTTGCTATATTTTTTAATTCTATTTATCATGATTCCTGTATTCTGTAAAGTTCTTACATTTTTCAATTAGGGATATGACGCATCTTTTGATGATAGTAAATGGTGACTCTTTTGTAGTTAAACATTACGAGCAGAGCTTTAACACTTTTTTGCCCAAACATATCTTCGCTTTAAAAAGTACAGATATTATATTGTGTTTAATGACTAAGAGGTTTTTAACGATTTTCCATTTTTCGAAAGTATTTCTGGGAAGATCTATCCTTTCTACTTAAATGTTCCCCTTTCATTAAAACATATAATATCACGACGTCCGATAAATTCTTGGAAGCGATTTTCTAGTATATAAAATCTTCGAAATACATATCTTCCCACAAATTAAGAAAGCATTAAATACACTAGTCCTGTTTATTCTACAGTAAATATCTGGAAAACTAAACTAACTAACGCTCGAAAGTTTTTTTTTTTTTTTTTTTGTAAACAATTTATTATACTATTCTGAAATGGGTCTACTGAATAATTTTCAAAAACCAAGTTAATTTTTTTTTCCGCAACAAACTCGTATGATAAGACAAACTGAAAAAAAAGGGGTATTCGTCCCACAATTTTTCTCATTAATTCATGTTGAGAAACAATAAAAAAAAATCAATATTATTTTAAATTTCTCTTTATAAGTTTGAAACTACAGAAAGAAAACGATTGAAAATATTTACAGGACCGTTTTAATGATTGCTGTTTTCGATTAGCTACAAATTTTTCTTTTTCTGTTCATTAACTTTTGTGCTCTGAATCGGGTCCGAAATGGAAGCTATATGACACTGTCCGGATGAGAGTAGATAGAAAAATGCTCTAATTGCTAGTAATAAAAATATTTTCTGTGCGTAAAGTCACGTTTTTTTTTTAGGAAAAACACTTATATAGATAACTTAAAAAGCAAACTCTTATATAAATAAAAACATTGATCCAAATCGAGAGCAGTTCCCTAATTAAATAAATTTATTTATATAAAAGAATTGCTTGAAGAAAAGAATTCAGAAGAAAAATTCTTATAATTCAGAAAAGAATTCTTATATAAAAGAATTGAAAGCAAAGAATTCAGTGTATCAATTTAAAGTAATAAGATAGTATTCATGTCTTGTTCTTTACAACTCAATTATTCTACTTTTTTTAATTTTTATTCTGTGAATTTTATTATTAGAGCTGCTAATTTTCCAAGTTGGCATTTGATAGCCTGTTATAATATAGGGTAGAAAGAGCAGGCGAGGGTAAAATAATCAGTTGCTTAAATTGTGCAAGGCATCGATTATTTAAATAGCATTTTAAAACTTTTCAGAAATAAATATTAATTGGATAAATTCGGAAGAATATCGTTTCAGAGCAATTAAAAATATTGCACTCGAAAAAATATCATATAAAAAAATTGAAAACATTATTCGAAAACTAGAATGAAATAAGTGTCGATAAAACATCATGGAGAGTTTTATTCAAACTCAGTTTCTGATATATTCATGGTTTAATAAAATCTTTGAAAGAAAGTTTCGAAAGTTTGAGAGAGACGGGAAAAAATAAATAAAATTCGATAAACCAATGCACAAAAGTGACGACGCACAGTAACGATAGAAAGTGATTTTCCCAAAAGATTTTTCTCACATGTTTACAGACCGATTCTCTAACGAACTGTAGTAAAGTTGATGAAACTACTGGGTTCTTTCAACACTCATTTTATTAAGTCTAAGGTTTGAAAAAAAAGCAATTATCTCTCGAAATTTTAAAACTACGTGCCCGGAAATAAAATGTAATTCGTTAACAAAGTATTAAGCAAAAGATTATCTAATTTTTCGTAATTACAATTTCTATCATCATAATTATGTCACCGATTCTATACTGAGCAAAGTAGCTATATTTTGATATATATTTCGGTATTATCACTATACGGCTCGTGGTAACAGCTATAATTTTCATTAAAATTGAAAAATGTGTAAATGGAAACATTATTGTTTAATATATAAACTGGCGTCTGCAAGTTTTTATTTTTTATTTTTATTTATTTACTATTATTATAATTTGCAAATCTCCAACTCGATATTTTGACGAATCTTCACATTTCAGATCTCCTAGAGATCGGAAAACGCATTCTTGGCATTAGGTTTGTCTGTGAACATGCTAACTCAAAAACTCAAGAGCTCAAAAACACATTTTTGGCATTAGGTTTGTCTGCGAACATGCTAACTCAAAAACTTAAAAGAGCTCGAAAAACACATTCTTTGCATTAGGCTTGTCTGTGAACATGCTACCTAAAAAACTTAAAATAGCTCAGAAAACACATTCTTGGCATTAGGTTTGTCTGTGAACATGCTACCTCAAAAACTTAAAAGAGCTCGAAAAACACATTCTTTGCATTAGGCTTGTCTGTGAACATGCTACCTAAAAAACTTAAAATAGCTCAGAAAACACATTCTTGGCATTAGGTTTGTCTGCGAACATGCTAACTCAAAAACTTAAAAGAGCTCGAAAAACACATTCTTTGCATTAGGCTTGTCTGTGAACATGCTACCTAAAAAACTTAAAATAGCTCAGAAAACACATTCTTGGCATTAGGTTTGTCTGTGAATATGCTAACTCAAAAACCCAAAATAGCTCGGAAAACACATTCTTGGCATTAGGTTTGTTTGTGAACATGCTAACTCAAAAACTCAAAATAGCTCGGAAACCACATTCTTTGCATTAGGCTTGTCTGTGAACATGCTACCTCAAAAACTTAAAATAGCTCAGAAAACACATTCTTGGCATTAGGTTTGTCTGTGAATATGCTAACTCAAAAACCCAAAATAGCTCGGAAAACACATTCTTGGCATTAGGTTTGTCTGTGAACATGCTAACTCAAAAACTCAAAATAGCTTGGAAAACACATACTTGGCATTAGGTTTGTCTGTGAACATGCTAACTCAAAACCTTGAGCAAGACGGAAGAAATTTCATCTCAATACCGCCTAACATGTAGATTTTTATCAAATTCTGAACGAAGTCCAATGAGATGAACTATGTCTATCTAGCTGTCTGAATGTAAGCGAACTCTTACATTCAGATAGGCAAAATGAAAAGAGCTAAATAGATAAAATTTGGTATACAGGTTTAACATTTAAAATATAAATTTAAATCTAAGTTTGAATTATATTTGTCAAACATCTGTCGATCTTTACATTCACATGCCTACAAATTACAAGTCATAAATACAATGACTTAAATAAATGACATTAAGTGTGTTGCTTTATGACTACAACTGCAATTCCATGTTAAATTGGGATTAAATCGATTAGAAAAAAAAAGACAACCAAAATATATATTCGCACAATAAATTCACTAAAAATCTAAGATTTACGTAAAAAATCTCTATTTCGTGCTTATTGTTCACACTTTTGACATTTTCATTTTAATAACAAGTAATAGAAGTAGATTACACCTTCAATACTTCTGGCCATGATTTTATTCATTACTGTTGCGAAAACAAATTTTGCACTTTTTTTTATGGCAGTGTAACTGCTGGGTCGAGTATATTAAAATCCTTTTTATATGTTCAAAACTAAGTGATTTCTATTGAGAATTCAAAAATAACCAAAATAGTATTCATATCATATATTATATCCACTTTCCATAAAAAAGCATAAATGAATAACTAACAATTAAAACATCAAAATAAAAACAATTTAAGGAGCTACAGTATCTTTTAACTTTTAATTTTTCGAAATTTTTGTATGATTTCATTTGGTAGTATTTGTAGGAGTTTAAAATGTTACACATATGTGTACATTTAAATATTACACATATGTGTACATTTAAATATTACACATATGTGTACATTTAAATATTACACATATGTATAATTTTAAAATGTTACACATATGTATAATTTTAAAATGTTACACATATGTGTACGTTTATTCGTTTAAAAGATATAGACAAAAACATTGAAGGTCATTGTTGATTTTCACTCGGGAACATTTACTATGCAATCATTTTCCTCAGTACTACATTATCAGAACTTGCAGGCAAGATTAAACAAAAATAGTTCAGTGTATCAATTTGAAATTTTCTAAGTATGTTTAACCATACAATAAAAAAAAATCACGCAAAATCAAAGCATTAATTATTAATCATACTTTTTTATGTCAGTGTTTGCTAATATGTTGAAAATGTTATTTAAAAAGCGCTTTCACATTTTAACAAAATAAGTGAAATAACTCCATTAAATCTACTAATATATTATCACTTTGCATAATTATCGTTATATTCTTTCTTTGGGAGTAAATTGATGAAACATTTGCTGACATAAGTTGCTTATTTTCTGAAAAACTTTGCTTGCAAACAACTTCTGTCTGCGACAATTTATTCGGAGTGTGCTATTTCTGTACATATATTTTCATTAATAAGACATACAGGGGTGTTTGTGGGACCCCAAAAAATCCCCTGAAACTTTTACGGACTTACTACCGACATTTTGGAGTTTCGAGAAGGGGGGGGGAGAAATGAAAAATTACAATTATGAAGTATTGAATGACCTAATTATAAAAGTTCAATGAATTACTTTTTTTGCAAAATTAAGACCTTTGAACCCAGGTCACGTGATCGCACATCTGGTCGAACGAAGTCTCTCCCTTTTTTTTCTGCCGCGCCTACTTGCCGAAAAGAATCCAGAAGAGAATGTCCGAGAACCGGGGGAATGAGTCATAACTCGCAATAAGGAAAGAACAAAAAAGAAGTTTTTTCCCCCTTTTCACGCATTATCACTGCCTTTGGAGAAAGAAAGGAAAAGTTTTCACCACACACACTGACCTTGCGTTTTCTGCTTTCAAAGCAAACAAAATTACCCAGATCAAAATAAATAATTCATTATTATTCCTACTTCCTTTTGAACGACGATCCCCGGAATTTCCGGGTATCGAAGTTCAAAATCCCCGGAATTCCGGGGTTTCCCCGGAGCACAAACACCCCTGGACATATTTCGCAGACCTAAAAATTCATAATTATAAGATGAAATGTCTCATAAAACTGCGGTAAAAAAATCTGTTAAATTTAAGAATTTTTTTTTACGTTAGGGTGAGTCGCATTTGACTCATTTTCGAGGTCTGTTTTAGGGTTTCGAGGTCTATCTTACGACCTTTTAATAACATAATTTGCTTCATGTTTGGTAAAGCATTAGCAATTTATTATGGCGTTATGGCCCAAGCGCAGTATTTAAACACAAATATGTTAAATTTTTTTTATCGCTAAATATTCTAAAAATATAAACATTTTGATAAAGACCTTTGAAAACATAAATCAAGTCATCAATATGAAGTGAGCTGTGACTGCTCGAAGTTAAATTATGGAGCAAAATATTTCTAAATTCAAATGTCGGGCTAACGCAAAGCGGCAGACTTTTAAAAACATCTCGAATGATTTTGAGTGGTGAAAACACATATTTATTCTCTTAAATAATATATTTGCCTAGGTTAGAATTTCTTAAAAAATTTCACTTTTCATAACTTTTATTGAAATGTTTTCGGGAAATATCAAATACCCTTTGATTCTGATAGACAGTGTCAAATAACCTTCAGGGGAAAGGATATGAGCTTATTTTTTTTTTTTTTTTTTTTTTACGTCCTTTACAACGCATGAGATCTTATTTCTTTCATAACTTCCTTGTATAAAATCTGCCATCATCCCTTGACAGAAAAAAAAGAATTACAACTTTTCGTCACCTTGTAGCTTTTTTTTTTCCATTCCAGATATTTTTGCTACTCGTACTTCCCTCATTGATTTGTCCAAATACAAACTTTAATATTTTAGACTTGTCAAGACTTGTTAGAATCATACTTCTGTATTGGTTTCGGATATAAATTTTTTTATTCAGTGCTAACAATAGCTTTTATTCTCTTTTAAATATTTTTTTCAAAGGATCTTTCAATGTCAATTAGCTTAAACTATCATAAATTGCAACTTTTCATACAATGTGTTTGGTTCAAATATTCCCGACTGACATGGATCAAATTTAATTAATTTGTATCAAATTCAAAAAAAAATCATCCAAATCTTTTAAGAGGAATTGGATTGACTTTGCTGTTTATTACATATCATTATGAGATGAAGTTGTGTTTTTATAAAAACTTATACTATTTTACATGCACGGTACATTCTGACTTATTACATTTTTATTTCTTTTAAGAAATCTTATCCAAGTACCAGTGGTGAATAGCTTATAAGTCAGTAAACAGCTACACTGCCCGAGCAATTGCGTTTGTATCGTGGTTATGTTACTGGACTGCGAACCACAAGGTCCCAGGTTCTATCCTCGCTCATACCCATTCGCCACATATCCTTCCACCATCTATTTGTCCAAATACAAACTTTAATACCTTAGGTTTATCAAGTTAGAATCATACTTTTGTATTGGTTTCAGATGTAATTTTTTTATTCAATGCCACCAACAGCTTTTATTCTTCTTCAAGGTCAGTAAACTCATGAACTGTAAGAATCAAACTATCAACTTGTTTTTGGTTCAAATATTCCCGATTTACTGATAAATTTTTATTAAATTGTATTAGTCAAATTCAGAAACATTTTATGTTGTTGTTGTGTTGTTGCTGCTGCTTATCCCATTTGGATTGAATGCCAATTCAAGCCGCGTCTGAGGTCGGCGAATAAGGGTGCAGTCGCTTCTGAGGGTAAGTACTCCTTAGTACCCGAGGACAGAAGTCTAACGTAGCTCATATGAAGATGACACTCACATATTCGCTTGCATAACACTTTTTTACAGGGGGGGGGAGCTCTTTCATCCGCCTCACAGATAGAACACAGGGTAGGGAACAACCATGCCCGAACCTGGACTCCCAGATCCTTGGAAAAGAAGCGCTACCAACCCCCTAAGCCAGGACGCAGGCAGCAACTTTTTATTCATACCTTTTAAGACGATTTTAAAAGATTTAGTTATTTAACATTATGAGATGAAACTGTAACTTGTTCTCTTTTACATGTATTCTACATTCTGACTAATCATTTTAAGATATCTAATCCAATTTTTGATTTTCTTAATTTGTTTATAAAATTTTGGAATGCAAATTTTTTACTATACTGATACTGATTGAATGATAAATACTGAACGACAAAATCCGTTTTGGGGTTATAACTAGTTTCTGGCTCTATATTTTATTTTGAAGAAATTATTTTCATATTTTGCTCTTATTATGAATGTTGTATATTTTTATATTTTTCGATGTTATTTTAGCTGTATTTTGGAAAAAGTATTATATCTAAATTATTTTATCACCACAGATATTCCTTAATTTTATTTGACATCGCATTTTATTTGCAATTAATCTGCATTATAAGGTTCACATTATAAATTTTTATAATGTTTTAACGGATAATTTCAATATTTTAATTATTTTTTGTGATTAAAATTTTTACTTATTTCAGTGCATTTACCAGTAGTCTTATCAAGATATTAGTAAATAGATCATGGAAGAAAATATTATTTGATAATTTTCAGAGGCGGCGACAGCAATTTTCCGATGGGGGGGGGGGCTAAGATATATCCGACGGGGGGCAAGTAACCTTTCTCAAATTTAGCATCCAGATATCACATATCAATCAATTTTACATTTTAAAAGTAATTAGCTTCTACAATTAATAAAAAAATAATTATAATAAGTAATAATTAACTAATGATTTATTGCATGCAATTTTCATATATAATTTTCTTTAATTTTTGGTGGAAATTCCGTTAAATTTTTTTTGGAAATCTTTTTTTTTTTTTGTTTTGTTTAATATTTGATATTTAATGATCATAGTATGTTTTGGTATATGTGTTATGTTATATATGATGTATACTTCATAAATAGCCAGAGAGTTCAGACGATCTTGATGTAAAGCTCTACAGTTATCAATTAAAAAAAATTAAAAATAAAGTAGAAAAATTAAAATGAAATATACAAATTACCAAAGAAAATCTAATAAAAAGCGTCAACATATTTTTGGTTATAGGTTTAAAACTGAAAAATTTGCAAGATATATTTATGAATAAAGCAAAAGGCAGATATTTCAAGACAAGGAATTTAAAGTAAGATAATAAGGCTGCAAAATTTTAAATAATATAACTGAGAAACATGACATTTTAATTTATGGTTATTATTTACATATTAACGATCTATTCGGTTTTATTTATTCAGCTCTCTTTTTCTAAAATAATCATTTTTAAAAGATTCACTAGAATTTAATATCTTAGAAAGAGGAAAAACTGACGTAAATCAAAGACATAATGTTAAAATTTATATATATATATATATATATATATATATATATATATATATATTATACGAAAATCCTAATAATTATTTTAATGACTGTGTAGAAAAAATAAAATCGTATTATTTTCGACAAGTTAAAATTGTTAAAAATATAAATTATAATGTTAAAATTATATATATATATATAAATTCAACCAATTATTTTGAAGGCATTCAAATACAACAAATGTTCTTTTCTATTTTAATAGGATTTATATTTGCAGAACTTTTTTAGATATATTTAAAAGATACCATGTTTCTATAAATTGATATTTAATACAAGATTAAAGTAAAATAATAAGTAGGGTATTACTCACTTCATACAAAGCAGTTTAGGTCTTCGATACAAGTTATAGTATTTTTAGATCAGTCTTGCAACTGCTTCGATTGAAAGTAACTGTTTTGAAGAACACTGTCTTGAACCCTTGGTAACAACGTGAGGTATTTAGCCAATCGGAGCTGAAGGGATCGAGTGATTTTACTATTGAGTTTCCCTCGGCCATAAATTTATGAGGCTCAGTCCATTTCAGCCCCCTTTTTAACAGATGGGTAATATCAAGTTACAAGAGTCTGGTAAATGTTTCCAGTGTACAAACAAGAAATTGTTCTATTTGCCTCATGGTAGTGTACACAAGAAGAAGTAGGCACTGTCAATGTTTCAGAGAAAGGCGAACATTTTACTGAGAAGGAAGAAAACTCAGTAAATTATAATTTTTTATGTTTATATTTTTCTAACGTTAAATACATACATTAAAGAATATGGACATATCTGAATTACAGAAGTATATATATATTTCTAATTTTGAGATATCGAAAAAGCAACAAAAAAAAATTGTCACGGAATGATTAAAAAGATATGTAGTTCTTTAAAAAGATATTTTATCTTCTTTTTTTAAAGAAGCAATTGTTATGAATCATGTAGAATGCCTTTTAAAATTCTGATGCTGACGTAACTCAAAATTGCGTATTTTTCAAAAGAAAGAATAATAAGGAACTTCTAACTTTTATTTTAAAGGAACGAATAATTTTTGTTCTTGTTATAAGAATATGACAGTTCTTAAGTTTCATCAAAGAAATTATGATCTGAAAATGTAATTACTGAAATATTTATATAACTTGTATCGATATATAGCGCGTATCTATATTTAAAAGAGCTAATATGTCAGAATTTCAGAATTAAAATACTTCTTTGTTTAAATGTAATTCACCGAACTTAATTGTTTTACAAGTTCCTTCATGAAGCTACATATGTCTGACATGAAAAAACAATCATAATTGAAATGGAAAGAATGAAAGAGTCTAATTCATTTTAACAAAAGCAAGCAGAACAAAAGGTTAAAATGTGCAGGTGTTAAATTCCAATAATTTGTTTTTACACCTGTTAGTACTTGATATTAAATTTAATTTTCAATTACTTTTCATTTTTTAGTTCTTTTGTTAGAAATTATGTTGCATTTTTTTTAAAAAAAATATTTTAATTTATAGAGAAAATGAAAAACTGGTAAATTCTTTTTAAGTCATTTAGAAATAAAAAAAATTAAAGTACATTTTTAATTTTAAAAATTGTGTTTATCTATTCTCTACTCGTCAAACTATCTTCAAAAACTCGGTAAAAATTGCCAATATATTGAGAGAATTAAATATAAATTCAGTCACTGCGATTGTGGATATATGTTATGGATCTAAAGAACTGGGTCGAAATAAATCAAACCTTGTATACTTATTATTGGAAAAAGAGAAAGAATATGGTTAACTTTTCAAATTATGGAAATTAATTAAATATTCAATAAATTAGAATACACCGAAATTTTATCGTTTTCTGTTTTCTTCAGTAACTTCTAAGCAAATTGTTCTACAAGAAATGTTTTTATGTCATCTTAAAATTCCAATTTCTTCCTTTTCAATGATGCAGTTTCCTTTTCCTAACTTTTAATTTTTCTCTGATTTTCGATAATTTTTTTTTTAATTTAAGAAACAATTAAGTAAATGCTTACGATTGCGAAATAAGGAATTTTATCGGAATTTTTTTAAAAAAAAATAGTCTAGTTCAATTGACATTCTGATTTTAATTAAATACACGAGACGCTAAGAGTATTATGTATATTATAATATTTTATAAAGAATGATTTTTTTAATTTTAAAACTATTACTAACAAAGTATTTATACGTCGGATGTATAAACTAGTAGTTTAATAAACGAGTATAGATAGAAAACGGGAATAAATAGAAATTTATAGAACTCTGTCAATTAATTCCTCTACATAAGGTCAAGGACCATCCATTTTTCCCATACTGGTTTAGACTGATAAATAACAAAAAAAATTTCAATTTTTTTTCACATTCTGAAGCACTATATCAACTATAAAATATTTCTAAATGAATAATTAATTATTCTCTAATCCAAAAACTGCAGAACCTATCGAGAAATTATAACAGATTTGAACAAAAAATATGCATTAAATTTTTATTTATGAGGTTTTCTGTAAGAAAAGTCTATCAAAGATTAAAATTTAAAAAAATAACCTCTAAAGACGCAAAACATTATTAAATAATATGTAAATGTAAATATAAAAATCAGTGTAACTTCTCCCCAAAAATAGACCTACAAACAAAATTTTAACGGTTTTATAAAGACACCTGTTTAAACATTGATGATGATGATGTTGTGTCCGCGTTACCAAGGTAAGGGGGGGGGGGCAGTAGCTCCTGAGGGTAAAGACCCCTGAGCACCCAAGGACAGAAGTCTGACTTCTAGCCCATATGAAAATGACACACACACATTCGCTTGTACAATCCCTTTTTACAGGGGGGTACATTCACACACCTCACAGATAGAATACAGATGGAGAACAACAATGCCCGAACCGGGATTCGAACCCGGGAAGCCCAGATCACGGGGAAGATGTGCTATCCCTATGCCAGGACATTAAAACATTAAAAATATTAAATAAATATAACTTTTTAAAGCTATCACCTGCCTTAAAATATCCCTATATGAGAAAACTAAATACGTTATCAAATTATGCTTAGTTTCTTAATTACAGTAGCAAAACATTTGCAACCTATTGTACATGGGTTTATGCCCCTGTTAAATGTTATTTGTTTGAATTAATACAGATTTAATGGAAAATTTGAATGATTTCATTGCTGCAACAAAGCCGATATAAGAAGAGAATTGTTACATATTCAAAAGTAAAGTATTTTGCACCATAAAAAAAAAACAGATTGCCTTCTAAGCGAGAATGATTCCACATTGACAATTTTTATACGATTCTCACAAATTGAATAACAAAACTAGAAATAATTTGAATTTTACTGTGAATACGGAAATAAGTTTTTTTGACTGAGAAAATAGAGAAAAACTTGACTTAGATCACAAAAGAATAAAACTTTACATTCGCTGAAGAAAAGCTGATGTAAAACTGCAATGATTTACAAGAATAATTTTTTTTCAGTTTATTCAAATATTTCTACTTGAATTATTTAGCACCATACTAAAAGATTTTTAGTTGCTGAATTATTTAATATTTAATTATAGAATGTTCCATTAAATTTTTTATAAAGAGCTAATACCAAAGGAAAGTTAATGGAACGAGTATATTCTTCACCAATTCAATTTCATTTAGCCATCTATTGCGATTTCATGAATCAGAAAAAAATATTTCACAGTTTGAGGAACTAAAATTTTAAAGATTTCAAATATTAACTTGCTGTTTTTGAAATCCTCTAACTTTTCCCAGATTTCGTTAAGTTGGACAAAGATAAAAAGAGAAGAAAATGAATTTTAATACCTTGTTGAGGAAACTATTTATACACAGTGGAATTTTTTTCTTAAATGAAAATAAATAAATTGTCAATCTTTTAGACTGTTTTATATTATTTAAGGTAGCAGACATTATGCATTATCCTAATTATACATTAAAAAATGGGTGATTCCAATTTTTAGGAAAATGGGATTATACGTAGGTGTATATTTAATATTGAGACATAATTTTTATAAACAAAGTAACTGACAAAATATTGTTGGAATATAAGTAAGTGTATTGGAATATAAGTAAGAGTAGTGGAATATAAGTAAGAGTACATTTAATACTGAGACATAATTTTTATAAACAAAGTAACGGACAAAATATTGTTGGAATATAAGTAAGTGTATTGGAATATAAGTAAGAGTATTGGAATATAAGTAAGAGTATATTTAATACTGAGACATAATTTTTATAAACAAAGTAACGGACAAAATATTGTTGGAATATAAATAAGTGTATTGGAATATAAGTAAGAGTATTGGAATATAAGTAAGAGTATATTTAATAC
The DNA here is from genome assembly GCF_947563725.1 of Argiope bruennichi. Lineage (NCBI taxonomy): Eukaryota > Metazoa > Arthropoda > Arachnida > Araneae > Araneidae > Argiope > Argiope bruennichi. The sequence continues at coordinate 116,503,085 of NC_079156.1, forward strand.
TGAGACATAATTTTTATAAACAAAGTAACGGACAAAATATTGTTTCAGTGTTAGATATATTTATTAAAACGTTAACAGATTTCAATTTATCACTCCTAAAAATCCTTAACTTATGGTCCCAATGAATAAAATAAAAGCAAATGCCTTCAGCTAAAAAATTAAAGGAAAAAAAAAGTCGATGAAAAAAATCTCGAAAAAAAATGATAGATCTCGAAAAAAAGATCATCTCGGAAAAAAATGATAGAAATAACGATTTTTTTTCTTATTTTTTTTATCTAGGCTGTTTTTAGATTTAGCATTTTATAGCAAGTGACCTTATACTAGTTAAATTTAGAAACACTTCTTGCGAATTACGGATCTCTTTGCTCTTCTAACGCAAACTTTTGGAGAAATAAAAAATAAGCTTCAGTAACAAATCTCTATACTTCACCTCGAGTTCTTCCTGTCGGATGATAAACGAGGCGATGCATCCATTATCTCTAGTTACATTCCAGCTGTGTCAGACACGAAAAATTGTTTCTCGAATAATTTTAAAAAAAACACTTAAACTAAAGCATTTGAACAAATTCTAGGTAAAAATAGTTGATCACATACTCATCCATCATGATAAAGGAAGTATAAAACAACTTTAAAGGCAATTGAGACAAGAAAGAGGAACCCTCATAGAAAACAGATAAAAACGGAAATATAAAAGGTTAAGAAATATGTTTTCAAATTTTTTACATACATTTAAAATCTTCTTTAGAGAGAACAAATGCAGTGTCACATTTTTCTAAGTTTTAGCTTCGAGATTAGAATACCACGGACTTGAGACTTATTTCATACAAAAATTCGCCATTTAATTTGACTTGGATCCAGATGAATTCATTGTATTATGTCATTCTATAGTGTCATGAGAAGATGCGGATTGGGTTGCAGGCCAAGATGAAGGATTCATCATAACTTTAGTCTTGAAATCAGAATATCCATCTTAATATATCTCGTATAATATCAAAAAAAAAGATATTTATCTAAGATATATCTACAACTAAAGAATGTCCCAACATTAACGCAAGATTTGAATTTGCCACCATTCATGCAGTAAAATGTTGGCATATCTTTAACATTTTACCTGTAATCTATGGATAGATCGAATTTCTTTACCTTGGATCTTTTGTAAATACCTATAGGACTATGTACACCTTTCTACAGTTACTTGTAATAAATCTAGGCATCACACTAATATGACACTATTGGGCAAGGAAGTAAAATCAACTGCAAGACCATTCCAGAATGATTAGCCGTTAAGAATTTTCATCAATCCCTAACTTGTAAAAATATGTACCGTTATAGTATTAAAGTAAAATAATATAATAAATGAGAAAGCGAAGTAATTGTTTTTAGAAAACATAAAAAAGTATACTGTTCGTTTCAGTATTCTGAGATGACCACTTTTCGACGATTCTGTCTCATTAAAGGGAGAGAAGCGGACGGATGAGCGCATTTTCGGCATTCTTCGACCTTGGTTTTCTCCCTATTAGATATTTTTTATTCAATTATTTTTTACTTGTATTTGAGTATCGTGTCGTTTCTGTCCGTATTATTTTAATTCAGTATGCAAGTCATCCGCGTTTATTTTATTGTTAAATGTAAATATCCCCTCCTTTCATCTTTCCTCTCAACCCTACTTTGACGAATTAAATCCTAACGCATGCGCAAAAACGCTGAGGGTATTAGAATCCGTTGTCAAACAATAGATTATCATTCATAATAGCTACTTCTACATTTAAATCTTTCCTACCTCCAGTTGGAATTAAGAAATATTTAATTATAACTTTTGTTAAGCATGTTGTTGTTGTTTCTTATGGCATTTGCCATGGGCAAGCCCGCTGTTCCAAGACAGCCGATTTAAGCCTAAGGGGGGGCGCCTCTTGTTTCTATAGTAGCGCCATCTAGGACCAAGAGAACGACTTAGCTACATACACGTCACAACCCTTTTTAAGGGGCAGACTTCATTCACTCAACCACAGATAGTAATTTAGACCTGAATCAGAGAACGATCACCCCTTATCCAGTACCCCCAGTGGTATTACGCTCGACATGGAGGACTTTGTGACCACGACAGATTTAACGCGCGTCAGCCACCAAGCACGCGGGGAATCTTCGGCCGGCGTGGTTCGAACTCGCAACCTAAGGGATGCGAATCCGACGATTTACCAACGAGGCTAACCCGGCCTTTGGTATAAACTATAGTAGTGCAAAAAATTTGTTGTAAATAAAATTTCAAATTCTTGAGTAATAAATAATTAAAAGTAAATAATAAAAAGTTATACATTCGGTATATCAAACATCATCAATGGTGGAGAATTTTTCTATGGCAATAAATACTAATAACTTATAGGTCAATAAATACTTTAAATCAAAAATAAATGTTTCTTCTAATTGATTGAAATTTTTTTTAATAAATAAATTCATTTTTTAATACAAAATAATAACAATATGTCTATTTCATACTATGAGTGAGAATTTATATTGTAAACTTATTTTCAAATATTGCTAAAACGTTTTGGAGCATTTCATTAATGTTTAATAAAAACAAATATATTACATCCTTTTAAAAAATAAAAAAAAGGATTAAATGCGGATAAGTAATAAAGAAACCATATTTACATAGATAGTTTGTAGTTTAGAAAAAATAAACAAATAAAATGTTGCCATCGTCAAAACCAGATGTTAACAATATAAATGCATTAATAATCTTACAAATATCATAAAAATACGACAAATAAAAATCAACAAATACACAAGATGTTCTTTCATCAACTATAAATAATTAGGCGCAGTTAAAATTCGACGTCTGATATATTGGATGTCCATTCGAAGGGCGTTTCATTTATATTCCAGAAACAAAACCTTTGATTTGTTTATTTAAAATGTTCAGCAATTTACAATGAGTAATTTTTTTTCCATTACAAAAAGCCTCTCTATTATTGAAAAAAACAAGATGTATTGAAATTTATAACGTAAAGTAACTTAATACACAAGAACATTTATCACATGCAGACCGAAATGTGCAGACTGAAAAATAGACTTGCTGCTGAAACTTGGTTTCTTGTGCTTGTTTTCCAGGGATCAGAAAACAAAAAGTATTATTTATCAAATGATGTCTAGACAAAACTATCTATCTTTATTGGTGCTTGAGTGGTTTGTTTTCTTAACATTTTTATACATGTTGTTGAAGACAGGTGATAACTTAACATGAAGAATACTTATCATCTCTTTTCCATAAATAAGTGTTCTTTCGGGAATTTAAAGTTGGACTCGATAAAAAAAATCACTTTTTGTTTACAGTTTAAATAAAACCATTCAAAGATGCAGAGCTGCTCTAACGTCTTTAACATTCTTATAATTTATTCCTTTTTTCTTGAAGGAAAGGAGTGGTAACAATAAGTATTTTTCAAGAATAAGCTTTATGAAATAATTTTAAATTCGTGTTTAAAATCTTCTGGATAGGGAGAAACATTTAATATTTAATATACTCTTTACGGAATTTGCAGAGATATCACTATATGTATGCTCAGAATTTTTTTTTTTTTTTTGTTGGATTCCAGGGCATATCGGTATTTCCAGAAATGAAGAAACAGATTAAATAGGAAAGGATGTAGTTGAGATTAAAATTTACTCTCTGCTGCTCTCTAAATGATAGGGATCAAAATGTAAAAGATCAGGTCCATATTAAACTATGCTTTATAATCGCAAATTTTCATCAAACATATTTTAATCGTAAAATGACTGTAAAACTTGTCAGACTTGCAATAATTTTTGTTTTTCTCATTTCCTGTGAGCTTTAAATAATATAAATGTCTGGTTTGAAATAAATATCTTTTGCTTAGTCCGAGTAGTCAGACCTGGCTTTTGCGTCACTAAACAATCAATAAATCAGTGCATGGATGATAGTCGGTTAAGTTGAATTGGTATTTGAACGAATTATGTTACATTTTTATGTGCATATTCCATAACTTTCCTTTCCCCCCCTTTTTTTTTGAAACAAATATGAAATTCGTATTCTTGTGACTTTGAATTTCATCTTAAATTTACATGGAAATTAAACAATCTTTGATGATAGAAGACAATTATATATTATCAATAATAGTTATTCAACACAAAACTCACAAAATGAATCACTTACTAGGTATTAGAACAATATATCTAAAATTACCATGATTAAATTATTGTAATAAATTTTGTTCGATACTTCTGTAATTAAAGAATAAATCTTGACATTTTTTCATACAAATTCGGAGAAATTCTTTGTGTAAATATATGAATTATTCAATATTAAACTAAATATATCAAACTCAAGATCTAAGAAACCATTTGAACATTAATATTATTGAAACAGTGCACTGATGGAGTTGTAATAAAATATTTATCCCTTAATGCTAACAAATTATAATTTATTAGTTTTCATTCGATAATTTATTACATTGCTAACTAGTCATTCACTAATAATTAAACTTTAGTAACATCGATTGAATTCAGGAAGTTTCCGCTAAAGTACAATTAATCATACGTTGCTAATCTTTCTAACTCATCTAGATATGATATATTGCTCCAAATGTTTATTCATTACATGTACCTCCTTGTTAATAATATTATATAATTAAAGGAATTATATTAAAAGGAATAAATTAGTTCCAGAATTTCGGTAAATTAGTGTTAAACAATAAGAGAAAACTCTATAGAAATTCTCAGATCTATAAATATATAAATGAAATACAAACTTAGATCTTCAATTTGGTGTCTGATATTAAATGCGCTATTTTGTATCATGATTTCATTTTCAGATGTTGTTCCGAATATCATTGCTAATATCTACATCTAACGAGCCTTCCCTAATTTTTTGCAGATCACTCAGATTGTTTTGACAGTTGCACTGGTTCCAGCCTTTTTAATCTGTGACAGCTTTTCTTCCCTTCAATTATTTCGGAGATTTGGTTGTCTCTTAATTGTTAAAAAAAGAGTTCTCTCTTATTTGTTTAACACTAATTTACCGAAATTCTGGAACTAATTTATTCCTTTTAACTACTATACTACTTTATTTCGTTTGACAAAAGGATAATTGAAAATAAAAATATATCCTCCACTTGCTCTAGTCCTGGTGGTGATTTGGTTTTTGAAAATCGGTCTCATGCATTAAGTATATTGACAATGCACTTTTTGATTTTGTTAGAGTTGTTATAAGATTCTCGAATCAAACATACAGGATCCTCAAATATTTAAAGCCATAAATAAGAAATCTTTAAATGAGATGGTGCTTGAGAAATCTTTTGACGAATCGTTACAATTGTATGCTACAAAATGTTTTTTCTAGATATCAAATAGGATTTAAGATATCCACAGAGAGAACACAAATTGCATATAAAATATTTAGAGGATTGCCATGTTTTGTGGCCTTTATAAAAACAACTAATCTGAACACCAAATTTTTCTCTTTTTTTTTCTACTCTTTATTTTTTATTATAGAAATTCTCATTCTTAGAATTATTCTTATTATAATTCTTATTCTTATTACTGGAAATTCTTATTTTTTATTCTATTTTTTTTCTTATGATTTATTTAATTATATTATTATCTACGAGATATCACGAATACGAACGGCAAACTTTTTTATTAGTTAAACAAATTGAAGTGTTCTTAGTGATTCATGCATACTGAGCATAGTTTATAGTTTAGTATGTAAAAAAATTAATAATAAAAATTATATTATTAGAATATAACACTACAAAAATGCTCGCTCGAAATAAAGTGACCATAAGAAAAGATCAGAATTTAATTTGAAAATGTTTAACTGAAATAAATAAATGTAAAAATAAACCCGGATAAAGATTTAATTTCTTACCTATATAATAAAACTGAGTTATAATTTTTATTTTCTAACCGCAGATTTCCAAAGATATTATGATTTCTAAAAGTGATCTATCTGAATGATCAAATATCAGAAATAACAACTCGTTTTCCGCAAACCAGGCTTAATAGTAAACTGAATTATGCATAACTTTTATTTATTAACCGCAGATTTCCAAAGTAATCATCATGATATCTAGAGGTGAACTGAATGATTAGTTATCTAAATTAGCATTACGTATTCTGCAAACCAGGATTAATAGACTCCACCCCCCCGCCGCCACAATTAATTTACATGCGTAGTATCTTCATGAGGAGGTATTTCCTGTCATCGGCAATGCGTTCGTAAATGAACCAATGCCACAATTCATTATACTCTATTAAAATAAATTTTTAAAAAAACGGCTTCGTTTATTGAAAAAATTTTATGCTCGTATCAGTGAAATCGTTCGAGGTGATTCTTAGTGCTATAAGAAAAATGAATAATGAATCAACTGTTGTATTGGAATCACCTTTTAATCTTGGTTAGTTATTTTCTTTGATCTTTTAGGTATATACCGAATCAAATTTTTCAAGCTCCAAAGCATCATAAAAAAGATACAAGAGTAAGGCACAAAGCGAATTTATTACCTAACTAGCCGCCTTTGGCGACCAGCCGGTTCGCCAATCTTAATGTTCGTTAAAATTTTAATAATTAAATATTTTATGCAATTCCAACTTTAATAGATTCTTCAACAAAATATTTTAAAACTTCAAATTTTGATAGTCCTATAATTCATTTATAATATTATAAAGGCCTTCAGTCATAACGTGATATGTATCTCTCTAATTTTCTGTTACCCCTCGTAGAATTTATGCTTTAAATTAAAGTGTAAATGATGAATCTGCAATTAATGTAATAATATTTTTTTACTGAAACAAACCATTTTTTTAATAATATGATTACTGATAATAGAGTCACTGAGCGTTTAAACTTTATGGGCACTAAAGAATATCTTTCTTAATTTATGTAATATCTCAAGAATTTGTCAACAAAATTTTCTCAGATTCATCATGAACAGATCGATTCATTAACAATGTTTAATTTTAAATGCATCAAACACTAAGAAAATAAAATGAATCGTTTAAAATAATCGGTCGAAAACAGGTTAAAAAAACTACTTAAAAAACGATGTACTTAAAACTATAAGCATATACAAAAAATATATAACTAACATAAATACAATTTACTTACAAAAGCATGCAACTAACCTAAAAATAATTTAAATCATACGTTGAAGGTGGTTGTCATGACAACAATCAGAACACTGCGCATGCGTGAATTTTCTTCGCCAGTTAGGTAACGCAAATGCGTGAATTTTTCTACGCAAGTTGGGGTAACGCTAGGCAGATTATACATTTTTAATTTCCTTTATTCTGTGTTATTTTAATTCAAAAGTACTTCAGAATGAATCTGAAACATGGATTAATTAACAATGTTTAATTTTAAATGCATAAAACATTAAGAAAATAAACAGAATCGTTTAAAACAATCCGCCGAAAAATATTAACCCTAGCCTCATTACTGTTGGGAGAAAAAAGAAACGGAAACCTTACTCATTTGGCGGTGGGGGAAATGGAAGATTTTTTTTTGGCGGAAAGGTTGGTGGTGGGGAAAATGGAAGATTTTTTTGGCGGGAAAGTTAGTTTTTAATTAATAATTAAAATTTGAAAAAAAGGGACCCCAGGTGCACATTCCCGACCTCTAAGGAATACATGTACCAAATTTGATAGCTGTATGTCAAATGACCTGGCCTGTAGAGCTCCAACACACACACACACACACACACACACACACACATTGAACTTTATTATAAGTATAGATGTTATGTTCTATCATGTTTGCATTTTGATGTAACCGTAGTGAAAATTCAGGCATTTGTCACATCAGCGAATTAGATTTCCTATCGCAAACGTCTTTCTAAAACGTCGCAGCCTATTTCAACAATATTGGTTCGGTAATCTAGGGGGAAACCTGGTATTGGAAACTTGGTCCATCCATATGACATATGCCTGAGTCGATTGTGACGAAAACTAAACACGTTTGAGCATCACTTGTATCAATCAATTCATTTTGTTCCATATAGTTTTTTTATAGCCCATTGGAGATAAAAAGGAAAGCAGCTCTCTTATAATTATTGATTCTCTTTTTTAAAAAATAATCTATATTTGATATGTTAATTCTTGCCATAAAAAGCAATGTTTAGAGTATCTGAATGCGTAAAGAGCAGGGATTCTTCAATTTAATCAAAATAAGTGCGTAGAAGTGATTTTGTGAGTTCTCGTATCGGTTTTAAATAGAACTGCAAAAGAAATTAGTTAGATTTTCATATTATTCACAAATTAATTTTAATTGTGTAATTTAAAAAGTATATTTTTAAAATAACTTGTTATGTATTTTAAAAATACATAACAAGATAAAAAAATGTACTTAGATTTAATTACAGTTCATGCAATTTGACCGTTATCGATGATTCTTAAAATACAGTACACTCCCGATTATCCGCGGAATTGGGTGGCGCGGCCGCCGCGGATAATCCGAAAAAAAGCTAAAAACGGGTATTGCAAAAGAGAAAACAGTCATTCCAACTTTGAAAAATCGTTTTATGTACAATAAAACGTAAAATAAGCAGCAGGAAATGTTTAACTAACGCTTAATATTTTAGTATATCACTCAAAACTAACCTAAAATGCATTTTGTTAATGAAAACAGAAAAGTGCTTAGTATTTACGAGAGGCGCCAAGGATACACAGAAAAATTAATGCATATGTACTGTTTTAATACTGTAATGTATTATGTAATTACAAAAGCATAACTGTAAAACTGCACCTTTTTGAAACAATCAGTAAAAAAAAAAAAAAAAAAAAAAAAAAACTTTGTGCGGCAGGCGCGGATAACCCGCCCGCGGATAATCGAGAGTCTACTGTAAAACAAACATTCATTAAAAATGTTTATTAAAAGAATGTATTTATAAATCAAACTTATAATTTTTGTATGCTGTCGCTTGCCTTGACAAGTGATGACATTTTTCTTGGCAACACATGCTTATTATATTTTAAGGATTAAATGATCGATAACCATTTACATTTATATCATTAAATAGCAATTTAAATTTAAACCCATTTCTCGGAGAGTTCCCATTGAGGTTCCTACGAACACACAATCTTGCCAATATCAGTCACACACTTCCTTCGCGAAATTTATTAGCTTCTGAATATTCTTCATTCTTGTTAGAAAGTTTATCATTTTCCAAGATTAAACAAACTCTAAAATCATACCATCTTTCCCCTTCTAATTGTGAATTAGAACACTGATCTGACCTTGAATTACTCTTATTTTTTTTTCTTGCCCCCATGTGCCCATCCATTGAGGAGTCGCACTCCGGCGCCAAAATATAATCCATTTTTGATGAATCATCATTTCGCGGTATCTCAACTAAACGGTGATCGACATCCGGTGTTAATAAGTAAGGAACGGTACGTGTATCTGTCAATGCAAACATAATAAAAAAATAGACAATCGACTGAATTTTTGTATTGTATCGGCAATACTGCTGATTGGGCCTCAGCTTTTTCTTTGAAAGCTGATTCTAATAGTATTTTCCCCTTTATTTAGATTTCTTATTTGGAATTAATATAGTATTTAAAATATAAATTTCTGCGCCACTATTGATTATGGAATCATATTGTCTTCCTGCGATGCAAATAGAAACTTTCTGTAAGCGTCATAAATTAATCTCATTTATGCTTTCAGAACACTGTAAATATTTAAAATTTATCCCAGTGATGATTGCAATATTATGACAAGGTTTATTTATTGACATCAGTGGATTATTTTCAGTTTTCTTTATATATCATTACTTGGTTTATTTGATTGTTCATATTGATTTTTTTTTTCAATTTGGGAAATTTTTGGCCAATGTGAAATACTAGAACAAATGCAACATTCGCGCAATTTTCGAAACTTATTTACTTTCATTTATTTGGGGTTTTAATGGACGTGAAATGTATTTAGCATTTCAATTTGTTGATTAACGATAAACACGGTTTTTTTATTTCATCAAAAGATGTACCTTTCGCATTAAAATAAATATCACATTCTTTCGCTAATTCAGTCAATGTTCTACTTGATTAACCGTTACGTGAGCAGAAATCTAAATATTTAAAGTTTCAAATATTTTATCTGATATAAGAAATTTATTAATGAATCAAAATCATTCACTTTGCGAATCTTGCATTAGTGAAGCCATCCTAAACGTAAACGAGACGCAAATTGTTGACGGATTTCACCTGAGTGCCTAATAGTTTTCTTCGGATTTTCAAAGCAAACAATAGAAGGTTCATATTTTTTTTAAAATTAGGTTTTTGATTTTTACATAATCTTTATATATTACTCATTTATATAAACCGAAATCCGATATGCTAATTTTAACAGGATTTTGGAGTTAAATTCTTTCGGAACATTTTTATGCTTGAAAGCTGTTTCGATTGAGTTACAAAACAGATTTCAAGCTTCATTGTTTTTAAGAACAGGAATCGATAATGATTGAGCGGCTTTCTGAGTTCGTCAAAAGACAGAATATTGTCAGTACTGCTACACGTCATACTTTCATTTTCGTTTTGTCTTTGCAAGCTCAACAGACTTAATTCCTTATTCTTTATACGTTCTTCTATTGTAATAGCAAGGACGTCAGATACAAATTCCTCATTCTCCAGATATTCTTTGGGTTTTAATAAGATTTCTTTTAACTCTGTAACTTTACAATTTGACCTGCCATTTCTCTGATCTCGCGATGCAAGCCGAGAATATAAACTTTCGTAACATACAGATACATTTTTAAAAATATTTCTATTCAATGCCAATGGATAATAAAAGCTTGAAACGCTTACCTTTGCAAGGTAATCCAATTACCAGTGCTTTGGTTCTCGTTCAGAGCTTGTCGTCGCTTGCCTCGATGCAAGTGCTGATATTTTTCAGACCCTGCAACAGAAATGTATTATATTTTATGGATTAAATGGTTGATAACTACATACATATACACTATTAAATTCCAATTTAAATTTAAACTAATTTCCAGGAGTTCTTACCGGAGCTCCTATTGACACACACTTACCGATATCAGTCACTCCCGCATAAATGTTTCTCTCTTCGCTTCATCTCCTTTTGATTGGGTTGCCGGGCCGGAACAGCTACTTGAAGGTTACGGTCATGACATCTGCCTTCTTAGGAAACATGAATGTTTTAAATTGAATTATTATCACTTTTAATTTTATCAAATCGCAATTGTACCAATTAAAGATGAAAAGTGAAACAAGATATAATTTCGAATTAAATTTGATTAATATATTTTTTTCATTAATGAGTCTAAAAAGAACTTATCATCTTTTATAATTATTTTTTTTCATACATCATTTTCTAAATTTTCCGTTATTATAAATTACCGATTAAAGTCCTTTGAAATAAAAATATTTATTTATGTAATATAAAACGGTGAAAAGCTCAAATAAAAATTTAATAAATTGTGTCAATTTTTCTTACAAGCATTAATTAATTGCTATAAGAAAATTGAAGCTTATTTAGATAGTATACTGACGCATTATAATGAAATCCCATTTGATTCTACTGTCTTAATTATTCTGGAAATTCGCAGAAAAATACATGAATTATTTACAAATATGTCGAATGTATCTGTAATTATATGATGAAAATATTTGTTTAATTTCCATTTCTATAAAGATATTGCAATTATTAATTCAGAACCTATTAAAAATTTACTAATATACAGTGAAAATAAAGAAAGAAAAGTATAATTTGCAGTTAATATAATTTTTTTCTTTCTTGTTAATGTTAATGTTTTGGATACTATTTTGATAAAGTTATTGAAACTAATACATTAAACAAAAAATTATTTAAGCGAAAACCTTTTAAGGTGTTTTTTGCTTGTTATTTTCATTTCTCACATAAACTCCTAAATCTATTTATACAACTTTCCTGCAGTTTGTAAAAATTCCTCCTTAAAAGCTGATAAAGAAATACTTTTTTTTTGCTCCAATTCACATATTTTTCTAATCCAACTCCACATTGTGTTTAAAATGAATTTATTTTTCCTTTTGTAATTATATTTAAAATTGATCGATTTTATGAGGTATTTCTGTGTGCATTTTAATTGTAATTTTGCTTCATTTTTTTGAAATATTTCATTACTTAAGAAATATATATTTCTTAATATATATATATATATATATATATATATATATATATATATATATATATATATATTAGAATGGTATTAAGTTATTCGGGGATTAAGTTTAATTAAAATGAAAGACTATCTTAATTTTAATCAATTATGAATGCTCGTAACAAATTAATTTATTATAATTTTGTTGAATAATGTGTTTTTTTATTGTGTGAGTACATTTATATTTACAATTTTCACATGTTTATAAAATTTGTTAAAATCGGGAAATGAAAAACACTATTTAGGATAAGATCTTGAGTTTAGAATGCATATTTTTTGTAGCATATTAATGATATTAATTAGTATATATGCTGCATAATCAATTAAAAGTACAATTATTCAGTCTCAATTTTACAGAAAACTCTGAAAATACCTGCTAAAAAGGGAAGTTTTAAAAGGTTAAAGTAGGAAATAAAATTTATATTCTCTAATAAAATTTGAGTATTGAAATATAACAGTAGGATTATAGAGGGCGCTATTTCGCCTCCGGATATTAAAATAACCGAATCTGTCGATGATGTCAGGAAATTTTGAAAACAAAAATAATCATATTTTTGTTTTCTCAATTGCTATTCTCTCCTTTGTCTACGATTACAAAGGTCTGCTTAAAAATCACTCTTGTTTTAATTTAACACTGATTCTAATATGAATAACTTAATCGCAATTTATTTAACATTTGCATTCTTAATACTCTTTTTTTTCAATTTTTAATGAGTAAAGAGTTTATTTATTACAGCACTAGATGAGCAACTGAAAATATTTAATATTGTATAAAAATGCCCACTGTACCGTCCTGCAGCTCATTTAAAGTCAAGTCGCTCTGGAGCCGAATTTGTTGGAACCTCTTCAGCCTGATTGGTAGCTAAACTGAAATGAGATGGATTTCGACGGAATAAAAGGAAAAGACGAGGCAAGAAAAGAGGGGAGACTTTGGTTTTGTTCTGCGTGTGATTGCCGGATCCTGAACTCTTTATATTTAGCACTTTTAAATTAGTTTGATTTTGAAAATGCCAGAAGATTTTAGAATGTTAAAACTGTTTTTCATTTATGTGTAATGTTAATTGTTGTCCATGTCTGAATAAATGTCTTGTGTGCTTTTAAAACTATATTTTCATTCTCAAGATATTACATATTGTTACAAACCTGTAATTTTGCTTCCCAGCAAGACGAATTGTGTCATCCTAAGAAAGACCGTTGTACGATCTGTCCTGTGTGTGCTGAGCGGGTGCCGTGTCAATGAACTCAGAGGTTGGCGATTAACTTGGAGATCATTTGGCGACTTGGCGTTGAATTTGGCGAGTTTGGCGACTAAATGGATACTACTGGAAAGTTCGAGAACTTTCACGATCCATCCACTAAGACCCGAGATACAGCCAGGTACGCCCTGATTGGTCTGAAGATTCTAGCCCCGCCTCCCGGAACTATAAAAGATGGGCAATCTGAAGCTGAAGAAGAAGTCGTGTGGATCGTAAAAAGAGGCGGTGTGTGGTGAGAGTCGGAGTCGCCGACACGTAGAGGTCTTGGAGGATTAGACAGCAAGAAATCTGCTGAACTAGCAATTAAATGTGCTGCGCTATTACAATTGATTAGCGGTATTTGTTGTAGAAGAAAAAGTTTTGTAACAATATATTACATGCTTAGACATTACACCAACAATGCAATTTTTTGCTCATACAACAAACAACGTAATTGCAATTTATTTAAAATAGTAATTAAATTCCTTAATATCCTTTTTTCTTGTAATTTTTAATGAGGAAAGATTTTATTAATTACAGCACTAGATGAGCAACTGAAAGTATTTAATTTTATATAAAAATGTACACCGACAATGCAACTTTTTGCACATCCAATAAATAACGTAATTGCAGTTTATTTGAAATAGTAAATAAATTCCTTAATATCCTTTTTTCTTGTAATTTTTAATGAGAAAAGAGTTTATTTATTACGGCAATAAACGAGCAACTAAAAATATTTACTATTGTTTAAACATTTTTCTTCTTGCACATTCTGCTTAGAATATTTGCATTAGAATATAAAATTCTTATCTAAATTATTTACACGTAGGTGAACATAAAGCGACAAGGAATTCTATGGCTATTTAAAACAAATTTCTTTTCCATGGCATAGTCATTTCCTTTTCAATACTTAAACAGTTTAAATAAAATTAAAATTATTTAGTTTTAAAGAAACGGCGCTTAAGTTAATTCTTTTTAAGTCTTGAGAACCATTAAACGCTTATTTTATATTAAATGTAGAGCGGTATTTAAAGGCTAAAGTTAGGAAATTTTGCAAAACAATTCCAGATGTTTTTTAAAGTACTTTCTCTTACTTATGGCACTAATAGCTTGTGAGTGATTAAGCTAGCTCCAATCAAACCCAGACAAATAAAATAAAAAGACAAGGAATCCATTTTCTTTAAATATGAAATGTATGTTTAGAAGTCAGTCATCTAATGTAACAGATAAGAGAAACCAATGTTGCAAAAAATGCTCCCCCTTTCTTAATTACATATTTATGAAAAGATTTAGCTTTTTGAAGCATAAACTAAACGCATTTATGATATGTCATTTGCTGCAGATGTACAGAGGAGTACTTCGTATTCATAAATAAATCGATCTCCTCTAATGAGTGCAGTACAGTGATGTATATCTAGTTTGAGATAAGAGCATTTGTGCAACTTCGAAACGCGTCCAGAAAATTGGATAATGGAAGATAGGAATGGGATTTATTTTATACCAGAAGATTAAAAACGTAAAATTTTTGCCTGTAGTTAGAAGAGCAAAATGTTTTGATTTATAAATACTTCTACAGAAATTTATGAATAGAAGAATATATAGAAATATTAATTACTATCATTAATTTCTATAAGACAATGGGATTTAGATCCTTCAACGCATTTTACTTTGTTACTGTCTTCATTATCTGAGCTGTATATAAAAAAAGATATTTATTTATTTATAAAAATTATCGGATGACATGCAGGTATTGTAAATAGAAAAATTTTTCTGTCAAAATTCAAATTTTTTTTTAAGTAGAAAAATTTTCTTGAATATTTTAATCTTTCAATGGGTAAAATTTTAAGAATTGATTTTGAAACATAAGAAGGATGATTGATTTTTTCAAAAGTATAACCTATTTTTTTCTATCAAATGACACTGTACCAAGTGAATCCAAGTGATTAAAAACCAAATAGAACTATTTCTTCTGAAGCTAATATTTCCAAATATTTTCAAATTGATGTTTCTCGCTTTTCTATTTCGCAATAAAGTCCTTGCTGAAAAATTTAACTTTTATATATGTGTAAAATAATAGGGAATTAATGGTAACTAGATTTTCTCTTTTAACCCACTTACTAATGTGGAAATAATTTTTTTTTACCCTTTTCATTCGATACTGAAAGAACAACAAAAAAAAACCTACAATTATGTTAGCCCAGTAGTTCTTGATCTAAGAATTATTATGATTTAAGACTTTTATTCGAATGAGTTTTCAAAACGCATTTGTCACGCTCGAGAATGACGTTATATAAATCAAACTATAACTTTGTATTACTTGTATGGCAAAGTGATGATTGTAACGGAAATTTCTTGTAAATAAACATGGAGTCGTTCTACGCTACATCTTGTGGGTGTTGTATATGATTATTAGGAATTATACGTTTAATATACAGCAGCATGCAATAGCATTAGAATTCTCCAAAATCATGTATATTGCTATTAGAAATTGATATCTTAAATCGATCGTCGAAAATAAATTATGTTTGGTATTGATCTTTTTCTCTTAAGAATCATGTAAATGAATCTTGAGTTATTTATATTTATCGAAGAAATCCAGTTTGGTAGTTTTTTATGTAGTAGTTAAAAATTCGAGTAATGTTTCATGTTTTTTTTACTTTCATAATTGATAAGAAGTTCTCAGACAGTTTGTTAACAGGGTGTTAATCTAAAAAATCGCGTCACACAAATGATTTAGGCGTACGATGTGTCACGTGCTTAATTGCCTTATGAATACACATTTTGTTTGTGAATTTTTATTACGCAGTTAATTGCCCGTATAACAATATAATATAATTAAAGTATTTGACTAGGTTTAGGGACGAATTTTTTTAAAAAAAGGTACTTAGACATTTTTTTTTTTTCACCGTTCGAAATAACTAAAACAGGTTTGAGAGATCACAATTAGAGGAAATAGTACATTTATTGCTTTTGCTTGTTGAAAAAAATGTTTATTAAATGAAAGTTTAGCAAAATTTTCAATTTTAAGAAAAACAGAGTAAGTTAAAAAATAATGGACATATTTTTTATTTCATCTATAAGGAGCTCAAATCACATAAAATGCAACAGACAACACAATAAAAATTATTTTAATAAATAAAAAATTAGGTCCATTTGAAGGTATTGTTAATGATTTTTTGTCTAAATTTGTTTATGTTTTGAATTGAAAATATATGTAAAATATGTATAAATAAAGCTGTCTTAAAATCCATAGTCTATTACACCCTTAAAGGTTTTAGATGCACGCCTATCAAATTTCATGTAATTTTACTGATTCGATTTTGAGATATCATGTTTTCCGTCAACCAATCACAGACCAATATTCATTCTTCAGAAAATGCGTTTAGATATTGTACTTGTAAATTAATTCTATCAAATTCGCTAGAAACAAAGGAAGGTTTCACGCTTTCTTAACAGAGATGCTAGAAGTAAGCAAACTACGGCTGAATAGATAGAGAGTTAATATAAACATATCAAACATTATTTCGGAGAATTTTACGATAAAAATAAAATAAATCACTCGTTTCCGGTTAAAAATATCACTGTTTCCGGCTTCATTTTTATTTCTTGTGTATTATTAAAACTTCTGCATCTATAATTCTATCTTACATATATTTTAAAAAAAAGTATGTTTTATAATATACGAAGTTTGGACTTTATTTTCAAATCATAAAAAAAAAAAAAAAAAATCACATTTTTCTGGAAAAACCATCTTTATAACCTAGTCGGATACATTAAATATAATTTTTCATTTAATTCAATTTATAATGACGTAAAATGTTTTATTACATTAGGCTATTGAGATGGGATTTACATGTTAGATGATGATTTATATATTAATTTTATCATACATCAATTATATGGTTGATTTAAATGCTCACTACAGAATTAATTCACATAAAACTTATTTTAAAAAGTAGTGTTTCGTCTAATAAAAATTCAATTTCTTTAAATGTTTTATCACCAGAATATGATATTATCGCTTAATCACATATCTAAAAGCGTTATATTATCTCTGTACATATATGCAAATGCATCTGCTCTGAAATATGTCTATATCTCGTTGGATGTGTATTCATTGTAAACAACAGTAAATATGTATGGAGAATGTCGCGTTTTTTCTCTTTTCCCATTTAACGCAAGACATCACAATGTCATCAATGATAATGGGGCAAAATGTCATTACTCTGTTTTTTTTTTCAAATGGAATCATGTTTGTCCTTGTAATTGATGAATGTATTAAGAGGGAGTCTTTTTCTCATTTCGGTTCGCCTAGATGGTCAAATATACGAATAAGACCCTTTTTTCTGAGTTTCATAAAAAAGGATTACTTTTTTTTTTGGTTTTCTATGAGGACAGGAAATGCATTTCTGCTATAACAAAATCCCAATGATCGAACAATATTTCAACAGAAATTGCGGCGCGCCATCAAGCTTTGAAACATCTTTGGCCAAATATCTGTTTTATTGTTTTTACATATCTTTATCCAGAGAAAATGGAGGGAATAAGGGACTATTTTTTATGTATGGGACCCAATAGTTTAGTAAATATTTACAGCCTTATAGCAAACAAAGAATTTGGCTCTTTATAAATCATTCTAGAAAAGGAATTTACTGTTTCTGAATTCACTGAAAGTTTTATGACTTGTCATTTTTTTAATATTAATTTACACTAAAAAGAAGAAATATTATTAATATATTTATTTATATTAGAAAAAAAATTTATTGAAAAGTAGAATAATGTAATAAAAGTCAAACAATAATAGAACCCAATCCATGTATGTATATGCACAAAAGAGAAAATTCAAGTGAAACTATGTCAATAAAAATTTAAAAAAAAACACTATGTGAAAACCGGAAGAGAATCAGAGTAAAAAGAGAAAATTACATAAAACATATCAAAAAAAGGGAAAAGATATAAAACATATTCAAAGATAATGAGCAAAATGTTACAATTCAAAAAGTTTACGTATTTTAATTTGTGTTTCATTTTATACCTTTTTATTTAAAATATAATTTTTCTATTGTTATCTTCATCGCACGCACAGTTTCATAACCATCACCTGGCAAAACTCGTAAACACGTGAATAAGCTTCGTAATGCATACATCATAAAAGAGGAAAAAAGTATATACTCTCTGCATTGTTCTTTTTGATATACATTGGATATACCTTTATGATATACTTTTTCCTTTTATTTGTTGATCTTTTTAATCCCTACTTCCTTCCCATATTTGATAAAGTTTTTTTATATTATAAACTGTTCTTTTAAATTATATCTCAGAATTTCATAATTTTTTACCTCTTTTCCTACTAGTATATTAGCTTCTATATCATTTCGCGTGAAAACAGTATTTTTCACTAATTATTTGGTATTGTTTTTTAGAAAAACCTATAATTATTTTTGTGAATCATATTGTTTTCTTTCCCTGATGATCAATTAGCGAATTAGCGTGTCGATTGTCTTTTGTCACGTTTTGTTATATATATGTATGCATGTATATATACATAACACTGGTTACTAGGCTTTGATCTTCTAGGCTTAATTTCAGGAGCTTATTGAATTGGATATTATGAAGTGAATGAGTGGAATGAATGTGGCACTACGGAGTTGTAAACAGATGGCCTCTTTATCTCTTAAATTTGTAATCTTTCTTGCACTTCTTTAACAAAATCAGTATCTCTCTTCCTTATTTATGTATCCTAGTTTTCATAAAGTATCGCTGTTTATGTGATTTTATTATTTATAATATTTTGTTTTTATTTAATTACTTTATTTGTATTTTTTATTCTTTGTATATTTATTCATACAGTAAAGATTAATACTGAACATAGATGGCGCAGTATGCGCTAACCCATATGTATGTTTGGAATGTGGGGGAGGCGCACTTAAGCTGTTTTTGTAAAGACTTGACCCTGAGAGTTGGTGTGAAACTGGTGCAAGCAGGCACCGCTCGCTCTTTTGTTAGCTGCAAACAGAATCATTCGTTCGCTCTTTGTTAGCGGCAATTTCTACTTTAAATGTATATAGTATTATGTGTTACCTTATATATGTGTAGTCATCGTCCATGTGTTGTTATATATGTGTGTTTGCAAAATAAATAAGAAAAGAGACAAGAAAGCATCTTTCCTTGGCTTAAATACACACAACCAGCTACAATCGCGAAATTAGAAATGGAAAAGAGAGCTTAAATTACATCAAAAGGGCTGTAATATAGTGTTTGCCAATAATATAAATAAGAAGGAGGAGATTTTTCTGTATTCTCATAATAATTCCTGTTTTTTACAAGTGTACGAATTTTTTTTTTTACTACAGATTACATTTTTTCTTTAATTTTTTAAGACATGTATGTTTATTCGTGAATTTTTTTTTTTGTATTTCTTTTGTAATATTTGTAGTTTTTTTTTCTCTTTTTTTTAGATTAACAATGCATTAACCAAAAAAAAAAACACCGTTTAAAACAAACAATATACAATATCCTAAAGTTTTTCTACATTAATGCATAACGTTTGATTGTTATTGTAGCAACCACCTAAATTGCTGCCTTATTAAATATAGGAAAAAGTAAATAAAAATCTTCTGGTAACCACAGCATAGTCAGTATTTATAGCGAAGAATCATATAAAATATCTAACCTTTAACAGATTTCGTGTCCTTGAAATTAGTACACATTTTTAATATTTACATTCAGTGACATATTTCATCTAATTGTTTCATCAAAAGACATATTTCCAAGTAAAAGAAACTAGTTTTTTTTAATGTAGAAAGTGAGTGTTTCGGAACTTCAGTTATATATATATATATATATATTATTAAAATAAGCATTAAATATTTCTTTGGAAGTTTAATAAAGATGACGTAGTCAAAAGTTATCAAACAAAAATAAACCGTTTATATTTTTGAAAGATGCCCTGAAATTACTTTGCATATTCAAGATAATATAATTTTTCTTGTGTTATTAAAAAAAAAGTAAATTTTCAAAACATGGAAATGTAAAAATGGATTATGTTAAAGATTATATTTAGATAAGATTTAAAAGATATTTTTATTACTCATAAAAAACAGTGTTTAAATCATTATTATAGTAAAGGATACAGCTTTTAGTATAAATTCACGTGAGTAATAGAAAATGTGATTCTAAAACTGAAAATTGAAAAGTAGGTAACTTTTCTTCACAAATATTTCTTACTAAATGGCAAAGCAACATCTTATTTCGGTAAAAAAGAACTATGACTTATCTCTTTGAATCGAACCACAGGAAATTCTGGCGGAATAGAGTGATAAGAAAATTTGAAAGTTCAGTTTCCTCTACTTTTTAAAAAAAGTTTTTTTCCCACTATAGTTGATAAGAAATATTATTTATTTATTTATTTTCTTGCAAAAAGTATCTATCTTACTTTATGTTAACTTATGACGGTTTAATAATAGTTAGATTCTGACATTTTTGAACAAAAAAAAATAATTTTATAACATAAGATTCCTGTGAAGATGCTGTCATAACAATCCATCTCTTTTGATTTATTTTCAGTAGTTTTTAGTATATATATAATTATTTTTCATTATATTATTATATTTTTAATATATTAATATATAAATTATTTTAATTTGGAAATTATAACAACAAAAGTAAAATTAAAAAAAAATTAAGAATATGTTATTTTAATTATAATGATACTTAAAATTGGAAATGGGTTAAAATAAGAATCAACAAATAAATAATTATAAGATAAAGATATTTGACGGCGTGGAATTTTATTGAATGCAGCATAAAACTTCATAAAAGTAGTAATTTCTTTTAAGTAATTTGACGCAAATATATCCGGCCAATATTTTTTCAAACAGTTAAATATAAAATCTCTGAACTCTTTCCCTAGATTGCATTGTTAATAAAATAGTTTGAGGAGAGCCCAGATGAACGTTCTTGCTGAAAAAAATATAAAGAAACATCGTCAACAAATACTGAAAATTTTTAGATTTTCTTTTTTTATGGATACATTAATGATATTTTGATAAATTCCATTAGTTTAATTAATCCACTTTTCGAAACAATTTTTATAGCAATTTACTTCTTATCCCAACATTGTATATCACGGAAGCAAAGGCTAAAAAAAAATCCATTTATAAAATGTTATTAAGAAATTTATCTGCAAGAAGACCGTTTACACTATAACTCACAACGAGTATTTATTTAACATACCCATACGGACAAAAAAAATACCCATTAAATATATGTAGCAAATATTTACTATCTCAAAAATATGAATGCGTCATATTAAATTATGCCCAAGTTATAATTCTGAAAGACTAATAAATCAGTAATGGGTAAAAATTTAAGGAGAATTTATCAAATGTTCTGTAATGAACATATTTATTTAAATCTTCATTGGAGAAACTTGTGCTGTTAGAAACTATACCTACTTTTTGCAAGTTCCGTTCTTTTTAATTTATAATTATTTATATATCTAGAATTATATTATTATTAAATTCACGATTTTATATATTTTGCTTGATAATAATGCCTTTTTGATTTGTTTGCTGTTATACTATGAATTAGAATCTCTTTATGAGTAATTCATTATTAGCTAGTATTATTTGAAATTGAGAGTGGTTTTAAATTTTGCGAACAGTATTTTATTTTATATTGTGAACAAAATGTAAGATGTCCCAATAATTTGATGGCAAATGTTGATAGCATATAGATAAATTTTGTATTAACAATTAATCCGAGAGTTAATAGAGATATCTGAAGACATTAAAATAAACTGCTTTAATGTACACTGAAGAAACAGAAAACTGGTGCGCATACCTAATATTATGTGAAATCTGCTTATATAATTCCTTCAGCCCACATAATGCTACTCTGGTTAACATAATGCTGCTCTCGCACAATCTGCTTTATTTGCGTTAGCACGTCTATAACAATTATTCTGGCTCTTTAGTGTAAGATATCTTAAGATATTTTACGTTGCAGTTATTTAATGATATAAGACAGCGTCATTGAAATGTTTGATTGCATTTTTTTAGTAATAAATTTGAAAGTTTACTGAATTAAGATGAAATTTTTGTGAAAAGAGTTTGTTTTCCTAATCTGATGGTAAACAGAGGAGTCGTTTGTGGAGATATTACGTAAATAAGTTTTCCTCTTTCCTCTGTACTAGTATAATCGAACGTAGCTGATATTGGTTGGGGGTCAATTTGTAGGCATTGCATGACATAATAGATTCTAATGTTCATAAGTGTCATGGGTAACATTAATCACAAATAAATTACAGAAATACGATATCAAACCTTTTTTTAAATATGTTACAGATTCAAAACTGGTAAAACTACTCTCATAATGTTTACATAATAAAGTGTCTGAATTGCCTTTTTTGACGAAATATCAATATACTTTCTTTGAAGTAGGGTGAAATCATCATTTTACGAATTAGAATTCATCTATCGATTCGCATTTTTGTGTAAGTGTTATAAGGTTATAATAATATAAAAAAAAGCAAAAGCAATGTAGAGAGTTAAGTTGAAGTAAGAAACTTGTAATATAGTCTGTCTTTAGAAAAATAGACACTAAAACTAAAGAAAATTTTGGTTACAGTTTTGAAGAAAAAATATTAAAACAGGTGTTTTGAAAAGAAATAGAAGAATTTTTATCTTTCTATTTCAAATATACGAAGAGAAAATTCTTCATTTTTCTCGACTACCTGCTCAATTACAATTTTTTAACTAATATTATCAAATACTCATCATATATGAAGTTAAATACCAAAATCCCCATAAAACCTCCTAGCATTGCAGTTAATAATATTTCCTCATGTATTTTTAAAATTACTCTCATCTTTGCAAAATAGTCTTCATTTATAACAGCCCTTGCACAATTAATTCCTTTAAAAATAATATGTCATATCGTCGGTGATACGAATATTTATCAAGATATATATTATATATCTTGAACGCGATTTTTAGCTGAGACGAAGAGAAATGATATACTGATTCACATAGCTTCTCGTCCCCGAGCTCGAGGTGATGAATAAAACGGTTAGTTGCCTATTTGGAGCTAAGAAAAATTAGTTAAATAGATTTGGGGATTGAAATCTGGAATTCTTAATCATTGTAAATCATGATGTAAAAAAGGATGCCTCTGAAGCAAATATTAGCAGTCATTTTACAATTACAGACATGTGTTCAGATTGGCAGTCTAAGATCAATTTAATATCTTGAAGAAAATAGGCATCTCAACTCTCCGTTTTTTACATTTTATCATAAAGTTAGAAGTTTTTGTTACTCAGTTATGGCTCGACCAGTAGCCAAAGGTAAAAAGGTAAAATATTGCTTACATTTTCATAATGAAAAAAAATCACTAAAAAAATGAGTAGATTCCACGCCTAACGATTGAGCATTATCAAGGCATGATTGATATTTAATTGCCACATCCTCATTTTAGCCTTTCAGTGTGAATTTAATTTTAAATTTATAAAAAACACATTATTTAATATACCAAATCACTTACAGAATGATTATAATACAATCATCGAAGTGTTTTGAGCGGTCTATGCAAATACTAGTAAGAAACGAGTATTGAAGCAAATAATTATGGCCACTTTGAATACAATTTTATACAATGAAATAAATCGTGAAAATTTTAGATTAATACTTTTCTATAAATTGTTCTAAAGAAGATTGTTAATTTTCTATAATTGTTTTAAGAATACTTTTCTATAAATTGTTCTAAAAAAGATTGTTAACTTTCTATAATTGTTCTAAGAATACTTTTCTATAAGTTGTTCTAATGAAGATTGTTAATTTTCTATAATTGTTCTAAGAATACTTTTCTATAAATTGTTCTAAAGAAGATTGTTAATTTTCTATAATTGTTCTAAGAATACTTTTCTATAAATTGTTCTAAAAAAGATTGTTAACTTTCTATAATTGTTCTAAGAATACTTTTCTATAAATTGTTCTAAAGAAGATTGTTAATTTTCTATAATTGTTCTAAGAATACTTTTCTATAAATTGTTCTATAATTGTTCTCTTTCAGTTATTGGAAAACTATATTAAATAGCTACGTTTATAGGAATTGAAGGGAAAATATAAAAAAAGGCCCTCTCTCATAAAATAACAAACCTTAAAATTCCAGCTACTGAGTTACAAACTAATAAAGCTGATAAAATTCTTCGCCATCTTTATACATGGCAAAGAAAACCATTTATTCAAATATTTCGATGAATATTCATAGAGAGCTTTTCGCGTTTTAAACTTTAATCTCAGCAACTCTTTCGGACATGCATAAAATTGTGGCTTATTTTGCCATATTTGTATTTATTTGTAGACCACACACTCACCGTCAAAGCTTTCTAGAGGTTTGAGGCTGTAGAAATTTTAGTGCGTCGTAAAAATTGATCAGAATCTTTTTATAACTACTTGTAATGAAAATCGATGTTGAAATATATCTTTGGATAAATTCAAGTGATGGTTTCTTGAAAATAGAGAAATATTTTTATTACTTACAGTAAAGAGGAAAAAGAATATATGTCTAAAACATCATTTCAAGAAAATAGGTGACCTTAATACTGCCAATTTAAAGCAGAGAAATTCTTTATCCTTTATGTCAAATCTTTGGAAAGTGCATGTCGTATAAAGATGGATAGTAAAATTTAGCCCTGGTCTATTTTTGAAAGCAATTTCTTCTGTTTTTTTTATTTTGAAATGAATACGTTTTTTTTAACTATGAATACCACTGCATATTAAAACAAATACTTGGAAAAGTAACAAATCTGCTACAATGTTGCAATGCATCATTGCTGTATAGAATGGGTAGTGAACCTTTATGGATTAACGTGCCATTTTTTTCTAAAGATGTTTAATGAGGTATAGACGTCCGTCAAATAATTTTGAATTGTGATTATTGGAAAAATTATAAAACTAAGTACTAACAACTCAAAACTCTTTATATACTACAAAAAATACATTTTGCATTATATAGTAGTAAATGTTTTAGTTATACGTATAATTCAAACTAAAGTAACATTAATGTGACTTCTGTTGTTGCAGATTAGATGACAAATAACTTATATTAGGGTTGTAAAATGTTACTTTTCGCAGAATGCATGCTGAATTGGAGTCATCTGCCAAATGGCTTCTAAGCGAGTCTTTAATGTTATTCCTCTCCTAAAATAATGACTCGCAGGCATAGGTAGATGGAAATATGGTTAAAATAGCACGAGCCAGCATCTTCAAACAGTTAAATGTGTCTGGAATCGAATTTCATGTTTCCAAAATTTTGTAATTGGCATTTTTACTTATATTGCTTGTTAATTTTTCTGTTTCATTCAATCCCAACTTTTTCCCTGTTACAATAAACTTTTGAATCCACATTAAACTAAACTAGAATTCATCAGTTGCATTTCGAATTCTTTATTTTCCAACCAATAGAATTGGGGCAAGTCCATTTTATCAAATGAAGTCACATACATAATAAACTTGAACTTTTCAGAAAATTCTTTGAATTGTGAAAATCTCGATGAAAATTCCTTGATCGAAGGATTTATTACAGAAATAAATTCCTCAATGACTTTTTCTTCGTCTGGTTTCTCATGCACATCAAAATCTTTAATATGTTTTTTCAAGTTTGGGATGTCCTTGTAGTTTCTTGTAATAATATCG
Organism: Argiope bruennichi; assembly: GCF_947563725.1. NCBI lineage: Eukaryota > Metazoa > Arthropoda > Arachnida > Araneae > Araneidae > Argiope > Argiope bruennichi. The sequence continues at coordinate 116,529,182 of NC_079156.1, forward strand.
TTTCTGAAATCTTGTAGTTTAGCATCAAAAGCGCGAATGAGTTCTATCATGACGATAATTTTTTTATTTATACCTTGAAGCTTTACGTTCAGTTCATGGAAATGTTGGCACTGTCTGTAAAAAACATCATTTTTTGAAAGTCACAAAGTATCCAACAACTGTGGGTATTGTTCATTTTCTCCCCTCATTTTACAGAAACAGTCCGATTTCTTCCAAACAGTCAACAAATCTTTGAAGTACGTCCCCGCGGCTCAACCAGCGAAAATTATTATACATCAGTAAGTCGTTGTCCATCGAGTTTGGATTGGATTTCTCAGTTTCGAAAATCATTCCATCATTAGGAGTAAACTGTTCCAATGTGTTTTAGAATCTAATATTAACATATATTCTGTTTTATTTTCAGTTAGTATATATTTTTGTACTACTGAATTTTTTATAGAGGTACGTTTAAATATCTTAACAATTCTTCGAATTTTATAAATTATAAGAAACAATTCTTGATGGCTTAATATTTCATCCTCATTAGCAATATCTTCTTCAACAATTGCTTTGTCATTATCACTCTCACTCTCTTGAAAGTCGGAATCCGGAGTTTCTAAATCCACGGTATTTGAATTCTTCTGTTCTTTCTCTTTTTTTGGTATAATACATCTATTACTCCTAATTGAATTGCTGATTTGTACCAATCAACATTCCAATTTTTTTCATAGCTGTTACTCCATCAGTCGTTATGGATACAATATCTTCTTTCAGGTTTAATCCATGTTTCACTAATTTAGATTTGAACACGTCCACACATTTTTCGGCTGGCATACTTCCCGAGACATGTGTAAGACCTATATTCCAATTTTTTTTTTTCTGAATGAATAGTTATATTTAAATAGCGTCTATTTCTTACACTTGTCCATTCATCAAACGAAAGACTAAATTTTTCAACATTTTTAATTATATATATATCAATTATATGTAAAAAAACGTAGAATATTACAGATCTGCACATCTTTTAGTATTCATTTATGAGCAAGCAGTATCGAGACGTTGAATTAAAAATATACAAATTTTCTATTGAAAATACAGAAAGAAATTTATGCCATATACGGGATATTATACAGGGTGCTTATAATTAAACTTCCCCTAAAAACTGCATCATATAACGCAAACGGATGAACGGATTGTAACAATATTTAGTGTATAGAAATATAAAATGAGGTCACGGAATTTCAAAAAAAAAAAAAAAAAAAAAAGTTCAAAAATTTTTCCCAGGGGGCGCGTTTTCCTGAAAAACATTAAATTTAACTTAATAAACGACCGAAACGGAATACAGAAACAATATTAACAATCCACAACAAGAATTATAAGTTATAAAATGTAGAACCGGGAAAAGCTGTCAGTTCCAGTAAAAAAATGTCCAGATTTGCATGCTTGCCAAGAAGAGGAAGCTTTATGCAAAACAGGTTAGGGTAAGAAACGTTTGCAGGGATTGTCATGTTTTATGTTGATGTTTCTGGCTGTAATGATGACGGTACCCTGTTGAGATGTTGAACGACTTAAAGCACTCCATAACGCTTCATGTGCGAAACATTATAAATTGATCAGTTACGATCTGCTTTTGAACACACTGAAAAGAAACCGACACCATCGACTTGAAATTTAGCAGGAGAATGAGGGTAGTTACATGAAGCACCTTTCCCTAATCCATTCTGGACAAGATCAACAACTGCTCCTCTTCTGCAATTTCGTCCTAATCTATTCTTGTTTCTGCAAACTTTTTTTCCGCCTCAAACAGAGTACTCTTATTTTTTTTCTTGCATTTACTTATAGTAGTTTGTTGATTAGAAACTAGTCAATAAATGTTAATATTATTTCTGTTTTCCGTTTTGATCGTTTATTGCGTTAAAATTAATTACCTTTTGAACACTGGGATATGGAAATATAAATTGCTCCGGTACTTTAATGATACATTCTTCTCTTATGACAAAATTAATATAGGTATTAAAAATATAGAACTTAGAAATATAAAAAAAAACAAAGTCGCAGAACATTAAAAATTCCACAATTTGAAGAACTCTTTGTAAAGACACAAAGAATCACGGCACATGGTACAATATTTATGTACGAAATTTTATGTTTGAAAAGATTTTTTTTTATCATGCTTCTGCAATTTGCTTGAGTTTCAATCGATATCAGATAGAAAAATAAACAAAAAAGAAGGGAGAGTGTAGAATTTTATTAAATTTTGGGATTTCATATAATTTAGAGCCATTTCAGAAAGAAATGGAATTTTCACTATTTCCAAAGCCTTTCACTGCAAATGGATGAAATGGAAATTACTCTATCACGTAGGAGCGAGATATAATTGGATAAAGGAAGTTTTACTGCATTTTTTTTCTTTTAGGTTTTAGAATCCAATAATATGTTGGAGAGGATAAAGCATAGTTGAAATACTTGCTGAAGCTTTAAAATATTGAGCTGCAAATTTTCTGCCTTTCATATGCATTCAAAGAGTTATTTATTGAATGTTGTATTCAATGGAATTCTAGAAATGTGATTAGGGATTCAGTGGTGAAGGATTGTGTCTGCATTTTGCAACGGAACTTTAATATTAAGGAATTTTTCAAGGATCAATATTTACAGTGATTGAAAATAATCTGGGACACTCGAAATATATACAAAGAAAAGAAAATAATATCTTGATGACATGATATCTTAATATAAACTCATGTCCATACATTAAGGATAATGCAATTTCAGGAAAAGAAAGAGCAAAACAAATGTGACTTATTTGTAAAGCCTATTTATTAAACAAAAGGTAAGGAGCAAAAAAGATGCTATATGTTTCATATCATTAATAAAAACTGCGATTTTTGGCACCCTGGAGCACATTGAAAAAAAAAAAACGATTTACAAAAACCAATATTACATGTTTGGTCTGATGATTAATACATAGTATGTCTCCCAGACGGACGATGCAATACACTCCGTACAACGCCTAGGCATGCTGAGTATCAAATTATCGATTTGTTGTTGTTGTCTCTGATCCCAGGTGGCATAGCTGCGCTATATCACCTCCATGAAACCAAAGATCTCTAAAAAGTCTATAAACAATAGCGGATCCCTTAAAATCTCAAAAATCGTAAACTTTCAACATTTAAGAATATGATTGGGGGAGGCTTGATCTGTCTTGCACCAAGGACATTCATCAAAGATCCTCCGTCCGTATTGGAAGATGCGGGATTTGGCGACGGGCGATGCAGTATTAATCTTCAAACATGGAGATGGTTTCATGATAAAGGGAAGTGAGAAGCATCCATAAGTCCGTGGACCTGGGACACAGAAGTTGGAAGACTGACTTAGCCCCGAATGCCTACAGACCTTAGCTGAGTAAAATGGAACGGCCTTCACGCCTTGGGTGACCCTTTCAGGAGAATACTCTCCCGACGTGCTTCGCCCGTTCCGCCCAGGAACACCCCCTCGCCGGCTACAATAGCACACCATGAGGCTGCTGCAGGAATTGAGGGGGAATTATCGATCTGATCTCGGGGAATATTACACCACCAATCAAGCAATGCTCTGCGAAGTTTCTGTACACATGTAGGAGGTGGTTGACGGGCTGAAACTCGTCGGCCAAGCATGTCCCACCCATGCTTTACTGGATTCAAGTTTGGTGAAAATGCTGGCCAGTTTATACGACTGATATCCTCCGATCGAAGGCATTCGTTTACGATGTTTGCACGGTGAGGACAGGCGTTGTCATCCATAAACACAAATTCTGCGCCCATGGCGCCCCGAAACAAACGTACATGTTCTTTCAGAATGACGTCCCGATAGATTTGGCCTGCCATGGTTCCAGTTTAAACATGCTTGTCAGTTCTGGAACCAAGAATAAGTTCTCCCCAAATGAGCAATCTTGCACCACCGTAACGGTGTCGTTTAATGATGTTCTCTTGGTGGTAACGGTTACTTGGCGCTAACCTTATGAAAGTCCAGCGAGAATCAGACTGCAAGCTAAACCTGCACTCTTCGAAAAACATCACACAAGCCCATTGTTGTGATGTCCATAATGTTTGCTCTCTACTCCAGGCTAACCGCAGGCGGCAGTGAGTTGCAGCAAGTGAAACACATCTGACAGACCTACGAGCATATAGACCAATCTGCCCTAAACATCTGTACATGGTCTGCCTTGAAACTGTCATACCAGTGGCTAAACAGAGCTGACGAGACAGATACGATGTTGTGCTCCGTCTGTTTCTTTTGGCAATAACTGCCAAATACCGCTCCTCATTAGACGTTGTAACTCGGGAGGGCTACTTGTGCTGTAACGTCTACTTACATTACCATCATCTTGGAATCGTTTCCAAAGCCTGGAGATGACATTTTGGACTATTCCAAGTTCCTCGATACTTCCTGCTGAGTACGCCCACATTCCAAATGACCGATAATTCTACCGCTTAAAAAATCCTCCAAATGTGTCCTTTGTGTCATAACTATACGATTATTGCACTGAAAGGTTATAAAGCGTTTGCGAACAATTTTACTTCTTTGCCTGTATTCCTTATAGACCACTCTCTTACACTCTAGTCATTGTGATATATTATCGGTGTCATCTGGTGGCTTCCTGCAATTTGCATATGATTTTTGAAGATGTGTGTAGTCATTTTACGGGTGATATATGTATTTTAGAGTTTGATTTCAGCGTGACTCTGAATTATCCTTAATTTATGGACATGAGTGTAACTGGTCTCTTAGGATCAAGCAAGAGGCATGTTTAAAAAAAAGAGTCAATAACTTTTTTTCCGAAGCAAGAGCTATTTATGTGAAGTGTTAACATATGTGAGTATTTATGTATATAGCATTTCGAAATAATAAAGCAATATTTGTGGCCATATTAAGTCTCCCATTTTTCATTCGTATATCGAATTTATATATAGCCAAACAAAAGAAAAAAAACTAGGACTATTTTCTAATAAGATGTCTTAATTTTAACCACTATCAGTGGACAATCAGTCGACCACTATCCATTTTATAAAGTTTCAGTCTGTATATTGAAGGCATTTTTATCAAAAACGAAATATGCAATGAGTTCTGACTTCAGATGAAAAGACACTTCTTGATCCTCTCCCAAATCCTTTTTCATCTGTTTAATATGTTTGTCAAAAAAATCTCTTATGTTTTATAAACAGTTTTATTGAAAAGTATGTACAGAGAAACATCTTCAGAGTGAAAAGAGAAATAGAGCCACTATCAGTAACCATAAATTGTTGTTGCACAGCTGTGACAAGCTGCGCAACATGGTATTATAAATAATATGCTGTTATTGACAGCTGTATTACAAATAAACTGTTATTGTAAATAATAAACTATTGTTGCCCAACTCTGACAAGGGAGTAAAGAATAAGTAAAGAATGGACATATAAAAGTGTTTATGTATAAGGCATATCAAAATAACTAAGCCATAATTGTGGATATTTCAATTCTCTTGTTTTTCATACACATATCAAATTTATAGCTTTTTATATATAATCAAACACAATTTAAACTGGCACAAATTAAAACTGGCATTGGTTTTTGCTTTGTTTAATGTGCTTGTGCATTTACTTGGAATGGCCTACTTTCTTGAAGCTTGTGATATGCTTTATGGAACTGGTCAAATTTCATATTCCTAGAAGAATATTGTGTCTCATTTCATTAAACTACAAGCTCGCCATTTTCAAGAATATGGATTGTATCACTGAATTATAATTTGTGTGATATTTTACTCATTTTTCAGTCGCAAAATAAGGAGAGGTGGCGGAGTTGGGAGAAAACATCAGAAATAATTGGCCAAACATCCCTTCTTCACATTTCTAGAGGTCTGCATATTTTGCACGCCAGCTGTATGTTATTATTAGGAATTAGAAGCATTTGAAGCATATTACTTCGTGATATTCATCATTCGACAGTCGACAAGTCGGTTCTTGCTTTCCGGGCCGGAGAGTTCCGCGCTTGACATCGAAATTTAACAAATAATTATGTTTTTGTTGCAAAGTGAACTTCAAATTTGCGGTCAAGGCAGAAAAATATTCTTAGAGGCATAAATTCTGGAAAAATATTGCTGATTTAGAGAAACATTCAGCGATGGCTTGCAGATGCAAGAACCATCCAAAACTTTTTAAGTTCCTTCTAAAGGTTTTTATTAATAAATTAAACAAAACTTTGACTGCTATCCAATGATTAATTTTTGAATTTGAAGTTCGATTTCTCAATGACATTAAATAAAAAAAATGGAATAAAACGCTTTTGTCACTATTAGTGCTTCATTTATTTGCTTCTAAAATAAACTGAATTAACTTAATAGATGTTTTGCCAATCCATTTTAAAATCTTAATTTTTTCCATACTAAACTATTTGAGGAGCTAAGAAAGAAAGAATAGTAAAAAAATATTTGGCTGTCTCTGTTCAGGTATCTTCTCTTTCATCTGTTTTGTAAGTCTGCCATAAATAATCTTTTATGTTTTATAAATTATTTTATTGAAAAGTTTGTCCAGAAAAATATTTTCGGAATGATAAGAAAAACAGCGCGACTATCAGCTATAGATGGAAAACGTTTCTGCCATCGGCTGACAGGAACTTTGATGAGATTGATCATTTCTCGTTATCAAATTGAGTTAAAAGTCTCGTTATCAAATTGAGTTAAAAGTCTCGTTATCAAATTGAGTTAAAAATAAAAAGTCTATTACATTATTTACCCATTGGCAGAGTGTTCCATCTAATTCCATCCGGGAATTAGAGAAGTTAAATAATATACGCAAAAGATCAGCTGACTTTGTCGTATTTATTATATTTTACAAATCATCAAATGATCATTCAAAATGATAAACAATTTTTAACAAAATTTAAAAGATACAAAAAGGCTTCAAACTACAATGAAAGCGCAAAATACGACGTAGAATAGGGTTTTATAAACACAAATATTGAATAAAAATAATTTCAGCTAAAATGTTATTGTTCCATACTTTCATCACAACATAATTAAGATGTACAACAGAAGAATTCATATTAATATTAACATAATTATCTTAACATTATTCTGTTCAGACTCGAATGATATGGATCTTAAATTTTCATATTGACAATGAGATTCAAAAATTTGATTGGGATTTCAAGTACCAATATAGATTTTCTCACACAGCGAAACGGCTGCTTTGATAGTATCGATTCCTTTTTATTTTAACATGAAGGTTTGAAAAATTGCTGAAATTCACTTTCCAGCCTTTAGAAAAATGATAATATTTCTTCAAATGAGCTTGTGGTGAATAGCATATAAGCCAGTTAACAACTACGCTACACGAGCATGTGCTTTTGTATCCTGGTTATGTTACTGGACTGCTAACCACAAGGTTCCAGGTTCTATCCTTCGCGCGTACATACCGCTACTTTGATGACCTTGGAAGATGAACCTTCAACCTTCGTACAGCTGTTGTCTGCCCGCAACCAAAGTCGTCAGATTCACTTAACGCAGCAAACTAAAGTCGCCAGACTCACTTGACGCAGCAACATAAAAAGGCCGCAGCAACCCAAAGCCGTCAGACTCACTTAGCACATCAGCAACCACAAACGCTTGCCATAACGCTTGGCGCTACTGAACTGGGTATAGGTCCATTAGACAACAGTTAAAAGTACATCACCACTCAACAGCCCTATCGTTCGTCCCACATCCGACTCACTGGAGGTAGAGTTTGTGGTGAATAGCATATTAGCCAGTTAACAGACCTGCTACCCGAGCAATTGTTTTGGTATCATGGTTATGTTATTTGGCTGCAAACCACAAGGTCCTAGGTTCTATCCTCGCGCATCACATATCCCTAAAATCTCTTTCAATCTTCATGATCATGAGCTTCGATAGCTTCGTTTAGAAATCCTAGCTCAGTCTCATAATTTATTACACTTTTCGATTTACCTTGGATTTTAAATTTTCTTTCCATGTATTATTATATATGAAACTGCCCAGCTATAATTTAAATAAATTTTTATCTAAATAACATTTCACAATTGCAATTTTCTCCAGTTGTTTTACTTCTTATGGATAATAAATGCTTTTGATAGTATCTAAAATATTATTAAAAGCTTATTCTTAGACATATTAATCTTCATAATCTAAAAAACGAATAATTCATTCTCTAAAAGAATGAATGATTTTTATTCAACTAAGAGTTAATTAAATTCCAAACGAAATTTCATTGCTGCCATAATTATGGAGCTTCCCAAAACGATTGGAATCTTTCTAACTTTATATGTCTAACGTTTGTAATCTAACAAATCTTTAAAAAAGAAGCCTTAATAATTAGAAAGAATTTTTATAATCTAAAAGAAAGAAAATATAAGAAATATAACTCCAAATAATACATTTAGCTTTTACCTAATGACAACCGGCACCTGAAATTCTCATATTAGTCTTTAAAACGCTTGTACATAAAAACGATGTAAACTTTGTCGAAGTAATCTTCCTTACGTTCAGAAAGTGTCCTGCTACTGAAATGCTTGAAATTGTCAACCATAATATCTACATTGTCTCTTAAATTGAATAGCTATTCTCTGCATGTATTCTGTTAAATAAACAGCCAAAGCTTACATAATTAGAGCATTGTGTTAAACAATCATGTCATTTCAGTGATGCGATGAAGTTAACTAGAAACCCATGATGGTCAATTTTGAATACGCTGAGTCATTAAGTTGTAGGAGCTGGAATTTTCCTGTCCTGGTTTATTTCAGAATTAATATCGAAATTTTAAAAAATCATATCTGTCACAGAGTTACTCTGATATAATAGGTACATATAACCTTATTTAAATAATATTTTTTATATATGAATGATTTTAATTCAACTGAGAAATAAATAAATTCCGAACGATAATTTTTTTGCAACCAAAATCACGAAGCTTTTGAAAAAGATTGAAATGTTTCTATTTCCTAAATTAATTTTATTGGTCAAAGATTTGTTATTTTGCAATGAATATACATATGAATATATTTCTATATGCAATAAATTAACTTATATATTATTTTATGCCAAATCTCGTATAACATTCAGAAAAAATATATTATTTAGATAAAAAAATAATGCACTACAAAAGTTAATGATAGCTCAAAAGGTTTTATTACTTTTTTTCCAAAATAAAGAAGCAACATGACGACATCATACAATCAAAAATAAAATACTTAATTGTTGAATATAAATTAAGAATTGTTATATAATATTAATAATTATAAGAGCGGATAAGTTTTTTGGATATTGAGATCTTTTTAGTCCAAATTTGGAGACCCAAAAACAGTTTTGCTGAAATTTTGTCAGACAATCAATAAATTACAAATAGAATTTTGTAATAAGCAGAAATAAATAAATCGAATAAGTATTTTTTCATTAAGGAACATCTTTTTTGTTAAAAAACCAGCTTTAAAGCATGATGATAAGTAAATGAATTATTCAGTTGAGAATGAATGCAAGTTAAATGATTTATCATAACTTAGTGTAGATGGTATTTAAGAAAGGATTTATTTTGAAATTTAGTTTTCGTTTGTAGATTTATAATTTTTTTATTATCATATACAGAATGTAAAATAGTTTTTATTTATTATTTGAGTCTCGATTATGATAGCACCTTTGATATATCCATAAACAAAGGCAAATTTTATTTGCTGCTTTAAACCTTCATTCATCCATCTGAAAAAGGATATTTATATTTTTTTATTTGATTCTGTTCCCAAAAGAAATATGTCGCAGCTTATCTCTAAAACCGATTATAGAGATAAAAATGAAGAAGCAAAAGTCTTACTAGGTAATTGAAAAACAATAGTTATAAAACCATCAAATAAATAACAAATCTTATTATCCATATCACTGAAAATTCCTTGTTATAAAACGCTTGAAAATACTTAGAATGGAAATCTGGAATGCTATTGCTTTCGAGGAGTATTGGAATGAACCAATGTTTTTCCATTCAAATGAGCATTAAAAATGGTGTTGTCCTTTCTATTTTTCTGTAGAAGATATTTACTACAAATCAGCTTTTGTTGAATTTTATCCTAAACTTAATAAATCGCTTTCTAAGATATATGTTCAAGCATTTTTCGTAAAACATTTTAGATGTAAGCATTTTAAGAACTTTTAGAACAACAATAACTTATATTTAGAAACACACTTCTTTTTAAGCATAAAATTACTTTTCAAACTTCTCTTAATTTATCTTAGAAAAATGGAAATGGTTGTCTTATTCTATTACAGTAAAAATAATATCTTCTTCAATTATATAATCAATTAACAAAGATAATTCATTTTCTAGATTTTAGTTATTTAGAGATATAGTAAAACACACACACACACAAAAAAAAATGTTTACAAAGTATAAAATTTGATATTTGAGAAAAAATATATTTTTTGAAGCGTATTATAATTTATGATTTCATAAAGGTGAGCGATGTCGCTAAGCTGTTCGAATTTCTTGTAGCTTATTCCATTAAATCGTAAGCTGTTCTTAATTCAACTTTATGGTTAGTTATTAAACATCGAAATTATTGATATTAATAGAGAACATGCAGCAACTGAATTTTAGTAAAATATTTTTAATCAAATTTTTGTTCTTTAAGTTGCAATAAAATCTCTCAAAACACTCATTTCAATTAATTTTGAAAATAATTTTTTTGTTCTTTAAAGAGTTTCATACTTTGAAAAGGAAAGCTAAGAGTCAAAATATAAATATTGGCAGTTTTGTCAATGAAACTTTAGATGGTGGTATTTTCCATGGAAAAAAATCAATAGACAAAGTTTGATTTAATATAAATTTTCTTGAATTATTTCTATAAATTCGATTACCATTAAGTGGTAGATTCATTTTGATGAGCATACAATGCCTTTTGATGAGTACACACAAGAAAAAGTTTTGGATTATTAATTTATTAAAATATACCTATATAGAAATACAGTTTTAATTTATTTTGTCACACAATGTCTATATCGAACATGCCAGTAGGAAACCACATTTGTACGAGTAACTGTTGTATATTTATCATTATACTCCATGAATTGCAAACGATTGGTGAGAAACATTCTGCTTCAAACTTATCGCATTAATCTTATGGTGTTCCACCCTCATAACTATCACTACAGTTCTAATCAGATATGATAAATGACAGTTCGATTTCATGAACAGATAAGCAACTTTGCCTTATCAAATGGTACATCCCTTTATATAACCTTTTAAAAAATGTAACGCATTTTAGCTTAATGCCTTGCTTTTGTGAAATTAAATGTTTTGATTGGGTAATTCCATATATAAATACTATTTTATGTTCGAGATATTTTTGAAGATAGTATTTATGTAATAGAAAAAAATCTACATATAGTACTAACATATAAAAAGAAAAAAAAGGGGGGGGGGGAAGAAAAGAAAAAAATTAAATTGCTTATTTAATAACGATGATACGGTATGCTTCATGAAGTGATTTCGTTTAGTTAATATCAAAATATGTTTTAAAAAGTGTTCAGGTGGGGGTAATTTTAATGAGTCCTTTGTTACTTTCTCATATAAGTGACATAGCACAGTGATCGTCAAAAAAATCGAAATCAAGATTTTGATTACTCTCCACGTTTAAGACTTCCTTCAGCTCGAAAAAAACATTTTTAAAAATGTCCCTCTGTCTAACTGTCTATATGTGACAAAGATAACTCAAAAGCGCTTTGAGTTAGACGGCTGGGATATACGTATACGGTCTTTACACGAAATTCGCTGATTTCTCTCAAATTTTGAATAAAATCTGCTCACGGAAGTCCGTCTATACAGTTGTTCAAATATAAGTTAATACGATAATTGCAAAATGAAGAGAGCTAGATAGATAAAATTTGGTACACAGACTTAACATCTACAGCTTAGACATCTGTCTAATAGGTGTTTTAGTTATAGGTTTGATTCGACTGTTTTGTCTTCAAGTGTCCTGAATATCAAATGGTATATATAAACTGCGTAATGTAATGATTTTTACATCACGCTTATTTATCGAGAGAATACCATTTGAACAGCAATTTATTATGTTTATAAACACTTTAAAGTGAAAATTCCGCTTTGAAACTCATTTTCAAAGAATGCGATTACCATTGCCATACCAATAACAATTCCAAATCCCGCGAAGAAAATAGAATGGGTGAGATATTTATAATAGAAATAAAAAGGATTTGATGCTGATTATATTTAAAATTGATTTTTAAAAACTACGACTACGTAATTGGGATTTTGCATTTTGTAATTTTTCCGCGTGTTTTATGGAAAATTTTAGCTGTCTTAAAGTGTAAAGCGCCAAATTTCCCACTATCGGCAACTTTTGGAATTACAATTTTTTTCACGGATTCCTTTCTTCCATATCGTCAATAGGCCCCATACAAAATTTGGTGGCTTTGTGACTGATAATTCAAGCTATAGAGGTCTCTGAGTACCGCCAGTTTAAAAAAACATCACCCTGTATATTGTGACGAAACAAATTATGATTTCCAAAATTTGAAAGAAAATGTAATTATGCTTGAGAAATGTTGTCATAAGCAATATTATGCTTTGTGACAAATTTTTCCAGCAATTTCATAACTTTACATTACAAATAAATGAAAAGACACAAAAGTACGTAAAAACAGCAATTTGAATTGCACTCTTGCTGAAGGCGTTTAACAGTATAATTACCTTTGACGTTTTAAAACTCTTTTCTACAGTAAAAAAGAGAGGATTTCTCAATATTTTGAATTAAAAACAATAGGGAAATGTGAAGAGTTATTTCCTCTTCTTTGTGAGTAGAATAATAAATACAAAAAATTATAAAGCGAGTTTACGCGTTTTAATTAAGGGAAAATGCATTAAAATTCCAAAATTCTAAAGGAATAGTAATAATAGTTTAACATTTCGGATAAAATACCTAATCCGAGGTTATTTTTCAATATTTAATCCGTATTCTAAACAGCCGTAAGAAATTGATCGTGATAACAATTACCATTCCATAACTCTGGTACAACAAGTACAAGTAATTTCTGGTACAATAACTTCCACATTTCTGGTACAACAAGTCTGAAGTTTAAATTTTTCTGTAATCATTTCAGTTAGGTAAAATGGATTGTTTTGCAAAATTAGGTACGGGCTCAAATGGATATTTTTGCAGTAGCAGCTATCTTGGTTTTCTTTAACAGTTTTCTAAACAGTCGTAAAAAATTTCATCGTGATAACAATTACCATTCCATAACTCTGGTACAACAAGTACAAGTAACTTCTGGTACAATAACTTCCACACTTCTGGTACTACAAGTATGAAGTTCAAATTTTTCTGTAATCATTTCAGGTAAAATGGATTGTTTTGCAAAATTAGGTAATGGGATAAAATGGATATTTTTGCAATAGCAACTATCTTGGTTTTCTTTAAATTCAACTGGATGACGCGAAACTAGAGAAGAATAAAATGATTTAGCAGAATTTTTTTGGTGAGGAGCTCTTGTCTAGAGTCCTATGGACAATTTGCCCCTCAACTAGACAAGACGCAATAACAAGCTAAGTTGGTATTTCGGAAGTAGTGGGATTCCTTCTTTTCCCTAAATATATAAAATATAAGCAGTTGTTTTATAAGCAACGATTTAAACTGTTAGATATAGTTCAAAATGCTTAAAACATTATACAACAAAAAAAATCGCATTTTTGTTCGAGTCATGTAATCTTGCTTCAGTTTTGCTATCCAATTGATTTATCCTGGATCTAACCACTTGTTCTAGGTTTCTGTTGGAGTAAGATAATAGAAATAAGAACTCATAGTTCACTCATTGGCATTTGTTTAATATTATCAATGATCCACTTACATTGATCACTGAATCAAGTATTCCGCTTACGATTACCTTTAAAACAATAACCTTGCTTAACCTTTGAAACAATGACTCTGTGTGAGATGTCAAATTCGTGTGAATTATCTCTAGTTCATGCAGTCACATGATCAACACACATTTTGTCTACTAACCTTCAAAGTAGACCCGTCATTCAGTTAAGTAATCTTATGAAATTAAAGTGGGTGACATTAACTAATTACATTGCATTGATTCTTCAAACTTAAAATCATTCAATATGCCCATCTGGAGGATAATTCCTCCTTATTCCTTCTATATTAATAAACATGCACTTTTCTGGACAATACTCCACTGGTGACAATTTTCCACTTTTCTAAACAGTCTTGACCTTAAACAGCCCATGATTTGAGCACATATAATCATCTGTAGGGGGTATTAATTCTAGAATGCTGCGCTTATGTAGTTACTAATAATTTCATATAAAGAGCTAAATATTTAGCAATAATTAGATAATTATTCGCATAAATTAAGCAGAAGTGCTACTGTTACTAGTTTTGTATAAAAAGATGAAATTCAGTGTTGCTATATAATTAGGGATTGCAATACCGGACCAAAATTTCAATACCGGTATTCGGTATTTTTTAGATCTTAATACCGGGATACCGGTTTTAATACCGGTATTAGAAATTTTAGAAAAAGAAAGAAAACAAGGTGTTTCTTTGTTTTATTTGCCAGTTTTATAAGAGAGTGTAATATCACAAAAAATAATATGGAACTTATAAATCATAACAGTATATAAAGAATCACAAAAAAGTAAAGGAACAACTTATTTTTTAAATCACAAAAAAAGTGTAAATATCACTATTCAGTCTGTGGTACTATTACTAATATTTAAAATGTGATCTTTAAAAACATAATGCATCAGTTGTACTGTCATTAAATCTGAAAAGTAATTTTGTGTAAAAATGATCAGCTGTCGAAAACGCTCTTTCGGCATCTACGTCTACGTTCTTCAGATAGTAATTTGTGCTGCTCTTTCATAATTGCAACATGAAATTTATTGTTGCATTAGCTGTTAATAAATTAAAATCTCTCCGACAAAATGCCTCTATAGTCAGTTTTATTGGAAGTAGAGCTGATATAGTTCTGGATATTAAGACGAATTCACAGTCTGAAAAAATTAATTTGCAGGTTTAAGTCGATTATTGCTTTTTGGATTGGATTTCTAAATTTTAAAAACCGTTCCATCATTAGGAGTAAACTGTTCCAACGTGTCTTAGAATATATTATTAACATATATTCTGTTTTATTTTTAGTTAGTATATATTTTTTAATATGGAATTTTTTGTAGAGGAAAGTTTAAATATCTTAACAATTTTTCGAACTTTATAAATTATAGGAAGCAATTCTTGATGGGTTAATATTTCATCCTCATTAGCAATATCTTCTTCCACAATTACATTGTCATTATCTTCATTGTCAATATCACTCTCACTCTCACTCTCTTCAATGTCGGAATCCGAAGTTTCTATATCCACAATATTTGGATTCGTCTGTTCTTTATTTTTTTGGTATAATACATCTATTACTCCTAATTGAAATCCATGTGCATAGCACAATTGCTGATTTGCACCAATCAACTTTTCAAATTTTTTCATAATTGTTGCTCCATTAGTCGTTATAGATACAATATCTTCTTTCAGATATAATCCATGTTTCGCTAATTTAGATTTAAGCAATTAATTAAGCCATTAATTAGCTAATTAAGTTCGCCAGTTGGGGAGACATAAAAACAAAAACGTATACTATTTTGCTATGTTAGCGATCCCTGAACATATAGTGGACAATTTAAAAAATTTCTAGTAAATACCGAAAACCCGGTATTTAAACTTGTGAATACCGGTATTACGAAATTGTAAAATGGCTCAAAATACCGGTATTCGGTATTCCGGTATACCGGCTATGGCAATTCCTATATATAATGAAGCAACTGAGGATTCATTTTGCTAAAATATACCAGAGATGATCTTATACTTTTTTCATTCCAGAAAAAAACTAAATATCGGAGGTCATTAGTGCGTATTTTGTGTAAATATAATTGTCTGGTTTGATAGTCATTCGAATCTTAGATTTTTTTTTTATATTTAAGAATCGAACACAGAAAGAAGAAATGAGAGTGTTCTCTCCTTATGTTTATTGCATATCAGAATATGGTGTGTTTGTCGTCTCATAGTACAGGAAAATAAATAAATTAACAAAATCATTAAGTTGAATACTTTGATTTGCGATGAATACTTTGACTTTCGATGAATAATTTGACTTTAGTACAGCAAAATAAATAAATTAACAAAATTCTTAAGTTGAATACTTTGATTTGCGATGAATAATTTGACTTTCGATGAATAATTTGACTTTAGTACAGCAAAATAAATAAATTAACAAAATCCTTAAGTTGAATACTTTGATTTGCAATGAATATTTTGACTTTCGATGAATAATTTGACTTTAGTACAGCAAAATAAATAAATTAACAAAATCCTTAAGTTGAATACTTTGATTTGCGATGAATATTTTGACTTTCGATGAATAATTTGACTTTAGTACAGCAAAATAAATAAATTAACAAAATCCTTAAGTTGAATACTTTGATTTGCGATGAATATTTTGACTTTCGATGAATAATTTGACTTTAGTACAGCAAAATAAATAAATTAACAAAATCCTTAAGTTGAATACTTTGATTTGCGATGAATATTTTGACTTTCGATGAATAATTTGACTTTAGTACAGCAAAATAAATAAATTAACAAAATCCTTAAGTTGAATACTTTGATTTGCGATGAATACTTTGACTTTCGATGAATAATTTGACTTTAGTACAGCAAAATAAATAAATTAACAAAATCCTTAAGTTGAATACTTTGATTTGCGATGAATATTTTGACTTTCGATGAATAATTTGACTTTAGTACAGCAAAATAAATAAATTAACAAAATCCTTAAGTTGAATACTTTGATTTGCGATGAATACTTTGACTTTCGATGAATAATTTGACTTTAGTACAGCAAAACAAATAAATTAACAAAATCTTTAAGTTGAATACTTTGATTTGCGATGAATACTTTGACTTTCGATGAATAATTTGACTTTAGTACAGCAAAATAAATAAATAAAAGGAGTTGACCACAAAACAGCATACCAAATTTCATCTGTCTAAATTTATGAGTTGTCTAGTTACCATCTTCGACGATTTAAAGACCGATTTACGATGAATACTTTGACGCAGAGAATCTTAAATTTGATAAAATTCTAAATTCCAATGATAAATTTAATTTTATTTATGTACAAGTATGTATATTTAAGTGATTACATATTGCGAATTATCTAGTCACATGAATATAGAAAAGAGAGCAAATAGATTTATCTCTAACAGATTGCCTCCAAACATTGGCAGAAATTACAGATTTAAAGTGAATGTAATGTAACTATGGAATTTGGTTACAAATAAAATATCATTATTGTGATAGATTTTTATATTTTTAGATTTACTGTGCAAAATACAAATAACAGCTCTGAAAATTCCAGAATTTTTGGAGTCTGAATGATCTGAAACGAGGAAATATATTTCGAAATTTCTTGAAGATTTCAAAATAAAATCTTCTTGTATTCCACATACAAGGAGGATGTTATTGATAGAGAAATATTACAAACTCTCATGTTTTCCCAAATAAAAGTGAATAGAATCTTGATCAATAATCCAGTAGAGTTTTAGGTAAAATTATATAAGACTAATCTTTTCCGTAAAAGCGCTAAGGCCTCATGAGCAAATTAAAAGCTTCCCTATCCAAAGCACTTATATAAATATTCGTTTCTGTAATTAGATTCATATTCGTATAGGTATTGCACCAATTAAGATCTGCGAGCTCAAGGAAATCCAGTAGAGTCAATTTCAGGCAGAATTTGATTATCAGACCTCTTGAACCAGCTTTATGGAGAAAGCTCATGGGATGCACCAAAATGAAACTTTGCTTCAGGATAGGTTTAATAGCTGTCGAGAAGTTTTCAGGGTATTTAGAATCTGGCAAGCATTGAATTGGTTTCCGTTTCCAATTAACGAAAAGTATAATTAGCGTTTTTAAGAAATAGTTCTTTGAAACATCCACAGTAATTTGAGATATTAATTATTAACTTAATAAGCAGCGATACATATTTTGAAATATAAGTTCTTTTGAATTCGCTCGTGTATAATGATTAAAAATAAATTCAAAATATTCTGCCTTATGTGGCTTACAAATAAGCTAATTAAGAATAATAAAATGATTTCTGCTTGCAAACAATTCTATTTAAATTTTTGGTGAAGGATGTTGTCATTATAAGGCAAAAAATGTAATTCATATTGCTAAATAATGTATTTTAATAAATTTTATTTTTAATCCCTAGGAATTCTTGGAGTGGAAAATGTATTTTTCAATTTTTTTTTTAATATCTCGTTTATTAAATATACAAAAGAAAAGTATTGTAATCATCAAAAGATTCGAGCTGGCGATTTTGGCAAATCTTCTCGTTGCAGAACGCGCTGAGTCCGAGAATGCATTTTTGCAAGTTTCTCTATCTGCGATCAAGAAACTTTGAGCTAGACGGGTGAAATTTGATATATAACATATTAAATAAATTTGTAGATTTCTATTACATTTTCAATGAAATTCATTTACAGGAACACTGACTGTCAGGTCATCTAAATAACTACTAAATAGTTATAAAATGAAAAGAGCTGGATCAATTTGTTACAAATATTTAACAGTCGATATATAAGTACCTGCTAAATTTGGAATCAAATTCGTCAAGCGGTTGATCATCCGTCGGTCTCTACTTTCACAAACATGCAAACGTGAAAACTAAAAAGCGCAATGACTATGAAATATATATACATGTATTAAATTTGGTATGGGATTTTATATTTAGAATTGTCACGAATTTTTGTTATCACGAATTATTGTTTTGTCACGAATTTTTCACTATCAAAAAAAAAAAAATGCGTCTAAAATAAATTTGTTGTTCTGGCCATTGTGTAATTATCACATCCTAGCGAGTAATCGCCAAAAAAACAAACAAACTACCGAAGAATGAATGTTAATATTTCTTTTATAACAGTTTTTCGCCAATGGCATGTGGCTTATAATACACTAATGCATTTATTAGAGTGTACGAGACATTTTCTATGAAAACCCCACCCATTGGGTTTCATTTGAAGATAAATAAATGATTGTTTGTTTGTTTGTTTCTTATGGCACTTGCCACTGACAAGCCCGCTGTTATGAAGACAGCGATTTAAGCCTGAGGGGGAACGTCTCTTATTTTTTATAGCTGCGCCAACTAGGGCCAAGAGTACGACTTTGCCACTCACGCATCATTCATTCGCTTGCACAACCCCTTTTTACAGGAGGGCACATTCACACATCTCACAGATAGAACAACAGAAGAACAACCATGCCCAAACCGGGACTCGAACCCGGGACGCCCAGATCACGGGGAAGACGCGCTACCCCTACGCCATGACGCCGGCTAAATAAATGAACAAAATAGAACTAAATTTTATATCCAGATTGTGAAAATCATGGAAAGATTGATTTCGCAGAATGAAATGAAATAATGACAGTTGACGCTTTTGAAAAAGGCAATAATCGAAAGGCACAATAATTACAATTCCTATAATCGTAAAATGTCAAGCAGCAAATTACGATATCTTCACGATATTCTCCGATATTCAGAATATCTTAGAGACGTGGTAGAATATCTTGTGGTGATAGGAAGTGAATACGCGGAAAGTAGATTACACAAAATTTTATTGAGAGTGAAGTCCCATAATAGAAATGCATATATAGAAATGAATGATGAATATGAACTTGAAAAATAATATGGATTTTTGCCCACCAACGATATTTTCAAAGTGCTTGGCAATCCTGATTAGGCAATAAATGAATCGGCAAATTTTAAGACATCTTTAAAAAATTTGTTTATACTTTTCTATTTATTTTATTTTATTTTTATTCTTTATAGGCTTAATTAGCTAAATTCATCTCGACATGCATGACATAAATCATATATGAAATTTTGTTTCTTTCCTATTATTAGTTTCAACGTCAGATGCTTTTAAACAAGGGATATTATTTTCTGGATGATTTTATATATAACATTATCCGAGATATTTTCAAAAGATTGCATTATTTATTTAACATTAAAATTCTCATTTTTTAAAAAAATTGTAAATTTGGAATTTATTTATCAGATCTATTAAAATTTATTTTTGATGTAATTTAATGATGAAAAAAGAATTCAACAAAAATGAATAATTAAACAAACGAATAAAATTTTATAAGCTCGATAAAAAAAAATCAAACTATAAATTAATTTACTCAGTTAATCAGCTTCAATTTGAATAAATATATCTCCTGAATTATTTTTTAAAATTCGAGTTGTAATACTAGCACTAATTTTTTTTACTGATGTCTTTATATTCTAGTATTTTAGAAGAAGAAAAGATATATAAATTAACAGGAAACTGTTTTTATTTATGAATAAGATTAAATTAATATTGCAAAACAAATATTAATTAAAGAAGAAATTTCTTTTATGTAATAGGCAGGATTTTAAAGCTGATAAAAAAATCATTAGTTTCATTTAGACCCTAGTTGTAATTTTCATTAAACCTTTTATCCTCAAATACAAACTTCCTTCAACAACTTACAGACCCGCATGAAACTCTGAGTCAACTAAAGACCTCAATCACTAAATTAAGTTTCCTTTATAGTGGGGATATCACATAGAGACACACATACCTATCTAAAAGTAAACCAAAAGCAAACCCTTTTGAAAGAAGCTTTTTTCTTTGGTAACCTGCTAAAGGGATTTTAAAAAAAGAATTAATTTCGACCACTATGTTATTTTCTTTGTGCATATTTTTATTAAAAGAAAATAATTGTTAATCACTTCATTAGCCGTTGTTAAGTTTTGGGTTTCACAAGAAACAGTGCTAAATAAAAACGGTTTCTTTTCTATAATAAGATTATTCAGTGTTTTATATCTCAATATCGTTTTCTTTAGAAAATAACTAACTCATGAGAGTTTTTCCTTTGGGATTCTCATTGTGACAGTAAAACAATTATTACTATCTAATTATGATCTAATTATCTGAATATTGTTTTCTTTAGAGAATAACTAACTAATGATAGTGGCTCTCTTGGCTTCTTATTGTGACAGAAAAACAATTATTACTGTCTAATTCTGGTCTAATTATCTGAATACCGTTTACTTTAGAAAATAACTAGCTAGTGAGTGTTACCTCTGGGATTCTCATTGTACCAGTAAAGCAATTATTACTATCTAATTATGGTCTAATCAGATATCGTTTTCTTTATAAAATAACTAACTAATGAAAGTTTTACCTCTGAGATTCTCATTGTGACAGTAAAACATTTATTACTGTCTAATTATGGTCTAATTATCTGAATATCGTTTTCTTTAGAAAATAACTAACTAATGAGAGTTTTTTTGCTGGGATTCTCATTTTGACAGTCAAAGAATTATTACTGTCTAATTATGATCTAATTATATGAATATCCTTTTATTTAGAAAATAATTAACTAATGACATTTTTTTTCGCTGGGATTCTCATTGTGACAGTAAAACAATTATTACTGTGTAATTATGATCTAATTATCTCAATACCGTTTTCTTTAGAAAATAACTAGCTAGTGCGTTTTTTACCTCTGGGATTCCCATTGTACCAATAAAGCAATTATTACTATCTAATTATGGTCTAATGAGATATTGTTTTCTTTATAAAATAACTTACTAATGACAGTTTTTGCGGATTCTCATTGTGATAGTAAAACAATTATTACTATATAATTATGTTCTAATTATCTCAATATAGCATTTTTTTGAAAATAACTAAGTAATAAGAGTGTTTCCTCTGGGATTCTCATTTTGAAAGTAAAACAATTATTACTGTCTAATTTCCGAGGGAAAAGTGACTAAATTTAAATTATGAATGGCTTCCAAAAGGAACTAAACCTTTTGTAATGTAAAGATAAAGGTAGCGTTTAAAGTGAAAAATATTTCTCTAATATTTTAGAGTGCTTTCTTTCTGTAATTTTATAACTAAGCAGAACTTCATTTTAGCTATCCTTTCCCGAATATGATGGAATGAGTCTTTTCCGTATTGATGGCAATATGCCATTTTGTGAACTATATTTCAATGTTCAGAAGACATGTTTGAAGAGTTTTGGTGACAAATTTAATGGTACTGCACTGAGTAAGGATAGCAGTGTCATCAGCAAAGAAGCATTTTATGATATTGTTGTTCTGAGGAAAGTCAGCTGTAAATATGGTAAAAAGTAGAGGGCTAAAAACACTTTCTTGAGGCTCTGCAGTTTCATTTCACACTTTAGAGAAAGAATATCTTTTATTTTAATATTTTGAGGAAATTGGTCATTGGTTAGAGGAGGTAATAGGGTATTTTGAAATCAATGAGCTGGTAAATAGGGCACTTATGCCACATTCTATGAAATACCTTTCTTACGTCAGAGAAAATTCCACCGGTGTATAATTTTGTTGTTGAAGCCATTCATGATGATATTTTTGGCCTTCAGAAGTTTGTCAACACATCCATGAGTGGGTCTTAAGCCATATTGCTCTCCAGGGACGATATAATGCTCTTTACATTGTTCTTTCAGTTTGATAAGAATTATGTTCTCATATATATTTTCCAGGTTGCTCAATAAGCTTATTGGTCTGTAATTTCTAGGAAGTTTTTGATTTTCCCGGTTTTGGAAATATTAGCACATGCGCGATTTTCCATTTAGGAAGGAACTATCGATATATCAGGCATCTGTCAATTATTTTCCTAATAAGAGTGATTACGTTGAGTGGAAGGAATTTCAGAGCTTTGTTCGGAATGTCATCTGGACCTGTAACTTTTTGGGGATTTGTCTTCATCATGAATGCAATAACTTCTTTATTAGTCTTCAGTTTGATGTTCCCTAGATGATGAGGGGCTTCTTAGGTATTTTTCATCTGTAAAATTGACAATAGCTATTTGTTTATTTTCATTTGTTTGTTAAGAATATTCTAAAAAGCATTGGTTTACCCATAGGAGTATACTTTAATCCAGCAGTGTCTGTTCAAATACCACCTATTCTAAACTTTTTTTGTGAACTTCCGGTTTGTTTCGTAAATAGTTGTCCTCGGGACTAAGACTCAAAATCTAACCAAGATTCTTGATCGAAATTGTTGATATCTCTTTTGATTTATTTGGTAATCTGAGACTCTTTGTGTTTGAACCTAGGGTCAAAAGTAATATGCCGCCTTTTTCTGTAGTTGTTTCTGAGTTTAATTTTTTAAAGGATGTTTGGAGAAAGTCTCAAGTGAGGTCCATTTAGAAGTTTATACTTAGAGGCTATATATATGGATGATAAAATAAAGCTGGTGAGCGTTGCAATATTTTCATGAATTTTATCCGTGGAGTCGATTATTGGTTTTCCTGGAAGCAAATACCTTATGATTTGATTGAATATAATCCAATTGTTGCTTTTAGAATCTTTGATATTGCTGGAATATTCGCATTAATATCAATTTCAAAATTAACCGAATTGTGATCACTGTCGAGATTCTTAATAGAATCTGTGTCCCTAGAAGAGAAATTTTTGTGAATTCCAATACCCAGTGCACTCGGGTCTTGGACGTTATTGGGGAAGAACTTTGGTCCAGGTGGTGCCTACAAGTTTAGATTATTATCGCAGATGAAATTGTAGATGATCATTCCATTTTTATTCTGTCTTCTAGCGTTCCATGCATTAAGTTTTGCCTTAAAGTTTCCGATTGAAATATTTTTAATCTTTGCAATGAAAATTTTGCTTAGTGCTTGGATAGAAATATTACCATTTGGAGGTCTATATATACTTGAAGAAGTGATTGGATGGGTTTTCGAAGATGTATTATGATGCTGATGTTTTCAAACGTAGAGGTGCTAATTAGTGCAGGATAATGATCTATAGAATTGTGAATAAGAATAGAGATACCATCACCTAGATGGATAAGTTTATCGGTTCCGTAAACAGAATAATTAGGGATTTTAAGCTAATCACCAGGGTTGAAGTGAGTTTCTTCGAAGGCAAAAATACCAGGTCTCCATTCCACCAAAAAATACTTTAATTGTTTAGTTTTGTTGCGGATGCCGCAAGCATTCCAGCTAATAAGGTGAAGATGATTATTACGTGAGCTATTGAATGTTGCGCTAATTTAAAATTGATAGAAATTGGCCATTTGGCTGAAGGAGTTCATTATCGTAGACATCATGGATGACATTTGTTTAAAAATTGCTTCTTGATTTGGAAGGGTTTTATCTCCAAATTGAACATGAAGGAATTGTAATGCTGGATTTTTTTTCTTGAAAAGAAATAAATGGAGTTTTATTTTTTCTGAAGTAGCAGGGTCAGTCCATTTATTTTCGGGAAAGCTTTCTTATTCACAGGATTTTTTGGGCGCCCGGAATAGTTTGCTGTATGATTACTTTTGCAGTGGAGGCACTTTGATGGCGAGACAGCTTTATTGTAAAACAACACGACATATATATACATGGAAGCATTTATATATCATCACCATGAATGCAACGCTAAACAACTGCGCAACAGGAGCAGTTATCCCACTCATTTTAATTCTCAACAGCATTGTTTTAATGTGATTTTTTTTCCTCACGTAAGCAGTAGAGCTGTTATTTGAATATAGATATCATGGTGAACTAATCCCCACCTTCTTTGACGCTAAATCAAGTTATAGAACAACTAGTATAGCATCTCATTACAACTCTACACTGCCTAAACAATATATTTTCTTTCAATGCCTAGAAGAATTAAGCATCCCTGAATGTAAAATTCATGGAGCCTGGTCCTCTTTGTTTTTAAATGGTATTTCTTATTTACAATGCAAACTGAAATTGAAAATTTAAAATCAAGGTGTATCTGAAGTTCATCAAATTTAAATATTTTCATGTGATAGATCACTTCTTAAATGTTGTATTTTATAATGTGATTCCCTGTATCATAATGCATAATTAAAAAATATGGGCTAAATTAAAAGATTTATGGGAAGTGCCAAAATGTATGCCTTTTAACATCATTTTATTTTGTTAATACTGCTACACATTGCGGTTTTCAGAGTGGAAGGTATATTCATTATATAATGACGTAATAAATTTTAGAATTGAAGAATAACTTATTTTTACTTGTTACCTTAAAACACAACCATCTTTATTTAGTATGCCTCAATTTATCATTGTAATTTTGAGCTAAAAATCTAATAAAATAATAAGAAATTATTTTGGCACACGATTTAATATTTACGGACCTTTTAGACTATACTTCCTCTAAAATTAATGTTTGATTTTTGTGGCCATTTATCATAAATTAGTCTCTTATAATGATCAGCTGGTTTGCCAGAAAAATTAGAAGTACATAATTAATTCAAATACATAAGACATTTAATTTCATTTTAATGTATCATGAGTTTTCTGATACTCATAACTCACTCAATGTATTGGTATGCATTAAACAGTAACATATATTAAGGAATTTTTATTTTAACTTCTTAATTGTTCTTACGTTTATTGTGTTCATGAGTTTCCCTAATGGAGTCAATTATAGTGTCATCAAAAAAGTAATTGTTTTAGTAATTTTGTTTAAGTAATATCTAAATGCAGTTTGTATTTCAAAGAGCTGGGAGCTAAAAATTCATGTTCACTCGAGAGTCTTATTAAAATTCATTATGTGACTTTTTCCATTCAGTTATTGATTAGTGTAACATGTTTCTATCAATTTTTCAGTTCTGAATCAGGACAGAACTCTTAGATATAAAACTGTAACTTTTTTATTAATTGACCCAAAAGGGCTATTTTCAGTAAAATTTCTGTTAATCTTGTTCAAGTGTCATAAATCCTTTACTAAATATTGTTTTGCAATCGAATCTCTACATATCCAACATACGAGTCATATGGAATAATTAAAAGTTTTTAGATAAAATCGGATGTACAAGAATTCGTACGTGCAGAAATATTTAGAAATGTATATGATACACTTAATTCCAAATTTTGAACCAAAAACAGCTATGCATTATTAAAACGGATTAAAAGAGGATTAAAAGGATTAAAAGAGAAATTAAGTAAAAAAAATAAAGAAACCTTGAATTCAAAGATCTTTTTAAAAGAATGTAGAAACTGTATTGATATTTCTTAATTGCTAATACGCACTTTTTAAAGTTTCATATTTTTTTGTCACATTTTTTTCCAGAAAAATAAAGGTACTTACATAGGAATTTTGAGTTTAAATTAAGTTTTATTAAAACATATAAAGAGTTATATTTATTAAAACTTGTAATAAAATTGCATGTTTTTCCATATAATGTGCTTCGTCATTTAAACAGGAATTTGTTATATACCAGTCAGAAAGATATATATTTGTTTTATTTGAATGGTTTATAATATTTCAGTTTTCTATATTATGTTTGTAAGATAGATATATATTTAAGCTTTAAATATTGAGGATTGAAATTGATAAACCTCCACCTGCTCTTTTCCAAATCAAGTCGCATTTCTCCACAGCAAATGCGATGCAAGTAATCAATAGTTATTAAATACACTTTACAATTCTGCAGTGATTGAGTCTCTAAATTAATGCACCTTGCGCTTAGTTTTGTAATACATGTAGCAAGGTTTTGTGACTTCAAAGTGTACACATTTTTAAGACATGAAAAATAAAAAAAAAGATAAGCTATTTTAGAGACAAAATAAAAATTCTTTATTTATAATTCACACTTGAGTAGCCTCTTAGCCGTTGCAGTTCCAGGGAATTGCAACGTTGCCCAGGGAACCCCACGTGGAGGTGTGCTACTCCCGTTCCCCTCCCGCCAACCCTCCCTTCATCTCTGCATCAAACGATTTTTTTTTTAATAATACCATTCAGAATCTGGCGACAGTTTTTGAAAAAGCCTCTAGATGTTGACTATGAAGAACCGTATGGTTACCGACGACAACTTTTCAAATAGCATCTGGAAACCAAAGGCAATTTTAATTATCATCTGGTTGGTAATAAAGGCATTCTTTTTAACTGCATCTGGATGTTGAAGGCAGTAAAAGTAGCATCTGGTAATAAAGCCATTCTTTTTTATTGAATCTGGTTGTTGAAGGTAGTAAAAGTAGCATCTAGTAATACAGGCATTCTTTTTAACTGTATCTGGAGGTTGAAAGCAGTAAAAGTAGTAGCTGGAAGTAAAGACATTCTTTTTAATTGTATCTGGATGTTGAAAGCAATAAAAGTAGCCTCTGGTAATTAAGACATTCCTTTTAATTGCATCTGGATGTTGAAAGCAGCAAAAGTAGCATCTGGTAATAACGCCCTTCTTTTTGATTGAATCTGGACGTTGAAGGCAGTAAAAGTAGCATTTAGTAATATAGGAATTCTTTTTAACTGTATCTGGATGTTGAAGGCAGTCAAAAATAGCAACTGGTAATAAAAACATTCGTTTTAACTGCATGTTGAGGTTGAAGGCAGTCAGAAGTAGTATCTGGTAATAAAGACATTTCTTTTAACTGCATCTGGATGTTGAAGGCAGTCAAGAGTAGCATCTGGTAATAAGTACATTCTTTTTAAATGCATCTGGGTGGTGAAGGTGGTCAAAAGTAGCATCTGGTAATAAAGGCACTCATTTTTATTGCATCTGGAGGTTGAATGCAGTCAAAAGTAGCATCGGTGCCTGATGGCAGTTTTGATATTAAAGTACATCCTGTCGCTGCCGGTATTCTACAGGCAAGTCCAGGGCCAGGCAAAACTGATAGACAGCATATGACTCGACAACTGGTATTCCAATGGGAGCCAACTGTGCAGGCAAATTCAATGCGCAGCACATTGCGTATATCATACGAGATTTTACAATCAGAGCTGCAGCTTTCTGGCATTTAACTGGAGCCAGTTCTGCATGCAGCTCCAATGCCTGGCAAAATCTATAAACAGCATACGAGCGCACTAGAGCAACTCGTGGCACAGACGGAGGAGATGGTATCTCCGCATTTAGACCCAAATCAGGATCAGAATCAATATTCCAAAAAGTTGGTAGTAAGGGAAATAGGAAATGTTTTATAATTTCCCAAATCGTCAACATGACGATGATCCCAAAGAAGGCTGTAGCCTCATTGAAATTTTCCAAAAAGGCAATAAGCATTGTTCAGAAATACAAAAAACGCACAACGAAAGGTTGCAAGATAATAAATGAATTTTTATCAGAAAGCAACAATGCATATTTGGATTGTTTCTTCTGTAACATTGTTTGTATACTTAATTTGTTGAGATTTAAACAATGATTCTTTTTTTTAGAACAATAACAAAACTGTCTGTTGAAATAATTTTGTGAAATAACCATTGAAATATGGCAATTAATTATTAGCCTTAACAATTTACTAATAATAAGTCAATGGATTGAGTGTAATGTCAAAAAAGGGGTTTTAAAATCTTAATGAATTGGATATAAATATAAATATTTATTTCGAATTTGATTTGCAATTGGTATTTCCATGGGAAATTTAAAATTAGTCCTACTGATTGAAAATGTACACAAATTGAAACTATCTTTTCCATTTCGCTTCATACATGGGAGAAAATAAACGATCTCTTTTATATTTTATATAGTAAAGTGTACACAAAACATTGAGGAATAAGGCAGAGAGAGAATGCAGAAAATAACAGAATTGAAAAGTTATTTGTTTAATTGAAAATCAATTAAATATTTTGATACATTAGTTTCTATTCCTTTAGTAGTGAGTCATTTCATGGCATCATACTAAACTTGAGAAGCTGAATGAAGATCATGTTATATTTTAAAATAATATTTTTCCATTTTGCTGCATATTTGGTGTCGCATGAAAATGGAATGAGGCGATGAAATTAACTTAAAAATATATCATTAAAACGGTAAATTAATTTGAGGCAGATAATTGGTTTTAAATTGAGTGTAGTAATTATAAAGTTGTTATTCCAAAAAACTGACGAATATTTACTTGAAAATTGTACGGGGCGTACTTTTAGATATTTTTTCGATATTAATTGGAGATTTAATTATTGCATAGTAAAAGGTATAATCATTTTGATCCATACATAAATAGCGATATTCTGATATGAACGTGATTTATAATAAGGCGAATAAATTTGTGAATTAAAGTTATTTTTTTTATTAAAAATACATCTTGTATAAGAGCTCAAAAGTTATACGTTTAATAATTTTATTTTGTAAATTTATTCATTAAATTTACTCTAAGATGAATTTTTTTTATTAAAAATACATTTTATCTTTAATTTGTGAATTAAAGTTATTTTTTTTTATTAAAAATCCATCTTGTGTAAAATTTCAAGAGTTATACGTTTAATAATTTTATTTTGTAAATTAATTCATTAGATTTACTCTAATTCGATTTATGTTTAGTAAAATATGAAATAATAATTAAAAAAATTCCATGGAAAATAGCGCTAGTATTAAAAGTTCAGTTAAAAAAATTAGATATAAATTACAACGCGGAAAATATTTTCATGATATTTCATAATATAATAGTTACTAAAATTTCAGCAAATTTTCCAGTTTCTTTAAATAGAAAGAATTTTTTCGAATCTTCATATCATAATGTATGTATATATACAAATTTACGAATATATATATACAAATTTACATTAGTGCACTGAAAAAGAAATCTTCAAAAATAATTCATAAAGAATCAAAAATGAATTAAACATACAGAAGATGTTTAAATTTACAGAAGAAATGTTTAGTAAAAATATTTATTTCCAATTTTTAACCTTGAATATAAAAGATAAAAATAATTCCATTATAATATTTTTGAGTTAAAATATACAAAATGATAATTAATAATAAATTATAATTTTATAAACGATATATTTAGAAATCTTCTTAAATATATTTAACCAGAATAATATTTTTATAATTATATATTATTAGCAATAAATAAAAAAATTGTGTGCTTTCGTGATTGGAATATTAATTAAAAAATATGAACTTTAAAAAGAATACTGCAAAAAACTAAATTCAAAAATCAATCAATAAATAACGCAGACTTGCTGCATTATTTAATAATGCAGTAATATGGACCTTTTAATTAAATTCTTCGTTTAGACTGATTTATTTTTAAATTAAATGAATAAAATATATTCCAGTTGAACTTCTGAATAGAAATTCATATTTGTGTTACATTATATCTAAATCTTAAATTATGAGT
The DNA here is from genome assembly GCF_947563725.1 of Argiope bruennichi. Classification (NCBI taxonomy): domain Eukaryota; kingdom Metazoa; phylum Arthropoda; class Arachnida; order Araneae; family Araneidae; genus Argiope; species Argiope bruennichi. The sequence continues at coordinate 116,559,344 of NC_079156.1, forward strand.
TATCAAGGATTCGCTCTCAGTATTATTCACTAATTGATATATTATTGAAGCCGAATGAAATTTCGACATTAAATTGTGTCAAATATATTGCAATAGCTGCATGAATAATAGTACAATTACCCTAAGAAATTATTTGTACCTACAAATTAGCGATTTAAATTCCTTAGAAAAAACACTTTCCTTGTTTAATGGTATTTAAAAATATTTCCTGAATTAAATCTCTCAAGGTTAAAATATAAAAAACTAAAGAAGATTTTAATTTTAATTTCTTTCTCTTTACTTAATATTCTAGTTAATTTTTTGCCGCTTTCAGGTATAATAATATGAAAGAATTATTTCTCTTATGTTCTTTCGGAGCTGATCGCCAAAGGCAGCTAGTATATTGAAACATTGCTTCTTCTCGGTATAGAGAATAAATCTATCATATATCCTGTGGTCCTATTAGTCTCAGAATCCTACTCTTACCATTTTAAAACAATTTTACCTTGCAGAAGGGTAATACGCAATCTGTAAAACAAGTTCTTTTTAATAGGCGTCTCAAAAGGATTCATTCGTTACAAACATTTTCAAAACAAGGTAAGAATGTAATTGATATTTTACGTTCTGCTAAGGTTTTCAGCTTTCGCTCATCGACCTTGATGCTGTCCTCGAATCTTGCATGTCCTTATGTTAGTGTGGTTATTACAGGGATTGATTCAATCCTTCCAGAAAGCCATAGTGAATGGAAGCAAATTGTTCAAGAAAAAAAACTCTTAGTTTCAAATAAATAACGAAATATTTTAGCATTAGTTAAAATTCAAAAAGAGTCACATCATAATTTTAATTATTTCGGCATCAATGAAGAATTAAACTATGAATTTAAAAAGATTTAAAAAGAAATTTTCTGAAAACTGTTAAAATATTTACTTATACTCTGATCATACAAAAATATTGCAGTTTGATCATAATTAATTAATAATAATAATAACTCTGTCAAAACATTGACCTTGGGGCTTACTGGTGGTCTTGAAGAAGCTCACTGGAAATTACAACAATTTCAATATAAATGGTATATATGATTGATTTCTTGTATCATTATTAATAAGTAGTGTATGAGTAACTGAACCTTTATTGTGCTCAGCCTGCACCTCAACATGCAAAATGTGATATTCAGTCTTTCTGAACACAAACCGAGAAACATCCCTTTATCCCCATTACTCTTTACAATATAATGCAGGGTTAATAAGTGGATATTCAGGGTTGGATATTCAAAGAATTTCTATCTAAGAGACGAAATAAATAAATCACTCGAAATAAATGAAAAAAAAATCGGAAAACTATTCATTAGTGCGTTGACAGTATGTCTAAAATTATTAGAATTTTGAGCTAATATTGTTATTGCAAATTTCTACTTTTAGACATATATTCATTATATATTGAAAGTTCTACTTATGTATATATTTATTTGCCATGAATTTGGTATTAATTAAGGCTTTACCTTAGTTTTTTTGCAAATGAAATGTAAATACTTGCTACGACGTAAAAATAATTTTCATTCAATGTTTCAAACAATACTGTCAAAACAAACCTTAAATATCATGGATCAGGTGTTTCAGTGTCAATCAATCACAAAAAAATAAAACTCATTGTTTGGATAAAAAAAATGTTTAATAGAAAGGTATATAAATTAAATGTACAGTTTCAAATTCACTAAAACACAACTAAGCCAATTTTAAAGGTAAAAGGATGCAGCTCAGTTTAATCATCTAATTTCGGAAAGAGAAAAAGTTTTTTACTCGACCCATTTTACAAAAAAAAAAAAAAAAAAAAAAAAAAAAAAAAAAATCGAATAAAATTTAAAAAGGGGAAATTTATAAAATTTATTTAAATGGTCATTTCGTTACCATAAACTAATATACATTATTTTAAACAATTTCCGAAACACCCACATTTTAAGTAATTTGAAATTCATTATTCTTAATAACCTTTAGCCTCACATTTTCATTTTTTTTAAAAAACGAACTTGTTTGAACTAGGGTGAGACACGCATCCCACAAGTGAATATTTCTATTAAAGTAGAGAATATCTCTACGTATAATTCAGATGAGTGTTCGTATTGGCGAATTCCAGATCAAACTGTTTGACATAGAGAAAACACACTTCGCCCCTATGTAATTTGGAAACTGTGAATGTTAACTTCGGGATGGAATTTTCGAAATTTTAATCAGAATTTCTATTGATTAAAAATTACATAAAATTTTAACATTTATCCGCGATAAAATACGAAATTATTACAGCTCTATTTATACAATGTACTGTTTCATCTAGTCATTTGAATATATAACAGAGAAAATTCCCTCTTTGAGGTAAAATTAAGGTCTTGAAATTTATTTCACTATTGTAAAATAACTATAGTCTCTTACATAATTGTTACACATATTTCATCTTGGACTTTTTCCCCTCATTGTTCAAGATGGAGGCACTAAGACATGGCTTATATTTCTATAATTAGAAAATTTCTGTTAAATGTGGTTTTTAATATATTTTTAGAAATTTGTTGTAATTGAACTACAATGTAATTTTACAACTAAGCAGTAAAGAATATTTTTCAACCTTCCATTCGGTTTTAAAATTTGCTGCTCTATCCTGTTATATAATTAGAAGTATAACAATATATGATCGTTTTTAGCTCCTGAAAATTGCTTTCTTATTATAATAAGCTGAATTCCAGTTTAATCGGAAAATTTTTATTGAATAAGTGATATGAGGTATCATCTGAGACATTTCAATAATTTAAAAAAAAAAGAATATTCAGAAGTATACATAAAACTTTATTCCTAAATGTTTCAATTCTCTGTATTTGGAATTTTTATAAGCCTGATTGGTTTCACCAAAAAAGTTTTTCCATTAATTAAAATTCATTCACTCCCGTTTTTAAATTAAGGATTTATTATCAAGGAGCTAACATAAAATTAAAAAAAAATATGCAGTACATAATGGCACAATGTAGTTGAAACAGTACGAGTTGTACGATTGTCGAAATTTGAACATTTCAAGATGTTTTGCTGAAGAAACCATTTAATTAAAAATATCATATTGAATAGTAACACCGGCAAATTTGTTAGTCGCCAAAAACATCTAGGTAAAAATAAGTACAAAAGATCAATGCAACTGCATTTGCAAAGTTTTTGAATTCAGATTTTTTTTTTTAATGATTTGTTTACCCTTCGGTGCGTCGCTATGCGATAGAAAAATAGAGAAAGCTTTGATTCTAAACCGAATAACTTAATGTTGAGTTTTTTTAAAAATTGTAATTTATTTTAAAATGGTCCTTAATATTATATAGAAACATTCTTTAGAGGGATTCAAAAAATTCCAGTTGCTAATAGTTAATTATAAATTCGAATAACCTGTATTATTTAAGTCATTACTCCGCGCCAAATTTGTTTGTATCAAGAATATTAAAAATAAATATTTTAACAATTATTTATATTTGTTGCAGTCATAACGTGCATTAACTGCATAGTCCAGTTATTTCAGCATTAGTGAATTATTATTGCAGTTGTAAGAATGCACTCTCAATGGTCATCAGTCCCAGACATCCTATTTCGACTGAAACCTCATCTTATTTCAATATCCAACGTGGTCATAAAATCTTTACTTCATAATAAAATTTTTTTTTACAAAAAAGCTTTTATAACTTCTCACAATAAATATTCACAATTATATGAATTATTATTTTCAGTTCATTTATCAAAAGAGTTAATTAACATGGAAAGTGTGCACATCAAATGTAAAGCTTCAGCAATTTTTTGTTATTCTTTTGATAGAAAATTTTAAATAAAAGAACAACTGGAAATCTCCTAATATACGCATTTCCAATAAAAATGCTTTTCGATAAACTATCTCAATAAATAATTTCATATTCATATTTTTAACAATCATTAATTAATTCAGTGGTGTAAATTGTAACTTTCCCGTATAAGATTTATCATTTTGTCCTGAATTTTAAAAAACTGGTTTAAAAATTTGATTTCTAAATCTTTCACCTATCTTACATCTCAATAGTTTGCGGAAAAAAAATATTTGTTGATCAAACAATTTTAAGTCCCATAATTTTAAGGTACACATATGTGTACCTCAGGTTTTAAGCAAGTTAAAACATCCTCGACAAAAAAAAATATTTAATTTTCCTGGTTATTTAATAGCTACACTTTTCCTAGTCTAAGGCCTTATAAATGAAAAAAAAAATACAAAATTTATTATATTAATAATTTATTAAACCTTATTTTGAATGAAATTTCATTTAAAAAAATATTATATAAGTAGATACTGCATTTTGAGCACTTGACTGTTCTAGATTTACATCCTGGATACCTGCATTTTGATTCATACATATCGTCCATGTAATATTGTAGATGGCTTGACATATCTAGTCTTATTTCTTTTTAATTGGGAAAGGACATTTTTTCTTGCTCTTTTAGAGGTATTTTCACCAGATGGTGGTAATGAAATCTCCAATGGTCTTTTAGTTGCATTTCCATCATTTGATGACCCTTCTTCTATTAATTTGTTTCCATTCCAAGATGAATTTTTACTTGTTCTTGATTTCTTTTCTTGCTGATGGTGAGAATTCCCTCATATTTTAACAGAGACCGAATTACATGCATTTGAAATTGCAATAAGGTCATAACATTTTCGGCTTCATTTCTAACAGCTCTGCTTGTCGCTTTGCCACCATTTTATAGTATATCAAGCAATTGACAACTACTAAATTTACAAAATGTGTGAATGCTCGCTCCGTCATTTTTTGCAATTACTCCATATCAGTTGCATTTGCAGTAATATGCAGTAATATTACTGCAGTAATATGCAAAATAATGATCGATGCCTCCCATATTATATGATTTTACAACAGCAGATTATTTTATATCATCTTTTTGTTTCCATTATTTTGACTGTCTTCCGCCTATTCCAATTGGCGCATGACCTATACATGTGGATAATAGAGTCACGGATTTATTATCTTTCTATTTGACAAAGCACATTTGACTATCATCTGTAACCCATTCATACCATTTGCCAGGTTTCATAATTTTCGATACATGAGAAATTCTATGGCTTCCCCTAAAATCACTTTTTTCTAAAAATTCAATATTCTCCTTTTGAGTTAAAGCCACTTGAAGTGAAAAACAATTATTATTAACTTATAAAATTCCATATATTCTATACATAATGTCGGATTGAAATATCAATTAACCCTTAATTGGGGAGGGGGAATTTTAGGACTTAACTGCGGTCTACGAGACCGCATTTCATTTACACTCAAATTAAATTTTCTAGTAATTGTATTAGTATGAAAAACTGCCCATATATTTTGCAGATATTTCTCTTGATATATAGATACGTTTTAGAAATTTTCCAAAATATATTATCATTGAAAAAAGTAAATGCGTTGGAACATACATTTTCTTCTCACATTACATGTTACAATAAATAATATTCTTGAAAAAGCATATTACTTTTTACTTTTTAAATCATATTTAAAATATGAATATATGAAGGTATATAGAAGACAATATAATGTAAAATTCAACGATTTTATGAAAAATAAAAAAAGATGACAATGGGTAAAATTGGTCCTTTTTTTTATCGGTTTGTGTGACTTTCATAGCACGGTTTTCTAGGTCATTTTAAATGTATAGGTTAAGAATTAGTATAAAAAACAACCTATAAATTCTGTATATATATCTCTTGGTATATTAATATATTTAATAAATTTCTCAAAATACATTCTCACTAGAAAAATTAATTATGTTTGAACATACATACATATTAGAATCAGTTGAATGCAAACTTTCATCGAAAAACTCTTCTGTACAATTATCCTTATCACTAAAATCACTTTATTCTTCATTTAAAAGTGTTTGGAGCACTGCTTCATAATAGGATCAGTAAACTGGATGAAATTTCGAGGCCCAAATTTTAGCACCATCTGCTAAGCCTTGTTTATCACTGGGACACTATCAGGGAGATGCGGTCTTAGAGACCGCGCTCGAAGAAATAACTGAATTATTTTAAAAAAACATCTGATGAAATCGTTTGAAAAAGTGCACGTGTATTCAAGGTCATAAAACAGGACGCTACAGGGTCAATCCATTCAATTGAGTTAAAAATAGAATAAAGGTGACCGAAAATCCATTGTTAGAGGTCTCACAGACCGCACGTCCCCAGTTAAGGTTTAATGACTACAAGACAGCCATAAAATTAAATTTCTTGCTCAAGTTAAAAAATAAATATTTTTAAATTTATATCTTATTACATTTCAGAACATAAGAATTATTTATTATAAAAAATATACAATATATTCAAGGGCAAGAAATGACAATTCGAAAACAAGCGCTCAAAAGATAAACAGCGCAATGGATCGCAAGCAGTTAGGAAATGGGAGCGGAAACGCCCGAGGTACACTTATGTATACCTTAGTAAAATTTGTATTTTCAACGATTCTATTATAGATAACAAGATATAATTTGATAATGACTTTAACCAGACATTAGTATTTTATAAAAAATATACAAGAGTTTATTTTAATAATAAATATTAAAAAATATACTTACATTTGCTGTGTTTTTTGTTCAATGCCATTTTCGTTATGTCTCTAATTAATAGCGATGGAAATGAAAAAAATATTGAACTGCAGTGCTATTTATTGATGCAAAATGGAAGCTACATTCATAAATGTTGAAATGCATGCATTATTTCGACAAAATGTTACTTTATCGGATAAGAAAAAGGAAAAAAATTGCAGGTACACATATGTGTACCTCAGGACTGAAGAGATAATGAGAAAGTATGGAGGTAATAAAAGAAATTTTATTCTGTTTTAAAAGAATATCTACATTTTAGATCTCCCTAAGCCTGAAAGACAGATTTCTGGAATTATGCCTATCTATGAGCGTGATGGCTCAAAAACGCTTTGAACAAGCCAAACCAATGAAATTTCGCATATGTTCTCCATTCTAAATGTGCGCATTTGATCGAAATGCATTCATAAGAAGGCTATCTGCCGCACTACTTGTACACAAGTTAACATAATAACTACTAAACGGAAACAGCTGGATGGATAAGAATGAAGATTAGATGTAGCATCAAAAGTTTAGATCCGTTCAAATATCAAAAGCAATTTCTCATATGTCGGTTCATCTTTCGAATGCAAAAGACATGTTATAATTCAAATGCAGAATGATATTATAAAATAAAATTGTAATGTGATTTTGTGACAACAATTGTAATTCTATGTCAAATTTTGGTTTCTAAATGTAAATTAATGAATTAATAATAACTTAATTAATTTACATCTAAAATGTAAATTTCATTTTAGGAATTGGATGACTGAAATTAGTCGTGAAAAAAAATCGTCCTAAATCGTCTGATATATTCAGCAAAAATTCCAAAGACCAAAATCTAATATCCACAGCTGTTTGAGAGGTGGGTAGGGAATAGGCTCGCTTTCAGAGAATTTGCAAAAAGGTTTTGGGAGGATAATTTCTGCCGGGTTTCTCATATTATCAAGTATTTTTATGTTCGTTCAACGATAAAACATGCAAATTCATACTATTATTCCCAAGAAATCCTTTCCTCTCAAATGAATGTGTAATTTTTGTAATCATATGCTTTACATTACAAAAACTTGATGTAAGTATTTATCATCTGAATAAAATCACAAACTGATTCTCTGACCAGCCCTAAGGTACAGGGATAAAATTGAATGACTGGGCTACCGCGATATAAACATTTGTACTTGTGTGCAGTGGACCACCCTGCCACCATTAAACGAAGCAGTATCGATAGGATTTGATGTGACCCACTTTTGTCTTTTGTCTAACCCGTCCATAATTCTGGCATCCTACTGATCTTTGGGAGTCATCTGGCATCTTTTTGGAGGCAGTTGGTTTCCAGCCCCAAAATGGTCAATGACTGACCTTCCTTTTCATCTTTCCGTACACCTATTCGCGATACCTACACAGACAGAAAAGCGATTGAATCCTAAGGGCCAAGAGTGCCCACGGCAGAACTCTTCCCTTGGGAAATACGTCCCGTCATCGATGGGAGTTAGCCAACTCCCCACCTCTTTCTATACCCACCAGGTTGGCGTGAACCAACCCCATATTGGAAGCTTCTCATCCTCATTTTTGAGGTCCCTCCCCCCCCCCCCCTCTCCGGATGAAAGGCCATCTGATTAAAAAATTATTTGTTATGATAAGCTTGATATGCTTCCTAAATTTATGAACATTAATTTCGAATATATTTCTCATTATTTCGCATCATACGAAGAAAAATAGATCTATTATTTCTCGCCCTTAAGAGATGTCGTTTCTTTTTTGAGAAGACCATAAGGGAAACTATTCTCAAGTCAAACAAAATTATCAAAACAATAAAAATCTGTCAATGGGAGTTTCTCAAAACTTTTCACCGTTCTTATGTCTACTAATAAAGAAATTTATTCAAATATTTGTGGATGAATGAAGCGTGATTTTCTTTTAAGAGGAAATTTTCGAAAACTTTCTTTTGATTAGAAGTGAAGATTTATTGTAGGATATATATATTATGTTACAAATCTGTAATGTAGCTTCCAAACACGGCTAGTTTCATTGCCAGAAAGAATATTTTACGCTAAGCCCTGTGGGTGCTGATCGGGTGCCGCGTCAGTGATCACAGAGCTTTGCGACAAAATAGAAATTACTGGAAACTCCGAGAACTTTATAGATGAATTCAATAGGAACTGAGATACGTCTGATTAGTCCTCGAACCTTCTCGGCCCGCCTCCCGGGAACTATAAAAGGACTGCAGTCTGAAGCTGCCAAGAAGCGGAGTTGTAGACAAGTAACAAGTCGTCGAGAGGATAACGAAGCAACGGTGGAATAGTCCATGGTTGTGTGGAGCTCAAGCGAGTGCTGAACTGTTGTGTGCCGAGTTCTGGCGTTTATTGTAGAAGCAGCATCATGTCGTGTGTGGAGTAGCTAGTCATGTAGTAATGAGTCAGCAGTTGGATAACTAAAGCGAGGAGACAATGAAGAATTTCAGCAGTTTGGAGAGACCGTAGAGCGAAGTTCCGAGGATCCCCTCTCTTGCAGAATTCTGTCTGGCCGCTTTATGTGCTGCGGCAGATTACTACTTGTGGGCTACTGTTGTTGTAGTGTGGTGCAGTGTGTTCGTATCGGCTATACATATTTGTCGTCGTTGTATTAGTGTCTTCGTATTAAGTAAACGCCGTTATTGTTTTCTACTGAGGCCTGCTGATTGTTTTCACATCATGCACCCACTATAAGCGAAACACGTATATATATATATATATATATATATATATATATATATATATATATATATAGAGAGAGAGAGAGAGAGAGAGAGAGAGGAAGATTTCTTCTCGTAATAATGGTTTAAGTAATTGAACGAATAAGTAAATTGTTTTTGACATCAAGCTCATTTTTTCTCTTGGTGAATAAATAGCAATATTTTCTTGAGAATTTTTCAAACAATTTTATACCAGTTATTTAGATATAACATCGAAAGTATATGTTGATTTACAATGCTCATAAGTTTTATATATTTAACTTTTTCCGCCGGAAAGGAATTCAGTTGGCTTGCAATTTTTCATAAATATACAGAAAGAAATGTTTAAACCTGCGCACATTTGGATAGCAAATTTTCTTACATTCGAGATCAAAATACGGAGCAGTTTCGAATTTATACATTTTACAGCATTAAACGATGCAGAGTATAAGGAGGATCTATTTTTAATTAACTAAACTATTTATTTTTCTCTTTCATCAGATTTTTAGTTTAACATCATGCAACGATTTCTTTATGTCAATTTTCTAGTTAAAAATTTGAAATGCATAAGCACTAATTACAATACCTGGCACTTCTCGGAATTAAAAAAAAAACACTTTCCCTATAAAGTTTTAATAAAGGAACTAATTTTTTTACAAAATATAATTTACAAAATTTTTTTATCGGTTTTTTTAATTAAAATTAAAATATTAATTGAACAAATGATTTTTAGAAATCAACATTAACTAATTTTTATTATTAAGTTATAATTATTACTAATATATGTTAACAATATTAATGTATATAAATATTTGTTAAATTGACACTGCACTGCAAGTTTACTCACAAATTCTGAAAAGAAAGTGGCTTCTTTTTGAGCAATTGATTTGCCAATAAAGGCGTTGTCAAGAACTCATGAACAGTTAAGCCTCCGATCACTGAACGGACAGTAATGATTCATCATAATTACTGATGAACAGAAGCAGTCTTCGATCATTGATTATCTATCGAAAATGCACAGCTCTGTTCTTCCTTTCATATACATGCATACCGGAGTCGTCCCAAAGGCTTCTTTTTTTGGTGGTAATGGGACGAAAACTTGCTTTTATCTATCTTTTTATCGGATGGTTTGTGAGACCGAAATGACTCTTATCGTTTAAGAGGACATGACTCCATTAAAGAAGTATCCGAATACCATAATAACAGAGGAACATTAACTGTTACCGATCCCTTAAACCTCTATTGAAAACACGTAACTCTTTATTATGTCTTTCCAAACAAGTGCCTGAGAGCAGCCCCAGATGTCTGCTTTTCTAATCATCAATGGGAGGAAAGCGCGCTCCTACCTATCTCCATATCAAATGGCTTCGGTAATCGTTTGTGAGACAAACGATTCACATCCTTAAGAGGACATGACTCGATTGAAAAGTTGTAAAGTCTTTCATTACTATAAACTGTGCTGCCGATGACTTGTCGATGATGTGCAGCATTCTACGAATAGGCTGTGTCGTCTAGTCACATTAAATTGGAGCACCTGTTATCCGATTTTAATAACAGATGCTAAGCAATTCTACCCGCTGCTTGACTTCTTTTCGCCACCAAGGTGATATATTGATCATCTTTGCCATCATTTTCCTTGGTCGCCCAACTTTTCTTACATTTAAACTTGCATTTTGGGAGGATTTTTAAGGGTGTGAAGCAATACTTTTGTCAATTCCAAATTCTGCGGCATCCCTTTAGCCCTTTCTCTAGTTAATAAATCATTATTTTTCCTATGAGTCTCTTGATATTTCCTCTTGATAAAACGTCATAAATTAGAAACGTGACTTCCATTCTTCGTTCTAATTTCATTTCTTCTTTCAATTTTATAGCTTGCATTGCACACGTTGGCTCTCGCGTCAGTTGTAACATTATAGTCCTGATATTTGCATATGCTGTCCTTTCTGATTAATTATTATTTTCTCTGTAATGATGAAAAATAATCTTTTTTAAAAATTTCATAGCAGTATAATAAAAAAAAGGCTTTTTGGTTAAATTTTGCCCATTAGTGTATTATTAATGTTCATGTATTGAAAGCATTTTGTAATTAATCAGGAATCACTAATCTTTCATATAGCGAATAGTAACTGATTAAATATTTCTAATAGTAAGACTTTCTCTTGTATCATACGTAATTTAAAAATGGATAGTTTTTTTATTTACTTTTGTTGAATATTTTATTATTTTTGAAAGAATTTTCATCTTTTACATCAAAGAATTTTCATCTTTTACATCAAAGAATTTTCATCTTTTACATTTTCTACTAAGAATGAATGAAAGAACGAAGAGCGTCAAAATAGAAAAGCAATAGTCTGAAATGAGCTTCAAAAAATATCAGAAAACAAAAAGACTGATCCATATTCACTTGATTTTTTCCCTACTTTATTTTATCAAAAGAAGTTTACTAAATATCCAATCACTAATCTAATGTATTTTATCAATAGTAATAACTTTTGATAGAAATCAATCCGTGAAATCTCCAGATTATTCAGCCGCTTTAATTTTCTCGACCAGCTCGATATCCTTAGTTTCAATAGAAAATAATATCAATGACGTAATAAAAAAAATAGTCGGACGGTTAGTTAATATCATAAGATATTTAAAGAAATACAATGGAAATAAATAAATTGTATTCAATAATAGAAATGGACATAAAATCTTAAGAGGACTGTTAAGCAATGATCAACTGGTTAATCCTCACCAGGGAATGAAATTATTATTGTCTATGAAATGAATTATAACATTTTCTGCAAAGTGGTGAATAGTTATTTTAAAAGATGCTCCCAGTGCTATAGTTGACAAGAGAAAAGAAAGAATATACAAATCTGAGATTCAAAAAATAAATACTTATTTATTAGAATATTTAATATATTATTGTAATGCACGTTTACCTTGTGATATATATATATATATATATATATATATATATATATATATATATATATATATATATATATATATATATATATATATATATATATATATATATATATATATATATATATATATATATATATATATATATATATACGTGTAATTCAACAAGTAGTGAACCTTGGACGGTGAACTCATGGACGCTGTGAAAGTCTGGGTCTCGACATGGTAACAGGAATTCAGGAAATATATATATATATATATATATATATATATATATATATACATAACCAATCTTAAGTAAGAAAAAGTTTGAAAACGAAACAAAAACAGTTTCGAAATCGCAACTAAAATTTATAACCTATTTAAACTAAAACCAAAAAAGAACTTCATAGTATTTAGAGAGCGCAATTGCAGCTACTTCTAAAACACAGATGAATTGATACAAAAGTATTAGGATCAAGTTAATAGGAAAAACAAAAAATCAAATAAAAATTAAACCAAAAAAAGTATAAAAAATATAAAAAAAGAATCCGACCTGAAGACTTTTTCAAGGGTCACCCTCAGGCAGGGATTCAAAGAAAGGGATTTTTTCTGTGAGGAAATACAGAAATACCCTGAAATTATGCTCAAGAGATATACCATTTTAACAGAAAGGAAATATGAAACAACAAATTAGAAGAAATTAACCACAACAAAGTAAAAATACAATAACAAAAATAACAATAAAAACAAAAAAAACAAATCGATAGTTTAAAGTTTCCTTGACTGTTGATGGTATGTACTGGTCTTTTCGTTTTTAATGTTTAATTTTAGTGCTATTTTTTTTATTGTTATTTTTGTTATTATTCTACTGTATATATATATATATATATATATATATATATATATATATATATATATAAAAACGAAAAGACCAGTACATACCATCAACAGTCAAGGAAACTTTAAACTATCGATTTGTTTTTTTTGTTTTTATTGTTATTTTTGTTATTGTATTTTTACTTTGTTGTGGTTAATTTCTTCTAATTTGTTGTTTCATATTTCCTTTCTGTTAAAATGGTATATCTCTTGAGCATAATTTCAGGGTATTTCTGTATTTCCTCACAGAAAAAATCCCTTTCTTTGAATCCCTGCCTGAGGGTGACCCTTGAAAAAGTCTTCAGGTCGGATTCTTTTTTTATATTTTTTATACTTTTTTTGGTTTAATTTTTATTTGATTTTTTGTTTTTCCTATTAACTTGATCCTAATACTTTTGTATCAATTCATCTGTGTTTTAGAAGTAGCTGCAATTGCGCTCTCTAAATACTATGAAGTTCTTTTTTGGTTTTAGTTTAAATAGGTTATAAATTTTAGTTGCGATTTCGAAACTGTTTTTGTTTCGTTTTCAAACTTTTTCTTACTTAAGATTGGTTATGTATATATATATATATATATATATATATATATATATATATATATATATATATATATATATATATATATATATATATATATATATATATATATATATATATATATATATATATATATATATATATATATATATATATATATATATATATATATATATATATATATATATATATATTTCCTGAATTCCTGTTACCATGTCGAGACCCAGACTTTCACAGCGTCCATGAGTTCACCGTCCAAGGTTCACTACTTGTTGAATTACACGTTACACGGGTACAGAAGAACCATTAACTCTTTGTGTACTGTGAGACTGTCCAAAGATTACATAGGTCCATCAAGAACAAAAGACCGGGGCTACTCATGGTAACGAGCGTCCACACATCCTCAGTGTCATACATGTGGAATCGGCCAAGTTCAAGTGGGAGCAGTTCGATCATTCTTTCTACAGTCCGAACATGTCGCCCTGAGATTTTTATGTCATTTGTTCCCTGAAAAGACATATGCAAGGGAAACGCTTCAAGTCAGACGGTGAACAAAAGGACGCTGTGAAGGACTGGGTCTCGTCAGGGCCACAAGAATTCAGGGAACAAGGAATCCTTCGGCTCGTTAATCAATGGGGTGGTTGTGCTCAGGCGTATGTTGTATACTTTGAATAAAGTCTTCATTTTTATCCATAGTAGTTAAATAAAGTTGTAATTTTTTAATTCAACAGAATTATGAAATTAAAATTGTATTAGTACAATAAACATTTACACACACACATACACACACACACACACACACACACACACACACACACACACACACACACACACACACACACACACACACACACACACACACACACACACACACACACACACACACACACACACACACACACACACACAATTAGCGTTAATTTAGCTTTAATTCCGTTATTAGTTTTCTTGAAAGAAAATAGAAATAAAAATAAGAGTAGCATAAATACTTCTAAAATTTTTATTAAGATCCTAAATTAATATATTTTATGCAGAAACGACTACACTTTTTAGAAGATTTTTAAATGCTTTTAGAAATTTTTTTCTTAACTTGAGGAATAATTAATGAATAGATTCAAAAGATTTTTTTTTCCAACGTAGAAATTGCATATAATCAATAAAATAAAAACAACCGCTTAAATCTTTCCTAACAGTATTACATTTCCATTCAATAAACTAATACAAGTAAATTGTTTTGAAAAATAAATATATTTTATGACACTTTTGTGAAAAGAATTTACTCCTATCCAAAAGTAAAATTTAATACTAAAGTGTATTCCCCATTAATTCAAAGGGAATTTACAGTTTACATTTATCTGCCAAGAAGTTATAGAATCAATATTTGGAAGAAACAATAATCAAACTTTAATCGATTTAGAGCATTTTATTTCGCATTAATTCAAAGAATTTTCTATTTTTTTCATTTCAAAAAGCACCTTTATAAAATTTAAAATAAAGTATCTTTGTGTGACAATTTGCCGCTCATAAAATTTTTAAACTGAATTTTCGAGGTTTAACTATCTCCATTTTCTCATCATGTGTAAAATTAAAAGAAATCATGAAATTTGCGATGAGAGAATTTAATAACTTATGTAAAAGTGCATTAAGTGATTTTTAAAGAAGTATGTTTTTTTTTATAGTAAATATCCTTACAGGAAAATCTTTTCATGTAAAAAAAAAAAAAAAAAAAAAAAAATGTTCCATTAAAATTCTTTCAAATTTTGCAAGTTTTATCATTATTGAATATGCAGGGTGTTTTAAAAAAGGTTGTAAAGCGTTTTAACGTTTTACCTGTTAGGAATAAGTAGTCACCATAAAATGCAAAATATGGAAATTCAATGTATGTTACTTAGACTTTCATAAATAAGCATAAGATAGTTAATTTTAAAGATAAAAGTAAGCCATTACTCATTGTTAAAAACTCATTAACTCATTGTTAAAAAAGGAAGCATTTTCTAACTGACTAGTGTTATCATCGAACGCTTTATAAAATTTAAAATGTCTTTATTAAATTTATTAATTTTTTTCAGCAAATTTAACAACGTATTTAAAATTAAAAATTCTTTCTTAACTTTATTTTAACACCTTTGAAATTTATAATGCCTACTTCTGTTCAACAGATTAAAAGTTAAAACACACTTTAAACATTTTGTAACATCCTGAATTGATAACATCTTAGCAAGATTGAGAAATCATAGAATTCAATGGTACACGCGACAGAGGTAGCAGTTGTAATTGCTACTATGCGAAGCCAAGAATTCTCAACATGATAAATTCGAATCTCACTTCTTTTCTTTTTTTCCATGCACTGAATGAGAAAGAAAAACCTCACTCCCTTTTGTCGAGTTGAATCATAGGAATCTGCATCGATGAATGGCCCTTCTTCATCGTCGTCTCCGGAGAGACGAGATGTTGCATTTTTTTTTTTTTTTTTTTGGTTTGTTCCTCGTATCTCGGAAACCTCAGAGAATGGAAATTCCATCTCCAAAAAACGGTTCTTCGTAGGAAAAACGAAAAAGCACCGATATTTCAGTTTTTTTCAATTCCTGGGATCAGATATCTCGTTGGAGAATTTAATATTTACTGTGGGAAAGGCCAATACGCAAAGTCAAGAGAAAGTTTTCTATTCAAATGCATTCGATTTTTTGACTTTTTTGTGTAAAAACATGTTGTGGAGATTTTGTTTGGGAAATAAATAAAGGCAATATATGGAATATTAACTTGGTGACAGTGTATTTTAAGAGACGGTTAGAAAAACTCAATTCAATATTTATTAAATTAGAATAACATAGTATTGTATATCAAATCCATGAAATGTATTTAAATACTATGTATTTATTGCTAAACTTTGAATGCAGATAAAAACATTGAGAAAAACTTTCCAGGACTTTTACTAATTTATTTTCCTTATTTAAACAATTAAATGAAGGTAAAAAACTAAAAAAATACAAAAAAAATCAATTAGAGCATTTGACAATGTAAATTGCTTTCGCAAAAATAAGAAATTGTATTTTTCAGAAACAAAAACCACAAAAGCCATTAGAAGTAATTACAAGCGATTTATTTAATTGAAAATTGAATTATTAGAGAAAAATTAGAGAATTGTTAATGGAGAGAAAAATATGGGATTAAATAGATCTGAAATAGGAAAAATGGTGGGCAAAGGATTTAGGATTAATATTTAAAACAGTAGAAATCATTTAATTACTTATTATACTTAATTATTTAGTTTGACTGAGTTTAATATGTACATTCGAAATACTGATTTTTATTGAATATTTAAATTGAATGCAAACTTTAATGAAGTGACTATTTTTACATTTTTAAAATGCAATTCTGGCATTTTTCAGTCTAAATCTTAGGATCCAGTTTTGATAATGTAAATACGTATCAACATCCATTTCAATTTTCTGCATTCATTAATGGTTTCCAATATACTGGTAAGAAAATTTAGGATATATATTTAAGAAAATTTAAGATAAGTAAAATATTACAACTAGAACTTCATTAGCTGCATTAAGTATTAAAGATTTCAAGACTTAGAGTTTCAAACTATATTAACGTGACTATATGACCTTCCCCTTGAATTTGCAGTGGGAAAAAATCCTGATGCACTTAATTTGTCATAAATGTGACATAAACGGAATGCCACATTTATTATTAATTATAAAATACAAAATTTATTGGAACACGAGTTCGCAGAAAAAACATATTTCATAGAAGATTATTATACCAAGAACACCTATTACGTTTTAGAATATAGCTTAGTGGAGCAACATTTATCTGCATGATGACATTGGCAAAATTATCATTCTATCTTTAAAATATAAATTTTGAGCTTCGGAAAAATTGGAAATATTTCGTGTTTGAAATTCCAGTTTGAATTTGATATTCATTTTAATAATCATATTTTAACTAAAGTTACAATATTGTAACGAATTTGGATCATGAATGCAGAATAAACAACAATTCGAAATAAATATATTTCCTTAAAAAGTCTATCTGTATTTCGGGTTTTTGCTTTTTTTTCCAGCTTTTCAAAGATAGAAAAAAGATTTTATGGCATTTAGAAGTTAGTTAATATCAATATTTTTTTTTCATTGTTTACAAGAGCAAAATTTATATATTTTTATTAAAAATTATTTATGAAAATATTTATTTATATTCAAGTATTCAAGTATTTATATTCAAGATTCAAGTATTAAAGTATGACACTTACTATATTTCAAGGGCTCAATTTTCAGCTTATAATTTGTACTTTATCAATTAGATATTCTGATATAAATATTAATAGAAGTACTTATGAATTTAAAAAAAACACAAAGCAAACAATGTAAACAAATTCTTATATATATATATATATATATATATATATATATATATATATATATATATATGGATTCTAATATAATTCTCAATATTGGTTTAGGTGGCAGCAAAATAATAAATATTAGCGGATTTGAACAATGTAATGAGCGAGTTTAGTTTCAAAGCTGTACATTTATGTTCAGGAATTAAAAAAAATTGTATACAAGGAACATTTAAGTGTAATTTTGATAAAACAATCATTTTAAAATTTCAAATATCCTGACACTTCAAAATACAATTCCCATCAGAATTATAGATACAGGATAATCAGTTTTTTCCTCCTCAGATCTTTTTTTTTATTTGTGTGTTAGATTTTGTTCTTGCAATAATTCACTTTAAATATTCTGATTTTTGTTCGTGCAATAATTTACTTGAAATATTCTAATTTTTGTTCTTGCAATAATTCACTTGAAATATTCTGATAATATTCTTACTAATGTAATAATTCAAAAATGAAATAAGTTAAAATACTGGTAACAGTATATTAATTAGAAATTATTCATAATTATTCAGAATATTAATTAGAAATATTCATATATATATATCATTATCAGAACATTTCCAGTGAATTATTGCAAGAACGAAATTTGGCACACAAATAAAAATTGGGTGATAAAAAAATAGATCTGATGAGTAAAAAATTGATTATCCTGTTTCTATAATTCTGATGGGAATTGTATTTTGAAGTATCAGGATATTTGAAATTTTAAAATGCCTGTTTTATCAAAATTACATTTAAATGTTCCTTGCATATATTTTTTTATTCCTGAACATAAATGTACAACTTTGAAACTAAATTCGCATATTATATTGTTGAAATTCGCTAATATTTATTAATTTGCTGCCACCTAAACCAATATTGAAGGATATTACTTTCTGAAACTAACCTTTATGTGGCTTCAAAATTCAGTGTTATTGTATCTAGACTAAATAAAGTTACAATTAGAAAGCCTCAATTTTTAAATAGATATGAGGCGTAGATAATTTTAAGTAATATATTGAATGTACATATTGTTTTTTTAATTTTACCATTATCTCATTTCGATAGCATTATTGAAATAGTGCAGCAATAGAGCGCTTTATTTCTCTGTTATTTTCAATTTCGGCTTTGAGATTGGCTTATTAATCTTTTGAAGCTGGATTCCAAAGAATAATCATCGTGGAAATGGGCTTAGTGCACTTTAAATTCGTCTATGTCAAATACCATTCCTTTGATATGATGCGAAATTTTGAAAAGGGTGAGTACCAAATCTGATGTTTTTCCTCATCATTTGACAATTACTCAAATTTATGAGGTCCTTCCCAGAAAAGTTTTCTTTTTATTTCGAAACGGGATTTTTTTATAGTTCAACTAAAGTAATTTTTTAACTACTTAGAAGTGGCTTCTCCCGTTTAAGTTTGTTTTCTCATCGTCTTAACGTGAACATAACGCAGATTTAAAGATGAGATACTATGTGGTAGTGACAACTCATAAAAATTTATAATTCTTTTAAAAATATTAATGAATAATTTAATATAATCCTAAGTTTACTTTTATAATTAATAAAATTGACATTAACTATTTTTATAAATACAATTTTATTAATATACAAAAAAAATTTTAAAAATTTATTTTCAATTTTTTGACAATTATTTTACAGTTTATTATTATATATATTCTGAAATAATGAATGATTGAATTAACTTAAGCTTGGAATCAAAATTTGAATTAATTAATTGGTTAATTAATGGAGATAATTCAGAAACTTTTATAAAAACACATTACCGTTTTGCATGAGTGTACAAAACTTTAAAACTTTGTTACATTAAGAACTGAACAAAAATAATAATAATAATAATAATATTCCATCTTTACATATATGAAAAAACGTTTTTTTAAAGAGTTTAAAGACGGATGAACACGCAATACTCAAAAGCTATCTATTTCTTAATGAGAAAAGCTATAGTACTCCCTTCCGGAATTGATTTATACTATAATGAGTCCAGTTTTATGTCCAATTAACGTTTGCCATTTATTTGAAAGGTATCAGTGACGGCTGTTGGAGTGTCTATCGTAGTGAGACGGCTTGAACCTGATTGTTGTCTTCTGTGCAACAGTTTCCCGAATTATGCAGTGGTTATTGCACAATGAAGGAAACAATAAAACCTGATAGAGAAAATTAATTTACTTTGGGATTTTTTTATGCTTCTTTTATTTTCTACGATAAAAAAAATTAAATTAATTTAAATTTGCTACATACAGAGTATACAAATCAAGGCTCTTGCAGATCAGTACATTTCAAATCACCCTTATGCCCGATAATTTTTTTTTAAAATTATTTATTTTTCTAGATAATTTTCTTTCTTCTCTTTTGTCTAGATAATTTAAATAACGCATTTAATTAACAATTTGGTCATTATAATATCAGATTTTTTAAAATTAATAACTTGGGCAAATGAAACACTTTACAATTTTATTAGCATATTAAATTGTAAAATTTATTTTTTGAATATTTACTGCTTTTGATCACTTAATGTGTAATTCATAATTAGAATATTAAATAGAAATGCTGAAATATTTTTTTCATTTTCAATACTAGATAGCAGAACAAAAAGTGAGGCAAAGTTAATTGTAATTATTTAATTTACTGATAATTGTTTTAAAATATTAAAATTTTTTTTATTCAAGAAAGTAATACAATACAATAATTAGAAATCTAAAAGCCTTCTCGCTTTAGGAAGTGTGGAAAACTCGGCTACAATATTCAATCTTGACAAATATAAAATAATTGAAATCAAATAAAAGGGAGTAGAAGCTGATAATATTCTTTGTTAAAAATTCTGTTTTTTCTAAACACAATTACTTGACACATTGCTGATGGACTAGAGTTTTAAAATAATATCAACAATACCGTACTTTTCCCATCAAGGTATAAGTACAAAGGAAAAATAATTACTCATTCGTTAATTTATTTAAGTTAAACTACCAAGCGCTGTCAAAATAATTTGTACTTGCTTATACAACCATCTGCAATTATAGCTATTTTTCTGTTAATTTCATTAAATAAAGTAAACCATTACCAAATCATTATCAAAGTGCATTCAAAAGAATGAAAGCAGTGAGTATACTTTTGAACTTTTTGAACACTGATAACATGAATAAACTACAAGATCAAGGAATATTTTAAAAGTACTGCAACCAAAAAGTCCAATCAAAGAGGTACATAAGATTTCAATGATTTGCCCCAACAATCTTCTAATAAATAAATGGAATGGAAACGAATACAGACTGTTTTGTCTCTGTTGATATTGGATTCTATTTTAGATTAATGGATTGTTCCTATTTAATCAGCTAGTGAGTAATCGGAAGTAATCTCTAGAACGAGACAAATTGCATTTATCTTTTTTTCCCTCTCTTCTTCACTTCAAAATTAATGTTCTTTTTAGTTTCATTGATGCCTTTGTTGCTCATTATGAACACAGAGAATAGCATTCTGTAGGAAAGGCTAGAGTGGTTGATAAGTATTATTTGAGAACGTGACCTCTAAAATCTCTCGTGATGTCTATAGTTCTCAAGGCTAGGAAAGGGAATTAAAGAGCAGTAACTTTATAAAAGGGGTGTACAAATGAAAAGGTACGAAACGACACCGTGGAAATAAATGAAGACTTTATTGAAAGTATACACGATAGGTCTGAGCACAACGATCCCATTGATTAACGAGCCGAAGGATTCCTTGTTCCAAGAATTAATGTGGCCGTGACGAGACCCAGTCCTTCACAGCCTCTTTGCGTTCGCCGTCCGAGTTGAAGCGCTTCCATTTCGGATATGCTTTCAGGGGACCGAACACATGAAAACTGCAGGGCGATATGTCCGGGCTGTAGAGTGGATGGTCGAGCTGTTCCCACTTGAACTTGACCAGTTCTGCGTGTGTGACCTTGGAGACGTGTGGATACGCGTTATCACGGAACAGAACCACACCCTCTGAAAGTAGCCCCGGTCTTTTGTTTTTGATGGACCTGCGTAGTCTTCGGCGTGTCTCACAGTACACATCGGAGTTATTGATTCTTATGTGCTCGAGGAATTCAACCTTGGACCTTGGACGGTGAACTCATGGACGCTGTCTCGTCACGGCCACTGGAATTCGGGGAACAAGGAATCCTTCCCTGAATTCCTTCCCTTCGGCTCGTTTATCAATGGGATCGTTGTGCTCAATCCTATCGTGTATACTTTCAATGAAGTTTTCATTTATACATACAGTGTTATTTCGTATCTTTTCATTTGTACACCCCTTGCATATTTCTTAACAAAATTTCTACCTATATAAGAAGTCGTGAAATAATTTTTTATTTGTAATGAGGGATTCGAAATTGTTGTTACTTTACTGGTTAAAATGTTTTATCACCGATATAATAATGCATCTTTTTTTAAAATTACAGCCAATTACTCCGTTAACACAGAACTAAGCTGTATACAACTGGACTTATTGAGACTGACTGTTGTGTTCATTCACTATCCAGCTTTCGCAAAAGAGAACAACTGGCAACTAAATTGTGAATAATCTTCAAATTGTTTTTAAAAAGCTAGAAATCTTGTCCATCATTTTTTCAATGTTTTTTAAATTTTCAGAGTAGTGTAATATTTTGCAGTAATTATCACTATTCGTAATAACTTTTTCTTTAATAATAGTAATGCATCTGCTGGACTCATTTGCAACTCTTCAAAATATGATCAAGCATTCGCCATTAAATCTGAATGAGATAGCATGAATGTCCAAAAGACGTAAAGAGAAGGGAAAAATAAATTATCTCTTAACTGGTCTGAATTCTGAAAAGAACAATTTAAAGAAAAAAAGAATAAAAAAATTATGGTGTCATGATGTTTGAAATTTTCATCCCATATCAATTCTGCTCAAATGAAACCTTGCAAGATAAAATATTGTAATTTGGGTTGTCTGGACATGTATGAAATTATGAATTAATGATAAATAAAAAGTAAAATTCTAAATGTAGATTATTAAAACCCTAAAAAAAGGGTTAAGCTATTTTGAAATCGAATGAATTAGATCGCATATCTGAAGCGATCATGAATATAATAAATAAATTTTCTATGTGATGAATAATGTTTTCTATACTATGAATACATTTTCTATAGGATGAATACATTTTCTATAGGATGAATACATTTTTCTTCATTTGAATGAAGGTTCCGAGATATGTTTCAACATGGAATTCATTGTTTAAGTTAATTTATTTTTTTAAATTGTTTCAAAATGTCAACATTTTGCATTTTTTAATTAATATGAGAAAATTTTAATTTTTAATGAATTTTTTCTGAATAAAAAAAATTAATAATTTGTATATTATTGTTCTTAATTAATTTTAACTTATTATTCCGGCCGTTAGAATTTATTAAATAGTACAAGATTTTTGGTAAAAGACATGACATTTTGATAAAAATTATAAAACTTACTGTCATTTTTTAATCCTAAATTCAATGATTCATTGTCATGTTATTTTTTATTGTATTAGAAATTATACCTTTTCACGAAATTTAATTTAATTTACCTGTATTCGATTTATTTATTTATTAAACGAAAATATAGATTTGCTTAAAAATTTTTTTCTTTAATTTCAGATTCAACACATTTTGGAAGAAAAATTATCGATCATTTTTAGTCAATCTCACAAATTTACCAGTAAAACATGAGTTGACATGGTTTTTAAATGATTTTCGTAACAACTGACACTCGCAATCGCTTTCGCAGGTATAGCAAAAACGATAAAATGCAAATATACAAAAAATTATCTTTTAATCTTTCAAAAATTTAATATTTAATATTTTTTTTAATTCTTGGCTTCAAAAGCAATAATTGCTTGATCTATCAATTGTCTAGTAAATATTTTTCTAAAGAAATGTTAGTCAAGCCTACAAGTCATAGTTGAAAAATAAGCTGTTTTTAAAATGGTAAGTATAAAATAGGACTGTATATTAATTTATTTCTTATCAGATTGATGTGCAAGTTTACAGAATTTTGTTTGTTCATCATAAATCATCTCTCATTAAATATGTAACTATTCTAATGGCGAAACTGGAAGACAGTGCCGCTGACATTATTCGAAAATATTTTTCAATGATGTCTGTGTACCTTTGACATTTGGTACTAAATAGAATTTTTGATTTTCCTCATTAATCATCTTCAAAAATAATTTAAATGACTGTCATAGTTTGCTAACTGTGACTTTATAAAAACTGTCAGCTTCTTTTTGGACACCATCTATGTTGGCTGGAAAGAATTAAAATTATGTATGAAGTTGGAAGAGTGTCCTTCAAATGAATGTAGAAGAAATATATTAAGAAGTAAAATGCTAAAAATATAGAAAGAAAAACTACACAATTTAGTAAATGAAAGGAAAAATTTAGTAAATGAAAGGAAAAGTACAAATAATGATGAGAATGTGATGAATGATAAGGATAGGAATGAAAGAAAAAAGAAAGGAATAAATTCCCACAGTATTTCTTTGAAATATCAAATGTGGGCATTATTTAATTTCTTTCTGTTTTTTTATAATTTCTCCTTAAAAAATAAAAATGTTAAAAATATTTTGAGAATTTTTTGAGAAAATATTTTAAGTTATTTAAATTTATTTAACAATTTATTTCTCAACATATATAGGAAGAAAAAATAAACAACTGAATAAATTAAATGAAAAGGATAAATAGTTGTATACATGTTCATGATATTCCTTTCGAAAAACTAGATGTGGACATTATTTAATTTATTCCTATATTTTTATAGTTTTTTTATTGAAAAATAAAAATTAAAAATATTAAAAATGTAAAAATATATGTTGTGATATAAATTGCTAAAATTCTTAGTAAAAATAAATAAATAATATATGAAAGGAAAAGGATAAATAGCTGATCCATGATATTTCTAACGAAATATCAAATATGGACATTATTTAACTTCCTACTGTGTTTATGTAATTTTTCATTGAAAAATAAAAATGTTAAAAAGTATAAAATAACTATGTTGAGAAGTGAATTATTAAAATTTTAGAAAGAAAAGAAAATACGCAACTGAATAAATGAAATGTAAAGGATAAATAATTGGACTCATGTCCATGATATTCCTTTCGAAATACTAGATGTGGGCATTATTTAATTTATTCCTATACTTTTATAGTTATTTTTATTGAAAAAAAAATAAAATAAAAATGTTAGAAAGGTAAAAATATAAGTTGTGATATGATTTGTTAAAAATCTTGAAAAAAATAAATAAATATATTATATATGAAAGGAAAAGGATAAATAGTTGATCCGTGATATTTCTAACGATCCTACTGTGTTTATGTAATTTTTCATTAAAAAATAAAAAATTTAAAAAGTATAAAATAACTGTGTTGAGAAATAAATTATTAAAAATCTAGAAAGAAAAAAAATTACACAACAGAATAAATGAGATGAAAAGGATAAATAGGTGAGAACATATACATATGTTGCTTTCAAAATACTAGATATAGTCATTATTTTATTTTCTTCTGTGTTTTTATAATTTTTCATTGAAAAATAAAAAATAAAAATGTTAAAAATATAAAAGAAATATGTTGAGAAGTAAATCGCTAAGAATATAGAAAGAAAAAAAAAATACAATAGAATAAATGAAAGGAAGAGGGTAAATAGCTGTCACATTTATCTGATATTCCTTAAGAAATGCTAAATTTGGGCATTATTTAATTTCCTACAGTGATTTTATAGTTTTTCATTGAAAAAAAAATATATATTTTTCTCGTAAATTCTTTTTTCAAAAATTGGTAAATTTATTATTTGGTCTAAGTCTGTAAAGAAGTATTAGTTCGGAAAGTTCAATTTATATTAAGTTTATTAAAAGAGTTTTTAGAAAATAATTGCAGGGTACTGTACTGATGCTTACATATAACAAACAGACTATTAATTTATTGCTACCCAAATATAATCAAGCTGTGAAGAATTTTCACTAAATTTTCTTTATTTTTCAAATGTAAAAGTACATCGTAGAGGAACGAGACTTTATAACTTCATTATCAGGTAAATGAAAATAACAGACGAATTTCAGGAACAGGTAATTAATTATTTTATTAAATTCCACATTTCACGGCAAAAAAAATGAGAACCTGAAAATATTCAATACCCATTTGCATACAATCTAATAATGACTCCCAAGACGGATCACGAGAAATATACCTTGATATTACATCTGTTGTATCAAAAGAGATGGTAGTGTGGAGGATTTGGCGATGAGCGAGGATAGAATTTTGACCACAATACAAAAGCAATGGCTCGTGTAGCGTAGCTGTTTAACTGACTTATAAGCTTTCACCACAGACTCTACCTCCAGTGAGTCGGAGGTGAGACGAACGATATGGCTTTTGATTGGTGATGTATTAGCTGTTGATTCTAATGCGCCTGTACCCATTTGAGTAGTGCCAAGCGTTATGGTGAGCGTGGGTGGGTGAGTGGTTGCTGCGTCAAGTGAGTCTGACGACTTTAGGTTGCTGCGGCCTTTTTGTGTTGCTGCGTCAAGTGAATCTGACGATTTTGGGTTGCTGCGTCATTGTGGCGGATTTGGCGATGAGCGAGAATAGAACCTGGGACCTTATGGTTCGCAGCCCAGTAACATGACCACAATACAAAAGCAATTGCTCGTGTAGCTTAGCTGTTAACTGGCTTATAAGCTTTCACCACAGTAGTAGAGTAAATATAACTGCAACAACATATTTATTGAACAATAAGTAGCTGCTTAAACAAGTTAAATATAGTTTTACGATTCCTTTCATCACTTGAATAGGATTTGAAAAATTAAAATTTAAATATAGATATTCTACTGAATAATTTTTAGAAAAGTACATGAAAAATAAACATTTTGAAGCTTTTTACTACGCTGTAGATGTAAATACAATTCATGTCAATACAAATAACAAAGATATTACAAAAGCATTCCTATCATAAAGAAGGAATCAATACGGCTTTGAGCTGAATGCACGAACAAGGATTTGAAGTAAATGCTTTTCCTTCCATCTTTTTCAAAGGGAAAAAATGCAACGATTGGAAAAAAAGTATCTCTGAGATTTTGCCTACATCCTTCAAAATGTTCTGTTTGCAAAAAGAAAAGGCCAAAACTAGAAAAGACATTTGCTTTTGGGTTTGAGAAAATTCTGCTTCTAAAATGTCTATACCTCTAAATCGACGTTTCCACTGAGAATTTAGAACACTTAAACTCTCAAATATTTGGGTTTTATGAACCCTTACAGAAAATATTGTCTCTTTTTTATATACAAAAGATGAATACCGAATCAAAAAATATATTATATAAACTGATATTTACTTTTAAATAATTACCAAAGTGAATTTTTCATATTTATGGAATTCTAAATAGCAAAGGAAATGAAAATAACTAGTACATCGTAGTATATTTAATTTGATGCTCGCAGCAATTAATTGTAATTATTAGGAATTTAATTAGCAATTCAAAATTTTCTCTATAGCTAAGAAACTTTTCAAGATATCTGGAATAGGTTCTAACAGCGCATTAAATTCTCATATAATTTATTTATTACACAAAATTTTATTTTGAAACAACAGACGATTTCTGGTTATTTCATAATATGATGTCTTTTAATTTAATTTGTTTTTAAAATTTAGATTAGATAGTTTTATTTTTTGTATAACTTCTGAAAATTTTTAGTACGTATACATGGTTATGTTATAACACTTTATGCATAATGTATGACATAAATACCATGTTCTACAAATTATTAATGTATATCTTACTCCCATGGAAAGCGATAGTTAATGAATCGGTTCTTCTTTCTCTAACTATCCAACATAGGGAATTTGGAAATCTTGCTTATAAATACTTTTACCGTTACTGATATACTGTTACAATTATCAGCGTTGAGATCCTTTGTGTCTCGGTCGTTTTTAAAAATATCTAATGAAATAAATATTTTCTCTGACTTTTTTTCTCTTTTTTTTTTTTTTTTTGCTCTAAGTGTTGATGAAACAATATTTCCTTTACTTAAAAAAAAAAAAAAGATAATTTCTTTCAAGTTTCTAAAATTTTATATTCTAATAAAATATCATTTATTTATTTTTAACTGTATATAATTAATTCAAAAAAGAGTCAGATAATATTAAAAAAATATTTTACTATTGCCATTCTTCATCATGGTATTTAATATTTTTGTTTAACCTTTTGTTTTCTTTCTTTCTTCAAAATTCTTAGTTTATACTTGAAAGGTTTAATTGAAAAAATAAGTGGAAAATGTAGTTCGTAGCAGAACGAGTGTTATTTCTTCTAATATCTCGCATATTTTTACAGACTTCGATGTACTGATTGCAGTTTTGTAAAAGATATAAAATCAAGCGTGCATTTTGGAAAAGTAATTTGTGTGGTTCAACTGTATCCTTATTTTGACACCTATCTACAAGTATGGTTTGCAAATCGTATTATAAAAGTGTATGAAAGTAATTTAATTTTTGCAAGTTAATTTAAGGGAAATAATTTAATTTTCCCGAAAGCATGCATTTTGGAAAAATAATTCGTATCACTCAATTAATGACCGCCCTTTTGACATTTATCTACAGGTATGGTTTACAGATCATACAATACAATTCTAGCTCTTTGCATTTATGAGTTAGAATGTTCCCACTGGAGGGGAAGGGGCACTTCAGAAATGTGAATGCGAGGGTTCCGGTATTGAGGTTGATTCTCATCATCCTAGTGGGTACAGAAAGGGTCAAGATCGGCTACTATTGATGACAGAACGTGCTTCCCAACGGAAGTGTTGTACCGTTGCCGGTTATGCCACTTAGGACTCAATCATTAATCCCGCCAGAGTTGCTGTCGCGGTGATCCGGTCATTGAAATTTAATCCGCATGCCTTAATTGCGTGGTGAGGAGTAGCTAGTGGGGTTATGAGACAAAATATTTACAGTCACATAAATAGACAGCGTCACGACCCCCCTGTGGCCATTTCGATCTACAATAATTTTTAAAAAGGAAAATTAGCTTCTTCATATTCTCTATCCAATGTATAGAAACATGGCCGATTGAGTATAGAAACGGCAAATGGAACGGTCGATTTAAAACGGATATAATACTATTACTCTTGTGCATTTGATGTTTTTATATGTTTAGTCCATGTATTAGTAAAATATTCTCAGTTTCTAATAAAATAACTTAACGGTATAAAAGACATTATTTGTAACACACAAGAAACTAATTGTGTACCTGAAAAGCATGCTACATATCTTATTAAAAATTAGATACAAATATAAAATTCTAGCAATATAAAATCATATATAATGTCCATATTGCTTGGGTCGTATTTTCCTGTATTCGCTGACGAATATATAGATATACTTTCTTTGAATGGATTTTGTCAGATTTGCCAATAACTCTTACTTTAGTGTTAAAATCATTTACAAAATTTTATTTGTATAGCTATTTTAATTATCGTTTTTGCAGATAGACAAACGTAATTGTAAATTGGCTTTTAATAATGTCAGATTTTAAACGATTTTTTTTGATGATAATGTATTCAATTTTAATCTCAAAGAATTGATCTTTTTACATCAATTTTTTTCATTGAATGCATAACCTTTAAATTATTTTCAGAAAATGGATATTTGTTGAATTGATATATATCTCGACATTGTCAGATAATAAATATTTCATATAGTTCCGTAAGGCATCAAAAGAGATTTCAGACATTTTAATATTTAAGAGAAGCTTATTTTATTTCCACATTCCAGTCTCCAGACGTGTTTCGCAATAGATAAGTCAATACATGTATTTAAACAGAACATTTTCCATTTCATTCCCTCGGCTCGATGGACTGATTTTTGTAAAGTTCTAAATAAGTAAAAAAAAATCAAAGGTACCGGCATCTTTTGTCATTTTTTAGGAAGAATCTTTTCCGAGATCCGATTTTCAATCTCCATATTTTTTCCGAGCATTCTAGACAAACCGAAAAATAGCTCTTTTCATCTCTCGAGGGATAATAGAGAAAAGAACATCAGTCGAGGCCTATCCCTAGGCTGCAACTGGACAAATGCTTTTTCACCGGGTTGGCTCTAAAGTATAAAGAGTCCTCAAAAAAATTTCGTCTTAAGCCTTTCCTTGCGTTATATTTGTAGTTGTTCAGAAAAAAAAAATATTAACTCACGGATTCTTCATTTCGTTGGCTTTAATTTAACTATTTCTAATTCAGATACAAGATGAAATTTTAAATTCAACAATGCAAGAAAACTGTAATTTTTGTTAAAATACTTATGGGGCAATGTATACTAATGAAACATAACAATTTCCATCAAGTAATTAGTGTACTGTTTATAACCGATTTGATGTAATTTTTTTAAAATAAAAGATAAATTTATATGATTCAGCATTATTATATATCGGCAAGGATAAATATTTTTACAAAAAGAATAAACAATACAATGATTTGCAACAAAAGGATTTTCTTTAAATAAAATTCTAAGAATTCTTTCTCTTTGGCAACTTTCTGATAATTAAGGAGAACAAGTTAGAACCTTTCTCTTATGGCGATGGATTAAGGGGGCGCTGGACTCTATTAGACATTTTTAAAAATTATTTACTTTGGATTATGAAAATTTTATGTATATTTATTAAAATACTAGCCGCCTTTGGCGACCAGCCGGTTCTCCAATCTTAATGTTCGTTTAAATTTTAATAATTAAATAGGTTGAACCGGAGTTTAAACCCCTTCTCACGCAATTCCCACTTTAATAGATTCTTCAGCAAAATGTTTTAAAACTTCAAATTTTGATAGTCATATAATTCACTCATAATATTATGAAGGCCTTCAGTCATAACGTAATATGTATCTCTCTAATTTTCTCTTACCCCTCGTAGAATTTATGCTTTAAATTAAAGTGTAAATGATTAATCTGCAATTAATATAATAATATTTTTTACTGAAACAAAGCATTTTTTTAATAATATGTTTACTGATAACAGAGTCACTGAGCGTTTAAACTTTATGGGCACTAAAGAATATCTTTCTTAATTTATGTAATATCTCAAGAATTTGTCAACAAAATTTTCTCAGATTCATCATGAACAGATCGATTCATTAACAATGTTTAATTTGAAATGCATCAAACAATAAGAAGAAAAAAAATGAATCGTTTAAAATAATCGGTCGAAAACAGGTTTAAAAAAACTACTGAAAAAACGATGCACTTAAAAACTATAAGCATATACAAAAAAATATATAACTAACATAAATACAATTTAATTACAAAAGCATGCAACTAACCTAAAAATAATTTAAATCATCCGTTGGTTGTCATGTCAACAATCAGAACACAAAGCGCATGCGTGAATTTTCTTCGCCAATTACGGTAACGCAAATGCGTGAATTTATCTAGGACAGCTGGGGTAACGCTATGCAGATTATACATTTTTAATTTCCTTTATTCTGTGTTATTTTAATTCAAAAGTACTTCAGAATGAATCTGAAACATGGATTAATTAACAATGTTTAATTTTAAATGCATCAAACATTAAAAAAATGCACAGAATCGTTTGAAATAATCCGCCGAAAAATGTTAACCCTAGCCTCATTACTGTTGGGAGAAAAAAAAAAACTGAAGCCTTACTCATTTGGCGGTGGGGAAAATGGAAGATTTTTTTGACGGAAAAGTTGGCGGTGGGGAAAATGGAAGATTTTTTTGGCGGGAAAGTTAGTTTTTTTATTAATAATTAAAATTCTAATTAAAATTTCAAAAAAAGGGACCTCAGATGCACATTCCCGACCTCTAAGGTATACATGTACCAAATTTCGTAGCTGTATGTCAAATGACCTGGCCTGTAAAGCGCCAACACACACACACACACATTGAGCTTTATTATAAGTATAGATAAATACATCAAATTTCTTTAACATATTTTTTAAATGAAATATATTATTTTTTTAAAAAAAATTAAAAGATACAGGTTTTTTTTTTAAAAATTTCAAAATACTCCAGGCGACTTATTTTCTAATTTCTTTCTATTATTATTTCCTTATTATCCAATATAAATTTATTTGGAACAAAATTTTGAATAATTTTATAATTCCAATTAAATGCTAATTTTTAATGAAATAGAATATATGGAACATTTCAATGATAGTTAAGACTAATTACAATATCATTTTGAGAAAAGTCATTAAAATGTACATTTTTTCAAGGCCATATATTCGTTTTATTAAATAATACATTTTATGACTCTATTTTAGTTGAATATAAACTGATAATTTGGTGATGAAACGATAAATAATAAAATTTCCCGTTTTCGTCCAATTGTCCTTATTTCGAACTCTACTCTCCCATTAGGTGTCCTATTCCGAAACAGGGCAGTTGCAGAATTAAAAGTTCGATAAATAAATTAAATGTTTACAAACAAATAACGCCGTTATTTATATACAATGCCAGTTTCCTACCCGTTTATAAACTGTTAAGTTATGATAATCACCGATACTGTAGTAATAACATTATTCGGGTAAGCCGAAAGGCTACAGATATTCTTAGAAGTTTAGACATGTTATAAATAAGAAAGTGTTATAATTTTCGATTCTTAAAACTTTTATAATGCTTAAAAATTATATTGTTCTGAGTTTTAACTTACAGGTTAAAACTCTTTTATAAAATTTTGTTGGGTAAATTTATGCCTTTAACTGGGATAATTATGCCTTTAACTGAGATAATTTAAGTAAAAAGGCAGCTTTCCTGGATTTCAGCCATAAGTTATCGGCTCGAAAAGTGGTTGCTTCAATTTATTGGACTGCATTTCTATTTCTCTCCGATCAGCCCCCACAGAGCTGATCGTAAAGTGGTCTTTCTTACGATGACACTATTCGTGTGGGAAGCAAAATTACAGGTTTGTAACAGTATTTTTGAAAGAGACATGTTTTTGAAAGATATATATAAATTAATTTATACAGGTCACTAGCTGAAAGCCAGAATTCTGTAGTAATCGTTTGTTTTCATGTTTCGTTGCAAGTACAAAATAAATGTCAAATTAAAGATGATAAAATTTCAAACAATGCAGTTGTTATGCAAAAAAGAAACACTTTCTGTTAATTGAGAAAGAATTCATGACTAACAACACTTTATTTTGCAAGTATTAAAGTAAAATAATTTTTGTAATCATTATAACATTAATATATCTTTAAATATCCGGTATACATTTTTTTTGTTATAAAATAAGATTTTCACAAACTTTTAACGATAGCCGTGTATGAAATAATCTCGACACCAAGCGGTGACTCAAAATTTACATTCATAGATATCAAAATTCTTATACACATGGTAAATCCCTTAAGGTAACCGAACACGATCAGAGCACGTTTTTAGAAAAACAATGTGTAAGCAAACTTCAACCATATTCCTGTGTTTAAGACTATTAAAGATTAGGAATAGAATGTCAATATTTGAAATAAACATTAATAATTTTTGAAAATTGGTATTTAATAACATACATTTAAGCAAATTCTTACAAAACTTCAAATTGGAAGTTTTCAACCAAAAACTATTACTCTAATCCAAACAATACTTATATCAAAATAAACTACATAGTTTTCTCTAGGGAATGAACTACAAGCATATGGTTATAATGATAAGTAAAAATGTTGTAGATTTATCAAGAAATTTTTGTAAATTTTACGATATTATTATTCAAACAATAGGCTGTAAATTAAAAAAAAAACATTCACTGAATCTGAATTCTTTTAGTTCTTTCCCTAGAAAATAGTATAAATACAAAGTCCACAAAATTTTATAGTAATATGATAATTATATTTTAAGTTATTTAATTTGAAGTGATCAAAAAATAAGTATAAATCAATTTAAAGTATACAGTAACCTTTTTTAATAATAAATTATGTATGTACAAACTTAAAATTCACCACATTTACAAGTTATGCCTTCTTCCTACTCCGAGTTTAATAATTTTTCCTTTTTAATCATTTTATTTTTTTCTGGCAATTTTTGCATTTGGCAGTGAATGCCTCCTAAATACATTTATTCTCTCTTTGTCGAGCTCAGTAAATGCTTTAACTGCATTTGCGCTAAGATACACACTTCAATAATCTTAAAAATATTCAGTAATCCTATAAAACCTTCTTTAAAATGTATTGTAGACATAAATATCCTTAATCTGAGCTCAACAAAGGCATCTTTAGGTACACATTTCCACAAAAACACCGTTGAAACTCTCATTGGCATTTTCCGTGCAAACAATTTTCCGTATTTAAAATTAAATTTGTGTTTTTACAAATTTTAAACATGTTTTCAGCCCTTTAAATCGGTATTTCCAGTTATTTAAATGCCCACTTCAACGTTTACCGATCATTACGAAAATATTAATATCTTGACTCTTAATTAACGTAGAGTCAAAAGTAAAAGTCTAAGTAATGTAGAATCCTGTTTTGGATAACTCAAAGACTGATCTATCCAATAAAAGAGTTTTTTAAAAAAATGCCATTTTTAGCGAAAATAGACCTTTTCAATGTGTTATGATACTTTAAAGGGAGTATGCCTTAAAAACTTTGCTGTTTTTTTTTTCAAGAAAGAAAAGAAGTTTTAAACCCATTAACAGTTAGCATCCTATTTGCTAGACAACTATATATCTTAAAGCAGATAAATTTCATTAGTTCTTTTTTTTTTTTTTTTTTTGCTTTTAATATAATATCGTTATGTTTTTACAAACTTTTGAACAATTTTCAATCTGCAGATATCACCCGTAAGCCAGATTGTGTAATCAAAATGTTATTTTTTGAAATTACCTTATTTTCTGCTTGGACTTATTTTTGACATAATGGAGAAAATCAACAGTGAATGTTGTTTTATAATTTTGCTCTATTTTACTAAACTTTTTGATATTTGATGAAACAAATTCTTTATGCTGCACTTTAACTATTTGTTTAATAATTTTTGTTAAAAGATGAAAATTAAAATTTTAAAAAACTGATTGAACTTTATTTTATTTACAACTATTTTAAATTTGAAGTTTACAATTTAGTTTAAAAATTATTTAAATTAGTGCTTTTAATTAAGTTAGATATTAACAGTTTAATTTTTTCTTTTATTGAATAAACTAAAAGATAACGTAAAAATTGATAAAATTTGGCATATTTTTAGATTATTTAAATATGAATATAGATGTCTAAAATTGCATTTTTCTTATAGATATGCAGTTGAATAATCTTTTAAAAATATACATAAAAATGTATAGGAATTTAAATATTTCGAAGTTTCTTACTTCTGGTTTTCAAACAAACATATTTTATTCTCTTCAAAATCGGAAATATATTACAATAGCATTGAATCATAAAAAAGGAATCGCTGCCTCTTCCACATGAGGAGATGAAAGTGGATGCGCATGCTTCCTCCTTGTTTAAACGCATGTCTTTCCTTATTCTTTTTCCATAGCGAATAAATGCAATGTCTGGAAAAAATAGCCTAGTTTTTTTTTATTTACATTCTTCAAAATGCAAGTTTGAAAAAAAAAAAAGATAAAAGTAGAAGATGCCTTTGTCTTCGGTTTTGTGGAAAACTCTGCCTTCTAAAATCGAATGAATGTCCTGTATGAGTATTTCGCATGGCAACAGAACATACCATATCTTAAAAAATTCAAATCCCACAAATGTTTTGGAAAATGTATGTTTCAATAAATTCAAAATTCTATGGGGCACGATAATTCAAAACATAATACACTTATATCTCAATGAATCCAAAATGAATTTTTTATTAAATGTTGCAGTTTATTTATTTTGTTGAAATATCGTCTGGTAGTCATGAATGAAAATTTACAAGGATTTTTCATTCAGGTATTTAGTTTTAAGTGAATATCATTTTTAGGTTTTCAAATTCTTAATTTACTTATCAAGTTGTAATTAATGTACCTGTTTTCTATATCAAACTATTATTTCCCGAATATTATATAGATTTCCCGAATATAGATAAGAAACTTTTTTTAAGTGACTGCAACAGGTTTTAATGCAAGATAACATTCAGAAACATCTATTATTTAAATTATTCTATAATCCTTGATTTACATAAATTTTTAAATAATGCGCAATTTTCTTCATAATATAATGTTTTTAATTTGTTTTTGTTTGCGCATATGTATAGGTTATAGATGGCATAGTTTCATTTCCTTAGATAACTCACTATAAGTATCGACACATTAAATTAAAGTGCACAAAGGAATTTTATATTCCCATATAACTCAAAATTAAAAGGGGGATGACAGATCCTCTATTTTCCTATTTTTTTACATATCCATTTTACAAAATATAAATATGCCCCGAAAATAGAATTTTCCGTTTTTCAGATTTTATTTGCCATAGCTGAAATAATTTTTCAAATCTTCTTCAATCTAAGTACAAAATAAATAAAAGTACCAAATGTTTACTTATTTTTTCTTTATTTCAAATGTTAGGAGGGAATGGTGCGTTTATATTTTTAAGTACTATTTTTTTCCAAATTCTAAGTCTGTATGTCTATGAAAGTGATGTATTAATCTTTATTTAAGATAAATACTAAAACAATAACGTAAAGACACATTTTTATATTTAAAAGGAGTCATTACATAATAAAACTCAAGAATTGAAGAATATAGCTGAAATGTTATGTAGTTTTGTTAAATATGTATTTCATTTCTTTCATTGTAAGGTGACTATTGTGTTTAAAGTTTTTATGTGAAAATATGGTATAAGATGAAGGCATTAATTGTTCTGTGCTTAATTTTTTTGTATACATCTTAAAAGGGATTATCTGAATTTAAGTTAAAATAATAAATATTATCGAATATACATTTTAAAACAAACGCTTTCCTTTGATTCACATCGTTCAAAAATTATAATAGCCGTATATTTAGCCGTAATTGGGAGTGAAAAATTATACTGAAATTCCTATACCTAGCTTATTTTATTTGAGAGTTATTGTAATCATAATTCGCAGCAATGAAACCCCCCAAAAGAAAATTAGTGGATTTAATCAAATACTTGATACATATCAAGAATTCAAATAGTAAAATTAGATATAAAATTTTATTCATTTAACTTGCTGTGTTTTTGTTTTATATTCATTTGTACACTTAATAATGGCTTATCTTTTATGAATTTCATTCAAAATGTGATAAAAATAATCTAAAACAGTATGGGAAACATCCCCGTGATTCATTGTATTTTAAAGTCATAGTTATTACTTATGGAAATGTGGAAAAGATTTTCAGAAAGTGAAATTTCTGTCTCAGCAACATCTAAAATGTAAAAACTTATAAAAATTCGAGATTAAAGATGTCATTTATACTTTTCCATAGTTTGTGTAAGGGAATGTAAAAGCACTATAAATTAATTCTCCCATACTTATAATAACTTCAAAATAATTATGGGTTTATGCCAGCAGTATCACAAATGCCCCACAATTAAAATTAATCCAGTTAATGCGCTCTGAAATATAAAAATATATATCGGTGGTACTTTAAGAAATTAAAAAAAGTAATTTGTGTTTATTCACTTTTATTGACAAATATCATTTACTTTATTTATAAAGGACAGTTGTTTAATCAAGAATTGCATTTCTGAAATGTGAAGAAATTAGACTTAATTATTTGTTCTTATTAAAAATTATTACCAAATAATGTTCAACCTTTAAATACACTTTAGAAATTTGACATACAATGAATTAATATGCATTGACTTTTACATTTCGGAGTTATTGAACTTGATACCGTGAGAAATTACTTAAGACATACTGTAGCACTTCTGATATTTAACACTTTCAACGCTACCGACAAGATATCTCGTCTTTCAGATACTTTCAATTGCAGGTTTCTCTGGGCTAAAATTTGTCTTTTATGCCAGTTTAGGTAGGTTGAACTTTCTAATATATATTTATCAACTGGCAAAAGAGACAATATTTATCCCACAGAAACCTGCAATTGAAAGCATCTGAAAGACGAGATATCTCGTCAGTAACGTTGAAAGTGTTAAGACATGCATTTTAATATATTTCCAAACTCAACTTTCTCAAAGCAGTTCTTAGGCATTAATAAGTCAATAAATCGAAAGCATCCGAATAGAAAACTTTCGTTTCTATTTTCTTGGCTATTCTGATTGATTTATCTCGAAATAAATTCTCCAACCGGTTACCTATTACCCGAGAACTAAAATTTCGGAATATAGATACTTTTTACAAGATTTCTGAAAAAAGTATTGTTTCCGGAATGAAATTTCCATTCACCACATTTTTTTCATTTATTCGAGACAAACCGTAAAAATGTTCCTCTTTGTTATTTTGAAAACAACCGGAGGAAACCATCAGCTGATTCGAATTCATGCCATCAAAAGACACAAAAAGAGAAAAATTTTCTTCTATATCAATCCACATGAAATGATCAAGACTATTTTAATTACAGTTTTCATATGGTATACCTGGTATATCCCTTCAGTAGCAAGCTGACTGATGTATTCCTGTTAGTTTTCTTTTATTAAGTAATTTTTTCATTCGATTCTAGGAAATGCCCTTAAATACAACGGCGCAAGCGTAACATGCTTGAAATTCTAATTTCGTTATCCCTTTAAACAACATACAAGGGGTGTTCAAATGGAAAGGTACGAAACGACACTGTGGGTATAAATAAAGACTTTATTCAAAATACAACGATCCCATTGATTAACAAGCCGAAGGATTCCTTGTTCCCAGAATTCCTGTGGCCATGATGAGACTCAGTCATTCACAGCGTCCGTGAGTTCGCAGTCCGAGTTGAAGCACTTCTCTTTCAGATGTATTTCAAGGGACCAAAGACATTAAAATCGCCGGGAGACATGTCCGGGCTGTAAGGCGAATGGTCGAGCTGCTCCCATTTGAACTTGGCCAGTTCCACGTGTGTGATCCGGGAGACGTGTGTACGCGCGTTATCATGGAGCAGAATCACACCCTCCGTAAGTAGCCCCGGTCTTTTGTTCTTGATGGACCTGCGTAGTCTTCGGAGTGTCTCACAGTACACAGCATCTTCAGTGCTCGAGAAATTCAACAATGATGTTATCCTAGATGTCTCACTACTTTTTCCCATAGCGGCATAGGCAAATATGTTAACAGTTACGTTGTTACGATGTTTCGTACCTTTTCATTTGAACACCTCTTGTATAATTATCGTTGACTCACAGTTTCCATTTGTATACGGATTTTATCAATGAACTATCGATAAAAACATTTTAAGTCAAAAATTAATTGGCATACATTTTTATACTGATTCTAATTAATGTTTCTAGACACGTCTTAATTTCCACAGTGACCGCTTTTAAAATGACGCCAAGAATAACGCCAAGCTAGAATCACCCAAAGTAAAAGCGTATATAGTCTCTCTTAGTTTGGGGATTTTGGATTTTTTTTTAACAAGATTTAGCGGATTATCACGATCGCCGTGGAAATCAAGTTTTACCAGGTTGTAAAATAAATATTGTGCCTGCATAGGGGCTGCGCGTCTTCCACGTGACTTGGGCGTCTAGGGTCCGAGACCCTGTTCCGGAATGGTTGATCTTCATCTGTACTTTATCTGTGAGGTGTGTGAATGTTCCCCTCTGTAAAAATGGGCTGTGCAAGCGAATGTAACGCATGAATAGCTAAGACGCATCCTTGGCACTAGATGGTGCTACTGAAAACAGGAGACGCTGTCTTGGCTTAAAATCGCTAAATTCGTCAGCTGGCTTGCCTATGACAAGTGCCATAAGAAACTACAAACTAAATATTATGATTTTTAATTTTAATTTTAAAAACCTCTTTCTTGATTAGACTACGTAGATAGAGAAATCAGTATGTCAACAGTGTACAATAATTCACTGATTTCAAAAATAGGGCACCCTATTTCTATATTCAAAACAGCGACATATTTAATATTTCGGTAAATTTCTAAAGATACATGTTGAAATTATTGATAAGCAAAATGAGTATTTCTCTGTCATATCCATTATGTTCCATAAAGGGTCCAATAAAAAATGCAGGCATTATGGTGATATATACGCTGTTAATTCGACACAGTACATATATTCCTACCATTTAAAAATTCTTTTGAATTATGACTTCAGATTTACTATAAAGGAACAAAATGTTCGAGCCATATTTTAAAATAAGATTAAAATCTGAAATTACCTTATATTCTCACATTTAAAAAATTCATTAATAAACTATCATAAATACATATTTATTATTTTATTTTGTAAATAAATAAAAAAGCCAAACAATATTTATTTAAGGAGAATATTTTTAGCGATTTTTTTGTTATTCTCATTTTAATATTGCTTCACCCAAGGAAATAATGCAAATCTTATCAAATTTAACTCAATAAAGCGGATGCAATACCAATTTTAAACTACATATAATGTAATCACAACATCGAGAAGTTATGAATGATAAAATAAATTTGTGATGACAAGTAGAGCACGGAGGTCATTTTCACCGAAGAAAAAAAACTATCAAACTTGTAGAAGCTCCAATGGCGCTGAACTAACAATATGTGCGCTAAAATATATGCCTTAAATTTTTTAAAATAAAATTCAATTTGTTTTTTTTTACTTCATACAGAATAAATGCATATCTTTGTTTCATTTTATTATGAAACCTCTCTCATAGATAGAATCATATTTTTTAAATTTTATTGAGTGAATACATTCAATCTTTTTTAATAATTTTTATATCATTTAATACAAATGCTTGTTTTTGGGATCAACCCTAGTTTAAAAGTGTCTAGATACAAAAGAGTTGAATCGAAAGATAGGTCCACATAGTACCAGAAAGATAAAATCTAGATACCAGAGATATAAGATCTAGATAGTACCAGAGATATAAGGTCTAGATACCAGAGAGATAAGATCTAGATAGTACCAGAGAGATAAGGTCTAGATACCAGAGAGATAAGATCTAGATAGTACCAGAGATATAAGATCTAGATAGTACCAGATAGATAAGATCTAGATAGTACCAGATAGATAAGATCTAGATAGTACCAGATAGATAAGATCTAGATAGTACCAGATAGATAAGATCGGAATTGGATACCAGAATACCATCGGAATACCAGAATTTTACCAAGAACTTTTTCTAAATTCTTAGACAATTGTTTCGCTTTCGAAATAGCGATATACAAGTTTGACTTCAATTTTTAATTAAAAGGTAACATTTATGAAGAATTATTCTTTATTTTCCATTGATTGAGGTACAATTATTAAATAAAGTAGTTTTAAGGTAGGTGGCTGCATTGAAAAGTCCATTTTTTTGGAAAATTATGAATTTTTTATATTTAATATTTTTAATATTCGAACAGATTTCTTTATAAAATTGTTAGAATTTTGTTTCTAATACTGATTTTTATATTTGCTTTTATATACGTTCTACGTTTTGATAGAATTTCCTTACGAAAGACCTCATAAATTAAAATATCGTGCATATTTTTGCTCACATTTGGCATAATAATTTCCAAGTTCCTGTTCTGCAGTTCCTGTACTAGAGAATAGTAATATGTTCATTTATAAATATTTTATAATTGTTCTAATGCTTCACAATGTGAAAAAAATTGAAAATTTTGTGTTATTTATTAGCCGAACCCCAATATTTAAAGAGTGGTTAGAAATGCAACTTATTTTTTAATTAACTAGATTATAAATATAGAGACTTAATTAGTGGCCATTACAAATCCACTGTTATACCGAACACATCCAGATTCCAATTTAGTTTTATTGTATTGTAATAGATAGCACCCTGGATTCTACTAATCCAAAGTGCTAAGGCACATGACCACAAGTTTTTGTAAAACGCTAGCTGTTGGCATTCGCTCGAAAAGAAAGGGAAGAGGGTTCTTTGTCTTCGGTAACGATGAGTGTTTTATAATCTTACCCCACGCAGTTAGTTTTGCTATGTGCAGGCATCTTGTTAGGCTTCGCCCTTTGGTAACATCTAAGTATTTAAACTTAAACTTTATTGTAATTAACCTTCCCTATCTTAATTGTTAATGTCCTGTTAATTTTATTTATTCTAAATAAATTAACTGTTTTTCTTTAAACGTTACTTCTTTTCTTAATCAGTACCCTAGACACTGATCCAAATGGGAATGAATGGGCATTTTATCCCACCCACTCCTACATAAATTTATTAAGCTGTTTGCAAAGCAAATCATTTAATAATCCCCTAAATTAGAAGAATTTACTTTGAACCTCTTTTTAGCCCCCCAAAAGCCCTTTTTATATATTTTTTAAACTTCTTTTGCCATTCATCTAGTATATTTTAGTTTCATAAAAGTTTTTTTCACATTTTTACGCAAATTTTCAAAAATATAAATATTTTCGAACGTTCTTCAAAGAATTCATTTCACTAGCAAAATCCTTGAAAATCAAAAAGATGGAATATGCAAGAGTGGATTACAATCCTATCTTCCTTTTATGCACAAAACTAAAAATATTTTTAAGATTCGATTACATTATTTTCTTTGAATAAAAGGAATACAACAGTGTACAGTGTCATAAATATTTCAAACAACCGCTTTATTCAGTTATTTATATTTACACTGGAATGATGTTATTAATTAATAGTATCATCATATATTTATTCTTGATTTTTCTTTTCACTATTTTTTTAAAAAAATAATATATATATTAATGAAAATATAATAATAATAATCTCTAATTACTTAATTTAAAGTTAGAATCCGAAACAAAGTTTGAAAAAAATTTCTTCCTAAATTTTAAAACAACGAGTAAAAACATTTAGTGAACAAGAAAATCTCAAGGCAAACCAAGATTAAATTAATTATATTATTTATCTCATATTTCATTATTTTTAGTATTTTCTGGGAAAGCTATTAGCTCAATTTAATGTCTCACATTAATGTAGAAAGTAATAATAATGCAAATTTGTCACTGTGCATTTTTAAATGCTAGATAACAATAGCTTGGAAACTTCCACCGACGCACATGAGTTTAATGATACTAGTTTAGCTGGCAGTGTCAGGATTAATGACTCAGAGACATATCAAACTATATTCTTTATCTATATTCTTTATAGAGGGAAGTATAACTGACCCCAGTAAAGGTAATTAGGCTTTACTCCTATTACAGTACAAACAAAGCGATCGTGTTTAATTGTTTTCCAAGGAAGTTAAGATTTTAAAAAAGATTGGAAACCTAATTAATGGCTGAAGTACGGTCGACAAAAATTAATAATAAATCAACTGTCAAGATTTTAGGAAAGTTTTATTTTTATACTCAGAAATTATATAAAAAAAAGTTTAACAATATGCTGATAAAAGCTAGAAATAAATTTCATTTTTAATTTCTTAAGGTGCAAAAATAATTTTATAAGATTGAATTACATTTTTAATTTTATAACAAGTATTTATTTTAAAATTTTAAAATTTCAATTTCTAATATGCAAATGTGGTATTGTTTTAGTATGAAAAATCATTTAGAATATCGAAAATTTATAGAAAAATTTCTTGGACATTTTTGAAGTTCCAAACGAGTTTCAAAGCCTTCAAAAGAGATTATACTGGGTTTTACTGGACATATAATAATGTCCAGCTTTCGTTATATAATTCAGTGTGACCTTCAACAACTCACATTTTTTAGATGAGAACTGGTATAATAATTTTGAGGTACCCGGGGAGTTATTTCCCCATATATTATACTTATTTCATTCATTCGATAGTCAGCTATCTTTCTCCATTCATTGACAACAAAAAGAAAAAATCTCCATGAGAAACTATAGTTTATATGTTTGCTTTCTGATTCTCGTGGAAGTTAAAAGTCCACAGTCTTTGTCGTGTGTTGATTTTTCAATCTTCTACTGGTTAATAAGTCATGTGTTAACCAGTCTGCAATCGCTGGTTAATCATGCGATGTTACAATTTTGATTCGATTGTTTGTGTCCTATTTTGTTAGCTTGGCTTACAGCTGGTTACTTGAGCAGTTAATCTTCAATTTATGAAATTGAGATTAAGTCAAATGACTCACTCGATTGCTTCATCAACTGACTCATTTCTTTCAGACAGGTAAGAACATTTTTTCATTCACCATCTCCAAACATGCAGGATTTGGTATATGAAAACCTCATCTTTTCTTTTTTTTAAATTATTCCCATTTTTGTTTACATTGAACTGTTTGTACTACTTAAATATATAAAT
Organism: Argiope bruennichi; assembly: GCF_947563725.1. Classification (NCBI taxonomy): domain Eukaryota; kingdom Metazoa; phylum Arthropoda; class Arachnida; order Araneae; family Araneidae; genus Argiope; species Argiope bruennichi. The sequence continues at coordinate 116,603,584 of NC_079156.1, forward strand.
CATTATTAAAATAATTGTGCTTTTAATTTGCTTTTTTATCGATGGTTTTCAGACCAAAATTTTGCCAAGAATGCCTATTGTACCAGAAAAAACCAAAAAAGCACCCCATCGCAAATCAATAAAATAGAATAAACGTTATATAAAATAGAAGATAACGATTTTTCATTAGTAGCGCGGTTGGGTAAAAGAAAGTCAATATAATAGTAAGATCATTACAAACAAAATGTTCCCACAATCATTCTCTTGAAATATTGTCTTTTCATTTTCTTTTGAAGTATCCATTATTCATCAGGCAATTCAAAAAATAATTTCTTTCTCAAAATATTGCTAGATCAAGCCTTGCTAGGGTATAAAGTATACTCTGGAACAAGCGATGGATCAGAATACAAATATACATATTTCAAAATTATTATAAACATGAAAATCCACTTAAATGGAACAACATATAGATGGAAACAATACATTCACAAAATCACTCTCTTGAAATATTTTTTTATGTTCCATTATTCATCAAATATTATAAAAAATAAAATTTTCTCAAGCATTTGCTAGGCATAGCTCATCAGGGATTGATGTACACTCAGGAATAAGCGATGGATCAGAATACAAATGTACACATTTCAAAATTATTATAAACATGAAAATCCACTTAAAGGGAACAACATATAGATGGAAACAATACATTCACAAAATCACTCTCTTGAAATATTTTTTTATGTTCCATTATTCATCAAATATTACAATAAATAAAATTTTCTCAAGCATTTGCTAGGCATAGCTCATCAGGGATTGATGTACACTCAGTAATAAACGATGAATCAGAATACAAATGTACATATTTCAAAATTATTATAAACATGAAAATCCACTTAAAGGGAACAACATATAGATGGAAACAAAACATTCACAAAATCACTCTCTTGAAATATTTTTTTATGTTCCATTATTCATCAAATATTACAATAAATAAAATTTTCTCAAGCATTTGCTAGGCATAGCTCATCAGGGATTGATGTACACTCAGTAATAAACGATGAATCAGAATACAAATGTACATATTTCAAAATTATTATAAACATGAAAATCCACTTAAAGGGAACAACATATAGATGGAAACAATACATTCACAAAATCACTCTCTTGAAATATTTTTTTATGTTCCATTATTCATCAAATATTACAAAAAATAAAATTTTCTCAAGCATTTGCTAGGCATAGCTCATCAGGGATTGATGTACACTCAGGAACAAACGATGGATCAGAATACAAATGTACATATTTCAAAATTATTATAAACATGAAAATCCACTTAAAGGGAACAACATTTAGATGGAAACAATACATTCACAAAATCACTCTCTTGAAATATTTTTTTATGTTCCATTATTCATCAAATATTACAATAAATAAAATTTTCTCAAGCATTTGCTAGGCATAGCTCATCAGGGATTGATGTACACTCAGTAATAAACGATGAATCAGAATACAAATGTACATATTTCAAAATTATTATAAACATGAAAATCCACTTAAAGGGAACAACATATAGATGGAAACAAAACATTCACAAAATCACTCTCTTGAAATATTTTTTTATGTTCCATTATTCATCAAATATTACAATAAATAAAATTTTCTCAAGCATTTGCTAGGCATAGCTCATCAGGGATTGATGTACACTCAGTAATAAACGATGAATCAGAATACAAATGTACATATTTCAAAATTATTATAAACATGAAAATCCACTTAAAGGGAACAACATATAGATGGAAACAATACATTCACAAAATCACTCTCTTGAAATATTTTTTTATGTTCCATTATTCATCAAATATTATAAAAAATAAAATTTTCTCAAGCATTTGCTAGGCATAGCTCATCAGGGATTGATGTACACTCAGGAACAAACGATGGATCAGAATACAAATGTACATATTTCAAAATTATTATAAACATGAAAATCCACTTAAAGGTAACAACATTTAGATGGAAACAATACATTCACAAAATCACTCTCTTGAAATATTTTTTTATGTTCCATTATTCATCAAATATTACAATAAATAAAATTTTCTCAAGCATTTGCTAGGCATAGCTCATCAGGGATTGATGCACACTCAGTAATAAACGATGAATCAGAATACAAATGTACACATTTCAAAATTATTATAAACATGAAAATCCACTTAAAGGGAACAACATATAGATGGAAACAATACATTCACAAAATCACTCTCTTGAAATATTTTTTTATGTTCCATTATTCATCAAATATTACAATAAATAAAATTTTCTCAAGCATTTGCTAGGAATAGCTCATCAGGGATTGATGTACACTCAGGAATAAGCGATGGATCAGAATACAAATGTACATATTTCAAAATTATTATAAACATGAAAATCCACTTAAATGGAACAACATAGAGATGGAAACAATATATTCACAAAATCACTCTCTTGAAATATTTTTTTTATGTTCCATTATTCATCAAATATTACAAAAAATAAAATTTTCTCAAGCATTTGCTAGGCATAATTCTTTAGGGATTGATGTACACTCAGGTACAAACGATGGATCAGAATACAAATGTACATATTTCAAAATTAATATAAACAGGAAACTCTATTACAGGATATAATTCAAGGTATATAAAGTCGAACACTTTTATATTCTCCCCAAACCAAATATAAAACTCCAATGACAAGATTTTTCTAAAGTCTCTTCGGTTTATTTTCGGCAATAACCTCGCGTTATAACTTTTAATTGACATTAATTTTAAAATGTTTAGTCTGGACAAATAGCGTTTTAAACTTTGTAAATTAAATTCTGCATTTAAATACTTAAAACTATTTTAAATGTATGTTTACTTACTGAAACTAAAATGCGATTTCTATGAGGAAAAGCATTTAAGATGAATTGATTTTAATGCACTTAATTTCAGAACTGCTCATTTTTTATATCGTAATAATTTAAAAATCTAGTCTTCATCTCTATCACAGTATATTCGATAGAATCCTAATAATTATCTGAAAATTATTAGTGATATTAAATGCTCAAATATGTAGTTTGATTAATCATTAAGCGAATTAAAGTCTAATATTTTTTCTCTTCAAAAGTAGAAAATTTTGTAAATTTTTTTGAGAAAGTTAGCTCTTCTATTATGGTATTCATGTCAGCAGTTTAAATTAGTATGTGATAATGATGCATAAGTTTAGAGGAAGCAGTTTAATAAGTTTTTTATAAAATTGTGCTCTGTAAGCGCCGTTTTATATGTTTGGAGAACATGCATACGCCTTTGATGATGGACACTTTCAAAATATATGTGTCGTGTAGTCATAAATTGACAGAACTTTTAGTAGAACCAATTAAGATAAAGTTTATAAGTTTATATTAGAATTCTCTTATAATATCAGTAAATAAACATATAAAATATAAAAGCTTCTCTGTTAGTGAATTAAATGAAAAAAAAAGGACGCACCGAATAAAATTTATATTTATAATAAAGCTCAATATGTGTGTGAGTGTGTTGGTGTTCTACAGGCCGGAATGTATGACCTAGAACCACCAAATTTGGTATATACATATCTTGGAGGTAAGGCACGGGCACCTCGGAGCTAATTTTAAAAAAAATTTAATTAATTAAAAATCTAGCGAAATTTCGACGTTTTTACGCTATAGCTTTCGAAAATATTATCGAATGAAAATGATTTTTACATCACGTTAAAGTTAAAAAAAAATATATTTTTAATGATACCAATGTTTTAATTTATAAATTAATTTTCTATTGTTAATGATTTTTTAACAATATTTTAATCACATTTTTCAATAATTCATTTAGGGGAATGAAAATTTGCACGAGAATGGGAAAAATGAGCTTTTATCAACGCGTTGCCATCACGTTGACAAAAACTAAAAAATGAAAGATTAAATTAGCGATAACAATAAACTAAATCAGGAAAGTGTAATTTACCGCACGTGTCTGTATGAATTGAAATTAATATGAAATGTGATGTCTTCTATAAAAAAATGAAAGTGAGATAATATTTTCTGAGACGTTTTAAAATAGCTATATCATTAATTCAATAATTCAGTTTTTAGACATATATAGTTTTATATATGTAGGATATCAGCTCTAATAAGGACCCAATATCTTATTTCCAGAACTTTATTAATTGGCGTATATATCTGATAAAAAATTGGTCAAAATGAAATAAATAATCATATCTTATGCAACTTGAGTCAGTAACTGTTGTCTCCCTATATATATATATATATATAACCTCAGAAGGGGTTACTGCTTCGACTTTAAAAAGAATGTTTTGTGATTTGAAAAATAACTTATTCGTTGGTTAGAGAGGATTTTTCTTGTATTGGAATTCCACCGATTGAGGGACAATATTATTGAAACATCGATACTCCTTCGTTCATTTGTGGAGGGGGAAGGGTACTAATCACTAAGGGTACGCAGCCGAGTAAATAAAGTAATTGCATAAGAAATTTAAATGAACAGATAGTCTTGTCAATGAGAAAGTCGGAACTGTTGGACGACACTATTCGATTATTACACAAGTGAAAATATTGTCTTGCAATCTTCATTTCTTAAAAGATTTCGGAAAAGTGTGAAGTGATTTTCAATTATTTCTTTACTTACATATTTGCTGTCTGTTTCGCCATCTATCGAAAACGTATTGAACTAAAACCAAAAGCAGTGGGGATATATATATATATATATATATATATATATATATATATATATATATATACACACACAGACGAAGCTAATAAACGTTCAGTTTTGTAGTCAAATGTGGGCTAAAGACATGTAATTGACTTGTCTTCCGTTAAAAAATGCATATAAATATCTCGTCCTTAATATCAGAATAATTGTAAAAGGCAAAACTGTTATAGATTCGTAACAATATGTAAACCCTTCTCCCCATTCGTTTCCATAAAATATATTATATATTTATTCTTCTCTTGCATATTTAATACATTCAGGGTTTATTAATTTCTATAGAATGGGTGTATGAAATATATTTATAAACAAAGTACTAATATTAAATGAAGCTGAAATAACAAAGAGTCTTTATATGAAATGTCAGAAGACTTTTATAAATAAAAAAAAATATTCCAAGGAAAATTCCCATTATAATGATCAAATTGTACAGAAAGAAAAAAAAATGTGAATTTTCCATTTTTATTAATTGACGTCTTTTAATGGTTTCTAATTTTGAGCATGTCATTTCTATTAGATGCCGCTTTAGAAATGAAAGTATAATTGCAAATTGCTTAACCGTTAATGCATTTCCGATTATTTTCTGAACATTGCTGCTTTCAATTACCTTCGATAGAGAAGAGAAGAGTTGATTCACATTTCGAACGTCTTGCACCAATCAATGCAACTCCAATAGTCATCATTCCTGCTTTCAAATGGATGGCAAACGTAATTGGACTAATTATTGAAAGAATCACCTGCAGAGGAGGGCGCTATTACGGATTTCATTAAACAACAGATACCCACATCTTCATAAGGCTTTGACCACGAAAATACCGAATAGTTATAAGTACCTATAAATATTAAATATATTTTAATAACTATGTTTAATATATAAAAATATTAAACATATTTCATTATCTCAAAAGCTCTTTATTTGTGTAGTACAGAGACAACCTTGTGTTATTTTTAAATATCCATTAACTTTTAAGGTATAATCTTACTATTCAATAATTTCATTATCTTAATGTTCAGTATCTTCTTTATATTTCATTATATGTGGCGTGTTTACTAAAAGACGTGATAAAAGACAAAGAATGTAAAAAAAAAAGAAAACTAATTATAAGATTTCCAAGGAGAAAGGGGAGATCAGTTTTTAAGAGTTCTCGTATAAGATCGTTAGAAGAAATCGTATTTTTAGAAGGCTATTATAAAGGTGTCTTTGACTTTCTGACTTTTAAAAAAACTATATTTTTTACCCTGTGATGGCGTAGTGATTCTTGGCACGAATTTGATACATTGTAAATATTAATTTTATATTTTATTGAGTATGGTGTGAAGAGTTAAGCTCCAAATATGCATACCATATTTGGCGCTTAACATACAAATACATTCTTTTTCTGAAGGAGATATGCCAAGAATCTTTAAGAAACATTCTGGATGAGACTAAAAGAAAATGCATTTATAAGATAGATACAAAAATATAACACATTTTAAATGTTTGATACTTATTTTTTTAATTCTGTAAATATGGTAGTATTTACACTGTTTATTGCATTTTGATCAATTGTTTGATCATTTTTTTAAGAAGCATACTTATTTTTTTAATTCTGTAAATACCGTAGTATCTACACTGTTTATTGCATTTTGATCAATTGTTTGATCATTTTTTTAAGAAGCATACTTATTTCTTTAATTCTGTAAATACCGTAGTATCTACACTGTTTATTGCATTTTGATCAATTGTTTGAACATTTTGTTAAGAAGCATACTATTTTTTTGAATTCTGTAAATACCGTAGTATCTACACTGTTTATTGCATTTTGATCAATTGTTTGATCATTTTTTTAAGAAGCATTTGGCTTCATAAAAATACTCCAAGAGCAAACGGTATTTTTTAAGTGATTTTGCTTGCTTGTTTGTTTTATTATTTATGTGCTTTATTTTTACAATGAAATAGGAATAAATAGGATGTCCTATGTCCTTGAATTCATGGGACAAATTCTAAGTATTAGAAAATTATATATAAAGAATCATTTTTTTGTATAACTATATGAAGTTGGAAATGAAAAGTGTGGACGGAAAAAAGCAAGAGTTGAGTTACGAAAGAACGATTCGCAGTTGTGATTCGGTTTTGTGCTACTGGGGAAGCATGTGTGAAACAACCTTTAGACTTCTGGTCTCTTTACAATTAGTGGCCAAGTACATAAGATGCATTTTTACTTTCTTAGAGAGCATAAATCGCTCCACTACACAAAGATATTCTCCAACAGCAAAGAAACGTTTGGATTTCACGTAATACCGTCCAGAATCAATAAAACTCAATAAAATTGTTTTCCAAACAATTTGATAATCGAGATTAAATAAACCTTCATAACTAATCAAAATATTTCTTCCCAAAAATTCATCTTTATTTAAGTTACCTTATTTAACTTTTGTCCTTCTGGGGGGCACTTCTAAAAGAGGATGAGATGCTTCCGGTATGGTGGTTGGATCTCGCCATCCTAGTGGGTGCACAAATAGGTGGGAGATCTGGCTCCTCCCATCGATATGGGGCGTACATTCTTCGGGAAGGGTTGTACCGTGGTCGGTGATGGCCCTTAGGTCTCAATCCCAGTTTCCGCAAATGTTGCTGTTGCGGCGGTACGGTCATTCAGTTTTCTATATCCATTTGCTTTCGGGCGGGTCGGAGAGTCAGTGATATGATATACGTAACTTGTGCATCGTCTACTCTCAAATTTTAAGAGAGTCTGCTTCAAATCTTAAGAGTAAATAAAGAGCTTTTTTGTCATTTACAGGGCGTTTATGTTAAAAGGTATCCAAGGGTTAGATGTGTGATTTTTATTTGCTACAGAAGGTCCATTCCGTGAATTAAAATTATGGAATTTATATCATAAGAAATGTGGCAAGGGCATAAGCTGGCGTAGGGTAGAATTTATGTAATATTGTTTTTAAACTTTGTATTAAAGTGGATCGGGAACGATTTAATTTTGTTGTTGTTTCTTATTGCACTTGTCATAGACAAGCTTGCTGACGAAGTCGACGATTTTAAGCCGAGAGAGCGTCTCTTGGTTTTTCAGTAGCGCCAACTAGCGCCAAGAGTACGACTTAGCTTTTCATGCGTCACAACCCTTTTTATGGGGCGGATGTCACTCATGCATTTCATTCACAGATCTTAATTTAGACCTGAATTAGAGAACGATCACCTCTGAACCATTACCCTCAGTGGTATTGTCCCGAATGGAGGACTTTGTGGCCACGTCAGATTTATACGTGCACCAGTCCCTACATAAACGGGGAGTCTTCGGCCGGTGAGGTTCGAACTCACAATCCAAGGGATACGAAACCAACGCCCTACCAACCTTCGATTTAATTTTCAAAATGCAAATATAGATTGTACAAAATGCAACTACACAGAGAATGAAACTAGAGAAAGAGAGAAAAATTACTGAATTGTCAAATTAATAAACTTTTAGTTTTCCAGTTAAATATGTAATCAAAAGTGTGCCATTGACCTGCCATTCATTAAAAACAATTTTATGTATCTATTCCTTACTATTAGAATAATTTTACAGTACAACAATAATATAGATTTCTAATTATATGCAATATATTGTCTGAAATCTATTTTCCATGAAATTTTAAAGATATATATTTATTATTCTCTTGCATATAATATCGATGGAGGGCATTAATTTCTATGAAAGGGGTGTATGAAATATATTTATAAATAAACTACTGATATTAAATGGATCTGAAACAACAAAGGTTTTTTTAAATGAAATGTCAAAAGACTTTTATAAATAAAAATTATTTCAAGAAAGGAAAATAAAAACAATTTAAATCCCATTCTAATGATCAAATTGTAAAGGAAGAAAAAAAAATGTAAAGTTTCCATTTTTCTTAATTGACATCTTTTAATGGTTTTATAATTTTTAGCATACTCATTTCTATTAGATGCCGTTTTAGAAATGAATGTATAATTTCAAATTACTTAGTCATTAATGGATTCCTAATTATTTTCTGACCATTGCTGCTTTCAATTACCTTCTATAGTGAAGAGAAGAGTGGATTCAGACTTCGACCATCTCGCACCAATCAATGCAACTCCAATAGTCATCACTCCTGCTTTCAAACGCATTGCAATCGTAATTGGACATTCGATAGGACTAATTATTGAAGGAATCAGCTGCAGAGGGGATCGCTATTATAGATCTCATTAAACAACAGATACCCTTGCGTGATATATCTTCATAAGGCTCTTATCGCAAAATTACGTACAGTTACTTCCAAATTTTTAATATTGAATATATTTCATTACCTAAAAAGTTCTTAATTGTGGGATGCGCAGACTTCCCTCGTTTCATCTTTAAGTATCCAAAATTTTTTGCGAAAAAATCTTAATACTCAATAAATCTCATTATCTCTTTGACTCTTAATGTGTGTGGTGTACTTTCTAAAGGAAGTAACAAAGGACAAACAATTAGAAAAAAAAAAAAAAAAAAAAACCTGACTATAACTTCTCCTGGGAGAAAGGGATATCAGTGTTTACCAATTAGCGTATCAGATCATATAAAAGTCATTGTATGTTTGATTTTCATTCTTTTCAAAAAACTATATTTTGAACTCTTCGTGACAAAACGATTCTTTGTACATGCAGTGATATATTGCTGTGATTTAATTAGTTTGCCTGAAATAGGATATACAGATTTAAGCTCTAAATATAGTAATACTTTTTTTTCCAAATCGGATTTAGTGAAAATATAATATGAAGGTATATTCAGCATGAAATTAGGAGGAAATGCAATAATATCATATATAAAGGAAATAAAAGCAATTTTAAATGCTGGTTATATAAATTGTTTTAAAAATTTTTTTATAATCTGTAAATTTATCATGAAACATTTTATAGCACTTTTTTAAAAAAATATTTAATTGTTGTCAAATGACTTCATTAACCTGTTAACCGGGCATGATGAAATATTTCAATGCGAAATGAATTGAATATAAGTTTTACACGGTTAACAGGTTAAAAAAAATCCCTAGAGTAAATGATATTTTTCAGTGTTTTTGCTTATTTATTCGTTTTGTTAGTTACATGCTATATTTTTAACGTAATTCGGAATATAAAATTTGAAAAAAAAAAGACATTTATCCATTCTAAAATCCCAAGATTTGTCTTTTTGTATAATACCGATATAACGGTGATTGTATTTTGTGCTGCATTCTGAAAACTTTGTATAATTGTTAAATTTTATAATATTTTATTATAAACTATATATTTAATAGATTCTTTATAAACTGTATTCAAAAGATATATGTAATATTTCTCCGGATGGTCTGACTGTCCATGAAAATAAAGTCCGTAACTAAAATACCTATGATTTTCTTGGAATTTATGTGGTAATCAGCAGGGTAGTTAATACGTTAATTTAATTTATATTTATTAGAAAGTAGTAATTACACATTACATTATTTAATTTTTGTATTATTTATTTTACTAAGAGATTATGTTATAATCAATATATCATCAGTAATATAAATCATGTTATAACTCATTTACATGAAATTTTTTGTTAGTACCGTCACATAAATAATTAATTGATTCCTTCTAAATATCGTACGTTGTCTTTTTTGAATGCCTTGCTAAATTTATAGAAATGAGCTCTTTTCCTCACAACTATGTTACTGTTTTATTCATGTATTAACTTTATTGTAAATATATTAAATCTGCAATAAATAAAGATTTATATCCCATATGATTCAAAAAAATATTTAAGACTAAATAATTATTAATTCTAATAGTTACCAATTATTATAACTCAATAATTATCATTTACTAAATAATTGCCAAATTCTTTTACCTTCAGATTTTCATTTTTTTCCATGATTAGATAAGTTAACGTACAATAATCACAAGAAAAAAAAAGAAAAAAAATTAAATTAATTAAAATTACTTTATTAATTTGATTAGTAATAAAATATTTTTAATTCCTATCTTCAGATAGTATCTACTGCATGCTGTCGGAGTTCCGCGTTTCTCGGGTTTTATTTTATATCATTTGAGAAATTGAGAAATTATGAAGATATCAGCATGAATTAAGTGTCAACTTTCACCAAGCAGTTTTAATAATACGAACTAAATTTTCCATCAGTATATAAATTGAAATAAATAAATTATTTATGACGTGGATATTGAAACACGTCTGGAAGCTTGAACCTTTTAATATTATTTAACGTTGTAATGTGTAACAGTAAGACGGAATTTTTTTCTCTAGATTGAACTGCAGTTGTTACAAGAAATCATTCGTCTCTAATAATCTATGACATCAGAATACCCAAATTAGCTGCAAATGTCACGAAGGCCACAACGGAAACGAGGTTGCAGATTCCTTAGCCAAACAGGCCATTTCTGCAGGTACGCCCGTTCAATACCCAGCTCCTAGAAGCCATCTGAAAAGTATTGTAAATGAATTGAGCCTACAGCTATGGCAAGAAAAATGGGATAATGGCTCAACTGGCAGAAACATCCATCAAATCATCCCGAAAGTGTCCTTTAACCCATCATCTTGGAATAGGCTTGATATTATCTTTGCAACTGGCCATGGCCCTTTCCCTTCATATTTCAAGAGATTCCATATTAAAGGATCTGATCAATGTGGCTGCGGCGAAGTAGGCAATCCCCTTCATTATGCCACTAGCTGCCCTCTCACCACATCTTTTCATCTCAAAAAACCCATCCACGACCTAGAAAATATCAGGTGGACCAACGTTATGAGAAACAAAATGTCAAAGGTTAAAATTAGAAATCTTGTGCGGTTCCTACAAGAGAACGAGGAATTGATTTCTCCAGACCCAAGCCCAGTATAAATTTTCGTTTCATTTCTCAACCAAGCTCTTCTCCAGAATATATTACCTTCAATAGATTTCATCTGCTCATACTCCCCACCGAACACCTCCCTCATCATTATAATATTGTATATAGTTACTTTTTATGTGTATTGATGATATTTTATGCCTTTTTATGTGTATATTGATATTTTATGTCTTTTTTTGTGTATATTGATTTTTTTGTCTTTTTATGTGTATTTCTTTTATTTTAATAAATACTCCCACGTATATCAACCGACAGGGAATCCTAGAGATTCCAAGTTCGGGGATATTCTGTGGCGAAAGAAAGAAAGTCCATTTGTGAAGAGCCCTTTCGCTTTCTATGTGGGATTATTTTATTGCAAAATAGTTTAGAATTTCTGTAACTTCACGTTAATCTTAAAATCTTTATGTGGAATATAAGAGAAGAGCCTGCGAGCAACACTGTTAAGATTCTGTACGATAGTACAGCATTTTGAGAGTACAATTTATGGTCTAAATTGTTATTATTTGAATTGAAAAAGGATAAAATTTACTATAAATCAAAAGAAATACATTTTTTATAAAATATTTTATAGAAAATGACAAAAGATTTTGAAGCTGTTTTATTGAATAACTAAGAGGTCTTCGAACCATTTCCACATAAGTCTGCCCGAACAATAGGAGCGCCATCTTGAAACTTCTAAAGAGAAATGAAATGCTTTCTAACAAAGAAAGAAAAAAATATATATACCATTTATTTATTAAAAAGTCAATTGTATTTTTAATTTTTTTTTTGTGTCAATAAGGTATTAATAGGATTTGCATTTTCTAACCAAGCACATTCGCTACAAAGAATACTGAGTGTACATTACTCTGAAACATTTTTTATCCATTTTAAAAGTCAAAATATTGTCTTTTCTATAATTAAAAGCATTTTAATAAGAAGAATGAGCACAAGCAGACAAATCAATTATTTCTATATATAAATATAAATATTTTTTTATGTTTTTCATAAAAATTTATAATTTTATATGATCTTCATAAAACTCGGCAAATGAAGGAGAAAATCATAATTAATTTTTCAAAGTGAAAAATCAAATTTAAATATTAATAAAATTCCTAATCCATTAATTTGACTTTTAAAGCTATATATTCCTCAAATGTTATCATAATAAATGATATTTGTAACACATTAAAACTCAAAACATACACCTTCTTGATGTGATTAAAATATTTACCTGGTGCTAATCTCATTTTCACGCCCTATTTTCTTTAAATTTAATATTTTTTTAAAATTAAATTCAATAAACATTCTGGAATAATGTTGCTATGATAAAGTCACAGTAATTTCATTATTCCATCTAATGTCTATTTGTCCATTGTTAAAATTAAGACAGATAATTATTTTCTAGGAAAATTAATTTTGAATAAGAATTTTGATTTTTGTTTTCACTTGCTCGTATACGTGGTATATAGAAAGTATAGAAATCGTCTGTCTGTGACAAAAACAACTAAAAAACATTTTGATCCAGATGGATAAAATTTGGTATGCTCTCTTCATAAAAAATGTACAAATTTCTATCAGATTTTAAGCAAAGTCCGCTCAGAAGAAATCTATCTGACCAGCTGTTTGAATATAATTTTATACGAATACTACAAAAAAAGAGGGCTAAATCGATAAAATTCAATAAACAGAATTAACATATTTATTATAGACATCTTTCAAATTTTGAGCCAATCAAACAAAGGATTGACCGTATACCTTTCTGTACTTTCATAAATATAAAAACATGATAGCTGAAAGTCGTAATGACTAAATAACAACAATGATTAAATAATCAAATTTGATATGGGATTACTTAATCTGGATTAAAAGTGTAATTTTGTGTCAATTTTTTTTGTTTTAGTCGGTTGAGAAAAACGCGTCTAAGATATAAATTCGATTTTAGAATAATAAATCAGATTAATAACAAATCGAACACTAAATTAGGATTAATAGCATGTCAGGGATTAATCGCCAAAAAACTCTTCAAGGATTACACATTAGTTTCAGTAAAAAAGCTATATTCACGCCAAAGTTTAACATTTCGTAACTACTGTATGCTGAAGACGTCCTCTGGGATAAAGCCTTTATTTGAGACTATACGAGAAAGTTTCGGGGAGATTACTTCCGGTGGTTTGTAATTCATAGAGTACTTTATCGTTCATTTTTTGATGTACACTGGCAGAAATTTGTAGTACACAGACTTTATGAAATTAGTGTTCTTTTTCATCTTATTTTGTAGCAAAGATAACTTATAAATGAAAGTATTTCTTTTTATATTTTAAAAATCAGGAAATCCAGTATTTCATGTGAATACGCTGGTCGCAAAAGGCGGTTAGATAAAGTTTAAAGAACATCAAATACACATACATAGCATATTTCTAAAATGTCTTATATTGGACAAGGAAAAAAACCTTTCTTGCTACTCCTGCGATTCTAAAAGCAGCAATAAATGGAGGAGAATGTCACAAATTCGTACGACAAATAATACCATTTACTTCTGAGTAAGCAGTTGTGTGAAGTGTTGAAAAAATAACTGTTATTCGGTCTTATAAGTTGCTGTTGTGTTATAATTTTTTTTTGCTTGATGCTATAAACCTTTATCGTTTGTCCAATATGACCATCCATCAGAAAATGATACATTATAACCTTAAAGATAATATCTGTAAGCTCAGAATGCTAGAATTTTAATTAGTCAAATTGCTTGGACGAAAAACTGCACAGAATCAAGTGAAAATTCATTGGAAACTTATTATAGGAAAAGAAAGCAATAGTTTTATTTAAAGTTTAAAGTTTTGAACATGTGCTTAGCATTTCATCGCCTTTTAATGTTATTTTCTTCTGTAAAATTTAAAATGTATAAAAGTTTTCATCATAAAAAACTCATCAAATTTCAGAAGATTAATTAAGTTAAAACCAAATTTCAATAAAATGAAATCAATTAGAAATCATAAATTAATTATTAAGTTAAAGATAAATAGGTACAGTTAATTAATAGTGGATTTTTCGTTTTTCTTTTTTTGTCTTCAAAATTCAAATAATCATAGTAATAAAACGTTGATCGGAATCCAAATACGAGCATTTAATGCTTATAGGAAGTTACACATTAGGAAAGGATATTTTTTCTATTTATAATGTAAAGCCTTTTTTCCTTTTGAATACTATTTATTTTTTCTTATCTGAAGTTAATTTTTTTTGTAGGGAGAATTCCTTAAATGGGTTCCATTAAAATAATTTGTGCATTAATATTGCCATTCAGTAATAGCTCTCAGAAATTTCAATTAAAAAAATATTTATTTCTTAAAGATAAATTTAAAAGTAATCACAACTGCGAGCTTTTATATTTCTTTTGAAAATTAAAAAAAAATAATTTTCATCACATTAATTTTCTTGCCATTAAAGAGAAGTAATGATATCTTATTCCCATCTCAAAAAATAATCGACACGCAAATAGACATCCATTAGGGAATCAAGCCTTCTAGATTCAAATGATATTTACTCCATTAATTCATCATGAGTTTTTGTTTTCAGATGGTAATGATTCCAAATATCATACAGCCCCATTAACTGTGATTTATCAACAATCAGTACTTGCTTTTAATTTTTTCCATCAAAGCTTCTCGAATGAAGATGAAACTTTTCCTGTTGCCAAATTTCCTCTGATTCCTTTATATTAAATGATACATTTAGAGTGACGATAAATATTAAACATCCGAAAAGATATTGGTTACGGTTTCTGGCAATCAAAAAATATCTTCTTAACAACACACAAATAACAAATAAACACCTCTTAAGAATATGAATTTTCCCAGATGCTAATTCTGGCTTCATTTGTTTTCATCAAAATAATAATTCTTTTTTTTTCTCGTTCGTACAGGAGTGATTCTGTGGTTGTTCAACTTTACAACGGATATTTATGAATTATCAATTTTATTCCTTGCTAATACTGTTACGAAATTTCCGGGTTCGTTTGGATAGTGGAAGTGATATAGGGTCGAGAACGCAATCAGCAGTAGAAAAAAACAAAGACGTTTATTTACACGAAGACAGGACAGCACAAAGACGACGAGTACACAGATGACAACTATGTACAGCAGAGACGAACACAGTAGACGACAGTAGCACACTTCAGTAGTCAGCAGCACACGAAGCGGATAGACAGAATCCAGCAGGAGAGGGGTTCCTGGGAGCTTCACTCTACCGTCTCCCCAACAGCTGAACTTCTCGCTTTAGCTGCCAACTCGCTACTTCTCACACGACTTCACTTACACCACCTCTTCTTCCTCGCAGCTTCAGAGTGCCCATCTTTTATAGTTCCGGGATGCGGTA
This sequence comes from Argiope bruennichi, assembly GCF_947563725.1. NCBI lineage: Eukaryota > Metazoa > Arthropoda > Arachnida > Araneae > Araneidae > Argiope > Argiope bruennichi. The sequence goes on from NC_079156.1 coordinate 116,619,526, forward strand.
CTAGAATCTTCAGACCAATCAGGACGTCTCAGGGTGTATCTCGATTCCTACTGGATGGATCGTGAAACTTCTCGAACTTTCCAATATGATCCATTTTGTCACCAAAGTTGCCAATTCATCGCCAAGTCGCCAAATGGTCGCCAAGTTAGTTGCCAAGTTCTGAGTTCATTGACGCTTAGCACGCACAGGACAGATCGTACATTCTGTCTTTCTTACGATGACACTAGTCGTACCGGGAAGCAAAATTTCAGGTTTGTAACAATATGATATTCTATCAATCTTTATCTTTCTTATTAAATTCCCGAAATCGAAATGAGCACTTCTGGTGGAAAATTTTTTTGGCTCTTTTACATTAAATCTTAATATCAATAAAAATTGAAAATCAAAGAAATAATTCTATTCTGATTTCTGGAGATTACAGATTAATAACTTCTTGCAAAGCTTTTATTTTTAAGTAAACAAAACTGAAAATAATATATTAGAAAGTAAAATATCTCAAAATTTCTCATCTACCCTGGAGATAAGATATAATTTTCAAAAATAATTACATATGCATCTCATATATTTAAGTGAAATAAGTTCGATGATTTCATTTATTTTCTAATAATGGACAGTTCGGATTTATAAATGATACCACGATATTGAAAAACGGACTATTTTCTAAGACTGAAGAAATGACAAACAAAGAAATAAGAGACAATCCGATGAACAAATTTCCTTAATACACCAGTAGAAAGAAATTAAACTCCAATGAATGTAGGTTATCTTATAAGAGAGACACACTATTTTCAATTTTCGTCTTTGGAATCCTCGAATCCACAATTCTATTGCACGGAAGCCAGTACTTCTCTGCCAGTCAATTTTGGCACTTTCAGGAATATTGTTATCTGGGCTTAAATCAGGTGAAAGTGGAAGACTCAAAGCATAGTCTTGTAAGAAAAAGATGGAATAAGACTTTGCAGCTGGAATTTGAAGACTGATTGGCGAATTAGATTAGTGTTTTTAATTGAGAAATTCCCCAAGAAATTTTGGAAGACAGAGAGTTGAAGATTATTTGTAAATGCCAAGATAGCGTTTTAATAAATCCGTTGATTGAAGTCAAGAAACCACGATTTTCGGGTTCCACACAATGTAGTCTACAAATTCTGTCGCAGCATTGATGCAACGATGGATATAATGGAGAATCATTAAATATGGAATGACAAATTTCAAGATCATTTTTCTTCAAGTTCATTTTCTTCATTTAGGAATGACTATATCGTTACGGAAATCATCCAAAAATCAATGTCTTGTGTAATGAGTGTATGGTGAGACAGTTCAACATATCAATAACTAATAAGGATGCTTTATTCTATAAGAAAGCAAGAAAACGCAGACAACAAAATACAGCTGACGCATGTACAATAAAAACACATGCAATAAACAGCAACACAGAAATCGAAGATTTTTAATGCGCACAACGTAAAACACTTAGACAGAACCCGCAGAGGAGAGACCTCATTCACATATTCATGCCTCTCGAACGTCTGCTAGTCTCCAGTTGCTCAATACTTATTTACTCTAAGCTTTCTGTGTCGGTTTTTTTAAAGTTTCCAGATTGAAAACTTCTAGAACAAATGTCATAACTCGACTACTAATCGAGTTTTTGAAAACATTTTTATAATATTTGGAATTTTTAGTTTTGTCTCTCAAGTCGTCAAAATCGTCACAATTTCTCAAAATATTCTTAAAATTTGTCACCAATACCGTGAGTTCATTGCCTCATCATCTGTTCTGTATCTGTCAGGACTATAAATCTTTCTTCCATATCTGAAAGAGATTACACACAGGGAAGCAATATTACGAATTTGTAATAATATCTTTCTTCCTCATACAAAACAACTTTCCATTGTCTGATTATTCTTCCGAATACAGCATATTAATTAAACAAATAATCACAAAGGGCATCCTACGAAATTCTCTAATTTGTAAAGAAGTACAATTTTTTTTAACTGTGCTTACTCAGTTACTCAAATAATAAATGCATCAGTGTTTTTAATTGAGCAGCTACCTAAGTCCTTGCGATGATAGCTTGCCTGCGTCTTCATTATAAATGATTTTGATTCGAATTGAATATTTCGGTCCTCAATTCCTTGTGTCATAATATTAGCTTGCAGAATTTATATTTAAAAGTTCTTCATAAATATTTTGCCCAAAATAGTTAAATAAATCGATTGAATGCTGAACTGAATTCATTCACATAAAAAAAAGAACACCCCGGATGTTGTTTCAAAGGATCATTTCTTTTCATTGATCAGAAATTAAAAATGCAGATGTTATCACCTCGTAAATGCATTTCTTTGAAAGCGATAACTTTTTCTTGCCGTTGTTTCCTATGGCACTTGTCATAGACAAGCTCGCTGACGATGTCAACGATTTTAAGCCGAGAGACCGTCTTTTGTTTCAATAGCGCCATCTAGGGACAAGTTTACGTCTTATCTACTCATGCGTCGCATTCACTTGCTCAATCCCTTTTGTAAGGAGGGCACATTCACAAACCTCACAGATGGAACACATATAAAGAACAACCAAGCCCGAACCGCGACTCGTACCCGGAATGCCCAGATCACGGGGAAGACGCGCTACCCTATAACATTGTAACTTTTTGTAATTCAGTTTAAAGTGCTGATTGAATTAAAGAAGAAACTATTGTACTTTAATTGTCTAAAAGGTCTTAAACACGTAAAAGTCAATCTAAAAAATAACATTCCAAGTAGTTTTCTAATCTAACTTTTGAATCCTTCTCCGAATATATTAATATCAAGAAGATATCACCAATAAGAACATGAGTTTCTAAAGGAATGGAATTGCCATCTAGCAACTAAAATGAATTTAAAGTATTTAATCCTGAATTTTCAGAATATTTGCATTCAACATCCAAAAATTGCACTTGAATTAAATCTATCTCTTACCACGTAGAGTAATCTTTTTTCAAAAAAAAAAAAAAAAGTATCAAAATTAACTACACGATTTCCAAACAAGCGTGCACCTTTCCGATAATAATAAAAGTTTAATGGAAAGATAGACATTTATTTACATTTTTAATGAATTTACTACTATGAAATTATTAGCAATGAAAAATGAATTTTTGGAGGGACGAGTTCTATGGTAATAAAATATTTTCTTGTCATTATAATGATAAATTGAAAGACACTAAAAAATATTCAGAAATTGAAATTTTACCTTATCAGAAATTTAAGAAAAGTTCCACTTAAAAAAGCTTGCAAACTATTTTTTTAAAAATTAAATCGAAAAAAACTTTTCTTAAGACATAATTACCATTTGTTATAAAAAGAAACAAGGATCCAAAATTAAAAATATATATCTATATTATATACCTTATTTTCGTTTATTTGTTTTAATGAATTCAGATTGCAAACAAGAGAAGAGATTATATAGCAATATTATCCATTCAATTATTAGTTGCAATGAAGTCAATTTTTAGTTTTTCTAAATGGCATTTATTTTATACAAAAATATCTTCACGCACTGCTTATTTTCGCAATTAGTCACTACTCGCAAGGTTTTTTCACTCTCCATTTCAAATTGATCAGTAATCTTAATTACAATTAAAATTAATAATGTAAAAACAATTAAATTCGAATTGTTTTAAATCCAACATTAATTCGTAAGCATATATATGTAAATCCATTAAAAATTATATAAATGATCATATATATATATATTTAAAATTAAAAAAAAATTGATGATAAAATTTAAAAAAAATCGATGATAAAATTTTTAAAAAATCGATGATAAAATTTTAAAAAAATCGATGATCATGTTCTACTAAAACTTCTGTACATAATAAAGAACAATAAATAATAAGAATATTAAAGTTTGCTGCCAAAAATAATATGGATTATAAGAATCAGAATTTTTATCGATTATTTTATTTATTACGTCATTGATATCATTTTCGGTTAAAACCAAGGATATCGAGCTTATCGAGAAAATTAAAGCGGCTGAATAATCTGGGAATCGCATGGCTTGATTCCTAACACAAGCTATCAGTATTGATAAAATATATTAGATTAGTTATTGGATATTTAATAAACTTCTTTTGATAAAGTAGAAAAAGAAAAAAAATCAAGTGAATAAGAATCAGTCTTTTTGTTTTCTGATATTTTTTAAGCTTTTTTCAAATTATTGCTTTTCTATTTTGATGCGCTTCGTTGATTCAATCATTCTTAGCACAAACTGCAAAACACTCAGTAAAAGATGAAAATTCTTTAAAAAAATAGTAAAATATTCAACAAAAGTAAATAAAAGAAATATTCATCTTTAAATTATAGTTATGCAAGAGAAGGTTTTACTATTAGAAATATTTAATCAGTTAATATTCTTTCGATGAATAGATAGTGATCCCTGATTAATTAAAAAGTGTTTGATCAGTAATCATATACCAATTTGCAGGACTTAGACAAAAAAGCGATTTTTCATTATATGGCTATATAATTGAAGAAAAGATCTATTTTCCAACATCATATTACAAAGCAAATTCAAGAGAAAGGACATGTATACACAAATATCAGGAGCATGACGTTACAGACGGCGAGAATGTGAGCTTCATTCCATGACATTCGCTGCATATAAAAGTGATTTCTTTCATTCGAAATGTCTACAAGAAAGTATCAACACACTTAAACACGACGTAAAATGATTGGTTAACTGAAAAAAGGGCGTTGTTTCAGAAGTGATGCTGTAGAATTTGGATATGAAAAAAAGTGTATTGTTTCACATACTTGGAAAACATCCCAAACTCCCGATTCAAATGAGAAAAAGTTTGAAAGTGGCTAGTCATGGACAGCATTAAATATCCGATAAGAGGAGAAGTCAGAAAGCGAGCAACATTGCTTATCACCTGCTACCAAAACCGGACAACAGGCGTCTGGGCTTATTGTGGGTGGATGAAAGCATAAAAATGGCTTATTTGCAAGCAGCAAGAACGCTGTATATCATTGGCAAAAAATAACTATTTACAATGATGTAACGGAAAGAAGTTCTTTTCAATGAAATCATGTCTTTTGAACAATGAGAATTATTTCAGTCACAAAAACGATTCTCGAGGCCATTTGATATGGAGATAGGTAGAAGCATGACCTCTAACATCAGAGAATGAGGCATCTGAGGAAGCTCCGATGTGCTTGTTTGGAGAGTCATAATAATGAAAGGAAGAATGCAGCTGCGTATTTTCGACAAAGGTCAGGGGATCTGAGATCGTTAATGTTTATCAGTAATTCTGTTCAACCATTACTGTTCATTCAGTGATTCTGTTCAATCATTACTGTTCATTCAGTGATTCTGTTCAATCATTACTGTTCATTCAGTGATTCTGTTCAATCATTTCTGTTCATTCAGTGATTCTGTTCAATCATTACTGTTCATTCAGTGATTTTGTTCAATCATTACTGTTCATTCAGTGATCGGAGGCGTTAGTGTTAATCTCTCGTTGCGACAATCAGTCATCTTCTCAATACAATCACGTAATCTTAAACCGTAAGAATCGTTTCGGTCTCTCAAACAATTCTCGAGGCCCTTTGATATGGACATTGGTAGGACCATGTTTTAGGAAGTAGATTCAACAACAGAGAAATAGATCATTGAAGCAATATCTGTATGCTTATGTGGGGAGGTCTAGTAATAAATGGAACTACGTATTTGCGACAGAGATTGAGTGATCAGACACCGTTACTATAGCGAATTACGTCTATTACGTGCGACAATATATATATATATATATATATATATATATATATATATATATATATATATATATATATATATATATATATATATATATATATATATATATATATATATATATATATATATATATATGTGTGTGTGTGTGTGTGTGTGTGTGTGTGTGTGTGTGTGTCTGTGTGTCTGTGTGTGTGTGTTCTTCTCCTAAATAACATGCCAAAATTAATACAAATGTTACTCTATAAGATATGAAAAAGAAAATTATTGCATATTAAAGTGCAAAAAAATAATTAAATAGTAACTTAATTAGAAATTAATAATAATTCTATCATGTTAACACTTTGAACTAATCCATCATTATTATTTTTATATCTCTTTTATTTTCATGCATTTTTGACAACGCCTTTATTGGTCCTAAAGTAGTTGTTTATTCTTGATCAGTTTAAGTCAATTACTCAAAAGGAAGTAACCTTTTTTTGCAGTATTTGGGAGTAAATTGACAATGCATTGCTTATTTAACAAATGTTTGTAAATATTAGTATTGTTAACAAATATTAATAAATATAAATATGGATTAATTAATGTTATTAATTTAAGGTAAAAATTAACTTTTGATACCTTATTTTTAAAATTCCCCTGGCTCAATTTATACTATAATTTTAATTACAAACTGTTAAAGAATTTTGTAAATTGTGATATTTTGCACAAAAGTAGTTTTTATATTAAAAATATATATTGTTACAAACCTGTAATGTTGCTTCCCAGTACGGTTAGTTCTATCACGGGAAATACCGTTTTATGAACAGCTCTGTTGAGTGCTGATCGGGTGCCACGTCAGTAATCTGAGAGCTTGGTGACCATTTGGCGACTTGGCGATGAATTTGAAGATTTTAGAGACAAAATAGATATTGCTGGAAACTTCGAAAATTTTAGCGATCCATCCAATAGGAACCAAGATTCTCCTGATTTGTTCCGAACTTTCTCGGCCCGCCTCCCGGGAACTATAAAAGGCAGGCAGTTTCAAGTTGCAGTGAATTGGGGTTGGAGTTGTGAAACGAGTCGTAGAAAAGATAACGAAGCGACGGTGGAATAGTCCAGCTTTGTGTGGAGCTCAGCGAGTGCCGAGTCCTGGCGTTTATTGTGGAAGCAGCATCGAGTCCTATGAGGAGTATCCAATCGTGTAGTAGTGAGTCGGTAGTTGGATACAGCTAAAGAGAGGAAACAGTGGGGAATTTCAGCCGTTTGGAGAGACCGTAGAGCGAAGATCCCCTCTACTGCTGAATTCTGTCTGGTCGCTGTGCGTGCTGTGATTTCTACCGATTACTACTTGTGGGCTATTGTTTACTGTAGTGTGCTGCTGTGTGTTTCCTGTGTTCGTCTCGGTTGTATATATTTGTCATCTGCGTATTCGTCGACTTTATGTTAGTGTCTTCGTGTTTAATAAACGTCGTCGTTGTTTTCTACTGAGGCCTGCTGTTTGTTTTTACACCTTACATCCAATACAAACGAACCCAGTGATTTTACGAACTCAGTGGTAGTGGAATTGAAATAATGAAGAATCAATAAAATATATGAAAGAATCTTTTAATATGAAAGAATATGAAAGAATCTTTTAATACAAAGCAACGTCAGATCATTTAATAATAAATAAAAGCATATGAATTTCGCTTAATAATTTAAAAATATTAACATGAAATAAATCATTAGCTTGACATTAACCTAAAAACGTAACAAAATATGAAAATAAATTTTTCTGTTGATTATAAATAACTTTCCTTGCATTGTACACTGCTTAGACATAAAAAATTGTATAAAACCGGCAATGCTCGAGATTTGAATCTAGAATGAAGGAACATTTGTTATCGAAAAATGTAGATATTTGAAAATTTATGTCTTCACATTTAAGATAAACTGCAAATTAACTGAATTCTTGATACTTTTTATTGGCATTTGTTTCCAGATATTACTTAAAATGAAAAAAAAAATTAAATATACAGGGGGCTTACATATAAAAATCATGATTAGTGTAAATCAACGTTTCTTTGATCTACATTATTGGTATGAAACTGTTTGAAAAGCTCTCAAGAAAATATTTCTATTTATTCATCAAGAGCAAAATGAACTTAATGTCTAAAAAAATTTACATATATGTTCAATTACTTAGACTATTGTAAGAAAAAGAACTCTATATAACCTAAAGTAAACATTCACTGCTGATCCAAAGAAAGTTTTCGAAAATTTCATCTTAAAAGAAAATTGTTTTTCATTTATCCTCAAATATTTGAATAAATTTCCCTACTGGTAGAGATAAGCAAAAAGTTTTATAAAATTTCCTTTACAGAACTTTCTGGCTAAGTTCGATAAATTTGTTTGTCTTGAGGAGGAATCTCCTTGAGGTCTTCTCAAAAACAAGAAAGGACAGCTCTTATTTCTGAAAAGTACGAGATATAGTAGAATTTTTTCTTTGTACGACTCCAAATAATGTTAAGAATATTATTCAAAATTAATGCTTATAAATTTAGGAAGTATATCATGATTATCAAAACAAATAATTTTTTAAACATATGACTTCTCATCAGCGGGCACCTCAAAAATGTGTATGAGAAGCTCCTAGAAAGGTGATTGGTTTTAGATATCCTCATGGATACAAGAAAATGCGAGGGTTTGCTACTTTCCAGGGAGGCGGTATGTATTTCCCAGGTAAAGTTTGTGACGCTGGCCGGGGATGGCCCTTAGGAATTTGCCACAGTTCCCGCCAGTGTTTCTATTGCGGATAGGTATATGGGAAGATAAGGAGAAAGATCAGTGATAGATCACTTTTTGGCTGGGGTCAACTGCCTCGAAACGGATAACAGCTTCATGAATCGACCAGTATTATGTACGGTTATGCAAAAGACAGCAGTCGGCTACAACAAATCCTGTCGATATTGCTTAGCTCAGTGTGGAGGGGTGGTCGGCTGTACACAAGAACAAATGTTGCTATTTCGGTGGTCCAATCATTCAGTTTTATTCCTGTGCCTTAGGGCCGGTCAGAGTAGTCAGTTTGTGATTTTATTCAGATGAAAAGCACTGACATCATGTTTCTGCAGCGAAAGGCTTATGAATACAAAAAATGCATATTCGTTCAAGTAGAAAGGACTTCTTGAGAATAATAGTATGAATTTACATGTTTTGTTGTTGAATGAACATAAAAATACTTGATAATATGAGAAACCCAGCAGAACTTATCTTTCCAAAAAATTTTATATATTCCCTGATAAAAGAGTCAATTCCTCACTCACCTCCCTAACAACTATGGACCTTAGATTTTGGTTTTTGGAATTTTCGCTGAATACTTCATATGATTTAGGGAGAAATATTTTTTTCAGGTTTATTTTCAGTCATACATTTACTAAAATGAAATTTATATTTTAGATGTATTTTTCGAAAACTATTGAAATCAAAATTTGACACAGAATTACAATTTTAGTCACAAAATCACACATAACATTTTATTTAATTACATCATTGTGCCTTTTAATTATAGCATTTCTATTACATACGAAAGACGAAACCGACAAACGAGAAATTTCTTTTGAATTTTGAACTGATCTAAACTTTAAATGCTACATCTGTGTATCAAATCTTATCCCTTCAGCTCTTTTCGTTTTGTAGTTATCATGTTAACTTGTCTTCAAATAGTATCATGTTAGCTTGTGTTCAAATAATAGTATCATGTTAAGAATTTTAGAATTTATATCTAATTTTTTAAATTCCATTTTAAATTCCAGCGCTATTTTCCAGAGAAAATTTTTCTAAAGTTCATTTCATTTTTACTAAACATAATTCGAATTAGAGTAAATTTAATGACTAAATTTACAACCTAAAATTATTAAACGTAAAATACTTAAGCTCTTACACAAGCTTTAGTTTTTAATAAGAAAATAAAATAACTTTAATTAACACAACAACACTTTTAACAAATTTATTTGCCTTAATATAAATCACGTTCATATGAAAAATTCGCTATTTATATGGATCAAAATGATTATACGTTTTACTATACAATAATTAAATCTCATTTAATATCGAAAAAATATCTGAAAGTAAGCTCCGTACAATTTTCTAGAAAATATTCGTCAGTTTTTTGAAATAATCTATTTAAAATTACTACATAAAATTGCAAACCAATTTTCTGCCTCAAATTAATTCACCGTTGTTTTGAGGATATATTTTTAAGTTGACTTCATAGCTCCATTCCACTTTCATCCGACACCAAATACGCAGCAAAATGGAAAAATATTAATTTTAAATATAACACGAGCTTTCATTCATTTTCTCAACTGTAGTACGATGCTATGAAATGACTGACTACTAAAGGGATAGAAACTAATGTATCAAAATTTGCAAAACATTTGAAATTGATTTTCAATTAAACAAATAACTTTTCAATTCTGTTATTTTCTGAATTCTCTCCCTACCTAAATCTTCAAAGTTTTGTATACACTTTAATATACACAATATAAGAGAGAATGTTAATTTTCTCCACGTATAAAACAAAACGGAAAGGATAGTTTTTTTATCTTTGTACAGTTTCAATCAGTAGGACTAATTCAATCAGTTTCAACTTCCCATGGAAATACTAATTGCAAATCAAATTCGAAATAAATATTTATATTTATATTTAATTTATTAAGATTTTAACACCCGTTTTTTGACATTATACTAAATCCATTGACTTATAATTATTAAATTGTTACGGCTAATAATTAATTGTCATATTTCAATTGTTATTGCAAGAAATTATATCAACAATAACTTTTGTTATTGTTGTCAAAAAAAAAAGAATCATTGTTTAAATCTCAACAAATTTATGTATACAAACAATGTTACCGAAGAAACAATCCAAATATACATTGTTGCTTTCAGCTAAAATTCATTTATTATCTTGCAACCTTTCGTTGTGCACTCTTTGTATTTCTGAGCAATGCTTAGTGTCGTTTTGGAAAATTTCAATGAAGCTACGGCCTTTATTGGAATCATCGTCATACTTTCAATTTGGGAAATTATAAAGCATTTCCTATTTCCTTTACTACCAACTTTTTGGGATAATGATTCTGATCCTGATTTGGGTCTGAATGCGGAAGTACCATCTCCTCCGTCTGTGCCGCGAGTTGCAGTAGTGCGCTCGTATGCTGTTTATCGATTTTGCCAGGCATTGGAGCTGCCTGCAGAACTGGCTCCAGTTAAATGCCAGAAAGCTGCAGCTCCGATTGTAAAATCTCGTATGATATACGCAATGTGCTGCGCATTGAATTTGCCTGCACAGTTGGCTCCCATTGGAACACCAGTTGTCGAGTCATATGCTGTCTATCAGTTTTGCCTGGCCCTGGACTTGCCTGTAGAATACCGACAGCGGAGGATGTAGTTTAATATCAAAACTGCCTTCAGCTATTGATACTACTTTTGACTGATTCAGTTAAAAGGTTCCTTTATTACCATAGTCACCATTACAGTTCTTTTATTACCATATGATACTTTTGACTGCCTTCAACATCTAGATGCAGTTAAAAGGAATGCTTTTATTACCAGTTGCTATTTTTGATTGCCTTCAAGATCCAAATGCAGTTAAAGAAAGCCTTCATTAACAGATGCTACTTTTGACTGCCTTCAACATCCAGATATAGTTATAAAGAATGCCTTTATTACCAGATGCTACTTTTGACTGCTTTCAACATCCAGAGGCAGTTAAAAAGAATGTCTTTATTACCAGATGATACTTTTGACTGCCTTCAACATCCAGATGCATTTAAAAGGAATGCTTTTATTACCAGTTGCTATTTTTGATTGCCTTCAAGATCCAAATGCAGTTAAAGAAAGCCTTCCTTAACAGATGCTACTTTTGACTGCCTTCAACATCCAGATATAGTTGTAAAGAATGCCTTTATTACCAGATGCTACTTTTGACTGCTTTCAACATCCAGACGCAGTTAAAAAGAATGTCTTTATTACCAGATGATACTTTTGACTGCCTTCAACATCCAGATGCAGTTAAAAAGAATACTTTTATTACCAAATGCTACTTTTGGCGGCCTTCAAGATCCAAATGCAGTTAAAAGAAAGCCTTCATTAACAGATGCTACTTTTGACTGCCTTCAACATCCAGACGCTGTTAAAAAGAAGGTATTTATTACCAGATGCTACTTAAAATTGCGTTTGGTTTCCAGAGGTTCTTTGAAAAGTTATCGTTAGTAACCAGAAGCTAATTGAAAAGTTGTCGTCGCTAACAATATGGTTTTTGAAAAACTGTCGTCAACATCTAGAGGCTTTTTCAAAAACTATCGTCAGCTTCTGAATGGTGTTATAAAAAAAACAGTTTGATGCAGCGATGAAGGGAGGGTTGGCGGGAGGGGAACGAGAGTAGCACACCTCCAAGTGGTGTTCCCTGGGAAACGTTGCAGTTCGTTTCTATTGCAACGGCTAAGAGGCTACTCAAGCGTGAATTATAAATAAAGACTTTTTATTTCATTTGGAAAATAGTTTACTTATCTTTTTCTTATTTTTCCTGTATTCAAAATAAGTACACTTTCAAGTCACAAAATCTCGCTACATGTATTACAAAACTAAGCGCACAGTGCATGAATTTAGAGATTCAAACACTGCAGAATGGTAAAGTGCATTTAATAACTATTGATTACTTGCATCGCATTTGATATAGAGAAATGCGACTTGCCTCGGAAGAGAGCAGGTAGAGGTTTATGAATTTCAATCCTCAATATTTAAGGTTTAAATATATATCTATATTACAAACATAATATAGAAAACTGTATAAGATATTTATAAACCATTCAGATAAAGCAAATATATATCTTTCTGACTGGTATGTGACAAATTCCTGTTTAAATGACGAAGCACATTTTATGGAAAAACATGCAATTTTATTGCAAGTTTTAATAAATATAACTCTTTATATGTTTTAATAAGACTTTATTTAACCTCAAAATGCTTACGTAAACACCTGTATTTTTCTGGAAAAAAAACTGAAATCAAGTACTGACTTTAAAACATTTATTTGTATAAATTTTTTCCATGTATGTGAAAACTAATATTTATTTATATATAAACATTATTTTAGCTGTTACGTAGCTGAATAGAGTAAATTTTTTAAATTTTATACTTCGATTTTTAGGTATTTTATGTCCAAGAAGCAATGATATAACTGACCTCCATTTACATCGCGATACAAATGCAAAATCGAACAAAACTCTGCCCTTCAGTAATTTTACAAAGTTATTTTGATAGGGATTTCTTTCACATGTGTAGATTTAAGATAGGGAATATTATGTTTTAAAAGAACGTTGTAAGCATTAGAAATTATTATATCTCCAACCAGAGCGTGAGAAAATACTTAGGTTAACTATTTTCTAGATTGTGTGTAGAATTAATTAGATAAAAAGTTTGGAGCTGGATCTAGAAATAAGAGAATATTTTCGAATGAAAACATGTGCTAAATTAAAATATAAATTAGGAAATTAATTACAAATTTATTTAGATTATATATATATATATATAATACAAAGAGTGCACGACCAGGTTCCTTCAATTTTACATTTAGGGATACTTAATTCTTCCAGACATTGAATGAAAATATATTGTTTAGGCAGTGTAGAGTTGCAATGAGATACCACGGCAGTTGTTTGAGCATTTAATCTAGCAACAAAGAAGGTGTGGATTGGTTCACCATGATATATATATTCAACTAACAGCTCTACTGCTTACGTGAGGAAAAAAATCACATTAAAATAATGCTGTTGGGAATTGAAATGAGTGGGATAACTGCTCCAGTTGCGCAGTTGTTTAACGTTGCATTTGTGATGATGACGTTTAACTGCTTCGATGTATATATATGTCTTGTTGTTTTACAATAAAGCTTTCTCTCCACTAACGTGCCTCCACTGCGAAAGTAATCATACAGCAAACTATTCCGGGCGTCCAAAAAATCCTTTCAATAAGAAAGCTTTCCCGCCTTCTCCCGAAAATCCATGGACTGACCCTGCAACTTTAGAAAAAATAAAAACTTCATTTATTTCTCCTCAAGAAGAACAATCCAGCATTACAATTCCTTCTACATTCTTTTCAACTTGCAGCTAATACTCTTCGAATTCACGAGGCATTTATTTTATGCAAATGTCATATATGATGTCTACCATGATGAACTACTTCATCCAAATGGCAAATGTCTATCATTTGCCCAACAATAGCATGCTCATGTAATAATTATCTTAATAGCTCATGTAATAATTATCTTAAAACCTCATTAGCTGGAATGCTTGCGGCATCCGCCACAAAACTAAACAATTGAAGACCTGATATTATTACTTTCCAAGAAACGCACTTAAACCCTGGTGATCGGCTTAAAATACCTAATTATTCTCTCTATTTTACCGATAGACTTACCCATCGAGGTATTGGTATTGCTGTTCTTATTCCAAATTCTATAGATCTACTTTTGAAAACACAAGCATCATAATACATCTTCCTCAGCCAATCACTTTTTCAAGTATATATAAACCTCCAGATGGGAATATTTCTATCCAAGAATAAAGCAGAATTTTCATTCCAAATAGTAAAAGTATTGCAATCTGAGACTTTAATTCAAAACATAGTGCACGGAACGCTAGCAGACAGAATAACAATGAAATGACCATCGACAATTTCATCTGCGATAATTTTCTAAATTTGTTGGCGCCGCCTGAACCAACGTTCTTTCCCAATAACGTCCATGGCCCTAGTACATTGGAATTTTCAAAAATTTCTCTTCTGGGGACACCGATTCTATTAAAGATCTTAAAAATGATCACAATTCGGTTTATTTTGAAATTGATATTAATGCGAATATTACAGCAATATCAAAGCTTCTCAAAACCATCAATTGGATTCAATTCAATCAAATCATAAGGCACTTGCTTCCAGGAAATCCATTAATCGACTCCACTGAAAACGTTCATAAAAATATTGCAAAGCTCACCAGCTTTATTTTATCATCCCGAAATCTAGCCTCAAAGTCTAAACTTCTAAATGGACCTTACTTGAGACTATCTACAAACATCCTTGAAAAAATGAAACTCAGAAGCAACTATAGAAAAAGGCGGCATATTACTTTTGACCCTAGGTTCAAACACAAAGAGTCTCAGATTATCAACGAAATCAGAAGATATATTAACAATTTCGATCACGAATATTGGTCAGATTGTTTTTGAGTCTTAGTCCCGAGGACAACTATTTCTGAAACAAACCGGAAGTTCTCAAAAAAAGTTTAGAATAGGTGGTATTTGAATAGACATTGATGTATTAAAATATACTCCTTTGGATAGAGTCAATGCTTTTAAACAATTTTTAGATTTTTTTTCAAACAAATCCAGAGCCTTACGAAAATAAATGAATAGCTAATGTCAATTTTAAAGTTGAAAAATACCTTAGAAGCCCTCATCATCCAGGTGACATCAAGCTGAAGACTAATAAAGAAGTTATTGCATTCATGATGAAGACAAATCCCCAAAAAGTTACAAATCCGGATGACATTCCGAACAAAGCTCTGAAATCTCTTCCACTCAACGTAATCACTCTTATTATGAAAATAATTAACAGATGCCTGATATATCGATAGTTCCTTCCTACATGGAAAGTCGCGCATGTGCTAATATTTCCAAAACCGGGGAAAAAAATCAAAAACTTTCTGGAAATTACAGACCAATAAGCCTATTGAGCAACCTGGAAAATATCAATAAGAACATAATTTTTATCAGACTCAAAGACCAATGTAAAGAACATTCTATCCTCCCTGACGAGCAATATGGCTTCAGACCCACTTATGGATGTGTTCATAAACTTCTGAGGGCCATA
Organism: Argiope bruennichi; assembly: GCF_947563725.1. Lineage (NCBI taxonomy): Eukaryota > Metazoa > Arthropoda > Arachnida > Araneae > Araneidae > Argiope > Argiope bruennichi. The sequence continues at coordinate 116,635,153 of NC_079156.1, forward strand.
AATACCATCATGCATAGCTTCGACAACAAAATTATACACCGGTGGGATTTTCCTTCACGTAAAAGGCATTTATAGAATGTGTCATAACTGTCTTATTTACAGACTCATAGATTTCAAAATGCTCTCTTACCTACCCGAAATAATAACTAATTTCCTCAACCAAAGAACATTTCAAGTTCAAATAAATGATATTCTTTTTCCAAAATGTGAAATGAAAGCCGAAGCGTCTCAAGGAAATGTTTTTAGCCCCCTACTTTATACCATCTTTACAGCTGACTTCCTCAAGAATAATTACATCACAAAATGCTTCTTTGCTGATGACATTGCTATTCTTACGCAGGGCAGTACCTCTAATTTTGTCACCAAAACTTTTCAGAAAGGACTCCTCAAAAGGTCCTGAACACTGAATTCTGGTGCACGGAGTCAATAATGCCATCAATATGGAAAAGGCTCATGCCGTTAGGTTCGGAAAAGGAGAGCTAAAGAAGCCGCTTGCATTTTTTGAAGATAATCTGTCTTGGGGAAAAATCCGAAATGATATTTTATATAGAGATAATAAAACTTCACAGTTAGATGATTTCAACAAAGAACTTTCAAGAGAATTTTTCAGTCAGCTCAAAATTCATGAAAATTGCACAATCAAGGAACAAATTTACTATGCCCACTGCATTGGAAAAACGCCTTTCCTTACTCTATTACTTAATGAACTTTGCCACCTAAACCCCCATAGCATCTTCCGAAATTTAAATTACATCTAATAAACTGCTTCAATTTACACCTTAAGCGCTTTTAATCAATCCTTTTTCTACATAAGTGGTCCATCAATGATGCATTACTTCTGCTTTTACTCTGCTACTTATTACCTCAAACAAAGTAGGAGTGCCTAGGAACTAAGGCTCTCCATGCATCAAATTCAAACAACAATAAAGCTGTAATATTCTGTTCTTTTAGCAAGTGCTGCATCTTTTAATCTAATCGACAGCCATAAAGGCATCGGATAGATGTATGGAACCCATTAAAATTAAAAGCTTTATTTAGGTACAACTTATTTGCTTTCAAGATCTTAAATTAAAATATTTGTCACTTAGTTTGGGGCGAAAGTTTACAGTTGAATTTTATATTTTTTACAACAGCATCTGAACTTGATATGGAATACATTAATGGCAGAAAAAAGCTGAAAGCACTGAAAAATGAAGCTCTGTTTATTTATAAAATTACCGAAAGAAAGAACACATATTAGAGAAATATTTTTCACTTTAAACGCTGCTTATTCTTTATATTTGCAACCCAAAAGTTAATTTCTTTTGTGATTAAAAGTTTAGTTCCTTTTGGATGCTTTTCAAAATTTAACTTAAGGCACTTATTCTCACGGAACGCCATAATTAGACAGTAATAATTGTTTTACTGTCACAATAAGAATCCCAGAGGGAAAACTCTCAGTAATTAATTATTTTCTAAAGAAAACGATATTGAGATATAAAACACTCAATAATCTTATTGTAGAAAAGAAAAGTTTTTAAATTAGCATTGTTTCTTGTGAAACACAAAACGTAGCAACAGCTAATGAAGTGATAAATGATTATTTTCTTTTACTAAAAATACAAGAAAAAATAAAAGAAAGTAGTAGTCGAAATTAATTCTTTTTTTAAAATCCTTTTAGTATGTTACCAAAAAAAAAGTCTCTTTCAAAATAGTTTGTTTTTGGTTTACTTTTATATCGGTATGTGTGTCTCTATGCGAAATCCCCTCTATAAAGACAACTTAGTTTAGTGATTGAGTTGACTCAGAGTTTTATGCGGGTCTGTAAGCTGTTGAAGGAACTTTGTATTTGAGGATAAAAGGTTTAATGAAAATTACAACTATCCATTTTTTTATCAGTTTTAAAATCCTGCCTATTACATAAAAGAAATTTCTTCTCTAATTAATATTTTTCAGTATTAATTTAATTTGATGCTCGAATGAAGAAAAGTATGTTGTTAATTTATATATCTTTTTCTTCTAAGATACTAGCATATACAGCCATCAGCAAAAATGAAAAAATGAATACCATTACAATTCGGATCTTCATAAAATTGGCAGCGAGTAAAAAGAATTAAACAGATATGTTTATTAAATCGAAGTTGATTAACCGAGTGAATTTACACACAACTTGAATTTTTTCATCGAACCTATTCATCTTTATCCGTATAATTAATTATTATTTTTTGTTGAACTCATTTTTCATCATTAAATTATATCAAATATAACTTTTAATAGATTTGATAAAAATGTTAAAATTTACAAAATTTAACAAATGGGAATTTCAATGTGAAATAAATTATGCAATCTTTTGACTATATCTCAGATACTATTATGGATAAAATCATCATAAAATAATTTCCCCAGTTTGTATTCGGTCTATTGCATGCATGTCAAGACGAATTCAGCAAATTGAACAAATAATAATAATAATAATTAAAAAAAAAAATAGAAAAGTATAAATATTTTTTAAACAAATCCCAAAATTTATATATTTTATTTTTTGCCGACTTATTTATTTCCAGAGCAGGAATACAAAGCTCTTTGAAAATATTGTTGGTAAGCAGAAACCCGTATTATTGATCAATAAAAAAGTTATTTTGCAAGTTCATATTCATCATTCATTTCCATATATGCATTTTTATTATGAGTTTGTTTAGTTTAGTTTAGTTATATTAAAGTCCCGTTTTAAAGCAACACTAGGGCTATTTTGGGATGGACCTCGTGATTTTTAACCTTGGTCAAATGACGAGAACGACACCTGATCTTGCGCATTCCTCTCTAAAACACACCACACCAACGGGAGGACGTTTGGCCCGGACTTCTAACGTGCACCAGACCCGCTTACACTGCGATTCTTTGGTGGAACCTGAAACCCTCGAGTTCCGAAGCCGAGGCCTTTCCACCAGGCCACCGCTGTCCCTTTTTAGTATGGGAATTCTTTCTCTGAAAAATGTTGTGTTATCTGCTTTCCACGTATTCTCTTCCTAAGCGCATAATGTATTATAAAAAGTCATCAAAATATTCTGAATTCCAACTAATATTATGAAGGTACTGTTGGGCATTTTACTATTATAGGAATGTGATTATTGCCCGTTTTGAAAGCGCCATGTGTCATTATTTCATTTCCTTCTGCGAGATTCATCTTACCTGCTTTTCACAATTTAGATATAAAATTTGTTTTCACTTTTCTTATTTGTTTATCTGCAGAGGGATAACAGCGGGAGAGCCCCCCCCCCCGAAAACAAACACTTTTTTATATGCTCTAATAAATGTATTTACATAAAATTAGCCACACGCCATTGGCAAAATATAGTTACAGTAGAACATATCAACATTCCTTCTGCGGTACTTTTTTTGGCAATTAATCGCTGATATGCGATTAATACATAAGAGTCAGAAAACCGAATCTATTAGTGACTATTATTTATGTTTTGTACTTATTACTTACTATTATGCCTATGTTTATTACTTATTATTTACTATTATGTCTATATTTATAATTTATTATATACTATTATGCCTATGTTTATTACTTATTATTTACTATTATGTCTATGTTTATTACTTTTATTTACTATTATGTCTATGTTTATTACTTTTATTTACTATTATGCCTATGTTTATTACTTATTATTTACTATTATGCCTATGTTTATTACTTATTATTTACTATTATTTATGTTTTTAGAGCCCGTCTGAAATCAAAATTGAACACTAATCTATAGTTGTAAGCACGAGATCACACACCATGTTTCATTTATTTTACTCATTGCACTTTTTCGGTTATCACGTTTGCATGTTTGTGAAAGTACAGACCGACAGACAATCAATTTCTTGACGAATGTACTTCCAAATTCAGCAGATGTAGATTGGTTTGTAAAATATGTATACCAAATTTTATCAATCTAACTCTCTTTCTTTTGTAATTACTTAGAGAGTCTAATGGACAGAATTCATCTAAATGGATTGCATTCGAAATGTTATAGAAATCTACAAATTTAGAGTAGAGGCTACATATTAAATTTCACCCATCTAGATCAATCTGTTTTTGAATTCTTGTGAACAGACAGACAGGCTTGCAAAAATGTATGGGGCTCTGAAATGTGCTCAAAATCTCGAGTTCAAATTCTTGATGATTATAATGCTTTTTCTTTGTATATTTCAGATACGAAATATTAAAAAATGAATATAACAAGTATTTTTTCCGTTCTAAATGTTCTTAAGAATTAAATATAAAATTTATTAAAAATACATTGTTTAGCAACGTAAATTGCATTTTCTTTCTTATAACGTTACGTTTCACTACTAAAAATTAAAAAGAATAGTTTGCAAGTATAAATCATTAATTATTATTCTTAATTAGCTTATTTGTAAGTCACATAAAGCAGAATATTTTGAATTTATTTTTAATCATTATACACGAGCCAATTCCAAAGAACTTATATTTCAAAATATGTATCGCTGCTTATTAAGTTAATAATTAATATCTCAAATTACTGTGGATGTTTCAAAGAGCCATTTCTTAAAAAGGCTAATTATACTTTTCGTTAATTGAGAACAGAAACCAATTCAATGCTTGCCAGATTCTAAATACTCTGAAAACTTTTCGACAGCTACTAAGCCTATCCGGAAGCAAAGTTTCATTTTGGTGCATCCCATGAGCTTTCTCCATAAAGCTGGTTCAAGAGGTCTGATAATCAAATTCTGCCTGAAATTGACTCTACTGGATTTCCTTGAGCTCGCAGATCTTAATTGGTGCAATACCTATACGAATATGAATCTAATTACAGAAACGAATATTTATATAAGTGCTTTGGATAGGGAAGCTTTTAATTTGCTCATGAGGCCTTAGCGCTTTTACGGAGACGATTAGTCTTATATAATTTTACCTAAAACTCTACTGGATTATTGATCAAGATTCTATTCACTTTTATTTGGGAAAACATGAGAGTTTGTAATATTTCTCTATCAATAAGATCTTTGTATACAGAATGCAGGATTCCACAATCAGATTTGCTTTTATTTGTCTTTAAATAATTCAAAACAGTAATTCAAAAATATATATAAAAAAACTACAACAGCAATGAAATTTGATTTCTGAAATTTTATAATTATATTGCATTCCCTTCAAATTTCTATCAGTTTTTAAAAGCAATCTGTTGGAGAGAAGTCCCTTTGTTCCCTTTTCTATATCCATGTGACTAAATAATTCACAAACCATACCAAGTACATAAATAAAATAAGAAATTTAAATTTATCATTAGAATCGTAGATCTTTATCAAATTTAAGATCTCTGGGTCAAAGTATTCATTGTATTGTCGATCTTTATATCGGCGAATATGGTAATTAGACAACTCATAACTTCAGATAGATGAAATTTGGTATATTATTTTGTGGCCAACTCATTTTATTTATTTATTTTATTAATCTATTTATTTCGTTGTACTGTGAGACTACAAACACACTACATTAGGTTATGCGATAAACACAATTAGAGAGCACTCTCATCAGATCTCTTACTGTATTCTTAAATATAAAAAATCTAAGAGACAAAAAATTTTTAAAGTAGACAATCATATTTATACATGATATTGACTGGTGATTTCCAATAATTAGTTCCTTTTCTGAAATGAAATAAATTGAAGATGATAGCTAGTTATAATTTAGCAAAACAAATCGTCAGCTGCTTCACTTGATAACACTGGATTTCATCTATTTATACAACCCTGCATACAGTCCTGCCGCTCATTTAAAGTCAAGTCGCTCTGGAGCCGAATTTGTTGGAACCTCTTCAGCCTTATTGGGAGCTAAGAGGAAGTGAGATGGGCTTCGACGGAATGAAAAGAAAGGATAGGACGAGAAAGGAGAAGAGACTTTGGTTTTTGTTCTGTGTGTGATGGCCATATATTTAGCAATTTTAAATTAGTTGGTTTCGAGAACCCAGAAGAGTTTAAAATGTCAAACCTGTTTTTTATTCATGTTTAATGTTAATTATTGTCTATGTCTGTGAATAAATGTCTTGTGTGCTTTTAAAACTATGTTTTCTTTCTCAAGATATTACACATGTTATACTTCTGCTTAATTTATGTGAATTATCATATAATTATAGAAAAATATTTAGTTCTGCCTAATGCAATTATTAATAATTACATAAGTGCAACACTCTCGATTAAACGTCCTCTACAGATGATAATATGTGTTCAAAGAAGGGAGTATTAAAGATCTAATCATTTAGAAAAATGGTGAATTCTCATATCTGTTTCCAAAATATTGCAGGATTATAAATATAAAGGAAAAGGGGGGAATAATTCATTAAATAGACATAGTGAATAATTTTGAGTGTGAAGAATCAATGTAATGTAATTAGCTAGTGTCACCCAATCAATTTTATATGATTACATAACTGAGTGACGGATCTACTTTGTCGCTTAGTAGACGGAATGCGTGTTGCTCATAGGAATGCATGGAGTGGAGAAAATTCATGCGACTTTTACATCGCTTAGACAGCCATTGCTTTAAAGCTAGAAAGAGGGATATCATTAATCAAACCATTGTCCATTGTAAGTGGATTATTAGTGATAGAAAGCAAATACCAATAAGTGAACTATGAGTTCCTATTGCTATTATCTTATTCTAATAGAAACCTAGAACAAAGTGTTAGAGTTATGAAAAGTCAGTTTGGGAGTAAAACTAAAATTGAACGAGCTTACATAACTCAGATGTAAATGCGATTTTTTTGTACAAAGTTCTGAACGTTTTTAACATTCCCGAAGAAATTTTATTACATCTAATTGTGCAAATTGTTTAGACGATTTCTTAAATGTTTATGCATTTACGGAAAAAGTAGAATCCCCACTACTTTCAAAATGCCAGATTGGCGCGCTGTCTTGTCTTGTCTCCTGGAATTGCAAATTCCCAAGAAGACATTAGACAAAAGTGCCAAAAAATATCCGTCAAACAAGTAGGTGATCCTTCATTTGATTCGCCCCCAATTTTGCGTCATCCAGTTGAATATGGAATACTAAAAAAAAAAAAAAAAACAAGATAGTTATAGTTATTATTGAACTACTAGTTTGATTTTCTAACCCAATTTTAATAACAATTAACATTAGTATTTTACCTTACTACTTATGTTACTACGCACGTATATTTTAACGCGTATACGTATATTTTAATAACAATTAACTGTATTTTACCTTACTACTTCTGTTACTTGTATATTACTTGTATTTTACCTGCCTGAAATGACCCCGGAAAAATCTATCTCCAGTTCTCATGTATTAGAAGTGATGAAAAGGTAACTTTGATCATAAAGAGACTTTTTATGACTGTTTAAAATATGGATTAAATCTTCAAGAATAATGACAGATTAAGTATTTAAACTTTTACGAGTCAGTTTATACGGTATTATTTCTTCACTAGTAGGTGTTCTATGAGAAAGAATATCTCAAAATTTCAAATAGATTTTCAATACAAAAAAATTAATTGAAATTAAAATTTTTGTCTAAGTAATTTAGGAAAATATTTTTGCACAAAAATCAAGTTCATACAACTTTAAAATTTGAAAAGTAATTTTCCAGAGATACTATTTTTAATCAAACAACATGTTTAAATTTTAATGGATTCAATTGAATGGAATCAATTTGAAATATAATACGTATCATTTCTTTTTATTTTTGTAATAAATATATCACCCAGTTTATTTTTCACATGGCATTTGGAATTTTTATTGGTATGGCAACGAGTTTCAATGAGTTTGAAAGCGGAATTTTCACTTTAAACCATTTATAAACATAATGAATTGCTGTTCAAACAGTATTCTTTCAATAAATAAGCATGATGTAAAAATTCCTGCATCACGTAGTTTACATCATGATAAAAAATACAATGACTGATATATTCAAGACACATGAAAACAAAACAGTCGAATGAATCAAACCTAAACTAATAAAAAACTATTTGACAGATGTCTGCATTGTAGATATTACATCTGTGTACCAAATTTTATCTATCTTAAAGTATTAATTTAATGTAACGTAATTAATGTATTAATTTATATTTGAGCAGCCGGTCAGATGAACTATCTTTGAACAGATTTTATACAAAATTTGAGAGAAATTAGCAAACTTCGTGTAAAAATAGTATACGTATATTTCAGCCCTCCAGCTCAAAGTGCTTTCGAATTATCTTGGTCACAAACAGACAGACGGACATTTTGTAAATTGTAAAAAAAAAAAACTTTTTTGACGATTACTACACTTTCTCTATACTACGTATACAAGAAAGTAAAAAAAGGACTCACTAAAATTATCCTGATCTGCACATTCTTTTTTTTTTTGGCATCAACTGAACAAAATCATTTCATCAATCATATCGTATCCTCACTATTAAAAAAACATTTTTTTTTCTTTTTTTCAAATTTTCTTTCTTTTTCTTTTTTTTTATATATTAATATTATATGCGAATTTTATTCTGTTACATAAATACTGTCTTCAAAAATATCTGGAACATAAAATAGCATTAATACATGGAATTAACCATTGAAAACATTTGACTTCACAAAAGCAGGATAATAAGGTGAAGTACTTTACATTTTTAAAAGAGTTATCCGAAGGAAAGTACCATTTGATAAGGCAAAGTTGCTTATCTGTTCATGAAATCGAACTGTCATTTATCATATCTGAGTAGAACTTTAGAGATAGTTATTAGGGCGGAACACCAAAAGATTAATATGATAATTTTGAAACAGATTGTTACCAAGCAATCGCTCACAATTCATGGAATATAATGATAAATATAGAACTGTTACTCTTACAAATGTGGTTTTCCTAGTAGTTTAGTGCACTATAAGCATTGTGTGAAAGGATAAATTAAAAATTTATCTTTATTAAGATATATTTTAGTCATTTAAAGATGCAACATTTTTCTGTGAATATTAAGAAAAATCATCTAGGCTTTGATTTCGAAGCAATTTATTTCTTTGACACATTAAAAACTCAGTTGCCTTTAGTATTCTATAATAAATATTTGGAAATATTTATTTTTGGAAATATTTTTCCACGCCTTACTATTATCAGATACGCATATGACCTAAATTTAGAAGCATCATAGGCTAATCTTCCATTTTTTGTGATGAGATTTCAACTTTAAAAGAAACATCAACAATTTATAGTTATTCAGAACATTTTAGATTATATGATAAAGCCACTGTATGCCCATCATAAATAATATATCACTTTATGCTCAATGAAATTCTTGAAATAATCCATGAAAGTTTATATTAATACTCAGATATTGATTATTTTTCATGGGAAATACCATAATCTTAAGGTGTTAGTGACAAAATTACAATTTTTTTTTTATTTCGACTCGAAGCCCCATTTTTTAAAGTACGAAAGTCTTCAGAGAAAAAATAATTATATTCAACGTTAATTGAAATGCGAGTTTAGAGGGCATTTATTATAACTTAAAAGATAGAGATATGATTAAAAATATTTTACTCAAACAGATTGCACGTTCTCAATTAACATCAATTATCACGATATTGAATATGATCATGATGTTGGATTGAGAAGAATTTACGATTCCATTGAAGAAACTGCAAGAAAATTTGAATCAATTTAGCAACAACTTTCAGCTTTATGAAATAATGAATACTGAATTACAATATATCATGAATTATAGTACTTAGTAAATGTATTATAAAGCATATATTTACTCAAAGCACAAATTTTATACTTTAAAAACACAGTTTTTCATTTTACTCTCTCTCTCTCTCTAAGCTAATAAGAATTAGAAAATACATATTTTTTGTAAACTGAATTTACATAATTAAATAAAAGGCGTTTTTTATTGTAATAGAATTTTGAAACTATTTCCATTTTCGGAGATAAATTAAGGAAGAAAAGTGAGCTTATAATTAAAAATTTTGCTTCTAAATATAAGTTATCGTTGTTTTAAAAGTTGTTATCCTTGTTTTGAAAGGTTTTCTTCTAAAAGATTTTACGAACTTAACTTGAATGCATGAACACATCTCTTAGAAAGCGATTTATTAAATTTAAGACACACTTCAACAAAACCTGTTTTATAATAAATATCAGAAAAAACAGAAAGGATTACACCATTTTTAATGCTCACTTTAGTGGAAAAACATTGGTTCATTCCAATACTCCTCGAAAGCAATGGTTTTCCAAATTTCCATTTTAACTATTTTAAAGCATTTTATGACAAGGTAGTATGGATCATAATGTTTGTTATTTATTCGATAGTTTTGTAACTATTGCTTTTCAATTACCTAGTAAGACAAGCGATTTGCTTTTTCATTTTTATCTCAATGATCGGTGTTAGAAATAAGCTGCGACATATTTCTTTTGGGAATTGAATCAAATAAAAAATATAAATATTCTTTACCTGATGGATGAATGGAAGTTTAAAGCAGAAAATAAGATTTGTCTTCATTTATGGATATATCCATAGATATTATTACAATCGGGATTCAAATAATAATTGAAAACTATTTTATATTCAATATATGATGACATAAATATTAGCCGGCTTCCTGGCATAGGGGCAGACCATTTTCCTCGTGATCTGGACGTACGGGGTTCGAGTCCCGTTACGGGTGTGGTTGTTCCTCATTTATTATATCTGTGAGATGCATGAATGGGCCCTCCTGCACAAAAGGGATTGTGCAAGCGGATGAGTAATGCGTGAGTAGCAAAATCGTACTCTTGGCCTCAGTTGGTGCTACTAAAAGGAGAGACGCTCCCTATCGGCTTACACGCTGACTTCGAAACAGCGGGCTTATCCGTAGCAAGTGCCATTAGTAAACAACAACAAAAAAAATTAAATTAAAAAACGACAAATGAAAACTAAATTTTAAAATAAATCCTTTTTTAAGAACCAATTTCGCTAAGTTATGATTAATAATTTAACTATGATTTGCTCTCGTATGATAATATAAAATTATAAATCTGCAAACGAAAACCTAATTTCAAAATAAATCATTTCTTAATAACCAACTTCGCTAAGTTATGATAAATAATTTGATTTTTATTTGCTCTCACATGATAATATAAAATTATAAAACTATAAACGAACACCAAATTTCAAATTAAATCTTTTTTTAAATACTAACCTTCACTAAGTTATGACAAATAATTTAACTTTCACTCGCATTTGAATAATTCATTTACTTATCATCGTATTTTAAAACTGCAAGTTTTAATAAATAATATGTTCAATAATAAATTTCAACAAATAAGATGTTCGTTAATGAAAAATTACTTATAAGATTTATTTGCACCTTTTATTAAATATTTATATTTATAATTTATAAGATGTCTGGCAAAATGTCTACAAAATTTCTGGTTTGGGTCTACAAAGTTGGAGTAGGGAACCAAATTATATCAACATCCAAAGATATCTCATAATTAATAACATTATTATCTAACTTATCTCATAATTATTACATCTTATAATTATTAATATTATAGAACAGTTCTTCTTAATATACAATCAGCAATTCGGTATTCAAACCAAACTATATCAACATTCAAAGATATCTCATAATTAACAACATTATTATCTCACATATCTCATAGTTATTAACATTATAGAACAATTCTTCTTAATATACATTCATCAATTCAGTATTTGATTTTTGATTTTAGGGTGCATAACCTTTTTATGACGAAAAAAAAAAACTTTTGAGCCATCATTATGTTTTGTGGTTCATTATTTTTATTATTTAAATAATATATTTTTATTCCGCATTTTATACGGGATTCAGCATAAAATAAAACATAAATTAATTCATTACGCATGTAAATATATTCATATGTGTATTTATTTCAAAAAAGCAAAAAAAAAAAAAAATCTTAGACAAATAAAATTAAATTAGAAAATAGAAAGATTCCAATCGTTTTCGAAAGCTCCGTGATTATAGCAACTTGGAAATTATGGTTTCGAATTTAATTATCTCTTTGTTGAATGAAGATCCTTTATATATAAAAACAATATTATATGTACCTATTATGCCGATATAACTCTGTGAAAAAAAATATTTTTCTTTTTTAAATTCTGGTATGTTCGGAACTAAAGCAAGAAAATTCGATGCCCCACGACTTAATGACACAGCATATTCGAAATTGACAGCTATGGGGTTGTAAATAACTTCATCTCATCATTCAGATGACATGATTGTGTAAAACGATGTTCTAATTATGTAAATTATGTACGGTTTGGCTCTTTATTCAATGGAGTGTTCAGACATGTCACACATAGATTGACCTATTCAGACATTATGATTGACAATTAAAAGCATTTCAGTTGACAGACACTTTTCGTAAATTGGGATGATTACATCGATGAAGTTTCCGTCCTTTTTTTATGCTCAAACCTTTCAAGGACTAATATGAAAATTTCATGGGCTTGTTGTCATTCATTGTTACTAGGCTATGCCCTTTCCATATCATTCACAAATTATTTCTTAAAAATCCGTGTTATAAATATCTTCAAGGCAAAAATTTCAATACTCATGCATAATAATAAATTTGAACATGATTTCGTTCACATTTAAATCATGTTAATTAAGATTTTTGGCAATATATTTGATTTCCTATAAATTAAAACTACATTATAATAAAAAATTGGTTAAAGTTTCTAAATTTCAGGCTTCTTTTTTTAGGTTTTAAAGATTGAAATTTCTTGCGATTTCTTTTTATGAGATTAAAAATATTGTGGTTATTTAAAGCTTTAACAAAGCTTTAGATACAATCAAATGCATTTATTTTCTGAAAGTTGCTAAAACGACTAGAGAAAATTGTAATTGTGAAATGTTGTTTAGATAAATATTTATTGAAAGTATAGCTTGACAGTTTCATATATTATGCATGGCAAAATATTTAAAATCCAAGAAAAATCGTAAAGAGCCTTATGAGATTAAGTTAGAATTTCTATTACGGAACTATCAAAGACTATATTACATCTTGCTTTGTCTATATTACATATTAGACAAAGAAAATATTACATATTCCGCTTTTGATAAAATGCCTTCATTTTGAAACAATGTGTACTGAATGTCGGTTTAGATACAGTCCTTTGATCATTGGTTAAAAGTAAGAGTTCCTTTTAGAAAATAAATCTTTTTTGGATAATGACCCTTGTTTCAGAAAATAATTCTTGTCTCTTTTTTAAAAAGTGTCTCTTGCTCGATCCTAAGAGATCATTTATATTAAGAGATTTTGAAAGCAAAACATTACTTTCTCTTTCTTTGTATATATTTCCGAGTGTCTCAAATTGTTTTCAGTCATTGCAAATACCGATACTTGATAAATTCTCCAATATTAAAGCTTAGTTGTAAAATGTGGACTATTCCTTCACCACGGAATCCCTAATGGCATTTCCAGAATTGAATGCAACATTCAATAAATAAGCTATCTGAATGAATATGAAAGGCATAGAATACGCAGACCAATAATTAAAGTTTCAGAAAGTATTCCAACTATGATTTATCCTCACCAACATACGAGGGGTGTTCAAATGAAAAGGTACGAAACGACTCTGTGTGAATAAATGAATGACATTTTATTCAATGTATACACCATAGGCCTGAACACAACGATCTAATTAATTAACGAGCCGAAGGATTCCTTGTTCCCAGAATTCCAGGAGACCCAGTCCTTCACTGCGTCCTTGAGTTCGCCGTCCAAGGTCAGCTACTTGTTGAATTCGTCGAGCTCAGAAGAACCATGAACTCCGATGTGTATCGTGAGACACTCCGAAGACTACGCTGGTCCATCAAGAACAAAAGACCGGGGTTACTCATGGAGGGTGTGGTTCTGTTCCATGAGAACGCGCGTCTACACGTCTCTAGGGTCACACACGCTGAACTGTTCAAGTTTAAATGGGAGCAGCTCGAACATCCGCTCTACATGGCATGTCGCCCTGCGATTTGCATGAGTTTGGTCCCCTGAAAAAACATCTGAAAGGGAAGCGCTTCAACTCGGACGGAGAACTTAAGGACGCTGTGAAGGACTGGATCTCGTCACGGCCACAGGAACTCTGGGAACAAGGAATCTTTCGGCTCGTTAATCAATGGGATCGTTGTGCTCAGGCCTAAGGTGTATATTTTGAATAAAATCTTCTTTATACCCACAGTGTCGTTTCGTACCTTTTCATTTGAACACCCATTGTGTTATAACTTCACTTTAAAAGTAGAGCACTTATTTCCAAAACACAAAATCCAAGTAATAAAACAATTAAAATCTGATGGATGCCCATTTATTGAATTTACTCTTTTGAGTAGAAGCAATTTAAAGGTCATAATAATTTTTTTATTTCATTCAAAGAAATCTGAAATATTAACATTAATTGCTCAATAATTACTTAAATTATATTGTGGACAATCTTATACTAAACAGTTATTATTTATTTTATTCCAAAACTGAATTTTCTCAACGCATTAGGCAGTAAATAAATCAATACATCGAATACATTTGAATATAAAACTTTCTATTGAATTCTGTACGCTCGATAGATCGATTTTTCCTGCCATAAATATTATATTCTACAACGAACTTTCTGCACCTTAGGAGTGGAAAAAGTCAAACTATCGATATTTCCTCCCCCCCTTTTTTTATAGCATCTTCTTCAAAAGGCAATTTCCATTCTTCACGGCTTCCAAGTATCCATGACAAACCGAAAATTTCCTCTCCTTGTCTCTTTATACAGATAAAAAAAAAAAAAAAAAAGAAAGACGGGAAAAAAGGGGGGGGGAAATAGAAAGGAAGAATGATAGAAATCAATGCGAATCCTCACGAGTCAACCATGCGAAATGAAAAAAAAAATCTTTCTTTCTTAAGATGCAGGGAAAAAAAAACTAAAACATGATCTAAAATGCTCATAAAAACAACTTACTTATGAAAGTTTTAAGATGGCATTTTTAAACAGGATGTATGGAATTTTTTTTATCAGGTAGTTGGATAATGTGATGTTTTTTTGTTTGTTATCATACAGGAAGTGGATTGACTAACAGATTATCTCAATTGTTTCGAAGAAACTCTATTAATTATTTTCAACACCTTCAAATCTGGTTATCTACATAAATAATAAACTGCACTAATTTCTTATTAAATTTACATTTTTAAAATACTTAATATGTTTATCATAATTCAATATATTTATAGAATTTACATCTTAGTAAATTGTTCACCAGAACACAATGCCGTACAATAATACAAAAATGAATTTTACTGTTTATGTTTGTCGGTGAACAGACTATGTCAGCCGGCGTTCTGGCTTATGAGTAGCGCGTCTTCCCCATGGCCGGGGTGTGCCGGGTTTGAGTTCTGTTTCGGACATGGTTGTTTTCCGTCTGTGTTTTATCTGTGAGGTGTGTGAAAGAGGCCCCCCCCCCTATATAAAGGGGTTGTGCAAGTGAATGTGTGTGTGTCATCTTCCTGTGGATGAGTGCATGAAATTCATGAAAAAGACTTAAAAAAGGCCATGTAAAAGGGTTGTGATACATGAGTAGTTAAGACGTACTCTTGGTCCTAGATGGCGTTACTGAAAACTAGAGACGATCTCTCATCTTAAAATCGCTGCCTTTGTCAGCTAGCATGCCTATGACAAATGCTATAAGAAGCAAGAACAGACTATGTCAAATAACACATTTCTATTGTTGTGTATTTCAAATAACCTGTACTTTTATCTTTTTATAAGTTATTACATCAAAAACATTTTGTTATCATAGAAAGCCGTTGATTCTATATACAAAAATATCAAACAGTAAAATATAATAAATCCAGATTCAATTTAATTATTATTACAAAGTTGAAAAAGTCATTACTAATAAACTCAGTTGAGAATGCTCTTAATAAAATGAATAAAATGCAGTTAATGAAAAGAACTTTCGATGGTAAAATCTGAAATGTATTATAACGGATGGTGGCAAAAACATGTGTAGTAAAAAATGAAGGAGTGCTTGCACATGTGTCAAAGACTGTAAAAAAGGATGGCGATTCAGAACCACTAGCCTTACATTGTGTCAGCTATCAACAATCCTTGTGCGGAAAATGCTTGAATAAATCTGAAGATTTAGGACCAGTCATCTCAGTTGTTAATTTCATCAGACCCAGTGAATTAAAACGCTGATAATTTCAGAAGTTTATTGAAGAGATTAGAGAAGATGACTTACCATATCATACCATCTAACACTAGCTTAGTTGCGGAAAAGTCCTTCAGCGTTTCTTAGAACTTCGGGCAGAGATCGAAATTATTTTTTTAATAAAAAGCATCGCCCTTCTAACCGAATTACAAAATAACGAATGGCTGTGGAAGTTAGCATTCTACAGACGGTTATCAAAATAATGAAAACACCTAAGAGTTATAAAGAATCCTTTATTAGTGTGGTGTAAGGCCGCCTTTGACATGTAATACAGCTTGAATTCGCCTAGGAATCGATTCATACAAGTGTTTAATAATGTTTTGAGGAATATTGTACCATTTCTCCTGGAGATATTGTGAAAATTCTCGGAGAGATGCCTGTGAAGGATATCGATTCCGTAATGAACGCTCTAAAATAGACCATAATGGCTCAATTATATTGAGGTCGGGTGACTGTGCCACCAAAGGTAGATATTTTACTTCATCTTCGTGTTTATCAAACCATGATTGGACAAGTCTCGCTGCATGGATAGGTGCATTATCATCCTGGAAAATTCCAACTCTTGAAGGAAACAAAGTTTCGATCAGAGGAAGGACCTGGTCGGCTAAAGTTTCAATTTACTTCTCCCCAGTGATCCTTCCTTTCAGAGTTAATTTAAGAGTCCTATCAGAATTACGATTGGTCCAGCAGGAAACCATGACATGGCTGAGCATATCTCGACACATACGCCCCCATGCTTGACAGATGGAAGAAGACAATCACGATCATACGCTTGTGCAGGTGTCCATCAAATGTGCACCTGTCCTATTGAAGGGAAAAGAGTGAAACATGATTCGTCAGACCATATATACTTTCTTCCACTTGTCAATCGGCCAGTTGTTGTGAGTGTGACACCACTGTAGCCACTTTTACAATTAACATCTGTAACAAATGGCCTGGAATTGCTGCTCTGACATCTGTTCTGCTTATGAAGGTTTCTTCTAAATGTAATCACTGACACAGGTGAATAGTTAGGTATTGAGCTCTGTGATCACTTTCGCTGCAGTTGTTCGCTTTTTAGATATTACAATCCGCTTTTGTACCCGTTGGTCTCTTCCATTGGGCTTTTCTTTTCGTCCACTATTTTGCTTTGCCGCGCTATGTGAATGCTGTCATGACTTTAGACACGTACGTCTAGTAACGCCTAAAAGTTGGGATGTCTCGGTCACTTTTGCTCCAGTTAGACGGGCTCTTACTGTTTGGCCTCTTTGAAAATCTGAGAGATCCTATATTTCATACTCTTGAAAAAAAATTCAAGAATTCAAGAATTTTAATAAAGCTAACACATACTATCAGAATATATGCATTTTTATTTATAAAAAAAAACATGCTTGCGAAGCGCATTAAAAATGTCACTTTTATTCACAGATGTTTCAATTATTTTGATAACCACCTGCATGTTGATTTGACAAAACCTATGAACGAATTTTATTTAAGATTGCAAGGAGAAATAATCTGCCTAATTTATACACTAACATCAAATCGTTCGGGCAGAAAATAATATTGTTTCAATTACAATTACTTAAAAAAATATCGCACATTTTGAAACGTGTGAAATATTCAGCCACATTATTGATACCGAGTTTCCCGCCTTTGAGTGCTTTGAAGATAAGTTTTGATACTCGTTTATCAAACTTTGATGACATTGTGAATGACATTAAGATTTTTCAAAATTCTTTTGATACCCACATCGAAACCGTAGCCCCGGAACTTCAAATCGTATTCCTGATTTACAGTGCAGTGATATCATTAAGAATATATATAAAAACTCTTTTTTGTTCGAATTTTATAAGAGTCTTCCATAGGTACAATTTCATAATTTGAATAATTTACTGGCGAGCTGTTTTCTGGTTTTTGGTACTACTTATCTGTGTAAGAAAAAACTCTCCAAAATAAAGTACACAAAGAATATTTACATATTTATCTTAACGGATGTGCTTCTTAAATCTCTCTTAATAATTGGTACAAATAAAAGTGGCCTTCAAGTACAAATTATTGTCAGAAAAAAATCACAAATACATAAATTTCATTAGTATTTTTTACAAATGGACTTGTAAGTTATACTTGACATTAAGTTTTACTTAGCAAGTAAATAAAACCGAGTTATTATCATTCCGTGTTTTTATCCACATTATCACAGCAACAATAAAAATTAAAATGAAATCTACGATCGCAAATTTCAAGTTATCATGTCAGAACATTATTATTTTTTATGTCATAATTTATCTGAATTAATTTAAGTTATTAACCAGTTTAAACCGGTTTCAAACAATCACGAGATTTCTCTCTCTCTCTCTCTCTATATATATATATATGATGTCATAGTTCTACGTCAACCTTTTAAAAACGCATCTGCTGTCGAAGAAGCATACGTAATAATAAATCAATACTGGTAAAGGCAGGTCAACCTTTTGCTTTCAAAAAAGCATACATAATAAGAATGCAACACTGGTAAATACTGGTAAAAAATAGATGCGATTAAAAGATGATGATGAAAATTGCCATTTATGCTTTTTCCATTGCCTACGTGATTTCAAGCTTCAAAATTCCCTAACCAAATCAACATCCTGCTCTCACATGATAAAAAACAATAAGCCATTAGCTGTCGCAGGCCGTAGTTTGAAGATTTCTGCTCTGAAGGATATTCTTTTAAACTAAAGGGCTTCTAACAATGCAGAAAACATTATAATCTGGTAATTCAAATTTAAAGTACTTTTTTAAAAAAAAAATATGCAGTTTCATTGCAGCTGCGAATAATGTTCTTTTTATAAATCACATAAGTTACAGAAAGAATTTCAATCCCCAAAACACTATCAAGTTAAAAAGGCTATCTTTTTCTGTTTCAAGTTTTTTAAAATCTTTTTTGAGTAATATTCATTATAATGCCAGGATATCATTTGTTCGAGATATATATTCATGTTTTTAAAAATTTAACCTCATTTGCAGTAAAGATAATGGGCACATAAAAGTTTTATTTAATATCCTGGCAACGAATGAATGTCTAAAAGCAGAAATTAAAATGAGTTTTTGTAGAATATGCTTACAAATACTTATAAAATTTTGTTAAAATTAGAAGGAAATTCATACAGATATTAAATGTATATCCCTGAAAGCAATTATAAAATATTTCCAAGAGATATTAATAGTACGCAGCAAAATTATTGAAAAAACTTTAGATTAATTTTAGATTACAAATTAGATTAATTGGATTTGAAAATATAATTTAAACTGAAAAATTCTGTATTAGTTAAAATTTATTATATAACAAATTTACCTTTAAAGTAATTAATTTTTTTTTCGAAATAATTTATTGAAATGAATGAAGTTCTTTCACGGAAATTATATTAATATGACCAGAAGATTATTTTATTAGATTTTACAGGCATACAAGAGTGCATATAATATAATATAATATAATATAATATAAACGTTGAATTCATTAGGTTCAAACTAAAAAGTTTATTCAAAATTTCTTTCATAGTAAGTATATGCTAACCAAGAAGTAATCACAATCAATGCTTTTGATCCAACTTGTAATGCAATTTGAATTATTTTCGTATTATGTAATATTTAGTTCTGTTGAGATAGTTTACCAGCCTGTGAAACATCATAATGTTAGACTAATGTGCAATTCTTATTCCAGGCAAACATGACATTTTTATTACAACTTCATTGATAAGTATCTTCAGATAAGAAAAAGTCGACTTATGAGATGTTGATTCAAGAAACTTTCTACAGTAACGCAGGCAATTCAGCCATTAAATGTGATTGTCCATACAAGTGATGAAGTGCCGTTTAGAACTGTAATGTTTTAGTGAAGTCCAAACTAGAAATAAATAGGATTCTAACCAACATATCTCATGTTTTATAAATTATCTTTTTTAATAAGTTGTGAATCCAAATGAATCCCACATTCCCCTTCTTGTGTAATATAAAACATTTTTAGATAATTAAGATGTTTCAAGTCGTTCCGAAGTAAATAGGCTACACAAGACTTTTTTTTTCTATTTAAAGAAGGGATACTTATTTATTAATGTTGATATAATAATAATAATTTCTAATAACCTAATTATTGATAGTATCCGAAAAAAATTTTGAAACAAAAATTATTTTATTTTATGCCAACGAATAAAAAACTTTAAAGAACAAAAAAATACCAAAATTATTGTTATTATTTATCTCATAGTTCATTATTTTAAGTATTTTCAGTGAAAGGTATTAGTTCAATTCAATGTCTCGCATTAATGTAGAAAGCGATAATAATGCAAATTAGTCACTGTGCAATTTTTATAAGCTAGATAATAATAACGTTTAAATTTCCACCGACGCACATGAGTTTAATGACACTAGTTTAGCTGGCAGTGTCGGGATTAATGACTGAGAGACTTATCAAACTTTAACTTAATCTATATTCTTTATAGAGTGAAGTATAGCGGACCCCAGTAAAGGTAATTCGGCTTTACTCCTATTACAGTACAAACAAAGCGATCGCATTTAACAGTTTACCAAGGAAGTTAAGATTTTAAAAAAATCATTGGTAACTTAATTAATGGTCATACTACGGCCGACAAAACTTGGTAATAAATCAACTGTCAGGATTTTAGGAAAGTTGATTTCATTTTTATACTCAGAAATTATTGGAAAAACGTTTTAATAATAATCTGGTAAAATCTTATAAGACAGAAGATTCAACATTCATTTCTGAAGGTACAAAAATAATTACAGAAAATATATTAATTTTTAATTTTTTAATAACTATTTATTTTAAAATTGTAAGATTTTCAATGTTCTTATAAGATTTCTCCTATACAGATGTGATGATTTTTGAGTATGAAAAATCATTCAGAATTACAAAAATTTGTAGAAAAATTTCATTGATTTTTTGAAATTTCAAAGGAGTTTCAAAATATTGAAAAGGGATTTTACTGGTTTTTACTGCAGATGTAATAATGTTTTCATCAGTCGTTATGTGATTCAGTGTGATCTTCAACGACTCACATATTTTAGATGAGTATGGGTGTCATAATTTTGAGGTACCTTGGGAGTTTTTTCCCCTTTATATACTATCCCTACTTGATGACTTCGCCATTCAACTATCTTCCTCCATTCTTTGACAGCAAAAGGAAAATAGCCATGAGAAGCTATTGCAGCTCTGTTTGCTTTTTGATTCTCGTGGAAGTTAAAAGTCCATAGTCTTTGTCGTATGTTGATTTGTCAATCAGTCATATGTTAACCAGCCTGCAATCTCTGGTTAATCATGCGATGTTGTAATATTGTATTCGATTGTTTGTGTCCAGCTGTCAGTTTATCTGCCAGCTGGTTATTTCAGCAGTTAATCTGCAATTTAAGAAATTTAGCGAGTTAAGTGACTCGCTCATGTCGTCAACTGACTGATTTCTTTCAGGTCGCATTGTAGACACATTTTTCATTCACCATCTCTTAGCATGCATTATTTGGTAGGAGAAAACATCATCCTTTATATTTTAAAGATTATTCATATTTTTGTTTACACTGAACTATTTTTACTACTTAATTATATATATATTTTCAGATAAAAATAATTTTGCTTTTAATTTCTTTTTTTATCAATGGCTTTCAGAGCAAAATTGAACCAAGAATGCCCCTTGTACCAGAAAATACCAAAGAAGCACCAAATCGTAAGTAAATAGAATAGAAAAAATCATTATGTCAAGAAGAAAATAATGATTTTTGATTGATGACATGGTTGGGTAAAATGTCGTCACTATAATAGAAAGATTATTGCAAACAAAATATTCCCAAAGTCAATTCCTTGAAACATTTTTTTTTAGTTTCTTTTAAAGTATCCGTCATTCATGAGATATTTCAAAAAATATTTTTATTTCTCAAAATATTGCTAGATTCAGCCCTGCTAGAGTATAAAGTACACTCTGGAATAAGCGATGGATCAGAATACAAATGCACATATTTCAAAATTATAATAAACATGAAAATCCATAACATGAAAATCCACTTAATATGGATGAAACAAAATATGGATCAAAGCAATATATTCACAAAATAACTCTCTTGAAACATTTTTTTTTATTTTCCATTATTCCTCAAATATTACAAAAAATAATTTTTTTCAAACTTTTGCTAGACCCAGCTCACTAGGGATTGAAGGATACACTGGAACAAACGATGGATCAGAATATAAATGTACTTATTTCAAAATTATTATAAACATGAAAGGCTTTTTTAAGAAATATATTCAAGGTATATATTATCGAAAACTTATATTCTCCCCAAACCAGATATAAATTCCAATGGCAAGACTTTCCTAAAATCTTTTCGCTATGTGCCAGACAATAGCCTCACTTCATAATATTGAACTGACATAGGTAATTTTAAAATGCTAGTCTAGACACATAACTTTTCAAACTTTGGTTCAATTCAAATTATTATAATAATTTTTGATGTACATTTATTTTAGCAAGCTAAAATTTGATTTCCTTGAGCAAAATATTTAAGATGAATGACTTCAGAGCACTTAATTTAATGAATTAAGCTTTTGTACACAGAATTAAATGAAACATTCTAGTCACATAAACTAGTCTTCATCTGTATATACAGGCGACGGGAGTTAATTAGGATGTGAAAATTAATACCGATATTAAATGGTCAAGCTTGTATTTGGGTTTATCATTAAACGAATTAAACATTCTATTTTTGCCTTTTCTAAAGCAGAACCATTGATTATAACATGTATTTTGAGAATATTTGCCCTACGGTTACAGAATTCAAGTTAATATTTTAAATTTGAATTTTGTGACAATAATGCATAAGTAAATAGGAAAGAGACCTAGCCACCTCCTTTATGTCTAAGATTTTGTCGAAATTTATTAATGTAAAATAAGTTGTCATATTTTTCTGAAAGTCCTCAATTTTTCTTGCACAACCACTCACTAAGAATTTTCATTGTCATACCATTACTTTATTCACCTACTACATCGGGAGGTTCAGAGACTTGAGTTCAAGCACTCCGTGACACTCCCTTCAATCGGCAAGTAAAGACAAAATAGTCTATCAAATGTTATTTTTATAACTATCCCTCCCTCTTTGATACAGACCACAATTTGTAGGGAGAACATTTATAAAATTTTTCTCGAAAACCGTCGTTTTATATTGTTACGAAATTTCCGGGTTCGTTTGGATAGTGGAAGTTATGTGGTGTAGAGAACGCTCAATCAGCAGGCGGCAGTAGAAAATAAAACAACGACCCTTATTTATACGAAGACACACAGGACAGCACAAGGACGACAACTATATACACCATAGAAGACGATTATCTTCAGCCGAGACGTGCAGCATACAACAGCATACACAGCAGCATATAACAAGACTCTACTGCAGACAGTAGCGCACAGCATAGTTCAGCACTATCTTGACTCCATCGCTGCTCTGTTAATCCCTGGAAGACCAATTCTTCACCGTCGATTCCGACTGCTCTTCTCTGTCGCTTCCGATTACTCTCCACCGTCGATTCCGACCACTCTTCACCGTCGATCCCGACTACTCTTCTCTGGCAGCTGCGGCTGCCTCCTTTTATAGGTCTCAGGAAGCGGGGCTAGAAGCCTCTCAACCAATCAGGAACGTTCGAGGCGTGTCTCGAATCCTACTGGATGGATTGGGAAAATTCTCAATGTTTCGGGTATAATCTATTTTGGCGCTAAAGTCGCCAAATTCGTCGCCAAATTGGTCGCCAAGCTCTGGGACCTCCGATGCGACAAACGGACTCCGTCCAATACAGATGACTGTAAAACGGTCTTTCTGATGATGGAACCAACTATGCTGGGAAGCAGCATCACAGATTCGTAATAATATGTTTGGAGAACATGCATCTCTGTCCCTTGTTGATGATCAGTTTTCTAATGTATATGCTGTGTAATGAATGAAGATTCTTTAATAATATTACTAAATAAACATGTAAAGTACAAAAATTATCACTGAAAAGATAACCCCCGAGGGGCGGGAACCTCGAAAAGAGGAGGAGATGCTTCCGGTATGGTGGTTATTTCTCGCCACTCTGGAGGGTACACAAAAAGGTGGGGGATCTGGCTCCTCCCATCGATGATAGAACATATTTCTTTCGGGAAGGGTTGTACCGTGGCTGGTGATGGCCCCTAGGACTCAATCACAGTTCCCACCAGTGTTGCTGTTGCTGTGGTTCGGTCATTCAGTTTTTTTTATCCGTATACCTTCGGGTGGGTTGGAGAGTCAGTGATACGATTTATCACTGAAAAGAAAGATAAAGAAAAAAAATCTTCATCACTAAGTACAAAAAGAAAAGAATACACCAAAAAAAATATACAATAAAGATATGATGAATACAAATTTCAAATGGCACAACAACCCTGAATAACAAAACTACCTATCGAACGAAGCATGACAAATTCGATAATACCTGTAGGATATATCATCAATAATGTACACTCATATCCAAAATTAAGGTCACAAATATAAAATCAGTGAAAACTGATGTGCCATTCACTGTATTGCCAAGGAATTTGGCAACAGAGATGGATTAAAATGGGAGAACGAATATAGCAGTATAACAAAACGGGAAAGTATTGTTATGTTGAAAAATATGAATTAAAAAATAAGGTATATCAAAAGGTATTAAATCATGAATCAGAGATAAAGCATTTATCTCTGGGAAAGTCTGTCTAAATTGGCGTTTGAGCACCGTGCACTGCTACACAAACCTCACAACGAAATCTCATACTGTTTATAAGGGTGTCAATAAATGTGTGTGGCAACAAAGCCTCACTCTTGAAAAACCACGGATTTTAACTCCTGTGACCTTAGTAGGGGAGGGAGTTGTGCTATGCAATGGCTCTTCCTAGATCATCCCATACATGTTCAATAGGATTGGGTCCGTAGAATTAGAGGGCTAATTCTCTTCTTCAAGAAAATTTTCAACAATCTGAGCTCTGTTGAGTTGCCCATTATCGTCCACAAAAATGAAGGCACAGACAATAACATATCAGGAAAACCTCACCTAATATTCAAGAATCTAATCTCTAAGGATATATGAGGTGACTGTGCCAGCAACGAAGACGCGCAGTGGTGTATGACTACCCAACTTTACTGCACTCCAGAAAAGGATTCCTTTGCCTTCTAATCTGTAGTTATATTTTATGTAGGTGGGATAGCAAGCTCCTCGTTCTCTCCAGATGAAGATACGACGGGAATCACTCTGTGTGATGAATCTTGACTTATCACTGAAACGAACACTCCTCCCCCCTTTTTCTTGTTGTGTTCAAGACTGATTTGTTCGAATTTATAACAAGCTTACTTTTTGGATGCATTTTTGATGTAAAGGTCACTTTGCTAGACGCTTATAAACTGTTAGCCTAAAAATTTCTTTTCTAGAAACAACAACAAGAACACGTGCAGGAAGAGGAACTGTTATCATTCTAAGTCGTCGTGCGCTTGATGACAATCAGCAATTCTT
This sequence comes from Argiope bruennichi, assembly GCF_947563725.1. Lineage (NCBI taxonomy): Eukaryota > Metazoa > Arthropoda > Arachnida > Araneae > Araneidae > Argiope > Argiope bruennichi. The sequence continues at coordinate 116,660,860 of NC_079156.1, forward strand.
TACAGGTTTCATTGCTTTTTGGCCGGTCTTTTTGATGACATTTTCACTCTTTTGTGATTGATTCCACAACCTGAGTACAATTTTTGGTACCACTTGCACCCATCGAGGTACCACCGATTGATTGATTTTTGGTACCACTTGCACCCATCGAGGTACCACCGATTGATTGACTTTTGGTACCACTTGCACCCATTGAGGTACCACCGATTGATTGATTTTTGGTACCACTTGCACCCATCGTGGTACCACCGATTGATTGATTTTTGGTACCACTTGCACCCATCGAGGTACCACCAATTGATTGATTTTTGGTACCACTTTCACCCATCAAGGTACCACTGATTGATTGATTTTTGGTACCACTTGCAACCATCGAGGTACCACCGATTGATTGATTTTTGGTACCACTTGCAACCATCGAGGTACCACCGATTGAGATTGACCACCTTCAAGCTCGCAAGCGGCTATCTCTCTGTAGGAATAATCTAAATGATTATGAGAACTCATCCTCAATGGGAAGAGGCTGCCTTGTTTGCTTTAATGCAATATTCCCAAAGCTGTGGCAAAAATCCCAGATATTTAAACGGTCGAATTCCAGTAGTTCTGCAAAAAAAAAAAAAAGTCAGATTTCTCCAAGAAGTTTTAATCATACGAACAATGTTTTCTTTCCATATATAAATTGAAAAAAAAATATTCGTAGTGTGGATATTTAAAACCTTTAAAACTTGTCCCTTTTAATATTATTTAAGGGTGTAATATCTAACAGCAAGTCGGATTTTTTTCTGTAGTGTGCACTGAAGTTGTTTCAAGAAATCATTCATCTTAAATTGTATACACCTACTTCTCAAGTAATCTACGATTTGATGTAATCTACGATGTCCAGAACGAAGATAAATATAGTCCATTTGTGGAGTAATTTCACTTTCCATGTGAAATTATTTGATTGCAAAAGGGATTAGAATATTTTTAATCTCACTTAAACCTTCAAATCATAATGTGGGAATATTAGAGAAGTGACCATGGAATAAATAACACTATTAAGATTCTCTATGAAAGTTCAGCTTTTAGAAAGTGCAACTTTAAGACTTAAATTGTCGTTATTTTAATAGAAAACGATGCAAAATATATTCTAGGTGAATCCAATTTTATTTATTTTTAGACTAATTTTTTTTCTTTCTTTAAAAAACTACACTTTATTTTTAATTTCTCTGAATCGATTATGCTATGTAATTAGAAAATATTCTGTTGTTAATATTTATCAAAACGAAATGATATGCTTTCTAACAAAGAAGAAAATAAATTATTTATTTATTAAAAAGTCAGTGCTATTTTTGTCTCAATAAGATATTAATGGGATTTGCATTTTATAACTAAGCACACTTTAGTGCTAAGATGCTCAGTGAATGTTATCTGAAAATTTTAGATCCATTTTAAAATTCAAAATATTATATTTTCTATAATTAAATACATTTTTAATACGAAAAATGATCACCTGAAAATAAATAAAAAATTTTATACATATAAATAAATATTTGTTTTTGTTTTTTTATGCAAATTTTTAATTTTACCCCGATTGATAAAATTTGCCAGATGAAGGAATAGGTCATTATTAACTTTTGGAAGTGAAAAAAAATAAATAAAAATAGTAACAGAAAAATTAATTAATTATTTGATTTTTTAAGCTATATATTCGGCAAACGCTATCACACACACACAAAAGAAATTTGTAACATTTTAAAATTCAAAGATTTACCATCAGGTAGATATTTACCTGCTCCAATATTATTTCCATTCACTATTTTCTTTTTTTAAATTAAATTTAATAAAAAAAATCCGAAAAAATGTTGTTATGATAAAATCTCATTTATTTCATTGTTCTTTGCGTCTTTGACTATTGTTAAAAGTAAGGCAGATAATTTAGATGGTAATTTAAAAGTAAGGCAGATGGTCTTTTTTATATATATTAACACTAAAAAATAATTTTCACTTCTGTTTTTTGTAAATTCTCATTATTCTATCGTTCACTTTTTTAAGCAATTTTTATTAAAAAGATTTAATGAATTTGAATTTTTTTTATTTTCTCTAATAGCAAAGTTTAAAAGTAAGGCAGATGGTCTTTTTTATATATATTAACATTAAAAAATAATTTTCACTTCTGTTTTTTGTATATTCTCATTATTCTATCGTTCACTTTTTTAAGCAATTTTTATTAAAAAGATTTAATGAATTTGAATTTTTTTTTATTTTCTCTAATAGCAAAGTTAAATTATAAATGATGTAATAATCATGTATACAAGGTAATAATTTAAATGCCAGGAAAGCTAATATTTCACGAGAACAAATTGGTTGTAAAAGACGGTTAGATAAGAGAACTTAATACACATATATAGTGGGTCTCAAAAGTATGTTATATTGAAGAAGGAGAAGTAAAGCAGAGAATTCTTGCTGTTGCTGCAATTCTAACGGCAGCAATAAATGGAAGAGATTGTATGAAATAAGTAAAAAAATAATAATAACATTTACTGCTGAGCAAGGAGTTGTGCTTACTGCGAAAAAAATAACAGTTTTTCGGCCTTATAAGTTGCTGGTGTGATAGAATTTTGTTTGCTTGGCTATAAATCTTTAACGTTTCTCCTGCAAGACCATCCATCAGAAAGCTATATATTATAAACTTAGAGAAAATATCTCTTAAGTTCAGAACACGTCAATTTTAATTCTTCAAATTGCTTAGATGAAAACCTGTATATAATGAAGCAAAAATGTTTTAGAATTTTTTTATCGAACCAACAGGCAAATCTTTTATTTAACAATTAAAGTTAACCAACAGGCAAATCTTTTATTTAACAATTAAAGTTCGGGCATGTGCTTAGCATTTCATCTCATTTTGATAAAATTTCTTCTGTAAAATTTAAAATTTATTACACTTTACATCATTAAAGAATTATCACAGTTATTTCGGAAGATTAATTTAGACGAACTTTATTAGAAATTAAATTAATAAGAAATAGTATTTCAACTTATTATATTATAATAAGTTAAATAAGTCTTTTCTAAATAATAGCAATTTAGCATTTTTGACTTCTTTCTTTCGAAATGTTAATCGAGATCCAAAAATGAGCATTTAATGCTTATAGAATGTTAGACATCAGAAAAGAATATTTTGCTTTCTTTTTCCAATGTAAATCATTATTTCCCTTTTAAATGATATTTCTTTTAGTTATCTGAAGTAAATTTACCTGTACATGAAAATTCGATAAATGGGATTCCATTAAATTAATTTAAGAACATTAATACTGCATTCAATAATCACTCAGGGAATTTTCAATTTAAAAAAAAATATTTACTTCTTAAAAACGAATTTAACAATTCATTTTTATATTTCTTTAGAAAATGGAAAAAATACTCTCATCGCATTAATTTTCCAACCATTAGAGATGAGAATTGATATGAACAAGAAAATATGCATCCATTAGGAATATGATATTTACTCTATCTGGATAATATTAACTCCATTAATTTATCATAAAAACATAATTTTTCGTGTTCATACGGTAATGGCTCTAGATACCATACAACTCTATTAGCTATTTATCAAAATAAGTATTTGTTTTTTAATTTTTTTTCATCAACGCTTCTCGAATGATAATGAACCACTTCTTGTTGCTGAATTTCCTCTGATTCTTTTATATCAAGTCATACATTTAGAGTGAGAAAAATATTGGTTATCCGAGAAGATATTGGTTACGGTTTCTGGCAATCAAAGAATATCATCTTACCAACTCGCAAATAAACATCCATTAAGAATATGAATTTTCCTAGATACAGTCAACGCTAATGCAGTTTCATTTGTTTACAATAAAATCATAATTTTTTTTTTTCATATAGGGGTGATTTCGATGTCATTCAACTCCATTAGCAGAGATTTATAGATTATCAAATTTTTGACTTAATATTTCTGATCAAAATTTCTTAAATCAAAATTAAACACTTCCTATTGTCAAATTTATTCCGACTTTTATATTAAGCAATACTTTTGAGTATCAATAAAAATTCATTATCCAAAAGATTTTCCGATTTCTGAATAGCAAAGAATTCCTTTTTCTCATAAACTTTTAATTTTCAAGCAAACAAAACTGAAAATCATATTTTAGGAAGTTAAATATCTGAAAATTTTATGTCTTTCTCTGAGTCTAAGCATAACTTTTGGAAATAAATAATAAGATGAAAGTATTTCCAAATTTTTTATATTTGGAAAGATAAGGTATATGTACGTGAAATAAACTCTTTGGCTTTATTTATTTTGTAATAGTGGACATTTTCGATTTGTAATCGATAGCACTTTGTTGTAACATGGGGATTTTTTACTAGATGAAGAAATGACAAACAAAGAAAAAAGATATAATCCGATGAATAAATTCCTTACTATACCAGCAGGAAGAAATTTCATTACAACGAAGATAGGTTATCTTACAAGAAAGACACACTATACTCAATTTTCTTCTTTGGAATCCTCAAATCCAGAATCTTTTCGCACGAAGTTAATATTTCTTTACCAGGCTTACGTAATAATACTGACAGAAATGACACACTTATTTGGACATATTTGAGGTGAAAATTGAATATACAAGACATAGTCTTACATGAAAAACATGGAAAAGGACTTCGTAACTTGAAGCGTATACTTGATTCAAAGATTAGATTATACACTCATGTCCAAAATTAAGATCACAAAAATGTTTTTCAAAGTAATTCTAAATGGGTACCAGTAAAATTTAAACAAATTATATTTTATATATTGTGAAGAATCGGTAACACGGTATTAACCTTCGTTGTGAGAAAAAATGTTTTTTAGAATTAGTTTTTGAGAAACTACTGAAATTAGACCGTTTAGGAATGTGGGATTTTTGTCTGCAATTTTGTGAATATTGCATTAAAACAAAAAAATTAAAATGTTTCCAGTGAGAATGAGTTTTCATAATCGTTTAGACAATTCCTTGAGAACGAGAGCTTTTGCAGGCTTCAAGCTGGGCAGTCTCAAGCAGAGGTGGCTCGATTATTACAAGTGGCACCGAAAATGGTATCCAGGTTGTAGAATCAATTTCAAACAAGTGGTACTGTAACCAGGAAAGCCGGCCAAGGCCTTCACAGAGCAAAGACGCTTGCACAGGATCGTTATTTGACATTAAGCGCAAAACGGCATAGGCTGACAACGGCTCCTCAACTTGCTCGTGGCCTTGCTGCTGCGTTTGGAATACGAATTTCCAGACAAATTGTATACAGATGTCTAGCTGAAAGGGCTCTTTATGCCCGGCGACCAGTTTGACTGCATCCAACAGAAAAGACCGGCTATTGTGGTGCCTAACATATCAGTCTTCGGCACAGCAAGAATAGGGGCGTGTTCTTTTCAGTGATGAGTTGAGATTTACCACACAGAGTGACACTCGACGAAACTTCATCTGGAGAGAGAAAGAGGAGCTCGTTATCATCCCTCCTACGTAAAATAAATCGACAGATTTGGTGGCAGAGGAATCCTTGTCTAGGGTGGCATAATGTTAGGCAGTCGTGCTCCACTGCTCGTCTTCGATGCGGATACTGTCAATGCGCATCGCTATAGAGATGAGATCCTTGAAGTCTATATGAGGTTGTTCCGGGGTGCTTTTGGCCCAGACTTCATGTTTATGGACGATAACGCGCGTCCACGCAGAGCCCAGATCGTTGATGCTTTTCTTGAGGAAAAGGATATTCGACGTATGGACTGGCCCTCGAGGTCTCCAGATCACAATCCTATTGAACATGTTTGGGATGGTCTCGGAAGAGCCATTGCACTGCGTAAGCCCCCCTCCTATTACCCTCCAAGAGATAAAAGCCGTGCTTTTGGAAGAATGGGCTTTGTTGCCCCAAGCATTTACTGACACCCTCATAAACAGTATGAAAGCTCATTGTGAAGCTTATATAGCAGTGCACGGTTGTCACACTCCATATTAGACAGGATTTCCCCGAGATAAATGTTTTATTTCTGATTCATAATGTAACACTGTTTCTTAATTCCCAATTAAAATCTTTTCCATGTTGTTGTGTGTTTATGTTCTTTCTTCCAGTGTACCTCTGTGCCAAATTGTGTGGCAACACAGTGAATAGTTTTTCATTTTTCGCAGATTTTATGTTTGTGACCTTAATTTTGGATATGATTGTAATTCCACTGGAATTTGGAACACAGATATTTGAATATTATTTGAAATTCAAATGTGTAACTATGGAGATATTGGAGGATCATAAACTATTTAATCACACATTTTAAGCTCACTTTTCTTCAATGTTATTTTCTTCGTTTAGCAAACATGATATCGTTAAGTAAATGTTCCGAAAATTAAGGACTGGTGCAGTGAATGTATGGTGAAATTGTTCAAGCCTGTCAATAACTTTTAACGATGCATTATTATATAAGGAAACACGAACATGCACATAAAGATCTCGCAGAAGAGAGACCTTATTCACTTATTCATGCCTCTTGACAGTCTGCTGGTCTCCAGTAAATCAATATTCCTGGACTCTCAGGATTGTATCATGGTTTTTTTAGTTTCCCTATTAAATAAATTCTAGAACATATGCATATTTCGAGTCTTAATAGAGTTTTCCCCAAGATTTTTGTAATATCTGGAATCTTCAGTCTTGTTACCAAAGTCGCCAAAATCATCACAATGGCACCAAATGATTGTCAAATTTGTTGCTAAGACTGTGGAGTCATTTCTGCTTTATCATCAAATCAATTTCCAACAGAACTATCCGTAAAACTGTCTTCAGTTTCGGAAAGTGAATGCCCAGAGAAGCAATATTACGAATTTATAGCAATATCTTTCTTCATTAGACAAAACAAGATTCCTTTGTCTGGTTATCCTACTGAATGTAGTATATTAATTTGAAAAAAAAAATTATTACAAAGGGCAGCCTACGAAATTCTTTTATTTTTTACGAAATGCATTTACCTGTTGAGCTACGTTGACCCGATTACTTTGAAAAAAAAACATACATGAGAGTTTTTAATTGAACTGCTGCCTGAGATTTTGCGAAGATAGTTGGTCTTCAGCGTCAGTATAAATGATTTTGATATGAATTAAATTTTCGTTGATTCATATTATTAGCTTGAAAAATTTATGTTTCAGAGTTCTTTATAAATATATGGTTCAAAATAGTTAAAAAATTAATTATTTTACAGATAATTAAATTCAATCACGTTTTAAAAATTCTCATGAATTTTGCTTGAAAGGATCAAATTTTTCTTTTCCTTTATTAGAAAGTCAAGATGCAAATCTTCCACTTTTAATATCCCTTAAGCATTTTCTTTCAAGTTTGTAACTTCTACAAATAAATTTAATAATTTGTAACGAGACAGATTATTTGAAATCGTTTAGATTTTTTTAATTATTAAAAATTCTTATAATTTATCCTCGTGATTTTTCATGCTTAAAAGCTTTCTTGCCAAAAATTTCTATATCTTTTGCACAATGGGTGAAGAAATAAAAGTAGCTTTATTTAAGTTGTTTTGAACTATTATATTTATTTATTCAATGCATTGTATCAACATTTTCGAAAAATTTGAAATTTTATTTATATTATAATTTTATTTTAAAAGTAAAACATCTATTGCCCAAGGAAAGTCGTGTTTGAAGTCTTGAAGCAGAAAATAAAATCAAACAAAGTAATAAATTCAAGGAAATAATTTTCTTATGCATGATAACAGCATTCATTTTCTAGATGGGTTTTTCAAATTTTATCGCAACCTTTAATTTATTTAGTAAAGTCTTTAAGTTCTAACTGTTGAATTTAAGGATGGAATCTATTGAGAGATGTTATAAACTCTATTCATTTTCTCAATTTTTTCCCAGTCGTTGACATTACCAATTCGTTCAAAATAATCAGAAGGAGCAGTTCAAACCCATAGTGTTTTTCTGTCATATAATGTCTAAATAAAAATGTCTTATCTGTCACACAAATCATTAATTAAGATATTTTCAAAGAAGAAATGCAATATAATGTAATGGACTAATTTCATATTAACTTAATGCTTATTAGTTGCTAAGCAATTTGTAACACAATTTAATATATCAACGTTTTGAAAAAAATATATTTCGACATACTTGACTTTAATGATACTGCTATAGCTGACTAAGTAGGGCTAATGATTCAATATCACATCAAAATTTCTGAATAACATCATTACTCTTTATAGAAAGAAATATTGCACCATTCAGATAAGTGATGTAGGTTTCATTTTTAACGATATTATTAGCAATATTATTGATTTTACTTAATTGTTTTGTGAGACAGACATGACAAAAAAATATTTCATTAAATATCATTACCAAATGAAATAATTGGTAATAAATCAACTGATAAAATGATATTAAACTAATGACTGTAATGTATATTTTCAGGAAATTAATAATTTTTGTATTAAGATATCGGATTAAAATTCTTAGAACTATATTTTGATATAATTAATTAAAAAGTGAAATTGATTGTCTTTTTCTTACAAGCTTGTTAGCCATTGCAAAAATGAAAGAAACATTAGATTTCTGATTTCATTAATTATTTATTTAATTATTAATTATTATTTATTTAATTATTAATTATCATTTATTTAATTATTAATTATTATTTATTTATTTATTAATTATTATTAATTAATAATTTAATTAATTATTTATATCTATTTTTTATATATTGTTTTCGACAGTAACACTCTCTTTTTTTAGAAACTATTCTTTTAAAAGCTTCTTTGCATTTATTTTAATATAAAAACCAAATTCTTGTAGTTGAACTGAAATTCTTCTTCAATGCAGCAGGTTTGAAATACTTAAGCTCCAAAATATCCAAGATAGATTTTTAAATTTGTATTCTTTCAGTTATGTAAAAGATTACATTGTTTATAAAATTTCAACTGCTAGAATTTAAATACCTTCCAAGTCTAAATGAAAAAAATTGCTTGTTTAAAAATTTATAAATGAAAATTTTGGAATTAGTAAAGGAAAATGATAGTCCGGATGAAATACAAGAAAAAAATCGACATAAAATAGATAAAACTAGAAATACCAATTTAATCTGCCTGATTTACGTAAGTTCTTTTTTAAATATTTTACATCTTTATCTGAATCTCATTTAACCCTTAACTGGGGAGGTGTGGTCTGTCAGACCGCTAAAGATGGACTTTCGGTCGTCACCCCTATTCTATTTTTAGCCAATCGACTGAATTGCCCCTGTAGTTTCCTGTTTTGTGACTTTTACTAAGTGCGCACTTTTTCAGCCGGTTTCAGTGGATTCTTTTAAAAATATTTTAGCTATTTTTTAGCGCGACATCTGTGAGACCGCACCTCCCTTTTAGTGTTTCGGTTCTACGCAAGGCTTAGCAGTTGGCTCTAAAACTTGGTGCTCGAAGCATCATCCAACCTACTGATCCTCTTTATAAAGCAGAGTTCCAGAGACTTTTAAATGAAGTAGAAGTAATTTTAATGATGAGAATAATTGTTCAGAAAAATTTTTCGATGAAAGTTCTAATTCGGATGATTCTGATGTGTATGTTCAAATATAATTAATTTTTCTAGAGATAATACATTTTCAAAAATTTCTAAAATATATTAAGATACCAACAGAAATATCTAGAGAATTTATAGAAGGATTTTTATACTTGTACTTAACTTGTATGTTTAAAATGCACTCGAAAACCGATGATGCCAATAAAAAAGGGTGAATTTTACACATTGTCAATTTCTTTTTAATTTTTCATATAATTGTTGAATTTTACATTATGTTGTTTCCTATATACCTTCTGTATACTGGAAAAATAAATATTATTTTTAAAAAATAAAAAATGGAAGTAATATGTTTTTTCAAGAATATTATTTGTTGTAACATGTAATTTGAGAAGAAAATGTATGTTCCAACGCAATTACTTTTTTCAATGATAATATATTTTGAAAAATTTCTAAAATATATTTATATACCAAGAAAAATATCTATAGAATATATTGGCTGATTTTCATACTAATACATTCATTAGAAAATTTAATGTGAGTGTAAAGAAAATGAGATCTCCTAGATCTCGCCTCCCCAGTTATGTCCTAAATTTTAACCTCCTCAGTTAAGGGTTGATCAAGATTTGTTGAAAAGTTTTCATTCTTATTAAAATACAATCTCATTATATTTATTTGCATTTATTAGCAATGCAGGCGAAATGCCCTTTAGAACGCCGAATATATTGTACAAAAGCTTTCCACTAAGTTTAGATGTCAACATGCTGGATAAAGGGAAATGAAGATTTCTACCACGAAAGACACAAACATAAGTATTTAAAATAGAAGTGAGGCTAATAAAAATACCGTAATTACAGATACATTAGGAGGAAGGATTTTTTTTTAAATTTAACGCAGGCAGCTGAAACAACTGAAGAATCCACTCTGCGAATCCACTCCAAAGAGAGCCAACCGGCTTCTTGTTAAGGGGTAGCGCGTCTTCCCCGTGATCTGGGCATCCTGTGTTCTTCTGGGCATGGTGTTCCTCATCTGTGTTTTATCTGTGAAGTGTGTGAATGTTCCCCTCTGTAAAAAGGGGTTCTGTAAGCGAATGTGACTCATGAAGTAGCTAAGTCGTATTCTTGGCCCTAGATGGCGCTACTGAAAAAAAGAAACGCTCTCTTTGTTTAAAATCCCTGACTTCGTCAGCGGGCTTATGTATAACAAGTGCCATGAGAAACAACAACAATTAAAAAGAGAAAATTCCCTAACATTTGTCTCTATTAATGTAAATTCGGTGACAGGATATCACATTTTCTATAAGTATCTCGGATTTAGGCTTCAAATCCATTATTTTTGTATTTTCGAAAACAATTTATTTATTTCAAAATTCCTCACCAAGCTATCAAAGGATCGCCTAGTGTTTTTGCGAAAGTCGACTTTCATTGATATGGCATCAATTCAGTAACAATTAAGATTATCAGGAAATTATACAAGGGATGTACAAATGAAAAGGTAAGAAACGACACTGTGAGTATAAATTAAGGCTTTATTCAAAGTATGCCCCATAGGCTTGAGCACAACGATCCCCTTGATTAACGAGCTGGGATTTTTAGTTCCCAGAATGTTAAAGCAAATCGTGTAAAATCAACCTCGTAACAATGTGTGATTTAATAAGATTATTCTTACATAATATGCATGCCAAATCAATTTCATAGGGTAATTCATACTTCCAAAGTACTTTTTAAACAACCATTTTATATCAAACTTTTCAACTTTGATTCCTAAGAACCTCTTTGGTTCCTAATGTTCAAACAATCACATTCATTACTCAAAGAGAAATTCCGTTCTCCCATCCTTTCCTTTCAACCACATTAACAAGTCGTTTCCTTATGGGATTGAAAAACAAAAGAAGATCTTGTTAAGGAAATTTTTATAAGAATCGGAACACGGACATGGATTTGGTACCCCACTCCCTTCTCCCTTCAGGGTAAGTCATTCTACCAAGCAAATCGAGTATTTAATCATATATGTTTAAGGTGTAAAAGGGGAATTTCCCAAGGATATCAAGGAACTTTGAGCGATTCCCAAATTTAATTTGAATTGGCGTTTTTGGCAGCTTCAACATTGAATGAGTCAAAGAAGTAAGATTTTTACAAACAATATATTTTATTTGTAAAATTTATAAATTATATAAATAATCTTTACAGAGTGAAGTGTAATGACTTTTAGAAAATATGATAGATCATAAGATCATAAAACGCTCGAAGTAATTATGCTTCCAACTTTTTACAGAATACTACTACCTGTACTACCTGTCATTATTTTAGGATAACGATTTTTTTATATCGACAAATCCTGTCATAAAATTTACAACAATCTTTCAGTATATTTTAGCAAGAAATAAAGTTGAGTATATAATTTTCAAAGATAGGATTTAAATTCTGCAATAAGTATGTCCTTTTATGATAAATTATAACATTATCTCATTTGTTTATAAAAATCCTCTTATGCATATTCATGTTTTAATTGACATAAAAAATTTTTTTTATTACTTCTGAAAGGTATTAACAGTGTTTCAAATTTTCATTATTTTTTGAATGAGTTCCAAAGTTTCTCGGAAAGATTGTACTTTCTTTCAATACAGACGTAATTATGTTCAGTAGTTCCTATTAAATAAAGTAATTATGTTCAACAGTTTTTATTCGATAGACGTAATTATGTTCAGCAGTTTTAATTAAATACAATACGTTTCAACTGAATGAATATAAAATAGTTTCATAAGTCTGTAAAAACAAAATTTATTTGAAAACAAAGTCAGTCCTAATAAAAATGTACTCAAAATCAGTTTTTAGAGACATTATTTTTCTACTATTTGGAAAATACATTATTTCGCAAAAGTTTCAAAAAGTAAAGTTTCTTTTCACAAAATTCTTTTATTCATAGCAACCTAATGCTTAAAATATGGTTCGAAATAAACGCTGAACCAGAGTTTTAATCTACATAAATCAGAACTACTATACACTTGAGAAACCATCAAAGGAAACATATCCGAGAACTACAATGCTAGTAACATTTATGTTCCCTTGGAACTGAATATGAAATACTAGGAACAAGACCTTATACAAACCTTTGGTTTATGTCCAGCAATATAAATCCTTTTGAAATGTTTAGTCTTGGCAAGACAGCTTTCTGCAGCTTTGAAGTTTAGCTAAAGGTTCAGATATTCTTGGATATTTCGTGCTGTTTTATTCAATGGATTGACCTGAACAAAAGGTATTGCCATTCACTTTTCCCCTAAGAATTACGTGGAATTTCTAAAAGTTCGTTGTAATATTTAAATGTGCTCAGAGATTTAAATTTTAAACGAAGAAGGCTAAACAAAATAAATGCATTTTATAATATTTGGTTATTTTTTCCCTTTTCATAAAATATCAATTGAAAAATTGAAGTTGTGTAGTCAAAATTCACAGTAAAACTTTTGATTGTCCTTTTGATTATGAAGTACCAATCATAATGATTACATTAAATCTATTAATGTTTAGGCTGTTTATTGCACAGTTTAAAGCTTTAAAAGCGTCAAATTTTTCATTTCACTGTATTCATTTTAAGAGCCAGTATTTACGAGTTTTCTTATTATTTAGTATTAAGTATTTATGATATCCAAATCAGAATTATAACGCTATGATTGCAAGTCGGAATCAATAATTTGATTCAATACGACTGGAAGCCAGAATTGGTTTTCCATATGTTATTTCCAGAAAACACGTATAGAGAAAAGTGCATTTTAGATTAGAAATGAAAGGATGGACTGATTTATATGAGCAAATGCAATTTGTGATTAATGAAGACAATTACTTTTTCAAGGTAATTACGTAATCAGGTAAGTGTTAATGCCTGTTTATATGAGCTGATGCAATTCGTGTGGAAAGAAGACAAGTAGTTTTTCAAGGTGATTACGTAATCTGGTAAATTTTAATGCCAGTTTATATGAACTTATGCAATTCGTGAGGAAAGAAGACACGTAGTTTTTCAAGGTTATTACGTAATTAGGTAAATGTTAATGCCTGTTTATATGAGCTGATGCAATTCGTGAGGAAAGAAGACAATTAGTATTTCAAGGTAATTACGTAATCTGGTAAGTTTTAATGCCTGTTTATAGGAGCTTATGCAATTCGTGAGGAAAGGAGACAAGTAGTTTTTCAAGGTAATTACGTAATAAGGTAAGTGTTGATGCCTGTTTAATGAGCTGATGCAATTCGTGAGGAAAGAAGACAAGTAGTGTTTCCAGGTAATTACGTAATCTGGTAAGTGTTAATGCCTGTTTAACCCGCGAGCACTCGCACTGGGTATAATATGCCCGATCCATTTTCATTCAGCGTTTTTGTTATTTCCTGTTTTTCGGATTAGGCCAGAATTTCATGTAGCTGCATCCAAGGCCACATTATTTGAGTAGGGGAAAAACCAGTTCTGTTCTAAAAATAGATTTTGAGAAAGAGGGGTTGGGGGCATGTCATACCCGTGCGAGTCCTCGTGTTCGTCAAACGTTTCCATTTCTCTCTCTTAGTTTAGTGCAGTGTGACGCGCTATATGAATTACGAGGAAGAAAGTGAATAGTTACGACACCTTATAGAAACTGTTTCTAGTGACGATGAACCGTTATCTGACGATAGTGTTGCCTCTGAGGATGAAGAATACTGCAGCGATCACGATTCTTCTACTGAAATTGAGACAGAAATAGAAGATGAATGTTCACTGTCAACAACAGATTGTTAGGAAGGCAAAATGTTAGGAAGACTTCAAGGGATATAATTATCAAGCTTCTAGGTAATACACCTTATTCAAGAAATCAATTCAAGACTCGCTCTTTCAGAACAACACAGAAACCGTAAGCCTCAAGGAATAATAACAAATCCAAGCACTTCTAAGGAATTGGGATTTACTAATAGTGAACCGCCTGCAAAAGAGCTCAAAGGAAACTATAAACGATGTGCATTTTGTCCATGTAATAAAGACAGAAAATCAAGGTTTATGTGCCAAAAATGTGAAAGGAGTCTCTGTGTAGAGCATCAGTATGTAATTTGTAAAAATTGTCTCTAAACATGTAAGTAACTATTATTAAATTCACTTAAATTCTTAAATGCATTGTTTTGTAATATTTAACTACCTAAGGTTTGCTTATAAACAGTATTAATTAATATTTAAATAGCAGAAATGAATTAGGGTTTGAGATACCCGGCGCGAGTTCTCGTGTTCGAAAATGGCTGCGAGTGCTCGCGGGTTAAGTATTATAATAGAAATCCCTTCTATGCATAAAGATTAATTTCTTCCTGGTTTCTTTAATGCACTTTCTTTGGCTGTATGCACTATTAATTCAGCTAATTAAATAAGTCTTGCAGACATATATTTGAGTAATAATCATGATTAGATTGACAGTTGATAATTTTACTAGTGTTATGTATGCATATAATTATAGATTTCAACGGATTCTTTAATTATAGAAATTCGATGTGCTTGATTCTGAAAGGATATTTATAACTGCTTCTGTGTAGAGTACCAAAATTGAGAATTTTGAAATAAATAGACAGATTGAAACCAGTGGGAACTGTCCCACCAAAACTTTCTCACTTACTCTCTAATAAAAGTGTTATTCCAGAAAACTCCTTGCATGGCATTGGCATACAATAGTTAAGAAACTTTAACCTCTGCCCTTAATATAGTATTTTACTGAATGTATCGTGTGATCCTGGAGATTTGTTTTGGCGTTTAATCCTTGTATCTGAAATTCGGATTTCTGTTTCAGAGAAGTTTTTCGCCACTGTTTGAAACCATCATGTGACACAAGACAGCTCTTGTAGTCACAAAATTCGGTACCGAATTCGATATATTTAAGTCATTGCATTTTTGAGTTATGGCGTTTACATGCTTCTGAAAGTACAGATCGATAGGCGGCCAGACCCTGGTTGTATTTCGCTCAAAATATGATAGGTGTTTACACTTAAGGCGGTAAATATGTGACCCCGAAATTTATTAATCTAACCCTCTTTGTTTTGTTGTTATCAAGTTAACTTATATTCGGACAGCCGGATGGACAGACTTCCCCTGAGCGTTGTCAGCTCCAAATGTGATAGAAATCTACAAATTTGGTTCAAAGACCATATACCGAATTTCATTTGTCTAGCTCAAAGCATGCTTGAGTTATCTTTGTCACAACAAATAGACGGACAATTTCTGAAAATGCGATTTTTGAACTCGGAGAGGATTAAAACTTGGAAATTATAAAAATCTAGAGTTGGAATCCCTTAATGGTTACAATATCTTTTCTATACTACGTGCACAAGAAGAAAAAAAAACAATGAAAAAAAACAACAACAATTGAAATGACAAAATAGAAAATATGATATTCAAATCTTTAATTTTCATTAATTTTACAATATCACATATATTGTTCACTTTCAAGTTAATCTTGATAAATAATGATACTTTAAACTGATGAATAATATAATTTCAAAACTTAATTATTTTAAACTATATTAATATTAAAATAATTATTGGTCGGAATTAAGATAAAACTTCATATACATCTAACGCCTGTACATCATATACATCTAACACCAATGAATCTTAGTGTAAGCCGGACTGGTGTGCGTTAAATTCGCCTGGGCCATCCCGCTGGTGTGGGGCAGAAGTTAGGAGAGAAGGGCACCAGCTTAGGCGTCGTCCTTGTCATTTACCCGTGGTTCAAAATTATCAGGTCGGCCCTAAAATAGCCCTAGCGTTGCTTTAAAGCGGGACGTTAATGTAACTGAATTGAGCTTTGTATCGTCCTTAGGAAAGCTGGTTTTAACTAGAATTCATGCAAAATACATGTATGAATCACGAATCATAAGATTTTTATGAAATTACTATTTTTTTATATTAAAACTTTGAATGGTTTTTTCTATGCTATTTTTTGATTCCTTTGTATCCTTTCAAGCGTTTTTCATACAACGAAACTAAGACTTTCCGTTAGTGTTATTTCCATTGCAATTATTTTTTTTAAAAATGTATCTTTTATTTTAATATCATTGGATATTCTTACGCTAGGATTGCGATGTATTTTCAGAATAACTCTTTCGTTTATTATATGATAGGCCAATATAACAAAATGATAGAAACAAATGGTTTATTTCACCCAAAAGTTCATATAGATATTCTCGAAAATCAAATCTTTTTCTTTTACACATTTTTAATACCTTTTTGATAAAGCATTTTCATTCTTACACTTACTCTAAATCTTTATATTTTCATACTTAAATGTACATAATCTTAAGTAATTTTTATCTTGCTTTTATCTACTAAGTTCATTTGAAAGAAATATTTCTTACATCATGCATTTTTTAGTGTTTTTACTTTCTAGTATATATAGCAGAATGGAAGTATTGTAACTGTCAAAACATTCGAACTCCAGATTTCAGCTTATTTCTAGTTTTTGATCTCTCTGAATTCGAAAAATTCATTTTGGGCATTGTATTTGTATGTATGGAAAGACGATAAATTCAAAACCGCTTTGAGTTAAAGGAACAAAATCTGATATATGGCTTTACGACCAAATGTGTAGGTTTTCATCAAATTAAACAATATCCGTTCAGAGGAAATCGTTCTGATTGGTTGTTCGAGTAAAAGAAAACTCAATAACAACAAACGGTAACGCTCTGGGCACGAGTAATTTTAAAAAGATTATACAAATTACAAAATTATACTAAGCTAAATGATTACACAAGCAATGCCCATTTTCAAAAGATATTACAAATAAAGACGACTTATAAGCTAGCCTATAAGGGAGAATTGGCACTCAGAAACAATTAATAATTTTCACTTTCTTGTACATGAAGTACAGAGGAAATATTCTAACTGTGAACCAATTCTAACTAGAGATTTTATAGAATCTCCACATTTTAAATCTCCTAAAGTCCAAAAAAGGAATTTTTTGGCGTTATGTTTGCTTGTTCTGTGAATCGAATAATTCAAAAATGTTTTGAGCTAAATCATTAAAATTTGGTATATGGAATTACCACCAAATTTGTGGATTTCTATCAAATTTTGAACGAATTCCATTTTTAGAAATTTTATTTGTCTGTCTCTTCGATTAAAAATGCACTAGATAACTACAAAACAAAAAAATTTAGGTAGATAAAATTTGTTACACAGGTGCAGAATTTAAAAAATAAATTCTAATTAAATACTGAATCAAATTTTAAAAAATGTTTAGCGTCTGTCGGTCCATATTTTTGCATGTACGTAAAGCAGCATTTCATAAAAGCAATGACTTCAGTTAATGAAATTCAGTATGTTATCTTATGATTACAACTTGAATTATGTGTCAAATTTTGTCAGTCGGTGAGGAAAAGGCCAACAGAATACGCATTCTTCTATAGATTCTATAAAAATGCTAGATTATCCATAAAAATTTATAATTCGCAACTATCGTTCATAAATGCTATGCAAGTGGTTTTACATAAGATCCACAACATTTTGTAGGGGGAAGGTGATAAACTGTTATATCTACCGCATGGTGGTTAATAAATTTGAAGTTTATTTGATGATCTTCGTCTGAACAAGCAATTTTAATACTGACATAATTAACTGAAAATTATAATTTATAACGTTGGATATCATAATTATAATGCAAACAGAAAATTAAAGATTATTTTAATTTGATTTCCTTTAAATTCTTTTACTGTGCATTTTTAATTTTTTATTGAACAAACCACTTGTACTGTTAACACTATAGAAGAAAGCCTTTTCTTCGAGGAATCTATAATTTTTCTATCTGAAATACTTCAAACTTAGTATGAAATAAAAACGAATCGCTAATCTGATGTTCATTTTATCCAGAGATATAAATCACGCACATCAATTTTTTTTTCTACTGTGTCAGGATAAGAATATAAGAATTTGAATAACTAGGAATTAAGACGACATCTTCAAAGAACATCTTCTTAACATGTTCCCGAATTTTCTCCTAGAAGCCAAATTCTTTTACCATATTTAACCAAATTTTTTTAATCAATCTTCAAAAACTGTTGTAAGTATTTTATATATTTTTCTAAAAAATTTCAAATTTGAAAATTCTAAAAAATAACTGGTAAATAACCTGTAAATTTTAAACAATGTAGCAGTAACAGAATTATGTCAAATAAAAAAATGAAGATCGTTTTAGAACTTCTTGGATGAATAATATTCGGAGATGGACAATCGAAGTTAAAAAAAAATATTTAGGTCAATGTATCAGAAGATTGCTGACTTTTTTCATTTGTCTATTTTATTCGAACTCAAAACTGTAAAAACTTTTTAATGGTTGAAAAAATATGCTGAATCGAATCAATTCACCCTTCGATATCTCTTTGTAAATTAGGTTGACAGAGCGTTATAACGAGTTTTTAAATCGAAATCGATACTTCGGATAGTCAGCTGTGACCACTTTTGATAGAGACTGGGAAACTCGTTAAACCTTATACAGAATAAATGATTTCATATATTTAACTTCTGATAAATCTCCAGTCTGTTATTAAAAGAAGAAGCCTGATATTCATTTTACTTACCCCCTACCCCCGAATCAGATTTTTTACTTCCCCGAATCGTATATTTAATTAACTTCCCAGGAATTGAAAACCGAAAAGAAAAATGATAAGATGTAATTTAGCAAAAAAGAAAAGAAAAAGGATTAAAAAAGGCAAGAAAGAAAATGAAATCAGCCATCGCAATTTTCAAGTTTTCCTACCAGAGCATTATTTTTTAAAGTCGCGTGGTAACAATCAGACAGAAAAACATGTTCTCACATGACTCATATTTCGCATTCACCAATATTTAGAAAAGCGATGGTTTTTGACATCTCAAAATCAATCGAGTTCTAACATTTTTTTCTCCAGGCCAAAATTTTTTTTCGTGAAAAACCGGTTTAAACAGTCATGTGTCTATATTTAGAAAACGATGGCTTTATTTCCGTTTCAAAATAACCAGAACTGCAAAACATTTTTGCCAGCTAGAAAAATTAAAAATTAAAAAGTATATATATACTATATATATATATATATATATATATATCTTTCACTCATGCATGCGTGCGTTCATTCCCATTTTTTCTATGCTTCTTCGGCGATAACTTCTTACAAACCTGTCCTTTATTGTCCAAACAAGAGAATCGGTACATGGAGGACATTCGCGCCAGGTTATAACTTATTTTTGACTATAAGTCCCCAAATGTGACAACCTTATTTATCATTTTCAAAGAACCCAAAAAACGAAAAATTGATGCCTCAAAAGCGATAAATCGCCGTGCGTTTAGAGGCTTCTGTAACTCCACACCAAAACAACATCATGTTTTTACATCATAATATAAATATTATTAAATTCTTATTCTCGGAAATTTGAAAGAGGGATATTTAATGACTGAAAGGTTTGCCTATCTAAACGAGTATTATCCTGTTTACAATATCACAGATGTAATTGTTACAGATTTCTTTAGAAAAACAAAAATCTCATAACTATTATTGGAGAGAGTACGAATTCAAAAAAGTTATTCTTTATAGTAAACATTAGATGTAAATACATAGTGCCACTGAAACTTCATTGCAAGGAAACAAGGCTCCTTGAAAAGAAATCTTTGCTATCCATAATATGTACGAACTCTCAAATCAAAACTAATAACAAAAATCAGTTTTGAAATACATAGTCATCCACCTATTCAAAATGTCATAAAGTATTTAAATTCGATGTAAAATTATCAAATTTAAAGATTTTCAAATCATTAATCAGGCTCAAAATGTCTTACCGTGTTTAAAAAGGAACAAACTTATTTCCAAATATATATATATTTTTTTAATTCAAGAAGAACGGAAATGTGGCTATCATTGAAATCTCAAAATTGATTTTTTTTTATGATTACAGTACGTTCTCTTTATATTTCTTGTGTACAAGAAAGTAGAAATAGAAGAAATGAAAGAAGGGACTTCAGGAAATTTTTTGAACCTGTGGCGGATTGTGATGAGCGAGAATAGAACCTGGGACCTTCTGGTTCCCAGTCCAGTAACATGACCACGATACAAAAGCATATGCTCGGGTAGCGTAGTTGTTAACTGGCTTATATACTATTCACTACAGACTCTCCCTCCAGTGAGTCGGAGGTGAGACGAACAATATGGGTGTTGAGTGGTGATGTATCAGCTGTTGATTCTAATGCGCCTGTACCCATTTGAGTAGTGCCAAGCGTTATGGCGAGCGTGTGTGGGTGAGTGGTTGCTGCGTCAAGTGAGTGTGACGATGTGGTTGCGGGTAGATGGCACCACAACAGCTGTACGAAGGTTGAAAGTTCATCGTCCGAAGTCACCAGTGTGGTGGATTGAGATGCGCGAAGATAGAACCTGGGACCTTGTGGTTCGCAGTCCAGTAACATGACCATGATACAAAAGAAATTGCTTGGGTAGCGTAGTTGTTAACTGGCTTATAAGCGTTTCACTACAAATCCGTCACTCTGATAAATGGCAATAGATATGGTTTATATATTGCCATTATATATTCAATTATTTCTCTCAAGAATCTATTTTATACAAGTGAAAGCAAAAAACAAATTTTTTCACAGAATCATTTTATTCTCTCTCTCTCTCTCTCTTTTTAACAACTAATATTATCGAGTCCATATAAAATGTCTGTAAGAAATCCAAATTGTTCAACAGAAAAAATATGTTCAAAAGCATAATAATTACCCTCGCAGTCTTTAATCCAAATTAACGAAATTTTCCTTAATTTCAGCTTTCAAGGCAGGGTACAAAGTAAAACATTTAATGATGATGGCAGAGCATGCTGTTTAGGATGAAAGGGAAGACGGGCTGATTATTATTACCCGAGACTGTGATTCTTGGAATACGTGACAAGAAAACTAAAGTAAATTATCACTGGTCTTGTCTGAGCTTCTGGTTATTAAGAGAGTTGTCGAATCTTCCCTTAAATTTCCACGGCACTTATTCGCATGTAAATAAGGCTGTTGAACCACATGTTATTACCCATGTATGGTACAAGTTATTATTCATCAGTAACGTTAAATACATTTCTGAAATTTTTTCAATAAAAATAAATAAATTATCAAGATAATATACTTTTTGGGAGTGTCCATATGTAAATTTCTTGAATGTGAAAGATCAATATAGCATCTGTGCATCTGTGCTCTCTTTTTAATATCATTACAAATGATATTAAAAATGATCTATGAATATTAAAAATTAATTTAAAAGAAATTGATAAGGTAAATAAGGAGAAGGAGAAGAACTGGTGTTAAATTTTTAATTTCAGTAATTGCCTTTCTACTAATCCTGAAATTGGTGCTGTTCTTGTTTTAATATAATTTTCTTTGAATTTTATAAAGAAAGAATATTAAAAAGACGCTTTGATTTTCTTGTACACTTACTATAAGAAAAGATAACGCTACTATCTAGTACACTGGTGGACAAAATTAAGAGATGGGAAGCATTTTCGCACATTTCTCTAAAAATACCACACAAACCCTGGACAGTTGATTGCCATATATGGTCACTGTAGCGCTATTGACCCTAAGATAAGTTTACGTATTCTTGTGGGCGTTGCTAAGCCAGCAGGAGGTATAAAAGTCCACATCGAGCTGTTCATCTCATTCCACTCTTCAACTCAGTTGCAGATTTTAGTGCATTTTTTGAATAATCGTGTTGTTTCTTGCTGGTTTTTAGGTGAAATGAGTGAACATCATCGTTTAGACGACGGTATGAGGTGGAGAATTGTGGTTATACTTGAGGCAGGCCAGTCCCAACCTCAGGTTGCTAGGGAATTGGATATAACACCAAGTGACATTTCCAATTTGTGGAGTCAATTTAAAACTAGTGGGGCAGTATGCAGACGACCAGGACAAGGTCGCCCGAGGGCTACAACGGCCAATGAAGACCGGTATTTGTTTGTTTCAGCTAAGCGCCAGAGGACGGCTACAGCCACTCAATTGTCTAGGGACCTCGCGGCTGCTACAGGAACATCAATTTCGAGTAAGACAGTTTCCAGAAGACTCCATGAAAGAGGGCTGTATGCCAGGAAGCCCGCTATTTGCATCCCACTCACTCCTTCCTACAAAAGAGCGCGTGCAGAATGGTGCAGACAACATCAGAATTGGACACAGCTTCAATGGACTAATGTTCTCTTCACCGATGAGTCCAGATTCAGTCTACAACCTGATTCTGGACGGTTATTGATATGATGGGAACCTGGAACCCGATACCATCCCAGCAACATTATAGAAAGGGACCATTATGCTGGTGGAGGACTCATGGTTTGGGCAGGGATCATGCAAGATACCCTCACACCGCTCCACGTGTTTGACAATGGTTCCGTGAATGCCCAGAGGTACAAGCAGGACGTCCTAGAGCCCTATGTGCGTCTTTTCAAGGGCGCTGATGGCCCTGAGTTCATTTCTATGGACGACAATGCGCGACCACATAGGGCTCTCATGGTTGATGAGTATCTGGAAAGCGAGGACATTCAACGAATGGATTGGCCAGCCAAATCCCCTGACCTGAATCCTATTGAACATGCTTGGGATGCTCATGGGAGAGCTATTGCGATTCGCCAACCTCCCCCCAGAACCATTCTAGAGTTAAAAATTGCTCTGGTGGAAGAACGGGAGGGTCTTCCACAACCCCTCGTTAACTCCCTTATTAACAGCATGCATACTCGTTGTGCATGCTGTCTGTCTGTCAGGGGTGACCATACACCATACTAGAGGCAACACACACTGTACAAGCCTCACTTTTATTGTCATCTTTTATCCTTAAGTTCAGACTACACTGGAATTATTGGCAATAGGTCTTGCCAGTGAATGGCACTTTCATTTTTGTTTTGCATACTTTATTATCATGGTATAAGCTATATCCATACCAAATTTCATTTATTTATATTCAGTATTTTTTGAGATATTTGGGAAAATGTCTTCCATCTCTTAATTTTGTTCACCAGTGTAGATGTTTTGCTTCAGAAGTTTTATCCATTTCCATGCTCTAGACCTATTTCATTTAGAAAATATAATTTTCACTTATTCGTATACAATAGAACATTGTTGTTGTTTCTAATGGCACTTGTCCTAGACAAGCCCACTGACTTTAAGAAGTTATTTGCGGATTAAGCCAAGAGTACATCTCTTTATTTTTCAGGAGCGCCATCTAGGGCCAAGCGAACCACTTAGCTACACACACGTCACAACCCTTTTTACGGGACGTACTTCATTTATGCATTTCATTCACTCAACCACAGATCGTAATTTAGACCTGGATCAGAGAATGATTACCCCCGATGTAGTACCTCCAGTGGAGGACTTTGTGACCACGACAGTTTTATACGCGCGTCAACCACCACACAAGCGCGGAGTTTTCGGCCGGCGGGGTTCGAACTCGCAACCCAACGGCCTACCAACCGACTATCCCAGCCTCTGCAATAGAGCATAACTATATAATCCACTTCTTCAATTATAAATCCGGAAATTATTCACTAAAATATCGCTTGTGAGAATAATAAATCTGCGAAGTCACTCGTTTTTATTCGGTGCGTTGTGATTTTTCTTTTCTTTTTTTTTTTTAATTTGCTTGCAGTAGTCGTTTCTCCATAAATTCTGAAATCGACGTTTTGGCTCTTTCAATCCAAATATTTTTGTACCTCATAAAGGTAGAATATTAAAGATATGTTTAAAGTTTCTTATGGGCTTAATATAAGAAAAAAAATTGATACCTATCACCAGCTTTTATCAATCGAAAGCTTTTCAGTCAACTAGGGGGCCGCTGTGTCCTGGTTGTAAGATCAATATAGTATCTTGGAGCCGGAACCGGAGGACTTCAGGTTCGATTTTAAGATTCCTACAAAGCAAATGAGATGGCCTCAATGTTCTCTCAATGCCTTCCTTGATGAAGGCAGGAGCCACGTTGGCCTGGTAGTAAGGTCTCGGTTTCGGAACTGGAGGGTTTCAGTCTCGAGATCCGATTCCACTAAAGAATCATCGTATGAGCGGGTGTGATACACGTTAAGCCAGTTGGGCTAAACGTCCTTTCGCTGACGGGGTGTGGGAACTTGAAGGGGGTGGTGGTGCCAGATCAGGTGTCGTCCTCGTCGTCTGACCGTTGTTCAAAGCTACGAGGTCCGTCCCCAAATAGTCCTAGTGTACCTTTAAAGCGCGACGTTAATATAACTAAACTAAACTCAGTCATTTATGTCATGATGTCAGTAAAGGTATTTGAAACGGTCTTCTGCGACCGTAGCCTATTAAAACCAACATCACCCTCACTTTCCTAACGGACACGTCCGTCATTCATCCCACAGTGATTCCTGCGGTTATTGCACACAGTGTTGCTTGTGTATTAATACTGACAATTCTAGGCACATATCATTGGTAAGGGCATTAAGTGTAGGCGGTTGGGCACTGCGTTGTCCATAGTGGGAAATTATGCCTGAAATTAAGTCTTCTCAACATTCTTGACACTTTGGGTCTCGGAATGTTGAATTTCCTGACGATTTCCGAAAGGAAATACCCCATGCTGCTAGCGGCATGGGGTATTGTGAATACCCCAAGTGAATATTGCCTCGTGCGGCAATATTCACTTCAGAAACCTTTTCACACGAATCACCTGAACGCAGATAAAAGCCCTGCCAATACACTGCCATTTATACATTTTGTACGTTATATTACTGCTATCTGTACATTTTTATATTGCCACCTCAATCACCTCAGACTTTTCCACTTCAGTTCAATGTAGTGACGATATTCATATTTTGTTTCATACTCGAATTTGGCACTCTTATCAAATTCCATTGTAAAAATTCAATAAATCACTTGATTCAATAAATCACTTGTAAAAATTCAATAAATCACGCACTTGAATAGAAAGATATTCTATTCTCTTTCCATGGCCAGATGGGTTGATTTTTCACGTCATAAATATTAAATTCTACAACAAACTTTCATTCTCCCAGGAAATGCAAAAAACTCAGTTATTGTCACTTTGTCAGAAAATTTTCCTGAAAGCGATTTGCATTCTTGTTGGTTGCCGAGTATCCGAGACAAATCGGAAATCTTTTTGTCTCTCCGGTGAATACCGGAGATCATCAATCAGTGCTGGTTTCACGAATCAGTAGAGCAAAGAGGAGGAGTGTATTTTTTATCAGTTCACAAAAGATCTGATAAACGTTCTCACTTTGAGAACTTTCTTATAAAATATAATAATTCCGCCCTTTTTTTTAAAACATCCGTTTAACCAAGATACAAAAACTGTATTTTTAATATATAAAATGTGGTTTGTTAAATTTAATTCTTCTATGGATATCGTATTGAATATTTTATATACCACGTATTTCACAATATTTAATTTCCTATGAAAATATTCTTATTATATATCCTACTTTATCTATTAATAATATTTCTATTATATTATACCTATTCCTATTATATATCTTACAGAATACGCTACAATCTAAAACATATAAAAATGCCTCTATAATACTTTTTAATAACACTTGTTTGTAAACCTTTCAAATAGCTTATTATTTCGAGCATGATTTCCTTCAAAATTTTCTCAGCATCTGCTCAACAAAAGATTTATTCAAGAAAAATCACTATTTCACGGGATAGTGTTCTAAAAAGAAAGCATTTTGATATCACTGACTGATCGGACAGTCCCCCTTCCCTCCGCCCACGTTTCTTACATTTTTTCACATAAGAAAACTTCATTTCCCCATTCAAATTATGAAATTTCAATTTATTTTTCAAAAATCTACTATATGTCTGTAAGAAAAGGAGAAACATATTCTTCATAAGTAATTTTTGTATTTGAAGCTTCAAGAGTCTTTTCCTAATTAAAATTATTATTATACATCTTCCTTTATTTGAACATATTTACTTGAAACATCCTGTGTTTCTTTCTCTTTACTTGTATTTTATAAAATAACACCGAAAAAGAATTAATTAACACCGAAAAGTAATTACTAATGCAAATAAATTATTATTTTTTGAATGTATATAAATTTTTAATATATATACCTCCTTTGCTTTATTTCTTTTCTTAAAAATCAAATAAAAGTGTATTTTCACTGTAAATTGCAAAAAAATACAAATTTTTTGTAAGTTGACAATTCTGTATATTATTAATATAAGTTTTCGCCTCTTTTTGTTGTGTTTTATACTATTGGAAGAGAGGTTTTACCTAAACGAATCTATGACAGAATTTGAAAATGTACGTTCACACATTTGTAATACAAATATTTGTATTCATGCTTTTGATATATCCTTTGAGACATTCAATATACAGTTGATAGCAGAATAATTTTTGAATTTTCAGTTCAAAATAACCTAAACATTTCAAAAAGATAACATAAATAATAAGTGAGATATGAAATTATATTAACTTTATTCAAGTTTGGGCACTTTTCGCTTTTTAATTTATATTGAAGCGCTGAAGCCATTTAAATTTCGCAATGAAATAAAAAAAGGTCAATAAAAGGTACAATGTAGAAAAGGTTTTTACAGGTTCCCAGCCGGTGTTCTGGCATAGGAATAACGCGCCTTCCCCATGATCTGGGCTTCGCGGGTTCCAGTCACACTTCAAATATAATTATTGTTCTTCTGTGTTCTGTCTGTGAGGTGTTTGAATGTGCTGCCCTGCAGAAAGAGGCTGTGCAAGCGAATGTGACGCATGAAGTAACTATGTCGTACACTAGGCTCGAGTGGGCGGTACTGAAAAAACAAGAGACGCTCTCTTGGCCTAAATCGCTGATAGATAACTATCAGTGGGCTTGTAAATTACCACAAGTCACAACAACACGTGTTCGTAATAGCATTGACTAAAATGTTTGTCTTACGTGCTTCATTTTTTGATATGCAAAATTTTTTGTTATATTAAATGTTGGATCATTTCTTTTGATGATATGCTGAATCAATTTTTCCATGCATCTGATTGGTTTGCAAAGAGAGAATATCGGAATCTTTTCAGAGATAATTATACATATCGCAGCAGGCTATTAAAAAGGCAGAATCATAATTAATTTGCATAATAAAAAATTCTTAATTTTCTTTAATTTCATCGATTTAATGCTGCCTTTTTCAAGGAATTAAATGCAATTTTAAATCGAAAGAAATTTTGTGTAAAATATTTCTTTCTTTAGCTTGAAAAATCATTCATATATATATATATATATATATATATATATATATATATATATATATATATATATATATTGCATTCCATATTAGTATATATATTTGTATTTGTATATCTGAGTGCCTACAAATTTCACCATATTTTTATATGTATATAGAAATTATACCTCAAAATATCGAATGGTGTTGACTATTATATAGTTTAAACCCTCAAACTAATCGGTTTAAACGATTTAATGGTCAAACTTCGATATTTTTTAAGGAGCAGCGGAAGTATTTTTCTCATTTTTTTTAAATTTCTTACATCTCCCAATCTCATTTGAGGTCCATAAATAAGACTGGAATTAAAAAACAGGTAGATTAATTCAAAAATTGAGCAAACTTTTACTCATATAGCGGTTCAGCAGATATATATCTTCATAAAACATTCAGACATGCATAGTCCATACACAGAGGTTACATTTAGCCTGCGTTGCATTAGTACCTCTAGGAATGGAAATTTGAACAATAGAATTTCTCTTTGGAGTGCATTTATTAATATAGGCATTGACCTTCCATTGTGGAGTTGATCAGACAATAAAACAATTTTCATAATTTTCCTTTTTTTTTTTTTTCATTTTTTACCATAAGAAGTCTAATTTATTAAAATTCAACCAAACCTTTTACATTCCAAATTTATTTATCAATTCTTATTTCGTATTGACATTAATTACTGCCTCGTATACGTAGTATAGAAAAAGTATAGTAGTCGTGAAAAACTTGGAACTCGAAATCTCCACATTTGAGATCTCCCTAAGTTCGAAAAACACATTTTTTGGAAAATGTCCGTCCATCTGTCTGTTGCAAAGGTAACACAAACACGCTTTGTGGAAGATGAGTGAAATTTGGTATACAGTCTTTGCACCAAATTTTCAGATTTCTATCTAATGTTGAGCAAAATCCGTTCAGAGAAATGCTGTCTCCCCGGCTGTGCGAATATAAGTTAGCCCGATAACTACAAAACGAAGAGTGTTAGATAGATACAATTTGGTATATAGATGTAGCATACTTTGAATAGACGTATCAAATTTTGAACAAAATTCAACTAGGAGTTGACGGACGTGATTTTGCGGTTTTAAGTGTAGTTTTATATCAAAATTTTGCTTCAACCGGTTTGGAAAGAATGAGTTTAAACACCAAATTTGATTTTTGGATACTTTTGAATGCATGCCAGGAATTAATCATCAATTTGCTAAAGTTCACTCAATGGATCCTGTAAAAATGCTAAATTCCCAACAAATGTTAATATTTACTACGGGGATGCCATGAAAGGCGTTCACTGGGATAGCATCTCTATTACAGAGTACACGAGAAAACTTAGGGGAGATCTCTTTCACTTTATGGTTTTGAAAAAAATCCTAACATTCTCTTGTTAATGGGAAGTTTTGTAAAAAAATAAAGAAATCATTCCTCTACTTTAAAATTATTCTGGGATATGATTCTTTTCTTTGGTTCTTATAATGATTGTTCCACTCTCACGATTTCAGTACACATACTCATCGACCATAGAGGTGAAAAACAGCATATGGAAGTAAAACACGTTGACAAAAAAAGAAGAAGAGATTGATAAGTTATGTTGTAGGAGAAAAGTTCTTAAGGTTACATGGTTAGTTGAGCTTTATTGGTGCAAGAAATATATTTGACTATGCTGAACTATGGAATTATAACTGAATAACTAACAGCATAATACATATATAGCTGCTTTTTATAGGTTCATATTACATATCTACCTTCTGCCAGATGTTAGTTGCAATGAAATTATTATTACTGTTCTTTCATAAAAAAGAAATTAAATTAAGTCTGCCCTGATCTTTGCTAATAATAAAAGAGAAAACATTACCGTTGGTGCTTCGAATACTAAGTCACTCGAACAAGAACTACCAAATTCATCAAAAATATATATTGGAAAATGGTAACGTGCTCTTAGAAGCTAGGTTTTTGAAATTTTCAAATTCCAGCGTGGGATTTGCATTTTTCCACTAAAACTTACAAAATTATTGTGGAGTATTGAAAGACAATTTTTATAACATTTTAAAATTTAAAACACTGTCATTATAATAATGCCAATTTAGTTAGAATGCATTCATTTCTGGCTTTGATAATTAAAAAATAAATGTTTTAGCTTTTGATCTTTGTAATAAAATTCAAATTGTTTTTAATATTTCATAAAATATTAAATTACACGATTTCCTTCAGAAAGAAAGCAGAATCTTTTTTCATTATCTGCAGAATTTAGAAAAAAAATTGTTTTATAAAATAATAATATAATAATAATATAAAATGTAATATAAAAAATAAATGTTTTAGCTTTGGATCTTTGTAATAAAATTCAAAATGTTTTTAATATTTCATAAAACATTAAATTACATGATTTCCTTCAGAAATTAAGCAGAATCTTTTTTCTTAATTATCTGCAGAATTTAGAAAAAAAAGAGAGTCTAGTTTTATGGAAAGAAATATACAATTAGAAGACGGTTTAGTCAGGTAATTCACGGTTTTTATGACACTATATATATTTAGAGGTCCGTGAACATAGTAAAGCTAAATAACATCACATGTAAAGTTATTAAAATAATATGATTTTAATGCATATAAAATTTAATGCTTGAATTCGATTTTTCGAAAATAATCATCATTAAGAGATATTAAGAGATTTGATTGAAATTACACATAATCAATATTTCCGGGCAAACCAGCTGGTCACTATTAGAAAATAATTGCATTTTATGCATTTATTGAGAAAAATGAATTCTGTTCTAATACTTATTAAGACATTAATTATTTTTAATATGTATTATCATGTAAAAATAAAGACAACATATTTTATCCGAATAAAAAAAAATATTTTGAAATTTCTGAACTTTAACTATGCTGACTTAAGTATGAGAGATAAAAATGAACAAAATAATGTTTCGTAAGAGGAAGAAGAAAAAAATACAATGGTTTTGAGATTGCTTGCATCCACTTTATCTTTGATAACACTTTAGATTTTTTAAAACTGCAAAAAAAATCTAATAGATTAAAAACTGAATTGGTTTAAGATAAGAAAAATCAGGACAGGTGTTTTTTATTCAAATTTCCCTAGAGCTTACATTGCCCGTTGCTAAGCAACGCTGATTTGAAATTACTTACCAATGGGATTTGAGTTTTGCTCTCAATACATTGAAATACGTCCTATTTTGCACCCGAAACTTTTTTTGTGGGATGTACAAATTTGCACTCAGTTGAAATGTACCGAGTGCAAAACTCAGATATAAGAGCGTCGATTTGTTCGATTGATTATGAGTTTTCTTTGATATTTGAAAAATCAATTTCTTCTCTCTTATCTTTCTGGTAAGTTAATACTACTCTTTATATACATGGTAGAAATCATATAAGATGAAATAAATGATATAAAATAAAATTAATTTTAAAAGTATTTATTTATTAGCGCACTAGAAAGTAAACATTTTTAGAAATTATTTCCGAATTATTAATTTTTAAATTAAAATAAATCATTATGAATATTACAGAAAATTATTGAATTTTAAGAAAAAAATTATTACATTACTGTTATGAATATTACAGAAAATTATTGAATTTTAAGAAAAAAAATTATTACATTATTATTATGAATATTACAGAAAATTATTGAATTTTAAGAAAAAAATTATTACATTACTATTATGAATATTACAGAAAATTATTGAGTTTTAAGAAAAAAATTATTACATTACTATTATGAATATTACAGAAAATTATTGAATTTTTAAGAAAAAAATTATTACATCATTATTATGAATATTACAGAAAATTATTGAATTTTAAGATAAAAATTATTACATTACTATTATGAATATTACAGAAAATTATTGAATTTTAAGAAAACAATTATTAAATATATTAACACTTATTATCTTTTTGGTAAGTTAATACTACTCTTTATATACATGGTAAAAATCATATAAGATGAAATAAATGATATAAAATAAAATTAATTTTAAAAGTATATATTTATTAGCGCACTAGAAAGTAAACATTTTTAGAAATTATTTCCGAATTGTTAATTTTTAAATTAAAATAAATCATTATGAATATTACAGAAAATTATTGAATTTTAAGAAAAAAATTATTACATTACTGTTATGAATATTACAGAAAATTATTGAATTTTAAGAAAAAAAATTATTACATTACTGTTATAAATATTACAGAAAATTATTGAATTTTAAGAAAAAAAATTATTACATTATTATTATGAATATTACAGAAAATTATTGAATTTTAAGAAAACAATTATTAAATATATTAACACTTATTATCTTTTTGGTAAGTTAATACTACTCTTTATATACATGGTAGAAATCATATAAGATGAAATAAATGATATAAAATAAAATTAATTTTAAAAGTATATATTTATTAGCGCACTAGAAAGTAAACATTTTTAGAAATTATTTCCGAATTGTTAATTTTTAAATTAAAATAAATCATTATGAATATTACAGAAAATTATTGAATTTTAAGAAAAAAATTATTACATTACTGTTATGAATATTACAGAAAATTATTGAATTTTAAGAAAAAAATTATTACATTACTGTTATGAATATTACAGAAAATTATTGAATTTTAAGAAAAAAAATTATTACATTACTATTATGAATATTACAGAAAATTATTGAATTTTAAGAAAAAAATTATTACATTACTATTATGAATATTACAGAAAATTATTGAATTTTAAGAAAAAAAATTATTACATTACTATTATGAATATTACAGTAAATTATTGAATTTTAAGAAAACAATCATTACATCATTATTATGAATATTACAGAAACTTATTGAATTTTAAGAAAAAAAATTATTGCATTATTATTATGAATATTACAGAAAATTATTGAATTTTAAGAAAACAATCATTACATCATTATTATGAATATTACAGAAAATTATTGAATTTTAAGAAAAAAAATTATTGCATTATTATTATGAATATTACAGAAAATTATTGAATTTTAAGAAAACAATTATTAAATATATTAACTGACCAATAAATTCCACTGATAGAATTTATTCTACAGAAAATAGAATAATATCATCAAAAATAAACGAGTGTGCAAAATTCCATAAATTTATTACATGGCAATCTATTAAATGTTCCATCTTTACAAAGTTGAAACAAGTCATGACTTAAAGAAAAGTGTGTAATAAAATCGTTGAAGGCTTAAATTTACACTAAATACAAATCTATAAGCAGCCTTTCTGCCACTAAATTACAAAATTTGCATTTTTACTTATCGAAGGGCTAAGAAAAGAGATGTCAAAAATTAATAATTTTTTAATAAAAAAAAGAGACTAACACTCTAAATATTCGGTTTTAAACACAATATTTTATATTTTTGTTTCATATTTTAAAATTTCTGCTACTTGTTGCTTGACCCTTTCTAGGGCCGTGGGAAGTATGCTTCCCACCAAATTTATCAATCTTTGTATGAAATTATGTAGGTTGGCATAAGTTCTGACAACTTTTTTTAGTAAGTCAGAAACTTAGATGCTTTAGTTCTTTATCTCAGACAAAATGATGTGTCTTGATTTGTTACTTAATTAATTAATTAATCAAATTAAATTTATCTAATAAGCTAAATGAATCCCTTTTCTTAATCTAATTTCAAGCCTAAAAATATTTTACCATAATATGACTAGAAAAAAAATGGCCATTTAAAGGGTTAACACATTTTTAGATTTTGAAATTTTATACATACTCTGCTTAGGTCGGCAATATTAATATTTTCAGAATTTATTTATCTGTTAAATTGCTAATTAAATTAAATTTTGACTTCCTGCTAGTAACATTTCCAGACAGTAAATTAAATCAGCGGGTTTCTCCGAAACTTTCTCGCAAATTCTCAAATTAAAGTCTTGTTCTCCTCCTTATGCATAAAATAGTGGGCCTTTGGTAAGGCCGCAAATATCGTTTATGGCATTATCATACAATGGTAACGAAATATAGATTTTTTGGTTCTTCAGTATTTCAGTATTCGAAAATTTGGTTTTTTATAATGAATCTAACATTTTTTCTGAATCTATAGTTGAAATACTGAATTTCTGTGATTTAATCCCTTGCATTTCTGAGATATATTATTTAAAGGAATCGGAAAGTACAAACCGAAAGACGACCAAACTTTGGGCAGATTTAGTTAAAAATTTGAATAGAATCTATATTTTGGATGTTTAATCTTGGAACTAAATTTCATCCACAGCTCTTCGAGCTTTGGATTGATCGAAATCACTTTTAAACGAAAAATCATATTGACAAACTTTCTGTGATTGGATTTTGCACAAAATTCAATAGACATTTTTTCAAATAGGTAGTTAGTCCGTCAGCCAAATTTCATCCGTCTAGATAAAATTGTTTTTAAGTTATCATTCTCAGAGATAGAGAGACAAAAAATATATGGTAAAAATTGTGTTTTTCGAAGTCAGAGAGGTCTTAAAATGGAGATACGTTAAAATCAGGAGTTTTTCGACGATTGCAATACTTCTATGATTCGTATATGAAAAAGGAAATAAACGTATAAAGGAATTATATATATATAATATATATATATATAATAAAAATTACAAATTAAAAACTAGAGATGGGGAAATATAAAAAAATATTTTTTTTTGTTATAATATTAAAGTACTGAAACTGTTTATATTATTTCATTGATGTTTGGAATAAAATTCACCACAAACTTTTCAGATGTTTTTGATTAGTTTTGGCTTTTTAACATTATCTAGTGGTAAGTTGATTGAAGATTTAAAGAGGCCAAATTCAGTCGTATATTCAAAGGAGTTTCAAGCCGACGCCCTGGCATAGGGGTAGTGCACCTTCCCCGTGATCTGGGCGCCCCGGGTTCAAGTCCCGGTTTGGGTATGGTTGTTCTTCCTGTTCTATCAGTGAGATGTGTGAATATGCCCTCCTGTAAAAAAGGGTTGTCCAAGCGAATGAGTGAAGCGTGAGTAGTCAAGTCGTACTCTTGGCCCAAGATGGCTCTACGATAAAAACAAGTGGCGCTCCCCCTTAGGCTTAAATCGGCTGTCTTCGAACAGCGGGCTTGTCCGTATCAAGTGCCTTAAGAAACAACAAACAAGGAGATTCAAAATATGAAAAATAAAGATACTATATTTTTGCAATCAAAATCTTCAAAAAAAAAAAAAAAAAAAAACCTCATGTGTAGCCTTATAAGTTTAAAATTTCTGAAATTTGCTTGCCCATCTGTGCTATCTTCCAGATTAAAAAACACAGTTAATTCCAATAATATGTACTGGATTTCTCTAGAGTAAAAACAGTTAAATATATAAATTTTAGGTTCAAATTAAATTATAACAATTATTATTTGCATTGAGTCATTAATTCTTAATATAATTTTTGAAATTTTTTAATATATCAAGTTTTTTATTAAAGAATAGAAAATCCTTCATAGAAAGGTACATCATAATGAAAGTCATTGGAAAAAATTAGGCTTAAAATGGTTCAGTTACAGATTACGTGGACAAAGTCAATTTATAAATTGAAGCATAAATAATCGGAATGGATCAGTCCACAATTTCGCTACAATTCGTTACAATTTTTACTAAATTATGCTTTGTTTACACATTGTAAGAATTGAAACTGAATCATTTTACGAGAGTTGCAATAGAAGTGAAAAAAAATGATGATGTTGAAAATAATCTTTGTTTTGAGTAAATACTTTTTTTCGTTTCATTTTGAAATCTAACACACATTAATTAAAATTGCAATTGAGTTCATCCTGGTTCTAAGTATTTTATATGAAGAAACATTTAAAAACGAATTAAAATGAAATAAAATAATTCTGAGCTAAAGTGAAATGAAATAATTTTGATTTAAAGTCAAATGATAAACGAAACATCTCAGATTATCTTAAACAAATTAGATCTGTTATTTGATTTATTGTTCGGAATTGATCTGATTTTTTATATATAAATAAGCAATAATATTTTTAAAAGTAAATAAAAAACTCATCAAGTAAATTTAATGTTTGCAATAGTCTTTTCTTTTGTTTAGTCTTTTCTACATGTAGATTACTATAAATTCCATTATTTGAGAATAGGATGGGATATTTTTGTCTCCTTTGATGACATTTATTTTATTATGTGTATTTTTGAATCTTGGAAGAAAATGAACAGTAAAGTATTCAGACATTAATTTAATGCAATAACTAGAACTAAGTAAGAATTCTAAAATTCATTTTTGCTGCTTTATGAAGTAAAATCTGATTTCAAAACAAACGCCATATAAACGAAAATCTCAAATTTTAAGTTCAAGAATTTCAATTTCAAATTTCGAATGAATTATATGAATCGATAATGAATCATATTGAAGGTGTGAAACATTTGTTAAGATATTCCTATATTTTAAGTTTTTTTAGATTTAATTTTGGAAATTCATTTTACATTTGTTCTTTTAATGACATTTTACTATTGAAATGCATTTAGAAGTTGATTCGTAGAATTTATTTACTTAATTCAATTTTTATTCATAAAGTGATGCTATTAGCTACTAAATTTTGAGAAAAAAAATCCTCCAAAAATATTTTAAGCAATGAATTAAAAATTCAAAAATAAACAAAAGTAGAAAATAATTAAAATGGAGAATAGTTAGCATACTAATAGAAATATGCTGCAAAACTATTTTTATTAAATTACTTTTAAAAATTTGTAAATAATAAATACTGAAACATTATGAAAACAAAATAAAAACACCAGTAATTTTTGAAAAAATCTCTTTTCAGATAAACATTTTACCAAACTTTTGCTGCCGGTAAATTATTAATAATACATATTGATAATAGGTTATGTTTCATCATTGTCATGTGAAAATTATTGATTATCATATACTTAATCGTCTTTTACCTTAGTGTCAATATGAAATCTGGAAAAGTATGAACTTATTTTATTTTTCCTTATATTATCATACTGTAGATTGTGAAATTTCATTATTTTTTTACAAAATGCGAAGCTTATTAAAGTAAATTGCCAAAATTAAATTAGTATGCCGTATTTCAAACAGATTACATTATTCGGAATTGAGTCGATTAAATTCCACTTTCAAATTTCTTCTTTATATTTATTTAAATTTTTTACAGGTTTTGAGAATTGCAATTAAAACTTTTTCCAATATAAATCATACAGAAAAAATATCAAGAATTTCATCTATACGTATATATCATAGTCTGGATTGTAAGATCACACTTTTCTCTGTCAACAAAATGTGCAATTCATTCCAAAATTAAACTAACATTATCTATTTAAAATATATCCCATGCATAGGAATTAAGTCTATTAAATTTCGCTTTCAATTACTTCGTTATGTACGAGCGAAAGTCAAAAAGTAAAGGAACTTTTACAATTTCTCTTTTCATTGTTTGTTAATCAAGCTAGTACGCAGCGCTGACTAGTGTTGTCGGTAACACTTCTAGGCAACATGTCACTCTTGTTCCCGCGTATAGAAGCTCGTTAAATATGGCAGCTCCATTGTCGATCTGCATCAAGAAGGAAATGAGGATACTGATTAGCTTTTTTTCTACAAGGTGTTAAACCTGCGGAAATTATTCGTCTAATGCAATCCCTATTAATCAGATGTTAAGAAATTTAAATGTCAACCATCAGCTGGTAAAATTATGTTAACACTATTCTAGGGCATGGAAGATGTAGTAGCTGTTCATTTAATTTCAAGAAGCGAAACTGTAAACAGTAAGAGCTATTATAATGTGTTTCGAACTAAATTTCAACATATAATCCGATCCAAACGTCGTAGAAAAGGGCACGAAGGTGTCATCCTGAAGCAAGATAACGCTTGACCACATTCTACCTAAACGGCCGGCATAAACAATGAAAGGGTTTGTATTCGAAATTCTGGAACAAACTCCATACAGTCCAGACATGGCTCCATATGTTTCGACCATTGAAAAAAGCGGTAAGGAAAAGAAGACTTGTAACAGATGAAATCGTAGGGTCATGTTCCCAATTGAAAGAAGACTACACGTTTGCCTTTTCCATATTTTAATAGAAGAACACAGGACTACACGACTATTAAGCAAAAGAACAAAATCATAGGGTTGGTTGCAGTTTAGGTGGACATAGAATGGCTGTTATATTTCAACTTCGAGGCTCACACTCTCCCGCTCTAAGCGTCTCCTTTCTGCCTTGTGCCTCGCTTGCCTGCTTCTTCTTCTAGGCGGAACACTACTGCCATCTGCAGGCGAGGATGCGAGAGTTGTCTAGTGGCTCATACTACATTGATGCGATGCAAAACTGGTTACAGATACTACCAAAAGATTTCTTTCCGACGGAATAAAAAATACTTGTGAAAAGACGGCGAAACAGCGCTGATATCCGGAGTGGTTATGTAGAAAAAGGATGTGTGTTTTAGAATTCTACCTTTAGAATAAACGCATCTTCTCTCAAATGCCCCTTTACTGTTTGACTCTCAACTCTATATTTTGAATATTCAAATTTTTTTAATTATTGCATTTCATTTTGTTTTGCAGATAAATTGCATAAAAATGCCTTGTGGACAAAACGGATCTAACTACTGTTGCGAAAAGAACCAGTGTTGCGGCACTGCGTCCGCCGCTCCGCAACACACTGATTGTTCCAGATGCTGTACTGCTCCACCTCCTCAGGCCAAAGATAAACACCAGTGCGGTAGATGCCATTCCAGCAAGCAAAACGGCCAAAATCGTTGCTGTTGCGTCTGTGTCTGCGTCAAGTGTTGCGACCCGCAATATTGTTAAATTTTTAGTCATGCACCTGGAGATTATATATCTAGTTTTATTGTATGGTGAATAATTGTCTTTAATTTCTTTCAGAAAAAAAGAATAATGATTTTAGAAATATGCTAATTATGATTTGAGCCATATTGAATGCTCATAATGATTTAATTTTTGCTTTGAAAAAGTATATAAGAGATTTTTTCTTTTAATTTTTGTTATCATGTGAAGAAAAGATTACAAGCATTACACAAATTGCAAATAAATTGTTTTATGT
Source organism: Argiope bruennichi (assembly GCF_947563725.1). Lineage (NCBI taxonomy): Eukaryota > Metazoa > Arthropoda > Arachnida > Araneae > Araneidae > Argiope > Argiope bruennichi. The sequence goes on from NC_079156.1 coordinate 116,699,632, forward strand.
TATTATACTGTGTTTTTTTTTTCAGTGTTGCGTAAAATTATATTCGACAATAGCTATTTTTAATGTGATAGTATAAGTTGCTTTTGTTGCCTGGAAAAGAATAATTGAATTCTCTCATTCTAATTGAAATACATGATTGAATGTGAAAAGTATCCAAGATAATTTCAAAAATACATCCTCTAATTTCAACTCTTTCTTTTAGTCGGTAAAGGGTTAGAACCAGTAGTTTTCTCTGCTACCAAAATTGTTAACATATTTTATTATTATGACATCTGAGTTTACCTATATTTCATAATTACACATAGGTTTCAAAATAACTTTTAAGGGATATAACTCCCTTTTCTTAATATTTCCTAACGAATGTGTAATTATTTTGAATACCAATGCCAGGAGAAACTGTTAACATGTTTTATTATTATGACATCTGAATTAACCTATATTTCATAACTAAACGTAGGTTTTCAAAATAACTTTTAAATGATATAACTCCCTTTTCTTAATATTTCCTAACGAATGTGTAATTATATTGAATACCAATGCCAGGAGAAACTGTTAACATCTTTTATTACTATGACATCTGAGTTTAACTATATTTCATAACTAAACATAGGTTTCCAAAATAACTTTTAAATGATATAACTCCCTTTTCTTAACATTTCCTCACGAATGTGTAATTATATTGAATGTCAATTCCAGGAGAAACTTTTAACATGTTTTATTATTAAGACATCTGAGCTTACCTATATTTCATAATTAAACAAAGGTTTCAAAATAACTTTTAAGTGGTATAATTCTCTTTTCTTAATATTTCCTCACGAATGTGTAATTATATTGAATGTCAATGCCAGGAGAAACTGTTAATGTTTTATTATTAGGACATCTGAGTTTACCTATATTTCATAACCAAACATAGGTTTGAAAATAACTTTTAAGTGATATAATTGACTTTCCTTAATATTTCCACACGAATGTGTAATTATATTGAAGGGCCATATATAATGCCAGGAGAAACGAATAATAAGCATATGGAAAGCTGAAACAGATCCTATCTTAGAATAATATAAAAAAAGAAAAATATTTTCCTGTTTTTTTAGATCAAAACAGGAAAATATTTTATTATTCGACACATATTTATATGAAAGTTAGCTTAGCTGTAATAATCCTAAAATATTTACATAAACCTTTTAAAATAAACTTTTATCAGTTTACTAAGTTGTATAATGTTTTTTGCATAAATTTCCATCTTTATTATTTAATTTTTTCACTCATTACGGTATTTTTGATCGTATATTAAAGTATTTTTGACCATTTGTCTGAAATAAAAATTTTATTAAATCTATTAATTAAGAGATAATTAAGTACATAAAATAAGAAAATATTATTATTATACAAAAAATGTAAAAGTGCACAAAAGTTTAAAATTTTAATTCAAAAAGAAGTAAAATCTATTTAAACATATCATGTTTACAAGCCTGAAGCAGGGCATTTCTACTAATAATAAAAAGGAATGCATGTGTTAGATAGCATTTTACAACTCACAGCATTTGATTTACAGATACCAAATTTGGCACTTACATACTTTAGAGGGTGAGAATGTGCAACTCCGAGTGATTATTTATTTCACTCTAAATAACACAAGTCACTCTATATTTTATTGGTTGTCTGATTAGAGATTATTGAAAAAAAATTATCATAATACAGCATCGCATCCAAATTTCTATTTCAAGAAATTGTTATAAACTTATAATAATTGCACATGTATTTTTATTTAATGACATTATCAATTTTTAATTACAATATAAATTGATTATATAATTAAACAAAATTACAGAATAATATGTGCTTATCAAAAATTGAGTCTTATTTCTATTTATTACTAAAAGAATATTATTAAAAAATTTTCAGCAATTTTAGATATAATAACAAAAAAAAAACATTCTAAGGAATAGATATTATAATGAATTAGAAAGTTCTATGTATGCTGAAATTTGCGAATTCAGTTTTTAAAGCAGTAATAAAATAATATGTTCCTTTATGATAACTAACATCTAAAACAATTTTCTGAAATATTTTTAACATACAAATATATTTTTGTTCGCTCTTTGAACAAGGCAAAAAAAAGTATTATTTAGAAAGTAGGTCTATAAACTCGATTATAAAGTTTCTCATCTGCAACAAAAATTGCGTATTAATTGATTTTAACCACAACTTTTCCTCGAAGTAAGAGAAATCATACTCTAATGTAATAACGAAACCAAACTTCTATTTAAAAAGATAAGAAAATACCCATGATTGAAAGAAATCAAAGACGATTGGAAAATCTAGTCTGAAACAGCAAATCATAGTTACGTTTAAAACTTAATTCGTCCCTTTTGATGGGACCGTGGTGGTGAGGTCTCGACGTAGGAACTGGAAGGTTTCAGGTTTGAGCCCTGATTCCACATAAAAAAACGTCATGTGCACCTCAAATCCTTCGGAGACAAACGCCTTTACACTGGCATGAGAAGGTTGGAGAGAAATTAACTTGGAGAAGGTAGTGTCAGCTCAACAGTCATCCTCGTCATTTAATCTATGCTCAAAGTTAGGAGATCCATCCCAAAATAGCTGTAGTGTTTCTTTAAAACGGAAATTTAATATAATTGAATTCCACTCTCTTGATTGCATCAGTTTTCTATTCGATGAATAACGAGTTCTACACCAAGCAGTTTAATGAAGGCACATCAATTAAATCCATAGAAAAGGACCTTCCCCAAACTCGTATAAAAGTTTTATAATAAACGTAAAAATTTTTATCCTTTTTCTTTATAATCATGATAGAATAGCGGATCTTCAGAATAGCCCTGAATTTCTTGCATGCTATTAGAGAACAATCATTATGAAATCTATATATTTTGCTTGAATCTAGCTTTTCTACAAAATTTAGAATGCGATAAATGACAATTAGTTGTTGGTATGCGGTTATTATACAGGACCCGAAAATCGAACATGCATTTCATATACATTTCTCCGATTTTTTGAAACCAAAATTTGACATATAACTGTTTAATCTAGTTACAAGATCGCGTATTGAATTTCCTTTATTTAAGGTACTACGTTTTTTAGTTGTTGTGTTTATATGCTTGGGAAATTAAAGATTGCATACGGCCAATTCCTTATCGGATTAAGTTCAAAGTTTGCTATGGATCTATGGTTCAAATATTACCAGGGTACTAAGTTTATTTATACAGAATTTTTTAACGTTTTGTAGCTATCGTATTTAATTTTACTCAGACAACCAACATTTCTATGAATGTATTTCGCACAAAAATTAATAAAAATTTATAAATTTGGAGTAAAAACCATATACCAAATATTATGCTTCGAGCATATACCAAATCTCATGCTTCGAGAATAAACCAATTTTCATGCTTCGATAATATACCAAATATCATGCTTCGAGCATATACCAAATATCATGCTTCGAGCATATACCAAATAATATGCTTCGAGCATATACCAAATATCATGCTTCGAGCATATACCAAATATCATGCTTCGAGAATATACCAATTTTCATGCTTCGATAATATACCAAATATCATCCTTCGAGCATATACCAAATATCATGCTTCGAGCATATACCAAATATTATGCTTCGAGCATATACCAAATATCATGCTTCAATATACCAATTTTCATGCTTCGAGAATATACCAAATATCATGCTTCGAGCATATATACCAAATATCATGCTTCGAGCATATACCAAATATTATGCTTCGAGCATATACCAAATATTATGCTTCGAGCATATACCAAATATCATGCTTTGCTCACAGAGAGATTTTATGTTCGCATGCGGTCATAATGAGAAATATGTATTTTTTCGGTCTGAAACCCGGAGATTTGTAGAAGTCTCAGTTATGAATCGTTTTGTTGATTACAATATTTTGTCTTTTTACATTTCGTTTGCAAGATATTATAAATAATATAATTTGAAAATCAATTTTATTCCTTAAAATTTGGAAATACTTTTTCTCAGTTATGTCTACTTGACTATAGTCAGTGTATTTTCTGCAGGCGGTTCAAGGTCACATTTTCTACCTCGTTACTGGTTGTCTGGTACCAGTAACGCGGTAGAAAATGTGACCTTGAACCATCTACAGAAAATACACAGACTACATCACGCTATTTTTCCCAATTAATATTAATTTCAAAGATTTTATTTAAATTCCAAAAATAATTCGAATATAAAACTACTATTTAATGTCGAAGCAACGTGTATTTATTAATGCAATTAAAAATTAAAATGCATTGCTACGAAATATATTTCTTCAATAATTTGTAAAAATCTAAGAATATATTATGGGGAAATTTTAAAAAAAAATTCTACAAAATTTAATGTTTTAAATTTTAAAGACTTGAGAATAAATTTTGAGCAAAATTATGATTGAATAAAATATTTTATGAGATTTATAAATATTTGCTATAGAAACGCTATAATAATAGACATTAAATTAAATTTTTAATTAAAATCCTAATTAAAACTTTGAAAAAAATTTATTTGCTAACTGCAGGGAATAATGACAATCAAATATGGATGTTCTTGGTACAATGGTTTATGTTACAAAAAATCTTGATTGATTTTTTTTCCATCCTGCAGCTTTTAGATTATATGTTAATTTATAAGCATTATTATATTAAATCAACATACTATTTCCCATTGGGCTTATCACTGTACTCATACACCAACTTTAATACAGAAGCTATATCACATAAGCTTTACGAGGTGAAAGTTTCAGAAGTTTTATGAGGTGTAAGTTACTCCTCATTCTTTGCGCAAATACATGCACTCCCAGATGACTTAGCAGTTTCATTTCATGCCAGAGTAAGCAGAGCCGACAATACAGTAGAAAAAATAGCATGTGCAATAATAAATTATTGATATCCAATTTCAAATGAAATAGTATTTCCACAATACCGTCTCAATAATCGTTCTAAATTGTACTTTTCATCATTTATCGAAAATTTTTAATTATTTTCTAATGGAAATGTATTAATATTAAGCTTTAAATATTCAGTTTAATCATATAACCTAGCGAGAGATATTAGAATACTTTTCCTTTCAACTGTTTAAGCCTACAGTGAATGCATTCAAGTCAACAATATAGAAATCGATAATTATACTATGATTGGAAGAAAAGTAATATCTTACTTATAGATCATTAACTTCACATTTTCAATAAGAGAACTAACACAATATAATGCTGTGATCTGATGTTAATAATGAGAAAAACAGGAATGCAAATTAGCTTATGAGCGACCACAAGTTAAATGGCAACAGCTTGAATAATTTTCCGCCATACTTAGTCTAAATGATACAAGTTTAGTTGCAAAAGTTTGGCTTAATGACTCAGTTCATATCAAAATTTCCAAACTATATCATTATTCTTTATAAAGGAAAGTGCAATGGCTTTCTGAAAAGGTAATTTGGGTTCATATTTAATCTTTTATTAACTAAGAGTGTGATTGTTTTGAAATGTTTCCGAAGATTACAAAGTGAAAAATAAGAGATATTTTGATAGTTATTAACTAGGTTAGTTGTTAAAATAAATCAATTGTTAAAATAACATTGAATTAAATATTAATATTCAGTTTTCGAGTTTCAATAGAAGCTTTTATATTCGAAAGGGAAATACATGCATTGGGATATTTCGGAAGGCATGAGATTTTGTATATTTGTTAATTTTCACTCATAACATTTTCACTCATACCATTTTCACTCATTTGCATGTTCACTCATAACAATAACCAACTAATTCCGAAAAGACAATCTAATATAAATTTTCAACCTAAATTATGCACTGGTAAATTTTCTCTTTTGATCAGCGGTGAAAATACATGACTGTTATTCGTTCTCAGATTCAAAAATCCTCTACATTTTTGCGCATGTGTCATGATGCGTTTATTTAGACAGAATAGGGGTGAGACCAAAGATGGAAAGAGGAGATGTTTACATTTAACAATAAGGTAAACTTGGACTATAAAGAAAATAAGAGTCTTGAATACTGCTGTTAACTCACGATATTATTAGGAAAAAATTGTAATTCGTAATAAAATACTTTAAAGTATTTTATATTTGGTATAAATGCCCAAATGCTAAACAATAAATTTTGATGAATAAATGGAAGATTTAAGTTATTAAAATTCACTAATTCACTTTTTTGCGAAATAATAATATTTTTCTAATGTTAACACGCATTTTTTAAAAATTTGTTATTGAACTTTTTGATGACATGTGGAAATTAATAACGTAAAATATTCTTCATATCCCTCCCGACAGTTTTTTGCCACTTGAATTAGTCATATAAACAATCAATACACAAGTTTGAGTTGTAGCAAAATAGTACTGTCAAAAACGACACGGTACTCACATACAAGTGAGAAAAAATTCTGAACGAAATATTATCTGATAACACAGAAATCTAGGCCAAAAAAAAAAAAAGACGAAGAACTCATCGAATATGCTCCCCTTCCCGACTCTTACCCCTTAACGAGGTACAATCTTCGAAAAGTGGTAGTCCCGGCTTTCTGAAACGAACAATAATACTATTGCTGTTGGTAAACAGTTGATCAAAGTTCGGTCCCAAAATATTATTTTTTTTAGATATTTCGTTTTAAATGAACAAAATGCAAATGTTTTTATTAAAATATTAATATCAATATTATTCATTAAATAACTGCTCATTCGTATGATATTTGAGCTAATATTAAAGATTTATTTTTAGTACAAATAAAAAATTTAAATACAATTTTAGAAGTGATTACTCCTAACTGCCATTACTTTCGCAGTTCTTCATCATTCATAAATTCTAGAAATTATTTCTGCCGCAGTTAATTAACAGAATTACTTATGAATTTTTAGAGATCAATCAGGCTATGGACTCTAAATTGAATCGGAACTAGGAGCACCATAAATTAATAACACTTCATAATGAAAAGGAATTTGTATGCATATACGTAATTTTTAGTTCATTTTGATATATTAGAAATTAGACATTTTTATTAAAATTTAACCTTTTGAATGTGCTTTTCTCTACTATGCTCGAAATTCAAGCATTTAAGAAAGTCAAATATACGCCAATTTTGGCAAATGGATGAAAACTCTAGAGCAAGGTAAAAAATATGCCGCCGACAGATTAAAAATATCATTTTTGAATTACTGCTGCCTAATATATATTCAATAAAATCATCACAAATATGAATAAGCTACGGCAGTCTGACACATGCCAATATAACATTGTTGAACAGGCACATGGCAATATAACATTGTTGAAAACTGAAAATATGGGAGTTCCATGAACAAAACTGAAACATAATAAATGTGAAAGAAACCCATAATCCAAGAAAGTTAAATGAAATTGAAAATATGAGAATTCCATGAACTTTGTTGAAAATTGAAAATATGAGAATTCCATGAACTTTGTTGAAAATTGAAAATATGAGAATTTTCTGAGTAAAGCCGGAACCTTATAAGAGTAAAAGAAACTCATGATGGACGAAAGTTAAATGAAATAAGAAAAATGATTGCACTTATTTAAAATAACATGGATAAACAAATTAAAAGCAAATTAAAAAATTCAATTCAAAGCAAATTTTAAAATTCTCGTAGACAAATTTTTGGTATTTGTCAAAAATTCTCATAGCCAAAAAACTGCTTTTACATTTTGTAAATTGAAAGCTTTTAGAACATAAATTTCAGAACATAATGTCGGTAGATCTTTCAGTTGCATAACGGAACTATTTGCCGATCGTTTTCCCTACGTAAAGAATTATAACGTCACGTAATATACATACACAAAAAAATTGCCAAATATATAGAATTGAAATTACCAAAACCCAAAGAAAGAAATATATCAGAAGAATGAGCAGAGAATCAAGATAAAAAAAATGGGCACATTTCGAGTCCATGGCGTTTAATAATGATGAAGAATAGGTCATGATTCAATGTCTATAAATGTGTCATTATTTTCCTAATTGGCTTAAGTTCGATATCGTTTGTATTTCTAAAGACTTTATACCACTTCTTCAAATACACTCTCCTTTCTCTATGTGTTGTTGATTTATCAAAACCAAATTCGAATAATATTTTGAATTAGCAGGATAGTCAAACCCTTGATAAGCTGGCTAGCAATACTTCTTCTAGAAGAATTTTCAGAGAAATTTCAAATATTTACCATTTAATGGCTTTTGTTCATCAGATATTTTATTCACGCTAACAAAAACATCTAGATGTCACAAGATATTATGTTTACTGGTAAAATATGATGTTGTGAAAATTATAGAGGAAACCCCATAACTATATCCTAGCGGGATAGACAAAACCAGTTTTCGTTTATTTTACCTTTCTCGTCACGTTACTCCTAATATTACTATCTCGGGTAATAACTGTAATCCTTTCTTACTTCTACGAACACTATATGCAATAATGGCTTCAATTTATATTTTGTCTAGAAAGTGGAATTTTGGAGAACTTCGACAATTCTGCAATTAAGATGTCCGAAGAAAAAATGAATATTTTGAATATATTTCTTTTAATTGAAAAGTTGTGTTCAGATCTTTCTCTAAATATTTATTTAAGAATGAACCATTAAGGAAGGTACAGGAAAACAAAATCAAATGATGCTATGGAGAAAGCAGTTTATTTTCCCTTTCTTTTAAGTGACCAAAAAGTTATAAAAAAAGATTAGGGATCTTGAAAATCTTGGGACCTTTCTTATAAAATTAGGGATCTGGATAAATTCGCAAATACTTTGCATGGCATTGGTGAAGTATAGTTAAGAAATATAGATCTTTTGCTTAAATCTAGCCATTTTGCTGAATCGATCGGGTTAATGTGTATTTTGGACGCATTTTGATGGCTGATTGACACCAAAATTTAACACAAAACTGTAGTTGGAGTCACAAGATATTATGTCTAATTTCATTGATTTAAGACTTTGCTTTTGTGAGTTATTGTTTTATATGCGTGCGGAAATACAGTTCATCAGACGATCAGCCACTGGACATAGCAGATTCAAAATTTGGCAAATGCCTATATTTTGGTGGTAAAACGTGCGCGCCAGATTTTATATACTTAGCTATTGACATTTTTTAACTATTGAATTCATTTATATTCGAGCAGGCAGACAGACGCATTTCGCGCGAATGGATTTCGTTCAAAATTAGATAGAAATCTAAAATTCTAGTCGTAATTATAGAAACCAAAATTCAACCATCTAGCTCAAAACATGTTCGAATTATTCTGATAACTCACAGACAGGGAGATATAATGCCAAAAGTGTGCTTTTCGGATTCAAGGAAGGCTGAAATGGGGAAATTCATCAAAATGTCGAGTTCAAATATTTTGACGACTACAATTATTTCCTCTGTACTCCGATTACAAAAGCAGTAAAAAAAATCCGAGTTTTATGCAGTACTTTTAAAATAAAAAGAATTGAAAACAAAACCACATAAATAAATTTATTTCTCCATTGGTCGGCCTACAATTTCAAATCTAGAAGAAGCAAACTTTCGTAGCTGAAAGAGTGAGCCAAATTCCATCTTTTCCTTTGCCAACTGTAGCCAATCATCTCAAATTTATATAGCGTGTTTTTCAATCTTCGCCAAATTTTTCAATAATACGATATATCAGAATAATTATTAATTATTCCAGCTTTAATTATTCTAGAGACAAAATAAGGTAAGCACAGTAGAAATAGACTTCTTACTTGTTACTAAGCAAAGTATTTGAGTCAAATTTTTACCTACTTGAAATAAAATCTTTATCTTTTATTTTTTAAATTGTTAATTTTTTAACAATTTATTTCTTATGTAATGGGGTGAAAAGAATTCTTCTAATTTCATTAACAGAAATAATTTTTTGTCTTGGTTTTAATCTTTCAATCTCTAATCAGAATTCGGTATAGTCTAATTTTCTGATTTTAAAAACCATAATTTGAGCACGCTAATACTACTATTGATATAATTCTTTTAAAAATATTATTTTAAACATTCGGTATTAAAATTTTGGATAACAAGAGAAATGTGCTTCAATTGTTTTAGGTATTCCGGCATTTAAGAGTTTTTGCAATATTATATTTTTTCTACTCTAAGCAAACAATTTACTATAAAAATAAACCATACTTGCTTCAACAGGAAAATAGAAATGCTAATTTAAACAAATCACTGATCTCTATATCAAAAGTTGTCAATCTGATTGCCGAAATGAAAAAGAATTCTAAATTCAGGTTCTTTTGAATCTGTTCAAAACGGTAAACCAATTCACTGACGGAATTCTCTGATAGGAATTCTTTATAAATTCTATCAATAAAAAACATAGCGCAGTACATTTAATTCTGTATAATAAATGCTGTGCAGCCCAAAATTTTGATAAAAATTTTACAAATTTCCTTTCTGCCGTCAACATAAAATTGTTTTAAATGCATTTAAAAAGAATATTATATAATAAGAGAATTAAGAATTAAGAGAATTAAGAGAGTTAAGAATATTATATTTTCTTCAGACAGATGGAAAAAAAATTGCCACTGATTAATGCGAAATCTGTTATTGGTTATAGCGAAAACTTAGAGATTTTAAGAAGAATAAATTGAAATAATTTTTTTTATTTATTATAAGTTTTCCATGTTTAATAATATTCGGAAACTGTTATTAGATGGCTAAAAATCTTTTACTCTAAATATTAAAAGATTAATAGCTGTGTGATGCCATCTTAAAAGATCTCAAAATTGTTTAAAATTTTCGAATGGTTGAACAAAATTTATTGAATCGATTAAATTTCCCCCGTGATATATCTTCTAGTAAATTGGGTTGTCAGAAACTTATAACGAGTTTTAAATCGAAATCGATTCTTTCAACACTCAACCAAGCCACTTTTGATTGAGATATATGTAAAAAAAATCGTTAAATCTTATGCCGACGTTCTGATTTCATACTTTCAACTTTTGACAAATCCTTAATCTTCAAAAAATATCCAGAAATTAAAGATTCACTCTCAAATTCATTTTACCAAGATAAAATATATTTATTTAAGTTTCAAAAATTTGAAACTGGAGAAAATGTAATTTCAAAGCTATGAAGGATAAAGTAAAAACTCGTTTTCGTTAAAAGAATTCAAATATATCTTTAGCATTATAAAAACGAAATTTTATTGAATTTTCCAATGAAATATATGATCTTTTAAATTAGATAATTTTTATTCTTGCTAGATAATTAATCAATTAATTAGATAAATATCACATTTTTCTAAGCTTCAACCAGATCAGAATTAATTATTTTGAATCTTAATCGGAAGATGAAGATAATTCTTGAATATTCAATGAAATTGCGAAAATGTTAAAACACATCACAGAATGTGGTGGAATTATTAACCTAGCACAAATGATGTGCACCAGGTGTGTGTTATCTTTTCAGATATCGAGTATCGGATATGTGATCTTTCAGTGTTGAAATGAACGAAATGTCATTATCCAATTGTGGGTATTGCTTAAATAATATTTTTAGAGAAGAAAGGAGACATTAGATATAGAAAGAAGATAGTAGAATCTCGCTTAGTGAGCATAACTTTTTTTCGAATCTTATTCTCAATGTAAAACATTTGCTAAAAAAAAAATGTATTCGTAGAAATCCGTGTAATTGCTTTCCATTCCGAAAAAAAAATACCGAATAAATTTTTATTAATATAAATTTTGTTTTAATGCATGTGTTATTAAAAGAAAACGGTCTGAAGATTTTTGTCTTTGGAAAGATTTTGTCTGAAAACTTTAAAAATCAGAAAAAAAAAAATGAGTTAGTTATAAAGAGGGAGTGGGAGAGATATAGCATTATCATTAAATGAGAACGGATGATTCCAAATTCGAATCACGGTTCTATAAAAGACCAGCCATACATTATGCACATCAAATATATCATTAAAAGTGGGAAACTTCCTACTGCTAGTGGGATGTGAAATTTTAGAAACTGGTGTCGTACTTGTCATCTGGCCACGATTATATATAACGTATCGTATTTCAAAATAACCGAAGTGTAACTAACCCTAACCCAATTGTAAAACTTTGCAATTGGAAGTATAGGCCTAATGGGAATATTTAAGGAAGTAGTCACTTGTTCCATTTTTTTTCATTGTGTAACGTACTGTGTAATACATAGCACAACTGTAAAACTCCTCATTAAAAGTATATGTCTAATGGGAATATTTAAGGAAGTAGTCACTTGTTCCATTTTTTTTTCATAGTGTAACGTACTGTGTAACACATAGTACAACCGTAAAACTCTTCATTAAAAGTATATGCCTAGTGTGAATATTTAAGGAAGTAGTCACCGGTTCCATTCTTTTTTCATTGTGTAACGTACTGTGTAATACATAGCACAACTGTAAAACTCCTCATTAAAAGTATATGTCTAATGTGAATATTTAAGAAAGTAGTCACTTAGTCCATTTTCTTTCATAGTGTATAATACATAGTACAACCGTAAAACTCCTCATTAAAAGCTAAAGTTTTGCTTACCGAAGTTTCACAGACATATTTTATTCATATATAATTTTCATCATGTTTAGTAATTAAAATGTTAACGTTATGTTACTGTGTCTTGAATGCGTGTTCAGTATAATATTCGCTCAATGACTTGGTTTAAAAATTGTGACACCTTTTTAACACTACCTAGCAGAACGTTTACTGCCTTAAACAAAATCGCATTTGATCAAATAATAACTTATCCTTTAAATCAAAATATCATTTATTCCTATCATAAATATAATTTATTTTTTATCCTATAACAATGGAATGGATTTTTTCTCCATTAGTACTAATAAACATCATCCGAAACCATCCTAACCGTATGTTTAGGATTAAAGACAAGGTACAATTGCTCGTAGAATATTTATTACATTTTACACTTTTTTTCTTCTAAATCTCTATTTTAAAACTTTTAATTTCTGCTTTTGAAAGATTATATCGTAAGATATCTGAAATCATGCAAGATTTGAAAGATTATATGGAATCCTACAAGCTAACAAATCACAATAGAGAGAAGGAACCTGTATCAAATAATATAAAAAGCTACTATTTTTTTCTTTAAAATTTTTGTTTACATAAACTGATAAAAAACAAATCTGCATCCATAATATCATTTAATTCTTTTTAAGCATTTGGCTTGTTTAATAAAATAATCGTATATAAAAATTTAGAAAAAAATTTTTAAAATTTTCCGACAGAAAGCACATATGATCATTTTTAATTTAAAATTCAAATAATTTTTTTTATTATTATTTCAGCTTTCTGGGCTTGATATAAACTTAGAATTGCTCTATGCTCGATGAAATGAAAAAGAAATATCGATTGCTATTATTTCATATTTTTTAAAAATTACTTATTCCATTTCATTATTAAAAGATTTATCTCCTATTTTTGAAAGATTTTGTCACTACATATTTTGAATCATATTTGCAAAGAAGAAAATCCAAAACCAGTTTGTGACTGTACAAGGAAAACCCCCAACAAGCACAATAATAAATACTTCCACTTTAATTTATGTAAATACACCACATAAAAAAAGCTAAAACGTACATAAGAGTAAAATTTACAATAAACAGCAGCACCCAAGCAGCAGGTAGCTATTTAACAATCGTAATGGCACAAATCATTTAGAATGAAATCAATTTTTCTATGTTGACTCGACTCTCTACGACGATCTGAATCTTCAGTTATGTTTCTAAATTTTCATCCTTATGAGAAAAGAAGCTTAAAGAGCAAATGCCGCAATTCTGTACTAATAGAGATATTGTCAAGATTCTTGAATATTCTGGATCTTCTATTTTTTCGCCAAATTCTTCGCCAAGACTAGAGGTCATTAATGCAGCATTCTCCATTAATTATCTTCAATATTAACTGACTTTTTTGTACAAGGAAGTAATATTACAGATTTGTAACAATATATATTTGCAAAGTAGTGCAAAGAGAAGTAAAATATGCCAAACAGAACAAAAAGCTTCAATTATTTTCTTTGAAAATATTGTTTACGTAAAGTAACACCAAAAAAATTATTTTCTTCACATCATTTGATTCCATTTTTGCTTAAGACTTTCTTAGTGGATCTTTCTTAAAGTTAACTAAATTAAATATTTTTTTAAAAAATGCTACACATTTTTATGTTTTTTTCCCACATTCTAATTACAAGTATAACATAATTCTCCTTAATTCCTTAATTCTAGACTGGATGTGAGTCTAGATTTTTGCTGAACTGAGTGATCCCAATGAAAAGAAAGGATGATTGTTATTACCCGAGGTAGTGATCTTCAGATTACGTGACAAGAATGGTAAACTAAATTATCTCTAGTCTTACCCGTAACTTGCAGGGGAACCGTTATGGGATTTCCTCTTAAGTTCCCACAACATCATATTTTGTGGGTGAGTATGTTATACAGTTGCGTACAATATAAAGACTTCTTACTGGTTTAATAAAGTATTTGTACCTGAAAATCGCAAGAAATAATAAAGATCTTGAAGATATTTGAAGAAATTATTCTCTGACAATTTAATCTCTCTACAGAAGAAAAATAATTAATAAAATCATTTAAGATTTCAACCAGTCCAATTGATCCAAACTGATACGTGAAAATATTGTGAATAAATAGTGAAAAAGAAAATAAAGTTTCAAATGACGTTTTTTCTGAATTTTTCATGAATTAGTGAAAGCTATTTGGCAACAAATTATCCAATCGTTCATTTTTAAGAAAATATGATATTTCTCTATCTATAGAGCTGTAATTTTATCTTATATTTATACGCGTAATTCTTGTTTATATATAGAAATTTATTTCGTGTATCTCGGAAACGACTCAAACGATTTGGATTAAATTTTATATTTAGATAAGGTTTTGCTTTTTTAAGTTTATCTATATAGGCGCATTTCCTGATAAAACGCGATTTTACACACACCTAATTTTTTTATAACTACTATGTTTGTTTGTTTGTTTCTTATGGCACTTGCCACTGACAAGCCCGCTGTTACGAAGACAGCGATTTAAGCCTGAGGGGGACGTCTCTTATTTTTTATAGCAGCGCCAACTAGGGCCAAGGGTACGACTTTGCTACTCACGCATCACTCATTCGCTTGCACAAACCCTTTTTACAGGAAGGCACAATCACACATCTCACAGATAGAACAACAGAAGAACAACCATTCCCAAACCGGGACTCGAACCCGGGACGCTCAGATCACGGGGAAGACGCGCTTCCCCTATGCCAGGACGCCCTCATAACTACTATCTAATTATGATAATAAGTATATTCAACTTTTATATATTCTGAACATCACGAACGACGCGCATGTTGCGAGTTCTCGGTACGAGCCCCAATTTTTTGCTTTACCTTTTTACTTATGTATTTATATGTTTTTATTTTTGCTTTTTAAGTTTATCTGTATAGGTGCGTTTCTTGAAAAAACACGATTTTACACACACATACACACAATTTGTTTTATAAATAATATTAGAATCTATATTCTATCTGCGCTTATGTTGACAATGTCATTTAGCGCCATCTCGGACCCGTTTTCGCCATTTTAAAACCGAGTGTAAGGTCAAAAATATGAGTAATGATAGAAAAACTGTAAAGTGAACACTGTAATGTAGCAGATTGTTTCGAATAACATGTTAAATTACTTGCATTAATGATTTTTTTTATTTAAATGACCAATTCATATATAGGTAAGTTTGAAAAATATTCGTATGTAATCAGTGTGTGATTTGTATCGAAAAAAATTGCCGTTCGATGCTTGGTTTTCCAGATACTAATAAATAATATGAGACTAAAACCGTATTAATAGAAAATATGGTTTTCCTGATAAATAACACAAATTTTTCTTAATCAAATATTACTAAACTATTACTAGACAACAAGGTGATTTTCTCCTTTTGTGGTCTTAATATGAATTTACTTGGAGACAGAATAATATCCTAATGTGTATGTATCTTCTTATGTACTCCCATTATTAGAGTGAAAGGAAATAAAAACAAATCCCGTCGTTGCAAAATAATTTATACGCAAATGATGATAAAAAACTAACTAATGTTAGATTCATTGCTTGGATTACCACAATACCAGTCTTCTAAGAAATCAGATAGTGTATCTCGTAAATCATGATTTAATGGTATTTTAAGAGCTTTAATTGCCTTTTAAAATCGACGTGTAACAAATCATTTTATAACTTTGAAACACAGCTTTTACTTACCCAACGGATATTTAAATACATCAAAGGAAATGAAGTTTTATTATTATTGTTCTAAACCTAATTAGCCTTCCAGAAGGAAAGAATACTATCGTCACAGCGAGAGTCAAATTTTCTGCAAAATTATTACTCTCGAGATACATAAATCTGCCAATCTGCGATTTATTATTCCACTTATTGTAAAGTTTTTCTGTTTCGTTATTTAATTTACTTCGAATTTGTTTACGATTATTGTCTTGCAACTAGTGTTTTGGTAATTAAAATCTAATTTTCCTTCATAGTTACTTACAGTGTCTAAGATAGTTACCTAAAGGCAGCTTTTGCTTCCTTGAATGCCTTATATACAAAAAGAAAGTTCTATCTATTTGTAGTAGATATTTTCAT
Organism: Argiope bruennichi; assembly: GCF_947563725.1. NCBI lineage: Eukaryota > Metazoa > Arthropoda > Arachnida > Araneae > Araneidae > Argiope > Argiope bruennichi. Next base: position 116,716,282 of record NC_079156.1, read on the forward strand.
CCATTTCAATGTACCAGATCTACGTGATTCAATAGAATATATTTTTAGTTTCTCGGACACAAATATAAACAATACAAAATCCTCATAAAATTCAATTTCGAGATTTTTATCAATTACCCGTATTGAAAAATCCATTTCTAGATTAATATCATCTCTTTGTTTCGAAAACAAGCATGAAAAATGCAGTAAGCGTAAATGGTGAATACGGATACATAGTTTAGCAATGAAAATTTTTCCTTTTTTAAAAACATTTTGTTTGAAATCTGTCTTTCTGATCAGCAGTTGGTACTCGAAAAGAAACCCGAAAGGATGGATGTGATTTTGCGTATGTTTGTAGATATTCATCTTGGCAAAAGGTTTGTTGGATATTGTAATGTCTTGATCCTGATCGATCAAATAAGAGAGCAAACAATTCTTTTATTTACAGCCTTATGTATGTACAAAAAAACGTTCATATATAGGTAAATATTATTTACAATATTCACACAACAATTGAAAGTTTAATCATGAAATAGTTTATCCATCAAATCGTAGAATAAATACCACCAAAAACGCTAGCAGGCTGTTAGCACAAACGGCTACTCCAGGGGTAGCTCCAGAAATCCGCTATATTCACACAACAATTGAATGTTTAATCAGGAAATAGTTCCTACATCAAATTGTAGAATAAACGCTATCAAAAACGCTAACAGGCTGTTAGCACAAACGGCTACTCCATGGGTAGCTCCAGAAATCCGCTATATTCACACAACAATTGAAAGCTTAATCATGAAATAATTGCTCCATCAAATCGTAGAATAAACACTACCAAAAACAGTAACAGGCTGTCAGCACAAACAGCTACTCCAGGGGTAGCTCCAGAAATCCGCCGATCTTTATCGGGTGGATCTTAACACAGAAGTTCGAATCACACGAAGCTTCACACAAAATCAGGAACATCTTCCAACAACTCACGTCTCTCCGATTCCTCGTTAAAGCGCACACACTGTTTTATTTTCTCTTGAAAAAAATACCGCATTTTATTTCCGTCAAATCTCCGCCTCTCATTTTCTCATTGGTGCTCTCGAGATCCTTCCCACCCAATGGCTATTCAGTAATGCTTCCTCAATGATTTCCAGTCGATCGTGGGAATATCCGTTCTTGATCCATATTTGTAGCTGATCTTTCCCGGATACATGCTAACTATAGTCTCTTCATAATGGAAAAAAAAAAGTTTGATATCTGGATGGTTTGACGTTTTTCTTCCTTGAAGATATGATGGATCTCTATGAAACGACGAAACACACATCTGCAGTGCTTTATCTAGATACAATTAATGATCAGACACAAGGATTCTACTGGAAAAGAGGATCCCCCATCTGACAGTCTGGAGGCACTTAACAATATGGATGGTATCATGTGACGGTACATCTGGCTGGAGTGTCAATTATCAGGTGTGGGAAACGTTACAATATGAACATAAATTTGTCGACTATTGAAACGAAATCTGATTGGTTGCTTATCAAAGCCGGAAATATGGCAATATTATAAAAATACTATAGCGATTGGTTTTCATGCATTATTTAGGGTTCTGACATAATTAAATACATATATAATTTTATAATATATATATATATATTCATATTTGTTCCTTGCATAACTAAATTCACATAAAATTCTTGTCTATATGCAAGAATTATATATGATTTTACATAATTTTTTAATATATATAATTTTATATGGTTATTTCACTATATAAGATTTTTTAAATTCCCTTTCTAAAGTTTTTATATTTTAACTTTTTGATGCATAAATTACGCTAAATGATATTCACAATATACTCTGTTTGATGAAATTCTACAAATATCGATATTTCCGTCTAATTTTTACATCAAATCCGTCAAAATGTTTCAGTTTGATTGGTTTTATTTTTCGGGGGATTTGAGTACGAAGACCAGATTTTCAATTACCAAGCCTAGTATCAAGAATAATATTGAATTTTATAATAGGAACACAGCTTACTTGTATGTCTTTTATAAAAGGACAATAGGAACGAAATTTATTCATTGTGAAATTTAGTAAATGAGCTTCAAGATACATCACGTCGTTCAGTAACGATATATTTGGAATTTCATAATCTTGAATATACGGCTTTATAGGGCATTTTCATGAAAAGTAGTTGGTTAAATAATTGTCATAAACAGGCAAACCGTATGAAAAACCACTGATTCTAAATTTTTTCAAATGAAGCCATTAAAGGGTAATATATAATATGGTATTTTGTTACTAAATAGCTTCAACGGCACTATGCATACAGTTGTCCAGGATATACGGCATTCTGCTCGCAATTTTTTGTTTACTATATTCCGAATAAAGTTTTCTCGTGACGCTATCATCGTTTTTTAATAAAATTTTTTTAATTAGTTAGCCAGAGTTATGTTTTAACTAGGGACCATGGATCTTTGGGCCGTTTTATATTTTGAAAATAAGGGAATTTTGACTCGTATGGTGTTGAATATATAGTCAGTCATTTTGGTTCATTTTCATCACTTTGAGTCACTTTTGGATACCCTGTTTATAAAGAATTTATATTCATTTTCATTTTCCCATAGAAACCTCATTCAAAGCATTAGGTAAAATTGAAACACTATAAAAGTTATATTAAATGAATTATAAGAATTGCGCAGTATATATAAGGTGCCCATAATTAATGCGACTCTATTAATATCTATGCAGAGTTCTTTCTATTTGACATATTTCATAAAAAAAAAATTGATTGAAGCTTTCTATGGGTTATGGAGTAAAGAGAACTAGAACCTTTTTTTTAAAAATTTTGATAGCTATTTGACGCTTTTCTTCCATTTCAGAAATCATGCGAATTGGCAACGTTTAAAAATGCCAATAATCTAGTGGTCATAGTTGTGTGTTAACTAGGAACTACGGAACTTTGTACAATTCTATCTTTTGAGAATAAGGAATCGTATGATGTTGGATCATTTTGATTCATTTTGAGAAAGAGAGAATGAAGGATGATCAAGAAATAACAGGGTGTGTTCGGAGCCCTGTAGCGTGTTATGTACTGGACGAAATATAACAAAATTTGGCCACCATACACATTAAAGTATGCGGTTTTGATTTATAAAGAAAAAAATGGTACTAAAAAAAGGCGATAGGAGAAATCCCGGCGGTGCAAGCGCATAATGTGTGAAAAAAGAATACATAACTGCCAACGGAAACAGTAAATAGCAACACACCAAATACCAATGAAAACCGTTTATTATAGCAACTTTCAAATTTGGCTGAAGGTGACCGTCAACTTGATGTTTCAATAATTGCATGTGGTACAAGAGGTTTTATCGGTAGCAGCATATCGGTATTTATTCGTCTTCATGAAACGTTATTTGATCTTTTAAACTAGAATGTCAGGAACATGTCCTTGATACATAATGCCTTTCAAGTGCACCAGAACCGCCTCACAACCAGAAATTGCCAAGATTCAGATCAGTGTCATTAGTTAATGAGTGTTATCTTATACGGATAAAATTTCAGGATCTTACGCAATATCATCTGCATCGTCAAGAACGGTGTATCTGTTTCTCGTGCTATTGAATGTACACTGCTGATTACCTGCTTATTAGTCATTACCTGATCCATAACGGCAGTTACAACTTTTCAACTTGTTCCTGCTTGATAACTTTAGGTCCTCGGCCTGATTGCACACCAAGAATTCCTGTTGTTTCAAATCTTTCAACCATTCTTCGTAAGTTAGTTATGGTCATCGGTCCTCTGCGTAACTGTTTGAACCACCATATTCACGAACAGCTGCGCTGGCATTTTCCTCCCGCTGATAAAACAGCTTGACTAATAAGACGCCTTCACGAAGTGACAACGCAATTGACGGCCGAATTCTTGAAGAATAACATAAATTCCCGCAACCCTTCCTTTTATCTTCGATGTCATGTTACAAAGTATCCGTATAAGCAAATTGCATAGTACATTTTCCAATCGCAGTGCCAGGATTTCCCCTATGGACGATTTTTGGTACTATATATATTTTTTTCTTATTAAATCGAAACCGCATATTTTAAAGCGTACGGTGGCCAAATTTTGTTATATATCTTTCAGTACATAACACACTACAGGTCTCCGAATACTTTCTGTTATTTCTTGATCATGACATTCTTAAACATGATTTATGCATTCTATGGGCCATTCTATAGAGTAAAGAAAATTACAAAAGAAGTTTAAATTTTGATCACTTTTTGGCACTTTTCTTTCATTGTAGGAAGGCCGTTATGTGAATTGCCAACATTTAAAAATGCCAATAATCAGAGTCATAAAATTATTCTTCATCTTGCTTTAGAGAAGAAAGATTGTGCTTTAACGGCCAAGTTGTTTTTATCAGCTAATGATTTAGATGCAATGCGAAAACATCGGTACTTAAAAGTCTTGTGAAAAGAGCCTATGTTGAAGAAGAGATTGAAAAGGATGATTATTAAATTTAAAGGTGGAATCGGGTGTGCCGCCAGGAAGAGGATGAATACGGATTTCAAATGAAAGTTTTGAATACAGTTTTACAGTAATACCGAAGAAATACCTATTGCTGTGGTTTAAAAATGTTAGATTTTGAGCATATGCGGTAAGTACTCAAGTTTCCTCTGTTTTTGCCAAATACCCTACTATATTATTCGGGAACATAAATGATGTAATATTTTCATTTTAGGATATTTTTTCCAAATTGAATGAAGGGGATGAATTGAAATAAATTTATGAAATGATTACTATTTTATATACTATTTTTTCTTAGTATTAAAGGCCTTCTTTACTGCAAGTTTTAAAAATAAATTTTAATTTAATTTAATTTAATAGACATTTATGATTTTTGAAGATAGAGTATTTATTATATTAAAACATCTTCCTTTTTTTTATTAAACTGCACTGGATTCCCTATTTCTTCTGCGTAATATTATACATAAAAACTACTAAACATACAGGGTGGTCAAAAAAAAACTTCCCCTATATATGAAACTCTAGCGGCCTATCCGCTCAACCAATCGAACCAAAATTTCAGACATGGTTGTTTGAAGGCATGAGCTGGAGATTGTGATGATTCTAAACAACACAGAGCTCACAGTTACGGTTACAGTGAGAGAATTCCGAAATTCTCGAATGACAACACCCACCTTTTCCTTGCGCAAATTGATCAGCGTATTGAAAAACTACAAATGGCGTTAAAACGATTAGCGTGTGACGAGAATTAGAGGAGTAAATCATTTACAAAGAGCAATATAAAGGACTAATGACAACACAGAGAGGAAGAGCTTTGATGCACTTTGCATAATTCACAGGGTTAAACAGTAGCAACGAAATGTCATTAGTGACATTGTATGGATGCAAGAGGGGGCTCCTCCACACGTCACCCAATGTGTTCGATCAGTGCTGCAACAACTCTTTGGTGATAGTGTCATCTCTCATAACTTTGCTGTTTCGTGGCCACCGCGATCCTCCGACCACACTTCTATGGATTTCTGCTTCTGGGGTTATCTAAAGTCATAGGTGTACACGCCTGGTCCACGAGATGTGTCTGAATTGCAAGATGTCATAACACGTGTAAAGTTATGCATATTCCTTCTTTCATGTTACGTTCGACATTGTTGTCCACAATCTTCCGAATGCAATGCGTTGTCGGCTGCGAAGGCGAACACGTTGAAAACCTGTAATTATAACTTTCCACTCCAATAAAAGCTTTTTTTTCTTTCCTCTCTGTATTGTCATTAGTCCTTTATAATGCTCTTCTTTGCAAATGCCTTACGCCGGCAATTTTCGTCACACGTTAATCGTTCCAACTTCATTTGTGGTTTTTCAATACGCTGATCAATTTGCTCAAGGAAAAAGTGGGTGTTGCCATTCGAAAATTTCAAAATTCTCTCACTGCAACAGTAACCGTGAGATCTGCGTTGTTTAGAATCATCACAATCTCCAGCGCATACCTTCAAACAACCATGTCTGAAATTTTGGTTCGATTGGTTGAGTGGATAGGCCGCTAGGGTTTCATATATAGGGGAAGATTTTTTTGACCACCGTGTACAAAAAATGTTATTAAATTGTATCTTTTGCATACTTCTAGATTAAATATTTTAACTTTCATCATAGTTGGATTTTTACCTATATATAAATCTAAGCAATCAGTTAGTTTTCACACCATTTTAAAACACAATTTGACGATAGTCAACGAAAACAACACACACTTAACAATTCAAATTTATGGCATTTTAAGATCTGAAAATTAAATTTTAGAATTTTACATTATGCAGTGGAGTCCCGAGTATCCGGCCTAATGTGGAGAAAGGGCAGGCCGGATAACAAAAAAAAAACAGGATAGGCCGGAGTTCTAAGAACACGTTTTCTTTTCCTACCAATATCAGAAGACAAAGTTTTTATACCAAAACTATATACACTGCTATAATAACGTATATACACTGCTATATAACGTGTTGTGTAAAAATAAAAGGCTTTGTACTGGTACTTATATATGTTTATATACTGTACTTCTCGTTTCAAGAATTTATAAGATAAAAAGTAAGTTAAAGGATATAAAATGTTCATATTTTAACATAAATTTTGTATTGCCTAACTTAAATGCTAGAAACATAACAAAGCCTTTATTTAAATCGTAGGCATAATTCTTAAGAATATTGACTCATTGATTTTATTTGTTTTCATGGATAAATGATTATACAGATGCAAAAAGGTAACACTAACGCTGTTCTTTTCCTGTCACAACTTGCATTTTGCCCCAAACACGAAGAAGGATTGTAGTAGACGCCCACTGCCAATGCCTTGGTGATGTTGTCAATTAAACACCTTGCCTTCATTTAATTACTATAAAAGAAAACTAGGCCGGATAGTAAGTCATATCACTGACTCTCTGACCCGCCCGAAGGCACAAGGAAAAAAATATTGAATGACAGGACAGCCGCAACAGCAACACTGGCGGGAAATGTGGTTGAATCCTAAGGGCCATCAGCGGCCAAGGTACAACCTTTCGCGAAGGAAATACGTCCCGTCATCGATGGAAGGAGCCAGATCCCCCACCTTTTTGTATACCCTCCAGGGTGGCGAGATCCAACCACCATACCGGAAGCATCTCATTCTCATTTCGAAGTGCCCCCCGGGGGAAGGCCGGATAGTAAGGAAGCCGGATAGTTACGTACCGAATATTCTGGAGTGTACTGTAGTTATTTTTCATAAATTTTCCAGAACAAAAGAAGTGTTTTCATCATATTATTTTTACAATGATTAATTTCGCTTAGCTTTAAATGAATTTAGATATACATAGTACATAATAAACACGCAAATAAATGTTTATTAGGAACAAAGATTTTACCAAATTCAGCCTTATAACTGGTTTTTAAAAACTGTTGACAATAGAAGTATGAATTATTTTTTCTCAAACTATTATGGTTCTGGACATTATCATTCTATTAGCTGAGATTTATGGGCCATCAGCACTTTTTCTTAATCTTTCCCGCCAGAATGCCCCGAAGTAAGATGAAGTGTTTCCTGTTCCTAAATTTCTTCCGGTGCTTTTATGTTATACGATTTGTTTAGACCATCGGGAGAAGTTTATGAGCCGGGAGGGTTTGCTTCTTGGTTTCTTGGCATAAAAGGAGATAAATTTCTGGTAAATATTTAGCTTTAGAGAAATAAAAACGTCTCCTAAATTCACATAGAAGAATAAAGGACAAAGTTTGATATAATTTCTATTAAAAATGGTAGTATTCACCAAGAATGTATGTGTGTAAAGCGAGGTCTTAGATTTTGATAAATGCAAGGTTAGAAATATGATTGCGTTGGAAATATGAATTTTGAAGAAATTAAGAAACATATTTCTGAGAAGTTTTCGTCATAAAACCTTTTGAACTTTGTTCCTGTATTCAATCAATGTGAAGTTTGATTCAATATTATATTTGTATAATCTTAGTTTCAATACTCTTTTACATTTTTAATTGCCTAATCTCTGATTCAACTTAAGGGTAAAATTATCTTGCGAAAAACAACATAAATTTAATTAGTATTTTTAGTATAATAATACATGTACTAAAAATACCTTGTACATAAATGATATAATAATTTTTCGATATGTCTTGTAGTTCCTAATCTACAGAATAAATCGTCTGTCCATTTAAAAGAATATGCTTTATTGATTTAAAATCCTAAAAAATGGAAGTGTGATCGGTAAACAAAGAATTAAAAATGAACAAAGAACTTAAATTATATATTATCTATCATAGACTTATAAATATATAGCTTATTTCTTAGTTAAAGACTTCGGTAATATACATATTTCAAGTTATTCATAAAGTTTTACACGAATTATTTAATAAATTTTCGAACTTCTTTCGTATATATATATATATATATATATATATATATATATATATATATATATATATATATATATATATATATATATATATATATATATACATATATATATATATATATCAGTTGTGTGGCCGAAGAAAAAAATTCGATTTATTCCTTCCGGCAGGCGTATCATGTACAAAGAATAAGTGGTGAGAAATACGTCAGTCTACATAGGTATACAAGTGCAGAAGATACCAAAATTATTCATTAAATAGTTTTACGATGACATTTTGATAGGAATTTTTTTGATACGTGTCGAATTAAGATAGGAAAATATAGGCATCTTTAAAAGAATACCCTAAGCTTGAAGAAATTTTATCCCTTTCCTCAAAGAGTGATAACCTGTTGTTTTATAGAGCGTGTGCAGCAATAATTAAAGAAAAATGGTGTAATTAGATCAGGAATCAGAAAGCATTTTAGAATAAAGTTAATATTTATTATTAAATTAGGAAATGAATTAGAATTTCAACTGTATAAAGAGATATCATCACACACACACACACACACACACACACACACACACACACACACACACACACACACACACACACACACACACACACACACATATTATTATTTTTGTGTGTGTGTATTTAATTATGTAAAATATTGTAAATTTAATTTCAAACATGAAAAAATCTATTTAATTAAAATTCGGGAGGAAAAATTGATTGAGAAGTAGTCGTTTGTCTGAAGACTAGAAAATTGCTTGAATGCTATTTTTCATTGTTCTATAAACCTTCTTAGAAATGTTGGCGCACGATTATGGAGGAACTGCAAAAAATAATAAAGATGAAGCAAAAAAATTATTAACATATAAATTCTCTTAGAAATAAAGAAGGAACAGAAAGGTAAAAGTATAAAAAATGTAATTTACCTGTCAGTATTCCAATAAAAAATATAATTTCTGCATATGTAGCCCTTGTTATATATATATATTGCTCCTTTTCTCTTGCATAACGGGGAGAAGCTCTAATTATATGAACTTGGATGCCACGAATTTTCTAATACATCATCCCGATTCACAATGAAGATGTTAGGCATTAACTGCAAACAATACAGAAACGAACATTAGCTATATAAAAAAGCTTAGCTTTTCCGATGATATTGAAGTCCCAACTCGAAATCTTCCAGCGACCGAAAGCAATACATATGCTAATTTACAGGAGAGCTGGATTGTCAAGGTTTAATAGGTCATAAAGGTAGGATTTATGCAAAGTGATAAAAATTACAATCACTTCTAAATATACATATAAATGTGTTTTTTCAGGAAACGGCAGAAAGGACAAAGGCGAGTCAAATAATAAAAGAAAGAGGTAACTGCGAGTGGTAAAGCACCTGTAATCGGCTTTTCTTTACTTTATATCTTAAGAAATCATTTTTATCATCCAACTTGTCCTGGCGTGAGTGTTGATTTTGAATTAAGATATAAAAATGTAAGAAAATATATATATTATATAATTAAAACCTTACATTGTGGAGACTTCGGAAAACGTTATATATTTGTATAAATGCTGTACTTTCTTTATTTCAGAAAATATAAAAGCTGAAATATTAAAGAGAATCAATTAGGATTTCAGGAAGAGAATCAATTAGGATTTTAGGAATCAGTCCGAATTTCTTTAAAACTCGGACTGATTCATATATATATATATATATATATATATTTGAAATTTTTTGAAATTTTAGAAGCTTGAGGGATTTTTCGATATTTAGGGTAAAAAAAAATTCTTTTCCATTTTTAATATTTTTGTTTCATTCTGTCTTAGATTTAAAATTCATATTTTTATTTAATTAATTAATATATAATAAGAATTACGTATTTGAAATTCTAGAAGCTTACATCGTAGCTAGAGAAATGACTCTATATTTAATTACATAAAAAAAGGAATCATTGTTTTTCTTTATAATATTTCTATTTCATTTTGCCTTAGGTTTAAAATTTCTTTATATTTCTTAATGATGTTTTGCATATTTACTTTTAATTAATTAATAATTAATAATGATTCAATATTTAAAATTTTGGAAGCACATCATAGTTTGAGAAATTTTTCTATATTTATTTTACATAAAATAATAAATGATTTTTTTTCTTTATAATATTTCTAATTAGATAGAACCCTAATTTAACGTAACTGTAAACATTAGATATTTTGAATTCATTTATCGCCACATTATAATCATACTTGGAAATAAAGAATAATAATTTGTTAAGCATTATTTGTTGTTCCACAGTGTTTTGGAATTGCATGGGGAAAATTCTAAGTAATGGTACTAAAAGAATCTTAAATTAAAATAATCAGATTTTCCTAACTTTAACCTGAAAGCATTTGATAAAAAATAGTATACGAAAGAGGGTTTAACACGTTGAATGCAGGGCTTAGTTTTTCGCAATCATGAAGAAGAATGGTGAAAGAAATCATTCAGAATACATGGTGCACCCAGTCACCGATGCGCCTCAAGATAGTCAACATATTAAACCTGGATATAAAAAAAAGAGCAGTCATTCCCGAATTTCTAGCATTGAACTGAACATGGTCTCTAAGATAGCGTGCGACACTATTAGCGGATCTAAGAAAAATTCAAAGGACTTAAAATATTGAAAACTTACAGCCATGTGCACAAATTTGGAGGTTGCATCTTTAGTAAAATAGAAACCAAACATAATTTTTCTAAGACATTTAAAAAAAATTAAAAACCCAGATGCATCTTTTTGTTTGTTTTTTTATTTCTTCTATGCAAATGTGGAACCCAGAGAATTCTATTAAAACATAGGTCATTTGAAATCTATTGTCTCAGCAGTTATCTGAATTTTGTTTAATTTACATTAGAATCGTCCTCAGAAAGAAGATCTTCTGAAAGACTTTAAAAAAGTTATGGGCTGAGCAATTTATAATCTTTTATCTAACTTTTATTTCTTTTGGTATATTTTTAGAGTTAGAGTTAGAGTAAAAATATAGATAAATAATTGTGAAGAGATGCGAGCAAAAAATCTTTTTTTTTTTATTTCAACAAAATAATAAAAGCATTTATACTAAATTTCAGAAGACAGGTTTTATAAAAAATTAAAGCTTTTTAGACTTTTTGTTATATTTTATTTACTTTAAAACAAGTAGTTGCTTTGGACTTATAGACGAAAGTTCTTGCACGCACAAAAGCTTATTTAAACATTAACGACGAGGACGGCACATAAATAAAAAAAAACCAGACAAATATGCCTGCAGTCCAGTGCGGCCATGGATATAAAATTCTTAGTGCAACAATATTGTCATTCACAAAGAGATAAACTCAGTGGAATCAGAAATAAAACTGATGCCATATATAATAGTATAATATTAAATAATAACAAAATACACTGGGAAAAACACAAAATAAAACGAAAGAAAATGTTATTAAGATCGATATAATTGGGGCATTTCGGTTAAATTCGCGATAGTTAATTATTGTTTCCAAGCTGTTTTCTAGTCAGATTTTTCTATTTAAAAATAATACTTAATTTCTACACAATGGCATTTGTATTCAATTTTTTACTTATGCACTTTCTCTTAAAATGAATAGCTTTAATTGTTTAATAAGCTGTTGTCAAAAAACGTATCGATTTTTTTTTTACAGAATTACATATTGAATTTCATAAGTTGAAGTCACTGCGTTTTTGAATTTTATCATATTGACACACTAGTAACAATAATATACCAACAAACGAAGGACCCTTGAAGGATTTATTATGAGATTGGATGCCTATATTCACTTTAGATACAAATACTGTGTACCAAATTTTATCTATCTAGCACTCTTCGTTTTGTCATTATTATATTAGCTTCTATTCGGACAGGAAGACTTCTCTGAACTGTATTTGCTCAAAATTCTATAGATGAACTTGGAGTAGCAATCAGCTTGCTCATTTCATCCATATGGGTCAAAGCATTTTTGTGTTATGCCTATAGAAAGGTGCTATTTCAGATTTTTTTTCGTCTCGGGGATCTCTGAATATTGGAGATTCGACAAAAATATCAAAGTTAAGTTTTTTGATTATTATAATACTTCCTCTGTGCATATTTAAACAAATAAAATTAATTATTAATTAAGTCGAAAAACTTTAATAAAATTTTTTCTTCTGTGATTTGAGGCAAAGGATTGACAGTTAATCTTAAATACTTATAACAATAAAAGAGGTGCGGGTTTATAAAGTGACATGCTCCGAAGAACAGATCTTTTGAACTGGAAAAACCACATTTAGTCAAAAAGTAATACTTTTGAAATTAAGAATATGCATTTTAAAACGATTAAAAAAATTTTTTAATCAGAATTTAATGAATTAAAAATTAATCAGGAATCTGTTAAATTTCTCAATTTTTTCCCTAAAAATATGATTAAAATAAAATGGATTTTTACATAATTTTAAAATTAAAAATTTGTCTTTTTAATTTTTACTACTTATTTGTAATGCATTTTTAAGTAACTTTTTAACAGATACTTTAATACTTAATTTCTTTGTTTTAATTAATTATGTTGCGTAATCTGTTCTTCTACAATATATTTCTTTCATTTTACTAATGATATTATTAAAATACACAGTAACATAAAATATTTTATTGCGTGTTTTTCATGCATTTTAGAAGGCTAAGGGCTGCTAATTCTCTGTGGTGATTACATGAATAATCAGAATATGATTTTCCATTACTGAAAAAGATATTGTTTGTCTTTAAGATTATTCTGGCTCTTCAGTGTTTAATGGCTCAATAATATCATGAGATTTCATCTTCATTAGCAAGGTTCATGTATACAATATGCAGAAAAGGTGTGAATCTAATAAGAAAATAAGTATTTTAATGCCTATCACAATTTAATGTTTAATGTAAATGATGAAAATTATTGGAGAAATTATTAATTATATTTAACTAATACTTGAATGAATTTAACTGAAATTGAACATAACTAATATTCCTGATGAAAAGGCTGATCGCTAAAGGCGGATAGTAGCAAATTAATTACAATGTAGGTAAATTTTGATGTTACGGATTCTCCCAAATTTTTTTTTCAAGTTTTCTTAAAATAATAATAAAAAAAAATCGACCAGACTAAAATAAAAATTAAAAAAAAAGAAAAGAAACCACGTGTTTTTTTTTTAAATTTAAAATTTACTTTTGCCTTAATACAGCAATTCTAATGTTTGATGTTTCCTTCTCTATATCATTTTACAACTGTATTATTCTCCCTATTTTGAGTTTTCAACTCAATTGAATAGCTTCCCATTTAATTTGGTTTTTTTAATGATAATTAGACTGAACTATGTTTCGCCAATGGAGTTTTAATAAAACAGAATTGCTATTACTCATTTTCCCCAAATTTGAAACTTTTAATGGTAATTAAACTATATTATATATCGCCAATGAAGTTTTAAGAACCTAATGTGTAATCAGTAGAAAAGATTCAAAATGCAGCCACATTTTTTTTTCTTTTTTTCTTTTTATTAACCAATGAAAATAGGATAAACGTCAAGAGAATAGGAATTATTTCAACTATGTGACGAAATTCTTATAAATACCTCAACTATGTTTAGGAATTTTAAGGTGAGAAAAGGTAATTTATTTAAGGAGCCGGCGTCCTGGCATAGGGGTAGTGCGTCTTCCCCATGATCTGGGCGTCCCTTTTCGGGCATGGTTGTTTCCTCTTCTATCTGTGAGATGTGTGAATGTGCCCCCCCCCCTGTGAAAAAGGTTTGTGCAAGCGAATGTGACGCATGAAGTAGCTAAGTCGTACTCCTGGCCCTAGTTGGCGCTACTGAAGAAACAAGAGACGCTCACTCGGCTTATATTGCTGACCGATAGCTGTCGGCGAGCTAGTAAAGTGCCATAAGTCACAACACAAAGTGCTTTATTTTTCTTTTGGTAGTGAGTATAAAACAAAAACGATAATCTCTGAGAAGTTCGGAGGATAAAATTAGCAGAGATAAAATGCTTACTTTCAGTTACATTTAGGTGCTAATGCCAAGAAAAATCGTTATTAATGCGTATAAAAGTGTTGTAATTATGCAGAATCAAATAAATAAAGACATTTTTATTATATTTTAGTTATTAATATATGATATTATTTTTTAAGTTTTTAATCTTTTTTTTTCTCTTACAGGTACTATAGAGAAAGTATTGCAATCGTCAAAAAATTCGAACTTAAGATTTTGACGAATCACTAAGTTTCAGACCTTCTTGAGTTCGAAAAACACATCTATGGAAAATTTAGTCTGTCTGTCTGTTTGTGACAAATGTAACTCAAAACGGCTTTGAGCTAGACGGTCGAAATTTGATATGCGGTCTTTATTTAAAATTTGCATATTTGTATCAAATTTTGTGTAAAAATCAGTTCAGAGAAAAGTTAGTTTGTCCTGCAGGTCGAATATAAGTTAAAACAGCAACTACAAAATGAAGAGAGCTAGATAGATAAGATTCGGTATGCAGAATTAAAATCTATAGTGTAGACGTCCACCATATTTTAAGCCAAATTCAATGAGGAGTTCATAGTTCTGTTGGTTTGTACTTTCAGAAACGTATTAAATGATTGCGCAGACATGCAATGAGTTAAATATATTATATTTGGCATGGGATTTGGTGGATGCAGTTTTGTGAAAACCGCTTCTAAAACACATTTTCGACACACTTCGATTTGTGAATACTATCAACAGGACTCCAGGAATTAATAGCAAGTAACTCGGTAAAGTTGGTCCAATAGATTCAGTAAAAATACTAAATGCTCACTAAAAGTTAATATTTCGTAATTCTTGTACGCCAATACCACGTAAGGCGTTCTCTCTGGGATAATACCTTTATTGAAGTATGCAAGAAAGTTTTGAGGAAACCACTCCCCCTGGCTTCAGATTATTATGATTATCGCTTAACATGTTATAATAATCATAATATAATAATCACGCTATAATTGGATCTCCGAATAATAAATTTATTTTTAAATGATGCTTTATTGATTAAGTTGAAACAACAAAAAAGTAACCAATTTTATTCGTTTACCAAGATGCGGAAATATGAACATGATTTAATAGTGAAATGATTACAAAAGCTACTTCTAAATAAGATTATTCTTATGTTACAATGTTGCATAAAAATGTCTGTCAAGCATCCATTATGCACAAACTTTTAAGAAAATATTCTTTTTAGTTGAACAAGCATAAAACTTTCTCGGAAATAAGCAATGAATCAGAATTTTATATGCATATTTCGGAGCTGTTATACACATGAGAAACCATTAAAGAAAATATATTCTGGATCTACAAGGTAGGAAGCTTTTATGTTTTCCCCAAGCAGAATATAAAATCCCGAGTACAAGCCCTTGACTAAACCCCTTTAGTTTATGCCCTACAATAGCCTCCTTTTATAACACTCAACTGACATGGAATATTTGCAATTGCCTAGCCCCGATACGATTTCTTTTTTAGTTTCGTAGTTTAACTTAATACTTAAATATTAGTGGATGTTTAATGCTTGATTATGTATTTACGAGCTCAAAATTTTATAAAAGAATGTTTCAAGGAATAATCATTTTTATTAAAAGAGAATGCCTTTTGTATTAGAAAACAACAAAATAATGTAAACTTTAGACAATATTCTTAACAAATTGAATTCATATAAAGATTAAATTCATATTTTTTTGTTCTTTCTAAATGATGTAAATGTGTGTTAAATAAATTTTAGTGTAAATGATTTAAATAATCATATATACTTACATAAAGCTCAATGTGTGTGTGTGCGTGTGTGTGTGTTGGCGCTCTATAGGCCAGACCGTTCGACCTACAGCTACCAAATTTGGCACATACATACCTTGAAGGTCGGGAATGTGCACCTGGGGTCCCTTTTTTAAATTTTTAATTAGAATTTTAATTATTAACTAAAAACTAACTTCCTCCCAAAAAATCTTTTCATTTCCCCACCGCGAAATGAATAAGGCTTCATTTTTTCCCACGCTAAAGAGGATAGGCTTAAGAAATTTTCGGCAGATTATTTCAAAGGATTCTGTTTATTTTCTTAATGTTTGATGCATTTAAAATTAAAAATTGTGAATGAATCGATCTTTCAGATTCATTCTGAAGTACTTTTGAATTAAAATAAAACAGAATAAAGGAAATTAAAAATTTCTAATCTGCATAGCGTTACCTCAACTGGAGTAGAAAATTCACGCATTTGCGTTACCATAATTGGCGTTGAAAATTCACGTATGCGCATTGTGTTCTGATTGTTAACAACGGATACGGATTTGGTTTAATATGTTTTCGACAAATTATTTCAAACAATTCTGTTTATTTTTTTAGTGTTTGATGCATTTAATCTATCTGTTCATGATGAATCTGAGAAAATTTTGTTGAAAACTTCTTGAGATATTATATAAATTAAGAAAAATATTATTTTGTGCCCATAAGGTTTAAATACTAAGCGACTCTGTTTTTAGTACTCATATTTTTTAAAAATGCTTCGTTTCAGTAAAAAACATATTATATTTATTGCAGTTTAATCATTTCCACTTTAATTTAAAGCATAAATTCTACGGGAGTGAACAGAAAATTAGAGCGATACATATTACGTTATGGCTGAAGACCTTTATAATATTATGAGTGAATTATGTGACTATTAAAATTTGAAGTTTTGAAATATTTTAATGAAGAAGCAATTAATATGGGAGTTCCATAAAATATTTATTTATTTAATTATTTATTTAAATATTTAATTATTAAAATTTTAACGTTCATTAAGATTGGCAAACCGGCTGGTTTACAATAAACTGAATAAAGATTTACTATGATTTTTTTTTGATAAAGTTCCCAATTGGTTTTGCACTACCGTTTTTATTGTATATATTGCAATATTCAACTTTCCATTATGTAGTAATGATGGCAGAGGTGGGAGAAGCAGCTTATCACTTTTTCACAGCCTATCATATTTCTGGGGATGGTCTATATATATGATGATTTTTTACTTTATCGTCTAAAATCATCAAAATCATGATTTGCAATGGTCTTATTTTTGAAAAAATTCTCAATAAGTCTTGCGCTATTGATTACATTGTATTTGCGATAGTCAAATTTGCCTTAGGCAGCAATGATAACAGATTTGTGAGGAGCAGCTTATCTTATTAACATAGTTTATCTAATCATACTTCTTGCGATGCCTTCTAAATATGACGGTATTTTTTCTTTATCTTTTAAAATGATCAGAGTAATGATGAGCTATGATCTTGTTTTCAAAACAGTTCCGAATGGGCTTTACTCTATTGATTACATTGTATTTGAAATATTCAAATATACATTATGTAGCCAGGAGGACAGGTTCAGAAGAAGCAGATTATCTCACACTTGTGGTGATGCCTTTTACCGTATTGGTAGTCATTGATTCAAATGCATCTATATAACAATGATTTAATAGAGAAATTAGAGGCGGGATCTGTAGACGGTAGAGAAACCTACCTTATCTTCCTGGCGGATAAGCTAACTGTTAAAAATTTTATACTGCAAAAAATCTCACTATGTCGGCGTCAACTGAATGTTGTATTAGATAATAGAAATGTGCTCTTTGTGTTAGGGTTGGTTTTCTTCTTTTATTCTGAGACATATTCAGTGCTCCTCTGTTGATCGGCTCAAATTGAATAAGTCTTCTAATTTTATGTTCGTACTTTAATCAAAATTAGAATGAATGCATAGATAAAAATTACTGTCGAGTTATTTATTTCAACATAAATAATAACTTTACAGCTTTTTTTCTGTATAAAAATAAACATAGTGTAAAATATGCAGAAACATAACATGCCTCTATGACCTGCAGATAAGGTCTTGACTTCGAGATTAGGGGATTTGAAAGTATATTCTTCTAAAAGTTTCGAAAGGTAGGTGTCTTTGTTAAAAAGTATATTTTTTGCGAATTTATGAATCTTCATTTAATTTAATATTTTTAATGTTTGAGCAGGTTTCTTTATAAAGCTTAGAAACTGGTTTCTATTTTTTTTTTGGGGGGGGGGGAAGTTATATTGTTTTTTTTATATTTGTATTTGTATTGGCATACATTTTAATGGTATATATATATATATCTTCAGATGCCCTTTTTTTCAAATTCTTATCTTTGAAATAATTTTCTTACGAAAATAAAAACTTAAATTAAAATCTATTGCATATGTTTTATTAAAATTTTGCTTAATAATCTCTCAATATGTTCTGCAGTTCTTGAACCAGAGAGTTTTATTCATTTTTAAATATTTTATGATTGTTCTATTGTCTCAGAATGTGAAAATTTTTAAATTTAGTGTTATTTATCAGTCGACCCCAATATTTCCATCCACTAAATAGAAGTACAGTTTATTCTTTTAGTTAGATAATTTATTTTTTAATTTCTATACAAAATTTTAAGCAAATCATTTGATAAACCTCTCAGCTAAAAGAAATTAGTTTTAAACTTATTATTAGCCAAAAAAAAAACACCCGCCTTTTTTTTTGGTCATTTAAATAATATATTTTGATTTCATAGATGTTTTTTTTTTCAATCTTTTCCTATGCAAATATTCAAAAATTTAAATATTTTTGAACATTTTTACAAAAAATTCACACCGAACGTAGCCTTATACCTTTATCATTTAACTAACAAATATTTTCTATTTTCTCTCTATATTTTTAATTATATCTTGCTGTACTTTAGTGCAGCAAGACATAAAAGTTTCTTCAAATATTCTTCCGAAATTGACACATTTTTTACTATTTTGGCAACACAAAATGAAAGATAAATATTTATTCTGAGTTAACATATTAGAGGGTTTTTGTTAAGAACCTAAAAAACGATTTCGCAACAATCTTGAATTTTAATAATCATAACTGACATATTTATCTGCATAAAAAAAATAGGAAAGAAATCTTTAAAAAATAAAATATGAAAAATACACACAAAAAAAGAAAAAAAAAAAAACTTTATTTTAAATTGGAAGCAGTCAAAGCCTTAAAAGAGCATATTTATAAGCTTCACTTCACCGATTTCCTGCTTATTAACGTCATACGCCAGTGGCTAGGTGCCCGGATGCTAAAAGTTGGAAGTGGCGTGGCATAAAAATACTCATAACAGATATCATGAAGGTAATCAATATAATCGCAAAGCACGTTGGGAGATACCATATTCATATTTATTTCATACACTACTTTCCGATATTAAGATGAAATTTGATGAACTAAAAATATCTCGAATCAAAACTTTTATTTTATTACAGAATTTTATTTAAAGTAGCATTATAGAAATAATATAAAAATTTCTTCTCAGTATATTGTAAGGCTATTAGTTTCAGAACTAAATATTTTGTTTGAAATGAAATTTGTTTAATGTTTTTTATCAAAGGCTGAGAAAATATTTTGAGTCAATTCAATTTTTTTTTTTCTCATTTATAACGAGTTTTTAAATGGAAATCGATATTCTGGAAAATGACCCGTGATCGCTTTCAACAGATTTAATAACTCATTAACTTATACTGAAGATTTAAAATTTTCGATTTTTAACTTTTGACAATCCCGAAATCATTTGCAAAAGACTTCAGAAATTTATATTCTATCTCCAAATGGCTTCTTTTGGAAAGGATGTATTTAATAAATTCTCTAAGCAACTGAAACGATTTTTTCTGTAATCTTATTCACTTCAAATGCAGATATTTTTTTTTCTGTTAATATTTTTTTAAGAAAATATTATTGAAATTTTAAAGTTTAAATTAAGAAGCAAAAATTATGATTTCTCTACTTTGAAAGAAAATTTATAAAGTCTGAGTATTTTAATAAATTACACTTTTAAGTAAATCTGTAAAAAATAATTTTCAGAAAACAATGCTGTTAAAAAACTACAGAAAAAAGGGCAAATTATGCCATTTTAAAAATAGTTTTAAAAGGAAAGATAAAAATTGAGAGAGTTCAATCTTATTCTCAGTAAAGGAAAGTTAAATTTTCAGAAACTTGTTTAAAAAGTATCTACATTAAAGGCAAAAAATATCATTTTAAGAGAACAGTAGACATTGAAATCAGAAAAAATGGACGAAAATGCAAAATTTGATTTTTATCGTTTCGTCACAAAAATATATATCAGTATACATATACATATAAAATAAAAATTTGAATGGTCTAGAGGGAAAAAAAGTGCATGCCTTTTCATAAAATGATCTTATTATTAGATTTAAATATCTTTGAAATGTTCCAGGTGTCCCAAGTTTGAAGAAATCAAATAGAATTGACAGCAAAATTTTCTGTTAAACATTAAAAAAAAAAGTTGAGTATGCATTTTATATTTCGAATTTGTTTTTAGATAGTTAAAAGTCAATTTTAGTTTAGAAAAAATATACGATTTCAGTAAAATTTAGTAAGTGTGCATAAAAGTATTTATAAAAAAGAAGCATTTAATTGGAATTACAAAATCATATACAGTTTCGTTCCAAAAAATTATATTGGATAATAAGGAAAAATAATAGAAAAAATTAAAAATTAAGTCCCTTGGAATACTTAAGTCGCTTGGAAACTATATATATTTTAATTTTTTAAAAATAATATATTTCATTACATTTCATTATTTCAGTACTTTTTAAAATTTATATATTAATACATATGCTTAAAAAATTTCATAACCTTGGGTAATTCACAAAAGTGAGTATTACAGTCCCCCCCCCTTAAAAATAGTTCTAAAAGGAAAGAAAAACACTTTTAGATAATTAAATTTTATTATTAATTTTAAAAAGTTAAATTTTCAGAAATTTTTCATATATCAAAGATGCATTGCGAATTTTTAAAGTAGTACAAATGCACATGATTAACAAGATAACCAGATCAGAGTTACCGCCAATCACTGACAGGCCAAGTCATCCGAAGTAGTTGAATGATCTTTGTCGAAACTGAAAGAGGGCGTTAACTAAATTCAAATATTAATGCCCATCACTCCACCCATTATCGTCTTCCCATTGGAGGAGAAATTGTTAACCCATCAGAGAGCCAATCTGACTAATGAGAAAAGCTTAACTTTCTCTATACTCTTTTAAGCAGAATCAACGCTTGGATCAACAACACCGTCTTTAAACTTCCAGAATTTATCTCATTAAAAAGAGAATAATTGTTCTCCAACAATTTTCTCCGCCTTCAAAAGACAAAATAATTAAATGGAACAACGTTTTTAATTTGAATTCTCACTTTAAGAAATAATTCTTTTTTTAATGCATCCATATAAATTAAAATGTTTCATTTTATTATGTCAAACAAACCTATATTTTGATGTCCATATTTATCTCCATCAATATTGAAAAAGGAAAAAAAAAAAAACTCTTTAAATGAAGCTACAGAAGCTGGATAATCCAATGGTCAGTAATTTTATTAACGTTTGTTTGATTTGCCTGCACAGGTTTCGAGAGAAAATTCTTATTGTCAAATATTTGATACAAATTTTTATCACTCTTCTAAAATTTTTCAGAATGTGTTTATGCTTGTCTTTGCAGGAGATAATGTTTAACAACAAAATATGATACGGCGTATACTTGAAAGAAAATCGCTCAACTGTCTGAACTGGAGTTACATGGACAAGATTTCCCCGGACATTTATTTTACCTTTCTCATCACGTCTTCTGGGGATCACGATCTCGAATTACAACAATCAAGCAGTGTTGCCTTTCTACATGCAGAGTTTCCTCTGGGATTATTCCCCACGCCAGAGGCCTCAATTTATATCCTGCTCTGAAAGTTGGAACCCAGGACATGATCGTTAATCTTGGAATAAAGAACCAGATGTTTTATCTTTAAATGGTTCTGATCTTTTATCAAGAGGTTATAGTCATGTCGTTCATCCCTTTTTATTTAGGAATGATTTAATTTACTGATTAAGATAAAAGCAAAAGCTAATAAAAAATAACGGAAATAATCAGTATATAATCATATAATCAGGAAATCACTTATATAAAACGTATTTAGAAAGTTTACTTTTTCTATAAGAGAGAAGTACGCAACCTATGAATATTTTTTTCAGTTTTAACAGGCTGAATAATTGCCTGAATCACATACACACATATATGTGTGTATATACATTACACACACACACACACACACACACACACACACACACACACACACACACACACACACACACACACACACACACACACACACACACACACACACACACACACACATATATATATATATATATATTTCTCTCTCTCTCTCTCTCTATATATATATATATATATAAAGAAAGAGAGACAGAGTAGATTAAAACATTATGTATATAATGTTTGTTCAAAGATATTTACGTTTAATCTATTAATTAAAAGATAAACACTATCTTAACCGAGAATCTTTTTCGTATTGGCAAATATCAATAATTAAAATTCCAAGATTGTTTTGGATCTTAGAAGTCTAATTTAAATTTTCACCCAAATTTGAGAAAAAAGTTACACAATTGTAATCTCATACTATAAAATATTGTAAGTCAGAAAGACACATTCTAAACGCTTTGCAAATGCATAATTTTTTTTAAAAAATGTTATTTTATTTTTGCTAGAAATGTATATTTCATGATTATCTTTCATACTATTATAAAAATTCCTTATACTGGCATTTTAGCAAAAATATTTCTATGTTCCCCATTCTATTTTGAAGAATTCTCACTTTTCTTCACCAAGACAAAGTACCGGTGATTCAAAAGGCCATTATCATTTCAAAATTCAATTATTTACAGAATGATATAGGTAGAGAAATAAAAATAGGCATTCATGCTTGATATGACCTGGGGTGTAGTAAAACAAGAAAAAGTACAAAAAATGGCCAATAAATTGATTTTATTTATTCAGCTTTCTAGTAAATATATATTTCAAGAACATTCTTTCTTTGTTTGAAGATTTTGCTGCAGATGGAAAAAAAAATGTTTCAGCAAGCATCAGCAGAAATAAAAGATACTGGAAAGAGGCTCTACTAGTTTACAAGTGAGTGAGTTTATTTTATAGTAAATATAGTTTTCGGCTATTTAGATTTCACTACCAACATTCTGCGTTTGAATCCCACTTTTACTGCATAAAGTTTATATTGTTATATCACGGCTATGATACTAAGTTGAAACATTTTTTCTGATATTCTTTTGATGCTTATTAAATTCTTGAAATTCAACTAGTCTGAAGTAAAGAGCCAATAGATGGCGCTTTTGGCCATTTTAACAAAGACAATAATTCGCATAATAATTGATTTTTAGCAAAGATTGACTAAGTTCTCACTAACAAATGCTCAGCATCTCAACTGTCATTCGCCAACAATACCTGTAGTCTTGAAACAACGTAGTGAGCAGTACTGTACAGCATATCTGTAGACGTGGTGAGAAATTTTCATCGAATGTTGTTTTTTAACATCTTTATGAGATTAGACGATCGTGGTAGACTTGAGACTTCAGGTAAACTCACAACCAATCTTATGCAACGGGATTTCCGCGACAATTCTAGGATTTTCGATAGCTCAAATTCTGAAGTTGTGGGAGTCGACAGACCCTAGGAATGTGAAATGGGCTTTATCGGTCCACAATACACAAAAGATAAACAATTGTCATCTTCCCCCATTTTTTTGCACTATTTTTTTATTTCAATAAAATCCCATATCATTCCGAATATTCGTGCCAATTGCTACCTCTCTACTTACATTATTCCATGAATTATTGAATTTTCAAATGTTAACGGACTTTTGAATCACCCTGTAAGTAATTCATCACTTTTAGAACTCTAGTACGACGTGCTTGAAAAACATATCCAAAGATTTCAGCAAATTTGCAGTTTACATTTATTTTCGGTATCACATAATCCAGTGAACAATAAAACATTCAGAAAATCTGTATATATCCTTCCTGCTTCACATTTCGAAATTCTGCTAGCATATCCAAAAATAGTTAGATTATTTCGGAGCTGTAGCCTTATATTATATGACATTGCAAAAGAATCTTAGACATTTTTTAAAATTAATAATTTCTAAGAATGTTATCATCTAATATATAAAAAACTGGTTGATACATAAGACACCCCTTGGGATTAAATTCCTTTCACGATAATGCTTTTAACGTAGAAATTACACTTGTGTAATATTTTATAATACACAAATCTCTGTCTAAGACAAAGGCATATATATATTGAAGTAAAAGAGAAATTATATATATATATATATATATATATATATATATATATATATATATATATATATATATATATATATATATATATATATATATATATATATATATATATTGAAATAAAAATGAAATTAAAAATATAGTGATAGATTACTTGAAATTCTTAAGGTCAACAAAATAAACAAAGAATAACTATATCTTTTCTTATACCAATCTTTCTTATATATAATCTATGTTAAATCTTCTGAAGAATTAAAAAGAATTAAAGGAAAACGAGCTGAAGTGGTTTCCCCAGAACTTTCTCGCATATTCGTTTATAAAGATATTACCTCCCCCCCCCGCATGAAATTGTGGATAACGTTCCGAATGCCTATAATGGCATGGCCGAAAAAGCTAAGAAATATCGATATTTTGTGGGAGATAACATTTTTACTAAATATATAATGCGATCTTTGACGATTTTTTTGGTGAATATTCCCTGTTATTTGACAGTAAGGGTCTGTAAATCAGATTTGTGTTTTAGGCACATTGTTTCCAACCAATTGAAGTAATAATTTGACACAGAGATACAATTTTTTTCTCGAAATTATTTATAAAATTCCATAAATATTGCATTCTAATGACATTCTTGGAGAAAGGCATTCTTGATGGATTTGGTTCCAAATTTGATAAGTCGATATCTGTGTATCAAATGTTATCAATTTAACTATCTACGCTTTGTAGTTACCCTGGTAATTTATCATCCGGAAACTAGGCAAAGAATCATCTTCCAAATGATGTCCGTTCAAAATGTAATAAATACCATGCACCAAATTTCGCTACTCTAGCTTCAATCAATTTTGAATTAATTTTGCCACAGATAGACAGACGTAATGCCCAAAATATGTTTTTCAAATTTGGAGAGGTATGAAACGTGGATCTTCATAAAAATCTCGAATTCGACTTTTTTGATGACTACAATGACTTCTCTGTACTTCGAAAGCCCCGCTGTGGCCTGGTGATAAGATCTCGGTTTCGGGACTGGAGAGTTTCAGATTCGTGATCCGATTCTATCGAATAACTGTCGTGTAAGCTGGTTTGGTGCACGTTAAATCTTTAAGAGGCCAAATGTCCTGGTGTGGTGTTTAGAGTGGGGTTCCAGCTCAGGTGTCGTCCTCGTCATCTGGGATCAGTTCAAAATTACAAGGTCTGTTACAAAATAGCTCTAATTTTGCTTTAAAACGGAACGTTAATATAACTAAACTAAACTGTACTTTGAATGCGAGAAATTACTATCATTAAAACAATGGAATGTTTTAAATGGTATTACTTTTTGGAATAATTTCTTCCTAAGTTTCTGTGTCATAAAGCAAAATGTGGATTAATTTCCCTGAGCCCTTCTGTCATCCTATATATATATATATATATATATATATATATTATATATATATATATATTATATATATATATATATATATATATATAATATATATATATATATATATATATATATATATATATATATATATATATATATATATATATATATATATATATATATATATATATATATATATATATATATATATATAAATATATATACATATATATATATATATATATATATATATATATATATATATATATATATATATATATATATATATATATATATATATATATATATATATATATATATATATAAACGCTGGTGCAAAGATAAGTATTGATATAAAGCAGAAATTTAAAAATAAGTAAAAATTAACGTTAACTAAGGTGATTTAAAATCCTTTGAAAGAATTATAGCAATTGTAAACGGTATTGTATAGAAATTGATATCACTGAAATTATAAAATTTTGAATTTTCATATGGTTTAATAAATTTCTTCTAGAATAATTTCCAGAGAAGTTGCTATGGAAAAGAAGGCGGAATCTCGGTTAATTTCCAATTAATTGAATATTTAATTAATTTTTGAACTTTCAAAGTTGACAGCATTTTTTCTCTTGTATTAAATGACAAGTGAACAAAATGTGGTTGAATATGACCCTGCTGTTTCTTACAAAATATGAAACATATATGCATATTTATGCAGTCGCAATGACTTTTATATATATTAGAATAAACATATAATGTTCATATAACATATTTAATTGACAAGTGTACAAAATGTGGGTGAATTTGACCCTATTGTTTAATAGGAGATGTGAAATATACATGCCTCTTTACGCAGTCGAAATGACTTTTATATATATTAACCCTTTAAAGGGTCATTTCTTTCTAGCCATATTATGTTAAAGTATTTTTAGGCTTGAAATTAGAATAAGAAAAGGGATTCATTTAGCTTATTAGATAAATTTAATTTGATTGATTAATTAATTTGGTTAATTAATAATTAAGCAACAAATCAAGACACATCATTTTGTCTGAAATAAAGAACTGAAGAAATACTGACTTAATAAATAACTGACTTACTAAAAAAAATTGTCAGAACTTATGCAAAATTACATAATTTCATGCAAAGATTGATAAATTTGGTGGGAAGCATACTTCCCACGGCAATAGATAGGGAAAGAAAAAAAAAAGCGATGCATCTTACATACTATGCATTAATTTGTAACAATACTATCTCTGCAGCATTCGTTTTTTTCAAAGAAATCTAACTTTTATATGCAGAAAACAATGTTTAATTCATCACTTCCAAAAGCGTCATTTTCGAAACAGAACTGGGAGATTTCTGCAAATCTGTTAAAAACCTTTTTTTTTCTTTCTTATCTCTGAGAAATGTGTCCAAATCCGTCCTTCCTACTCTTTGCTTCAGAATCATTTTTTTTTTCAGTAGAGAATCACCAAACAAATGGATTTGTTTCACCTGAACTGATACATATCTATTTGGTTCGAGATTTCCATTCATGCATATAAAATAGAGATTCTGCGCCAATCGAAAAACAAACGGTGGAATGTAAATTTAGAGATTTAGGACGCTTTAACTGACAGAAACGGACGTTAAACATGCTCTTTAAATATCGTTTTTCTGTTTCAAAATTTGGTAAAAATAACTGTCATTCGATAATGTTTCTGCAATCTAGGCGTACCTTTCTACAAAAAAAAAATACTTTTATTGAAAGTATTGTTTGATGTTTTATACCACTTTTCACTTGAGAAATTCACATTTCTAAAACTAAAACCAAATATCATTTACTAAAGTAGGTATTTTTAAAAGTTTTGATTTTCACATGGACGGATAATTTTATGGATTTTGGACGGATTTAATTTCAAATCTGATACGAAGCTACATTTTAAATGTTAAAAATGTGTACCAAATAATATTTATCTAAATCTTTACGTTTTTTAGTTATAGTGTTCATAGAGATGGAGAGTTGGGCAAACTTTCGAATTCCAAATTTTTAACTTTAATAATACTTTCTCTTTATGTGTTATATGTGTGTGAAAGCAATAAAAATGATATTTTTATGTGGTTTAAAATATGAGATAATATTATCTGATTTTGAATTCATTTTAAAATTATAAATTTGTAAAAAATTATGAAACTAATAGAATAAAAAAAAAGCATCCAATAGTAAATCCAATTTAAATTTCACACATTTTAGAAGCCTCATATCAAAATATAAAAATGCTATTTTTTTGTTGAAAAAATGTTAGCTTTTAAATTATTACGAATTTTTTATATATATTAAAGCATCTGTAGAAATAATATAGCCGTCAGTTACAAACAAGAAAACATGTATTTTATTTTCTAAATATTATTTTCATTAAAAACTGAATTCGAAAAGTTTCAGGAAAGTACGACCCTATAATATAAAGAAGAATTTATACGTTTCAGTCTCATATACTTTACTTCATATTATAGGGCAATATTTTATTTCATATTTTCTGCTGTTCTTTTTTCTACCAATAGCAAATAAAATTTCAAAGAAAAAAACTTTTTAATATCTCAGGAAGTATACCGCTGAAAATATTTGCCAGGTAGTTGCAGAAATAAAAACTATAAAAGTCAAGGGGAAAGTTTTAATACGTTTTTATTATTAGAACAGTATAAATATTTTTATTTTCTTATAAAAACAAATTTAATATACGTTCTTAGCAATAAGTATTTTCCTTATGTTTTTCTCTGGTTAGCTTTTAAATTAATTCCTAGAGTTAATTTAAAACTATATTTTTTATTTTCATTTTTTGTTAATAAGTACTATTAAGCAATATTTCGCAGCCATGTTTTAATAACAAAATATTCTCAAACCTGGTTCTTGACAAGAGAAAGGAAAATGTTAATTAAGTTAAAGAAAACTCTTCTTATTTTCATGTTTTTTAAATATCTACCTCTTTTTAATTCTAGATATCAATTTATGTTGAAAAAGTGAATAACCTTGAGAAATTAAATTTAAAAAAATATAAAATGCAGAACAAAAAAGGTTACAGAAACAAAGCATATTCTATTATACATTAAAGTTATTCATATTATAATTACCTAAAATATTTTTTTATTCATTTATATCATTGAAATTGGCAAGAAAAGGATAAACGTTTTGATTAAAACTTTATTTAAATAGAGAAAATTATCAAAATATTCTTAATAATTTAATTATTTTAAATAGACGATCATTTTGCATACATTTTTGAACCAAAGACGTTTTTCTAGTTATTACGAACGCTTGTTATTATCATGAGAACTGGATGTTGTTTTGGTTTGAGGTTTTTGAAGCAATTATCTATCTGTAGATACAATGGTAGAAAATGTTACTATATAAAGTTCTATTGAACATATTTAGCCTGCCCGGTAGGCGTTTTACTTTACAGTCATATCAATAATTTTCAATCTCTGAGCATGCTACAACAACCCTTTTTGCGCAAATATATACAGAGAAATCTGAAATTTTCTCTGAGAATAACAGAATACATTCAACATCGGATCTTCCTTATCCATTCATTTTGCCCGCTGTTATTTTATTCTTTGCTGTTTGTAATGAATCAATATTTGCCAAGTACTCATAAATAGATTTATTTTCCCACCGCAAAGGAAGGTAATATCTGCAACCATTTCAAATATTACATTCATTCGCTGTCCATGATCTCATCAATGAAAATATTGTTTTGTTTCGGTGGATACTGGAATGAGTCTGTTATCATTAGCACGATGCTATATGTTAGGAGTTTGATGATGATAAAATGTAGCATTTTATTAGACTGTGGCTAATAGAGATTGGGTATTGTCGCACAGTATTTTGAGGATGAGTCCCCCCCCTTCAACAATCAATGCTAAACAACACAAAAGAAGAGATACTCCTAAGAAATTAATTTATATCCGTTCATTTCAATTTGATTGTACTTGTTATATAAATACGTTATGACGAATTATAACAATAATTAATTGATTATTATAGTCCCGTTATCATGAACTTATAAGCTTGGAAAATAATCTTAAATTTGTTATCGTGATTTTTAATAATATTAATGATATAATTATCATGGTCAATGCTATTCATGCTTATTTTCAATGTTTTGATTATCACAATTATTTTTAATGTTTTGATTTGTTTACTTCCATTAATGGTTCCTAATTTCTATTTGTTTACTTCCATTAATGGTTCCTTATTTCTATTTGTTTACTTCCATTAATGGTTATTTACAATGTTTTGATTTGTTTACTTTGATTTGTGGTTGGTTACTTCCATTTGTTTACTTCCATTAGTGGTTCATTACTTCTATTCAGTTACTTCCATTAATGGTTATTTATAATGTTTTGATTTGTTTACTTCCATTAGTGGTTCATTACTTCTATTTAGTTACTTCCATTAATGGTTATTCATAATATTCTGATTTGTTTACTTCCATTAGTGGTTAGTTACTTTCATTTAGCTACTTCCATTTGTTTACTTCCATTAGTGGTTAGTTACTTCCATTTAGCTACT
This sequence comes from Argiope bruennichi, assembly GCF_947563725.1. Lineage (NCBI taxonomy): Eukaryota > Metazoa > Arthropoda > Arachnida > Araneae > Araneidae > Argiope > Argiope bruennichi. The sequence goes on from NC_079156.1 coordinate 116,746,740, forward strand.
TTCATTTGTTTACTTCCATTAATGGTTATTTATAATGTTTTTATTTGTTTACTTCCATTAGTAAATGATAAGAAAGTAAAAACGAGAAAAATTATTTTGGAGGAAAAAAAGGAGAGAAAGAAGATTGGTTAGCTATCCATCAGAATTACTGCATTACTGTCTGTCTGAATCGATATCAGTTAGAAGAAATTGTCATGAAATTCAAATAAAATGCCAAGAAAAAAATCCTTAGTATTTTATTTGAAAAATAAGATAGAATTCAGTATAACACATTTTGACCAGTTTAGATTTTAAACTCCTTTGATATTTCTAAAACTTTTTCATTCGTTCACTTTTTTGGGCATGAGTTTTATTCGTTTCCTTTTAACTATTACAATTTCAATTCAATCAATAATATTTATGCTAGGTTGAAATTTTACAGTATCAAAGTGTCTATGTTTATTGATTTTATATCAGAGACAGATTCAAACGAATAATTTATATCTGAAATTCCTTTTTTTCAATTTTTACATTTTTGTATACGAAATATAGAAAAAGAATTGTAATTGTAAAAATTTTTATTCAAGATTTTGATGAATTTTGATGTTTTGAAACTTTCCGAATTCAAAAAACATATTTTTATTATTACTTACTTAACGTCATAATTTTGCAAATATTAATGAATAAACTTCAAATAATAATTCATATGTAAAATTAGCAATATTTATGCATATATTATTGAAAAATATCCAAATAATAATTAAAATGTACAAATAACAATTTGTGTGCAAATATTAATGAATAATATGTAAATAACTATTGGTAGGTGAACATATTAATAAATAATGGTAAAATAGTGATATGTGCAAATCATAGAGTTTGTGCAAATATTAATGAAAAATATGCAAATAATAATTAATATGTGCAAATAATAATAATAAAAAATGTTACTTGTGATGCATAATTTATTGAAAATCATATTATGTATTGCATTTAAAAGTATCTGAAATTATTTAGTACATTCTTTACTTTTAATACAATTTCAATTTTTAGAAAAGAATTTATCAATTAGTCTTTCTTGGAAAGAATCTTAAACTAAGCTCGTTGTAAATGTTATGTTTTGAACTTATAACGATATTCAACTGGAATTTTTAAATATGTTGCCGAATATATCTAGCTTTAAAATTATTAAAGGAAAAGTATGTTACACTTCTTGATATATAAGCCGAATATATCTAACTATAAAACACTTCTTGATTATGCTGTTAAAAATTATTTACTCAAATTACTCGTTGGAGAAATTCAGGAAGCAAATTTCCAATGGTACATAAAAAAAAAGAAGAAATTCATAATTATTTAAGAAGATTTATTGTAAAAAAAATACATCAATATTTCAGCTTTTCTCATTATAAATATAGACAGTACATGACTGCCAATAATCCAATGGAACTGTGACATTTGTCAATCCGAGGAATAAGATTTTACATCCAGAGTCATAGCAACCTGCCCCGTGGGAATGGAGCCAACGTGTTTACAAATGTTTGCATATCTTCATCTATAGGAAAATGATGACTTAATAATAATTTCTTTTAGATCAGATGCAGGTAGAAATCTCAGGAAGTACGGTCAGAACTATAGGCTGGGTGTTCAAGTAGCTCAGTGAAATTTAAGCAGCTGATTTTCTGTGAAATTTGCAGTATGTTGGTGAGAGTTGTTGTGGATCAATACAACACCAACTCTGAAAGTCTCACAATTTTTGCTTTGAGAGGCTTATCATTATATTCTCTAGTGCAATTCATGGTTATTTCAACGCCATTTTTTGGCAAAACTAGGAACTTATATTTTAAATGACCTTCTTTTATTTCCTTGAATGATAAAAAAGTAAATTTTCTCTTTTATATAAGGTTTCAATAACACTCTGTTATAATTTCTGTATATTTTTTATGACTTTATTGAAACCTCAGAAATTTATAAGCAATAAATTCGCGATTTTATTTAAGGAAAACAAACCATTATATTTTTCGGTATATAAAGAAGATATAAAGGATTGTAGAATTTTTGAATTATTTTTATTGTATTGATTTGATTGAATGATATTTTATTTCATTCATTTGATTTAAATGATTGAATGATATTTTATTATATTTATCTGACCCTCGGGGGGGCACCTCGAAATGAGGATGAGATGCTTCCGGCATGGTGGTTGGATCTCGCCACCTTGGAGGGTACACTAATAGGTGGGGGATCTGGCTCCTCCCATCGATGACGGGACGTACTTCCTTCGGGAAGGGTTGTACCGTTTCCGGTGACGGCCTTTAGGAATCAACCACAGTTCCCGCCAATTGCTGTTGCGGCGGTCCGATCATTCAGTTTTATGGTTTAAATCCGTGTGCCTTAGGGCGGGTCGAAGAATTAGATGGTTGACTTATTATATTTATCTGAATGAATATATTTTATTGAATTCATTCGATTTAAATGATTGAATGAAGCTTTATCGATTTATTTAATTGAATTAATTAAATGATATTTTATTAGATTGATTTGATTGAATGATATTTTATTTCATTCATTTGATTTAAATGATTGAATGATATTTTATTATATTTATCTGAATGAATATATTTTATTGAATTCATTCGATTTAAATGATTGAATGATGCTTTATCGATTCATTTAATTGAATTAATTAAATGATACTTTATTTGATTGAATGATGTTGTATTGAATTGATTAAACAATATTTTATTGAATTGATTGAATGGTATTTTATTGAATTGATTGAATGGCATTTTATTGAATTGATTGAATGGTATTTAATTGAATCGATTGAATGTTTTTTATTGAATTAATAAAACGATATTTTATTAGATTGAATTGATTGAATACTGTTTTGTTGAATCAATTAAACGATATTTTATTGAATTAATTAAATGATATTTTATTGAATTAATTAAATGATATTTTATTGAATTGATTGAATGGTATTTTATTGAATTGATTGAATGGTATTTTATTGAATTGATTGAATGGCATTTAATTGAATCGATTGAATGTTATTTTATTGAATTGATAAAACGATATTTTATTGAATTGATCGAATGGTATTTTATTGAATTGATCGAATGGTATTTTATTGAATTGACTAAATGGTATTTTATTGAATTGATTAAACGATATTTTATTGAATTCATTGAATGGTATTTTATTGAATGGATTAAACGAAATTTTTTTGAATTGATTGAATGGTATTTTATTGAATTGATTTGAAAGAATTGATTGAAAAATATTTTGCAGAATTGCATCTATATATGTTTGTAGATAATACAACCTTTGATTAATATTTAAAATCATTTTCTTTTTGCTATTAAACGTGTAAAGTCCAAAGTCTTTTCTTCTTCATCAGTTACTGATAGGTCCCATAAATGTTCTTGTGACCGAATCTTCCTAATAAGATATCGGATTAAAATTATATTCTCCATAATCAAAGTTAAAAATACATCTAATTTTTCAAAAAAAAAAAATGTTCTGGATATTTTTGTTCTCATAATTTAATTTCTCAAACCAGAAATACTAGGCGAGTTAAAATATTACTTAGAGTAAAAATAGTCTATGATCATCTTTCCCTTGAGTATTTCTGAAGTTTCATAAACACGTCTTCAGTTACTATCTTGAAACAGGAATCTCATAGGAAAACAAAAACTCTTAGCGATGATTTGGTAAACATTTTTGGAAGATTACGTTATCCGATACGTCAATTTGCCTCTCGCATAAATATTTATACATATCAAAAGGAAAATGCTTACGACAAACTCCTCTGTATTTCATAAACAGAAGTGTCATATTCTTTTACCGAGATGATATCCTTATTTTTATTGGAGACACCAAAATGGAACTAAATAGCCTTTCCCTAAACCAAGTTTCAAATTCAATTTGGAGTTTCAATGTAACTTTAGTAGAAGTGCATTGAAAAAGTTTTCCATAACTAACGTATTCTTTTGACTTCAGTATCACACTCTTGAATTTAATAAAAAAGTATTTCACAGTATAAAAGGAATAAGCTGCATGTTATTTAACAGGAAAATTGTTGTTTATGTAAAAATGTGCGTTAAGATAAAATGTGAGAAAGAAATTGGGGTTTTAAAATATTTTTGCAAAACACTTCTGAAATAGAATCTAACGCTTTCAAAAGAGGAAAATGAAAAGTTTATTACGATGGTCCTGCTGAATTTTATACATCAGCTGGTTACCGACACTTTCAACTATTTTATCTGCTTTGTGAGCAAATATAGTAGATATTTACAATATTTTGTCTCAATTTATCAAGCAATTTTTTTTTAAATTTCAGTGGTTGCAATTTATGAATATACTTGCTGACATACTCGGTGTTGATCGGGATTATTATTAAATGCACCTTAAAAACCTAATTTTGAATAAAACTGCTATAATGTACAAAACTCTTTTTAAGACATGTGTATGAACATAAAACAGAAAGTTAAAAAATAAGGATAGAGTTATTCAAATTCATCATTAATTATTTTTTAATTAATAAAAACTGAAAAAAGCTGTTAGAATTGAAATTAATATCACTGAAACGGTAAAAAAAAAAAAGAATTTTTAAACACGATATAAAAATAATTATTTAGATTAATTTTCTGTGATATTACTTTGTATAAAAATAGAAAATTTGATTAATTTCTAATTAAATAAATATTTGACTAATTTTTGAATTTTTAAATATCTGGGTGAAATCGATCCATTCGCTTAAGAGAAGATATAGATATGTATACATACATTTTTGTGTATGCTCCATATCCATACATTTTAATACATAAAAATTATTTAAAGATTGATTATTACTAGTTAATCTCTACTTTTACTACTACTAATAATGAAAATGTATGGATGCCTATGTGCATGTAAATTCTCTATAGAACAAACTATTTGACTTAGAGTTGCCAAAATTTGTACAAATATACTTTGGAGAATGGAACTGTGAACTTTGGATCTACTTTGTTAGGAATTTTGATAAGAATTTTAATTAATTAAAAATTAAACGAAATTTTGAATGTTTTTCCAGGAACACCAAAAGTATTATTGCCCAAAAATGAATAGTATACAATTTCCAGTCTGAAAAATAAATGTTTTTTTAAATATATCAATTCAAGGATTCTACATTTTTTTATGAGTTTTCTTAATTTTTTTTCTGAAATTTCAGATAGTAATTACATTGTTGCCTTGTAATTCAAACTCTCTTGATTATTTTTTCCTTTTTTTTTATCTCGTGATTTTTTTTAACCTTTGAAAGTTAAAGAATTGTGTTCAATGAAAATAAACAAGACAAATAAAAAAAGAAGCAGCAATATCTCGAAATTTAGATAATAGACCGGATATCTCCGTTTTCAATAGCACTGAGATGTGTTGGGACTGTCTCCTTAAGAGGGATTATTTTATACAATAAATAATGCTTAAGTAAGATAAGATGGCGTTAATATAAGGCCGTTTAGCGGAATCATGGACTTGCAATTACTTCTAAATTATTTATCCCAAAAAAGGATTTATAAACGATTAAAACATATCCAAAGTAAGATGGTTATAGTGTTATATGTGCCTTTTTAAGACTATAGATTTTGTAACTTTCTGAATTAAATCACATGCAGAGATTTAAGGAGATTAAGATTAAGAATTTAAACGAAATGACAGATGTATTTGCCGAATATGTGTAGTTATATGTAAAAATATAATAAGCTTTACGAATGAAGGACAATTGAAATTTATATAAAAGGAAAAAGGGTAACAAGCACAAAGTGACATCTACATTGATGAAATGGCTGCTAAGAATTTAAACGAAATGACAGATGTATTTGCCGAATATGTGTAGTTATATGTAAAAACTCTATAATAAGCTTTACGAATGAAGGACAATTGAAATTTGAATGAAGGACAATGGCTGCTAAGAATTTAAACGAAATGACAGATGTATTTGCCGAATATGTGTAGTTATATGTAAAAACTCTATAATAAGCTTTACGAATGAAGGACAATTGAAATTTATATAAAAGAAAAAAGGGTAACAAGCACAAAGTGACATCTACATTGAAGAAATGGCTGCTAATATCTTTTCAGATACGTAGAGAAAATTCCACTAAATTTAAAATACCGTTTCGATAGCACAAATTATCGGAAGCTACTTTGAAATACATTTCAGATTTATTTGCTACTTTTAAATTCATTATCCAGGAATTAATTATCCCTTCATTATCCAGAACTATCTTAGAATGAATGATTAATCATCATTAATATTTCTTCTGGAAATCGATAATTTATCATCCAAATATGTCAAAATATTGATGATATATAACTATTTAACTAAATAAGAATAACAAAGAAATCCTGCAATATTTTTAATGAGATCTGTAATAGTAACATTCATTACTCGATAGACTTTAGCAAGACAGATTCCACAGAAATTTATTACAAAGATTCAAGAACCAATTCTTGCAAAATATGTACTTAACTCTTTAAGAATTCGCATACGTAGTCCTTGATTAACACAACCATTCATTAAAGTTTGTGCTATAATGCTGCCATTCTCTCTCATGTTAATGACACCGGAATTTATGTTCATAAACTAGTGTATTGACCAAAGCTTTAATGCATCCCCTGATCTCCCGTTATTAACACTTTGAAAGACAAACAGAGTAAAGAGCAGTGGTAAAATGTATTCATGTTGTAAAATAATCCACTATTTGCAGTGTACATTTTGAATAAAATGCTTAGGTAATTTAAAATCAATATAGAAGAAGTCGAAATATTTTTTATTTAGGTACTTGAGGCCTTTGGTGACCAGTTGCTCCATAAAACTTATAATGATTTAGTTATATGAATTAATCAATTGGAATATTGTTTGAGTTTACTTTCAATTAAATTTTTGATTCATAATTAAAATTCAGTAAAGTAATTTTTAAAATAAATAAAAGTTTATTTATCACTTTAATAAAAACAAATTATTTAAACTTAATTTAGAAATAAAAGTTTTTTATTTTTTAAATAAATAAAAGACTTTCTCAATAAAATATTTTTAAACATCAAATTGGGATAGACATTAAAATCGTGTGATTTTAATGATCTTGCACTTGATTTGTTGATTGTGTGCATAAACATTTCTAATGTTTATTTTTTTCCACATTTCTTATGGAGTTAACTAACATCAATAAATGTGTAACAATGAGAGCATTTTATCTTCTAATTTTAAATTATCATTCGTGGATCTAAAACTTCCTTTTCTTTTTCGGAGAATAAACTGGATAGATCATGAGATCGTTCTTCTTCAATTTCCAAAAAAGTGGTAAAATCACAAAATGAAAGTGTTTGATGGGAGAAGAAAAAATAACTAAGTTTCTAACTAACTAACAATGAATGTATCCTTAAAATCAAAGAAAAAAGACATTTTAAATTGTTATCAAACTTCAGGAAAAAAAGATCAATAATTGATATTTAATTGCAATTATTAAAAAAAAACAATTTTTGAATTTTTAAATGATATAGACACTATTATTAGTTCCGGAAATTATCGGAGAATAGGAAAAGTTTTGATTACTTTCCATGAATAAAAAAAATTATTCATTTTGTTTAAATAATCGCTTTGCCTTGAATATTCCCAAACTCCAAAGTTTATTTGTGTGATGGTGTAAAGTGCTACAGAAAAATGAGTAATGCTTATATATTTTTAATACTGGAAACAACATCTATAATTGTAGTATTCCCATTTTTTAAATGTATTAAGCAATATATATATATTTTTTTGCATTAATATATGGAGACGAATCGGAAAAGGACTCATTTTTCCGTTACACAAAAGTTACAACAAGAAAAACAGATATCAGAAAAGAGGAGAAGAAAGGTCGAAGGATGGAATTATCCGGGAATTGATTCACTGGTAAAATGTTTGCACTTAGTTTAATACACACGGAAAAAACGTACCTGAAAAATCTAGGACACAGCTTGCCATAGATTTTTTTTTTTATTTTATACATATTAGATCTGTTCTTTCAATAAACTGGCCAGGTTGCAAAATGAAGAGCTGATATGAATTAAAATAGGGCAAACATTTCGAGGTCAAATATACAATACTTAAAAATGGATTTGTTATCAACCACTAAAGGCAATGTCAAAACCTGACAATTTATTTTCAAAAAACTAAATTTTTTATCAGTAAATAAAATTTGTTGTTATTGTGACTAATGGCTTTTTACAAGCCGCTGACAGATATCTATCAGTGTCCGATAGATCTCACTGTCCGATATAAATTAACACGACGATTACAGAACTAGATGAGAAGAACAGATAAAAATTGGTGAAGAGATTTCAACAGTTAGGACACAAAATTTTCATAGATCTCCACATTTCAGATCTCTCAAAATTAGAAATTAACATTTTATTGAAAATATCTGTTTGGGAACAGGATAACTAAAAAACATTTTGAGCTAGATGGACGAATATTGTCTCTACTCCAAATTTGTAGAGGTTTTGCTCATTTTGATCTGAATCCATTTTGAGAAAGTCTATCTCACTGTCCGATATAAATTAACACGACGATTACAGAACTAGATGAGAAGAACAGATAAAAATTGGAGAAGAGATTTCAACAGTTAGGACACAAAATTTTCATAGATCTCCACATTTCAGAACTCTCAAAATTAGAAATTAACATTTTATTGAAAATATCTGTTTGGGAACAGGATAACAAAAAAACATTTTGAGCTATATGGACAAATATTGTCTCTACTCCAAATATGTAGAGTTTTTGCTCATTTTGATCTGAACCCATTATGAGAAAGTCTATCTCACTGTCCGATATAAGTTAACACGACAATTACAGAACTAGATGAGAAGAACAGATAAAAATTGGTGAACGGATTTCATATCTAATGTGTAGATTTGTATTATTGTATATGAAATTAGAACTCAATCATACAAAGAGTTGACTGTCTGTCGGTTTGTAATTTTACCATTATGTAAATTCGATAACTCACACATACAATGATTTAAATGTATGAAATTTGATACGTGATTCTGTGACTATAATTGTAGTTCTATATCAGATTGGTCGGAAAAAAGGCGCTGAATATATATATATATATATATATATATATATATATATATATATATATATATATATATATATATAAATGTTAGTTTGTCTAATCCAGTATTAACCACATCCCAGCATTAATCAGCAAAGATCATGTTCTTATTGAATTTTTCGTACCTGTGGCTTATCAGTGGCATTTTACTAATAATATATAAGTACATTTATAAACAAAATATGCAGCAAAGATTGGAAGAGGTCACTCATGCTGATTTCTAACTTTTCTTCAAAATTCCGCAATGATTTTCAAATCCTAAATGCACATATTTTCTATGTAAATGACCAAAAACTTTGAATAACAATACTTTCTCCATTAAGAAACAATAAAAATATTCTACAGGGCCAAATCCTAAATTAAATTAAATTAATTCATTTCTATGAAACTTACCTATTTACAAAAAAAACTGAAATGAAACTTGACGTAGAAGGGCGCCTCATCTCTCTATTGAATTTATTAGAGCTTCAGGTGCAAGCAGTGATGAATTTGCTATGAGACTTCCTTTCGAATTCCTTTCAAAATTCTCCCGATTCAATTTATGTGGAAATAACTTCAAATTTAAAGTTGAAGAAAGAACAGCTATTTAAGTTGATATATATGAAGCATCAATTTTGTTTTCCACATCATTAAATCTGAAGCAAATTCGCTTTCAAATGCGAGCGCGAAAGGGTGATTTTAAAAACTTCTTGTAGGTGATTAAATTAAATTCCTTAAAGAATGGAAATCCAGGTATTCGGTCAATTTTTTTTCTCGGAATTCTTTATTGAAATGAATGGAATAAGGAAATGCACCATTCGCAAAATAAATCTGGTTCCATTTTGATGAGAACTTTTTCAAAGAACTACCGTAAGATCAAATGTATTATTTGGCACTAAGCCAAAAGAGGAATTTTTCATTAGAAGTAAAAAGAATCAAATTACATGAGAAAAGAGTAGACAATTAGTGTTAAAAGAATCCTCCACTGCCTATACATAGTAATTAGTATATAGCTTGTAAATAGTAATTAATCGTACAGCTTGTACATAGAAATTAATTAATTAATCATACCACTTGTACATAGTAATTAATTTATATATATTATTTGGTGTAATTTAGGCTCTAAACCAAAATAAGGATATTTAGTTAAATGTAAATAGACACAAATGGCATGAGAAAAGAGTAAACAATCTGTGTTAAAGTAATTCTTTCCTTGGTATTGAAAAATTTCCCATGCTATTTAAGCTCTACGTATACCTTATAAATGGTAATTAATGGTATAGTTTGGCTCTAAACCAAAATTGGATGTTTCATTAAATGTAAATAGATTCAAGTGGCATGAGAAAAGAATAGACAATTAGTGTGAAAGGAATTCCTTCCCTGATATCGAAAAATTTCCTATGCTATTTAATCTCTACATATACCTTATAAATGGTAATTAATGGTATAGTTTGGCTCTAAACCAAAATTGGATGTTTCATTAAATGTAAATAGATTCAAGTGGCATGAGAAAAGAATAGACAATTAGTGTGAAAGGAATTCCTTCCCTGATATCGAAAAATTTCCTATGCTATTTAATCTCTACATATACCTTATAAATGGTAATTAATGGTATAGTTTGGCTCTAAACCAAAATTGGATGTTTCATTAAATGTAAATAGATTCAAGTGGCATGAGAAAAGAATAGACAATTAGTGTGAAAGGAATTCCTTCCCTGATATCGAAAAAATTTCTATGATGTTTAATTTCTACATACACCTTATAAATGGTAATTAATGGTATAGTTTGGCTCTAAACCAAAATATGTACGTTTCATTATATGTAAATAGATTCAATATCATAATCAATAATACATCAAAACTGTAGGATAAGTTGATAACATACAACATATTTCATACAGGAACATGAAATACTTTTATTTTGAAGAGAGATTTTTAGACAAATGTAATCATGATAAATTTTTGTCACAACCCCAAAAGTTGAATTTTACCATTTGTAATCATTAATAGTGGAATTTGAGAGTATTTTGAAGGTTTGGCGTGAATTCGTCTTGCTTGGCGAGTAACAGAACATAAATCTCAAATCTTGCCTGTAATGAAGTACAAGAGATTTTATTTGAAATAATATCACCAACGTTGAAACCGATTTACATAACATTGTTAATAAAAATATCAATTAGGTTCTGTCATAATTTCCAAAGAAATTTCTGCCAAACTCGTTTATTCACAGCAAGCTTGCAAAAGTAAAAAGGGGAAAATATTCTCCATGTGTTATAATTCTTCGTAGAGCTGAATTATTAAAATATATTGATATATTTTGAATGAGTATAATAATGTTAAGATAACTATAAATAAATTAATTAAAAATAATTCATGCAAGGAGCAATACAGAGTTACTCCATTTCAGCAACACCCAATCACAATTTTAATTTATCTTATTAAAATCCACATCTTACATTATTTGAAAATAATTCAGCACTTCCATTTACACATTAAAGTTTATTAATTCAGTTTTTCGAAAATGTCGATATATGGTGTTCGGTTCAACATGTCAACTGCAGTGATTGCATTTCTGCTATTATTAGCAGCAAATGAAAGTATTCAAATTTAATTGTGTCATGATCATACGAAAGAATTGCATTGCATTCCTTTCTATTTTCGTATTAAACATAAAATAATACAGAAAAGAATAAACAAAATTGATTTCTATATTTATCACAGTGATTAGTGGTTACTAACAGAAGCAGAATAAATTTCTGTCATAGAAATACAAAGACCTTTCCATACCACGCCTCCATTTTCTACGAAATTAAGAATAATTTAACAAATTTTGGATTACAATGGCATAATTAGCGCAGAATTCTGCTTTCCAATTAAGCCTTGTTTGTCCTCAATTATGTATGGAAGTTTTCAAAGACAATAATATATTATAGAGAATCTACTGACATTGAATAAGTTCTTGGTTTTCATTCAGAAATAAGTGCATTTTATTGTAACCACAAAATGAATATGGTTCTTGCTAATGATGATTCATGTAGGCGGTGGTTTCAATGAACTTTTGATTAATCAGTTGCTTTACATCAAGAAAGGTCATTTATCTACAATAACAAAAGAATGTATGACCTTATGTGTCTACTCACAAACTGCATTATATTCATTTCCACAAAACAATGAAGTGGACTATCTCTGTGATGATTGCATGTAGAAGATTTGATTCATCTTAATGATTTGAAGACCAATGGTAAATTAACCTCTAATCTTGTTAAATGTTGAAAATAAGTTTGGAGAAGGAGTTGTATCTCAAGTATTGTATTTATCATATGTTTCAGAAAGTAAATTTCCTGGATCTCTCCAAGATAACAAATACACCAATAGGAGTGCTCCAATTCGAAAATTCTCGCACATTCTGAAATAAATGTGTTCTCCCCTTTTATTATACAAAATTGTGAATTTTGGGATAGGCCTGAGGGCTCAGATTTTTTATTCGTAGAATTACACATATGAGTATTTCGTTCTTCGTAGTATACTAAAGAAAATTGAATAAATCTAATATTCGATTCTCACTCGAAGCTAAGTTTTTTTTTATTGAAGATTACCCCCGTCACTCAATGAACAATCCCTAGAATTTTACGTATTTTTGTTAAGTTAAAAATGTGTTTACAATTATCCTATGATAAACGTTATTAGAGGTAACTTAAAAAACTAATAATTTTGTAGAAGAAAATCCCAGAACAGTAATTGAAATTTCTTCGAAATTTTTTATCGACGGTTCCCTCGCATTCAACTCGCATAGACCCATCATAGAGAACAAACAATAAAATCTGCAATTTTAGTTTTACTTTTCTGACAGTTGAAATTGGAGTAAACGAATGTAATATATAGCAAAGAGCAGAAAAAAAATATTTCGTTTTTATTAATCTGAGCTTATGTTTTTCATTTCTCTAAGAATTTGTAAAATTCCCTACCTGTGGGGGTATTTACAGAGATCTTGATTCCAAGGGTTCTGATTTCTGATTATTGTTATTGCTTGAAGAAAAAACATGATAAATTTAAGTTCTTGGAAAAAAATTTAAATAGTAACATGAATGAATTTGGGATACGAACACTACTGGATCTGAATGAATATGAATCAGTGCGGGATGCGAATTCTTAACATTATAAATTCATCGGTAATTTTCACACAGTTATAGTGAGGCAAGTGGTCAATAAGCCAGCTGCAGATCAAACATCATTGTCTTTCAACGATTTTCGAATTCTCGCATCGTAAGTAATAAGTTATTTTTCTGTGTTATTCTTTCGTCACGTTTTTGAAAAGAATATTCAGGAAGATTTTTTTTATCGAAATTAATAACAGTAGAACGAATATCCTTACGAATGTCAATAGTTCGGAAAAACCTCAGCATGTTGCAAATTTGCATTCCTTTTCCTAATTCTCATTACAGATAATATTTTCCAATTATCCGATTACCTCAATTTACCTCATTTAGTTTTTTAAGCGGTAAAAAATTTGACGCTTCAGATTATTTTTCACATAACATTATGTAAAATTCTGTAGATGATTAAATAATAAAATTCAGTTATTTGGTTTGAAAATTTCAGCAAGAAGCGTGTAATGCTATTAAAAAAACACAGAGAATTTTCCTTCCTCAGCTTATTACAAATTTGCATTCCTTTTCACCAATTCTCATTACAGATAATATTTCCCAATTATCTGATTATCTCAGCTTACCTCATTTAGTTTTATTAGCGGTAAAAAATTTGACGCTTTAGATTATTTTTCACATATAACATTATGAAAAATCCTGTAGATAATTAAGAAATGAAACACAGAATAAAATTCAATTATTTTGCTTGAAAATTGCAGCAGAAAACGTTTAGTGCTATTAAAAAAACAGAGAAATTTCCTTCCCTAGCTTATTACAAATTGGCATTCATTTTACTAATTCTCATTACAAATAATGTTTCCTAATTACCTGACTATCTCCCCTTAATTCCCTTAATTTTTAAGAAGTACAAAATCTGACACTTTAGAATATCTTTCACGTATTATTATGCAAAATCTTTTGGATGATGATTATTTTATGCTTAGAATAAAATCCAGTTATTCGGCTTCAAAACTGCAGTAAGAAGCATGTAATGATAGTTAAAAAAAATAAATAATTTTTCTTCCCCCTTTCTGCTTAAACTATTAGGTAACGAATATTTTATTTGGATATGGATTAGCATTTCTCGAAGTTTAACAACAGCATATAGAGTTTAGGTTCGTTTGGAAACGAGCCGTGTTGTAGCTGGTCGTTTGGATAGTACCAAGTGATCTGTTTAAGACGTGGACAATTCAGCTAATAAGGCTTTACCACTTCTTCACTGTATTTTATTATAAGAAACAAAATATTGATATCAAAAGGCAAGAAAGGAAGACTCTGCATTCAAATCACAGTATCTTTCTTTAAGCATAGATCGATAATGTCAGCCATGACAGAGTCTTACATCAGAAAAGAGAAGTCTACATACTTCAGAACCTTTTTCCGATTTTTATAGAGATTTAGTAGACTGAATTCAGAGCAGATGACAGGGATGGAGTATGAATTCAGAGCAGATGACATGGATGGAGTCGTATCATAAAAGTAATATAATTCATGTTATGGAGAATACCAAGAATATAATTTTTACTTTTTTGTTCTTGTCTAACGCGGCCATTTTTTAACTTAAATGTAACATTCCAATTAAATGATAATCTTTAATTGAGTGAATAACGCTTTTATAATATAAATAGATGCTATCATTTTAAAATTTCCAAATTTTGTAACAGTAACAAGGTTTGTGAGAGTCGATATATATATTCACCTTTTCATGAAACCATACTACATAAAACCTGCATGCGAAACTTTTTACAAGTACATGCTTACAAGGAGCTTTTCTACAAAGCGTTTTAAAAATCATCTGCTAGATAAAACAGTGCCAAGGTTATATATATTCAAGGTTATATTATATATTATAATTCTAAGCTTCTGTCCAATTTAATGAAAGTCAACACATGGTCTTGTTAAAATAAGAAAATGAAATGTATTTTCGTTTAACTTGCTTTTATAATAAATGATCCAATTCATTGATCATTTTTTACTTTCTCGTATACGATGTATGAAGAAAGTATTGCAATCCTTCAAAAATATGACCTCTAGATGTACATATGTAGACGAAAAACACATTTTTAGCGTTATGTATATTTTCTATGAAAAGAATAATTGAATAGCGCTTGGAGCTAGATGAATGAAATTTTGTATATGGCCTTACGCAAAAGGTCTGTACACACAAAATTTATAGATTTCTATCAAAAAGCCATTCTAAGCAATAGAAATTCAGAAGAAGGCTTCGATCTGGCAATCCGAATATAAGTTAACACAATAACTACAAAACCGAAGAGAACTAGATGAACAAAATTTGTAATACATATTTAATATCCAAACTTTATATACTTATCAAATTTTGAGCCAAATCCATTAAAGAATTAACTTTCTATCGGTCTTTTTCCCCCCTATTTCTATCTTTCTTTCACACGCTTGTAAACTTGGTGGCTCAAACACGTAATATCAAATTTTGTATGTGATTTTGCGGTTACACTTTGAGATCTATGTCAATACGCATCTAAAAAATGAATTTGATTTTTGATACTATTAATCGCATGCCAGGGATTAATCGCCGAAGAAAATCGCCAAGGATTATACAATAGAGTTAGTAAAATGGATAAACTACAGTCAAAGATCAATGCTCTGTAATTGATTTTGGCCAATGCCATGCTAAGCATTCATTGAGTTATCCAGGATAAACAAAATTATACAGGCTGGAAGGGGATAATACCTGTATTAGAAAATATCCAAAAAAGTTTTTGGGGATCATTCTTATTGGTTTTCCTAAATTTCGCATACAATTTATATGGAAAGCATGAAAACTACTAAACTGTTACTTTGATAATATTGTGGTGAAAGTTTATAAGCCAGTTAACAGCTAAGCTGCGCGAGCAATTGCTATTGTATTGTATTCATGTTACTGGGCTGCGAACCACAAGGTCTGAGGTTCTATCCTCACTCGTAACAATTCGCCACATTGGTGACCTCGGAAGATGAAACTTTAATCTTCGTACAGCTGTTGTGGCGCCATCTACCAAAGTCGTCAGACTCACTTGACGCAGCAACGCAAAAAACCCGCAGCAACCCAAAGTCGTCAGACTCACTTGTCGCAGCAACAGTAACCACTCACACACTCGCCATAACCCGTGGCGCTTCTCAAATGCTCAAATGGCACATTAGAATCAACAGCCATGTCGTTCGACTCACTGGAGGGAGAGTCAGTGGTGAAAGCTTATAAGCCAGTTAACAGCTACGCTGAGCGAGCTATTGCTATTGTGGTCTTGTTACTGGGCTGCGAACCACAAGGTCCCAGTTTCTATCCTCGCTCATCGCAAATCCTCTACGATAAGTTACTTTTTAAAATATGATTCGTAAATAATTTGCTTGAAAAAAGCACCGATTTAACTTACCCAAAGTTTGTAAAGCTTGAAAAACAAAAAGGTATATACTTATAAAAAAATATCATAATTTTGTTAAATATATTTTAGCCATTTTTTTGTGCTACATTAGAAAAAACAAAAGAGCAATTTTTTTATCACTATAGAGTTGAATTTAATTTCAAAAATATGAAATTATGATATTATTATATTATATGATATTATGTGAAAGGAAAAAGAACTGAGGAATTATTAAAAATTTAATAGTTACTTCGAAGTTATAGACCTTTATAAAAGTAACACATTTTACCAGCTTCATAAAACATTATTGGTGAAATCTGTTACTTACTAGAAACTTTTGGAAGTACCTCCTCTAGCAGAATCACGATCCCAGAAGTTAATAAAGTTCATCCAAAGGGACTGCCAATCAACAGCGAAGGATTTTATGAGACATCTGGAATCAGACCGAAAGGGGAATATCACCTCCCTTTGTGTTCTCGGCCTTTTATCACACACGCACCGTTTTTATTGTCCAGTGCCAACTTCTACCGGAACTCCTTCCATACCTAAACAATTTTGTTTGCTTGAGGTGTGCTCAATTGTGCAAGAAAAGATACCTTGACAAATGTCTTTTCCTTTGCTTTTATTCAAAATGGACTTTCATTTATTTTTGTGAATACAAAATTTTGTAGCCCATTTTCTGTAATAATAATAATGCTAATACTCTAAATTGTTCTGTTAAATGTTTAAGGTGGTAAAATAAGGTTTATCGATATTTAAGCACTTTAATTTCAAGTTGATATATACAAAGTGGTATTTTGTGTGGATATGCAAAGGGAGGCAACAATTACAATAATGAATTATGACATATATTGAAGGATAAGAAGTAAAAAAGAAATTTTAAAAAACTCGCTACTTTTTATGTATTACAAGGAAAAAAGTTTTTTTAAGACAGTATGGAGAGAATGAAAAAAAAAAATAATAAGGATATTAAACCAAAATGAATACTATAAAAACTAAAATAAATAAATGTTCATTAAAAATTTGTAAAAGCAATTTTAAAAAATAAAAAACTTTCCTAATTATATAACTATTTTCTATGACATCTTATAATTATTAATTTTATATAATCTTATATAATTACATAATCTTTCTATGGGAAAACTATTCTTGAATAAACATTATTCATAATAATTTAATTAATTAATAATACCACTTAAATTATATGTTAATAATAATATTAAATTATAAATAATAAATAAAATTATTATGTTTAATAAAAACATTAAACATAATAATTTTCTATAAAATTATTATGCTTTCATTTAAATTATTTAGGTTCAAAATACAATTTATCTGCAAGGAATTATTGTCACAGAATACAAAAATCGAATAAAATGCTTTATTATGAATTTCTATTTTATATTCTTTCTTTTAAAAATCTCTAATGATTTATTGCTATTTTTGTTTTGTTTGAAAAATAAACCAAATCGTTTGCAATAGGAAACTAAATCGTTTGCAATAGGAAGCCAAATCGTTTGCAATAGGAAACCAAATCGTTTGCAATAGGAGACGTAGTTAAACTTGAAATCACTAGTTTAATCTCCAATGTCAGATTTAAAGTGTACTAGTTTCTCATATTAGATGGTTCTTTAGTTTGAACGGATTTCGAATCTTTAATCCTCAGGTCCCGAAGCAGAAATTTTATCTGTTTTCTAATAATCCAATAATCTTTTTACTGTTAATAATCCACAGGAAATAAAACCTAAGGTCAAATAAACATAATATGATTGCCTGTAAAATACAAAACAAATAACCAGAGGAAGCAATTCGAAATTAACAGCAACTATCGATAAACTATGTAGACGAGAAACATTTTACCCACGTATACTTCTTCCAGAAATTTGTTTCCAGTAGGAAAGTATGTAAATTTCATTCCAGAAATTGGTGGGGTGGGAATCTATTAAAAATGCTTGTTCACTGAAGGTAGGAATGATATCATCCATTTACTTTCAGGTTTGCGATTTATTGCATCTTAAAAGTCTGTATCAGCGATAGTTGATGTTAGAGATAAATCTCCTGCAGAAAAGTAATCCAGTTTCCACAGAATTGTCTACTTAACCAAGACTTCTGGAAAGAATATTGTTATAAATATATTCATTTTATTTAAATAATGCAGCCAGGTGAGTTGCTTGCTGAAGACAAGAATAAATTTTTGCATTAAGAATACATACATTTTATCCAGTTATGGTTCATTGTAATAGTCACTTAATGTTTTTTAGATTAAAATGAACAACAAAATAAACAACATCAAAAGGTTTAATTTCTATAAAACGCTTTTATCTTCTGAAACTGTGCATGAAAGATTCTGTGCGAAAAAATATGCAAAGTCACTCATAAAATCAGTGTCGAAATTAAATGAAAACATTTCAGTTTTAAATATTAAAGCAATATGTTTCTTTGTTATAGTCTCAATCTGTGTAACCCATTACTCTTTATATTTTTGATTCCAGAATTCATCGAACAGATTCAAAATCATATAGAGCTGTTTTGTTTTGTAACTAAATATGTAGAATTCATATGATTCCCCTTATTTTGAAATGTAAATTTGGCTTTTAAAAAAACTAAAAAAGGAAACAATGATACATAAATTTATCTAATAGATTCAATTTTATTTATCACTCATTAATAAAAATTAGGTAAGTGTTAATTCTAGATTAGAGTAACTGATGATAAACAATTGAAATTTCAAATGATAACATTAAATCTTTAAAGAATAAATTTTCCCAATACTTTCTCATTATTTTTTAGAATAAAGATTTATTTAAAGTCATACTGCTCATTAAAAAAAAACTATCATGTACGAATAAATATGGTTGAATTTGATGATAATTGGCTTGAGAATGTTTTCTATTATCAGTTCTTCATTTTCATTCTTCATAGAGGAATTCCTTGAGCACGGAAAAATCATCAATAGTGACGTGTGTAGACACTCACAGTCTACATGCTACATGATAACTCTCGTCCACACATTTCCAAGGTCAATCAAATTGGGTTGATCAAATTCAATAAGGAGTAGCTTGAGCACCCTCCCTATAGTCCGGACTTGCCACCCTGTGACATCCATCTGTTAGACTCGATGAAAAAAAAGCATCTCAAAGGGAAGAACTTCAACTCGGACTTCAAATTGAACCACCCAATAAAAGACTCGCGCCTGCAACGTGCGAATAAATACTAAAGATTATATCCACAATGTCGCTTTATACTCTTTTATGTGAATTCACCTTATACATACATCAAAATAACAGTAGATGGAAATAATAATAAAAAAAAAACTATAAGAGGGCGGAAGACTAACAATAAAATAAAAGAGGTGAAAGGACGTTTAATAGAGTAAAAGAAATCAGAGGACAAATTATAGTAAGAAAATTAAAAGGAGAATTGCAACGAATCTAGCAAACCTTTATCTAATTTCGAGGAGGAATCCACAATACAATCTGTGGTTCACGTTGTTGAGAATGAGAAACAAAACGAGCAAAATAATGAGGTTAGCAAACGAGAAACAAGAATAAAGTAATCCTGGAATGCAGCACTCGTATTTGCCGCAGACAATTAACTCAAAGGGAGGAGAAATGATCGCTAAGCAGAGTGGAATCGTGACACCCCCACTCGAATAAAAGAAATGACCTTCTTAAGGATTTGGTGAATGAAATTGAAGAAATAAGACTAATTTAAATTCGAGTAGTTGCTAGAAAGTAGCTTTTATAAATTCGTTTTTTTTTTGTGTGTATTATAATTTTTTTATTTACATTATATTCTGCTTTCTGATATTGAAATCATAATTTTTTTAAATTGACTGCCACAAAAAAGGAGACTAATATTTATTTTAATTATTTTTTAACCGTTTATGAAATTAATATCGATTAAAGTGTACAAATGCATACAAGGTATTTGAACATTTAGCAGACGAGGAATTGACTGAAAAATGGATTACGAAATTTCCTCTTTACAAAAATGAAATACGTCAAGTATTTTTTTAAAACGGAAACAAACCGATTAATTTATTAATTTAAATTATTCATTATGTAGTTAAATTAGTTTAAGAGATTACTGTATCATTTAAAATAATAAATGAAATAAGCTGCTTGCAAATAAAATCAGTAAAAAATTCACAAAGAAACTTTTGAATTTAAAACTACTCAAGTGATTTAAAGTGAACTGAAAACTAAATGAACTGAATCCAGATGAACTGAAAACTAAAAAATATTAAACTATTTATTGAATAAAAATTCTTTTAAATCTCACTTTGCACACATTCTATTTTTAAAAAAATATTAATAAAAAAACAATTTTTATAACTTGATTTCAACGGTTATACTATTTCTTGTGCTGTCATTTAATGTAAAGTTAAAATTAAATAAAATATTAAATTCAAACTTATAAATAAAGGTGTGATTAAATTTAAATATAGGAAAAAAAATATTAACTAACATGTAACATTATTTAATTTGAATACATTTTAATTACATTGCTTAAATTTTTTTATATTAACAATATTTAAAAGGGTTTAATAAATATTAAGTAAAATTAAATTATTTTGAACCTTTCAAACAATACATTAATGCCTATATTTCCAGTTTTTTGAATTATAGAAAAAAATAGCAAATGAATTAAAGAAGTATTAAGACTTTTATAAAAGGTTTCCATTTGGCAGAGATAAACATGTTGAGATGAAAAAATATATTCCTTGTAATATTAAAGCTTACGTTGCTTATCAACAACAGAATCACTTAAAAATTCGGTACATGTCCGATAAAAAAGCAATTCTACACTGAGCAAATTTTATAATAGTGAGAAAAAACAATACTGACCTTTATATAAAGCATTTGTATAAAATTGAGATAATTGTTTTGATTTAGAAACAAATACAAGGCGTTTATAAGGCTCTGGGAGTAAAACTATTTGGAGAAACTTGGTATCTGTTACATTTAGAGTATGATGAAGTGAATAACATAATAAATAATAATTTTTCGATAGGTGCTTGCGATGTAGATTATTATTATCATTTTTTTTTTACTATGTCAAAATGTCTACTGCTTCGATTTTAAAAACATTTTGCTCATAAAAATAATGAGTCTAAGAATGCATCCATGACATCATTAACTGGAGAACGTGATCTGTTAGTAAAATGTTTTTTTTTCCAAAAAAATAGCAACTATCATTGCAAAAATATCGTCGTCTTAAAGATTTGAAGGAAAACAAAAACCACCGATGTCTGTGAATAACATGAAGAAAATGATTCGTAAATCTGCAGAACATTTCGGGCTGCTCCCTGGAGCTAGACGACGGCGCGATGTGAATCAGGAAGTAGTGGATGATATTAGGGAAGTCAACCTTCTAACTCTCCGACCCGCATTAAGGCACACGGATTTAAACCATAAAACTGAATGACCGGACCACCGCAACAGCAATTGGCGGGAACTGTGGTTGAGTCCTAAGGGCCGTCACCGGCCACGGTACAACCATCCCCGAAGGAAGTACGTCCCGTCATCGATGGGAGGAGCCAGATCCCCCACCTATTAGTGTACCCTCCAGGGTGGCGAGATCCAACCACCATGCCGGAAGCATCTCATCCTCATTTCGAGGTGCCCCCCCCCGAGGGTCATGATATTAGGGAAGCGATTCATTCAGAGTTAGTTGATCAACGACATGTAAGCGTTAGAATAGTGTAGTGAGGACTTAATGAATACCATTGCCGGCTGTGCAAAAAGTCTTGTAATGCTTATGACACTGTTAGTATAAAATAAAAATTTGCAGCTCTTGCAAGTAGGAGATCTACAATAAAATATTGATTTTGTCAACTTCATTTTTCCAAAATCGATGACGACGAATTATGGATACGAAAGATTTTGTGGACTGATGAAGCATATTTCACATTATCAGTAGAAGTCAGCAACCAGAGTTGTAGGATATTGGGCTCTTAAAGCCGCATGCTGTTTGGGGGAAAAACCTTGCGTTCCACATTTGCTATAGTTTGATGTGGTATGACTGCTGACTTTATTATTAATCCCATTTTTTTTTTTTTTTCAAAAACCTTACCCCAACAGATTTTGCTTGTTGTACCCTAACACGCACTAGTTACAGTAAAACTCAATGAAATAATGTGATCCCCACTTTTCAAGAAAGAAACTGCCTAAATTCTACAATATTAATACAAAAGGGAACCTCGCCTTATATAGCTCAGTCTGTTAAACAACTTGCACATCAATCTTTTAGTTTTTAGTGAGGATCGTACAAGTAGCAGATATTTCTGAAATGCTTGCCACCCTGTTCATTTGATTTGAATTCTTGCGACTTCCGGCTGTGGGTATATTTAAAAGACTTCATCTATAAGGACAAACTTGACTCTGTTGCTCATTTTAAAAGCAGTATTACTAGACATATCTTAAATATTTACCAGGAAACATTAGGTATTGTTGTGGATCAATCTCTCTTGCGTCTGCAGAATTTTATTGGATTTGAAGGTTCCAATATAATCAATAACGATAAGAACAACAGAAAAAGAACAATATGCTATATTTTCTATGTATAAAATAATGTCAATAAAAAACGCCATCTATCAAAAAAAATTGAATTATTTTTTTTTATTGTGTAATTTATTTCCCTATGCTGTAAATATAACAAATACCAAATTCCTTCAGTATCTCAAAGTAGTTTTTCATCTAGAGTCTTTGAAATACTTGCATTTTAATTATAACATCCCGATAATTATAAAGCCTTAAAATTATTACCATGACTTACTCTATTATTCTTCAAATAAATGTATACTTTTATCATTAAATCGAAAGCCTCGATTATTAAACCATTTGTTTCTCGCACTAGCAATGTATAAAGTATTCCATAATCAAACAATAAATAATTCTTGAAAAGAAGCATATATGTAAATTCTGCATCTATTATCCGTTTTTCAAAGTCGTGTCGTTTGTGCTTATACATTTAATGTAAAACCATGTGCTCGATCATTCTTTAACTCTCTATATGTGTTCGATCATTAGCAATGCACTGTGATCTATCATTCCTCAGAGATTAATTATTGTGTGGATTCCGAACCAATTAATACATTAAAAAGATGGCAAAAATTATGATTAGAAAATACTGTTTATTTTTGGCGAGTTCTTGAACAATCTCACAGGAATTTGTCGACTAGTTCTTTTATTCTCTGTCCGACAAAAGCTCTGTTCGTAATTTTTTTTATAATGCTGGATATTTATAAATTTATGATATTTTATAATTTTTTTTCTTATAATTTAAGAATTTGTTGATTTAGATATATATTCAAATATTTAAATTACAAGAATAATAATTTCAGTGGAACAAAATAATTCATCTTAAATAAATTTTATAAATACAAGCAAAAACAAAGAATAAAATATTTTTTTTAAAAAAATCATCTTTTTATTTGTGTACTAAAAAGTAAATTCTAAAATTATTCATTTCACGCATTTAGCCTTTTTTTTTACTATTCATTATTTTTAATATTTTGGATATTCAGATAATACTATTATTTATTTACAACCCACTATATTAGTTTTAATAAAAGTAATAATTACGTTCGAAAGTCAAATTTCGTTAAAAATAACAAAATAATATTTTTTTCAATATCCTGAAGTTTATGACAGATTATTTTATAAAATCAGTTTAAACTTTATTTAGAATTTTATTCTTTCTGAACTTGCATCGATTTTTTTTTATTCGAGTATGAATAAAAGTAATCAGGACACTTTTCTTTAAACTACACTTTTATTAGAACACTAATAAAAGTGTAGAACAAAGTTAAATTTTATTAGAACAAAGTTAAATTTAATAGAACACTAAAATGTAAAATTGTTTTAATTTTAATTATTTTATGTTTTTCTTTATTATTTTATAAATAATTATCATATATACATTATAGAATCAACTGTATACATTTATGCATCACCATGAGGGATTTATTATTATTTGCAATTTCAATAATTTAATTTATTATCTACTCATTAATCTCAATGACCGGAATGAATTTTTCAAAAATAGTTATTTTTGAATATTTGAATAAATTAATTAAAAAATATATATGAAAATATGCTAGTTAAATGAGTGCATGTTTTCTAAAAATTGGAAAAATACCTTTTTTTTGGTTGAAACGAAGTTTAAGGTAAAAATCTTGTAGTTTAGAAATTCATCAAAATTTTGCAGATAGATTAAAAAAATATGCTATCTAATTATTGAACTAAAAAAATAAGCTGTATTTCTATGCATTGTTTATATATTGTTTATCTGATAAATAATATGAAGTTTTCAATTTTTTTTTATCTTGTGAAGAACTAAAACAATTATAAAATATTTCTAAATGAATGGATATCTTATTCTCTATTTTAGGAACTGAAAAATGTATTGTTGAATTATCATACCAAATTTGAACAAAAATATATATTAGATTTAAATTTATGAGGTTTTTAGTAAGACAATTCTATCATATTTCTATATTTGAGAAAATAGCATCTAAAAAATAGTATTAAAACTTATGTAAATGCAAAGATAAAAATCAGCGCAATTTCCCAGGAAATAGAAACGAAATTCTAGTGGTTGTATAAGGATACCTGTTCAAGCAATAAAATATTAAATAAAAAAAATCATAATTTCATTTTCCAATATAATCACCTATGTTTTAAAATATTAAAAAATCATATCCTTATCAAGAATACCCAGGTGCATAAAATTTCATCTGAATATCAAATTTCATTTAGCTGCATGAGAGCTATTGCAAAAGCAATTAAATATTTTTATTTTTTAAACGAGGGACAAGCCAATTTAAATAAAATATCTTAAAAAGTGGATATTTGCAAATTCGAAGGGGCTTTAAAACTTTCTGAGGAAAAAAATCATCCTTGAAGTTTTCCAATATTTCTTAGTTACCCTTTTCTATTAAGAGAGCTATTTAATTTTAAAAACTCGGACAAGTTTAATCTCTTCTTCAAAATATATTTCCTTCTATCATTTATTACCTAGTTTGTCACATTCTGTGCTATGGGCACTCGAATCTTTAGAACATTAGCTGCTAAGCCTCTTTTCTGGCACACATATTCCAAAAGTTTATCTCTTGAGCCCTTATTTGAATGTTTGACAAGTAAACGCCTTTCAGAGTTTGAAGCCAATGAAGATAAGGATGCCACGCATTGTCATCGCCTCTTTGAGAAAATACTTAAAGAGAACACTTGAAGGAGGCTTGAGCCTTGAATGTCGGCTGGATTTAGCCTGACACCCTTCGACATATCTTGGGAATCACCCTGCTTTTAGAGTATCTTCTACTTTTAAGTTTTCAAGAAAAACTTGAAATTGATTTAGTACACTACTTTCATTTAGACTTCCGGTGACATATCCTGGTTTTGAATATTCTATTTTCTATCCAAAATCTATGTGGCAATATGTTGTATAATTTTTTTTCTAAAAAGACTCGTATCTTATTTCTGTTTGACGTAATGTATGAAAATGTAATAATGATTCTTATATTTTTATTAAAATTAAAACTGCTCGAAGAATAAAATGCATTCATAAATTGTTTTCTATTATTGGAAATGGAATTCAAAGTTCTATAAGGTAGCCTACTATGAATTTTTGAAAATAATTTTATTAATTTTCTGGTCAACAAAATGACCAGGCAAGTAAATAAATTTCATGCGCACTATCTCCTTTTAATCTTTTATCCAGGTGTTTAGACCGATGATGTCCAGTTTGATTTTCATTTGCGGTCTTCAAATAAGAGGGGGGAGTATTTCAACCAAATTCTTAATAAATCTTCCAAAAAAACTTTTTAAAAAATTGAAATAAATTAAAATTTTTATTGTAAATTTGAAGTGAAAAGCAAATCATTATTCACTCCAAAAAACATTCGATTTTCGGGCTTTGAACTGAGCTGAAGAAAAAATCTAAATATGAATATACAATAAAACATTTTCTAATCTCAATGAATGTAATAAATATGCAACTTAATAAGAGTAATTAGTACAGTCAAAGTTATGTACAGTCAGTCTTATCAAGAATCTTTCTTTCTTATCAATCTTTCTTCTTTTCAAGAAAATTAAAATTCTCTGTCCTTTTAAAATACCTTTAAATCAAGCACAGTGTAAAAAATACTGAAATAACTGTGCTCTTTTTTTCTTTTTCTTATGAATATTTTTTGCAAACGTCGCGCTAAAAAGTCAGCAGTAAAATTTCTTTTAACTTTTAAGAAAGAGTAAAGATATTTTTGTTTTCGTTGAAGATTATTCTCATCTTACAATCTCTTATTGTGTAGAAGAAGAATGAAGAAAAACAAAGCGAAATCGTTAGATGAATATTAAAGAATACCGGCTTGTGCCCTTATGTGTATTTATCCTTGTATGTATGCATATATATATATATATATATATATATGTCTGATCACTTAAAATTTGTGTGAAACTAAAAATTCGATGTGAAAAATGTTATTGATCTTTCAATCACTTGCTAAAAATCAAAACAATTAAATTTTTAGAAATATTTAATTTTTTGTAGTAATATTGTATGAATTTCGAATTTTGAAGGAAGATTAAAATAAATTCCCATAATGCACCTGAAAAAATTTTTACAAATATAGTTCGATAAAAAAAAAGCAAGCAAGTTAATTTCTTCATTTTTTAACAATTGTTCTAGTTATATTTTATGATTTTTTGGGGCCATTTGACATTAACAGATAATATAAGAAATCATACATCACATGCCTGTAATTAATCTGTTAAATAATGAAGTAGTAGTTAATAAGAAACCTTATTTTTGACACTAAAACTGCTATCTCTAGGGTGTCTCAAAGCCAAGACTAAGCACTTTTAAAGGGCTTAAATGAACTTAAACTACTGGGAATCACACAGGAATATTGCTGGACCGGAAATACTTGCCAGATACGGAAGATGGCGTTGTGCATGCGCCTTATTCCCTAGCTCTCCGAAAGAGACTCTACACATCAGTGTTCTAAAGCAAGTTTTAGTGATGATAACTAATGACTTCTCAACTGTCCACTTGAACAAAGCCTAATGATAAGTGACAAGATAGCGATGAAGTAACAGTTAACCTCAGTGGGTCAAAATTTTAGATCCAATGCGCATAGTTCATTCGCAGAAACACCCTTTCCTTCTTCACCCTTTCATAAAAACAGCATCAAAACTTCATTATTTTTAAAATTATTATTGAATTCATTCTTTTTTGTTATTAAAAGAAAAATTTCATTTTTTTTGTATTACATTTACTTCTTGTTACCCTTTCTTCTTTTTGTTGTTCGGGAAAATATATATGGAGAAAATCTCTTGTGGAGTTAATAGTTTATGGTGTATTTTGATTCAATTTCAAAGATGCATTTCACAACTTTTACATATACTGGCGTGAATACTGAAATTACTGCTACGCCAATGGTTTATAATCGTCTCTTGTTTATTATGTGCAGCTCTGTTTAATTTATGATAATTAAGTTTTGCCAATACGTCCTGAAAGGAAGATTCTCTTATGAAACGCTCTAGCATCCTGCATATACAGAACTCCATCTATCGTGTATGGCAAGCATTTCTGACCTGGCATAAATATGTGATTCTGAGTCGTCTAAATATACACAATACCACCTAGAAATTTCATACTTTGTTGTTGAGATATTTTGTGTAGCAGCAATTATTAAAAGCAATGAATAATAATAATTAATGCATTCATACAAAATAAATTAATTATAAAATAACTATATATTAATAATGATAAATATATTTCATATTACAATAATAAAAATAATCACTATATGTAATTGCATATCTTCTATGAGGCAAATATATTTAACGGGAAAGAAACAGAGATGTAGATACTGATTAAAATTATGTTATGTCCAGTACATTCTTTCCAGAAGTGAATTCTTTAATATACAATTCAGAATATTGTTTAAAAGCAAAAATATTTTATTCATTGAAAATTTGGATAAAGATAATATTTTAGCATAAAATTAGGACCATGAAAGTCTAGACAATTTAAACCAGCAGATGGAAGCTCCAGATAATAGTAAACGAGTTTTTTCATATCTGAAATTAAAAATAACAGATTATAATAAATCAAAGGGAGTGGTCTCTTGAAAGCTTTCTCGCATACACTTTCATAACTCACATAATTCATAACATACTTTCATCTTCATTTTGTGTATAATTAAATGTATGCTATTGGCGGGAACCATAGTTACGAAGGGTCCAATTAGCTAGCGTTCTTAAGCGATAATTTTTTGGGATAATCAACCCTTAACTGGGGAGGTGCAATTTTAGGATTTAACTTTGGAGGTGCGGTCTACGAGACCGCATTTCATTTATACTCAAATTAAATTTTCTAATGAATATATTAGTATAAAAAATTGCAAATATATTTTGCATATATTTTCTTGATATCTAGATATGTTTTAGAAATTTTTCAAAATATATTATCATTGAAAAAATAAATGCATTGGAACATACATTTTCTTCTCAAATTGCATGTTACAATGAATAATACTCTTGAAAAAACATATTACCTTTTACTTTTTAAATCGCATTTATTTTTACAGTATATGAAGGTATATACAAGACAATATAATGTAAAATTCAACAATTATATGAAAAATAAATAAAAAATGGCAATGGGCAAAATTGGCCCCTTTTTATCGACTTGTGTGACTATCATAGAATGGTTTTCTAGGACATTTTAAACATACAGGTTAAGAACTAGTATAAAAATCAACCAATAAATTATGTATATATATATCTTGGTATTTGAATAAATTTTATAAATTTTTCAAAATACATTATCTACAAATACATACATAGAAAAATTAATTATGTTTGAACATATATATCAGAATCAGTTGAATGCGAACTTTCTCGAAAAATTCTTCTGTACAATTATCCTTATCACTAAAATCACTTTCTACTTCATTTAAAAGTGTCTAGAGCACTGCTTCATAATAGGATCAGTAAATTGGATGATATTTCGGGGCCCAAGTTTTAGCCCCATCTGCTAAGCCTGGTTTATGACTGGGACACTAACAGGGAGATGCGGTCTTAGAGACCGCGCTCAAAGAAATAACTGAATTATTTTAAAAAGCATTCGCTGAAATCGGTTGAAAAAGTGCACATGTATTGAAGGTCACAAAACAGTAAGCTACAGAGTCAATCCATTCAATTGAGCTAAAAATAGAATAGGGGTGACCGAAAATCTATTACTAGCAGTCTCATAGACCGCACTTCTCCAGTTAAGGGTTATAAGGGTTAATTCGAATGCGGTTACTGCATAAGCAAAAAAAAAAAAAAAAAAAAAAAAAAAAAGAATCTATAATTGTAATCTCAAAATTATATACCAAATTTCAAATATTTAAGACGTTACCGTTTTTCAGTTATTTTGTTTACTTGCTTATGAATGTACGGACCGACAGACAATCAGCTCCGTAAAGGATTCAGTTTCAAATTTACATGTCTATACTTAGTACGCCAAATAAGTGTTCAACTTTTATCCATCCAGCACTTTTTATTTTTTTTAATAATCGAATTAAGTATTATTCAGGGAGTCAGGTTTCTTCAATAGACTTTATTCCAAATTTAATATTAATCTACAAATTTAGTGTTAAATCCACCTACCAAATTTCAGATACTTTGCTCAAACTATTTTTGAGCGGTCGCGTTCAAAGCAGACATAATTCCAGAAAATCGCTTTTAAGTCTCACGAAATACAAAATGTGAAGTTTCGTGGAAATCTCGAGTTAGAATTTTTCGAAGATGACAATATTTTCTCTTTCCCTGCGTCGCACACGAAAAAATAAAAACTGTTTAAAATATAACAGTTTAAATTTTGTACACTCTAACAAATGTACATTTTTGTAATAAAAATTAGTAATATTTTAAAAATAATCACCATAGTTTTTTTTAATAACGAAAAAAAAATTAACTCATTGACGATTATAGCAGTTACCGAAATACTCATTTAGAATAATTGAGAATTTCAAAACTGTATCAAAATGTGTTTACATTCAGATGATTAGATATCGAACGTTGAAAAGGAGGAAAGTTTCCAGATTTTTCTTGATGCCAAATAAAAGTCATACAACTATTTTATTTCTGATATTATATTATTCAAACTGCATTAAAAGTATTTCTAATAATAGAATGAAAAGAATTTTTTTAAATATAATTTTATTAATATAAAAAAACATTAGACTATTTTTATTTTAATTATTTTTTGCTATTTGTTGTTTTATTTGCAATTCTTTTACTTAATATTATAGAATCTGGATAGCAAAATTCTTCTTAAAATTGTGGTTTAAATTGTAACGATTGATAAAAATTAACTAATTAATAATTAAGTTTCGAGAGTATTAGAGCATCGTATTGTCATCTAGAACCCATAAATAAACAATTTTTTGAAACTAAAGAATAATTGAAATTGCATGAAAAATTGGCAATAAAATTCTGTTTAACAAGCATGAAATACGTCCGATTAAATGAAAGTGAATAAACCGATATTGTTTGCCTCATTGAACAAATAAAAACTTTCTTCTTGGGCAAAAAGTTTGATTTGTTTCAATCTATACTTATATATAAAGCTCAATGTGTGTGTGTGTGTGTGTGTGTTTGTGTGTTGGCGCTCTACAGAAAAGACCATATGACCTACAGCTACCAAATTTGGTACATGTATACCTTGGAGGCCGGAAACCTGTGCACCTGGGGTCCCTTTTTTCGAATTTTTAATTAGAATTTTAATTACTAACTAAAAACTAACTTTTCCGCCAAAAATATTTTTCATTTTCCCCACCGCCAAATAAGTAAGGGTTCAGTTTTTTCCCCAACAGTAATGAGGATAGGCTTAAGATTTTTCGGCTGATTATTTCAAAAGATTCTGTTTATTTTTCTTAATGTTTGATGCATTTAAAATTAAACATTGTTAATTAATCGATCTTTCATATTCATTCTGAAGTACTTTTGAATTAAAATAAAACATAATAAAGGAAATTAAAATTTTCTAATCTGCATAGCGTTACCCCAATTGGCGTAAAAAAACTCACATTACCGTAACGAGTTGAAAATTCAGGCATTGTGTTCTGATTGTTGACATGACAACCATCATCAACGGATGATTTAAATTATTTTTAGATTAGTTGCATGCTTTTGTAATTAAAATGTATTTATGTTAGTTATATATTTTTTGTATATGCTTATAGTTTTAAGTCCATCGTTTTTTAAGTATTTTTTTTAAACCTGTTTTCGACCGATTATTTTAAACGATTCGTTTTATTTTCTTAGTGTTTGATGCATTTAAAATCAAACATTGTTAATTAATCGATCTGGTCATGATGAATCTGAGAAACTTTTGTTGACAAATTCTTGAAATATTACATAAATTAAGAAAGATATTCTTCAGTGCCCATAAAGTTTAAACACTCAGTGACTGTTTTCAGTAATCATATTCCAAAAAAAAAAATACTTTGTTTCAGTAAAAAAATATTATTATATTAATTGCAGATTAATCCTTTCCACTTTAATTTAAAGTATAAATTCTACGGGAGCTACATATTATGTTATGACTGAAGGCGTTTATTATATTATGAGTGAATTATATGACTATGAAAATTTGAAGTTTTAAAATATTTTGATGAAGAAGCTATTAAAGTAGGAATTGTGTAAAATATTTAATTATTAAAATTTTAACGAATATTAAGATTGGCGAACCAGCTGGTCGCTAAAGGTGGCTAATAATAAATAAAAGAGTATGCGATAATGTAGCTGTACCCTGTTTGGTTAACATTACGCTACAGAAATAAAAAAAAATAATGATGAGACTTCTAATTTTAAAAATTCTTTGCGATTGCCAATGAATAGAAAATAAAATATAAACAATCGTTTGAATTGTGAAGATAAAAAGAGAAATGAAACTGTTGAAAACTAAACAACACTCTGTTGATTAGTGTTTAGAGGAATATTGTACCATTCTTCCTGGAGATATTATGAAAGTTATTGGAGAGATGCCAATGGGATATATCGATTCCATATTGAAAACTCTAAAATAGACTTTACGATTCAATTATATTGATGTTATACTATGCAAGTCAATGCAGATGTTTAACTTCGTTCTCGTCTTCAGCAAACCATGACTGGACAAGTCTGCATGGATAGGTGAATTATTATCCTGGGAAATTCCATCACTTAAAGAAAACAAATTTTGCATCATAGATGAAAACCTGGTCAGCTAAAATGTCTCTATACTTCTGCCCAGTATCCTTTCTTTCAGGGTCACGATTGTTCCAGCAGAAAACCGCGACATGGCTGCCCATATCAGGACAGATCCATCTCCATGTTTGATAGTTGGAAGGAGACAATCATGATCATATGCTTTTGCAGGTGTCCTCCAAACGTACACGCGTCCTGTTGTAGGGAAAAGTGTAAAACACGATTTGTCAGACCATGTTACTTTCTTCCACTTATCAATCGACTAGGTTCTGAGAGTTTGAAATCACTGTAAACAACGTTTATCATTAACATTTGTGACAATTGGCTTGGGAATCGCTGCTCTGCCATAAACGTTCTGTTTATGAAGGTGCTTTCAAATTTTAATCACTGACACTGGAGAATCCAGATGGGTATCGAGCTCTGCTGTCAATTTTGCTGCAATTGTTTGCTTGTTAGACATTAAAATCACTTCAATACCCGTCGGTCTCCTTCACTGAGCTTCTCTGGATATCGAGCTCTGCGGTCAATTTTGCTGCAATTGTTTGCTTGTTAGACATTAAAATCACTTCAATACCCGTCGGTCTCCTTCACGGAGCTTCTCTGGGTATCGAGCTCTGCAGTCAATTTTGCTGAAATTGTTTGCTTGTTAGACATTAAAATCACTTCAATACCCGTCGATCTCCTTCACTGAGCTTCTCTTTCCGGAAAACCCTTTTGCTTTGCCTAGATTGTCTTGCCACGCTGTGTGTATGCTACCATGACTTTAGACACTGTGCCTAAAGAAATGCCTAAAAATTGGGATGTTTCGGGCACATTTGCTCCAGCTAGACGGGTTCACACAATTTGGCCTCCTTGAAAATACGAGAGGTCCGATAATCTACGCTTGTGAAAAAAAAATCAAAGTATTACAGATCATCAATGATGCTAATACATACTACCAGAATATATACATTGCTATTTATAATAATAAAAAAAACTGGTGGCTGTTATTATATTTTAATGCTTACGAAGCGCATTCAAAAATGTCACTTTTATTCAGAGGTGTTTCCATTATTTTGATAACTACCTATAATTTGAAAATATAAAACAGAAACAAAACTTTTTGGACCCTTTTTATTTTTGAATATATATTTCAGAAAAGAGTGTATAAAAGTAGAATTTCAAATGTTTTAAATCTAAGTTCGTTAACTTTTTCAACTCTATGATAAAATATTTTTAATTTAGTTTTCAACAAAATGTTAAATATTATTTTTTCATTAAGAATTTAATCTAATTTTTTAAATGCTTTTTTCTTATTTTTTCGCACCCATTTTTATTTCAACATATTTTCTATGTGTTCATCACACAATTTAATTTTTTTTTTTACACAATATTGAAACAGTTAAGGTAATGAAGCAAAATTAAGCATTAGTTTCCAGAATTAATCTACAAAACTTTTACACATTTTAGATACTGTTTTTACATAGTAAGCGGTGAATAAAAGATATAAAAATTCTCATTATATTGTTTTATATTTTATTAAAAAATATAAAAATTTCACTTATTGCTGATGTTTTTTTCCCCAATATCTTTCACAGTACCAGTTCTTTTTAGAAGAATGCAAC
This sequence comes from Argiope bruennichi, assembly GCF_947563725.1. Classification (NCBI taxonomy): domain Eukaryota; kingdom Metazoa; phylum Arthropoda; class Arachnida; order Araneae; family Araneidae; genus Argiope; species Argiope bruennichi. The sequence continues at coordinate 116,781,210 of NC_079156.1, forward strand.
AGATAATTACTAAAATCAATCCGAGGAATGAATTTTCCAGTTTCTATGCAAATTACATCTAAATATAATATTATTAGCATAATAAAACCTTTTACAAAGATTAAAAGTGAAAATTGAAACATTAAATGCTTTTAAATGATATGAAATCAAATAGTTGCGAATGTGCCAACACAAGAATTTGCTAGCATGTGCAAATTATTTGTTAGCAATGAAGGCTAGCGATTTACAATTATGAAGATAATCATTGTAGCCCGAGAAACTGCTGGTAGCACAGTTAGCCACTCATTTGCACATGTTAGCAGAATCTTGTGTTCGCACAATCTCAACACATCTGGCGCAGTGTCATCCCATTCTGTGCATTAGCATTATAACAGGTACTAGCATATTATACAATATGTTGTATCTTAATCATGGAAGTGTGATTCTGATTATAATTATATTTTCACCCATCTATTCCTTTTATACAAAACTTGGAAATATCCAGATGTTTCGGTAAAATATGGTTGAATTATATTAAGAATTTTAAGATCAAGTGAAAGTATAATAGTTCTATAGAGATTAGAAATTTCGAAATTATATTAGTATTTGTGTACAAAAGACAGCATTTTCTGAAATAAAAACACAGTTTTAAATGAATACAGTTATTCTCATTTTTTAAATTAATATTTCTTATTTATTCCATAATTACCTAATATAATCAGTGTTGATTGAAAAGAAACTTTTATGTTTTATCCATAATAAAAATTAACGATAGTTAAAAGTTACAAAATTCGTTAAAACTTTATATTTCAGTAGTTAAAAGTGAAAGTTTAAGTACTCATCAGAAACGAAAATATTTTTAAAAAAAATCTATTTAACATAGCATTCGGCAAAATTTAATATAAGAATCCGTAAACAAACGATTTTCAAATAACTTATTTTCTATGCAAAATATTACAATACAAAAAGAAAATATTTTTATCGTCTGGAACTTGATTTTTAATTAAAATGATAATTTTATCGCCAGACGATGTCTAAGCATATCGTAAATTCTTGAAAAATGAAAGATTGTGGCAAAAAAGTTTTAAACTGCAAAGAGCTAATTTTTGTCAGAAATTATTAATAATTTAAAAATAATCATGTGAAAGTTAACTAAGCAATGTGTTCGGAAACTTTAATATGTGTTTACAACATGGAATATGAAGGTAATTATTTTCAATAATGAATTTCAATTTCCACAACGTAAGTACTTATTTTATTTACTTATTATAATTACTTATTTTCATAAGTAAGTAGTCAAAATTTGAATTAGTTTTTAATAAACAAGAAAACTTTAAAATTAAGGAAATACTTTTGAGATTAATATAGTAAAAAGCTTATTTTTTTAAAATGGGCTTTTCCCCTAGATTTTGGCTACCAACTCCTTTATTAAAAGAATTTTGGGTTTCGTCATATTATTTATAATCAAATTATTTTTACATAAAAAATAGATTTTTAAAGTATTTAATTTGTTATCTAGAAAATTTCAAATTCGTTTTTAGAGTTCATAATTAATTAAAAAATTAAAAAGAAACAATAACAGAATTTTAGATTTCTTTTGGCAGCCAAAAAAAAAAAAAAAAAAAATCTATTCTTTGTACAAATGTACAAATTTTCAAAACTTTAAATATCAATATTCACATGCTTCAAAAGATTTAAATAACAATAATATATTATTGTTAATGTTCTAGAATTTTTCTCTTTTTATAAATAAATCCAATTTTTAAAAAAGAAATGTATCTAATTTATGGAAACGTAACGTTTAATCAATTCTGCATATTCCCATTTAAAGGCAATAAGTATAGTAAAAATTTATTAAATTAAGTTTTGCTTTATCTATAAAGGAATTACCAGTTAAAATATTTAAACCATAATTGACATATAATCTTAATTAGACGTTAAATAATATTTTATTTTTGATGAATATAGAAGAATATAAATTGATTCACATAGTTCCATTCTGCTAATATTTTTCTGATTGAAAAGATTTTATTAAGCATTTAAAGAATTACTGGAGTAACTTCTTGATAAATCTGAGTCTGTTGAAAGACAACATTAATTTCCTTATCAGTGTTAGAACGGAAAACAGTTTTGTTCAAGAACCATTCATCATTGAGTTAATGTCTCATACAAATTTTGAAAGGTCATTTCTTGTCTCCACCATTAAGTAGAATTAATTGCCAGTTCATCAAATAAATTTTCATTGAGTATGATGAAAAATTATCTTCGACAATCGATTTACCTTACGATCTCTAGCACAAAACAGTTTGTGAATTCTCCGTTGAATATGTTCGTCTTTCGCGAAGATGACAGTTTTATTTGCAGCGGAAGTGCTCTAATTTTGAGCTTAATTCTCCGAGTTAAACATCTTTTTAATACAAATTATTGTAATGTTAGTGGGATGATTATGTTTTCTAATTTTCTGCATCGCAGAGAGTTCAGTATTTTTATTATCAGGAGAAAATCATATTGTCATAATCCTGTCAATAGATGGCGCAGATGACACATAATTTTAATTTGCGAACACCGTTAAAAGCAGACGATATTTAATTATAAAATTTCTTCAGAAGTGGATAATATCTAATTTTGATTTATGAATATCGAGAAAAGTAAATAACATTTAAATGTAGTTCCTTGAATATCGATAGAAACAAAGATTTATTTTAGTTCACATTGAAAGAAGAAGGAAAAAAAAAAAAAGAAAGACACAATAAGGTATTTTGTTTCTCTTTTTTGTAAGTATTCTTTGTTTTGAATTTTGTTTTTTTGTTTAATTTAAAAAATTATATGTTAGTTTTAATGAGTTTTTTAGTCAAAGCTGGATATAAATATAATATGTTTTCATCTGTCTTTGTAATGGCTAAATAAAATATATTTTAAAGGATAAATATTGCAATGCTTTGAAATTGCTTAATTATTTTCACTTTTACATGTTTTTCTATGAAAGTTAAAGCTTTTTTTTGCTTTCCTTCTTTATGGAAACACATTTCTCTGGTTACTGAATTACAGAAAATGAACTTTTAAATAATTCTTATTTGCTAAGAAAATGCTGAAAAACCCATTTGGGACCGAATTTATTCATTAGGGTTGAAGAAATCAACAAATATGGACAAAATGAAAGCTGAAATTTTTGCAAAAATGTACATTAATCAAAAATAAACACCTTATTGTAGTGTTCGATGTTTCTTAAAGTATAAGTTATAATAGCATAACAATTTGAACACAAAACTAAAGACATTGAATTTGAATTGATTTTAGATTTTCCATTCAGTTTTAGCTCGATTTTCAAAAAAACACGAAAGACTTTTTGGTAAAAAAATTGTAATAATTAACTGTGAAGATATATATATGAAGATGTATATATGAAACCTGAGGTGGCATCCTCTCTCTTAATTTTCACACCACACCTGTCTGAGCAGAAATTTAACTAAGAAAATACTTCCGAGATGAAAAAGAATAACAAATCATTTTTAAATAAATTAAACGACGGAGATTTCACATTTTGAAATTTCATAAAAATTTTCTTATTTTATTTTATTTTTCTTGTTTATACTGTTTGAAGAAATTAAATTTGATTTATTAGAAGAATACAATCTAAATAAAAAAAAATTATGAATAGAAGTAGTTATTTCTTTATTTTGTAAAACTGAATACAAATTTCAAAAAAAATTACAATTGTTTCATTTAATTACAATTGAATTTGAAATACAAGAAATAAAAATATTATAGATAAAAAAATAAATACTTGAGTTATTGGAAGAATAAATTTTAATAAGAAATAATTTTTATGAATAGAAAGCAATTATTATAACGATGTTTAGACTACTTAGCTCTACGTTTTTACTTTCCCGATTTTCCATTCTTGCTTCAAATGTTTCGTATTTAAGAATATTGTAAATTTATTTGAAGTCAATAGCTCTTAGTCCTTTTAATTTGTATACGGTATTATTCCAAACATTGTTTCATTATTATAAATATTTCTTTCATTCATTTCCACAATCTGATGAGTAGAATTGCATGCTACTAATTAAATGTCATTTCACTAATGTTTTCGTAATTTAAAATTTTATCATTATAGTATTAGCAAATAAATCCTTAAATATTTAACATTTGGTGAGAACATGAAATAATTAAAATATTGTTTAATTTATGTAAGAATTATCTTTGTAAAATTTTATTATAAAAATTTTTCCCCTGAAAGTTAATGAATCTTCTATTCGATTAACAGTCATTTCCGACCAAAAATAAAATTACCTTCTATTAATAAACACTTGTAATTTCCTTGTCTTAAAATATCTTTAATGTATTCGCATCTCACCAATCAGAGACTTTAAAAAATGTTTTACACCACGTATCATATTCCCATAAGAATTAAGTTGTAGATTAATGTCCTTAGATGGAATACACTAAGAGAAGAGAAATTAAATAACAAATTAAATCAATATTTGATTTAATTGAAATGCTTTAATATTTATATAAGAAAGTCAAAAATAACTTTTTATATTTTGAAAAATCAATAAAATTAGAATTAATAAGCTACACCTAATTGGCTCGATTAATCAGTTAAAGTAGAATTAATAAATTGAACTTAATTTACTCGGTTAATCAGTTCAATTAGAATTAATCAGTTAAACTTAATAAATTCGGTTAATCATTTAATATGACACAATAAACCTGTTTCTTTAAGCCAGTTTCATCGACACCAATTTTATGAATATCTGTTAATAAATCAAGTTTCAGAGGTGTTCCGAATTTTTTTGTTAATGAAAATTTAAAAAAAAAAACGGCTTAAATGACAGGAAAATTATATTTTAAGTTGTTAATAAAAGCATTTCTAAAACATTTACGATTTTACGGTGCATTCAATTCACAAATGATTCCTTAAGAAAACTTTTGAATGCTTGGATTAATTTGTAAAATTTGACTGAAATAGAGATTATCAATGTTTCATAAATGACTTTTTTCTTTTTTTCTTTTTTTCAGAATAAGATAATTCTTTTGTTGTCGTTATTTAAAATGTTACAATGTTAAAAATATCTTATTAAATATTATTAACCGGATACGGGGACTGAATAAAAGTCAGAATGTGTAACTTTTTGAGAAATATATCTATTGATTCAAACAATATAAAATAAAATTCTTCCCTTCATTTAAAGCATTTTTATGTATGTATGTCTCTAACGATTTCGAAATTATACCATCCCAACCGACTGAGAAAATAAATTATACATAAAACTACATTTAAAGTCCCAAATAATTTACCAAATTTGATACATTTAAGTCATTCTGTTTTTGAATTATCGGGTTTACATGTTTCTGAAAGTACAAACCGACATACTGCCAACCCCATGTCTGGTCGGAGTTAATTAAAGATGTTAAATCTGTCTACCGAATTTTATCTATTTAGTTCTCTTCATTATTTTTGGTTATCGCTCTTATTAATATTTGATTAGCCGGACAGACTAACTTCCAATGAATGGAATTCGCTCAAAATTTGATAAAACTCTATAAATTTAGGTTTAAACCTATGTATCAAATTTCCTCTGTCTAGCTCAAAACGTTTTTTAGTTATCTTTGTCACAGTCAGACAGATGAACATTTTTCAAAAATAGTGTTTTTCGAACTCCGAACTTCGCCAAAATTCCAAGTCCGAATTTTTTAATGATTACTATACTTTCTTATACTTCGTATACTAGAAAGTAAAATTTAATGATACTACTGTTTTAAAATGCGCGGTCATAAAACTAAAATTAAATTTCTGCAATTTTGTCAATATGTTCAATGCTTGATTGGCTGAATGACCAATCATAACTTGCACACCTGTAGAAATTTCTCTTAAGAATCGCTTTGATGAAAATAAATATAAAAAGTTATTTAAGATTTTGGTGATGATAGCAAAACCATTGGGAGTTATTTTCCCAAAACTTTCTCGCGTACTTTCTAGTAAATTTGTCATGCCAGAGAACGTCTTTAAGGACATTGGCTTACAATAGTTACGAAATGTTATTTTGGCAGGAATTAGCATTTTTACTGAATCTTTCATGTTGATAATTAATGAGTCATTTGGCGATTAATCTCTGCCATGTTAATAATAACTAAAAATAGAATATAATTTGTGTATTAGACATGTTTCTCAGATAGATGCCTACTCTATGGATATTAAATCTGTGAGCTGAATGTCATCTATCTAGCATTCACAGTTTTGAAGTTATCGAGTTCATTTATATTCGAACAGGCGAACTTCCTCTGAGCAGATTCTATTCAAAATTTGATAATTATATGCAAATTAAAGGTAAACACCGTATACCAAATTTCAACAGTCTAGCACAAATCACTTTTGAATTATCTTTATTACAGTCGGATGAACATTTTCCAAAAATGTGTTTTTGAGTACAGGGAGATCTAAAACGTGGAGATTCGTGAAAATCTCGAGTTCGAATTTTTCGACGCTTATTATACTTTCTGTTTACTACATATACGAGAAAGTAAAAATATATATTTATGAATGACATCTTAAAATATCTTTTTCTATACTTCCATATTTAAAAATTGCTACATTTTTGTCCGTTTTAAAACTTTTCAAATCATGGGGGAATAAAAACAAAACATAAATAAAACAATCAATGAATAACTTATGTACTTCTTTAAAGTTCTTAATAATTTTTAAAGTGTAAGGTTATATAGAAATGAATGCATCGTATTGCTGCTTATACATTTGAATGACATAGGATTTATATTTACTTTCGGTCATAATGAAAAGAAATATCATGGCATTCATGTTGGCGAATATGAAGTGTTTTACATCGTTCGATAAAAACAATTGCAATAAATATATCCATATAATATTTTTTTTTAGTTTTTATATAAAAATTTAAAAGCAATATTATGTTTTATTATAAGAAATAAAATGCAATATTGCCTGATTTCTTTACCTTTAACTAAGCTTTACAGTATCAAAATGTTTGTTTAACTTGATATCAAACGTGCATCCCTTTAAAACTCACGTGCATCCCTTGAAATATATTTCAGTAAATCCTTAAACAGTCCTTTGAAACAAAAAATATTAATATTTGAAAAAAACACTAAAATTTCTAGAAATTAAAAATATTTTTCTAAACAATAACTTTTCTTAACTAGCAATGTGCCTATAGCATATTTAACAATTTTACATTTTCTTAGCATCTTTTTAACATTTTTCTTAAGATGTTTCATCTGATTTTAGATTAATTTGACTCAAATAGATAGATATATAGATAGATAGATAAATAGATTAGATATAATTTGATTCAAAATAATATTTTATATCCAAATAAATTTTAATTTTAATTATTACAACTAACTAATTTTTTTTGTATTTAAAATAAAAATTTCTGAAACTGTTCCTTTTATCTTATATTTACTTTCACTAAAAGAATTTCTGTATTATTAAAATAAACTCACGACATTTAGAAAATAAACTATAAATGTTATTTTATGCAAATGATTATTATGTTATCTCAAAATAGTTATTTTGAAAATTTGGGAATCAAAATGATCGTCAAAATCAAATTATAGGTAGTGACTGGATTGCTATTTTTCTCTCCATTTACTAGTAACTCTTGCAGAAATTATGCAAGATATCCAAAATCCAAATTAATTTATTTCAGATGTTTCATCACTTTATTCCAGAAAATTTGCATAAAAACTGAAGCGCTTCAAAATCGCTTACGAGTGAATTAAGGAAATAACCATTCTTCTCCAAGCGTTTCCTCTCTCTCTATGCAACCGTAAAATCACATAGAGGACGAATCTAGATAATCAGCAAAATGTCCCTCGTCCCGCAAACTGTCAACCGTACAAACTGAAACTCGAGAAAACTTTCCCGAAATTACGTTTCCATCGGGAATGATGTCACTAAGCATTTTGTTAAAATATTCCTCCAACCATGTGAAAAGTTGCGTAATTAAAGCGCTAAGTAAGTGGATGTGACGGGATCCCGCAACTTTGCTTCATTGCGCACCAACTTTTCGAGTTCCCCGTCCTGTAACGCTCTCTTTTCCGCCGAACACTGATTACGCAACAGTTTTATTAAATTCGCCGTTTTCTTTGCTACCTGTTAGCCGTGAGAGGGCGCTGATGGAGAATCTACAAAATAGTCGCGTGGTTCTGAACTTGGCCCAGTGCGAAAGAGAGCAGCGCTAACTGTTTGCGCTTTCTAGTCAGTTTCGGAGGACCTTTGGAACAGTAATCTAGATTCTTTAAATAAAACTTCTCGTGGCTTTGACGTCTTTTTATAGCTACTGTTGGCGGCACTTTTTTTTATTATTTCAAGTTTGATTTCCATTCGCAGACGAAAGTTAAGTGTTTTTATTAGCAGGTGAGTTAGATTTTTTTTCTTCTTTTCTCATACTTATTTATACATTTAAACTTAAAACGATTTGGCTCATACTCAAAGTACTTTGAATCATTTAAGCTAACTTTTAAATGTGTTTTCTACTTCATTCCAAGTATGAAAATATTTCTTTTTCCTGTCTTTAAAAACCTGAAAAAGTTTTATATAAAGAATTTATTATTTTTCTCCTAAAGAGGCGCATTATTTTTATTACTTAAAAGTATGCAGATTCAATTAAAAATATTTAAATAGTGGATTTTTTAAAAATCAATTTTGACTATTTTTATTAAGTATTTTATGAATGAAATAATCTTTTTCGAACTTTTTTTTATAAAACTTATTCTAAATATATATATTTCGTATATATTTGGTGTTGTCAACTGAGATTCAACAAATAAGAAAAATTTGCAGGTCTTAAAATAATACATAAAATTGTGAATAAATAATTATGCATCGAGATTAATTAACTTCGATTGAATCATGACAATTCATCTTAGATAAGATTTTTTTGTAGAAATAATAATTTGTAGAACACACGTCATTTATATATCTATGATATGCGTATGTATTTTGTGATGTGAATTAAAATTTAGTGATGAAATAATAATAATAAAAAAAGGTCTAATATCTCAAACTTTGTCCAACGTGTTAAAAAAAATATGTCATCATATCACCTGTCTGATTAATGTCTGATTAATTTATTTTCCAATAAAAGTTCATTGAGATATTGATATTCGATGGATTTTTATACTTATTTCAGAATTCTTATATTTGTCTTAGAATTTTTTAAATATTTCCAGTTATTTTTTAAAAACATATTGTGAGATAATTTTGGCTATTTTTGGAATATGTTTTTCTTCTTCTTCTTCTTTTTTTTTAATTTACGCATTTGGTTTTTTTTTTTCTATTCATCACGAGATAACAAATTTAATTTTTAAAAATTATTCATGTATCAATAGATATGAAATCCTGTATTGGGACAGGTTTAGTTGTATTTTTCTTAAAATAATTTTGTAAATTTAATTTGTGAATAAAATTACATTAATTTTAATTAAATTAATTAGGGTAAATTAATTAATTAAATTAATTTGTCTGCATGAAATACGTCATTCTAACTAAGAAAAGAAAATTGAAATACCGATCCAATAAATTTAATTCAAATTAACAAAAGTTATATTGGAATTTTATATACTAAATTATTGTTATGAAATAAAGCTAAATTTAATTTGATGAAGTATTTATACTGAAAAGAAACGACACTATTATATTCACTATTTACGCCAATATTTCATTTTATATGAAAAGAATTTTAAATTTTGATGCAAAATAGTTCAATTATTTCATAAATTATATTTTAATGAAATAATTTATTTCATTGTTCGAAACAGTTAAACTAATGCCTTGCTTTACCTATGACATTTATCTAAATGTCTTGCATAAGAAATGGATGCATGGAAAAAATTTATTTTGAAATTGTACATGGGTTTTCTGTTATATAAAAAGGTAAGAAATCAAGAATCTGTCATATTCAAATTTATTTCTGAGTATTCTTTTTCGTAAGTCTGCGTAGTAATCTTAGTTCAGAAATTTCGGTTTCAAATATGGGGAGATTCTTTCTTATTTAACGTTGTTGTCTACTATAAGTCAAGTTGCCTTGCCTTATTTCTTGAAGCTCTGTTGATATTCATATTGATCCTTTCAGAAAGTGTTTTTTATTCTTTGAATTTACGATTATATTTCTTTTAAAAAATTAACGGCTGATCTTGAACGGTCCTGAAAAATTTTAAATAATATGTACTTTGAAAATATGTGCATAATAAGTATAGGTTATACGTATATATAATATATGCATTTTATATAATATACATAAACATAATACATACATTAGAAAGGTTATAAAGATATAGATACATTTTTCAAAATTGAAATGGCACGCTCATTTATTATTTGTTGTCCAATTTTGACGTTGTTAAAATCGCATTATTTATTTATCGCAGGATTTTTGTTGGAATTTAAAATATTTTCATAGATTATTGATGAAATTATTTAAATCGTTGTTTTTAAAAAAAAATGTATTGAAATTAATTTATTCCCAGATGCCATGTTAACGAACAGTACAATTCATGAACATTTAATACGTATAATATGAAACGCGTATTGGCCAATGCCACTAATGAAATATGTGCACTGTACAATACGGCTATCAAATGTGTCAATTAATATCCAACAAACAGGGATCGATATTAAATTATACATGAATTATATTATAAATAAAACACTGATATATTTATAATGTAAATTATTAATATATCTGTTATACAATTTTATAACCACAGTAGCAGTATTGTCGGATAATATGAAAATACTAAGCTTCAATCTTAAAACTTTCATCTAAAAATAATTTTTTGAATATATAAACATTATAGATTAATAGAAATAATTCAGATTCTACTCTTCCTAATATTTTTAAAAATTTATATTTATATTAATTGTTTAGTTATAAAAATCACAGTGAAACCGCACACTTTACAGAAAATATAAACAACATTTCAAACGATTTCCTTGGCTTTCTTCAAGCAATGTCATCAAACATACTGCTTTTTACAACGGCTATAAATAAAGATAATACTTCTTATCAGACGTTTTCAAAATCTTTTTCAGCTGTAAAATGTTGCATTACAACACATATCGGCCAATTTATGTCTGTATTATAAGAAATGTGATTATAAAGAGTATTGTTTATAACTTCTGTAAAAATCATAAATGATATAATTTTTTGAATTCTTAAAGCATAAAACTTAATTACAAAATTAGAAATGAATCCACTAGAAATGATTTTTTTTCATTTTATTTGAAAACTTTATTAATAAAAATTGTCTTGTTATTTCAAATTCCTTTTTGTGAATTATAATGTATTCTTTCAAAGGTTTCCGTAAAATTTCTTTAGTACGATCGCAACATCGAATATTCTTAAAGTAAAGAAAATAATTTTAAACTAAGAATTTGAAATTAAAAACATCAATAAATAGCATCAAAATTTGGTATCGTAATTAATGTTAGAATATTTATTTAACTAAATTAATTTTTAAAATCATTTAAAATATTTGAGTTACTTTCGTCATTGATGTTACTATTACTTTCTTCTGTGATATATGAAACATATTTCCTTTAAAAAAATATGCAAAATGAAGAAATTTAACCGGTTCAATTCAATCAGTCTACATAATATCACATTCACATGATGTACGCAATTACCTATGTCATTTATTAAATATGAACATGCTGTTTTATGATATGCGTCTTTGCATATTTCGAAGATTATCAGAAATTAATAATTCATATCGCAATTCATATACATAATAAGTTCTGCATTTGATTCATTGGATTATTTAGCATTCATTTTTATCATATACGATCAAAATTCTCATTACTTCAGATTCATTTTTTTCAGCAATTAGAAGAAAATTTGGGATTGCTTTTTCCTATACTCAATCACTTTTCCGAAAAATTATAAGCACATGGAAATTAGTTTGAACAAAAACACACTTTAAAAGCTAATTTTAAAATTTTATAAAATTATAAGTAGACATTTTAATAATTTAAAGAAATATCATGCGTTGTAAAATGTTACATATATTAACAGTCAAGGGTTTAACTTCTTAAATGCAAAATCAAGATGCAGTTTCATTGGATCGTGTTGGTTGGGGAAAATAGGGTAAATTTTAAATAATCTTTCATTTTATTTTAAAAACATTTTAAATAGTAGATAATTTTTGATGTATTAACATTCTAATTTTAAAACTTTTTTTCGAAACTAAAGAGATATTTAAAAGTTACTTTCGAATTAATTTACTCAAAATGAATAAATATCTGATGAATATATGAGCATATATAAAAATGAATAAATATATTAAACTACTAATTTAATCAATAAGCATTATTTCCAACACTACATAAAGTTTATTAAAACTGATAAATAAAAAGGTTTGCAATCATATCCAACAGTTATAGTCGTAAATAAAATTACTTATTTGATATATTACCCAAGTGTTAGAAATTATTGAAACCATTCGGACAAACTCTTAAATAAATATGAATCAAATACCTTTGGGGCTTTGTAAATCTTTCAAATTCTATAAACCCCATAAACAATTCTGAAAAAATAAATTGAGTCAATGTATTGCGAGATTTAGTTGGCTCATTTATTTTATAAGTTAGTAATAAAACTGAAATACGATAAAACTGTTTCTATTCCCTCTACAATCATTATATCACAAGGAATACAATACCTTGGAGTCATTTCTCAAGTATTATTAAATCTGAAAACGACTTTATGTAAATGAATGCTTATATAGCTGACAATTTTTAAAGAAAATTGATTGCATTCAAAATGATTTTTTTATAAATTATTTATATTTTTTCGTTATTTAGAATGCTGGGAGACGAGTCTCTTATCCATAATATTTATAGAATTAATTTAGATATGACAATAAATAACGATTATTATTATAATAATCATGTGTTAGTAAATAATATCATATTTAATTTTCATATCAATATATGTCAATATTTACATATATGCATTTTATATTTAAGTAGATTAGTTACTGAAAGGCATCGCTGTGAATACTTGCATAATTTTCCAAATACAGCCCTATAGTTTTGTGATGATGTTTAAATCTTCAAGACTCAACTTTAAATTATAAATGAAAGTTTTCGTTTCTAAAATTTATTTTTAATCACTTACAATACGAATATAAATCTTGAATCTGATCATATTAGATTAATTGATGAATGGTATAATATGGCCAGTCAATGTTTGAAATGTAATTAACAATGAAGGTATTGAAAATTAAATCAATTTGACAACTATTTATGAAGTGAAATTCGACTGAATATGTTTTCTGATTATTCACATTTAAAAAAAGAATTTTCCTTTCTTTTATTTTATTTTTTCCCGTTTTCAAAACTCAGAAAATGAAAGAATACAATAAAATAGTGCCAAATTTAATAGCAATCATAACAATTATGTAGAAACAACCTCCTCTCAAACCTGCTTCAAAACCTGCAATGATAACAAGAGGCCAGTTTATTGGTTGTATAAACAATCAGTCTCATTGACTACCTTCAAATGAAGAAAAAATATGGCTAAAAGTATGCTTCTTTCTTCTTGTTATTTAGTTATTTTAGTTACTTCTTATTAAGCGCCATCAAATTTTCAAAATGAATATTTTTCAAAAGGTTTCAACAATTTTGACCATTACTGCAGAAAGCCAACGAAATGTACAAGAATTGCCAAATGTGTAGAATGAAGTTCAGATTTCTATGAGCTTCGTAAAAATCTAAAAGCCTATCTTAAAATTGAAATTGATAAACACTAATCAAATTAGTATTTTTAAAACAAAAATCAGGATATAATAATTTTTTATAAGTATACTTCACAGAATTACTTGATATTTTTGAAAATTAGTTTTTTTTTTTTATTTATTTGATTTTTAGAATGTGAACGCTTTTTTTATAGTACGTGTAACTTCGTAAAAATCATATAAATAAAATTTAATATAAATAATTCAAAAAAATATTTAAATTTAAGTTATTTTTCCTAAATAAAAATAATTTCTCATGTTTAAATAATAGGAATCTAACTATCTATTGGAATATGTACAAATAAAATCATTTGATGAAAATAAAAATAAAAAACACAATTTACTAGTTTTGTAAAACAAAATGTTTAATTTTCTTCTTATAAATGATGAATTTTTAATTCAGTATTTTAAATATTATGAATTTTTAAAATAAAACTTATTCAATTAATTACCAGATAACAACATTCATACAAAAACAAAATGTAATGAAATCAATTGAAACTTCAATAATGAAGTGGTTAAAACAATTAACTTTCTGTGAAAATAACTATTTTTGAAGTGCATTTAGTGAGGTAAATAGTGAATTAGTAAAAAAAAAGTGAAAAATATTAATATTATTGATGTATTTCGAAATTTTATAAAGATAAACACACATGATGTCAAAAACAATATGCCAGTTTTATTCTATATAGCTTATCATGAACTTGAATTACCGTAAAACATGCCATTCATACAAACACAATCCCTAAAACTACTTTTTCATAACCATATATATATAAAGCATCACTCTGTATTACAATAGAATTCAAATCCCTTGATAATTATAAATAGCTTCCTCTAAATTCGTCGTGAGAGAAAAATGAACAAAAAAATATTTCAAAGATGTAAATAAATGTAAAAAGATGTAAAAAAACCACTTTTTTTTCTTTTAAAGAATTGCTCTGACATACATAATAGAAAAAAAGAAAAAATCTCTTATTTCTATTTCTCAAGGGACATTTGAACGAAATAAAGTGATAAGTGCCGGCATTCAATTCCTGTTTCTGCATAATAAATTCGTCAGCGACTTTGAATCGAACTTTTTTCCCAAGCATAAAAACATATTTGTGTTTATTCGTAAACATCAAGAATTGTACGTTGCACTTTAATTGATTAATTCCTATTTTTTAAGGTATTGGTTGAGTTTGGAAGTGTCAACTTTCCTTTCTTTTTGATTTTAGCGAAAACTATGTATGGTAAACTACTTCATTTGCTAACTTTTTTTAGATTCTCTTGAGAGTTTTATACACGTACAACAAATTATATTTGATTTTCATGATATTGTCGGAATATTTTCAGATCAAAACAATATTTACTTATTCATTTATTAGAAATTATCTTCTTCCTATTTAAATGAAGGATTATTTATAATGTCAGTGATTTATATTTTGATAATAATTGTATTTAAAACTGTTTCTAAAAATAAAGTTTTAATAGCATGTACTATTAGAAATTTCATATTCTAACTATCTTCTATCTTTTATTTTGGAAGAAATACTTCATTTTCATGCACAAATATATTCTTACAATTGATAATTTATTTCTCAAATTCAATACCAGATGGCGCCAATAGTGTAAAATCAAAATTAAATTAAATGAATCGTATAAAATTAAGGGATTTTAAGCAAAGTGTATTTTTATCAGAAATAAACTCGTGAGCAAAATATTAAAACTCTAGTCCTTCAAGAAGTGAGAGAAAAGCGAATTGGTAGATACCGTTTTAATATGAATCAAGTTAAGTTAATTAAAATAGTTTTAAAAAGTAATTGCTCAATTTTTTTCAGTTAAGTTCAGACAAGTAGAAATATGCACTCTGCGAAAATTGCAAATAATAATAATAATAATAATAATTAGCAATTCAAAATTGATGAAATTGATTTTATGTTTGAAACAACATGACCGTATTAATACAAGATTAACTACAGTATCTCTCCGTAAACTGTCTTATAATGATGGCTAATAAAATGAAATTTTTCCGAGGCGGCGCATGTCATTTTGCGCTCTATAAAAAGGAAGATGTCCAGTCAACACTCAGTTTCGCAACTTCTTTCAAAGATATAATAATTGTTTACTGGGATAATGTTTTTTCCTCGATATATATTTAATTTGAACAAGAACTTATACATGGTAGACGCTTCTGGGGGTTAGGTGTTGAAACCTTTTGAATTTTTTGAATATTCATGTGCAGAAACATTACCTTACCGCTAGTTTACCACAGCGCCTTAATAAAGCCGCCAAAAAAAAGTTTTACAAATGATATGTTATGAAACACATTTAAATGTCTCATCATAGCTTATTTCTATTCTTCAATTTTCATATTATTTTCCTTTAATCGCAACATTATAAAAAAAATATTTGTGTAAATTTGAATTAAAATTGGTGAAAGTACTATCTATATTCTTCCTTGCTTTATCTGATCAAATAAAGTTATTTTTAGTATTATTTAAATGTAGAATCGATTTTATAATAATTATGAATTTCATGCTGAGAATTTTACGTTAAATGTAGTGACTGTTTATATAATCATTTTGGTCTTCTTTGCAGTGTAAGTAATGGAAATGCATTGTTGATGATTTTCTTTTCAATGAGTTTTAATGTAGATGAAGTATCAAGGTTTTTTCATTAAATAATAGCTTACATATAATTGGAAGTTCTTGTTCTGGATTAGAATGAAAAAAAAATCACTGTGAAAAAAGAAGAGTTATAAAATTGGGACCCAAATGCGCAGCAAATATTTCTACATAGCATGACTACATTATGCTGAAAGTTGTGCGTATCTCAGAAACAAAATGAGGAAATTTCCTCTAATTTGGAAAACAAAGCTCTTATTCGACTTCCTCTTATAAAAAATTATGTCGGCGCTTAATGTCCACAGAGAGTGCTCTCCAAATTATGTCTTCTGCTTTCATTCTACAAACAATTTATGTATCCAAGGGAATCCAATTACTCTTCCCCCAAATACGAGCAACATATCGTCGCTGATTATATAAAAATACTATTTCTCAAATGCTAAGCACTGCAAAAATAGCAAGTTATAATATAATAATAAAAACGCTAGAGACATGAAACATTTTGAGGCAATATGCAATATTCATATGCAGCAATTTAAAAGCAGATGCAAGTAACCTATAAAAGTGATTTATATTGATAAAACATTTTTTTTGTGAATCTGACAAAAAATATTTTGTTTTAACAACGACGATATGGTCATCATGACTTATTAGATCAATTTAAGACTCACAGTAGCACAGTCAACGCAAGCGTTCTCATATAAAGAGACACACTCAATACAGAGATGCAGCCCTCATTTCAGCATTTAATGGACGGTCAGACAATTTATAATTCTTTCTTTGTTATTTATAAGTATATAAAATATAAAAACGGGAAAAAAAATCGAACTCAAGATTTTAATAAATGTTTTGTATGAGTTCTTTGCATAAATGAAAATTTGGAATTATGACTGTCAATCATGGAGTTACATAATTCAAAAATGCTTTAAAGCTAGACAGATAAAATTTGTTGCAATTTTCTTGATAAATTTATATCAAATTCATAGATTTTTTTAAAGTTTGCAAGATGTCCATTCACAGGAAGTATATTTGAGTGCCTGAGTATAAGTGAACCCGATAATTACACTAAGTAAAAGAACTAAATAAATGAAATTTGGCACTCAGACTGAGCATCTAAATTGTAGATATGTTCCAAATTTTGAACCTAATATTTAAAAAGATTAATCAACATTCGATATGCTCAATCACATTCATATGATTGTTGTTGATTCAACAATCATATGATTATTGAATCATATGATTGTTGTCCCATTCATATGATTTCTTGTTGTTGTTACTTATGGTACTTTACAAGCCCGCTGACACATCTGTCAGCGATATTTAAGTAGATTGATCTCTTGTTTTTGCAGTAGCGCCAACTAGAGCCAAGAGTACGACTTAGCTATTTCATGCGTCGCATTCGCTTGCCCTTTTTACAGGGGGCACATTCACACACCTCACAGATAGAACCAGACGATGATCTACCATACCCGAACCGGGTCTCGATTCTGGTTTGCCCAGATCATAGGGAATATGCGCTACCCTTATACCAGGACACCAGCATTCGCATTCATATAAATGTGATAACTGAAAAAAAAATATTTAAATGAATATACGGAAAACAACTTGTTATAAAATTGACGTTGTATATCAAATTTTAATTTTATTTGTATGTTAATAAGCACTCAAAATGCATGCTCAGTTTTTTTTTTATACAACGAAGCATCAAGCGCTCATGTGCTGTACTTGTACTCTGAATAACAATATGGAAAATCGCGGTATTGTTGGCCTTGCACATGATTCAAATTTGGAAATGGAAGGATAAGACATAAATAACGTTGGGCAATTTAGCGTAGATCGTTCGAGTTGATTCATCTGACTTATGGGTTATGGCATGCGAAAGACAATAGGAAAGCTTCTGTATAGTATGTAGAAAACTTTCCATTAAGTTTAAGTTTTAATATAATATATCAGAAGCTCAAAGGATTTATAAATAATAATATAGTTCTATATATATGTAATGATATTTTAATTCTAATTTCAATTTAATTCATTTCCAAGATTTTATCTCAATTTAGCCCATAGTAGCTGTATTCTAAAAATATTTTCTTATTTCTTGATCCAATTCCGCTTTCGGTTTAATAAATCCCTTTGTAAAAATAATGCGCCATCCGTACTACGTAACAAATGAAAGTGATACTTTCGTTGCCCTTGTCAGAGGTCAACATATATATTCCATTGGCGCGTGGCTGGAAATCCTATATTATATAAGACTAGTGATCATTTATTTCGCGCTTTTTCTTACTTCTGCTTTTGTATCGCGCTCTGGTGGTAGTGCCTTATTCGCGTCTCTGGTTGTAAATAATTATGCTTTCACGAAATGGATATATATATCCATTTAATTCATTTTCAACTTTGATATTTATTATGTAATGGTTTTTATTTAACACTACGTTTAAAATATTTTACATAATTCTTTTTATACTCAATTATATATTTTCTTCACATTTTCTTGAAATTTTAATTACCTGCATTTTAAGTAATACTGGGTGAGAAGGAAGTTCACTTACTGCTGTAAAATATGAAATCATAAAATTATTCTTATATAGGATGCCGCTTTGAATTTAATTTAGTTTACAATTAAAAATTGCAAAAAGAAATAAATAAATAATTCACTAGTATTTATTTGTTTTGAAAAGATTTATTTAAAATATTTGATGTAGCATTGATTTAATATGAAGACTGACGTACATTTAATTAAATTTTATAAACGCATGGCATTGAAATATCATGTTGGAAACATGTTTTATTGTTAATTCTCAAATACTGTCGTGCATTTTTTAAAAAAATGATTTACAGTAAATAAATTCAAGGAAATAAACAAGATAAGCCTAATGACATAAAAAATTGCCCACAAGTTTGATCCATATGAGTAAATAAATAAAAAAAAACTTTTTCGTAAAGAAGTTCCGAAAATATGATTTGATTTCATCACAATTTTACAAGACCAAATTGGGAGGTAAAATATATATATATATATATATATATATATATATATATATATATATATATATATATATATATATATAATTTAAAATTTTCTAAATTTTTTTATTGAATTCTTCTTCATTTTGAAGCCTTAATATGTTTTTAAGATTCGGAACCAAGATTTGAATAAATGCTGAAACTAAATCCTAAAGTGAAAAAAAAACCCCTTTAATTAGATTTTCCCCATCTGCGATTGGATATTTTTTTAATTTTACGTCAAGCCAAAAAGATAAATTGGATTCATTTTTTTTCAAATATATATCCAAATATCATTTAAGAAAACTAAGCTAATTAAAGTTGCATCTGCAATTTTTTATTTAGTTATTTTTATTTTAATAATAGTAAGTTTTAAGGGACTAGAGATTAATCCAGCAAAATTCTGAAGCTCATAAAAATGTTTTTTCAAGAGTAAATTGTAAAAGTAAATAAAAAAAATCATTGCTAAAACGTTTTTTTTTTATTTTCCGTGAAATATTAAAAGGTAAAGAATAAAATGAAATCGGAAATTTTAATGAGAGCAAAAAAGTCGAAACAGTTTACAAAAACGATTTCTTTTGAACATATTTAGAAAACACGTGGAATCACTGCTTTGTTGTTCTTTCACGATTTAATTATTTTTACATTTTTGGAAGCAAAATGCACAAGTAGAAAACATTGTAATTATCAACTATATCACACGGAGATCTCACTGAATCCACAATTTTTAATTTTTTTAAGAGTTAGAAAGGGATATTTCTTTTTTGATTTATAGAGTGAGATTTTTTGGATTTCTGAATTTTTTTATTCCTTATTATTGCAAAGCATTCTAGAAACATAATATTTGACATATAGGAGTAAAACCGCATTTTTTGATATTTATCAAGTATAGTCTAGGAAGATATCAAATAAAAAACTTATTGTCAGTCTAACAGTATATATGTACACAAGATCAATTACAATTGCAATGAATTAGATTGATAAAAGCTGATATATGGACTTCATATTAGAATTTTAGATGCTCTTCGTATTTAGTCTAAATCAATCAATGTGATAAAAACTGTCCTTTTAATAAAATATTTGTTTTTTATCTCAATGCGATGGGGATAGATAGAAAACGCATCTTATTTTGGAAGGATGTGATAAATTCAAGGTAAGAACACACCTCTTCTTTTGTTTCACTTCCTTGCGCATGAAATATGCAAAGAAAAAAATTGTTGTCGTCGAAAAAATTCGACCTCGAGATTCCTTAGTTTCAGAATTATTTGAATCTGGAAGTACTATTTTTAACTTAGAAGTATAGAACTCAATTTTCATATTCTTTATTTTGAGAAAGTCTATTTCTTGAGATATTTTAAATTTAATGCCGTAAGTAAATTGTTCAGTTTTCTAAGAAAAAACAAAACAAATTATTTGGCTAAATCTTTCGGGGATCGTTATTTTCGCCATATAGAAATTCGTGCATCCTGAGGGTGACTTTTATCACTTTGACTGCCGTGTTGGTCGCCAATGACTGATTGTTCCATATTAATTATATTATAAGAAATTCAGCACGGCAGTCAATGCATTCTAAGAAAATGAACAAATTCTTTGGCTTTCGCTTTCGGTGATTGATTATTTTCGCCATTTCGAAATTTGTGCATCGTGAGGGCGACGTTTACCACATTGATTGCCGTGAGGTTACCGGTGACCGATGGGCCCATATAAATTACGCTGTAAGAAATTCAGCGGCACAGACAGTGTTTTGCTTTGTAAGAACGTAAACTTCCAAACACATTTAGACATTAAAAAGATCACAATGATATCAATTAGTGAATGGTTATCAATTTTGAGTAAGAGTCATATCTTGTGTTCGTATCTTGAATCATATCTTATGACATTAAATAAATCCCCGTTGCTAAAAGGAATCTGGAACTTATGATTATTTTTATTCTTTAAACAGTTATATAAAAACTCTAAGTTTATGGAATTCCTTTTACATCTATTTCTGGTGATCTGCTTCTAATAATATTATAAGGATAACTACAAATTAAAAAATTATCTAAAATTATTTACAATGATAATGTAGCGGATTGTTACGAGCGAGGATAGAACCTGGGACCTTATGGTTTGTAGCTAAGTAACATGACCACAATACAAAACCAATTGCTCCATGTAGCGTAGCTGTTAACTGGCTTATAAGCTTTCACTACAGAACTGTGGGTTGCTATGGGTAGCGGATTGTTATGAGCGAGGATAGAACATGGGTCCTTGTGGTTTGTAGCTAAGTAACATGACCACAATACAAAACCAATTGCTCCATGTAGCGTAGCTGTTAACTGGCTTATAAGCTTTCACTACAGAACTGTGGGTTGCTATGGGTAGCGGATTGTTATGAGCGAGGATAGAACATGGGTCCTTGTGGTTCGTAGCCGAGTAACAAGACCACAAGACAAAAGCAATTGCCAGTGTAGCGTACCTGTTAACTAGCTTATAAGCTTTCACTACAATAACATATTTTATTTATAGAAATATCAACAGATTTATTAGATTTACATAAATATTTAATATACATATATTTATAAAGTGCATTTTTGCCTAAATAATTTACTGTGTGTTTGCATTTTCCTCAAACGTATGTAGCATTAATCTCAATTCAAGTTTATGTTTTAGAGTTGTAAATGTTATATAATTTTAGATTCGCTGTTACTTATTCCAGACGAATACTTAAATATATATAATGTTCTTCGGTTCAACCAGCGAAAGTGATCTCCCTGAAATTCTCTCATACATCGTCTAAGAAATGTACCTGTGTATTATTAACCATACACAATTGGTGAATAATAGTTACAAAAGAGCCTATTAAAGTGCGATATCCAGGGTCGTGATGCAGTAAGTACACAAAGCACCTGAAAAACGAAAATGTGGTATAGGCATTGATTTCCAAAACACTGAAAATAAAATTTGCTATAGAAATAGAATTATATTGACAAATATGCATGCCGAATTTCAAATTTTATATCATTGCCTTTATGAGTATTGAATTCACGTTCACGCTAAAGGGCCAACAGATATAAGGACAACTCTTTAATATACTTTGTTCAAAATTTGATATGAAGCTGTCTTTTAGATACCAAATCTATGTATCAAATTATATATCTTTAGTTCTTTTTTTGTAATTGTCACCATTTCTCGGATATCCCGACAGACACATCTCTGTTATATCTCTTCTATTTGGAATAGCACCACATTTCTCAATATGACTACTGCAACAAAATCTTATATTAATTTTCGCGAAAGAAATTGATTGTCTAGGAAATTACCCAGAGGTCCCAAATGGATAATTATTCATTCGTTATAAATCTATCGACAAACTTTATATTTCCTATCATTAAATTGAGAGTCTGAATTGTTCAAAATTTTATAGAAATCTATTACTATGGGATAAAGTCCATGTGACAAATTGCATCTGTTTGGCTTATTGAGTTATCATGTTCAATTATATATATATATAGGCATAGTTCCAAAATTGTGTTTTTGGACTCAGAGAAGTCTAAAGCATGGTTAGGTTAGGTGAGTTATATTAATGTCTCGTTTTAAAGCAACACTAGTGCTATTTTGGGATGGATCCAGTAATTTTGAATTGCTGTCAGATGACGAAGACGAGTGGCAGCCTTTCCCCCTCCGAACTTACACATCAGCGGAAGGATGTTTGACCCCATAACATGCATCATGCCCGCTTACACGACGGTTCTTTGGTGGAATCGGGTGACGAATCTGAAACCCTCTGATTCCGAAGCCGTGATTTTACCACCAGGCCAAAAAGGCGGCCCTTTTAAATCATGGAAATTCGTCAGTATTTCAAATTTGAATATTTTTGATGACTAGGTTACTTTTTCACTGTATACTTCACGTACGAGAAAGAAAAAAAAAAGCATTTGTTTTCCTCAGTTTCATTTTCTTATTTATACTCGCCTCAGGTAAAACATCTCTTTGTGTTTCAGTCTGTCTTATTTTCTGATGACAACCCTTGCTGCCAAGAGGGTTTCTTTCTTGACTTGCCAGGATTGTTGTTTTTTTCATTGAAACAAAGTTTCAAGAAAAGATACATTTCCGTTATTTTCCAACATTCGCAGTTTTGGGAAAAAAAATGCTTTTCAAGTAAACATGATGGCGAAACTTTCTTAAGAAATATTTACCTTGAACGATTACTTAAATGTTTTTAATTCAAAGGTTGTGATGGGTTTAGTTTACTTATTTTAACTACCGAAAACAATTATAGAAGTAGATGCAATAATTTCATGAGGTTTTTATTTTGTTTCATGACATAATGCTTTAGTTTCACCAACAGATTTTAAAAGCAGGAAAGAACCCAAACAAGAGGTGTCAAGATAAGTTTAAAAATCAAAGTATTATTTTAATACTTGGCAATCTTAAAACAGTAGTTTGTTATGACAGTATATCACATTTTTTGCTTAAGAAATAACATAAGACGAATCTTTGTGATAATTTTAAGCTGTATATTATTGCTTGGCAATGACTTAGATTAGTTCTAACTATGAGAAGTTCCATTTTAAAATAGAAAGATAAACATAAATTTTAATCGATGAATAAAAAAAACTGAAGTATTTTTTAAAATAGCTTCAACACTTTAAAAATGTAGTTTGTTACATAAAATGCCATCATTTTTATAAAGTATTACCTATTCTGTTAGTAAAATAATTTTATACTTACAAAACAAAATGACCGAAATCATTGAGGCAGTTTTAGGCTATTTATTATTGTTTGGCCATGGATTAGGATATCTCTATCAATGAGATTTTATCAATTATCAATCTTGATTTTAAAAATATTGATGAATATAAACCGGAGGTGACAAATAAGAAAACGAGAGATAACAAAAAATAAAAATTTGAAACATATCGAAAATTTAAACATTTATCATAAAAAAATATAATGTAAAAAATAAAATAAATAAACAGCTGAAAAGCACTTGTGTTAGATAATTTGTAAAAATGAATTAAAAAAGGAAATGTTAATGTTAAGAAATCCGATACTTTATTTGTTTTTAAGTGACAAACATCAGCATTGAAAAATATAATAAATATATTTAATTTAAACAGCAATGTTGCGCGTCATTAAAATATTGGTCTATTCTTAACATTTTTTAAATTTACTAACTTAAGTTTATGAAGATATTTTTTATTAATTTAAATAATTTATTTGTTTTAATAAATAATTTAAATTTGTTTATTTGATTTTATCACTCTATTTAATGGCCTAATTTTCTCATGTGTAGATGCCATTTTTCAGGCTGTATTGACACAATAAGAATAGTCAGAATAGATTCTTTAAAAAAAAAAAAAAAAATGTTAGAAGAAGTTTAGCCAAGTCCCGCAAAATGTTGTAGTGGATTGCTGAAAAAACGAAGAAGAAAAAAAGCAAAAAAGAGGAAAGAAAAAGATAGGAAAAAAAAAAAGGAAATTGTTTCGCCACTTGAAATCACCCAAATTGCTGCCAACAATGAGTCGGGTGATCTCTGGTGGAATTAGAGGTCAATGCCGATGTCCTTTACCCTCGTTCGAGCTATTAGACTGGAAAAGGAAGGCCTCCAAACACTGAATTCACGGCCAAAAGTGTTTAATTGAACCGTTGAGGACCGCGAATTTTTCATTAATGTTTATATAAAATAACATTTTGTTTTATATATCATCAACAGAATCTTAAATGATGAATGAGTCTAATTTAACATTAATCTAGTGATGAATCTAAATAATGAAAAGAATCTAATGATAAACCGGTGCCGACTGTAAGATATTGCGAGTCTTGCAGAAAGACTTTAAGTGATTAATGGCTAAATTAAGGGTGAAATAAAATGAGATTAAACGAAACACTTAGCTAATTAAGGTCGCAATTTTGTTTCTTTCGCTGTGTTGAAGCTGTGTTGTTCGCTGTTCACTTTAGAAAATATATTTAATTTCGTGATGAAATGAATGTAAATTGATGGAATTAATTTAATTAGAATTATGATGCACTGAATAAATGATAATTAAAAATAATTTCAAATAGCAAAATTATTTTTATAAATAGTGAAAAATTAGTTGATTGTTTTTGTATCACACATGTTAATTAGTTTTTTTCAAAAGCATATATATATATTAGATTAACGTCCCGTTTTAAAGCAACTCTAGGTCTGTTTCGGGACGGGCTTTGTAGTTTTTGAACTTCATCTGATGACGTGGACGACACCTGAAGTGGCATTCCTTTCTCCAAACTTCCACACCACATCAGTAGAAGTCTCTTGAACCTGACGTATTTACTGTGCATCAGGCCCTCTTACACGACGGTTCTTCCTTGAATCGGGTCACGAACTAGAAAATCTCCAATTCCAATGCCGAGACCTTGCCATTAGGCCACCGTGGCCTGAAATATTTAATGAATACAATCATTTGAATCTGCAATAATTGCATTTTGAGAAGGACAGAGAAATATTCAGTGAATATAATCAATTGAGTCTACATTAATTGTATTTTTGAGACCGAAAGAAAAATGTTCAATGAATATAATCAACTGAGTCTGCATTAATTGCATTTAGAGACAAAGAGAGAAATGCTCAATGAATAAAATCAAATGAGACTGCATAAATTGCATTTTGAAATGGAGAGAAAAATGTTCAATGAATATAGTCAATTTTGTCAGCATTAATTGCATTTAGAGACAAAGAGAGAAATGCTCAATGAATAAAATCAAATGAGACTGCATAAATTGCATTTTGAAATGGAGAGAAAAATGTTAAATGAATATAGTCAATTTTGTCAGCATTAATTGCATTTAGAGACAAAGAGAGAAATGCTCAATGAATAAAATCAAATGAGGCTGCATAAATTGCATTTTGAAATGGAGAGAAAAATGTTCAATGAATATAGTCAATTTTGTCAGCATTAATTGCATTTAGAGACAAAGAGAGAAATGCTCAATGAATAAAATCAAATGAGACTGCATAAATTGCATTTTGAAATGGAGAGAAAAATGTTCAATGAATATAGTCAATTTTGTCAGCATTAATTGCATTTTGAGACAAAGAGAGAAATGCTCAATGAATAAAATAAATTGAGTCTGAAATTAATTGCATTTCGAAACGGAGAGAGAAATGCTCAATGAATTTAATAAATTGCATTTCCAAGACAGAGAGATAAATTAATTGAGCCTCTGAATATAATTAATTGAGCCTGCATTTGTTGCAAAAAGGTGAAAGTTGCGATTCTCGTCACGTATTAATCTTTCTTCAGAGAGCACATTATGAAAAAAAAATTTCATCCGAACATTTTTATTTTTTTTTTAATTTTTGTTGTTTCCTCCTATGATGAACTTCCAAAGCAGGGTGCTGGATTTTCCCAATGGAGTTTATTGCAATATGATAAGTTGTTTAGTTTAGTTATATTAACGTCCCATTGTAAAGCAATACTAGGGCTATAATCGTAATTTTGAGCCGCGGTCAGATGACGAGGACGATACCTGAGCTGGCACTTCCCTTTCCAGACCACACCACACCAGCAGGAGGACGTTTGGTCCTGACGGATTTATGTTTCACGAGCCGAGATCTTACCAACAGGTCACCGCGGCCCATATGATTAGGGGCTTATTACAATTGTGTTTTGGTCCGATAATAATACTCTTAATATATATTATTGGATCGAAGATGGGTCTTAAATAGATTTATATTTTTAGAAACTATCATCATTCAAATATTTTTCTTATTAAATTTTACATAAACATGAAAATTTAATTTATGTGAGATACGATTGATAGACATAACATAGAAAATGAATAATATACAGGGGTGTTTGTGCTCCGGGGAAACCCCGGAATTCCGGGGATTTTGAACTTCGATACCCGGAAATTCCGGGGATCGTCGTTCAAAAGGAAGTAGGAATAATAATGAATTATTTATTTTGATCTGGGTAATTTTGTTTGCTTTGAAAGCAGAAAACGCAAGGTCAGTGTGTGTGGTGAAAACTTTTCCTTTCTTTCTCCAAAGGCAGTGATAATGCGTGAAAAGGGGGAAAAAACTTCTTTTTTGTTCTTTCCTTATTGCGAGTTATGACTCATTCCCCCGGTTCTCGGACATTCTCTTCTGGATTCTTTTCGGCAAGTAGGCGCGGCAGAAAAAAAAGGGAGAGACTTCGTTCGACCAGATGTGCGATCACGTGACCTGGGTTCAAAGATCTTAATTTTGCAAAATTAATGGTTATTAATTTTGCAAAAAAAGTAATTCATTGAACTTTTATAATTAGGTCATTCAATACTTCATAATCGTAATTTTTCATTTCTCCCCCCCCCCTTCTCGAAACTCCAAAATGTCGGTAGTAAGTCCGTAAAAGTTTCAGGGGATTTTTTGGGGTCCCACAAACACCCCTGAATATATATTCCATTGTATGTATCCTTAACAAATATAAAGCCTGAAATTACATTTCATTTTGAAATGTAGTCTTTTTTGATTGAAAAGATGCATGATCGGTTGTCGTACAGGTCATAAACCGAAGAGAATTTATATGTAAAAGAGCGGCATTTTAAATAACTGCCAAAAATACTGCAGAGCTAGAATCCGATGGTTAAATCTCCACAGATGAATCTTACTTATATATTTTTGAGATAATATTTTTACTTTTTTTTTTTGTTACTTGAATCTTTCTTACATAAATGACATTCAGAAAGACATTCAACATGAAATATCACTTGTACAGTTCTGCGCGAAACATCATCGCCAGTTTTGTGTTTACACAATTAATATATACAACATGGAAAATGGATAAAATCTATTGCATTGTACATAGTGTTCATTAAAATAAAACTTGAAATTGCATACCATTTTGAAATTTAGTGTTTTTGGTCAAACTGCAATTTAAATAATTGGCAAAAATACTTTAGATCTAGTATTCAGTATTTAAATCGCCACTGATGAATCTTACTTTTGAGTTCGTATTTTTTTGCTTCTTTTTCTTTCTTTTTTTGGTTACTTGAATTTTTCAGAAATAAACAACATTCAAACAAACATTCAATATGAAATATTGCTTGTACAATTCTGCGCGAAAACTCATCGCCAACTTGGCATGAAGGACTCTACAAACTAAAACAGTTAAGTTGAATCAGCCTGTTAAATTATGGGCATCTGAGCGGGGAGTAAAAAATAGATGACTGAGTCACGTATTGTTCTTTTTTGGTGTGACTATGATTGAATAATGATAAGAATATTTATTTTGCCATCATAAATCTGCCCTGGCGCTTTTCTACTCAAAGGAAGTGCAGCAAAAAGAGAAATTTATAGATTCATCTGATTTGCATCAGAGCTCTTTGCCATGATTATCAAATCAGTTGCATATGCTTAAGCGCCTCTACTTTTGCCATCTGAATTGAAATCTGCCTTAGAATATACAGTGGAAGTAATATAAACAAAACATGAAGTTTGTTGAATTTGAATGTCATCAAATAAAAAAGAATAAATCAATATCAAGAAAGTGATATTCTTCAAATATCAGGTAAATTTTAAGTGAATATTTCTATGTTTAAAACAATTTTATGATTATCTTCTTATGTTGAAACAATTGATTAAAAAAATGATAATTTTTGTCAAATGCTTAAAATTTTTTAATGATTTTCGACTTGTTAAAAGCATTTGAGATCTACAAAATTATTCACTTTTTAATCATTAAATAGGCTTATCTGAATACAAATAATGAATAACTATTTTAATTGATAAATTTGAAGAAATAAACATTTTAAAATATCAAGTATTTCTAAATATTTTTCCTATGTTTAATTTTTTTATTACTAAATATTAATTTAAACCTGAAAAGTGTACATTTTTGTGAAACTTCGAACAATTCTATGCAGTTATAATCACCTCATTTTTTTTTATTCTTTTAATCATTTAAATTTTTAAGAGGAATATTTTGTTTATTCACTATGATTTAAATTAAAATTTTTGACTCAAATGCAAAAGAAATATGTTTCACTTCTAATCAATAATATTTTATTATATTATATAAACTTAAACATAAACGCAAAATTCGAGTACAAATTTTGAATCTAAAATTAAAGACTAATGATTTATATTAAGCTTCACTGATCAATATTTTAATTTAGAGCTGTTGTTGAAATGAAAATAAGGAAATATATAAAGCTGTTGAAACTAAAAATATAATATAAAGCTGTTGAAACTAAAAATATAATATAAAGCTGTTGAAACTAAAAATATAATATAAAGCTGTTGAAATAAAAATATATATGGCTTCACAAGAAAAAAAAGTAATTTGTATTTTAAAATAAAAATACTATAGAACTAAAGGGAAATTAATTTCTTAAGGATTTTAAGCTCTTAATTTGGTGCTAACATATGCTGTTTTCAATGAATCATTATATTTATGTCATCATTAGATGTCTTTAACGACTAGTTGGTTCTCCTTGATTAATGGTTGTTTAACCCTCTCGATTCCAGCGGGGCGGTTTGGGGCGGTTTGAGAATTTACCCTATAACATCCACGTGGGGCGGTTTGGGGCGGCTGTAAGCCGTTTTAGGGGTGATGGGTATTAAAAGAGACTACTCTACAGAACACTCCAGGAGGTCCTCGTTATCTTTGACAATCGCGGCTTTTTCACAGTAGTTTCCCCTGTGCCTTAGGGCGGTAGGGGTTGAGGAGGAATTCACTAAATGGGTTGTTGGCGTACATTTTGTATTTTGAAAGGGTTTTAGTTTCTGTTTTCACGTGTTGTTAGCTCAAAATTGGAAAGATTTTATGGCCATTTATAAAAGAAATTTCCCACTGAAGTTCTCTGGTAACGATGAATGATATATAAGGATACCGACACATTGTTTATTATTCGGACAAGCATCAGAAGCCCTTTTCAGTAGTAAGACTATTGTAATGATATAAAGACAAACCATTGCATTGTCAATGCGGCCTATTCACATCGCAGTTTTCTCACAAAATGGGTAGCGACAGTTGTTACTACGGAAGGAAGTCGTTTTACACTCCAAGCATCTTATTCTTTCATCAAAGGACTGTCGGAAATTCTGAGGCCGTGTACAAACTACCGCTTTTAAAATAGAATTAAAAAACAAAAAAAAAGATTGGATGTATCGCCCTCTTTAAAGAATGAGATAAGTTATATAAATACTGAGTTCCTTTTTAGAATGCCATTCTGAAAATTTTTCTTCAGTTGTGAATTTCTGAATCTTTATTTTATGTACTGTGAATCGGGTGTTTGGATTATCAGAGTAATTTTTCTATTGAAACGCTTATTATTTCTCCATTATGAGTAAAAGAAATCGTGAACACACTCAAGAAGAAATTAAAGCAATTTTACTTGATTCTGATGAAAGTGACAGTGATCTATCAACGAAGATGATGGTTGGCCAAAAAATGATACTTTAGCTGATCTCTCGTTTATTCTAAGCAAAGAAGCAGGAGATGAAACTAACGAGTGTCAGATGAACGAGAGAGATAGAGATGAGGAGTCAAAAAATGCTATATAATGTACATATTATCAAAAATTTGCAAATGATTCCCTCGTGTGGAAATTTGTGGAAATTTAATATGAAGTTTTCGTTCAAAAATTTATCTTGTCTTAACAATACTATAGAAAACTTCACATAACATTTTAAAATCAGAAATTCAGCTTGAAAAATTCAACATGATAGTTCATACTAAAAATGTAATATTTATGATTAATGTAATTTTAAATGTGTTAAATCTTCATATTTAGTTTATGAAGAATGTAATGTTTTAGTAAAATGTTCAGACTGAAAACTGAAGGAATGTATTTTCGAAATATATTTCGCTGAGTAATTTTTCCCCCGAATTTTATTTCATTATTAAATGAAGTTTTAAAAATATGTTATCTCATCTATCGAAACAATTCGATAGATGAGATATATAACGTTTGACGTAATATATTCCCTTGGTTAGAAAAAAAATTTAATAGTTATATTTTAAAAGATTAGTAAAAATGAGTGGCAAAATAAAGATATTTTTGGAATTTATATTTACCCTACATTCTTTTTCGATTATTTAATGTAAAAGCAAAAATCCGTAAGGTTTTGGAGAAAAAAAAATGTGAAAACTTCTTTAAAAATTTAATTAAAGTTCTAAAACTTTTCTCTTAGTATCACTATCGAAAATGCAAAGTAATATTTTATATTTAAAAATTCAATAAAGATAATCGTTTATACTAAAAAAATGCTAAAGACAATAAAAAAAAATCTTAGCTGAGTGTTGAAAGAACATATTATTTTCGAAACATTTTTCAAAAAGAGCAATAAAATTTTTTTTTATCCAACGATTGTTTTTATTTCGGTATTAAATGAAGATTTAAAACATTATCTTGTTTATCACTGGAAAGCATTGACATCTATACTATGTAAAAAAATGTACTAATTGCATTGATATATGTATAATGTATGTTTTACATTACTATGTAAAAATTTTTACATGGTAATATATGACATATTATTTAATTTTGGCAATAAAAAAAGTGTAAAAGCCTATTGAGAATTAAATGGAACATAAAGATGTTTTTGAAATTGCTAGTAAAGCCAGTTTTTATTTAAATAGTTTGGAAGCCTAACATGAAACTTACAAAAAAAAATTTTAATTATAGAATAAATTTCAAATTTTTTGTAAAAAAATATACCCTACAAAGATGATGAGCGAAACACTTCACACTAAAAAATATAAATACATTAGAATAAAACTCTTAAACTGATGGAAAATGAATCTCTTTGTCGAAAACCGCAAGGCAATTATTCAAGGTAGAGCGTCGACAGTTTTATTACTTCAGAGTGCGGGGGGTAACTGCCCCTCAGCTAGGAAGAGTCCATGTCTTTCAGAGACACGTTGAGAAAGTCTGGATGTTAAAGGGAGTGCCACTTGAAAAGTGCTTGGATGTTAAAGAGTTAAAATATTAATTCAATACTTTTTGTAACTTGGTCTTATTGACTTACTAAGCAAAATATTTTTAATCTTCAACTTTTTATAGACATAGGTTATTTTAATAACTTTAGTTCATTCCGCACATTGTGTTATACATTATCTGAATAATCAATGTATACTGAAATTTGCTGATACTCTGACTTTCAGTGAGTTGCTCTCTGTTTTAACATATTAATTTACATTTGCCTGTAATATCATATGTTATTTTTCTTTAAAAAAATTACGATTTTTCTAACTTTGGCATTATTAATTTGGAAATTACGGAATTAGTTTTTAATAAATAATTATAATAATTAGAAATTGCTTGTTTGTCGAACATTTGAAATCTTATTTATGCAATTAAATCTGTTGTAAAAATGATTTCCCCTTTTTTTATTGTTTGTATATTAATTTAAGCCTAAATCTGTTGTAAAAATGATTTCCCCTTTTTTTATTGTTTGTATATTAATTTAAGCCTAAATCTGTTGTTTTCATTTCTAATTTTTCTCGTGGCATTTTGTAGTAAAATTGTTACAAATAAAAACATTATCATTAATATTAAGACTGACTCAATATTTATTTAACTAAGGACTCAATTTTACCCTCCACATTTAGGATAAAACAAAACGCAAATTTCTCCATTGGGATTCTTAAAAAGTCTTCATTTTAGATTATCTTAACTTTTTTCCTTTCCTTGATTGGAACAAGATGTGGCTTATTTATGGCACTCTAACTTCCCTAATTCGGTGTGACATGTCTTACGTCATTGAGGAGGAGTGGTCGAGTCCAAGCATGAATACACTCTTTCTGCCCGTATGTGATTTCTTCCTTCTCTTAATCCGCGTAGATGGTTCCAGAGTGAAATGTTTCATATACAGTTTCGGAAAAGAGGTAACACTTTTGAAATGTCTTACAGTTCTTTGAATAAAGTTTCTTTAGATAAAATGCATATAAATAGGAATGCCATAGCTATAATTGTATATAAAAAAATATTTTAATGAAAATTTATTCTAATTATTTATTAAAATGCTTTTCTTGGATTATTTTAATAATTGATAAAAACTAAAATTATTTGTTCATAAGAAATTTAATTAAATTAATAAAATTTATATTGTTTCATAAGACAGAGTTGTTTTTAAATGCATTTATTATTAAAAGCTAATTAGTTGCAAAATGTGATGAAACTAACCTCTATTTTCAAACCTACTTTGTCTTTAGTCACTTTCTTCTGTTCTAAATTTGGATAACTTGGTTGATTTCATAATATTTCAATAGATATATAGATCCTTATAATATTTGTATGCATATACATTTATTAGAGACAAACAGTGAACTCTTTTCTTGACTTTTAATTCCGTGTCAAAGAATGGGGCATATATGTTTACATATTCTTTACCATTCTTTTTGACCTACTAGTTCAATGAGGATATTGGTAATTTATAACTTCAGTTAACTCCCTTAGATGTAGTTTTTTGTGTGTGTGTGTGTGTGTTTGTGTGTGTGTGTGTGTGTGTGCGTGTGTGTGTGTGTGTGCGTGTGTGTGTTCACAACTCTGAAAATTGATTGGCATTAAAACTATGATAATTTAAATGTCTAACAAATGTTCTCTAAATTGTATACTTTAATCTTTCTAATGGTGAAAAGTGCCACGATATTATTGACCTATTAAAAACGAATATGTTCTTTTCAATTATCTTCTAAATTCCACTGTGTTGTGCTATATTTTTTTATGTTTCTATTAAATTAAAAATAAGAGTATCTTTTTTCAATTTTCACAAATCGAAGAGATTCAAGTTTAAAACTATTTGTATTTCAGCACAACATTGTAATCCGTTGCTGAAAGTTAGGCAAAAAAAAAAAAAAAAAAAAAAAAATCAGCAATTGTGAAAACTCAGAAAATTTTCAAGCGATCTTTAAATTAATATCATTAAAAAGATAATTTTAAAAAGTATAAAATTCAGGTTTGTGCATTTATATATTTGGAATTTATCATGAAGAAATGGCAAAATTCAGCTTAACTTTTAATTAATTAAAATATTAAAAAAATCGCCACGATACATACAGTTTCTTCACCCAAGGATATATGTGCCAAATTTGGAAGCGATAGGTCAAATAGTCTAGCCTGTATAGTACCAATAAACACTCACTCATTTACACACAAACAGGCAGAGAAAAAGAGATATACATTAATCTTTTTTCTTAGAAGAAATTTATTTTTCATATAATCTGACTGCTTTTATTTACTTTACATTCAAGTAATTAATATTGTTTAATTAACCATTAAAGTGGCAAACGTGGACAATAATTATTACACATTTTATGGTAGAAAATTTAATATACCTTTGGAATTCCTAAACAGTTAAAAAATGAACTATTCTTCATTTGTATTCGTTCTCTACACATTCATATTTCAGATCAAATTTTAAAGAAAATAATATCTTTTGGGTCTTTTTACAAGCATAAATTACTTCATCTGTTTGATTTTAATTTGTAAAAACATATTTATTTCAAATTTATTATGCGCACAACTTCATGCTAAGCCAATTTTTCTCATTTTCTATGTAATTCCTTTAAATGTGACTCAAGCAATAACCATTTTGTCATGAAATTTTTACCATTTATTACCTTATTTATTCGCAACAACCATTTGAAATTTAATTTTAGCGTCTTAGTTAATTTGATTCTTATTTTAGTCAGTCTTTTACCGAATATTCCGAAGAATCTGTTCGACGCAGTTACGACGCAGCATTTCTATTAAACAAGCATGAAAGTCATTGGAAAATGAATTGAGGTTTAATGATTAAACAAAATGGCAATTTCAAATTTAATTTTCATTATTATTTTTTCTTTTTGAAAATCTCCTATTATGACACTATTTGAATTCATAGAGTGATTCTTACAAAATAGAAGATTGTGTTTTTTTTTTCAGTCATGGATTTTTTTACTTATATATATATATATATGATATCTCTTAATCTAAATCAATTCCTAATTAATTTCCTAATTTTTAGCTTAATTTAACTCATATTGGCTTAATTCTAAAATGTTCTCTTATTTCCTGATCCAGTTCCACCTTTTTTTTATTCAATTAATTCAACAGAAGCTCTGTAAAAATCCTTAAATCAGCGGTTCACATGCTCCAAGTGAAGGGATAAAAATTTACAAATTCTTTTAAAAGATCCCTGTAATTCCCTTACCTAAATCAACACGTGTAAAGAAATTCCTATCAGAATCTCACAGTATATAATCATGGGAATAAACATTTCATTGGCTCTTTTCTCTTTTGCTCTTGTATTGTGATATAGACGTACCTTGTCGCTTCTTGCTTGTAACACAGATTATGCGTCTCGGGATGATGAATAACGGAGAATAAAAACGAAGTTTAAGAATCCAAAGTGTCTTCTCTCTCTTCGGCCACGAAACTGCTTAATATATATATATATATATATATATATACGTATTCCTGAATTTGCCATTTTTAAAACTATACACCAGATCAAATTAAGCGCAATAATCTCCGATAACTCTTTGTATAGAGGATTTAAATTCTTAGAACTTTATAATTTAAACAATTCTCTTAATTTAATATCTTTTCTTTGAAATGCGACATACCACTGTTTTAACTTTCACTCTTTTATCGTATAACATATCTGTGTGCTAACTTAGAGACTTGTTTCGTATAGCCAACTCAACATCTTAAGCCTGTAAAAGGGCTCTTATAAATTTTTTTAAGAACAAAATCAGTTTCACAAAACAGATTAGTCTCCATAAGAAATAAAGAAAAAATCGCTGTTTCATTTCATACAATATTTTTCTCAATATTTTTTTTTACTCAAAGATATGTTAAATATATATATTCATCTTATTTTTGAATTTTTTGGGGGAAATAATACTAGTTCTTTGATATATTCTAATAAAATAATAATAATAATTAAAAACAGGCAGAATTATCAAATTTATATATTTTTGTTAAGATGATAAAATACAATAGATTCTCTTTTTAAGTTCCTATTCTTGAATACCTTTTAGATAAATAACGTTTAACCTTTTAAATGGGAAGATTAATTAAGTTCGGGAATATTCAAATAACGCTGTGCAATAACGGTTCATTACATTCAACAGAAAACAACATAAACTATTCTGGTCAGTTGAAAACAGGAACATTAATGCCGTACTCAATTGTCTGGAAGACTTTGCGTTAACTATTCCTAGAAACGTCACTCTTAAGGAAAAGTTATCGGAATGGCGTGATCGTTTAGCATTATAATGGGCTATTGAACACGTTGTTATTTTCCCATTTCAAACATTTGAAAAGTCGTTAACCATTCACTGGCTCTTGAGGTTTGCGTGCAATTATTTGAAAGGATGGTTCTTGAATTTCCTTGGATCCCGTCGAAGCAATTTCGATAGACTCCCACAGATCCCAAAACTGCTGTTCTTAATCTAAATTCCGTTGATTTCTGTGACGGAAGGATATTTAGTGCATTGGAAGAAATGTGTCTTACAGCTTTGGATAATCACATACAGAGAGATATATTGTCACGGTTTTTTTATTATTTTATTTAAGAAGAAATATTTTCACATGCCTTAGACATACTAAGGGTATAAAATTAGATTGATTCTAATTTCATCACCAAATGCATCAATTGTATTTGATTAAAATTTCCTTTAATGATTTCAGTGTGGTTTAATGTCATGGTTTTAAAACCTTATCGACAACCAATCAAAATAACGATGGTATACCATAAACGGTCATCGACAACCAATCAAAACCCATAAACGGGTTACTATCGATATTTACATTAGTTTTTAAGACAATAAAAGAATTCGTAAAATCTCACAAATTCTAGAAAGATAGTTTAATAATAGCATTGACAATAAAACAATAGAATTTCAGTACTAGCCGAGACAGTCTAGATGTGTCTCTCTGTCCCAAATTCAGAAAATATATAGGCTATTCGGGAAAATTCATGACATCCTTAAAGGAAATTCTACAACACAAAGGCTTGCATTAAAATGACAAAATGTTGAACATTAGCCAGGACAGCCATTATTTCTATCGCTTTGTCTGAGTTTGAAATATCTTTGAATATGTGCTGTATGTGAATAGTTAGTCGTCAGTCACGGATTGTCCCCAATTTCTTTTTAAAGCTAAGTAATTCTTATTGAAAATATCAAAGTAAATAGATTTTATTTTTAAGAATTACCTTCTGAAATATCTCTTTTCACAGCTTCAAAATAGTGAAGTGCTCCTAGCGATTCCAGAAAAGAAATAATTAAAAATATATTTCCTGCAGTTTATCTGTGGAAATACAATCAGAAACATTCGGTAGTTTAGATTATACAATGGTAAAATTGGAAATCCAGCCAAAAAACAAACAAACATAAGGCTGAATATGTGAAATACATATAAGCAAACACACAGAAATAATACTGGAAAGAATTGTATTCTCTATATTGTATGTTATGTATTGTATATTATATACTATACACTTTAACCCGCATATTTATATACATATACATATTTATGTTGAAAACCTAACCAGTGATGATTAACTACTCATTAACACAATGTCTAGGTGGAGCAACATTAAAACTTTTTTTAGAACAACAACCCATCGAAACCCACTTTTTCTTTTTTCTTTATATATTAACGGAGATAATTCAATTGCATATTAAGATAGTAGGATTCGTAATTAAAGGAGACGTTAAATTAAGAAGATAATTAAGAAGCATTAGGAATGGAGTTGTTATTTTTTATTATTATTTATACTCTCAGTTCATTGATTGCTGGATTGTTAGTATAAACAATAAATTCATTTGAAATGTGCGACTAAAAGCAATGAGGATGATGAGTTAGTTCATTTATTCAGAATATTAGTCCTATTTTGCTCCACGCTGTAGGGCATTATAATGTTTTATTTTTCAACTGAAAAATAAGGATTTTTAATTAGTTAAAGATAGAAAATAACTTCATTCGCACACCTTTAATGAAAAATAGAACGTAATTTCATACAAAAATTTTCATTTTATGATTAGAAATACAATAGTGTATTGGCATTTATACACTTTTATATATAGGTTCGTTACTATAATTGGTATCCAGTAAAAATTCGTACTTTCTGTATTTTAGACATTAATTGTTTTTCAAGTATTGTTGTCCCTAGTGCTCACTTTCAATATTTAGACTGTCCCTAGTTGAAATATAGAAAGCAGGTTTACTTTAACTATTTTCGGTTGGGAATAATCAAATCTCAACTTATATCATAACGCGAAAGTAGCTTGAGGAAATTGATTCTTGGAATGTAGATGGGACAATTACTGTCTTCTGGCAATTTCTAGAAGACACATCTGTCCATTGGTTGAAACAATGTTGCAAGGATATCAGAAAGGATATTTCTCTTTGTGAAGCTTAACTATTCCAACGAAACTATTTCTAATTAAATATTATTCAGTAACTGTAGTTCTAGCATCTTGATTTCAATGATTGTTTGTATCAAAATTAGAAATTTGGTGCGGTTTCTGCAAGATAACCAAGATATGATCTTCCCAGACCCAATCCCTGCATATTTTTTGTATTGTTCCTCAATAAAGCCCCTTCTCTAAGAAACATGAACTCCATCAAAATTCTTGAACTCTCGTACTCCCCACCAAACATTCCCCTTTTTTTATTATTGTAGTATGCATAGTTGTTGTGCTGTTATTTTGTGTACTGTATGTGAACTTTAATACTTTTTTTCTTAATAAGTCTTTCCATGTTAACCTGATAGGGAATCCTAGAGATTCCAAGTTCGAGGATATTCTATGGCGAAAAGAAAAGAAATAAAGAAACTGACTTCTTAAAGAGCCCTATAAGGGTGATTTTTATTAAAGCCCTGTAAGAGGGACAGGAGTTTGGCTGAAGAAATTAGTTTTACTTATTGCAATTTTTCAATTTAGTTATAAAAAGCTTCTTTTTCGTAGTCAATATTTTGAACTTTCTCTTGACCTGTTTTTAAATAATAATGAAAGTAATTTGCAGATAAATAGCTCTCCAGCGCAAAACTCTTGTCAGTCTATAGTATAAAAAGAATGGATTGAACTCAGAATTATAAAAAATCAGCTTTACTCTCATAACAATAAGAAGAGCTCGCTTGAAATGGGTGCAAATTACATACTCATTTTATGATCTATAGCAACTAATCTTAAATTACCCTTTTATTATATCGTCGCATGGGCATGCAATCTGACTTTCTTCTGCTTATTTGAATATTTTTGAACATAAGCATTTTGTTTTCAGAAATTTGGCTGCAGATATTCATTTAATCATTTTCAATTTTTATTCCAGAAGATTTATCAAGTTCTTTTATGAAGTCCGTTATAAAACACTATTTGTTAAAAATCATAAAGCATATTTTAAAAGTATTTTTAATAAATGTTAGTTTACCCTTTCTTAAATAAATTCTTACCTTAAAATATAACTTTTAATTCGAATACTACCAGGTGGGCAAAAAGTCCGTAAAAAATTTTTTAAAATTTATAAAACCTGTAAAATGAATTTTTTCGGAACTTTTTGCCCACCCGGTATCTGGAGACATAGTTTGATTTGCAATCAAGAGATGTTGAGAAAACCAAGACGACTTAGAGAAAGCTCAGAAGCTGAAATCAAATTAAAAGTGTGGTCTTGAAATGAAATAATTATATAGAATTTGAGCTAAGTAAAAAAGATATGAGATAAATGCTATTTTATAAAATGATGCTTACGATACAGAATAGAAAGGGAATAATTTCTTCATTACTAAGGGAATAGCAGAAATATCTTTAGGATGAAAATAACTTTTAATGAAATAGAGAAAAGTGCACAGTTTTATGCTTTCCTAATGAAAATATGATTATTTTCAACGAAATTTTAAATGCTCCTAATTGCAATTAAATGGAAAATAAATGAGTTATTTATTAGATATAAGTAATGAGCACGCTTAGAAATTTTAGTCTGTTATTTCAATAATTACTAGAGTTTTTTAATGAGTTTTCTATGTAAAATATAACAAGTATAAACCACCTGAAAATTTTGGGTATGTGTATTGATACTTTTCCCTTTCTGGTATACTAAATACACAAAAAACAAAGTATTGTAATAGTAAAAAAAAAATCTTAAATCGGTATTTTCATGTATCTCTATGTTAAAGTCTTAGCCGAGCTTGAAAAATGCATTTTGACTGAATTATGTCTTTCTGTGTTAGTATGCGATTACTTAAATACACTTTGAGCTAGACAGATAGAAATGAGTATAATTTATATCTCTTTTAGTATATGAATTTGATTCTCTCTGTCAAATTTTGAACAAAATACATCCGCTGTAAGTTTGACATTTTGCTTGAGCACAAGTGAATATGGTAGCTATAAAACGTAAAAAGCTAGGTAGATAAAGTTGATTCCGAAAGTTTAACATTTGAAATGTAGCCCATATCAAATTTCAAAATGAATCCGTTTAAGGATTAATCATTTGCCCATCTGTACTTTCGTTTCCGTTTCCCAATCCTTTTTCTATCAGAAAATCCTTTCTTCTGAAAGAGGAGATTTTGAAGAATTGTTATTGTTTAGCACAATGAGACCGATATTGCAGAAACTCCTGTAGATTGTCTACTTTTATTGCTGCTTCGTCCATACAGATAGAAGCGTGTTAGATATGAGGCATATATGCATATATATACAGTATCTTATTTTGTTCTAGCCAATGATATTCGGATATTATTGGAAGCTACCACGAAACAGCCTCATCCAATACATGGGTACAAAACTACCCCTAGGTAATCAAAAGACCAGCCACGGGCACTCACCATCTCCTTCACTTTAAGACTTCCTGGTTCATTACACAGTTCAACAACCCCCTCAAGAAGATGTACTTCGAAGCATCTATTCGCTACCAAAATAGATGAGTCAAAGTAGACCTTGTGATAGATAGCGGGGCTTCTATTCTTCATCAAAATAGAATTAGATATGGTCAGCTTCATTGGCACCACTTTAAAAGTAAAAACTTCACTGATATTAGTAAGTAAAATGATGTTTATTTAATAATAATAATAATAATAATAGATATAATGTCTAAGTATGGGACAAAGATGAAGAGAAAAAAGTTTAGTAAAACACCATGTGTTAGTCAGAAATCCAACGATGTGTAGTATGTTTCATATTATGAAACAATTTATTATATCTGTATGCTGCACACTCTGATGGATCGCCTCATTACGAGGAAAAGTTATAATAGTAAAAGGCATTTTGTGAAATTCGCACCCAATTTATATCAGTGATTCTAAAAGCGATAAGTCGCTCCATACGTAGCAGCAATATAGATAGCAAAACTGCTTTGGGTTTTCAATAGCTTTTACATGATACCAACCATCGCCAAGCACAACGTTCTTGCCAATTTTATAAATAGAGCCAAATAGTAGTTTCACATTTTGGCGTGTTAACACATACAGTGCTAACAGTAAAATATCTCAGTTTTT
This sequence comes from Argiope bruennichi, assembly GCF_947563725.1. Lineage (NCBI taxonomy): Eukaryota > Metazoa > Arthropoda > Arachnida > Araneae > Araneidae > Argiope > Argiope bruennichi. The sequence continues at coordinate 116,823,012 of NC_079156.1, forward strand.
ATCACAGGCATAATTTTTATATATTATTTTTTCATTAGAATGGGTTATTTACATTTTATTGATGTTCACAATGTGGGAGTAAGTGGATAGTCAAGGTGTACTTTTATAGTTAGTGATAATTTAAATTCATAGATTGTGTCAACACGATATAGAATATCATATACAATGTAATATTACTAATTAATATTAAAAATTTTTATGTGAAAAAATATTTCATAGATTGTGTCAATACGATATAGAATATCATGTACAATGTAATATTACTAATTAATATTGAAATTTTTTTATGCGAAAAAATATTATTTTATTGAAATCTGTTATATATTATTATTGTTTGAAATAACATACGATGGATCAAGTTTATTTTGAAAATGTGAACTAAATAACATACTACAAGTCTTTAAATTATTTCATTCCATAATGAACACTTATTACATGTTTTACATTAAGGTACATAATATGGAAATAAATAAGCTATTTTTAACTAAATAAGTTAACACTGTTGGCTTTATGACAACATATAAATTTCATATGATATATTAGTGTTGATTTAAAATCGGATATTAAAAAGCAGTTATAAAAGTTAGTTATAAAAACCCTTCATTTATTTAGATTATAGTTCACCTGTAAAGAAATATATGCTATGTGAAATAGTTTTTTGAGGGCTTCATTAAAAAAATTATAATCATTTACACTAACGATTTAAGAAAATATTAATTAAAAAAATTAACTTCATTTTCAATATTAATAAATTTAATGGTAATCAGGGATTATTAATATTGTCATTTTTGTTAGAGAATGTATATTATTTATTTTTTTAAACTTTATTTATTTATTATTACATTTTTTGCTTACAGATGTTAGAGATAAGCAATTTACATTCTTAATTATTCTAAACAGCAACTCGGGCATAGATTTCATAGCTGTAACTCTAATATCCTAACTATTGCATAGTTGTAATTTCCCAATAATCATTAAAGATGGTTTTCTGAAGAAAAAAAAAACATCTTCACATCATCTTACTGAAATATATATATATAGTGTGTGTGTGTGTTAAATATACAATTATGAAATCCAATATCAAAAACCTCTAAATAAATCTTTAACTCTCTCCTTATTTTTTTAGCATATTGCAGATTAATAAATGTTAGAAGGTCTTAACAAAAATATGCGTACTATATACGGTGATTTTATGATTAGAGCCAAAGCAATACAATCTAATAATATAAATTTTCTTATTCAATCTCAGTCAGAAATCCAATTAATCAATTACCATTAGTAAGTAAGTTATTTCATGCCGGAAGCGAAAGCTCTTTCGTGAATTAATCCACTAAGATAAACATTCCATTTATGCGCCTTTAATCGAAACGCATTTAAAATTTTGTCGATGAACCACGAGCTATTCCACAAAATTTTGTTCCTTAGGAATTCTCGCGATCTCTGAGGAATCCAACAATAAAAGCTTTCGACGTGTTGCCATTCCCAATGAATAAATGATGGTTCAAACATGATCGGAACAAGGGGAAAGACAAACGTGAAGCTGAGCCAATAATCCAACGCGTCTCCCGGGTTAAGTATCTTTATCCTTGGTGAGAAGCCAAGATGGAGCAAAGTCACCCTTTATATTTTGCGTTCATGGTTTTCCCGAGATGATCATTACAATTTTATTTCTGTCGCTGGCAGCAGATGTTGTTCCGAGAAGTTTCATAAATTTGGGATTAATATCAATGGATGGCATCGGAACGCTGATAGAAGATTTAACTCTCCTGTGAAGAAAATTTGCTGCGAATTGTGAATACTAATGGCACGGAGATGAAGTGAAGCTCTATTGTTTTGCGCCTAAAGCGTCTGTGTTTAGAAAAATTTAGAATATTGCTTAAAATTTAGAATTCCAGCAGATATTTGTGTTCTTCATTCGAAAGTCTGAGATAATTTCTTAAACTAAAATTCTTTCGATAAACTAAGAATCCCGTAAAAACAGAAAAGTACAGATAAAGATTTTTTTTGCATTTAAAAAAATTCAAATAGGTTTATAAAGCGTTTTAATGGAAACAACTATGTAGTAAAAATTATATGTACTTTACAAGTGTGCATTTAATCAATCCGTTTGGATCTATTGTACTTCCAATGTTATTCACATAAGCTAAATGGATTGTTATTTTGTTTTGCTGTATTGTTTTGCTTCTGGAGCGTTTGAGTTTGAATATTGCTTAAAATTTAAAATTGAATCAGATATTTAAAGTTTTATTAGACTGTTTTTTTGTTTTCCTGAGTTGAATTTCTGACAACATTTCTTAAACTAAAAAGGTTTCAATAAACATGCGCATCCTATAAGAACACAAACACACACACACACATCTATATATATATATATATATATATATATATATCGAATATATATATATATATATATATATATATATATATATATATATATATATATATATATATATATATAGATCTAAAAAATTTCAAAATGCTTTATAAAGTTTTTTACTGAAAAAAATTATTTAGTAGCAATTTAAGTGTATTAAAATGATATAAATTCAATCACCCATTTTGGATCTATTGCACTTCCATTATTATTGACATGAGCGTAAATAGATTACTTTGCATCTTTTTCATTATATACATATATACGTAAACATATTTTAGCAGATTCGTGACCGAGAAGAGAAAACACTTTTGAATTTTTAACTCCGAATTATTCTATCCCGGATGGCATAATATATACAAGTACAAAGTGTTAAGCAATACGAAAGTGTACATCGCGACATAAGATCAAAACAGAGCTAAATTCTCCCTTCAATGGTTTTTACAATGACATTTTGACAGGAATTTCTTTGACAAGTGATTAGGGTATTAGGGTAATATAGGTATCTTTTAAAAGAATGTGCCAAGCATTAAAGATTTTATCCCTTTACTCAGAGCATGAGAACCTGTTGATTACATCAGTTTTACAGAGCTTGTATAGGAATAATTAAATAATAAAAGTGGGATTGGATTAGAAAATAAGAAATCATTTTAGAATGAAGTTTATATGGGTTAAATTAAGATAAAAATTTGGAAATTGATTAGGATTTAAATTAAATTTAAAAATATCACTATATATATATATATTACCTCAAAACTCAAAATGTGTTTTCATTTTCACTGGCAATTTTTAAAAACTGCGAAGTAATGAGCTCATGTGCAAAAGAATTGCTCTCAGCAACTAAACCCTTTCGAAAATCAAAAGCATATTCACATATAAAATGACAATCTCATTTAAACAATAGATTTAGGTATTACATGTGAGTTTCTTGTTGTCCTTACCACGTATCTGCTTATTATAAATGAAGAAATTTATCATTTTTCACATAAGATTAATCACAATACAAACATGAAAATATAGCTTCTTTTATATTTATTATTTCATATGTTCTATAGTCTTTAAAAATTATTCTTTTAATTATTAATTTAAATATTATTTATAATTTTTGCCTGACTGTTTATCAGTCAAAAGAGTAAGTTTTATATGCCATCACCGAAGGAAGATTCTAAATATAATGTAGTTTTGTAGTTTTATGCTCATTATGTTTCGTGTTACCATTATCACCATGTTTATGCATGTTAATTTTAGTTGTCGAATTAGCTTATTTTGAATAACTGATTCCTCTTCTGAATGGACTTTACTCCAAGTTTGATAGAAATCTACAAATTTGGTGTTAAGATCCTATACCAAATTTCAGCCATCTAGCTCAAAGCGTTTTTGAGTTAGTTTTGTCACAGTCAGACAGACATTTTCCAAAATATGTTTTTCGATCTCAAGTAAGTTGAAATATTTTCTCTTCATTTTTGGCAATTGCAATACTTTCTCTACACTTCGTATACAAGAAAGTAATAAAGAATATTTAAAAATATCCTTAAAATATGCCATAGCTCTAAAATATGTATTTTGCAACAATTTCCTTGTATAGTTGCTGCATTTACTCTCGCGTGTTGTTGCGGTTTTATATACTTTTCGTGTGTATACTTTTGTTGCTGTAGTTACGAGGGAAGTTTTAAAAATAATATAAGATTGACAAGGCCGCCTGAAACATCATCATGTTACAATGTTCCGGGCTAGCAGGTTGTGAATTTTTAACTTTGTTTTTAAGTATAATAAATTACTAAAAAACATTTTACACCATGTCCTAGATAGGGCTTCTACAACCTTATGCCTCACGGTGTTATTTGCCTCTTCAAAATAAGATGATTCATTGCTCTTTTAATACACCATGAGTTTTAATTAATCTTACAAATATGCACTATTATTTCTCAGAATGTCACCAGATGTCGCTGTAAATAAATAAAGTGAAACAGAGAGATTAAAAAGAAATTGTAATGTAATTTTTTCTCTTTTCTGGAATGCCCTCGAAACCAAGCAATGTTTATATTTTTTTGTTATAAATTGATATTTATGGAGTTAAGATATGACATTCTTTATTACTTTTAATTACATTATTATGAAAATAATCTTCGACATTCATAAACATTCAATTGGCTTCTAAGAGGAATATAAATAGAATTTTCATGAGAAAATCTGAAAAATATGGTTATTTTCAAGATGAAATCCTAGTGTATGGTTCTAATTTTCTTATTCAATGTTTGACGATAGTAGGAATGATTTTATTTCCAAAAAGAAATATAAAGATTTATTAGTCTAAATAAAGGCCATATCTGACAGATTTTGAAGCACAAAACTACGAAAAATTTTATATACATCTGAAACCTTTTTGGGAAGTGTTCTCTATTGTGTGAAAGTTTTTATTTTGAAAACTTATACCCTAAAATTCTCTCTACTACATTCTTTTCGGTGAAAATATTTACATTACTATCTGAAACAACTCGAAAAATATTTCCGTTTAATTATGCATGTTAATTAATATTTTAAGCTATAAAAATATCATTAACAGTATGCAAAGTTTACATATTAAATACTAACCGCATATGGCGACCAGTTTGTTTGCCTAGATTATTGGGTTTCTAATTTATTAATTATTAATATTGGATGTATTTATGGAATGGGATGTAAAAAAACAAATTCACTTTATAATTTTATACGACTAAAACATAAAGATTCAATTAAAATAGTTTACATCAAATTACAAAGTGTTTATATTAAGACATAAAAGCGACAGTGAAAGTCCTGCTACGGTTTGAATTATTGGCAAAAGCAGATGCTTGATAGTTTTGATGGAGAGTTTGAATTCCATCACAGCATTTCAAAATATTAAAATTAAATGAAAAATTGTACGAAAATGAAATTTATATCATAAAAAATATTTTTAGCCCTATGATAATACAAAAAGACGTTTTATACGATAATTGTTTTGGAAGATATGAGCATTAATTTCCGTAAGTAAGTCATAACGATTACGGCTAGACTTCATTTTAATATAGGGGCAACAAAATTGGTATTTTTCGCCAAATATAATCGTGACAATTGTTATGGCAATTTTAAAAGCCCATGGTAAGCAATTCTGGTATACACTCAGGACTGCAGTTTTTTTGGAGAATTTTTGGATGATTGGAAGGATTTCGACACGCTCTCCGAGAAACCGTACATCAATGTTAAGTCTTACTACGATTGCTTATATAGCAACATTAAAGCTATATTAAACAAAACAATCGATTTGAATTTTTGTTTTAAGTCTGTTACTTGATTTCTTTTGTAACTTCTTCCCACTGACTGAATTTCCTCTTTGGTGGCATAGGAACTATCTCCAGAGCACATCTAATTATATTTTGCATCTCCGGAGCATTTGAAACAGTACAGATGCAAAAATGTTCAATTAATGAAGCAGTTTGAAATTCGTATGAGGTTTTGCTTACATTTGATTGCCATCATTCAACAGTTAGTAATAAACTCGATTTCTGCCACACACGTTAGTTTTATATATACGGTGGTTATAATTAAACTTCCCCTATAAACAGCAAACTACAACGCAAACGGCTGAACGGATTGCAACGAAATTTGTTATATAGACTATACACGAGAGCTGCTGACGGAATTTCGAAAAACATATTTTAGTTCCAAAATGTCTACCAGAGGGTGCCTTTTCCACAAGAACATTAAATTTAACACTACCGAAACGTAATGCAGAAACAGTATTAACAATCAGAACAAGGATAATGAGTAATAAAATGAACCGGGAAATGGAGGAAATGGAGTTTCCAGCTTTTCCCGGTAAATGAACCGGGAAAAGCTGGAAACTCCACGATGCTTTATGCGCGAAGCATTACAACTGATCAGTTACTATCTGCTGTTGAGCTACTTGAAATTTTGCAGATGAATGTGGGTGGTAACATGGAGATCCTTTCCCTTCGTCATCCTGAACACGATTAACAAATGCTCCTCTTATGCAGTTTCGTCCTAATCTGTTTTAGTTTCTGCAAACTGAACTTCCCCCCCCCCCTCAAAACAGCGCATTGTTATTTTTTCCTTACCTGTACTTAATGTGGTTCGATGACGAAGTGATCAGAAACTAGTCAATAAATGTTAACCTTGTTTCTGTATTCCGTTTTCGTCGCTTATTGTGTTAAATTTAATGTTTTTTCCTGGAAAAAGAGCCCTCTGGTGAACATAAGATCTCGTGTGTAGTCTGTATACTAAATTTCGCTGCAATCTGTCCATCCGTTTGCGTTGTAGGATGCTGTTTATAGCGGACGTATCATTAGACCACCGTGTATATATAAGATTTCAAATAATTACTCATTATTAGTACAAGTACAAAACGTGAAACAAATCAGTCATCCTGAAATGTATTTTTACTATGTACTGATTTGCACCTAACACTTGTTTCTCTTTTTAATAATCTCTAAGTTTTTGTTATGTTCCTAATCAGTCAAGCTTTCAAACAAAGGAAGCTGAACTCGTGTATTCCGGCAGACATGTTTGTTTATTCTGCTGCGCATCTCATCAGTATTCAAGCTCAGTCCTAGACGGATTTAGGTGCGGCGTCCATCTGCTTTTTCTAGACACTTTTTAAAAGCATCTTGAAATTGAAATATAGGTTGCGCCGTCGATGGCAGAAGCTTTTGAAAAAGCAAACCTTACTTCCACTTTCTCAATGCGTGGAAGTGATATCAATATTTGCTTTCTACGGAATGTGTTTAGAGATGCTTCGACATTTTTTCTTTTGCCCACCTTCTTTTTTGCAATATACTTAAAAAGCTTCAAATCTTGGGAAATATATTTGAGTGAAGGCTTATATAATCCTTGTAAGAAGGAGCAGGAGCTGATATATCAATGGACATTTCAGTACATGCCGTTTTACTGACCCGATCCTAATCCGCATTTTAAAATTCCAAAGATTCTCCCCATTTAGAACTTTCTTAATAAAAGCACTTCTATTCTAAGCAAAGCATGAGTGTTATTCATAATTATTAAGTTAATAGAATGAAAGCGAAACAAATAAAAAAACTTTTACGTTACTTTATAAATTTTACATTCTTAAAGAACCAGAAGAAATGGTTCTCTTATACTCTGTAATAAATGACGAAAGTGTGGGCGGTAATAATTACAAAAGAGATCGTTGCTGTTTCCAATGGCACTGACAAGCCCACTGACTTTAGAAAGCAGTGATTTTAAGCCAAAGGTGCAACTCTTGGTTTTCAGTAGCACCATCTAGGGCCAAGAGTAAGACTTAGCTACACACACGTCACAACCTGTTTTACAGGCGGGGGGACATCATTCATGTATTTCTTTCACTCATCCACAGATCATAATTTAGACTTGAATCAGACTTGAATTAGACTTGAACCCTGATCCAGTACCCCTAGTGGTAGATACAGATTTATACGTGCACCAGCCACCCCACACTCGGAGAATCATCGGCCGGTGGGGCTTGAACGCGCAACCCAATGGATGTGAATCCAGCGCCCTACCAACCAGCCTGGCATATTATTAGCATACTATCTTTGGCGATAAATCGCTGGGATGCAGTTCATGTATATGTAACATAAAAGCATAGCATTTTTGAACTATCGCATTTATGCGCTTGTAAAAATTCCGATCGACCGATAGTCAATGAATTGGCGAATTTGGCTCCAAATTTGATAAGAATCTGCATTTTAGATGTTAAATTTGTGTACTAGATTACACAAATTACGCCCTCTAGTTCTTCTCGCTTTGTACTTACCGTCATTGTACTTTGTACATTCGGATAATCTTCCTTCTAAAGATTTCTTTCAAAATTTGATAGAAATCTATAAATATGATGTAAAATTTGTATACTTAATTTCATCTAATCAGTTTGAGTCTTTTTTCGTATCATTATATTTTTATACAGATAGAAATAATTGCAAAAATGTTTTTTTTTTCGGACTTTAGAGAAGTCTGAAACATGAAAATTCGTCAAAATCTCGAGTTCGAATTCTTTGATGATTATAATACGTTCTCTGCGCGGACTTTGTGAAGTTGTTATAATTATAATCTCTTCGTTACATACAGTATAAACATGCATTTTATATGTTTTAAGAAAATTTTAATTTGCTTAAGCTTTTAAAATATTTGAATACATTAAATTGCATTTTTTTTTATCACTAAATTTGCTAAAGGTTTTAAAAAGATTTAAATATATAATACTCTACAGAATTTTTGTTTTATTGAATGACAAGTAGGGAAAAAGTAAGTACTATAGTTATCAAAATAATTTATCTGTAACCTAATAATTTGTTTTGTGATCACAGCGACTCCAAACGTAACGATGGAATTCATTATGTGGCGCAGTACAATTATCGATTTCAATCAAAATTTATTCTTCTTTTCAAAGTTAAAGAAAGCATAACAACATGATAACTGAAACACGCAATAATATAGTTGCAGAAATTTTATTATAAAATATTTTCTTTCAAAATAATAATAATTTCATAATTTTGCATCACATCGCTTATTGGGAAGACGCATTACTGAAATACAAATTTTATTTCTCTGATTCTGTGATATATTTAAGACCTTAGCGCAACATATTGTCAAAATATAGGAAAAAGTTAAAGAAAGCACTATCCCTCTGTTTTGCTATTTAAGAAAAAAAATATAATTTTCTTATTTATTGTATCATTGTATATTGTTGTATTGTATCATTGTACATTGTATCTTATATATTGTTATCATTTTGAAAATTTTTAGTCTGTTGTCTTGGTGCTTCTCCTGTACACCTTTACATATATGTTTATCACAAATAGTTTTTAATGTAATTACTTCTAAAATTGTTTGAGGTAAACGTATATATTCTCTCGAAAACTGTTGCCATATAAAAGATTTTAATTCCATTTTTAAATTTCCTTCCTTCCTCCAAATTGTAATTTTGTCGTCAGAGATTTGCAAAATTTTATTTGTATCTGAAGCTTTTTGCTGTTTTTTTTCAAAGAAAAAAATCATTTTCTAATTAGCGTAGTTTATAAAAGATTTAAATGTTAATAAAATACACGAATAATATGTCCTCAAAGCATATAACAAAGCATGAATTTTGTATAATTTTGTTGTCCTCGATGTTTTCTGATCATCAAGAAGTTACACTAGATGATTTTTAAAGCGTATAGCGATGGAAATATTCCAGAGGAAATATCCCTCCTCGTAATATGTGGATGGTAGAATATATCGTACCAAATAATGAAGAACACAGGTATACACACACACACCCACACCCACACCCACACCCACACACACACACACACACATATATATCTATATATATACATATATATATATATATATATATATATATATATATATATATATATATATATATATTCTACTTACTTATTTTAATAAATTTGAGTCAATGTAAAAAAATACTTAATAAATATTACTTCTGTCTTAAATTTCAGATATTAAATATTTTAAAATTATTCTAGTAATGATGTTCATTATTTTTTATATGAAATATGTATCGTATTCATAACACATTTTATATTTACTTATATAATTATATATATGTCGGTTTTTCTTGCTATTGTATTCTAAACGAGCTACTTCTTTTCTGCTTACATCATAGAAATTTATTTAATGATCATAAACCAATTTCCCAAGTCAAAAACTGTTTAAAATACATTTACTTTTATTTTAATTTAGTTTCTGCACTGCAATTTCAGGAGTTACTAAAATTGTCAAAAAATCCATTTTTAATCCCCCCCCCCAAACAATATGTGAAGAACTTTGCATTTGCTTGTTTTCCAGAGAACCTGAGGAGTATTTCAAAGTCTAACCTTTATCCATTTAGTTTTGTTATATTCTGTTAAAATGTTATAATTCTAATTAATCTGATAGGATTGGAAATGTTATCTATAATTATGTGATGAATTTTCAAAAAGCTAAATGAGTTCCTTATAAACCGCAAGAGCTAATAATAGGAGAATAAAGACAGTAATGAATGGAATGCTTTCATGCTATATTCTTTTAGAGCTCAAGATCATTTAAAAAATTTTTTATTTTTCCCTATTTTGTAATGGTGTTGGCGATGATTTATGACTTCTTTTTCTTTTCAATTTTTGACAGTATTCAGAAGAATATGATTTCTTTCTTTTTACATTCAAATTATTTCAAACAGAAGCAATAAGGATTTCTTCGTAATATCTACAAAGTCATGTTTTTTTTTATATTATTAGTTTTCCTTAATTGAGCTGAAATGGTGAAAATTGATTTATTGAAAAGATTTGGAAATACCCATATTATCTTAAAAAGAAAAATTTTATATTTCAATGTGAAAATAAAATGTTTTATTGTAAAAACTATAAACGAATATAGTTAAATATATTAAATTTTGTATTATAAAAAACAAATGCATTTTATTACAAAATTTGTAAACAAATGTATTAAAAAACTTTGAGGAAACACATTGTCGCTAATAATCAAGAGTCTTCCATTTTCTCAACGTTGCTTTAATTAGTTTTTTTTCTGAAGTAGTTGTTAATATTTCCAACCTTGCCTGATTCTGATTATTGCCTAATATCCTTATTTAGAGTTTTTTTTTAAATTTTTTTGTTCTCATAGTTGCCGAACATCATTAATCAGAGATATTTATTGTTCGACAATGTTTTCTTTGTATTTTTGTCTTTTATTAAAATTTTCCTGGATTCTGTCTTATACTAGTAATAAGCTTTTATTTTTTTCCCTTTGAAATTGACTAAGATTGCCTAATTTAGATATACAGTGCTTTTGTTTTCAGTTAATGATCTTCTTGTAAAAACATTGCTCCAGATGTTTAAATAACATTATATTCTATCCTCTTTTTATTAATGGAATTTAATTGCTTTCTTGCTAGTTAATATATTTTTGTTTGTAAAAGGTTTTACTATGCTCCATTTTGTTCTTATATTTTCCTAATTTTAAACAAGATACATGCTGTTTATTAAACTCTTTATAAAATGACATTTTCTGCAACAGCTTTAGAAATTACGAACATTAATTATAAAATCTTGCCCTGATAAAGTTTACTTTTTTTTTTTTTAGCATAGCTGTATCATAGATGCATCATTTTCATCTCAATTCATTTAATTTTAAATGGAAAAAATTTAGCTTGAAGATCTCTCTTTATTTTTCATATTGTTGCTGATTTCCACAATTTTAAATAACTTTTGCTCTTGAAATTTTTGAAATGTCGCGTTCATATCGTCAATTCTTATAATTTTTGAACATTTTTTAAGCAAACTCGTTTGCTGCAATTTTTTCATAATCTCCTAAACTATGTTAATTAAATACCTTCTATAGATGTACAACATTACACAGATGTTATCAAGTTTTTTTTTAATATTGGAATTAACTTGAACATTGAAATAAAAAATATATTAATTTTGTTAATGTTGAGGAACTATTTATTCATTAGAATTTTATACAGTTCTTATTTTGCTTTTGCATATTAGTAGAAAATTGTAGCTTATTAAAATAAATGAATATTTCTGGAACAAATTTAAATAAAATAGCTGTTATAGCGAGTTCCGTGACTAAAGTCACGGCATAATTCTGTGATCGTCTGCTTTTTGGATGAAATAATTCTGATTTGCTCTACTAAATGCAAATTTATGGCAAAATAAAATTTTACTTTTCGCATTACTATGAGTTTTCTCAAACGCTTTTGCTGCATTAAAGATTTTAGAATATGCTATTTTTATACACTGTAGGTCCTAATGTCTTGTTTTATCATGCAATCTGCTTATAAAAAGAAAAAATATTCAAACAGGAAACAGGATTTAAAAATGCAATTTTAGAAATTTTAATCCATTAAACACGTAAAATAGCCATTTCAATTTCTATTCGATGTAGTAAACGCCTTTTAGAAAGTGCTTTTTTTTTTTTTTTTTCTAATTTATATTCGGGATGAAGGCTTTAAAATATATTTTAAAATATTCAAATTTTTGAAATTTATTTTTCACACGCACGCACACACACACACACACACACACACACACACACACACACACACACACACACACACACACACACACACACACACACACACACACACAATACTATTACGACGAATAAAGTATTTATATTGCATTTGTAGATGAAATGGTAACAAGTAAATAAAAGTAAATTTTAATTATCACCATATTAACAGCTAATGAGTTTCAAACAACATTATTTGTTAATTCTTCTTTTAGACACACCGTTTGGGGCAACACTAATGAATTGTTTTCCGGTTTGTTTGCCTTTCCCGAGTGACGGAAATTTTTCGTCTCTTGGCTGGCATTTGTCTGAATACCTAAGCAATACACGTTCTAACCCAGCATTGTTTTTTTAAACATTAATGGAGCGTCCAACAATATCATAGGGTGGAAATAGGAAAATAAGACAGAGCGAGAATCTTCTAATTTGAAAAGAAAAGCTGATCCTGAATATGCTATGTTGGCGGCAAAACGTGAAAAAACATAAATCAATATTTAAATATTCGGAGATATGAGCAATGAATGTTCCCATTGGGGGGGGGGGTTGATTCGAAAATAGGCCGATCGGCAAATGCAGGTTGTCAAGATTAATTATCCAATTAAATGAATGGTTAGTGTAGCTTAAAAACTGGCAATATATATATATATATATATTGCCACCAGTATATATAAAAGGAAATTTTTTTATTACTTTGGTATTATGAAGCATTACACAATTTTAAATAAGTAGATTGTTTTTTCTGTAGTTCAGAAACTGTAGAATAAATTTAGAAAGTATTATAACGAATTTCAACAAGTAATATGTAATAGATTTTAATTTGGAGATCTTCAATAAAAAGAATTGACCAAAATTTAAGATTTAAAAAAATAACATTTAATTTGGGAATATAGTATTAAAGAGTAAATTAAGCAAACAGAAAAATGGATTTAACTCCTAAAGGAATGGATTCAGAAAAAAAAATCAAACACAAAAATTCTCATAAAAAAGTTTCCAGAAAATAAGAATATTGAATAAAATGTTTATTAATATTTTCCCCTAAACTGAACTTTTAAGCGTATTTACGCATCTTAAGTACCAATTTAGTTTGAGTTTATATATATATATATATATATATATATATATATATATATATATATATATATATATATATATATATATATATATATATATATATATATATATATATATATATATATATATATATATATATATATATATATATATATATATATATATATATATATATATATATACATATATATATATATATACGAAGACACACAGGACAACACAAAGACAACAACTATATACAGAACAGAGGACGATTATCTTCAGCCGAGACGCGCAGCATACAACAGCATACACAGCAGCATACAAAACAGCAGCATACACAGCAGCATACAAAACAGCATAAACAGCAGCATACAACAGACTCTACTGCAGACAGTAGCACACAGCTTAGTTCAGCACTAGCTTCACTCCGTCGCTGCTATCCTATCTCTGGAAGGCGAATTCTTTATCGTCGATTCCGTCTACGACTCTTCGACTCCACTGGTACACGACGACTCTTCCGACTACTCAATTCAAATCCACTCCCCAGCAGCTGCAGATCCTTTTATAGGTCTTAGGAGGCGGGGCTAGAAGCCTCTCAACCAATCAGGAACGTCCAAGGCGTATCTCCGTTCCTACTGGACGGCTCGGGAAAATCCTCGATGTTTCGGGTATAATTTATTTTGGCACCAAAGTCGCCAAATTCGTCGCCAAGCTCTGGGACCTCCCGTGGAACCAACTATGCTGGGAAACAGCATCACAGATTCGTAACTATATATATATGTGTGTGTGTGTGTGTGTGTAATTTAACTAAATAAAATAAAATATGTAGTCACGAATATGGAATAATTGAAGCTGATAGATTGAATTCTTGCCTTGTCTTTGAATTAAATACCTGGCAGAAATTAGAAATGTTTCCGTGAAGTACACTCTAGTTTAATGATATATTTTCATAAAGTCAATAAGTTGACTCTTTAGGGGTAATCTAGGTCAATTCACACTCTTTACAGCAATAAGTAACATGGACACATCTCGAGTGACTATAGACTGCGATGGTCCAGTTACTGTGTTTGGTTATATTACTTTGTATTTAATGCGTGTTACTTAACTGGTCAGAGACTGGACTGACACATCCTATTCAATGCTTTAAAGATTGATTTAGTCAATGCTCGAGTAATAATAAGAATGAATAATCACCGTACATGCCAGCAGGTTCTTTCGGTTCTTATGATAATAGTAGTTAGTAGTCCCATCGTCGAGGAATGGACATATTTTTTTTCTTGGAATAGTTTCTCAGGTGTGATTTTTGTGAATTACTTCATATTCATAATCGTAATACTATATCATGATTACTATCTGTTGTGGTACGTCATCTGTAATATTTGATGTTATTGAATCTTTAAATAGTAGGAATGTTAATGCAGAATTTTTTTTAGTAATCATATTGAATACTGATATTGATTAACGAGAAATTATGCATTACAGATATTGTATTATGCTAATAATTGGTATCGTTACAAATGATTCAGAAAATTCATATTATTTATAGTGGTACGGACATTCTGCTATATCTAATGCTAACCAATTGTTTAGACGTAATGGTTATAGCCATTGGAGTTGTATGAACAAGACTTCTGTGCCATTTTCTATCGTGATGCATGGTTATATATATATATATATATATATATATATATATATAACATGTTCATATATATATATATATATATATATATGTGTGTGTGTGTGTGTGTGTGTGTGTGTGTGTGTGTAGAGAGAGAGAGGGTGAGAGAGAGGAGAGAGGGAGAGATTGTTAAAGTGTTAATAGATTTTGATCTGACAACCGATTTATTGCATATTTGAAAAAGTATTGTTATTGTTATCAGATTAATGAAGATAAACTTTGAATTAACAACACTAAGTATTATTAGAAATGCCTATTTCAATAAAATGTTCAGATATGATCAAAAATTACTTTAAAAAATTTGAAAATACTAGATAATATTACTCTATCGCACTTAGAAAACATTATCTTGAAATTTTAATATCCCTTTAACAGACCATTTCAAAGGTACAAGAAAACTACGACCTGGAAATATTTACGTCTGATTCCTCAACTACTGGAATAAGTATAAAATGTGTCGTTGGACCATACATATAATTCAAGTGTCAAAAGTTAAAATTGACCATAATCGATATGTTTAAATTATAAATCTTGTGTTTTAATATATTGTATGCACTTGCAATCGCTACATAGACGATTTAGATCGAAAATTTTGAATTTTGGTGATTAAAAATTTCATAACTCATTCACAATTTTTCATGGCACATTGACTAAGTTTCAGATTATAATGCTTCGTGGTTCTATGTCAAACAATGTAGAGTTTTGAATGCCAATCGTTAGGCTTATAGGCACCAAACTTATTTAAAACAAACTTATAACACACACATTTATTGAATTTTATTATAAAGAGAGATTCACTTAATTCAATAGGAACAATTTTCATTCCTCATTTTAATATGGAAACTGACCTTAAAATGGAATCATTATTTCTCGTGATTCAAGAAATCATTCATTCAGAGCCAAACCCTCTCCAAATTCCTCTTTGTCATCTCCATGAATAATTAATTGATGTACTCATCAAGTGAGAATTCTCTATGTAAATTATCAACTTCCGAACTTTCTATAATTGATTTATTTACTTCACCTTCTCCATTAATCTCAACAATTAATCCCCTTTAGAAATTTACTAACCTTTTTAAATATAATTGACAAGTTTTCGCCCTCTAATTCTTTGATTTCATTTTATAGTATGGACTGGATTCAATAATGGTGATTCGATTAATTTCATTCCTGGCTATGGCAAGTAAATTTGTAACAAAATAGAATCTCCACGTTTTGTTCTTCAACAAGTCAATTCTTAAATCAAAACCTTCTTCGAGTTTCTCTTTGTCTGCTTTGTTAACTCCATGAATAATTTATTGCCTCTTTTCCTGGGACGATCAAATGAGAATTCTCAATTTCATTATAAATATTTGAAAAGTCTTTATAATTGATTGTTTGCGTTGCCTTTTCCATCCATCCCATCCTCTAATTTTCCATTAAAGGGTTAGTAACTTTTTGACCCTAAAAATAATTTAGAACCCAGAAACTATTTTTTTTAACTAGGCGAACAGCTTGCTCGCCAAAATTGTTTATTTTCTTTTAGATTATTAAACGCCTAATATGAAACACATTTTTTTTTAAATTCCAGTTTATTTGATACGACTTAACAATAGGATTTGAAATGAGTCATTCTGCCACAAATTATTGTGGATTCAAATTAAAAGTATATATATTCTTAAATATAAGCGGAAATGAAAACCCTATTAGGGCATTAATGATAAATAAAAAGGATGCACGCAGCCAGACGAGAAGTGACACGCTAGTTTTGAAAGCAAAGGGTTAATAAATATTAAAATTAAATCTACCATAGCAAATTTAAAATTATCATATGAGAACATTATTATTTTTACGTATATACTTTCATTAAACTTTCTTCATAAAATTCTTAAAACTTTCATTTAAACTTTCTTTTTGAAACTAATTTAAGTATAAACTTTCATTTTCAATTTTCCTATCCTCGCTCAATTCAATTCGCCACATTGGTGACCTCGGACGATGAACCTTCAACCTTACTACAGCTGTTGTGGCGCCTTCTACCCACAGCAAAACCATTGTCGTCAGATTCACTTGACGCAGCAACACAAAGCCGTCAGACTCACTTGCGCAACAGACACACGCTCATCCACGCACGCTCGCCATCACGCTTGGCGCTGCTCAAATGGGTACAGGCGCATTAGACTCAACAGCTAATAAAAATACATCACCACTCAACAGCCATATCGTTCGTCTCACCTCCGACTCACTGGAGGGAGAGTACTGTGGTGAAAAGCTTATAAGCCAGCTAACAGCTATGAAACACGAGTAATTGCTTTTGTATTGTGGTCATGTTACTCGGCTGCGAACCATAAGGTCCCAGTTTCTATCCTCGCTCAATTCAATTCGCCACAATGTCATAGTTCAAAGTCAACCTTTTAAAAACGCATCTGCTATCAAAGAAGCATACATAATAATAATAAAATACTGGTAAAAACAGGTAAAATATATACGATTAAAAGATGAGGGAAATCGCCATTTATGCTTTATTCATTGCATACTCGATTTCGAGCTTCAATAATCATTACCTACGCGATTTTGAGCTTCGACCCCCCCTAACCAAAACAATATCATGCTCTCACATGATAAAATTAATTTTTAATTTAACATAAGCAAAATCACGTGATTTAACATTTTGATGGATGATTTTGCATTTCATAACATTAAAAAAGCAACAGAAATAAATATTACTCTTAAAATGCTTTTATTCAAACCAAATTAAACCAATCCTAGCATTAAAAGCATTCTAACATTGTAAATTAAGCTTGAAGAATTTATTAAAAGTAAAGAAAAAACTATATAGAAATGAAATCGATGTCATTAAAGCGATAATTTTTTGAGTTTTAAGATAATGCAAAAACCTTTCTCGGAAATTAATAGTTTTAGAAGTCATCTATTTCCAATAAGTAAGTCGTACCGATTATCCATAGGGATGATTAAGCTTATTTTCACACTCGATTAATAAACTTTCCGATCAATGTTTATTTCTTAATTTCTTTTACATCTTTTGACTGAATGAAGTGTTTGACACGGCGAGAGACATTTATAATATAACCATTTTATTTAATTAGCGAAGTGTTGAATTAAGTGCAGCTGTAAAAACACTGAATAAATCAGTCTGCTGAAACTTTCGTATATTGATATGTTTGCACTTCCTTGCTGCCACATTCCGTAATAAATAATAAAAGTGATTTCTATGACACGTATTTTAGGGTTAAGTATAAGTAATTAAATTGTAGTATAGTGTAGAAGCGCTTATTTTTGAGCAGTTTCGTTCCCGTAGAGAGAGAAGAACACTTTGAAAATTTTAAAACTTTTGATTTATTCCATCCCGGTAAACATAATATGTGTAAGCAAAAAGCCACGAAAGACACGAAAAACGTCAATCTACAGCGTGACACAAGAAAAAAAGAGGGCGAAATACTTTTACCCAGTGATTTTATACTATAAGATCCTGATAGGGATCCTTTGACACGTGTCGATTTAAGTAAGAGAGATATAAACGTCTTTTACTCAAATTTACTTAGACTGACAGATTTTTATCCCTTTACTCAGAGCGTGTGAAA
The DNA here is from genome assembly GCF_947563725.1 of Argiope bruennichi. Taxonomy (NCBI): domain Eukaryota; kingdom Metazoa; phylum Arthropoda; class Arachnida; order Araneae; family Araneidae; genus Argiope; species Argiope bruennichi. The sequence goes on from NC_079156.1 coordinate 116,841,736, forward strand.
GTACTGATTAAAGCAGCTTTGCAGTGCTCGTACAGCAATAATAAGATAAAAAAGGTGTAATTGGATCAAGAAAAAAAAGAAAACATTTTAGAATTAAATTAATATGGGTTAAATTAAGATAAAAATTTGGAAATCAAGATTTATTTTATATTTTTAAAATATCATTACATATAGATACCATCATAAGGTCTGGGTTCAACAGTAATGGTACAACTAATTCCATTTCACTTCTTAACAAAAAACTCGACCTCGAAATTGGGTTTAAACTCCTTCTCTTTCAGGAAAACCTTCATCTGCTCCTTCTCCAAGTTTGTCATTTTATGTATCTTTGTAAACTCCATAGATAATTAACTAGCGCGGTTTTTGGAACAGCAAAGAAAAATGTTCCATTTAAGTGATTATTTTTTGAAAATACGCTAATTAATTTGCCTGCAACTCTTTCTCCATCCATCTCAACAACTAATTTCCCATTAAAATCTTACATTTTTTTTTAAACTTCAACTGGCAACTACTTGACCAAACACTCTTTCATTATTTCCTTTTTAGTTTCCACGAATTCACCTTTACTGTTAAGTTTTTACATATAAAAACTTTGTTTTTGAGACATAATAACATTACTGGTTGAGACATTATAGTGTTACTGGCTTTCTTTTTCCTTGACAGAAACTCAGGAAGGAATGGTTGATTGCTTAGCAATTACATACTTTTATTTCCTAAGTAGTTTCTTAATTTCTTCGTGTTCTTGTGAAAAAATCATTTGTCTCTTTAAACTCTGGTAACAAGTTCTCTAAGAATAAAAATTTATACTCTAAGTGCTCAAGATTTTTTTTGTAGAAATGTTGTATTGAAGGTCAGTAACATGACTTTTAGATTTAATCTATTTCTCTCTTAGTTCAACACTTGATTTTAAAGAAAATTATTGTGTTTAAACGAAAACAATTAACGAAAATTCAAATTTTTTAACGGTCAGAAGTTTGAAGAAGGAATCAATTTCTTTAAAACGATTTTTAAAAACATCGGAAAATTAGTCTTCGTATCTAAGATTAACAACGTTTTGCGCTCAACCGATTTAATTCTGCTTCCAGCGGTAGAATTAATTTAAATCAGTGCATATATGGCTAAGTGTTTAATATCTGCATGTTGAGAATGATTGTTTAAATTATCCAAGAAAAGGGAAACATATTTATTCAAATAAAATAGTTATTCAATAGTTATTCAAAAAAATTTGAAAGCAATATTAATAATATTATTGAGTGCAATATTGTGTGCAATATGAAATTGTTTTCAGTTCAATTACTCAGTATATTTCTGCCATTTTTGAAACAAACTTTTAAAGTTTAAAAGTTTTGAATCAAAATTTGATGATAACTTAGAAACAATTTATTATAGAATCGATGTAGTAAAAATAAGGCTAAATATAAATTGATTGATAAATTTTGTACCTTGGGTAATTGATATTAATAAAAATCAAATTTCAGTGCAAAAAAGATTTAAAACAATTTTTGCGCAAATAACTCTTTTTAATTGAATGAATATTACTCTAGTCAGAATGAGTAGGAAAATCTTTTGTTGTGCTGTGATTTATGGCACTTCCCAAGCCCACTGACAGTTATTGGTCAGCGATTTAAGCCGAATGAGCGTCTCTTGTTTTTTCAATAGCACCAACAAGGGCCAAGAGTACGACTTAGCTACTTCATGCATCACATTCCCTTGCACAGCTTCCCCCTTTTAACTGAGGGGGGGGAGGGCGCATTAACACACCTCACAGACAGAAACCAGAAGAAGAAAAAACACGCCCGAACCGGGACTAGAACCCGGGATATCCATGACGCGCTACCCCTATGCCAGAACGCCGTCTGTGAAAATCTAATAATGACCATAGATGATTTGATGTATAAAAAAAAAAATTCTTTTTTCATAAATCTGAAATTTATTATTTAATTAGATTGAAATCTGATTCAATGTATCCTTTGAGTTTTTCGCCAATATGGTACTTCAACCAAGTAAACGAAATAGTTTCTCTAACAACCCTTTTGCTCATTTGTTAACTAATGATTAAAATTTCTTAATTTCTGATTGCTCATCTTAATTTTAATGATTAAAATGATTAATTTCCGAGTTGCACATCTCTGCTTTTGGCAACTTTGCATCATCGGCATCCATTGTAATCGGCAAGATATTGCAATCATCAAAATGTCTGATAAAAATATTTTCACCAATGGAAAAACAACTTTCTCCTTGCTATATATTAATAAAATTCAAAGTGGAAATAAATATGCTCGATAAAAGAATCTCAAAAACGTATTTTTATTCATGTAATAAAAAAAATCTTTAATTTCTTGTCTAAACTTTTGAATTTCTAATTCATTATTATCAATTTTCGCTATTCTTAAAGTAATTTTTTCTGTTATTAACTATCGGGTATTACCCCAAGTTTTAAACAATAATTTAATGAAAGTAATCGATTAACTATTAAGTAAGATATAACAAAAGCGTAATTTCATAAAAGTATCCAAAGATAGAACATTTTAAAGTTTAAAACATCAGAAAATGAAGATTCGAAAAGTTATTTCTTCGCAAGCATAAAACGTTGCATGTTATGAATTTTAACTAATTCCTCACACTGTTTATAGTTCGCTTCATCATCGACTTGATCATCCGTTTGAAACTGTTGTCGTAATGTGGTCCGACCGAGGACATCTCGAATTTGAGAATGAGAAGTTACCGGTATGGTAGAAAAGAGAAATGGTGTGAGATAGGTTACCTTCCCCTATGATGGGATGTACTACCTAACTAACTTTAACTAATTGCTCACACTGTTTATAGTTTGCTTCATCATCGACTTGATCATCCGTTTGAAACTGTTGTCGTAATGTGGTCCGACCGAGGACATCTCAGATTTGAGAATGAGAAGTTACCGGTATGGTAGAAAAGTGAAATGGTGTGAGATAGGTTACCTTCCCCTATGATGGGATGTACTACCTAACTAACTTTAACTAATTGCTCACACTGTTTATAGTTCGCTTCATCCTCGACTTCATCATCCGTTTGAAACTGTTGTCGTAATGTGGTCCCACCGAGGATATCTCAGATTTGAGAATGAGAAGTTACCGGTATGGTAGAAAAGTGAAATGGTGTGAGATAGGTTACCTTCCCCTATGATGGGATGTACTACCCACTGAGAGAAATGTTGCACCATGGCCGGTGATGACTTTTAGCACTCAAACTTAGTATCCGCCATTGCTGTCGCGGTAACCTGGTCACTAAGATTTATCTGTGTGCTTTATTGGCAGGCCGGAGTAGCCAATTTGTGGTGTCCGTGCAATCTTTATAAAGTTCATTGAAATGTTGAAGCCACATAGAGACACAGTTAGATTTTTAGACGGATGGATTAGGGTTCCCATTTGAACTTTTCATGAAGTTCCTTGGTTCGAGCGTCACGATGACATTATAAGAAGGTTTACTGTAACGTTTAGATTTAATTTACTTCTTGTTAACATTGAACAATCATTTTAGCTTTATGCTTCAGATAATACACGAGGAATGACTCCTTGCGATCAAAGTAGAATAAAAACATTATTTTGCCAATACTAATGTGGAGATAAATCAACTTCTCGGTTATCATCTTTCTGTAATTGCTTTTATAACATTATCGCCACCTGGCGAGTGAAAAGTGCACAAATCCATTCCTTATACTAGCAGCTGCAATTCCGGCTTGTCTCTGTTTCTCTAAATATCACAGTTTTTATTGGATGGCCGCTGTCTCATTATTTACTGACTACAACAAGTATATAAATAAGAATTGTTTTAGGAAACAAAATAAATAGGGACCCTTAAATTAGGATTATCCTTTTCTCAAACAAGACTAATTAGTAATTAATTATTTTGCAATTTTTAAGCATTAGTTTTGTTCTTGTATCTAATCAAAAAGATTTCGTTGCATAAAAATGGGGGAGTTAGAAAGAATGAAGAAGTAACATCTGGGTTCTCAAGGATTACTGAATTTTCCAGGTATAAAAAGAGGAATGGAGCATGTATTTGAAAAAAAGCTTTTGTTATTCTTTAGGTATGGATTTAAGGAATATTTCTTCTGTTGGCATAGTAAAAGCTGTTGCAATCTCCCCGGCTTCACTTTTTTGCTTAAGATGCCACTCACGTTGATCTGGCAGGGAAAACTCTCACAGGGAAAAAGTGTAGGGAAGAAAATCTGGCAGTTGATGTTTACAACAGAACAGAAAGCTCTTTTCTTGGTCAGTAAGGGAAAGTTTCTAGTTTCAGAAGAAAAGAAAGAAAGACTTCCCATAATATCTTTTTTGTTAAGCAAATAAGAAAGAAATACTATGCATAAAATTGTGTTTGTATTGCTTACAAATTTAATTTAAGATGTATGACTGTTTTGGAAAGTCGAATTTTTGTGGAATATTTATTTTCATAAAATTTTCTTAACTTTCGAATAGTTTTCTTTCTAAAGCCATTTTACGAGGTCAGTCCCAATATAGCCCTAGTGTTGCTTTACATCGGGACGTTAATATAACTAAACTACGACTAAATGTTGATATATATATAATACAACATTTCTCGTTTACTCTTTTAATTTTAGCAAGTTTATATATTGTCAAACTAAATATTGTAATTTTTTTGGTAAATACACATAAATTGAGTGCTATAATTTCATTAATGAATCACAAATGTATTGTGAATGCATTTCCATGTAACATTCAGGTTCAGATATACTAAAAATAATCAAAATTTACAGCATATATTAAGACAATTATGCAAGTTAGATCATGCTTTTCTACAACCTCAAGGGAGAGAACCTCTCAAAACTTTTGCAGTTTAAAAAATATTATCATTATTGAAAATGACTGTATTTTAATAAATATGGCTGCTGTAGAAAAATTAATTTTTCATACGATCCGGAGTCAAATGCTCTTTCCACGCATTTCAAGGCCAAAATTAAAAATTTGATTATTGTATATCCAAAATTTGGAAGGGGGAACAAAGTAATGAATATGACGACTTTCATTCCACTGGGTTTCACTGCTAGAATTATTCCTAAGAGATAGTAAAAAAAGGTTATGCAAGAACATCGGTAAAAATGTTAGAAGAAATTCTGTATTCAATATAAAGAATAACGGAGTAAATCTTTTATTATTAGTTATTTCTGACTTGTGTGATATTAATTACGCCTTTTAAGAGACTTGACTTTAGTTCAGAATTATTGTATATCAGTATTATTAATTGTGCCTCAACACATAACAATTCTAAAAAAAATGATGAAATTTTAAAATTTTGAAGTCTTTTCCATGGCTTAGAAGTATATCTCAAAAATGTATTTGTAGACATGAACGTCTGAATTAATTCTCCAACAAAATTAAGTTTTTATTCCATACATAAAAATATATAATATTAACTAAAACTAATTTTATCTTAAAAGTTCATAATCTCTAATTGTTAGATTTTTTATATATATAAATGAAAATTAAATTAAAATTTTTCGGGATAAAAAACAATTGTTCCGTGATATTTTTTCACATATTTCAACGGCTTGTTCGTTGCTTTAATCCAGTAAAAAAAAATGCAGTAAATCAAAATTTAATTTGAATTAGTCACAGCAAAATATATAGCTTTTGAAAAGAAACAACCAACGATGCATGTTTAAGCTTACTCCTTAACTGCACATCTAGTATAACTTTTACAGCGCATTTGTTCATTGAAACCTCATGCCGAGTAATACATTGTTGATGATTAAAAACTCATGACGAGTGTTGTTCCTCACTAAATTATTTATAATTAAAAGCTCATGACGAGTTTTGCTCCTCATTAAGTTGTTTATGATTAAAAGCTCATGATGAGTATTGTTCCTCACTAAGTAGTTGATGATTAAAAGCTCATGACGACCAGTATTCCTCATTAAATTGTTGATGATTAAAAGCTCATGACGACCAGTATTCCTCATTAAATTGTTGATGATTAAAAGCTCATGACGAGTATTGTTCCTCACTAAGTTGTTGAGGATTAAAAACTCATGACAAATCTATCTGATCATTGTAGTGGAAGAGGTTAATGAAGCGAAGAGCAATACAATTTATTGAAGTATTTTTTGTTATCATTATATGAATGTAGATGAAATGGGCCATAAGTCGCATTAAATTACTACCATTTATTTAAAGACCAAACAATGCGTTCTGTCGACAACCGATGCGATAAAATTATTAGGGAACCAAATATATGTTTATTTTCCTGAAATATAGTACCATTACCTTTATGGATTTTTTTGCAAGTATCCACTGCACATTTCCGCTTTGGTAATAACATAAATGCATAGATATCGATTTGTCAGTGACCATCTCCCTAGTGTTTTTAGATTAAGTCTGAAAGCAGAGCATCCCAACCACCTGCAACCACATCATATCACTAATGCATTCCTCTAATAAATAACAGTCTCTCGGAATTGGAACAGAAGTGAAAGGGAAAGAAAAATCTTGGATTTGCTGAAAGAAAAATTATGGCAGACACTTCCTACTTGCATCTTTTTATTTCTTAGTCTCGCTTTATTACGAAAAAAATTGTATTTATAGATATGATTGCACACAAAATTTGTTTTAAGTATTTTTAGATGCAAAATTTATTTTAATAGTGAAGCTAAATGTTAATTTAATTTTTTGTATTTTTAAAAAAAGTATTTATTTTTAAATATGTTGTATGGAAGTGATAGCAAAAGGTCTTACATAATATATTTAACTCTTTAATTGTTTTCTTTGTTTTACTTCTAATTAGATATCAATATTGGTGTATTAACTTGAATTAAATACCCATATGATATTATAAAGGGTGTCCCAAATCTGAATGTGCTACCATGGAAGGTGGAAATTCAACGCTGCATCAACGCAATTCAGCCACATTTATGCAAAATTGTCATGGAAAATTTCGACAAAAGATTACGTGTGTGCTAGCAAAACCGTGGAAGCCATTTGTAATATGTAGTATTCCAGACATAACTCTATGTTACGTACTTTATGATTCAATAAAAATATAGCAATTTAAAGAAAAATATCCTGTTTTTTTTATTTATTTAATTCGAATCTTGCGTTAACACGTTATTCTATCGTGTAACACTCCATTATTATTAACCCTAAATTGGTTTTACTAATCCTACTAATTTTTGCTAACCTTAAATTGCTTTTTTAATAGGGTTGCCAACACCTTACTGAACGGATAGTGGAAAATTCTAATCTTATGTTAATTTTGGAACACTCTTTAGATATGTAGGAATTTCACATGATTATTCATCAAATTATCATATCTATAAATGACATAATTTAGATTAAACATTTAAAAATGCGATAATTTGATGTCTGCATGATGATTGCCTGATTTATAAAAGTAATATCTGACTTTTATAAAATTTCCTGTGCTGTTTTAATAAGTTATTACAATTTTAGGAGTATGCAGAAATAATACTGGAAGTAAAAAAATTCCAGAGATGAATGGAAAAATCATTTTTGTCATTAAATAAACTTGAGTTTCTCCGTCTATAAATGATTTAAAATAACAATAAAAATTTAATATTACGATTATTCGATTCATGCATGATGCATTTTCTGATTTTTTTAAAGTATTCTCTGATTTTTGCAAAACTGCAAATGCCATTTTAATAAATCAATGCATTTCTAAAAGCACAGAAATATTATTGAAGGCTAAAAAAAGAATCCAGAAATGAATTATAAAATCATTTTTGATATTCGTATTTTGAATTATAAAAATCGTGCTTCTCTGTCTATAAGTGCCTTAAAAGTATATTAAAAATTTAAAAATACGATAATTCAGTCCATGTATGATGTATTGCCTGATTTTTAAAAGTACTATCTGACTTTTATAAAAATGCTAATGCCCTTTTAATAAATCAATGTCTTTCTAAAAGTGCACAGAAATATTACTGAAAGTAATAAAAAATCCAGAAATGAATGGTGAACTCATGTTTAATATTAAATAAATTGGTTTTTCTTAGTCTATAATCCATAATTTCCTGTATTTATCAAGTTCTCCAATATTTAATGTATTCCCCAAGTTAATCCTAAGTCAAAAGTTTGGAAAAGGCCATCAAATGGCTTGTCACAATGGGAAGACCTGTTAAGAATTTATATGTGGGTGTTTTGCAGTTTAATTTGGAATTTCTAAATTAGGTAAAGTACAACCTGTGAGAGATTCTCTAAATATAAGGGATTTGAAATAGAGGAAAATTATTCCTGCAGGATTATTTTTGGTACAAATTTTTTTTGTCAAGACCTACCAGTTCTTTGATCTTTTCACAGTTCTTCCACAAAAACTATTTTGGCAGCGGCAGAAGCTTTCCATTTAAAAATCCTTCTTTTGAATTTCGTCCTCAGAAAAAAATCATAGTGAATGGTACCTTTGTAATGAAGTAATGCTTAAAACGTCATTCCTTCTTTCTCTTTTTTAAAAGCCATATTTATTTTCTCATGTTTCATCTTTATAAAGATGGAAATAGCCATTTTTCACTTACTGCATGATTTACCAGAATTTTTCAATTTTTTTCACTTCTGTGTATTCTTGATGGAAATGATATAAATTAATGTCATGAAAAATTAATTAACTTAATAAGTTTATTTGATGGACTTCTTATTCCGTCTCTGTGGCGCCATCTGGTACTGAAACTGAGCGAAGATAGTAACCAGATTTTATATTATTTCTAATAATGGGTTATAAAATATGTTAAAAAATTATATTTTAATTGAATCATAAAGATTTTTTAAAAATATTTTATTTTTGTGCTCTTGTTTTTCTTCTATTACTTCTAGAATTTACTCAAAACTTTTCTGCAGTTTATAGACAGATTGGTTAAAAATGTATTTGTTATTTATTTCCTTTAAGCTACAGGCACAAACTTCAATATTTATATTAATGATACATTATAATTTTAAGATAATATGGATATAAGATGGAATTAAAGATAATTCAGAATTATATGAGTTTTAATTTAAGAAAATTTACTGAGTTATAATTCTAATTCTCCAAAACAGTGAATGAGACGCCCCTTTTTACTGGTTATCTCGTATATAGATACCAATCTATCAACAAGTATTTCATTATACTTCATATCAATAGAACAATAGAGTCGAAAATCGAAATAAATAATAATAACGGTGCAATAATCGAAAGAGAAAGATGTCTTTTAACGAGATCTGAAAGATACCCATTAACTCCATATATATTGAGAGGATTTAAACGCCTGTTTAAATAAGTTAAGGGAAGATGATACAGGAAAGGCCTGAATATCATTGAGAAATGTCTCCCCCTGCCGTTAAGTAAGATTGATTGAATACCTCAGGCTAGTGATCTCTTCGTTAAATAAGCACGCCCAGATAAGTTGGGGGAAAAGGAGCTTTCTGAAAAAGCTCAAATGATATTTCAGCATATGTTTGCTTAATAACCATCAGCTAAATGTTCTTATCTTCTATATATCAATTCTTTAAGAGAGCAGGTGCGTTTTTGAGGAATTTTCTATCTTTCTTTTTTTTCTTTTTTTTTTCTTTGAAAAGGAGAAACTCGGATTTTCTAATATTTTGATATAATTGAATTCCAATAATTTTAGGACTTAGTTAAATTAGTAAATAATCATTTTTGAATTAAAATTATAGTAATTAGTAAATTAGTAAATATCGAATATAATTAGTAATTAGTAAATATAGAATATAATTAGTAAATTAGTAAATATAGAATATAATTAGTAATTAGTAAATATAGAATATAATTAGTATAATTAGTAAATATAGAATATAATTAGTATAATTAGTAAATTAGTAAATATAATTTGTATGATTAGTAAATTATAGAATTAGTAAATAATCATTAATTTTAAGTCGCAAGCTGTCAAAATGCACTTTGTTAAAAAGTACTTTTGTTTCTTTAAAAACGGGTGTTCCAAAAATAATTTTATTCCCCGTTACCAGTTTTTTTAAAAAAAATTTTGAAACAATTTTTATGTGAAAAAAATGTGTGGCTTCATTTCTTGTGAAAGAATTGAAGAAAAGAAACGGGGAAAAGTAGAAATTGAAACGTGACGTCACAGTTTGGAAATGAATCGCAAATGAAGATCTAATTAAATAAAAAAATCTAAGATTGTAATTAATACTCATAACCAGTTAATTGTCATAACCAATTAAAGGTTGCAATGTTGATTATTTCAATAAATTTGTTTCAATATCTCAATAAATTTATGACATATATTAAACATTCTTAAAATTTGAAATCATATGCGATCAAATTATGGATTCAAACAATTATAATCACTAATTTTTTTATAAAAAAATATTTATTTTATAAGCATAGATAACAACTTTTTCTGAAAAGATGGAGAAATGTACAGATTTTTTCGTTATTATTACATTTATTTAACACAGAGAAATTTTTCATTATAAGATGAAAGAAAGAGCCCCCCCCCCCCTCCCATCAATACATGTATAAATCAAAGTGTAAAGGAAATCATGTTTTAAAAATGTTGCCGCGATATTGAATTCTCTCAAAATGAGCTTTAAATTATTTTAAAACTATTCTGTATGGTTATACTGTTTTAAAATATTTAAAAACATTAACTTTTACGTTTAATTCTCTTTTTCATAAAATTATTGTTTGTAGGACTTAGGAATCAAACAAACAATAAACTGAAAGTCATATTTCAGAAACTACACGAGACAGAACATAAGTAAAAGAACAGATTTATTACGAATGGTTTTCTTAAAATTAGAGAATGTATTTTAAAAATATTTTTAAATATTAAATTTTACTTTCAATCTTTATATTTAAAATTATGTTTAAATGTTTTAGATATCACGTAAACAATTCACTAAATGTCTCCGTTGCAAAGGTTTTTTTTTAGGTACAGTTACCAAAATCGTTATAAATCGTTTTAAAGCAACGTTAATACTGCAAAATTTATATATACGTCGTAAGTAAGCAGTAAGCCGTCAAATCTGTGCCACAATATTTACCGAATCTAACTTTAAACTTCAAGTAAAAATTCAATACTCTCAGCGAACGTTGCGAGCTGACACATATTTCGAAATAAAGATGTTTGAGTCAGTACAAAAAAGATATTTTTATTTTGACCACAAAACCTTCTTCCAATATTAAAATAAAGTCAACATTTTACTTGGCGTTTGAAACTGTTGTAAACAATCTATGTCTTTGTATGCCTTTGAAAGTCTCCATGGCACCATATTTATTTTAGAACGAATTTATATAACACAATTTTCAGCTTTCTCTTTGATGTGTATCATTATTTAAGGTGTCTCGAAAAGTCTCTTTGATCTTGGGATTTCAAATTATGTGGCGAGAAATATTCATGAAATCGCGATTTTTAATTATTTCCCTGCCATAATTCAATTATTTTGTTTATTGAGGTCTGAAATATTAATATCGAAAATTATCATAGGAATTAAATTTATTATTCACATTTTTTTTTAAATTTTGGAAACTCTGAAATTTTAATGAAAACTTTTGGAAATATATTTGAATAACATTGCACTGAAAGTATGAAAATAGAATAATTCTGGGAGGTATAAAATGCTGATTGATCACGAGTTATTGATATTTTTTTCCCATTTATTTGAGGATCTTTAGATCAATACTTCAGCCACCGATAAAATTGAAAGTTTCGTGAGCACTTATATCACGGTTCTTGATATAACTCGAAATCCAAGTGAGAGTAAAAAATCCTAAAAATATTGTGATATGATGTCAAAGTTTAAAACTGAGAGAGCAAACTCATAGACCTTCATTTCCTGTTGATCAAAACCTACAGGCTCTTTTTTTTCGAAGTCAAAATTTTGTCTTAAAAAATAGCCTTCTGATTAATACCTCGTAATATTCACAAAACACGGCAAAATAACTTTAAAATTCTTACCACTTGATGACTTTAAAAAATATATTTTTTTATTCCTATATTTGTATAATTTATTTGTAAATAACGGAATGCATCAGTAAAACTTGCATTTAAAGTTAATTGTTCGTTAATCAAAAATGATAAACTCTGGACTCAGTAAAAAAAAGAAAGACAACCTAAAGGGTCGAGTATCCCTTTTAAGCTATTTATTTTTTCAAGTTATTCACAGATTTTATAAAATAAATCACTTGTCTTGTGTGTGTAACTTACGTGAAGAAAGAATAATATTTATATTTTATCAATGCATTTATTCCATTTTGCACTTGATCTATAGAAGATTTTTATTTTCTCGTATACGAAAAACTCAAAGAAAAATTGGATCTCGAAATTGTTATGAATTTCCACTTTTCAGTCCTTGCTGAGCCTGAAAAACACTTTTTTCAAATTAAATTTTCAGTGTACCTAACTGTATATAAACCTAGTAACTCAAACCCGCTTTTACCAAGACGGATGGAATTTGATATCTGATTACTGAACCAAAGGTGGGTGTTGATTTCTATCAAACTTCGAACGAAATCTATTTAGAGGATGTCTGCGTGGGTGACAGTCGGAATAAAGTGAACTCGATAAGTATAAAATATAAGTACCGAATTGTCATATATAATTGTAAAATATAAGTAATGTTTAGATTCTAAAAGCGTGATTCATATAGAATGTGGTACCCAGTCATCATCTATGGTACCCAATCATCATCTTGATTCATATAGAATGTGGTACCCAGTCATCATCTTGATTCATATAGAATGTGGTACCCAATCATCATCTTGATTCATATAGAATGTGGTACCCAGTCATCATCTTGATTCATATAGAATGTGGTACCCAGTCATCATCTATAAAAGGTACATAGTCTATCCATTTGTTCTTTTTCATGTATATAAACGCTACAATTCAAAAACGTAACAAAATAAGAAATGACATTGGGTCACTGTTTTAAAATTTAAAGTATAGCTTTATCAAATTTGCAACCAAATCGGTCAAGAGGTTGACCATCTGTCGATCTGTTCTTTCACAAGCATGTAAACGCGATAATTCAAAAATGTAATTATTTAGATGTATGAAATTTGTTTTGTGATTTTGTAACTACAATTAGTGCCAAATTTTGGCTGCAGTCAATCTGAATAAAGGTAAAAAAAAATGCACATTCAGCTTTCTGATATTTGTGTATTAAACTTATCACAGCGATTAATTGCTAAAACAATTACGAAAAATCATACATCAAAAGAAATCCTAAGCGCGATAGTTCAAAAATTAATGATTTAAATATAGTAAATTTATTTGTGATTCTGTAACTACAATTAGTGCCAAATTTTGGCTTCCATCAGTCGGGAAAAAAAGGCTTTCAAAATATATATACGGTTTTCTGATATTTGTGCATTAACCACATACCATTGATTAATTAGGTCATACGCCAGAAGGTAATCGTAACTATCATTTGCTTACGTCCTGCGATTAATAATAGACATGTATTTATTAGAGAGTATGCTAGAAAGCTTCAGTGAGACTATTCTCCTTGATTAACAAATATACTAGTGGATAAATATATTTGACTGCTAAAATATTCGGAAATAGAATAAAGTTTCCGCTTCCGAAGCAAAGCTTATAATCTACATATTGCAATTTATTCTGATGAAGTGATTTACATAGAGTGCTGTCATGTCACGCGAAAGGAGAATGCTGTTTGGGTATTAAAAGTGAAGGAGATGCTCAATTTCTGTCATCAAAATGTCGAAAATTTGTTCCTGAACTTCTAGAATACGTCGACACTAAGACTTATTTAGTATTAAAGTTTGTTGTTTTGTAAAGAAAATTGAGTACAAATTTTGGACTTACTGTCAATGCCCAATGAAACACAAAATTCAATTCAATTCTAGAATTTTAATGTCGTGATCGATTAGCAAACTTCATTTCTCTAGCATGTCATGTGTTATGATTTATCGTAACGAAACGGTGCACACAGATAGATAGACATCCCTTAATGAATTTTCTCCATATTTTAATATATATATATCTACAATATTTATACGAAGACCAAATATAAAATTTCATATTATTTTCACTCATCGCATTTAAAAAAAAATTCATGCCCTGATTAACGTGTTTAGAGAAGAGCAGAAATTCAAATATTTCAATTTCAGAGAAGCCTAAAACTGGAACGTTGCACACAGTTAGATAGACTTACAGATAATGGATATTGTCCAAATGTTTTTAGATATTTATAATCTTGTTGCGAAGCCTAAATATCAAATTTCCTTTTATTCTTACTAATTTCATTTTTTAATAATTTCATGCACAAATAAATAGGTTGAGAAATAAGAAAATTCCAAACATTTGGAATTTAGACTCAGGGAATTTTAAGATTTGAGAATTCCTTGAAATATCAAAGCATAGGTTTTCATGAACTCGATTATTTCATATTGTATTCTTCGTATGCAAGAAAGAAAAATGACAACTATTTAAAAATTATATATTATTATAAAACTTTAATTTTGTGTTTTTGGTATTTGCATTTTAATTGTCTATTCCTAAGATTTTAAGGGTAACAGAGGGATGCTCATAGTTTTCTGCTAAAAGCGTTCACATTCAACAAAATTTCTTTTCTTTTTCTCCTTTACATTAAGTGCAGTTATTGAGTCAAAATAAGATTTTTTTTTTATTTCTAAATATTTATTGCTATTATTATTATATGTTTTATATCTAACATATTGTAAAAAGTCTACCATTAACATATCTATTTCTAAAATACAGCATCTATGTATCTAAATATATCTATTTCAACATTGTTATATTTCTGTCTGTATATTACAATATTTATTTTATTTAAAATAACTATTTTGAACATTTTATTTTGAGTAAATTTAATTCAATCTGAACATTTTTGTAATAAAATAATTATTTAGGAAATGCTGTATTATATTTATTCTTTTCTTTCTGGGGAAATGTTTCTTTGTTTTTCTTGTTTAATCAGGTTGATCAAGTGAATTAATTATTTATATAGTCTGATTAATATACCATTAATTATATTTTTTTATATTCAAAATAGAAATATTTGGAAAGATAGAGGCTATACAAAACAAATGTATTAAAAGTATTCAAAAATTTGTAAAACCAGAAGAATTCTAATTTGGGAACTTTTTAATCTTCTTTAAAGAAACAAAAAATAATTTCTGAAAGCGTGATATTTTTTTTTTCTTCATTTTTAAGGATTTTTTTTTATTTAAATACTTTTTAAAACCCACGCAGAACTTCTTACTTAAGTTGAATGCTTTCGGGAACAATGTTCTTTCAGAAGATTTGGGAAAAGATATGCTGAGTTGATTGGATTTTATTAAGATTCGTTTCAACATCAAATGACCTTTTGTTGAATCTTTTTCAGGCGAAAGAAAATAGAAATTAATCAGCATGCTTACAACAATATATATTAATCTGATGATTTTTTTTTTATTATTTAAAGAATTTGTTTCAGACACCAAAGAGCTTGTATAATAATCAGACATTAACTTATATAAGTTATTTAAAATTTTTTTATATTAAAGAAAATTCTTTTTTGTTATACATCAAAGGTTTATTTTCAATTTATCTCATTGCTACAGGCCATTAAATTTCAAATAATTAAAAAGAAGATTACAAGGAGATTGAATCTAAAGAAAATATATATAGGTCTAAGTAAAAAGGAAGCAACAGAACACCATGAAAAATCAATTTTCGCCAACAGTAATGCACTATAGCAGACTTTTAATATTAGAAAAAATATATATTAAATACTTTGGAAGTATCCACTGTTCAAAGTTAGTGAATCAATTTTATTTTTTTCCATTACTTGAAAGAATTTTCAATCAATTTTTTTTTTATCTGAAGGAAAAGATTTAAGAATATATATAGATAACTATTTTTTTCCCATAACATTAAGTACAGTGAAATGCACTTTTCAGTAATATAAATAGAAATATAAGTCATTCTCTCAATTCATTCTTAAATAAAAATACATTTTATCATAAATGTGATGGTTCGTTCAAGTTTATCTCTGTCCGCTTACCAGATGGGTGCAAAAAACATTGTGGCTGAAAATCCTTAAACAGATTGCAAAATTATATAAAACAATAATTAGAATAATGGCGTTTTTTTTGACATATTACGAACATGGCTCATAAAGTTTTATTTCAGAACATGGTTATTTATCAGAGTCCGATTAAGTAACTTTATGTATCGCTTCATAATTATTTAAAAAGAAAATTTCAGTTATTAATCAAATGTTATTATTTTCAAGGATATTTTATCAAAGCGGTGGCCTACTCCTCATAAAGCAGGAGGAGAGTTTTTTTTAATTACAGCCCAGTCATCCCGTTACCACAGAACAGGCCATATAAATAGGGTTTATTATGACTGGCGTTTTTGGTCATTAGCTATCCAGATTTTTGCATAAGAAAGAAACGGCCAATAAAAGTTCAAATAATCTTCAAGCTGTTGGTAAACGTTCAGAAATCTTTCCATCGTTCCTTTTAATATTATAGATTGATAGGAGGTGTAGGGGAAGATGAAGAGGAAGGTCAGTGATTAACCAGTTTGTGGATGTGAATCAACCGGTTCCGAGAGGATGTCAGTTAGGTAAAGTGGCCAGTGTATTGGAAGAATTATGATAAAGATAGTATTTTGTGTGGGAACAAATACTATAAAGTAACTGAGTTTAATTGAGTTTCACAAGCTATTATTGTTTTCAAGGACCAAAATTGAACCGAAAAGTTATTTTCTGAAAATTAAGCATTTTCAGAATGTATAAGTTCAGAATGTATACACGTTCAGAATATATAAGTTCATTTCTTTTCTGGTTTCGATTTACCTGATATATTGATATGTGCTGGCGTGGGTTAACAAAGAAATGCTAACAAGAAATCAATATTAGACTATTCTCTTAAAATTAGGAAGAATAAAAATTGTTAAAGATATCCACAACTGTTTTTTCAAAGTATGTTTCACGTATATACAGATATTCGTTTATAGAATATTTATTTAATTTCAATTTTAAAAACGTAACTGAAATTCTCAATGTCATACTTCCTTTTGCAATATTTTTAGTGAATTATTCATTGATAAAACAAATTACTAAAATAAAAACCCAAATATATTTGCATACATAAAAATGTTGATAAACATGTCCTTCTTGAATATAACTTAAATGATAACTTTAAATTGTATGAAGTAGTAGAGTGGTTGTTAACTTTCTTCTCATATTACAAATTAGGCAGAATATACATATTATATATTTATATCTATATATATACTTCATAAACATATATGTATGTACAGTCTTTCTGTACTTACTCAACTATTTCTTTCTTTAATACACCAATAAATCTTCTTCCTCAATATACAGATATGCCTCCTCTCTTATTATATAAAAATAAGCTGTACATCTTGCAGGAAATTCTTAGCCAGGAAAGATATAAGGCATAGTGTAACAGACCGTGACCTAACACAAATGCTATTTTCTGTGAGGTTATTTCACGCTCAATCGCATGAAGTTTTACCTTTATTCCTTGGGCATACATTTTCTTATGTACGAGATCATTTTGTTTACTAAATATAAACTAAACATTTACTAAACATTCTACGTGGAATAAAATAATGGAACCTGCTTTAAATATAGATTATTATTCATGAACAGTTGGTTTATACATTTTGCATCCATTTTCTTACGTATGTACAAGATATTTTTGTACTAAACATGATAAATATAGAATGTGCTACATGGAATGCATGGAACCTGTTTTAATAAGAATATTATTCCTGAAAGTCTTATGATCATTCTTGCAGAGATTTCATACACTGGTTGTCAACACAGTATTTCCCTGATTGTAAAATATATTATAATTTGGTATATGGTTGTTTCAATATTTTGCAAATGTTTTTATAAATTCACTCAGTAAATTTCAATGTGAATACTTTTGATGGCATGAAAATGTAATGGCAGTATTCCAAATCTCGCCAAGTGTTCAACATTGCGAGTAATGCACAATGCAAAGGACTGTGTTCTTGACTTCGAATTTAAAAATATATTCAATACATTGTTTTATTTGTAATTTCAAATTTGACAGTGAAAAGTAATGGCTGATTGGAATTCATGGAACTAAAAAGTACACTGAACTATTTTATGAGCTATTACAGTTTTCTGAATAGTAATTGTTCAGTAAATAGTCCATTCAGGTCTATTTGAATTTAGGGACCCAAAAAGTATACTGAATAGTAATGGCTGTTTTAATTCATTGAATCAAAGAGTAGACTGAATAATAATGTCCGATTTGAATTAATGGAACTAAAAAGTAGATTGAACTATTAATAGTATACTGAATAGCAATGGGCAATTTGAATTCCTGCAACCAAAAAGTACACTGAACTATTACAAGTTTGCTGATTAGTATTTGTCCTGTAAATAGTCCATTTGATTTCATGGAACCAAATTCGGATCGATTTGAATTTATGGAACCAAAGAATATACTGAATAGTAATGGCTGATTTGAATTCATGGAATCAAAGAGTAGACTGAATAATAATGGACGATTTGAATTAATGAAACTAAAAAGTAGACTGAATTACTATTATTAGTATACTGAATAGTAATGGTCAATTTGAATTCATGGAACCAAAGAGAACACTGAAGTATTACAAGTTTGCTGAATAGTAATTGTCCAGTAAATAGGCCATTTGATTTCAAGGAACCAAATTCGGGTCGATTTGAATTTTTTGGAACTAAAAAGTATACTGAGCAGTAATGGCTGATTTAAATTCATGGAATCAAAGAGTATACTGAATAGTAATGGCCAATTAGAATTAATTGAATTAAAAAGTAGACTGAACTATTATTTGTATATGAATAGTAATGGCCGATTTGAAATCATGGAACCAAATGATTTCATTGATGCCATTTCGATAAAAAACCGAATACAAAATGTTTATTAGTTGCATCATTTTGAACCAAAAATGTTAAAAACACGACTGTTCTATAGTGAACCTTTTACAGTATAATATTCAATGGTATATTATAATGATTATTTGTAAAAAAGGAAAGACTCAATGACCACCTATATTTCATAAATATTATGCTTTCTATATTTTGTCAAGATTCATTCCAAAAGACATATTTTATTTAGTTGACGCCTATGAATTTGTATTACATATTTATCTTAAACAGATCCTATACTTTCCACCATTTTAGAAATAAATAGTTAGGAGAAACTTGATAGCAGCTTTTTTCGTGAAAGACCGAAACTTGTCTTTTCCGAGGAAAAATAAACACAGAAAGAAAAGACGAGCAAATTAAATTACACTTCGTTCCCTGACGTCATAGTTTGACGAAGTTTATGGTAAATAAAATACCATCGAAAGAATTTGATATAAGCTGTGGGCAAGAAGTGGAACTCTTTTAGGTAATTTTATGTACTCTGCACTCAGGGATTTATATTCTTTTCATAAAAGAAAAAAAAAATTATTTCTCAAGGAAAAATATTCCTTGACATTTATTTTGTTATTTATTTTATCATTCAGTAATGAAGAATTCATGATTAGTTAAAACATTTCTAATTAAATTGGAATGAATTTTAAGTTCGTTATAATTAGATTTGCATTTCGTTTATTACATTGCATTTTTCGTTTATTACAAAAATAATATAATTATTCTTTTTCTTCGTATTTTTCTCTTTTATTAATTGATTTTGAAATACAGAAATTTTAATTTTAAATTGTACATTAAAAGAATGCTATTCATGCGGATTTACCATCTTTATTTACGAATTCATATTATAAATATATAATACAACCTATTTGAACATTAATTGTCACTTTAATTGTTTTAAGAAATTTACTTGATGTATTGAAGCTTATTCAAGTGATTTCTTATTACGAATTACTTGATAATGTGACATAATTTGGGATTTAAATATAAAAACTCTAATTTGTTGTATAGGCCAGATGTCATTTTATTTGGTGAAAGTAGAATTAATTAATTATAATTATATGGATTTTCAACCTTTTATAAATAAAAAAACAGATTTTTTTATTATCCATATTTTTGCTATTATGAGTGAAAGTATAAATTAACTTTTGTCATTAGAATCATGTCTTCGTTTATTAAATAAAAGAAGTCATTATGAGTAGTTCAATTGTTAGTTATTATTATGGTTTGTTTATTATTATTAATTATTAACTTAAGTGTTATTATTAGTTTATTATTATCAATTATCAGTTTTTAAAAATGCAGTTTTTGTGCTTAATTTTCCACGGGAATTTATAATGCTTTTGTTAATAACTTTGTGTCTTTGTTTGGGATTAATTTTGACTTGATAGTGAAAGAGTGTTGTTTAAGATAACGGATTTATTTATCATTTTTTAATAGCCCAAGATGAAATTTGTTTTACAAATATAGAGCTGAATCGACGCAATTAATGAAATGTATTAGTAATAGAATATTCCAACTGTAAAAATGGCCTATTTCAAGCTTAATTTTGTTATTTGTATTAAAATGATAGTAAAGTCGGACAGAAATTATATTAAAAAACTTTTGTTTATAAATAAATAAATATAAATGTATTGATATTATACATTAAATATAATATATAACGTCAATCAAAATTATTTTATATATTAGGCAGTTCAATAAAAATGAATTGATTGCAAGTAATTTTAGTTTCATTAAAACCAACGATAAGGAATGTAAAGTTATACATAATAGAGAAAAAAATACTCGAAGCTTCTATTAATATATAATGTTTTCTCTGTGCGAATTCCCTTTTTAGTACTGGCAATATCTTTGCAGGATTCTATTTGAATAAGATGAGTAACTTTAAAGAGATTTAAATATAGTATGGGACTTTTTTTTGGAGATGAGAATCTTCCTACATAGTGGTTGGTCTTCGCTTTCCTGGTGTTTACAGAAATGGAGTTGGACTGCTACTCCTTGCCGATGACGAGATGTGCCTCCTACGGGAGACGTTAGTCGGTGATGACTGCACCATTGTTCCCGTTCATGCTGATGTGGCGCTCTGAGAATTTAAATTTCTGCCTGCCAGTGGGCAGATTGGAGTAATCCTTTATGATATGATAAAGAAATTTAAATGCCAAATGGTTAAATAAAAATGAAAGCTTTAATGACGATGTTAACAAAGTATAATTTATTGCTTCTTTAAAGAGGATTTATTAACCAATCACAGTAGCTAAGTAAGGTTACTACGTAAGTAAGTTCAGTTGCACATTTGCTACTAAAAAAATATTTATCCGTCATGTACTTTGAATAAGTGGATAAATAATGGAACATGCCGAATGATCTCGATGAGAGTAAAGATAATGATGATCTCGAGTGATCTCGATGAGAGTAAAGATGATGATGATCTCGAGTGATCTCGAAGAGAGTAAAGATGATGATGATCTCGAGTGATCTCGAAGAGAGTAAAGATGATGATGATCTCGAGTGATCTCGATGAGAGTAAAGATAATGATGATCTCGAGTGATCTCGATGAGAGTAAAGATGATGATGATCTCGAGTGATCTCGAAGAGAGTAAAGATGATGATGATCTCGAGTGATCTCGATGAGAGTAAAGATAATGGTGATCTCGAGTGATCTCGATGAGAGTAAAGATAATGATGATCTCGAGTGATCTCGAAGAGAGTAAAGATGATGATGATCTCGAGTGATCTCGAAGAGAGTAAAGATGATGATGATCTCGAGTGATCTCGATGAGAGTAAAGATAATGATGATCTCGAGTGATCTCGATGAGAGTAAAGATGATGATGATCTCGAGTGATCTCGAAGAGAGTAAAGATGATGATGATCTCGAGTGATCTCGAAGAGAGTAAAGATGATGATGATCTCGAGTGATCTCGATGAGAGTAAAGATGATGATGATCTCGAGTGATCTCGATGAGAGTAAAGATAATGATGATCTCGAGTGATCTCGATGAGAGTAAAGATGATGATGATCTCGAGTGATCTCGATGAGAGTAAAGATAATGATGATCTCGAGTGATCTCGATGAGAGTAAAGATGCTGATGATCTCTAGTGATCTCGAAGAGAGTAAATTTTTACAAGAACAAAATTTTGAAAGGATATTTTAATATCTAAGAAGAACGTTCTATTTCTTAATACTGTTCAGTTTTAATTGCAGATCTCAGCATTTCCTAATTTTATTTATTTTCTAGAGGAAAGAAATATACTTAAAGATGAAAAAATAGAAGAAAATACAATTGAGATGTTTGGAATCTTTTTAACATACTACAGCATTTATTTCAGTTTATCTCTTTGCCATATATTCATGAACTCACCTTGATGCACTTTCAGATTCTTAACGATTACACACACATAAAATCAAACAGAATGAATACTAAGCTTTGCTCTCGGAAAATTCTGTGCATAATTATTCAACTAATACAAAGACTTGTTTATAGTTTCGAAAAAAAAGTACATATATATATATTTGTTTTAAATTTTATTTCCTTAAAATAATTAATTTACATCTTCTTACCATCCTGTATGTATTTTTAACAATATTTTTTTTTCACGAGAGTGAGTGGTTTTCTCAAAACTTTCTTGCATACTCTGTAATATACTTTTCAAATTAGGCAACGCCTTGCATGGCGTACAATAGTTACAAAATATTAAATTTAACGTTAATTTAGCATTTTTACTGAATCTATCATGTCGTCCTTGGCGAGTGTTTTGGCGATTAATTCCTGATATGCGGTTAATAGTATCTGAAAATGGAATTTGTGTTTTCGATGCATTTTACTCAGTAGATTGAAACAAAGATTTGACACAAAATTACACTTCGTCAAATCTCTTACCAAATTTGTTATATTTAATTCATTGCGTTTTCGAATTATCGCAATTACATGTTTTTGAAAGTACAGACCTACAGACTGTCAACCCTTTGTTGACTTTGGCTCAAAATTTGACAGTTTTCTACAATATAGATGCTAACTATGTGTATCAATTCTTATCTATCTAGCTCTCTTCATTTTATAGTTATCGCGTAAACTTATATTCGAAGAATCGGATAGATTGATTTCTTCTGAACTGATTTTACTGAAAATTTGATAAAAACCGCCAAATTTGGCGTAAAGTCCCTATGCCAAATTTTGACCATCTAGGTAGAAGTTTTTTGAGTTATCATTCTTACAGACAGATAAAAGGACATTTTCAATAGATGAGTTTTTCGAACTCGTAGAGATCTAAAACGTGGAGGTTCGTCAAAATCTCTAATTTCTTTGATGATTACTATAATTTCTCTGTTCTACGTATACGAGAAAGTAAAAAAGAATGAATTAAAGGTCTTGAATGGTGCCTGAGAGCAGATACCCTAATGCAAAGGGTTAAGAATAGTGGTTAGACGAACACACTACCACAATTACAGTTAGGCATCATTAATCGGAAAAAGAATGATCGTTTTCGCAATCAAGAACACCCATGGAGAACAATAAACAACCATATAGCAGCACACTTAATTGATCACGAAGAAGAAAAAAATCCTTCGCATCTATTTTAAGCTGTCTAACTCTGAACAAAGCCAAAATAAACAGAGACAAGCCAAATGTCTTGTATTGTCGGTGCTCAAACAAATTTGCGACCGATGCGAGAACTTTCGAAACGCATGGGAAGAACAAATGCTTCCTTAAAATTGACTACATCGTTTCTGTTTAGAAAGTAGACAGCCTTCTTTCATTAATTCACTTCAGTTTGCAACAAGCGCAGCTGCTTAAACGATGGTTTTTTTACTGGAGTTTGAATGAGCTTCTTTAACTGCTCTCCTGAAGTTTATGTTGCCGGTAAAGTTAAATTCTTAGTTAATTAATTATGTTAATGTCATACGTAATTAATTTAGTAACACTGTGTGTTGCAAATAAGAATTAACTTCAGATTTGATCATTAGTAAGAGAAAATAAGTGTAAAATTAATATATTAAGCTAAATTATCTGATATTATTTGTACTTTTCTAAATTAGATTCGTATACAAATTTAAGAACACTTATGATCTCATTTACAATTGTTTGACGTTTTCTTAATTAAATTTAGATTAATGTTTTCCTCAATAAATTTTGAGGATTTTGAAGTTTTTGATATTTTTCATAGGAACACAAAAGGCTTGCGATAGTAAGCTGCCATTTGCACATTTTGTTTGCTTAATTAAAGTAAATGAACTAAACATTTGCTTGCGAAATTAACTAAGAAACAAGTTATAGTTGTTACTTTTTTTAACTATCTATCAGCTGGATAAAAAAATATTTGTATGCAAATTAAACGTTTGCTTTGGTAAAGAGACGCCAAAAAGTTTAATCTTCAAAATGATCAATTGATAATAATGAAAAATTATAATTAAACATAAACGCTAATATTTGTTTGAAGGTCATTTTTATCGTAATGAATAATCACTTAAAAAATCCCCCCCCCCCAAAAAAAAAAATTCCTCAGCAGATTTCTAAAATTACCATATTTTTTTCTTCCTGACTTTATTTCTTTCACTTTTATGTCAATATGTATTTTACTAAAATTGATTACTGTATTTAATCAAATCTTATTTTAAAAAGATATTTTTTTATTTCTTTTTGTAATTATTTTTAACATCTACATGAGAATGCAGCATATGAGACTAGAAATTTTTATTTCTCTATTATATGCATTTATATCGAAAATGTCATTAACTGGACAAATTCCATTAGATTTTCCTTTTAACAGAATAAAGAGAAGAAAATAGTATCACTAGAATTAAATGTATATTGGATCATAAATTAAGTAATGAATAATAGTCAAATGACATGAATTTGCGTTACATAATGTAAATATCAAATCGTTAATGTTCTTGTCATTAAAATATTTTTATAAGTGTGTAGCAAAAAGTTGAAAAATAATGTTGTTTGTCGCATATGAAAGTCTTTGAATCCTTTAAATAAAGGGTTTACTGTACTTAAATTGACTGAATAGAAAAATAATTGTAATGGAGACTAGAGTGAATTAACATCGCATATTTGTTCCACTTTAATTTTATATTTCATTGTTGATTTTGTTGTAGAAAAAGAAACCTTACATCATCACTTAACATCACTCAGAAAAAAGTTTTATGTCATAATTTTTAACTAGCAATTCTTGTATATATATAAATTTATTTCTTGTACCTAGGAAACGGCACCAATGATTAGGAAAAAATTTTATATTTAGATAAGGTTTTGCTATTTAAGTTTTCTATATACGTGACTTTCCTAAAAACACGACTTTACAAAATAATTATCATAGTAGAATAAATATCTTCAGCTTCCATTTGGATGTGTGGGTAATATTGATCAGAGCAACATGAATGCTGTGGGTCCTTGGTTAGGGTAGCGCTTTTTGCTTTATTTTTTACTTATGCATTGATATTTAATATTTTTGCTTTTTAAATTTATCGATATAGGTGTGTGGTGAAAGCTTATAAGCCAGATAACAGCTGCGAAACACGAGTAATTACTTTTGTTTTGTAGTCTTGTTACTCGGCTGCGAACCACAAGTTCCCAGGTTCTATTCTCGCTCATAACAATTAGCTACATTGGTGACCTCGGATGGTGAACCCTCAACCTTCGTACAGCTGCCCACAGCAACCCAAAGTCGTGAGACTCACTTGACGCAGCAACACAAGTCGTCCGACTCTCTTGACGCAACAGCAAACACTCACACACACACGCTTGCCATAACGCTTGGAGCTACTCAAATGGGTACTGGCGCATTAGACTCAACAGCTAATAAATACATCACCACTCATCAGCCATATCATTCGTCTCACCTCCGATTCACTGGAGGAGGAGTACTGTGGTGAAAAGCTTATAAGCCAGATAACAGCTGCGAAACACGAGTAATTACTTTTGTTTTGTAGTCTTGTTACTCGGCTGCGAACCACAAGTTCCCAGGTTCTATTCTCGCTCATAACAATTAGCTACATTGGTGACCTCGGATGGTGAACCCTCAACCTTCGTACAGCTGCCCACAGCAACCCAAAGTCGTGAGACTCACTTGACGCAGCAACACAAGTCGTCCGACTCTCTTGACGCAACAGCAAACACTCACACACACACGCTTGCCATAACGCTTGGAGCTACTCAAATGGGTACTGGCGCATTAGACTCAACAGCTAATAAATACATCACCACTCATCAGCCGTATCATTCGTCTCACCTCCGATTCACTGGAGGGAGAGTACTGTGGTGAAAAGCTTATAAGCCAGATAACAGCTGCGAAACACGAGTAATTACTTTTGTTTTGTAGTCTTGTTACTCGGCTGCGAACCACAAGTTCCCAGGTTCTATTCTCGCTCATAACAATTAGCTACATTGGTGACCTCGGATGGTGAACCCTCAACCTTCGTACAGCTGCCCACAGCAACCCAAAGTCGTGAGACTCACTTGACGCAGCAACACAAGTCGTCCGACTCTCTTGACGCAACAGCAAACACTCACACACACACGCTTGCCATAACGCTTGGAGCTACTCAAATGGGTACTGGCGCATTAGACTCAACAGCTAATAAATACATCACCACTCATCAGCCGTATCATTCGTCTCACCTCCGATTCACTGGAGGGAGAGTACTGTGGTGAAAAGCTTATAAGCCAGATAACAGCTGCGAAACACGAGTAATTACTTTTGTTTTGTAGTCTTGTTACTCGGCTGCGAACCACAAGTTCCCAGGTTCTATTCTCGCTCATAACAATTAGCTACATTGGTGACCTCGGATGGTGAACCCTCAACCTTCGTACAGCTGCCCACAGCAACCCAAAGTCGTGAGACTCACTTGACGCAGCAACACAAGTCGTCCGACTCTCTTGACGCAACAGCAAACACTCACACACACACGCTTGCCATAACGCTTGGAGCTACTCAAATGGGTACTGGCGCATTAGACTCAACAGCTAATAAATACATCACCACTCATCAGCCGTATCATTCGTCTCACCTCCGATTCACTGGAGGGAGAGTACTGTGGTGAAAAGCTTATAAGCCAGATAACAGCTGCGAAACACGAGTAATTACTTTTGTTTTGTAGTCTTGTTACTCGGCTGCGAACCACAAGTTCCCAGGTTCTATTCTCGCTCATAACAATTAGCTACATTGGTGACCTCGGATGGTGAACCCTCAACCTTCGTACAGCTGCCCACAGCAACCCAAAGTCGTGAGACTCACTTGACGCAGCAACACAAGTCGTCCGACTCTCTTGACGCAACAGCAAACACTCACACACACACGCTTGCCATAACGCTTGGAGCTACTCAAATGGGTACTGGCGCATTAGACTCAACAGCTAATAAATACATCACCACTCATCAGCCGTATCATTCGTCTCACCTCCGATTCACTGGAGGGAGAGTACTGTGGTGAAAAGCTTATAAGCCAGATAACAGCTGCGAAACACGAGTAATTACTTTTGTTTTGTAGTCTTGTTACTCGGCTGCGAACCACAAGTTCCCAGGTTCTATTCTCGCTCATAACAATTAGCTACATTGGTGACCTCGGATGGTGAACCCTCAACCTTCGTACAGCTGCCCACAGCAACCCAAAGTCGTGAGACTCACTTGACGCAGCAACACAAGTCGTCCGACTCTCTTGACGCAACAGCAAACACTCACACACACACGCTTGCCATAACGCTTGGAGCTACTCAAATGGGTACTGGCGCATTAGACTCAACAGCTAATAAATACATCACCACTCATCAGCCGTATCATTCGTCTCACCTCCGATTCACTGGAGGGAGAGTACTGTGGTGAAAAGCTTATAAGCCAGATAACAGCTGCGAAACACGAGTAATTACTTTTGTTTTGTAGTCTTGTTACTCGGCTGCGAACCACAAGTTCCCAGGTTCTATTCTCGCTCATAACAATTAGCTACATTGGTGACCTCGGATGGTGAACCCTCAACCTTCGTACAGCTGCCCACAGCAACCCAAAGTCGTGAGACTCACTTGACGCAGCAACACAAGTCGTCCGACTCTCTTGACGCAACAGCAAACACTCACACACACACGCTTGCCATAACGCTTGGAGCTACTCAAATGGGTACTGGCGCATTAGACTCAACAGCTAATAAATACATCACCACTCATCAGCCGTATCATTCGTCTCACCTCCGATTCACTGGAGGGAGAGTACTGTGGTGAAAAGCTTATAAGCCAGATAACAGCTGCGAAACACGAGTAATTACTTTTGTTTTGTAGTCTTGTTACTCGGCTGCGAACCACAAGTTCCCAGGTTCTATTCTCGCTCATAACAATTAGCTACATTGGTGACCTCGGATGGTGAACCCTCAACCTTCGTACAGCTGCCCACAGCAACCCAAAGTCGTGAGACTCACTTGACGCAGCAACACAAGTCGTCCGACTCTCTTGACGCAACAGCAAACACTCACACACACACGCTTGCCATAACGCTTGGAGCTACTCAAATGGGTACTGGCGCATTAGACTCAACAGCTAATAAATACATCACCACTCATCAGCCGTATCATTCGTCTCACCTCCGATTCACTGGAGGGAGAGTACTGTGGTGAAAAGCTTATAAGCCAGATAACAGCTGCGAAACACGAGTAATTACTTTTGTTTTGTAGTCTTGTTACTCGGCTGCGAACCACAAGTTCCCAGGTTCTATTCTCGCTCATAACAATTAGCTACATTGGTGACCTCGGATGGTGAACCCTCAACCTTCGTACAGCTGCCCACAGCAACCCAAAGTCGTGAGACTCACTTGACGCAGCAACACAAGTCGTCCGACTCTCTTGACGCAACAGCAAACACTCACACACACACGCTTGCCATAACGCTTGGAGCTACTCAAATGGGTACTGGCGCATTAGACTCAACAGCTAATAAATACATCACCACTCATCAGCCGTATCATTCGTCTCACCTCCGATTCACTGGAGGGAGAGTACTGTGGTGAAAAGCTTATAAGCCAGATAACAGCTGCGAAACACGAGTAATTACTTTTGTTTTGTAGTCTTGTTACTCGGCTGCGAACCACAAGTTCCCAGGTTCTATTCTCGCTCATAACAATTAGCTACATTGGTGACCTCGGATGGTGAACCCTCAACCTTCGTACAGCTGCCCACAGCAACCCAAAGTCGTGAGACTCACTTGACGCAGCAACACAAGTCGTCCGACTCTCTTGACGCAACAGCAAACACTCACACACACACGCTTGCCATAACGCTTGGAGCTACTCAAATGGGTACTGGCGCATTAGACTCAACAGCTAATAAATACATCACCACTCATCAGCCGTATCATTCGTCTCACCTCCGATTCACTGGAGGGAGAGTACTGTGGTGAAAAGCTTATAAGCCAGATAACAGCTGCGAAACACGAGTAATTACTTTTGTTTTGTAGTCTTGTTACTCGGCTGCGAACCACAAGTTCCCAGGTTCTATTCTCGCTCATAACAATTAGCTACATTGGTGACCTCGGATGGTGAACCCTCAACCTTCGTACAGCTGCCCACAGCAACCCAAAGTCGTGAGACTCACTTGACGCAGCAACACAAGTCGTCCGACTCTCTTGACGCAACAGCAAACACTCACACACACACGCTTGCCATAACGCTTGGAGCTACTCAAATGGGTACTGGCGCATTAGACTCAACAGCTAATAAATACATCACCACTCATCAGCCGTATCATTCGTCTCACCTCCGATTCACTGGAGGGAGAGTACTGTGGTGAAAAGCTTATAAGCCAGATAACAGCTGCGAAACACGAGTAATTACTTTTGTTTTGTAGTCTTGTTACTCGGCTGCGAACCACAAGTTCCCAGGTTCTATTCTCGCTCATAACAATTAGCTACATTGGTGACCTCGGATGGTGAACCCTCAACCTTCGTACAGCTGCCCACAGCAACCCAAAGTCGTGAGACTCACTTGACGCAGCAACACAAGTCGTCCGACTCTCTTGACGCAACAGCAAACACTCACACACACACGCTTGCCATAACGCTTGGAGCTACTCAAATGGGTACTGGCGCATTAGACTCAACAGCTAATAAATACATCACCACTCATCAGCCGTATCATTCGTCTCACCTCCGATTCACTGGAGGGAGAGTACTGTGGTGAAAAGCTTATAAGCCAGATAACAGCTGCGAAACACGAGTAATTACTTTTGTTTTGTAGTCTTGTTACTCGGCTGCGAACCACAAGTTCCCAGGTTCTATTCTCGCTCATAACAATTAACTACATTGGTGACCTCGGATGGTGAACCCTCAACCTTCGTACAGCTGCCCACAGCAACCCAAAGTCGTGAGACTCACTTGACGCAGCAACACAAGTCGTCCGACTCTCTTGACGCAACAGCAAACACTCACACACACATGCTTGCCATAACGCTTGGAGCTACTCAAATGGGTACTGGCGCATTAGACTCAACAGCTAATAAATACATCACCACTCATCAGCCGTATCATTCGTCTCACCTCCGATTCACTGGAGGGAGAGTACTGTGGTGAAAAGCTTATAAGCCAGATAACAGCTGCGAAACACGAGTAATTACTTTTGTTTTGTAGTCTTGTTACTCGGCTGCGAACCACAAGTTCCCAGGTTCTATTCTCGCTCATAACAATTAGCTACATTGGTGACCTCGGATGGTGAACCCTCAACCTTCGTACAGCTGCCCACAGCAACCCAAAGTCGTGAGACTCACTTGACGCAGCAACACAAGTCGTCCGACTCTCTTGACGCAACAGCAAACACTCACACACACACGCTTGCCATAACGCTTGGAGCTACTCAAATGGGTACTGGCGCATTAGACTCAACAGCTAATAAATACATCACCACTCATCAGCCGTATCATTCGTCTCACCTCCGATTCACTGGAGGGAGAGTACTGTGGTGAAAAGCTTATAAGCCAGATAACAGCTGCGAAACACGAGTAATTACTTTTGTTTTGTAGTCTTGTTACTCGGCTGCGAAACACAAGTTGCCAGGTTCTACCCTCTCTTATTAAAATCCGCTACAGGTGTTTTTCCTGAAAAAAAACTCGATTTTACAGAAACAAAAAACATTTTTTTATAATTTATTATTAGAGTCTTCTTATATCTGCTCTCATGCTGAAAATGTCATATAGCGTCATATCGGACACGATTTCACGATGGTAAAACTGAGTATAAATTCAAAAATATAAATAATAATAGATAAACTGTATTAAATGAGCAGTTCATATGTGGGTAAGATTGGAAAATATTCATATGCAGTCAATCAGTGTGTTTATTCGTATCTAAATAT
The DNA here is from genome assembly GCF_947563725.1 of Argiope bruennichi. Classification (NCBI taxonomy): domain Eukaryota; kingdom Metazoa; phylum Arthropoda; class Arachnida; order Araneae; family Araneidae; genus Argiope; species Argiope bruennichi. Next base: position 116,872,977 of record NC_079156.1, read on the forward strand.
TTTCTCAAAAAAAAAAAAAAAAACACGATTTTGAAAAATAAATAAATAAATAAAAATTGCAGAGCGAAGCTTGGTGTTCCAGATACAGTTAGAAAAAAACGGTTAGAATTAAGGCGAGCTTTGGAGATACTGTCTTCTCAAATTATTGTGATTGACATTCTTCATACTGGTACATGTCAGTGAACCTTCATGGAGGTGAGCATTTTCCATACATTTAAATCTCTAATATATTTTGATAATGCCAGTGACATTCATTTACTCGTAAGTCACACTCGAACGGCAAGTTTCCTATTGAATCCTTCGAAAACATAAGGTTAGTGACAGGAACTATCTGTATTTATAGACCTTTATTCGAAAAGTTAAACTTTTCAGCCGCAGACAGCCATTCAGAGACTCGACGGAAGCGAATTCAATTGCAACTTGGACATGCCATTGACAGAGGTAATTGTGACAACGCTCGAACAATCCATGAAATATTCAATTGCTGTATGGGGACTTTCCCTCCCATTCTGTGCCTCGGAATAAATCCCTACAAATAACTAATTTGCCAGTCGCTAGGGATTAATCACGCGGGATTAGGGGAGCCTCTTGGGGCTCTTTGTCGATTACGAGTTTCCCAGTAAATGAAACGCCCCTTTGCCTGCGATAAAAGTTGTTTCATTTTTAGGGAAATAATAGTATTAGAGAAGGCTTGAATATAATGAGTGTCTATTCTATTTTTTGTCTAGTAAACTTCCAGTAATCATTTAATCTATTAAAATAAGAGTATTGACCTACGAGAATAGGAATGAATTTATGTGTTCAGATTAAAGCATCTTTTCAATTTGAACAATGGTCTCTCTATGGAATAAACTTTCGGTTACTAAAATTCTAAAATAATTATTGTGGAGAATGTGAACTATTTCCTATTTTAATTTAAATAAACACTAATCAAGTCTTAATTATTTAAACTAATATACAATTTCAAAACCAACTAATGATCCAGCGAGTTCAAACATGGCATTGTTGAGAAACATGAATTGTAAGGAGATAGTTGCTGATTTTGTAACAAAATGCTTTCTGCGTTTAAGACACCATTTTGGAGGATCCTCATTTCTGTCTATGTAGGATACAAATTTAGAATATGTTTCTTCTATTCCTTCCAAGAATGGGGAATTATTTTGATTTAATTTGACACTATATGCCCACTCAAAAACTATTTTCTCAAAAAATGCGTCGAAAGTTGAGTGAGAAGTTATTTTACAGACTTACACTTGTAAACTACATACAAGTCTTTTTTTGTATTTTGATAAGATAAACGTGGAGCATTTTTGTATTGTCAGATATTTTAAAAAGTAACATAAATACAATAACACTAATTCGATATGGCAAATGCTGATTGCAAAATATCATAAAGTTTATCTTGATAGTGAAACTTCAGTTTTTAAATTTTGCTTTACTTTCAAGTATTTTCTTTATCAAAGCAATTACAACCTGCCAAGTCTATTGTATCATAAACTAATGAGCTAAATTAGTTTCTTGCATCATGTTAAGGGACATCGTATGTTTTAGCATTTAATTATAATCGTTTCAGACAACTGTTTTAAGATATTTTTTCAATTCACTACAATCAGAATACAGGATGTCCCAAAAGGTATACATATTTTGAATTACAATTGCAGAAACAATTTTGGACGTACATAAAAGATCTGTATCCAAAATAAATCTATATAATTTCAGATTTATCAATTATATAAATATTATAAGCACTAATGAAATTATTTCGTCGGATGACAAACAGTGCTAAGAATGGCATTTAGAATTCAAGCACTTGTTCTCTCAATTCTCTGATTGGAAAAGCTTTAAATATTATGTTTTAGTTCTTTTTGTGTTCTATTGTCGTTCTTTATTTTTAAAAATATCTTCAATGTGTTAAAGAAACCTACAGAGATTAGAATTGAGAAACTCTCATGGCATATGCGAGACTCAAACTCAAATGAGAGATATCAATTTCCGATTAGCAGTGCATGCATTTTTTGAATGAGACCTCATTTATGAAAAATTATTACTACAATTGAATAATTATTGTATTTATTAATAAAAATTATGAAATTTTTGACAGTTGTCCAAATTCAATTTTTTATTTATTAATTTCATTTAAACTTTGACATATAATATTAAATATCTATGAAGTTTTTGTTTAAAGAACATTTTATTTAATAATAATTTGGACATTCTGCTGACATAACTTTAAATTTTCTTGCATCTTAAAATTTCAATTTTTATTTAAAACTTTATATACGAAGTAAAGTCCGGGATCGCCTGGTTGGTAAGGTGTTGGACTGGCATCTCTCAGGTTGTTAGTTCGAACCCCGCCTGCCGAAGACTCTCCGTGTGTCTGGTGACTAGCGAACATATAAATATGTAGTGGTCACAAAGTCCTCCATGTGGAATGTAATACCAATGGGGGTACTGGCTCAGAGGTGGTCCTTCTCTGGTCCAGGTCTAAATGACGATCTGTGAATAAAATGCATGAATGAAGCCCACCCCGCTAAAAGAGTTGCGATGCGTAAGGATCTAAATCGTACTCCTGGCCCTAGTAGGCGCTACTGAAGAAACAAGAGACGCTCACTCGGTGTAAATCACTGACAGTTAACTGCCAGCGGGTTTGTAACGTGCCATAAGTCACAACAACAATATAGAATATTAGGGCATTAATTGACTAATTAACTGAAATTTATAATGCTCAAGTGACATCAAAGATTTAATTTTTCTAGAAACTTTCAAAATTAATTCACAAACATAAGTTTGAAAACAACATGAAAAATCATAAAGGTTTGCTTCAATAGGAGTTAAGCATTAAATGTATATAATTAAGCTAAATTAAATATAATTGAGTTGCTGATGTTTACTAAATGCACATCGCTTGTCATTTGGAGGAAGAAGAATGTATTGGAAATGGGTTTATTGAGATATCGGATAAAAAGTAAAACTATGTAAATTTCATTCAAAAATGATATTAAGAATGTCAAAATAAAACTTACACATCATTTTTTAGCAAATATAATTTATAATTTCTTTAAAATTTATTCATTTTTATAAGCTGATCTTAATCTCATAATTACTTACTTATCAAGATTTTATTAACTTTCTTTTGAATTCTTTTAAATAATTTTTCTTTTAAATTTGAAACTGTTTGAATTTATGTCATTAGTGATTTTGTAAATCTAATACTTAAATATCTGTGAAAAATTTTATCTTTCCTAATGCAAAGAAAAACATTTTTGTATAAGACTGGTTTTAATTGTTTGTATGTTAGAAAAAAATATTGTCACGAAATTTTTATACTATTACATAAAAATTTTAACCCCCCCCCCTCTAAAATGGCCATTCGAATACTCCAAGCTATAGAGTTAGACTCCAATTCAACTTCAATCAAAATATCAAATTATTATGTTTCATTAAAGTATCAATAAATATTTTTCAGCCAACATAATTTATAATTATTATAAAATTAATCCATCCTTTAAGCTGATCGTAATTCAATAACTACTTATTCACCAAAATTTTAATAACTTTTATGCATAAATAGTTTTTTCTTTTAAATTTGAAACTATTTGATTTTATATCTTTAGTAATTTTATAAACCAATTCTTAAATATTTGTGACAAATATTTATCTTTATTAATGCACAGAGAAACATTTGATACAAGACTAATTTTAATTTTGTATGCTAGAAAATAATTGTTTAACAACCCTAATTAAAAAAAAACTCTCTGGAATGGCTAGTGATTTACTCTAAGCTGCAGAGTTAGACTCAGATTGAATTTCAATGAAATCTATTCTCTTCATCCCCTTGAGATGACCCTTTTTATAGAGATTTGGATGGCAAGAAAATGAAACGAAAAGTCCATGCAATAAAAAACAAAACGAACCAAATTGAAATTAATCATCTTTTCAGAATGTAGAGAGAAAAGTGAACTTCTTGCTGGAATGAATAAAACATAAATCATTGCGTGATCAATGACACCAAATTAAAATATAGACAGCATGTATCGAAAAACGTTATTGAAAGCGTTGAAGAACTGTCAAGTTACTATTGAAATATCAAAGAGAATTTCTGAGCCATACAGTCTGAATTTCAATCTAGTCTATCTGGCATATAAATTGAATAAAAACGAAATTTTCCGATTAAGGAATTTTAAATCTTTTTCATTGGAATAATCTATTATGCTTGATATCCTTAGAATAAAGAGATTTTCCTCCCTTTCATACGCTGATAGGCAATTTGATAAAGAAACTGCTAATGTAGATTGCTATCATCAGTTTATGAAATCCTCTCCAAACTTTTATTGATTATGTATCCTTCTTTATCGAATTGTATAATGCACGAATGATTTTGCTTTAGATTATAACAATCATATCCTAAAATTGGATTTTTAGATGCACGACTATGCTCTCAGATATCAAAGTTTTAGGAAAAACGCTGTTAAAAATAGGCATTTATCAAATATGTAGTATAGACAAAGCATAGTAATTGTCAAGAAATTCGAACTCGAGATTTTGACGAATCTCCATGTTTCAGACCTCACTTAGTCAGAAATTTTTGAAAAATTTACGTCTGTCTGTCTGTGACACTGATAATTCAAAAACTCTTTGAGCTAGATGGTAGAAATTTGGAAAACGATCTTTACATTAAATTTTCAAATATCTATCAACTTTTGAATAAAATCTACTCGAAGGAAGTCCGAATATACGTCTGTGGAAATATAAGGTAACACGATAATTACAAAACGAAAAGAGATAGATAGATAAAATTCGGTGCATAGAATAAACATCTATAATGTAAACACTTTTCAAAGTTTGAGCAAAAACTAACAATGGATTGTCTGTCTATCGATTTGTATTTTCAGAAGCATGTAAATGCGATGATTCAAAAACGCCATGACTTAAATATATCAAATTACGTATGAGATTTTTTGATTATAAGCGCAGTTTTGTATCGTATCTTTGTTCAATCAAACAATAATAAGCGAGTCTGAGACACAAATTCGATTTTCTGATACTATTAACCGCACACCAGGGGTAAATCCCCGGAAAACTCGCCAATGGTGACAGGATAAACTCAATAGAAATGTTAAATTCACGATAAAAGTTTATATCCGTAATTATTATATGCCAGTGTCATATAAAGTACTCTCTGGCATGACATGTTTATTAGAGAGTATGAGAGAAGGTTTTGAGAAGACCACTCCCACTGATATTTTTATCTATTTATTGGAACATAACTTATGGCTTTATAAATAAGAGGAAAAAATATTACATTCTAATATTGTTGCAATAGTCACATAATAGTCACTGCAATAGTCACATAACATGCTTGAATCGCCCTTAAATCATTTACCATTTTAGCAGTTTGGCGTAAGTTTTTAACAAGGGATTCAACTGATATTTAAGATGCCGTAAAAGTTGAAAAGAGTTGAACGTGAGTCAATTATTCTTACTTTGTTACCTTTTTTTTTTCTCAATAAGTTATTTTCTTGCAGTGGAATTTTTTATCAAACTTTTTTCTTCAAAATATAAGCATTATAAAGAATACAGAAAATGTCCAATTAAGAAAAAAATTATGTGAAAGATCCAAAAGATATAAAGTTTCTCCCTTTCCAATTAGACCAGACAACAGGATTAAAGAAAATAATAAAAAATAATGAGGATATCTGTGGATTTAAAATACATCGTTAAAGATTGCAGTACTCATATATACCTTGAATGTAATCAACAATTTTATTATGATCCTCAGATGTTGACACTCTTAGATTATCAGGTCCTATATGAAGATTTAATGAAAATTGATAAACGTGATTTGGAAAATTGGATCTGAAAATGCGAAATTTAGACTCACATTTCTATATGTGAATTTTTTAAATCAAAATAAATATTTTCGTTTTATAATTTAAAATACTCATTTAATTAGACATTTAATATGCGTAATAATTTCGATTTCATAAAATTTAAAGAAAACGGATATAGCTAGATTGCCTAATTTTAGGCGAAAAAGGCTCTGAAAAAAATCGTGTTATATTAATAAGATGAATAAAAACCTGTAAATTAGATAATAAAAATATCGGCAAGATTTGTAGCAGCTAAAATCTGATTAATTATTCAAAGCTTTTATAAAGAGAAAGATATATTCATGGTGATTGGAAACGGAATAAAAAATATGAATAAATGTTTTTGTTTACTTTTTAAAATTATTGCACCTTTCTATCTATTTCTATTTTTCGATTTGAATGACAAAGAAAATAAATAATAGCAATAATAATTAGTATTAAAAAATAACCTTTTGTCACAAAGGCAACTTTGTTAAAACTATTAATAATAATAAATAATGTAAGCTTTTTAAAGGTTATTGCTAAGAATAAAGTTATTTTTGATATAAATAAATAAATTATCGCTAAATAATTTTAATGCAGCTAATAATATAAGATTATTCCTTCGAAATCATAAGATTCATTAAAAAGAAAGATTCTTCGACGAGAAAGAAGTTGATTATGGTCATTAATTGCTACGTTTAACTGTAAGATTATTTAAGCATTAGTAATGATATGCTGCAATCACTGCTGAAATCAAATCGTATGAAATCTTTGATGAGAATTCGGGCAGGAGTTATTTAGAATCTCTATTTTCTGAGGTCTCCTAAAACTGATAGACATTTCCTTAATTACTCCTGTTTATTGATAGATCTTTTCAAATGAATGTCATATATTTTTCAGAGTGCAACATGCTCCTTCAAACAGATCTCAAATAGAACATTTGCTCGAGATTTTGACGAATTTTCATGTTTCCAGTTTTCCTGAACGCGAAAAAAATTTTGATATTATATATAGTGGCTCCTAAAAGTGTTCGTACACTAAAGAAATTTGCAGAAATTGTGTTCTATACTTCTTAATAAAGCATTTTATTAGTTGGTTTTTTTTAATTAGCATCTTTAAATAGTTCTTAATAAAACTGAACAAATATTTTTTATAAAAAATTAAGTAGTATTGTTCTAAAAAATAAATAAATAAAAAATGTCACAAAATTAGAACACAAAGGTCTTCGTACATCCAAACATTATTTATTTAAATTCATTATAAAAATATCTTTTGCGGCTTATTTTTCTTCTAATTGAAAAATACACTAAAATCGTTTGATTTCAGTATTTCATATCACAATTATTTATTCTATTTGCTTTATTCTTAGATATGACGCACATTCGTAAAGAAACGAGTTTAGACGTACGAAAATTAATTATATTTCATTTTAATGCTGGAAAATCAATTGGAGGCATTGCAACTATAACTAATCTACCTCATTCAACGGTGCAAAGCATAATAAAACGTTACAGAGAGGGAAAAAGTATTGCAAACAAGCCTCGTAATGGTCGCCCTTAAATTCTGTCAGCTAGAAGTCAAAGAAATACTGAAAAAAATATTGTGAGTAAATTTCTAAAAAATCCACGTCTGAGTGCAATAAAGTTTACTTCACAATATAATGAATCAAATGGAACTTCTATTTCCTGTGAAACTATTCGTAGAATTCTTCGGAATGCTGGTATACATAGCCGCTCTGCATGAAAAAAATTCTTTGTAAGTCAGAAGAACAGAATTGCTAGGCTTAAATTTGCCAATTCTATGATAAACCAGCCAGAGAGCTATTGGAATCGTGTCTTCGGATGGGAGAATCATTGTATGGAGAGAAAAAAAAAAACGAAGAACTTAATCCCAAGAATTTAGTTGGAACAGTGAAACATGGCGGTGTCATGGTTTGGGGGTGTATGTCAGCGGCTGGAGTAGGCAATTTAGTATTCATTGATGGTATAATGGATCATAGAGTTTATATAAATATTCTCAATAATAATTTAAAAGTGTCAGCACAAAAATTGGGCATTTTAAACAACTTTGTGTATTACCAAGACAAAGATCCTAAGCACACGGCCATGAATGTTCGTCTTTTTTGCCTCTATCATTGCCCTCAAACCCTTAAAACACTAGCTCAGTCACCGGATTTAAACCCTATAGAACATATTTGGAAAGAATTAGAGGTGCGAATAAGAAGTCACGACATTAAATCGAAAATTCAACTGAAAGCAGTAATGATCGAAGAATGGAACAAGATCGGTGCAGAAGTAACCGACCGTTTAGTTAAATCTATGCCAAACGTTTAAAAGCTGTTATAAAGAATAAAAAATATCTTACTAAATACTAAACATTTATAAAAATTTAGAAAATTTCATATTTAGTGATGTTTTTATAAAGTGTATGATCACTTTTGTGTCCTATTTATGCGCAATTTTATTTATTGTCATTTTTAAAAATCTAATTTGCATCGTAATTAAAATTTATTCTTCACTGCTTTATTAAGAACTGTAAAAATATGCTATGAAAAAATTTTCATGTAAAAATAAGAATATATAATGGTAAATAATGAGGTTTTTAAGTGATTCTTGTTGGTGTACGAACACTTTTGGGAGCCACAGTATGTCTATCTGAGAAAACGATAATTCAAAAATGCTTTGAGCTAGTCGGATGAGAATATATATATGATCTTTACACAGGAGTTTATATTTCTGCCGAAATTTGATATTCTGGAAGAATTTAAAATTTGATATTCTGGCTATTCGAATAGAATTTGATATTCTGGCTATTCGAATAGAATTTGATATTCTGGCTATTTGAATAGAATTTGATATTCTGGCTATTCGAATAGAAATTAACGGTACAACCACAACATGAAAAGAGTTACATACACAAAGCAAAGCGCACAGACTTAACATCTAAATTGTAGATCAGTTCAAATTTTGAAACATATCTGTTGAAAGGTAGACCATAATTCAATCAATTCACTTTCACAAGCAAGTAAACGCAATAATTTAAAAATTAAATTTGATATGTGTTGTTGCTACATTTTTGTCAAATTTTTGGTTCAACTGGTTGAAATAAAAGAATACTTGTAATACATAGATGCATATACATATAATACATATTCATATAATACATAAATACATATACATATAATACATAAATACATATACATATAATACATAAATACATATACATATACAAAAATGCATATTCGATTTTGTGTACTAAATGCATTCCAACGATTAATCAAGGAATATAAGCTCTTTCATAACCATTGATTAACATTGGCATGAGGCTAATAATGTACCAGTACCAATTTTCTTTACTATATTACCATACACACTACTCTCATGGGCAGGACTCTGAAAATAAATATCTGAGCACTCACGAACTTTCTCAAGTTCCACAATTTTATACAGAGGAATGGGGTAAAAATTTTTTATAAGATAGCATCCGAGAAACTTTCGGGGAGACAATTCACGTTGGTTTCATAATATGCTGTTGCAACGTCATAACCTAACGCATTATTAAACCTTGATAATTCTCGTCGTTAATTATTTAACTACTTAGTTAAATAAAATGGTCAAATAGTTACTTAGTTAAATAACATGGTAGTAATATTTAATTAAATAGAAGGAAATAAAGTTATCGAAGAACAAGGCACAACGAATTTTTCAGCGAAAGTTGCTTCGCTTAATAATGTTTTCCCAGATTGCCTATTTACAGATTCCCAGATTGCCTACACAGTATAATAGAAATTTGCAAAATTTTATTTTTCAGAAATATGGGAGTTGCAGTAAAACTTCAAGAGCGTGAGGTTCTAAATAGAAGTATCATATGCAACTGGAATTTAGATCACATTTATGTTATATTTTTTTTAAAAAATTATGAATATTTTTTTTAATTATTTCTTATGATATATTTAATTACTTAGTTTTCACATAGTATAGTATTCAGTACTTCATTCAATTCTAATTTTATTTTGACATTTGAATTTATAAAAGTAATTTTTGCAAATTTTGTAAAATAATAAAATGCATTGAAGTTTTTTCTGCTTTTTAATCTTTATTCTAAAAAGCGGTCACAAATTCATTCTCTGTTAAAAGAAAGATATTTAATATGGCGTATGATTGTTTCTATACATTGTAAATATGTGTATAGAGTTCTTTAATACAACTATTGACGATAGAATTTCAATGCAGCCATTCCTGTTTGCTCAAAGAATATCAAGGCGATATTTCTATTCTCACCACACATTGTCCAATATTTCGTCTGTCAGACCAGACGCCTCATCTGTAATCCTAACTATAAGAGTAAGTATGATATTCAAACTGACGTTTCAAATACTGTATCCTTTAGATAACCCAAAAATTGCTATTGGATATTAATAACCTTTTTGAATTCGTGGAGCCAAAAAAACACATCGATATTTTTCCTTTGTTGACACCATTCTGATACCGGTCGAATGCAACATCACTATTTATGCATTAGTTGCACTCTATGGTAGACTAAAAGTAAATAAATAAAAATACGATTGGCGCCATTTTGATTCCATGGCGAATGAAAAATGACTATTTCCGCATTAGTCGCATTATTTTTGACTAAAAATACTTAAAAATACGATTGCTTCATGGTAAAAATTTTATAGAATTAAATCATCTATAGTATATAGCAAATTACATTGTTGCATGTGTGTGTATGTGCGTGTGTGTGGTGTGTGTATGCACACGCGTGTATATGTGTGTGTGTGTGTGTAACATGTTGAAACTTTTGAAAGTTTAGAACTTCTATTTATTTCACTACGGGAGGCGTTTCATGTACAAGAAGCGATGATAAAAGTGACATCTGTTTACATTGCGATACAAGCACAATAAAGACCAAAATTTTTCCCTTCAGTGGTTTTACTTGGAGATTTTGATAGGCATTTCTTTCAGATGTGTAGTTTTAGGAAAGGGAAAATTAGTTGTCTTTAAAAAATGTTATAAACATTAAGGTTTTTTATTCCTTCATTCGGAGCATTAGAAAATTCTAAAGTGAACAGTTTTTTTTTGAGCGCATGCAGAAATCCCTAGTGTAAATTTAGAATGAAGTTAATATGGGCTAAATTGGTATAAAAATTGGAAAATTAATCAGAATTTAAATATATTAAGGAATATCATTACATATATATTCAACGGTTGTCTTGAAATAGTTTTTTTTCCTTACAACCAGGAAAAAAAATTATGACATTTATGTATTTTACAATTTTTTTAGTATAAAATTCATGGGAATGTATTCCGACTTCTTTCAGTTTCATTAAGTTTAATTTCCGTTTCCAAATAAAATAAAAAAAAATAATTGAATTTAATTGATTTATTTATAATAAATTTCTGAAATTTGTATTATCAAAGAAAATATACAGATTCACAATGCGTCAGAACTCAAATACATAAGGAAGTGAGAGAAAATCACCACATATTTCATGGAGAAGAACAAATGCATTTAAATTTTGTTTGTTCGATGATTGACTTACAGCGCACTTAATAATAATTATAAAAGGAAATCAAGTTATTTACATAAAAAAGAATACCATTAAGCATTAGGTACAAATTAGAGTTCAAATATTAATTACGAAAAAATCTTTTTTTAAAGAAAATTTGTATATTTCAATGATTGATAATCATAGATTTTGGGCATTTTATTTTTGAAACTTCATTTGTCATTATATTGCATTATATACTGAATTCATTTCAAACTAGTTAGAATTTAAATGTATTTTTCTTTAGAACAATCACGCGCCACTTATATTTTTGAAAATTATTTTTCTATAAATGCAATTGTAAATGCAAAATAGTTTCTTTTATTTAATTTTTTCTTCATATGCATTACAGATTTAGGTTTATCTTCAACAAAAGGTAAAATGGAGTTTTATTTTCTTTTGTGATTAATAGCTCAAACTAACCACAAATAATAATAATTATTCTTAAATTAAACTAATTCTAAAACTAAAAAATAACTAAATCTTAACTATTTTAAAAGCTTTATTTAAAATCAATAGAATATTTTAAATAAAAACTTTGAAACATCTTTTTAGCAGGTTATGAGTATTTTTGCTCATATACGTCATTATATATGATGGTTCAAGGTTATTTAACAGTGAAAAATTTAGATACAGAGATATAGTAGTGGTTTCAGATATTCATTAAATATATGATATCTTAATTTATAAATAATTAACTTTTCTTGTCCTGCTTTTTAATGGCAGTTTAATGGAATTCTCTTTCGTTTTGTTACGGAACAATAACTTTATCCGCAGTTTTAGATAACCATTTATTATATTTTGATACATTGTAGTGATATTTTTTGCACTTCAAGAGTTTAGTTGTGGCCTGATCTAAAAAAGAAAAAACATTTTAAAAAATACATTAAAGCTGTGAATAAAGACATTACAAAAACGCAATCAGGGTTTGAAATTTTTTTCAATCAAATGAATGACATTAAATTTTTTTGAAATGACATTGATTTTTTTTTTTTTGTATGCTGATATTTCTCTCGAGGCAGTTTTGAAATGAAGCATTTAAGAAAAAAAAATCAAGATTTTTCACATCATTAAACATTAATGGGCAAAAAAAATTTATTCTTCTGGAATTTCAAGAAAAGCAATGAGAAGTAAATTATTTTAGCTAAGTTGACATTATAAAGGCTCTAAAGGTAAATTGCTTTATACACAAAAGTTTTTTATGCTTATTTTTTTTCTCTGTTGAAATTTTACTTTACTTTCCTTCCTCCTTGAAATTAAAGTTTTTGAAAACTTACTTAATTACATTACTATCACTTTTTTTCGTTGAAAGTATTTTAAGTAGTTTCAGAAAATATCTTGAGAAACTTTTCTATGAAAGAAGGAAATTATGTCTGGAGGGCTCAATAAATAGGCAAAGTACTTGTCGAGAGAAACTTCGTTTAATATCAACTTTTAGCTATTTAAAGGCTTTGTATTAAACTAATTGCGTTTTGGAACTCATGTGTTTGAATAAGAAAAAAGAGGCTTCTAGATTCGGGTTGATTAATTTGAATAAAAAAATAAAAAATATCGCAAAATGTCACAAAATTAACACATGATTTGAATTTGCCTTCATTCTTGCATTAAAGTATTGACAACCCTATATATATATATATAAATACATTTTGCAGCTAATAGTTTAGGGTTAGTAAAATAATGAAGCGTTACACTATAGAACGTGTTTTTATTGTTGAACAATACTTCGAAAATAATGAGAGTCTGGCGGCCACAGTTCGAAAATTTGAGAATTGGCTCTAAATATTGGCAAGATTTCTTTTTGTGGGGTTATTTGAGTTCAAAGGTCTATGCCAACAAGCCCATAAGCATGAATACATTGAAGGAGGAAATTAAACTCTGCATTGAAGAAATTCAGCCACATTTTTGCAAAAGGGTCGTGGAAAATTTCTGCAAAAGAGTGCATATGTGCCAGTAAAGCTGTGGAAGTCATTTCTCCTATATACTTTGCCATACATAACTCTATCCTGTGTAATTTATGATTTTATAAAAATACAACAACTAAAATACTAATTACAGCCGTGTAAAGAAATACTAATTATACAATTAGCATTTTTTTGAAAATGGGAAGGGGGATCATTTAATTGTAATCTTTTTCTGAAAATTTTAAGAATACTTGAAATTTTTTAAATTCCAAACTAATTAATAGCTGAAAGAGGAAATGATTTATAAGATAAAAAATGTAATATAATACACGGCATCTTTATTTTATAATGCTAATTTATAGACCTAAATTTCAAAAATTTGTGCTAAATAAATTAACCGTAATCACTTTCAATACTGACATGTAAATATTCGCAAATGCTGAAAAGGCATTAATTTTCAGACGTTTTCTACTTTCCTTTAGTATACGACTAATTATAAAAATAATAGTTTTTTTTTACTTATAAAATGCATTGATACTTTTAAAAGAGCATAAAATGCATTAATAATTTTAATAAGGTTTTTACAGAAATGTTATTCAGATTTTTAAAATGGCTTTCTATATGTTCTTATGTGTGTTATTGACTTGCATTTGTAAGACACGTAACATATTTGACACAAAACGAAAGTATAAAAAGAGATTAAACTAAACAGCCTACGTGGGCTAAGGCCTAAAGTGCGCATATCTGCTTTTATTTCATGGCCGAGGGCGCCGGGGTGCAGAACATATGCCCCGGTTAGGTGTTCAGCGTAACGCTGAAGCCCGAGTGTTTAGTTCCTAAGCATGCTTGGTCCTCAGCTTATCAACCCACTGAAGGGATGAAAGACTGAGCCGACCTTGTCTAGCCCAAGGATCGAACCTCGGCCCTGTACATTGGGATTAGGGATTGCAGTACCGGGATACCGAATACCGGTATTTTGAGCCATTTGTACAATTTCGTAATACCGGTATTCACAAGTTTAAATACCGGTTTTTCGGTATTAACTAGAAATTTTTAAAATTGTCTCCATTATATGTTCAGCGATCGCCAACATTGCAAAATAGTATGTTTTTGTTTTTATGTCTCCCTAACGGGCGAAATTAATTAGCTAATTAATGGCTTAAATCTAAATTAGCGAAACATGGATTATCCATGAAAGAAAATATTGCATCCATAACGACTGATGGAGCAACAATTATGAAAAAAGTTGGAAAGTCGATTGGTGCAAATCAGTAGTTGTGCTATGCACATGGAATTCAATTAGGAGAAATAGATGTATTATACCAAAAATATAAAGAACAGAAGAATCCAAATACTGTGGATATAGAAACTTCGGATTCCAACTTTGAAGAGAGTGAGAGTGAGAGTGTGAGTGATATTGACAATGAAGATAATGACAATGTAATTGTTGAAGAAGATATTGCTAATGAGGATGAATTATTATCCTATCCAGAATGGCTCCCCATAATTTATAAAGTTCGAAAAAATGTTAAAATATTTAAACGTTCCCCTATAGAAAGGATATATTACTAAAATATATACTAACTAAAAATAAAACAGAACATATGTTAATAATGTTTAGAATCTAATATGTTAATATTAGATTCTAAAACACGTTGGAACAGTTTACTCCTAATGATGGAACGATTTTTAAAACTGAGAAATCCAATCCAAAAAGCAATAATCGACTTAAACCTGTAAATTAATTTTTCAGATAGTGAATTCGACTTAATATCCAGAACTATATCAGCTCTATTTCCAATAAAACTGACTATTGAGGCATTATGTCGGAGAGATTTTAATTTATTAACAGCTAATGCAACAATAAATTTCATGTTGCAGTCAATGAAAGAACAGCACACATCACTATCTGAAGAATTATATATTACATTGAAAAATCGCACAGAAGAAAGGCATACCGAAATAGAAAATGTCTTTTGGTATTTACATAATTCTAATGATTTTAAAAATGAAAATGAAAAAGAAGAAAAGAGACTAACCAATTCAAATCTGATTAAGTTAGAGTAAAGTTTCTTTAAAATTTTTTTCCCACAAACCTATCCGCATTCAGAAGAATTCGGTTCAGTTATCGAAGATTATGATGTCACTACTGTCGATAGTGAAAAGGAATTGTCTCTTGAACAAAAATCTGAATGAGCGATAAATAAGAAAATTTCAACGAACCAAAATACAATACAGAAATCATCTATATCCAAAACCATCCGACGAGAAATCGATTTATTTGAAGATGAGGGATTTAGAGGTAAATATTTGGAAAAAGTATATCGCGCATTGCTAACAGTACCACCAACTAGCGTAGATGCCGAAAGAGCGTTTTCGACAGCTGGTAATTTTTACACAAAATTACTTTTCAGGCTTAATGACAGTACAAATATTTATTATGTTTTGTTTTATCAAATTTCAAAAATGTGTAATAGTACCAGAGATTGAATATTTACACTTTTTTTGTGATTTAAATAAATAAAATATTTCTTTACTTTTATGTGATTATATACTGTTATAATTTATAAGTTATACATTATTTTTTGTGATATTTACACTCTCTAACAAAACTGGTAAATAAAAAAAAGAAACACCTGTGTTTGGTTTCTTTTTCCAAAATTTCTAATACCGGTATTAAAACCGGTAACCCGGTATTAAGATCTAAAAAATACCGAATACCGGTATTGAAATTTTGGTCACATTTCTATTATTTCACAAATTATTTTTTAGTTAAAGAATTTTAAGGCAGTAATTAAGGAAAGAATCCATAGAATTTTCTGCACTTTTTATCGATATGCGCTTACAGAGGAAATCAAATTTTTTATGCAATCACAACTTTTGTAATTTACTCGAGCACTTTTAAATTGAATGTATAAAAACAGAATAAATAATTACTATTAGAAAAATGTATAATGAATTACACTAAATCTATTACCTCAGAAAAGCCTTTTGTATGGCGAAAATATACTTCATAATAAATTATCATATATCTACGAATTTAAAATAATTAGAAAAATAAAAGAATCACTACCCCCGGCTTCAGCTACGGCTCCGATCTCAGCAACTTTTGTATTATATGACAGTTTATGGCCTCTGGGTATCTCATCAGGGATTGCAATTTTTCACATGAATTTCAAAATTAACACTTCATTTTACATCTTATATGGGAAAGAAAAACAATAACTGAAAAATTTGTTAGCCCTTTAGTATTGATTTTGCCAAATTTCAGCAATCATGACATATTTCATTGTAACCGTGATCTGTTGACTCCTTTACTTCTTAAGTGATATGGCAAAATTAAACCTTAACATACCTCTTAGTCTTAATAATCCAGCCGATTTGGCGAATTAATTTCACCATTTTCAGAGAATAACAGACCAATCAGAATTTTCAATGTTTATTATGCATGTGTAATTTAATTTAGTTTTTTATTTCGGTATGGAAAGATGTAGCATTTTTCAAAGCTATGTGGTATTTCTATTCATATTTGGGTGAACAACTGGTCACAAAAGGTGACTATTCATAACAAAATATAGGGTAATTCAAAAAAAAAAAAAATCATTAGATTTTGAAATAGTAATGCCTTGGAAACAATGCTACTTTAAATATTAATGTAGGACAGAAGAAGTTAAAATTTTATTATTTTCCATTTTATTTTCTAAATACTGCGGACGTATATTTTTGATTTCAGCTATAAAATGAAAGAATACATTTATAGAAAGGAGAAGTATCGATTGGCTGATATGATACTGGCTATTTAAATTATCTTTTGGCTGATATGATTATGGCCCTGTTTAGGTGCTTTGCAAGTATTCTCATCGTACAGTAACGCAATATCTTCCTTCTTTCTGTGCCTGCTTGGCGATTTCTTTGTTGATTAACAAGTGGCATCTGCGAAATTTTCCATGAATTTGCGTTTTAGACGAGCTTTACCAAACCGATTGATAATTTTGAATCGCAGTGTGATAGTACGCACTAACTACAAATTTACACCCTGAAGGATTTGCTTCGAAATTCAATATGTATCCCCCTTTAGATGTTAAATCCGTGTACCAAATTTTATTCGTCTAACTCTGTAAATTTGTTTTATATAGTTATTTTGTTAACTTAAATTTGGACAGACATACTTCCTCTAGTTGGATTTCGTTAAAAATTTGATAGATATTTACATAATTGGTGTAAAGAAAATATGCCAAATTTCATTCGTCTAGTTCAAAACTTTTTTGAGTTATCTTTGTCACTGACAGACAAACAGATGTAATACCATAAATGCGTTTTGTGAACTTACGGAGGGGGGGAGAGGTCTAAAATGTAGTGATTCGTCAAAAACTCGAGATCGATTATTATTATTATTATTTGACCATTTTTCTAAATTTTTTTTACGAGAAAGTAAAAAGATACCCAACTGCAATATTTGACCCCATTTACTGTACAGTTAATGTAGTCCTGTGGCCGTTCAGCTCAATTGGCTGTACATATTGGCACACCGCCACCTATTGATGAAAATCGTAACCAAGCGAAATTGTGTATCGTTGGTGGCCATAGAATCAGCTGCATAATATTTTAAGCAGGCGATCTTTAATTGTAATAAACCTTTAGATAAAAATACTATTTTATATAAGCGTCTTTAAAATATATTGATAAATTTCGATGCTAAGATTAATCTCCGCTTGCTAGCACTGAAAATAGAAAAAAGTAAGATGCTAAATATATATTCTTTTTAATGAAAGATTGTTTTTTAAATCATGCTAAGGAAGATTCTTCATAGAAAAATAAGGTTCTTTTATCGAAATATTAGAAATCCTAAGGAATGTTCGTGACAAAAAAAAAGCTCTTATTTATTTTTTATTTTTTTCGTTTAAAACTATATGTATATATATATGCTATAATGAGGATTCTAATTTGCATAAGATGGCAAAAAAAAAAAAAAAAGCTCTTATTTATTTTTTATTTTTTTCGTCTAAAACTATATATACATATATATGCTATAATGAGGATTCTAATTTGCATGAGATGGCAAAAAAAAAAAAAAAAAAAAAGCTCTTATTTATTTTTTTTATTTTTTTCGTTTAAAACTATATATATATATATATGCTATAATGAGGATTCTAATTTACATGAGATAAAATTTATTCTTTTCATTTATTTAACTTTTTCGAGTTCAAAACTTTTTTGCATCATTTTCTGAATGATAAATTAAGCTAAACAAAAAGATAAATGAGATTATTAATAATATTTCCCGCAATTTATCAAGCTATGTTGGTAGATAGCGAAGAAACATAGAATTAAAATTACTTTAAAATAATGAAGTTTTCATTTTGAACACGCTTCCTCTCTAATTAGAAAAATAATGAATTTCAGAAAGCAATGAAAAAGATAATTTGTCTAAAACATTGAATGCCCCGCAAATGTTATTATTATGCACGCTGTTGATTATAGTACTTTATTTTCACTGTAAAATCTTTTCCTCTTTCAGAGAAATGTTTTTTCTAAAATCGATTATCCATATAATTTATTTATAATATTTTCGATATGCTTAGTTATTCCTTTATAACTCTTATAAAAAATGATTTTCAGACGGCTGTTAAAATTTCTTTTGTTTTCCAATCAAAGAACCTTGAAGCATTTTGAAACAAATTAAATTATTTTTTTTTAGTTTTTTCTTCTGTATATCTATTAATATATTAGAAAAAGCAATTTGAAGTTTTATCAGCATTTCTTCTTAATGTATTTAATTTTCTAAATTGAAGTTTCAAATGAGTTTCTTTTAAAGGAAGATGTATTTTTTTCTTTATCAGGATTATTGTGTAGAAAAAAAAATGTTTACTAATTTTTGTGGAATGCAAGTTATTAAACAGCAGTTTATATTATTGTATTCAGAATATTAAATTAGAATGCCTTCGATAAATAAATTTTAATTTTATTTTCAAGTCCTGAATTATTTTTTTCATTATTTTTATCGCATATTGGCATTCATTAAAAATAAGCATATTCAGAAATGCGAATAATTTGAATATATTTTTATTTCATACATGAAACATAAAGTAATTTTGAAATATCTAGTAATTGGTGAAAAATTATGAAAGATGATAGATAAAGGCAAGATCTAGATTTTCTAGTTATGCTTAATATCCAGTTTTTTTTTTATTTTAAAATATAATTTAACTAAATAAATTTGATTAAAAACTGATTTTAAAAAATTAGTTATTTATATGAAACTATCAATACCATGAATATATACACTATAATGCATATATTTTATACTTAGTCTGATTAATTAGCTATTATTAATAATAACTGATAATTGTTATATATCAGTTTATCATTTTACTGGTTATTATTAATATTGAGCGTAAGGTATATACTGCTGTAAATATGATTAATCAGTTATTGTATATAGTAATCACGATTAATATTAATAATAACAAGCCAACATAATAAATTGATTGATCTTTTGGTTGATTAATCTGATAATATAACTGATTAATCACATTATCCGTAACGTATGCATATGTAGTAATATTAGTTAGTAGCAAAACTTGATTTTTAGAATTTATTACTCAGAAACCATTTGAACAAAAAATGTTGGTTTTGCATATTTTAAATATTATTTATATGACTGTCAAATGAGAATTACAGCAACTGGTTAGAAAGGAAACAATTCGTTAAAATATCTACCTAGAAATGGAATGTACTTTGAAAACATTATGCTTTTGTTTTCAAACTGTGAATGATCATACGTGGCTGATGTATGATCTACAAGAGTTGTGTTTTATAAGAAAAGGAAATTATTATCGAAGAAAGAAAGAAAAATTACTCTCACGTTTTTCAGAAATGATGTCACGAAATCAAATAAAATGTGATTTTTCTTAAATTGATAAGTTGCCCGCCAGTCATTACAGCTATGGAACCAATGAGGTAATCAGAAAAGTATTGTGGCATGCTTTTCCTATCTTGTAAATGAAGAATTTCTGAATGTTTCGGTGATAATATACAAGGGCCTTGATAAGGCCACAAGGATTATAGACTATTCCCTCCTAAATATTCGATACTTGTTGGCTTGCATTCATGTTTGGTAGCATATTGGGCAATGTTCACGAAGGTTATCTTCACCGAAAAGCGTTATGACGTTATTCTTCATCATAATTAGAATATACTTTTTTGTGCTAATTTGCATATTATCACTGTTATATTTTTATGTATTAATTACACAAAAAGAAAGTATTGCAATCATCACAAATTTTGAATTCGATTTTTCGATGACCTCCACTTTTCAGAGCTCCCCGAGCGCCAAAAACACCTTTTTACGAATTTCTGAATGTTTCGGTGATAATATACAAGGGCCATAGATAAGGCCTCAAGGATTATAGACTATTCCCTCCTAAATATTCGATACTTGTTGGATACATTCTTCATCATAATTAGAATATACATTTTTATGCTAATTTGCATAATATTACTGTTATATTTTTATGTATTAATTACACAAAAAGAAAGTATTGCAATCATCACAAATTTTGAATTCGATTTTTCGATGACCTCCCCTTTTCAGAGCTCCCCGAGCGCCAAAAACACCGTTTAATGAATTATGTCTATCCGTTCGTCAGTATGCCTATGAACATGATAATTCAGAATCGCTTTAAGCTACAGGGTTGAGATTTGATATATGAACTTTACACCATTTCACTAGCCGAGAGAGGTATGGAGCCAGTGTGGTAATCAGGGAAGTACTGTAACATTCCTTTCCTGTCCTGTAAATAAGGAATTTCCGGATGCTGCGGTAATTTTCGATCAGAAATCCTTTCCTCTTGAATATTCGATATTTACTGAAATGCATTCGAGTTTTGTAGCAGATTATCAAAACTTGATACCATGGATATCATGGCGGAAATATCCGATTATCCAAGCTAGACGTAATGTGAAGTTATTCTCAATAAGTATTAGAATATAAGTTTTCATGCTTGTTTTCACAATATAATTATTACTTTTTCATCGACTAATTATACAAAAGGAAGGTATTCTGGTTGACACACATTTTGAATTCGAAAATTCAATTATCCTCCACTTTTCAAAACTTTTTGAGTCTCCAAACGGCTTTTTACGAATTGTGTCTGTCCATCCGCCCGTTGTGAACATGGTAACTCAAATCCGCTTTATGCCAAAGAAATTTATGCTTTTTACACCAAATTTCTAGATTTGTATTCAAATTCGAACGAATTAGAGGAAATATGTTCTGTCCGGCTGTCCGAAAATAAATTAACACGATAACCACAAGACAAAGAATGCTAGGATTGACAAAATTTGGTACACAGATTAAATATTTAAATTTTCAATATACATCCAATTTGTAATTAAATCCGTCAAGAGGTTGACCATAATTTCGCATTCATATAAACAAGTTAAAAAGAAAGCGGAGCAAAGTAAGAAATGATATTTGGTTCACAATTTGAGCATCTAATTGTAGGTCTTCATTACATTTTTGGACCATAACTTAAAGGTTGACAGTGTGATGGTATGTATTTCATAAATATATAAGCATGTGAACTCAAAAGCACAAAGACTTAAATATATGAAATTTGGTATGCGGTTTTGTGTCTTTATTTGGTCTAAAAAAGTATGTCCAAAATATTAGGTTTTAGTAAAAGTTTCTTTCTCATCGCGCTATGAATGGCCTTATCTAGTTCTGCTTGTAAGTCATCCATCTGACTCTCCGACCCGCCACGAAGGCACACGGATTTAAAACATAAAATTAAATGACCGGACCGCCGCAACAGCAACACTAGCGGGAACTGTAGTTGAGTCCTAAGGGCCATCACCGACCACGGTACAATCCTCACCGAAGGAAGTACGTCCCGTCATCGATGAGAGGAGTCAGATCCCCCACCGATTTGTGTACCCTCCAGGGTGGCGAGATACAACCACCATGCCGGAAGCATCTCATCCTCATTTAGAGGTGCCCCCCCGGTTGGTTTGGCTCTGCTTGTACAAACATACAGACTTATCTATTAGTCGTCTATATCGTCGGTTTCAGTCGTACTAGAGCTCTTTTACAGTACGTTTCTTTTGTGCCACAGTTTCTTTCAAGATCTTCTTCTTCTCCCTCTCTCTCTTCTCTAGTGACGTAAAAGTATTTTTTAAGAGGCTTGTCACTGGAGACGAAACTTTGATTTTATATGAAAATGTACATTGAAAACGCCCTCGTTGTAAGGACAATAGACTTTCGACTGTCGCAAAGCCGGGATTATTAAGCCCCAAAAAGTTCATTCGTCTATTTCCATTTGATGGGAATTGAAAAGGCGTGATTTTCTACGAGCTCCTTCCTCAAGGCGAAACAATAAATTCTAAAAAATACTGTCATCAACAGAATCAATTGAAAACTACTATAGCAAAAAATGGCCCAGAATTAATGAACAGACGAATCGTTGTTTTTGATCATGACAACGCGAGACCACATATTGCATTATTCATAAGAGATAAGCTCTTATAGTTTGATTAAAATGTTTTACCGCATCCTGTGCACTCTCCAGATCTCGCTCCATCCGATCATTACTTCTTTCTGTCCATAAAAATTTTTCTTCGCGATGAGCGCTTTAAATCCATCAGCGAAATAAGAGCGCACCTCGAGGATTATTTCTTGTTCAAAACACAACAATTTTGGAAAGAAGGCATAGTGAGGCTTCCTGAGAGATGGAAGAAGGTAACAGAGCAAAAAGATTCTTATATAACAAAATAAATATTAACTTAAACATTAAATATTTTGTATTCATTTCATATTAGAAATCGAAAGAAAATTATGGGACACCCTAAAAACATTCGGTTTTGTAATGCTTGAATTAACCCATCCCAGAGATTAATCGCCAAAGATTGGCTCTAATTAGCTCTTATATAACTATAATAAGGCAATGACATACATTAGTAATATACAAGTACATTTTTTACAAAGTATGAAAAATGTTCGCGGAAACTATTTCTTTTCTGGTTTTGTAATAAGTTCCAAATTTTCATTTTAAAGACCATTCTTATATTTAAACATCAGAATGAGAACATATTGATATGGTTTAAAATTTTCACAAATATTTATTGTTTATGGAAAACAGAATTTCTTAGAATTTTTTATTAAGCTTGAAAAATAGAAGAAAGCACTTTAAGTGTTCGCTAACAATTTTATTGTTTATATACTGTGAATAATAATATAAGTTTTCGATGTGAAAATTTATGATCGATTTGACTAAAAAGATTTTCAAAATGGCACGAACATTTCCTTTTAGGGTTAGGTAGAACAAATTTTCAGAGAAACGTATTGAAACAACACATGTCGAGGCAACTTTTGGTTAAGGAAGTGTATTTTTATTGCTTGAAGAGCCTGGAGAGCCTTAATTGTAATATTCGATAGTATTTTTAAAAATTTTCTTTATACTCTTCTTTCACATTCTTATAGAAAGAGAGCAATCCATCTTATTGGAAATTTGACAACCATTCTTTCCAAGAAGTTAACTTTAATGGGTTTCAAAATAATTAATGTTATATTAGTAGGAACTGCTAGACTGTAAATACCTTAACTTTATGTAAAAGCATGGCAGAAAAGCTTGACTTCACATCGATAACGCTTCGAACAATAGTGTAATAAAGTTCAATATTCTTAATGGGACTCTCTGTATAAGGACCATTTTACAGTATTACTTGAACACTTTGGTATATTATTTACTTTCAGAGTTGTGTCTTATGTAGTAAAATAAAACATATTTTTTGAAGGTGTTGGTTTTGAAATCATGCCACCTAAGTACATTTGCTTCTTTTACCAGTTTTAAAGATAAATATAATATCTATAATAATATCTCAAGATTTGAACTCACAATTAAGTTCATGATTGTAATAAATGGGAAAACAAAATGAAAGTATTTTTTAAAAAATTGAAAAGCAAATAGCAAGTTAATACTTATGGTCACCCATTCTAAAGAAAATTCTTTTAACTGATTTGAAGAATTTTGTCAGAAATGTAAAAATTTCGGATGAGTTTGTAAATGGTCGCTCCGGCTCAAGGGGGAAGAAATAGCGGGGGGAGTGTGAAATTTTCATTTATCTGTAACTTTCTTAATATTGAAGATAGAAAAATAAATCCAATTAGCCAAATCAGCACTTCAGCGAGATGAACAACTTTTGTATTTAAAGTTTTTCGATAACTGTAATATCTTAGAAGTTAAGTATAAAATGTGATATTCAAACACTAATTTTGAGTGCTTCTCACATTAGTAATTTATGTTGCCTGAGAGTAACTTAGATGTAGAACTTTATCTTACAACTTATTTTAAATCCTATTATGTATTTAAAATAAAAAAAAAATATTAAATAAACTGTTTGTAGAAAAAGGAGTGATTCTTTGATTACAATGGAGTAAATTATGAAATTGTATTATTTTAAATACATAATTTATATCTATAGTCGTGATTGATAATAATTGATTGATTATAATTTATAAATAATAATTTATAAATTATAAATTATTATTTATAATTTATATCTATAGTCGTGAATTTCTTGAAACGCGATTAATTCAATTTGTGAGCCATTACATTTTTTTTTTTTTTTGTAAATATCTAGCAAATTTATTAACTGCTTTAGTTATTATTCTTCATAAGAAATACAATTTATTTGCTTCAACAGTAAATCCTTACTTTCATGAAGAATAACAACAGACTAGTTTGGACAGAATTTAAATCTACTCTGAAAGTTTTGGTTATAGAGCATTATTATTGATTCTGATGTGTAATGTTCATCCCTAATAGAGGTGTAGTGATGGGGAAGCTATAAAAAAGATTACTGAGGAAAATCGTTGAAAAATATAGAAATCCCGAAGCCAAATCTGAAAGGCTCCATATCAGTAGGTTCAAACCACTTTTTAATGAAAAATATATTTCAATAAAAAATTGGTGACGACTGAAGATTTTATTAAAATTAAATACCCGAACAGGCTGGATTCTCTTTGTAAATCTGGCCAAGCAAGATTCGATATGCATGCCATAAAGGCCGTTTAAAGTATTCTACAGAGCAGATCATTGAATTTAGACCACTTTATCGTTATCACTTCAGGCTAACAGTAAGGAAGGGAAAAGATTACAAGATATCCAAATTATTAACAAAATAGAAACGTTAAAGAGTTTCCACAATAACATGCAAACATTTTATCAAAAAAACATATTTAGATTGAATTAAAACTCAAAAGATTTCTTTATTGATATACCAATTTCATTTTTGTGCAATATTTTTCCGATATCATTAAATTTTTCAATGTACTTTCACACCATTTATTGTTTTATCAACTGGATTAATACTTACAAACGTCTAGTAAAGCTCTATATTTTTTTGATTATGTATTATCTTTGTTGTAACTAAAAACAAAATTTAAAAAATCAATCGAATAAAAAATAAAAACCTAAAAATGTATCATTTAGTAATGTTTTGGAGAAAAGTGTTGGAATCCCTTTAAAACTTTTTTAACTAGTTAACTTTATTTTAGTATATTTTATTTATTTTAGAAAGTATAATAAGATTTTTTTTCTCAATTTTAAGTCTTCATCTCATACTGTAATTCATCTTTAATAGTTGATTATATAAATTCCTTTTATTGCAGGTTTCTGAATTGTGTTTTCAGTCATCCCACTATATTCACGCTGATTACTTCAAAGCTTTATAGACATCAAGTAAGTTATATGTTTATTTTCATATTTCGCTTGGTTTCGACAATATCTCGCAAGTCCATTTGGATGCATTCCAACTCATGTCGTTTGCGAACTGATTCTATTCAATTTTTGTAAGGTTGACTTGCCAGTTCTTTAATAAATTACTTAATTGCTTAAATAACGTTTCACTCGAATGAATGTTTGATTGCTTAATATAAATCTACGTTGAAAAATCAAATTTTTTTCGAAATTATGAATTTTTTTTATTTAATATTCTTCATTTTTGAACTGGTTTTCTTATATAAAACCGTTAGAATTTTGTTTTTAAGTTTATTCCTTGGTAAATTACACTGATTTGTGCATTTGCATTTTCATACGTTTTAATGTTATTTTACTTCTTTTGATACCATTTCCTCGAATTCTAATCTTTGATTGAATTTTCTGACGAGAAACCTTATAAATTAAAATCTAATGCATATTTTTGTTCAAATTTGGTATAATAATTCTTCAATACGTTCTGTAGTTCCTGAATTGAGGAATAAGTAATCTATTCATTTATAAATATTTCGTGCTTCAAAATGTGAGAAAGAAATTTTGTGTTATTTATCATTTGAACCCAAATATTTAAAAAATAAAAAGAAATACAGCTAATTTTTTTAGTTCAAAAATTAGATAAGCCATCTGTTAAAGTTTAAGCGAATCATTTGATAAACCTCTAAACTAAATGATTTTTGCTTTATCTTTTCAGCCAATAAACGTCATTTTCCCCATCTTTTTTTTAATCGCATCTAGTACATTTTGGTTTCATATATGTTTTTTCAATCTTTAAGGAAATATTCAAAAATATAATTATTTGTTAATGTTTTTGAAAAAAATTTCATCCCGAATATAGTAACATATTTAAAAGATATTTACTTTGTATTTTTAAGAAACCATTTGTAGTTTACTTTTCCAATAGTTTTTATTCGAATAAACAACTACTATATTTAGAAACAAATTAGTATTCATCGGCTAAATCAGATCTTTTCAACATAATTCAATTTATTGGGAAATTACTTGAAGATCCTTTCAATGTAACGATATACTTCTCCTAAACAAACAAAAATATAGAGTGGAAAAAAAAACCCACAGAAAGTGAGGCTGATTTTAGCCTGAAGCTATTTAAGAATTCAGCAACGTTGCGCTTAGTTTATTTTATTTGCATTTTGTTCTTTGTCTTTTTTTTGTTTGTTTTCATCATTTTCTTTTTTTCTTTTATTGCTTTATTTCCAATGATATCGGCAACAAGAATAGCGCTGTTTTTTTACTTCATGGCAACGAAGGAAAAACACATGGATTATACGACGCTTCCAGTCAAGTCTGTTGAAAGCAGTTTTGTTGTTTAGAAATAATTTAAGATAGGTTTTTTTCACACTGAATAATGCCTGATATAAACAACTTAGACTGAGACGGCGTTGGAATAAGTGCATTTTTTAAGAAAGAAAGAAACGAGAGATAAGGCAGTGAAATAATTTGCAATTCCGTACTCAATATTTTGACTCGGAACTTCATTGATTTGAATTTCAGATGAATTTTTTGTCCCCGAGAGTTGAATTTGATACATTTTCTGTTTGACTTACGATGTTGATGTCCTTGATATTAATAATTTTTCTCCCTAGCTGCAATAAGGAATTGTATCCTATCATCAGACAATTGCGGAGACTTCAAAATTTTTTATATTATAAAAGTTTAAAAATTCTTTTATTCTGAAAATGAAAAAAAATATTAATTATTCAACCTTGAAATTTTATGTCATAAAAATTTAAAAAAAAAACAATATGTAGAATTTAATAGAAAAATAATTGAAATTTAATCTTTTAATCTTTATTCATAGTTACAATATACTCAAATCAAAAGTAAATTTGCTAGGTAAAATACCTTCGGGAATTTAATTATTGACCACATATGCAGCTTACGTATGACTTTAAAATAGAAAATGAAATGTTTTATCTGAATATGCCTGAGAAAGAAATAGAATATTTAGTGATAATCAATTTTAAGAATTCAATAATTCGACAATCTTTTTCATACATTTTAATCAAACTTTATATGCAAGCAATTTCCTATGTTTATGGAATAAAGTGGCCTTTCTTTCGGTGACCTTTTAAAATGACTTCATGATTTTAAATTATTTACTAATTATATTTAGATGTCAGTAATAAAATATGTTTACTATTTGTGTTAGTCAAGTATGATGGAATATTTCTTCTTTCCTATATTTTGATTAATATTTATTGCTTGATGTGATCCAGTCTCTACTAAACTTGATAGCATAAATCCATAAAAGAATTTCTATTAAAACAGTCGTAAAAATAGAGGTTTGTGTTGATTGACTAACCATAATATATCTTTCTTTATAATCAAGGTGGTGATAGTTAGTTCTCGTTTCATATAGAAAAGAATATATCTGAAGTACAACGCCCTTTGATGTATCTTATTGCTTTTTTATTGTTTACGAATAATGTTTGTTTTACTATGCAAAAGTATTTTTTTATGTTTATAGAACTTCACGAAATAATGAAATCAAAAAATGAGTAAAGAAGTTTGCAATAAAAGAATAAAAACCTACGTACTGAATCAAAATATTTTAGGAAAGAATTTATAATTTAGGTTGAAAAATTACGAAAATATTTGTACTCGCAACATTTAGTTGGTTAATTCAACACATTATCTTCCTTAAAAAGAATTGGCTTCTAACAAAAAAGAATGAGCTATAAGGGTAGTTAAGTCAAGGACAATTTAGGCTAACTATCAGGATAAAAAAAAATTCTATATTTTTTTAAAAAATAAGATAAAAAACAATAAAAGGTTTGATCAAAATTGTGTAATCAGCTTTTAGGGTATTAGATATCTCAAATGAGTTTATATCATCATCACTGTATGAATAACATTTATCCTCGGTATTTTACTATTTTCTAAAGTAGTTACATCAATTTTATTATAATTATTATGTTTGTAGTAAATTTTTGAGGAACAATGCAGTGATCAAAGTGTACTGAAATTTACATGAAAATAAACTGATGAAACTTTAGATGAATCTAAATTTTTATACCAAAATTATAGCCTGTATTAAAAATCGTGTAAGCAATATTACTTGCATTATTTTATTTCTTCTTCTTTTTTTGTTATTTTAATGGTTATTTTGGTTATTATCATAAAAGAATAGAACTATTATATGAAGATTTAGTGGAAATTATTTCGGTGAAAATAAAAATTATTTTCCATATTTTCATAGATATAGGAGTTACATAATGCAAAGAATAAATGTGATATGACATTAATGACCGCAGTGATAAAATAAAAATAAAAAATCCTTTTTATAATTATTAGAAGAAACAGAAGTTTGGAAATGAATAAACTGAATGAATGAACTTAGAATATGGAACTTAGAATTATATGAGCTTAAAATATGGAACTTAGAATTATATGAGCTTAAAATATGGAACTTAGAATTATATGAGCTTATAATATGAACTTACTTTAATAAGTAGAAGCATATTTTGTCTAATTAGGATATAAAATATCCCATTCGATAGATCCCACATATAACAGTTGGTTAGAAAATCATTGCATTTTGTTGAGCAAAACAAAAATTCAATGTCACGTTCTTTTTAAACGTTCTTTTGTATTATAGTAATTGAACTTTCCCAAATTGATTATCTAAATACATTAGTAGCAGAATACTGTGTTGACTTAATCATCCAAATTGCTGTTGGTAAATAGATGTCAGTAAAATAATCAAGTTAATGCAATAAAAGATTCCCTCAACTTTCTACTTGATGACATTAGCAAGAACCGACAATTGTTTTGACGGCAGAAGGATTCCAACAATTTCTAATCAGTTTTCAAAAGCATTAGATTATATTTCACGTTATATGCAAAAACATCAAATATATCATTTTATTTGATCAGAGATAAAAATCGCCATTAGAATGCTTGCCCTATCAAAATTAATATCTTGAATAAAATTAATAAATTAAAAGTTTAGTAAAATGGCAGCAAAAAACGCCATTATGACGTTTTGCTTTTTTCAATTGAAAAAGTAAACACAAAATTTGGAATTATAATATTGATTCCTTTATCTTCAGAAAAAGAAGAAGAAGAATTTTAGTTTATTTTTCTTGATTACCATTATATACTAAGAGAAAATAAACAGATGAATATAATTTCTTTCAATCATGTCTAGGATGTTAAAGTGAAACATTGAGCTATGTTTTTAGTGTTAATAAGAATTGAAATGTATCGCATTTCAAATTGGAATAATATAATATTTCCGATGAAGGTTTAAATTATATCTTTATGTAATTTAAAACCATAGAGGGTGTGATTAAGAATTGATATGATATGAATGTTTCTTTCTATCAGTTCATCTAACTCTAAGATAACAAGGCAAAGCTATGGAGAAATTATTAAGTTTACAATAGTTGTTTGAAATTAGTAGTTGTTTAATTAGTAGTTGTTTGATTTAGTATTGAAATGTATAGAACTGTGGAAATATTTTGAATAATAATTAATAATAAATTTTAAATTACGTGTTTTCTATTTTATGTGAACATTGTGAATCTATAAAATACAAATTACCATTTCTCCAATCCCTGATTTACCAAAATTAAGATTAAAGTAACGCTAATGATTTCAAAATCAAATTTTCGTAGTTTGAATTCGAAATTCTAGCTGAAATATTTTTACGAGTAATTGGAACTCAGCATAAAGCTGTCGATGTTTAACACTGAATCTATAAAATATAATTTAAATCTGAATCTAAAAAAAAAATCAATTCTCCATTACCTTATTTATATCTAAGACAACAGAACAACGACTATGAAGAAATTATTAAAAATTCCTGTAAAATTAAATTCCTGTTTTATGTGAAAGTTGTGAATCTATAAAATATAATTTCCCAATTCTCCACTCCATCATATATTAAAATTATGACTAAAGTAACTATAAATGATTTCAAAAATAAAATTTCATTCATTTAGGTTCGAAATTATGGTTGAGATATTTTTACGAGAAATAAGAACTTAGTATGCAAAATTATAGTTATTTAATGATATATCTATAAAATATAAATTCCCAATTCCCCATTACATCATTTACTGAAATTATGACTAAAATAACACCAAATGATTTCAGATTCAAATTTCTTTAAATTAGGTTCCATATTGTGGTTGAAATATTTTTAAGAGTCAAGGAAATTGAGAATGAAACTGTTACTAAACGAATTTATTTATTTAAGCAAATGGCGTGAACTTAATTAATTTGCATAATTGTAGTCAAATCTAAATCATTCCTTAAATTCATATTATTATTGTAGTAGTAAATTTAATATCGAATGGAATTTCTGGCATTCATCATGAAACATATATTTCCTCTAGGCATTCCATGAATACTTATTGCTCAGCAATTTTACCTCACTAGGATTTCTCTCTGCCGATAATCCATTGTCTTAACAATCCTGTCACCAACAGATTCTATGTATAGAATCTGATCGAATCTCGTCCTTTCACTGCGTTCTAATTGAATTGGCGCACAAGAGTGATTGCAACTCCCTAAAATGCTCCCTTTGCATGATGACTATCATCCTGTGTAGACACAATGTTAAGTTCCTCAACTGTTCACATCATATTTCAATTCATTTCATCATGATTTCATAATTTTGGCTAGAAATAGCAACTGAATATTTATACTTATTTTCGATTTATGTCAGGAGATATTTGTCACTGAATAATGTTATCTGCTAAACAGCGATGTCAAATAAATATCTCATGGTGATTTAAAATCGCTAATAATTATGTTCAATTTATACGCAAGATCAATCAAAGTGTATATTTATAACTAGTAGTTCCACAGAAATTAGAGTTATGTTTGAAATCTATATTTCCTTAAAGTGTGTATTTTTGACTAAATACTAGTTGTGCAGGAGCTATAATTTTGCTTGGAATCTATATTTTATCCTAAGAGTCTTAAACAAATCCAAACTTTTGCAAACAATTATTAAGAATATTTCTCTCTTATATAGGTGTTTGATTCTGAGTATTATGTTTAATGAAACTGTTAAATTTGAAATCATATATTTGTTTGGAAAATATTAAAGATTACATGACTTATAAATT
Organism: Argiope bruennichi; assembly: GCF_947563725.1. Classification (NCBI taxonomy): domain Eukaryota; kingdom Metazoa; phylum Arthropoda; class Arachnida; order Araneae; family Araneidae; genus Argiope; species Argiope bruennichi. Next base: position 116,905,152 of record NC_079156.1, read on the forward strand.
GATCATAATTTTACGAATGAGAAAATTTTGAAAGTATTCTGTTATTCTATTACTTTTTTAATCAGAATATAAAATATATATAAACGTCAACTGCTGTCTGTAACGTTACGTGGTTTTAAAAAATATATCCTACCTATTGGTCTGCATCATTATGGGATAAGAAATCTTATGTTTTAATGTCTAGAAGCTGATACATAATTTTGTTAAAGCATAAATTGATTGATTAATCGCTTTGCGAATGAAGCTAATCACGAATAAAAAATATCAATAGTGATTGTTTACTTCTCTTTTTTTTTACATTATTTTAGGCTGAATTGCATCAAAGGTAAATGAGCTGAAGTATGTAATTTTTGCCTTCTTTTATTGGAAGTTTACAAAGAGAAATATCTTATACTAATTAAACAAAAGTGATCGTCAAAAAATTGAAATTCGATATTTTGACGAATCTCTATGATTTAGATCTCCCTGATTCTCAAAACACATTTTTTGAATTTTGTCTGTCTCTCTATGGACGGAATAACTCAGTATAGCTTTGAACTAGAAAGATGAAATTTGGTGTATATTGCTTATGCAAAATTTGTAGATTTCTATCAAATTTTGAATACAATATGTACAAAAGAAGTCTGTCTATCCCTCTCCGAATAAAAGCGAACACGATATCCATAAAACGTAAAGAGCTGGATCGGTAAAATTTGATCAAGCATGTAAGTAGACAGGTATTAAATTCGGAACCAGGAAACTGTCAAGGATTTGCTCCTCTGTCTGTCTGTACTTTTGCACATGTGTAAACTAGATCACTTCAAAATGCAATGACTGAAATCAATGACTTTTGGCATATAATCTTGAAATTCCATTTGTAAACCTATGTTACATTTAGGTGTCAATTGATCAAATAATGCGTACAGAAATACGTGTTCAATTCTCAGGTACTTATTCTTTGGCGTATTAATTATTTGTCAGGGATTATTGTCAAGATAGATTCATGCCGAAAATTCAATATGTACCCTGTCAATGTGCATAATATTTTCTACTACAAGATATTTTTAACAGGATAAGAGCCTATTTAGATAGTCAGATCTTTTATTGAATATAAGAAAGGCTTTAAATCATGGTTACACATTCCAACCTCTGCAATCATCATAAAGATTTAAAATAACCTCTTTATATTTATTTTCTTATCAAAAGATAGGAGATTGAGGAAGACATATTACTTTGCGAAACTAATGAACTTTCTTTGATGCTATGCGAGAATGATTTCAGAATTCTTGATTTTTACCTCCAGACACTTTATTGGATAGATACATTTGCCAACCTTCTCTTTTGTGAATATGTATGTCACATCATTTTAATATTTTAACTGTCAAAAGACATATCTAGTATGCAAAAATTCTATATACATGGAAGATTCATTTTAACTACAAACAAAACAAACTGCTGAATTTCACAATGGCCGCAACCAAGAAGATGAAGTGAACGACCGAGAGGATGTTTCAGTGACATTATACTTGCAACAGAATCTCGCGCTGGCGTCCTTTCATAGGGGTCGCGCATCTTCCCCGTGATCTCGGCACCCCGGGTTCGAATCCCCGTTCGGGCATGGTTGTTCTTCATCTGTGTTCTATATGTGAAGTGTGTGAACGTGCCCCCTTTTAAAAAGGGGTTGTGCAAGTGAATGTATGAGTTTTATCTTCATATGAGGTAGAAATCAGACTTCTGCCCTCGGGTGCTCAGGGGTCTTTACCCTCAAAAGCTACGGTTCTATAAAGTGTGAGAAATTTGCTTTAAAAATGTATTTATTAAAAAGAATACGTTTATAATTTTCCCACAAGGAAGACATTTATAAAAATTATAATTCTGATGTGCATAATACAAATTTAATCTAATAAAATGAATTATAATTTTTAGTTTTATGAGGATTTAATCTTTATATCTCTTACGGTTTAACTTTATTTAACAAAATGAAAAAAAAATACATAGAAAGGGCTTTAAATTCAAATTTAAATGGATATCAATAATGTTTAGTTCTTTCTATATGCATGTATGGTTATGTATATATATTCCACAAGCTGATACTTGAAATGAGCTAATGTATTTTTTACGTTAAAGCTGTTAATATATATATATTGCAAAATAATAAGCTTTTTGGCTGATTAAAATAAATTATATAAATCATATTAATAATTTTAAAAACAGCTGCTGGTTAATTCTCAGGAGAAAAAAAAGCATATTTTCAATAAAAAATGTTGATAACTACTGAAATTCCTTCAAATCTGAAATATATTACTTCATTTTCTAGCTTATTTACTGTCAGATTTAACTATACATAATCCAATGTACCGGAAACGACATTTAAATGCAACATCTAAACGGCTACATAAAAAAATAATATGATCGATATAAAAAAATAAAATAATACGAATTTGAAATTTTCCTATATTTACATATGAAACGCACCTGAGCGATTATCAAAACGTTCATACGCCAGTAGACTCGTAACTAATTTTCGCCGTAGCATGTAATAAATAATACTAAAGTACAGTTAATATAAAGTATGCGAGGAGAATACTGCAGCTGGTTGAAATTTTCCGATATTTACATATGAAACGCACCTGAGCGATTATCAAAACGTTCATACGCCAGTAGACTCGTAACTAATTTTCGCCGTAGCATGTAATAAATAATACTAAAGTACAGTTCATATAATGTATGCGAGGAGAATACTGCAGCTGGTTGAAATTTTCCGATATTTACATATGAAACGCACCTGAGCGATTATCAAAACGTTCATACGCCAGTAGACTCGTAACTAATTTTCGCCGTAGCATGTAATAAATAATACTAAAGTACAGTTCATATAAAGTATGCGAGGAGAATACTGCAGCTGGTTGAAATTTTCCGATATTTACATATGAAATGCACCTGAGCGATTATCAAAACGTTCATACGTCAGTAGACTCGTAACTATTATTCGCCGTAGCATGTAATAAATAATACTAAAGTACAGTTAATATAAAGTATGCGAGGAGAATACTGCAGCTGGTTGAAATTTTCCGATATTTACATATGAAACGTCCCTGAGCGATTATCAAAACGTTCATACGCCAGTAGCATGTAATGAATAACATGTTACTCACCAGTAGCATGTAATTAATAACATGTTACTCACCAGTAGCATGTAATTAATAGTACTGAAATATAGTTATTACAATGTATACGAGGAGAATACTGTAGCTGGTTGAAATAGTTTCAACCCAAAATTTTGGAATAATAGAAAAATTTGGAATGAAAAGTATCGGCTGTTTCATTCCTTTTTAAATTAGGTCGATTGGTATTTCAAGAAATGTCTCTAAATGAATCCATCACAAAAGTTCGTTCACAACTAGCAATAGAAAAGTTTTTTAACGAAAACATTCTATGAGAAAGAATGTTACCAGTAAAAAACACATTTAAAAACATTTTCCTTTGTAATTTCCTGCATTTCATCTTCGCTTTGGCGATAAATGCCGCCTGACTTTGAAGATATTGGAAAGCAGAAGAAGGATGGCCAAGAAGGAATGTTTTCGGAATATTTCTCTAAAATTGCCTATTGGCCGATCATGTCCTTTGACTTAATAGTCCAATAAATGCCTATTGGATACATTTACTACATATTGGAAACAATTTCATGTTCTACATATCTACACATTTTCTTTTACACATTCTTTTCTACACATCTTTATTAGACTTTCTTCTGGTGATTATCATCACAAGCAATTGATATCTGTACTTGAATAAATTATAATTTATCGATTTCTTTTTGTACATGGAATCGAACACTGTACATTTCATGTACAGAGCTTTGACATGGTATCGACTAAATTCAGCTGAGAAGACCAAAAGTAGTGAAAAGTTAAAAATATCAAGTAGAAGAAAAAGACGAAAAAAAAAAATTGTAAACATTTGCATTTACAGATGATAAGCAAGCAGTTGATATATCTACATTATTAAATTTCATTTATCGATTTCTTTTTGTGAATGGAACTGAAAGCTGAACATATAATGCGCAAATTTTTAACATAATATTGACTAAATTCTGTTGGGTAGACCAAAAGTAGTGAAAAGTTGAAAATATCAAGTAAAAGAAAAAGACGAAAAGTTTTTTTTGTAAACATTTGCCTTTTCAGATGATAAGCAAGCAACTCTACATGAATAAGTTGTCCTTTATTGATTTCTTTTTGCACATGGAATCGAACACTGATCATGTCATGTTCAAAGTTTTAATATGATATTGACTAAATACCGAAAAGACCAAAAATAGTGAAAAGATCATAATATAAAATTAAAGGAAGTGATTCAAAAAAATTTTGTTGAAAACGTTTGTTCTTTCAAATGATAGCAAAACTAATTATATGTAGTTAAATGTATGATTAATGTAATAAAACCGAAAAATAGCAATTGAAAACTGCTTTATAATCACTACAAAGAAAATCAAATCAAACATGCAAAATTAATCAAACATGTGCTATTTCTATTTTCAATGCAGAACTAAGAAAAAATAAGAATTAATTTAAGAGAAATTGAGATCAAAATTCTGGAAGAAAGTAAAAGAAAAGGATTTGTGTAAAACAGGATTATGCAGAAGGTTTTGTAAGACTAAATTGAATACTTTTTTGGATGTTGGAAAAATATTGGCAAAGAATGTTTTTTTAGATGAATGGAAGTTGTTGATAGGTAAAAACTTATCGAAAGCTATTAATATATAATTGAGGTTAGGATCACTAAAAATCCATATAAAATATTGAAAATATTTATCTGATAGACTTTTCGTCATCATTTAAAATGTATCCCAAAAATTTGGCCGGGTTACTCCAACCTTTTTTTTTATAAGGCCGAAAATCTAAAACATATCCATGCTCCTGAAATTCTATCAATTACTGTTATCTTCTCATTCACTTTATATTACAGCATTATATTATTAATTAATTAACTACAAATAAAAAATAATTTCAAGATAAAAAAATTAGAATTATTCCAATTTGAAAATAAAGAGAAAACAAAAGTTCCAAACTCTGATATCAAAGATAAACTATATCACAGATAATAGCATACTCTTAAATTTCTGTATCACGCAAAAGTTTCTGAAACTTATTTAAAATGAATAATTTCATACAGCGTTGACTTGCCAGCATATCTTTATAACTTAAAGAGAATATGTATCGAATAGCTTTGGGATCTTTTTTTTAAATGTGTCAATATGCTTTTGCTTGTTATCCTTTCTTTCTGGATTAAGCATTATCTGTTTTATTTCTACCTTTGAATGTTGAACAATTCTTTACCGACTCTTCAAAGTAGAAATGCTGATGAACTAAATGCTAATTGCAAAGTAAATGTTGAATGTAGTTTCAAAAAAAGAGATACATTAAAAATAGCAATAAAAGAATTCGTTGACATTTAAGTGATGCTATACCGTAATTTAAAGAATTTTTTTCCCAGTTTTCATTAAAAAAAAAAACTTTAGAAATATATCGAACTTAAAAGGGGATAGGTAATAAGAATTGAATCTGAAAAGAGTTAAGTATGCCGCTTTTAAAGTGCTCTACAAACAAAAATGTCGAGAAATTCAATAATAATAATAATGAAAAAAAAGATGGTTTCCATATCCCACATTTACGTTTTATGTTCACAATATCTTTACCCTTCTATTTTGAATTATTTTAATGACTTTAAGGAAATTTTCAGTTTGCCATATCATAAAAATACTTTAAATAAAAAATAATAATTTAGTGGTGCTTTTATCATTTATCGCTTTTGTACTCAATTAGCATAATTATGACACATAAATGAAAATATTGCTAAGTAGTTTTAATAGTTTGTTAAATGCTGCTGTGATTCTCAAAAAAATATTTGATACATTGTATTGAATTCTACGATTATGTATAGGATATAAATTGCTCACTAAATTTTAAAGCTTTATGAAACGAAGTTTTCACAAAATATATAATTTTCAGCCTTTCAAGTATATAAGATTTAGAAATTAATGTAAAAAATTTAATAGTATTTATAAGCTACTGTGACACTTAAACAAATATTTGATATATTGTATAGTATTTTACGATTATTTTTCTGATTTTAATTACTCAATAAATTTTAAAGCTTTGTGAAACGAAATTGTACCTAAATGTTTAATTTTCAGCCTTTCAAGAATATAAGATTTAGAAATTAATGCAAACATTCGTTTTCTTTTTAGCAAGAACAAATTAACTTTGCCAGTTTTATTATGATAATAATAATTGGCTGCGATATGCATTATATTTTCCAGATATCGAAACTATTTTAATATCTAACAAAATTTTAAGATCGAAACTTTTATTAAGTATATAATTTTCAGTCCATCAAATAAACAAGATTTACAAATTAATGTAAAAATTAGATTTTTTAGCAAGTGAAAATTCACTTTGCGTCTTTACATTATGATAATAGTAATTGGCTGCAATATGCTTTATACATTGCGGATATCGAAATATTCTTAAAAGGGATCACATGAAGACATTTATAAAGAAAAATTCTCACTTAAAACTTTAATTAATCATCTAAAAAAGCCTAACCTTTCAACTTATTTTTTTTAAAAAGATAACCCATTGTTCAAACGAAATCTGATCATGGATGTGGTAAAAAATGCCGCACTTAAGACGTAAATTTTTTTAAAAATTTAGCTCATTAATAAAAATACGCAATTAAAGCCTTGGCAGCTAACCACTAGTTAGGAATGCTAATGGGGGATTTTTTCACAATTTTTTTGACCAGTTAATAAAAAAAAAATATTGTTTTTTATTTCTACGTTTTTTTCGGTCTTTTCTTGTGTTCTCAGTAATTGGATTTCCCGTAACGCCGTCAGAGCCAGAAGATTTGGGGCGATGGCTTGTCACATTTTTACCGCCTTAATACGGTGTTGATGTTTTTTCAACAGAACAAAAGAAATAATGTCTATATCGAATATTTATCCTCGGCTTTGGCAGATCTCTTCGGAAAATATAAAAGCTATTTCTGAGGGGAAATCCTGATCTGTTTCTTTGTCACTTCAGCTCCATTTACACGAAAGCCTTTTTTCCCCTTCCCGGCAGGATTAAAAAAATGGTGAAGTGAAAATATGTGATTAGGAAGATGATTATTATTATTTTTTTTGTCATTGTTCCTTGTTTCAGAATGAAGTTAATCTTCAGAATACAAAGTAAATAGCTGAAACTGATGCAAAAAATTTGCATCTCATAGGATTCTTACAATCCATTTATATATTTTTCCGCTATAGAAGCAATATGCTTTTTTTTATTAAAGAATAAAATTATTTCGAAAAGCAGGATTTGAAAAAACAATTTTAAAATGGTTGCCATTCTAATATTTCCAATCTCTTTTTTTCTTTAGTTTTTAATATTTTCACAGAGATATTGCTCAAAGAATTTATTTTAGAATCCGAAAGAAAATGAAAGCTTATTATTATGTATCTTTCTGCTGTTTTCCTTACACAAGTAAAAACAGTAAAAAAAGATTGATTTACAAAATATTAATAAACATGAAATTGACTTCAAGAATTCCTTCTTGAATGTTAAGGAAAAAACATTACAGAAAGAATTTCAAATTACTAACTGTTTCTTTTAAGTTTATATATTTCAAAATAAATGATTAACCGAAATTTCTTCTTTTCAACATACTTTGTATTTTCAAGGTTGTTATGGAATTAATTAATTTTGTTTCCGAATGTTGAAAAAGCCAATCTGCATGTAGAATTTTCAACTGCAATGGTTTAGAAGCGCAAGATAACAACATGAAAAACGTCAACAAGATATTTCCTGTTTGAAAAACGTTTAAGAGATTTTTCGATTGTTCCGTAATTCCATATTCAGATTTTCTTTTTATATGTGAAAGGAGGACTACAACTAGAAGAATCTCGTGTTGCTACCTTAATGTAATTGCTGCTAGAGCATTAAAACAAAATATTGCATGAAGATTAAATTGCAGAATTTTAGTTACAGATTCTTAACTGCAAGAAATATATAATTAAAATGAATTTTAGTTCTTGATGAGGACCATATACGATTTTGAAGTTAAATTTTATGCTGACTTTGATAGATCAAATATGTTAATGATGTTTCAGCAGTGTGTAAGAAAAGAAATCTTTCCTTTGACCAGATGGTCATAATCACCCAATTATTTTATCTTATCATTAAAAGTAATATGGTGAGTTAAACAATGACCACACAAAAATATTCCTGATCTTTAAATCATGAAATGTATTTTTTTAGTTGTTGCACATGTATTCTCTAGAGTTTTGATGTCAGAACGGTAGTTCTCTGGTTTCTGTTTTATAATAGTTCTGACTTGATCTTTTTGAATAAAGAAAGACTTTCTTTTTGTTGTTTCTCAATTTTTTTCCCAACTGATACTAGATCCTTTTTTTTTTCCTATCTAATGCGTTTATTTCATTTCTGAGATATTATATTGTTACTCAGATTTTAAAGAATGCATTTCATTTAGAATATATTTAAACTCTTTTTAGGAAATTTCCGTTAATCATTTGAATTTTAAATTCATATTTAAAGCTATATCAATATTTGTAAATACTAATCAGTGCTAGAACTTGTTAAAAATGAGAAAAAATAAATTCAAGAATTGGAATAACAGGCACCATCCATTAGTTAACGGAAGTAATTATTATCATTCCAACTTTCCCACATTTAGGAAACTTCGAATCACCGAAAGAATCCCAGATGTCATGAAGAATAATTATTTCTTTGAAATGTCATTCTTTTTACGAATTGAAGATGAACTTATGTTTTTAGATATATTTATTTATTCTTCAATCAGTCATCTGTCTATTTGTGACTGTGATAACTGTGATCTTGTGTGATCTTTCAGCTAGATGGATTAAACTTGGTATGTGGACAACATTTGTAAATTTATAACAAATTTTGAATAAAATTCATCTGCAAGAAGTCTTTCTCAGGACGGAATCCATTTAACTCCTAAATTGATTTTTTTTCAAGATTTGATGCAGATATATATTTTAAATGTTCAACATTTGAACAAATTCATTGATCCGTTCAAAATTTGATACGAATCTATACTTTAGATGTTCAACTTTTGAACAAATCCATTAAACTCCTAAACTGAATTTTTTTCAAAATTTGATATGGATCTATTCTTTAGATGTTCAACATTTGAACAAATCCATTAAACTCCTTAACTGATTTTTTTTTCAAAACCTGATACGGATCTATACTTTGGATGTTCAACATTTGAACAAATTTGGGTTAGAATTGATAGAAGTAGACGCAGAATTATTTAATCAAATGCTTAAATTAAATATCAGATTTCATGTTTCTGGGTTATTGTGTTTACATGCATAGGAAATTCCAGAACGGCTGACGTTAAGCTCCTTAACTGAGTTTATTCAAAATGTAATACTGATCTAATCTTTAGAGTGCATCAAATATTATTCACCTAACTTTTAATGTTTCGTAGTTGTCGGTTTCAAGTATTCTAGGACATACTTTCTCTGAACGGAAATCTACAGGTTTAATATAAAGATTTTTAGTTGTCTTGTTCATAGACTTGCATAAATCCAAGAGTGAGTTTTTTTTATATTTAGGGAGGTTTGAATTATGTCGAATCATTAAAATCTGGAGGTCAAATTTCCTTAACAATTACCAATTTTTTTCTTTTTATAAATTGTACGCGAGGAAGAAAATAAATAACGAAATTTTAAAATTGTATCTAATATGTTTCCTAAAGCTTTCTTATCTCCAGCAATATATCTGATAATTAACAGGAAATTTAATAAAAAGAAACCTAGTAAAAAAAAAAAAAAATAGACGTAGCTTGCTAAGATAACGCACAAAATGATCACCTTTTTTTATCCACGATAATGAAACAGAGCGTCTACATATTCTTCTGCAGGATAGAAGATAATGTACTGGAGTTTCTAATCAATGATAATAGATTTCGTAAATTTATTTTAATTCTACCCTCTAATTACAGTCCCTCCTTTATCATTCTAATGCAAAGAAACAAAAAATATTTTTCTTTTACATATTATTAAGATCCAACTTGTTAGTTTAATTCTTGTTTAATCATTCTTTTTAAGAATTCTGACGACTAACCAAGATAAATAACTAAGGAAGCTTTGCTAATAAACTATTTGTTCTAATGTAAGAAAACAGTGAATAGATGATATTTTTAATTAAAAAGTTCATTATTAATTTTGAAACAACGTGGATTCACAATATGCAGATTTTTTCGTGTGATTACGTAGATTTACCATTCATAAAATTGCAGCAGATAACTAATACTTAAGTGAAATAAAATTCTTATTTCTTAATTCTTTTTTGTTATCTTAAAATTCTTATTCATTTAGTATTTTGAAGTTTTAAATGTATAGTTTACTGTCATTCTTGAATCATAAATTAATTACATTATAATAGCATAAATAAAAGAAAATAAATTCTTTCTACTGAACGGAATATTAATTTTCTGTAAAATTTTTATCGTACAAATCTTTATTTGTGACTAATTGAAAAAAGGTAATTGAAGTATCCTCTTTCAGGATATTTAACTTTATGAAATTAGTCTGACGAATACTTTAAGAAATATTTTATAATTAAAATGAATATTTCTCTATTTTTTAATAAAATAAATTCTGAGAATTTATTTTAATAAAAAATATTCTAATAAGAAGGATAGTTATATTTGGCTTTAAGGATAGTTGACTTTATTTAGAATATGTGTCTAGCACATAGTATATGATAAAATTGCTTTGCGTTAGAAAGCAATTATGACTTATTTTTGAAATTTTCTTTGAAGTATTCTATTGATGCTGAATTATCTTAGCTTTGTTGAAGCTCCAATTTTGAATCTACACCAGGAGTTTACTGGTAAGGAGATTTCCTAATTCGGAAATAAAGTCAAATGAGCAAACCAGCAATACCATTTCAACATTTATACACCACATCAGCTGACGGTCGCTTCAAAGTCAAAGAGCAAAGAGCTTTGGTTTGTACTAGCTCTGTTTGGAAATTTGATACACTAAGCTCACGACTACGACAAACTTTTAGTTGAATTTAGTTTTAGAACTTTGAATTCAAAGATTGCTATATCTTAACTTTAACCTCAGGTTACCCTGGTCTCAATTACTATAACGCATTTACAGATTCATTCTGAATTAAGGTTAATTTACACCAGGAATAATTGGAAGTTCATAGTCATTTTGAACGGTTTTATTTTTAATGAAAAAGACGGTTACTAGTAGTGTACTTTCTTTATCAAACTTCAGAGCAATAATGTGTAAAACTATCTATTAAATCTTTGATACTTTGATGGGTCATTTTGATTACCCTAACATATTTTTTTTGACATTTTGATAGACATACACACACTTGTAGCGTTTTAATATCGTTACATATATTCTATGCATAATACTAAACATCAATAATTACCTTTACTTTCCATTGCATGAGAAGTAGAGCTCACAAAAATTAAATTCGATTTCATATGATACAAAATTAAATTAGAAAGTAAAGCTTCAAATTTAATGACTACTATATTTTTATACATCCAATTTATGTTATGAAAAAAAAAACAGATGTCCTTAGAAATAAGTTAACTGTTACTATAATTGTTAATATTTTATAAACATATATTTGTTCAACAAGGTACTTAATGTTACCATTTTTGAAATTGTTTGCAAAATTAAAACCGCGTATGTTTTTTTAGGAATTTTATTTTTTGATCTCATAACCAAATATTTTTAATCTGCCTTAAATCCATAAGAACGACTTGTAAAATAATGTTCAAACAAATCATTTTTTAAAAAAACTTGAAAATGCAAATATTAATTCAGGATATAAAGAAAAAAAATAAAAGAAACATGAGATTTTACTATCATGATGACATGTAACATCCGGTTGATAAACAAGAGCTGTTAACTCTTGGACGATATGATTAATATATTCAAATTTTTTCTTCTAACTTTATTCTTTTTTTGCTGTTATTTTTAATAAAAATCTCGAAAAAAAAATTAGGAGAACAAGTTGTTTTTCCATCATGTGCCAGGAAAGAATGAAGCAATATTTTTTAGAATATATTAGTTTTCAGAATTCGTAAGTCAGTCTTCCCTTAAATATTTGGCTTCATATATTTTATTAAATGGCTCTAGGTAATTTTGTATTTTTTAAAATTAATTTTTAATCAAATTTAAGCGACAGTACTCAAATTATTTTCCATTTTCTGCTTCTGACATTTCAGTATTGAAGAAAATTGAACATCAGTTGATTAAAAAAATTCTAATCTTTTCATTTCAATATTGAAAATAACATACACCAACTGATTAAAAAAAATTAAGTCTTAGTAGAAAATAAAATAAGATTTTCAAAAGAAGGGTTGAGACAATGCTGTTTTTTGTATGTTTGTTTGTTTTACTAGTGTTCTGTGTGCCTGAAACTTAAAAGATTAGAAAATAGTTGATTGTTAACTTTGATTAGAAAATTAGTAAAACATTCTTTCTCTTTTATTCACTTAACGATTTTTTTATATTTAACGCAATTTTTTCCCCATTTTATTAATTCCTATTAAGGCACAAAGACAGTTGTATTTCACGATTTGGCGTTGAAAACAAGTATTTTTGCAAATGGAGATCATAACAATAACGTTCTGTATTTATCAATTTTTCTGATTTAGTGTGTGAGATATCCACTTTAAAAAAATTAATTAATTATTTCGACTAAAAAATAACTGTAAATCCAAATCTTAGTTAAACATTAGCATTTCAAATTATTAAAACTGTTTAACTTAAGAAAAGTAAAAATTACAGAACGCATTACTCTATCACAATAACGTTAATGTTTTAGTTTTTGTTCAATAATTCCAAAAGAGTCAACACAGACATATAACCAGAAAAGAGGTAATAAAATATTCTTGAAACTTTCAAGAATAGAGAAATAATGCATTTTGGAGTACATTTTCAGTTTAAAATTTTCAGTAATCTTTCAAATATTGAGTGTCAATCAACAAATATCGATGTTAGATATTTTGGTAATTTAATAGGGAAATAAATGTGATTTCTGTGAATTTCTGAAGATGCAAATAGGAAAAGGTTAGTTTGTGAATGTATTTCAACTGGTGGAGCGGTTTCGGGAAAAACCTCAAAATTGTGTTTGAAATAGCAGCCATCGAAGCATTTTCAAGGAAGAATCGCGAGAATTGGAACGTAAATGTTTTCAAAGAATTTTACCTTAACATATGAACAGAAAACTGATAATCCTATTTTTTCCGTTAATGAACATCGACGGTGAATTGTAAGACAGGTGTTGTAAAAAACTTAAAGACATCTGATGTGATTGTTAAAAATCTACTGATGGAACCAATCCATTTAAAATAGCTGATGAAAAGCCAGTGATTAATGAAATGATTTTTTATATGAAATGTTTTGAAAAACAAAATGTGCACGCCTTTAAAATAGGAAAAAAAACATAAGACGTTATTCATTCTCAGACACAACATAAATTAAATACAAAAAGCAAATCTATTGAAAAAAGTAAAGCTTATCCAGAGTTTATCGTAATTAAATCAAACAAAAAAAGGCTCAAAATCATTTTAAAATCAACAATCCCGCCATGATGCTACTAAGCTACTCCTTTCTTTCCTTTCATTAAAACAATTCCGTCATTAATAAGTTTGACTTTTGACAGTGCCATTTGTAGAATTACTATTATATATTCTACCTATTGGTTATTATTATTATTTTTTTTTCTTCTTTTTATTCCAATGCCTGTAGAATACTGGTTGAATTGCGATCTTCAATATACTTTGTTTATGATCGTAACTCAGAAAAAGTACTTAGGTTCTAAAAGCTTTTCACTTAACAGTTTATACTTCTATTTGATATATTTTTTGTATATATTCAATTAGTTTTATTACATTGAAAAATTAACTACGGAAAATTATTTATCATATTTATAAGAATTTGTTATTACACTATACCCTTTTCAAATTCACACTCTATAAATGCATGTCAAGTTTGTATTAATTATTTCTTCAGTTGCTCTGTCATTTTTTTAATATTAAATAACCTTGACTGTCATTTTAAATGCTTTTAATATAGTTAAAAGAAACTGGATTAATCTTTTAAATCCCTTTTTTAGATTACAACCCACGGTTATTTGTGAAATTATGGATGTATAACTGCAATTATCGCCTGTAAGTGACAAATCAAAGAAAAGTTTGTTAAACTGACAATGTATATAATTTCAAAACAGAAATATCCTGTGTTTAGTATGCAATAAGAAATTGGTTTCATTATATTGAAGAGACTAGCAAAATTCATTAGAAGAAAGCGATAGCTAGATATCAAAAGTTATTAATAGTATTTCGAGGAAAATGAGTAAACATATATTTATTACATAATATAATAATAATAAAATATGAAAAGAAAAAAATAGATACACTTAAATTGAGAACAAAAGAAAATTTATACATATAACATCTTTATCCAGGAACCCTTAAAATATGTTATTTTCTTTCATTAAATTGCACAATAACTTGAAAACAAATGCTGTTAATAGTAGTTAAAGGAAATTAGTAAACACATATTTATTACATTATATAATAATAATAAACACATGAAAGAAAAATATGTATACATATAAATTGAGAAAAATAGCAAATTTATAAATATAGCAGCAACTTTATCCAGGAATTCTTAGAATATGTTATTTTCTTCCAATAAAAGTAAATGATAACTGGAGAGCAAATGTTATTAATAGTAGCTCAAAGGAAATTAGTAAAGATTTATTTATTACTTAATATAATAATAATAAAAACACGAAAGAGAAAAATAATGCATATAAATTGTGTGTTATTTTATATGCAAATTATACATATAGCACCTTTATTCAGAAACCCTTGAAATATGATATTTTTTCCCATTAAAAATCGCTCGATAACTAGAAAGAAAAAGATATTAATAGTAGTTCAAATGATATTATTAAACATATATTTATTACTTAATATAATAATAATAATAAATGCATGAAAAAAATCGATACATATAAATTGAGAACAAAAGGAAATTTATACATATACTACCTTTATCCAGGGACCCTCGAATAATATTATTTTCTTCCATCAAAAGCAAGCGATAACTAGATAGCATAAGTTATTAATAGTAGTTCAAAGGAAATTAGTAAATATATATTTATTACGTAGCATAATAATAATAAATATATGAAAGAAAAAATAGATTCATATAAATTGTGAACAAAAGCAAATTTTCTACATATAGCACCGTTAACCAGAATCCTTGAAATATGTTATTTTCTTTCATCTGACCAGAAAGCTTATCTTTTTGCGAGAAAACTTTTTCTAATCGTATAAATGAGAACTTACCTCCTAGTTATCTGGACACTCTTTTCTCAGGAATGGGCAGTTATCCCCCTCTGGTCACCTCGTTTCCTGGATTCATCGAGCCACAAGATTCATGTCATTTCTAACAGCGGTAATCCACTGGCAGCGATAATAGGCTCATATTTGCTCCCGAGATCTGGATTTTATCCATTTTGGGAAACGTGCTTACTGTTGGTTTTGATGACACAGGTCGTCGTGAAGTCCAGTTTATTTGAAAATAATCTTTATGTGGTATATAACATAGCTGAATTTGTGAATGGTCATCGGTAATGGTTTTTATATTAAGGCAAGTAAGGAAATATGTCTGGTAACTATTAGGTATACTTCAAATCTATATTTACTATCATTCCAAGGTATAAACATTGAAAATTTATATAACCATACAATCGATAGCTGTTTTTGGCTATCAGTTGGTTGGGTTTGATTTCAATTTAATCACTTGTGTATAGTTTATTGATTCCCTCAGCAAAATATTTTTAAGAATAAAATTGTGACAGAAATTAAAGTTGTTTCTATACTTTTAAACCTTATTTGCTTGTTGTGTACATCGATCATCGTAGAGGAATCCAAATCTATGACATCATAGTGACATTAAAATATTAATTGAGCAAATTTTCTGTTTTCTAATTTCTTGCTTATTCTGAAGTTATTGGAAATTCACTTTTCTGTTCTTAATTTAAGAATAAAACTAAATATTAATAATAAGCTAAGCGCTTCATTTTTAGTGTTTTACTATCGAAGAAAACCTCATGATAACGGATTTCTTCAAACAATCAAAAAACGATTTGAATGTCATTGCAACAATGACAAAGAAAAAAGTATTGTTGATCATTTTGTCAAAAGAACTTTTTTTAAAACATCTGTCGAAATTTTTAAAAAATAATTGCTTGATAAATAAATTGGTATCATTAAAAATACATTTAAAAAAATTTAAAATGGAGTTAAAAGTGTGAATAAAATGGGATGCACAAATCTACTCTCGAAATTTATTTAAACAAAATTATGTATCTCTAGATCAAATGGTTTGAACTGAAGAATTCCAAAAGACATGAAAACACAGATAAAAACATTACATTAGACAAATTATTCCTTATTATGAGTAGCAATATGTTTTTGACTCCATTGATTTTTGCAGTAATTACTCTATTTCTTTTAGTTAATTTATTTAGTCAAATTCTTATTTAGGAGGCTTAACTTCATTATATTTTAAGTTTTAAATCTTTATTACATTTTGGACTACAGAATTATTTATTAACAACAGCAATACTCTTGATTTATTAGGGATTCTTTTGTATTAATTTGATAAAATGGGATACATTAGTAAAACTTTTAATGTTGCCGTTACAGTGAAATGATTCCATTTTGGTTTGTTCAAAAAACTGCACGCCACACAAATATTTTAGTATTCAGAAATTGTTGAAGACGTTCCTCTGCGGAATTCTTTAAAATAAATTACATTCAGAACTTGATACATCTTTGCATTGTGTTTCATTTCTTGTTTGCAAGAGAAACATTCGGCAAATGAGACACACACATTTCGTTTGCGGAGCAATTTATTCGAGACATTCAATACATTTTTTGGTGCGGCGAATTGTTTGATTTAAATTATTGTATGAAATACAAGAAAGGATTTGGATAATATAAAAAACCGACTTGAAGAGTTTCGTTTACCGAAACTGTAGAAGAAAATGTAACCCAGTATTAAAAAGAGGTTTTTCAATGAAAATTTTATTTTTATTTCAGTAGCATTTCTTATTCCATTCCATATTGATATGGGTTGTCTCATCATTTTCGTGTAATTGTTTTGACAGAGGAACAAGATGCCTTTTAACAAAATATGAAATTTGACTCATATTTAGTCGATTTCATGATTTAAAAAGAAGCTACAATACTTTTTTCATAGATCGATTCATTGTTGATATCTTTGATTAGGATTCCGACAGAAATACTGTATATATGTATCTATTTTATATGATAAATGAGAAAATAAAAGCATGGCATTTTTCAAAGCTTTTTAGCTTTTTTAGAATAATCCATTTTCAGTCATCAAATGAAACGGGAAGCTAAAATGTTTATCATAAAGAGCTAGATAGGAAATTTGCCTGAATTATTTATAGATACTGAAAATTCAATTCGAACGCTGTTCAGCCAGAATTAAATAATTTATGCTATTAGTATTGGATGCTACAAGATGCTATAGCGCATTTACATCTAAAATATCCTTGGTATTGTGCAAACAAAAGAGCTTTAAAAAAATGCAGTCTTTGTAATATTTCCTATTAGCACATG
This sequence comes from Argiope bruennichi, assembly GCF_947563725.1. Lineage (NCBI taxonomy): Eukaryota > Metazoa > Arthropoda > Arachnida > Araneae > Araneidae > Argiope > Argiope bruennichi. Next base: position 116,922,870 of record NC_079156.1, read on the forward strand.
AAAAGCCGAACAACTGTGTCACAGTATCTTCATGATATTAGCCAGCATTCAGAATTTCAAATAACACCATGGGGATATCAGAACATATCTTGTACTAATAGAGTTTACCGACCATTTCCGTGCTGGGATTGAAATTTTCAAAACCTACGATAGATGCTGGAACACTTAAACTCATTAGTGGAACCACTATTCAAAGGTTTAACTAAGGTGTGCTGTGGCATTCGTATCTCTCGAAGATCTGCCACAAAAAAGTCAGCATTGCAGGATCAATTTAATCGACAAAAATGTTTATGTACTTCTTAATAATATATTTGCTACCAAAAATTACGGCTTCTCAGAAAAAATGAATATACTCTTTATCACGATATGCCAATCAGAACTCTGAACTGTGCTGATGAAAAAAGATTGGTTCTTGACTTCAAAAAGCTAACACTACAATCTACTCTTAAATGTGAGCACAAAATTATGAGTAATGTGATTCGTCCGAATACATCGCCTTTTAATCATCAACTATCCAATCAGGTAGTTCTTTACACTGCTGATGGTTTAGTCCCATTGTTTATACAGATCTGCAACTTCTTGAGCATTGTTCAGGTTGGAATCGGATGTGATAAATTTTCTCTCAATAGCTGACAACCTATGATATGTGTATGAGATGCCAATAATTAAGAATTTCATACATGGTAATTGGGTCGTATCTGAATTCTTATGCAAAAATTCTGTGTTGTGCCACTAACTGTTAAACATTTTGATAGTCTTAATATTTTAGATACTAGTGAATTGAATTTTTTATTATTTTTATTATGGTTGCTACAAAAAGTTTTCATTTCTTTTTTTTCAAACGGAGAAAATCTTTCTTTTACCTGATTTTCCTCAATTTTTCCAGTACATGAATCGTTAACCCTCTTATATCGATATTGCGGCCACGTGCAACTCATACGACCCATCTATTTTGCTCACTAGTTACATTTGCATAAATGTGCGTAGATTTTTAATTCAAAGACATGCACCTATTCATGAAACATTTATTACATTATTTCCCGAAATTAAGAGATATTTCAAATTGAATTTGAGGCTTTGGAAACAATATTTTATTTCTTTTATTTAAATAAGATAGTTAAAGAAAAAAATGCCATGTTGAAGAAAGTGAATGTTTTAACCACTTAACTGTCTTATTCTCTTTACAATTTAATAAGATGACACCTTCTGTTTTAGGAATATTTTCTTATTTTGATTCAAATGGAAATCCATTGTACTTGACTTATCTATGTATTTGAAGTAATTTTAATATTGAATTATAATCGTTATGAATGGTTTATTTTTTGCTTACAACTATCAAAATTCGATAAATCGATGCACGTATGGCAATAGAGCAAACTAGTTAAAAAGTAATTTTTCATTATTTTTTAATACAATTCATGGCTGAATAATTAATAAACTTTTCAATTTCATAGTGAGTTTGAAAAATGCAAGTAAGTAAATTACATTTATAGTTTTATAATATGAAAATTTTGATTTCTCAGAAACTTTCTGATGTTTGAATAAAATTCTGGAAAATGTTCTTTTATTGCAACCAGCGAAAATATAATTAATATCAATGATATAAACACCATAAGTCAAACAGAAAATGCATCGAATTCACAATACTCGTGGGAACAAAAAATTCATCTGAATTTCAAATCAATGAAGTTGCGAGTCAAAATATTGAGTACGGAATTGCAAATTACTTCACCGCCTTATCTCTCGTTTCTTTCTTTCTTAAAAAAATGCACTTATTCCAACGCCGTCACAGCCTAATTTGTTTATATCAGGCATTATTCAGTGTGAAAAAAAAACCTATCTTAAATTATTTCTAAACAACAAAACTGCTTTCAACAGACTTTACCGGAAGTGTCGTATAATCCATGTGTTTTTCCTTCGTCGCCCTGAAGGAAAAAAAACAGTGCTATTCTCGCCGCCGATATCATTGGAAATAAAGCAATAAAAGAAAAAAAAGAAAAGAATGTAAATAAACAAAGAAATACAAAGGCAAAATGCAAATAAAATAAACGAAGCTCAACGTTGCTGAATTCTTAAATAGCTTCAGGCTAAAATCAGCCTCGCTTTCTGTGGATTTTTTTTTCCCACTCTGTATTTTTGTTTGTTTAGAAGTATTTCGTTACATTGAAAGGAGCTTCACGTAATTTCAGTATAAATTGAATTATGCTGACTAGATCTGATTTAGCCGATGAATATTAATTTGTTTCTAAATATAGTATTTACTTATTTGAATAAAAACAATATGAGCGGTTGATACAGTTAAGCGGTTAAAGGGACTTGCGGTTGTCATCCAATTCCTCTCACTTTATTTCTTAAACTGAAAATTACCTTGGAACGAAAGTAGCAGAATATCGTTCAAGAACTTCTAAACAATCTGATTCTCCCTATGCTCCACCACTACCAGTATGCTTCAGCAATCAGGGAGGTTATACATGCTTTTTGTCACTTCAGTTTGATATGTTTCTAACCATCAATCTGATTATCCAATCCCGATAAATGAAGGTGTGCCTCATTTGCATATTCAAATAAGTTTCTTTTTCTTGAAATTTGCTTTTTCTGTCTTTTTTATTAATTTATTTTGTAAAAGTTCAAATGTGGCACTTTTTTATCATTTCAAATCCATTAATTTCTGTGAGCAGTGCTTAAATCAAGAATGTTGTAAGGTAAGATTATAAGATTAATCACGCTGGCTATTTTCCCCGACTAATTGAAGGTATTCGTATTGAATTTGAATGGTCGGAAAACCGCGACAGCATTGGTGGGAACTAAGGCTGAGTCCTAAGGGTCATCATCGGTAATGGTACAACTCTTCTCGTGGGAAGCACGTCCCCTCATTGATAGGAGGCAGCCGACTCCCATTATTTCTGGGTAGGTGGTTATACTAGGGTAGGGAGAACCAACCACCATACTGGAAGCTTCTTATCCTTATTTCTGAGGTGTCCCACTCCCTCCACGGTGAGAGATATTATAAGAGTAACCATTTGAGGCAATTTTTTTAATTGAAAGTATAGTTTTTTTGTTCTTAACACAGTTTGATTTTAACATTGTTAAACTCTCAAATTAATAATATAGTGCGACTATTCGTGTAACTATTCGTAAGCGACTATTCGTAAGAAGTGTAACATGAGTTTTTAAGATATAAAAACATTTCAGTTAATTATGTGATGAAATTCTATATAAACATAAATTTAACAAAAGCTCCCAAATCAAATTGTTTCTCATTTTAATCTTATTGCTTTCCTAAATAAAAATCCTTTCGTTGAATAAGCAAACCCACACAATAATTTAAGATAGAATTTTAAAAGTGCTAAATGAGATAGGTATCAATATTATTAAAATTTATAATAATTTCTCAGTTGAAAACAAAAATTTAAATAAAAAAGATTTCTGAATAAAACATGAAACTGATAATAAAAATGAAATAAAAGGGCGTTGAAAAGATCTAGTTAAAAAAATTGGTCTTATCTAATTATTCCATGAAAAAATGATGTTGAAAATATCCTGTGGTAAAAATTTTTACTAAAAAGTTTTTTTTTTTTTTTTTATCGAATTAAACAAAATATTAATTTTTTTTTTCATAGCCAAAATTTTACTTTACGAGTTGTTTCCTTAACAAGGCATTTATTAAGAACTTGGAATTTTTCAAGTTATCCATTATTTTCAACCGAAATTAATTTTATTTTATTTAAAATAAAATTAAATTATGCATCATTTATAGATCGATATGAAATTATAAGTGTATCCAATTTTAAAAAATAGAAGGGTTTAATAATCATAACTTCTTGTGTACTGAAATCTAAGATCTGGTGGGTTTTTTTTCCTCAAAGAATCTGGAAAAGAAATAGTAACAACTATTTTTTAAAATCTATGAAGTAGGTGGGAAAGAACTAGTGTCTATTTTCTATGAAAAACTTCAAACAGACTGTCAGTCAGTTCAAACAGCAAATTGATAAGTTTCGGATTCCGCAACGGGGGGCGGGGGGCGGGGAGGCATGCAACTTGAAAATGACAAATGACAACTAAAATCGATACCGAAACAAAATAGAAGCTTAAAGTTTTTATAAATTCGCTAAGAAAAATTAATATGAAAAATAAAATGGGCTTATGAAATTTATTTATTTTACATTTTTCTTTTATCTCTGTTGATACCATTAATTTTTAAAGAAGGTTTAATAATCTCTTTCGATTATAATAAACAACGTGTTACTTATTTTAACCTTTAAATGTACATTGTTGTCAATTGTCTACATCCAGTTCCATTTAATTTGATTCGAGAACCTGAGTGTGACCGTTCACACTCATAATGTTGATAATTATAGACAATAAATAATGTGTGAAAAAAAAAGTTGACAATACTATTGAAGGGTAAATTATATCGTTTTTATTACATTTGAATGTGGTCGGTGATGAAGTTCAGTGTGTTATCTGAATATATAGTGTCTATTATCGAGTTCCCTATACAGGAATTTCCTATCTAATTGTTAAAAAATTACTTTTCATCTGTTGTCAGCTAAACTATCACTATTTGATGTTGTATTTTAAATTATATTAAATACAAGCCAGATTTTCGGGAGATACTACATGTTTCCAAAAGTCTACATACAACTTTTTTCAATATATATATATATATATATATATATATATATATATATATATATATATATATATATATATATATATATATATATATATATATATATATATATATATATATATATATATATATATATATATATATATATATATATATATATATATATATATATATATATATATATATATATCATATTATTACCTGGATTTTGTAAACGATTTTTTTAATGACATTTTTTTTAAAATTCAAAACAAATAATCATGCATTTAAGGGTTAAATGTTACAAAATTTTTAAATCTTATATATATTTTTTCAACTAAACTTGTTATTTTTGCAAAGGAAAACTTGATTGAAATTCCTGGATTTACGTATTGTCAAAATTTTCTTAATTATAAAATTATTCGAAAAATAAAATGACTGTCCATGACGTAATAGATCTAAAAGAAATATTACCAATGACAATCTGATAACAAATAATCAATAAGTATTATATAAAATACTTTTCAGAACTTTTGTTGGCTGAAATAAAAATCAAAGCAAGACATAATAAAATTTGCTAATTACTTTCACGTTTTAAAACGATAGTTCACTACTTTCTGGAACCGATCCAAAATCTTCTCAGAAGCATTTCAGAGTAATTCCGGTTGTTTACAAAATTACTTTCTTAAATCAACACACACACACACACTATCTAAATGGGGAATATCGAATATTTCCCCTTTTTATTTCATTTGCGTTTCTAAAAATAACATTCCTCTCAGCACGCGAATTGTTCTTCCAAAAGATAAAAGTTTTGGAAAAGTCAAGGCGGCTTCTTTTGCTGATGATTGTCTGCAAAAGAAAGTTAAAAGATGAAGATCTTTTTTTCTCCCTTCCCTTCAGATCTTTTATGACGCTACGAAGAGGAAGTTAGGTAGTAACATTGGCACGCTAAATTGAGGTTGGGGCGTAGGGTAGAAATAAAAAAAGACGCGACATCTTGAGCAATGTGTAAGATTTCTTCCTGGAAATATTTCATCTGAGTAGTTATCACGGTGTGGGAGCACTTTTTTTAAAGTCATTGTTCGACGAAGGAAGGAAAAAAAAGGAAGGAGTTATTTTGAAGCTGGCATTTGTCTGTCATTTGAATGCTGTAGGGTTTCCAAGAAAATAAATCAGTAGAATAGAGGGTGACTCATTTTAATGAATTTAAATTATCGGAAACATATTTTTTTTCATTTTTTTCCTAGCTATATACAATAAAATATTTTCAGTTTAGCTTTAAGTACAGAAAAAAAAAGAAAGTTATTAAAGCATTTGCATCTGTTTAGGCAGATTCCTATAAGACCACTTATTGCAAGGGTCTTCATGTCACGACGTTTGGAAAATTTCGTTTCGTTCGACGTTTGGAAATATATATATATATATATATATATATATATATATATATATATATATATATATATATATATATATAGTTTGTAAATGGGCCAAGGGTAAAGGGGTCTAGCTCAAGGAATGGTGGAAATAGTGCGGGATTGAAATTTTCATTTCACTATAATTTTCTTAATATTGAAGATAGAAAAATAAACCAAATTTGCGCCTCATTATGATGAGCAACTTTTGGATTTGAAGTTTTTTTGCTAACTGCGATATCTTAAGAGGTTAAAAAGTTATTTTCAAGCTTTAATTTTGCCTGAAATCATATTCATGAAATATTAACTTAGATGAAAAGGAATCTATCTTTTTCTTCCAACTTGTCGAGAAGATTCTTTTTCGGTCTTATTCAGTTAAAATTTGATACAATCTACAGTTTTGATACGAAGACCGAATACCAATTTGAATTTCTCTGAATTTTCATTTACCTTTATTGTTTATTTATCAATTATTGTATGTAAAAGCACATGGGATCCAAACAGATACTTTGTATATGCCAATAGTTTAAGTGTAAAATCTACATCTATTTTGCGTCTATCTTCTCCCTGTGATTTTAAATTGTAGCATTCATTTCACAGATAGTCAACTTGTTCACGAATATGGTCAAATATTTGATACAAGTCAATAATTCTAGTGATATTATGTCAAATTTGAATTATTTTGACGACATTTTGAATTACTGCTTTCACACCAGCGCAGAGGGATAAGGATTGTCTTTCTGTTCGCTGGCTTTATTCAAACTTAGATATAAACATATAGCTTTGTATTTAATAATATGTATCTATTTCAGTCTTCTGTTTCGTTGTCTTTTTCAATTATTATATTCACAGACAGTTGAAGAACAAATTGACAAATATAACTGGACAAGTTAAAGAAAAATAGATGTTAGTCATTTTTAAAAAATAAATCTATAATGGTAAACAATATATAACTTTTCAATTCAGTTGGAGCTCTGTTAAAATTTAATCCAAGAGACCTTTAAAATAATATTACATCGTGCTGTTCTCGAATAATATATTATTTTTGAAATGTGTTAATTTCTAGAAAATGAAGAGAATGTGATTCACATTGTTTAACACATTTGATTCTGACATTATTTTCTATTTAAAAAAATCAGTTAGGTCTAAAATTAACTAAAACATCACTTAACATCTTCAGATTAAAATTTTTGATGATTAGAGCATTTTCAAGAATTTTTTGTCCTTTATATGAAAAAGAAAAATACATTTCTGGGTATAAATTTGTTTATGTTAAAAATAAGGTTTGATTGATATACTTTTATTTTATGGTTAATTATACAAAAATCATTCTTGATCAAAATACACCAAACGTACGGCTAATTTTACATTTTTTGAAATAGAATAAAGTCTAAAATGGTATAACCTTAAAAATGATATAAATAATAGAGGTTTGAATGATATTTAAAATAAAATCTTGATAAAAATGCGAAAGTATGTTTAAAAAAAGAGAAAAAAGTTCAATAGGTTTAAAAAGTTAATTGAACATATGGGATTAATATTATCTTCGAATAAAACGAGACAAACTGAAATTTAACAGTTTAAAAATGGATCAAGTATTAAAAATAAAAATAAAATGAACATTCTACCAAAAAGTGCAAGACATATAAAAGATAGACTCTATCACACAGAAAGCACTGCTAATAGGAAAATATGCCAACTCGTGAATCTGGAATGCAAAGGTTTCAAATTACACCATTTTTTATTTATGTCAAGGCAGATCAATGTTGCTTAAAAGGTTTAAATGCGTGTCATTTATTTTGCACTTTCTATTGCTTTTGCCAACAAGGATAGAGAATGCTTTTTTTTAAATTCATCAAATCGCATTTAGGAATGGACATGATAGAAGAAAAAACTCATGTTCCCTCTTAGTTATAAAAAAATCTCTGATTAAAATATATGTCTAATTTCTTATACGTAAAATACTTCTGTAAAATTATTTTATTACAGTACATATCCTATGGTGTGAAAAGTCAATAAAAATATTTTTAAAAAAATTCTGGATGTCCTTTGTAATAAATAATTACTTTTCTCAATGTTTTCAGTTTTTTTTTTATTGTTTTTGGATTGCATTAAAAAACGAATTACTGAAAGTTTTGTAAATTATATCGATGTGAGGTATGTGAGATAAAAACATTTCGAAATTCAGAATTAATTCAAGGAAAAAGAAAAGACTGTTTCAAAATCTTATTTTATAATTCACATACGTTATGGAAGTTTGAAATATCTGAGAAAAAAAGAATAGGAAAAATTAAAATTAATTAAAAGACAAAAATCATTGAAATTCTTTTTTCATAATTAATTTCATAAAGTAGCCAGGCATCATATTGATCTAAAATAGGTGAAATAAAAGGAAAAAGGAAAAACAAATTTAATTAAAAATGCAACTAAATTTGGCAAATAATGTTTCTGGAATTCTATGAAACAGAGTTATGAGGTGATTTGAAATGTGTGATTAAATAAAGGAACAGGCAAAACTAGAATAGTTTACAAAAAAAATGACTTATGAAGGTTTCGGATTAAACACTAACATCTTGTGGATGTGAAATGTATGAAGCAAATGGAACCAGAAAAAACATGCACGAGTGAAAAGATGCAAAAAAAAAAAAAAAATAATAATAATAATAATAATAAATAAATAAAAAAAAAATAATAAAAAAAATCTGTTTCAATTTTTTTTTTATTTTAATTTAACACCCACTAACTCATTGATATTATATCCTTAAACAATATGCGAAGATAATGGAAAATAAGAAAAAAAATCAAAAAGAAGCTGAAAAGTTGAAAAAATAATATTGTATGATTTTTCAAATAAGATATGGAGCATATTTTCCTGACTATTTCCACGATCGCATCTAATATTGGTTGCTTTCGAGACACACCCACTAAATTTGCTTCTCTGGATACATAAGTGATTGCAGATGTATTGATCAGTAAATACAAATACAAAATCTCATTTCACTCTCCTATGCATTGATCCATCTTTTTTTCTTCATTCTTCTTTCTACTTGATTTGCAATTCTTTATATCGGTAAATTTTATTACCTTTTATAGAACCTGATATCATTTTATTGGCAATAGTGTTAAATAAAATGCAATAAAATATTTCTTAAATGGAAAAAAAAAAAATTTTTTTTTCAAAATGAAGAAGAAAATAAAGTATATCTTAGAAAATTTCTCATGATTTCACACAAATGTACACGAGGCTTAAAAATAATCCATTCTCTTATTCCAAGCACTTTAGATCATAAAAATATTCAATTTTCAAGACCATTTTATACTTTTGAACTTTATTTAGCTAACTTTATAAAACCATATCACGTTAATGCTACATTTTATATGACTTTTATGTATCTAGATTACATGAAATTACTTTATTTTTTGTTGCACAATTTTTTTCTAACAAATAATGACATATCCAAGATAAAAGACTGTCTTTTTTCAACTCAAGAACTTTGAAAAAATTAGTTGATTTCTTGTGATTTAAGTAATTAAATTATATTTTATTTCCAATGACCGCGAATTCAGCTTTCAAAAACATTTATACTTTAAAATTAGTTCTTTCAATACCTTATGCAAAGATAGGTTTTCTGTCGCTTAACATTATTTTTCTTCTATTAAATATTTTTCATCATAGAATGTTTATTACAATGATTGCTTTTATTTATAAAACGCTTATTTTAACGAGAAGTTCAAACGGTATGAATACATTATTTATGTGTTTCATCGATAACTATTATTATTACTAATTATTTTTAACTATCTTATTAATTATCTCATTACTAATAATGTATTAATCATATATTATATTAATTCATTTCAAGAAATTATTATGATTTTGATTTTTATCGAAATATTCAAGTTATGCAATCCATGCAATAATTAATTCTTTTCTCTTTTTACATATTTTTGTATAAACTTTAAATAACATTATTTAAATATATTAAATATAAAATATATTATACATTATAAAAATAGTTTTATTAATTACTATTCATTATTACTTATTATCTTTTACTATCTTATTAATTATCTCATTTCTAATTATGTGTTATTCATATACAGTATTAATTCATTTCAAGAAATCAATATAATTTTGCCTTTTGTCTAATTCTTCAAGTTAAGCATTTCACGCAATAATTCCTTCTGTTCCCTTTTCACATTCTTTGCATAAAAAAGGAAGAAAAAAAAAAGACGGTTTAGAACTGTTTTTTAACTTCTTGCAATTTTCAGATTACGTATGTCTCTATATAGTGCTACACATCTCTCTATATATCTGCTAAAGTCATATCTTTTAAATACTTAATAATTAAATTTGATTTTAATATAAGGAAAATTTCAGATTCGTGTGCAATTTTGTACTCATTTGACAGGAACTGAAGAATAACATTCGCACTTGATATTTATTTTCTTAATATTAGAAATAAAAACTATGTAGACCGCAAGAATAGTTAAAATATTTTTAACAATATGTGCGAATTGTCTGAAGATATTGATCACAAACTTTAAGGTGGAACTTGTACAAAATTGAATCACCTTTTTTGATGAAAAAACATGGGTGATGATTATTCTTTGTCAATTATATGACTAAAAAAAGATATACAAGATTAAACTGAATACAAATTTATTGTAGCAAAACTATCCAGTTGGATGTTTAACAGTATTAAAGAAGGGTTTACACTCCACCAATTACAAGATTTCAACGAGATCAAGCATGCGCAGAAGTAAGATTGCGCATGCGCCGAAAGAGCGAACAATACCACGTGTTTCTCACGACGAGATCAACGAATCCACCTACCCAGAACTTACCATCACTGATCGTGGGTAACATCGCTTCTCGCTGTGGATATCACAGTATGTTTCAACTACGTCCACATAACCAGCACTTGCTGTTTTTCAATTTCTGCGCATGTGTAATCTTATTGGATTGATTGGGGCTGGCCTACTTAAGCCATACGTAATATGAAAGACACAATAGCAATTACAAAAGGGAATTATCCCCGCCTCGCAAAAGACATTTGAAGTACTTGAATGGTTAATACCACAACAGCAAGAAGGCGGAACTAAGGTTGATTCAACCTGTCAGTTTTGTCCTGATGGTCATCACGGGCACTGTAAAATTGCTTTTGTAGAAGGTACATCCAATCACAATAGAAGAAGTAATTCGGCCACACAGCCTAAATGCAAATAGAGGAGTCCACCAACAGTTATTCCCGCCCTGAAATATACATTTGTTATTGTTGAATAATTGCTACCATGACAGCATGGGGATGTGATCTAAAGTTGAGTTCTGATAGTCATTATTGTCCATGACATTACCTGTTCTGTCCGAGGGTATGTCCACTCGTATAAGAGCCCATAACTCTTATCAGTTTAACTGAGCATTAATCCTATCTTCATAAACTATGAAATCTTGTTTTATTGACCGCTGTGAACTAGTTAAGAGACTTGAAACTTTTAAAGATATTTTATGGTTTCTTGGAATGTGGATGACACATTAAGGAATGTAGATTCCCAGGAATCTGATTATTTTTTGCTAATGATGAGAATGTATGTGTTGGCGGACAATTTAGGTTCCATACTGCGTATTGTGTATTAAGTTAAAGTGTAACTAGATGGGTTTATATGTTGAAGCAGATGTGATTTAGAAAAATTATTACCCCAACATTGCGTTATTGGCATGTTTTTATTTTAATGACCATGACAGCATGGGGGTGGGATCTAAAGTTGAGATCTGATAGTCATTAGTGCCCACGACATTACCTGTTCTGTCCGAGGGTATGTCCACTCGTATAAGAGCCCATAACTCTTGTCAGTTTAACTGAGCATTAATCCTATCTTCATAAACTATGAAATCTTGTTTTATTGACCGCTGTGAACTAGTTAAGGGACTTGAAGCTTATAAAGATAGTTTATGCTATCTTGGAATTTGTGTGACGCATTAAGGAACGAAGATTCCCAGGACTCTGATTGTTTTTTGCTGATGATGTGAATGTATGTGTTGGCGGACAATTTAGGTTTCATACTGAGTATTGGGTAGTAAGTTAAACTAGATGTGTTTATATGTTGAAGCAGATGTAATTTAGAAAAATTATTACCCCAACATTGTGTTGTTGTTTGGCATGTTTTTATTTTAAGAAAGTGATGATGAGGTTATCAGTCAAAGTAAATAAAATTATAATAATTATGAGGACTAATGTGTCCACATACTCTTATTGTTCCTACCCAGAAGAAAGAATAACCATCGTTTAGAAATTTTCTATAATCATAGTGAAGGGAATGTATTGAGGAATATATATATAATTGGAAATAAAATACATTATGAATAATATTAAAAAAAATTAGAGTATCAGAAGTAAATGTTCAAGAGACTTTTCGCCCAAAGCTATACAAGTTCTGCATTTTAATATTTATTCCCTGATATAAAACGCCAATTTCCTTAACCCATGTTCAAAAAATGACATGTTTTTATATGTCTGATATGCTCTTATAGTTTGCAAACGAGTTTTCTGTGTTTGTTTTGGGAAACATCAAATGTTCTTTTTTTTTTTTTCAAAACTTTTTTTTTGTATTCCATAGTATTCAAAATACCATGAATGCTGTTTCCTGAAAAGAAAAACATTAAACAAATCTGAAGTGAATTCTACGATTCAGTATTAAGTTTTTATAAAATTTTCAAAAGGTTTCCGGAATGTATTTCTATTTGTGATGTAGAACTAAGTCCGATTTTTTTTCTTTTTTTTCCGACTCAAACTTCCCGGCTCGTGCATTAAAGATTTAAATAGATATTAAAAATGAAAAACTTGGAATTCATGTAGCAACGACTGAAAAAATAATTCTCTCAGCATCTTTTTTCCGCACTTTTCAGTCAGAGCGCAGCGTGTTGCTTTTAGATAAGAATTAAGTTTACTTTAAATAGCAAGTTCAAAATAAATAAATAAAGTATTACATTATTCAGGTGTCTGAAAGTATTGGTAGAAAGGTTTGAATTATATGCGTTGCCAAACAGCAGTAAAATCAATATTTCGACAAAATGTTTGATTTTTTCTCACCATATTTTACTTTTTCTTCTTTTGGTCTAAAATATGCTGTTTTCTATTAAGCATCGAGATGGTCTTAGAAAAGTTCTATAGTTTTTTTTAGATCTTTTTGCGCTCTCTTCTAAATAAGGTGTTCTTTGTGCAGCTTTCTTGGTCCAAAATGAAAAACCGTTGATCGGATTTCTTTCCTATTTCTTTTTTTGCTTTTACCCTTTTTGTGATTTCAGATAATGGTATTTTCCTGCAGTGAAAAAATATTGAATAATACAAAAAAACCCAGTTTTTATCTATTCTTTTATGGAAAAGAATTTTGTTATATGTTTAAAACGTAAATTATAATTCTTAGCTGCAGAAATTGGAATAAGAATATCTGAGAGAATAGATAATTTACTTCGCAAATTCCAATTGCTACATTTTAATGAATAAATAGAAATTATTTGAAAGAATGTTATTTATGGAATAAATAACGAGAGAGTACAAGAGGACAGAAGTTCGAAAAATTGCATCTGGATTTTAATAGTTTAATAGTTCAAAATTAAAATATTTATTGAATATAATCAGAAAATATTTGTATTAGTTTGATAGAAATAGTTTGTAATTTTGTTTGTCTCGTATCACAGTGATTCCAAATTCTCACTAACTAATTTCATATGCAATTTTCAAATTATTTATGAAGGAAGGGAAATTTCTTTCTAGATGTAAAACCATATTTAGGGAAAAACTAATGCAATTACCATTCGCCATAGTTCTGAGAAAGGTAGTGCGTGAGAATTTAATACATTATAAGGACTTAAATTATTAATAAACTTTAGGGGATATCAGAATAAAAAAATTGTAACAATATTTGGAAAAATGTTTATATTTTTAATGTATTTGCGATATCTTCATTATAACTTCTTTTTTGATAGTTTAAAAATATTAATTATATATATATACATTTAAGCAAAAAAGAGACATTAAAATATTATGTTCATTTTTACACAATTTTTTTAATTAGTCGGTTGTTACAAATCGTCCTAAGTATGGGGCAAATTGTAATGAATGTTACAACCCCACAAACTGCAAGTTGCAAATATAAAAGCAAAAATATTTAAAATTATTTTCTCTCTGCTAGTCTTTTATTAACTTAAGTAAATACATAAAGCATTTGTCATTTATTTTTATTTGGGTGGTAATAAATTATGCAAAGTGGTTTGCAGTGAAATAAAGATAAAATTATTTATCCAGTCAACGTAAAATTCAGTCTGTAATGCAAGCAAAAGATAGGTTACTTCCTATTGTATATTTTTTGTACCCATATTTGGCAAATTAAGCAACGAACCTATTCTCCATAAGCCTTGTAGGACATTGCAGCTTGTTTGTAATGTCTTAACTTCGAGGTCAGTAAGAGGTCAATACTTAGAGAGGAGGGTGCATGTTAATATTTAAAGTAGAATGTCTAACTACATGAAGCAAGCATAAATGAAGATAAATCTCACAAGCTGTAATGTATTACTAGTTGTCCTATTATTTTTGGGCATTTAATTGATTTATTAAAGTAATATTATAGTGGGTAAAAAAATAAAGCAAACTTCTTAAAACTTAATACACATCTAAAGTAAATAAGTAAAAACCTTTTTAAGAAGTTCAACGAACTTATCTTAAAACAAAATTTAAAGTTTATTTGGTTAAATCGTTGACTGTGTTACAACTTCTGACGTTACAACTGGAGATTGATTCTGCTACCGTAATAGGACCCGCCATAAGAATCCCGCTCAGCGAAAATTCAAAATAAATATTTTTTAAACCTCGGTTTAATGTATGTGTTACAAATTATATATTATAGCTAGATCTGGGCTTTCATACTCAATACATAATACAAACCATCCCTGCCAAATGTCCTATTTATGTCACAATATAAAATAAGAATAATAATTGCAAAATTATATTTTTACATTTATTATTCTTTTGGAGCATCTTCTCTTTGTTCTGATTTTGAAATTCCTAAAACAATCCTTTACTTACATTAATATGTATTACTTCGATTACTTTATATATTTAAAGATATGGCATTTCATCTCAAATTCAAAAGTCGGTCTCGTTACGGATTTCCATGTATTACAAACAATGGCGGAAATTTAAAATTCCATTTTGAATTCGATAAATTCTTTTAAGTTGAAAAATCACTGTTTGAATTTGTATTAAGTTGAATGCCATTTTGATTCATAATAATTCATTAATTAAGTAAAACAGGCGTATTTAATAACTTAACAAAATAAATTAATTGTTTTATAAACGTTGTTTCCAACATAATTAATTTAATTAAAATTTTAAAGATGGTATACTTGAAGATTTTGAATCTTCATTAATATTCTATGTCTAAGAGATCACAGAATTCAAATTAAGAAGCCTGATTTATAATTAATCTGCCATTGAATTATCTCGATTTTATTTGTTTTGCAATTAAATAATCCAAACATTATTTGCAATCTTGAAAGTAGAAAATTGTCGATGGAATTAAACTTGTTTCAAGAAGTCACATTTTTATCTCTGCAATTATTTATCATTGAATCTACTTCGATGAAAATGTTTAAATTTTAATTGCGACTTGAGCATCAGATCTTCATTTATTTAAACGAATCACTAAGTTCATTAATGTTTAATTTCATTAATTCCTTAAATAAATATTTAATTATAACAATTAAAATGATTTATTTATAGGTTCGAATAATCCCTAGATTTATCACGTCAACTATTTGTTTGTGTTTGCTGCTGTAAAATTATCCGTAGACAAAAGAGGGATTCTAGTTTTTTTAAACCAGCCTAATTCTAAGCTGCTTTTTTTTTACTTTAATCTCTGTAGAATCAAAATTATTTATATTTGAAAGAGAAAATTGTAGGATCACTTTACTACTTTAAACAACCAAGTATCGTGACTTAATATGATGTAAAATTAATTGTTCATATGAAACTTTATTTGCTGTGTAAAATTATTTTAAAAAAATTCCTATTTCTTTATTTAAAATGTTAATGTTTTGAAAATAAAAAAAAATCATAAGATCAAAATACTTAAAAATCGTTATAAATGCACTCTTAACTGAAAAAAAAAAGACTTTTTTAAAGCAAACTAAATACTCTTAATGTCCAAACTTTAATTTTTAGACAAAGTAGCAGACTTTTTGATAAGAAATTTATTTCTCTTTATTCCCTGTAGACTACCTCGCTATTTCAATGAGATTTGTCTTAAAGTTGTTGTTAATAATATATTTTGAAAGAATATTTCTCTTCAAATAACCAGAAAGAAATCCATGTACCAATACTCATATTTAGCAACTGCTTCTTTCAGGAGAAATGAAGTGTCATCTATCTGTGACATTTGGTATTATCCAGAGAAATATGCAAACGATAATTCATGGTTTTGCATATTCATTACTTAAGCAGGGTTCACAATTTTTGGTTTACACGCAATAGAAGGTCACGCCTACTTCAAGAAGACAACGCGATCGCAATGGGATAATAGCAAATAATTTATCCTGATTCCAGAGGTAGGCGTGGCATTCCATTACGCGAATAGTTGGCCTCGTGTGAAAGCTGCTTTACAAAAATAATTTACATAAGTTTCACAATTTTCATGTTATTTAAGTTTTTGGAAGAGAAAATGACATTCGAATTTGGGGAAGAATATAAATGCAATACAAATACCCTTAATAATTTCAATGGAAGACATAATTTATACCTTGCACCACAGATATGTGAACGGAAACCGGTTTCTTTTCCCGGTAGAGAACAGAAAACCGTGAAGAATTACTGCACGAGTCAGTGATGTCTATTTCGTAAAGGATTGTAGCTCTATTATTCATTCTACATTTGTCATTAAGATGAATTCGATCGCTAAAGCTATATCAGAGTGAACATTATACGCTTATCATGTCCTCTGTTAAATAAAATATCATGGTTTCGAGAAGTTTTATATTTTTTTGAAAGTTTTAATTGTTATTAAAATATGCAAAATTCCAAAAAATTATATTTAATAAATGAATAAAAAGCGAATTCTTAATTGAAACTAAGATTCAGAAAATTAATCGAAATCTCATATTACGAATATCAGGACCCAGAGAAGATTTTTTTGTTGAAGATTTTAGTTATTATTAATTAATAAATGCAATATTCCAAAAGAAAATAGCCAATAAATGAATAAAAAAGGATTTCTTAATTGAAACTAAGATTCAGAAAATTAATCGAAATTTCGCATTATAAATATTTTGTTGTAAAATCAACAGTAAAAAACCTAGATCCAATAAAAAATTCCATGTTTTACTGATATACTGCAATTTGAGAACTTAAAAATGCAAGTGCTATTTAAATTCCTATTATCTGAGACGGAAAGTAATTTATTCTATAAGTGGTTTAGAGCATTAGAGTAATATGATTACTTTCCCATGTTGTAAAGAATGAAATATATTGCATAATTCTCAAAGTAATTTCACCACGGTATTAGCAATTCCCAAAAATTCCAAATTCTTTGACTGACATCCATTTATAAAGAAAAGTTTAATCATAGCAAACTTAATGTAATCATTTCTATAAAGATAAGAAGTATTTTGAGTTTTTTCCTAATGGTCGTAAATGTAATAGAAATTTTTTTTATGATAAATAGTTTATTTCTCAATTTTTGATGAGCTGAAAGATAAGTTCATCTTTGACAGGGAAAATAAATTTCAAAACTCATTTCAATTTTTGTCAAAAGTTTTTAATGCGAAAAAAAAAAACCCCACCGTGGATGATTTTGAAAATTATGACATCAACAAAATGGTGGCGTGTTAAAAAATAATTAATTTATAGTTATGATGTTACCATTCGATTTTCTGGTGTTGAAATGATGTAAAAAGAGTTCTAACAAAAAATTTGGAAAAAAATATTCACCGTAATCCAAAATCCAAATTGAGAATTTGCAAAAACAAATAACATTCAACTTATTCTCTGGCCTTAGAATCTGAACTTTATTTGGTAATTGAAAAAACTTGGAATTCTTATTTTGAAATTGAAAGTTTTTGAAAATTGAGGGGACATCATTCTAAAGAAAGATTAAGTTTTCCGAAAATAAAAGTAATATGTGAATCAATGATATTTTGTAATGCACTTTGAATGTGTTGATATTAAAATGCAACTTCAAAAGATTTCTTTAACATTGTTTGAATTGTTTACTAGTTACTTTAAAAATGATATGATATGATTTTGTAAAAACAGAAAATTTGAGCAAAATGTAATTGCATTTCATTTTCAATAGGTGGACAACATAGATTGAATTGGATCTGAACTTCATCGAAACCATTATTTGGTAAGTACCATGACAATGGAAAATATTCTGACATTTGAAAAATGATTCCAATTGCAAATTTTTAGATTAATTAAAAAATATTTTTCTATTGCTTAAAAAACAATTTCGAAAAAGAAAAATTTATTTCTGATATGTTAACATGTCTGGAGAATTAATTAATGAGTCTAAAGTCTAAATCTAAAAAAAAAAAAAAAAAAAAAAAATGCAAATTATCGCAGACAAAAGAAATACAGATTGAACCTATTTACTTGTTGTTTTCTTCTAAATAACTGCTAGCGATGAATATTTTCTATAATTTATACAAAGATATAAATGCAGTTTACAAGTTTCTTTTTGCAGCACTTTCGATTTTGCAAGTTTCTAATATTATCAAAAATATTCATATGAAATACGAATTAACATAAGAGAAGACCACAGAGAATCTGATTGGGAAAGTACAGGAATGCGACTTTTAGCCATGTAATTAGATATCAAAAGGGATGAGAGATATGTTATCTTATTGAAACATACGCCGCTTTGCTTTGCTTTAAATTTGAATGCCTATAGACACGAACTATGCACGTGTCCTGTGCTTAAATTGGATAAAACCAATTCTAACTACTCGGTAAAAGAATGCTCTTCATGATACTTGTTTATTTTTAAAGCCCCCGCGATAAATCTCCAGAAAAAAAATTGAAACCATTGCCAATTTCGCATTTAGCACCTAGTATTGGCGATCATGGCGTGATCTGAAAGTCGCCAAGTAAAGCTATTATCTTTTGGTTTTGGTGTCCGAAATCGCCATGTAAACACGGGAATGCAACTACTTTAGAGAAATCTTCTCATCTTTTATACAAAGGGGCGATCTTGGTGATCTCTGAAAATCGCCAAATAATCATTTGGGGCTGAAGCAATAAGCAAATACCCTCTTCTTTCCCACTACGAAAAATGACATGATTCAAAATATTCAAAAGAAATTCATCGGATTTTTAAATGAATTAGTAAAGAGATAAAATTTGCTCAAAATAATGCTAACACAGAAAAATAATAATAATCTGAGTTTGAAAATGAAATTCTTGAAGAGTTATTCTCGAATAAAGCAGAAGTTAAATTTAGTCCAGATTGACGGATGCCTGAAATATTTCCGCATAGATAAAAAGACAGTTAAAATGAATGGTTTTTGAGGTTTTCTTTCTGAGTACATGACATGGAGCTAAATATAATTTATATATCTATAGTATTATATCAATTCATATAATATTTATCTATTTTTAGATGGATTTAAAATAATGAAAATATGAGATTGATTCATCGACTTTGGAATGCTGTTTTAACTTATTTTTTTCAAATAAGATACAATTTTGGGTTGGATTATATTTCGAAATTCAAATAAATATTTTTTAGAAAATTTCAGTATTAAATATAAATATATATGTATATATATATATATATATATATATATATATATATTGCTCCTTGAAGTTCACTTAAAATTTAAATTCAATAATTCATTGAATAGCAAGTTGAGCTATCTTTAAAACATAATTTATATGCTATTTAAAAACTTAAATTAAATTTGCACCATGGAAATCACGAATTAGTTATTTAAATTCATTTTAAAGGTTACATCTTCTCAAAGATAGGATCCAGTGGTTCGGCAAATAAAAAAAAATTACTAGAAACTTTTCAGTTTAATTTTTATCTACAGGTTTATTAATAATTAGCGGTTAAATTAGAGATGAATTTTTATCCGAATCCAGAGATTTGGCGAATAATAGTTTTGGAATCCTTTAGTACATGGTATTTGAAACAAGTGGCTCTTAACGCTATAATACATATGATAAAATTTAAATTATGACTTCTTTGAAATGTAACTAGAATTTCCGTTACTAAATCACCAAGTAGTACTTACAAAATTTCGGTTGATTGTATAAATGTTTCAAAAATTTTTCCAATTTGCTGATTTTAACGACTTGAAACAAAGCCTCTGTGTATAAATTATTATGTAACAGAATTATTTTCGTAGATATGACTAAAAGTATTAAACCATTTGATAAAAAAAATTAGATTACGTAATATCTTTAATAGCACATTTATTGAAACAACGAAAAAATGCCTCTTAAATAAATATTTTTTTCAATTAAATGTTAATGACTCCCTTTAGAGATTTAGAAATTAGTTAATGGACCACAACTGGAGTAAATCATTTGTAAATTATGACATATTTATCTATATTTCACAGAAAAGAACAAGATCATATAATATTAAATATTATAACCGAATTACCAAGCACCAGTACAAAAAATTGAACATAACATTAGAGCCAAAATAGAGATAATTGCTTTCTTAATACTTTTTCTAAATTTTTAATAATTTTATATACTTTAATATACTTTGTATCTTAATTTATATGCTTTCTATCAGATGTTTATATTCTCATTTTTAAGCTTTTTAAATATTTTAAAACCCGTAACGAGAGTCAGTTAAGAAGACAATTAGGTTTATTACTCTTAAGTTTATTTAATTGCCTCCACGTCACATTTTACTGTCATTATTTACAAATAATTAAATTTATTAGATTAAGGTAATATAATTTTCTGGTTCATTTACTTCCCTTTGTTACCATAACTGCAAAGAAAAAAAAAAATCCTTTTTTTTTTTCGTCTAAAGCGTTCTTCTGGATTTATTTTTTCCCGAATGGTGTTCCTTTCAAACAAGAGAAAGCTTTTAAGATAATGCTGGCAGAGATCGCTTTCACGCTATCATAGATTTATATATAAATTGCTTCCACCTCTAATGATTATAGTCTTAATGTCCAATTTAGAAATTCTGTTAAGACTCAATTAAAACTAATAATGCGTTATAAAACCTTATAATGTACAGTTTTTTTCCTTCGCTCTCTTACAACTGTAGTTTTAATGATGGAAATTAGGAAAATTGAATACGTGGAAAAAGAATTCAAGTTTTTGTTGTAAAATATATTTAGTGCAAACAAGAATATGGTAATACGTTGCACTGCTTAAGCATACATACAGACAGTTCAGTTGGCATACTCCGAGTTACACAATCAAATTACACTAAATAACAATTTAAATAATTTCTCACTATGGAAGAGAGTTAAATGCAATCAATAGAACGGATAGCGCCAATCAGTAATGCAATCAATTATTACCAGATGTGGCAGCCTACCTCTGCATCAAAACACGCGATTGAAGACAAAGTAATTAGTAAAATAGGAAAAAAAAATGCATTAAAACCAATCAAATCATTGTTGTTGTTTCTTATGGCACTTGCCACGGGCAAGCCCGCTGTTTGAAGACAGCCTATTTAAGCCTGAGGGGGAGCGTTTCTTGTTTTTATAGTAACGCCAACTAGGGCCAATACGCCTTAGCTACTCACGCATCAATAATTCGCTTACACAACCCCTTTTACAGGACGGCACATTCACACATCTTACAGATAGAACAACCATACCTAAACCGGGACTCGAACCCGGGACGGCCAGCTCACGGGGAAGACGCGCTACCCCTATGCCATGACGCCGGAAATAAAATAGTATTTATCAAAGCCTGTTTATTACTCATTGGCATGCTCTTTGTTTCAGATATTTCTTTAGTCACTTACCTGAGATCAAAATACAAATCCAATATATTAAACTATCTCAAAGCAATCACACGCTAACACCTCAGAAGCATATTTTTAAATATTTATAAACCAATGCGTCTCAATAAAATTACACCAACGGTTAATAAAAACTTCCTATTTACTTCATCTCGTAAAATGTCTCGAAAAAAGCATTGTAACGACAAACCAGAGTTGGTCTAACAACCGCTCGTAAAAATTTAGATTGGCAGCTCGGAAAGGGGACGGTATTTATCTTTCAACAATTTCGGAACACGAAAACGAGAAGAAGAAAGCACTTTAAAATTCTAAAAAAAAAAAAAAAAAAAAAAAAAAAACCAGTGCCGATGTCACGAAAGCCTTGTTCCTCCATATTGGAAATTGTGACACATGTCATCGTTCCGGGAATGCTCCAATCGTAAAATTCCGTTTCTTGTGCCTAACTGTTGCAGCGTTTCTCTCTGAAGGAGCAAAAAAAGGAATGATTCGGTTTGCACAGGGCATGAAATTTATCACTGTGTTTTCAAATAGAAGAACGATTTTCCCTTTGAAAAGCAAATGGAAATAAAATCAGTTGTTGTCATGAGGGTAGTGTATACGGCGTCATTTCATTCACTGGGGTGCTCTAAAACTTGACAACCTAAGTTTTGGCCGAGACATGCGGATGGTTCGAAATGCGTTTTATGCACGCACTTCTTTCGTTCTTCATCGGAGGTCACTCTGTTCTCCAAGTTGTTCCCTTTTTATTATGTTGCGTTGCTCAAAAGGAAAATGTTGAGAGACATACTATCACTTATGATCTCAATTTAATAAAAATGGATAAATGTGAGGAGTCTTGAAATAATTATTTAAATAAAATTTCATTTGAATTATTTTTTAAAAATTCAGCTTTTGTTTTATAAAATTCATTAAAAAAATTGGTAAGATAAAGAAAAATATTAAATTATCCGATTACTCTATTAAAATTCATTTCTAGCAAATAGTACCGTGGATTTATATATTATACCAGAAAGACAAAACTGTTCTCGGCATGTTTTTAATTTATTATTGATTTTGGTAAAATCTTGGTTTATTTTGGAGATAAGATTTATGTACGAAACACATACTGATTGCACATGAATATTTTTCAATCTTTCATATATATGAACTGTCATTCAAATAAAAAAAATCATCAATGCTCTTAGTTTAACATGTTATTCGAAGTGGTTAATATAGTAATTGCATTGTTGCTGTTGGATATGAGCCGAACGTGTTCGTAATCGGATAATGTCATATAGCGTCATCTCACAAAATTTAAAAGCATCAGTCGGTTAAATTTCTAGTGAAACAATGCTAGTACCGCACAAATTTTCGAGATGGCGCTATATGACGTTCACAGCATGAGAACAGAAAGAAAAAAGCTCTAATAATTATGAAAATTTTTTGTTTAGCTATATATATATATATAACCAATCTTAAGTAAGAAAAAGTTTGAAAACGAAACTAAAATGAAAACGAAACAAAAACAGTTTCGAAATCGCAACTAAAATTTATAATCTATTTAAACTAAAACCAAAAAAGAACTTCATAGTATTTAGAGAGCGCAATTGCAGCTACTTCTAAAACACAGATGAATTGATACAAAAGTATTAGAATCAAATTAATAGGAAAAACAAAAAATCAAATAAAAATTAAACCAAAAAAATTATAAAAAATATAAAAAAAGAATCCGGCCTGAAGACTTTTTCAAGGGTCACCTTCATGCTGGGATTCAAAGAAAGGGATTTTTTCTGTGAGGAAATACAGACATTGTCTAATAATGATTCCTCGTGACCCGAAAATCCCCTGAAATTATGCTCAAGAGATATACCATTTTAACAGAAAGGAAATATAAAAGAACAAATTAGAAGAAATTAACCACAACAAAGTAAAAATACAATAACAAAAATAACAATCATTTTCGGGTCACGAGGAATCATTATTAGACAATGTCTGTATTTCCTCACAGAAAAAATCCCTTTCTTTGAATCCCAGCCTGAGGGTGACCCTTGAAAAAGTCTTCAGGCCGGATTCTTTTTTTATATTTTTTATAATTTTTTTGGTTTAATTTTTATTTGATTTTTTGTTTTTCCTATTAACTTGATTCTAATACTTTTGTATATATATATATATATATATATATATATACTTTTCAAAAATTAACTAATACTGATATTTCCTGAAATTGCATTTTGATAAAATGCCAGAAATTTGAAGGATGTATTACAGAAAATTTAACCTATCCACCCTTGTCACTTTTATAATGCAGGAATATGGCAGCTGGATAAAATGGGAATCCCCTCGTATAAGCATCACATTAAAATTGCATAGCTGCCGAAGAGTGTTTATAGTCCATCAGTTGTGATAATGCTTGTTTAAGAAAGATCCATTAATTTACATTTTTTAAAAAGCGCAGAAGTAAACTCCGCGTTTATGATATCATCTGTCACAATAAAGACATCATCTGTCACAGTATTGGTCATAAAACATCTTTGTGCTGCAATGTTTCGAGTCTCATGCAAGTTCATAGCCCAAACGCATGCTTTATATGCATTATACTTCATGAACCAAAGAACGTCTTACCTGTGAAAAGGAAAAATTTGAAAAAGAAAAACTTCCATTCCTGTGCCACTACTGGCAAGATTTTGGATCCAACATTGCTATGTAATTCCAACTTATCATTGGTGTCCTTAATCGTTTTAGAAATTCTTCAACATTGAAGTTTAAGCACACTGCAAAGAAGGAAAGAGAGAAACAATAGAATCTGATTATCTTAATCTTTCACTTTATTTAGCTTGCTGGACAATTCTCTGTATTTATTTTACATGTATGTCTTGTATATCATTTCCAGCACGATTAATATAAGTTATTAAAAAGATAAAAATAAATAAATTATAAACAGTTTTCAAAACATGTTTTTTGAATGATTTATGAAAAGAACTTTTTAATTAATTATTTTCTTTTCATTATTCCTTAATTCATAGTATATTTTATACTATAGATTTTTGAATTAAGTAATTTCTCAAATTCAATAATTTGTACTTACGAAGTCAACATTTCAAATTTGTGTAATAATAAATAAAAAGGCTTGTCCGTTGACTAGCGCATACTTAGAAAATACTTAAGCAATAGCTGAAATTAAAAAAAATATTTTTAGATATAGTTTTATTAATACACTAATCAAAGAAATGTTATTTTTCATTTTTTTTAAATAATTTAAAAAAAAAATTTAGATCCATTGTTTCACAATTTCATTATCAGAAGACGGAAAATAATACTAAAATAATAAAATGAGGTACATTTTAATAAAAATAAATATTTAATATATATTTAAAATAATAAAATAGAGTAATAATTTATTATACAATAATAATATGCATTGCATAATATTTGAGGTATGTAGGTATTTTGGGAAAATTATCGAAAACAATCAATTACTGACTTCTACTTTCACAAATTGACTCATGACAAGTGAAGTAAAAAGGTTAAAAATAGACTTTATTAAATAAATTTTCTTTATCAATATAATAATGTTTATTGCTTTAGTTACTGCGTCTGTTATAATTTTTGAATTTCATTTTGTTTCTTCAATTATTTTGTTTCTGCTATTTGATATTAATAATTTAAAAATTATCTTATACTTCCATTATTCATTTCATTTAATAATGTTTACTTTATATCGGAAATTATATATTTTGAACTATGTCAGAAACTTTGAAACCAATACACTGCTTTATCTATAATATTTTTCCCTCAAGAATAAGTTTTTTTTTATTTACTTAATTTTTTTGCCAAATAACGAACTTAAAATGGATTATTAAATCAAACTAATAATGATTTCCCAAAGGTTTTTTTTTTCCTTTTTGAAGCAATGTTTAACTCTAAATTACATTTCCAGATCAAAGCTTGAAAGCATTTTAAATATATTTTACTGAAACATAAATGTAGAAAAATATGAAATTAAATTATGATATTTAGACTGTTTACACTAGCAGCTGCTTGTTCGAGTTCGAGTACATTCAACGGTACACTTTTTAATAATTTAAATGCTTAAAACCCATGAGGATATTTTTACATAATGCATTAATATATTAAACTGCATATTATCATAATTGACGAGATTTGCAATTATCTGGGGAAAGATTATTAATTTTCACGTTACAGTTTAATCGACGTATTAAATGTTATAATGAATATTGACATTTGTTTGTTATTGTTGTTTAAAAGTATTCAGTGCCGAAATTTAAAAACAAAATTTAACTTGTTGATTTGAATTTAGAGGTGTTAAATTTTCTTTTCAAGTCGTTCCCTAAAGGAACGAGCGTGTAATCAATCTGTATTAAAAAAAATAGACTTCCTAAATTTAAATATGTTTTAGTTAAAATTTATGTTTTATATTTATCTTTAGGATAATTTGTCATTTCTCTGAATTTTCTGTTTTATTTTTAAATGTCCTTCCATTTATCTGCCAAAATAAGTTTTTAATAATTTCTAATTAACTTTCAGGAAGTACAGTCATTTTTGAAAAGTACTAGTATCAATTTACGTCTCAAGTTTAGTTGTTAGTAATAATTAAATTAAAAAAAACTGGCAATGTCACTTGAGATGCAAAGTTTGTGCTTCCATTTCAACTACATTAAAAAAATAACTTCAGAAGGGCTAAATGAATTGTTTCAAGGAATGAGATATTTTTAGCCAAGACAATGATAAAGCATCAGAGCTGTTTTTGAGCGAAAATGCTACGGAAACATCAAAACATCAAGAAAAAAAATACCATTTAAAGCAACAAAATGAGATGCAAGAATCATTTATTTATTTATTCAATTTGGTGGCACTTGATTTTTGAAGCTTTTTTGTTTTGTGAAATGAAATAACAGATGAAACAATTTGTTTTGATGTGGGATGCCTGGACTTTTATGAATTGCTTTTGTTTCTTCTAGTTCAGAAAGCGGCATGCATATTCCATTTTGAATGTTTTAAAAAAGAAATTTTTAATTAAATTCATGAAACTTCCGTTTGAAACTGAAGAAAAAATAGTATGAAAATGTCTCTTGATAGAAATTAAATTGCATGGGAGAAGTTAAATTTTCTGTAAATTGAATTTCGCAGGTGTCTTGGAAAAGTAGGAATACTACTTTACATTTGAATCAACAAACAATTTAAAGGTTTCTTCGATAAAGAAAAAGTCAAATACTGCTGAAAGTTGTTGTTTTTGAAATTTTGCAGCTTTAATTAATAAAGCTTTGGAATATCTCTTAAATTTCGTAGATGATATGCAAGTCTTACATTTCTGTCTACTTTTTGAAAGATTTCTTTACAAAATCTCTTCTTTTTTTCATAATTCTTGTTGCGTATTATTATTAAAAATTGAAATTTAAAAATTTTTACTTGGGACTGAATATACTAATATTACAGTGGATTCTACTAAATCCATCTATTTGAAATGACTTATTTATGTACATTTTTAAATGACAAAAGATAAGTATAAAATATATAACATATTTACCACAGCTGAGTTACCCCCATTCTGCTTAGGAATACAGGGTTTAATTAAATGAATGTCATCGCAGCAGAAGGAGGGGAGACTTAGATTCAGTCCTGAAGGACAACGCCAACAACAACAAGAGCAACCGTATTAAAAAAATTTCATTATTTAATGTAGGTAACTGATACCCTTAACATTGCTTTACCTATCAGGAAAATAAGAACCACTCCAAGAATCGGTAATTTCTCATTCCCATATTTTTGTTGCTCCCTAGTATGATATGAAACATGCAAATACAATATTCCGTATTTAACAGTTCACACGTCAGAAAGTAACAGAAATCAGCTATTGACATAGATTATACGGTTGCAAACGCTATCTTTGGACTTGGTAAGATACAGTTAAAGGGGAAATCTACTTAAAATTGCTGGATTATCAAATATCGTTGTAGTGAACAAAAACAAGTACAGATACACTTCATTCTGTTCATAATATATATTCAAATATCAGCTCCTCAATTATTACACAAGCAGAACAAATACAGTGTAACATTCATGTATTTGTTCTTAAATAATAACTATTACAAGATGTCAATTCCAGCGAGTTCAAGGATTCAAGGGAATATAATGCATAAGAATATGTACTTGATCGAAAAAAATACAGTTAAGTAGAATTTCATGATCTAGTAGACAATCTGATGATCTAGTAACCTGGAGAAACCTTGTTCCTTATATTCCATTTCAAAAGCCATGAAACATTTCGAATCCTAGGACTTGTGTGATTCAACGTATTGAAACCAAGATGGTGCGTTTAGTCTTCCAATGATAGGTATATATTCATAGAAACATATTCATTAAGATACATCATGGGGAAATAATCACTTAAGTTTTTCTTAACTAATAGGGTGGATGTTTTCCCACATATGGTATAAATACTCTAATGTAACGTTGTAAGACAAATGCTATATAATCATCACTAGATAAGAAAATTCATTGAAAGCGTCGTGATTCTCCAAGTTTCTAACAAAAAATGCATTTAAATTATTTAATTTTCAATGATTTTGATACGATTAGACCATCGCTTGCCAATGGTTTGATTTGAAATAACAATCCTTTTCAAGATTAAAGATGAAACAAGATCAAGAAAAGGCCTGCTTTAAGAAAGTATCTGACAATTTCTTATAATTTATCTCTGATAAAGAAATAAGAAATTTCGGGATCATTATCTAGAATTTATCCAATTTAAGACATAACTATCTGCATATAATCATTAGTATTATCTTAAAAAATAAATACATAGATTAACATCCTTTATCTTGGAATTTGTGATAATCTACTTTTAAGCTTTCTTGATTGATCGACCTTGAAAGTGGACACCGAGGAAAATATCGGTGGAATTATTATTATTATTATTTGGTTTTGATATAATTTTTTGAGATTGTATAATTATCATATCTGACATCTGAAACCTATCAAATATAAATTATATACTCTAAACGGTATATAATTTATATTTGACAGTTGAAATTTATTATTTTATTTATCAGCGGTAGAAATAAAAAGATTGTAAAATAAGTTTTCGTCGTGATTAAGTAGTATAATCATCATAATTAAAAGAAATAAATTCATAAACAATTCGTAAGAATTGTCTTCATCTTCAAATTTCAAAAGCGTATTAAAATGGAGGGGTTTTTTTTCCAACTTTAATTTCACAGTAATTAGAGTTATTGGATTTGTGGCATTTTGCTAAATGATAATTAAATGAGCATTTATTAACGTCATCAGAATCAAAATATTTTTTAAGAAAAAAAGCAAAGAAGGAATTGGACATTATTTTCATTTATTAGAAAACTTGCAGATCTAACATAGGAATAATTATAAGACATTGCCATATTCATCAAACTTTCATCGATATCATGTTTTAATTTTAATAAATAAGCATTTGTTTTTTTATTTAATTTTCTGAGACCAGTTTAATAAAAGTATTTTTCTTTAATTTTGCGCAAAGGTAAGCGATAAGTTTTGAAGAAACAAAC
Organism: Argiope bruennichi; assembly: GCF_947563725.1. Classification (NCBI taxonomy): domain Eukaryota; kingdom Metazoa; phylum Arthropoda; class Arachnida; order Araneae; family Araneidae; genus Argiope; species Argiope bruennichi. Next base: position 116,952,431 of record NC_079156.1, read on the forward strand.
AACACTTGATAGGGTTTTATTTTTGTTCATTTTATTTTGCTAGTAACTAATTTTGATTAAATTTGTTGGTAAGTAGGAAGACATTTTTAGATATTTAGAAAAACTTTAATGCGAAAATGTTATCTGAAATATCATTTCTAAAGTGTAAATGATATTTCCAATAAAAGTTCTGCATCTTTTTAAAAGGAAGTAGTACTCAAAATATCTCATGACTTATCTGAAAAATGTTCAAGAAATGCTTTTTTTTTTCTTTCTTCATTTTTTTGAGAAAAAACATTAAATCCTTCTATGCTCTCAGAGTGTATTTATAGCAATATTTTTCCAGTTAATTTAGCATCGTTATTGGAGAAATAATTTGAGTTATAAATATATAAAGGCGTCAGGACTTACGATATATATGTTACATGTTATGTGATTCATCGATATCTAGCATCTAGCAAATGAGCGTTTGTGGGCTGAATTTGGTAAAACATCGTAAATATTACGAGCAATATTTTTCTGGAATTTAATGGCATTTACTACTAAAGCCTGAATGGAAAAAAATCTGACGATTTTTCGGATTACAAATTTTATCTAATTATTTAATGGAAAATATGACAAATGCTAATAAATACTTTTCCATAAATACGTTTTTCCTGTAAACTTAGTATTCATGTTTACATTTTTGAACTGCTTCTTTTTAATAAATGGTTTCAATTTGTAGTTTAAATAAATCAATCCATGATATTTTAAATAAATGGTATCAAATACTAAATTCTTTTCTTCGAATTTTCAGATTATAATTTTGCTTAATATTTTAAATATTAAAATAATATGTAAAATTATATTTATAATATAACTACATGAACCTTAATGCAAATTCAGATACTTTTGCTGATGTAAATTCTGATATTTTTTATAATGCAAATTCCGATGCTTTTGATAATGCAAATTCAGATACTTTTGAGTTTTCACGAAAGTGAATGAGCAGAATTGTATTAAGTAAAACGCTGGATACGCAAAAATACATTATAAAGAGGAAATGAATTTAAAATTCATAAGATAGTGCTTTTTGAAAAACAGAGTTATATTAATAATAAATAAAATATATTCAGTCATTTTAAATATTTCTTTATGCAACTCTTTACACTCCTATGTCTAGTGTAACTGCCAATGTGCAGGATGCATCTTTTAAACATTCTTTGTGGATAATGTTTATTATAAAAGCTGTATAATAGCAGAAACTTTCAGCTTACGTTTTAAGAATTCTAACAAATCTTCACCTATTTTTCAGATTTCTATTCAATAAAAACAATCCTTATATTCACAAATATATAATAATGCATGTCATTAATTTTCGGAGTTTAAAGGGTTAAGGCAATGTAAAAAAATCCTCTCGCCAAGTTACAAGGCATAGATAGATTCTTTTATACCTAAATTACTATCCCGAGAACAAAAATTATAGATGTTAGAAACAGACAACATTAGGAATAGAAAATGATATTTTAGTTCCTAACTTCTAACATGGTACAGTTATCGAAAAACATTAAATACAAGAGGCACTAGTTTGGTTAACTGGATTTATTTTCTTGTCTTCAACATAAAAAAAAATTATAGAGAAATGAAAATTGAAATCCCTATGGTGGTAACATCATAAGCCAGATAACATCTTCCGGAGAGGAGTGGACACTTTTGTCTAGTGGCTTTATTACTCGGCTATGAGCCCTAACGTTGCGAGTTCAAACCTCAAACTAGCTCATTGGTGACCCGCACGTGATCTGAACACGCAACCTTCTGATTGTGGTGGTAACTTCATAAGCGAGATAACAACCTCCATAAGAGAGTGTACACTTTTGTCTAGTGGCTTTGTTACTCGCCTATGAGCCCTAACGTAGCATGTTCGAACTTCAATTTGCACATTGATGACCCTGGTTCTGAACAAACGCATCCTTCGTGCAACTGTCGTGGCGCCCTCTACCGGCAGCAACCACTCACACATGCTCACCGTCGTCCGCCATAACGCTTGGTACGATAATCACGTTCGTTGCTTGCCATACCTGGCGCGATGAAACTCCACCGACTCACTGGTGGGGGAGTATTGTTGTGGTAACTTTATAAGCCAGATAACAACCTACGGAAAAGAGTGTACACTTTTGTCTATTGCTTTTTTACTCGGTTATGAGCCCTAGCGTAGAGGGTTCGAACTTCAACTTGCACACCTCCACCAATTCCACCACCTTTGATTTAGATAAGCCATTTACGAACTCGTCCCAGATTTTTGCATTAGTAACAACATATTCCAAGCCAGTTAAAATCCAAGAGAAATTATTCTAGTAATCCTGTTCGTAAGATAACATGGGCAAAGCTTTACACACACACACACTTTTGAACGGTGGGTGGTTTTGAGTTCTAGGGACCATGATCGGTGAAAACTGAAGAAACTTTTCAGAAGTCTTGCCATGAGAACCATTGCAATATGTGATCTTCCTATAGGAATCTACCTAAAATGTCAAGCCATACCTTTAATGCAATAGAAAAAAGAGATGTGAATGTTAGTTCGAAAATATATTTGTTCTTCTCGTATGCTTTCAACTGTCTCCCCAAAGTAACAGAAAGGAAATAAACCCAAGATTTAATTGAAATGGCGAGTAAATCTTTGTTTTTATCTTTCACAAATTCGCGGAAACTACGTGAAACTTTAAGTAGAAGAGTTTTAAAGTTGGATGGCACTTCACTCTGTCACGGAATAAAGTTTTCTTGTTGGGGATGTTGTAAGGATTTGTACAAGTGTCTTAAAACTTCCGAGAATAGCCCCAGGAATTCTTCTAGCAGTCAATGTATCTGCTGCATCGTCGAACGGTAAAACTTTATTAGAGTACATTTACTTTCTAACTTGATATTGTTTTGTTTATTTTTTGACTTGACTGAATGTGAAAGGATATTTTTAAAGTGTTATCTCTGGAATTTTTTTAAACAAAGATAGAACTTCCGGAAATACATTTCACTTAGTTACTAGTTTACTTTTGTTGAAACAATGTCAGTTTGAAAATATATTAAATCTTGGTTTTATAAATTTCCTTTAAGCCCAAAATGTCTTTCTTTTAAACTCATTAAAAACATTATAAATCATATTTTAAAACATAAGGAAACTATTTTAAAATCGTGTTTTATTAAATTTACTGGATAAATTTGCTGTCAGGACTTTTTTTGTAACCAACAAATAATTTAAAACAAATTAACTTACAACATGAAACTTTTTATTACAATATTATATCATAGACAAATATTCTTCATTTATTTTTCTAGTTTTTAATCAGGAGTTAGGTCACAGGGTGTTTCAAAAATGCATTCATTTTTTCCAATAAAGCATTGGGTAGAAAACACAAAGATGACGTTATGGAAATGTAATTGATAATTAATCCTATTACATAGAAAACTAAATTCTGATCAGTTCAGTTCTTCATTTATTGGGAAATCTAAATGATACTTTTTATAAAACTTTGTCTTTAATATGGACAATTCATTATTTTAGTCCTATAATCATCGGTATCATACATTAAAGATTTTTAAATTTGAAAATTCCGATGGGTTTTCTTAAATTGAATATTCTATATTGGAAATGGATTCTTTCAAGAGACAAATAATCTCATATTTCTCCTTGCAGAATTTAATATCTCGTTTTTTTCCTTTAGTTTCTCCACTGCGTAGTATAGAGAAAGTATAGTAATCGTCAAAAAATTCGGACTCGAGATTTTGACGAATCCTGAGTTCGAAAAACACAGTTTTGGAAAATGCATGTCCGTCTGTCTGTCTCTCTGTATGTGATAAAAATAACTCAACAATTCTTTGAGCTAGATGGTTGAAATTTGTTATACTCTGTTTACACCAAATTTGCAAGATGCTATCAAATTTTGAGTAAAATCCGCTAATATACAATTTGTCTGTCTGATGATCGAACATAATTTAATACATTTATAATGAGCTAGAAAAATAAAATTCGATACACAGAATTAACATCTATTATCTAGACACGTCAAATTTTAAACCAAGCCCAACAAGCAATTGACCGCCTGTTGGTCAGTTTTTTTTTAGAAACATTTAAACGCGATAACTCAAAGACTCAACGACTTAAATATTTGAAATTTGGAATGTGATTTTGTGACCACAAGTGTAGTTTTCTGTGATATTTTTGTTTCAGTCGGTTGGGAAAACGTGTCTACAAAACAAATTTGATTTTCGGATACTATTAACTAAACCAAGGATTAATAGCCAAATAACTCGCCAAAGATAATACGATAGATTCAGTAAAAATGCTGATTTCACACCAAAAGTTAATATTTCTTACGTATTTAACGCCAATACTATACAAGGTGTTCAATGCTATACAAAGAAAACAATCCCGCTGTTTTCCCTGGGTAAAATGCATTTAACTAAAAAAATCGATTCATTGATTTGATTTTTATATTTTAACATCAAATTAAACTTTATTATTTCTATTCTATTTTTAATTATCGAAATCTCCAATCCAATAGTTATCTTCTTGAAATTACTGTATTATCTTGAAAACACAAATCACATTTATGATATACAAACTGTTGAATTACTCTTTCTTTCATTCTTACTCATTGAGACAGACAATAATAGTACATATATGAATACACATTAAATATGTTATCGAGAATTCTTCATCTGTCTTTAATTGCTCTGCGAGGTGTAAAAAAAAATAATTTTTGAAAAAATAAAGTTTTGGTAGTATTAAAAATATTATTCTTTCTGGCTTTGAACTGGGGAGTTTCGATTATAACCGATAAAGTAGGAGTGTTACCTCAAATGCCGAAATTAATATCTTTCTTTGGAAATTCAGTTATTTCAAGATTGAAGCATGCTTATATAAACTGGATTTGGAAAGAACTTTAAGTTATCCGAGTGTATTTCTTAAAGAAAGTATTTCATATCAATTCCACTGTTTGAAATTGAAATAATATCATTTTTTCAGACTGAATTTATTGCAATGGAAAGGGATTAGGAAAATAGCTACAAAACTAATATTTAGTCTTTCATCATGAAATGAAGGCCTGAAAGGCCTTCAGAAACTCTAAAGTCAAATTATATTTCTTTCGCAAATAAAGGAACAATTTTTCTAAGCTAGCAGCTTCGTCGACTACCTTGCTTGAAAATGCATGCATTCTGAACATGCACCCACTGTGAAATCGGCAGTGATTTTAATATTCTTTCTTATTTTTTAAAGAAAAATATAAAACAATACTTATTGAACAATCAGAAGCCTATTTGGCGGGACTCCAAAATTTAAAGAGGAGCATTTATTTTATTTTTATTCTTGGTAGCAAGCGATTAAATAACTTTAATTATTTTGCTAGATGACTTGGTTCATTTATAACTTTTTAAAATTGATTTTATACTTTTCGATTTTATTGTGTTTATGTGATGTCAATGTCAGGAGCTGATCATTGCAATTTTTCTAAATTTTATTTAGTAAATACTTTGATAGTTGATAAAAAATAGTGTTTTATTAAGGTTTGGAAAAGTAAAGAATATTTTCTGAAGACCGAGAAAAATATGGGAATTGAAGAACAACCAGAGTAGAGATATTAGTGGTTAACTTTAGAGTGACAACCAGAGTGGAAACATTAGGGACAACCAGAGTAAAGACATTAGTGGCTGATTTTAGAGTAACAACCAGAGTGGAAACATTAGAGACAACCAGAGTAAAAACATAAGTGGCTGATTTTAGAGTGACAACCAGAGGGGAAACATTAGAGACAACCAGAATAGATACATTAGTGGTTGATATTAGAGTGACAACCAGAGTGGAAACAGAGACAAACAGAATAGAGACATTAGTGGCTGATATTAGAGTGACAACCAGAGTGGAAACAGAGACAAACAGAATAGAGACATTAGTGGCTGATATTAGAGTGACAACCAGAGTGGAAACAGAGACAAACAGAATAGAGACATTAGTGGCTGAGTTTTAAATTTTATAGTTGCATATCTGTTTTTTTTCTCGTCTGTTAGTCGTTCATTTAAGTTACTTTATTTTTCTTTCTGAGTACCATTCTGGGTTTTTATCACGCTTTGTAATTTTGTAAATGTTTATAATTAGCTTTTTATTTCGTTGGATGAGTTAAGCCAGCTTTGCAAAATAAATTAGAAACGTGTTTGACTGACCCACATATACAGGAAAAACATATGTTGTGATGAGATGACTCTCTTGTGCAAAAACAGCTGTAGAAAATATATTATGTGGGTCCAATATTGTTTGTGCAATTTTAAAATCTTGTATTTCACAGTTTTTAGTTAATTAGCTAACTATGTGTTACGCCGGTGTCCTGACATAGGGGTGGCGCGTCTTCCTAGTGATCTGGGAGTCCTGGGTTCGAGTTCCGGAGTGGGCATGGTTTTTATTCCATTGTTCCATCTGTGAGATGTGTGAATGTGCCTTCGTGTAAAACGGGGTTGTGTAAGCGAATAAGTGATGCGTGAATAGCTAAGCCGTAATCTAGGCCCTAGTTGGTGCTACTATAAAAACAAGAGACGCTCCCCCACAGGCTTAAATCGCTGTCTTCGTAACAGCGGGCTTATCTATGGCAAGTTCCTTAAGAACCAACTACAACAATGTGTTACAATAGCAAACTCTTTACAATAATTGAAAATGCAATTAAAACAAGGATAAACGGAGATAAAATGATGAGTTGCACGTCAAGAAAATATAGCATCAATTCAAATTAAACAACTAAAATAGCTATCATATATAAGTTACTTCATTTTTGATAGCGCATGAGTAAAGGTATTTAGATTCAAAAAGAGAAAGATGTGCGGTCAGATACACGAATATTGGAAGAAATAATTTCCGATACCATAATTACAAATTTTCGAATTATGAACAGATTCTAATGAGAGCGGCAACATTCACTACAATTCTTATGAATATTCACTACAACTGTCCTTCAGTTGGAAAAGAATAATTCATTCATTTTCAAATGAATTCGAACCGTATGCAGTCAGATACGCTTTGCAAAGTTGCTCTTTGATCTTTCCCATAACTTATCTAGCAAATAATCCTGCATTTGATTAAATGCTTAAAGGCTTATTTAAAGGCAAATGAGCCATAATTACAAGGCTTATTTGCTTTTCCTTCTGTATAATTAATATACTGCGAATTAAATAGTCGCATGTTTTTAATTTTAATTAAAGTGTGTATTAAAGTATTCAAAACTTGTAATATAGATGTTTACAAAGGAGTACATCATTAATATTTCAAAATTAGCATTTATATTGGATTATTAAACTATATCTTATCATTTTTTTAAAGAGAAATATTCAAAAATGTTAATTATCATTTTCTACACAGCTATAAATTTATTCGGAGCATTTCTAGAAAGATATTTTCTTTTTGAAAACTATAATGATGCGCTTTGGATTTTAAATAGTTCTGGGATATGTCACTTATAAATAATAAGTGCTCATTATCACATTTCATTTTGAGATCTGAGGCAGTTATGGAAGACTCTTAACTATAAGGACATTAAAGCTGTGTCAGATGTAAAGCTTCTGGTCTCCATAAAACATGTCATTTGCTTAAAGTGTGTGTGTTTGATCAAGGTTCTGTATAATAAAGAACTTTTTGTTGGAACGCCATGTCCGGAAAATTTCCTGAAGGATCAGTTTCTACTTTTCATGAATATTGATGAAGTTCTCGAGTATCCATCGCGTTCTTTCTGGACAAAATTGGGTTTTTGAAACTATAATGTGGATAAAGTAATTTTCTTTGATCATCATTTTGACAGAAAATATCTGCTACTTCAATGTCATTGAAAACTAACGACAAATTCTTCCACTAAAGTTTTATTTCTATATATGGAAAGATTTTCGTAATCCTTTGTTTGATATGCTAAACATGTTTGGTTGCTTTAGTAATTAATAAGTCTTACTAAGTATACGATTAAGGGACATCATTTTTTTAAAATTAAATTTAGTTTAGTCCCAAATAAAATAAAATATCATTGAAATGTGGTAAATTTTACACACATTTAAAAACTTATTTAATCGTTTGTTTGAGATGCTAAACATGTTTGGTAATTTTAGTAATTAATAAGTCTTACTAAGTATACGATTAAGGTATATCATTTTCTTAAAAGTATATTTAGTATAGTCCCAAAAAATAAAATATCATTGAAAGGTGGTAAATTTTACACACAGTAAAAATCTTATTTAGATTCGTCGGTAGTTTTCAAAATATTTATAAATCATTTTAGCTGAAGAGGATAGAATAATTCCTGTGTCCTAACAGATAGAATTCTGTAAAAATTAATTCAATTGATAAATCTAGATTTAATTTGTTTTGCGGTCGATAGGAACAATAATGTAAACAGCTACTTTATATTGAGCAATATTCCAGTGTATTTTCTTTTCTGGAAAAGAATTGAAACTCTATAATATTTCAAACATACCATTTGACAGATGCTTTAATTTGATAAATAAGATAATCAATTGATTTTGATTTGACTTTTCGGTTGCAAATTAGTTGATTCATTAGGCAATCGAAAAATATAAGCTGAAAATTGCAATTTCTATAGAAATGTAATTGCGTTTGGTCAGTAATATGGTAATGGATTTTTTTCATATTTAAAATAATAATTTATGAAAATAAAAAAAAACAGATTTGGTTCTATCTTAAACCGTGTGCGTATATAATACTTTCTTTAACAAATTATAATTCTATAATACCTGTTTTTTAATTTGCTTTCAGCAGATGATAACTGTATAAATTTTTAAAAATCCATGTAGGGTTGGAATTTAAATGGCTCTGAATAATTATTTGGAAATTTATAAATCCTTAATTTTAAAATTAAAAGAATTTTCTAAAGTACGAAATAATCACATCCTACAAAAAATTTGCCAATAAATAAAATTGCATTATTTTTTTAAATAATATCTGCAAAGTTTTAAGACTTATTTTAAAATATTGTATCAGTTATATTTTATAATTTTAATAGTAAGTAAACAATAGTTTTATTGCTTTACCCTTTGAAAGTATTGTTTCATATGCATTTTACTGAGTAATATTTATAAAACTTATAAAATGACTAATAGAATATCCGACGTTATCCTACCTTTGTAGGAATGATTTATATAATATAAAAAAAAATATTGTATATATTTATATAATTTTATAGTTGGATAACTTCTGCATTTCTAACGAAAAATTCAACTATTAATATTAAAATTTTCTTGTGTTTAATCTAATAGTGCTATCAAAAGACACGTGGCCTTGCTTTTGCCGTAAACAAAATCAAATCATAGGTATTATAAACTAAAAATAGATGAGAAATCATAGCGAATAATTGAAAATATAAGATAAATACAAAAAATGAAAGATGAAAAAAAAGTTGAAAATTTTTATCCTATATATTCTCGAATTTAAATTATATAAAACATTTTTTTTAAGATTCTTGAATACGTATTTAATAAATCAGCGACCCCCCCCCATCCCTTTGTAACTGCACAGCAAATCTTGGCTGCCCTTCCCAAATCATAGAAGTAAAATTTCTTCTAATATAAGAAATTATTCGTCGATAGATTAAGATAATCTCTGAACTTATCAAGAAAGCAATTGCTTTGAAAGAAAATTTTATTTGATTATTCTTACTTTAAAACGGAAAATTAATGGAGAAATAATCAAATAAAAAAAACTTTAAACTGAAAAAAATTCAATTTTGAAAAATTCAGGGTTGTTCTAATTAGCGCCTCTTAATGAACAAAAGGCCATGGCCATTGAAGTGTTCGCTTTCGAATGAAAAACGCAAAGCTATTTATATTTCCAAATAATTTTAAATTTTATATAAAAATTTAACAGTAAGTAATTTAAGGAAAACTTCAAGAGACATTTTCAATTTAACAATTAATTCATTTTTATAATTATTTCAATTAATTTCAACATAAAAAAGATACAAAAACATCCTAAAAATCGAATACAGTCTAAAGGGTGTCCCAAAATTAACGCAAGATTTGAATTTGTGACATTCGTGCTGTAAAGTGTTTGCAAACCCTATTAAAAAATCATTTGACAGCTGATAGTTTAGGGTAAGAAAAAAGGGTGTGTTATAAGATGGAACCACGTGTTTTCATTGTTAAATAATATTTTAAAATTAATGAAAATCAGTTCGAAAATTTTAGAAGTGGTCTTGTAGATCATGGGATTTAACACCATTCGATTACTTTTTCTGGGATTATTTGAAGTCAGAGGTGTGCCAACGCGCTCTCGAGAAAGTGCGCATTGTAAGAGGAAATTCAACGCTGCATCAGCGGAATTCAGTCACATTTATGCAAAATGATCATGGAAAATGTAAACAAAGGAGTGTCTATATGTAAGCAAAGCTGTGAAAGCCATTTTCCCTATTACACACTTAACCCTATTCTGTGTACTTCACGATTCAATAAAAATATAACAATCTTAAGAAATAAAAACTTTTTTTTTTTTATTTAATTTCAATCTTGGGTTAACAAAATGCTTTATCACGTAATGCTCCATTTTTACTAACACTAAATTATCAACTGTCAAACAGATATTTTTAATAGGGTTTCTAATACTTCATTGCACGAATAGTGGCAAATTCAAATCTTGCATTAATTTTGGGACAACCTTTATAAACTATCATAACTATGGAATCGAGCTGACTATTAAAGTTTTTAATTCAGCTTATTTTAAAACGCAGTTAGCGTTTTATGTTTTGGAGTGGGACAAATTTAGAAGAATGAAAAAGACTGATACATTTTGAAAATAATGTGTTAGTTAAGAAGTAGTTAATTAATAAAATATTTTCAAAAAACTTTTAATCAAAGCTCAATCTATTTATGTAAAGTTTTAAAAGAATACTCCAAGTAAAAGAAAATCCTTTAATCTTCCAAAATGGAATTTATACAATCATGGCATGTAGAAAAATTGCAAAAATCAATCGTTTGTTCCCTGATATAATCAGCTACTTCAACATCAGAAGGATTGGAAATTTTTCTCTTTAAAATAAGCGATGACTATTTTAACTAAACTGAAAAAAAAATCTTTCATTTAATAAACATTTTAATCTGATAAAGTTAATGAGGATGAAGGAAAGGAATGATATTTAATAATGACTTAAGTCAATTGTTTTTCGTTTTAAAGTAGAAAATGTTCTGATGAAAGGATGAAGCAAACGATTTATTGAACATCTATCTGCATTGACAAACTTTCTGGTGTTCCTTGAAAATGTTATTTAACTCGGTATTTTTTTCCCCATCCAACTATTTCGATGAATCTATTGATTATGAGAGAAATCGATTTCATTTAAATATCTTGAGTATATTTTAGTGCTCCTGATTCTCTCCTGAAGTATTTTTAAATTTAAGAATGTGATAGACATTAAAACCCTGTTATTATAAGAGTGTTATAATTATCCCACTTATTGTGTAAGTAAATTTTAATTATTAAATTAGATCACATGAGCTTAATAATGTCCTTAACAACGCAACTGTTTCGGTAGTTTGTCTTAGTTTGATGTTCCTGATTTTCTCAACAAAGGTATTCTTCAGTCTAAGAATGTGATAGATATTAAAATACTGTTATTATAATAATCTTATAATCAACGCTATCATTGTATAAATGGATCCTAATAATGAAATTAGGTCCCATGAACTTCATAATGTCATTAAAAGCAAAATTACTTTCGGTAATATATCTTCAAACGCACATTGCATTTTGCCATAAGGAAATTTCGCTCTCTGAATTCTCAGGTAAACTGAGCATATAATAAAAATAATTTTTATTATTTAACATTTTGCAATTGAAGACATTTTTGCATATAATTGTTAGATGAAACAAAGAAAAGGTTTAAATTTCGCAAAAAATAAAATATGAATAGAAATTATGATTTACCCTTTAAAAGATAATTTCTTTCAATGTTTTTGTGTTTCAATTTTTAAAAAAATCAGAGAAAAAAAAACAGAACTAAATTAATCCATCATGGAACGAGCAAGATATAATCTTTGCCACCGACTATGACCAATTCCCTTCTTACTTTAAGCGATTCCATATTAAAGTATCGAATCACTGGGACCGCGAACAAGTGGGCGATTTACTTCATAATGCCACCAGCTGCCCTTGCATCACATTTTTTTCAGTTTAAGAAACCCATGCACCATCTCGAATGAATCTCGTGGATCAGCGTTATTGGAAAAAAAAAATGTTCATAATCAAAATTAGAAATCATGTGCGATTTCTGCAAAATAACGAAGATTTGATTCACAAGACAAAAGCTCATAATAATTTTTGTCTCCTTCTTCCATCAAGATCTTCTCCAAGTAATATTGACTTCATAAAAATTCTTGAACTCATACATTCTTTTTCTTCCTTATTGTATTGTGTACAGTTGCTGTGTTGTTATTAAGTGTACTATATGAAGACTAAACACTTTTTTTTAAATAAATCTTTTCGCGTATATACATTCAACTGACAGGGAATACTAGAGATACAAAGTTAGGGGGTATTCGAAAAGAAAAGTTTAAAAATGAGATTGAAATCAGGTTTGCTCAGTAACATTTTCGGGAATTTTCGCGAGAAAATAACAGAAACTCGCTTAAATTTTGATTAATTAATATTTAAATTTCAAAAAAAAAAAAAACCCAAAGTGCTCACCTTTATTCTTCAAAGCATATCTGTATCAAGTTGGTATATCTACTTCAAACGTTCTACCCTATGATTTGCGTATGCAAATATCTTATTCTTTATCATTGGCGGGATTTAAAGTGTCTTCTGTAATATAAAGAGATTTGCAAATATTGACAATATAATTTTTCCTTATATTCTTTTATGGTATTTTATTTAATAAAAGAGCAATGACAAAATTTTGCATTGATTTTTAAAAAAAACCCTCCTTTTGATTTTATTGTATTAAGAAATCTATTTAAACTGCCCAAGAAACCTTTCCTCTACAATAGCTAGGATTTTATACTGGACATTTCAAAGGCATGAAGATCTCACGAACCAATATAAAATCCTATCCCATCTGCAAGTACTGTCCCCATTTGCAACTAACTCCAGATCATGTTTTTAACTGCCAGGCCATTATCGGTTCCCTCTTTCAACTTGGAGCACCCCCGATCGAAATCCGCCATAGCCATCGGGCTCCAGAACTTGTCACCAAGGCTTTTGAAGGACTCTAATCTTTTGCACTAGCATTGTATGCATGGACACGACAACAACAAGAAGAAATCTATTTTGTAATCATGTGTATCTATGAACTTGACTAACACCAGAACAGAATAAATGAATGAAATTTCGTTCACTGTATTCATACCAAAATTGTGCAATTTTGGCGAATCTTGATATAAATCAAACACATAATGGCTAAGCATGCATGTGTAAGGTATATTTATTCCTAAATGTTTGGGCCAATTTTAACCAGTAGATTTCATCAAGAGAAAAAAATATTTTAAAGTGTAATAGTCAATTAAGCATTCAATTAATTATTGAAATTTTCGCCTTTCTTTCTGTGGTAACTTCTACGCATTTTTTTTTTTTTTGTAAGAGATATTTTAAAAATTCTCTTCCGTAATAAAATGTCTTAAAATTCAAGTGCTTGCTTTTTTAAGTGATACCAAATTCCACTTGGTGTCATCTGTCTACATCATTTATTAATTTTTTAAATGAAACACGTATAATTTTCATATGTAACTGTAAGACTATAATATATTCTACCACTATTTTTAGATAATTCTCTTTAATATTTTTTGGAATATTTTGACGATTTAATATAGTTATTTAAAGATGCTAAAACGCTGAAATAAAGCGCTGATGCATTTTAGTCTCAAAACTGTTAAGAAGTGGTCAATGAATTAGCTTAGTAAAATAAAAAAAAATGTTCACATTATAATGATTTATACAAAAGTAATTTTCATTATAAAAGTATTAAATTATATTTTATTCATGTATTTTATTTTAATATAAAATAAAACAGATGAAAATGTTTAGATTCCGATCATCTCTAGTTATATGGCTATTAACTAGGTTATATTACCGTATTCGCGAAAAGTTTGTCCATTTATGTATATACAAATGAAAATTCCGAAAAACAATTATTTAGCATGCATTTTCTTTGCTGGAGTGTTTGCTTCAAATTCAGAGCAGAAGCTATTAAAAGGTTGACTGTCAGTCGACCTATCTATCTGTGAAAATGCGAAAATGATAATCATTCAATAGGAATGAAAAATTGCTTTACATTTATATTCAATTGGAATTAAGATTTTTTTTCATATTTTGTGTATCGCTACAAAGAATTTTCCTTATTTTGTTATTTAAAAGTCAGAAAAATTATGATATGTTTAATCAATAATCATTTTATAGTAACGGAGTAACATATTTTTAGACTAGAAATTATAACTGTAAAAAATAGTTTTTTTTTTTTTTTTTAATTTCAAACATGTATTTTTATATGTTGATAAAGTGAAGGGAGAATTAAGTATATTTAATAAACAAAAATTCAATCTGCAAGTAATTCTTATTTTTAAAAGAAATCAGGCCCACATACTAGAATTTAAAGCAATTTAAACTGTTAATAATTTGATTAAATGAGTATTTAATTGCACAGATTTAAAACTATTCTCCCCGAATAACGTTCAAAAATAAAGTTTGCCTTTCATAGTTTGCTTTCCTCATTTTTTGAGTAATTAGACTGTCTATAATACTTCATTTTCCTTAAGAAAATGTTATTTGCATCGAATGAATGCACAAAGAATTATTTTAAAATCTTAATTAAAATGGTGCTTGGCTAATGATTAACCATTTTTTAAGTGTAATTTTTTTCGGAAACTTTCTCATATCTCTTTAACCTTTAAATGGGGACCTGCGGTCTGCTAGCGAGACCGCTAGCGATGGAGTTTCTGTCACCCCTATTCTATTTTTAGCTTAATTCAATAGTTTGACCCTGTAGCTTCCATTTTTGTGACCTTAAATACACGTGCACTTTTTAAACCGATTTCAGCAGATACTTTTTTTAAATAATTCAGTTATTTCTTCTAGCGCTGTCTCTAAGACCGCATCTCCCTGTTAGTGTCCCAGTGATAAACAAGGCTTAGCAGATGGAGCTAAAACATGGGCCCCGAAATATCATCCAATTTACCGATCCTATTATGAAGCAGTGTTCCAAACACTTTTAAATGAAGCAGAAAGGGATTTTAGTGATAAGGAAAATTGTACAGAAGAATTTTTCGATGAAAGTTCGCATTCAACTGATTTTGATATGTATGTTCAAACATAACTAATTTTTCTAGTAATAATGTATTTTGAAAAAATTATAAAATATATTAATATACCAAGAGATATATATACATAATTTATAGGTTGGTTTTTATACTAGTTTTTAACCTATATTTTTAAAATGCCCTAGAAAACCGTGCTATGAAAGTCACACAAGCCGATAACAAAAGAACCAATTTTACCTATTGTCATTTTTTTTTCATATAATTGTTGAACTTTACATTATATTGCCTTCTATATACCTTCATATACTGTAAAATAAATATGATTTAAAAAGTAGAAAGTTATATGCTTTTTCACGAATATTATTTATTTTAACATATAATTTAAGAAGAAAATGTATGTTCTAACGCATCTACTTTTTTCAATGATAATAAATTTTGAAATATTTCTAAAACATATCGATATATCAAGAAAAATATCTGCAAAACATATTGACAGTTTTTCATATTAATACATTCATTAAAAAATTTAATGTGAGTCTAAATGCAATGCGGTCTCGTAGACCGCACCTTCCCAGTTAAGTCTTAAAATTTCACCCCCCAAAGGGTTAATAAATGCGTTATTTCTCCACCTCCCCTCCCTCCAGTATAAAGTTCAGAATCCTGGATCAGGCCGTGGCTGCTTTTCATAGGATTAGCTAACACAATTTCCAACAGATCTTGGTGTGAATTTAGTATTTTTACTGAATTTATCAAGTGATCCATGGCGATTAATCTTTGCCATTTATCAATATGTACGCCAAAATCGAATAAAAAAAAACGATTTATTTCCAACCGATTGAGGCCAAAATCTCCTTAAGAAATAAAAGCAATGGTTAGCTCATGACTAACCATTGCTTCCATAACTTCGTTTTGCATTTTTTTCTTGGGTAAAAACTTAGTCTCCATATTTTTTTCATTTACAATTTTGCTCATTTGATTTCTAAAATTAAATTTTCGACCCCTAAACTCTTAAAAAAAAGAGCATTTAATATTTAATTTACAGATGAAAGCTTTTGCTCTATTTTTAATGATTTAAAATATATTTTATATTAAGAGTAATGCTTTTGTTAAATATCAAATGCAATCACTTTTAATTAACTATTTTTACATAATAGAACACAAATACTAATCAAAACGATTTGTAATAAATCATTCTTCCACAACAATGCTTTTGAATTACATTGTGAATGATGTAGATATCTCGTGACACTTAATTGCTTTTGTCACATTTATCCATTTATTCATCATCGAGTTAACACTTGAACGAAAACGTGCTTTGATCCAATTATAGAAATGATAAATGCGCTGTTAACAAACCTTTCTCTGCAACAAGACTTCTTAGTTATGTGTCTTTGTTTCTAGTCATCGTGAAGAAGCAAAAATCAAAGGATTAATGGCACAAAGAAATGTTTGGAAGCGAATACATTGTGTCGATAAGAAATTTCAGCTGTCGATTTTCTCGACTCCTGACAATGTGAGTAGTAAATGTATTTCCTGAGTTAATGAGACGTCTAATGAAATAAAAATTAATGAAAGCATCTTAGAAAGTCTCCGTTATTTTCCGATAAGTGTAATGATGATAATTAGTGATTATTATTTAAGTTCTCTATATGATTCTTTTTTCAAATGCATAGAAAATTCCTTCCATTTCGTGTTCTGTAAATTCTTTGCTCTTTACTCGCATGATTAGGCATTATTTATTAAATATAGAATATTTCCATTTTACAACTCTGTTAGTTGTGATTAGATAGAATATACTTTAGATCTTTTCTTAAAGTTCTGCGGTAATGTTTCCACGTTCTTAAGGTTTTTGTGGTTAACCGAGTGAAAATTAATTCATACATTTCACCTATTACTTGTCGCCATTTTCTGGAAGCCACAAGCTCAAACTCAAAATATTTTTTTTTTAAA
The DNA here is from genome assembly GCF_947563725.1 of Argiope bruennichi. Taxonomy (NCBI): domain Eukaryota; kingdom Metazoa; phylum Arthropoda; class Arachnida; order Araneae; family Araneidae; genus Argiope; species Argiope bruennichi. The sequence goes on from NC_079156.1 coordinate 116,969,612, forward strand.
TTTTATTAATGCTTTGGTACGTTATTTATTTATAGAATTTTCATTTTTGCCTAGTAAATACAAACAATTTTTTTTAAAAAATTGCACATTTAGAGGTAAAGAAGTTTTCTTTAGCAATCATGAATTTATTTTATATCATCACAGTTAACAATTTTTTCCTACTATTAAAATTATTGCTGCAAATTATAATCTTTGCAATGATGCAAGAAATATTAGCTCTTCTTTAACAAGAATGAAGAAATATAAATATTACATATATAATATTAAATTTTATTTAAGTATTTTACTACAGAAATCCAAGATTAAGAGGTACGTACACACTTGAAGATTTTAGCTTTAAAAATACAGTTTTTTTACAGTAGGTTATTAATATATGTTTAAACTCATTTCAGTGAGAAAAAACCATATTACACTAATTATTAATTAATTAATTAATATTTAATGAGCTAATTAGCCTAATTTTTGAAACATGATATCTTAAATTCTAATTTGTACATACACACAATTCTAATTAGAAATTATGCCTAATATTAGTCTTCATGTTGTCTGCCTCAAACAAGTTATAAAAATGTATAGTTTTTTTAAACAATTTTTAAATCAACAATGAATAGAAAAAGCGGGATTTTTTTCTGCCATTTTAACTTTTAAAAAGCTATTAAAACTTTATTTCTATAAATATAACTTTGATTGTGACACAAAACATCCACTGTTTCATACAGATTATTTTGATATATAAATAACTGTATTTGGTTAATTTCTTGTTGAGTTATGGTTGTTGGAATAAAGCAACATAATGGAAAAATATCATTCTTCATAAAATGAGTTTTAAAAACACCGTAACTAGAGTTTTTAGTGAAAGCACCTCAAGAAAAATAATTATAACTCGAGAAATATTTTGAATATTGACAACATCTTGGTATCGTGTGAAATCTAAAGGATCAGAGAACATTATTAAGCAATAAAAAAATATTCGATATCGTGAACGATTTTCGAAGTTTCAAGTGTGTACATGCATCTTAAGTACAGGCTGATAGAAATATGAAAACATTTATTCTAAGAGATACCCATGCCCAATAAGAAGCATATAACTGTCACATTTAATCATAACTTTCAAATGAAATTAGTATAAGTATTCCCATAAAGTAAATGTTATATTTTACTAAATCTATTTGCATTAAATGATGAATGAGTTTTCTTGTTTCAAAGGTCAATACATGTTTTGCACCTTTATATTAGTGATCATTTAAAATTATATACATTTTAATATAATCATTTAGTTTAACCCTTTAAAGGGCCATTTTTTTCTAGTCATATTATGTTAAAATATTTTTAGGCTTGAAATTAGAATAAGGAAAGGGATTCATTTAGCTTATTAGATAAATTTAATTTGATTAATTAATTAATTTGGTTAATTAATAATTAAGTAACAAATCAAGGCACATCATTTTGTCTGAGATAAAAAACTGAAGCATCTAAGTTTCTGACTTACTAAAAAAATTTGTCAGAACTTATGCCACCCTACATAATTTCATACAAAGATTGATAAATTTGGTGGGAAGCATACTTTTCACGGCCCTAGAAAGGTTTAAAGATAAAATTATCTTTAAACTAAGAACAAAATTAAGAAATTATATTATGACTATTTTTAGTGCATATTCCTTGGTTTATGCTAATAACTATATAAAATAATCATTATATAATCACTATATATGGACAAGTTTATAAAATAAGCTAGCTATATACAAAATTATACTACAAAATTCTTTGAATAGTTTTTTTTAGATAAGCTAAAATTCATAGAAATTGATTTGTCATTATTATCAAGCATAAATGTTGATGAATACTTGAGTGTAAAATTAATAATGATGTTGTATATATTTATCTGAATTGTACTAAAATACGCCGAACAAAATTAGCTCATAATCAATGATTATAACGCCAAACAAAATGAATACTTGAGTGTAAAATTAATAATGATGTTGCATATATTTATCTGAATTGTACTAAAATACGCCAAACAAAATTTGCTCATAATCAATGATTATAACAGAATCAAATCAATATTTGCAATTCCTCATCTGACAATTAGTATCAAAAATAGCTATGTTGATAAGTTAGTAATTTTAGTTTGAAAGGAATATATCAATACAATTTAGAAAGATTATTTATAGGAAAATTCCAATTCATATTTATACATTATTCCATACTCATTGAAAGATTTCAGATAAATTTGTGTTAAAAAATAACTTTCAACTTTTATGCATTTTGATAGATTTTTAGTTTGAATATATTACAGATTTTTATTTGTTCCTTATCCTCTTAGCATATGAGATCCACTCTCTGACAAAGAAAAGTCCCGATTTCATAAACCGTTTTCACCAATTTTTTTGTAGTTTATGTGAAAATAGAGAACATATATTAAATCTGACATATACTCTCAATCAGTTTCCAGTTGGGTTTAACCCTTGTTGACCCATCTATATTTAATCCTTGAATGCTCTGGGATATGTCCATTATTTCCCTCGCTTTGAGGAAACTCCTAATAAATTTAATGCATCAAAAATGCACATAAATTGCAAAGGATATAAAAATTAAGTTTTTAGTTTCAGTTTAAACCGTAAGATAAAAAAAAAATAATGCTGTTTTGTGAAAAAAGGCTTTACCGGAGACTCAGAATTTGAATTTCTCTTAAAATAGTCCTTATGTGGTTTCCAAACATGAGTTTTCTGTTTATTCTCGGATTCAGAAATCCTCCATGCTTTTACGCATGCGCCAGGAAACTCTTATTTCGCCAAAAAAAGGATATGTTTACATTTAACAATAAGGTGAATTCAGATTATTCTTGGAAGTAGAAATAATAACATCTCAGTCATCTGCGTATCATCCCTTAGCCAAGTATACTCCTAGAAAAATGATAGCTTCGGGATCCTGAGTTGTATAAATTAACTCCAACAAAACAATATGATATAAGGAAAATAAAATTTAGTTAAATATTAACTTCCGCGCATAAATGTAATTTATGAACAGAATCTTTTAAAAAATAAACTTATAAACTAATACTCTGCATGCAGTTTTATTTATGTATTTATTTAAGAAGGAATATAGGAAGATCTCAGATCAGTGGATAAACATCTTTCGGGACTGTATGCATTTCATGCAGAAATCTAAAGCTCCCTTTATAAAATTTGCCTACGCCGGATATATTTTACGTTATTTAGTAGATTTAATGGTGGCCAAGAAATATTGATAACTAGGATGAAGAACATAATTCACTTTACTCGCCTCATAGTCTATGAAATCTATGAAACGGCACGGCAATTCTGTTTTGAACGCCGTATTTCACGTTTTCCCATTAAGCCATAAAACAAGTGAAGCCATTCACTTTATAACAGGATGAAAAAAAATAATGTAAAGCGTCGACGGGAAGAAAGTTATTTAAAGCATGAAAAGTGATGACGTTGAAAAAATGCTGCACGTCATCGTTTCGAATTCATTTTATCTTTCTAATCTTTCGAAAATAACGGGACAGAAATAATCACGGATTTTTCTCGTATGAAGAAACAGAAACTGCTGACAATATATTGAGTTTGAAAAAGGAATTATGATTTCACTTTTCTAGTGTGCCAGCTCAGTGGTTAGAGATATCAGATAGTTAAGTGCTTTATATCAAAGAAGATCTCTGTAATGTTTGCTTATTATTACATTCTATCAGCAAGGGACGTTTAGATAATACGTTCTATGTATTTTATGTGGAAGTCACATTAAAAACAGATTATTATTATTTAAACCTGAATATTTGGCTAAGTAGGATATAAAGGATGAATTCTCATGGTTACCAACGCAATTGATGTATTTGGATATATAATAGAGGAATTCTCAGTGTAATTAATGAAATTGATGTATTTGTATATAAAAAAGATGACTTCTCAGGATCATCAACTAAAATGATGTATTTGGATATATAAAAAAATGAATTCTAATTGTCATCAACTACATTGATGCATTTATCGTTCTGAAAAACGAACATCAATAAACTCTTTGGTCAAAATGCATTTAATGAGATTTAAATAAGTTCTTCATAAGCTGTTATACTTCTTAGCTGCTTCTGACATGGCATCCGGAAGATGCTAGTTTCAACTCAGGAAGTAATCTTATAAGTCAAAATCGAAATGCAGTCTGTTTATTTAATTTCTCCATTTCCAAAGACGAATGTGTATGGGGTTTTTTAAAAAATATTTAATATTTTGTATTACCATCCAAGGAAAAATAATTCTTCGATTTTAACTCCCTAGTCTCCTATGCAGAATAGGAATCACCATTGGTTCATTTAGCGTGTGGAAACAATTCACCGCATTGAGTGCCCTTTCCTAATGAAATCAAACATTTCTTTATTGTCACAAAATATCTTCAACATATTTTGCCTGTGAGCCCGGACACCTTCAATTTACAAACAATTGAAATTGAATGCTTCGATGCCATATAGACATACTTAATATTTGATATTAAGTGATACACCCAGTGAAGACTACTGCATCATCTGTAACTAGAAGAATCATCCTATATGACTGAACATTTGAAAATGAAGTTCATATTTGTATTGATAAAAATAGGTTAGCGCCTTCACCATCTCCTGGGAAGTTTGCTGATTTCTTTTATGTTTTTTGCTATTTGCTGTATGAAATCATTCTTCAAGTAGAAACAAGACTTATACAATATTCTTTCTATCAGCATATATTCATTAGTATACTTATATATACTTGTATCTATCTATACTTACCGGTATACTCATATATAGTTATATCTGTCTATACTTATCAGTATATTTATATATACTTCTATCTGTCCATACTCATCGGTGTGCTCATATATACTAGTATCTGTCTATACTCATCGGTATATTCATATATACTTGTATCTGTCTATACTCATCGGTATATTCATATATACTTGTATCTGTCTATACTCATCGGTATATTCATATATACTTGTATCTGTCTATACTCATCGGTGTGCTCATATATACTAGTATCTGTCTATACTCATCGGTATATTCATATATACTTGTATCTGTCTATACTCATCGGTATATTCATATATACTTGTATCTGTCTATACTCATCGGTATATTCATATATACTTGTATCTGTCTATACTCATCGGTATATTCATATATACTAGTATCTGTCTATACTCATCGGTATATTCATATATACTTGTATCTGTCTATACTCATCGGTATATTCATATATACTTGTATCTGTCTATACTCATCGGTATATTCATATATACTTGTATCTGTCTATACTCATTGGTATACTCAAATATACTTATATCTGTCTATACCTTTCGGTATACTCCAATATATTAATATCAGTCTGTAAATCATAGTCTATACTCTTCAGTGTAGAGGCACAATCAGCATGACACTGTTATCCCATTTCTCCCCTAGACAGTTCGATTGATTAAATTCCATAGTATGAATTTTGAAGGGGAAGCATTAAATTATGTGTAAATAAATTAGTTTTTTTGAAGCTTGGCATTCAAACCAAATATAGAATTTGAAGGCTCTGAAGGGAAAGAATTTTCGAAATGATTATGCAATAAAAAAAAATCTTCAATTATGGAATAATTCAGTTAAAAATTCTTCTAATGATCTGAAAATGTAATTTGTACATTTGTTCTGAAAATGTATAAAATGTGAATAGTATTAATAACAATATTTTTATATTGTGATTGATACGGTTTTTCAATGAAGAATCTACTGAGTACAAAGACTATTGTATTCAAAAAACAATGTAAAAGAAATATCAACATATATTTGGAATGGTTTCAGTATAGTCTTTTAATACATAAGACAAATTGTGATTAACGATTTGAAGTGTTTTCCCTGTAAATTTTGAATGAGTGAATTCTCTACATTTTCAAATCTCTTTTCGCTTTATAGTTCTAAAAGCGTCTTCATCATGCAGTTATATTCAAATATTCAATTTTCGTATGAAAATTTTAATGTTAAGTTCAAAGATTTAAGATTTTTTTTAAATATATATATCAAGTATCCTTAAAGAATGCCTAGATGTTCCGTGTGAGTGCTGAATAACTTATCTACTGACATATAATATCAAGAATGTATAAGATGCTCCTGCGCAATGAAACCTTACTTGTGATGGATGATTTCTCGGAACTTAATTTACATCGCTTGGAAAAGAGTAGATTAGATCCTCTTACGAATAATCTGCGACTTATTAAATGGAGTTTTACTGGATATTTTAGTGAAAATTAAAAAATATGTCAAATCCCTTTTTTTATCTATTGACATATAATATCAAGAATGTATAAGATCCTCCTGCGCAATGAAACCTTACTTGTGATGGATGATTTCTCGAAACATAATTTACATCGCATGGAAAAGAGTAGATTAGATCCTCTTACGAATAATCTGCGACTTATTAAATGGAGTTTTACTGGATATTTTAGTGAAAATTAAAGAATATGTCAAATCCTTTTTTTTATCTATTGACATATAATATCAAGAATGTATAAGATCCTCCTGCACAATGAAACCTTACTTGTGATGGATGATTTCTCGAAACATAATTTACATCGCATGGAAAAGAGTAGATTAGATCCTCTTACGAATAATCTGCGAATTATTAAATGGAGTTTTACTGGATATTTTAGTGAAAATTAAAGAATATGTCAAATCCTTTTTTTTATCTATTGACATATAATATCAAGAATGTATAAGATCCTCCTGCGCAATGAAACCTTACTTGTGATGGATGATTTCTCAAAACATAATTTACATCGCATGGAAAAGAGTAGATTAGATCCTCTTACGAATAATCTGCGACTTATTAAATGGAGTTTTACTGGATATTTTAGTGAAATTTAAAGAATATGTCAAATCCTTTTTTTTTATCTATTGACATATAATATCAAGAATGTATAAGATCCTCCTGCGCAATGAAACCTTACTTGTGATGGATGATTTCTCGAAACACAATTTACATCGCATGGAAAAGAGTAGATTAGATCCTCTTACGAATAATCTGCGACTTATTAAATGGAGTTTTACTGGATATTTTAGTGAAAACTAAAGAATATGTCAAAACCTTTTTTTTTGTCTATTGACATATAATATCAAGAATGTATAAGATCCTCCTGCGCAATGAAACCTTACTTGTGATGGATGATTTCTCGAAACATAATTTACATCGCATGGAAAAGAGTAGATTAGATCCTCTTACGAATAATCTGCGACTTATTAAATGGAGTTTTACTGGATATTTTAGTGAAAATTAAAGAATATGTCAAATCCTTTTTTTATCTATTGACATATAATATCAAGAATGTATAATATCCTCCTGCGCAATGAAACCTTACTTGTGATGGATGATTTCTCGAAACATAATTTACATCGCATGGAAAAGAGTAGATTAGATCCTCTTACGAATAATCTGCGACTTATTAAATGGAGTTTTACTGGATATTTTAGTGAAAATTAAAGAATATGTCAAATCCTTTTTTTTTATCTATTGACATATAATATCAAGAATGTATAAGATCCTCCTGCACAATGAAACCTTACTTGTGATGGATGATTTCTCGAAACATAATTTACATCGCATGGAAAAGAGTAGATTAGATCCTCTTACGAATAATCTGCGACTTATTAAATGGAGTTTTACTGGATATTTTAGTGAAAATTAAAGAATATGTCACATCCTTTTTTTTATCTATTGACATATAATATCAAGAATGTATAAGATCCTCCTGCGCAATGAAACCTTACTTGTGATGGATGATTTCTCAAAACATAATTTACATCGCATGGAAAAGAGTAGATTAGATCCTCTTACGAATAATCTGCGACTTATTAAATGGAGTTTTACTGGATATTTTAGTGAAAATTAAAGAATATGTCAAATCCTTTTTTTTTATCTATTGACATATAATATCAAGAATGTATAAGATCCTCCTGCGCAATGAAACCTTACTTGTGATGGATGATTTCTCAAAACATAATTTACATCGCATGGAAAAGAGTAGATTAGATCCTCTTACGAATAATCTGCGACTTATTAAATGGAGTTTTACTGGATATTTTAGTGAAAATTAAAGAATATGTCAAATCCTTTTTTTTATTATTTATATAAAGAAATTTTATTTCTGCAGACTTTATACTAATACAAAAAATGATATCCCATTTTCTTGAGAATTCTACTTACAACATTTGGTAAACTTTTTTCGATATTTTTGATAGTAAATCAGAAATTTTCATATATTTTATAAGTGTCCAACGTTGTGAATGTGTGTATTCTTTACATTTTCAAACTCCTTTTCGATTTACAGTTCTAAAAGTGTCTTAAGCATGCAGTTATAATCAAATATTCAATTTGAGCATGAAAATTTCAATAGCGAGTTCAGAGATATGAAGTTTCTTTACAAATAGCATCAAATACATTAAGGAATCCATACATGTTCTGTGAAACTATTGAGTAACTTATCTGTAGATATATAATATCAAGAATGTTTAAGATCTTCCTACGCAGATGATATATTGACACCTTACTGGTGATGAATAATTTATCAAAAGGTGAGTTTTATCATATAGAAAAGAGTAGATACTCCTACGAATACTAATACTCTATGGCATATTAAAAAGGATTTTACTGGATATTTTAGGGATAGTTAAAGAATATGTTAAAGCCTGTTTTTTTTAAATATTTAGAAAAATAAATTTTGTTTTTTCTCTTTCTCCACTAATACAAATAAATGTTTTCTCATTATCTTATAAATGCTTTACTTACAACATTTGGTAGAATTTTTTCTATTATTTTAATGGAAATCAGAATATTTTTTCATACATTTTATGAGTGTGATTTGAAGTATTAATGTTTATTCCGGTTCAGGACATTTCGTGATCTTTCATTCTTTATTAGCTGCATGCTAGATGTTAATATAAGAATCCCCTTTACAAGAAACTAAATCTTTAAGATATGGTTGTTCCTGCAAACGAATAAAAAACATTAGATCGGGCGTCCCATATTCGGTTAAAGGCTAATGATTTATTATTATCACAAAATTACTAATTCTATATTGAAAGAAAATGCATTTATGGAAGAAATATGCATGTTGATTACGAAATATAAGCATTCGATGGAAGCAAAAGATGATATATACGCAAACGATATAGAAAACGATTTAGTGAAATTCGAAGTTTTTTCCCCTGATTTCCTCCCTTATTATAGGAAAACGAAGCCTTAATAAGCTAATTTCAAGATGGCCGCCAATTGTTCGTCTATCGCCAGGGGATGTCGAATTATTCATACCAGGAAGCAAAATGACAGCCAATTAAAAAACATTTTTAATAGATTGAGTCACTGTTGTATTATTTATATTCGCTGGTAAAAGGTAAAAAGCACCCAGTCTTCAACTTACCATGTCAAGGAGGTCGTTGCAGAAGTTCTGTTTCAAGTTCATGAAAGGTACCAAGCTTTTCTTTTCCCATTGATTTCTTTCTCGAGTAATTTGAAAAGAGTTAAAACGAAATAAATCTTGCCGTATATCTTTCAGTATCGTATCCTTTTCCAGAAAGTCATCTCTTCAAGAATTTTTTATTTTAACCCATCACTTTCGCATTACAACTATGAATTTGCTGATGGTCAGCCACTTAAGTGATAGAGAATCTTTTTTAATGGATGGACTCAAAAATTACTTTTCTTCATAATGATGGATCATATTACCCGATGGATTTTTACTGCTATGGTCATATTTTAAATGGAACTCCTTTATAGCTGGAAGATTTTACGATGTGCGCTGATCGGTCATTCAAGTTTAGTGGTTGGTTCAAGAGAGGATAATCTTTTCGTTCTTTTTTATTAGTTTAGAGAACGGATATCAAATTCCTGCGTTGGTGGAATAAGCGAATTCTGTGTAGAAAGACCCACAAAGAACTTTACTTTTTTATAGACATATAAGTTTATTTTAAAAGTGAAATATAAAAAAAAGGAGCAAAGACAACGATAAAACTATTGATTGTTTTTTCCTCACACTTGAAGTTACTTCTCTGTCACTTTTGAAACTGACCTAAGATAAATATCAATAATCATGGTTTAGACAGGCCAAATATTTTAGTCAATAAAAGCGGTAAATATCAATAATTAATCAGGTTGGAATTATTGGTTTACTTAATAAAGGAGACAGATATCGGTAATCTTGGATTAGAATGAAGGATTAGTTCATTTTATAAAAGAGGTAACTATCAATGATCACAGATAAGACAAGAGAATTAGTTTATGCAATAAAAGAAAGAAATATGATTCACGGATTAGACAGAGTTACTAATTTATTTAAGAAAGGAGACAAATATCAATAATCATGGATTAGAAAGGAGAAGTAGTTTATTTAATAAAAAAGGTAAATATCAATAATCAATCATGGATTAGCCTGAAGAATTGGTTTATTTAATAAAGGAGACAGATATCAATTATCTTGGATTAGAAGGAAGGATTAGTTCATTTTATAAAGGAGGAAACTATCAATGATCACGGGTTAGACAAGGGAATTAGTTTATGCAATAAAAGAAATAAATATGATTCACGTATTAGACAGAGTTACTAATTTATTTAAGAAAGGAGACAAATATCAATAATCATGGATTAGAAAGAAGAAGTAGTTTATTTAATAAAAAAGGTAAATATAAATAATCATGGATTAGAAAGGAGAAGTAGTTTATTTAAAAAAAAAAAGAGGTAAATATAAATAATCATGGTACATAAGAGAAGTACTTTCATACTGGGATCCATTTTGATTTCCAGTTTTTGAAAATATCCAAAGTTGTTTGGCAAATATTTATAAAATTCAGGTTTTCGCAACAGCAGTTGAATATTAATAACCTAATTGCTATTATTCATCATCTGCTACTAAAATATTCACTGCTACTGGTAAAAAAAGGATAGTTGCTCTGTCAAACGAATAATTGCTGGAAATTGGCGAAATTAGTGGTATATAATTAAAAAATAAGGCACATTTAGTTATTTTAAAAACAAAGCTTCGAAACTTTTATTAAAAATTGTGTTATACACTGTTATGGTTACTGAACCATAAAAATTAGTCTAGAAAAAATCCAGACCTTATTTCAGAGAATTAATATTAGATTCATTTTACTCATTTTGAATTATTCTGTATTTAAATGAGCAATAAATGAATGAATCCTTATAAGAGGGTTATACTCCCTGTTCGACCCGTGACTAACCCCACTGCTGCGAATACTTTGGAAATTAATACCTGATTCCAGATCGTTTCATTTACTCGTCTTATATGTATGCCTTTCTACTAGGAATAAGAAATTATAAATATATTCATTATTAAGAGTAAATTTAAATTACTCAAATTGCAAGAATTACTTAATAAAATTTTCAAAATTAATAAAAACAAAATCATGAATGTCTAAAATTAAAATTTTCTGGTAGCAGAAGGGCATACTTGTAAATGTTAGAGAGCAAAAACATATAATTCTAAAATGTTAAAAATACAAAATTGAATTCACATATTTATCCCTGTTTTGATAATATGCATTTTAACAAAAATGATAATATTAAACACTGAAACACTCGCCGCAAACTGTCAGTATTAATAACATTAATTTAATCATATCAATTAACTGCAGCTTATCCAAAAATACTATATTATTATTTTACTATATAAATTTATTTTAACTTTATATACTATATTATTTGAACGATATCGTAGTAATAGAACACTTTAAGTGGTTAGCCATACTTCAAAATGACAAAATAAATTGGCAAACTCTTGATTTTTGGAAACGTCACTGTATGCCCAGAAACCATTTACACCTTTATTTTGTTCATTCTGATTGGATATCCTTATGGATGAATTTTCAACATTTTTATTTACCCTCCTTCTTTTCTCATTTCTTGTTTTATTATTTATCATTAATTAATAAAAAAAATTATCTATATTCTTTGAAAATATTATTGGCGAGAATATATTTTTAGACCTGTTCTTTTCGGGTTGGCTGATGGATGAAAGAAAGCTAAAAGTTATAACATTAAAAAAAGTTTATTCGAAATTTTATTAAATATATTTTTTTTTATTTCACAAAGTTAGACTTAAGGCTTTAAAGCAAATATTGATCATTTGATTTCGATAAAAATGAAGAAAATTAATCATTTAATGAACTCATTTTATTCCAATAAAACATTTCATTCATTTTGAAATAATTTGTATATAAATAATTTTTCATAACTACCTGGTAAATTTGTTAATAATTAGTAGTTGCAAAATAAGTACAAATCAAATCAATCCTGTTTCTATTTTCCTTGTAATTTGAAGGTTTATGAATAAAGAAAATTACGAGGCTTTATGAATATGAATATACGTACGAAGCTTTATGAATATGCTTCGTAATAAGAACTTTATGAATAAAGATGTCATAACAAAACTATAAAGGCCTGATTAAAAATTTTTTCTTGATTTGTAATTGTGTAGAATCGCAGAACTATTATTATGGGAAATCAGACAAATTATTTCAAAATTGTATAAATAACTGCATTTGCATTGGATGAAGAACACTGAAAATGGACATATTTTTTTAAATAAAATATCAGAATAATGTTTTTGTTCAATAATTTTAGAGCCTTCATTGTAAAACCGCTTGCATCTTATTTCTGCTTTTATTATTTAGGAAGTTACATCATCTTCATATAAGTATAATTTAAATTTTAATGTTATTTTATTTCCTTAAATTCTGACATCTTCTTCAATTTTTGTACCACCTTCTTGCAAAAAGTGTCATAAAATAAAAATCCAATGCATATCTCTTATTCAAATTTCGTATAACATTTTTTTAATAATTTTGTAAAATATTGAGGAAAGAAATGGGAACATGGTAAGGTTTTAACAAAATTTTGCAATTCCTTTAATGTTTCAGAATGAAAAAAAAGGCAAATTTCAGATTATTTTAGAGTCAGAATCTCAATATTTAATGATCCTATAAAAATAAATCCTATTTTTCCAATACTTGGTTAAAAGAACTTAGTAATATATTTCTTAAATTATCTACAAAATTTCGTACATATCATTTTTTCTTTATACCTCTTTTTCTAAAAAAAGTACTTTTTTCAATTTTCAAAATATTTTTAACAAATAATTGACATATTTTAGTTTTATATATGTTTTCTCCGTCTACTTTATGCAAAGATTATATATATATATATATATATATATATATATATATATATATATATATATATATATTTCATAAACTGAAACAAAAAAAATCATCCTGAATTAATAGGCGTACCTTAAGATAGAAAATATCTATTTCTCACCACATGAATAGCTCGGTTTTCCTTTATACTTCTTTCCTTTTACTAAAAAAGGTTTTTTTTTTTTTTTTTCATGACAGTTTGAACTAATCATTGATATATTTTAGTTTTATAATTTTTTTCAATCTATTTTAAGAAAATATTCAAAAACATAGCATTTCATAAGATCATGCAAAAAAAAAAATTCACCGCCAATGTGTATACATACCTTAAGATAGAAAATAACTATTTATTGAGATCTAAAATAAATGTTATGAAACTTTAAAAAAAATGATAAAAAGATTTGATAAAATACCATACAAATGATAAAAAATATTCCCTTATATAAGGTTTACTTTTACACCATAAAAAACACGAAACGCAAAGCTCCGCTGACAATAAAGCCAAGATTTGAATGATGAGACCCGGGAAAGAACAATGCAAATGTTAGTGAAAGGTTCCAGGCTTCAGCTGCTAGATTTATTTATGTAGAAAAACACGCATTTCCCCTTGTTTCTAAGCATAAATATCCATTCTTTGGAAGGTGATAGTGAAAAATGGCTTTTTGACAGCGCGCCATGTTCTCGTGTATAAAATGAATCAAATCTGTTATTTATTGCATCTGAAAGTAAGAAAAAAAGTTACAGGTGACAAAAAAATTGCTCTCTTTTTTTCTGAAGCAAATTAAAAATAAAAGTAAGTTGTGGAAAGATATGAGTATCAATATTTAAAAAAAAATGTGTATTGCATAGTAGCATGCTTTATAACTATGCAAATTGCATATAGATTGACTTGAGAAATATAGGAGGTGAATCCACGCATATCCAATGCACCTTTTCTTTATTTTTTAAAATTACAAATAAACTTTTTAAGGCGAAACCAATTCACACTCTATTACATAATTAGCATCTGAACCCTCATAATCGCATAAACTTTCATAATTAGCACAATGCATCTAGGAAAATCATATCTTATGAACTATAGCAATTACTTGCGATTTAAAAACGTATTGTAGTTTACTATATACTACTAATTTATTTAAGTTATTGTTATGTTTTTCAATAGAACCATTGGGATTGGTTTCATCAAGACTTCCATATATGATCTCTATTAAGAGCATTATCCTGCCATCTAATAAAAGCCTTGTCCTTTCATTTGATCACTAATAAGACCACTATCTTGCAAATTGTTGACCTTGGGCAAGGTTGCGAATGCCACGAGTGTCCAGATTTTTATTCTCAGGATCTCGCACATACGATTTGTGTGAGAATTTGGAAATAAAAATAATATAGAACAGAAAACTAGAACGTTTGTTTTAATTGAATAATAATGACGGACAGTAGCTACAAATGATCGATTTTTGCCATGAAATATCATATAAGCTTATTTTCTTAGGCTATTCATGGATGGCACGCAGTTAGTATCCATGTATTGGAAAATAGAATATGTATTTTAGTGTCTTTTTTTTCTAATAAATTGAAATCAAAATTTGATAAATAGCTACAATTTTAAGCACAAGATCACATGCCAAATTTCGTTTATTTAAATCGCTATGTTTTTCAGTTATTGCATTTATATGTATGCGAAAGTACAGGCGGACAACCGGTCAACGGTGAGAAATTTGATTCAATTTCAATAAGAATCTATATTTTAGACTGTAACGGATTTTGTTTGAGCGAGGATAGAATCTGGGACCCCAAGTAACAAAACTACAAGACAAAAGTAATTACTCGTGTCTCGTAGCTGTTATCTTGCTTATAAGGTTCACCATAGTACACAGTATTAAAATTGTGATCCAAATTTCATTTGCCATAATATTTAGGATTTTTTATTCATAACATAATTATTCACACATTCATCATGTGTGCAAATGTAGATTGAGAGAAGGATTGAGAAGATTGAGAGATTTCTAATATATGTAATGTAGGACTCAGAAATCACTACTATTTTAGAACGCACATTTAATTACATTTAGGACGATTAGGATATATATACATTAACATAAAAGAATTGAACATTCAGTAGATTTCGTCGAATACGTCTCGTCTCATCTTTACTCTCGTCCAGATCCGTCTGATCTGCCTCGTCTTCACTCTCGTCCAGATCCGCCTGATCTGCCACGTCTTTACTCTCGTCCAGATCCGTCTGATTTGACACGTCTTTACTCTCGTCCAGATCCGTCTGATCTGCTCTCCGTCTAACCAGCGTCAACTCCGTCTAACAACCAGCAGATGGCGCTCGTCACTGCATTCGGCGATCCTGACTTCTCTTTCGTCCTCGAAAGTTATATCAAAGTAGAGAAATAATTTCTTCAACGTCGATCCACACTGCGTCTGTCCACAAGGAGTTGGTATCCAAAAGGTTTATTGTAGCACGTCAAATTGCTCTACGTCAAATTTCACTCCTGTTTGGCTCTTCTTTCGTCTATGTGCCGGTCTTCATTAATATCTCGGCCGAACCCCCATATTTGTAGGACTCAGAAATCACTACTATTTTAGAACGCACATTTAATTACATTTAGGACGATTAGGATATATATACATTAACATAAAAGAATTGAACATTCAGTAGATTTCGTCGAATACGTCTCGTCTCGTCTTTACTTTCGTCCAGATCCGTCTGATCTGCCACGTCTTTACTCTCGTCCAGATCCATCTGATTTGACACGTCTTTACTCTCGTCCAGATCCGTCTGATCTTCTCTCCGTCTAACCAGCGTCAACTCCGTCTAACAACCAGCAGATGGCGCTCTTCACTACATGTAATATATAAGAAAGTAAAAATGCCATGGTTTTAAAACCGGCAGACCTTGTTAAACATTTAATTCATAAATTTAAGTTTAAATAAAATTTTAAGTACATGCAGCTTGACTGGTAATTTGGCGAGTACTTTAATTTATTTTTAATATTGTTTATTTATTGATTATTTATTAATTTTAATATTCAAATTTTTTAACAAAATTTATTTTTATGTAATGATAAATAAAACCTTTATCATGTGGCCTCAAGAAACAAACACCTGCTGATAAACTTGTATATGATCTATATCATCTAATTAAAAGATATACATTTTACTGCTGATAATAATTTGCAGCATGATATAACGACATTCGGTAAGTTTCTCTAATAATAATAATAATTTTTTATTATACTTATTGTGTTAATATTTTTAATATTTATATTTATTTCCTTTTTAATGCCTTTATTTAATAAGTAATCAGATCTGAAATATTCTAATCATATATACCAGTTTAAATTGCATCAGAATACCCCGTTATTAAAATAGACCAATTACTTTGCATCGATTAATATCAATTTACTCAAGGTATAGGAATGGATTATTTTTCAAATTATGGTACGCATTCAAAACAAGCAAGTTTATTATATATTTATTATATTATCATTGTTATCAAAACCATATTATCATACATTTTCCTTCATAGATTATTATTATTCATCGATTCATAAGATTTAATTTAATAATATTGCTGCATTGAAAAGAGGCAACAGACTCTCCACGGCGGAATGGTCATAGCACTGATCTCATACTCAAGAGATTGTGAGTTCGAATCCCGCTGTAGACAATGCGATTCACAGTTTGTGTAGATATTTAATTCCTTGATTTTATGTTTCCCTTTATTTCATGTTCCAGAAGATTCTGGATATTTCTTTAGTTTACCAGACAAGTGTCCTGGACTTTTCTTACTGTCTCCAGAAAAGTATTCTGGAACTGTCCCTGCTAGTATAAAAGCAGAAGATTTGTCAGTCACTGTGCGCTGAGTTCAGTTAATAAATTGGTTTAGCTCTACTTCTTGTGTGTATCATTGAATTCTATACTAAAGTATGTACGTGATAATATATTATGTCTGTATTTAATTGTGTAATTAAAGTTCAATTACATGGCGGTTATCAGAATAAAAAAACACCCATAATTGAATTAAAGCAATTAAATATAGAGAAATATTTTTCAAAAGAATTTTTCCCCGTTTGCCATTACTTGGAATTTCAGTTATTTATTAAGGTTTTAGTAAGCTATTGAAAATTCAAGGTATCTCCACAGTATTGGCATTTCTATGAAAAATAAAATTCCATTTCCTTTCGCAAACGACTTTCAGATACGTGTTATCATTATTTCCAGCTTAATCGATACTAATTACAATCCTGGTGCAATGCATCACCCATTCCTTTTAAGGATCATAACTTCCCTGATTAAGTGCTGTTTTGTTTTCAGAAAAGTTCTCCACTAATTGGACCTTTCTGCAAACAGAACTGATAAAAATAGTTGCAAGAGCTGGTCTCATATCTGCTGCAACGATTTGAGACAGAAGGAGATCATTCTTGAAGAATTTCTCTCCGCTGCTTTGACATTATTGATGTTCGTTTGTCAAGGAGAAAAAAGTCTTGTTTTGTAATTAAGAACGAAGTTTATCTCCTTCAGTCTTAATTAGAGAATGAATAAGTTTGAGATATTCCTATTGAGACGCATGGGATTGTTGACATAGACATCTTGCAGAAGAATAGCTGTGATTGTTTTTGAGGTGGTTGTTGGTTTGAAATCAACATTCCATTTTGCTATTCAAGGAATTAATAAATGTCCTTGTTTGTGAAAGAACAACTTCATAGCTATAAATATATTCAATAGGCGTTGAGTAATCTTGGTAGTACCTCATAAAAACAGTCAGGAGAATAACTGTAAGAATTAAATTAACAAGATATAAAGTATTTGACTTGAAAAGAAACATGCTGTTTGTTATGTTTTCAGAGAAATTCAGAATCGCGAGCTATAAAAAAAATAATAACACAAATACAAACACATTCTGTAATTCTGTGATCTCTGAAATATATATTACTCACATTTTATGAATAAAGCTATACATATTATATTCTTTCTTAGTACTTGGAAACGTCACATTTAAGTTTATTATTATCACATGTTAAATAAAATATACAGTATACTCCCGACTATCCGGCTTCAGTACTATCCCGCCTAGTTTTCATTTATCGTTATTAAATGAGGTTGGCTAGGTGTTGCATTGACAACAATGGAAGCGGGCATCTGGCACGATCCTCCTACGAGTAGTGTGCAAAATACAAATTGCAACAGGAAAAGAGCAGCCTACTTCTCATTGTTCACTGTTTCGTCAGTTTTACTTTTGCTACTGTGGCACTTTACGAACCAGCCAACAGTTATCTGTCAGCTATTTAAGCCGAGTGAGCGTTTCTTGTTTTTTCAGTAGCGCCAACTAGGGCCAAAAGTATGACTTAGCTACTTCATACGTCACATTCATTTGCAGAACCCCTTTTTATAGGGGAGTACATCAACACACCTCACAGATAGAACACAGAAGAAGAACAACCAAGCCCGAACTGGGACTCGAACCCGGGACGCCTAGATCACGCTATCCCTAAGCCAGGACGCCTGCTCTGTCCGTTCTTTCTGATTATAATTGCACAGCACGTACAATATTCATAAATTGCTCTCGGCGTATGCTTAATGTTTTTTAAAGTGCACCACAGCGAAGATTTCAAAATGGGCGAAAAACAAAAAAAACGTCGTAATGTCTATGGACGAGAAATCCCGTTTTATACAGCGACTAGACTCTGGTGTAACAGCCAAAAATTTAGCTTCAGAGTTTGGAGTTGGGAAAAGTACAGTGGGGGAGTGGGAAAAAAAATGAACAAAAATTGAAAAGGGATTTGTTGCTCAGAATAAAAGTAAGTATAAGTCAGTAGAATAAAAGTAAGAAAAATCAGGTTGAAAGGTAAGCATAAAGAAGGTGAGGAAACGTTCTTTTTGTGGCATGAGCACCTATGAGGAAGTGAGAAAATACCTAATACAACAATGAGTTTTTGCATAAGGACATTGTTTTCTGGTATTGGCGGTCAAAGAAATGTGTTCATAGAACTCTGGCATTTTTTTGTCCGGCCTTCCCTTAAGCCGGATACTCGGGAGTGTACTGTATTATTATTTTAAGTTTTTTTAAATTATTAATATGTTTAATAACAATTAGTTTTTTTACCAATATTATGTTGAAATTAATTATTATTGTAGTTTTCTATTTATTAAATCCTCTGTCTGTTCATTTAGTATTAATTATATGCAGAAATCGTCATTTTTTTTACTGAAGTCAGAATTTGCTTACCAACTTACTAGCGAGTAAAAGCTTATTATATTGTTACAAAAAATTTTCTACTGCAAAAATTCCGCCAATAAATCGCAACACATTTAATTACTAGTTCAGCAGCTTTCTTGCTGTCTAATCCTCCAAGACCTTTACCTGTCGGCGACTCCGACTCCTCTCGCACATCACTTCTGACGATACATACGACTTCTGGAGATACACACGACTTCTTCTTCAGCTTCAGATTGCCCATCTTTTATAGTTCCGGGAGGCGGGGCTAGAATCTTCAGACCAATCAGGGCGTACCTGGCTGTATCTCGGGTCTTAGTGGATGGATCGTGAAAGTTCTCGAACTTTCCAGTAGTATCCATTTAGTCACCAAACTCGCCAAATTCAACGCCAAGTCGCCAAATGATCGCCAAGTTAATCGCCAACCTCTGAGTTCATTGACACGGCGCCCGCTCAGCACACACAGGACAGATCGTACAACGGTCTTTCTTAGGATGACACTATTCGTCTTGCTGGGAAGCAAAATTACAGGTTTGTAACAATATAGTACATAAAATTTTACGGCTTATAGGAGTTTAAAATTTATCATATCATGATTTTAAGTTTGATAATACTTTTAATATAATATGATTAATAAAAAGTTTTTATAAATAATATATGAAAATAAATTATTATTGTAGCTTTCTATATAATTAATCATGCGTTTGTACATTTAGCATTAGTTATATGCAGAAATTGTTATTTTTTACAGAAGTCAGAATTTTCTTGTGTTGAAAGCGTACTATATGTTACATAAAATTTTATGACGTGTAAGCCTTTAAATTGAACATATTATCAATTTTTAATAACATATTAATACTTTAATATTAATTATTTTTATAATATTAATATACTATTATTATATATAATTATAGAAAATAATTTTTATTATGGTTTTCTATTTGATATATCATGTGTCTATTCATGTACTAACTATAAGCGGGAATAGTTATTTTCTACAGAATATAAGAATTTGCTTATCACCTTACTAGCGAATGAAAGCTTACTATATAGCGCATAAAATTTTATGACGTGTAAGCATTTAAATTTAAAATATTATCATTTTAAATTTAATAACATATGTTAATAATTATTAATTTTTTAAATAATATTAAATTCAAATTAATTATTATTGTAGTTTTCTATTTCATAAATCATATGTATGTTCATTTAGTATTAGTTATATGCAGAATTTTACAAAAGTCAGATTTTTTTTTTATCAATTTTCTAGCTTGTGAAAATTTACTATACAATTCATAACATTTTAGGACTTATAAACATTTAAATGTAAATTTCTTATTCAGCTAAAAAAAGTTTAGCTTTTAAAGTTATCACAAATACATGAAAAAGTAAAACAAAGTCGATGTATTCTTACTTAGTATGAACGGATATCAATAATAAAGAGATAAAATATGTTAAATTAGTTTCTAATATATTGATAACTAGTCTATATTGTCTTTCTTTGATATTGAGTATATCAGATGAAGAGTTTTTTTATTTGAGATTTGATTCAACAATTTATAAAAAGAATATTTTTCGAAAATTCTTAAAAAATTGAAGAAAAACCGGATCATTCACGGAAATGAATATAAATAACATCAAATTTGCTTGCTGCTGAAGAAATTCACTTCTTAAAAGGAAACGAATAGAAATATCGATACATATAGTAACATCATTACTTGCCACCTTAGGACAGCGAAAATTCCTCCTCATAACACTTAATAAATATCCTGTCAAAATCTGAAAAGAAAATGAATTCATTTCCTAAAATAAATTCGAAAGCGCTGCGATTTCCTTTTTACCTTTTCGTAAATAATCCGGAAGAACAAAGAAGGAAAGGACACTAAAAGCTTCGATCAAACCTGAAATTGCCACTTTTCCGTTCGCAGTAAATTAGAATGGAAAATTCACAATTTTTGCTTGATAAAACTAAAGGGAATTAAGAATAGAAAAATTATTATTCTAATGCTACAGACAAAATTCCACTCTGATTGAAAGCAGAAAACGGACATTTGATTAATACTTTGAGGAGTAAAAGATTCCTCTCTCGTCTAATGGAAAACTCAGTTAGGCATATAATTCCTCGTTTTTCCCTTCAATCTTTTAAGCCAATAAATGAAAACCGCATAGATTTTTTTTTATTTTTATTTCAAAATCATTGATCGTCTTTTATTCACATTTAAAAGGATTATTTATCGTCATTTTTAAAGATTTAAATCAGAAACAGGTAGTGTTATTTGACACTTTATTTGCTGAAACATATTCTAAGGATGATAGTTTTGGGTTTTTTTAATTGGCTTCCGTGTGAAATTCTAGTTTTTTATTTTAAAGTGATTATCGTAAGAATTTTTTTTTTTAATTGATTTCCTTGTAAAATTATACTAAAATTTCAGCTCAAACTTTTATCAGCTATTATTAGAAGAATAAATAGATTGTGGTATATCGTCACTTGAAGAGTAATACACTTGTCTTAATTTTGCAAAAACAAGGAGGAAAATGAATATTTCGCTATAAATAGCAAACATTTCTGATTTTCTTTCACAGCTGACAGAAAATAAGATATTTTGTTTATGCAAGTTTCCTTTTCCTTACGCTATGAAAAAGTATTTTATCTCTATTACAAAAATTTCTGTTTATCTTTGCTCTTTGTAAACTTGGAAAATTTAGATAAAAAATGCTTCATGTTAACTGACGATTTTATAGCCAATTTATAAAAACACTATATTCTTCCATGTCAGAAAAAAATCATTATTTAAATTAAGGCTAATAGCCAAAATTAAAAAAAAAATTATTATTTTAATGAAGCTAATTTTATGTGGGAAATTTAAATTATTTTCCAAATGAAATAATGCAACAACGATATACAACTAATTTAGTTTATGAACTGTTACGCTAGAATAAAATTTGCATTAAAAATTAATTATTGAAAAATCATTAACAAAAGTTATCAGGTATACATTATCATTATATTATGTAAAATTGTTGCGTTATATTAGTTATAATTATATTATATTAGTTAGTGTTATCATTACATTATATCATTAGTTATACATTACATACTAGTTAATATATTTAGGCATTGAACGGAAATCAAATTTCTGTCCTCAGGTCTTAGACTGAATGTTAAATTGATCTGAATTTATGAATATATTCTATGCAATTCTCGAACATTTATTTTCGTCTATGAATACAGTTAATATTACATTAATGCATTTATTTCCGAGTAAACCTATATTTTTGATTATTTCAAAATTTTATAACATTTCAATTGTTTCATTCAAAAACTCTTCACTGTATATAAAAACTTTTGAGCTATGAAAATTTTTTTTTCTAGAATTACATTTCCATGAAAGCGTAGTTGGAGTTGGGTTTTAGTGGCGCAAACGCCAGACATGGCTATGCTGCGCCAAACGTATGGTGAATATAAAAACATATAGTAATGTAATATTACCGTGAAAAAAGTTTTAAATTGTCCTAATTCGTTTTAAAAAATGGTTAAGTATTTAAAAGCAAGTGACACACTATAAAACTAATCATATATGCTGTAAAAAGCCAATCGATTGGGAAAAAGGAAGATATTAGAGTGAGGAATTTCTCCCACTAGATCTTTAAGAGATAAAATTGTTGTATTAAAAAATGATCGACGTTCGAAGTTAAGTATTCAAACATACG
The DNA here is from genome assembly GCF_947563725.1 of Argiope bruennichi. Classification (NCBI taxonomy): domain Eukaryota; kingdom Metazoa; phylum Arthropoda; class Arachnida; order Araneae; family Araneidae; genus Argiope; species Argiope bruennichi. The sequence goes on from NC_079156.1 coordinate 116,992,783, forward strand.
CATGAATACCATGAAAGCGAAGGAATTACTTACATTTTTACTTACATACAGAATTTCCTAATTTAAGCATATTTCTCGAATATTGCATTTAAATGAAACAACTTATCAATGATTCATAAGTGTGGTGAAAACTTATAAGCCAGATAACAGCTACGTGACATTGAATATTACTTTTGTCTTCTGGTCTTGTTACTCGAAGGCAAACCACAAAGTCCCAGGTTCTATCCTCGTTCTATTCAATCCGCCATATTGGTGACCTCGGACGATGAAACTTCAACCTTCGTACAGCTATTGTGGCGCTATCTACCCACAGCAACCCAAAGTCGTAAGACTCACTTGACGCAGCAACCCAAAGTCGTCAGATTCATTTGACGCAGCAATACAGTCGTTAGATTCACTTGGCGCAACAGCAACCACTCACCCACACACTGTCGCCATAATTCTTGGCGCTTCTCAAATGCTCAAATGGGTACAGACGCATTAGACTCTACAGCTAACTACATCACCACTCATCAGCTATATCGTTCGTCTCACCTCTGACTCACTGGAGGGAGAGGAATGTGGTGAAAGCTTATAAGCCAGATAACAGCTACGAGACACGAGTATTACGGTCTTGTTACTTAACTGCGAACAACAAGGTCCCAAGTTCTATCCTCGCGCATAACAATCCGCCGCAACAGTGAGATCTCGATTTCAATTGGTGATAAATTTATAGTTTGTATGCTGTTCTTAAAATGAGACTTAAAAGATTTTTCTAAATTATCGTAGAAAAACGTTTAAAGTGTGTGACCAGCTGGAGATGATTTTTTTTTTAAATATTCAAGAACAGTTATATTTTTGAATATTTGCATATTAAAGATTGAAAAAAAATCTTTGAAGCTAAAACATATCAGTTAAGACGCGAAAGTAAAAAAATAAAATAACAATAATAATAATTGAAAAAAAAGTATTTTTCTTAAATAAAAAAAAAGTATAAAGCAAAAATTTTCTAGTTTAGAGGTTTATTAAATGTTTCGCTTAAAATTTGCCAGATACTTAAGAAATACCTTTTTAAATTCTTGAAGTAAAAAATAATTTAGAGTTCCACTGATAAATAACACACTTTTCAATTTTGAAGCATTAAAACAATTATAAGATGTTTCTAAATGAATAGATTACTAATTCTCTAGTCCAAGAACTATTGAACATTTTGAGAAATTATTATGACAAATTTGAAGAACAAATAAGTAATGAATTTTAATTTATGAGGTTTTCCGTAAGAAATTCTATCAAGTATTAGAATTTGAGAAATATCATCCAAAAATGTAAAATAGTATTAAAATTTATGCAAATGGAAATATAAAAATCACTGCAACTTCCCTAAAAATATATACAAAATTCTTATTATTACATATCGTCTTAAGAAAGAAAAAAATATATATAAAGAACCTATTAAACATCCAGAATATAAAGAAATGTACAAACATTAAGGATAAAGAAGCCCATTCAAACACTAACAATATTAAATTTTACAAAACATTATAATTTTTTCAAAAAATCCTGTTAAACATTGTAAGAATGTAAAGAAACTTGTTCAATAATTAAGAATATAGTAACCTGCTCAAACATTAATATTATATTTTGAAAATTCAATAATTTCGCAAAAGAAAAAAAAAAATCATTTTTTTAACGTAGATTTTTATCTTAAATAACCCATGTAATTTTCAAAGATTGTGAGTATAATTTTATTCTGAGTGGTAAACTTGCTCTCATTATTACACAAGGTGAAATATTGTTACAATTTTCCGCATAAAATTGAATTATCTTTGAACAATAATGCAGACGAAACTCTTTGATTGTTTAAGGCTGAGATAAAACGGTTTCAGACTCAAAATGGGATATTTTAGGTTCTAGAATTTGATTGCCATAATTTCGAGTCTTTATTTCATTAAACACTTCCGTGTATACAGGTTTGGGGCATGTAAGAAAATATAACAACAGTTTTTTAAAAAGCTTGTTAGATACATTTAAAAAATTTTTGTTTGCATTTTTGTAAAATATATATTTTTTACTACTATTTTTAAATTTTTCCAATTTATATATATATATATATATATATATATATATATATATATATATATATATATATATATATATATATATATATATATATATATATATATATATATATATATATATATAAATGGGAGAAGTCAATTTTTTGTTATTGCGAGATATTTAAAGGTTTGCATTTCAATTAATTTAAAAATATTGGTAAATATTAATATATTTATTTTTTGTATTTTGTGGTACTAGATAATGTATGTCTATAATCCAATAGTGTTTACAGTGCTGACTTAAACATTAAGAGTTCCATTATAACTAAATTGACTTGGCTCACTTTCAAAATTTATATATTTTAAATTATTGGAAACAAAAACCTGGGTAAAAAAAAAAAAAAAAAAAACCATCTTAAATGTCAAAAAGTTAAAAGTAGCAAAAAATAAAAATAAATTTCTAAGATTTTATAACTTTTGAACTTTTTATGTATGTAAACCTAATAAGTGCAGGGAATTTCTAAAAATATTAACTTTGACATTTAAATTGACATGTAATTCTCTTACTTAATGCATACTAACTCTTATAAAGCATATATATAAAAGTATTGATTAAAAAGCATTCAATATTATCTAGAACAAAAAAAATTGCTTTAGGAATTAGGTAACTTAAATTAACAAAAATAATTTTGATAAGAATACATGTTAATATTTGTAATAAATTCGTTCTAAGAATACGTGATTCCGTTAATTCATGTTTGATCATGGAATGCTAATCATTAATATAATACAAAAACATTTTGATACAGGGGATTCGAATAACATTCATAACTGCATATACATTTAAATGACAAAATTTTACCATACAAATATGCAAGTGAATAACGAGTTAATTAAAGTAATCTTGAGGATTGTATTGATACATCATCTTCATTATTCACTTATCATCCCTTCAAAATACAACTCATTTGCATAATCAACTCATTTCTGCTGAAATAAAGGCGAATGAAAAAAAAAAGCCTTTCTTTGTTTCCTAAAAATGAAATTACTGGATCGATGGGGAAAAATTGCACTTTTTTATGATCAAAAGAATGAGGGATGAATGTTGACAAAGATCTTAAAATTCCAATTTCATTTCATACCTCATTTACAAAAAGATCTGAATAAAAAAAAATGTCCATTTTGTTGTATTGCATCTTAAATAGAATTCTTTTTTTTTCTGGTCGTTTTTATCCTGAGAATTCTAATCTCCAAATTTCGTCGTTTTTATGTTTTGGTTGAGTGTCGCTTTTGTCTCCTATGGTAATATTTCTGATTAATTAAAAATAAGAAAAAAAAGCTCTGAATATCATCAAGATGCAATTACAAGATTTTGCGGTAAAAAGAACTAAAAAGGATAAAGATTTTTTTTATTATTATTGCTAGCATAAGAAGGATTAAAAAAAATAAATATAATTCAAGGAAATCTGAAATTAGTATAAGAAGAATAGAAATATCTTTTGATAAAGCTGTTAAAAATTTCAAAACTTATTCTGAGATATAGAAACGTATCTTAAATGAAATATTCGAAAACAATTTTAACAAAATTAGTTGGTTCCTAGATTTTTCTAAATTTTCCTACAAAATAGAATTCTAAATAGAATCATTATAAATAGCTCTAAATTGAAGGTATTAAATGGCTGTGATAATTTATATGGAATATTCCTTGAAATAGATTATATATTTATTGAAAAATGCATGAAAGTAGTATTTGGGGATAACTGAAAATTACTAAAATAATTTCTGATTCAATAAGCAGTATTTCTTAACGTTTGAATTATATATATTCAAATCAGTTCGTTACTGTGATTAGAAATTGAAATTTTGATTCCCATTTACACCGCATTTTCTGGGGTAATTGGGAATGCTTCCGCAACCAAGGTTGGTTAATTACTAAATTATTTGAAGAAAAAAAATGATAGGGTAAATGAACCCTGCAAAACCTGATAATGCACTTATAAAAAAATCAAAACGCTATTAATATTTTCCTTTAAATGGGAAAAAATGGAGTAATTGAGAACATATTTTGAGAACAATTTCTGCAAAATTTGTTCTGATTTACTCTACGCGATCCTATATCAGTTTATAGTAGCTATTTTTAGGACATATTTCCTTTCCTTATACTGCATATCACTTACATTCAGAACTAGACTATTGTTAAATTTTTCTTCGGGAATATTTCCACCGATGTAATCTATCCGAAAAACTAGAAATTAAATAAATAAAATGAAGTACCACTTAATGAACATTAGTTCAACTTCAAGTAACATTTTTGCAAATTTTATTAAAGTCTTTTGTGTGAAGACCCTATATTATATTAATTATTATATTAGTTGAAGGAGATTACTTACATAGAGAATTTACTTAATGACTATTTAAAATGCTTTATTTGAAATCTCCTATTTTTGTCTGAATTTAACTAAAAAATCTAATCTGCAGAGCCTCTTGAACTGTGACTTACAACTCAAATAATGGTAAATACCAATTAAGCTTCTTAGTCAATTGGTTGGTTCATCAATTCATTATATGCTCCTTTTCCCGTAAGGATTCAAAATAGTGTTTTAAATTAAATAAGGAGTATCTTCGATAATAGTATTTGAGCATCAAAAAATTTAAGAAACTTTAGGTTTTAAAAGTAAAAAGGAGTATTAATTATGGTTTTTAGTTAAAAATCATATGACTGGGAGGGAAATAAGAAGAAGGTGCCATTCCAATAAGTGGTTGATGAAATTTCGAAAGATGGCTTTCAAGACATGAAAATTTCTGAGAGGTAATTTCTTTTTTTTTGGGGGGGGGGGGCAGAATTAATAACTAATCTCCTAATATTCATCTGCTTTTACTTAAGATGCCACAATATATGTAACATTATATACTAGAAAAAATAATAGTATCCAATAGGATGAAATTACACAAGCGAAACTTTAAAACAGTTTGTTTTGAGTTTCTCTGGATTGTTAAGGATGCTTTGTTATTTTTAATTTTAATTACATATGAATATGTAATGGCTTATTATCTTCATTATTATTTAATAATGTAATATAAAATGCTTAGTTATTTATAATTGTATCAATCAAATTTTCTCTTGAAAAAAATAATATTCAATTTCGTCATTCATTTTCCCCATTTATCTGCGAGATAAAAATAATTTTATTTTGTCATTAACATCCATCCGCTTTTTTTGTGTGGAAGAAATGTAATTTTGCTAATGCAATTTGTTTGTAAAGAAAATTACTCTTACTGAGAATAAGTACAAAATTCATATTCAAAAAAAGTTTTTTTCTGCTGGTAAACATATTTAATTCGATAAAAAAAAGTGCGTCGAAGAAACCATTACGCTTGAGAAACGCTTCTTTAATGAGATCTAAAATAAAAAATTCAATATTTGGTTTTTCTGGCGATTCGTTTCTTACTTTGAGAAACATGTTGTAAATTAAGTTATATGCGTCGGATTATAATACATTTTTTATATGTAGAGAATTAGAGACGGAAAAAAACCTACAGCCCTCTCTCGCAAAATACAAACAAAAAAAACTAATTTTGTTTAGTTAACGTTAAAAATATCGCCTTGTATTTATTTTTTTTTTAATTTCAAAACGAGCTTTCGATATGTAACATCATTAAAATTATATCTTTATTGGGTAATAAAATGTATTACAGTTATTTGTATTCTTTAAACAATATTAAGAAAATTATGTGTACTAATTCTCTGCTCCGCTCGACTCATTTTTTTTCAAAACGATCAATTGAAATTTCACTTTCTTTAAGCAAAAGTAATATATGAACTAGGAAGAAATAATTTGTTGTTGTATTTAAAAATAAATTATTTGCTATGATTATCCTGTTTAATGCTTAATGAGGAACATAAGCATTAAACAGGATAATGAGGAACGTAATATAAATGAGTTTTAATGAGGAATATAATTTCTTAATTTAATGAGGAACATCAGAAAATGACACCAGTAGATTACATAATATTTTAATGCAGTTAATTATTGTTACCATTTTCTAATATCTGCTTGATTTCCTGATATTTCTATAAAAACTACTATATCAAAAGTTTAATATAATTTCAAACAAGCTGATGCAAATAATCACACAGCATTGTATTCATATTCAAGCTTCTATATTCTCTTATGTATAATTTTATGTCTCTGTGTGTAGTTTTACTCACCAATCTTTATTTAGAATCAAATGTAATATGTCTAGATACAAAAATAGTGGATGCATACCTACATTCAGTGTGATTACTCAAATAGTGCTAATAATAATCAATTAATATGATAAATAATAATCAATTAATATGATAAATCGATTAATCACTTTTACTGGTTAATATAAACAATAATCGATTATTCATATCAATCGTAATATATACATTAATATGCACTGATATCGAACTTGGAAGCACATAAAAGATTGCATCATCTTTGTAGCTGGAAGAATTAGTGCATAATAGAATAGACTCCGCATGAACTGATGCATGTAATCATTTTACTATAACATTGATAATCTCGCTTCTTTCGTGTGGTAATCTCAATTCTTTCTGTGGTAATCTCAATTCTTTCTGTGGTAATCTCAATTCTTTCTGTGGAAATCTCAATTCTTTAGTTTCATTCAATTGTTTATTCATTGCTTGATGCTTTATGTCCATATTTAGTGCTAATAAGGTATAGGCATGGGATCGGGAAAGCGACAATAGATTACATTTATTTTTCAGATGGTATGCTTGTTAAACCGATAAATTTTTTCCATTTTCATACGAGCTTATACAGATAATCACACCATGAAATGTTTTACCTCCTTCCATGATGATAATTTCTATTTTCGTATTATTCTGGTTTATCACTTAACATGTTTTATATAGATGTTGTACTAATGAGGAAGAAGGATACAGTTAAAAGAGACAAAAGATTACATTCTCAAAAGAGACAATACATTACATCTTACACACGAATGAAAATATACAGTTAAACAGATAAAATTCTTTCGTTTTCATAGAATCTTATCAGATAATGAAACCATTTTTTCTCTCCTTCCAAGGTGTTATTCACTTTCTTTACCGCTGATAATTTCGTTCAACTATCTTAATTTGTTGTTGTAATCAGCATGGGATTCCGAAAGTTAATAGATCAAGTTCTGTTTTTACAAATCATGGACGTGTTAAACAGATAAGATTCTTCTGTTTTTATACTAGCTTATACAGATAATCATGCCTTTAAATGTTTTCCCTACTTTTTCGATTATAATTTCAAGTTTCGCTCAGCTTTTTTAGTTTATCTCCTAATGTGTCGAACGTAAACCTAACGTAATGAATCGAACAAAATTCAAGAGATACCAGGAATTTTCTGTCTGATGATAAAAAATTTATGCTATATAATGTCCAGAATCAATAATTAAAATTACTCAAGTATTCCAAGAGTTTCTTCCTAACATTAAATATTTCTGATTCATGATTTATTCAGTCTTTAATTTCACTCGTAGATTCATGTTTTGAAATTATATTAATTGTGGAAAAGTCTGTAGTTTCAGAAGAATTAATTATTCAAACACTTGTTTCAAATGTTTGATTAAATTTGTTCAAAAAAATTCATACTTAACAATTAATGAGATTCAAAGAATAGAAAGAAGATTTTCTTAACATTTTCCAGGTCGGATATGCCATTTGGCTTTATCTGAATAATCTTTTAATAATCAACAGATGTCAGTATATTTACTCATATTGCATTTATATGCTCTAGATGACATTTTAGATGACAATACAATCCGGTAAGAAATGAATTATTAAAGAATGAATTATTTTTATTTGTCGAGCTGGATAAAATGGACAATTTTCGACATTAAATATTTCTAATTTTTTAATATTTACTTTTTTACTAATAAATAATAATTTAGGGCTGAAGGGTTAAGGAATTTGCAATTTTCATTGAAAATTAAAATATGTGATTAAACTCGTGAAATCTATTTAGAAGAGTCAATATTTTGAAGTATGAGAAAAATACCATGTTGTTAAAAGATATAATTCATGTTTCACGTATGAATACTTGAATAAGAGGAACAATATTTTATATATTTTACAAATTTTATATACTACACAAATTTGAGAAAACGAATTTACTTTTAAAGCGTAAGTAAACATGGAAGAATTTCAGAAAATGCTTCTAAAATATATAAAAATTTTAAATATTATATTTTTAAACTCAGGTTTTCAACAGATATTTTTCGTGTAATGAAAATTATTCAGAAATAATTTTTGTATCTTGCTTAAAATTTGTTTTTTATTTACAATATTTTCTGACAAAACAATGAATGTTAAAAATTATTTAGAATTTAAATTTGAAATAAGAATCAATACAGTTTAGTTAATAGCTACAAAGCATAATCTTTCTAAAGAAAAGGATATTTTGAATCAAAGATCTCATTTTTGGTCAAAAAGAAATCCCATTTTAAACTGTGAAAACTAGATGACTTTTATATTTTCTTTGATCTTTTACCCAACCAAAAATAAAAAAATAAATAAATAAAACGTTTGCCTGAAAAAAATAAGATTGAGCTTCACCAAAATTGCCTCATCGGCTCAATTCTTCCCTCCATTAGCCATACAACCTAAGAGGCCATTTAAACATTTTCACGAAGAAGTTTCATCGTCCTTAATATCATTAACGATTTTAGAACCAAACTAATGACAGGCATTAAAATTTAAGTTCTCATACTGCCTATTACGAAAGTTAAAGTTTTGCTGTGAACACACTACTTTTAATAAACCTGCACTTAATAGAAAAGTCTAATAATAATGTAAAGTTACAAAAGACTTCTGAAAGCAGGAAATTGGGCTTGAAAAAGCAAATATCTACTTAAAGCTTTTAAGATATTAACATCGACTGTTTATAGAGCAAAATAAATGAAAAGAATGAACTACATCACCATGTGTAATGACTATATATTTTGTATCGAAATTTATAGAAATTGTGATAGATAATATTTTCTTAATTAAAATATGTACTAAAAACATACAGTTTAATGTATTTAAAATTTGACTTCGAATTTTAAACAGAAAAGTATGAATATATATCATCTAAGAATAATTTTGAGTAGAAATTTTACATTTAATCAAAATTATATTTTCTTTAATTAAGTTTTGTCCTTATGACAATATTTATTCTTACATTTCTTAAATTGGTCACTTTAATCAATTTTCATTTTTAATAAAAATACTTTCTTCTTTTAGTAAAGAAAGATTTCAAAAAAACTTAAATCACGATTTTGCTGAATTATTATTTAAAAAAAGAAGACACGACATGTTGAATATCGTAAAAACGAATTGTTGAAATCTATTTACAAAAGATATTTCAACACCGTAATGTGACGATATTTATAGCTATCTCTATGGCACAATAGTACTCTTTGCGAAGGTTATTTTTTATATTTCAATCATTAAATTAAGTTTTTAATGTTCCAGTTCTCATACCAATATTATATATTTTATTTCCAATGCAGAAACAAAATAATTCATCGAAAAAAATGCAAGGAATTTAAATCACTTTACTTCTTTATGTATTGTACTACAATTTTAAAAACATGCACTTAAAATAAGATTTGTTAATATTATTTTGTTTATCTGGTTTTCAAACATTTTACAAAAAAAAAAAAAAAAAAAAAAAAAAATGTTTTTATATCCATCACTTTTGATGCCTTTATAATGCAAAAAATTTGTAACAGATAAAATTGAAATTATGAAGCAATAAATTTATTGTAGTTATAATCTGATGGTTGCCAAAAAATATTTCTTTCAAAAAAATTCAAAGAGTTATAAAAAAAATTATTATTTATTAAGGGTATTACTTCCTTGTGTAATAATATTTATTAATGGTATTGCTCCCATTAGCTTGCATTAGACTTCGCAAACTGACAAAGACTTGGCAAAATAGAGACTAAAATATACTTACGCTTACAGAAAAAGTACATTTTTACACACAATAGAATAGATGAAATTTATGCTGTAACTTTAATTTAAACAATCATATGGTGACGTATATACTTAAGAGATTATAAAACGGATAAACCTCCTATTTAGTATAAGGGAACCTGTAATTAGAGGACTGATTGGCCGGATTTGTTCCAAATGGGGTTTGTTAGTTTTGTTTCAAGAACTTGATATCTTTTCTTTTTTTTCGTACTGGATGAGACGGAAGTTACATTTATAGAAAATCCCTCGTCTTCTGTTTTCATTATATTGGGCTTAATCTCTCAGAAAAAGTACTTTCTCTAAAGATACTTTCTTACACCTTTACGTTAACGGCATGCGAGGTTAATTTCCTTTCTATCTAAATGCTTCCAGAGTTGTTACGTGTCATTTCTTTTTCCTCATGGCCAAAAGAAAGAGAAATCTCTTTTTATATTGCGCTACTGAATCATTTACGAATTTCTAGCCATTTAGAAAACTTAATGAATACGTTTGGAATAGCTAAAATTCACACAAAATTACTTTTGAATAATATTTCGAATTTCTCCAGATAGATAATTAATGTTAAGATTTAACATTAATTTTAATGCACTTCTCTAACTATAGTTTTTTTTCTATGGTAATACTAATGCAGATTCTTCAGCAATCCAGCGTCCCATTTTCGGTGCAAACTTAAAAATTAATCAATAGTGCTTTAATTAATTAATAAAGATAAACATTCATTACAAATATTGCTTTAACCCACCCCTTCTCCCCAGTTATACCATCACCTGAGTTCAGCATTTGTTCTCATGTTAGATCTACATGCTCTTACATGATAATAGGATCTAGGTATAAAGAAATAACAGACGAATAATTTTAATTTTGGTACCAAAAATCACTCAGGATGCTTTGAATAATTTCATGCATTAAATGTTTCTTTTTTTAAATTTTTATTTTCGTAAGTGTATGTGTGTAATTGTATGTGTTCTATTAACAAATAATAATTTAAATTGTTAATAGAACACATACAATTTAAATAAAGCAAATTATAATTTAGCTTCAACACTGTCTCCACAGTATGTATGTATATCTTTGTCTATGCATATCCTTGACTATGCATATCCGTGACTTACGCAACACAATATGTGTATTTATGGATCATTAATAAGGAAACACTAAAGGAATTTAACTTACCATTTATTATTTTTTATATTTATATAAGATAATTATTTTTGTTATACTTAAATATGATACAATGAATATATTTTTTCAAATTGTTTGCACGAATAAGTGAATATTTTGCAGAAACAATATATCGATCAACTTGGTAAAATTCCAGCAATTTTACTTTTCTATTTTAATAAGCCTAAGGTTAGACTCTGAAATGGCCAATTCCTTACAATTTTCATCTGAATTACACCCAGCTAAGTAAATGATGATAATTTTGTATTATTTTTGTTCGTTGATATTGTATTAAATGGTCACTAAATGTTTTTTTTTGAAATACACAACTCCTTCTCAAAAATAAAATACATATAAATTTCATCAATATCCATAATTTAATAATGTCAATGAATATTGAATAAAATAGCTGTCAGTTTGCAATATTTTGAGGTTTTTTTTTCAGATGAACGATCATTTCACCCAAATCATTTTCCCAAATTGCGAATTATATTTGTGTTATACTAAACATAAAATCAGGTAAATTGGTGTTATACTAAACATAAAATCAGGTTAAAATCAGGTAAATTGGTGTTATACTAAACATAAAATCAGGTAAATTGGTGTTATACTAAACATAAAATCAGGTTAAAATCAGGTAAATTGGTGTTATACTAAACATAAAATCAGGTAAATTGGTGTTATACTAAACATAAAATCAGGTAAATTGGTGTTATACTAAACATAAAATCAGGTTAAAATCAGGTAAATTGGTGTTATACTAAACATAAAATCAGGTTACAATCAGGTAAATTGGTGTTATACTAAACATAAAATCAGGTTAAAATCAGGTAAATTGGTGTTATACTAAACATAAAATCAGGTAAATTGGTGTTATACTAAACATAAAATCAGGTAAATTGGTGTTATACTAAACATAAAATCAGGTTAAAATCAGGTAAATTGGTGTTATACTAAACATAAAAACGAATAATTTATAATTATTTTCTATAGCATTCGCATTAATTAAGTACTTTTCAAAATTATTTTCATTATTTACTACTTAAAGACAATTTAATTTAATACAACTCTCACTAAGACTTAAAAAAATCTATCCAGTACATAATTTTTTCCTTTTAATAAAATTTTTCATAAATCTGAAAATTATATTCATAAAATTATATTCATTGATTGTTTAAAACACAGATTGTTAAATAGTAAATATTTCATTAAAACCATTAACTCATACCTTGCGAATGCAAATATACGTTCTTTTAGAAGTAATTATAAACTCTAAAATCTGCATCGGAGCATAAATCAGATTAATTACTAATCATTCATACCCCTTTGCATATTAACTTACATCAACATTGCTTATTTCCTCGCTTGGTAACCTCTAACCCCCTCTCTAATAAACATGCATGGAGGTGCTTAATCTCGACGCTCATAACATTCCACCTGGTTGAATTACAAAGCAATCAGTGATGCAGGTGCCGCCACTGACTTAGAAAAACCTTCGATGTTCTGCCATAAACATGCTTCCCATAAATACTGAAAAGTGCTCAGATATTCATGGCTGTTGTTGTGGAAATGAGGAACATAAGCGAACTGCACTCAAAGCATAAGCCTTTTCCTTATTCATCTCCAAAGTAAACATGCATGAAAGGAATATGACCTCATTATCAGCTGCGCGTTCGACAATTCATTTGCATATACTTCCGGCAACTTAGATAAGTTCCCGTCTATCAGATTTATATTAGGGATGGGGGTCGCATATTACCGAGGATTGCATCAGAAACTAATTAGTTTACTTAATATTAAATAAACTAATTAAAGATTATTCGTATCAGAATTTCGGTAATTAACAATTTTAGAGTTATGACGGTCGTTTTGAATTAAAGTTTCTGTCTTTCATCAAAGATATTTGAAGGTAAACATCCAAAATGGAACTCGTCTGTTTCGTAAAATTGCATTTCTTTAGCATAATATATTAAATTGAATTGCGCATTAAACTTAATATTTATGATTTTGCTTTAAGTGGATAGTTTATTAATATCATTACTTGAAAATTCCAATCAAAATATTCTATAATTTTAAATAGAGAATTGTTGTCTCGTATTTGATGAATATGATGAGATCGGAAAATTAAAAGTAATCCTATCAAATTCCACTAAAAGTCAAATGTTGTATGTTAACCAGAGTATGATTGATGATTATTTTTTAAAAAGTCTTCCATTTTATCTTCATTACTCGCAAGGAACTCAGAAATTCAATCATTATAATTAGGATGGAACAAGTATTGTATAATATTGTTGAATATTAAATGATATAATATCTCACAATATTTTATAATATTGTGAAAGAGGATATGCTACTTTGCTTTCCCCAAACTTATTTTGAAATCAGAATTATTGCGCAGACAAAAAGTAAAATTAAATGTCCAATTTGTGACTGTCCAAATGGGATCATCCGCATTGTGTTTTTTTACATTTTGCTTCCCCAAATTTATTTAGAAATTGGAATAATTACTTAGGCAAGAAGGGAAATTAAATATCTAATTAAGGAATAATTAAAGAGAAATTAAATGTCCAACTAATGACTGGCAAAATCACTTGCATTGTTTTTTTTCTTAAATTCTCCAAATTTATTTAGAATTTCGAATTATTGCTCAAGCAAGAAAGGACATTAAATGTCTAATTAATGACTGGCTAAACGAGATCTTCTGCATTGTTTGTTATCGCTCTTTGGTTCCTGAAATTTATTAAGAAACTATAATTATTGCTCAGACAAGAAGATAAATTAAATTTCCAATTAGTGACTGGTCAAACGCGATCACTTGAGTTGTTTGTTTTACTCCTTGATTCCCATAAATTTATTTAGAAATTAGAATTATTAATCAGACAAGAAGGGAAACTAAATGTCCAATTAATGACTGGCCAAATATCACCTGCATCGTATTTTTTTAATTTTTGATTCCTAAAATGTATTTAGAAATTGGAATTATTGCTCATAGAAAAGGGAAATTAAATGCCCAATTAGTAACAGACTAAATGTGATCACCGGTATTGTTCCAGCAATAATTGAAATATCTTGTACTTTATATTTGGATTAGGATGTGAAAAGAGGTCATAAATATTTACAAGCCAAATTTGATTGAAGTTGTATGAAGGATCCACTGAATTTCTCTATTTAAATTACAGAAATTCAGGGGAAAGCTTTGGCTCCAGTTCTTCATCCTGAAAGAATAATTGCTTTGATAAAGAAATGCATCGAAAATATTTCAATATTCTTGAGAGAAGTGTCCTAAGTTCCAAATTAAATTCCACGTCTTTAGAAAAGAAGCGAAATAAAAGGTGCTTTATATTGCGATGTGTAAATTTTTGGACTTAAAATTGTGGCAAATGCCTTTACGAAAGTAACATTTTAGAATAGATTAGAAATCCGAGAAAGTAATGTCTTAATGCCATTAGTAGTGTTGGTTTAAAAATTACCCAACCAATTCACAAAATTACCAGCAAGAGGGGGAAAGTTTAAACTTTGCAAATTGCATTTGCGTTTAGCTAGGAGTTCTTGAATCTTCTAAAGCATTTAGCTATTTAATAATTTTAGACGGAAGTTAGAGAGGAGAATGTGAAAGCTTGTTATAACATGAACGTTGCCATTGATAAAAATACTTCAGCTTGCTCCATTTATTAAATATAAACAAAGGCAAAAGCATAATATATATATATATATATATATATATATATATATATATATATATATATATATATATATATACTAGCCGCCTTTGGCGACCAGCCGGTTCGCCAATCTTAATGTTCGTTAAAATTTTAATAATTAAATATTGTATGCAATTTCTACTTTAATAGCTTCTTCATCAAAATATTTTAAAACTTCAAATTTTGATTATCATATAATTCATTCATAATATTATAAAGGCCTTCAGTCATAACGTGATATGTATCTCTCTCATTTTCTGTTAGCACCCGTAGAATTTATGCTTTAAATTAAAGTGGAAAGAATTAATCTTCAATTAATATAATAATATTTTTTACTGAAACAAAGCATTTTTTTATAATCTGATTGCTGAAAATAGAGTCACTCAGCGTTTAAACTTTATGGGCACTAAAGAATATCTTTTTAAATTTATGTAATATCTCAAGAGTTGGTCAACAAAATTTTCTTAGACTCATTATGAGCAGATCGATTCATTAACAATGTTTAAATTTAAATGCATCAAACACTAAGAAAATAAAACGAATCGTTTAAAATAAACGGTTGAAAACAGGTTTTAAAAAAACTACTTAAAAAACGATGTACTTAAAACTATAAGCATATACAAAAAATATATAACTAACATAAATACAATTTACTTATAAAAGCATGCAACTAACCCAAAAATAATTTAAATCGTCCATTGATAACGTTGTCATGGCAACAATCAGAACAGAATGCGCATGCGTGAATTTTCTTCGCCGGTTACGTAACGCAAATACGTGATTTTTTCTACGCCAGTTGGGGTAACGCTACGCGGATTATAAATTTTTAATTTCCTTTATTCTGTTTTAATTTAATTCAAAAGTACTTCAGAATGAATCTGAAAGATTGATTCATTAACAATGTTTAATTTTAAATGCATCAAACATTAAGAAAATAAACAGAACTGATTGAAATAATCCGCCGAAAAATTTTAACCCTAGCCTCATTACTGTTGGGAGAAAAAAAAAAAACTGAAGCCTTTCTCGTTTGGCGCTGGGGATAATGGAAGATTTTTTTGGCGGAAAAGTTGGCGGTGGGGAAAATGGAAGATTTTTTTGGCGGGAAAGTTAGTTTTTAATTAATAATTAAAATTCTAATTAAAAATTCGAAAAAAGAAACCCCAGGTGCACATTCCCAACCTCCAAGGTATACATGTACCAAATTTGGTAGCTGTATGTCAAACGGTCTGGCCTGTAGAGTGCCAACACACACACACACACACACACACACACACACACACACATTGAGCTTTATTATAAGTATATATATATATATATATATATATATGATGAAAGGATCGTTCAGCCGCTGTCCTTACTTCAGCATTAGTTCATGATCTTTACCATGAATAAACAGCTGAGGAAAACGTTTTAAATAATTATTCACAAAATTAGTTTCAAGAGAGAGATCAAAATCCAGTATTGGGGGAAAGTATCGTAGTTCTCTGAATATTCTTTTAAATTGATGGAAACACAAAACTTTGGTGATGAAAAAGTTAGTAAATAATCGTTGAAAATTGATGAATGCGTTTGAGAAACGTGGTAGTGAGCTTTTAAAGTATACTTTAATTCTTTCTGGATTATCACAAGGTATAAAGAGTGTAATATTGTATTTCTTCATCAATCGAAGCATTTAAATTTCTAATTTGGGTGTGATAGCATTGTTGTCAATTGCTCAATATAGACATATTGAAATCATTATATGTTATATGACGGATAACCAGATTTTAGCAGTAGATGGGGTTTTTTTGTATCTCATTCTGCATTCCACTTAAGGCACTGGATGAAACGTTTGGATGCATTAATATCAGGATTTCAAGAATTTTGCAGGATAATTAGCAGAATGTTAAGTTATAACGAGCAGTCACCAATGAATTGCATCTTTACTAAAATTAGAAAAAAAAACATCAGTAATTTTTATAATGGATCCAAAATGTATATGGTTTATTGTATGACCATATTTCAGGACACAGCTCACTGAGACTTGCTCATATAAATCCTGGAAAAAATTGTCACAAAGTATATGGCTCAAAATTGCCATTAATTGCTTCAAGTTCACTTGAATACAAAAAAAATATCTGAAAATTAAAGAAATGACTAAGTTAATAATATCATTTTTATGTTTAATTATTTGATTTATAAAATTTTATCTTAATAATTTACATTAAATATAAGCCTACCATCAAGAAACCTCATTCCCAACAAAGGAACATAATTATTGACATTTTCACAAGCAAAATATCATATTGTGGATAGATCGGCTGCCATAGAATTTATTTTTGCCAAATTAAGAAAATCATAACAGTTATCTCCCTTTTTAAGTATTAAGTTCCGAAAATATAAAAATTTGATAACGTTAGTGCTGAAAAATAGTTATAAAAAACCTATTTGTTAAAAAAGTTATGAAAATTAAAGATAATTCCTAGTTTTAAGTAGCTAGATCAAGGAGTAACCAACTTTATTAAGGAAAACTGCCGCTAAAACTATAGCAAGGTATATGAAATTTATTGTAAGAAGTAAAATTTCCAGACTTGTGCCAGAAAAGGAAATGAATTGCAAAAATTCTGAAACATTTCATCAATGATATGCTAGTCAACACATAACATTTGTCGCCTAGTGCTATTTGATAGATTAACAGTTTTTCTTTTTAAATCTAGTTTTTATACAGCCTATTGATGTGATAACAAATAAATCATAGATTAAAAAAATACAGGAACATTTCTATTCTAAGATGTAAATAATCTAGCAGGATTAAGTTTTGCATTTTCTGAAAAAAAAAAAAAAAACTGAAGCTAAGAGTCCGTGATTTCTAATAGACAACCAAAGAATTTTTCTTATAGTTTTATTTCAGCGTGATTCCTATTATTAAATAATAAAAATGTAAATGAGAAAACAATTTGTTGAAAATTTGCAATATATTTTCGTTTGCGTAGTTGCTTTCATGTCAAGGAAGATTATTTTACAAATAGTTTTCTAATGTATCCTAAATTAATGATGGGTCAGTGACCACTGACCATGGCGATAAAAAAAAGACCCAGTTTATTCGAGAATCTGGGCGATCACCCCATTAGAACTTAATCTGTGGCATTAGTTCCAGAATATTCGATGCACTATCAAGGGAGCGGTAAAAACAGATCGGCTCAGTGGAGGTAGTTTGTAGTTGAGTAGTAAGTCGTGTAGAGAGTGTCGATAATTGAGAGAGCTCAAGCGAGTAGTAATGGAGTCGAGTGAATTAATTTATCTCTGAGTACTTTGTGTTGTTACGGTTATTTTTTCTCGATTTTCTGTTTCTGTCCTACTATTTACAACTTGTACTGTTTTGTGCACGATTTGTATAAGATAATTTTGTGCAATATAATTCTTCATAAATTATTGAACCTGTTCCTGTTGAACCTTTCATCGAACAATCCACAAACAGACATATTTCAGATTTTTCCGTGAGAAATTATAGTTTTAACTGGCCGTCTTGGCAATCGACGACCCAAAGGGAATATTGCTTTATTTAATATCAATTAGTATCTCATGCGTAATTTTATTGTTTATGATTCATTGAAAAGAATTTTCAAGTATCAAATTGAAGTAGACATTGGAATTGCGTTATTTTTAATATCTTATAGCATTTTTATTCAACATGTAAATGAGTTTACCTCACGGATTCAAGTTCCATGATATCTCAGTGGCATTAGAACCACGTCTATCTCCTAATGGAACACCGTCTTTCGTGGGACTGTAATTTTAATTTAATAGTCCTCATTTAAAAATCTCAGAATTTCTTTACTTTTCAAAAATAGGAAAAGAAAGTCACGTGATTAAATAATTCATGAAACAAGGAAAATTATTTGAACGTCACTGTAGCAATCAAATTCAATAATATAAATTATGCAAAAAAAAAGATATTTTTTAAAACAAAATCACACTTTATGAATGATTTTGAAGTAAATAAATCGACAGTTCAAAAAAAATTTTAAAATGCTGTAAAAAGTATTTTTGTACTATAATTTTTTCCAGAAGGTATCACAAAAAATTCCAGAATCTCGTTTCATTATAAATTTATTCATTGTCGTTTAATTTTAAGTCTCCAAGAAGTAGAAGGTATGAGAAGTTCAGATTTAACAAGAAAATATGTTCAAGAAGTTGCAATCCTTTCCTTTTCTGTAAAAATTTAGAATTGTATGACATATTTTCCATAAAAATATTACATGTTTCATATTATTTCTTTAACTTTATTCAATAATTTTATTGCCACCTTTATCCATAGAGTAAGTATTGTTGTCGTTTATTCTAAAGCATTTCAATGCTTTGTAGTCTTGCAATATTCTAAACATCTGCTCAAAAATCCATCATCCTATCCAAAATCTATAATAATACTCAATTTCGAGGTCCATTTTCCAGCTCCTCCTACTAGCTGTTCCTTTAAGTGAAATGAGCCGAAAAATATCCCCATAAGATCTTTTATCAAAAAATAGAAAAATAACTAACCTTTAAACCACGTAATGCTTTATGAAATTCATCAAAGCGAGCAATTTCCGATGAAATCCGCCTTGATGGATGTCGTTTGAACCTGACAAGAAAATAACATGTTTACAAATATTATTTGGACCGACTTTTTTTTCAAGAAGAAACTTGAGTTTATCCTTAATAAAGAAATAATAAGATGGATAATGTTAGACGTATGGTGGGAAGTTATGCCCGATCATAATAATATAAGTAGTATGGAATGCATTTTTGTTGCTTCATCAATAGATGAATCATGTTAGGCAAATCCTGGGAAGCTATTCAGAATCATGATGTTATTAGGAATTGAACAGAATGAACTTCTCTTGTTTCATCAAAAGTTGAATAATTTTAGACAGATAGGGCATACACTAATTTTAAACGGTTGTTTTCAAACCCTTTAAATACAATTTTCCAAATTTTTTTCAGGAAAGTAGCACTATTACTGCCATCTATTAAAATTGGATAGAATAATATTTATATATCCACTATTTGTCTAAAATCTTGGATCATTATTTACTTACAAAGCTCTAATATACTATTAAGCCGAAACATTTCTTTATTGTTCAAATAAATCTTTGTATAAATCAGCATACGCACGCACGCACGCACGCACGCACGCACACACACACACACACACACACACACACACACACACACACACACACACACACATATATATATATATATATATTGTTGAAAAAATTTGACAGCATATTATTTATATTCATATTATTTTCATAAAAACAATAATAAAATGTATGTAATAATAAATATATGATTTTTATTCGAATAACAGCATGAAAAAAATTAGCATGAGTTCTACCATAAAAATATGCATCATGGAATTTTCATTCATATACTGAACATCCAGATGAAATGAATTGGATTATCTGTAATTATTGGATTAAAAATGTTGCTTTCATTTACTAGACATTTGTGAATTGTTTTGCAATTCCAATTATTGCATTGCAGTACACTACTGTACACAGAATTTAAGTTGGTTTGACAATAACAACGACAAAAAAAACCAATGATTCATTTTAACTATTATATATTAAGATTTCATACCTTTTTAAGATAATCCATATGTTTGTTTGTTTTTTTATTTTGAAGGACAATCTTTGATAGATGCATTTAAAACGAACTCTTTCCTAATTTATTCTTAATTTTAATTGTTTTCCAACTTTTTTGCATACTTCGTGCATCTCTTCAAGTTACTCTTACGCCATAAGTATATTTAAAAAAAGAACCATATACTGCACATTTATATCTGTATAACAAAGGTGGCTTTTTTTCTGCATGGTTACTATAGTTTTTTTTTAATTTAGTGGGGATTGTTCTGAAGAAAATAGAATTTTCTCTATCCCTGTGCGTAACAAAAGATCTTCTCAAAGCTATGAAAGATATTTCATATTGTTTAGAGGATCTTGGATTTATTCGCCCATTTGCTAAAGAATATATTGTGATAATTTTTTATGAAGTACAAGAAGTTGCCGAATATAATAATTTCAATGAAACATATAAAACGGATACTATTTTTTTAGTCATTTTACCATCAGCAAAACAAATACTTTAAAAGTAAAACAATTGTTACAAAAGAACCCTAATTGTTCAAAAAGAAATATAATAGCTTGAATTTTGCTTAAAATACCGTATCAGATAAGAAATGTTCTTAAAATATGCTTTTATTTCTCTTTAATTCTTTAAACATCTGTCTTTTTACCATGAGAAAATCAAATACTTGAAAAGTAAAACAATTGTTACAAAAAAAAACCCTAATTGTTCAAAGAGAAATATAATAATTTGAATTTTGTTCAAAATATCGTATCAAATAATAAATATTCACACTTTTAATTCTTTACACATCCGTGGTCATGTATAATCCTTAATTACTAGAATAGCTTCAACAGACAGATCAGAAAAATAATAATTTCTTTGAAAAAAGGATTATAATGACTTTAATTTTTGTTTAAAACACTGTATATCAAATTATAACTATTCTGGAAAAAATGTATAGTTATTTTATTCATTATATATCCATGACCACAATAGCCATCGAATTTTATTAGATGTTTTATATAATGACTCTGGACCATTTATTTCCTTTTCCAATATTAAAAGAGATGAATACAAAAAGGTTTAATTTATAATACACATTCATCAACAAATATGTCAATTAAAATCTTTCCTAAACTGAAACACATTATGCATGAACAGATTTTTGAATAATATCCTTAGCTTAAAGCAATTACTTTTGAGACAATTTTAAAAGATTTTTAGCAATCATTCAGTTTTATTGATCGAGGTATTTTATAACTAAACAAATACTTCAAATTTTAATGAGCGCGTGTTAGTAAAACCCTTCTTTTGCTTATGGGTCTTGGGAGTAGGATGCTTGCTTATAAATTATGATATATAAATATAATTTTTCTAAGAAAATTGCTGGAGAAGTTTTGGATAAATTATTGGATATAATTCTTATCATAATTTATATCAATAATCATACATTTCTTGTATGACTGAATAGCTTTTGACGTATTTTAATAACGCTGTTAGAAAAAATGAGTTATTATTCCGTTATGAGTTCCGTTTTGATGCTGAACTACGTTGGTCCGTATACACGCTCTTTCGAAACTAAACGAGAATTTATTTTAGAACTGAAGGATGCCTTGTGTTTCCTACTTTGAAAATGAAACAGCAACTTGTTCTGAAAAAATTTCTTGTGAAAATTATTTCTATTTTTATTTTGAAAGTATTATTCTGAGACTTAATAAATTATTGGGAAATTTAAACATGGAAAAAAAAAATCTGAAAATAGAGACTCCAAAGTTTTCGATTCCATGAACATATTATAAATTATTCTTCAATTATTCTAGAATAGTATTTAACTATTCTTAGAACATAATTTAACTAATAGATTTTAATGATTTTGTAACTGTTTTCTGTCCTCTAATAAATGAGTTTCTCCAAACATTGTAATATATATTTTTAAGAATTATTTTATTACCAATATAATATACACAGATTATGTCCTAAACTTTTTTCACAAAATTGCACAGTTTGACAATTTTCGTAATAAAAGCCATTCCACCATTACTAGTGCTTCGTTTAGGTTTGTCATACTTGCTCGCAAATGGATAGACAGAAAGTATAACATATGATAAGGAAAGAGTATTCTATGGCAGTTGTTTTTAAGAAATTTGAAACATAATTACAATTTCGAATATAAACACTCTACGTTCCTAAAAACAATCCATTTAAATGTTAATACCTTAATTCTGACAATATATTTTTCCTAAGAATGAAGTTTTAAGAAGTGAACACTCATCAAAAACTTGAAATAGAAGTTTTTAATGATTAATATACTTCTTTGGCATGTTTCATATACATGGAAAATGTCATACAAATTTAAAATAAATCAATATAACTCAGTGCTGTAAAACTAATTTGGTGAATCTCCTTGATCTTTTTTCTCAAAGAAACTACTTTAGAAATGAGCTATAAACACGAAACAGATAAGTCATTCATACGATCCACTTGTTTTGATGAAGTGCTTGAAGTGTGATGGGATTTAAAAGATAAGAGTTTAATCTCTACTTCAGAGCACTTATACATTGTGGCCGGCTCTCGACTTAGGAGAGCGTGAAGGCTGAGTGGTGCTGTCATAAGGCTGCTTATTTACCTACGAATGTGATGTCATCATGTATTCTTAAGCGATTGTTTTGTCATTTGTGATATGACTTTTTTCTAGGATGCCTATGTTTGGATACTTATAAGAAAATTACGAACAATATTATCTTTTGTCTGGAAACAGCTGATTATTTTTTTGCTAAATGTAAATTTTTTCTCACTTTTTATATCTTAAGTTCATATAACACGTAAAAATTAAAACAAGGAAATCTGTCAAAGCATTTTGAATATTGTTGAAATGGGAAGAATTTGATCTATGAAATACTTAAGCTTTAATCGTGAATACTAATTTTAGCGTTTTCTAAATAATAATAACAAGAGCTATCAAAATGCATCAATCACTGTGACGGTACGGTGGCCATCGATAAATGCAGACGATAAGTATTTTGAATTCCAAAGATATACGGCTGTGTTAGCTATTAAAATAAATACGGCAAGGATTTAAATGTATAATATTTTTTATACAATGTATGTGTTTCTGCATAAAAAATTATATCTATTAATTATTATTTTCCATCAAAATATGCATGGTTAATTACAATTGCATTGATTTGAATTTTCGGCATATTATAAAATTGTATAACTGCTCAAAATAAATATGTAATTATATAAAAATTATTCAGTTTATATTAATTTATAATTATTTATATTTATTCCATAAATATATATTTAATTTTAATATATATTTATATTTAATTTATAATTATTTATATATAATTTTTAATTAATTCATAGTTTCTAGTTAGAAATGATTAACTGCTTAAGAGTTGAGAATATTCATGAAGTTCATATCTAAAGAATTTGAGGGTTTAAGATTTAATATTTCCAAAATTTTGAAAGAATTTTAAACATGTAAAGTAAATGTTCATAGTAAAATGATGTGCATGTAGTAATTTATGCAAAGGCAAAAAACCGCATTACTTTAAAAATCATTTTATGTACTTCTATAAGTAATAAAAAAAGAATATGTTTCTGTAAATATACGCGTTTTTTCTTTGCTTTGCAGAACAGAATATATGCACAGAACTTTTAAGTTGCGTAGATATTCGTGAAGAAAAAAATGTGCACTTCTAATAGATTTTTTGAAATTTTGATTTTTTATAAAATAATCGAGAGTTTAGTGTATTCAAACGATATAATCAAAAAATATTTTTCTGTTAGAAGGATTTTTAAGTGATTTTAAAACTAATGAAAATTTCCTTTTAATATAATATTTTAGTTGTCAAGTGATTTTTTTTCATATTTTTTACAAGTTTCTCAAAATATTATTTTGCGTAACTTTCAATAATATCTTCTTTGATTGTGTACGATTTAAGCTATCTTCCTTATTGTTGTAAGCATTTAATCACCTGAATTTCTCCCGTTGATGAAAACTGACGATAAAAGAATCTGTTTATTATCTGCGCAATGTCCATGAAGAATGCATAAAAAAAGAATTCGAAAACGGACGCAATGTGGTAGATGATATTAACAACTATGTTTTCCTTTCTAATTAAGTATCATTCCTTAAATAAAGTTCATTTATACGATATAGAGCAAATGTAATGTTACTAAAATAATGCGGCTTTATTACATATAGTTTCCTGTCTAAAATTATTTTTAAAGTGGATAGCTTTTATTAAGTTTTATTTCTTAGATTTTAATAAATTATCTCAAAATTTGCCTTAAATAAAAATTTTAAAAATTTCATTTTCCCTCTTTTTTACGTCTGTAAATATTCTTGAAAAAAATAATAAAAATCTTAATTTTATCAAAAAATTTTGAAATGAATAAATAACGAAAAATATTATCTGAAATAAAATTTAAAATAAGTTGAGAAATATTTTAAAGAAATTAATTTAAATTTATTTTTACTTCGAAGAATCTGAAGTAATGCGATTTTCTAAATAGATGAAAAATTCTCTTTAGTTTTAATTATCCGCATTATCAAATCTACTGCTACTTTAATACAATGTAATATCTTTATTTTTCAGGAAATTAAATTCTTTGATTCAGTTTTTTTCAAATAGGAAAAAATTGTGCTAATATATTTTGCAAAATACTTAAACCATTATATTTATTTTAATGATTTATCTTAATCAAAAATGAAAAGTTATTTTAAGTATCTTATTATTAATTATCTATTAATTAAACCAATTTAAGTCGTAGAAATATATAAATCTTAGAAAGAAGATTTTGTGTATTTTAAAATAATTTTAAATTTAATTGTTAAAAATATTTTAATCGCCTTTATCAAATGCTCATTTTTATTTGCATTTTTATATAATAATTAAATAATTTCTGCGAAGAAATTAAACATAATAATGGAACCTCTGAGAAAAATAGAGAAAAATTCATATAGGGATATAAGACCTTTTTTTTACAATTATTCCTAAACAATAAGCTGTGAAACATGTTTTCTTTAAAGGAAATATTTCCCACTTTATAATTATAACTCATGCTTATTTTAAAAACATTTTAATAATTCTTTTGCTTTCTTTTAGCCTGAACAGGGACTTTATGTTTTGTAAGATAACTCTGAATTATCACATTAAGTAAAATGAGACTGTGTATATATTTGTAAAGTAACACTAAAATTTAAATTAGAAAAAAAAATTAATGTTTTTTTATAATGAAATGAATTACTTATGAAGATATAATTATAACAGTTGAGTTACAATTACATTTTAACATAAGTTATAAATTTTAAAATGCAGACGCTCATGACATAGTAACTTCAATCTGTAGGATCGTGCATTTTCCAATGTTAAAATTGTTTATGGATCAATAATGCCTTAAATGACATGTGTTTCGCATTTCTTAAATACAAAATTGTTCACAATGCGCGTAAAGTATTAAAACAATAGCGAAAATATTTTAATAAAAATATTTGTAATTAAAATAGACATAATATTTGATGTAAAATATCTAATTAATTTCATGAATTTTCAAGACATTTGGCCATTTTTTTTTGTTGCTGTTCGCAAATAAGTAATTGATATTTTCTAACAACTTTTATACCACGAAACTATACATCATCTGTGCCTCGAGCTGAAAATACACGCATTTATTTTCTACAGAAAAGAAAGATTTTTAACGTTTTTCTCTCAATAAATTTGAAGAAATCAGCAACAAACAAACAAAAAAAATCTAGAAAGAAAGCAAGACCTTTATCGATTGTTTTAAAAATTGTGATTTAACTAAAGAAAAAAAAATCTTATATTATAGTCTCGTAGATGATAATCTATGTTACAAATGTACAAAGAAATCAAGCATAATTTTATTTATTTTTTTTAAATTTGTATTCAATTTCTTCTATTTCGAATGTATTAATACTTAGAAGATTTGTGAGAGGAAATGAGCTTCACTAAGCGAAGAAACAAGTGACCCACTTTCTAAATACTTTTGCAGAACCAGCATACTTTTGCACAACCAGCCACTAGATGGCTCTAGCTGTGAATGCAAATGTTACAAAGCCATATCAGAGCGTAAATGTAATTTTAAAATGTTACATGGTACATTTTTTTTCACTCGCCGTTGCAATTAATATAAAATTATATTAATGACAAAAAGAAATAAATGTAAGGGAGAAAGTTAATAATCCATAGCGAATAGTAAAATATAAAATCATTTAGCAGAAAGATATATAAAATATCGTATATTTCGCGATTAAATACAAATGATAAAAAAAAAAAATAGAGATAGTCATAAGAAAGCCATCTCAGACGATTTCGCATTAAAATTCAATGACTTATCTAAACTCGTTGCTTTAAAATGGGTTTAGGAAAAAAATATTTTTACTTTAAAGAAATAGAAGTTTTTTAACGAAAAAAGCACTGCTTTTTTTTCAAGATTTAAAAATAATTTCCCCGATTAAATATTTTCGCTAAGTATGCAAAGTTTGAAAACAAAATATTTTAAAGACGTGTTGTGCTTTTATTATTTAGCAATCAAGATTGTAATTAAATATGCATAACATGAGAAAAATTTAATACCGTAATGTAATAGGATTGCTTTTTCTTTGTAATAGGATTTTAATGTATAAATGATTATTTATATAATTACTTTCACAATTTTTTAATCATTAATAGTAATTTCCATATTTTTATACTTTGTATATGATTTTTGCTTCTTCTTTTTATTTTCTTTTTCTTTTTTTTTATGTTAATTTAAATTTCCTGTACAAAAAAAAAAAAAAAAAAAAAAAAAACAGAGTCACAAGTATTCATTAAATTTCAGTGTAATTAAGTCTGCTATGAAAGACTGCTATTAATATAATCACAAATCAGAAGTACTACCATTATTTCATTTACTGATTTCATTCTTAATTTAACCTTTAAGACGTTCGATCGAGCCGATAAATCGAAAGCAACCTCGTAATTTGGATATTCAATGGCTTTTATTACTATTGCAGGTTACTGTAATTGATAATAGAATTCATTAGGTTAGCTTTATGATATCGAAATGTTATTATATTTAATATTCGTATTATATTTAATAATTAATTTTGAAGTTTCTTCTAGTTTCGAACTTTCAATTTTAATTACATTTGATTTATTCATCAATTTCAATGTATTGCGTAAAATCTATTAAAAAACTAATTCTAAATATATCGGAGAAAGAAATGAAGCAAAAATGAATTTAAAAAAATATTTATATATTCATAAGTTGTGAGATGAAAGCAAATTTTAATAGACCATCCTAATAAATAATATTTTTATGCATATGGTAACTGATGCTTATTTAATTTTAAATATATTATATGTAAGAAATTTTTTAGCATTTATAAAAATAGTGAGGCAATGTGAAATAAACTGGAGTATTTTTCCTTATCCAGGTTCTGCACCTTGCAACATGACGAATAATCATAACTGAACAGGCAGAAAAGTACAGAATTGGTAAGTTTTACTATACTTATTGTATGAATTACTGGACAAGGTGACCTTTTTTTTTTTTTTTTGCCAAGATTAATATTTGCTAATAATGTCATAGTATTTTATCTGTCTTGGTCTGAGTGACTTCTACAGCAAAATATTGCTAAATTTCAAAGTTTTGCAAAAATGAAATCTATACTGTTTATAAAGCCTTACACCACTCTATTCACTTTTCTATATAAATATCTTATCTTTCAATATTTTATCTAATCTTGTTTCAATATTGTATTTATAAATATCTAATATCTCAATATATGAATATTTTCTATATGGATTCTTTTATCTAATCTAAAATTTGAAATTTAATTTCGAACGAAGCTTTAACTACTTCTAAAGTTATTTGAATATTTGTAAATCCAACAATATTTCAAAAATTTACTAACAGTATACCTTAAACAAAAATCTATCTTTCATAAGAAAATGAGCTGTATATTCATTTCTTCATTGAAGAAATGGAGAAAAAAAATCACTATAAGGAAATATTTGTGTCACTAAAGAAAACGATTTGAATTTCATTTCAACAATAAAATGTATTACTGTAAAATAAGTATTAAAATGTTTATAAATTTTATTAGAAACAGACAAAAAAATTCTTCGACAACAAAATGGAAATTATTAAAAAATTCCTTTTTTGAATTTTAAAATAATGTATAAACTATTTTTTGCTGCAATATTTACAAAAGTTATGAAAAAAAAGACGGTAAAATTTATCTTATTCATATTAATGAACATTCCTAATGTCAAAAATAGATATGCGTCATTTTTCAACTCTAATTCATGTGGTCTAGCTTGCAGAGTGTTAAAAGACGCCTCCATGCATAATTCTCGCGACCGTTCTTTGAGTAATTGTGTCTGCCCTATTATAGGCGAGCATATATAGGCGGATATATTTTACTTTCATTGCGAAACCAAACACATTCCATTGGTTGTCTTTAGATTTGTAGAAGTAAATGCACCCAAGAACACCTCAATAAATGTCATCATTCTTGAAATAAATTTTGAATTCAAAGTATCGTCGGTTGGAATTTGATTGATGGATTTATTTGTTGACATATTTTTAGAAATCATGAAAGAAAGTTTAAAATAATCTTTAGTTTTGACATTGCGTTATATTTAAGAGTGTCTTTAATATAGATTTACAAAATTTTTAAGAGATATTTTTCAATGATTTTTCTAACTTTTTCTAAAAATAATTAAAATTCAGAAAAACTTTTTTTTCTTCAAATTTTGAATTAAACTTCACATTCTCTCAATTTTAGTGTTTGAAGTATGATTTAATAAATATGATACAAATTTCTGCTTTAAATTAAGTTGAGAATTAATGGATTATGGTTCATATAATTCTTAACCAATACTTGTAAACATAATTGTTTCACTGTTTTAAGTAGACATATTAAATGGACAAGACAAAACCAATACTAAATATCTTGAAAGAAAATTAGCTGCAAGACAAATAAACTTTTTTCAGGAATATTGTTTTTTTTTCTTGTGTGTGGGGATTTTTTTTAATTGAATAAAAAACATTTTTATAGAATTTTCTTTAGCCAAGTGATTCTCTTTCGATAATTTATTTATAAGAAATATAGACTACTATCTAATAAAAATAAAAGTTGGCATCACAAGTCCTAATTGCTTTTTTTTCTTGGGGGTGTATGCATCCAATTACCCTCAAGGATATCCAAGATTTGCGTCGGAAGTCAATTTATTTTCTAAGATTCTTAGATTAATGTAATTAATTTTTCTAGTACAGAGATTATTATATTAGGCTCTCATAATGTAACCAAAAAATACAGTTAATGTAAAGATAACTAAATTCGTCTCCAAGTATTGCATTTAAATAGTTAGTTAAGAAACGGAAATTTGCGGATGAACATTTTTACGAGGAAGAATAAATTGTTTTGAGTCATTGAAAGGTTTGCAGAAAAAACCATGACAGAAGAATGAACTGCTATCGGATTTTAAATGTTGGTTTTGAGTTAAAAGTTTTTCATTAAAATATTTTGTATCACTGCCCTATCCGATTTGTTGATTAGATCAGAGATCCTTCACTCCATTTGTTGACTATAAAACAACTACACTACTAAAAGTCATTGATGACATTCAAAAAATTCCAAAGAGTCAAAATTCACTAAATTTGTTGACTGTAAAATAAAACTATCACATTGTGTAGACGACATTTAAAAAATCCAAGAGGTAAATTTTAATTGATTACATCCAGAGGTATTTTATTCCATTGGCTGAATGCAAAAAGAAAAAAAACTGTCGCACTGCTAAGAGTCATTGATTTCTGAGTTAAATTTTGTTGATTATAGCCAAATATATTTTACTCCATTTGCTGGCTGTAACACAAAACTATCACACTACTAAAAGTCATTGGCAGTATTTTGAAAATCCAGAATCAAATTATATTTATTATATCCAGAAATTATTCACTAAATTTGTTTACTATAAAACAAAACTATCACACTACTAAAAGTCATTGACGATATTTAAAAAATCCAAATAGTCAAATTTTGTTGATTATATACAGAGATCCTTCACTCCATTTGTTTACTATAAAATAAAACTATCACACTACTAAAAGTCATTGATGGCATTTCAAAAATCAAAAGAGTCATTTTTGTTAATTCCTAAATAAAATGGTCATTGATGACATTCAAAAAATTCCAAAGAGTCAAAATTCACTAAATTTGTTGACTATAAAACAAAACGATCACATTGTGTAAACGACATTTAAAAAATCCAAGAGGCAAATTTTAATTGATTACATCCAGAGGTATTTTATTCCATTGGCTGAATGCAAAAAGAAAAAAAAATGTCGTACTGCTAAGAGTCATATATTTCTGAGTTAAATTTTGTTGATTATAGCCAGATATATTTTACTCCATTTGCTGGCTGTAATACAAAACTATCACACTACTAAAAGTCATTGGCAGTATTTTGAAAATCCAAAGAGTCAAATTTTGTTGATTATATACGGAGATCCTTCACTCCATTTGTTTACTATAAAACAAAACTATCACACTACTAAAAGTCATTGACGACATTTCAAAAATCAAAAGAGTCATTTTTTTAAAATTTCTAAATAAAATGGTACACGATTTTAGAAGTAGTTTGAATATCGTATATTTTGTAAATAGTTTACATTCGAATATTGGGAACTTGAGCAATCCATGAGTAAAATATTTTTCTCATATTTACGATGAATTTTGAAATTAATTGAATTACCGATGCGTTTTATTAAGATGTGTTTTTAGATATTATTTAAAAGAAACAAATTCCATTTCATTGTTGTCTATTTATCAAAAAATATGAACTATCTTGGGAATTAACATATCCATTGATATCATCTCAGTGTACCTCGTATAAAATTATCTTAAATAAGCCCTCATTAAAATATCTCGATAAATTCATCAGAGAATAAAATAAAGATGTCAAAAACAATAAGGTGATAAGAATTTTTGTGTAAAATTCTCATTGATGAGCGTATGTAAAAAAGTGATACGTGATAGAAATTAAGTTATAATAGTTGTGAATTGATGAATCACAGAAAATTATTTAAGCTTTAAAATTCTATATTGAGATCAACTAATGTAACATTCACTTATATAAAAACTAAAACTGCGCATGGTATCTAATTGTGCAGTCCTTTTTTCTTTTATTCACATCGAAAAATGTCATTGAATTGTCGATGAAAAAATTTTGAGATATATTTCATAAATATCTGTTAACTGCACAAATAAATAAAACTTAAAATAAGAACTAATTAAAATCGTTTTCTAAAAAAAATACCTTTTTTCGGAAACCGTCAAAAACAAAAAAGAATTTTTTAGTATAAAAACCTAAATATAAACCTAGAACCTACTAAATAATCTAGAAAAGTTCACAAAAATATTCCAAGCAATAATATTCTTAATGCATTTTAATTTTTAAATAATATTAAGATTTTTTTCTTTAGATATTAATGACGGTTTTACTTCATTGTCATATCATTTTATGCAATTCATCCTCTTACAGTTTTAGAACAGATCTCTAAATTGTGATTAAAATATTGATTATGAAATTCATACTTTTCGAATTTAATGTACATATTGTAATTTCAGTTAAAATATTTTCATTATTTTAGTACACTAAGGCGATATTTTAAAAATTTTGTCATTTTATCAATATATATTTTTTTAAATTTAATTCGTTAACATAAAATATATAATTTTTAATTAAATCAATAATTAATATTTTGTATATCATATTATTCTTTAATTAATTATTAGTTTTAATACTTTATTATTTGCCTTTAGATAGGAGTGAATTAAAAAAAAATTACTTTAAATTAGTAACTGCCAATAAAATTTAATTTTTCTTTTCAATTCTATTATTAGTTTGAATTCATATCTGTTCAAAATGGTGAGCTCATTTGTGTAAAACAATTCATCATAGAATTCCATATTCACACGCTCAAAGTATTTAAATAAAAGGATATGCTTATATTGAGTGTGTTGATCTCTAATCTGAAAGTATCGGTTTCATCTCCCAATTCAAGTAATACATTTTTGAGAATACGATCGAATGAAAATTAAAAATTAATTTAAAGTACTGAGAGAAAATAAAATATTATTTTTTAAATATTACCTTATAATTGCGAAGAACACATGCCTTTTCATAATATTTGAGTTCATATGAATAAAACAATTCATCACGGAATTACATATTTTCAAGCTCGAATGATTTAAATGAAATGCTACATATGTATTAATGGATACTCTGATCTAAATCTCGGGTTCATCCTCCAATTGCGGTGATTGAATTTTTGAGAAATTTTAACTGCATATTGGCAAGTTTCATCAGCAGTACCAATTGTACCGCTGTGTTTTATATTAAAGATAGTTTTACAGTACGTTGCTCTTGCAAAATTAAATTCAGGACACAGCTTTTTGTAATGTGAAAACTCAAATAATTCCACTCTGGAAGATAAACCGTTATTGCAATGAATAAGTCTTTAGAGGTCTGAAATAATAAATAGAGATGAGATGATATATCTTGCTGACGTCTGATTGCAAAAAAGAATCTCCATTAAAATGAATAATAATCAATTTATCAATGGATGTACATAAGAAGATGGCATATCTTGCTGACGGCTGATTGCAAAAAAAAAAAACAATCTCCATGAAATGAATAATAATCAATATATCAACTGATGTACATAAGAATATGATATATCTTGCTGACGGCTGATTGCAAAAAGGAATCCCCATGAAATGAATAATAATCAATATATCAATTGATATGCATAAGAAAATGATATAAGTTGCTGACGGCTGATTGAAAAAAGCAATCTCCATGAAATGAATAATAATCAAATATCAATTGATGTACATAAGAAGATGATATATCTTGCTGACGGCTGATTACAAAAAGCAATCTCCATGAAATGAATAATAATCAATTTATTAACGGATGTACATAAGAAGATGACATGTTTTGCTGACGGCTGATTGCAAAAAGCAATCTCCATGAAATGAATAATAATCAATATATCAATTGATATGCATAAGAAAATGATATAAGTTGCTGACGGCTGATTGAAAAAAGCAATCTCCATGCAATGAATAATAATCAATATATCAACTGATATACATAAGAATATGAAATATCTTTCTGATGGCTGATTGCAAAACGAAATCTCAATGTAATGTGTATAATCAATATATCAAGGGTTGTACATAATGAACAAATCTGTCTCAATTTTCAAATTTAAAAAAAATAACAGATTAAAATATAAAATGTGAAATATTGATATTAATAATTAATATTAATAATTAAAAAATTTAGTAAGAGAATATTGAAAATGAGTGCGAAAGAAAAAAAATATGTTTTGATTTTATTACCAAACATATTTGCCAATTAATCATGTAATTTTGAACAAAGATAAAGAGTAAGGATACTAAATTGTTAATAAGAACTAAAAGTAATTGATTCGAATTTTTAAAATTAAAATAAATTTTGCTCGAATTAATTTAAGGTATTTAGAAACTGTAATGTGATTATCAATGACTAAGATAAAAACTTAAATAAAAGCATTTTATATAATTAATTAAAACTTAAACTTCTTCTTTTGCATTCGCTTTACAAATTGCAGATTTTACAATTGCTACTCTTACGTTTTCGGTAATTAAATTCTCAATGCTATTTCAGTTTAGGTATCCTCGAAAATTAATGACAGAAAAAAATGTCTAAGGAACAAAAATTTAAGTTCTATATCTTTATTAAAATACAAAATAAATCATGCTGAAATAATAAAGTACTATTTTAGAATTTTTAATGGCGTGAAGAATGGCGTTTAGAATTTTTAATTTTCATTTCATGGCGTTTAATTGCAAAGGCGTGATTTGCTTTTGGAAGTTTTCTGAAATTTAAATTGAGTCGCTTTTCATTTCGGAAAACCATAATTAGACAATAATAATTGCTTCATATTCGTAATGGGAATCTTGGAGAAAAATTTCAGTAATTAGTTGCTCGAAAAAGAAAATGTTATTGGAGATAGAAGATGAACACTGTAGAATCTCCGCGAAGGAAAAATATGCTTCTTTTTGCTTTGTTTCCTGTGTATTACGAGACTTAACAATCTCTAATGAAGCGACTAATGAGTTTTCTTTTCTTTTACTAAAATGGTTAAAAAAAGAAAAGAGCGGAAGAAAATTGTAGTCATAATCCAAAATCAAACTTTATTCTGTTTTTTTTTATATATATATTTTATAACATTGTCCAAGAAGAAAAAAAAAATATCTTTTTCACAAAGATATATTCGAAATCATTGTTTTTAAAAAAGAACATACATCTCAGTGTGAAATTCTCACTCAAAAGAAAATTTGATACTCGTAGAAGCGGATAATTCAATAATTTAGTTCTTGGCTTCGGTTTTCTTGGTTCACTAGACTCTTGTTTTTATAAAAGTATGTGGATTGTTGAAGAATGTTTGTATTTGGAGAGGTACTTTTAAAGCAAAAATGTTACTTTAATCAAAATGATACGAGCACTTTTTACAGTTTGAAAATTCTTACTTTTTAAATAAGAGAGCCTCTTTAGTTAATTAATTTTCCTTGAATTAGAAAAGTACTTTTGTTACAATGCTTCTACATGCATCGAGGAATTGTTTTCCCTTTAATTGAAATATTTTTCTCTTAAAATAAGTGCAATACTTCTATAGTTTAAATCTTTTTCTTTAAAACTATTATAAACTTTTTATTCTGTATTTCCCCTTATATTTTTAATCAATGTTCTTTGTTTCTTTTTTTCTCTATTCATTTTTTTTTTCTTTTTGCCTTTTTAAAAACCTCATCTGTTTAAAATATTAACTTTCTAGAAATACAGCGAAATATTGCAGCTGAAATTAAAATCTTTTTGAGAAATCTGCGAAATATTGCAGCTGAAATTAAAATCTTTTTGAGAAATCTGCGAAATAAGATACACTTCTCTAATGGCAATTAAAGACAAAATTTGTTTCTTGGCTGGTGAGATAATTAACACACCATAACAATCTATTTTACTTTGTTCGCTTCCATGATAAGTGTTGATATTAAATGCTACAAATTTCCCTATTTCGGCAATCAGATGAAAAGAGAAATATCACTCATTATCCTACCCCCTCCCTCCAAAAAAAATTCTGATTATCAGCATTTATCTTTAGGTTATTGCACATTTTAAATGCCAATTTCAAAAATTTGGTTAATAAATTTAGTTCAGCTATGTTTTTAATTTGGTTAATCAAGTAGATTTCCTTTACCATGATATGTAATGCATAAGGGACATTCAAAGTAATTCTCATTTTTAATAATCCCAATATACATGGTGAAATTAATATTTTCTCGTTCTTTTGCGTTTTATGGAAAGGAATGATAGTTAAAATTTATTTTACTATAGCCAGGATAGTTCTGATTTATTTGGATACTACATTTCATTTCGATTATCTATATTTTTCTCACATATAATATGCTCGAAGTTAAATTACTGGCTAAGGGAGGGGGGGGGTTACTTAATAGTTGAGAAGCCAACTATGATGTCCCATTATAGTCTTTTAAGGGCCCTTGTAACTTAGTTTCTGAGAATCGTAAAGGTTACAATAACGTTTGATTCTTTATGAACGAAAGAAAAAAGAGCATTATATCACTATATTCCTGAAATCTATAAGAACAGCTGTTCTTATAATGTGTTCAGCCTAGATTCTCCGTCAAAGCATTTTTAGTCTTAATATGCAACTTACGATTAAAAATTACTGAGAATGTAGTGAATATTTGGGTTGAATATTAATTAGTTAATAGCAACAAAAAAGATATACAGACTTGTAAAAGGAATGGAAAGAAAAATGGTATCAAAGAATTTTCGAAAGCATTATTGCATTGCATGGATTCAGAATTCAAATTACAATTAGAAAACAATTGACACCCTTTAATACTAATATAAAATTTCTGAAATTTTCAAAGAATAATAATTGGAAATTGTTTAGCTAGAAACAAGAAATTCCAAAGAAATCATAATTTCAAATAAACCATTAAGATGAGCTAGTGAGAATTATTTTTGGGGAACATTTCCTTTTTCTGTTAGTGGCTCTTTCATTTGTGATCACGAAAGTATGAATAAAATAGCATTCCTAAATAACGTTGCTTGTCTAAAAGAAGTATTCTTGTTATACTAATAATTTACTCAATGGCAATGACTGAAATCAACAAGACTACGTTTCGTATCAGAAAGTAGGATTTATAAACAGTTTGTTTCAGGAATATAATCGAAAGTGGTTTTTTTTTTTTTGCTTGATTTATTTCAAATTCTTTTGTTGAATTGGAAAGGGCTTTTCTTTAGGTATGATCCCATATTACTCCCTCAAACGGTCTTTAAAAATTCATACTCTTTGCATCGAAAGGAAGCAAAGTTGCTATTAAAGTTGACAGAAAGTAAAATAAAATTAGTGATGAGGGCATAATAAAGTGACCACTTTGCATACGCACATTTTTTTTTTGAATATTTATATCATTGAGAGAAAATATGAGCTATCTATTAGAAAAAAACCCTTGTATCTAATGAGCAAAATAATAAATGATGAAGCAAATTTTAATAGGTGATAGTAAAACACCAAAACAAACAACATTCATCAAAGAAATTATAGTCGTAATTTTAACCCGAAGGTGATAGAGGGCGCTGAAAGAGATTTCGTTTTAAGAGACAAAAATGAAAACAAAGAACATTTATGTTATAAAAAAAAGTGTAATTATAAATGATTACAATAGCTGTTCGAAACACTGACCATTAGAGGCGATGCATGCGGTACAACGGCGAAGAGGGGATTCACGAACCCTCTGAAACACTCCAGGAGTATCGCGCACCTCCCCTGCAGCGGCCGAAAGTCTGGCGACGAGTTCTTCTGCAGATTCGATAGGAGTCTCATACATAAGACTCTTCAGGTGCCCCCACAAAAAGAAATCCAGGCATGAAAGATCGGACGATCGCGCTGGCCAAGGGACAGGACCACCTCGCCCAATCCATTGATTTGGAAAGGTTGCGTTTAGACAATTTCGCACCTCTGGCGCATAATGAGCTGGTGCTCCATCCTGCTGGAACCACATTACTCGCCAGATACGAGGGGGAACATCTGTCATCATTTCTGGCAGCAACTGTTGCAGAAAGGTAAGATATTTTTTTCCATCCAGGCGTTCTGGCAGAAGATAAGGTCCAAGTAGATGGTCACCAATTATTCCTGCCCAAACATTTATGGAAAATCGTTGCTGATATGCATGTGGATTTACATCTGCCTTTGGTGGGAATTGTGGGTGTTAAATGTACCCTCACGTGTAAATGTACATGCATCTGTAAAAAGCACGGTTGCACCAAAATCGGGATTTAGGGTGTTCTTCTGCAGATACCAGCGAGCAAAATCCATTCGATGAGGAAAATCCTTTTGAGTCAGTTCCTGGACTCGTTGGACATGAAAAGGATGCATACTTTCATCCTTTAGTACTCGCCATGTCGTGGAGGGTGATACTTCAATTTGACTAGCCACTGCTCGCGTGCTTGTATTTGGATTATCAGCCACCATATCCAGAATTTTTTCTTCTACAGCAACCGTTCTGTTAGACTTCGCCCAGCCTGCATTTGAACATGCACCAAAAAAGGATCCTGTCTCACACAACTGTCTGTGCAAGCGCAAAATGTTTTATCATTGGGCAATCGCCTGTTGGGAAACTTTTCTCCGTATAATCATCGCTCCTCTGCACTATTCCCATTTGCAGTTCCGCATATGAAGTGCATATCAGCCTTTTCTTGATTAGTGAAGGGCAACATCTTTCTTTACGTTTCTACCGTGATTTACACTTGCACACTCGGGTCAGTGGCTTTTATCTTAATAACAATTTGCATATGCGTTCTTCTTCTTCCCCATATCACAATTTCATATTCTTCTTCCAGAAACTTGCAGCTATAACGATTGCATGGATAAAATTTGAAGATGTTCTAACACGTTTGCTTTTGAATTCAAATCATGCATTTTCTAATGAAAGTTGATTGTTTTGGTGTTTTACTATCACCTATTAAAGTTTGCTTCATCATTTATTATTTTGCTCAATAGATACAAGCGTTTAAAATTTTACCCCCTGAACGCGGTTAAATTTGCGCCACTTAACCGCTCCCGATGGTTTCAATTTTGCGCTCAAAATTTAAGTCAAAGTCTAAGCTTTAGTAAGCATTTAACAAAATAAAAAAAATACTGGTAAAAAGTAGTTGTTCGGTACTCCAAAGTCTAGAGCACCCTCTATCGGCATTTTTTAAACTTTGTCTTTAAAATTTTTTTTTTAAGAAAATACTAATTTAAAGAATGATTTTAGCGAAAACCGCAAATGAATCGATCCATTTTTCCGTTTTTTATGATCATTTGAAATTTAGGGCCCTAAACTTTGAAGGCGCCTATCTCCTTCGGAAGTCACCCTGTGTATGTGTGTATATATATATATATATATATATATATATATATATATATATATATATATTTTTAAATTACTGAACGGAAAAGCTAATGGCCCATTTTATCCTTCTAGTAATATTTGCCTTTAATACCCTATTGATATTTCAGGAAATAATATTAAGGTTTTATTATTTTAGATACACAAACATTTCATATATTCATAAGCTGCATACGTTCACATATTACATACATTCATAAGCTACACACATTCACACATTTTTTTGTATTCATTAAATATACACATTCACACATTTTATTTATTCACACACAGCCACACATTTTATTTATTCACACACAGTCACACATTTTATTTATTCACACACAGTCACACATTTTATTTATTCACACACAGTCACACATTTTATAACTCCATTCATATACTTAAGCATAAATGAGCGATTTCTTAACGTTGTATCTTGTGAAATTTTTAAAACTTTTTTGAGGAATCTGAATATGATAAGGAAAATAATTCTTCATAACTGTTACTCAGTTATAAAATGTAGATATCCAATTCTTTATTTATCATTATTAACGGAAAAAAAATTCTCTAAATTATTACTAAGATAAATGAACTTAAAAATTAGCTTTTAACTCTATTAATACCGAAAGAACCAGAACGTCGATTCAACGACCCTAGATATTACTTCGAAAACTCGCCTCTCGCTTCGGTAAGTGTGACTGTTTTAATACCCGAGGCGTATGAATTGTTCATTAGATGCATTCGCCCTATTGAGTTTGGAGAGATAGGAATTCTTTTTGAGAATTTTAAAAAAATGATTTTATCATGCATTTATTATCATCAATTAAACAAGGTTTTCTTTAGTATGTAAATCATAAAAAACACGGTCTTTCATCAAGGTTATGGAGTAAACGGAGGTAGGTAATTTTTCTTATCTCTGAAAGAGAAGTTCTAATGACCTGTATTCTGAGGAATCTTTAGTCTAATGATCTTAGAATAATGATTTAATGACGTAGAAAATATATTCCATAAATATGCATCAAATGTAAAACAGAATGTATTTGTCAGCAAATTAAATATAAAATTCATTACTAATACCTTGCAAAACAACATATATTAACTTAACTTTAAAAACACCTCGAACTATTTGAGAAATATGAAACGAAACGGTTCGCCAGTAGAAACCCTTAATTATTTTACAAAACTTATTTGCACGCCACAAAGAGTTGCATATTTTGAATTTATTTTCGAACATTATACTCGAGAGAATTTCAAAGGCTCATTTTTGAAAATAAATATCGCTGTTAATTAAACTCGTAATTAATATTTAAAATTACTGTGGGCTTTTCGAAGGAGATTTTCTTGAAAATAATAAGCATATTTTCAATTAATATTCAGGTACGAACAGAACTGTCCCAGCCAGATTCAAAATACTTCAGAAACTTTTCAGCAGCTATTAGTTCTGTCCGGAAGCAAAGTCTTATTTTGGTGCATCCCATGAGCTTTCTTAGTTAAACCGGCGCCAGCAGTCTAATAATCGAATTCTGCCTGAAATTGATTCTACTGACTTTCATTGGGTTTTCAGACTTTAATTGTCGTAATGTCTATTAGAATATGAGTTTAATTATAGAAACAAATATTTGGATAAGCTTTTGGAAAACAATTGCTTTGATTTGTGCATACCATCGCAGTGTTTAATGAAGAAAGTTAGTCTGATGTAATCTTATCTAAAACTTTTATCTGTTGGAATATTGATCGATTGTTTTAATTTGTACATACCATCGCAGTGTTTAATGAAGAAAGTTAGTCTGATGTAATCTTATCTAAAACTTTTATCTGTTGGAATATCGATCGATTGTTTTAATTTGTACATACCATCGCAGTGTTTAATGAAGAAAGTTAGTCTGATGTAATCTTATCTAAAACTTTTATCTGTTGGAATATCGATCGATTATTTTAATTTGTACATACCATCGCAGTGTTTAATGAAGAAAGTTAGTCTGATGTAATCTTATCTAAAACTTTTATCTGTTGGAATATTGATCGATTGTTTTAATTTGTACGTACCATCGCAGTGTTTAATGAAGAAAGTTAGTCTGATGTAATCTTATCTAAAACTTTTATCTGTTGGAATATCGATCGATTGTTTTAATTTGTACATACCATCGCAGTGTTTAATGAAGAAAGTTAGTCTGATGTAATCTTATCTAAAACTTTTATCTGTTGGAATATCGATCGATTGTTTTAATTTGTGCATACCATCGCAGTGTTTAATGAAGAAAGTTCGTCTGATGTAATCTTATCTAAAACTTTTATCTGTTGGAATATTGATCGATTGTTTTAATTTGTGCATACCATCGCAGTGT
This sequence comes from Argiope bruennichi, assembly GCF_947563725.1. Taxonomy (NCBI): domain Eukaryota; kingdom Metazoa; phylum Arthropoda; class Arachnida; order Araneae; family Araneidae; genus Argiope; species Argiope bruennichi. The sequence continues at coordinate 117,034,152 of NC_079156.1, forward strand.
TTAATGAAGAAAGTTCGTCTGATGTAATCTTATCTAAAACTTTTATCTGTTGGAATATTGATCGATTGTTTTAATTTGTGCATATCATCGCAGTCTTTAATGAACACGGTTAAGCTAATACCTTATCTAACTTTTATCTATTGGAATATTGGTCAACATTTCAAGGACTCTATATCTTTCATTGCGGAAAATCTAAGAGTAGCTAAGATATATACTTCAATGCAGTTTTACTTTTTTGTAAATGAAGTACATTATTATAATAGACAGATATTTTCAAAAGATATATTTATAGAATTGAGACCTTTCCAGTCTATAAACTCATTTTTAAAAATATGTATATCTGTCTGAGGCTTTAGTCTATGTACAATTAGCTTAAACTGACAAGCATGAGATATGACATTCTTATGTTTCATTAAATTATTAGGTTTCTGTCATATTTTGGACAAAATTTCCCAACGGAAATCTTTTTATTTACGTCCAAGAGGATTCAATAAATGACAAAAAAAAAAAAAAAATCAAGTAGAAAAATTTAAAAATAATTAATTCATCGTTAAAATTTTATTCTACATTAAATTTATGACCTCGTTCTACAAATATCTCACCGTCACTCGGTCTTTATAATGGTGACAATGTAAGCACTATAGCCTTAAGCATATCAAATTTAGTATGTTTTTTGTGATCACTGTTTTATATCTGAACAAAATTTTGACCAAGAAACGTAGGTTCTCAAAATCCAAACTCAGTTTTTTTTTTCTCAATAAATTATAAACACATCATATAGTGTTAATATACAAAAAATGAAGTTAAAGTTAGCACACAAAAATTCCTGCAAGTTCTTATTATATGTTATTCTTAAATAATTGGAAGAAAACCACAAATAAATAAAAAAAAGTGAAAGATCTTCAGACCAAATAATTACCTTCACTCAGAAATTGATCCATATTTCTCGATAATTACTTCATCATATGAAACAAAATAAATAGATAAAGCAAAGTGCTGCATTGCTTTGCTGTAGTAAATATTCAGTTATTTCCTTCTGAGATTAAATTCTATCTATCCATAGAATTTCAGTCACGTAAGCGGTGCTATGCTTTTCTTATGAATGTTTGAATAATTAATATTTCAAGATAGCCCACTTAAAAAAATTATTCGAATTTACATAAATAAAAAAAAAAATTAAATTGTCCTTCTACAAAAGATAATATGTGCTCGTGGTGTTGGTTATTCAAGTTCAAAACAAGCTTGCGAAAGAAAATATTTTCATTCGATGAATGTGATGAAAAATGCAAGAATATGTGTCTAACTGATAAAAAAATGATCACTTCAGCAGGTATGGAAACTCGAGTGATCGTGATTTTAAAGGCTCATTCGTAATCTACATCCAATAACATCCGAGCCCAGATCGTGCGACAACTAGAATGTTTGGCGAACCTAGTTGGAAAGTTAGTATACGAAATAATGCTTCGTGATCATTTCACTGCATAGATAGGAAGAGCCGCAGATTTAATATGAGAAAGAACAGTTCAGTGTACTGAGTTCAATGATTTACTCGCGTAATTTGGTTCAGAGACCTTCAGAATTAAATCATTATTGACGATTAGAAATGAGTGGCATGAAGTTGTGGCGGATGGAGATGCGCGAGGATAGAACCTGGAACCTTGTAGTTCGCAGTTCAGTAACATGACCATGATATAAAAGCAATTGTCCTGGTAGCGTAGATGTTAACTGGCTTGCTAATTGCTGTTAACCATTCTCTCCCTTCATTGAGTCGGAGGTGAGGCGAATGGTATGGCTGTTGAGTGGTGATGTATTAGCTGTTGATTCTAATGCGCCTGTACCCATTTGAGCAGCGCCAAGCGTTATGGCGAGCGTTGTGTGGGTAAGTGACTGCTGTTGCTGCGTCAAATGATTCTGACGATATTTGGGTTGTTGAGTCCTTTTTGTGTTGCTACGTCAAGTGAATCTGACGACTATTGATTTGCTATGGGTAGATGGCGCCACAACAGCTGTACGAAGGTTAAAGAATCACATTCGAGGTCACCAATGTGGCGGTTTTGTTAAGAGCGAGGATAGAACCTGGGACTTTGCGGTTCACAGCCCAGTAACATGACCATGATACAAAAGCAATTGCTCTGGTAGCATAGCTGTTAACTGGCTTATAAACTATTCACCACAAAGTAATGAATCTTCATTGCTATCTAATGATTCTTAAAATCCTAATGATTCAATAAAAACAGAAAATGAATGCAAGAAAGAGCTAATCTTACCTAAACTGCGTACATAATGTATAAAGTTATAGGTCATTTTTCTTTAAGTAATGTTTGGGATTTCTTTTATTGTCAAATAATGATGACAACTGATGAGTCGGAACCATCTTTAAACTCCCCTGCCAAATCTGAGGTATGACATTTGGTCCCAATGTATTAAAAATCCAACGGTCCTCTTACATATTGATGAAAATCCGATTCATCTTTGATGGAATCGGATTTTAAACCTTGAACCCTCTGATCACCGTTGCCCCAAGAAGATAAAAGAAGTGGTTATTTAATTCTCTCTATTTTGAGCTTGGAATTCTGAGAAAACCTTCAAGATTGTGACAAGAAATTTGATAACATAGGCAACAAGACAATAATAGATTAATGTATTTAACAGAAGTTTGATTCAAATTCTTATCTTACGTTCTGTTTCACTATTTGTTCTTAATAATACATAAATAATAAATTTCTTGATTATTTCTGTGTCATTGATCTTTTTACTTTTATTTGAAATTTTCTCAATCAATTATTGTTGTTATTATTATTATTTATGTGAAGTTCAGAAAATGCTGAAAAGGGTTATTATTAAGCATAATAATATATACAGAAAAACTTTTTAAGAATGATCATAGGTTAATCAGCATTCAGTTCAAGATATTTTTCCGTCAAGAAGTATTACTATTAGTTTAGAATAGTTTAACAACTAAATGCCATTATCTGAAGGACGCAGACGATTAAGATTCTATTCAATAAAAGAGCCATTATTAAATGTCCTCCTCACAACGACTTTCTTTTATTGGTTTCTTGTTCCTCAAAGAACTTCCATTCATTTTTACCTGTAAAGGCGGAACACGCCTGGAATGGAAAGCACTTTCTTGGTATGAAGATGCAATATAACTTTCAATGAGTATGCATCCATAAGAAAAGGAATTAGATCAAATTATATGAATACTTGCTGACGTCGTATAATTATTGCAAAAATACAGGGAGCTCAAAAATATAAAACAGATTTGAAAAAGGAATTTTCCTTTTTTTCCCCACTACCATGTTAATATTTTTAGACCGGAATGAAATCTAAATGAAGTAGTAAAAGGGTTAAAAATGTAAATTGATTAAAATCCTGAATTATGAAGTATGTATTTTTTTAAATTTACACATTAAATATTTCTCGTTTCTGTATTAATTTGCTAGGATCCTAAAACTCCTAAAAAACATTACATATAAAATTTATTGCTAGGATCCTAGTGTATCCTAAAAACATTAAATATAAAATTTTTTCTCTTTTTTACCTTTATTTTTATATCTATATCTTTATCTAGATATAATATGTAAAAGTCTTTTTACACTATCATGAAAGTCACCATTTTCCAAGGTAATTTAAGGGAATATAAATTAATTCATCTTCTGAAATATGTTACGAAATACAATTGAAAATATACTAAGAAAGTGATTTGTTAAGAAACAGATCAATAAAACATGTTTTATATTAATGCCTTTTGACGAAAATAAATAGAGCTATCATCATTTTTTTCATGCTCGCTTTAGTGGAAAAGTATTGGAACATTTCATTACGTCCTATATGTAATAACTTTTCAGATATCTATTCTAAATATTGTCGATCATTTACAGTGTGGAATCGTCTTTTAATGCGGACGTTAACGGTAGTTACTTATTCTAAATGATGTAACTATCGTTTTCTACTTTCCTAGTTAGTAAAAACAATTATTTCTTCACTTTTACCTCAAGAATAATAGTTAGAATAGATACAAAGCGGTTAGAATAGATACAAAGCGGTTAGAATAGATACAAATAATAGTTAGAATAGATACAAAGCGGCATATTTCTTTTCAAAGCAGATGATTTGACGGTAAGTATAATAATACTTTTATTATATATGCATGAAGTTTTGAACCAGCAAACTTTTATCCATTTTTAATTTTTCTTCTATGTGAATACCACTTTCAAAGTTTGATAACTAACACCAATATATATATATATATATATATATATATATATATATATATATATATATATATATATAGAGAGAGAGAGAGAGAGATATATATATATATATATATATATATATATATATATATATATATATAAACTATTATGCAATCATAACATGATGCCATAAACTTTTCAATCTTCAAAGAAAAATTAAAAGAAAGAGATTCTTAGATTTCAGAATATATCAGTTATTCAATTTTAATTCGAGTTCATTGAATTTTTCATTCATAAAATCATAAGTTGGAGACTATTGTTATGTTCCTTATTAAAATATTAAACACACATAATAGGGTATTAAATGCATTAACGTATGTGAGAGATGTTCATTTTATTTATGCTCCTTTAATTCATTACTATTTTATAAATTACCATACTATTCGGAGAATCAGATTTTGCTAATTGGGCGAGATATTTGGATCTGAGAAAGTAGACTGAAGCAGCCAGGCCTTTTAAATCTCTCTTCAATACTAATTGGTATAAATAATTATGCAACATTTTTTTATTATATACAGGGTGTTGCCAAATTCTACCGGCAAATTCATACGGGTGATCGTATTCATCAACAGGATAAAGAATCACCTTACATCATGGGGTCCCAAACGACGTTTAATTAGTGAAAATCGCAAAATATAGAGAATCGGAGAATCGTTAGAAATTTTTAAAAATTAATAAAAAAATAGCAAGTGCTGTTTCAACTATGATTTTTTTAAAAGTGAAAGCACATTCTTAAAACTTTTTTTTCCTGGTGGTAATATGCGGATTTATGATCCAAGGGGTCGTAAATTACTGAAAACGAAAACGTCATATCAAAGTCCCAATCAAATTATGGACTATAAAATTCCTTACATTTTGAAGCTTTTATTTTTCTTCAAGTTTTAATATTTTTGCAAATATGGGTTATAAACTACTTTTTCGTTTTCAATAATTTACGACCCTCTAGATCATCAAATCCGCATGTTATCAGCATGGAAAAAAAAAACGTTTAACAATGTGCTGTCACTTAAAAAAATTCGAAGTTGAACACCATTTGTTATTTTTTTATTAATTTTTTACAGTTTCCAACAGTTTTCCGTCTTTCTATATTTTTGCGATTTTCACCAATTAAACGTCGTTTGAGACCCCATGTTGTATGGTGATCCTTTATCCTCTTGATGCCTACTATCACCCCTCTGAATTTGTCGGTCGAATTCGGCAACACCCTGTATATGTTATTTTCAATGTGATTAGTTAACGTTGTTAATAAAAATCAATTAATCACATTGATTGTGACGTATATATATGTATATATGGCGCCCATAATTATACGTAATTACCAGTTTATTACATTTTCCGCAACACACATGCACGCACGTATTTTTTTACGAAAGTAATATAGTATGAAAAAGCTTACTCCTATTTACTTCAGATATTTATTATTTTAATAAAAATATATCTTTACTTTGACTATACAGAAAATTCTGCCTTAAACTGATTTACAAACTTTTGTATACATTGAAAAAAAATATAAACTTTGGAACATTTGAGATAAAAACAAATTTCTGCGATTTTTAACAATTTCATAATTTTAAATGAAACACCACAAAAGTTTAAAATTTAATTTAATTTTAGTTTGATGAAATCCTTTCATGCTTCAAAAAAATTTAAATAATATATTTTGAACCCATTACGATAAAATTACTCTGTGGTATTATGCCTTTCAAAAATTTTAATATTAAGTATCAGTATCTGACTATGTAAAGGAACATTTTATAGCTTATCCAATTTAGGAATTCCTCCCACAGCTTCCGACAATTTTCGCTGAGTCTATTTGACACCAACCGTCATGAGTTTGTAGATAGCCTTAACTAATTATTGAAATGGCATGATTATGTAACGCAACATTCTAACTATGTAGGCTTCGTGTTTATTTAATAGATTATTCAGAGACTCGTTGTATACATGGTATGACCATTCAACTTCATAGACACACAAGCCGAATAGTTCGTAGCAATTCAGATGTCTCACTGTTTTGGTAAATTGTGAAGATAACTATGAAGTATATTGGATCTAATATTATGCTTAAGCGTTTCGATACCTTATGCAGAAATTTAAAATGCCTTATTGTCATTAGATAGGACTAAGTGTATTATATTGAAACTATGTCCATTTCTACTTGTTTTATAGGTCATATCATGCGTTAGAAATTTGTAATCTAAGAAATCATAAAGCAGGAATTTCAAAGTACATTCGATATGTAGTTTTCTTAACAATTCTTTGATAATGTTATGTTTATATGAAAATGAAGTTAGTTAAATTTTTGGCAATATAATTTTTTCTTTCCAATAACAACCTAGAATGGTAAATTTTCTACATGATTTTAATGTTCTGGTTTTTTGGTTTCTTATGGGTTTTCTTTTTCAGGTTCTTTAGGTGAATGGTTCAGATTTCTTAAGGATTTTAATGTTCTGGTTTTTTGGTTTCTTATGGGTTTTCTTTTTCAGGTTCTTTAGGTGAATGGTTCAGATTTCTTAAGGATTTTAATGTTCTGGTTTTTTGGTTTCTTATGGGTTTTCTTTTTCAGGTTCTTTAGGTGAATGGTTCAGATTTCTTAAGGATTTTAATGTTCTGGTTTTTTGGTTTCTTATGGGTTTTCTTTTTCAGGTTCTTTAGGTGAATGGTTCAGATTTCTTAAGGATTTTAATGTTCTGGTTTTTTGGTTTCTTATGGGTTTTCTTTTTCAGGTTCTTTAGGTGAATGGCTCAGATTTCTTAAGGATTTTAATGTTCTGGTTTTTTGGTTTCTTATGGGTTTTCTTTTTCAGGTTCTTTAGGTGAATGGTTCAGATTTCTTAAGAATTTTAATGTTCTGGTTTTTTAGTTTCTTATATGTTTTCTTTTTCAGGTTCTTTAGGTTAATGGTTCAGATTTCTTAAGGATTTTAAGAATTTATATTGTGCAAGTTCTTAAGTTTTAAGTTAACGATTCGGGTTATGCTAATGTTCTTAAGGATTGTTCTTCTTATATTCTTATTTATTTATTAGGATTTAGGCATCTTGATTTTCTACTAAGATTATAGGCAAAAATCAAAAGTAGTCGTTTATCTGATAGATATTTTATAGTAAAGCACGTACAATGAATTACAATATTAAATGAATTCCTTAAGATTTTTTAAAGCAAATTAACTGTTTCTTTTCTTTTCCAAAAATATCTAAAAGATATCACTTTTTTCATTATAACATTTAGACAATTTAGACATAGAAGTCGTTATTTTCAGCATATATAATTTATATATTTTGAGCAATTTTCATAATATAACTATCAATACTACCATTTTAGTCAATATCCATTTGTAACCCATAAAAAATTATGGTGAAAGATACGTAATTTAATATTGAAGAGTTAAAAATTATTTGAAATTTTGTACATAACATTTTTGCTTGTTAATGGATTGGTAGAAATTCTGCCACTTCGGCTTAAATGCCACAATATATTCTTTTTGGCTTATTAGTAACATATTGCACTGTGCCATGTATTGCACAGTTGTATCATATACGTATTATATTGTGATAAATTTCAGTAAGCGTGCGTTCCAACCCAATAACTGTAACTGCTCACATTCAATAAAATCGTGAATTGTTAATGGACTATATCTAACTATTATAAGGATAAAAGAATCTTTACAATCTAATCCCTTGGCTACCATCTGGAATCTCAGAGAACAGTGCTTGTTTCTTTCTCAAGTGCCGGTATATCCGCAATTCTTCAATTATTTCTTTTGGATGTCACCTCTATATAACATAAAAATTAGCTGGTAAATCGGATCTCTAACATCTTTTAACTTTTCTAACAATATAAAAATTTTCTATTACTCTACAGTAAAATTTTTGGCAATTTCATAACCAACATCTCTAACTGAATGATATTTTTCTAGCTATACAGCATTTTTTTTAATTCGAAAGGCATATGCATTATGAGCATGAGATATAGACGATAAGTTCTGAAACATGGTCTTGCTTTTCCTGTTATCCTTTTTTATGACTGAGATGTCTGTCACACAGTTAAATATATTTTATATTTCCATAATTATTATCCACTTATTAAAATTTATGTCTTATACCAGGCAGTCATGTCACTTTCTTGTCGACACTTATATTTACTATTGAGTTAAAATGAGCATTTTATAATTACTTAATTTATGAAGATGTATATATAAGACTATATATTACTTAATTATGGACCACAGTATGCATATGACTTGGATCAATCTTTTTATTTCTAACGCTATTTTATCTTAGTGTTGTTGTTGTTTCTAATGGCTCTTGCCATGGACAAGCTCAATGACAAAGTCAGCGACTTTAAGCCGAGGGTGCGTCTCTTGTTTTTGAGTAGTGTCAACTAGGGCCAAGAGTACGTCTCAGCTACTCACGCATTACATTCGCTTGGACATCCCCTTTTTACGGGGGGGGGACATTCACAGATAAAACAGATGAAGAACCCTGCGCGAACCGGGACTCGAACCCAGGGCGCTCAGATAACGGGGAAGACACGCTACCCCTATGACAGGATGGCGGCGCATATCTATCTAAACAGTAGAATTGCCATTCGAAGAAATTATATTTTATAATATTTTTTTTTATTTAAGGAAATTTTCATTTTCATGATGATTATAGTAATGATGGTGTTATTACACGTTATTTACTCTCCAATTTGCGAAAAGCAATTATCGCTTTGTAATATTTTCAATGTTTTGTGACTTTTCATTTACTGAATTTCCAAACAAATCTATTAATTAAGGGTCTCATACTCCCTTTACCTGCTACCGACTCCTACTAGGGGTCGCTTCAGGTATGAAGATGACGAGCTTTCAGCATAGTGGTTGGTTTTCGCCGCATCGTTGGTACAAAAATGGTGTGTCTCGGTTGCCTCCTACGATGACGGAACGTACTTCCCCGGAGAAGGCTTGTGCTGTCACTTTGATGGTTCTTAATATTCAATCTTACTTCCTGTCATTGTTGTCGTGGTGGTCCAGTCATTCAAATTTAATCCGAATGCCTTTATTTATGCTGGGTGGAGTAGCTTTGTATGGTTATCTAGTACAAAACCAAGGCTAGAGAGATTTATACATATCCTGCTAAGCATGCTGTGATACAAATAATTACAAGAAATATACAAGAGTATACAAATAATTACAAGAGTATAAGTTATAAAACTTAAAAAAAGTATTGACGTACGTAGTTCGGTGCTTTCAGCGTAATTTAAAATAATTTTATTGTATTAAATCTAATTTTTTTTAAAGTTCATATTTGCTTACAAGTGATAAAGGTTGCCTAGCAATATATAACAAAATCTACTAAAGCTGTTGACAAATCAGGAAATTCGTCAGTATTTCCCATTTCTGATTTATTCTTCTGAGTCGATGGGCCAATCTTATAGTATACTTTCTATTCTTTTCTCACTGCAAATGTCTAAGAATAAAGTCTCTTGAAACTTGAAGTACGGTTTTTCTTTAACATGTGGCTATATCTCCATTCTATTTTGGCTGAGAGATAAATATCTTTTAGAATCCCACCGATGCTTCTATCTGTCGATGGCGGTATATTCTTCCCTTGATTTCTTCCGCCTGATGATTGTTCTGGGATTTTTTTCTTCTTCTTTCACTGGATATTGCTTTCCAGAGCAATGTGTCGGGAAATCAGTTCAAGAAGCAGAAAATAATATTTATAGTACTTACAGGACATATAAAACAAAAGATACCTGCACAAAGTGGAAGCGAATGCTTTTTGTTCCCTATTTTCTGAGCATCACATATCAGGTGTTCAGAAAAGATAGACTAATGCAATACATAGAATGAGGTTTGGTTTATTGAAAATATATCTTCAGAATATTCACTCATGATCCAAATACCCAGCCAATTCGGAGAAAATAGCATTCCAAGCTTTAGCTTACTTTATATGTGAGTTAGTTGTAGCAGTTATTGAATAGTGAAATATCATGCTTGGCAAAATATTCGTTTAAAGACCACGAGATCAGATTTCGATCTGGATGTGATATCTTTAAATTTTTTTATCAAAACTATTTGAAAAAAAATGTAAAAACTTACAAAAATCTATACATATAAAACAATACTATGCGTGATACAGAACTCTTTCTTATCACGTATTATCGAATGACAACCGTAAAATATAAACAAATCGCTTACGAACATTTTAGACTACTTCGTGGAGACTTCTTTTAGCATTACTTAACTCCAAGCTTCGTTCTACTAATTAATAGAGTTGCAAAATATCATTAGAAATGATTGGAAGTGAACTCTTCGTGCCAACAAAACCTCCAGTTAGATAGAGTAAAAACGATGCAAATGAAATCAAGATGATTCAAATAAGTGTTAAACAGAAAGTATAATCGAACTCGAAAATAGGCTTAACCATAGCCTGATAAGTAATTTTTGTAGCTTGCTTATGGAAATTGATTGCAATCTCTTCTAAAACTATTATTTCACATTTTTGCATTATCACAAAGTTTAAAAGATTCCTTTTAAATGAAATCAATTTCCTTTCTGTATTTATTTTCTTTTATAATAATTTATTAAGTTTACTTTAATACGCAATCTATGACAAAGTTTTTCATTCTATGATGAAACTTAAACTTATCCATTAAGAAATTGAATCGCATACGTTTGCCAGTAAAATTAAGAAAAATTTTGGATAGTTTTCTTTGGTCATTAGCTCTGAAGCAGGATTTTCACATCCGCTTTTCATAATATATGGATTTTTTTTATTTTCAGAAGCAGTAATTTATAATTATAATATATTAATTTAATTTATAATAATAATATAATCCTTTATCCATAATATAATCCTTCAAAATTAATGTTTTTAATGTTATCACTTGTCAAGGTTTTGCAATGATAGAATTTTGGTTCGAATCTGAGAAATATAGAGTCTATCAGAGATTCGCATGTAATTTCTTCTGACATGTATCCGATATATATCACTTTGGACAAAGGCAAACTGTAATGAGGACTGAAAGATTTTTCCAAGACGGCGACGATTTCTATTAGTTTATAATTAATATTTTTCCAAATCATTGCTTTATCACCTTTAAAACTGAAGTCAAACCTCGATGTTACGTAGAACGAGTGATTCAAAATGTCCAGTTAATCTCCAGTCATCAATATATTACCTTATCTTATTGTTTGCGTATTTCTCGTTTCAATTATAATACAAACATTTCTGTGAATACCAGTCCGAACACCATGAATATTGGAATTTTCATTCCATGACGTAAATGTATTTCTTGCCTCTTAATTCCTAATGGGATTTCATGAAGGCAGTAGTCTAGGATTTGCGAGAAATAAGCCGTCTAAATCTCTCTGAAAGAGATGGAACATTCTGGTCAGTATTTTGAAATTCCATAAAGCATTCCAATTTCATGTCAATCCCCACCAAAATGTTATTGGATTCTACAGTCCGAAAGGCTTAGGCAATAAAGCGTGCCTTGTCCAATCATATGGAGTGTCTCGATTCCATTTGATGTAGTAATTTCCGTTTCCGGATACAGCGTGAATGGGTGATGTCTGTTTGGATTTATCCTTTTACTTTTTTGCCATCTATAATAGGTTTGAATTTATGAAGACTACATGACTTTTTTGAAATGATGCTGCTTTATATGAAATCTATATAAAATTCTAAATCTTCACCCATAAAAAACATAATACAATTTTATTTTGTATTTCCTGTTAAGTGACTTTTCCATACGGAAATTGTATTATAATTTCTTTGCAAGTGTGGAGTAGAGACTTTCTTTCGCTGTAACTATGACATTTTTGACCAGTCCGCAATGGAAAATCTCACTAAAAACGAGATTATCCCATTCATATCATTTTTAGCTTTCGCGGTGTTTCAAATTTACGTTTTATTTATTTTGTCAATTACACGGATGTTAAACAACATCGATCTTTGTCAGCTTTCAACAACAGAAGAAAATCACACAATGAAATATTTAATAAAAAGTTAAAGTTTTTTTTCTTTTTTTTTAATTTTAGCTCAATTGTCGATTGTTAAAAATTGGGCAAAAAATATTTTTTAAATGTTGTCAAAAATCAGAAAAAAAATTGCATGGTTATTAAATTTATATTATAAAAAACGTTTTTTTTAATTTTGAAACGCTGTAAAAAGAATTTTTAATGCGATAGTAATGTCACGTAGGTTCTTTAGTGTGGAATGCAATGACACACACAAGAAGTAGAGCTAAACCAATTTATTAACTCAACTGAGAACACAGTGACTGACAAATCTTCTGCTTTTATACCAGCAGGGAAAGTTCCAGAATACTTTTCTGGAGACAGTAAGAAAAGTCCAGAACACTTGTTTGGTAAACTAAAGAAATGTCCAGAATCTTTTGGAAAATGATATAAAGGAAAACATAAAATCAAGGAATTAAATATTTACACAGACTATGAATCGAACTTACGATCTGTTCATTAAGAGACTAATACTATGACCATTCGGCCATGGGGAGTCGACTGCCTCTTTTCAATGCGGCAGTATTTTCAGGAGTTGATCAAAATTAATTTTGATTTTTACATACAATTTTAAAGAAGACCGTTTTGTTGTTCGCAATAAAGAATTCTGACCACTCAGGGGTTCATCTATTGCTACCAAATGTAATAGCAGAAGGTTAAACACTCTGGCTTGTAAAAAGCGAACACATCGACATCGACACACATATATTTATCTTTAATATTCGTAGAGATTGAAAAACCATATAGAAAATACATTGAGCTGTTTAAATGGATAGAAAAGTAGAAAGGAGGAATTCAACATTTTTTCTTTTCTTTGAAAGACTTGCTTGAAGTGGCTCAAATGTAAGCTTAAAAAAAAAGTATTATTCTTTTAAACTTCACATTGACTAATTTTATTTCATTCTTCTCGTTTGAAAGTAAAATTTTGAAATCCATTAACGTTCACATAGTTATAATTTTTTATTTTTAGTACTTGTAATTCTTGAAAAGTGGTAGAAGCTTTTTAAAATTATGTGATGCTATTATTTTTTAAATTAATATTTTTATGGCAAATTAATAAAATATAAAAAATTGGACTAAATCTTCCCGATCTAATCTTAATAGCGAGAGAAAAACCATAGAAATTCGAATCATAAGCCAAAGAATTTCATTACTTTAAACAGTACTCAATACGCCTTTTTTCTTGAAACTTCTTTCATACTTTTTTTTAAATATTTTTCAATGATAAAAATATTTTATTACATCTGTGAAGCCGTCACTTAAATTCTTTAATATTCCATTTGCCAAACCCTTAATATCGATTCAAAAGGAATCTGAACATCTTTTATGATGCACTAAAAACTTTTAAAGCCACAATTCTCTGGAAAAAATCCTTAATTGGGAGAAGTGTTTGATCTAAAAATAAAGAGAAAGTTCTAAAAATAGGTTACAACTTTTCATTAGACTAATTTTTTTCCCTATAGTACGTGAGTTTCTTACAGATTCAAATTTCAGTGAGAAGTACTTTCTGTCAATAAATAGAAAAAAAAATTATTATATTTTATTTTGTTATCAATTCTAGAAAAACAAATTTATTTTATTTTACTAAATTAATATTAAATTTTTAAACTTAGTTTTTCAAGTGTCATACTGCCTTTACTAATTTTTTTTCTAGTTTTATAAGCATAGCAGTTAAATGCAGCTTGTTAATGAATTGCAAGTTTGCTGAAAGCAGAAATTTCAGATTTTTTAAAGTAACTTCAATTCCTGTTATTCATTATTTTTTAAACATATGATTATTTGCTTTAATGTTCCTTTTTTCTATTATTACTATTACTCCTGCAAAAGTTTCTCACGAATTAGTGGTGATCAGCTTATAAATGACATGAAAAAATAAATAATTTATTTTCTGTAAATTTACAGTAAAATGCATTCAAAAATATTAAAAAAAAGATGAAACACAATCAAAGATCATTCTTATTTCAAGAATTCAATCATATGTTGCTCAATCTCTCCAACTATTTTTGCGATAAGATATTGCTGAATGACATACTTTTTTGTTTTGCGGGATTATTACGCAACTTATGATAGTATCATCAAATATGTTAATCTTTTCTTGATGGCAGCTATGGTCATGGTACTTTTATTTTTTTACTTAGCTTACAACTTTTCTTTGCTTACTGATCACATCTGGCAAAATTAGCTTCTTCTTTCAAGATGAACGCGAGAAAAATCCAAATTCTGATAGCTGCTAATTAAAGCTGCTAACATATTTTCCGCTGACAACACCGTTGGCTCAAGGTTAACTCAAGGACACCATTTGCTGAATGAGAGCGAATAATGTTTAAGCTACCAATAAGCAACTATACTCACTGAACTCATTTTTTTCATTCTAATTTCGTTTCTAATCATAATTTATGTTTGCAGGAGAAGTTGGTCTAATTGATTTATTTGATTCTAAATTCCTTTGATGTTACAGAACTGGAGCAGAGGCGTTAAATTGTGCTATTCATAGTAATGGGAGGTACTTTTTTATGAGGACTCAGTGCAGAAACTGCACATAATGTCTTTCTTCGGGGTCGAACATGCTGTTGGTTTTACTTATGATGGTTCTTCAATCATTCAAATTCACTTAGCAGCGGATTACTACTCGGGAACGATTTTTATGTGTTGCATTACTTGTTCTATTCAGTCTACTGATGTATGACGAATAAAGACAAGAATTTTAACTGAACAAATGGTCAATTGAGGTTCGATGTGCTTTGCGATTATTTGAGAAGAGAATAAAACAGTTTGCTGTTTCGTCGCGATTGTAAGAGCGATTTCGTCGGGATTGGGGTCTAGGAATTTCCTACAAGATCATAATCTACATAGATGTTTGGGAAATTTTAGTATCTAAAACTCCATCTCTACAGCAATTTAGTATCTAAAACTTTATTGGAGGATAATTGCACTCTGAATTAATTGGTAATGTTTATTATTGTTTCATTTTGATGTGTTTTCGGACACGCTTCAGATACTTTATTATTCAGAAATTGTGTGAATGCTTTCACGATATTACAACGTATATTAAATTTGATAAGAGTTTGAAACTTCAGTGCTGAAACTTATTTGAGATTAATTTGAACCTTGATATGTATAAAGCCGTTAAAATTCACTATTGAAAGCTTGCGGTCAGATATTCTATTGATGGAACCATATAATATTAAATCATCCTAGTGGAAAATAACTTCATTTATTATTATAAACTCGCGAGTCAAATTTTAAGCTAGTAAATGCAATTAATTTTGCGCTAGACTGTTTATAACTTGAGAGTTTGTACTGAAATCGCTATGTTAGTAAGTTAATATAATCGCAAAATTTCAAGGTATCATCTACTTAAATCCATATTTAGAGTTGGTATATCAGCGTGTTGGGTCTCCTCTTAACACTGCAACGGATGTAAGTCAAAAATTCAACATTTATAAGCAGAAGACATATAATTAAAGATATTCAATAATAATATGATTCCGACTAAATGAACAGTCATAAATCAGGTAAAATAAAAATGAAAATATTATGCTGTGGAAAATTCAATGTCCTCTTAGAAAATTTTACAAGCTGAATTTAAAATGTGTATGTTGAATATAATCAAATGGAAAGTGCCATTGAATGTAAATATTAAAAGAGATTGAAACAATTTTTTAGACATTATATGCAAGTGTTGTCAAAGTTTGTGAATCTCAGTGTTTCTTTATATGATTCGTTATTTTGAATGGTGTAAAGGCTTTTAGTAATTAATTATTACTTAAAAATTTAATTATTTTCTTGTATTATAATTGCACTGCAATAGATAGAATTGATCAAAATGAAATAATTCTCTTCTATAAAACAGGCATTTCAAAACTTTGCATTACAAGACTCCTCAAGTATCTTGTAGAAGCATACCTTGCACACATCTTTTACAAGATACTTGAATTTATATTAAAAAGAATTCCAATTTGTAAAGAATATGCCAGTTTAATTCGAATGTAGGAATGTTGAAATCAATGTGAAATCAATGTAAAGAGAATCAAAAGAGAAAACCTAAATTTTGGAAAAGAATTTACAACTTTTGTAAAGGGGAAAACAAAATAGCTTATGTGATCCATTAAACAATGCATTTCCTTTCTGAGTCGTGCTTCTCGTGGTTGCCATTTTTTTGTCTAAAAGAAAAAAAATATGGATGTTTTTTGACTGGGGCAGTATTCTTTACAAAAGAATAAAACTGTCATTGCTTAAAATCTATGTCTGTCAACGTTATTATAACAGTCTGACAGAAAAGAGAAGTAAATGCGATTTAGATACCTTATTTAATTAAGAAATGCTATCATTAAATTAAAAGTATTTTAAGAAGTTTTCTTTCATTTAAAGCATTTGTTACAATTAGAAATATAAGCTTATCTCTAACGATTGAGAAATCAGCTGTTTAATCACGATTTGAATGGTACAATTGAGAAAAGAATCTCTGAGTTACCTCTGATTCCATTAAAATCTGAAATTCTCTCGTTTATAAAAATAAAAGTTGTTCGGGCAAATGCGAGTGCCAAAAAACAGTACCATTTAAATTGAAGAATAATATTTTTATCCCAACATTAGATTTAGGTTACAATAACAGAAAGTGAACCCCAAAATATTGTTACGAATCTGTGATGCGTAAGATTACTTAAAATAATAAGTAATAATAGAACCAACTATGCTAATATTTTAAGTAATAATAGAACCAACTATGCTGGGAAGCATAGTTCTATAGGAGGTCCCAGAGCTTGGCAACCGTTTGGCGACTTGGCGACGAATTTGGTGACTTTGGCGCCAAAATAGATTATACCCGAAATATCGAGAATTTTCCCTATCAGTCCAGTAGGAACCGAGTTACGCCTCGAACGTTCCAGATTGGTTGAGATGCTTCTAGCCCCGCCTCCTGAGACCTATAAAAGGAAGCAGCCGCAGCTGACGTAAACCAGTGGAGTAGTCGAGAATAGTCGGAATCGACGGTAAAGAACTCACCTTCCAGAGATAAGCGGAGCAGCGACGGAGTGAAGCTAGTGCTGAACTAAGCTGTGTGCTACTGTCTGCAGTAGAGTCTGTTGTATGCTGCTGTGTATGCTGTTGTATGCAACACGTCTCGGCTGAAGATAATCGTCTTTTGTGCTGTATATAGTTGTCGTCTTTGTGCTGTCCTGTGTGTCTTCGTGTAAATAAACGTCGTTGTTTTATTTTTTACTGCCGCCTGGTGATTGAGCGTTCTTCACACCATATAACATCCACTATCCAAACGAAACCCGGAAATTTCGTAACAATATTGAAGTAAGAGTGGAGTATTGGGCTAAAACTGCATGCGAATATAAGAAAAATCTGGTATTCAAAACGCATTTTTGTGTAAGAGTATAAAGACAGTAACACGACGTGCCGCAGTGCAATACAATTAAGGATCATCACAATGCCTATCCATTAATTCTGCATGATGGATCTGAAAACTATTAGGTTTTAATATCCTGCAGCCAATGAGAGCTTCTTTAATTTTTTAGCAAATGCTTGAAATCGCTTGCATTGCACCCACAGCAGCCAATGAAATATTGCTTAAAAAGACAGATTTCTTCCCCACCATGGTGACGGCATTGTGTTTATATGGATAATATGAGGGGTATAACGGCGAAACCAATCTAAGACTCCAAAATACTATCAGCAAAAGAGATAGAATTCAGCGGTGTTATTTTATTAGCATAAGCTAATATTTCTTTTCATTGATTTGAACAAGTTGCTGAGTCAAAATCGTAAAGAATATATGATATCTAGTCAGTGCATTTATGCAACAGAAAGTTAAAAATAAGTAGTACTGCATAACAGAATTTACTATTATTATGCTATTTTAGCTTTTGAAAAGTACTGTGTATTTATTTTCTTATATCTGTACATTTATTTATAAATTAAAATATTTCATTTGTATAATTTCTTTATCTGATATTTTATATTATATGTGTAAATAATTTCGGAAATACTAGCGCAAATATAAACGAAAATCTTGAATCGATTTCAGTAATGCAAGATATTTTTTTTTCCTAGTAAAAGATTATAACTAAGAAAACACAGACATACTTTTCTTGCAAAATAATTGTGAGAAAACAACAAGGGAATGTAACCCATTCAGATTCTTATTTCCTATATTTTCTCATAGTCGGACTGCTAAAGTTGGTCCAAAGTCTGATGGCGTAAAGCAATTTTTGTTGAAATACTATCCTTTCATTGGCATTCTGGTGTGGTGAAAATGCATTCCCAGTCTTTCCAGGAAAGAAAACAAAAAGAACCGCTTTTAAGAATCGTCTGAAAGAGAAGATCCAGCTCTTATATCGAACCGTCTAGACTAACCTGAATGAAGATAGACTTCTTCCTAATGCATTCATCAATTATAAGATTGGGAATAATTCCGACAAGAATAGAAACGGAATTATAGGAATGGCATCACAGTTCCAATTTCTTTGATGACCTTCGATGTCTTGTTTTTGAATGGCTATAGTGAAAAAGAATGCCAGATAATGAATGCATATTTTCAACTGTTCGCAAAAAAAGCATGTTAACTGAATATAATCATATTAATGAATGAATGCGTCAAACTTATATTTTAAAAATATCAAAGTTCTGAACTAAGATTTAAACAAATTCAATTTTTGTAAGACATAATTCTAATTTTTTAAAACAAATTTTATATTTAGTATTGTCTATTCTGTAACAAGAACTTAAATTCACTTTTTAGTGGAGAATACGGAATTAAACTTTTAAACTGCCGTGAAACATAGAAATAATAACTCAATTATACTATACTTCATTGTCTAAATTTTTAGGCATTGAATTAAGGAAGAATATTTTATGTTATTATAACATTTAATTATATAATATTGTTATACTGAGTTACATCAGTAGTAATTATATCTTCTATGTTTGTACATACAAAGAACGTGTGAATACAAAAAAAAGCAATTATAAATAATTTGATTCTAGTGGCTCATTATGTCTCTCATGATTAAATGATAGTTGATGACAAACTAACAAAATATATAGAAAGTTAGAAATTGATCATATGTGATCTGTCTTATGAAACTTGTGGTGAATGGCATATAAGCCAGTAACAGCGCTTCTACCCGAACAGCTGTTTTGGTATAATTGTTAAGTTACTGGACTGCTAGCCTCAAGGTCCCAGGTTCTATGTATGAAATTTAAACCAGGTTAAATCTCTCAATTAGTTTAATTTTATTTAATATTAAGAAGAATAAATAGCCGTTTATTAAATGACAGGACGTGTAGCATTACAATATCTTGATATTATATATATATTGTTTCTCAAGAGAAAAATATTCAATTTACACAAATTATACTTTATTAATACATAATGTTTTATTATGCAGATGTAAAGGGGACACGATATTTAATATTTCAACAAAACAATCATACATTTGAATGTAACTACACCCCATTTTAATAAGAAATTGAATGTTTGAATGTTTATTCATCCATTTATTTATCAAAATTTGTGACAACTTGACACTACTTTGTAAGCTAAACTGTAGCGACTATTACTACCTCCATGCCAATTGGCCGGTGAAATTTGATATTTTTCCCAACTCAATTGAAATACTATTACTTCTTTTACTTTTTAACGTTTCTTTAGCTTTGTTATTTTTTGTATAAAATAAAATCGTAGTCTTGATCTTGTAAAAGTCGTAGCTTCTAAGAGGGAGAAACCTTCTAACACCCACAAATTTAAGCAAAATATGCACGCATCAGAGCACTTTGCTCTTCTAACTGCAGAGCCACATATATTAAATACAAATCTTTCTTTGAGGCTGATTGATTTTTTCAGTAAAAGAAATATCTTTTTATCCAGTTCCCTTAAATTAATCGGGAGGAAAATCAATTTTTCGTTTACGATTTTAATCTCCCGGAATAAATTGGATCCTATTCGATGCGCTTCCATTAACTCATTTTCAGTGATGCGCTTCGAAGTTGCACAAATGCTCTTACCTCAAACGAGATATTCATAACTGGACTGCACTCATTAGAGGGGATTGATTTATTTATGAATACGAAGCGTTCCTCTAAACATCAGCAGTAAATGACATTTCATAAATGCGTTTAGTTTATGATTCAGAAAGTAACTTCTTTCCTTTCGCATGGTATTAAGAATAGGAAATGTTTTTTGCAATAACAGTTTTTCTTATCTATTCCATTAAGTGAGTGAGTTTTCAGCTCGCGTTTCACATTAAAGAAAATAGATTCTGGTCTTTGTATTTATTTATCAGGTTGTTACAAAATCTGGCTTAATTGCGCAGAAGGTATTGGTTTCAGACATATAAAATATACGAAATAATAAAGCGTTTTTCCAAATTCGTTTTTGTTTATTCTTATCTTTAGAATTGAGATGAGATAAATGCATAATGGCTCTAAGGATTTGAATTGCGATTAATATATGTTTTACATTTCTAAATAAATTAAACGGGTTTTAGTAATTAGAAATAAGGAAAAACGGAAAGCAAAGTCATTAGAAATTACAGTAAATCTGAAATATTTATGTTTTTCTTTATTTCTGAATATTCTTTTGGGTATATCAGTTTAAGAAATTTATTCTCAAAATATTTGTTTATTGCACAACAAAATGATAGAAAAAACTGTTTAAATATTTTAACGTATTCATTTTTGTCCTTATTAATATGGGCTTCCTAATTTTGATGCTTTTTCCTTACTGATAAAAAGTAGAAAAAGTGGATATATTTTTATTTTTGTTCTCTACGTTTAAACTCCTTGTGTGCCAACAAGTATACTACAAGGCTTACAGATGTAAGTCAGTACGCAATCGACAGTAAAGTAAATTTCAAATATAAGGTCGCAGGTACAAATGCAAAAATAGAAGAAAGAAAAATAGGGGAAAACAAGTAGATACACAAACAAAAGCAAAATGAAACAAAATTGTTCACATAGTAACAGAAACATACAGTAAATGATATAAAATAATTGAATAAGCATGATCAAATAAAATATACAAATACAAAAGTATATATGCAAATACATGTAGGCAAACACACTAAAGTAAAGTTTAAATCATACGTGGAAAAATACTATTGATATATGTACAAAAGGAAATGAAAGATGATTTACACTGTACAAAGGCAGATAAATGAGGAGGCCAAGCTATATTGTTCTTACGAAGGCAGTTCTTGAGTTTTTGTAGGATATCCATATTATATTATGATATATATTTCATTTAATTTGCTTATATCCGTAACATGTTTAGAACTAATATAAGACGATTTTAGAATAACTGTCAAAATTTTGAACAGTAGTCAAATGACGAAAATACCAACTAATTAGGCAAGGAGGTCACAAAATGACAATTTTGTTTTTCATGGCATCCAGAACAGGACGCCACGAAAAACAAAATTTCACAATGCGTCATTATCAAACCAGTTATTTCAATAATCAGAATTCTATTACTTTTAAATTTTAAACTGAAACTTTTATTACTATCGGAATCTTTAAAGTTGTACATAAATTTAGTTACTTCTAAAAGAAAGATTATAGCAAATGCAAAAGACTATTGTTATTAAAAGGTTTTGGATTAAAATTAATGACTTACATAATAAGCAATAATATAGAAAATAAAAGTAATTGCATTATTTTACGTGACTTATTTTAACATCTAAATAGCCTTAAAAGTTAATGATTATAGGTGAAACTAATACAATTTATTAAATTTTCTTATCTCCTTCTGATTTTTTTTTCCTATAAATAAATTTGTTGGTTTGTTTGACAACAGCTCACTATGCAATTTAAAAATAAAAACAATATATAAAATAAATATGTTTGTTTGAAAATAACTCAATATGCAATTAAAAATGTAAAATTAGAAATTCTATAGAATAATGTAATTCACAGGTTTATTAATTAAAGATATCTGAGTCGAAATTAGTTTTTGCGTGCTCTAGAATATTTCAGCATTTCAGTTTCTAAATCGCTCGCAATATGAAAAATAAAATTTATATGATTTTTATACGTTATCTTTAATTGCAACATATTTGATAAATTTGAAAATGAAAATACGCATCTTTAAAGAAATTTAGTTTTTAATATACAAATTGTATCGCTTTCATTTGTAAAGACATTGTTTTTTTAATAAAGTGCGAATTATTTCTAATAAATACCCATTTCATTTTAAGAGTCAGAGAAATCAACCGAAACTGAAATAAAATTTTTAATTTGTTATGATTTTTTTTAAATATGTTTATGAATCGAGCCAGTAATACGGGATCGAAATAATTAATTTTTCGTCAGATCCAAAAATTTAGAAATACACTTCTTAATATTTTTGCAAATTTTGAAGTATTGTAGGCTTTTATTTGCATCTGTTTTATATTTCTTCTTATACTAGAAAGTAATACCGTGAAGTTAACACTGTTTGCAAAAAGAAAATTAGAAATTGTGTATTCTTGGGAAATCAACGAAAATAAACAATTCAGAATTTAAAATGATAACAAAACCCTTTCAATTTCTTATATAAATTACCTCATTTAAGTAATTTTTTATATAAATTCATTTTCTTATATAAATAATTCTTATTTCATTTTTCTTATATGAAATACCTCAGAAGCGTTTCCTCGAATACGACGATGGAAAGTTTTAGCATATGTAAACGTTTTGATATTAGTGTGGCCAATTAAAATTTGAAATTAATTTATAACCATTATAAATAATTCAGATTTGTCAAAAATGAAAATCAATTCGACAATTAAACATGACATTTTGGAAATTTGGATTAAAGTTGAAAATTTTTTAAAGACTGGTATTTCACCATTCACCGATCATATTCTTATTACCAATCTTTATTATCAAATATTCTTTCACAATAAATTTTTAATTATGACCGTATCTTCCATGAAAATAATTTAAATTATTTTAACTAAGTCAAGATGCAGAGGGAAAACAAAATTTTTCTATTTTTACGTATTATGCATAATATTTTGTAAGCCTCTTACAAGGAATTGGTAAAGCAGGTAAAATAATTCAGTTTTTTTATTATTGCTTTTGAAAAGACTTAAAACATCCCAAAGATCTGAATTTTTAATGAGGATTTTATCGTTCGTTTCTCTGGGGATTCTAGGCAATACCAAGAAAATGTATCTTTCAAGGATTGATAAAAAGAATTCTTAAGCGACGTCATATATAAAAGGTATCATATTTACGCTCGTAAATATCTGACAATCTCCTTCAGCTCTTCAGTTCAAATCCCTATAACAACTCCAACGAAAGTAAAAAGTGCGCTGTCAAATATAGTTGATCCATGAGACCAATTTTCTAATGCAAAGCACTGGCAAGTCCAGTGGAAGAGGTTTATGCATTTTTATGTTTACATTCGTGTTCTGACAAAAGGATATGAGAATGAATAAACAGCTTTCGAGAAATATAGTAAATTGGCATGAAACAACCTTTGGAGAATCGAACATCCTAGAATACTACAAGGAAAAAGAAACTCCACGGATGTAATTGTCAGTGGCTGGTGCAGTTGTCAAAAATGCTCGAGTGATCATTTAAGAAATGAGAAGATTTGTAACAAAGAGGATATAAAACAATCCATTTTTGGAAGCAGAAAAAGATCGATAATGCTCTGAACCATTTTTTATGAAATAAATAGTCTGGGAAATAAATTTTGCTGTTTGTTTTCTGGAAACAGGTGAGCTTAACGCTGTATTGCCTTTGTTGGATTTTTTTTAAACTTTTGGGAAAGATCAAAAAAATTAATTTCTTCTTAATTTATCAAAGTGAAGTAAAGAAATATATTTTTTTTCTCCAATAACTGTAACATGCAATTTCTAAAGTAAGATTTTCAAAGAATATTTCACTGCATCATTTCATTAAATACTCATTAATTATTTTTTTATTCATAAAACGACTTCATATTTTATAACTTTCAAAAAGATTTTTAATTATTGATCTGTTTAGCTTGTATTAAGTATTAAAATCATCAAGAATTAAATATTTATTCTGAAATAATGAAATAGAGCTATTTTGATATCAAACATATTAATTTTAAATTTTATTTTCAGCTTATAAGGAAATAAATATTTTTTCTGAATATTTTCAAATTTATTTTTAAAATACACAAAATTATTTTTAAAAAAAAATACATGCATGTTTGTGTCAAAAAAAATGCTTTACATGTCTTATAAATATTAAGAAATTTCAAAATAAATATTATTGTGTCGTTGCAAAAGTCACGTGGTTCAATAATATTATTAATTAACATACGCTCAATAATAATACTAATTAATTAATATAATTACAATAATAAATTAATATAATACAAACAAAGAGGACATAAAAGAATCCATTTTCGGAAGCAGAAAAGATTCCCAAACCATTCTGAGAAATAAATTTCTCTGTTTATGTTTCGCAAACAGGTGGGCTTAAAACTGTACTGCCTTTCGTGGATTTTTTTTTAAGCTTTGGAGAAAGAGCAAAAAAATTAATTTCATGGTAATTCATCGAAGTGAAGTGAAGAATTATATTTTATTACCAAGAAATGTAGCTCGTAATTTCTAAACTAAGATTATTTAAAGAAAATATCAGTGCATCGCTTAACTACATATTTATTAATTTCCAATTATTAATAAAATATCAACTTTTTTCTTCCTTTCAAAAACACTTTCAATTATTGATCTTTTGAGCTTGTCATCAGTCTTAAATTCATCCTGAATTATATGTTTAACCATAAATAACAGAATAGATAAATTTTGTTATCAAACTAATTAATTTTAAATTTTTCATACATCTGATAAGGAGTAAAATATTTTATTTCAATACTTTTAAATTTCATCCAATTATTTTAAAAGTACCTACATGTTTAGAGTAAAAAATGATTTACAGTTCTTATAAATATTTCTACAAAAGTTAATACATTTCAAAAAAATTATAGTGCCATTACTGAAGTCATGACTTAAAAAAATGTGATTATCATTCAATAATAATATTTCACAAAAACAAAACAAAAAATTAATCATGATAACTGCAGAATATTTGTAAAATGATAAAGATGAATTTTTCATTAAACGTAACGAATATATTTCTCCAATTATTTTAAAAGTGTGCTTATATTTGGGTTAAAAAAATTGCTTTATAGCTTTTTTAAACATTTCTCCAAAAATGAATACATTTCAAAACAAAAATTAGCCTACCATGACTGAAGTCATAGTTTTAAAACTGTTATAATCTTTCAATAATATTACTTCATAGAAACAAAAGAAAAAAATTAATCATGAAAAATGCAAAATATTTGTAAAATTATAAAGAATTTTTCATTTAAACGTATTGAAAGATATTTCAAAATTGCACAATTAACTACAGAACGATTCGTCACCAGTGAAATGTGATAGATATGTAGAAATAAAAGAAAAACAAAAATAAATTGCGGTTATGGTATGGTTATTAAATAGTGTTTTTTTTTTACTAATTGCTTATAATGAGCATAAATATTTTGAATGCATGAATATTTTAAAACATGACACATACATACATGAATATTTTTTAAAAAAAATTATGATACAAAAAATTTTTACATAAATTATTTGTCTCATCGCTTTCAATGTACAGCTCTACAAACAGTCGACTGAGTTTACCTGTAGTTAAATATGCATTATTTTCTTTTTTAAGTTCAAATATCTCAGTCCAATTCCCGAACTTAAAATTAATTCTATTTGATTTCATCTGAAAAATAGCAATCGCAAATTTTATTTTGTGTCGCCAATTAAATATCTAATAAGCCAAGAAGATTGCAAAGATATTTGAATTGCGTGTACTATTAGCAAATTTTCTCCTAATGAGCTCCGATAGCGGATTTCCCCATAGCTCTCCTTTAAACTTCAACATACAATTTGCTTTTAACAAGCTCCAAGCCTTTTATAACAAGCTCCAACTTCATGCTTGGCTGAAACTGAGCTTTGAACAAAAGTCGAACTGAAACAATGTGTAGATACTTGCAATAGAATCGAAATGTATTACAATATTGCAGAGAACATAGTTTTAGAAATTTATATAGTTACACATCGATAGTGCGTGCAATCGTTTTGTTTTCGCTATATTTATAGATATATTTCCTATGACATATAAATTAAAGTTTTGAAATGTTTCAAAACAAGTTTCAATTATCAAATGTTTTTCATTGATGATAGTGTTAGGTTTTAATTTTTTTCTGTTCTTAGAACAATATAAATAAATAAATATAAAATAAAATTCCTTTTCTGTAACAAAATCATATTCTTTATAACTGATATTAGTATAAAGTTTAAATTTTATTTCGGAAAAATTGATCATCTCTAGTATTTGCTGTAGCCAGTAACATAAAGTAAATTTGTAACAAAATGTACAAATGTCATTGTAAATACAGAGGGTTTTTAAAAAAATGTACAAATCCTTTTTTTTAAGAAATTATAAAACATAAATAAAATTCCTTTTTTGGTACAAGTTATGTACAAAATTTTTACTTTTATTAATATCATTATAAACCACAGAATTGAAATTTTATCATTGATTTTCACGTAATATTAATTATGGATTTTAATTTAATACTTCGATATATAATGTGTAACAAGATTTGTTTCCATAATACTTTCTGTCAACAACTGGGAGGAAGAAAAATTCAATTTTTATTGAATAATCGTATTAATGAGTGACTTTATTATATGAATTCAGCTATGCGTATCTATTTATTTTATAATTTTCTTCTCATAATTGGATCCTATATTTTAAAACGTTCTATAAAATCTTTGTTGAAGTTGATTTTTGTTCATTTTTTTATTTTATATTTATTTAAGTGTTCCTTGATTATATTATGGATTTTTTATTATTTTACTAGTAAATAAATTATTAAATTTTAAATTAACATAATAAATCATTAAGCTACAAAAAATAACACTAATTTCATTATTTGTATTTCGCACGACACATGAAAAAAAAATTTAAAATAAAAATAATTTAATATTAGCTTATAATTAAATAAATACTAGATTAATACGTTATTTTTTGCATAAATATTGTTACGAAATTTTCCGGGGTTCGTTTGGATAGTGGGAGTTATATGGTGTGGAGATCGCTCAATGAGCAGGCGGCAGTAGAAAATGAAACAACGACGTTTATTTACACGAAGACACACAGGACAGCACAAAGACGACAACTATATACAACACAGAAGACGATTATCTTCAGCCGAGACGTGCAGCAACAACAGCATACACAGCAGGATATAACAAGTCAGACAGACAGTAGAGCACAGCTTAGTTCAGCACTAGCTTCACTCCGTCGCTGCTCCACTTATCTCTGGAAGGAAAGTTTTTTTTTTTACTTTCGATTCCGACTACTCTGCGACTCCACTGGTCCACGACTCCAATTCACCACCGGTTCACCACTCGACTCACCGTCGGTCCACAACTCTGCTCTGCTCTGCCACTTCCGACTTCTTCTCAATTCACCGTCCCGGTTCACGACTGCCCGGCAGCTGCGGCTGCTTCCTTTTATAGGTCTTAGGAGGTGGAGCTGACGCCTCTCAACCAATCAGGAACGTTCGAGGCGTATCTCCGTTCCTACTCGACGGATCGGGAAAATTCTCGATGTTTCGGGTATAATCCATTTTGGCGCTAAAGTCGCCAAATTCGTCGCCAAGTTTGTCGCCAAGCTCTGGGACCTCCTACGGAACCCACTATCCTGGGGAGCCGCATCGAGGTTCGTAACAATATAATGGAAAAATTGAAACTTCATTTAGAAAAAAACAAATACTCATTTTCAAATTAGAAAATATAACTTTAAAGTAACATTATTAAATTTATTGATTCATTAATTTAATACGTATTGAAATTAGTATAATTTTACAAATGATATTTTAGAAAGTCTTAATAACACTGTTAAGATAATGTATCCAACAAATTTAATTTCATAAAATTTGAATATCATGAAAAATATTTCTGAAATATTTTAATATATTGAAATCATTCTCATTTTCCTAAATATAATATTTCAACTATCTTAATACGAAGGAATTAAGATTTAAGAAATTCCAAAGGTTAGAAGATGATAAAAAAGTTTTTTTTTAGTTATTTTCATGATTCCTCCCATTTTTCTATATAAAATATCATAAGTTTTTCAATGATCCCAATTTCCTACTATTATTTAAAAAAGTTACGCAAATATATTCATTATAACTGTATTAATTTTTCAGTAACTAAAAATAGCAATGCATGTGATGTTATTTATATAAGGACAAATTACATAAATATATCGAAAAATGTGGTTGGTTTTAGCTTCGAACATTATACGAATTCTGAGTTTATTTTTGGCTTCTTATCAAGGTTTATGACACCAAATTTGGCGATATTTTAGGTGACTTATTTGACTATTTGCCGTTAAGAATTTATTAAAACTTTCCCGGAATCATCAACCAATGAGTTGATGTCGCGTTTTCATTGAATTAGACAAACGCGCGATATTTCTATATTTTGACCGAGGCGAAATTTAGAATTTGCTCGAGGATTTTGAGTTTCTTTGCCATGTAGCGTTTTCAGTTTTATTCGTACCTCAGTGGATAAGCTACTTTGAACTGTAGTAGTCTATTGAAGAACGAATTTTTTTCCTTTTTATTAGCTATAATTATTTGTAAATGATATCTATAGTAAATTTTTGTTTCAACTATCTTGATTGAAGTCCGTTCAATCCATGAACTCATTCCAACTGCAACAATTTTATTGATGTAAGTATCATGAAATTGTAGTAAAACTCACTGATTTAAGGAAAAATTAAAGCATTTTGTCGATACATGTTTAGAAAAACTATATTCTACAATTCTCATACGCTTTCGCATTTTAATAAAATATTATAAAAATATTAAAATTAATAGACTTATCATTAATCAATAATGCCTTTAATTCTATTTTTTTAAAAATATGTTAACTTTTATTCTTGGAAATTTCTTTTAAAACTTATATCATTTTAATAATTTTTAAAAACGTGTGTACATATTCTATGAACATTTCCAACCATTAATAGATAGTAGTAATTGATTTATTAGGAATTACGCTTCGAATAATGTAACCATATTAAAATAAATCGATCATCAAAATACTAATTGAATACTGAAACAAATTTTTTATTCTTTTTTATTAAAAGATTCCACAAAATTTATAATGGAGTAAAATGACTCATGGAGTCATTTTAAATTCAAAATTAATCATGAAGTGAAATTTTATAAAAAGATACCACAAAATTTATCATGGAGTAAAATGACGTTGTTTCCAAACTAATTTTTTTTCTCCTTTCTGACATGCAAAAAGTAAAGATGTGAGTTTGTTCAAAACTTAATATGGGCAGCTCTGTGTCTCTGAACGACTGGATATCTTCTGTAAAATAAACCATTTTTCAATCGAGAATAACATAAATTTTTATTTGAAACTTCTGAATCGAATTCAGATAATTCTCCAAATTAGCTGATCACCTGCATTTAGCGGCATACATAAAACTTTTAAGAAGAAAAGATGATTCCAAGAAGAACAAATGGATTTCACAAAATTTCCTATTGAAGAAAATAATATTGTTTCCAAACTAATAACTTATTTATTTCAATATGAAAAAAAAAATAATCATTCAAACCATAATGTGAACAGTTATATATCTCTGAATGACTGGATTTTAAGCATGCAAGAAGTGAATTTTCAATCAAGTCTACATTAAGATTCTAAAAGATTTTTTTTTTTTTTTTTTTTGGCATAGAGATGACTCTATTACCAACACCATACATAAAGGTTTTACGAACAGAAATTACACAAAGCCTAATAAATATAGATTGCTTTGACAAACTATAACTTTATATTATATATTTCTATTCTAATACTTTTTACTTCCTGATCCACAAGACAAAAGGTCACGTGATAACCCGCTTCAACGACAAATTTTTCTTTAAAACATTTATTCTAAGAAAGATCATTTAGGTCTGCATGTGGGGCATTTTCTTATGTATTAGATTACATTGTGCTATGAATTTCAGCACATTAATTTTCTCTTCAAGGGAGAGTCTCTTCATTTGATTGTCCCTTCTCTTTCTCTTTTTCTTCCCTCAGTGTCGAAAAGTTAATAATAATTTTTTTTTAATATATTAACCAGTAGACAATTTCAAATGCCAAAAGTGTTTTTCAGAATCTTATTTCTTGAAATATGAATGTTTTGTTTCTACAGTTTCCTTTATTTTGAGTGTTGAGCGGTATATCCCATATGAATTTGAAATGATTCTATCAATTTAATAATTAATGGAAACGCAAATTATATTTTGGTCGATTCTCGATTGTTTTTCCTGCTGCTACTGCTAACTTAGAAGAAGTAAAGATTCATAACATTCTAATAATAAGCTTCTGAATTGTTTAGAATTGAATTTTGTGTTGATGATTAGCAGATAATGCTTAATTGATCTCTACCACGTACACATACATTGGATTTTTTGAAATGCTCTGTTTGTAAATGTTTTTATGATTATACAAAGAATAAAAATTCTTTAGAGATACTATTTAAAATACGAATGAAATTGGATTAGATGGTTCTATACTAAGCCTTTTTTTTAATGTTTAAGTGATTTGATTGATTATTTTAAATAGAATTAATATACATTTTCTCCCATTTCACCTTCTTAAGTACTCATTAAAGCCGAATGTGCATTTTAGATGATGTTGTTCTGATTGAATAAAATTAAATCTCAGACGAAATTATAACTGTACACAAATTTATATATCATATTCCCATTTTTTTCAACCATTAATTGAGTTTTTAAAATATCATATTGTTACGAAATTTCCGGATTCGTTTTTTGGATAGTGGAAGTTATATGGTGCGGAGAACGCTCAATCAGCAGGCGGATGTAGAAAATAAAACAACGACGTTTATTTACATGAAGACACACAGGACAGAACAAAGACGACAACTATATACAGCATAGAGAAGACAATTATCTTCAGCCGAGATGTGCAC
Organism: Argiope bruennichi; assembly: GCF_947563725.1. Classification (NCBI taxonomy): domain Eukaryota; kingdom Metazoa; phylum Arthropoda; class Arachnida; order Araneae; family Araneidae; genus Argiope; species Argiope bruennichi. The sequence goes on from NC_079156.1 coordinate 117,065,453, forward strand.
AAAACAAGACTCTACTGCAGACAGTAGCGCACAGCTTAGTTCAGCACTAGCTTGACTCCGTCGCTGCTCTGCTAATCTCTGGAAGACCCTTTGTTTATGGTCGATTCCGACTATTTCCACAGCTGCAGACTGCCTCCTTTTATAGGTCTCAGGGGGCGGGGCTAGAAGCCTCTCAACCAATCAGGAACTTTCGAGGCTTATCTCGGTTCCTACTGGACGGATCGGGAAAATTCTCGATGTTTCGGGTATAATCTATTTTGGCACCAAAGTCGACAAATTCGTCGCCAAGTCGCCAAATGGTCGCCAAGTTTGTCGCCAAGCTCTGGGACCTCCGACGCGACACCTGGACTCCGTCCAATACCGATGACTGTAAATCAGTCTTTCTGATGATGGAACCAACCATGCTGGGAAGCAGCATCACAGGTTCGTAACAATATTCAGACGCTTGTGAAAGTACACACCAGCGATCCTGTCCAGATTTAATACGTATCTGCTCTTTAAATTTTAAATCTATGAACCAAATTTATTCGTATTACTCGGCTGTTTTGTAGCTATTTTGTTAATTTACGTTGAGATAGTTGGTCAGACAGACTTTCTCTATTCATCTCAATTGTCTATTCAGAGAAAGCTCTGAATAGATTTCAATCAAAATAATAACTGATAATAATCTATAAATTTGTTCCATATATCAAATTTTATATATCTAAATCAGAGCATTTTTTTTAGTTATTGTATCCAGATAGACAAGCAGAACTTTTAAAAAAAAAGTATTTTTCGTATGCTCAGAAGTCTGAAACGATGGTACTCGTCACAATTTCGGGTTCAATTTTTTTTTTTTTTTTTTTTTTTTTTGTCTATTATATTTTCTCTTTACTTACTTTCTCTTTACTTTTCTCTTATACTTGATATTTTTATTTTACGAGAACGCTTAAAATACAGAATTTAAAAAGTGTTCTAGATAAATCTGTTTTTTTCGACTCATCAATTAAAATCATTCAAGAATGAACGCTATCAATTAATGTGTTCATTCTTTTCCAAAGAAATATTTATAGTAGAGAAAAATTAACTTCCTTTCTTAGAAAAAAAAACGATACATTTTTTTTTATTTAATTGTTCTTTTTCAACTTTCGAAGCAAAATGTTTTCTTTCTCAAGAAAAAAAAAACTCTTTAGAATTTCGACTATTTTTTTTATCGAGTTATTGAACTTTTATTTTACTTAAAGAAACTCTATGACACATTTTTTTTGACTGGTAATAATTGAAATATTCGAACTTTTTTAATTAATTCATATAACAATACTGAATTTTTTGTCATCTATTTTAGTCCAAAAAGTGTGTTTTCGTAATAAATGAACCATTGTATGCCTACTTTCTTTAAGAAGTACTTTTTAAGAATATAATTAAGAAAAAAAAAGTGTAATACAAAAGACAAAAATCTTTAATGAAAGCATTGCAGTTTATTCATTTTTATTTAAGAACTCTGAATTTCTACCATAAAAAATTTATCAAAAAAAAAGCTTGAAATTAATTTTATTAATCTATAAAGTTTGCTCGGTTTTGCATAATATGGAAATTGTTTAAGAGTTTCAAGAAATGCTTTTCTATTCAATTCTTTCTTTTTCAGTAAAAAATAACGCATGCGTATATTGATTGTTTGATGGGAAAAAGAGATTGTATATAAAATAAAAATGATTAGAGTATTAATAAATATATTTCATTTTTTTACGTTGCCAAGACAAAAGACTTTATAGATATTTTTATTAAACTGAAAATAGTTATAAAACGCTAGATGCTGCATTTTTGTTTTAATTAAAACAAATATGTCTTCAAATCTTGTTGAAAATATATTAGTATTTTCCTCAGAACATAAATATCGGAATACATGAAAACTTTTAATATTTAATAATTATTAAGAGTAACAATTTATTTAAAGGCTAAGTATGAGAAATATGAAACTGAAGAAAGAATATTTTAAAAAAGTAATAAAACATTCCAAACGATTTTATGAAATGCACTGAAATTGATTTATTTTTGACTGAAATATCACTAGCAAGAGAATAGACAGACAAAAAATATTATATAAAAGAGACAATAAATAAATGCAACAATTTCTTGAGTTCAAAAAGTATTCTATTAAAAACTATGTTGGAAAATGTATGCATGGACTCAAAGAAATATTGTATCTATAATTTTTATTGCAAACCCGTGAAATTGCACAAAAATATATAATTCCATGGATGCCAATTTTATGAATGAAAATAAAAATAAAGTCAATTTTTTTTTTTTTTTTTTTTTTTTTTTTACAATAAAGAACTAGCGTTTTTAAATTAACAATAAAATCTAAACAATTTTTGCTATTAGAACCAAATTGTGCGTGAGAATTGCTGTAAAATTATTGAATTATTAATTTATTCTCATTATTAGAATTATTCTCATTTCAAAGACTTCTAATTTTCACATATACTACAAAATATTTAACTATGGATTAACTTCAGAAAAAAATCTCTTTTTGCATATTCTGTTTCTGTTATACTAATTCCTCAATTTTTATTTTATGATGAAATGATAAAAAATTAAACTAATTAGCTAAATTTATGTGCAATTATTTGCATAAAATGCCGAATAATTATATATTCACATTATTGTTAATGAGAATGAGAATATTGATCAGTATCTTGAAGATATCGTTGGCATTTCTTATGCTAATAACTGTCATTTCCTTAACATGACATGTTGGAATGCGATAATCTTTTAACATGGATTGTTAAACGTGTTCTCTGTTCAAATGGTACAAAATTTTCAGTCACACATTTTTGTGTTCGCTAATGTAAGTTTCTATACATTAATTAAGCAAATTCACCATATTTCAAAATGAATTGAAAGAAATTTAGTTGTACTGACATTTTTACTTGCCGATCTATATCAAAAACTAATTTAATAGGGTTGGTCATTTGAGCAATTTCTAAAAAAAAATGTTTTTTTAGAAATTGCTCAAATCTTTTCTTTTTCTTCTTTTTCGAACTTCTAATGCAACATTATTCTGTATTGTCCGTCTGCATCGCTAGCAATTCACTTATACATTTATTGTTCACCGAAACATGTGCATTGATGCCAAAGAAATAGAAGGAATAACGTTTCATGGTGGAGCACCCTTAAGTTACATAAAATCCCAACTTCACGTATGACCCCTCTGAATGGGGGTCATTGGGTTGAAAAGTGTTCGGTTTAATGGTTGAGTCTTTCTTCTCTGGCTACAGCAGTAGCATGGGATTGAGTTATTTCAATTCCAAAGATGGGATGCACCTATTACGGATGAATTTGTACCGTGCCTGATGATGGCCGCGATACAACCACACTCAATTTTGATATGCCATCAATTCTTGATCTATCCTAAGTGTGATCATGACTCAGTGAATTGTATTGATTGTCTTTCATTTCATCACGGACGCATAGAAATACAACAACAACTCCTTGCGGTTAAGGGATCTTAAGAATTAACAATAATATATAAATATTAAAATAATTTGGGCGAAATTGTTTGAATGTTACATTCAACATGTAAATTGGTCTTTGCATAACTCAGCTACTGAGCTTTCTAGAGAATTACCATCGCATTTTTTTGTTTAAAATTTCTGAAATGAAATAATTTGTATCTATATATTTCGAATAGCAATTGTAGCAACATAGGAATTCTTTTAATCTTTCAAAGGGCGATATGACAACTTCTTTTCCAAGATTTTTTAAAAAAAATAATTGATGCTGACCGATATCAGATTGTTTCTTATATTAAAAAAAACAGTGACATTTAAAATTAATTAAATGTTTTAAAATAATTTTAAATTCCTCTTTTCAGACCATGAAATTCTTTTTTGTTTGTAGTGAAAGGAAAAGGAGTTTTTAATTAATATTTTCTATAAAAGAAATTTTTAAATATCAATTAATATATTCAAAAAAATTCACCCAAGAAAACTTAATTTCCTTACCAACTTTTGCACTTCATGAAAGATAGTTTAATAAGAGTTGATTGTGGAAAATATTTCTATTGCTATCACAATTGCACATATCTTCCTGATATCTGAAGGAAATAGGCCAGGAAACGGTTGTATGATCCCTGTTTAAATTAGAGGGATTTCGAGGAATACTCAAACCCCTTGAGTTGCGATGGTAAATATTTGTCTCACCCTCATGAAGGAGAACTAAAGAAAGTAAAAGTTTTTCTGGTAAAAAATGCTTCATTGTCAGGAGATTCAACTTCACCTATGTGTTTCTTAAGATGATGTTTTTTAATATAGTGTACCTCAAAGATTTAATTATAAAATTATAAAAATATTTGAACGCTAAAAGCAATCATTAGAATATTACTAAAGAAGAAACAGTTTCAAATAATTGCTTAAAAATTAATCTCTTGTGCGCATTAATGCTTTCTGCATTAGGTAAACATTTAAATTAATGATTAATTTTATTGATATGTATGAAAATATAAAGACTTACCTAACTTTTCTTTTTATTATTTTAGATTGCGAAACAGTGTTTACAATAGATATAAATTCTTCAGACTGAATATCTTTTGCAATGATTTGTCTGCCCTTCCTTTGATACCTCTACTCCCGAATATTCTGAAGTAAGTAGTGTTTTATAATCTCATAAGAATGTGATTTTTTAAATATGTAAATTTTTTATTAATAGATTTTATAAGTAAAATATTTGATGCAGATGAATTACAATAGGTAAAATTAAATAATGAACATGTGTAGTCACATAAGAGGTTAAATCAAATGCGTTTTACCCAAATTCAAATGGAACAATACATAAATAAGAAAAAATTATATATAGAAATGAATAAAGATAATTAGTATAATTCCTTCAGGTTACATTTTCGAGTCATAACAAATTATAATAATGCTTTGAGTTTTCTTCTTTTTCTTTCCTTTTTTTAAATTATAATTCAGTTTTCTATGTGTTCAAAACCTTGCTTTCGAAATCTTATAATCGAAATTTAGGAAGATCTTATTTTAGATAAGGTTTCCGAACAGGGAAAAAATGTTGTTAATTACAGTATGACGCACATTATTTTATGAGTTGACTTAGAAAAATTTATATAAAAAAATTTATATAATAATTTTTATGGTATGGTGTAATGCAAAAAACTGAACAAAATCACATTCAATTTCAGTCCTGCGTTTGTTTGAATACATCATTTCTTTATTCGATTTCTAAAATTTTATTTTTAAAATTTTTTTCACAAATTACGAATATTTGAACCCCTAATATTGTATAAAAAGTTGTATTTAAAAAACATTTAAGTCTCACAACCCAAGCGCTTGTAAATTTTAACAAAAATTTTGTTCGAAAACGGTATTTAAAAGAAAGTAAAAATTATTGCCACATATAGAATAAAAAAATGCACATAGGTAACTAATTTCGAATATAGAAATGTGATCCTAACTTCACAAATCATAAACATTACATTTTCTACTTGGTGAAACAGATAGCAGAAATTCAAGTAACTAAAATCTATGTAAAGAAAGGGATGAAAGCAAAAATTTACCGAAAACTCTTAAAAAATGCTTCTGTGTTATGCGATAGTAGGTTTTTATAGCAATAAATTACGGAAGAAAGGAGTTCATTTTCTTTGCAAAGAGGGAAAAAATTGAAAAGTGCACATATCTTTTCAATGTACAGCCTTCAGAGAGGCAAATGATTTTATCCGAGAGTATTTCAATAAAGCTTATGAAAAAAAAGAAAAGAAATTGTTTAAAAATGTTTAACATAGAGGTAAGTGTTTTTATTAAGCAATTGTGCATTATTGAACAAAATATTACTAAAATTTTCTCTAAGCGTAAATGTTTATTGGAAACGGATTTAAAAGTTTCTCTATTCATGTTACCTGACTTCTATAGTTTATACCTTTTAATTTTCCTATTTTCGCATTTAGTTCCTTCTAAAAAAAATCACGTTTATCGTCTATACAAACATGGCCACAGATGGTACGATATTCTTTTGACGTATATGCATGCACTTTATATATGCATGCGCATTACTGGTTTCTTTTAAACACATATAATAAATGCAGAAATAGAAATCTTTTCGGTAAGCATATCATCACCACATTAATCTAATCCACTATTGAATATTACCACTTTTGTGCTCTATGAACAAGCATTTTTCTTGCATATGTATAGCATACTTTGTGTGTTTGACATTTCCGATTCTATGGAATGCCTTGGAAATGCGTGAAATGTTAAATCGTGCCATACATTCCAATTTTCAGCATCGTATAAAATATCTGAGTTTTCTATAGAATACTCAGTTTCATGTATTGATGGCATCATATGGCAACGGAATGGTAGCAATGGTATAATATGGGGTATATATGGATTTTTTCCCAATTTATCGCCTAATATATAAGAAATATAGTCTACATCGTTCATATTCATGGAAAATATCCATCTCAAAAATATGATGTATGAACAACTAAAACTTATGAACAACTAAAAAGAAGAAATGAGAAACTGTAAATACTGACTCATATATTTCATATCTTATCCAACGATGTTTCTATTTGCAGAGCTTTTCAATTTTATGAAAAATATTCTCAGTATAGATAAAGGCATATTATTCGGTACAAGTCATTATGGAATGTCAATTGAAATTAAAACATAAATAGTGAAAAAAAAATCATTCCTATCTTAAAATTATATTACTTTATGCATGTATCAAATAGACTATTTTCTATAAGATATAAATATTTTCAAAGGCGAGGTAGCGCAAGCTTTATACTGGATCAAGGATTTTCTGTTATTTCCATGGAAACTATTTTGAATTTCCAAGAAATATTTATTTCAATGACTTATTAAAAAAAAGAACATGAAGTTCAATAAGATGTGAGTTGCAAACTTCAATGAGTATCCGTATGCAAATACACGAGATGGATTTCCCAAACCTTATCTATTCTTTTCTTTTATGTATGGGTTAATCGATTTCTATTTATTTTTCCTCATTCCTTCCTTTTTTCTCAGAATTTTTGTTTCTAAATTTTTAAAGAATTTTATAAAATTATGAATATATCCGAAATTGAGAAACTGCCCGTTTGAATAAATCTCCATGAAGAGATATGTTGTATTGATATAATAATTTTCTCTTGATAATCTCTTAGCGCAACATTTTCCCTCGAATATTCAAAGATTGTGTTTCTTCTCGAACAGTATTTTAAATATCAATTAACGAAAAACTTCATTATTTGTCATCTAGCTATTTTTCTGAAACTACCTCAAAAAATTTTAGATTTGGTAAATATAAATTTCAAAAAACAAATATATATATAAACGGAATTTAATCTTCTATTTATTGAGTTTATCTTTATAAAAATCATTGAAATTAACGAATGTTCTTGAATGATTTTGTTGAGTTTTATTTTATTTTTTATTTATTTATTTATTTATTTTTTGCTTGAAAGAAACAGAATATTATTCGTTTCTTCTTAAAGCGATTAGCAAACCACTACTCTCAGAAAAATATTTTATTTAAAATAAACTAAAACGCTCTTTCATATATACCAAGTAAAGAACATGCTTTGCAATTTAAAATTGTGGTACATTTTGCATCATAAAGAAGCAGCGAGAAACATAGTTTCTTACTTTTAAATAAAATAAGTAAGTGGATCAATAAAGACACAAAAGAAAATATTTATAATGACTAATACATGGTGGTTACAATTAAACTGATGATAGAGACATATAGCTATGCTTTTAATGAACACATACGAGTGAAATTTCTAAATACAGGCGATTGTTATGTGAAGAATATAGTTTGGAAATTTTTCGCAGATGACGCTTTTTGATAAATCTATAAACAAATTAGTAGCTTACGGTTTTTTTTCTTCGATAAAAGCGATACTTATGGTTATAACAAATATCAACCTTCAGTGAATATGCCATTGTACAAAGAGGAAGAAACTTTGATATTAGAACTATTTTATCAGAATGATAGGAATGCTCCGGTGGCACTCCGTGATTTTGAAGATAATATGTCATTATATGCAGTTTGAGACATAATTCGAAGACTCAAGAAACTTATTTTCTAGATTCTGCACCAAAAAGAGGAAAATGAGTATCTAAGCCAGGCTATTTGTAGAGGAAGCTGCAATTGCAATAGTTGAAGCATCAAATTTTTCAACTATTAATATAAGTGTTACTATGTCGCTCTAACGTTCGACATTAAATGAATCTGAAAATTTAAATAGATTGAAGCAAATTTTAAATTATTCATTACTATTTTTTGTTCTTACAATATTTTTTAATTACCATAACTGCATACATAAAGTTGAATTCAAAAATCACGTCTTTTAAAAGATGGTGGCAACAGCAGGTGTTAAAATTAATTTAACGGAATATTGGACTTACCAGTTGGAAGTTACAAGATCTGGTGAAATAAAATGAGCAAAAAAAGAGAGAAAAATATGGAGATTTAGGAATAAAAAGTATTTACTAATTTTTTTTCTTGTTATTTATATATTGTGTCTGGAAACACGTTGCATTTATTTTTAAAAAATTGCAAAATATTAATATATTGCTATTATTTCCGAAAGGAATGGATTAAACATTCAAGCAATTCATAAATAGTATTCCTAAAAATAATGAATGTAATAGGCATAATAAGTTGTGATATATTCTATTTTAAAATTCATCCTTGCTGAGACTTGCTTTGTAAATTATCTGTAATAACTAATATGATATGATAAGTGATTTCATATTAACAATACATAAATGAAGGTCATTACGTATGTAATAAAATAGAAGAGCACAAACCGTATAAAAGAAGGAAAATAAAAAAAAATGAAATACATTTTCTTATTATTTAATAGTTACCATAATAAATATAATCTTTGAATTGTAAATAATTCCTTATGATATATTTATTTCTAAACATTTTTTATAGTAAAATGTGTGCATAATTTTAAATAGCTGTACTTAAAATTTAGATATAATTACAGAATAGAAATTATAATCCTTCCGTTTAAGTGTATTCATGCTTATTAGAATACAATGTCCTTAAAGTCACGACTATTTATTACACGACGGAAACCTAAGTAACCAAACACTTCCAAGAGATGATACATCTTGTCAAAACCAATAAAACACTAGAAAATCCTCAGCATATCTTGAAAAATAATTTTGGTTGTAGTAATGATACCTCTACACAGTATAGATCATAATCCTTCCATGTAACAGCATTCATATTTACATTAGAATACAATTTCCTTAATGTCCCCAATATTTGTTGCATGAAGAAATACTTAGCAACCAATCGTTTTCAAGAAATGATATATCTTGTCGATTTACTTCAAAACCAAAAAACACTAGAAAATCCTCAGCATATATTGAAAAATAATTTTGGTTGTAGTAATGAAACCTCTACACAGTATAGATCATAATCCTTCCATGTAACAGCATTCATATTTACATTAGAATACAATTTCCTTAATGTCCCCAATATTTGTTGCCTGAAGAAATACTTAGCAACCAATCGTTTTCAAGAAATGATATATCTTGTCAATTTACTTCAAAACCAAAAAACACTAGAAACCCTCAGAATATATTGAAAAATAATTTTGGTGATAGTAATTACGCCTCTACACATTATAGATCATAATCTTTCCATTAGGGATTGCAATACCGGGCCAAAATTTCAATACCGGTATTCGGTATTTTTTAGATCTTAAAACCGGCATACCGGTTTTAATACCGGTATTAGAAATTTTAGAAAAAGAAAGAAAAGACATATGTTTCTTTGTTTTATTTGAAAGTTTTATAAGAGAGTGTAAATATCACAAAAAATATGTAACTTATAAATTATAACAGTATATAAAGAATCAAAAAAAAGTAAATGAACTTATTTATTTAAATCACAAAAAAAGTGTAAATATCACTATTCAGTCTGTGGTACTATTACAAATTTTTGAAATGTGAACTTAAAAAAAATAATACATCAAATGTACTGTCATTCAGCCTGAAAAGTAATTTTATGTATAAATTACCAGCTGTCGAAAATGCACTTTCGGCATCTACGCTAGTTGGTGGTACTGTTAGCAACGCGCGATATACTTTTTCCAAGTATTTACCTCTAAATCCCTCATCTTCAAATAAATCAATTTCTCGTCGGATAGTTTTGGATATAGCTGATATCTGTATTGTATTTTGGTTCGGTGATTTTTTTTTTTATTTATCGCTAATTCTAATTATTGTTCAAGAGACAATTCCTTTTCACTATCGACATTAGTATCATCATAATCTTCGATAACTGAACCGAATTCTTCTGAATGTGGATAGGTTTGTGGGTAAAAAATTTTAAGAAAATTTATTATAAACTTAATCAGATTTGAATTGATTATTTTCTTTTCTTTTTCATTTTCATTTTTAAAATCATTATAATTATGTAAATACCATAAGACATTTTCTATTTTGGTATGCCTTTCTTCTGTGCGATTTTTCAATGTAAAATATAATTTTTCAGATAATGATGTGTGCTGTTCTTTCATGACTGTAACATGAAAGTTATTGTTGCATTAGCTGTTAATAAATTAAAATCTCTCCGACATAATGCCTTTATAGTCAGTTTTATTAGAAGTAGAGATAATATAGTTCTGGATATTAAGTCGATTTCACTATCTGAAAAATTAATTTACAGGTTTAAATCGATTATTGCTTTTTGGATTGGATTTCTAAATTTCAAAAATCGTTCCATCATTAGGAGTAAACTGTTCCAACGTGTCTTAGAATCTATTATAAACATATATTCTGTTTTATTTTCAGTTAGTATATATTTTTATAATATGGCATTTTTTGTAGGGGAACGTTTAAATATCTTAACAATTTTTCGAACTTTATAAATTATAGGAAGCAATTCTTGATGGGTTAATATTTCATCCTCATTAGCAATATCTTCTTCAACAATTACATTATTATTGTCTTCATTGTCAATATCACTCTCACTCTTACTCTCTTCAATGTCGCAATTCGAAGTTTCTATATCTACAGTATTTGGATTCTTCTGTTCTTTATTTTTATGGTATAATACATCTATTACTCCTAATTGAATTCCATGAGCATAACACAATTGCTGATTTGCACCAATCAACTTTCCAACTTTTTTTTAACTGTTGCTCCATCAGTGGTTATGGATACAATGCCTTCTTTCAAGGACAATTTAAAAAATTTCTAGTAAATACCGAAAAACCGGTATTTAAACTTGTGAATACCGGTATTACAAAATTGTACAAATGGCTCAAAATACCGGTATTCGGTATCCCGGTATACCGGTATTGCAATCCCTACTTTCCATGTAAGAGCATTCTTACCTATAAGAATGCAATTTACTTAATGTCAAGAATATTTGTTATACGGCGGAACACAAAGAAACCTATCATTTTCACAAAATGATACATTTTGTCAATTGACTTAAAAAAAAAAATGAAAAATTTGTAAGAGAAAAATTTAAATGAAACCCTACGATCACAAATTTCAAGTTGTCATGTGAGAACATTATTATTTTATAAGTTATTATTTGTCTGAATTAATTTAAGTAATTAACCAGTTTAAATCGATTTGAAAAAGGCACGAGACTTCTCTATCGCTCTCTATCCCGTTATATATATATATATATATATATATATATATATATATATATATATATATATATATATATATGTATGTATGTGTGTGTGTGTGTAAAGATAATTTTTTTAAACTTCCATTTTCTAGCTGGCAAACATAGTTTTGGAACTCGATCGATTTTAAGATGAAATAACCACTATGATGTCATAGTTCTACGTCAACCTTTTAAAACACATCTGCTGTCAAAGAAGCATACGTAATAATAAAGCAATACTGGTAAAAGCAGTTAAAAGGTATATGCGATTAAAAGATGATGGCGAAAATTGCCATTTATGCCTGATTCATTGCCTACGCGATTTCGAGCTTTAAAACCTCCTAACCACAACAAAATCGTGTTTTCACATGGTAAAAAAAAATCATCAACTTATTTTTAAAAATTACCTTTGTAATGATACTTTTACACAACATTGATCATAAATCTTCCTTTAAGTGCAATTATGCTTATTAGAATACTATTTCTTTAATGTAACTGCTATTTCTTAACACGATGAAAACCTAAGCAACCAATAAACCCTATAAAAGCATCAGCATTTTCTTTTAATTTGGCGTTTATAATGATCATCATCCAGATATCTCTTTTGTTTATTCACAGATTATCTGCCAACCCTTCATCGAATGAAATGCCTTTCCCCTGCATAGGACATCAATGATAATATTTCTAGCTGAATTTCTATTATGTAGTATTTAAAAAAAATATTTTCTACTGTTGCATTATGCTTTCCGCAACTATCAACTTTTAAGGTCAATAAGAATAGGAAATTCCTGTTAGTGTAGAAGTTAAAACTTTAAAGAGGCAGCTAGCTCATCAAATACAATATATCCTCTACGAGACATTGACTACCTAATTTGTGCTCTAATTATTACTGCTCTCCTCTTCCCTACTATGAAGTGGTCACAATCATTTAAGTATTCCGTGCTTGGTCAACACTTAAATAACAGTAACCGGTTCAATCTGAAATCTTCAGGCATTCTGTTACCATGATATAATGTCCACGATCCATGCTGTTCCGTCATTATTAGCTGGTCTTCAATTCTGCTCATCATCCATCAAAGAGGACGTGAAATGGGGCGCTAATGATGTCTTTTATAATTTCTGGCTGCCTTATTAATTGGGGCTCCTATTTTCTTGAACACCGATCGGCCTTTCACCAAGCATGTGAACATCATTATTGATCAGTCAATTACCATCATTAAAATAGAATTTCCCAAAGCTATGTTATATTAATTTCAGCAATTAATTTGGGATAACAGTTTTTATAAAAAAGTAAGATGAAGATCATTAAAATAGACCGATTCGGCGCCTCTTAGAAGAATGTAGAGACAAATGATGGTAATGATTAAACCTGAAGGTAATAATTCCAATTGATAATATATATTGAGGCTACCTTGTACAATTAGCTAAGTAGAGATTTTACAGCATGATGTTGGAATACAAGCATGTTTATCAAATATCAAAAATAGTAATAATTTCGCTTATTATTGATGTTATATTAATTTCAGTAATTAATTTGTGGTAGAAGTTTTTATAAAATAGAGATAATTAAAATAGATCGATGCGTTGCCATTTAGAAGAATGTATGGATAAATGATGATAATGATCCTAATTAACAATATATATTGAGGCTATCTTGCACAATCAGCTAAGTAGAGATCTTATAGTATAACTTTGGAATACAAGTATACTTATTAAATGTCAAAAACAATAGTAATTTCACTTATTACTGAAATATATTTAATCTGTGGTGACGCTTTATAAGCCAGATAACAGCTACGAGACATGAGAAATTTCTTTTGTCTTGTGGTCATGTTACTCGGCTACGAACCCAAAGGCTGCGAGTTCGATACTGTCTATCGCCAATAGCAACATTGGTGACCCGGACGTGATAATAAATAAAAAATGAAGCTCCAATTGTTGTGTTCGTGCATCAACAAAAATAAAATGCAGTCAAACGTACTATAAAACTAAATATTACATATAGATAATATTATCAAATTTACATCAACTTATTTTCATTCAACATTCTAGCATCGCTTTTAAACAAGTTCCAAAAGTATCACTGTTGCCAATCTGAATTTTACAACTATTTACAAAATAAAATTTATAATTATTAAAACAATCGTTAGCTACTTTTAAATAAAATATTTACGATTTATGCCGAAACAAATCAACAAACTTTCTGCATAGAAGAAAAAGGAAATAAAGACAATTATCATCATTAAAATATAATTTCCATTACAAAAACAATGGTAAAATCATTTCAGTAATTAATTTGTGGAAGAAGATTTTATTAAAGAAAAGTAAGATAAAAATCATTAAAATAGATCGATGCGATGTCCCATAGAGGAATGTAGAGACAAATGATGGTAATGATTAGTCATAAAATCCCAATTAACAATATATATATTGGAGCTACCTTGAACAATCAGCTAAGTAGAGATTTTACAGTATGTCACAGGAATACAAGAATGCTTATTAAATATCGAAAACGATAATAATTTCACTTATTATTGAAGTAGATTGAATAAAAAAATATTCTTCACAGAAGAAAAAGAAAATAAATTTTGCATGAGAAAATTGTTCATAATAAGGGATAATCTGCTACAATCTCTCAAGTTTGATACTTATTGTACCTGCAATTCAAAACCAAAGAGATACTGTAACGTAGCTATAAAAATATTCTTATAATTTTTAATAGTTTAGAAATTATATTATTTCTCTAAGAATGACAAATATTTCTTCGTCCCAATTCAGAAATACAAATTTTTGAAGCTTGAACTGAGGAATAAATGTCGTATTGTGATTAATAAATTATATTAAAATTTATTTATTTTATATTTACTGAATCTTAAATCAAATTAGTTTCTTTAGCTGTTTTAACTTTCTAACATTGAAGAATCGAAAACGTGGGCTTTTGTCAGAAATAACTATATTTTTAAATTCTTTAACGTAAACTCATCAGAATCACTTATTTGTTTTGGATTATTATTAGTTGGCATATGATGAATCTGGAATCATGTTTGGCTGTACTGTATCAAAGATAACTAACTAATTTTTATCTTTTTTCATCTTTTCAATAATAGTTAATATCAAAATTAATTGGTAAACTTTATAAATTCTAGGACCTCAAACAAAGCACACTCTAAATGAAAATGAATCACTTATTTAAAATCAAAGTTCTACAGAATTCGTCTGTCTATAATCATACATATTGTGATCCATTAACACAAATATTTTAGTTCATATTGACTGATTACAGGCTGAAATCTTTGCTAAATTGCTTATTAGTTGTATGATGGTGATTTCATCTAATAAACATAAAATGTGAAAGTAAAAATCAAAAACTATTATTTTCTCCAATATTATTATTACACTAATGCATACTATTACCTTTTTTCATTTGTCGAATTTTAATTTACTTAGATTAGTTAAATTTCTGTAAAAAGCTTTTGAAAATATATTTCCTGAACTTGATCATAGATTCAGGATGTAAGTGTGTTAGTTAATTG
The DNA here is from genome assembly GCF_947563725.1 of Argiope bruennichi. Taxonomy (NCBI): domain Eukaryota; kingdom Metazoa; phylum Arthropoda; class Arachnida; order Araneae; family Araneidae; genus Argiope; species Argiope bruennichi. Next base: position 117,080,632 of record NC_079156.1, read on the forward strand.
AAATAGATACTATTTCATAAACAGTTGAGAATAAGTGAAGATAAAAGCGCAGAAAACGACTGAATTATTTTACTCCTTTCTTTAAAACATAAACATCATATGGAACAAAATCATACTTTTTAAATCAGAAATTTTCTCAAAAATACATTGATATAGCAAATAGAACCCATCATCTCTAAGTATTCAATGTATTTTCAATTTAGAATTTACGAATTACATTTCAAACCGCGAAGTGTATATATATATATATATATATATATATATATATATATATATATATATATATATATATGTTAATTATATTCTCATTTAGTTATAGTTTAGTTTAGTTAGCATCAATTTGATTTAGTGTTAGTTTAGTTTAGTTTAGTTTTTACTTATAGTTTAAATAGTTCAGTTTTTAGTTATAGTTTAGTGTAGTTTTTAATTATATTTTAGTTTAGTTTTTAGTTATAGTTTAGTATAGTTTTGAGTTATAGTTTAATTTAGTTTTAGTTATAGTTGACTTTAGTTTTTAGTTGTAGTTTAGTTTAGTTATATTAACATTTAGTCATTTCCAATTTTTAAACAAATGGGAATATATTTAAGCTAAGTCAGTTAAACAGGTCAGAAGTTAAAAAAAAAGAACCCCTCTAATAAGATGCTTTTTTTCTGTTTTATTCCAGATTTTCCCGCGTTTGGGAATATATATCACCTAATTTTGCCTTTACCTATTAACTTTTATTACTAAACTTCTTTGAAAAGATGAACATTATAACTAATAGACTGGCATTTGATATTTAAACTATGTAGTGAAACAAAAGTCTGACAATTCAGCGTTATTTACTTTTAAAATTCGTTTTTAGTCATTCGTGCTGAAATCTCCTGCGTTCTAAACTTTCTCATTTCTGAATAGACAAAAAAAAATGAATAAAACTTTAATTTAAGAACCTTTTCCATTCGTAGGAGCCATTCCCGCAATTTCGAACCTATTACGTCAGTAAGTAAAACGGATTTTCTTTTCTCGCATTTCATATAGCAAAGTACTGTAAAGATCTTCAAATGTCATTCAGTTCAAAAGTAATACAGTCACGTCAGGATTTTCATATTGGACACGCGAAAGCATCATTTAAATGGGATAAAATTTTAGCAGACTGATAGTTTCGGTTGGATCCGTGACTGGAAACAAAGAAATTGAGCAAAGTTGAACCTCATTGTATAATATCTGATTTCCGAGATGAAGAGAAAAATTAAATTGCTTTCTTTATAGAAAACTGCTGAAATTTAAAGGACTCAGTATTGTATTTTTACTTACTCATCGCAAGAAAACGTTGAACACTTTGAAATTAACAAAAAAAAATTGGCTAAAATATAAAATTCCCTTTTTTTTTTGGCATTTAATTTCTTTAATATATGTTTATATGCAAGTAAAATAGCCTTATCAAATGTATAGTTAAATAAAATGAATAGTTGGCGTGCTCAAAGGAATATGTATGTTTCATTATTTTTTATAATTAAAATTATGTTATTTTTCAGATCTAAATGTATTTGAAAAGCTGCATTATTTCAAATAATAAATATTTTACTTGCTAGTTAAATAAAATTTAAATATAACATAAGGGTTATTTTTTAAACTATATGTTGTTTCTTTTCAGTTTGATGATTGAGTACTAACTGATATCCTTTTAGAATTCTCCAGAAACTAAACTTTCATGGTTCATCCCTTACAACACACACTTAACCGGATTTTGCTGAGAGCATTTAGAGAACACCGACGTGATGAAATATTTCAATTAGTTCTGCAAATCTCCTTTAGAGATTACTAGAGATCTCAGAGATTCCAGCTACTTTTCAAGAGAAGGAATCGTGTCTTTAATCATCACGATTTTTCTGATCGGTTCAAGCCAGTGAACGAGTTCATTTAATGTTCAGCTTTTCTCAGATAAGACTCTTTACTTCCCATTTAACATTTGGAAATTCGGCCTGCTGCTGAAAGACATAGAAGCACCCATGTCATTAATTAAGCTAGCGGCATGGTTTGTAAATTGGGAAGAGAGATTCATTAGACATCAGACGACGGCGGTAAATGTCTGGGGAACTTATGGTAAATCCATGTTCCAGTTGTTAAGGGCAGTCAAATCACGATTTCACAATCTGAACACTTGGCTGCAGCATCAGAATACTGCTTTCGCCAGAGTGCTTCCAAACGTTAAATATTGCTAAATCATCCTTATTTTGGTAATCGCTTTTCGGCACATGAATTATTTCTTTGAAATTGTAATTACTCAGAGTATGCATGTATGTTCTTGATACAATTATGCAATTTTGATAATAAATGCCTTAAGTCATTGGGTTAAAGTATTAAATGGTATTTCTTGAAAATCACTATTTAATTAAATAAAATATCTCAGACTAGATAGAAATTTTTTCTCATTCTTTAGTACTTTGGATACATTTTCCATATTTTTTGCAACTTTATGAAGAAAAAGAGCGATTATATTGGATTTCCTCATTTCTTTAATTTTGGAGTAAACATACCCAAACATTTATCTGTGTGTTTCCATAATAAAGTGAGTTATTAGTTCAACAAAAAGCTTCATATTTACGTGCATGAAGAAAATCAGGTTTCATAAAATAGTATAAGGCAGGTAGCAAAATTCTGGATAATTATTTTGAAAAATGTCATAAAATGCTTATGTTTTGAAATTTTGTATAATTATAAATAATTGCTACTTCCTGATAAAATATACATCTGCATAACATTTTAGAAAATTATTCGTGGGTATTTTTTATTAAGTAACTTCCAAAAAAAGAACATAAAGAAACAATAATAAATAGTTTTAATCCTCTAACAGCAAGAATCGAATCCAAATTTCATAAACATCCAATAAGAGACAAAAAAAAGTTGGATGAGAATGAAAAAATAAATAAATAATAATAATAATTACTTCCCAGCATTCCAAACCAGGTCTGGTCTGATAACAACTATTAAATATCTGAATTGAAAGGGCTGCATTTATCTTCGACCAATTTATCAATTGTGCGTGTAGTGGACAATCAGTTATTCGCAGACCAGCTTCAACTTCCATTTCTGTTTCGCGTTGATTCATTCCCTACCTGATTTTCACACTTGGACTGCTTTTTTTATTTTCTTTGCACGAAGTATAGGATAAATACACTGTAATCATCACAAAATTCGATGTTGGAATTTTAATGAATTTCTTTGTTACACCTGCCTGAATACGAAAAACATATTTTTGTCAATATGTCGTATTTTTAAACATATTTTGTCTGCCTGTAAACTCGATAGCACAAAAAAGTTTTAAGCTAACGGATGAAATTTGACATATCGATTCTCGATTGAATTTGCTTATTTCTATCAAATTTTGTGCTAAAATTATTAGAAGGAAGTCTGTGCGTCTGTCTGTTAAAATATAATTGATCTCGACAACTTCAAAATGTAAAGAACTTTAATATTTGGTACATCTAAAATGTGCAAATATTTAAAACATCCAAACCTAAATACTTTAAATGCAGATCCTGTGAATTCAACATCTAAACTGTAGATTCATATCAAATTGGTCACCAAATTTGTTGGCGAATTGACTTTCTATCGGCCGCATTTTCCCCAGTTTGTAAATGCAAAGGCAAATCTGAATCTTGTGACTGAAGCTATATTAACATTTAAGGTTTTGGTTATAATTGATGGTAAAAAAAAAATTGTCAGAAATATACATATTAACGCCAAATATCATAATTTTACGCCAAATATCTTAAATCAAGCCAATAAAGTGACTTTTTTCTAAAAATTGAAATTCTCTTAATTTCATGTTTAATATCTTAAAATTATCATTATTTGATATATGATTATATTATATATCAAATTTCTCTCACAATCAAATTGCAGAGTTTTACAAGTTATCTTTACGTATACGAGACAAACGGTGCGATTAAGAGTGGTTGTTTATCCGAATCTAAATTAATTAATTGTTCTTTAAAATAGGATTGAAACTACTTCTAAAGCATATTTAGGTACCGATTATAGGAACTCAAATACTGTATGACGTAAATTCACATGTGTTTTAGTTTTTCTTAAATATATACTATAAAAAGAGAGAGAGAGCAGATAAAGACAAGCGCAACTACATGTATATTAAAATTTATTCCAAAACATAACGTAAAATGTCGCAAGCGTATGTATACAAAAATATTTATTCCATCCCTCAAAGCTTATGGAACTCAGCGTAAAGTACTTAACATATAAAAACACATAATAAAAAGTACTTAGCATATAAATACGCTGAATATAAAGCAAATAAAAAAAGTAATATATGCAATTTAAGTAGTACAACATGCCTGAGCAATTAAAATATTAACAGTTCCGCAAATGATAAAACGTTACAACAATGCTAACAATAAATTTTACATAATCGAAGAGAAGGAAAGGTATAAAATTAAATAAACTAAGAAGCTTTTAAAATAATATCAGAATAGCATCCTCCTCAAAGACATTAATCCTGTAATTTAACCAATTTTTAACTATCTAGATCTTTATATTTTGTAGTTATCATGTGAACGCATATTCGGTCAACCGAGCTGATCGGATGCCAACGAATGGGGTTGGGTACCAATTTTAATCTTCAAATATTTTTGTAAAGTCCATAAAATAAATTTCTATGCATAGCTCAAAACGTTTGGAGTTATCTTTTACATAGACAGACAGAGCCAGGACAGAGAGATATAATGAAATCAGAGGGAATAGTCTCCACGAAACTTTCTGGCATAACCTTCAATATTGGTCTTATCTCTCTTCCTCTGTATAAAATGGTACACTCATGGATAAGCGCATGAGTATCTCGCATGGTGAACGATAGCTATGAAATAAAGACCTTTCGCGTATATCTAGAATTTTTTACACGATATCTCACGATAATATGTGTTATCTTTATCACGTGTGTCTTTATCACGATATGGGATTTGGACGACTTTTTGCTGGCTGAATGACACCAAAAAAACTTCAGTTCCGAGCACTATATAACATATTAAATTTCAACAATTTAAGTCAATACAGTAGATGATTTAAGACATAAAGCTTACACTAATGCAAAAGTACAGACCCCAGATAATCAGCGGTATGATGGATTGGTTCCAAATTTGGGAAGAATCTTTATTTAATTTGATAACCTTGTGTACCAAATTTTATTTACTTTACTCTTTACGTTTTATAGTTGTAGAACTATAAAACGAAACAAATGAATTCTAACATTTGAACAGCCAGCCAGACAAACTTGTTGATGGAGTAATTCATTCAAAATTTGATAAAATTCCACATATTTCGTTGTGATTCCATTTACCAAATTTCAGCTGTCTCACTCAAAGCTTTTTGAGGTGTGTTTATAGACGAGCAGATATAATACCAAAACTATGTTTGTCTAACGTGAAGATTCGTCAAACTTTCGAGTTCGAATTTTTCGATGACTACAGTGCTTCTAGAACGTATACGTTAAAATGAGAAAAAAAAACGTGTTTTCCTGATTCTGTGAGGTCTAAAACGTGGATATTCGCCAAAATTTTGACGATTTCAAAACGATGAAAAACGAAGAAGGCAAACGATTTTTGACAATTACATTTTGTCTTGTACGCTTCGCATGCGGGAAATCAAAAATATGCATACTGATGATCACGTATATAGATAATTATTATTTTCAATTATTACCTTCACACGGTTATATAGACCACAGCTTTCACTTCATCTGATCGAAAATATGACACTAATCTGCGATTGCTTTATAAATATATAATATATTTTGTCTACAATTTTCATGTAGTTTTGAAATGCTGTGGTCGCATTATGTAGATAAATTTTCCGAACCATGAACTTGGACGAAATGTATCAAGAAACCTACAGAAAATTTTGAAGAATTTTGATGCCAAGACTACAAGAAGACAAAACGCCCCTCCAATCTTTTGTGTCTTTCAGCTATCTTGGTCAGATATACAAATACAGATAAACAGACTGAGAAATAAAATTAATATACCGAAAAGAATGGATATCCTGAAATCATGTAAAGTCTAAAACGTGAATATAGAACAAAATATTTTCTACTTTTTTTAACTCTTTCCGCAACCCTCTCTCTTATTACACTTCTATATTATAAAATAAAAAAAAAAATTTAAAAAAATTTCTAAGTTCTGCACGTTTTACAGTGAGACATGCTTTGTTAGAAACTGCACCAAGCAATATTTTATGCTTGATCATAAAAAAGTATTTTCTTACGTGTAACTGAAGTTTCATAAATTATGCTGTTCTTTTACTAGTTAAAAGTTTTGTTTTCCATGCTATAAAACTTGTTTTGCTAGAATGAGTTGTTCTCTTTTTTAAGTATTCTGATCTTTATACTCTACACAAATCAGTGCATTTTATAAAGAAAATATATATGAAAACAAAAGCTATTCTTTTATATAATATTTTTTAATACCGGGGAAATCCAGACATTTCATGTTTACGAATCGTTTCATTATTTTTTGACAAGGTATAATAATTAAGCCATAAAGTTAAATTATATTGCTAACTCTTATATAAGATTCTACACATCCATTGTAGAAGCGCCTTATGGCGAAGCATATCCAGTGTGGAATTATCAATTTCAGGTGTGTATAGACGATTTATTTAATTTCAAATGTTCTAAAAATGTGAATAAATTGAAAATACTGTTTTGCAGGTATGCTATTAAATTTACTTAATATAAAATCTGAACGAATTTATAAAAATACATTTTTTTTTAGTTTTAATTCTTTTATTTAGTGTATGTATTTGTTTTGTTGACCTAAAGAGTTATTTATTGGTTACGAAAAAAAGATGACAATCTACAGAGGTCTGTACTAGGAACTTTTATCGCGAAAGAGTTGGATTTATTGAAATTTCTTTTATAGTAAATGGTATATTTGTGCAATAAACATTTTGAATGTAAATGCTGATCTTTACAATTGCATTAGAGATTTAAAAATAAATGATTACTGAAGACTTATGATATTTTTAAAAATTAATATAATACTAGGAAGGAATATTCTTATAGCATTAGGCAATAGAAGAAAAATGCAGTTTCTTAAAAAATGATAAAAGTTTTTTTTGGTGTTGAATCTACTGAACAAAAATTTAATTCTTAGACGCTTAAGATTATTTTTGTTATTAAAAATTTTGCATTATTTATTACATATATTTCATATATTCACTGTCAGAATGTTAATTTCTGCTTATAAGCTCTCGAAAAAAGTAGTTACATTTTTTTAAGTCAAATTATTTTTTAAACATTCCATTAACATATTTTTTGGTCTTGAAACTTAACTGATGTGAATTGGCCACTCAGAAATTGTTTCATATTTTTTTGTTTATTTGATATTTAAAAAAATTCCAAAAAAGTAATATTGCTTAGCTTTTTTAATTAAAAAAATGAAGAAATGAGTACTTCATAGACTTTACTTATTTACATAAACATCAGAAGAATCTAAACGTGTTTTATATTAATCCACACGACAATTATTTGCCATGTTTCCATTACTTTTAGCAAACGATAATGACAGAAATAATTTAACAAATCATTTTAAATTCGCAGTATTTTTATTTAAAAAAATATTTTAAGAGAGATTTTGCAGCATTTCATTTAATTTCATTTGCTATGTTTTGTAAAGTTGGAATATTTTAACTGAATTTTTATCTGCTCATATCGTGCTAATATATATATTTTTTATTTTGTTTAGAATTTTAAAAATTACGTATAGTTTTGAAGCAATTCTGTATATTAATAGTTTCAAAATTATCCGTGAATCGAAAAATTTAATACATATTTCCTTTTATATATGTGTCATTCATTATTTGATAATTAATTTCAAAACACACAGCAAATTTTAAAATAATTATAAAATAAATATTAAAATATTAGGAAATAATTTAGAATAAAACTTATTTTCCTGTATATTAATATTATATATAAGGCAAAAAAGTGTACTTTAAATACTAAAATGTATAATAAATATAGATATATAATAAATATTATAAAGTGTATTTTAAGTTACAAACACTTTTATAAATAATTGCACAAAAATAACAATAGTAAAAACTAATTACGCATCTTCATCAACCAATCAACATATTTCATGCCATGAAAGAATTCATTCTCATTTATTTTTAGTATATACATGACCCAAAAATTGGTAAAATTTTATATTTTTATAGCTATTTTAATTGTTCCTATCCTTCCAATTACTCTTTTGATAAAATTTCAGAATTGTATCTTTAATATTTCAGACGCTCTTCAAATTTTCATTTACGATGATAATTGGAATGCATTAACAAATAAGGATTTCAAAGTGAAATTTCTACATGTAACGGTTTTTATAATTATAATGCTTTAAATATGCTGTTTATATTTTTCTGGCTTAATGTAGAATTTCCAACTAATTTTTGTACATGTTTATTATTGAATATATGAAAAAACTACGCATGCGATAAGTGGTCAGCGTATTTAATTCTTTTTTATGTATAATATATATTAATGAAAAAGTAAAATGCTCATCATATATGGATATAATAGATAGATATTCAAATATATGCATATTTTTAATTCTATTTTAGTGAATTTAGAAATAAAATTCGATGTAAAACAATTCATATTTAATAAAGTTGTAGACAATTTAAAAAAAACGACTTTTTATTTCAACTAACGAGGCAAATTAAAATGTTTCTCTATTTCTTTTAAAAATGATTTTATTTGAACGTTATATTACAACATTATCAAAATATTTTCAATAATACAATAAAACTAATAATAATGTAACGTTACCTTTTAATCTAAATATCCGCAACATTGTCTTTAATTAACACTTCAGATTTTTAAGCTATTCTATAAATTGTTAAAATGATTAATTTAACAGTTTTAAACAAATCTTTAGAAACATCTCATGATTATCATTCTTAACTTTTCACATTTCTGGCATTGCAAAATATTTCAGACGAGAGCGATTTCTTACTTTTCAGCGTCAATAGATTGACGGGATATCAAATGGCAAAACGCAGAAAAAAAAGAAGGAAAAAACAGATCAGCCGGTTACGTCTAGCGAGTGGCTTCATGAAGTATCTATTAATCAATGCGCTGTGAGTTTTCGTTGGCGTTGTGATTTTTTTTTATGAATGGCAAAGTTGCGAGATAGGGAGGAGGGGAAGGGAGAGTTAGTGCAGTAGACAGATATATGGGCTATCTGGATCGCTACTGCTATTGTTTCATTCACAGCGTAAAATGATAACAGGTGTTTCGTTCAGTCACATTGGATACGGCCTAACGCGCAGTCATGTGCTCGACATTGCTCTTAAAGAGGGTAAGTCATAAAGCATTTTTGCAATCACATCTTATATTTTGATCATATATAGAGTGATAATTTCAATTTGTTTACAATGAAAGTGGTGTCAAGTAGATATTAAATCTTGATGAAGAATTGTGAATAGATTTAAACATATTTTTTGAAAGTTGTTTTCTTTTAATCAAAAGTAAAATTATTTTGAATTATCGATGTAAATAAGATTTGATTCATGCTTACATGGTGATGATAGAAATACGAATAGGCTCAAATGGGCTATTTTTTAATCATATATTGATTTTCTAAAAGTTTAAAGAGTATATTTTTAATAACAAATACATTGAAATGAATTCGTTTCGCATTCATACACAAAATGTTGCTTCTTTATTAAATGTTCATATTGCATATTTATTGAAAAAATTGTGCGTAGCATATTCAAAGCTTTATTACTATATTTAAGATAATTTATAGGAGTTTTATTATGTTTATTATTAAACAGAATTTATTCCTTTCGATTTAAACTTACAAAAAAAGTATTTCGAAATTGAAAATCTTGTTTCTAAATCTCTAATAAGATTTTTTTTTCTTTTTTTGCACAGAGCTTAAAGATGTTTAGATACACGAGAAAAAGCATACAAATGATACCTTTACTTTTATGTGTTGATCTTATTATTCCTAAATTTATTCGTTAAAAATGTACGAATTATAAAAGCAAATTCCTTACTAACAGATTTTGATAATTAATAATACATTTACCCTTTTAATAATGTATTTTTATTAAGAATTTATTTCTTTCTCTACATATACAAAGAAGAAAATTTCGGTGTGGAGAATTTTTAAATCTCTAATAAGAATAGTTTTTCAACAGAACTTTAAAATATTTAGGCACTCTTAAAAAGGCATACAAAGCAACGATGTACAATTCTAAATAAACATATTCTTTACTCACAAATCTTTTTAGTTAATAATGTATTTCGATTTCAATTATATATTTTTATTGATAATTTATTCCTTTCTATTCATATATTCATGTACACACAGAAAAATTAAAGTTGAAAATGTTATTTCTAAATCTTTAGTAAGAATTAGTTTGTACAGAACTTAAAGATACTTTTAAAAATATAAATAATAATTATGCTATTATATAAATTCTTATTATTCATAAATTTGTTCATTAAAAATTACAATTTTAAACACCATTTTTTACCGATAATTTGCTATATAATTGTGTTCTTATGCCTAAATTATATTCTTTATCGAATCCTTAATATAATTCGCTGGTTGATATTTGTTTTAATATAATTTGAACAGAATAATAATTTATTTCAGAATAATAATAAGTATTTCGAAACTCGAGAAAGTTTTTAAATATATTGATATTAATTTAAGTACCAAACTGCCCTTCCATTCCAGCTCAAATCCCTTCAGTGGCTTTAAAATAACTTCAATTCTATTCAATGCTATTCAATTAAAATAAATGTATTTTAATTTATTCAATATCTTTAAATCTCCAGAGGAAGGAGTTCGAACAGAATGCAATAAAACGTTCAATTAAACTTATGAAGAAAAATAGAAAAAAAAAACCTTTTAATTGTATTATAGTATTGAAGTACTTAGATTTTGGGGAATTAAATAGTTTGAAAAATAAAAAGGAGCCCGTTTGAGAAATCAGGAATTCATTACTTATTTTGATTTGCATAAATTATACAATCGTCTGTTTCGCATTAAAAGGAGCATTTATTTATTCTTTCGTTCATAAAAACTTGTTTTGGAAAGAAAATTTTAAACCTGCATTTTTTTTATAAATTTATTTCCCATAACACCATTGCACTTTTATTGTTGTAGATCAGGATAATGCGTCCCAAATTTTTTAATACGCATTTCAATTTTTTATCTATGTTATTCTATATGTATATATATTTTATATGTAATGTTAACTTAAATTCAGTATTTAATAATATAATATATTGCTCAAAAACTAAAAATAATATTCTTTACATATAAAATATTTTATTATGAAAAAATTGAAAGGTAAAATAATTTGTGTTAATAAAACTTTTAGAAATTGACATTTATAATGGTTATAAAAAATGAATATATGTTAAAAATACGAAACAAAATGAAATCTTCAGACAGCTTTCCTGAAAAGTCAAAATTTTTTCGAATCTAAAAATTTCTGTTTCAGCCCATATACTACATTAGGCATCGGTTTTTATACTTTTAAATCAATTTCCGCCTAAACTGCTGTACATTCCTTAATCGGAAATGGCTTTAAATTTTAATATTATAAGAAAAAAAGAATGACTTAGTTTAATTTAATTATATTAATGCCATGTTTTAAAGCAACACTAGTGTTATTTTGGGTCGGACCTCCAAATTTTGAACCATGGTCAGATGACGAGGACTACGTTTGAGCTGGCATTTCCACCAAACTTCTACACCCCATCAGCGGGTGAATATTCGGTCCAGACAGATTTAAGGTGTACCAGATCCAGCAGTTCTTTGGTAGAATCGGGTCTCGAATCTGGAACCCTCAGTTTCCGAAAATGGGTCCTTACCATCAGGCCATGGTTTGCTCGAAGGAGTGAATGGAATAAGATAATTTTGAGTGCAGGTATCTTCATTTAAAAATGTGCGTTAAGGGTATAAGAACATTTTACCTTTATTTTTCTAAACGAAAATTAAGATAATCAAACAGGAAACTGATTACCTTCGATTAATTTTTTTAAAAGCGAAGAAAAATCTCAAACGCCTGGCATTGTGGATCTATTTACCGTTCTCTGCTAATAAGAAAAATACTAAGTCATTAATCAGAGAGTAATACAAAAACGGGGAATAGCAAAAAAATCAGCAAGATGATTAGCAGAAGGACATATGTTGAACAAAAACACCAACTACTGATATTAACGTGTGTTTCTGCAATTACCGAAAGAGAAAAATAATTTCTTTCATAAAGTATCTAAAGAATATATACATTACGGTGCAGAAAATATCATTCTACTGAATGAATAAAAGTAAAATTATTTTTTGCTCTTTTGATTAAAATAAGTTTAGAATTTCATTCAACTCAACAATCACTGCCAATTTGAGGGAAGCGTCATGGAGTTCTTGAACTCAACGTTTCTAATCTCCGAACATAACAAGTGAATTGAGTAATGGCATGGCAATGAGATTACTTAGTAAGTGGTTGATCCACTTTTTCATTATATTAATATTATGGAAAAATTTGCAGTTTAATGGATCTTTGTACAACCTGTACATGATCAGATGAAAATTTAGGAAACAATGTGCAAAATAAGATTTTAAGACTATTTTAAATATAATACCACTTACTTATTTTTTTTGTTTATTTCTGAAATATCTACCATTTTTATAAATACGTGAAAAAAAATCTTACAGCTACACCAGCACCATACTTTTATGACCAATTATCGCATTATTAAGAATATATAAGATTTTGCGGATAGGACTGTCATGAAATAAATCTCTTGCTAAAGTATTAATGATAAATGATCAATAAACTTCCCTGTCTTCTCAGCTTCTTTGCAATAAATCATGAAATGAAGCGACTTCTTCTAATCCTAATCTTGGGGAATTTTTTTTCTTGTATATTTATTGATCTTACCTGCCTTGTTAGAATTGTTCTATCTTGCATAAATATAGAACATACTCACGACTCTTACTGGACTTATTAATGATTTTTTTCTATCGAGCATTGATGATTGATTCATCATCATCTGCCCGCATAACATTAATCATTAATAGCTGTATATTAAAGCAAAAAACAGCAATAATTTTTATTTCAAAAAGACTTGAAATTTAATAGGTTTTTTGTCGAATCTTTTTATCAAAATTATTTTTTTAATGAAAATTTTTAGTAAAGACAAAATTTAAAACTTTAAGTCATTCCAAGTCACAATTTCTCCGAAATGTATTTGAATATAAATTTTGAACCAGTATAGGAATTTAAATGCTCCTATAAATTCATATTTTTTTCCCACAACGTGTATTTTCAAAGCCAGTTTTAATCATGCAAATACATCAGAAATATGGACGCAATTCTAGACGCATCAGAAATATGGACGCAATTCATAGACGCATCAGAAATATGGCATCAATCATAGCATCAATTATAGCATCAATCATGGCATCAATCATAGACTTAGAAATATGGACGCAATTTCTGGATATTTCTGATGTATTTTAGTAACGCAAATGCATCAGAAATATGGAATAAAACTACTTTCCTCTTTACTGCATGTCTTATTTTTTCATAGAATTTTTATTACGTTAATGTAGTTGATGGGATTTCATATTAACTTTGTTCTCAATTTGACTTTATTAGTGTCTATTTATAAACCAGTTAATAAACTTTGAACAATATGGTTACTATCGTCGCAAGATAAAAAAGAATTCCAGAAATTTTTTCTAACAATTTTTCTAACATTCCAGTAATGATAATACTTAATATAATAGTGATAATTGAAGCAGTATTATAGAATATACATCGCATTAAATAAACCAACGAGAGTGATCTCATTACATTTTTCACGCATACTCTCTAATAAACTTGTCATGCCAGAGAAAATCTTACACGCATTTGGCGTACAATAGTTAAGAAATAAACTTTCGGCGTCACTCTTGGCCATTTATTTGGCGATTAATCCCTGATATGTGTTAATAGTGCACAAAAAATGAATTTGTGTTTTAAACGCGTTTTTCTCAACCGATTGAAACAAAAATTTGATACAAAATTGCATTTGTAATCAGAAAATCTCATACCAAATTTGATATATTTAATCAAATGAGGTTTTGAATTATTACATGCTTCTGAAAGTACAGACCGACAGGCAGTCAACCTGTTATTGAATTTCGCTCAACGTTTGATAGGTGTGTATACTATGGATATTGAATCTGTACATCGAATTTTATTTATCTAGCGCTCTTCGTTTTATAATTATAGAGTTAACTTATATTCCAACAATCGGACAGACGGATTTCCTCTGAACAGATTTCACTCAAAATTTGAAAGAAATCATGTAATTAAGTATAAAGACCATATACTAAATTTCAATGATCAAACTCAAAGTATTTTTGAGTTGTGTTTGTCACAGACATACATACAAACGGAATTTTTTCAAAAATATGTTTTTCGAACTCAAGGAAGCCTAAAATGTGGAGAATCGTCAAAATATTCAGTTTGAATTTTTGACGATTACTATATTTTTTTTCTAAAATACGCATACGAAGTGAAATATCGTTTCTAACAAATTTCTTTTTGTCACACATATAATTTTAAATTATATTTTATACCACTTATAATCCACATTTATCCCAGATATAATAAAAATTATTAATTTTCCAACATTATTTCTTTATAATATATTATTTAGTCTCGTCAATACATGCTTTTAATTCGAATCAGTTACATTCCTTCTTAATTCTGATATCCATTTGCGTTCTGAGAAAAATCAGCCAAGTGTTGAAAGGTGTTCCGTTTATTTTTCTCTTTAAGGAAATTCGTCACAGCAGCTGGCACGCACGCAGCTGGTACATATTGACAGCAGATGGCAGTGTACACATAAATAAAATGAGAAAATTTATAAAAAATAATTAAATTCACCCAGAATTAATTGCAGTCAGATAAAAACAACGTTCTTATAAATTCTGTGTTTTAATGTGTTTCAAACATTGCTTTTACTACAGGAATATAAATGCAGTTCTTATTATTATTTCATCTTAACTAAAGCAAGAAACGTTTTTTCGTGTGTTTAATATTATTTGAGTTGTAAATATATTTGATTTACATTTAAAATCGATTGTTTTCCAACAGTTTGTGCAATATCATTCTCAGACACTTCTAAATATTTGAAATCCGGAAATTTCAAGAAAAAAATTCTTGAAAATACTTTCTTTTATTTAATATCTACAGAAATTTGATGCAACAGTTCGTTTGAAATTAAAGAACATTTTTATGAACTTCTAAATAGAAATAAAATTAAAAATTGCGTGATTAAGAAAAAAAAATTGGTGAAGATAAAGTCTAAAAGATACTGGTATTACTAAATAAAATTTAAGAAGGAAAAAAATTATTTATATGAATGCAGCTGTAAAAACTAAAACATTTACCTTTTCAGAATCGTTTGCAGATGCCGAAATAATAAAAAAAATCCGCTTGCTGAGAAAATTTTTTAATTGCGATTTGTTTTTAAATTAACTTAAATTTCTCTAACTTAGCATTCATTCATTCATTAATAATTTTAAAATTAGAAAAGCATTTTTATCCGTTTCTCAAAATAATTACTTCAGGTGGAAGAGCTACCTCTAAATGAATGCCAGAAAGTTGATGTTAGATTAACAAATGGAAGTAAATGCAAATAAATGAGAGAGGATCTGATGAACATGTGAATATAAAAAGTGTTTTCATGTTTTTACCTTCAATAAGAAGGTAAGAAAACATTTCCTTCAAGTAATTTTGAATCTTGAGGATTAATCACATTTTTTGTAAAGAATCCGGGTAGAATGGAATTGGGAAAAAAGATTGTTTCAAAATACAACCTTCTCTATAATAGTTTTTATATTCAATTATCCTAATTCAGAATGGCTACAACAGGATTTTACGCTTGATTTGAAAGAACTCTGAAATGCACTCAATGAATTATTTTTCAGCTATTTTGAAGTTTCTCTCAAGAAGATATAACTCTACAAGTTCTGTTGTAATGTTTACTATTATCCGTCAAATTAAAAAGAAAACATTAAGCGATAGCTGATAATTCCCTATGATAACTTTCTGACTACCTAACTTTCATAACCGCCAAACTTTTCCATCTGATATTTTAGATGTTCACATGAATACAATACAAATACAATATTTAGAAGGGTATAACTGTCAAAATTTTTCTCTAAATGTTTGTCGACTTTCAAAGTTTCAATCTCAATTTTATTTGACAAAAATTAATTTATCTGATCCTATGGGAGAATTCAGTTAATTATTTTCTACTCAAAATATTTTAAATTTGCCTGTGTTTTTGAGAAAAATCAATTTTCTTAAAAGAGTAAACAGAAAAAAATGTTACAATCAGGAAGAAACGATTAATTCTTTATTAAGACGACTAGGCGGTTTCACCATGTCATTTTTGGATTGAAAAGTATATATTTTTTAAAAATTTTATATGGAAAATAATGATCATTCAGTAGTAAAAATGTGAATATGTGTAAATTGATAAAAATAAGAGCAATCAATAAATAAAGCAAAATTTATAAAATAAATCAATTTTTTGGTAATTAAAAATTTTTTGGTGGCTCATTTCTTAACAAATATTTTTTTTAGATTGAAATAGATAATATCTTTCAATATTTTCTTATAATAATATTTTAGCATTTTATTGGTTTACAGGTAAATGGATTAGAAAATTTTCAAAAAAAAAAATGTATATTCATCTTATAAAATATATATACAAATTGTGGAGAAAATATTTTCTCATACATATAGAAATTATTTAGAAATTAAAGTTTATATATATCCTTTCATTCCAAATAGTTCATATATTTTTCCACAAAATTAATAATTTTGATTTAGTTATATTAAATTATGATATCCCTTTCTCAAACACAAAATTGAATGTCAAAATTTTATATAAAATGTTTAGATTAATTTGTGGCAAAAATATCTGTATCTGAAACATTTATGATGAAGACTACTATTTGTTATTAAATAGTATAACTATAACCGTAACTCAAAAATAAACAAACATTTTAGAATTAAATGTGAAACCTTAATTTTTTGTGAATTATCTTCGTAATACTGACAAAATTTCACATTAATAATTTGAAAATTTAAAAAAATATATAGATTATGTCGAATTTCCAATGGTGATGGTATATATATATATATATATTAAGCATCAAATAATTTCAATACTTTTTGGTATTATTCAGCGTCAAAGTAAAAACTTATTAAGTTACAAGTTTTTCTAATTAACTTATGATGCACAGTCTCAAGATGTTAAGAACTCCAAGTGTTTATCAACGACTTAAAAAGAATTATTAAGTTTTTTTCAATTACTCACTTAAGCAGTTCCAACTAGAGTCATTTTTTAAATCATTAAAGTTTTAAATAACCTTAAAAATTAATCAGCATTTTGTAACATGAATTCTTTCCTAAGTGTCCACTTAATAAATGACTATGCTTATTCATTTGCTTTTAAGTGGAATATTTTTCAAAAGTCTCTAGTTCCAAGATTATTTTTATAATTAATGCTCAAACTATTTTCTACTTTTATTTCTTTTATTAATTTTTTTTCTTTGAGAAACAGAATCATGTTCTTTAATTAGATAATGGTTGGACTAAAATTTTTTATCCTTAAATTGAGACAAATGAAAGTGTTACAAATGAATATTGTGTGAAAATACATGTTCATCATAAGTTCATATAAAATTTTTCAAACTTATACACTTTATGTTTCTATCAAAATATCCTATCAAATAATTTGTTAATATTTGTCAATTATCTTTGATTTGTCTGTTAGAAATTATCTGCTTATTGCTACATACATGGGTTGAGAAATTAATTATCATTTTGAAAAGTGGTTCGAACAAATTACAGAATATTATTCTAAAAATTTCACTAACTAACCTTGAATATTATATTAGTGCATATTTATTAGAAAGCAAAATGATATGCATTTAAAGAAATAAATTTCTTGACTTGTATGGGACAATAAGGAAAATGGTTCATGTATTTTGAAACGAAACATTAATTTATTGATTATGTTCCAAGTTTGTTATGATGAAATTTTTTAAACACAAACTACATACCACTTTTCATCGTCTAGTTGACCGAAATAAGTTATTGGGCCCACATATAAAAGGAATGATATATAGGGCAATTTAACTTTCGGGATATGTATATATTAGAAATTTTTTACTGGAGATTTGCTTAGGAAATTGAACATTTTCATCAAAATTTGGTTATTTTTCTGCTCTTTTTTCAAATAGAAAAATGACTATGAAGTAAAGCAAGTTCTTCTTGGAAATTCAATTTTATCAAGCAAATCATGATTAATTTCTACAAAGCAAGTGCAACTAGTTTTGCAGCAAGGAATGTAAGGATGTTCGACATTTTAACACGGGAAACAGTTAATAAGACACAGTATATACATTAATAGAGCAAGTGAATATATAATACTGTAATACTCTATAATTCTGTAAAATACTTGTTGAAAATCAAAATTAGATGTTTTATTTCCATAGGCTTAATATTTTTTGATAATAATGCACTCTGCATGAAATTTTAAAAAAAGTTCTAGGTAAAATTCAGTTTTTTTTTCTAAAGAATATAACTATTTTAGATGAAATCTAATGATTCTGGAACTAACAGTTATCATATCATTATAATGTTGATGAAGTTAGTTTGCTATTAGTCTTAAAATTATTTTAATATTTATTTTCCTTGTTATCGATACATCGGAAAGACCATCATAAAAATTTACTGTTTTTGTTTATTTCAATCAATTCAATCCTATTATTTATTTTCATTTCCGGACTAAATATTTTGAATACAGTCTAAACAGTTTTCAGTAATACTTATTTAATGATTACAAATTGCTAAAAAATGCATTGTTACATTTTTTTTTTTTACATCTGAAGGAATTCCTTTTGAAACTGATCCCCGTTTGCTTACATTCTTGAAAAGTGATCCATTCCCTTGAATACTAAAAAGCTAACACTTAAGCTAACTTTTGAAACAATGTAAAAGAATTGAACGCACAGGTCATTTAAATTACAGAAAAATCCAAACATTCAACCATCTTTTAACATGGTTTTATGGTATCATAATCGACTGTAACTATTCATAAGTCGCGTTGATTTCCAAAGAAAAATATTTCATTTATATGGATAGAATGAAAATTAATTTCGATACAAAATGCATTTCAAGAGATATTCACTTGTGTTCTATATAAGAAGAGGACAGATCATGAAAAAGAAGCTCATTCAGACATGATAATCACTAACTGACTACCACAACCCGGCATAGTCCCACGAATAAAACTAAATGACGGGCCACCACGACAGCAACACAGGCGGGAACTGTGATTGAATCCTAAGGGTTATCACTGGCCACGGCACAATCCTTCCCTTGGGAAATACGTCCAGTCATCAATAGGAGATATTCCAGTAACACTGGAATACCTACCAAGAAGGCGAGAACAAACCACCATATCAGATGCGTCTGATCCTCATTATTGAGGTGTCCTCACCCCAGTGGGATATTCAGACATGATAAACATTTTCCTTGCTATGGCGTCTTTAATGCTTAAATTTTATAGTTGTAAAGGCCTCCATTATTTCGAAACTTTTGAAAGGTATTTCAATTTAAAAAGATTCAGCCATTTGAAATAACCCTTAATCCGTTGTTATTATTATACATCAAGCTACATGATATAGCTAAAAATCCCCGCTTTTGGAACGATAAAAATATGCTTCAGAAAATACAATGGATTCCTTTTTACGAATTTCCTCTGACATTTTAATCAATTCCTAAGATAGTATTTTTCCAGAAAAATATTAATGTTACAGTAAAATAAAGTTCCCGCTTTAAAAAAATGATCTGAAATATTTTTAAATCAAAATCTATTTTTGAAACAAAGCATACGGAGTAAAAAAGATGATTGTAGCGAGAGAAGAAAGATAATAAGCATTGGATATCTTTAGAATGAAAAGAAATTAGAATTTCAATGATAAAAAGTAATTAAAATTCCTTCTCAATATCGAAAAAAAAAGAACGAATAATTGGTTGAATAGAGCTTTGCCACCAAGAAAAATCAAAATACAAAACTCATCAACGTTTGAGAAATCTAAACATCATTGTTAGAATACTGTTTGTTTTGGAATAAAATAAATGCTTCATTTCTTGCAAACATTACAATGAAATGTTTCATTGGAAAAAAGAATAGAGAAATAAGATTTCGTATGGATTCCCAATATTCTGTCTCAGGTTTTAAGAGAAATGTAAATAAATGTCTCATGAAAATGGAATTTTTATTTTGGATTTATTTATATTTTTTACGAACTTTCTACGCCATTTTTGATTAAAATGTATTGTAAACAAAATGGACTGATACATTCTGAAGACTATTTATGAAAATTATTTTCTTAGTTTTGATGTCTTTCGGAATTATTTAGTCAAAGGATTTAACATTGTTTGATATTTTTTATGTTTAGGAACCTTGATGGCATTGTGAAATTGTTCGACGGGTTTTGTATATAAATGCTTCTAGCAACACCATGCTGTCGAACTTTGAATCGATAGCTATCCTTGAAAGTCATTAAGGCTTTTACTGATTAAATATAAAATATTACAAAAGAAATATTGAACACAATGCTGTAAAACTCTTTACTTTGGAATAGCTGAGTACTGAATTTTCTTAAGTTCAAAAGACAAACCAAAGGCAGAACTAAATTAAGCTCTCAAGTTATATACAGGACAAAATATTAGCCATTACTTCTAGGGATATTTCACCTCAATCATATTATCACGAGTTTTCCCTAACTTCACAATAAAAACCGGATTCCTAATGACACTAAAGTATATCGACAATAAGGTAATTATTGTTATTATATATTTCTAAAACATTAGTTTGGAAATATTATTATAGTTTCTATTCTCTTTACTTTTCAGTCAACACCGGCATCCCTTCATTGGACTATAGACAACACACATTCGAAAACAATGTATAGAATAATACTAATTTGTTATGGAATAATATATTATTATTCTATAACAAATAACACTTTATGTTATAACTGCCATATTTGTTTGTTCATAATGCATTTGAAAATTCCTAAAAGTGTAATTAGGATTTTAACTATTAATAACTCTTAGATTTATATTATCTTTATTAACAGATAATGAAGCATTTTCAGAAATTTAATGAGCGAATGCAATTAAGACACAAAACTTATTAGAATTTACAACATTTTAAGATTCAAAGTTCTACGTTAATACGTGAAACTTGTTTCAGGCTAATTCATTTAAAGGAATTTTCTATTTCTGTGAATAACTATTCATTTATTTCAGCATATATTATTAAGGAAATATTTCAAATTATTCTTTCTTTCATGCAATTTTGTTCTCATACTTAAGAAATCTCTTATAATATTTCTCTAATTAAATAAATCATTTCACGAAATTACTAATTAGGAAGAATTCTTTGAATATACGAAACTTAATTAATTGAATTAAGCTAAACTAAATTAATTGAATTACATTTAGAAAATAAAATCAATTAAGATAAAGAACGACAAAAAATGTCACGGCTGCCAAATAACCATGCTATAGCTGGCTTCTCCGACCCCCCTCCCCCCGAAGGTGCGTGAGAAAATTTGCATGACCGGACCGCCAACGATAGCAATACTGGCATCGACTAAGGTTGAATCCTAAGGGTCATCACCGGCCACAGTGCAACCCTTCCCGTGGAAAATGCGTCCTTTCATCGATAGGAGGTACACCTCCACCATTCTTGTATTCACCAAGGTGCCATGAACTAACTACCATGCCGGAAACTTCCCATCCTAATTTCTGAGGTCCCCCCCCCATTGGGATACATTTGCCAGAGAAAGAATGCCATCAATAACAGTCAAAACACACAACACTTGCAACTTACAACGAGTAAAACAGTATTGAAATTTTGCCATTTCTTTATACTTTGAGATCACTTTTCTATTCTCTAGTGCTTATATGAAAGCATGTTCAATATTCATTTAAATTCATAATGTGATAAAATCCTTGCAATAAAATTATTATGAAAACGAGGAAAATTTCAAATAATTTTGATTGCTTGTTTGATAACATAGATTCAATGGCATATAGTCTTTTTAAAAACAGAGTCTGTTCTTTTCTCTTTAATTCTCCTGATTTTCATTATTTTCTGAAATACTTCCTTTCATTATTTTCTTAAAAATCATGATATAAGCATGTTGTCAGATGATAAACCACGCACTTTAAAATGTAAAATTTACATTTTTTTATAATTTAAGGATATTATCAACATGCATGATCTTTAAGTTATGTTTGTATCTTTCGTCATGATGTATATAGCATTGTAAACTGAACACAAAATTCTTCATATTTGTATGAGTTTCTGCTGCGTGTTTCATCAGTTACTGAATATTGAATGCTATTTAATCAAAGATGCGGTACCAGCATCTTACAGAGTTGAAACAATGAATTTCTGATATCAGTAATTCCTGAACTCATGACTCAAATCAGTTGGTCTCTGAAGATAATATTTCCCTTTTTCTTCCCAAAGGATATCACAGAATCTTCACATATAAGGCAATTTTTGATGTTTCTGAAGTTTCAGAACATCTTATAATAAAGGCTGCAAATTTGACCAAAATAATATGTATTGAAATCCGATTTTCAATGTGACAGAACTGCAAAACAAACAAAGAATATTCTTGTTGAGTTTCAAATAATATGCAAGAATCGTATTGTGACAGTGGCATTGTGATATTCAGTTTACGATGTACATACTGCTTAATAAGTTTAAAAAAAATGACACTAATAGAATTTAAATATTGATGACATGTCCGTGAATTTCATAATGGCATTTATTTGTTAATGTAAATTAGCTCATGGATACAGAAAAATTGATAGTTTATATGTTAATAATTTAAAACTGAAGCATTAAATTTATAAACATTGATTTTGAATAAAATATGTAATTTAAACTCCAGAGAATAAAATATGTAATTTATGCTTCAATGTTTTGAAAGTCATTAAGAAATGTTGTAAAAATGATTTAAAGAAATTAAAACACAATGTTTCTTTGGTTATGTACTAAAGAATCTTTTCTTAATAAATATACTAATAACTAATTTTAATTCTAGGTGTTATATCTAGTCCTATGACTTTTCAATAGTTATCTGAAAGGGAGACTTTGGAGAGCAATTTTGTGTAACTTTTCTTCAAGATCAGGTAAGTTTCGATTGTATTCATTTCCTTTAATGTTTATCTGCAATGTTAGAGTTCTCATCTTTTTAGAGAGATGATTTAAGATTAACTTTTATTCAATTCTTATTATATTATGTTTTTATAAATAATACCAAACTTTTGAGGACATACGGATAATTACAGGGTCTGTATTTCCTCATATACCCTTATCAAAAGGATATACGAGACCATTGATCAAATATATTGTCAAGTGTCTTTTAGAATGTCGGCATAGTAATACTTTGGTTGTCAATTTTGAGATCTGTAGTTAAGAGGGAATAAAATCGGTGAAGAATTGCAGAATCACAAAAATTTCTATTCTTTCGTCTTTGTTATTAAAAAAAGAGATAGATTTCTGAGTAACTAATACTAGTATAATCTATTGCTACGGAAATCCACGTGGAGTTGTAATTAAATATGTTCAGAACATTTTATTAAAGAATGCACATGAAGCACAGGAAGGGAAAAAACAGCCAAGATGTGCGCAGAGAGCAAGCAACAAATTAGCAGAAACTCACTACACATATAGAGATAAAAGTGGAGTACTACTCAGAATGTACTTAGATACCTTGTTGGGGATGAAACATTCCATCATCTGAACTTGAATAGCGTCATGTAAGTAATTTAGGTGTTTGCATGTATTTTCCAGTTGAGGAGAATTCTCTAATAGAAACTCAGAACTAGTTTCCTAACAGAGACAGAGATTCCTAAAAGAGATAGATTCCTAATGGATATATATCGAAATAGCGATAGAGATTCCTAAAAGAGATAGATTCCTAATGAATATATATCAAAATAGCGATAGAGATTCCTAAAAGAGATAGATTCCTAATAGAAATTCCTAACAGCTTCATGTAAGTAATTCAGGCGTTTGCATACAATTCCAAATGGACCGAATTTTCTAACTTTGGATTTCTAATACAGATAGAGATCCCTACATTTTCCAAATCCTCTTTTTTAAAATAAAGTTACGAAATCCATTGCCAAGGTCGAATAATTCTGCCATGACATCTTGCATACAAATTTTTGTTTAGTAAGGTTCAGAGAGCTTTTAATACACGGATGTGTTAAATTATGTTCTTCTCTTTTTTAAATTCGCAAAAGTTATTAGTTTGTGGTCCATGAATATTGTGGATTTTTGTCTCACGAAACCATCCAAAATTTTTCATTGATTAATAACTACACATTCCTATTAAAGTTTAAAAAAACTTTAATTGCTTATTATTTAGTTATTAGAGATAACTGTTCTTGCTTTAAATCTTTTTCCAATCTATAAACTTAATGTTCCTGGCATTGCAATATTATTCTACAATCACACTGTAGTGTTAGCTTTCTGTCTCATATAGGAAGTATTAAAGAGATATGGGTTAAAATTTGCTTAGATTATTTAAACTTCTAATTTAAATCCCGTGGCCACCCAAGGCCACCAATGAACAAGTTATATATTGTAAACTAGCTCATCATATTTTCAACCGGGTTCTATTAAAAAACCTTCTTGTTCATAAAATAGACACTTTTATTTCAAGAACTAGATACCATATGCTATAAACATACAATAAAAAACAACAACCACAAAAAAAAAACACGAACAAGAATACAAACAAAAACTGCAGCCTGAATTCAGTAAGAACGCAAAAAGAAAACTTTAAGGAGATAGAACATCTCACTCTAATCTCACAATGCAAATAAACATAAGCCCTCATAGAATGCGGAAAAGAAAAGCTTTTACAAGAGAACATGCAATAAACAAACTTTATCTCAGAAACAAAACTGTTTAAGAATATTCACTTTAAATAAGATAGCGGTTTAGTCGATGGTTTCAAAAGGTAAAGAGAGGTAGAAACGGAAGGATTAAAAAGTCCCTTTACTTTATGGTTTGGTAAAGAATAGAAAAGATGCATTTCCGAAATAAAATCTTTTA
Organism: Argiope bruennichi; assembly: GCF_947563725.1. Lineage (NCBI taxonomy): Eukaryota > Metazoa > Arthropoda > Arachnida > Araneae > Araneidae > Argiope > Argiope bruennichi. The sequence continues at coordinate 117,105,879 of NC_079156.1, forward strand.
ATGGAGAAAAAAATAGAAAAATCCAAATTATCTACATAGTTGGAATATCCAGAATATTTTCTTTATTGGTGTAGATAAAAAATGTCCATTGTATTTAAATTATTCTGAAACAAAATATTTTGCTTGAATTTATGAGAACAAAGGAATAATAATTTCATGAAGTATTCCATGCTTCATTGCTGATTTTAAGTTCCATTTAGATGGATATATTTTTAAATGTTAGATATTATCCCTTTTCCCCAATGCATGAAAAAATTTACGTTTTTTCCATTTTTTAAATCCCAGCCATTTGTTATACTATTCTATGGGAGGTAAGTTTAATATATACTTTTTGTAGAATGAACCGTTTTTGATGATGTGTAATTCAGCTTAAACGAGTTAAGATATTCCAGTATAGTTTATCAAATGAAATTAAATAAGTAACATTTTTTGTTCTAATTCATTTTTGCTTCCTTTCTATTTAAACTTTTGTTTCACATTTTCTTAAACGTTTAAAGAAGCTAAACTAATAGAGTTATAATGTAATTAAATAGCATTTTTTTAAATGTTTGTTTGTTTATACTATATAGGTAACGACTGCTGAATATGAGCAAAGATCATTTCTTTTTATATAGTTAATTTCCTAATCATCATTTTTATATAGTTTGGAAACAATACTCTTTCATAGAAGAAGTTTAGAAAACAAAAACATGCAAAATTCAGTATTTAAAATATTCTCCTCCTTTTATTTAGTAGATAAAAATAATATGTTTTATTATAAATTATTTTACAGTCAACTAAAAGATATTTCAATTGTCATCTAATTTCCGTTCATTGGGGAAAAAACCCTCTTCTATATTTCATATCGATCTTTACATTTATTTTCGTAATTAAAAATATATATAATTTTTCTTTTCTATTTAATTTAGTTTGTTTTGGCGGTTGGTTCCTAATTTTGTTATTGGGAATTAATTTTTGTAGCCATGCATTTAGACCTCGTATGCATCATTTCCGATAAGGTTAAGAAAGAAAGTTTTTTAAACAGTGTATTTTCAAAATGAAAAATCCATAATAATATATCAGGATCAAATTTTATCAGGCATTCATTTACAGTTGTTTAACGATATTATTTGAATTAACTGACTACTCTTAGAAAAAACTTCAGATATACAATAAAGTGTGCAATTTAACACTGGACATAAGGTTACAGATATCTATATTAAGAACATACAAGCAGCAAACACGCAGCCGAAGCATACATGAAAACGACATTAACTGAAATCAGCAACAGACAAGCAAACAGCAAACTGTTATAAAAAAACCATAATATTGAAAAGCATTCACATAGAACTCGCTAGAGATGAGTACTTCAGAGTAATTTTTGCGATTACTATCGCTCGTGTACGCATTTCCGATTTCGTAGCTTCTGTGACAGGACTTGAAAGATCTAGAAGATCCTATATCTTGGTTCCTAATAGAGATACCATCGAAATTCCAGCAGATTCCAGAATATTCATTTGTCACTTCAAAATCACCACATATCCACTACGTTTGGTTGGCTTTCATTGAATCAGCATCATTTCAGCATCAGAATCGTAACGATAGTTTTTCGAATATGGCAAACAAAGAAATTCAAGATGATTTCATCTTAACATCAAATATTGTTGTTACAAAGCGATATTTTAATTTATGTCTGACTACTTGAATAAGTTGACTTCGCTTTTAGTGTACATTTCGCTGTGTGTTTAATTCCAGAAATAAATAAAAAATAAATAATTTGTTGAAGGAAAGATTTAATGTACAAGAGTTTTGCAAAAAATTATCGGAGATAAATAATGCTATGCGTTCTTTAAAAGATTATTTCTACAAAATAGCCTATCAATTTGGTTTTCAATAAATATGGAATTTATTGGTATATAATCATATTATTCAGAATAAAAAAAAGTTCTGTTAGTGGAATCGAATCATGTTCGAAAGTGGAAATTGTTTGGGGACATTCTAGATTTCAACCCATTTATCAAATTTAGAATAAAGAAACAGGAATTTATATTGATAATTTTCTTAATAACACTAAATATTCGAGAATCTATTAAGCAAGAAATATATTTTTTTTTCATCAACCTATATTTAAATTAATTCTTTATTTGCAATAAATGAGTTCCAAATCAAATACAGAAAGTTTGATTTCCGTTTCCACTCTCAAGTGAAATTAGTTTTCGTCTTAAAACATTTCCGATTGATAGAAGTTGAAAGGCAGAACATATTTGGTATTCTGCAGAATTTCCTACTTTTTTTTCTATTCCGTCTCTAGAATATTTTTCTTTTGTATTCTTTATTCCATTACTTAAATCAAACCAAAGTTCTTTCAGAACTCTTTTTCTATGCTCGTGTTTTATATATTTTTTTTCAATCCTCTAAAAGAAGTTCTTCAGTTCATTATATAAGCTTTTTCTTATTACTTTTTACCAGAAAGGTTTGATTACGTTTGTTATGTTAAAGCAAACCTATTGTGGGTGTCTTTTAACTTAGGCATAAAGAGATTAAATTTAAACTTTTGAATAAAATGATAACATGTTTTGTTATTTTAATAAAGAACTTAAATATCTTGAAATTCAAATGCAAATATTGTTCTTGAAAAGTTTTTCTATTACTTTTGAGAAAAGCTATTTTTAAAAAATAGGATATAGAGAAAATATTCAAAACTTTCCTTTGTTATATTATAATAATATTTAAATATCATATTTTATTAGATAAAACTTCCACACAATTGTAAGAACTTGAAACTGTTAAGAATAATACTTTGCACACTTTGATTTGGTAAATAAATGATAATAATTAATTTTTAAATTACCAAGAGTGTTTTATCTAGACTTTTAATAAAACTCATCTTTTGTATTTAGCGTTGCAGCGATATTATGTATAATTTTGAAACCGCAGCTCTAACCTTTTCCTGATTTGGATCAAAATTTGATATAGGTCTATAATTTTAAATAATGACCACAAACTAAATTTCGTTTTTAATCTCTCTTTTTTTTCATCTTTTCGGATATTTAGACCATGATATTTCATTGCATTATATAAGATCTGCCTATTCAACGTATGAATTGACTTTAGGGAAAGTCATAGTCACATGAAACTTAAGTATTATTTAATAACAAATGCACAAGGCCTAAAACCATTCCACATTGAATTCAAATGGGGAATGTTGGTTGCTTCAAAACACCTAATCAGAGAAAAACACGTCGTTTTTACATTAGTCGTTCATTACTTATGACTTTATAACATGCTGCTTTTATTCATCTACAAAGACATATTAAGCCTTTAAGAGGTGTGTTATACACAAAAGACTAGTGACTCCATATATAAAAATCAAGAGCTTTTAAGTCAGGGTACATAGAAGAAAATATAAGAAATATATAAATAAGCCATACCAAGATTAATGGGGATTCTCTTTTTAACTATCGTCTTATAATTGATGTGTAGTTAAAAGTGTACATCTGATTGTCCTGTGGATTGTGGAAGTCAATTCAACTACCGTCTGAATCTATATCTAGCTTGTGAGCGATGCAATCTAACCGAATGCATCGCTCACAATTTAGCGTACTCCTATATAAAATAAGACTAACAAACGAAATCTCAAAATTTCACACTTCAGATCTACAGAAAACTGTAATTGATGATGAATGGAATTTTTTTTTTTTTTTTTTTTTTTTTTTTTTTTTTTTTTTATCATTTTAAGTAGGATTGTTTGGAAATTAATTACTTCTAATTCTAATAAAAAGACATTCATCTGTCCAAATTATTTTTCTTAGAATAGAAGGATTTGGATTTGTTGATTCGAATACAAGATTAGGATGTAGGATTCAATTTTATAGCTCCAGGCGTTTGTCATAATTTGATTTCAGCTATCAATAGATACTGAATGAATGCCAGTTATTAAGTTGAATTATTCTATGAACTATCGTTTTTAGGAATGTTATTATCTGAATTGATTATTAGAATGCTAATTTGAGGTAAATTTGGAAAATAAGCAGCAATGACAATTTTTTTATATCATTCGCAGAACATCTCATCTTCCTCATCAAGGAAGTAAAGACCTTGCAGTTTGCTGAGAATTCCTAAAGTGGCATTTGTATTCTTGTGTAACTAGGTCAATATTTCGATTAATTGCTGTATAAGTAGTCATGAGTAATTCAAAACCTTCTTCATTGAAATGCAGAATTTTAAAACAAATTTTTATAACATGCTCGCAACTGCGGGCAAGAAAAAAGTATTTTCTTGATCGGTTTTGAAATATTTCTCTTTAACATTTTAAATATTCAGTTTTTTAAGTTTCTGATTCCTTCTTCATAAAGTCAAACTCATAAGTCATACCTCATAAAGTCATTGGTCAACATGAATAACAGTATACATAACTTCTTTCAAGTCATGATGATTAAATGACAAGTATTTCTTGATAAGTATTTTCATATGGAAACTATTCTGTATTGAATAAAATTACCTAAATTAAAATAGGTTCATCTATGTTTGTGAAAAGGCCCTATACATTTAGAAATAAACTTATTATTCAATTATTATAGATTGGACCACGAAACTTTGTAAGAGAATTGATTGTAAGAGAAATATTTACTTACTGGCTCTTTTACTTTACGGAATTCTATAAAAATTGAATTTCCATATATTTACAACATCGGCCTCTAACGAAGCCATAATGTTTTCATACAATTCTCCACCTAATTTAATGAAACTTTGCAATAAATTTATATTGTTGTAAAAATTAAGTTAATTGTTCTAATTTGTGAGGGCACCTTCTGAATAATAATCTATAGATTTTTCCTCCAGAAACAGCTGTCATGTAAAAATAAAATCACAATATTTAAGCATCTCATTCTAATTAAGAGTAAATTCGTAACATTGTTTTATTTTGTTTCATTTAAACGAGTTTGCTTAAATACATCTTTACTTTTCTAAGTGGATTTACTTTAAAAGTTATGCGTGGAAATAGCACATTATGAGTGTAAATTGCCTGCTGAGGGAACAATTTATCCAACCTTCATTTTAGTAAACTTTTGCAGAGTCATTGTATTCGGTAGTTTCTACTTGAATTTTAAATGCATTCTCCATATATATGCAGAGAAACAAGATAGAAATTCTAAAATCAAGACCAACACTTATTCAACATATTTATTTATTCAACAGAATACCTAATTTAATGAGTTCTTTTCTCATATATTTAGGAAAACAGGAAAAATATAAATACTCGCTTGTAAATCAAAGCATTCTCTTTGAGGCACTCTATTCTTTAAATTTTAAACTCAAACAAAAAATTCATAGGTGACCTATTTAGGCCTATAGTACATAGGTTAAATTGCAGATTAGTTTCTTTCAGATTAATTTAAATGAAAGATTGTACTTACCGTTTTGATTTTGGGCTTCCATCATCTGTAACACTGCGCTGCTACAGCTCTGAAAAGTGAGACTAAGCGAGCATCGCAATGAAGTGCGTTGTGAATGTAAACCGAAAGAACGTTATGGCTGTATAATAGATCAGCATGGTTTAAGGCACACCATAAGGAGGCATGCTTAGATTGGCTATTGCAGAGCAGCTTTTGAAACATTTTTGGTGTTTCGAAAAAAATTAGTTGGTCTCTCCAGGCCATTTTCAATATAATAAATTTAAAAAAAATCTATAGTTATATTTAAAATAAAAATTAGCTATAATACATATAAATTAAAAAATCTTTATACTATTATATAAAACGAACATTAGTGAAACTCAAAAGAAAGAGCAGGAATCTCCGTATAGGTATAAGTAAAAATGGCCAAGCTAAAGATAAAAAAGGTTGGTCAAAGCGATATTCATCGAAATGAGTTCATTTTATATGAAAAAGAAAAAAGAGCATCGGCGTCCTGGCCTAGGAGAAACGCGTCATCCCCGTGATCTGGGCGTCCCGTGTTCGAGTCCTTGTTCGGGCATGGTTGTTCTTTCCCCCTGCGTTCTAACTGAGATGTATGTGAAAGAGCTCCCCCCCTCCCTGTAAATAAGGGTTGTGCAAGCAAGTGTATGAAGCGGCGTTCCTACGACCTGTCCACCTGTTGACGAATCATGTTTTTTCCTTGTTATCCATCTCTTGCAATTTTCTGGGGTGCTTTGATGTTTGTCCAGTCTACCGATAATTTGTCGCCGCTTTTAGTGTTATCTTCATATGAGCCAAAAGTCAGATTTCTTTCCCTGTGTGCTGAGGTCCTCAGTAGCTATGACACATCCCCTTTCCGTGCAACGCGGACATGGCATCATCACCAGGAAATTGAGCAGGGAATGAAGACACAGGTGTTCTCTTTCCGGCATAGTGTCAAACCGAGTAGCACAATCAGCGTACTGTTTCTGCTTATGGAACACTTAATTTTATCCGACGATTAAACGCACGCTTTCTCTATAAAAAAAAATTTAAAAATATTGAGAACAAATCGTTTAAGATACAATCAACAAAATAACAGTGACTGTTATTATTATTGCTGTATTGTATTATTGTTATTGACTGTTATTTTGTGATTATTTTGATAAGAAAAAAATCACAAAAATCCTTGAAAAAAATAGGCTTTTACATAGCGTGTTATAGCTGAAAATCATGGATCTGCACCTGTGACACCTGTGTATTTAACACCTGTGTATTTAAACTATCTATTATTAAAAAAAGAAGGTTAAAAGTGAATCTTTAGCATATTTTTTTCCATTTATTGTTGAATTCAGCGATTTTAGAAGAGACAAAAGTACAGTGGAACATTGCGCTGTAAAGGGTTAGTGAAACATTGTAATTGGAAATATATTTCTAAGTGCAATATTTAGGGATATAAACTATTGTTCCCTTTTTGACATAGGCTGTATAATAAGATATACTTTTTCTCTCTCGAAAGTAATAGTTAAAAATGAATCCATAGGCATATTTTCCTGATTCAAAAATAATTTGTAACATGACTTCTTTTGTTTTATTTAAACTAAATTGCAGAAATTTTCAGTTTTCTAAGTTGATTTATTTAAAGATAAATGTGTTGAGGCCTACATTGTTGTTTATTCTTGAATGCATCACTGACGAAACAATTTATTCAACCCTTAATTTCGTAATCTCTTCCGGAAACACTGCTTTCTGAGGTTTCTGTCTAAAGGTAAGATGCGTTAAGTGGTGTAGTAATTCATTTATGCAGAGAAACAAGTACGGTGGTTTCTGAAATCTCGTTCCCTAGAATTCATTATTTGACGAATGATTTTATACAGTATTTTGGAATCCAAACATTATATTTCCTAAAATATAAGGCATACAAAAACGATTGTAACAATAAACTTACATTACAGAATAAATTGATAGGTTTCATTATTACCTTCATAATAACGATTGTAACAATAAACTTACATTACAGAATAAATTGATAGGTTTCATTATTACCTTCATAATAACGATTGTAACAATAAACTTACATTACAGAATAAATTGATAGGTTTCATTATTACCTTCATAATAACGATTGTAACAATAAACTTACATTACAGAATAAATTGATAGGTTTCATTATTACCTTCCTAATAATCATCAATTTTATTTTAACTCTCCATATGTGATCGAGACATCTCTCAGATTTCTTGAGTGTATTTTGTGTTGATTTTAACAAATCGTTGATTGTTTTTAACACATTCAGCTATCTGTCTAGATCGTTAAGGAGATATAATTAATAATTTTGCATGTTTGCTTTCTAGAAAACTACCCGTTTTCTTAAGTTTCAAACTATAGCTTGCAGAGCATCTTAAATTCTTAAAACTAAAATGATACTCCAAGCAATTTAGAATTCCATTGGCTTGTTTATTCTTTCAACTTAACAGCATATATAACAAACATTGCCAGATTCCATAAGGTTTACCATTGATCATCAGCTATTATACAAAAAATAAACGGTATAATATTAATAAAATATGTTTATGAAAGAAAAAATCGTTTGCTTTTACTTTTTGAATAATATTTTAGCTAAATAAAAATAGTAGCAGTTATAAAATGTCTGAAAAGGAATCGTCTTCTAAATGTCTATTAACAGATTTAGATTGTGATATTTACCGAACAAATAAACTTTTGTCATTAGTCATATTATCAGGCGTCTGAAAAGGTATTCGAGATCTGTCCGATTTTCTTGTTAAAAATCGGAATTTATTTTTTACTATCTTTGTTCTATTTTTTATTTATTTATTTTTACGTCTACATCACTGTTATTGTCAATTTTAAAATTTATATATTTTGGAAGAGTAATTATTCAAGAAATGAGAAATACTTCTTTCAGATTAGAGCGATTGATACTGACTTGGTTATCGAATGATGCGTATCTTGAAGTACTAAAACAACAAGAATAATCAGTCAAATATCAATAATTTTAACGCATAAATAAAACAAAATAAATCCAATTAGTTAGCAAAGCGAATACATCTTATAACGTTGAATGGTCAAAATATATCCACTGATGATTATTTGTGCATTACCGAATAGGGCATAATATACTGAGGTAACTTTGAAATCGTTGAATACAATCAGCAAATGGATCTTCATAAATATTTATTTTCGTAAAAATCTTTTAATAAAAATAGATATTGATAGTTTGTTTTATTTGTGCTATGTTGAACCAAAATCTGAACCGTTAAATTAATTAGCATACATCGACAAACTGATGGCAAAAAATAATTATTTTAGAAATAATATTTCATTAATTACAAATTATTTTGTTAAATTAACACTGTGAATTCTGAAATGCCTCAAACACCCGTCTAACAAAATTACGGCGAGCGAGCGAGGTGCTGGGATAAGATTGAGAATACCTTCTCCACTCACTAAGTAGGATCGGTTGAATATCTAAGGCTTGTGCTTTATCCGTTAGAGTCTAGGGAACAGAAAGGTTTTTTAAGAACTCTCAAAGGAAGTCGCAGCATACATTTACTTAATAAGGTAAGCGAACAATGATTGTCACTACACCTCACAAACCCTGAATGATATTGAACAATTTTAGAAAGCAATTTTAACCAAAAGATAAAGGAGATTTTGTCTCAATTTTTATACGAATTCCATTGAAACTACAAGTGTTCCATTTTGTAATTTCATAGATGTTATAATAAGCTAAAAACAAGTCAAGGAAGGTAGACACCGGGTTTTTTTAGCTGGGTAGCTAAACATTATATACCTATGAAAGTGTAAACATAGAACAGGTTTTTTTCTAGAAAATCCTTAGAGGCATTGCAGATGATAATTCTGTTAGATTTGAAGCATATGAAGCTCCTGAAAGTACAGATAGAACAGAGTCTGAGGAATTTGGTTTGGAGTTTTATGACGTAAGGGGAAATATGTTGGCTATATTGAGGCCGATGTGTAATAAGGTAAATTCGAAGAAGAAAAAAATGAGTTTATGATTATATAACATTAAAAGCAAATTATTTTATACATAATAATAATTGAGAAGAATATATCGAAGTTAGAATCTTATAAGGAAAGAAAATAATTTAAGGACATTTTGAAATAATGAAATGAAATTTTACTACATGTATCAAACCCCCGGGGGACACCTCGAAATGAGGATGCGATGCTTCTGGTATGGTGGTTGGATCTGGCCACCTTGGAGGGTACATAAAAAGGTGGAGGATCTGCTTCCTACCATCGATGACGCGACGTACTTACTTCGGGAAAGTTTGTACCGTGGCCGGTGATGGCCTTTAGGACCCAACCACATTTCTCGCCAATGTTGCTATTGTGGCGGTCCGGTCATTCAGTTCTCTTCATCCGTGTACCTTCAGGCGGGTCGAAGAGTCAGTGATAAGATTTACCACATGCATCAGCGTCATTTGACGAATAGAAGATATTGTATATACCTAAGTACCGGAGCATAAAATAATGTGTAATAATAATGTAATTTAGTCCTCATTGAGGTATCTAAAATAATATATATATATATATATATATATATATATATATATATATATATATATGTATATATATATATATATATATATATATATATATATATATATATATATATATATATATATATATTATCGATTTTTGGCTAAATCCGAACCAATTATAGCATTCGGTGGATAAAAAATCACCTCAGGAAACTACTAGAATAGAATCTTAGATTTAATGTGTCATTTGCCAAAAATTAACTGTTTCTCTGACGTTTACAGAAAATAATGGCAAAAATATTTTCGTTATCTTTTAATCAATACTTTGAATTTGAGAAAGACATCTTTCAAAGAAATATGCCAAAGTGGGCTTCAAACAAATTCGCAGACCGTAGAGACGAAAAATATATTGACAGCGAACCAAAGGGCGATGTCAGATTTTTTTTTCCATATAAAGATAAAAGAAAAAGAATATTTTTCACCACTCCTCCATTTTCTCCTTTAATTTTAATAAAGTTGGTGCTAAAAGGATGAAGTATGGCAGAGAAAGATACAAATGATGATATATTGCTGCTAAATAGTACAAGTATAGATTGAAAAAAGTTATCGAGATTAGAGTCTGAATGTTTTAGTTCTTTCTTTAAGTGATTGCAATAATAATGCTGATATCTTTGAATTCAATAATTTTTTATTTAGATGAGTTAACAATTTTTAAAGTTTGACTTATTTACTATCTCCTCAGTCATGAAATTCTTTTTGGAAAATGAAGATATTAATCTTTGTCGTTTCTAACTGCTTCAAATTAGAAAATCTGTCTAAAATTTCGTATCAGATTACACTCCCTACTAAATGTCACTAGACACTTTGGATATCACCTTTCTAATAAATATATCATTCACCAGTATAAATTAAATTAAAAATGTGTCTATTTATCGTACTTACTCAGTAGAATGAACAAAAGTATTCCATTCATGCATAAGCAAAGAGTGGTTTCTCTGTTCTAAAAACATAATTAGATAAATTGCGTATTATTCGAAGTCAAAATAGTGATATGAATTCAATGGCGTATGAAGATAAATTAAACATTTCATAAATAATGGATAAATTAAAAAGTCTACTTGAGGAAAACGAAAGCAATACATTTGCAAGAATATTCAAAAATTATAAGTACAAAATAGATTCAAACTTTTAGATAAAATAGCATAGGGCATCTGTTCATCATACTCAATTGGTGCTTCAATCTTTTCATAAACCGCTTCAGCACAAATTCCATAAAAATTAAAAATTCAGAAACTATTGCCACTTAATAGAAAGAAAATAGAATGTTTCATTATTACAATTCATGAATCAGTAAATTATATAAAATAAAATGCTAGTGCAATTACTGAAGATAAAATGGTGTCATCAATTTATGTTTTTGCAGTTTTGGATTAAAGGTTTTATTTTGAAATTAAATATTTTAAGCATTTGATAATAAACATTCTACATTGTCTATTTATATGCAAAAATTGAATAATAAATTTAAAAAAAGCGAATGAGAGGAGAATATGTTAGAAGAATATTAGATTTATTAAGTTTGAAAAAAATTTATAATTAGGTTGTGTTTTGAAATATTAGCTCACATAGACTTGAGCTAATATCTTATTAACTTGCTCAGAAAATGGGACATTATTTTCTTAAATTTTCATACCACACTAGATAGACGTTATGTGACAATATCTTATTGAAGCAGTCGTATTAAGCCTATTAGTTAAATAGTATCAGTAAAATAGTCTCGAAATCGATATTTTTGTCAACTGGCTTTAGTAAAATCAGATTAATATTTGATTTTATTGAAAAGAAATAAAAATGAAATTTCTTGAACTTCAGGTATACCTCAATATTCATTTAAATTAGGTTTTAAAATATAATACTGGAAAGCTCACAGTCTTTCATTTTATATTCGAGAGTGCATTATTTATTATTTATTATAAAATAAATTTGTAAACTGTTTAAATATTATATCTATCTATCTATCTATCTATCTATATATATATATATATATATATATATATATATATATATATATATATATATATATATATATATATATATATATATATATATATATATATAATATTTAAACAGTTCATAAATTTATTTTTTGTTCCGATTTCCAAGTTTTTAATATAATATCTTTTTCTTTTTTCAGATCCTAGAAATATCCATCATGAACAAACGACGTTCTCCACTACTATCATACAAGTGTGATATCCTATCTAAGGAGTTCCAAATTGTTTATCTTTATTCAAATAACTGAATTATTTTAAATTTTATATCTGACTACCAGCAGACAGAAAAATCGAAGATATATAATTCAGGAAATAAACTAACGTCTGGGATTTAAAAAAAATTGTTCCGAAAAAATTATTACGAATTCTCTTTCTAATCGATAAATCAAAACCAGAAGAATATATCTTTTGAAGATAAATATGTAAAATTTCATTTCCAAGTTGCTGATTTCTGGAAATTGATAATTTTTATGTATACATTACAGCTTACTATCAATAATGCGAGATCACTTTACAATATGGAAACATATTATGTTAACAAAAATTAAATTGTGTGCATTTTAATTCTATTAATTCTGCATAATTGGCTGTTCATTTCTGTTGCTTAATGGCTTTCAACGACTCCGTAATATATGACACTATGAATCCAGATGAAAATTGCACTCTCTTTGGCAGCAATCCCTGCAACAGCACAGACTGTGCTAACATCAATAATGGAGTCAATTGCTCGAATGTAAATTGGTCATCAGCAGACATTCCATCATTTTCTTATTTGAATCCCGATCCTTCAATTGAAGAATTTCAACTTCAAAGCAGATTCTGGATTCAGCGAATTTTGGTGCCAATCATCATGATCATTGGAGTGATTGGAAACACAATCACCATCTTTATTATGACCCAGAGACGCATGCGCAGTTCAACGAACTGGTACCTAGCAGCTTTGGCTATATTTGACATGAGCTATCTAGTATTTTCTTTCCTGCTATCGTTTCAACACTATCCAAATATACATGACGCACAATTCTATCTATATTGGAAAGTCTGGCCTTACATGTTGACTATCACTGATGCTTCCAGCAACACGTCGGTTTGGATAACTGTGACTTTCACAATTGAGCGCTACATTGCTGTTTGCCACCCGATGAAAGGCAAAGTTATCTGTACGGAATCGAGGGCTAAGAAAATGATTGTAATTGTTTTCCTAACGTGCTTCTTCTTAACCTTGCCAACATGTTTTGAATGGATCATTGTGGAAAAAATAAATCCAATCACAAATGCGACTAGGATAGTTGTTGAATATTCAGATCTAGGAAATAATCCAGTATACGTAACAGTCTACTACTGGGTCATATCTGTCATCATTGTTTTCATTCCTCTTCTTCTTCTGACCATTTTCAATGCTTTTCTCATCAAGTCGGTTCATTCGTCAAAGAGCAGACGGAAGACCATGACTAGGAGACGTGACACAGGTGACCAGTCTACCCAAGAGAGTAAAATCACAGTAATGCTTATTGCAGTCGTGATTTTGTTCCTAGTTTGTCAACTCCCAACAGCAGTGACGCTTCTCTACAAGGCATTCCATCATGTCGAAGACGGAAGCAACGAAGACTTTCTGCTTCGAGGACTGGGGAACATTTTCAATTTCCTTGTAGCTGTCAATGCAGCTGGAAATTTTGTATTATATTGCCTACTAAGTCAAAAGTACAGAAGAACCTTCCTTCTGATATTCTGTCCTTGTCTGAAAGGCAAAATTACAAGGTTACACTCCGTGTATCAGAACACGGTCTACACGACTGTCGACAACGAGAGTCCAGCAGCTTCGAGGAAATACAGTGTACGCACCCCAAAGACTTCGAAAGCAGCAAGAAATAGTTCGATTGCTGTACTAAACCAAGAAAATTTCATTAACCAGCAATCGCAGAAACCGACATCGTCGGTTCGACAGCAGCAGCTGAGTTTCTCGAAAAAGGTAGCTGTTTTTGCAGATGAAAATCCATCTCCTGAAGATGTTCATTATTGCAGATTGCTCAGAGGTTTCAGATGGCATTGGAAAAGACCAAAGATCGCCACTGGACCGAACAAGGAAGAAAGAACAGGTCAATTCATTCCTCTGAAGTCCCCAAGCAAATGCTCGAATGCGTTTTCGCCTAGTTCAACTTCGGAATGATCGTTTGGATTGACTTCAGATACGCCAAAAATAAACTACAAACTAAAGGTTTGACTTTATACTGAGGAACTATGAGAGCTGAAAAACACACTAAGGGATTGATAACTTTATTTTTTCTTTCACTTAGAGTAAGAACATCTTAGTTTTCAAACCAAATTCATAGCCAATTTTGAAACTTTTGTGATGTGAATTGTTTTATGGATCATTTATTTATTATTATTATATATTTATTAAACAATATGAAGTATCTGTGTACAGTTACATATTCAAAAATGCAGTTGCAATATTTTTCAATTGCTTTTGATGAACTCTTTCCACAAGACATGTAGATAGATCCTGAACTATCTACTTTTTCCCTTTGTTTCATAAGATTTAATCTTTTATTCATTTATTTTTAGAACGTTTATGAATATATAAATCATCAACACCAATATCTGTATCTGCATCTGGTACTTTATTTTATTGTTAACAGATTTGAATACGACATTAATCTAAAGTAATTATCTTTTATACACAGAGATGAAATTGTAAAAACTTATTCAATATTTTATTTTCATTATGTTTTTGAACTTTCTATCCTCGAAAAAATAAAGATTAAAATTAAAATAATTATTTGACTTTTAGCTTGGGTTTTTTATGCGAATAATGCAGTATAAAAATTTTAAATATGCATTTAATTTAAAATACTACGGATTATTTAGAAACTCTCATGTGATTAAAACATAGATTTTGGAAATGTTATCTTGCATATGTGCTTTATTACATTGTGTTGAATCAATGATAATTATAAAAGTTATAAAAATAAATTCAGTGTTAGATGTGATTTTAAATATCTTAATATTAATTGATGTTATGAACGTCTAATATGTGTATCTTTCTATATGTGCTGATACCGTTATCATTTCCTGAGAAATTTGTGCTGTTGACATGAAAATTTCCTGTAGTCCCAATACGCAAAAATAATTTATGTAATGCTGTTCTTCCCATAGAGCTTTAATTTATGTTTCATTCAATCTTGATGTGTACAGATTTAAATTCTGTATAAATCATTGTGAATACTAATTCTCTGAGTGTTTCTACAATACATAAATATATGTTTTATATTAATTTTAGTTCATATTCCATCATTATTAATGTTTCTTGTATTAAATATCGAAAATTGAACACCGTAATTAATATTGAATGTTAAAATGTGTTATTCCTCACGACTGTGAAATATGACATGATATTTAAGACTTGATATCGCCACTGGATTTGCTGTGCTTGTATAGTAATTTTCCTGTGCTTATAAACCAAGCGTTTTCTAAACTTTTAAGGAAAAGCGACTTATGACAAGCTTTCTATGATCTAGTTATCATCGTGAACTACTGAACATTCTAAATATTTATTTTGATCCGATTGCTGTATTCTCATTCTCACTGCAAAATAGTCTCACGTTGCTTGGTGGAATAAATGTTCTTATATTTTAATTAAATATCCTGTACAATTTAATATTCAGCATGATTGTTTGCAAAGTGTAGAAAATCTTCAAGAATATGTTCTTGCATTTTCAAACTGTTAGCACTTTCCTCTTAAACTTTATATCTGTTTCTGTAGATGAAAACATTCATGTTCTGCAAACCAATATTCTTTGCACTTACCTGTGTTTTAATCTCGTTAGAAAATCATTGTCATGCGATTTCATTTGTTACTCGTGTCCCTTGTATTGAAATTGCTGGTTTCCAGAATTATAGTTCCACTTCCAGCCAACAGAATAATGTTGATTAGATCTTTTCTCCTTTTTTTTTTCAATTGCTCACATATTTGGAAACAAAAGAAACATAAAAGATCAGTTTCCTCGATTGTGTGAAAACTTATATTTCAAATTGTAGATAAAGTGGCTTAGATGCTATTTTATTTCTTTATTAAACAGAAAAATTTAAATAAAAAAAGGAAAATTCAACAAAAAAAAATATTTAACGATGCACAATTGTACAGTGTTTGTAATTTGGCAATTATATTATATATTGTTGAGAACAATGCGTCAAATATCTGGGCATGATAAAAGAATTTTTATTATGGAGGGGAACTTATAAAAGAAATTGGTAAAAACAAATATTTTTCTCATCTAACAGTAAACTCATAATAAAAATTTCATTTTAATCATTTTTGAATACTAATTAAAGTATTTCCGAGCATTTAAGTACAAAATTGATATACACTTAGAAATATAGTAAAAAACCACAAATGTAAGAACACTGCGTTTTAGTGTGAAATATTTTCTCATAAGCGTAATTTGAGGGCGAAAAATATTAAAAGTATTCTACGAAGGACTTCATTAATGTTTCCGAGTTTGAAAGACAGAGCTATTATTATGTTTCATAAAGGAATGGAAATAATTGCTGTGCAAACTTTCTTTAAGTAGAAATTTTCTCTAATTTCCAAGAAAAAGTATTGTAATTCCTTAAATTTGTTAAAAGTTTATTGATTTATTGAACAAATCGTATTACTAGTAAGATTTAATTTTTTTAATTAATTAAATTTTATATTAACAAATGTTAACAATGTAAATTGTTTAAATTTGTTAAATTAAAGGTTAACAAATGAATTCCAAAAGGAATTGATTTTCAACGTATTTGATTAATGTAACATTATTCGTTTTCCTATATAGGTTTCAGATTGCTTTAAAGAACAAGCGTGGTGGTTGGTTTATTGTTGATAACTTTTTGTTACAACAAACTATCAATTTACTAAGAAATTTACTAACAACAATGTTCTCCTAACTGATAATCCTTTTTAAAAGAAGCAATATATTTTGATAAATAGTAAGAAAAGCTTCGACGCAGAAAAAAATCTGAGCGTAAATCTTTGTAATCAGTGTAAAAATCCGTGAATGCTGTAACCGTAATAATAAGAGCAATAAATATAAAAAAATGAAATTTTTGTCTTTCATATTTGCTTTCTAAAAGGATTTCTAATATTTCTAAAAGGAAATTTCATTCAATATTTACTAACATAGACTCTTTATTTTTTCATTATATATTGGAATGTCGCAAGAAGTTCACTTTTCCAATCTTGGGGGAGGGGAGTGTTAAAATACTAAAATATCCTATTTTTAAATAAATTTTCCAAATATGATAGCCATATTTAAATGTATATCATACACAAACTTGCTTGATTTCTGATACATAACTTTCCATGAAGCTCATTTCTAAATAAAGACCCGCACCGTTATTGTAATATCTTAGAAAATTGAAGATATTAGAAAGTAACGAAACAAATTATCAAATGGATAGCCTAGAAAGCATCGAAAAACAATTAATAATATGAAAACAAATTTGATGAATGAAAAAAAAAGAATAGAAGAAAATTCTTTAAAAATAAATACAGTACACTCCCAATTATCCTCGGAATTGGGTGGCGCGGCCGTCGCGAATAACAAAAATCGCGGATAATCCGAAAAAAGCTAAAAACGGGTATAGAAAAAGAGAAAACAGTCATTCCAACTTTGAAAAATCGTTTTATGTATCATGAAACGTATAATAAACAGCTGGAAATGTTTAACTAACGCTTAATATTTTAGTATATCACTCAAAACGAACGTAAAATGCATTTTGTTAATGAAAACGGAAAAGTGCTTTGTATTTACGAGAGGTGTCAAGGATACACAGAAAAATTAAAACACATGTACTATTTTAATATTGTAATGCATTATGTAATTACAAAAGCATAACTGTAAAACTAAACCTTTTTGAAAAAATCAGTCAAAAAAAAAACTGTGTGCGGCAGGCGCGGATAACTCGCCCGCGGATAATCGGGAGTCTACTGTACATTGTTTAAAGCAACATTATTAGCTAATTAGACATATAATATTCCTTCGAAAAGATTCATTGACATTGACACGACATCGGCAGTAATTGAGGCTAACTCTGAACAACTTCGCGAATGTCAAGTCTGCTTTCTATTTATTAAGATAAATGAAATAATATAAGAAAATCCATGTTCTTCTCCCATTTTTGTTCTGAAATGAATAAGACCCAAATTTCATGCACTAGATGTTCTTTCATACAATTGAATGAGAGGAATGATTCTGAAAGTTGAATAAATTCCTAAAATAGAAATTTTATTCTGAAGTATTTATATTACAAAGGGTAATTATTTCAGCTTACTTCACTATCCCTTCATTCTAGTATTTTATTTTTTACATGCTTGAAACCTTTTCGATTAAATATACGTTGATTATGCTGTTGAAATGTGATTAACCCTAAAATGTTCCTGTGCACTTATTACTGAATCGTTTATATGAAAACGATAAATAAAACAGATGTAACTTTTTGATGTTCTTTGCACATTATATATTGCAGTGTAATTCTATTTGTTGTGTAATAAAATTGTATATAGATGTTGTAATTCTGTTTCTTTTCTTTCGTATTTCATTCAAGAACAATTTCGACTTACCATAAATAGTAATCCTAAATTATTCACTGTCTTGTCCTGAAACGATTCGAATGATCATGCATGATACATTTCTGAGCAAAGTAAAACATGCTATTTCAGCAGTATATATCATTTCAGAAACACTTTTTTAGATGAAAAGTGCAAATTTTGATCAGAATATGCAAAGAAATTTTACTGACTGGAAATATTAAATGAATCATGAGGCGAATTTATAAAAAAATATGCATTATCTCATTATATTACCATGATTTAATATCCGATTATCTCAATTTTAGAAAATTTGTCATTTTAATCGCATAGTAGAACTGTATTGGTTTTTAGCTCCATTATAATTATTGTTATACCCTAATTAGTTAGATGATGACAATAACTTAGTTTATTGTTATAATCTAACTCTGAAACACACATAATCTCCAAAAGGACTATAGAAGAACTAGGTAAGAATAGTAACTCTAGGTGTAGAGATATATAAAGGTTTATTATTATTATCTGGCCTCATTTATTGCTAAAGTATTTTCATACCGAATGTCCAATGAATGCTTTAAAACGAAAGATTTAGCTGACTTTCCTTTGTGTTGAATGAATAAATGACATTCACAGAATGTCGACAGTAACGACAATAAAATGTCGATAATGACAATAACTTACACTTTGATTTTCATATTTGAATTAAATTTAGCCTTTAAGACACTAATCCTTTAGAATAAACAAAGAACCTTTTAAGTGCATATTATTTGAAATGAATTATAATTTTTAAAAATCATCTGTGAAATATTGTTTTCAATTTTTTTTTCTTTGAAAACAATTGCTGTTTAATGCAAAATAAATCAAAATTAATAAGCCTTAAGCATTACATAAAAATAAGGAATAACTAATATTAACATAAAGAAACTGATCGGAAGCAAGAAAGCTGTTTTAAAGAAACAATTATAAAATTTCAGAAAAGGATTGCCATTTAAAAAGCAAATTTTAATATTCAAACGAAAAAAAAATTCATAATAGAAGTTGAATGTTCATAACAGAGGCAAAAAGGTGGGAATGCTTTCCCAGGTATTTTCACACATATCCCTTAATAAAAATGTTAATTCCCTCTTCTGAGTATTAAAATTATGCTCGAATAAGGACATGAACAAAAAAAAAATACTCATACTTTTATTTTTAGAATACCACACATTAACGTTTTGTGTTCCGCAATGCAATGAAGAAAACCGAGTGCACATTCTGAGCGTCTTTTTTTAAATAATTAAAACCGAAATTTGACATAGATCTACTATTCTACTCGTGAGATTAAATACCAATTTCCATCTATCCCAATGTTTTCATTTCCTTGTTATCATGTTTGCTTGCATACGAAATTACAGACAGATAGTCGGCCAATGTCTCAAAGGATTTGGTTTAAAATTTTATATACGAATCAACAATTTAAATTAAATTTAGTCTTTCTGAATTTTTAAGATTTGTATTATCGTATCCACTTGTTTTCGGAAAGATAGGTAGCCATGCTTTCTGTGCATGACTTATATTTAAAATCTGACAGAAATCTAAAAATTTCGTGACAAATCTCGTATCAAAATTCATTTGTCTTGCTGTAAGTTTTTATGAATTATTGTGTTTCAGACAGAAATACTTCCAAAGAATGTGCTTTCAATCATCGCAATCTTAGGATCAAATTTAATCTTGTTTAATTAGTATAAAGTCATTTAATTAGTTTAATTTAGTATAAAGTCAGAATTATTCTTTCTTAGTTAAGAAAATTACTGTTTTCTCCCTCAAGTAAAATTAGAAATTTCTGACAGCATTCTTTTCGGGATGCCGAGTCCATCAATCGAGTTTTTTTACGATTATATTTTTCTAAGAAGAGGCATGCAGAAAAATGCTTAATTATACCACTACCTAATTCCTCAAATAATGTCAATTCACCCTATTGCTAAATGTAAACATATTCTCCATATTTCCTCCCACATTTTTTATGACAAAATAAAAGCCTCTTGACTCATGCGCAAAGACGTGGAGGGGTACTGAATTCGATAACGAACAGTAGGTTTTGTATAAAAAGGATGAGAGGAAGGTATGTATTTTTGTGTGTGCTATTGTTGTTACTTATGGCACTTTACAAGCCCGCTGACAGATCTGTCAACGATTTAAGATGAGTGAGCGTCTCTTGTTTTTTCAGTAGCGCCAACTAGGGCCAAGAGTACGACTTAGCTACTTCATGCGTCACAGTTTCTTACATAACTCCTTTTTACAGGAGGGCAGATTCACACACCTCGCAGATAGAACACAGAAGAAGAAAATCATGCTCGAACCGGGACTCCCAGATCACGGCAAGAATACGCGCTACCCCTATGCCAGGACGCCGGCTTTCATCCGTGTACAAATCAATAAGATGTTGCTTATCACATCTGCAAAATCAAATTCCAGAAAATGATCATAGAAGGCAATTAGTAATCAAAGAAGACAATAATCAAGATAAAAAGGGAAACAATCTTCCAATAATACTGCGGACAATAAAATCACTTTTTAACCATTATATCTTTCTGATGTATCATCTTATCTTCTTCATATTGCAATTTTTCTTTCTCCATGCAATAATTTTAATTTCCTTCCATTCGTTCAAGGTCCAGATGTTAAGAGCAAAGAATGCATATTTTGATTTCTGCCCACGTCCAAACTCAATAATGGGATAGGCAAAAAAAAAAAAAAAATGAAAACAGTTCACCAGAAGATTTATTTGCGGATAATCAGAAATCATGCAGTCCCCTAGGAAGAAAATTGCCTATTTGCACAAATTGTGCAACTACCACGAGAGACCTCGCAATGAATATTTATTACAGCATCATTGCCGAGAGACATGAATGACGTGTGAATATGATTTCCACAAAATAGCAGATAATATTTACAGATATCCAATTTCAAAGTCGCGATGAATATTTATTACAGTATCATTGCCGAAAGAATCATGAATGACGTGCAAATATGATTCCTACATAATGACGGATAATATTTAGATATATCCAATTTCAAAGCCAAAGTTTCATCTTCTTTTAATGTGTTGATTTCAAAAATAGAATGGGGCTTAGCTTATATATACCTTCTAAGAAAAATTTTAAAATGTATTTTCTGTCTCATTTAGAAGGAGACAATTTGAAAATACATAAATATTTGGCCATAATAATTATTGCACAGGCTGTGCATAACGTAATAAAAGACTAGCCCCAATTAACCAAATTTGAATTAGAAAATATTCCTCGGATTATTAATAAGTAATTTTGGTTTTATCCAAAATCAGCCTTTAACATAGTATGGACGACATCATTAACACATTAAAATGACAGATGAAAGGAAATCATGGAGAACATTACAGTTGTCACACAAAACTAAAACCTGTAGCATTTCTTATTGAAACCGAGTTAAGAAATGCTTGATTCCAAAAACATCAAATTTTTTTCACCTGCAGAATTCATAATTAAATACAAATAATATTAAAGGCGAATTAGCTGGCTATCAAATCCATACAGTAAAATAATAATTGTATAATTAACAAAGTTCGGTTTAATCTCACCGTTATTCTTTAATTTGGTAAGAAAGTTTCGATAGGACAGTACATTTAAGTATTTCAATGGTAAAAACTTCAGAGATTATTATTAAGAATTCAATATTTTTAAATGCTTATTTAGTGAAGAAATGTTTTAAACGCTTTTACAGTATAGAATGCACATATATATCATAAAAAGATCAAATTTAATAATTTTATTTTGTACTTAAATACTTTTTAGAGAAACAAACTAAAAATAATGTATAAAATTCTTATCAAAATTTACTATAAGAACTAATAATCAGCGTTATTCCATTTTTCATAATTAGTTGTCTAAATAATATTAAAGTAATTATCTATGAAAATACATAATTTTCACTTACAATTTTAATAATGTAATAAGATATTTAAGCAAACATTTTTCTAGTTAATTTTAGGATATGAAAATCTTACGAAAATAATAGAACACCTTCTTCTTTCTTCTTGCGTACAGCCGACCACCCCACCACCACTGAACGTAGCAGTATCGACAGGATTTGTTGTGGCCGACTGCTATCTTGAGCAGTGTCCATCCTTGCATTGACCGATTTGTCAAACTGACATTCTCCTCGAGGTAATTGGCCACAAAGTGGTCAATTACTGTCCTTCTTCCTTATCTACAAACTCTCAAATAGTTAGTAAAAATCTGACAATTTTTGACATCATGTCCTTCAGAGTTTTAAGATTACCTGGGACCATCAGTACTGTACTTAAGTCATTATTTATAATTTTCAGATTTTTTTCTTAACTCTGAGATTTCAATACATTCCTTTAAATAGTGGTAAACAGTACCGATTCCTCCACAAATGCATTTATTGTCCTGCATTCTTCCAAATCTTTGGAAATATGCCGGAAATCTCCCATGCCCTGATATAATTTGAATTATAGTGGATGGTATCTTCTTATTTTTATTTCTGGATTAGGAATAAAATCGAAAGTTACTCTTCCGTTTTTGGACATATACCATCTGTCAAACCATTGCAGCTTTATTTCTTCTCTTAATTCCCATTTTAAGACACCATTTGATTTGGGGACAACCATACCAACACCCTCTTTCTGTGCCGCCAACTTTGCATATTGATCCGCCTTTTCATTACCATATATCCCAATATGGACCTTAACTCAATTCAACTCTATCCACTTGTTAGTTTTTACACTTTTTATCTTTTCTTGTATCGTCCATATTTCCTTATTACAATTGTGAGATGATTGTATGGCTTGTAGGACTGAGAGAGAATCTGAAAAAATTGAGCACTTCTGTCCGTCCTCCACCCTTTCACAATATTCAATGGCTATCTTTAAAGCATGCACTTCTGCCTGGAAACTTGTGGCATGGTTCGATAATTTCACAAGACTTTTATCGATCTCTTTCCCATAGTAGTATACTACTATTGTAGCTCCTACTTTATTTTCATCTTTTGAACCATTTGTAAAAATTTCTATTCCATCCATATCTGGGATTTTAATTTGAAAACCATGAATAAACCATTCTGCAGAATGTTGTTCGAATTTTTTAAAATACATCTCATAATCTTTTTTTCAGAAGCATTTGTTTCCTATTTTAACTTTATTACTAGAAGTTCTTATTTGAAAATTAGTGAAAATTTCCGTTGCTCTGAGGTCCATTGGCAAAATTCCCGTTATCACTTGAAGGGCTTCTGTGGAAATGGTTCTATATGCCCCAGACATAATGATGAGAGAGCGCCGTTGGATTGAATTTACCGTTTATCTGATTTTCTTTAGATTTAGCCTATGCCCCCATGCTCCATGCCCGAAAAGAACAAATGGCTCAATGGCCCCAGTGTAGATTCTTCTTAGATGGTATTTCCTTTTTCCATAAAATTTAACCGCAACTGTCACTAGTTTATATGTTAATACATCCACTTTTTTCCTGACCTTATTAAAATGTGACGTAAATGTTAATTCACTGTCCCATGTAACTCCCAAGTATTTAATTTGATTTGACACATTTATATTGTTATTACCCATTTTTATGTTAGGCGAATCAGTTAATTTTAAACGTTCTCCAAATGTAATAGGCATTTGAATTGTTTTCCTTTCATTAAACTCAAGTTTATGAATTTTGCCCCATTTTACTAGCCTATGAATTATTTGTTTTCCTTTAATTCCCAGTTCATCTTTTGTTCTTCCCGAGATTATTAGTAGCACATCATCGGCATACGCCTGCATAAAGCAGTTCACTGGAAGATTGATTTTAAATACAGAATTCATAACCAAGTTCCAGAATAACGGTCCACTGCACGAGCCCTGTGGCACTCCTCTATCCATTATAAATTCCCAATTATTCTCTCCATCTTGGTAAATACATTTCCTTTCATTTAAGTAATCTTTAATCAATTCAAAAAGATTTCTCGGGCAATTCATTTTTATAAGGGCATATAAAATGCTTTTCCTCCATACAGAATCAAATGCTCCAGCTACATCCAAAGATATAACTGTTGTTTTTAGTTTTTGATTCATCGCACCTTTTATTTTACTCCATAGTGCATTTTGGGCTGTTTCACAAGAGTGGTTATATCTCAAACCAGGTTGATCATGATGCAGTCTATTTTGTGCCGTTAATAAGTGCTGTACTCTTTGAGTTATCAGTTTATCCAAGATTTTACTTGCTGTTGTTAGCAAACAAATTGGTCTATAGGATTTAGGATCGTCTAAATCTATATTAGTTTTAGGAATTAAAATTAGTTTTGCTACCTTCCACTGATTAGGGAACGAACCTAATTCTAGGCACTTGTTGTATAACTCTAAAAGTATGAATGGATTCTTTCTGTTAATTTCAGCAAGCATCTCCATTGGGATGTTGTCTAATCCAGGTGTTTTCTTTTTGGCCATTTTATTAATCGTTGTTCTTATTTCATTTATTGTGAATATTTTATCTTTTTCTTTTGTTTTATATAACTCAATACTTTTCCTCATTTTCTTCTGCTTTTTACTTTCTTGTTGGGATTGTTGCTCTTTGAAAAGGCATCTCACAATAGTTTCAATAGTTTCTTTTGTATTTTTGATTTTTGTACCATCCTGTTTTTTGACACCGTGCAAAACTGTTTTCCTTTTCATTTTATCTGCCGCTAATTTATAAGGTAGCTCAAAAGGGTTCATTATCGTTATTTCGCTACATAACTTTTTAAAGCATTCAATACTTTTCTTTCTTAACATCCCTCTGTATATTGATTCATTCATTTTTATAAATTTGTCTTCTCTTCATTCTCTCTTCAGTGTTTTTACATCGTTGGTATCTATGCCGCAAGGCTCTTGTCAGTTTTCTTTGTTTCTCCAGTTCAGTGTCCCACCAGGGGACCCTGAGATGATTTGTCTCTTTACTGTTCGATCTTTGGATAATTCCTTGAATGAATTCTGTAAATTCTACTACCCATACTTCTAAATCTTTTTTAGTTTTTATCCTTTGCATTGTTTCCCTTATATCAGCATATTTTTCAGCCACTTGAAAACTAATTTTTCGAATTTTCCACTTGCTTAATTTAAATCTTTCTGCTGAAACAGCTTTGCCACCCATATTAATTTCAAAATCCAAAAAGCCATCGTCACTCAGAGAACTTTGGATTACCTTCCAGCCCATTACTTTGTCATGCAGGTCTTTAGTTGATAAGGTGACATCAATCCAGCTTCTCATTCCAAATAACAAGGTTCTTCTTAAAAATGAATTCTATAAACGAGCCGGCTGCATCTTGTTGTCTATGATCGGGAATTTCATTTCCCCACAGACGACTATGAAGATTGAAATCTCCTCCAATAAGTATGGAGGATGTCCCAACTGTTCAAACAGATTTCCAAGTTCTCTGCAGATTTCTTCTTTATTGTGAGTCGGTGGGAAGTATGCCGATACCATAGTAATTTCACTATTTCCCACTGATAAATTGGCTGCTACTATGTTTTAGCTAGTAAATCTTGTCAAAACAGAAATATCTTGGTTTCTTACTGCTATAATCGCCTTTCCGTAAGGGTGAGAAATTATTCTCCATCCTAGGGAAGTCCTATTATTTTTCCTTTCATTGTATATGGTTCTTGTAACAAGTAAACATCTGGAATATTGTCCCCAAACAAATTTGGGAGTTCCTTTGTCGCATATTTACCCCGACCTATATTATGTTGAATAACACGCCAAGAATTATCATTGATAGGCTTATTATTCATAATTCGTCTGTTTAATCAACTGATCTCTCTCCCTGATAAATACAGGGCAATGCTCCGATGTTGCAATATGATCCGTTCGAATCATAAATTTTGTTCTTTTGCGATATTCTTTACAGTTTCTGCATTCTGGATTTTGCTTTGTGCAATTTTTATAGTTATGCATTTCCAAACACTTGGAGCAGCTATCTTCTTTTTGCATACATTTAGATCGAACATGCCCAAATTTGAGACATTTGAAACATCTAAGGGGTTCCACAAATTCTCTAAATCTATACGATCCGAAACCACACTGTAATCTTGCTTTATCTTTAATTATTTGGAACGCTTTCGGGTCCAAACTTATAACCCAGTGAGACGAACTGCCTCTTCCTTTTTTCCTAAATAGAACCCACATATTCCCTACTATGTCATTGCTTAGCTTGATTTGATTGAGAAAATCCAATTCCTCCTCCTCCCTGGGTCTCTCACTCTTTTCCACATCATATATAATGATTTGAGGCATTCTAATCTGTGAAGTAGTAGCCTTGCATACATTTTGCAAATTTGTATGACTGTTTATAGCATCTTTTAATTTTGTTACCATTTCCGGTGTTTCAACTTGAATTAGAACTCCATTTCCCATTGATGGCTTCAAACCCATAATTTTAATTGCCATCCCCTTTGGTCTGATATTCGCTTCTAATGTCTTTCTCATTTTAACCGATGAATCAATTGCCTCTGTAATTGGTCCAACCACCAGTGTAGGCAGATTTGCTTTAGTCTTAACAATGGTGTTATTTTATTAATGTTTTCATTCGCGTTAATTATTTTTTGTTGAATTTGATTCCTTTCTTCCACCAACAGCTTTTTAGATGCTTGGATCCTTCTAATAAACGTTAAACCTGGTTTTAATGGAATTTTTTTTCCACTATGCCATCACTGTTAAGAGTTTTCACCACATTTGCGAATGTTGGTTCATGATTATCATCTGTGGAATTCATTTTGATTGCTGAAGAATTTGACAAAACATTCAAAAATAAGTCTCTCAATTCTTCAGCCGCGTTACCTTCAATCCTATATTTACTGATAATATTTTCAAATGTTTCCAATATTCCCAATGGTCCAAAGGGTTGCTTATTTTCCTATGGAATTTGGTTTTCACTTGCATCCACATTCTTTGCCTTTTTAGCCTTTTCAATACCATCATTTCTTTTTTTCTCTTTGCCTTTACGAGGAATGCACAGTCTTTTATCTTTAGGGAGATTTTCCCCTGTTTTCATATTTACATTTTTCTTTTTCCGTTTTGTGGCCATTTATATTTTGCTGTCCGTCTGCATTGACGGTTCAATTATCTCATTTGAATCAGAATCCGATGATTTTTTAAAGTCTTTATATGTCAATCCTTTAAATCCTTTAATTGGAGTTGGTGTATCTGGGATTATCATTCCCGCTCCTTTTGGCGAGTAAAATAAATTCTCATTATCAGTTAGAATATCGCTATCATCAGCAAATTGTTCCCTATCCGTCTTGTTTATGTCTGATTCCATTTTTTTTCACAAAGTCTAAATTTCTAGTGCAACAGAGAGTAAAGCTTAAGCAAGCTTTTAACGAAATATTTGGAAAACTTTCCCAATTTTAAATTTGAATTATTAGAAAAGAATGTAAAAAAACTGTCTAAATAAACTCTCAATAAATTGTTTTTGCACTAAAAACTATCTAAAATGTATCAAGAATTTCTTCTAATTAGATGCACTAAAGAGAACTGATATTTTCCAAACAATTTGTTGTCAACCAATATTCATCACATTTATGGACACTTCCCATAAATTGGAATTTAAAATTGGTAAAAAAATCACAAAATAAGAGTCTGAACAATAAAGAAATCTTTAGATACAGTCCCGCAAATAGTTCATGCACTGAACGCAGATATCGATTGCAGTTTTTAAAATGGTTAGCAAACAACAAAATGGCTACCCAAACAAGTGGGTGTTTCTGCCACAACTACACTTCAGAAAGTCAAAAACTTCTAAGATGCTAAAGAATTTTGAAATAAAATTCAAAAAACCTGTTACTCCAGGGTTTCAGCTACACTTGATCATCACATTCAACAGAAATTATCCATCAATTTTCATTTTATAGCCATATTTTGAAGAGCACAAGAAAATATCAACCACGCCGATCACTGCGGATCTGGAGAAATAATAGAACACCAAATGGTAACAAGATTTACAAATACATGCAGACGAATTCTTAATTTTCCAAAAAAAAAAAAAAAATGAGTAAGGGAATTCACATTTACGTAGATTTAGAAAATTTCAATATTTACATATATGGTTACATATATATATAATCCGAATATATTACAGCTAAATGAGATTCCCACTTTATATTCCACTTGTATTTTATATTTCGTTTTGACCAGCAGGAGATCCAAACAGATGACTTCTATCTTAGAGGCTATCTACAGTCTTTGCGTTTTTACCTGAACAAAATCCGTTACTGAGGATTTTTATCTTAGATGGTACATACATTCTTTGGATCGGTTTCACCTAAATAAAATTTCCAATTGGTGATTTCTACCTTATATGCTGCTATCTACATGCTTAGGATCGCTTTGACCAGCAGAAAATCACACACTGATGATTGGCTTCTATCTTAGATGCCACCCTATTATTTGGACCTGAATTCCCTATTGATGTTTTATACCTTAGATACTTCTTACATTGGCGTTTTTATTAGTAAAAGATAATACACTGATAATTTTTAATTCTTCCTATTTACTTTATGTAAGACTTTTTTTAGCAATAAAGACATATTTCTTTTTTTTAATCTTGGAGTAATTGTTTAATTTTATTCGATATATCTGACTAAGTAGCTTTCAATCAACCATCACCAATGTGAAAACATGGTCACTATGTGTTTATCTACATATTTTAAGTAACGCACTAACATTGACTAATCAAGTTTATTTCGTAAGGCTTTAGGTGACCATATAAATAAATAAAGATAATTAATATTATTTGAATTTTTGACTTTACTTGAATTTCGTTTTGTTACACAATTATCTAATGTTTGGAATTATGTGCAAGTTGTGCACTTGGGTTTAAGGAAACGAAACAAAAATAATAGCATTGAAATCTATTGCCTCAAATTTCATCGAAAGAACAGTTTTATTTTGCAATACAAATTTTGCATTATTTAAAAAATTTAACAAAATTTTGCAATCTAATCATCAAGAATTTCTAACAATAATTCGTTAAGTTATTTGCCATAAATAAATGATGAATAAACCATACGAATTATTCTGAAAAAATTATATTGAACTTCATACCTCAACATTTCTATAAAAATGTACTCATTCATTCTCTAAGATATAGCAGTTGAATGTTTTGATTCAGAATTCAAAATAAGAGTTTTAAAATCGTATAAAAAAATCTGAATTTTTCATTTCGTACATTCCCGCTGCAAAGCCAAATTATGATCATATTCGAGTGCGGCAAGCTTACATTCATTTTCGAATTTTACTTTTTTATTTTAATTTTTTTCTCTTTGATTTATTTTTTCGTCAACAGTATCAATAGATTTAAATATTCATCGTTTTCATTCTTTTAGTTTCTATTTATAGATTGTTGTATTTTTTTTTCTTCTTTTACTTTCAGGCTTATATGCATTTTTGAAAGTTTCATAAAATCGTTTTCGCTCTTTAGTTGAAAATATTTATATGATTTATGATCGTTTTATCGACATGAAAAAAATACAATTTAAGAAAATAATTTGGTTTATTTTAAATGGCAAAATAAAGATAAAACAAAAAGAAACGCTCGAAATTTCGCTTCAATTACAAAGGTAAAAAATCCTATAACTAAAATACATGCAATCCTATAATAAAATACATGTGTTGTTTATTTTTACATATTGTTTCAAATATATGTCTCTATTCTTTTATTCATTTAATTGAAATTTTGGAGTTGTGATTTTAATCATTTTTAAAATAAGAAAGTAAGCATAGAATTTATATTATTTTTTTAGTGTGTCAATATTAATATATGGTTAATTTTTCGATCATACGTGGCATATATATATATATATATATATATATATATATATATATATATATATATATATATATATATATATATATATTTGTTTAATCGAGAAAAAAATTATTGTTTCGCAAATACAAGTCATTATCCAATACGCTTTACTCTTTCAAATAAACCTCCTAAGGGAGATGTCATTGACACAACGTAGATTATCTGCGCGAGAAATCAAACTATCGTTTATCATTGTTGATGAATCCTTAGAGATAGCAATTGTGAGGGTGGAACACAAGTAGATTAATGAGATCAGTTTGAAACTACATGCAATGAAGCAATCGACCAGAGTTTGCGAAGTAAAGTGATAAATGTTCATCTGTTATTTGAGTTATATAGTAATTTCTCATGTAGATTCTATAGCATTGCCATTGCATGGCTAAACATTTTAAAGTATTATTATTAATTAGTTATATTTTAGTATATAACTAAGTAATTTTCTTTGATTATCAATCGAAAAAAATTATGATTTATTTTTGGAGTAATTTATATTGTTTAATATAAAACAAACTAAAATTTTGATGTTCTAAAATAACTATTTGGAGCTTATAACTTCTTTTGTACCTTAATATTATCCCATACATTATAGATTTCTTTAGAAAGAGATGTCTTTTCAGCAAAATAGTGTTATAACAAATATAAAACATGATTATAATATTATTAAGTTTATTTCATAAGACTTTAGACATCCTTATAATTAAATAAAGAAAGTCAATACTTTTGTAATTACATTATTGAAAATTGCAGCACACAAATAAAATTACAATACAATACATGTAATAAAAATTACAATTTTACAATTACAATTATGTTTATTTATAATACTTCCATAAGACTTTAGGTATCCTAATAATTAAATAAAAAATACCAATATATATATTTTTTTAATTTTGATATTTTACTTGGATTTCGTTTTGCTGCGCAAATATCTAACCTATAAAATTATGTGCATGCGTTGGGCTTTTTTTAAGTAAGAAAACCAAACAAACATTTTACAAAAACCAAACGAAATATTAAAAAACCGTCTGAACGAATGTTTAATAAGCTTTACAATTTTTCTATTGCCTGTATAAGGTATCCGGAAAATAAGAAATTCGGAATAGGAGTAACTTCCCATATAGCTTCTGTAGTATCAACATTGTATGGCAAAATAATTTAAAGTATTATCATTAATTACTTATATTTTAGGTTATTACTAAGTAATTTTCTTTGATCTTTCAACAGGAACAATCTGTAATTTATTTATGGAGTAATTTATATTGATTAATATAAAACAAGTTGTAATTTTGACATTCTAAAATAATTATGTGGAGATTATATTTTCTTTTGTGCCTTAATATTCTCACACATTTTCCGTGATAGATTTCTTCAGAAAGATATGGCTTTTGAGTAAAACAGTATTAGATATATAAATGATTATATATAATACAGAGTTAGCAAGAACTAAGTTACCCTCTTCAAAGGGTACTAAAATGCGTTCTATTGATCCAAATGAGATAAAATTTTAACTACAGATTATTAAGATGACGCGCTTTACATTTATTAAAAAAAGTTAGCACAAAAATTCACCGTTAGGTGGCGTTGTAATACACATAAAACTAATTAATATGGTTTATGTTAAATAAAGTGAAATCCCTCAGTATATCATAGTACCGTTGTCCTGTGACGGAACAGCTTTGGATTCCATTTGAAGTTATCTCTTCAAAGAAATACGGTACAATAATAAAGGTAGCTGTAAACCACACCATGCTGTCACTTTTTCAGGAAGCAAGGGTTGTACCTGGATAACGTGAGGGTTTTCCTCTGCCCTAATTCGACAGTTGTGGGTGTTAAATTGCCTATTGTGGCAAAAGTGGGCCCCATCACTCCACAGAATGTCCCATGGTCAAGTTGTGTCAACCACCATTCAAACAAGGAACTGAAGTGCAAAAGTTTTACTGACCTATAAGTACCCGCCCTGCAACAGATGCACAAACTTGATTTTGTATGGATAAAAATGCAATATCTGCCGTACGATTTTTTGTACAGTTGAATGCGGCATATCCAGAATATGGGAAACAATTGGCAAAGTCTCACTATTATGCGGCGACTGATTGATGGCTTCAACGAGCGCAGTCACAACATTTTCGACTCTGGAAGACGGAATTGTTTTTCTTCCTCTACCTGGATCAATGCCAAGTTGTCCAGTTTTTTGAAAATTTCTTTTTTATCTTGCGTAGGAGGCACCTGGAGACATTGGATCTCTTCAGGTGAATTGGATGGTGAATTTTTGTTCAATTTTTAACTAATAAATGTAAAGTGCACCATCTAAATAATCTGTAGTTCAAATTTTATCTTATTTCTACCAATAGAACGCATTTTAGAACCCTCTGAAGTGGGTAACTTACTTCTTGCTAACTCTGTACTACAGATGAAAGACAGGGAATATTAAAAAGTGAGCTAGCGAATGTTTAATAAGGCTTACAATTTTTTAGTTCCATGTATAAAGTATCCATGTAAAGCATATTATAAATAAGATATCAAGATACCGTTGACAATAATTTGTCCCATTCTGGTAGGAAAATTATTCTGGAAAACTTCCTTCTTTTAGGACTACTTAATGTCGATACCACAGGCAAGACTTTCTTGAACTTCAAAGAATTAATCAACGAATAACTTTTGAGGTTAATTTTAATTTTATTTTATTGGAATTCAGTTTAAAAGTAACTCAGAGACAATTACTCGATTTGCACAAAGGCAGCAGACAAAGGTATGTTGCAATCTTATTAGTCTAATAAGATCTAACACCAACTTTTAGAAACTATGATGTTGTGGATTTAAATTATGTCTGGATGGCAATACAAACTTTTCAGTATTATCCTTCTCTCCAAATTTCCATCTCGTCACTGAATGTATGTCTGATTCCGGATGGCAAAATGAACATGCATAAATTTTCCTCATCCTTCAGAGTGAATATTCGTTATATCCGAGAATTGCATCATGGAACTCACTGATGCGGAAGCTGATGTCTCACCAGAAATCCATCATGGCTTTCATGATTTCAGGAAGTAATATTTTCGAGATATTTAATATCGTCAATACCGACAAGACAATGGCTAAATTCAAAATATGAATCGCTGCTTAGCAACATGAAAAAGGTATAACTGTAAATATCTAACGATATTTTTTCAACTGAAATATCTGGAATATGGGAGAAATAAGCAACCTGGAACCATCTAAAATTAGAGAGTACAAATAATACTAATAATTTAGAGCTAAAAAAAACATTCCTATTCCACTTTTGTTCCCATTGATGAATAATTGGATTCTGAAACTCAGAAGAAAAGTTCAATAAAGTTTCAATTTCCAACCGCTATCCTATCCAATATCGTAATTTCCAGCTCGAACATTCCGGGAATTATTCATGTCCTCATTTAGCACAGAGTGGATATTCGTTGTATCCGAGAATGAAACATGAACACTCGTTGTATCCAGGAATAAAACATGGAACTCACTGAATCTGACTTTCATGATGAATTAGGTAATATTCTGAAATATTTAACATCCTCAATATCGGCAAGACAATGACAAAATGCAAAATCTGAACTGATGTCTAGCAGCGTGACAAAGCGAATGTCTGTAATTCTCTAATGGTATTTTTTTTTAATTCATTGGTCCAGAATATGCGAAAAATAAGTTGCCTATAACTATCTGAAAGGCAGAGAACATAGATAAAATAAGTATTTTAATGTTCCCAAAAGCATTCTTATTCTACTTAAATTTCCATTGAGGAATAATTGAATTCTAAAACCCAAAGGGAAAACTCAATAACGTTTTCCACTTCGAATCTATCTCTATCCTATCCAATATTGTAATTTCCATCTAGGACATACCGAGAATAAATCAGGTCCAATAAATTAATTCATTTTTAGTCAATTCATAATAATTTTGGAAATTTTGAAAACACCATGATTGTTTTACCTGAGTGATAATAATGCTGTTATATATGAAATTTCAAAGTTTTACATTATTTTATACCCTATCCGTCTATATGTCTTTCCCCTCCAATGCAGTTTCATTTTCGTATATTTTGCTGTTTCTAGTCATATATGAATTGGGAATCAATCAAGAAGATGAATAAAAATATTTTTTAAATACAAAATCATCCTACAAATCTAAATTATACTATTAAGGAAGTTTTTGTCATAATTTTGGATTTTTTACCAATAGTGGACATAAATTAATGCGACCATTTCCTATGCTACTTTATCTAATAAATTTTTAGAATATATATTGTTGATGAACTTAATCATTTTTTACACAAACAAAGAATGTATATGCATTAGTATAACATCGAACCTTGGTTGTGCTTTGATATTCTGGCGATTCTTGATTCTTCGATATTCTACAGTTCTATATAAAATTCTGCAGTTTTGCAAGGCTTTGTTTTCCTAAATTTTCAATTCACTGAGATTAATTCGTGATGGCATTATTTCAATACGAGTTTTACTCTAAATCAAATTATTTCAACTTAAATCTTATTTTGGTTATTGTATTTTGCATCTGTTCTTAAAGGAATTACTTATTTATTCTAGAATTTTGATAATAAAATAATTTAAAATTTATCAATCATTACAAATACCATTGACATGCAGATTAAACAATTTTTTGTTTATTCTTATGCATTTATCCATCATGAATCAGATTATCATGTCAGGTAAAATATGATATTTTTGCCAATGTATTACCTCACTCGAGGGACTAACTTGTTTGACCACATAAATTATTAGCACATTTATTTTTATGCTGCATATTTGAATTAAATTGAATCAATACACATGTTCTTCTATTCATGCGTTATTTTAATTGATTGTATTATATTGATTTATACTTGTATTTACCTGAGATACGTGCCTAAGGTTTTACCCTGAGAGAAAAAAATCATGTTAGAATAATTGGTAGACATGAAGAAAAAACAGTTATGGCAAATCATTTCTAAAAGACAAATATGGTAGAATAATTTTCAGTTATAGATTTGAAACAATCCATAATCATCGTCACATGAGAGAACAATAATAATTATTCTCTACTGTAATAAATTTACAATAACATTTTGTAGAAATTAAGCAATTCATAGGCGAAGAAATTTTTTTTGCAGTTGTAACATGGTTTCAATACATAGAATAATAATAATAAAATAAGTTTAACAGAACTTTATTCATACTTTCAACCATTCTGAGTGCAAAGAAATGTAAAGAAAAAAATATTTTAACAATTAAAAATTTGGATTTCTACCAATTTTTAAATTTTGGATTCCCACCTTTATTTCTTGGAATTACGCCTCTCATATTATGGGAATATGATTACTCAAAAGCAAATAAATAAAAGAGATTTGAGGTCTGTACTAAAAATTTAAAAATTAGTTGAATTTCAATTTTTTAAGATGATACCAATAACTAAAATTGGATTGCGTACATTTAACTAAAGATTTGATGACTAGTGTTAGCAAACGAAGGAGACTAGGAGACATCGTTTGAAATGTTATTTTTAAAACTGCACCTGAAATGGCTTAAGCCTAAACAAAATAAAACGTCCTGCAATGTTTATTTAAATTGCATTTATTATGTCCACTTTCATATGGTTATTTTTTTTTACTATAAGTTTACTTTTGCCAACCCAATAAAATGGTATAATAAATAGATATTAGTTAATATTTATTGCACTATTCATAGAAGAGGGGTGCCATTGCCTCCGGAAAGGTTGGACTTCTGCCTGTTGGTCCGCAGACTCAAAATCAGCAGACGAAGCCATGCATAACGGTCAAACAACAATAACGCAAGAAATTAATACCCTTCTCCATTCACTAAATATACCTTGCACTCTCCAGTGGATCGCAGCTCATGTTGGAATTGAGGGGAACGAATGTGCAGATGCCCTTTCAAAGGAAGCACGAGACTAAGACCAACTAGAGTAGTCACCTGTTCATATACGAATGCTGCCGCCAGGCGAAGGATCTACAACCAGCATCTTAGCAAGGCAACAATCCCCGATCTAAACTGCCCAAGAAACCTTTCCTCTACAATATCTAGGCTACGTACTGGACATTTCAAAGGCATGAAAATCTCACGAACCAATATAAAATCCTATCCCATCTGCAAGTACTGTCCTCATTGGCAACTAACTCCAGAATTCCAGATCAGGTTTTTGACTGCCGGGCCATTATCGGTTCCCTCTTTCAACTTGGAGCACCCCCAATCGAAATCCTCCATAGCCATCGGGCTCAAGAACTTGTCACCAAGGCTTTTGGAAGACTCTAATCTTTTGCACTAGCACTGTATGCATAGATACGACAACAACAACATTATTTAATTTAATAGAAACATTTTCCATTAATCGACAAAATTTTTTCCTATCTATCTTAAGAGTGACCGGGACAGACTAGGGATTCAACTAAGGGAAAGAATTTCATTACTTTAAATTATTCGCATTATATCCTATTTTTATCATTTAGTTATGAGCCCTTTTTTTCTTTCTTAAAAGATTTAAATAAAAATTATACTTCTGTGAAGCCGACATTTCAGTGTGTCCTATATTTCAATTACGGAACTCCTTACAAGCGGATATAAAACAGAACTCAAAAACATTTTGCGATGCGCTAAAACTTCTACAGCCACAAAGTTCTCGAAAGCTTTAAGTAGGAGGAATGTTCAACCCTAAAAATGATACAACCCTAAAATAATTCTGAAAATGTGCCTTTATTTTATGCTTCCCCTAGATACGTTGCAAAGATTCAAAATTGAATGCTAAATACTCTGTAGAAATATTCATATATGCATTTCTATAAGGAGACATATTTTTTTACTGTGAAATTCACTAATAGATGTTATATCAAATTGAAAATGAATAGGTAGAGTTTAGTCTATTAGTAGAATTGAGCTGATATTCAATTCTTCGCTACGTATATAACTATACCTCTTATATTAAGCACTATCCGCCTTTGTCAACTTTCTGGTTCACCAGTATTAATGCTTGTTAGAATTTTAGGTAAATATTTTATAATTCTGTCTCTTAATAGCTTCTTTAGCAAAGTATTTTTAAGCCTCGAATTTTGTTAGTCGTATAATTCACTAAGACCATTATGAAGGCCTTTATCCATTATCTTCATTGTACTATGTATCTCTCTAATTTTCTCTCAGCTCTCGTAAAATAGTAAATTTAAATTAAAGTTGTAACGATTAAATGCAATTAAAAGAAACGCATTTTTCCCTGAACCAAGCACTACACTTCAAAATATTTTTTCATAATTTAAGTAATATTTCAAAGAATAATTCAACAAAAATTCCTACGATTCATCATGAAATTCAGTTTTTAGTGTAACTTTCAATAGGATTTAACTGATGCCACTAATAGTAAGATACAAATTTAGAAAGTTTATTTTATTATTTTGTTTATTTCTGTGAGTTATTATAATATAATAAAAGCTATTCGCTAATACGGAACCAAAAGCTCTAAAATCTGGTCTTCTGATGAAAAATATTGTCGTCTGATTTAGTTCATATAATTTAATAAATATCATGACTATTTCCCAAGATTTGAATCTGTAATATATTAAGCAAGCGTTTAAAATTGCAATGCTGCAATTTATTTCAGATTGATGTGATATTCCATATTTATTAAACACTAAAATCCATCATTTAAAAGCGTAAGGTCAAGCATTCCATTGAAGATATTTATTATTAAACAATTCCAGTGGAAATTATTGCAG
This sequence comes from Argiope bruennichi, assembly GCF_947563725.1. Taxonomy (NCBI): domain Eukaryota; kingdom Metazoa; phylum Arthropoda; class Arachnida; order Araneae; family Araneidae; genus Argiope; species Argiope bruennichi. Next base: position 117,144,002 of record NC_079156.1, read on the forward strand.
TATATAGTTATTAACTAATAAATCAAACCTCAAGTTAACAAACAGAATTAATTATATTTCATATCGTTTATTCCGTGAGAGTTAGGTTCATAGCACATTGAAAGCAATTTAATATTATGGAAAATTTGACAGTAATGTGCTCTTAGAGCATTATTAACTAGAGAAAGATTATGAAGTTCATAATAACATCGCTTATATTGTCACTTTAATGAATAACATCATTGGATCTAATTCATAAATTTATAACAAAAAGTATAGAGTTACAATGTTCAACAATTATACCATGCCTATATAAGCAATAACATATTTTTAAAAAAAATAAATTTCTGTAATATAATGGATATGGTTTCTTAGAACATGTTTCTAAATGAAAAATAAAAAAAGGATTGTTCTTATCAAGAAATTTTGATACCTTATGTTTGATTTGGCTTCTATTTTTATTATTTTATGCTGCTTTAAGAACAAGGCGAAAATTATTCTTTCCGGATAATAAATATTTAATGTGAGTATTAGCGTTATTATATTCATTTTATGCTTTAAACTAATTCAAACTTTTATATTAAAAGGAATTGCGAAAATTGCATGCACATACATGATCATAGGAAGAAAAATTCAAAATTAATTTAATATTCTGCGTTTCATTGGTCCGATTTGCGTTGTTTTATTTTTTATATATATATATTTCTTTTCATTTGATTAAATTATTCAATATTTGTGAATTGATATTTTTAGAAGCATAAAATAAATTGTAATTATAATTTGATCGGAAAAAATTAAAAAGTTGTTATCTAATAATAAAAAAAATAAACGAAAAATTAATGTTATTTGGACGAAAATTTACAAAATAGGCTTATAGTCGAAAATATTTTATATATAATTTACATTGAAAAGCAGTAACAAGAAAAATATGTATAAATTTTAAAATATATTTTTCTTTTAATGTCTGAAAAATTTTAAAGCAAGTATTTAGAAAATTTTAGGAAAACTTATAATAAAAGTGTCAAATTTTAAAAATAGATAATGACTGACCTGGTGGCCTTTGTACTTCATTAAATGACACTCTATAACACAAGATTTATGAAACGACTCCTAGTAAAAAAGAAAATATAATTTTATAGTAGAAATGGTAACGCAGTCTTTTGCTAAAAAATAAAGATAGCTGGGATCTATAGGATAAAGATAGATATATAGGATAAAAATAGGACCTAAAATAAAGGAGAAACGAGGCCGAGGATAGATATAACTGCCATACGACAAAGATGAGTCAAACTTGTAAAAAGCAAATAAATCATGTGTGGTTTAAGATAATGATGCTGAAATATTGAACAGGGGTCGATTGTTTGAAATGGTACGCCAACAAATACTGAAAAGAAAACTTCTATTAACCTTAAATGAAAGATTAAATTTTGGTACACATTGGAATATTCATTTACCTGTTTCAGCAAAAAATCATTCAGACATTTATGTGAACACTTGTATTGAAAAATCTTGGACTTATTTTGGGACTTGGACTTGGTTATTTTTGGGGTAGTGTGTCAAAAATCCGCTTAAATATGAAAAAAGTACTTATTATAAATGTCGATGCAATTAAATTAATTTCAATAAGCACAAATAAATATGATATTGATAAAAATCAGAGAAACCGTCTAATAAGTAATTGAGAATGGACAATGTATTCTTTAGAATCAATTTGATGACTGATATGTTGAAATGACTGTTGTGTCTTATGTTTCCTCATTGACAAAAACAATATCTATAACCGAACCAAGATAACTGAACTTAATATTGTAATGACATATATTTCTGTCTGGTTCGGCATTAAGAGATAACAGTCAATGAAATTTAGTCCTAAATATAATTTGAAGTTTGTTTAAGCAACGAGATGCTATCCATACGATATTAAAGTAATCATGGATCCCCTGATTGAATGAAATACATTTATCTTACTCAGTGAATATTTTATTGACTATAATATTGAAGGACAGGAAAGGTTTATAAGCATTGTACTGGAAATTGAAGTTTTGAAATTCCCTTAGTAAAATTTTGTAGTAACATTCTACTTCTTACGTTTCTTTCGCCACAGAATATCCCCGAACTTGGAATCTCTAGGATTCCCTGTCGGTTGAAAGGATATACGTGGGAGTATTTATTAAGATAAAAGAAATACACATAAAAAGACAAAATATACACAAAAAAAGACATAAAATATCAATATACACAAAAAAAGACATAAGATATCAATATACACATAAAAAGACATAAAATATCATCAATACACATAAAAAGTAACTATATACAATATTATAATGATGAGGGAGGTGTTCGGTGGGGAGTATGAGTAGATGAAATCTATTGAAGGTAATATATTCTGGAGAAGAGCTTGGTTGAGAAATGAAACGAAAATTTATACTGGGATTGGGTCTGGAGAAATCAATTCCTCGTTCTCTTGTAGGAACCGCACAAGATTTCTAATTTTAACCTTGGACATCTTGTTTCTCATAAAGTTGGTCCACCAGATATTTTCTAGGTCGTGGATGGGTTTTTTGAGATGAAAAGATGTGGTGAGAGGGCAACTAGTGGCATAATGAAGGGGATCGCCTACTTCGCCGCAGCCACATTGATCAGATCCTTTAATATGGAATCTCTTGAAATATGAAGGGAAAGGGCCATGGCCAGTTGCAAAGATAATGTCAGGCCTATTCCAAGATGATGGGTTAAAGGACACTTTCGAGATGATTTGATGGATGTTTCTGCCAGTTGAACCATTATCCCATTCTTCTTGCCATCGCTGTAGGCTCAATTCATTTACAATACTTTTCAGGTGGCTTCTAGGAGCTGGGTATTGAACGGACGTACCTGCAGAAATGGCCTGTTTGGCTAGGGAATCTGCAAGTAACATTCTATCTACTGCGAGATGATAGATTGGATAAAAGCTTTTTTTTATATATATAAAGAGGCAAGTCATGTCATTGACTCTTCGACCCGCCCGAAGGCACACGGATAAAAATAATGAATGACCAGACCGCCGTCCTAAGGACCATCACTGGCCACTGTACAGCCCTTCCTGAAGGAAGTAAGTCCCATCATCGATGGGAGTAGCGAAATCCTCCACCTTTGTTTGTACCTCCAGGGTGGCGAGATCCAACCACCATACCGGAAGCATGTCATCCTCATTCCGAGGTGCCCCCCGGAGGTATTTTACAAAGAGGCAAAATTGAACAAAAGATACTGTTTTATCATTTCTGCATGTTAAAAATCTACTGAATTGGATTTTAAAAAAATGCATGCCATATCCTTCTCAATGACAGATATTTCAAACTTTTTTACAGAGTAGACAGAGAAAGTGTGTGGGATAATCAAGAATGACTAAATGATTAACACTCTAAGGATTTGTAATTTCAAAATTCAGTTTAAAAAAATTAAATTTAAGACAATATTTTTGTCTCGATAAACGCTTTTGAACAAATCTTATCTGATTGAATAGATTAGATGGAAACTCAAAAAATGATGGAAACTCAAAAAACTCAATGATTATATATATCTATCTATATATTATCAACTATTTTGGTCAATCGGTGTTTGTTCATAGCATATAAAATCACATGAAAAGTATTGTGAATGCAATTGCATATTTAATTATATGGAAGCTGTTGTAAAAACTTTACTTTATATTAAATTTTGCCTGATTTAAATTAAAAGGTTTCATTTCCATAATTTCTTTTTTTAATTATTTAATATTATGCATATTTTTTTTCTTAATATTTTTAAAGACATACATCATTACTCAGATTCCCTAAATATTTTATTTGCTTGTACATTGTAAAGAGATGCTACGGTATTGGATCAAATTCAATTTTATATTTATTTTCTCTTTGTCAAATATAGGACAATGAAATGAACTTGCTGCCAAAAATGTTTCAGAGTATGATGGCAAATAGTAATTTATGTTCAAATATTATATCCGATCAGTAGCATTCTGGTGCTGATAAAATGCATTCACTGTACTCACAGAGAAGCAAGCAAAAGGAATCCGTTTCATAAATCGTTCAAAAGATAGGATCCCGAACGTATATTTGATTCTAAATGAGAAAGGATTCCTTCCTAATACATTCCACGTTCACAAAGCTGAATATGATTTCAACTGAAACAGGAAGAGAGCTTTGCATTATATGAACGACATCCCTAGTCCATTATCTTTGATTGTTAATGAAGGAGTTTCTATTAAACCTTTGCATTCTGATATCTCCTCTCAGGTACCATTCACGATAAAGTATATTTTTGACGTTATTTATTTATTTTTTAAATTTGATTTTTAAAAATGTGTACAGTGAGAGAAAAAGTAGATTAAATTGGAGAGAAATTGAACTTAAAGCAATTATATACATTTTTTTCAATTAAATATAACATATATATATATATATATATATATATATATATATATATATATATATATATATATATATATATATATATATATATATATATATATATATATATATATATATATATATATATATATATATATATATATATATATATATATATATATATATATATATATGTTATATTTAATTGCAGATAGTGTGGGCCGAATTCAAGTGATTGATGGCATCCTGAGTGCCAAAAAATACATCGAAACTGTCCTGGAACCAAAATTGATACTTTCCATCAGGGATTTCTTCCCCAACAAATCACCATTTATTTTTCAGCAGAATTCAGCTCCATGCCACACAGCAAAAGTATGCAAAGCATGGTTTCAAAATAAAGGCATAGATGTATTACCATGGCCAGTAAACAGTCCTAATATCAATCCAATTGAAAATTTGCCTCAACGTTTGAAAATTCTTGTACGAAAAAAAACGTCCCTCCAATAAAAGACAACTTATTGAATCTATAATTGATTCTTGACACCATGTGATTACGAAAGATGAACTCCAAACACTCGTTCACTCGATGAAAAGACGCTGCGAAGCTGTCTTAAAAAATAAGGGTTATCCTAATAAGTATTGGTTGTGTAAGTATCACTTTAAAAAAATGCAAATCTAAGATAGATCTTACTAAAATGAGCGTAACTTTTTTTTGTAATACAGATATTGTAATACTGTTTTTGTTATTAAATTCTACATTAAGTTACCTTCCATTTTATATATAAACATTTGTATTTAAGTGAAAATTAATATATTCTACAAGCACACAAAGTTGAAAAACATGAAACTTTCAAAAAATGTCCACACTTTTGGCCACCACTGTATATATATTTCTGTCCAATAAACACGTTTTTGTATTTAGTGAATAATTATGTCATGAAATACTTTTCCGAATACGAAGAGTTCAACGGAAACAGAGGAAAATAATTCCTTATATTTAATACATATTCCTTAGTGTTGGTAATAAATGAGCTAAATATAATATTTGTGTACAGATGTATCAAACCAATATTCAGATATCATAATCTAAAAAATAAAATATTTAAAGAAATAAAATTTTTATAAGGTGATGTTTCTAATACAAACTTTATTTTTCAAGCATCATTTATTCTGTAATAAACATTTAAACTCGCTTTATATTCAATTCTCTTGAAGCAAGACTTTAAACTGTCATCAAAGTTAGAAACACTCCTAAACTGCTGCATACAATTTAAATATATTCATTAAACATTGAATTACATGATTTTTTTATATAATGAATGTTTCAATTGTATTATAATGTTGTATTAGGGCAGGTCAATTGCAATTATCTGCGTTACAAGTGCATTTGAAACACGTGTGTCTCTTAAACTGTATTGAAATCTATCTGAAGATAGAAAAACAAAGAGAAAGTTGAAAACTACCTAAATTACTTTTGTGTTATATATATATATATATATATATATATATATATATATATATATATTTTGAATGGCGCCTTATTTAGAAACTGCATGAAATCTTTGAATGGAGTTTCTATTCAGTTATTAAAGAAAAAAAATATCTGATACATCACTCTATATCTTCGTATCACATCAAAATTAATATATTTGTTCATGGACAAATTATTAGACTTTCAATAACATAAATAACACTCACGACACGTGTCGAATCCTCGAGTAGAAAGGATCACAAATGGGCTATTTTTTTGACCTCAGGTCTGAAGATTACAGTTTGGCAATATGAACGAGTCAGATTTTCAGAAAATTTATAATTTTGAAATTAATACTTTTCTGTTTGTAAAACTTAACAATTGGCAAAAATATTGACAAAAGAGAAGAAAAAGAAATAAGAATTATCATTAGTATTCTTTTTTTTTCATTTACTATGATTCTACTTCATAAAATTGTGATCACTTCACAGACGTTGTAATAAAGAATGCTGCAGATAAAAGACATTTTTATTGACTTTTAATTCTTTTTAAAAAAGTTAAACAAATTTTAATTGACTTAAAAAGTAACACCATTTAAAATAAGAAGTACTAATGAATTTATTATTAATATTTAACATCCTAATATTGTTATTGTACGTTTTCAGACCCAGAATATTTATTTATTTATCAATTTTCGACATTTAACTTTTATTAATAATTTTATTCCGAAGAGGAGAATATATTTTTAACTGGGAACATTTTAATCAAGAGAAAATAAATTTCAAGCATATCAAAATGTCTTTCGGAACTCTGTATTATATTCTTTAAAAATATTCTTAACCTCCGTTTCTAAAAACAAATTGCTAATTTTATCCTTTTATTATGAATTAAATATTTTGACGTACCCAAAATATTCCAGGATTAATTTATATATAGAGGCAATAAAACAGTTAAGTAGAGTTAACTCAGAAATATATTCTCATTTTTCTTAAACATTCTGAATAGAAGAATAAATGGATTAGCATTATGATCTTCTAGAGAGGATGAAAGTATAGAAATCTGACCAAATAATGAAAAAAATAATGAAAATTTGGTCACATTTATGCTATCTTAGAGAATATATCTAATGAATAAAAATTCTCCATTAGAAATGAATTTATCTATAAAATAAGAATTTCTCTATAAAGTGTAATTTCAAATAAAGTTTAGATTTTTAAAAAGCTGTGGCCTAAGAACTACAAATCAGTATGACAAAAAATTTGATCTGAATACATTAGAAAAAATTTATTTTGATAAGAAAGAAAAAGGAAGAAAGTATAAAAAATGCTACTTTAAAGATTTACCAATAATTAGAACTGGGGGGATATTATAATAATTCAAAAATAAAACTTTAAATGGTAATGTTTCATTATAACCTGTCAATCATAAGAATGTTATTATTTTCATTATTATTTTCACAAAAAATTTATATTTGAATATAAGGTAAAATTCTGTATAAAGCTTTAGTGACTATGAACCTTTCATTGAAACCTAATCTATAAAGCAAATAGCGGCCTACCCTAGAATTTTTTTAAAAAAAACTGAACTTTGTATAAATTCTAATACATTTTAAAACTACATTTGAATGAAAATCATAGAATTTTATTATTATGAACTACAAATCATTTTACAATACACGTATTGACTTTCAAGAATATAAGTTCTCATTGTTCAAGAAAGGAATAGGTAGAAAAACTCTTACAAAAGTAATAAGCCTTAGAGAATCGTATGTCTGACATTGCCCATTAATTTATATTTAAATAAAGTTTTTTTTTATTTCCTCGTGACATTTCATTTAAATAAAGCTTTTTTTCCCTTATAGTTAAGTAAAGTTAGTTTTCTCTGTAAGGTTTCTATAATAAATTCAAAAATATGAGAAACAATCAATTGTAGTTTCGCTGAAAAATCCTAGAAACACTAATTTTAGAATATTTGAGTTCATATAGTACAATGTCTTGCATAAGAAGACACCAGACTCTCTGTAGTAAAAAAAACTCAAACTTATTTCCAGAAACACAGACAAAAAAAAAAGAAAAAAAAGATTACCCCTTTAAAAAAAATTAAGGTTGAAGGCCCCAAATTTCTTTTCTTTTTTCAGCACAATTTCTCTATATTATATTTGAGTTGAATTTCTAGAGTTTATTGTTTATAGATGAATGAGTTATCAAGTATTGTATTAAGAAAAAATAAAGTATTCTAACTAAACTCTAATGACAAACAGTTTAAAACCATGTTTCAATAATAAATCAGATTCATAACATACAATTATTTATCATTCATAAAATTTATATCGTTTTCTAAATGTCTCTTGCATACATTTTATTTGATCATTAGAAGAAAGAGTTCAAATGTTACAGAAATCAATCAGAACTCTTTAGTAAATCGTACCTAATCTTTTAAAATACATTTTTTTATCATTTAGGGTAAATTTTTTCTTACTTAACAATATCCGAATTAGTCATCTAAATTATTTCTTAAAATAAGTATGACAGATATTTTTTTTTTATTTTAAAAGTACATAAGAATTCAGGTATTACAATTTCAATAAAACTGTTATACAACTAAAGATAGATAAAATCTTATATCCTATTATTAAATTAATTATAGAATATTTACGCGTCTATTTATTCAAACAACAATAAACTTTCAAAAAAAACTATTTTACCAAATATTTATATATCAAAACACATTTTTCCTTTAACAACATATGAATCACAAAATTAATATCCAAATTTTTCATACAAGATGACTTGCAAAAGTATGAATATTTATTACAAAGTTGTCTTATTAATTAGACAGAAAATCAATTTTTGGTTTAGGATTTTAATTTCCCGGAATAAATGGAACCCCACTCAGCAGATCCATTAAATCATTTCCAGTGATGCATTTCGAGGTCATCCAATGCTCGTAAAGGAGACATACATAACAGTACTTCACAAAGGGAATTCATTTATGAATAGGAAGCACTTCTTTAAATATTTGAAGCAAATGCCATTTCACGGTTTAAGAAATGACTTATTTTCATAAGGGGAGATGTAAGAAATACGTAGCATTTTTCGAGCTTTCTCTTTTATCTTTTCTATGGTCAAAAACTGACCATTTCCAAACTTATATTTCACTTTTAAAGAAAATGAGTTCATGGTCTTTCTATTTAATTGTCATTAACAAATGGATGGGTTGTAAATATGCAGAATATATTTGTTCCAAAAGGAAATATTATAAAAAAGAAATGTCAGAAAATGTCTTTTCAATTCAGTATCTTTATTCTTTGACTACCTTCCTAATTTAAGATATAAAGCATGGATCAAGAAAAAATAATAATATTGTTGGAGTCATTTCTTTCACTAATGTGTAATTATAAAATAATTATAACCTTTTAAATAATAAAAACAAATATATAAATTGAAAAAAGCTGTAACTGAAAATTAAAAGATAACATGAAACATGTATAGATTTCTATATTTTTCGTAATGCTTATGTTTGCTTAGATATTTACTCCATATATTTGTTTATTATAAAAAGAAAAAGTGAAAATTGATAATATCTACACATCAAAATGATTAAAAAATAAGTATTTTATCTATATTAATAATTTGTATTTAATTTACTCACATAAAAAAATTGCTTCAAACTATCTTGATGATAATTTGTGAAAACACATTAAAATTTTGAAAATTAACTGATGAAGAAGTTATCAACTGAGATGGTCCAAATTCGTCTATTTTTGATTTTATGATGTTTAAACACCTGTTCTGCCCATCTCTAAACAGTTCAATATTTCAAACCACATTTATAAACAAGTTTTATATAACCAAACAGTGACATTTTCACTGGACATTCATACACACTGGAAAATATATTTTTTTCTTATGGCTTTTATGGTTTGGCTTTGTATTTTAAGAGCATTCGGTAAATTTAGAATTTTAAATACCAATGCTTGTGACATTAGTTAATGTTCACAACACACATGGTAAAAATAAAATGGAGCATTTTTATAAACACGTAATTTTTAAAATCTTTATTTCTTATTTCTATGCACTAACAATTTATGAAATTTACTATTGTTTCAAAATGTTAAATATAAATACGTGTGCAGTATTACATTGTTCTAACGATTGTTCTAACGAAACTAATTACATTGTTCAAGTAACGATTTAAAGATGTAATTTGTTAAGAGAAATACTGGCTCATATTGACTTTTTTTAAAAACATGCTTTCAGTTTTCTTAAATAAACTTATAATAACATTGGAAATCAAATCTGACTAAAATTTAAATGAAATGGAAAAACTTTAATAATTAAAATAATAGTTTTTCTCAAACCTTACATAAATTTAAAATGTACGGGCTGATAGAAACAGATAATTTACTATACTAACATAAAAATGAAAAAAAAAAAATAAAATAAGAAAACTGAATAAAAAAAAGAAAAGAAAAAGTTATTTAGAATTGTTTCTGAATAAAACTGAAAAATAAAAGAAAAAAATCATGACATTACATTAAAAATTCAATCAATAAGAAATAAATTCGTTATTTTCACTTTTTAAGTAGAAAAGCAAAAGATTAAAAAAATCGAAATTTTTTATTAGTATCATTAGTAAAATTGAGCATAATAAAATCTATAATATCCAAAAGCAACAAAAAGTTGTTTCAATAAATTTATTTTAATTAAAAAAATATTTTTTTATTAAAAACAGCATTTTCATTAACGTATCGAAAGAGTTGCAATTATATTATCAAGAAAAATTAATTATTTTCTCTGAAATCAAATGTAGAGTTTTATTTTTCTTTTCTCCACTGCTAGAAAATTTTTATTTAGTTTAGAAATAAAAATTGTAAAATATTTATGAAATATTGGAGTTGAAAATAGGTTTTTTTTCTATTTAATTATATGTTTATTTAATTATATATTTATTTTTGAAAACCCCATAAAGTATACCTCGGTTAATTAACAGGAAAATTAATTAAAATAAGGTTCAGTTTTCTTTTAACCATTTCAGAGATTATGGGGGAATATAATGCAATAAAATTTAATGTGAGCTCTTCACTATTTTTAAGCAATAATTAGATTTTTTAAAAATTTTAAAACGTGTATTACATAATATCAATAAACGTCATGTTCAGACTTTAAACTATGATAAAAAATAATTAAAATCGTTATTTCCCTAAATCTCTTTTTAAATTTATTAATTAAATATATAGCAATAAAATTCTGTGTATGAATTATCCAAAGTATAACACATTGTTTCTGTAAAATTTTATAATTAGATTAATTTACACAGCTTTTAATCTACAGTAAATTAAGTTATTTTATTAAGCAGTTTACTCAACGTCTTAAATTGGAATAAATTTAGAAATTTGAAAAAATACGTAAAGTAAAGGAAATACGTAAGATAAAAATATTAATGTGACTTGTAAATAATATATATATATATATATATATATATATATATATATATATATATATATATATATATATATATATATATATATATATATTGTTACGAATCTCTGATGCGGCTTCCCAGCATAGTTGGTTCCATAGGTGGTACCAGAGCTTGGCGACAAAGTTGGAAACCATTTGGCGACTTGGCGACGGCTTTGGCGCCAAAATAGATTATACCCGAAACATCTAGAATTTTCCCGATCCGTCCAGTTGGAACTGAGTTACCCCTCGAACGTTCATGATTGGTTGAGAGGCTTCTAGCCCCGCCTCCTGAGACCTATAAAAGGGACAGCCGCTGCTGCCAGGGTAATCGTGAACCAGAGAGTAGTCGAAGTGTAGTCGGAATCGACAGAGAAGAGTAGTCGGAATCGAAGGTGAAGAACTGGTCTTCCAGGGATAAGTGGAGCAGCGACGGAGTCAAGCTAATGCTGAACTAAGCTGTGCGCCACTGTTTGAAGTAGAGTCTTGTTGTATGCTGCACGTCTCGGCTGAAGATAATCGTCTTCTGTGCTGTATATAGTTGTCTTTGTGCTGCCCTGTGTGTCTTCGTGTAAATAAACGTCGTTGTTTCTTTTTCTACTGCCGCCTGCTGATTGAGCATTCCCCACACCATATCACTCCCACTATCCAAACGAACCCCGGGAAATTCCGTAACAATATATATATATATATATATATATATATATATATATATATATATATATATATATATATATATATATATATATATATAACAGGATTTTAAATTATTTCCGACAGAGTTATTTCTCCTCTATTCATTCTTATACTATTTTGAAATCTTTTAGATAATTTCCTCGAGAATGAGAGGTTTCGGTATAAGTAAGCAGAGTTTTGATTCGTGTGCGACGTATGAAAATTGTATCATTGGTTTGTTAACAAATTAGCTACCAATGATGGAACGAATCGAGTTTCAAGGGTCTCGGAATTTGTGACTCTTCAAAAGGTATTTATGTAAAGGCTACATTAGGTTATCTAAAGGTATCTTCTAAAGATATATATGGCTATTCTCTTATTGCAGCTTCTAGTGGAACTTATATTTATTTCACGCTGATGTGGTTCAATGGAATTATTTATGAATATGTAAATCTCCGGTAATATACAAGCATAACTCAAAATTCAATTTGTTTAAATACGCAAACTGTATAGTGATTTTGAATGGACATTTATTATATACTTTCATTATAATTTCAAAGCAACTATAAATTTTATAGAAGGCACATTCTTTCGGATGCTAATCAAGGGTATATTTTTACTCTATCTTACGTTTATATTAAAGTTTTTAAAGAATACTTTTGTATAATGAATTTTCTAATATGTTTCCTCTGTAGTCGCAACTGCCACGATTTGTTTAATTAAACCATGAGGGCAAATCACAAAAGTTTGGCAATCATAGATGTTAAACATAACATCCCGAAAAATTCTTTTAAGCAAGAAGACGTAGGGAAAAGAATTCAATGTTTGATTTGACGTCCTTTGAAGGAATCTTAAAGGATAAGACTAGTCTAAATATTTTATGAGTAGCTTATATTACTTTTCTTTGGGGGGATTTTATAAATTTTACTTGATATCAAGAAAAGAATCTTTCAAATGAATCTTAGAGAATTCTCAAAGTACATTCCATTTTTAAAAAATGCCATATTAACTGCCCTAAATATTTCATGACAGTGTATCTTTACTTCGACATCTCTATAACAATTTCTTCAAAAGCAAGAAGTGCATTGTCAAATATACTTGATAGTTCATGTCAATTTTCTAAAACAAATAGCATGTTGGGGCAAGTACAAGAAGTAAATGCCATTTTATTTTTATTTATTCCTTCAAAAGAAAATAAGGCATTGGATAAATAACTTTCCAGAAATTCAAAAAGTAAATTAGTGCGAAATAGCTTTGAAACTATCGATATTTTAGTTAATATTGCAGGTAAGAAAAAACAAATGGGCTCATCAAAAGAGATTGAAACTGGTGCAATCGTTAGAAACGCTCGAGTTATATGCTAGAAAATGGGGAAGGGTCACTTGGAAATGAAATAAAACATATCATTTTTGAAACAAGAAAAAATCTAATTTGATTCGGAAGCATATTTTTTTGACAATAAGTTGTTTGAGAAAAATTTACAATTTGTTTTCCTGAACCAAATGACTTTAATGTTATAGTGATTTTCACAATCTAATGCTTTTTGGTAAATCGATAGCAGTTAGCTCCTTGGTTATCTATCGAAGTAAATTGAAGAATTATATTATGTCTCTAAGAATTCTAGTAAATAATTCACAAAGTAATGTTCTTAAAAATATTCAAAAGTACCTTTTTCTTAAAACAAATAGCTCCATCGTCTCTTAATAGTTTTAATTTATTTAAAAATCTTCTAAAATATCAAGAATTATATTTTATCCAAGCTAACAAAAATAAAATAATAATAAACATAAATAGATATATAGAAAACATATGCAATAAGAAATTAATAAAGAAAGGTTTGTTGCAGTACATTGAAATAACAACCACTCTTTTAATAATTTATATTATATATATATATTTATATTTATATTTATATTATTTTATAATAATTTATATTATTATATATATAATATAATATATTATATTATATTATTCTTCGAATAATGGAATAATTTTTAGTTGTTAATATTTCTGCATAAATAGCTACATTACGAGACATTATAGTGTCATTAATAAAGGGATTATTTCAGGAACATAATGAAGAATATTTTCACAGATATTTATCTTCAATTAGAGCCTAAAAAATAAAAACAATACCATAAATTGCATTTTTTTAAGAATGGTTTTATTTCCTATGTACGCATCGACGCTATTTTGGTATGCCAATTAATACATATACTAATTACTAGATGTAACATAGATTAGAAAATAAAATATTATTTGTGTGTACCTAGATGTTTGCATGTTCCATGAAAATCTCCAAACACCTGCTTTTGGAATAAATCCACCTCAACCCACTTCCTTCTAAGACGAATTATTTAAAGAGATTTAACAGACAAATTGATTAAACAGAATTGGTTCCAATATTTCATGAGGCCAAACTAAAAAATAGTAGTCTTAAATTTCAGATAAGTACTCCAAGCCATGTGGTGATATTTGTAAAGAAATGACTGGATTGGTTTTTACGATACTAAAGCATCAGTAGCTCATTAGTTGATTAAAAATATTACAAGGTAAAAACTAAACTTAACCCGCTGTACCTGAATCGAATAATGAAAAATATAAAACTATGTATTAAACTATCTTAATAAATAACATAATAATCTTAATAATAAACTATCTTAATAATTAAACTATCTTAAAAATACAAAAAAATATAAAATTTGTGAAAACGGAAAGTGTAGGACATGTCCTTTGGCAGATAAGGAACAGATCAAAAATGAAAACTCAAAATTACAAACATTCTGTAAAAACAAAAATTTGATTTATCTCCTTAATTGTTCAGAATGTAATTTAAAATATATTGGCCAAACTAGCACCGAGCTTAATTTAAGAATTAACAATCACAGATCCGATATAAAAAACTTCATAAAAAATAGGACCACTGACTTCGAACTGGAGCATTTTCAAAACCATAACTTTAACAATATTAATATCTACATTCTAGAAGACAATATTAACGAATTAAACAAAAGATTAGATCTGGAAAACATTTATATTTGCAACCTGAAAACTTTATTTCCTTATGGTCTCAATAGTAAATTAAATGGGGAAGGTTATGCAGATTTAAACAATAATTGCATTTATAACAAATTTAACATTTTTAAAAATTTTCTAAATAAAGATAACTTTTCTAAAAGATTTAAAAGAGGTAAAGGGAAAGGAGGCAATTTTCAAATTATATTTGAGGAATTTCAAAATTACTGTAATCTGGAACACAATAGTGAAAACATTCACAGAATTAGGAAATACATTTTTGGTCTTAGAAATAATAAAATGAAATGGTTTTTAAATAATAAATTCGGGGAATTAGAGTTTAAAAATTCGTACACTAAATGTATTATTCTAGATCTTATTAAATGTAAACTTAACATTGGAAAAAACGATTTACTTTTTAATAATAAAAATAATGTTTACAAAGAATACTGTGTGATTAAATTCTTGGATATTTACTTCGAATATCTAAAATTACCCAAAATTATACATAATAATAATATATTTTTTCCTCTTGCAGATAAAACTACTGTATCAATAGCGTTTAGTTACACTTCTACTTTAAAGAAAAAAATTTGTAATTATAATTACTATAGCAAAAATTTAGATAAAATAAATAAAACAGATTGTTACTGTAACAAGGAAAAATATAAAGATTTTATAGATATTGATAAAGGTCATATTATTACAGGTAATTTAAAAATTATTGAATCCAACTCTTTAAGAGATTTGATGGGAAGAGGAACAAAATTTAGATTAAGAGAAAAAATAAACCATAACAAAATTTTGATTTCTATTGGTAATGATTTGGATGTTTTTATTGCCAAATTATCTAGAAAATACCACTGGCCTGCGGAAGGTTTCGGGGAATGGAAAGTGAGAATTTTAAAGGAAATTAAAATAAAATTGAATACTGATTTTGACAGATCTAAAGAACGTGGGATTTATTTTAGTAAAACATTAAAAAATGAAATAAAAAATTTAAAAGAAAAAATTTTTATTACAGTAATAGATAAATCAGCAAATAATTTCTGTTTAATTTGTAAATATTATTATAAAGAACTTTTAATTAATGAATATAACTCTAATGCAACTTATATGTTAAAGAACACCGGGAAAAAGGAATTAGATAAAAGAATGCTAGCTTTCGCAAAAAAAACCAAAACTAAGACTTGCTCTCTTAACTATCCTTATTTATTCCCAACAATTAAATTTCATAAAAATCCATTAAAATTCAGATTCGTAACCTGTAGCACTGGTAGTTATAATTACTATACGGGTAAACATTTCTTTAAATACTTAAAAATTATCCTGGACAAAATAAAAAATGAAGACAACTTTATTATTTCTAGTAACAAAGAAGTATTGGATTTTCTTAAAGATAACAACATTAATAAACTTAATACTTTTGATTTCGAAAATTTATACACTAATCTACCTCATGAAAAATTAATAAAGGTCTGCACTTTTATATATGACGAATATTTAAATGAAAATATCATTCCTAAAAATAACTGGCTTGAGTTATGTAATTTTAATATTACTGAAAATTACGTGTTTAATGGTATTAATTTTTATAAACAAGTCAAGGGCATTCCAATGGGGACAGCTTTCTCAAGTGCTTTAGCTAATATTTTCCTGCATTACTATGAGAAAAAAATAATTAAATATAATTTAATAAACGGGTGGAGATATATTGATGACCTACTTTTGATTAACTTCGACAATACTAATATTATTACTAATTGCTATCCAAAAGATTTAATTCTAAAAGATACAAATATAAATCAACTTGAGGCTACCTTTCTGGATTTAAAAATCGAAATTGCTAATGATAAAACAATAGTTGGTATATACGATAAAAGGGATGATTTCAACTTTAAAATAACAAAACTATGTAACTACCATTCCAATCTAAACTCTAAAATTTTCAAAAATCTAATTTTCTCACAAGTTAACAGGATCAAAAGGGTTTGCAATAATAAAAATTCTTATATTGAAACATCAAATATCCTCCTTAAAAATTTAATTAAAAATGATTTTCCTAGAAATTACTGTAATGTCAATTTTTTAATTAAACAAGGTATGGTTTGGGATTAATCTTTTGGCTTAAATAAAAATAGAACTTTACTTGCATATTGGATCACTCAATAGATGGCGCTGGGTGCCTACCTCTGTTTACATAATTTACCGTTAACTTTTAAAAACAGGAAATCACAAACGATTGTTTAAAGTTCCCTTCACTGTTGGATGGTATGTTCTGGCGTTTTCGTTTTTAATTTTAATTTTAATTTTAATGCTGTTTTTGTTTTTATTGTTATTGTTTTTATTGTATTTTTACTTTGTGGTTTTTTTCTAATTTGTTATTTTGTATTTCCTTTCTGTTAAAATGGTATATCTCTTGAGCATAATTTCAGGGGATTTTCGGGTCACGAGGAATCATTATTAGACTTATGTCTGCATGTCCTCACAGAAATAATCCCTTTATTTGAATCCCTGCCTGAGGGTGACCCTTGAAAAAGTCTTCAGGCCGGATTCTTTTTTAATATTTTTTTAATAGTTTTTTTGGTTTAATTTTTATTTGATTTTTGTTTTTCCTATTAACTTGATTCTAATACTTTTGTATCAATTCATCTGTGTTTTAGAAGTAGCTGCAATTGCGCTCTCTAAATACTATGAAGTTCCTTTTTGGTTTTAGTTTAAATAGGTAATAAATTTTAGTTGCGATTTCGAATCTGTTTTGTTTCGTTTTCATTTTAGTTTCGTTTTCAAACTTTTTCTTACTTTAGATTGGTTACTTATATATATATATATATATATATATATATATTGCTGTAAATGCATAAGCTCATATTGAAAATCTGAAAATTAAAATTAAAGCATATAGGTATTGTAAATGATTAATTTATTCTTAGAATGTAAGAGAGAAGAACAAGGCGTGATTTTCCGAAATATATTGAAATACCTGAAGATACATATTATGTACAGCCTGATAAGTTAAATAATATTGGTACATATTAAATATATTTAAATATATAATGACTTATATAAAGCATAGCCTTATCAGCTAAATAATATTGGTAAAACAGTAACAAGGAGTTAAATCTTTTTAAATAAATGTATGGATCTATTATTTAATATATCTGGATATGTCATACCAGCATATTCGTTATGGATTGGTCGGATTTCTTCATCCTAGATATCTAGCTAAGTCAGGAAGATTAGAAATGAATGATTAATTGCACTTTAGCTGAAACCTTTCAATGTCAAGTGATGGAACTAAGGCTTAATTAATAGTAAACGATTAGTTCTCGTTCTAATAAATTATAGTTAGCGTCGTCTAGCATTTAGTGATAAATATTGCAATACAAATGCATCAGACAAGCTTCTTGAAAATTAGAAATCTTTATTTATATATCGAAATTGATTGAAATATTATAATATTAATTGAACAAAATATAAAAACTTTCAGATACGTTTAACTGTGTTTTTATAGAAATAAATATAATTTTAATGAAATACTCCTTTACATAGAAGAATAAAATATAATTTGCTATTAAAATATAAATGGGCGTAGACATATTGTTCCAATATACTACAATTCATAAAGTGTATGGAATAAACAGGCATAAATGGTTTCCCACATAAAAGGTAACTTCAGTAACAAAATTATTACTAAGCCACAAAAGCAACACTGATTTTCCTATTTCTATTCAAACGCCCATAAATAGGACGCTTGAATAATATTTTAAAAATAATTTAACATTGAGATAATAATAAAATAGTTTTCATATTAAATAAAGCGAGATTTTTTTTGTTACAGAAATATAGTAGAGCAAATATGTTGTTGTTTCTTATGGCACTTGCCACATTCAAAGACACCCGATTTAATCCTAAGGGATTGCCTCTTGTTATTATTGTAGAGCCAATTTGGGCCAAGAGTACGACTTCACTACTCACGCATCACTCATTCGCTTGCACAACCCCTTTTTACAGGAGGGCACATTCACACATAGAATAGGAAGAACAACCATACCCAAACCGGGACTCGAATCTGGGGCGCCTAGATCACGGGGAAGATGCGCTACCTCTATGGCAGGATGTCGGCATAGAGCAAAAATGCTATCCTTATCCTTATCTAGCTACAGTTTAATTTTTTTCATGGAATTTTTTACAAAAGAGAGAAAGCATACTTCAGAGTAACATCTTTGAATTTATTGATTCTATCATATAATATACAGGGAGAAAAATAAAAGACATTAATTTAAGTACGAATAACAACTTAAATTAAACTTGTATTACAAAAATGATTTTTTTTCAATGCCACAAAAGAGTTTTTCAAAAGTATAACCAATTGTAATCCTTTACATCTGCTAGAAGATAATATTTTTAATATTTGAGTTCGTACTAAAATTGAAATAAGTAAGAGCATGTAGATATATAATGGCACAAAAAATAATGATTAAAAAAAGTAAGCAAAATACTTTTTTATTTGTTTGATTTTTATGAAACTCTATTGCAGTTTTTAATTAACATGTAAGCTTGTCTAAATATATGATTTATTTCTGAATGCATTTTTTAATCCAAATTCTTAATGCATCAGCATTACTTACGATAGCATTCCTGCCTAATATGCAATTTACATAAATATTTTTAATGCAATGATTGGTTTTCTCTTCTATTATTAAAGAGAAAATTTTCAAAGCATTGATTCAAAACTGATTAAATTCATGAAAAATTTAAGTACTGTGACCATCCAAAGTTAGAATAACTACATTCTGCGTTCATTATTTTCTAATTTTAGTGCCTTTTTACATTCTAATAAAATAACCAGTAAAGATCATTATAAAAAGTATCATTTTTAATTCACAAGTTTAGTTAATTTTATTTTGCATATTTACGTAAGAAATCTTTTTTTAGAATTTTCAAACACGCATGAATTTTTCAATATTTCTATCAATAATTTTTTTTTTTTCATATTCCATGAATGAGTCCTACGAGTCTTTGCTAATAATATTTCATTTATACGAATTCAAACTTTTAATAATTTATTCACATTGAATTGAATCAAATTTCAAAATGTCAATTTTTCCCATACAAATAATTTTATTTGTATATTTATAAATATACTACTGTGAGTTTATGATTAAACATGATAATATTGATTCGGAATTTTTTTTCTTCCTTTCAGGATTTTAAAATTTAATTATCATCAAAAAAAAATTTATAGCTTGAATGATGTATTCAATTCTTTATCTAGAAATGACCAGATCTTAAAAACCTAAGATGCGATTTTTCTGTCCAGTCTAGACATAAATCTTCGAAATAAACTTATTTATGGAATACAGATGGCCCTCCATGTTAACCACCTATCACCACCATCATACATAAAGCTTCAGCTTATGTATGGCGATGGTGAAAGCATAGGTACACAAATCCCAATAAAGATAGATAGCTTTGTCTAGACATCATTCTATAAATAATACTTATTACTTCCTGATCCATTGTAAAACAGACACGAGAAATCCGGTCTCAGCGCGAAATCCTTCTTTAAAATATTTATTCTAAAGAAATAATATTTAAGCCTGTATGTGATAAATCTTTTTACGTATTAAGTTACTATAAGTCATAAGTTTCAGAAGAGTATATCTTTCCTGAAGTAGAGTCTCTTTCCAGAAAATATACTGTCAAAATGAGAGTTGTGACTGTTTTAATGTAGAAGCCACAATTGAAATGCTGACCAAGTTCTGAGAGCAATAACTCTTGCTAAATGAAAATTTAGTTTTGAATTCCAATTTTATTATATTGGAATTAATTATGTATCGTATACTGGACATGTTTTTTTATATATTTGTATCTGTTTAATGGATGATGAAATGATACTAAATTTGTGGACCTGGACAAGCCCGCTGTTCAAAGACAACCGATTTACGCCTATCGGGGAGCGCCTCTTATTTTTTGTCGTAGAGCCAACTTGGGCCAAGAGTACGACTTCACTACTCACGCATCACTCATTCGCTTGCACATCCCCACCCAGGAGGGTACATCCACACATCTCACAGATAGAATAGGAAGAACAACCATGCCCAAACCGGGACTCGAACCCAGGACGTCCAGATCGAGAGGAAGATGCGCTACCCCTATGCCAGGACGCCGGTCGCATTTAAGCGTTATGTACAAATGCTTGACAAAAGACAATTATTTATTAATTTTAATTTACTGAAAGAGCGCTCAGCATTTATTATAGTAACTTACAATATGAGAAAAAGTTTTAACACAGTTAATACATTTATAATTATTAATTAATATATATTGCAATATGTGATAAGTGTTATTTACATCCCTTTTATTCAATATGAAATTCCGTCTCAAAACAATTATTTGGATTAGATTTTCGTCTCCATCTTTATTATAAATGTTACCGATTTTTTGGTGTATTTTTCTAATTCATGTTTTTATAAAGCTTTTATATGAATTTAAAATACTTTAAATTTATCTTCTATCTGTAGAATAACAATATCAGCTACAGAGTTAAAAAAATAGCATTTAAATTCCTCAACCGGGTTTGCTATAATTTCATTTTCTGCTGTTTCAAAATATAATTTCACTTTCTTTTTTCTTTTTTTCTTTTTTTTCGAATTCGTTGTTCAGGAAAATGTTCTGAAAGATTCAAATTACATGCAATAGCGTTTACTTCGTCTAAAATTTAGTTAAATTTTGTTCCTAAATTTTTGATTTCATTTTTAATTTTATTGATCAAATTAAAGGCCTAGTCGAGAACAGATGTTTTTATTTGAAATAGTTTATTGATAGTGTTAATTCTTGACAGTATTGCATGTTTAACAATATGGTTGTATACTGTTAAACATAAAATGTCATTTCTTCTATTGAATCCAATAGACTTTTAGCTTCAAATACCGCCATTATTTGCATCAATAAATTCTTCTAGGGTAACAATTTTCTTTAAACTGTATATATACTGCTTTAACCGTATCTGTTTCGGTTTCCCAACGAGTGTCGCATAATGATTTAAGAGTAATGTTTAAACGTTTTTGTAGAATTTCTCAAAATTTTTGTAGATACAGAAAATAAACAATATAAACTTTGAAATATCCAACCAAAATTACAATACATACTGGTGGAAGCGGTGTCACAATACATTAAAAGTGTGTCATAGCCAAGGCACATATATTGTCTTAGAGGGTTTAGAGCAATTATTCTAGAATCTTGACACCCAAGGGGATATTTCCTTGGCATGAACATGATTAGAATTAAAAAACAAAATTAAAAAAACTAACTAACAAAATCAAACATTTTATAGTATGAATTTCAAGGTAATATATGTAATTTAATCTAGAAGGTTTGGTAAATGACGATATTTTATGTTTATAATATGTTGCTCATTTGCACTAAAATGTAATATATCTGTAAAATTCGTATAGTTACAAACCCATGGATTGTTCCAGTTAAATTTCTTCCTCTATTCTTTTCATCCCACTATTACTGTTCAGAACATTATTTTGTTTCTTGATCATGTAGAGTCCTCTCCCCCCCCCTCAAACGCAGGCCCTGATGCATTGCATCCGTTGCCCCTCCCAGATGGCCGGCCCTACCTACGTTAGCTAATGAGATCATATTATTTGAAATAAATGAACAAAATTTTTATGGAAATCACACCTGAAAGATCAAATTTTACAAGCAAAGACTTGCCATTTTGGCAATCATTTGCTTTTTGTCAGTCTTTATAACTCTGTACTTCTTGATTTATTTGAAGTTCAAAATAGTTTGCACTGAATGAATCGAAAAAGGCGTCTTCTTTTTAAACAGAGTTTGAAACTCTGAATGAAAATATTTCAATATTTAGCAAATAATACTTCTCAAGTATTTATTATTTGCTAAATCTTGGAAATAAAAACTTCTTTTAAAGATTGGCTATATTTGTTTGTCATTTCTTGCTAATAAGACGAAATTTTTGCACGGGAAAAAAACATTTTGAGTCCTTGAGTCAATTGGCTAAAATGATACAAGAAATCCTTTACAAATACATGAACTTAAAATGGAATTATTACTTTAAGGAACAATAAAGAAAATAAAAACTATACCATGTTACATTGCTGTTAATCATTAAGCTTCGAGTTCATTCTGCTTGCTTATATATGGACCGTATTCAATATCTATTTCTTTCTATTGTCACATTGAAATAATAATCAAATTATCATGCAATTGTCATGCAACTCTAACATTATTGCACAGCCAGTTGACAATATGACTCCAAAAAATGTGCATGCGCATGCATTTACACATGCTGTGGAATAATTGGCTTAATACAAAATTTTGTTACACCATCGTGTATCATGTGACCAACTGAAATACTGACGCCAAAAAATGTGTTTGCATATATTCTTATATAAGGAGAACAAATCATCAGATAGGAGTGAGTGAGTGAATGAAGTTTTATGGCGCAAAAACCAATTTCGGTTATGCTGCGCCAAACATATGGTATATATCAAGTACAAATGGTGGATTAAAACTCTTATAGTTGGATTTATAAAAAAAGTTAAATGATTCAAACGTGATTCATCTGTGAAACAAGGTACAATGAAAGATTAACAAATGTTATTAATCAGAAATACGTGATAAAATAATCAAGGAATGGTAAAAGATTGTGACATATGTAATGTTTTCTTGACAAATGCAAATGTTGTTTGCAATAGTTAAAAACCAAGTGCTAAAATCAATGTTAGCTTTTTTTCTTACGTCGATGTTTAACATATTTCTTTTTAAAAGTTGAATAAAAGCGTGGATTATTGATTGTCCGACTGGTTGATGGCTGATGTCTAAGGTCGTTTATCATGTCTTCGTCAATGGTTTCTTCGGGATCATAATCAATGAAATCATCCGATTCTGCATCATCAGGAAGTAAATTATCAGTTAATATGGGTTCTCTCAGTGGATTGGTTGAACATGGTAATTCGGTTGTATCTTGGACAAATGTGTTTGAATCTCTAAATTCAGAAACAAAAACATTTTCATTAGAATCAATATTGTTATATTGCTTGGCTTTTTTCTTTTTTGGAGGCCGTGTGACATTACAAATTTTGTCATCTGTAAGAGTTGAAACAGAGATTTTAGAAGCACTGAACAGGCTAGTAGAACTTAAATCTGTTTGTACAAATTTTTCAGTTGTATCAAAGGATTTTCTTTGCTGCACTATAGTTGCAAATGATGGAACAGATGGTGGCAAACACAGTTTTTTTGCTTCTGCATAAGAAATATTTTTTAATGATTTCAGCTTCTGAATTTGTTTTTCTTGTTGCCATGCAGGACAAACCTTGGAACTTGATTCATGCGGCTGACAATTCGCACACTTCGGCTCTGAATGACAGTCAGTAGAAGAATGCCCAACTGATGCACATCTAGAGCACACAAAATTTCCACAACAGACAGCTTTTGAATGTCCAAACCTTTGGCATTTATAACATCTAATCGGGATGGGGATAAAAGGCCGTACACGACAGTACAAGTAACCAGCTTTTACTGATTTGGGTAGGTCAGTTTTATTGAAGGTTAAGATTATACTATTAGTTGCTTGTAATTCAGAACCTTTCTTCATAAAAATACGGCGAACATGAATAACGCTTTGATCAGCGAATCCTTCTAAAATTTCCGATTCTGAAGTGTTGAGCAATTCAGGCTGAGAGATAACACCTCGAACAGAATTCAGAGTTTTGTGGGGTGTTACAGATATTGGAATGTCAAGTAATGTTTTTGCAATAAGAAAAGATTTTGTTTGCGTCGAAGACAAAGTTTCAATCAAGAAATCACCCGATTTTAATTTTTTAATTGATTTTGGTTCTCCACCAATGCCTGTAATACCTTTGTAGATTGCAAAAGGTGAAAGAGAAGAAATGTTTCTCGATTTATCAAAGGATAGAATTAAAAATCTTAGGAATTTACTAAGACAATGTATGTTGATACTTTCCAGATTAGAATTTCCTACACCAGAAAAATTTTGAAAAGACCCCATGCAAAGAAATGACAAAATTCGGGCCCTGATGGCACCGCCCACCACGGAGCCCAACAAGGGAAGGCAGCCACCGGCTCTGAACATCCCCAGCCTCGGCACTTACCTTGATGCTAACCAAGGCCTATACGCTCAGAGTTACCTCCAGGAACGTTGACCACCCTTAATGCCAAACCTCAGAGAATGACTCTTTCGCTTGATCCCTAGCAGACTAAGCAAGTGGTTAGGATATCAGCCGATTGGTACACCGGGGATCACAGTGCACCACCCGTCTAAAAGGTCGCCACGCACCGCCAACACGTGGGGTTTTTTGGCTGTCCATGATAAGCAAGAAGCAAACAGAGCGGCAACAGATTCTCATGGAGAGCTCCCTCGCTTGCCGTCGAGGGATGGAAGGATCAAGCAAATAGCAGAAGGCGTAGAGGAGGAGAATCATGAAGGGAGTAAAGATCCCTGGGTATCTCGGGATTGGGACACCCGTACTCACCTATAGTAGGTGAACCCCTGAGGGGAATCATCAGATAGGAAGTTTTATTTCTAAATGTGGCCACATAGGAATATCTCATCCTACGCTCATAGCGAATATTCCTGGAAGACGAGTTATCTCGTCCCTCGCGATGAAAGTGTAAAACAAGAAGAAAAATCGCCAAACACGAAGTCTGCCTCGCCGTCTATATTGCATGGAAAATCGGCTATATGATGCCAAATAATGTGCTTGCAGATATCTTTTCACACGGAGAAAAATCGCCAAATACGAAGTTTTGTAAATATAGATCATGCAGTTTATTTCGTCGATAAAGAATTTCAGGAAACATTTCACAAAGTCAGTAATTAAAAGTCTTGTGACAAAGTCTGACGACAGCTATGCAAACACATTCAACTGCTCTCAATCTCTTACTTAGAAGAAATTTCAATTTTTCTGACGTCTTTGTGGTTTCTAAGGATTTAAGACTGAATTCATGTATAAAGCTTAAAGGGTAATTGTAAGAAGAAGGTACATAAATTATTTATATCAGCCATTTTTCAAAATATTAATTTTTTTAATATAAAAAACAGATTCCTAATTAAAGATTAGTTTAACAGAACATAAAAAAGCTACAAAATACTAATTATATTAAATTAATACATTCTATATATTAAATAAAATAGATGATTATATTTCATTTCCCAGATTTTGGGCATTATTTGTGATACTTGAAAATTCAATACAGCTGCTGGATACTTTTTACAGTTTTGTTGCGTATGACATTTGTCATAGGCAAGCCAGATGACGAAGTCAGCGATTTTAAGTCGAGGTTTAGCGTCTCATTTATCAGTAGCGCCATCTAGGGCCAAGGATACGTCTTAGCTACTCATGCGTCACAGCCTTTTTCAGGGGAGTACTTCATTCATACATTTCATTCACAGATCGCAATTTAGACCTAAATCAGAGAACAATCACCCCTGATCCAGTACCTCCAATTGTATTGTCGAAAAATTTATGCCATGTACACGGAGTTACATGGCTTACCATGTTTATACCATGCACATAGTTACATCAGCCACATGGAGGGTCTTCACTCGGCAGGGTACGAGCTCGCAACCTAGCGGATGCGAATCCAACGCCCGACCAATCAGGTTATCATGGCCTCATTCTGTTTATGGTAAGACACAGTAGTTAAAGATTCGGTAAGACTTAAGATTAATGTACAGTTGCTTTACAGTTGTTTTTTTAAAATAATCGAAATCCATATTTTACAACGTTTTAGATTTCCCAAAATCCAAGAAACATATTTAAAAAAAAAATTACGCCTATGAGTGAACACAATTATTCAAAACCGTTTTCAGCTTGATGGGTGAAATTTTGTATATGGTCTCTACTTCAGATTTTTAAATTGCTATCAATTTTTGAACGAAATGCATTCAGAGGAAATCTGTCAATCCGATGGTTGGAATATAATTAAACAAGAATAATTACAACAAAACGAAGAAAGCTTAATGAATAATATTTGATGCACAGATTTAACATTTAAAGTAGAGATATGTTTCAAATCTGGAGACACATATGCTAAAGGGTTGGCCGTCTGTCGGTCTGCACGTTCACAAGTATCTAAACGTGGTAACCACTTAGATAAATTAAACCTGATAATTGATTTTATTATTAAAATAGTTTGGTGTGGTGTTTTGAGTTTCATTTCGTTAACAAGTGGACGCCCAAAATGCGTACTCGTTTTTCTCCATTATACAACGGATCACTAAACGCTTATGTACGAAAATTTAAAAAATTGCAACTTTTCGTACATTAGTTTTGAGTTTTATTTTTCAATATATTTTTGCGCATTTATTCTTTTTAATTTTACTTTTCTTTTACCTTCCATTTCTTTTGCCTAACAAATTACTATACTTATAATATGAGATGACAATTTGCCTGAAAAACAGCATAGAGAAGAAAATTATTTCTTAACTTATTAAGTGAAAAAGTAATATTGTTTTCAAATTTCGATCAATACATTTTTTTTTACAAATTTTATTCATTTTGAATCACAATCAATAGTATTCGTTTTAAATCCCTCATGAAAAATCTAGTTAATATTCGAAAAAATATATATAAATTAAAATCCACATAATTTAATTAAATATTAACTCCCCTAACTACTAATAAATAATGTTTGATTATTAGATTTATTCCGTTGTTAACTTAGTAATAATCATTGGTTAAACTTCAATTGTTATTGAATGCAGAAGGTTTCAAGAATCACTCTTATTATTGTTGTTAGCAAAAATATTACTGTTTAATGTTAAACAAATGCTCTAAATACAAACAATATAATAGATGAAACAATGAATCCACCTTCTGCTGCTCTGTTAAGAATCATTTCTCTTTTTTGCAACTGATCGTTGTGTGACTTTTTTTTGCTGAGCTATGCTTGGTGCGTTTGGTGAACATTTCAATGAGGCTACGGCCATCATTGGATGGATCGTCCTATGGACGATCTGGGAACTGTTGAAACATTACATGTTCCCTCACTTACCCTCAATCGGAGATCTGTTTTTTGATCCCGATTTGGATCAAGATGTTGATACACCATCTGATCCACCTGCGACTAGAGTAGAATCCGTCCCAGTGGTTCGCTCCTACACGGTATTTAGGATTTGCCAGGCTTTAGAACTTCCAGCGAAACTGGCTACATCTGCAATTCAGATGTCAGATATCCCTGTTGTAGAATCCTATATGGTCTACAAGCTGTGTTCGGCTCTGGGTTTGCCTGCACGGATGGCTCCTGTGAGAGTGCCAGTAGTAGAATCCTTTGCGATCTACCAGTTCTGCTTAGCCTTGGATATTCCAGTGACATACCGGTCGCAGAAAGACGCAGTTTAACATCGAAACTGTCGTCGGCTGCCCGATGCAGTTTTCAGATCAGAACTGTCTTCGGATGCAGCGATGGAGGGTGGGTGGTCGGGGAACGAAAGTAGCCCACCTCCACGTGGTGTTCCCTGGGCAACGGTGCAGTTCTCTGGAATTGCATCGGCTAAGAGGCTACATAAGAGTAAAAACAAATAAATAATGAGCTTGTTATTTAGTTTGACAAAACTGCGTACCTGAATTTTGATTCGGCGTTTTAATGCCACAAAATTTCATTACAAGTATCAAATTCAGAGCTTGCAGAACGTGTATATATGTTAGTAACAACTGCAATGTTCTTTAGATATACCTAAGAATTATATATTCTTATCACAAAATTAAAAAAAAAAGAATTTAAAATATATATGTGACAAAGAATTGTTGTAGAATTCATACATACAGAAAATCAAAAGTTTTGACAATCATAAATCTGATGGAAGAATCTTATGATGACTTGAATTTGGAAAATTATAGTGACAAAAATTTACAAAGTCATAACATATTTATAGCCGATTATGACAGAATAGATTAAAGACCTTATGGTCAATAGTTGCCACGATCCTTCCTAAAGGGCATGGAACTGAATGAACAGTAGTATAAATGGGAATGGTTTGGGTCGGAGATTATCTATTGTCTGGTAAGGTACAATCAACATAAGCAATCAATACTAGAAGGTTTTTCAACTAGTAGAACATCTATGAGAATTAGCCTTTTTCTTGCCTGTTGGTAGCTTTGAATTGGTTTTTTTATGGTACAAAAGCCATCTTTGCTTAAACTGTGTCCCATTTAAGAAATTAAAATATTTGTATCAATTTATAATAAATTCAAAACATGGATGATGTAAGAAATGGTATTGTACTAAAATGCGTGGCTAATGTTTGTAAATGATTAGAAAAACCAATATATTTTAGAAAACTAAAAATGTTAACATGTTAAGTTTTGGAAAGCAACTCTCTAAAATCAGGATGTAATTTCTGAAAATATGTAAGACGCTGTAAAGAAAACCGTGGACTTTCTACAAGAATGTGGAAAAGAGACATAGGACTGTCACAAATTGAGCAAAATGGTGTTGGTTCCTCCATCAACAAATGTCAGTGGGGAAATCGAGTGTGCCCAATCCTGAATCTATTTAAAATTATGTCCAGTTTTCTGTTGGGGACAAGAGATCTATTGAATTTTTAACTGTAAAAAATCCTTTTAAATCAATTTGTACATTTTTTCCCAAAAGAAAAGAAAAAAATACTTCTTGTCCAATTAATATATATATATATATATATATATATATATATATATATTTCTTATTTAATTTTTCGTAGTTTTTGAAAGCAAAAATTTTATTTCAAAAAAAAACTTTTGAATTTCGACTTTTTTTAAATCTAATTTTTTCAATTATTTATTTCCTGTTACTTTTCTTAAGTACTTTTCTTAATAATGTGAATATCATACAACTTTTAAGGAATATATAGATCCTTTTTGGCAATCATTTTAGCTCCAAATAATTATGTCGCCATATTAAATACATCTTTATGTGCTTACGTTTATTGATATTTTATTAGCAAATTTTTAGAGTATAAAAAAGAAAAGCGTTTCCCTATTAATTTAAATACACAGAAATTTAATGGGCACTAATGATTATTTTCATTATAATTTCTGATTAATTTCATTATATATCTTTCATTATAAGCAGCTTTTTAAACTGCAATAATAATCATTTTAATATCATATTCCTTTTCGCAATTTTGCATGACCTGCAACAGGTCGACAGATTTAAAAAGCGCAAATTAAGATTTGAAATACTTTCAAATTCGATTTCTTAATTCAGTAAAAAATATTTCTTTGGGCAAATCAATTCCTTTGATTATATTTCTTTTCTTATTTAATCCGTTATATAAATTTCAATAAAATGGTAACAATTTTATTATTATAAAAAAATATATCAACGCACATCTAAAAATACATGCAAAGATATTTGCATTAATTCAAATTCCTATTGTATGTGCAATTTATGTACTAAATGGGTGTAATTT
Organism: Argiope bruennichi; assembly: GCF_947563725.1. Classification (NCBI taxonomy): domain Eukaryota; kingdom Metazoa; phylum Arthropoda; class Arachnida; order Araneae; family Araneidae; genus Argiope; species Argiope bruennichi. Next base: position 117,174,443 of record NC_079156.1, read on the forward strand.
TATTACAAATTTGTTTTCTAAGTGTAAGGAGTTATAGTTTCTAAAACAAACTCTTCTAAATTTACTACATAAAAAAAAACTTATTTTCAAATGACTATCGAAATTGAAATTTTTTAGAAGGAAATTTGCTGTTTTGAGATTTTTATTAAAATTTTCATTTCATATCGTTATCGCTTAAAAGGTATTCCATGTTTTTTGATGGAATGCAAAATATATAACTCTTGGTTAATTTGATTGAATAACTCGAGTTGTATTTTCCCTGCATGTTGTAATAATACATAAAATTTTACTTTGAGGTACACATATTGTAATTAAATAAACATATTTTTAATGCAATTAGCAGCTTATGTACAATTGTTTGCAGGGATTTCATTAGAGTATTTAATCAATAAACCTCTGTTTGCATATCATTATGATAACACGTTGATCTCTTAAAAAAGCAGTATTTATCTCCACATGAATGTTTCATTTAGACTCACGTGGTTTTGCTATCCTTATTTTTTTAATCATAATTTCATATGCAAGAACAGAATGAAAACATAATATTATAAGAAGTAGAATTGAAAGATCTTTTATTGATAATAATGTATTCGTACGCGTTACAAATTTACTGTTACTTGCAAGAGATATATCTTCTTTTTATATCACTACACATTGATTCAAAAATTAATGTGCTCGAAAATTCTTCTTCTGGCTTTGTGAGATGATTCTAAAGGATTAGAAAGAATAACTTTTCATGGAAAAGAATTACAAAATTACAGGATTCAACACTTAATGTTAAGACTAACATTTTTCAAATCGCATTATACTATTATAGTTAAAAGTTCTTAGCCGGTGTCCTGGCATAGGGGTAGCGCGTCTTCCCCGCGATCTGGGCGTCCCGGGTTCGAGTCCCGGTTTGGGCATGGTTGTTCTTCTGTTGTTCTATCTGTGAGATGTGTGAATGTGCCCTCATGTAAAAAGGGGTTGTGCAAGTGAATGAGTGATGCGTGAGTGGCAAAGTCGTACTCTTGGCCCTAGTTGGCGCTGCTATAAAAAAATAAGAGACGTTCCCCCCTCAGGCTTAAATCGCTGTCTTCGTAACAGCGGGCTTGTCAGTGGCAAGTGCCATAAGAAACAAACAAAATTTCTTAAATGAAAGAATCTGTATATTTCAAAATTCAAATAACATTGTAACTAATAAAAAAATTGTTGCATTGTAAAATTATAAAAAATTTTGAATCCTAAAAGAAATTGAACACTTAAATGAGATAGACGAATTAAATGCGTATAAATAAAAATTAGTCCGAAAAAAATGCGGCAATTCTTTAAATGCTGCATTGTATCGTTTTATATCAACATTTAAATTGATGATTGGTAACCAATTTTAATACTTTCCATGCCAATGCAATAATATTTCAATATAGATTATAAAACGATTTCTGTATTATTTTAAATAAATTCAGTTTTTAATACGAACTAAAAATTTCAACAATTATATTTTCATCGTAATTTTTCTGTCAATTATTTGTTTAGAGTTTTCACAACGCTTATGAAACAAAAAAATATTTTATAATTATATAAGGAAAATGTTTTTTTTAATGTAAGAATTCCTAATAAAATAATATTAGCCCATGTAAATAAAATTTTTGAAACAGATGAAACACAATAGAATAAATAATTACCAGTATATAAATACGTATTTCTAAATTTATAACACGAAATCGGAATTTGATTTATAAGTTGAGTTGCCATGATTAAATATTAAAAAATCAGTATAATTTCAATAGTAATAAGTTGAGTTTTCATATTTCAATATTAATAAAGTGAATTTATATCTTTCAATGTTAAGAAGTCAATATAATTTCAATATTAATAAGTTGTGGCTTCATCAAATATTAATAAGATGTGGTTTCATCCAATATTAATAAGTTGTAGTTTCCTCCAATATTAATAAGTTGTAGTTTCATCCAATATAATAAGTCATTATTAATTCCAGTATTAATAAATTGAGTTATTTTGTAATATTAAGACATCAATATAATTTCAATATTAATAAATCAATATAAATTTCGATATCAATAAGCTGAGTTTTTATCTTTCAGTATTAATGTCAGTATAAATTTCAATATTAATAAGTTGAGCTTTCAACTTTCAGAATTTTTATCTCAGCTGCTTCATTATAAATAAAGTATGTCTAAAATTTTGTAGTCAGTAATATAAAATTTTATAGGATCTATAGGATAGATCTTTATAGGATCTATCTTTTATTAGATTTCGGTACAGGAACAAAAATACAGTTAAGCAAAATGTAGGTTAATTTTTTTAGTAAATTAATATAAATAATTATAAATTAAACATTTCAGCTTATTTTGTTTTGCGATAAACTGAATAAAACCGTATTGAAACATGTTCAATCGTATACCTGGATAAAACTCTTTCTGATGTGACTGCTTCAATTTAATAAGAAGACATTCTTAAATTATGTATTTTTAAGGATAGAAATGTTTGAAATTCGCATTTGATGAAAGTTTTAAATTTGGCAACTCATGAACCGTCTCATTTTGGGAAGCCTTCGTTCGGAAAAGTATTTCAAATAGAATAAGGAATACATTGCTTGTGCTTGAATAAAAAATACCTAAGAATCCTGTGTGTATGCAATATAGAAGAGCGATTCCATCTTGAGATACAATACATATAAAAGTTTGTATTTGGAATAAACAGATGGTGGAAGCACAAGGAACAAAAATATACAGAAACGGAAAAGCAAATTAAAATGTTACGGGAACGCTCAATACTTTCTCCTCGGTCATGGGATGATATCAGGTTCTATGTAAGGAAGTTATGGAAGAAATAAATTTTTTCCGTTACAAAGAAGGAAATGTTCAAAAATGCACATATCTTTTCCCGTGAAGGTTATTTGATGCTAGAGATCAGAGTCTGAGGGTATTTGATATTTCTTGAGATCATTTCAAAGGAAATTTTAAAAAAAGAAACTGTTCAATAGGTAAAGTCTAGCAGTAATACAAACGTATTATTGAAGAGAGCAAATCTGGTGGCTTTCAAAATATTATTAAAAAATTAAAAGATTATTCGAATTTCAAATATTTGTCGATTCAGAATGTCTGATACATTCCATCTTGTTTCTATTTTAATTTTTAGATGTCATATTCCATTGCAGATTGGTTATTATTTGATGTTATTTTAGACTCTTCCATACTTTTTTAAATTTTCAATAATACTTTGACGGTATAGTACTGTGGTTTATGAGATTATGGATAAGGAGAACCAGTTTAAAATCAAAGGCTTTTATTTTATACCGACATGAGAAAATTGGTACTCTGCCGGTTAATGATAATTTTTGCTTTTATTCAAACACAAATACGTATTACAGATACAGTTAGGATATACGATTGCTGATAATATATGGATATGAAAAGTCTAGTTGGAATGCGTTTGTTTAATATGTGGGTAATCCCTTAGGTTCGAATCCATATGTTCCAATATTACTATTTAGCTTATTTTTATATGATGCATTTATTGATGCTTTTAAGTTACAAAATTTCTGTAAAATGATTTCCTCTTAGTGAATCGTTCGAAAATATGACGCCTGAAATTCGCGGTCTCAAAATAATTAATGGGTTTACTAAAAATAAAAAAAAACTTGTCATGCTTTGTCGCCAAAAACAATACCACAAAAATCACTGTAAATTTTAGTTGAAGAATCATACCATCAGTCTTCTGAGCCACTTTTACCTGCAGCATTTCATCACGTTTTTCAGATATGCCATAGTTAATGCATAACCACATTCAAACTACTGTGGCTCTATCCAAGATGATTATCATTCTTTTAATGATCTACTCGTTTTGATTTGTTGTATAAATCCTTGGAATGAGTTCATCCTTTTTCATTAACAGTAATTGGGCAACGATTTCTTTTGATGCTATATCAATTTTTCTTCTCTGGCTACGATTCAGACGACAGGCTTGAACATTAATTAAAAGTAAATTTATAATTCAAGTGGCAGTATCAATTTCATCTGTTCTTCAGGCTATATCAGGACTCAAGATCAATCAGGCTGAACAGGCTATATCAGGATCATTTTAAATTCTTCTTTCAAGGTATTAAAAAGTTTTGCTAATAGTCTTCAAAATGCTTCTCCAAACGTTTTATAGCTAGATGAGTTTTATTATCTGTTAGTGTGGCCCTCCAATTTTTATACGTGATAAGATTGAAGCTTCTAGAGGTTCAAATCGAATGAAATGAGTTTTGCACCCTTAATGACTTCCACATTCATATCGGTATTAAGAATGTAACTTATTAACATTTTGGGCATATACAGGTTTTTCTCCATGGTAAAACAACTCGATAAAGCACTTTTTGAAATTTATTTATTACAAATGTCCAGAAGATTGGCTATGATGCCATTATATCTCTAACCTTCTAATATTTCTGAATGAGACACAAAGAAAGAGGCAGAGTCGTAGAAGATTTAGTGTTAACCAGGGTGCACCACGTGGAGTCCTGATACATTATACCGCTTTTTTGAAATACAAAACATTTAAGAGTTATTGTAATTTGTTCCTTTGGGCCCTTCAAAATTACAGACGCCCCATCATTGCGTTAAATGATGAAATATGCAAAGGGAATGCAGCTTTCTTGACTCAAGAAATATAAATGAAATACTTGTTTCGGTGGAATTGATATTCCTTTCTGGATGCATACATTGCTCACGAAATATTTTCTTTTCTTAGGAGGAACAAACAAACTATGTCATCATAGTTGAAAGCATTCGTTGCTGAAACATCTTCAGAGCAAATTTAAAATGGCGAATGCCAAATATTAGTAATATGTCAACTACTCCAACGCCAGCTCGATTTCGAGAAATAATGTGGCTTTTGTGGAAGTTATTGTTTACATTGTTAGAATAAAATAGGTTCAATAGGTAATAGGTAATATAAATATCTTTCAGGTAAACTGTTTTTGAATAATGAAAACCAACTCCCCACAAAATCCAAGAAGTCTTTCATGAAAAATTGCAGATCAAAATCAACGAGTGCCATTCTCAAGTTTGGGGACGTAATATCTTCTTTTCACCTTCTCCATCATTGTTTAATTAAATCTATTCCAGTTAGCTAGAACTGAGATATTCTACTTTATTTTTATTGGTTCTTAGACAGTTATTATATTTTCTATAAAATGTTATATTGCCCATTTATTTTGTTAGTTATAAAATATATGACAAATCACTAGATGATTGTGATATCTATGATCTCTGCGTTTGGATCTAAAAAAGTCCACAATTTATTTATTGTTTAACTGTTTTTTATTTATAATCCGAAGAATGGGTTTGTTTTCAGCCATAAATATTTCAGTGCATATCAATATTGTGTAGTGTTCGATCTTATTCGATAATTATTCGCGTTTCAATTTTCATGTTGTTCTCGTATTTTGTAGTCAAATAAATTGTTATTCTTATTACTTACATTAAAAAATAAATGTAAAATTTTTAATTTGTTGGGCGGTTGATTGTTTATTTACTTCCTGTATTCTGACTTCAGAATTATTGTTTTTTAGTGAAATTGAGTTATTCAATTATAATAAATTACTGAGCACTTAAGCAGTTTGATTTCAAACAAAATTTGAATTTGACAGGACATTCTGTCGCGACACTCAGTTAAATAACAATTTGTTAATGAGATTTTGATAAGTAAATATTTAATGAAAAAAATTAATAAATCTTGCGTAATCACATTGATAATATAAAAAAATATCCTTTTCTGACATTATCATGAATTGTATATACCAGAGGAGAGTTTTGATTTTAAAATTATTTTACAAAATAGAATGTTTCATCGTGCAGTCATTGATTTATGATTTAATTGTAATACTTCACAAATAACGATTTATAATTTAATATAGTGGAATTTGATAAAATTTGTATTCTATCTGAAAAAAATTCCTGTACTTTTTTGGAGAAAAATTTTCAGCATTAACACTTTAGATGCCACTATAAAATGGATGCGATAAAAATAAATTTTGACAATCTGCGTGTGTAATTTTTGTAATTTCAATTTATTAATTTATTAAATCAATTAATAAATTATTAATATAATAATTGATTAAATAATGTTTAATACCGTCTACCCATAGAAGTTCTTACATTTCTTGTAACTTCCACATATTATTTCAAAATTTAAAAATACCAGATAAGAAAGAAAAAAAGAATTTTGCTAAAATCATTCAATTATGATAAAAGCTGAAATTGGAAATTTTAAATTTAGAAAATATTAAATACATGAACATTTACTACTACTCCTAAACCTATAGACATCATCGTATTAAGATAATTGTTCTTTAAAATTGTTGACTTTACCAATCCTAACATCTTCAAACCGAATTTCAGTGAAAGGAACGCGTTATCGATTTTATTCCTCAGAGAGTCGTAATTGACTTTACAAAGGAGTATAAAGAGATAACGGCTTCGCCAAAAACTTGGAAAATGGACCATTGATAAAATTGATTGCCTCGTTGAGTACAGAGAGGAAGACAGATCGTTGAATTTAATTGCTTTTGTCCATTCTTGCTTTGAGAGGAACAAATTTTGAAAAGTTTTTTTTCCTGAAAAAATAAATATGTGCTGAACAAATACATTATTGTAGAAATGTGTGTACAAATACAATCCTACCATTAGAGAATGTCAGTTTACCATCGTGTTTAAATATACCATATATTTGAGCGTTTCCGAGAAACAAAGAGCAAAGTTCTTAAAATGTCTACTATTTAACTACTAAAAAGCATAAAATGGGAACCGTCTTTAGAAAGTTTTTTTTGAAGAATGGCTATTAACCCTTAACTGGGGAGGTGAAATTTTAGAACATTACTACGAGACCGCATTTCATTTACATTCAAATTAAATTTTCTAATAAATATATTGGTATGAAAAATTGCCAATATATTTTATAGATATTTTTCTTGATATATAGGTAGGTTTTAGAAATTTTTCAAAATATATTATGATTGAAAAAAGTAAATGCGTTGGAACATACATTTTATTCTGAAATTGCATGTTACAATAAATAATATTCTTGAAAAGGCATATTACTTTTTACTTTTTAAGTCATATTTATTTTTACTGTATATGAAGGTATATAGAAGACAATATACTGTAAAATTCAACATTTATATGAAAAAAAAAAATGACAATAGGTATAATTGGCCCTTTTTTTATCGGTTTGTGTGACTTTTATGACACGGTTTTCTAGGGCATTTTAAACTTACAGGTAAAGAACTAGTATAAAAATCACCGTATAAATTCTGTATATATATCTCTTGGTATATTAATATATTTTATAAATTTTTCAAAATACATTATCACTAGAAAAATTAATTATGTTTGAACATACATATCAAAATCAGTTGAATGCGAACTTTTATCGAAAAACTCTTATGTATAATTATCCTTATCACTAAAATCACTTTATGCTTCATTTAAAACTGTCTGGAGCACTGCTTCATAATAGGATCAGTAAACTGGATGATATTTCGGGCCCAAATTTTAGCGCCATCTGCTACGCCTTGTTTATCACTGGGACACTAACAGGGAGATGCTGTCTCAGAGACCGCGCTCGAAGAAATAACTGAAATATTTTAAAAAGCATCTGCTGAAATCGGTTGAAAAAGTGCACGTGTATTGAAGGTCACAAAACAGGAAGCTACAGGGCCAATCCATTCAATTGAGCTAAAAATAGAATAGGCGTGACAGAAAATCCATCGCTAGCGGTCTCACAGACCGCACGTCCCCAGTTAAGAGTTAACAGGAAATAAAAATAAAGTAACAAAAAAAATTCTAACTTAGACGTGAATTTCGTGTTCATCAACTTGATTCTTTAGAAATCGTGTTGATTTGGATTTGGTATAGTAAAGGAAAATGGAATCATGTACAAATCTTCAAAGGAGTTTCCAGGCACTGCTCATTATTCCAGAACAACTTGCCATACATTAAAACTAAACAGTTCTTAAGTCATCAAATTGTTTTCACAAGATGTTAGGAAAGTTCGTCATGACAAAATTAATTTATCTTAAAATTTCAGAAAATGAAGAATGTTAAAATGAAATTCCTCAAATAGTAATACACAATTTGTAATTTCCATAGATGAATTTAATTTCGTATACATATAGTATTTGGTAATTTTATAGAATGAACTGCTATCAGATAAATGTTTAGCCTACTACTTTTAATGAAATTTTTTGTACCTTTTATTTATAGAAATAATCAATCACATTTTGTTCAATTTACCTAACATTAGATTTTAACAACATATTTCAAATCAAAACTGTTGAATCTGAAATTTAAAACTGTACACTTATTAATCAAATTTATGCATTGATTTTTACTGAATAAATAAATAAAAACATTGGTGCTTATAAAAAGGCACTGAAAGAGTCAAGAAGGCATCGAAAGAGTCATTGAAAGAGGAGAAATGAAAAGAGCTTGTGATAATTTTTAGATATTTAGAATCACTTGTTTCAAAACAATAAAAAATATGATTTAAAAATAACATTCCGAATTCCATCATTTTTCATCTTTATCTCCAAAATATTCTGTACTTTGAGATTGTCTCATAGTATTTAATAGATGGGAAGAAAACATTGCTAAAAACAAACTGGGAATATAAAACAATATTAATTTGTATTATACTTATTAAGATAAATGTTTTCTTTGCAAAATAGTTCCAGAGCATGAAATAAATGAAATGGTTTCTAATATCAGATTATTTTTAGCATTTGTACAAAATCATTTAAGAAGTCATTAAACTCATTATGATCCAAAAATTACAATCACCAAGAAATTGCTTATACTTCACATTTTTATAACATGACGGGATATAAAATAATCAAGAATTCAAATGAAATAATTTTTTTTATTTTTACTTTTCTTTTTTTTTGTATTGATTATTTTTAATTTAGAAAATATTTTTATATGTCACTTTAGGTTATCAACCATCTCATTTAATGTTTAAATTTCTTTGATTTAAATGTTTATTCTTCTTCTACACCTGACAACCTTTTAGATTGTGTAAGTTGAATTCATGATTAATGGCAATAATTGCTGATTAATTAACAAATGATTATATTAATTCATGATTAATCAATGATGTAATCATAAATTTTATGATTAACTAGATGATAGAGATATTAAATAAAAATTAGATTTTGGCAAATGAATTTATTTAATTATGTTTCTTTTGTTATTTAGTCCTTTATAAAATTTTCAATAAAATGGTAAAAACTCATTTTTTTTTTATCAAATACGAGCTGGTCCCCGGCGTTGTTGTAGCAAAAGAAATATATTTTGTAAATGCTGTTTGAAATTTAAAATAGCTGTCTTGTTTGATTAGAAATGATTGAAAGAATGATATTTATTTTCTTATCGGGAATGCAAAGAAATTCATTGAAATTTAATAATATATAAAAAAGAAATACAAATAATATTTTTTTCTATATTTTTTTACTTTATTATTCAAGTGCTTTAGGGTTGACAATATTTTTTATTTTAACGGCTTCAGCAGAAGCAAAAAAATTTCTTGGCTGCCTGACTAGTAAGCATCCAGCATACAACTGGCTATGTGGGAAACATGGATTTTCTAGGTTTAATCCGCACTCTTGAAGTGATTGACCTTCCGCCTTGTTGATGGTTATCAAGAATGCAAGTCGAATGGGGAACTGCAGTTGTTTGACATAAAAAGGCATGTCGGTGGGAATTATGGGAATGCGTGGAATAAACACTTATTCCCAAATCAACTTTCCGTTAAAAATAATTGCCAGAATTCTTGTCGCATATTGGTCTTTTGATTATGATGCGTGTGATCAGGTAGCTTATAAATATTGTCTTTAGATTCTGTTGATCTTGAAATTCTGAAGCACGTGAATTTGCAAAGTAAAGGAGATCGAATTGGCTTATTTCTACGTGCTGCGCTGGTAGATATATTAAGTGACGAATGTTTGGAATTACTGTTTGCTCTGGAAAATTTCCATTATATATATAACTTAATTTGATCGGCTTCGATAACAGTATTTCTATTTTGTATGAGTGAGATGAACTCTGAATAATATATGAGATTTGTTGCAGACAAAATATTGTGCACGCTGAATAACAACATCATGTGTAGATGATTATTCATTAATGAGAAGAAAAGAAATGATAAGAAAGAAAGTTTCATTAATGAGAAGAAAGAGATTATTCATTAATGAGAACGCTTGCACTAAATATTTTCGATTTCATTTCACTGACATTGAATAGCATTAATGATAAGTTTATTTTGTTTGATATACGTGTGATTAACTCCGAATGACATGCGCCATTTCCTGTTTGCTTTTTGTCAATTTTAAAGTATAACCTTCGTGCAGTGCAAGCAATATGCTGACCAAGTTTCATCAAAATCAGTTGAATGGTACGACAACGTATAAGGTACGAACAAACAAAAAATCATTTTTATATATTATATTAATAAAGTAATTGTAATATTTCATTGAATTCTTTATTTATTACTAAAGGAATACTACTTGAACGAGGTTAAGAAAGTTTTTGAGTCTCCTCCTGATTTCATTAATTACAATTTCACTTTTAACCGTACTGAATAAGGGAATTCAGAGACTTTATAAACGATTTATCACAATAAACTCTTCTGCTCATGCGGTATACTCTTTGAAAAAAATTAGAGAACTTAATTAATCTCGAAAAATTAAATGTTGTTTGTTTCTTATGGCACTTGCCACTGACAAGCCCACTGTTACGAAGACAGCGATTTAAGCCTGAGGGGGAACGTCTCTTATTTTTTATAGCAGCGCCAACTAGGGCCAAGAGTACGACTTTGCCACTGACGCATCACTCATTCGCTTGCACAACCCCTTTTTACAGGAGGGCACATTCACACATCTCACAGATAGAACAACAGAAGAACAACCATGCCCAAACCGGGACTCGAACCCGGGACGCCCAGATCACGGGGAAGACGCGCTACCCCTATGCCAGGACGCCGGCCGAAAAATTAATGATTGCAATTGGAAAATATGATTCGGATGATGCCCGAAAACAATTAATATATTTTTAAAGATTACATTCGAATACAATTCGAATACCCACCGAATACAATTTTTATCTTGAATATAGCGTTTGCATTTTATTGTCAGTAATATTTCATCTCTTCGGATACATCATTGACGAGACCTACAAAACGAGAGCGGTAAATGAATGCTAGTAAAGCAGCAAAACAGTAAAGTGACTGCTCATCACTTAGCATTAACATTCCTTTTCCTACGATGAAACAGTCACAGCCGCTTAAGTGTTTCCTGCATTGTCAGTATTCAAATAATCATAGTTGCTTCATTTCAAATCTTCAGGCATTCGATTACCATCACTTAATGCCTATCGTCGCAGCTGTTACGCTATTGTTAGCCAATTTCCAATTCTGCCCATCATTCAAAGTGGGCGTGAAATAGTGCACTAATGATGCTACCATATGATTCCATCATTAATTGGAGCACACAGTCGTTTAAATTTCTAAGGTCCATTCTCTAACGGAGTAAGCATCATTATTATTCAACCAATTATCATATTTAATAAATAGTTTTCTTTTTGTACCATTAATAAATTTAAAATATATTAAGTTCAGTAATTATTCTATAAAAGAAATTATTCTTAAAATAACAAAAACAATTATTAATAAATAAGTAAGACATCACTCAAAGAAATTCATAAAACACTATGCATCGATGCTATTTTGCATGGTCAGCCAAGTGGTAATCGCGCAGTATGTCATTGAAATATAAATATAACAGTAAATTTTGGACGCATTATTAATTGGATTTATTATTGAAGCAGATTTAATCAGATTTGTCATTCAAAGTAAAAGAAAAGTAAATCTTACAAAAGAAAAAAAAAAGAATTAATCAGGGAAAATACAGTGCAAGTTCAATTGCTAATAATTCGTCATTGTTGCACTTTGAAACCAAAACGTTACTATAATGCAGTTCTAATAAAAAATGCTGCTACCTATTCGTCACTTTTAAAATTTTCTCATTTGTTAGAATAGATATAAGTAATTTTTTTCTGTTTATAATTTTTTTTAAGTTTTGAAAATTTTTCTTGACCTAGTTTTGTCAAACGAGCCTTTCAATGAATCGAACTTGAAGAATAAAAAACATGCAATGACTAAAAACAATTTCATTGAAGATTATTAATTAGATTTTTACTAGATCTTAATCAAACACTAATTTCCTTAAATACTTTAACTTCAATATTGAAGAACCTTAAAAAAATTGTCAGAACTAAAGGATGATTAAGGTTTACAACGTTCCTTATGGATGCATATTTTAAAATAGCTGTCTTAGACATTAAGTACGTCATCGGAATTAATGTCTACTGAAAATTTTAATTAAATATTTTATATTATTTTTATTAAATATTTAATATTATTTGAGTTAAATATTTTATATTATTTAAATTAAATATTTATATTGTTTAAGTTAAATATTTTATATTATTTAAATTAAATGTTTATATTGTTTGAGTTAAATATTTTATATTATTTGAATTAAATATACAATGACATAAAATATTCTTCAACAGACGTTTCATTAAAACTTTAAATTTTTATTGAACGTATAATTCATAAAATTTTAAAGCCTTATAACATTCTATTCACACCGCATATCACTATTATCTGTCCATATAACATATCCGTAATAACACAAAAAAAGAGCAACATCATTTAAAACTGCGAGCACGTTAACAATATTACACCAGTGCTTGAAAAATTAAAAAAAAAATATTCAAAAATTAAAATTTAGTTATAAGTACAATAAAATTCGTTGCTATCAAAATTTTATCAAAAACATGCCTTGAAAAGAAAATTACTTAAGAAGAAAAAGGAAGCAAAATCTGCATATTTTTATAATCAACAATAGAAATAAAAACTAAAATGAAACATTAGTAGACGCAATAAAAGGATTTTAGTTTTGCTTCAACAATATTGTTTTAAAATATACTAAATACATTTTTAATTGATTAAAAATATCAAAAAGTAGTGTCATTGTAAACAGAATTTAATGATTTCTCACTACTTTATCATAGAGCTTTAAAACTACATTATATAAAATAATGCAGTTTTTTTTTTATATTTAAATGACTTCAGCTGTTATATTTAACGAAGGAACTTACCAAAATGTCGCTTTATTTTTATCTAATTAGAATTACTTTACATTTGCAAAAATATCTCTCCAAGGCGCACATGCTAAATCTTCAAAATATGTATGTGCCAAGTTTGATAGCCCTAAGTCTTTCGCTCTGGCATATGCAGCGTATGTGTACGCAAAAAAAAAATATACATGGAGAGAGAGAGAGAGAGAGAGAGAGAGAAATATTAATCGACATTATTAGTAGAGATGGTATTTATTAATATTGTTACGAACCTGTGATGCTGCTTCCCAGCATAGTTGGTTCCATAGGAGATTCCAGAGCTTGGCGACTTTGGTGCCAAAATAGATTATACCCGAAACATCGAGAATTTTCCCGATCCGTCCAGTAGGAACGGAGAAACGCCTCGAACGTTCCTGATTGGATGAGAGGCTTCTAGCCCCGCTTCCTAAAACCTATAAAAGGACCTGCAGCTGCCGGGGAGTGTTGATGAATTGAGTCATAGTCGGAAGCGACAGAGAAGGAAGTCGTGAACCGGATCGGAGAGTTGTAGTCGGAAGCGACAGTTTGGAGAGTAGTCGTAAGCGACGGTAAAGAACTGGTCTTCCAGGGATAAGCGGAGCAGCGACGGAGCCAAGCTAGTGCTGATCTAAGCTGTGCGCTACTGTCTGCAGTAGAGAATCTTGTTATATGCTGATGTGTATGCTGTTGTTGTTGTACGTCTCGGCTGAAGATAATTGTCTTCTGTGCTGTATATAGTTGTCGTCTTTGTGCTGTCCTGTGTGTCTTCGTGTAAATAAACGTCTTTGTTTTATTTTCTACTGCCGCCTGCTGATTGAGAGTTCTCCACACCATATAACTTCCACTATCCAAACGAACCCCGGAAATTTCGTAACAATATAATGGCATCAAAATCGTCCTGCCACCAAACATGTGATGTTCTCTTTCTAAAAATATTTATAACAAATTTAAGTTTGGCTAATTTTACAAGTCCAAAAGAAAAACAAAAGTTAAAATCAAAATGAAACATATTATTATGAAGAAAATAGAGTCATTCATTTAAATGTAATATTCAAGAAGAATCATAAGAATCATATATCTGAGGTTAATGAATTATGATTGATTGTCAAGAGCAATTCACTGTTAAACGGTAAACTAAGTTTTGAAGATCTTGCAAATAAGCAAGATTGTTTTAAGCCCTATCTGATGGTAAAAATAATAAATACAATAAAAATAAATAAATTAGTAGTTAATTAATAAAATAATTAAATTAGCAATAATTAAAATGAGTTGGTAAGGAAGAAACAATCATAAAATTATTCTGTTTCAATAATAATTGTTGTACTCACCCACATAATATGTCTTATTTTAAATTGTAGAATATAGCTTTAATGAGAGTAGGTAAACATTTTAATTGCTAGTCAGACTTTTTTTTTCTGAACTTTGTCACATATTCAGAATCATCTAAATGATAAAATAGAATTTCTACATGAACTAGAATTATAACTTTGAATATAGCTTTAATGAGAGTTGGTAAACATTTTAATTGTTAGTTAGACTTTTTATTTCATGAAACTTTGTCACATATTCAGAATCATCTAAATGATAATAATAGATATTTCTACATGAACAAGCATGATAACTTTGAGACAAATTCTCAAGAAACTTCTATAAAATTTTATTCATTACTTTAGTACATAAATGTCTAATTCCGAAAATACACATTTTTCTTATCTATGAAATTCATGTGAATATATTTTTCCTTATCATCTATGACAGTGATATATTAAATTAAATATCTCAGATTATTAATTTTTAATAGTTATTTCAAGATTTTAATTTAAATTTTGAAATTCACTAAATAAACCTGATCAATACAATTACATCAAATTTAGTAAATCGATTTCCAATGAAAATATGTTATTTTAAACTTAAGTTTTTTTTTTAATTCTTCCTTCGTTTACTTCATATTTTTCTATGTCCTGTAATATATGCCGTCTGATTTTTAAGCTTACAAACTTACCTTTTCTTCTGCAGAACAATTTGAGGTAAATAAACCTCATATCTAACGGTCTGGCATTTGAATTTGAATACAAAGCATGCAATGAAACAGCTTTTATCTTTCAAAATCCTTTCTTTTTTCGTCCATGTTAAAATCTTACTTGTTCTAAAATTCTCCATAAAATAGCCAGAAAAAAAAAACAGATTTGATACAAATTCCTCTTCCTTTTCCCAGAAGTCATTTCTATAACCGAGCATATTACGTGAGAAACTAAAACGGTTTTACTTTCCTCTCATCTCACAGCGCACGCAGAGAAATCTTCGAATAGCGTCCTATTCAAAAATAGTCCGGTCACGTCAGTCTTCTCATATTGGCACGCGAAAGCATCATTTAACTTTAAATGGAATTTTTGGAAAAGATACAATTTCGGCTGCCTCAGTGATTGGAAGCTACATGAGTCTTTAAAGGTTAGCCTCATTTCATATCAAATGACTTTATTGATAGAGAGAGAAAAAATCAGATTCTTTTGAATAGAAAATTGTAAAGTTAGGAAAAAGTCTGAAATTGTGGTTTCAATTCCCCTTAAAAAATTTCCAGTTGTTTTATTGTAAACTAGCCAGCTTAGTTATTTGGCGATCAGCCGGTTCGCCACTCTTAATACTAGTTAAAATTTTAATAATTAAATATTTTATGTAACTCCTATTTTAATAGCTTCTTGATCAAAATATTTTAAAGCTTCAAATTTTGACAGTCATATAATTCATTCATAATATTATAAAGGCCTGAAATCTGAAAGATCGATTAATTAACAATGTTTGATTTTAAATGCATCAAACACTAAGAAAATAAACGGAACCGTTTGAAATAATCGGACGAAAATATGTTAAGCCTATCCTCGTTAACGTGGAGGAAAAAAATTGAAGCCTTACTCATTTGGCAGTGGGGAAATGAAAAGATTTTTTGGCGGGAAAGTTAGTTTTTAATTAATAATTAAAATTCTAATTAAAAATTCAGAAAAAAGGAACCCAGGTGCACATTCCCTACCTCCAAGGCATACATCTACCAAATTTGGTAGCTGTAGGTCGAACATTTTTTGGCCTGTAGAACGCCAACACACACACGCATTGAGCTTTATATAAGTATATATTAGCTGATATACATGACGTTTCTCGAGATAAAATCGCTTAAATTATCTGCATTAGACTTTCTAAAGAATTAGTGACAATTTTGAACGACAAATTACACAAAAAATGAAATTGGTATATTAAATGTATAAAAGATTTAAGTTTAAGATAGTGTTATTTTTTTTTTCGTAAATAATTTCATCCAAAGTTTTAAGAAAAAAAAAGCAAAAATATTAGTTAATTTCTTTTAGTCTGCAGCTGTCGTCGAACATCTGTTCGATTTGTTTTTATTTATTTATTATTATTATTATTATTATTATATTTTTTGCTTCCGCTTAGAGTTATTCATTTATGTATGTTTTAAAGTTGATACCTTGAAAGAAAAAGAAGATAAATAGATTAGGTTTAAAATATTTAAGTAATGCAAGAAAGAATATTTGTAATGTAGTTAAAACTTAATATTATTTTTAATGCATTTTATTTATAAAATTAATAACAATTGAAAAATATAAGGTAGAATTCAAATTTATATGATTGCAATGGTAAAATTTACAATTTTACGATAGTTTTAAAATATTTCTTTTGGAATAAATTCTTCTAAAATCACTAAGGAAGAATATAGGAAGATTATATGGAATAGAATGAACTATATCTATGGAAGATTTTAGATAATTTATATTTAAGCGAATACTGAATTAATTTTTCAACACTGAAAATTTGACTGTATTCATTTTGTTGTCTTAAATAATAAAAGTGTAAAATTTGGATAAATTCGAGCCAGTAGTTTTAGATGAAGTATGGAACACACACACACATGTATATATATACAATAACTTTTATTTATGGTAATAGAAAAATTTAATTATTAATTATTCCATGAAAATAAAAATACAACTTAACATTTAATCCTTTGATAACAAATCAGCTTTTTGTCATATGATAGGAAATATAACAATAAGCTAACATTGTCAATTCATGGTCGTCACAAACACAATTATTCTTATCACAACACGATATTTATATTATGATATCGTACTTGTTTCTTGGATTTATAGGATGCGCTGTGGACTCTAAAAGTTAATTGAAAATTAAAAGTGTATTTGTTGATCATAAATTAACTGCACTAGTCTCCTGATTACTGGCTTATACAAAACGAAACATGCATAAAATAATCAGCAAAATAATGTATTCCTTGGAAAAATATTACATCCTATAGCTAAGTCACTTTCAGACTAATTTATTTGTGATAAAAATTCAAATATTGATGACTATCAAACAGTTGCACATTCTTTTAATGTAGATTTCTTTTCATCGGCGTCTGGCCGAGGTGGCCTGGTGGTAAGGTCTCGGCTTCGGAACCGGAGTGTTTCAGGTTCGAAACCCGATTCCACCGAAGAACCGTCGTGTAAGGTGGTCTGTTACACGTTAAATCCGTCATAACTAAACGTCCTCCCGCTGGTATGGTGTATGTGGAGAGGGGGGTGCCAGCTCAGGTGTCGCCCTCGTCCTCTGACTGCGGTTCAAAATTACGAGGTCCGTCCCAAAATAGCCCTAGTGTTGCTTCAAACGGGACGTGATTTTCATCGGCGTACATTGTAACAAACATCTGTCTTGAAATAAATTTTTTATGTATAAATTCCTAATAATTTATATTGGAATAACATATTCTGGACTTCTGAGAGCCAATACTTCATCACAAGGAACTATAAATGATTTAATGCTGAATATGCCTGTTTAGATGGGACATAATAATAATATTCTCAAGTAATTAAAAGTAATTGGCAGATTTCATGTTTTTTTCATTTTCAGAAAGGCATTTTAAACACACATTTTCATGGAAGTTTCTGGACGGAACTATTAAGTATAGAATCAACAAAATGCAATACTTAACAATGTTACATAGAGTAATGTTATTAACTTGTAACAATGTTATTAATTTGGGAACATTCTGCTTTAATGAAGTTAATTTAGCCCCTACAATTATGCCCTTATAAAGTTGCTCAGACTATTTATTAAAAAGGACGGATTACACGGAGCTCATTAAATTGGACGAAGACTGAAATTATGAATATCTGTTTATTGCATCTCCTCAAAGTATTAAAATTTCAATTAACTGCTAAATTACGGAGGTAGTGTCCTGAAAACAGGGAAACATATAATTTAATATTAAATGGTCCCATGCATCTATAAATTTAAATGTCCTGCATATGTTCAGAGCATTAAAATTTTTTTCTACATTATTACAGTTTATTTTCTACATTAAATTAGAAATCATGTAATTCTGAAGATATTCACAAATTATATATAAAAAAAAATGTATATCTGATGACTGCATCTAAAAGTAGTCATATATTACACGACAACATGCAAAATTTCAAAAATAACCATTTGTATAACATTGTTATTAAAATGAAATTAATTATGCAATTATGCTTTTCTTTAACCTTAACATGTCAAGTTGTTACAGTTTTCCTGAATAAGTCATGAATTATGTTGCTTATTTTTAATTAAGTAAATAATTATTAAAAGATATTTGCGTTTTTAAGTGCATGCCATAAAGATTCAATATATATATATGTATACAAAAGTATTAGAATCAAGTTAATAGGAAAAACAAAAAAAATCAAATGAAAATTAAACCAAAAAAATTATAAAAAATATAAAAAAAGAATCCGGCCTGAAGACTTTTTCAAGGGTCCCCCTCAGGCAGGGATTCAAAGAAAGGGATTTTTTCTGTGAGGAAATACAGACATTGTCTAATAATGATTCCTCGTGACCCGAAAATCCCCTGAAATTATGCTCAAGAGATATACCATTTTAACAGAAAGGAAATACAAAATAACAAATAAGAAGAAAATAACCACAACAAAGTAAAAATACAATAACAAAAATAACAATAAAAACAAAAACTAGCACTAAAATTAAAATTAAAAACGAAAAGGCCGGTACATACCATCAACAGTCAAGGAAACTTTAAACTATCGATTGTGATTCCCTGTTTTTAAAAATCCCTTTCTTTGAATCCCTGCCTGAGGGTGACCCTTGAAAAAGTCTTCAGGCCGGATTCTTTTTTTATAATTTTGTTGGTTTAATTTTTATTTGATTTTTTGTTTTTCCTATTAACTTGATTCTAATACTTTTGTATCAATTCATCTGTGTTTTAGAAGTAGCCGCAATTGCGCTCTCTAAATACTATGAAGTTCTTTTTTGTTTTTAGTTTCAATAGGTTATAAATTTTAGTTGCGATTTCGAAACTGTTTTGTTCCGTTTTTATTTTAGTTTCGTTTTCAAACTTTTTCTTACTTAAGATTGGTTATATATATATATATATATATATATATATATATATATATATATATATATATCACAAGGTAAACGTGCATTACAATAATATATTAAATATTCTAATAAATAAGTATTTATTTTTTGAATCTCAGATTTGTATATTCTTTCTTTCCTCTTGTCAACTATAGCACTGGGAGCATCTTTTAAAATAACTATTCACCACTTTGCAGAAAATGTTATAATTCATTTCATAGACAATAATAATTTCATTCCCTGGTGAGGATTGACGAGTTGATCATTGCTTAACAGTCCTCTTAAGATTTTATGTCCATTTCTATTATTGAATACAATTTATTTATTTCCATTGTATTTCTTTAAATATCTTATAGTATTAACTAACCGTCAGACTATTTTTTTTATTACGTCATTGATATCATTTTTTGTTGAAACTAAGGATATCGGGCTGGTCGAGAAAATTAAAGCGGCTGAATAATCTGGAGATTTCATGGATTGATTTCTACCAAAAGTTATTACTATTGATAAAATACATTAGATTAGTGATTGGATATTTATTCAACTTCTTTTGATAAAATAAAGTAGGGAAAAAATCAAGTGAATATGGATCAGTCTTTTTGTTTTCTGATATTTTTTGAAGCTTATTTCAGAATATTGCTTTTCTATTTTGACGCGCTTCGTTCTTTCATTCATTCTTAGTAGAAACTGTAAAAGATGAAAATTCTTTGATGTAAAAGATGAAAATTCTTTCAAAAATAGTAAAATATTCAACAAAAGTAAATAAAAAAACTATCCATTTTTAAATTACGTATGATACAAGAGAAAGTCTTGTCTGTGTGTGTGTGTGTGTTTGTGTGTGTGTGTGTGTGTGTGTGTGTGCGTGTGTGCGTTAGAAAAGATACACAAATATCATGAAACCCTTATATGAATTTCCTTCTGAAAAAAATAATAAATTATGTTATAAATTAATTATGCATTATAAGTTAATTATTAATGTTAATTTTATTATAAGACTTGTTTACTTCTTGAGTTTTTTTTTTTTTTTTTTTTAATTCTTCAATGTTTTAAGACAATTCTTCCAAAGTCCCCTCAAATAAGAATATTTATTCTTTTTAATTAAAAAAATTAATTAATTTTTTTTTTAAAAAATGAGAGTTTTGAAATGTTTTTTAATATTTTGTTTTTTGAAAGCTAACTAGAAGCGTTTTTCGAACATTTTTTAAATTAAAAATACTGTTATATTAAAAAATTAACACAGTTCTGAATAAATTGACTACCCGTAAATTGAATCTGGATTTTAACAGAATCAACAAGTTCTAATTATTTTAGTGCGATGAATCTCAGTGTTGGTCTATCTTAATGTGAGATCTACCTTTTATATCGTCATTTATGTTCATCTGAATGAAAATAGCAATTCATTAAAATAAAAAATTCTGAAATATTCTTGTATTACAGGCCTATGAAAAAAATATAATACACAAGAATTAATGTTAGATTTATAAACAGATGCCTTTACACACAGAAATTAAATTTTACATTTTGAACTGTATAATTTAATGTGGATTACACCAGCTCTTAGCTTAAAATGGTGAAGAAAAAATCTAGCCTCGATTAAAATAACATAATATCAGAAAATTTATTCCATTTCGAATTTCAACTATTGCGAAAAACCTTACATTTAATAAAATATCTGTTTGAATACATTCGTGATACAGAAAGGAATTTGTGTAAATTTAACTCATTTAAAAATTAGTATGTACTTAAGAAAGGAAAAAACAAAATTAATATTGGAAATTAATGCAAAATAAAAAAAAGTCTCAGAAAATAAACAAAAACCCATCAGAAGAGTAAAATTTGCATTTAATTTTGTCTCAACAACGATTACTTTTATTTTTTTCTTCCAACCTTTTTATTTGTAACAGTATTGTGAATCATAAAGAAATACTAACATCTGCAAACATTAATTCTTTTCACATAATTATCTACAATCAGGAGCAGACGATTATTTTTTTTATATAATCGCCCACATTTATGACACCCCAGTCATCATAATGGTAAGTTTTTGATATTTTTCCAATAAAAATCAGTGAAGAAAAAAAATTAAATTAGTCGCATACTTTTTTCACTTCATGATTTATCGTTCATATTATTGTTTGTGTATGCATATAAGAAATTTTTTCATTCTTTACTCGATATTTGGATTGTGATAAAATAATTCCTGAGCAATTAATTTAAAAAAATAATATATCATAAACAAAAAGAAATTCAAAAGAAAAACGTTTATACAAAAATCTAAAATAAACTTTTAACTATCTAGTTTTTACCATATTCATTGTTTGGTCTTATAAAAATCATCCAATCAAAAAAAAAAATATTATTATTGAAATCAATGTCAATGCCAATAGTAAAATATATTTAAAATATTATTATTATTATTAATGTATTTTTAAAAAAACAGGAACTTCATAAATTTATTATATTTATTCATTGCTGTTGTTTTATGCAAGTCACATTATTTCACACATTTTAAACAGAGCCTACTACAATTTTTAATTCAATAATTTCGTTAAATTTGCTAGAACTATACAAAACTCAAGATTTTTTTTTGATAAATTGAACACAATATTTAAATATTAACTAATTTATCCTCTATCTCATCCACGAGATAGCGACTAGGATTTAGCGAAATAGCTTTTGTGCTAGTACATTCTATAGTCAAGCGACGTTGTTTGAACAAGCAGTGTGCAAATTATTAATCCGATATTCAGTGGATTTGCATTAAAATAGAGATAATGTTTGTTCGATGTTTTTCTACACCTTGGAACTGTTTTGCAATTTCACCCAAGTCTGAAACATTTGTACACTCCCAAATTGAATAGGATGTTTTAAAAGGCGCGGAATAAATAATTAAGTAGTCTAAACATTGTTCTATAAATAAATATTACATTAATTTAGATTCTGCATCTGCGTAGATAAAAAAAATCTCTTCATTTTATACCTTGCTATATCTAGACATTAACATGGTACCTGCGATAATTACTTTATTGGAATAAAATTTAAAGACTAAATTTCAAATACAAATTAAAATAATTAATTAGAATATTGGCATAGATAAATTAAAATAACTAAATAGACTTTTGACATAGCATTGGTAATGAATCCTTTATATGTCCTTGTAAATAGAAGTGTTCCTTGTATATTTTTGCAAATAGTTTTAAATTTGAAATTTTTTTCGAATAATTTCGAATATACACCAGCAATCTTTAGAAACATTCAGCTCCAATTCATTCTGTGAAAGTCATACCCTTCATAATAGCTGTTTTATTTAAAAAGGGTTTTAAAAATATTAAAGTATTCAAAAATGTCCCCAAATTTTGAGAACACAAAAAATTATACTTGAAAAAATTTTAAAAGTCTTCAAATGATATCTTGAAGTTTCAAAATTGTGTAACATATATTCTCTTTTAAGACTGAAGAATTCAAGTGAGAGTTTTGACAGATAAACAGGAAAGTGCTTTCACTCTTTTGAAATAATTGACAGTTCAGATTTTTAATCTCGTTCTGATATGCAGAGGGCACCTATTACATTAGCTATACTATTAAACGCGAGATACAACAATGTAAAATATATGTAGCATAGAAAATATCGCGATTTCAGAGAAAATAATTCTTGAAGGCTACAAATGCTTGATATGATCACGGCAATCAGCTAACTATTTTCTTTCTTTAAAAAGAGTTTTAAAAAAACATAAATTAAGAAGAAACCATGGAATTTCAAATTCAAAATTCCATCTGGAAACATCTTTTATAAATATTCAAATCATGTTTCTACCTATATCTTTTGTTTATCAACATGAAATTTATGTAAAATTCCTTCACTTCAATTATATATTTAATTTGTTTTTTAAGTAAATATAAACTTTCAATATTTATATTGTATTAATTAATAACATTGTAAGATGCAGCACGAACAAATGCCATCCCTTTTATTATTTACAATAAATAAGCACTCAAGGATTAACTCTAATTACATTTAATAGGATTACATTAAAAAAAATTTCAATGAATGATGAAATATTCCAATTAGTTTTGCAAATAATCTTCTAAGAATCCCTTAGATCTACTGGATTCAGACTGCTTCTAAAGAAAAGGAATATAACTTTTTAATCATCACGATTCTTCAGCTTTCAAGTGAGTGAACGCGTTCATTTTAACATAACCCAGATAAGGTTCTTTACTTCTCTGCTAACCTTTGGAGAAGGAGGAATCCCGGGATTTCTTTGATTGCCTCAGAAACACAATGTCTTATGGATTAAGCTTATGTATTAACTGCGATATATAAACATTGGAGATAGAGATTCATTAGTTATCAGAGGATGGCGGTAAATATCCGAGTAATTTATGGTATACCAATGCTTATTGCATTGTTAAGGATTGTCGAATCCCGATTTCAAATTTGAATGCATGTATGACGCATTAGAGCATTACTTTTACCTGAGTGAATTCTACCAATTGATATTACTAAATCCTTCTTAGTTTGGTAATTGCTTTTCTCGACCTGAATAGCTTGATCTGATTAATAACTCTGTACTCTGTACAAAGATATGTAATTCTGATTCCATTAATCAATTTTGATTACAGATTTCTCAAATCATTACGACTACGGATCATAATACAATTCCAGAACTAATACGTTTTATTAAACTAGTTGCCTTTAGTTATCAGGTCTTTTGCACAGATTATTGACTCTTCTGGATCTTTAAGGATTATATATATATATATATATATATATATATATATATATATATATATATATATATATATATATATATATACCTTGATTTTTTTAAACGGTAAAATAATATGAATTAAATTGAAAATCTTAACAGCAAATTAAAAATGTAGACTCTACAAAATAAAAGTGAAATTGATAATTGATAATCCAATTGCGGAGTTAATAATAAACAAAATCACGGAATCAGTTTGATGAAAGAGTTTTAATTTCATCATTAAAAATCTTGTATCATATCAGCTGCGTATCAAATTGAATTAAAAAAATAATATCGAAATTAAATGGAAAATTATACGAAAATGAGATAAATATCATTAAAGAAATACTTTTTTGTTGTATTTTAAGATCGCTCAAATACAATCTTTGTAAGTTAATTGGAAGATATGGACATCTCTTTAGTGTTTGCATATCTGGCGAAGTCAATTTTTATGCTCGAGCTTTCTATTAAGATGATTATTATTTTATATCTTATTTCTTCTGACTTTCTGGTGACCCTCTGAACCCTTCAAAAAACAATTTTTCAATATTTTGCAGCTCTTTTAATGTATGTGTGTGTTTTTGTGTAACTACGCAAAGCTTTAAAGCTATAAAAATGCGCAAAAATGCGCAGTATAAAATTCGTATGATAATTTGTGTTCATTTGACTGTTGCTATTTCTGTGGCACATAGCGATTTATGTACACACATACAGAAAACACACACACACACACACACACACACGCGCGCGCGCGCGTGCATATATATATATATATATATATATAGAGAGAGAGAGAGAGAGAGAAAGAGAGAGAGAGAGAGGGAGAGAGAGAGAGAGAGATTGTACATTGTTATATATTATTGTGCTTATTTTTTGTGTAACTTTGACATAAATAGAAAGAAATCGAAAAGGCAATTTTATTGATCACTTAATCCATAAAAGATAAAAACTTCACTTTCTGTGCGAAGACCTCATGCTATGATAATGAAAATAAATAATAAGAGAAAATACAAAAAAAAAAAAAAAAAAAAAAAAAAACATTAAACGACTAAATTTTTTTTTTATTTTAAAATTATTCAAAAAATAATTTTTCAATATTTTGCAGCTCTTTTAATGTATGTGTGTGTTTTTGTGTAACTACGCAAAGCTTTAAAGCTATAAAAATGCGCAAAAATGCGCAGTATAAAATTCGTATGATAATTTGTGTTCATTTGACTGTTGCTATTTCTGTCGCACATAGCGATTTATGTACACACATACAGAAAACACACACACACACACACGCGCGCGCGCGAGCGTGCATATATATATATATATATATATAGAGAGAGAGAGAGAGAGGGAGAGAGAGAGAGAGAGATTGTACATTGTTTTATATTATTGTGCTTATTTTTTGTGTAACTTTGACATAAATAGAAAGAAATCGAAAAGGCAATTTTATTGATCACTTAATCCATAAAAGATAAAAACTTCACTTTCTGTGCGAAGACCTCATGCTATGATAATGAAAATAAATAATAAGAGAAAATACAAAAAAAAAAAAAAACATTAAACGACTAAATTTTTTTTTATTTTAAAATTATTCAAAAAATAATTTTTGTATTGTAATATTTTGGGAAATTATTGCAGAAAAATCACTCAAATTTAATTTCATTCTTAATGAATTAAAATTTTAAAAAATTACTCCAAACTGTAGATTTTCTTCCAATGAATATTTGTGCGATTTTGGTAACACTAGATAGCCAGTAAATATCCAACACACAGATACAAATACAGAAACAGACGTTCACTTTTATTATAAATAACAATTGATGCTTCTATTTTATTGCAGAGTAATTAAAAATCACTCATGCTTACAAATCAATGATTATGAATTATCATTAAAAAGAAAAAAATCTGAACATACATTTATTTTAAAAATTGTAATAAAGCAGATAAGACCAAGTGTTTATAAATGAAAAAAAAAAAACTCAAAAGATAAGAAAATTAGAATTTTTTGTCCGTCCTCGTGATGTATGGAAAAGAAACTTAGAAGGCAAGAATGTTTATAGACCATATATCATAAATACTGTGGCAAGAAACTTATTTCATGTCAGGTCCATTCGGAAATTCTTACAGATTCGGAACAATGTGGCTTTCACTTCAGAATTATGCTCTTGATGTTACTTTATGATTTGTTTGATGCCTTTACAAAGGAAATGTTGGAACGTTCAGAAACATTCATATAAAAGATCTCAGTGAATGATTTATGTTTTAAATGTTTTGAAAATGAAGTTTCAGATATTATTTGATAGATTTGGAGTTAATGCTACAAGAGTAAGAAAAATATAAATTAAAAAGCAAAAAAATTATTATATATATATATATATATATATATATATATATATATATAAAGAGAGAGAGAGAGAGAAACACATATGAGTATAAGCTGAACACATATGAATAAATATTTCCTGTCTTCGAGCAACAAATCTGTATATCTTCAAATCACTTTATAAATTATTTTGCTTTTCTGTGGTCATGTATCATTTACTTTTCACGTTAGCAAAATCAAGGTTTCATTCACCGTTCAATTTACTATATAATATTTCCTATTTGAATACTTTTATACATTTTTTTACAAGCAGTAATTTCTGCATATAAAAAGGCCTTTATTTATAAAGAATATTTTGAAAGGTAGAGTTATTTGCTGTATATTGAATTTAAGATAGTTTTGTAAATTTTTTAAATATTAATAAAAGAACATGCGGGATACAATTCGAAACATAAGATTTTGGATTTTGAGCATTTTATTCCGATCAATATCCGGAAAATTAAAGGAGATAATTTGGTTAAACAAATGCAAAATATAAATTTGCTTTCCAAATGATTTTTTTATCAAACAAAGTTCTTAAAAAAATGTTTTATTTTAGTGAGAAAAATGACAATTATTAACAATAATTTAATTTATGCGGATGAAAAAAAGTAACATAATCCATTTTTACGCATTCATTGTAACCCCCGCCTTTAAAAACCCATAGTAGCATTGTGGTTCAACATTCTTACGAATAAATATAGGCATTATATCCGTGTTTCAGTTATTTTTGCACTTTTGCTTGGATATGAATGATTGTTTTTCAAGCATTTAATCTTATTCTAGCTGTTGACCTATTTTTTTACATTTAATAATGGGACCCTTTCTTGTATATAAAGATAGTCAAAGTTTTGCAATGCCATACAAATGTTCAGCTGAAGATGTATTTTTTTATTAGCATATCGTCATGCAAAATGACATTAGACATTAAAAGAAAATGAAGAAAGCTAATTCAACAAATCATTTTCAGTTTTAAATGTTGTTTGATTTTCAAATAGATTAATGACTACTAAGTTTTTTTTTAACTATGAATTCTTCTAAAGAAATATATCTAAACTTTATATCTAAAACTTCATATAGAAAGCGAATATTTTTAAAGGCAAATGCCACAAAGTTGGAATTATAACGCTTTTAATATTGAAATTTTTTATTATCTTATTCAAGCTGTTGACCTTTTTTTTACATTTAATAATGGGACCCTTTCCTGCATATAAGGATAGTCAAAGTTTTGTAAGGCCATACAAATTTCCAGTCGAAGGGGCATCCGTTTATTAGAAGATCGTCATGTAAAGAGACATTTTACACATGAAAAGAAAATCGAGAAATCTAACTCAGCAAATCATCTTCAATTTTAAATGTTGTTTGATTTTCAAACAGCTTAATGACAACTAAACATTAAAAAAAAGAAATTTTTGAATAAAAGTTTAAAATATCCAAAAAATAAATACTTTTATGAATTCTACTAAAGAAATATAACTAAACTTTATCTCTAAAACTCCATATAGGATTTGAATATTTTAAAAGGCAAATGCCACAAAGTTGGAATTATAATGCTTTTAATATTGAAATGTTTTCCTAAGGGAATCTATGTGGGATGATGTTTCAACCTTAGGAAAACATTTTTATTCGTTTAAAAAATTAATTATTTGATGTCGAGTAGCTAACTGAAAGTGAAGGCGAAAGCGTTACGGTTTAAATAAACAGATGAAGAGATGAAATTCGTCAAGCAAATGCAAATTTGTGCGAGAAAATCTAATGAACACTTGAAAAGAAAAAGACTCTTCGTATTTCTACCTTATATAAAAAAAAAGTCGATGAAATCTCTTCTTCAAGTGTTTCTGAAACATGATGATTAATCAAAATATTTTCTTGCTTTTTCTAATAAACGTGTATGAGAAAATCGGATACATAGTAAAATGTTTTTTCGACACTGAAATTTTTCTGGGATAGTTTTTATGTTATAATGCATTTGAAGTAGGATTTTACGTTTGAATTGAAGATGTTTTAAAATTAATTCGGAGAAGTATCTCCTGATTAGTTTGATATTAATAGGGAAAAGTTATAATTGTTATTTTTCTAGCATTATTTTTTTTATCTTTGCAAAGCTCTGTTATAGTCTTAGTCAACGTCCAATGTAACTGAAAACATGATAAACTATAAAAAAAAATTACATCTGGAAAATAGTGATTTTATTATTTTCTCAATGCTGTTTATCGTTTAATTTCACTTCTTTAAGCAAAATTTCATAGTTAATATCAATACTAAAATTTCCTCACGAAATACGCTTGAAAGTCAAAATTTCAATCTGATATCGATTTGGTAAATTTATGGCCTGGCCTTTCTTTTGCATGAATACTTTAGTGTTTAAAGAAAAACAGATGAGTTCCTAAATAAATAGTGTACATGGTTGTGAGGATAATTATTCTTATAAATTATTCTTTAAAAGAATTAAGTATTACTAATTAACGATAATAAAGTTTTGATAAATATTTGGTTTCATAAAGTATTTTAATATAATACTAAATTTTCTGGAATTGTAAATGGATACATGTAAGCAAGTAAAAAAAGATTCAAAACCTTTTTAAATTAAACAATCATTATTCAAGGAATAATTTAATCTTGGAATAATATTAAATTCATTTATTATTTTATGTATAATAAATTGAATACGTTAAATAAAACAGCAAATGCCTCATATTTTCCATTTTACAAGAATACTTCAACATAAACTTAATTAATTTTCAAATCATTCTAATTGCTTGCGTAAACAATCGAATTTAAAAACTTCAAGTGTTTATCTATGATCCAAAAATATCTATTTATAATTTTTTTTTATTTAGCAACTTAAAATGTAAAGATATTTTTTAAACCATTAATTTTTTAATAACTTTATAAATTAATAAACATTTAGTTATCTGAAGTATACTCTAAGTACTCAACTAATACATTTACCTATTTATTAACTAACACATTTACCTATGCATGTTATCTATTTACCTATTTATCATTATTTTTCTATGTTATTGAAAAATTAAAGTTTCTCCTTTTTTTTCTTTGAGCAATACAATAGAGTTAAATTAATTACAATTAATTACATTATATAATCTTTGTAATATATTATGTTTCATCTTAGAAAATCTCATATTGGACATCTTCGAAATTTATTAACGCTTATCGATTGACTGGGGCCAAATATACGTTTTTACAAAATAAACGTGATTTTCTTAAAGGTATTGGTACACCTAATCATAATTTAGTGAAATGATTAAATCATAACTTTACAGAATATTTGCATCAAAATAGTATGATATTTTATTCCCTCATTCATTGGGAAGCAAAATGAAATCGAACTTTATAATTATGGTTTCTCTCTGTTTCTTCAAAATCTTAAAATAATTCATCTTTATTAATATTCTGACATATTTCGAAATGTTGCAAGTATTCTCTCTCTCTTTTTTTTAAATGAATTCTAGGAGATAGAACACATGCTACAGTGCATGGAATTTGATATGGAGCATGATCTCGTTGATCAGTTAAATTCGAAGTATCACGAGGTCTATCCACACATAAAACGACTGGCCGATAAAAGCATACTAAGCTTATGATGCGTAAAAAATTTTAAATTTTAACATGTCACCTGATTTTTTGTTTAGAAAATGGAATTTTTTTCTTAAATCTTTTAGGAAATGCTTTTCCTAAGCTTGTAAAGAAAATGTTGAAAAAACTAATAATTATCTCACTTAATGCCGGTTCAAAATTCATTAGTAGCTGATATATCTGATTTCTGCGTATTAGATGAAATCAGTTTATAATTTACAGAATATTCTTGTTTTGCTCATCAAGAGCAAGTAAATTCGTCGGTACAAAAACATTAAGACTATCCTTACTCTGGGATTGGAAGCATCTATTTCGAAAGGATATGTACATTCTGCAAGATTAACACACCATAACATGTTACAGAAATTCCGGGTGTTCTTTGCGATTTGTTGGTCGAGGAAGATACCCAATCAACAAGCTTCAATAGCAAACAACGACTTTTATTAAACGCGAAGACACTAATAGAAAGACGTCAAATGCGCAGCCGAGATCATCACAGGTAACACACAGCAGCACACTACAACAAACAATTGTCCGCAAGTAGTAATTGGTAGTAATAACAACCACAGCACACAAAGCGGTCAGACATAATTCAGCAGGAGGTGGAAATCTTCGTAGCCACACTCTACGGTCTCTCCATACGCCTGCATTTTTCCACTGTCTCCTTGCTTTAGCTGTATCCAACTGCCTACACATTACTACACGACTGTCAACTCTATGCGTGACTCAATGCTGCCTCTATAACAAACTCCAGGACTCAGCGTACAGCTCAATTTACCAATCGCATGAGCTCCACTCATAGCCAGTGCTTTGCCAGAATGGTCCACGACTGCCATCGGCTTGAGACTTCCAGCCTTTTGTAGTTCCTGCAGGCATGCAGAAAAGGTTCTGGAACAATTGGAACAATAAGGCATATCTCGGTTCCTATTGGCTCAATCGCTAAAATTCTGGAAATTTCCAATATTATCTATTTTGTTGCCAAAATCTCCAAATGGGCGCTCAGCATCCAACAGAGTTGATCGTAAAACAGTCTTTCCAGGTAAAGATGTTTATTTTAATTTTAAGATAGTATTATCCCATTAGAACAAAAAATTTACTAAAAGCTACCATTATGTTAAATTTCACAAGCTGCTCCTATTTAATGGAATGCGGCGTTATCAAATAAGATGAAAAAGAAATCAAATAAGATGAAAGGTGTAGTGGATTATATTTTAACAATTTGTTATATCAATTTCGTTCTTATAATAATACCAGTTTATCTCCAAGTGCAATATCATAGTTCAAATAAAAAGTCAACTTCATACATGTTGACTTCGCCAAATTACTTTTTGGCTGCCAAACTTGCAGTATTCGGATTAAACATTTTGAGAGAGTTGTATTTGATGTATCATTAATTTTGAATTAAAAATTACGAGAAAGTGCATAGACTTGTTTTAATAAATTTTGATATTATATATACGCATGTAAAACAAATATTTATTAAACAGTTTTGTGGCCAAAAGAGAAGGCACTTTTAAATTTTTAAACTTTGCTTTATTTCATCCCCGGAGGCATGATTTTTGAACAAGCAAGAAACGACTAGGTACGCTAATCCACAGCACAACACAAGAGATAAAGACAAACGAGCGTAAAGACCCAAAAATATTTTTTCCGGTCATTATATACTATGAGATTCTGATAGGGATTTTCTTACATGTGCCGATTTAGGTAAGGGGGGAATAGGTATCTTTTAAAAGAATTTGCTTGGTATGACAGTTTTTTTTCCCCTTCACTAGAAGGTGTGGGAAAGTACGGACTTAAGCATTTTTACAGAGCTTCTGTAGCATTAATTAAATAAAAAATTTGTAATTAGATCAGGAAATAATAGAACATTTTAGAATGAAGTTAATATAGTCTAAATTAAGATAAATAAATTAAGAAATTAATTAGGATTTAATTTAAAATTAGAGATATCATAACATACATACGTGCCGAGATCAGGAAGATGAATGAGAAAATATACCCCAAATTAACTTGAATTAATCATATTTTTAAAATATCACTTATGATTTGACATCGATAAAATGTCAATAATAAGTAAAGTATTTTATTTCAACATTCAGAATCAATTTCTAGTCCAAAGCAATTACCATCAAATGTTTTCGAATTTAATAGGACTTTAAAATACTTTTCTGCTAATTGTTATAACAATAATTACAATTTTAATAAAGGAGTAAATAATTTGTGAATTCAGGGCATTTTCCTTTTTTTTTAAAAGTGAAATGGAATAAGATACGTCTGAGGTATTAAAAGGTTTCTAAATAAACTGATTTTCATAACTATTATTATTTTTAAATATACATCCACACAATCATTTTATGCATGCAACTAGAAAGTTATCAAAATATTATGCATATTAAGTAACTCATATGTTGAATATTCTTTAATACTAATATGCTTGTAGAAATCAAAAATTATTCTTCATGTTACATAATTATTTGTTGGGATGTTTTAAAACTTAATTTTTAAAGATGGAAATTCAGAAATATATATAAATGCAACCATTCTAAATTATTTAAACATGGAAATCCAGGGAATAAATTTAAATGAATAATAAAAAATGAATGGAATAATTTCTTTAATGAATAATAAAAAATCAGACTATGATGTAAAATGATAATTGGAAATGACAGACTACTTATCCTCAGATTCCATTATCGCAGATCCTACTTACATTATTCACTGGGTTATTTCAGTTTAGATGGTTAGAAAAGTCAAAGCAAGAGTTATGTTATGCATTTGTGAGAACATTATGAACTATTGAATTAGAAAATGGAAAAAAGTTTCTTTAAATTTATGCCATTTTTTGAGATAAAGTCTTCGTTTTAATTTCGTAAAGGTTAGAAAGTGATTATTTTTAAAACACAAACGTAAATTTGCCTTTCCATGCATATCCACTAACGTAGTTTTGTGTTGGTACAAATTTGTGGTCGGATTCTTTTGATTTAATTCGCTTATTTTCAATTATAAGTTTCCAAGTGACAGAGTTAGCAATAAATATATTTTAACGTTAAAATATGTCAACAAAAATTATATTATAATTTTATTTAAAAAGATTTAAAATTTTATTGAGCGTTTGAATTGGGTTGGAATTTGTTACAAAAATTTCAAGTTATGTATTAAATAGATATAGACAAAGTGGTAAAAAAAGACAGAGAAAAACTTCAAAAGTGGAAGTGGTTTCATTAGACATTTTATTTTACAACTGAATTTATTGGCTGATTTCACATTATGAAAATTTATCCTCCATTACTTTACATGCATAGGAATGTCCTGCATAGGATTTTAATTGTCTTTTTTTTCTTTTCTGAAATAATATTTACTTTGACTTATTCCTTTTATTTACAGGATGATGCAAAATAATAGTTATAATGATTAATACCTTAAATTTTTATAACCCAGGATCAAATTACAAAAGAGATTTAAATTTTCATTTTCGGATGTGATGATTGCTTATTTTGTATATCTTTGTTAACCGCAATAAAACTGTCGTAGCTTTCCGAGTAAATTGAATCACCGTCACTGTCGCACACAGCTATCCAGCAGGAGCAACAGTTGAATCCTAATAGTTATAACTGTCCTCACTGTTACCCTTCCTTTAGAAGATATGCCCCGTCATCGGAGAAGAGATAGCAAGCTCCATGCTAATATTTTTCCTCTTCGCCAGCAGTGAAGTGACAACCAACCATTATATTGAAAGCTTTCTTGTAAAAAGTTTCCCTAGAGGAACTCTGTTAAGGTAGATAACTTTGGTAATGCACAAACGACCATTTAGACCCGCGTTGGAGACTGAAGGAAGAAATTAAATGATAAAATTAAAGTAACAGTATTG
Source organism: Argiope bruennichi (assembly GCF_947563725.1). NCBI lineage: Eukaryota > Metazoa > Arthropoda > Arachnida > Araneae > Araneidae > Argiope > Argiope bruennichi. The sequence continues at coordinate 117,208,637 of NC_079156.1, forward strand.
GCGGGAGCTCAGAATGAGTCCTAAAGGTCATAACAGGCTGCGGTACAACACCGCCTATAGGAGGAACTTTCCGTCATTTGTAAGGAATAACCAAAACAAAATTTCCTATGTAACCAAGGGAAATGAGTTGGTCAGCATCCGTATATAAGATAATTATAGTGTTTTTAGCAAATAGTATATATATATATATGCACTGTTTTACATCTGGTGAAATAAAGGAAGCAGTATTTGATTTCCTCTTTTTCCTTTTGTAGTCACTGCACATAGAATCCAAGCTAACAAAATTTAAAGTTTGAAAGAATAAAAAGAAAAAATGATATTCTATGCTTATTAATTTAAATAGAAGGAGAAATAGGATGTTTGAAAAATAAACCAATTGATATCTATTTCGCTGTTAAAAATTGCACTGGTAGAAATATTGATCATACAGTAAATTTAATGCTATCACCATGACATTACTAGAATTTCATTCATTTAAAATAATTTCATAAGGTTTAAAATACTCCATTCGTATTCAGAAAAAAAGAGAGTTACTTTTCTCAAAATAAAAATGTGCTTACGATTGAAAAAATAGCCCCTTATTAAAATAGCTAGAACGTTCGTTAAGAAAGAATTAGCTAGCAATTGCTTCATTTTTCAACTTAATGCTACACTGTGCTGATTTTAATGGATTGATCCTTTCGTTTGATTAATAAAGTATATGAATATGGGAGAAAATCTTTCTTATTTGCTCGTAATTTTGAAATGTTCTAAGTTCCATGGACAACAGAGAAACACATTGTCATCAAACAAAGTGAGACATGTATAAATTTACTGCATTCATTAGCTTTTAACTAAGATAAAAATCAGAAAAACATTCTTTGGAAGTATGAACTTCTAAATAGAAATATTTGCAGAAGATGGAATACTATGTTGAATTTGTATTGTTTCGCAAATCCACATGTTTTTTTATTAATTTTTCAAATTAATGGCCTATTTGGCATTTATGCAAATTTCTGTGCAGAAGTGAATTCGTAATTTTTACTTGTAGTCATACAAAATTTATGATGCCTTTGGTGTCATCATTTTCTCTGAATTCTCCAAACTGCTACTTGCTTACCAGATTTAACCGACATTTAGATACAAAATAACCATAACTAAAATCATGTTTTTTTCTCTCCATGGATTAGGGACTGAAACCTGATCCTCCAACAATACAACCACGACTCTTTCCAAGCAAATAAAAGCCTAAATTTAGAACTTGCCAGTAGAAAAATGATCTCCCTGAGATTTATAGAAGAATAACAGCACTCTGGAAACTAATTTGTATTTGTTTCATTGTCAGAATGATGGAAATATTTTTTTTTTCCTTACTTCGAAATATTAAAGCTACATGAATATTTTTATAATACTCAACTATTAATTTTCAAATTGGAGATTTAGGAAATTAACATCTATATATCTTACAAGCCATAACAGAAAGTAGATGCTATTCTGTGATCTGACCAAGATACTTTTCCTTTAAATAAACAAAGTACAATAGTGCTAAGAGAATTTCTTTTTCATATACATATAATCTTTAAAATTTTGAAAAGGAATTTTTTGAAATTTAAAGAATGACTAAGCCCTTAAGATGCACCATAATCTTGAAATCAAATACTTTAAGTATCATATATCTTTTGATGTGTTTTATGTACAAGAAAGAAATCCTGCATTTTCTGTTTTGTATTGAAAAAAGGAAGGAAGAATTGTTTATAACATAATAGATTTTAAGAAATTTGGACCAGAATATTTTTTGGCATTCGGTCCACTTCATTTATTCCTATTTCAAAGAGTGAAATACATCACCAATTCCTCTCACTTGATCCGTAATAAAATCTCTGGAATAAGTGTATATATTTCTCTCAACAAATAAATCGAAATGAAAGCGGTAACCAAATCAAACCTTAGGGGTAAGCTAAAAAGAATTGCTGAAGCAGGATTTCACGTGTAGAAAATCTCCTTTCTTTCTCCTCACTGAACGAAATGTTGGTCCTCAAGGAATATTGCCGAAAATAAATCTGATCATTTCAGAAGTATAGGATTTTCTGAGAGCAGATAACAATAAAAGCACAGCACTTGTTTTTCATCGGTATTTGGATAACTCTTGATGATCAGAGAATTGAATTTTTTTTTTTCAGAAATAACACCTGTATGATAAAATGCTTACTAAGTTAATGATTTAAATGCCTTTTATTTAGTAAAATATCACGTAATGGTTTTTCCCCTATAAAATAAATTTCGAAAATAATGTATTACTGCTTTTTGTTAAAATAATCTTTCCGTTACAAATGACAGAATTATCGTACCACACGGAATAGAGTGGATGCATATTGTTCATCTCTACTTTCAGAGAGCTACATTTCCCACTCCGTTCGGTTTTGTAAATTTCTTTCGTTCATGGCGCTTGCATTTTAGGTTACTTATCATTTTGTAATTCACTGTAATTGCTTTGTTTTACGGTATCATACCATTTTATAGGTTTATTAGTAACTAGCCGCCTTTGGCGACCAGCCGGTTCGCCAATCTTAATGTTCGTTTAAATTTTAATAATTAAATAGGTTGAACCGGAGTTTAACCCCCTTCTTCTCCAAGTCGCGATAACGTGCCAAAGCTGGCAATCTTTATCATGCACTATAATTGAACATCTGCTCTTTTGCTTTTGAACATTTCGCAAGGCCGTTGTTGGAGATTTTAAAAAATTGCATCAAGCAGGGGTTAAACTCCGGTCGTACCATTAAATATTTTACGCAATTCCAACTTTAATAGATTCTTCAGCAAAATATTTTAAAACTTCAAATTGTGATAGTCATATAATTCACTCATAATATTATAAAGGCTTTCAGTCATAACGTGATATGTATCTCTCTAATTTTCTGTTACCCCTAGTAGAATTTATGCTTTAAATTAAAGTGTAAATGATTAATTTTCAATTAATATAATAATATTTTTTTACTGAAACAAAGCGTTTTTTTAATAATATGATTACTGATAATAGAGTCACTGAGCGTTTAAACTTCATGGGCACTAAAGAACATCTTTCTTAGTTTATATAATATCTAAAGAGTTTGTCAACAAAATTTTCTCAGATTCATCATGAACAGATCGATTAATTAACAATGTTTCATTTTAAATGCATCAAACTCTAAGAAAATAAAATGAATCGTTTAAAATAATCGGTCGAAAACAGGTTTAAAAAATCTACTTAAAAAAAGATGTACTTAAAACTATAAGCATATACAAAAAAATATATAACTTACATAAATGCAATTTAATTACAAAAGCATGCAACTAACCTAAAAATAATTTAAATCATTGAAAACAGGTTAAAAAAACTATGTACTTAAAACTATAAGCATATACAAAAAATATATAACTAACATAAATACAATTTATTTACAAAAGCATGCAACTAACCTAAAAATAATTTAAATCATCCGTTGATAATGGTTGTCATGTCAACACTCAGAACATAATGCGCATGCGTGAATTTTCTAGGCCAGTTACGGTAACGCAAATACGTGAATTTTTCTACGCCAGTTGGGGTAACGCTATGCAGATTGTACATTTTTAATTTCCTGTATTCTGGGTTATTTTAATTCAAAAGTACTTCAGAATTAATCGGCAACATGGAATTATTAACAATGTTTAGTTTTAAATGCATAAAACATTAAGAAAATATACAGAATCGTTTGAAATAATCTGCCGAAAGATGTTAACACTAGGCTCATTACTGTTGCGAGAAAAAAAAACTGAAGCCTTACTCATTTGGTGGTGGGAAAAATGGAAGAATTTTTTTGGTGGGAAAGTTAGTTTTTAATTAATAATTAAAATTCTTATTAAAATTTCAAAAAAAGGGACCCCGGGTGCACATTCCCGTTCTCTAAGGTATACATGTACCACATTTGGTAGCTATATGTCAAATGGCCTGGCCTGTGGAACGCCAACACACACACACACACACACACACACACACACACACACACACACACACACACACACACACACACACACACACACACACACACACACACATTGAAGTTTATTTATAAAGTATAGATAAGCAAAAGCGAGAATGGGTAATAGCATAAATGGTATCAACTGATAAATAATTTTGTCACCTAATGACTTGGAAAGGAAAAAATAGCATAACCTTATATTTTAAAACTAACACAAATTTTATACCACTTTGTCTTGGTATTTTCTTCCCCTATGGCACTTATCTTTTAAGTTATATTTAATCCGTATTACATTTTACTTCATGTATGATAGATAGGTTTATTGCTGTTAAATAAACGAAGATTAGGTAATGGCACAAACAATTTAAGTTCACCACTAATCTTATCTTCTAAAGACCTGGGAAAGGACGAAATGCATTCTTTTTTCTCCATCTGTAATTTGAGAATTGATATGAATTCTTCCCCATTCGCCCTACCCATGGCCCTTATGTTTTAGATTTCTTGTAATAACCATCACTACTTACTTCATATTAACGGGTCATGTACGATGGATGGATTTATTGTTATTAAATAAAAAAGAATGAGTAATAATAGTATCAATATAAATGGGCAGACAATCTTATCTTCTAAAGACTTGGAAAGGGAAGAAATGCATTCTTCTTTCAACACTTGTAGTTTAAGACCATTAGACATGGATACTTTCTCCTACACATGGCAATTACCTTTTAGATTTCTTGTAATCACTATCACTATTTTAATTCATATTAACGGGTGACGTACTATGGATGGATTTATTGTTATTAAATAAAAAAGAATGAGTAATAATAGTATCAATATAAATTGGCAGACAATCTTATCTTCTAATGACTTGGAAAGGGAAAAAATGCATTCTTCTTTCAACACTTGTAGTTTAAGACCATTAGACATGGATACTTTCTCCTACACATGGCAATTACCTTTTAGATTTCTTGTAATCACTATCACTATTTTAATTCATATTAACGGGTGACGTACTATGGATGGATTTATTGTTATTAAATAAAAAAGAATGAGTAATAATAGTATCAATATAAATTGGCAGACAATCTTATCTTCTAATGACTTGGAAAGGGAAGAAATGCATTATTCTTTCAACACTTGTAGTTTAAGACCATTAGACATGGATACTTTCTCCTACACATGGCAATTACCTTTTAGATTTCTTGTAATCACTATCACTATTTTAATTCATATTAACGGGTGACGTACTATGGATAGATTTATTGTTATTAAATAAAAAATAATGTTTAATAACACAAACAATTTAAATTGGCAACTGACATTATCCTCTAAATACTTGGAAAGCGAATGAATGCATTTTTCATACACCACTTGAAGTTTGAGACTGATATAAATTCTCCACTGAAGGAGATCTGCAGGCCCAATCATAGGCCTATCTACACACGGCATTTATTTTCTAGATTTTTTCTTGTAATCACTGTTAATACTTTGCTTTATGGTAACGAGACTTTCATGATGGAAAGATTTGTTTTTAAGTATAATCAAGAATTGTAAAAGCAAACGCGATGTAAACGAATATCAGATCTTTCCTGGAAAGAATAAAAACAAATCCCAGATTAATACTAAGAAACACCTTGCTGCGTATCAAAATATTTAAGCAGAAATATAAGAAAAAAGATTCAAATTGGCTTATAAATAATAATGACTTTCTACAATTAAATTGTTCAGTATCAGTCACCAAATTATGTATTTTGTACCAGTCAACTATCAAGATAACACCCATCTACAATATCGTTTTTCTATTATATTATTTATCACCTTGTTATAATTATTACAACTTTGTTCTATGGAATTTCGATTAAAAATTAGCATATATTCGTTTATAGACTAATATAACTATTTTAATTGTCCTGGTGCGTATTCGAAGATTTAAGTCAGAAATACCTGTTGCTATTTTCATCTATCCAGCTAAAAGTGAAGATGATTCGGTCAAGTTGATATACTATAACACAGATTAGGTTTTCGATTCGAAAAAATTATAAAAGTCTTCAGATGATACCTCGAAGTTTCAAAATTATGTAACGTATATTCTCTTCTAAGATTGAGGAATTCAAGTGAGAATTTTGACAGATAAAACGGAAAGTGCTTTCACTCTTTTCAAATAACTGAAAAATAAGATCTTTTAATGTCGTTCTGGTTTGCAGAGGGCACCTATTACATTAGCAGTACTATTGAACAACTGATATTACAATATAAAATATCTGCAGCATAGAAAGTGTCGTGGTTTGAGAGAAAATAATTCTTGAAGGCAACAAATGCTTGATACGTTCACGCTAATCAGCTAACTATTTTTTTTTCTTTAAAAAGAGTTTTTTAAAGAATAAATATAAATAAAGAAGAGTATATAAAATTTCAAATTCAAAATTCCATCTGGAAACATCTTTTATAAATGTTTTTAAATCATGTTCCTACCTATATCTTTTGTTTATCAACATGAAATTTATTTACAATTGCTTTATTTTGATTAAATATTCAATTTGTTATTTAAGTAAATAGCTTTCAACATTTAACTGTACTACTTAATACCAGTTTTAAGATTAAGCACTAACAAATATGATCTCTTTTATTATTTCCAATAAATATTAGTTCAAGAATTATTTCTAATTACATTTAATAGGATTACACTGAAAGAATTTAACCTCATTACCTTGATGAAATATTTCAATTAGTAAAGTTTGCAAATAATCCTCTAAGAATGCATTAGATCTGGCAGATTCCGACTGCTTCTAAAGAAAATGAATAGAACTGTTTTATCATCACGATTCCTCAGCTTTCAAGTGAGTGAACGCGTTCATTTTTAAGTTGAACATAACTCAGATAAAGTTCTTTATTTCTCTGCTAACCTTTGAAGAAGGAGGAATCCCAGGCAGCCTTTGATTGCCGTAGATACACAATGTCTTACTAATAAAGTTTATGTATTAACGGCGATGTTTAAATATTGGAGATAGAGATTCATTAGTTATCAGAGGATGGCTATAAATATCCGAGTAATTTATGGTATGCCAATGTTTACTGCATTGTTAAGGATTGTCGAATCCCTATTTCAAATCTGAATGCATGTCCGAAGCATTAGAGTATTACTTTTACCCGAGTGAATTCTACCAATTGATATTACTAAATCCTTCTTAGTTTGGTCATCGCTTTTCTTGGCATGAATAGCTTGATCTAATTAATAATTACTCTCTGCAAATATATGTTGTTCTGATTTCATTAAAAGGCAAGAATGTTTATACACCATATATCATAAATGCTGTGGCAAGAAACTTATTTCATGTCAGGTCCATTCGGAAATTCTTACAGATTCTGAACAATGTGGCTTTCATTTCAGAAGTATGCTCTTGACGTTACTTTATGATTTGTTTAATGCCTTTACAAAGAAAATGTTGAAACTTTCAGAAACCTTCATACAAAAGATCTCAGTGAATGATTTATGTTTTAAATGCTTTGAAAATGAAGTTTCAGATATTATTTGATAGATTTACAGTTAATATTATAAGATTAAGAGAAATATATATTAAATAGCAGAAAAATTTATTAAGTAGCATATATATATATATATATATATATATAAATTTTTTCCTTACTGTGTAATGGCTGAACACATACGAATATAAATATTTAACAAATCTGTCTTTCTTCTAATCACCTTATAGATTATTTTGCTTTTATGTGGTCATGTATTATTTATTAGTGACATTTTGTTTAATCCACAATGTAAACAGACAAAATATTTAAACCCACTGAACTTGAAAATTTTTTCTGTGCTCTAAAAGACATGATGAGAAAAAAGAATATTTTATTATATCTTTCCAATTTTCATCTTCTGACAGTTAAGTTAGAGATTTTTCATATACTCATGATGCTCTTTATCAGACGAAGCATTTTTCGTAAAATTTCACTCTTTATATCATAATTAAAATAAAAATTCTTATATTTTAGGAATTCTTATCTTATCTCTTTTTTTATAAAAATATTCTATTCTATTTAGGTTTTCAATTTTTCCAAGCTTATAAAGCAATTGATCTATATAAAATATATGCCAAGAATGAAATCTCAACTTTTCACGATAGCAAACTAAAGGTTTCATTTTCCTTCCAATTTCCAATATAAAATCCATTTAGATATCCTTTTACCACATCATATTTCAATTTTTTGTACATTTTTTTTTTTTTTTTTTTTTTTGCAAACTAACATTTTTTTTAAAAATTTCTGTATTTAAAAAATCTTTTATTTATAAAGAATATTTTGAAAGAATTCTATCTTATTCCTGAATATTAAATTTAAGATAATGTTGTTAATTATTTAAATATTGATAGAATAATATGCCGAATACAATTCGAAATTTAAGAACTTGAACATTTTCGTTCTGTTCAATATCCGGAAAATTAAAGGAGATAAATTTGCTATACAAATGCAAAATCTAAGTTTTGCTTTGCCGATTTATTTATTTATCGAACAAAGTTATAAGCAAATGTTTTATTTCAGTGAGGGAAATAATAATTATAAACATTTTTTTTTTTTACTTTATGCGAATGAAAATAAATAATATAATTCATTTTTACCCATTCATTGTTAAACCCGCTTTTAAAAACCTATAGTTACACCATGCTTCTTCATTCTTATGAACAAACACAGGCATTCTATCCGTGTTTCAGTTATTTTTGCACTTTTGCATACATATGAATGACTGTTTTTCAAGCATTTAATCTTATTCTAGCTGTTGACCTATTTTTTTACATTTAATAATGGGACCCTTTCCTTATATAAAGATAGTCAAAGTTTTGCAATGCCATGCAAATGTTCAGCTGAAGATGTATTTTTTTATTAGCATATCGTCATGCAAAATGACATTAGACATTAAAAGAAAATTAAGAAAGCTAATTCAACAAATCATTTTCAGTTTTAAATGTTGTTTGATTTTCAAATAGATTAATGACTACTAAGTTTTTTTTTTTTTTTAACTATGAATTCTTCTAAAGAAATATATCTAAACTTTATATCTAAAACTTCAAATAGAAAGCGAATATTTTTAAAGGCAAATGCCACAAAGTTGGAATTATAACGCTTTTAATATTGAAATTTTTTCCTAACTGAAACTCTTTGCGATGAGGTTTCAACCTTAGGAAAACATTTTTATTCGTTTCCAAAATTAATTATTTGATGTCGAGTAGATAACTTAAAGTGAAGGCGAAAGAGTTATGGTTTAAATAAACAGACGAAGAGATGAAATTCGTCAAGCAAATGCAAATTTGTGCGAGAAAATCTGATGAACACTTGAAAAGAAAAAGACTTTTCGTGTTTCTGCCTTCTATAAAAAAAAAGTCGGTGAAATCTCTTCTTCAAGAGTTTCTGTAACATGGTGATTAATCAAAATATTTTCTTGCTTTTTTAATAAACGTATGTGAGAAAATCGAATACATAGTAAAAGGTTTCTTAGTCACTCATCTTTTTCTGGAACAGTTTTTGTGTTATAATGTATTTGAAGTAAGATTTTATGTATGAATTGAAGGTCTTTTAAAATTAATTCGGTGAAATATCTTCCGATTATTTTGAAGCTGATCAGGAAAAGTTATATTTGCTATTTTTCTAGCATTATTTTTTAACTTTGAAACGCTCTTGTATAGTCTTAATCAATGTCCAATGTAACTGTAAACATGATAAATCATAAGAAAAAAATTGCATCTGGAAAACAGCGATTTTATTATTTTCTCAATGCTGTTTGGCGTTTAATTTCACTTCTTTAAGCAAAATTTCCTAGATAATATCAATACCAAAATTTCCTCTCGAAATACGCTTGAATTTCAAAATTTCAATGTAATTTTGATTTGATAAAATTATTTTGATGGTGGCGTTTCTTTTGTGTGCACGTTTTAGTGTTTAAAGAAAAACATATTAGTGGTTAAATAAATAGTGTATGTGGTTTGTGAGGATGCACACGCATATGCACGATAAATTATTCTTGAAAATAATTAAGTATTACTAATTAAGTATAATAAAGTTTTAAGAAATATGCGGTTTCTTAAAGTATTTTTAATTTAATAATTAATTTACAGAAAATGTAAATTGATAAATGTAAGCAAATAAAAAAAGGAGATTCAGATCCTTGTTAAACTTAAACAGTTATTCAAGGAATAATTTAATCTTGGAATAATATAAGATGCTTTTAATATTCCATAAATTATGTATTTAACCTATTAAATAAAAACAATTGTTACAGATATTTTTTTCTTTTATTTCTCAAGAATACATCAGCTCCAACATAATCCTAATTATTTTTCAAGCTATTCTAAAGTTCTTGTGAAAACAGTCTCAAGAAGTTAAGAACCTCAAGTGTTTATCTATGATTCAAAAATAATTCTAATAATTTCTTCATTTAAAAACTTAAAATGTTTCATGTAAAGATATTTTTAAATCATTAAAAGTTTAAATGTCTTTATAAAAATAATCAACATTTGGTTAACTGAAATTTACTTTAAGTATTCAAGTAATATTGTGGCCTTATTTATTGTTCTTAAGTAGTGCATTTTTCAAAAAACAATTTTTTCTAGGTTACTTTAGTAATTACAATTGTTTTTCATTTTTTTAAGGAAAGAATTACATTTTTTTCTTCAATTGAAGGGTATATGACAAGAAAATATTTAATCATAATCAGAGTTATGAAAGGCATCCATTATTAATCATCTATATTCATCATAATTTCAAGTAAAAATATTTCTTAAATTTTAAATATTTTATTTTCTTTTTAAAAGTGTATCTGAAAAATTATAGGGAACCACTTTTAAGAAATTAAACCCCAATTAACACATTACATACTTTCTGTAACATATTAAGCAGGTCTTATCTTAGGAAATCTCATATTGGACATCCTCGAAATTTGTTGTCGTGTATTACTTGTCAAGGATCTCTTAGCTTGTTGATAAGAGTTTTTACAAAAAAATTGTAATATGCTTAGAATTACTTGTACAGCTAATCATCATTTAGAAAAATGATTAAAACAAATCTTAAAAAAAATATTAGTATCAAAATGTGTCGGAGATGATATTTTAGTCCCTTAATTTGCGACTAAAATATCATCTCCGACACATTCATTTGGATTAAAAGAGAAGCAAAATGATATCCAACTGTATAATTATGTAATCCTAAGAAGAAATAATAATACATATAATTTTTTATATGATATTTTGACAGATTTTTTTAATGATGCTTATATTACAATACTCCTTCTAGAATTTATTCTTGAAGATAGAATGCATGCAATAGTGCATGGTGCAAGATCTAGTTGACTGAACACATCACAGTCTCTTCACACATAAAATGACGGACAGATAAATATATTTTTAGCTAATGGTATATAAGCAAAAATATTTTAATTTTAACAAGTCACTCGACTTTCTTGTCTTAAGCCATTATCAACAACTGTCTAGGAACTGAATTGAACTTTAAAATATTTTTATGTTCTGTGTGAAGACATGTCCATAATAATAACTCAATTTTCATATAAAAGAGCAAATAGTTTGTGAATTATGGGAGCCTTTTATTTTAATTAACATGTAATAAGACACTTCTAGGATGTTCAAAGGTACTTGAATAGATTGATTTGCAGATTTCTTATCTTTTTAAAATATATATCTGCTTAACCATTTTATGTATGCAACTAGAAAACGATCTAATTATTATACAAATTAAGTGATTCTCACGTTAGATATTCTTTATACTAGCCTTGTCTACAATGGCTGCATTATATATATATATATATATATATATATATATATATATATATATATATATATATATATATATATATATATATATATATATATATATATATATATATATATATATATATATATATATATATATATATATATATATATATATATATATATATATATATATATATATATATATGCAGCCTTTTTAACTTAATTAAATATAGAAATCGTGAGAATAAATCTGAAATACTGTCTTTATCTTACTTATTGAATAATGTGGTGGTATGTAGATTATTATGATCTGTGCAGGAAGCAACAGGACGAATGCTGTCGGAAACATTTCTTTAATAATCACATTCACACACTTAAACAAGCACAAACACAAAACATTCACGCGCGCGGCTTCACAGCTCAGCGTCACATCTCATTCTAATTACAATCGCAATGCACTATGGGATGACATATGGGATGGCCTAAATCGCCATCTAGTATCCAAAAGAGAAGGTAAGAGTAATGCAACTGTTACAATAATAAAAATTCAGACTATGATGTAGAAAGATAATTGGAAATGACAGACTATATCCTCAGATTCCATTATCGCAGATCCTATTTACACTACTCGCTGAATTATTTCAGTTTTGAAGGTTAGAAAAGTTAAAGCAAAAATTATGTTATTCATTTTTGAGAACATTATGAACTATGGAATTAGAAAATGGAAAAAGGTTCTTTAATTTTTTATCGATTTACAAGATGAAGCGGATGTTTTGATTCTATAGAGCTTTTAAATGATTATACACATTTCGGAAAATTTAGTAATTTCTTCATTTTTAAATATGCATCTCGAAAAATGTGGTTTCATGGCGGTGCAAGTTTATGGCTGAATTCTTCAGGTTTAATCTCTTTTTTTTTCAATTATGAGTTTTGAAGCACAATATACTTTTATGTTAAAATATGTCCCCAAAATTTTTAATTTTATTTGTAGAGATGGAAAATTTCGAAATTGCGAAAATATTAATGATCACTTGAATTGAGTTCGGAAATGTTGAAAAATTGTTCTTATAAAAAATTTCAAGTTATATATTAATTACCAAGAATTTAATATAAATGCCCTAAGAAATAGCTGAAATGTTGAAAAGGGTTTATTAGATGTTTTAATTTGCAGCCGAATCTATTGGCTGATCTCATACTTTGAAAATTTGCTCCTCATTATTTTAGCAGCTTGGAAAATTAAATGTTTTGTAACCTTAACTTATCCTTTGTAATCTTAACCGTTTGTAAACTTAAATGTAAAAATTCTGAAATGATATTTACTTTGTTCTGCTACTTTTATTTAAAAAATAATACAAAACAATTATTACAATAACTAATGCCATAAAGTTGTTTATAATCCAAGATCAAATTACTAAGGAGGTTTAAACATTTGTTTTCATTTATAATAATTGTTTATTATGATATCTTTGGTAATCGCATAAAAACAATTTCCACAATGTCATAGCTTTCGGTAGAAAGGAATGAACGTCATTGTCACAAATAGCTATCTCGTAAGAACAGCAGCTGAGTCCTAATCGCTGTAATGGATACATTATAACATCCCCCATTTATACTCCAACAGTATAAACGGGATATATGTCCCGTCATCGGAGTGGAGGTTGCAAGCTCCACACTATTCATTTACTTCCTCCTCACGAGTGAAGCGACAACTAACCATCAAAGTGGACGCTTCTCGAAGGATGACTTGTCGAGGTGACAAAACTTTTGGGGTATTGTTCTAGCTTTCGGGATAAATTAAATGATCTTCATTGTCGTAAATAGCTATCTAGAAAAAAACAAAACAAATGTGTCCTAATAGTAACTGTGAACAGTTATATTCTAACAGTGTAAACGGGATATATACCCTTTCTTCGGAATGGAGGTAGCAAGCTCCACACTATTTTACCTCCTCTCCACCGGCGAAGCGACAACCAACCATCACACTAAAAGGTTCCTGAAGGAAAGCTACTCAAGGTGTACTCTGTTGGTGTGGATACCCTTGATAGTGCACAAGTGACTCTTACGACTCGCCTTGAAGACACACGGAAGAAACTGGATGCCCCGACCGTTGCAATAGCATTCATAGAAATTAAGGCTAAGCCTTGAGCCATCACCAGCTACTGTACAGTCTCTTTCATAGGAGACATGTCCCATCATTCGTAGGGGGGTGGGTAGCAACTCACACAGTTTGTATAACCACTAGAATGGCGAGAACCATCCGCCAGCCGTACGATTCTCTTCCTCATGTCTGAGGTGCCGCCCGGTGGATAGACATATTTGATAACTAAATATTGCCTACTCCGACCCGCCGTTAAGGCACTGTCACGACAGCATTAGTGGAAATGAAGGTTAAGTGCTAAGGACCATCAACGGCCACGGTACAACCTCTCCCATGGAAGCACGCCCCTACATCGGTTGGGGATAGTCAACCGATAACAATTTATATACCTACCAATCCAATTTATATATACCTACCTAGGTGGCGAGAACCAACCCCATACCAGAAGCTTTCCATCCTCATAAGGTGCTACCCGGTGGTAGGATATCTTTGAATAAGGAAACTGCGTCCCACTTGTAGTGCATTTCATTACTAAGAAAATCATTCTCTATACATGCTTTCAGTTTAATAGCTGTTTAAAAAGAGGCGTTAAGTCAGAGTTTATAATTCATTCAAAGAAAATGGACACATAAAAATAGTATTAAAAAATTAAAATCCACATGCAGAGGATGCACAATTCTTTCAAACACTCATTTATAACTGCGAACATTACAGCTGATGTAAAATGGTCTACTGTCCGGACTTTCCCTATGTGGCCAAAGGAGATTACATGTTCAGTATCCTTATATAACATAATTATATGGTTTTCTAGCAAAATAATCTTCGTTGAGGGCTCTGTTTAAATTTTTCCATCATTTCGTTGTTTACGAACTCAAAAGAAAACAAATATATTACTTTTTGCATTTAATGTAATATATAAAGAGGGATTTGTTTTCTTTTTGTAGTCTTTCCACATGCTAAATCCAATCTAGCAGAATAAAAAATTTAAAATAATAAGAAAGTAATAATTTTTAATAAATATTATTTTTAATACGATAACAATAATACACTTATTTAAAAAATAAACAATTTGATATATATTCCACTGTTTAGAAATACCATAAATTAAGATATTGAGCAGAAAGTATATCTTGTGCGAAAACTGTAATATTATTAGAGATTCGTCGATTTAAAACAATTTCGTAAGGTACAAAACACTCGATTTTTGCGGAGAAAAGCCGGGAAGCATTTTTCCCTAAATAAAAATAAGCGCGTAGTCCCTATTAAAAAAAACTAAAAGTTTCATTAACATTGACATAGTTAGCAAGTGCATTATTTTTTTTATCTTAGAGTTGCACTTTGCCCTCTAGTTTGATTAATAATGTATAAACATCTGGGAGGATTTCTTTTTATCCCCTCATAATTTTGATTCGTTTTATGTGACATGAAATACAAAGAAAAACAATTCACAAAGTGAGAAAAGTAGAATATAACTACATTCATTAGATTTTTAATCAAATTAAAATCAAAGAAAAACAGGGTTAAAATTCGAAATAGGGGTATTTACAGATAATGGAGCACTATGATGAATTTGTTCCGTTTCGCAAATCTTTATGTTCTTTATTAATTTAAAAATTAATAGTCTATTTCGAATCAAAGCAATATTAGTACAGAAATGAATTCGTGATTTTTTTTCTCATACAAAATTTAGGATCCTTTAGCTATCATCGCTTTCTTTGAATTCTCTAAGCTATCACTATTTGCTTTTGCTTTTACCGATATTTAGATTTAAAATAAACTTATTCACATTCATGTTTTTTCCTCGATAGAATAAAGACTCAAACCATGATCCTCTAACAATACAACTAAAACTCTTTTGGCTGAAAATTGAAAGATCTAAATTCATAATCTGCTAGTAACAACGCAAGATCTTGAGACTTATAGAAGAAACACTCCACTCTTAAAATTAAGTTGAATTTGTTGCATGGTCTGGTTGATTGAAATAAGAAACTACATTCCTTACATGGAGATATTAAAGCTACATGATTATAATTATAAAACAAACACAGCTATTAATTTTCAGTTTTAAGATTTGTGAACATAAGCCAAACAGGAACCCCTATCTTAAAATTTTGCATACCACTACAACAAGAGGATGCATTCAGCTTGCACCAATTCCATGAAAATAGTTTCGAAAGCTTAACATTAAAATCCAAACACGTTATTCTGTAACCTGGCGAAGACATTTTGCCATTAAATAAACAAAGAGCATTATAACTAGGGGAATTTCTTGTTCATAAACATATAAACGTTCAAAATTCAAAAACGGATTTCTTGAAATTTAAAGAATGGCAAAGCCATTAAGATGTATCAGAATTTTGAAATCAAATATGTTGAGAATCACATTTCTTTTGATGCACTTTATGTACGAGAAAAAAATTCTTTTATTTTCTATTTCTTGTAAATTTATTCTTAAAGTATCAAAAATTGAAAAAAAAGGAATGAAGAATTGATTATAATACAGTTGATTTATAGAAATATCGATCAGAACATTGTTTTGGCATTCGGTCCACTTCATTTATTTGATATTCTAAGAGTGAAATACGTCACCGATTCCTCTCGCTTGATCCATGTGAAAATCTCTAGAATAAGTGCTATCGATTTCACGCAACAAATAAATCGAAATTGTAGCGGTGACCAAACCAAACCTTAGGGGTGAGCTAAAAAGAATTGCTGAAGCAGGATTTTAGGTATAGGAAATCTTCTTTCTTCCTTCGCGCTGGATAAAATGTTGGTCCTCGAGGAATATTGCGAAAAGTAAAAATAATCGTTTCGGAAGTTTAAGATTTCCCGCAAGTAAATAACAATAAAATCATGGCATTTGTTTTTCAATGGTATTCAGATAACTTTTGACGATCAAACAATTGAAATGTTTTCACAGAAATGCATCAGCATGATAAAATACTGATTAAATTTCTTATTTAAATATCTTTTATTTAATAAAATATCATATAATGGCTTATTTTTCTTTAAAACAAATTTCGAAAATAATGTATTATTGTGTTTTATTAGAATAATTTTTCCGTTACAAATATCAGAAATGCTGCATTACTCGGAATCGAGACTGTTGGATGTGTTTTTTCTCTACTTTCAGAGTGGTTTGAATTTCACACCATTAGCTTTCGAGAGTTTCTTCCCTCCATGGCGATTATATTTTAGGTTACTTATAACATTGTAATTACTTTTATTACTTTGCTTTAAAGTATCATAATAATAGATAAGTTTATTAATAATAAGCAAACACAAGAATGGGTAAAAGCATATGTGGTGTGAACTGACTATTAATTGTTTTCTAATGGCTTAGAAAGGAAAAATATACTTTTATAATTTAAAATTCATACGAATTCCATATCACTCTGTCTTGAGAATTTTCTTACTCTTTGGCACATAATATTTAGCTTATTTTTTTATCACTATTACTATTTTACTTCATGGTAATGAGTCATGAGGAATTTATTGTTATTAAGTAAAAGGAGAATGGGTAATAACACATGCAATTTAAATTGGTAACTAATCTTCCAAAGACATGGAACTGGAAGAAACACATTTCTGCTTCACCAATTGCAGTAAATGACTGATAAAATTCTCTACCATTCGTCCTGAACATTTTCTCCAACCCACGGCATTTATTTTTTACGTTCCTTGTAATAACTATTATTAATTGATTTTACGGTAACGAGACGTGCATGATGGAAAGATATTTTTTATTACTAAATATATGCAAGAACGAGTAATAGCAAAGCAGGTGTAAACTGACAATAAAATTTACCTTCTAATGATCTGAAAGAATAAAAACATATACCAGATTATTATTAACATACAAATATCTTGCATACTTTTCCCAATATTTAAAACAGAAATATACTAAAAAATTTATTCAAATAGGCTGACAAGTAGAAAATGACTCCGCGATAATCAAAGATTCTGCTTCAGTCGCCAAATTACACATTCTGTACCAGCCAACTATTAAGATCACCCACTCCCCATATGGTGCTTTTCTTTTAGGTTAATTATCCCTTTGTAATCATTATTAGAACTTTGTTCTATGGAATATAATATGCATGGTGAATAGATTTATTGTTAATGTGCAAAGAATAAGTAATAGCAAGACTGGTATGGACTGTTGGTTTATGACTTGAAACAAAAATATCATATATCCGTTTAAAAAATAATATAAAAATTTTAATTGCTGTTGCATATCTGAAGATTTAGGTTAGTCAGCCATGTGACTCTCCGACCCGCCACGAAGGCACACGGATTTAAACCATAAAACTGAATGACCGGACCGCCGCAACAGCAATACTGGCGGGAACTATGGTTGAGTCCTAAGGGCCATCACCGGATACGGTACAACCCTCCCCGAAGGAAGTACGTCCCGTCATCGATGGACGAAGTCTATTTGTGTACCCTCCAAAGTGGCGAGATCTAACCACCATGCCGGAAGCATCTCATCCTCATGTCGAGGTGTCCCCCCCCGGGGGTCTGAAGATTTAGGTAAAAAAATACCCGATGCGATTTTTATCTATTCAGCTCACAACCGATGGTTCGACACACGTCTCGTGTTATGACTCCGATTAGGTTTCAATTTTCATAAACTGTTGTTCTGTTCCTGCAATAGAAATTAACTTGTAGACAAGTGAGAGCTAAGATGTCAAAAGTTGATCTTTTGAATTATATTATATTTAAGAAAAGACTAATGGAGAAATTACTGCGTTCACAAATTGCCAATTATTATTTTTAAATCAATGTTTTCATCCAGAATTTTGGCATTTTTTTCTGATATATTCGGTCAAAAAATTTCTATACACGTGAAATTGCTTGTAATTACAGAAGTTAAATTCAAGGAAAACAATATCATTCAATTCGGAAGAATATCTTCTTTGAAATTATGCAAATATCATTCGCACATGGAAGCAGTTTAATAATGACATTTGCATAATTTTAAAATTTTCCAATTGTAATCACCCATTCTTCATCTTTTAATTGCCTTTACATAATGAGAAATATCCAGATAAAAGAAGTTCAGACAATTAGGTTCAAAACAGACTTAGATATACAAGAAAAGAGATTTAGGGACTGCTATAATATATGCAATTAGGTCATTCTATTAATACGTTTCTACATGCAAACTTTTATGTTCGCTTTCAATATGATAACTTTGCCCTAAGAAAAATTAATGTTTTTTTATGTTTGTTATTATTAGCAATTAGGCAAGTAAAACAAGAATTCGAAATCCATGCTTTTATTTGTATGTTTAATTAAAAATAAATGAAATAATACTTTCGAAACATATTGTTTAACATAATTAAAAAATGTGAATAACTTTAGCAATTAATGTTAACTAAACAAATATAAATTAAAAATTTTTGAAGCAGCTAAATGACAAATGTCAGATGTTTATTTATGAAAATACTCTTTTGTAACTGAAACATAAAAAAACATTTTGGTATTGAATTATATGGTCAACGTACCTCAAGTTATGAAATATTGTTCAGTTCCGAAGGATTTTTGTTGATTGTAACATACTTTTAAAACTGGATGTTTTAATGATGTTTAATGTTTAGGTTTTGTAAATTTGATTAGTATTAAATTTTTAAAAATCTCTGTCAAACATATTTTAGCATGAAATTTTATAATATAGTTGAAAGTGTACTTCTAAAAATACATAATACTTCTAAAAATACTTTGTACTTCTAAAAATGCTTTATACTTCTAAAAATACATAATGTCATTTTTTTTCATTGAGTATTTTAATAAAAATAAATATTTATTTTCAGATTCATTATATCTTGAAATATATTGAAAGAAATGGGGATTCTCATTTAACGTTAATAATTCATATTTTTAATTGCTTATAATCTAACGAACGTTATTCACAATTACAAAATGTTTTATGTATTTGAACTATTTTAATCTGTAGAATTCTTTTGTGCAATCGAAATTTGATGTTACGAATAGAAAAAAATAGTTTGTGCTAATCGAAATATACAGAAGTCTTCATACATGAAGAAATATTTCTTAAAACTTATAGTGAACATATTTCTGTAGTTACAGGCATTTACAGTTTTATTGTGCGGTAATTAGTTTCAGAATAAATATTAGTGTCTGGATGTTTTTTCTTCGTTGGTATAATTTTCCTTCTTCGAAAAAGATTATTTTGTGCTTATTTTGCTTTCAAACTGACTAGTTAGACTAGATATAAAACTAATCATTTGCCCTTTAAAAATTTTAACATCTGCCCAAATTGAAATGACGATATTTATTTTAAAGAATATAGTTTTTTTTAATAGTCATATAGAATGATACATAATCATGTAGGTTGTTAAGATTTCATGACTTTTTTAAACAAAGAAATTATGTTTTTAGTTATTTTTACTAGATTTGATGATAGTAAATAGTTAATTTTTGTCTTTATAGTTCCGAATCGCAACCGCAGAAATTAAAAAAAAATTAATAAAGTCCATTTATCAGCTCATGAGATATTAAAGCTCATGAGATATAAAGTTACATTATTAAATTAACAAAGATGGCGATCTCCGCTCGTAGGTGCTGTCACCTGGTTGTATAGACTCACCTTCGAAGCCAGGACGTTCCATGTTCGAGGCTCGATTGCTCAAAACAATCGACGTGTTAGATGGTCTAGCGCATATTAAATCGTAAAAGGCCTAATGTTCTTTCTTTGGTGTGGTGTGTAAGTTTGGAGCGTGGTGTGCTACCTCAGATGCTGTTCTCGTCACCTGACTGTGATTCGAAATTAAGACGTTTATTGCAAAACAGTCCTAGCATTACTTTAAAACGAAACGTTAATATAACTAAATTGAACTACGCATACATCTAATTGATCCATTTGTATGGTGCAATGTGCATAGACCAAATTGTTTTTAACTCTTGATTAATTTTTTTAAGTTCGGATAAAGGATTTACAAAAACTGCGCCCGGCGACCTGTCCTATGGGTAGTGCGTCTTCCCCTTGATCTGGATTTCCCGGGTTCGAGTCCTGGTTCGGGTATGGTTGTTCTCTACCCTCTATTCTATCTTTTTCTTCTTGCGTACAGCCGACCACCCCGCCACCACTGAACGTAGCAGTATCAACAGGATTTGTTGTGGCTGACTGCTATCTTTAGCATTGTCCATCGTGCATTTGTCATCTGACCGCGGTTCAAAATTACAAAGTCCGTCCCAAAATAGCCCTAGTGCTGCTTTACAACGGGACGTTAATATAACTAAACTAAACTAAACCATCCTTGCATTGACCGATTTGTCAAACTGACATTCCCTTCGAGGTAATTGGTCACAAAGTGGTCAATTACTGTCCTTCTTCCTTATCTACAAATCTCAAATAGTTGGTAAAAAACTGACAATTTTTGATATCATGTCCTTCAGAGATTTAAGATTACCTGGTACCATCAGTACTGTACTTAATTCATTATTTATGATTTTAAGATTTTTTTCTTAACTCCGACCCTGTGTTCAATCTGTGAGCTGTGTGAAAGAGTTCCCCTGTAAAAAGGGGTTGTGAATGCAAATGTGTGTATCATCTTCGTATGAGTTAGAAGTCAGACCTCTGCCATCGGGTGTTTAGGGGCTTTGTCATCAGAAGCTGCTGTACAATCTGCTTAAACTGCTGACAGTTCGTCAGCGGGCTTGTAAAGTGCCATAAAAAACAACAACTCAAAAATTGTGAAAACTTCATGGTAGATATTTGAGTTAACATTGTCCTCTTTTATTGTTCTATAAGAAATAAATATTTTCCTACCAACTTTAGTTCATGTTTAATTAAAACAAATTATAAAAAAATAAATGCATTTCTATTTTATTGGTTTAAACGCAAATAGTTAAATATATTGTGATTGTAAAAAAATATTATTCAGGGCAAATTTTAATAATGATAATGAAATTTGAAAATGAATGATTAAAGACGAAAGATGAACGAAACAATTAGACAAATTTTAATGAATCAAAAATAAACATATATTCTCTTTATTTACAACAAATACAAACACTGCATTGTTAAGGATGAACGAAAACTTATCTCACGGAGCATATCTGTTTTCAAATAGTGTGCGATATATATTATATTAATTAATATTCAAGAAAATCATGCAACATCCCGAATATTGTTTAATATCATACAATATGTTCAATATATGTACATGAGGTTCTTCTATAAAACCGATATTTCTGGAAAAAAATAATTATTAATGTTACAAATGGCAATTGAATTGACAAAGATCAGTTCATTTTAATTACTTTTGCATGTGTTGATTCTAAGAGCGAAATTGAAAATTTAATTTCTAAAGAGGGCCAATTACTTTGAAGATAAGGTAATTAGTGACTCAAGAAAATAGAGAATGAAAAAATTTTAAAGCAACTTCAATTCTCTTTATTCTTTAACTGGCCTCACAACCCAAAAAGTGAACTGAAAAAATTAGCGAGAGCCTGAGATAATAATTCACAAAAATATCTAACACATTCTGTCCCTTTTTAAAGTATTCTGGAATTCCTACAAATGTAGTTACGATTTTAACCGTTTATTTCTCTTTCTTTCCTTGATAGTTCCATTAATGCGTAATTAAATACTTTTAAAAATTCTATGCAATTAATTTTAATAATGAGTTTCGAGTTCTAGTCATTTGTCGCAGTGTAAGCAGTGTTGTTTCACTGTTCAGTGTTTGATATTGTTAAGGGAATAAAGGAAAATCCATTCGAAAAATATTTGAATTTCAAGAATGCAGCGACATACTTTACAAAGAAACATTTTATATCAAAGTTCGAAATTTGCTTCGGATTAATTCAATGGCAGTAATTTTATCTCTACCGAAATCTTCTATTTCTATGAATGGCAACTATTCCTTTGAATATACAGATTCTATAAAACTGAATTATTCAAATAATTATTTTCTTTATTTTAACTTTGGCATCACACTTTTAATAAAGCTTTAATTTTAATCATTCTTCACAAATTAATCAAAGTTACTAATTAGGAAATAACTAAATATACGCGAAACTAATTTCAATTAATTAAAAAAATAGGTCAAAACATGATGATGAACTTCAGGAAGTTATAACAATTGTTAAATAAGTATTATTAAAAATAGTCGATAACAGAGCACTTGCAAATCTTAATGAGACAAAAGTGACGAAGAATTTTAAAGCATCATCATTAAGTCTGACTTGTTTTTAGGTATTTCAAATTGTTAGACATGTTATTGTTTTACATCCGAAGCTTGTTTTTAATAAATGCAATAGTAAATGATGTTGCATTAAAACGATTATCAAATCTTCGAAAATTTTCAAAAAGTTTAATTTCAGAATTTGAAAATGTGGATTCAAAAGCAATCCATTCTCTTTTTTTAAAAAACTTATTTGTTCCATTATTATTAATATGTCTTCATTTTTGGAAGAACTAGCAAATTAAACTTATTGTCAGATAATAAAGATATCCATCCAGTTTTATATCTTGCATTTTCTTTCAAAAGATTAAGAAAGAATACAAAGAATTAAAATGCAAAGTCTAATAAGAATTAAATTTTTTTATGTTTGCATCAACTTGAATACTGTAATATTACTTACAAGTCATTAAATGTGAGAAGGTATCAGTAAGTAGCGTTTATAATTTTGAACATAATAATCTTTATCTGTGTCTTTATTTATAACAAGGATGAATGTGTAATTGTTTTTGGCACTTTACATTACCATTTGACTTAAGCTGTCAAACCTTTCACATATATGCAGTGGGTTTCAAAATTGAGTATGCACCAATTGCTCTGTTCTTTAAAGACGTAAAAATGTAATACGGACTTGATATTTCAGTTTAGTAATTATAGAATTATTAAAGCACACGTAAATATATCGGGCTGAAAAACAAATATATTCTTCAGAATATTTTAATTCTATAATTTTATTGTGATAAACACAAAATTGTGCATACATCTAAAGAATTTATCGGTTAATCACTAGTTTTAATACTGAACATTTTCTTTAAAATATTCATCAGTTGAACGCCAAACATAAAACTGCGATAATAATTATTTTACATGTGCAGTAATTTTTTTTCTCTAAAAAAATCCTTGAATTGAATTCTTGGAGAGAAATTTCTGGGAAAATACGCTGTTTTGTCATCGAGTGATCGGAAAATGGCAAATATCTTCGACAAATTGCTTCATTGATCCAGAAAAATTATTTTTTCCGAAATATAACTACAGAAGTATCGAAGACAAATTGTGTAGGCAAATTCCAAGAACAGGATATAAAGAATTTTTCAGCATTATTGATAGGAGGAAGATTATACGTTCCGTAAAGAAATATCCGAGCTTAAGCGTCCCAAAACTTACAACATCGATATTCTCTGCAATTGGAAAAACGCTTTCAGCTGAAACTGATAAGTGATTTCTTCATAATCAGAACTTCATGATCATACTCCAACATGGAAGCTACTCTTTAGTTCCTTTAATAGAAAAAAGCGGCTCCCTTTTGGAAAAGAGCAGACAGGGCGATTATAATTAAAGTTACGATTTCAAAAATCGATCATTTTAAAACGATGGATCAGAATGACGATATTTAACAGAATAATCGTGAGGCAATGAAATTTTGTATCTCTAAGGGAAAAATAGTTCTAAAATAGGCCGATAGATGATGCTGTAAGGGAAAAGACCAAAAATGGATTCGTTAAATATAGGAATATTGTCAGCCAAAAGGAAACAATAGAATTCATGGATTTACAAAAAAATTATTGGCGATAAGACAAGAATATATGTTTATAGCGACACCAGTGATAATGACAAATAAAGAAGGATCTTCATGTAACAAACACCTTACTGATGGGAGGTTAAAGTATAAGTTGTTCGATATGCCCTCCTCCTTGTTCCTCTACTAATTGGAAGCTTAAAAGGCATGCCCCACAACATATTGGAGGGTATCTATACAGATACCCTCAGATGGTAGAAGGATGTAGTGTCTGATGCTTTCCTTAAGTCAACTAAATTCTCAATCCCCCCATTGTAAACAACATTCTTCAGGTGTGCACAAAGCCAGAAATCACACGGTTTAAGTCTGGAGAATATGGAGGCCATGTTGTTGGAAAATGGTGGCTTATGATAATATCATTTCTGAAATGAGCACTCAGCAGCTGCTTCACAGGAGTAGCAATGTGCGAAGGAGCGCCATTTTGAAAAAAATATTGTGTGATCTACACACTGACGCTACTGAAGTGCCAGAAGGACAGGGTTACGAAAAAGTGCTTTATACACCTTGCTAGTAACGATGCAGATAACGGGACAAGCAGGTGTGATCTCCTCGAAAGAAAACGAATCGAAGATAAACACTGTCGTTATTCCGCACCACACAGTGACCTTTGAAGACTGGGGAGTTAATGGCTGTAGCTGGAACGGATTCGGTAGCCCACATCTTGAAATTTTGCGAATTTACGAAACAGTTCAAATGGAAGTGGGCTTCGTCAGACCACAGAATCAATATTCCATGACCACCCATTGTCCACTTCCATCTGGACAAGAAATCATAGAGCAAAAGATTCATCTTTTTCCACGTCAGCAGGTATCAAATGCTGCACATGAGTTATCTTGTACGGATAACAGCGTAAGATGTTCCATAGGATGCACCATGCTGATCGACATATCCAGCATTCGACCAACTCCAAGTGCACTGCTTATTCCAGCGTCACTGTTAGTCTATTCTTGTAATGCTGTAGTCACATCTTCCACTGCCGCTGTTGAAACTGGTTTACTTCGTCTACCCGTTTCACGTCAAATGAACCGATCTCTTTGAATTTAGCAATCATTTGTTATTTTTGACACTATTTTATGGATTTTAATATCCGAAACTTCCTGATAGTTGTAAGTGCACAGTGCTTCTTATAAAAAAAGCTTCAAGAGCAGAGCGCGATCCTTCATAGTCAAAATCATGACGAAGCATTCAGGTAAAGAGCTGGTGCTCTGCATATTTATAGCTGCTATGTAAACTAGGCACATGTCACGTATAATTAATTCGCATATCTCCGGAAAATGTAAACCTTGACAGAGACATCTATCGGCACATTTTGGAGCTATTTTGTTTCCTTCGCCAAAGAAAATTCCATTGCCTCACGATTGTTCTGCTAAAATATAAAGCCATTCTGACCAGTCGTTTTAAAATTATCGATTTTTGAAATCGTAATCGTTAATTCTTTGCCTTTTTTTATTATTATGTTCAATATTATGCGTGTTACGTGTTACATTTCCAGAAATGTTCTTTAGATTTTCGTTTATGCATTATGTTCCATCTTTTCATCTAAAATAAGGTGTTTTCCTCTTAGACAAATGAAGTTATGAAATATATTATGATCTTCAATTTTCCTTTCTACTTTTATCCATACGAACCTTAAATACATCACAAGCGAGATCCCCGTACGATCCTTATTGTCTTTCGAATAATTTTCTCTGATCGCAGGATGTCTTCTATTTTCTGCCATCAATAAAATTCTAGAGACAATGGAAGGTATACTTTCAAATTAACTGTTGGTCATTTCAGCAATTTATTGGTATTTACTTTATACATAGTTTCCAATATCATTTTTGTGTCATTCTTAAATTTAGTCTCGCTGCTTCGCATATAGAATATGCTGAATTTAATAAATTTCAAAGGTCATTGATCTTTATTTTTCTTGAAAAGGAGGAATTACTACATGTATATAAAAATGTAACTGAACGTGATGGAAAAGGAAAAGTATAGACTTATTTTGTTCTCGGAAATTATAGTAGCTACCACTAAAGTCAAGTCTAAACTATAGAAATAAGGTGATTTTAAGATATACAAATTTCCCCTGGAATACACGTATGACTTGGATTAAAAAAAACAACTTACAATTAATATTGAATTAGTCCAAATATTTTATACATAAATCTTGGTTCCACATAAGAAAATTGACAAAGATTTTATGGACATTCTAGTTAGTTGCCTAAGACGCAAGAGACAAATTTTCACAACTGTGCCAAAGAATAGTGAATTCTCAACGTACAGTCAACCTGTAAATACAATATATAACATTAACAGAATTTTACATTTGATAACGTGTCCATAAATTCAGTAATGATATTTATTTCAGTTTATAAACATATCTGATCGATACAGGTAAGATGATAGTCCATATGTTCATTATGTAAAATCCATGAATAGAATTCATGTTCTATAATTCTGATTTACAAAATCCACGAGTCAAAATCTGTAATTTTTATTTCAACTATTTTGAACGTTATTAAGAATCCAGGTATGCCTCTGAGTAAATCTGAATGACCGGAACCTCGGGAGAGCATTGGCTTGAATTCTTATTAATCTTAAGGGCCATCATTGGATATTGTAGAATCTTTACCAGTAGAAAGCATGACTTGTCATTGGTAAAGGGTAACCAAACCCACACCATTTATGTACCCACTAGACAGCTATAACCAACAAAATCGCCAGACGCTTCTTGTTCCCATTTCTTGGGCACAAATCCGGACACGTAATAAATATTATAAATAAAATACGTGCAAAAAATGTAATTTTTATCTAATAACATATTTATTTATTTTGCTAAATATATTAAGAAACAATTTTATTTTTAGATATTTCATTGGAACTTATGATATTCTAAAATTTATTTGAATGACAGGCTTTTAAGTAAGAGTTTGAAACACGTAGCATTCTCCTCCAAATATTCAGCAGAGTTATGTCCGTTTTCATTTCCTTTCTACGATGATAATGATCTCGCGCATTCGTGAAGTTATTCAGATGGCCTTTCATCCCATTACTGTAATATGCTTTCTATGAGAGCTATAATCCTTTGAAAGCAGTTTGATAGTTCCTTATCCCTATATTTCCACAATCACATGTATCAAAAGGATACGAAAGTCAATTAATCCATTAATATAGCCATGCATCCTCTTAGAATGTCTGAGTAATAAATATTTTTCTTCTCGGCCCTAAATTCTTCTATAAATAGAAAATGAAGTCCCATTAATGAAGGCAGAAATTAAAATTTCTATTCATTTCTCTTAATTTTAAACAGCATTAATCTGAAACGTAGCAAACAAAAATACAATTTTCCTAGTACCCTCTTTTATTTCATTTCACATTTGAGTTATAATAAGGTGAATTTCTCATGCGCACACGAATATATCTTTTGTAAATGTCTCCACAAAAAGAATGCTTAAATTATTTTTTTTTCTTAAAAAAGATTTCTTCTCCCTCTGTTAACACTCACACTAGTGTATAAAATTTAAACAATTAAATCTTTTTTTATATATAACTATGAAATTATAGAAAAAGGCTAGTTGAAACAATCAGTGCATTGAGTATCCAAATCAGTAGAAAAATATGTATATGCAAGTATTAGGATCATGGCGATGTAAGCGACACGAGTGCATGCTAAATTCATAATCAGCATGCTCAGTAGAAGGCAACTTAAGAAAATATGGATGAAATTCATTTTTTTCAATTCCACATTTGCACAAATTAAAGTCATATCACAGTTGGAAAATGATGGCCAAAAGCCATCGAGATGTATTTATAGAATTATTTGTGATAGAATGATAGGTAAAAATGATGGACCAAAACCATCAAGATGTATTTATAGAATTAATTGTGATAGAATGATAGGTAAAAATGATGGCCAAAAACCATCGAGAATATTTACAGAATTATTTGCGATAAAATGATAGGAAAACTGGAGGCATGATTATTTACTGAAGATTTTTGAATTTAAATTGTTTCATACATTTGGAAAGAGTTCTTAAGTACAGTTTGGAGGTAGACGCTTAAAAAAAGACATCGGAAGACAGATATATCACTGCACTGCAAATTAAAACCGGAATCCGACAGCGAGCAACCATACTCAGCATTTATGTATAGTATTTGGACGATAGGTATGCCAATTTGCTCTGCTCAGACGATAGCAGAAATTTATCAATTTGTCCGGAGTCAGGAGAGTTGCATATTATTGACAGTAGGCCATCGGCGGCAGTGTTAAGAAAAAATCAGAAAAGTTTTGTAAACTAGTGTATATAAATAATTATCACTTAAGACACCTTCAGTTTTTTTAAATATTTAATTTAAATTAAATAGCATATTTGATTTAAAATAAATAGTTTAATATGCACTAAAAAGAAAGATAAATTTATGTGGTAACTTACAATATATTTTAGTTGAAATATAAATTAAAGGTTTCTTAACTGATCTCGAGTTGTATGGTTCCGTATTCAGTTAAGGAGAAAAATTAACCAATCCTCAAATTAACTAATAAAAACGTGTCATTTGTACTAAAAAGACAGTTTTCATTAGTAAAAATTATTAGTGTTTGTCAATAATTAGTGTTAATTAATCATTTATTTATTTTTCTTTTTTGGTGGAGAGTGGACTTTATTAAATGTAATTTTTTTTTATCTTTCATTATTGTGTTAATTGCAAGAATTAAACTAAAGTTATTATAATCTAATAAACGTATTTTACAAAGCGAAGTAATATTAATTTTGAATCAAAATCGATTAATTATTCCTAAAATAAAAATTTAATTTAAATGACTCAACTTATAATTTTCTTTGTAGTGTCTTTCAGCTCTCCTTCATGTTGTCATATTAAAGCATTTACTCTTTAATTTAGTTATATTAACGCCCAGTTTGAAGCAACACTAGGGCTATTTTGGGATAGACCTCGTAATTTTCAACCGCGGTCAGATGACGAGGACGACACCTGAGCTGGCACCCCCTCTCGACACCATACCACACCAGCGGGATGACGTTTGGTCAGGACGGATTTAACGTGCAACAGACCCCCTTACGCGACGGTTCTTCGGTGGAATCGGGTCTCGAACCTGAAACCCTCCGGTTCCGAATCCGAGAGCTTACCACCAGGTCAATGTGGCCTCACATTTACTCTTTAAAGGGGTGGATAATAGATACTATACGTAATGGTTTAAAAGACTACATATATGTTAATGAAAGACACAAAATTTATAAACTGTTCAAAACTGGTTTATGACTTTTAACTAATTAGATACATGAAGCATTTTCAAATTGTTTACTGTGTAGCCTAGAGATAAAATGAAGAATCAGATGATTGTTTCATGGATATAACTTGTCTTAAAGACGATACCGAGGTAAATATATTTTCTTGATATAAATAGGAAATTTAATAATTAAAAGGAATATGAGAAAGAGATTTCTATGTGTGGGTGTTATAATAAAAAATAATCTCAAGTAATATTGTCAAAATTGTCTTAAAATCTCATGATTAGTCCAATTGGTTATGAAGATCACTATACATATTTGTGAATTTCAAAAAAATAGGTAATTGATAATAATTTTTCTCTGATTGGGTTCTTTATGCCTCTTGGGTATTAAGTATTTAATTTAATATTATTTAAAATTTCATTCTAAATAATTTATTATCATTAGAAGCATATAAATATCTTTCTAATATCAAAATGTAATCTCTACGTGTTCCCAATCATTTTATTCAAATGAGACGAATAAAAAATAACTCTAGAAAAGAAAAGCATAAATGAAGTAGATAGGAGACGTACTCTTTTGTAGAAAAGAATGCCAATCAAACTCATGGTAAAGCTGTATGAGGGTCTCCGATATGAAGAGCTTCAATTCGTGATTTACAGCTAAAAGTTATGGAACTCCTATCTGATACAGAAGAAATATTTTTATTCACGATTTTCATACTGTATGCCATTTAGGATTTCATCTATAGAGAGAAAGAGAGAGAGAGAGAGAGAGAGAGAGAAAGAAATTTTTTTGAAAAGGTTTCAGTGATTTTATAAAAGAGTTCACTTTGCTGGTGTCAAGAAATATTTATTTTCTCCCACATAAATCAGGGATGCAGGGAATTTCGAATATGACGAACCGTAGGATTTGCAAAATAATGGCAGACTGCTCTCTTTACAACTGTCTGTTACTGGATTCAAGCTGAGTTATATCGATAGGCAATAAAATGCAATTTTGACAAGAATATAAAAGTACTTAATACATTGAAACGCCACAATAAATTTCTTCATAATTATTCTTCGGTTTCGAATAATTTTTGTCGTTTATCTTTTGTCGAATAAATTGAAGAAACTTATTTCACATTTGAGAGATGCATTCTAAATAACCACAGTATTATACATTCTTATTTGTTTAAGAATATTATAAAAAGTCCAAAAATAAGAATTCCATGCTATTTCTTAAATAATTTTTCATATAAATTCTTTTTTTTTTATAAATTCCTTAAAGAGTGCTTTTGATATAAAAATGATTACAAATGACTGATATGCACATAGAAGTAAACTTCACTTTTATTTTAGAAGTAGGATTATTTTTACCCCATGAATTCTTATTTACATAAAAAGAAGATTATTTCTTAAAATTGTAAATTTCAAATGATTATCTGATGCTATGGTTGTTCACACTTATCTTAAAATTAAATTAACTAAAAAATGAAGCATAATATGCGGTGTGTTTTTGATTATTTCAATTATCAAATGTTTCTAATTTTATTTAAAATTTGAAATGAAAAAAAGGTATAAAATGAAAATGTTGGTTTATGTATTCTTTGCGTTTTTTTTATCCTGCATTATTATAATTTTTGTCATTGTTATTATTAGTTTTTTATTTATACACTAGTCACCTTTGGAAACGAGTTTGTTCGCAGTCTCCAAATTTCGTTACATTTAGTTTCAGTTCAATGTATTAAATAAAACTTTATGACCATGATTCTGTGAAATTTTCAGGTATTAAAGCTGAGTAAATTTAAAAGTCTTGTATATGCTCTGTTCATTGCATATATGGACCTTACTAATGGAGACAATTCCATGATATCGTAATGCTTTATGTCCGATTCATCTCTAAATTTATTTAGCGATATCGTAACTTTACGTTTTAATTCGCCCAATAAATCCAATAAACTGCATAAATATTAAACATCGTCCTTCCTTAGCGTTTAACAATGTTAAAAAAATCACTCAATCAATTACTTAATGAAACAGTGGAAGCAATTTTAATTTCATTCCAAAGAATGAAAATTTTTATTACGAATTATATTTAAAAATTAAAATCAATTAAATCTAGATGAAAGAATTTTACAGAAACCAAATTATCCTCATTAAAAAGATAGACCTACTTCAAAGTATATCAGTACCAAAATTGGAAGTTCTAGATCAAACGGCCTGGTCCGTAGTGCGCCAACACACACACGCTAGAACATGTACACACACACGCTAGAACATGTACACACACACGCTAGAACATGTACACACACACGCATGCGAGAGTGAGCGCGCAGGCATTCATTTTTATTATAAACAGAGATAAAATTCATGAAAAATTTCATAAGATTCCCCTAGAGACCACTTTTATGTATTTATAGCTTCTATAAAATTACATGTTTTTTGTACTTGCATATTATTTAGTTACACTGATGAATATGTTATTCTTTGACATAATTTTCAAGTAATACAAAATTTATATTAGAATTTATTGTATTTATAGAAAAGCAAATCGAAGTAAGATGTTAAAATAAATATTAATCCATATTTTCTCATATATTTACATAAGACGTTGTTAAATAATTTGACTTCATATTTGGATGGATTGTTTCATTTATGAAAATCAATGATAAACAATAAATGCAATTCGAAGTAAAAAAACAAAGAAAACGCACAACCATATACTTTTTCTGAAAACTTCGTGGGCGCAGATATAAATAACTGAAAATAATTAAATCTTAGAAATAAAAAGATGAATTCAGGAGATTGAGGTAGATAGATCGTACATTGAATGATATTTACAGAGGATCATTGCTTCTATTTATAGAATTTAATTTCTCATATAGCTATTATTATCTAGAATATGATGTGTTACGTTTTAATTAATCTTTATAATTCTATTTTTTCTCAAATGTCTTTCCAAAATTTAGTAAGAATTTTATAAATGAAAATTGCAAAGTATACTTCAATCTGGGTATTTATAAATGAACTTTAAAAATGCGTTCCTTATTTCCTTTTCAAGTAGAAAATATTCAGCATATATTTAAGCTAACCAATGTTTCTAAGCATTACTTTGTTTCTTTCTTCTGCTGACTGAATTCTCTTAGATTTGTTTCTCTTTACATGAAAAAAATAATATATCTTCTAATATTGTACATAAAATGTACTTTGTTTCGGGAATATGATAGATTTATTTAACTAACTAGACATGTTTTGACTTTTAGTAACTATTTATGTAAATAAATGAAGAAAATAAAGAATGTATGTAGAGAATGTAGGAATATTTATCTGCATATGTAACAATTTTTAATAAATGCATTTGAAACTAGCGAGAAAAAAATGAATATTTGCTTTTTCTAAATGGTTACTTTCTATTTATTTATTTTCTCCGATTTTAATTAAGATGATTAAAGTGCAACTTAAATAATACGTTAATTAATAATTATTCGTAACAAAAAAATTTCGTCTTTATCGCACCCGTTCCAAAAGCTTGTTTCTATAAAAATTCTATCGTAGAAATTTATTTCAAAATACTTTTAAACATTATTTCATTGAAATCATTTTTGCCTCAAAGAATTATTCGAGCAAAACAATCGGTGTTCCAGTTACGTGAATTAGATGAACACGCTTTGAGCAACGAGAGACGAATAATTTTCCTCATATCAAATATTCTTAAACCTTGTCCCCGCCCATTTTGAAACAATGGAACTTCAAATACTCAGAAGTAAAAGCAATTATGTCAAGGTTTGTTTTCAAAAAGATTTGGGCAGGTGCGGAACTTGATGGGAAATTAATCAGTTCCCTTTGCCAACAATGTTTTAATTTTGTTTTATGTGCTTTATTTTCCTGAAAGATGTTTGATGAAATGAGAATTCGTAGTCATTATGTTTTAATGAATACGATGCGTTGTTCATCAGTGTAACTAACTGCTCGGGTTCAGTACTTGAAATCATGATAAGAATCAACATTAAATAAAGTTCTCCCGAGTGTGATTAAAAATTCCGAATTGACCAGAATATAGAATTACAATTAATTATGCATATTTATGACTTCTGATGTAAAGATAAAACAATATGAAATAAAATTAATTTTGTCATTTTCTTATAATAAAAAACATATTATTACATGCTGGTTAAGTGATAGAGATAGACATAATATAAAACAATTCTATAATCGAATATCAC
Source organism: Argiope bruennichi (assembly GCF_947563725.1). NCBI lineage: Eukaryota > Metazoa > Arthropoda > Arachnida > Araneae > Araneidae > Argiope > Argiope bruennichi. The sequence goes on from NC_079156.1 coordinate 117,242,698, forward strand.
TTAGAATATACTATGTGCAATGTTTATACCTTTATTCGAATTTCTAAAAATATTTTGATCAAGGAGAATCGTTCACAGAAATGACAATTTATTTGTTGCGACTGCATTTAACTGTGCCTTTATTTATTTTCGTAAACTTAACGCATGAATCTTATAAATGGCTTGCATATAATTTATAAATCTGAAAATGATAAGTATTGTGGCAGTTTTAAAATTTATCTGAGCAATTTTTGTTCAAAATAACTATAGCACAATTTATGTACTGCTGAATATCAAAAAATTCTCATTTATCTTTTTTTTTTTAATTCTCAGACATTAGATATGACTTCAAGGCTGAAATTATTTGCTTCTCATTACTTTTTTAATAGAAATTTTACAAAATATTTAGGTTACAAGGCATAAAATTCTTTTCCAGACAGTAATAAGTTAAGATAGCCACAAACAAAGATTAGTGATAGATAAAGAATTTAAATAAATGTTAAATTCACACATGTATGCCTAAGGAATTTGTGTTCAATACAAATTATTGTCATTATTTACTGTAAATACATTATCTCTCAGCTTGGTTGAACTCTTTATGGCTTAGAAACACTACTGAAAGCAGAATGTGATGTGGTATAGTAAAAAAGCAATATTCTAAAAAAGTCAAATTGAATTAAATTAACATTTATAATTAATTTTTGCCCTAATTTAATTAAATGCTTATTTTAATGTAATTAAATACTATAATAAATTACAGTTTTTTTAAGCTGCTTATGAAGACTAAAAGGAAAAAAATAAGCAGAAACTGGAGAAAAATGTTAAGGATTCAGATTAATATGGATCTACAACGATAGTGACAATTTCTCTCCTAAGTTTTTGCCTTAACGGGGATATAGGTGATTCTTGGGAGAAATGTGTTAGATGTATAAACTTATCAAGCCATTCCATTTCGCCCAGCTAAAACTAGTGGCAGTAAGTCAACTTTTTTTCCTCTGAAAACCCTTATTTTCGAAGCAACTGAAAATTTCCCTGTCCCACAACCATGATGTCCAACGCATTTCGGAGGTTCTTGAATTTATGGAGATCGATTAGTAAAACAAGACATTCTGGGATTTATAACAGCCCAAACACATAACATGCCAAATTTCGTTTGCTTATATTATTGCGCTGTTGATTTATAAAACTTCAGGATAATAGACAGAGTTAACTGTTTGACTGATTAAATCCAAAATTTCAGACAGAAATGTATTAAACACGGTGAGGATTTTTTTGTATGTTACCTGGACATAGAATGACGAACCGACATGTTTCTCGTAAACAGATTTCGAATAAAAGATCCGTCACACATATGACTTTCCAATAGATTAGAAGAAAGGCAGCCATAAAGTTGTTATTGCAATGATTGTCAATAACTCTAAGAATTTCAAGAAGGCTGAATATTCTTGACAAATTTTACATTTAATTTTGGATTATTATACGAAAAATTTCAATTATAATCAGAAACTCACCATATCGCCAATTCCATCTAGGCGAGAGTCTTTAATGAACAAAGTACGAGCCTCGGGTATTCAATAAAATAAATGGGATCTGTATAGGTATTTTGCAGTGATATCCAGGCATCGGGGGCCTGTTGTAGTTTCGATGAATGAACGTGAAGGACTTTTAAGCATTTGAGAATTAATGCACGAATATTATTTTGTGAATGTCGAAAAAAAGGTAAAGTCAGTTAAGTTCTTGAATATAATTTTTGAAAGCTTGTTTCTTTCATATATTATAACATTATTTAGAAACAATCAACTTGATTTAGTAGAAAATTGTTAATCATGCCAGAGGCTGAAGTTTTTTCGAAGAAAGTTTGTAAACTTTAACGCAGTAATTCTACCCAGAAGAATAGGAAAAGAAAATTATTTGAATAATCTGTTTAGCAAACGAGAAACGCGGGAATTGATTACGATATAAATGCATTTTTTATTAACCGATACATATATCATTTTTTTTTCATTTGCAATAAATGAATTCGAAATTAAATTTAAAAAAATCGCTTGACATCTGTTACCACTTTGAAATGGAATTAATTTTCATTTTAAGACATTTCCTATTGATAGAAGTTGGAAAAAACGTATTTGGTATTCGACAGAATTTCCTTTTTCTTTCGGATTTTTTTTTTCTTTTTATATTCAGGAAGTTTTTTTCTCCGCATTCCATTCCTTAAATCAAACCGAAGTTGTTTCAAAGCTTTTTTTATAATTCTGTCTGGCATTTTTTTAACCGCTAAAATAGCATTCCCAGGTTCATTACTCAGGCATGCTTTTACTATTTTTTTTTCACTTGAAAGTTTTTATTACTTTAGTGATTTCAGAGTAAACTTATTGTCCGAAGCCTTTAACGTAAATACAAAGAGTTAAAGTTAAGATTTTGAAAAAAATCTAAAAAAAAAAAGTTTTTGTTATTTGAAAATGGAGAATAAATAACTTGAAAATTAAATACAAATATTGTTCTTTAAAAGTTCAGTATATTCATTGTGTTTAATAATAACTTAGATAATAATAAGTTAGAGAGGTAAATGCAAAGCTTTCAAAGCTTTCTGTCTTTGTATTTTAATGGTAAGTGTACTTCATATATTATTCTATAAATCTTCTACTTAAATGAAACAGTGGTATTTAGAATTGATTAAGAATATTATTCCAAATAATGTTTAGCAAAGAAAATGCTGGCATTTTACTTAAAAAATCCAGGAGATTGCTTACTTAAGGTCCTGTTATTTTCTGTTTTGTGCTTTGTTTAGCTTCACAACAAGTGAAATTAGTAATGGAGAGAATGATACATTTGGGACAGAGCCACTTTCTGTTGATTCATTTAGACTGAAACTTCATTCAGACCTATATTTTTTTATTAATACACATCTATAGAACTGTATTAACTTTACTGTTGTTTCTGCATTCATTGTGGTACAGTGTTATTATTTTTTAACAAGTGCTGCCTGAAATTTGATATATAGCATGGTTATAATTAAACTTCCCCTATAAACAACATCCTACACCGAAAACAGGTGAAGAAATTGCAACAAAATTTGGTATACATAAGTTGCGCTCATGGAATTTCGAAAAAAAAAAAAAAAAAAAAAAATTAGTTCCACGATGTCCACCAGAGGGCGCATTTTTCCGGAAAAACATTAATTTTAACACAATAAATGATCAAAACGGAATACAGAAACAATATGAACATTTATTGACTAGTTTCTGATCACCTTGCTATCGAATCACATTATGTAAAGATAAGGGGAAAATAACAGTACGTTGTTCGAGAAAAAAACAAAAAGTTCAGTTTGCTGAAACCAGAACAGATTAGGACGAAATTGCACAAGAGGAGCAGTTGTTAATTGTGTCCAGGATGATGTAGGAAAAGGTTCTTCTTGTGATCACCCTCATTCACCTGCAAAATTTCAAGTCGATGAACAGTGAGGTCAACAGCAGATCGTAACTGATAAGTTGTGATGCTTCGCATATGAAGCGTTTTTGGGTTCTTTAAGTTATTCAACATCGCAAAAAGATACTGTCATCATTACAGCCGGAAACATCGGCATAAAACATGGCAAGTATTGCAAACGTTTCTTACCCTAACCTATTTTACATAAAGCCTCCTCTTCTTCGCCTTCTGCAAATCACGTCATTTTTTTCCAGAACTGACAGCTTTTCCCAGTTTTATATTTTATTACTCATAATTCTTGTTCCGGATTGTTAATAAGGTTTCTGTATTCCCTTATCGTCATTTATTGTGTTAAATTTAATGCTTTTCTGGAAAATGCGCCCTCTTAGGGACATTTTGGAGCTAAAACTTTTTTTCAAAATTTCGTGAGTGCATCTCGTGTATAGTCTATATACCAAATTTCGCTGCAATCCGTTCATTCGTTTCAGTAGTAGGATGCTGTTTATAGATGCTGTATACGGCAACCAAAATTTATTCCTTATTACTTTCTCGTAGACGAAGTATAAAAGGAGAAAATTCTGAATTGTTATTTGTAATGTAAATATTTTGGTATTTAATAAAGTTTCCGTAACTTGCCTATCAACAATGACCAGAATGGTTACGGATAAGGGACATGAGATGGCACTCTGTTTATCTACACTAGTAAAAGTGAGCCTTACTTAAGCCGAAACTTAAGATATGTAAAATTTGGTTCATAGTTTCGTGATCTAAAGTGCAAACTTCCATTAAATTTTGAACATAATCCAGCCGTTTGTTTCGTTGATATGTCATTACTTTCTTCAATAAAACTTTTTATAACTTTAAATTTAGCTGGATATTTTTGCGGTGTCACATATTTGTCGACTTATGGCGGGTATGAAATTACTTCAAGAAATCAAGTTACAAGTAACTTATCTACACTACCTGATAACGTAGCGTACTGTATTTTATCTTAACTCTTAAGTTAAATCCATCTCTTTTTTTTCCTTCATTTTGTTTAGTATAAGTGACCTAGTCTAGTCTAGCACAAGCGACTTAGTCAAATTCCTTCATTTTGTCTAGAACCACTTGTTCATCCCAATGGAATGGATTATCTCCAAGCATGATTCTCCTTGGTCAACGGATCTGGAAATACAAAAAATTCAAGCAAAAATAGAATTTCATACTCTTAACTATCATTAGAACCAATCTAACTTCAAAATTATATCTCAAACTTTTGTATCCTTAATTTTTTTTAACAGTTTAATCGTTCTTTTCGATATATCTTATATTCCTATTTTATCTCACAAATTTTCTGCTTTCATGAAGCTATTATTTATATCTATTCATTATATATATAAAACAAAGTATTGTATAAAATTTTTTCAGGTCTGAAAATTATTTAATCAAATTTATAATTCTTATAATTAAATCAAATGAATTTTCTATTTCTAGTTTCCAGTTAAAATTTATAAATTTTAATTGGATTCACGGTCAATAGCCGAATTGGTAAATTCTAAACTATAAAGTAAAGCTGAACTTCCGAAATACCAGCAAGATTTAGCATTTTTGGAATAGTTTCATTTTCCACCTTTATAAAATGTTTTTGTTATGTGTTGTTATGTGTTTTGTGTTTAAAATCATTTTTCTGTGTTTCTTTTCCTAGGTTTTTTGCAAATATAATAATTTTTTGCTGAATATACTTGTATTATTCACAATTAAAAACTTTTTTTGGATTTTTAATTACTCTATTCTACCTCATTTGCATTTTTAATTGTCGGTTTTCTTGTAACGTATTATTATTTATAGGTTTATTTTTTTTATTCAAATAAACCTATTATTAATATTATTCTATTATTATTATTTATTCCAAAATAATATTAGTATAATTTAAATCCAATATCTATCTTTAATATTAAGTTAACTTTTTAAAAGCTCCAAACTAGTAAACACTGCTTTTGAAAACTCGATGAAAAAAAGAATGCTTTCTTTATTACATTCAATATCAACAGAAGATCAGAGTCTCTCAGTGTACTTTGCACTACATGCCCGCTACACTTTTTAAATAACCAAATAATTACCACACAATTATAAAGTAGAACGATGTTATGTATTTTTTAATGTATTTTCATGGAAGAATGCAGCTAATTCCAGTATTTAACTTATACTTGATTTATGTGTACGTGTTGATTTAGGGATTTATTTCCTCGAAATGTTTTATATTTTTTATGGAAGTTCTTTTGGTGAATGCATAGTGTAAGAAATCAAATAAGCTTGACAACTTGTAATCCCCTAAAGACTTTATTCCCCAAAAGAAACAAAAGCTAAATAAAAACTTCTCAGTACAAAATACTAGAAAGTATTCAATCAATTCTCCAAAAAAGAGAATATATTTACTTAGTTATTTCAGTCTTTCGTGTTTCTATGTTTTCCAACAGTGCATGGGATATTCAAGAAGAACCTCCGGGTAGTGTGTTTTAGTAAAGACCGAAATAAAATATATGTAATTTTGTAATCTTCTTTTTGTTCACCAAATTGTCGCCAAATGTCCGTTAATTCTGGGGATCATTGCCAGGCATCCATTAATCCTGCATTAAAGTATTATCTATTCTCTTTTCTTTACTTCAAGACAAACTGCACAAGACAAAATATAGCAATTTAGTAATTTTATTTTAGTTATAGAACCAGCAAAACGTTAATGAAAGAAAATTAGAATTAAAACATTTTAGTGATATTAATAGAAAGTATTACAGGAAATATAAATATTTTACAGTTAGTTTTTAACTGTAGACAAAACGAGCTATTAAATATTTTTTTCAAAAACAGCACATTTTTATTCTTTTTAATAATAAGAATTATTGCTTTGAATTTCTGCACTGAAAGCGGACTTTAATTTTGAGGTTTAGATTTATGACAACAAGTGTTAGTTATAAGGCATCAATAATCCTCTTACAAGCTAATTTAATTTGCCAAAACCTGCGAAATTTTGGTTAAATGTGTTTATAAATATAGAGAGTGTTGAAAGAGTTGTTTACTATGATTTGTCTTATTATTATAATATCTGATTTAGGCATGATTGTGAAGAATGGTGCGATTAGTGAAGATTGACATTGAATTATTGGTGGAAATTGACATTGAATTATTGGTGAAGACTGACATTGAATTATTGGTGAAGATTGACATTGAATTATTGGTGAAGATTGACATTGAATTATTGGTGAAGACTGACATTGTATTATTGATGAAGATTGACATTGAATTATTGGTGAAGACTGACATTGTATTATTGGTGAAGATTTACATTGAATTATTGGTGAAGACTGACATTGAATTATTGGTGAAGATTGACATTGTATTATTGGTGAAGATTTACATTGAATTATTGGTGAAGATTGACATTGAATTATTGGTGAAGACTGACATTGTATTATTGGTGAAGATTGACATTGAATTATTGGTGAAGATTGACATTGTATTATTGGTGAAGATTTACATTGAATTATTGGTGAAGATTGACATTGAATTATTGGTGAAGATTGACATTGAATTATCGGTGAAGATTGTCATTACATTGACAATGAAATATTGGTGAAGATTGACAACCACCAGTCTGGTAACAGAAATATTAGCATTCGTGATGCTTACAGCCTTGCCGAATTTACATAATTTTTTGCGCTAAACGAAAGGGTTAACGCTTTTATTAGATAGTATGCGATAAGTTCAAGTAAGTTGTAAACCTCTCCAATCGCTTTTTACTTGCAACTAGCTAAACATTTCATGCCAAATTGAATTATAAAATGATTAATTTATTTACGGAGGGATTATAACTAGTAAACGTTTCACTGGGAATTAATAGAATTGAGAAATATTGCAAACACTTTTTAAAAAATATGTTCCTCTGAAAAAATAATTATCACTTAATTATTAATTAAAATTTAAAATTCTAAAGTAAAATGTCTTCTTGTTTCATAACATTATATGAAAACATAGAAATCAAGTTAATAAAGTATCCTTAATTACACTACAAAGTGAATTTTTCCAGAAAAGTTTGTAAATATATACCCATTAATCAAACTCAGAAGAGTGAAAAAAGAAAATTTATTTATGTAATAGGTTTAACAGAAGAGAAAACTTGATACTCGAATAAGCAAAGATTTTTTTTTCTTCTGTCATTTTAAAATTAATTTGTTGTTTGTAATAAATGAGCTCAAAATGAAATCATTAAAAAAATCACTGGACTTCCTTTTCTACTCTCAAATAAAATTAATTTTCGTCTTAAAATTTTAGCGATTGATAAATACTAAAAGGAAGACTTGATTCAGTATATTCTGCAGAATTTTCTGAGTTTTTTTTCTTCCATCTTTAGGATTTATTTCTTTTTTTTTATTTCTCATTCCGTTCCTTAAATCAAACCAAAGTTCTTTCAGAACTATTTTTTTATTTCTCTGTTTCGCTTTTTTTTAACCACTACAAGAGCATTCCCATCTCATTACTCAGGTTTGTTATTTATTGATTTTTACTCCAAAGGTTTGATTACGTTAGCGATTTCAAAGTAAAAGTACTTTGCGGTCCTTTTAACTTATATGCAAAGAGATGAAATTTAAAGTTCTGAACTGAAATGGGATAAATCTTTTGTTATTTGAACAAGATGAAAAATTCTTTGAAATCTGATGGTAAATACTGTTCTTTTTGAAGTTCAGATTCTTACCGTTAGCGTGGAAAATAGACGGAACAAAAATAAAGATTGTTGCATAGAATTAAAGCCTTTTATTTTGTAATTTTTCGATAAAGAGGGCGATTTATATTTTTCGACCAAATTAAGTCTCATCTGAAACGATGACAAATACAACTGGTAAGAATATTATCAAAGTGCGTTTTTCTTTAATAATAAAAGATTTTTATTAACATAAAAATTCAGTTTTTGTGCAATACTGAACAAGTATACTCATTTAATGTCGAAATCTTTGAACATGACTCTACTTCAAAATTCAATAGTCAATTAGCAAGAGATACATTCTCCCTTCTTCTTGTAAATCCTCACATTAAAATTTCATGGATCAAGGCACCTGTATGCTATGACGAGAATGAAACGGCGCGCAAACTAGTCAAAACAGCGGTTAATGCTAATCAAGATCGGAATTTAATGAAGCTTCCAAGATGACATCTGAAGAACATCCTCCAAACCGAGATGATGGCAAAATGGCAAAAGGTATGGGAAGAAGATGAAACAAGCCGGTCCACATTCAATACAACATCAAAACTTTCTCACCACGCGGCCCACTGGAACTGAACGGATATTCTTTTCTTCACTGGACATTGCCCATGTCCCTACACAGACTCCATCTGGCCAACTCTACTTGATGTATATGTGGGAAGATAGGATCATCTATTCACTGTGCCATCGCTTGCTTACTACCTCTCTCATGGCACATGAGAAAGCCAAGAACAAGTCTCAAAGAAGAATGATATAGTAGAGTTACGTCGAATACCCTTTCATGCGGCAAGATTCATTCTATAGTAAATCTTATTCATAAATACCAAGACATCTTCGAGACGACACAGAATAGCTAAGACCAAGATGTCACTCGTCGAAACCAGAGGAACTTATTCCTTCATACGTTCCGCTCATTCATTATTGCTTCATTAATTGATTCATTATTCATTCATTCCTTCATAACTTATTCTTTCATTCATTCATTATTCCTTCATAACTTATTCTTTCATTCATTCATTATTCCTTCATAACTTATTCTTTCTTTCATTCATTATTCCTTCATTCCTTCATAACTTATTCTTTCATTCATTCATTATTCCTTCATTCCTTCATAACTTATTCTTTCATTCATTCATTATTCCTTCATTCCTTCATAACTTATTCTTTCATTCATTCATTATTCCGTCATTCCTTCATAACTTATTCTTTCATTCATTCATTATTCCTTCATTCCTTCACCCTACAGAACCAATTAATCACGTTCTCACAATGAGAATCAAAACCATAGTACCCGGACGGAATCTGATTCTAGAATGTTTGTTTTTATGTTTATATATGCCATATAGATGTTTAGAATGTTATTTATCATTTTTTTTTCCTTTTCAGTTTTTTCAAATATTAGTATTCTCATTTCTCTGTAAGTTCAATCCATTGTCACCATTTGTTTTTAGGTATTCTTGTTCCCTCTATTTAGTTATTACTTCGCCAAAACATTAAATAGAGTCATGTAGGATTTGATACCGATGAGAAATTCTCTGGAGATCCTTGGATGGTTAGTCATACCCTTCCTTCCATCTTGGACTCAGCCAACTGGTTATATAATTCAGTGTTACAGGCAACGGGACCACGGGATGGCGTTAAGTTATATATTAAGGGATTGAATGATAATCCCGCGTCAAGTCCGAATTTATTTCATTTCTTTCACTATTATGGTTGGAAAAAGTCATCTGGATTCCCCAGTGTCAGTGATCACAGTTAGAAGGCACCTTCATAAACAGAATAATTATGGCAAAGCAGCAATTCCCAAGCCACTTGTTACAGATGTTAATGGTAAACTTCATCTACAGTGGTGTCACACTCACAAAAACTGGCCGATTGATAAGTGGAAGAAGGTAATAGGGTCTAATGAATCGTGTTTCACACTTTTTCCTACAACAGGGGAGGTGCACGTTTGGAGGATACCTGCACAAGCGTATGATCATGATTGTCTCTTTCCAACTATCAAATATAGAGGTGGATCTGTCATGATATGGGAAGACATGTCATAGTTTTCTGTTGGACCAAGCGTAACCCTGAAAGGAAGAATCTCTGGAGAGAAGTATAGAAAATTTTTAGCTGAGCAGGTTCTTCCTATGCTGCAAACATGGTTTCTTGTAAGAGATGGAATTTTCCAGGATGAAAATTCACCTATCCATACAAAGAGACTTGCCCAATCATGGTTTGATGAACATTAGGGTAAAATTAAACATCTGCCTGAGCCCGCACAGTCACCCGACCTCAGTATAATTGAAACATTATGATATATTTTAGAGAGTTCAGTACGGAATCGATATCCCCCACCAGCATCTATCCCAGAACATTCACAATATATCCAGGAAGAATGGTACAATATTCCTCAAAACACTATTCAACTCTTGTATGAATCGATTCCTAGGCGACACCAAGCTGTATTACATGCCAAAGGTGGTCCTACAACATTCTAATATAGGATTCTTTATAAATCTAAAATGTTTCCGTTATTTTGATATCCACCTGTATATTAAATCGATTTACTGAATTTTGTTCTTCTAGCTCTCTTCGTAGTGCTGTTTTTGTGTTAACTTACATTCGAACAGCCAGACAAATAGATTTTTCAAAGCCAATTTATTAAAAAGTTGATATAAAGACCGTATGTCACATTTCATCTATGTAGTTCAAAGCCGATTTGAGTCATCGTTATAACAAACAAACGGATATAATGAGAAAAATATGTTTTTCTTCAGAACTTCTAAATTGTGAAAATGTATTAAAATATAGAATTCAAATTTTTTTGACGATTAAAATATTTTCTTTATATTTTACATATAAAAAACGAAGAAAAAAATTAATCAAATATTCATCTTTGTTTTACTTCTAATTTTCTCATAAGAGCAGTTTTTTTTTAAATTTAACATTGAAAATTTAAATATTCTAGAACTTTTGCAATGATTTTCTCAATGTAATACTAAATTAAAATGTTTACAATTATCTCAAAAGCCTTGTAAATAAATTTTATTTTACTATTTATTGGCTTCGAAGAAATGTTTTTTTTTTTCTTACTTAAATTTCTTATCTATTTCCATTAATTAATATTTCACACAATGATGTTTACAATTATCTCAAAAGCCTAATAAATAAATTTTATTTTACTATTTATTGGCTTCGAAGAAATGTTTTTTTTCTTACTTAAATTTCTTATCTATTTCCATTAATTAATATTTCACACAATGATATCCTTCGCACTAATCTTTGTTATAATCTCATTATACAAAATTGCCGTGAAAATGAAGCTTTGGTTGGGAATTGTGGGACAAGAATAAATTGCAATTAATTAAATTCCTTTACATTAGCTGATTTATTTCGAGAAAGTGAGCTGATATCCGAGCTAATTTAAGATAATCTCCTTAAGCCTTCAACTACTTAATTCGATTTTTCTTTATTTCCCAACCGATCTTCCTTCGATTACTTCATTGGATGAATCAGTATCGATTACCAGCTCGAGATCTTTCGCAAAGAAAGATACTAGTTATTCACTTGTATTATCTCCAACTGAACAGAACTTCTTAATCTGCTACTAATTTTCTCTAGTGATCCAAGCTGAGATGCGTATTGCTAAATTTAAATTAATTTAACTGAAGCATTTAATTCCACAGAAAGCAAAAACAACTGAACATCCTTGTCGAAAATAAATAAGCAGTCTTTGAAATCATCCATAGTTTTATCTAAGGCCATCAATTAAATATTCTTCTAATTATTAATACAAGTATGTCTACCTCAAAGGTTAACGAGGCTGAATAGATGTTGAAATTAAATATAATAAATGAATAATAATATAATTAAATATAAATGATATAAAATTATATCATTTATTTCAGTTAATGCATTTTCGAATTATAAATTTATACATGGGACGGGATAGCCTGGTTGGAAGGGCGTTGGATTCGCGTCCCTTGGGTTGCGCGTTCGAACCCACCGGTCAAAGACTCTCCGTTTGTGTGGTGGCTGGCACACATGTAATCTGTCGTGATCGCGAAGTCTTCCATTCAAAAGTAATATCACTAGAAGTACTGATCGTTCTCTGATTCAGGTCTAAATGACGATCTGTGGTTGAGTGAATGAAATGTATGAATGAAGTCCGCCCTGTAAAAAGGGTTGTGACGTGTGTTATATCTAAGTCGCACTCTTGGCCCTAGATGACTCTACTTAAAAAATAAGAGACGTGCCTTTGGCTTAAAATCACTGACTTCTAAAGTCAGTGGGCTTGTCTATGACAAGGATCTGATCAATGTGGCTGCGGCGAAGTAGGCGATCCCCTTCATTATGCCACTAGTTGCCCTCTCACCACATCTTTTCGTCTCAAAAAACCCACCCACGACCTAGAAAATATCTGGTGGACCAACGTTATGAGAAACAAGATGTCCAAGGTTAAAATTAGAAATCTTGTGTGGTTCCTACAAGAGAACGAGGAATTGATTTCTCCAAACCCAAGCCCAGTATAAATTTTCGTTTCATTTCTCAACCAAGCTCTTCTCCAGAATATATTACCTTCAATAGATTTCATCTACTCATACTCCCCACCGAACACCTCCCTCATCATTATAATATTGTATATAGTTACTTTTTATGTGTATTGATGATATTTTATGTCTTTTTATGTGTATATTGATGTTTTATGTCTTTTTGTGTATATTGATTTTTTTTTGTCTTTTTATGTGTATTTCTTTTATCTTAATAAATACTCCCACGTATATCCTTTCAACCGACAGTTAATCCTAGAGATTCCAAGTTCGGGGATATTCTGTGGTGAAAGAAAGAAAGTGCCAATAGGAACAACAACAGACTTATATCATGGGAAAGTACAGATTGACCGACAGTGAGCTTCTTGAAGGTTATGATTTACATTTTATATGGAATTAGACATCAACGTTAAATCTGTATATCAAATATTATCTAAACAGATCTTAGTTTTATGCTTATCATTTTCACTTGTACTTGGACAACTTCCTCTGAATGGATTTCATTCAAACATTTATAAATAAAAGATTTCAAATCTATAAATTTGGAGAATATATATAATAAATAATATTATGATGGATATATTTTTTTTATATTTGGTTCAGATAAAAATATTATTCGTCTAGAACTATATACGCATATATTGTGCTCACAGATAGAGATATAGACATTATTCCAAAAATATATGTATCGGAATCTGAAAGATTTGAAATATAGATCTCAATTTCGAATGTTTTGACAATTACAATACTTTCGTTTTGTGTACAAAAAAATGAAAAACGAATACAGTGTAAGCGATAAAAGTGGTATGAAATGCAAAAAAATATGAATAAAGTCATATTTTTTTTCGAAATAATTTAACAGAAGTTCGTTAAGCGTTGTGTGAATACGTGTATATGACGTTTTTACACTTTAACGCTGAAGTGCCAAAATTTTGTATGAATTAATTTATGATTTATTTGATTCTTCTATTTGTTTCCGGAAGAATTAAATATAAGTGAAATGGTGGAATGCTTATATCAGCAACGAAAATAAAAGGAATGTTCTTTCTCAACTTTCCATGCAATACATTTTATAAACGCTTTAAGATCTGAAACCAATAAAGGAAATTAAAACATCTTTTAAACGAAATAAAATAAAAATTATATAAATTAAAAATTAGAATAACTTCTTTAAAATAGATGTATAGATAAAGTAATTCAACTATCATCTTACTATTAATTGTTAAACGGTAAATTTGGAAGAAAAATTCAACTATAAATATTCAAAGAAGCAGATTTGTATCTGATTTAGGTATTTTGTTCGATTTTTTTAAAATTTAGTATTGAAATCCAGTGTATCGAAAATCTGAACACAGATGAAATCCTTCCAACAATAAATTTAACAAATACAGTATAGTAAATTAAATACAAGAAATATCATCATAACATGACAAATAGCTTATAATAAATATTAAATTTAAACTTTGTTTTGAGTACAAATTCATGTGTTATCGCTTGCTTAAAATACATTTTATAAACACTTAAAAGTGAAAAAGAGGCTAGAAAACTTTTGAAATATTTAATTTGAAATATTTTCTCATTAACATAGTTTCCAAGATGAAAAAAGATAAAAGCGTTCTAGGAAAAGCTTCAATATTATTTTCAAGTTTAAAAGACAAAATAATTATTATGTTCTAAAGGAAGAATAAAATTAATTAATGAGTAAACTTTGTTCAAGGAGGAATTTTCTTAAACTTCAAAGTATTATTAAAAAAAATATTTCAGCTTAAAGGATTTTAACCATTAAAAGAAAATATTTTCTAAAATAAGTGTTTATCTACTTTTAGTTAAGTAAATAGATTTTTAATGGTGCTTCAAAGCTTAATGATTAATTGTGTCTTTTAATAAACACAGAACAATTTATTACATTAGGAAAACTGAAATGTGAAATTATTTTCGCTAAAACTGTAGCATGTGTTTTAGATCTTGGGAATTTTGAAAAATCTAACTTGGTTTAGTTGTGTTATAATAAACATTAGTATGTAATTGATTATATTTATTTGCTTAGTTAGTTATTTCATTAGTTTTTATTTTTAAACGTGTAATATACTCAAAGATTTTTAATTTGAAAAAAAAAACAGTTTTTGACAATACAATTTGCATAAAATTAACACATTACAATAACGTTTTGGCATTATAATAAAAATATGCATATAACAATTTAATGTATTTTAAAAAACAAAAATTGCTTTGCGGGAATATAAGTTTAAGAATAAATAAGGATTATAGACGTATAGATCATATTTATTTACCTATAAATGGGATTTTCAATTTCCTTGAGTTTTCGGTAAAATATTTAGCAAGAATGTTTCGATGTTTCATATGTTTCAAAAAGAAAATTAGTAAATGAAATTAAAAGTAATTCACTACCAACTTATATGATAAATATAATATTGATAATATTCCATTTAAGCTTTCTACAGGAAGTTTTCGAAGCTGTGCGATAAGTATTACGATCTAAATAATGTTATTGTTTTCATCATTTTGTTAAAACGACTACTGAATTTACTTGCATAAATTCTTTCTAAAATAATCTCTTTTTAAATACACTAATAAAAAGGCTCTGACGTAAAACAAAAAATAATACATGCAATTAAATAAGTAATATATATATATTTGCATGTATTATTTTTTGTATTACATCAGAGCATTTTTTTTTATTTGTATTTAAAAAACATTATTTTAGAAAAAAATTTATGGAAGTAAATTCAGTAGTCACTTTGACAAAATGATGACAATAATAACATTATTGTTGTCATCATTATTGTATTGTTGTATATATATATATATATATATATATATATATATATATATATATATATATATATATATATATATATATATATATATATATATATATATATATATATTCTTATTTCCAGTTGAGAGCTGGAATTAAGAATACCAATTCTACTAAAACTATACCAATTGATACTTTGATACTATAAAACTAATAATAAAATACTACTATAATACTAAAACTATACTATTTTGTACCATTGCTAGTAATTTACCAATATGTGGCTTCAATCCAGTATGTCAGGATGGGCGAGGACAGGGAGGATGCCGTTCAGTATTGCAAAGTCTGCTTCTTGAGTTGAGTCTTTACTTTTTCTTACGAAGGAGAAGGTCATATATTGTATCAACTTTGTAATGGGATTTTGTTCTCTGATTTGTTGATATGCTAGATTTATTTTTAAAATTACGTAAATATTTCTATTTTTGACGACATCACACTATTTTAAAGATTTTTAGAACAAAGCTTTCAGTTAAACACTAGGCATCCGTTGGCGATCCGTTGATTTGCCTCGAATGGTAGTCGTTAAGATTTTTAATTTAACGTCTTACATTGTTTGCTTTTGATGGCTTGGTCAGCAGAGTAATCTTAAACTTAAAAATTTAATTATCATGTAACACATAATTTTGCTGATTTTCAGAATTAGTTGCAGCCATTTATTTTATTTCTAAGCAATTTGAGCTAAGGTAGAAGATAGAAAAAAAATATTTTCCAATAAATGTTAAAAGTTGAGAGCTTCACATAATGGCAACAAGGTCACGAGTCCTGTTTCATCTATCCTAGATATGTCACTCAGCTGAGCCAAGATTATATTAAATGGATATACAGGCATCAAATAGAATAGATATAGAAGTGATAGGTCCAAGCGATCCTGAAGGACGGGATTGATTGCACTCTTAAATATTATGTGGAACGCAGAAACAGAAAATATTATTATTCGTAAGATATGATTTTTTTTCCTTGAATATAATTATATGCTATGTTATCATGAGTGTTTATTCTTATATATATTTTTAACTACGGTTAGCTTAACTTAGTATAATTTTACAAAATCAAAAACTATTGATTTGGTGTGAAAATATTATAAATATTTTGTCACAAATTATAACTTTGATGACCATTCTATAGATTCAGGCTATGAAATGGGTGAACACAATGATCTCTGTTTTTGAAGATAGGAGATAAAGTAAACGATTTTATAACTACACGACACAACTCAATAAAGCCTGCCTTACAGTCCATCACATGTGATGACAAATAGTTAGAAATAAAACATCATTTTTCAAGCTTGTTTAAGCGGAAATGTTTTTTCATTTCATTACTCTTGACGAAAAATTATCATTTAGATATATGCTTTCAAAATGTAATGAAATTTGCTAGAGACATATTCAATAATATGAACATTGTAGGTTATTGCTTATTTTATAATTACTCATCTATTGTTTTTCAGTATAATTGTAGGGCAAAGAATTGGACCTTATGCTTTATTTCGATAAAAGCTTTTAAAGATAAGTTTCGAAATATTTTATTTCTATGTTAAATAATTAACTCTGGTATTCTGTACATATTTTCTATGTACATATAACTTGTCGGTCAATACGACCCGAACATTAAATGTGAACTTCAGAAGCTTATATTCCCCATGTTTTCATAAAAATGAGATAAATAAAAATATTTTTAGCAAAATAAATGATGTAAGGTTAAATCAGCATGAATGATCGAGTTCATAGGGGCATTACGCAAAATGTAATAAATATATTCATTAAAAATGCACATACATACAGAGGTAATATGAGCAAGTTTTGAATGTACCCCTCACAATTGTTTGATATGCGCCCCTTTTGTTACATAGCGTACATAAAATCTGGAACGTAATTCTTCTCAACGTTTGTGTAGCATATCTCTATGTAATTTTTTTCTGTGTATTTGCCTTTATGTCCAACGATCATGACTGATTTGAAAGCCCGTATCAATACAAATATTTGTGTAATGTAAGAATCGCATATAATTGTAATAAGATTTGCATAGTTTTGGTCAAATTGCGAATTTTTCACCCCACGCAATTTTTTCCTGTGGGGTTTCATGAAAAATCACAAGTATGTGACTCCAGGTCCAACGATCATGATTGATTTGAAAACACATATCACATCTGCTTTCACCAGTATAGATACTGGCATGCTGCTCAAAGTTTGGCAGAATTACATTTCAGACTTGATATATGATGTATAACAAAAGGAGCATATATCGAACATTTATGAGGAAGACATTTAAAATCTGTTTATATTTTTTCTCCATGTATGTGTATTTTTGATGAATACATTTATTACATTTTGCGTAGTGCTCCAATGACTTGAGTCATTTATTTTGACTTACTCTATAATTGTAAAATAATATAATAATGCTTAATTATAAACTTATGCATCTGGAATAAAAAAAAGAAATTTAAACATTTTATAAAATTTTAGCTCAATCATATTTTTTATTTCGACATAAATTCTGCAGCAAAAAAAGGCATATTTTGAATCAATATCATAGTTATTCACTTAATTTATTTATCTTCATTAGATAACTATATTCTCGTTAAAAAGTATTTTTAATGCTGAAATTTAATTAAATTATTGATTTATCGAAAGCTGGATGCTAAATGAATGATCTTTCTTCCATATATAATATTTATAATCACTTTTCAACAACAGTAGTAAATTACATATGCTATATTTTATTTCTGATGTTTTTATGGTGTAATATTTTTATGTGAAAAATAAAGAACTGTCGTGCCATCATAAACTTTTGGTATGTATAGTTTTAATTTTAAAAAAAATATATGTTTTTTATTTCTCATCTGGAGATTTCCATACAGTTATATATTACTTCATACATTAATATTAATGGCAAAATAATATGCTTTGAAATAAATTGGGAAACAGAAAGCTTTCGCTGATTTAGAAAAGTTTTTGATTTTAGATTTCGGGCATTAATCTTATTTTTTATTTAATTAATTGAATTTTACTTAGACGAAACTACTCCATGGTCTGAATAATCTACCCAGGAACCATTTAGAAAATGAACTCATAGACAGTCACATCTTTTCAAAATTTCGATATTATATCTTAAAATCTGACGATTTAAATTTACAACATAGATTTTAATTTAATATGCCTGCAGAATTTAATTAAGAATTTAATATGCTTATAAACTTTCGTCAAATTCTATAAATCCGTGTAATAATTCTAGGGTACTAAGCATAATTATATACCTAGGCTAGTAATATCAGTATGTCGAACTGTATATATTTTAATAATAAAATTATATATATATATATATATATATATATATATATATATATCTGTGTGTGTGTGTATATATATATATATATCTGTGTGTGTGTGTATATATATATATATTCATATTTTTCATTGAAAAGGATTAATGGAAAGTTTAAATTGATGGGCCTTTTTTACATTCCAGCTTGTAAACAAAAAGGCTTTGACGGTTTTCATATGCTTTTTTATTGGCCTAGAACATTGATATTGTTTTTAATTTAATTAAATGAATTTTACTTAGACGGAATTACTTCATGCTCTGAGTAATCTACTTAGTAACTATTTAGAAAATGAACTCAGAGACAAACATATCTTTTCAAAATTTCTTTATTATGACGATTTAAGGTGTATATACACACTTGAAACTTCGAAAATCGTTCAAAATATCGAATATTCTTTTTTATTGCTTAATAATGTTCTCTGATCCTTTAGCTTTCAAACGATACCAAGATGTTGTCAATATTCGAAATATTTCTCGAGCTATAATTATTTTTGTTGAGGTGCTTTCATTAAAAACTCTAGTTACGGTTTTTTTTTAAACTCATTTTATGAAAAATGATATTTTTTTTCTATGTTGCTTCATTCAAACAATCATAACTCAACAAGAAATTAACCGAATACAATTATTTATATATCAAAATAATCTGTATGAAATAGTGGATGTTTTGTATTTCAATCAAAGTTATATCTATAGAAATAAATTTTTAATATCTATTTAAAATTTAAGATTACAGAAAAAATCTCGTTTTTTCTATTCATCATTGATGAAAAAATTAAAAAACTATATATAAAAATATATGTTAAATGTATGTTTAAAAAAACTATATATTTTTATAGCTTGATTGAGGCAGACAACATGAAGACTAATATTAGGCATAATTTCCAACTAGAATTGTGTTTCTGTACAAATTAGAATTTAAGATCATGTTTCAAAAAAATGCTAATTAGCTCATTAAATATTATTTAATGAGCTAATATATTTAATATTTGGTATTTAATAATTGGTGTAATATGTTTGTTTTCTCACTGAAATTAGTTTAAACATATATTAATGACTTTCTGTGAAAAAACTGGAATTTTAAAGTTATAATTTTTTTTTAAATCTTCTAGTGTACGTACACCTTAAATTAACAACATACCAGCTTATCTAACTAATGTATTCCAATCATGGCTTTAGGCTATTTTAACAGCGTCTCTGTGACGACAAACGACATTAGCTTGTCACAAACCTCATCTCATCACTGAAATGGCATGGTTGTAGAACATGACAGAATAATTATGTAAACTTTGGCCATTCATTTGACCGAATATTCAGACGTGTCACATATATAGATTTCTATTCATTTCTAAAGATCATGTAGACTGAGCATGGTACTTCAGCTGCAATTTTAGTAGACTTAAGATTACTGCAAATAACATGTAATTAATTTGCATGATTCAGTGTCTGAAAGACTCTAAGGAATTTAATATGCCTGCAATCTTTTGTTGGAGGCTAGAAATCTGTAACATTGCATATACAGGGCAGGAATATCAGTAGGTAGTACTGTAGTTATTTTTAATAACCAAGCTTTATATAATTTTTTTAAAGAATAGGAGTAATTTAATATTTAAATTCATATTGAAAAATCGATCTAAAAGATCATTTTTAGACTTTCACGGAAATTGTAGGAATAAATACGCTTAAAATTAATATATTTATCATGTTTAGAGGAAAATGCATATAGTATTATATATCTTAAGAATTTTAAAATTATTTTTATAGTTTAATATATGAGATAGACCTGCAAAAATCGCAGAAAGCCGATTTGGAATAGATTTCTAAAAAAGTTTTTGTAATCTCTGAGGCTGCATTTGCTGAAAAATGCAATTTGCTTTTCTGACGTACTTTTTATGATTTATCCACCATCTTTCTAAAATGTAGCGACTTCGAAACTCTTTTGAGAAAATTTGCAGTTTTTACCATGTCAGAAAATTTTTAGTTTTGTTTACATTCTTTGAGATTTGGAATAACGCCGGCTCCCTGGCTTAGGAGAATCGCGTCTTCCCGTGATCTGGGCGTCCCGAACCCTGGTTCAGGCCTGGTTGTACTTTATCTGTGTTCTATCTGTGAAGTGTGAGAAAGAACCACCCAGGAAAAAGGGGCTATACCAGAGAATGTGTGTATTTGTCATCTTTATTTGAGCTAGAAATCAGACTTCTGCCCTCGGGTGCTCAGGGAGCTTTACCCTCAGAAACTACTGCATTCCCTTTCCGTGATAACGTGGCCACAACATCATCATAAGGCTTGGAATAATATATTTACAATTGGCCCCTGGAAAAAGGGGCTATGCAAAGGGGTTTTTAATATGCCTCCTGGAAAAAGGGGCTATGCAAGCGAATGTGTGTGTGTGTGTCATCTTCATTTGAGCTAGAAATCAGACTTCTGTCCTCGGCTGCTCGGGGATCTTTACCCGCAGAAGCTACTACACCCCCTTT
This sequence comes from Argiope bruennichi, assembly GCF_947563725.1. Classification (NCBI taxonomy): domain Eukaryota; kingdom Metazoa; phylum Arthropoda; class Arachnida; order Araneae; family Araneidae; genus Argiope; species Argiope bruennichi. The sequence goes on from NC_079156.1 coordinate 117,264,007, forward strand.
CCGTGATAACGCGAACACAACATCATCATTAGGCTTGGAATAATATGTTTACAATTGACGTACAATTAATCAAACTTTAAAAAAAACTCTTTAGGAAAATTTGAGTACTTGACTTGACAATTTCTCCTATTGAATCATTTATAAGTTTGTTTTTCAATTTTTTTTCTACCAACACTAAACATTTTATAAATAAAACTTGTAATTCTTTACAAAATAAAAAAAAAATACTTACTTTTGCATTATTTCAGTACTTAACATCAAATAAACATTTTATTATAGATGAATGCATTATGAAAGAAATACAGACCAAAATGAATATTAACAGTTAGATTTAATCTAGTTTTAAAATATTGATGGCATAATAAGTACAAATGTTAATTTTTACGAAAAGAATTCAATTCCGAAAAATATTGAATGCAGCAAGGATTTTTTTTAAAAATTTAAAATGCGGAAATGCGTTTGTGGGGGAATGAATATAAGGAATCAATTTCTAAATAAAAAAAGTAGATTAATTTTATGGATGTCATATTGACATATAAGGTTTTTTAAACACTTTTGGGGAAGTTATGTTTTCACTGTCTTTTTATATCTTAATACTTCGCAAGTGGAAACGCCCAAAACTGTATTTTTAATAATCACTTCTTGAAATGGAAATGAATAAAAGTTACCGGAAAAACAATTTTTCTTCTTAAAAATACAACGCATGACGTTTTCATCTTTTTTACAAGCCAGTTTCTGAAATAGTTAATTAACTATTTCATTGTCTGGCATTCATATCGTTTTGTATATAAACCAAAGACATCACTATTAATAATAATGGACATATTTTGTAATCCTTAAAGGTGTAAACTCATCATTCACTCAAATTATAGCATTGTAGTTTAAGGAAAAATAATATACTATTAAACTTCCAATAAAGTGAATATTTGGTGATTTAAAATTTATTTAACGGATAGAATTTGAATGAAGGTTTTCGTTTAAAGTGTAAGTTAATTAAAGGAGTTTATCAAATATATAAATATGCATAATGATTTTAAAGAATCTTTTTCAATTCGGAGTCTTTATTCAGTTTGTGCATTTTACCATTAAATTACAAATATGTCTCTATTTTCCAAATGTGTTCGATAATTATTTAGTTGTTATTTTGGATTATTCAATAAGTTTATGATAAATTTATTAGTTATGGATATACAATTACCTCCAAATAGTTTTCAATTAAGCGGCATTAACGTGTTAATTGAGTAATTTTTTTATTTAAGAAAACATATTTTATTATTAAACAAGCTATTCTTTGTAGCTATTCCGGGTCAGAAGAACAAGCTATTCTCGGCAAGAAAATTTCCTATCTTTCATTTACAATTCTATACAACTATAGACAGAGTAACTCATTAATTAGTGACACTATGGAAAGAAAGAAAAGGATAATTGGTAAGAAAGAAAGGAATGCATTGAAGCATTTTTTTCAAACTTTTATTATGCCATTATACTTACTGATTACTGACTGATTTTGAAGCCCAATGCGGATATGAATATTTATGATTTTCTTTGAACTAATTCATCTCTGAAATATGTTTATTTTATCTGTTCTACTCCAAACCTGAGTATTTTTTGTCGGTAACAGAAAATGAGAGAATGTATGATTTAAAGAGGTTGAAATTGTTTCTAACCTGGATATTCTCTCGAAAACTTAATTTTAAGAAATGGAGCATTCTGAAGTTCTCATTATGTAATAAAATTATTGCCTTTTATTCCTATCATAAAAATAATATATTTTTTTAAATAATACAAATTTTCTTATAATTAAGAGAGTTGTTTTCAGACAGATGGATTCACCAACATATTAGAAAATATGCTCCAAGTTCAAACTCTGCGGAATTCTTTGCCTGATCAAGCTTTAGACCTCAATTCCCACAGCACATATTTCTGATTAAATTGTCAGGAACTTCGAAAACTTTCCCCTGTTGTTCCAATTCCATGAGGAAAATATTCAATCATGGTGTAAAGAAATGACATTTCTTTCAAATCCCAGAACTCGATTGAGATGGCTTGAACCTACATATGTGTTCACACTGCTACTGATAGTCGTTCAGTTTCTTTGAGCCCAAAAACCAGGCTCTATAAATACATTTCAATAATATTTTCATTAAATATATAAAAGATCATTTATGATACAAAACCGATAAAAAAGACAAAATCTGAATCAAATAAAGGTAAATAATTTTTAAACTTAATAGATTTTGCTAATATAAAGTATCTGGAAAAGAAAACTAAGGTTTTGAAACTGAATAACAAGATACCTATTAAAGCAATGCCATTTATTCTAATGAATGGTGATATCTATTACCTACTCTTAAAATTGAAGCTATTTAATATATATTGTCCAAGACTTAACAAACATACAAAAAAAAATTCACGTAGGATTTAATTTTTTTAAGGGACGACAGAAGAGCTACTTAATGGGATTAAATTATATAAAACATTAAAATTATAAGTGTATTGCTGTTGATTTAATACACTATAAATGCTATGAATATAAACACTCATATAGATTTCTATTTCATTTGTCAAAATTATTCAAAGATAAAGATTTAGTTATAGGATAGATTAGCATGTGTAATATCAAAGATTTTTCGTGTATTTTCCCTCTTATGCAAGTTTAATCCGTTGTCTTTTATGAAATAGTGCCATATGGTGTGTTTATGGAAATTTACGAAGGAAATACCGGTGTAGGTATCTTCATTGGACTATAGTGAAAAAAAAAGTTTAATAATAGATTTTGCTTAATTTCAAAATTATATGCAATTTCCCTCGTCTTCCAGTCGGTGCTAAAAGGCTATATTCGGTCAAAATGTATAACTGGATAATTTTTATTCATATATTATTTGGCAATGCGTTATATATGCATATATATATTTAACATTATTTCGTTTGAAGCAGAATGCAGGTTTGACAAGCAGTGAAGAGACTTTGTATATTTAATTTCGTTTTATTCTCTTCCGGGAGACAGGTATGATAATTTACAAGAATGCACAAAAGTAGAAGTAAGAAAGAAAGAAAAAACAAATGATCACTAATCTTATATAACATGGTATTTCCGGCCACGCGAAAATTCATTACACGTGTTGACCTCTGAGAAGGGCAACGGAAATATTACTTTCACTCGAGACGTATATATGATTGCGCAGTAATTTTTTACACAGTTTCAGTTGAATTAATTAAACAGAAAGTGGAATTGTATCAGAAAATAAGAGAATGGCTAAATTAAAGTAAAGCTTTGGAAATTAATTTGGTTTAAATTAAGAGTTTAAAATATGATTACCTATATATAGAGAGAATGTCCCGGCTGGATTTCTATTGTTGGGAATATCGGCCATAAAAATTCCTTTGAATAATTATTTGCGAAAAACCGACGCATTCCATGATTCTAAATCCCTATAAGTACATATTTATTTTAGCCATCTAGAATATGAAAGGAATATAGTGTACGAATGAGAGAAATCACTCATTGTAGTATTCTATAATTCCAAAATGCATTTCAATCCCTCTTCAATTCCCGTCTTAATTTCCTTTAACATATAAATTACACATTATAATTATCTAATAACATTCAATCCCATATGTTATTGAATACTTAGACACTAAAGTTATCCCTATTCAGTCTGATAAGATAATTTCCATCTCTAGAACACTTGAATGTTAATCTAGTCATAACGTGTTCCATCTGACAGAATAATTCGCATTCTTGGAACGTGCGAAGAAGGAATCATCTCCGAATAGATTCATCTATTAAAATCATTAGAATCCATGATGATTCCATGTCTAAATTGAAATATTGATTTCTAACTGAATGTATTAAACTAAATATATTAATTTTCAAAATTTAATAAAAGCACATTTACTATTCCCTGTAAAATTCAATATAATTTCCTTCATTCGAAATATTTTGTGATTTTTGTTATGTATTATCGTATACGCTGCTGAATTTAATATACTCTGTGGAATAAAGAACTGTCTCTAAGTATAAAATTTCTTCTCTAAGTCTTATTTAAATTTATTTCCATTTTTTCATTTATGATTCCAGAAAAAATTTTCCGATATTGGATTCAAATGATTGGATTTTATTTTTTTTAACTTTTAGAATCTTTATTATTCCAGTTTTTAGTTATTTGGTTACAAAGGGATTTGAAATGGGAGAATAAATAAATACAATTGTATCATTTCTTCATTGTATTTTTATATGTATGTCTTCAATTTTCATTTGAAGATAATAACTTTTAAAATAACATGTCGTGGAAGCTACTATCTTTCCTCCACTAAATTTAATTCGAAATATAATATTTCAATGATTTTAAATGAATTTTAATCATTATAATATAAAATAATCCCCATTAATTTTTTGAAGTCATTTGAATTAAAAAAAGTCATTAATTGTATGATTCTAATAAGGATTTAGAATTTAAAATTGAGTATTGGTTATTAACATTGACGTTCCCGATTATTTATATTATTTTGGATACTGTTATTTATATGTTACTGTTATTTATAAAAAAAAATTATAGAATGATAATCCAAAATAAATCAGGCATTCAATAAGACATTAGAGCATATAATTTTATCTTATTCGATTAATGAATAAAACTTTTAATCTCCTGATACTTTATCATCTCAATTTGTAAACATATAAGAAATTAAAAGGAGAAATTTTAGAAACAGTTATGGGAATATAGTTTGAAATGTCTCTCATCTATACATAAAAATAAAAAAATAAATTATATATTATTCATTGGAATTATGTATTTATTAGTTTTCATCATGTGCCTCATTTATTTCTAAAAGTCTGAGCTTTAGCAAATAAAAATGAATATTCTCTGAAATGATTATTCTCAATATTGTACTGTAATTATTAAGGGATATATAGTGATATTTTGACAGTGAATGCAGAGGGTGTTAACATAGTTTTAGAATGAATGATTCCGGGGCCTCTTAAATAACTTTTTAAATATAAGGACGATTTTTGAAATGATCAATTTGATAACCTTTTTTCAGGTCTATAATTCTGAATTTTGATATCCATGACAGAAGGTCTTTTAGTAACATTTAAAAGGGTATTTATTTCCAATTCTCTTCTAGTACTTTTTTTAAAGAGTCCATTATTCATGGTGAGTTTGAGCTCAAAAACAGCTCTTTTCCAGAAGATTGAATGCTGATTTGTGCTTAGGTGAAACACCTTTACAAGAATATGTTGAAAATATATATATATATGTAATGCACGCATGAGTTTTCATTCTTTTAAGGAATGCTGTGGTATTTTCCAATAACTTCCAACTTTCTCTTGATGAAGTTTCACTCTTTGAAAAACATTGTAACAATAATAATAAAAAAATTCTTCTGAAAATATCAGACATAAAAAATTGTTTTGATAGTACGTTGAGTTAATTTTAGCATTCGCCTCTCCCACTCATATTTTTAATTCCTCATTGTAGGCGAGCCCACGTCTATCTTAAATCCCTGCTGAAACTTTCATTCCATAGCAGAAAACAGTTTAGTGTATTTTTTCTTTCCGTTTTCAAAAGTATATAGATCTATAAAAAGTAAATAGACATATTGAAAGCATACTTACCTTAATAACCTATGATTCATCAAAGGTCACTATGTGATTTCCTTTTTTTCTCTGTCAGTTAATTTTCCTACAACGTTATATAAATTGTTATATGATGAGCCATTTGACCTCAAAAGCTGATGAATATTATGTTGCTTTTTTAAAACTTTTTTGAAGTTTCAAATATTAATTTATTATTGTATTTATTGTTGCTACTATGTATATAATGAGTTTGATAATTTTTGCATTGGCGGATTTTCTCATTTCACCAGCAAATTTACTTTAGAAATTTTTGAAGTAATAAGCGCCAATTTCGGACACTCGTTTGGATAATTCTTTCCATGTAAAAATAGTGATTGACAATATTAAAATTCCCAATTAAAATCATTGCTTCTTTTGCCTTTATAAATTCTTCTACCACACATTTTACAACATTTTTAGGTTACGGAAATGAAATATTTATCTTCGAAAAGCGAAAATATAAATCCTTCAATTCGCAGCTTATTTAAGTGCCATATTTGAAAAAATAAAAGAATAAATTTAACAATAGTAGATGATATTTCTCATTTCAAATAACAAGCTTTTTTAGAAATTTTTATTCCAAAACGTTTGCTTTTTAAAATTCTTTACTGAAATAGCTCTAAAAATGTGTAAATACTCTCTATATTTGGCACTTGTTCAAGACATTTTGTAGGTATACAATGCTATTATCGTTTAAAAAATAAAGAACATTCTTCTGGAAAGAAAAATCGACTTAAATTTCATGATCTATCTTAAAGCCAACAAGATCCTATCAAATAATTCATATCTATTCCAAAGAGTCTCATCACTTGAAATTGTCCGCATTAAGCCTCTTTTCTTGAAATATGTTTATAGACCTGATTTTTTCTTTACTCTTTTTTTAGTGATAAATGATATCTGTGTGTCTGAGAAACTGCATTTATCTTGAGAACTTAAATTTATCTAAGAAGTATTTCAAATAAAGGTATTTATTACAAATCATTTAAAAAAAATGGACATTTTTTGAGGATTCACTAATCTTCAGCAACCCACAAGCTTAACAATAGCTTGACATGCATGTTCTGTAAAAGAGAAGAAAAATTTCAGTAAGCAAGAAATACTTTTTAAGTAATAAAAGTGAAAATAAATGGTTTAAGATTAAATGTATGATGATTTCTCTGAATATTTATTCGAATATTTAAGGAAGAAATCTGTTATAATGCACTTAGCAAAGGAGAATTCTTTTTTACTTCATAATTTAAGATTGAATAGCGATTTAGTATAGAAGAAGATATTATGTAAAAATTAGTTTTCTTTTTCTAACTCTCTATATCTAAAATTTTCCGTGATTACATAAATATAATACTCAATTGCTGTTTGTGAATTAATAAATATTTCCCATAAGAGGATTTCCGCTCTGCACTTCAATATTTATAGCATATAATGTTTTCAAAACCGCTTAATTATTTGCTTTTTCACATTCTCTCTAGCTTAATTCCAGTCGTTCGAAACATTCCGCTAATTACATAAGTATAATACTCAATTGATGTTTGTAAATTAATAAATATTTCCCATAAGAGGATTTCCGCTCTACACTTCGATATTTATAGCATATAATGTTTTCAAAACAGCCTAATTATTTGCTTTTTTACATTCTCTCTAGCTTAATTCCAGTCGTTCGCAACATTCCGCTAATTACATAAGTATAATACTCAATTGATGTTTGTAAATTAATAAATATTTCCCATAAGAGGATTTCCGCTCTGCACTTCTATATTTATAGCATATAATGTTTTCAAAGCAGCTTAATTATTTGCTTTTTTACATTCTCTCTAGCTTAATTCCAGTCGTTCGAAACATTCCGCTAATTACATAAGTATAATACTCAATTGATGTTTGTAAATTAATAAATATTTCCCATAAGAGGATTTCCGCTCTGCACTTCAATATTTATAGCATATAATGTTTTCAAAACAGCTTAATTATTTACTTTTTTACATTCTCTCTAGCTTAATTCCAGTCGTTCGAAACATTCCGCTAATTACATAAGTATAATACTCAATTGATGTTTGTAAATTAATAAATATTTCCCATAAGAGGATTTCCGCTCTGCACTTCAATATTTATAGCATATAATGTTTTCAAAACAGCTTAATTATTTACTTTTTTACATTCTCTCTAGCTTAATTCCAGTCGTTCGAAACATTCCGCTAATTACATAAGTATAATACTCAATTGATGTTTGTAAATTAATAAATATTTCCCATAAGAGGATTTCCGCTCTGCACCTCAATATTTATAGCATATAATGTTTTCAAAACAGCTTAATTATTTACTTTTTTACATTCTCTCTAGCTTAATTCCAGTCGTTCGAAACATTCCGCTAATGCATGATAAACGTTCTATGGATAAAATATGAATACTTAATCACCTATAACAAATTTAGTTTCTCCTAAATCAATAAAAACAAACTAAAATGTGGATGAAACAATTAAAGATAAAGATAAGAGTACATGAGTTAGATAACAGTACATGTGTTTCATCAGATCATCAGTACATGTGTTTTTAACTCTCCATGTTGGCAAACTGGAATCATGACCAAAATTGAAAAATGTTTTTATTTCTTTTCAAAGGAAATTTTTATAATTTAAAACAACATTTATCTAAACTGTTAACATTGTTTTGTGCATGGAAGTTACGAATTCTAAACTAGAACAGTTTAGTACATCACTTATTCTCTAAGACATAGCTGCAGAGACATTTTGAAATCTGCTAAGACATAGCTCTAAGACATTCTGAAAACGTTATGGGCAAAATCCCGATTTCTGACACCATCTTAGGTAAAATTAAAGACTTATTTTGAGCTACTAATCTGAATTGATAACTGTAAGTTTGCTGTTAATATTTACAGGAAGGTCATTTTATTATTTACTAACTTAAGCATTATTAGTTTATATAAACATTACCATTAGCACCAAGAATTGCTTTATGAACAGCATTGCCTGACTGCATTTAAACAAAAGCAAGACATTTTCCCACTCTGTTGAACTAATTTATCTTTATTTTAACTATTGTTCTTCCACTGTAGATGACTATTCAAGCAAATAGTAAAAATTTTCTAATTTATATGAAAATATTTGCTTTCCATGGTGATTCAAAAATTTTGGAATAACTGGCAAATGATAACAGAGTGTACATTTTTTTCTGAGAGATGTTTGAGTGTGATCTATTTATAATAAAATCCTTTCGCGCTGTTTACATTGCCATCTATATTATCTAGGAGTATTTCGTCATTTTGATTCACCCGATAGTGCAATGTTTCGGCGAAAAAAATTTCATAAAGTTCTTCGAATACCATAATTAACTCACGCATGATGATTATTTTGTAATGAAAGAAAAGCCAGAACTGTAACTGAGTAGGTGCTCATGAAAGATCATCTACTCAGAATCTTCAATTTCAATCAGAGAGAGAAAAAAAAACCCATTTTTCTTCTTTTATGTGAAATTTTCAGCACAAGATACTTTATATATCTGTTTTATTCCAGACAATAATCTAAATATTTATGTAGCTTCAATTTCTATTTGTAAGAAGAACGCAAATATATATATATCTTAATTTAAAATATATTTTTTGTTTTATATTTCTGATATCATGATAGATAGGTAAATGATTGGAAATTTTATTTTAAACTTTTGGACACTAATTTTTAATCAATACTTTTAAGATGCTCATTAAAATTATTTTTTGGGTTGTTTGATGCAGATGGTGTCTAATCGAATATAACTTACCATCTTTATGAACCAAATCTTATAGGTCATAGGATTTGAGGAGAAGTAAAGTAATTCGTTGTTTGTTTGTTTTTTTCTGGGAAAAATGTGAATGAATGCTTGAAGAACAAAAGAAAAAAAAATGCTTTAGGTTCATTTGAATGGTTTCTAAATTTTTAGGCATAAAATCATTTTATAGAAATAAAAAAAAATGCAGAATTTAGATGTTACTCCTTAAATGACTATTTTTCTTCCTTTCCATTATTTCGAAATATGATTTTTTTTTTTTGGTCCACAATTTTTTTTGAACAAAAAACATTTCAATGAGGGTAAAATTCTCTCACATTTTCGTAGGAAAAATATTATAATAATCTTCTTTTTCTCCTTTCGCAACTTTTTATATAGTATTCTTTTTCATTAATTTTCGAAACGAAAAGATTTTTATTAATTATTTCCAAAAATTCCATACATATTTAAAATAATTTTATCAAGGCGTTATTTTACTGAATGATATTTTGTTTGAATATTATCTATATGTATCAAAAAATTGAAATACCTTAATTTTTTTAAAGAATAAATTACAATTATTTTTGCCATCAAAGTTGTTTTTACATAATAAAAGCCTTCTATTGGCCAGTTTCCTTAAAAAATCGTATTTTAGATTTACTTAAATAATAAAATTGATTATATAAAATTGATAATTATAAAATTGATTTGTTTTATTTTAATTTTTATTTATTAAACAAGTACATTAGTTATATGCAGTTTCCTTAAAAACTGAGTAAATTCGTTTCATTAATATCTTTCTTGAGGAAGGCTGTATACAATCTTCATTTGGTTTCATGCCTTTGAGGAACAAATTACGATTCGAAATGTTTTAGAATATATATTCTTTATTTTTTCAGAATTATTTACATATTTTGTCATTTCTGAAAAATAGATAACTCTTTATTAAATGAGAATGAATTGATCGTCTAATCAGTTTTTTTTGCACATGGAATTTTTATAAAACTTTTGGTAAAAGTGAAAAAAGTTGCCATTCATATTACTCGCCTGATGTTCAAAGATTATAGTTCGCTCTATATTTTGTCTAAAATGGAAAGGAGGGGGCATTAAAATTATAAAAAAAAAACAATAAGAATCGGCAAACTATAAGTGCAGTGATACTACGAATGCTATCAAAATTATATTAATTGATATTATTCGAAAACAACAAAGTTGTTTCATAGCAAATCATTATAAAAGAAACCAATATAAATTTTGTATACATTTGTATACAATAAATCTGATAAAAGTTCTCATATCCACAGAGGCAGACTCAGAAGCTAGTACCTGAAAGGTGTTCCAACAGATAATATTCGAGAAAGAAAAACGAAAAGAATCTCACAATTCTAATTGCAGGATTGAATACAATAAAGAAACTTATGTCCTAACATATCTTTCAACTTCGTAATGCCATTTTCCATTCTCCATGCGATAGTTTTGAACTACCCCCGCTACTTTTCCTAGTAAAGATATAAAAAAAATCTTGTTTCTATCCGCAGTGGTAGAGATGGCACAAAGTAATGAAAACACTTCTTGAGAAGTTTTCTTTTTTTTCTGTGAGGGGAAACCGGAAACTCCACGATATGCTCGGAAGGGAGTTGCTTATTTGCGCAGATTGTGGAATTCCCTGTAGAAAACCCGTGATGAATATTTATTAAAATGTCCTTTTATACCGACCCTGAATGACGTGCGAAGATGATATTTCTCTTATTGGTGGATAGTGTTTACGGATATTTAGTTTCAAAGAGAAAAAAATGTTCCTATCCTCTTAATATGTTGATTTCGAAATTAGGTTCCTGCCCATGGACGGTGGAATAATATAGAAATATTATGAGCAATTTGGAAGCAAAACTTTCTCTTTTTGTCCCAGTTGTATGACGAATAATTCCGTGACAAATAAACAGAAAACTTTTCTTGCACGATATTGAAACCCTTGTTAAGGAAACAGTAGACAAATGCGTAGACAATTATTATAAATGATGGCCATAAAATAATTGGGGGGCATTAAGTGTTTGATTAAAAAAAAGGAAATTTCAACACAAAGAAACGAAATTTAGTTTGCATATGTTTATATCCATGGATTTCATTTTATATAAAATAAAAACCCCTCATTTTTACGATATAAATAATCAAATTTGGTCATCGTTTGTTTACAACTATGGATTTCATTTTGTATATAAAAAAATAAAAACTTCGCTTGCATGATATAGATAACCATGTTAAGCAAACGGGAAACAAACGCAAATGCAGTTATTATACAGGGTAGCTAGAAAATAATTATGAGCATTAGATGAGCGATTAAAAAGAATCATTTCAATTATTTACATCTATGTATTTCATTTTATAGAAAAAGACTGAAAATCTGACTTGCAATTTAAAGATAATTATGTTAAGCATACAGTAGACAAATGCAAAGACAATTATTATACAAGATGGCCATGAAATAATTGGGAGTATCAGGTGACCAATAAAAAACAGTCATTTTAGTCAAAAATAACCCCTCATTTTTACGATATAGATAATCAAATTTGGTCATCGTTTGTTTACAACTATGGATTTCATTTTGTATAAAAAAGTAGAAACTACACTTGCATGATATAGATAACCATGTTAAGCAAACGGGAAATAAACGCAAATGCAGTTATTATACAGGGTAGCTAGAAAATAATTGTGAGAATTAGATGAGCGATTAAAAAGAATCATTTCAATTATTTACATCTATGTATTTCATTTTATAGAAAAAGACTGAACATCTGACTTTCAATTTAAAGATAATTATGTTAAGCATACAGTTGACAAATGCAAAGACAATTATTATACAAGATGGCCATGAAATAATTGGGAGTATCAGGTGACCAATAAAAAACAGTCATTTTAGTCAAAAATAACCCCTCATTTTTACGATATAGATAATCAAATTTGGTCATCGTTTGTTTACAACTATGGATTTCATTTTGTATAAAAAAGTAGAAACTACACTTGCATGATATAGATAACCATGTTAAGCAAACGGGAAATAAACGCAAATGCAGTTATTATACAGGGTAGCTAGAAAATAATTGTGAGAATTAGATGAGCGATTAAAAAGAATCATTTCAATTATTTACATCTATGTATTTCATTTTATAGAAAAAGACTGAACATCTGACTTTCAATTTAAAGATAATTATGTTAAGCATACAGTTGACAAATGCAAAGACAATTATTATACAAGATGGCCATGAAATAATTGGGAGTATCAGGTGACCAATAAAAAACAGTCATTTTAGTCAAAAATAACCCCTCATTTTTACGATATAGATAATCAAATTTGGTCATCGTTTGTTTACAACTATGGATTTCATTTTGTATAAAAAAGTAGAAACTACACTTGCATGATATAGATAACCATGTTAAGCAAACGGGAAATAAACGCAAATGCAGTTATTATACAGGGTAGCTAGAAAATAATTGTGAGAATTAGATGAGCGATTAAAAAGAATCATTTCAATTATTTACATCTATGTATTTCATTTTATAGAAAAAGACTGAACATCTGACTTTCAATTTAAAGATAATTATGTTAAGCATACAGTTGACAAATGCAAAGACAATTATTATACAAGATGGCCATGAAATAATTGGGAGTATCAGGTGACCAATAAAAAACAGTCATTTTAGTCAAAAATAACCCCTCATTTTTACGATATAGATAATCAAATTTGGTCATCGTTTGTTTACAACTATGGATTTCATTTTGTATAAAAAAGTAGAAACTACACTTGCATGATATAGATAACCATGTTAAGCAAACGGGAAATAAACGCAAATGCAGTTATTATACAGGGTAGCTAGAAAATAATTGTGAGAATTAGATGAGCGATTAAAAAGAATCATTTCAATTATTTACATCTATGTATTTCATTTTATAGAAAAAGACTGAACATCTGACTTTCAATTTAAAGATAATTATGTTAAGCATACAGTTGACAAATGCAAAGACAATTATTATACAAGATGGCCATGAAATAATTGGGAGTATCAGGTGACCGATAAAAACAGTCATTTTAGTCAAAAATAATCCAATTCCGTTCGCGTTTGTTTACATATATGGGATTCGTCTATATATAAGAAAGGAAAACTTCACTTCTAAGATATAAATAATCATGTTAAGCAAACAGGGTACACAGTTAATATACAGAGTAGCCATAAAGTAATTGGGAGCATTAGGTGATGGACTAAAAAGAGTCATTTCAACCAAAAGTAATCAGCTTTAGTTTGTTTATATCCATGGATTTTCTTTTTACATATATAAAAAAAGAGATCCTCACTTGCACGATATCGATAACCATGTTAAACAACCAGTAGGTAACTGCAAAGTAATTATTATATAGGGTGGTCATAAAATAATTGGGGCATTAGGTGATCGATTAAAAGCAGAGATTTCAACTAAAAGGAACCAAATTTAGTTTTCGTGTGTTTACATTCATGAATTTCATTTTATACAAAAATTAAAAAATAAGCATTCATTTTATACTAAATAAAAATACAACAAGTAACAAATGCAAATATAATTATTATAAAGTGTGGCCCCAAAATAATTGGGAGATTTAGTGATAGAATAAAAAGTGACATTTCACACAAAATAACTATATTTAATTTGGATGTGTTTAAATCCTTGAATTTCCTTTTATACAAAAATAGAAAACTTCACTCACACGATATAGAATTTACCGACATTGTAAAAAAGATGCAAAGGAATTTCAACATTCATTTCAAGAATTATTAATGAATCCTTAAATGTGCATTATTTCTTTTTTATTTCTAATTTGAAATTGGTGGAGATTCCAACACAGATTTTCATATGAATTTTATATGTGATTGAGGAAGTTATCGACTTACATGGTTTCACTTTGTCATCTCTCAATCTCTCAATATATTTATTCATTATTTTTTCCTTATTCTTCTTTGATAACTATCTTTAATTGTTTTATAATAATGAAAGACGTTTATCATAATTTGCGTATTCTAAATCAAAAATTTTAGCCATTAATCCAACAACATTTTGGCACAATTTTCCAATAATAGACAAATAACCAATAATTTATCGTGTAAAGAAGGTAGTTCTCTACTTATTTAGCTCTTCTTTTTTTATGACAAGTCGTGATGATATACAACAACATTTTGGCACAATATTTTCTAGTAGTTGAAAAATAACCAATAATTTATCGTGTAAAGAAGGTAGTTCTCTACTTATTTACCTCTTCTTTTCTTATGACAAGTCGTGATGATATCCGCTATTCTAAGCCAAAATAATTTGATAATTTTTCAACAAATATGTAGTAATTTGTGACTAAAAAATCCAATAATAAATTAACAAAAGAAAGCAACCAATTAAAAGGAACCTTCCATTTACGAACATAAAATATTTACCGTAAAGGATTTGAATCTTATAAATTGTAAATGAATGGAAATGGTAAAAGAGGAATAATATAACATGTTAGGACTAATCTTAACTTCGACAGTCATGCATTTTTTACTCTCTCGTACACGAAGTATTCAAAGAGAAAGTAATGCAGTTGACAATTTTTTTACGAATCTACATGTTTCAGATTTTTGAGCATTGCCTCTATCCTTTTATATGTCCTCTTATTTTGAACACTATAATTCAGACAAGTTTTAAGCTAGGCTGATGAAATTTGTTAAATAGACTTAAAACTGACTTTATAGATTTATATCTAATTTTTAACGAAATCATTTCAGAGAGGGCCTTTATGTCCGACTCTCTGAATACAAGTGAGCACAATAAGCCCAAAACGTAAAGAGCTAGAGAGATAAATTTTGTGGAATTGTTTATCAACTAAAATGTATATCAATATTAAATTGGGAAGGAATATCCAATAACTGGTTCATCAAATGTCTACGTGTACTTTTACATGCATGTAAACTCAATAATTAAAAAACGTAACATTTACATAAATGAAATTTGTTTCTCAGTTTATTTATCTATAATACATATTCTTAGAGAATTTTTAACTGAATCTGTTAAAAGTTTGACAATCTGTCGGTTTATACTTCTGATAACACAAAACCGCAATTATTTGAATAAATGAAATGTTGCATGTGATATTGTATCTAAAATGATAATACTATGTCAAATTTTATTTGCAATCAATCGGAGAAAAGTTGTACATGATATAGATTCGATGTTTTGGTACTTATGTGTTAACACATGTCATTAATTAATTGCGAAATATTCATTATAAATATTTGATAGATCGCTAGATGGAGCAAAAATCGATATTCTATTATCATCAACTGATTTTCGGTTCAGCACAGGTATCAGTTTTTATTACCATAGTACCAAGTACACATCTTCCATTGAGTGGATTTATGAAAATAAAAATCTGAGCACTCGTTGGCTTAGGCCAAGGTAGAGGGTAGAAGATAACGCCTTTATTAAAAATTGTATCAGAATATTTTTGTAATAATTTTTAAATGTTATTAAAAAAATATGTTTATTTAGAACATTAATACATTGCTTAGAAATTAATGAACTGATTATATAATTATTAATCCAAAATACATTTAAAAATTTGAATATTTATATTTATGTATTATAACTTAAATAATGAAATTAGCAAAAAATGAGATTACTTTCAATATTTGATGCACGTGAAGAAAATTTTATATATCAATTTATTTTTATTTTTATTTTAATTTTATATGAATTTATTTTTGAGTGCTGCAGAACGATAAATAAAACAAAGAGTTTATTTTTATGTTTTTATAATTTTTAATTATTTTTTTACGAATAGCAGAATGTGAAAATTTTAAAGAAATATGAAAGTGAAATCACTTATCAAAAATACAATTTATTGCTTTACCGAAATATTATTTTAATTGTTTTGTTTATATTTATTTATTTAACTTATATTTCTTTCTTATACTTATTATAGAATCTCGGATTCACTTTTTTTTATCATATTCTCTACCAGATGGTTTCGCTCATATAAAAATCTGAATTAGATTATTCAGTAAAGAAACAGTTTCTTTCTGATAACATTAAAACAGTGCAGCGCCACTAAAACTGCTCAAAAGTGCAATATCTAGCATATCAGGAACTACATTTTAAAGAAATGAAATAAAAATTATAATTTTTCAAGTAGTAAACAATTTTATTTAAGAAAAAGGGTGTAAAAAGAAACATGGACAATGCCTTTGACAAAAATATTTAAAAAGAGCTTCGTATTTAAAAATATCATAGGAACATTGTTAAAGGTAATCGAAATAGGTATGGTGATAAAGTACAGCGTGGTTATAACTAAAGTTCCACTTTGACATGGTCATGAAAGGAAATCTCCTGGACCAAATGTTATCAAACTTGGAATAGTTTAAAGGACGCCATAGAAATTTCTTTTCCGCCAAAAAAAAAAATTTAAAAAACAACACCAGGGGTGAAATGGTGCTATATGCAATATTGATAAATAAAATAGGACAAGAAGACATCGGTTTAAAATGTGCTAAATCATTTCTGAAACGTGTTACAAATCATGTTTAATGTGTGTTCTCTCAAATGGCACTGCTTATGGGCATAATCTGAACAACATGGTGGAACTAAACCTTGTGATAAACCGACATGTGCGCAACATTCCTCATGACATGCTAAGACTACTGTTCAGAATGCAGTAATGCGATTTAACTTGCTTTCAAAAAATAATGGACGCCACGTTGAACAAGCTTTGCAATACGTTTCAGAAACGATTAAGCACGTTTTAAACTGATATCTTCATGTCCTATTTTGTTTAACAATATTGTATACAGCGTCATTTCTTCCCTGGTGGTAAGTTTTTGAACTTTTTTTTTTTTTGGTGGAAAACAAATTTCCATGGCCTTCTTTAAACTATTGCAAGTTTGATAACATTTAATTTTCCTTTAGGATTATTTTAAAGTGGAATTTTAATTATAACCACACTGTACTTTCAAATGCAGAGAGAAAGAATCCATGATAATGACAGAAGATGACAGAGCTATCTAGATCGCAAGACACACTGCAAAACAATCTAGATCGCAAATAGCACTTCAAAAACAATACCCAAATGGCATCCAATTTCCCAGTTCAACCTGGATTTTAACTTTACCTCAAACAACAATATTTGAAGTTAAATTTGATGCTTCAAATGTTTTTTTATATATTTTTTACAATTACTTTAACTGCAATGAAGCAAAACTCTTCTGCTGTTTAAAAGTTTCTAAAAGGTTTCAATACAATTAACTTCTCACTCAAGCTTACACACAATCATAACTCCTCAGCAGGCATTGAAAAAATTTCACTTACAAAATTATTGACAGTGAATTAATATTTCTCTAATGATGCGTGTTAAAATTTAATTCCAAAGGAATGTATAGTTAGAAAAATGATTGCAATAAAATATACTTTCAGTAAAACATTCATTATTTTATCGAGAGTACCTGAAATATGAATATCCCTTTTATTATATAAAAAGTTAAAATCAAAAAAAAATTTGCAATATAATTAAAATAAAATGAATTTATCTTAATTGGTTCCGTAAGCCGAAATGATTTAATTATTCTCCTGTAATTAAAGTTTTGTATTTACGAAAAATAATTATTATTTATATAGTAAAAACATCTATATTTATTGAAAGAATAATATTTTAAACTTATTTTCCTACTTTTAAAAAAAAACTACAACTAATAAATAATGATAACAATAATACTGAAAAGGATAAATTGAGATTTTTATCAGCAAACGCTGCCATTCCGGTTGCCACAAATAGAATTATCTTATTCACTTTTATTTTGATTTGTCCTTCGATTATCCCGCTTTTGCTTCTATGTATAGTTAATTTATTTGTTAAAATTTTTTAATTAACTCAATAAAAATAATTGTAGGAAAAAAGGAATAACATAAATATAAGAAAAATTTTAGTTCGTTCTTTATTTATTTTAATTTAAATCAAAGACGTAAAGAATTTTTTGTGTGAAAGTAAGTTGCCTTCATTAAGGTTTTTTTTAAAAATATTGCCAAGGAACTTTTAAAAATCCTCATTTGTAATAATACTTATAAAAAATTTAATATAAAGCTTGAAATTAGAATGAAAATATTTATGATGAAATTACTTTTTCATCAAATATTTTTCCGGATCAAAATTTATTTTTTAAAACATTAAAATAAAGAGTATAGAAATCAAAGAGGAGTATTCTGTTAAGGTGAGTGCCTAACTGTTTCTATTACTACATCCGATGAAGTATTACAATTATGGACATTTTCATGATATTTTTGAATCTCAGAAAAAAACTGTTAAAAGTTATAAATTCTATGGGATTAGTTTTTTTTTCCTATTCATATTGATTCATTTCTATTGCAGGCATAAATAATCTTTCATACTTTTTGTAAATCCATTTAAGTTCAGGCAAAAGCTTAAGAGATTATAAAGTGGATAAACCTCTTGCTAAATTTAAAAGCAGCAGGTAATCTGTTTGGTCAGATTTGTCGAAATGGAGTTCGCTACTTTTGTTTAGAGAACAGAATTTCGCTTTTTTTCCCACAGGGTGAGGTGGAAGTTGCATTTACCGAAAATCCCTCTGCTTCTGTTTTCATTATATTCGACTAATCTTACGGAAACTTTCTTTTATCTAAAAGTATTTTTTCCGTCTTTACGTTGACCGTTTGTGAGATTAATTTACTTTCTATCTAAATGCTCTCAGATTTGTTACGTATCATTTTTTTTTCTTCATGAACCGAAGAAATAAAGGTCTACTTTCTGAATGTTCCTTATCAAATAACCTGACCATTTAGAAAAATCTAATGGGAACCTTTAGGGAAACTAAAGCGCAAACGAAATGATCTCTGCTGTTAATTGGATAATTTTTCAAACAATAAAAAATAATTCAAATGTTTTGAGATTTTCTTTGTGTGTGTTTATTCTATTACTTTGTTATCTAGGAACAATTATTTCAGAGAAATGATTCTAGAATGATTAAAATAACATATAAGCTTTAATTTAAATTCATATAGACATTAAAAATGATGTAATTAAATGCTTAAAATATCCATTTTTAATTATAAAAATACTATAAAAAGATATATACTATGTATTATGTATATATATATATATATATATATATATATATATATATATATATATATATATATATATATATATATATATATATATATATATATATATATATATATATATATATATAATGTATTATGTAATTATATAACCTAATGAATACTGACTTCATTGATGTACATTATTGTATTATCGTAAAAAATTGATGTTTACGAATATATTATCCTGAAATAATTTTGTAAAAATGAAATGTATCTCCGCCCCCCCCAAAGAAATTATATATTTTTGTGTAAAACACATAATATGTCCTATTGTTATTGATATTTCAGAAACCGTTTTAATACACATGTATAAGTACTTTTGCAGGATTGTTTTTAGTTAAATATGGATCGTTTTGTTTCATTTCTAATACTCATTTTTACTACTTGAAATTCTTCATTTCTTATAAAAAGTCATAATAAATTATATGGTGATTTTTTTTCATTCTCTTTTCTCTTATAAAGACCCCTATTCCAAGAGAAGCCATATATTTTAACATGTATATTAGCTGTAAGCAGTTTAAACCATTAAATTTTCGATCCATTCTATAATACATATTGTTACAAACTTGTAATTTGCTTCCCATCACGGCTAGTATCACCGTAAGAAAGACCCTTTGTAAGATCTGTCCTGTGCGTCAATGACCTGTGAGCTTGGCGACCACTTAGCGACTTGGCGTTGAATTTGGCGAGATTGGCGACTAAATGGATAATACCAGAAAGTTCGAGAAGTTTCATGATCCATCCAGTAATAACAGAGATACACTCAGATACGCCCTGATTGGTCAGAAGATTCTAGCCCCGCCTCCCGGAACTATAAAAGACGGGCACTCAGAAGCTACGAAGAAGTCGTGTGTATCGTCAGAAGTGTGTGTATAGTCAGAGGCGATGGCGTGTGAGAGTGGTCGGAATAGCCGACACGTAGAAAAACTGGAGAATTAGACAGCAAGAAAGCTGCTGCACTAGCAATTAAATGCGTTGAGTTATTACAATTGAGTGGCGGTATTTGTAGAAGAAAAAATTTGTAACAATATTTTCTCACTTAAAGGTATTGAATATCCTTTTCATCAGAAATACAGAGATGCTAAATTTCAACGCTTATAGCATGTTATTTGATTGAATTTCAAAGAAATCGCTCAAACAAGCACTTTCATTGAATTTCAAATAAATCACTCACGCATGTACTTTGATTTATCTGAAAATGAAATGAATATGCTCTAATTATCCCTTTCCTGTTTAGCAATTCATTCGCTTATACTTCAAGTAACTCAAGTATACTTCAAGTAACTGAAACTGCTCCAGTCAACCAGATTTAAGCTTTCAGTAAATTTCTGGATTTTCAACCAATTATTTTATTTGGAATCCAGAAATTTAATAAAAATGATTCAAAATTGGGCTAATTAAAAATTTGTGCTAATTAAAAATTTTCAAGCTATATCGGTGACACTTAGACAGAAAGAATTCTTATGTTTCTTTGAAGATATACGAAAAAGAACTTCTAAATTTAAACTTCCTTTTAATTATAAAAATGATTAGCGAATTTGTAATTTATTAAGCTGAATAGATATTTTCTTCATTTCTTTAATAATCACTTGTTATACATCAATATCCTTTTTTATTTCGATACCGAAATATCTCAATTTTGTTGAAGTGCCACTCAGTTTTTAAGTAATTGTTTCATAACTTTATGAAATGTGTTTGATTTCAGTGTATGTTTTATATTTCTTTCATAAAATATACATCTGAAAAAAGTACTGCTATTTATTACATCCTATCAAACCATACTCTCTAGCAATGTAATTTATCTACAGTATTGTATTTCACAGATTCAGACAGCTGACTTACCTGCTTTAAGTGAGCCAAAAGTTCGAATAATGGAATGTCACTTAATGGCTTTTTTTCTGAAAAAGAAGGGACTTACCATAACGATCCAGTAATGCTATTTTATTTTCTGCGAGTAAATTTTCATTCTTTCAATCTTTCTTAGTCCTTTCAGTACTTTTTATCCTGAAGTAAAGTTGCTCAGTTTCCATAAATAACAACAACATTATACATTTTAACGTTTCCTTTTAGGAACAAGGAGAAAAATATTTTTCTTTTGATACTGAAAGTAAAAACTAATTTATTTTAAAATTATCTAATAATTAAGAGAAAACAATTTGATTAAGGATTATGACAGTAAATAAGTTAGAGAAAAGTCCTTTTTCGCATTTATTCCATCAGATATCTCTCACTTGAATAACGAATAAAAGAATGAAGAGTTTCTAGCGAAATAAGTAAATGGACTATCTGGTTAAAAATGTGAATATAATTTGACTTTTTAAAGCTTTAATTGACTTGAGGTGTATCCAAAATCAGGACAAATGTCATTTAATAACCTATGCGTCACTAAGTGTCGATACACAGATTTTATAAATAGCTGATGCAGTCAATTTCGTTGAAGCTGTTGTGGAAGGGAAGATATTCAATTTTGTTAAACTGAGAATATATTAAATCGGATCTCATTTCATAGATAAAGCTTATTTTTCCCATCTCCTTATGACGAGGAAATATTTGAAAGTGCATTAATGGTAAGTTCTAATATTCATTTCAAGAATTTATTTATCTTATTGCATGCTAAATTGCAAAAATTAATGACGAATTAGAGAAATTACATTATTTTAGAAAGATCTACATGGCGATTCAAAACATGTCTTTCAAATTTTGTGAGAAAGTAGGAAATCCGTCAGGAAACTGATTTCACATAAGAAAGTAAGTCCGTAAACATCACCTACAGGAAAAAAATGGACAAATGAAGTGAAAACAAGGGGAAAGTACAGTTAAGTGATAAAGAATGTGATTTTTATTACAATAAGGTAAAAAATAAGTGCACAGTAGGTGTTAAAAATCGCGATCATTTACACGAATACAGGATGCACATCGCCGTTGCAATCCTCGTTCAATATCCGCCACACTGCTGTCTGAGAGACCTTTAAGCTGTAGTGCAATAGCTTGTGTCTTCACACAAGCTATTGCGGTTATCTTCGTTGGACTGTGTAGCAATATTCAGGATCCGTATCCTGAATATTGCTACACAGTGAACCACTTTCGCACAGATACCGACGCATAAGAGCAAACGTTTGATGCTATGGCATTTTTCCGTTCGATTATTGGTCTTTGTAAACTTACCTAGCTCGGTAGCCGCTTTCACCAGCTAACCCATATTCGAGATGCATATCCGCTAGCTCTTGATACGTATTCATCTTATCTCCAGTAATTCAGCTCCTACACTGATGACAGTGGGAGTGGTTGGGTGAGTTGTACTCTGGTAGGTAGAAACTGCTCCCTCTACATGCGCGTGCGTATATTTGAGGATTTACATTTTCTGACGTATTCCCTACCTCCCAACGAAATTTGAATGATGATCAGTTTTGAATCATCCTGTATAATAAAATAGTTAATATCCGGCTAATAGAGCGAGAAGCATTAGTTAAATTGGAGTATACCCATACAGTCATATGTTAGAGGAGTGTCAAAAGTATTTAAAGCAGCTTGTTGACGTTGCACTCTCATCATTTCTGTGAAAGCTATTAAATGATTTATATAAACTTAAATGACATATATTTTCTGACTCAGCGTCGCATATCCATGGCATAATTCTGTTGACTACATGTAAAATCGTAAATAACTTGGCACGAGATCATGTTATTCGGATATTGAAATGCATCTTAATTTTGACTAGTGTAACTGAGGAGCTGTGACTCACCTGAAGCACAGTACCAGAACATGGAAATAATTTAAAACATCAAGGATAGCTATTTGAAGCTTTAAGAGTAACTACTCTTGAGTATCCACTGCATTTGATATATGGTTTCTGTTATCTTACAAGTGGATAAAACTGCAAGATACAGACAACGGATTACTGAACTCTATAGTTCAGTAATCATTGTACAACGATCATAAGAGTGATTATTGAAAACAAGGTTTATTCTCTGATACCAGAGCAATCGAGAAGACCAACAATACAGCGCATGCCTTTTATCATAAAAAGTATATTTTCTCTTATTAGTATTTTTGAATGTATACACATCTGGGAAGAATCCATTAATGCCTCCAATGAAAGGAAGCATGGACGGAATGGGTTTATGGATGTGATAAATTCTCCTCTAAAAAGGGTCATATTGCATAGCAGTATGGCTCTTCACATCTTCCAAGACACTGGCGCCTCGCTATTATTCCAAAATATTTTTTTTCAGGTACTGTGGGTCATCATCATATATCATAACAACTCAAATCATTGTAAGTAGTTATTGGAAAGTAAAGACATTGAATGGAAAGCTTAGTCCACAAAGCATTAATACTTATAAACTATCTAATAAGTGGGGGAGAATCTGGAGAGACGATTAACAATAGACTCCAACAATGATTTCACAGCTAAATACCTTTTAAGGCTTAAAAAATAAATAATTTTCTATGATCTATTTTTATATCTTAGAATATATTCAGGCCAATTTGCTCATAGATAATCAATTATAACATGCTGTCCTATCAAATCGTATACTTTGCCTGTACAACCACACTTCCAACTGGCATTAAATAATCCCTAATTTTCCAGAATTTTCTTATCTCTTCTTTAGATAAATTCGGAAATTATAATCTAAAAACGCATTGTTTACATTGTGGAACTTTCATTTATAGTGGCAGCATAAACTGAAATATTTTTTGTTAATATAGGAAATTTTGCTGCCTTGCTTTTTCTTTCAATTTTTCACTAAGGCTTAAAAATTCGTTTTAAACATAACAAATATTTCATGTAAGTAGAAGAACATTGTTTGCAATAAACATAGAGGCGAGTAGGCATTTTGAATAAAAGTTTAATTAAAAACGTGTATACCATCTTCTTCAATCTTTCCATAAAAGATTTTGTTATTTGCTTAATACTAAAATACTCTCTTTATTCATATATTTCATATAAGAGGATGTAAAGGTATTAAATCCTCTCTGAAAAGCATCACCGGTAATTCTCATATTTTATTATGACAATTTCCAAAAAAAAAGGAGTCATGCATTCAAGAATATGAAAAGTGTATTTAAAAAATTCCACATCCATTAAGAATTTTCTCTGCGTCAAGCATTAGTTTTAAAAAATCAAAATTACTCTATTATATCTCAAGATAACCTATTCGTGTAGTATGTTGTAAAGGCTCTAATAATTTTCTAGAAGGAGAAAAAAGTCAAACAAAAATGATGTTTTTTTTATTTTCAATTATTTTATCCAGAAATACAATTATTTAAAAAATTTCATGCACACCAACACTTCTAAAAACTAACTTCGAATAAGCTAAAAAATAAATTTGTAATTTAAAAAAAAATTGCAAATTTGTTTTTGTAATATTTGTAAAAAATTCTTAAACATCACTGTATGTTTCTAAACTTCTTTATTTTCTTCTTTGCTTAAAACAAATTCAAAATTAAATTCAGCTTTGGAATTACGCTTTGGAAAGGAACTCCATTTGAAAATAAATATAAATAATTTTAGAAAATATAATTAGTTTCCAGATTGAATTTTTGAATAAAAGTAAAGAACAGAGAAAACTATTATTGACATTCATAACATTTTCAAGAAGCTCCAAATTTTGATAATTAAGTTTACAATAATTCCTTAGTATTACAAATTACCAAGGAATATTAATGTAGTTACAAATGCCGGGACAATTTGTTTCAAATATAATATTTTGCTATTTTACTTTCAAGAAAATTGTATTTGTTATTATCATGAAAATTATTTGTACAGGAACTTCATAAAACCTTTATTACAATCTTGGAATATTTATTTACAATCAAATAATAAGTTATTACATTATATATAAAGCAGAGAAATGCAGAGAAATTAATGTTTTCTGCAACAGAAAAAAATATGATGATAAAAAAATACCAAACAAAAACCGGTGACTACGGAAATACAATTTATCTTTGCTGATACTCAATTTAAATCACTCGAAAAAAAGGATGAAAATGTGACAAAGATATCGCTGATGTAAGTACAAATAATAGATGAATTTCATAAAACGAGTAACTTTTATTTCTTATAAAATTGGAATATCTAGGTAATTCTATTGCTCATATTTATGATGAAATAATATGGAACTTGTTTTTTCTTTGCAAATTTCCCTTTATTATTTATTTATTATTGTAAATAATTAATATTTTACAATATTAGTTGCAGTAAAAAAGAAGGATCATTTGTCTTAAAAAATTAAACAATAAAGGTATCAAAATTTTTTATCATCTAGTTCAAAATCATTATTAATGCAAAAAAAATTCATTCTTTACTTTAAAAAATTAACATTAGAATAATTTATGAAGGTCGATAATATTACTTTCGTTTTCAAGATGCGTTAGAGTTTTTATATATTTTTTGCATCGAATTGCTCAATTTGTTTGAATCTATACTAAATGTTAGAATGATCAACAATGATTAATAAGTTTCTTTAAAACAATAAACTTCAACCAAAAAAAAAAAAAAATTAAAAAAATATATATTAGAAATAAGTGAAGAAAAAAAAAATTAAATAATAATTTGCTTAAAAATTGCGAGCTACTTTTACTAAAGCTGACCATTTACTCATTTAAACATAGAACATGGAATAAGCTCAAATTCTGAGAAATATACAATACGTATGTATGTTAACAATTTGTTAATGTACTTAAAATAGTTATTACCATGAATCATTAATTTTTTTAGTATTTATCAAATAAATCGAGATTTTAAAAACAAATAGCATTACACCCTATTGCCTCAAAAAATTGTAACATTATTCAATATTTCTTTTCTTGATGCCTAACAGTAACATTTTTTTAAAAATTTATTGAAAATGTTTACATAATTAATTTTACAGATAGGAAAAATTCATTCGAAATAGCATTCCAGAAACTTAATATAAACAATAATTCATTATTAACAATTATTTCACTGCGTTTTGTGATTGGGCGTTTTGCCTGAAAACTCATTCAAATACACAAATATTTTTGGAACTCTGCAAACATTTTATTTATAGCAATTAGTTTTATGAAAAGTTTATATATTAAACAAGTAATTTCTTCAGTATGTTTATCAAAATTTGAGACAAATTTTCATTGTTGACATTAATTGAGAGAGGCAATTCAACAAAACTCGTTTTCAAATATTATATAAAAATATATAAGCTGATTTTTTTCTCATAAAATTGAAAGAAATCTTAGGAAAAACGAACACTCCTAAAACTGTTTTCGGCCACTAAAAAAACACTAAAATTAAAACTCCAAAAATTGTTTTTGACAATTAAAAAAATACTAAAAGTAACATTCCTAAAACTGTCAATCGACCACTAAACCAATATGACTTTGCAATATTTATTTTTTTTTAGAACTCCGGCATACTTTCTTTTCTTGAAAGAAAAATTACAAAAGAATTACTCATTTATTAATTCGCATGCTTTAATTTCCTTGAGAGTATAAATTTCATTTGTTAATTTTTAACCCTATAAATGTTAGATCGTGTGATTGTATCACACAAAAAAATCGTGTTTATAAAAATCTGTAATGGGATCCATTACTAGAAAGTCAATCATATAAGAAGCATAGTTATCATCATAAGCTCTATATTATAATGTCATGTCTTCATCATAAGTTATATGTTGTAATGGCATTTATAAAATATGAATCCATACTTTAACTGATATGATGATTTGATGTGTACGATAAAATCAGGATTTTAATTTGAAATTTTAAAATTAATTAATGAAGTTTTTGCATATTGTCGATTCAGCATCAATTTAAATAGATGGATTATAAAAATACCAAATATATTTAAATATTATCATGAATATTTAAGCAAGGAATGAAAGATCCGTTTGGAGTTTGATAATATTATTTCATAAATAATAATATAATTCCATAAATTATAATGATAATATTATAATTTTTGGAGAAATTTTTACGCTTTAACAGAATGGATTTTATTGTTTTGGAATACAAGATTCATATGAATAAAGGAACACTATAGCAACAAACATTTAATGGGTAGAGATGACAGCTGCTCTGCTCTGAGGAAAAGATACATTCTGAGAATGACTAAATACCACAAAATAAATTTTATAAAATGAAAAATAAAGAATACCTAGGTAAGATCTTGTCCAATAATAGATTGCCCAAGACTGATAAATAAATCTGTTTTGTACAAGTACCTACCGCAAAAGAAAATAATCTTGAATAGTGATAAAATTAATTTGTAAAATTTAAATGCAAATTAATGCAGAGAGGAGGAGTATCAAGGAAATGAAAGATATTTATCATAAACCATATGGAAGTTTCAAAGAAAGGTAAAGATTAAAAGAATTAAAACGTTACTTGATATAAAGAACTATTGATTTGTAGTATTTTAAATAGAATAAAAGCTTGCTTTCCTTAATTTTCAAATTAACTTGAAAATGTAATAAATTCAAGGAAATTTTATCACCTAACAAAATTTAACGAAGGAACTTTTATAAAGAAAGGAAGGCCAGCGATTGAAATAAGATAATTTTAAATTAAAATACAAATTTATTTCTTTACATTTTTATAAGAAATATGACTCCAAAGATTTAAATAATTAAATTTCTTATTTTAATTTTTTGATATCCCCGAATGTTAATGACAAAGAAATTAATATGTGTAGATTTTTGTCTTTACTAAAAAGAATAAGAAATCTTCCAGAAATATTAAAACACTATTTTCCCATTTTTTAGTTTTATACTTTCCTTACCTTCGAATTGAAATGGCTTAATTTTCTTTTTTAGAGTTTCGAAAATTGAATTTGAATCCTGTTTCCTTCTGAA
Source organism: Argiope bruennichi (assembly GCF_947563725.1). NCBI lineage: Eukaryota > Metazoa > Arthropoda > Arachnida > Araneae > Araneidae > Argiope > Argiope bruennichi. The sequence continues at coordinate 117,292,373 of NC_079156.1, forward strand.
AACCACAATTAGTCAATAATGATTATTTTGCAACCATAATGGGAATTTTAAAGAAAAAAATAAATATTTCGCAGTAGTTAGTTACTTTCAAAAGAAAAGGTTATTAAAAACCGAAATAAACTTCGTTTTCGGTAGAAAAACAGAAATTTTTTTCCATATCATTGTTTCCTGTGTAACAACAAAGGTCAATTCAACAAGGGTCTGTTTTTCTTGTAAATCGTAATTAAAGAATAGAAAGAACTTGAAATAATAATTGAACATTAAAATTAACTTTTCCTAGTAATTTTACAAAGAAATCAGTTTTCTTTCAAAACCCTTGCTTTTAAATCATTAATTTTATGAAAATAGTTTAAAATGTATGTGAAATTGTTATTATAGAGTGAAAATTATTATTATAGGGTGTCCCATAAGTTTTTTTCCTATTTCTAATATGGAATGAATACAATATTTACTGTTTAAGATATTATTTATTTTGTTATGTAAAAACCCCTTTGCTCTGTTCCATATCTCAGGAAGCCTCATTATGCTTTCTTTCCAAAATTGTTGCGTTTTGGACAAGAAATAATCCTCGTGGTGCAATTTTATTTCGCTGATGGATTTAAAGCGCTTATAGCGAGGAGAATTTTTTCTAGGACAGAACGAAGTAACAATTGGATGGAGCGAGATCTGGAGAGTATGCCGGATGGGGTAAAACATCCCAATCAAACTGTAAGAACATCTCTTACGACTAATGCAATATGTGGCCTTGCGTTGTCATGATGAATAACAACGCCTCGTCGGTTCATTACTCTGGTCGTTTTTTTGCTATAGCAGCTTATATTTGGTACAGTTGCTGATAGTATTTGGTAGAATATATTGTTTTAGCTTGATGAAGGATCTCCTAAAACATTACACCTTTCCAATTCCACCAAATAGACAAAAGAACTTTTTTTTTGGGGGGGGGGTAGTCCCGACTTAGCTAGTAAACGAGCTCTCGTATGACTGAAATCGATGACATAGATGGCAAATAAATAAGCCTGCATGTTTGCACACGCAGTGCCAGATGATACCAACTTCAGTAATCGCCATGAAACTTTCTCGCATATTCTACAATACATTTTTTATCCTACACCCCTTTATAAAATTATTGACCTTGGATAAGGCTGTAGATAACTAGCATCCCATAGATTGATGATGATGTCGTATCCGCGTTACCACGGAAAGGGGGTGCAGTAGCTTCTGAGTTTAAAGAAGTCTGAGCACCCGAGGGCAGAAGTCTGACTTCTAGCTCATATGAAGTTAACACACACACATTCGCTTGCACAACCCCTTTTTAAAGTGGGGGGGGGGCATTCACACATCTCACAGATAGAACACGGATGAAGAACAACCATGCCCTAACCGGAATTCGAACCCGTGAAGCCCAGATCACGAGGAAGACGCGCTACCCTTATGCCAGGACGCCGGCATCCAATAGATTAACTATAATTATGAAAAAAAAAGATATAGGGTTCTAATATGGTTTTTATTGAATTGCAAATACGTATTTTGAGTGTAATTTTGTATCCTGTGCATAGCCGTATAAAGCAAAAATTTGACATTAATCAGTTGCCAGTTAACGTACCGAATTTCATTAAATATTTGCGTTTGTGAAATATTGTGTTTACATGCATACGAAAGTAAAGACAGATGGACGGTCAATCCCTTGGCATATTTGATTCAAAATTTGATAAGAGCTTATATTTTAAATGCCTCATGTGCACCAAATTTTATTTATCCAGCCTTTTACATTTCAGAGTTATCGACTTCCTTGCATTCGAATAGCGAGACAGATAAATTTATTGAAAGGAATTTGTTCAAAATTTGACAGAAATCTAGAAATTTGGTCATAAGCCAATATATAAAACTTAAAACATTTTTGAGATATCGTGTTCGCTGACAGACAGACAAACATAATGACAAAAAATAGTTTTTCGATCTCCAGAGTAAAGATTTATCAAATTCTCGATTTCAGATTTTCTGGCAATTTCACTATTTTGTCTATATTGCTATAAAATTATTTATGGCCTCTCTTAAGTCACCTCATATTCCAAATGTCAATTTCATGAGATTTATATAAGCAATTTCTTTTAAATTCTCTTATATCACACTAGTTTGTTCTCAGTAGATTCAATTTTTATTTCAAAATATTTGCATGAGCACTTCTGATATATTTACGTATTTCAGTGATCCATTTAAACTCGGAAAATATGATACTTTTCTTCATTGCTGAGTGTGAAAAAAAAAGCAAATAATTTCATATCTAAAATTTTCCAAAGGAGATCTAACTGAAATGTTAGTTCATTTATTTAAGGCTATAATTGTATATTTCCCAAATTTCTTCCTAAAGTTAGCATCTTGCATATATCGGGTATTCTCTTTGCATTTATTTCACTATAGTAAATTGAACTCTTATTAAAAATTAACAACATAATATGACATAATATTTTATTTTTCGAAAGTACTAAAGAATGGAACCACAAAAAGTTTATTTCAGATTTCATTACTGTAAATGTTTTATTTATTTTAATTACAGGATAGAAATAAAATATAAGTTATTAACAATTAAGTTTAAATTTAATTTTTGTTACATTCTTTTTTATCATGTTAAATACACACACACACACACCAGTTATACACTCGTGTTTGTCGAAAAAAATTGCAAAGAGCTATAGATCTCACCCCATAATTGGGGAAATTGTAAAGACAAAATATTAATAAATTTATGTCAAATTTCGTAACAAAATAAGTTCTGAGAACCGAAGAAAAATATCCTAATCAAAGTTTTATTTACTTTCAAAATCCTACATATAGCTCATGATGATCATTTTTGGAACAGTCCCCGAAATATTAAACAGTTTTGAGTAAAACACTCAACGCAAATTTCATTACACTAAATACCAACATACTTTACACATGTCTTTATAATATCCAGAAGCTGTTAAAAAATAGGAGATAATATTTCCTCTTCAAAATTCATTATTCTGCTAAATAATTTGATTTTATGCCAGATTTAACTGAATACTTTAAATAAGGTTTAACGGAGTTTATGTTAGAGAATTCCTGAAACTTCATAAATAATTTTGTCATTAATATTACCCATTTCAATTAATTCTTTAATATTTCTCATTTTTGTGAACAATTCTAATTCAATATTTTAATCATTAATTATGATAGATATGACAGGTAGAGATAAATGTATCCTCTGCCAGCTAGACTCGTAATACTTCAGAAACTTTTCGGCAGGTTTAAATCTTATCGGAAGCACAGAGTTTAGTTTTGCTGTATTATCCCCGCACTAATCCGGTGCAAACGAATCTAATAATCAAATTCTATCCAAAATGGACTCTGCACGCTTTACTTAATTTCGAAATAATTGGTGTAATTCCTTTGCGAATATGAGTCTTAACTGGAAATGAATATTTCGATAAATGCTTCAAATAATAAGCATATAATTTTTGCAAAAGTCAGTCGTATGTGCGTTGACGCAGAAGATGAATCTATTATATCTTTAATCTCACAATCGATTAGATTATTGATCGATATTTTATACCCATTTAACTTTTATTATGAAAAATATGATGGTTCCTTAATTTTTTCAAATTATGTATCTTAACCCCTTAAAGGGCCATTTTTTTCTAGTCTTATTATGTTAAAATATTTTTAGGCTTGGAATTAGAATAAGAAAAAGAATTCATTTAGCTTATTATATAAATTTAATTTGATTAATTAATTAGTTTGGTTAATTAATAATTAAGTAACAAATCAAGACACATCATTTTGTCTGAGATAAAGAACTGAAGCATCTAAGTTTCTGACTTACTAAAATGATTTTTCAGAACTTATGCCAACCTACATCATTTCATACAAACAGTGATAAATCTGGTGGGAAGCATGCTTCCCACGGCCCTAGAAAGGATTAATTTAACTTTACCTAAAAGAGTTTAAAATTTTCAGGTTAAAAATTTGTGATTATATATGAAGAACTACAAATTTTCTTCAGATGATACTAGGTAAAAATAGAATAACTCGATAAAATTATTTATTCTTTCTTATACAATTTTTCTTATATATATTATTTCTAAGGCTCAAATCAAATGAATCTACAAGTGTTTTTTATACAATTTCGATTAATATAATAATGTATGGTATTAATAGTGTAATTTCATTCCTGAGATTGACTGAATGCTACTAGACGACAATCTATAACTAAATGTCTCCATCTCTATTAGTAACATATGGAAGCTTTAGTTAGGCATATTTTAAGTGGATGTAGAAACACTCTGTTCCCTTCTAAAATTTATAACTGAAAGATTCAAGTAGTCGTTTGAGAGATAGATCAATCATAATATTTGAAGCACGTTACAAGTTTTATTAAAGACACAGAACCGCAATGTTTTTAATCAAATAATCACAAGGGCATTGATGAGAAACAGCCAAACTTAATTCGGTGGTTCCCACTTCCTTTAAGAGAATATTGTTGGGCAGAACCTTATCTCTAACTTTGGGACATATCTCACAAGGGAAGCGGAGGAATATGGGACAGTGATGGTTATTTGTACAACAAATACATTTGCACATTCGCATTTCTTTTAGCAGATGCACTTTCTTTGAATGTACTTAGTTATTTAGGTGGGAAAGTTGCAGGCCCAACAATAGCGTAGAGAGATAAAAAATCCTCTGAATGAAGAATATGAATTTGGCAAAGTACAGCAAATGTTTTAAAATCTGACTTTATTAACATCCAATGTTATTCAATAATTATTAAACATGAGTTATTTTATCTGATTCGATAATTCGAATTATGCTTTATTTTTAAAAAAAGATAAAATTAATTCACAATAATTTATCAATAGGGAACATTCAGAATTTTTGAAAATTCCATGCCCAAACAACCATGAAGCTTGTTTACTAATAATCCATTTGGTTAAAGACAGGCATATCTGAGAATCATGAATTAAAGGGATTACGATTGTGATTCTTTTATTCTGGTTGTGATGGTTTTTGGAAAACTGGTGAGACCAATCTTTTCTCTAGCAATGCTTGTGTCCCTGATTTCTTGTTGATTGGTGAAAGTTTTACTGATTTTTTGGAAGTGTATCTGCAATTTTAACCGAATATCTTCCAGGTAAGCAACTTTTATTCTTTTTTAATATGGGATTTCAATATTAGATGCTTTCTAATTAATCCAAGTTTGATTTGACCTAACAGAAGACTTCATACGTTTTATAATAAGTTCTTTTTAATGGATTTGTTTTGAAGTGTTATAAAGATGAATTAGTGTTTTAGAGATTGAAAAACCCTAATATTTTTTTAAACTGTTTCACCTCGAATAAGCAATATCATTTCATGGAGCATTGAAATTATTCACAATTAAGTAAACTGGAATATTTTCTTTATTTTGTTTAGTACTTTAAAGTCATATCATAATTTTTTGAAGCGAATATCTTCTTCAATGATATTTAAAAGACAAATAGGCATTGATCTCTAATATGGTATATGTGAGAGAAAGAAAGGCCTTCCACATTGCCAAACAAAAATTTCCGAAAGCTTGTTAATTGGCGTGAACAAAATTTCAAAAAAAAATTTGGCGACAAAGAATTGCTAAATTGGACATTATTAACTGATGGAAAGAGAATATTGTCACAGGATAAATATAAAATATTTCAGGCATAACATTTTCAAGCTAATGAAGCTGAAGATATTGCTATTCAGATTATGGATATTGCAGGATGATACAAAATAATTGTACCTATTCTTTATAATTTTCTTGTCAACAACGAGAGGTGATGACAACGAAGAGGGAAAATTAAAATGTGGTTTGGGTATGTAATAATTATTATGCATGATTACATGATTACAGTTCTCCTTAGTAAATGTATCTCGCACCTGATTCTGTGAGGCAGCCAGCGTTCTGCAGACGTATGCGATTGTTTAAATTATATGGTATATGGTTATTGTTCTGCATATGATTATATGAACCATCACATGGCTAAATCACATGGCCGTCTTCAAATTATTGTAGGTGACTTCACTTGTCGCAAAATCAATTCGAATGCATCTCACATCTATATTGTGTGGCAACTATTGAAAGGAATTCGATAACCACACTGTTGTTCTGAACAAGATTATTTCTAATAAGTCTTTACTTAGGATGTATTGTGCATTATGCTTTGTTTACCTTTTGAAGATGTTATCTGCTTTTCTTGCGAAAATAACACATGGATATAGAATGAATTATCGCATCAATATTGACCAGGTAAGCGAGCATAATTAAATCTAACAAGGATATCTTAACTTACTTTTGAATTATACACATTTTTTATTGTTGTTTATATGGATGCTGTAGCTATTTCCAATTATTATCCATAATTGATGCATTGATTGCTCAGCGAAAAAGTGCTACAATGTCCACATATACACAAACGTGTATTTTTGCGTATTTGTAGAATTGCTTCCATAGTATGGATAGTTTAATAAAAAGCTCTAATAAAACTATGTACTATTAACTTGGCAGACGTCGGGTTGATGAACTCTTGCAACCATTTGGCGACTTGACAAAGTATTTTATTTATTAAGTTCATTTTAGTTAAATAGAGGAGTATAGTTTAATGAAATACCTTTCTTGAATAGAATGCTTGTGTGCTTTCTGTGTGCTTTCTATATAGTTTAACAGTAACTTGCTGCTTCTGTGTTGTTGATTATAGCACTTGACAATATATATATATATATATATATATATATATATATATATATATATATATATATATATATATATATATATATATATATATATATTCTCACAAGTTAACAGGATCAAAAGGGTTTGCAATAATAAAAATTCTTATATTGAAGCATCAAACAACCTCCTTAAAAATTTAATTAAAAATGAATTTCCTAGAAATTATAGAAATTACTGTAATGTCAATTTTTTAATTAAACAAGGTATGGTTTGGGATTAATCCTTTGGCTTAAATAAAAATAGAACTTTCCTTATATTGGAACACTCAATAGATGGCGCTGGGAGCCTACATCTGTTTACATAATTTACCGCTAGTTTTTTAAAAACAGGGAATCACAATCGATAATTTAAAGTTTCCTTGACTGTTGATGGTATGTACTGGCCTTTTCGTTTTTAATTTTTAATTTTAGTGCTATTTTTTGTTTTTATTGTTATTTTTATTATTGTATTTTTACTTTGTTGTGGTTAATTTCTTCTAATTTGTTGTTTTATATTTCCTTTCTCTTAAAATGGTATATCTCTTGAGCATAATTTCAGGGGATTTTCGGGTCACGAGGAATCATTATTAGACAATGTCTGTATTTCCTCACAGAAAAAATCCCTTTCTTTGAATACCTGCCTGAGGGTGACCCTGGAAAAAGTCTTCAGGCCGGATTCTTTTTTTATATTTTTTATAATTTTTTTGGTTTAATTTTTTTTTTGATTTTTTGTTTTTCCTATTAACTTGATTCTAATACTTTTGTATATATATATATATATATATATATATATATATATATATATATATATATATATATATATATATATATATATATATATATATATAACCAGGATTAATAGCAAGTGCGAGATACAAAAATAACTTTTAATCAAATCAAAATAATAAAAATTTCAAAATTTATTAAGATCTTGCATTTTTTTATTATTATGCATATGGACAAATTGTCTTATTTGTATCAATTTCATTAATAAATTATTTCTTATTTCGTTATAAAGAAATGAAGCAAAAATGATGGTGAAGAATAAATTATTTCTTATTTCCTTATAAAGAAATGAAGAAAATGTTATGGTGATGAATAAATTATTCCTTAATATCAGCTACAAACATTAAAAAAAATTAATATCAGATCTTGCTTCTGAAGGGGGTTTAAATGAAAACTTCACTCACACAAGCAACTCGTCGGAGCATTAAATCATACATCTCTTACCTGAAATATAACAGCATTGGTCTGATTTTCCTTCATTTTAAATTTCCTAATCGATTTCGTTCAAGTTGTATTTGTTTATATTATCATCATAAATGGGGAAATTATTCTTTAATTTGCAAGGAGACATTTTAATATATATCAATTCTTCCTTAACATTCAATAGAACTGATGGAACCACAAAACGAGAAAAAATATTTTAAAAAATTAAGGATATTTATAATGAATGGAATATATGAATTTACAAACAATGTCCCTTAAAAGAAACGTAATGAATTTGATCTAAACCATAATCAATTACAGTTCAAAGTATTTTTCTATAAAAATATTGAATTTTTTAAAAAAAATTTCCGAATTTAAAACATTATTTTTCAAATTTAAATTTCATACGTTTGGGAAATCTTTTATCTATTAAAAACGCTACATACAGGCTTTAATTCTGGAAAAATTAATACATTTAATCTCCTAAAATTAATTTAAAAGTTAAAGTTGTTTATTTAATTAAACATTTAGCCATTCACTAGTAGTAGAAAAGCCTTAAATTCGATCGAAATGCATAACACTTTTTTCACTAACAGATTGTTTAAATGTTTCTAAAATATTTCCTACTTTTGTATTTAGGTTTGTACTTCTCTTCTAAAAGAATAAAATTCCCTTGCTAATAAAAACTACATTCGTCATAAATTAATATAAAAGCATTTTTTGTTCTTGAAATAAAGAAAACAATACATGCCATGAAAAACATTTTGCTAGATGCATGAATTTTTAAAAACAATTGTTCGAGAGATATTTTTAGGAGACTGGAACATAAATTTCAATGCATTTATATACATTTTATAAACCACATTTATATGTATGCGGAGCATAACCGACTGTAAATATTTCAAATACAGTTGTCAAAATGTGGCAATTCTATTTTCAAAGAACGGTGGCAAGAAGTATAGTATATCAAACAAAGAGAGTGTCTACGGTTGCCTTGATTGAGCAATGAAAACAGAGGAAACTTTATCTTTCAAAAATGCTCTTCAATTTTTTTTAAGTGCATCAACATCTGTGTAGTGCATTTTTACGACAACAGAGAAGGTAGAATGCATTTTTAAAATAACGGTTTTTATAGTGAGTTTTTCCATTTACATCGGGTTTCTAAAGATGAATATATACCAAATAGTTTATAACTCGAATTTATGGATACAAATAGAGAATTTTTTTTAGTTAAAGTAGTCTATAAAATTGTTCAGGCATTTAAAAAACCCCTTAGATTGTTAACAAGTAGTGGAAATAAAAATGACTAAGTTTTTATAATTAAATTATGATTAAAATTTATGATTTAGTTTTTATAATTAAAATTATTAAAATTTAAAAAATTAAAACTTAATTTCAGTTTTTCCACATTCACATATGGTATTCTTTTCATAATATTCATATAAGGTATGTGACAACGTCAGAGATAAATGTTTTGAAAAACGTTCGAAAATAGTTATAATTTTGAATATTTTCATAAAAAAGATTGAAATAACATATATGAAACTAAAATGTACCAGATAAGTGGCGAAGGCCTTTTTTTAAATTGGGAAAAGGAGTTTTCTTGGCCAATAAAAGTATTAAGCAAAAACTCTTATAGTTTCGAGGTTTATCAAACGATTTGGTTAAACTTATTACCTAACTTATTAAGTTTAAGAAATATATTACGAATTCCTGAACCAAAGGATAAGATGTATTTTTTCCCCCAATTCTTTAAATATTAGGGTTCAATTGATAAATAACACTAAATTTTCAATTTTTTTTTCGGAATATAAAGCACTCAAAGAATTATAAAATATGTCTAGATAAATATATTAATTACTTTCTAATACGATAGTTCTGCAGAACATACTGAGGAATTATTATACCGGATTTAAACACAAATATACATCAGAATATAATTTATGAGGTTTTCGTAATACAATTCAGTAAAAGAGTAGAATGTGAAAAAAAAATATAACGATGCAAAATAAAATTAAAATGTATTCAAATATAAAAACCAGTGTAATTTCCCAAAAATTAGAAACAAACTTTTAACGGATTTATAAAGAAACCTGTAGGAACATTTACGATTATTAAATTCAAAAAATCATAATTTCGCAAAATACCGACTTTTTATTTGCTTTAAAAATTGTACACATTATTGGAACAATCTGCAATCAGATGTTGGAGAAACAAGGATTGCCGTATTATACAGTAAAATCAATCGAAAAGTAGGTTATTTAACAAAATGGTAATAGTATTAAAAAATCCAAATTGTAAAATGCATTTATGAACAGGTTACACTACGGAATAAACTTTATTTTCAAAAATACTTTAGAATTTTTCTGCTTTTAAACTAACACTCGAAAATACTCCAAGAAATTAAATTTTGCAACTTGGAATGAGAATTGTCAAAAATTAAATAAATGTCCTTTTCTAATGAAATGGGAGGAAAATTTTCCAAGATAAATCAACTGTATATGTTTCTGAAAAGGATGTGATCGAAAAATACAATTAAATAGCTCTAAAAATGAAATTGTGTAGAACAAAAATAATCTTCAATAAATCATGCTGTAAAAAATATATCATCAAATTAAAAAAAAAAAATAGCTAGACATGTAAACATCGTTTTTCATGCTCAGATTTTAATTAAATGGAAAAGTTTTCTTTATATATCATTATTTCACCTCTAAAATAACCTAATTTTTAATATTTTCATTCATTTTACAAGGTTTAATTTTACATATGGATCATATAATGATAGTTTTTCATTTTCTAATGACACATATATCGTTTCACATTATTGTCATCACAAAAAGCATTTTATTTCTATTTTTCTTTTGTATATGAAGTATAGAAAAATCATTGCAATCTTCAAAGAATTCAAATTAGGGGTGTTAATGAATCTTTAAGTTCTGGTACTGCCTGTCTGCCTATGAAAGATAACTGAAAATGTTTCGAACTGGCTGAAATTTTGTATATGGTCTTTTCATTAAATTTGCAGATTTCTATCACATTTTGAATAACTGCAATAATTTTTAACTGTAATTGATGCTCTATGTTAACCTTTGATTTTACCCGAATGGAAAAAACGCGTCTAAAACACAAATTCAACTTTATTAGAGAGTTTGAAAAAATGTTTTTGGGGAAATCATTTCCGTTGGTTTTAAGTCAAAACTGTATTTGATAATGCTTTGTAAATGTTTTCTATAAAAATTGGCATATAAAATATTTTATGTAGTTTAACGAATGAATAATGATTTAGACTATACTTTTGCAAATGAAAAAAAATCTTCTTGATTGGAACTAAACCTATTAAAAGTACTAAAATATTCAATGCCTTTACAGACCACTTGAATATTACATATTGAGGTGTCAACTGAAAAACGAATTCAATTGTTGATATATCTATATATTCTATCTGCTTAGGTGTTGAATTGCTTCAAGTAGATTCTTTCTAGGATTTTAATGAAACTTATTTTGTTATTTTCCTTACATGCATAAAATAACTATGGACATGTTTTATTTTTCTAGTTTGTATCTCAGTTACCGTTAAGCTATAAAATTGATTATGGGCTCAAATTGTACAGAATGTAATTTTATTAATATTTATTTTGACGTTTCTTTTATAGAACAAATCATTCGAGATATATTTTGAATTAAATTATGTTGATACATTTTATGTCATTATACATTCAAGCAATTCATCACCAACATCGATGAATTGCATGCAGCATATGGATACTTGCATACATTATGACAAAAAAAAAATCAAACTTCGTATAGTTGAGCAATTTCTCCAACAATTTTAATGGGTAAAAGCTGAGCAAATAATAGGCTGAATATTATGGATTTAACTCAGGGTCTCCTTTTTTATAGCTGTTGATGTTAATCCAGGGCACTCCGCTTTGAAACATATTTCCGCAATCTGCACTCCACATTGAAATGCTGATAATATTTGCTTAGACCTCAAAGATGGAGTATGTATTTTCGAAGTTTCAGCATCACACATAGATCTAATAATTTGCATTTGTTCGATTTCCCAAGACTACAAAACATGTCTTCGCTGTATATTTGCTAATACGGATTGGTCAATTCATTCGGTGTATCTATGAAAACTGCACAAAAATCATCTGATCACTCTAAATCGAATATGATTGGTGGTTTTCTCAGAAATAGATCTAGCAACTATTGATCCCATCTAGGTCACATTGTGTCCAAACTTAAAGTAATAAAAAAAAATTCATTTCGATTAAAAGTAATGATATCACTTTGAAATGGAATACATGATAAAAATCATATTATCGAGTTCATGGCTATGTTTATGTTCAGGTGAATCTTCAACAATGTATTATCGGAAAATTGTTTTATTTTAGCTTTACTTAATGAAATTGTCACATTTTTTTTTATAATTACATCGTGTCATTGTCTTTCATTAATATACAATAAGCTTAAATAAATTACATTATTTCTCTTTATTGTATTGACCACTGAAGGCGAATGATATACCATGGAACTTTTCATCATTCATTTTTTTTTAAAAAAATATATACAATAAGCTTAAATAAGTTACATTATTTCTCTTTGTTGTATTGACCACTGAAGGCGAATGATATACCATGGATCTTTTCATCATTCATTTTTTTTAAATATATACAATAAGCTTAAATAAGTTACATTATTTCTCTTTGTTGTATTGACCACTGAAGGCGAATGATATGCCATGGATCTTTTCATCATTCATTTTTTTTTAAATATATACAATAAGCTTAAATAAGTTACATTATTTCTCTTTGTTGTATTGACCACTGAAGGCGAATGATATGCCATGGATCTTTTCATCATTCATTTTTTTTAAATATATACAATAAGCTTAAATAAATTACATTATTTCTCTTTGTTGTATTGACCACTGAAGACGAATGATATGCCATGGATCTTTTCATCATTCATTTTTTTTAAATATATACAATAAGCTTAAATAAGTTACATTATTTCTCTTTGTTGTATTGACCACTGAAGGCGAATGATATACCATGGATCTTTTCATCATTCATTTTTTTTTAAATATATACAATAAGCTTAAATAAGTTACATTATTTCTCTTTGTTGTATTGACCACTGAAGGCGAATGATATGCCATGGATCTTTTCATCATTATTTTTTTTGAAATCTTAATTAATGCTGGGGTGTTTGATTGGCATTTAAAAGCTTGAAGAGCAGAAATAAATTCCGTTAGATTCTAAATTAGACTTCATCTAGAAAATGTAATTAATTCATTTATGAGCAGGTAGGATGGATTGTAAAATCTCTCAAAATTGTAAAAACTGAAAGAAAATGAATTCATTACATTTCTAATTAAATTCTAAAGGAATTTAATCAATCATAATATAATGGAAATATAAAAAATTACCTTAATTGATTCGAGAGTTGAAATCTCAGAAATAATTCAAACTATTTTGCAACTTTTCTGATGTGATTTCTTTATTATAAAGTTAGGAACATATCTATTCTACTTGAAATAATTTTTGGGACTTTCAGTAATTTAACAAGTATTTATTGTTTATGTATTAAATTTATTAAATTTGAGATTATATCTTTTATTGAAAAGGTAATAAAATAATTTCTATTCTATAAATTGATTAAAATATTGATTAATAAAATAAACATCACATGAATAGAAAATTAGTAAGTATGGATGAAAAATTTATGGAGACTTTCAAAGAGCTATATAGCTATAAAAGAGCGAGAGTTATATATCCTAAACTTTCTCGCATATTTTTCATAAAGAGTCATATTTATTAACATTTTTGAGCATAAAAATTTAGACCTTCGATAAGCTCGTAAATGTCTTCTTTGGTGAGTTATGAGGGAAGATAGTTACGAAATATAAACTTATGGCATGTATCTAAATTTCTAATTGAATCGATCGCGAGAATATGCATTTTGGACACATTTTGCAGGTCGATTGAACCTGAAAATTGGTGAACAAAACCATAGTTATAATCACAAAATAACTAAATTTTATTCTTTTTAAAATAGCGCCTTTATGAAATATAGCGCCGGCTTCCTGGCATAGGGGTGGCGCGTCTTATCCGTGATCTGGGCGTCCTGAGTTCCAGTACCGGTTTGGGCGTGGTTGTTCTTCCGTTCTATCTGTGAGATGTGTGAATGTGCCCTCCTGTAAAAAGGACTTGTGCAAGCGAATGAGTGGTGCGTGAGTAGCAAAGTCGTACTCTTGGCCCTAGATGGCGCTACTAAAAGAAACAAGAGACGCTCCCCCACCGGCTTAAAATCGTTGTCTTCTTAACTGCAGGCTTGTCCGTGGTAAGTGACATAAGAAACAACAACATCAGTTATAGCGTTTAGATTCTATTCAAAATTTTATAAGTTTCTATATCTTAGAAGTTGAACCTATATATCAAATTCTATTTAATGATCTTTATATTTAGTAGTTATCGAGGTCATTTATACTCAAACAGCCGGACAGGTAGACTACCTGTGAATTAATTTTGCTCAAATGAAGGGAATGCTAAAATATTAAAATTATAAAAATAAAAATTAACAAACTATAAGTGCAGTGATGCTACGAATTCAAATAATATTATATTAAATAAAATTATCTGAATGACACAAAGTTATTTCATGGCATATTACAGTAAAAGAAATCAATATAAAATTTTCATATATTTGTATGCTAATAAATCAGATATAAGTTCTCATATCCACAGAGGCAGACTCACAAGCTAGTGCCAAAATGGTGTGTATTCCAACATATAATATTCGAGAAGGAAAAATGAAAAGAATTTCACAATTCTACCAACAAGAATGCAGACAATAAAAAAACTTTTGTGCCATCGTATCTTTCAACTTCGGAATGTAATTTTCCATCCCGCCCCCACGATAGATAGTTTTCAACTTCCCCAGCTACTTTTGGAGATGGAGACATAAAAACAAACGCATATTCTTGTTTTTATTAGCAGCGGTAGAGATGACACAAAATAATGAAAACATTTCTCGATGATTTTTCTTTTTTCTCTGAGGGGAAACCGGAAACTCCACGATATGCTTGAAAGGAAGTTCCTTATTTGCGCAGATTGTGGAATTCCCTGTAGACAACCCGTGATGAATATTTATTAAAATATCGTTTTATACCGACCCTGAATGACGTACGAAGATGATATTTCTCTTATTGGCGGATAATGCTTAAGGATATTTAGTTTCAAAGAGAAAATTTTTTTTCTATCCTCTTAATATGTTGATTTCGGAATTAGGTTGCTTTCTTTGGACGATGGGATTGTATAAACATATTATGGGCAATTTGGAAGCAAAACTTTTGCTTTCTGCCCCAGTTGTAGGATGAATAATTAAAAGACAAATAAACAGGAAACTTTACTTGCACGATATGCATATCAATGCTAAGAAAAGAATAAATAAATGTAAAGACAATTATTATAAATGATGGCCATAAAATAATTGGGGTAATTAAGTTTTTGATTAAAAAATGCCATTTCTACAAAAAGGAAATAAATTTCGTTTTCATATGTTTACATCCACGGATTTTATTTTATACAAAAAAAAAGAAGAAAGAAAACCGTACTTGCACGATATAGATAAGAATATTAAGAAAATAGTAAACAAACGCAGAGATAATTATTATATAAAATAACCATAAACTAATTTTGAATTTTTTATGTGATCGATTAAAAAGAGTCATTTCAATCAAATACAGTTCTTGTTTGTTTACATCTATAGATTTAATTTTATATATAAAAAAATGAAAACCTCATTAACATGTTATAGATAACCATTTAAAGCAAACAATAAGCAAATGCAAAGACAATTATTATAAAGGATGATCATAAAATGATTGGAAGTATTAGATTATTGAGTAAAAACCAAAGTCATTTTAACCAAAAAGACCTATGTTAATTTGGATATGTGTTCATCATTAAATTTTCTTTTACAAAAAAAAATCATTTTTAAGATTTAGATAATTATTCTACCGAACCAAATCACGCAAAGAAATCTCAGAATTCCCCTCTAGAATTATCAATGAACTCTAAATTGCTTTAATTCTTTTTGAGTTCTCATTTCAAAATAACGGAGATTTCCAAGAGCGGATTTTCAAATGAATTTTATAGATGATTGAGGAAGTTATCGTCTTTCATTATTTTACTATGTGGAAACATTTCTCAATAATTTTATTCATTATTTTTTTATGATATTTACCTTTCATTTTATTTTTACATTTACAATCATTATTGTAAAAAAGTTTTTTCATAGTTTGCATAGCTGAAATAAAACATGTTAGTCCTTAATCCAAAGACATTGTGGCACAATTTTTAAGTAATGGAAAAATAACCATTCATTATAAACAAGAAAGAAATTTCTCTACTTATTTCTCCTTTCTTTCTTCTGTTGATCAACCACGATGATATCATCTAATCTAAATCAGAATGTATTAATAATCTTGCAAATAAATGTATAATGTTATAATAAATTGATAAAAGAAAACATCCAATTAGTTGAAACATTCCATTTACGAAATTAGAACATTTGCTTTAAAAGTTTTGATTCTTATAGATTGTAAATGAATTGAAATGGTAAAAGAGGAATAACATAACACGTTAGGACTAATCTTAACTTAGACAGTCATGCATTTTTACTCTCTCGTATACGAAAGGGAAAGAGAAAGAGAAAGTAATGTGATTCACAAAAGATTTACGACTCTTCATGTTTCAGATTTTTAGCATTATCACTGTCCGTCCATCTATCCACCTATTAGTGAACATAATAATTCAGACACACTTTGAACTAGACGGATAAAATTTCATAAATGAACTTTACACTGAATTTATAGATTTCTATATAATTTTGAAAAAAATCATTTAAGAGCTAGCCTATCCGCCCAGCTGTCCGAGTACAAGTGAGCGCAATAAGATGAAAACGTAAACAGGTATAAATTTAGTAAACTGGTTTATCACCTAATATATAAAGATCAGTTTCAAAATTAAGGCCAGGATAGCCTAGTTGGTACGGCGTTGTATTCGCATTCCTTGGGTTGCGAGTCCGAACCCCGCCGACCGAAGACTCTCCGTGTGTGTAGTGGCTGGCGCACGTATAAATCTATCATGGTCTCAAAGTCTTCCATGTCGAGAGTAATACCACTGGGCGTACTGGTTCAGAAGCGATCGTTCTCTGATTCAAGTCTAAATTACGATCTGTGGATGAGTGAATGAAATGCATGAATGAAGTCCGCTCCGTAAAAAGGGGTGTGACGTGTGAGTAGCTAAGTCGTGCTATTGGGCCTATTTGGCGCTACTGAAGAAACAAGAGACGCTCATTCGGCTTAATAGATAACTGTCAGCGGGCTGGTAAAGTGACATAAGTCACAACAACACAGTATCTAATTGGAAATCAAAATACGTCTCAGGTTGACTGTCTGTCTAACTGCATTTTTTACATGCATGTAAATGCAATAACTAAAAATCGTAACATTTACCTCAATGAGATTTATTTCATAGGTTTTGCATCTGTTGAGTAGATTATTATGAAATTTTCAATCGAATATGTCAGAAGTCTGACCGTCTATCGGTTTATACTTCTCTGTGCATGTAAACCTAATAATTCCAAACCGCAATGTTCTAAATAAATGGAATTTGGCACCTAATCTAGTTTCTACAGTTGTAGTAATAATGACGAATTTGGTTCTAATCGATCCGAATATACAGTTGATATACTGTCCATAATATACAATGTATTTTCTGGTACTTTTGTGTTGACATCAGCCATCAATTAACTGTCAGGGATCGATAAAAATGCTAGACAGGTCGCTAGATAGACCAAAAATCGATAATCTGTAATTACTGTTCTTCAACTTACTTTCAGTTCAGCATAAATATCACTTTCATTACTATTCTACGAAGTACACATTTTCGTTGTGTGGGATTATGAAAAGAAAAATCTGAGCACTCTTTGTATTTACGGCCATGAATGACTAAGGTGGGGGAAAGGAACTAACGCCTTTATTAGAACTTGTGGAAGAATATTTTTTGTGATTATTTTTCTCATGTTATTCAAGACATCTGTTTATTAAGAAGTTTAATATTTTGTTTAGAAATTAATTTCGCTGATAATAAAATTTTTAATCCAAAATGAATTTAAAATCTTGAAGAGGATTTAGATTTATGTATTATAACTTAAATAATAAAATCGGTTGAAAACGAGATTATTTTTCAGCACTTGATGCCTGTGGAACATATCTTATAAATCAATTTATAAATGCTACAAAATAATAAATTAGAGAACAAGTTTAGTTTTAGCTTTTAATAAATATTAATTAATTTTTTTACGAACAGCAAAATGTAAAAACAATGAAAGCAAAAGCACTTATCAAAAATATAATTTATTATTTTTAAAAATATTATTGTAATTGTTCTTCTTGCATTTCTTTTATTTAACATATTTCGTTCATATGCATGTTATAGAATCTTGAATTATGTTTTTTTATCATATTCACTACCATTTAGTTCCATTCGTATAAAAAATCATATCAGATTATTCTAATAAGAGATAATTTCTTTCGGATAATATTTTTAAGAAAAGTGTACCGCCTTTGAAACTGCACAAAACTGTAAATTCTAGCGTATCTGCATTTGAAAAGATAAGAGTAAACTTAATATTTTTTTCAAATAGTAAACAAATTTATTTAAGAAAAAGTGTATAAAAAGAAACATGGGAAATGCATTTCACAAAAACTTCTAAAAAGAACTTCATCTCGGAAGTTATCATAGAAATATCTTTATAAGTAATCGCGATAGGTCAGGTGATCAAATCCTTTTATATACAGAAAGAATGAATCCGGCATAGTGATAGAAGATGGTAGTGCCATCTAGATCACAAGATATAGATGGCGCTTCAAAAAGTAATGTGCAATCAAAAGCAATTTCCGAGTTTAACCTGGGATTTTAACTAACTTAACCTGAAACTTCAACTTGATTAAACACTTGAGATTTTAAATTTAAAAAAATCTATAAAATGATAATATTTTAAAATTGTTTTCATACTTTTAAAAGAAAAAAGCGCATACGTATAAGGATTTTTTTATTGTTATTATTGAGATTGATAAATTGGAATTTTTAGCAATTAACTCTCACTCCCCGTTTGCCACGGATAATGTTTGAAATAGAATGAGCTTATTCGCTTTTATTTTGATTTAAATGATTAATTTATGTTTTAATTATTCTGCTTTTACTTCTATATGCAGTAAATTTTTAGTTAAAAATTTTAAAATAATTCAACATATAAAATTGCAATGAAAAGTGAGATAACAAAGTATGCGTTTATTATTGTAATTTAACGAAAGATTTTTCTTCGTAAAAATAATTTGCATTCATTAATGTTTCTTTCATTTCTGATCTTTAAAAATGTAGCCAATGAGCTTAAAAAATTCTCATTTCTAATATTTCCTATAAAGAAATTACCAGAAATTTCGAAATTAGAAAGGAAAATATTTATGATAAAATTACCTTGCTTATTAATAAAAATATTTTTCTCGTCAAAAATTATTTTTAAAAACATTAAAATAATTTTAAACCGAATTTAGATGCAGACTTCCAGGCTTAGGGGTAGCGCGTCTTCCCCGTGATCCTGTTTCGAGCTCTGTTTCGGGCATAGTTGTTCTTAACCCTATATTCTATCTGTGAGGTGTGTGAAAGAGCCCTATGTAATTGCAAGCGAGTGTGTGCTTGTCATCTTTATATGAGCTAGTAGTCAGACTTCTGCCCTCGGTTGCTCAGGGGCTTTCACCCTTAGAATCTACTGCCTCCTCTTTCAGTGGTAACACGGACACAACATCATCATCATCATCACCGAAATTAACCCTTAACTGGGGACGTGCGGTCTGTGAGACCGCTAGCGATGGATTTTCAGTCACCCCTATTCTATTTTTTAGCTCAATTGAATGGATTGACCCTGTAGCTTCCTGTTTTCTGACCTTCAATACATGTGCCCTTTTTCAACTGATTTCAATGCATGCTTTTTAAAATAATTCAGTTATATCTTCGAGCGCAGTCTCTAAGACCGCATCTCCCTGTTAGTGTCATAGAGATAAACAAGACTTGACAGATGGCGCTAAAACTTTGGCCCCGAAATATCACCCAATTTATTGATCCTATTATGAAACAGTGCTCCAGGCACTTTTAAATGAAGCAGAAATTAATTTTAGTTATAAGGAAAATTGCACAGAGAAGAGTTTTTCATTGAAAGTTAGCATTCAACTGATTCTGATATGTACGTTCAAAAATAATTAATATTTCTATTGATAATGTATTTTGAAAAATTTATAAAACATATTAATATACCAAGATATATATATACAGAATTTATAGGTTGATTTTTATACTAGTTCATAACCTGTAAGTTTAAAATGACCTAGAAAACCATGCTATGAAAGACACACTAGCCGATAAAAAAAAGGGCCGATTTTACCCATTGCCAATTTTTTTTATTTTTCATATAATTGTTGAATTTTACATTATATTGTTTTCTATATACATTCATATACTGTAAAGACAAATATGATTTAAAAAGTAAAAAAGTAATATGTTTTTTCAAGAATATTATTAATTGTAACATGTCATTTGAGAAGAAAATGTATGTTCCGACGCATTTATTTTTTTCAATGATAATATATTTTGAAAAATTTCTAAAACATATATATTAAGAAAAATATCTGCAAAATATATTGGTAGTTTTTCATACTAATATATTCATTAGAAAATTTAATTTGAATATAAATGAAATGCGGTCTCGTAGACCGCATCTCCCCAGTTAAGTCCTAAAATTCACTTCCTCAGTTAAGGGTTAAATAGGAGATGTTCTGTTATTACAATCATTGTGTAACCGTTTCTGTTACTATATATGAGAAACTATCACAATTATGGAAATCTTGGTAATGTTTACTTCTCAAAAACCATAATTCTATGGAGTAAGTTTTTTTTTGATATTATTTTATTCCTGTTTCAGGTATAAATAATATTTCATACTTTTTGAAAATCCACTCAAGTTCAGACAAAAGCTTAAGAAACTATAAAGTGGATAAACCAGTTGCTAAATTTCAAGAAAACATGTAATTAGATGACTGAATGGAAGGATTTGTCGAAATGGAGTTGGCTACTTTTGTTTGGTGAAGATAATATCGCTTTTTTTCGATCCAGGGTGAGGTGGAAGTTGCATTTACCGAAAATCCCATGGCTTCTGTTCTCATTATATTGGACTTAATCTCACGGAAACTTTATTTTATCTAAAAGTATTTTCTCCGCCTTTACGTTGACTGTTTGTGGGATTAATTTATTATCTATCTAAATGCTCCCAGATTTGTTACGAATCATTTATTTTCTTTACGAACAGAAGAACTAAAGATCTATTATCTGAATGGCTGTTAACGAATAATCTGACCATTTAGAACATCTAATGGGTACTTTTTGTGAAACCAAAGATCAAACGAAATTATCTTTGCAGTTAATTGGATTATTTTCTTAATTATAAAAAAACTCATTCTGATATTCTGAGTTACTTCTTTGTGTAATTTATTAATTTGCTCTCTACAGACTATTATTTCAGAGAACAAGAATAATTTAAAATAATTTATAAAATTCAACTTGAAATGGAAAAGACATTAAAAAATGATGTAATTAAACGGAATAAAATATATACTAGTGTATGCAATTATATAACCTAGTCAATACCCACTTCAGTAATATACATAATATGTACAAAATTTATATTTCCGAATAGATTCTCATGAAATAGTATTATAAAAATGAAAAAGATTTCCCCAGATAAACAATGCAACTTCGGAGTTTGCTGCGTAAAGGAGTTTAGTTTAGTTACATTAACGTCCCGTTTGAAGCAACACTAGGGCTATTTTGGGACTGACCCCGCAATTTTGAACCGCGGTCAGATGACGAGGACGACACCTGAGCTAGCACCCCCCTCTCCACACCACATCACACCACACAGGACGTATTTGACGTGCAACAGACCCCCTTAAACGACGGTTCTTCGGTGGGATCGGGTCTCGAACCTGAAACCCTCCGGTTCTGAAGCCGAGACCTTACCAACAGGTCACAGCGGCCTTGCTGTGTAAAGGAGGTAGCCCCAATTATACAAGTTTGCAGAAAGTAGTAAAAAACTGTAAATTCTAAATTCCAAATTGTGTGAAGATTTTCCTTTTGATCAACCTTCTTAATTGTTATGACAGTATTTTCACTCAAAAATATATTTTCCATATGATTTGGCACATGCTGGAATGTTAGAGCTGCCTCTTTCTTGCAACCAAATAAATGGTCTGTCTACTTCTATGAAAAATATTTCACAATAAAAATGCAGTTCACTATGATATTATTTTATTTAAAGTAAACTAACAATATATATATATATATATATATATATATATATATATACACCTTTGTATTAAAAACAAATATATATATATATATATATATATATATATATATATATATATATATATATATATATATATATATATATATATATATATATATATATATATATATATATATATATATATATATATATATTCCCATTAATGATCACACTCTTTCTCTGTAACGGCGGGCTCTTTGGTTTGTAGGCCATCATAGAACTACATTTCATTTGGCGGGATGTATTTGCGAGCTAGTTCCATTACATCTTTATATTTTGGGCTCCTAAGTGGAAAGGAATGGGAGTAAGATGTTTGAATCTTGTTTAACAATGATGGAGTAATATTTAGGATGTTGAATATTCTTACTGTCTTGTTGCAGAGAAGTCCAACAACCTCCCTACATAATGTATTTCCTGTATTAATTTAGGATTTTTTATAAGTTGAAACTCTATATTTCGTTATAAAATACTTTAGTTACCATTAAATTATGTAAGGAGTTTTCAGGAAGAAACCTTTTAACAGGTTAACGAAGTTGAAAATCATTCCTTGGGTAACTTTAGTTACAACAAACTTTTCACTTGCCTTCTCTATGATACCTGTATACTCACACAGTAGAAAAAAATTCTTATTACGTTTCTTGTATGTTTTTCAGTGTTTCTGAAGGCACAATAGATGGGAGAAAATGGTGTAGCTCCAGGAGTTACCTTTATATTGCAACAAACTAATGAGACAAACAGTTCCATCACTTAAGTAAAGCGAGAACTAACGATTGGAGCTACATCTTTTTGGTGTCAAGCGAGCAAGTTTTTTTTTCCCCACATGATGGTACATGCAACTCCAAATCCCTCTAGATTGGAGCTACATCCTTTTTGTAGCAAACCTTTCAATTATGTGTTATTCTTATATTCATGACTTATCTTTCTTTGACAGTACCGAGCAATGTACCGATGGGTGGCAAAATAATATGCACACCTATGAAATAAGAGAAAAGCTTCATTAATAGAGGTTGTGCCACTGTTTGACTTAATTATAGATTGTATTTAATGCGGGGTGGATGCATAGAGGTCATGAAATGCATTTAATAGTTATAATATGAAGCCCATTTTTTCTGGAGTGCAGTCACTAATTCCTAAATCTTAGATAGCGGAGGAAATCGAGCACGGAGTTTTGCTCGATTTTAAATACTTCCACAAACATTTAAGAATGTTTAAATCAAAAGATTTAATAGGTAAAATAAGATTTTCTACTTTCTCCTCGCGCTCTTCAAACCATTTTTGGACAGTTTAGAGCAACAGGTGCACCTAATTCTAACAATCATGTCTTTCACGAACTTTGAATGGTCGGTTTTTATTGAGTTCTTCAGAACATACGGTAAACTCTTGCAGCACCTATGACTGATGTTGAGTGACTGATACCTTACTTTTCATAAACAGTAGATAGCAGACTTGAATGCAAAATCAAGTTATATCGGTGATATTTAGATGAAACTCCTATGTTTCTTTGAAGTCATCTGTTAAAGAATATTTAAAATTAATCTTTCCCTGTATTTTGCTAGACTGAAAGATATCAAATCAGATCTCATTCTAGAAATAAGGTCATTACAGAAATAAAATCTCATTTTAGAAATTTTCCCATCATCCTACTCCCTCCCTTTCCCATGAGGAAATTTTCCCATCATCCTACTCCCTCCCTTTCCCATGAGGAAATTTTCCCATCATCCTACTCCCTCCCTTTCCCATGAGGAAATTTTCCCATCATCCTACTCCCTCCCTTTCCCATGAGGAAATTTTCCCATCATCCTACTCCCTCCCTTTCCCATGAGGAAATTTTCCCATCATCCTACTCCCTCCCTTTCCCATGAGGAAATATTTTAAAATGCATCGGTGTTAATTCAAAGCTCTAATTTTCGTTGTCTGAACTAATTTTTCTTGTTACATAAATTGTCAAAATTAGTGAAAAAATAGAGAAATTTCATAATAATGAAAGACTCAAAATAACAGAGTTAATATCCAACCAATAGATCTACAAAGGTCAAGTAAAGTTGAGACTATATCCATACAATCACTTGCTGGAAGAGTGTCAAAAGAACATATAAAGCAGCTTGCGGACGGTGCATTCTCATCATTTCTTTAAAAACTATTAAATGATGCATATAAGCTTAAATGCGACATCTTTTCTGTCTCAGTGTAATATCTCCAACGTAATTCTGTGAATAATACATGAATTATAATGGTTGATAACTTGATGGGAGAAAAAATTATATGGATGTTGAAATATATCTCAATTTTATCTAGAGTGACAGAGGAATTGTGACTCGCTTGAAGCGTAGCCTCATAGCATGGAAATTATTTAAAATTTCAAGAACATCTATTTGAAGTTTTAAGAATGGCTGCTTATGAACATTCACGGATATATGGTTTCGATTAGGGAGTGCAATACCGGAATACCGGGATACCGAATACCGGTATTTTGAGATATTTGTACAATTTTGTAATACCGGTATTCACAAGTTTAAATACCGGTTTTTCGGTATTTACTAGAAATTTTTAAAATTGCCTCCTCTATATGTTCATGGATCGCCAACTTAGCAAAATAGTATACGTTTTTGTTTTTGTCTTTCTAACGGGCGAAATTAATTAGCTAATTAATGGCTTAATTAATTGCTTAAATCTAAATTAGCGAAACATGGATTATCCCTGAAAGAAGAAACTGTATCCATAACGACTGACAGGGCAACAATTATGAAAAAAGTTGGAAATTTGATTGGTGCAAATCAGCAGTTGTGCTATGCACATGGAATTCAATTAGGAATAATAAATGTATTATACCAAAAAAATAAAGAACAGAAGAATCCAAATACTGTGGATATAGAAATTTCGGATTCCAACTTTGAAAAGAGTAAGAGTGAGAGTGATACTGAGAATGAAGATAATGACAATGTAATTGTTGAAGAAGATATTGCTAATGAGGATGAAATAGTAACCTATCAAGAATTGCTTCCTATAATTTATAAAGTTCGAAAAAATTTTCAGATATTTAAACGTTCCCCTATAAAAAGGATATATTACTAAAATATATTCTTACTGAAAATAAAACAGAATATATGTTAATATTAGATTCTAAATCACGTTGGAACAGTTTACTCCTAATGATGGAACCATTTTTGAAACTGAGAAATCCAACCCAAAAGCAATAATCGACTTAAACCTGTAAATTAATTTTTCAGATAATGAATTCGACTTAATATCCAGAACTATATCAGCTCTACTTCCAATAAAATTGACTATTGAGGCATTATGTCGGAGAGATTCTAATTTATTAACAGCTAATGCAACAATAAATTTCATGTTGCAGTCACTGAAAGAACAGCACACATCACTATCTGAAGAATTATATATTACATTGAAAAATAGCACAGAAGATAGGCATGCCGAAATAGAAAATGTCTTATGGTATTTACATAATTATAATGATTTTAAAAATGAAAAAGAAAAGAAAATAACCAATTCAAATTTGATTAAGTTTAGAGTAAATTTTCTTAAAATTTTTTACCCACAAACCTATCCACATTCAGAAGAATTCGGTTCAATTATCAAAGATTATGACGTTACTACTGTTGATAGGGAAAAGGAATTGTCACTTGAACAAAAATTAGAATTAGGGATAAATAAAAAAATTTCAACGTTCCAAAATACAATACAGAAATCAGCTATATCCAAAACCATCCGACGAGAAATCGATTTATTTGAAGATGAGGGATTTAGAGACTTGGAAAAAGTATATCACGCATTGCTACCAGTACCACCAACTAGCGTAGATGCCGAAAGAGCGTTTTCAACAGCTGGTAATTTTTATACAAAATTACTTTTCAGGCTTAATGACAGTACAATGGATGCATTATGTTTTTAAGATAACATTTCAAAAATTTGTAATAGTACCGCAAACTAAATAGTGATATTTACACTTTTTTTTGTGATTTAAATAAAAAAGATGCTTCTTTACTTTTTTGTGATTATATACTGTTATAATTTATAAGTTACAAATTATTTTTTTGTGATATTTACACTCGCTAACAAAACTGGCAAATAAAACAAAGAAACACCTGTGTTTTCTTCCTTTTTCTAAAATTTCTAATACCGGTATTAAAACCGGTATCCCGGTATTAAGATTTAAAAAATACCGAATACAGGTATTGAAATTTTGGTCAGGTATTGCAATCCCTAGTTTCGATTGTCTGACAAGCGGATAAAACTGCAAGACACGGACGAAGGATTACTGAATATTGCTAGGTTTTCTTGCCGTAGAAAGTATGGTTATTTGTACAACGATCAGACTAGTTCAGACTGAAGACAACTTTTATTATGGGATGCTAGAATTAGAGCAATCAAGAAGATCATCAATGGAGAAGAATGTCTTTTAACCCTTAACTGAGGAGGTGAAGTTTTAGAACTTAACTGCGGAGGTGCGGTCTACGAGACCGCATTTCATTTACACTCAAATTAAATTTTCTTATGAATGTATTAGTATGAAAAATTGCCAATATATTTTGCAGATATTTTTCTTGATATATAGATATGTGATATGGTTTAGAAATTTTTCAAAACATATTGTCATTGAAAAAAGTAAATGCGTTGGAACATATATTTTCTTCTCAGATTGCATGCTACGATAAATAATATTCTTGAGAAGGCATATTACTTTTTACTTTTTAAATCATATTTATTTTTACAGTATATGAAGGTATATAGAAAACAAAATAATGTAAAATTCAACAATTATATGAAAAATAAAAAAAATGACAATGGGTAAAATTGGCCCTTTTTTTATCGGCTTGCCTGACTTTCATAGCACGGTTTTCTAGGGCATTTTAAACATACAGGTTAAGAACTAGTATAAAAATCAACCTATAAATTCTGTATATATATATATATATATATATATATATATATATATATATATATATATATATATATATATATATATATATATCTTGGTATATTAATATATTTTATAAATTTTTCAAAATACATTATCACTAGAAAAATTAATTATGTTTGAACATACATATCAAAATCAGTTGAATGCGAACTTTCTTCGAAAAACTCTTCTGTACAATTATTCTTATCACTAAAATCACTTTCTGCTTCATTTAAAAGTGTCTGGAGCACTGCTTCATAATAGGATCAGTAAACTGGATGATATTTCGGGGTCCAAGTTTTAGCGCCATCTGCTAAGCCTTGTTTATCATTGGGACACTAACAGGGAGAGGCGGTCTTAGAGATCGCTCTCGAAGAAATAACTGAATTATTTTAAAAAGTATCTGCTGAAATCGGTTGAAAAAGTGCGCGTGTATTGAAGGTCACAATACAGGAAGCTACAGGGTCAATCCATTCAATTGAGCTAAAAATAGAATAGAAGTGACAGAAAATCCATCGCTAGTGGCCTCACAGACCACACGTTCCCAGTTAAGGGTTAACATTGAAAAACTATTTTCTATGACTAGCATTTCTGGACGTATACACATCTGAAACAAATCCAATCCTGCCTCCAGTGAAATGAATCATTTTATAGGTAAGGACATTTACATCTCAGAAGGAATCATACTTAATAGCAGATCCTACACGTCACTATAACAAGTCATATTTTTATAAATTGTTTTTTTATCTTTCATGCATTTCTTGTTTTTAAGTACTGTAGGGGAGAGAATAGAACCTGGGACCTTGTGGTTTGCAGCCAAGTAACATGACCACAATACAAAAGCAATTGCTCGGGTAGCGTAGCTGTTAACTGGCTCATAAGCTTCCACTACAGACTTTCCCTCCAGCGAGTCGGTGGTGAGTCGAACGATATGACTTTTAAGTGATGATGTATTAGCTGTTGAGTCTATTGCGCCTGTACCCATTTAAGTAGCGCCAAGCGTTATGGCAAGCGTGTGTGGTTGCTGCGTCAAGTGAATCTGACGACTTTGGTTTGAAGTGGATAGATGGCGCCACAGCAGCTGTACGAAGGTTGAAGTTTCATCGTCCCAAGTCACCAATGTAGCGAATTGTGACGTGCGAGGATAGAACCTGGGACATTGCTGTTTGCAGCCAAGTAACATGATCACAATACCAAAGCAATTGCTCAGGTAGCGTAGCTGTAAACTGGCTTATAAGCTTTCACTACAGAACTATGGGTCATCATCATACATGATGACAATCCAACTCATTGTAAAATGGAGTTACTGGACAATGAAGATACTACACATAAAGTTTAGCTTACAGAGTATTCATATTTATAACCTGTCCAATAAGTGAGAGAGATTCTAGATAGATTAATAGCACTTTGCAAGATTCCAGCAGCAATTTCACAGCTGATTAAATGCTGATGTGGATTAAAAGATCATAATGCTACAGCAAATCTTTGGAAACCTAAAACTCAGTATGAGCATACTTTTTCAAACAGGGTCATTTCCCATGTGCCAACCGCAATTCTTGAAGCCCATCTGTCTTCTTTCCATTTATAATCAAATAGAGCATTTCAAACTATTTCTTTAATATTATTTAGGATATTGTTTTGAAAAATAAAGATTTGTATACTCCGTACCTTTGTTAAATGTCAAGATTTTGTTCGATTTAGGACTCTTTTATACGCATAACATTAGATAAAATGCATCATTCTTTATTTTTGTATATTATTGTATTAATTACTGGTTTCTAATGTTAATTTAACATAATTATTTAAATATAAATAACTAATGTGCATTTCGTATTGCTATAAGAGAAATTAATCTTTTTTGATCACATGACAATTTGACATGAATCCACGCGGATGTTATTGCGTTCAAGGAATATAACTATTAAAATGTAATTTATAATGGGCAAAATATGGCTAATCAATACTGTGATACCATTATTAATATAAAAAAACTACTTACCTTTCACTGCAGCTTATTGAAATTTTTAATATCTGCGAACTAATTTGTAAATCTGAAACTTTCTTATAAATTTAAACCAGAGATAGTAAAAACGCATAGTTTTTAATCTAAACTAAATATTTCTACGATCTTGTTTTCGGCCTTAGAAGATATTCATATCATTTTTCTCACACTAGGGCATAAATTATAATATGCTATTCTATTAAATCGTGTACTTTGCTTGTACAACCAAGCCTCTGACTGGTATTAAATAATCCCTAATTTTCGAGAACTTTCTTATCTCTTCTTCAAATAAATTTGGAAATTATAATCTATAAATGTAATGTTTACATTGTGGGACTTTCATTTATAGTGGCAGCATAAATTGAAAAATTTCTCATTAATATTGGAAGCTTTGTTGTCTTCCTTTTTCTTTCAATTTTTCACTAAAGCTTAAAATTTCATTTTAAACAAAACAAAGATGTCATGAAAGGGAATGTAGTAGAATATTGTTTAGAATAAACAGAAAGGCGAAGTAGGTATTTTGAATAAATATTTAATTAAAATCTTGTACACCATCTTCTTCAAACTCTCCGTTAAAGATTTTGTTGCTTTCTTAATACTAAAATTTTCATTTTATTCATACTTCATATACGAGGATATAAAATTATTTAAATCCTTTCTGAGAAGAATCACTATTATTTTTCATATTTTCATATTTCATATTTTTCATATTTCATTTTTATTAATTTCAATAATCACCATTTTTTTCATATTTTCATATATATAGCAATTTCCAAAACAAGGAGTTAAACATTCAGGAATATGAAAGGTGTATTCAAAAAATTCTACTCCTATTAAAATTTTCCTCTACTTCAAGCATTCGTTTAAAATATCCGAAATTATTGTGCCATATCACACGATAAATTATTTAAGTAGCATATCAGAATTTGTTGTTGCAAAGGATTCAAAAATTTTTGAGAAGGCGAATAAAGCCAAGTAAAAATAGTGCTTTCCTCTTGAATTATTTTATCCATAAATACAAGCATTTAAAATTTTTCCTGCAAACTAATATTTCCACAAACTATCTTCAAATGTTAAGTCATATCACTGACTCTTCGACCCACCCGAAGGCACACGGATAAAGAAAACTGAATGACCTAATCTCCGTAACAGCAACACTGGCGGGAACTGTGGTTGAGTCCCAAGGGCCATCACCGGCCACGGTACAACCCCTTCCGAAGGAAGTGCGTCCCGTCATTGATGGAAGGATCCAGATCCCGCACATTCTTGTGTACCTTCCGGGTGGCGAGATCCAACCACGATTCCAGAAGCATTTCATGCTCTTTTCGACCCCCCCCCCCGGTGAGTTAACTTCAAATGTTAAAAAAAAATTAACATAATTTCGTGTTAACAATGGACCTAAAATATTCAGGAAACATAATATTCCAAAAACTATTTTTATTTGTTTATAATCAAGTGATCTCTAAACCATTAAAAATCTATAACATTCAATTTTCTTAGAAATCCTAATCCATGTTTTTCCTTGAAAGAGAAATTGAAAACGAATTAAGCATTTCTTAATTCTCAGACTTTAATTTCATTGAGAGTATTAATTAAATTTATTTATTTTTAACTCCATAGATATTATCATTATTTATCGGGTTATATGAATCACCTGTAAATAAATTTTGATATATGCAAATTTCACAGTAAAATTTATTTTGCGCTAAAGCAGAACAATTTAATTATTACCCTAGAATTGTTCAGCTAACTATTGAAAAGGGTTTTAGGAGAAAAGTGTAAAAAATGGATCAAGAAGTCAGAATTAAAACATAGTGATGAGCTGAAAAGAAATCAGGTGACATACTGAAAATATAAATCAGTTTTACATCAATCAGTCAAAAAAAGCGTTTGCATATTTTTACATTATTGCAAGCTCTTGCATTACATGAACGTTCTATTAATTACAAGGCAAATCAGACTCAAAATAAAAAAAAGAGATAACGTTTATTTGAATTAATTTGACTAAGGAATATACACTAAAAAAATTCTAAAATAAGAAAAAAAAATGTTATATCTTAGAACATAGATCACCAGAAAAAATTGTGTTCATTAAAGTCTGCAATTTGATCCATTCACAGAGAGTCCGTAACATGAAACAGAAGATGATATCATATATCATGATAATGACATAGTCTAAACACACATTATTATAAGTTGTATGTTAAAATATCATGTCTTCATCGTAAATTGTATGTTATATAGTACTGTCCTTTTTTTCTTATCGTTTTAAAAGATGGATCCATATTTTAACTGAAATGACGATTTGATATTGTGATAAGATCAGGATTTGAATCTAAAATTTCAAAATTAATTACTGAATTTTTTGTATGTTGTTGATTTAGCAACAATCTGAATCTTCAAACCAATATCATCAGTAAATATTATCATGAATATTTAACCTTTCGCTGGGCTCGCGAATTTTCCTTTCACGACAGGGCGCGCGTTGTAAATTGTACAACAGGTGAAAAACATTTAATTTTAGCTGCTTTATTTTAATTTTACAAACAATTTTGCAAACAAGTAACATATAATTTATCTCTGATAACAATTTAAGAAAATATTGTACCATACATTTACAGCCTGAGTAAAAACTTTAAGGCCAGTAAACATTTTTGAGAAAATGGAAACATATAAACTGAGGAATTAAAATACCATTTGATTGATAATTAGTGAGCTTAAATAAAAGTAAAAAAAGTAGAAAAATTAATTTGCAAATATTTTATTATTAGAAAATATTACAGAACACACAGATGAATATTTGAGCCTGAGTAAAAACTTTAAGGCCAACATAGAAAATAACATATAAGAAAAAAATTAAAAATTCTTAGAAGGTTGTGTAGGAGCCATTTCTTCGAATTACTTCAAATATTCTTGTTTTCATGGATGAAACGAGTTTTTGACAAAGGATGGGGTCGGTTTTATACCATTCATCTTCGATAGTAGATTTCAGCTCTGTTGTTGATGTAAAATGTCTTCCATTTCCATAAACTCTTCTTGCTAAGTTCCCCCAAAGGTTCTCGATTGGGTTGCGGTCGGGTGATCTAGCTGCCCATTTCACAGTTTAAACATTGTTG
The DNA here is from genome assembly GCF_947563725.1 of Argiope bruennichi. Classification (NCBI taxonomy): domain Eukaryota; kingdom Metazoa; phylum Arthropoda; class Arachnida; order Araneae; family Araneidae; genus Argiope; species Argiope bruennichi. Next base: position 117,324,828 of record NC_079156.1, read on the forward strand.
ACTTGGAACCAATTTTTTTGTGCTGTTACTCGAATGGATCGATGCATTGTCTTGCTGATATTTCCAATTTTCTCCAGCAAGATATTCAGCATTTGGCAAAAGATGATTTGTTAGGACATTTTGGTATCCTTGTGAATTCATTCTACCTGAAACAAATGCAATTGAACCCACACCATTGTAAGCAAAACAGCCCCAAGTCATGACAGACCCTCCACCTAATTGGCGCTTGGAGAATATTTCTTTTTCATTTCTTATATCATGCAAGTAGAAATTCCAGCCATCTGGACCATCCAAATTCCACTTTTTTTCGTCAGAAAAAATAATTTCTATCCATTGGTTGTCCCAGGTCATGACTTTCTGGCCAAAGTTCAAACGCTCTATTTTGTGTCTCTGCAGTAACTGAGGCTTTGTCAATTTTGCTGTATAAGTGAACCTTCCAAACCTTCTAATTATGTTATAAATCGTTTTTTGACAAACTTTTAAACCTGTCGTCGGAAGCAGTTTCCTGGTTGAGTACTTTCCAGTAGATGCAAGTTGGCAAACCCTTCTTTCATCACGCGAGGACAAAGCTTCAGGTCTTCCCCCAGTATTCTTTTTACCATAATTGCCTTTCAATTTAAAAAAATTGTTGACTGCAGTCTTTGACCTTCCTATCTTTATCGCAATAGCACGGCTACTCATTCCTGTTGAAGACAAAGCTTCGATCTGTCCTCTTTCACGATCAGTTAACTTCTTACTCTTCGCCATCTTCACAAAGATCACCAATACTTCGAAGCAACTTATGAGAAATATGAAAATTGCAGTGTTGTCACAAGCTAGTACTTGTAATGGTAATTACACGATTATATTATATTTATTTTTAAAAAATGACTGGTGGCCTTAAAGTTTTTACTCAGGCAGAAATACTAACTTTTTAAATAACCACATGTTTCTCATAATTATGTATTTACAAATTATGTTTATGACATTTATTTTTTATCAATGAACTTTAATAATTAATATTATTTGAATCCCTTTTATTTCATTTTACATTTTCTCAAAAATTTTTACTGGCCTTAAAGTTTTTACTCAGGCTGTACATTTATTTTGTTATAGTATATTAAAACAGAAGTTAAAACGTATGAAATAGTAAATACTGCTACAATTACAAAAAATATCAATGAATAACTAAAGAATTATAATGTACTTTTGGACTAGCATAATTAGTTGGACATTTCACCTGCATTATTTGCTTCACATGGCAGGCATAGGATTTGCTTTTTTGAATGCTGTTTACATATGAACCTTACGCATTTGTTACACCTCATTGTAGAGGAGGAATTTTTCATTCATTCACACATGTAGCACGAGACTCTCTTTTGTGGAGGAATAATTTGATTTGAAGTTTCTTCTTCCAAATTTTCATTTGAACGATAAATATCAAGGAAAGTCGTCACATCACGAGGTAAAGAGGATATTTGAGCTCTAGGTATGAGATGTTCTTTCATCAGGGATTTTGAGAATGCTCTCAAGAAAATAATTCTTCCGCTGGGCTCATCATCAACATTGTTCAGTAGAAATAATATGTGTGAATTTATACCAGCAATGTTCATCATAATATAAAATAATACAAGAGGCCACCGTCTTGTTATTCGAGACACAGAATAAGCCGCACACATTTTATCGCAGGTGTCAACCCCTCCTTTTGTCATATTGTAATCAAGAATTACTTCAGGTTTTCCACTGTCTCCATCAATTTCAGAGTCACCGCTGGGATTTTCCTGTTCTAAATTTTCGTCACTCAAATCTGCGTCATATTCAGGAAATTGCAGATCATCTTCAATATCTTCACTATCAGAATCTTCATTGAAAATTTTCATTAGGTAATCCACCATTTCTTTGTGATCTTTAAAATATTGTTTTCGTTTAGACATTATTTTACCTCAAATCCCATTCAAAATACTAACAATTTCACTTAGAAAGATTCTGTCGAAAAAGAATTTCACAAGCAGGCGCGCGTTGCATAAAATACAACACCGCAGATGTTTACAGCTAAAAATGACAGGTGCAGCTGATAGCGCAATCAGAAATGCAAGTAACTTTCAGGAAACGTGAAGGAAGATTCAATAAACGAATACGCATGGTGATTAACGCCCTCTATTGCCAGAATTATGTTTTAAAGAAAAAAAAAAACCAACTGTTGTACTTTTTACAACGGCGCGCCCGGCGGAAGGTTAAGCAAGATATGAAATATCATGTTGGAATTTGATAATAATGTACTATTAAATTTATAGAGAAATTTTCAGGCTTCAAAAGCCTGAACTATATTACTTTGATATACAAGATTTATTTGAATAATGAAATATGACATGAAGCAATAAATGTTTAGTAGATAGAGATTCGACCTGTGATGCTGCGAGGAAAAGATATATCATGATAATGACTAAATGATTCAAAACAAAATCTGTAAAATGAAAGAAATAATATCTAAATTAATTTTAATAAATACCTCTTTTTCCTGTACCGCAACAGAAAATAATCTTGAATAGTGATAAAATTAATATGCAAAATATAAATACAAAGAAATGTAGAAAAGGAAAAAAAAAGTATCAAAGAAATGCATCTTTCTAAAAAAAATGCGGACGTTTGAAAGAAAGTTAAAGATTAACGAAATTAGAATGTTACATCGTATAAAATGCATTTAATATTCTTTTAGTTAAAATAATTTTTTCCCTAATCTTGGAATTAAATTCTAAGTGTAGCAAATTTAAGAAAATTTTATAATCGAACAAAATTTAATGAAGAATCTTCTATAAAAAATGAAAGGCATGCGATTTAAATAAGATAATTTTAAATTAAAACAGAAATTTATTTTTATATATCCTTATAAGAAATATGATCCCTGAGATTTCAGTAATTAAATTTTTAGTTTTAATTTCTATTGGGTATCTTCGTATGCTAATGACAAAGAATCAAATAAAACATAAAATGTGAAGATGCCTGTGTATATTAAAAAGTAATAAGAAATCTTTCGGAAATATTAAAACACTGTTTGCCTTTTTTAAATGTTGCACTTTACTTACCTTTAAAATGAAAGAGGTTAATTTATTTTTGGAGTTCCGGAAAATTAAATTTAAATCCTGTTTTCCCTCTGAAAACCATAATTAGGCAATAATGATTGTTTTACAACCATAATGGGAATTTTAAAGAAAAATTAAATATTTGGCAGTAATTAGATAATTCAAAGGGAAAGGTTATTGAAAACAGAGAAAAATTTTCTTTGTCATTGTTTTTTCTGTAATACAAGATTTTAACAAAGACTAATGAATGTTTTTCTTTTAGAAAATCGGAATTAAAGAATAGAAAGAACATTGAAATTAACTTTCTCTAGTAATTTAGCAAAGAAATTAGTTTCCTTTGTTTCTGAATCATTTATTTTATGAAAATATTTAAAAGTATGTCTGAAATTATTAATATGGAGAGTAATTATATTATGATAAAAGCAAAATGTTTCGTATTTCTTTATAGATTTTTATTTTTGTATTGATGCATAGTTTGTAAGACAAATATGTATTTGTGAAGAAAGTATTTACCTCTAAAGAAGCCTAAAGCGCCCTTCAATGAAATTACGGTGGGTGTCCATTAGTGCCCAATTATTAAATGTGATTGATTGAACTCCCAAGTTGTGTGAATTGTTTGTTGGAGGCGCTATGTCAGATGGGTATGTGGAACTGAGAGGTTTTCGAAGAAATCTTAAAGAATGTCCAAGCATGCATTAGTTTAATAGCTGTAAGATACACAGATATTATTTATGTCCATTAACCCCTTCATAAAACGATTGCTATTGTGGTATTGTGGTAATAGGAATATTTTTATCTTCTAATGAGAAAGCATTCCGCATTCTAAAACACCTGAACTTAGCTTTCATTGGAATAAGGTGGTTAATAAAACCAAATTAGAAATAAATATTAAGTTTAAATGCAGAAAAACTATCGATCAAAAAGATATCGTTATGAAATTCGATTAAAAATAAATATTTCTTGAACCAAACTAATGAAATATATATTGCATTTAGAGAGTGCTAATGCTGTTACAACTAAAACGCAAATGAACTTAACAAAATTACAAATAAATATTAATTTTAAATGCTGAAAAACTATCAATCAAAAAGCAATCATTAAGAAATTCGATTAAAAATAAATATTTCCTGAACCGAACTAATGAAATATACATTGCCTTTAGAGAGTTTTAATGCTGTTACAACTAAAAACAAATGCACTTAACCAAATTAGAAATAAATATTAATTTTAAATGAAAAAAAAACAAAAATTAATAAATCATGAATTCGGCTGGAAGTCTTCGGGCTTTCTATCTTTCTTTCTTTCTTTCTTTTTTTGTATTTAAACTTAATATGGTTAATAAACGTATTACATGAATTAAAATAAAAGGAGCTTTCGGCTTTTAAAATCTTATAAAAGATAAGTTGATTTCCTGTTGCTATATAAAAATTTGTTAACATTCCAAATATGTTTTACGCTCCAATACAGATATAAAAAGATATTTTCTTTATTGAATTTAGATTTTTCCGGATAGGTGTGGAAAACAGAAATTAGAATTGTAGAATTTTTTTTATGAATTTAATATTTTCTTTTGAGAAAAATACATTTAAAATGTTTTATATAACTTTCACGTTTTAAAAATATTTTGTTGAAAGCACTCACTTTCAATTTAATTCTTCGAGCACAAATACCACAAAATTACTTGGTAATTGTGAAGGTGGAGTAATTTCGAAGTATGATCAACATTCGCACAGATTCCAAAGTGTCAATTATCAAGATCGACTTTGTAATTGCGAAAGAGTAATTTCGAATTATGATCAAAGTTCCTGCTGATTGCAGATTCAGTGAACTGAAAAGCACACGTTTTCGCTTAGACACTCCTTTGCTTTAGTTCAATTGTGGTATAAAAAGTAAAACTAGAACCTTAAAGAATCGCCATACTTTATTTCCTAAATTAATTTTATATACTTTATGTTACAATTATTGCAATTTTTGGATCTTTAAGAATCGTTACTAGAAATCTTTAATCCTATTTTATTGAAATCGAAATCTACATTTTTGCATACTAGAATTAAATTATTTTGTGTTAATAAGTTATTCAAATTTAGTTTTTTCTAGTAATTTTAATTTGCACATTTTTATTTATTTCTTATGTAAAATTATCAGCCGATATTTTTTCAAAACTATTTCCATGCGATTTGTATACATATAATCTTTCAAATATTCGTTGTTAATAAAATATCTGGAGCAATTTGACATCAAATATTGAAGAAAGTAAGAAAATATGAAACAAATAACAAGATAGTGTGAAGACTATGTTTACATTAGACTAAATTACGAAGACTTTATTGACATTACTTTATTTTTCTCAAATTTCACCCGGTAAAACTACTTTTTTTCCTATCTTCAGGATTTAGAGGTTTCAACCAGAAATGGTGGATACTTACATGTAAATGAGATTGACTAATAAACGTATTATTTGAAAAATAAATATAGCTTTATGTGCATACCAAATATATATTATGTACTCGCAGATAGTGTAAGCGACTCTTTTAGTTCAGACTATCATTTTCATTTGAAAAAAAAAATTATCACATTTGAAGAATTAGTAACCATTTACTCCCTCAATAAAAGAAAAGTTATGGAATTATGTTGAAGTTAAAAACTTCTCTTGAGGAATTCATGAAAAAAGTGATTAACCCATAATCTTAATTATCTTCGATTCCTTTCGAAAACTTTTTACTCTAAATACTGTAAAAAATATTCAGAGTGTGACAAAAGTATGATTTCAATCGTGAGATGTTGTGATATAAGATAATCAGTATATTGTCCTTTTCAGTATCCTGGGACAAATACTTTTCGATGATTATATCTCAATAAGGGGTGAGACGCGAAAGTAAGTGCACTTTTATGTAATTAACTTTATTGCTGTATGTAAATACTTCCTCCTTTCATCGTTCCTCTCACCCCTATTTTGCCACCTCATATTCTAAGTACTAATTTCATTAAATTGATATAATCCATTTCTTTTAGATTCCCTTATTTCATTCCAGTTTGTTTACAGATATTTAATTTTTTCTTCAAAACATTTGTACGATCAATTGTGTTATAGTTATGCCTTTCAGTGATCCATTTACATTCGGGAATATAATATTTTTCTTCCTTTCTGGGTTCCAAAAGAAGCAAATAATTTAATTTATAAATTTGCTAAAGATCTACTGATCTATTATGATCTATTATCTACTGATCTACTACTATGTTCAATCTTTCTGGATAAAATTTCCTTTCTCTCAAATAACGTGTTTTTTCTTGAAACTAATAATTTTGCCATCATTACCTTTTTTTTTTTTTTAAGTCCTACTAAAAATACATGCACGCCATTTGTACGGTGATATTTATAGTAAGGAACGGCAAGGATCTCTCCCCATATTTGGGGAATATCCACGGTGATGATATGTTATAAAGATAAAAGATTAATAAATTAATTTTAAATTTCAAAACAAAATATTTTCTGAGAAGCAAAAAAATTAACCTAATCCAAGTTTTATTTACTTTTAAAACCGTACATACAGCTCGGAATAAGCTACTGCTAAAATGATCATTTTTGAGGCGTCCCCGAAATATTGATAGTTTTGAGTAAAAAAAAAAATTCAACGCAAATTACATTACACTAAACACCAACGTAATTTACATATGTTTTTATAATATCATTCATCAAAAATTCATCATTATGCTGTCATTTGACTCTATGCCAGATTCAACTGAATACTTTGATTATTGTTTTACAGAGTTTAGATAAGATAATTCCTGAAGTTCCCAAAATAATTTTCATTATTAATTAAATTAATGCTTAATATTTTCCATTTCTATGAACCTTTCTAATTACTTCTTCTATTGACTAATTATGTCTTAAATTAACAAGCAGAGGTAATTAGATCCTTTTCCAGGAACTTTTCGGCAGGTTTTAAACTTTACCGGAAGCACAGAGTTTCGTTTTGCTGTGTTATTCTCCGCAATAAATCCGGTGCAAACGAATTTAATAATCAAATTCTATCCGGTATCGACTTTGCACGCTTTACTTAAGCTCGAAATAATTGGTGTAATTCCTATGTGAGTATAAATCTAGAAACTGGAAATGAATATTTGGGTAAATGCTTCAAATAATAAGCTTTTAAATTTTGCAGAAGTTAGGTGTATGTGCTTTAATAATTAAGGTGAATCTATAATAACTTTAATCTCTATTGTATTATTAATCGATATTTTATCAACATTCAACTTTTATTACAAAATATATGACATCTGTTTTATACTTTCAAAGTACTTATTTTAATTTGATTTTACCTAAATTTGTAAAGATTTTTCAAGTAAAAGGATTATGTTTACATGCTATAGTTGCATATTTCTTCAGGTATATGCACATTCTTTTAAAGAGAACTAGATCAAATTATTTATTCTTTCTTATATAACACACTAGACTCAGATTAAATGAATCTGCATAATAATATATAGCACTAATTATTATTATTATTATAATATATAATTATAATTTATTATTATTATTATTAACATATTATTATAGCATTGCTATAATAATATATAGCACTAATGGTTTTTGTTGTTTCATTTATGAGATTGATTGAATGCTACTGGATGAATATCTATAACTAAATGCCACCTTCTCTTTTAGCAATTTATGGAAGATTCAGTAAGGCATATTTTAAGAAGACATAGAAACACCCAGTTCAATACCAAAATCGATAACTTATTGATTCAAGTAGTCGTCTGAGACATAGATCGATCATAATATTTGAAACAAGCAAGTGTTATTAAAGACAGAGAGCCGCAATTACTTTTAATCAAATATTCACAAGAGCATTGATGAACTTAACTCCGCAGTTCTCCTTTCTCCTAATAGAATATTGCCGTCGGGAAGTGAGGCCTCATCTCTAATTTTGGGACATACACCTCCATGGATGTTTATTATTACCGGACAGTGATGGCTACTTGTACCAAAAACACATTTGCACATTCACATGTCATTTAGCTGTGACAGTTTCATTCAATGTGCTTGATTGTTTAGGAGGAGAGGCTGCTGGTCTACCATTGACTTACAGAGATAATACATGCCCTGAATGAAGAATATGAATTTCACTAAGTATAGCAATCATTTTATAATCTGACCTTATTAATATCCAGTGTTATTCAAAAACAGTAACATTGTTTTTTACAGCTACCTAATTTGAATTTTTATGATTAATTTTTTCAACAGAAATTTAATTTAATTCTCAAACACGAATCAATAAGGCACGTCTAGATTATTTGAAGATTCCACGTTCAGACACCATGAAGCTTGATTCTTATCACCCTGTTGGTTAAGGAGAACCATGCCTGATAATAGTGAATTAGAGAGAAACATTTATGGTTCCTATATACTAGTTGTAATGATATTTGAAAAAAATGGAAGGATCTATCTTTGCTCTAGCAATGATTGTGCCTCTAAGTTCTTGTTGATTAGTAAGAGTAAGATTACTTTTCTCTAAAGAAAATTATTAATGTGGGCCAACAATTTGAACTGAATATCTTCCAGTAAATCAACTCGATTTCTTCTTTTTAATATTAAACTTCAACAAAAGTTGCTATCTAATTAATCCAAGCTCGACCTGATCAACAGAAGATTTCATACATTTTATAATTGTGTCCTTTTTATTGAATTTGTCATGAAGTATTAGACAAGATTTATTTGTGCTCTTTTAACTAAAAATACGACATGTTATTTTTGTGTGTGTGTGCAAAAGTTCTTCACATTGATTAAGCAGTATCATTTCATGAGCATTGAATATATTTACAATTAAATAAATTGGACTAGTTTCTTTTTTTGGTTTTAAATTTTTATGTCATCAGATTGTTTGTACGGATATATTTTTCAAAGACGTTTAAAAGATTAAACGCAATTGTCTCTAATATGAGATATGTGAGAGAAAGATAAGCCACTCACATCACGAAACAAAGTTACAAAAATCTGTTAACTAACACGAAAATATTTCAAAGAATTCACAATTAACTGCTGAGGTGGATATTCGAATAAACACATGGAAAGAGAATATCATCATTGGGTACATATAAAATTTTTTGTTTATGCCGTTGTCAAACTGATGAAGTTTGAATATTCCTGTTATAGATTATGTATATTATACAAGGCTATTCAAAATTATTGAATAAGTTCTTTATAATTTTCTTCTTAACAATGAGAGGGGAAACCATTTGATGACAACAAAGAGAGAGAATTAAAATTTGGTTTGGTTACATAAAAATTTCTGTGCATAATTACATCTCCCCTTGTAGCAAATGTATCCATTGTAGCATCCGCTACTTTGAGGCAACCGTTAATGCATATTCTACTGCAGCATATGAATATTTAAAGATAATTGCCTACATGCGAGACAATTTTTTTTTTAAAAAGGCTATTTTTTAAGTTTAATTTAAGTTATCTTGTTAAATAGCGTATAAAAATAATAAACATCTATAAAAAAATTTTCTGTGGCTGTTCTATTTTTTTAAATTGACAAATTTGATGTAAATTTTAGCAAAATTTAACTAAAATGTTTAACACTCTACACAAAATTCTAATTCAGCAATTAAAATTTTCTTTACACATAGCATACATAACATAGTTATCTTCAAAATGAACTAAAATCTAATAGCTTAATTAAAATGCAAAAATATTATGAATGTTTTTTTTGTTGCAATGTAGACTTTATTTTTAAATTGTCAGCTATTTTCCAGCAAAAACGGCTATACATAAAAAAGTACTTACTGTACATCAAAATTTTTAGATCATTTCATAGACAATAGTATAAAGAACATTTCCTGAAAATTTCATTAAAATATTAATTAATACTGGAGATATCATATTAATGGTTTACAACTTCTATCGAAAAAATTATTTTGAGAAAAATGAGTTTAAAGTTTACAGTTAATGAAAAAAAGCATTTCCTCTTCATAAAACAGTCTAAAATTCTCCCCATTTTTAATTGAAACTTTTTTTTTCTTCATGCATTGCACATTTTTTCTTTCTCTGAGCTCTCATCTTTTTCTCTTCTGTGAACTTTTGCAGCTGGTAATGAATGCCTTTTCGAACTACAAATACATTCATAATCAAAAACGTTAGTCTTTTATGAGTATAACTACTAACTTCTATTTGCAATTTATTAACACACTTTTTATGCCATCCCCACCTTTATTAAAGTGAAGGACAGCAATATAGGACCCCAATGACAGTATGGAGTTCAAAGAAATGTTGTTTTGGGACTATATTCCAAAGCATTAAAACTCTCATTAGCATTTTGTGTCATTCCATGCAAGCATTTCTTTAACAATTTTTGATCACAAAGGTTCATATATACAGGTTTTATGATGTTTATAATGTTTTACAGTAGGTTTATAATGTTCTACGGTTATTGGCTCCAACTGGACATTGTCTATGCATAGAATGTTTGAACTTGAGCAACAGTGATAAAATGCTGCAATAACTCCAGATTGAATGTTTTTTAGACTATCAAGATTACTACGAATGGCAATTCCATAGTAATTATGTAATATATTGATAAAACTATCAGTTAATTTGCCCTTTCCTTTCAGGCCCTTTGTTGATTTTTTTCAATTTCCGTAATTGACTGCCAACTCTTTGTTGTTGTTTTTTTTTCACATGATCAATACATTCTAATTTGATGACCGTATTTGCACCATATATATTTTTCACAGCATCATGCACTAGCAACATCATAAAATCATTATTTGCGTTAAACTAAGAAAAAAGGTAAAAAAAAAAAAAATATGTTGTAAACTGGCATTTTACAACAACTTCCGGTTAATTTTCAAGTACACTGCACATTTTTAATTTAATATATCTCGGCTTCTAGATGACATAAAAAGAAAGAAAAACGGTTTTGAAAAAAAAAATGTTTGAATTAAAATATTTTTGCAGAAAAACTTTTTTGATCAAAATGGTCGAAAAATGCCATTTTCAATGTAAGCAGTCACCAGCTATTGGCAATGATATGACATAGATTATTAATCTGTATATGATTCTCTAAACCATATGGATATATAATAATTGTTGTATTCGGCTTTCCTTAGCTCACTATCAATGTAAATGCATCTGACACCTACAGTGTGAGGCAACTATTGATAATCGTTCGAAAAACGCATCGTTGTTCTGCATATATTATTCCTATATAGGTCTTTATTTAGGATGCATTGTAAACTATGATTTCGTTGCCGTTTGATGGTATTATCTGCTTTGCTTGGAAAAGTGATAGAACTAAAGATAGATAGCGAAAATAATTTGCATGGGTTTACAATGGATTACCACATCAATGTTGGCCAAGTAGGCGAGATATCACTTAGTCACAAATCTTAACATACTTTTCTATTATATGCAAATTTTTTCATCATATCTTTGTTTATATGGATATTGTAGCTATTTCCAAATATTATTCATAATTGCTACAATGGATGCTCTAGGAAAAGGTTCAACATTGTCCACATACACGCCCATACATATATTTTTTTTACAAATTTTTAATAATGCGTACCTGGCAGTTTCTTTGATAGTATGGAAAACAATTTGACAGAAAGCAGTAATGAAGCTATATGTTATCCACTAGCTGAATGTCGTATAATCACCCCTGACCTTGACGATCATTTCGCAACCTGACAAACATTTTGGCAACTAAAATGTAGGTTCCAGAAACTATTGGAATTTTGGAGATACCTCTATTACAAGTGAAAATACGATATCATTATTGAAGTTCCTTTGTCTTCTCAAGAAAACTATAAAAAGCCGGGAGAGAGACCTTAATTCATTTAAGACAAATTGAAGAGAGTAATCTTTCTGGGCACTTTTGCTGTCTCGACATTTTATTAGATTTTGATGCTTTTGTTTTGTTGATTCTTGCAAGTGCTATTTGGATTAACCTTCATCTGTATTTTGTGTTTTTGTGTAAAATAATGTGTCGTTGTCAATCAGTGAGTATTTTGAACTTTTCTTCCATTATTCCATCATTTAAATCTCTCCGCAAATCAAAACCAGTTGTTTTAACTAGGGATTGAATTTTGGTAATTCATATCATTTACGATGATTTACATCATCCAGTATCTAAAACTCTATACCAAATAGTTTATGACATATTAATGGATGCTAACAAGGAATTTTTTAGTTAGAGAACTATTAAAACTTTATTCTATAAAACTGCTTAGACTAAAAATAACCTATGGATTATCAAAAAATAGAAGAAATAAAATTTATTTTAATCTAAATAAAATAATAAAAGCTTCAAAAGTTATTAAAAGCTTTTATTTATTAATTTAAATTATGAAAATTCGGATAAATGGCTGGATGCCTTATTCGTGTTTATTTCATGAATAAATTATTTACTATAACATGATAAATAAATGATGAATAAAAAATAGTGATGAATATATTATTTCTTAATATCAATTACACGTATTACAACAATTGCAATATCAGTCTGAAGGGGAAAACAAGAAAATTTCCCTTACACGAGCAACGCATTGGAGCATGAAATCAGACATCTCTTACCTGAAATAGCGCAACATTGAACTAATTTTTTTTCATTTTAAATTTCCTAATCGTTTTCCGTCAAATTGCATTGGTCTGTATTATCTACACAGATGAGAAAATTATCTTTAATCTTTGAAACAACATTTTAATATTAATAATTTTTCTGAATTGTATTGAATAAAACTGATGTACAACACGAGGGAAAAGATTAAAAAAATTAAGAATATTTATAAGATAAACAACTGAGATATTTGATATACAGTGTGTCATTGATAACAACATGATTTGTTAGAGCTGAACAATACTACATTATCAGTTCACAATATGTTTATAAAAGCATTGCATTTTTTTTAAAGTCTATTTCTGAATTTAAAACAATGTTTTTTTTAATTTTTATTTTATACGTCTGGGAAAACTTTTAATTCAGCATAACCACTACACCGATGCTTTAATTCTGAAAAAAATTAACACATTTAAATCTAGAAAAATAAATGAAAAGTTAAAGTTGTTAATTAAATTAAACATTACACGTTCACCAGAAATCTCAGGAGTTCGAAAGTTCGAAATTAGATCGAAATGAATAAATCTTTTTCACTAACAGATTGTTTAAACGCTTCTAAAATGTTTCCTACTTTTGTATTTCGGCTTCTACATATCTCCTAAAAGAATCAAATTCCCTTGTTAATAAAAACTACATTTGGCATAAATTAATGTAAAAGCCTTTTTTGTTATTGAAATAAAGAGGAAAAAAAAATACATGTCATGTAAAACATTTTGCTTAGATGCATGAAGTATTATAAAAAGTTGTTCGAGAAATATGCTTAGAGAATTGGAACATAAAATTAAATACATTTATATACATTTTATAAGCCACATTTTTATGTATGCCAAGCATAGACGACTTTAAATATTTCAAATATAGTGTTCAAAATATAGCAATTCTATTTTCAAAGAACGGAGGCAAAAAATATTAGGAATCCCTTAAGGAATTATAGCTTAATTTTATAATACATTTCACTTTATTTGAAAAGCGGAGCAATAGAAAGACTGATCAAATGCCTTTAAAAGTTATTGTTCACTCTCATGTTTTCTAGATATAACCTTATTACCCTTATAGTGGTGATTAGAGTGGTATCGGTGGTCTGATGCTTATCATTTAAATATGAATAAATCATGTTTGATGTTAGAGACTTAAAACAATTTTCATAAAGAATGCGAAATATGGTTTAGTTCTCTGATTAGATTTCTTAAGCTGATGATAAAGAATATGTAAAATAAAATAAGTTTCTAATTCCGCCTGAAGTTCGGGACATAAATGAAATTCTGGCATTTTAAATCACCAGAAAATTTTCAGTATTATTCCATTCACCAATAACATGTTATTAGATTCTAAGATTTGAAAGGAAAATGCAATAAATTTTGCTATCTCCATTGTTGTCGAACTCTCACCTAATAGAGCAATTTCCATCTTGGAACAAGCCGGGATTGGATCAAGACCAAATGGATTCATCCATTTTGCAATCATATGTGATAGAGGAATTTATGAAGTATAAACGACAGTCTGTAAAAATGCTGAGATATATATTATTTCAGAATTTAATAAAAGTCTTCCTTGCCCTACAAAACGCAATATATTTCATTCATTCGAAATGTATTTTTTTTCCTGATGTAAATCCATTGAAATTCAATATTGCTATTATTTTGGGTGTATTAACCACTACTGTATTTAAATTTTTGTGATTTTTTTTTATTATTGTGTGATATTTGAATGAACAATGTTAAATTGTAATATTTTGAAGTAAAATATTGAATATGGTAAATATTTTGAAATTCTTTGAATATTTAAGTTTTTTAAAATATTAATCATCGATCGTTTTAACGACGATTTACGGCCTGTGAATGAGGCTGTTTTGTAATTCACTGGAGAAAAGTATGTTACTAGAAGACGAATTTTATTGGAATTAAAATAATTAAATCATGCCAATTTGAATTTCTTTTCTTTCAATGCTGTTTTTAAAATTATTCAATTAAATACGAATTCCCAAAGTAAACACCATTCTCTAATGCCATTGACAAGGTAAATCTTCTCTAATGGCATTGACAATGCAAGTCTTTTCTAGTGGCATTGAACAAGATTTTGCTCATTGAATAGTGACTTGTGCTAAGATCCTTGTAAAATGATATTTTTAGCTTTATATAGAAAAGAACATACTTTAACATTTGTCTGTCCCACACTTCTAGAAAACTACATAGTACTCAACAAATATGCCTTCATTGTGTTTGCTGCTAAGCAATACTGTTGTATTTGGTATTGCAAAAGTTCAAGAATTTATTTATATATGTGGTGAAAAGTTTATAAGCCAGACAACAGCTTCACTTGACGCAACAACACAAAGCCGTCAGACTCACTTGGCGCAACAACATCAGCAACCACTCACCCACACACGCTCGCCATAACGCTTGGCGCTTTTCAAATGCTCAAATGGGTACAGGCGCATTAGAATCAACAGCTAATACATCACCACTCAATAGACAGTCATATCGTTCGTCTCACCTCCGACTCACTGGAGGGAGAGTACTGTGGTGAAAAGCTTATAAGCCAGATAACAGCTACGAGCCATGAGTGTTACTTTTGTCTTGTGGTCTTGTTACTGGGCTGCGTCTCAGGTTCTATCCTCGCTCATCGCAAATCCTCTCTCTCTATATATACATTTAAATATTTTTTTGTTAAAAAATATTTTTATGCTATGTTGTATACAAGAATAATGCAATCGAAAAGAAATTTTACCTCGATATTATAAAGAAATGTTTGCATTCCTGAAAAAATGCTTTTTTTTCGATTTTAATCTCATAAAATAGGGGACATACATTGATTACTGAGCCTTATAATTTGTAAATCGTTCAAAAGTAGTAAAATAATAATTTTTTTAAATGTAGTAGACTGGAGCCCCTATGGTGAAAATACATTACCTTTTTTTCTTTGCTATTTACTTAAGAAACTTTTTTTTTAAAAGTTTCAACACGCATATATAAAATGCGTTCAGTGTCAGTCTATGATATTTTATAATACCGTAAATGCAAACATTAGCCTTGTTATATACCGATTGTATCAATTTTTATTTTTTAAGTACAACTATATATTTTAAAAAGTTATTTGTGATGAAAAATATCATTATTTATATTTTTAAATTACGTGAATTTCAATACATTATTTATTTTTATTTCGAGTGTATTAAAATGAAAACTAGTTCTTCGTATTTTTTAAACATTTATATATCATCTTATTTTCAAGCATTAACAAGTATTATTATTTTTTTTTCTAAATATTCTGATTTGGAGCTAGGAGATTGAAGATTATCACATTACAACATATTTTGGATTTACTATTAAAATCAATTGCTTTTTAAAAAAATACAATTTCCCATTTTGTAATGTAATAAATTATTTCTTTTATATGTTCTAAACTTTACAAAATATATATCAGTCACTTCCTATAATGTTCCTTCATTTACTATTCACATTTTGCCTATATTCTTTGTTCACAAGTTTACAGTTACTTTAAGGGATATCCATAATTCTCACTCCTTTATCTATTATCTTGAAATGACATCTTCAACTCTTAGGTTAAGAAATAAGGGCTATGATAATATATTATGAAATAAAATCTTTAATTCATTAGAAAAGTTCTAAATTTTCATTGAACTATTATAACAGCGACAAGAATTTACTAAATGTTTGATTTTAAGTGCAAAGAATTTCATTACTTTAAATGGTCCTCTTCAGACCTATTTTCTTGAAATGCCTTTTAGACGCATTCTTTTTGATTTTCTTTCTTAAGTGATAAAAATATTTTTCTGTCTCCGAGAAGGCGTCATTTGACTTTTTTCTAAGATATTTTTCAATCGCAAAAGTCCTTACAAGTAGTTATAAAAGGAAGTCGAACAATTTTTACGATGCCCTAAAACTGCCACAAACCTCTGGAGAGCTTCCAGTTGGGGGCGCGTGTGTTCTAAAACTTTATGTATGTAGCAGAACCATGATTTAAATTTGAATGTAAAGTGTTTTCTATGAATATTCATTGTGATGTTTGATAAATAACTATTTTTATCATCAACTTGTCAGATAAAATTTTATTTCGCATTACTAATTTGAAATTGAGTATTTTATTTTTCTCCTCTGTAAAAATTCTGTTTTTAATCTTGATTTTATATTTTGCATTGCCACGATATTTAGTTGAAATTTGATCATCTCAGAAAATGTTTTGATCCATATTAATAATATTACGTTAAGCCTAAAATATTTCCCAAACTGCTTGTGCATGAATAATTTTAAAATAGTACTCATGTTGTCCTTTAATAATAATAGTAGCAGATGAATTTAATTTGTTTCCTAATAATGTTAACAAAAAAATGGAACGCGAAATTTATTATCAGAAAAATAAATTTAATTTAATGAATTTAATTTATTTCCTGATAATGTTAACAAAAAGGAAACGCGAATTTTATTATCAGATAAATAAATATAAATTAATGAATTTAATGTGTTCCCTAATAATGTTAACAAAAAAATGGAACGCGAATTTTATTATCAGAAAAATAAATTTAATTTAATAAATTTAATTTGTTCCCTAATAATGTTAAAAAAATGGAACGCAAATTTTATTATTAGACAAATAAATTTAATTTCATGAATTTAATTTATTCCCTGATAATGTTAATAAAAAAATGGAACTCGAATTTTATTATCAGAAAAATAAATTTAATTTAATTTGTTCCCTAATAATGTTAACAAAAAAAATGGAACGCAAATTTTACTATTAGAAAAAAAAAAAAAAAAAAAAAACTAAATTGAACCCCCCCCCCCAAAAAAAAAAAAAAAATACACACAACTTTTATTTTGAATTTTCAGATAGTTTCTAGATTTTTCTATGGTTTCGCATATGTATTTAAAATCATAGGTAAGATGTTTTGGCTGCAAGGATTCTCTTTCTTATTTTTTTTTCTGTAAAAAAATTGTTTAATGGTGTCTGCCATTCATTTTAATGATTTTGTATGTTCCAAAATTCGGAATGTTGCCGATTTGTGAATTTCTTTTGCATCTGCTGAAATCAGTGGCATCGTATGGGGCGATTTGTTCGAAGAGGAATATTAATAAGTTCTCATGTTAAAGTTTGAAATTTGAGATAGTAGTATCTCCAAAACATTCTGGCATACTCTCTAATAAGCGCAACTTTGGAAATATGTGGTTTGTGAACAAAATAAGATAAAAATGCTTTGAGTTAGACAAATGAAATTTAATTCATAGGTTTTACTAAAAATTTGTAGAATTCTACATAATTTTAAAATAGTAGTATCTCCAAACTCCAGTTAATAGCAGTATCTCCAAAACATTCTGGCATACTCTCTAATAAGCGCAATTTTGGAAATATGTGGTTTGTGAACAAAATAAGATAAAAATGCTTTGAGTTAGACAAATGAAATTTAATTCATAGGTTTTACTAAAAATTTGTAGAATTCTACATAATTTTAAAATAGTAGTATCTCCAAACTCCAGTTAATAGTAGTATCTCCAAAACATTCTGGCATACTCTCTAATAAGCGCAATTTTGGAAATATGTGGTTTGTGAACAAAATAAGATAAAAATGCTTTGAGTTAGACAAATGAAATTTAATTCATAGGTTTTACTAAAAATTTGTAGAATTCTACATAATTTTAAAATAGTAGTATCTCCAAACTCCAGTTAATAGTAGTATCTCCAAAACATTCTGGCATACTCTCTAATAAGCGCAATTTTGGAAATATGTGGTTTGTGAACAAAATAAGATAAAAATGCTTTGAGTTAGACAAATGAAATTTAATTCATAGGTTTTACTAAAAATTTGTAGAATTCTACATAATTTTAAAATAGTAGTATCTCCAAACTCCAGTTAATAGTAGTATCTCCAAAACATTCTGGCATACTCTCTAATAAGCGCAATTTTGGAAATATGTGGTTTGTGAACAAAATAAGATAAAAATGCTTTGAGTTAGACAAATGAAATTTAATTCATAGGTTTTACTAAAAATTTGTAGAATTCTACATAATTTTAAATCAAATTCCTTCAGAAAATATATGTATCTCGGTCTGCCCACAAATGAACATGATAAATGCAAAACGAAGATAACTATTTCCATGCATTACTATTTATAGTGTCAAATTTGAAATCAAAACCATTTGAGATTCACCATCTGTCAGTTTATGCTTTCAAAAACATATATATGGGATCACTGAAAAATTATTTAAACATATGAAATAAGGTATGATATTTTATGACTATACTTTTTGTTCTGAGTGAAATTTTGATTTAGGTCGGTCGGAAAGAAAGTGTTCAAAATACATGCTTTTGGCATTTGTAGCTATCAGCATCCCCTTATTAATTACCAAAAATATGTTTGTTTGTTTGTTGTTGTTTGTTTCTTATGGCACTTGCCACTGACAAGCCCACTGTTACGAAGACAGCGATTTAAGCCTGAGGGCGAACGTCTCTTATTTTTTATAGCAGCGCCAACTAGGGCCAAGAGTACGACTTTGCCACTCACGCATCACTCATTCGCTTGCACAACCCCTTTTTACAGGAGGGCACATTCACACATCTCATAGATAGAACAACAGAAGAACAACCATGCCCAAACCGGGACTCGAACCCGGGACGCCCAGATCACGGGGAAGACGCGCTACCCCTATGCCAGGACGCCGGCACTAAAAAAATTCAAAGCTCGTAATCTAATAGGATCTTTCATAACTATTGTTCGTAAATGGTACATGGTATATTTATGCACAAGTACATTTATTCGAGGATATGCCAGAATGTTCCGGGGATTCCATTTCTTCTGGTTGTGACATTTAATTAGAGAACTGAAAACCACATTTATTGCACTATTTCTGGGATAATTATATACAAGTACAAACATAAAGGACTCCATCCGATATTTCTTTTTCCTTGTTTCTCTTAAAACAAAACAAATGAAAAGCAATGAAACAGACATACGGTTCATGATATTTCATAATATGATGGCACCCTACTATTCTCAGTGAAATAGAAATTTCGTTCCCTGTCGTGAAGGAAAAGGAAACAAAAGGAATCCTTTTTACGAATCGTTCTGAAAGAAAGAATCCGAATCGTCTATCGGACCATTGAGGTCAACCCAAATGAGGAGAGATTCCCTACTAATGCATTCATCAATTACAAGAGAGAACATGAGTCCAAGCAGGAAAGAAAGAAAACAGTGTAGTATGGGAATAGTATGTCTGTTCTATTATTTATGGATATACAGCGAGACCAATTTTCAAAATGGGAAGAAAGTATCATACTCTAATAATAAAATTTGGAAAAAGAAGCAATATCATATTGATAGATTTATATCTAAGATGGTAAAAGAATGCTTTAAAAACGGCTTTAACCTTTATGAAATAATATATTTTTTTACTTTAAAGAATTGTTTCTAATTTTTAAAATTCAAAATTAGATGAATATTAGAATAATTTTAAATCGCTAAAAGTTTTTATTACATTAATTTTGCAACAATTATATGTGTTGCCCTTTTGGAAAAATTAGATTTAATTAAAATTTCACTTATGTACATAAAGATCCAGCAGCAAAAAAGTCTAAGTGATATTTTCGATCCTTAAAAGCATGTGAAGATTTCCACGAACATATTTTTAGTAGAATTAAAAATTAATTACCTAAAATGAAATTAACTTTTAAGATTTATTTATACTAAAAGACAACTGTAAAGAACGAATCTTTCATATAAAGTGCATGTTTCAACTCAATATTTTTTTTAAAAAATCCAATGTATAATTTATGGACTTGGTTAAATAAATAGATACATTATATTTATACATTTTTGCCGTCTAATTGCATATTACGCTATTGCATTTAAGTAAAAAATCACCTTCATCGAAAATGCTTTCTTTGATTTGCAACTGTGGATCTAAAAATATGGTTAAAATCAGACGAACGTGGTGGTTTAAAAATGAAATATGACCCAACTGACCGTATGATATTGCTGCATTGAAAAGATTCTGTCGACACTCCATGGCCGAATGGTCATAGCACTGATCTCATAATCAAGAGATTGTGAGTTCGAATCCCGCTAGACACAATACGATCAACAGCTTATGTAAATATTTAATTAATTGATTTTATGTTTCCATTTATTTCACGTTCCAGAAGATTCTGGGCATTTCTTTAGTTTATCAGACAAGTGTTTTGGACTTTTCTTACTGTATCGAGAAAAGTATTTTGGAACTTTCCCTGTTAGTATAATAGCAGAAGATCTGTCAGTGACTGTGTTCTCAGTTCAGAGTTGAGTTAATAAATTGGTTTAGCTTTACTTCTTGTGTGTGTGTCATTGAGTTCCACACTAAAGCATCTACGTGGCAGTATGTTTTGTTTGTGTTGTGAATATATGCCCTTTTCTGTTGCTTCATTTCTTTGTAAGAAATTGTCATTTGTAGCCAATTTTAAATCACATCTTGTATATTTAAGCACATTTTGAAAATATCTTGATCAATTAATGTGAAGAAATTGTATGACATTTGAAGATACGTAAGCATACTTCAGATTTACTATTACAATTATCCCTAGACTCACCTATTCGAATCTTGTAGAAATCAAGATTCGCATTGGTGAGAACATCTCATCTATGCACATAGGTCACAACATAATAGAACATCAACCATAAGATTCAATCAGATCACGAATAAAGATTCGTGATCTGATTGAATCTTATGGCTGATGTTCTATTATTCTACTGCCAAGACTCGTTCATTTATGTCACAGAAAGCCACGATTATAACCTTTTATTGTTTCAAAACATGCTTAACTATTATAAGTTATATTATCATAAAGTTTTCCCCTGATTACAAAAAGTTACTACCACAAAAAGAAACACTAATAAAAAAAAACTATAAACTTTTATTATGGAAATATGTACTTAATTTTTTAGTTTAAAAAATAATGCAATAAATGCAGAAATACAGATTTTACATTCGATTGCTATAAATACCGTCAACGAAAAAAAAAACATTTAACTCTTTCCACTTAGATGGGGACTCGCTTACCATTCAAGTCGGTGGATCATTTTAATATTTTATTTGTTCATTTTTTAATTTTAATTGTTATAAATGCCTACAGAATGGTAAGAAAATGCGGAAAATGATTCATAAAATATGAATTAAATCAATATATATACATATATGTAATGATATTTTAAACTCTTAATTTAATCCAATTTAATTTCCACAGCTTTATCTTAATTTAGCCCTTAGTGATTCCATTCTTTTATTTCCTGATATCATTCCATGTATGAAGCTGTGTAGAAATTACTGCGCAATCAATCTACGTATGAAATAAAAGTGATCCCTTCGGTGCCCTTGCCAAGATGTCAAAGATCAAAACGTGTATTGAATTGGCGCGTTGTCGGAAATCGTTCTTCATTCCTTCATTCCTGTTTCATTCTTCTTCCCTTCTTTCTTATTTCTGCTTTTGTGCCGCGCTGCGTCATCTTGTAAATAAGCATGCCACGCGGAAAAGAATAAAGCGAAATTAAAAATAAAAAGTCTCTTCACTGCTTGTCAAACCTGCATTCTGCTTCAACCAAAAAATATTACATATATATATATACTTTCCCGAGTGCAAAGGGTTAATATGTTCTTTGCTGTCACGAATTAAAATCGGTTATTATTATTCAATATTAATTTTGGGATTATATAAAAAAGAATATTTTGTAACGACAATTGAAAATATTGATATTTTCGAAGTTTAAATTTTTATCTCATGTGACTGCCGAAATGCAGGACAATATTCAGCGAGAATTTAAATACTGCCTTGCTATTCTTCAGCCACCAAGGATATCTTTATAATATTTGGAAATATCTATTAGCCAAATTATAATAAATTTTTTTACAATAATTTATAGTAATCATAGAAAGACATTGTGACTGCCTTGTATGTATTTCCGAAATTGTAATAGAAAGGAAAAATAAGATTTATTATTTGCATTATTTCTGTTTAGATTAATACAATTATTATAGCAACAATGATTTTGAACTTTGTGTCAGTGACAGGTTCCATCAAATATAGCTTTTAATTCTCTTTAAAATATTAAATGAACTTCATAAAATTTCCCCACAAGTTATAGTTCTCGATCGAAAATTAGATATTTATTTTACTTATTTAACACCTTACTAGAGTTGATGAAGGTAACAAATAAATTTAATTGCAAAATATTGTTTTCGGATTGAGATTTCTCATAATCGCGAGATTGTCTGATGAGTACGTTAAATTTTATACCTCGTACAGGAGAAAATAAAAATATTTATATTTTTGCCACATTTCTATTTCTTTTTGTTGTTGTTGTTGTTCTTAGGCCGTCATTTTGCTTTCAAACTTGAGTAACAAAAATACATTCAAAAATGAAAAAATATTTAAAAAATATTTTCCCTATATCAGTTTTGGCAACATTTGCAAAGAATTGACGTTAAGATTTATTTGGAATCCTTATCCTTATAAGATCTCACATTATGGACAATGTGTTTGAAATTTAATGAATTTTTTTATCGAATTCAATGTGAAATTCCATGCTATAATCAATTAAATATAGCTATTTTAATTCCGAATGGCATTTTTTCCAAAATTTTGAAATTAAAATTAAGTATTTATGAGCCCTTTCAGTTCTGGAACAAACTTTCAGTCATAAATGCCTTTTCTTTTTAGAATAATTAGACTGGAAACCTTAACAAAGTATTAGGAAAATGTTTAAATAGTCTTTAATTTCATTTATTTTCTGAGAAAATTAGAATTTCTTATAGGAGGTATATAAACATGCATGATCTCTAACAACATTTTAAATTCATTTAATAGATTAAAAATATTTTAAAATTCAACCACAAATCTGGAGGAAATTTAGAAAAGAGCGTTTAGTGTCCATCACAGGCAATACAAGGAAAGAATATGAATTTTATTTAAAAGATTTTCTTGAATTTCTAAGGATAGTTAATATAACTCTACCACAATAATAATTTAAACTCATATAATTTTATAATTTATTTAATGATGTTTAATGCATTGCACATCAAATCAAATAGTATATTGCCAATACTATATTACTAAATATATAATCAAAAAATGAAGCCGTTCTTTCTGAATTCATTTCTAATAGATTTTAACTCTTCACTTAGAATATTTATATTAAGAAAGATCTTTATTATGTGTCTAATTTTACTATCCATCTAGATTTATTTGCAGAACGAAATCAATTGAATAATAAATTGTTTATTATTTTAACTAAGCATTTCTAATAGTAATTTCCTATTTTCATTGTTCAATAGAGTTTATTGCTGATCCTTTTCTCGTTCTGAATTCCTTTCGAATATATTTTAATTCTTCACTTGCAGTATTTATAATTAAAATCGATCTGAACTTTCGTATGTGTGTCTCTAATTTTATTATTTTTCTAAGTTCTCTCTCTAAATGTATTTTCTGAAAGGAATCAGTTGTATTGCAAATTGTTTTTTAACTAAGCATAACTAATATTAATTTCCCATTTTCTTTGTTCAGCAGAGTTTATTGCTGATTTTTTTCTCGATCTGAATTAATTTCGAATAGATTTTAATTCTTCTCTTGGAATATGTGTTCTCTCTAATTTTATTATTTTTCTAAGTCAATTTTCAATTAAGTTTCAAGATCTCTCCAAGTTTATTTTCAAAAAAAATCGGTTGAATTGCAAATTGTTTTTTAACTAATCATGAATAATATTAATTTTCTATTTTCATTGTTCACTAGAGCTTAGTGCTGATTTTTTCCTTTGAAATTGAAATTTTCAACATTTTATTAGAAAGCTAAACATGAAAAGGCAATTGAAAAATATCTTTATTAGATGCATGGAATTGTGAAATTTTACTTATGATAAAAAAAATAGGTTTTCAGAATCATACTACCTATAGAGCGATTGTAGTTTTGATAGAAACATTTTTTTCGAAAATGAATAAGAACATATATATTCGAACTTCTAAAAATGAATAAAAATCTACAGAATAATTGCAGATAGTAGACTAATGCTTGGAATTCTAACATAAAGATAAACTAGTATTCATTTGGATAAAAATTTTCTCTGATCAGAAAAAAATAATGTTGATGTTTGCTATCAGATGAAAATATTTTTCTTTTTTTTTGCTTTTGTTTCCGAAACAAAATGCAAAAAATACCGGCGAGACGATAAAACGTAAAGAGAGAAAAAATAAAATATCTATATCACATCATTATTTTAGATTTATATAAACATCATTTTTCTCAGCAAAGATGGTTATATAGAATCAAATATAAATCAAAATGTAAAAAATTACAATAAAGATCCTTACAAAAACTTCAAAAATATTAGTTTCAAAATATATCTTGCGATTTTATCTTGTTTTCTAGGACTTATTTAGAACCTAGTTCTAAAATAGAAGAAACGTCCTATTCCTGGTAAAACACTTTGTATCGCTTCCTTCGTCGGAATATTTAATTTTTATTTGTTTTGTTTTTGGGGTAAATAGAAAAATGCGCATGGTATAGTTTGATTTTTTTTCCAAAATCCAGTCTGCACTTTCGAAGTTTAGAAGTAGATTTTTTTTTAAGAAGGTTATAATAAAGACCTTTTTTTCGAATTCAGAAATATAACTTTATTCTGTTCTCTATAATAAATAATTTTTATTTAAGTATCGTATTTTTTCAGTTTTTAAAAAGTAAAAATCTTTGAACATCTTTCAACCACTTCTGGAAAACTATTTTTAAAACTGGAATTTTAAAATGATAATTATATGAAAATACTCTTTTGAATTTCAATAAATGTGCTTAAATACGTATTCTATAACAAAAATCTTCTATTAAAAATCTTCTATAACAAATATTTATGTAATTTTCTATTTCCAAGAAACAAAATATTCAGTGGGAATGATGTTTTTGGAGTTCCATAAAATTGAATTTGAATCTTATTTCCCTCTGTAAACCATAATAAATCATAATAATTAGTCAATAATGACTGTTTTACAATCATAATGGGAATTTTAAAGGAAAAAAATATTTCACAGTAATTAGTTACTTTCAAAAGAAAAGGTTATTGCAATCCGAACTTCGTTCCCGGAAGAAAAACAGAGAATGTTTCTTCATCATTGTTTCCTGTGTAACACAAGATTTTAACCAAGGCTAATGGCGGTTTTTTTAAAAAAAATCACAATTAAAGAATAGAAAGAACTTATAATAATAATCGAACATCAGAAATTAACTTTTTCTAGTAATCTAACAAAGAAATCTTTCTAGTATATTAACTGTTCGGGCGTATTCTTCAATTAAGGTCCTATCCAAGTACTCCACATAACATTATAGATCTTAGGTAAGGCGGCGAATGCCTTGCGTGGCTTCGGTATAGTTAGTTACTAAATATAGATATTTGGTGTAAATGTAATATTTTTACAGATTATATTGTATGAATATGTGTTTTAGACGCTTTTTTTCGATGGATTGCTAACAAAATTTGATACGAAACTACAGTTGTTGTCATAAGATTACATATAGAATTTCATTGAATTCATTCATTGTGTTTGCATGCATGCGGAGTTAGTGGCCAATAGATATTCAACTGTTTAGTAGATTTTGTGCAAAACTTGATAAGAATCTACATTTTAGATGCTAAACATGTGAAGAAAATTTTGCTTATCTACCTGCTTGCATTTTGAAGTTCTCCTGTTCAATTTTCAACCAGAAACTTTCTTTTAATGAAGTTTGTTTCAAATTTGATAGAAATCTATAAGTTTGATCTAAAGCTCATATGCTAGATTTCGTACATCTAGTTCAATGCGGTTTTGAGTTATTGACTTCGTAGAATCACAGACGGATTGACAGATAGAGGTAATGCCAAAAAAAATGTATTTTTCGGATGCAGGGAAGTCTGAAATGAGAAATTCTATCAAGATCTTGGGTTCCAACTGTTTTAGCGATTGCAATATTTTCACTATAATTCGTATACTCGAAAGTAAAAAATACTGTTACAAACCTGTAATTTTGCTTCCCAGTACGACTAGTGGCATCATAAGAAAGACAGGATGTACGATCTGTCCTGTTTGTACTGAGCGTCAATGAACTCAGAGCTTGGCGATTGACTTGCCGACCATTTGGTGACTTGGCGATGAATTTGGCTACTTTGGCTACAAAATGGATCATACTGGAAAGTTTCACGATCCATCCAGAAGGAACCGAGATACACCCATAGACATCCTGATTGGTCTGGAAGATTCTAGCCCCGCCTCCCGGAACTATAAAAGACAGGCACTCTGAAGCTGGGAAGAAGTTGTGTGGATCGTTGGAAGTCGTGAGTATAATCAGAAGTTGGTACAGTGTCCCACAAAAGTGACGGGACACTTGTGCTTTACAAAAGGAAACTGTAATAAAATAAATTAAAAAAACATGTACAAATTTTTTGTGGGTGTGTTTCATACTTAAATTTAGTATCAATTATTACATAACATACATTTTGTCAAAATACTGAAATATTAATTTAATAAAAATACAATTGTTTAGAACGGAACAAAAAATGGCTCACATAAGTGATGGGACACCTTTAGATATGCAACAAAAATCGTCTGAAATAAGCAATAAAAATATTTTTGGTGGTTTTATTTTTACTCAAAAGCAATTTTTTACCAAAATTGTCTTTTAGGCTGACGACCCATTTCTAGTTAAGCTTTTGCATAGCAAATATCCTACTGTTAGAAGAAAAATATGTAAAAAAATTTCAACATAATTTTGCTTTTGTACGAAGCTCTAGTATTTCCTATCCATTTTATTTTACACTTTTCTTACTAAAGAAGATTTACCATAATTACTGACTTTTTTTTTTGTTAATATAAGATCCATTTTCCACTTCTTTTCAAATATATACGATACCAGATACTAAGAAGCATCAGAAAATATATAATTCATCTAAACAAAGTGATTTAGTAAATCAGATCTTAATTCAAATAACAATTTCTGAACAGTTAAAAATAGATTTCTAGTTGAAAGGGAAAATTTTTATAAGGAATTATATTTTATGCTGAAATATTTATGATACCTAAATTTTAATTGTGTTCTGTAGCCTTTTGTTCTTATTCAGCCAAAATACGTTTCATATATTAATATTTTCAATAAAAAAATTCCGCAATTTTGAAACGAAATTTAATCTGTCTTCAAAAGTGTTCTTTCTCAATAGTTTCCTTATACAACCTATAAACATTCTTCTAAAACTAATAAAGTCAACAGATTAAATGATCTTCTTTCACACAGATGATGAATTAGCCTAAAATCTATAGATTCAAAGATTTATTATATTAGCTAAATTTATTTTCTGAATGTTTTTGGTCTTGGTTAATCATAATTAGTATATCCCTGATGTACTGCAATTTTAAATTCGAAATTTTACTTGCAAAAAATATATTCAATAATGATAAGATATATTCACAATATCTTGTGGTATATAAATTATAACCAAACATCATTGAAATACCTTAAAATATCTTGGGACAATCCGGAAAGTTCCATGATAACGCGATAGTTATTACGACAGTTTGAATATCACTATTTTACGCCACTAAATGTCAGTTTGAAAGAATTCTGTTACTTCAATGTAAGACTGTCCTCGAGAACACTGTTGAAATGGTCTAAAATTATGACCTTTAAAACTTCGTTAAAATTATTATATTTAACTACTGGACGATAATTAGAATGGACACAAAGTTTATCTTAACAAATAGTGTTCCATACGTCTTTTATTAATTAATTTAAAGCACACCATTATGTTTTGAATTTTATTGTTAATGCAACCGTTAGAATTTTTCCACAATATAAACTCAAAAATTATAAAACTTATTTTACGTTTTTTAGAATTTTACTTGTTAGTCACTTTCTATAAATTAACAGAACTAGAACGAAATATTACTCCAAAAATAAACATTTCAGTTTTAATATCATAAAATAACGAATACCCTAGTTATTTCAGATATATATAAGATTTATAGAAAAAGTATCAGAAATCTGTACCCTCATGTATTGATTTTTAAAAATGCAGTTTTAAGTAGCCCCTATTAAAGATTTTAATTTTACAAAATGACAAGAAAGATTACAATTTTTTCTATCATTTTTCTCAAAATACACACACACAATTTCGAAGTATATCTATGAATTTAATATTATTGCAATTTTATAATGTCTTATAATAGAACATTTGCAAGCATTTTGAATTGTTAAATCTATTTTGATATATTTCTTTTCAGTTGTATGATTTTAAAAGATTATTTTTAGTGAAAAATATCATTTAGTTTTTTAGATTTTCAGGTTACATAAACTTTTTTATTTAACCTCATTACACTAAAAATGAATATATATGTAATATTAAATCAACACTCAATCACTATGCTGATTTTGGGATCCTTTTATTCAGAATTCAATTTTCAGAATGTATCAATTTATGATTATATGCTTGTAAATTATCTCATTTTAATATATTTTCGAATGGCTGTAAAATGCAATAAGTTTAAGAAACATATATTTCCATTCTGTTATATAATAAAAAAAACTCATTCTCTCAGTGGATACTTAATTTTACATAAAATATAATATTTATTTACAAAAGCAAACCTTTATTTACAGCTCACATTTCGACGATTCTCAATATCCATATCGTCTCATATTCTTTAAAGGGAAGGATAATCAAATTTCAATCTCGTAAAATAAATGGAATTCCATTGCACGTATCCATCAACTCATTTTTATTGAAGCATTTTGAGGTTGCATAATGTGCCTATCTTAAAAAGAATATTTAAAATCTAATTACACTTTTTATAGCTGATCGATTTACTCATAAACAAATTGCTCTCTAGATATCTACAGCCAATGTCATTCCAAAAATGTAGCCTGCCCACTCTTCAAAAATCTACTTCCTTCCGTAATTATTAAATTAGATCGTAGAATGCACTTTTAAAGAAGTTTTTATTACCTGTTTTATTTGACGAGTGAAATTTTAAAGTTAGATCTCATACTAATGAAAATGTATTTCTGTTCTATCTAATTACTTTCTTGGGTTTATTTTAATGGAAGAAGTTACAGAATGTAATTACAAATAAAAATTGTTCTACATATGTCAAAAGACGTAATGGAATTAATTTTACAAAATCACCATCAAATCAAACAACAAAAATACCGTCACTTTTCTTCTGGCATATGAATGAAAATGGCCATATTTTTTAAAAAAATTTAAAAGTATTACAAAATAAAATTTACGATTCAGAAGATATGAAAGAAGTATTATTTATATTGGTGTTTCAACTTGAAGGAAATGAATAATTGTATGATTGGAGCTTTTTGAAATTAGCTGATCCAAAATATATAATATGAATATATAAAGTCCTTTTATTTGAAATTTTTTAGTAATACATTTTATTTTTTGAAGAGAAATTATCAAATATTATAATTTTTTGTTAAATTTTGCATTATGAGAAAACAATTAAAATCTGTAAGAAGTTATTTATATCTGTAATATTTAAAATACTGAGGAATTTTAATAATTTTTACATTTAAGAATTTAATTTAACATATATGAAGTATAATAATGATAATAATAAAGAATATAGAAAAAACATTGATATCAATTTTCATTAAATAATAATAATTTAAAAAAATTACTAAGCATAATTTAGCTGCAATTTAATACTCAATAAGAATAAAAATAGTGTTCACTGTTTTGATTAAGTTCAATAAAAATTAAATGAATTCATATCATTAAAGTAGTTAAAAAATAATTTAGTAGACTAGAATTGGTTTAGATAAAAACTAAATAGAGAAATTAAGAATAATTTAAAAAATGATGTTGAAATGAAAATTAGGTTAACAAATAAATATTTTTCCCTTTTCGAAGAGCCAAGTTTTAAAAATGCTTAAAAAAATAATGATTTTGTAAAAGGATTCAGCAAAAGAAACTCTATTGGCTATTTAAATAGATTTTCATCGAAATTTTTATTTTGAAGGAGTTATTTTAATTGTAAGCGATATAAAAGAATTGTATCATGAAAAGTTGATGTTAAATTCATAGAAATAAAAAGTAAATCTCCTTACATTTCTAAAGAATTTAATGCTATAAGATTTCTATCAAAATTTGAATTAATTACTGTTCTATACACAATACCGAAGGTGGCAAAATAATTTCGTAAAATAACGACAAGCATGTTCGCCCTGTTACCTAAAACTCTGTAACTAGTTTCTTTACTTTTAATGAACTATTTTATTTCATTCAAGATATATAAAAATCATATTGCGTTATAAAAATGAAATTAAATGTATATAAATGAGGTGTAAATTCTATCTGTAAATTTTAATTTTCTTTTGTAAGACTGCCTTTAAGTTTTGAATTAACATTTTTAAAACTTTTTATGTTGCTTCTTTGCGTGGTTAGTTATATAACAAGAAAAAAGTTTTACAGAAGATTTAAGGGATGTTGGAACTTGTCAAATTAGGTTAACCATTTATTGCTTTGGTGACGAATTTGACAAAAAAAAAAAAAAAAAAAAAAAAAAAAAAAAATGAAAGGTTCTCAAAGTACTAGAATTATGGAGATATATGAATGTAGGATAAAGATACAGAAATAATAGAATACTTCTAGAATTTCTTTGTTCTAGTATTCTAGAAGTTTTAGAATTTCTAGAATACTTCTAGAAATTCATTACGCTGACATGGAAGCTGTAAGATACGGAGGCTCATTCATGGGTATCAATCAGTTGAGTTTAGCACAAGTGAGTAAAGAAAGGAATTCTCTCTTAGAGTGAGATCTACAGTGAGAACTCTCCTCGCGATACTTGCTGTTGCGATTGTTTAAGAAAGATTTTTTTATTGTATCTTATTAATTCCTAAAAGTGTTGATTTGTGCCTGTTTTGTCTGCATTTTGTTATCTCTGATTTGTATCTTTGTTTAAAATAAAGCACAATTTTTGATAATTGCGCCTGCTGGAATTTTCACCGTATATTCGCTAAATAGATTTTTCCATAATAATATTCTTGTACCAGATGCTAAAGTTGTTGAAATATTTTCGTAATATAACTACAGATTTATTCATCAAATTAATGAAATATCCGGAAAGAATTTTTAAATCTATTGACAAAAGATCTACTGCTAAATAAAATAAAATAAATGGTGACTAATTAGCTAATCATTCAACAGCTAAATTCATCTAGTTTTTGATACCTTTTAATTTATCATTAAAAAGTTTTACATTTAAAAGTAGTACAATGTGCTATATTACGAGGCAGATACTTTTACTTTTGTATGTTTGTAAACAAAGTTGTTTCTTCAAAACCTGTCGAATTCACAGATCAAAAGCATATATGTTTCATAAAATAATCATAACACAAAAGACTAGAGGTATCATGTCTATCTCCAGCGGTATCCTATCTTAAAGATATCATCTTCAAAGCTATTAATATGTATTTTTATGTATTTTTGATTATGTATTTTATGTATTTTTAATATGTATTTTTATATCGCTATCCCTATACTAAATTCACTAAAGATAAGAAGTTCAATTTCTGATATACTTTTAATCCCCGTAGCCAATTTTCCAAAGAATAGATCTCTGGGGACAATCCTTGGCAAGTATGTCTTTTCTTTTATTTCGCTTTCTGTCAGAATGGATAAAGAAATGTATAAATAATGTTCCAGAAAGCCAGTCAATTAGCGTTTAGCAATCTCAAGTGCCCTGACTTTCCAAAAATATTGCCGGGGAAAGAAAACTATAGGAATAAAATTGTTAAAAATTGATTTGGTGTAATTGTGAAAAACTCCGGTTGATCTGTTGAGAAACAGCGAAAACCTCGCAATCAGTTTGACATGAAACAAGCCACTTTTAAGGAAAAAAGAGCAATGGAGAAATGAACTGTCCCTTTTTGATAATAAATGGTTTAAGAAATAAATTTTGCACTTTGCTTGAAACAGATGGTTTTAACGTAATATTTCTTTTTGGAACTGAGCCCCCTTTTTGGGAAATATAGTCAATTCTACTTTTCAGCTGTTTTCTAATGAATGATATCGATATCTTTTCTCTCTGTCTTAACAATGTATCATATTTTTAAATACATTTAAAGTTGTGTGAATATAACAATTGAAATAAGTATAAATATGTAAAAATGTAATTCCTAATTTAACTGAGTTAGAACTTTTAGTAGTATTATTAAAATTTCTTCTGGAAACTTCTTTACCCGTAACTGGAGACATGAATTTCCCCACACGGCTATAGACATGGAGTCAAAATGAATCCATTGTTATGTTTCTTTTTTTTGTATTTTGTTTTTTGTATTTTATTTTGGAAATATGATACATTCTGGAAATCATGTAGTTACCAAAAATATTAAAAATGTTAAATGTTAAAATATTAAATGTTGGAAAGATGTTATAAGAAAAACCTGAACAATCTTTTAATGAGTATTTACTTCATTTAGATATTACGGAATTACACTAATGTGTATAATTGTTAGAATTTAACGAACAAAAAAAATGAAGAATACAATACTGTAAAATATTATTTTAAAAATATTTCTTTATTCTTTTTGCATTATTCAAATTTAAAGCAGCTCAATGACTCTATAAATATCAACAAAAACTTTGTAAAATAATATCTCGGTTATCCTCACATATTCATACTTAGACTTTTGCCAAGATACTGCTAAAAGGAGATGATACAATCATCTCCTAAGTACCTCGGCTGCTTAAGGTACTCAGGAGATGATTGTATTCAAGGACAAAATACCACGTGATAATCAGAGCTAATGAACAATGCGGAGTCATTTTGACTCCCATCTTTAGTTACGGTTTAACATATAATATAGTTAGAAAAATAATATTACTAACAAATTTTCAAATAAATTCTGAATGAAATTGTAAAACATTATCAAGACTATTGAATATAGAAGTTTTATTAACTTCAAATATTTGCATTGATCTTTGGTATCGAAACAATTGATCCGATGTAATAAATTTTATGCCAAATAAATTACGTCACAACTGAAGATAGATCATTGTCTTTGAAGATTGTATATAAATATCTAAGGTTTTGCATACCGTACAACCTAATAGCTTAAGTATTCTTATTCAAATTATATTGTATGCAAGTATTAATCTACAGTCCAATAAATCTACTTAAATAAAGAGGATTAAGGAATAAATGATAAATTCGAAACAAGCAATAAATGAAGAAATAGGCGAAATTTTCTAACGTCCAATAGATACAACTTAAGATTAATTAATTAATAGTAAATTAATGAATTACCACGCTAGATAATAATATTTAGTGTCATTTGGAATCGAATGATAAATAATGCATTATAAAATTAACAGACAAATTTCTTAACATGAAGCAAATTGCTAAGAAAAATTTAAATGTTTATATAAAAAAAATTTTAATGTTTATATAAAATTCATTCAAAATATACGACTATAATATATGTCAATACGTTCGGAAGGATTTAAAAAAAGCTTTAAAATAGCTATATATTTACATAAAAATATTTAAAATATTTCTAAATAAATTAAAATAGTCAGAAAGCAGAAGTTATTAAAATAATAGAAAAAAGTCATAAAGCAAAAATATTTTAGTTTCGAGATTTATCAAATGATTTGCCTAAAAGTTTGAAATATATTTTAAAATATATTACCTATTTTCTGAATTAATTATTAAGATTTATTGCTATAGACTCATTAAATATTAGGGATCAACCGATAAATAAACTGAAATATCAATTTTCTTGCTTTATGAAGTATTAAAATAACTATAAGATATTTTTAAATGAATACATCATATTTTCTTCAGTTGGGAAACCGCAGAACATATTGAGAAATCACTAAATAAAATTTCAACAGAAAACATGCATTAGATTTTAATTTATGAAGTGTTTCGTAAGAAAAATTTATCAAAGATTAGAATCTGAGAAAATAGTGTTTAAAGATGTAAAACAGCATTAAAAAGTGTGTAAATGCAGCTATTAAAAAGAATTTAACTTATAAAAATGGACTTAAAAAAATTTAAAAAGTTTTATTCAGAAAATTGTTTAAACAATAAGCATATTAAATAAAAAGAATTTTATATTTTTGCAGAGAATCGAATTTTATTTTATGTTGACTGTCTACAGTGGTTTACAGAAATAATCTCAGCCTTATTTGAGAAAGTGCTTATAGAATATTCCTTTTCAAAAAAGAATTAACCCAAATTAAATACGAAAACTTTAATTATTATATATCGTTCTAACACAGCTCATTTTGTACTTTGAAGAATATTCCTTTTATAAATTTAGATATGTATATTTATTAATCGTAGCTCAGTAATCAATTTAAGCTTATTCAGCATGATTAACTAATAAACATAATTTTAAGTCACACTTATATAACTACGCTAATTGTATTTTATTTATCTTTATATTTTCAATCATGAATTTATTCTTGAAATCATTTTAATTAAATATAAAATTATGCTTTTGGAATGGGAACAAAGTTCAAATAAATTAATTGCTTGAAAAGAAGTTAAAATTTGAAAGTATTAAAGTAGTGTATTGGTATTCGGAATAAATAAATATAAAAGAAATGATTGAAAATTCTATCACGTGATGAAGTAACAAAATAACAGATTGAAAGACTTCATCTTTACAATATTTAAAATTCTTCACTCAAATAAAAACATATAAAAATACAAGAATGATGGTTGTAAGAATAAGTAGACGCTTGGTTGCTTTGCTGAAGTTTTATGGAGTAGAACGCATTGCACTGATAAATTGGTTTTAATTTATTAATAAAATGATGTAAGAATTGTGAGTAAATCTTTATTGTATTGTAATGTGTAATTTCTATATTTGTTTCTAAGCTTTTCATTATAGAAAACGTATTTTTACGGGACACAATTTTGTGCGATTAAATTGTGTTTCGAATTTTCTTGTTTGAAATTTGTTCGATTTTTTTTGTAAATATTTCTACTTTAATATAATTTTTATTTTATCTCTTTTCGCCATCTTGGGGTGAATATTTCTGAAAATTTTTATCTTAAAATATTGTAGTTTCTTTAAGTGCTGATCTTAAAGTATTTCTTAAATTTTTGAAATAATCGTTTGGATGTGCTTTTAAAAAATAAAAAAACTATAAATAAAAATTTTTTTAAAAAGTAAGAAAATACTAATCTAATTGATTAACCTTCATTCATATTCATATAAGAAAAAATAATTCTAATTCTGCACACTTTTGTATTTATTTTTAAATAATTTTTCTAGATTGCAATCTTGGAAAAATGGATAATTAATTATAAAATCTTTCTCATAAATATATTCAGCATGGCACATTTATTAATGGATCTACGTTATATTCCCATCAAAAAATTACTAAAATGTTTAGTTTCGCAAATTAAGTTTGAACAATGGAAAATTATTGCAAAAGTGCAGTGTGATATTAAAACTCTCATGTCTCCCAATCAAAACTAAGTTGAATTTTGAATTGAATATTTGGAGTTGCATAACATTTTGCACAATATTATCACTTGTAACTCCGCACCAAAATTGTGGAATGCCAAAAAAATTACAATCTAATCTCTAGATGTTAATTCAGTAATGGGCTGTTTTGAAAAGTCTCAAATATCAAGCTTTTACATTAACACGACAATTATTACGTACTTTATTGCTTTAAGAATATAAGATTCCAAAGGACACATATATTCTGAGTTTCATAAGTATGCAATATTTTATTGGAAAATTTCATTCTGAAATAGATTTTATAATGTGGATTCGTAATTTCAATTCGTTTTATTTATTGCCAGCAATCAAACTTTGAAATCAGCGGTAATAAATAAGAAATTGGACAACAAATTGTATTAACAAACTTCCTCATCAACGTGCTTCGAAACATGATTCCCCAAAACCCGGTTTAAAACTTCAATCACACAATCCGCTTTTAACAAGCACCAATCCTTTTATAACAAGCTCCAACTTTAAGCTTAGTTGGATTTCGGCTTCGAAAAGAAGCCGAATTGAAGATTGGATATGGACTTGATGCGCATTCGTAATTTATTATGAATTTCCACGTATCATGGATCTAAATTTTAATGTATTTATGTCTCAGTTGTTAATGTTTGTTGAATTCTGATATTTTTTAATAACATAATATCTGGAAAACTAAGCTTCGCTCGGCATTTTTTTTTGAGAAAATATTTAGATGCAAAACATATATTGATTACATATGAATATATTTCAATCTTACCTATATAAGAACTGGTCATTTAAATAAAAAAAATCATGAATGCACTTAATTTAATACTTTGTTCAGAACAATCTGATATATTACAGTATTCATTTTACAGTTTATCTATCATTGATTGTATTTTTAAACTTACACTCAGTTTTGCCGTGGTGAAATTGGGTCCGAAATGACGCTATTTGACATTGGCAGCACGAGAGCAGATAAAAAAAAAGCTAAAATTAACTAATCTATTAGTAATATTTTTTTTTCATAAATCGCTTTTTTTTCAGGAAAGACACCTATATAGATAAATTTAAAAAACAGTTACATTAAATATAGATACATAGGTAAAAAAATAAAGAAAAAAGAGCCAGCTATAACCAACACACGTGTCATTCGTTTTGTTCTGACCACTATATTGTACTGATCACACTTCGAAGCGAAAGTTGAATATGCTTATTATAATAATTATAATAAAATGATCTTTTTTTTGTGTAAAATCACTTTTTTACAGAAAAGACGCTTACACAGAAAAACTGAAAAAGCAACACCTTATTTAAATATAAAATTTGATAGAAATCGTTAGAGCCGTTTCCGAGATACGCGAATTAAATAAATTTGTATATAGACAAGAATTGTTCATTTAGAATTATAAGTTTATTCTAGTAAATTTGAAATTCTATAAAACAACTTCTGAATTTCAAAAGAAAAAATGATTCAAATGAAATTGTAATTAAATGGAGAATTAATTGGACACCAGCATATCGAAAAGAGTGACTATTGATGAATTCCTTTTACAGTCAGGAAATACGCCATTCTTGCAAATTAAAATTTATTTTTCTATTAGTAGCTAACAATTTTATTCTAAAAAAGCTTTTATTCTAAATTTTTTTTCTGATTTGTTTATCCAACTTTGACACTTTTCTCCTTTTAATTATAATAATTAGCTCTAATAAGAATAAAAATATATATTCAGTAAGAAAAATTTTAATTATGAGATATAAAAAAAAGAAGAAAAGAAAAAAAAAAGGCTTAACATAATCCTGCTTACATGTTTAGTATATATTGCGAATGACGCAGATTAAAATTAATAATTTATTAAAAAAAACTTGATTTTTATTTCGGAATAAAAATTAAATTTGTATCAATTAATACGCATGTAAGAAGATAAAGCAAATGAGAAATGTTGCAATATGAGATTATATCCTTCGCTTGTACGTTTGAACCAACAAATTATTATGTTTTACAATGCCTCCTATCACCTTTATGTAACCTTAGATAGGTTAAACTATATAATTTTATTTTAACAAGGCATTCAATTTATAAGGAATGTAAGTGAACCTTAGATAAATCTTAATTTAACATTAGCTAAATTATATTCCTTGCAAAAAAAAAACCGATGGTTTTAAGAGATAATGGGAAAGGTACTGAACCTCTGTCAGAGTTTCTAAATACCCTCATACATACTAATGTCAGAGTGTTTGACTGGAAATGGCATATTTAACTTTTTGAATATTTTATTAGGTTAAAAAAAAAAAACCGATGGTTTTAAGAGATAATGGGAAAGCAACTGAACCTCTGTCAGAGTTTCTAAATACCCTCTTACATACTAACGTCAGAGTGTTTGACTGGCAATGGCATATTTAACTTGTTGAATATTTTATTAGGTTAAAAAAAACAAAAAACGATGGTTTTAAGAGATAATGGGAAAGCAACTGAACCTCTGTCAGAGTTTCTAAATACCCTCTTACATACTAACGTCAGAGTGTTTGACTGTCAATGGCATATTTAACTTGTTGAATATTTTATTAGGTTAAAAAAAACAAAAAACGATGGTTTTAAGAGATAATGGGAAAGCAACTGAACCTCTGTCAGAGTTTCTAAATACCCTCTTACATACTAACGTCAGAGTGTTTGACTGGCAATGGCATATTTAACTTGTTGAATATTTTATTAGGTTAAAAAAAACAAAAAACGATGGTTTTAAGAGATAATGGGAAAGCAACTGAACCTCTGTCAGAGTTTCTAAATACCCTCTTACATACTAACGTCAGAGTGTTTGACTGTCAATGGCATATTTAACTTGTTGAATATTTTATTAGGTTAAAAAAAACAAAAAACGATGGTTTTAAGAGATAATGGGAAAGCAACTGAACCTCTGTCAGAGTTTCTAAATACCCTCTTACATACTAACGTCAGAGTGTTTGACTGGCAATGGCATATTTAACTTGTTGAATATTTTATTAGGTTGGTTAGTATGGTTATATTTAGATTTTGGTTTTGAAGCAACTCTGTTTAGAGAAGCATACAATTTTTTTTTATCTTTGTCAAATGAAGAGGCGAATCAAATAATGAGTTATTGAACCTCTTGTTATGAGAGCAAATTTCCGTTTACATAATTATCAATATTACACGATTATTCCTCATCATAATACAAAAATGAAAGTCACTGGAAATTGTTAAAAGCAAGACAGTGTAAAAACAGATTATCTCAAAAATGCAGCAAGCGCTTATTTCTTTAACTATTTCAATTATATATCTTCTTCAAAATGCATTTTTTCGTTAAATAGGATAGGCAACAATAGGAAACTATGTTATTGCATACTTCCTTGATAATAAAAAAGTTACAAAAATTATTTTTATGCCTATAATAGTAAGAAAAATATATTAATAAATGAAACACTTTTCTTATATTCACCAATAAGTATATGAACTTTCATACCTTTATCTGCAAATTTAGCTAAATCATTAAAAAATAGATTTTCTTTAATTGAGATCTCTTGCATGTTTCTCACATTAGTGCCTCGTAAAATACTGTCAAAATCAAAAAAAAAAAAAATCGAATTCAGTTTCTAGCTAATACGTTCAAAGAAATAAAAACAAATGTAAAGAACACATATATAAACCTCTTGAAGACAATGTTGGTATTCCAGTATGTACCATATCAAACTCAACTATAAACGAAGACATTGTTAGGATTCCAGTATGTACCATATCAAACTCAACTATAAACGAAGACAATGTTGGTATTCCAGTATGTACCATATCAAACTCAACTATAAACGAAGACATTGTTGGGATTCCAGTATGTACCATATCAAACTCAATTTTTGTCGGTTTATCTGAACAATGACATTTTTCTTACAATACACTATATAATATAACGATATAATACACTATATAATATAATGGATACCCTTCCCAATCTTGCCCAAACAAATATCTAGAAGAAGTGCCTTTTATTGGCTGGGAATTCGTATTGAAAGCGATCGCTGAAATATTTTAAAATAATCTAATATATGCAATACAAAGCTTCAAAAATCTATCTCTTTAGCAAGCTGAAGACTGAAAACTTTTTTGTAGAAAATTTAGCATAGTAAGAATATTTTGCTAAATATGAAAGTACTAAATAAGCAGGGATTATTATATTAAAAATTTAGGTTTCGTTTTATTTATTAACTAGCCGCCTTTGGCGACCAGCCGGTTCGCCAATCTTAATGTTCGTTAAAATTTTAAAAATTAAATATTTTATGCAATTCCAACTTTAATAGATTCTTCAGCAAAATATTTTAAAACTTCAAATTTTGATAGTCATATAATTCACTCATAATATTATAAAGGCCTTCAGTCATAACGTGATATGTATATCTCTAATTTTCTGTTACCCCTCGTAGAATTTATGCTTTAAATTAAAGTGTAAATGATTCATCTGCAATTAATATAATAATATTTTTTACTGAAACAAAGCATTTTTTTTAATAATATGATTACTGATAATAGAGTCACTGAGCGTTTAAACTTTATGGGCACTAAAGAATATCTTTCTTAATTTATGTAATATCTCAAGAATTTGTCAACAAAATTTTCGCAGATTCATCATGAACAGATCGATTAATGAACAATGTTTCATTTTAAATGCATTAAACACTAAGAAAATAAAATGAATCGTTTAAAATAATCGGCCTAAAACAGGTTTAAAAAAACTACTTAAAAAACGATGTACTTAAAACTATAAGCATATACAAAAAATATATAACTAACATAAATACAATTTACTTACAAAAGCATGTAACTCACCTAAAAATAATTTAAATCGTCTGTTGAAAGTGGTTGTCATGACAACAATCAGAACAATGC
This sequence comes from Argiope bruennichi, assembly GCF_947563725.1. Classification (NCBI taxonomy): domain Eukaryota; kingdom Metazoa; phylum Arthropoda; class Arachnida; order Araneae; family Araneidae; genus Argiope; species Argiope bruennichi. The sequence goes on from NC_079156.1 coordinate 117,365,895, forward strand.
GCATGCGTGAATTTTCTTCGGAAACTTCTTTTCCCTTTCCAGCTGTGTTGCCATAGAAACCGGCGCACAGCTGTTTACACGTTTATGTTTATCTATTCAGATTTTATAATATCTAATTAGAGTAACGGTGAATATCAGTGTGTTCGTGTTCGTCAATAAATGTTAATTTTTTTAATAACATGATTAACGAAAACAGAGTCACTGAGCATTTAAACCTTATGGGAACTAAAAAATATCTTTCTTAATTTATGTAATATCTCAAGAATTTGTAGACCAACCGGTTCGCCAATCTTAATGCTCGTTAAAATTTTTATATTTAAATATTTTATGCAATTCCTACTTTAATAGCTTCTTCATCAAAATATTTTAAAACTTCAAATTTTGATAGTCATATAATTCACTCATAATATTATAAAGGCCTTCAGTCATAACGTAATATGTATCTCTCTAATTTTCTGTTAGCACCCGTAGAATTTATGTTTTAAATTAAAGTGGAAAGAATTAATCTGCAATTAATATAATAATATTTTTTACTGAAACAAAGCATTTTTTTATAATCTGATTAATGAAAATAGAGTCACTCAGCGTTTAAACTTTATGGGCACTAAAGAATATCCTTTTCAATTTACGTATTATCTCAAGAATTTGTCAACAAAATTTTCTTAGATTCATCATGAGCAGATCGATTCATTAACAATGTTTACTTTTTAATGCATCAAACACTAAGAAAATGAAACGAATCGTTTAAAATAGACGGTTTAAAACAGGTTTTAAAAAAACTACTTAAAAAACGATGCACTTAAAACTATAAGCATATACAAAAAATATATAACTAACATAAATACATTTTAATTACAAAAACATGCAACGAACCTAAAAAAAAATTAAATCCAGTCCGCATCGGTTGATAATAATTCGTCAACACAATGCGGAATTCAGAACACAAAGCGCATGCGTGAATTTTCAACGCCAGTTACGTAACGCAAATACGTGATTTTTTTTCTACGCCAGTTGGGGTAACGCTATGCGGATTAGAAATTTTTAATTTCCTTTATTCTGTTTTATTTTTATTCAAAAGTTCTTCAGAATGAATCTGAAGGATCGATTAATTAACAATGTTTAATTTTAAATGCATCGAACATTAAGAAAATAAACAGAATCGTTTGAAATAATCCGCCGAAAAATACTAACCCTAGCCTCATTACTGTTGGGAGAAAAAAAATCCGGAAGCCTTACTCTTTTGGCGGTGGCGAAAATGGAAGATTTTTTTGGCGGAAAAGTTGGCGGTGGGGAAAATGGAAGATTTTTTTGGCGGGAAAGTTAGTTTTTAATTAATAATTAAAATTCTAATTAAAATTTCAAAAAAAGGGACCCCAGGTGCACATTCCCGACCTCTAAGGTATACATGTACCAAATGTGATAGCTGTATGTCAAATGACCTGGCCTGTAGAGCGCCAACACACACACACACACACACACACATTGAGCTTTATTATAAGTATATAGACTTAAATGACATCTTTTTTTAATTCATTTAAAGACTATTTCTATTAAGAAGTATATTCTATTTTAATGGTTTACAAATAATTTCTCTGAGTTATTAATTTCCATTGAGTCTGCAAGTTTTCCTTTCTATTAGCTGAGTAGTATTTAATTCATGTAGCATAAGAAATAGGTATGTAATTCAGATGGCAAACATGCTTCAAACAGCGTAAGGAAGTATAAATAATTATTCAGCAAACGCGTATACTTCCAAAAACTGAAAAATGTAAAATGTTAAGAAATTTCCAGATTTTATTAGTCGTTATTAATAGAATATTCTATGATCGCTAAATTGTTAAAGAAAATCGTTTCACGTTTCAACCATTAAAACTGGACCAGTTAAGAAGTTTTGGAGTTTATTAGTTTAGAATAATCAACGGGAACAGAAAGGAACTAGAGAATGTAAATGATTAGATGATAATCATTTGCATTCTTCTTCAATGATTGTTGATTAGATGATAATCCTAAAAACAGTTGTTGAAATGGTTCATAATACTGATATTGAATACTTCAAAACTCAGTCGACATTTGTTGCAGAAGCGTGATTTTTTTTTATTTAAAATATTAGTGTGCCAAGAATTTATTTATAAATATTATTATTAAAATTAGTTACTTAAATTAAATTTATTTACTTAAATAATGTAAAATTTATTTATTTATATCATCAAAAGCATTGTTTCACTACATGCCTATGATTACGGATTTAGAAATTAGATATAGGGCCACTTAAGAGTACATAATATTGTATGTATGTATTTTTATATGTGCATACATATAAGATGAATACAGATTTTTAAAAACTGCTATTTAGTCAAGTTGGAGCCTTGAAACTTGTTTCGTTTATTATCAATTTAGCTCTTTAAAAGTAATTTTAAATCGACTAACACTAAATCGAAAAAATTCTAGTCTATTCTAGTCTATTTTTCATTTTGAAGTTGACTTTTATCAACAAAACTATCTATTTTACGTAAATTTTTCGCATTTTACATCATTTTATCAACAGTGTTTAAACAAAATTTTAAAGGACGAATTATCCCATTCACTTAAGGAATATCAATCATACAAACTGCAGGGGCTTTCAAAAATATATATCGAAAGTTTCTTCCATAAATACCAATGAGAATCCTAGACATACAGTATTGAACACAACATTAGTATTTCCAAACAAACTGTTTGATTTATTTTCCAAAATATTCCCTTTTTGTTTAAGCAGTCTAATAGTTAGAAAAATATAAAATTTTAACCTGTGAATGATTGTATTTCGAATACGCAAAAAGCAATTTTTTAACCGTGTCTAGCGTTAAAATTCCGAAAGAAATCAAGCAGAAATAATGTTAAAAAACTTTTCTCCAGGAGCATGCATAAAGTTTTTACCATCAGAGTCTACGCAAACTCTAATAATGACAAATAACTCTGACTAGACGTTATTTTGTAAATAATATTTATTACTTCCTGTTCCACTGGAAAAACAGACACCAGAAACCACGTCGCAACGGTATATCTTTCTTTAAAACATTTATTCTTCCCAAACATTTCAGCCTGCCTGTAATAAATTTTCTTACGTATTACTTTATTTGAGGTCATAAATTTCAGCACATCATATGTCTTCAGCAATGGATAGTTCATTTCTTGCAGAAAAGTATTTTATCTAAACATATGAATTCTTGATATAAACAGTAGTATTTCAAATGACAGCCATATATTTTATTTATCATAAATTTAGGTAAGCAAATTGAAATTATGTAAGAGTAGTTGAATTAAATTCGATTAGATTTACATTCTGTTTTGAGCTACCACAACAGGTATTTAACTAAACTTTCTGAGATCAGATGAAAAAGGAGGACTATCAGTTAAGTTCCATGCCATACCAACAAGAAAATATGGGCAGAGTTGTTTGATACACGCAGATCCGGCCTTTTCTTCAAATGGGCCTAGATGCAAAAAGTCATTTGGGGCCCTAATTTTTTGTAAAGCAAATTTTTGTAAAAAAAAAAAAAAAAAAAAATTACAAACCTGCACATATGTAGCGCAGTTATGTACAAATCATAAAGATCTGTTATTACTAAGGATTATATTTTCGGAATGATTAATGCAGATTTTATTTCAAACTAAAATGGAGCGAAACTATATCATGTCGGCATATTTTTATTCCATAACGAAGCAACTACTGTTGACACTTTTAAAAGGGCAAGCTTACAAAAACAAAGATAATAAATAAAGATATAGATGCTACGGGTATATTATTAATGCATATTTATTTAATGCGTAATTTTATTTATTTATTTATTTTTTGCTAAAACATCAATTACTTCAAAAACATTAAAAAAATTTGCAATTTCTTTTTCGATGCTTAATACAGTAAGTGCATTTAAGCGTTCTGAACACATGCCTTACCAAAGAAAATTATTTATTAATTTTAATTTGCTGAAAGAGCGCTCAGCACTTGCTGAAGCGACTAGCAACGTAAAGAAAAGTTTTAACACAGTTTTAGAAATAACTCATTATAATTATTATTTAGTATGCATTGCAATATGTCTTGTGAGTTATTTACATCTCTTTCATTCAAAATCAAATCTCGCAACAAACGAATTTCTTGGATTAGGTTTTCATCTACATCTGTATAATAAAACTTTACAAAGTTTTTGGAACATTTCTCTAATTTATATTTTGTGTCATGTGACAAAGCCTGACGATAGCTATGCAAGCACCTTCAATAGCTCTTAATCTCTCACGTAGAGTAAATTTCAATTTTTCTGGCGTCTTTGTGGTTTCTAAGGGTTTAAGACTGAAATCATATATAAAGCTTACAGGATAAGTGTAGGAAGAAGGTATATAAATTATTTATATCATCATTTTTCAAAATATTAAGTTTTTCATGTATTAAACAGATTCCTATTTAAAGATGTGTTTAACAGAAAATGAAAAAAAGCTACAAAATACTAATTATATTTAATTGATTCCATATTATTAAATTTTAACAAAATGAATGATTGCATTTCATTTTCCAGATTTTTGAGTATTATTTGTAAATTTTGAAGCTTCAATTCAGTTTCTGAATACTTTTTATAGCTGTTGTTGTTGTTTATAATGGCACTTGCCATGGGCAAGCTCGCTGACGAAGTCAGCGATTTTAAGCCAAGGGAGCGTCTCTTGTTTTAGTAGCGCCAATTAGGGCCAAGAGTACGTCTTTGCTACTCACGCATCACATTCGCTTGCACAACCCCTTTTTACAGGGGGGTACATTCACACATCTCACAGATAGAACAGATGAAGAACAACCATGCCCGAACCGGGACTCGAACCCAGGACGCCCAGGTCACGGGGAAGACGCGCTACCCCTATGCCAGGACGGCGGCTCTTTTTATAGTAATATACAGTAATTAAAGGTTTAGTAAGATTAATGTCCAGTTACTTGCAGAACATGATAAAATCTTGCCAACTTTCTTAAATTTCGTCAACAGTCAATCAAATAAGAATGAGTTGACGTGTGGCCAGCCAGGAGTTATAATATTTAAAAAATATAGTTTACAGTTTATACATAATAGTTTAAGTATAGTTTTATAGTTTGTACTTATAATAAATTTAAAAAAATTCGAACTCAATATTTTGACGAATTAATACGTTTTAGATCTCCTAGAATCTGAGAAACTTATTTTTTAAATAAAATCACGCCTAAGAGTGAACACAATTATTCAAGAGCGTTTTCAGCTCGGTGGATGAAATTTTGTGTATGGTCTCTACTTTAAATTTTTAAATTTCTATTAAATTTTGAACGAAGTGTATTCAGAGGAAATTTGTCAATTCGGTGGTCCGAAAGTAATTTAACACGTTAGCAACAAAGCGAAGAACTTTAATTAATATTTGATATACATATTAATATTTTGAATTATAGATCTAGAAAGTACTAAACGCTCATGTAAGGGATTTTGAAAATTGATTCTTTTTGAATTGATGTTTTTGTCTGCATTAGTTTCGCGTGAAGATTATTTTTCAGCATATTTTTGCTCGTTTCTTCTCTTTTTCTTTTACCTTCCACTTCCTTTGTGTAACTAATTACTACACTAATATGAGATGGCAATTTACCACAAATACAGTACAGGGCAGAAGCTTATATCTTAACATATTCAGTAAAAATAAAATTTGTTCTCAAATTTTTTACACATTTTTTACAAATTTTAATCAGTTTCAATCTCGATTGATAGTATTCGTTTTAAATCCCTCATGAAACATTTAGTTCATATTCGAAAAAATATATAAATAAAAACCCACATAATTTAATTAAATAATAAATCCCCTCTTTGTCCCCCTCTAGCAATCTATGCTTGATTATTAGATTTATTCCATTGTTAACTTATTAATAATAATTGCTTATATTTCAGTTCTTATTGAATGCAGAAGGTTTCAACAATCACTCTTATTGTTGTTGTTAGAAGAAATATTACTGTTTAATGTTAAACAAACGCACAAAATACAAACAATATAATAGATGAAACAGTGAATCCACCTTCTATTGTTCTATTAAGAATCATTTCTCTTTTTGCAACTGATCGTTGTGTGACTTTTTTTTTCTGCTGAGCTATGCTTGGTGTGTTTTGTGAACATTTCAATGAGGCTACGGCCATCGTTGGATGGATCGTCCTGTGGACGATCTGGGAACTGTTGAAACATTATATGTTCCATCACTTACCCTCTATCAGAGATCTGTTTATTAATCCCTATTTGGATCAAGATGTTGATACACCATCTGATCCACCTGCGACTAGAGTAGAATCCGTCCCAGTGGTTCACTCCTACACGGTATTTAGGATTTGCCAGGCTTTAGAGCTTCCAGCGAAACTGGCTCCATATGCAATCCAGAAGTCAGATATCCCTGTTGTAGAATCCTATATGGTCTACAAGCTGTGTTCTGCTCTGGGTTTGCCTGCACGGATGGCTCCTGTGGGAGTGCCAGTTGTAGAATCCTTTGCGATCTACCAGTTCTGCTTAGCCTTGGATATTCCAGTGAGATATCGGTAGCAGAAGGACGCAGTTCAACAACAAAACTGACGTCGGCTGCCCGATGCAGTTTTCAGATCAGAACTGTCTTCGGATGCAGCGATGGAGGGTGGGTGGTCGGGGAACAAAAGTAGCCCACCTCCACGTGGTGTTCCCTGGGCAACTGTGCAGTTCTTTGGAACTGCATCGGCTAAGAGGCTACTCAAGCATGAAACAAATAATGAACTTTTTAGTTAGCTTGACTAAACTACATACCTAAATTTGATTTTGTGTTTTAATGCTCCAAAATTTCATTACAAGAATCACATTCAGAACATGCAGAAGGTGTATTTATGGTAGCAACAACTGCAATGTTTTTTAGATATACTTAACAATTATATATTTTTTATCCTAAAGAAATAAAAAAGAATTTAAAATATGTATTTCAAAAAGAATTGTTGTAAAAGTCACAATTATAGAAAATAAGTAGCGTTGACAATCATAAATCTGATGGAAGAATCTTATAATGACTTGAATTTGAAAAATTATAGTAACCAAAATTTACAAATTCATAACATAATTCGTCGCCATATATTTATAGCCGGTTATGACAAAGTAGATTAAAGGGCTTCTGGACAGAGCCGGTCTTCTCTTCAAAGGGGCCTGAGTGCAAAAAGTCGTTTTGGGCCCTAATTTTTTGTAAAGCAAAAAATAATAATAATAATAACAAAATAAATAAAATAAAAATCTGAATATATATTATTAATGCATATTTGTTTAATGCGTAAATTTTTCTGCTAATACATCAATTACTTCAGAAAAATTAGAATTTTTTGCAATTCCTTTTTCGATGCTAAATACAGCAAGTGCATTTACGCAACACATGCTTCATCGAAGAAAATTCATTAATTTATTTTGCTAAAAAAGCGCTCCGCACTTGCTGTAGTAACTGGCAACGTAAAGAAAAGTTTTAACACAGTTATTTAGAAATAACTCATTATAATTATTATTTAGTATGCGTTACAATATGTCACCTGCGTAATTTACATCTCTTTCATTCAAAATCAAATCCCGTAACAAATTTCTTGGATTAGGTTTTCATCTACATCTTTGTTATAAAACTTTGCAAACTTTACAAAACTTTTTGGAACATTCGAAGTTTTTGGAACATTCCTCTAATTCATATTTTTCTTAAGTTGTTATATCAGTGATTAATTTGAAATAAGAAATACTATTTTGTATAATTTTAAACCCATCTTCTATTTGTACAATAACAGTATCAATTACAGTGTTAAAAAATAACTAATAAATTCCTCTACCATTTTTTTTATATAACTTTGGAACATAATATTTTCCTTTTTCGAATTCGTTTTTCAGGAAAATGTTCAAATTATGTGCTGGTACTTTTGCTTCGTCGAAAAAATGTATTAAAGTTTGTTCTTAAAGTTTTAATTTATTGACTAAATTGAAAGCCGAGGCAAGAGCAATCGTTTCTGCTTGAAATAGGTTATTGATAGTGTTAATTTTAAAAAAATATTGCAAATAACACTATTAAACATAAAATAAACGACATTTCTTGCACTTAATAAGCTTTTAGCTTCGGTTACCGCTTATTATCGTTACTTGCATCATTTAAACATCAAAATATTCTTCTATCTAAATCAAGCTCAGTAAATCTTTTCAATAAAGTTTTTGTTAGTTCTTCTCCAGTTACATCAGTTACTTCAATAAATCCTATAAATGACTCGTTTATAGTTGACATTTTCTCTTCAAATTTTACATACCTAATAATGATTGAAGTTTGTTCGTTATGAGAAATATCAGGAGTACAATTCCTTTGAATACTATATTACATGATTGCTTTTATATCATGTTCAATTTTGTAAAGGACTTCATTTCCTAATGCAGAGATAATTTGTTCTTTTGAACTATGTGCTAAATGATGCACAATTCTATTTTTCGAATTTATTATTTTGTTCATATCATCCGTTAGCACAGGGTCGTATTTATTTAATAATTCGATCAAACATAGAAAAATTCCATTATTAGGCTATCCTTTTATTTCGGGATTTCCTCGAAGTGGAAGATTAGAAAAATAGAATCATTTAACTTGATTTGGTTTACCAATAGTCGAAAGTAAATTTTGTTGTTTTAGTAATTCTTACCAAGCCATAAACGAATTAAAATGACAACTAGAACGCTCATGATCTTGGATTACAGTTAACAGCTTTCTCCAGTTATTATAGTCACCTATAAATTCTGTAGTTCGGGCATCTCTTCTTTTGGAAAACAGTATACAACAAAATCAAAACTCAGAGTCTTGTGTTTTTGAATAAATTAACCATCTGCGAAGTTAGGTTTCACCATTTGACATTTTTTTAAAGTAGTAAGTAGTGGAAAATGATCAACCTTCATCATTTTTAGCAAAGACTCCCTTGTATTGTACTGGTCTGCTTTAACACAAAACATTCTAAATTTATCAGTTATAATACTTGGTCATAAACCAGGATCATTTATACTCTCTTGATCGCATTTGTTATTATTATTTCCGTCATTATTTTCTGATTCTGTCATATTTATATAAACACACGGTTCTTCAACAAATTTCACCATTTCAGCAATTTCATTTCAAGACTGTGTAGTTGGACTAGAAATTTTTTCACCGGTTGAAATTTGAAATGTAATTTCTGAAGTTGAAGCAATTTCTTTTCTAGAATTACTTCGGAACCAAGAAAAGTGATCTATCTATTTGTGACTTCTTGTGAAGTTTAGCTTTTCTTCTTTTTTATTTTCTGATAATTTTCTTTTTTGACACCCAGAGCGATATTGTATTGGCATGGACATGGTTATATCTAACAGTATTAAGTAGTTTATAGAATAAATTATCAAATTAATATATTCTATACTATACGCTATTACACAGTAAGTGAGACAAGTGACTTTAAATCCACTTTCCTTATATTAATAAAATTTGTACACTTGCACTATACTATAATATATAATGTAAACTTCGTAATTTCCAAATCCGTCAACTACTCCATTTAAATTTCTTCCTTAATTTTTCTTATTCCGGTCGTGGCCGGTGAAGAAGTAATGCAGTGTGCATTGCTAAGAGTTAATTATCTTCGTTATCGATCGTTTAATTTATCTTCGTTTTACTTTTTTTTCAACAATTTAATATAAACAAATATGTACAGATGCACACATAAAATATATTACATTCGATGTGGAAAAAAGTAGATAGTTGATTATTTACAAGTCCATTTCAACCCAGCCTTATTCTGGACTTCTAGGAAGCGCATCGCCCAGAAGTCGCGCCGCTCTGTCTTAACATGTCTGAAGGGGATCTCTTTATTTATAAATGAATCCCCCCCCTTTATAAGTATGTATCATTACGATCGTTGCCCAATAATAACAGCGTAAGTCGAAGCTCAGCCAGCCACGTTGAAGCAAACGCATACTTTCAGTATGTACTTGAATTATTATACGCTATAATTGTTCAGAATGCTTTTTAAATTCTTGATCACATGGACCCCTCAATCGTGGCGCCCCGGTGCATAGCATCCACCGCACCCCCTGATGGGCGTCCCTAGATACACGTCATAATAATTATGCATTAGACCCGCGTTTACGATGGAATCGGTTTATTCCGTTAGAATGAATCAAAGGGACAGGATAGCCTGGTTGGTAGGGTGTTGGATTCGCATTCCTTGGGTTCCGAGTTCGAACCCCGCCTCCGAAGGCTTCACTTGTGTGTATGTGTGGTGGCTGATGCACTTATAAATCTGTCCTGGTCGCAGAGTCCTCCATGTCGAGACTAATGCCACCGGGGGTAGTGGATCAGGGGTGATCGTTCTCTGATTCAGGTCTGAATTACGGTCTGTGGTTGAGTGAATGTAATGCATGAATGAAGTCCGCCCCATAAAAATAGTTATGACGTGTGTGTAGCTAAGTCGTACTCTTGGCCCTAATATGGCGCTACTGAAAAACAAGAGACGCACCTTTGGCTTAAAATCGCTGACTTCTGTCAGTGGACTTACCTATGACAAGTGCCATTAGAAACAACAACAGAATGGACAGATCTGAATATCTGATCTGAATGAACCCTTCTAACAATTTTGAAACTAAATTACTTTTACTGCCGGCCAAAGCAAACCTGGTAAAAGATGAAAAAAGAAAATTAATACAAATTGCATTTCATGAAAAAGTGTTCGCAAGATGAATTGATTTAATTGTAGTATTTGAATCTTCATGATGGATACAAAAGAAAAATTATAAATATAGCTAACAAATTTGTTCTAAAATTTCACGCTTGTTAAATATAACCAAAAAGAAAAATTTATGGCATGGTTTTAGTAAATTTTTGGAAAGTTCAATGAAGAGTAGGAAAAAGAGCGATTTATATATTTTCAAAGATTGTCGAGTCTATTAAAATCCATTTATCTAATTTAGTTTGCAATTCATTATTCTTTTGTTTAATTTTGTGCTTGAAAATTAAATGAATGATGAAGTAAATGGAAATATATCCGAAAATCGAATTTGTGTTTAAATGCGTTTTTCCAACTCCATTGATACAAAAGTGTATCCCAAAACTACACTTGTAGTCACAAAATCCCATGCCAAATTTGATGTATTTAAATAATACCATTTTTGAGTAATTGTGTTTACATGATTCTAAAAGACAATCAAGGCGTGTGCACGTCAAGTGAATCTGACGACTTTGGGTTGCTGCGTCTAGTGAGTCTGACAACTTTGATTGCGGGTAGATTGCGCCACAACAGCTGTTACGCTTGGCTCTACTCAAATGGGTACAGGCGCATTATAATCAACAGCTCAATACATCACCACTCAACACCCATATCGTTCGTCTCACCTCCAACTCACTGGAGGGAGAGACTATGGTGAAAGTTATAAGCCAGTTAACAGCTACGCTACCCGAGCAATTGCTTTTGCATCATGGTCAGGTTACTGGACTGCAAACCATAAGGCCCCAGGTTCTATCCTCGCTCATACCAATCCCCTAAAGTCTATATATGATGATTCTGTGTTCCGAATTTTATTTATTTAGCTCTTTTCATTTTGAAGTTATCGTGCTAAATTATATTCAAGCAGCCTGACAGACAGACTTCGTCTGAGCAGATTTTGCTAAACATTTGAGGGAAACTTTACAAATTTGGTAAAACGATCGTATACTAAATTTCATCTGTCTAAATCAAAGCGTTTTTTTTTTTTTTTTTTTTTTTTTTTTTTTTTTTTTTTTTACCAGTTAAACAGACAGTTTCAAAAAAATTGTGTTTTTCGACCTCAAGGAGGTCTAAAATGTGGTGATATAAAAAATTTCGAGGTTTTTTTTTTTTTAAATTATTACTATACTTTCTCCATATTACGTATACGATAAAGTAAAAACTAATGTTAATTTGCATTTTATGAACAAGATTACACTTCATCATTTTTTTCGTTGATGGTATTATTCCTAGTTGAATCGTTTGTAGATTTTGAAGTTAATATATTGTGAATATATCGCTGTTGATCTATCAGAATTAAAAAGAAATTAAAATTCCTTGCTGATACTATTCACTAAAGGCAGTTACAAGTCTAACGATTCCAATTAAAAAAATTATTTCATATTCAGTGAATTTCATTTCCTCTTTGCAATTATACTAACGAAAATGAAATTTTTTTAAAGGCATTAAAATGTGTACATTTCTACTTTTTTATTCGCTGCTCACTTTGAGCATTCTAAATCTTTATCTTAATATGACTTAAAATAATTTTTTTCGTTTCAAGTGTCTTATATCATGATTGATGAGATATCGATCAAGTATTTAACTAGGATTTATACATATTCTTTAGCTCATCTATTCTTTTTAAACAATGCGTTTTAAAAATATTTTTTTCGTATTTGAAGTGGTTTGAACGTAACTAGAAATAATGAATGCATCAAGTCGTTTATCACTTGAATGAAATAGATCAGTGGAGAATTCATCTAAAAGAGTAAGAAATGATCACAGCTGTTTTTTTTTTTTTTTTTTTTTTTTTTGTAGAATATTTTTATCTACATCTGAAGAACAAAGAAATATCTGACTTACACGGGCAGATTTTGCATTTCGTTAGTTTAAAAAAAAAACGCTTCTAGAAAAAGAAAGAATTTAAATAAGCATCTATTTTTTTTTCTTTTTTCTGATTATAATAATTCAAGAAAAAGAAAACGTCTTTAAATTTTCCTTACATCCATTTTTAACGAAATATTTTAAGAAAACACATCTTTTTTGATTAAAAAATCTATGAATAATTATAATGTTTATTATTTAAATTATTATTTCTATTATTTATTATTATTATTTCTAATAATTTTTTTCTCTAATTTATCATTTTTTTAAACAACAAGTTATCATTTAGAGAATTATTTTATCAAGTTATTGTTCTATTTTATTCATTGGCACTCTAAGATTTAATATTTTCAAAAGGTTTCATGGATATATCTGACGAAGAATCGCTTTTTGTTCCTAGTTTATGGCTGTAATATCAATTCTGTCGTATTTAAATCGGGAACCACAATACAGTTTGCTCGGTCGTAAGCACAGCCATTCATTGTTACATTTACTTGGCATGTATTTGGAAGAGTTAATTAAGATGCATTATGAACATGTATACGAATTAAATTCGCATTCAGCAACTCAATAATAAATTCTGGAAGAACTTTAAACAAAGCTTTAAAAGAAAATTATTCACAATTTACTTCAAGAGCGATAGTTGATAATTTTCTATAAAACTATCTAATTTGATTCTGCAAAATCAATTCTCTCATATCTAAATCGGGTTTGAAAATACAGTTTAATCGATCACAATCCAGACCTTTATTGTTGCATCTACAGACACAGCAACACAATAATAAATTCTGAAAAAAATCTAAAAGAAAACTTTAAAATGAAACGATTCGCAATTTAATTCAGGAACAATGGTGGATAATATTCTAGAAAAGCTTTATATTTTTATTTTATAAATTATAAACAGTAACACTGTATGTATAAAATACATATTATTTAATTCATTAAATTTGCAACATTGTTTTAGTTCAAAATGATAGGACATCTTTAAAAAAGAGTGTATGCTGCTTTTTAAAAACTTTTTATGGATTTCTTAAAAAAAGAGTTAATAAATGAGTTTTCAACTCTACTTTTCATATTAAATGAGTTTTCAACTCTACTTTTCATATTAAATGAGTTTTCAACTCTGTTCTGCTCTCCACTGTCATTAAAATGATATGATCAATTTAATGACAGTGGGGAAAAGCAGTTCCTTTATTAAATATTTTAAATAATTTTAAGTTTAACTTAAGATGAAACATTTATACGGTAAAATCATTAGAAATTGAGAAAGTTTTCGAAAAGTTTTTGTAAATGATTGGTAAATCCAACTATTCTATTTTTATCTTATTGTTATGTGTATAAAAGCATTCCTTACTTTGCTTTATAAATTCTTTGTTTCTTATATTTTTAATCAGACCATACATGTTGTATGATTTTTAGCGAATGAAAAAAGCACTTCTATCCAAACTATAAGCCTTGCATTAAAAATTAATCTTCATAATAAACATAACTATTCAATTCTAAGTTCAAATATTCAGCTATATTTGAGAATTCTATAAATAAACTAAAGTTTAATAAAATACATTTTCGAACAAATGCAAATACAGAAGATTTAAATATCATTTCATGTATTTTAAGTACTGAAATGTAACCTTTATATGTAATTATTTTTTACTTAACGAAAAATATTCCAAATCTAATATGTAAACACAACGTTTGCGTTCTGGGCTTATTATTTTCCCAGTAGCGGTAAGAATTACTGATATAAACTCCGAAAACAGTTTTAAAATAAAATTACAGAACTCAGTAGTTTAATATCAGCGGTCTTATTATGTTGAAAGAAATTGCGGTTTTGAAAGATGAAAAGCGAATACCGTAGCAAAGAAGTGGAATTTATTTTTGGAAACAGAGATTTCAATTTAAAGGCAAATATTCATCTCTCAGTTTTCCTGGAAAATTTCGAGTGCAATACAACGTCCGTTCGGCAGAAGCGAGTAATTCCACGTATACGTATTTTGGATGATTATTGGTTTGTAAACATGCGAGAAACAACTTAAGAGAAAACTATCTTTTTGCAAAGCAACATTTTCAGATGGTTTTCTTGGGTTTTCTCCCCTTTTTTCTCAAATTTTCTAAGCTCAACTCCCTTAATGTATTATCTAAAACTACGGAATATCTAAAAATAACCCTTTTGGATACAACTTTCTTGAGAAAGAAACGTTTCTTAGACGAATAAAATTTATTTAAAAATCATTACCAAACAATTTATTTTCGTGAGGTTTGCCCTTATGAAAATGATAAAGTTCTTTCTTCTAAAGGTTTTTTGAATCCAAGATTTAAATAAACGTATATAAAATACTTTTCTCAGTTTAAAACTACTTGGTTCTGTCATATGGCTAAGCTCAATTAAAAGTTAAAAACATTCTACGGTGGCAAAAAAAAAAAAGTGGCAGGAGAACTGATTTCAGTTTTTACTAAATTAATTAAGTGTTCATAAGTATTCTATATCAGTAGCCGAAAAGCAAATTACAGATATAGAAAATAATATTTCAAATAATAATTAACATATTTCGAAGAAATTCGATACATCCTCGTAATATGCCCTATATATATGACATGCTAATAATTTTAGATTATAATACAAACAGCTGTAAATAACTTTATAAAAAAGATACATTTTTTTTCAAATCTTTATTATTGGAAAAAAATTTGATTCAATTTGTAACTTTAGAGAGAAGACTAATGTTATGCCTTAATGTTGCAATACTTAGCACAAATATAAATTGGAGGCGGCCAGTTATTTAAGTAAATGCTAGCAACATTTTTTAAAAAATAATATTGTTGGTATTTAGAGATAACATTTATATATTAACTTACGAAAGAAATGTTTACGTCATTTTAAATTTAAAAAATTATTTTTTATTCGTTCTAACATAAATGCTAACCAATTTTTTTCCACTAGTTTTAATATAATTTTAAAATATATGTCTGAATTTTCAACAATACTTTTATTGTTGCATTAAAATTTGAAATAATTTTTATTTAATTTATAAACATAAAAACTCAAGTGCATGAATGAACCAAAAAATAAAAATTATGTATCATATTCTTTTGTAGTATAATTAATTTTCTTTTCTTTTTCCGTTTCCAATTTTTTTTTTTTTGGTACATGTAAAAAGAGAACATGTACGGTTTTCTTGGATCGTTGATAAACCTATGTGGATATTTAATATATCTAAATACCTCTATTTATGATATGTGAAACTATACAGCTATTTCCACTTGAGATAGTCCACTTTAAAACCTACAAGTGGCTCTAAATTCCAATCCATTGTCTTAGCAAATTCGAGAATTTATTTTTGAAGTTGTGAACGATTTTTTTTACCAAGAACTGCAATTGAACCACAAATGTCAAATAATAAAAAAAAAACATGATATTTTCATGACGATACGATTATTTTTAATCTTTAAAATAATCGTATGAAACTCGTGCGTTTACTTCCCATTTTCCGTTCTCTGCATTCTTTAGTCTTTGAATATTTATGACAATTATAGTAGTTAATAATGAAGACAAGTATGTGACGATAGGTCTGCTGTAAGAACAAAATTTTGTTCGACGGTATGCAATATGGTATAGAAAAGCTTCGGAGGTTGGGTGTGAACATACTAGGGTGATTTACATTTTTAAGATATTAGTTAATAAATAGCTATAAATAATTATGTGAGGGGTTGTCTAAATTTGTGTCTGGAATAATTCCCAAAAATTTTGTTGTATAAAATAAATTTTTAAAACATTTTAAAATTTTAAAATATTGACTTTTTAATGGTACTGGTAAATTATAAATTGTAAATTAAACTGGTAACTTAAAATATTGACTTTTTAATTTATTACTGGTAAAAATTCTTTTATCCAGAAAATTTTTCTTTAATTTTACTGTAAAATTTTAAAATATGCTTTTTACCAATATTCTTTTTAAAAATATACCTTTTTACAATATACATTTTTAGCAATAATATACCTTACAATTCAACTATTCCTGGCGAATCAGTTGGTTGCCATACGCTTCTAGTTTTGTTGAGCTGAAAAGAAAGCAAAATGATCGTATCCTAATTGGTTAAATTCTCTTGATTTTCCCCACAAGGCCCATTACCGCCAGAGCTGCTCCAAAGTTTTTAAGTTTCTTGTTAAGAGTCTTTAAGGTTTTTAATAATCCGACCCTGACATGTCGTGTTCGATAATTACTTGGACTTCGATGACATAATTATTTCCATTTAGTAACAAATAAGGGCTGTAGAAAACATTCTTTTTGGCCTAAATAGTGAATCTTTTAATTGATTGTTAATAGAATCTCAGTCGTTAATAGTCTCATCGATAATAACATTTTAAAATAAATTAACCCTTCTTTGCATGTTGATGGAAATTTCCATCATAACATTTAGTGAAGAAAATATCGTACTCAAAACAGATGTACTGTACATTGGTTGTTGCTGGCAACTTTTTTACGACTATTATGTAATAAGGAATGTAGTTGTCAAAAAAATTTAATGTTACAATCATTAAAGCGAAATTGAGCTTGTCATTCCTCTGTTCGTTGTGGGTGACAGAAATGTGCGATTACTTGAATATTTTTTTATAACTAATCTGAGATTTTTTTTTTGCTAATAAAAGCGATAATGAGTGAAGAAATATAGAAGAGAGGGACCATGAAAATTTTTGTACTGAGTTTAACAAGTAAATTTGCATGATGATGGATATTTCCATCATACTGTTTTTTTTTAATTTTTTTATATTATATATTTATATTAGGATTTTTTAAACATTTTTCCTTCAATCTATAGCATGAATTATACCACCTTGATTTACTTCACACAAAAAAAGAAGAAAGGCATACAAAGAAGGATTAAACCAATCAAAATATTCAGGAATTTTCCGCTCAAGTTTTATCACAACTTGTCACAAGATCTCGTACTAGATTGAAAAAATATTTTATATATTGCGAAAATAAGAAACATTTAGATACGCCATCCAGTATTTAACTACACTTTTTTATATATAATCTGTCTCTTGGAAATTTCTGCTCTTTAAATTTATATTATCATGAGTAATTCGATTATCCAAACTTTTTACAGATTTTAAATCAGTTTTAATTCGACTTTTTCATTTGAAATATCAGCTCGAAACTTTGTTAAACAGTAATATAATCTTATTTTCAGAAGAGTTATAATAACACATAACAAATATCGATATAATTAATTAGATTTTAATAACTAAGTAGTTTGCCTTAAAAAAACTATTTGCTTGCATAAAAATTATTTACATAGGCTTAATAGGCTTTTTATTATTACTTTTTAAATGCAATTATGCATTTAAAAAGCACAGATTTTGCAGTACTGAGTTTCAAAATAAATAACCGTGTCTAGTATGACGTACTCTACCGAAATATTCAGAAAAAATAAAAACATTTGAAATATAAATTTTTAAGTATTAATTTCATTAACATATCTAAGCCGTATGTTCCCTGATGCCAGTAAGCTTAAGTATGCCAGTAACCGGATGCTTAATAAAGAAATCACTGCGACAGGCTTCATTTAGCAATTCAAACAGATTAATTTAAATTTTTTAATCCCAGTCACAGTAAAAAATTTATTTTAAAGAGCTCAAAGAGTATTTTATTACGAGCATCAACTTTGAGATCAATTATATAGTGATTCATAATATCGTATAGTAACGTATTCATAATAACGTATATCATCATCATATTTTTTTTTCATAATAAGTTTAACCTAATGTTTAGTGCATCAAACATTTTTTCTTTGCATTTCCTTTATATTCTATAATTAAAATGAAATTTTTAGGAAAGAAAAATTCAAATATTAGGGGAAAAAATCATTAAAATATTTATATAAATAACGATTAATTTGCAAACTGTATCAAAATAAATCTGTTCTTATACAAATTGGGGAAAAATCAATTCATGAAATGTTAACATATAAAATAATTGCCAAGATTTATTTATTTATTTAGAAACAAGTCAGTATCTTGAAAATCATACAAATTAGTGTAAATCGTTAAGAGAGATCAGAGATCCTTAATATCTTCAATACGAATCTCAGCGAAACAATGGATGCCATTGATTTTCTACCCCAGAGAGTTATAATAGACTTTGCGAAGAGAATAAAAATATCAAACCCTCACTAAAACCTAAAAAAAAAGGTCCATTGATAGAATTTTATCGCTTCGCCGACTTCGGAAAGGAGCCCATTGAAGTTAACTGCTTTTGGCGATCATCGCTTTGAGAAAAAAATACTTCAACAACTTAGCTAAGAGCTCATCTAGAAAATGGCCAAATATTTTTTACCTAAACAGGATACGGGTTCCACAGAAATAAGAAATTAATTAGTTTGGCTGAATTACTACATTAATTAAACATGTTTGATCAAATTATACGTTTTATCAATACGATTATTCTATTATTATTAATAATAACTTTGGATAGTATTGATTATTAGGAATTATTCATTTTAAGCGGATTTCCAAATAATGTTTACATAATTACTGAGAATAGCATGAGTAGTAACCAGTAATTATTAACTTTACCAATTTTATTACTTTATTCTTGGCATATGATCTATTACCAAATCCATGACGACCAATCTTAACATATAAATACATTTTCAATCTCAGTATAAGATCCCCTATGATAATCGTGTTCAGTTAAATAATTTTGGCCTGAATTTCTTTCTGATCATCAATCAAATATGTTTATTTGATCTAGTTATTATCCTATTTCACAGATTCTTCAGTTATTGACGTTTATAAAGATAGGCTGGATGTACTCTAGTGGTTGCCCTGTTTGATACTTATACAGGGAGCGACGCTTGCTGAGTATCTCAATGTTCAGCTTCTGCACGGTTCTATGTTTATAGAAAGGACAACATTATCTGATAATATCGCAGTATCTTTCTTCTCGGTCTGTGCAATGCTTGACATTTATAGAAAGGAAACGATATTTGATACAATCTGAATATCCTTCTTCTCGATCTCTGCACTGCATGATGTTAATAAAAAGGTTGACTGTCCTTGATAGTATCTCGGTATTTTTATTCTCAATTTGTGCAAGCTTGATGCTTATAGAAGGGTCAAAGATCTTTTATAGTATCTCGGTATCTTTCTTCTCGGTCTGTGCAACGCTTGACGTGTATAAAGGGAGCAATGTTCTCTAGTAATATCTCAGTTGATAATCCACATTATATGTCGTGAAAGTCCATATTTGTAGTAAAATATGCTAAAAAATGTACTGCTAAAAATTTTATTTTACTGGCGTAATAAATCCTGTTGTAATGTCAATCATTATTAAAAAAAGAAATAAATAAAAAGTGATATTATTGTTAATTATAAAAAGTAATATTAATTAATTTTATTATTTATTTTTAAATAAATAAAAAATAATAATATTATTATTATCAAAGTAATATTGGAACGCAAAAGCAAATTCCTTTTTGCTAGGTTAAGGCTAATGAGTGGCAGCATATCTTTCGTTGAAAAAACTCAAAATAAACATCATTTTATTCTTGAGTCATTTTGAAACGATCTCTGACTTTTTTGGCCTCATTGGTTAGTAAGCCAAGCTACAACTGAACCTGCACGCCCTCTATACAGACCAACAGAAGAACATATGGTCATTCACTAACATCAGATGTATTAAGGTTCTATATGCGACAAACTTTTGCATGAAATCGAATACAGAAACCGAAATTCTTAAAGCAGAGATTCTACTACCAAGTCACTGCAAGCTTATATCATCTGTTAACAAAATTTAAGTACATATTGTATAGTACTTATCTAAGAGTAATAGTATTATTTCTTAATTTTAAAGATATAGTAGCTATTTTTTTTAATAAAATTGGTTTATTATAACAAGGAAATTCTTAGCCTAATTTGAATAATCATTCTTTCTTCAATAATTCGGAATGATTGTTTTAATTATTTTTTTCATAAATATGAACGGAATCTGGTAGCGTTTCACTTTCCATTTACCTTAAACTGGGGAGTGGCGGACTATCAGACCGCTAAAGATGGACTTTCGGTCACCCTATTCTATTTTAGGCTCAATCGAAAGGATTGACCTTGTAGCTTTCTGTTTCGTGACCTTTACTGCATATGCACTTTTTCAGCGGATGTTTTTTTTTTTTTTTTTTTTTTTTTTTTAATCTTTCCGTTGTTTCTTAGCGCAACGTCTGTGAGACTGCGCCTCCTTTTTAGTATTCCGGTTTTATACAAGGCTTAGCAGATGACTCTAAAACTTGAAACATCATCCAACCTACTGATCCTCTTTATAAAGCAAAGCTCCAGAGACTTTTAAATGAGGCATAAAGTGATTTTAGTGATGAGGACAATTGAATAGAAAATTTTTCCGACGAAAGTTCTCATTCGACTGACTCTGATGTGTATATTCAAATATAATTAATTTTTCTAGAGATAATTTATTTTGAAAAACTTCTAAAATATCTTAGTACACCAAGAAAATAACTACAGAATTTATAGGTTAATTTTTATACTTGCACTTAACCTGTATGTTTCAATTTTACCCATTGTCATTTTTTTTCATATAATTGTTCATTTTTTCTTTATATTGTTTTCTATATGCCTTTGTATATTAGAAAAACAAATATAATTTAAAAAATAATAAGTAATATGTTTTTTTCAAGTATATTCTTTGTTTTTAACATGCAATTTGAGAAGAAAATGTATGTTCCAACGTAATTATTTTTTTCAATGATAATATATTTTGAAAAATTTCTAAAACATATTTCTATATCAAGAAAAATATCTGCAGAATATATTAGCTGATTTTCATGCTAATACTTTCATCAGAAAATTTAATTTGAGTGTAAAGAATATGCGGTGTCCTAGACCGCATCTTCCCGGTTAAGTCCTAAATTTTCATCTCCCCAGTTTCAGGGATTTCAAATAAGATCACGTAGTAGATTTCTTTCTTTCTTTCTTTCTTTTTTTTTTTTTTTGCTGAATTAAATGATATCTGGAACAAAAATTTGTAAGTTTTAGTTTCATTCCTAATTATTCTCAGAATTAAGCCATATGAAAGAATTCAGTAATTAAAAAAAACGACTAGGAGTTAGAAAAATATAATAGTGAATAAAGATATTGGATAGTTGATACCATTTTAATTAAATATTATTTTTGATTGCAACTTTTGTTTTGCCTTGGGAGAGTAAAGTAACATGTAATTTGCATTACATAGCCTTATCTATATTTATAAACTGAATGTTGCTTGGAAAGACGAATTCTGAATGCTAATCAATCGTTCAATTTCAGAATAATTAACATTCATTAAACACTGAAAAATAATTGATTTCATTTTCTTTTTCAAGGTTATTGAAGTGTTTGAGCTCCAGTATTCTCATGAGTCTAAAACTTTTATTTATTAAATTCTTAATTTGGAAAAAAATATCAAATACTACCAGGTAAATTGATGGTATTTTTGTTGGTGACTTCGGTAACGGTACCAACTGATGAATCAATAAAATTTGCATTTTGGTGATTTCTGAAATTAAAGCAGAATTGATAAAATTCCCAAATAATTATATTTTATCTGCTCAGCGACGCTAAGTACAATTTAATTCTCTTATTAAACACGTTTATGAATTACTTTTTCATAATATGTAAAACAATTTAGAAGTTTTTTAAATTTAATTTTTTGAAAAATGTTCTGCATCGTTATATACATAGTTTCTAATCAGAAAAGGGTAATTTAAGTTTGCTATTCTGTTTTGGATCATTTGACTTGAAACGTGTGTACTGCTTATAAAAAAAACACGAAGTTATTGAAATATATTATACGTATTTCTTGACTTTGTTCATGAGGACTTAATGACATTTGACCAAAAATAGTTTCTTTTCCTTATGTTTTTTGCACTTTTTTTATATAAGAGTAATGCATAATCTATTAATATATTATAGGATGCTTTATTCTTAACCTGCTTTTAAAACTATAAATATTACTTTGAAAAAAGCATTTATTAACATTAAATTGTTGAGCAAACATAACAATTACACTGGTTATAGTTAATATTTAAAGTTCCAAATACTTTGATTGGAACATGAGCAGAGAAGATTATTCAGATCCAGAGAGTCATTCAATATATATAGACTTTTTATAGTTGGTATTTAATGCTCTAAATACATTGCTTGGAACATAGGAAAATATATATGCGCAGAAAAGACTATTGAATGTATATTAAAGTTATGCAAATATGGACAAAGCAACAGTATTGAACAAAACTGCTCTAATACCATGTTTAATGATCAAAGGCTACATTTAACAGAATGGAGAGGCAATATTATAAATTATCTCTATTTATTGCCACCAGCCTATGGATAAATACATTTTTTTAATTGTTTTATGCCAGAATTTACAATTTTATTTTGCAAAATAACCTTAGAGAAATGGAAAAAAAATCCGATTTCCTGCGCCTTTCTTAAATTTTATAATGTGTTTTATTCCCAAAATGAATTTTAAAACTAACTTTAAATATAAATTACTTTTAATTTAGAGCAATTTAGAATTTTTTAAATGTTTTATTTGCAAATTTTTACAGAATCTGAAATTCTTAAATTCACCGATAATTTCTTATGAAAATACTTAAATTCTGTACAGTTAACATAAATAATTCTTCATGAACAACAGAAAATATAAAATAAATCGAAATTTTTATAAAATAAAATATTTTCGAACATATAATTCTTTTTTTTTTTAATTTCCGAGATGCTTACATATAACACTAGACATTTCTAAGAACATCGAATTCAGTGTCCATCACTATTATTCATCCTCTACAGCAGTACACGACATAACCTCTCTTCTTATATAAATAATGCCCATGACTAATGAAGCTTTCCTTAAACATGTTCTAGGCAGTCTGGGTGATCTTATTGCAGCTTTCATCAATCACAGTACGTGTTCAATCGTACAGAACAAATGAATCTTGCGACAAAAACAACAAAAAAATGTTTGCAATATCTTATTCCAGTTTATGTTGTTTGGATTTCAGAAAAAAAATATAAAAAGCAGAAATTCATGGCAGAAATTTTTTTTTCCCAAATAGACCTTCTAGACCGAAAAGAAATTCCTATTTTAATTAGAAAACGATTTTAAATAAGATATATGTAGAAACTAGAAAGTATTTTCTTTTTTTCTTAGCAAAATCTTTTGCACTAGGGAGTCAGAATTTTACTTAGCAAGAAGTATAAGCATTTTAAAACAATAAGTATTTCTCTTAAAAGCTAGTTATTTCAGATACAGGGCCAGGGAAATGTTCGTTTAAATAACGTCTGATAACATTGCAGAAAGAGAAATATTTCACAGATTTTGAAACTAATTTTGAAACTAATAAAAATAATTTTTTTGCTCTATAATCTTCAGAAAAAAAATCGATTGAATTCATTTTGAATTCGTATTTAAAACAATAGCCATTAGTATAAAAAAAATTGATCCAGCTTTTTTAATACACCATAGTAAAGCCATATGGTACAATGAAGAAAAAAATTAAAGATTTAATTGAATTTAAAACAAAAATTAATCACATATAGAAGATCTGGTAACGAATAAAACTGGTTCCTTTCTCACTTAATATTTAATTTAAATATTTTTGTATAATTTCTGGGAATTTTTCCATTAAGCATACAAAATTGTTTAATTTCTACAGACATTAGATATACAAGATCTTTTAATCTGTTCTATAACTGTATACATGTTTATTTCAGTTCAAAAAGCAGAAAGAATGTTCTGATGTTTTATCTACGGAATTGTTCAAAAGAAAACTGCAAACGATAAAATTGAAGGTTTGTGTACTCAACTGAAGAACTATTGTTTTTGGTTTACCATGGAGGAATAAAAACACCAGCATGTAAAGATCAATACCAAGGAAAACTATTTGTTGAAAAAAAATTCTATACAGATATTTTTTTTGTTACTACATTAAAAGTTTTTGTATTTACCATTGGTTTCCACTTAAATATATTTAAAAATCAAACGATAGATTTACGCTGATTTAATTTCCTCCAATATTAATTAGTTCAACTAAATTATATATTTTATACCAGAATACAATAGAATACTGCTTTAATTCATAATGCATTGGATTCAAGATGAGTTCTCTTTTCTTTAAGCCTTTTATGCCTTATGATGAATTACTGATTCTAAAAGAAAAAAGTTTCAATGCAAATTTATATTGTCCATTATTTTCTGTTGCTTCAATTCAATTCTCATGTAATTTCTGGATGCCACCACACTGGACTCTTCCATAATTTATCTTGCAAATTCAATGGAAGTTAGTTTTGATTTCTCCTAAATATTATTATTTCATTCTATTTCTTGCACAGTTATATGCTGAGGAGGTAAGACGAAACTCGAAGGAAGAGTTAGATCCTATCAAAAATCTATCCATACCTAAAAAGAGGTTACCTACATGTTAGCTACAAGATATCATAATAAATGAAATATTTGTCATCTGTTGGAAAATGTTGGTGAAATTTAAAATTAAATTTCGAAGATTCTTCAAAGCACTTTGTAGAATTCTTTGTCTTATTAATAGAAATACTCTTGTAGAGATAGTGAATCTTCTTTTTCATCTTCAAATTTTTATGATTATTTAACACATAATATTTTAAGTCTTACACTATTCATTCCTTGTGCAATGCATTGTGCTATTATTGTTCACTTTCTCACCCGTCAAAGTATATGCTTGCTAAATTTGAAAATTCGAAGTGAAACGGTTTGGTCCGTTGAGCGCTAACACACGAATATACACATTTCCCTTTATTATTAGCAGAGTACTGAAAAATTTTGATTCAATTGAAATTGATATTATGGAAAAAAAACCCTAACATAAATATATTTCTTTGAAATGATTATTGGGCCGCGGTGGCCTTGTGATAAGGTCACGGAACCTCAGGAATTCAGGTTCGAGAACCGATTGAAACTAAAGAAACGGGGTGTAAATGGGTCACGCTAAATCCGGCCGGGCCAAACGTCCTCCCTCTGGTCTGGTGCGGAGATGGGGGTGACAGCTCAAGAGTCGTCCTCGGCATCTGACGGCGGTTCAATATTACGAGGTCTGTCCCAAAATAATCTTAGTGTTGCTTTAAAACGGGACGTTAATATAACTAAACTAAATTTGAAATAATTGTTTAATTTTTTACAATATAGTGAAAAAATATTTATAATTTTAAATTTCTGTATAATAGAGCTAAAGAATGTGCATAATAAAGTAGATTACATCACTTTAATGTTTCTTTATGCGTTTTTTAAAATGTCATAATTTTTCATTGTTTATTTTATTTTTTATTTTAATTTAAATAAATGTTATAATAGAGAGATAAAAGAAACTGAATCTTCATTATTGAATGAAATCCATTGCATTTCTTCTTAATTAGGCAAAATATTTATTAATTCTCTAAGTTCTTATGAGTTTTTTCCAAGAGATCTTAATAAAAAGATTTTTTCTTATAAAATTGCTAATTAAGAATTGATATTGCAATGTAGTTTAAACTTCCAATGCAGCTTGCAAAGGTTGTTTAAAACAGAGTAGCAGAGTAAGTTAATTATAATTTTAAAAAGTGTTCATTAGGAAGTTTATTAAAGCAATTAATCTTACATTTCTTAAATTCCATTTTTGGAGTGAATGATAGCGAAAATGAACACTCTTTTGTATCTATTAATCTGTATAATGCCCAAGCAAGAGTCAAAATTATTAGTTAGTAAAACAACCAGACAGATTCAGCATATTGTGAAGAATCGGGATCAATTGTTTCGAACAGAAATAAAAAATTAATATTTTTCCAAACAAAAAAAATTATGTTTATACTAATATATACTTAATTAATGCCTATACTTAGTTATAAACATTCCAGTGAAATTTGTAAATATGATGAGGTTGAAAAATGTAAATTCAATCAACTAAAAAAACCCGACATAAATTAAAACGTAAGAAAGGAAGCTTTTAATCATCAAGCTTTTAAATTAATCATCGAAGGGAAATACAAATGAAGAGGTGGAGATAACCTGGTTGGTAGGGAGCTGGATTCGCGTCCTTTGGTTTACGAGCTCGAACCCCACCGACCGAGAGCTCTCCGTCTGTATGGTGGTTACTCACGTATAAATCAGTCGTGGTCTCAAATTCTTCCATGCCGAAAATAATACCACTGGGGGTACTGGATCAAGGGTGGTCGCTCTCTGATTCAGGTTTGAATTACGGTATGTGGTTCAATAAATGAAATCCGCCCCATAAAAAGGGTTGTGACGTGTGTATAGCTAAGGCGTACTCTTGACCCTAAATGGCGCTACTGAAAAACAAGAATCGCACTATAGGCTTTAAATCACTGACCAATAAAAACAACAACAAAAATGAACAAACATATGATGAAATTTATCAGAAATGTTTTTCTGTCACTCAATCGAATTTGTGTTTAAAGTAAGATTTTAAGTAGATAATAGCATTTTTTTTTTTTTACAGATGGTTTAAAATACCTGATGTAATTTAATCTTAATTCTTAACGTACTGAAAATAATTTGCATATGTTGCTCCATCGAATTTATTTTTGTAGTAATAGTTTTCAATCAACTGTTTATTGTTGTTACCGTATTTCGAAAACTAAATTTAACTAAAACAAAGATATTTTAGATAGATTTTATCATTTACATATTTTGGAAAATTTTAAAAATTGTTTATTAAATGATATGTATTTAAAATTCGTGCAGATTTTACCTGGAGTTTAGCAATATTAAAAAAAAAATCTTCTTTAGTTTCTTATTGTAGAATTCGTTGTCTTGAAATTGAAACAATTTTCATTATTTCATCAAATATTGTCACGTGATCTTCTTCCATTGTCCCATTGAACAGGTATTCTAAATAATACCTGCATAGTATGCAAGGCAAGTAAAAATTAAAATTATAATGCCACTAGATTTAGAGGATAAATGAATCTCTCATTTACGCTTTTAATAGCACTATGATATCATTGGAATCAAAATCTCCAATGCTCTCGCCGAAAGCCTCAAAAATAATTAAAATCGAATGCTTTTATTTAAAATTCATCTTATTTGACAAGTCTGAAAAATATAAATTTAATTAAATGGAATGGAATTTAATTTAATGGAAATTTAAAAATGTACATGTAAAATATCAAAGTGACGAAAAATAAACAGAAGTGAAAATCTTAATTCAGAGCTAAAAGTACACAATTAAATGATTTGGTGGATCAGTTTGAAATCCATCAAACTGACAGCAACTAGAAACATTGTTACAGATTATGTAAAAAATTGAATTGCAATTTATAATGAATATTGAGAGAAAAATTGTGCAGAAATGGAATTAATATCATCAAAAATATAATAATCTTTTAGTCTTAATTTGAATTTTGGTTGTTTAACCATACATTAATGCCAAGAAAATATAAAATACGATGGAATGCAAAATTATCACGTACATGTCATGAATCTTGAACCTAATCATAATTTTTTGGAATACAAATACGTTTCTACATTCCAGAGTTTAACTTTTATAACAGGAACCTAAAGTCTCAAATAAGAGAAAACGAAAGCCATATCTTTATTTTATTTTTATGCACGGTTTGATTCTTTATGTCTTTCCTACAACAAGATGTATGATTTTTGATAACGGTACACATTAAAAATGTAATATTTATTGTATTTTCTTCAGCAGTTAACTTGTCAGCAGATCAATAATCAGACTAATGATATATAATTTGCAAAACATATGTTTCATTTGCAATATCTTTGAATGAGCTTCTTGCATGCTAGACTAAATTTAAAGAGCTGACATTGCCATTTTCACGTTTGATCAATGCTTAAATAATATAAAACGTCTCATTTCAAGTTGTTAGATATTCTGCTGTCAATATGTGAGCAGTTTATTTTGAAAGAGGGGCAAATGAACGGGGATAATGGTAGCTATAGTTAAAACTTGTTATGATATTTTTATGCATAAACAATTTATAGCAAAAAAAAAATCATATTCTAGTATTTGAGAGATGAAAGGCTTAGCTCTTAATAGTGTTGAAAATATGTTTATTTTGAAAGTGGCACAGGTCCATCTTAGATTGAAATTATTTTTTATCGAATATATGACGACAAAATTTAGTTCCGGTTGCTGTATTGCGAAGCAAATGTGGCCATTTGATACCATGTCTGAATTCTAGAGTGTTTCTATCTATCTAACTCTGATATTGAAAATCGGTGGTTGCACAATATTTCATAAATAATAAAAAGTATATCTTAATTTTGTGTTTCGATAATAATATACTTATTTCCAATACCGAGAAATTTTAGTAATATTGGTTTAATACAATTATTAAAAAAGGCTGATGCATTTGAAATATTTCCCAATTACATGAAGGATTACAATAATTCATTAATTTTGAAAGAGAGGCAAGTCCATTTAGTTATAATGAAACTCTTACTTTTTTAATCAGCACTATAAACACTATTGGATTATAGACATACATTCTTTGGTACCACAAAATACAAAAAATATATATATATTAATACTTACCTATATTTTTAAATTTATTGAAATGCAAACCTTTAAATATCTCGCAATAACAAAAAATGGACTTGCCCATTTTCAAATTAAACTGCTCATTTAGTACTTCAACCTCTGTTGTCATGATATTATTTGCAAGGTTCCGATTTGGTCCACTCCAGTTTATCCATGAAAGAAAACGTAAAATTAAGCGATAAAGAAGCCCTCGTATACTTTTCAGATTCCCCATTAATTGAAGTGTCCACGTTTTTAAACATCGATCGGCTTTTCTCTTCGGACGTGAGACTCATTATGGTTCAAGGAATGATCATCGTTAGTGTGAGCATTTTTTCCCGTGTCATTTCAAAAACGAAGTTATAATAAGGTCTTTAATTATCTTATAGGAAATAGAGGTACGATCATTAATACGTCGACATGCAACCTCACAGAGGTTATTGAAGGTTCTTATTGAAGATGCCTAACTGTCCAATTAATGTTGACCATTCAGATATTTATGCCATTCTGTGTATGCCATACAGAATTAATAAGTTAAGATACAATAGGATAAGAGTACGTTTAGAGTAATTCTCTAATAATTTCACTAGGTGCTGAAGTAAGTTTAATACAACTTTTTCTTTTCTACTGAAAAAGGAGAAAAAATACATAAAAAAAGATTTAAATTAATACTTACAAGTATAAATGTTTATATTTATTATTTCACATGTTTGAAAACCAACGGATTGTTGTAACCTAATTGCAACAAAAATTCATAAGGTAATTATCTTGTCATTTTTAAAAATTAAAAAAAAAATGATTTCATGTATTTAAAAAAAATCAGATTCGAGATGGTTTATCGGATAAAAACAAATGGATCTGGATTCTGGCATTTAAATTTTGCAATTACATCAAATGTGAAGATTAAAAACTAAAGTTGAAAATTAATGCATTTGAAAATAATTCTTCTTATCCATACTGAACATTAAATCTCAATAATTCCTGACCTATTATACCCAAAAATTGAAACAAGTATAATGAACATGACCTCATCGGCATTGCACTTCACAGATTCAGTTTATATTTCGTAACACAAAAACTGTTTATGTCCACATGTTGTGAAATATTCAATTTTGATCTTTTTTCTTATTTAGTAAAACCATTGAAATCAAAATAATTGTAATGCATTTTAAAAACTCAAAAAAATGATTATATATTTTTCATGGTCATATATATATCATGCTATTAGTGAAACATATATTTAATTATTCTGGTGTTTAAAAAGTCGTTATCCTGAAAACAGATTCGTCAACGGATATTTGAGCTAATTGAGATTAAATGTTTTCGATCTCGTTTGCTATTCGCAGGCCTGCTCAACTTTTATGCTGTCGAAAATTCTACTTACTTTTAATAAGTACAAAATTATTAAGAAAAAGGTTTAATCTCGATTGAAGCTTAAGTAATATACAAATCTATAACATTATATACATATAAAGGAAGCTCTCAAACTGCATGTATAGATTTGGAGAAGGAGTAGCGAATATGGATGGAAATCAATAACATCTTAATAAGTATGATCAGATTTGGGTAAGTGGTTCTGTAAGCAACTTGCAATATCAATATGTATTGATTTATCATTCTAAACGTTTACTAAGTGCGTGCAGCGGGAACATTTTAAAGAATACTGAAATGGTTGATATTCGCTTCGCGTATGCGCTTGAAAATGAAAATGAACCTATTACTGAACGTTTGTACCGTGAAAGATTTTAATGAAGTAATTACTAAATTGCCAAATGTTTTCTGATGGACATCTGAACATCTCTGAAAATTTCATAGACCAGTGCAGAATCCTTCACGATATCGATGTTGTTCTATCTCTTGATTCAGTTATTATTTGGAAGTAGACGAATTTGACATAATGTTTCTGTAATGAATCTCCCTCTTCCATATCACTTGATCTATCTCTTCGTAATTTTGTTTTCTTCAGTCACTTTAAGACAATCGTTTATGAAATGCCGGTAGATTCTGGTATGTTTCATGGTGGAGCGGATCGCCATATTTTCTGCTACTATTCATGAAATGGCGGGAATCAATGAGATGGTTCAACTGTCTATACAACGTAGATGAGACATGTGAATTAATGCTAATCGCAGAAATCTTGTATATTTCCAGTAAATAATTGTAATTTTCTTGCATTCTTTTTTTTTTCTGTAACAAGCGTTTTACGCTACTCTCTGTATTGTCCTTGTCGAACTTTTATATATCTTTATCACTTTATTTCTCTCTGTTATCAAAGTAATAAAACATGCTGCATTTTTTGCTTTAAGACGAACATTCATTAAAATAGTGAGAAATTCTATAATTTGCATGGTTTTTGAAATCGAATATTTGTGAAAGCTCAATTTTTGAATATACCATTGTTAAAAAAACAATTACAATTTTTTAATTACAATTTTTTTCTTCTTTTTTTCCCTGAAATCATTTCTTGAATGAAAGAAATAGGGATTTTTTTAGTGTCTAATCATGGTCTGTAGAACTGATTACGCAATATCAATTTTCAAATAATTTATTATTTATCCAAGTTTATTTACAGGAACGTACTGTATATTTTAAAGATTTTCTCATTCCTTTCATTATTAATATTGACAATTCTAGGTGGATGGACATAAACATGTGATTAAATGTATTTTTAATTATATCAGAAATTGTTTGGCAAATAGGGGCGAGTATTTTCGCCTCTTATCACAGAGTCGAAATGAATTGAAAAGAAAATATTTGATGTGATCATGTACTACAATATACTACCGCTATACTGACTAAGAACACATTTTACCATTTTCTCCCAATTGCTTGAAAATACTATTTGGCGAAAGTTATGGAGTGAAAACATATGCTATTTCATAAAATTCATTCATATTTTTCCTTGTTCCTTCATTTTTCCTTGTTCATTCATTTTTCCTTGTTCATACATTCATTCATATTTTTCCTTGTAGAACTGGAGAAATTTAAAAAAATGTTTGTCTTTAATTATGACGAAAATATTTGGGAAATAGACCTTTAATAAAAACATAACTTAATAATAAAATGGAGCAAAAATTTTAAGCATAGAACCTCTCACTACAACTAATAAAAACTAATAGTTCAATTCAAAGGTAGGATATATTTCCAAGTCAAATTGTTTTCAATTCTCAATTCAACTCATTTTTTTAATAAAAACATAACTTAATAATAAAAGGGAACAAAAGTTTTAAGCATAGAACCTCCCACTACAATTAATAATAAAAAAAATAGTTCAATTTAACGGTAGGAAATATTTCCACGTCAATTTGTTTTCAATCCTCAATTAAACTCATTTTTTTTTAATATTTTCATTATTTAAAATACGATTATTTCTTTCCTACCATCTATTTCAATAATAGAATCTAGGAACATGACTTAATCAGACTTCTGAAAACTGTAAACATGACATTTGCACCAAAAAAAATGTTTTACTTAGTCAAATTTATAGTTGCATTTATCTCATCAACGTCAACCCAATCAATGTTACAGTTATACGAGCAATCTCTCTTCATTTTTGCAATTTATGTCAATCAAATTATGTGGACTCGTTGGAAAAAAAACTAAGCACAGATAATTGTGGAGAAACTACAGCTTCAATCATTTCAACTTCCATTTATTGCTGTAAAGAGTTAATATTGCCGCATTGAAAAGAGGAGGCAGTCGACACTCCATAGCCGAAAGGTCATAGTACTGGTCTCATAATCAAGAGATCGTAAGTTCGAATCCCGCCAGAAGCAATACTCTTCACAGTCTGTGTAAATATTTAATTTCTTGATTTTATGTTTTCCTTTATTTCATGTTCCAGAAGATTTTGGACCATTCTTTAGTTTACCAGATAAGTGTTCTGGATTTTTCTTACTGTCACCAGAAAAGTATTCTAGAATTTTCCCTGCTAGTATAAAAGCAGAAGATCTGTCAGTCACTGTGTTCTCAGTTCAGAGTTGAGATAATAAATTGATTTAGCTCTACTTCTTGTGTGTGTCATTGCGTTCCACACTAAAGTACCTACGTCGCAATATTATCATTCTAAAACTAAACTATTAATTATTATTATAGTTATGAATACTATAATATAAATTATTCTGAACACCTAAATGATTTCAATTTCATCACATTAAAATATTTTTCTTAATTATCTTACTGTATTCACCTCAGAAGAAAAAAAAACGAAACTGAAAGTTTTTTCGTAATTTCTACGTATTATGAGGCCCTATGAATCTTTGAAATACGAAATTTTTCAAATTATTATGCACATAACCCGGATAGAGAAGAAATAAAATAAAATGATGTTATATGCTTATAATTCAAAAAGCAAGAACTACTTTTCCTCGTCGTCTAAAGTCTCTGAACATAAGTTCTACTTTGCTATAGTCTCACGAATGCACAATGCATCCATCATTTCTGATTACTCCTTTTTTACCCGCTAGACTCTACGTGCGTAAGAAAAATGGTTTCTCTTCCCTCTGATTTAACTTGCACGCGGGTACAATCATCAAATGACATCCAATTCAAAAGTATTTTGCTCACGTCAGCATTTTATATTGACAAGCGAAAGCATCGCTTAACTTCGAATAAATCTTTTGAAAAAGAGAAGTTTCATTTCTTACATAACTGGAATTTATTTATTTCTGATTTTCTTCGTGGGAAAAACTAATATTGGCATAAGAATGCAAAATTGCTGATAGTCAAAAAAACTCAGAAATTGTGGTTTCAATCATGAAACAGTTCCTTGCTTAATATTATGAGAATAAATTTTATTTTTATAAATATTTGGCTATATAAACTATAAAAATAATGTTAAGTACTAATCTTTAAACTCTCATAATTTTTCTTAATAGAAATCTACGGCAGTAAAGAGAAGGAAGAATAAGTGATATATCACTACACCATATTAGTCTCGATTATATTCGTAATATATTTGAAAGTTTACTAACATATCAAACGTTATATAAACAATAAAAACAATGTTAAATACTAATCTTTAAACACTCACAATTTTTCTTAATAGAAATCTACGGCAGTAAAGAGAAGGAAGAATACGTGATATATCACTACACCATATTAGTCTCGATTATATTCGTAATACATTTGAAAGTTTACTAACATATCAAACGCTATATAAACACTAAAAACAATGTTAAATACTAATCTTTAAACACTCACAATTTTTCTTAATAGAAATCTACGACAGTAAAAAGGAGGAATACGTGATATACCAATGCGCCATATTAGTCTCGATTATATTCGTAATACATTTGAAAGTTTACTAACATATCAAAACTTTATTAATTTTAATTATTTATTTCAGAAATTGTTTATTTTATGATCTAAAGGTAATAAATTATGTTCATAATAAAAATAAAAGTAAATACACAATACATCGATTACTACTTGAGTTTAGCAAGCTTATGCAGAGGGCACTTAAACAGCAAAATTTGATAAATATTTCAATTAATTTCTCCAATTGCCTTTCGATAATCCATTTCGAATAAGATATTCCTTCACACACTCGAGAAAAGGAATTGCTGTATTTAATCATCACGATTCATAAGATCGCTTCGACGAAATTTCGGAACTGCTCAGATTAGTGCCTTTTCTTCTCCTTTAAGCTTTGGTGGAGGAGAAAATATCCTTGCTAACAATGAAAAGCACAGAAGCTTCCTTTTGTTAATTAAGCTTCAGCATTCGGGCAAGGTTTGCTCAGGTAGAAAGAGAGGCTCGTTAAATATCGCAGGACGGTAATATCCGAGCAATTTATAGTACTTCCATGTTTGCCGCATTGTTAAGGTCAATTCAATGACGATTTTAGAATCAGATGCAGCATTAGAATTATACTTTCACTCGAGTGAATGAAGCCATTGAATATTCCGAAATCATTCGTTGTTTGATGCGTTCTCTCCGCAAAAAATGTTTAATTTGAAAAACAATCTTTGATTCATTTAGCAAGTTTTGATAATGATTTCCTAAATTTTTAATGTATATATCTCGCATTACATTAAACTCCAGAAATTTGATAAATAACTTAATAAAACTATTTGGGATATATGTAGGAACGGCTGCTTTTAAAGTCTTTTGGTTCTTTGTCTTACAAATTCTATGATTCTTCGACCTTTGAATAAAATCTTGATATAATATAAAACAGGCCTTAGAAATGTAAAATAAATTATTAAAATACATAAATTTTTCATAGAGGTGCAATCGAATATAATTTGAAATCTTTACCGCTTATAATAAATTCAAATTCATGACTTTTATTTAATGACAAGCCTTCTGAATTCATGGACAAAGATAAACTGAGCTTTAAGTGTCAAAGCTAATTCATTCCCTTAATTCAACCATATGAGCAATCAAAAGTAATTGGTTGTATCAAATATCAATCAGCAACTTCTTTTACAAAATGAAACTGCCTGAAGAATTTCTAAAAATACACCACAATAGATTAATAGAAAATTGTCATTCGGAATGACCCTCTTTCAGGGCTGATGGAACTTTATTGTCCCAAAAGTGATGGTTTTAATGATTAATAATTCAATCTGGAGGTCCTTATATCCTAATTGAATTTGTTAGAAAAGCAAGATTTGATATTAATTAAGGTTGGACCCAATTGCAAATTTCTGGTCATCAATCGAATAGTTGTTTATGTAATTGTTTAAACTCTTCGTGAACCCCAGGAATACTGTTTGGATTATAGCTATTAATTTGAAACGTTATTCTCATGGTATTTGTTTGGAATATTAATTTCTGGACTGACTTCTCATTCATAAGTATTTGGATAACTTGAAATATAAACCAAACACATGAATAACATATCATCCCCACCCCTGTTAATAATTACAAGGGAAGGATCTTGCAGTTTGTTGTTACTAAACCGTTTTGTAAAAACACTTCTTTTATACTAGGAATTCAGAAAACTCGTTTGTATTCTACTATAAGAATACCAATGTAATGATTACGTACAACATAAATCGTCAACATATCCAAACCTTCTTTGTTACTGAAATATTTCATTCTCTTTATGAAGTGTCCAAGTGCCTGCAAAGAATTTTAGTTTCTTCCTCCACATTTCAGAATTAATCTTAAATTTTCAGCTTATCGTTCCTTCTTTATATCTTTATATAATTGAATTTATTACTATCGCCCAATTAAAGTCAACAATATAATGCCGGATTTGCAATTTCTTTGAACTCATGTTGATGTGAACGACGTACTGCTAGAAAAATATTTGCGTTTGACATTTTTCTGTATGGAATATATTTGTATTTTTGAAATAAATATTTACATTTATATTTAGGATAAGTCCATCTAAATATTAACTATAAGAAAAAAATTTAAAGAGAAATGTGAAATTGATATTGCATAGTCGAAAATAATACAAACTTTTTATTAATTGAAACTTTTTTAATAAGCATATATATTTTTTTAGCTATTTACTATCAACAGCCACAGTAACTGAAATATTTTCATGCATTTGTCCATTTTGTTTGATGAAACTTTGCATTTGGAAATATATACCTAGACACACTATTTAGGGAAATAAAAGATTATTTCACCTATGGGGGGCACTCTGTATTTATTGAATCATCATAACATTTCTATAATAATTTAACATCCTTTATCTGAGATATGCTCGTTTAATTTGTAATCCCATGTTCTAAATTAACTCCTTATCTTGAAAAGATGCATATAAAAATTTTCTTAGAAATGATCTTCATAATTTTCATTAAATTACCGAGAATCGGAGTTGGACATTTTTTTTCACTCTAATATTCACATTATTCGAAATGTTAATCGTTTTTTCTATTTTTAAAAAATCTTAATTTTTATTATTATTATTATTATTATTCCCCATTCTTCCATCTCCTCAGAGGACTAAAAAACTCATAAGCACTCAATTCTAAAAAATTATTTTTAATTTATTTTTAATTAACTTACAATGACAATCAGACAATTATTGAAGAATCCCGATTAATTTTAAAAGAAAGAAGTAGTAACTTATAAATCAAAATATTATAAATTTCAAAAATTAAAATATGGAACAATTTAATTCATCATAAAGTATTTAAATATTCATAATACATGAATCAGTATCACATTATTGTGCTAAAAATTGAAAAAGTTTCACTACCATTCTTTTCTAAATAACACAAAAGGATTATAAATACATAAAAATAATAATGCAAATTTTGGAATGTTTGAAAATTGACGATTTCTCATACATATTGAATTCAATAGGTATTTCAACTAAGCTATGTTTTGTGGTAAAAAATTGAAATTATAATATAAATTCACAGAGAGTTTTATTGTTGAAACATAACTAATGCTTATAAAATTATTTGATTGAAAAGGCACACTTTTATTAATATATTAAACAGCTGAATTTCTTAAATTTAATTACTTTCGAATTATTGATCTTGAGATGAATGTCTTTCAATTACAATACCAGGTGGCGCCACTATATTGAAATTAAATTTTAACTTAATTAATCACCAATTGATATTTAAATCAATTTATAAAAATATTTTTTCTTTCATAATATGCAAATATACAAAATTTTCATTCTCCAATGCATAAAGAAAACAGTATGCATTTTTAAAAAATGCAATCAATAAAATTTGAAACAATCAAAATTAAAAAGGTAGAGTAAATTTTTAAAAGTATAGACAAATATTTATACCTCTTAATAACCTTATTTGGAAAAATCGGATTTCTATGTGACCTTAATTAAAAAGTGAATCTAAGAAGAAATAAGAAATGTAAATTTAATTTTCATTTAAATAAGTTCATTCATAATAAATGTAAAAAACAAATTTTCTTTTAATTGAAAGCTATAATTAATTAATTATTACTTAGTTGCTCATTTTGTTCAGTAAAATAAGAACTACAACTTCATAGTGTGTTTATAACTATAATATTGGCAACTACGTTCAAGGTATTTAAATTCAAAAAATCATCACTTCTTATACAGATATGTAAATGACGGAAAAAAAATATTTCCTAGATAAAAGGGATCTTCAACTGAGACGTAAAATTCACATAACCTTATCGCTTTGCTTACCAAGTAGGAATTCGCAGTCATTCTTCATTTTGTTAGAAGGAACTCAGTATTAAGTATTTTTAAAAAAAAAGTATTTCAGAACAAAAGTCGTGTTATTCTCTCACTTCCAGAACAAAATGTGTAGATGAAACATGCCTAAATAATGGAAGAACAGAAAGATGGATTAAAGTTTCAAAATATCCCTTCTTTCTTAAAAATGCACTCTACTTTAGCCAGAAAACAAAAGAGTTAAAAACATTTTCAACCGAAAAGAACATGTTCTCCAGTCCCTTTAAATGTAATCACCAAAGCATGAATTCACATAAGAAAAATAATATTGGAAACAAATTTTCTGGCAGATTATATTATTATGTAGTTTTATGCTGCATAAGGTCAAAGAATGTACTGAAACTTAAAATAATGTATTTTTATTCCTCTGGCTATAAGGAAGTTCTGAAGTAGGAAGATCGATTTTGTTTTAAGCAGCAAACCAATAATTTAGTTTAAAAAAAGTGTTTCAAAAATTAAAACAATTAATATATTTTATAATTTACAGAATATTTCATATTTAGGTTACAAATAAAAAAATATATATTTCTTTCTTCTTTTTTTTCTCTATAATGAAAGGAAATATCCGTTTTCATACAGGAAATTTTTGAGGAAATAATTTTATTTGTATACATTATTCATTAATATATATATATATATATATATATATATATATATATATATATATATATATATATATATATATATATATATATATATATATATATATATATATATAATACAATGTATCTATACAATGTAATATATATGATGTGTGTAATCATCATTAAGACAGATTATGGAATACAAAAAATTTACTTCGGAAAATCATATAACTGTTGTCCTATATGTATTTTTCAAACAGATAATATTATTCACTGATATGTGGAATCGATATCGGTTAAATTTATAAAATTCTAATGTATGAAATTAATTATAAAAAAAATTAAGAAAGAATTATTCATTCATTACTCTTCAAACCAAATTACAATTACATTATTGTTACGAATATATAATGCAACTTTATCACCGACATAGTTTCATACTTGGAAAGAAAGATTTTTTGGATTCTTAATGGCTGCTGAACGGATGGTTCACTCATATCCATAAATTAGGGATAATTCAAAGTTACGCGGAAATCGAACTCTAAAATACATACATCACCCGTAAAATGACTACACATATCTTCAAAAATCATATGCAAATTATGCAAAACAAATAAGTAAAATTGCATAATGCAAAACAAATAAGTAAAATTGTTCGCAAGCGCTTTATAAGCCTTTTTAGTGCAATAACCGCATAGTTATGACACAAAGAACACATTTGGAGGATTTTTTATGTGGTAGAATTATTGGCCGTCTGGAATATGGGCGTATCCAGCTGGAAGTATCATAAGAATTTGGAATCGCCCAGAGTGTCATCTAAAGGCTTTTGAAATGATTAATATGATGGTATTGTGAGTAGAAGTTACAGCAGGTCGCCCCGAGTTACAACGCCAAATGAAGACCGGTATTTGGCAGTTACTGCCAAAAAAAAAAAAAAAAAAAAAAAAAAAAAACAGTCGGTACACAGCATCAGACCTGTCTCGTCAGCTCTCTTCAACCACTGGTACGACAGTTTCAAGGCAGACCGTGTACAGACGATTAAGGCAGATTGGTCTATATGCTCGTAGGCTTGTCAGATGTGTTCCACTTACTGCAACTCATTGTCGTCTGCGGTTAGACTGGAGTAGAGAGTATGCATTGTGGACACCAGAACAGTGGGCTTATGTGATATTTTCAGGCGAGCCCAGGTTTAGCTTGGAGTATAATTCTCGCCGGACATTCATATGGAGAGCGCCAAGTGCCCGTTACCACCAAGAGAACATCACCGAGCGACACCGTTACGTTGGTGCAGGATTACTCGTTTAGGAAGGAATTATTCTGGATTCCAGAACTGGCCGGCATGTTCAAATTGGAACTATGACAGGCAAAGTCTATCGGGACGTCATTCTGGAATAACATATACTTTTGTTTCGGGGTGCCATGGGCGCAAAATTCTTATTTATGGATCACAATGCCCGTTCTCACCGTGCAAACATCGTACATGAATACCTCCGATCGGAGGATAGCACCCGTATGGACAGACCAGCATTCTTACTGGATTTGAATTAAGTAGAGCATGTGTGGGACATGCTTGGCCAACGAATTGCAGCCCGTCAACCACTTCCTACATGTTTGCCGGAACTTCGGAGAGTATTTCTTGATGAGTGGTATAATATTCCCCAAGATCAGATTTGATACTCAGAATGTCTAGATTATACGGATTGTATTGCATCGTGTGGGAGACATGCTATGTATTAACCATCATACCAACCATGTAATGTTGGTTTTTGTAGATAGGTTTTTTTGTTTGTAATTTGCTCCAGGAAGCAAAAAGTCGCAATTTTTATTAATGATATCAAACATATAGCATATTTTTTGCTCTTTACCTTTAACAATAAGTCAACATTAAGCTTTACAAATAAGTCACATTTGTTTTGCTTCTGACTCTTTCTGTCCTTGAGCTTGCATTATCCTTAATTTATGGACACGAGTGTCGATTATTGAGCATGAATATCTATTGATGGTCACTAGTAACCTAACGACGAATTTTAATGATTTTGGTGTCAAAAATAAAGGTTCTCAAAAATACATTTTTTTTTTTTTGCACTATTTTTTAGTCTGAGAATTTTCGGAAATTCACCTTAAAATTTATAATCCTTCTAATAGACCCTAAAAGGCGAAGCATTCAAATGATAGTTTATTCTTTCTCTTGAGTCGAATTAGTGTAGCGAGTTCTGGGCATCACTTCTGATAACGAACAAACGATTTCTTGCCTTCTAGTATTGTTAGTTACTATAACACAAATAGGCAGAAAATAGTGGACATTTAGTGATGTTCTCTGTTTATATTCATTATGATTTTTACTATCTCTACTTTGTGTTTTTTGTGGCATAAAACTTCGCTTGCTTTACCAGGCCTGTTGGACATTCTCCACTGTTCTTTACTTTCTTTAATCTCATTGTTTAATGGTGTTTTTGTCAGTACTTGCAAACTTGCCATCCTACACAAATATCCATTATCTTCTACTGATCAAGCTGTAAAAGGGTTAAGCAGAGATATTTTGAAGAATATTTCATCATCAAAGACAACTACAAAATTTTATATGGGGTTCTGGTGAATGTAATAACAAAACAGTAAGGGCAATATCCTGCAATATTTCTGAGTGTTTCTTCATAACAGAAAAATTATAACTTAATGTGTAGTCAGAGAGAGTTTACTTATTTTCTCCAGAACAGTTTCAATTCAAACTTTCTCAGAAATTTATATTTGTGATGCGAAATCAATATATTAACTTTTACCTTTATAATTAGTTATATTTTAATCTGCCTATAAATACATGCAAATATTTTTTCTAATTGGACATGCTCCGAAATTAGACACATACTAATCTTCATTCACAGGATCAAAAACTTTAGAATAAATATATTCACGGACAAAAGTGGATTAAGATATAACTTAGTATTTATTAAAATAAACACAATCGTTATGGCCTGAAAGTAAAATATTTCAACGCCACAATATTATCGTGTTTTCTCTTTTCATTTCTTATTCGATAAAAGTACAAGGAATTCTTCACTGATATTAGAAAAAATTCAAGTTTAATGGATACTAGATGCAACAATGTTTTATGGTTGGTTATATAAAAATTGTTTCATGTAACTGAGGTTTCCCAACACTTAGTTTTATTCCAAGTGCTTGAATTTTTCTGTCCTAAAAAATTACGTGTCAGACCCAAACTGTAAAATTTTAATGTACTTCAGAATTTTTCTCTACAATCCCAAGTGTACTATTTTTCAAAATGAATTATTGAAGCAAAAGATTCACCCCATATAAAAAATGGTTTTGCTTGGGAAAAAATAGGAGTGATATAAAACTTTTGCTTTGAAAATTTGTTTGCTTTATTCTTAAGAATGAAAAAAAAATCATTATTTTCCCAGCACGGAAGTTTATAAAAAATTCAAAATTCTGTAAACTATGTAACTTTTATATATATACTAAAATAAGAAATAAAACTTTTGAAACATTGTCCTAGAAAATCTTTTTTGCCAAACAAGCTCAATGAACAAGTTATAAATTAGAAAAAAATGCCATTTAACTTATTTTTTCTATTTGGTTCAGAATTAACATTTTATGAAAATATATAGTGCAAAGAGAGATTACAGAACGATATTACGTTTGTAAACTTTACTGAATACAGTTTTTCAAAGCAATAAATGGAAGATTTCAAGAGATATAAATATTACTGTTATTCCTATTAGAATAGCTTTCAAATAAATTACTATTTAATATTGTGACTATAAATAATCTTGTCCATTCTAATAAAATATATAAAAAACTATGAATTATATAATCAGTTTAAATTAGCAGTAAAAAAATATCAATTTCCTTAAGTACAGATTTATATTTTATTTATTTTTCTTTTTATGAACAATTTCGTTAAAATTTTTCCTCTAATAATAGAATTGCAACCTATATTAAGTTAACTATATATATATTGCATTATTCAATTTAATTAATTCATTTAACTTTATTTTTATCCTCTATCTTTAAAAAAGTATTGTTGTTTAATGAGATTATATTTTGGAATTTCCCTTTTATTATAGTTTTACATAATTATGAACAAAACCCTTCTAACTTTTCTTAAATGGGAACAAAATAGCAAAAGTGTTTATTGATTAAATTGATTTTTTAATTGCCATCAGCTCATTCGTTCTGTAAAATAAGGAAACATGAAGTCAATATGCATTCTTAAAACTTAAATAAAATTAGTATTTGAAAGGAAAAGTTTATTTCCAATTTAATTTAAATAAATACATTCTGCTGTAAAAAGCTTTTAATTAAAAATGATTCTCCATTGTAAATAAAGCAATAATAATGAGGAAGAAGATAAATAGTAATTGTCATGATAAGAAATCTCAAATCCCTCCTATTTAAACCATATTCATTGCTACCTCTTTTATATTTACTCATTTTAACAGTGACTTCAATAAGAAAAATGAAACAATAATTGAAAAAATGCTACTCTTTAGCGAGAATGATTGATTATGGTGAATAAAACATAAAATAACATAGCACAATTTTAATTAATAAGAAATATTTTCGAAGAATAACACATTTTATCATTTATTTATTCTATATTATTAAAAATTACGTTTGAATAAAGACACCAATTACAAATCAACACTCCTACAGTAATTCTAATCTGTTTTATTCAATTTATAATTGACCGACAATAAAGTATTTTCGCATCTTATAAAATGATTAAACTAATAATGAAACTTTTGTTTATATATAAGTGTTTCTGTTGTTCTTTCTACAAAGTAAACTTTGTAAAAAATTTTAAATAAAAGTTTTCTTTATTATTTAATAAGTTGTCAGTTAAAATATTTTTTAATTTTTGGAAGAGACTTCTTTAAACAAATCAGATTTCACAGTTTTGTAGAATGCTGTTTTATGTTAACTGCTATTTAAATCTAGACGCGTATTTTCAAACAATTACTAATACTAATTAAATACCAAACGTTCTGTCTCTATGAGCTTTTGTTACATTCATATCCCTCATGTGACTTTATTGAAACTTTCGTTCTAAATTAT
Organism: Argiope bruennichi; assembly: GCF_947563725.1. Taxonomy (NCBI): domain Eukaryota; kingdom Metazoa; phylum Arthropoda; class Arachnida; order Araneae; family Araneidae; genus Argiope; species Argiope bruennichi. The sequence goes on from NC_079156.1 coordinate 117,409,877, forward strand.
ATTCAATCAAAATAAAAATGTTTTACTTTTTCAATTACATTTAAATCTCAAAAGGATTGAATAGGATTAGAACGCAATAGCGAAGTAAATTAACTTTTGTTCAGTATGATAGAGGCGTCGCAAATATAAAAACAAATTTATGTCATAATGTAACCAGTTTCATTTGGTTAAATAGCTTTTGAAATAAAATGAGTCCGAAATCAGAAAGGGCAAACGTATTATATTTCATACAGTTGAACTGACCAGTTATTTACACATATTCGAAATTTCCTCTTTAAAATAAAATATTGTTTAATTTTCTATTTAATACATGAAATTTCAGATCCATTTAATTTAAAAATTATTATTCTATTTTCTTTTTATGTAAGAGAATATTTTGACATCGCTTGCTCAGAAAAATTAGAATAATTAAAATAATTTTTTTCTTTTGAGTTGTATATAATATAATTTTCATGGATATATTTGTTGTATTTCAAAACTATTTCAAATAAAATATTCTAAAAATAAAAAAATAAAAAAATTCATAAAATGTTAGAAATGATCTATAATATGCGAATATTTTTGCACATTTATAAAGAAATAAAATGGTGAAAAAATCATATTTGAACAGTATTAAAGAACATGATATAAAAAACATTGTAACATTGTATACTGCATCAGATATAAAAACTTAAAAGAAAATGACAGGAATATACGTTTTCCTCAACAATTGAAGTTTATTCTAAAAGATAACTATTAAAGGGAACGATATTATTAATAATATGAAATTAAAATTTATGTACTATAAAAATTATGTACTTCTAAATCTTTACAAACGTTTGATGATATTGAATCCTACACTTTAAATAAAGAAAGGTTGATTCTAAATTTTAAATTAAGTTATCTATTATCTCAATATTCGCTTTTAAATCTTGCAGTAAAGTGAGGAAGCGGACACGATATTTTTTGCTTATTAAGTCAGGATAATAATAAGGATAAATCATTTTGTCCCTTTGAAACCAATTAGGGTTGCAGAATTTTATCGACGGTCATTATTTTGAAATCAAGCCAGTCATAAAATATGGATCGAAAGGAGACCTCAAGGAAAAACCAGATTAGAAAGATCAGAAAAGAAAGAAATTAGTTGCAAGAAGATTGAAATATTTTGACATGGTCCCCACTTATATATCTTGTATCAATTATATTATAAGGTTTTTATCAATATTTCCACCATCTACACTACAATTCTTATTATTGAAAGGAGAAAAACAACATTATCTCATTTTATTCAAAACATTTCTGTTTTGCCAATGAGCATTGTAAAGTAACGTTTACACGGGGCAAGTTATTGCCGGCCATAGAAAGCCACGCCTACTGTCCGTTTCAGTATTCTGCGACGATCACTTTTGGACGATTCTATCTCATTAAGGGGAGAGACGTGGAAGGATGAGCGCATTTCCGGAATTCTTCGTCATTCTTTGACCTTGCTTTTCGTCCTATTAGATACTTTTTTGTTCAATTTTTTTCACGTGCTTGTGAATATCGTGTCGTTTCTGACCGTATTATTTTAATTCAATCCGAGTTTATTTTATTGTTAAATGTAAACATCCCCGCCTTTCATCTTTCTTCTCACCCCTATTTCACCGAATTAAACCCATCCTAACTCATGCGCAAAAACGCGGAGGGTTTTAGAATCCGTTGTCAAACAATAACTCAGGAAGATCACGTGGACACAACGGGACAATAGCAAGCCTTTGCCACATTGAGAGAACTATTTGTTTTACTCCATTGTCACCAAGTGATCTTCGTGAGTTAGGCGTGGTTTTATATGGCCCACTATAATTGGCCTTGTGTGAACTCTGCTTAATATAGTTGAATTGCAGCTATCCGAATCAGTATAGACCAATCTAATTTTGGATAAGTGAAGATCTCTAATTGAAAAGATGAAATATAATTTTTGGTCAGTATATTAATTTTTCATTGTACACTTATAATTCTTATGATATATACTGTCAATACTTGTAGCTTAAAAACAGGGAATGAAATCATTCAGCTGAAAAAATCCTTAATTTGTTTTGTTTTGTTTGTGGAAAGAAAATAAATGTTTATTTGCTAAATTGTTATGTCATTTAGTTAATGTCATCTGATTTGTGAGTGTGGCCTCTTCTTGCTGCTTGATGAATTCAATATTTTTTGTTTTTTTTCAATCGAACTTATACTTTCACAAAGCATAATTTTGTTTTGGTCAACATAGTTTTTCATCATCACTTTTCTCTTGATATATATTTTCACTCATATTAATTGTAATTTCTGGCAGTTTTTCTGCATTTGATATAGATTTTCAAACATATTATCTGTATATTCTTGTTGTTTTTCTGCACTTCGCAATATCTTTCGCATTTCCCCCGAATCAAATAGATAAATAACTAATACGAATGTTTTGGAAGAATGCTTGTATTCCCCACCGTGACCTTTCTTAGTATGGAAAGGATAACATATTCCTTCTTGCCTTAAATTTTTTTTTCAATTCCCAGCTCTTTCTATATGACCATGTTGTGAGAGACACTAACTACAATCAAATAGATAAATAACTAATACGAATGTTTTGGAAGAATGCTTGTATTCCCCACAATGAACTTTCTTAATATGGAAAGGATGATATATTCCTTCTTGCCTTAAAATACTTTTTCCACTCTCAGCTCTTTCTATATGGCCATGTTGTGAGAGGCACTACAATCAAATAGATAAATAACTAATACGAATTTTTTGGAAGAAGGCTTGTATTCCCCACCATGACCTTTCTGAATATGGAAAGGATCCCTCTTGCCTTAAAATGCTTTTTCCACTTCCGGCTCTTTCTATATGACCATGTTGTGAGAGGCACTACAATTCTATCAATCACTCAATAGAAACATCGTTGTCACTTTTATCGTATGCGAAGTATTTATGAATATTGTAATATTCACTCTAATTCGATATTTTGACGTATTACCCAGGAACAGAATTTCCTGATTTGAAAAATAAATTTTAGTCATTATATTTGTATGTCAGTTCGTTAGTCTATCTGTGAACGCAGAAATTCAAAAAAACTTTGAGATAAATAACAGACAATATTTTATGTCAGGTGATTTAGAAATTGGTTCTTTTTTGTGATTGAGCTTTCAGAAACTGTTATATTTATATTTTGTTTTTTGAGTTTTTCTGTTTTGCTTTGCAAATTGTTAAAATATCAAGTTCTCAAACTTTTCAATGCAGTGCTGATTCCTTTTTCTAAAAAAACCCAAAGCATACTGTTCTGAAAAAGAAAGGAATGAAACAAAAGTAGCCCTTTTGTAAAAACAAAATTGTTCAGAAAAAAAATAGAGCAAACGATAAGTATTTTATCTTGTTATTTCATTGTTATGAATAAGGGATAAAAAAATAATTTTAAGCCTGGACGTATCTTAACCACATGAAAAAAAGAATTTTAGCAAGTTATGCGACTTTCTGAATTGTCCCAAATTTAGAAATGAATTTTCAAATGAACTCTGTTTCGGAAAAGATTCGACTACTGAGACTACTGACTCGACTACTGAGAAATATGCATTTAATTCCGGAAAACGATTATTTTTTTTAAGGAAAACTAACGTCATGTCTGCTATATATTTAAAATGTTATGAAAAATTCCGTTACAGATTTAATATAAAAAGGAATGAGATTTATTGACCTTATTTAGCAAGTCTTAAATTTCTTGACCTTTTTAAAAACAAATATCATATTTATTTTAAAATTCTTCTGATCTAACAAATAAAAATTTCTCGTATGTATAATTAGCGAAACTTTTACTTGTATAAAAGTTAACAGCAAAATAACAACATATCATTCATAAATTTCAATCGAATGCTTTTCACATACTGGTATTTCTGCACTATAATAAACCATTTATCAATAATATATCAAAAGTATTTATAAAATACAGCACAAAAAAATTAATTTTTTTAAGAGTTATTCATTACTGATTCATTTTATTTTCTTTTAATCAAGGATTATGTTGCAATTTTCATTCAAACATATAAAGCTTAAATTTTGAAACAAAAAATACTATATATATCTATAGTATATATATAGCAACTTTAATAAAAAGTACTATGTAATCATCACTAAAGTGACTTTGTAAGTTGTGCTTTTATAATTTATTCTAAAATTAAAATATTTTATAGTAAAAAACTAATATCGCACTTTAATGTTGCAAATATAAATGAATATTTGGAATATAAAATAGCTTAGATTGTACTAAATTGATTATAAAGCATATATTTAGTTCTGCCTTTCATTATGATTTTAAATAATTGTTAACAAAGAAATTTTTCCCTTATTTTAAACGATAGAGAATAATAAAATATATCATTCCCTTATGCTCGGTTTTATTTTTGTTATATAACTCGCGCATTGTGTGGATCAAATTAATATCACTCTTTAATGTTATAATTATAAATAAATATCAGGAATATAAAATATCAGTATAGATTATGCTAAATTGATTATAAAACATATATTCAGTTCTGCCTTCCCTTAGAGTTTTAAATTATTATTAACAATTTACAAAGAACTTTTTCTCTTTTTTAAACGAGGAGATAATAAAATACATTCTTTTTACAATCGGCTTTGTTTTCAATATATAATTCACTCATTGTGTAGTAAAGAGAAAAAAATGTACGCTTGGCATGCTTACATTAAATAAAACATTTTTAAAAAATGAGAAAATAATTCATGAATATATGACTATGAAATTCGCTGGAGCATCATTTATTTTATTATTTTATATTGACAAAAGTTGTCAGACCATTATTTTTAAATTGCTTAATGAAATGCCCTAAAAATAATAAAAATAAAAGAAAATAATCCTAAAAATTAGCTATTTTCATCATAGTCATGGATCACCCATTTATTTCCATTTATTTTAATTGTGGAATTTATAAAAAAATTGTAATGAACATTTTAAAGCATTCATTTATATTACATTTCCTTTTATTCATTTTTTTTCTAAATACCAATGCATATTCAATCTTTTTATAAATATAAATATAGATATATTTTAAGTGGGGTGAAATAAATATTAAATCTTAAACCCTTAAAAATTAAAATGAACAAAGATTAATTCATGTTTATCTGTTAGCTTTTATAGAAGTGTGGAATCAGTTTTGCTCATTGCAGCTTCATAATAAATATGTGAACCATAAAAGTTAAAGCTTTAGATCAGACATAAAACAGTACAAAGTTTCTAAGAAAAATCTTTAAAATTTTTTTTTTAAATTTGGAAAAAAGCACAATTTCTATATAGCATCACACATATTTTACGTCTCAAATCAATAAAAACTTTATTACATATCCCAGGATATAATAAGAGTTCTGATATGTTTTATTCAAATTCCAAAAGATTTATTTTTTATTGGGAGTAAATCACTTTCAGTTGAAGCAAATCACTGAAATTAACGTTAAATTCTCTTTTATATATTATCTAATTATTTTTCTTTGAACTTTTATTCTTTATCTTATTTTAATGTTATTAATTCTTCTTAGTATCTTTCTAAAGTATACTTAAAATAAGATAATTGTTGCAAGAGTTGAGCTTCCAATAAATGTTGGTCTTTATTATTGAAAAAATTTCCAATGTTGAAAAAGTAGTTTTTCTATGCATTCAAACATTTTTATGAAAATTGTCATTTAAAGTTTGAAAACTTTAAAATTCGAAAATAGTTTTATTCAGGTATTTACCAAGGCTAATTAAAACCCCGAACTATTCTCTCATCTGTGGAGTTTTTAAAATTTTTTATTCAAAATATTATTATTTTATGTGTTTTTAAACTTTTCCTTCTTTTATTTATTTATTTATTTGCATTTCATTCAATATACTAAATCCCCATAGCAATGAATAGGATTAGAAGTACTAACGAAGCAAATTATTTTTTTTATGAAAAAGAGGATGGATAACAAGATTTTTTTTATTTAATCGCATTCATAGTGTATCTTATTTTATTGAGTTTTAACAAGAACATTCCCTAATGTAAAAGAGATGAAATTGATTACTTAGAAAAATTAAGCAATTACAGATATTTACAAATTTTAAAAAAAATATTTAAAATAATATAAACATAGTTATAGTCGAACTTCCTATAAATGTTGTCTTTGTTATTAGAAAAAATTTCCAACCGAAATAAGTGCAGTTTTAAAAGTAATTTCTCTACACATTAAATCTGTTAATACTTTTTGTTAATTAAACATTCTTATGAGGAATGATATTAAAGTTTGAAAACTTTAAAAGTCTGAAACAGCTTTTTTTTCAGATAATTACTAATTTTAATGAAAGCACCGAACTATTCTCTCTTTGAAATCCCATCTGTGACTTTACTAAAATTCCCCATTTGAAATGTCATTAAGTTATTTTCTTTATTTCTTTCAATAATTTCAACTCTCCAAGGGGATGAATAGGATTAGAGATAATAACCAAGCTAATTAATTTTTTTATGGGAGGATTGTTAAATGTATTTTTTTTATTGAATATCGTTTATAATGTCTCTTATTTCATTAAGTTAAACATGGTTTGAACAAAAGATAAGCCCCAATGGAAAAAAAGAGGAAATCGATTGCTTATTCGCTTAGAGAAACTAAATTGCTATACATATATGATTGATTTTTCTTCTTTCAAATCATATATAGTTTTGAAGTTTTCTCGATAAATATATCTTTAGAAAATTTTCGCAACTTCATTTTTATTAATCATAATATTAAAAATTACTTCAATTCTACTTTTGAAGTAATTCCTTAATTACATTTTTATAACAATTACGTTTTCAAAATTCCCAAGTCTAATTTACGAGAACTATACTATTTTTAACAAAGATTATCGTTTAAATGATAAACTATTTTTAACTCAAATATTCTACAAAGAAGCATTTTTTTTTAAATTTCAGAAATATTCATTAAGTTATTTTAATATTCAGAAACAACTTAGAGCAGAAAAATACTCATTGACAGAAAATTCAAATATAAAATGTAAAAACAGGATATTAAAAGCATTCAGTTATTTATGTATAAAAAACTTTAGGAAAATGTGATGTTCACTTAGTTCTCTTAAATATTCGAATGGTTGATGTTGGTTTCCGGTTTTCCTATAAATACGAGGGGGTGTCAAAAAGTATAGGGACACTTGAGAAAAAGTGCATTTATTCTAATGATAGAAAACTGAAACACAGATTTTTTTCACAAACACCTTGGACTCACCGCACTTTTTCTAAAGTTTCACAAGTCTTTTGATTCCGTCGAAATAAAGTTTTTCGGTATGTTTGTAACCAATTTGGCACCGCTTCAACGACTTCTTCATCGGTTGCAAATTTTCTTTCCCTTCAGTGGTACAAATATATAAAAATCGCTTGAAGTCAGATCTTGTACGTGTATTCCAGCCCTTCAAATCCCAACGCTTTTATTGTTTCGGTCGTCCATTACGAAGAATGTGGCCAAAGGTTATTTTGCTGCAGGCTGACACTTCCTCGCAATTTTCTGTGACATTTGGTTCTGATTGCAGGTTTCAATTTAATTAGTAACACTTCACGTTAGTTCTCACTGTTCACAGTTTTGCATCTTGCGATGAAATGAACGACAATTACACTTTCCATGTCCCAGAACAATGTTAGCATAATCTTAACAGCTGATGATTAACGTTTAAATCTCTTAACATCTGTTGATGATGGGGGATGCATTCGACGACTAACTTTGCAGGTTTTACACCTTCTGTGTAGTAGCATTAACATATGATTTAACATAGTTCAAAATATTGCATGCTTTTCATTTGAGTTGAAATAAGGCTATGATTCATTCTGATAATTTCATGATATAAAGATAGGAAACGGAATGCATATTTAAATATATAAATGCAATCTACTGTTAGAGAATAAGTCAGACTCCTGAGATTCAATAACATCATAATTTTTCAAACAATACCTTCTAAACTTCTATAGTGGGTCAGGCTTTCCCAGTGGTAAGAGAAATCTTTAATTCCATTGTAAAACTGCTTTATAAACGGGGTCTATGCGCGTTCAATCATGTTGGGCCAATTGTTTTCCTCCTGGTGAGATGCGGAAACTTGGAAGGCAAGGGATTCAAGTGTGATGCAGAAACTTCGAGAGAAAGGAATACCAGTCCGATTGTCATCACTATTATCAAACTGCAGTTGAAATTTATGAATTCCATCACAAAATAATCTTAGTATTGTTTCAAAATGGGACGTTAATATAATAAAATGACTAAATCTTTACATTTGCTTCTTGATATAAGCAACAATATTAATCTCATTCAGAAATTTGAATATCGACTGCGGTCTTCTAAATTAAAATTCATTTAGTACATAAATAATGAAACAACATCTCTTACTGATGTCGTTTTTAAATTACAAATATTTAACTTTTATTAGCAATATTAACTTTCGAACCAAGCAACAATTCTCTTTGATTTTACATCTACAGGTTTGTATGTTTTGATTTAAAGGAAAATGTGCTGTTATGAATTAAGTCGTTTCCCTTACTCTAATACGAATTTTTTCTCATTACTTGAGCTCCTTTATTTCACATTTCAATTTGAGTAAGAAGAGAAAAGTAGATCCTCACGCCTTCATTTAAATCCTAACGTTGTCGATATAATTAGGGAAAATATTCAATAATTAGCAACGTTCTTGCAATATGATTACAAACAAATGTAAAAAAATTATATTTCATTTCTCTTTTAAGCTCTAATTACGAATCCAACTTGTTACGATTTTTCAAATTTAATTTCCTAAATCTTGATAAAATATGCGTAGCTCTTTTGGTTAGTTATAAATTCGGAAAAGCTCATTAAGAAATTCATTAACGAAATTGATATCACATTTCTGTCATTCCTTTATAGTAATAAAAATAGCGAGTACCATTATCCTCCACTATGAATTAATTTATTTAAATTTCTAAAAAAAATGGACAAACTGACGTTAATTAAATACGACATACAGCATATTTTAATGAATTCATATGTAAATCTTTCGTCAAAAAATTAAGAATAGTATAGGAATTAATTTTTGAAGTAATAAAAAAATTTACTAATTAAAACCGGTTTTACTTTCTTATAAATATTATATATATATTCGACTGTCAAGATTGAAAAGATTCTAATAAAACCGAACTTCTCACATTTTTGAAGATTTTAATTAGTTCCATCAACTAATTAATTTAATCAAAAGGAGAGAAAAAAAACACCAGTAGAGGAAGAAAAGTAGGTCTTTTTTTTTGTTAAACTATTTTAAGAAAAATAAATCACCCATCATGAAGAACTAAACCTGAAAAAAAATGTTCTAGTAATGGTCCAACAAGGAAAGCAGCAGAAAATAAGTTAGAATGTTAATCTAAAGATTTAATGATAATCAGACTTTTCTTTTTAAGGATTAGAAATAGTTATCGAAGGTAACAATGTCTGATCCCTGAAGTAGATGAAGAAGGATCCCTAAAGTCAATTGAACTAGAAATAGAAGAATTAAAGCGCATTTGCTGCATTCATTGCATTGCGGAAGAATACATCAAATAAATCTACCTCATTTTTCTTCTCATTCTTCTTAAGAATAAATCTTTGTTCTAATTCCTTACAATTATTTTTTCTTATTACCTGCTTGTATCTATTTTTATTGCTACCAAACAGGAGGAACGATTAAATTAAAATAAGGACAATATCAATTATAGAAATTCTATAAACTTTAGAAAATAATCTGCCGTGACTTCCGTTCATAATTAAATTTAATACAGATTGATTTTAATTGAAATAATTACTAAACATAAAGGTATGAATTTTTTTCCCTCAAATGGATCTCCTTTCATAATTACGTGTAACATAAATTATCTTTATTTCCTTATTCAAAATAAATATTGAAAAGCAAAGAATAAAAAGATTTTGTAAGCCATAATTTCTGCTTGAAAATTACTCTTTAAAAATAACGTTTCTCCAAAGATAATTCACTGTATAAATCTAAAATATTTCCTGAAAATCCATATTCATAAATAAATGTCAAGTAACCGTCATACCACCTCAATTAAGAATTAAAGTTAAAAAAATTAAAATATCAATTCCACAAACCATAATTGCTGCTTATAAATAAATATTTTTCATATATCTATACTTATAAATAAAGCTCAATGTGTGTGTGTGTGTGTGTGTGTGTGTGTTTGTGCTCTGCAGGCCAGGTCATTTAACATACAGCTACCAAATTTGGTACATGTATACCTTAGAGGTCGGGAATGTGCACTTGGGGTCCCTTTTTTGATATTTTAATTAGAATTTTAATTATTAATTTAAAACTAACTTTCTCGCCAAAAAAATCTTCCATTTTCCCCACCGCCAACTTTACCGCCAAAAAAAAAATCTTCCATTTTTCCCACCGCCAAATGAGTAAGGCTTCAGGTTTTTTTTTCTACCAACAGTAATGAGGCTAGGGTTAATATTTTTCGGCCGATTATTTCAAACGATTCTGTTTATTTTCTTAATGTTTGATGCATTTAAAATGAAACATTGTTAATTAATCCATGTTTCAGATTCATTCTGAAGTACTTTTGAATTAAAATAACACAGAATAAAGGAAATTAAAAATGTCTAATCTGCATAGTGTTACCCCAACTGGCGTAGAAAAATTGACGCATTTGCGTTACCGTAACTGGCGAAGAAAATTCACGCATGCGCATTGTGTTCCGATTGTTGACATGACAACCAATGGATGATTTAAATTATTTTTAGGTTAGTTGCATGCTTTTGTAAGTAAATTGTATTTATGTTAGTCATATATTTTTTGCATATGCTTATAGTTTTAAGTACATCGTTTTTTAAGTAGTTTTTTTTAACCTTTTTTCAATGATTTAAATTATTTTTAGGTTAGTTGCATGCTTTTGTAATTAAATTGTATTTATGTTAGTTAAATATATTTTTTGTATATGCTTATAGTTTTAAGTACATCGTTTTTTAAGTAGTTTTTTTAAACCTGTTTTCGACCGATTATTTTAAACGATTCATTTTATTTTCTTAGTGTTTGATGCATTTAAAATGAAGCACTGTTATTTAATCGATCTTTTCATGATGAATCTGAGAAAATTTTGTTGACAAATTCTTGAATATTCCATAAATTAAGAAAGATATTCTTTAGTGCCCATAAAGTTTAAACGCTCAATGACTGTTATCAGTAATCATATTATTAAAAAAATGTTTGTTTCAGTAAAAAATATTATTATATTAATTGCAGATTAATCATTTACACTTTTATTTAAAGCATAAATTCTACGAGAGGTAACAGAAAATTAGAGAGATACATATTATGTTATGACTGAAGGCCTTTACAATATTATGAGTGAATTATATGACTCTCAAAATTTGAAGTTTTAAAATATTTTGATGAAGAATCTATTAAAGTTGGAATTGCGTAAAATATTTAATGGTACGATCGGAGTTTAACTCCTGCTTGGCGAAATTTTTAAAAATCGCCAACAACGGTCTTGCGAAATGTTCAAAAGCAAAGGAGCAGATGTTCAATTATAGTGCATAATAAAGATTGCCAGCTTTGGCGCGTTATCGCAACTTGGCGAAGAAGGGGGCTAAACTCCGCTTCAACCTATTTAATTATTAAAAATTAAACGAACATTAAGATTGGCGAACCGGGTGGTCGCCAAAGGCGGCTAGTATATATATATATATATATATATATATATATATATATATATATATTAAAAATTATCATGGTATCTTGTTATAGATATTAATCTTAATAATTAAGTGATTGCGAGAGATAATGGTAATGGTTTAACAATCATGAATTAAAAGAAATATGGGATCTTAAATAATAAGAATAATAGAAAACGTAAAACATTCGTGCTTTTTTCCATATGCCTTATTAATCAGGATGAATTATTTTAATGAAACCATTCGTTTTACCTATTAAATTAGGTGTTTATTATATTATACAACTTCCGCAATGTTTCAAGGTATTTGTCATAGATTTTGACTCAAATATGCTTTATTGAAAGATAATTACTATTATGTTTTCATCAGATCAATACTGGTATCAAATAATAGAAAGACCAGCTGTCATATTCATTTCTTATGTAAGCAATAATTCTGTATTCTCTTTCTATAGTTAAACTCTAAAGCTTTTAGCATATAAGCATTTATTTAAAAAATCTAATTTATTTTTCATTCATTACATAAATCGATTATAGAATAAATCTATTTTAAGACTATGACCTTTATCAAAATACCTGTTGTAGCATTTCTCCTCCTACGGACTGGCAGTACTTTAAAGCGTAGCAGCCCTTATAACTAAAGTGTTTCCCACATGCTCATTACTTAAATATCAGTAACTGATTCATTTCAAATCGTTATGCATGAATTTACCTTGATTTAGCAGCCATCATCTAAATCCACGGTGTTATTAGCGAATTTCGATTTCTTCCAGTCGTGACCATCCATCAAATACAGAAATCCAAATTTCTCAAAATATATACTTAGCTATTTAGTAAATCAAGCAAATTCCATTACAGGTCGTTATCAAAATAATGGAAACACCTTAAATATGTAAAGAATTCTTTATTAGTATGATGCAGGACTCACTTTGGCATGTAATACAGCTTGGATTCGCCTAGCAATCAAATCATTCAAGGATGAATAGTATTTAGAGGAATATTGTACCATTCTTCCTAGAGATATTGCAAAAAGTCTGGGAAAGATGCCGGTGGAGAATATCGATTCCGTATTGAACGCTCTAAAATAGACCAAAATTATATTGAGGTGGTTGACTGTGCGGGCCAAAACAGATGTTTAACTTCATCCTCGTGTTCATCAAACCGTGATTGTACAAGTCTAATTGCATGGATAAGTGCATTGTCAACCTAAAAATTGCCATATCTTGTAGGAAAAAAGTTTGCATCATATGATGGGCCTGGTAAGTTAAAATGTTTCTATACTTCTCCCCAGTGACCCTTCCTTTCAGGGTTACGATTGGTCCAGCAAAAAAAAACATGATATGGCTGCCCATATTATGACAGATCCACCTACATGCTTGAAAGCTGGAAGGCGACAATTACGGTCATACGCTTGTGCAAGTGTTCTCCAAACGTGCACCCGCCCTGTTGTAGGGAAAAGTGTGAAACACAATTCGTCAGGCCATATTACTTACTTCCACTTACCAATCGACCAGGTTTTGTGAGTGTGACACCATTGTAGATGATGTTTATCATTAATATATGTGAGAAGTGGCTTGGGAATTGCTGCTCTACCATAAATGTTCTGCTTATGATGGTGCCTTCTAACTGTAATCACTGACACTGGAGAATCCAGATGGGTATTGAGCTATGTGGTTCACTTTTGCTGCATTTCGCTTTTTAGACATTACAATCCTCTTCAATACCTATCAGTCTCTTACATTGAGCTTCTCTTTTCGTCTACTATTTTGCTTTGCCGAGCTTGTCTTGCCACGCTGTTTATATGCTGTCATGAGTTTAGAAACTGTACCTCCTGAAACGCCTAAAAGTTGGGATATTTCGGTCATATTTTATTCAGCTAGCCTGGCTCCTTCAATTTGACCTCTGAAAATTTGAGGGGTACGGCGTTTTCCACTTTTGAAAAAAAAATCCAAGAATTACAGAACTTTAATAAAGCTAACACATACTATTAGAAAACATACATTTCTATTCTAAAAAATTGGTGGCTATTATTATATTTTAATGCTTGCGAAGCGCATTCAAAAATATCACTTTTATTCACAGGTGTTTCCATTATTTTGATAACCACCTGTATATTGGTCTTAGTTAAATATCAAATGCTTATCGCAAGTATTTGGCATAAATTTATTATTTTAATCAGATGGATCGATGAGGCGTAATACCATTTTATTTCGGACCACTGAGCCAGAACGAAATTATATTGGCATCACCTCCTAATGTCCATGCCCTAATAAATTGTAAAACTATTGATTAAAAACTATAAATTCCTAGAGGATGCCGTAATAATTATTATGGTGTAGCATAGATGGGAAATGTATGTGCTTCATATTTAATCAACGAATTAAAATACCGATCAGCTATTTAAATTTGATAATAATGTTCCAATAATAGAGGAACACTTTATTGAAATTTAACCCTTATTTTGTCTACTCTTCTGAGGGCTTCTGAGTTCAGAACCGTTTTAAACTAAATCAATTATTTTAAAATTTCAGCTCTATTTTTCTCCATTATTTTTTTTTTTTGAAAATTTTTATGCATCTCCAAAGATTCTAAAATCGTAAAGTAATAAAGATTCGAGAAAATAGTCATTTATTACAATTTACATCATTACCATTATTGTACAAAGAGAAAAACTTCAAATGATAGGTTATTGTTACATAAGTCATAACTTGTGTGTTTATGTGTGTGTGTGTGTATATATATATATATATATATATATATATATATATACTGGGTGTCCCAAAAATTTGTAAATACTTTAAAAATTCATAAAAATTTAAGGAATGAGTATATTTTAATGCGGTTTGCGAAACTGTTATTCTGATGAAGGGGGATTTTTTTTCATACAAAAAAAAGAAATAATTCAAAAATTTGTCGATAGAGGGTGCTAAACACAAGCAAAACATACAGTTCTACTGGAAGAATACTTTTATTTGCATGCAAGCAATTGTTTACATGCGTATCACACCAGTACTACAGTACTTGTTCTATGTGTCCGCCATCACCACAAATAACAGTTTGGAAGCGGGAGACAACACTGGTAATTGCATCATACAGCATATCCGGATGAATGCATGAGATTTATTGGCCAATGGCTTCCTTTAGCTGCACTAACGAAGTTGGCCTATGGCGGTACACCCGAGACTTTAGGTAACCCCATAGCCATAAATCAAGGGGGGTTAAATCTGGTGAGCGTGGGGGTCATGCATGTGTAAAGTGACGGCTGATTATTCATTCTTCATTAAAAGTTTTTCTCAAAAATGCCTTCACTTCGGTGTCGATGTGTTTACAGGGCTTTTCAAAGAAAAAAGGGCCTACAATAATGGATGCAGTGAAACCACACCAAACAGTAACCCGTGGTGAATGCAGGGGCTTCTCAGTGTAAGCATGTGGATTCTCATGTGCCCATATTCTACAGTTATCGGTATTAACTGCTCCATGCAAAGCAAAATGAGCCTCATCTGTCCACAATATTTTCAGCAGCCATCGCGGATCATCTTCAATTTTCGCCAAAGCACAATTTGAGAATTCCAATCTCTTAGCTGTATCATTTGGTAAGAGCTGATGTAGCGATTGCAATTTGTATGGGTACAATTGCAATACACCATGAAGGATACGGTACACCGAAGTCTTTGGTATACCAGTTATTCGTGCCACTTCTCGTGCGCTACTGACTGCACTTGTAGACTGTTCCCTTAGCGTGTCCATTTGCGAAGAGACATCGGGGGTACGGACTGTTTTTAAACGTGGTGCACCACTGCCTGGTCGATGACACAAACTTCCAGTTTCTTCGAAACCGCGTATTAGGGAAACAAGTCCAGCAGGAGTGATCGGACCTGAACCTTTCTTCAATCTTTTCTGGGTCCTAAACTTTCGTAAGGCTTCAGCTTACAAATTTATGGGACACCCGGTATATATATAGGCTCTGTTAATGTTTGATAATTTTTTTTTTTAATTTTCAATACTCTGAAGAAATGAATGAAATGCAACTTGATTACAGATTTATTCCAAGATGACATACGATATTTATTGAATTCTAATTCCTAATCAAGTATTTGAAATTTTGTTTAACTTCTTTCTACTTTGCTGACTGTTCATTGAAGCAAAATAAAAATGCATATTTCTAATCGTCACTTTAGTCGTAAGAAATTCCCATTAACGCTGCGATTATTAATTAACCAGTATATTTCTAATATTTTATTTGTCTATCTGCTTCTTGATATTCCAGGAACCATCCTTCTTTCCAATATATGCTCCATTATAATAGTGAGAGTTTTACTGTATGCATATATTATAATTATTATCTTTTATTTTCTGCTGTTTTTATATCATCACTAAAAATGTTTGTAGATATTCTTAATAGATGCTTAATGCACGTCAAGCCAACGACCATCAACCGAAGAGAACAGTTTGAGACTTCGACAACAAAAATAAAGGCTCTAGAAATTCAATGAAACATGATCGATATAATTTTTAATAATAGATAGCCGGTTCAAATAATAGATACCCGGTTAAATCTTCTAAAATGCCCATTAACATTCGGAAGTTCATAAAATAAGAAGCTCTTATGTGATATAATAATTTTCTCTTTGAAATGTTTTCCCCAGAGGTATCTTTACAGTTGTTATCTGAATGCTATGGATGTATTCTTTCTGCTTGCTTTGTCCTTTGCCGCAAATTCTGTTCTTTGTGTAAGTTTCTATTTCGTTTTTCTACCATCTTTACTCTGTTCCAAAGTGTAGAATTTCCATTCTCTCTTATTTCTAAAAATCATAAAACTACAATTAAACATTCATTTCTAAATTTTTCATAAAAGTTAATATAGCTTATAATTTGCCTTAATGCACAGCATTAGACCAAATAAAAAAAGTATAAGATTCTGAAAGGAGTAGTTTTGATGTCACGAACTCCTTGAATGAAGAGTTGCAGGTGAATTGAGGATTCATGATTCAAAAGACGGTGTAACATCTTGGCCCATGACGACCAAATAAGAGAGTAACATAATAAAATAATTCTTTTATTTACGGTGCTATATATTAAAAAGAAAATTAGTCCCAAACGATTAATCTAGGGCATCTACTGTCTTTATTGGGTGGACCCTAAGACAAAAGTCCGAATCACACGGATCATCTCAAACGATCAGGAACCGCTTTTCTGCACTCCGAAGTCTCTCAGAACTCCCTTTCGAAAACTCTTCTTTTTTCTTTCTCTAAAAAAAAAAGAATTCTATTTTCATCAGATATCCTCCTCCGTCTCTCATTGGTGAACTTGAGTTCCCTATCACCCAATATCTGCTCAGCAACGCTTCCTCAGTAAACTAAACCCGATCAAGGAAGCGTCAATTAAGGATACATCTTTATAGCTGACTCTTCTTGAACACATGTTAATTATAATCAATTTGCAGCTAACGTCGACTGAAATGCACCTGTGTTTAATATTTAATGACACCAGTTGCTGGTGAATGATCATTTCTTGATGGCTTGAGGATTCTCTTCATAAGGAAAAGGTTTAGCATCTAGATGTTTCAACATTACCCTCTCTTGAAGACATGATAAATCTATTTGAAACGACGGGATCCACAGCTGGTTTCCCACACCTGGATATAGTAACAATTGATCAGACATAATGACTCCTCTAATGAAAAAGATCTACATATAGAGGTCAGTATGAATTTAATTATATATGGGAAAAGAGGAGACGTTACATCTGATTTTGGAAACCCTTAATCATATGAGCAAAAAGGGGAAACGTTAAAATGGTCATCTTGAATCTAACTGAGTTTCTCTTCGTTCGTACATTGTTTTCAACTTCATGCTCTTGTACAATGTTTGTACTTCCTGAAATTTGATAATGAATTTTAAAATGATGGATCATCTTTTATCTTAACAATATTCAGTTTAAATTTTGTTTCTCAATTATATGTCTCCATAATCAAGGCACAACATGAGTGCAAAATTTTATAAGGTAATAAGAGTTAGTTTAATAAGAACCAACTGTAATGCTATTTTGATATATTAGCATATTTTCTAAAGTAAATATTTGTAGGAAATTAATTTAAAGATTTATTTCTACTTGCATTTTAAAATATTAATTTTCATATTTGTTTTATTTTTAGCTCAATGGAAGGCATTTCTAAATTTTACTTTCATATAGCCTTTTCTTTTAGCTTTTATGTTTTTGACGTTTTTATTGCTTTTAAGCGATCATATAATTACCTTTCCAAAAAAATTCATATTTGTTATATTTTGTTAGAAGACAGTAAATTAATTCAAATTACTCATTAATAGAAAATGTTTAACAAACATTTATTACAGTTTAAATATTTATTTAATGTATACAAACTGTGACAAAAACAATATTGAAAAATATCGAAAAGCATGCAATTTAAATAAAATATTTTTTTGTCTATTACTTTTATAATATAACTGACCTTTAGAAATAGTAGATTTCAATATTAAAAAAAAAAATTAGAAAAAGAAAATTCTGCAATGAAGTATGACATGTAAGTAAATATCAATAACATTTATAATTTGATTAAAATTATGAAATGTGTGCAAAATATTTAATTTCTACTTTCATCTCAAAACATTTTTTATAAACTATTTATAGCATTTTCGAAATTTAGTTTCACTATTGGATTAATATTACAGTTCAGTTATCATTTTGATGATATATACTGAATAAGAATTCATCAACTTAAAGTAAATTTTTGCCCTGGCGATTATTAAAAAAATTCATAATGTAAATTCAGAAAATATTTTTTAAATATATTTATAAAGAGGTATAGAATTATGATATTACGCATGAGTTGTTAATAAATTAATAGTTCCACTTAAAAATAGTTTTACAAACTGCTTTATTTCTCCATTTATGTTTCTTTGTTGAATTTATCTTCTTGGTTTTTCGCAAACAAAATTGATGAGCATTAATGCTTATGGTATTAAAATTGAAATTCGCAATCAAAATTCATGCGTTTAATGCACAGAAATTGAATAAAATTTAAACTAAAGCTTTCATTATTCAAAACACTCTACCACTTATCAGAAAATATTTGTTTTATGACCTAAAGGTAATCAAATGATGCTCATAATAAAAATAAAAGTAAATACTTCATACATTGATCATTGTGTTAGTTTAACAGAATTACGCTGAGTACATTTAAACAACACAAGTTTAATTAAATATTACAATTATTTTCTCAAACTCCCTTTCGAAGGCCCCTTTCGACTGAGATATTCTTTCACATACTCGAGAAAATGGAATTGCTGACTTTAATCATCATGCTCATAATAAAAATAAAAGTAAATACTTGATACATTGATCATTGTGTTAGTTTAACAGAATTACGCTGAATACATTTAAACAACACATGTTTGATTAAATATTTCAATTATTTTCTCAAACTCCCTTTCGAGGACCCTTTTCGACTGAGATATTCTCGAGAAAATGGAATTGCTGACTTTAATCATCATGACAGATCAGAGTCTTTTCTTCTCCTTTAAGCTTTGGTGGAGGGGAAAGAATCTCCTTGCTAACAAAGAATGGCACAGAAGCTCTCCTCTTATTAATTAAGCTTCAGCATTCGGGTAAGGTTTGCTCAGGTAGAAAGAGGGGCTCGTTAAATAACACTGGATGGTAATATCCGAGCAATTTATGGAATTATGCTTATCGCATTGTTAAGCTCAGTTGAATGGTGATTCCACACTGTAATTGGCCATTCGTTGTATTCGAATTTGCATCCACCATGATGAATGAAATCATTAAATGTCCCTAAATCATTCTTCGTTTGATGTGTTATATCCGCAAAAAATGTTTAATTTGGCAAATTTTTAATTAATTTCGCAAATTGTTCATTCATATGTGACACACAAAAATTCCAGAAATCTGATAATCAATTTAGTGAAGCTCGTCAAAGTATTTGTAGGAAAAGATGCTTTAAAATTTTTTCAGTCCTTTGACTTACCAGCACTGTGATTTTATTTAAAACTTTTTTATTACTAAGTTCTCAAATTGTTATATATCTGCCACACAAAAATGCCAGAAATTTGATAATCAGTTTAGGAAAACCTTTTAAAATTTCTGTAGGAAAAAAATAGTTTTAAACTTTTTTCTCCCTTGTTGACGTACGAGCACTGTGATTTTCCGGTCTCTGAAAATATCTTAACATAATATATAAATGGTTTTCGAAATATTAATGTATAAAATATTTGACTGCTAATACATATAAATTTTCATAAATGTATAATAGTATATAAATTGAACGATACTGCGCAAGTACATTATGGGTTCGTTGGAAACATTTGATTTTATCAGAGCATTGTCATCACGTTGACAAGAACTCAAATTGAAAGATTAAGTTAACGCTTACTGAAAACTAAACCCAGGAAAGTATAATGTTTAGCAGTATACGTATAAAATGAAAATAAAAGTAATATTTTCTAAAAGAAATGAGAACGAGAAAAGATTTTTTGTGATTTTTTTAAAATAGTTATATTATTAATTGAATAATTCAGTTTTATATAAGGCATATATAGTTTAATATGTACAGAATATCCACTGTAATCAAGGCTTGGAATTTAATTTCTACACCTTCATTAATTAGCTTATATTTCTAACAAAAATAATCGAAATAAAATAAATAATTATATTTTATGAAGTTCGAATAAATAAATATTCTGATGAATTTCGAATTTAAAATTTTTATACTCATATTCTATTCAATGAGTCATACTTAATAAAATATTTTTGAGACACTAATATTTTAAATAAAAATAAATTCAACTCTTTTTTTATTATATCTCATTGTGCTGTGAAAATTTGATTGCATTTGTTATATAGACACGAGATTTTAGACCTCTCTATCGACCAACTTCAAGAAAATACAATAATTAGAGCTTGTAATTTTCCCAAGATTGATTGTATAAAATTATCTAATTATTGATTCGACTATAATAACAAGATTCAAAGCTTTATAACTCGGTCAGGCTTGGTAGTAGAAGACTGAAAAATTAGACTGTCAAGAGGATATTGCTGAGTATGATTTATAGGGTCCAAGGACTGTACAAAATTAGATTTCACAATTGTTTTCAGAAGTGCCTTTGTTGATTGAAATAAAATAAAATATTATTGATTGCATTTAAAGCTTTTTGAAGGAAAACTAAATTTTATGAAGAATCTGAGAAATTTTTATTGGATAATTCTTTGAAATATTGCCTAAATTATAAAAAGAAAATCTGTGGTAGATTTTCTGTAGTCATATTTTTAAAAAATTATTTGGTTTTCGTAAAAATATTTCATATTTATTGAAGTTTTATCTCTTCCGTTTCAGATTCAAATTTAAATCTTGCAGCAATTTACAGCAAATTAAGTATATATATATATATATATATATATATATATATATATATATATATATATATATATATATATATATATATATATATATATATATATATATTTGAATGAATTAAATATCGCATAATGAATTAAATATTGTAAGATTTCTTTAATAATATGAGTTATATGACTATCTAAATTTGAAGCTTAAACATATTTTGCTAAAGAAACTATAAAGGGACCAAGAATTTTTAATTGAAATTTTTAGAGAACATCATTCTTTGCGAACTAGCTGGTTGCTAAAGATGATTAGTATACAGATTACTGAATTACAAAACTTATTTCCAAGGTAAAAGGAACTTTTAACTGAAACACAAAAATTCATGTAAACTTATTGTTTTACTCGTCAAATAGGAAACTCGTAGTCATTTTTTTTGTTAGAAAGGACAGAGTAATAAATAATCAAAAAAAAAAATTATTTCAAAAGGAAATCATGTTATTCCCCTAATTTGAGATCAAAGTGATTAGATGAAATAAGTTTGAGAAATGGAACACATTCTTTCGGAACAGTGAGAAGGATTAAAGTTCAAAAAAATTCCTTCTTTCTTAAAGTGACTTTCTACTTTTGCCAGAAAACTAAAGGGTTTTAAAGAATTCAATCGAAAAGAAACATGTTCTCCAGAACCTTTAAATGTAATCATCAAATCATGAAATCACAATAGAATAAGAATATCCAAGAAGAATGTCCATCATGTAGATTCTATTGTTCTACAGCTTTCATTTGTGTTACATAAGTTCAAAGAACGTGCTGAATATTTTCAAATATTTTTTTTCCTTCTCTGACTGTAAAAGTTTTGACATAATGTAGAAACAACAGTTTTATTTTCAATATGAAACAACTAATTTAGCTTCAAAAATAATTCTTCAAAAAAAACATATTTTACTATAAACCCAATGTTTAATATGTAGCCCATAAGAAAAAAATATAATTGTGTGAAAGGATTTTTTCCCTATATTTAAAGAAAATCCGTGCATAAACAGTGCACAGCATAAGGATTTCAGGATATATTTACGGAAATAATTTATTTCTATATATTAGTATAAATATAATTTTATTCATATATATATATATTCATTGTCTCCAGTCTTTTTAAACATAATCACCAAATCATGAGCTCAAAAAAGAATAAGAATATTGAAAAGAAATTTTCAGTGAAATTATATTGATATAGAGTTTTTTTTTGTTGTTGTTGTTGTTGTTGCATAATTCCAAAAGAAGTGCTAAAATTTCAAATATGTGAAATATGTTTTTTTTTCTCAAGTTATAAAAGGTTTTAACATAAGGTCGGAACAATAACTTCATTTTAATAATTACAATAATAGTTTAGCTTTAAAAAAATTGATTGAGATAAATACGTAACGAATATTTTTATAATTCGTTATTACAATTCAGTTTATGAATAAAAATTATTTATTGAAAAGAATTTTCTCTATAATGAAACAAGATTTGTTTTCTTAGAATTATGTATAGCCCAAGGAATTCCGAATATATTTGTGGAAATAATTTTATTTATATATATTATTTATCTAAAAGTTAAAAACAATTGAATATATGTATAATGTAACAAGACTGATAAAAAATAGAAACATGTGATAAACTATACTCACCATTAAAATATGTAATCTGTACCTAACCGCATTTTATAGTAAAAATTAACTCTTTAAAATCACATAATATTAACTATATCGTTATTTTTTATACAAATTGTATAAAGTATAAAATTCATATTATTTATTCTATTTTTGATGTACGAAATAATTTTTGATTGAAATAATAAAATTCTGATAATAAAAATCAATTACAAAAAAAATTAAGAATTAAATATTTATTTATTGCATTACTTACCGAATTACAATATTGTAATGGACCTATAATACAGATTTATTACTGCAATTTTTTTTATTATTTATTTATACAGAATAAATAAAAATTATATTAAATTTATTTAACAGAATACTTATACAGAAATATTTTGAGTGATTCTCAATGGTTGCTGAACGGATGTCAGGTCAAGATCGTCTACTGACGATGAATTTTCAACGATTTTAGCGTTTAAAATGAAGTTTCTTGGAAATACATGGATTTTTTACTCTTTCTATTTTATGGACCAAAGTCTAAAAATTCCATATGCTGCTTATAGTCTATAAAAGGAGAACTGAATTGAGAATCCATTCTGTCTCTCGAATCGTGTTCTCTTTGAGACCTCTGAGTACTATTAATACTTTCGAATTAACTATCTGCTACCCATTTGTACTTTTCGCTTCTACGTGAGTTTTCCTTTGTGTAGGCTTGATTGTGTTTTTGCTCTCTCAGCTTTATATTTTTGTGAAATAAAACATCTTTATATTTTATCAAACTTGCTAGATATTTTGCACAGTATACCCATTACATGATTTCTAGAAAATTATTTATCAGATTTTACCCACAAAAGAATTCTAGGGAAAATTTAATCAACTAGCATAAAATAGTTTTTTCTAAAATTTTGCATATAACTAATAATATGTTTCAGACGTATCAGAAATTTTTTGGAAAATTTGGAAATATACAGAAAAAAAAATCAGTTACCTCATTAACTATTTTGAGTATATAACATAAATTCAAACCAACATCCATCAACACTGTTTCATATATTATGAATTTTTTTAATACATTTTTGCAGTCAGGAATATGGTTTAGGAATTTGTATCTTCTCTGTTAGTTTGTATAAATTTCTATATGCAACCCATTTTGCAATGGGTATTAGTTGAAATACTACATGGTAAGATTTTATTTTTTCTCATATTACATTTCTGAAAATTTGTGGAAAAAAAACAAGCTATCGAATATTCTAACCATTGATAAATTGAGCTTGAAATTTTGATAATAACAAACAATTTGGATTCCTTTTCAAAATTCTATTTTTTTTTTTTTTTTTTTTCTTTTTAC
Source organism: Argiope bruennichi (assembly GCF_947563725.1). Taxonomy (NCBI): domain Eukaryota; kingdom Metazoa; phylum Arthropoda; class Arachnida; order Araneae; family Araneidae; genus Argiope; species Argiope bruennichi. Next base: position 117,433,931 of record NC_079156.1, read on the forward strand.
ATCAGTCGATTTTTGGATTGACAGGACATTTCATCAAACAACTTTCTAAATAAAAGTGTGATCAATTAGATTAGTTTAATGAAAATATATAAATTTTCTTCCATCTATTCTTAATGCTTTTGAATTTTCGTACAGACATGGACTGATAAATTCATTATTCCTAAAAAAATAATGTTTTTAGGAACTCGTGCAGTTTAAAATACTGGTTTCCTCATACAGTCTTTCAATTCTCTGATTATACATTTTTTACAATACCTTCACTTTGTTTAAATCTTACAAAGGGTGGTATGATAATTGTTTTCCGCAAAAATTTTATTAATACGAATTTATAATACTATAATTTTCTTTTTAAGAAAATTTATACTTTTTACTTAAAATGGAGGATTTGTTTGAGATTATCGTCACTATAGAAAAAATTAAACCTGTTCGTTAAATTCGTTAAAAGTATCTAAAATATATTTAAGTATGCACATCTTCTTAGCCGAAATTTTTCATGATCATAGCTTGTTGTTCAGTAAATGAATCAAGATTTATATCTGTTTGAATAGATCGCATTTCAAAAAAAAGAAAAAAAAATGTATTATGTAGATTGTTATATATCTCCTTATTATCAAACCGAAACGTTTGAAAATTTCAAAAAATGAGTAAGAGAAAGAAACATATACACACCTAACGGATGAGTAGGTATATTTCAAACCTACGCTTTCCTTTCCGTAATATCATTATTTAATGGTGTATTTTTTTCAGATATTTCAAACTTACTATCCAAGGCACGAATAATTCACCAAAAATGAACCACTGATTATAAGGTTAAAGTAAACATATTTTCAAAACATACCATCAAAAGAAGTTATAAAATTTTATATACTGATCTTTAAGAATGTAACGGGAATAAATCTTAGAAGTTGTCTAATTATTTTTTTGTATATTTTTTCATAATAAAAAAAAAAATATTATTGCTTATTTCCTTCCGACCGGTTACAATTTCAAAATTTCACAATAACTATGTTTGTGATGAAAAATCAATGCATTAAATTGAATCTATCTAAGTAGTCGCATTTTGATCTATATTTAAAGAATTATAGAAAGTCTTCTGCCAAATGGTCATCATCTAAAATCAGAAATGTATCTGCAATTTGCTACGAAAAAATCATAGCATTTTCATTTATTAACTTATTTAAATTTGGAGTAAATGTATTCAGATGTATTTGGGTTAAAATGTCATACTCAAATCCGATTAAAAATGAAAGATATAGTACTTAAAATATTTTTAATTAAAAGTTAATTGGCGTACAAATCATTTAGGAGAAAGAAAAAAAAATAAAGGGGAGAGGAATAAAAAAGGCTGGCTGCTCTTTACATATTTTTTTTTAAAATATACATCACATTTCCAACATAGAATAGCCTCAACCCCCTCGAGTTCATCTCTGTTCCCCTAGACTGCACAAGAGACGAGAAGATATAAGTGTCATGACGCAAATTTGCAGGCTGCCATCATATGAAACTTAAATCTACTCCACATACAAAAACGAATAGAAAATGTGATTCAGAATTTATATTTTTCAGTCACTGGAAGATATAAATATATAAAAGAACCATAAAAACCAAAACTGAAACTTATAAAAATTATAATACTATGTGTGTTTTCTCTTTATTTCATATCACATATAAATAATAAAGCCCGAGGAACTGTTCTCTAACATTAGGAAAGTCGGGTTGAATGGATGTTTGATGGAGCGATATTTTATGTTTGGTTATATAAAAGTTATTTCTTGCAACTGAACTTTCAGAACTTCAGAATCGTAGATTTTTTTTTCTGTATTTTTTTTTCTGCACTGAAAATATTACGTGTTAGAACAGACAGTAAAATTTTGATGTACTTTTGAACTTTTACTACAAACCAAAGTGTACTACTTTTGAAAGTAAAGTATTGAAGTAAAAGTTTCCAGACATAGAAAAATGGCGTTACTGAGGGGAAAAAAATAGAAGACATGTAAAGTTTTGGCCATGGCATTTTGTTTGCTTTATTCCTTTGAATGAAAAAACGACATTATTTTACCAGCATAGAAGTGCATGTTCGAGTTTATAAAGATTGCAGATTTTGCCATTTATTTTGATTTCACTAACATACCAAGATGAGAAATATAGTTCTGAAAAGTTCAGCCTAGGAAAACGTTTTTACTAAATTAAAATTAATATCATTTCAAATATTTTTTTTCGATATGGAATAATGTGAAGATCTTATGAAAATATATGTAAAAGAGAAAGAAAATACAGAAGAAAATTTGTTTTTAAAGCTTGCTGAATAAACACTAAATATACGAATGAATATTTTGTAGAAAGAATGATTTAACCTTTTCCAGCACAATAAAGGAAAATTCTCAGTAGGTTACTTACTTCCCCTTATTATTTTTATAACAGTCTTCAAATAAATTAAAATTTAATTATGTGATTTTAAATAACCTTGCACTTTTTAGGAAATGATAAAATTAATATTTTTATGATTTGTATTTATCGATTTTATATTATGAATGTTATTAATTATAAAAAATTATCAATAAATGATACTTTCTTTAAAGCAAATACGTACACTATTTTTCTTTAATAAACAATTCAGGCAAAATTCTTTACCGAATAACAAAATTACAACCCAAAATAAGTTAAAAATTCATTGTATTCCACATATTTCAATTCATCCTTTTAACCCTATTTCGATCCCCTACAGGCCGCGGTGGCCTGGTGGTAAGGTCTCGACTTAGGAACCGGAGGGTTTCAGGTTCGAGACCCGATTCCATCGAAGAACCGTCGTATAAGTGGGTCTGGTGCACGTTAAACGTGCTGGTCAAACATCCTCTCGCTGGTGTGGCGTAGTGTGGAGAGGGGGTGCCAGCTCAGGTGCCATTCTCGTCATCTGACCGAGGTTCAAAATTACGAGGTCCGTCCCATAACAGCGCTAGTGTTGCCTTAAAATGGGACGTTAATATAACTAAACTAAACTCTATCCCGTACTTTAAAAGAATTCATTGTTTAATTTCCATTTTTTTAAAATTTAGGTAGTTGTTTTTACACTTTTAAATAATTATGAACAACAGACTTCCTACTTTTCTATAATTCGGAATAGAATGAGAGAAGTAATTATGGATTAAATTTATTTTTAATAGCCATCAGCTGTTTCTTTGTGTATAATAATGAAGAAGGACTTTAATACAAATCATTAAAACATATATCAAGTGAGCATTTCAAGAGAAAATGAACCTTCAATATAATTTAATAAGGCACTTTTTTTATTGCAAAAGGTTTTTGAATGAAAATAATTTTTAAAAATATTGTAATAATAATGGTAAAGAAGATAAATACTGTGTCATGATAAATATTGCCAAAGCCATTTATTTACACCTTATTCGTTGACAACCTTTTACATTCACTCATCTTAATAGCGAATTCGGGAAGAAAAAGGAAACAGTAATTGAGAAACTGCTTACATTATATCAAGGAAACTGTAGAGTAAGCAATAGAGAATAAAGTATAAAATAATGTAGCAAAACTTTAATAAAGGAACTACACTCGAAGCATAAGATATTTCTTCTACTTTTTTTGGATGTTACTATACATTTTAATTCAATAAAGAAGCCAATTTCAAATCCTTAATCCAATTATAATATCTAATCTACTTTATTCAATTTATAGTTCATCATCAAACCAATAATGTTTTCCTTATAAAATTATGAAGTTAATATCAAAACGTTTCTTTATATATAAATGTTTCCGATTTTCATTCTAAATAACTTCAAGATTCTTTTGAAATGACGCTTAAAATAAAATAAACACTGTAAGAGTTGTACTTTCGATAATTTCTTTCTTCATTATTTACTAAATTGCCAGTCAAATGTATTCAATTTAAAAAAATATATATTTACATATTATATTTGATATTATCTACTTAAAATTTCTTAGTATTCTATTTATAGTTAAAGACTAAAATTCTCAAGAGGCCTTTTGAAGCAATTACCTATATTAATAAAAGTACCATACTGGCTTCCCTTCGGAGTTTTTATTCCATTCAAATCCCATCTGTGGCTTCGTTTAAGCGTCCATTCCGAATGTTATTCAATAAAAATTAAAATATTTTACTTCATTCAATTACTTTTAAAACTCTAAAGGAAAGAATCGAATTAGAGTGCAATAACAAAGTAAATTAAATTTTGTTCAGGGGGATAGGGGTGTCGCAAATTTAAAAACAAATTAATCGATTCATATACATATTATAGTTAGTTTCGTCTGGTTAAAGTATTTTGAAATAAAATAATCCCCCCCCCAACTGGGAAACGATAAGATGTATTATTTTTTAATTAGTTGAATTAAATAGTTACTTATAGGAGTTTGAATTTCCTCTTCAAACAAAATATTATTTTATTTCCTGTTTAATTATAAAATTCGATAAAGATAAAATTTCAAATTAAGAATTTTAAAACTCTTGTTTCAGGGATTATTTTGATTTCATTTGTTTTTAAAAATAATTATAATAGGGTCAATATTTTCAATATTTAAATAAATAACATAAATTATATTTGGATGTATATTTCTTTAGATTTCAAATCTATTTCAATAGAAGTAATTTAAAACAAAAAAAAAATTTGAAAAATTTCAGAAATATTCTACATTTCACAAGCCCTTTTACGTATTCATAGACATTTTTAAATAGAAAAGTATCTAAAGACAAGAAGAAAAAAACAGGTTTGATCTGTAGCAAAATCATTATATAAAAAAAAACTTTCAAACACTGTTTACTATATTAGATACAAGAACTTGAAGCAAAATGGCAGAATTGTAGAGAGTAGAATTTTTCATCCTCAAAGATATTCTATTAAATGCAGCGATATTATTATGGACAGATGTTGAACATTAAGGTTTATGTACAAGAAAAAGTTTGCTCAGCTAATTATTTACAAAAGTTTAATGAAATAACAGCTTACATCTTGACTAAAGAAAGGTGTCTAAATGTTTAATTACAAGTATATATAAACTCAACATTAAATTTTAGAACGTGGATTACGGTGAAAAGCAGGAATGCTATTTTGTTTCTTTGAAGCCCATGAGGGCTACCAAATTTTATCGATTGTCATTATTTAGAAGCGAGACCAGATATAAAATATGGTTAGAAACAAAATCTTAGAGAAAAATCACTTTAAAATGATTATAAAGAGACGCATTAATAAGAAGGGAATTAGGAAGACCTTGGCATGGACACAGCTGACATCTCTTCTACCTGATATGCTAGATGATTTCTATTGATATTTCTGCCCTCTATAGTATAAAACTAATAATTTTTTTATTGAATGAGCAAAGGCAACTTTATCTCATTTTATCTAAACACTCTTTGTTTTGCAAATGGGCATCTAAAAACAGTGGAGTGCAATTATCTGAGTTATATAGGCGTGGATAACTGGAAAATTCGGTTAAATGAGATTTACAAAAATTGTCTTTAATTGAAAAGATGAACTATCAATTTAAACTGATAATAATTTGCTCATCAATTTAAATTGATAATAAACTGATAATCAATTTAAACTGATAACTGAAAAACTCGGTTAAATGAGATTTACAAAAATATATGCTAATTGAAGAGATAAATTATAAGTTTTCATACAATGTGTTAATTTTTATTGCACACTTTCGAACCTTATGATATAACCTTATTTACAACAACGCAGCATATAGAACAGACGAAATACGCTATTACGGTCATGCAGTAGAGTTGCAATTAACCGAAGCTTCCTTAGTCGTATTACTCAAAAAAATTCATTTTCCCATTCTGACCAAAAAATCCGAATTTCATGAGTTTTCTTTTCATCTTCAATTAACCATCAATGAAGATGACAATTTCTTATCCTAAAGTTCAACTTCAATTACTGAAGTAGATTTTCTCTCGTTGAATTTAAGTAATTTTAGTCAATTGTGTAGTATCAATACTAAACAAGGGAATTTCTATTGAATGGTTGACAGAATTCGTATGTCCTATAGAGTGTGATCATATGGAAAGGGAACTAAGAAGAAACATTGGCATAGGAAGACATCTTTTCACCGTCTCATATTTGAAAAAGTGTATTGTGAAATGTCAGCAATTTTTCCAGAAATTCAGATTGATTATTTATCGGTCTGAAATAGAAAAAAGACAGTGTTGAAAAGTCAATATATAAATCTCCCTTGGGTCTTGGGGTTCTTCTCACCATTGCGAAAAAGAACAGAACACTTCTTATATGAACAAAGAACATTTATTTTTACACATATATTACAAGACAAATCAAGCAGAGCAACTGACTGTTCTGGATAACTGACAACTGTTTGTTGTTCTTTCGTGTGGCACTTGCCATGGAAAGATGACACGAACACAGATATTTTAAGCCGGTGGGGGAACGTCTCTTGTTTTTTTAGTAGTGCCAACTAGGGCCAAGAGTACGACTTTGCTACTCACACATCACTTATTCGCTTGCACAACTCCTTTTTAAAGGAGGGCGCATTCCCACATCTCACAGATAGAAAGAAAAAACAAACATGCCCAAACCGGGACTCGAACCCCGAACGCCCAGATTACGGGGAAGACGCGTTAACCCTATTGCAGGACGCCGGCTATATAACTGACAACTGACTGTTCTGACTGTTGAACATAACCTTCTACCAGCCATTTGATGACAAATCTTTGTTGAGCATAGTGCAGACACTTCCTGTTTTTGAAATTTTTACTAAAAAAGACATTGATTGATGAGACATTGATGAAAAACTGATAACAAGTGAGCAGTGATACACATACATTACAAGACAAATCAAGTAGAACAACTGACTGTTAAACATAACCTTCTACCAGCCATTTGATGACAAATCTTTGTTGAGCATAGTGCAGACACTACCCACTTTTGAAATCTTTACTAAGAAAGACATTGATGAAAAACTGATAACAAGTGAGCAGTGATACACATACATTACAAGACAAATCAAGTAGAACAACTGACTGTTCTGACTGTTAAACATAACCTTCTACCAGCCATTTGATGACAAATCTTTGTTGAGCATAGTGCAGACTTTACCCACTTTTGAAATCTTTACTAAGAAAGACATTGATGAAAAACTGATAACAAGTGAGCAGTGATACACATACATTACAAGACAAATCAAGTAGAACAACTGACTGTTCTGACTGTTAAACATAACCTTCTACCAGCCATTTGATGACAAATCTTTGTTGAGCATAGTGCAGACACTACCCACTTTTGAAATCTTTACTAAGAAAGACATTGATGAAAAACTGATAACAAGTGAGCAGTGATACACATACATTACAAGACAAATCAAGTAGAACAACTGACTGTTCTGACTGTTAAACATAACCTTCTACCAGCCATTTGATGACAAATCTTTGTTGAGCATAGTGCAGACACTACCCACTTTTGAAATCTTTACTAAGAAAGACATTGATGAAAAACTGATAACAAGAGAGCAGTGATACACATACATTACAAGACAAATCAAGTAGAACAACTGACTGTTCTGACTGTTAAACATAACCTTCTACCAGCCATTTGATGACAAATCTTTGTTGAGCATAGTGCAGACACTACCCACTTTTGAAATCTTTACTAAGAAAGACATTGATGAAAAACTGATAACAAGTGAGCAGTGATACACATACATTACAAGACAAATCAAGTAGAACAACTGACTGTTCTGACTGTTAAACATAACCTTCTACCAGCCATTTGATGACAAATCTTTGTTGAGCATAGTGCAGACACTACCCACTTTTGAAATCTTTACTAAGAAAGACATTGATGAAAAACTGATAACAAGTGAGCAGTGATACACATACATTACAAGACAAATCAAGTAGAACAACTGACTGTTCTGACTGTTAAACATAACCTTCTACCAGCCATTTGATGACAAATCTTTGTTGAGCATAGTGCAGACACTACCCACTTTTGAAATCTTTACTAAGAAAGACATTGATGAAAAACTGATAACAAGTGAGCAGTGATACACATACATTACAAGACAAATCAAGTAGAACAACTGACTGTTCTGACTGTTAAACATAACCTTCTACCAGCCATTTGATGACAAATCTTTGTTGAGCATTGTGCAGACACTACCCACTTTTGAAATCTTTACTAAGAAAGACATTGATGAAAAACTGATAACAAGTGAGCAGTGATACACATACATTACAAGACAAATCAAGTAGAACAACTGACTGTTCTGACTGTTAAACATAACCTTCTACCAGCCATTTGATGACAAATCTTTGTTGAGCATAGTGCAGACACTACCCACTTTTGAAATCTTTACTAAGAAAGACATTGATGAAAAACTGATAACAAGTGAGCAGTGATACACATACATTACAAGACAAATCAAGTAGAACAACTGACTGTTCTGACTGTTAAACATAACCTTCTACCAGCCATTTGATGACAAATCTTTGTTGAGCATAGTGCAGACACTACCCACTTTTGAAATCTTTACTAAGAAAGACATTGATGAAAAACTGATAACAAGTGAGCAGTGATACACATACATTACAAGACAAATCAAGTAGAACAACTGACTGTTCTGACTGTTAAACATAACCTTCTACCAGCCATTTGATGACAAATCTTTGTTGAGCATAGTGCAGACACTACCCACTTTTGAAATCTTTACTAAGAAAGACATTGATGAAAAACTGATAACAAGTGAGCAGTGATACACATACATTACAAGACAAATCAAGTAGAACAACTGACTGTTCTGACTGTTAAACATAACCTTCTACCAGCCATTTGATGACAAATCTTTGTTGAGCATAGTGCAGACACTACCCACTTTTGAAATCTTTACTAAGAAAGACATTGATGAAAAACTGATAACAAGTGAGCAGTGATACACATACATTACAAGACAAATCAAGTAGAACAACTGACTGTTCTGACTGTTAAACATAACCTTCTACCAGCCATTTGATGACAAATCTTTGTTGAGCATAGTGCAGACACTACCCACTTTTGAAATCTTTACTAAGAAAGACATTGATGAAAAACTGATAACAAGAGAGCAGTGATGATGAAAAAACTGTTTTGACCAAAAGAAAATTACACATTCTGAAAGTATAAGTTGAATGAAAATCAAACGAAGAGTTACCAAAATTTTTCAAAACGTTTTCGCTAAAATTACATATAATAGGATATTTAGAACCGAACGTTTGTTCGCTGAATATCTTTTTATTTCCTCAAATTTATGATAGTATTTTGACAGAAATCCCACAATAGCATAATAGCTCAGCTTTCAAATAAAAACAAATACAAAAATGTATGTTTTCCGTGTGAGAGCATTTATCATAAACGGTCAATGAGCATTTAATATTTTAATTGTAAGAATTTATGATAAATGGCCTTAAACTTCCATGCCTTTTCAGCTCTTTCGTCATAAATCTTAAGCACAAGCGACATTTAATAATAATTAGATATGATTGTAAAAATCATTTTTTGGTATGTCAACGGTTTTACTTGATTCAAACGATTTATTTATATCGATAGAATAAATGTACAAACGTGGTGATGTTTTTTATTTATGTGTTTTGTTTCAAAGATTAATGTTTAAAATTCTTAAAGTTATAATGCAAAACCAATGATTTTTTTTATATCTTGCAAGGCTTTTATATTATCATCAATTCTGAGTTTATAGCAATTTCGGAAAATATAAACACCCATAATTTTATTTCATGAAATATGTCACTATTAGGCGAATTTTCTAGAAAAATAAAATTTGAATTCCACTTTAAATACAAATGGATTCTGAGCTGATATGTATTTAATTAGTACTTGATGAAGAAATTCAATTTACGAAATAATGCATAAATTATTTATTAATAATGCATTATAGTGTATTCATCAAAGCATACCTTATTTGTACAATTTTTCCATTAAACTTATAGGAATTTCAATGAATTTTTCATTTTCAAACAGAAGAAAGTTGTTTCCAATTTGTGATTAAACTTTCAGAAACTGTAGTTCCATTTTTCTAGTTTATTTTTTTTTTCCTGTATTAAATCCTTAAAATTTATGCTAGTGAAATGTTAAATGCAGTTCTGAATTTTTTTTCTAAAAATCCCAAACATCCTGTTCTGAAAAAGAATGGAATGAAACAAGATTAGCCTATATGTAAAAAAATAAATAAATAAATAAAAGGAACTAAAAATAGAGCAGATGATAAATAATTTCCCTTGTTATTTATTCATTTGTTTATGCTTAAGGAATGAAAAAAGTATGAAAAGTATATTCAGCCTAGACTTGTCTTAGTTTTGTGTGTATGCAAAATAATAATTAATAATTAGAAAATTTTGGAGAAACTAGGAAAATAAAATAAGAAATTTTCTCAATTGTTCCAAATTTAGAAAAGACTTTTTAAATTAAGTCTATCATGAAACTTTCATTGAACTGGTACTGAGTAAATTATATTTATTATTGGAATAATATTTTTTGTTAAAAAATTAATGTCATTTCTGATCAGTAATTAGCATTTATGAAAAAATTCAACATAGATGGAATGTAAGAAGAAAAGAAATTTTCTAAGCTTATTTATATGTTTACAAAATGCCTTAAAAAGCATGCCTTAAAATGTTAGATTAAAAAATAAAAGCTGAAATTTTTCTATTCTGATCTTGCACATTTAACCTTCCAATCAGAATATTTATCAAAAATGTTACTTATACAATATTTAACATTCAAAATAGTTTTGAATAAATTTCAATTGCAAAAATTTACAGATGTAGGTATATTTTTATGTGTTTTACGAAGTAACATATTAAAATCATTTCTTAAGCCAATTGTAATTTAATGCAATCATAATAAAACTAAATATAGCTTAAAAATGCAATATTTTTCAACATTTTTCATTCATGATATTATTTTGACTAAAGGTTATATTACAGTTTTATATAAAATAAATAAAATGCTCAGATTAATCTTTTGAATATATTTTGTAAGCATTTTTCGTATTAAGTGACTTTGTAAATTTGACTTTTTTAATTTATTCTAAAATTAAATCTTGAATGTTAATAGATAAATATTTTAAACTGCCCTGTTCTTTCTCAGAATTTTAAATAAATATTACCATTTTTTTCCCTTTTTTTTAAAAGAGCAGAAAATAACAAAATAGGATTTTATTTTTGTTTTATTTTAAGAAAAATATCTCTTATTGCACTCATTGCGCAATAACGACAAGAAAATCTGAGCTTAACCAACACATTTTATATATTTTTATGAAAAAGATCTAGAAAAATAATTAATCCAGTTTAATCGATGTGTAACGCCTTATTTCTTTATGATGACAAAAGTTTTCAAATCATATCTTTTTATAATGAAATTTCTGAATAAAGAACCCCCCAAAGCAATTATAACAAAAGCAAACAATCCAAAAATTTAGTTATTAGTTTTATTTCCATATATTTTAACTCTGGAGTTTAAAAAAGAACTAAAGGAAAATTTATTATGTTCTATTTATACGGTAGTCTCTTTTATTCTTATCTAAATTGGGTTCTTATTTAACTCTTTTTTACAACTGAAGTTTAAGTGAAGTGAAAGAGCATTTTAATCCTAAATACTTAACAGATTCAAATGAATGAAGATTGATTCATGTTTATTCAGTAGTTCATGTTTATTCAGTAGATTTTATTCAGTAGTTCATGTTTATTCAGTAGATTTTATTCAGTAGTTCATGTTTATTCAGTAGATTTTATTCAGTAGTTCATGTTTATTCAGTAGATTTTATTCAGTAGTTCATGTTTATTCAGTAGATTTTATTCAGTAGTTCATGTTTATTCAGTAGATTTTATTCAGTAGTTCATGTTTATTCAGCAGTGCGGAAGCAAATATGTTTCATTGCAGTTTCATAATAAGTATGTGAATTATAACAATTTAAAACATTTCATCAGAGATTGAAAAGTAAAAAACAATTTAGAAAAGCTTTTAGAAATAATAAAAAATATTTCGGAACAAAACTCCATTTGCATAGTTCATCAAGCATATCTTCCGTCTCTAATCAATTAAAATTTTATTACATATTCCCATTACATAATTTTATTACATATTATTACATTTCTAATTTGTTTTTTTTGGGGGGGGGGTTCAAATTTTTCTATGATTTTATTGGAAGTAAATTGCTTTCAATTCATTCAAAACTCTGAAGCCAATGTTGAATATTCTTTAATACAGTCTTTTATTATTTTTCTTTGAAGAAATAATTAAAGATACTTCTAAAAGGCACTAATAAGATAAACGTTGTAAAAGTTAAATTTATAATAAATGTTCCCTTCATTACTAAAAAAGTTGCCAATTAAAACAAGTGCAATTTGAAAAGTATCTTTTTCTCTCATTAAATCTGTTAATATTTTTTTTCTTGAAAATTCTAAAGCAGAATGTTATTTAAAGATCAAAAAAGTTGAAAATTCTAAACGAAATTTTTTTCTAGTTGTTACTGATTTTAATTGAAAACAGAAATATTAATTCTACGAAGCCACTCTCTTTGAAATCCCATCTGCGGATTTCCTAAAATTTCCATTCGAAATATTATTAAATTATGTTTTTTTTTTAATTCATTCAATAACTTCCAAGTTTCCCAGGGATTGAATAGGATTAGAAGGAATAACGAAATAAATTAAATTTTTTATGGAAGGGATAATTGTAAAATATACTTTTTTTTTGTCTAATGAATATTCACTGAGTATTTTGAAAAACAGTATGTCCATGGGGAATAGATATTAAATTTAGTATTAAATCACTTAGAGAACTTCAACAGAGTATATTTACTTAAAATGCGCATTTATTGTACAATTTTGTACGGACAGAAGTGACGCAAATAGGAAAGGAAAAGATAGAGAAAACGTTTAATGACATCGTCTTTGACAAGTGCAATATTTACAAGAACTGTTCAAAATTGTGTCCACCAACAGTGACACCATCGGTAGAGCAACTGGTGTACACTGACAAAGATGATATTTCACGCATACATTTGGTAGCTACTGATATTCCAGCAACGAAGAATTCAAATGGAATCTCGTAACAATTTTTTTTATATATCTTCAGAAAAATTAATCGATGCTTGATAAATAGATGATCAGAGTTGCCAAAGGACTGGTGTAACATGCCTAATACGTAGCGCACCAAAAGTGGCATTCAAATAAGTGTGAACATCATTGCTAAAGTGGGCTGGCTCCCATCATGGTTTCACCAAATTCAGTTTCGAGTAGAGATTTCAGCATCATGTAGCGGTTCTGCTAATACCATTAATATTACAATAAATGATTGTTTTAAATAAATATGCCAATATTTAAAATTTTATTATCTTCAATTATGTAGAAGTAAGAAACTAAATATCTTGTTCTAGTTTAATAGAGATGCCTTGCATTTATGACTGAAGATATGGATTGCAACTTGGGTTTCCTACATAAACATTATTCCTGTCCTTGTCCAATTTTTTAACATGAACTTAACTTCAAATTTTTCCTCATTTTGAACCTCCTCTCCAAATTTTTAACATGAATTTACCTTGTATAATGTATAAGGAATCCTTTGCACTAGTTAATAGATTGTAACTATTACATATCATCCGGAACACACACTTGGTATAACTTTACAATCATTCATTCCAAACTCAGCACATAGTACTTATATGGATTTCATTATTAATTATAGTACGAGTCCTAGAAAAAAATATGAAATTACACTCAAAACTTTTTTTTTGAATATACATTTAACGTATTTCAAATCTTCAAAGTTAATAACATTAAAGAATCTGCACATGGAAACACTTTAATTAGGGAATCCTACACAAATAACATTAATATTAGAAAGTTGGCAAGATTTATATATAAAAGACTTAGAGCTGAGTATATATTTATATATAAAAGATTTAGATATTTATATATAAAAGACTTAGAGTTAATAAGCTGGTTTGCCTTTCTGTTTTTGCACTTCATACTCAATATTTTATCTTTCCTTTGCCTTTATTTTAGGTTTATTGTTGATTTAAACTACTTGGCGCCGGAATGTAATCCTTGTTGTGCTTTGTATTTATCATATTTTAATTTACTTTCACTCCTTGTAACTGTTAAGTAATGCGTTTAAAATTTTGATCTGCTGCTACATGATAATTTTTATTTTATTATTGTTAATTTAAAATCAAATAAATTTGAATTTTATTTTCTCAAAATCTGGTGAAAATACCATAGTTCTGTCCTATGTCACATTTATTGTAATTATGGATTCTAAGAAAATACAATTTTTCATAATGGACACTTTTTATGGGGATTTACTTTGTTTGGTTTTTGTTTTATTTTTAATATTGATTTTTTTTTGTGTGAAGTTATTTCTTAAATGTTTCAAATTCTGTACTTTTTAAAATCATATTTTCTTTTCTCAATCAAGTGTTATTTGTTGTATGTTTGTGTTTTTGACATTTTTTTTGTTTGTTTGTTGTATTATTGTGTGCTCTTTGTATTCTATGACATTTTTTTATTTTGTTAATAGATTTTAACATTTATACAGAGTGCTTGTGTTAATAAATTTTATATTTGTAAAGGTTTCAATGTTTTAGTTTTTAGTTTCTATTTCAGATTTTTAAAAATTCACTTGTGTTTGAGATGTGCTGAAAATGTTTTCTGCTTTTTTTTTTTCTTCCTTTCTCTAGCCCTTCTTTGCCTTTACATGATTTGGTTTAGATTGGCCTCATGTGCGTCTCCAACTTTAAATAATTCTAATGCAATTTCTTAAAAAATACTTTTTACGGCATTGATAATCCCTGAATACTTTTGTTCATACATATAATAAAAAAGCCTTTAAGTTGTTCAATTGTGCACTAATTAAATGATTTTACATATTTCAAGACATTGGATATTTTTCACTTGAAATAAGTTCAGATTGTAATTCTTTCTTTAATTTTTGTGTTCTAATAGTAACTGAGAACGAAATTCCTGCATAAATGCAATGAGTGATTCTGCCTATCACTAAAAATAAGACAGACGGCTGAGACTCCTTACTATAATATTTCCTAATATTTTCTAAACTTCTATAGTGGATCCATCAGATCGGATGAAAAGGTCTCAACTTTGGGAACTTTGGGTACGAAATTCGATTCCATAGAAGAATTACTCTGTAAGCGGTATTTGTGAGTATTATATTCTCTTAGTCCTCAGATCTTCATAATAGGTTTGGAGAGGATTACATGATAGCGTGGTATAGAAACCTAGAGAAGGAGGGATGCCATTTCAGGTGCCAGCATCGTGATCTAACCGCAGTTCAAAAGTAATATATCATAGTAGAAACAATACTAGTATTGCTTTAAATTGGGACACGGATTTAGTCAAAATATAACTACAATCTTAGATTTCTTTCTCAATATAATCAGCAGTATTAACCTCATTATCAATGAATTTATTTTTATAAAATAAAATTTATTCAATGCATTAAATAGAGAAACAGAATGCCTTAATGATCTTTTAAATAACAGTTATATATTTTTTAAGTCCGAATTAAGTAACAATTCTTTTGGAATTTATAACACTAGCAACATGCAGAAAAACAATGTTCATTTTAAGAGAGATTGTACCATTATAAAGTGTCTTATTTTTTTTCATTTATTTCACATTTAAATCTGAATTAAACAAGAAAAATTAATCCTTAATACTTCTTCAAAATTCGTATCATTCTTGATATAATTAGAGAAAATTTTCCATAATTAGCAGAATTCTGGCATCATAATTAAAATAACGGTTAAAAATATTTCATGCGTCTTTTAAAACCTAATTATGAACCGAAGTTGTTACGATTTCTCAGATTAAATTCATCAAATGTTGCTAAGCCAAACGTAACATTTATAATTAGCTATAATTTCTAAAACGCTCATTAAAAAGTTCATTAATAAAATTAATCTCTCATTTCTGCCATGCATTCTTTTACGGTGGAAATTGTTGGGATCGTTTTCCTCCATTATTAATTAAGATGTTTAATTTTAAATAAATATGAGCAAACTGACTAATATTAAATAAGAGAGAGAGGCAGCATATTTTAAGGCATTGAAGAGAACATTTTTCGGCAAAAAACTAAAAATAATATAGAAAATATTTTTTGTAATGAAAAATTTAGTGATTAAAATTTTTCATTTTCAGATGAATGTTATATTTATACCTAATCGTCAAGACTTCAAAGAATCTAATAAAATCATATACCTGCATTTTGAAATTTTTAATTAGTTCCATCAACGAATAATTTTAATGAAAATAAAAAAACACAAAAAGTTGGAGAAAAGTCAAAACCTGTTTTTGTGAAACAAATTTAAGAAAAAAAAATCACATTACATTAAGAAACAAATCCGACACAATCAATCTCGATCCAGCAATATAAATAGTTGAAAATGAAAGCAATTGAAGAATTAAAAAGAACTGATTTCAATTAGAATTTTCTCTTCTAGAATTAGACAATGTTATCGGCTGAAGAATAAAATGCATTGTCATTTAAATGTATCCGTTACATTGCTGAAGAACAGATCAAACAATGATCTAAATTTTTTTCCTCAATCCTCTTCAAAATTCATCTTTTTTTCTTTCTTTTTATTCTATACAACCTTTTGTCTATATAATCTATCTACATCGATTATAGTTGTAGCCAAGCAGGGAGAAAAAAGTGTATTAAAACAAGGACAATAACATATGTAGAAATGCCACAACTTTACAAAATCATTTGAAATCATCATTATCACAATTAAATCTGATAACAAAATAATTTAATTTAAAAAAAGGATACATAAAGAGATACAAGAAAGTTATTTATAAAATCAATATTTTTTCCACATTTGTGATGTAAAAGATCCTTATTTCCTTATTTAAAATTGAAAAGAAAAAAAAAGTGAAATTCACTCTATACAATCCAAGAATTATAAATGTTAAAACATATAAATATTGAATTTAATAATTTTATATATTTTAATTGGTGCTTGAATTAAAAAAATATATATATTGAATACCACTGTGTAAATTTGATATATATATATATATATATATATATATATATATATATTATTTAATTTAAATAATATATCAATAAATAAATAATTAGCAGGCATTCTTCTTTATAATATGAAATAATTATGTCATAATATCTTGCTATGGATATTGAACTAAGTAATTATATATTTACGAATCATAAAGTTAATACCTTTTTACAGACATTAATTAAACGAATATGGAATCGTTCATAAAAAGTATAATATGTATCACAATTTATATATAATTTTATCATATCCTTTATGGCTTAGATTACAGTTTAATGAAATCTTTTGTGGCATTTATTAAATTTGGCGTTTATTATAACATATCCATGTCATTCATGTAATCTATTTGAGGAAGTTGCCATATATATTGCGCTAAATATATTTTATTGAAATATTAATGCTATTATTCTATCTTCATAAGAGTACAATTATTTATAAATCATGGAACTGCTAACATCTATATTCATAATTTTTGCAAGATATAGAATAAAATTCTAGATTTTAGCTTATGCGTTTTTTAAAAAAAAATAGAATTCATTTTTCATTCGCTACTTAAATCGCATATGGAATACATTTATTTTAATAATATCACATTTTTAGAAATACTGGTAGTTACATTTCCCTTCCTATGAAATGGCAGCAATTTAAAGCATAACACTCCATCACTAAAGTGTCTCAAGTAAGCGCAACACTTACTGCTATTTTAGTAAGCGCAACACTTACTGCTATTTTAGTAAGCGCAACACTTACTGCTATATCAGTTACTGCTTAAATAGCAGTAACTGATTCATTTCAAATCATTAGGTATAAAGTTACCGTGATTTAGTGCCTATCAGTTTAATTGTCACGGTGTTATTAGCGGAGTTCCGATTTCATCCAATCCTGATCATCCATGAAAGTGGACGTGAAGCAGAGCAATAATGATGCCCACTAATAATTTTATGATTTCTCATTAATTGTATTTCCCAACTGCTTGCACAGCTGTAACTTTTCTCCAAGATGTGGGCTTTCTCCAGAGAGACATCATTATCATTTAAAGAATCATCATCATTATTGAGAAAAGTTTCATTGACTGTCATGACAAAAATGAAATTATTGTAAGTTTATTTTAATTATTTCAATAAGGAACTGCGCGAAAATGAGGAGCGGGCATTAGTACAATGATACGTCGTAAAATGGTGGATTTCAAATACTTACATACATATTAACTAGCTTTAATAGTCCAATTAATGTCAAATAAGGAAATTGTGTGTCCCATTCAGCCAAATAAAGATAAAATTTAAATGCCACATTATAAGCAGAGCATACTTAGAGTTTGTAAAATTGATACTGGTATCACTTATTGAAATATGTGATCTTATGATAAATGAAAAATAGAAAAATATGTGATAACTAAAAGAAAAAGAAATTAAAATCATGCATGCCATTTTTATTGAGTCTTCTTTCAAAATTTATATTACATATTTCTTTTACAAATGTTTCAGGTAATATTTTTTACGAAACAAGTTCTTAAGAGATATCGATGTTTTTCTTATAATTTCATAGAGTTTGAAACACACAGAAACACACAGATTTGATTTTTTTTTTTGTCTTAGCACATAACGTCCGAATTCATATATTTTTTCTTTTCTTTTTAATAAAACTTTATAATGAAATTAAATCAGGTTACATTTGATGTACCCAGTACAGCTGATATATAAATCTTATATATCAGCTAAAATTCCTCAAGAACATACATTTCTTGAGGTTAATGAAATTAAATAGAATATGTAACACTTCAAAATTAGATTTTGCTTCTGTTTTTATCTGAAAATTGATGGGGGGCAACTTTCTATCCGTTCACTTCAGTTGTTTTCTTACATGAATAACTTCATTTTAATATACAAACAATCCTTAGTTTTGCTTTAATTATTTTCACATTGTGATACAAATCTCGCATTGTAATATAGACTTAAGTGTAGCCAATATAAAGCGAATAAGTTATTTGATGTATTTATATATCTATAATTAGCAAAGACATTTTAGAACTAATATTGGTTTGCTTATACTTTATGAATATGTAACATTTCAAGTTTTATTGCTTTAAAATTATTGTTTACAACTAGTGATAACGAACATATAGAAAGTCATAAAGACCAAGGAGTGTCCGTTCTCGTGTAAAAATTGCAAGAAACATCATATGAATATTAAAATATTTGAATGCAGAGTAGATATTTGTTTTAAATTTATTTTCATATAATTAACCACGGATCTCTTTAAAATATTTTATCTCTTTTGATACTATTTTTAATCTCCTTAAAAATTTAACGTCTCCAATAACATAAGATATTCGTTCTTTCAATTCAATAAATTTAACAGTTTTAATTGTGTGTTTAAGCCTACAAGTAGATTTCCTAATACTAAGACAATCATTTAATTAAAATTTAATTACTTCGTCACAAATGAGAATCTCAGAGTTCTGAACATTTTAAATGAATGTACAATTAAAAAATCTTGAATTTAATTTTTTATTAAAAATTTATATTCTTTTAAAAGTTTCACTAAAACTCCAAACTTTCTAGAAATATTAATCTATTAAAGATCCTTGAAAACAGTTACTTATTGACATTCAAGCCATTTTTATCTTCTTAGTTATTTTATACTAGTTATTGATACACAAATCATGAAATAACTGATATAAAATGTTAAATGATATTGAAGTTTCTCCATCAATGTCTTTTTGTTAATCATTTATCGTCTTGTTGGTCTTAATGATCAATAAATATATTATTCTCCCATTGGTAACACTTTCTTTAACATATTTAACAATATTTGAATTGATATCACAAAGCTTTACACTTCGTAAATCTAGTCGCATTCTTTCGACAAAAAATTTTAATATTTAAGATTTTTATAATAATTTTTTTCGCAAAGAAAATAATAAAATCTTTTCAAAGTTTTGTCATAAGATAATGGCTGTTTTGTAAATTTCCCGATTAATTTTGTTTCAGAGTTTTATATCTATTGTCCTACTCTGACAGTTTTCCTGAAGTGTTTTGGGAAGAAAGACATCTTTATGTAATGTGACGAAAATAAAAAAAAATAAAAAAATCTGCGTAAAATGCTAACTAAGGATTTTTTTTAATACTCAGAAGTCAACTAGAAACTTTTCTGTTTATTCTGGAATTATTAAAATAGTTATTCATTGTTCTGAAAAGTAATAAATAAAGTAATGTTATCAATTAAACATTAATAGATGATTTAAATTTTTCTCAAGTTAACCCTACTGAATTTACAATATGATATAAGATTATAGACAACATATAACAGAGGCTGTTAGACAGAACATAAAGAATATATTAATGAGCATTGCAATATATAATGTATTTCGAATTTTATATGTTTATTCGGATAAGGAAAAAAAATGTGAAATAAAATTTTCTGTTATTCGTGGGATATTAAAAATGAGACATTTTACTTGAATTTTTCCAAAAAATCTATTTTCCTAACCACTATCACGAGCTTTCACGCTTCTACTAGAAAGTTATAATTTCTCCTCAAACTTAACAAATAAAGGGAGTCAAACATTCTAATAAGCTAAAAAAAGCTGTATGATTTAATGGATGATCTTAGACAAATAATGATTAGTATCAAAAGGCATAAAAGAAGGTTACCAAAAGATAGAAAAATAGAGAAAAATTAATCTGAATTAATTAATATGTATTATTAAACCAAGACTACATAATAACTGAGGCCAAAATGCCACTTGACAAAATTATCCATTCAAAAGTGCTCAAAAGTGCAGTTCTCACGAATGAAATCAAAACACTGGACCCAGACGGATGCTACAGATTTCTGATTCTGCAGTGTTTGTTTATATGCTTATAGATGTCATACAGATGTTCACAATGTAATTTATCATTTTTTTTTTCTTTTCAGTCAGTAATCTCATTTCCCTGTATGTTCAACCCATAATCACCATTTGCTTAAGTATTCTTGTCCCTTCCATTTAGTTGTTACTTCACCAAAAATTGAATACAGTCGTGTAGGATTTGATATCAATGGGATTCTCTCTGGAGACGTCTGGATGGTTTGTCGTCTCTTTCTTTCTTTTAATATTTTTTTTCCTATCTTTTTTCCCTTTCCTTTCATCTTGTGTTCATCCAACTGGTTAGATAACTTAGTCTTATAGACCCCGGGGCACAGGATGACGTTATGTTATGTATTATTAACCTAATTAACCTGTGAATAAAAATTAACCACAAATAGTTGAACCATATCTGTTATGATAGAGAATTATGTATTATATGGACTGCTGGAAATCTGAATGGCTTGATGTGTTTTGAAAAAACGGATTTGGCTTTTAAAGAAGAAACTCCCGGAAAGGATTACTACTACGTATTCCGCCGAAGAACATGGAAGTAAAACATAAACATTGAAAATCAACATTTAAAAGAGTTTGAGCAGTTAGTTTTCAGGAATTTTGGAGTAAGCCAGATATGGCTATGCTGTGCCATTCAAATGGCAAAAATAGGAATTCCTAAGGTTTTAAATGGACAGTATATTCATAACAGTTGTTGTGCATGATGATCTTCTTGGGAAATAATTAAATTCTTTTTAATACATTTATTTTAGAAAATATAATTTTTGTATTTTTTGCAATTGCTCCGTTTTAATAAACAGCCTTTGTTAAAGTAAATTATGATTTTATGTTGTACACACAACATTAAAAAAAGATAGAACTTTGGTTTCATTGTTTATGAAATTAATTATTAAACTTCAAATTGCAAAAAAAAAAGTTCATTCAACGGGAATATTCTCCATATTTATATGTTACATCCATTTTAATCCATGTTAAATTCATTGTTAATCTATGTTAAATCCATTGTTAATCCATGTTAAATCCATTGTTAATCTATGTTAAATCATTTGTTAACCCATGTTAAATCCATTGTTAATCTATGTTAAATCCATTGTTAACCCATGCTAAATCCATTTTTAATCCATGTTAAATCCATTGTTAATCTATGTTAAATCCATTGTTAATCCATGTTAAATCCATTTTTATGAGGATCAAAAAAAGTGACATAAATTATGCGAAAATTTGGCTTTTTTCCCTGTTAACTTTCAAATATAATACAGTGCAATAACGATTTTTATTTTATTTTGAAACTCAAAAAATTATCCTTCCATTAATATCAGTATTCAACATAAAAATAAAGTTTCTTTTTTAATTATATATATATATATATATATATATATACAGAGAGAGAGAAATGCATATTTAATTTTAAAGATGTTCAAAATGAATTAATGACTACTATTTTATATAATTTGAATTTTTAAAAAAGAAGTTCAGATGAGTAACGAATTTTGCATTTTCATATGGAGATTAGGTCCAATGAGTCATATTTAGTATAACATTCTTCAGACAGTTATATTTTAAGTAGAAAAAAAGAGCCCACTCTATTGCGACTAAAAGTGAGTTATAATTTTTTTTATTATTATTTCTTTATAAAACCAAGCAATTTTAAACCATTCCGTCACAATGCAAACAAGTCAATTATGGTCTAGAATTTCTCCGAGGTTCATTAGCTTAAAATTATGAAATTGCTGATTGTTGTAAAATAATGATATTTTCATATCTTTGTCAGATCTGCTCGCAGAAATCAGATTTTTTTTCCTTATTTGTTAGTTTTGATGTGAATTATATTTCATTGAATGTGACACCTTAGAAACGAAGGTATTATTTAATTTAATGCTCATTGTTTTTAGAAATACATTTGTTGGCTGAAAAAAATAAAATATTATTATTTACATCAATTAAATCCTTTCAAAATCAAAACTAAAACTGAATATTGTGATGAATAATTCTTTGATATTTTGCATAAAATATTTTAAAAAAAGCAATCGATAGTGCACATAATAGTTCAAAGCTGAACGATTCAATTTCTTCAATCATATTTTTAAAACCAAACATGTTTAGTTTGAGCAAAAATAAAGTGTTTTAATTGCAAATTAACCACTTTCTTTTCAAATATTCAAAGTTTACGGGAGCTGAAATAAAATTAGAGAAACGTATAATGCAATGAACAGAATCGCTTACGACTTCTAGAACAGTAAGAATTATATCATTATCGAAATCTGAAATATAAAAATATTCTGAGGGAGAAGCTATTAAAAGTCCAATTGCAAAAGCTATTTAATTGAGAATGTTAGAGATAATTTATTCCAGCCAACTAAATGCTATTATTTTTTAATAAAACTATTATTTACATTTGCATATTACCTTTATAATATTGCAACTAAGCTTCAGAAAAATAAAATCTCTTGAATAAAAAGTAGAAAATAATTGAATAAATTTTTCTGCAGCTTAGAACGCTAACAAAATGAATATTAAAAACATTTTTGATTAAATTTCTTATCGATAGAAACATAATTATATAATGTATAAATTATTAAATTCATAACTTTCAAAATATTTTTATGAATTAATTCCATCAATTTAGAATTATGGCTTCTTTATTAAATTCATTTTCTTACTCTTTCGTCATTTTAGTGATGAGAAATTTGCAATGAAAATGGATGCACTTAATGTAACCATTCTTCTTGGCATTTAAATAAAATTCACACTAAAGCATTTATCATGAAATTTATGATAATTCATATTAGATATCAATGCTTTTATGAATCACAAGATAAAATAATGCCCATAATAAAAATATAAGGGACATCTATTAATTCATTATTGCAGGAGTATGCTCACTGAATACAAATAGTGCCAATTTATTTTGAAACTCTCCTCTTGGGAACACATGTAGGTTAAGAGATTCATTCATCGACTTGAGAGAAGAAATTGCTGTATTTAGTCATCATGACTCTTAAGATCATTTCGACGGAGCTACAACGTTGCCGAGATAAGATTCTGCCCTTCTAATTGAACTCCTGAAGAAGAAGGACAATCTGCTGTCTACCACTGAATAGCACAGAAGTGCCATCTCATTAATTAGGCTGCTGTATTCGAGGTAAGGTTTGCTCAGGGAAAACGGGGTATTCATCAGACATCATAGGACGTCGGTAAATAGCCGAGCAATTTATGGCATACTCATGCTCACCGCATTGTTAAGGAGGGCTGAATAATAGTTTCACATCTGGTCGATTGTCTACAGCATTAGAATACTTTTTCACTTGAATAAATGGAACAATTCTTATTTCAAGAATTGAAATTTGTCTCTTTTTATACAAAATGTGCATTGAATACTTTATATGATTCTTTATTGAATGTGATGCTGAAGTCAAACAGCCCTCAATTCTGGAATTTTTAATCAAATTTAATGTAGTTTGTAGTCTCTAGCTCAAGATATCTCACTAACTCAAAAACAAAAAAGCATTGGTGGGTGCTTGCACTCCCAGACTGAAAAAACTCCAACTGAAGAATTTTGCTTGTCTTATTTTATTACCGTAAGATAACCAGAAAAATTTCGAAATTCTCGAAATTTCTCAAATAGCTATACATGTGTCTATTGAATTAACGAGTACCATGAATTGGTATTTCTGAATAAACAAATTCAAAATTGCTAATTAGAGTTTTAAAGGAATGCATATAAAAAATAGAGAAATTTTATACGCTGTTTCTCTCCTCCTTTTGATTGTTTTGTAGAAGTAACAACTTGCATATTGTTCTACTTCCATCAATTAAATTATGAATGTTAAAAAATAAATAAAAAATCACACCCGTAATTATGTGAAGATCAAAATTTAAATTTCTATCGATAGCTTCCTTATTTCAACGAATGTTTATATTCCACTACTTTATCCTACTTTTTTATAATTCGAAAGTTTTTATCAGAGTTCCATCAATGCGAAAGATTTTGCATTTAACAATAACTATATTGAATACTTTTATTATTTATAATCAAGATTGTCTAACACTCTAACTAGAATCAAATGACTTCGGTGGGATATAATATATTTACTCCATTCCACGTTCAAAACGACCAATCTCCATATTTGCATTGTTTAATAATATGATAATTATCTGTATTTTTATCTAATAATCCTCATTTTATATCTTCAAATGCATTTCAACTTTTTTTGTTGTTGCTAAGAAGTTAAACAGTATTTCTCGAAATTTTTCCCTGGCTTACATTTGTTCGGAAGTCATGAAGCTCATTTTTTAATCAAAATTTTCCGATAATTTTATTTTTATTTTGAGAAAATATATTTTTTTAAAAATTAATTTATTGTTTTATTAAAAAATATGTAACATTAGAGAAATGCAATAAAAGCATCCTAAAGCATAAAAAAGGACCTTCTTTGGAATTTATCTATAAATTTATCTATAATTCATAATAAAGGAAGTAATTATGACGAAAAATAAATCATAAAAATTCATTTTTATAAATGCTTTAAAAAGTATGATGATTTTAGTTCTATTAATTTCTTTTTTTTATTCCTTTATTTGTAATTTTTTAATATAAATTTAGTAAAATCTTAAAACAGTCAATTCCACCTATAAAAAATAACTTTTGCCGGCGTCCTGGCATAGGGGTAGCGCGTCTTCCCCGTGATCTGGGCGTCCCGGATTCGAGTCCCGGTTTGGGCATGGTTGTTCTTCTGTTGTTCTATCTGTGAGATGTGTGATGTGCCCTCCTGTAAAAAGGGGTTGTGCAAGCGAATGAGTGATGCGTGAGTGGCAAAGTCGTACTCTTGGCCCTAGTTGGCGCTGCTATAAAAAATAAGAGACGTTCCCCCTCAGGCTTAAATCGCTGTCTTCGTAACAGCGGGCTTGTCAGTGGCAAGTGCCATAAGAAACAAACAAACAAAAATAACTTTTAATACTGATAATAAATATTAAAATAATATATTACCCATAAAAAGAGTCAAGATTCTCAAATTTATACGAAATTTAAACAATCTTTCAAAAGGAATGGCTTCCAATCAAAATACAAGAACAAAATATCTTGAAAATAAAAAAAATCATAAATACTGATACACGCGTTCTATAAAATTGTATATATTCTCTTAATAAAACTGTTTTAAAATAAATAAATTATGATAAATAATTAAAATATATTTTTTAATTTCCTAAATCAGACGGTTTTAATATATCAGAGAAAAATTATTAGCTTGGTATTTATCGAAACTTTCATTTTTTTTTCTAATAAATATTCTATTGACTAACTCGTCAAAATAGACAATTTTATTGCATATTTTTTTATATTATATATTTTTGAGCTTGTGAAAAATACTATACATTTTTATATCTTATTATAAATTGAAAACTTACACTACATTTTAATGGACTTTACTTTTGAAAGATAGAGAATCATTGTTTGCTTAAGCTAAAGGATTCAAATCATTAAGATCTGTAATTCATTTCAACGATTTAAACCTTTCCGACAATTAAAGCAACAATTCTAAACTGCTTAAAACCTTTCGACATTTAAAGCAGTAATTCTAAACGAGGAAACCCTTACCACTTAATCACTGAAGTTATTACCAAATTACTAATATTGTCATGAAATTCTTAAATATTGATTATCCGAGAAATTTACATTAAAAACTTGTTAAATGGAACATGATTGTTATTTAAAAGGAACAATTCACGCGAAGAGAAACGTGCATCAAACTAAGAATGATTTAGAGTTATTCAGTGTTTTAATACGCTCTAGTGAATATGATACTCTACTCTAAAGCTGCGGTCGAACGTTCGGATTGTCAGAATATCATTCGATTCTCCTCAACAGTGTAGCAAACATGGGTATACATAAATTTCTCTGGTATTTGCCACTATCTTCTGACATCTAATGAAACCCCTTTCATGAGAATATCTACACAAAACCTTGCCATGAATGCAGAAACTTCATTAATGAAACGGGTGCATTAATGTACGGTACCATTTAAGGATTCCTCCTCCACCTCCACAGGTTAGATGAGATAAGAGTCTTATCTGATCACCATCGAAGCTCAGTTTAAATGAACGCGTTTGCTTTTTTGAACCGATTTAATGAAATGTGATGATTAAAAAGAGCAATTCCATTTTCTGAGAAGCCGAAGAAATAATCTCCTAGAGGTGAGATGAAGAAATAATATCTTAGACGAAATGCGTTCTCGAAAGAAGAAAGACGAAACTAATTGAAATATATCATCAAATTACAACCGTTTGATTATAAACCTGTTATGATCACTGAGCAAATAATTATAGATTAGTCATGGTTTTATTTTTATTATTCTCTCATATATAAACATGAAGAATCAATTTAATATTATCGTCATCAAAATTCGAGATTTTAACGATTTTCTATGTTTGATATCTCCCTAAGTCAGAGAATAATGTCTCTCTGTTGATGAACTCGATAATTCAAACATGGTTTTAGATATGCAGAAGAAATTCAGCATAAGTTCCATATTCTAAATTTGTAGATTTCATTCAAAGTTAGTGTAAAATCCATCCAGAGGAAGTCTCTCTGTCAGACTACACTGCCCAAATTCAATTAAACACGAAACTACAAAACAAAAGGAGCAAGATGGATCAAATTTGGTGCACGGATTTAAAATCCAAAGTGCAAATATGTACCAAATTTGACATCAAGTTTGTCAAGTAAGTGAGCGATTCTTAATCTGTACATTTACAAGAATGTAAATGCGTTAACGTGAAAATTCAATGGCATAAAAGTATATAAAATTTGGCATGTTCGAGTTTGTGACTACAATTGTACTTTTGAGTCAGAATACCTGTTTCATTCGATAGAAAAAAAAAGAAAAAAGCAAAGAAAAAAACATTCAAAATGTACATTTGGTTTTCTATTATTTATAAATCTACTGTATCTGTAATAAATATAAAAAAACGCCGAAGATCGCACTTTATTAGACTCTTTTCATCCATATCGTTTGCCAAAGAGCTTTGGTTAATAATATGCTAGTATATTTACTAGAGAGTATGCAAAAAAAGTTTCTGAAAGATCACACCATATGGGTTTTATCGTGACAAGACATTTTTTCTGAAGATTGTTATATTTTGATGAATAAATGATATGTTTATTTTGATGGGTATTTTAGTATAAATTTATTAAATTTCCAAAAGGAAAATTTATTTGGAGTGTGCCTATATTGATTATAAATTTATTGTTACTTTGATATCGAAACTGAAAGATATATAATGAAGTCCTGTTAGAGAAATTATTAAATAGATTTATAAAATTATATTTTGAAATGAGATTCTTAATTAAATATCTTACTTATCCTTATTTCCATTTCTCATGGAAAATAAATGTAACCGAAGATTTTTCTCTTAGATCAATCAATAAATATATTTAAAAATGTATTTACATTATTTTCTACTTTTTGGTTTGATTATACATTCAAGCTCAATTAGCAATGACAGTCATTTCTCAAAATTAATACAATTGATAAAACGCTGATATTTAGAATATCTCGCATAGCGAATCTACCTTTTTCTTCTCTTTACTAAATTTTTAATGAAATAGACAGAATTATCAGCTCATGCTTAAAATTACCTCAATGAATCATGCTGAAATAATCAATTATTATTAAATAATTATAATCAATAATTTTTGGGTATCAAAGAACACTTAAAGCTTATTGCTCCTGACATATAGATTCAGAAGCCTACTATAATAATATGCAATTAAGTTGTGTTTTTGTTGTCGTTTTACTACTTTAAGCCAAGTTTTTTGGCAGTAGCTTCTGAAGGTAAAGACCCCTGAGCACCCGAAGGTAGAAGCCTGACTTCTAGTTCATATATGAAGATTGTACGCACACACTCAAGCGACACAACTCTTTTTACGGAGCGGACTTCATTCAGGCATTTCATTCACTCATCCGCAGATCGTAATTTCGGCCTGATTCAGAGAACGCTCATCTCTGAACCAATACCCCCAATTGTATTACTCTCGACATAGAGGACTTTGATACTCACTCACAACCTAAGGGACGACCAGGCTATCCTGGTCGACTGAAATTCAGTTGAAGAGTGAAAATACAAAATCCAGTAAAGGTCGTTTTTTCTCCGTCGTTTAAACGTTGTAAATAACAAGGTTTCAAAACTGTATAATGATTTAAGCTTTTAACAGATTCTAAGGAGTTGAATATCCCGTTAGTCTGTTGGGGATATCTTAAATACTGTTATGTAGAATTTCCGAGAATGGAGCACATGCCAACAAAGCCGATATGGATATAATTAGCTGTCACAGGTAAAAAGAAATTTCATTTACCTTTTGTCAAGAGTATTCACATGGACACTTATTGGTTATAAAATCATGAAGCCAAAACGGCAAAACGACACCAAGTTTTGTCGTTATGTTTTAAACATTTAAATATTCAACATATCACCAATATTCGTTAGTTTTTTAATGAATAGTAGCTATGAAAATATTTGTCAAGACATGGTCCCTTTAATCGTTAAGTACCATCGCATACATAATATATATATATATATATATATATATATATATATATATATATATATATATATATATATATATACATACATATATAATATATATATATATTATAAAATTTCATTCATATGTTTCATTAGCAAATTGTAACAGATTACTTAAATACCGGAAACATTTAAAAAATAATTTTTAAAGAGTGAAACTGAGGGCTAAAAACAGAAATTTAAAAAAAGTTAAAGAAAAGAACTTAAAACAGAATTTATAAAACTGTTTCCATAAATGAAAATATTAGTAACTTTATCTTTATAAATAATATATATATTTAATGAATTAAATTATCGGTATCTAATATGAGAATATAAAAAAAATTATGAAATGTTTTAAAAAATTTAAACACAATGTATTCAATTCATGGTTTTGTAAAAATTTAGATTCGTAAATTAGTTTAGATTTTTTTCCCTTAAAAATTATGATAAAGGTAGTTGAAGTATGATGTCACTGAATCAATTCATACAAAAGGGAGAGAAAGAGAATGTACAATATTAACAACCAAACTTTTGTAAATGAATGATACATCGCATTTGTTATTTTCTACTTTTGTTTTTTTCCCACTCATAAACATCAACAGCATTGTTCAATAACTGCATTATTCCTGAAAAAGTTAAATATTTTCTATAATATTTTGGACTGCAGTTTTATTGAATAAGATTTTACCACAAATTTGCATCGTTAAATATCAACTCTGGAAAAAGATAGTTTTCTGTCTGTCCATTGTTCTTGAAAAGTATTTCAAAATATAATTTTCGAACACTTTTAAATCTCTCATAAAAATATACTTATAATAAGATACATCTCAAGAT
Source organism: Argiope bruennichi (assembly GCF_947563725.1). NCBI lineage: Eukaryota > Metazoa > Arthropoda > Arachnida > Araneae > Araneidae > Argiope > Argiope bruennichi. Next base: position 117,464,265 of record NC_079156.1, read on the forward strand.
CAAATCATAAAAATGATAAATAACATATTCAGAGAAAAAAAATGACTAGCTCAATCTCCTCCCCCTTCTTCTCCGCTTTCAGCATTAAAAAAACTGAAAAAATTATTATGATTAATCATCAGGTATGAGAGAACTTAAGGTTGATATTTTATTTACTTCTTTTTATTGCACGCAGAAACTGTGAGAAATAATTTCATTTACTTATATGCTTTTCGGGCTTCCTTGAGGCTATCTACATTTTCTTTTGGAATGTTATTACTATCATTTGTTTATTTAAGACAAATTTTTTCGACTTCATTTAGTTTTTTTTTTTTTTTTCGACTTTATCTGAAAAATAATTTTTTTCCTCCTTTTAGACCCAAGAAATTATTTTATTCGCACCCAGAACAAGTTTTCTCCAGAATGAAGATTCATCGTTAGAAAGCTAACTTAAGGAAACAAATTTGTAAAATGCATTTTGCAATTCCAACTTGTAGTGCAAACGTTTTATCAAATATTTTTCTATCTGGACAATTTAAATGTGAAATTTCGGATAGAAATTTAATTTCAATTTTTATCACATTTTATGATATTAATATTTAAATACTTTGTAAAATTTAACTTTTTTGAAAAGGAAGTAAAAAAGTAAATCAAGTTAAACAGTTTCTGCGGTTAAATAATAGTTTACCATTGTCCATAATATAGTAAAAACCAGTGAAACAATAGCGAAAGTTATTTCTTTTTAGCCATTTTGATACTTCTAAATGTATTTTACATTCTTAAATTAATTATTTGTTATATAATTTAGAAATGCAAATAGGAAACAAGAAGATTAATTTAATTTTAATTAAGTAAAACTTGAACATTTTGACTATGACAGTTTTAGAAACAAACTATTTAAATAGAGAAATTTTGTTTGAAATAAACTTTGCAGATATATATCAATTGGCATTTCTTCACTATAATCTTTTTTTTCTCCAATTAAAAAGTTGATACATTTTTTTAAAAAACATTTGACTTTGAAATAAAAATTTAAATTAAAAAAGTAAATTTTGAGCTTAGTGAATAGAAAATGCATATAATATTAATATAAGACTTAAGTCTAAATCACCATGGATTTTCTTAAATGAGATTCAGACCCCACACGTGTTCTCACAAATAAAGTATTTTAATTCGAATATAATAGTTACTGAATGACTTTCACATCATTATGCTTCAAATATTGAATTTATAATAAAAACCATTATAATTAAATTTAAATTATAGTTAAATAGATAAAATTATGAACAATTTCTGGAAAAGAGATTAAAAATATTAGTATATATATATATATATATATATATATATATATATATGATAAAATAAATATCAATTCAAATGCAAGTAATACGACTATGGAATAAAACCTTATTTTTACAAACCTTAACTCTCATATTTATAGATTTCTCATGTAACGTTCTTCTGAAGAAGGCTACATCAAAAAAGTGATCCTTAAAAGCCTGAGACGTCTGAAGCTTATATCTCTCTAAATTTGAGTTTTCACATGTTCTTGCAGCATTTTATTAATACATAATAAGCATAGTAAAACAAAAAAAAACCCTTTATTACGAACATTTAAAAAAAAGGTATTTTATTTACAAAAATATTTTATTCACATTAAAAGACATAGGTGACAACTCTAATACACAACATAGGGACCATTTAAAAAGACTATTTTTACATAGTTTAAACTAATTTAATTATTTAAAATTTTTATAAGGAATTCCCCCTCTGGCATTTGTGTTATTGTTCAGATTTTCTTTCAATATTTCTAGGAAAGCAAGCACCCTGAATTCGTTACAGAAATATTACTAATAATTGTTTGATGTAATAAATATTATATTAAATCTAAACTTCAAATTTGCAAATCACAAGCATGCATGTAATCTGCATTTAATAAATGGAAGTAAATTAAAATAAATGAGACATCCCATGATGAAAATCATTTAAGAATTATTAATTAAAATCCACTCGATTATTGATAACATTGCATTTTTTTAACATGGATAAATCAAAAACACATATTCACCAAAACCTTTGAATTTGATGTGCATTTTGAAAAAGTTTTATAAAATATTTGCTTTATTGTTTATATGTGTCCAGAAACTTGATTAGTATCATATTTTGTTAAATTACCTTAATGTTATTTTTAAAACCATTGATAGTTAATTTTCTCCATCAATTAATAAATATTTCTTGTAATGCAAATTTTGTTCTAAATCTTCGGAAGTATGAGAATAGTTTTAAAGAATGTTTTCAAATATTTAATTAAAAACATGAAAATAGACTAAATTAATTTTTCCCTGGAACAAATTGCTAAACGCCAGCTTTTAAAATGTTTTTTTTTTTTTTTTTTTTTTTCTAATTTGCTCTGACAGCATCTCTTCGTTTTTTTAAAATTCTCTCCAGAATTTAAAAAAATATATATATAACTTGAAAACTTTGAGTTCCTTACCTTCTTTAATACTATTAATTTATAGTTGCTTATAATGCTCCAAAATCAAAATGAAAATACAAACTGTATTAAAAGATAGTTGCACTAATATAAAAGAAAATTTTAAAGACAGCGTAAAAATAATTACATTTCATAATATTTCCCATTTTCAAAATCGTCTGCTTTAAATGTTTTAAACAATCAGCACTAATTGTGTGAAAAATTGCACTTAATTAAATGGTTTTTAATTTGTTAAAATTGTTAATTTGCCATTAAAATTTATAGAATATATGTTTCCAACATTATGGGAAAAGTTGAATTTTTGGAAAAAAAAAAATATAGGGATTGAAATAACTTTATTTTTAAAAGAAGTAATATATATATATATATATATATATATATATTATGTTTAGTATGTTTAAATTAATAATATTGGAAAAATTAATTAATAAATTAAAAACTAAGTTTATAAAACGGGAAAACTAAACTTAATCTTTTTAAAGTTATATTTATTGCAAAGTCCCTTTCAAAATATTTCATTTTGAAGATAAAAAAAATCAAACACATCTGAACAACGTTTTAATTTCTCTAGATGAAAAAATGCTTTATCTTTTCCCAACAGGGGCATACTTTAGGTCGAAACGTATTTTACTAAGTGAAGTTCACTTTATGAATATATTTTGGCTAAGTTTTTTTTATATATATATTTTGTAGAGCCCTCTCCCTTTAATTCAATAAATTCTAATTTACTTCGACATTACACTCTAATCTTATTTAGTCCTCTGGGGATTTTGCAGGATAAAAACATTTTATTCTAATTGAATATTATACAGAAAAAAAATTTTAATGAAGTAACTGATAGGATTTGACCGAAAGTCCCTTTGAAATAGATATTTTAATTAATATCGTAATTTCCTGAAAGACCCATTTGGGAACTTTTAAGGCCGTTTTAAATAGCATCCTCAATTAGAATTTTGAATAATAAAAAGTAGATATTAGCAAATTTAAAGTAAAAAGAAATTAATTTTAATACTATTATTTTTCTATACTATAGAAATTGTTTTTAATACTTTAGTTAATACTATTATTTTTTAGTTATTGTATAAATAGCAATTAAGGATTTATTGCCAATGTAATGCATTGTTTTTTATTTTCAATTTTAAGTGCATTTTCGAAATAAAAGAATTTAAAATAAATTATTCGTATAAAAGTAATTAAAATGTACACTAAAAGCATATAATTTATGCAATGTCTACATACTAAAATGTCACTGTACAGTAAAATTTCTACATATCAAAAGTACAATTAAATTTTATATTAAGAAAGAAGTATTAAAAAATATATTAAAAATATTTGACTCTAAATTTGTTAATTTGTATGTACAGAAAATAATTTATTCTCGATAATTTAGAAATAAAATAAAAAGTTAATAAAGCAGATCAGATACTTTAATAAGACTGTAAACTTATAACAAAATGTTATTTGAATTGACACGCAAAACTACCCGCAAATTAATTGATTATAAATAATAAAGTGAATGGTTTTGTGTTGTTTCGAAATACTTTTCATTGAAAATCTTCCTAAATTATTATGTACTTTATTAACCATAAAGATAGCATTCCAAATAGTTTATCGTTTCCCTAACAAATTCTAAACTAAAATCAATAAAAATAAAATGGTAGCCAATATCTGTTGTGTAGATAAATACTTTTTTTGTTGATTTTCATTATTTAATTTCGTTGTTATTATTTTTGGTTTAAAATATTTCGTTCAAAACCATTTATCATTCAAAATTAATATTTAAATTTTGTTATAATAAACTTTGCTGTTACACAATTTAGCAAGTGTTCGATAAAGAATCCTGAGTACTAAAGTTATCCTGAAGACAATATGTAATACATCCTAATTCACCATGAATAAAGAAAAGAATTGCTCAGATGCATAGGAGAGTCAGGAAATATCTTCTGAATTTAAGGAAGTAATGAATTTTGGAATGTATCCCATTTATAATCAATAGTGTTTCATTTTAAGAATTTTGACGATCAATGGAAGTTTCTATATTCAGAAGATTTCACCTGGAACCACTGGTTAGTAGATCGCGATGTGCAGGATGTCTTTATATTGCTGGAAATGTTCGAACCTATAGACAAACGCAATGGTCATGAATGGGGGGGGTGATCGGACAGCATACATATGTATCTTCCTTAATAGTACTTCCAACAGACGTATCAAAGGTTCCACATCATTACAAATACTCACGCCTAATATGATCATAGAAGCTCTACTTGATTGAACAGTCCTCTCTTGATACATAGGGTCAATGGATAAATCAGATTGTCACCATATCCGTATACGTCCATCACCCAGACAGAAATGGAAATAAGATGTCAAATCAGCAACAGATTCCCAATCATCAACAGTCCATTTGTGCTGTTGACAAGCCCAGATTTTCATGATTTTTTTCTCACCGCATCGAAATTAGAGATTTGGCATTTTCTAGAACCATATATTCATAATGCACTTGTGAAATAGTCTTAAGTAAAATCCAAATTTCATTGAATACCTGTTAGGTGTCATGTCTTATCTCTTGAACCGGCACATTCAAAGTTATTTAAATCGTGGTAACTTGCCCTTGGATCAGCAAAAACAGATTTATAAGTTTTTCCAAGCGCTATTTTTCTTATATAGCACTTACGATTGCATGACATTACACTTATGAATACTTACTTGCATTATTTGCAAGTACAACTTGTACATTTTTTTTCTGACTTTTCATTTTATTTCAGAATTTTATAAATTCTATCAAAATTGGTTTTAAACATCCATACGTGATATTTTCTTTATGATATATACCCTGAACAACAATTATTTAACTTCCTATAGCTAATTTTATATCACATGAAATTTCTTCAGGAAAAGATATATTTCATTGGTGATGTGTTTTATAACATATTTCTCTGTTTTTATTGGATTTAATAATGATTAAAAATTAATTAATTTAAATTTAATAATGCATATATAAACAAAATTATTTCTGCAAATATCTCTTGAGAAATCAACCTGCCATTGCATGTTTTATGAAAATAGTATTTGTTTCATATTAGAAAAATCTATTTTAAGAAATATGATTTTTTTATGTGTAAACAAAATGTAAAATATTGGACAATAAAATAAATTAATTGCTTCACTATCTGAAATATTTTTTCAAGTTAATTTGCTGCTGTGAATAAAGACGATTTCTCTTCGTCTTATCAGAATTTTATAAAAGTGGAGAAAATAAAAGTTAGTCGTAGTCTTAGTATGTTATAAGAACAAGTTCTATATAAATTAAAAATATAACTATAATATTTGAGGAACGATTTCTTTTGTAAATCCTTATTTTTTAGCGAGTTCATGATCTAGTAATCACATTTGATGAGATAATAAAACTGAATTTATTTCGCCTGAAAAGATTTTGAAAACTTCTTTCTTTCTGATGAAAAAATAAATTCATTCCTGCATTTTTAGTAAAAGTGGAAGTATTTTCAACTTTTGCCCCACTTTTAAAAAAACGCTCTTCCAATTTTTGGAAAGTGGATGTGAAAGAAAAGAAAAAAAATGGCTTTAGACTTCAGGCTCTTTTTTCGAATACTGAATATTTTTCAGTCAAACAAAAGAAGGGCTTTGTTTGAATGATCTTATACTTTATACAGGATAATAACAAATTATGTATTTTTAGTTAAGTATTTTTTTTAGAATTCAATCATTAGTATTAATTCATTTATAATTTGAGATAAAATATTATAGGATGTAATTTTAATTTAACACTTTTTTTGATAAAATAGGTATAAATAGGAGTGCAACCTTAAAATTCATATATTTTCTCCATTTATGAATCAGAATATGTTTCTAAGAAATGTCATGTTGTTTTATAGCTTTTTATTATTAGAGAAAGGAAATCATTTTTGTTGCTTTTTAGATTAAATATCTATTTTTCAGTTCACGGATTTTCTAAATTGTAGATATGAACTATTGGCATAGCGTTCTAATCTATTGAAATCAATCTAATTTTTGAGAATGTAATAAGTAATTGTTGGTCATTTTTATATTTATTACAATTTGATTTAAATCTATTTAAATCTATATAAATTTGCGAATGTAATAAGTAATTGTTGGTCAATTTTATATATATTACAACTTGTTATTCAAATAAACGTGTTCTTGCTATTTATTTTTAATGTGTTAAACGGGTGTAATTTTGCACATTTGCATATTATAAATGTGAATATAAAATTTAAATAGTTTCTCAATTTATTTCTTAGTAAATTATTATTAATTTTAATTTTGATTGAATTATTACGAGAGTATATCATAAACAAGATGTCCAAATTGCTCTGAAATATCTTTAAAACATTTTAACATGTTTCATTTAGTTATATTCGATCATCGGTTTCTAGTCGAAAACTCTCATTTATTAATAAATTTATTTGAAACTATTGTTCGCATCATTATCATTAATAATCATTGGGATCATTCATCATTAATAATCATTTTGAATCATGATTAAACGAAATTTTAATAAGTATTATTAGAATATTTAATATTGTAAGATTTTTATGTTCAATGTATATTTACCTTCATATCCTATGAATTTCTGTGTATTTTTAGAATCAAATGATTTTGTTTAGAAAATCTCATATATTATTTATTACTCAAATAGTAAAAGAATCATTTCTTTACTATTTTTATATATCTGTTATATGCTTCTTATTATTATATGCAAGTTATTTTTATATTTTATTATATGCCTTTAGACAAACACCAGTTTTGCACAAACATTATTGCCATAAAGACAGCATGTGAATTTCAATCGTCTAATCTATTGCAATTTTGAATAAAAACATTCACATATGCAAGGATTTATTGATAATAAAGTAATGGCAACTCGAGATTGTAATTTTAACTGCACTAAAATTCTAATGCAATTGCATTGACTTTTCTCATAGGAATTAATGTATCATAATCAGGTATAAATTAAAAAAATAATAATAAGTCTCAAGTACATAAAAATATTATAAGGAAATATAACGCTTTAATGAAATTAATTCGAGTTAAGGAAATATATAACTATAAATTTGTTATTGAAGTTTAGACGCAGTTCCAGATAAACTTCTAAATAGAAAATTTTTTATGTTTTAAAATTTTAAATAGTTTTTTTTATACTTTTAAAAATAAAAATTAATAAATTTTAATTAAATGTACCAGGCCTCTTTAACAACACATAGTTTATTTCCTTTAATATAGCCATTTTTTTTTATATTAAAAGAAAGTTTTTCCAATAAAGTTTAAAATTCTTGAAAATTGTGATATCGCTCTTCTATAAAAATTTGGACAGGAATTATATATTTCCGGTTTAGTTGATAATACGAATTAATTCTAAAACATATACTCAGGTAAAAATAATTTGTCATATAATCAAAAAAATTATAATTAGTACAGAAAAATATTATAATTAACTAGTTGTGTAACACATTTTCAGATATATTTTTATTTCAATGTCATGTTTACTATCTCAAAGCCCAGCGCTAAATTTATGATAAAGATTATTTTAATATTATAATCTTCAAGAATTAATTCGAATAGTTTATTAAATTCATAAATAAAAATATAATTTTTTCCAGCTATTCGAGGATTTCATTCAATTTTGAAATTTCAGGCTTTTGAAAAGTATAGATGCATTTCAAGAAAAAAAAAAGATTCCTTTTATGTCTTCCGCCTTATGCATCTTAAATAGTAAAAAATAGCTAACATAAAAGCATTACAATTATCATAGAAAAGAAGTTTTTCTGGAAACACGAAGTAGCTGAAAAATATTGCTTTTATTAGATGCGACTAAACTTTCAAATGAAAGATGCAAGAAGAAGAATATTTATATCAGAAGAGCAAAGATAAAATGTAATAGATTCCAAGAAAATGGCTTACAAGATTCGAAACAACTAAATTAAAAAAGTCTTTTTCATATTGGAAAGATAGAAGAAATGATGATGAAACAAAAAATATCCTATTTTCACTGAAAATCGAAAAACGAGCTTTATCAGACTTCGTAGAATTTAACTTCCATTACTGTTAGAATAAATTCTGATTTGAGATGAAAGACATTCTTTGTTCTTTGCGTGAGTAAGATACATTGATAAAAATTCCTTACAAATGGGAATAGACAAATAATGTTTCTATGAATCTTCGATGTTCTTTAGTAAGCCTGGAATATCTTTTGGAGAAATGTGCTTTATGACATTAATTTTTCCCCCTTTTTTACGTATACCTTTTTCATGATAAAAATATTAAATACCAAATGTTTTAAATTTTAAAAAACTTTTTTTTTTCAAACGAATATGGCTTCCATATTCAATATTTTTAACTTGAAATCAAAGTACATAAAACAACGTATGGAATGGAATTTACATTGATAACATATATTTAAACTTTCAGTTGAGTTATAATAAAAACCCGTTCAATTAAAAGCATTAGCTGAATATTGATGCAATACTTTTATTCTTTTCATATATTTAAAATTACGTAAAGGCTCCCATATATCTAAAAGTTTCTCCAGATTCAATTTCTATGAAAATAATATATTATTCATTTACCGATCGTAGACATCAAAAATACTTACCTAAAATCTTTCAAAATCTTGAATTCTTTAAAACACATTTAAAAATTACGTTTTTCGATTAATAAGTGCTATACTGATTGTGGAAGTTATAGTGTTATAAATCTACAATTTTTTCTTCGTATTTAGTCTCATATTAAGGAATACATATTTTCCAAAATTCACAAAACAAGCATATCAAATTTGTAATCACTTCGTAAATAGATGAAGAATTTTTGAGACTTTGTAGAATAAATAAAGGTTTTAGAAAATAAGAGAAATGTGGCGATGTCTCTATTAGGAACCGAGATTCATAGATCCTTCTCAAAAATACGGTATTCGCTAACAGAGAGTATATAACCGAAAAGTTGAAATAAATTAATTTAGGGTGTTATTTCATTGGAGTGTTGTAGAAAATAACAGGAAAGTGTACGATAAGGCTATGCAATTGTACTCGGAGTGACATTGTGCTATTGCGGTTGATTTGATAATGATCTGAAGTTTGCGAGTTCATGGGTGAATTTTTACAAGTGCTGTGTTTTTATCCGTTTCCGTTGTTGCTATTTGTGTTTCACGTTTGCTTGTGAGATAAAGCGTTTTATGCGTTATGGGTCATGTTGGACTCCACAAAATTCAGACACTGGAAGTTCCGATACCAGCAGTTTTAAATTTATTTTACGTAAGTGATAATTTTGAATTGGCTGTAATAAGTTAGGAATATTTCACTCATTCAAAATATTATATACTTTTTACCTTAATATTTTTACCTTCTAAAAAGACAGAAACAAAAAAAGAACGAAAGTGGAAAACCGTTATTTAAATTACATACAAATAACTTTCATTCCACAGTTTTAATAACATTCTCTGTGGGTTTTTTTTTTTTTTTTGAAAATATAGAAAAGTAAGAGATGCTTTTGCAACACACAGGATCCAATTTTGAAATGGCTTAAAAACTTAATAAATAAAATCACAGTTTATGAAGATTAGTTTCCCTAATGATTATGATATAAAAAATTCCTTAAAACTTATTTGCCTTTATTTACATTTCGGTAGTAGATATTTAAATAAAATCTCTCAAGCTTGATTCGTGCAACAAATTCTATATGGCCTTTGCACTCAAATTAAATAAATCATTGACTTTATCTAAATTAAAACTCTTATCACAAGGCTCACTGAAGCGTAATTTCTTAGGACTTCAATCTGCAGCCAACTATATTTGCTTCTGGAAAGATAATGAATTTTAGAAATTTGCAAATATAGTTGAATGAACAATTTTTGAGGAAATATTTCTAATTATCATCTATATATTTGAAGTTGAATGTTATACCACATAAATATTAAAATGCCAACTTCATCATTCCAACATTTAACTTCAGAGCGTTGCAATATTTCAAAATACATATTGCCATACGATAGCATAGAATTTCTGCTATCTGATTCCTTTCTTCTTTCTGACTGAGCTTGATAAATATTCTTCAGATACGATATTAAATAGTCTTAAATGGTATTTATCAATTGAAAACTAATACACATTTACAAAATTACCTTTGAAACATTTCATTATTTATGTAAAGGCGAAAAATAGTAATAGAGTATTAACACATTTTTATTTATTTTTGAATCAGATTGCTGCAGTTCTGTTACTTCATAAGTGTACTTGTATGCATCAGGAAAAAAACATATCATGCTCTCTCAATTTCGATTCCGCATCTGGAAAAATAAGTAAGGCAGAAATTGCCCCTTTAATTAGCAAGATAGCAAACGAAAATAATTGGTATGACAATAAATTTAATTCTTTAACAACATATAATTGACATTGACTTAGGACGACACATAACAGACAAGAACAATAAAATACAGAATAAGAACGACATCATCGAAATCTTACCATCAACCTTCTCTTCGTGCAATGTCTCTCCAAGCTGTTCAATTCTCAGCTTCTCTTCGCTTCAGTTAGCTTGTTGTTTCTCTGCTTTCGCAGCGCCCTCATAATTATTCCAGAAGCGTGGATTCAAATTTCGAAGAAATATAAAATTATATTCAAATAAATAATATTTATTAATGTATTATGCGACAAAATTTTATTTTTTGCATTATATTGGCAAAAAAATGACGTTCATTTTAAAAGCAATTTACAAAAAAAAAAAAAAAAAAAGTGCTTTAAATGCGAAATTTTCAAAACTATTTTTAAAATTATAAATAACTTCGAAACCTGATTTTAATATATTTATGAAGAGAGAGAAAATAAACCTTAAAAATAAAATGATGAAAGATCCTTGAACAATAAATATGTCAATCTTTAGTAGAAATGAATATATAAACACAATCGATGTACTAAATATCATCATCACATAATTATTAAAGACCAACCGACATTCATTCTTAGAAATAGAACAATATGGCATCAAAATGATAGCACTTGTTTCAATAACATTTATTTGCATAAAGTTTTAATGGGCCGCATCTTTACTGTAACAGGATCTCAAACACTGCATGTTATGATCCTGAAGCTAGAATTATTGCCAGATCGCCATTGTGAATATAGAAATTCTATAGAAGCTAAAAGAATTATCATTTTTTTTTATTTGTTGATATTGAAAATTAAATTTAGCTCCTATATTTCAAAAGAATAAAAAATCGAATGAATATTTATATCGATCAAGGACATCTTATACTCATTTCAAAATCAGAATTTAGCTCTTTGATAACGGAAGCCTATTAAATATGTGAATAAATTGAGTTAAACTGCTAATAAAGTAAACTTATATTATTGTAACAGGGGTCATGTATAACGTTTTATCTCAAATAATTTCTTTTTAATTAAATAAATTAAATCATTTCTCCTTTTTAATTTCTTTAGACTTTATAGATCATTAGTTGAAATTAACTTTCATTTGTCAGTAAGACTTCATTTTTTTTGTGAATTTCTTATGATTAAATGAATTAATTATTTTTCCTAAAATTGTCTTCCATCTTCTTAAATTAGACATTAACGTGTTAATAACAGAATAGCATTTAATTTATTTAATTAATTATTAAATGAAAATTAAGGTCTCAAATATTTTGAGATAATATCTTGAATACAGAAGTGCACAAGATTTTCAAGAAGTGTTTACTAAATACATTACTGATTCCATCTTTATAATAATTAAGTAAAAATAAATGTAAGTAAATATTGCTTTTACTTCAAGATTTTAAAAGTTTATTAACTTAGTCAGCCATAAAAAGCTGCCAACTCAATAAATTTCGGAACCTATTGTTCTAAATAATTAAGGTATTTCAATTAAATTTTAAAAGAAATAATGCATTAGTTTTGAACTCCCATATTCTTAATCAATTTTTTCGTTGGTTTTCCTGTTCATGAAGTGATGTATTTGTATTTAGCAATATATTCTCTGATCCGTAACAATGCATTTGAACTAAACGCATAGATCTCGAACATCAAATCAATCGAAGTGGTAACCAGACCGAATTCACAGGAGAGAAAACTAGGAAAATCGCTGCACCTGGTTTCCCTTCGAACAAATATCCTTAATTCTTCTTCATCAAATGAAATATTGGTACACAAGGAATGAACTCGAAAGTGATGAGCTAGTTTCCGATATATAAATCTTTCTAAGCGTAAAATACAAAGAAATCTGTATAAGCATTTCTGTGACGTTTTAATAATGGGTTTAGATGAGAGAAGTTATAACACTTTCACACATTTTGCAATTAATTCTTTTATAAAAATGCATTTAATACCTTTATGCAGCATTATACAAATCTTGTTTTATCATATTTTGCACCATTTGCTTAATAGTACAATTCATTTCAAATACTTCAAATGATTTCCTTGAACAAATTAGAAAAAAAAACTTCTATTTAAATAATGTTATTTTTATAAGGTTTATAAGGTTATTGTTATATTCTTATAAGATATTTATAAGGTTATTGTCAATTATGGCTAAAAAAAGTCTTGGTTTTTCTTGGAGATAGGGATATTTGCTCGACTTTACTTACTAACAAAAATGATCTGTCTAATCAGGTTTTAGAATACAAAATATTAATATTTAAATCATGCTTTAGGAATAAAAACTTGTTGAGCAATGCTATTTACAATTTCACGCATGTAGTTTCCCTTTTGATATTCGAGATCATTTATTAAATCATCCTATGATGAGGGTTTAATGTTTTTATGTTTGAAAAGACATATTTTGTGTATTTTCTGTGTCTTATATTTCTTAGTAATAATTTTTAGCTGATTTTTAAAATCCCCTTTTTCTATTTATAGTTTTCCAGATATTTTTATTATTAAGAACATTTTAATTTGTTTCAGATGCATCTCGATATCATTGGTATGCAGTACTATGTTCTCTTCAAGGATTTACAGCTATCATATTTTTATATTTGACACATTCATGAATTAAAAACAAAAATTGAAACTTCCTTTAAATGATAATACAGTGGATAAAAAAAGTATTGGCAATTGCCTATAAATGATCATATTTGCTAACAAAGTATGTTTACAAATTTTATTTTAACATAGCGATTACAGAAGGAGAAAAAACAAATAAATATAATGAAATTTTCATTTAAATATTTTTTTAGTCAAAATCTACTAGAAAATCCAAAATTTACATGATAAAAAAAGTATTAGCAAAATTAGGAAATTGACAAAACTATGAGCGAAAACAAAATCAGTATATGTTTAGTACTTTGTATGCATACCTTCTGCATCTATAGCAGCTTGTAATCAATTTCTCATAGAGGAAACTAAGGTTTTTGTTGTGCTGTTGAAAATTTTGTGCCACTCTTGCAAGAGTAAATGTTTGAGGTCGTCTTTACTTGAAATTTTAAGTTTCCTGATTTCTAGATCCAGCAGGTGCCATAAATTTTCAATTCGATTGATGTCGGGTGATTGTGGTGTGGTTTTTAACTGGCGAGAAGCATTGTAGAGTAGCCATTCACGGGCGAGATTCGCTGTATGCTTGGGATCATTGTCTTGTTGAAAAACGAATGATGTTCCCAAGCCAAGATTTTGGGCACTGATTTTTAAGTTATGGCGCAAAATGTCAATGTATGTACGTGCTGTCATAATACCATCAATAAAATACAGGTTGCCAACTCCATTAGCTGTCATACAGCCTCAAACTAAGACGCTGCCTCCACCATGTTTTACAGTAGCAGTTAAATGTTGCTCTTCCTATTCAGTATTTGGCCTCTTCCACACATATCGTCGTCTATCACTGCCAAAAATGTTAAACTTTGATTCGTCGGAAAAAATAACTGTGTTCCAAAACTCTTCGGATAAATCAACGTGGGATTTTGCGAAATCTAACCTCTTTCTCCTATTTATTTGCGAGATGAATGGTTTCTTTCTAGCTGCCCTTCCATAATAACGTCCCTCGTGTAAACATTCCGTACACTGAAAGTCTTTTGCGAAGTGAAAGCAACATGTCTAGCTATCTGGGGTGCACTTATTTTAGGGTTTTTCTTAACCCTGTTAATAATGGCACGTTTTTCCCTTGTAGAAAATATTCAAAGTCGTCCACTTCTAGTCTTATTTTCCGTTGATCCTGTTTCCTTGAACTTTTTTACAACACTTCTGACAGTAAATAAACTTATATTCAACTGCACTTCTATAGCACGATAAGTTAAACCTTCATTTCTAAGCCTAATAATCATGTTTTTAACACTAACGTCCAACTCCTTCAATTTCGAAGTCATTTTACTGCAGTAATCGCAAAATAATGCATAGACACTTTTGGAGTAATTTTGCAGACTTTATACCGGTAGAGTTTCTTATCAGTCGAAACACGTGACTTCAATGTAACAAAATTTGCATAGCAGTTAAAACTTTGCCAATATTTTTTTGGCATGCAAATTTTCGATTTTGAAAGAAAAAATCGTAGAAAATGCAAATTAAAATAAAAGTGTTACTATTTTTATATATCTAAGATGTCTTGTATTTAATTACAACAGCTAAAATTGCATAACATTTTATTTATTTGTCAATATGAAAAAATTAAGGCAATTGCCAATACTTTTTTTACCCACTGTATTTCTAATGAAAATATTAAATTTCATAAGGAATAATTTTCATTAAAGGTGTTAAATTCATATATTGCTAATAGTCGAAATTAAAATTCAGGATTTTGGTTTACATTTGGATTAATTCAGTCTCTTTATTTAATTGAATCATTGGTTTCATGATAATATGTGAACGGCTTCAACTGAAAGACAAATACAAGACTAAAGTTTGAGTTTCACATTCACTTAAAAATAAGATTTCTATTAAGCAGTTTTCAAAATTATGCCAGTTCAATATAAATGTGTTTAGAGCATAACAAATAACTTAAAGAGTCAGCCTTTACTTATATATTTGCAGAATTTAGAATTGGAAAGAAAAAAAAATATTATTTTCAGTGATGATATATAAAAAAAGAGAATGATGTAATATAAAATAAAATAAAAGTATATAATAAAAATATATATAAATATATAATCAAATATATAATAAATTAAATATAATAAAATAATATATAATTAAAAAACGACACTTTTATTAAGTATTTATGAATAGCAGAATCAACAGATATATTCTATTTATTTCTTCCCATAAATTTCAAACTATTCGTTTGTATTATTTATATTTGAAATGCATATTCACCCATTCAAAATTCCTTTAGATAATTTACAAAGGAGACATTAAAAATATCAGTGAAATCTAGATTATTTATTTTGAAACAGTTTATTAATAAGATTTAATGTAAAAATTAAATTCTGAAACTCATTTAGAAATATAAAAAGAGAATGCATGAGCTCATTAGAATTTCATAATGCAAATATAATGAATCCATTAATAAATGTAATGAATCCCTTTCAGATTTTAATGAATCCATTAAAATCTGGCATGTGATAAAACTAAATAAAATGCACTTATTGCGTTGAAACTAAATTAATTGAAATATATTTTTTTATCCAAGAAATGTGTCGGTCCTTTTATAATTGAATATTAGACAATTATAGAATATAAAAGTTTAAAAAAAGAATACCCTCAGGCACAAAGATTTCTTCTATTAGATTATTGAAATTCTTAAGATTGAGATTTGATGGATCTTGTGAGTCAAATAACTAAGAGCACAAAGCACTATTTTCACACTATTTCTTTATAAAAGAGCTTTGTCTTTACTTTAGCTTGGATAAAACATTAAGCTATGAATTTTTGCTTTCATTTTGATTGACATGTATAATTTTATCTTGCTTTCATATTTTCTCTACTCTGTGTCAAAAATCAAACGTGTATATGATTTTATCATAGTAAATCATAAAATAAACAAAATGTTTTAAATGCATTTTTAAAGTACAAGCATATCTATTTCTTTCTCCTATAAAGCATGCTTATAGGAAGAAATGTACAAAAATATTATTGGTTCCTTGCTTGAGGCAAATTATAATTTTATAATAATATTATTTGAAATAAAGAAAATACCTTTTTACAGGATGTGGTTTTATAGGATTTCTGTAGGTGGTTCAAGGTCACATCTTCTAACTCGTTACCGTTTGCAACGCTTAGGGAGATAACAGTGTCATTTTTTTTTCTTACACAGCTGTTAAGATATTCCGCAGGTAAAGTATTCCCGAAACGCAATGGCATGGATAAAAAAACAAGTTTTGTTGAAACCATGGCAACGGAGAAGGAGAAAGAGTGAAGAGTAGAGAAAACGAGTGTCCTTGAAACGCCTACAGAAATTACACAGATTATAGCACAATACAATTAACCCACAATTTTTTGCATTTATAATATTTTGAAATTTAAGGATATCATTCATGCGAAAAGGAAAAAAGAATTCTTCAAATAATCAAATTTGAATATTCATTACAAAATTTATTTTTCTTTATATCTAAATCCAAACATGCTTCGAAAAACCTTTTTATACAAAATTTTATATCTTATTTGAATGTATAGAACTGAAGTAAATTTCGATAAAAAAATTAAGGAAGAATCAGACCTTATTTGCAAAAATATATTTTCAATGTTAGTATTCCTATACTAAAAATATAAGGTTATTTCCACCATGATGAGTTCTATTTGAATTAATGGATCCCGTTTCTCAAACTGACAAAAGAATTCTTTCAATCGTTTTGGACAACATTCGTAACTTTATCTACTCAGAGTGAGAAATGTATGCATTTTGAAGCTTCAGTCTCTATTAATAATAAATCAGTATGTGTGCGAACCATATCGTTTGTGTCACAGAAGTCACTAAATTTGGCACATACATACTTCATAGAGCGGGTATAAATACCTTGGAGCATTTTTTTTTTAATTAATGAATTAAAAGTTTAGCGTTTTTCCGCGATAACTTTCAAAAATATTACAGCAGATAAATTTTTCATGCATTTTAAATATATAAAGAATTTTTTTTTTTCAATATTTAGTTGCCGTAAAACTCTTTAATCATAATTTGATCAATTTTAATGCATTTTTAAATTATATTTTACAACAACATTTTCATTGCTTTGAATGAAGTCAAAATGGCTTTCACTGCTGTTTCTAATTTTAATTCATGGATTCTTTTGTTGGTGATTAAACTATGGAAGATTCACTTATTTCTTCAGATTTTACAGATTTCTATATAAATAATAAATTCTTGATTGCTGTAACAAGTATAACTAACATTTCACTTAGAAGTAAGCGATGATGAATTTAAAAAAGAAACCTACAGACATTTTTAGTATGATGTCTCATTTTCGGTTAGTATACGGTTAGCTTTTATATCACAGACATTTTTACGGAAGAATAGTCTAATTTTTTACTCAAACCAAATACGAATACATGAAATATATGCTATAATATATCGAAAGCTTAATATATTATGGTTCCTTTTTCAGCCCTTATATTTTTTAGATATAATTTTATTCAGCAAGCATGTAACTAAAATAATTGAAATTTAATCACTTTCCTTTACAACATTAAACTTTAAAACTTAAATTAAATGAAAATGTATATACCATAATGAACATGAAGAGTAGAAAGTTTCATAAATAGTTTAATTCCTCCATTTCCAAAAGTTTTTTTTTTTAAATAAAGGGGTTTTTTTTCTGAAAAAGCCATTAAGATTCAAATAATTGCAGAAAGTTCAATTAAAATTTTACATTAACTAATTTTTCCAGCGAACAAGTTAATAGTAAAATGAGCTTGTAATTTCACAGAAAGTGATTGCTGGTGACACAAAATATTTGTTTCTCTTTCTGAATTTAGAACTAGATAATTTCAAAAATGCATAATACAGCAAAATATGTAGGTTTCAATGCCCTGTTATATATTTTCGATATATAGCCCTTGAAATAAATAAAATAAGACATAAACATCTTTTTTCTCGTTTTGTGCCGTAGAAAATAAAGCTGCTCGGAATAGCTGACAAAATCAAACGATATAACCAGTTTCTTATACGTTTTACTCAAGTCCCCATCCAAACGGGAAAGCATAAATAATAGTGAAAAAGAAATCATACTTACCAATGAAAGCTACTTTCATTTAAAACAATTATATATCAAAATTAATGAAACATCTCAAGTCAGTATGATTTGCTAATTTTTTTTTCTTACAAAATAATAAAGGATTCAGAATAAGTGGCAATATTTAGTTTATTGCATCAGTATTTCAAATCATGTTGTTTCTGAAAGATATTGTGGTTTAAGAAAACATGTAAAGAGTTAAACAAAGCGAATAATTGTGATCGGTGGCGATTCTAGTTTATTGCTGTAGATTCAAATTACCGGTCTCGTTAATTCTATGAGATATAGCTATATTTCTCAAATAATTACCCATTCAAAGCCAATGATAATTAAATGTAAGTGGATTTGTTTGGAAATGTACCAAATCGCAGAAGGAACCCAATGATATCAGGATTTTCCATTAGGAATCTGTATAAGCAAACATTTATCTTATAGTAACCTTGAACTAATATCATTTGGTGTACATCAATCCATGTTGACTTCGCCGACCAGTGTAGACCTGCACTTTACACATCATTCCGCTATGGCATGGTAACATTAATTTAAAATAAAGATAGGAAAATATACGAGACGCTATACAATGGATATTTCTGAGATTGTGTGAAAAAGTGAATGACACAGATTGACACAAATTATTTAATCTTTTATTACACTGTCATTAAGAGAAATATGTTATTAAAATGAAATATTCTGCACACATTAGAATAGTTTCTTATTTTTTATAACTCAAACCACTACCATAGGTAATCTCTAAATGAATTATTTTAAAATTTTAAAACATCCTTTTTGTCAGTTCAATAATGCTGATTGAAAAACGGGAATTGAACGTTTTCTGAACAAGAAAAGCCATTTGTGAAATAAGAGATTTTACCATATGTTTCTTAACTAATATAAAACAGTGGATGTAGTTGAAAAGCTGGCGTTTCCTATTTTTGATAATTTGGTCTGTCAAGGTCCATTTTTTTCGGAATTTTTATCTTTAAACATTGTTCTCGGAACTGAAAAGTCATCTTCCTATTCGTCTCATTAAATAACATATACCGTATTCTGTATACAAGTTACTTAATAAGCTATAAGATTAATGATTTATAAGAATAATTATAAATTCAAAACTTGAACTGACCATTGATTCTAATAGCCATTTTCGAATAGGCTTAGAAAAAAATATTTAAGAATGGAAGTTGAAATATTTAAACTTTATTCATTCTTAAATTTGAAAATAATTCTTGTTTAAATAAAAAGGAAGTCATATTCTTTCAATAAATATTACAAAAAATTGGTTCTACTTCCCTGCTTGATTTTTGAATAGTCGAAAGTCAAGAAAAAATAGAATAGTTCAAAAAATACTTAAAAGTTGTGTCAATAAGTAACGTAGATAATATCGCACATATAAAGAAACATGCAATGAATGATTATATGGAACGGGAATTAAAATTTATTATTATTTTTCGAAATAACTGCCATTGATGTGAGGCTTTTCTTCAAGTCCTAGACAGGTTTGAGACTCTTGATCTCATAAACTCCAACATCTATGGGTAGAACCCTGTCTCACGACCCGTATCATCATTAAGTTAAGCGCCTGACAACTGAGGAACATTTCCATAAGTTTAAAAAGAAAAAAATCTGATGTTTCCATGCGCAGGTTGTATCGTGGTTCTTATAAAACTTTCTTACCGATTCTAGGAAATGTTTCACGAATTGGGAAAACTGTCCCTGAAATTGCCGGAAAACAGCCCAGTTATAGAACCCTCAGATTTCTATCTGTTTAAACTTATGAAGAGATTTTCTGGGGATATCGGAATTGTGATTTTGATGGTGACTTCAAGCGGTCTGTGCGACAGACCTCTATGATGGAGCGATACTCAAACTAATAGACGAGAAAAATGTTTAAGTAGTAATTATATCGAGAAATTGAAAACAGTTAATACTTTCATTTCCGTTTCTTATTGTCATGAATTGCATATTCGTTAATGTGTGCAAAATTATGAATGTTCATTATCGATACGCTTTCCCTACGTAATATGAAAACATTATTTAAAATAACAGTTAATGCGAATCAAGCTGCACTCAATACCTTTAACTCATGTTTACATTATTCGCTACTTTGTTTCGCTGTTCCAAGGTTAAAAATATCGAAGTAATTATTAGATTCTGTTTGTATTTAAATATAATGATGCTCAAGTTGAAAACAAAAAGAATTACTCGTTTAAATTTTTTCCAGTTTTCAAAGAAAAGCCTCTCTTATGATTTAAAGAAAGTAAAGAGATTATTTACAATGCGGAATTCCACTCTTTAATATTTTCAAATACTAGCTAATATTTCCATTTTTGTTTTATTTATAACAGAAGGATTTACTTTAATGTTGTCATAAACTGTCTGTACATCATCTCGACTTTTTCCGGCTTCTTTCTAGCATTAATATTTCAACTAATACGATCAGAAAAATTAAAAATTAAAAATTAAAATATTAAAATCCAACGGGAAATATTCACTGAGAAAAGTATCAAAATAACTGGCAGCTTTAACAGTGCAAATATTTTATGTAAATATGTAAAATTTCAAGTTATTAAAAAATATGAAATTTTATCAAGTAAATAACTTTGCCTCTTAATATTTTACGAAAGAATTTAATTTTTTTTTTTCTTGAAAGGAAAGAAAAATTTTAATAATCGAATGTGATTATATAGGGTTAGCATAAATGAATAACCGTATTTCAAAAATTATATATTTAAAACTACTACACATAATGCAAATAATGAAACATAAAATGGAAGGTCAATAGCATATTTTGTATTTTAACTTCGTTGTAAAAAGGGTAATTATTTAGACAAGTAGGAAATTCGTTTATTTCTAAATTTGTGAGATTAGCACAGATTTTATCTTTCATCAAGATGGGCTTTCATCTATTTGGGGTCTAGAATGTTCTCTGCTTACTTAATTGAGAGTTTCTGCAAGACTGGATTATACATGCAGGTAACCTTCATTTAACCTTCATCATATGGTCATTTAGATCGTCACATCTTACCTAATGTGCTTTCTTTTTATAGCAATACATCAAAGATCCAGTTTATAAGCTTCCCTGACCGAAAATAGTGATTGAATTGAAAGAATGCATCAATGCTAAAATGAAAGTGTAAATTTTTAAATGCAGGAGACGAACTTGACTGCTGATTAGATATTTATTGTGCAACGAAACGTTTCTGTATCTCAATATTTGTATCTTAAGGAAAAAAAAAGATTTTTTTCTAATTTACGTGTATTATTGATTACTCCACACGTTTATTATTGATACTCTACACGATTTCTACTCCACACCAAGTGAGATAATCTTGAAATTTATTTTTCACACAATATGAAAATCAATTAAAAAACAAAAATTTTCTCCCTATTGATTGACTAACGTCCAAAACAGATTTCCTACTGGGAATGAAAGGCTTTCTAAACTTAATGCCTAACAAATATCTTGAAATAACTTGCTAATGGATAACATAATTCATATAGTTTTATTTCATTTGAAATAATTATTTTTCTCTTAGAAATCCAAATGACGATTGTGCAGAAATGGCTGTCAAAGCAATTAGCCCTGCTAACACAAAAATACGAATTATCTGGTAAGATATAGATATTTTTACGAGTTCCTCAACTTATGAAAATATGTAGCTTTAGCCAAGAAATAAATTTAAAATTCACTATAATCAAATTCATGGTTATTTTCCGGTGGCAGTAAGATTGAACCAGTAATTCTCTGATAATGTAGTCAATAACCTGCCAGCCAGCTATTTTAGTCTTAATTTGTCTTTGATGGTGGGAACTCAAGTTTTTGATATATGAAATAACAAGAAAATAATTCAACTGACCTAAGCACTACTTTTGTTTATCCGAGGCTTCAAAATTTTGAAATTACATAATGGATCTAATTAGACTCTGAATTATAAATTACTAATCAGCATGATAAGTAAGGCATCCGAATAGAATTATCGTTATTAAACTTAGATTTGCTAAATCAGGATAATTATTTTTGGTCGTCGCAAGCCTTAAATTTTCACTTGAGCATAATTTCATTTCACCTTCAACAGAATGAATTATATTTCTAATAATTAAAATGGTATCGAAATTGTGATCAATGTCTTTACCGATAGAAGTACCAATAATCAGTTCGCCTTCTCAATTTTAAGAGCTTAGATATCATTTTCTATTACAAAGATAAGAAAAATTCCCTACCTACTCTCAAAAAACCGCAATTTTGAGTTTTTAGATAAATTCTCTCTTATCTATACTCATCTGGGCGAGCTTCTCTAACGAACAAAGCAAGCACCTCTACTATCCAATCAATCACATTTGACGTAGGAGGTACTTCACAATAATACCTAGCTGCCTCGGATGTCAATCGCAATTTCATTAAACGAGCGTTTGATACCCTTCATTATTGAGGGAATTTATTATTATCTATATTTTATTAAATATTCAGAAAAAAAACATTGTTGTGTTGTGACTTATGGCACTTTACAATCCCGCTGGCAGTTATCTTGTCAGCGTTTTAAGACGATTGAGCGTCTCTTGTTTTCTCGGTAGCGCCAACTATTACCAAGAGTACGACATAGCTACTTCATGCTTCACATTCGCTTGCACAACCCCTTTTTACAGCGGGGAACATTCACATACCTCACAGATAGAATACAGAAGAAGAAGAACCGTGCCCAAACCGGTACTCGAATCCAGGACGCCAAGATCACAGGGAAGAAGTGCTTCCCTATGCCAGGAAGCCGACGAAACGACACATTAAATGTTATTAATTTCTGTATAAATTCTAGTACGCCCTTAGTATCAGCAAGACTTATTTAATATAATAATATTTGAAATAATAAAGAAAACCCGATTTATATACTATTTAAATAACAAGAATCCCTGGACAATATTTAAATAAAATTCTTATACACGGTGTTTATTTCAGTGTTATTCCTTATATGCAAAGTATTACCCCTCATTGCGATCTATTGTTTCAACAAATAGCTGTCATTTCCTCGAATTAATCTGGGTATAAATGGAATTTAAATAATTGAAACAGTTTCTCCATTTATTAACTTTACCTCCATGCTCTTAGATTTCTCTTATAGAATGTGCCTCTAATTCACATAATAACTGCAGCAAATACTTTCTAAAATAACTGAGAAGCAAACCCTAATAATTATATTTAATTAAGTTTAGAATTTGAATAATTGGGTATACCAGAATGATTGAATTGGGATACATTTTCAGGAAAACCCAATTCTGCAAAATAAAAATTTTATTCCTAGTAATATATTCATGCAACTCTATGATTCTTAATGAGTTAAATGTGTATCCAACTCAGATATTTATTTATACAAGTGATTACACTTGGATAAATACACTTTTCACATATTTTGGAAGTTAATTTCAGCGTGCTAATGTACAAACATTAATTTGCAATTAATGTTTTTGGTTGTTGCATTTAATTAGTTTTTTTTTCCACTAATTACTAGACCATTAACCAACGAACACTCTAGAAATATTCTTTTTTTTTTTTTCGTATTTTGATGACTTGGATTTTCATGTTGTGGTTCCTTTAATGTTTAAATTATTTTTAAACTTTCGTTTGTCTATCATTTTTATTATTTTTTCTAAGTACTTGGGATTTAATTTATAACTTAACTCTTAATTTATAACACTGATGATTTTAAGGCTTAATTTCTATTTTTTTCGCACATTTTTTATATCTTTTTGGCGAAAGTTGGCGCATTTTCGTAAGCCTGCAGAGATTGGAAAGAAATCTGCACTTTATTAGCCTTAGGAAATTAAAGACTCATTAGGCAAAGAAGAAACTTTTTAGTGAATCCAAAGCATCTCATTTGAAACGGTTTTTATCTTCAATGTTAACAGTTAGTTAAATATTAACTAGATTCCGGCTGCATTTCATATCAGTCTTTTGAGGTCATAGGCGATTTCATCAAGGATAAAGCAAAAGCTACTCACAGAACTAAAGTGAATTATTATAATCCTACAGATTCTACACAACTGTTTATAGCATTGTGGGACTAGTTCCTTATAGTTCTTAAATGCTATTTTGTTTTATCCTTCCAAAATGATATCTTACAAAAAACTTCTTTCAAGAGGGAACCTTACGGATGATTTATCCTCGAAATTTATTGTTTGATTGTGAATGGATTTAGTGGTGCGAGAGTCATTTTCTCTAATAATCACTGAATGAGTAATAGCTAACTTATATACGCCTCTATCTTCCATTATACGCCTTCGTATGGGAGTTATGTCGTATAGTTGTTACTCTGTCGCTTGAGCAATGACTATCAGCTCAGCTTAAGAAATAAATTTTGCTCTCGAACCTGCTTTATTCTTGTATTCAGCCTCTATTCTTCATTGCTGTCAAATATGATCGCTTATTATCCTCAAGCATCCATTAAGGTTGGGTCGGATACTTTTAGGAATACCGAGAATATGAAAGAACAGTAGAATGGAAAAAGGTAGAAGTATTCCTTTGTCATCAATTTGTTCAAAAGCAAGTTGTCACTGAAGCATGAAATATGCATTTCAGTGTTTTGTATTTAAAAAAGAAATTTTCAACAGAATGCACTTTTAACATTATATTTTATAAAATATTGCATAAAGGGGCATAAACGTGACCGAAAAATAATATAAATATCCAATTTCTGAGTAAAAGTACTGTAAAAAGCTAAACAAACTTTTATTTTGATTTGAGAAAAAGTTTAGTTAATACTATGTCAAAAAATATTTAATTCTCTATGATAAAACTTGCAATAAATCCGTTAATATGAGTGCTTCCCCTCTAATCATGGTTCAACAGATCTCTTGTAAACTGTCAGAGATAGTACATACTTCCAATTATGAAAAATTCTCAAAATAACTTAAAGGATTAAATTTTTTACTGTTTTGGTCTAAAAATACATTATTATAGTCAATATATGAGACACTTGAGTAGCCCTTATAAGTAAATTTTCTGACATCATTATTACAATATATTCTCATTATATTGTCCAGTATTCAAAATACATTGCGATATATTGCTCAATAACTTATACTAATAAGGACCGAATCTGAGAGAAATTACTTTTCCAAAAAAGGTCAGTTTTGCATTCATTTTAATTTTGTTTTTTGAAATTATAATAATATTTTAAGAATTATTAAGAGGAAAAGGAAGAGCGATAAGATATCAATGGCAATCAAGAATTAAAGCTATTTTGTGAAAACAGCCAGTTAACACATTTAAAATGGCAGTTTTAAGTTCACTTAGATATATAATAGCGTTAAAAGCATTGTACAGTCTTCAATACTACACAAATATTATGCGAAGTATTGAAGACGAAACAAAAAAAAAAATGAAAATATATGTGATTGTTTCATTTATTTCATTTCTTTTGTTAAAATTGTAATAATATTTTAAGAATTATTAAGAAAAAAGAAATCATTTTAAGATATCAATGGCAATCAAGAATTAGAGCTATTTCGTGAAAACAGCCAGATAACTCATTTAAAATGGCTATTTTCAAAAACACTTAGATATATAATAGCTCTTCAATATTACACAAATATTATGCGAAGTATTGAAGACGAAACAACAGAAATGAAAATGCATGTGAGTTTTGCATTCATTTCATTTCTTTTGCTAAAATTGTAATAATATTTTAAGAATTATTAGGAAAGAAGAAAGCACTATAAGATATGAATGGCAATCATAAATTAGAGATACTATATTAAAACAGCCAGATAACTCATTCAAAATGGCTGTTATCAAGTGCACTTAGTGCATAATGGTGTATGATGGTGCTAAAATACTGATACAGTCTCCAATACTTCGCAAATATTATTACAGGTATCTACAAAGATTAATCTTGCCTCTTTTTTTTTATCAAAACTAAGAAAAATATATTATTTAAATTAGTAGATTTATTCCATTTAAAAACAAAAAATAAATCAAATTAACTATAAATATTTACGGCAATGAAAAATTCAATTCTTTATCACTAAGCAATAGGGGGATTCAGCTTCATATATTAAGAATGAAAAAGCTACCTAATTTATTAATAAAAATTTCAGTTTTCAACAAAATTTAAATTTGTAAAACTTTTGAAGTGTTAGTTGCTTCAAAATTGACCTATGTCTATACGCAATTCAATTGCATCAATTAGTTTCAAACCACTTATAATGTAGCAAGAGTTAAAACGTAGAATTTAAGTATGGTTTCCTAAAGGCGACCTATCTAGTCAAAGAAACTTTTCCAGCCAAGAGGCATTATTTTGACGATTCCGGAAAAAAAACTCCTTCTATTAAGGAAAGAACAAAGAAAAGCTTCTAATTTATAAAACAAAAGAAAAACTTTCGATAAAAAAAGAAAAATAACAATCTTGAAGTAAGCAAAAACAGCCCCGAGGAAGACCAAAGAGATTTTTACATCTGGTTCTTGTTATAAAAATGGCTGACATAAAATGTTTTCGTAAATACTAGCAGCAACACTTGATGACTAGCTAAAATATTTCTTTTGTGTATGTGAAATGAAACATCTATGGATGAAAAAAGCACCGTTGGCTATATTTTTTTCTGATTGAGTGGACATAGCTTTATTGGTTTCTTCAAATGCTTGTTAGAGATAACTTTCAATATTTGATACTTATTTTGTCAAAATAATATTTTGAATTATTTTCTTCTTCATTTGATATATTTTTTTAAACTTATAAATGATTAATCTTAAAGGCTTTTGTAATTTACATAATTATAAGGGTATGTAACTTCATGTTAAATTTTAATTATTAATTACAAGACAGAAGTTATTACAATGATTATCGTATCTTGTATGAATACATCTATATTTTTGTGAACATATATGGTTGCATTAACTCTCAGCAACGTAGATTTCAATTTACTGATGTAAGATGACTGAAAAAATCTTGTTGCATGTCTTTCAAGCCACTTTTTTTCCCATGGCAATGTATATGTTTAATATTCATGGATTCAACGCATAATTTTTATTTTATTAGCAGACATTTCACTTATCTCGCTGACATAAAAGTAAATATGAAAGCTTACCTTCGGAACATTTAATATATTTAACTTATAATTTTAAACTTTGTAATCAAAAATACTGGATTGAAACAAAATTATTGATTTTTTTAATCGTAAAAATGTATGCTTTGTTTAAGTCAATCAGCTATATCAAATCCTTTTTAACTTATTTGGTATCCTT
Organism: Argiope bruennichi; assembly: GCF_947563725.1. Lineage (NCBI taxonomy): Eukaryota > Metazoa > Arthropoda > Arachnida > Araneae > Araneidae > Argiope > Argiope bruennichi. Next base: position 117,492,081 of record NC_079156.1, read on the forward strand.
CTATAAATGAAATATTGCATATAATCATAATCTGAAGAAACGCACAGTCTCAAACATTTTAAAGAACTTCTGCCTTCAAGAAGAAACCACGATTAACAATTTAATCATTCAATAACATACAAATCTACATAAAGATGATATGAAACACATCAAATTAGAAATAAATTACGAAATACCTTGCAACATCACAGAATTCGGATTTTAAGATATATCAGATATCACATCTTTCTAAAATGTTTTTAATAATATAAAAAAGAAAATAATTTGATTGCGCGTACATCATAGAAAAACTAAGTTTATAATATTTTTTCACTAAAATATTCCATTTCATAAAAAAATGCGCAATGCATTATTTCATTTTGGTTCTAAAATATTAGAATTTTTTTAAATTATTTTTATTATTTTTGAATATTTTTTCATTTTTAATTTTAGTTAATATTTCTAAAAAATCAAATTGTAATTTGAAGATCTATTTCGAATATTTTATCAGAAAATATTCACAATATTTTTCTTCTAGAGAAAGCGAACATACATTTTTCTTGAATATCTTAACAAAGAGGGAATTGTGCTAATATTGTAATAAATAAAATACAATTCAAAAAATAATTTATTTTCTAAAAGTTAAAATAATTTAAGCTTGATATTGCGTCTTAGAAATAGCATTTTTCTTTTCATGTGTCTTGCTATTCCATAAAATATTCATTTTATCATATACTGTTTCCCAAAAGAATTGATTAATTGTTTTTTAATAAGCTGATTCTGAAATTATCATTTAATTTTAAAATTAAAAATAGGTATAACGTGAGATTTACTGAATCGGATATAAAGGGATATAAAATAATATTTCCTGTTCAAAATCATCTGCAACTATTAAAATGTAAAAAAACGTACTAAAAAGTATTACTGAACTAATAAAAGGAATGAAACTGAATTTTATAAACAGAAAATGAAAGAGTGAACAGAAAGGACGTTAGATGGTGAATTGCGTACATGAACACGATAAAAGAAGAGTATCAAATAGCATATGATTAGTATGTACTATAAAAGATTTGTACCAAATACCATATGACATAGTATTTGTTGTAGTATATATGGTAAAAGAGTAGTATAAAATAACATAAGATATAATATATGTGCATGCAGTAAAAAAATAGTACGGAATAAAATATGATATACTATATACATTAGTATATATGGTAAATAAATATTACCAATAGAAATAGAATTGTGTATGACTTATTTCTGTACATGAATTGTTGGATCATCTGCAACTATTAAAATGTAAAAAAACGTACTAAAAAGTATTTCTGAACTACTAAAAAGAATGAAACTGAATTTTATAAACAGAAAAGGAAGGAGTGAATGAACAGAAAGTGCGTTAGATGGTGAATTGCTTACATGAACACGATAAAAGAATAGTATCAAATAGCATATGATTAGTATGTACTATGAAAGATTTGTACCAAATACCATATGACATAGTATTTGTTGTAGTATATATGGTAAAAGAGTAGTACAAAATAACATAAGATATAGTATATGTGTATGCAGTGAGAAATAGAATATGATATAGTATATAAATTAGTATATATGGTAAATAAATATTACCAATAGAAATAGAATTGTATATGATTTATTTCTGTACATGAATTGTTGGATCGTCAACTTGATGGCTGTAAGTGTAATTGTAACTATAAATGTAATCTTGCTTATGAAAGACTTATGAAAGTGAATCTTATGAAAGACAAAGTTTTGCTCTAAATTTATGTAATTGTCAGTCAGTGTTTGCATATTGTTTTACATTTTGTTTATATTTTACTTTTGTTTTAACTGTACTTTCTAATCTTTGTTATTTCTAATAAATGATTTGTTACTTTTTATTCGATCTTTTGAATTTCCTTAAATCAAACCGTAAGCACTGTTGTCCGAACAGTGAAATGTATAAAATATTTTTACATACTTTCGTTGTAACTGCTCACCGAATTTTGTTAATTCATATTGGGATATTTTGTTAGTTATTTCTATCATCTTCACAGCCTGTATATGAAATTTGGTGTCAATTAGTTTATTAATGTTAGCATTATATGCCTCCAAATAGAGAGAATTGTTTTATCGTTTATCATCCCTAAACACAATTATAAGCAATTACATAACTGTCAACCATTCCAGTATTTCACATATTGCTTCCTGTTTTAAGTAGATTTTTTTTTTTTGTCTAGGAATATAAAACTTGTCATGAAACGGAATTGAGACATTTCCCATGTCTCAATTGCGGCAGTGATAACGGTAAAAAAATATTTCAATTGATGCTGTATTATTTCCAAGAAATATTTATATTTAAATATGACTTCTTCCATTATATTTATAATGAAACTTCGTGTATGGCATTTTTGTGCATGTATGAATCGTTTTGTAGAGAATAGCATTCTTTTATAATCCTCCATTTGACGAATATTGAAAATGTATTCAAACATTTACCATGATTATACTTATTGATTCACCCGTATAATACTTATTCTTCATTAAATGCTCAATGGTTACTTCAAATTAATTAAAAAAGAGCTTTTAAAATTAAACTGGAGGGTAGTAAAAATACGTATTGAGTTTATATTAACTGAAGATAATTCCTTTTAATTTAACTAAAACAATTTAGTTTATTTCCCAATTTCTTTATTCATTTACTTCACAAAATAGTTAGATTATATTAAAATACTAATTTTCGAAAACCCTTTCAAAAGTATCCGCCTAAAGCTTCGATTAAAATGTCAGAAGAGTCTGCAATTTTTCTCATTAGCGCAAATTTCCACCGAGTTGCATTTTTATCCCCTTTATAAAGAATATAAAGTTCATTTGCCTCATCCATCACTTCCAAAGTAAATGTAATCAAGGAATTTTCTTCCGTTTTCGCACTAATTTCTTCCGCTATAGTAAACATTGTTGGTGCTCTGATTGTAAAAATCAGTTTTAAATCTAACTAGATGAAGATTAAAATCATTGATCGCGCAACAATATAGTTTTCTATATTTTTAAAGAATTAATTATAAGAACTTTTCCTTCCTTTATATTATGTTTTATTTAGCTTTTGTTTAAAAGTAGGTGTTCTTTGTCAGTTTCGAAGTTGGGCACCGGAACTATAAAAGATGTATTCGATTACTTAAATATTGCTCATTTTTTAAACACAAACATTTAGGATACTTATTCTTTATTAAGTTGAAATGTTTTTTTGTATTTGTGCATCAAAATACTAAATCAAAAATGTTTTCTAACCATATTTTCTTATTTGTTTTATTGCTGAATTTATAAAGAGTACAAATGCAAACCATTAGTTTTTATTAATTAATTTATAGTCGTGTTTGAATTGATATTAAAGAAGGGGAAAATTCTTTATTCAACAATAAATAAGTTTTATAATAATAAATACAATAAATAATACAAGTTTTACAATAAATAATATAAGTTTTCTATACGAATGATATGCCGAATAAAATAAATCAATGATCTTTTGTGATTTCTATATTTGACTTTTGAATATAATAAACTATGATCTTTCAGCTAATATTCTATTAATATTCTCATTTCTGTGATCATTTGAGTTCAGCCATATCAGAATATTGGAACGCCCCAGTTCCTCTTTCAAAGATAAGAAAAATTCTCTATCCCTTCTAAAAAACCACAATAACAGCCCATGTTCTTAAGAGGTTTTCATACGAAAAATTACTGCTCCTAACTGAGCAAATGCATGATCGGACATCCTTTGAGTGTTCTTCGGAAACTTCCCTTTCCCCCATATCCATTTGGGCAAATCTTTCAGATAATATTCTATTAATATTCTCATTTCTATGATCACTTGAGTTCAGCCATATCAGAATATTGGAACGCCCCAGTTCCTCTTTCAAAGAAGAAAAATTCTCTATCCATTCTAAAAAACAGCAATGACAGCCCATGTTCTTAAGAGGTTTTCATACGAAAAATTACTGCTCCTAAATGAGCAAATGCATGATCGGACATCCTTTGAGTGTTCTTAGGAAACTTCCCTTTCCCCCATATCCATTTGGGCAAATCTTTCAGATAATATTCTATTAATATTCTCATTTCTATGATCACTTGAGTTCAGCCATATCAGAATATTGGAACGCCCCAGTTCCTCTTTCAAAGAAGAAAAATTCTCTATCCATTCTAAAAAACAGCAATGACAGCCCATGTTCTTAAGAGGTTTTCATACGAAAAATTACTGCTCCTAACTGAGCAAATGCATGATCGGACATCCTTTGAGTGTTCTTCGGAAACTTCCCTTTCCCCCATATCCATTTGGGCAAATCTTTCAGATAATATTCTATTAATATTCTCATTTCTATGATCACTTGAGTTCAGCCATATCAGAATATTGGAACGCCCCAGTTCCTCTTTCAAAGAAGAAAAATTCTCTATCCATTCTAAAAAACAGCAATGACAGCCCATGTTCTTAAGAGGTTTTCATACGAAAAATTACTGCTCCTAAATGAGCAAATGCATGATCGGACATCCTTTGAGTGTTCTTCGGAAACTTCCCTTTCCCCCATATCCATTTGGGCAAATCTTTCAGATAATATTCTATTAATATTCTCATTTCTATGATCACTTGAGTTCAGCCATATCAGAATATTGGAACGCCCCAGTTCCTCTTTCAAAGAAGAAAAATTCTCTATCCATTCTAAAAAACAGCAATGACAGCCCATGTTCTTAAGAGGTTTTCATACGAAAAATTACTGCTCCTAAATGAGCAAATGCATGATCGGACATCCTTTGAGTGTTCTTAGGAAACTTCCCTTTCCCCCATATCCATTTGGGCAGAATCTATAACAAACAAAGCACACTCCACGAGCATTCAATCACTCATACATAACGAAAAGAGTAGAAATTCCGCTGCGATATCCAGGTGACAGATACAAGTTTATAAGTATAAAGTTTTATATAAGTAACAAATGTAAAGAAAGTAAGAAATAATATTTAAATTTAACCCTTTAAATGTAAGATAATTTAATATTGTAAAATCATCCGAGTATTATATGCGTTTACATTATTAGCTTTGTTTCCCGTAATTATGGAACTGAAGTATATAGTTATAGAAGCAGTTGAAATCTTATCAAATTCTACGGATTTCTATCATGCAAAATTGCGAATGTCTGACCACTACGGAGTAAAAATTAATTTTTTCATACTTTCACTATCAAGAATATATTAACAACTCTTTCTGTGTTTACTTCAAATACATTGGAGGAAAGTTAAAATAAATGATAATTGTTTGTGTTTTATTGACAATTCTGATAACATATAAATGTGTAATCCTATTTTTGTATTTGTTTGCATTTATGTTATGAGTCCAAAGAAAATATCTCAAATAATGATTACACAAGAGTAAAAATGTACTATGAATCAACATGTCCTTTTTTCCAATTATATTTAAGCCATTTCGCATTAAAAGTTATTCCTGTAATTGTGTTTTCACCTAAAATATATAAAAATGTTAGCTTCTTTTTTACATTAATCTATTCATCAAATTTATTTGCGTAATTTTTTTTCAAATATGTAAAAGGATGTTATTTTTAAGTTTAAACTTCACTTGCCTTTAACTGTAACAAGAAATTATCAAGGTTTGAAATATGACGGTATTATTTATGTAATAAATCAAAAGATGTAGAGCTTATTTAACAAGAAACTTCCAAAAATTATCTGGTTACTTCTATGTCAGTTAAATAAAGTTTAAAAGGAAATTTCAAATTCTAATTTTTAATTAGAAAATATTTCTTGATCCCTATAGCAGACATTCTTTACATTTCAAGAGCAGAACTGAAATAACCCTCAATGATATACCAAGCAATATTGAACCAGTAAAATGTGTTTTTCTTTACAAAAGAAATATGCAAATTTTCACCGGCAGATATCAGATTTTCCAATGCCATCTGTAATTTTTTTTAATTTTACACTTGAAATTCGTTTCTTATACAGAGGTGAAAACTTCTTCAATCATGGCTTTCCTTTCCTTTCAAACATGGCAATGTGTTTTGTTTCGAAGCCTATTTGAACATCCCTCACCCATAGCAATATTTTGTAATTTATTTTGGATACTTGTTTGGATACGTATCGTTGACTTCAATTAGAATTATGCACAGTTCGAAATTTCCATTTTTGAGATAGACAATTATTTAGGCGAAAGACAAATTATATCAAATACCCGAAATGCAGTTATGTTCAAATTCAAAAGCATTACCTTTTCTAACACACAGCAGAAATCTTTGGAAACAGAAGAAATTTACATATGGATTCTGAACAAGAAGTACTGGATACATACAGAAGATGGTGAGCTGACCCACTATAATGTTTGCTCACATACGACTGATTTATACGACATTATTAGAAATTATCAATGAGACGCTCATACATCTTTATATAAGCATGATTTTGCGTCTGATGAAAGTACTTTCTTATATCTCAAACTATTTTTATACATTTTAAAGTAGTAAAGAAGGCTTATATGTACTGCCATCTACTTCAGAATTCTTAAACATAGAATAACAAATTTAATAGTGGTATTAGGAATGTCTAAATTGATTTGATAATAACTTTAAAAAGTAGCTTATTGCATAGCGCAATTGATTCCAATATATATTGTTACGAAATTTCCGGGGTTCGTTTGGATAGTGGGAGTTATATGGTGTGGAGAACGCTCAATCAGCAGGTGGCAGTAGAAAAAAAAACAACGACGTTTATTTACACGAAGACACACAGGACAGCACAAAGACGACAACTATATACAGCACAGAAGACGATTATCTTCAGCCGAGACGTGCAGCATACAACAAGACTTTACTGCAGACAGTAGCGCACAGCTTAGTTCAGCCCTAGCTTGACGCCGTCACTGCTCCGCTAATACCTGGAAGACCAATTCTTCACCGTCGATTCAGACTATTCTTCGCTGTCGTTTCCGACTACGAACTACTCTCTGGTTCACGAAGACCCGGCAGCTACAGGCTGCTCCTTTTATAGGTCTCAGGAGGCGGGGCTAGAAGCCTCTCAACCAATCAGGAACGTTCGAGGCGTATCTCGGTTCCTACTGGACGGTGCGGGAAAATTCTCGATGTTTCGGGTATAATCTATTTTGGTGCCAAAGTCACCAAATGGTCGCCAAGCTCCGGGACCTCCGACGCGACACACGGACTCCGTCCAATACAGATGACTGTAAAATGGTCTTCCTGATGATGGAACCAACTATGCTGGGAAGCAGCATTACAGATTCGTAACAATATATATATGCATTTTAACTCACACCAAACTGAAACTTATCTTCTGTAGGACATTTGTTTACATTTATATATATGTGTATGTGTGAAGGTTATTTTTCTGCACATAACAAGTTGGAAATTAAACTTCTAATATTTACCTGGATAATTAGAGTTTCAAATGAAAATATTCTTGTAATTCTAATACAGCACATCCAAAATAAAAGAACTTACTTTGTTGCTCAAAATTGTTCCAGAAAGAACTTTTTAAATTGCCACAAATATTCTCTAGCTCTTCCATGTAAATCAAGCCAGTAAATTCCAGTACGAATAATTTCTTTTCTATTGCTTTATTTACCAATAGAATTGATTATCATTAAAATTCTAGGTTTCGAACAGCCTTTTAAATAAAGAAGTATCGTCTATAAATTTCTATTTAAAATGCAAGAGGAGTATGACTGTATAATTTTTCTCATTAACAAAAGTTAACACTGGGGTACATTTTTACCTCACTTTATAAAGGAGATAAAGTTCATTCCTCTCGGCAATCGATCCCAAAGTAAACGTAATCAGGAAATTAAACTTCTTTTGTTTTCGTATAGATTGAGTTTACTTTATTGACGGTGTGCTTAATAGAGAAAATGTAATTTGAAATCCAACTATGGGAAAAAATAAAATAGTGCATTCCACGGCGTAACGAACTAAATTTTAAAAGAAATAATTGCTCTTACTTTCTATTCTTTCGTACTGTGATTAATTTGCATTTTGATTAAATAAGAGCTTCTCCTTTGTGAATATAGAAGTTCGATACTGGCACCTTTCAATATGCATTCAACTATCCTACTGTTGAGCATTTTTTTAAACACAGAGGCTTAGTGCATCTTTCAACAAGTGGGAATAGTAATTACATTTTTGTTCTTCTTTATCTGTTTATGACAAAAATTGAAATAGTAACTGAATTTTTGTTCTTTCCCATCATTTACATTGAAAGTTGGAATAGCAATTCATTTTTATTCTTCATCAGTTTACGAGAAAAGTATCAGTCAATACTCATTTATAATTCATTTTCATTAAATTGGGGAAAAGTTCAAATACCATTTCTTTGCTTTTATCAGTTCTTGTAGTGCATTCTTTTTGAATAGATATTTAAAAATGCATAAATGATTTATCAGCATTTCAAGGAATATTGGCTCATTTTAAAAGAACAGTAAACTGGAAAAATAAGGAGAAAAATAACATTTTGTGATTTTTGGTTTCAACATTCGATTGCAATAGATTTGGCACCAAATAGCATTGGTTATATTAAACTAATCTTAATGGATTTCAGAATCATTTTTATTTCAGTTCTGCAAGTAACTGTAATGTGAATCTGGAAAAAAATTGAGCTTCAATTTATAGATTTTGTAATTTTATAGTTGAATATCAGCTTTCATTTATCGTTTGGTTTCCGAAATGAGTAATATCTCAGTATTTTTCTGATACATAATTTTTAAAAAATTCTCTTTGCTGTTTTGGATTTAGATGGCTGTGAAATGCCGTAAAATTCTTCATTTTACCAAGTGTATTTACATAAATGCTTGATTTTTATACGATTACTGTTTATTCTTTTGGGGGTTTTATTCAGAATAGAAAGAAATAACTATATTTTCACATTATGACAATCAGAATTTAACTCATTGTAAGTATCTTCATTTGCATTTTTTAAAGCTCAATAAAATAAAAACAAAAGTTATTGGATATTTTTTCAAGATTTTGTGGAATGTTAATAGTTTAAAACTTACAAATTATAGAAATTTGCTAAAACATCCTTGAAATCCGTAATTTCTTATTATGAATTTAGCTGTATAATGGTCTATAATATCACTTTTAATTATTCATGAAAAGCATTAAATTATTCTATGGATTAAAATATTCTATGGCGTGAGTTGTTGAAGTTATGGTGCCTCTTTTAAGAAGAAAATGTCTAAGTTTTCTTCACAATCTTTGCATTTATGCCCACATTTTTTTTTCAGCGAATCTGTAACCACACAATTCATCTTGACTATTATTTTTGACGCACATTTCCAAATTCTTGTTATGGTAACTCTGTTGCATTTAAATTGTTATGTAGGCCGTGCCATTATTCAAATCTACAACTTTTCGTGTTTCTTTTGATGCAGCTTCAACTGTGTATTTGCAACTTTGCTTGAAAATTTTCTTATTTTATCATCTTACTTTTTTTTACAATGGATGAATATTCAAGTGAAATTAAACAATTATTTACAATTAGCTGAAGGAATTAGAAATCAGTTGTATTTCGTAATAATTAGGTTAATCTAAAAATTTAAATTTATATCAAAATAAATGCCATGGAGCATTGATTTTGAATGACGGCTTCTCGGTTTTAAGTTATAACGTAATTTAACATGCATCTACCAGTCTTTCCTGTTTAAAGGTAAGTGACTACATTGAAAAGTCGATTTTTTGTGACATCATGAAATTTGTTTTATTTAATATTGTTAATTCGTGAATAAATTTCTTTATAACCCGATTTCAATTTTGAAGTTTTAGAAAAATACATTGAATTTCATATTTACATTTACATACGTTTTAATGCTTTTTTTATGTCTTTAGATGCCGATTTTAAAAATTCTGATGTTTAACAGCATTTTCTTATCGTAAAACTTCAAAAAAATAAAATCTGATGCATACTTTTAGTTCAAATTTGGTATAATGATTTTTCAATATATTTTGTAGTTTCTGAATTAAATAATGAATAAATTAGTATTTTAGAAATATTTTATAGTTGTTTCAATGCTTCACAATGTGAAAAAAAATCGAAAAATTCATATTATTTAAATTTTATGTAATTTGAAATTCAATATTTAAAGAATAAATAGAAATGAATGTTATTTTTTATAATTCAGTAATTAGATAATACAGGGTGTTTATAAAGTCTTGGACCCATTTTGATGTTTAATAACTCATAAAATAATAAAGATAGATTTAAATTAATAACATAAATGGTTAAATAGACTCAAAAAGTTTCATGACCCTTGTCAATGAACTTCCACGTGTGCCCACTTCGTCGCACGGAGAATATCAAGTCGATAGTCAATTTCACGCCTGGTAGCGACAAGCATGTCGGCCTCCACAGAGCCATTTGCGCACATTATGGCGATTAACAATGCCAGAAACATGAAAGGATGCTTCATCGGAGAACATTATGCTCTTCAGAAAATCAGCAGCATCTTCTATCCTTCTTAGCATATCTGTTGCAAAGGCCATCCTCCTAGGCCTATCGTTCGGTTCCAAAACTTGAACAATTTGAACTTTGTATGCATGCAGTCTTAATTTTTTCCTAATAGCCTTGTACACCGTCGAAATTGGCATATCCAGTTCTGTTGCCGCTGATCTCACAGATATTCTAGGATTGTGTAAAAATGTCTCTCTGACACTCTCAACATCAAAATCACTTGTGCAAGGACGTCTGGAACGTTTCTTATCTTCGATACTTCCAATTTCTAGAAAATTCTTTTTCCACCGCAAGATGCTGTTTTTGGATGGAGGATCTTTTTGGTAAATTCTTCTGAAATTTCTCTGTGCTTGCACTATCGATTTCATTTCTATGAACCACCATAAAATCTGTGCTTTCTCTTGCGGTGTATGCATTCTCCTTAATATCCGCTCGAATAAAACATCACATACAAAAGTACTAGATAAAACAAACACATCAAAAGTAAACATAACATTGCAATAGTTGCCAAAAACAAAAGAGAGAAAAATGCAATTAATAAGCAGACAATATTTAGAAAAGTACAGATATTTAGACTGGAAAATGAAATTATCTGAAATTAACCACACGCGCAGACGATATTTGCAAAAGTAAAAATATTCAAACCTGAAAAGGAAAATATATGAGTTATTCCATCAATAAATGCCATAAGTTTGTTTATATCTTTATTATTTTATGAGTTATTAAACATCAAAATGGGTCCGGGACTTTATAAACACCCTGTATATTTATTAAGCTATCTGACAATTTTAACAGATCATTTAATAATCCTCTGAAAAAGAATATTTTTGCTTTATACCTCTTTTTAGTCAAGATAAAGCTCTTTCTCACAAGTTAAAAAAATCGCCTTACTTTTTTTTTTTTTTTTTTACTTCATAGATATTTTTTCAATCTTTAATGCAAACATTTTTAAAAATTTCAATTATTTTAGAAATTAATGATTTTAAATTAATTATTTTAGAGTGTTTTTCAGACATTTATCCAGAACGTAGTTAAATACATTAAATATTTACTTGTTTATTCCCTATTCTAATTATGGCACAGAGAGTGTGCAAGAATTACCGTGCACAAATGTATTAAAGAAATTTTAATTTAGAACACTGAAATTATATTGATTTTATAAAAAGAAATACAGGTTTTCTCCTGTGATTTTTTTAGAATATTTTCAAACTAATCAACGAGGTAATAGTGGGTCTAATCTTGAAGGCGAATTCAGTGAATTAGAATAAAATAAATCTCGTAAATTTATGTTTTCCATGTTTAAAAATATTAGAAAAAAAGTCTATAATTTCAACCTTTTAATTATTTATTATGATGTTGTTGAAAAATGTTGTTTATGAAGCTTCATCGAAAATCTATTTTATCATCCCAAGTCCTTTATTGTATATTGCGATTAGTACAAATATTCTTTTCTCTATAAATAACTTGAATAAATCAATTGTTTGTGGGATTGATACATTTGTAATGTACTTTACTAAATTATTCATTTGTTTAAATAACCTGGTATAAAATTCATTTAGAGTTTAAGCATCAGTTTTACTAAAATTAAATTTATTAGCTATATTCATGCATGAAGTATACGGATACGGATAAAAACGTCTAAATCACAAAAATTTAATATAAATGTTCTCAAATATTTATGCAGTAGTTTTAAATGTCACTCGTTTCAAAATTAAAGCATTAGGAAGGGTCATATAACTGCAAACTAAATCCACTATCTAGAATTTTTTTTACAGATCTCAGCTTTCATTTTCTATATTTACTTCAAGCTTCTATATTTTATGGAATCGTTCAAAAATATTTACTTTAAAAAATACGCTAGGGAATTCAGGAAACTTCAAAATGGATGTTAAAAGTTAAACAAGGAAGATTGAGATTTTTCCCAATGAAGAAAATAAACTACATTAATAATAATAGAAAAAAAGGAAAAAAATTAGATATATTATATGAAACCTAAGAGCACAACTATTTATTTTAAAACTGAAACGATCTAAACGAGTGCATATAATAAATATATCTATACTTCGGTAAAAGTATTTCGAAGAAATTTTTTTACTATTTTTTCTTATGTTTGAAAAAATTTTAAAGCTACGTACCTTTAAAGCATTTCAAAATTAAACATCCGAAATTACTTTTCTCGATATGGCACATTTGATTTTTTTTTAGTTTTATTTTCACATTTATTATTAGTTGAAGAATGTAAAATTGAAACTTTTCATTTGAAACCGAAAAATTTATATATATATATATATATATATATATATATATATATATATATATATATATATATATATATATATATATATATATATATATATATATATATATATATATATATATATATATATACTAGCCGCCTTTGGCGACCAGCCGGTTCGCCAATCTTAATGTTCGTTAAAATTTTAATAATTATTTATTTTATGCAATTCAAACTTTAATAGATTCTTCAGCAAAATATTTTAAAACTTCAAATTTTGATAGTCATATAATTCACTCATAAAATTATAAAGGCCTTCAGTCATAACGTGATATGTATCTGTCTAATTTTCAGTTACCCCTCGTAGAATTTATGCTTAAAATTAAAATGGAAATGACAAAACTGCAATTAATACAATAATATTTTTTACTGAAACAAAGCATTTTTTTAATAATATGATTACTGATAATAGAGTCACTGAGCGTTTAAACTTTATGGGCACTAAAGAATATCTTTCTTAATTTATGTAATATCTCAAAAATTTGTCAACAAAATTTTCTCAGACTCATCATAAACAGATCGATTAATGAACAATGTTTCATTTTAAATGCATTAAACACTAAGAAAATAAAATGAATCGTTTAAAATAATCGGTCGAAAACAGGTTTAAAAAAACTACTTAAAAAACGATGTACTTAAAACTATAAGCATATACAAAAAAATATATAACTAACATAAATACAATTTACTTTCATAAGCATGCAACTAACCTAAAAATAATTTAAATCGTCCGTTGAAAGTGGTTGTCATGACAACAATCAGAACAATGCACATGCGTGAACTTTCTTCGCCAGTTAGGTAACGCAAATGCGTGAATTTTTCTACGCCAGTTGGGGTAACGCTATGCAAATTATACATTTTTAATTTCCTTTATTCTGTGTTATTTTAATTCAAAAGTACTTCAGAATGAATCTGAAACATGGATTAATTAACAATGTTTAATTTTAAATGCATAAAACATTAAGAAAAAAAACAGAATCGTTTAAAATAATCCGCCGAAAAATATTAACCCTAGCCTCATTACTGTTGGGAGAAAAAAGAAACTGAATCCTTACTCATTTGGCGATGGGGAAAATGGAAGATTTTTTTTGGCGGAAAAGTTGGCGGTGGGGAAAATGGAAGATTTTTTTGGCGGGAAAGTTAGTTTTTAATTAATAATTAAAATTTCAAAAAAGGGACCCCAGGTGCACATTCCCGACCTCTAAGGTATACATGTACCAAATTTGATAGCTGTATGTCAAATGACCTAGCCTGTAGAGAGCCAACACACACCCACACACACCCATTGAGCTTTATTATAAGTATAGATATATATATATATATAGCGTGATTCCAAATTTGGTTGATTTTATTCTATGGCTTCGCATTATTTTGTGTATTTTTAACACATTAATGACAGCCTACTTTTAAATGTATATCGATCTTTGGATTCTCTACTGAACATTTTATTGGTCCCAGAAGTACCATTTTGGAACAAATATTATTTATAATTATTTGAAATTTTTTGAAAATTTATTAAGAAATTTAATTAATTAAAATATAATGTTGAATGTATTTTTACGGTATCAGTCAGAAATGCTGTTATAATAATATGAATTTTGCTTCAGATTGGAATTAATAAATTTACATTTTAAATTATATAAATTAAGCTGCTGTTATTATTAATCTTGAATTTTGATCTTTTTTTTAAAAATCGCATGTATGGAGCATTATCATTTTTGTTTTGATTGAAATTATATATAAAAAAAAATTTATCTGCAACAATATTTCTCATTGTTGTAATTCATTTTAAATATTTGTTTTATTTCCTTAAATATTTGATTATCTGTGTTTCTCCCACTTGTGAAAAGTGAGGATTGAAGGCTTACTTTTTCCAAATTTTTAGCAGTTTCGAAATGAAAATATATATATTTCATCAAATTATTTAATCCATCAACAAAATCGTTTTTGATACCAAAGAATATTTTTAAAAAAGTTATACTTTATATTCGTGATTTTTTTTTCATGTTAACTTGCAGCTAACTTGCGTTAAGACTTTCCGCAAAATAAAATTAACTGTTATGATATTGTCTTCCATGACATGAAGAGTAAGAATATGAAGTGGCACTATAACATAAGAAAACGTACAACTAGAATTAATGATGCAGACATTCTGGTTACATAGAAACGAAACATCAATTGAGCCGACATTTTTAGGAAGTTCTTTTACGTAATAAAGAGAACTTTTTAGGGAACCTGAATAATGTATCCAAATTATTTTAATAATACATCCATACTGTTTGAATAATACGCGTATTATTAATTGGGTACATTACATTAAGCAAAAGATTAAATCAAAATCCAATACCGAACATTTTTCTTGAACCAGCTGGTAGCCAAACTTGATTTGAATTAAATATATTGAACTATATTCGTTAAAAGAGACACTAAAATTCATAAATAATGGATTATTATAAAATCATGCGCCTATTATGTTTAACCCGTTAAATATAATAATTCAAACTACTATCAAGTAATCAGTTTTTTGCATTACCCTCTAATTTAATGTTGAAATTGAATATTCATTAATATGTTTTGCAACCAAATAACAAAAAATATTGACTGTAAAATATCATCCTATCAAATATCCACAAATGGCCAAGCTGCACATCTTTAATCAATTTAATGGACCGAAACTGGAAACAAAGCATCGTCATATAGGAAATCAATATTGATATGAAAGCTTTGATCAAATTTGATAACAGTGATCTCAAACGAAGATAAATGCGCTCATGCATCTGAATTTTCCACTTGTTTGACTTCGATAAATTTTATCAAAAGTTAACTCGTCAGCCCCGGAACAAGAGTTATACAAAAGATATGTTGCAAGGATTGAAGAACACGTACTCTTTTTTCATATAAACGACATTTTAATATTTGATGGCCGAATTTAAAGTTTTCTCCAATGTAGCAAAAATAAACGAAAAGAATTAATAGTTATTCCATAAAATCAGAATATTACGAAAAATTTGAAACCCAAATTTTGGTCCTAATATTAATTATTATCTCTTAAAAATAAGAATAACAATAATTAAATATTTATATTTATGATTTTTGTATTTCGATAAAGTTATTAAAATATTACATCAGTAACAAGTATTAAATAATTCATTTAAGAAATAATTCGTACATGCATGCCAAAAGTATTTTACAAAAGCCATTCTAAAAGAGTCACATATTTTTTATAGTTCAAGTAATCAAAGACCAAGTAATCAAGTAATCAACCCTTAAAGTGTTCTGTTCCATTCTTGAAGAAAAAAATGTTCTACAAAAATTCAGCATCTGCATTAATTTTATTTGGGCGATCCATTTCTAGTGATACGGATTTCATATATTAACTATATCATAAAAAAACTATCTCATTTATTAAAATGCATTTATATTCTTTATATAATAAACAATGAAAATATTTGGATCAAAATGCTTTTGTAATGTTTTAATCTATATTTGTTTATTCACTTTTTTTCTTTCCACAAATTTAAATATATAATCATAAAATCAAGAAACTAAAGTCTCTCCATTAGATACTTATCTATTTCTTGATGTTAAATTTTCATTTTGTTGTTAAGAAAATTCTATAAAACAGTTACATTTTATGAAAAAGTGCAAGCACTTCTAAGCTTCTAGACTTTTTCTTTTAAAAATGTTCTCTTCCAACAAAAAAAGCGAAATTTTTCTACCTTGATTTGGATTAATAAATCTTTCTAAGAATGGTTGATGCGGTATCAAGAATTCTTTTAGATTCGTTTCTTTTCTTAAGGAAAGAAATGAGAATAGAATTTTTTTTTCTGAAAATGTTAGTTCAAAGTACACTTTATTTAAAGAAAGTGACAAGCTTGGCTAACCGCAAATAGATCTAGTAACTACTTTTGTACCTAGTTAGCTAAGAGAATGTTTAAATTGAAAGTGTTTGAATAAAAACTGGTTCCCAAAATTTTTATAAATTGTTTGTACAGTTTTTGAATAGCTTGAGGGAAATTGAGATCGTGCATCAATGACAACTGCTAAATAATAGCTTCTACATAAATCAGTTTCAAAAAATAATATTGAGTAGCATTTTATATCTGAATTTATAAAAAAAGGATAATTGATAGTAGGGAATATTTTAATGTAATTTAATTTTTAAAAAATAGAAGATATAACACTTTATTACCTCTCATTTAAAATACTCTTTAAAATTATTGATAATAATTAATTGCTAATAGCTATTTTAAGATATTTAAATAAAAATAGCCACCTTCGGTGAGTACTTGCTCACTTTTCATATATATATTTCAAATATTTTGGTAAAACCAAAATTTTTGTTATATAACATTAAAAAATATTTCAGCTATTGTTTTTTGAGAAACGAAAGTATTTCCTAAATTTCAAAAAAATACGAGCTTTTTAATTATTTCGTTTGCAACATAGTACTTTATAATAAAGAATTAAGAAATTCCAGCAAAATCATATAAACACCATGCAGCTCTAAATTTCAATTAAATTTTTTTCGAACTTCAAAAAGTATGTCAATTTAATCAAATAAATTGATGACTTAATTTCGATAATAATTCACTAACGACTATTATATGGTTTTCTGTAAATTTAATAAATGACTTTAAACTTTCTTTTTAAAAGATAGGTGACAAAGTTGAAAAGTCCTTTTTTTTTCTTCGGAAAATATGAAAGTTTTTTAATTTCATATTCATATTATTTCAACAGATTTTTTTTGATAAAACCATTTGAATTTTTTTAAGTGCATTTTTTTGGAGCTACACTAATTCTTATATTTGCAGGTGTATACATTTTAATACTATTTTATATCTTTAGATGATGTTTTCTAAAATTCTTTTCTTTGGTAGAATTTTCTTTTGAAAGGTCTCATAAATTAAATTCTAAGGCATATTTTTAATTGAAATTTCATATTATAATTCCTCAATATATTCTACAGTGCCCGAACTCGAGAATAAGCAATCTATCCATTTAGAAATATTTTGTAGTTTCTTTTAATGCTTTACAACATGCGAAAAAAATTGAAAATGCCACGTTGTTGTCTGTCAAAAAGTAATATTCAAAGATTGAATCGGAATACAGCTTATTTTTTAGTTCAGGAATCAGGTAATATCTTTTTGCTTTGACTGCAAAATTTTAACGAAATCTTTTGATAAACCTGTAAATTAAAAATATTTGCTTTATACATCTTAGCTGGAGAAAGCTGCTTTGTTTTCAGTTTTTAAAGTCCTTTTCCCATTTCACTAACAGATCCGCAGTGGCCTGGTGGTAAGGTCTCGGCTTGTGAACCGTAGGGTTTCAGGTTCGAGACCCGATTTCACCGAAGAACCGTCGTGTAAGGGGGTCAGTTGCACGTTAAATCCGTCATGCCAAACGTCCTCCCGCTGTTGTGGTGTGGAGAGGGGGGTGTCAGCTCAGGTGTCGTCCTCGTTATCTGACCATGGTTCAAAATGACAAGGTCCGTCCCAAAATAGCCCTCGTGTTGATTTACGACGGGACGTTAATATAACTAAACTAAATCCCATTTAACTGGTATATTTTGGTATCATACAAATTTTTTCAGTCTGTTTTATGCGAGTATTCAAAAATATGTCTATATATCTACATAGTCATATTTAAAATTAAGCTCACTCATGTCGTATAAATATTTTCTCCGTTGTTATTGTTTGCATTGATAGGATATTACTGTTACAGAAATTTTATTCTTTAAACACTAATATTCTCATATCAGAAATAACATTTTCACAAAGAAATTTTCATACTAAACAAATGATGTTCTTCTTCCTTTAATTAGCGAAAAATGATGATAATAAATGGTGAATAATTTTCCTTAAATCAGGAATTGTTAAGTCGTCTTCCTTCTTAATGTTAGACAGAAAGACGAAAGTTAGTTGACAGTGAAAACAATCATGTCATCGATTGTTTTCCTGAAAACTTTGGACAGGTGCTGGTCTTGATAAGAATTACAAAAGAAATTAATCAATTTATGTCACCAAGGAAGGATCAAGTTTGCACCATTTCTCTTCCGAGCTCTTGTTCTAAAGAATTTTACTCGCTTAAACTTGGTATGATATGTGTTGGAAGTTCTTTGTTACGGTAGAGCTTAAAAACAATGCATTATTGTATGAAGGCGTTGGATTATTATTTGCTGAAATGATCGAAGACTACATTTGACTTAACTTTTAATAGGGCTTAGAGTCTGAAACATTTAAATAATGGTAATGGTTTGATCAGCTCAAGTAAAATTAAATAAAATGGAAATATTACATAATATAAAATAAAATTATTAATGCTCATGAAGATGAGAGTGATACAATTATATAAATAAAAATAAATTTATATAAATAAATGTAGGAGTGTAAATAAAATCATCTAAATAAATTTAATATGAACACAGATAAAATTATTTTTAAAACAAGGAGATCACAAATAAATTTATGGAAAGAAATATTTTCGAATTTCTTATTATAATATAATCAGTACCTCAATTACGTGATTGCTGAAAAAGATGTTCCTTTATCTGTAACTAAAGGATGTCCAAAATGTAACGCAATATTTGAATTTACCACCATCCTTGCAAGTTATTATGCAAGTGTTGGTTATTCCATTCAAAAACATTTGGCAGTTAGTTAGGTTTAGTAAAAAGGCAGCTTTAAATGATAGAGCAACATATATTCATTGTTGAACAATATTTCAAAAGTAATGAAAGTCTGGCGTAAACAATTTAAAAATTTGAAATTTGGCCCCCAGATCGTAGGATTGATTGAACACCATTGGATTTCTCTTTATGGGGTAATTTCAAGTGAAATGTCTATACCAATAAACCTACAGGCTCGCATGCTTTGGATTAGTAAATTCAACACTGCATCAATGATACTAGTCATATTTATGCAAAATGGTCATGTAAATTTTCGACAAAAAATGCGTATGTACCAGAAAAAGCCGTGTAGGACATTTGCCTTATGTGTTATTCCATGCATAACCCTATACTGTGTACTTTATGATTCTATAAAAATGTAACAATTTAAAGAAATAAATAGTTTTTTTTAAATTCAAATCGTGCGGTAACATTTTGTTCTATCGTGTAACGCTCCATTTTTACTAACCCAAAACTATTAGCTGTCAAATGTTTTTAATAGAGTTGCTAACACTTTACTGCATGAATGGAGGCAAATTCAAATATTGCGTTAATTTTGGAACACTCTTTGTATTTAGTACATGAAGCTGTAACTGAAAGTACATATAAAAACTTGCATAACTTTTAGTCAGGATTTAATTTCGATGAATTTCGATTTAATTTCTTAATGAAATTTCTGAAAAGAAACTTTATTCATGTACAGAAAATAAATAACGCTTCTTTGTTACCATCTGCATTCAGAAGAAATATCACTTTGATTATTCATTTAATGATAATTTATATTTTATAGATGTTATAAATTATGAGCAACATCAAAGCGATATTTTATTACTGCTTGAAAAACTTTTATTTACTACTATGCCGTTATAACTATTATTTGCTACAATGCTATTATAACTATTATTTACTACAATGCTGTTATAACTGTTATTTACTACAACTGCTTGAATAACTGTTATCTACTACTATTCTGTTATAATTGTTATTTACTACAATGCTATTATAACTATTATTTACTACAATGCGGTTATAACTGTATTTACCACAACTGCTTGAATAATTGTTATTCAAATGCTGAAACTTCTCATGCATCATTTGAATTTGAATAAATACCAATAAGATAGAGAATTTATTCTGTGTGTTAGATCAAAAATTCAGAGGTGAAATTTATTATTATTTGAATAAGTTTCATACACCTTTTCAATATATATCTTTCTAAATCCTTTGATTACAAAAATGTAAGATTTTTACTTACATTTGTATGGAATATATTTTAAAGAAAAGACAAAACGTAAATAAATCCTCTATATGTCACTAGAACGGAACTGCAAATCCAAGTGACGAGAAATTTCAATACCCTTTTATATTATTATGTCCAATAAGTACAAAATGGCAAAGTACATTAAGAAATACAAAGTACATTAAGGAAATAAGTACAACCACTATGCAAACAAAAAGGAAAAGGTACAAAGTTTTAATGGATGAAACTTATTTACTATTACGTTGTAAAGTCGGTTTCCGTATTTTTTGTTTCATATCAGTATGAATTAAAATGAAATCCACCATTTATAAGGGCTGCTCAAATGAAAAATGGAAATTTGCGATTGCATCAGAATGACTGCAGCCACAGCGGCACTACCGAACAGGCATATAAAGGGCTTTAGGAGGTGTGCTCTTTATACGGCGTTAAACAATCAAAACTGTTCGTATTAGAGGAAACTAGTCGAAAGTAAAGCCTGCTATACATGGATGCGCCCAGATCAGAAAAGCGCGCGGTAATACGGTTTCTGATTCATCAATTGCAGTGGGCCACTCTTGATTGATTTCCTGCCCCAACGGAACAATATCAATTGACACAATACTGCGGTATTCTGACGAAACTACAGAAAAAAAATCAAAAGTAAACAGCCAACCTTTCTCCCACAACAAGTGATCCATCTCCAAAACAATGCCAGATTATACGTTTTTCGTGAAACCCAGACTACCTTAAAAAAATTCCGTTGGAAAGCGTTGGAATACTCACCGTACAATCCGAATTTGTCACCCTGTGACTTCTACAACTTTGAGTCATTGAAGATAGCATTGCAGGGGACACGTTTCCACTCGGTCGGTGAAGTGAAGAAAGCTGTCCAGGACTTCCTCAAGAATCAATCACCATTTTTCTACAGCAAAGGCATAGACTTGCTACCTAAACGATGAGATTTTGTTACAATACGCATGGCAATTTCTTTTGATTTCCAATAAAGTTATTCTTTTCATTCAACTTGTCCACTTTTCATTTTGAAACGCTTTTTAAATAGGGTATTAGATGATTGAATAATTTTTTTAACAATTCTCAGCTCAGAGAGTTCATAAAATGATGAAGTATCTCACTTCAAAGAAGATAAATGCTTACAGTGACATTAATAGTGATTATATAAGCTTGCTTGTTCTTTATTTTAATAAACTATAAATAAAATGTTTAATAAAAATATCGAAAAATGCTTACTACTAGAGCATTATTGACCATCAAATATTTCTATACTTTAACTCATTAATCGATATCTGATGAATGAAAAATTCCTTTTGCTATATGTTCCGATGAAAAGGAATTTCAAAGCCAGATCCAATTTTTTTCATTAACCGATATTTGAGTTGACTCTTAATGTCCAATTAATGAGCTGGAATTGAAATAAAAACCCTTAAGTGTAAGTTCCATCTCAAATGAGTTTTTTTTCTTAAATTATTCTTAATCGACAGAGGTTTAAAAGAAGAAGTATGTTTCGCATTTCTCAGAATTTCTTTTTTTTTTAATTCATTTTTTTTTTCATCTTTTGGAATTCTTTTTTTTTTCTTCAATTAATTCTTAAATTAAACAATTTTTTTTTCGTATATGTCTGCTTTCTGCATTTTATGCCGTTAAAATTGAATTCTTCAATTCTTTACTTAATTATGTTTCTTATTAAATTTTACGAGAAAGATTTAATTTCAATAAGTACTTTCTGAGAAATTGATTTAATATGCGCATAAAGAGCTTTAATTCGTTTCTTTATGAAATATTTTAATATTTGAAACAGACCACAAATACCTCGAAATTGAAATTAAATATTTATTTCTCGGAATTAAAAATTTTGCATGAAAATGTGAAAGCACGTGTGTAAATTTTAAAAAAACTTACTCTACGCTATTTCAAATAATATATATATATATATATATATATATATATATATATATATATATATATATATATATATATATATATATATATATATATATATATATATATATATATATATATATATATATATATATATATATATTAAAGTTATGAATCCTAAAGTTTTATACTATTCCCCAGTTCTGTCTGCCATACTGAATACTGTACAATGAAATTTTAACTAAAAATAAAACCATATTATTCTACGATTAAACCTGGCTGAGTTATGAAACTTTGTAATTCATAATTTTAAACCCATTATCGGTTTCGGGAAAGGAAATCAGGAGCTTCAGAAAATTGAGTCCATTTATTAAATGATTTTTTTCAAGACAGCAGTTGAAATAACCTCAAATATTTAAAAATATCACATTTAAAATTACCAAAATTAGACTAGATGATTTCAAAGTAGTTTGTTTCAAAATATTTATGAGTCAAAACATTTGATTGAA
Source organism: Argiope bruennichi (assembly GCF_947563725.1). NCBI lineage: Eukaryota > Metazoa > Arthropoda > Arachnida > Araneae > Araneidae > Argiope > Argiope bruennichi. Next base: position 117,515,180 of record NC_079156.1, read on the forward strand.
TATGATTAATAGGATAAAAAAATTCTATAAAAATTATGTTTTATAATTTTTTAAAAAATTTATGAAGTGACTCAAACATTATTACATATCATTCTTTACATTATTAAAAACATTTTATTATTCAGCAGTCTATGCCTATGACTGATGGCTCAATAATTAGCAATCGGATAATGATTACAGTTGAAATCCTGTATATTTCTGTATATTCCGATTTTATTTACACACAAAATAAAATCGGAAGTTTTGCCTCTTAGAATTTTTTGCGTACTTCAACAGCAAGCCATATGCTACATCTAATTGTTTAGTAATTAGTAATTGGTCGTGATTAGCTTGATATCCTGCAGTTTCTTTTAAAAGTCAACAAGTGCTGATTTGAAATTTAGGCACACACGCACACACACAAAAAACAGAAGTGATCTCTGTTTTACTATCACGTTATGCAGTACTTAATCTTCATTTAACATATTGTTACGAAATTTCCGGGGTTCGTTTGAATAGTGGAAGTTATATGGTGTGAAGAACGCTCAATCACCAGGCGGCAGTAGAAAATAAAACAACGACGTTTATTTACACGAAGGCACACAGGACAGCACAAAGACGACAACTATATACAGCACAGAAGACGATTATCTTCAGCAGAGATGTGCAGCATACAACAGCATACACAGCAGCATACAAAACAACATAAACAGCAGCATACAACAGACTCTTCTGCAGACAGTAGAACACAGCTTAGTTCAGCACTAGCTTCACTCCGTCGCTGCTCCGCTTCTCTCTGGAAGGCCAGTTCTTTACCGTCGGTTCCGACTACTATTCTCTGTCGCTTCCGACTACTCAATTCACCACTGGTTGACAACTTGATTCACCAATGGTTCACACTACTCTCTCTGGAAGATTCGTTCTTCCCCCGTCGATCCCGACGACTCTCGACTACTACTCAATTCACGACTACGACTACTCTTTCGCTTCCGACTACTCTTCGACCCCACTGGTTCGCGACTCAACTCACCGTCACTCCCCGGCAGCTGCAGCTCCTGAGTAGTCCTAGCTCCTAGTAGTATTGGTGAGTCCTTCCTCACCAATCAGGAACGTTCGAGGCTTATCTCCGTTCCTACTGGATGGATCGGGAAAATTCTCGATGTTTCGGGTATAATCTATTTTGGCGCCAGAGTCACCAAATTCGTCGCCAAATGGTCGCCAAGTTAATCGCCAAGCTCTGGGACCTCCCATGGAACCAACTATGCTGGAAAGCCGCATCACAGATTCGTAACAATATTCTGAGAATAATCATGATGCATTCTGAATCTCTATTCCCTTTGGCGTATTTAATCCATAATCTGGACGCATATTTGTATTTTATTGCTGACACCTTATGCAAAATTAACTCTATTAGTTTTTTTGGTGCAATTTTGTCGACAGAGAATTGTAAGATTCATCATAAAACCATTTTTCTATATTATCCGCACTTTCATTTTTTGAAAATGTTTATTTGCATTCAAAATGACAATTTTATAGTCATTTAAATAAGATTATTCCATTTGGTCAAAATATCTGGGTTTTATTGACTGAAAAATGCTAAATTTTTGCTTATGATAGATAGCATGTGCAAGTTTTTGATATATCTATAATATCTGATACATCAGTAAGTGCTTTTATGCATTTCGCTATATAATTATGCTCCCTCTAATACACGCTATAAATTTTGTATTAATTTGAGAAGGTGTAGTTGAACTTTTTCTGAAAAGAATTGATCCTCTATTACTAATTTCCAATATTTGCAGACGTATATTGATTCAAAATGCTAATTGAATTAAAAATCTTTTTTTAAATTTTCTTTCAGAATTGAGTACCCAACCAAATATTTACTATGCGTAAACTATCTTCAAACATTAGGCTCAACATTGGCGAAAAATTTGACGTCGTAAAATAAATATTCAACAAATACACTTTGCATGTATTTTTCACCATGAAAAGTTTCGTATTTTAACACATCAATACTTTTTACGTTATCTCAGATGTAATCAGATTATATGTAAATACCGTGTAAGTGAGGTACAAGAATAAAGAAAGTCGTAATAAATTGTAAATAATATAACCCATCTTCATTCCTTGATTTCTTTCAGTTATATGAGTCAATATCCATGATAAGCCCAGATAATCTTTTTAGGCTATTAAGTACTTAAAGCGATCTTTCTTCGTTTCTGCATCACGATTAGATTTCGTTTACACCTCGTTTATTTCCTTGATATATAGTAAGAGATGAAAGAGAGATTGTTCATTAACTATTATTTCTCTAGGACAAAACTCGAATTTTTAATGTTTGAAAAATTTTTCCATTGGGCATCTAAGATTTCTGTCAATAATGAAAAGTCTTTGAAGTTAAGATGCATTGATTGTGTCAATATTGAAAATAATTTATTGCATTTCCAATAAAAAAGGATTTTTCGAATATTTTTTGTAAAAATAATACTATCAACTGTAGATTTACGTTGCTATTTTTAGAGTAAACCAAGCGTGTCTAACTCAAAGGCTAACATGAGAGAATTATATCGTATTTAGGTTTCAATGCGAAAGCTTAGAAAAATATTCCATTTTTAAATTCCTTTATATCGGAAAGAATATTGTGAAATAAGCGCAAGAAAAACTATTTATTCTCTTCCTATTACATTATAAGTCATTAAGCTAACGGTTTTCCTTTTTTCTGAGAAATATCTTTTATTTCATTATTTATTTAACACCATTTTTCAAACTGAGCAATATGATTTTTTTTTTAAATTTGGAATATCAAAATATTTTTAATCCCTTTAGAATATTTTTCAAATGCAATTAACTAATTTTAAATGTGAAAAAATTCTCAATTTTATATTTTCAAGCTGTTATATATATTGCTGCTAAACATTTGTGAAATTAGAATATTTCAAATTAACTGAAATGTGTCATCGAATGCAATTTGTTATCGATATATTTATATTACTAATAAGCAATTTTTAATTCATCGGAAAAATAATAAATGTTACAACCAATGCCGAAATGTGACTTATTGTTGTGGAGTGCAGGGTTTTATAACATAATTAGATTCACAATAAATTGCGTAATAGTCTTCAAGAGTAGGCACACGCAATATTTTAATCTCTACATAAACCAAAATATAATTTTCATAGAATTGTATTTAAAGAAATTTTGTCTTTGTAAATTATGTGTCAAAGTAAAATATATAGATATACAGGGTGGTCCAAAAAAAACTTCCCCTATATATGAAACCCTAGCGGCCTATCCGCTCAACCAATCGAACCAAAATTTCAGACATGGTTGTTTCAAGGTATGCGCTGGAGATTTTGATGATTCTAAACAACGCAGAGCTCACGGTTACGGTTACAGTGAGAGAATTTCGAAATTTTCGAATGGCAACACCCACTTTTTCCTTGCGCAAATTGATCAGCGTATTGAAAAACCACAAACGGCGTTGGAACGATTAGCGTGTGACGAAAATTGCCGCCGTAAAGCATATGCAAAGAAGAGCATTATAAAGGAATAATGACAACACAGAGAGGAAAGAGAAAAAAAGTTTTTATTTGAATGGAAAGTTATAATTACAGGTTTTCAACGTGTTCATCTTCGCAGGCGACAACGCTTTGCATTCGGGAGATTGTGGACAACAATGCCGAACGTAACATGAAAGGAAGAATATGCATAACTTTACGTGTTATCGCATCTTGCAATTCTGACACAGTTGCAGAATTCCATTATTCCTGAATTGCAGCAACGAAATGTCATTAGGGACATTGTATGGATGCAAGATGGGGCTCCTCCACACGTCGCCCAATGTGTTCGACCAGTGCTACAACAACACTTTGGTGATAGTGTCATCTCTAGTAACTTTGCAGTTTCGTGGCCACCGCGATCCCCCGACTCACTCCTATGGATTTCTGGTTCTGGGGTTATCTGAAATCGAAGGTGTATACGCCTGGTCCACGAGATGTGTCAGAATTGCGAGATGTCATAACACGAGGAGTTATGCGGATTCCTCCTTTCATGCTACGTTCGGCATTGTTGTCCACAATCTCCCGAATGCAAAGCGTTGTCACCTGCGAAGATGAACACGTTGAAAACCTGTAATTATAACTTTCCATTCCAATAAAAACTTTTTTTCTCTTTCCTCTCTGTGTTGTCATTATTCCTTTATAATGCTCTTCTTTGCATATGCTTTACGGCGGCAATTTTCGTCACACGCTAATCGTTCCAACGCCATTTGTGGTTTTTCAATATGCTGATCAATTTCCGCAAGGAAAAAGTGGGTGTTGCCATTCGAAAATTTCGAAATTCTCTCACTGTAACCGTAACCGTGAGTTCGGCGTTATTTAGAATCATCACAATCTCCAGCGTATACCTTGAAACAACTATGTCTGGAATTTTGGTTCGATTGGTTGAGCGGATAGGCCACTAGGGTTTCATATATAGGGGAAGTTTTTTTTGGACCACCCTGTATATACGTCCATTTCACATTTTTTAAAACCTAATTTATACAGTCATAAAGGGGCTTAACAATTTATTACCTCTAGCATAGCATATAAATTTATTCTGTTATAAGTATATTTTTGGAGTAAATAAAATATTTTTTTAATCCACTTCGCTGATATGTTACTGACAATCCTGCATAAGAAAATAGAAACTTTATGCGGTTACATAAAAAAGTTAAAGTAAAGTTAATTGAAATATTTAAAACGCTATTAACAATCCAAAACATAAATATTATCCGATTTTTCAACCTATTACCTTTTAATGTTTACATTTTAACGATGTATGTCATATTTTTTATTTTCATATTCGGTGATTTATTATGACATCTACATCTCCAATATCAACAATATTTACGACGTCTATAAATTGATTTATAAGTTTTTTTAATTATTTACTTGGTGAACCCAATAAATGTAGAATAATTCTGAAGAAAAATCAGCATAGATGTTTGTTTTTTTTTCTCTGAAGAAAAAAAATGACTTGAATTTTTACTGTCGCTTTTAGGCAATAAATTTATAGAACATTGAAATTCCGTGCGTGACATTAAATGAAAATGGGCGTTTATTTTTCAACTTATCATTATTTATGATTCAAAGCGAAGAATGAATAATTAAAAGCAACAACCCTTAAATTATTCTGCGTAAAGGTTTTTAAAACCTATATTTAAAGAAAGAAACTTGGGGAATCTAATTTTAATAGCATGAAAAATTAGCATTAAGCAAAATAAAATTTTGAATTGTAAAATCATGTTTAAAAGTCATATTATTCGATAAATATTTTGTAATGAAATCAGATTTTTTTTTAAATTTCAATAAACCTATTATTTTTGTATTGAAATGACTGAACTTTTTGAATTAAAAATTGCTTTATTCCTAAAACATCATTATCTTGTTAGTTTTTTTTCTGAGATTTTTTTTAGATTTTGGAAATAATTACACTCTGCTTCACATAATACATTTTTATTTAAAAACTTTTTGAAAAATAATAGTTCTTCTTTAACAATATGAATTTTCATAAAATATTACCCACTAAAATATTTACTTTAAGCAAATTTTTAGAATTTTTTTTCACAGTCAATATAATAAATTCAAAATTTCACGATTATTAATTACTAATTAATGACTAATTAATTATTCTACGCATTTATATCAATAAATATTTTTTAATCAATTAAGTTTAAAAAAATAAATTTTTTTAAAAATTTGTAACAAAAAAATAATTTTGTTTATATGTAACGTAAGTTTATATGAAATATGTAATCTATGATTGATTCAATAATTTTGAATAAGTTATATAAACCATTTTTTTTTATTTCTGCATAAAAACTTATATTTTTAATCTTTTAGTAAAATAAATCCGACTTTGGGAAAACGATAAGCTTTTATAAACAGTTTTTAAGCTATTTTAAAATTGAAAACTAAAAAAAGAACATCAATAATTAATTATTTATATCATAGTACAAACACGCGTACAAAATAACATTGAGAGATATAAATAATTTTTCAACATAATTTTTGCATAAAATCTTCCAAAATAACCTAAGATGATATAAATATTTTTTTATATAATTCATGCAACGTATTTTACATGATATGGAGTTTTATACATATAAATATATTAATGAAGGAAAACATGGATTAGAAACCACCATTTTAATATAATATCCCATTTTTTCTATTTTAAGACTATTGCAGCTATAAGTTTCTTATAATAATATAACAATTTTTGATAAGAATGTAATAGAATGTTAAATAGAGTAGATAAGAATGTTATATGCGAGGGGTGATCCAAAGAAAACTTTACAAGGCAAAGTATAAATGCTTTATCAACAATAGACACAGGATGTAAATGGTAATTAAGAGACATATGTGGCGGTCACTTCTCTACATAATTACCAAACCTGTTCAGGCATTTGTCGCTCCCCTGGACCAATTTGTTTTACCCGTCTTGGTAATAATCAGGTTCCTGGCTAATGAACCAGTTCTCGGCATCTTTGTGGACATCACCATCTGATATGAACCTTCTTTCGGATAAGTGTTTCTTCAATGCCGGGAAAAGGAAATAGTCACAAGGAGCCAAATCGGGGCTGTATGGAGGATGGCTCTAGACCTCCCACCTGCGTTTCCAGCAATCTCTCTGCCCGCTTCAAAAGAATGACACCATTTCGCCACCTGGTGTCTACTCATTGTTTCGCCCCCTTACACTTCAGCGATTTGTCTGTGAATGTCCGATGGGGACACATTCTTGGCCCATAGAAATTGTATCACGGCTCATACCTCTGTGCGAGACCACTTTTCTAGACGTTTTGCCATTACTGTCGTTTTTCAGGTCTCAATATTTACACTATCTGCTGGAACGACCGTCTAAGATAACAAGGGCCATCTGTCTCCACTTTGAGTAACAATACTCCCATCCACAATTTCTACTTTCCAAATGCTGCTCGTAAACTTCTTTTTTTTTTTTTTTTTTGATCACCCCTTGTAGAAGGACATTATAATCTCATGGCCAATATAAGAACGGAAGTGATGGCTACAAAAAAAATGCATTGCCTTTCATCGTAGATCATTGTTACTTTCTCTCTCAAGCATATTTTGTGCATTGGATTTAAAGCAAATTATCACTGTCTATTCGATACAAGCCATGCGATAATAAATCGTTTGGCTTGTGCCAAATGTATTAATTGGTATTTAAAAATTTCCTTTTATATTCATTGGTATTAATACATTTTTATCAATGATATTAATATTCTTGTTTCTTTTATTAAAACAAATATATTCCATATATAAAGATAACGAAAAGACAAAATTAGAAATGTAAGTTGTTTCTCTAATAAATGTATTCAAATACCTGAATAAAAATCTCAGGTCCACAGTAAACGGAAACATATCGCGTTTAATAATATTCTTGAAAAAAAGTGAAAGAATCTCCAACATAACATATAAGCAATAAAGAAACATATTCCCAATCGTATTTTTCTAACTTCGAAATGCCATTATCACAATTCCTGCTCCCCCGTGCAATAGTGTTTATCCTCTACGAACTACTCCGAAACGGATATGTGAAAAACAACAAACACATATTCTAATTTCCACCCACGTTCCAAACTCAGTTTTGGGGAGGAAAAAGATAAAAGCAGTTCACGAAAAGTTTTTCGCTCAGGGTAACCGGAAACCCCGCAATACGCTGAGAAGAAAGTTGCCTATTTGCTCAGATTATGGAATTCCCGCGGGAGAACCCGCGATGAATATTTATTACAAAGCACATTACCGTCAAACACATGAATGACGAGCGAAAAAAAGATTTTCTACTATTGGCGGAGTATTTCATGGATATTCATTTTCACAGAAGATATTTCGCCAACTTTTAATGTGCTGATTTATAAAATAGGTTGTTTCGTTTCAAAGATAATCTTGTATGTAGTTATTCTGAATAAGTTGGAAATATAATTTGTGGCGTCTGATTCATTTTTGCGCAGAAAATTGTAGGGAAAATAAGAAACGTGTGAAATTTTATTAAAATAAGGAGATAGTTATTTTTAGTTAGATTTTAGTTATTTTAGGTAGTTTAGCTATTTTAGTTAGATAAATAATTATATTTTATAGAATATTTAAATATTAAAAAAAATTATCAATTTACTGTTTAATTTTTTTTTATTTTATTCCATTTTGATTCACCCAAAATATTTAACCATGGATTTTCCTCTCATGACCAAGTTAAAAAGATAATCTCGGTCTCAAAAGCTATGCTGTCACTCAATTTCACCTAACTCCGACAATTTCTAAAATAGGATTTCCAAGAATAATTAAAATATTTGCTCTGTGTAAATTAAATACTTGTCGAACAACATCATCAACAAAAGATATATTCAGCAACTCTTCTTACAAACGTATGACTTTATAAGATATTCTGTATCGGATATATTAAGGAAATAGTCATGTCTGTGATTTTTTTTATATATAATCTTGCAATTTAGTCAAGAATTAATTTTAAAAACTTGAAATCTGGCATTTCGTTAATCCAAAGTGGCATTTGTACAGGGCGGGTAAGAAGTCCGTAAAAGCTTTAAAAATTTCTAAAACCCGAAAAAATAAACCGAAATAAAAAGAAACGGTTTGCAGGTTAGCATTGGTAGATCACGGCATTATTTTTAAGATAAGAAAAAAAAATTTTAAGCCTATAGATGGCGCTGGTACAATCGACTTAGTTGGAAATATGCAAATTAAACAGGCGATTAAAATGATTCGCTGTTTTAATCGCTGTATCGCGATAAAAGCGAAAGAGTAATTACGCTTTTGATCCAGAATTACAGTCTTGCCATGAACTTTTATCGTCAGATACAGTAGAGTGAGAAACATTTGCAAGGTGGGTGATCTCCAAAATTGAATAAGATCCCTCCTAGAATTCATAACATCTTGTGGACAGATGAGGCTCAGTTTTCGCTCCATGGCGATGTTAGTACACATAACTATCGTTTCTGGGTCAAAGATCTGGGATATCTGGGAAAGATCTGGGTCTGGTCTGGGATACGTCAAAGCTACGAGTGTACATTGAGAAACAACTGCATTCCCCTAAGACACACAGTGTTATGGCAACACAGGTTTCTTCATCATAGGGCCCCTCTTCTTTGAAACACAATGTCCAGTAAATGGGTGGAAAACGGTGACAGTAAATGCTCAGCGTTATTTAACGCTTCTGCTCGAACAGGTTGTTCCATGCTTGCTTGAAAAAGATTTGCATTTTGCTGTTACATTTATTCAAGATGTAGCAATAAGTCACTCTGCTATTCCAGTCAAAGAATTCCTGGTACAGACGTTCGGGGAAGAGAGAATCATTAGTAGATGTTGTAAGTTTCCATGGCCTCCTCGAGTTCCAGATCTGACACCAGCAAATTTTTCGCTGTGGAAATTTATAATCCCGGTTGTATCTATCTCGTCCATATAATCTGCAGTAAATTAAAGATGCAATCTGCCGAGAGCTGTCATGTATACATACTGCACTCTGCCGTTGTTAGATTTGTGACATGCCTGCAACTGCAATGTGTTATCACCAGTGGTAGTGGACATGTGAAACCCATATTGCTATAGTAAATGATTTGGTAACATTATTTTTGTCATTTGCGTGTCTTCTCTTTCACTTATTTACGAAACGCAACATATCGAATGTTTTTTGAATTATTTTTTTTTCTTATCTTAAAAAAAAAATCTCACAAATTATTCATGTTAAACCTGCAAATCGTTTTTTATATTGCTTAATTTTCTAGGTTTTATAAATTTTAAAGTTTTTACGGATTTTTTGTCCCTATGCATATAAAATAAAACTAATCAAAAAGATCCTTTACTTTAATATTTTGATGAAGTAAAATAATCTGTTTAATAATAGTGTTTGCAATGTGGATATGAAATTCGTTTACTATAACATCAAGAGGAATCATTCATCCATATTAAAAAGTGCGATTATTCTATTTCGCTCTTAATTGTATTATCGACTTAATGCAAGAAATACGTAACATATTTCCTTTGCAATTTTTTGATACAAATTTAAATTCGGAGTGCAGGCTTTACAAGAGTTAAAGATTTCAAGATATTTATCTGGAGAAAGATATAAACTCACCAACAGATTGAAAGGAAAATATGAAGGAATTAAATGTCCATTATTTAATTAATACCTTTGACAGAAAGCAATGTATTATATTCATGTCAGATAACATGTTTAGAATCGTCCAAATATTGAGTATACAACTTTTCTCATCCTTATTTAAGCTTAACAAAAAATATCCCAGTAGGATAGTAAATAGTATATAAAGTAATTCAAAAATTAAATAAATTTAAGGAAAAGTTTCAATAATTTTGGAAAGATTAACTTGATATTGTTCTTCTTTTAGTTCTTTCTTTCGTCGATGAAAAAACACCATCAACAGGCTTTAGTGACAAACGACGACCTTTATTAACAGGAAAATAGGAATACGCAAACAACAAATGCGCAGCAGAGACATACACAAAGGACACACGGCAGTACATTACAACAAAGAGTAGCCCACAAGTAGTAATCGGTAGTAATAAAAACCACAGCACACAAAGCGAATAGATAGAATTCAGCATGAGGAGAGAATCTTCGTAGCTACTCTCTACGGTATCGCCAAACACCTGCAGTTCTCCATTGTCTCCTCGCTTTAGCTGTATACTACTGCCGACTCATTACAGGAGGGAGGTACAGGGAGAGGAGTAGTCAGTCATTACAACACGACTGACTACTCCTCACAAGTCTCCATGCTGTTTCTACAATAAATTCTAGGACTCGGCACTCAGCTCAATTAAGCAATCCCTTGAGTTCAACACAATCCTTGCGCTTAGATGGACTGACTAATCTAACTGATTCCCCGTCGACTCGCTAAGCGACTCTAAATCTTTCGACGACTCTATTCGGTTTGGACAACTGGCTTTTTATAGTCTCCAGGGAGGGCAAAGAAGGTTCTGGAACAATCAAGCATATCTCGGCTCGTATTAGTTCTATCGCCAAAATTCTTGAAGATTCCAGTATTTATCTATTTTATCACCAAAGTCGAAAAAATTTGTGAACAATTCGCCAATTGTCGCCACGCCCTGAGATCACTCATTCAGCATCCAACACAGCTGATCGTAAAACGCTCTTTCCAGCGATTGAACTAACCTTGCAAGGAAAGAACATTACGTATTTGTAACAATATATAATTCCATATCATTAGAATTATAAAACAAATAGGATGCCGTCAGCGTATATAAAAATTAATAAAAAATTAAGACAAAACCATTTTTGCATTACATATTACAGAATTTTATAACATATTATAGCGCCATGTGTATTGTGTGAATAATATGTTATAGAACAGTATATAATTCGTAGTACATTACATATTACAAAACTATAATAGATATCCTATATTTGCAACGTGAAATATTTTAACGCGAAATCATCACTACAGAAGTCTTCAGTAGATAGATATTTTACGAGAATATTATACAACAAATGAAGCAATACAAAACAAGTATACTGCATACATATCGAAACAAATTCAGAGCATTTTCAGAATTTTTATCTAAAAAATCTAATTATTTATGAATAAAGTTTTACATAAACAGTAATGGTATTAATCAATTACAATGCCTTATTTAAGGCTAAGCGATGTCAGAAAAATATAAACTAGATTTTGCTTTGATACATATAAACACAATGGATATATCAATATTAGATCATCATCGAACAGTGGACAATTTATTCAATTAAAGATCGATTATAGACAGTATGCATTTTATTTATTGCAAAACGAATTATATCAAATCCTTTGTTTCAAATATTCGATTATTAGATTAGAGGGTATTTAAAAGAGTAATCTCAAATATTCGATTATTAGAGGATATTTAGAAGAGTAATCATCACATATATCCGATAAATGTTCCTAAGTATAAATAGAAAAAAATGAATTATATTATATTTATGACTAATGGGAAATTTATTTTCTAGACTGACATGTTATTGTGAAGTCATTAAATGTTATGAAACCAAAAGCCATTATGGGTAGAGTTTCATAATTTTGGTTAATGTTGATTACGAATCTTTTTAAGTGTTTCAAGGTCACAAAGTTGCAAATGTCTGCAAATATTCAACAAACTAATTATGTAATTCTGAGAATGAGAATATAACCAGATAAATCTAGCTCTAAATAACGTGTGAAAAAGTGCCTTGATTATTTCTATAACACGACAAAGTCACTATTACCAATATTCAAAGCTTCATGACTCGGTCAAATTTCTTCAATTTAACCATTTTTTCTAATTTAAAAATTATAATGTCGAGAATATTTTATTGAATACTAGCCGCCTTTGGCGACCAGCCGGTTCGCCAATCTTAATGCTCGTTAAAATTTTAATAATTAAATATTTTATGTAATTCCTACTTTAATAGCTTCTTCATCAAATATTTTAAAACTTCAAATTTTGATAGTCATGTAATTCACTCATAATAATATAAAGTCCTTCAGCCATAACATAATATGTATCTCTCTAATTTTCTGTTAGTTCCGGTAGAATTTATGCTTAAAATTAAAATGGAAATGACTAAACTGCAATTAATATCATAATATTTTTTACTGAAACAAAGCATTTTTTTAATAATATGATTACTGATAATAGAGTCACTGAGCGTTTAAACTTTATGGGCACTAAAGAATATCTATCTTAAGTTATGTAATATCTCAAGAATTTGTCAACAAAATTTTCTCAGATTCATCATGAATAGATCGATTCATTAACAATGTTTAATTTTAAATGCATCAAACTTTAAGAAAATAAAATGAATCGTTTAAAATAATCGGTCGAAAACAGGTTTAAAAAACTACTTAAGAAACGATGTACTTAAAACTATAAGCATATACAAAAAAATATATAACTGACATAAATACAATTTAATTACAAAAGCATGCAACTAACCTAAAAATAATTTAAATAATTGAAAACAGGTTAAAAAAATCTACTTAAAAAACGATGTACTTTAAACTATAAGCATATACAAAAAATATATAACTAACATAAATACAATTTACTTAAAAAAGCATGCAACTAACCTAAAAATAATTTAAATCATCCGTTGGTTGCCATGTCAACAGTCAGAAAACAATGCGCATGCGTGAATTTTCTTCGCCGGTTACGTAACGCAAATACGTGATTTTTTCTACGCCAGTTGGGGTAACGCTATGCGGATTAGACATTTTTAATTTCCTTTATTCTGTTTTATTTTAATTCAAAAGTACTTCAGAATGAATCTGAAAGATCGATTCATTAACAATGTTTAATTGTAAATGCATCAAACATTAAGAAAATAAACAGAATCGAATGAAATAATCCGCCGAAAAATTTTAACCCTAGCCTCATTACTGAAGCCCTTCTCGTTTGGCGGTGGGGAAAATGGAAGATTTTTTTGGCGGAAAAGTTGGCGGTGGGGAAAATGGAAGATTTTTTTGGCGGGAAAGTTAGTTTTTAACTAATAATTAAAATTTCAAAAAATGGGACCCCAGGTGCACATTCCCGACCTCTAAGGTATACATGTACCAAATTTGATAGCTGTATGTCAAATGACCTGACCTGTAGAGCGCCAACACACACACACACACACACACACATTGAGCTTTATTATAAGTATAGATGATTCATTGGATCTAAGAACTGTAAAAAAAGTATACTTCATAAGTCTTTCAAAAGTACCTTTATTGAAAGAATCAAAATGAAATATTACTTCTTAAACTTAACTGACTTTGCTTTATTTATTCCTTTTGAAATTGAGTGTGCTTTATTGTACGACTAAGGAAATATATTTTATGATGAATCAGATAAATTTTTATAGAATAATATTTTGAGATATAGTATAAACTATAAAAGGTATTCTGTTGTACAATAAAATTTCAATCTTGTACAAGTTTCTTTTCTTTAGTCACATATTTTCTATGTTGAAATAAATAAAAAATATGTTCAATTTCAGCAAAGACGTTTTTGTATTAATTGAAGTTTAATTTTTTGTATGAATTGAAGTTTAATTTTTTGTATGAATTGAAGTTTAATTTTTTGTATGAATTGAAGTTTAATTTTTTGTATGAATTGAAGTTTAATCACATCCGTTTCGAATTAAAATTCAAATTTTAAGTATAACGTTATAAAGTTAGGTGAATGCATAATGCAATGAGTAGAAATGTGCAAGTTTTCTATAATAATATGAATAGTATAACTATCAAAATTTGAAGCTTTAATATATTTTACTGAAGAATCAGTTGAGACCAAATTATATAAAACATTTATTAGAAATTTTTTTTTGACAACGTATCCCAGCGAACAGGTTGGTCGCTATAGGTGAGAAGTAAATAATAAAGATATTTTAAGTAAAGATGAAGAAACTACATACCATCACAGCTGTAAGAGTTGATCGGCAGCTCTGTGAGCATCCGCAAGTTGATTTAGCGCTGGAATAAAGCACCTGCTGACAAAGACTTCATAAATTCAAATTCTGCGTCATAGAAGAATTCTATGATTTTTTTTATAATTTCTATCATTTTTATATTAATTCTTTTGACTTTCAGAATAATTTTTTGAAGTTTCAGAAGATTGCTCTAGAATATTTGCTCTATATGAAGTCATATAAATACGACTTGTATGTGTTCTCAAACATTGTATTGCTAATAGTTTGTTAATAAATGCGTTAGTTTTATTTAGATTGATTTTTTAATTCCATCTATTATTTTCGCTACATAGTAAAATACATAACAAATGATTAGTTTCATATTTTAAAAAAGTTCGAATTCTGTAAGTTAATGAGGTAAAACTTAATGAAAAGAAACAAAATTATTATTCCTATAATATTAGTTCACAAGTAATTTAACACTTAACACTACGCCATACCTCCGTTTCTAGAGCTCATGTTACCCCTTTCAGGTTTGGAATAGATGTAGGTGGATTTTATTTAAAAAAAATATACAATAATTAATTTAAAAGAAACTGACAAATGACAAAATACGAATACATATAACATAACAAGAAATAATAAATACTAGAATGAAAAATATCTGGAAGATAAATGAACATGATAATGTAGATCATGAGTGAAAATATAAAGGAATTATAAAAATCAGTTACTTGTTGGGACTTAAGGATAAATTAGGAATAAAATGCGAGGTGTATTAGATGACGCCGTAAAAAATTGATAGGGAAAATCTAATTGAAACAGTCCTCCATGATTAATTAGAAATTTAATCCAGTTTATGATTAATTTTTTTGGAAGATGGAGGAATTAGGACTCTTTTGCACCACTTAAAGACTCTTATTAAGGACTCTTTTGTACCACTTTCTAGCTGAGATGAAGGTTTTTGTAGGTGCTATAAATGAGTAAAAGGGCAGGATGTCTCAATTTGGATGGGATCGTCGACATCTAGTTCACAAGTAATGAAACCAAATGAATTATTTTAATAAAAGTATTGAAATTTGTTTTCCTATCTTAAGGATTTCTACAATATAATACTAAGAAGTGGACCAATCAAATTTCTTCGTATTTGATTCAAAATGCATACTCACAAGCATACCAACATACATATATATTTTAGAACATCAGAAAAAGGTTTAAAATAAAAGAGAGGAGGTATTTAGAGGGAAAATTTTTATTTCGTTCTTAATAGCGAAATGTAAAAGAATGTACTTCAATACAAAATAGTTCTATAATGCAAGAAAAGATTCGGGAGGAATGTTTCGGTGGAATTCACAGCCTACAAACAACTATTTCTTCTCCATGCTCTTTTGTGCTCGCAATTGTTCGTTAAAGTTGCCTTCAAAAGTAATGCTCTAATCTCTCTTCTGCTGAAATTGGTTTTTTCTCGTCACAATAGCAGATGTGAAAGAGATTATTTACAAAACCCTTTACATTCAGACGTCTGCACTCCATTTTCAGACATTCAAAGAAATCACAAAGTTCGGAATAGAATTAGTGATTTAAAGAAATACATTTTTTTTCTTTTTAATTCCCTTTAAAAGATGCTATTAAAGAAGGCGTTAATGAGTTCAGTGGCTGTTAGACGTGTTGGCAGTTCTAATTTCACCAATGCTAATAAAAACTTTTTCAAGGAAAAATAGAAAAACATAAAAGAAGTAATAGAAACGCCTTTGAATTTTTGAAAATACAAATTGAAAGAGGAATAATCTATAATTCAAATATATTTGGTTTTTGCGTTTATTCTCAAATAAACCCTTTTTCACTTATTCTGCTTAAGACACACTTATTTCACCCACAAGCAACTTATTTTTGAAGGAAATACTCCTATATGTGACAGATACAATGCTGTTTTTACTGTGCATAGTATTTTAATAGGATGTCTTTTTTTTACCAATATCGTATTTGCTTTTTTGGCTCGTTCTCCTTAATTTTAAAAGACTTAAAAGGTAAAAAATATCATACAATTTTTTTAATATTTTAAAAAGCATTCGTTTTTATACTTTCATTTAGTATTTTATACATTGCGATGTTGAATTTACATTTTTTTTACTTTGCTCCATTGTCTTGCCTTTTTGCTTCACTTTTTCATTTTCAGAAGTCTTAATTTTTTGCAATTTCTCATTAATGTGTGTGTGTGTGTGTGTAGTGATATTTTAAACTTTAATTTTATATTATTTTCACTTAATTAATGGAAGATAAGCTTTATAAAACTGCTGAATTGGCCAAACGCCGATTCTTTCACACGCTCGGCGTGAAGGGGTAAAAATGTCTAGTAAGCACATTCTTTCTTAAAAGATCCCTGTGTTTCCCTTACATGTGATTGACATGCGTCAGAAATCTCTATCTGAATCGTATTAATATATTTGCATATTTGGACTCTAAAGAAATATTTTCCCTATCAAAATCTCAGGTTATATAAGACGAGGGATAATTTATTTCGGCCCTTTTCCCTACTTCGGCTTTTGTACTGCACTGTGGCGGACGTCTTGTCCGCGTCTCTGCTTGTAAATAATTATGCTTTCCCTATGGATTAAAAAGAATTTAAAAATGTAAAAAGTCTCTTCACTGTCTTCAAACTGCAATCTGCTTCACAACAAATAATGCTACATATTAAAGAGCCGACAGGATTCCAAAAATTGTTACATATATATATATATTGTTACGGATTTTCTCCTTATCCCTCAGGTTCGTTTAAATAGTGGTAGTGATATGGTGTGGAGAAAACACACAATCAGCAGGTCTCAGTATAAAACAACGACGTTTATTTACACGAAGACAGGACAGCACACAGATAACAAATATTTACAACAGAGAAGAACACAGGACAGCACACAGTAGCACACTTCAGTAGACAGCAGCCCACAAGTAATAATCGTCCACAGCACACGAAGCGGCTAGACAGAATCCAGCAGGAGAGGTGATCCTGGGAGCTTTGCTCTACCGTCTCTCCAACGGCTGAACTTCTCTTGCTTCTCTCTCCTCTGGAAGACTTGTTACTTGTCGGCGACTCCGACTACTCAGACATGACCACTCTCGACGACGATACAGCACACACAAGGACACAAGGAAAAATCTCTGGGCGCCATCTCCTATCGACTAAAACTTGATAAGCATTTCGACGTAGTCTAGCCAGGAGTAGGGTAGGTCTTGAAATGAGGTTGGTGGAGGGGAACATAGGTTTAAGTACCCTTGTCAACTGTCGTCTCTTGACCAATGGGAGGCTTGCTTCTGGTAGCGGGGTCGTCTTAAGTCGGCTGGAAGGTTGGGCTATGGCATAGGTGCATTCTGGGATGTCTGGTGAGAGAAAATCTTAATGCCTGCTAGAGTGGTTGAGTGGGGGATGGGGTAATATTTTACTTGTTTTAGCCAATGGTAGTGGCGAGATGGATCATGGAAAACTTAGATTAATCGGATTTAATGGGAATGAATTTATGGAATAAAATGGGGGAGAGAGGGTTATGATTATTAATAATGATGATTTTTTGATTTGATCTGTTTAGAGTAGGATGAATCTGGGTCTTCTGGAATTTGGGTTTGGGGTGTAAGTTTCTATTTCTTTAATTGCTGGGTTATCGATATTTTCTAAATCTGAGAAGAATTTATTGGCAATCTTTTTAATGAAATCTTTGATTGATGGAAGGTTCAGGGCATGTCTGATATCTTCGTTTTTCATGAACCATCTCGCTTTTGTGATTTGTCTGAAAATAATGTTTTGGCACCTGTCTATTATATTAAAATTCCTCTGTGCTGCGTAAACCCAGACAGGGCATGCATATGTTAAGACAGGTCTAAACATCGCAGTATAAATGAGCACTTTACTTTCCCTGTTCATTTCAGAATTCCGAGCAATTAGGGGATAGAGTTTACGCAAATTATCTCGGAATTTAATTTTAGTGTAATTTATGTGGGATTTCCATGTTAAATTTCTGTCCATGATTACTCCTAAATATTTTGCTTCCGACGATACAGTTTGAGAGTGCCTGTATTTTATAGTTCCGCTAGGCGGGGCTAGAATCTTCCAGACCAATCAGGGCGTATCTATGTGTATCTCGGTTCCAAGTGGATGGATCCTGAAAAATATCGAACTTTTTAGTATCATCCATTTTGTCACCAAATCCATCGTCAAATGGTCGCCAAGCTCTGAAGTCATTGACGCGGCACCCGCTCAGCATGCACAGGACAGATCTTACAACGGTTTTTCCCACGATGGCACTATTCGTGCTGGGAAGAAAAATTACAGATTTATAACAAAATATGTCTTTGAACTCCAAATTATATTATGTCATCTCATGGACGTTGTAGCAATCTAACGGAAGAATAAAACTATTTTCAAGGTAATGAAAGACTCCACAGATTATCTCAACGACGAATTCAAGAATTGGTACCACATCATACAATAGTATCGCACCCTGTATGCACAAGGAAAAGAATCATTAGATACTAATTATTTTCCCTAACAACAGCAAAAATAGAAAAATTGTAAAACTGCAAAATAGAAATTAGGAAAATTTAATATTTATTTCAATGGATGCCCCTTTATTGAAATGAAATAAAAAGAACTATTCAATACTTGGCTTGGATAAATTTCCTGCAAAACTTTCAGTTCAAAGATAGTAAATTATTTGAAAAAAATCTAGGCCCAGAAAGCCTTTTCTAGATCTAGGCCCACAAAAGTTTTAGACACAAAATCCAATTCCCCTAGGTTTCTTTCCTTCTTTGTTGCTGTAAACTCTTTCAACTACAACGTTATTCTACAATTGCATTAGTGATTCTGGTTTCATTCTGGTAATGCATTAGGGATTTGTCCGACGATGGATGCAATAGATGTTTTCAGATTGTTCTTTTCTGGATAAATGAATAAAACTGCCGAAAATAAAGGTTTATATACTCAAATGAATTTTTCAGATTCGTTGATTATGTATTTCATTTGTTATTAATCGCTGTTTTGAAGACACCGAAGAAGAAATTCTCTGATAAATAATGCTATTATTGATTGTAATGCATTAATGGCGAGTAAAACGGTATAATATACTGAACAGACAGTAAATTGGAAGTATTTGAATTTTTAGTTATGGAAATGTTATTTCTGGGAAAATAATTATGAATTTGAATTCTTCTGCACGTTAGTACTGCTATGGTGTTATTTCCTTCGACTTGAGTTTAATATTAGTTGGATTATCTGAATGACGAGTAAAACGGTATGATATGTTAAACAGTCAGTAAATTGGAAATATTTGAATTTTTAGTTATGGAAATGTTATATCTGGGAAAATAATTATGAATTTGAATTCTTCTGTACGTTAGTACTTCTGTGGTGTTATTTCCTTCAAATCGGGTTTAGTATTAGTCGAATTATCTTAAGGACGAGTAGAGGGTATGATATATTAAACAGACAGCAAATTAGAAGTATTTGAATTTTTAGTTATAGAGATGTTATTTCTGGGAAAATAATTACGAATGTGAATTCTGCACGTTAGTACTGCTATGATGTTATTTCCTTCGACTTGAGTTTAATTAGTTGGATTATCTTAATGACGAGTAAAACGGTATGATATGCTAAACAGACAGTAAATTGGAAATATTTGAATTTTTAGTTATAGAGAAATAATTCTGGGAAAATAATTATAAATGTGAATTATTCTGTAAGTAAATACTTCTGTGGTGTAATTTGTTTCAAAATTAGGTTTAATATTAGTCGGATCACCTTTCTTTTTATTGTTTAGTATAATAAATAATCCAATTACATTCAGTTTCAACAAAGATAAAAATATTTATCGTAATATTTGAACCGATCTTCATTTTACTAATGAAGATTCAGGCACTTTCAGAAATATTATATTTTATTAACATTTCATTTATCAAAATTATGATTTAGGAATTTTTGAAAACCTGAATATATTATGTTTATAAGATTTATAAGAACAAGAAAATTTTTTTTAGAAAACTTTAGTTTAGAATATATCGATGATTTCTTTGTATTTTCCGTTTCCTCTTACAACGAAATAATTTTTTAACACCTAAAAGTCTCAATGAAATGAAATCATCAATAAAAGAATTTGTATTTCTTCGTTTCCTCTTTCTGTGAAATAATTATTAATACCAAAAAGTTTCAATAAAAAGAAAGCATCAAAAAGAATTTACAGATAGCATAAATTATTGTGTGCAATTTAAAACAGCGAATCTTTACTAAATTATTGCCTATAATTTATGGTACAAAAGTCATCTGATAAGATTAAATTAGTGAAACATGTTATTCTTTGTTCAGCGGGATCAAATAAATACAAAAATATTAATTGATTACAATTGTATTGTGTACCAGAACGTAGATTATTAGTGACAAACTTTGCAATTTTTTCCTTTGAATGGACTTGAAATGTTTGTATCATTCTTTTAATGCTTTCAAATCCTTATCAGCGAATGTTTATTTCAATTCGCTAATAAATAAATCTAATATATCTCTTCTCCTAGTGGAAATTTGCTTCAATGGCGATTTTATAAAAAAAGAAATGATTTTTAAATTAGGTTACATATTTCTCTAATATTTATTTTCTTTACATATTATTATAAACTTATAGCCATTTTAAATTGCAAATGGAATTTAAGAACAATGTATATTCTATATAGCCAAAAGATCGTAACCACAAATAGATTGACTCCACGATTGAATTCCTTAATGTGGTCTTAATAATATTATAAAAAGTTTTATATATTTTTAATCTTGTAATAGTTCAAATTATCTACTGAGAATAGAATTATTTCATTGTTTCTGCTTTTCATTTTGTTATAATTTTAAAAAATAACATTTTAATTTTGTTATAATTTGTTTTTATTTTTAATAAAAGATAAGTAAAGCAGTTTTCAAATTACAGTTGCTTTATTATTTTTTATTATAATTTCTCGTTTATCAAATTAACCATATCATATTCAGTTAACTAATTGTCTCCCTATTGAATTGCTAAGTGAATATTTAATATTAGTCGTCTCAGGCGATTAAGCTGGTTCGCCAGGTATATTCCGTTATATTCATTTTCAGATTAATCATTTCACACATAATTTATGATTTTAATATATATATATATATATATATATATATATATATATATATATATATATATATATATATATATATATATATATATATATATATATAATATATATCTCTAATTTCTCTATTAGAGAAATAGATATTAGATATCTCTATTTCTCTAATATATATATATATATATATATATATATATATATATATATATATATATATATATATATATATATATATATATATATATATCCGAACACTAAAACAAGAACCCAAACGATGGTAAACTGTAGGTAATTTGTTATTTTTTAACCAATTTTATAAAAAGGTTTAAGATTACTAACATTAAAAGTTTTCTGTCAACAAGTCTTTACAAGGTCTTTTCCTAAATGATGGAGAATTTTAATAGTTTATGTATGTATAGTTGTTTACGAATTTCCCTTTATCATTTACAGAAAAAAGAAAGATTTTGAAGCACAAATCCCAAACTGTAATTATTTTCCAGCAAAATTTCTCAAATCCTGAGCTTTTCCTAAAGAATGTTCCATTTACAGCTTAAATGGATATTTAAAACGTACTTAAATACAAGCACCCATTATTACATATATTCATTCCACAAGTGGTAATAACAAATACAAAAATACTAGAATAAGAACTGGGATTCTCTAGCTGATATTTTATTTTTTTGCCTCCAAAGCAATTTCTCGAAGAATTCAATATAATGGAATTTGAAATGGGACGAGAGAGATTATTTGCTGATGCATAATTCACACGGATTCCTTTTCATTTCTTATTTGGTTTTTTTAATGCCTTTGGCTTCTTGCATCCAAAACTGTTGTCTATTCTGTTCTATCTATTCTGTTTCCATTCAAAGAGTTAATTCCGCTTTTCACAATTTTGAGGAACATTTGAGAAGTAAAGGGGATTTACTTCGTAGAGTTTATAAGCACTACTCACAGTTCAATAAGAAGCGACTTAAAACACTAAAAGTTTTATGTTTATTTGAGATTACGAACAGGCAATTTTGGGACGATAAGACTTATTCTAACATTTTTACTTTTTTGAGAAAGAGTTTATTTCACCATTATAAGTACAAATAGTTCCTTTGCAAGAAATTGAATTAAAATAAGAATTGGAAGGTTGATTTCGAATGCTAGGGATAATATTTTCAGGAAGATAATAGATTTCCTTTGAACACAAAAATATGATTACTGAATGTAGAGTGAGTTCTTAAGATGATAAAAATTGATGAAACGAGTTAGATGGTGTCTAAAAGAATAATTTAGGTACTGCAAAGTGTCAATTTTGTACAGGATAAATAATTTTTTAGAGCTCCTAACTTTACATTCTTGTGCTATTATTTAAAAATCGAAAACCACTTAGAGTTACATGAAAGATTTTTTAATGAAAAATTATCACTCCAATATTTAAGATGAAAAGGAATCTAAACTTTAGGAACTGAATGATTACTGCATTTGTTTTTGATTTTGTGATTTATTATTAATATGTCACTATACACATGATCAAAATATTTGCCTCAGAATTCATTTAAATTAAGGAGGAATTAGAGTAATTGAAGCAGGAATTATAGTAATTTTTAATTGATTTTTCCCAGTATCAGGGAGTATCCTTATCCTCATTTTAAAGTATCAATGCATATATTGTTGCACATAAGTATTCACGGTGTTTCAAGCACCAATAATACAGCATCATGGATGTTGAAATTCTGTCGGAAGAATGTCCTTTTATGACAAAAATATCCTTTAATGACAATTCCTCAAGAAGTCTAATTGTAAAAGTCTTATTAAACGCAATTGGCACTGTTATCCTACCGAACTAATCATTCGTTACTCGTAATGTGTTGGTACCTGATTTTAAACTGCAACAGAAAAAGTAATTTTCTAATAACTGCTCATTTGACTCATAAAAGTATAAGATATTATTAGTTCCTTTCTGAAAGTATTTTGACTTTAAAATGTTGTGAATTTTGTAAAAATGTCGGAAGAATGTCCTTTTATGACAATTGCTCAAGAAATCCAATTGTAAAAGTTTTATTAAATGCAATTGACACTCTACACTGTTATCCTACCGAACTAATCATTTGTTACTCGTAATGTGTTGGTACCTGATTTTAAACTGCAACAGAAAAAGTAATTTTCTAATAACTGCACATTCGACTCATGAAAGTATAAGACGTTATTAGTTCTTTTCTAAAAGTATTTTGACTTTAAAATGGGGGAATCTTGTAAAAATGAATGTTTGATTATTTATTATACGTGTGTCTAAGGTGAATTAGCAACTAAACCGTAGGTTATTTCCATGACTAGTATTTAATTTATCAACTAGATATATGATCTTTACCTTCGAAATTTACTTATAACCGTCATTTTTAGGCAGATTTCGTAAAACATTTGGCACATTTTGTTAGGCACATTCGTTCGTTTGTCATCCCATGGTCTTCATTTGCTCAAGGTTGATTATTTGATTCTCTTCATGACTTTAGTTCCTATAAGTCATCATTTATTTTTGCAGAAATGATTGAATTTAAATATGTAGTTCCTTAAAAGTAAGAATGCTTTAAGTTATATTCTATTCGAATGTTGTCATTTTGGTATCATTGTACAGATAGAGAAAAAAAACATAAAATTACAAGATTCTAGTTATATTTGACGGAATATTAATGTTAGGTGAGTATAACAACAACAACAACAAATATTTTGTACCTTTTGTAAATATGATACAAAATGAAAGGTATAATACTAAATCAAACTTTGTTATGTCAAAATAAATATATTCCTTAAGAAATATTTCAATGTAGAAGGAGCATAAATGTGTAAAAATTTCCGAATGTCCATCCTTCAGCTCAGTATTCAAAATCGGATTCACATATAAAAAGATATAAATTTTTTATTCACATATTAATTTTTAACGGAATATGGACTAAGCAATATTTCATCAGTGTTCAAATGATTAAAAATGGGGATATAGAAATAAATGATACGCAAAAATAATTCAAGAAATTATTCTATAATTCATCGACAACAGATTTTTAGTTTAGTTAAGTTATATTAACGTCCCATTGTAAAGCAACACTATGGCTATTTTGGGACTAACCTCGTAATCTTGAACCGCGGTCAGATGACGTGGACGATACCTGAGCTGGCACTCCCCTCTCTACACTACACCACACCAGTGGGAGGACGTTTGGCCTGACGGATTTAACGTGCAACAGACCCTCTTACACAAAGGTTCTTCGGTTGAATCGGATCTCGAACCTGAAACCCTACCGCTCACAAGACGAAACCTTACCACCAGGCCACCGTGGCCTTTATTGACGGCAGAATTAAATGTTCAATTAACTGATCTAACCTTTGCGCCTGAACTATTGCAGTGAAATATTTCTTTTTTCAGAATTCGCCTCCCATATCTTCTATTGTATTAATTTAAAATTTGGTTTCATTCGTTCATCAGTTTTAGCTGCTAAGAGAAAAAATTGTTTAACTGCCTACCTGTACTTTCGTTTATTTCGTAGACTACAACGTAAAAATCCTGATAGCAAATTACCACCCGAACGAAAAAAAGTTAAAGTAATTATAAGGCACCTCACGTATTCCATTCCATTTAGAAGAATTCATTAACCAAATTCCTCTCTCAACTCATTCTAGTGCATTTGACTGAATAAATTTATTAAAAACAATAAAATACTTCTTTTTATTAAAGAAATTATTTTTGTGTACATTTTTCAATTCTTTGAGCAACTATAACTTTAATGATCGAATTAGGTTATCAAATATTTAACTGACGGAAACGAACCATGCTTCTGATTTTTCATTCTTGAAACTATACATCGCATTATACCTGTAGAAAAATAAAATATTCAACAATGCTTCTCTCTTACCAGTCTAAACTATTTTATTATTCAGTTAGTTTCCGGAACATTTTTTTCATTCAATATAACCCATAATTCTATTGAATAGCAATATTCTACACTGGCTTAAAATTAATAGAAATATTTTGCAGTTGCTTCAATCTGACGACTATCCACAATTCTTGAAAGATTTGAGAAAATTGGCATATGTTGTTTTTAGTATTTGAAGGAAACTTTACAGGAAAGAAAACAATTTCAATATATCAAATATATTTTATATCATGGCGTATTTTTTAAATCTTTTTATACTACCAGTCATTCGATTAAAAATGATATATAATACCGCAAATTGCAAGATATCCCATTAGACCATTTTTGCCAATGAGATTCTTATACATTTTCTGTTTTTCGGTTGCCTTTCCTGCAATGATTCAAGAGCACAGGTAATTACACCAAAGATAAAGTCATCTTCTCTTATAGAACTGAAAATATGAATTATTGAACATACTATCTTTAGCTGGTAATCTGGTGACAGTAGGTAATATTTCTTTCTCTTTATAGATGTTGTCTTTTTCATTTTTCAATGATGATATATTCGAAAAGTCACATTAAAGATTACCATAGAAATTCTTATTGTTGATCGTTCCTCCAACCGTTAATGAACCGTCACTGCTTCCACAGTGGTCTCTATCTTTCTGTATCAAATATATCAGTAGAATCAAGTTTTATTCTTCAAATGTTGTCTATCCTCCTGTTTGAAAAAGTGTCCTTCGACATAAATTGAGAAACATAATTTTCATTTTGATCTGAGTTGTTTTGGTTTTTGTAACGATGTTTTATTCAATCGAAATATAAATATTTATATTCGAACATGCATTAAAATCGCATTACCTATTTTTCAAAGCATAATGTAATGGAGAGTTGAAGAGTCATTTCTTTGTTAGAAAGTAGATATATAATGAAGTAAAGTAGGGTATCTCCAAAGATAAATAAGAAAATGACGTACTTCTCAGGAATGATTTTGAGTTGAAGAATTAAACGAAATTTGCAGCTAGAGCTATTAAGTTGACCACGAATTAATACCCCTTATGAGCACCGCTGACAAAACCAACTATTTTAAGCCATGTTTTAGCGTCTCGGGTTTAAATGGCGCCATCTAGGGCCAAGAGCTTAGTACTTCTTAGAGTACGTCTTAGCTATTCATGCGTCACACGTACCAAAATTTATACATTAAAAGGAAGTTTCTGGAATGTTCTAGTTCAATAATTTTAAGCAATATTGCCAGAAAATCTTTAAAAGCTTAAAGATATCTAACTAAATAAAGGAGGAAAAACATTTATATCATGTAAATGTAAATGTGCCGGCGTTCTGGCGTCTTCCCAATGAGCTGGGCGTACCAGGTTCAAGTCCCGGCTCGAGCATGGCTGTTCTTACTCTGTGTTCCATCTGTGTGAATGTGCCCCGCCCCCTGTGAAAAGGGGGCTGCGCAAGCGAATGTGGTGCGCAAGCGAATAGATAAGTCGTATTCTTGTCCATAGTTGGCACTACTGAAAAAACAAGAGACGCTCACTTGGCTTAAATCGCTGGTAGATAACAGTCCGCGGGCTTGTAAAGTGCTAAAAGTCACAACAACAACACAACAAATCTAAATGTGACGTTTTAAAGTAGGAGAATGAAATATGTGGAGAAGTTTTATATCTTTCTAAAGAAAAAACTTTTTGCATCTTTTAAAGAATGGAAACGAAATAACAAGCCATATAGGTTTGAACAGTACTTTATTCTCTCTCATGGCATTTAAGTCATATATATTTGTTATTGGAGATTTTCCACTATTTCCTTATAACTCCAATTTCTAAATATTGAATCAATTACCACCACTTTAGCAACTTCATGATCAGCTATTTTTTTTTCCAAATTGCCATATTTTCGTTCGGCCTTTCTTCGCATTTTTTTCTTCATCTGATATCGCTGGATGCTCCATTAATATTTGAAAAAACAATGAAGTGTTAATATATTTATTGCTTAGATATTAAGACGATTGCTAGCGAGAGCCCAAAAAAATCCATCCGTTACTCTTAAAACGTAAACAAACCGGAAAACTATTCATGAGTTTCGCTAGAAACATTGTGTCTAAAAGTATAATTAATAAATAATATTGTTTTAAACTCATTTGGTGTTGCTTAAAGCTTTGCTTTTCAGTTTTTCAATTAAATTTTCACTATTTCAATGAATGACGCAAAAATTTATATTGCACTTGAGACTCATTTATATTGCACTGTCAAATGCAATATAAATGCCGCAATATTGTTTGATCGTTAAATATTTTCATGATCCTCGAATGTCATGGATGGCATCTGATCCTCTGATCCTGATGGCATCTGATCCTCGAATGTCATGGATCAG
Source organism: Argiope bruennichi (assembly GCF_947563725.1). Classification (NCBI taxonomy): domain Eukaryota; kingdom Metazoa; phylum Arthropoda; class Arachnida; order Araneae; family Araneidae; genus Argiope; species Argiope bruennichi. The sequence continues at coordinate 117,543,004 of NC_079156.1, forward strand.
ATGCCTTACTACCTACCAATCAAAATGCAATGTTTAGATTATTTTTTTTTTTTACATAATAGATAGATTTTTTGTGATATGCTTTGTCATCCTATAACCTGTTATAAATCTGCCCTTGCTTATAACTTCAGTAGAAAATTCTTCAATTAAGAATTTAAAAAACTATAATGTGCTATAAGGAAATGTCTCAGTCTCTACAATGATAAAAATTGAAAAGTTCCTGAATATATATATGCTATAAAGAATGTCTATATATATGTGCTATAAGGAATGTCTCAGTCTCTACAATGATAAAAATTGAAAAGTTCCTGAATATATATATGCTATAAGGAATGTCTATATATATGTGCTATAAGGAATGTCTCAGTCTCTACAACGATAAAAATTGAAAAGATCCTGAATATATATATGCTATAAGGAATGTCTATATATATGTGCTATAAGGAATGTCTCAGTCTCTACAACGATAAAAATTGAAAAGTTCCTGAATATATATCGCATTCATACTAATAAATATTTGTTTTTAAATATGTTTATTAAATTGACAACAAAATGAAGCATACATATCATGGGCTTGGAATTCATATACATATTTGTGAGAGTAAATGAACATTCTGTGTCAGATAGGAAACTGAGAAATGGGCTATTTTAAAATCTATATATATTATTGTCACAAAAGAAATCTTCCCAAGTGTCTTATAGCAGTAAAACTCTTCCCAAGTGTCTTATAGTAGTAAAACTCTTCCCAAGTGTCTTATAGTAGTAAAACTATTCCCAAGAGTCTTAATGAAAAACAATAAAAAAATGAAATATTTTTTGCTATTTAAATTTGTTTAAGATGAAATTTTTTAAATCGAAAGAAATATTCCCGTTCTGATGGTACATATACAGATCAATCCAGGAACATTTTTCTTAATCTAAATCTTTATTTAGGATAATGTCTTTTGATCGATTTATTTCTCAAAACAATTGATTGATCATTAAAATATTTGCTTTAGAGTACCTTTTTGAAAGAAAAGTATCATCTGTGAGTTTCGATTAAAAATACCAAAACAGTATATAATTTTTCTCATTAACGAAAGTTCATAGTGAGGTACATTTTTACCTTGCTTAATAAAGAAGATAAAGTTCATTCCTCTCGCCCATCGATCCCAAAGTAAACGTAATCAGGAAATTAAACTTCTTTTGTTTTCGTAAAGATTAAGAGAACTTTATTGACAGTGTGCGTAATAAAGAAAACGCAATTTGAAATCCAACTTGGGGGAGGGGGGGATAAAATAGTGCACCGTACAACGCATCGTTTCTGAAATCTAAAAAAGTAAATGCCAAAATTTTCTATACGGTTATACTGTGATTAATTCAGTTTTTATTTAAAAGGGAGCTTTCTTTGTGAATAGTGACAATTTTGTTTGAATTACTGTAATTTTTCTCCCTTATTAAAATACAGACATTAAAGTTCTAGGAAATGTATTTATGTTGTTCTCCATCAATCTGTGTTAAAATCGAAAATGGTTTAAGCTCAACGATCGTTTCTATTATTGTTCGTTGAATTTAGATTTAGTTTAGTTATATTAACGTCTCATTTTAAAGAAACACTAGGGCTATTTTGAGACGGACCTCGTAATTTTGAACTGCGATCAGATGACGGGGAAGACACTTGAGCTGCTTCCAAACTTCAAAACCACACCAGCGATAGGAAGATTGGCCCAGATGGATTTAACATACCCCAGATCCGTTTACACGCCTGTTCTTCGGTGGAAATGGGTCTCGAACACCTTAAGTTCTCCGGTTTTGAAGCCCAGACCTTGCCACCAGGCTACAAGGGTACTTCATTGAGTTGAGAAAAAGTCCAAATATATATGTCTCATTTCATGAACTCTCGTATTGCTTTTTATTTGGATATCAATGAATGAATAAATGCTTTTTCAACAGTAAAAGCAGAAATGGTGTAATCTAAAAGAATGGTAAACTGGACAAACAAAGAAGGATTAATTATAATTCAATAGAATAATTTGTTTATTTCAATAACGTCTTACTTATTTTTACTGTGAATCTTAAATACATTGATTAAAGATTAATGCATTTTTTAAAATCTGAATTCCGATTTAAATAGATCATGTGGTTCTGTTTAAAGTATATATCAGAGAAGTATTTAGATTCTAAAATGGTATACCTTTGGCATGCTTCTCCTATAAAGGTGCGTTTTAAATAATTTCTCTGCAATGTTCAGGATCTGACTTGTAGTCTGTAACATTTTAAAAGATTTAAAATTTGAAAAAAAAAATTATGACTGCGTAAATTTTGAGGCGCAATTGTGTTCTTTTGTTCCAAATTTTAATCAAAGTTAACGAAGTCGTTAGAGTGTTTATACCAAATTCCAACTGAAAATACCTTTTTTTCATTATCATTCGTACACAATTCGTTAAAATAAAGGATTATCGTCAGAAGTTAACATACGCTCAATGAAAGTAGCTTAGGCGTTTGTTTTCAGAATGAGATAGTAAACAAATATTTTATTTATATTTCTTTATTTTTGCTTTATTTTATTTATTTAGTTATTGTGAATTGTACGCATTACGGAAAAGATAGATCTCGAAGAAGCTACTAATTAACTGCTTATTAAATGCATTCGTTTATTAATTTGTCTCTGTACATAATATTGTCCAAATTACTAATGCTGCATTCATAAAAAATGGCAATAGCATAAAATATTGATAGATGCTTATTGCTCGCTTTTATAAAAATCTTAGCTAGAACAAATATTTTTCAACATCTCCATATAAAATATTTAAATTTAAAGTGTTGAGGGTTTTAGTGATAAAAATATAAAATTGGGTATAAATTTTGTATAAATATCGAATTAAATCAAATTTTTAAAAGTAAAGATTACAAATTGTTGCGCAATTTAAGGCCACATTTATATTATATTAAATCTTAGAAAAATATATATTAATTAACAAATTAAAATATTTATCTGAAAAGTATAATTTTTTTTATTTATATATATTATTTCATATTTATTTCAGATGCACAAATTCATTTTACTTATGGAATGCAAGCAAATTAGATAAGTAACCAAACCAACCTTCTCAATATTGAATTGAATACATGATTTTTTAGATCCATAGAAAGTTACCTCGAATTCACCATAACTTCAAAGTTTCTAATTCTATGATAAAAAATATAATTGAAAAAGCAATTTTTGCACAAAACATTTATTTCCAAAATCATTAGAAAATCAGTTGGATTGGTCTCTCTAAAACGTCCTCGCATACTCTTAAAAAAGTCTTATTCCATTTTATTCGCATAAAAAAGTTGACTAGGAATGAGGCCTTGAATATCTTGTATGATATTTGTGAACGATAGTTACAAAATATAGATCTTTGATGTGAATCTTTCATTTTTACTGAATCTATGGTAAGAATATTACCGTATCTGAATGAAGATAGACTGTAAAATTTTAAATGGAACCACAACTGTAGGCAGAAAATAACATGCCCAATTTCCTTGATTTAAATCATCAGCTTTACATACAGACAGACAGACAGTCATTCTTTGAGAGATTTGGTTCAAAAGTTGAAACGTATCAAAATTTAGTTGTTAAACATGTGCAAAAAATTTTATCTACCTAATTTCTTGAGTATTGTAATTATCGAGTTCCCCTGTCTGTGAATTTCGATCAAAATTTGATACATATTTACATATATTATAATCTAGCTCAAATTATTTTTTTATTTATCTTATTCACAGATAGACATACATAATGCCAAAAATATCCGTCAGCATCCGGGCTTCAGATTTTTTTGACAATTACGACCTTTCCTCCATACTTCGGATACGACAATGTAAATATGAATAAAAACTAAATTTATGAAACATTTCTTTCTCGGGAAATTTTTGGCGAAGACTTATGTGTTCGAACCGTAGTTTTTGTAAGTGTATTCGCTAATTTTCATATGTTATCAGTATTAAATAATAAATAAAAAAGTGTTAGATGTAAATAAGTAGAATTGGCTAAAATATACTACAATTACTACAAATTTGCTAATAATATTTGAGAAAATCTTTGCAATATATTTTTTTTTTAGATTCTATAAAATTAATTTTACAAAGTCTATAAAAAATTTCGAATAAAACATTTGATTTTTTTAAGGAATCAGCATGATGTTTCTGTTTTATTAACTTTTATTTATTGTTGTTGTAAAAGGAGATAATGACCGGTGGTAATTTCTCATCGAGGATCTTAATTTATTTTAAAATAAATAGAATGTATTTTAGAATATTCTCCTTAATATAAATTATTTTAAACGGAATTATTTTAGAATAATAATAGAAAACATATATTCTATTTCAAGCCATGGGATCTCCGAGATTATCAGAAAAAGATGAATTTTTGGATTTCACTTTTTGAATATTTATTATACTGAATGCGAAGAAATTCGTCACTCTAATTAATATTAGTATAAAAAAAATGTGGCATTTGACATTTTCAGACATTTTCATCCTTAAAAATATCACACTGGACAGGTTGGGAGATATTTTTAGCACAATCGATTTTTCTAAAAAAGGAAAAACGTGATTTAATTATAGTTACAGCTCAGAGAAGTAAAAGTGGATTATTTGTCGGGGTTTTTTTACACATATGTTTTGAATGTTATTTTTATACCAAGTAATTATTTTATCGCAGATCTTCAGAGTATTTTTTAACATTAAGGAAGATTTGCAGAATATTTTTAACACTAAAGTCCCAAGTGTTTCATTCATGTTTATTTTCAAAATTAAAAAAGTGCCTTATGCCACGGATTTGCATAATTTTCAAGATTGGAAATAAGTATGACTAGGGGCATTGATCTTCCCATAACTTTCTCACAAAGTGTTACCCATCTTCCTTTGCATAAAATTATGGATCTATGGCAAAGCTGCCAAGAATTCAAATTTTTATTTTAAGGATACAATACAGAGAGTGTTTGGTGTTTCATAAAATAGAATATCTATACTTTTATATTTACTGCATACCATTGATATACAATAGTTTTGAAAGACGGATATTTGGCAGGAATCCAGAGATTTTACTCAATTTAGACTAGGATCTTTGGATCTATGATCTGGGATCGCGATTAATACACAAATATTTAAATAAAAACAGATATGTACTTTGGATAATTTTTTCCAAATAATTGAGTTGAAACTACAGCTGTAATCCCAAGATTACATACAAAAATTCATTTATTTAAACCATTGGAGTTTTGTGTATTTTCGGCATAAAAATATAAATAATCAATTCTTCAACAGATTTAATACAAACTTTAATAAGAATTTAAATTTAGAAGCTAATTTTATGAACCGAATTTCATTTATCTAAGTTGTAAAGCTTTTGAATTATATTTATATAAATGGAAAAACTTTGGCGGATGTGTTTAAAAATTTAGAACGAATCTATATTATAGGTATTAAAGTTGGGAGCAAAATTTCATTAATATAATTTTTTAACGTCTTATAGTTATAACGTTTATTTGTTCTAAACAAAAAAATTTCTCTACATGGATTTTCTCTACATGGATCTGTTTAAAATGTGATAGAAGTCTGCAAATTTGGTGTAAAGTCTATATATGAAATTTCATCCGTCAAGCTGAAACCCTATTTTAGAAACGAATTTCTCATACATACAAACATAGTTAGATAAATGAATTTTTCAGATTCAAGAAAACCTTAAACATGGAGATTCGCCAAAATCTTGAGTTTCAATTATTTGACGATTACAATATTTTCTCTTTGTTACTTCGAAAATGGAAAAAAATAAATAATATTAAATGACAATTCCAGAACAAAAACTCCATAAAAATGGCTCATTTGAAATCAAAAATAATATTTAGTAATATCCTAGATTTTTATTAATGTCGAAATCCTATATTCAATGTATATAGTAACTGAAACATGTATCATGAACACAAAACCTGATTAAAAATTTTTGTTATAGTAAGAAGTATCAATTTTAATTATATTTATATATTAATATGATTTAAATGAAAATCGATACGACAATTAAGATAATATATAAATATTATCTTCTAATGAATTCTAATATGCCAAAATTTTGAATTATTTGTGTCATCTAAAAAATAAATATTTGAAAATGGCAGATTAATTAGTACATAAAATGAATTTGGAAGTATTTCTGTTTAGTAATGTAATAGCAATATAAGGTTCCAAAAAAATGTGGAAATATGCATGAAAAAAATTCTAAAAATGTAGTTTTTTTAAAATACAAATATGTATTAAGAAAAATCTTTCTTATAATTATTAACTAACTTTCTATCCAGAAGGTTATTTAAATGTTCAAAATGTTATTTTTCTATTCAAATGTATTTTAATTATAAAGTTATAGGAAGAGAACCAGAAACTATTAAATTTTGGAAAATTTGTATTTTAATTTTCTTGTGCCTCTTAAAACCAAAGTTATATTCAAAAAGAATGATTTCCTAGGTTAGTTTCAAAGGAGCGTTCGCATACGCATAAGATGAGAGATAAAGATATCAAATAATTAAATAATCGTGCTTCAGTAAATTAAATCCTTATATATTTTGTATTCGGAAAAAAATCATTATGAATTTAATTGAATTAAAATTCATTTAATTAAATATAATTATGTTTGATCTTATTTTTAACACAAAAAAGGGAATTTTAAAAAAAACATTATATAGAAAAGTTTACTTAGTAATAATATTAACAATCAGAATTAATCTTAACAATAATTTACTTTGAAATAATAGTAATTTACTAATATTATATCATCAAATGAATATTTCCTAAGTACGTGTATTACAAACCTTAATTAATTTCTGAAGAATAAAAAAAAAGGGAAATTTTTTTATGATCTTTTTTAAAGAAGAAGAATCTCAGAGTTTCATGTTTTGAAGCTAGTTTGTCGATATTCAAATCGATTTTTCATTTCCAATAAATGAGCTCTAAATTAAATAAAAATGTCCTTGACTTCCATTTCCATCTCAAATGAAATTATTTTTATATTACGTTATTTTTAATTGATAGAACCTCGCAGATGAAACTTTTGTATTCCAGCTTCTGCAGAATTCGTTTTCTTTTTTATTTCCATGTTTAGGGATTTTTCCCTTATTTCATTCCCCGAGTCATTCGAAAATATATTTTTAAAAAATTCTTAAAAAAACATTTTTATTTTGTATTTTTTTAACCACTAAAAGAGATTTCCTAATTTTATTATTAAGTTATGGTTTTTATTGACTTTTCCGGGAAGTTTACCTCCGTTAATTTATTTCAAAAGTAACACAATTTGCGAGGATTTAAACATATAAATTAAGAACTTAGATTCAAAAATTCGATGAAAGATGGGAAAAAATGTTTTACTATTGGAAAACTGGAATAATTCGTGTAAAAATTAAACATTTTATTTTCTTTAGTAAGGAATAATGTCTGTTTATAATTGTAAATGTTTATCCTTTTATTATCTTAATAATAATTTATATTTTATTCGAAAAACCTTCATTTATGAAACACTCTGTTTAACATTTCTAAACTTTTATTCATTAAAAAAGATAATTATCCGCAGCATCAACGAGTAACTAATATCTAAATCATTTACTGATTATCATATACTTGCAAATAAAAAAAAATATTTAAATAATGTAGCGAATAACATTTTTATTTGTTTCTCTTAAAACGTCTGCTGTTGAAATCGTTGCGATACCAACATTTCATTCAATACCTTATTACTATTGGTCATACCCCGGAAAATATTTTTAATAATCTAATATTTTAGAAGAAAGAAAATTGCATTTATACATAATCACAACTGGTAGTGTATGAAGCCATGAATTTCATTATTTTAGACAAATAAATGACTTGTTATAGGAAACACATTGCTTTGACTAGATGAGATTCCCAGACATAGTTTTTAAAATGTCTAAAGTCTTTAAAACGGGGATATCTGAGGACTCATTACTCGGTCAGAATTAGTTGAAGAAGACCGTGTTTTAACACTTTGAGGTCAAACCCCAGGTATCCTACGCTATGCTGTTTTCTATAAAGCGGAACTACGTCCCTTGAATCTCTTGATAACAAATTTCTACTTTTGAGCTATAAAACGTCCTATTATATGCGTTTGGAAGGAATGGAAACTTTAATCTCGAAAATATATATTTACTAGCCGTCTTTGGCGACAAGCCGGTTCGCCAATCTTAATGTTCGTTAAAATTTTAATAATTAAATATTTTATGCAATTTCTACTTTAATAGCTTCTTCATCAAAACATTTTAAAACTTCAAATTTTGATTATCATATAATTCATTCATAATATTATAAAGGCCTTCAGTCATAACGTAATATGTATCTCTCTCATTTTCTGTTAGCACCCGTAGAATTTATGCTTTAAATTAAAGTGGAAAGAATTTATCTTCAATTAATATAATAATATTTTTTACTGAAACAAAGCATTTTTTTATAATCTGATTACTGAAAATAGAGTCACTCAGCGTTTAAACTTTATGGGCACTAAAGAATCTCTTTTTTAATTTATGTAATATCTCAAGAGTTGGTCAACAAAATTTTCTTAGATTCATTATGAGCAGATCGATTAATTAACAATGTTTAAATTTAAATGCATCAAACACTAAGAAAGTATAACTAATCGTTTAAAATAAACGGTTGAAAACAGGTTTAAAAAAAACTACTTAAAACTATAAGCATATACAAAAAATATATAACTAACATAAATACAATTTACTTACAAAAGCATGCAACTAACCCAAAAATAATTTAAATCATCCATTGATAACGTTGTCATGGCAACAATCAGAACAGAATGCGCATGCGTGAATTTTCTTCGCCGGTTACGTAACGCAAATACGTGATTTTTTCTACGCCAGTTGGGGTAACGCTATTCGGATTAGAAATTTTTAATTTCCTTTATTCTGTTTTATTTTAATTCAAAAGTACTTCAGAATGAATATGAAAGATTGATTCATTAACAATGTTTAATTTTAAATGCATCAAACATTAAGAAAATAAACAGAACCGATTGAAATAATTAGCCGAAAAATTTAACCCTAGCCTCATTACTGTTGGGAGAAAAAAAAACTGAAACCTTTCTCGTTTGGCGCTGGGGATAATGGAAGATTTTTTTGGCGGAAAAGTTGGCGGTGGGGAAAATGGAAAATTTTTTTGGCGGGAAAGTTAGTTTTTAATTAATAATTAAAATTCGAATTGAAAATTCGAAAAAAGAAACCCCAGGTGCACATTCCCAACCTCCAAGGTATACATGTACCAAATTTGGTAGCTGTATGTCAAACGGTCTGGCCTGTAGAGCGCCAACACACACACACACACACACACACATTGAGCTTTATTATAAGTATAGATAAATAATAGCATTCAACCTTTAACATTTGTAAATGTTAAGGAAGCAAGCTAATTTCTTATATAAACTCCCATCCGAGAACTCCTCAGCTATGAGAATGAGAAGTTTCCTGCTTGGTGGTTGGTTCTCGTCACTCTGGTGGGCACAGAAATGGAGTGGGATCGAATGATAGGACGTACTTTCCAGGGAAAAGATTGTAGTGTGGCCGGTGATGACCTTAAGACTCAATCTCAGTCATTATGTATAAATGAAGTGTATTTCAATAATTATCACTAAAGTGGGATATAGTATAATCCACTTTAGTGATAATTATTGAAAAGAGTTAAGATATTACAATCTATGAAATTCCCTTTCATTAGCTGATTTCTTTCAATAATTTCAGTTTCTATTCCATGATTCAAAAAAATAAATGCGCGATACTAGATCACATGTTCCATTGATATATTTAATTCATAATCGGGATAAAGATTTAAAATTTGGTGGATAAAAGTTAAATGCTACAAGTTCGTTACAGGCTTGAGTTAAAATGTTCATTGATAGACAGTGCACATTTTGATGGTGTGTGTCCTAATTACATATAGTGAAATTTCATTTATGTTTCATTATGTATGTTTACTATCTCTCTTATTTCATGCCTTTAATTCCAATTTTTGAGTTAATGCACACGATTAAGCCCATACATTTTGCTTGAAATATAGACTATTTTGTCAATAAAGAATCTGGCTGAAAAATAGATGCAAATAAGGAAATTAAGGAGGAAATGCTTACCCCTTTTTCGTTTTTGAGTTATCAAGTTTCAAAGAATGACTCTTATTCGGACACGAATAAGGCATCTTAATTAAATTTAATCATAATTGCAGGAAATTGGGTTTTTTTTTTCATTTTATGTAAATTTTATCCCCTGAAATTCACATGAAATTCCATTGTAAGGACTTTTTTTAAAATAACGCCAAATGTATTGCTTTATCTCATATACTTCGGAAAAATTTTGCAATTGCTTACTCAACATTTATTTCCCCAATTCAAAAAAAAAAAAACACTGCTGAAAATTTTGTAGCGTTTTGTAATAAACCATTCTATGTTTGGCCTTTATTTCTTTAAAAACAACAGATATTTCACAATGCTATTGTAATATGTATACATAATATTTCATTTAATAATTATTATCATATTTTTTATTGCATTTCTTTATTGTAATTTTCGAAAGAAATAAAAGAAATTTTAAGTTTTTTTTTTTAAATCTTTAAATTAGTGGAGAAGGAATATTTACTTCTGAATGTGTCCCTAAGAGTATTAACGTTGCCTTTGTTTCTAAAAGATTGTTTCATTCTGTCTTCATTCAAGAAACCGTTAAGGAAGCATTATTTCCTTTTATCTCTAATGTCTACAAAAGAATACTAACGTTACATTTAAAATGTATTTAATAGGCCAAATATGAATATGAATTGATTTTCATGTATCATATAAATAAATAATGCATTTCGTAATTATTAGAAAATGGGGCTTCTAAAAGAACATGAAAGAAATGACAAATCCGATCACTTAAGTTAGTTCAACTCAACAAATCTTTATTATATTCAATTTGAAAATTCATTTATCATAGTCATTATCTATTTAACTCAATTATATTAATTTTTTTTCATTGTATAAAAGGTACTGGTATCAAACGCATTTCCTTTAATACGTCTCTTTCATAAATTTACTTCTATAAATTTCAGTTTTACCACATTTTTCTTAGTGAGCCAAATCATAGATTTATGTCAAAGAAATCGCAGGTACATTGTTATTACGTAATAAAAAACCCATAAATTTAATTATATTAAAAAAAAGCAACAGAATATCTATATTGAAGGGGAAGACATTACCTTAGGATGAAGGATAGAAAGTAAATGTTACTTAAATATTCAGTTTTTTATATATATATATATAAATCAAATAACTAATATACAAGAAATAATTCATATAAATTAGAATTAAAATCACAAATTATAATTATATTCATAGAAAAAAAGCAACAGAATCACCCTGTATTGAAGATAAAAACATTGCTTATAAATGAAGGATAAGAAGTAAAAGTTTCTTAAATATTCAGTTGCATATAAATCAGAAACTAATATACTAGAAATAAGAAATAAAGAACAATATTGATATCAGTTTTTTTCAAGAAATACTGGAACAAATAGTCTGATTATAAAATACGATCTTTTTTACCATGCATTATATAAATATTCTATATTTGTATATTTTGGTTTCTGGGGAAAACGATTCCTTTATTTTAGTGTTAATAGAATTATTTTATCTCATATGTAGTGTTAAAAATTATTTAACACTACATTTATGTTGTTATGAATGCTTTTTCTCACTTCGAATCCTTAAATTCTTAATAATTTTCCCATATATCTACCTATCTCTCTATATATATTTCCTGTATTGCCAAATGTTTGTTTAACTGTGAAATAAAAAGTGAATGCCTTATAGGATTGAATTTTGTTATTTAAGTGCGATGACTCCTTTGTTGATGTCTGTTATTAATTTTTAAACATTCATAGAACACTGAAAAAAAGAATGAGGTTGTTTTCTGATATTTCCACATCTATTCAGTTTTAAGAACTTATCCGAAATGCTAATATAATTATATGTCTTTTAGATTACATTTAGTTTCCTTAATATTGTACGCTTAATATTCATTAAGTGTACAATCTTACAAGCAAAAATTCTATCTTTCTAAAAAAAATATCTGAAGCTGGAAAACAAATTCGTCAAATACGATTTGTACTATTTCTATTTAAGAACCATTCGTATTCAGCACATAAATATTCTTTGCGTTTATCGGAGCTGAAATTTCAATATACTGCGTAAGTTAATTTTAGTTAGTGAAAAGAAATCCAAGAATAAGAGAAGATATAATAAATTTCTGTTAGCTAAATTCTTCTCCTTCAACTGATTTCTTTCAATAAAATGAACTGATATCTAAGATATACTGAGATAATTTCTTTGGGCTTTATGTTACTTAAGATAATTTTTTCTTTCTTACTTTTACGTGATTTGACTTTATTTACACCCAGATAGTTTCATCCGTTGGATCAATAGCAAGTTACAGTTTGACGACGGAAACCATTTATTTAGACTTTTCGCATCTTTTAGCATGCTTTCTGTCAATAATGGAAATAATTTATTCGGAACAATTTAGAAAGAAAAAAAACATATTATATATTTTTGTAAGAAATAATTTTATCGTCAACTACAGTTTAACGTTAATCAATTATTCTTACTTCTCAATATTAACTGAAGCATGTCCTACAATAAGACTAAATTGACCCAATAATATAGAATTTAAGTTACAAGTGAAGGGGTGGGGTTCAAAAATTCCAATTTATATTAATGTTAATATATTTTTATTTCGAAAAGAATTTGTATCATATGAGCAAGGACAACACGCTAAATTTTTTACTCCCAATTATAATATATTTCATTCTGACAACCATTTTATTCGATTTGATTCGTTAATTTGAATTTGATTTCGTTTACACCCTGATTGTTTCATCGGTCGAATCAATATCAAGTTACAATTACATTTTATTTAACATTTTAACTTTTTTTTCTTTGGCCCTACATACCTTCTGTCAATAATAGAAATAATTGATTCGGAGCATAAGATGGGAAAAAAACATATTCAGTATTTTTTATAAGAAAATTTTATCGTCAACTTAAGTTTAACGTTAATAAAGTATTTGGTAATTATAAATATTAAACGAAGCATGTCATGAAATATGACTAACAAGACCAAATAATGTAGAATTTAGGTTACAAGGGAAGGAATGGGGCTCAAAAATCCAAATTATATTAATGATAGCATTTTTTTTATTTCGAAGAGAATTTGTAAAATATGAACAAAACCAAGTTAAATGACTTTCTGCCAATTATATTGCATTTCATTTTGACAATCACTTCTTCGATTTGATTCATTGATTCAAATTTGATTTCTTTCACATCCAAATTGTCTCTTGATTGAATCAATAGCAAGTCACAATTTGAAAAGGAAACCTAAAAATTATTTAATGATTATTTTCCCATCTTAGACAAAACACATTTAATTTAGCATTTTAATTTATTTGGAGTAGTTTATAAAGAAAAAAAATATATTAAATAATTTTCGTAAAAAAAATGTTATCGTAAACTTTATTTTAACGTTAATCAATTATTGGTGATTCTAAATACTAAACGAATTATGTCGCCCGATAAGATTAACATGACCGAATAATGCAGAATTCAGATTCCAAATGCAAGGGTGGAACTCAAAAAATCCAATTCATATTAATGATAATATACTTTTATTTCTTAAAATGTTTGTAAAACATGGACAAGTTGAATGCATTTCTCCCAGTAATATTATATTCCATTTTGACAATAATTTTTTTACGGAACTAGTTATATTTTTATAAACTTATTATATTTAGAAGAAAATAATTATATAGTTATTAATCTAATTTATAATAATATTAATAATTACATAGTTTACATATAAATCACATGAGTAGATATATGAAGGTCTAACATCTAATAATATTTGTAATGAAAAGTGAAGGAATATTACTGGCAGGAATACCAGCAAAAAAATAGGCATATTCCTCATCGTATATTTCTAACTTTGACATAAAATGATCTTCTATGGCTTTCCCACTCAATTTGATAATGAATTGTGACAAGCAGAAACATATATTCTAATTTCTGTCCATATCCAAACTCATTTTTGGAAAGAAAAAACAAAATGAAAACATTTCACAATTATTTTTTCCTTGCCAGTAACTGGAAATCCCGTGATGCACTAAAAAAAAAGTTGCATATTTGCACAAATTATGGAATTTCTGTTTGAAAATGCACATTGAATATTACTGCAGGTACATTAATGACAAGCGAAAAAGAATTTTCTACTACTGGTGCAATTTGTTCGTGTATATTCAGTTACGCAAAACTTATGCCCTCTTTTAAGTGGGACAGTTTACTTTCAAATAAGTAAAAAGGGATGAAAACCTGAAATTTTATTTTTATCGTTTCATCACCAAAATATATGTTTATATGTATCTAAAATATTGTCGTAAAATGTGTTATTTAGTAAAACAACTATGTGCAGGGCTTAGAGAAATAAAAGTACATCTTATTGACTTTTTTCAAAATGATATTGTAATTAGATTCAAATATCCTTAAAATATTCCAGGTGTCTTAATATTTGTAGAAATTAAATAGAATTGATTGTAAAGATTGCAGTTAAACATTAAAGGAAAATAGGGTATGCCTTTTATATTTCGATTTATTTTAAATAGTTAAAAGTCAATTACAGTTCATAAAAACATAAAATTACTATAAAAATACATTTGGTATGCATAAATATTTTTTTAAAAATTCGCATTTACTTGGAATTACAGAATTATACACAGTTTTGAACCAAATAAACTAATATTGGGTAAGAAGGTAAAAAATAGAAAAAAAAATTAAAAATTTGGTTACCTGGAATATTTTTTTTAATTTTAAAAATTATCTGCCTTTAAATATTTTTTAAAAAATATTATTTTTCGTTTTAAAAAGATTTTTTTAGAAATTTGTCTTATTTATATTTTAATAATCCAAAGTGAATATTTGACAAAATTGCTAATAGAGTCCCCCGTCCCCTTAATCTGCAAAATAGAAAATAGGTTATTTTGTTATAAAAATGTTTATAAAAAGTTATTCCAATAATTTAAACACATAATTTTTAGTTTCCGGTGGCTTAAAATTAAAAATAGAAACAAATATGGGTCACACGAACGTTTATTAAAATAAGATATTTCAGTTTTCACAAAATATACGGAAATAAAAATATTGAAGCAATCTACAGAGAATTCATTTTCATTTAAAAAATATTTTTGAAATTATCAAAAATGTAGGAAGGCTCATCAGTTCCACGCAGAACAAAGGAAGAAAATCATAATCTTAAAGGAAAGAATGCATCCCAAATTTAAGTTCACGGAACCTTCGTTTTTACGAATAATCAATTCTATGAACCATATAGACAAATTGCATATCGGGCCAGAAGAAAACAGGTATTCTATTCCTGATCTTATATTCTATATCTGCTATGGATAACCTAATAATTATCTGTTGGAAAATAAAAACTGGATTAAATTGTTTCCTCTGGATTTGTTTATTACTATCCTATAAAAAAGGATTAAAATAATTGAATTCCACATTATTAAAACATGTACAAAACATTTTCTAGAACTTTCAGCATGATTTATGATATTGTCAATAGATTTGGAATCTATTGAAAGTGAAAAATCATTTTTCATTTTCGCTTTTTAGGAAATTCGTCTGAAAACTTCAGACTTATTGGTAAATGATGATGTGGGTATTATTCTGGATCCAGATCCTTCTATAGAATAAAAGCGCTGAAGCTTAAAATTCAGACCATATTTCTAATTTTGTTTAGGATATAACATTAAAAAAACAGCGTATCAAAAAAAATAAACCAGATATGCTTAGAAGCTAAAAATGTATAAAACTTAATGCTAAGAATTAGCCATCTGTTGGCACCGAATTCCCTATAAAAATTGATTAAATAGAAACTATAATGTATAATTTTAATGGAGATTCATATAAAATTATATAAACAAGTATGGCTTAGAGAATTTTATAACTTTCAAATTTCACAAAACATGTATTATAGTAATTGGAATCTCTCTGAAGAGCATTGTAATTTATATGCCAAAATGATTAATTTATCTCTTTTGATTTAGAATTATTTATTTGAATTAATATTTTTAGTGTAAATGTTCGTCTTATTTCATATTAACTACTTTTGATGACAACAGATTATCTGGGGATAGTAGTTTCATTTAATTCCAGTTAAATCCCTATGATATATTTCCATGCTTATGATTTGCTCATATTGTCAAGCATTAAAGTATGTTAATTGTCCCTGTTATGTTAATTGTCATATAATTGCCTTGTTCGTTCAGTACATGAACCTTTCTAATGGAGATCAGGCTTATGGCATCTTAATTCTATTAAACATGTAAATATCCGATTCATCTAACTAAAATTATAATTAAAAATGATATAATTATCGAAAAGTGATGTATCTAAATTTATAAAATAAATATTAAATTAATCTAGAGATCTCAGATGACCAATTGAGAATATTTGTCTTATTTTATGTCAGCTAATTTATTTTTCATAACTTTATGTTCATAATTTCGCCAAACTTTCTGACATTAAAGCAGGGTTGCATTTGATGCATATGGGAAATTATTTTGGAGTCAAATACAGGGAGTAGTATCATAGAAAATAGATTTTGCTTATTGTTATAAGAATGTTTTTCAAGTTTCTAGAAGAATGCTTTAGGATATTCTATTGCACTATAATAAAAATCGTGTAAATACAACACTAAAAAAATCCAAAAAAGGGGCATCCAATCCATAAAAGAGACATCCCAATCCATAAAAGATACATCCAATACAATACAGAAATTTCAAGATATGGACATTAATGATATTCGAATTTAATACTTTGAAACAGAGAAAACAATGTAACTATTCCTTTGATGTTGAATTAAAATTATTGAAGCTAATTCAAGTTATTTTATTTAGATAAATACAACTATTTTTTTTAGCTTGAAAATTTTTTATCACTAAGAAAATTAAATTAATTAAATTAAATTTTCTTTTATTTATTTAAAAGGGACTAAAACTTCAAGATATCAACAAATAGTTCAAAATGAATGTAAAAATGGTATTTACCCTGAAAAGCTCTTTTACATTCTTAATAACAAAGAACTTCAATACAAAATGGCTCTAGACTGTAAAATAGGCCTGGAACAATGCTCAAAGGATATTCGCCGCCTTCAAACAACTTTTCTATCCCATGCTCCTTTCAGGTCGCAATTGTTCGTTAAAGTTGCTCTGAAAAGTAAAGTTGTTCTCTTTTTAGGAGAATAGTTTCTTTCATTATAGAAGAGGCAAAGGAGATCGGTCACTAAATCCTTTATGATCAAAGTTCTGTATTCCATTTCGAGGCATTCAAAGAAATTGTAAAGTTTGGAATAGAATAAGTGATTCAAAGAAATTCGGAACTATTTTTTCACTTAAATTGCCTTTAAAGAATGAGATTAAAAAAAAAGGGTTTAACGAGATCAGTTGATCTTTGAACTTTGCCTTATGGTCATTTTAATTTCGAAGAAGTTGTCATGTTTTTATATTTTTTGTGTATGAAGTGTGAATGAAATATTATAAACGTCTGAAAACAAAATAAAAAAGAAGGAGAGAAAAATACATATTTGAAGCATCTTCACATTTTGTATTCATTACCGTTTGGGTTTTTTTTTCACTTATATTTTGTAGGCATAACCTTAATGGAAAAATATGAGTAATGAAAAGACCTGGTATCATTAGTCAATCCATTCAAATAAAAATAGAATTAATCGAGATTCTTTAACAATTAATAAGTATTAAATGCCCCTTACTCATTATAAAAGGATTAAATGACTTTATAAAAATTTAATACCTGATTCGCGCTTCACTGGCTTCCTGTAGGATCTCAATTTGGATATGAATCCTATTCTAAATTACAATAGAATTATGAGTCATATTTGTAATTTTGAAATTCTGTAAATGTTTTAAATATTTCATGATAATTTTTATATAATTTTATTTTTAAAAATGGCACTTTTTTTTCTTTTTTTTTTTTTGAAATCAACAGTTTTGGAAAAAGTTTTTTACAAAATTTTTAAGTTCCAATGATTTGCCTAATGTACTTTTTACATTATATTTTTCTCTTTAATTATTGAATAAAATTATTTTCAAATAGTATCTACCTTTAAATATTAAAACAAAAATAGTAAGCACTATTTGAAGATTTATCTATTAAATTATATTTTTAAAAATATAATAATCAAACATTTTAATCAAAGAATAATTTTAGATTATAATTAGGCATACTGATCATATAAAGTGCTAAATTATTATACTAGTAAAATATTGACCCTTACACTATTGACCCGGTGAATCATAATATTCAATCCTGGCGGGCCGGTTTCTATTTCAAACTAGAAAAGTATAAAGCAAAGTGAGGGCGTCTTTGGTGATAACTCATTATACATCCTGCACCTCTCGTTTGAAATGGAAACTAGCCTGACAGGATAGAATATGCACAATCGGTTGGGCCTGGTCAATAGTGAATGGGTTAAACGAATGCTCAAAAGATTTTATTAAAACTATACATACAGTTTCGTTTTTATTCTATTCATTCAAATAAGTGAAATTTCATGAAAATAGTGATACAAAAATTAGAAAAATATTCATTAATCATCCTTCAAGATGCGCACTTGAGAAGGAAGTACCTAATAAAATCCGTAAAATTGTGGCATAATTAGAGATGTATTGTTCCTCTTGTAAACTCATTTGCAAAATATTTAATGAACATGATCTGTCTGTTTGAAATGATGAAAGCTTATGCTTCAGAAAAATTGGAACAGTATGTATTTGAGCTATTTATGGTTATAGTGGAATTATATTTTCTTAATGAAATACTCTAGCAGCGCTTACCTTGTAAGAAAGTATTTTTTGTCTCGCTATATATATATATATATATATATATATATATATATATATATATATATATATATATATATATATATATATATATATATATATATATATATATATATATATATATATATATATATATATATATATATATATATATATATATATATATATATATATATATATATATATAACCAAATTAGAAATAAATATTAAGTTAATAGTCAAAGAATCAAAAAGAAAGATTTACTGAATCCGGCCCGAAGACTTTTTCAAGGGTCACCCTTCGGGCCGGATTCAGTGAATCTTTCTTTTTGATTCTTTGACTATTAACTTAATATTTATTTCTAATTTGGTTAAGTTCATTTGTGTTTTAGTTGTAGCAGCATTAGCGCTCTCTAAATACAATGTATATTTTATATTTTATTATTATATAGATTCAGAAAAATTATATAGGTGTTTTTGCACATTGTTTATTTATGGATTGATAGTTTCTTATATATATATATATATATATATATATATATATATATATATATATATATATATATATATATATATATATAGAGAGAGAGAGAGAGAGAGAGAGAGAGAGAGAGAGAGAGACAAGTAGTAATAAAAACTAAGTTAATAGGAAAAAAAGCATCAACATTATACCAAATAAAATAAGAATCCGGCATGAAGACTTTCTTAAAAGTCACCCTCAAGCAGGGATTCAAAATGAGGGATTTTTTTCTGTGAGGAATCCAAACTAATTTGTCCAACAGTATTGATTCCTCGTGACCCGAAAATCCCCTGAAATTAGGCCTAAGAGATACACCATTTTTACAGAAAAGAAAGAAAACAATACATTAAAAGAATATGACCAGTAATAAGCAAAAATGCAATAACAAAAAATAACCATATAATAACTCTCATAACCAATTATGGCTTGTAGCACTGGCAGTTATAATTACTATACAGGAAACATTTATTTAAGTACTTAAAAATTATCCTGGACAAAATCAAAGATCACAGTAAAGATAATAGTAACCAAGAAATTTTGGATTTTCTTAAAGATAACAACTTTAATAAACTTATACTTTTGATTTCGAAAATTTATACACCAATCTACCTCATGAAAAATTAATAAAGATCTGCACTTTTATATATGACGAATATTTAAATGAAGATGTTATTCCTAAAAATAAGTGGTTAAAATTATGTAATTTTAATATTACCGAAAATTACGTTTTCAATGGAATTAATTTTTATAAATAAGTAAAGGGCATTCCAATGGAAACAGCTTTCTCAAGTGCTTTAGCTAATATTTTCTACATTACTATGAAAAAAAATAATTAAATATAATTTAATAAACGGGTGGAGGTATATTGCTGACTTACTTTTAATAAACTTAGATAATACCAATATTGTGTCTAATTGCTATCCAAAATATTTAATTCTAACAGAAACAAATAAAAATCTTGAGGCTACCATTCTGGATTTAAAAATCGAAATAGCTAATGTTAAAACAGTAGTTGGTATCCACAATAAAAGGGATGAATTCAACTTTAAAATAACGAAACTTTGTAATTTTCATTCTAATCCAAACTCTAACATTTTCAAAAATTTAATTTTCTCACAATTTAACAGGATTAAAGAGTTTGTAATAAAAAAAAATTCTATATTGAAGCAACAAATAATCTTATTAAAAATTTAACTAATAATGAATTTCCCAGAAACTACTACAATATTATTTTTTAATAAAAAAAAGAGATGATTAATCCTTTGCCTAAAGTAAAAATAGACTTTCCGCTGCATATTAACTAACTCAATAGATGGCGCTGAGACGCTCCAATTATTTTTACTTTGAATGGCGTTAGCAAAAACAGTTTAAGGCACAGGAAAGAAAAATGGGACAGCTTATGTAAAAAAAAATTTGCCTGCAGCGGGTTTGATTTTAATTTTGTTTTCATAATTCGTTATGAGAGTTATTATATGGTTATTTTTTGTTATTCTATTTTTTCTTATTAGTGGTCATATTCTTTTAATTTATTGTTTTGTTTCTTTTCTGTAAAAACAATGTATCTCTTAGGCCTAATTTCAGAGGATTTTCGGTTCACGAGGAGTCAATACTGTTGGATAAATTAGTCTGGATTCTTTATAGAAAAAATCCCTTATTTTGAATCCCTGCCTGAGGGTGACCCTTGAGAAAGTCTTCAGGCCGGATTCTTATTTTATTTGGTTTAATTATGATACTTTTTTTCTATTAACTTTGTTTATATTACTAATCGTCTAGATTTATCTGTGTTTTAGAAGTAGCTGCATTTGCGCTGTCTAAATAGAATGGTGCTTTTTTTCTGTTTTTTTTCCGAATAATTTAGTTTTGTTTCCGAAATAATTTTAATTGCATGATGCTTTTATTTTTGGTTTGGAAAACAATTTTAAAGAAGACAAATTAATCGATTAAAAATAAAAATAATAAGTATATAATTAAATTATTATTGCTTATAAATTATTTAAATTATTCTTGCTTACAAATATAATGTGTAAAAATTGTGATAAATGAAAATATATTCTACCAAATTATTCTTCTACAAAACAACGGAAGATATGGCAACCTATATTTATAAAAATTATCATGTTCTAGAAATAAAAGCAGCAAATTTCTTTAAAAATATGGAGATTTTCATAGACGGGAAAATAATGTACTTTAAAGGTACTAAAAAACCGATCCCTATTTGATTATTTTTTAGTATTCTATGTATGGTGACATACAAATAATATTGAAACAAGTAATTTGTTAAAAGTCATCATTTTAGTTATTCCATATGCTTCAGTCGATAATAGAATATCTGAATTTGTTATAAACGTTTTTTGAAACACATTGTTGTCTTTATACAATGACCATGCACTCAAGTATATTCAAATTGATATGCCTGAAGCTAGGAATGGGCTGACAATCAAGCTCAGCAATGTTTACTGAATCAAACTTTCAAATGTAAGGAACAATCGTATACTCACGTCAAATGTTTATAAAGACAGATATTTTAAAATAAAAATGCTTGACAGAACACCGAAACATCGATTTGTTTGAATATAAAGAATAGTTCTGTACTAAGACGATGCCATCATATTTATAGTTATTTAAAACATTTGTTGACAATCTCTGCCTTTGTGAGGTTTCCCAAAGATTCGTCCTTTCAAAATGTCATATTTACATTTGTATTGCCTTATAAAAGATGCCCCATATTTTTTATCGTGATGCTAAACATGATTTTTGAATATTTGATAGGTTTCTTTGATCCTGATATTTTAAATTTGAATAGTATATTTTAATACATCAATACAAAAAGAAGAGTTTAGTCATTTTTGTTTTATTTCGAAAAAATTCCTCCATAACGTTTTTTTTTTCTTTTCTAAGGTTAACGTATACTTCAATTCTCTGCATTATTTGTATAATTTAGAAATTTTTTTCGTAGATGACCGTATTTGAATTAACAACATTATTTTTAATATGCTTCAAATAATCTATCTTATTAAATAACGTGAAATTAATGTAATATTCAATAAAATTATTTTTTGCAGGGAAGTAGATCGTTTTGTTAAACATTGAAGCGTTTAGATAAAAAATATTAAACTCATCTGACAATTAGCAAAATTTTAGATTTTTTTATTCAAATAATTATTGTTTTTGACATGTTCAAATGATTATTGCAAAGAAATAGTAAATTATAACTGTGACACGATTATATTTCACGTTTTAAAAAATTCGCTTTAAATAAAAAATAAACCAGTTAAAGCCAGATGTTTTATAAAACGGATTTTTTTTTAAATTTTAGGCCAAAAAGGAAGTATAAAGAAAAAAATATTCTTGTTTAAAATTTTTCAGATGATTTGTTTAAGCCCTTGGAGATATCTAAAGAAATATATTATCTAGTTCTTGAATTAATTTGTATTTCTATCTAAATATTACTGTTTTCATAAATCGGTGTAGTGCTGAAAGTTTATATTTTTTTCAGAATTGTGAGCATTTAAACAAATGCAAAATATTTCTAAATAATCAGATTGCTTATTTTGTACTTCAGGAACAATAAAACATATTGAGAAATTATTTTACCAAATTTTAATAATAAATATGCATGAGATTTTAATTTTTGATACCAAAAGATCATTTTACCAAAATTCAGAGTTTGATAAAATAGCATTAAAACATTTATAGTTTAAATATAGGAATCAGTGCAACTTTCCAAAGAATCAACTCAGAAACAAAATCCAAATTGCTTTATAAAGAAAATGTCCAATGTATAATAACATTTAATAAAAAAAAATTGAAATTTTCTTCAAAAACAAGTTTTCAACACAGTTAACTGCCGTAAAAATATTTACAATTAAATATTAGGAAATACTTTTTGGCTTTCTTATTTTTCGATATTTAATAAGAATTTAATTACTCTTGATACTTTTCGCTTTCATTGTATTTTGTATTAACCACCTTTGGCAAAGAGTAGCTTCCTTGGGAATATTGGTTATATATAATTTCAATTTGTAAATCTCATCTTTTTAATACTTCTTCATTCTTATAAGGCATATTATTATAAGACATCAAAGTATCATTATAAACATAATTTTCTTTTAATTGTAAGCTGTCTTTCTCGGCAATAGAATTTCTCTTTCCGTTACTCCAAATAGACAATAATAAATATAATTATTCTTCCTTAATTTTCAACAGTGGAAGAAAATCACGAAATAAGATTTTCCCAGACTCTTGTCATAACAAACTTTCTTAACAATGCAATATGCTTTCTTAAATTTTAAATTAAAAATGAAATAAACACATCACCGACTTCCTGACATCATGGACTCTGAGTTCCTTCACTTCACCTAAAACCAAAATAAACCTCTTTACTAGAATCCTGATGAACAGGAGAGTGAGTGAAGAGTAAAGTTTCATAATGAATGGAAAGAAATGTTAAATTTGACTACACTGCATTTGACTACACTTGCCTACACAGTCATGAAATTAATCATGAAAGTCATGATTAATTTCATGACTTTCTTTCATTTCATTTGTTTCACTTAAATGAGTTTAAATGGGCATCTTTAAGCACTTAGTTTGAAGGTTAAACTGCAGAGAAAGTTAAATTCATTTTGCAATTAATTATATTAATGTACAAGGAAATTAAAATAGTAATACAACACGCTTTTAATAAAGTGTAGCTAACTATTTTTTTTGATAAATTCATTAGAGTCAAAAGATAAAATGTTAAATTATCTTTTTCAATTTTAAGGATAGAATATTTCAAATGTTGGCAAATGTTTCAAATCTATATAATTTTTAAAGATTGTGATTTAAATTATTAGAAATGGATTTCATAAAATGTAAGGATTTGCTTGTAATGTACGTTAGAAAAAATTCTCATGCATGTTTTCAAAAATATTTCTATTAGTCATATTTCTTCATCTGGAAACACGAATTATCATATGTACCTCATTGTTTGCCAGATATGTTTTACTATTTTTTACATTCATTTTTTTTGTTGTTGTTGTTGTCAACTATATTACAGTTGAAATTAGAGCCTAACTTAGCAAATTGAATTAGGCTGAGAGCATCTGTTTAACTCCTTCATTCCTAACATCATTCGAGCTCAAATACCTCAAAATGCTGAAACGCCGAAGTTTCTGTTTTAGAGATATGAAAGAATTCCCTACCAATCTCAAAAATCGTAAAAATACTAGGGGTTACCTTAAAGCATCGATACACAAAAAAGGGCCATGTTTAACTGATGGCTATGAAGCAAATTTTTATAGATTGTATTGTATAAAGAATATCTTTGCTGCTCCTGAAGAATGCATCCTCAAAATAACGTGAGTAAAACAATCTAAAAACCCGTATTCAAATAATCTATACTTATAATAAGCTCAATGTGTGTGTGTGTGTGTGTGTGTGTGTGTGTGTGTGTGTGTGTGTGTGTGTGTGTGTGTGTGTGTGTGTGAGTGTGTGTGTGTGTGTGTGTGTGTGTGTGTGTGTGTGTGTGTGTGTGTGTGTGTGTGTGTGTTGGCGTTCTACAGGACAGGTCATTTGACATACAGCTATCAAATTTGGTACATGTATACCTTAGAGGTCGGGAATGTGAACCTGGGGTCCCTTTTTTTGAAATTTTAATTATTAATTAAAAACTAACTTTCCCGCCAAAAAAATCTTCTATTTTCCCCACCGCTAACTTTTCCGCCAAAAACATCTTTCATTTTTCTCACCGCCAAATGAGTAAGGCTTCAGTTTTTTTTTCTCCCAACAGTAATGAGGCTAGGGTTAACATTTTTCGGCGGATTATTTCAAACGATTCTTTTCATTTTCTTAATGTTTTATGCATTTAAAATTAATCGTTGTTAATAAATCCATGTTTCCGATTCATTCTGAAGTACTTTTGAATTAAAATAACACAGAATAAAGGAAATTAAAAATGTCTAATCTGCATAGCGTTACCCCAACTGGCGTAGACAAATTCACGCATTTGCGTTAACGTAACTGGCGAAGAAAATTCACGCATGCGCATTATGTTCTGATTGTTGACATGACAACCAACGGATGATTTAAATTATTTTTAGGTTAGTTGCATGCTTTTGTAAGTAAATTGTATTTATGTTAGTTATATATTTTTTGTATATGCTTATAGTTTTAAGTACATCGTTTTTTAAGTAGTTTTTTTTAACTTGTTTTCAATGATTTAAATTATTTTTAGGTTAATTGCATGCTTTTGTAATTAAATTGTATTTATGTTAGTTATATATTTTTTTGTATATGCTTATAGTTTTAAGTACATCGTTTTTTTAAGTAGTTTAAACCTGTTTTCGACCTATTATTTTAAAGGATTCGTTTTATTTTCTTAGTGCTTGATGCATTTAAAATTAAACATTGTTAATGAATCGATCTGTTCATGATGAATCTGAGAAAGTTTTGTTCACAAATTTTTGAGATATTACATAAATTAAGAAATATATTCTTTAGGGACCATAAAGTTTAAACGCTCAGTGACTCTATAATCAGTAATCGCATTATTAAAAAAATGCTTTGTTTCAGTAAAAAATTCAGTATTATATTAATTGCAGATTAATCATTTACACTTTAATTTAAAGCTAGGGTTAACATTTTTCGGCCGATTATTTCAAACGATTCTGTTTATTTTCTTAATGCTTTATGTATTTAAAATTAAACATTGTTAATTAATCGATCTATCAGATTCATTCTGAAGTATTTTTGAATTAAAATAACACAGAATAAAGGAAATTAAAAATTTCTAATCTGCATAGCGAAAAATTCACGCATTTGCGTTGCCGTAACGGGCATTGGAAATTCACGCATGTGCATTGTGTTCTAATTGTTGACAATATTATCAACGGATGATTCTTGATTTAAATTATTTTTAGGTTAGTTACATGCTTTTGTAATTAAATTGTATTTATGTTAGTTGCATGCTTTTGTAATTAAATTGTATTTATGTTAGTTGCATGCTTTTGTAATTAAATTGTATTTATTTTAGTTATATATTTTTTGTATATGCTTATAATTTTAAGTACATCGTTTTTTAAGTACTTTTTTTAAACCTGTGTTCGACCGATTATTTTAAACGATTCGTTTTATTTTCTTAGTGTTTGATGCATTTAAAATTAAACATTGTTAATTAATCGATCTGTTCATGATGAATTTCAGAAAATTTTGTTGACAAATTCTTGAGATATTGCATAAATTAAGAAAGATATTCTTTAGTGCCCATAAAGTTTAAACGCTCAGTGACTCTGTTATCAGTAATCATATTATAAAAAAATGCTTTGTTTCAGTAAAATATATTATGATATTAATTTCAGATTAATTCTTTCCACTTTAATTTAAAGCATAAATTCTACGGGAGCTAACAGAAAATTAGAGAGATAATATTACGTTATGACTGAAGGCCTTTATAATATTATGAGTGAATTATATTACTATCAAAATTAGAAGTTTTTAAATATTTTGATGAAGAATCTATTAAAGTAGCGTAAAATATTTGCGTAAAATATTTAATTGTTAAAATTTAAACGAACATTAAGATTGGCAAACCGGCTGGTCGCCAAAGGCGGCTAGTATCTAATAAAACAAACCCTGTTGATTCGAATCCTTTAAATCAAATGTTTATAGAACTTGAGTATGCATGCATTGCTAAAAGCTTAAATATTTCTTATCGTGTTCAGTTAATTGGCATGTATCATTTCATTGCACCTTCCTACAGTATTGATACTGAAATTTAAAACGGGCGGATATTCTGTGACAGCTCCAACAGTTCAATAACTGATAAAGACGCTTTGCGTGCACAAGAATACTTGCAGTAAGCAGCAACACATAATCAGCAAAACACTAAACATCATACACAAGAACAGTGCTTACAGTAAACAGCAACATGCAATCTGGAAAACACTATGTACACAAGCAACCAATAATTCTCGAAAGCTTTCATGTTGTAGATCAACTGTCCAAAGAGAGAATTCATGCAACTATTCACTTAAGTTTAACTGAACTGACTCTTACACGGCTCCCTCGAACTTTTATAACCTCCGTGAAAAGGAATCGAATGTTCTAGAGCAGGCCTTGAAACACAGAAACTAATGAGGCTATCGTCAAAATTATTGAATATTCGGAATCCTCCATTCTTCAAAATTCTCTAGATTTTCTCTAGATTTCTCTAGATCAAGTTTGTCATCAAGGCCTGAGCTCATTTCTTCAACATCCATTCAACAACAATGTAATACCATCTTTCTTACTAAGACTCTTACTGCGCTGGGAAGTAATAATAGAAATTAGTAATAGTCCATTTTCAAAAAGTCATTGGTCAGTGGCACCAATATGTTTTTATATAAGGAACTCTTAGAGTGACTTTTGCAATCGGCTAATTCTTAGACTAGTGACTGACATTCTCTCTTTTCTTTTCAGTTACTTTATTAAGAAAATTAATTTCACAACAGTTGAGAATCTTTCAGAAACTCGACCAAAAGAATTCAATTTCTGTGCAGACATGTCCTGATAACAGTAATTGTGACCATCCCGAGTGACTCATTAAATATATAATTGCTGTTCAGAGTCTTTTCCTCTGGATCAGTGCCTCGAAATAAGTCCCTACAAATAACAGATTCACCAGTCACCAGAGATTAATTATGGAGGATTAGGGAATCATCTTTGATTCGTCGATTAGAATTTCCAAGCTAATAAAATGAAGATTTCTCTACGATGAATGTTATTTTAATTTCGGAGAAATTCCAACTTGATGTCAATGCATATGTAGTCACTTTTTCACTTTTAAGTCATTTTTTGCTATCCATTTTTCAGATTAAAATAACATCCTTTAAAAATGATAGTTTGATGATATTTAGTTAATAGTCATTTTGAATCATAGCTATAACTTTTTAGAAATTAATCTCCTGGAGTTTAAAGACCAATTAAGTCCCCACCTCCTCTTGAAGTTAGTTTAAAATCGATTGCCAAATTTGCAACGAACGGGCAAATAAACAGAGAAGAAGGCGAGTTAATAAAAGAGTATATACTAACTAATAATAACTAGAATCCTAAACAATGAATAGTAGAGCTGCAAGATTATGCTTTAGTATTTATTTAATTCAATTGTAAAATTTTGATACAACATATTAATACTGAAACTTTTTTTAAATATACTTGAATTAAGTTTTTAAAAATCCATTTGCGTAGATTATTTAGAACTGAATTTTAAAATTTCATATTTGCAAGAGCAATTTATACAATTTAAAGGTACCTTGTTAACCGATTATTTCTTTAATTAGCTGGAAACTATAAAAATGTAAATACAATTAAGGATTGATTTAATCTTGTAGACACCGAAATTAATTTTGAAAGAGATGTAAAAACAATTTGTAAGCTGTTTAGATAATGATGCTGTTTATCTTTAAGAAGAGTTGAAGATTAGAATGCGTAAAATTATTGCCTAATTAACTTAAACACAGCAGTGCTGGATTTTGTTTTATACTAAATAAAAATAAATGTAAATGCAGATTGCTGTTAGCTTCAATAAAACTGGAATGGGACTCTGGGGAGATATTTGTTGGGAAGAAAAACAATATGAACGTTGTGTTAAGCTCGTAGTATTTAACTACAAATTAAGTGATATTCTGAAACAAACATTACTGGCACTCTGGAATGTCTTTATTCTTTCAAAGCTACCTTAATTATTTTTTCTTACACATTTTACTAACTCTAAATGAAGAAATAAACCCAGGAATATTTTTAATGCTTTCAAGAGCAATATTTAACAAAATTGTATGATTTTTAAATTTTATAGATCTATTTTTCATACGATTGAAAAACACTTTCTATTGATCTTAATTTTTTCTAATACATTTACAGATATATTCTATAAGAAATATATTTGCTTGTAAGTAGAAACTGAAAATTTAAAAAATTAAATGTGAATTCTTTATTAGCAAGTAAATTAAATATAAATAATATTCACCATGATTAATATACCGGTCGCCTTCTTCTCACTTTAAGGAAAATATCGATTTGTTTCTCTTTATATCGTACACTTATTGCTGAAATTAGCTATTTGATACCAAATGATTGTTTTGGAATAAAATGCATAAAACAAACACAGATAATTTAAACAATGTAAACATTTGCATTATCATGCAATAGCAAAGGAAATTCGTATTTTGGATTTTTTTTAGGGATACATAT
Organism: Argiope bruennichi; assembly: GCF_947563725.1. Lineage (NCBI taxonomy): Eukaryota > Metazoa > Arthropoda > Arachnida > Araneae > Araneidae > Argiope > Argiope bruennichi. Next base: position 117,572,681 of record NC_079156.1, read on the forward strand.
TTTTTCATTCTATAAGAAATATATCTGTTCATAATTAGGAAATGTAAATTAGAAAATTAAATATGATTTCTTTATTAGTAAATAAATTAAATATAAATAACATTCCGTATTAATAATATACCAGTTGACTTTGTGGTGAAAGCTTATAAGCCAGTTAACAGCTACGCTACCCGAGCAGTTGCTTTTATATCGTGGTCATGTTACTGGACTGCGAATAACAATGTCCCAGGTTCTGTCTTCGCTCATTCCAATCCGCTACAACTTCCCTCTTCATGCGTATAGGTGTTAATTTATTTCCCTTTATATCGCATATTCGCTTAAAAATTAGCTGTTTGATATCAGCAGGTCTTTCAAAATAATATGCATAAAACAAACACAGGTCATTAAAAAAATATAAGAATTTACATTATTATGCAATACCAAAATAAATTCTATTTTGGATGTTTTTGAGGCACATATTCATTGACATGTCTTAGATCAAACTGACTTATCAAGAATATTCCACTAGATGGCGCTATTCTTATTAGTGAGAGTGCTCGCATTTGTCATATCCTCCGATAATCTGATAATATGCTTAAAAAAACACGGAACATTTCAATAATAAAAAATTTACATTATCATGCAATAATAAAGAAAATTGGTATTTTAGATGTTTTTCAATACATATTCATTGACTTATGTCATAGATCAGGTTGACTTATCATGAACATTCTGTAAGGTGATATTCTTCTTATTAGTCAGTGTGTTTGCATTTGTCATACCTGCCGATTGCCTGACAATATGCATAAAACAAGCTCAGATCATTTAAATAATATAAGCATCTACATTATCATGTAATAACATAGAAAATACATATTTTAGATTTTTTGGATACATATTCATTGATTCATTTCTTAGATGGAACTGATATCATGAACATTCCGCAAGATAGCGCTCTTCTTATTATTCAATGTGATCACATTTTACATATTTGCCGATTGTCTCAGAATATGCATATAACAACAAAAACCATTTAAACAATATAATTATTTGCATCATCACGCAATAACAAAGAAATATCATATTATAAATTTTGTGGATATATGATCATTGATTCCTGTCTAAGATCGAATTGACTTATCATGAACATTCCGCAAAATGGTGCTCTTTTTATAAGTCAGTGTGCTCGCATTTATCATTACTGTGAATATAACAATAAAGATAATAATTCAGGTGTACCCTTTTTTATATAATAATGTTAAAAAAAATTTCTACAACAAAATACCGTCGATCAATCATAATAATGTAACTCATTTAATCGCTATAGTTCAGCAGCTTGTTTGCTGTCTAATCCTTTCAAATATTTTACTTGTCGGCGACTCCGACTCTCACAAACCACAACTTCTGACGATCCACACAACTTCACTGCAGCTTCAGAGTGACAGTCTTTTATAGTTCTGGGAGGCGGGTCTAGAATCTTCAGACCATTCAGGGCGTATCTGAGTGTATCTTGGTTCCTACTGGATGGAACGTGAAACTTCTCGAACTTTCCAGTATGATCCATTTAGTCGCCAAACTCGCCAAATTCATCACCAAGTCGCCAAATGGTCGCCAAGCTCTCAGGTCATTGATGCGGCAGCCGCTCAGCACAGATCTTACAACGGTCTTTCTCCCGATGACACTATTCGTGACAGGTAGCAAAATTACTGATTTGTAGCAATAGTTTAGTTTGTCACTATTGAAATAAGACTGAGAATAGTTAACTTCAGAGTAGTCTGCAGAGACTAAGAACTTAACCATCAATGTTACAAAAAGTGGAAGAGAAATTCCTATCTTAAAGGAATTTTGGAGATTTCAGTTCTTCCTATTCTATATGTTAAACGTTAAAAATACATGACAAATATCCATTCGCTTTTTGGTGAATGGTTATTATAACTAAAATAACATGTTTTATATTTTTGAATTTCGAAAGTACATGTTCTATTTGTTAATGACAGGCAAAAGGCAAACTCGAAAAAATATTAAAAATTCGCAACAGTGCAGTCTTATTTGAAAAATGTGATCGATTTTTAACCAAGATTAATGACAACAGCAGCTTACACAGAACGGAAATTTATAATATTCAAAAGTTTTGTTAAAAAAGAAATGGCAATTTTTTTATTTAAATTGCAATAGCATTCTTACTCAAATAAAGAATAATTCGTTTCGTTAGGTTATGGTTTATCGATGCACTAACTATTTTCTGAACATTAAATTATTTTTAATGGAAGTCACAAAAAAATATATATAATGCACGCACATTGAGCAAGCCTTGTTTGAGATACTTAAAATAATTTTAATCTAAGGATATCACATTAAAATATTAACATTAGCAGTAGCATTTAAAATTTTTTTCGTACTGAAATTAATGGTCTTGTGTAATAATTTCAAGGCTTTCCATTAAAAGAAAAAGAAATCTTTATTCCCCCTTCAACACTAGAGAGCATTTTTTTTTTTTTTTTTTGAAATTTGAAAAATAGAAATAAGAAATAAATAATGATTTTAGTAAAGATTGTATTGACAAGAAGTTAAAAATAATTTATGTACCTAAGAACAATGTTTTTAGTTTATTTTTCTTTACTCAAATTTTATTTTTCTTACATAGTTTTTCATTCTCCATAAATTTAATGATTTTAAAAGGCATCAAATTATATTAAAATATTTTTTTCTTCGAAAATATTTGAGATAGTTTTAAAAAATATCTTAAGAGAAATGTATAAAGGATAAAGAAAATTATACTTGGAGGATACAATCAATTTTCTAGTTTTCTTTAAAATTCTTAAGCTCTTTCAGGACAAATTGTATTTAATATCAGACCATAACAATTTTAGGTTCTGTATAAAATAACGTCAAATTAAATTTAAAAGATTTATTAATGAAAATGTTTTATTCTTAATTTATGATATTTAATTTAAATTCAAAAAGTACAAATGTTGAACCGATATCATTTTAATTTCTTTTCAAAAATTATGGAACCAAAAATCAAAATGTTTGCTGAATATGTTTCAGTAATGAAATAAATAAAAAATTTACATTAGATATTTTAATACTTTAAATTTATTTATGTTTATCTGAAAATTTTCATGAAAAATTTAAAGTGCTATTGTATTGTCTCTTTGAAAGTGTATTAATGAATTTGATTGAAGTATTTCTATTTACATTTTTATATATGATATTTAATTTTAATTTTTTCTATCAAATACTGTCTAAGAATTTTTTACTACGAAAGTTTATGTTTCGAAACTATACAGTATCATTTTGCTGATGAATATACTTAAATTAATCTTTGCTATTCGTTTTCCATTGTAGCTAATGCACCGAGGATGTTGGTTGTGCTTTCATATATTTAAGCAAAATTTTGTATATAATCAAAATTATTCTTCCTTAAGTGTCAAAATAATAGAAAACTTTTGACTAAATACTGATATCTCAATGAAAATTATTTGAATTTTCTTGAAACAATATATTTTTGAAAATACGCAAAATATTTTTTAATAAATTGTTGAAATTCAGAGGTTAGATGAATGTCAAATCAATTAAAATCATTAAAACAAAAACGTTTTAAATTTTAAAACAGAGGGTAAAAACAATATTTTTTCGGCCAAAATATTTCCGAAAGTTGTTCAGATAAATAACAAAGGCCTATTTAATTTTTAATTGCAGTTCCAAAAAAATGAAACTCACTCCATGTGCATATTCGCGTCCTGTAAAGTGAATTTATGCTAAATTCTGCAATTCCAGGTTCAGTAGGTTGCCTTGTAAAAAATCAAAATACACATACATTCCCCTTTACCATTAAAAAGATTCACTACTAATTTCTTTTAATCAAAATATCAAGATTAATTTGAAATAAAATCTGTGCTAAAAATCTTATATGAAATTTAAAATTTAATCACATCATTAAAATATGCAATACACTCGTGTAATACTTATAAAACCACTCATGTTATGGAATTCATTTGTTACTTTTAGTAAACTGGAAGTTCAATAATATATTTTAATAAGGACAATTTTCTTGACCTTTAAAAATTTAAAGATGAAATTTGATATTGAGTGTTTTTAATAAATAATGTTTATAATCTTATAATGTTTTTTTCCAGGACAATTTATTTCTTGGTAAGGAAGAAAGTTTTATATATAGTTAGCTCTAATGGATGTTGAACGGTTACCGGATCAATTACTCTTCACCTTGATGAAAAATTAGCAACAAATTTGGCAACGAAGAAGCCATAATTTTGGCAATAGGTTCATTAAGACGCCAGTTTTGTCTCTTTTTTATAGAACATATTTTGCCTTACCACATAAATTATAAAAAGCCGGGATAAACAGAACTGAATTCAGTTAATATTGAATTAGTTATTGAATCGTATACTGAGTAGCTGTCAGTATTGAGTAAGCCAGTAAGTCTTTCATACTTATTTGAGTTGCGCTGAAGATAATAATTGAGCAATTTCACTCTGAATGCTTTAGGTTGTTTATTACTGATATGTTGCTTACGGCATGCTACTTACTGGAATGTTTGTGTGTGTGTACACTCTTCGGCTGAATTTTGTTTCTTGTGTGTTCATGCTTTCGTGGAGAATAAAACATCTTTATTTGTTGTTGAGTCTGTTGGAATGTTTCACCGTATAACGAATATGTCCGAACTCGTTAAGTTTTGGGCATTGGATAAAACAATACACACAATATCATACCATTTTGATTCTCGCATCACGTTAATGTTGCATAAGAAAATAAAAAGAAAAAAATATATTTTTAATAAAAAAATATTTAATTGTTACTTTTTATATTTTTCAATGTTTCTTTTCTTTTTTAAGGGAAATTATGGATCCATGGATTAAATAAAAAATATATAACCAATGACTAGTTTTAAAAGTTACCTGCCATGCTAAGCGTTTCAAAAGATGCAAATAATTAGGGAAAAGAAAGGATAAAAAAAATCAATCAAACAAGCATTCCTTTATTTATTATTTTTGTTTCAATATAAAAGGTTGCTTCCAATATAAAATGTTGTTGTTGTTTCTAATCCCAGGTGGTATAGCTGCGTTATACCACCTCCATGAAACCAAAGATCTCTAAAAAGTCTAAGTTTAAGGGTGTAAAGGATCCCTTAAAATCTCAAAAATTGTAAAATTTAAACATTTAAGAGTATGATTGGGGAGTCTTGGTCTGCCTTGCACCAAGGACATTCAGCAAAGATCCTCCTTCCGTATTGGAAGGTGAGGGATTTGGTGTGTCCACTCAAGAAACAAGAGAGAGCCGTTTACTGTTTTCTAGAGATATTCAGGCAGTGACACCAACCAGGACTCTAACCAAAGTACCAAGGGTGAGCAAGTGGGACTCTCCAAAGTGCACTCGATTCCATCTTTCTGATAGAGGAGATTTTAGAATAAGTTAGTGTTGCATCACCATGAAATATGTCAGCTGAGGCAGTCTTAGCTAAGTTATCCGCTATCTCATTACCATTTAAACCAACTTGTGAAGGGACCCATTGAAAGTGTATTGAGTGTTCAGCGAAGAGCCTGGCAATAGGATCTAAGATATTCATGCTAATCTTGTCCCCCATTTTCGTCCAATGAGAAGGATGATGTATAGAGGCACGACTATCCTTTAAAATCCAAATGTCTCCGAAGACAATTTCAGAGGACGTGTTGAAGACGTGCGAAGAAGAGGACGTGTTGTATATTGAAGTCCCTTACAGATTGCAATAAGTTCGGGCCTGAATACTGAACAGTTGACAGGATTACTAAAAAAATCAGTAGTTCCTTCAGGAGTCTCAATGTGCACGCCACTACCAGAAACACCACCGTCTCCTTTACTGCCATCAGTGTATATTTTCAGAGCCGAAAATGGAATGCGATGAATTGTTTCCAGAGATATTTGTCTGGTAAAATATAAAATGTTGTTTGCTAAAATCAACGGCACTATAGTCGATGATGCAGTATACATTCTCGTAATGATATATGTCAGTAATTGGGACTTTTTTTTGGGACCCACTGCACTCATATTCTTATTTATGCTTGTGTAACTTTCTGTTTGCCAGATGTCCATAAATGTTTGTGATATGTAAAAGATTATGTAGGCTAGAAATAAATATTTCTCACGATTAGATTAAAAACTTGACGAGAAATCTTACCATTCATATTATATTTCTTTTTGAAAATATGGGAAACGAAAAATGAAACAAAATATCAAATAGAAAATTTTGTTTTAGCTCATTTTGTAGAATTTTTTTTTACATATATTTATGAATTTTTAGTATGTTTTCAATAAAGAATTTTTAAAAAGAAATTGTTTTGGAATAAACTTTTTAGAAAATTTATGAAAAATTGAATTCTTTTTATTTGAAATGAAAGATATCATCTGCTACTTTTTCATTTTTTTTTTTTTTTTTTTTTTGCTTAAAACGTTGCAAAGAAGGATTTTTTTCTCCATTTTCCAAAGAAATTGGAATTGAAAAACGTTGAGAAATGCATGGTATTAAAATTTCTAAATACAAAATAAGCAACATCATTAATCGGAAAAAGGAAACTTCTCAGTTATTGATTCTACAATAAAAGAAAATTCTCAACGAATATCAAAGAAATGTACATAGGTTTCAAATATTCTAAAGTGGGAGGTTGATAACAAGGCAAATCCGCAGACCAAATGATTATTTGGAAAGTCTTTAAATATATCTATAGCGGAAATAAATCTAAAAACCAAGATTTAGAACTTATAAAGCTATAACACAAAATGATCATCACCTCTTGATGAGGTATGAGACTCAATGAAGACTAATACCACCCAATTTGTAATATGAGATCAATGGAAATGCATTGTGACCCTTGATGAATCATGGATTTATTTAAATAACTACAACAAAAATTAGTTTATTTTCCATCAGAAACGAAAAGAAAAAAAAAAAATGTGCAAACCTGATTCCTCGAATGCAAAAACTATCAGTAAGAAAATTATGATTTCTGTAGATTTTGGCTTACTGAAATGAGGAATTAAAAAGAAGAAACGTGAAACCCAGTACTGGAATAAAATTTTATTATTTTTTTTTTTATCAAGAGAGGGTTTTTTACGTTCTATATCTCCAGAATTTCTCCATTTCCTAATCTTATCGACTTTCAAAAAGTGAACTTCATTGTAACAAAACAACAAATCATAGAGTACCACTGCTTTTTTTGAAAAATTGAAGACTGATACAGGTATTGCATATATTCTTCTTCATCATATTCCGAAGAAATTTTCTGATATTTCAAATATGTATCATTGTGTCTTGAAAATAGTCTGTTCTACTAGAAAATCCACCATTATTGGTGGAATTTTGAAATTACTAGAAGAGGAAAGTTAATCAACACCTCAGGATATTTTAAGAAAACCATTTTATTTTTTAAACCACAATTCACATTCATAATCGAGTAACAAGTCTATCAAATCTAACATTAAAAACCATACTTTAAAAATTAATTCAATTAAATAAACTGAAACCTTTCTAAAAATAGCAAACATGTTTTATATAAAGCTATTTATTACAAATGAAAATATTCATTACATATTTATATATATTTATGAAAGCCTTTTATATAAAGCTATCTCATCACAAATGAAATATTATTTATTCATTACATATTTATATATAATTATAAACGCCTTTTATATACAGAGATTTTATCACAAATGAAATTTCATTTATTCATCACATATTTATATATAATTATAAACGACTTTTATATAAAGAGATTTCATCACGAATGAAATCATTTATTCATGCATTTATATTAATATAACAATTGATACTCTAAAAATTTAGTATGTTTTTTCTTCAAAAATTAATCATTTCTGAGAAAAGAAATAATTAAAAGAAGAAAAATTTATATTTACGTAAGATAAAATGTTTTCTCTTGTTCTGCTTTCAGATCAATAATTTTTCTTCATTTTGAAACTTGAAATTAATTCTTGAAAAAAGACTAATGAGGACAATTAGTATTATCTCCAATGATTTATAAAATTGAAAGGAAAAAAATGTTTAAAAAATAGTTAATATAATGAAGTTTCATTCAGAATACAGTTTTCTTTTTCATCAGATAAAAAAAATTATGTTTAAAAATTGTTTAATTATTTTTCACTCATGTTATCCTATTTAATTTCAGTGACAGATAATACATTTCTTTTAAATATATCCTCTATTCTTTACAAATGGTCCTACGCAAATATAAATTAAGCATTTTAATAAATATTCGTTAGTGGGCTTCGAGAAAATTGATACTCAGATGATTATTAAAATTGGTTTTTGTACCTTCATCTGAACAAAATGATATATTTCAAAATAAAATTATCATTGTTGCTGTTTTTCTATTTATATATAAAGAGTGCGTTCTTTCTTTTACTTTTTTTTTAATTATGATTATTATAGTATATCACAACGGTTAGTATAGCATAAAAAGTTATTATAATGTTGATCAATTTTTCAAACCTGAAATATTAGTATAAAAATATATTATTTATACTAGGATGAATTAACTAGGAACGATAAGATATAATTTTGAATTTTTTTTTCAAATTTTAAATTATGCTTCTTTTTAAATAAATATATACTTAATGATGTGGAATGCAAGTTATATGAGATGTACTCAAAATATTATTCTGGTTGTCGAAATGTCGAAACGGATGGAAAATGTTGATGTTTCGATTTTCTAATTTTAATAAGACTTAAATACCTCATCGGTGCATGCTAGTCAACCGGAAAAATTTAATAAAATTATACTTTGCATTTTCAATTCGCACAAAACACTTAAAAATTGAAATAAATAACAAAATATATTACTTCTGAGCATGATAATCAATGAAAAAATATTAAAAATGTTACCTTAAATCAAAATAAAATAAAACAAAAATCATTTTTACTATAAAATTATGTTGTTTACAGGTTTTGGTTTCTAATGGAGTCTAATTCCTTCATTTAAGTTGATAGGTTTTATTATTTTCCATTCTAACCCACTTTCTATAATTATATCTTTTCTTTGACAATATTCAAGAATGGGTCTTCAGGATTCCAAAATAAATTTAAAAATTTCTTATCCAAAGAAGAATTTAACGATCTTACTTTTTCTGGAGTTCGGAGTGTTTCCATTTCTATTTTATTTTGAAGTATGTTTTTCAATTTCAAATGATAAACATTTAGCATTGTACTGAAAAGTCTTCGAGCCTCAAAAATCAAAAAGTTGTTCTATTTTGTATTGAAAATGCAAAGTGTATCAACCATTTTTAATTTGAAACCGCCGGCATCCTGGCACAGGGATAGCGCGTCTTCCCAGTGATATGGGCATGGTTGTTATTCCATTGTTCTATCTGTGAGATGAGTGAAGGCGCCCTCCTGTAAAAAGGGGTTGTGCAAGCGAATGAGTGATGCGTGAGTAGCTAAGTCGTACTATTGGCCCTAGCTGGAGCTACTATAAAAACAAGAGACGCTCCCCTTCCGGCTTAAAATCGCTGTCTTCGAACAGCGGGCTTGTCAGTGACAAGTGCCATAAGAAACAACAACAAACAAAACAATTTTAAAGCACACAAAGAATATTGTGAAACATTGAAAAGCAACCATAAGAGAAATGAGCAATTACTTTAACCGGTTGGCTAGCACACACAGTCATATAGCAGAACTACAGACATTCGAATGAAAATAATAGTACTTTTTGAGTTGCTATAGTGTTTCATCAAAACATTTAAACAACAGAAAGAATATAATGCATCCCTTAATTATTGTACATAGAAATTATTGATGTCATAAACTGCAAATCTTTGAATTGGATCCTTCTAGTTAGTGTTTTCAGTTACATTCTTTCAAAACAAAGCATAAGTAAGATAAACTATATGCCGAGTGCCCCAAAAATGAATTATGGATTTTTAAAAATCAGTAAAAGAATAAATGGAATGCGATAGAAATGTATCATTTGCGGCCTCACACTTGGGATGTCAGGGAATTTTACCCACCGAGTTGAAAATTTAATTAATTTTATTACTAAGAGATGGCACTGCAGGCGATTTTCAACGAGTCGGGTAAAATCGAGTACTTAAAGATCTGGAAATCTTTGACTTTGATTGCACCACGTTGTTGTTACAGGAAAAGATCATGTTGCAAATATCATTATTTAATTTTTTGCAACATTTTCATACTGGTTTTTATTTTTCAAATTTTTAGTGGCACCTTTTGGTGGAAATATTAACTAAATTTAAAATTTGGCAGGATAAATTTCACTGAGTTTCCACACTTAGGGCCTCAAACGATTCATTTCTACGATTTTTGTTGTTGTTGTTATTTGCTTGTTTCTTTGTTGTTGTTTGTTTGTTTGTTTCTTTGTTGTTGTTGTTGTTAATTTTCAAAATCCATCAATCATTTTTGGGACAATCGATGTGTGCGTGTGTGTGTGTGTGTGTGTGCGTGTGTGCGTGCGTGTGTGTGTGCGTGTGTGTGTGTGTGTGTGTGTGTGTGTGTGTGTGTGTGTGTGTGTGTGTGTGTGTGTGTGTGTGTGTGTGTGTGTGTGTGTGTGTGTGTGTGTGTGTGTGTGTGTGTGTGTGTGTGTGTGTGTGTGTGTGAGGATTATTTTATGTGAAGCAGAATGCAGTTTCGAAGACAGTGAAGAGACTTTCGATTTTTTGTCATTTTATTTCATCTTGGAGAAGCAAGCATTATGTACAAGCGATGAGCACACACACAACACAGAACGACACAGAAAAGAATGAGGGAAAAGCCCTTCAACATTTTATCCCTAGTCTTATATAACCTGAGATTTTGATAGGGAAAATATTTCTTTACAGTGCTAATATATTAATAAGATTTCGATAGGGATTTTTGCTGCACGCATCGACGAGGTATGGGAAACGCAGGGATAATTTAAAAAAGAATTTGTCTCGTCAGCAGTATTTTGTCCTTTCACTCGGAGTATGGGAATGTTAGGCTTTTAGCCGATTCAGCAGTTTTACAAAGCTTCTCTTGAATTAATTAATTAGTGAAAGTGGAATTGGATCAGGAAATAAGAGAATATTTTAGAATGAAGTTTCTGTGGGCTAAATTAAGATAAAACTTTGGAAATTAATTAAATTAAAATTAGAGTTTAAAATATCATTATATATATATATATATATATATATATATATATATATATATATATATATATATATATATATATATATATATATGTAGAGAATGTTTATTATTATTATTTTTCCTTTTCTCCATTTTTAACAATTCATTTAAATTTATGAAGATAAATTTCCTCTTAAGTAATCTTTTTTTTCTAGTACAAACCTACAATATTTACCTAAAATGATATCATGGGCAAATATTTAGATTTTAACCCCAGAATGATTTTTTTAGAAGAATGAATGCTTCTATTAGAAACAAATTAGTATTCATGGAACTAACCAGATCGTTTCTACGTAATTTAATTTAGCGTAAAATTACTTGAAAGTCATTACAGTGCAATTAAATTCTTCTTTAAAACAACATACTAAAAGAAAAAAAGAATTTGCATGGAAGTTTATCTTAGCTTGGAGCTATTTAAGAATTCAGCAACTTTGCTCTTAATTGACTCTATTTGCATTTGTTTTTCTTTTCTTCTTTTTTTTTAGGTCATGTTTTTTTTTCTTTCTTTGTTTCGATCGGTATCGACGACGAGAATTGTGATATATTTTGCTTAGAACGACGGCGGAAAAATAATGTGTGGATAACAGAAAATATTTTATCTATCTTATTAAAAAAACTGTTACTTAGAAATTATTTTTCATGTCTTTTTTAACTTTGAATAAGATCAAAATTAGACGGATACAAATATGGAATCATTTCATTCTTTAGAAAGAAAAAAAAGGAAGATAAGTCAGAAATGATTTGAGATTTCTGAATTCCATACCCCTTGGAGTTGAATTTAAATGAATTTATTTGTGCATGAATATCAAGTTTTTTACAGAATGAAACGAATATTTTTAGATTGGCTTATAAGTCTAATATCTCTAAATTGAAGATTTCTAATCTCGTGCAATAATAGTACGCTTTTAGTATAAGACTATGCATTAAATATAGATATGGATTTCTTTTGCTTTTATGTCATGACATGAGTTTCTAGAAGTTTAAATAAATGATGTATATTTTTAGCTTGACTTATGGCCTTAATATTTCTAAATGAAGATTTCTTTGCCACAATGATATCAGGCCTTTTTATAAAAGATTATTCTTCGTCTGTCTTGAAAGAGCTCAGAGATTCATTTTAAAGAAATAAAGAAAACTCAGTCCCACGAAAATTGAAATATAGTCTAGGGCTGACAAATATTATTAATATTTCCACTATTGAACTTTGTTACAACTGCGAAGTTAATTCATCATTAATTTTATAAGAAGCTACAGTTTTCAGTACACGAAATTAATTACTCAAATCAATTATACCAATTACAAAGACTAAATTTTCTTTATAAATAACGATAGTCAGAAAGCATTAAGTATACAATTATGCTTCGTCGATCTTTAATCAGACGGAATCAAATCTTTATTTTGAGTGCGTAATAAATACTTTTTGTGGTTTCTTATGCTCTTAAGACAAGCCTTCTTAACATTTCCCCATTTTTTTACGTCATTCTCAATTAACACTTTCTGATTTGACCGTACTAAAGAATACTGTCAAGCTTTTTTTCGTTTGTTTTCCTGCTAGACATCATCGTATCCACCCTTATATAAATGTTTAATATGAATTCATATTCTTTATATATGTGTTAATATAATAGGTCTTTATTCTAATATCAAAAAGATGCAGAGAAAGGCAGAGGATTTGTATAAAATAAATAAAGAAAACTCAATCCCACATAAATTGAATTATAGTCTGAGGCTAACAAATAAATTTTATTAATATTTCGGCTATCGAACTTCGTTAAAATGGAGAAGTTAATTTTATTAAAAAAAATGGGCTCATCAGCACACAGGATTACTAAAATTCGCCAATTATAAAGATTATAATTTTTTTTATAAATAACGACAGGAAGTAAACATTTAGGCAAGATACAGATAGAAACAAAGTTATTTTTCGTATGTAATAAATGTTTCTTATGCTCTCGCAGACGCCATTTATGAGCTAATTGCTTTCATTAGCTTCTGAAGGATTTTCTGTGTATAACGTAAATTCATGTATCACTATATGCAAAGGACTAATTAAGAAAAGATCGAACAATCCCATTAATAACCCCATTGAACTATCCCACTGACCATTGATCTAAGAATTATCCCATTGATTATCGTACGACATTATCCCACACCATATTGATTTAAGAATCATCCCATTGATTATCGTATATCTTTATCGCGCTGACCATTGATCTAAGAATTATCCTCCAAAACTGAAGAATTATTTTTAGAAGATTTAGATAACTGTATACAGAATATGTATGCAGAAATCAAATGTTCCACCAATATCTGCCAACAAGCTTCTTATTTTTTCCCTACTCAAGTATAATTTCCCAATTCATTTTTTAAAGTCATTCCTAATTAATGCTTTCCGGTTTTTATGGCACCGAAGAATGATGTCAAGCTTCTTTTGTCTGAGTTCTAGACATCCTTGTATTAAATATTTAATATGAATTTGACTTCCATATGATTGAAGCCTGACAATGGGAGTTCATATAGGTCAATTCTTTCTTAAAACTTCATTAACTTAAAACTTCATTTTTTATTGTGTTCAGATTTTTTTTTGATAATTTCTTTTCTTTTTCTTCTAATTTTGACAATAATGTTACATCATTATAAATCAGTATAACTATTTTGAACTTGACATCTTTGACAACCTATTAATTCTACGAGATTAATGATTCCTAAAACTTTCAATTAAATCTTCAGTGTAACTACATCTTAAAGGTTTCCTCATCAAACATCTTTACAATATTTTAAAAGTTGTTTTAGATATATATTTCATATTCTTTTAGAAACCTTATATCGTTCTATTTATGGTGCCAGGAATTTCCATAATTTTCTCTCAATATTTTTAGAATACAATTGGATTTTCAGAAATTATCGGCGACGAGCAGTAGACAATTATTTTATAGATTATATATGTTGAAAGTTTAAAGGATACCTTCTTGAAATCTGCAGCTATTACGCTTTAAGACTGAATACCCAGAAGATATACTGCCAGAATGCGAAGTCACATTTCGCATTGGAATGTTTAACTGTGCCCTCTCCTTCTTAGATTTTAAAAATCCACAAGAAGAGGCTTAAAATTCCATATGCTCTATTATTTTGGTTAATTCATTAAGTTATCTTCCTCTAGTAAATTCCGGACATTTTTTTAGCAAATTACGATCGTGAAGGAGAAGTTCCTTATTAAACTTTAAAAATATATAAAAAAAAATGTTAATAACTCTTTTGTCAAAATATAAAAATATTTATAGGAAAATAAAATATTTATCTATAAAAATGTATAGAAAAAGTCTATTGTAACTGCAGTAAAATAAATCACAATTTTTCATTACAATAAAAAATAAAGAAATATAAGCATAAATAATATTTTCAATTTTATATTTTTTGTTGAGAAATAACTTATATTAAAATCACTACATATGAACTGAACTAACACATTTCTTGTACATTAAAATTATGTTTTGTACACATTCTAATTTTCTTTTCCATAAATGGTACTTTATTGAATTTTAAAACATATCTAGACTTTCTCCTCCACAAACTGATTTCAAATATTTTGAATTTACACAACAAACCAAGAATTTTATTTTAGACTCCCATTTTATATTACATTTTCATTTCTATTGAAGTAAATGCACTTTCAAACTGGTTAACTAAACTTACTGAAAGAAAAATATTCTATTAACAGAATCGTTCAAAGAACTGCTATCAAATAATAATAATGAAGGAAATCAAATGAATGCAATAAAAGGCATTAATCAAATCTTCCCAGAATTAAGAATGGGCTTTACTTTCCTAGAATTTCAATGAATTAAAGTCTACGTCAAAGACTTTAATTCAATTTTCAAATAGTTTCTGTCCGAAATTTATTGTTCTTTTTTCAATAGAATAACAAATTATTCGAAATTAGTGATAAAATGCTTTTTCGAAATTTTAATCTTTGTAAAGACATAAATATAAAATTTGAGATTTTATAATTCACTACTTTCGTTCCCATTTAAATAGTGAAATTTGATTTACAAAATCCATTTTCTAAACCAAACTTTCGATATTTTATTCTGCGTTTAAATTAAAAATCAATATTCAACTTATTGTTCTGATTTCGCAATATACAGAGTTAAAATAAATGCTTAGATATTGTATCAAAAGATCAGAACTGAAACTAGAATAAAATACATTACTAAATTAACTTTTAAAAGAATCACGCATTACTAGATAGAATAACTGGAAATCTACAGCATAAAGTTAACGTTGTCTTTCATTTGAGAATTATTATATATATGGCGGATTTCAGAGCAATGGAATTTAGAAATAGCTTGAAATATTCGCAGAAAATGCGATTTGGATTGAAATTTAATTGAATAATTTTGTATATTATGAATGAAATTTATCACATAAATAAATAAAATAAATATTAAGCACGCTTCCATGATTTAAACCCAAGGTATGTAAACGCTGTATAAACAGTAACTCTGTAGCGAAATTTGATGTACTGCATAAGCTCACATCATTATTGAGCAATCAAATTAATATTGATTGGAATTTCCAGCATTCAGAATGATATTTCTGTTTCTTCCAAGCATTCCCTGAATACCTACTCATTAGCTGTTCAGCAATTTTCACGATATATTTTCACTTTTGTCGATAATCATAAATACAGGGTGTTTATT
Source organism: Argiope bruennichi (assembly GCF_947563725.1). Lineage (NCBI taxonomy): Eukaryota > Metazoa > Arthropoda > Arachnida > Araneae > Araneidae > Argiope > Argiope bruennichi. The sequence continues at coordinate 117,588,530 of NC_079156.1, forward strand.
TAGTCCCGGACCCATTTTGATGTTTAATAACTCAAAAAATAATAAAGATAGATTAAAATTAATAACATAAATGGTTAAATAGACTCAAAAAGTTTCATGACCCTTGTCAATGAACTTCCACGTGTGCCCCCTTCGTCGCACGGAGAATATCAAGTCGATAGTCAATTCACGCCAGGTAGCATCTTCTATCCTCCTTAGCATATCTGTTGCAAAGGCCATCCTCCTAGGCCTATCGTTCGGTTCCAAAACTTGAACAATTTGAACTTTGTATGCACGCAGTCTTAATTTTTTCTTAATAACATTGCACACCGTCGAATTTGGCATATCCAATTCTGTTGCCGCTGATCTCACAGATATTCTAGGATTGTGTAAAAATGTCTCTTTGACACGCTCAACATCAAAATCACTTGTGTAAGGACGTCCGGAACGTTTCTTATCTGCGATACTTCCAATTTCTAGAAAATTCTTTTTCCACCGCAAGATGCTGTTTTTGGATGGAGGATCTTTTTGGTATATTCTTCTGAAATTTCTATGTGCTTGCACTATCGATTTCGTTTCTATGAACCACCATAAAATCTGTGTTTTCTCTTGTGGTGTATGCATTCTCCTTAATATCCGCTCGAATAAAACATCACATACAAAAGTACTACATAGGACAAACACATCAAAAGTAAACATAACATTGCAATAGTTTCCAAAAACAAAAGAGAGAAAAATGCAATTAATAAGCAGACAATATTTAGAAAAGTACAGATATTTAGACTGGAAAATGAAATTATCTGAAATTAACCACACGCGCAGACGATATTTACAAAAGTAAAAATATTCAAACATGAAAAGGAAAATATACGAGTTATTCCATCAATAAAGGGCATAAGTTTGTTTATATCTTCATTATTTTATGAGTTATTAAACATCAAAATGGGTCCGGGACTTTATAAACACCCTGTATTTTATCAACAGATTCTGTTCTAGAACCTGATTTAATCATTTCGCCCTTCCACTGTATCTCATTGCAATCCCAAAATTTGTTAGCCGTGTTGCATCATTATTTGTGAAGAGGGACTGTCTATCTGTTCATTTATGTTTTGATTGCTTTTTATTCCAAATATTTTTTTTTTCAAAAGCTATTATTAGTATTGCAAAAATAACTCCTACTATAGAATGCTTTTATAAAAATTATAACTTAACCTGCAGTATCACTATTTCTCTTTTTTTTTTTTTTTCAAAATATAAATAATTTTTGTACAATTTTTTTTGTTGTTGTTGTTCATTTTAATAATGAATACGAAGTTGCGTGTTCCGCTTTCATTTTTCCCCCTTTTCTAAAATACATTTCCATTCTAAATTCTTTGGTGTGTGGGTGTCTGTGTTTATGTTTCTTCTTTTAAGTAGGCGTCTACATTTGTTTCTTAAAAATATTGTTTTCAAAACTGAACTGAATTGACTATTCTGACTGAATGGAATTCTATGTGGAATTCCGTTTATAACGGTTTATTTGTTTGAGTGTTTGTGTTTTGATAATTGTGTATGTTTAATTTTTCCTATAAATGTATCCACCATTTACATATTTTTTTTAACATTTATTCGTTTTTTTTCCATTCTTTTTGCATTTTAGCTTTTGTTAGAACCTTATTTGTTCAAGGTATAAATTTAGGTTTTTATATTTAAATTTGAAACACTACAAAAGTAATAGCAATGTATAAACATTCATTTGTTTGAAAAGAATTTATGTTCAACTATTATTAGATAAATAGCTATTAATTGTTGTAAGTGAGAAGCGGAATCCATAATTAAATTTTATTGCCTAAATGTTGTACTGATCAAATTCTACAAGGAACTACAACAAAGATAATTTCATTTTCTTATTATGACTCAACTATCATTATAAACATGTTTAGAAACTTCCACGGTCAAGGGACTGCGCAATTACTTCGTTGAATATATGCCATAATGGAAATCTCAGTACATGGGACAAAACTCACTGATATATCATTGTTAAAATTTCCCATTAATGATTAACTATTAGAATTTTTAAATTTGCTTAAGTTATGATGTATATACTCTACCAAAATGATTAGTATCTCGCTCATCCATCCGTTTAACTCACTATTATACTCCAAAATAATTACGGTGATCGTTTTATTTCCTTTTATTAATCGGATATGAACGTATGAATGGTAGTTTAAATGCTTTTAAGATAAAATAGGAATATTCAGAATTTTAAGATAAAATACCAGGATGCAGATTTTAAGATAAAATACCAGGATGCAGATTTTAAGATAAAATAGCAATATCAGTGTAATTCAGGTAAATGGTGGAACTAATCTTCTAATTACCTAAAATGAAAAGAAAGTCCTTTCTGTCTCTATTTCTTCATCAAAATCCTCCTAATAATTGTTTTGCAGCTTGAATCAATTTAGCATAATGATATAAGAAAACAAGTCAAGATCTGACATATTTAAAAACTTAAATTCCTCAAGTCAATAAAACACAAATATCTATGAATGTCACGGAAAATTATCTATAATTGGAATAGAATCTTGAACAAAATATATATATTCAGGCTATAAAAAACTTTTTTCCATATGAAAAGATGTTCATAAAAGATAAACCAAAAATATATATTCAGACGACAAAAATAGCCAATATGTAAAATATTTCGACAATGGAATAAGAATTTTTTGTATACTTCCGTATACCAGTCATAACATTATATATTGATGGAGTCAAACTTAACGAGTAAAATAATTTAGTAATTTTCTAATTAGCAAATTCCATAGTAATTTAGATGTCATTGAATAATAAGTAAATAAATTACTTTTATAAGTGAAAATAAAAATGAAAAATTATTAAATGAGTAATGTACATACATGTATGTACATATAAATGTACATAAAATATGACCCCCTAAAGTCATTCTAAGCTTTTTAAATTCAAAATGGCATGTTAAATAATCAACGAAACAACGTCTACCTATATCAAAATAGCGAAATACGAAAGTTTCGAAAAACAGCTAAAAAAAATAAAAGAGATTGTTCCCAAATGTCCAATTAGATAGACGTTCTCTTTACCATAATAAACAATACAGAGCAATACTTCATGGAGTTATGCTCAAAATTAGCAGATATTTTTAAGTTTAAAATTAAAAACTTTCCGTGATTTGTAAAATGGTTCATCCTAAACTGAAAAATATATTTTCCGATAATATCATATAGTTTTTCTAATTTAAACAACTACGAAATGAAATTAATGCAATGAAGAAAATAAACAAAATTAATAAAAATATTTGACAAAAGGTATTCGAAAGATTTAGCGCCGGAGAATACATTTATAAGTCATAACGTATGCCAGAGAGAGATAGACAGAAAAATTCCTATACAACATTTTTTCTATTAGAAATTGACACTTTGTCTCATATTAATTTACTAGAATGAAATTATTTAGAGATCGGTGGATATTCTCAATGCACCACAAGATATTTATAGAATTATTTTTAAGAACAAAAAAATACTACTTTCCTGCACTTTGTAGCACTTAACAATCAAATTTACTCTTCATACTGTAAACTATGCCCTTTTCTTTAATTTATATTCAAATCCATCATATTGTAATGAACATTTCGTTCCATATGAGGATGTAATTATGAAATTTTTATATTCTTAAATATGTATTATTTTATTAAGCTCTTGGTATAACATATAATAAATATTTTATGTTTTTTATATGTATAATAAATATATAATAAATGTGTACATATAACAAAGGCAATGTAAAAAGATTTCAATCTTTAGTATGCACAATTATTATTTGTAATATATGTATATATATATATATATATATATATATATATATATATATATATATATATATATATATATATATATATATATATATATATATATACGCGTTTCATATAAAAAGTTTAAAATTATGTTTTCGATCTAAAAACTCAATTTGTATTCCTCTTCTTCAAGAAATTAGATTTTTCTAAAGAATATTTAAATTAATCAATTTTTTTAAATGGTCTAAACTATTACTATTCAAAAATATTAAGAATTTCGATTCTGGCTGCAGGGAATTAATTCACGAAAGTCCAAATATTGTCTCAGTAAGCAAAACAGATGTTTCTTGCTAATAAAACTGCTTAGTAAGCAGTTTCCTCAAATGTCGAATCTTGGATATTACGGTTTGATACGGCCTGTGCAATTTTCGGCGTTTCTTTTCTTTTTCTAAAGAAATGTCACTTGACTCTGAGGAAATTGGGAAATGGAAGAAAGATGAATTCGAACGTATTCTTGCCAAATATTTTTTCAGAGCAAGTTCTTGGCCATAAATAACAACTTATATTGTGGCGAAATAATCTAATAAAGGAAATTTCAGTATTTTTATTACATTTGCAATATATTTTTGTTACTATTTGCCCTTTTTATGTACTTTATTATAGTTTTGCTTAATAATTAGCTTACGAGAGTAAATGTACTCAATATATGGAGATGGAAAAAGCTAATTATAAAAATCTTCGGAAAAATGCTTATTTTAAAAAATAAATTGATGTTATGAAAAGACTGTAATAATACAATTTGAATGTTTAAAAAAATTGATAAAAATCAATTGATATTCAAGAAATTTAGACAATATACAGTTGATGCTTTTCAAAATCCTCAATATCATATACAATTTAATGCAATATAGCAATACGTTTGTCAATACCGAGTACCGTGACAAAATTTTAAATATATTTTATAAACATCGAAATGAATTTTATTTAATTGTTAATACGTATTTAAATATGTATTCCATACAGTAACAGCATTTATTTCCATTTCTATACTTTTTCATCACTAAACTTCATAGTCTAATAGTTGATGCATTGAAGACTAGTAATAAGGTGAATGCTGATTTTATCTTTAAAAAATGTCTTCATAAAATTAATAAAGAAAGTACAAAATTATTTTCATTAAATTAGTATTATCATGTGTCATAAGAAATTTCTATAGTGTTAGTATGTAAACTCAAGTATATACTGATAAATACAGGATAATTACAAAATTTTCTATATTTTATTTCTAGATTTTGAACTCATAATAATTCAAATTATGTTACTAAAATGGGATTTTACAATATGGGAAGAAGGAAAAATACCAATTACTTTTTCGAAAAAATGCAAATCATCTATATATGCTACTTTTGATACCAGACATCCAATTATATGCTACCTGAATTCTTGTTAAAAATATTCTAATAGGTCATTATATCAAAACTTCATATTTTGTAGTAAATGTCTGTAATAATATTTCAGACACAAGTAGGGATTGCAATACCGGTATACCGGGATACCGAATACCGGTATTTACTTGAAATTTTTAAAATTGTCTCCACTATATGTTCAGGGATCACCAACATAGCAAAATAGTATACGTTTTTGCTCTTGTGTCTCACTAACGGGCGAAATTATTAGCTAATTAATGGCTTAATTAATTGCTTAAATCTAAATTAGAGAAACATGGATTATCCCTGAAAGGAGATATTGTATCCATAACGACTAATGGAGCAACAATTATGAAAAAAGTTGGAAAGTTGATTGGTGCAAATCAACAATTGTGCTATGCTCATGGAATTCAATTAGGAGTAATAGATGTATTATACCAAAAATATAAAGAACAGAAGAATCCAAATACTGTGGATATAGAAAGTTCGAATTCCGACATTGAAGAGAGTAAGAGTGAGAGTGATATTGACAATGAAGATAATGACAATGTAATTGTGGAAGAAGATATTGCTAATGAGAATGAAATATTAACCCAACAAGAATGGCTTCCTATAATTCATAAAGTTCGAAAAATTGTTAAGATATTTAAACTTTCCCCTACAAAAAATTCCATATTACAAAAATATATACTAAGTGAAAATAAAACAGAATATATGTTAATAATGGATTCTAAGACATGTTCGAACAGTTTACTCCTAATGATGGAACGATGTTTGAAATTTGAGAAATCCAATCCAAAATGCTATAATCGACTTAAACCTGGAAATTAATTTTTCAGATAATGAATTCGACTTAATATCCAGAACTGCGTCAGCTCTACTTCCAATAAAACTGGCTATTGAGGCATTATGTCGGAGGGATTTTAATTTATTAACAGCTAATGCAACAATAAATTTCATGTTGCAGTCACTGAAAGAACAGCACACATCACTATCTGAAGAATTATATATTGCAATGAAAAATAGCACAGAAGAAAGGCATATCAAAATAGAAAATGTCTTACAATATTTACATAATTATAATGATTTTAAAAATGAAAATGAAAAAGAAGAAAAGAAAACAATCAATTCAAATCTGATTAAGTTTATAGTAAATTTTCTTACAATTTTTTACCCACAAACCTATCCACATTCAGAAGAATTCGGTTCAGTTATCGAAGATTATGATGACACTAAATGTCGATAGTGAAAAGGAATTATCTCTTGAACAAAAATTAGAATTAGCGATAAATAAAAAAAATTTAACGAACCAAAATACAATACAGAAATCAGCTATATCCAAAACCCTCCGACGAGAAATTGATTTATTTGAAGATGAGGGATATGGAGGTAAATACTTGGAACAATTATATCGCGTATTGCTAACAGTATCACCAACTAGCATAGATGCCGAAAGAGCGTTTCCGACAGCTGGTAATTTTTACACAAAATTACTTTTCAGGCTTAATGACAGTACAATTGATGCATTATGTTTTTTAAGATTACGTTTCAAAAATTTGTAATAGTACCACAGACTGAATAGTGATATTTACAATTTTTTTGTGATTTAACTAAATAAGTTGTTCTTTTACTTTTTTGTGATTCTTTATATACTGTTATAATTTATAAGTTACATATTATTTTTTGTGATATTTACACTCTCTTAGAAAACTGGCAAATAAAACAAAGAAACACCTTGTTTTCTTTCTTTTTCTAAAATTTCTAATACCGGTATTAAAACCGGTACCCCGGTATTAAGATCTAAAAAATACCGAATACCGGTATTGAAATTTTGGTCCGGTATTGCAATCCCTAGACACAAGTGAAGACCTAAACATCTTCGAAACCTTTGACTGCGGAATTTCAGATTCACATGTTGATTTTAATTGATTACTTGCGAAGCAATATTTAATATTTCCTGCTTCAACCTGTAAAAAATTTAGTTGAGGTATCCTGTAGAAAAATTAGTCGCTGCTTTTATTTAACGAAAAAACAATTTGAAGAATCAATGCAAATTGATCTAATGAATTTTTATATATTCCTTCTGAATATCCAGTGGGAATAAAAGTCGCTTTGATTCTTATTTGCCATTTTGAAACATGTGTCATGTAAATAACATCCTCTTTTCTTTTATTGCTTAATGTACGAATCCATTTGTGCTTCATCTGTTGTCTCTTGTAGAAAAAGAAACATATAACAATTAATATTTGTCATTTAATTCATCTCTCTATCTTCAGTATCAAAGTTGTCATGTCAGTTGGCAGTTTTTAATTGAATATCATGTCAAATGTGTATACTTATTTGAAAGTAATTTATTTATAGCATCTGTACTATATTGAGATTGGAAAGAATTTGGTGAAAATATTTAATACCATTAACACTTGCATACGAAGTTGTTCATTTGAAATGTACCACAATTTGTTGAAAGCTGTTATGAGCATCAAATTGGCATTTATTATTATTTTACGATTACTAATCTTTTACCCTGTAGCAAAGTTAATATTTGTTAAAATTATAATATAAAACCCGAAGTATATTTAAATATTTATTAAAAGATTTTAGAAAAAAATGAGTCTCTAAAACGACTCCTAGTATCAGACGTAAATTGTTTAATGCTTTACAATTTGCAATATTGTATAATATTGTGAAATATTGAATAATATAATATAATTTAATATCACACAATATTTTACAATATTGTGCAACCCGCTGTCTTATCTGAGTGTTTTTTTAACTAAAACATCAATTCCTCATCTAAAATAATTTATTTTAGATTTTTCTAGAAAAGTCTATTTTTCATAGTTAATTTTGACTATAAATATTGCGAAAAATGTCGCAGTTAAAGTTTTGTTGTTACTTTCTTAAATTTAACACATTAATAAAATATAAGAATATAAAATCTTAGCAGCTAAATATTAGTTAGAAATGCTAATAAGTGATATTTTAAGCTAATATTTTTTCTGGGTGTTTGGTAAAAATAAAAAAAGGCAAACCTTTTTTCCACAACTTTTTTTGTCTATGCCTGTGTTGTCAGTAATTGGATTTCGGGTAGATCCATCAGAACCAGAAGATTCCGCGAGATGGCTTGTCACATTTTTATCGCCTTAGTACGGTGTTGGGATTTTTTTTAATGAATAAAAGAATTAATTCATATATTGGATATTTATCCTCGGCTTTAGTGTATCTCTTCTGAAAAATATTAAATCTTTTTTAACCTCAAGTCCTAACGTATTTCTCTGTCGCTTGAACTCCTCCTGCATGCAAAATATTTTTTATCAGAATTTTTTTTTAAATGATTGAAGTGAAAAAATGCGATTAGAAAAAAATCATTCAAGTTGTTCGATATATATATATATATATATATATATATATATATATATATATACTTTAGATTGGTTACTCGTTCTTGCATTTGGTTGGAATTTAGCTGCAGGTGCGCTGTTCCACGAACTGCAAAATTTTTAAAAAAAATTTAAAAAAAAAAAAAAAAAAAAAAAATTTTTAAATAAAATATTTTTAATAGTTTTTTTTGGTGGTGGTGGGGGGTTCAATAGGTTTTTTGGTGTATTGCCTAAAAAATTTAAGAATTTTCAGATCATTTTTCCTGATTTTACTTTTTCGAGAATTCCTTGTTTTTGGCGTTTGAGAGATATATTTTCATTTTAATAAATAAATTAAACTATGCAAAAAGTTAATAACGAATTTATCATAGCGCATGGCCCGTCGCGCGCTCTACCAAGGGGCACTGTGGATAGCTTTGTGTCAGGAGCATTCACGGAGAAAAAATTACTGACACAATTGTTTTGTTTAAAAAATCTTAAAAATACAAAAAAATATAAAATTTGTGGAAACGGAAAGTGTAGGACATGTCCTTTGGCAGATAAGGAACAGATCAAAAATGAAAACTCAAAATTACAAACATTCTGTAAAAACAAAAATTTGATTTATCTCCTTAATTGTTCAGAATGTAATTTAAAATATATTGGCCAAACTAGCACCGAGCTTAATTTAAGAATTAACAATCACAGATCCGATATAAAAAACTTCATAAAAAATAGGACCACTGACTTCGAACTGGAGCATTTTCAAAACCATAACTTTAACAATATTAATATCTACATTCTAGAAGACAATATTAACGAATTAAACAAAAGATTAGATCTGGAAAACATTTATATTTGCAACCTGAAAACTTTATTTCCTTATGGTCTCAATAGTAAATTAAATGGGGAAGGTTATGCAGATTTAAACAATAATTGCATTTATAACAAATTTAACATTTTTAAAAATTTTCTAAATAAAGATAACTTTTCTAAAAGATTTAAAAGAGGTAAAGGGAAAGGAGGCAATTTTCAAATTATATTTGAGGAATTTCAAAATTACTGTAATCTGGAACACAATAGTGAAAACATTCACAGAATTAGGAAATACATTTTTGGTCTTAGAAATAATAAAATGAAATGGTTTTTAAATAATAAATTCGGGGAATTAGAGTTTAAAAATTCGTACACTAAATGTATTATTCTAGATCTTATTAAATGTAAACTTAACATTGGAAAAAACGATTTACTTTTTAATAATAAAAATAATGTTTACAAAGAATACTGTGTGATTAAATTCTTGGATATTTACTTCGAATATCTAAAATTACCCAAAATTATACATAATAATAATATATTTTTTCCTCTTGCAGATAAAACTAATGTATCAATAGCGTTTAGTTACACTTCAACTTTAAAGAAAAAAATTTGTAATTATAATTACTATAGCAAAAATTTAGATAAAATAAATAAAACAGATTGTTACTGTAACAAGGAAAAATATAAAGATTTTATAGATATTGATAAAGGTCATATTATTACAGGTAATTTAAAAATTATTGAATCCAACTCTTTAAGAGATTTGATGGGAAGAGGAACAAAATTTAGATTAAGAGAAAAAATAAACCATAACAAAATTTTGATTTCTATTGGTAATGATTTGGATGTTTTTATTGCCAAATTATCTAGAAAATACCACTGGCCTGCGGAAGGTTTCGGGGAATGGAAAGTGAGAATTTTAAAGGAAATTAAAATAAAATTGAATACTGATTTTGACAGATCTAAAGAACGTGGGATTTATTTTAGTAAAACATTAAAAAATGAAATAAAAAATTTAAAAGAAAAATTTGTTATTACAGTAATAGATAAATCAGCAAATAATTTCTGTTTAATTTGTAAATATTATTATAAAGAACTTTTAATTAATGAATATAACTCTAATGCAACTTATATGTTAAAGAACACCGGAAAAAAGGAATTAGATAAAAGAATGCTAGCTTTTGCAAAAAAAACCAAAACTAAGACTTGCTCTCTTAACTATCCTTATTTATTCCCAACAGTTAAATTTCATAAAAATCCATTAAAATTCAGATTCGTAACCTGTAGCACTGGTAGTTATAATTACTATACGGGTAAACATTTCTTTAAATACTTAAAAATTATCCTGGACAAAATAAAAAATGAAGACAACTTTATTATTTCTAGTAACAAAGAAGTATTGGATTTTCTTAAAGATAACAACATTAATAAACTTAATACTTTTGATTTCGAAAATTTATACACTAATCTACCTCATGAAAAATTAATAAAGGTCTGCACTTTTATATATGACGAATATTTAAATGAAAATATCATTCCTAAAAATAACTGGCTTGAGTTATGTAATTTTAATATTACTGAAAATTACGTGTTTAATGGTATTAATTTTTATAAACAAGTCAAGGGCATTCCAATGGGGACAGCTTTCTCAAGTGCTTTAGCTAATATTTTCCTGCATTACTATGAGAAAAAAATAATTAAATATAATTTAATAAACGGGTGGAGATATATTGATGACCTACTTTTGATTAACTTCGACAATACTAATATTATTACTAATTGCTATCCAAAAGATTTAATTCTAAAAGATACAAATATAAATCAACTTGAGGCTACCTTTCTGGATTTAAAAATCGAAATTGCTAATGATAAAACAATAGTTGGTATATACGATAAAAGGGATGATTTCAACTTTAAAATAACAAAACTATGTAACTACCATTCCAATCTAAACTCTAAAATTTTCAAAAATCTAATTTTCTCACAAGTTAACAGGATCAAAAGGGTTTGCAATAATAAAAATTCTTATATTGAAGCATCAAATATCCTCCTTAAAAATTTAATTAAAAATGATTTTCCTAGAAATTACTGTAATGTCAATTTTTTAATTAAACAAGGTATGGTTTGGGATTAATCTTTTGGCTTAAATAAAAATAGAAATTTACTTGCATATTGGATCACTCAATAGATGGCGCTGGGTGCCTACCTCTGTTTACATAATTTAACCGTTAACTTTCAAAAACAGGAAATCACAATCGATTGTTTAAAGTTTCATTCACTGTTGGAAGGTATGTTCTGGCCTTTTTGTTTTTAATTTTAATTTTAATGCTGTTTTTGTTTTTATTGTTATTGTTTTCATTGTATTTTTACTTTGTGGTTTTTTTCTAATTTGTTATTTTGTATTTCCTTTCTGTTAAAATGGTATATCTCTTGAGCATAATTTCGGGGGATTTTCGGGTCACGAGGAATCATTATTAGACTTAATGTCTGTATGTCCTCACAGAAAAAATCCCTTTATTTGAATCCCTGCCTGAGGGTGACCCTTGAAAAAGTCTTCAGGCCGGATTCTTTTTTAATATTTTTTAATAATTTTTTTGGTTTAATTTTTATTTGATTTTGTTTTTCCTATTAACTTGATTCTAATACTTTTGTATAAATTCATCTGTGTTTTAGAAGTAGCTGCAATTGCGCTCTCTAAATACTATGAAGTTCCTTTTTGGTTTTAGTTTAAATAGATAATAAATTTTAGTTGCGATTTCGAAACTGTTTTGTTTCGTTTTCATTTTAGTTTCGTTTTCAAACTTTTTCTTACTTTAGATTGGTTACTCGTTCTTGCATTTGGTTGGAATTTAGCTGCAGGTGCGCTGTTCCACGAACTGCAAAATTTTTAAAAAAAAATTTAAAAAAAAAAAAAAAAAAAAAAAAAAAAAAAAAAAAATTTTTAAATAAAATATTTTTAATAGTTTTTTTTGGTGGTGGTGGGGGGTTCAATAGGTTTTTTGGTGTATTGCCTAAAAAATTTAAGAATTTTCAGATCATTTTTCCTGATTTTACTTTTTCGAGAATTCCTTGTTTTTGGCGTTTGAGAGATATATTTTCATTTTAATAAATAAATTAAACTATGCAAAAAGTTAATAACGAATTTATCATAGCGCATGGCCCGTCGCGCGCTCTACCAAGGGGCACTGTGGATAGCTTTGTGTCAGGAGCATTCACGGAGAAAAAATTACTGACACAATTGTTTTGTTTAAAAAATCTTAAAAATACAAAAAAATATAAAATTTGTGGAAACGGAAAGTGTAGGACATGTCCTTTGGCAGATAAGGAACAGATCAAAAATGAAAACTCAAAATTACAAACATTCTGTAAAAACAAAAATTTGATTTATCTCCTTAATTGTTCAGAATGTAATTTAAAATATATTGGCCAAACTAGCACCGAGCTTAATTTAAGAATTAACAATCACAGATCCGATATAAAAAACTTCATAAAAAATAGGACCACTGACTTCGAACTGGAGCATTTTCAAAACCATAACTTTAACAATATTAATATCTACATTCTAGAAGACAATATTAACGAATTAAACAAAAGATTAGATCTGGAAAACATTTATATTTGCAACCTGAAAACTTTATTTCCTTATGGTCTCAATAGTAAATTAAATGGGGAAGGTTATGCAGATTTAAACAATAATTGCATTTATAACAAATTTAACATTTTTAAAAATTTTCTAAATAAAGATAACTTTTCTAAAAGATTTAAAAGAGGTAAAGGGAAAGGAGGCAATTTTCAAATTATATTTGAGGAATTTCAAAATTACTGTAATCTGGAACACAATAGTGAAAACATTCACAGAATTAGGAAATACATTTTTGGTCTTAGAAATAATAAAATGAAATGGTTTTTAAATAATAAATTCGGGGAATTAGAGTTTAAAAATTCGTACACTAAATGTATTATTCTAGATCTTATTAAATGTAAACTTAACATTGGAAAAAACGATTTACTTTTTAATAATAAAAATAATGTTTACAAAGAATACTGTGTGATTAAATTCTTGGATATTTACTTCGAATATCTAAAATTACCCAAAATTATACATAATAATAATATATTTTTTCCTCTTGCAGATAAAACTAATGTATCAATAGCGTTTAGTTACACTTCAACTTTAAAGAAAAAAATTTGTAATTATAATTACTATAGCAAAAATTTAGATAAAATAAATAAAACAGATTGTTACTGTAACAAGGAAAAATATAAAGATTTTATAGATATTGATAAAGGTCATATTATTACAGGTAATTTAAAAATTATTGAATCCAACTCTTTAAGAGATTTGATGGGAAGAGGAACAAAATTTAGATTAAGAGAAAAAATAAACCATAACAAAATTTTGATTTCTATTGGTAATGATTTGGATGTTTTTATTGCCAAATTATCTAGAAAATACCACTGGCCTGCGGAAGGTTTCGGGGAATGGAAAGTGAGAATTTTAAAGGAAATTAAAATAAAATTGAATACTGATTTTGACAGATCTAAAGAACGTGGGATTTATTTTAGTAAAACATTAAAAAATGAAATAAAAAATTTAAAAGAAAAATTTGTTATTACAGTAATAGATAAATCAGCAAATAATTTCTGTTTAATTTGTAAATATTATTATAAAGAACTTTTAATTAATGAATATAACTCTAATGCAACTTATATGTTAAAGAACACCGGAAAAAAGGAATTAGATAAAAGAATGCTAGCTTTTGCAAAAAAAACCAAAACTAAGACTTGCTCTCTTAACTATCCTTATTTATTCCCAACAGTTAAATTTCATAAAAATCCATTAAAATTCAGATTCGTAACCTGTAGCACTGGTAGTTATAATTACTATACGGGTAAACATTTCTTTAAATACTTAAAAATTATCCTGGACAAAATAAAAAATGAAGACAACTTTATTATTTCTAGTAACAAAGAAGTATTGGATTTTCTTAAAGATAACAACATTAATAAACTTAATACTTTTGATTTCGAAAATTTATACACTAATCTACCTCATGAAAAATTAATAAAGGTCTGCACTTTTATATATGACGAATATTTAAATGAAAATATCATTCCTAAAAATAACTGGCTTGAGTTATGTAATTTTAATATTACTGAAAATTACGTGTTTAATGGTATTAATTTTTATAAACAAGTCAAGGGCATTCCAATGGGGACAGCTTTCTCAAGTGCTTTAGCTAATATTTTCCTGCATTACTATGAGAAAAAAATAATTAAATATAATTTAATAAACGGGTGGAGATATATTGATGACCTACTTTTGATTAACTTCGACAATACTAATATTATTACTAATTGCTATCCAAAAGATTTAATTCTAAAAGATACAAATATAAATCAACTTGAGGCTACCTTTCTGGATTTAAAAATCGAAATTGCTAATGATAAAACAATAGTTGGTATATACGATAAAAGGGATGATTTCAACTTTAAAATAACAAAACTATGTAACTACCATTCCAATCTAAACTCTAAAATTTTCAAAAATCTAATTTTCTCACAAGTTAACAGGATCAAAAGGGTTTGCAATAATAAAAATTCTTATATTGAAGCATCAAATATCCTCCTTAAAAATTTAATTAAAAATGATTTTCCTAGAAATTACTGTAATGTCAATTTTTTAATTAAACAAGGTATGGTTTGGGATTAATCTTTTGGCTTAAATAAAAATAGAAATTTACTTGCATATTGGATCACTCAATAGATGGCGCTGGGTGCCTACCTCTGTTTACATAATTTAACCGTTAACTTTCAAAAACAGGAAATCACAATCGATTGTTTAAAGTTTCATTCACTGTTGGAAGGTATGTTCTGGCCTTTTTGTTTTTAATTTTAATTTTAATGCTGTTTTTGTTTTTATTGTTATTGTTTTCATTGTATTTTTACTTTGTGGTTTTTTTCTAATTTGTTATTTTGTATTTCCTTTCTGTTAAAATGGTATATCTCTTGAGCATAATTTCGGGGGATTTTCGGGTCACGAGGAATCATTATTAGACTTAATGTCTGTATGTCCTCACAGAAAAAATCCCTTTATTTGAATCCCTGCCTGAGGGTGACCCTTGAAAAAGTCTTCAGGCCGGATTCTTTTTTAATATTTTTTAATAATTTTTTTGGTTTAATTTTTATTTGATTTTGTTTTTCCTATTAACTTGATTCTAATACTTTTGTATATATATATATATATATATATATTTCGAATTGATACAAATTTGAGAATATATAAACTGAGTCAACGATTGTTGTTAAATCCATTGTCATGTGATCATATAATCATTATTAATAGTTTTGTAACTGAAAAAAGAAGCATTTGTTTTTTTAGTAGACACATACACAAATTCTGCTTGATTTAAATGATCATTTACATAACAATGAATATATATCAACATGAGCAGAAATAATAAAAATGAAAACGGATTTTTTTTTTGCCAAAAAGAAAATGTAGAAGTATAGATTACATTTTAATTTCCTAGTAGCTCTTCAATTATGATAATATTGCTATAATTAAGAAATACAATGGAAGGATTAAAATATTTTTAGAAGCTTAGTTATTGGTTCAGAAGCTGTAATTTTCACATTACATTATATATCAAGTTTATGTTATTGTTGTTGTTTCTAATGGCTCTGGTCCAGACAAGCCCACTGACTTTAAAAAGTCAAATGTTGTTTTAAGCCAAGAGTACGGCTCCTGATTTTTCAGTAGCGCCATCTAGGGCCAAGAGAACGACTCAGCTACACACTTTTACGGGTCGGACTTCGTTCATTCAATTCATTCACTCATCCAGAAATCGTAAATCAAACCTGACTCAGAGAATGATCGCCCCTTATCCAGTACCCCTAGTGGTATTACTCTCGACATGGAGGACTTTGTGACCACGACAGATGTATACGGGCATTAGCCACCACACATGCGGGGAGTCTTCGCACTGCGGGGTTTGAACTTGCAACCCAAGAGAAGCGAAACCAACGCCCTACCAACCACGCTATCCCTGCTTATATATAGTTTACAAAATAGTGTTGTTCAATCAATATTTCAGTTTTCTTATTCGGTTATATGATCATAAATAATGCTTGCTCTGCATTATGCAATATAATGTAATCTTAAACGTGTATTTTTGCCCCCCCCCTCTTTTTTTTCAATGACCCGCTCAATTAACAGAAAACTCTAGAGGTTCCGAGTTCATGGATATAATGTGGCAAAAAGAAAAGGAAAAAAATATTGCTATCGACATGTTGAGCAACTAGAGATTTAAAGTTATCAAAATAGCCTCCTTTTAAGGATTTTGCAGACATATATATTTGTCTTAATTTGATTTCTAATTTGTAAAACTCATTTTTCTAATAATCATATCAGCGGCAATCAGTCGTACATATTTAGTTTAAGAATTATTTTAGTAGTAGTGTTCAGTCTGGCTGTATCATCGTAGAAAGATATTGTAGCGGATTGTTATGTGCGAGGATAGAACTTGGGACCTTGTGGTTCGCAGCCGAGTAACAATACCACAAGACAAAAGCAATTACCCCTGTTTTGCAGCTGTTATCTGGCTTAAAAGCTTTTCACCTCAGTACTCTCCCTCCAGTGAGTCAGAGGGGAGACGAATGATATGGTTGTTGAGTCTAATGCGTCTGTACCCATTTGAGTAGCGCCAAGTGTTATGGCGAGAGTGTGTTTTTGCTTCGCGTCAAGGGAATCTGACGACTTTTGGGTTGCTGCGTCAAGTGAGTCTGACGACTTTGGTTTGCTGTAGGTAGATGGTGCCACAACAACTATACGAAGGTTGAAGGTTCATCGTCCGGGTCACCAATGTAGCGGATTGTTATCAGCGAGGATAGAACTTGGGACTTTGCGGTTCGCAGTCGAGTAACAAGACCCCAAGACAAAAGTAATTACTCGTGTCACGATGCTGTATGCCGATGTTTGTGCTTCGCTTTAACTTTCCAAAACCAACACAACACAAAAGACATACTTATCATTCACTTGCTTGTATGTCTCTTCAATTTATAGAAACATTAAATTTAGATTTCATTCCAAAAGTTTACATATTGTACATTAAAGAAAATCGAAACGCTGATTTTACTTAAACCCTTCAAGAAAATTAGATGAATGGCTGTTTGAAGAATTAGCTTTATGCGTCGGATTGTTCTGAAAATAGAACTTTCAATCTTAAAACAAATAAAGGATAATACGAAAAAATATTAAAACCTTTAAATTATCTTGATTATAAATTAGAAAACCTAAAATTATTGCATAATTCTGAATACGTCTAAGAAAAATTTTGAATTAGGTATATTTGAATTATAGTTGGAAAAGCCAAAAAGTATTCATAGTAAAACAAATTAAACTGCAGTATAGTAAAATGAACTCAGAAAACGATTGCTAAATATTTTCTATGATATTAAAACTGAGTGTCTGTATATCAATATTTTCTACAAAAATAGCAAGTGTATTTATTAGAATTTCTAATCATAGTAGCAATAATGAAACGCAGTTGATGCAAATTATTTTACAATATATATCTCCAAAGACCAGATTGTTAGTTTAATTAATATTTAATCTTCCAAATGAATAGATCTTACTATTGATATCTATTATTATTTTATTATTATATTATTGTTAACTAACATCACTTTATTACATCAACAACAAAATTAGTTTCTCAGGAGTAAGAAAACTATGAATAGATGATAATTGTTTCGAATTAGCTTTTGATTAGATTTATAATTAATTTCTTAAGTAACATAACTATATTTTGTTGGATAACTGGCTTTTTTTGTATTCGATATATGTATCGTTAATGAAACTGCGTCGGATTGTGATGAGAAAATTGAGATGTAATCACTGTTTATAAACATTTTTCCCTAACGAATCTTAGCAATCGAATGAATAATCTTCTCTTTAATTTCTATTTAAACAAGATTTTTTACATTCATTCCTTCGTGAATAACATCAAATTTATTTATATCATAAATACATAAAAAAAATGAAATGTAAATTCCAAAAAGTATTGTTATGAAATTGATTATTGATTTCTTGTAGAATTTCAAGATTTATCATCACACAAAAAAACTACATTTTAGATAAATGAAGTGAAGTAATTGAATGATGCATTTTCAGAATAATGAAGTATCTAAAGTCATGCTAATGAGTACACTGGGATTTTACATGACAGTTATAAATTATTTCATTCAAAATAAATTGGATTATCTTAAATATCAATTAATTCCTTTGTCAAGCGCTCGCTCGTACTAAATAGTATTAAATGCCCAATTTAATACTATTTATGCTATTTTATAATTACATAAAATTAAATGTAAATTCTAAAAGGTATTGTTATGAAGTTGATTATTGATTTCTTGTAGCATTTCAAGATTTATCATCACACAAAAAAAATGTATATTTTTAGATAAATGAAGTGAAGTAATTGAATGATGCATTTTCAGAATAATCGATATTCTAAAGTCATGTTAATGAGTACACTTGATTTTACATTACAGTTATAAATTATTTCCTTCAAAAAAAATTGATTCCTTAATTCCTTTGTCCTTAATTGATTAATCCTTGATCAATTAATTGATCCTTAATTCCGTAATTGATTATTAATTCCTTTGTCAAGCGCTCATTCGAACTAAATAGTATAAAATGAATAATTTAATACTATTTATACTATTTTATAATTAATTAAAAAAATGAAAATGTAAATTCCAAAAAGTATTGCTATGAAGTTGATTATTGATTTCTTGTAGCATTTCAATATTTATCGTCACACAAAAAATCTATATTTTTAGATAAATGAAGTGAAGTTGTTGAGTAATGCATTTTCAGAATAATGAAGTATCTAAAGTCATGTTAATAAGTACTCTGGGATTTTACATTACAGTTATATATTATTTCCTTCAAAATAAATTGAATACTCTTAAATATCAATTAATTGCTTTGTCAAGCACTCGCTCGAACTAAATAGTATAAAATGCCCAATTTAATACTATTTATACTATTTTATAATTCCATGAAAAATGAAATGTAAATTCAAAAAGTATTGTTATGAAATTGATTATTGATTTCTTGTAGAATTTCAAGATTTATCATCACACAAAAAAAAATTACATTTTAGATAAATGAAGTGAAGTAATTGAATGAAGCATTTTCGGAATAATGAAAATCATGCTAATGGGTACACTATGATTTTACATGACAGTTATAAATTATTTCCTTCAAAATAAATTGGATTATCTTAAATATCAATTAATTCCTTTGTCAAGCGCTCGCTCGAACTAAATAGTATTAAATGCCCACTTTAATACTATTTATGCTATTTTATAATTACATAAAATTAAATGTAAATTCTAAAAAGTATTGTTATGAAGTTGATTATTGATTTCTTGTAGAATTTCAAGATTTATCATCACACAAAAAAACTACATTTTAGATAAATGAAGTGAAGTAATTGAATGATGCATTTTCAGAATAATGAAGTATCTAAAGTCATGCTAATGAGTACACTGGGATTTTACATGACAGTTATAAATTATTTCCTTCAAAATAAATTGGATTATCTTAAATATCAATTAATTCCTTTGTCAAGCGCTCGCTCGTACTAAATAGTATTAAATGCCCAATTTAATACTATTTATGCTATTTTATAATTACATAAAATTAAATGTAAATTCTAAAAGGTATTGTTATGAAGTTGATTATTGATTTCTTGTAGCATTTCAAGATTTATCATCACACAAAAAAAATGTATATTTTTAGATAAATGAAGTGAAGTAATTGAATGATGCATTTTCAGAATAATCGATATTCTAAAGTCATGTTAATGAGTACACTGGATTTTACATTACAGTTATAAATTATTTCCTTCAAAAAAAATTGATTCCTTAATTCCTTTGTCCTTAATTGATTAATCCTTGATCAATTAATTGATCCTTAATTCCGTAATTGATTATTAATTCCTTTGTCAAGCGCTCATTCGAACTAAATAGTATAAAATGAATAATTTAATACTATTTATACTATTTTATAATTAATTAAAAAAAATGAAAATGTAAATTCCAAAAAGTATTGCTATGAAGTTGATTATTGATTTCTTGTAGCATTTCAATATTTATCGTCACACAAAAAATCTATATTTTTAGATAAATGAAGTGAAGTTGTTGAGTAATGCATTTTCAGAATAATGAAGTATCTAAAGTCATGTTAATAAATACTCTGGGATTTTACATTACAGTTATATATTATTTCCTTCAAAATAAATTGAATACTCTTAAATATCAATTAATTGCTTTGTCAAGCACTCGCTCGAACTAAATAGTATAAAATGCCCAATTTAATACTATTTATACTATTTTATAATTCCATAAAAAATGAAATGTAAATTCCAAAAAGTATTGTTATGAAATTGATTATTGATTTCTTGTAGAATTTCAAGATTTATCATCACAAAAAAATCTATATTTTTAGATATATAAAGTGAAGTAATTGAACGATGCATTTTCAGAATAATGAAGTATCTAAAGTCATGTTAATAAGTACACTGGGATATTACATTACAGTTATATATTATTTCCTTCAAAATAAATTGAATACTCTTAAATATCAATTAATTCCTTTGTCAAGCGCTCGCTCGAACTAAATAGTATAAAATGCAAATTTAATACTATTTATACTATTTTATAATTCCATAAAAAATGAAATGTAAATTCCAAAAAGTATTGTTATGAAATTGATTATTGATTTCTTGTAGAATTTCAAGATTTATCATCACAAAAAAATCTATATTTTTAGATATATAAAGTGAAGTAATTGAACGATGCATTTTCAGAATAATCGATATTATAAAGTCATGTTAATGAGTACACTGGGATTTTACATTACAGTTATAAATTATTTCCTTCAAAAAAAATTGATTCCTTAATTCCTTTGTCCTTAATTGATTAATCCTTGATCAATTAATTGATCCTTAATTCCTTAATTGATTATTAATTCCTTTCTCAAGAGCTCGGTCGAACTAAATAGTATAAAATGCCTAATATAATACTATTTTATAATTACATAAAAAAATGAAATGTAAATTCCAAAAAGTATTACTATGAAGTTGATTATTGATTTCTTGTAGCATTTCAATATTTATCGTCACACAAAAAATCTATATTTTTAGATAAATGAAGTGAAGTTGTTGAGTAATGCATTTTCAGAATAATGAAGTATCTAAAGTCATGTTAATAAGTACTCTGGGATTTTACATTACAGTTATATATTATTTACTTCAAAATCAATTGAATACTCTTAAATATCAATTAATTCCTTTGTCAAGCACTCGCTCGAACTAAATAGTATAAAATGCCCAATTAAATACTATTTATGCTATTTTATATTTCCATAAAAAAGGAAATGTGAATTCCCAAAAGTATTGTTATGAAATTGATTATTCATTTCTTGTAGAATTTCAAGATTTATCATCACACAAAAAAAACTACATTTTAGATAAATGAAGTGAAGTAATTTAATGATGCATTTTCGGAATAATGAAGTATCTAAAGTCATGCTAATTAGTACACTGGGATTTTACATGACAGTTATAAATTATTTCCTTCAAATTAAATTGGATTATCTTAAATGTCAATTAATTCCTTTGTCAAGCGCTCGCTCGAACTAAATAGTATTAAATGCCCACTTTAATACTATTTATGCTATTTTATAATTACATAAAATTAAATGTAAATTCTAAAAAGTATTGTTATGAAGTTGATTATTGATTTCTTGTAGCATTTCAAGATTTATCATCACACAAAAAAATGTATATTTTTAGATAAATGAAGTGAAGTAATTGAATGATGCATTTTCACAATAATGATGTATCTAAAGTCATGTTAATGAGTACACTGGGATTTTACATTACAGTTATATATTATTTCCTTCAAAATAAATTGAGTACTCTTAAATATAAATTAATTCCTTTGTCAAGCGCTCGCTCGAACTAAATAGTATAAAATGCCCAATTTAATACTACTTTTACTATTTTATAATTACATAAAAAATGAAATGTAAATTCCAAGAAGTATTGTTATGAAGTTGGTTAATGATTTCTTGTAGCATTTCAAGATTTACATCACACAAAAAATGTATATTTTTAGATAAATGAAGTGAAGTAATTGAATGATGCATTTTCAGAATAATGAAGTATCTAAAGTCATGTTAATGAGTACACTGGGATTTTACATTACAGTTATATATTATTTCCTTCAAAATAAATTGAATACTCTTAAATATAAATTAATTCCTTTGTCAAGCGCTCGGTCGAACTAAATAGTGTAAAATGCCCAATTTAATACTATTTTATAATTACATAAAAAATGAAATGTAAATTCCAAAAAGTATTGTTATGAAGTTGATTATTGATTTCTTGCAGCATTTCAAGATTTATCATCACAAAAAAAATCTATATTTTTAGATAAATGAAGTGAAGTAATTGAATGATGCATTTTCAGAATAATGAAGTATCTAAAGTCATGTTAATGAGTACACTGGGATATTACATTACAGTTATATATTATTTCCTTCAAAATAAATTGAATACTCTTAAATATAAATCAATTCCTTTGTCAAGCGCTCGCTCGAACTAAATAGTATAAAATGCCTAATTTAATACTATTTTTACTATTTTATAATTACATAAAAAATGAAATGTAAATTCCAAAAAGTATTGTTATGAAATTGATTATTGATTTTTATAACATTTCAAGATTTATAATCACATAAAAAAAATCTATATTTTTAGATAAATGAATTGAAGTAATTGAACGATGCATTTTCAGAATAATCAATAATCTAAAATCATGTTAATGAGTACACTGGGATTTTACAATACAATTATAAATTATTTCCTTCAAAAATAAATTGAATTCTCTTAAAATCTCAATTAATTTTTTTGTCGAGCACTCACTCGAACTAAATAGTATTAAATGCCCAATTATGCCACTAAAAATATAAAAAAATGCACACTAAATTTATTAAATGTGATAAGAATTGTATTCTTAGAAAATATCGATTTCGATTCCGATCCGTTCCAAAGTTCTTCATCTGTTTTCTATTCCATTTTACGTCTTTATTTAAAACAGCAAATAGGTTAATTTTACAATGAATGTAATTGTTTTGAATTGTGCTCAGGTGAAGGGGACGGCATATGAGGCGATATTCACATCTCAAAGTTTTTCTGCTTCATCAGAGAGATAATATTCTGTCACGCGATGGAAGATTTTACTTACTTAAAATCAAATACGTGGCTGAATTTTTGTACGAATTAGTTATAGAATTTCAAACATTCTGATCTCTTAGAAGAGATTTTAACAAAGGCCAGGAGGCGAGACTATTTGATCGGGTATGGTTAACTTGAACCCTGACAAGATGTTATCTGACATGTCCTACAAATCTTCAGCAAAAGTAGCTTGACTTTTAAAAAAATCATATGTGCTCAGGATCGGCTCAATGGGTAGATTATTAGTGGAAATCAGGATTGAACACACTATTTCCTGCTCTGTAACCCTCCAAGCTGCGATCATTCCATGTTAATGCAAAGTAATTTATTTAAAAGTGTATTAGTTTTTATTTCAAAGATTTTTTTTCAGAATAACTATGAATTTTAATTAAGTTATATTTTATATTTCAGACTATTTCGTAAATTAAGTACACAAGGAAATTCAATTTTAAATCACAAAAAAATGAAGCCTAGATTTTTAGAAATCTCTACATTTAAGTTTTATTAGACACTGAAAAACAATTTTTATGATTTAATTGATTAATAATTAATATATATGGCGATTATATCTAAACTCTTAATATGTAACAAAACTCTAGCGAAATTTTCTAATTATATGACAATCTATTTGTACCTATGTTAATGAAATAATTTAAATTTTTCGACAATATACTGTTCTCTCTTCGTTGGAAATTAAGTTTTACTACATTCAAGTTTTATTAGACACTGAAAAACAATTTTTATGATTTAATTGATTAATAATTAATATATATGGCGATTATATCTAAACTCTTAATATGTAACAAAACTCTAGCGAAATTTTCTAATTATATGACGATCTATTTGTACCTATGTTGATGAAATAATTTAAATTTTTGTACAACATATTGTTCTCTATTCGTTGCACATTAATTTTTTTTCAGTTATTCTTCCTTACCAGCTTGTAGCACAACTGTATAATATTTGCCAATGAAACAGCAAGGCCAGAAAAAACAATAGCATGGAACACGGAACAAGATCCATGGTAAGAAAATGATTCAGAGACATTAATCATTTCTGGGGAAGATAGATCCACCTCTTTCAACTATTCATGATTTATTGAGGGTAAATGATTACATCGAATCCGGGAAACAAATACGTAAGCACACATTTATAGCGAAGATGCTGTTACAAATCTGTGAGGCGGCTTCCCAGCATAGTCGGTTCAATGGGAAGTCCCAGAGCTTGGCGACAAACTTGGCCACCATTTGGCGACTTGGCGACGAATTTGGCGCCTTTGGCTCCAAAATAGATTATACCCGAAACATCGAGAATTTTCCCGGTCCGTCCAGTAGGAGCGGAGATACGCCTCGAACGTTCCTGATTGGTTGAGAGGCTTCTAGCCCAGCCTCCTGAGACCTATAAAAGGAAGCACCCGCAGCTGCCAGGCAGTGGTGAGTCGAGTGGTGAATTGAGTAGTCGGAAGCGACAGAGAAGAGTGGTCGTGGACCAGTGGAGTCGTCGTAGTGGTGAACCGACGGTGAATTGAGTCGCGAGCCAGTGGAGTCGAAGCGTAGTTGGAAGCGACGGTGAAGAACTCGTCTTCCAGGGACTAGCGGAGCAGCGACGGAGTAGAGCTGCTGTGTATATTGTTGTATGCTGCACGTCTCAGCTGAAGATAATCGTCTTTTGTGCTGTGTATAGTTGTCGTCTTTGTGCTGTCCTGTGTGTCTTCGTGTAAATAAACGTCGTTGTTTTATTTTCTACTACCGCCTGGTGATTGAGCGTTCTCCACACCATATAACCCACACTATCCAAAGGAACCCCGGAAATTTCGTAACAATATTATGGCAAAGTAATGAATCCAAATACGACAGAAATTGACTAGAAAAACAATGTTACATTACTTTTTAACCACAGAGTAAAATGCATGCTAGGTATTTGTTGTTTGAAGCATGTAGCAATTCATTTCTGATCTTAAGCATTTATGCCAAATGATATTTAGTGCCTTATTACAATGGTCGAATATTTGCATTATTTTGAGACTAAAAAGTAAAAGTTATATGTATAATAATTTTAAAATTTCCGTCAACCAGAAAAATATTATGATAAATATGAAACCATGAAAGTAAAAAAAATAATATTCATTATTTTTTTAATTAAAAACATTCTATTTAATTGGTTTTCAACAATTTTTAAAGATTTGTTTCAATCGTTTCATACATCTAGTGAGTGTAGAAATAATCGTCTTCCGGGTAATACAAAACCACCTACGCTAATTTGACTCATAAATTTTCATTCGATGAAATTGTGTTAAGAAATCGTCTGCCTCCAAGAATAAGCAAATACGAAGATTTTGAGAACTTAATGGAGTTAATTCATGACCAAGCATTTATCAGATTTGAAACTCAATGCGTGCTCATAAATTAAGAACAATTATTTGTAATTTTGAATTGAGAATATTTATATATACTCGTAAATTAAGAATAATTATCTTAACGTTTAATTTTCTTTAAATTTATACTACACATTTTCTTTGGTGATATATATCTATTTCTCTAATTTAAGCTTTATTTGTGCGTATTTTGTTTTATTTCTCAAATTTATCTACTTATATATTTTTTTAATTTATATTAGACTTAAATCATACATGACTTCATAAGACCATTAAGTGGAATGGCCAATTTTCCATGAAGTCTATTTCCATTTCAAAACTGACTTATTGTCGTTTATATATATATATATATATATATATATATATATATATATATATATATATATATATATATATATATATATATATATATATATATATATATATATATATATATATATATATTGAAATTATAGGTATAAAATGTTATTGAAATGCCATGAATAAAATATTCCTTAAAATACCATAAAAGAATTCCTTAGGATTTAAGGTATTCGATTAAGTACAAAAAATCATTTTATTCATTTTAAGAGCTATTATTTTAATAAGATAATTATTCTCTCACGCATTAAATGAAAAAAACCAATAATATTTTACTGCTGCTCTTTTACATTATATTAATTTCATCCTTTTGTAGTTTACAAATAGAGTCACATTTCTGCGGAAAAATAAGACACTACAAAGCGTGACATTAATCAATTTCCTTGAATTTCCTTCTAAAGTTCTTTATTTGGTAAATGAAGATTCTGAAGCGAAAGCTTTATAAATGTCCTCGTATGAGAATTATATTTCTCTTTCTTACTATAACAGCTAAATTTTTTTCTCACTTTTTAAAGGTTAAACAAAATTTATTAACAGTTTAAGCTGATAATAACGGCTGCATATAAAAATTTTATTCAAATATCTTTTTTGTGTTTTTGAGTTAACTTGTTCACTACCTCAGAGAAAACAAACTGTATACTCTTGAATACACAGTATCAAATTAATGTAAATATATACAAATTAGACTTAAAATACAAATACTATAATTCTTTCATCAACATGATGTGATTCTGAAAAAAAAAATATTAAATATTCAAACTTTCAGCTCAAAATAGATTGCAATTTATAAATCTAGCAATAAGCCCATGCACTAAATCTTCTCTGCCCAGCTATTTACAATTTGTGGTGAAAGCTTATAAGCCAGTTAACAGCTACGCTACCCGAGCAATTGCTTTTGTATTGTGGTTATGTTACTGGCCTGCGAATAACAATGTCCCAGGTTCTATCCTCGCTCATACCAATTCGCCACAGCTTTATCATCGTCATCGTTAGAAAAAAAACATGCAGACGAAATTTAAAAATTTATTATTGCTGTTTTTTAGACTCTTGGAGATATGAAACATGGATATTTAACACATCTTCTTAGTTGAAATTGTTCATGATTCTTATACTATCTCAAAAGTAAGTCAACATGAAAGCATCTTAAGTATTCTGGAAAATACAATAATAGCAAATTAAATCAATAAAATTTGATTAGTAAATATTAATTTTTTTTGTAAAATTGTGCATTACTGCGAATAAAATAAATAAAAAAGGTTCAATTTAAAATGCCTTTCATTATAATAATACATTATAAAGGAAAAAGAAAGTAGAGTTTTTTTTTAATCACTTATCTTTATCTCATGTCAAATGATATCATATTCTTTCATATTTATTGAATTCTTTTCCGCTCAAAGTGTGTTTTCTTGGAATTTTTTAAATGAACTGAAAAATATATTTTTTTTCTTTTCATAGTTGAAAGCATTAATCATTTCACTTCTTCCCTGACGTTATGCACAATTTAAAAAGAAAATTTCCGAGAATAGGATCCTATTTCTTTATATCTTCTATCTAGATATCAAATCAAAATCTTTTTTATTTTGCTTGAAAAGTAGTTTTCTATAATACGTGACATAATGATGACAATAAAGATGATCATAAAGAAAGTTTTTCAAAAAATATTCATTTTTAAAATTCTTGAATTTTTTTTTTTTTTTGATGTTGTTGTTTGAAATGTATGACTTTATGTGTCATAATAAAAAACTTTTTTCTTTATTACAAGCTTGTTTTCCAGGCCTGGGAATATAAAAGAAACATTTATCAGTTGATAAAAAATGAATTCTTAGAAGATACTGGTGAAAATATGTGACGATGCTTTCTTTGTTCCCATATAATTTCAAAAAAGTGAAAGTCAGTTTTTGAAAAACAGCGTCATAAAACTATTCGATTTTTTAACTCATCAAACTGAAAAAAAAATACTGTTTTCAATTGCATTAACCATCCAGTGTTTAATTATTTAACCAGAAAAACTAATCCTGTATATCAATAATTTCTTTCAGCTTAAAATATTTTTATTCAACTTATAATAATGTACATTACAGAGAGACACTGTATGGTAGACACTGTATGATGAATAGACACTGATGGTAGTAATATGAATAGACACTGAATATGATGAATAGACACTGAATATGATGAATAGACACTGTATGGTAGTAAAGCTATAAATGTTATTTAATTTTTAATAATTAAACTTTCAACAAACAATCACACAAGTATATTTGTGACTTGAAATTCTCTGCCCTTGTGAATGATAAATCTAATAATAAATTTATCAGTTAATAAAAAAGAAAGAAAACAATTAAAATGCATAAATTCTTGATGCCATTAATATTTAAAAAAAAACAATTTGAGAAGATAACTGTTGTCTATTTGAAGTCCTTTCACACTGTTCCTGCAATATTTATACATTATGCTTGAGCTAAGAATCATTCATACACTCGCACTGGTCATTTCAAACCGTTTGGTAAAGCTCAAAGTTTTTTCAATTCATTGAGGAAAATGTACTACTTAGTATGTTTATACCATTTTGAAGGCCTTTGATTGATTCTTGATTGATTAGTTAAAGAAATCTACGTGTATGCTAAGATTTTATGGTTAGAAGTAAGCACCCAACACGCAGATCCAATTATTACATTTATATCATATGCATATTACAAGCAATAATCTCAGCACCCTAACGACTGCTCATTTGCTTCTTAAATATATAATAAATTACCCTCAAATTGCGGGTTGGGATAGCCTGGTTGATAGGGAGCTGGATTTGCGCCACTTGGGTTGCGAGTTCGAGCCCAGCCAGCCGAAGACTTTCGGTGTGTGGGGTGGCTGGCGCACGTACAAATCTATCGTGGTCACAAAGTCCTCCGTGTCGAGAGTAATTCTACTGGGGGTACTGGATCAGGGGTGATCGTTCTCTGATTCAGGTCTAGATTACAATATTTAGATAAATGAATGAAGTCCGGCCCGTTAAAAGAGTTGTGACGTGTGTGTAGCTAAGTCGTGCTCTTGGCACTAGATGGCACTACTGAAAAAACAAGAGACGCACCATTGGCTAAAAATCGCTGACTTCTAAAGTCAGTAGACTTGTCTATGATAAATGCCAATAGAAGCAAGCTTTTAAATACAAAAAAGTAACTAAATTAATAAAAAATATTTCACTATGCATGCTAGAAATCTGTATCATCCAAGTTAATGTTTCCGAATTCCTTTCAAGCCTTTGGCAAAAGCAATGAAATCTTCTGTTGCAAGAATTCCAGATAATGACTTTATTATTTGCACATAATGTAGCATTTATTACAATGTAAAATGATATTAATGTAGAAAATATTATAAAAATAAAATGTGAAAAAATATTTATTTCAAAGTATAAAATATATTATCAATAATCTTTAAACTCTTGAAATCTTTGAAGTTTTTAAAAATTTCTGAAAGATTGTATTAACAGGCAAAAACTATAAACCTCTTTTACTTCTTTTAAAAAGTACATACAAATAGATAAACAAACCCTTGACAAGTTTGGTTCTAAATTTATTAGGTGTCTACACATGAGAAGCTAAATATGTATACACAATTCTATCCATCAAGTTATCTTCATTATCGTTTTAACTTATGCTTAGACAGCCTTGAAGACAAATTACCTTGAAATGGATTTGATCTAAATGGATTACCTTGAAATGAATGTGATCTAAAAATGGATTACCTTGAAATGGATGTGATCTAAAAATGGATTACCTTGAAATGGATTAGACCTAAAAATGGATTACCTTGAAATGGATTTGATCTAAAATTTGATAGGAATCTGCAAAATGGAAATAAATTTCATACATGAAATTTTATTGATCTAGCTCAAAATATCTTGAATTAGGGAGTTCATAGACAGATCGATATAAAACCTGAAATGTTTTTGTCGTACTCAAGGACATTTGAAACTTACAGATTCCTCAAAATATTATGATCGTTTTTTTTATGATTACATTATTTTCTATATATTTCATATACAAGAAAATTAAGAAACAATAAATTAAAAGAACGGGAAACTATTGTACCTTCCGACAGTAATTTTGTTCTATTTTAGTCTCATAAAATGGGACACATTCATTAATCAGAAAAGTGCATAATAAATATCAGTTTGAAAGCTTAAATCATCATAAACTAACTTTTATGAAACCGTAAATTAAATTTTAAATATATAGTAAACAGGAATCACTATGACAAAAATGAACAGTTTTCTTTTACCCTTTAATAAAGCATGGTATCTTTCAAATTCCGGTCGCCATGAAAAAAAAAATTACATGATATTTTAAAGATTTTTCTAACGCTACTATATTAACAAAAATTATATATCTATCAAACTTTTTCGGGACGGTGGTCGCAAAAGAGGAGAACAATTTTAAAAATTTCTGTTAAAATACTATTGGTTTTAAAACTCAAAAAAAAAAGTAGGAAACTGCAATTGGTTTTTTTTCTAATGAATATAGGGCAGCTCCGGCAATTTTATTTTGGTTTTTGCTCTTGGTATTAATTTTATATTGAAAATACCTCGATTTTTTTGTCTGAAATGTGGGAATATTTCTGAGTTCTTAAGAAATGTAATTTTATCAAAATGAGTCCCCGGTTTCTTATAATATCCATGAGGTTTTAAATTATAATTCTTTTGAAGCTTCTAATTAATTTAAGAATGAATCTAAGTGGTTTATTTCTGGATGGTCGCATTTGGGGGCACCGCCCATCTGGGACATTTGTTTTTTCGTTCATTTATCTTCTGTTTTGCCTCCGTATGCTATAACGGGAAAGCTATAACGATATTTTTCAAACAAGGTGATATGCAGATTTTGTGTTCGCGGGGGGTGGGGGTGTTTATTGTTTTCAGAGAAAGATCACTCATATTTAAAAACCAGAAAACATTTCACATTACAGATTTACTTTTCGTTCCAGACGGTCTACTTAAATTTTTGCGATTTTTTCCTGTAAATTTCTACGTTTATGCAGCCTTAATTTTTTTATTAAATTTTTTTCGTAATTATTATTATTGCATTCTGCATCTGAAAATTCTGAAAAAAAAATGTTGGAAAGATATCGAAGACGTGTTTTGTGCAGTTCCAAAAAATGTGCATAAAACACGGAACAGTGTATAAAACAAGCGATGTGCGCTTGTGTGTTAGACAAAAAGAGACTCCTACATGTTCACATAAAATTTCATGCCAAATAAAGAGTTATACTTAATTTTTTGCTTTCTATTTGATATTTATCAATTTAAATTTAATTGTGAATATATAATTTTAGTATTTTAGTTAGATCCTCTTAATTGATATTTTGTATTAAATAGCAATGACTTCTAATTTTTATTATTTATATATATAAGATATAATTTAGAAATTTCATAATAAATTTATCATAAATTGTATTTTTAATATTTTAAATGTTTCAAATTACCTAAAGCATAAATAAAAATGCTTATTAACCAAAAATATTCATAATTACTGCTGTCATCATAAGAAATTTGCGCAATTATTTCTAAAGATTTTCTTACACAGAGATTGCTTTAAACTGGCGGTGTCCCCAAATAAGGACACTACCCTCCTGTGGAAGGAGAGATATTTTTAAAAAAATTAATTCCAAAATCTATGTCTACACAATTTATTAATCACATTGATTGTTTTATTTTCATCATATTTCAAAAATTTTAAGGACCCAGCCCTAAAAAGGTTAAACTTATTTTTATTTATTTTTGAGCAGAAACATAGTTTTAAAAGATCTAATTTGTAGATTATTTCATAGTTATTTCTAATTAACATTATCTTGTATATTTTTAGATTCTCAAATTTCATTACATTTGCAAGATAATTTTTTTTTTAAAATTCTGATAGAAAGTATGTAAAAATGAAAATAATTTGATGGTACTCATACTCACATATGATGCCAATTTTTGAGTAATTTTATTTAGAATTATTATATCTGAGTGTAATAATCTGTGCTTATGAACGTGAAAATGATCCCATTTCACAGCTTATTTTACTTACTAATAAAAACTAATACATTAAGAAATAAATATTTCTCTTCAGCCTTATCAAAAAAATAGCTAATTTTTTATATATGTTTTCGAAAGTTTTTGTTACTATATAAATTTAATTTATTTTTAAATAAGGTATCCTTTGTTTATAACTGAAATTTCGACATTTTTTTTTATTCAGAATGTTTCAGTTTCTTTAAGAATTAGAACAAATTATATTTTTAAATATATAACACACAAAATTAAAACGGACGTATTTCTGAATTTATAGATTTAGTACTTTTATTGAAGATACTTGAAATATTTTTATTTGTCTCCATCTTGACCACGAAACGATATTTTTTTTTCAAAAAAGTTATCCTAACTGAATAAATGAGATCTTGTCACCTAGTTATCAGGACACTCTCCCCGGAGAGTGGGTCGTTATTGTAGGCAGGTCGCGTAATATCCTGACATCCTTAGATTACATGATTCACGTTATTGCTTGCAGCTGTAATCCGATAGAGATAATATTTGGAGTGATATTTGTACTTTTATCTACCCTTGGAATCGTTCTAACAGTTGGTTTTGATGTTATCATTTCCAGACAGTTAATAACCTGAAAAAAATTATGATGTCTTTAAACATCATAAAAGACAACAAATGTTAGAAAATAAAAATAATCTGTATCAAGATAAGTAAAAATTATATATATATGTAAAGTATATAATGCAGTTATTTCATAGAATACCTAGTTATTCCATGAAATAACTCATCGTGTCCGTTAAAGGGTGTAATAGGTTATTAATTTGACACTTTAACTAGTTATTCTATGAAATAACTAGGTATTCTATAAATTAACTAATGAGAGACATTTAAAGTGTAAAATAAACAATTTATCTAAAATGAAATTAAACTAATGATAGACAATTAAAATGAAAAGAAGCAATTTATCTAATTTATGCAGCGTATAAATGGTATTTATGGAAACGTACCATAAAATCATTTGTTACAACAAGGATTACTAAAATGACACTTGGAATTACAAAGAACATTATTTCTAAAACAAAAACATTTTTGTTGACACACTGTGTTTTACACGAACATTTTTTAAATCCCTGACCAATGTAAACTTTGAGCTGTAGCAACCGACCGGAGAGATATTTCTACATCCGGTACTTCTTCGATTTTAATTAATTTTTGTTCGCAGACACTGAACTGGGACTGTCGTGCGAGATATATGATATAGATTATTTTACACTTTAACGGGTTGCAGATCGTTATTCTATGAAATAACTAGTTAAACCATGAAATACAAGAGAGTTTTACACTTTAACGGACACGATCAGTTATTTCATGGAATAACTAGGTATTCTATAAAATAACGGATTTCATACTTTAACGGTAACATATATATATATATATATATATATATATATATATATATATATATATATATATATATATATATATATATATATATATATATATATATATATATATATATATATATATATATATATATATATATATATATATATATATATATATATATATATATATATATATATATATATTGTCATTGTAAATACCAATATTATGCTTTCGTCTGTTGCCTTTTTTTTTTTTGTAATGTAAACAGGGGAAGTTATAGAATATTTATATAATTCTTTCTGTAAGAGTATTTCTTATGCTATTATAATTTCGGAAGTTATTATGGATAAACGCTCAGATTTCGCTTAAACTTTTATTAGATGAAAAAACTATTTGATTTTTGGAGCTATTTTCAAAGAATTATAAGTCATCATAAAAGCTCAGAAACAAGTAAGGAAGCAGCCAAAAATGTTAAATTTAGTTTTTTAAAAATCTTGACTTAATCCATTATAAAATAATTTATATATATATCAAGAATTCTATAATTCTTTTGCAAGTACTAAAAATTGTCGTTATTTGGCAATGCTATTTTCGAATTTGGCAAATGTACTCCTATATAAGAGAACTTTTAAAATGGAATATATATATAGAAAGGGACATAATACATGAAACATTGCATGAGAAATTTTACTGTAATTATTGTTTAAAATATTATATTAAAAATATAAATACTTCTTAAATCTATCACTTTTGCTTTCGTGAAATATGAATTTAGGAAAAGCCTGTACAAAATGCTACACTATACTCGCCAAAAAAAGAAAACAGATTAAAAATAATTTTAGTAAATTTGAAAATCCGATCCGGGTATCCTTGATTTATATTTATTATGAATATATATGCTAATCTATATACATCATGCAAGTAAAAGATGCTACAAATAACAATAAATGCAAATAAGGCTTTTAAAAATCAATAAAATTTTCACTTAAAACTGATTAAATAAGAAATTATAAGTAGAGATCATTTCACAGAAAACTTTCAAAATATTGTTTTAAACTCCATTAATAATTACCACTGTGTAAACAATTATAAAATTCTCTGAGCTGGAATCAAGTAATTTAAAACTGCGGGTACTCTTACAGAATAGAAAATAAAAAAAGGAAATCCAGATAAGAATATTTGAAGCGTTACTTTTCGGTTAGCCAGGCAAAAGCGAAAAATCGCCAAAAAAAGTTAAAAATTCGCCAAAAAAAAGAAAAAATTAAATTTCGCGTAAGTTGGCACTGGCGATGTCTTTTCGGACAGATCTAAATTATTTGGTGAACTTTTGCTTGCGTTCGGATAATTGCAAATTACCAAATCCAACCATTTTATGCTGCTGCCATTATTTAAAATGAAGGCGAAAAAATCTGATGCAGTGAAAATTTCTAAAATAAAAGTATTTTTATCACATTTAAAATAAAATTTTAAGTATATTTCTATAGGGTTTTAGAACCTTGAACGAATCTAGTCTTTTTCTCTTTGTATCACGTATTTCCTTAACGTGACACCTTTTATATATTTTACTTACTATACTGTTTGGGCATCTGCAATTCCTTATTTGATGCACTTTAATCGAAAACTTTCATTTATTTACTCGATGAGTTTTTTTAAAGCGTTATGAAATGCTTATATTTTTGAATTTCTACATAAAATAGATTGAAAAAAATCTATTTTATGCAGAAAAATATGAAAGAATATGAATATAAATAATAGGAAATGAATTAGAATATTACCATGATTTAAATATGAATTAAAAATAAAAAATTATTTTTTAAAAAATGAAAAAATATTTAAAATAGCGATATGAAACAGAATCCTTCTAATTTTTAAAAAATTATCAAAACATTTTTAAACCTTTAAAGGTTTATTTTTTTCTAGTCATATTATGTTAAAATATTTTTAGGCTTGAAATTAGAATAAAAAAAGGGATTCATTTAGCTTATTAGATAAATTTAATTTGATTAATTGATTAATTTGGGTAATTAATAATTAAGTAACAAATCAGGACACATCATTTTGTCTGAGATAAAAAACTGAAGCATCTAAGCTTCTGTTTTTCTAAAAACATTTGTCAGAACTTATGCCAACCTACATAATTTCATACAAAGATTGATAAATTTAGTGGGAAGCATACTTCCTAGGCCTTAGAAAGGGTTAAAATATCAGGAATAATTTGAGAAGAATATTATCTACTTCCAGAATTAAGATGTAAGTTCAATTTCTATCCAATTTTTAAATATTAGATTCCGACTGAAGAATATCGTGGTATTTTCAGTGTGTTTCACTTTATGTAGCATTAGGAAATCACACTCTTATTCTACAGTTCAGAAACTGCAAGGAACGTTGAGAAATTATTACACCAAATTTAAACAAAAATAATACATTTTTATTTATGAAATTTCTTGTGGAATATTTTTTCTTTATTAAATGTATAGAAAATAGCATAAAAAATTGTAAAATAATAATTACTTGCATGTCATGAAACTATAATAATTGGTCTAATTTCGCTAAGAATAAAAATAAAAACAAAATGCCATCAGTTTTATAAATATAATTTTAACAAATTAAGAATATAGAATAAAAAAATATATTTACTTTTTTGCCAAATATCAACTTGTACTCTTTTTTAATATGAAGGCATGGAGAAAGTGAAAGACGAACTGAAGTCAATGGTGAAATTTTATTCGGCTAAGTATGAAGGAAAAAAAAGACACCGTTTAACCATCTATTCAGCTACTGTTCTGCTCGACATTTTCGAGTTCAGTGCACTTAATAGGTACTTGTAAAAACAATTAGTATTCAGTTGTATAAAATATCATTAATTCTTATTTACAATTAAGGAAGTAATAACAAACCTTCTTTTGGATATTTAAAAGAGAAATATCATTTAAAAAAGCATTTATTATTAAGAGAAAGTATCAAAATTTATGATTTTTCATTAGATTGACTTCAAGACTAAAGTTGCAAATTGAATGAACATGGAAGCTGCAGAAAAGAGTAGGTATTCAAAGTAATAAATAATAAAATATCTTTAAAAAAAACCTTTCAAATGTAACGCAATAATCCATGGCATCAAAAGACGAGATTCACTGGGAATCAATCATCTGACATTCTACCAATTCATCTGAAAATTAAATGTCATTTTCTCCCCGTCTGTCACGGATTTTCATCATTCTTTGAGGATCCTCATGGCCCTCATCCAACAATCCCCGTGTTTCAGCATGATGATTTGGATTAAAGGGATCTTAGAATTCCCAGTATAATTTGTCAGAAAAAACTAGAACGCCTGGCTGAAATTTTAGATAAATATTGAACAATCCATTAAAAAAAAATTTAATTAAACCGAGGTAATAAGAAGAAAATAATAATACGAACTTCCTCATGTGTGATGTCTTCGGGAGCCATGTATCTGTGAAATAATTATGTCGAGAACTGCAGTTATGTCAATAAACTAAAGATATTTCAAACTTGCATGGAAATTTTGCAAAATCGGAAAATAGTACCTTTGAGAACAATTACGAATATCCTGAGGAAAACAGAGTTTTAGAGGTAAAATAAATTAATAGACGATGATGACAAGCTATCAAATTAACAGACCATATACAGAAATGTTTAAAAGGATAAATGTTTAAAAGGATTTTTGCGATACTGTATAAGTCGAACAATGTTTTAACCCAAGAGCATGAGAAGAGACATATGGGGTATGTTTTAGATGACAGGTATTGGGCATTTATAATGTGAATGTACCCAAATCGAAATATGGTAGAAAATAGAAATCGTACAGAGAGTCTTATCTAAGCTTTGGGAGGGATTCCAAGAAGATTGAAAAGTTTGCAGATGTTTCAATAACTAGCATCCCCGAATGACAGCATAAGATCAATATTTAGCAATAATTGAAAGAGAAACAGATAAAGAAAAGCATAATATATTTTACGACAGCTACCAGCAACGACAGTAGTACTAACTGTCGTTACTGTTTCAATGCAAACCGCACGCATACTGATATTCAGGGCAGAAAAACTTATATGCCTGCAGGACTGTGAGATAAGCTATACCTGTGGCTGCATGCTTCAGGAACTGGTTGGCCTGGTGCAAACTCTGAACTATAAACTTGTATAGCGGAGCTGTTTGTTTTTTCCTGATGAATCTAGGTTTTCATACTGATATATTCATACTGATATTTCATACTGACTTTATATGTATATCATATATACATATAAAGAGCACCTGGGGACCATTATAAGAAACAGAAACACCGCTGAACACCACCGTTACAGTGGAACTGGATTTCTTGATTAGCTTTGGCCTTATTCTGGGTATTCGAACAACTCCGTCATGTCTAAAAAAGAACTACGACTGATTATATTTACCGGCATATCATTCTGCAGCAACACGTGGGTCTGTTTCGGGATGCGATGGGCAAAAAATTTTTCTTTAAGGATAATGATGCACGTATACATATCGTACTAAAATTGTGAACAAGCGCTGAAAATTATGAAAAAGAGGATATCACATGTTTGTAATGGCCGGCTTTCTCTCAGGACTTGAACCCAATTAAGCGTATATAGAACAGGTTCAGCAGACGGGCTGAAACATAATCCATCTCTTGCGTGTACTTGGGAATAATAGAGACCTTAAGAATGAAGGCTTAAGAATGAACTGGCCCTCCTCAAAATCAGCTGGAAAATTCGTATTGACATCTGACAAACATACGTTTTATTAGCATTCAAGAAAACAATATGCTGTTAATTTTTGAGCGGAACAAGTTCTTTCTAAGTGTTCAGAGAGCATCATGCCCCCCTCCATTATTTTGTAGGTATTACGGGGCATCTTCATGAATTTTTGTTCTGTACATTTTATTTTATAAATATGCTCTTTATTTGTAACATTTGTTCTGCTTTTGAAGTTTTAATTATAAGAACTTTTAGGACTCTTAAATTATGGACATGGATTATGTTCCTAGAAACATTAGAGTTAACTGCATTAGAGTACAAGCATCAGGCAAATTCAGCTTAGTTTAGTTATATTAACGTAACGTTTTAAAGCAACATTAAGGCTATTTTGGGAAGAACCTCGTAATTTTGAACCGCATTCAGATGACTAAGACTACACCTGAACTGGCACACCCTCTCCAAACTTCCACGCCACACTAAGCGGAGGACAACGCAGCAGGCAAAGAAAGGACGTTACTAAAAGAGAAAAATTCAACCTCTTCTTAAAAGTGGAAGAGTACGAAAACACACGAGTTGTACCCACCAATCTTTTTATGCTCGATGAAGTGTTGATAATCTTAATATATCAGGATTCACAGCATTTACTTTTTTTACGTTTGAAATTCTTGTTCAAATAACTCAGCTGGTGTTTTCGGAAATTAAAATGAGAGGGATTTCATTCTTGCTTTCTATTAGAATAATTTCGCACGGAAAGATTCGAGAACATTTTTCAAATCTGACAGCTTTAAAAAAACAATGGAAACAATTAGATGAAAAAAAATTATTTTAACTGATCAAGTTAGTACTATAACTAACAAGAATGTAAAAGAAAAAAGAAATAATTTCACTAGAAAAATATTTAAGACTCCAGGAAAATAAGGTTTGCTCATGGTACAGTTTATTTTGTGGTATTACTTGGTTGTAAACTTTTTCAGTTTCCATTATTAGATAATTAGACAACATATTCCTACATTTCTCATTTCGAATTTTTGTAACAATGGTTATAAAGTAAACTGCTGCAACAATTGTAAACAATGGAATCAGTAATAAGAAAAAAAAATTAACTTATTGAGTTAGTACTATAACAAGCAGGAATGTAAAAGAAAAAGGAAAAGATTTCGCTAGAAAAAATATATAAGAGAGCAGAAAAATAAGGCATGTGCGTGGTACAGATTTTTATGATATTGTTATATATTGAATATCGAATAATCTTTCTTAAATACCATGACTTGATAGCATATTCCTACATTCATATGTATGTATGTGCATGGTACAGATTTTTATGATATTGTTATATATTGAATATCGAATAATCTTTCTCAAATACCATGACTTGACAGCATATTCCTATATTCATATGTATGTGCATGGTACAGATTTTTATGATATTGTTATATATTGAATATCGAATAATCTTTCTCAAATACCATGACTTGACAGCATATTCTTACATTCATATCAAACTGTTGAATATGGTAATTACAATACTCCGGAGTAAATGTATCATTTACTTTATTAATATCTATGGTTCTGGCAAACAATCGTTTTTATAAAGGCAAGTTCAATCGATGTTTGATCATTTGAATGTTACGATTTGTTACTGTAGATTCAGTTATCCAATGTAATACTAAAATGAAAAATAATTAAATATATAGTAATTATTAAATAACATGACCATAATTAATAGTCAATAAAAATTATGACAAATACTATTTTTGTAATAAATAAATAAATTATGGAGATAAATTTGAATTTTATGTCTTTACCTTTTATGTGTTGGTGTATTTAATGTTTAAATGTAAGCTTGTACCTTTCAAAAATGATCCCATATATAAAATTTTCAATTTATGTATGAAATTAATATCTCATACATAAATTCTAATTATATATAAATTACTCTCTGTAGAAAAATATCGATTTATAATAAAATTCGAAGTACTTTTAAATTCGAAAATTTAATCTGTCTGAACGATTGTTCACAACTTTCTGGAAACGGCCAGCATTTTCTTAAAAACATCTGCAATTTCAAATGCTTTCAAATCAATTTCTTAAATAAAAACACTTTTATTAAGAATGGGAAATATTGAATATTTCTTTGTTTATTTAATACGCGTTTCTAAAAATACCTCCCTCTCAACAAGCGAATTGTTTTTATAAAAGATAAAAGTAGTGGAAAAGTCAAAGTGGTCTTTTTTTTTATGACGATTGTCTCCATAAGAAAGTTAGAGATAGAATGTTTTTTAGATGTTTCATGAAGCAACGAAGGGGAATTTAGGTACTACAAAAGCACACTAAATAGCAATGGGAAAATAATAAAAATGTTTTTAAAAAAATGCAACAACTTGGAAAAAGAGCACGTTTTTTTTTTTTTTGTTTTTTTTGTTTTTTTTTTTTTTGGGAAATATCTGATTCAAAAACTTATAGCACAGTTTTGAGCTCATTTTTCCCCCGAGTCATTATTGTTCGAAGAAAAAAGTTTATTTGAAGTTTGTTAAAAAAAAAACAAGTTAATAGAACATAAGGGTACCTTTTTTGAGATATAAGAATAAATGATTCCTGCGAATCCAAAATATTTAAGGAAAAAATAAACTTAATAAAAAATAGCCTTCAAAAATTC
The DNA here is from genome assembly GCF_947563725.1 of Argiope bruennichi. Lineage (NCBI taxonomy): Eukaryota > Metazoa > Arthropoda > Arachnida > Araneae > Araneidae > Argiope > Argiope bruennichi. Next base: position 117,629,741 of record NC_079156.1, read on the forward strand.
TTATTATTATTCCAAAATGCAGATTTTATTTAAACTTTATTTACTTTCTACTATTTAGTCTTAATTTTAAATTCACAGTCGCAATTGCTAATGAATCTTGAACTAGTCATTTCTTAAATTAATTAAAATTACTTTGACTCACCTGGAATAAAAATGAAATTAGTTGATTAATTAATTATTAAATTTAAAAGATATTAAAATTTTATATTTTCTTCAACGATATACAAATATACAAAATTTGCACCAAAATCTAGCACATATGAAATTACATAATCTATATCATGATAGACTGTAAGGGAAATGGTTTTCAAATATAATTAGAACTAAGAGATTTCATAAAAAGGTAAATTTTTCCCAAAATCTAATAAATTTTATGTTCCATTTATAAGCACTGAAAATCAAAGGAAATTTTGTAATAAAAAAGTGAAGCTTAAATCCTATTATTATTAAAAAGTTTGTAACTTACGAGAAAATATCGTCTCATAGATGAAGTAAGCGTAGATAACCCTGAGTTAACTTTTATTAAACTAAACTACAGATGTAGAACTAAATCTTACATCTGTTTTTGTCCAAAAGGCAAATGATTCGAATCTTCCAGACTTAGAAAGATACAGAAACCATAAGAACCTTCTAGAACAAATGAGAAATAACAGAAAGTAAATCAAAAACGAAACAATTTTTAGGCAGTTTGCCTGCATTTAGTGCCGAGCTTGCGAACTTTTGCTTTCAGTTTGTAGCATTCTACCACTGAGCCATTAAGTCCGAGCCCAGTTTTTTCGTTATAATATAAATAAAAGCCGGATTTTCTTTTAGACTGAAGAAATGATAGCACTAGTAAATAAATTCTCAAGTTTCTTTTTTATCAAGAATAAAATTAAATTGCAAAAATATGCGTTATTTTATGTTCAATTACTTATGATTGGAAAATCAATACCTACAATCCATTTTTCCTTCTTGGATTAATTTGTTTTTCCTGATCAGTAAATTCTGTTAATGAACAATCAGAATCAAAATTTTGCGAAATTTGTAAGACTTGAAAAAAAAATATTTTTTTTATATTCCGTTTTGTATCAAATATTATTCAATAGGATTTTATAAATGGATTAAATCATTTTTTTTACCTTTCTTCTTAAATATGTTATTAGATAAAGATATTTTGCAAAACATATTTAAATCTACTTAATAAAATTATTTTAGCATCATAATTTACGTGGGTTTCGTTTTCATATTTCCCAACGCATAAAGAATACAGAAATTTAATAAGCTGAAACTATTTCTAAAATTGGAAACAGCAGCAATTTATGCGACATTTTAAGATATTGCGTTTTGTTATTCAATTTTAAGGAGATTAAATCTTTTATTTTTGAAAACGGAGGCGAACAGATGCTGAGCTACTTACAGAGCTGTCTATCAACTTTATTAAGTCTGAGTTTTAGTTCCTGTTACTTTACTGTTTCATACTCTAGGAAAGAAAATGACAGTAATTTTTTATATATATATCGACTTATAGATTAGAATTCAAAAGTCCATTACTTAAAACTGATCGATCAAATCTTCGAATAATCGCCCATACAGAATTTTATCTGGTTGTTTCGATTTAACAAAATCCAGACAATTTTATCTGAAATAATAATTTTAACTTCTAAGTAATCTGTTAGTAAAAAGTCATATATGTCTGCTTATATGTTATTAATTTTAAGAAAAATATTAAAAGGCTCTATCTGAAAATATCACTAGGAAAAATTTCTGATAATGCGGGGGAAAAAACAACATTTCAGCAAATGCGTTATTAATGTATCTTTACAATTCCATTCAAATGTCTTTTACTGAATAAAATTCTGTTGCAGAATATATATAAATCCCTTCTTAGAGTGTTTTGCTAGAAAATTTAATAGATTTAATATGAAATGCTTATATCTATATTTTATTTTTAACGAAAATTCGAACACATAGACTAAAAAAAATAGAGCTGAAGTGCTGACAAGACAGTACTTACAGTAAACAGCAATACACTGTTTTGCTGAAAAAATTTGTAATAAATAAGAAAATTTATAATAAATAAGAAAGAAGCCAAAGGAAAAAGACTTCGCTTAACTACTCACATCTCTTTATTCCTCGACTCACCCCAAACAGAGATACTTATAACTAATAGGATTAATTAAGATTCTTCAATGCAGGACAATAAATTTATTATTATTTGAAAGCTGTTTTTTCCGATATTGTTTTATGCATTACAATGCATTGTCCCAGCAAGAGAATCAATCATCTGGTGGTTTAAAATTTAAACCACCAGATGATTTGATGTAAGTGATTTGCATGAGGAATTTGTTAATATTAATCAATTTCAAGAACAATTAATAGAAATACAAAGTGACCAAGCACTTCGATACAATTTCTACAAAAACACTGAATCTTTATGTGCTTTCTGGTTAAAATTAAAAACCGAAAAGCCAATAATTGTTAAAGAAGCCCTAAAAGTATTATTGCCCTTTGCAACAACATATATGTGTGAGGCTGGTTTTTCGGCTCTGTGTGTAATCAAAAACAATTACCAGAACCAGTTAAATCCTGAAATAGATATAAGGTGCTCCTTGACAAGCATTCAACCGAGGTTTGAAGATCTTTCAAAATGTATTCAAGCACAAGGTTCTCATTAAAACTGTATGACTTGCATTTAAAATTTATAAGACTTAACATATGCATTGATATTTCTTTCTTTTTTAGGAATAAGTTAAAATGTCAATTATTTTCAAAAAGTTATAAATATATTTTAATTTGGTCAATAAAAATTATTAAAAACACTTGATTATTAATTAAATTTTCCTTGGATCGAAAAGTAGTTTTGTTTATCTTTATTATTAAAAAAATAAATAAAAAATTTGTAAGTTAAAAAAATCATCATCGTAGGATTGAAGATTTTTAAAAATACGATCTAAAATAAAGCAATGAAAAAATTTTGACTTTTTTTTGGGTCGCAACATGAACATATTTCTCTAATTTAGGTCGCGGCTTAAAAAGGTTAAGAACCACTGGTTTAAATGATAAACTTTGCCATCAATAAATTTTGATTTCATGATCGATAGTAACGCTGGTGGTTTGGTGTTTTTGGCGCAAGAGTCATATTTGCCTATGCTGTGCCAAGCAATTGGTGGAGCCAAAAAGCAAACTATAAAAACACATATGCTAAAATGTAGAGGAAAGTATCAACATATCAAGATTAAAAAAAATTCATTTCAATTTTAACCTCTCCTATACGGTCGTCTTAATTTTATCTTAATACATTTAGAAATTATTGATGTTTGAAGGTATTATGAATTTCTCGTCAACTTTATATAATAAAAAATTGCTTCACGCTTGCAATGGATTTTCTAAATTATAATCTCCTTAGAACTATATAATTAAAATTACAGTTACGATTATATCATCTTATATTACATCTGATGTTACGTTGATCAATATTTCGTAAGTTAAAATAAAGCATCCTGAAATGACAAATAACAAATCTTTTTAAACATTAAAAAAATTAAACATTTTTAAATTTTAAAATTAAAATTAAAATAAAACCATTTCACCAAAATTAAACACCGATATAAAAATGTTCATTTTGGAGAATATTGATTTCAGTTGTTTCATTTTTATAAAAATGGGATATGCATTGTTTTACATAAAATGGATTTACTTAATCAGCATTAGACATATGTGTGACTAAGCATTAAGCGTATATGTGTTTGAGATATAGTTTAAATCTTACATGAAGAGCCGTATTAATGGTTCCTTATTTAGAAAATTATTTTTTTACAGATAATGACGCATTAATTAAAAAAACTACATTTAAGTTTTTTAAAAATATGGATATTTTTATAAAATACTAGCCGCCTTTGGCGACCAGCCGGTTCGCCAATCTTAATGTTCGTTAAAATTTTAATAATTAAATATTTTATGCAATTCCAACTTTAATAGATTCTTCAGCAAAATATTTTAAAACTTCAAATTTTGATAGTCATATAATTCACTCATAATATTATAAAGGCCTTCAGTCATAACGTGATATGTATCTCTCTAATTTTTTGTTACCCCTCGTAGAATTTATGCTTTAAATTAAAGTGTAAAGGATGAATCTGCAATTAATATAATAATATTTTTTACTGAAACAAAGCATTTTTTTTTATAATATGATTACTGATAATAGAGTCACTGAGCGTTTAAACTTTATGGGCACTAAAGAATATCTTTCTTAATTTATGTAATATCTCAAGAATTTGTCAACAAAATTTTCTCAGATTCATCATGAACAGATCGATTCATGAACAATGTTTCATTTTAAATTCATCCAACACTAAGAAATTAAAATGAATCGTTTAAAATAATCGGTCGAAAACAGGTTTAAACTTCTTAAAAAAACGATGTACTTAAAACTATAAGCATATACAAAAAAATATATAACTAACATAAATACAATTTAATTACAAAAGCATGCAACTTACCTAAAAATAATTTAAATCATTGAAAACAGGTTAAAAAAAACTACTTAAAAAACGATGTACTTAAAACTATAAGCATATACAAAAAATATATAACTAACATAAATACAATTTACTTACAAAAGCATGCAACTAACCTAAAAATAATTTAAATCATCCGTTGAAAGTGGTTGTCATGACAACAATCAGAACAATGCGCATGCGTGAACTTTCTCCGCCAGTCAGGTAACGCAAATGCGTGAATTTTTCTACGCCAGTTGGGGTAACGCTATGCAGATTATACATTTTTAATTTCCTTTATTCTGTGTTATTTTAATTCGAAAGTACTTCAGAATGAATCTGAAACATGGATTAACTAACAATGTTTAATTTTAAATGCATAAAACATTAAGAAAATAAACAGAATCGTTTAAAATAATCCGCCGAAAAATGTTAACCCTAGCCTCATGACTGTTGGGGGAAAAAAGAAACGGAAGCCTTACTCATTTGGCGGTGGGGAAAATGGAAGATTTTTTTGGCGGGAAAGTTAGTTTTTAATTAATAATTAAAATTTCAAAAAAAGGGACCCCAGGTGCACATTCCCGACCTCTAAGGTATACATGTACCAAATTTGATAGCTGTATGCCAAATGACCTGGCCTGTAGAGCGCCAACACACACACACACATTGAGCTTTATTATAAGTATAGATAAGCAAATTTTGCTTTGAAAGAAACAAACAAAAGATTTGTTTTCCATTTTTCAGGTACGTAACAACACTATTATCTAAAACGTATTCTTTTTTTTTTTTTTTCCTTTCGCTCATTAATCCTACTGCATTTTTTATTATTATATGTCATTTTTCTTACTCGTTTTTGATACAACGAAATTTGGATCTGCGGATTTAATAGCAAATTATTTCATGTATTTTCTATGTGTGAGTAAACAATGCAAACGATAAAATGTTTAAGTGCATTTTTTTGCTTTTACTTTCTAGTATTCAAAATTTATGTAGAGAAATTATCGAAACTTTCGATTAATTCGAACCATAGATTTTGATGAATCTGCACATAACAAGTTTTCCTGAATAAAAAAAAATAATTCCATTACCCTCTCTGAAAACACGGTAACTAGAAAATGGAGAAAACTAGACAAATGAAAATTTACATACAGTATTTAACTAAAATTATACATACTGTTTATGTTCTTTAATAAATCCACCAAAAGGAAAATATGTCTTCTCGTTTATGTGTATGCGTTTTCATGAAATATAAATGAATATTGGATGTAATGAATGTATATGATGTAATGTAAATTAATATTGAATGCAATGAATATATATGATGTAATGTAAATGAAGGTTGAATGTAATGATTGTATATGATGAAATGTAAGTGAAGGTTGAATGTAATGATTGTATATGATGAAACGTAAATCAATCAATGAATGTAATGATTGTATATGATGAAATGTAAGTGAAGATTGAATGTAATGATTGTATATGATGAAATGTAAGTGAAGATTGAATGTAATGATTGTATATGATGAAACGTAAATGAATGATGAATGTATTGAATGTAATATGATGTAATGTAAATGAATGTTGAGTGCAATGAATGAATGTTGAGTGTAATGAATGAATGTATATGATGTATTGTAAATGAATGTAGAGTGTAATGAATGAATGTATATGATGTATTGTAAATGAATGTAGAGTGTAATGAATGTATATGATGTATTGGAAATGAATGTAGAGTGTAACGAATGTATATGATGTATTGGAAATGAATGTAGAGTGTAACGAATGTATATGATGTAATGTAAACGAGTGTTGTATGACAAAAATTTAATATGCGATTTTTACATCTAAATTATCGATTTTCGTCTATTCCTAAACTAAATATATCAAAATATTCGCTGTCTATTCTCTAGTCTATCTTTAATGCAGAGTTGCAGATTCTAAACAAGTAGAGGAAAAAGAAGAATATGGTGAGAAAACATCAAATATTGTGTGGAAATATTGATTTCATTGAATTCTAGCAACTTATGCAATTCCACCTTTCCTACAAATTCTTTCAGAAACCTGAAAAAGGCTTTATATTTTATTCTCTTACTTTTATCTTGCAGTTTGTAGTAAACGGGATTTTTATCTAAGAACGACAACTTTGATTGAAAAGTGTGAGGAAAACAAGTTAAAAACAAATTTTACCAATAGTACGTGCGAAAATTGCATGTCTTCCCAATTTTATTGTAGTTTTAAGTTTTTTTATGCACGTTTTTAAAAGCATCCAATAAACGCATGTTGGAAAAATTGAATTTACTGCAGATGATGAAATAGAAATTATTTTTATATTTTTTTGGAAACTTTATAAAACGATTTTTGTATATTTTTTGTAACATTTATATTGATTTGAAACGTTATGCCGAGAACAATTTAACATATTTCTTTTAAACGAATTATATATAAGGTAAATGAAACATTATTTATAAATAGGATAGACACTGAAATCTCCTAAAATTAACGAAACTAAACCTAATTATTATCTTTGTAATTGTTTTATATCTCTTTTTAACTAGAATAGTAATTTATTCATTCCAATTTCTAAAATTCTTTTCGCATTTATTTCTATTTGGTTTTATGGATGTTTTCTCCAACTGATTTTATCAAAAAGTTTTAAAAAATAATTATTTTACAGTATTTACTTTTAAAAAAATCATTACAAACGTAAAAGAGTATCTTGCTTCCTCGCATTTTATTTCCGTATAATCATTTGGCATGTAATTTTGAACATCAAAAATAACTAGCAAGCTCCAAAAAAATCTCTGCAATTTATATTAACGCATATTCCAAAAAAAAGCAAAACACTAGATTGAAATCATGAATTAAAATTCAGTTTTAACAAATACGTCTAATTTTTTTCATATAAATAAATTTCTTTAAATCATATTCTAACCTTATTGAATTGTAATGAGTGTATCTTTCTCAAAATAAAATTACTATTTAAAATTCCTATTGTATTGGACGAAAAGTAATTTATTCAATACACTGCATATGTCGCTATGATAATATAATTTTCTTTCTCTAGCCGAACAAATGATGCAATTTATTACTTAATTTACGAAGTAGTTTCACTATACCCGCCGTAGAAAATATCGAATATTTTAAATGACATTTAAAAAAAAATTTAATCATGCCAAACATATTGCAATCATTTCTATAAAGATGGATAAGATATTGCGTTATTTGCTTATGACCGCAAACATAAAAGACAGAAAAATCGTTTGCTGGATGAAAAAGAGTTCCTATTTAAATTTTTGATTAACAAGTAAGAAAGTTATTTTTTTACTGGATTTTCATTTCGAAACCTCATTTCAATTCTTCAAATCGGTTCCAGAAGTTAATAAAATCTTGATGGACTATTTCGAAATAAATGCAATCAACAAAAAATCAATGTGTGGAAAAAAATGAATAGTTTAAATTTATGGTGTTTTTCATTTGTAATTTCAGATATTCACCAATGTCTAGTGTAGAAATTGAACTGAAAGATGAAAAATGAAAACTTTATTTGAAAAATAAATAATATTGACAGATATTTAAACCTGAGATTAATATTAAGTCCTCCAAATTTTATAAAATTTATTCAGATTCTTAAACGTTTCTGTTTTTCACTAGAATAGAGATCTCGGAAGTTTTATTTTGAAACAGAATTATGGAAATCTAATTTGATTGTGGAAATTTAATTATTTAGGCATACTTATTAAATCCACTTAAATTATAAGGAATCTACTCAAATATAATTTTTATGAAAAATCACATATTATAAATTATTTATCTATACCACTGAGACTTTATATTATCATGTTGAGTTCATAGCAATAGACTGACTAGTAGACAATCAAATTTTTGACTGATTTGTTTAAAAATTTTTTACACATTTATAATTTTGATGACAAAATTATATCCTAAATTTCATCTTCCTTGTTTATTTTAATCCGAGTTATTTCACAATATAATGGGAAAAAATTCCACAAGACGGATTTTATAAAAAGTTTGAGGAAAATCATTAATTTTAGGATATGACTGACATACCGAAATTCCTTCGTTTAACTCTTTCTGCTCTGACTTAGTAAACATATATGAAATATTTTTAAGATTCAAGAAAATTTAAAGCGTTGAGATTTAGAAAAATCTCAAGTCTAATGATTTGACAGTTAGGAAACTATATTATTCAAAACTTTGTGTAATTAAAAATGAACTAAATGATTATTTTCTAATCTTTTTTTTCTGAAAAACAACATGCAAGCTTTCAAAAGCAAAGATTTTATAACTTTTAAGATAAGTTTGTAAAGATTTTATAAATATTACCAATGGATTAACTAAATATCTAATCGATCTGCAATTTACCTATAAGAAAATTTATATAGAGACCTCCTTGGAATTTATTTATCGACACTGATTTATTGCAACACACAAAAAAATAATACCGAGATGAGAATTTTAAAAGACGATTAACAAAATACCTTTCTTCATGACATATTGGATGAAAAGGCTCAACGCGTCAACAAAGGCAGTCAGATTTTTTTTTCATTTCCTCATTTTTATATTTTTAATTTAAGCAAAATCTGCTTAGATCGCGGCCTAGTATTTAATTTCTGAATCTCTTAAGATGGCATATAGTTACAGTTGCAAAAAATATTTAAGTAACATAAAAGATTATGTTTTCTGTTGTTTCATTCAATCAATATACTACTTAAAAATTGGGAATACTAAATTTTTATATAGTCCTTTGTATCTATGAGTTACATTTTACTGTATATTTTTGGCATGCTAATGTTTTAAACAAATAAAAATTCCGCCTATTAAAACTTGCCGAGTTACAAAGCTTTGAATTCTTTTATTTTAAACCAATAAAACACCTCCTTCAGGAAAAAGAGTAATTTGGCTGGAAAATTTTAGAAATAATCTATAATAGTGGTAATTAAGGCCTTAAAATTTGGTCAAATTTGATTACATGAAATTGGAACAGCATTTGTTTAAATTGTGAATATGCCATAGATATTTTTACTAAACATGACTATAGAGACTGGACATCTGTATAAACATTTATATTACCTAACGTTTACTGTAATGGCCGAAACAGCATAAAATAGTTCTTTATGTCTTTTAAAGAATTTACCTATAAAGAAAGATTTAGAAAATAGCTATTGCACTATTATTATATTGGACACTATATATATATATAGTGGAACGATGGAAAAATATACTCTCAAATATTAAATATTTGGCTTATTTCTTGCCAGTTTTCAAAGCTAATGTAACTGCCAAAGAACAATCATTTTCAGGAAATCAATTAAAATGAATAGAAAAAAAATAAAGAGTCAATTTGAAAAGTAATGTCTTTATTTCTACTAACTCAAATGGATCTTCCAATAAGTAAGCCGTTAAAAATAAAGAGACAGTCTTTAGTCTTGAGGATTAACCATTAGGTTTACTAATAGACATCCCAACTTAAACGATTAGAAAAGAATTCTGAAGCAGAACGAGAATTCTTCTAAGGGAAATCAATTGTATATAAAGGATTGATATTTCAATTTTCATTTAAAGATAAAAGTTCTTTGCATCTTCCTTAATTTAAATTATGCCTTCCTAAATTAGTTTTCAGGAATTTTAAGAATTTCCATTTTAATTTATTTTTAAATATAAGATCAATTTGCTGCATTGTCACTACTTACTGCAATAAATATGAATGATATTATTTCATTTTCAAGATTTAAAATTATACTTTGAATGTAATTTTGCATTAACCATTGTGATATATAGCAATTTGTATTAAAATGTGCATCTTGTTTGTATAATGTGTGTTTTAATTTAAATACTTTATCCGAAATTGGAATCACGTTTGGCACCAATGTTTTCTTCTAGAATAAATACAAATTATATCCCTACGTATCCTCCTACAACAACTTGTCCTCCTCCTACTACTTGCCCTATTACTACTGCTACTACTTGTCCTATTACTACTGCTGCTACTTGTCCTATTACTACTGCTGCTACTTGTCCTATTACTACTGCTATTACTTGACCTACTACTACTACTTGTCCTCCTCTTACAACTGCTTGTCCTTCTCCTACTACTACTTGTCCTCCTACTACTACTACTTGTCCTCTTCCTACTACTACTATTTGTCCTATTGATAAAAGTACTACTTGTCCTCCTTCTCCTATCAGTACTACTACTTGCCCTATTACTACTACTTGTCCTACTAATACTACTACTTGTTCTATTACTACTACAACTTGTCCTCCTACTACTACTTGTCCTATTACTACTGCAACTTGTCCTCCTACTACTACTTGTCCTCCTCCTCCTACCAGTACTACTACTTGCCCTATTACTACTACTTGTCCTACTAATACTACTACTTGTTCTATTACTACTACTACTGATACTACTTTCCCTACTACTACTGCTACTATTTCCCTACTACTACTGCTACTATTGCCCTACTACTACTATAATCTGTCCTATTACTGCTACAACTACTTGTCCTCCTCCTCCTCCTATTATTTGACCTTCTACTACTACTACTTGTCCACCTCCTACTACTACTTCCATAGGAAGATTTTGTTGTTTATATAGAATAGTCCCCGAATTCGCTTGTAAACAGTGTTTTGACTCGTTTTGGGACATTAAAGTAACTTCATAATCAACATTCATTGAACCAGAAATATCAAAGTATCTGATATTTAAAGATATTAAATGTATTCGAATGTCTATTACACAAGAGAAAAATTTTTTTGAAAAATTCGCTTGTATATCTTTGTGAGTGATCCTCTTTTTTCAATTAATATCTACCAAGATTTTCCTTAAGTAGCATCTTCAGAATTTTAGTCTGAAGAAAACGCTCAATTTATTTTACATCCCTTATTTATTTGCATACCACAAAATTTAAATCATTATTGTTTATAAGCCTGGGTAAAAATATCGAAGAGGTGATGATTCTGAAGTTAGTTTATATACATAATTAGACAAGTACAAGGTTCAAAGGTTCTTGATGAAAGGGATTTCAATCTATATGTTCAAGAATTGCAGGATCAAAGCAATCTTTAAGCACCTAGGTAGCACATGGATGTAGGAATCTGACTCATCTCTAATATGTAGGAGAAGTGGCCTACCAGGAAGACAATTAGAAAAAAATCGTCATTAGGACTATGATACACTAGGACTAAAATTTTTAATTAATTTTGAAATTTCTTAGATGTAATACAGTTTCAGTTTTTCATATAAGTTTATGTTAATGCCCCGCCTTCCTTGACCTTACTTTTGATAACTTTATCAAAAACAATAATTTGAAAGATAATTATTATGTCAATCATCTTTCTGATTTGTTATTATATATAATGAATCAATTGTTGTTTTTTGTGATCCTATAAACCCAAAGAGTTTTTTTGTGTTGTGGCGATTAAAGCGTTAATGCTTCTAAATCTTCATTAAAATCATTTTCAATGAAATTATATTAGAATTAATAAATAGTTCACTTTTCATTATTGCCATACAACCATTTCGAAATAAGTAAAATGACAACAAACCAGATACATTCAACATGATTCATAGAATTGATTGGCAGTTCAGGAAAGAAAAGTATTTATTTTCAAGCATTTTTGAAACAATGAAATGGGAAGAAAAAAGCACTTTAAAATTCTGAAAAACAGTGCCGATGTCACAAAAGTCCTGTACCTCCATATTAAAAATTGTGACACATGCCATCTGTGCGAGAAGGCACCAACATAGTAGAACATCACTTTTTGAGCAACTGTCTCACCTTTTTCTTTTCGAAGGAGCAAAACGAAAATATTCGGGTTGCAAGGAGCATGGAATTTATCGAAATATTTTCATATAGAGGAACGATTTCCATTTGAAAAAGCAAACGGAAATGAAATCAGTTGTTGTCAAAAGAGTACTGGATATGACATTGTTTCCTTCACTGGGATGCCCTAAATCTTGACAACCCCAGGATTTGGCTTTGATGTACTGATAGTTCAAAAAGCTTTCGTTTTGTCATACATTTATATCGTATGACCTTCCTTGCAATTCGTTCTGTTTGTTTTGATGTGGAAAAGAATGTAAAAGAACTGTGCAATTTGAAATAAAAATCATATTAATTCTTTAAAATTAAATAGAATTTAATAAATCTGACATTTCATTTGGTGTTTTCATTGCGGAGAAAAAGAACAAATCTTTGCATTAAAACATAACAACTTAGTCAGAAGCATATAGATAGAATGCAAATTCAATAATAGTCACTACTTTTTCACTTCTGAATATATCTTTACCCTAGGCAGCTGGCTCATAAATGATGAGTGATAAAAATATGTTAAATAATGAAAATAAAGTGGTTTTGGTTATTATTCCGCACTTTTTTGAGATACACTCATTGAGAATTGTTAGTAGATTACTTTTTTAAAAAGTATAAAGAAAATATTAAATAGCAATAAGCTTTAATTTACATAATTTATATATAATAATTATAATTAATAATTGTAATTTATCTTATTTTGTTCAGAGAACTGGTGCATTTATGGATGAGATTTTAAATTGAAAAGTTTCACGTATCGACAAATTATTCTATTTCTTTAAAGTATGGTTGATCAGACCTCTGTATCTTAATAAATGTTTAGAGGAAATTGAATATTTATATTGTCACGTAGGTGCTCTAGTGTGGAACTCAATGACACACACAAGAAGTAGATCTAAACCAATTTATTAATTCAACTCCGAACTGAGAACACAGTGACTGACAGATCTTCTGCTTTTATACTAGCAGGGAAAGTTCCAGAATACTTATCTGGTAAATTAAAGAAAGGTCCAGAATCTGCTGGAACATAAAATAAATGAAAACCTAAAATCAAGGAATTAAAAATTTACACGAACAGTGAATGACATAATCTCTAGCGAGATTCGAGCTTATGATCTCTTGATTATGAAGTCGGTGCTATGACCATTCGGCCATGGAGAGCCGACTGCCTGTTTTCAATTCAGGCAATATGATTTTCTCAAAAATCAGTTTCTATATTCCATGAATACTGATGAGGTTCTTGATTTTCTGTTGTGTTCATTTTGGGTGAAATTAGTTTTCTGGAACAATGGAATCGATAAAATCATTAATTAGCTTGGATTATTGATATATCTTCACTTTCAATGAAAACCATTCAAAAGATTAAATGCAATCTATTCACCTTTGCTTGTCTGTAGAATGTATCAGAATGTGTTTTGATTGTTCAGAATTCATTTTATCAGAATGTGTTTTGTGAAATTCTACAATATGATTATATTTTCGGAAGATAATGCGATTCAATAAGCTTAAAACAAAATACTTCACTAACTATCATTTTATTCAATCTTCCTTATGAATCCCCTTATTCCTTCATTTCCTCATGATATCTTTCTTTCTTTCAAATTGCAAAAAAAAAAATCTTTCTGAAATAGATATTAAACACTGATTTAATGAAAATAAATAAGTTAATTACTAACAATGATTTCACGATAAACTCATATAATTAATGTGGTACTATAATGCATGCTCATTCCTATAAAAAAATATCAATGTATGTATCATTTTATATGAAACAAATTATTTCTGTGTTTGAATTTATTATTGAAAATTTTCAAGTGAAATATAACTTTAAATTGAAATGAAATTATTGTTAATTTGTATTTGTAAAATCATGATTAGTTTTCTTTTTCTTTTAGATTATATATGAAATTTTCTTCCATGTATTGTAATTATTATTTTTAAAAATATAAGGTGTTTCTTTAAGTGTTGGAAGAAACTTTTTTATTGAAAATTAAGTAAAATACAGATTTGAATTTTAGTTTCTGATTCCAAAAATGTCAGATAAAAACATCGAACAAATTATTTCTTAGAAAAAGTAATTGATATAAGAGAAGGATTATCAAAAACTAATGCGGATGATATATTGTAAATAATATATTAGACATAGAAGAAGAATTTACTGAAAAAGATAATATAAGGAAGAATATTGGGAGAAAATGGTGAAAAAACTTTTTTGTCAATTATTAAGGCGAGAATCAAAGAAATAATTATGTGTGCGTATCGATTGATGAAATGTTATCTGGGGAAATCATAAAATAGAATTCTTAACATGGAAGAATAAAACTTGGAAGTTTTATGAAAAAAATAACGCGTCCAAAACCAAAAGTAAAATGTTTCATAAATAATGTGTAAACTGCATTTTTGTGATACCTGATTTCTGTTCACTGAAACATTTAAATAAATAATTATGAAGACAATAAAAATGTAAAATTTTTATCTAAATGTGATAAATTATTTCGGCAATTATTGTTTTATAAGTGAAACATGTATTTTCCGAAACATATATTTGAGATATATTGAATAAAAATTTCTCTTAAAAAATTTTTATATCAATAGATAAAATAATTTATTTTGCCTCTATCTACTGATAGTGAGTTTTCATTTATTTTTCCAAATGTATGTAACAAAAAAGAATGCAATTCTTTTATTGAAATAACTTTGTTTAGTATTCCTAAACTGCAATTACTATTGCTTTCATTCAGTAAGAAACTAATTATTATTCTAAAGATTAGTAATTTGATCGTTGTGGTTATAAAAGCGCATCAAAGCTGGAATATTTAAAGCTGATGATAGATTTAATACATAGTATCGAAATGTTCATTGATGCTGTTAACATACTGCATCATAATATCATATCTAATCTTAAGCAAATATTTCGATTATTAGTAATTACGATTCAATAAAAATTGGTTTAATATTGGAGAAGACAGCACATTCTACTTAAAGGAGAAATGTAATTGGGAGGAAAAGATTTGTATCGTTGTAACAATATATTACTATACAATTATAAGAAAATGGCATATTCATTTCAGAAAATGACATGTTCAAAAATAAATTACTTGGCCTTTTTTATGTAATTAGGGAGTTATGTTGTTTCATATTATGAATGAAAAAATTATTTTTTTTAATTCCAAGAGTAACTTCTTTAAAATATGGAGCCAGATTGATTTAGATCTCTGAAATCAAGAAAAATATTTGAAAGATTCATTTACCTTTTCGAATAGTCAATTATATTAAAATTAAAAAAGATGCTAAAAATATACTTGCGAAGGGCTTTAAAATCAGGTATTAATAGCTGTCAAGACTATTAATTCAATTTTCTTGAAATCTCCATTAGGTTTTTGTGGAAACAACGCATAAAATTAACAAGTGTCACAAATTTTGCAAAATGGCAAAAAAAGTTATAATGTGTGCAAATGAAAAGTATTTAATTTGTGGTTGATTTTTCAAAAAGCACCAATAATAAAATAGAATGATTTTAGCAAAGCTTTAATAGATAACTTCAACAAAGAATCACATTTTATCTTTTTATAAAAAAATTAATTCAAGTAATTTATTTAAAAATATGATGATCTTCGTTACTTCCTCCACCATCACTGAAAACTTTCCCACTTTAAATTAAAGCAATAATTATTCTTTGAAAATTACAAAAGAATAAATTGTTTCATTTGTTCAAGTTAATGAGATTTAATTAATTCGATAAGTGTGTTTGAGTTGAACATATTTTGTAATTATTGTTATGGAAATGCAAAGAATTGCGGAACACAATTTAGCAATAAATCGAATTTATTAATTAGAAACGATTCATTACATAAGAGAAAGGAGAACTTTCTCACAACTTGCTAGATTCAGAATGTATGTATTTGTTCCAGAATTAAATTAGCAGCTCTTAGATTAGACTAATGCTTTCGGGATTCGGTAGGCAAGTTAACAGTTTGACGTTGTACTGGCAGAGACACATGGAATACTAGTAAGGTTTATTAGTATGACAAGGTTTTAGAACTGTTATTTTTGATTTGAAATAAAATATTTAATAATTTATGAATGTGGCAGAAAATTATATAATATTTTTGTTGTTGTTTTTTTCTATGAACTTGTATTCCCTTAAATAAAAAGCGAATATAGACACTATAAATTCAATCATATATTTTGTTTGGACATGATCGTTTTCTTTTTTCTTTTGATTTTTGTGCAAAATAAAGTTATTAAACATACTCTAAAATATTAAATCTATGACTTTTTGTAGACCTAAAAATTGGACTTTAAATTATTTCAAGCGCATTTTAAATACTTTTACGAGATATAAATTTAATAATTAACCAACAAAATATGTACCTAAATAAATGCTACAGGTAATTTTAATAAGTTTTTAGGTAGATTTCTGTATTTTGTTTGATTTTCTGTCTACCATAAAAAAAAAACTGAAGAAAAATTAAATTACGTATATTGCTGTACTAGAAATAAACTTCATAAATAATTCGTGTAAATGAGGAAATGAAAATAAATTTAATAAAATTATTATCTTTGATCCTTGTGTAATTATAATTACTTAAATATGTTAAAGTAACCATAATCCAAATAAAATGCAAATATTTTTTTAAATATACATTTATTGCATATTTCTAAATACATCCAAACACCTGTAACATAATTTTGTAACCTATAATTAAAACAGTATATTTATAGACAGGTATTCAAAGACAATGGTTTTCTTTAATTTTTAATTTTTACAAAAAAATAAGTTCAAATTAATAACATAATTAAAATACAAATATAATCACTTTAATTTTAATAGACTTAAAATATAATGCGGTGTCTTTTGATAATGAAATTTAAAAACTGAACATATGGTAAGGTCAATAAATAAAATTGAAAATGAAGAACCTTAGTATATCTCAATTTATACCTTTATTAACATTTCTTACACCTATTCCTTTGTATATATAAATAATCTCTACCCAAAACTAAATAAAGGATCAAAAAATGTTGTAAAAAATAGTATTTAAAAATTGTTAGTATTGGAATTACCTGATAGTTAATTAAAGATAGTAGTTTTCTTTAACTTAAATATGGAGGTCTTAATTTTATCACTATCATACAAAGGACTTGCAACGCTATATTCATACAAAAGACCTGTTTCATAAAAGGGACATACAAAATGCTAAAACCTGAATGAAAAAGATTGTTATTTTCTTATTAAATAAAATCTCTTAAAATAAAATAAAAGATTTGGCAAGATTCTATCTCTAATTCTTTTAAAATGTAAATATCAATTATTATAAACACGAAAGTAGACGTATTAAATCTGTTTACTTTACTAAGGTTCCTGAAAACATAATTAATGATGAAAAACCTTTTGACCAAATTTTTTATCAGATTTGTTCATTTGTTCAATATCTATATTAAAACTAGAAGGAAAATCACTTTAAACCAATTACAGAAATAGTAAATGTGCTGCTAACAATTTCTTGCCAGGAAAAAAAATTCTTAGTATGCACCTTTATTTCTATTGATTAAGAAGTTAAAAAATGATTAATGGCACAAAGGCATATTAAGAAGCGAATTCGGGGCTACAATAAGAAATTCCAGAGATCGATTTTCTCAGATGCAAACAGTACGAGTAAAGAATCTTGTTTTCTGAGTTAATTGGACAAGAAAGAAAATGATAATTAATGAATGCAAATTCTAAATTATGCCTCATTTTCCAATATGTGAAGTGCCGATAATTAGTAATTATATTTTGCTCTTGTTTTTAGTTTCTTCTGCAACTATGTGGGCAATTTCTTACTTTAATGTTTAATTAACTGTGAAAAGACAGTGTTACTTATTAATATTTATTCTTCAATAAAAATATAAAGAATTTCAAATAAGCGAGTTATATAGTAATTTAAAAATTATAAAATTGGAATTCGATATTTGATTTTAGTTAGAAAATGAAGCAAAAGAAAAGTTATGCCACTTGTATTATTATTTGAAAACTAAGTATGTAAGAAAACCTTTTTCTTCAGGAAGAAATCGCATAATGTTATTTTGTGTAAAATTTCTCATTTAAAATTTCAATTTCTTTATTATTATATATTTCTCTGAATACCTTGCATTATGCAGTATTTTAACAGCGTAATTCAGCATTTTAGACATACGATAATGTCAATCAATATTTTGATTTAATTGAAAAGAGTATGATTAGATGTATTATTCGATATTTATGTAATGCAATATAAGAAAAAGATATAATGTAAAAAGTCAGTCTAAATGCCAACAAAATCATAGGCTAACTACAAATTTATTCCAAAATTTTATTCGTCTATGGCTGAAACTATCAGATGCGAAATGTGCGTTATTATGTGCGGACATATAATCCAATATATCTTAAGAAACTTGGAAGTTAATTTCAATATTATTTATATTTAAGTGACAGTTAAAACCTTTGTATAAATATTTTTATTCGTCGAATAGAAACTGATATCTTTCTTTCACCACTTGCCAATATATATTAACTACTAATAAATTCTACTCTGTACTAAATAATTTAATACATAATGCATTATTGCATTATACATGCAATTTCAATTTTCTCCAAACGTTATCTAAGTATTTTTTGAGTATAATTTTTAATTCCATTTTGTTTTTCATTAATTAATTAGCCCAATATCAATCTATCGTCAATAATTCGAAGTCAAAATGAAAATTTTTAAGAAATTGTTCTGATTTCTGAATAATTTTTGCTTGTATATTGCGTTCAGATGTCACGTGGTGTTCCCACATCATTGATGCTCATATTTGTAAGATGTTAAATCACCTGAAGTGTTAATTTCCATATATTATATTAAATCAAAGCAAAATAACTTTTTTTTATGTTTCAAAAAGTTTTGAAGATTATAGATGTAAATTCTACTTCTAATATCAAAGTTTTCTCACACAGATTTTGTATGTATAATTTAATATTTTCTTAATATATTCCTTATATATTTATACATTTATTATCGTTAAGTAATTATAAATTGTATGCAATATGAACAATTGATTTGTTCTTATTTATTAATATATATTATTTATTAAACTGTAAAATATTAATGTATCTTTTTTGTAATTTTTTTTTTAAATTCACATTTTTCTTTACATTTATCGTTTAAAGCACCCTGTTTTCTTAAATGTTAGAATCAATTGAAGATTTAACATCAAGACAGCAACTTTTAATCATAATATTAGATTTCTATAACATTATTTCAAAAGAAAAATAATGGCTAAGATTTCGTACTTGTATGTGATTCAATGCAATATATGCAATTTTGTCTCACAAAAAATAAAAATAATATTCAGGTTGTAGATAATTTCTAGCGTGATTGGAAGAAATATAGCGTGGCTTTAGACATTTCATAAAATTCGTTGAATTTTGATGCAGAAACTCAAAATCGTTGATGCATTCGATGCAGAAACTCAAAACTCCGTGATAAATTTTGACTACTGTTTTATATATTATATTATTTAGTATATTCCATGTTTTCTAAAAAAGTTTATATTGTGAAGGATATTATTTACATAAACCATATTATGAACTATAAGATGCAATTCTTCAGTGAAGACCAGGTTTTATATTTTACCATAAGTTAGAGAAGTGAAGCCATCCAATTTATAACAGGGTGAATAAAAATACAAAGTTTCAATAGAAAGAAATGATTTTTTTTATTTTGTGTTATTTAGTATATTCCATATTTTCTAAGAAAGTTTATAACTAATAAGAAGGAGATTATTTATCTTTTCTAAGGAATTTTATAACTAGTATGAAGGAGATTATTTACTTCATCCCATATTACAAACTATGAGAGGGCAATTCTTTAGTGAGCGAAATAGTTTATATTTCAACATAAGTTATAGAAGTAAAGTCATCTAATTTATAACAGCGTGTATAAAAATGCAAAGTATAGAATAAAAAAATGTTTAAAGAATAAGAAAGTTAAGATGATGCTAAACATTTTTCTTGTTTTCTTATTGAATGCGTTTTGTTTTTAGTTACGTCTTAGTCTTCGGGTAAAAAAGGAACACGCGGAAATTTTCTGGAATGAAAAAACAGCTTATGAGAAAGTTTTAACTGTATATTAGATGTCAGGATGCGTATGCTGTTTTTCGAAAGAATGACTATTAGATCCCAGAGATAAGTTTCTAATACATTTATATTACCGATGGCTCCTTTATGTTTTGTTCTTGTTATTTTAGTTTTTAAAATCTACTTTTGTTTCTTATTTCAAATAATTTCAAATATATATTCCTTTTTTACAAGTAGCATTTAATATTACATTTTATTATGCATCAAATTCAAACTTTCCAATAGATAGAAAAATTAAGTCATATTCTAAGTATGATCTCTATAAATAAGACAGAAACGCTTAACAACAAGATATTTCATGCACCATATGCCATATCTAATTTTTTTTAATGTTGATAAACAAACAACTAATTATTTACTAAATAACTAAATGTTGATAACTAATTGTTACTAATAAATAACTAATTGTTGATATATATGAATTAAAAGTGTAAAAAAATGTTGTAAATTGTTTTAAAACCACACATATATACACACAGCAGCAAGATATGAATTGGGTAATGTGAAGATTATAATCAAAACACTTCAACGACAAGTATTTTTAGAAACTTTGATCATATTTTTTATGATTTCATCAAATTTCTTTGAAATAAGCTAAACCATCAAAACTAAGAAATTATGCAAAAGTAGATGTCAAATAGTATAATAATATTCTTACATTAGAACCGAAGAAAATCTAAAAATTAGATAAGTATAAGTATAAATATAAGGTGTGACAAATACAATGATAGCCCTCTAGCGACTATAGACAGGTAATCAACTTTTAGCCGTTGTAAATGTAGCGTCGTTTTTATTTTTCTAAATTGTTTTATGTTTTAATTGTGTTGTGTCTAATTGTTTGTGACTATCAGTCATTATATCTTAAATATAATTTTGTTTAAGATTTTTTTAAAATTGTGATTAAGTGATTTAAGAATAACATACCCCGGCTAGCCCAAATGAAATTATACTTAAGCTGCAGTCACAAACAATTAGATACAACACCAGACAAATTCTAATGACTCCACATTTCCAACAGCCAAATGTTAGTAACCTATTTATAACCGCTAGAGGGTTATCCTTATATTTGTTACAAAGTTAAATTATACAGTACAAACTATGAATATGTGAGTTTCATGTACTTTTAAACTCATTTTTTTTTTGTAATTCTGGGAGTTGTATTTTAATCTCTATCATGCATTTATCGTTTAAATATCCAGTTTGCTTATAAAAAATTTCAACTGATATTCTTTACATTTCAGCTGTAGTCTAAGAATTCATTCTTTAGAAAGATGTTTAGAAATAGCAAGAGAATTTTCAAAGAATTTTATTACGTCCAGTAGGAATATAAAGTAGCTAGTCCTCAAATGTATAGATTCAAAAATGTTTAAAACCCTATTTCTTTCCTTTTAAGATGGTACAGTAAAAGCTCCATTTTTGGTGGAATATTTATTATAAAAAGGCGTTTCATCCCTTTGAAAAGTGTAGTTTTGAATGCTCTAAATTTAAAACATGCCCTATGTTTATATGAGCGTTCCAAAATTTTTTACGTTAAATTAAATGGATTACTAAAATGATATTTTTAATGTATATATATTAAACTAAGTAGTGTTCATACTCTTCTGATTGCAGTATGAAAGCGTTAGTGTTGTTGATAAGATGTCAGTATACTTCTGAATATTTATATGAATTTATGTTGAAGTAGAGACAGGATTATTATACTTTTTATTATTTTAAAAGTTAGTAAATGCTCTTCATTTACAGATGATAAGATATGTATGATCTCTGACAATTAAATTGATAAGATTTCGGGATTTTAGTGCTTTAATAATGTGATTATTGATGTGAAAAAGATATATTGATATTGAAAGCGAGCACAAATGAAAAAAAATATATGTTTATAGATTTTTTTAAAAGAAACGTGTTATATAGAAAGTCTAACAAAAGTCATTTACATTTTACTGATAAATGAATGCAATTTTGCATAACTATTCATTGCTAATAAACCAATTAACTTCATTTTTAACAATTAATACATTATTAACAATTTCAACTAATGTTTTTTCTGACTAATTTCTTAATATTTAATAAAAAATAATACATTCATTTTTATTTTTTATTTTTATTTTTTAATATGTTTTCTTGTTATGTATTTTAACTCTGAAAATTCAATGAAATTTCGTTCATAAACTGGTCATAAGCATGAAGGAATGGTGTAAATCAATGAATTTGTCTTTTAATATTTCAGCAAGTTTCACAGATAAAAGCATGAAATTTTGTACACTTATAGATGAATGTAAGAAAAAGCATTTCACTCACTGACAGCATATGGCCATAAGATCCATATAAAAAATTAATTTTTATAAAATTTTATAATTACCCTTTACAGAATTCAACGTATCTTCACAGAATGGATATATCTGATTAAACTTTGTTTTTCGAAGTATATGTCGAATTTCAA
Organism: Argiope bruennichi; assembly: GCF_947563725.1. Lineage (NCBI taxonomy): Eukaryota > Metazoa > Arthropoda > Arachnida > Araneae > Araneidae > Argiope > Argiope bruennichi. Next base: position 117,652,640 of record NC_079156.1, read on the forward strand.
TAATCAGAGATGCAAACATTTTTCCATTTTATGGATAATCCATTTACAATTCTCACTTGCTGTGAAATGACTTCATTTTATTGAAATTTAGTTGAATTTACTTCATATTCAGCATAATTATTTAAAAAGTATTTTCATAATGAAACATATCATCTATTCATTCTGTCTTTTATAACTTTTCTAAATACTGCATATGCAAACAAATATTAAATTCTATTTTTTTTTCAGAAAACTTCTTTACTAATTGGCTGCATATGAAAACTTTGATATAGATAACAAACGCAAGTCATATTTATTATAAGGATTTGAGTGGGAGGGGATAAAATATTTTTGAAGAATCCTAATTCTCCTCACTGATTTGACATTATTGATGTTCTATTTGTCGAGGAGAAAAAACTCTTGCTTTGTAATTAAGAGGCAGATTTTCCTCATTCTGTCTTAATGAAAGAATGAATACAATTTGAGATGTTTGGGACTGTTGACAAAACCTTCTTGTTGAGGAATGGCTGCAATTGTCGTTGAGGACGATACTGGATTGAAAATTTGTAAGGAAACAAACATTCCTTATTTTAATGCAAGATATTAATGAATATCTTTGTAAACGTAAGAGTATTTTAATTACTTATATATTTTTCAATATTTTTTCAGTTTCTTGAAGTTATTGAATAAAAAAAATCTAAAATAGAAGCTTCAGAAATGAAGGAGAAAATTCGTGCTTCGGAAAAATATGCAGTTTTCTGTGTTGTTATAAATATTATTTTATTGTTTTCAAACATTGTTTCATTTATCAGAAACATAAATTTGTATCGACTTATTACTCATTTGTATCTACTTATTACTCATTTCAAATAGAATTCTTGTAGCTATTTTTAAGATATTTGTCAGCATAAGTTTCTTGTGATAACATTCGGCAAAATGTTTGTTGCTATATTTCGGCAAATTATTAAACTGATGAACTGTTAAGTGTCAACTATTGATTAAATCAACTATTTCCAAATTATAAAAATATGATTAAAAATTATTCTTTATTATATTAATCGATATTGAAAGGATTAAATAAATTAAAGAATAAATTTAACCAAATTAGTAAAAATATTAAGTTATATAAGCAAAAAGAATCAAAATAGAATCAAAAAAGAAATTATGAATCCGGACTGAAGACTTTCTCAAGGTTCACCCTCAGGCAGGGATTCAAACTAGGGATTTTTTCTATGCGGGGTCTGACTTTCGTTTAACAATCCTGAAATTGAGGCCTTAGAGATAAACCAGTTTTTACAGAAATAAAACAATAAATTATAATTTCCAATTTAAGCGAAAATTACAATATCATAATATAAACTATAACAGAACACTCACAACCAAAAATTATTAAAACAAAAAGGAAGGAACATACCAGTAGCAGATAAAACTTCTATAAAAGAGGCCTCACGCCAAACTATATTGATGCTTCCTGCGTCCCTAGCTATTTTTACAAATTTGGCTAAGTTCATGTGTGTTTTAGTAGTAGCAGCATTAGCGCTCGCTAAATACAATTGTATATTTTTTAGTTTGATTCGAGTTAATTGTTTTGGTTTATTTTCTTTCAGTTTTTTTTCAAAAATAAATTTTAATTGATATTTTATAATGTTTGTATTTTTTATTTATTTCTTATGGAATAAATTTATTTATTTATTTTAAAGATTCATTAACGAACAAGTATTTAATTATGAATGCAAGTATTACATGCAGTATTTGTATTCACATAAAATAGTGCTTAAATGTGTGTGTGTGTGTGTGTGTGTGTGTGTGTGTGTGTGTGTGTGTGTGTGTGTGTGTGTGTGTGTGTGTGTGTGTGTGTGTGTGTGTGTGTGTGTGTGTGTGTGTGTGTGTGTGTGTGTGTGTGTGTGTGTGTGTGTGTGTATGTGACATATTTTTTTGTTTAAGTAGAATGCAGGTTCAAAGCAGTGAAAAGACTTGACATTTTTAATTCCGTTTTATTCTCTCTTTAATATCCATCCAGTTAAGCATAATTATTAACAAGAAGGCGCAGTGCGGCACAAAAGGAGAAGGCAAAAAGGGACGAACAAATGATCACTAGTCTTAAATAACATAGGATTTCTGGCCAGGCGCCAATTCAATACACGTGGTGACCTTTGACCCCTTTTCAAGGGCAACCGAAGATATCACTTTCACTTGATACGTAGTACTGATGGCGCATTATTTTTACAGAGGAATTAATTAAACCGAAGGTGGAATTGGATCACAAAATAAGTGAATATTTTAGAATGAAGTTACGATGGGCTAAATTAAGATAAAATCTTGGAAATTAATTTGAATTAAATTAAGAGTTTAAAATATCATTACATATATATATATATGAAAGGAAATGTTATTTAAATCAGACATGGTATTATATAAAACTAACGGAATTTTCTTTTTATCTTTGTCTCAGTAGTGAAATATGGCATACTGTCTTTTCTTGTAATTAGAAAAATATATCAGAAAATGCAATTGCCAATTGTTTTTATTATTTTTTCTTTTTATTCGCCTCGAAATCGAAAATTTCATAATTGCTATTTGCTCTTTTTGCTATTTCCATTTTCTCTTCACATCAAATAGTAACACAAATATCATCAACACAAAGTATTAGGATAATTCAACCATTAAACAAATAATAAAAAAAATCCAGATGTAACATTATATTATGACATCAGTAAAAAAGGCGAGGATATTTTTAATCTACTTTCAGATACATACACTTTTGAAATTAAAAACATATCACTGGCCTAAAATTATACTTTATAATAATTCTTTTGATAATTTTGTTTACAACGGATATATTCTCTAAAATTTAGCAAATATCAAACGAATTTAAAATATATTGATAAAAAAGAGATGGTTTTTAGAAGAATGAGATCCTAGTCATGAAAAATACAGACAGAACATTAAAAGCCTAGAAATGGAGAGTCGAAATATATATTAAATGATGAGATAGTAAAATCCAAATGATGATCCTTCAACATCCATTTTACAATTGAGAATATACACTTTTGAGGCTGTGTCTATCAAACAATGATAACAAACAAAAAAATATTATCCAAAAATTAAAAAAAAGTACTTGAAGTGTCTATGTAGCTTATTTCATCCAAATAAAAAATAAAGAATGTAAACTTAAAAAGCAAATGATTTTATTATTTTAAAAATATATATGTATAAAAATAAAATATATATGACTTGCAATATATAATTAAATGATGAGAGAGTTTTCATCCAAATGATGAATCTTCAACACCCAATTTACAACTGAGAATATGCATATTTTTTAGAAATGAAAGAAAGAAAATAAAAAACGTAAACTTAAAAAAAAATGATTTCATTTTTTTAAAAATATATATGTATACAAATAAAATATATATGACTTGCAATATATAATTAAATGATGAGAGAGTTTTCATCCAAATGATGAATCTTCAACACCCATTTTGCAATTGAGAATATGCATATTTTTTAGAAATGAAAGAAAGAAAATAAAAAACGTAAACTTAAAAACAAATGATTTCATTTTTTTAAAAATATATATGTATAAAAATAAAATATATATGACTTGCAATATATATTTAAATGATGAGAGAGTTTTCATCCAAATGATGAATCTTCAACACCCATTTTACAATTGAGAATAAGCATATTTTTTAGAAATGAAAGAAAGAAAATAAAAAACGTAAACTTAAAAAAAAATGATTTCATTTTTTTAAAAATATATATGTATAAAAATAAAATATATATGACTTGCAATATATAATTAAATGATGAGAGAGTTTTCATCTAAATGATGAATCTTCAACACCCATTTTACAATTGAGAATATGCATATTTTTTAGAAATGAAAGAAAGAAAATAAAAAACGTAAACTTTTAAAAAAAATGATTTTATTTTTTTAAAAATATATATGTATACAAATAAAATATATATGACTTGCAATATATAATTAAATGATGAGAGAGTTTTCATCTAAATGATGAATCTTCAACACCCATTTTACAATTGAGAATATGCATATTTTTTAGAAATGAAAGAAAGAAAATAAAAAACGCAAACTTAAAAAAAAAATGATTTCATTTTTTTTAAAAATATATATGTATAAAAATAAAATATATATGGCTTGCAATATATATTTAAATAATGAGAGAGTTTTCATCCAAATGATGAATCTTCAACACCCATTTTACAATTGAGAATATCCATATTTTTTAGAAATGAAAGAAAGAAAATAAAAAACGTAAACTTAAAAAAAAATTATTTCATTTTTTTTAAAATATATATGTATAAAAATAAAATATATATGACTTGCAATATATAATTAAATGATGAGAGAGTTTTCATCCAAATGATGAATCTTCAACACCCATTTTACAATTGAGAATATGCATATTTTTTAGAAATGAAAGAAAGAAAATAAAAAACGTAAACTTAAAAAAAAAATGATTTCCTTTTTTTAAAAATATATATGTATAAAAATAAAATATATATGACTTGCAATATATAATTAAATGATGAGAGAGTTTTCATATAAATGATGAATCTTCAACACCCATTTTACAATTGAGAATATGCATATTTTTTAGAAATGAAAGAAAGAAAATAAAAATCGTAAACTTAAAAAAAAATGATTTCATTTTTTTTAAAATATATATGTATAAAAATAAAATATATATGACTTGCAATATATAATTAAATGATGAGAGAGTTTTCATCCAAATGATGAATCTTCAACACCCATTTTACAATTGAGAATATACACGTTTTTCAGGCTGCGTCCATCAAACAATGATAAAAAACGAAAAATTACTATCCAAAAATTAAAAATTAAGTATTTGAAGTCGTCTCTTTGTAGCATATTTCATGCAAATAAAAAATAAAGAATGTAAAATTGAAAAACAAATGATTTCATTTTAAAAATATATATATATGTATAAGCTTTATATTTAGTTATTCACTGTATTATTTTTCAATTATATCACGTTTATTACATACATTACATAAAATCAAATTCTTATTTATCTCAAAACTTATTATTTCTCTGAAAACAGGAAGAATATAAGTTTTGGAAAGTAGTACTTCGAATTCACATTGACCAAGAACATTTCAATTGTATAGTTAATGTGAACAGAAAAACAAAATTGAAGATTTGATCAAAATAGTTTTGCTGTTATAAACAAAATGAAAGGTTTTTCGTAATTGTTTCCTTGGTGGTTCAAAATTTTCCTGATTCGCATGCGAAGATGATAATTCCTGTAAATATTTTCTGCATCATAAATGTCTAAAACATTGATATTAAGCAAAACTACAAGATCCAAATTTTGTCGATTTTTATATTCATTATTTGAGAATGTAAAAAGTTTATGAGCTTTATTTAACTCAAAAACTCAATAAAACAGGTCTGCATCTTAAATTAAAATTGTTTTTTCGGTTACTAATTTTTCCATGAAGAATCTCTACATCAGTTTTAATGGCTGATTTTAGAGTTTTATTTTCAGCACTTCATTAACATCTTTACAATTAATCTTGAAGTGAGAATTTTTAAGTTTTTAATTTGATTAAATCATACTTTTTTGTTAAATATAATCGAGTAATCTTTGAACGCATAAATTTAAAATCATTTCTGTTAAAAATTGTTGAATTGAGCATTTACTAGGTAATATTTCATGTAGAAAGATTGATACAAGGAAACACTTAACAAAGATAGGATTTTTTTACATTTTGTAACAAACAATACCACTGTGGAGTGATCACACAGATAGATCACAGCAGTAGTAATTATTTGATTAGCAAAATATTATTTGTCGGTTTAATTTAATAAGTTAATAAAATTTAAATAAGTTTAAATTTAAATTAGTTTAAATAAATTTTATTAAAAAAATCCAGGAAATCTTTAAAAAATTAAAGAAAATTAGGGATTATTAAGGATATGAATAATTGCAATGTTAAATATGTTCCCTATTAGAAGAAATTCATCCCTAAACTTAAAGGAAAGAAAACATACGTATAACATCTTTACTTGTAAATCAATAAGAGCGGAAGTTCCTTAAAGTTGAAAATATTCCATTAAATATAAAAGGAAAATAAATCCATTCTCCTTAAGTAAATTCAAAGGTCCTTTTACCAATTCCATCTTTAATCCCAAAGAATGGAAACAGAAAAGGAATATTAAAAGCATTGTAGAGTCAAAATCGAAATTGCCACTTTCACTCACAGTGCCAAATTACATAGTGAATTTTCAGTCCCCATTTGATAAAGCTAAATCTAAGAGAATTAAGAATGGAAAAATTGTTGTTCTAATGCAAAGTTGAAACTTCTCTCCATCTGAAAGCGGGAAAGAGACATTTGATTAATACTTTGTAGTGGCGAAGATCTCCTTCTCATCCAATCGAAAACTCAGTGAAGCATATAATTCCCCGGCTTTCCTTTCATGCTATTAAGCTCAAGATAGAAGAATCGAATTGAAAGGAAATTTATTCCGGATTTGTAGAGAACTGTGGACTACTGGCATTTATTTGGCTTATTTCTAATAGTTTTTAAAGATTCCATGGTTATTTAGTTGTATTTGACTTAACCTAATCCGCAAAATGACGATGTGAACATATTTAATCTGTCTTTCTTATCGCCTTTCATTTGAAAACATAGGTAAAACTTATATCAGATTGAAAACCGAAAACTAAATTAGCTGATTGATCAGTTCTTTTTACAGCTAAAAGTTATACACGAATATAATTTTGCATTAAATAAAAAAAAATCATTGATAATAATAAGAAAATGAGTTTTCATTCTTAATTTTAATTTTTTAATGCTTGTAATATTATTTCAGGTGCAGTAACATATAACTCGAATTGTTTTTAAAGATTCTATGGTTATTTAACTGTATTAGGATTGACCTAATCTGCAAAATGACAATGCGAATGGGTTTAATCTGTCTTTCAGCATTTGGCTTTCATTTGAAAGCACAGATAAAAGTTATGTCAGCTTAACCGAAAAATAAATCATTTTTAGAAAGCTATTGATCAGTTTTTTGTAGTTAAAATTTTTATACGAATATCACTTTGCAATAAATAAAAAAATGATTAATAACTATAAGAAAATAAGTTCTCATTCATAATCTTAATTTTTTACTGTTTGTATTATTATATCAGGTGTAGCAACGTGCAATTCTAATCAATTTTAAAAGATTGGATTGTTATTTAGTGTTATTGGTTTGACCTAATTAGCAATATGAAAACGTTTACTCTCTTTTTCTGCATTTGGCTTTCATTTGAAAATACAGATATAAAGTATATCAACACAAAGGGCCGCGATGGCCTTGTGGTAAGGTCTCGACTTCGGAACCGGGAGCGTTTCAGGCTCAAAACCTGATTTCATCGAAGAACCTTCGTGTAAGCGGATCAGGTGCCTGTTAAATCCGTCGGAGCCAAACCATCTCCCGCTGATGTAGAGCGGAAGCTTGGAGAAGGATTGCCAGCTCAGGTGCCATCCTCGTCATCTGACCGCGATACGTTAATGTAATTAAACTAAACCAAAAGTAACTTGAAAATAAAAGGATAAATCAACTTTAAAAAACTCTGGATAAGTTTTCTTCAGATAAATTTTTTATAACAATACCATTTTATATAATGTCAGAAACTTCGTTTATAATATTAATGGCAATTGCTAACAAATAAGGGAATGAGATATTCTTACGTTAATCTTTTTTATGTTAATAATATCTTGATACATCGAAAAAGTTTCCATACGAGTCTATAAATAATTTGATATTAATAAAACCTTAATTACAAGAGGATGGGATAGCCTGGTTGTTGTTACAGCGGTGAATTCGCATCCCCTCGGCAGTGAGTTCGAACCCCGCCAGCCGAAGACGCACCGTGTATATGGTGGCTGACACACGTTTAAATCTGTCGTAGCGAAAAAGTCCTCCAAGTCGAGACGACACCACTGGGGGTACTGGATCAGAGATAATCACTCTCTGTTTCAAGTTCAGGTCTAAATTATGATCAGTGAATGAGTTCCGCCCTGTGAAAAGTATTGTGACGTTTGAGTAGCTAAGAGGAACTCTTGTCCTTAGATGGTGCTACTGAAATAGAATACGTTAAAACTCGTCTTAAAATCGCTGACTTCATCAGCGGGCTTATCTAGGATAAGTGCCATGAGGAATAACAACACAATTACAAGAGTGTCCATCATTAAAGTACTTATAATTAAAGTCCCAATTTTAAAAGGCTATAAAAAAGCCACTGGACAGAATGGTTTCAGATTTGATCTGAATATATTTGAAAAAGGATGAAACAGTATAACGTAAGAAAGAAAATTCCAAAGTGCGATTTAAGCAGCCTAATATTGCAAATTAAAAAGCACTCATGCTCCCTACACGTTATATGCTCCCGATATGTGGCTTTCTCTTCATATTGCACCTGAGCAGATGGTCACGAGTCTCTCAATGAAGGATCGTGTTCTTTTTGTGAAGCTGTTTTACACGAACGCCGACTGTCCGCCAGCAGCTTTAAAGAAATTCCGGTCATTTAAAGGAATGAAGAAAGGCTGTGGTTCTAGGCCTGCCGAGGGTCTGAAGAAAATGATTAAGAAATTGGAGGAGATAGGCTCTTTGAAAATGAAATCTGGCAGAAGGAGAAAATCAATTGCTTCGACGTTAGTAGAAGATGTGATCCCAAAATTACAGGAAGGAAAGAGTACTGGTGTGCAAATGTGCTGTGCACAGATAATTGCTAAGGTCCATAGAATTTTACGCAGTATCTTGCATTGCTATCCATATAAAATTACCCATGTTCAGGAGATACTCCTTGCTGACCTACCAGTAAGACACAGTTTTGCTTTAGAATGGAAGTGGACAATGAATGCCCATATAACATTTTTAACAGACAGAGGCCATTTCTATCTTCCAAGCTTTGTCAATACACAAAATTGCAGAATTGCAATGGAACGTCTATTTCACATATATTTACCAGTACCGCTTCATTCAGCAAAGTTATTTATGTTGCATTACTGTAGAGTCATTTTGTTTGAGGAAATAGGTCTTGTCCCTTTAGCATATTGCAAAATTAATGATGACTATCCAAGATATATCCGGGAAATGATAGAATTAACAGCCGGCATTTTTCAACAGCCTGGCTTTCAAGATCACCAGCATCTTGATTCTTGTGACTTCCGGCTATGGGGTTATCTTAAAAATGTTATGTTCAGTTTCCCGATAGCAAAGATCCCTGAGACACTCGAGTCTAATGTGGAACATATTGTTTATCGGTTTCAACTTATGGTAGAAAATAGTGAACAGCATATTGAACATGTCTTAAGCAAGACTACTAATAATTAATAAGCCTTTTGCATTGTTGCATTTAATGCTGTTTTTGGCCAGAGGGCTTTTAAAAATCAAATCATTACGTGCTTTTTATTCGGTTTAGCCTAAGGATAATTAAGTCCAATTTTTTCATCCAATATGAGACAATCTCGCCGTAGTGGATGGAATTTCCTCTTACAGTGTCATAACTGTTGAATGAAGTGGAAGTAATTTTTTTCCATCAAAAAGCTGAAACAATCATGCATATAGAACAGTACAGATCATAAAGTACGCAACTCATGCCAAAACTGCCGTATTTCGATTCAAAATGTCACTTGTAGCCGAATCTACTTTCGTTATGCCGCTTAAAGCGCCACCTATTCGTACAATTTCTAACTTTTTTCTTATGCTATACTCTTTCTTCTTTCTTCAGGTAAATTATATTAGGTAATTATAAACACCTTGTAGTTATCCTTGAAATATCCACCAGGTTGGCTATTTTAGGCTCGGACATGCCTTTAGTGTACTGGACACATTCTAACAAAATGGCGATTTGCTCAGATTTTGAGGATCGCAATTCAGGAAATATTTTTTCATTCTAATAAAAGTAGGCTTATTTTTCATCAGTTTTTCATAAAATAATAAGCAATCACCAAATATTTTCAATCTGAACACCTAACATTTTGTTAAAGTTTTATTAAGGATAATATTATATAGATTAAATCATAGCTCTAAATTTGGCTAATGAACAAAGCATTTATGTTATATTTTATGTTTGAAAATCTTCTGACTGAACACTTTACGGTTAAAATGAGCGCAGCGGAAGAAAACTCGTTCGCGTGTAGAAAATTATAATTTCATTTTATCAAAATTGCTTCATTAACTCGATCCTTCTCTCAACAAGCCATAAAACTAAAGGGATTACATTAAGTATCTCTCGAAGAAATTTCGACGTCTACAATATCATTAAAAATTTTATAACTTAATTAATAAATGTATTATAACTAAGCAATTAATTCGTTTCATTATACATTTAGATACCTTATAATTTCAAGGGAATAATTTTAATAAACTTTCAAAGAATTCAAAAATAAAAATGATTATTATCAATTTTTAAAACTTCGAGAATGAATGATTTTTTCATAACAAAGCGAAATTGAACTTTTGGAGTTTTTAAAAATTAACTTCTAATTCCTGTATTTAATAATAAAAGTTATTATGTAATATAAAATGCAAATATTCCCTTCATAATATCCTAAAGAGAATACTTATAAACATTTTGATATTAATGAGCATTCTTTTTTATGTTATATCCATAAAAATCTGGAACAGAACCTCTTTATTGCATTATGTGTACCGAATTAATGAATATTATTAAAAATTTGTTTTCATATTTTTATATGAAAACCTGCAGGCGTCCTTGCATAGGGGTAGCGCATCTTCCTCCTCATCTGGGCGTCCCGGGTTCAAGCATGGTTGTTCCTCATCTGTGTTCTATCTGTGAGGTGTGTGAATGTGCCCCCCTGCAAAAAGGGGTTGTGCAAACGAATGTGTGAGTTTCATCTTCATATGATTTAGAAGTCAGACTTCTGCCCTCGGGTGCTCAAGGGTCTTTACCCTCAGAAACTACTGCATCCCCTTTCCGTGGTAATGCGGACACGACATCACCATCATATGAAAAACTTGGATATAAATAAATAAGACTTTTGAGAATGCTATGTCTTATATCAAAGAAGTTCGATTAGTTTTTACTTCAACTGAAAAGCTTAAAATTTTTCTTTAATATTTTGCTTCTTTTATTAATACAATGTCTATTTTTATTTTCTATTATAAAAAAAACATTGTAATCAACAAATAAAACAATATATCAATAGTACATAATATGTTAATTATTAAATTTCTCTCTTTGAAATATTAATTTCATAAATCAGCGGGAAAGTCCTCCCGAAAATATTCTCGCATAATCTCCTATACGCTTGCCATGGCAGAGGACTCCTTACATGGCATTGGCGTACAATAGCTACGAAATATTACCTTTTGTCAAGAATTACTCTATTTTTACTGAATCTATCGTGTCATCCTTGGCGAGAAGTTTGGCGATTAATCCCCGCCATGCGTTAATAGTAACCAAAAACCGAATTTGTCTTTTTTGTCGCTTTTCTCAATAGATTGTAATAAAAACTTGTAACTTGTCAATACAAAATCTCATACGAAATTTGATATCTTTAATTCACTGCGTTTTTGAATTATAGCATTTACAGGTTTTTAAAAATATAGATGGCTCGACACTCAACCTGTAAATGGAATTGGCTCAGAATTTGAAAGTTGCCTATACTATAAATATTAAATGTATCAAACTTTATCTATCTTGCTCTCTTCGGTTTGTAATTATTGTGTGAACTTACATTCGAATAGTCGGACTTCCTCCGAACAGATTTTACTCAAAATTGATAGATATCTTCAAATTTAGTGTAAATACCGTATACCGAATTTCAGCCGTCTAACTCAAAGATTTTTTGAGATATCTTTGTCACAGACAGAAAGACAGACATCTTCCAGATATGTGTTTGTCAAACTCAGGGAGGTTTAAAAGGTAGTCATAAATCTAAATCTAGAGTTCCAATCTTTTGATATTTGCCATGTTTTCTCTATACTACATATACAAAAAAGTAAATAGTTCAGAATTTTTTTTAATTAAAGGATCGTATTAGATTAGATAATGTTATTTAGTAACTGAATTCTGATGAAACCCTTCTCTCGAAATGTACATTTCAAAATTATTGAAATTTCATTTATATCTGCCTTTCAAATGGTGAAAATGTAATTATAAATCTAAGCAATTAATTTTCTTTTAATTATATTAGATTAGAATCAACTATAATTAATTTCACTAGATTAGAATTAAATATAATTAACTGCATTAGATTAAAATTTCACAAGATTTGATTTAATTTGATATTTTTTATAACTACATATGTTTAAAAAGTTGAAGCGGATAAGCGTCTTGCTGAGACAAAAGTCAACCTGGAAATTAAACGATTCAATAAACAAATTTTTCCTAATTGAGTTTGTTAACTAACTTAAGTAACATTTAGGTAACTTAATATGTTTTCTTAATATGTTAATACAAGATAAGCTGTAAACTGCATTTCCAGAAAACTCATTATCTTTTCTTCTTTTAGTAATATCTTTTTATTGTAGGCTTAGTAGTATCTCGGAAAAAGTTAGAAAGTTTTTACACTAACGATTTTTTTTGTCTTTACATTGCCCACAAAGGATTCATTTATTTACTTCCTAAATGCTCCCAGAGATGTTATTATGTATCATTTCTTTCCTTATAAGGGGAAAAATAAAAATCTATGTTCACTTTTCAAATAATCTTAACAAATCCTCTAGACATCTGGAAAAACCTAACAATTATTTTCAATGAAACTACCTCGAAAGCATATTATTTCTAATGCAGAATACCTAATTTTTCAACGATAAAGGATTTATTCTAAATTTTCGCATCCAGTTTTTGAATTGCAACAATCTTAATTACTGTTTCTTCTCGTAACAGTCGCATATAATTTTCAGTTGTCCATTAACATGGAAACCAACTGTCTCTTCTCGTTTAGGGTTAAAAAGTAATTCAACAGTCATTAAATCATTGATAACAAAAACATCTGGTGACTAACTCATTAACTGCCTGTGTTAAAAATAATGCCTTAACCATTCATTTGAAGGACACAATTGGATTGAACTCGAGTGTATATTTTAATACGAAAATATATGAGAAATTAATAGTAATTCAAGCTATTGTTCAATCAATACGAATTGTGATTTTTTTTGTTGTAATTTTGTAGGAAATTCTTTGTAAAATCTGAGGTGATAATTCTTCTTCATCAAATGCATATGTGAATAAGGCGATTCAACTATTTTTTTTTCCTTCATCAGTATTCTAAAAAAATAGAACAAATTGTCGTTTTGTTTTGTTTTTCCTCGACTCAACAACAGTAAATGATAACAAAAAAATCGGAAGATTACTTTATTAACTCCCTGTGTTGAAAATAACTGTACAACCATTATTTTGAATAACACAATTGCACTAAATTCATATTTATATAATACGAGGTCATCATCATGGCAGAAGGTCTTAATTTTATGAGTATGGCCGTAGAATTTGGAACTGAAAATATGTTAGTTTGCACTCTTGGAAAGTGTTCTAAAGTAAGGTACAGCTTTAAGAAAGGTTGATTCTGGACAATTGAGGAAAACAGCATAAATAACTGATCGTAATATTGTTTGCGTGCTAAGAAATTCCAAAATAGACTATGGTCAGCATCTTTCAAAACGTGTGTACAGTAGTCAGAAAGCAGGTATCCAGGTTATTATGATAAATAGCGAAAATATACGAGAAATTGATAATAATTCAAGCTATTATCCAATCAAAAGAAATTGTGAACTTTTTCTTGTAATTCTTTAGAAAACGCAGCGCAAAATCTGAGTTAATTTTTCTTCTTCATCGAATGCATAAGAGAATAATGTGATTCCATTACCTTTTTCGTTCATTGCTTTTCTAGTAAAATATGATAAATTAGTCTTTTGCTTTTCTTGTCTCTTTTGTCTTTGGAAGATAAATTCTCTAATGTGTCCTAAAGAAAATGGAAATAATAATAATACTTAATAAAATTGTGGGGGAGGGGTTGTTTTGTTTTTTGTTTACCATTTCCAAGTACGTGATACAATTGGAAATTTTATAAAGTACACAAAACAGCAAATCCTCAGTATATTTAAATTTAAAAAAAAAACAAATTATATCAATATACTTCATAGTTGTTCGTCATTCTTAGTATAGTTGATTAAATAAAAGTATTAGTATGTGTTGATTAAATAAAATTTAGAACTTTTTAATTTTGGAAATACAATGCTTTTTAAATGCGTACAAAGTACTGATTTAACAAATCTCAGTTAACCTATAATTTCAAATAACTTTTCTGAGTTTTTAATTCTCATAAGACTTTTGTATACACAAAATGATTAATAATCGTACTGTTTGACTTTTGCTTCATTTCATAACAAGTTAATTTTTATTGACGTTGAATTTTTCATGTTCTCAGTTTGATCATGTTAATTAGTTTTTATTGAATTTAAACTTCACTTTATATTTTTCGATTCTTCGTAGTAAGTTTGCTAATTATTTAAAAAACTCAAATAGTACAAATGTATTATAATTTATTATAGCCGTACTGCATTAATTAAATGCATTAATACTTTAGCAAACATCGAAATCATAAATGATATAATTCATTATATATAATTAAAAAATGACATTATTATTTCAAATTTCAACATTCAAATAAAAGATTTGGTTTGAGTCTAATACTATAATGTTTTTGTTCTAAAGAAATATTTGACTACTACGTGTATGTTATAACAACTCATAGCAAATATCTCGCTAAAACTATTTTATTATCCCCTTTGAATATCAACTACCTTCTTTCAGATTTATATATTCTGATGTTTGCATTGAAGAATAAAAAAGCTTTAGTACACACCCTTATGCTCCCTTCTATATTTACTTACATCAACTGTACTCATTTTCCAGTCTGGTAGCTTTTAACATCCTCTTCACTCAAACTACATTACGGTACATAATCTCGTCGCTCGTAATACGCGATCTGATTGAATTTCAAAGCAATCGCTGTGGCGTATAAATTCATTGTTGATGAAAATTCTGTGATATGCTGCTATAAATATCTTTACTACAAATATAGTGATAAAGCCATGTATTAACGACTGTTGTTGCAGAAATGATGAAAAGGACTATCTGCATTTTCGAACGCCGGAGAATACGGTTTAGTTAATTTTACTTCCAAGTAAACACATACATCCTTCCAGTGAAGGAGATAATTTGCAAACTATCAAATTTATAGTTTGATAGAATTGCAATTTTTTTGAAAACTTTACCAGGCTTATATCAACATTTGGCATTTACATATTCTTCCGGCAAAGAAGATAATTTTCAAATTGTCAGATTTGCACTTTGATAGAAATTACAGTTTTTTTCGAAAACTTTACCAGGCTTGTATCAATATTTGGCATATACATATTCTTCCGGTAAAGAAAATAATTTTCAAACTGTCAAGTTTGCACTTTAATAGAAAATACAGTTTTTTTTTTGTTTTTTTTTTAATTTTACCAGGCTTATATCAATATTTGGTATTTACATATTCCTCCGGCAAAGAAGATAATTTTCAAATTGTCAAATTTGCACTTTGATAGAAATGACAGTTTTTTTGAAAACTTTACCAAGCTTATATCAATATTTGGCATTTACATATTCTTCCAGCAAAGAAGATAATTTTCAAACTGTCAAATTTGCACTTTTATAGTAATTACAATTTTTTGAAAACTTTACCAGGCTTGTATCAATATTTGGCATTTACATATTCTTCCGGCAAAGAAGATAATTTTCAAACTGTCAAGTTTGCCCTTTGATAGAAATTACAGTTTGTTTTTTTTTTAAATTTTACCGGGCTTATATCAATATTTGGTATTTACATATTCCTCCGGCAAAGAAGATAATTTTTAAACTGTCAAGTTTGCGCTTTGATAGAAATTACAGTTTTTTTTTTGAAAACTTTACCAGGCTTATATCAATATTTGGCATTTACATACTCTTCCAGCAAAGAAGATAATTTCCAAACTATCAAATTGGCACTTTGATAGTAATTACAATTTTTTGAAAACTTTACCAGGCTTGTATCAATATTTAGCATTTACATATTCTTCCGATAAAGAAGATAATTTTCAAACTATCAAATTTTGATAGAAATTGCACCAAACTCTAATTATGTAAGGGCTAAAGGAATTGATTAAAGATCATTCATTTTAATATCGTGATAATTTGCAATCCGAAATTTCTTTGAGCGGTTTTGTTGTTAGAATCGTTTGATTTATCGAAGAGATCATAAGAGGAACACATACAAAATTCTCTATCATATATTTATCTTTTCAGAAGTTAAAAATGGTTATTTTCAGTAAAATGCACATTTTATTTTTATAAGATTTATGTTTTATAAGTTTTTATAAATACACTTATTTTAAAATTTATAATTCATTGTTATAAATATTATGGGTTTCTGAAATTGTTTTTGAGAATAAATTCCCAGTTGGTTTGATCGGTAAAAAAGCAGAGATTTAATATATTCTAAATCTAAATTTAAATAAAAATCAATTTTTAAAGGCCATATTAAAATATTTCACTGCAATTATTAATTTTCAAATGAGAAAAATTTAAAAATTCTTAAGTAAAAATCTCTTTTAAATTTTAGTCTTTCTTCCAATTATGAAAATGTGTTGATAAAATTGTTTAAAGATTAAATAGATCATCTTTTATATTTTTCCAAATGTTGTTTGAATTATTCTTACTAATATTTGAATATAGTAGGTTGCAAGAACAATTAAATGAGTGTAATTGCTTTTCAATGCTGAGCAAATAAGGAACTTCACAAATAAGTTTTATTTTTTTTAATATAAATAAGAGAGAACATAAATTTATTAAATTAAAAAAAATTACTTCGAGAGTGAGTATAATATTAACTTAATCAACAGAAGATCAAAAAAATATGATCTTAAAGAAGATTTTGAGAATGAATAAATATATAAATAATAATTTAAAAACATTATTTTTTTTAAAATAAACATCTAAGTTTTATAGATTAATGGTACATTACAAAAATATAAATATGCAATTATTATAAATCAATTTATATTCCAAATTTGCAGATTTATTTTTGTGGTAAAGAAACTCACAGAATGAGAACGTAACATAGTTTTCTAAAAAATGTTATTTCAAAACTGGACGGTTTTGATAGGAATATTAAAAATGGATCATAAGAAAATATTTAATTCTGAATTTTGTAATATTAGTCGAGAAAAAAAAAAGGTTTTTTATTGCTTACATGGTTATCAAGACAATATAATGTCAGATTTATTTTCGTTATATCAGAGTGACTAACAGATAAAAGACGAATTTATATAATGACTATATATAAATATATCGCCAGAAATACTTATTTCCTATTAGTTACGATCACTAAGTATGGTACCCCCACAGTCTATGTGGATTCACATATGAAACGACTTTCATTTAGTCTTTGAGTGGGAAATCCCTATTTCTACGTCTCTGACATGGATTGTGGAATTATTTGCAGCTTCCGGTCCTCTATCGGGAGGAACTTTAAAAATGAAGATGAAAAGCTTCCGATATGGCTATTGGTTCTCGCTTCCCGGATGACACAGGAATGGTGGGGTTTGGCTATCTCTTATCGATGACGGGACGTACTTCCCATGGTGCAGGTTTTACCGCGATGGCCTGTAGGACTCATCCACAATTCATGCTAATATTGCTGTCGCGGCGGTCCAGTTATTTAGATTTTTACCGTTTGCTTTAGGTCGGGTCGGAGTACCCGGTTATGGTTACCACTTCTAGTCTTTAGTAAGAATGGTTTCTACTTTTATTTTTACTTTGAGTTGAAATCTTTGAGTTCAAATATGTTGCACTGGTTTTTTTACATGCATCTTTGATTGAGCTAATAAAAATAAAGGATAAAGCTGGGCAGATATTTAATACTAGTGCTATTTTCTAACTGGAGATAATATTCTTGGTGCAGCAGATATTTTTCGAATTCCACAACAAAATATCAATAATTAATATGTCAAAATTTTGATTCTTCTTCACTTTGATTATAATTAGGAGGGGGCTTAAATATTAGTTTTCACATAAAAAAAATTTCATGCAAAATTTAATTTTTTCTTCTTGTATCATATGTTCTCTATAGACTCCTATTTAACTAATATTCAAACTGTATAATCCAATAAATAAACTTTTCTTACATTCTGAAATTCAAAGATTTTTATTTAATTATGATTGTTGAATGGTTTATCTCTTTCTCTGATTACTGTAATCTCTTTAAAATTATAGTTTATTATAGCTGTACTATATACAAAATAAATTTATTCTTTTCACATAAGAATGCACGAAAACTGAATATTAATGAGAATAAATACTATAAATATATAGGTATAAAGTTTCTCAACGATTGTAGATCCTCCTTATGATCCTTTTACTTTTTACTTTGTTTAAGAGAAATTTAACAGAATTCCTTTCTAAAATAACTCATCTCTAATTTCACAATGGCGTTAAACATTTTCTTAAATTACGAGACAGACCTTGTAATTCAAAAACTTAAGCATCCATTAAAATGTTACGCTTCGTCAAATACTCGTTAAAGTATCGAATTACTTTCTAAACATAATGTTAAAGTTTAAGAAGCTTAATAAATGGAAGGCATACTTCTTCAAATATTTTCTTGAAAATATAAAAATGACAATTCTTTCTTGGACTCTACAAACAACCGAAATGATATATAGTTTAACAAATTTATATAATTGAAAGTAATTTTGCTTCATGACTGAGTGTTCGTCACATTTTGGCCACTTGATGAAGGATTAAAATATATTTTTCGCTATCCAGCAATATATCTGGAGATATATTTGACCTGGTATCACGAAGTTTCTTCTTTTCTGAAAAATTAGGAAGCTTCAGAATACAATGCCAAAAATGTTCAGCCTGCAATTGACGAACATTCCATTGCCTGTTTTGCTTTAATTTGTAAGTGTAGTATCCGATTATTGCTATTTTGACCAAGAAGTTGCCAAATTTCTCTAAGTATCTAAATTGATTTTTTGGAGTTGCATAAAATGAGCTGGTTCGAACTATAATAGTCTGTAGAAGACTCGCTTGCCTCGTATTGAAGTTTATAAAAGCATTTAAAACTACGACAGTAAATGCATATCAATTTTTACAGTCTTAATTAAAGTTCATTCAATCAACAAATTTATTTGAACCGTAACAAAAAAATTGGGTGATATTGATTAATTGAATGAATTAAATAAAGAGTAATAAATCTATTTCTAAGCACCGTAAATGTGAAAAGAGAGTATAAAAGGATTTCGCATTCCTTCTCTGTGTTTTAAAGCAGAGGTTACAGATTAAATTGGAATTTGAAAGTAGCGATGGGTAATCAAAATGGACTCAGTTAAATATCAATTAATTTAAATTTTATAAATGAATATAGAATTCTAACAAAATACTAATCAAAATGCAACTTATTTAAGATTAAATGCTTGGTTATTGGAAAAGTAACCATTAATCTATGCATTTTACCAAAATACTGTAAATATGGAAACTCATAATTGTTTTAATGAGTGTTTTATAAATTATCAAATATCAGAGCGGTCATAATTACATAACTATTAAAATTAAAATCAATTATGATAGAGACAATAATTACCGCTCTGATATTTGATAATTTATAAAACAATACACAATATAATTTATAAATTTGATAATTTATAAAACAATATACATAATTATAGATTAATCTGAAATAGAGTTGATGTTCATTATTAGACAAATTATTTGCCCTGAAGTTTCAATCAAAGTATTTGACCATTTAAAAATAGAACCTCAATCTTGCTCAATTTGACTTTTCAAAAATTAGAGACATATTAATAGCTATTTGAGGCAAATGAATATAATTCATTTTCCCTCAAAAGCAGGATGATTGGAGAAAAGTTTTTATGTTTATCAATCAGGTTTATCATTTATTTTATGTTATCTCTCAATAAAGACCCGACTGTCTGTCGTTATTTTTACTGTCATATTTTTTTTTAATTTGGCAATTTTATCTTGAATAATTTTTAAATGCTAAAAATCGATGTAAATGCAACTCAAAAATCCATAAATATAATATTTTTGTTTTTATTTTGGCTCTTTATTAAATAGGAAAGGATAGGAAATTTCCAAAATAGAAGGTGTCTCCTGCTTAGATGTAAAAAAAAAGTGTTGTTTCAAAAATACTCCGACAGTGTTGGTGGTAACTAAAGTTGAATCCTGACGTCCATCACCAGCGATGGGTAACTCCTTCCATAGGAGGTTGGTCCCGTCATCGTAAGGGGTAGCTGACCCCACACCAATTTTGTACCCACTAGGGCGTCGATTACCAACCATTATTCCTGAAGCTTTTCATTCCCATGCCTGAAAGTACACCTCCCCCCCCCCCCCATGGGATTGCTTAAATGGTAACGACAAAGGAGCTACTCCAGTTCTTCCGTAGCAATATCAGCTGAAGTATCTAGGGAAACTAATGTTGTTGGATTGTGACTTATGGCACTTCACAAGCCCTCTGACAGTTATCTGTCTTAAGCCGAATGAGCGTCTCTAGTTTTTACCGTAGCGCCATCTACTGCCAAGAGTACGACTTAGCTGCTCACGCGTCACAGCTCTATTTTACAGGGAGGATTTCATTTCAACCAGTACCTCCAGTGGTATTGCTCTCGACATGGAGGATTTCCTGACCTTGACAGTTTTAAGCGTGCACCAGCCACCACACACACAGGGAGTCTTCGGCAGGCGGGATTCGAGTCCAACGCCCTACCAAACAGGCTTTCCCGGCCTATGGGAATAATCTACATCACGGTGCCACCAGCCCTCTGGATTGTACTAAGTTCGAGTTCTAATGGTCATCACTGCCCACGATACGATTCCTTCGTGTCCCTTCATCACTATGGGGATTGCAAACACTACACTATTTATTTATTCACTAACAAAGCCGGGACAATCGCAATATTGAAAACTTTTGATACCTATTTTTAGAGGTGCTCCCCAGTCAGAACCGGTAAGATAGTTAAAAAAACAATTAAGGGTTGCTGAAGAAAACTAAGAGTAAGCACTCTAAACTTCAGATTATGGTGACTTAATAATTGCCCTCATTGTTTTATGAGAGTTTTAAATCATTACATAATAATAATATAAATACTGCAATGCTAATTTTAATAACAGTGTTATTAAAATTAGATTGCTAGAATTAATTGATTAATTTATATTAATTATTAATTTATTATTTCAATATTCAATAATTTTAATAACATTGTTTTAAACTTTGCTCGTAGCGATATTCTGTTGATATTCTGAAAACAAAATATTTGAGATTTTAAGCAAAGGACATGTAGCGTAAAACGTAATAAGACAGCTGAATGCTTTAAAAATCAAAAAGGTACGAATTACAGAAAATATCAATCACAAGTTATGTAAAAAATGAATGAATTTAATTAATATTTTTCCAATTAATATTTCTTCATTCTTATTTATTTTCCCCTCAATTTGTACCATTACTCCAGTTTCAATGTTTAAAATAATGATTTATGTATATATATTTAGTTTTTGCTCTATGCCTGTTATATGAAAGAAGAAAGTAATCAAACATTTCGATAAAAATAAGTTTTCAAATGAAAATACGATACAATTTAAAAAACATAAATATTAATAATGCATCAATTATAAATATCTGAAATTCAGCTTAGAAGGTCAAAGAAGGTCGAATCTCAGAGATTACCCTCTAAATAAAGCTATAAAATGAAACGTAAGATTACCAGAAACGTAAGATCGAGGAAGCTATCACAAAAATGATCAGGTTTTTTCAGGTGCAAGGAATATAGCATTTACTGTAAACATTAAACTGACAATTCATCAATGCATATTAAATAATATCTATATATATAAAAAAATATCTGTATTTATAAAAATTATCAATTATTGCTTTAAAATTTTTTTCAGGTTTTATGTTTTTTTACTTTCCGATGGGCTGAAAGAGATTCAACGAGATCATAACTTGTCGCTTTTTTTACCCACTAATCTAAGTAAAAATGCTTGAACCCTCACCATTTTCTCTTTAAAAATCATATTAATCTCCTTAAGCCGATGTAAAATATACATTTTTACAATATACAATTTTTACAATATACATTTTTACAATATACATTTTTACAATATACAATTTTTACAATATACATTTTTACAATATACAATTTTTACAATATACATTTTTACAATATACATTTATACAATATACAATTTTTACAATATACATTTTTACAATATACATTTTTACAATATACATTTTTACAATATACAATTTTTACAATATACATTTTTACAATATGTATTTTTGATTGCATGATGAACTTTACAGGCCCTCAGTCGCATTTGTTTTCAGCAAAAAGTTTAAATGCAAAAAACAGATTGAAAGATGTGAAGTTAACCAGCAATAAATATGAACACTATAAATGGATTTTTTTTTTATCTTACGTTTGTAAAGTGTGCTCGCATTTTGTGCAGTGAATTCATGTAAAATATTTGCAGATTGTTTATATGTTCCATCGGGCCTTTACAAAGTTGGGCATTAATTCTTCAGTAATATATAATTTTTATATAACATAAATGGATTATTTAAAAAAAATTTATTTGCTTTGTGTGATGATAAATTCTAATATTTTTGCAAAATAACAAAATATTGCATATACTGGTAAGAAAAATTAAAGTAACAAACATATGAAGTGATTTTATTTAATTCTTGCATGAAAGTTCATGAACATTGTTGGTTGGTACCCTAGCTGCACACATATATTATACAATATTGATATTAAACAATATTCGCAATATTGTATAATATTGTTAAATATTGAATAATATAATATACTATCCCACAATATTATACAATATTGTGCAATAGGCTATTCTAGTTCAAAATTGTCACTTAGTCTTATACTAAGTTGTAATTTTAAGCCTGATTTCTGTACTAAGAAATATGAGAGTTGGTGAATCTCGAAAAAGACTACAAGGAAAGGTTCCAAATTCGGATTCAAGTATTATTTAATTAGTCTGGAAAAAAGGGAATTTTTAATCTCAGACAAGCTGTTGAAAAGATACTTGATATGTAAAGAGAATCGGAGAGTGATTCTAGGGGGAATGAAAATTGGGAAGACAGTGTCATTTGTTTGTAAAGGCTTAATAGCAAACAAAAGCATTACATTAAAATTTTGAAAATAATTACAAACTCTAATTGTGTATATAGAATACCATGCTAAGAACGAAAATATGCTGACATAGACATTCAGAGCCATTATTTGTCTCTCTATTCTATATATTCTATATATACCAACTTCTATTCTATATATCCTTCTATTCGATATATACCAACTCTAATTCTATATATAGAATACCACGCTAAGAACGAAAATACGCTGACATAGACATTCAGAGCCATTATTTGTTGGCGATTTTATCCAAAATGAAAAGATAATTGATGTTAGATTCGATTACAGAGAATTTCGTTGTATTTACCAGAACTAAATTATTTGCATATATTGTGAATGACAATATATACAAATAATTATAATATATACAATTAATAATAATATTTGTATTAAATAATCTATTTATGAAATTCTGAATAAACTGAGATTGTTTCCAAGATAACCCATGATTCTGGAATCATTAACAAGGCCGCGTATGTGCCCAGATCTGTAATAGACAGATAGAATAGAATGCAGACAAATTCTCTTTAGCAAATATTTTATTACAAATGAAGATATTATCTGTTATTCCATTTCGTAAGGAGCTAAACACATATAAGTGTGAAACCATTCCTGAAAAACAGCAGGCTAAAATGGAGAGAATTATAGTATGAGATAATATCATATTGGATGCTGCTTTGCTTTATACATTTTATCTGTGGAGATAAAAATTCTGAAACGTGCATATGTAAAGTTTTTGATCCTCATGTGAATTTGAATTAGCAAAATATTTACTCTTATAGACTCTAATCAAGCCGAAGTAATGATTATCGTATTGGCCGTTATTCTAGTCATTTATCCTAGTCCTATTGTATAATTTTTATCAGATAGAACATAAATATAAATCGTTAGGACATTTATTTGCATCATTACAAACGACACTGCCATTACTCCTGGAGATTCTAGGCAATATGTAATAAAAAAGAATTTGATACTACAAATTCTCTCGGTTTATCTAATGGTGTCAAAAAGCTTCTGTATTCAGGAAAGCAACCACACATATTTTCTTATATATCTATAAACAGCTGAAACTCAGTTTTTCTCTACTTTTCATAATGTAGCATTTCCTTACTTTTAATTTAAATTAAGTTTCAATAGAACAATTGAATTAAATTTTTAATTTATAAAAGTGCAAAAAAAATTTCGTGCTAGTTACATGAATTTTTATAGTGTTTCCTTTAATTTTTGCAACAGTATTGACCTGTAACTGGATAGTGTTAACCAGTCAAAATGACTCCACGCTTCTCTGATTATCAAGTGGTATTTTGCCCTTGAATACAATCGTCTCCTCAGTACCTTCAAGTTGGTCTTTTAGCAGTATCTTGACAAACGTCTACATATGAACACGTGCGTATAACGGAGTTATTCTTTTCCAAAGTTTTTGCTGTTATTTATGATGTTATTGACTCCTTGTCTCTGAGACTGCTTTTAATTTCAATAATGCCAAAAGAATGAAGAAATATTCTTAAAATAATAATTTTAAATATTGTAATCTTTATTTTTGTTTGTTAAATTCTAACAACTATTAATATTTGTGCATTTCTGTAAGGTATAAACGAAGTAAATACTCATTGAAAGATTGTTTAATATTTTTCTTATAACATCTTTCCAACATATAATATTATAACATTTAACATTTTTAATATTTTTAGTATTTTTAATCGAAATTATTACATCTTAATATTTAAATCACATGGCAAAAACAAAGAAATGATATATCTGAGATTAGCATTTCTATTATTGATATAGAAAGATTTGCTCACCTCTAGATAAGTAACCATTGTAAAAATGTATAAGTAATTTTATAATATTAAATTATAACTTAGCATTATTATTATTCCAGTGAATATCGTATTATTTATGTATAAGTGCGAAAATTCACATTACTTTAAAATATAGAAAGAATAACGCTCTAAAAAATTCACACTTTTAACAACAAACTAAAAATACTTCAGTGTGAGAGAAATTCTTTGAGAGAAACTCTCCAGAAACAAACACCTCTCTAATTATCTCTGGAATGATTCTTCTGTGTCTTTCGTTATTTTTTTTCAAATATAACAAGCTTTTTTGTGAGAAACTTTTATATTACAAGTATACTTGACACAAAAATAATCGCACTTTCCTTTATATAACAAGGATGTTTCATTTCTTTTATAAAAGCTATATTCCCTTTTCTGTGTTAAGTGAGGACCCTACAAAAAAGATTGCAATTTTTTTTTGTTCCACTTCGTAACGAATGCTCTCTATTCAACTAGATAAACTTCTTCAAGTAGTTTAAGAAGATCTTGGACTTACTCGCTTATTTGTTAGTAACTTGTTATGGATTTCATCTCGAGTGTAAAATGTAACGAAATAATAAGTTCTCAAAAGGATCATTTCCAGTAGTAAAATATTTTTTCGGTCCCCTCTCATTGAAAAAAAATGAAGATGTATGAAAAAACATTACCAACATATAAAAAACATTGATAAGAAAAACAAATGTGATGATTTTTCATTCTTTTCTATATGACCCTTTCAAATCATAATTGTTTTCATAATATATTTTCATTATGCACAGAATTTTCTAGATAAATATTAATTATATAAAACATTAAATTATTATTAAATTTGGATTCTAATTTCTAAAGAAATATACGCTCTCTCAGATAATTACGAAAAAATAGATGAGTGCGCTTTTTAAAAGTTGTGTTGTAAGTTATATGTTATAACTGCCTTCTACTTTATAGTAAATATTAACTTTCTTCTTAGATACCATTCATAAATTTCGACAATTAAAAAGTCTGGAACTAACTTTGATAATGTCTCTAAATTAATCGCGCACAAAGCAGTGTGAATGAAATAATTATACATAGAGTTCTATTACGTGATTACATCCATGATCAACATATAATTTCTTCTATTGTTGTCTATGTCGTTGATTCGCAATCCTTAATGTTGTTATCATTTTTCTTAAAAGCAATCCTTGATTTCCTATAATTTTTCTAACTAATAATTATTTGAAATGTAATGCATCCTGTATTTCGGTCATTTTTGAAAAATATTCTTTCTGGTTGAGCCAAAGAAATTGAAAATATAATAACATCTGCAGAACAGAAACGATAAGTTCTTCAAGCTAATATATGTGTGTGTGTGTGTGTGTGTGTGTGTGTGTGTGTGTGTGTGTGTGTGTGTGTGTGTGTGTGTGTGTGTGTGTGTGTGTGTGTGTGTGTGTGTGTGTGTGTGTGTACATGATAAATATATTTTATATCTGTTATATATATATGTAGGCAAATTTGAAAATAAAATTTAAAATCAGTATGATACTTTTCAGTATTCAGAATGCTTTGAGGAAATCACTAATTAATTATAATTCTGCAAAAGCCAAAATTCAAGGATCAAATTTTAAAAATTAATAAATACATCAAGGTTTTTCTCCGAAGGGTAAAATATTAAATTATTATGACCTACATTTTTTTGTCGATCTTTCTTTTATTATCATGTAAACTGTGCTAAACTTAATTTAAAAAAAAGAAAAGAAATAATAATTATATTAAAACATAGGGGAAATGTCGCAGGTAAGAAAAGTCAAGATAGGATGTAAAAACTATGGTGGCCATCTTTAAGGAATGGCCTAGTCATTAAAATTTTTCTTAAAGAAAGGACATGGTCTTTACCAGAAGAAATAGGTTTGTTGACAGGCTAGTGTAATTAATGTGCAGTCATTTAGGCTAAGTCCTTCTGATATGATAAATAGTATTGCGCGTGCTCTCAGCTGTTCATTGTCCTTTGCGATGCGCAACCAAATGTAACATTTTTCCTGTTAAAATCTGTCACAGATTCCAAAGTTATGATGAGAGGAATACATTATCAAGCAGTCTTACATTAAGCATTACAAATCTTACATTAAGCAAGCAGAGATCAATTTCATTAATTAGAAAAAGTAAATCTTTTGAATGATGAAATGCGTGATTCAAATCCAAGTTACAGTGGTTTATTGTTGTTATAATAATAATCGTCTTCAGACCTGCGCCGATAGACATCGCTGGTTGTCAAATATTATTGTGGAGCATGGTATTCCAGCAAACATTATAATCGTAGCCATCATCTGCGAACATCTGCCATTTGATATTGCAGGATGTTAAACATCATTTTAGAGTATGGTATTCTCGTAAAACTTAAATGAAATCGTTGGGAAGCATCTTGGTCGCAATCGCCTGCAAATCTCTGTTGTTTGATAATGCAAGGCGTCAAACATCTTTTTGGAGCGCTGTCTTCTCGCAAAAATTAAAATAGTGGGACAGCATATGGGTCGCTAGGGTTTTCATCATCGCTCTTCGGAAAAATGGTGTGAATAAAAAATAATTTAAAAGTTCTTATCACTTCTATACTTTAAAAAATACTTAAAAGTTATTTATTTATTACGAATTAATAAACACGTTTCTTGATTGATTAAATTTAAGACAACGAAGCCAGACCAGTGAGAAATGAGGAATACAGATACTGACACACAAAAAAATTATCAATTATCTGAACCCAAAAAATTATCGCCCCCACCCCTCCACTTTGGATTTTCTCTAAAAGATAGTGTCTTAAGAAAATGAATTGTAATTTTGTGTAATAATTTATTAAATAATTAATTTGAAAATTCAGTGTGTCTAAAATCTTACTTTTAAAAATCTAATTTTATTAGATGTACTTTGAATGAAATGGAAGCTGTGATTGAATAATTGCGTTGTTTACAGACTGTCTTTAAAGGTTGAAACTTGATTTAAAATTGGTCATTTCATTGTTTATGAATTCATTTCTGGGCACTGTTCACTTCCGTTTCTGTATAATCCGATTTTCTCATTCCTTTTAAATATGTCTTTCATTATTATTTAATAAACAGTAAGATCTATTTTTTCAGTTTCACGGATAGAAAGTATTGCAAAAAAATATTCAACTCTTGATTTTGATGATACATGTTTCAGAATTGTCCGAGTCCAAAAATTATTTTTGTGGAAATATGTCTGTGTATCTGAGTAATTTAAAAAAGCCTTTGAGCTAAACAGATTCAATTTGATATACAATTTTTAGGCCAAATTTATAAA
The DNA here is from genome assembly GCF_947563725.1 of Argiope bruennichi. Lineage (NCBI taxonomy): Eukaryota > Metazoa > Arthropoda > Arachnida > Araneae > Araneidae > Argiope > Argiope bruennichi. The sequence goes on from NC_079156.1 coordinate 117,680,990, forward strand.
TCTATCTTAAATTAGAAACGAAACCTATTCATAGAATGTGTATTTGGCACCCAAAATACAAGTGAACATGATAATTTCAAAATGATAAGAGCCGAATGGATAGTATTTACTACCAAAATATAATATATGATGAATGAATGCTCAAACTAAGCTCAGACTGAAAGAAATCAAAGCTCAGACTGAATCCATAAAGACGACTTTCTGTCGGTGTGTGACCAAGCATCCATTTAAACATAATAACATAAACATAGTAACTAAGATTTAAGATAAATAAGATATATTATATAATTTTATAATTTAACTGTAAACATTTATCATTCAATTGTAAATGCAAAATTTTAAATCAAAGACATGAAAAATTGTTGGTCATCATGCATTCATTCATTTTCGTGCATTTAAATCGTACATTGACTACTGCGAACGGCCCTGAGGCGTTCGGATTCAATCTGATTTACCGGAATACCACGAAAATATTGGCGGGGACTAATATATAGTTCTAAGAATCTTTACCGGCCACGGCACAGCCCTTTCCGTTGGAATTTCGCTCCGTCAAAGGTAGTGGATAGTCGACTATGCACCATTTCTGTATCCAACCGAATAACGAGAATAAATCACCATTCCGGAAGATTCTTATCCCCATTTTTAAGTCCTCCCCCCAGTGCGATTTTATGCATGTAAATGTAATAATTCAAAAACATGACAAACAAGATAAATTTATTTACGAATCTTGTTATTAAAATTGTAGTTCTGTGCGAAATGTTGACTGCAAATCGCAAACAATGAGATATTCAAGATGAATATTTGATTTTTAATACTATACTAAAGATCAAATGATTGTAGATAAGACATTAATGTGGGGGATATTAAAAATAAAAATCTGAGCTCTTGTGTCATTTCATTGTAGAAGGAAACAAGTATCTTCATAATAGCAAATATTTAATTACCTAATGATGTTTAAGGCGCAATAAAGAATTGTCTATGGAATATACAGACATAATTTTTAACAAATTAAAAATTTTGTAACAAAGATAAAAAATTAAAAATACCAAATGTTGCTTAGAATAAGAAAACCGTGTCTTTCAATTAATTGCAAAATGCATTTCGATATCTATCAGCATATAAAGGAAGAACTTTGACAGAAAAAAATGTAATGGGAATTAAAACCGATTTTTTTTCTTTCTATTTTTAAAAGAGATGCGACTCATTTATTTTCTGTAATTAAATTTCGAGAATTATCTCTGCTTGTTGGTGACACAGAAAACATCAGAAGAAGGGGAAAAAAAGAGCCCTTTGTCTTTATTAAAGAACCAATATAAATAAGCTCAAAGTATTAAAGGACCCTTTTTAAAGGATTTTTAGTTTTTGCATTGCAAAGCCTTATCGTTTTTGTTTTTTTTTTGGAACTTAGTAAAATTTAATTTGATTCGCCTTTAATTCTAAAAACCATAATTACACAATAATAATTGTTTTAGATTCTTAATGGGAATCTGTAGGAGAAAATAAATAGTAGTAATTATTTTTCAAAGGGAAAAAAAGTATTAGAATTACGAAATAAAATTTAGAGACGATACCATGTAAAAGAAAAATTATTTCTGTGGAATACAAGACTATGCAAAGGCTAATAAAGAGATTAATGACTCTTATTTTAAATTAACCCGTTGAGGACCATGCTCAAGCCTTGTTCCAACGACTTGTGTTCCTTCAGACAAGGCACACTTTTTCCCTTTGACCCTCTCTTTGATGTTTGCTTTGTGCTTTGAAGTTTGTCCAGTTTACCGACCAATTGTAATCACGTGAGTCCCCCTTTACCGCTATCAAGGCGATGAGCCTTTCCGTCTCTGTGGGCTCACGATCATGCCGGCGGGATTTCTACTAGGAACGTTTTATTTAAATTTTTAAACACTAGATGGCGTCTAAGTCCCTTATAACTTTGGAGTATATCACACAGAACGTTGACCTTCAGTTTACACTTTCGGTTCTGATTTTTTTTTTTTTTTTTTTTTTTTACTTGATCTGGGTTATTGAAACATGTAAGCAATTGCACGTGTTCTGCTCTTTCGAGAGGATTGGACATTTAAAGAACCATAATTTCTTTGGCTCTGGCATTCTGTTTATATTATGACTGAGTGGAGAAAGGATGAAATGCTCATTGGTTTTTTATGTAGGGGAAATAGATTTTTTTTTATTTGCAGTTTCAGGATCACTACTCAGTATTTTGTATGTTTTTGATCAGTTCTCTTTTGCTTTTTCCCACTATGAAAAGAGTGAAATATTTAACAGCTAATTGTATGGCCTTTGACCTTCATATGCGAGTAAGCATTGGATTCTGCTTTGCGTTTCTTTGATAGACTTATTGGTATAAACAAACGGCTCTCTGAAAGTGCATGTGTGATTTAAAGGGATTCTTGTTGGCGTTCTTGTTGACTGCTTTGATTTTTTTTTTCATTAGGGAAAGAAGCAACAGATGTCGGTCGCTTGGGGTGAGAGGGAAATATACATTTTTTTATATTTATAGCTTTGTTTCTATGGGTATAATATTTGTTTTCGTGGGTAGAGTTAAAGGTTAAGTGTTTTGCTTATTTCATTCATTTCAATTAATGTTATAATCTTTATAATAATACATATTAAATAGTTGTATATTACAAACTTGGAATTGAAGTCATTTCATTAAAGTGATGATTTTATATGAATTTTTTGTAAAATTAGGCTTAACTGTGAAAACTGAATGGACCGAGCTGGTCCTGAAGGGGTTAAAGTAATATACCATTAAAAAATGGAAAGAAACACAAAATTGCAATTTGATGCAGCTCTTTTTGGATACCTTGTTGTGTTTGTTTATAAACAGACCAAATAAAATTACTTCTTTTAAAAAAAATTATAAAAGCTTTAAGTTTAGAATAGTAAGCATCGTACATCACCATATGAGAGAAAATTTAATTTATTCCTGAAAATGCATTTTGAAATAGTTTAATACTTCATTTGTAAACTCTGATGATAAGGGTAGAGCAAGTATGGTAAGAAGAAGTTTGTATTTAGAGAGGAAATGTATAATTATAACTATAGATTGAATTGATTTACGTGACCAATTTTTCAATTTTAAAAACAAAATTATTAAATAAGCTTTTTTTCCTTGCCAAATTTCTTAGACACTCATGTAAATACTCTTGCTTAATTTTACTACATACATAAAAAGCAATCCTTTTTTTGTATTGTAATGTTTTTTTTAAATAAATTAGATTACATTTATCGGAAAGAATAATTAAATGAGACGATATACCTTTTCCTTTCTTCTAATATTTTCTAGAGGACTCATCATTTGCAGTAAATACTCTGATCACGTAATGAAATACGAACAATTGCGCAAAAATGATAAACTTAATTTCTGGCAGCTAAAATTTAATTTTACCTCATGGGCGGTACGATTTTTGTTTACAATAGGCATTATCCATCTTAAGGATTCAACATCTCGTTTTATATGGTAAAGTCAGAATATTTCTTTTAAAACATAATCCATAAGCATTGGGCGATAAGTTGCTGATAAACGGTAAGTTGTTTAAAATATAATCACTGTCGCATCTTTCATTGTAAAGAGAGACAGTTTTTTTTTTTTTTTACCAGAGTGATTTGAATGTAATAAAAGTCTTCCTTCAATCGTAATACATTTCTGTAATAAATGAATACTGTAAAAGTTCAAAAGTATACTGCCATATCTTTACAACTGTAAATGTCTTTCTTGAGTCGTGATATCATATCTGATAATAACTTAATATAGCATTTCAAATAGAATTTCAACTTCCATTGTCATGTTTTTCTCTTAGAAAATTTGGAAATATGAACTGATTTTCTAACTGTTTATGTCCACCTTTTTCGCCATGTATTCCAGTTTCTATTTCTGTCATATCAACATCGTCGATTTTCTTAAACTTCTTTGCCACGGTATTTTTTGTTTCTTTGAAGTTTTTTGGTTCGTGAAAAATTCGTGAAAGTTACTTTAGAGAAGATTATGCTCAAATGTAAATGATATATATTTCTATTGCTATCTTTGATTTATGAATGCTTTTAACTATAAATGCCACAAATTATTTCAAATTATATCTGAATCACAGAAAAAGGAAATGAATTATTTTACTTGGGGAAACCGCTAATTATTATGCTGAATTCATTCAACATTCAGTTGAATATTTTAAGTTTATCTTTAAGAAGAAACTTGAAGAGATTTCCAGAAATTCATTTTTGAAACTAAATATCTCGTTAATGAAGCAAATAATTAAAATTCCGCTATAATGTAGCTTTCCCAAAGGGCCCTTTCTTCATACTAATTGTACTTTCAATTATTGGACAGATGTAAACATATCTTGCTGCAGCCAGATTCAAAATATAATAGAAGAATTTTTCCCCCTCTTTGTCTATAAAGTATGAAGCAATGTTTCAGTTTCATCCTCCCATGAGGCATCATTGTAAAACAAGTTTAAGCTGGTTTAAAAATCAAATTTTGCCTGAAATTGAAACTGCCATCTTGTCTTAAGCTCTCTTCTCGTAATTGGTGTAATATCTGTACGAATATGAGTCTAGCTTTCAGAAACAAATACAGGGAAAGAGATACTTGTAATTTTATAAGATCATTGCAGTTGTTTTCTGGGAAAGATTATTCCGGAATCATTTTAATTTAGTTTTCTATTGGATTTTGGTCGATAATTTGCTGATTGATAATTGATTTACTCAGTTTTATTTAAACGATTTTGTAATAAGATATGTTTTTTTAAATAAAAAAAAATATTGGGAAAGAAATTCCATATTCATTTATGAGATTAATTGACTTATACTAAATATATCAAGTGAAGGCGTATTTTATAAAACTGAACAAAACGAATGAATTATCGGATATTTTATTCTTATATAATGAATTCCATTTCAATTCTGCTGGAATAATTTCATTCTTCCAAATTCTGCTAGAAATTGCCACAGCCATCCTTTCTTAATCTCTCTTCCTTTATTGGTATAATTTCTATATGAATATGTGTCTAGCTTTCAGAAACAAATACAGGAAAAGAGATAATTGTAATTTCATAAGATCATTGCAGTTGTTTTCTGGGAAAGATTATTCCGGAATCATTTTAATTTAGTTTTCTATTGGATTTTGGTCGATATTTTGCTGATTGATAATTGATTTACTCAGTTTTATTTAAACGATTTTGTAATAAGATATGTTTTTTTTTAAATATAAAAAAATTGGGAAAGAGATTCCATATTCATTTATGAGATTAATTGACTTATACTATACTAAATATATCAAGTGAAGCTGCATTTTATAAAACTGAACAAAACGAATGAATTATCGGATATTTTATTCTTATATAATGAATTCCATTCCAATTCTGCTGGAATAATTTCATTCTTTCAAATTCTGCTAGAAATTGGCACAGCCATCCTTCCTTAATCTCTCTTCCTTTATTGGTATAATTTCTATATTAATATGTGTCTAGCTTTCAGAAAAAAATACAGGAAAAGAGATAATTGTAATTTCATAAGATTATTGCAGTTGCTTTCTGGGAAAGATTATTCCGGAATCATTTTAATTTAGTTTTCTATTGGATTTTGGTCGATATTTTGCTGATTGATAATTAATTTACTCAGTTTTATTTAAACGATTTTGTAATAAGATATGTTTTTTTTAAATAAAAAAAATATTGGGAAAGAAATTTCATATTCATTTATGAGATTAATTGACTTATACTATACTAAATATATCAAGTGAAGCTGCATTTTATAAAACTGAACAAAATGAATGAATTATCGGATATTTTATTCTTATATAATGAATTCCATTCCAATTCTGCTGGAATAATTTCATTCTTTCAAATTCTGCTAGAAATTGGTACAGCCATCCGTTCTTAATCTCTCTTCCTTTATTGATATAATTTCTATATGAATATGTGTCTAGCTTTCAGAAACAAATACAGGAAAAGAGGTACTTGTAATTTCATAACTTCACTACAGTTGTTTTCTGTGAAAGATTATTCCAGGATAATTTTAATTTAGTTTTCTATTGGAGTTTTTGATCGGTATTTTGCCGATTGATCATTGATTTACTCAGTTATTTTTTCCAAGATTTTGTAATATGTTCCTCAAACATAAAACTATTAGAAAAAAATCCATATTAATTCTTGAGATTAATTGTAATAAAATAATATAATAAATGAATAAATAATATACAAAATATAAATGTCAATAATAATAAATGTAATGTGATAATAATAATAAGTGTAATGTCTATGTGTAATAATAATAATGTAAATATATGTAATATAAATGAATGTAATATAAGTAAATGCAATGTGAAATAAATATATAAAATTTACCTGCACTTTTTAAAATTGCGTTAAATGAATGAATTTATGGATATTGAATTCTGAAAAAGTGAATTCCATTCCATATGTCGCGACAACAGAAAAATTACATACCTTTTGCGAATGGTAAGTTATTCAAAGCTTAAAGTATCGTAACATTCGAAATACAAAAAATCTGAAAATAACACTGTATGTGTAGTTGAAAACACAATTACAATTGGAAAATGAGTTCCCATGGCGGCCAACCAACCTGAACTAGGGTTTAATGTATCAAAAGGATCAATTTGGTGTGTTTACGGAAATGTATCTACACGGAATTGAAGATTGTTGAAATATCATTCAAATGTATATTTTTCAAATAATTTACAATTTTTTTATGAAATTATAATTATCAATTTGGTAAAATAAAATTTAAACTTACAGATTTAAAGTATTAATAATTTATATATTTTTTATTTTGATATTTAGTTGTGGTACGAATTTACCATAAGTTAAGCTGGTTCATTCAATTTTTTAATAAGTGGACTGTATTCTTTAAAAATCAAACGACAATTCGAAAGCCAACTTTTTATTTCATCGAGGTGCAACGACCCCGCAACGAACTCCTCAGTACGAAACTGTTTTTCAAACTGACCCCATGTCAGCAGGGTTACAATAATTTTATCACTGAAGCCAAGTCAGCGTAGGTTTGCTACATTCCTTACAAAAGGCGCCAACAAGGCGGTAACATTCCGCCCCGCGTTGCGTGTTTATGCAACACCAGTTACAATACAACATTCAAAGTTATAATCCACAATATACAACAAAAAAATTTTTTTCGAGTTCAAACATGAAAATATATATAAAAAAAGACATAGAAATATAAATAAGTATAAAGCATAAATGTACAATTAAATATGTAAAAATAGAAAATAAACATTTGAATATGTTCAGAATAACATACAGTTTTTTTTATGTACAGATTAGAAAATCAAGTCTGAATGGGTAGGAGGCAAATTTTAGATATTGATCTTTTAAAATGACCATTTTTAGTTTTGACAATTACAACACGAACTTTGCCGTCCTGTCCGGGAATAACTTGGCTTATTCTTCCAAGACACCATTTAAAAGGTGGAAGGTTATCCTCCTTTAGTATAACCATATCATTTTCCTTAATATTATTTTTTGAAAATCGCCATTTTTTTCGGTCTTGCAAATGATTTAGATAGTCAATCGACCAGCGTTTCCAGATTTGTTCTACTATTTTTGTCAGTCTTTGCCAACGGGTTAATTTACTGTCTAGTTCATTTATTACTGAAGGCTCTGGGATAGAATTTATGGGCCTGCCTATTAAAAAATGGCCTGGAGTTAATGGTTCTAAATCCGAAGCATCGGAAGATAAAGGTGAGATAGGTCTTGAGTTTAGGATGCCTTCTATTTGAGTAATAACAGTTAAAAACTCCTCATAAAATAATTTTGCATCAGCAACAGTTATTTTTAGATGATGCTTGAAGGACTTAACTCCAGACTCCCAGAGTCCTCCGAAATTAGGGGCCCGAGGGGGAAGAAATTTCCACGAGATATTTTCCATTGCCAAAAACCTTGATAAATTTTCATCAGGAAAATTAACAAGTGAAGCGAGTTTTTTCAATTCTTTGTTGGCTCCTATAAAGGTTTTACTATTATCACTAAATAAAGTTGAGCATTTCCCTCGACGTGAGAAGAATCTTTTCAAGCAAGCAATAAATGCTTGTGATGTCAAGTCAAAAACTATTTCAAGATGTATAGCCTTAGTAACTAGGCAAACGAAAATAGCTACATACGCCTTATGTAAATTACCCTTTCTTTGATTTTTGTACCTTATGAAAAATGGACCGCAAAAGTCTACACCTGTGTTAGAAAATACAGGGTTGGGATTTACTCGCTCTGGAGGTAAATTCCCCATTAATTGGTCTAAGGGAGTAGGTTTGCACCTAAAACAAGTTATACAGTTGCGCACAACCTTTCTTGCGATATTTTTACCTCCAATGGGCCAAAATTCTTGCCGAACAAAATGTAATAATGATTGAGGTCCTGCGTGAAAGTTCCTTAAGTGATAATACTGGAAAATTAGAGTGGTAATTTTGTGCTTTTTAGGCAGTATTATCTGATGTTTATGATTATAACTAACATCTGCATGAACCAATCTACCACCTACTCTTAACAAATTATAGGACCCTTCTTCAAAGTTACTCCGTTTTTTAGGGCCTTTATTTCTTTATAAAATTCACTTACCTGAATAATCTCCATTAATTTCTTTTTTGCTCTTTCCAATTCACTATTTGTGATTGGACCGGTAATTTTTGTTTTATTCTTAATATTGAATAAAAACCTGCAAATAAAACTAAATACACGAATTAATTTTACATAGTCATTACTAATGGCTAAAAAATCCTCAAGAAATGAAATATTATTTACAGAAGATAAACTAATGTTTGACTGTGATTTAAGTTCAGTCAGATATTGTTCATCTGAAATTGCAGACTCATCAAGTTCAACACTAGAATAATTTTTAGAGTCCGGTAAATAGTCAGGACCACACCACCATAAGTCGTTGGTTAAGAGTTCATGAAGGTTCAAACCTCTAGATATTACATCAGCAGGATTCAGTTGGGAAGAAATATGTTTCCACTGAAAGTTTTCTGTGAGAGTTTGTATCTTTGATACTCGAGTAGCGACAAAAGTTTTTAGTTTATATGGAGGTGTCTTTATCCAGGCAAGTGCAATTTTTGAATCGGTGTAACAGATTGCTTCACTGATTAGCATCTGAAGAGAAGGACGAATTCTTTCTATCAACTGCGACAGAAGGAGACACGCTGACAACTCCAAACGAGGGATCGAAATTACTTTAATGGGAGCAACTCTTGATTTACTGGCAATAAGTTTATTGACAGCTGTGCCATCTTCCATAATAGATTTCATGTAAACTACCGCTCCGAAAGCAGCTTCAGAAGCATCAGCATAACCTACTATAACAGTTCTTTCATAAGATTCTGTCAAGATATGTCTAGGAACTTTGAGATTTTCAATTACTTTCAAAGATGTCACAAAATTCGACCATTCTGGCTGAATTGACTGAGGGAGAGTATCTTCCCAGTTCAATTGTTGGATCCATAATTTTTGCATGAAAATTTTGGCCTTTGTGATAACAGGACCAACGAGACCTAATGGATCATGCAAACGAGCGATAACAGATAACACGTCTCTTTTAGTGTAGAAAGGCTTGATCTTTAAGTCTACCTTAAAGAGAAAATAATCTTCTTTTGGTTGCCAATTCAGACCCAAAGCCTTTACTGAAGAATGTCGATCAACGAGAAAATATTGTTGGTTAGTTTCCTCAGAGCTATTATTTATGAGTTCAGAGGAATTTGAAGTCCATTTATGAAGCTCCATGCCACAAGTTTGCAGCATTTGTATCAACTGCCTTTGTAATTCCTGGGCTGCTTCTAAAGTAGCAGCACCCGAGACGAAATCGTCCATATACACCTCTGTTAGCGTAACTTGCGAAGCTAACGGAAATTTTTTCGCTTCATCCAAAGCAAGTTGCTTCAAACAACGAATGGCCAAAAATGGAGCCGATTTTGTGCCGTAAGTGACAGTGTTAAGGCGATAAGTAGTTGGAGACTGATTCATATTATCCTTCCATAATATTTTTAGCAGATTTCTCTGTGATTCATCAATTAATATTTGACGGTACATCTTCTTAATATCTGCCGTAAATGCGTATTTATAAGTCCTAAATCTAGTCATTATTTCAAAAATATTTTCTTTCACTGCACCGGCAAGAAGCAAATCATTTAAACTTTGTCCCGATGTACTAGGGGCACTGGCATTAAATACAACCCTTAATTTTGTGGTTGAGTTTTCAGGTTTGTAAACTCCATGATCCGGCAAATAATACGATCCTTCACACATGTCATTATTCACTTTTTCCATATGACCTAAACTTTCATATTCTGCAATAAACTCCTTATATAAATTTTGCATCATGGGATTCTTATGCAGTCGCTTAACTGTTTGGTTAAGTCTAACGTTGGCTAAGGCTTTAGAATCACCCAACAAACCTTCTTTCATCGGCATTTTAACTACGAATCGACCATCCTTATTTCTGGTGTGGGTTTCTTTAAAATGAGCCTCGCAAAACTCTTCTTCACTACTAAGAATAGTATTTTCTTCACTAATATTTTCCACTAACCAGAATTTTTCGATTACTTTTTCAATATTTTCATTTCGAGAAACTAAAGTACATAAATTAGTACATGGCTCCTGATTATTTGTATTTACATAGCCACCAACGACATAACCAAATACAGTATTTTGAAATATTAATGAATTTAGAGATGAACGTATTTGTTCACCCTTAACAATTTCAAAGAAGGTTTCAGCACCCAAAAGGGCATCGATTTTGGAACTCCGTGTAAATTCCGGATCACCAAGCATAACCTGTGGAATTTCTAAATTCTCTAAATTAACATTTGTTGCCGGAACCATATCCGTAATTTTATCTATTACAAAAAAGGTTTGTGATAAACAGAAAGATCCATTACAATTGGCTATATTTGCAACAGCCTCATATTCAATCGAAGTAGAAATTCCTCCCAATCCAGAAACCGATGTATTTATTTTTTGTTTTCGCAAATTCGCGCTGTCAGCAAACTGCTTTGTTACAAAGTTTGCCTGAGAAGCACTATCTAGTATTACTCTAGCCCTCGAGAAGTGGCCATAAATATTCTGAATAAGTACTATTGCAGTTGGAAGTAGAACGCTTTTATTTTTTATAAGTAAGCAGGCAGAGGAAGTACGCAGTGAATCGGCCAAGGTCACATCTTTGGGGGAGAAATCAGTCCTCGGCTCCGAAGGAATTGCTTCGGAATGAGTAGCATTTTCTCCTTCGCTCGAAGGTTTGCTATGTCTGTGCAAGAGATAATTGTGATTACCATTGCAGATGTTACACAAATACTTAGATTGGCGACAAAAAGCTAATTTGTGCCCTGGTTTTAAGCACAACACACAGAGGGAGAGTTTTTTAACCATATTAAAACGTTCCACAGCATTTAAATCAAGAAAACCTTTGCATTTATAGATAGGATGATTTGCTGGTAGACGACAAACAGCACACCTTGATGAAGTGTCATTTACCTTTGTTACTAAAGTACGTGGTTTAAAACTTTGGGAAATAAATTTCGATTTTGGTGACTGAACGATATTACTTTGCAAATTTTCTAAAATTTGACATCTCTTTTCAATAAATTTTATAAAGGTATCCCAATCAATTAGCTCATCTGACGTCAAAGTCATTTCAAATTGTTTACGCGATTCTTTATCCAATTTCTGCATAATAATATTAATCAACATAGCTTCACTTAGTTTATCCAAATCTAAATCCAATAATTTTAGAGCTCTAAAATGTTTATGTAATTGATCAACTAATGATCTTAAATCTTTGGCACCTTCATTGTGCAACTTTTCAATCGAAAATATTTCATTAATGTGAGTATTAACAATAAGTCTTTTATTATCAAATCTATCTTCCAAAGCTTTCAATAAGGAATGAAATGTATCGTCATTCGATATCATCCGAGCCGCATTTCCAACTAAGCATGATTGTAAATAATAAAGCTTTTGCGACTCTGAAAGTTGTTTGTTAGAAGAAATTAACGAATCAAATTGAGCTTTAAAAATGTTCCATTCCTCAAAATTACCCGAAAATTTTGGTAATGAGATTTCTGGCAGCTTGAAATTAACATCATTAGATTTATTAATTTTTGCATTCCCATTTTCATGCATGCAATTATTGAAAAGTTTTTTCAAGCTTACCTCCAATTTTAGAAGATCCGAGTCGATATCCTCGAAGCTATTTTCAATTTCCACTAAATCTTCATCTCTTTTCACAACTTTGTAGTAGTCTTGTCTTAAAAGTTCAAACTGTTGATTTAATTTACGCACTTTATCCAACTTGACTTCAATTTCTTCTATTTCAACATCCTCAAACTGCTGATCCTTTATTGACGTTAATAGTCTAGTTATTTGCGCCTTGATTCCACCACGAGTCCTATTTAACGACGTAATGTCTTTCTCCATTATTATTTACTATTCAAATCGAAATTTAATTAAAATTCAAACTCCGCGAGCGGACCAAGTTGAATTAAACTATTACAAGCTTTCAAAAGAGCTTTGTATATGAATTGTTTCTAAAAAAATAAACTTAAAATATGTAAAAACCTTTTTCTCATCGATTTAAATTATTGAAACAAAAGAAATTAATGTCCCAAATCTGAAAAATATGGGAAAAAAGTATTGATTAATATTTTTCTCATTATACTTTTTTTTTACCTTGAAGAGATGAAAGTTAAAACTTAGATGCATTTTTCCATTAAGTATTCTTATTAATAAATGCCAAAAAATAATAGTTTCATTAATTTTAATAAATGTTAACCCTTCTAAAATCCAAAGCCATTCATTATTTTATAAAATGCATCTACAGATACAGATATTTTTTTTAATTTCTAATGAAAGGCTTTATCTTGATTATCTTGATCCTAGAATAATTACTATAGTCCGTAGGAAAATGAAACCATGAAAGTATAATTATATCTCATTCGAAATCCATGGCATCCTTAAGAGCTATTTGCGAATAAGAAAACCTACTCATTGTATGTCATCAAAAAAATTCTTTGACTAGTATCAACAGCTCCATCTGCTAAAGTAATTTGAATTTAAAAAAAAAATCTTTAAAAATTGCTCATGTTCTGATTCACAACCAACGGGTGTAGTTCTCCCAAACGTTTCACTTTTCCGATCCAATAAAGCTTTTATCCCTCTTCTACGCATAAATTGATGATTTGTCTAGGGTAACATAATTGATAATAGAGTGATAATTAGTCTATGTATGAATTGATAATTGATTGATAATTAGTCTATGTATGAATTGATAATTGATTGATAATTAGTCTATGTATGAATTGATAATTGAGTGATAATTAGTCTATGTATGAATTGATAATTGAGTGATAATTAGTCTATGTACGAATTGATAATTGAGTGATAATTAGTCTATGTATGAATTGATAATTGAGTGATAATTAGTCTATGTATGAATTGATAATTGAGTGATAATTAGTCTATGTATGAATTGATAATTGAGTGATAATTAGTCTATGTATGAATTGATAATTGAGTGATAATTAGTCTATGTATGAATTGATAATTGAGTGATAATTAGTCTATGTATGAATTGATAATTGAGTGATAATTAGTCTATGTATGAATTGATAATTGATTGATAATTAGTCTATGTATGAATTGATAATTGATTGATAATTAGTCTATGTATGAATTGATAATTGAGTGATAATTAGTCTATGTATGAATTGATAATTGAGTGATAATTAGTCTATGTATGAATTGATAATTGAGTGATTAGTCTTGGGAAAAACCGCAAGTACCTTTCAGGGTGTTGGAGGGCATTAGTTATGAAATAAAGCGTTTGTGCTTGAATCAAAAATTTTGCTAAATCTGTATTTCGAATATGTATTTGGGACATCTTCCTTCTGATCGATTGCAACTTTCATCTGTACGGGCATTGGCAAGCGATTGATCTGGACTAAACTGAGCTATTACATTTACGTGCATGTACAAGTGAAAACTGACAGACACTCTTTGACAGTTTGAATTCAAAATTTGATACAAATCTATATTTTAGATATCAAAGCTATGCATGAAATTTTATTTATCTCTTTACGTTTTGAAATTAACTACTTCACTTGTGTTTGTAGAGTCAATAGGATAGATTTCTTTTGAATAGAATTTTCAAATTTCGAAACCAACAATTTTTTTTTCTCAAGACCCTGTACCAAAATTCATCCATCAAGTTTAAAAAAATTTTCAAGTTTTCTCTTCAATGGATAAACAGGTAGACGGACAAGTAGACAAATATATTCTCAAAAGGGCGTTCTTGAACTCGGAATGTCTCAAATACATCAAAATCTCAAATTCAATACTTTTGATGATTACAATGCTTCCCCTTTACTTCGTAAGAGAAGGTAACAAACGGGAGCTATATCACACCCATTCTTAAAAAAAGATGTTATCACCTTTTAATCGCATAAAACTATGGACCTTGAGTAAGGCCATGAATACCTTATATGGCATTAGCAAACAATAGTTCCAAAAGATGTATCTTTAAAGAAATTTAGTATTATTATTGAATTTGTCATATAATCCTTGAAGATTGATTTCACGATTAATCAATCATAAGTATGCAGTAGTTAATACCTGAAAATTAAATTTGTGTTTTAGTTGAGATTTTTTTTTCCAGTTGATTGAAGCAAAAATTTGTCAAAAAACTGCAATTAAAGTCGCGAAGTCATATATCAATATGGCTTATATTACCAACCAAATTTCATATTTTTCAGTCATTACGTAATGGGTTATCACGTTAACATGCTTGTGAAAGTGCAGAAGTACAAACATATCAATTCCTTGACTGATTTGCAATCCCTTGACATCTGATAGATATCTACACTTGAAATGTTTAATCCATATACCGGGTGTTTCAAAAATGACCGGTATATTTCAAAAATCAATAAAAACTAAACGGGCAGGGATAAAAATACACCGTTTGTTGCAATATGCTTGGGACAACAATAAATTTTCATGCAGACAAACTTGCGAAATTAGTTACAATTTACAACAGATGGCGCTGCAGGCGATTTGAAAGATATAGAAGAAAACGCAGTCTGTGAGTTCGCCATTCTTTAAGTCGTCTTTCTGCTTTAAGCGTGTGCTGTTCACAAATTGCAAATTTTCTATGAAAAAATAGTTTATTCCTTAGAACAGAGGATTTTTCTGGTGTTGGAATTCCACCGCGTAGAACACAGTGTTGTTGCAACAAGACGAAGTTTTCAACGGAAGTTTAATATAACCAAAGGACCGAAAAGCGATACAATAAAGGATCTGTTTGAAAAATTTCAACGGACTAGGAACGTGAAGGATGAACGTGCTGGAAAGATAGGGCGACCCCGTACGGCAACCACAGAGGGCAATGCTCAACTTGTGCAACAGGTGATCTAACAGCGGCCTCGGGTTTCCATTGGCCGTGTTGCAGCTGCGGTCCAAATAAAGCCAACGTCCACGTATCGTCTCATGCGCCAGAGTTTACACCTCTATCCATGCAAAATTCAAACTTGACAACCCCCCAGCGCTGCTTCCATGAATGCACGAGAGACATTTGCTAACGATATTGTGCAAAGGAGTGCGATATCCATGCGGGCAGCGTTTGTTTATTGACGAAGCTTATTTTTACCTGTACGGCTTCGTCAATAAACAGAACTGACACATATAGGGAGCCGAAAATCCCATGTTGCAGTTCCATCGTCCCTGCATCCGAAAAAAGTAATGGCTTGGGCCGCCATTTCTTCCAAAGGACTCATTCGCTCAATTTTCAGATCCACAATGATTACTCACCAAGGTATTTGGACATTCTGCGTGAATTTGTGGTGGTACAAAATGACTTAGAGGACACTGAGAACACCTCGTGGTTTATGCAAAATGGTGCCCGGCCACATCGCACGGCCGACGTTTTTAATTTCCTGAACGATGATCGTGTGATTGCTTTGGACTATCCCACATATAAAGGAAGCGGCGTGGATTGGTCTCTCTATTCGCCAGACATGAACTCCTGTGACTTCTTTCTGTGGAGACACTTGAAAAACCAGGTGAACCGCCACAATCCAGAAACAATTGAGCAACTGAAGCATACATCTGTTCTGCTCGGGATGCCTGAGACGTTTACACGGGTTTCTGCTGATTTCATTCTGAGACTACACCATGTTATTGCTGCGCATGGTGGATATTTGGAAAATACCGTAGTTTAGATTTTTCCAGACTACAGCGCCATCTGTTGTTAAAAATTGTAACTAATTTCGCAAGTTTGTCTGCATGAAAATTCACTATTGTCCCAAGCATATTGCAACAAACGGGGCATTTCTATCGCTGCCCGTTTAGTTTTTATTGATTTTTCAAATATACCGATCATTTTTGAAACACCCGGTATCAAATATTAGTAATCTGACTCTTTTTATTTTGTATTTATCGTCTCAAATCATATTCGGGCAATCGGAGTGACAGATTTCCACCCAAATGATTTTCCACAAATATGACAGAAAACTACACCATTGGTGTAAAAACGTATACCAACTTTCATTGGTCTAATTCAAATCATTCTGTTGTTGTTTCTAATGGCACTTGTCTGACTTTAGAAGTCAGTGATTTTAAGCCAAGGGTGCGTCTCTTGTTTTTCCCAGTAGCACCATCTAGGGCCAAGAATACGACCTAGCCACTCAAACTTTTTTTACAGAGCGGACTTCATTCATGCATTTCATTCACAGATCGTAATTTAGACCTGAATCAGTGAACGATCACCAGTGATTCAGTACTCCTAGTGGTATTACTCTCGACAAGGAGGTCTTTGTGACCACGTCAGATTTATACGTGCGCCAGCCACCACACACACGGAGGTTCTTCGGCCGGCGGGGTTCAAACTCGAACCCAGGGTCGCGAATCCATCACCCTACCAACCAGGCTATCCCGGCCCTCAAATCATTTTTTTAATTATCATATACAAATACAGACCAATTGACAGACAGACGTAATACCAAATATGTGCTTTTCGATCTCAGAAACGTCTGGAAAAACCGAATGCTACATTTCATCAGTATAATTTAAAGTGTTTTTGTATTATTGCTCTCATAGACAGATATAATGGCAAAAATGTGTTTTTCGTATTCAGGGGGGGGGTCTAAAGCACAGATATTTACCAAAATCTCGAGTTCAGTTTTTTAATGATTGCAATACTTTCTCTGTATTCTGTATATAATAGAGTGAAAAAGCTTTTAGAGCCTGAGAAGAAGTTAAAAGGAAGTTGTGTGTCGCATTAATGTTAGTTTTCATAGAAAAAAAATGTTATGAAAGATGTTATTTTAAAAAATTACTAAATGCTTTTTATCTAGTTACACGAAAAAAAAATTATTAGTCGTGTAAAATGTTTTTAAAAGTAGCAACTTTTATCGTTTAACATATTAGTAGTTAAGGGCCCATTATATTTAAGTGGCTTTATAAAATGTTTCTAGACGAAGTAATGGTACTTAGAAAAAGGACATTTCTGCCAAAAAGTAAAAGATAAGTGTGAAAATCCCTTCAAATTATCCCTAAGTTACATAATATAAAGTTTGAAACAAATGTCTACTTTCATTATAAGAGCATTAATATATGCTTGATTTTATCATATAGAAAGAGAGTATAAAAGCCCTTTATCTCTACTCTTTTTTGTTCAAAATGGTAATTCAAATGGTAATTTCCCCACTTATTTTAAAAGAAAAGTTCGAAACTTTTATGGATCTTGAAGATAATGTTCATAATAAGCCAAAAGTTTCAAACACATTTACATAAGTTAGGCGTTTTGTTGAATACTTTTGATAATTTCCTTACAAGTAAATTATATTAGCAATCTTAAGTTGGTTAGTTATATTAAGTACCATTTTAAAGTACCATAAGGACTATTTTGGGACTCACAATTATGAACTTTTTTTTTTCTTTTAGCTACAGAATACCCCAGAACTGGAAATCTCTAGGTCAGATGAATGGATATACGTGGAAAGATTTATTAAGATGAAAAAAGTGTTAAAGTTTACTTAAAAATAACATCACAATAACTACAGCACACAATACAATAAGGAAAAAAGGGGCATATGGTGGGGAATATGAGTTGAATAATTTCTTATAAAATTAATATTTCTTGGAGAAGAGCCTGATTGAGGAAGATGGCAAAAATTTATACAGAGTGGTCTTAAACTAAATTTCCCTGTTTGGCGGCATCTGCAGCTAAGACGAATGAGCGAAATGAAACCACATTTCATATGAAGACGGTGGAAGGGCATGGGAAGAGAAATTCCTCAGAAAAAAATTGGTACCTTATGTTGCCGATAGGAGAAATACTGGCGCTGTGGGAGTACAGTCATGAATGAATTCCTAAAATTCACAGAAAATAATCTTTCATAGCAGTCCTTCTTATGTTCTGTTTCAGGACATGCAGGTGCAGCGATATGAGCGAGGATAGAACCTGGGACCTTATGGTTCGCAGTCTAGTAACTAAACCATTATGCAAAAGCAATTGTCCGTGCAACGCAGTTGTTAACTGGCTTATATGCTATTCACCACAGACTCTCCCTCCAGTGAGTCGAACGATATTAGCTGTTGTCTAATGGCCCTGTACACAATTGAGTAGAGAGTGTGTGCGGGTGAGTGGTTGCCGCGTCAAGTGAGTCTGACGTCTTTGGTTTGCTGCGTCAAGTGAATCGGATGACTTTGGTTGCGGGTAGATGGCGCCACAACAGCTGTTACGAAGGTTGAAGGTTCATCGTCCGAGGTCACCAATTTAGCGATATGAGCGAGGATAGAACCTGGGACCTTATAGTTCGCAGTCCAGTAACTAAATCATTATGCAAAAGCAATTACCCGTGCAGAGTAGTTGTTAACTGGCTTATATGCTATTCACCAGACAGGTTTACTTAAGAGTAGCCACAGTATTAAACTGTCTAGTGTACAACAGTTTTACCAGTAAAGCATGCTGAGGTAAGGTAGGTCCCATATTAAACACACACAGTCAAGAACAAGAATGAACATCTACAGGTCGTTTGCTCTTCCCTTTTTGCAAGGAATTCGTGACACTGCTGTTACGCACTCACTAGGAATTGGACTAAGTCCATCTCTATATGCAAATTTCCTTTTTCGTACGTCAAGGGCAGCGCCAATATTTCTCCTATCGACAGCTTTTAGTGCTAATTTTTTTTTCTGCTGGATTTATCTTCCCATGCCTTCCACAATCTGTATATGAATTTGTGGTTTCATTTTGTTCATTTCTTTTAGCTGTAGAAACCGTCAAACAGGGAAAGTTATTTTTTAGACAGTCTATATATCGTAATTTTGAATTGCAGTCAGATCAGAGTTAATATTTCTCCTTTCCATACTTCCATATCACATCATTAAATTTAATCATCATTATGTTCATATACATACAACGTAATTTCAGAGTAATAGGAATTTGAATCTAGAGCTGCCCATTAATTCCCTACTCGTCTTGCGATTATTACAATTGTTCCGAAATTTTCAGTACTGTAACACAGTGTTTACAAAGAGCAGTGTTTCATATATTTTCTAATAAAATGAAGCAGATATAATGTTATGAAACCATTTCATGTTCACCAGAATTTCCGAGGAAAAATTCATGAAAAACTTTAAATTCAATGAAACTTAAGTAATTTCGAAAAAAGAAATGACTTTTTTTTTATGGCAGAGATGGCTTGTATATTCTCCCCCCTCCCAAAAAAAACGATTTTTTTTTTTTTATTTCGACTTGAAGATCTTTCTAAAAGCATGAAATCCCTTGGCGAATAGAAAGCACTTTCAATAAAAAATTCAGATGACTACGTTAAGTGGATATTTTTATAAAATAAAATAGATATATGCTACTTAAAATATTTTCTAAAATCAATGGAGCTGTAACTAAGAATTGCTTTAAGAAATTTCGCCAGGGAATTTGTAAATGCATTTCAAGTATGTCTGTACACTTTTCGCTGCCTTTTTATAAATCAAAACAAAAAAAAAATGTAAATTTTTTCAAAGATAAAAGTGGAAAATTTTGTAGGAAAAAAAATTCAATCGCTTTTGAGCAATATGGTGCCTTTTCGTATGTACAGGGTTAGAAAGAAGTAAGTTACCCACTTCAGAGGGTCCTAAAATGCGTACTATTGATCAAAATGAGATAAAATTTGAACTACAGATTATTGAGATGAGATGCTTTACATTTATTAAATAAAAAAATTAATTCAAAAATTCACTGTTAGGTGGCGTTGTAAAAAACATAAAACCATTTAATATGGTATATAATTGTTAAATAAAGTAAAATTAAAATTTCTCAATATGTCCTCCTTCATTTTCTACAATATGCTCTAATCGGAAAACCATATTTTCTATAAATGACCGGAGTAGGTCTGCAGGAATATTAAGAATATGGCGCCGAATGTTCTCCTTCAGATCTGGTAGAGACGATGCATTTGACTGTAGATATTGTCCTTCAAATAACCCCACAGCCAAATGTCGCAAGGAGTGATGTCCGACGAGTGAGGAGGCCATGATATTGGCAAATGACGATTGGTAACTCGTGCTTCTATGAAATGCTATATTAACAATCGCTTTATACGACGATCAATATGAGGTGGGGCACCATCCTGCATCAAAATGATGTCTTGAAGACATACACGCTGTAGAAAAGTTGGGATTACAAAATCCCTCAGCACATCATGGTATCATTGTCCTGTGACGGAACAGGTTTGGATACCATTTGAAGTTATCCCTGCAAAGAAATCCTGTCAAATGATAAAGATAGCTGTAAAACCACACCATATTGTCACTTTTTCAGGCTGCAAAGGTTGTTCCCGGATAACGTAATGGTTTTCCTCTGCCTACATTCGACAGATGTGGGTGTTAACTTGCCCATTGAGAGAAAAATAGGCCTCATTACTCCACAGAATGTACCATGGTCAAGTTGTGTCAACCAACATTCGAACAAGAAACTGAAGTGCAAAAGTTTTACGAACCTCTAAGCCCCATCCTGCAACAGGTGCACAAACTTGATTTTGTATGCATAAAAAGGCAAAATCCGCCGTACGATTTTTCCTACAGTTGAATAAGGCATATCCAGAACACGGGAAACAACTGGCAAACTCACACTATTATGCGGCGACTGACTGTTGGCTTCAAACGGGCGGAAACCTTTTTTTTTTTTTTCCGTCCTCGAGTTTCACATTAATATTTATCATCCTGAAAAGTGAATTATCTGGGCTAACAATATGATCTGGTGATCGAAGGCTGTTAGTATAAGCGAACATTCATTAATCTTTACTCCAGATAACACTGCTTACTACATAATATTGTGTACTACAATATTATATAATATTACAAATAATATTTAATATACAGTAATATTTACTATACAATATTGCACAATGTATACAAAGATTGGAAAACCGGTAATATCTGCAACGTAAGCTATAATTTCAAAAGTTTTTAATTATTGATTCACTAAAAATCAAAAATGAAAATATTTGTGATAAAAGATTTTTTTTGGAAATTTGTCGAACTTAATTAATATTAAACCTGTTTTAATGAAGTATTAACTTTACTGAAAAAAAAATTCTTGGGTTTTAATACTTTCCTAAGTATTTGTTTCTTCTAAGATAAAAGCAAACTAATATTTGAAACTTCTTAAAAGAATAATTTTTAATTAAAGGAAGAACAAACGGTTAAAATTATAAAGAATGTTTCTTTTATTCTTCTTATTTTTTTGTGTTGTTGTTAATTAAATGAGTTTAACATGAAAATATTATTTCTAATTATTTCAATTATCGCTGAAGGCAAATCAGATTCATTGAAAGCATTCGTTTCATACTATTTAAAAAAAATACTCTTAATTAAAGCGGAGGCTTTTGATTTGCATTTCGCAACTTTTTTTGAAAATAAAATAATTAAAACCATGCGGTTTAAATTAAATTTGGAGCAGGAAATGTTACTATATCATTCGTTAGCAGTTTGGAATGTAAAAAAAAAAATGAAATTGAAAATTGTAGAAAAGAAAATATGTTTTATTCATCAGAAATCAAATTCACCAAATTCTATGTTCAAATTATTCCTATTCAAGCTTACCAAAAAAACTATTTTCCAAAACAATATGATCCTTAAAAAATATCTTTTTTCTTTAAATACTAACGTCCGATGATGTATTCTTTGAAGATTTGGGTCTGTTGTTGTATTGTGACTTACGGCACTTTACAAGTCCACTGACAGTAGCGATTGTATCTGTTAGCGATTTAAGTCCAGTGAGCGTCTGTTGTGTTTTCAGTAACGTCAACTAGGGCCAAGAGTACGACTTAGCTACTCACGCGTCACAACACTTTTTACAAGGTGGATTTCATTCTTGCATTTCATTCACTCATCCACAAATCGTAATTTAGTCCCGAAACAGAGAACGATTACCGCTGAACCAGTACACCCAGAGGAATTACTCTTGACATGGAGGACAGGCTTATACGTATGCCAGCCACCACACACACGGAGAGTCTTCGGCCGGTGGTGTTCGAACTCACAACCTAAGGGATGCGAGTCTAACGCCCTACCAACTAGGCTATCCCGGCCTTCTCATGATCAAACATGACTAATCTAAAAGTTTTTAATGCAACACTATTGAAAATTGTCAGTATTATTACATTTTAAGAAAGTAAACTAAAATTATTTAAAGATGATAGTAACCCTTATCCATGTATCTATTAAATATGAGACAATATGTTGCTTAAGTTCGACTCATTTTAGTTGAATACTTTATTCTATGATAATTTAGTCTGTCAAATTCATTATAAAACAAATGAAATGAATTTTTGATTAAATTATAATACTTAAGGTTGATTTTATATATAATTAAAACATGTGACTATTGTAGCAATTATAGGATTTGATTTCTTCTCTCCTTGTTAAATTTTATTTAATTTGACCCAATCTAAAAGCAACCATATAACGATTTCTTTCTATTAAATATTGAATAAATCAATGTTTTAGTTTTTGAAAAGTCATTTTTGACAACCAGGTGTTTTGCTGATAGTTGATTGAACTTAACTTTATTTAATTCTCGTATACATAAACTAAATGTCATTGGTTCTCTCAACTAAGTATTTTAAGTCATGAAATTTTATAGATTTTAAAACCATGGTATTTCAAAAGTCTTACACATATTAATGCGTTCATGGATCTTTCTAATTATGACAAACCCTTCGCATCGAAGAGTAAAGCCTGATCTTTTGATAATCATCAAAGATTATCTCATGATTGTTTTTAACGTACTGGATCTTCATTATCTTATTTCTCATAAAAAATTACGTAAATAATAAAATGAATGTTACTTTCGTTAAAATCTTCCTTTATTTTCTCCACAATTAAAGAAATCAAATGAATTGATTTCTTAAATAAACAGTGAAACTGACTTTAAATTTATTACAGAAATGAAACATTGTATTGCAAATACTGTATAAAACATTTTTGAGAAACTGAGAATCTTTTCAAAAAAGGCTACCTTTAGCAAATTTGAATTATTAAAAAGTTGCTCTTTTGATATTTTAAACTGTTGAAAAAAAATTACTTTTGTGTAAAACTTCTTTAGCATCTATCGGTGAAAATGGAAAAATGCATATAAAATTTTATTAATTAATACTTGAAAAACTCGTTCTGAAATTCACATTTTCAAGTCTCGAATCACTTTTGTCTCAAGTGTGATCTTAAGTGTGGAATGTAAATTTTAGAGAAACTGTTTAAACCAAATTTAACAGTGCTTTCAATAGACTGCCAACAGGCATATAACTATATTATTAGTAAATATTAATAAGAGGCAGCGTGTTTTTATTGCAAAAAGAAATGAAACTTTTGTATTATTGTTAATTTTAATATTTAACAATTTGATTACATTTTTAATACAATTTGGTTTGTATTTCTCATTACAATCAACATAAAATGCCTTGTATTTGAAACATAAATACCCTTTATGAATATAGATCTTCTTAAAGTAAATCTTTGTAAATTAATGCACCTTATAACAGTAACTTTGAAGCGGACGTGCCACCATGAAAATTTAAGATGCACCATCATAAAATATACATTTTTTTGAGATTAATTATTAAAATTAGGTTGTAACTGAATAAAAGTTAATAAGTACAATTATTTTATGCCGCTTTAATTTTCAAAAAATTCGAATTAATGCAATTATAAAGCAAAAAAAAAACAATGTAATATGATTAAAGAAATAGCTGAATGACTGGAAAAATAAATGAAAGTGCCAATATTCTAGCTAAACTATTTAAATTTGTAATACGAAACTTTGAATGCAAAAAACGAATCAAATTTAGATATAAAAAAGCAAGAAATCAGTTTCATATTTACTTTATTGTACAGTTGCTGTTCTCGGAAATATATTCAGTGTGCTCAAACGTATCAATTTCCTGCAAATCTCTCAGCTAAAATATAGTTCTAATGTACTTGTTATTTTGGATATTTTTTACCTCATGATACTGGTTCACTTCTTCAAAATCTAGTAGCTTAAACGTTTTTGCTCAACGTATACTTTCATAAAAAAAAATTACCATCTGCCTTAGATAATTCCTTCTCGATAGTTTTTGTGTATTGTTTGCCAAATGAGTAACGTAACTGTTGAATGTTTCCTTATTATTTCCAAAAGAATTAACTTTATTTTAAATAACAGTGAAAAGTTAAATACAAATTACAGATTCGCAGTTCTTTCAAATTCCAAACGTTGACTAACAGTTTGTCGAAAGGAACTGCATGAATATATAAAATCATGCTTTCGTAGCACCCTTGGTAAAAAGATATAAAAAGAAATTCTTCCCTAGCTTATCTCTTGCATATGCATGCCCGCTGGAGCTAATATAAAATTGGGAAAAGTATTAGTTTTATAATGTTTCTTTATTTAAGTGCCACCATCACCAGCGCTCGTTTCGAAATGAATTGAATGAAATATAATTATATATATAATTGTAATTATATATAATAAATGATGTTTCTGTGACTTATGACACTTTACAAACTCGCTGACAGTTATCTATCAGCGATTTAAACCGAGTAAACGGCTCTTGATTTTTCAGTAGCGCCAACTAGGGACAAGAGTACGACATACCTACTTCATGCGTCACATTCGCTTGTACAGCCCCTTTTTACCGGGGGGAGGGGGGTACATTCACTCACCTCACAGATAGAACACAGAAGAGGAACAACCATGCCCGAACCGGGACGCCCAGATCATGGAGAAGATGTGCTACCCCTATCCCAGGACGCCGGCAATTGGATTAAATACTAATGACATGAGAAAAACGTTTTCTCTTTTTAAAATTTGGTCTAAACAGTTATGTCATGAATCCCTACATTGAGCATTGATTTTTATCGCTATACTGTTCCAAAGTGTCGACATAAGTTCTCTAATTCTGATGTTTTGAATGACATTTATACTTATTCTTCCAACTAATGAATCCCAGTCATGGTTTCTAGCAATTTTAGCACAGTTTAACCAATAGAAACAGACCACCATTGGCTTCTGATTCAACATGTTATTGAAATGACATATTTGCATGACACAACATTCTAATTATGTGAGCACTGAATGTTTATTTAACGGAATGTTTAGAAATCCATCAAATACACAGGACGTCTATTCAGTCTTGTAAACGAGATGGATTCAATAATTTATATCTC
The DNA here is from genome assembly GCF_947563725.1 of Argiope bruennichi. Classification (NCBI taxonomy): domain Eukaryota; kingdom Metazoa; phylum Arthropoda; class Arachnida; order Araneae; family Araneidae; genus Argiope; species Argiope bruennichi. The sequence goes on from NC_079156.1 coordinate 117,706,714, forward strand.
ATAATATTTCAGCTGACAGATAAAATTGTGAAGATGGTATTAAAAATTAATTATTATGTATATGAATTCCAAAGAGCCATATGAAGATGAGTTAGTTTTTGCAGTCATTTGTTTATAGTTTAGCCTATCGCTTTAAAATATTACCCATTTTCGCCATGTTTTCTATGTTAGACATTTGTGTTTGGATTGTAGTTTAAAGCACAAATACATGCTTAACTACATATATGTTTCTTGTAAAATCGAACAATTACTTTATATTTGTGATTGCATGAGAAGGATTTGAGAATTAAAGGAATATTATATCTCCATTACAACTAAAAGCAAAAATTAACGATAAATAAAATTTCTATATATCTAATAAAGTTAATGGAATAATAAAAAGCTGGTATTCATTTGACTGCTGCTATAAGATTTCGGACAAAACATTGTAACAGCAAAAGAACATATTTTTATACACTATTTTTTTAAGTAAGTGTTAACGATCTTCCCTTTTCATTCGTTTATTTATTTTAATCAATATGTCATACCTCTATTTTTTTCGTTTTGGATAAATATTGTGAAAAATAATAAGAAATTCTAAAGAGTGTTTTGAATATTAGTCGCTAGTTTCCAATATGGTTTAAAATCACCTGATACACTCTGAGGAATTGTAAGATTTGCGACAGCAAATATTTGTTTTTTCTATTATATGAAGTATACAAAGAAAAAGTATTATAAACGTCAAAAGATTCTACCTCAATTCCATCAGGCCAACTATCAACTCTTGCAATGCCTTAAAATCATGAAACTTGCGAATTTTTTTTTTTACAATAACTGTAGTTTTATGTCAAAATTTGGCTTTAATCCACCGGGAAAAGGTTCGGACTGAAAGAAGTCCGAAACACTATGATTCCTCAAAATCTCGAGTTCAAATATTTTGACGATTGCAATATTTTTTCTTTGTACAGATTTCATATTAGAGAAAGTAAAAATGTGTGTTTTAGTGTGTTCCTTATCTGACCTGTGATCCTGGAAATAAAGAGAAATTCTAAATTTCATGTTTTTAATTAAAAGAAAAGTACTTATTGAGAGAACTTAGAAAAATTAAGTGATTAATTATAAAGGCAATTAAAAAATTCTTTACTTTTAAATATATATATTGAAAATAAAAGAATACTTGCTCTTCTACTACATTATTGTTGCAAAATTTTTACGAATATTAAATGTTTTTGGTACGAATTTTACTGAAATAAGTGAACATTTATTTGAAGTCATTTTACGAATTATTAACCCTTTTCCTAAGAACATATTCTATACCTAATTTAGATTAATCGCCCTATTTCAGGCTTTTATAATAATTTTAATCCAAGTACAAGCTTAGAAGAGGACTTATTCTAAAAAGTTTTAAATAATTTTAAAATTGTTTGACATATATTGCTATATTCTCGAAATTACAGATTAAAATATTATAATACAAGGAAAAAAGCTATTTTATGTGAAGTGTTAGTAGAGAAGTTAATTCAAGTTCATTAAAGATTCTAGATTGTCTAATCATCAAGTTCATTAAAGATATATCTTTATTCAATAAATTGTCGACTTTAATTATATACAGTAGACTCCCGATTATCCGCGGTGCGGATTATCCGCGCCTGCCGCACAAAGTTTTTTTTTGTCTGATTTTTTTAAAAAGGTGTAGTTTTACAGTTATGCTTTTGTAATTACATAATACATTACAGTATTAAAACAGTACATATGTATTAATTTTTCTGTGTATCCTTGACGCCTCTCGTAAATACAAAGTACTTTTCTGTTTTCATTAACAAAATGCATTTTAGGTTAGATTTGTGTGATATACTAAAATATTAAGCGTTAGTTAAACATTTCCTGCTGTTTATTTTACGTTTTATTGAGCATAAAACGATTTTTCAAAGTTGGAATGACTGTTTTCTTTTTTGCTATACCCGTTTTTAGCTTTTTTCGGATTATCCGCGATTTTAGTTATCCGCGGCGGCCGCGCCATCCAATTCCGCGAATAATCGGGAGTGTACTGTAATACAATTATTGGTCCTGCATGTTAAATTTTAAGACATTTGAAATCATATTAATAATATTGCCGCATTGAAGAAAGACAGTTGAATCTCCATGGCCGAATGGTCATGGCACTGGTCTCATGATCAATAGACCTGCGTTCGAATCCCGCTAGAGGCAATGCGAATAATAGTATATGTAAATACTTAATTCCTCTATTTCATGTTCCAGAAGATACTGGACATTTCTTTAGTTAACCAGACAAGTGTTCTAACTTTTCTTACTGCCTCTAGAAGAGTATTCTGGAACTTTCTCTGCTTGTATAAAAGCAGAAGATTTGTCATTTACTGTGTTCTTAGTTCAGAGTTCAGTTAATAAATTGGTTTAGCTCTACCTCTTGTGTGTGTGTGTGTGTGTGTGTCATTAAGTTCTACACTATAGTTCTACAAGACTTCACTAAGTTCTTAAAAGGAAATTGGTGTAAGTCAGTTAATTTGTTTTTATAATATTCTCATAATAAATTATCTACTCTGATATTCCAATAAATGTTTTCTTCTTTACACTAACAGATTTTATTTGTAACGGACATAAAAAGTTAAAAATAAGATCAGTTTTTGTACTTGAAAATTATTATGCACTATCGTCTTTTAATGTGTTATTATTATTTCAAGTACTTAAATTTGAGGCAATATTCTTTTAGCATATAACTGGATATTCTCCTGTTAAAATAATGTAATTTATTGCAAAAAGATTAGTTAGCACTCGTTCGCAAAATAAATGAATGAACGAACGAATACTTCAAGGAATTCCTTAAAAAGAGTTTGAAAATATATTTTTATAAAAGATTTTAATAATAGTTTTTATTATTTAATTATTTTTTTATTTTTAAAGCTTTAATTTTTAATTCATTGACAAAAAAATTAACAGAAAAAATTAAAAATGTTGTAAATGCATATCCACTATTTTTCAATTAAGTAGCCCCCCCCCCCTGTAAGGATTCGAAAACTATTTAAACTAATTGATAAAGTTATATTTCATTTAAAAAGATATTATCATAATGTTTTATCATGCAGAATATTCATGCGCAGAATTTTGAAATATGAACAAACTTTCATTTTCAATTTTTCTAGCTAACAAACAAAGTTTTGGAACTCGGTCTATTTTGAGATGAAATAACAGCTATGATGTCATAGTTCTACTTCAGCCTTTTAAAAACGCATCGGCTGTCAAAGAATCATGCGTAATAATAAGGCAGTGCTGGTAAATCGGATCAACCTTTTAAATACGCATCTGCTTTCAAAGAAGTATACATAATAATAATGCAATACTGGGGATGGTACTAAAAGATGATGATGAAAATTGCCATTTATGCTTTATTCACTGCCTATGCGATTTCGAGCTTCAAAACCCCCTAACCAAAACAATCTTATGTTCTCACATGATAATAAATGTGTAAAAATGAATATATGAATATATTTGAATGAATGTCTAGGACAAATAAACTCTTTCGTTTCCCCATGATAGTGAGAAAAGCACGAATTTCTATTTTCTTAATTTAAAATGTCATATGAACAAAATTTCTATTTTTATTACATCTCATTAGTATTAAGTTTCTCGTATTTATTTGAGTAAATAGATGAAACCTAAATTTTTAAAACAGGATAGTTTATATCTGAACCAATTAACCGTAAATATTTCGAAACAAAGTATTCATTTTTCTTCAGTATAATTATTCTAAAATAGTTGGTGTTTCATATTTAAATTAAGATTTTTGGATGCTTTGTATTTGTTTACAGTCTTTTAAAGACAATATATATTATTAAAAGAGTAAACTAACAAGATAGGTTTTAAGTTGTATTTCAAATGGCACAAAGTTTAACTTCGTTTGAATGAAATAATTTTCTTTTAAGAATCAATGTTTGTTTGTTTTTTCTTCTGTAAATTAGAATACATATTGCAGTCAAACTTTTATTCAAATTATTTTCATCTTATTTCTTGCTCATAAATAAACAATTTTTCGTTTCTTTATAAAGATGAGTAACAAAAGCATTTTTGAAGGGTTAAATTCTTTTAATTTATGATTTCTTAAATCTTCACGTAAATATATGATTCGTGATTCAGAATTTTGATATTCGTATTTTCAAGTTATTCTGTAACTTTTCTGGTATTAATTTGTCGGCCTACCGCAACCTATTTGTTTATGGATTTTAAGTAGTTGTAATTATTCTCTTTTATGGCCGATAAATGTTCTAGCAGTTTAATAAGGATTTTTTTAGTTTATATGCTGTAAAAAAAGTTTATCTATTATTAAAACCTAATCCTCACGTTGTTATTTTGTGACTTCCTTGGAAATTGTTTTGCATCGGATAGCATTCTATTAATGTAATAATTTATTAGTTTATTTAGTTGCAAAAAATTACAAAATAAAAATTCTGTAATACTAGGAGGCTTATTAAAATATGATTCGAAACTTTTTAAACAATTATTATGAATTGAGTTTCGTATTTAAAATAATTTAATAAATAAAACTGAAGTTTAAAGTAATCTCTTTTATTATGAGCAGATAATTTTATTGTCTACCAAACACTTTCTATGTGTTTACGTTCTTTTATTATTTGTCATATAATTTTATTCTCTAACAAATACTTTCTATGTGTTAAATTATCATGAGCCAGATAATTTTATTGTCTATGAAATACTTTCTTTTATCATGAGCCAGATAATTTTAATGTCTATAAAATACTTTCTTTTATTATGAGTCAGCTAATTTTATTGTCTATGAAATACTTTCTCTCATTATGATAATTTTATTATAATGTTGTTAATATTGTCTAATTATATTATCTATAAAATACATTCTCTTATTATGACCCAGATAATTTTATTGTCTATAAAATATTTTCTCTTATTATGAACTAGATAATTTTATTTTCCATAAAATACTTTCTCTCATTATGAGCCAGATAATTTTAATATCTATAAAATATTTTCTCTTACTATGAGCCAAATAATTTTATTTATAAAATACTTTTTCTTATTATGAGCCAAATAATTTTATTTATAAAATACTTTCTCTTATTATGAGCCAGATAATTTTATTGTCTACCCAATATTTTCTGCGTGTTTATAAGCTGATGTAGTTTTAATATCAATAAGTCTTTTATCAATTTCATTTCCCTATGCAACTGTGGAGGGCAATTCTCTCATTCAGTATAGTGTTTCCCTATATATTACTTCATTTGTAGTGTATAGATTGATTTCTCAAGGAGACATGTATAGGCAGTACTACAGCTAAGCTAAATTTATATGTTTTCACTGAAATGTAAAAGTCTCATTTATTTATGAATTTTTAAATTGTTGCTCCGAAATGGGAATATCTTCTTACAAACATTTAGATTCGAAGAAATTGGAATTTTTTTCTGTTTTGAGGAAATAAGATTTTTGCTTCTATCGTTGAGTGTTTAGTGTAGATATAAATCTTGGCTTTCACACATTCACACACATTTGGCTAAAACACATTAACTCTGCAATATTTAGTGCAATATTCTACAGTTGAATCAGCCTTTTGAAATCAATTTAGTCTGAATAGTTATCATAAAGACAGTCAAGCACAGTCTGGTAAAAGATATTTTTAACATAACTATGGTGCTTCCGGCGTGTTTCATTTTAGCATGAATCTAAAATCTATTTTAATAAAAAAAAAAAAAGAATTCTGAATGTATGCTAGTTACTTCCAGGACAAGATTTTATAGCCCCTGTCATCTGATTCGATTGGTAGGTCGTCAAATAAACTTCTTTCCTACGAATAAAATTTCAGGATGCTTGGAAAAGTATCCTCCTTTGGCGTGTTGCTTCAAAATCATAAAAAAAAAAGATATTCAATCCTGGGGTAGAACTGTGATATAACTTTCATTTCCCTTGTGATATCTGTCTGAAGGTAGCAATTCTTTCCAACTACCCATTTCTTCCAGCTGTCACTGAGAGTTCAGTTTCTTCTACTTCCTTTAAAATGCTGCTCTGCTGTAGAAGGGCATCTGCATAAAAGGATTCAGGAAATATAAAAGATTATTTATGATGCTTTCAGCCTAGTTAGCAGAGGAAGTTTCTGAACATCAAGCAGGAACCAATATTTTTAAATCACTTCTAATAGCTAATCTACGCAGGATTTCCAAATATTTAAATGATAAGATTAAAAAATGGAAAAGGAAACTAATTATAGATTATCATTTTAGTTTTACTTTCAAGAGATTAATGACTAGGAAATTTCAAAAAGTGTTAAAAATTGGACAAATACGCATGTTTTGTTTTATTAACGTCTGGCTCGGTGCAGTACAACCTGTCACAAAACAATTGCAAGACAATACTGAAATCATATCTAGAAACAATAAAGCTTTTTTGGAATAGGATTTTGAATTTGGAACTCATTGATTCCAAAACTGATGCATTACTATTTGTTGATTTAATTAAGGATTATGATAACAAATAAAGGAATGACTCACCTCATCCAAGTCTCGATATTTATTACAGCGAATAGATTTTTTGTAGACAGATTCAAACTACACATTTTCGTGCGCGTTTACAGGAAACACCCGTTTCCTCCACGCCTCCCCTAAGAATGCCAGTCCCTGAACATAAACAAGAGTCGCTGGTTCGTGCCTGGCTCGACGGACCAAAATGTTGATTTAATTAAGGATTATGATAACAAATAAAGGAATGACTCACCTCATCCATGTCTCGATATTTATTACAGCGAATAGATTTTTTGTATACAGATTCAAACTACACATTTTCGTACGCGTTTACAGGAAGCACCCGTTTCCTCCAAGCATCCCCTAAGAATGCCTAGTCCCTGAACATAAACAAGAGTTCACAATTCTGGATTTTTCATTGCGCCATCTGTTGACGTTCAGATGAATCACCGCTATTTAATGGCTCAAGAGATATTAATGGAATTTGAAGAATACTATTCCACAGTACCTGACAATAACGAATGGATTTGAAAGCAAAATGTGATAATAGCGTTAATTTTTTGCAATTTCTTTTATAAAATAACTGGATATTTCCTGATTTCCTTATTTCAATAATTATGATTAGAAAATTCTATCTCAATACTTTCAATATTTGTTATAATTACATACCCTATCAGCACAAGATATTTTACAATATATCCATGATGTTGTCCGAAAATCTGGATGTCGTCCAACGTCTTGCAGATATCGTGTCAATATAGTCGGATATTTTGTGTAAATAGGGTATATTTTTCTGACATACACTTCAAGTACTGACATTCATTAATCCTTATGTTCCCTACTTTAAAGATGATCTTGAAGGCCGGGATAGCCTGGTTAGTAGCGCGTTGGACTCGCATTCTTTAGGATGTGAGTTCGAACAGCGAGCGCCGAAAACTCTCCGTGTGTGTGGTGACTGGCGCACGTATAAATCTGTCGTGGTCCCAAAGTCCTCCATGTCGAGAGTAATACCACTGAGGGTACTGGTTCATAAGTCCTCGTTCTCTGATTCAGGTCTAAGTTAAGATCTGTGGATGAGTGAATGAAATGCATGAAAAGGGTTGTGACGCGTGAGTAGCTATGTCGTACTCTTGGCCCTAGTTGGCGCTACTGAAAATACAAAAGACGCTCATTCGGCTTAAATCGCTGACAGATAACTGTCAGCGGGCTTGTAAAGTGCCATAAGTCACATCAATAAAGATAATCCTTTATTTGCCTTATTTTTGGTAACATGTGCTTCAAACATATGGAACAGAATGAAAAACAGAATTAAAAAAAATGATAATTAATAAAATTTGCACATTTTTTTAAATTTTTTGTTTTTAAACTATGAGCGGCTGGTATTCAAACTAATATTTATAAAAGGCATTAATATGTCTTATGCATGATGTATGAATATAAACATATACACATATTCCAAAATCCTGAATTGCTCGTTGGAAGTGAATTTTTGTTTTCAGAAAAGAAAATCTAAAGTATGAGATCTTATTTAATCATCAATTGTTCTCTGGGGATATTTGCCTTCAGTAGGTTGGTAGTAGATAAATTGGTTCAGTAGATAAATTGGTTGTCGAGACTGAACGAACTTGCATTATTGTTGCATGCTAATTTTAGCGTGGGAAAACGATTTTTGAATATCATTATTGGCATCTGATCAAGTTTTAAAGTCAATAAGTCCTTTAAAAACATATATTTCAAAATAGAACTCCAGCAAATTAACCCAACAGCTCTCTATTTTCTCTCTCTATGCAAAATGAGTATGTTAAATTACTCTAATTATACATTCTAATTTCTAGTTTTCTGATTTTCGGTTTCATTTTAATTCACTACAAACCGCAGAATCACAATCCTCGGTATGGAGGTTTCATTATTAAACGCAGATTGTATTCCTTGCTTGCGAATCAGTAATGGGATTTTAGAACTCAGTGCGCTATAATATGCCAGGAAATAGCTGTCTGAATCTTCGTTTATCTATCTAAAATAACACTCATAGAATAGTACTTTAAAATCTCGGAAAATATTCCATTTCAATCCCCAGAACATGTTATTGGATTCTATGAGCCGACAGGAAAATACAATAAGACTTGCCATCATCAGTCATATCGCGCACTTCATCCAATGTTGAAATTTTCATCTCGGAACAATCCGGAAATGGATCACGTCAAAATAGATTTAGCCATCTGTAGCCAACAATGTTGGAATTTATGAAGCCTTTTCAACTCTCTGCAGCTATAGGTGTCACGCTATATTGAATTTCAAAACTTAATAAAATTCCATACATTCTCACGTTTCCAGCCTGTGAATTCTTTCATTCGGTATATGTTGCACATTTCAGTGCATTTCTTTTGCATCGAAATTCAATCCAGCAAATGATAAGGAATAAAGGATTTTCTATACAAGTATAAAATTTCTTATCATGAAGCGAATGCATTTAAGGAATGTGTTTTCAATATATTGCGATTTTTTTCATCTGAATTCTTTTGAGTTGCAAATGCATTCCAGAATGAAAATAATCCATAGCATTTTTATTTGAGTCAAAGAAATTGGACTCTCAATACATCAGTAATCGATAGAACGATCCAAAATCTACAGATTCTGTGAAAGGCTATATTAATATTTTTTGAATTTAAGAAGATATTTTTAGCACAGCAGAAATAATACGAATTATGATAATTTAAAATGCATTTCCTATTATTTTAATTTTTCCCTACGCAGTTTAGTTAAAGTTTTATATATTCATTCTACCAATTATACAATAGTTCAAGAATTTAAACATCAAAATTAAATTGCATAATAAAACTAAACCTACCGTTATTGAATACATACTTTTCAGTGACCAGAATGGTCACGGATACGGGGGTATGAGACGGCGTTCTGTTCTGAAAGTACCCAGTGAACGCAGCTAGATAGTTAAGATTTAATCCAAATTTTAGATTAAATCTTTATTTTTCTTAATTGAATATAAAAATATTGATTTTAGTAAGGATTAACTTAAATGAAAAATTTTAATTAAAAAAATACTTTATTTCTAAGACATTGTTTTAAAAACGCAGTCAAAAATCAGTATGCATGTTTCTGCGATTATTAATGAAGACATCACAGAGGCATGAGGTATATTATTATTATACTGCATTTGGAATTGTAATTTCAGTTGTAGTTCCCATAGTTGGGCACTCATGATAAGTTCAGATTCTGATTAAATAAACTTAGTAGGTAATAAGTTCTTCTCTTGCTCAGAATGATTTGAGGTAATAAATAAAAAGAGATTATGTGTCTGTAATAAATATCAGATTAAACAAAAGAAAAAAAAAAGAATATAATAATGGAAATTTGTTATTTACTTTGATGAAAAATAGTTACAAATTCAAGATAAAAAAATTGTACGCGAATTTTCTAATTATAAGTCTGCAATTATCATGATAATTTTAAATTATCTTCCACAAGTGAGACTAGCATGTCAAAATGCCTATATTATGATATCAAATATCTTAAAAATCTGATCTAAATGTAAGAAATATAATTGTATTAAAAAATGTGTATTAAAATGATAAAAAAACAATTATTCCAGCATTCCATTTGATTAATAATTCTTTATGCATTCACCAAATACAAATGTGTTCATGTTCGTTATTATGATAGTAATAGCTGTTCATAGGAATAGCAAATAACTGTTCTTATTCCTTTACACCACGTGACTAATAATTCTTTATGTACTTACCAAATACATATGTATCAATCTTTAACTATCCTATGGAATGGAATCAAAAAGCACTTTTCTCATTCCTTTATTCCACCTGACTAATAATTCTTTATTTACTTACCAAATACATATATATCAATCTTTAAATATCCTATGGAATTGAATCAAAACACACTTTTCTCATTCCTTTACTCTACCTGATTAATAATTCTTTATTTACTTACCAAATACCTATGTATCAATCTTTAACTATCCTATGGAATTGAATCAAAACACACTTTTCTCATTGCTTTACTCCACCTGACTAATAATTCTTTATTTACTTACCAAATACATATATATCAATCTTTAAATATCCTATGGAATGGAATCAAAAAGCACTTTTCTCATTCCTTTACTCCACCTGACTAATAATTCTTTATTTACTTACCAAATACCTATGTATCAATCTTTAACTATCCTATGGAATTGAATCAAAACGCACTTTTCTCATTCCTTTACTCCACCTGACTAATAATTCTTTATTTACTTACCAAATACATATATATCAATCTTTAAATATCCTATGGAATTGAATCAAAACACACTTTTCTCATTCCTTTACTCTATCTGACTAATAATTCTTTATTTACTTACCAAATACCTATGTATCAATCTTTAACTATCCTATGGAATTGAATCAAAACACACTTTTCTCATTCCTTTACTCCACCTGACTAATAATTCTTTATTTACTTACCAAATACATATATATCAATCTTTAAATATCCTATGGAATTGAATCAAAACACACTTTTCTCATTCCTTTACTCTACCTGATTAATAATTCTTTATTTACTTACCAAATACCTATGTATCAATCTTTAACTATCCTATGGAATTGAATCAAAACACACTTTTCTCATTGCTTTACTCCACCTGACTAATAATTCTTTATTTACTTACCAAATACATATATATCAATCTTTAAATATCCTATGGAATTGAATCAAAACACACTTTTCTCATTCCTTTACTCTGACTAATAATTCTTTATTTACTTACCAAATACATATGTATCAATCTTTAAATATCCTATGAAATTAAATCAAAACAAACTGTTCTCATTCCTTTACTCCACCTGACTAATAATTCTTTATGTACTTACCAAATACATATGTATCAATCTTTAACTATCCTATGAAATTGAATCAAAACAAACTGTTCTCATTCCTTTACTCCACCTGACAAATAATTCTTTATTTACTTACCAAATACCTATGTATCAATCTTTAACTATCCTATGGAATTGAATCAAAACACACTGTTCTCATTCCTTTACTCCACCTGACTAATAATTCTTTATGTACTTACCGAATACATATATATGAATCTTTACTATGTTACGGAATTGAATCTAAACAAACTGTCCTTATTCTTTTACTCCACCTGACTAATAATTCTTTATGTACTTATCAAATACATATGTATCAATCTTTACTATGTTGCGGAATTCAATCAAAACAACCTGTTCATATTCCTTTACTCCACCTGACTAATTATTCTTTATTTACTTACCAAATGCATATATATCAATCTTTACTATGTTACGGAATTGAATCAAAACAAAATGTTCCTATTCCCTTACTCCGCCTGACTAATAATTCTTTATTTACTAATCATATATATATATATATATATGCGACACTCTCGTTATTATGCTATTGAATGGAATCAAAATGAACTGCCAACTTTCATACTTAAACATCTTGCTTTATATTGTATTGAACATACAAAATTGAACGGAAATCTACGACATTGACCATACAAAATTTAAGAATCCTATATAATGTAATATAATACCATTTTGTGCCCTCAATTATAAACCTAAGGTTATTTAAGTAGTGCCTTGAGCATGAAATAGAAATCAAAGCACAACCCCTGAGCCTGGTGATCTTTTTTAGTTCTCGTCAGCCTACCAACATGAAAATTTAATAGTTTAAAATTTTAAAAAATTAATGAATATTGATCAGTATCGGGTACATGAGGTTAGACTGCTCTTTTGAGTTACAAAATGTGTTTTGGTAACAAGAACTCTGGAGACACATTATCCACAAATGCACATGATAAGTCAGCCATCTAACTTCCCGACCGCCACGAAGGCACACGGATTTAAACCATAAAAACTGAATGACCGGACCGCAACAGCAACATTGGCGGGAACTGTGGTTGAGTCCTAAGGGCCGTCACCGGCCACTGTACAACCCTTCTCAAAGGAAGTACGTTCCGGTCAGATCCACCACCTATTAGTGTACCCCCCAGGGTGGCGAGATCCAACCACTATGCCGGAAGCATCTGATCCTCATTTCGAGGTGCCCCCCGGGGGTTAAATGCACATAATAAAAACAATCACAAAATAAAAACAAAAGAGGGCAAGCTTAAGATTAGAAATGATCCTTTATATCAGGAATTAAGTAAAAAATGAATTGCAAAACTGAAATTCGACAAATATGAAGTACGATATGTAATAGAGTATGTAATTCGTGAAATACGATATGTAATTTGCGGTATTCACTTTGCATACGCTTGATTTCGGCCTATGTAACTTTAAATTAGCAAAATAAATAAAATAATGCTTATTATTGTACTCTATATTGTATTATATCTGTCACAACATATACATCAATACTTAGAAAAAGATGCCTGAGATTTGGCAATCGTTCAAGGCCTTTTTACGTACGTAATGCTATGATCATTTTAAAAAATAAATAAAACTCTTCCAATTCAAAAACCGGGCTAAAATTTTACAGATTTATCTTAATAACGACAGGAACTCGCGCACGATTCCATTCCTAAGATAAAAAGAAATTCATTATTTTAAGCGATTCGTGTATTGTCTTAAAATGATTTTTAGATCTAGATTCATTTTTTTTTCTTCCGTTCTTAAGTAATAAAAATATCTATCTGCTTATGAAAAGACATCACTTCAGTTTTTTTTTCTAAAATATATCTCAATCGCAAAGCACTTTACAAGTGGTTATAAAAAGATACCGAAAATGATTTATGGCACATCAAAACTTCTACAGATCTAAATCCCCCTTGAAATCATTGAATTAAGGAGTGAGTGGTATCAAAGTATAGCATTTGAAACATAAATATTTTTATTCACGTACGAGAAAGTTACACAGATTCAGCTTTGAATATGAAATATTTTTCATGAATACTGATGGATTTATTTAAATAAAAAAAATATATATCCATTCGTTTCTTTATCTTTATTTTGCCAAAGAGAACAATATATAATGTTTCAGATTGTTCTTTTTTTAACTATCAGATGAAATGCAGGTCTGAAGGCTTTTTACTCTATTTCAGAATTACCAACCAGCTGAAATGCGTATTGAGCATGAATGTTATAATCGTTATGAGCATGAATGATATAATCGTTATGAGCATGAATGTGAAATGTATATTGAGCATGAATGTTATAATCGTTATGATCATGAATTTGAAATGTATATTGAGCATGAATGTTATAATCGTTATGAGCATGAATGTGAAATGTATATTGAGCATGAATGTTATAATCGTTATGAGCATGAATGTGAAATGTATATTGAGCATGAATGTTATAATCGTTATGAGCATGAATGTGAAATGCATATTGAGCGTGAAAGTTAATTTCTCTAAAAAGAAACTTTTATATCCTATTTATTCCTCCAGAAGAGCAGCTCAGATATAGGGAGGAAACATTGACTTATAAATATGCAAGTGCTTGCTTTACTGTGCGTATTCTTCGCATGTGCTGCTGCATTGAGGGTTGTTATCCATTGTTACTGTTAGTCGGTCAATCACCTCAACTCTTGTATTAAGGCATGGCAAAGGTAATTTTGTAAGGTTATACAGCTATATTAGAATTTTTTTAGTATATCTCAAGACATGTATTATGCTGTTTCTTTTTATGCATAGACTTCACTAATTGCTTTAATGTCTATTTCTAGTGAGGAGAATTGGTGAGGGCCGAATTCTCAACGTTGGGGTTTGTAACCGAGTAACAAGACCATTAGAAAAAAGTATACACTTCAGTCCGGAAGTTGTTATCTGGCTTATAAGCTTCACCAAAATACTCTCCCTCCAGTGAGTCGGAGGTGAGACGAACGATATATGCTGTTGAGTGGTGATGTATCGGCTGTTGAGTCTAATACGCCTGTACCCATTTGTGCTTCAAGCGTTATGGTGAGCGTGTGTGGTTGCTGTTGCTTCAAGTGAGTCTGACGACTTTTGTTGCTGGTTGATGGCGCCACAACAGTTGTACGAAGGTTGTGTTTGTTAGTTCAGAGCCAGGGTCACCAATGAGGCGAATTGGTGAGACCCGTACTCTCAACGTTGGTGTTTGTAGCCGAGTAACAAGATCACTAGACAAAAGTGTACACTTCAGTCTGGAAGTTGTTATCTGGCTTATAAGCTTCACCACACTAGCATTGTTATGCTAATCATTTTGAAACATATCATCAACTGATAACCAATTTGCAAAAGATTTAAAATTAATAATTACTTATATTAATTAGATTTATTTTTAAACTGAGAGAACGCACGCTGAATATTTCAGAGATAAAGGCAGTAGATACATAATTGAAAATAATCAATCTCTTCAAAGTTAAAATTCCAACTTCATAGTAGCTGCATTTGGGGACATTTACTTTTTGACCACAAACTTTTTCAAGATTTCACCCCATCTTTTGACTCATAAAATATGTACTAGGCCTGAATCTCGATGTGCATGTTTGCGCATCTGTGAAAGATTGCAGCATAAGTTATATTAATCTCGAAAATTTATTATTATTTGATCAACAGACAGAAAGTGAAAAGAATAAAAATATATTGTCTAAAAGATTGATCGATACAGCAAGTAAAGTTTTTTTATGATGAATTAATTAAAAACTGTAGATGGGTTTGACACAAAATATGAATTGGATTGTTGAAAATTCGTCCACTACTAAGATGAAAGATGACATAAAGATATAATGTAAAAAGGACGTTAAATAAAACGAAGACGTTTTAAGAAATAGAATTAAAAAATATAGGGATTCTTGCTCACATCACCTTTACATTGTAACAACTGCATCTGTGACTGGATGTTCATTTGAAATACTTATCGATGAAGCAATAATACTGTCTCATAAATCAGAATAGCTAGCAATCGCCGTGGTTCAGTCGACAAAGCATCTCATTTGAGATTGGTTGGTCCGTTTTTCAAATCACATTCACTGTATTTTATCCAAAGTCTGGAATCCTTTTATTTAAATCGTTTTCTATTGTTTATATAAGATCTGGAACGTTCTAGATGTTTCTTAAATATTCAAATTGGAATGTTCACGAGCATTCCATACGTGTATAAAAGCCAAATTCCATCACTGATGAGTAAGTTCTCAGTCTCGTGCTGTTGTGAGTTGTTTCGTCCTAATAAGTCTAATTGTTTAAACTAACGGCGTAGTTCTTTACAACTTCGTGACAATATGAATTATAGTGAAATTTTTGACGTGAAAGAGTTGCTTATATTACAAATTCATGGTACAAAATAATAGATCTTATTTAATTAAATGGAATTCTTTTATTTAAATCGTTTTCTATTGTTTATATAAGATCTGGAACGTTCTAGATGTTTCTTAAATATTCAGTTTGGATTGTTGTCGAGCATTCCATTCGTGTATAAAAGCCAAATCCCATCACTGATGAGTAAGTTCTCAGTCTCGTTCTGTTGTGATTTGCTTCGTCCTAATAAGTCTAATTGTTTAAACTAACGGCGTAGTTCTTTACAACTTCGTGACAATATGAATTATAGTGAAATTTTTGACGTGAAAGAGTTGCTTATATTACAAATTCATGGTACAAAATAATAGATCTTATTTAATTAAATGGAATTCTTTTATTTAAATCGTTTTCTATTGTTTATATAAGATCTGGAACGTTCTAGATGTTTCTTAAATATTCAGTTTGGATTGTTGTCGAGCATTCCATTCGTGTATAAAAGCCAAATCCCATCACTGATGAGTAAGTTCTCAGTCTCGTTCTGTTGTGATTTGCTTCGTCCTAATAAGTCTAATTGTTTAAACTAACGGCGTAGTTCTTTACAACTTCGTGACAATATGAATTATAGTGAAATTTTTGACGTGAAAGAGTTGCTTATATTACAAATTCATGGTACAAAATAATAGATCTTATTTAATTAAATGGAATCCCCATAAAGAATTTAGCTTCTTTTGTTTTTTATTTTACTCGCCTAAATTGAGTTTAATTCAATGTTTTCTAACCAATTAAATGCATTTTTTTCGCATTTTCCATGAAAAACTACACTGGGACTAGGAGAGCCAATGCACGTTTTTAGACTTTATTTCTATACAAACAGAAGATGAAGAAATGAAATATTAATCAGATCTTAGGAACTCAAACACAGTTTATTATAAATTCTCTCGGGTAAAGAACATATTTCCTAATTTTTATACTATTATTATAAAGGCAATGACATTTATTTATCAAATGACCTTAAAGTTTTCCTTACATGTTAACAATTAGGCTGTCACAACAACTATTTAACTTCTTGTAATTTTATAGAATTACTTAGTTACTAAGTAAAATAGCAATTCTAAAGAAACTAGGTTACTTTAATTGTTTTACTAGTAATGTCTTCTCTTGTTGTATTGCTTTAACTATATGATACTTTCATTTTTTAAAATTACATTGTAAGTTAATTAATACGACTTAAAGGTTTTATGAATAGCATGTTGCTCTGCAATTATTAAATTATTTGAGCTGAGCAAAAGATATCGGGGCTGATAGCATAGGTACTATCAAAGACACCCTAAACATCTTTGGATACAATTTCGTTTTCATTTTCATTTCATTTCATTTTTGGATACAATTTTCCTGGTGGTGGAAAATGATGATTTGTCTTATCTCTGTATTAAGTGGAAAAGGGTTTATCATTTTCCTAATTTGTCATCAGAATATGGATTGCAACAGCATTTTTCTTTTTTTTCTGTAAAATAGTCTCAACAATAACCTTTTGACTTCCTCGTTAGCAATGCATATCAAGAGAACATATTGAAATCGTCAAAAAAATCGAATTCGGGATTGTGACTAATTATCATATTTTAGACCTTCTTGTGTCATAAATAAACAATTATTTCTGTCTGTCAAATTTTGAAAGAAATCCATTAAGAGAAAGTCTGTTTATTCATCTGTTTAAATATGATTTAATACCACAGCTATAATCAAAAAGGGATGAATGAAATTTAGAATACATATTTATAATTTAAAATGTAGATATATGTCAAAATTAAAATGAAGTCACTGGAGGCTGTGGATTGTATATTGGTTCATACTTTCACAAGATGAAAGCACGGAAACTAATTTACGCAATGACTAAAATAAATGAAACTTTTTATGCATTTTTTTTTATTGGTCAGAAAAAAATGCATCAAAAATACTCATTCGATTTTCTGATGGTTGTATATTAATCGCATCCCAGCAATTAATCTCCAAAGATCCTATGGTGAAAGACTCTTTCTTAACTATTGTTCGCCAGTGACATGAGATTAATAATACACAAGTACATTATTACAAGATATTCTAGAAAATTCGAGAGATTACTTCCGATGTCTCAACTTGCAGTAAAGGAAAGATATCATCAGAATTTTTTTCTTTCGTTACGACAAGAACTGTTAATGTAATCTGAAAATAGGTAACTTTCCTCCTTTTAATCTAATAAATTTGTCTATATTCTATTCTTTAGCTGATCATTTTGCAGCTTTGTCCAATTCAATTTCCCTAAGTGCATATCTTACGAAGAAATAATAATAACTACGAAGATATATATAATATTATTAATAATAAAATAATTTATAATAAATAATAATATATCTTAAGAAAAATTAATATATTACGAAGAAATAATAAATCTAATATTACGAAGAAATAAAATATAATAATAATACATCCACGGTCGGGAGAACAATGTCTATACTTGAAAAGAGAAGAGTACTATTCTCAGTTTATTCATTAAAATCCCACCTGAAAAAGGTTTGAAGTTTTCCCTAAGTGAATATCTTACGAAGAAATAATAATAATTAGAGAAGAAATATATAATATTATTAATAATAAAATAATTTATAATAAATAATAATCTATCTTAAGAATAAAATGATATATTACGAAGAAATTATTTTATTTCTTCGTATGTCTATACTTGAAAAGAGAAGAGTACTATTCTCACTTTATTCATTAAAATCCCACCTGAAAAAGGTTTGAAGTTTTATCTACAATACAATAAAGAAATTAATAAAGTGTAATGACTGAAAAGAACATGAAAAGAAATCAAACAAGTAGACTACTAAAGAATTTTCTATTATTCTTGAAAAGAAGGGAAAACCAAACCGAAACTTATCATTGAAAACTAAATCGAAACTTATCATACCTAAATTTGAAAAAAAATATGTTTTCAAATTTAGATAATAAGCTATATTACTTATTTATAAAGAGAGTGAACTGGAATCATTCAATAGTTTGAAATATAGCGATTATTTTCACATCTTTCAAATTGTTAAATATGTAAGTGGAGTTTTGAAACGCCCGTGCCGTAATTTGAAGATACATTATAATCCTAGATATGTATCATCTTCTAAAATCCATTAGTAAAAGGGTGGATTCAAACATTTCGTTCACGCTGTCTTACATTATTCAGTTACTTCAGTGAAAAATGTATGAATATATTGTTAAAAGCTTAGAGGGTGCATTTTAAACTAACAAGGATATTTTGAAGTTTAATAATTTATTGCTATAAGATGTTGGATATATATCGCGTTGTTAATTATCCTATGTTTTCAAAATATGATGATAATTGATGAATATATCATATAGCGAAGGCATATCAGCTCATTTAATATCCAAATGATAGTATACATGGACGCAAGTAGATAATGTTGTACATCAAAAATAAAAAAATACATAATTAGGATATTTATTAAGTATCTAAATGAGTAAATTTTGAATAAAATATTCTTTGGAAGGTGAATGTGGTTTGTTATAATACAAGATTCTCTGTGCAAAAATTAAAATTAATTAAATTGTTTGTTTGTTGATAACAAAGAAAATCCTGGAAGAACATTCTTTTCTGTAATTTGTTTAATTCATATTTTTTTAAAGCTACGTCATGGATATTGCTTATTTGTTCTCCTATGAGAACCTATTTTTGTGAAAATAAACTATTTGTTTGAATTTGTTGAATTTATAATATCAGTTTATCTGTTATCATTTTTGTGTTATTTGATTTTTTTATTTTATTTTATTCAATTGATTTTATTCTTTGTTGTTTTTTTTTATTTTATTCATTAGATTTTGAAAATACTCTACTATATTTCTTTTCAGTAAGAGTATACGAAATTTTTTTCCCTAATTTCAACTTTAGCTAATACTTATTAAATGCTACATTAGGACATTCGTGAAATACTAATCTACACTTTCTCTTTCCAAATTATTTATGATAAATCTTGTATTAGTAGGAATGGAATGAATCACACAAGTAAACTGATCTAATGTTACCTTTTCAAATATACTAAAAACCAGTAATCTTAACAAATTGTGAAGAGAAATAATGTTCAGAATTTTATTTTTATAAGAAACATTTTTTGGAGAATTAATTATGCTTCCAAATGATTCACTTTTCGTTCATCCATATAAAAATACAAACTTCGAGTATAATTTATAATTGAATCCATTTTTATGAAACGTAGAAAAAAATTCAATAATCACATGTGCGTCTTAGTGATGAGATAGATGTCAAAGGATACTAATAAAGTATCTATTTAATCCTTTATTTCTTATTATACAAAAGTAAATTATAAGAAATCATAAGGTAATAAAATCATGGTAATACCGAGGAGGGTTTTAAATTTGTTGTCGCAATCTCAACCTTCGCTAATATATACTGTCCAATCGCTGGTATTCGGATATGGCGGAAATATATCCGACACCTCAGGAAAAGGAAGAAATCTTTAATTATCCATCTTTATCATTTAAGACAGCCCAAACGGGGAGAGACGCATTCATGAATTGCAAGTTGAGCATTTCCGAACCAACAAAGAGAATCGTACATTATAGAAATGACGTCTTTTTAAATCTAGGTATAAAATTATTCGAGAACTACTTCTAGGACTAAAAATATCAAAAGACAGAAGAATTCAGTTGCTTTATCTCTAAATAATCAACAGCCAAACATTATCATTTTATATCTATAACAAAGATTTAAAAGACTTTAAAATATGATAGATAAAAAACAAATCAAAATTTTACATGATGGGTTTTCAATGTTTCTAAATACATTTCGTCTGGGATCTTCACATATCCAGTAATTTGCATCCAAAAATCCATGTGTTTGCACTAACTTGGTTATTTAAGCCTTGGAGCAATTATAAAGCCCTATTATTCCAAAAACTTAACTGTCACTACTTTAAATCTCAGAATATTTGATTATTTTATGATTCCTATTACATTTCATGACCTTCGTAGATCACAATTGATTTTATTTATTTACAAATTCCAAATTTTAGTTCTTAATACTAAGCGCATGAAGTATTTTTATTTTCGACTTTATTATTTTTATTTTTACAGCTTTGCAAAAAATAATAAATCAAAAATAAGAGAAAGAAAGCATATTTAAGTGAAATATTATTAAATATAGATACCTTTTATAATATTAAGTTGGTTGGTTTGTTGCGATTTAGTGGCTCAAAAACCAGGATTAGTTAAACTGCGCCAAACAAATCCTATAATATTAAACTTGCTATTTAGAGGCAAGTATTTGAATTATCAAAATTAACTTGCTTTTACATAAATATTTATATATCAAGTATTAAAAATTAAAACAAGAATTATCAAAAATATCAAAATTAATGTTAAAATATTAGCTTATACCTCTTCCTTTCACCAGTAATTGTACTCAGAAAATCATTTCTATATTTTTTCTACCATAAATAATATTGTCCAATCATATATAATTTCATCCTCCTCAATAAACACTATAAATGAGACAAAAAATTTCATTTCTTAAAATTTTGACATTGCTTTCGTTGGAGTATTTTTAAAGTGAGTCGAAGGTTCACTTTCAGATAATTATCTGTTCAACTGGGATATGATGAAAAATGTTGAATCATTATTCTATTTTTCGATACGCTTGCTTCTATTTTACAAATCATTTATATAATTGATGACTATCAATTTCGACGTCGGTTTGTAACACTATATGCGTTTCAGCAAGTTATACAATTCGAGATTCTCTTTAGACATCAGAACCACAATGCGTAATTATACTTTTTCTTTCACATATCGCATAAAAATTCTGTCAATAAGTTAGAAGCTAGTGCAGAAGACATCATTATTATATTTTAATGGCAGATAGGAGAAAAGCTTGAAAACAAATTAAAGAAATTATCCAAACGCTGCCATTAACCCAGCAGGCCTTGATTCCCAGTAATATATGTTTAGAATGAGTCACTTTCTGAAGAAGGGTCTTCCTATATGTTGATTTTGTATTCCTTGACCATAGATCTCTGGGAATCGTCAACTTCCCTACTGTATCCACGTCCTGAAAAACAAATGAAAAATTCTGAGAGTAGAAAACAAGCAGATAAAACTCGCAATGTTTATATCTACATATTTGTACATCAAGATCCCAACTCATTTACTGCCACAAATTGATGGTAAAAAGTACAGAATGGTTATTCTGGCATATACTATTCGGTTCTATATTCGGGATACAAAAATGAGGCACTTGTTTTTAGGTCTAGAGATCATGGCTTGGTTTGGTTTATTTATATTGACGTCCCGTTTGAAGCAACACTTGGGCTATTTTGGGACGGACCTCGTAATTTTGAACCGCGATCAGATGACGAGGACGACACCTGAGCTGGCACCCCTCTCTCCACACCACACCAGCGGGGGGACGTTTGGTCAGGACGGATTTAACGTGCAACAGACCCTCTTACACGACGGTTCTTCAGTGGAATCGGGTCTCAAACCTGAAACCCTCCGGTTCCGAAGCCGAGACTTTACCACCAGGTCACCGTGGCCCCTCTAGAGATCAGGGATAAAGAGAAGTATGCATATTTCGTCGTGAATGTTTCCCACTTAGATTGTCTTTATACTCTTGAATTTATCAAGGAATATCGAGAAGACCTCCCTGGATGAACTTTCAAAGCCTTTTCAATTATCATATCTACACAACTCTTTTTTTTGTACGAATTTTGTTTCCTAAGTTTTAAGAAATAGAAGCTCTTAAATTCTATAAAAATATTCGATATTGTTGCAAG
Source organism: Argiope bruennichi (assembly GCF_947563725.1). Lineage (NCBI taxonomy): Eukaryota > Metazoa > Arthropoda > Arachnida > Araneae > Araneidae > Argiope > Argiope bruennichi. Next base: position 117,729,267 of record NC_079156.1, read on the forward strand.
TTAGCCACTATAGAAATATTTGTCTCGAATATTGGTTTTGAGTTGTCGCAATATCTCAACCGATACTCAACTAATGATAGTATGATGACAATGGAATATGATGAAATATGTAATGAAACAGGTCTTTATTTATGACTCATACTGTTATTGTGAACCCACATGAGTTCACACGTTGTAATTCATCAAGTGCATCAGCTTAGTGGATTCTTCATGCTTTAATGGCATACATTATTTCCTCAGTTGGAAAGAATGGCAAATGCATTCTTTGCTGTCCAAGATGTAATCAAGTCAACACAATCTACTTCACTTATAGTTCCATGAAGAAACAAGAAAGGATAGAGGCAGACTTAAATTCCTGACGAATAGATTGTATCTTCAAAAATTGGATTTTAAAAATCAAAATTTGAATTCGACAAAAGGTATTCACAACAATCACATATGTAACAAGAAAGGATTTAGGAAAATTTAGAAATATTTAGTTATTAGGAGGCGGGCTATTTTTTCCCCTGCCAAATTGTATGTTTCCAGGTCATACAACATTAATAGAAATCAAATTTTTGATTCAAATATAAATTGTAAAATTCAAACTGTTAAATAGAAAAAATCATGCAAAATTTAAATGTATCGTATTAGTAGTAAAATTATCAAATTTTAATTTTTTAAATTCTAATTTTGAATTTCAAAACAAACGTGATACACAATTCTATTCAATGGATTAAATTCTTCAGTCTAGTGAGAGAGAGCATCTACATATTATACATGTTGATAGCTTAGCAGCATCATACCATTTTCGGAAGAAAAGAAATCTTCGATCGTCATATGCTCAATTTTTCCAACTTCTCCGGAACTCATCGTCTCCATCTGAAATAGAAAAAAATAGTAGCCTTTCACTTCACACAGACACGCAATTTACACTAAAAAGAGAGAAATACTCGAACGAAACGAAAAGAGCTCACAGGTAATTCAAGATTTATTTATTCTATAAAAATTAAAATTGAATCTCTTTACAAATATCTGGCATCATCTCACTGCATTTCTGTCGGCTTCGAATTCAATTTAAATTTATCTAAATTTGTTTTCAGATTTATCTGGTCTCAATCGAGGTCAGAAGTTTGAGTTCCAGTATATAATAGCATAATTTTCTTCTCTACGAAACTAAAGCTATGGGATTTGGATTTTCAGCCAGCAACTAAGCTGTCAATCTTTCCTAGCATACAAGATATCTGCTTATGCTTACAAATCGCAGCCGCTTTGCACGTGGAACTCTCTTTTAACTTATACCCACTCATTTGCTCATATTATTTTCAGATTTATCTGGTCTCAATCGAGGTCGCGAAGTTTGAGTTCCAGTATATAATAGCATAATTTCCTTCTCTACGAAACTAAAGCTATGGGATTTGGATTTTCAGCCAGCAACTAAGCTGTCAATCTTTCCTAGCATACAAGATATCTGCTTATGCTTACAAATAGCAGCCGCTTTGCACGTGGAACTCTCTTTTAACTTATACCCACTCATTTGCTCATATTGTTTTCAGATTTATCTGGTCTCAATCGAGGTCGCGAAGTTTGAGTTCCAGTATATAATAGCATAATTTCCTTCTCTATGAAACTAAAGCTATAGGATTTGGATTTTCAGCCAGCAACTAAGCTGTCAATCTTTCCTAGCATACAAGATATCTGCTTATGCTTACAAATCGCAGCCGCTTTGCACGTGGAACTCTCTTTTAACTTATACCCACTCATTTGCTCATATTGTTTTCAGATTTATCTGGTCTCAATCGAGGTCGCGAAGTTTGAGTTCCAGTATATAATAGCATAATTTCCTTCTCTACGAAACTAAAGCTATGGGATTTGGATTTTCAGCCAGCAACTAAGCTGTCAATCTTTCCTAGCATACAAGATATCTGCTTATGCTTACAAATCGCAGCCGCTTTGCACGTGGAACTCTCTTTTAACTTATACCCACTCATTTGCTCATATTGTTTTCAGATTTATCTGGTCTCAATCGAGGTCGCGAAGTTTGAGTTCCAGTATATAATAGCATAATTTCCTTCTCTACGAAACTAAAGCTATAGGATTTGGATTTTCAGCCAGCAACTAAGCTGTCAATCTTTCCTAGCATACAAGATATCTGCTTATGCTTACAAATCGCAGCCGCTTTGCACGTGGAACTCTCTTTTAACTTATACCCACTCATTTGCTCATATTGTTTTCAGATTTATCTGGTCTCAATCGAGGTCGCGAAGTTTGAGTTCCAGTATATAATAGCATAATTTCCTTCTCTACGAAACTAAAGCTATGGGATTTGGATTTTCAGCCAGCAACTAAGCTGTCAATCTTTCCTAGCATACAAGATATCTGCTTATGCTTACAAATCGCAGCCGCTTTGCACGTGGAACTCTCTTTTAACTTATACCCACTCATTTGCTCATATTGTTTTCAGATTTATCTGGTCTCAATCGAGGTCGCGAAGTTTGAGTTCCAGTATATAATAGCATAATTTCCTTCTCTACGAAACTAAAGCTATGGGATTTGGATTTTCAGCCAGCAACTAAGCTGTCAATCTTTCCTAGCATACAAGATATCTGCTTATGCTTACAAATAGCAGCCGCTTTGCACGTGGAACTCTCTTTTAACTTATACCCACTCATTTGCTCATATTGTTTTCAGATTTATCTGGTCTCAATCGAGGTCGCGAAGTTTGAGTTCCAGTATATAATAGCATAATTTCCTTCTCTACGAAACTAAAGCTATAGGATTTGGATTTTCAGCCAGCAACTAAGCTGTCAATCTTTCCTAGCATACAAGATATCTGCTTATGCTTACAAATCGCAGCCGCTTTGCACGTGGAACTCTCTTTTAACTTATACCCACTCATTTGCTCATATTGTTTTCAGATTTATCTGGTCTCAATCGAGGTCGCGAAGTTTGAGTTCCAGTATATAATAGCATAATTTCCTTCTCTACGAAACTAAAGCTATGGGATTTGGATTTTCAGCCAGCAACTAAGCTGTCAATCTTTCCTAGCATACAAGATATCTGCTTATGCTTACAAATCGCAGCCGCTTTGCACGTGGAACTCTCTTTTAACTTATACCCACTCATTTGCTCATATTGTTTTCAGATTTATCTGGTCTCAATCGAGGTCGCGAAGTTTGAGTTCCAGTATATAATAGCATAATTTCCTTCTCTACGAAACTAAAGCTATGGGATTTGGATTTTCAGCCAGCAACTAAGCTGTCAATCTTTCCTAGCATACAAGATATCTGCTTATGCTTACAAATCGCAGCCGCTTTGCACGTGGAACTCTCTTTTAACTTATACCCACTCATTTCTACATATTGCATTTGATTTCAAGTTTAAGACTTTGCGAAATATCTTCGAATTAATCAGACATTTTATTTTTCGGATATATTATCCATTGTTTTTAATATTTTTAAATATAAATGGCACCAAAAATATAAAAAATAAAGTCAAAAACAAAAAGGAATCATTTGAATTTATTTATTTGACATTCAAGTATGCTTATTTATGATATGCATTTAAACAGCCATAGAAACAAATTATTTATGCTCCTTCTTTCTATAAAAACATTAAAAGAATACGAAACCTTTCAGAATAATTGAAATCCTAGGGTTCCATTTTTACCCAGTTCAATTATTTTAATCTGGTCAAAAACCCAATTTTAGTTAATGATTTCAATATAAGGAATAAATGATATCCCATCCCGCTCATCCATTAACCCATTTTCAATTATATTTTACCAGGAAGCATTAATATTCTTATGTTAAACGAGATATTCATATCACAAAAACACTCATTAATAAAGATAATTAATGTATTAATAAGAAGAGCTTCATTAAAAATCTGCTACAAATGATATTTCATAGCGTCCTTTGTGTTTTTAAAGAGAACTTCTTTCCATTAATATGAAATTAAGAAATATGATGCTATTTCCGACATTTCATTTTGTTTGTTGAATGCTGTTTCAGTTGAGTGATTTTTAAACAGGAGTTTCTCATTTTAATGAAAATGAATATATTGCCTTGCTAGTGACTTTCTAGGGTATAATTGGATTCACTACACTCACACAAAAAAATATTAAAATGGAAGTAAATTCTCAGAAAAATTGCATATGTGACGTCATTTCAGAATTACATTCTGCTGTTGTCATTCTTTGTTCCTTACATGTCAAAATTGTCATTCTTTATTTCTAACATGTTAAAAGGAAATAAAACAATTAAGTGAAGGAAAGTATAAACAATTATCTAGAGTAAAAAACATTTGTACTGTATTTTAATTAAAATTTTACTTCTAAAGTATAATTTTAATGAAACCTCAAAAATAATTTTATTTAAGATAAATAAAAAAGAAGTCTAATACAGCCAATTCATATTCTTACGTAAAGTTTAATTTATTGTTTATGCTTGAACTGGCATAAACAATCAGTATTTTGGTTGCTGGGTGTTGCTTGACATTATATTTTTTAATAAATGTATTTAATTTTATAGAAATTTTAAAAAAACTATTTTAATTGACATTTAATGTCTTTTCCTACAATTTTTAATCACTATTTTCATCCTATGAGTTTGGAAGATGAACTTAGGTTTTCTCATAGTAATTGTTAATGTGCTATTTCAAATTATTTTTAACCATCGAAGAATTCTGATTGATCAGGTATAGAACAGAACATTATCAAAGGAAAGATTGACGATATAAAATACCGAAGATGGAAAAAAAGTAATATATTAATATCGATGAATATTAATCGAACTTCCCGCAGCCTATAATAAAAATTTGAATAATCTATCGTTTTTGACCTTCTCTCTTTCTTTATATATATATGTGTGTGTGTGTGTGTGTAATGATATTTTAATACCAAATTTAATCCAAATTAATTTCTTAAATTTTTGCCTAATTCGGCCCATGTTAGGGTCATTCTTATGTGTTCTCTTGTTTCCTGATCCCATTCCACGTGTGAAGCTGTGTAAAAATTACTGCGCCATCAGTTGCCCTTCTCAAGGTCAACACGTGTATTCAATCGACACGAGGCCGGAAATCCCAATGCGTAACTAGTGATCATTTGTTACCTCCCTTCCTTCTTCTGCTTTTGTTCCGAGCTGTTGTGCGCGTGTTCTGTCCGCGCCTGTTTGTAAATAAATTGCCTTCCCGGAATGGATTAAAATCAATTTAAAAATGTAAAATGTCTCTTCTATGTCTTCGAACCTGCAGTCTGCTTCAATCAAAATATGCTTGTGTGTGTGTGTGTGTGTGTGTGTGTGTGTGTGTGTGTGTGTGTGTGTGTGTGTGTGTGTGTGTGTGTGTGTGTGTGTGTGTGTGTGTGTGTGATGATATTTTAAACTCTTAATTTAATCCAAATTAATATCCAAAACTTTATCTTGATTTAGCTCATCGTAACTTCATTCTAAAATATTCTCTTATTTCTTGATACAATTCCACTTTCGGTTTAATTAATTCCTTTGTAAAAATAATGCGTCATCAGTACTACATATCAAATGAAAGTGATCCCTTTCTTTGCCCTTGAAAAGGTGTCAAAGGTCACCGCGTGTATTGAATTGGCGTCTGGCCAGAAATCCTATGTTATATAAGACTAGTGATCATTTGTTCGTCCCTTTTTACCTTCTCTTCTTACTTCGGCTTTTGTGCCGCGCTGCGCCTTTTTGTAAATAAATTGCTTTCCCGAGATGGATATAAAAGAGAATTAAGACTACCAAATCTCTTCACTGCTTCGAACCTGAATTCAACTGAAACTAAAATATGTTACATATATTTGTAATCCATATTATAGAAAAAATATATTAAGAGATAAAATAATTACATTATTAGTAGAAAGGCGAAATAAAAAAAGCAATTACCTTATACATTGACTTAGATAACACAAAATCTTTTTCCATTTTTTTCCTAACATAATATTTTCATAATAAACATTCTGCTTAGATCAGAATTGTTACTAATATAATAAGAATAAATAATTTAATTGATTTTTTATTATATTTATTGCGGCTCAAAATTTTCATATTCAGGAAATTCTTTACACGGACTTTAGTTCTTCGAAAATACACCACACATACATTTTCTACATCACAAAGTAATAATAATATTTATATATAATAATATGCATACAATCATGGAGAACATTTATATTTGTTTTAGAAAAGAGGAGATAAATAGCTCAAATAAAAAAATTGTATTGAAACGTCTCCCTCAGATGGTTAAGATCATCCAGAACAGTTGTAACGTCTCCCATTTTTCCTCACATAGTTAATTCCTCACATAGTGCATCCATACCTCCAGATTGGATCCTTTTCATTAGGAGAGTCATTACGTCTGGTCAATTGTTACTGTGTCCAGATGTAAAAAAGCAATTGTTGATCCCATCGTTTCTAGTAGATCCATCATATCTTCAAGAGAGAACGTCGAAACATCCAAATCCTAAACATGTGTTTTGTTTTGTTTATCAAAGTCTCAAAGTCTCAAGTTTATCAAGAACTGCTCGATTACCAGAAACCATTGTCATTAAATGTCAAAATCAAATGTTCTTCAGACGGCAGAAGCTACAAATTGTCCGTAATTGATATGTTAAAAGGCGGTTGGCCGCAAAGATGGTTCCTTAACATGGTATCCTCGAAATTTGAGTTGTAGCGTACAACATCGAAATTTCATTATCTCCTAAGCTAATACTCTGAAATGTGTCTTTTAAGTCAGCAACTATGTCACCGTTCTTTCCTAGAATCGGAAATCTTATCGGCTTATACTTACGAAATGCTTCGTTTGTAAAACTTTCTTTAACATGCGCTCACTTACCCCACTTATTGCTTTTGATCTCAAAGAAGAATTTTCCAATATGTCAGCCATTGTAAATTTTCCGAATAAATGTTTTATTGTTTTTTATTTTTACAAATAGTAATAATACCCAAAAAATTAAAAAAAAAATAAAGTAAATAACAGAAAGCATGTATTTGAATATATTTATTTGACATTCAAGTATGCTTATTTATGACAGTATATTTAAACATTCACAGAAACAAATTATTTATGCTCTTTCTCCTCTATAAAATCATGCTCCTTCTCCTCTATAAAACAAAAACTTTCAGAATGATTGAGATTCTAGGGATCAATTTTTACCCAATTCTATTAAATTAATCGAGCAGAAAATAAGTTTTTGGTTAATGATTTCAATATCACGGAATAAATGATATCCCATCCCGCTCATCCATTAACTCATTTTCAATTATGTTTCACCAGGACGCATTAATATTCTTATCTCAAACGAGATATTCATATCACAAAAACACTCATTAGTAAAGATAAATTAATGTATTAATAAGAAATGCTTCATTAAAAATCTGCTACAAATGATATTTCATAACGTCCTTTATGTTTCGAAAGAGAACTTCTTTTCTTTAATATGAAAGAAATATGATGAAATGTGTTATGATATATGATATATATATGAAATATGATATTAAGAAATATGATGCTGCTTCTGACATTTCATTTTGTTGTTGTTGTTGTTGAATGCTGCCTCAGATGAGTGATTTTTAAACACAAGATTCTCATTTTAATGAAAATGAATACTTTCCCATTCTAGTTACTTTCTGGGGTTATAATTGGATTCACCACAAAGACACAAAGAATATTAAAATAAAAGTAAATTCCCAGAAAAATTGCAAATGAGACGTCATTTCAGAATTGCATTCAGCAGTTGTCATTCTTTATTCCTTACATGCCAAAAGAAAATAAAAGAATTAAGTGAAGGAAAATATAAACAATTACCAAGAGTGAAAGACACTTATACTTAAGTTTAATTAAAATTATACTTCTAAAGTATAATTTTAATTGAACAAAAATAATTTTATTTACGATAAATAAAAAAGAAAGTCTAATAAAGCCAATTTCTATTTTGCATGTAAAGTTTCATTTTTAAAAAAATTATTGTACACCTTTTATTGTTTATATTTGAAATAGCATAAACAATCAGTATTTTGGTTGCTGGGTGTAGTTTGACATTATAATTTTTTAATAAATGCATTTAATTTTATCGAAATTTTCAAAAAAAAAATATTATTATAATTGACATTTAATATCTTATATTTTTATTTTCTGTAATCTTTAATCACTATTTTGATCCGATGAGTTTGGAAGCTAAATTCAGATTTTCTCATAGGAATTTCTTAAATTGCTATTTCAAATTATTTGTTATCCATCGAAGGAATTCTGAATGGTTGGGTTGAAATGGCCGGAATAGGCTAGGGGGTTGGATTCGAATCCCTTGGATTGTGAATTCGAACCCCGCCGGCCTAAGATTCCCCGTGTATGTGGTGGCTGGTGCACGCAAAAATCTGTCGTGGCTACAAAGCCGTCTTTGTCGAGACAATACCACTGGGGTTACTGGTTCAGAGGTCATCGTTCTCTCATTCAGGTCTAAATTACGATCTGTGGATAAATGAATGAAATGCATGTATGAAGACCGCCCCATAAGAAGGATTGTGTCGCATGAGTAGCTAAGTCATATTATTGGCCCTAGATGGTGCTACTGAAACAAGAGACACTCTATCGGCTTAAAATCTCTGATTTCGTCAGCGGGCTTGTCTATGACAAGTGCTATTAGAAACAACAAGAATAAAAAATAATGAAGATGGGAAAACATTAGTGTCGATGAGTAATATATAATATAATATAACAATGAGTTATATATATATATATATATATATATATATATATATATATATATATATATATATATATATATATATATATATATATATATATATATATATATATATATATATATATATATATTGTTACGAAATTTCCTGGGTTCGTTTGGAAGTTAGTTACTTTAGTGGAAGTTATATGGTGTGAAGAACTCTCAATCCCCAGGCGGCAGTAGAAAATAAAACAACGACGTTTATTTACACGAAGACACACAGGACAGCACGAAGGCGACAACTATATACAGCACAGAAGACGATTATCTTCAGCCGAGACGTGCAGCATACAACAGCATACACAGCAGCATACAAGACTCTTCTGCAAACAGTAGCGCACAGCTTAGTTCAGCACTAGCTTGGCTCCGTCGCTGCTTCGCTAATCCCTGGAAGACCAGTTCTTCACCGTTGATTCCGACTACTCTCCCCGATCTGGTTCACGACCACTCGTCTCTGCCGCTTCCGACTACTCAATTCACCACTATTCCCCGGCAGCTGCAGCTCCTTTTATAGGTCTTAGGAGGCGGGGCTAGATGCCTCTCAACCAATCAGGAACGTTCGAGGCGTATCTCCGTTCCTACTGGACGGATCGGGAAAATTCTCGATGTTTCGGGTATAATCTATTTTGGCGCCAAAGTCACCAAATGGTCGCCAAGTTTGTCTCCAAACTCTGGGACCTCCTATGGAACCAACTATGCTGGGAAGCCGCATCACAGATTCGTAACAATATATATATATATAGAGAGAGAGAGAGGAGATAAAGTAATTGCATTATGAGTACAAAGGCGAAAAAACTTTTTTCATTTTTTACCTAACATAAGTAATATTTTGATAATAAGCATTCTGTCTAGATCATAATTTTTAATAATATAATCAGAATTGATCGACAACACAAAATATTCTTTCACTTTTTTTCCTAAATAATATTTTGATAATAATCATTCTGCCTAGATCATAATTTTTAATGATATAATGAGAATAGATCGACAACACAAAATATTCTTTCATTTTTTTTCCTAACACAAATTATATTTTGATAATAAGCATTCTGTCTAGATCATAATTGTTGATGATATAATCAGAATAGATCAACAACAACACAAAATATTGCTTCATTTTTTTTTCCTAACATAAATTATATTTTGATAATAAGCATTCTGTTTAGATCATAATTGTTAGTGATATAATCAGAATAGATAATTTATTTGATTTTTATTATATGTATTGCAGCTCAAAATCTTCATATTAAAGGGAATTCTTTATACGGTCACAAAAGATCTTCGAAAATGTACCACAGATACATTTTCTGTATCATAAAATAAGTATAAAAAATTTTTAAAAATGCTTGCTTTACATTTTAGTATAGAATCTGTACAGTCATCAAAACCATTTATATTGGTTTTAAAGAAAGATAAGAAGATTGGCTCAAATAAGAAATAATATGTTTTTAATATCTGTGTAGTGATTGGATTTTGAAGCGTTAGGAAATAAACGTTCATAGATGGCGCTAGACCACTAGCGCGAGTGTAATTAAAAGAGTGATGTCATTCGAGTGTTGGCTCTTGGAGGAGAAGGAGTTACTGAGCAGAGTAACTCGAACGAATCTGAAATAAATCTGTTAAGTTTTCTATTTGCCTATTTATTGAAAGCACTCACGAACCAGCCACGACAATCTGCTTATGAACAGTACTGTATAAACCTATTGAAAATAATGATTTAAAGTGAAAGAAATTCCGAGTTGGTATTAGAGATTTTTATTATGGCCATGCTTTTCATTTATTAGTGTGCAAGTATGTCATGCCTTTAAATGTTTTATGTGCAATTTATGATTGCTTTTTCGGATGTTTTAATAATTTTTTATGCGGATATCAAGTTTGTTCAAGCGGTAATTTGTAAATATAGCTTAAAAATATTCTTAAGTAATGTCTTGCTTAGCGATTTGCTACTTAATGCCGTAAATATTTGACCACCATACATCTTCACTTCGCCCTTTTTATATAAATTCAAAAAGACAGAAAAGTGCACCGTCAGATATTCTTAAACTTCGAAGCCAATTTTCTAAAACAAAAACTCTCAGAGAACAGAAAAGTTAAAGAATGTCTTTATTTCTTCTTGCGCCGTCTTTTGTCAAAAGAAATAAAATAGTGAATAAATAAACTCCTGGAAATGTAGTAAATTAGAGAGAAATATCGTCAAAGATACCGACTCTCCAAGATTACACCAAAAAAGTAATGTTTCTAAGTATAGAACAGTCAAAGAGATTGAAAATAATGTCATTGTCAGAAGTGTCTGGCAGATCTTCTGAAAAAGGTTGAAAACTCATTACATTTACGAAACAAATCTATAGTAGGTCATTTTTTAAAACAAAAAAAAACTAATGGGGGATTTGGACGCTTTTTCTGACCATAGATTTGTTTTAGTTTGACTTTGAAGTTTATGGCACAAGAGCCAGATTTGGCCATACTGCTCCAAATTTAGAGTAAAAATTATATTGCAAATGTTAAAAATTGAATACAACATGTAAAATAGTTGCTATGCTATAAATACCAAATAACAAAGTATTAAAAATTAAAATCAGTCAATTAGAAAGAATAAATGAAACTATATAAGATGCAAAATTCCAATTTCTTTTTTAAATTTAAAAATGTTTAGCATGTCGCGCATGTTTAAAGTTGACACTCCAAAATAAAATAATCTATGATGAACAAAAACAGGACATTCTGTTAAAATATGAATGACAGTAAAATCGATCTGACACGCTGAATAAGTTGGACACCTTTCACAAAAAAAATTAAAATTAAATCTACGATCGCAAATTTCAAGTTATCATGTGAGAACATTTTTGCAAACGACTTGAAACGATATGAAGTCGAGTCAATTTGACATCAAGTTCTCGCATCAGGACAACTTGCCATAAGTTTAATGAAGTTTATGGTTTAATGATGGGTAATTTATTAGACACTTAAAGATCCCATGATTCCTGCCATAATCAAAGAACATAATGAAAAACATGTTCCTTCACATCAAGATTTGGAAGTGGTCGTTGTAGATATAAAGTCCGACATTAGATAGCTTAATAAGAAAATTTTACTCTTTCCTTCTATCCAATAGACGGAATAAATGCGGTGTTTTTCATCTTTTTACACTATCTAAGAAAACAAATATTTTGTTTCTCTCTCTAAAATTTCGTTCTTTGCCTTACCGAAAGGAAGTTTTTATAGATGTAAAAATATTATAAAATATTTCCATCCTGATTGTAAAATATACAAAATAAATAATTTGATTAATCAATTTTTAATTTCAGAAAATTAACTAAAATTATTATAACATATTACTGATAATAATACGAATCCTTGTTCAATGTCAAATTATCATACATTTAGATAATTTTTGAACAAATCGAATTTGAACTTTAATGCCAAATCGCGCATTTAATAATGGAAAGCAATACTGAAAAAGACTTTTGTCTGAGTCGTATATTTAAATTTATGACATTCCGTACAAATGAAGGCTTATTGCTTAAGTAATATGGATAACAAGAAATCAAAAGTTATATCACTCTCCGAGTAGCCCGAAGGCACACGGATATAAAGAATACTGAAGGACGGACCACCGCAACAGCAACACTAGCGGAAACTGTGGTTGAGTCCGAAGGGCCATCACCGGCCACGGTAAAACCCTTCCCGAAGGAAGTACATCCTGTCATCGATGGAAGGAGCCAGATCCCCCACCAATTTATGTATCCACCAGGGTGGCGAGATCCAACCACCATACCGGAAGCATCTCATCCTCATTTTGAGGTGGGGAGTTCCCCGTGGGGGGGGACAAGGAATTAAAACCTAAACCTTTACAATAGTATCTAAATATGTTAGAGAGATGAAGAATAAATGTCTTATTGCCCTTCAGACAAAATTATTGTGAGGTCAGTTGACGTGTACATTTTATACTTTCCTTATAAAGCATGAATAAGTTCACGTTTTGATAAACTATAGTAGTACTGTCTGGCACCCAGTGCAAATATTGCCTTAAAAAAAATTGAAAAATTGAAAATTAATTTAATTTTAAGTTTCATTTGAACCTTTTTAGTTTCTTTAGAAACAATTTGTTTTGAAAACATGAAAATCTTCTCGGAATTTTTAGATCAATTACTACTGATTTATTCTTGAGAAGAAAGGAACAACCCTAATTTATTCTACTTAATCTTGTGATAATTTTTTAATTAACTACATTAGATGGCACCCCTGGATTGGACTCAAAATTTAATTTAACGAAAGGTTATGCTTCAGAAATATTAAAATGCCATATTTTTATCAATAATACACTATACTAAATTTCAATTTCGACACAACAGAAAGTAGTAAAGCACTGATTACAACATTCAAGCTTCGAAAACATGAATTAAGTAATGTAAAATAAATTTGCATATAAAACAACGATTTTCTGTACTATTTCATTGTATTTAATAAAATAAAATATGCAGGTGGCTCTTTTATTACTAACAACAACTAAAGGGAATGCAGTGATACAATAGATTTTTTCTTGCATTTTTCAATATAGTTTAACCCTTTAAAAAATAATTTTTTCTAATCATGGTATATTAAAATATTTTTAGGATTGCGATTGAATTAAGAAAACAGATAAATTTAGTTTATTAGGCAAATTTAATTTGATTAATTAATTAATTTCATAAATTAATAATTAACAAACAAATCAAGACCACCATTTTATGAGATAAGAGATTGAAGAATCTGTTTCTATCTTATTAAAAAATAATCTCAGAACTTATGCCAGCCTACATAACTTCATACAAAGATTGCTAGAAGTTGTTAACGTTAAATTTCTATTCGATCAAAATAAGCTACGGAAATTATAATGAACTTAATAATGCTTTGGAAGTAAGAGCATTAATGATAAGAATTAATACCTTGAAGGGTAGTTGAAGGTCACAAATTCGAAGTAAAATTGTAGAGGAAAAATGACATATTAATGCGATTCGTAACAGAACAAATCAATGAAGTTGCTACTTTCGAAGAATTATCCTTCTTACATTGAGTGGTTCATTTTTTCGTACTGATTATACACAGCTTTAGGAATGAATTTCAAAATGAAATCGTTCTGATTACGCACAATTCTGTTTTAGCAAATTCGATTTCACAATTTTACATTCCTTTCTGAAAGCCTTCTAAAATATGATTGATGTATAACTGATAGAGTATTTTAAGTAATATATATGTTCCAGCCCTTCTATCCTTTTTTAAAAATCAATTTAAAAACACATTTTACTGACCCTAATGAAATCTAACTAGAAATAATGGATGAATCACGTCATTTATCATTCGAATGGAATAGAAATCTGATAGAATTATAGTGATTTTTCACTGCGATTTTTTTTGGTAAGCTAGCGCTTGAAGAATAAAAAGATCTGCAAATTATTCGAGTTGAAACTTTTAAATTAGGTAGTATCACTAGGTAAAGAAATACAAAGTTTTAGGAAATATCCAAGAAAAATATTTTATTTTTTTTTACATAATTTCAGATTATTTAAACAAAAATTGCAGTCTATTCGCACATGCATATTTTTTCTAGCGGATTATTTCAAAACGGAAAAAAGCATGATATCCAAGATGAAAAAAAAATGCAGCTTAGTTATTTATTACTTTTTAGAAATATATCAAATCATCACTTAAAAAAATCATAGGCAAATGCTACCAAAAAGTGAAATAAGAGGTTTAAAGATATTTAATGCGATTTAATTTTCAGAATAATATATGAAATATATATCTTTTAAGATAAAAAAAAAATGTATAGATAATCATAATTCTTGATTTTCTATGAACCAAGGTATATTTATTATCATTAGAAATACGAGGTTATCGATCATTGCTTTTTTCACTCCTATACAGGACTTTAAAAATAAGCGTAAAAGTCCGATTACACATTTTTAACATAGGAATATGAGGTCTGGATTATTAATTTCTTGAGCCAATGGATCAGGTCAAAAACTGCATTTTTATTGATTTCAATTCCTTCATTTTTATTAACACATCGAAGTTTCGTTTGCAATATCGGTAGAAATCGAAAGTAATATTTTCGGTCCCTTCTCAAGGTCACCTCTCAAAATAGATATACATACACTGAATAGACATACACTGAAGAGCCAGAAAAACTGGCATTGAAGGTGAATAATGGAGGTGTTGAACCTATTAGCATAACGCGATGCGGTCGATAGTTCGTATGTAAAACAACAGGTGTCTGAGGAGTCTATTGCATCAATTCTTTCAGTTACAATGGCTAGTTATCAAGATTTAAGTGTTTTCAACGGGGACTAATGGTCAGCACACAAGAGATGGCGCACATCATTTCCGAAGTAGCGATGAAATGTGGATTTTCCTGCACTACTATTTCAAGGGTGTACCGCGAATATCAGGTTTCCGGAAAAAGTTCAAATCTTCGACAGCGGTGTGGTCGGAAAAAGACGGCTAACGACGGCTGAAAAGAATCGTTATACGAGATGGACGTTCAACGCTTCTTCAAATTGCTGCGGATTTGAATGCAGGCCCATCAACAAGTGTCAGCGTATGAGAAGTGCAACGTAACCAAATTGATATGGACTTTCGCAGCCTCAGACCACCTCATTTACCATTATTGACTCAGCGGCACAAAGCTCTGCTCGCCTGGCCTCACCAGCACCGTCATTGGACTCTTAATGATTGGAGAAACGTTGTCTAGTCTGAAGAGTCACGTTTCCCACTGAATCGGGCGGATGGCCGTGTACGGGTGAGGAAAAAACCTCCTGAATCCATGGATCCTCATTATTACAAGGAATTGTTCAAGCAGGTGGAGGCTTTGTGATGGCATGGGGCGTATGCTGTTGGTCTGAAATGGGCCGTTGATACGTATAGACTTGACCATGGTAGGTCAGTGGTAAGTTAACATCCTTTCTGACCACTTGCATCCATTCATATCCTGTATGCATTCCGACGGTCATGAACTATTCCAACAAGATAATGCTCCCCCACCCCCACAGGTCTATAGTAGCTACCGAGTGGCTTGAGGAGCACTAGTCTGAATTTCGTTCCCTCTCTTGTTCACCTAATTCCCTTGACATGAACATTATCGAGTATATCTGGGACGTTTTACAATGTGCTGCCTTTAGGAGATCTCCACCACCTCGCACTCCCATGGTTTTGTGGACTGCCCTGCAAGAATCATGGTGTTAATTGTCTACAGAATATTTTCACAAATTAGTTGAATCCATGCCACACCGTGTTGTGGCTCTTCTGCTTGCTCGTGGGGGCTCTACACGATATAAGATTAGTGTACCAGTTTTTCTGTTCTTCCAGTGTACATGCTTCCTTATTACTGTCCTGTTAAATGCCTGTTGATCGCTTTGAAATCTGAAAAAAATAAAGCTTTTAGGTGTATGGAATTCTCATTTTGAAATCAGATTTGAAAAGAAAAAGATGTCTAAGTATTAATTTATTTCGTTTTAACCTTTAAAAAAAGCACTTGTTGGTTATGAAAAATAATTGGTTTTTACTTAATTTTTCAAAATCTAAAAATCATCCATGAGTAGCAGCAGAAACCGATTGTTCTGAATTGGAAATACCAATACCACGTTTTCAAAAAATAAGAAATTATTTATCAATTGCTGTATGTGACATTAAAAATTGAATTCGATTTACTGCTATTTCAAAACAGTTGAGTCGTTTAAGTTTAACATTATGTAACATGAATAAACTTATTAAACAATTATTCACACATAAAATGAGAAGCGAAATAATGGCAGAGCAATTTGCTTAGAGAAAATGGTTATGTTATTTGTATGTATATATATATATATATATATATATATATATAATTATTTATATATATATATATATATATATATAAACAGGATCCAGTTCACATAATGAGTCATAAAAACAAATTAATCTATTTTCCTTTCTTTTGCACAGATTGCAAGAGATATTGTTTAAAATCAAATATTTCCCATGAAAGAATTTGAATTATATCATTCGCAACAGAAATTAATTAATTCGTATTTGTTATAAACATTTTATCACGGTTAAAAATTTTCGTCCGAGGTTATACCTTTTACATACATTTATTGTTAAAATGGAGCATATTGTAATGTCTTGATCTAGACTGATCAAATAACGAAGGAGAATTTCCAGACAATTCTTTATTTTACAGCCTTATATATACAAAAGAACAACTTGTTCTAATCTTTGTTAAATAAATAGTTATTTACACATGTAGTAGGAGACGCAACAGTCGAAGTCGAAGGTTTATCTTGAAACTCAGTTCTCCATCAATACGAAGAAACAACACCACAGGGAACTAACAGGTTGTTAGTCAACACGACCACTCCAGAGATAGTTCTCGGACTCCGAACTCGTGGGCGTAGTCCAATACTCTGCCTGCCATTGGTTTCTTCTCCTCTCCCTAAAAAAAAATATCCGCACTTTATTTCGGTGACGATCTCAGCCTCTTTATTTACATTGGTCATTTGAGCTCTCTTTCGGCCAATCGGGGTTCAGCACTATGCTCCCTCATCAGGGGCCAGTCGGTCGTGGGAAGGTCCTTTTAGTGATGCACCTTTCATAACTGACTATTCTGGTACACGGAGTTATCATATACCTTTCACAATGAGAAACATTTAGCATCCGAATGTTTGGACACCCCTTTCTTTTTGAAACTACTATCAATATCTCTTGGACGAGGAATTCCCACATGTGGTCTTTTACTGTAAGTCGCTAATGAACAGATGCGAAACCACCCAGGTGAAAAGATCCACCATTTGGCTATTTCGAGGAGTTTAGTAAGTAACAGCGACGGCACAGCTGGTTGTAAATCTTTTATCAGTACTGGGAAACGGGGAATGTTACAATATGCTCTTTCATATAGTAATAAAATGAGATAGAATAACAATTATCTTAATTTATGGCTCAGCAATGTAACATCTGCTCCTGAACATGATCATTTATATTTGCTTGAATAGACTGAAGAAGCTCAGAAAAAATGAAAGGTATCCATTTATTATTATTACTAAAATATTGTTCTCGAAAATTTTTACTAGCAGAAGGAGCATGGGTATCACATCCTACATTAAGATAAATTATTTCCAAAATGTCCACAAAAAAACCCACATTCTTCTAAATATTATATCTACAATTTATTGTTCTCTTCACAGACGTTTTTATTATAAATGTATCCTAATGCTGAAAAAAAGCATTTTTCCTGCGGATATTCGAATGATTCCTCAAGAGCATTCTTAGCCAACAACCTCTTTAAAAAGGTTTCAAATTTACGATCGTAAATATTTGACGATCATGTATCTTCACGTCGCCGTTTCTGTAGCAAATCTACTAAGACAGGAAAGTGTACTGTCAGATCTTTTTAATCCTCGGGGCCAATTTTACAAAGTAAATGACCTCTGAGGACACTGAAGTGGAAAGATGTATCTCTCCTTCTCTGTTTTTATTTTTTTTTATTTTTTTTTTTCCTTTACTTTGCTTTCTGTCAAAAGAAATCAAGTAGTGAATAAATAGACCCCCGGAAATGCAGTGAATTAGCGTGAAATAATCTCAAGGATATTGATTTCCCAATAATGCTGCAGGAAAGAAAAGGCTCTAGGGATGAAAATGTCAAATAGATCGCAAATGGGTAATTGTCAAAAGTTCTAGCAATATCTGTTTGAGAAGCGGAGAATACTCTTTACATTCACAATGCGAGTATAAAAATATTTCTTTTTAGTAAAAAGAATTAATTTTCCCAGAACAGAAATGAATTTTGATCTTTGTTTGTCTGCATTTGAAGGGGTTTACACAAATATGGCATTTTGCAGTTACATATCTTTTGGGAGAAATTATTATTTGTCATTCTTATAAAGAAATGCTTCTATCCAATAGAGACAATTAAAAACATGATTATGTGCCACAGAAATGCACTATGCAATTTTTAGATTAAAGCTATGGATGCAAATATATTGCTTTGCTAGTTAATAATTAATAATTTGTTTAATTTAAAACAATTTTTTATTGTTTTATTAATATGTTAATATTTTTTGCACACAAAAAATTTAAAGTCTCAAAGTTTTCTTCTAAAAATATTTGAACACTATTCACCTCTTTTTTTTATCTCTCTATAAAGTCTTGTTAATCTACACAAATGGCAACGATAAACACTAAGAGGAAAATATTTCAAAATTATAATTATAATTATAATTTTAATAAAATATAATTTATTCTGTTAAAAATATTTCAGTTCAATTCATTTCATTAAATCAATAAAAATAGTAGAAAGTTGAAAAAAATTTTTAAAAAAATAATGTTATTCAGCAATAAATTATAAAAGAAATTGGTCAATATAGTAATGCAAATGTAAACCATTGTACAATGTAGAATTTATTCCAATTATATATATATATATATATATATATATATATATATATATATATATATATATATATATATATATATATATATATATATATATATATATATATATATATACAGAATGCACTCGAATAGTGTTAGAGAATGCAAAACACAGAATGCAGGCGAATAGTGTTCAAATATTTTTAGAAGAAAGCTTGGAGACTGTAAATTTTTTGTGTGTACAAAATATTAACACATTTAAGGTGTATGTACACACTTAAAACTTCAAAAATCGTTCAAAATATTGAATATTTTTTTTATTGCTTAATAATGTTCTCTGATTCTTTAGCTTTCAAACGATGCTAAAGAATCAATATTCGAAATATTTTTCGAGTTATAATTATTTTTCTTGAGGTGCTTTCATTAAAAACTCTAGTTACGGTGTTTTTAAAACTTATTTTATGAAGAATGATATTTTTCCATTATGTTGCTTCATTCAAACAACCATAACTCAACAAGAAATGAACCAAATACAGTTATTTATATATCAAAATAAACTGTATGAAATAGCGGATGTTTTGTGCCTCAATCAAAGTTATATTTATAGAAATAAATTTTTAATAGCTGTTTAAAAGTTAAAATTACAAAAAAAAAAATCTCGCTTTTTTTATTCATCGTTGATGAAAAAAATTGTTTTAAAAAAAAAATGTAAATTTTTTAACTTGTTTGAGGCAGACAACATGAAGACTCATATTAGGCATCATTTCCAACTAGAATTGTGTGTCCGTACAAATTAGAATTTAAGATATAAAGTTTCAAAAAAATAGGCTAATGAGCTACTTAAATATTATTTAATTAATTAATAATGAGTGTAATATGGTTTTTTCTCACTGAAATGAGTTTAAACATATATTAATGACCTACAGCGAAAAAACTGGATTTTTAAAATTAAAATTTAAAAAAAAGTCTTCAAGTGTGTACGTACACCTTAATAAATAAAACAATAAAAAATTATTTTAAATTAAACAAATTATTAATTATTATTATATATATACTAGCTGACAAGCAAACGTTGTTCTGCCATATAGATTATTTCCAGTGAATATTTTGGTTGTTACTTAAAAAATAACGAATGTATTGTAAGTGTATGGAGATGGGATCTATGACAGAAAGAAGAATGGAGCGCTGTACACGATGATCGCCGATAAAAACAAAAAAACAAAAAAGACGACAACCATTCATTTTCTCAATACAATCTATTTCATTAACGTAACGAACATACACATTGTTTGATCTCTTAAAAGTTAAAAGCAAAGCGAAAAAAGTAATATATTTTTTATCCTAAAGTATAAAAATGAACTAAAGAAAATCAGTATTCATTTCGAACAATAATTGAGTGTACCATATTTTTTGTCAGTCCGTCTTTAGCCAACACAAATAAGCTCCATGGTTTGCCCAAGCGAAAACATACCACGTATAATTGTCCGTGTGAAAAACATGGTGTGCCCGCAAACAGACATCGTTTGGCCTTACGGCTTATTGATTGTCATTGCGAATGCCAATCTAATAGGAAATTGAAAGCGTTTGAATTCAATTGGCATGTCTGTGAGAATCATTAAAATTCGTGGCAGCAAAACATTTTCGGCTCGGAATTTGCATTCAAAATGGTGGCTTCGATAACATTTATCATTAATTTTTTAATGACCAATCCCGTGCCATTGCACAGCCGTGGTGGTTTCAAAATAATTAAAGTAAAATAACAGGAGATCCAACTTCAGTCGTAGAAGGTGTGGTGGCATGCCTGACAAATCCAGTGAGTTCAAAAACTCTGTTGGATAATTTACAGCTTCGTTAGCATCTCAAACTGTATCGATCGATTTGTATGATACCAAGTCGCCCGGCAACGACTGCTGTATCTTGAAGTTTAAATCGTCAATGTCCACATTTTTTGTTCCAAAATGACTCTTTCTGCAGCTACGCGTGACTTATGTAGTGTGTGCGTACATCGGGAAATATGCAGTAAATGAGAGCATTTTGCGAATCAACGATAGTGTAGAAATGAGTGGGCAATTTTATGCATCCAGTATTTTCATAGAC
The DNA here is from genome assembly GCF_947563725.1 of Argiope bruennichi. Lineage (NCBI taxonomy): Eukaryota > Metazoa > Arthropoda > Arachnida > Araneae > Araneidae > Argiope > Argiope bruennichi. The sequence continues at coordinate 117,750,478 of NC_079156.1, forward strand.
AACAACTTTTCCATCACCGATATCTAACAAATGGTCCGAGAATATGTCAGCAGATAAATCTTGTAGCATTTGGACGCACATGTTTATTTTTAGCTGGACTTTTTCAACAATACGCTACAGTGGCGATGATTTCAAGCAAGCGTTGATCTCATCAGTTTACGTTGAACGTGGATAGGGACACCCTAATTACCTACTGTTATGAAATATACTTTACGACCTATTCTCATACCTACCAAATACACATAAAAAATTTCATAAAAATCGGTCGAGCCGTTTCGACGGAGTACGAACACAAACACCATGACATGAGATTTTTATATATTAGATATATATATTATGTGATTGATTTGTTTGTATTTTTTGTACAACAAATGAAGGTTGACATTTAGTGCTCAATAACAAAAATTGAAAAAACTTTATTGTTCAAATCAAGTTAACTGCATCAAAATTGTTAAGCGATGTTTCCTTCCATATCATATATTTAAATATCTGAGATTCTCTATTAAATAGAACCTTATTGTTAAGTAAGCTTCGTCACATACAGAGCAATAATCCTGAATTTTTAACGTAACATTTGGTTAGGATAGGATGATTAAACAATGAATGATTAATTGCCTTTTATTTAACACTAAGTTTGCCATGAGTTGGCGTATATTATTTCTATCAAAGGGGTCAAACTGATGACTTCTTTCGCTATTTAATTAGAAAAAATATAAATTGGCCTATCTAATATGAAGTAGAAAAAACACTTTTATGTTTACAATATATTTCTAGAGGTGTAGTATAATGGAAAGGCAGTTCCTCTGTGTTTATTTACTAAAAAAAAGTATTTATTTTCTAATCTAGGTCTTCAAGACCATCTGTTCTTCTACCAAGTCATTGATTCATACATCTTCTTACTAACAACCTATAATTGTTTCTATCAAATTGGTCAAAATGATGACTTCTCTCGGTATTTAATTAGAAAAAATATAAATTGGCCTATCTAATATGAAGTAGAAAAAAACACTTTTATGTTTACAATATATTTCTAGAGGTGTAGTATAATGGAAAGGCAGTTCCTCTGTGTTTATTTACTAAAAAAAAGTATTTATTTTCTAATCTAGGTCTTCAAGACCATCTGTTCTTCTACCAAGTCATTGATTCATACATCTTCTTACTAACAACCTATAATTGTTTCTATCAAATTGGTCAAAATGATGACTTCTCTCGGTATTTAATTAGAAAAAATATAAATTGGCCTATCTAATATGAAGTAGAAAAAACACTTTTATGTTTACAATATATTTCTAGAGGTGTAATATAATAGAAAGGCAGTTCCTCTGTGTTTATTTACTAAAAAAAAGTATTTATTTTCTAATCTAGGTCTTCAAGACCATCTGTTCTTCTACCAAGTCATTGATTCATACATCTTCTTACTAACAACCTATAATTGTTTCTATCAAATTGGTCAAAATGATGACTTCTCTCGGTATTTAATTAGAAAAAATATAAATTGGCCTATCTAATATGAAGTAGAAAAAACACTTTTATGTTTACAATATATTTCTAGAGGTGTAATATAATAGAAAGGCAGTTCCTCTGTGTTTATTTACTAAAAAAAAGTATTTATTTTCTAATCTAGGTCTTCAAGACCATCTGTTCTTCTACCAAGTCATTGATTCATACATCTTCTTACTAACAACCTATAATTGTTTCTATCAAATTGGTCAAAATGATGACTTCTCTCGGTATTTAATTAGAAAAAATATAAATTGGCCTATCTAATATGAAGTAGAAAAAACACTTTTATGTTTACAATATATTTCTAGAGGTGTAATATAATAGAAAGGCAGTTCCTCTGTGTTTATTTACTAAAAAAAAGTATTTATTTTCTAATCTAGGTCTTCAAGACCATCTGTTCTTCTACCAAGTCATTGATTCATACATCTTCTTACTAACAACCTATAATTGTTTCTATCAAATTGGTCAAAATGATGACTTCTCTCGGTATTTAATTAGAAAAAATATAAATTGGCCTATCTAATATGAAGTAGAAAAAAACACTTTTATGTTTACAATATATTTCTAGAGGTGTAGTATAATGGAAAGGCAGTTCCTCTGTGTTTATTTACTAAAAAAAAGTATTTATTTTCTAATCTAGGTCTTCAAGACCATCTGTTCTTCTACCAAGTCATTGATTCATACATCTTCTTACTAACAACCTATAATTGTTTCTATCAAATTGGTCAAAATGATGACTTCTCTCGGTATTTAATTAGAAAAAATATAAATTGGCCTATCTAATATGAAGTAGAAAAAAACACTTTTATGTTTACAATATATTTCTAGAGGTGTAGTATAATGGAAAGGCAGTTCCTCTGTGTTTATTTACTAAAAAAAAGTATTTATTTTCTAATCTAGGTCTTCAAGACCATCTGTTCTTCTACCAAGTCATTGATTCATACATCTTCTTACTAACAACCTATAATTGTTTCTATCAAATTGGTCAAAATGATGACTTCTCTCGGTATTTAATTAGAAAAAATATAAATTGGCCTATCTAATATGAAGTAGAAAAAAACACTTTTATGTTTACAACATATTTCTAGAGGTGTAGTATAATGAAAAGTCAGTTCCTCTGTGTTTATTTACTAAAAAAAAGTGTTTATTTTCTAATCTAGGTCTTCAAGACCATCTGTTCTTCTACCAAGTCATTGATTCATACATCTTCTTACTAACAACCTATAATTGTTTCTATCAAATTGGTCAAAATGATGACTTCTTTCGGTATTTAATTAGAAAAAATATAAATTGGCCTATCTAATATGAAGTAGAAAAAAACACTTTTATGTTTACAATATATTTCTAGAGGTGTAGTATAATGGAAAGGCAGTTCCTCTGTGTTTATTTACTAAAAAAAAGTATTTATTTTCTAATCTAGGTCTTCAAGACCATCTGTTCTTCTACCAAGTCATTGATTCATACATCTTCTTACTAACAACCTATAATTGTTTCTATCAAATTGGTCAAAATGATGACTTCTCTCGGTATTTAATTAGAAAAAATATAAATTGGCCTATCTAATATGAAGTAGAAAAAAACACTTTTATGTTTACAATATATTTCTAGAGGTGTAATATAATAGAAAGGCAGTTCCTCTGTGTTTATTTACTAAAAAAAAGTATTTATTTTCTAATCTAGGTCTTCAAGACCATCTGTTCTTCTACCAAGTCATTGATTCATACATCTTCTTACTAACAACCTATAATTGTTTCTATCAAATTGGTCAAAATGATGACTTCTCTCGGTATTTAATTAGAAAAAATATAAATTGGCCTATCTAATATGAAGTAGAAAAAAACACTTTTATGTTTACAATATATTTCTAGAGGTGTAGTATAATAGAAAGGCAGTTCCTCTGTGTTTATTTACTAAAAAAAAGTATTTATTTTCTAATCTAGGTCTTCAAGACCATCTGTTCTTCTACCAAGTCATTGATTCATACATCTTCTTACTAACAACCTATAATTGTTTCTATCAAATTGGTCAAAATGATGACTTCTCTCGGTATTTAATTAGAAAAAATATAAATTGGCCTATCTAATATGAAGTAGAAAAAAACACTTTTATGTTTACAATATATTTCTAGAGGTGTAATATAATGGAAAGGCAGTTCCTCTGTGTTTATTTACTAAAAAAAAGTATTTATTTTCTAATCTAGGTCTTCAAGACCATCTGTTCTTCTACCAAGTCATTGATTCATACATCTTCTTACTAACAACCTATAATTGTTTCTATCAAATTGGTCAAAATGATGACTTCTCTCGGTATTTAATTAGAAAAAATATAAATTGGCCTATCTAATATGAAGTAGAAAAAACACTTTTATGTTTACAATATATTTCTAGAGGTGTAATATAATAGAAAGGCAGTTCCTCTGTGTTTATTTACTAAAAAAAAAGTATTTATTTTCTAATCTAGGTCTTCAAGACCATCTGTTCTTCTACCAAGTCATTGATTCATACATCTTCTTACTAACAACCTATAATTGTTTCTATCAAATTGGTCAAAATGATGACTTCTTTCGGTATTTAATTAGAAAAAATATAAATTGGCCTATCTAATATGGTAGAAAAAAACACTTTTATGTTTACAATATATTTCTAGAGGTGTAGTATAATGGAAAGGCAGTTCCTCTGTGTTTATTTACTAAAAAAAAGTATTTATTTTCTAATCTAGGTCTTCAAGACCATCTGTTCTTCTACCAAGTCATTGATTCATACATCTTCTTACTAACAACCTATAATTGTTTCTATCAAATTGGTCAAAATGATGACTTCTCTCGGTATTTAATTAGAAAAAATATAAATTGGCCTATCTAATATGAAGTAGAAAAAAACACTTTTATGTTTACAATATATTTCTAGAGGTGTAGTATAATATAAAGGCAGTTCCTCTGTGTTTATTTACTAAAAAAAAGTGTTTATTTTCTAATCTAGGTCTTCAAGACCATCTGTTCTTCTACCAAGACATTGATTCATACATCTTCTTACTAACAACCTATAATTGTTTCTATATGACTGACTTACGGTTTCGTTTTCTTGCTTCTTATATAGACATATTTTACTAACACATACTTATTTCTATATTTATTCCAATGTCTTTGTGCGCCCCTATTAAGCCGTTACATATTTAAATATAAATGTATGTATTCTCAATAATATTTATTTGAATGGTCAAAATGATTCCTTGGGTAAAAATAGGATACAATATACATTCCACCGAAATGAAAAAAAGAAAAATATAAGATTTGCGATTATATTGTTACGGAATTTCCACGGTTCGTTTGGATAGTGGTAGTTATATGTCTGTGGAGAACACTCAATCAGCAGGTGGCAGTAGAAAATGAAACAACGTCGTTTATTTACACGAAGACACACAGGACAACACAAAGACGGCAACTATATACAGCACACAATTATCTTCAGCCGAGACGTGCAGCATACAAAACAGCATAAACAGCAGCATACAACAGACTCTAATGCTGACCGTAGCGCACAACTTAATTCAGCACCCACTTGACTCCGTCGCTGCTCCGCTAATCTCTGGAAGGCCAGTTCTTTCTGTCGATTCCGACTACTCTATTCACCACTCGACTCACCACTACTCGGCAGCGGCAGGACTGCTTCCTTTTATAGTCATCAGGAGGCGGGGCTAGAAGCCTCTCAACCAATCAGGAACGTTCGAGGAGTAACTCTGTTCCCACTGGACGGATCGGGAAAATTCTCAATGTTTCGGGTATAATCTATTTTGGCGCAAAAGTCGCCAAATGGTTACCAAGTTTGTCGCCAAGCTCTGGGATCTTCTATGGAACCCACTACGCTGGGAAGCCGCATCAAGGATTCGTAACAATATATCTTATAAATGTAAGTAAAAATTAATTAAAATATTTTCATAATGTACGGCAATAATTTTCTTGAAGAAAATTAGCAAAATGTTTTCTCAGAGAAGTCAAAATGACCCTTTGGTGAACCTAGTGTTAAAATTTTTAAGAAGTCATGGAGTATAGTGGAGACATGTGTGCCTAGAGTCCCCAATTTTTAATTAATTAATATTCAGTTTTAACGTTTATTACTAAATTCCATGAATGGTAATATTAATTGCTACTTTAGCTGTTATTTGAAATCTTGTAGGAGAAAGTTATGGCAAGTTATTAGTGAGAAAAAATTTTTTTAAATAGTCTGAATTAAAATTGTGCAGCTCATCACTTCTATTGTTATACAGAAGTAAATAAAATACTTTTCTTCGAATTCTACTACATAATATTACTGTAACATTAAGAACTATTGAAACATTACATAATTATCTTTTCCATATGGATTTCAATGGAAGACATTTTGTTTGAAATTACATAGCTTTGTACCTGGAAACCTTTTTAACTGTTTAAATACGATATTTTTTTTTTTTACTCTTGATGTATAAACTCTTTGTGTACCAACAAGTATACCACAAGGCTTACAAATGTAACTCTTTGTGTACCAACAAGTATACCACAAGGCTTACAAATGTAAGTCAGTACACAACTGATAGTAGAATAAATTTCAAAAATAAGGACGCAGGCACAAATGCAAACAAAATTGTTCACATACTAACAGAAACATACAGTAAATGATATCATAGAATTGAAGAAGTACGATCAAATAAAAATAAAATATTCAAAATACAAATACAAAAGCATAAAAGTATATATGCAAATTAATGTAGGCAAACACACAGAAATAAAATCTAAATAATATGGTGAAAAATACTATTAATATATGTACAAAAGGAAATGAAAGAGGATTTACACTTTACAAAGACAGATAAATGAGAAGACCAAACTATATAGTTTTTTAGAAGGCAGTTAATGAGTTTATGTCTTTCAAGAATAAATTTGGTGCATTCAAATATCAAACACTTAGCATCCTGGACTGACTGCTCCACTGTAGCACGAACTATCAGTCAACGACAAATCGAAGTGTTTTAAATATGCTTTAAAGTTTCCATGCCCAGTCAGAAACTGGATACGCTTAGAATTAGACTCAAAGTAGTTAGCCTTTGAGCGTCTCTATATGGGTGGAATAAATTCCTTAGTGAGCTGCGATTAGTCTATGCTTGATGTAAGGTATTCCATTCAAATATAAGCTTATCTTTAAAGACATTAAATAAGATTTTGGGAAGCTCATAGGAAGGAAATTAAGTTTTATCGCTTCTTTGGCAAGCCAATCGGCGCGTTCATTGCCATAGATTCCCGCATGACTCCCGTATGAACAAAAGAAAAGAAAACACACAATTTCAACATAGGTACTTTATTAAACTGAATTTGCTTGATTCGTCTTATTTCGACGAATAGGAACACATAGACACATAGTAATCTAATTAATAATTTTTAAAGAAAAGTTCCTTTTTCACATTTTATAATGAACAAATAAGATTTTGAGAATAGGTTTTTAAAAGTTAAAAAATAATTAATAAACACCTTTTACAATTTTTATATTTCTGGACTGAACCAGACGTTAATTTCAAATCATCCTCCTAAATTTCAATGACATAGCACGAAAAGTACCATGATCGAAGGAAAAACAGTTTTTTATAGCAGTTTTAATGTTTCGGTAAAGCGGTAGTAAATCGAGTGCCAGTTAATAAGAAATATTGATAAAATGGACAATTTTTATTTTCATTACACTGACGAAGAAATATGGTTCTCTGGATGAAAATGGTTATAACTAAGCAACATAAAATTTGACGTACAGCTGCTGTACACTAGTTTGAAAAACAAAAGTAAATAATAAAGAAGAGGAATACTCTAACAACATGCAAAGAAAATGATTAATGGTTACGATGTGATGTTATTTAATTTAGCTACACCAAGTTTGGGTATCTTAGTCTTCTTTTTTTTTTTTTTTGATTATCGTATTAAGACAAAAGTTATTTTTACGGGTGCGACGCTATATATAAGTAAACACTAACGAATAGCAGCTTAGAAAATAATATTACAGTTCGGTCTTCATTATTTATAATTAACTTGACTGAGGACGCCAATTTTAAGATACCCCTCAGGGGCTCACCTTCTTTAGGTGAGTACGGGTGTCCCAATCCCGAGGTACCCAGGGATCTATACTCCCTTTAGGTTTACTCTCCTCTGCGCGTTCTGCTGTCACCTTTGTTTTTTCTTTCCCTCGACGGCAAGCGAGGGAGCTCTCCATGAGAAGCTGTCGCCACTCTGTTTGCTTCTTGCTTCTCATGGACAGCCAAAAACCCCACGTGTTTGCCGTGCGTGGCGACCCACTTGACGGGTGGTACATTTTGGTCCCCGGTGTATCAATCGGCTGGTATCCCAGCCATTTGGCTGGTCTGCTCAAGGGGATTAAGCGAAGGGGTCACCTTCTGGGGCTCTGCGTTAAGGGTGGTAGACGTTCCTGGAAGTGGCCCTTAGCGTATAAGTTCTGGCTAGCATCAGGGTAAGCGCTGAGGCTGGAGGCAACCAGAGCCGGTGGCTGCCTTCCCTTGTTGGGCTCCATGGTGGGCGGTGCCGTCGGGGCTTGAATTTTTTTCCCTTTTTGCATGGGTTTTTCAGACACTTCGCCACGTTTACCAATCACAGAAGATACTAGATTCCTAATCTTACACACACCAAAGACATTTAATAAAGTTTCACCTTTCATAGTTCAAAGATTGATTTCTTCATTTATTGGTGATGTCAAATCTACTAAAAAACTTCCGTCCGGGGATCTCCTTATTGAGACCTCATCAAAAACACAGATTGCTACGATGCAGAAATTAACACAACTTGGAGACTTCCCTGTAGAGGTAACTCCTCACAGGACACTAAATTTCTCTCGAGGAGTCATCTCCGATTTAGATCTTTTTGAATGTTCGGAGAATGAACTCATTCAGGAATTGCATTCCCAAAAAGTTTGTGCAGCTCATCGCATAAAAATTAAACGTAATGGTTCATTCATTCCAACAAAACATGTCATTCTAACTTTCAGTAGTCCGGAACTTCCGAAATTTATACGTGCTGGCTATATACAATCTAAAGTTAAACCATATATACCAAATCCTCTGCGTTGTTTTAAATGTCAGAGATTTGGACATTCGCAGGGAACTTGTCGTGGCAGCCGTCGATGTGCCAAATGTTCAGCTGATGATCATGAAACTTCAGTTTGTAGCTCACAGACCTTCAAATGTTTAAACTGCTCTGGGTCCCATCCTGCGTATTCCCGTGACTGTCCTAAATGGAAAATGGAAAAAGAAATTCAAAGTCTGAAAGTTAGAAGAAATATTTCATACGCAGAAGCGAAAAAATTTGTTTTAGACAGAACACCCAAACCTGGCCTTACTTATAGTGCCGCCATAAGTTCAACATTGAAATGTACTAGTTCTCAGACCGACTTTACAGATATTAATACATTGAAAACCTGCTCCTGTAAACATTCAGCTCTTGAATCAGTAAAGAGCAATAACTCACAAATAACTGAAAACAATCGAAATTCAGCATCTATTTCCAAAAAATCTTCTCAACCCATTTCTCAATCTAAAGATTCAGAATTTTCTTTAACTCGTTTCGCTAAGAAGAAACGAAAGAAAACAAAATCTCCTCCAAGTGCCAAAACATCTGACAATGAAGTCCCTCCTAAACCTCCAGATCCTTCTGATATACCAATTACTTCAGACTCTATCTTAGCAATTTGTCCATCTACATCTGATATATCTGATGTAGAAATGGATAATTTTCCTAATAAATCGCCTCCAGGCGGCCATGCGTAACTTTTTCAGACATTCCTTTTTTTGTTTATTTTTCCATGTCTGGTTTCATTTCGTGGAATTGTCGTGGGTATCGTTCTAAAACCGTCGAAATCAAATCACTTTTAAATGAACACAGGCCTGTCTGTTTTGCTTTACAAGAGACTTATTTAAAACCCTCAATAATCTCTAAAATTAGAGGGTACAACTGCGTCCGCAAAGATTTAAATACAAATTTAAATGATAGTGTTTCAGGAGGTGTCTGCATTTTCACTTCCAACTTCTACCCCAGCACACCAATTATCCTTCATACCAATTTGCAGGCTGTTGCTATTCAAGTTCACATAAAGACACTTATAACAGTTTGCTGTGTATACCTCCCTCCACGTGAGGTGATTTTACAAGAAGATTTCAACTCTTTAGTGGATCAACTTCCTATTCCCTTCATATTGCTCGGTGACTTTAACGGACATAGCATTCTATGGGGAAATGAAGACACCAACTCTCGTGGCCAGCAAATTGAGCAGTTGATATCTGATCATAATCTCTGCCTGTTAAATAGTGATGCAAAGACATATTTTCACGACCCCACTCGTTCATTTCATTCATTAGACCTTGCTGTATGTTCGCCAATACTATTTCCACTTTTAGAATTTTCAGTTGGAAGAAATCTTCTCAATAGTGACCACTTTCCAATTTTCATTGCCCTTGCTAATAGTGTTAGGATGGCACAACGACCATCTGTCTACTTATTTCAACGGGCAGATTGGGACAGCTTTCAGCAGTTGGCCACAATCACTGAAGCAATGGTTAATTGTTTGGATATCTCCGAGGCTGTTACACAAATAACTGATATTATATTATATGCCGCTGATATTGCAATTCCAAAAAGTTCTACAAGACCTCGTAAGCTTTCCAAACCTTGGTGGAATAATGCCTGCAGTGAAGCAGAGAAGGCACAAAGTAAACGATGGAATATTTTTAGAAGGCGTCCAACAACAGAAAATCTCGTTGCATTCAAGTGTGCAAAGGCATTTGCCCGAAAAGTTCGAAGACGCAGTCAGAGGGAATATTGGATTGGATACGTGTCTCGTATTAAATCTAATATATCTAGCAAGCATTTATGGAAAAAGGTAAAGGCTGCTAACGGTATTTATCAAGAATTTACATTTCCTGTTTTAAAGAATAATTCCTCTATTTACTCATCACCCAGAGATATAGCTAATATTATTGCTGAAACATTTTCCAAAGTGTCTAGCTCAGACAGCTATAACCCTACGTTTCTAAGTATTAAGAGCTGTGCTGAGCGACAGCCAATTAACTTTAAAGTAAGACATGCTCTCCCGTATAACTCTGAATTCAACATGCATGAACTGGAAAGGGCACTTTCCAAATCTCATAACACTAGCCCAGGACCTGATAAAATTTCATACCATATGATTGGCCACTTGAGTGTTCCCTCGCTTTACAATATACTTCACCTTTATAATAGAATTTGGAATGAAGGAGTTTTTCCTTCTCAATGGCAGGAAGCTACTATCATTCCAGTTTTGAAACCAGGGAAAGATCCGACGGATCCTTCAAACTATCGCCCTATTGCACTTACCAGTTGTTTAAGTAAAACATTTGAAAGAATGGTTAATTTTCGGCTTATCCATCAACTAGAATTGGGAAAACTAATACCGTTACATCAAAGTGGATTTCGCAAAGGTAGATCTACCCTTGATAACATTTTACAGTTGGAAACAGAAATTCGTAATGCATTTGTTCGGAGAAATCATTTGGTTTCCGTTTTCATAGACATTGAAAAGGCGTATGACCAGACTTGGCGTTATGGGATACTTCGAACCCTCCATGAGTTTGGGTTTCGTGGTCAATTACCACTTTTTATTAAAAATTTTTTATCTTGTCGTGTTTTTAAAGTCCGTGTTGGATCAGCATTATCTGACTCTTTTATTCAAATGGAAGTTGTTCCTCAGGGTAGCGTATTGAGCGTTACCCTTTTTATTATCCACATTTCTAAAATTCTTTTAATACTTCCTTCATCAGTTTTAGGCACATTATACGTTGATGATTTGCATATTTCTTGTCAGGGATCAAACATAAGACTGATTGAAAGGCAGTTGCAGACTGCTGTGAATAGTCTTGTGAAATGGTGTGATCAGAATGGATACACAGTTTCATCAAGTAAAAGTTGTTGCGTCCACTTTTGCAGAAAACGCAGTCTTCACCCTGAACCTGAAATTTATATACGCAATAGAGTTCTTCCTGTTGTACCAGAAGTACGTTTTCTCGGGGTAATTTTCGACCGAAAGCTATCTTTCCATTCTCACATCTCCTTTCTACGAAAGAAACGTGAAAAAATGCTAAATATTCTAAAGGTTCTCTCCAACACATCTTGGGGGGCTGATAGGACATCATTACTCCGAGTATATGAAGCTCTGATTCTATCTCGTATAGACTACGGTTGTTTAGCATATGGCTCTACCAGCAATACTGCTTTGAAGAAACTTGATACAATCCATCATTCTGCTCTGAGGATTTGCTCTGGAGCTTTCCGCACATCCCCAGTGCAAAGCTTATATGTAATGTGCCATCAACTTCCATTATCTCTGCGTCGGCAGAAATTGTCATTGCAATATTATTTTAAAATTTCATCCACACCTAAGCATCCTTTAATTTCCACCACTCTCAGTCAATTTTTAGAGCGAATTTATAATGCTCGTCCAACGGCTATCCGTCCATTTTATGAACGCATGAAATCCTTCATTTCAAACACACAACTTTCTGAAGTGAGCATATTGTCTATTGACCGTTTCTGCTTTCCTCCCTGGAATACACCATGCATTTCTCATATAAACCCATTCATTGGTTTCAAAAAATCTGATATTGATGCACACTCGCTTCAGCGAATATTCCTTGAGCATCGTGCCCAGTATAACAATTATAAAGCAATCTTTACGGATGGTTCGAAAACGATGAATCATGTTGGTTTCGGTGTTATTTTAGATAACACTCCTTATAATTATACTCTCCCCAAATACTGCTCAGTGTATACGGCAGAAGCAACTGCTATTTTATGTGCACTGCAAAATATTTCTTCATCTGACTGTCGTAAATTTTGCTTATACACAGACAACATGAGCGTTTTGCAACAATTACAAAATTTTGATTATTCTTGTCATCCAATTGTTGCACAAATCATGGAGCAAGAATCAATACTGGCTAACAGAGACTTTGAAATAATTTTCTGCTGGGTACCGAGTCATGTTGGAATCCATGGCAATGAGCTTGCAGATCTAGCTGCAAAATCAGCTTCAGAACCTTTCAATTTCCGTGTTCCCTTTTGTGATGTATCAAGTTATATCAAACGATACATCAATGAAAAGTGGCAAGAAGTTTGGGACACACAGGTTTATAACAAACTACATGCTATTCAACCAAAAATAAATATGTGGTCAGTTTTACCAAACCGATGCGCAGATGTAAAATTAATTCGTCTACGAATCGGACACACAAGGTATACGCATAGACATTTGCTGTTTGGTGAACGAGCCCCTCATTGTACGAACTGTGGAGTGATAAATTCTATTGCACATATTCTTACTCAATGTCCTAATTTTACTTCTGATCGTTTAACTCACTTTCATTCGCCTATTTTAAATTTACAGGACCTGGTGGGTGAGAAACCTCACTCAAAACTTTTTGACTTTTTAAAAACCATTGGTTTCTTTCATAGCATTTAAAATTTGAGTTTTATTTTTATTCTTGTGCCAAATCATTATAAATCATAGACCTTCTAAACTTTTGACGTTTTACAATGTACCCTTGTTTTATTGACACATTTTACACTTTTATGATGGAACTATTTAAATATCCTTGTGGGTGGCGCAGCTTGTCCTAAATTGGACCTTGTGCCAGAAAACCTTAACTATACCATACCATACCAATTTTAAGATACAGTAGGCTCAAAAGTCTAATTTAAACTAGAATAATTATTCTTAATAATTCTTAGTGGAAACCAAAATTATGTTTCCTTACTTTTCATTTTTATTTTTTTCATATTTTAACAAAAATATTACAACATAAGAATATCCTTTTTATTCATTCATAAAGGTATTTGGTTTGATTTTTTTTTTCCGCCAAAGTCACCTATTCTTGATAAGTTCTATTAGAACTTACAGATTCATAATCATTTCTTAAACAAATATGATTTAGAAATTCATTTGATCAATCCTTCAATTCATTATTTTATTTTGTTATTCGACACTGCTCACTATCAAAGTTCTACATACAGTTGCGCAATTTATAAGTAGAAATAAAGCCGATTTAACAAGAAGTGTATTATGGATAGCACAGATAGATTTTTCATGCTTTTTTTTTCTTGCTACGGACGTAGGTCGTCTGACAATGTCAGCATAGGTAGGTTGGCGTCTTGGTTTTACCTCTGTCCACTGGTGTTGTCTGTGACAAAGGAGCCAAACCATTTTCCACTTCTTCTCGAACAATGGCTTCAAGTCCTTTGTCTTGGAGTTCGGGTTCAACTACTGGAGATATGAGGCGCTGGACTTCCTCTCGCACTATTTGACGTATTAGTGATGCCAGATCCAAATTTTTCGTCAATTGCAGCCATTGGTACGACATTTGGAAGCCTTTCAAATTTCTTACTCCGGATTCTCTTTTGCTGCATCTCTTCGATTTTTCTACACCATTTAATAAAGTCCTCTGTAGTGGTTATTTCTTTCGTCAGTAGTGCCTGGTAAACATCTTCGGCGACTCCTGTCTTAAGATGAGACACTTTCTTTTCTTCCGACATATCTGATTTGACTTGATGGCATAACCCTAACAAGCTTTGGATGTACGACTGCGTGCTTTCGCTAGATTTTTGAGCTCTGCTCTTTAGCTCTTCTTCTGCATTCTTTACATAGTGATGTGTTTCTCCAAATGCCTCTTTTAGAATTGATTTGAAAATATCCCAGGAAATCAATTTCTCTTCATTGTTTTCGAACCATTGCTTTGCTGTGCCATCAAGGAAAAAGAACACATTTGCTAGACAAGTGATGTCATCCCATCTGTTGAATTTTGATACTCTGTCATATTCCTTCAGCCATTTGCTTGGGTCTTGTCCCACGTCTCCTTTAAATACGGATGTATTTCTGTGTTGTTGCTGTGCAGACGTCAGGATGACAGATTTAGTTTCCTGTTCTGCAGGCATTTTCCTTGTCTTTCTGGGTGGTGGGAAATAAAGTCCAAATTCTGGTTCCAGGCCTTTAAGGCGATCGCTTCTTCGTAAATTCGTTTCCACGCTGATTGGAATCGTTACCCGGCGCCTCCACCAAAGAATGTCACGTAGAACTATAGTATAGAACTCAATGACACACACAAGAGGTAGAGTTAAATCAATTTATTAACTGAACTCTGAATACAGTAACTGACAGATCTTCTGCTTTTATACAAGCAGAGAAAGTTCCAGAATACTCTTCTGGAGACAGTAAGAAAAGTCCAGAACACTTGTCTGGTAAATTAAAGAAATGTCCAATATCTTCTGGAACATGAAATAAAATCAAGGAATTAATTATTTACATATACTATTAATCGCATTGTCTCTAGCGGGATTCGAACCCAGGTCTCTTGATCATGCGACCAGTGCCATGACCATTCGGCCATGGATATTCGACTGTCTTCCTTCAATGCGGCAGTATTTATCTTTAAGTTAAAATGGTACGTTCAATAATAATTTTTTTTTTTTTTTTTGCGAAAATATGAATTTTTTTATTTAATATTCTTAAAGTTTGAATAATTTTCTTCATAAAACCGTCTGAATTTTGTTTCCAAGTCCAATTTTAGAGAAATTAGACTGATTTTTATTGAAAGATTTGAAACAGCAGGAATTCTTGGTAAGCAACCAGGCTGAGGACATACAGTTATCAGCAGGAACAAGTTGAAGAAGCAGCAACTGCCAGATCAGGCGATAGCTAATAAGCAGGTTATCAGCAATGCAAGTTCAATATCACAACAAAAGATGCCCTGTTCTCGACGATGCAGAAGATATTGCTTAAGATCCTAAAATTATATCCGTATAACAAAACACCCATTAATTGATGAACACTGATCTGAATCTTGGGAATTGCTGGTTGTGAGACGGTTCTAGTTCTCATGAAAGGCGTTGTGTATCAAGGACATGTTCCTGATATACCTACTTTAAAAAATAAAATCATGTTATATATCAAATGAATAAATGCCGATATGCTGCGAGCCTCTGTCGAAAACCTTGTGTACCGCATGCAATTATTGCAACAAGTTGGTGGTCACATTGAGCCGAATTTTAAGTTGCTATAATAAACGTTTTTCAATGGTACTTCATAGGGTGTTTTTTTTTTGGTGTGTTGCTATTGACTGTTTCCATTGGCAGTTATGCATTCTTTTTCCACATATTATTGCGCTTGCAGCGCCATAATTTTCCCTGTCGCCGTTTTTTGGTACTAACTTTTTTTTGATCACTTGAAACCGCATACTTAATGTGTATAGTGGCCAAATATTTTTATTTTTCGTCCAATACATAACACGCTACAGGGCTCCGAACACCTCCTGTTACCTCTTGATCACCCTGTATATAATCTTCATATAATTTCAACTTAACCAAAATATAATTTCAAAATTAAACCACGCATTGTGAACAACTTTCTTATTCACCAATTGGATGTGGAATAGATATTATTTCAAGCCAGAAATGTTGGTGAATGAATACTTATTCCTAAGTTTTGCCCAAAGCCTAAAGTTTTACTCATTGAAGATTTAAATATTTTTAGACGAATCAATTCATAAATACACTGATTTAAAAAAAAAATTGTAAGATATTCTTTTAAAAGAAGGAATAAAAGCTACTGTATTTTTTATTAAATTAAAAAAACAGTGGGAGATATTGGAATAGTTGGAAAAAATTAATGACTGAATCTTCACAAACCATGAAATTTCAAAATATACCTTTGCACAAATAGACGGTGTAGCAAAAATGCATCAGGAGGGGAAAAAAAGGAGAATTCTTCGGAGAACTCTTAATACTTTTTTTACTCCATCATACGATGACAAGTTTCGTACAAGAAAGAAATAAGAATTCTTTTACTGAAAGAAAAAATTCAGAAATGCTCAACTTTTTTCCCAACAAGTTTATTCGACACTGGCAATCAGATTCAGAGGAGCATTTGATATTTTCCTAGAATATTTCAATAGAAGTTATGAAAAAGAAACTTGTTTGTGAAAATCCTCATACCTATATAAATATTTTTAACATGATATTTCTACTTTCAGTTCTTAGAAATATTTGCAGTTCTTCCCTTTCATATTTTAATTTTATTTTCTTAAATTTTCTTATCTCTTTCTTTGCTTAAAATTTAAAATTGATTTGATCAAATGCACACCCACGGAAAAAGAGTAGCCAATCAACTTTATTCTGTTATCAATTCATTTCATTGGTAGAATAGAATTACTATTTTGAAGGTAGTAATGTACGCAAATAAAAAGAAGGATAAGCCTGAAATATTCACATGATGTTGTCTAAATATTTAAAATTGCACGAACTTTCTAATTTTCTATAGAAACACCTTTTTATAATACAATGAAAATTTACCCAGAGTACAAGCTTTCGGTAATATACCATGATTACATCGGGAAGTATTTGACCTTCCCTTTTAAGAGGTTTTTTTCACGTTTAAATGGGACCGCGGTATACTGGTGGTTAGGTCCCGACTTCTGAACAGGAGGGCTTCAGGTTCGAGATTCGATTTCGCCAAAAAACGCAGTGTAAGCGGATCTGGTGCACACTCTGGCCAAACCCCCTAACTTTGGTGCGGTGTGGAAGACGACTCAATTGTCGTCCTCGTCATTTGTCCGTCCTCAAAGATTACAAAGTCAGCCCCAAAATAGCCCTAGTGCTGCTTTAAAAAACAGGGTTTATTTATAAACTAAAACATGTTTAGATATGCAAGTCTTAGACATTTACTTTACACCGCTATTACTAAATTACTTCTATTGTTTTTTATATATTATTAAAATATTTTTAAGATTCCCGAAGTGTTATTAATGTTCACAGAAAATATTAAAATTATGAGTAAAAATGATATAAGAAATAAATGAAGTACACTATTGAAAAAAGAAATATTTCAAACGAGGAAAAAAAAATTAATGCTACAAAATAACCGCTTAAAAATGATGATTTCGTTATTTGATAGTGCAAAAATTGAAATTTATGCAATATTTGTTAGCATGTTGCTTATAATGCCAGCGTGTTAAATATCGTAAGTCAGCTTCCGAAACATTAATTGAACTAATCTGTTTCCTAAAATAAATTGAGCAGATATATTGTGTTATTTTTTTCCATTAGACTGTTAAAGCTATAAGCCCAAAAAATGAAAAAAATTTCGAAAAAACAAAATTTGTTGCATTTTACGAGAGTTCTTGCAATTGGGAAACCTAACTTTAAATTTTGGGTTGCATATTTATAGATTTTTCTGGGCTTTACCATTATCAAATCGAGAGCACGTGGTGGATTTCGTTTTCATTTTGAAGCAATTTTTCACTCTTACAGTTAATTAATTAAAAATATTTTAGGGTAAATCACGTTTGTTCTTTGAGTACAATAAAGTGTGTTCTTTAGGGGATATGGTTATCTTTATTTCTATTTTGTTCTGCATTCCTTTTCAATTATCTTTACTGCCTAGTATTCATAATTTTTCCAAGATTTAAAATTTTTCAAGATCAACACTACTTTTCACACAAAAATTTTTTTTATTACTTAGAAGCTTTGCATTTTAATGTCTTTAGCCTCTTGTCCTTCATTATGTTGAAAAAATACCATGCCAAAACATTTCGGAATTACTAAGATAAGTTTTGAAGAGTTTGCAGACTAAGGAACACAATATATCTAGAAACTAGACAGACACTAATGTGGGGATAATATTAGAGTTTTGAATATATAAAAAGTTACAAAAAATTAGCATTAAGGGGGTAGCCATAAATAAGATTATATTCTAAATATATATAAATATTTGCAGAAACATTTTTATAATTATCCATGTTATGCCCAAAAGAATTTTTTAATTCAAAATAGCTTTAAGTCATAGCTGAACAAAGCTAGTAAACTGATAAATTTTCATGAAAAAATGCTTTTTTTTCCTTACATTTAAACACTTAAAAACATTACTTATATTGATAATAGTTCTTATAGGAAAATATAAAATAAAGTTCAGAGAACTATTCCAAAAGATTCCATATGAATACTTGAATAATGTTTTGAGAAATCATTGTTACTGCCAACTATTTCCGACATATGTATCGTCTCTCAGAATGTGCATTTAAAGTGTTAATACGAAACAAAATAAGGCTTACGACTCGGAAATGAAACAGCTGTAACTTAATTTGTAATTCAGAACACATTAAAAAGTAATATAGTTTCAGAAAGCTAATAAAATCGACTACAAAATTAAACTATAAACACATCTCCATAACGTCATCGAAAATGACTATTATAAAACAAGCGGCTACCTTAATAATAAAATCTTATTATTCACAGAAATATTTACGGATATTTAGATGAAGGTAAGCCAGAACAACACATTTCTTATTATATCATCTGTATTAATTTGTAAAAATAGTAATTAAAATTACTTCAACATTCAACATTTTATACATAGCAAAAATTAATAACTTATTTGGATGCCATTTCATTATCAGAAATGCTCAATAGAAGACGCCTAATTTAAGGATTATATTTAAGATGGTAGGTTCGAATAACAATCAAAGTAAAAATTATGAATGCTAATTAAATGTATTAATTCCGTACTATTTACTATATGGCGTGAAATCCTTTATTTAATAAAATAATATAACACTACAATTTCTCTTTCAAAACGACTTTCAATTTTCATATTTCTGTGATTTTCAGTGATTATACTTTTGTTGAAAGAGAGGGTTAATATAACGATAATAAGAGCTTCAGTAATTTGCTTAGTGCGCATTTTGTTAGAGTTGGCTTAGTATTTTTATTTCGTAAATTTTGATGTTTGGTTTAAAAATACAACTGGAGTTTACACACACACACACACACACACACACACACACACACACACACACACACACATTTGTTTTATCCTATTGTATTTAAAGTATTGGAAATCGATATTGTTTCAAAAATCTAATCTTTGTGTTCTTTAATAAATCAATCTGAAATGTGTTAGTAGTGACTTTTTCGGAATTTAATTTTAAAGGAAATACTTGCACACGCACTCATACAAACTGGAAATAAATACAATACCAATTCATATTTTTTTTCCATCAAAATTTCTACCTGCAAAGTCTGGGATTGAATGGAAAATAACCTCAGACAATTTACTCTACATGTAATGCTAGGAGTTATAAATAGAAATTCTGAAAAATAAATTGCAGTGTTCAAAAATTTAGTATTATAAGATATTATTTTGACGAAAGAAATGCGATAGCGTAAAACGAAAAAAGGCTTGCTTTACAGTACACCAAAGAAGAAGAGTTTATTTGGAAAAAATAGTTTTCAATTCTCTGGAATTTTTCATCTTTCTGTTTATTTGTTTAAGAATTCCTCGAGTTCAATAAAACGTGCGTTGAAAAGAATTGAGTAGTTTTACCAACTATATCTCAGTTTGGCGAGTATCAGTCTATAAATATGCCAAAAGGAACATTTGAAAAGAGCCCCGTCTGTCGCCGAGATGCAGCATTTTTATGTATGGGTTCTTGGAGTTTCTTTATTCTTTCTCCACCTTTTCTTATTGAACTAACTTGAAGAATTTTCCAGAACTACGAATACATCCAAAACAACAACATCCGAAATAAACATGCCAGGATGATAGATGCTTTTCTGTCTCTTATTTTTTTTGTTCGATTTTTTCAAGCAATTTTTTTTCTTTCTTCTGTAGTACCCCCATTTACAATTAATAAAAAGCCAATAAAAGTCACATTTTTATTTCAAAAAAAAAATGATTGAATTGCATTTTATTATTTCCAACCTATTATAATTTTTATGATTCATGGACCACATTCAATTAAAGGATGTTTCATTTAATCATTACTAGCTCCAGCTATTTAAATATGTGTTGATAATCGTTTGAAAGAAACGTAGAAAAGTTAATTAAGATAATTACTGCAATCAAATGTTTATTCACCATATTAATTTAGTCATATTAACCAATTTAATTTGTGAGATTTCATCTGTATAGAAATTGGAGAAATCAAAACTCTAATTGTGGATATAGAAATCTTCCTAACTTTATCCACCTTTTACAATAAAGTGCTATATTTTCCAGTACTCAACAATATTATACAGTTGTCCGATTAGTGCTTAATATCATACAACATAGTGTTGCTTCTTATGGCACTTTCTTAGACAAGTCGCAAAGTCAGAGATTTTAAGCCTAGATTTTTAGTCTCTCTTGTTTCAGTAACGCCATCTAGGGCCAAGAGTACGACTTAGCTACTCATGCGTCACAACCCTTTTAACGGGGCCGGGCTTCATTCATAGATTTCACTTGCGCATTCTCAGATCGTAATTTAGACCTGAATCAGTGAACGATCACCTCTAAACCAGCACCCGCAGTAGTATTGTCTCGACTTGGAGGACTTTGTGACCACGACAGATTTATATGTGCACCAGTCACCTTATACACCGAGAATCTTTGGCCGCAGGATTGGAACTACCTACCAAGGAATGCGGGTCTGACGCCCGACCAACCAGGCTATCCTGGCTCATACAACATTTTTCCATATACATGTGCGACTAGAGATATAAAATTAAGTATTTTTTTTTTATTTCTCTTCATAATTGTGGTAAGAAAGAGATGGTAATAATCCAGGATTTGTTTGAGTATCTTTTTTAATTTTATATGAAATTTTAAAAACGCCTATAACTCTAAGACTGAAAAATTAGGCCTTTGTTTTGAACAATTAGTTTAAGTACATTGAATACATTAAAAAATAAAAAAATAATAATGTGAAATTCATAGGAATTTTAAATAATTTTAAATCAAAACAGCTTTTATTAGTTATATGTTATTGTACAACATAATTTCATGATTTACTGTTGAAACTTAGTTATATCTGATTGTACTTCAAAACAGAAACACAGTAAAACAGACCCTATCTAATTTTCACGTCAAAAGGTTAAGATAAAAATATCAGTATAGGACCCAGAAAATATATCTTAACAATGGCATTCCAAAATTAGTATAATCTGAGTACATTAGTATAATTTATTAATTTTTTTCAATAATTACAGAGAACTTATTTTCATTTTTGTAGATTTAAATATTTTCTAATATACAACTTTGCAAACCTTTACATTTTATACATTTCTGTAATCAGTGTACAGAATGTTTGTTATCCTAAACTTATGAGAAAAGAAGTTGAATCTAATAAAAAAATCTAAGAAGTGAGAAATCTAATTTTTGAAGGTTTAAATCATCCCAGTTGGCTTGAGAATTGATTTTCAATAGAAATATATTTGAAAATCAAACCAATTGCAGTCAATAAAATAAATAATTTGTCATTTTAATTTAATTTTATTCTAAAATAAATACTACACTTTTAATTATAAATATATTCTATTCAGTAAACTAAATAAAACTAAAAATTTTATGTCCTGATTTTCGCTTTTTTTCTAATTTCATATGCTATGCAGATTTTTAATTAAAATTAGAATTCCTCCTTTTCTTACAATTTTGAAAATATCAGAGGAATTATGGTGCAAAATGAAATTTCCGGAGAAAATATTTAGATAGATAAAAATGAAATCCGAGGAGAGCAAAATAAAGCATATTAAATGATATAACTCTGTTAATATTTGTTAATAAATGACAGAACTCCGTTAGTAAAATTTCAAATAATACTTCGAAAATTTAAATATATGTATTTGTACTATTTCAATAATTCATTGGAAATTTACTTGAGGTCAAAGTACCTTTTAAAATTACAAATATAAGGATAGAAGCTTTGTTGTAATCTCATTTTTTTTTCCCTCTGTGAAAAACGGAAGTTATAATGGTGGTAAAATTTCAGGAGACAAGTTTCGAACTTTCTCTAAATTACGACAACGTCAACGTGTAATTGAACCACTTTTAGTTAGTGCTAGATTGATAACTTTTAATGATAGACGAAAGTTTTTCTGTGACAAAAAAAAAATTAATAAATAAAACCACAGGTTTTTTATGGTATCTATCTAGTTCAGCTTATAATATCTTCATTCTTCATAGAAGTGTTTCCCTTAACAATAGACACTCATTTAATGTCAGATGATATTGTTCCATATTTTTGTAAAAGTTTAAATTTAGATTGAAAATGTCATAATAAAATGTCATTTAATAAAATAAAAAAAACTGATTTGTTTAAAAAATAAGAAAAGAACGCTAAAATCAGACAACCTTCTCGTTACTTGATATTTTAGTTTAGCATCCACGCTGCAGGTTGCTTTATTTTAAAATTTAGATATTTCATATATATTATCATTAATATTTCATATAGTATAGCATCATTATCTGGAGTTCCGTAGTCCAATGATAAATCTATAGGTACTTCCTTCAAGTAACTGCTTCCCAATTTTCAATCAAAAAATATTTACAATTATGCCATATTACAATAAAAGTGTTCATTAAAAACTTTATGAACAATAATTTAATATTACTTCAATCAGTGTCTATAAAATAAAAATCGTATCAAATATATACAGCATTGTGTTTAATTTCGGAACAATTAATGAAATTCATTCGGAAATATTTTAGAAACTAAGTAAAATCATTTTTTTAAATTGAGCAAATTTAGTAAACAATTTGCAAATATTAAAAGTAGTATGATCTAAAGGATAATTTTTTTTTAAATTTTAATAGAACATGAAACTCATTTTTGGGTTGCCACTTTTTTTAAGGTATGGTGGATCCGAAAGTAATGATTATAATAAAACATTTGATTAATTCTTCTGTAAATCAAATTATAATTCTAAATAGCAATTTCAACAAAATCATTCCTAGAGGGACATTTCCACCTCCGAAATACAAATACAAAATTTTTGGTAGCTCTCAGTCAAAAAGTCCGACCTGTAGAAGGCCAAGACAGACACAAACACATAGACGCATTCAACAACACACATTTTATTAATAGACGTAATTTTTTAAAATTCTCCTTTGGCTTGCCAAAAATGCAATTTAACAATTTTGAACTGAATGTTTATACTCTTTAACAAGGAATTCAAAATCTTTTAATGAAACAAAATTTATAATTATAAGATTTTTTTAAAAGATATAGTTAATAGCTACAACAAAATTGAATTAATTTTTTTTTTTCAAAAATGGATTTTGGTAGTTAAAACAGACAGTAGAAGCCCTTTTTCAAAAACATAAAACGAAAAGTAAGAAGACACAGATGGTCATGAAAATGTGAGTTTTGCATGCTTTCTAGAATACTACCCGTTTTCTTAAGCTTCAAACTACAGCAGAGCATCTCAAATTCTTAAAACTAAAATAATACTCCAAGCAATTTAGAATTCCATCGGCTTGTTTATTCTTTCAACATAACAGCGTATCTTACAAACATTGCCAGATTCCATAAGGTTTACAATTGATCATCAAAACGAATCATACAATTGATTATCATACAAAAAAATAAACGAAATAATATTAACAAAATATGTTTATCAAAGAAAAAGTCATTTTCTTTTACTTTTAAATAATATTTTAACAAAATAAAAATAGTAGCAGTAATAAAATGTCTGAAAAGGAATCGTCTGCTAAATATCTATTAACAGATTTAGATTATGATATTTGCCGAACAGTGAGCTTCTAAATATTGCAATTTGATCTGCTTAAAAATCGCACTTCTGTATTTGACATCGAAAAGAAGTGCTTCGAATGTCTTTATAACTTTCAAACTGCCTATATTTAATTTTTTCTTATTTAAATTTATTCGTCTTACTAGAAGTAATAATAGTGAAGGATATGCATAAAAAATAATTAAAAAAAGAACAAATAGTTACATGTAATTCGGTTTAAAAAATGAATAAATAGCAAAAATACTTTTAACTTATTGTTTCCATTATTGATAAATTTTATCATTTTCCTGCCGCATGCTATATAGATAGATAGACCGCGTGCTATAGATATCAATCTTTTAAGCTTAAAATATTTCAAATTTCAGGATCACATATTATTTTTTGCAGAATCTGGTATTCTTTATACATAATACACTCAAATTTTCCAGATAATAGATTCCAGGTTTAAAACATCAAACAGATATAAACACTTCATGATGTCACAAAAAACGATGACAACTTCAAACATAAAATACTTTAAAAACATAAAAAAAAGACTTCTATATACATAAAATTATTTATATATATTTAATTTAAGAAGCGTTTGTTCCTATATGCCAGTGGACAATCCTAAAAATTATCAGCTTCATTTGTCAAATGAAATATCTATTTCCCCAATGTAAAGGATACAACCTTTCTGCTTGTATAAATGAAGTCCTTGATAAATTGAGTGTTCCCTGAACGTGTTCAAGGCAGTCTGTGCTATCTCATTGCATCTTCATCAATAACAAGGTCACCCTCAATCATACCTTACAATAGAATCTTCAGACTTTGTAAGCAATTAATCGCTCTTCGATTTTATGTAATTAACGCTTTGTAATATGTTAGTGAAAAATAGTTCAATCGGGTATATTTTGTTCTTAACTTTAAAAAGTGAGTGGAAAAAGGACTTTTTATTATTAGCATTTTTTTAAAGAAGTGAATTCAATAATTTGGAATTTATATTTTATTTACCCTTTATAGACTTACATTTTCGAATAACTTTTTTTTATCTACTGGTGGTTCATATACTGCACCCATCAAGAGTATTTTACATTTCCATATGAATCTATTATAATTCTGTTCCCAAATAATATTTTTCGTGTACATTCAGCTGTTATATGTACTAAGCAAAAGAATGAATTTTCCTTTAGCTTAGAAGCTATTTCAAGAGAATTCTTCATTCATCACAGGCTTGGGTAGTTGGTTGGTTGGTTGTTTATGTTTTGTGGCGCAAAATCCAATTCTGGCCATGCTGCACCAATCAAACACAGACTTCGGTATAAATGTTGCGCTACTAAATACTTAGGGAAAAAACAACAACAAGAATTTTGGTCTAAAAGGCATTTTTTTAAAAAAAGAGGCTCAATGTGAGTCTTTTCGGCTAATGAGATTCTTTGCAATAGATGTGAAATATTTGACATGACCTTGTTGCTATTAAAGATAGGTCGTGATAGTTTTCTTTATTTCTGTTACCAGAAGAATGGTCTCTCATTTTAAATGATAGTATCATTTATACCTAAAATATTGCCTTGAACAAGTGCCAAATACGGAGAATATTTATCGAGTTTTACAACGATTCTGATATAGAATTTTTCAAAAAGCAAATGTTTTGGAATAAAAACTGGAAAAGTTTTTTCTTAGAAATGAGAGACACCATCAATTACTTTTAAATTTACTCTTTTTGCAGTAAACAAGTTGTGGATTGATCTGTTTATGCGCTTTTGTAAGAGAATTATTCTAATTCCGTAATTCAAAAAGGCTGGAAAATGTATAGTATAAAAATTTAAAAGTCGCAAAATAGTAGTTTTAATTAATATGATCAAACGGCAAGCAAAACAGACCATCATTACTCTTACATGGAAAGAAGATTAAATACACGAAGCAGACACATTCTATTTAAAACACTACTAATGTGTGCTATTAACAAGAAAAAAATCCACTCATCCGAAAATCAATTACAATGTCTTTAAATATATCAGTGACAATAATAAATTAAATAATAAACTAATATTTACAACTTTATAAAAGCTAAAAAACATAATATTCAGCGACTTTTACCCAAATATATAGCTTTAGGCCGCGGTGGCCTGGTGGAAAGGTCTCGGCTTCAGAACCGGTTTCAGGTTCGAGACCCGATTCTACGGAAGAACCGTCCTGTAAGGGGGTCTGTTGCACGTTAAATCCGCCCTGCCCAAACGTCCACCCACTGGTGTGGTGTGGTGTGGTGTGGAGAGGGGGGTGGAAGCTCAGGTGTCGTCCTCGTCATCTGACCGCGGTTCAAAATGACGAGGTCCGTCCCAAAATAGCCCTAGTGTTGCTTCAAACGGGACGTTAATATAACCAAACTAAACTAAACCAAACATATAGCTTAAGGTAATTATATATTCTTAAACTTTTTCCATTTTTTGTTTCTCATCAGTTATAATATTGATACATTCAGAAGCAGGTATTTTGCTACTTGCAATAATAGTGTTAAGATTCAGAATTTTTTTTTTAATTATGATATTTTTTAATTATCTAAGTATTCAAATCGAAAAATTATAGAAAAAGTACAATGCATTTAATCGGCTGTTCAGTATTATTGTAAAATAAATCGAGGCCGTGTTATAAGACTGACAACCTGATCATCGATAAGGGTGCACATAAAAATGCTTGGCACAAAAATGCCTATTAAAAATTATTATAATCTTTATTACAATCAATTACGTAAACTAGAATATACGAAGAATAATCTTTCTTTGGCAAATAAAAAATCATGACTAAATCAAAAATCTTTTAGGTAATATGTAATTTGTATCTCATTTATTGCTATGATTCAGTTAATTTGTTATAAACTTTTGTTAATATAGTTCAAGAATTTTCAGAAGATGCCTTTTCATTTCAGTTTACTTCCAAAATTATAAAATCTGTTAGATTTGTATAGAAAAAAAATGCATAAAATTTCTACGGAGAATGATATCTATAAAATGGTTCATAGAAGGAAGGGTGCATTTACAGAAAAGTAGTGTAGGGTGGAATGCCGATTATTATGATCCGTGCAAATGGAAGCAACAGGATGTATGTTTTCAAGAACATTTCTTGTAATAATCACATTCACACTGAAGAAACACAAATAAAAACAAGACAAGACATTCACTCATGCAGCTTAACAGAATGGCGTATCATCTCATTTTCATTAAAACCGCAATGCCCTATGGGATGCGTACCGAATGAGGCATCGCCATCTAATATCCAAAAGAGAAGATATTGTTACGAAATTTCCGGGGTTCGTTTGGATAGTGGGAGTTATATGGTGTGGAAAACGCTCAATCAGCAGGCGGCAGTAGAAAAAAACAACGGCGTTTATTTACACGAAGTCACACAGGACAGCACAAAGATGACAACTATATACAGCATAGAGAAGACAAATATCTTCAGCCGCGAAACGTGCACACAGCAGCACACAACAAGACTCTACTGCAAACAGTAGCTCACAGCTTAGTTCAGCACTAGCTTGACTCCGTCGCTGCTCTGCTAATCTCTGGAAGACTCGCACTTTACCGTCGATTCTGACTACTCTTCGACTACTCCGGCAGCTGCAGACTTTCTCCTTTTATAGGTCTGAGGAGGAGGGGCTAGAAGCCTCTCAACCAATCAGGAACCTTCGAGGCGTATCTCGGTTTCTAATGGACGGATCAGGAAAATTCTCGATGTTTCAGGTATAATCTATTTTGGCGCCAAAGTCGCCAAATTCGTCGCCAATTTTCCAAATGATCGCCAAGTTTGTCGCCAAGCTCTGGGACCTCCGACGCGACACCCGGACTCCATCCAATACAGATGACTGTAAAACAGTCTTTCTGATGATGGAACCAACTATGCTGGGAAGCAGAATTGCAGGTTTGTAGCAATATAATAATGCAAATGCTACAAGTGTGGGTATTGTGGTTGAACCATTGACACATTTTCAGAGGTACAGAATTCCCTTCCCCTATCAATACAAAATGGTCATTAACATTATTATGATTCTTCACGATATTATTCAACACTCAAAATACCGAAAAATATTATGCAGATATAGAATAATATCTATAATAGTTTGTCAAGACTTAGTCATGAAAAGTTAAAGTTTAGATATTTTATAATTAATTTCCCTTCTTATAACAATCTGTTTTAAAAGAATTAAATTCAATGAATTTTTTTCGCATCTCCTTCTGACGACATTGCTTTTACACTCTCAGAATTTTTACTAAAATCAGAAGATTATCAAATTTGTAAGCGGTTTTCAGACTGTGAAAATTATTAGCGATGTGTAAAACCTAAAACGAAAGATACGCGCTGTTAAATAAGTAAAGTAACAATTAATATGTGAGATAAATAATAATATAAAAATTAAAACTATTAATTTATAATATATGACATTTCAAAAATGTCACATATTATAAACTAATAACTTTTCTCAATGACTTTTAATTTAAATATATTTACAGATTTTCTAAGAATTATTTTTCTTTGAAAACGCTATGATAGTTTAATATTTACCACATCAAAAGATCTGAAATTTTTAACGTCGGAGCTATTTGAAAGCCTTGCACACTTTACTTCATTTTGAGCAAGTAACTATAAATTCTGGTGCATTATCCATATATGTTCTGGTGTAAACAACAGAACAATTGGAAGATTGTTCATTAAACTGAGAAAATACATTTTAATTTTTGAAGAAAAAAAAATTACTTGCTGAAAATAGAGATTAAAGGCAAAAAAAATGTGACTTTATTTACTTTTTCTCAGAATACATTTGTCAATCAGCAATATTTTCCACTTAACTATACCACTGAACCAACCACAATTGAAGACAAGAAAATTTCTGTCTTCATTGGTTTACATTTATTTCAATTTTAAATACCTCGTTTAAGTACCTTTCTTTCACATTTTCACACCGTTTACAATGTTTTTCGTTGATTGCTGCCCATTCTCAGGATAAGGGGAAAACCATGTATGTACTTCACGATTTGCTCTTTCTCTCGGTTTATTCAATTATATAACATATTCCTTGAAAAGTGTAAAAAAAGGAAGATTATTGTATTTCGATTATGATAAACATTTGGACCATAAATTATGTTAACCATATAAAAATATAAAAAAGAATCATTTCATGAGATTAAATAGTTGATGTAAACATCCATTTGATGATTTTTTTCTCTGACTTTTAAATGTTCCAAATTTCTGCAGGAGTGAAATAAATGATCTTCTCTTTTCTTATATATTCTAAATATTAGATGGAAATTAAATAATGTATCGATAGGAATAAAAAAAATTACGCTCATAAACTAAAAATAAATTATTGGATAGAATGTTACTGAACGACTGAAAGATAGCATCCAAAAATTTGCCGAATTAGCACAATCCATGTTCATCTAATTTCGTCTCTTATTTTCTCCATACTATGTACATGTTATCAATATTTAAAAAATAATTTTATTAGAAAATTGATAAAAATCCTTTAAATTCAGTATTAATTTTAATTATTTTAATTTTACATCTTCCTGGGTTCACATTTTATTTTGATCAATAATAATGTATAGAATATAAGCCCAAAATCAATAGCTGGTTCAGCCTGGAAGAAAATTATTAAGTTCATTTATCCTTACGGTATAATTAATTTTCACACTGGTATTTTAAACTTAGATAGGAATTGTTTTGAAAATTTCAACAGGAACAAATCTAAAATAAAATTAACATTAATTATCGAAATGTATATATTGAGTAAATTTAACAGTTTGATATTTAATGTATTAGATTATTATTTTCTCAACGGCCAATGTCGGTTATTTGAAAGTAAATGATAGAGACATTTAGATTACAAAGGGCTAATGAATAATTAAAAGATGGATTAGAGTAGAGTGGTTACACAGTGTTTTATTGCTATTTCAATCTCTGCATAGTTACTATTAGAGGAATATGCCCAAATTATTTGTATTCTTCTTTGACTTTTCATATATTCTCTGGTTGTGTCTCCTCGTAAGAAATAAGTAAACTCTCAAAAAATAGCAAATTATCACAACTTTCAAAACTCGTTATATTAATTTTCCTCAACAGGCTTCATTGTCATATGTTAGGTATGTAAATACGATATTACGATAGTGGAAGTTGATTTGAAAAATATTACTAGTTATTAAGAAATTAATTAACATTATCTTGAAAAAGACAAAGTGGAATTAAAATAAACATAATTTAAAACCTAATTTTATAAGAGTTTTTTACAAAGAAACTAAATCTTGCACAGTTTGGTACAAAATTGCATACCATCTACCCCCAGTAAATTTCGAGTTCATTTGCAAAAAAATATTGTCTATCACTGCTGAAACCATGGGACGGCAAAGATTCCCTTTAAAGTTAAAAAACTAGGTTATACGTTAACCAGTTTTATTATGTAAATCGAATCATATTTTTGCATTGTTTGAATCGAGGGAATATGTTGCCGAAATTCCTCCTGAAGGTCCTATAGAAGCTTAGCAAAGAGCTGCAAATTATCCATCAATGTCTAAATGTAAAGATGTGCTGTTTGGTGGCCATCGGTACCATCGGTTTGGTGGCCATCAGAGACACAACCCTATTCACACAAAATGCCCAACAACAATGTCAGGGTATCTACATGATGTTGGTCAGCATTCAGAATGCCGGATAGCATCGTGGATATATCATACAATATCATGTGCCAACAGGGAAAATGATACCAAATTTCCACAGAGCCACCACTTTTCCTAAGGAAGGAAAACACAGATTTCCCTTGAGAAATTCGTGCTAGAACAATGTCCAGTCACATGGACAATCTATATTCCACTTTTAGCATCGCATATTATAATATATTCGATCTCACAACATTTTTCTGAATAATGAGGCGATTTTAGAGCTGATTTCTTTTCCATTTTGCTATGACAAATTATTCTTCTATTGAAAATACATCTTGGAATTGAATTTTTTGATACCGAGAGCGTGGATGACCTTTGGATTTCACGAATAATCTTTTGTTGGATACTTGGCAGCCTTTCGATCACAGGATCATCAAGTTTTGCAATCACTCGTTCCGTGACATGCATTCACTATATAAATCTCGACAGTCACATAGAAGCATGCATACACTATATAAAACTTGAGGGTCACATTGAAGCATGCATACACTAAATATGCAAACACTAAATAAAATTCGATAAATACATTTCTTTAATTGACTAAAAACTGAAAAATCCGAAATCAACTCATTTCAGTTTTTAACTGCCAAATCTTCGTAACTCCAACCATTTGAATTTCTTTCGCTCGTGATATCTAGGCTACGAAGTGCAATCACTTGCAGAATTTAAGTTTTCGAAGACTGTAATGCCATATGCAGAAATTCGTTGTCGTATTTACACTTTTGCAACAATCAAATTTCTGTTTTTATCCAAAAAAATTAGCATTATAGAAAATAAACAATATTTTGATCATAGCACTTTAAATGAATTTTTGAATATGTTTAAAACGTTTTGTAATTCTATAATCACAATTTTAAACTTTGAAGGTGAATGACGTCAATATTTAAACTTTTGATTCGCATAAATATCATTTTTTTAACCATGAATAGCCGTGAAAAAGTATTGGCAATCCTTTTAAATCTGGCATTTCAATCATCATAAATATTTTTGACAAAAAGAAACACTTTTTTAAAAAAAACATCGCTTAAACACTATTCTTTCTCATTAAATAATATATATATATATACAGCGAAGAATCCATTATGAATAAGAAAAAAATATGATTCAGTCTTACGAACTGTGAAACGTTAAAGCAGGCACTTCTGAAAATATACGCTTGAAACGAATGCATCAGAAGTGAAAGAAAAAAAAATGCAGAAAACTCGAAAGAACTCTTAACACTTTTTTCCGCTGTCATGTGATGACAGCTTCTCTACACGGAAGATATGGGAGATATAAGAATACCTCCTTTTGAAAGAGAAGAAGTTCAAAAATGCACAGATCTCTCCTTCCGTCCGCCCCCCCGCAATCAGAGTCAGAGGAGCATTTGATATTTTCCGAGAACATTTCAATAGAAGTCATGAAAAATAAATTTATTTTTGAGAAGTCTAATACCTAAGCAAATATTTTTGAGAAGAATAGATTTGATTTCAACTCAGTAGATTTTTAAAAACTTTTTTCACAAAAATTTTCGCTTCATCCACCGATACTTGATTTTTTTTTTTTTAATGTTAAGTTCCCTAATCTACATATAATCTCTCAACAACATCTGTTTCCGATTGGTCATTTCACTTTTTTTTCTTTCTTAAAAGGATCCTTTTCCTTTTTTGGGGGGTGGGGGGTGGGGACTGCACTGCCGTTAAAATTTTAAATAACTTCTACAACCTTTTTTTTTTCAATAATTATATCATCAGTGAAATAAGGCTCAAGCGAAGATACCCTGGAATTGTGGAAATTTTGTCAAATGGAGAAAAATGTTTATGTGCTATTATCCGAGATTGTCTCCACCGGCTCTTGCGACGAGTTTTGGAAAGTAGAGAATGCATAACAAAACTTATGGTCGATAGCGAAAAAAATAAGTAAATGAAATTTATAAAAGAATTACATCAGATACAATATACTTTCGAGTTTAATATATTTTCTAGATACAAAGATCAATTAATTAATAATTTTCTAAACGCTGACAAAAGAGGAAATGCAGTTTCTACATTATCGTAATTACAGTTATGAAATATTTCGGAAAAATTTTATGTTTTTCTTAACAATATAATACTATTGTTGAAATCCCTCTTTAAAACTTGCATTTTTCTTTCAATAGATATTCTAAACTCTTTTCTTGGCATAGTAATAAAAATGATTGGACTTCTTGGTATATGAACTTCAGAGCGCTAATTGCTTTTGTAGTTTAAGATCAATTGCCTTCCTCCTTTGTCTTAACTTAATAAGTTTATTTTTTTAAGTAGCCACGACATAGTGATAAAGGGGATTGGGCTTCTTGGGATGTGAACTTCAATGCGTTTAAACTGCAGATATAGTTAAATACCACTTCATTTCTTACCATATTTTACCATATCATTTCTTAATTTTTTAATTATGATTTACTCATTTCATTTCATTTTCCTCGTTATTGTTTTTTAAATAAAATGTTATTTTTTAAAGAAACAAACTGAACAATTAACTGATAAATTAATAATAAAAAATATATAAAAATTTATTTTTTACCCAGCAATAGCCATTAAAAGTATAAAATTTTTATGTGAGCATGCTTAGATATGTGCTTGTTTTTTTATGTGAGCATGCTTAGATATGTGCTTGTTAAACAGTATTGAAATATCATTTTTATAGTTTTTACGCAAATTGACATGATTTTAGACTAAATCATTTTTTTAATGTGCACTATGCGTCATGAAAGATTTTTAAAAATAATCAAAACTGACAGGAGAGATGTTTAAACTATGAGCCATCACTTAGTTATGTATTTATTTATTTCCCTAGCGTAGAAGGTAAGAATGAATTTTCAGAATTTTAATTAGATAACAGTTTCTATTTTCTATTATTAAAAAAGCGAAGGAAACATATTTTTTTACCATCCATCTTCGAACTTAAAGAAAGGATACTTGTCAAAGGATAACTATCAAAAGGATATTTGTTTTTCTAGCCAAAATCGAAGGACTTTTACCAATACTCATTTCGATATCCCTTTCTATAAATTTATATTGATATACCAGCCGTCCCAGACAATCAACTGGGTCGCTGATAATAATGATTATATGAAGACATGTTATTTTAATTGTCTTACTTAAGTTCTGTTATTTTGTGCCCAAGAACCTTTCTGAGTGGAGGTCAGCTCCATTTAAATCACAGCGCTAATTAAAACATAGACATCAATCCACTTGTCTTCTAAATTTAGCGTCAATATAACGTTATATTTTTTATTTATTTCATAAACTACAGAGATATTTAATAAAACATTTTTCAAACAGTGTAAAAAAAAAAAAAATAAGCGATTAAATATGGAAACGATTAAGATGAAATGATATGAAATGGAAATGATTTGAATCTCAACGTAAAAATGTAATCTATTGTAGAAAATTAGGCAAAAAACTTTCAACAAATTACAAAAAAGTTGCATTTTTAAAAATTTTAAATTATAAGCTCACCGTAGTAAATAGTAACCATAGTAAGTTTAAATAGTAACTCCGCCATATTATTTTCAGTAGTTATGGTAGATGCGATGATCATGATTATACTCAAAATTCTTAGTTTTTAAATAAAATCCTAAATAACTTTCAATAAAATCTAGATGGATATTTTCATCCTCTAAAATATGAATATAAGAACAGATATTTTGGGTCAAGCGGTCTGGTTTGTTGAGTGCCAACACAGAGACTTTCATCTTTATTAATAGTCGAGATAGCTATAATAAGCAATAAAATCTTTTGTTTTAATTTTTACATGTGGCATGTCAGAAAAGCATGAACGTAACTTTAAATTAAATATTTATAGATTTTGAAGAGGGATTAAAAAAACTTTTAGTGAAACAAGATTTATATAAAACATAACTTTATTTTGGAAAAATATAATTAAGAAAGAATTTTCAACGATGCTTTCAGACAGATGAAATAAATAATTTTCGATGAAATAAAATCAAAATTAATGAGACACATTATCGTCATAGTATGCCGTTTTAATTAAAATATCTGCTTGATTTCTTTAAAAATTACAATTGAATTCATCAAAAAAGTTCTTGGAATATATGTATAGTTTTCATCTTAACTGTATAAATTACTTTTTTTCTTGCTTTTGAGTTCTGTATTATTAACCTGTTTCACCGACTTGACAATATTAAACTTCTATTTAAAAATAGACATAGAACAGGAAATAAAAAAAAATGGTTGGATATAAAAAAAGTAAGAAACAAGAAAATATATTTACGTCTAAATGAATGAATAGCAAAAATAAGTGGAAACCTTCCATTGTTGTTAAATTTGTTCTTTTATTTCCCGCTTGCTTTAGGTCTTTAAACTTTTTTTTATTTTAACGGAATATATCACATTTTAGAATATATTATTTTTTGCATTATCTCGAATTCCTCTACAGGTGCAGATACATTGGCAGATTCTAGGTTTTCATATATCTAGGTTTATATATATATACACATATATTTGAAACATTAAATGTATATAAATATTTTGTAATATAACAATAGAGAAGAAAAAGATTTAAATCAGAGTATATAAAGAAAGGCCTCTATATATTAACTGGGTTTCTTTCATTTTATTTTATTCGAGAAAGGTCCGTTCCTATATGCTAAGTGACAATAAATACCAAGAACTAACAGATTCATTTGTTACGTGGAGTCTACACCCTCCCATAGTAAACGACACCATCTTTCAACTCGTATAAATGGAGTCCATGATTAATTTAGTGTTCCTGGAATGTATTCACGGCAGTCTGGGCGATCTCATGGTTGGTTTCATCAATCACAAGGGCATTTCCAATCATATCCAACAACCAAATCTTCTGACTTTGTAAACAATCAGTCGCCATTCTGATTGAACTCTCAATAGTTAGTGTTTTGCAGAATGTTATAGAGATGCGGTTCATCCGAGTATATTTTATTTTAAATCTGCCAAAATCTATATTTTTAGTTTTCTTTTTAAATCATATGATTCAACAAATGCTTTGAAGAACCAATGGAAGTGGTTTCCCCAGACTTTCTCGCATACTCTCTAATAAACTGGTTAGAGCCAGAGAGTGACTTACATGGCATTGGCGTACACTAGTTACAAAATATTAATTTTTTGCATGAATTTAGAATTTTTAAAGAATCTCTCGTGTATGCCAGAAATTAACCTCCAGCAATTTATCTGGAAGTTAATTTCTGGCATTCATTAATAGTATCCAAATATGGAATTTGTGATTTAGATTCGTTTATATCGACAGATTGAAACAAAAATTCGACACAAAACCGCGCTTGTAGTCACAAAATCCCGAACAAAATCCGATATATTTAAGTCATATCGTTTTTAAGTTATCGCGTTTACATGCTTCTCAAAGTAAAGACCGACAGACTGTCAACCCATAGTTGCATTTGGCACAAAATTTGACATGTGTCTGCAATATAGTTATTAAATATGTGTACCGAACTGTATCTATTTGGCTCTCTTCACTTTTTTGTCATCGTGTTAACTTATATTCGAACAGCTGGACTCACTCTGAATAATTCTAAAATCTTCAAATTTGGTGTGAAGACCGCATACCAAATTTCAACCTCTTTGCTCATAGTATTTTTGAGTTATCTTTGTCCTAGGCAGACAGATGGACTTCTCCAAAAATGTGTTTCTGAGAACTCAGGGAGGTCTAAAATTTTGGAGATTCGTCAAAATCTGGAGTTCAAATTCTTTGATGTTTACAGTGTTTTCTCTATACTACAAATACAAGAAAGCAGAAATGATCCTAATCATGGAGATAATTGTTGATTTCAGTTTTGCTCTATAGAGATTTCTACATTTGTGTGAAAGCGGTTT
This sequence comes from Argiope bruennichi, assembly GCF_947563725.1. Classification (NCBI taxonomy): domain Eukaryota; kingdom Metazoa; phylum Arthropoda; class Arachnida; order Araneae; family Araneidae; genus Argiope; species Argiope bruennichi. Next base: position 117,787,122 of record NC_079156.1, read on the forward strand.
TGTTTGTTTGTTTGGTGTATTCGCATGTTTTAGAAAATGACAGTATTTTTCTTTTCAATACTGAATGATAATAATTGCATATCAAAAGCATGCTTTCTCTATGCATGCAGACTGATAGTAATGTTGTTCCAATAGAATATTTTTGTTTTTTTATATGACGGATATAATTATTTTTTCTTTTACAAATGGGTATAATTAATCATATCACTGACACTCCGAGCCGCCCGAAGACACACGGATAATAAATGTTGAATAACCGAACCACCACAACAGCAACACTGGCGGGAACTGTGGTTAAGACCTAAGGGACATCACCGGCCATGGTATGAGGAAGAACGTCCCGTCATCGATGGGAGGAGCCAGACCCCCACCTTTTCGTGTACCCTCCAGAGTGACCAGATCCAACCACCATGCCGGAAGCATCTCATCCACATTTAGAGGAGCCCCTCCGTGGAGGGGAGGGGGAAGAATGGGTGGCATAAATACTTTATCGTGAAAATTTATTCCGTTACCAGAGACTTATTTCTTGATGTGGTGCTATTAAGCTACCTTTATTTAATTTTTCTCTCAAAACTAAAACAGATATTCTGTTTTAATCTTGAAGATAATTAGATCTTAAAACTATCGCATGTGCTCTTAATAGATCCATTGCAAAAGAATATATAAAATAGTTAATTCCACCGTGAATAAGATCATTCGTTTTCTAACGATTCAAAAGTGGTAAAAAGTCTCACAATTTATACAGGCAGGATATATATATTCATTTCTTTTGTTTAATTAAACACAAATGAAATATATTATTTAACTAGTAGTATCAGATTTTTCTTATTTTACTAGATCGTTTTTTAATTAGGGACGTGGGTAGATGAAAAAACAATTTTGTGTATCATTTCTTTCTACGAAATAATTTCATTAAATGAAATTAAGATTTTTTTTTAAGCTTTAAGAATAAACTTCTTCTGTGCAAGCAATTATAACATAAGGTTTACAAACATAAGTCAATACTCAATTGATCGTGGAAGAAAATTTCAAATGGAAAAGACACAGGCAAATGGGGAGATGGGGGACAAAAATATATACGAATACAAATAGAAAAGTAAAATTAAATTGCTCATATCATAACGGAAAAACGCAGTAATTAAAATAATATTCTTATTTGCTGGTTTAGTTTTACTTTTTTGATAATAAGCACATTTAGTAATAACAATCATAACAATTCCAAAGAAACTGATTGAAACTTCAATAAATAACAGCAATCGAAACAATTGTTCATGCTTTTGGATTATTTGATGATTCTCGCAAAACTTCTGGGAAATTTACATAAATAATTACAGATCCTTAGAAAACATTACAGAAATGTCAACTTAATAAAATCACGTTGGAATGAATGCAACAAACTGTGTACTGTTGTATTTTTGAAGGTACTTTAATTAAACATTTAGTGTTATGATATCAATAAATATAATTCCACTAAATGAAAAAAATAGCGTATAAATCAACGTTGGCTGTAACTAATTTTATTTGTACTAATTACATACTAATTTTAATGAAATAAAAAGGAGTGATAAAAGAGAAAAGATAATACGTTTTTCGCGTCTTCTGTACTATGTTAAATGTTATGTGAAATGCACAACTATATATATATATATATATATATTGTTACGAATCCTTGATGCGGTTTCCCAGCATATTGGGTTCCATAGGAGATCCCAGAGCTTGGCGAAAAACTTGGCGACCATTTGGCGACGAATTTGGCTACTTTGGCACCAAAACAGATTATACCCGAAACATCGAGAATTTTCCCGATCCGTCCAGTAGGAACCGAAATTCGCCTCGAACGTTCCTGATTGGTTGAGAGGTTTCTAGCACCGCCTCCTGAGACCTATAAAAGAAGCTGCAGCTGCTGGGGAGTAGTGTGAACCAGTGGTGAATTGAGTAGTCGGAAGCAACAGAGAAGAGTAGTCGTGACCCGGTAGTGGTAGAGTCGTCGGAAGCGACAGGGAAGAGTCGTCGTGGACCAGTGGAGTCGTCGTAGTCGGAACCGACGGCAAAGAACTAGCCTTCCAGAGCTAAGCGGAGTAGCGACGGAGTGAAGCTAGTGCTGAACTAAGCTGTGTGCTACTGTCTGCAGTAGAATCTGTTGTATGCTGCACGTCTCGGCTGAAGATAATCGTCTTCTGTGCTGTATATAGTTGTCGTCTTTGTGTTGTCCTGTGTGTCTTCGTGTAAATAAACGTCGTTATTTTATTTTCTACTGCCGCCTGCTGATTATGCGTGCTTTACACCGTACAACTCCCACTATCCAAACGAACCCCGGGAAATTTTTATAACAATATATATATAAGACATCTTTAATAAGTTTTTTCTACTAATATTTATGTATATATGTAATTATGAAGGCACAAATGGTAACTATGCTCAATGATAATAATAGCAATGAAGCACAAAAATTTACAAATAGATATATGATAAATGTAATTTAATTAAATTTTTATTCTTAAATTCATTTCAATTATTTGCTTACAAAGGTAACTTTCAAAAATCCTAAATTTTGTTATTTGCCATTAACGGGAATATTAACTTTTAAGTTAATATAAAATACGATGGTCTTTTTCATAATTAATTTTTTTTTCATTTAAAAACGAATCTTTCATTTGGGCATTCATTGTAGGATAAATCAGGGCTCAGTACAGGAAAGAGATCATATAAAACTCTTGCAAAAAAGAATAGCAGAAATATTATAAATAAAAAAATTTTAACTTTTAAATTGGTAAAACCACTTATATAAAAATTTAAACTGTTAAGATTAAACCTTCTATTGCTAACTAAATAGCTTCTGTAACTAAAATGAAAAAATTAGAAGTGATGTGCAATTCATAACAAATATACTGAAACGATATAAAAAATTGATTTCGAATAGAGTTTTTAATAAATCTAAAATTATTAAAGCTTTATTTTTTAAGAAAATATGCCTTTGATTAAATTGGATTATTACAAAATTATATATCTCATTGAATCTGAGTGAGGAAATAAACATAAGTAATTTTAATATGGGGATAAGTAAGGGCAAAGAATTTGGAGTTTTGTAGGGAAGCAAAATCTTCTGGGAAAGACCTTCGAATAAATAATGACATAATTTGATAATTTTTGAAGTATTTCCTCTCCCTATAGCATTTTTTATAAATTAAACTAAGTGAATTCTGTCGTAAATTAAAACGACATCATTTTTTAATTCATCTTAATTTTTTTTCCGAAACCCAAGGTCTTACAAAGTAAAAAAAAGCTACATTGTTATGAGTTTCAAGAGTATCAAACATAAGAACCGAACATATAAACCGAGAAATAAATATGAGGAAGCAACCAAAATGCCAGTTAATTTTTTTTTAAATACAAAGTCAACAGTTTACAAAATCAAAAATTTCTTAAAAATACCCTTTTAATAATCATTTAATTTCAATTCTTTTTATTTAATTTTAATATGTCTGAATCTTTCCTTCTTTGAAAAGGCGAATATCGCTTAATATTAGCCAAATAAAGAAGAATCTTTACTCTCAGATTTCTTTAATATTAGCCAAATAAAGAAGAATCTTTACTCTCAGATTTCTTTACTGCTATGCGAATTTCATTGTGTTTCGAGATAGAAGCAGGAAAAAAAAGTTGATTTTTTTTTTCAAAGAATAGTTAGGAGAAAAGGAGAAGTAGTAGAACAATGGGGGGGGGGGATTGTGAAATCAACTGAGAAGATACAGTCATTCATTTATGAGGAAGAAAAATATATTCTGCAAACACCAATCGAAATTGAAGAACTCAAATGATGTTTGTTTACGATTGTTCTGTAAAGATTTACGCACCATCAATAGTTTTTCGCTTAAATACATCATTAAACCAAACATTGTAAAATGTGAGAAAGTCGTTACTTTCATCATTTTACATTTATTTCAAATTCCAACACCTCGTTTAAGTGTCCGTTTTTAACATTTTCGTGCTGTTTACAATATTTTTTGATAGTCATTTTAAATGTCCCATCTAAAAACAATTTATATGGTACCTAAGTGGAAAACTATGTAGGGGGTTATTTTGCTATTTGCACTTCCCTCAGATTTATACTACAATATCTGTAATCTTTTCAAAAGTGTTGAAGATGGGCGATACTTATTTCAACTACGATAAAATTTCCGGATCATAATGTACACTAACATTTTCAATTTGTTATAATGTATAGAGTTCCACATAGTCATTTCGATTTTCTGACATTTATTCGCCGAAACGCATAATCAAATAGGAACAATTGTAGTTACATTTCACATAGTTAAGTTACTGCGTTGGTGAAAAATTGCTTTTATATACTTATGAAAGTACAAGTCTATGGTTAATGCCTTGACAGATTTGATTTCAAATTTTATACTAATCTATATCTTTGATGTCAAATCTGTGTCCCAAGATTTATTGATTTATCTCTCTTCATTTCGTAGTGATGTTAACTATTGATTTATCTCTCTTCATTTCGTAGTGATGTTAACTACTTATTTATCTCTCTTCATTTCGTAGTGATGTTAACTATTGATTTATCTCTCTTCATTTCGTAGTGAAGCTAACTTGTATTTTGATAGCCAGACAGACAAACTTTCTCTGAATAGATTTCATTGAAAATTTAATAGATATATACAAATTTTGACCATAAATATATACCAGAATATAGATATATATCAGATACTAAATTTTATGTATTTTGTTCAAGGTGTTTAAGCTATCTTTGTCACAGACATACATAATTCCAAAAATGTGTAACTTATGGAGGTCCGAAATGTAATGATTCGACAAAAGTTCCAGCTCGATTTTTATGACAATTGCAATTTCTTTTCTTATTAATGACTAAATCCATCTCTGTTCATGTTGTTCAGATTGAAACAACATGAACAGAGACGGATTTTCTAATTCGATCTAATAAACCCATAGATTGCCTTTTTCGCTTCTCATTATTCATGCTACAACAGTTAAAGGTGCCACTTATTATGTTGTTTATTGCAATGAACCTCCAAATAGCATTCCTTTCTTTCCTCATTTGCGTTCTTAACTGGAAAATACTCCTTCTTTTCTTACGCCTGTCAACGCAACAGAACTCGATAAGATAATACAATTCTTTGGAACTTAAAAAAATTGTGAATATTAAATGAAACACAGCTTAGTTATTTGACTTTATTTTAACATTTAACACTTTATTTTAACATTTAAAAATTTTATATTGTCATTCTTGCATATTTAAAAATTATGCATTCCACGGAGAAATTATTATATTTTATTATTTACTGCCTTTACGACATTTTTAGGTTTTTAATAAATTATTTACGCATTGTTAAAGCAAATTATTCAATAACAATAAAGACAAAAGTGCACATTTTGGTACTCTACAGGCCATATCGTTTTACCTACAACTACCCCATTGATACATATTTATTTTGGAATGCGGATAAGGGCATTTCAGAAATTGTTCAAAAAAAATTTGAGTATAATTTTAATTAATTAAATATTAAGCTGAATTTCAGTGTTTTTTGTCATAACTTACTGCACAAAAGCGAATTTCACTCCTTTTTTTTTAATTTACGTTATTGGTTTTTTAATAATAATACCAATTTAATAGTCGTAGAATATTTTTTTTAATTTTGGCCAATTTCCTAAAGTGTATCTTGCCTAATTTCCAATAATATATTAAATTTTTGTTATGAGGTTTAATTCCTTTTCAATATTCAAACAATAATTAGCAACAATAATAATAACAATAATAACAACACTAACATTCATAAATAATAATTTCAATATTCAAACAATAATAACAGTAATAACAACATTAACATTCATGAATAATAATTTCAATATTCAAACAATAATAACAACAGTAATAACAACAATAACATTAATAAATAATAATTTCAATATTCAAACAATAATAATAACACTAATAATTAACAAAAATAACATTCATAAATAATAATTTCAATATTCAAAGAATAATTAAAATTTTCTTCATTACTGTGTCATACAATTTGCTTAGTTATAAAAAAACCACTTCTTAAATCATTGGAACACTTCTAAACTATCTTTCATTGCGATTCATAAATATTATACTTACATAAATTAAGTATATCAGCTTCCACCTATGATTCTATGTGATATAATTTTAAAATTCTTTATTATTTACTTTCTCGAGCAGGCGAATTAAAATTTTCATTTTTGTAGAAATCATAAAATAAACAGAATAAATTAATGGAACTGTTTAATAAGATCTTCCATTCCGAGACCCATTATTAGAATTGAACATAGTACGTAAATAACTAAAACAGTTTTTTTTTTTCCTCTCATTTCACAACGCACGCGGGAAGAATCTTCAAGTATTATCATATTCAAATGTAGCCTTGTCACGTCAGTAATTTCCTGACTGGCACGCGAAGCATCGTTTAATTTCGAAAGAAACTTTGAAACGGATGGTCATGATGTTACTTAATATGGCTTAAGCCATTTCCTTGATTGCAAACTACAGATGCAAACAAATATGAACTTCATTTTGCAATCGTTGATTCCATTGATGGAGGTAAAACAAAGTAATATAGAAAACTAGAATAAGAACTTGGTGAAATGCAAGTGGCTCAAAATTTGCATTGCCGGTTCAAATATTGCTGTCCTTTATTATAAGAATAAATACTATTTGTAACCATATGACGATTAATAATTGGTTTATCCTGAATCCAATGTAATTTTTACACGATGTAAAGAATGCATTGGTAACTTACCATTGCCATTCTTGTGACGATTCGACTATAAGCTATGATTAGCATCCACAAGCAATTATTTCACAAATTGATTGGATGGATCTTTGGCGCAAGATCCATTTTTGGCGAAGCTGCTCCAAGTATATGGTATGAAATCCAACAAGATTAAAAAGAACCAAGTATCAAAAGTCTGAAATAAAATAAGATATAAGTACACAAATTCAGATAATATAAAATATTTTCAAAAAAATTTAAAATTTCAAAAGAGAAATTTGAGTAATGATTTTCAAACAAAAACTGCCGAAAAAATTCAGTAAATAAAAGGCGAGGAAGCAGTAAAAAAAAAGTGTTAAATGAAATTTTCCATGAAAAAGTAATTTAAATACTACATGATAGTTTTCAACTGATCGTGCGAAATCAAAAGACTGATTTTAATTGAGACTTCCATTATTCAAGTCTCCTTTCAGTGGCTGGTTATTTGAAAGAACGAGCTTTCACTGTAACAGAATTAATGAAATTAATTAATTCGCTCGCCACCATGATTCATGCCTGTGATTCAGATCAATTTTAAAAACCAATGTGTGTGTGTGTGTGAAGGCATTCTACAAAATAGATAATTAAATCCAGAGCTTGGCATATATATACAGGAAAATGAAAATGTAAACCTTGAAGAGATTTAAAAAAGTTGTTTAATTATTAAATGAGGTTTTTAAAAAAATTTCTGCCATAGCTCCAGAAAAAATTATTGAGCAAAAGTGAACTTTTGTACCACTTTAAAACTGAAAAACTATCTATTTAATGATGCAAATTTAGCTGCCATACAGCTTTATCCCAACATTCTGAGAATTTTTTTAATATATTTTTTTCCCCGAAATTTTCAACAGTGAATTTCATTATTGCATTATAATGTAATTCAAAGCATTTCCTTTTATCAATATTCAATCGCATGATTTTGCTTTTGCTGAGAAGTATTCTTCAAAAGAATCAGAATGTGAATTAAGAATCAGAAGATTCACTTTCTGATTTACAGGAAGAATCAGAAGATTCACTTTCCGCTTTACATGAAAAATCAGAATGTGAATTTAGAATCAGAAGATTCACTTTCCGCTTTACATGAAAAATCAGAATGTGAATTTAGAATCAGAAGATTCATTTTCTGATTTACATGAAGAATCAGAAGATTCACTTTCTGATTTACATGAATAATCAGAAAGTGAATTAAGAATAATCAGAAGATTGCCTTTCTGATTTACATGAAGAATTAGAAAGTGATTTAAATTACCACAAAATACAGCATACTAATTTAAATAACTTAATCTGACAAAAACGAGTCATTAATAGCACTATAATATGATCAAACTTGGCTCCATTACCACCGTTCATGCACAGAACTGATGTTAAAGGCGTAAAACCAATTCGTATTCAACGTCTGTCACAATCAATGATAATACTAATACTTTGTTGAACGAATCAAGAACAAAAAAAATCAAGAGAGAATTTTAAAAAATTAAAAGAAATTTAATTCACTGAATATTTCTAATGAACCAGTTGATCACCAACGGCGGTTAATAGGACATTCGAGAACATCAAAATGTTAATCACTAAAGAATAATATTTACTGATGATCAACACGGCTGAACCGGAGTTTAATTCTCCAAGTTCGATAACGCGCCAAAACTGGCAATCTTTATTATGCACTATAATTGGACATTTGCTCCCTTGCTTTTGAACATTTCGCCAGACCGTTGTTGGTGATTTTTGAAAATTGTGCCAATCAGGGGGTTAAACTCCGGTCGTACCACCAACACTTTAAATTTATGTGACAACACAAGATATTATATGATATATGAGTTCATCTAGTTAAAATGCAACGAATATGATAATCATGGAATTGAATGCAATTGATACGCGGAGTGTTTCAAAATGTTTAGAGCAACTTCAAAAATTAATAACTCCCAAAAATGGTTGAATGGCATCTGTGAACTTTTGCGAATTTTACAGAAAAAAGAAAAATGAAAGAAATGTGTGTGTTTTGTTACAAAATTCATTTACTGCAAAGAACACGGTTTATATTAACAGCTACAGAGTAAACTAGATTACTCTGTAGGTGATTCAGACAGTCCATATATAGTATAATAAATTTTTCCAAAAGAACAGCTTCTTAAACTTCAGTAACTCGTCTCCCATTCAGGAGCTAAGTTGAACAGAGAATCGCTTGGTGGTATAGCAGAGCACAGAAATGAATGTTGCTGAATATTGAAACAAATTTTAGTTGCAGAAATTTGAGATATATAAAACTCTGTTCACAAAATTTAAAGGAACCATTTCAAAAAACTAATTATTTTAAACATGGCATATCTAATAAATAAAATATTATAATTACACTATATTTTTAAGTAAATATGAATTATTGATCCGAAATAATTGGTATATATTTAATAATTTTGATTTTACAATGCTGCATAAGACCAATTTTTACTGAAGCTATTTTGTGCTCCACATTCAGACCCATTTAAATTATTTCAATATACTTATTAATAAGGACGCATATTTTGACAAGATTAAATTATTATATTGAAACCTAAACAGGGGATTAATCATCGTGTGTTGTAATAAATCAAAACTAAAATTTCATTTCACTGTTAAGTATATAGGCAGCCTTCCTTATGCTAGATTAACACTTCATTATACCTACAATGCAACCTTCATTAGACCACAGCCTTTGGATGTATGTTTTTATTTCCATTTATAAGGTCCATTTATAAGGATAAATCAAAACTAAAATTTCATTTCACTGTTAAGTATATAGGCAGCCTTCCTTATGCTAGATTAACACTTCATTATACCTACAATGCAACCTTCATTAGACCATAGCCTTTGGATGTATGTTTTTATTTCCATTTATAAGGTCCATTTATAAGGATAAATCAAAACTAAAATTTCATTTCACTGTTAAGTATATAGGCAGCCTTCCTTATGCTAGATTAACACTTCATTATACCTACAATGCAACCTTCATTAGACCATAGCCTTTGGATGTATGTTTTTATTTAAATTTATAAGGTCCATTTATAAGGATAAATCAAAACTAAAATTTCATTTCACTGTAAAGTATATAGGCAGCCTTCCTTATGCTAGATTAACACTTCATTATACCTACAATGCAACCTTCATTAGACCATAGCCTTTGGATGTATGTTTTTATTTAAATTTATAAGGTCCATTTATAAGGATAAATCAAAACTAAAATTTCATTTCACTGTTAAGTATATAGGCAGCCTTCCTTATGCTAGATTAACACTTCATTTGACCACGGCCTTTGGATGTATGTTTTTATTTCCATTTATAAGGTTCACATGATTGTTCCAAAGAGCAACAATGAGGTTTTGACAATCCTTTTTCAAATGCTTTTTGATAAGCATTTGTAGAAAAGACCAATTTATGGCAATAGCGGAACTAAAATTAGATTTAAATTGGAAAAAAATTTCAAAATGTTATGTGAATAGTTCTACCATTAAAAATACTGTCTGTTTTTTTGCATTATAAAAAATATATTGGTTAAAAAGGACTTTTTTTTTTCAGAATTTTTTGTATGAATGAGATATTGTTTAACTAAGAATGTAGTTATTTGGCACATTTCAGTTTCGTTAAATTTCACGAACAAGTAATTTGAAATTTGTTTTTAACAATTTTCCTAAATTACATGCAGCTATTCAAAACAAATATGTTTACTTTGTAAAAAGATAAAAATGTCATGCATTTTAAGATTAAAATATTACAACCCTTCTAGAAACTTGGATTTTCAGATTTTCGAAAATAAGCAGACATTTCTTTTTTAAAAAATTGAGCTTACTTACTTCACAAAAATATAACTATTTTTATTCCTTTGAAATTCCAAAGTTACAGATAATATAAACTTGTTCGCAATGCGTAAAACTGATCAATTATTATAACTATGTAACTGGAAAGTTCAACTACCAATATAATATGAAGATTGGTAAAGAACAATTAATTAGCCAAATTAATTTTATTAATCAAATCTAGATTTATTAATAATCATTTTTTTCAATAATATTTTAATGAAAATTTAACACTCTTATTATGGTTGCGAATTATTGATCATTACATCTGTGAACATTTTACTTTTATGATATAATTATGTACTAAAATAATAAATAGTTATATAAATTTTGAATAAATTGAAGGGTAATTCAGGATTTATTTTTTAAACTTTATATTCAGAAGAAAAAAAAAGCGGAACTACCAGAAATCTCTTATAATAATTACCTTCTAACGTAAAAGCGAAAAAATTCTGTTCCAAGTTTTGCCATAAAATCTGTTTATTTTACGACTTTACTCAGATTGTTGTTTTATTGTTTTATATCTGTTGCAATATTCCGAAACTTTTTCCAAAAGTGTCCTAAAAAGAGAATCGTCAACTTTTATGTACTAAAGACTCAAAGAAAAAAAAGTGTCTGAATAGTGAATCTTTTTTTTATTGAATTTAGGAATTTTTCCCGTAGAAATAAATAATATTACGGAATTATTATGTCCATTTCGGGAAAGGAAAAAGTTGTTTCCTATTTTTTTTAAAAATGCTAGTAGAATAGATTTGTCCCCCAATATATATGAAATAGGATCAAGCCCAAACAGATGGTGACACACCCAGGGATCATAGCATCACAGACACTACTTTTTTACGATCTCATATGCTAAAAACTAATAAACTAATAGAAGAAGAGCAAAAATCGTCAAAAAATTCGAACGCGAGATTTTGACGAAATCTACGTTTAGTCCTAAGTCCGAAAACACATTTATGGTATTATGCCTCTCTCTTCGTTTTTGATCACAATAATTCAGAGATAGAATGCTGAATTTGGTTTATGGAACTGCGATTAAACTTATACATTCCAAATAAATTTTGAACGAGATGTTTGAAAGAAAGTCTGTTTGAGAAGAAATGAACATGATAACAACAAAATCCAAAGTTTTTTGTTTTAGTATAGTTACATTAACGCCCCGTTTTCAAACCAACAATAGAACTGTTTTGGTACAAACCTCGTAATTTTAAACCGCGGTCAGATAACGAGGATGGCGCCTGAGCTTGAAGCCCCTTCTCCAAACTTCCACAACACACCAGTGGTAGGATGTTTGGCCCTCACTGATGTAACGTGTACCACACCCGCTTACACGGCGGTTCTTCGGTGGAATCAGGACTCGAACCCGACACCCCCTGGCTCCGAAGCCGAGACCTTACCACCAGGCCGAAAACGGGAAGAGCAAGATGAATAAAACTTTGTATCTGGGTTTATCATCTAAAATTTAGATATCACACTTTGAACCAAATCGTTCAAATGATTGACTGTTTGTCGATCTGTACTTCCTAACACACGTAAGCGCAATATCTTTATAAACGCAATAACTTAAATCACTGCAATTCCTTGCAGTTACTAACTTGTAACTGTAACACTCTCTTTTGTAAATTTTGGTCTTATTCGGTCGACAAAAAACGTTCAAAACACATATTCGACCGGTAGATTCATTAAATATGTAACATTCATGAAAAAGATCCATATTTTTGACTAATGAATGTAAGGCAAGTGCGGCCTTATCCAAGGTCTATAATTTTATGCAAGGAAAAGGTGGTGTCAATCAGAAGCCAAAAATGCATCCAAAATAAATATTCTCATCTCTTTTAGATTTATGCCAAAGATATTATATTTTTAACTATGGCTTATCAATGCCGTACAAGATGTGTGGGGCTTAAGCAAGTTCCACAATTTTACATGGAGGAAGAGGGATAAGAAATTTATTAGAGATCCTGCAAGAATGTTCCGGGGAAACCACCTTCACTCACTCTGGTTTATCGTATTTAACCAATTAAGACGATGACTGATATTGGCGATCGACGATTTTGTGATACTTATTAATTCAATTTGCTCGTGCATTTTTACAAACAGCAATTCTAGGCACAAAATTCCATCCGAAATTTGATATATTTAGGTCATCACGTTTACATTAAGTACAGACCGACAGACTTTCAACCGTGCCTGACCCAAAACTTGATAGGTGTCTACAGTACTGATATTAAATCTGTGTACAGAATTTTATCTATCTAGATCTCTTCATTTTGCAATCATAGTGTTAATTTATATTCGAACAACTGGACAGAAAGACTTCCTCTGAGCAGATTTTACTCAAAATTTGATAGAAATCTGCAAATTTGGTGTAAAGATCGTACATCAAATTTCAACTGTTAAAACGTTTTTGAGTTATATTTGCCATAGATAGACATACAGACGTACTTTTTCCAAAAATGCATTTTTAGATCCCATGCAGGACTAAAACGTGGAGATTCGTGAAACTGTCGAGTTTAAATTTTTTGACGATCACTATACTTTCTCTATACTACGTATACGAGAAAGTAGAAGCTACACATTTCATCTAGGAGCATTTTTTAAAATTATTATTTGAAATAATAATTTAATTTTACATATCGTTATTATTTCCATGCACGCAATTCGGTTATCTTATTTATGAAAAATTCACAAACAAAACAAATTTATTCTGCAGGGTGGGCAAAAAATCCGTAAAAACTTTTAAAATTCATAAAACCCAAAAAAATAACCAAAATAAAAAACGATATGCTGGTTTAGCATTGATAGGTCACTGGATTTTTTTAATAAGAAAAAAATAAAAAGAACAGCTGACAGATGGCGCTGGTACGAACGATTTGGTTCGATGTATGCAAATGAGATAGGCGATTATAAATGCTCACGCTCTTGGTACAGAACGAGTTCGCCTTTGCATACCATCATGTATGTGAATAAGGATGCTGAGTCGAAAAGATAAAAGCTTTGTTGGTGAAGCTTTGAACCAGGAATGACACTGCACTGAATAAATTCAGACTTCAGAAAAATGAGAAGACTGGGAAAGGGCTTTTAACAGTGGCAAGCCTCATAAAACTTATTCAGCGATTTGAGGAAACTGGATCGCATAAGGTTCGGACAACCAGATCTAAGGCGTTCAGCGCGCGTGTAGCCGAAATGGGAACATTAGCGTCAGAATCTAAATATGGAACATACATTGCTATAATAAATACACTCATGTCCAAAATTAAGGTCACAAACATAAAACTGCGAAAAATGAAAAACTATTCACTGTGTTGCCAAGAAATTTGGCGCAAAGGTACATTACAATAGAAGAAAGAACATAGATACATAACAACATGGAAAAGATTTTAATTGGGAATTAAAAAACAGGGATATATCAAAAAGTGTTACATTATGAATCAGAGATAAAGCATTTATCTCGGGAAAATCCTGTCTAATATGGAATGTGATCACCGTGCACTGCTATACAGGCTTCACAACGAGCTTTCATACTTTTATGAGGGTGTCAATACATGCTCGGGTCAATAAAGCCCAATCTTCCAAAAGAGCGGTTTTTAACTCTTGGTGGGTATTAGGAAGAAGGTTACGCTGTGCAATGGCTCTTCCGAGACCATCCCAAACCTGTTCAATAGGATTGTGATTTGGAGTCCTCGAGGGCCAGTCCATACGTCGAATATCCTCCTCCTCAAGAAAATCATCAGCGATCTGGGCTCTGTGTGGAAGCGCGTTTTCATCCATAAACATGAAGTCTGGGCGAAAAGCACTCCGGAACAACCTCACAGAGGCTTCAAGGATCTCATCCCTATAGCAATGTGCATTATGCCACCCCAGATAAGGATTCCTCTGCCACCAAATCTGTCGATTTCTTTTACGTAGGAGGGATGATAGCGAGCTCCTCGCTCTCTCCAGATGACGATTAGACGAGTGTCACTCTGTGTGGTAAATCTCGACTCATCACTGAAAAGAACACGCCCCCATTCTTGCTGTGCCCAAGACTGATATGTTAGGCACCACAACAGGCGGGCTTTTCTGTTGGATGCAGTCAAAGGGGCGCACTCAACTGGTCGCTGGGCATAAAGAGCCCTCTCTGCTAGACGTCTCTATACTTTTTGTCTAGAAATTCTTATTCCAGACACAGCAGCAAGGTCACGAGCAAGTTGAGGAACCATTGTCAGCCTATGCCGTCGTGCGCTTAATGCTAAATAGCGATCCTGTGCAGGCGTCGTTGCTCTGTGACGGCCTTGGCCGGCTTTCCTGGTTACAGTACCACTTGTTTGGAACTGATTCCACAACCTGGATACCACTTTCGGGGCCACTTGTAACCATCGAGCCACCTCCGCTTGAGAATGCCCAGCTTCAAGCCTGACAACGGTTCTCCATCTCAAGGCATCGTCTAAACGATTATGAGAACTTATTCTCATTCTCATTGGAAACAGGTTAAATTTTTCTTTTAATGCAATATTCACAAAATTGCAACTAAATATCCCAGATGCCTAAACCGGTCTAATTTCAGTAGTTCTCCAAAAACTAATGCTAAACAACATTCTTCGTACAACAAAGGTTAATATCGTGTTAACGGTCCTTCACAATATATAAAATATAATTTGTTTAAATTTTACTGGCAGCCATTTAGAATTACTTTGAAAAACATTTTTGTGACCTTAATTTTGGACACGAGTGTAATTTGTAACATTATTTTCGTTATTTGCCTGTCTTTTCTTTCACTTATGTACAAAACGCCACCTATCGACTGTTTTTTGAATTATTATTATTATTATTTACTTTTAAAAAAATCCTGTGACTTATCACTGTTAAACCTGCAAGCTGTTTTATAATCTGCTTAATTTTTAGAGTTTGTACAGATTTTTTGCCCACCCTGTATATAAATATTTAAATTGGTTTATTAATATTCATGATTTATCTATATTCATTTATTTTATCGTGATAATTCAGCTAATATTGCTTGCATGATCTTCAGAAAATTCTACGGTTCATCTATCATGGCATACATTTGACAGAATTAAGTTCAGCGTATATAAACGAGGAGAACTCGATAAAATATTATATTTAGTTTTACAAATTCTACTTTTCCTCAAATGCATTTCGGCTCAGAGATTCTATCATCAACTAGAGAAAAGGAATCGCTATCTTTAATCATTACGATCCTTCAGAATTTCAAGTGAATGAACGCTTTCATTTAAAGTTTAGCGTTCTTCAGATAAGAATCGTTCCTTCTCATTTAACCTTAGGAGGAGGAGGAACCACTGTTTCCCATTAAAAGGTACAGAAGCAACCGTGTTATTAATTACGCTTCGGCATTCGGGACAAGGTTTGCTGAAGGGGAAAGAGGAATCCATTAGATACAAGAGAATGCCGGTAATATTCGAGAAATTTATGGCCGACACATGTTTGCCGTAATGTTAGGGACAATGGAATCACGATTTCACAATCCGAATGCGTGTCTTCAATATTAGAATATCATTCTCGCCTGAACGCATTGAAACACAGATTATTGTTAATTCTTTCTTAATTTGATGAGCTTTTATCTCTGTACGATACATTTCATCTGAATAATACTACATCATCATTCAATTAAAATGTTTTGATAATATGTTTCGCAAGCTTTTGGTGGATTGTTATGAGTGAGGATAGAACCTGGGACCTTGTGGTTCGCAATCCAGCAACATGACCAGGATGCAAAAACATATGCTCATGTAGCGTAGTTGTTAACTTGCTTATGCTATTTTCTTATGCTATTCACCACAGACTCTCCCTCCAGTGAGTCGGAGGCGAGACGAACGATATGACTTGTGTGGTGATGTATTTTAGCTGTTGTCTAATGGGCCTGTACCCAGTTGAGTAGCGCCAAGCGTTATGGCGAGCGTGTGTGGATGAGCAGTTGCTGATGCTGCGTCAAGTGAATCTGACGACTTTGGTTGCGGGTAGATGGCGCCACAACAGCTGTACGAAGGTTGAAAGTTCATCGTCCAAGGTCACCAATTTAGCAGTTAAGATGTAAACGTTAAGTAACAGTGTCATTATCTATAATTCAAACATCTAAAATTGTTTTGAACAATAACTTTGCCAACTTCTATTCCACTTCAGTTTTATTTTGTTCAATGAACACATTCCGAAATTTATCAACACAGTGTTTTTTATGTTATTATTTTCACATAGGCCATTGATGAATTTATTGTAACAGATCTGAAGCTAGAAACAAAACCCATTTGTCGATTTCCATGTGGTAGCTTGTTGCATTATTTTATCTTCGCCTTTACTCAATGGTACATAAACATATATATACCAAACATAATATTTTCGTGCTTTAGGAAGTTTAAAATATGGATTCAATGGCATGTAAAAAAATTATGGAACGGCTGTAAGATTCCTATAGTAGACTTCTATTTGGGAAAATAAAAAATAAGGTCATTGTCACAAGAAATATATGGGAAGCCATGACGACCAATAAAAATTACGTTTAGTTCAGTTACTTTCACATCCTGTTTTAAAGCAACACAAGAGCTATTTTGGGACAGGCCGAGTAATTTTGAACCATGGTCAGACGACCAGGACGACATCTGAGCTGGGACCTCTCTACAAACCTCCACACCACATTAGAGGGAGAACGACTTGCCCCGACTGATTTGACGTGCACCAGACACGCTTACACGATGGTTCTCCGGTGGAATCGGGTCTCGAACCTGAAACCTTCCAGTTCTGAAGCCGAGATCTTCCAATCAGGCCACCAAGACCTAAATAAGAAAAAAAAATTTGGTTTTTCATTTATAACTGAACACCAACAAATTATTGTCTTATTTTATTAGCTCGAAATATTTATTGCTTTATAAAATGAGTTTATTAGAATAAGTATTAAACTTGCTGAATATAATTTATAACAATTTTTTCCCGCACATGCGAGCACGATATTATTTAACAAAAATTACTGTTGTTCCGAAGTTTCGCCACTAGAGGACACACCTATAATATGTTTATTAATAGAACGATGTAAGTTGGTCTTGCATCAATCTGTCTTGTGATGTCCTATGGTGTGCGTTCAGAACCATTATCAAACAAAGCAAATACAAAGTCCGAAGATTTAGAACCAATAATTTCTACTTTTACACATTGCAACAAAATTCCTCTTTTATTATTCGCCATGTGATTCGATGAAGTAGATACAACTTCATTCAATTTTTTCTCTTTATTTTTTTTTTTCTTTTTTCTTTGACTCGCCCTCGCTCTTTTGCCTCTTAGAGTTTTCTAATTTATAACATATTGCGCGGACATGTTTACCATTACAAAAAGAACAGACGGCGCCATTGCAGTTTTTAACAAAACAATTTTCATTGCATCATAACAGGCATCTTTTTTCGCGTAGCAATTTTTCTCTCTTATTTTGGGCTTTCAAGTTCACACATAAATGACTCAAATGATTTTGGTGGCAAAATATACAGCCGCTTGAAGCAGCATTAGTCATCAATTCATTCGCGGAGGAAATAAAATTATTCCGATTCGAAGTGCCTCCGTAATGTTTACGGAAAAATTGTTTGGACTGGGAATCTAACACCTGACGATGCGACGGGAGGTAAACAGTGGATTATTGCATACTAGCCGCCTTTGGCGACCAGCCGGTTCGCCAATCTTAATGTTCGTTTAAATTTTAATAATTAAATAGGTTGAACCGGAGTTTAAGCCCCTTCTTCGCCAAGTTGCGATAACGCACCAAAGCTGGCAATCTTTATTATGCACTATAATTGAACATCTGCTCCTTTGCTTTTGAACATTTCGCAAGGCCGTTGTTGGCGATTTTTAAAAATTGCGCAAAGCAGGGGCTTAAACTCCTGTCGTACCATTAAATATTTTATGCAAATCCAACTTTAATAGATTCTTCAGCAAAATATTTTAAAACTTCAAATTTTGATAGTCATATAATTCACTCATAATATTATAAAGGCCTTCAGTTATAGCGTGATATGTATCTCTCTCATTTTCTGTTACCCCTCGTAGAATTTATGGTTTAAATTAAAGTGTAAATGATTAATCTGCAATTAATATAATAATATTTTTTACTGAAACAAAGCATTTTTTTTAATAATATGATTACCGATAATAGAGTCACTGAGCGTTTAAACTTTATGGGCACTAAAGAATATCTTTCTTAATTTATGTAATATCTCAAGAATTTGTCAACAAAATTTTCTCAGATTCTTCATGAACAGATCGATTTATTAACAATGTTTCATTTTAAATGCATCAAACACTAAGAAAATAAAATGAATCGTTTAAAATAATCGGTCGAAAACAGGTTTAAAAAACTACTTAAAAAACGATGTACTTAAAACTATAATCATATACAAAAAAATATATAACTAACATAAATACAATTTAATTACAAAAGCATGCAAATAACCTAAAAATAATTTAAATCATTGAAAACAGGTTAAAAAAAACTACTTAAAAAACGATGTGCTTAAAACTATAAGCATATACAAAAAAATATATAACTAACATAAATACAATTTACTTACAAAAGCATGCAACTAACCTAAAAATAATTTAAAACATCCGTTGATAATAGTTGTCATGGCAACGCAATGCGCATGCGTGAATTTTCTTCGCCAGTTACGCTAACGCAAATGCGTGAATTTTTCTACGCCAGTTCCGTAACGCTATGCAGATTATACATTTTTAATTTCCTTTATTCTGTGTTATTTTAATTCAAAAGTACTTTCGAATGAATCTGAAACATGGATTAATTAACAATGTTTCATTTTAAATGCATCAAACATTAAGAAAATAAACAGAATCGCTTGAAATAATCCGCCGAAAAATGTTAACCCTAGCCTCTTTACTGTTGGGAGAAAAAAAAATAAAGCTGTACTCATTTGGCGGTGGGGAAAATAGAAGATTTTTTTGGCGAAAAAGTTAGTTTTTAATTAATAATTAAAATTCTAATTAAAATTTCACAAAACGGGACCCCAGGTGCACATTCCCGACCTCTAAGGTATGCATGTACCAAATTTGGTAGCTGTATGTCAAATGACCTGGCCTGTAGAGCGCCAACACACACACACACACACACACACATTGAGCTTTATTATAAGTATAGATGAATGGCTCTCTCTCTAGCGATGATAGCGTTATGCAAAAAACTCATTAATTCGTCTAGATCATGATTAGTAGTAGAAATTTGCTGTTTACTAAATTCTAAAATAAGACCACTAAGAAAGAGTTTCAAAATAATTGCGCAAAGCATTACGCTATATCTTTCCGGTTTGGTTTGTTGTATTTTATTGGCGCAAGAGCCGTGTTTTGACTAAACTGTGCCAGTCAAATGGTTAAAATTATTTCAATACCAATTTAAAAGCGAGAAAAAAATGATTTTTTCGAAACGTTTTTAAATTCAACTTGTAAAATTGATGAATAAAACAAGAAATTGGATCAGAGACGATTTAAAAAGGCAATAAAATCTAAATAGAGTGATAAAATCCAATGATTTTTAAGAAGTGAAAAATATTTTTGTGGGGATATTCACCCATTAAATCTAGAAGAGTTAACGGTGTCGTCGAAGGAAACAAATGATTACGATGATGATTAAAAGAGGGACATTGTATTAAAATGTGTAAAACGATAAAATCTACACGGCATGTCGGGCACATTGGTGCTTCATCCCCAAACAACAAATGTTTATGAGTAAAACGGGTGTGCCCTATGCGAAGACGAGTCAGTTTTACATCAATCTCTCGCATAGGTATAGCAGGCCATAAATCGACAGAAGTTTTAATTGAATGAAGTTTATTATGGACCTGTGTATTCCAGTCGTTCTGCCATAACTGGTTAATAAAATCAGAGAATGTTCTTTTCACGTCTGCATATACAAGAGGATGCTGCAGAAACGAAGAAGCTTCTTTTGCAGCTTTATCCGCCAACTCATTTCCAAAAATACCGACATGGCTTGGAACCCAAGAGAAAATTATATTAAAACCCTTATTGCGAAGGGTACGTAAAGAGGATAAAATATCAACAGCAACCGCTATATCTTTCCGATTGCACACCTAAGCTTTCAAGACAACGCATTTAAGTTTGACATTTAAAATAGATTCCTTAATTCCTGTAAATTAGAAGAAATTTTTAAAGGTGTCATATTTAATAGTTTAGACATATGGACATTAATTAACACATCTCTCTGGCGAAATGTATCTTGAATTAACTTAAGTGCTGACTTATAGTTATTTCCTGTTATCGCAAAACCTTTAATGCAAGAAAATGCATCACCTCGAAGACAACTAAATAAATAAGAAAGTTTTTCAACCTCTGAGAGAGAGGAATTTTCGTCAATTGAATTTTCGAATTGGTTCCAAAAATTTAAATACTCTGATGGATCGCCATAATAGGTTTAAATTTTCAATTTAGGTAATTTTGCATTTATATTTGATCCGCTTCGATTTACTGGGCTTTCATGCAAATTACTAGTTTCATGTTCATTTACACAGTGCGAATGCAAAGATTTTATTTTATTCTTTAATTTTACAGAAGTAAAAACTATTTCTTCATTATATTCATCATTTTTTTGAATTTCCGACTCAATATCATCAATATCTAAAAGATTTTCTATTTTACTATCTATAGATTTCATTTGTTCGTTTTTGGTTTGTAGATGCACCAAAAGACCTTCGAGCTCATCCATTTCAACTACCGGTTCGTCTAAACGAGTTTTTATTTTTGAAATTAATTTTGTAACTTGTCCTCTGTGTGTGGAACGTTGTTTTTTCAACTTATCTAACCTATATTTTGCGTTCTTTTCAGCCATAACTAATTCTTTTTCTTTTACAGACATTAACTAATACAATCAGATGACTTCCTTTCTAAACTCAAACAATTTTAAAACATATGTAGATCAGAAATGCTAACACAACACAACTAATAACAAGTTTCAACTACATACCCCACCAGCTGACATCTATTGCTCCACAAACGAAGTTACTTCAAAATAATCAGGATATCCAATAAATTTCTTGAGTCATATTCCAAATGAAATGCTCGGATAAAACACTTCAATTATATTCTGGAGCATCAAAACACAATTTACCATGAAGCGGCAAAACGAATGTACTTTCGTTTCGAGTCAGTCCAAACATATTTTACTTAACCAAATGAATCCACATTCCCGGCCGATGCACCATTTTGTTCCTACGAATGCTCATGTTTCGAATACGAGAGGTTCGAATAATAGACGATACGAATTTTACACATTCACATTCATATATTTTTCACGCACATCACAAGACAGATTCACAGAACACCAACTTACGTCGTTCTTCTAATAAACATATTATAGGTGTGCCCTCTAGTGGCGAAAATTGGGAACAACAGTAATAGAGATTATGCTCTATATAAAACGAACTTTAAAAAAATAAAACAAAGGAGCCAATATTTCATTATCTTTACTGATTCATTTTATTATATGCTTGCATAAGAAAGGAAAGGGCAAAAGTATCTTATAAAAACTGTAGTGATCGTAGCGCCATCTTTTATTCATGTCATTCTAAAGCGCTACCTATCTACTTTCCCTAATACAATCTATGTTAATACTTCGCCCGGGGAATCCCAGTTCTACGTATACGTGCGCTAAGCAGTGATGTTCCGATAGTTCTTAGTGAAATAAAGAGTTTATTTTTCTAATAGAGATTAAATGCTTTATACAACCCTCTACATGAACATCACCACAAAACCTTTAGGGAAACATTCATAGAAGAATACAGTTCATATATTCTTGAGAAATACAGTTTATAAAAATATTTCAAAATCAAAAATGTAAAAATGAAAAAAAGTCAGTTGAGAAGATAAAATGTGACTCCGTCATTCTGCGCATCCTAAGCTGATTTTTGAAAGCATTTATTTTGAAGACTTGATGTTGATGCTCCAAATAATAGTCAAAATTGAAAAAAGCACTCAATACTTTATAAAAAAATATGAGACAGAAATATCAAAAGAATGAAAGTAATTCACTGAATATGCATCAAATTTATTATGAGGTTATTTATTTTTTAAACAGTTATTCCTTTAGAACAGAGGTTCCCAAACTTTTTTTTTCTTGTAGACCACTTTCAAAGTTTTACTATTTTCGGTAGACCCCCTGCTGCTACATTTCTACTGTATTCCCAAAACTCCTAAAAAATATCACCCTAAATTGGGGGTGTTAAGAAGAAAAAAAAGTAGCACATTTTCTTGTGTCCTATTTATTAAAATAATACTTGTGGTTATACAAAATTATAAACATTTCTTATTACAAACACTTACAACTTGTGAACCCCTGTTTTCTTTTCATGTCTACGTGGACCCCCGTGTGGTCTCCTATGGACCCCTGGAGGTCCACCTGGACCACTTTGGGAACCTATGCTTTAGAATGAGAAAAGAGTATGAAAAAGTAAAACCACATTTTACATGTTCTAATGTTATGCAATGGCTGTAAAAAACATTCCGGTTTTCTTTTAAGTCTCAGCATATTTTTTTTTCTACTAAACATTAAAAAGATTAAAAGAGAAATAGGTATTAATAAAAAAAACATGGGATAATTCAAAATTTCCAATATTTATTTCCTGGTTTAAGCTCTTAAAAAGAACATTTTAACAATGAAATTTATAGATAATAACTGAAAATATTGTTAGATGCATGTATTTCTAGGGGAAATGCAGTAAGAAGCGTTTTTCAGTTGGGATGAATTAAAAACTCTTTTATAAACCCTATATGAAAGAAGAATAGTTGAAGTGTTAGATTTGAAGAAGTGTTAGAGTTGGGCAGACAGTAAAGTCAGTAGAACAAGAAATCTTGAATTCTATCCATATAAATGGTATCATTAAATAAATGTTAAAAAATGGCATGTATTTTTATATCTACAGTTTTTGTTTATGTTATTTTAAATTTTATGGTGTGTTATATTGTGTCATTATTATTTTATTTATAATATATTTACGGTTAATAAATATTTGAGTTATATTTTTTGTTAACTTAAATATTTTAAAAATAGTTTTTAAAAAATAAGTTTTTTGATATTCTTCATAATTAGTATGAAAGTGATTGAATGAATTCAGCTATTAGTTTACAAAATAAATAAGGCTTTATTTATTCTTTACCATAAGATTTAATCGTGGATATGAAAATACTTATAGAATACGATTATAAAACTTATTTGTTGAAAAAAAATAAATGTTTATCCAATTTTCTTGAATAAGTCAAATCGATTATATGAATTCAGATAAAATTTGATTTAAATTATTATTATTATATTCCTATCAATTATATATATATTCCAACCAAATTATATTCCTATCGATTAATTCCAACCAAATTATATTCCTGTCAATTAATTCCAACCAAATTATATTCCTATCGATTAATTCCAACCAAATTATATTCCTGTCAATTAATTCCAACCAAATTATTTTCCTATCGATTAATTCCAACCAAATTATATTCCTGTCAATATTTTTATAAATTTCAATTAAAATTTGGAAAAATTAGATAGTAAAAAAATATTTGAATTGTTATATTAAGCAAGAAAACAAATTTTATATGGCAGCGATAAATTAATTTACAACTTTTTTTTTATTTAAATTTTTTTTTTTTTTTGTAATTATCTGAAATGACAAAATTTTCAACTATACAACGCCTTTGTAATTCAATTAAACCTTATTAGTTTATCCTGAATTACTTAAAATAAATATAGAATACATCACTCCAACTTTTTGTTGAATTATATAGCTAAATTATAACAATAAATTTATTGGAAATGTTCCAAATATAAAATTTTCAGATCAAAATTTTCGTCCCCAATACCAATACGTGCCGTGTGATACTTTGTGGTGCACGGGGGATTTATAAATGTTCAATAAAAGAAAAGAAAAAGAAATACCAATACGTTTATTTTAATTACTAGAAAAATGTATTTAATTTTATTTTTCTAGATTTTTCGAAACATTTAACTTTCACCGCTTGTATTATTTTCGCAAAATACTTTTGAAAAGAAAAATTTTAATATCGTACCAAATTTTAATCCTTTCAAAGCTATATATGGGAAAAACATTTGCTAACATTTTTGTGCCCAAAGCAGAAACTATCGCAATATTAACATTAAAATGTTCTCTCGGAGCTGGCCTTCCAACGTTGAATTAGTTAGTCTCAGAAAAACATTTTCTTCAGTGTGAAAAAATAATTACTTGGAACCGAAAAGCTAACGTCAAAAAAGAAGGGAAAACACTAAGGTTAAACAAACAAGGTGGTTCTAATAACATTTCTAAATGCATATGCAAATAGCTTCAAGGAAGTATGTAGAACCTATGAAAAAAGAAGTTTTTCTCTGTAATAAAAAAGCTGATAACATATTTTTTCTTTTAGCATTACTAAAACCTGATGATTAATCAAAACATTTTTTTCTGCATTTTTTATGGGGAAATATGGGAAAGAGCGGAACTAGCGTAAATGTTTCTCGACTGAAAGTCTTTCTTTTGTATTTCAATTCTTGAGATCGAAAATAGTGTGTTTTTATAGTTGATTTGAAAGCTTTTGGGAACTACTTCTATCAGGTATATGCAGATTATCCTATAATAGTTCACATCGAAAATCTTAACGGTTTTCTTAAGATGATTTGATTTGAATTGAGGTATGATTAGCTTTCATTTTTAAAATCATTTTACATAAAACCGGAACCAACTTACACAAGATCGGGAGAAAAAAATGAAGACAATATTTCTGGTTACTCCGCTCATTGAATACTATGCTCGTGAATGCTTTCTTTGTGAAGGCTAAATGCACTTAATTGTAATAATAATAAAAATTTCATTAATGGAGCTGGATGATATCGGCCAATTTAGATATATCCAATTTGATAAAAAAAAATTATTGTACATAACTATGAATGTGTGCCTTCATGTACGAATTCTGTAATTCAAGTGTAGCTATCAAGTGTACATGAAAATTGACAAACAATCTTTACATAGCATGTAAATCTGCATTATATTTTACACACGCGCTTGATTTCTTACAGAATGATTGCAAAATATAGTAATACCACATTTACGAAAAAAATTAAGCAAAAAAATATATTTAAAACATTACCAAAACTCAAGGAGCTTAAGGTCATCTACTAATTGGTATTATTAATAAGACACTTCCTTAGATTTTGAAAAAATATAAAAATGATCTTTCTGCAATAATATTTACAGAAGTTATCACAGGAAAACATCAACCGTTTGCTCATTTTCAACAATTATAATTGAGATCTAAATTTTGATTTAATTTGATTGGAAAAACGGCGTTCAAAATACACTTTCGATTTTCTGGTACTTTTCTAATAACCGCTTCTCAGCGATGCTTTAATAAATTATTTTGTAACAGTTATTCTCGGACACAGTTAATAATATGCACGTTCATTTATTAGAGAGTATGCGAGAAAGTTTCCGGAAGACTATTTCCACTGGTTATTGCTAAAAGCGAAATGCAGCATTATTTCTACACAGCTGATTTTCTATGTTCAAAAGCTAACTTAAATCAGTAACAGTGAGTATGGAACACGAATAATTTAATATGAACACCTAAATAGTTATTCTGATGGTTGGTTGATGATTTTTTGGCGCAAGAGCTATATTTAGCTATGCTGCACCAAGTAAATGGTTGAACCAAAGAGCAAACTATAAAATAATGTAAAAGACAGTTTCAACATTAATAATAAATGTGAAATATGTACAACAGGGGTGTTTGTGGGACCCCAAAAAATCCCCGGAAACTTTTACGGACTTACTACCGACATTTTGGAGTTTCGAGAAGGGGGGGGGGGAGAAATGAAAAATTACGATTATGAAGTATTGAATGACCTAATTATAAAAGTTCAATGAATTACTTTTTTTGCAAAATTAAGACCTTTGAACCCAGGTCACGTGATCGCACATCTGGTCGAACGAAGTCTCTCCCTTTTTTTTTTCTGCCGCGCCTACTTGCCGAAAAGAATCCAGAAGAGAATGTCCGAGAACAGGGGGAATGAGTCATAACTCGTAATAAGGAAAGAACAAAAAAGAAGTTTTTTCCCCCTTTTCACGCATTATCACTGCCTTTGGAGAAAGAAAGGAAAAGTTTTCACCACACACACTGACCTTGCGTTTTCTGCTTTCAAAGCAAACAAAATTACCCAGGTCAAAATAAATAATTCATTATTATTCCTACTTCCTTTTGAACGACGATCCCCGGAATTTCCGGGTATCGAAGTTCAAAATCCCCGGAATTCCGGGGTTTCCCCGGAGCACAAACACCCCTGGTACAATGTTAAATATATATTTAAGCGAAACACTGATGTGGGAAAAATGAAACAATGAATTCAAGTAAAAGGTCAAAAAAGGAAGTTAAAAAGTGCTATATACGAATGAAAACCACTGCTTTTTAAAATTTTAAAAATATTTCGGTGGTATTTCTCACCCACATGGTCATCCAAAGTTAATGGCGATGACTTTAAAAAGTATGAACGAGAGGAATTGAAAGATGGATATTCGATTAAAATGTGATTTATGGTAAAATCCACATGACATGAAGGGCACTTTGGGGCCGACTCGCCAAAAATGAGGTGTTTATGCGTGTAGCGAGTATGCCCTATACGGAGGAGAGTCAATTTGACATCAACCTCACGAATAGGGTGATTAGACCACAGTCTAACAGTTGGTTTAACAGAATGAAGTTTATTTTGGATCTGCAGATCCCATGTGATTTGTCAATTAAAATAGGTGTGTTTATTGATGGCCTTCCTAACAACACTGCATGGAATCCCTTGATTCAAGAGCGACATTGCAGATTTTGCAGCAGAATCCGCCAGTTCATTGCCATAAATGCCTACATGACTCGGGACCCAACAAAAATGGATTTGAAAATATTCATTTTGCAAAGTGTGCAAAGTGCTTATTCTGATGTGCTGTACTGATCACCTTATACCCCACATGGGAATTCACATAATTTCTGTTATTGGATTATATTAAAAATTTGGCTTGTTAGAAGAAACCGAAAAATCTAATTTGGCCAAAAGTGCTGTAACCAGAAAAATGTTGACACACAAAAAAAAAAAAAAAAAAAACTCTCAGCCATGTACATGACAAATTTTCAAGATGGCTGCTAGTTGGTTGATCAGTTTTTTTAGACACAAACGCCAGATCTGGGCATGCTGTGCCAATCAAATGCCAAAAAAAGAATTTCAATGATATTAAAAGTTTCTTTATATTAGGTAAAATTCCAATAGCAAGCAGATGCATAAAACTGGATAGTAAAAACTTTCAAGAAAAAAATTAAAGTACAATAATTACTGGCAATTGAAATGAAAAAAAAAAAACTAAATAAAATACAACAAACCAATTGTCTGTAAAAATTTTAAAATATTAGGGAGAGGTTTGTCACCCATAGTTCACGCATAACTATAGAAAATGAGTTACAAAACCGTAAGCGATTATTATTAATGAATGGCATGAAGTGCATATTGGACACTTCACCAAATAAAAGGTGTTTGTGGCTGAAGCGAGTATGACCAATAGGGAGTCGAGTTAAATTAACATTGAGGTCACGCGCTGGGATGGTAGGCCATAAGTGAATCATTCAATATGGCTGCTCTTTTGCATTAGATTGAAAGTTTTTTTTTTTTCAAAAACATTGCCAACTAACTTCCTTTTCCTTATTGCTTCAAAAAAAAAAAAAAAATGTTTAGATATAATATAACAAAAAGCTTCTTTCAATTTAAAAGTTCCAAATTGATTTAAATTTGCACTGAATAATATCAAGGTTTATTATTATAATTTTTTAATTTTTTTAAAATCTCATAATTAATTTATTATAATCTTTTATTATAAATAAGACAATTAATCTTAAAAATTTTGTGTTTTGTTTATCTAATTTTTTCCTATGATTTTGAGACACCAATTAGTTTCAACCATTAATAAGTAAGCAATATTAGATATACGTACTTTGAAATTATCCTGATTTTGATACGGTATTATATATACCGGGTGCGGCATAAATTCGTGCAAACTTCAAAAAATCATAATAAAAAATGTAATGCTCGAAAAAAAATTGCGGTTTGCGGGAATAGGTTCAGAGAGGCTTTGGATTTTGTTATTTCCATTAAAAAATGTATTTAAAAACTGATCGATAGATGGCGCTCACACGTCATACCGAGAATGCTTATGCAAATCAGTATAGCTATAAAACACAAGGTTGGAAATGGATCTGTCATTCGATGCCAGTAGCATGCTATCGCTACGAGATCGAGCATTAGTGGTTAAACTGTTCTATAAAAACGATGAATCTACCACTAAAGCATTTTTACAGTTACGGACGGTGAAAGGAATTAAGGCGAAGAAAAAAACCAATTTCATTGAATGGGATATTGAATTTAGTTCACCGTTTTGAGGAAACGGGAAGATTAGAGGATCGTCCACGAAGTGGCAGACTATCCGTCAGCGCTGGCCGCGTCCCTGTTGTCCAAAGGGTCATGAGAAATGTAGCAGCCGAGACTTCAACGGGAAGTTCCAGTGCACGTGAAGCAGTAAAATAACAGAAATTCCGGAAAGGTCTATCTGATGCATTCTGCACGAAATCCTGAAACTGCATCCGTACAAGAAAGAGGCATTACACCAGTTGTTGCCAGCAGATTGCGAGAAAAGACAAACCTTTGCAACATGGGAGCTCGAACAAATGGAAACTGACCCACAATGGTTACTGAACATCGTGTGGACAGATGAAGCCCACTTTTTATTGCATGGTGACGTCAATACACAAAACAATCGAAACTGGACAGCATCAATCCCTCGTGCGTACACGACCAAACCACTACATTCTCCACATGTGACTGTTTGGCGGGTTTCACTGCGTCGTTCATTCTAGGCCCTTTCTTTTTTTGAAGAGCGTTGTCCTGTATCCGGTTGGAAAACCTGTTCCGTCACTACAAAACGCTATCTTAGGCTTTTGCGAGACCACGTTATGCCTGCTTTGCTGCAAAGACGTGCTGCGTTATCTTCCATCACTTTCATGCGGGATGGTGCCCCGCCCCACGTTGCTAGTTCCGTTAAGACGTTCCTCCTAGACACATTCACTGAGGCAGCAGAGGATGAAAGAATGAGTGGCCCTCATGATAGCCAGATCTTTCTTCAGTGGACTTTTGGTTGTGGGGATACCTGAGGTTTCGAGCCTACCGCGGCTCTCCTGCCACTTTGATGGAACTGAAAGGTGCCATTCAATTGGTCGTTAGTGGCATCGATGCCGACATGTTAGATGCAGCTGTAATAGGCGTAGTGACGCGCCTCACTTGCTTAATACCTTGTGGTGGCGGTCATGTTGAGCATCTTTTGCTTTAAAATAAAATGTACTATAATTTTACTGTGCTCTGTTTTCCTGATTTGCATAACCCGTTTCGGTATGACCACGTGAGCGCCATCTATCGGTCATTTTTAAATGCATTTTTTAATGGAAATAACGAAATCCAAAGGCTCTCTGAATACATTCCCGCAAACCGCAATTTTTTTCGAGCATTACTTTTTTTATTATGATTTTTTGAAGTTTGCACGAATTTATGCCGCACCCGGTATATATATATATATATATATATATATATATATATATATATATATATATATATATGAAACATTATAATATTTGATGTTTTGTTGGTACCTTACATTTTTTTTTTTGTATTTACTACTTTTATACGCATTACAAGAAAGGATATATATTAGAAATAAATTCAATGATAATATTATAAAAGCGGGATTAGAAGATATAATAAGAGAAAGCCTAATAACTGCAACTAAAATATTAATGACTCTTCTTCCGACACAAAAATATAATTCAAAAAACGTGTTGGCATGTAGCTAAGTTCATTTTATGCAAGTCTTAAAATTCTGGAACATTAACTCAGGTTATGTTTAGACTTGTGTTTAGTTGTGGGTTATAGTATAAGACCTATTAGCGATTCTCCATCAAACGTTAACACTTCTTGTTTGGAGCAGATGTTACTGAAGTCGTTATCAGGAATACCACTCGCCGTTGAGAAGTTTCTCTGCGTCTAATAAAACGTTATTTCTGAGTTGCATTCCAACCCTTGCTGCGTTATTGTACTCGTTTTATATGTCTGAGGCGAAATATCCTCGTCATAGCTCTGCTGCTTCATATGTGGAAGCAGGAACAAGAATAATACTCTCTGACATAAAGAGGATATTTGACTATGTTTAACTTTTAAATTTCCTAATAAAAATTTTATGTAAAATCACATGCTCTTTCATATATTCTCGCATATTATTAGAGTAAATTTTTAACATGCAACTCTAAAATTTATGGAAAGAATTTAAAATTACTAAATCCTATTGTTTATAATTGAAATAAAATTATTTACAATGTATATTCTAACTATCAGAAAGCTGAGATTTGGATACTATTGCAACCAAATTTACAAAAGTGATTAATTTATTGTTTGGTTCTAATTTTTTTTTTCAAAAAATATATCTCCAAAATTCTAAATTATAGCTGTTGCATTACTCTATCTTCTCTTTTGGATAATAGATGGCGATGCTTAATTAGATACGCATCCCATAGTACTTTGAGATTGTAATTATAATGAGATGATATTGTTACAAAATTTTTCTACACATACCGTCAATTAATCGTAATAAAGCAGCGCATTTAATCGCTAGTTCAAGAGTTTACTTGCTGTCTAATCCTCTAATTTCTCCTGGTCCTGAGTGCTTGCTTTTTTTATAGTTCCGGGAGGCGGGGCTAGAATCTTCCAGACCAATCAGGGCGTAACTGGGTATATCTCGGTTCTTAGTGGATGGATCGTGAAAGTTCTCAAACTTTCCAGTATTATCCATTTAGTCGCCAAATGGCCACCAAGCTCTGAGGTCATTGACGCGGCACCCGCTCAGCACGCACAGGACAGATCTTACAACGGTTTTTCCCACGACGACAGTATTCGTGACGGGTAGCAAAATTACAGATTTGTAATATATGTTGTTCTGTTAAAGTATGCGCGTGTTAATGACTTGTCTTGTCTTTTCGCATTTTGTGTGAAATATGAAAGAAATGTTCCCGAAAACATGGGTCCTCTTGCTTCCTCTGCACGGTTCATAATGATCTTCATTCCACCATAAAGTACATTTATCCTCCAAATCTGAAATACAATTGGATTGTAACAAATATCTATGAGCTGAGGTCTGCAACTTTTTACTGTGTTGATTCATTATACTCTTCATTTAAGGGACAGTTAGAGATAATTTTAACTTTTTTTCCTTTATCTATTTTTTTCATTAGTATTTGACAATGCATTTTTTTCTGTTAGTAGATAATTATTTGTTTCGATCTGTTTTTAATTATTAGTTTTGATTTCAGTGTTCATAAAGAGTTTAGGAGGTTTTTTTACTATAAATTTATATGTATACTTTACTACGTGTAATATTATATATATTATTCTGCCAATATACATGATACTTTCTACTATGTTAGTTAAAC
This sequence comes from Argiope bruennichi, assembly GCF_947563725.1. Lineage (NCBI taxonomy): Eukaryota > Metazoa > Arthropoda > Arachnida > Araneae > Araneidae > Argiope > Argiope bruennichi. The sequence goes on from NC_079156.1 coordinate 117,819,301, forward strand.
TGCGAGAAATCAGACATTATTAAAAGAATAGCAGTCCATCCTGATCGGTAAATATAGTATATAATAATATATATCAATGTTTAATGAAACTTTCTAATGTGGAACAGAGACCAAAAGCATCGTTCAAAAGGTGAATAAATAAAACTCAAAACATCTAAAATCACATTAAAACTCATAAGGAAAGTTTTGAATAATTTGGCGATTTCCTAGCGGAAAAAAGATACCTTCTCTAATGCATTCTAACTCTCATAGCAACGCCAAAGATGTAGTCAATTATCTAAACATTCTTTTCGCTCCTCCGAAGTGAAGATAGAATTTTACTTCCGAATACTTTCAACATTCCTTCGTAAGATGTGAATTCTAACATTAATTTCGTCCAGAATTTTTTAATTCAGATTTTTTAAAACATTAAGTAAACATTACGAGAATTAAAATTAAAAATAGTTAAAAATGAATAAAAATGATTTCATAACTAAGAATAACAAGTATTCATTTTGCTTGTATATCTAACTGGCATTTACCTTCAATTCATATCAAAAGCCAAATTATAAGCTACAACTTTTTTTATATATAACTATTCTATATGATTTTTTAATAAATATTTCATTTATATCGGAATAAATCTTTACTTAAAATATCTAAAAATGCTGTTCAAATTTTGCATACTAAAAGAATTATACAATAAATCACATTTTATATATATTTTTCAAGGGACTAACGTAAAATGACGTAAAAGATATATCGAAACTTTAGTTAATTCTTTTAATACAAATTCATTTAAAAATAATAATATTAAAATTTCTATAATATTTTGCTAGTATATAACTGTTAATTAAACAGAAACAAGCATTATGTTCTTACGAATTGTTTAATCAAGCAATTTCAGAACAAACCTATCTTATAACAAATCTTTATTGTAATAATTTAGTTCTTTATTTTGTCTTTTTATTGCATGATTTATGCATTACAGAATTTACAGATGGTGTGCCAATCATTAGACACCATTATGGTAAAGTTTTAAATATTTTTTTCTGTTCTACAAATATAGCAATATAGTTCTACAAAATGCAATCAAAATAAATTCATAACCAATTTTAAAAGATTATTTAGACTATAATATTCTTGTATGAAAACATAATCAGGATGCATTTTAGATTATATTTGAGCCAATTTTTGTTTATCATGTGATTTTTAGGCATGAACCCTTTTAGGCATTTTGTTTCATACTCAGTAAATAAAAATAAAAATAAAATGGAATAAATAAGAGAATTTATTTTTGATACATATTCGCATACAAAAAGAAAAATCACATGAATGTTTCTAGAGATTCAGAAACTTTTCTTTCAATTAATTCATTAACTAGTTCCTTATTCCGAAATACGTTTCACAAATGAATGAAAACTTAATAACTCTCCCACATATTTCGTATTTTATTGGAAATATTGTTTTTAAGTGTGAATCCAGATATTTTATCTAATTATCAAATTTTCAATGGAAAAGCTAAATAAAAGAAAAAATTTTGTACACCTTTTATACAAATTTATATATATATATATATTTTTTTTCTTCTCGTGGTTTTACTCAAATTAGCGGAAAATATCCCATCTCATGAATCAGATTGTTCATTTGAATATTTCATTACTAACCAGATATCAGAAAATAGCTTCTCTGATTTCAAAAATAAGCAAAGTAATTAATTAAATGAAACAAATCAGTAAAAAAAATCAGAGCAAAGAAAAATAAAGTTAACAATGTACAAAACATAGCACTAATGATGATTTTCGTGCAATGCATTAATTAGATAATTACAGAGAAATATTGACGATGTTTCCTATTATTAAACTAAGCTGAAGTAGGATTTAATTTGAATAAACTAAATGTAACAAATTATTCTTAACTTTTTTATTGACACATACCAATAAAAATAAATGAAAAACTAATACTTTTTATTCCGTTTCACTTAAAATTTCTAGCTTCATTTTAAAATTTTATCCGAATATAGCAAAAAGGTTATTTCTTAAAAAACATTTCCAGTCGATATGATTCTTAAGCTGGGTACGAATCAATCACCTTGTCATAATCCTCAATAATGTTCCCACCTGTATGGCTAATATTCCCAAATGTCAAGTAATTAACATAATAAGAGTAATAATGAAATATTTATTATAATATAAACTTAATATAATAAGCTTGTATTTGCTATGTATATGTAACATTATTTGTTGTGAAGCATGATTGCAATTTGAAGACAATGAAGAGACATTTTACATTTTTAAATTCTTTTTAATCCATCGGGAAAGCATAATTATTTACAAGCAAAGACGCAGACATTTCGTGTCCGCCACAGCGCGGCCAAAAGCGGAAGTGGGGAAGAAGGACGAAATGAATTATCCCTTGCCTTATATAACCTTGGATTTTGATAGGGAAAATATTTCTTCATAGTGCTAATATATTAATAAGATTCTGATAGGGATTTCTGACGCATGTCAGTCACATGTAAGGGAAACGCAGGGATCTTTTAAGAAAGAATGTGCTTACTGGACATTTTTACCCCTTCACGCCGAGCGTGTGAAAGTATCGGAGTTTAGCTGACTAAGCAATTTTATAAAGCTTCTCTTGAATTAATTAAGTAGAGAAAGTGGAATTGGATCACGAAATAAGAGAATATTTTAGAATGAAGTTACTAGGGGTTAAATTAGGATAAAATCTTGGAAATTAATTAAATTGAAATTAAAAGTTTAAAATATCATTACATAAATATGCACACACAATTAGTAAAAGAATCTAAAATATCTGCACAAAATAATATATCCTTTGAATAACTTTCGTAATAATAATATCCATTTATGCATTTTATAAGCAAATGAAAGACTGTTTTAGCCTGTCATAGTTTTAGATTGGATATGATGATGAGGAAAATAACAAAGCTATTCTTCTGTTTCCAAATTTCAATTTTCACATCTCGGAATTCGGAACCGAATCCCTACCACCAGGTCACTAAGGCTCTAGTTTTACAGTAATATATATATACACACAGCCTATGATACACATTGGTGACCCCGTTTCATTTACCGCTCTTGATGTGTCGATCGGATGTGTACCTCAACCTCGACTCTGCTCGTGCTTCAGTTTCCTTTCCCTCTTTTGGATGCTTCAACGATCTGCCGCTAACGTCGCTACTAGACTCCACAGCAGATGTCGCTACTAATCTCTATTGTGGTGGTTGCTGCACTACTCTGGACTGACGATCCAGTTTTACTACTCAGACTGAACGATATGTAACATTTAGCTTAACCATTTCGAAGCCATAAGCTCAAAAGCTTAATCATTTCTCTCCCTAGGAGGGTGATGTGGCTGCACAATATTCCTACCACTATGCATCAATCTCTTTATAATAATCATGTATGTATGTATGTATGTATGTATGTATGTATCTGAGATGCTGCTTCCCAGCACAGTTGGTTCCATATCAGAAAGACTGTTTTACAGTCATCTGTATTGGAGGGAGTCTGGGTGTCGTGTCGGAGGTCCCAGAGCTTGGCGACGAATTTGGCACCAAAATAGATTATACCCGAAACTTCAAGAATTTTCCCGATCCGTCCATTGGAAACCGAGATACGCCTCGAAAGTTCCTGATTGGTTGAGAGGCTTCCAGCCCCGCCTCCTAAGACCTATAAAAGGAGGCAGTCTGCACCTGCCGTAGTAGTAGTCGGAATCGACGGTAAACAACAGGTCTTCCAGAGATTAGCAGAGAAGCGACGAAGTCAAGCTATTGCTGAACTAAGCTGTGCATTACTGTCTGCAGTAGAGACTTGTTGTGCGCTGCTGTGTGCACGTCTCGGCTGAAGATAATTGTCTTCTCTATGCTGTATAAAGTTGTCGTCTTTGTGCTGTCCTGTGTGTCCTAGTGTCAATAAACGTGTAGTGTCAAAAACTGAAGTCCTAGTGTCAAAAACTGAAAGGACTGATCATCGTGTTGTGTTATCTTCATACCATACACAACCACTAAATACACACAAGTAAACGAACCCGACGGATTGATAGTGATAGAGGGAAATCCATAACAATATATATATATATATATATATATGAGAGAGAGAAAGCGCACACCGTCTTCTTCCAGGCTTATATCCAACCAAGCAGAAGATAGCCTCGAGCTCCGGGACGGTTCAAATACGGGTAAATAAAGTTACTTAGCACAGACCTCGTTATTTATGTAAGCGAAAGGATGAATTAATGTGTTATACCATGTCACAAAATAATAATTCCCATTTCAGATAAAAAGAAAACAAAGACACCAACAATATTCCAGGCTTAAAGCAATTTTTAGCTATGTCTAAATAAAATAACTATCGGGTTCGGAGATGTAGGACCACAAGAGTCTGGGTACTCCATCCAAAGCATTCATCACGCCTTCTATAGTTAGCTCATACTTGATTATCTTGTCTGAATAGTTAACTCCGTCACCTGCAATTACATTTAATCAATCATTGTAATAGTTGAAGGTTATATAACTCCTGAAGAAATCAATATATATATATATATATATATATATATATATATATATATATATATATATATATATATATATATATATATATATATATATATATATATATATATATATATATATATATATATATATATATATATATATATATATATATATATATATATATATATATATATACATATATATACAAAATTATTATAAGGGTAAGAAAATAAATTTAATATTTCAGATATCCTGAATTTAATTTTTCTTGAATAGATCAGATAAATATTACATTCCCAAATATTTCGGGGGGGGGGGGGAAGCGGGGTTTTTTTTTTGCGTACTTCGGCACTGACAAAAAAAAAACTAACTAAAACTCAAATCAATATAGTTATCCACTGAAATATTTCAAGGATATTAAACTTCAAGTGCTTACAAAAACTCACAAAATACTATTTATTATTTTTTTAGAGTATCATCTTACAGCAGTTTCAATGGGAAAATATTTAATTAAATATTTAAATAATTTAATAAAATAACCAAGCTCTAGAAGCGAAAGATCTTCACTGAAGTACTCAAAAAAATAAATTAATATTTGTTATTAATAGCTCTTGAAAAGAAAATTTTGAAAATACTTCCATTTTTAGGCGAGACTTAAAGATAACTAACTCCACAGCATCTTAAAACCGGCGGTTTTCGTCTTCTTTTTTTCGCTTATGAAATTTATTAAAGATTTTTTTTCTTACTTAAACTAAATTATTGCTTCATTAAAAATTCCAAACTCAACCTGAGTGTGATGGATCTTGTTTGTCTTGCAGAAGCTTATTGTTTGGAAAACTTCTTCATTATTACCACATAATGAAAAAATACTGGAATTTTTAATAAGATACTTACTTATTTTATAATTTATTAACCGAAAATGCATATTTATTTTCAGGTATATGAATATCAACCCTACGTAGAGATCAATCGCCAAAATGAAATGCGAGTGCTGACAATAGATTCAGGAAAAATGCAAGATCCATGCCAAAGTTTGGTTTGGTTTGATTATTGGCTCAAGAACCATTTAACTGCGCCAAACATATGGCGATAGTCAATCTTATTTTAAAAATTTGTTTCTAAATTGTGTTATTTTCCAAGACCTATCAACCTGTAAAATAGCTAAAAGTAGTCGCATGGTAAAACAGAATCTTGTGGAAATCGGATCGTTACTGGACTGCTAACCAAAAGGTCCCAGGTTCTATCTTCCCGCGTCTCATACCTCTAAATTGGTGACCTCGGACGCTGAACCTTCAACCTTCGTACAGCTGTTGTGGCGCCATCTACCCGCAACTAAAGTCGCCAGACTCACTTGGCGCAGCAAAGTCGTCAGACTCACGTGACGCAGCAACCCAAAGTCGCCAGACACACCTGGCGCATAAGCACCCACAAAACGCTCGCCATAACGCTTGGCGCTATTCAAAATAGGGTACAGGCCCATTAAGACAACAGCTACTAATAATAATAATAACAGCTCAATACATCACCACTCAACATCCGTATCGTTCGTCTCCCCTTCGACTCACTGGAGGGAGAATACTGTGGTGAATTGCATATAAGCCAGTAACAGCGCTTCTACCCGAACAGCTGTTTTGGTAAAATCGGATCGTTACTGGACTGCTAACCAAAAGGTCCCAGGTTCTATCCTCCCGAGTCTCATACCTCTTCAATCTAAAGATTTAAGAACCAGATCAAAAAGTAAAAGCTGATCATTTTTTTAAAAGGTAAAAAGACAGCGATGGGGAACTCTATGAAGATTGCCTTTTAATTTGATATGGGGAGAATGAAAGTGAATGCGTTGATTATTAAATTGTGGCTTATCTATTAAAATGTGAAAAACCATCATAAGACACTGACATACTATATATCAGGGCACGGGATCCCCAACAGCAAATGTTTATATGTGAGCCTTGAGTCGCCAATTCTTAATCTGCTAAGAATTGTGCCAAATTTTCTGTTTGGCAAACAAGGCCAACAATCGATTAGGTGTTTAATTGTTTTAAGTTTATTTGCCTCTTTAATGTTTCACTGGGTTTGCCATTTTAAATGCAGACTGGAGTTAAAATTATACATGCTACAGATCTCTGTTTCATAACTAATATTCGTCAAAGTCACTCATGGCGGTACCCATAGTCCATAATTTTATGCAGGGGAAGAGGATAAACGTCTTTTTTACAAAGAATGTGAAAAAGAAAAAGAAACCATTTTCACTGCTTTCAATACCTCTGTGTATCTTTTTAAATGTTGTAGTGAATACCTCTCATAAATCATATATCAATATGAATTTGTAAACTATAAGCTCCGTCGGAGCTGTGTGTGACGTAACTGGAGAGATTCCAATCGTCTGGGTATTGATACGCGCAATACTTCTAAAAAGCTATTCTCCCCTTTTTTCTTCAGAAAACTCGCGCGATCTCCTCGGCGAGGCTTGTAGTCAAAATCAATTGTTTCATTTCTTAAGTTGAAATTAAATAAAATTATTTTTCTAGCAATTTGCGATAATTGGAGTCAAACACAATTACATGCAACCCTAATTACGACAATGTCTGTCAGGACCATATAGTGTATTTATGATCTATCATGAGTGCATTATCTATTTATCATCAGTGCATTTATGATCTATTGTGTTCTATATTTCTTGGTAATGTAAACATATAATCTGACTGATTATTGAGCTGCATAACAAAGTGGAAATATTTTTTTTACGAAATTAGAGTATAGCTCTTTTTTGCAAACTCTAATAAATCTCTTTAAAATTAATAAAATAGAAATGTGATTAAGGTAAAAAAAGAATATTTTAGAACAAATATGATCAAAGGGATTTGCTTGAGATTTACCTAAGAATTGGAAAATTGATGGGTAAATCATTTCAATGACAATTTTCCCTAAATAAACGCGATAAATTTGAAGCAAACAGATGTTGCGAAATTGACATATTTTATAAATCTGTTCTCCTGGACAGTTTAACCCGTAACTGGAGACGGGAGTCAAAATAAACTCCGCGTTGTTCATCAACTCTCATTATAACATGGTATTTTGTCCTTGAATGCAATACACTCCTCAGTACCTTCAAGCTCTTCTTTCAGTAGTATGTTGGTAAAAATCCAAGTATGAACACGTGCGTAAAACGGCGTTATTTTTTTTTTCAAAGTTTTTGTTATTGTTGATCTATCATGAATGCATTATCTATTTATCATCAGTGTATTTATGATCTATAGTGTTCTATATTTCTTGGTAATGTAAACATATAATCTGACTGATTATTAAGCTGTATAACAAAATGGAAATATTTTTTTTACGAAATTAGAGTCTTCTTGTTCTTGCGTACAGCCGACCACCCCGCCACCTCTGAACGTAGCAGTATCGCCAGTACGAAATTAGAGTATAGTCTTTCTTTGCAAACTATAATAAATCTCTTTAAAATTAATAAAATAGAAATGTCATTAAGGTAATAATACCATTATTAAAAAAAGAATATTCTAGAACAAATATGTTACTTCGCTTTTATAGAAGGTCGCTTGTATAAAAGTATAAATAATATCGAGTTTATTTTGAAACAAAGCATACCGAAAAAAACAACTTAAATGTAGCCCAAAGAAAGGAATCGACATCACTAGGCATTCATAATGATAATGAAAAGATAAAATTAAAAGTCTTTTGTTATAACAAAAAGATGAAAGAGAGGAAAAATCTTTCAGAAGATTATTTCGTCTTTGTTTCTTATATTCGTTTCTTGAGAATCGAAAAATAAAAACCCATCAGCGTTTGTGCTATCTAACTTTCATTTATTATCAGATTACATTATGTATTGAAATGAAAGAAGTTCTCTTTTGGGTAGACTGATAAAAATTCCTTAGAAAATGAAACAGGTAAATGAGATTTCCTAGATAATTCGATGTTCAATGGCAGGTTTAAAATGCCATTTAGAAGAATTTGTTTCATAATATTTAAACCTTATGCTTCAAAAAAGTGTGTTTTTTCTCCTTCGCTTTTATCCATATTGTTACGAATCTGCGATGCTGCTTCCCAGCATAGTGGGTTCCATAGGAGGTCCCAGAATTTGGCGACAAACTTGGCGACTTGTCAACGAATTTGGCACCAAAATAGATTATACCCGAAACATCGAGAATTTTCCCGATCCGTCCAGTAGGAACGGAGATACGCCTCGAACGTTCCTGATTGGTTGAGAGGCTTCTAGCCCCACCTCCTGAGACCTATAAAAGGAAGCACCCGCAGCTGCAGGGCAGTAGTGAATTGAGTCGTGGACCAGTGGAGTCGAAGAGTAGTCGGAATCGACGCTAAAGAACTGGCTTTCCAGAGATAAGCGGAGACAGAGTGAAGCTAGTGCTGAACTAAGCTGTGTTCTACTGTCTGCAGTAGAGTCTGTTGTATGCTGCACGTCTCGGCTGAAGATAATCGTCTTTTGTGCTGTATATAGTTGTCGTCTTTGTGCTGTCCTGTGCGTCTTCGTGGAAATAAACGTCGTTGTTTTATTTTCTACTGTCGTCTGCTGATGGAGCGTTCTCCACACCATATAACTCCCACTATCCAAGCGAACCCGGAAATTTCGTGACAATATCTTTCTATCAACTGAGATTTTAAATGAAAGTGAATGTTTTCGAATGTTAAAAGAATTGTATGACAATTTTATTGACGCTTCAATACAATCGAAATGAATTAAATAATCTATCGTAAGAAGAATGTAACGGCCTTAAAATTACTCACGATTTCCCTTGCTAAACGTAAATTGTGTAATGAACCAAATGTACCAGTCATTTTTATTTATATCACAGCATATCATGAATCTTATATTATTATTAATAATTCTGATAGAACATTCAATTTAATTATGGTATTTTAATTCTTTTGTCGGTGTCAGTTAGCTTTTCTCTAGAATTTTTCTGCGTCACAGATTAATTATTTAAATTCTTCTGGGACAGATCCTGCATTTGTTAGTAAAGGCCGTAATTTGTTCCCTTATACCTTTAATTGTTTTGCAAAGCATGTATTTTTAATTGCGAATTTAAACTTCCGATATTTTACCAGAAGTGGTATAGCAAATTTGGTAGAAATCCTGAACTCCTTCTTCAGACATATTATTTCTCATAATATATTTTTATTTAAAATTTTGGATTCTCAAAAGTCAGGAAAAATTGGATCTTGCAGAATAATGAAATTTCACACAAGTTCTTAGATTTTCAGACAATTTCGACACTGATTTGTATTTTATTTGAAAATAAAAACATAAAATACTTTCGTACCTCTACTCTAATTCTTTTCTTAATGATCTTTTAACTAAAATTTGTAATAAACTTCTTATTATATGTATTTCTAAGATATCTGAAATTATCAATTCAGGACAGATTCGCGCGGTTATATATGATTCAAAATCTAAGTCATTAACACTACTTAGTTTAAAAGACTTTCCCTTAATCTACTTCTAAATATTAAATATATCTGAGTTTTCATTTTGAATAAAATTTTATAGGCTACTAAAATTAACATTGTAGTTTAATTGGATGCTAGAATGTGATCGTTGGAATATCTTAATCGGAGATTTTATATTAATATACGCACTTAGAAATATGAAAATTTCAGCATCATGTCTTTTCCAGCATCATCTATATGCTTATTTTTAAAGTCCATCGAAATTCATGCTGCCTTCATGCTGAAATTCATGCTTCAATTCAGCATGAAGTTTTCTTACTGTTAATTCCATATTATTTTGAATTTGCTTTAAATTAATCAACTTCAAGTATGATAGTATTAAAGAATATTTCCGTTAAGTTTACCAGTTAAAACGTGATAAAATATGCGAGATAGATTTTTAATTAAACTAATTTCTTTAAAAGTATCGTAAAAATAGAATTTTGGGACAATTTATTTATTTTTGTATCGAGTTCAGAATATAACAAATATGATTATTCGAAAACGTAATGACGTTTCAATTAAATATAAAATTTTCCTGAAATAAGAAAAATGTGATATTAACATATTGTATCGAATTAAATATCGGATTTAACATGTCGAATAAATTAAAATATATATCAAAGATTATATTTCATCTTGACGTCAAAGTTTACTAATTATTTTTGTGACACACAACATAACTATTTTTTTAAATAATAGAATCTCAAAATTGTTACAATAAAGCGGTATAAACAAACTTTCTTAAATTTTCCACTAATAATTATTTTGCGAATTGGCTGGTTGAAAAAAATCAAGAATATATAAGAGAGTGCGTAGAAAAGTTTCTGGCCTAACAAGGAAAATAAAATAAAACTGTTTAATGATTGCTTTATTTTTCAACTTCTAAAGATATACATTTGCTCCTGCGGTGCGGCAATGTTTGGATCCCCTTTTTATAAGAGCTTTCGTCTACGGCCTCAAAGTAGGCATTCGTCGCTGAGATGACTTCGTTATCCAAACATAATTTAGAAATTTTTCAGATTGGGGGAAGAGGCTGTAGTCCATAGACGCCATATCTGGAGAATGGGGTGCATGAGGAATAATTTCAAACTTCAGTTCATGAAGTTTTGCCATCACAACGACACCTTTGTGAACGGGTTTGGTTTGGTTGTTTAAGTTTTCTGGCGCAAAAGCCATATCTGGCCATGCTGCGCCAATCAAATGGTAAGAAGCCTTTCAAAGATATTTAAAAAGGTTATTCCTATTAAAAAAGTAGGCAAGGTTAAAAATTCAAATCGCAAGCCGATGCATTAAAAGGGTATTTAAAAAACATCCAAGTTCATAAATTGCTGACACACAAAAAAGATTCCAAATTGAACAAAACTTAAATAAAATGCATCAAACCAATGGTCTGCAGAAATTTAAAAATGTTAGAGTGAGGTTTCTCACCCAGTAGTTCAAGCATGTCTATAGACACTGTATTAAAAAATCGTAACCGTTGATTATTAAAAACAGGACAATCTATTAAAACATGACGTACACTTAAAACTGTATGGCATGTCGTGCATTTTGGACATGGTTCACCAAATAAAAGGTGTTTATGGCTGAAGCGTGTATGACCAATGCGGAGCCGACCTTTGTGAACGGGAGCATTGTCTTGGTGAAATAGATTTTTTTTCTTTGATTTTGGAATGCAATTTGTACGAAAGATTGGCATATATTCAGCATTGATGGTTCTGCCCTATTCTAGATAATCTAACAATAAAATACCCTTAGCATTCCAAAAAACTGTTCCTAGCACACTTTTTGCTTTTTAAGTGGTGATTCGTCCTTCGCTGTCCAGTATTTTAATTGCTGTTTGGTGATTGGTGTACCTACAGTGATGGATCCATGTAATGCGATCGTTCTTTGGATATACCAACAGACTCGACAACTTCTGTCAATTTCATTCGGAGATCATTCATAATACTTTTGTGAATTTTTCTAATGATGTCATCTGTAGTGGCTGATTTTGGTCTTCCAGAACGCTCCGCATCCATAGTTCTTGTACGGCCAAGTTTAATGTCTCCAACCCATGTTTTAACAGTTGTAAATGAAGGAGCAGATTCCCCCAGTGTAATATCTGCCTCAGTTTTAATATCCGTTCGTTGATAAGTCTTTTATAAAAAAAAATACTTTACCAGTTTTCAACATACTTGACTGAAAACAAAAGAAGTTTATAAAACAGCACAGTATAAAAACAACGAAACACAAATCTTTTAAAATACACAAGAAGTATTAAACAAGGAATAACACTTTGAAATGCTTCAGTCAAAATAATTGAGGGGAGGTCACCTCTAAGTCCCTTTTCATTCCATCCACAATCCTCAAAAGACTGTCCATATTTTTACATACAAACACCGTTTTGATGATGAAATATTATACATATTGCATTCGCAGAGATTTTTGCGCAAAACTTTTTAGAGTACGGAGCATTTCGTATTTTCAAAACAGTGTCCAAGTAAATTTATTTATGGTGAATAAAGTAATATTTACATATGGTGAATAAATGTTTAGAATTTTACCTATAATGGCTTATGTTTTATTGGCCCTTCAAATCAGGAAATTATGCTGTTGCACCCTGTATTTTTCAGTCACCTTATGTAGATATAGGGAGAAAGATCGACGAACTTCTGATTCACGGATGTCTTCCGAATTGTGAAGAAAGTTAGGTGCATATCAAATTTTATCGCTTCAGCTTGTGGAAGATTGTGATGGGCGAAGATAGAACATGGGATCTTGTGGTTCTCAGTCCATCAACATGACCACGATACAAAAGCAATTGCTCGGGTAGCGTAGCTGTTAACTGGCTTATACGCTTCCACCACAAGCTCAATGCGTTCTTCATATATCGAGTTGACGATCACACAGATAGACTTAATTCCAAAAATATGGTTTTGAAATTAAAAGATATTTACATATGAAGCTTCGTGAATGTTTTAACGATTACACTATCTTTTCTTGACATATTCACATAAGAGAAAAAGAAAAAAAATATTGCGATAACATTTTTAGCTGAAAGACCCATTTCGACCTCATTGTTGAAAGATGCATGAAAAGAGAAATTTAATTGATGACAAATTAAATTTAATGCAAAATTACTCATTCATTAAATTTTAATATAACACAAGGCAGCAAGACTTTTTCCTTATATATATATATATATATATATATATATATATATATATATATATATCAAAAGATCTGTACTCCCCCCCCCTCTTTTTTTTCTGCTTGAGTTCCATCATACAGTTTAAGAAAGCCTCATTATGAATAGAACTGATAAACCTTGCGACATAACGTAATCTGCAAGAAATTTGAATTATGTTTAATGCATTAAACATTTGATTCTATAAAAGGAACATATAATCTGATTTAGAAGCCAATGCGTTATTATTCATGTGAAGCCACAAGTAATTAAATTTAAATGGATTTGCTTACATAACTATGTTACTAACAGCATGTCTATAGTTTGATAACCCTTTCAAGCTAATGCACCATTTGGGTTTAGTTCAAAATTGAAGAATAAATACTGGCGTTGCTTCTCCTCCTCATCAAATCTCTCATGTTAATGGATTGATCCGTTAACCGTAATTCATTAAGTTCCATCCCGATTTTCAACTCAAAGGGATTTGCTTGGGATTTACCTAAGAATTTCAAAATTGATGGGTAAATCATTTCAGTGACAATTTTCCCTAAATAAACGCGATAAATTTGAAGCAAACAGATGTTGCGAAATTGACATATTTTATAAATGTGTTCTCCTGGACAGTTTAACCCGTAACTGGAGGAGGGAGTCAAAATAAACTCCGCGTTGTTCATCAACTCTCATTACCCTAGTATCACATGGTATTTTGTCCTTGAATGCAATACTCTCCTCAGTACCTTCAAGCTCTTCTTTCAGTAGTATGTTGGCAAAAATCCAAGTATGAACACGTGCGTAAAACGGCGTTTGTTTGTTTTTTCAAACTTTTTGTTATTTATGGAGATGTCTCTGAAACCGCTTTTAATTTGAATAATGCAAAAAGAATAAAGAAATTTTCTTAAAATAATATTTTATTCTTTCTTTGCTGAATTCTAACAGTCCTTAACATTAGTGTAATTCCGTAACATCTAAACGAAGTAAATACTCATTAAAAGATTGTTTAGGTTTTTCTTATAACATCTTTCCAACATTTAATATTTTTACATTTAACAATTTTAATACTAATATTTTTAGTACTTTTCGTAACTACATGATTTCCAGAATGTATTGGGTTTCCAAAATAAATTCCAATGCTGTTTACAAAAGACAAAAAAGAAAAACAACAATGGAGTCATTTTGACACCATGCCTCTGGCCGCATGTTTCCAGTTACGGGTTAAACTAAAGTGAAAATTGAATCTTTCATGAAATCGATTGATTTTTTAGTATTTTATTCACATTTTAATTGCAGATTCTTGATTCTTGGTAATTATACTAAGAATTTTTATTTCCCCTAAGATTGCAATTTTTTTTTAATCAATACAGAGTTTGGAAGACATGTTTCTGAATTTCAGCCATTTAAAAATAATCTAAATGCTTATCCAAGAACTTCAGTATTTTAAGAATTATGAAATTAATTCCATCAAGACATTTCATTATTTATGCCTCGGCATGCACATGTAATATACGTGCACCGAATAATTAAATTTATAATCATCTTTAAAAAGTTTTCCATCAATTTAATTAGACACAGAAATTGTTGGGTTATCCTTAATAATTTCCGCCGAATGTTACCTTAATCAATGCGCCAACATATTCCTAAAGCAGAAGGTATCAATTAGATAAAATAAATAACAAAATCGTTAAAGAACTAAAGCGAATTCCACCATAGGAATAATTAGATACAAAAACTGAATGGATTATTGAATTAAATGTTTTTATAATATTGCATCCTAGTCAATATGACGGCATTTAACTAAAGCACAAAATATCAACCAATTGATAGACAAAACATTTAAGAAGCTAAAATAATTTTTATTATAAACATCTAGAATTTTTACAGCGCCAAAACAAATATAAAATTTGGTTATAAACGTAAAACAAAATATTCTTTGGAATATTATTAAAAATGTATTCAAACAGTTTCTAATTCGATAAGGGAGTCGTACGAAATTTTGACTTCACAATAGGAGTCTACATTTGGTGGATTCGTCTGAATGTCAATAGATGGCGCTCTGATAGTGTTTGATCAGATACATTTTTCACTTGCTCAGAAAGGAAGCATGCAAAAGAAAATATATTTCAATACTTTCTAATTTTTAGAATTTTTTTTTGAATTTAAATTCTAATTTTTTGACGATTTTACGTCAAAAAAATTAGAATTTCAGGTTTTGTCAAATTTTCACGTTTGAAATCTAGCTGAGTGCGAAGAACAAACACATCTTCTGAATTACGTCGATTTGTTTATCTGAGGACGATAACTCAAAACACTTTGAACTAGACTGATCAAAGTTGTTAGATTTTGTATAGGGTCTACTCCAAATTCGTACATTTCCATCAAATTTTGAACGAAATCCATTCAGAAATCTGTGTGTCCGTCTGTTTGAATCCTAGTGAATCCAATTACTACAAAACCTTAAGAATGAGATAAATCAATTTTGGTATGCAAGTTTAGCATCAAAAATATACATTAATATCAAATTCCGAATCAAATCCGTTAAGGGATTGATTATATTTACTCTGAGCTTTCGCATGTGTCTTAACTCAATATCTCTAAAATGAAAAATGCAAATAAAATTTGGTATAAACGATCTTGTGACTATAATTCTAGTTCTAATTCAAATTTTGATTTTGAAAATTCAGAAAAATATAAGAGTCTAAATTACATATTCGGTTTATTTTTACATATGGTAGGTTATTTATTTATTGCACAAAACCCAAATCAGGGTTTTGTGCAATTGATACATATTAATTAAACACATTTTAGGCATTAATCATCAAAGGTCGCAAGCGAGATTTTTTTTAACAATAAATGTTAAATAACTACTTAGTTAAGTATGAATTGGTCAAGTCATTAAAACAAATTAGTTAAATATGAATTATCTCAGAATATGGAATAAGATTTGACTGAAATAGGCTCAATTATATAATTTAAAATTGAATACATGTAGATTTCTATATTATTGAAAAACTTCAGTAAATGAATATAATAACCAATAATATGTAACTGGTTTATTTCTGCATTCGATGGCTTTTAATGACTTGATTGCGAAGAAAATTGATTGATGGGTAAGTATTGTTCCCCAATAATTGCAATATAAAGAGAAGTAATTCACCCTAAAGTCCTTTTAGCTCACCATCTGTTGGCACTCCAGCATGAATACAAGCTAAATGGCAAAATAAGCATTGAAAATAAATCTAAAATTTTACTTTAATTAATAACAGTTTTGGGAAACTCATTACTATTTCTGTATTATATTAATATGTGGAATGTTAATACGGTTAACTCTTTTAATTCTTGCAACAGTTAATTTTTTTTTATATAACCTGGTACAATTGGTTTGAAAATAGTCTTCGAATAGTTTTGACCTGGTGATAATTAGACAACAAATTTAGCTTTCTTTAGAGACAAAAATAAAAGTTATGGCAATTTCTCGATTAAACCCTATGTAAAAGAACTTCCAAGAAAATTCTATTCTCTGACATAAATCTATATAAGTGGAGGAGAACACATGAAAGTGAAATCGGTCCTTAAAGATTAGATCGAGAAACGAAATTTTTGGGTGTATTCTGAACGTTAATGTCTATTGCTGCTGTTAAGTAACGATTAGATTTTTAAGTTCTCTAACGTTAAACTTATGTTGCTGACTTCTGCAAGCGCCGTCTTTTTGTACGCTCTGTTTGTTGGTTGCCTACTCTGTTTTTCGTGTTTTCTAGTGAAAAAAGGCAACTGTTTCTATCTTAGATATCCGGCAAGATATCTGCGTTCGAGCCTGAATAGAAATAAAGCTCGATAGACCATCGGACGATTTCTGTAACAAAAAATTTAAATTCTCGACTAATTTGAATGAACATACAATATTGCTGATTTGATGACTCTTCTCGTAATTGTCGCTATCTTAAAAGAATCTATTGATGTATTATAACCGTATTTATTTCCCTGAGATAAAAATATATTTATTGTATTTATTGAATGTATAGATATAAAATTCATTTAATATTATTCACTGGTAAAGGATCCTTAACTCGCCTTTATTTATCAAGTACAGATTTTTTTTAAAAAAAGAAGCAATAGATTTAAAATTTATATTTTCTCTTATCAGCATTGTGTCAGAATGTCATTTTTTTCCGATAATAAAAGTTAACTGGGTTTAAACAACAGTTAGATTTAAAATTTATATTTTTTCTTATCAGCATTGTGCCAGAATGATTCAGAATGTCATTTTTTTCCGATAATAAAAGTTAACTGGGTTTAAACAACAGATAGATTTAAAATTTATATTTTTTCTTATCAGCATTGTGCCAGAATGATTCAGAATGTCATTTTTTTCCGATAATAAAAGTTAACTGGGTTTAAACAACAGATAGATTTAAAATTTATATTTTTTCTTATCAGCATTGTGTCAGAATGTCATTTTTTTTTCGATAACAAAAGTTAACTGGGTTTAAACAACAGTCATAGTCATTTCTTAGCTCTTTACACAATATTTTTTACAATGATTAAAATATTAGTTGCTAAAAATTCAATTTCAATTCAAAAAACATTTAATTTTGGAAAAGCAAACATACATATCAGAATCATAAAACAGAAATTCTACTTATCTATTGACTTGATTATTATTAGACTTGAAATATTGATTGATAATGTATGAATAAATCTAAAATAGATATTGAGAAATTGAAATTTTATGTATTAGAAATACAATTTTAATTTTAGAGTTTTAAATATTAAACATAAGAATGATGGATAAACTTTCTAAATTGAGAAAAAACAGAGGTTTGCATAGATCTTCATTTACAAAGTACATTAACAAGATTAATAGTAATTTGGAAGAGAAAATAGATTCTCGTACCACCAAAGATTTGCAAGAAGCCTTAAATTATTTAAATATGTCGTCTACAGAGTTAAAAGATTATGATAAACTTATACAAACACTAATCAAAGATGATAGGGAATTCGAAACCGAAATTTAGTCGGCATTCCAATACAACGAAAAAATTATCGTTTGTTTCTCCAAGTTATCAGCGCAATTAAAATGTTTACAAGACAAATCAGAGCGCCAATCAAAAACATCAAATGTTTCTTTGTTAGGCGCTACAAGAAAACCTAATTCAGATGCAATAAAGAACACTCAGGAAAGTTCATCCATCGTACATGTAAACGAATATAATTTTAAGACCATAAAACTGCCTAAACTTATAATTGAAAAATATTATGGAGACCCCTGTTGCTGGTTAGAATTTTGAAACAAATATCTATCAAAAATAGATAAATTCTCTTATTCAAACTCGCTATTAGGGGGTGCGGCCGCGATGGCTTTACGCTCTCAGACGAGAATTATGAACAGGCTTTAAAATTGTTGAAACAAAGATTTGGCAGAGAAGAGCTCGTTATTAACGCACACGTGTCAAAATTACTAAATCTTGTACCAGTAACTGATTCAAGTAATATTTATGGTCTTAGGAAGTTGTATGATACCATAGAGAAAAACCTAAGTTTAGAATCATTAAAAGTTACTTCAGAGATGTATGGGCATTTACACTATCCCATTTTAATTAAATTGATTCCCGAAGATCTTGTCCTTGAATTTAATAGAAAAAAGAGTTGATAATTCGGTGAAGTTCGAATTTAATATAACTGAGTTACTAAATATTTTGAATGTAGAGAATCCTCTCCGTTTATGCATACCGCAAATGCGATAAACGCAAAGAAAATCACCCCCACCCCCCCGAAAGTGAAACAGAATCCTTTCAACAACTTCAATCGAAACACAGCTAGCTCACATGATAAATTGCGAAGTCCAAGGTAAAGCCCAAAACCGCAAAATCTTCAATGCTTTTCAGCGTCAGCATTAAACAAAAATTGTTTATATTGTAAAGGCGAGCATCGATGGGAGTTATATTCCCAAACCAACTTAGAAACGAAACTCGGTGTTTTAAAACAAGATGGCAGATGTTTTTTATGCTTGAAGCCAAAACATCGAGTTAAGGGTGCCATATACACGCCATCTACACTTTTCAAACGTAATGTTATCCTATGGAGAAATATTTTGTGTTTTAAGTTTGCTATTGCGGTTTCTTTCTTATGAAGTCAACTGCAATCAGTAGAAGGAATAAAAACACAGGCTTCTGCCCAAGGAATTTTTTTCCCGGACTTCTCTAAGAATTTTGAAATATTTATTAGAAGTCACAAAATTTCAACATTCGCACAATTCTATAAAAATTTTTATCGTAAATAAAATAAAAGCAAAATAGAATCATCAGTTTTGGTATCTTCTTTCCGATGCATATTTAATTTCTCTTTTTAAGTAGCAGTATTTTAGAACTAAAATTGGAAAAATAATTTGCACTCCCCCTCCAATGCCCCTTTAACTCCTCCCATTCGCGGAGGAATACACTATAAACCCTCCCTTAACAATCTGATTGATTGTCAGTTTTATTATCTGGTCTTCACTACGTCTTAAAATCTCCCCCTCGGCATTATTTTCTTTCTGCTTTTCGTTTTGTTTTGTTTACCATCACAGCTACCCCCGGGGGGGCACCTCGAAATGAGGATGAGATGCTTCCGGCATGGTGGTTGGATCTCGCCACCCTGGAGGGTACACTAATAGGTGGGGGATCTGACTCCTTCCATCGATGACGGGACGTACTTCCTTCGGAGAGGGTTGTACCGTGGCCAGTGGCTGCCCTTAGGACTCAACCACAGTTCCAACCAATGTTGCTGTTGCGGCGGTCCGGTCATTCAGTTTTTATGGTTTAAATCCGTGTGCCTTCGTGGCGGGTCGGAGAGTTAGATGGCTGACTTACCATCACAGCTGTGGTCATCTGTGCCTTCACAATCTACACTTGTTTCAGCGAATACTCTCGCACCCCTGGAAACAAATTTAGTAAACTTTGGTAAAAAATTTGGAAGTCCAATGCTGCGGTTTTTTTTTTAAACTCAAATTTTGCATGTTTGGCTCCATCTCCGGACGGGCTAATTGGTGATGATAGAATTGCAGAAGTAAAATGCACAGCATCTTGTAAAAATATTACTCCAGATGAGGCAATCAAAGCTAAAAAAATTCCATTTTGGAAATTAATTAAAGATGGACAAACAACCATGAATAAAAATCACAAATATTATTTTAAAGTGCAGGGCCAGCTGCATATAACACAAAAATAGGCTTTTATTTATTTTCAAAGTGGTACGGAGAAAGGGCAGAAAAAATAATTCGTAATCCAAACTTTTGGCAATAAAAAAAAAAATGGGGGGAGGGGGGGGGGAATTGAGATTCTTTCATTTTGACTGTTTATTGATAGAACTTGTAGATCAATGAAAATTCGGGATCCTTCTGAGATTATAGAGGCCCAAAAGAAATAAAAGGAGAAAATATATTTATATATGTATTGAATGAATATTTTTATAAATGTACTTTTTTATATATATGTAATTCAGAAATCAGTGCTATTTTGTCTGTATTTTTTTTTTTTTTTTAAACTCTATTTGATCGTGCATTTATAAAATCTTGTACATTCATTTATCTTATTCATATACTCTCGCAATAAATGATAATTAATTCTATTATTAATAGAAAAGTGATATTGTTTTTATCAGAAAAAATAATTAACAGAATTAAATTCATTTAAAGATAAGTAAAATATAAGAAAATCTATGTCTTTTATTTACTAATATTTGAATATTCTCATGTTTCTGAATGAGTTTTCTTCAAAATCGCTATTATCTATCTATACTCATAAAAAGGAAAAAAATGTATATGTGTGTATGTATATTATAATAATTCACTAAGCAATATCTTTATTTGGAAATTAGCCGTCTTTGGCGACCAGCCAGTTCGCCAGTATAAAACATCCCTAAAATTTTCAATTATATATTTTATGTAAATTGGTCTCTTAATAGCTTTTTCTGCAAAATATTTAGCCATAAAGCTTCAGATTTTGATAGTTATATAATTCAGTCATAATATTATGTAGGCCTTAAACAGTTCTGTTCATTGTGTTACTTATGTCTTACTAATTTTCTGTCAGAGCCTATAAAATTTACACTTTAAATTAGAGAGGATATGTTAAACTGCAACTAATATAAAAAGATTTTTTTACTGAAACCAAGCACATATATATATATATATTTTAAATATGAAAATTGAAAGCATTGAAGTTGTATGTGCACTGCAGAATAATTTTCGTACTTTATATAATATCTTAAGGAATTATTCAACAAAAAATTTCTGATTCATCGTAAAATTAAGTTTTAAGTTTTACCTTCAAAATATTTAAATGATGCAACTAAAAATATTTTATTTGACTTCAGTCAATAAATGTACTTATTAAAAAATTAGGAAATTTAAATTTTGCAAAGTCCAGCATTACGAATTTTTTTTACATTAGAATTTTATAATAATTATAATTTGGAATGAATTTGCCGAAACATAAATACACTGGAACGATGTTACAAATTTACATCCTCCTTACACAATTTACAAATTAATATGCATTTGCATTTTTTTGTAAAAAATTTTTTGTTTGATCTTGCATCTATGAGATCTTGTACGTACATTTATCTTATTTATATATCTTGAAATAAATGGTAACTAATTCTATTATTAATAGAAAAGTAAGACTTTTTAGCTGAAAAAATAATTAGCGGAATTAAATTCATTTAAAGAGATGTAAGATATAAGAAAATCTATGTCCTCTTATATTTACTAATATTTGAATATTCTAATGTTTCTGAATGCGTATTCTTCAAAATCGCTATACTCGTAAAAGGGAAAAAATATATGTGTGTGTATGTGTATTACAGTAGTTCACTAAGCAATATCTTTATTAAGAAACTAGCTGCCTTTGGCGACCAGCCGGTTCGCCAGTATAAATAATCTTTAAAATTTTAAATTTTTTATAACTTGATCTCTTAATGAATGTAGAAAAAATTTATTCAGAGATAAAGCTCGGAATAAAAGTTACGGGCCCAGTGCGGAAAAGCCTGATTTGCTGGAACAGGGGTTTCGCGAAAAACGAGAGCAAATTATAAAATGCCTTCAGTTATCTGATGCTGAAGCTGCAGCCTTAGGAAGGGCAACGATTGAACAGAAAGGCAGTTCGTTGTGGAGAGAGGAGCGTCGGAAGCGACTAACGGCTTCTGATTTTGGAGTCGTTTGCTGCAGAAAAGAATCAATTAGTTGCGAAAATATAATTAAAAATAAATTATACTCGCATTTTCTTTCTGCGGCTATGAAATACGGCCCAGAAAACGGGGTCAATGCTATTTGGGCCTTAGAAGAAAATTTTAATTTGAAAATCGAATGTTGCGGTTTATTCGTAAACCCAGATTTTCCATATCTAGCTGCATCTCCGGATGGGCTAATTGCTGATGATGGGATGAGTTGCAGAATGCAACTCCATGAGCTACTACAGAATGTTCAACACGAGCTATGCACATATATGTGTTTGTAGTTTATTTCTACAAGACATCCATTACGATTCACGAATACTAGCTCAAATCCCTCAGAGTACTGTTCGGCAACGCTATCTGATTAAAGCTTTATTTTCATGCAGAAATAAGGTTTCTCTTCAAACAAACCTCACCTTAGACCCATCCTGCTAATGACGTCATGGTGTCTCCCGGTCACTCGTTCTGCGAAACATCTCTAGTTAAGCAAGTCACTTTACATTTTGCTTTGCCTTTATGCGAGGTGTTCGTTAAGCAAGGTATATGTGTATATTTCATGTATATGGGTGTACGAGGCATATGTATATGTCATAATCTATGTATATTTCATAAACTATGTTGAATGTACCACTAAACTAAAAACTTTTATAAAAAGTGCCCTCCAAAAAATCATGTTTTAATATAATGTTTACAGATTTAAAACCTATCGGTAAACTGTAACCCGTGCGATGCAAAAAGTGTCGACAAGGCAAATGGCCTGTAATAATATGGGTAGGATTTATGGAATTGCAAAGGGTTTTCAAAATTTTATATTTTAAAAAAAATCATAATTTTTAGGTTATCTTGGTAATTCTCCCCACCGCCCCCTGACTGTCATACTGGTAATGAATCAATCTGTATATTCTAACTTGCATCTTTAAATTTCAATTTTAAATTTTTTATCTCCAAAAATGCAATTATTTTGATATTGCCTTGTTTATTTGAGAAGTGGATAGCGAGAGAACTATCAGTGCGTTTTTGAAGAGAAATCGTGAATACTATAAGCGTAATGCAAACAGCTATCACGTTTCACGAAATAAACAATGACCCTGTCCTTAATACTTTCGCCTATATTAGGGTTTGACGGTTTTCAAACCCGATTTTAAAAAACCGGTTTTTTAAAGTAAATTTATCACATTCGAAAACCGGTTTTTAAATTAAGAAAACTGGTTTTAAGAATTCATATTATTATGTAAAATTTAATTTTGAACTTATTTGATTTGCTATTCATTCTATGCAAAGGGCAGCAAACACATTTTTTCATCGTTGCAAGTTGCGTTGGCCAGTGCTTGTGCACTGCACATCGAATTCGTCAATTTATGTTTTTCATGAACATCCCTTTTCACTTTTTTTCTAGGTGAAACAAAACTTTGATAAAGTTCATCTCTTGCTTATCTCGGATGTTTTGTCTATCGGTATGAAATCGGTGCTAATAGAAATGTCAGCAATTTGACTGGCTCGTTTCGAAGAACGTGTGAAAGGAATAAATAATTCCCCGTTTTCCGATTCTTGATCACAGTATTTAATAATATCATAAAACTTTCTTCGTACCACTCCTGAAAGCTTTTTTACTACACTACTTGAACTAGCCATATCAATACGAAATATTCAATTAAAATAAAATTGGAATTTTAAATAAAACACAGGGTGTTAAAATATTCCGTATTTTCTTTTGCAACGTTTTAGCATAAATTATGTCTTTAGATTACAATCATCGGAATTAGATTAAGAAGTGTTTATTTTTTAAAAAAAATTCCTAGTAAATGTATAGATTAGATTATTTTAAATTGCATTAATATTAATAGTTAAATTAATAAAATTGTAAAATAAATGTCAAAAATATTTATTCAATAACTTTAATTTCATTTTTAGATAAAAATGAGTAAGTCGGAAGTTTGGGATAGTTTCAAAAAGTACGGCATAGACAAGGCAATCTGAAATCATTGTAATAAAATGTTGAGCTGCAAAGAATCATCTACGAGCAATCTACATAATCATTTGAAAGCAGTTCTTAAAATAATTGTCGGATATAATATAATTGTTTAATTTCTTGAAGACCATGAAGAAAAACTTACAAATCCAAAGACACTGGAAGCTGAATTTTCATTATTTGAACAAACGAATAAAATAACAAAAAACTTAGATTTGTAATTTGATGCCAAATTCAGTAACTAGTGAACGAGTATTTTCTACTTCAGGCAATATTGTGCCCAAAATAAGAATGAGACTTAGCCACCTTTCAGTGGATATTTTATGTTTTTTAAAATCCTATTTCCTTAGTTGAAATTAAAATTAGCGAAAATAATATAAATATTATTTGAAATTTTTGTTTTGAGTTTTCGTTATTTTGTGTAAGTAATATGTATATGTAATCTTTAATTTTGTTTTTTATATTTTGACTTTGATATTGATTTCGTTTTTTGTTATTTTATAGAAATTAAAATAAAATAAAAAATAGAATAGGGAAAAATAAACTATTTTTCCCTATTCAATTTTTTTTTTTGACAAAAATTCGAAAACCGGCTAAAACCGTTTTTTTTTAAATATCGAATTCGAAAACCGGTTTTTCAAAAAGACGGTTTTTGTATAAACCCTAGCCTATATCAATGTAGTGATCATAAAGATGTCATCGATTAGACCGGCCTGGTAAATATTAAGCCCTAAAAAGTTTTCTAAGTCCGATAACATTGTATGATCGTTCTCGCACTATCCTCTTCTCGTTATTTGGGTGCAAATCATGAGATATTTTACTGTATTTATCTATATAACCTTATCGTGTAATCGTAACTTTTTCTATAAAAAAAACTAACGAAGTGGGGAAACAAATTCAACATTTTATTCAACGATTTGCATCAGTGTTTCCATATAAAAAAAACTATAACCATATAATAAAAAATAAATCAAAATCCAAAATCAATTCGATTTAAAAATTTCGGATGCAGTTTTCTTTAAATCTATCTAATTTTGACAATTAGATGGTAAATAAACAAAGATTTAATAAACAGAAGAAAAAAAAAGGCGTTCGCTTAACGGCGCATTACACAAAGTACATAGTGTCCTTCATTCCGTCGACAATGCTGATGGCTCTCGTGACGGCTTCCGGTAAAGGATGGTAACTAGACGAACCTGACGATGTGCTGCTGGCACTAGACTCATCCATCGTTGTTAACAGGTGCTGTCTCGCACGGAACGCAGCTAAATGGGCATACTGCACAGGAGCGGGACTTGAGATGCTCTTGGTGCAACGGACATACGTATGGCATAAGTAATATGTTAACTTTTGAAGATCATCTGCAGTGAAGTCATTGTCATCTTCCAAGACAGTATAATGGCAAGGTCTACTAGTACCTGTAACGAAAAAAGCAGATGTTAAAAACAATAATCAAGAAACGGAATATGCATATCTAGATTAATATGGTTTGGTTACATCAACATTTCTATTCAGAAGCTGCGGCGCCGCAGTGGCTTGGTCGTAAGGCTTTGGCTTCAGAACAGGAGGATTTCAGATGCGAGACTAGATTCCACCGAAGAACCGTCGTGTAAGCGCGCCTGGTGCATGTTAAACCTGTCGGGGCCAAACGTCCTCCCGCTGGTGTGGTGTGGAAGGTTGGAGGGGAGGACAGCTCAGGTGTCGTCCTCGTCATCTGCCCACGGTTCGAAATTACGAGACACGTCCCAAAATAGCCCTAGTGTCGCTTTAAAGATGGGACGTTAATATAAGTTAACTAACTATTTAGAAGCTGCATGCTGTTGAGTATTTTAATTCTCAATATTGGTCAATATTGTAGTAAACAGAGCCGACGAAAATTATTTCTGCTTTGAACTTTCTGCAACTACAAAACCACCATATCCATTAACATTTTTAACTTTTACATTTGGAAATGTTATTAAATGCATAAGGATTTTATTTCGATTAATTAACAAGTTTTTACCATTCTGCATTTTTTTTTAAAACATCGAAGTTAAAATGGCATCTGAGTGTAGAGGGTTATTACTTAAAAAACCTTCAAAAATTGCCTGCCCTACACACCTATGCATTTTTTATATGTAAGTATACACTCTTCATTTTTAATTTTTAGTTCTGCACTAATTTTGCCTCCATTTGTTTGCAAGTAAGCATTCTTAAAAAAAAGGCAAAATACACCCGAAAAAACTGTACAATTTGAATAATGCGTTAATAATTTTGAATATAATATTACAATGCTCAACATATTTTTGGTTTCAATACTAATTCTCAATAATAATAATAATAATAATAATTCTCCCCTAAATACTTTTTTGAAATAATTTAAAATTTAAAAAAAATTGAGCTTTTTTAAAAATGCAAAGGTTTTTTTAAAATATTAGATGTTTCTCCAAATTTTTTTTCAGGAGGCAATACACTACATAATTCTTAGTATAGATTTCCTCCTGTCAACATTATTTAATTTTTATTTTTAAAGGGGAAAAAAATGAAAAATACAGAAAGTCTGACTTTGGACATATTTTTTTAAAAATTACTGCACACTTTAAAGCTAATTCCACACTAAGTTCTATAAAACATATTTCTGAACATTTACAAAAAAATTCGCACCCCTACCTCCTTTTTTAAGAATGCCTTCGGCTTTTGAAATGTAGCATATAAGCAAAAACATACCATGGAGAAAAATTCACTTAAAGTTTTTATTCATCTAAATCATAATATAAAATTATCCAATTTGTCTCTAACTTTTACAAAATATGATTCAAGTTATGTATTCTAAATTTATGTATTCTAAAGTTAAAAAAATGCAAAAATTTATTGTAACAACATATTATATTTGTGTACTGAAGATATAAAGAAAAACTAACGAAAGATCGAAACTTCACAAATCATTATCATAACACCTTTAAAAAAATTAATACGCATAAAAGTGGGCGTGGCAACATTGTTTACTCTCCTGCCATGCATCAAAAATTCTTCAATAACTTAATAAAAAATAAAGCTAGAGCTCTAACATTTTGCAGGCACATTTAGAAAGACTCAATATATCATATGAAGCAATCAAATAAATCCTGATTTTTTTTCCCCCTCATGATTTTTCGTGTACTATGCCGGCTTAAACTCTTCAAAAAGGTTTTAAGCGTGCACAAATATAATTTCCAAAAAGTAAGTTTTATATAGCTCAAAGGTGCAAATGAATACTTATTTGCCAAAGAGACTTTCGAAATGAATGTAGACTTACCTTGTAAACCAAAGTGACTGCACAAAAAGAAGTCGAAGTTCAGGGGATGCACTACAGTGTTGTCAACAGTAGTTCCGGGAGGGACATTTCGCATCTTGCCAGCTCCCATCCGTTCATCCTGGGGCATAAATCTGACATGGTGACGTTTCTGAACAACAATGAAAGTAATTCCTGGCTGATAGTCGGGACTTAACGTTCTGCAAGCTTCTCTGATGGATTTCACCTCATGCTCTCTAACGTGATCAAACTGGCCTTCACTGACGCCGTCGCGGTAGAATATGATTTTTTCAGGCTTACGTCCTCTAGTGTGTCTGTAGAATTTTTTCAAAAGCTCCAAAACCATTTCTTTCAAATTTAAAATTATCTCTATTGCTTCCTTCTTCTCATTCTTGTTTGTCTGCGCGCTTAGAGTAACAGCATATCTGGAAGGATAAGCATCCAAGCTACCCACACAAGCAGCAATGGAAGGTTTAATTTCAACTGAAGGTCCCGGATGTGTCACATCTGCCCCAATGATAATAACGGGCTTTCGCATAATGGCAGGTGTTTCACCAGGAGTTAATGAATTATTCACACCACCCGCCTTAGCATTAATTTTTTGACATAAGTTACTG
This sequence comes from Argiope bruennichi, assembly GCF_947563725.1. Taxonomy (NCBI): domain Eukaryota; kingdom Metazoa; phylum Arthropoda; class Arachnida; order Araneae; family Araneidae; genus Argiope; species Argiope bruennichi. The sequence continues at coordinate 117,847,492 of NC_079156.1, forward strand.
ACTAGTGGCGGGGTGCATTTTCTGGCGACGTTATTGTCTTTAATGCACTGGGTGACGAGACCAAGCATGGTTTCGGCCACCTGCTTGACTTCTCCGTATAAAACCTTATCGCTACCAGGAACAACTATTACTACTAAATTAGCATTGTATTTTTTCTGGACTTGCGTAAGAATGTTTTGTATATTTGGACGACGAGTATCTATAATATCAATTGCTGCTGGACGACTTATTTCAATGCCTTGTTCCGATGCAATGTTGCACAGGAGTTTTGCGAAACGTTCTAAAGCGTCATACCCACAAAAACGGGGATTCGAAAAACTTAACAATACCCAAGTATTTATGTCAGCACCTCGTAAATACTGGTTACCCCTCATGTCCCAGGAGCCGTCTCGAGGTTTAACCTTGCGATCATCGTTATATCTAACGTTTGGGGCCTCTATAACCCTTCCGTCCAAAGATAAAGGTTCAGTAGAAACTTTCATGCCGAATTCTCTAACGCAGGGGTCCTCATTAAATTTGGCTGATCTAATGGCCTCTCTTATTTTATCGAATCTCAATTTAGGTGGTTTTGCAGTAAACTTGATCATCTCAGCAGTTTGTTTATCATCCAATTTTTTCCTGCAATGCTGTCCGTCGACTAACTCACAAACTTCGATAGGGATGAATATTCCTTTCTTTTCTGGATTAACTTGAATGCATGGAAGATGGGGATATCTCAAGGCTGTATAATTCTGAGCAAAGTATTGCGCTACAGACATTCTCACACTCTGACCATCTGCAGTTGTAGCAGTAAACATCTTTGCATTGGCACTCTCTTGTGTCAATTTTATAACACGATATTTTCTTCTGTACCTTAAATGAGTCACCTCGATGCGCATTGTTTTTAGCTCCTTGCTTATTCTAGTAATGTCACGGTCTTTAAGACTTCCCCCTTGCTGTAACTGACGAAGATCTATCTGCAAAAAGTCAGCGATGTACCTCAGAACAGGACCTTTCTGGTAAAAAGCAGTAGCTGTTAGATCAATGTTAATCAGTGGCTTCCATTGGCCCAAACGAGTGCTCTGATGATATCCAAACCATATTTCTAATCCACCACCAAGAGGGTGAATATCTTGGGGCGCTGGGGGGTAGAAAAATGATCGACCAATAGGAGTAGCGCGTTTGCAGGGTCCATGTCGGAGAATTGTTTCCATAGCCATAACAGCTTCTTGTGGTACTGAAGTGACCTTACCAGCAAATAAGGCATGAAGAGGATCTAAACTAATAGCACAGTCCTGTGTTTCTGTCTTTTGAACAGGTTTAATTATTACTTCAAAAGTTTCGCTCCTCCTACCCCGAGGATCATCCGGATTACCTGGGTTATCGTCATCTTCCAAAATAACATTGCATTTCAGTTCTTTGCCTATTTTTAAAGGTTCCCTTGCGTACAAATTCTTCATACCATCATATGCAGGATGACGGCCTCTAAATTTTTCATCGGTGTCTATCAGAAGATTTATGATCTCTCTATTCTTTTTGGTACTTAAACAGCGATATTTTTTATTTTTATCTTTATCTTCTTCCTTCGCTGCGGCTTCCGCGGCTGGTGGTTTTGGTGGTGGCTGTTTTGTTGTCATGCTGTGCCCTTTACTGACAATTTCGACATCATAGTGGTATACAGTCCCACTAGGAGCCTGGAAAGGGATGCAGTTTGTAATCAGCTTTATGGGTCGCCCGAGTTTTCCAGGAGCAGGTTTAGCAGGCAGTGCTGGCGTAAGAGCCAACTTATGTTTCAGTTCTATTCCTAACGTAGTAACTGTATCAACTGGCTGTGGTTTTCTTTCGCGTTGGGGAGCAGGCGGTTCTTGTACTGGTGCTGGCTGACTAAACCCAGGAGGAGGTTGGCCTAAAAAGGAGGTAAATTACTTTATTTCAACTTGATTTAAACAAAGTTCACTAGAATATATTGACAATCAAAGAAAAATATTAACATTTGCATTTCATTTATTGCATGCCAAATGCTATCCTTATTATTATGAAAACACTGTATTCACTCTCATTCAATACCATATTTTAAATAGCTTTAGTAGACAGTGGTGGATTGGCGCCTGAGGTAGTGCACATCGTGCCTCCCCCCCCCCGTTCTTGCTTGTTTGCCAAGTGGCCAATTTAAATGCACCTTTCAACATATTTTTAACTATTAAAAATATGAACAAAATTTTTAATAAGATGTTATTTTTCTTATTATAGTAACTTCATGGAAATTGTTTTATTTACTTATTTTCAATACGTGTAATTGAAAACATGATTAAAGTAATAAGTATCTAGAAAATTATCAATATTAAATAATGATTTCTTTACATGCAAATAAGAGCGTTTAATTATTATAATAGATGGTATAATGATAAGCTTCAAAGAAATATATTTTATAGGACCTCACAAAGGAAATATAATCATATAAAGGGCTAATTAAAATCCCTGCACAGAGAGAGAATCAAACATACAGCAAAATCTTCAATCACATCATCGGTGAACGAATTGATAAAGTACAAAATTTGAAACAAAGCATGAGAGATTCAAATCTTATCTTCTGTTGACGAGTTTCTCAGATAATTATTTCAACCCTTTAGCAGCAATTTAATTTTAGTTCGCATTGATTAGACAGATAATTTAATTTTTTAAGTTAAATTCTATTTATAATTAAAAACAATACTAGAAAAAGACATTAATTTACAGATGACTCAGGTAAACATAACTGTTGCTTATTTATTACATTTAAAATGTAAAATATTAGAAATAATTATTAAAATAATAAAAACACTTGGTTTTAAACAGAGTTTGACGGTTTTCAAACCCGGTTTTTAAAGTAAATTTGTCATATTCGAAAACCGGTTATAGGAATTCATATTATTATGTAAAAATTAATTTTGAACTTATTTGATTTGCTATTCATTCTATGCAACGGGCAGCAAACGCATTTTTTCAACATTGCAAGTTGTGTAGGCCAGTGCTTGTGCACAGCACAGTTGCGCCTCGAATTCGTCAATTTATGTTTTTCATGAACATCCCTTTTGACTTTTTTTTTTTTCTACGTGAAATAAAAGTTTGATAAAGTTCATTTCTTGCTTCTCGTCGGATGTTTTGTCTATCGGTAAAGTCGGCACTAACAGAAACGTCAGCAATTTGACCGGCTCGTTTCGAAGAACGTGTGAAAGAAATAAATAATTCCCCATTTTCTGCTTCTTGATCACAGTATTTAATGATATCATAAAATTTCGTACAACTCCTGAAAGCTTTTTTACACCACTTGAACTAGCCATATCAATACGAAATATTCAGTTAAAATAAAATGCTGTCAGAAATGACATAACACTCACATACACGTGAAAAAAAAAAATAGAACTAAAAAAGTATCTAATGTGAAAAATCCAAAGTCAAATGTGCTTATCGTTCCGCGTTGTCGAAATGTGGTCTCAGAATCCTATCCGTCTCGAGTCACGACAGGTTTGCTTAATATTGTGAAGGTGAAAACTGAAAACCAAAATATAAAGTTGTTATATTTGGTAAAAATAACGTAAGTATTAAGTATGTTTAATTTTTTATGTTTATATTTTCTATTTTACATTTTAAAATTTAAATTTTATTATATAAATTTCTTCTATCAAAAATTAGAGAAAAATAAGAAGTTCTGGCTTCTGTTTAATGGAATTTTAAATAAAATACAGGGTGTTAAAATATTCCATATTTTCTTTTGCAACGTTTTAACATAAATTATGTCTTTAGCAACCATCAAAATTAGATTAAGAAGTGTTTTTTTTTTTTTTTTCAAAATTCCTAGAAAATGTGTAGATTAGATTATTTTAAATTGCATTAATTAGAAAATGTGTAGATTAGATTATTTTAAATTGCATTAATATTAATAGTTAAATTAATAAAATTGTAAAATAAATGTCAAAAATATTTATTCAATAACTTTAATTTCATTTTTAGATAAAAATGAGCAAGTCGGAAGTTTGGGATAGCTTCAAAAAGTTCGGGATAGACAAGGCAATCTGAAATCATTTTAATAAAATGTTGAGCTGCAAAGGATCTTCTACGAGCAATCTACATAGTCATTTGAAAGCAGTTCATAAAATAATTGTCGGAAATAATATAATTGTTTAGTTTCTTGAAGACCCTGAAGAAAAATTTACAAATCCAAAGACACTGAAAGCTGAATTTTCATTATTTGAACAAACGAATAAAAGAACAAAAAAAGATTTGAAATTTGATGCCAAACTAGGAACGAGTATTTTCAATTTCAGGCAATATTGTGTCCAAAATAAGAACGAGACCTAGCCACCGTTCAGTGGATATTTTATGTCTTTTAAAATCATATTTTCTTAGAAGAAATTAAAATTAGTGAAAATAGTCTAAATATTATTTAAAGTTTTTGTTTGAGTTTTCGTTATTTTGTGTAAGTAATATGTGTATGTAATCTTTAATTTTGTTTTTTATATTTTGTCTTTGATATTGATTTCGTTTTTTGTTATTTTACATAAATTAAAATAAAATAAAAAATAGAATAGGGAAAAATATTTTATTTTTCCTAATTTTTTAGGGGGGGGGGCAAAAATTCGAAAACCGGTTTCTCAAAAAGTCGGGTTTTGTACAAACCCTAGTTTTAAATAAACCAGTTATGACTTCAGTGAGTTAAAAATAGAGGGGAAAAACTTCTCTCAACATTACTGTCACCATGGGAAAATATCATCATTTAAATGGTTATTAAGGTTGCCACGTTCGCCAACTTATCGCAATAAAATTCTAAAAATCGCCAAATCCTTGAAAAAAAGATAACACGGGTTGTTGTTGTTAGATAGGTATGCAGAGAATGATAACACGAAATCGCCGATCGAGCACAAGATTGGCACTGGATGATCTCGTCAGCAATTTTCCATGATTTTTAGATATTTTTTTTAATGAATTTTCCTGAAAACATCGATAAAATTTGCCGACTTTTTGCTGACATACCAGTTTTATTCCCATCCCTATATTCGATTCTTCAAACAGTTTATCAGCATTTAACTCTTACGCCCTGATCGGACTTCATAAAAACACCAGACTCCGTTTTGTAATTAAATATAGATATTAGTTCCAATTCTACTTTTCTACGGTTAATTTAGCTATTCCATATTTATCTATGGCAATAGCTGGTATAAAAGTTAAGGATATACCATCTGTAATTCCCTTTGCAGAATATTTTTTAAATACTAATTTAACTAATACCAATTTTTTTTTTCTTTCAGGATTTCGTGAAATGTGCCTTTTTTTTCTTCTCCAATTTTCTTTTCTACGCGTCACAAAAAATTATATACTGTGCAAAATATTATAAAATTGACTTATTGAAACTAATACTGCCTTAGACAGTTCATCAGAAGGAGAACAATTTACAAAGCAAATATTGATATGAAAACATTGCCAAAAGCCTTACAACATCTATTAATCATGACAATCAATAAATCATAGGCAAAAATTGGTTGCTTTGATTAGCAGACACTAATTTATTTCTGAGTGGAGTCATGGCGCCTTTTGCCGTAACTCTGGTAACGCAGCTGACTCATGAATTTATTTAATCTGTTAAATTTTAAGCATTTCAAAAGTTACTACTCTTGATTTATTATTTACTTAATATATTTTATTACATATACTTTTTGCTATCATCTGGTGTTTTTTCTCAGAGGTCTAGTTAAATGCTCTAAAATGAACGGTTGAGCCGTCTATCCAAGATGGCGAATGAATGACTCAGGATTTTTAATGTGCCATCAAGTTTTTATCAACATAATATATTTTATAATTTCATTGATTATAAACATTTTAATAATTATGAAAATTTAAAGAAACAAATATAAATCTAACCATATAATTGGCAAAACGTTAAATTATCAATATTTGGCATAATATTAACATAAACCTATATCTTTAATTCACAGAATTTGTATATTTTTTTATATTTATTATTTTGCAATATTACACCCCCCCCTCGGGTTTTACCACAAGAATTTGAATTTGTATGGATTTTTCTGATGCAGGAGCTATGGTTTTAACTGTGCTGCACCAAACCAGGGTTGAAATCATACCAATGTACAATAATTAGAAACGAATAGTGTACAAAAGTACTGAAAAACACACAAGTTTAGCATAACACAAAGGCATAAAATTTGATAGATTTTAAAAATTTCAAAAATTTGAGTATGTGGTGTCTAACCAAGTAAGAAAGGTAATGGAGCGTTTGCGTTTTGAAAAAATAGCAAATGCTGAGCATTGAAATTTGGGCATTCTGACATTATATGTTGGACAGACATGATTTCCCTTAGAAACCGAATGGGACAAAAAGAAGATTCTAAACATTGATTGCACAAAAATAATTTGGTCTTCATTAGAATAAGGTGCAGGCTTTCATACTATGGTTTGTTGTTGTTTCTCCACGAGCTATTTTAGTGTGTGAAATGATTATATTGCTGAGATATGCTAATTTAATGAATAAAAAATAAATAGTAATAATAAAAAAAAAATACCGATGAAGGAATTCAGTATCCAAAATGACAGAAATGCAGGCTGAAAAGAAATTATTTACAAGTTCATCAATATGGAATATATTGGAACAACAATATGGAATAATGTTGGGAACATCGAGAATAAGTGATTTGTTATCTAGGCCTATTCATGAAACAGACTTCTGTGTTGTAGAGTAATGTTAAGAAAACGGTCGTAAAGGAATTTAAGAAGTATTCTACACATAACTTAAATTATTCCATGCACCCAGCCACAACAATTATTCTATTTTAAGCAGTACTTTAGGATTTGCGTTTACAAATACCTGAAAAACTTTCCCTCGAAATTTTAGGATTTGCATTTACAAATATCTGAAAAATTTTCGCTCAAAATTAAAATTCTTAAATTGGGCGATTCAAATATTGTTTCAATTTTGCATTTCACATCTTCTTTGGAATTTATAGAATAATAATTGATTATACACTTAAACTGCGGTCAGACAGAGCAGTTAAAAATAAATCATCAATCACTCTAAGTCTGCAAATCACAAAAAAGGAAGTTAATTTTTAAAAAAAATATAATTACAGACCTGGAACTCTATAAATCGAACTGCCACCGCTGATGGATGATTTTTTAATACAGCTGAACATACATACATCCACATTTAACAGAAGAATCATCTGGAATGAGCAAACTGATCAGGTTTTCCAGAATACGTACCGGCTCTGCTTGGTGGACCTTGCTGCTGTCTTACAGGTGGTCCATCGTCTCTACCAGGTGGAGCTTGTGGTTGCCTAAATGGTGGTGCTTGCCCTCTACCAGATGGAGCTTGTGGCTGCCTAGATGGAGGTGCTTCCCCTATACCAGGTGGAGCTTGAGGCTGCCTAGATGGGGGTGCTTCCCCTCTACCAGGTGGAGCTTGAGGCTGCCGTGGTGCATCGCCTCGGCCTAATTAAAAAGAAGTAGCATAAATATACCAAAAATGACACGGAAATAGATACAAAAATAATCAGTAAAATACATTTTTGGTTTATTTAGGAATGGATATTTTCTAACTATAACTTAATGAACTGGAAGCCATAATGAGCAATAGCATTTCAATTGAAAATATGCGAATGAAGTTTTGAAAAGTACGTTGAAACGACCGAATTCATTAAGACAAAACCTTCAAAATACAAAGAAATATGTCTGTTTTCGTGAAAATTGCAATCAGAACTACGAATGCCGTACTATTTCAAAATTAAATGCTGCACAAATGGTCTGTTGTATAAAAATGACTGAACTGTTTGAATTTGACGCAACAAATCTCAAGTAAATATGGTTTTCAATAACGATGTTTTAAGTCATAAAATTATAGTTGAATTAAGATTGCACACTTTATCTCAACGCTTGTAGGGCTAGCGCACATAGCCCAGTCGAATTGTCTCGAAAAGTATTTAGATGCACAACAGGTTTAAGTTGTTCAATTGTAATCTAAAACAGGACTTTGTAACCGAATATGTCACAGAATAAAAATGGAAAAGTTGGGATATGGGTTTTCAGTGTCTAAATAAAACTTTGTTATGAGTTGAAAACATTTGTGTAAAAAAAAAAAAAAAAGCTATATTAGTTAAAGGACCTATGAAATGAAATAGCAAACGTTACGGTAACTCAATAAGATCAGCAGTACATTTTAAAATATACTTAAAAATTTTTAATATATTTAAATTTTTTTTTTTTTTTTTTTTTTTTGTGATCCCTTAATTCGTGTTATGCTAAAGGAAAGAGCCAATAAATATTCTGTCGTTATCTATATCAGTAGTGACAAGTTAACATATTTGTCTCAATTATCCGCCTAAAGCAGAAATTTTAGTCGTTTTCAGCTTTTCGCCTTTCAGTTTTTATGACGCTCTTAAAAGGTTTGTATTGAATTATAAATCAAGGAATTAAATTCCCATTAACTATTTAGTAAGCAAATTCGTGATTTTTTAAAAAAGAAATTCATACCATTTAAAAATACAACGAATACTCACAAGGGGAGAGATCGACACGGGAAATTCAATTCAGTATATAACTTGGAATATTAAATATATCTGTAGAGTGTTCACGCTTTGATACAAGAGCCAGCCAATTGTGAGAGAATACCCATCAAACTGCTGACATAGCTATTAAGTTAGTAATTATATGTCTCGTAAATAATTATATAATTCTGTGGGTTCATAAATTTCAGCGTTCGCGGACTGACACAATTCTAAAAATGATTTCTGCCAATACGGGAAGTCTGAAATAAGGCGATTCATCAATGTAGATTACTTTTACTTCCGATACGAGGTAGATTACTTTTACTTCCGATAATTTCTTCTTAGTATACAATGAAGCAGTTTCTCTTTTCATACTTCGTACAAGTAGAAAGTAAACCATTATAATTCGTAAAACTCGGCTTTGCATTTTCGAGTAACGGCAAATCCAACGACTGCCCTACCTTAGCTGAGGGGAGAGAAGACACCACTCTTGCCCATGGAGAAATAATTCATAGTGTTGCAGTAAGAGCTGGTAATGCCGGATAGATCATAAGAATAAGAAACAGAGGATGAAAGGAAGTTCACAATGCTTCTCTAGGATGCATTGCCAGAAAGTTATAAAGTTGCTATTCTTTTAAAAGAATATTTTTGTGTACATATGAATCCATCACATTTACAGTCATGAAATATGCACACACTGATAATCAATGCACCATGGAGATTGAATTTTAAAATTTAGAGTAGAAGAAAATGGTATAGTAAATGTCAATCAATCTTCAAATACAAATCAGAAATTGTTAACTGTGAATTGCGCTTCTTCTAAACGTGACGTAATGAGGATACGCTGTCATCCAATCCGAGTATCGCGATGTATTTTCTCCGACTCTCTCGCCTTTCACTAAGAACTTATATGCGTAAACGCACTCAGCCGACTTGCTTGTGGAACTTAATTTTATGCTTTAATATTGAAAGAACAGAGTGACCATTAAGTAACTTTCCCGGTTTGGCAACAGCTAAAACGAATGAACGAAATAAAAATGCATTTCATATACAGATTGTGAAGGCATGGAAAAATAAATTCAGCAAATATACATTAAAAATTGTCGATAGGAGAAATACTAGTCGCTGCTATCGCGTGTAAACGAGGAAATTTGCATTTTAGGATGGATTATGTAAAATTCATAGTGCGTTCGTGACAGCAGCGCCATGCCTTCTTTGTGGAAAAAAACGACCTGTAAGCAGTTCGTTCTCGACTTGTTTGTTGACTTATTCTTAATCTGAGCCCTACCTTATCTCAGCGTGCTTTACTGGTAAAATTGTTCTACACTAGACAGTGTAATCCCGAGGCGGCTTTTAAGCAAACCTGCATGCCTTGAAACAGAACATAAGACGGGTTGTCATGAACATCGAAAACCGTATGCAATATGCTGTACACAGGGAAGGTCAGTATATTGAAAATGTTGCACGGCGTACAAGGGACACTAATATTGATGATTAAATGATAATTTTCTGTAAATTTCATGAATTCATTCATAACTGTACTCCCACAGCGCCAGTATTTCTCCTAGCGGCAGCTTTATATACTAATTTTTTTTTCTACTGAAATTATCTTTCCATTCCAAAATGTGTGCATGAAAAGTGGTCTCATTTCGTTCATTCGTTTTAGCTGCAATGTCGCCAAACAAGGAAAGTTATTTTATGACCACCCTGTAAATTAAGTGCGTGTAAATCTGGCCTTGTGATTGGAAAGCAACCTTTATAATAAAAGCACGATAATATGCTGAACCTAAATCCTAACAAATATTTTTTTATATTTTGAGTGACTTCTTCTAAGCACATGTTTCCCGTATGCTTTCTGACTACTGAGGAAAAAACTGATGCACTAACAGATAGTTAAAATTACTGTCATATTAATGAAAATTGTAGCTACGTATGAAGTTCTTAAGCAAATCGGGAAATTTCAGAAATATGGCTAGTTTTCTCGAAATCAAGTCAGAGCAATAAATAAAAGGTGATAAAGTAATGAGATAGATGTTTTCAGGTACTGGCTAGAAAAATTATTTAATCTCCTAAAAAGTTGTCTAACGTTTGATTTAAGACAATTACTTCAATAAAATTCAGTTTATGGCATTAAATTAAAGTTTTCGATTCAGAAAAAGTTATAAAAATATATTAAGGAATAAAAAAAATTTCAAAGAATGCGTCTTTAGTCTTAGAGCTGAGTTTGTATTTTATGGCACAAAAGTCATCTTTGGCTAAGCTGCGCCACATCTGTAGTTTTAAGAGAATAATCATATGAAAAACACTTCAATAATTATATTTTGTGGCTAATACACTTTTATAAATAATGTAAATCCTCAAAAATTCACGGCAAAATAAAAAACAAGACGGCATTCCCTGAACGTAAATGACAGTTGATTTTATACTTTTGGTATGAAAAAAAAAAAAAAAAAAAAAAGCAGTAATGATACTTTAGAACAGATTTATTTCAAAACCGCATGATTAACAGATTTTTTTTATCGCTTCAAATTGAAATCAAGGAGGGAAAAAAAACCCGACTTCCCCTACCAAAACCTCTTTATACGACGCTCACTGTAAACAAACATTTGATGGAAAGCTTTCTCCTGGTGTAAATAATTCCTTTTCAAACAGGATTTTAGCAAAAATATCGATATCGATTTTACAAAAACTCCTGACATGAAAGGGGGGGATGGAAGTTATTTTTCGAAATCAACACACCAAATAACATAATAATTAACCAGAACTTATATTGTATATTTTTTAAAAACTTCAATTTTGCAGCCTTGTGGAGTTCCATTTTTATGATTATCCTTTAATGTTGCGTTTTTAAAGCGACACCAGGGCTATTTTGGGACGGACATCGTCATTTTGAACCGCGGTCAGATGACGAGGACGACACCTGAGCTGGCACCCCCTCTTCAAACTTCCACACCATAGCAGCGGGAGAACGTTTGGCCCCGACGGATATGAAGTGCACCAGACCGGCTTAAACGATGGCTCTTAGATGGAATCGGGTCTCGAACCTGAAGCCGTCTGGTTCCGAAGATGAGACCTTACCATCAGACCTCCGCAAGCTAGTGGAATCATTGCATGAGCGACGCGGAAACAGCACTGAGAGTAAAAAATAAATTTACCTGCTTGTGGTTGCCGAGGTTGCTGGTCATCCCTTCGAGGGCCACCTCTTCCTAATGGAGATTAAAAAAAAACAATAAGACAGAAATGTAATTACACATATTAATTAATTTAACAGAAAATCAGAGATCATGAATCATCGCACCAAAGATAATCCTCCTTTGCTCCCAGTTCGATTTCATACCTACTACAGAAACGAAAACCTAACTGGACTATACAAATAATGGCACGAAGGACATTATAATGCTATGTAAAAGTGACCTTGGATATAAATTCAATGCAAGAGACTCCGTGAAATGCATCCCTTTATTGTTGCATTTATGCCGGAGTTCATTCTTCTCCACATCCTTAATGTTTTTTCGGTTCAAACTTTGAGGTAAAATATTGGAGGAAATCCATCTCACATCTATCTCTGTGTACCTAACATTCAGCTGCATGTTGCCTTGTATTTTTTGAGATGTCATGCTATTCGCTTTGAAAACGGAGCAAACTGTATCACCAGAATAGAAATATTATTCTACTTTAATGAGTTTATTGGTCGCATTATTAACCCTTTACTGGGGAGGTGGAGTATCTCTGACCGCTAAGGATGGACTTTCTTTCACCCCTACTCCATTTTTAGCTCAATCAAATGGATTGATCCTGTAGCTTCTTCACTACACGTGAAATTTTTCAACCGTTTTCAGGGGATGCTCTTTTAAATATTTCAGGAATTTTTTTTGGCTCGACATCTGTGAGACTGCAACTCCCTTTTAGTGCTCCAGTATTAAACAAGGTTTAGAAGAATGCTTCTCCTCGAAATATCAGCCAACCTGCTGATTCTCGTTATGAAGCACAACTCCAGGGACTTTTAAATGAAGCAGAAAGTGATTTTAGTGATGAGGATAATTGTACAGAAAATTTTTTCGATAAAAGTTCGCATTCGACTGATTCTGATATGTATTTTCAAATATAATTACTTTTTCTACCGATAATGTATTTTGAAAAATTTCTAAAATATATTAATATAACATGAAAACTATCTACAGGCTGATTTTTATACTATTACTTAACCTGTATGTTTAAAATGCCCTCGAAAACCATGCTACGAATGTTCACAAGGTTCTGCGAATAAATGATGCCGATAAAAAAAAAGTCAATTTTACTCACTGTCACGTTTTTGTTCCCCCCCCCCTTCAAACAATTGTTGAATTTTCCCATCATTTTTCCCCCTTCCCTATATACCCTTGCATACTGGAAAAATAAATATGACTTAAGAAGTAAAATATATTATATATATATATATATATGTTTTTTCAAAAATATTATTTGTTGTAACATGTAATTTCAAAAGAATATGCATGTTCAAAAGCAATTACTTTTTTCAATGATAATATATTTTAAAAATTTCTAAAACATATTTATACACCAAGAAAAATATCTGCAGAATATATTGGCTGATTTTCATATTAATACTTTCATTCGATTATTTAATTTGACTGTAAAGAAAATGCGGTCTCGTAAACCGTACCTCCCCATTTAAGGGTTAAAACTTATATGGACAATTCTATTTAAAATATATCTACTTACTATATATGATTACCTATCAAATTTATTAATATACCCAATACTTTAAACAAAAATTTTTGAAAGACTCAGTTTAATATTAAAAAAATTCCGTAAATAAGTTGTTATATATAAGCAAGAACATACCTCTTCCTTTTCCTTTCGGTGGCATTTCAATCAGATATTACAATAACCTGCAAAGAACAATATAAACTTGCTTAATATACAGTAAAAAATATTTTTCATTCAATTTTGTTTTGATTCTTTTCCCTCAAGCTACTGCTTCATCTAGATTCACAATAAGCACAAAATTAATGCATTTAAAATTAAAAGATTCTAAAAAAATCAAGATCGTTCTTTGCTACCAGATTCATATCCATTTAAGGCTGCCAATGTCAAACAAATGATAAAAGGATTGGATTGTTTGGATTTTTCTGGCGCAAGAGCCATTGTTTTGTCTATGCTGCGCCAACCCAAACAAATGATAAATAAAGCGGGAAAATAGAGAAGTCATTAAAGTGGCGCCATTGAAATTTTTCTACATTGAATTGCATGTTTGCGTTCCGTTCAACGTCTAAAAAAATGTTTAAAATAACTTTTTGCAGAGATTTGTCACTACTGTTTTTGATTTTGCATCTTTGATATACCATACGAAAGAATCTTAAAATAGAAGAAAAATGTTCTATTTTAAGATAGCAGAAAACTTAAAGCCAATTGAAAAATTGATACCAGTGAAGTAGTGAAATTTTATCTTAAAAAATAAGCAATTTATAAGCACCTTATAGGCACAAATTAAGGACAAACATTAACATAGTAATTTTGATTATAGAACTAAGTTATGATGAAATTCACTGACAAAAAAAAAAAAAAAAAAAAACACAGAGCAAACAATAAATGCTACATATTTTTCATAAAAATTAAGGCTAAGTTATTTAAAACGTTTTCCCGCAAGTTTCTCATTAAAATCTAATTGAAGCACTTTCAGTCGACATTTGAAATTATTTACATTACAGTCTTGTTAAGAATAAGAGAAATATGATATTGTCACTTCTTTAACATTTCAATTTCTTAAAAAAAAAAGGGGGGGGGGTTACGAAAGTAAGTAATAGAAATTTCATTATCTCTTTCAACTGTTTCAATTTTCTCGTTAATAATTTTTTGGAACTCAGTTTTTTTAGCAGTGAAAAAGCCCGATTTGCTCAGTTTGTTGAGCAAGCACATTCACATCACATTCAATTTCAGCATTTTAATTTTTAAAAGATATTTGTTTTTCTGTAACTGACTGACTAACTTGACTGACGAATGAGATTCTTATGTTTTATTTTTATGTAATTAGCAGCAATCTCTTAAATCTTTGTTCCTTAAAAAAAAAAAAAAAAAAAAAAAAAAAAAATGATATTTTGAATGGGCTTCTGGTGCTGATATTCAGTTCTTCAATAATGTTTATTGAGTGAATTCCACCAAATTGTTTTACATGATCAGAATAAATATGATGTTTCATTCAAATTTTCCACATCAATATTTGTATTAACAATGAATCCTCTTTCAATATATGTTTGCACATGTTAAATAATGAAAATTTTAGAAACCTAGTTTTGTAAACTTTCCGTCTTCAAAAAAAGGATTTAAAAAACCCATCCAATCTCATTTTTCCGACATTAAAATTCTTGAAATCGAATATGGATGGTTTGACTACATTTTCCAAGAAAGCTATATACTCTATTAGAATAACGTCACAATCATCTTAATCTATTTTTGTTTTCTGATGCAAGTATAAAAATTCATTTCATTTTGTTTCCACGCTCACTAGTTTTCTCTGTCATGTATACTGGGTCATATAGCGTTGCTTACTTAACCCTTTAAAGGGCCATTTTTTTTCTAGTCATTATGTAAAAATATTTTGAGGCTTGAAATCAGAAGAAAAGGGATTCATTTAGCGTATTAGATAAATTTAATTTAATTAATAATTAAGTAACAAATCCAGACGCATTATTTTGTATGAGAAAAAACTGAAGCATCTAAGTTTGTTTTTCTAAAAAAATTTATCAGAACTTATGCCAACCTACATAATTTCATACAAAGATTGATAAATTTGGTGGGAAGCATATTTCTCAAGGTCCTAGAAAGGGTTAAAGCATAATTTATAGAAGACTTAATTATCACGTATATCAGCATTTTTAAAACAAATTTCTGATAGGCATGCTTGAAAAGCTGATAATTTTTACGGGATATTTCTTATTTGGAATGCGATTTTTCCAATACTTTATTTCCTACTATACCTCACTCACCTTATAACTGCAGAATAGGATTCATTCTCGGAAAAATTAAATTTACATAAGCTATTTACTGGAGAAATTTCAGCTAAGAAATTTTCTTTTAAAACTTTAAAAAAATGCAAACATTCTTTCAACTAATAAATATCAGATGCACAAAAAAGCAACAGTGAGCCATCACTCTGACACTCCTGAAGAAATGGCTTACAGCGATCTGCAATATATATGAAAAAACTTCACAAATATTAATTCATCTGTATTACCTCGGGAAAAAGTGAAAAACGATTTACAGGTAATTTGGGAAGTTATCACTTTCAACTAATTTTACATAATTTGTCACATTTTGCCAGATTTCAAATAAACGTAAGTTTACTAGTGCATTTTCTAACCGTCCATGATTACAGAGTTTAAGAGGTAATTTTTTTAAGCTTAGAAGATTCCAAAAATTCTTGTCAACTTTTACAGTTGCTTCTCCAATATTAGAAAATGTCAAATTCTTTGGAACACCATGTGTATTTCATTCTATATTTATTTTTGAAAGTCTTCAACCATTCAATGTTGAAGGCTTCTAAAAATAAATATAAAATGCATTCACTTCTGTATGTCCACAGTGAATTGAATAAACATTATCTAGACATATTGTAAAAAAACTTTTGCACAACAATTACATGCAGTAAAAATATTAATAATTTACATTAATAATTTACATTAATAATTTATAGACAAATGTATTAAAATATAAAAAATATTCTTCAAAGAAGTAACCATGAAACAAAAGTGCAACAGTGAGCTTAAGTCACAGTTAAACAAACTTTATATATGTATTTCCGACCAAAGCATAAAATTATTCCTAAAGTTTTTTGTTGTTGTTGCTTACCAATGCACGCAAATAGAAGATAAAAAGAATAGTTAGATCAGTGGAAGAGATTTTTTTCTCCATGCATGCATTTAATGACATTTTAAAATCTAATTTAACCCTCTGAATTCCTTTGTTCTTTGAAATACTATTCTTTTACAATACCAGGGGTGTTTGTGGGACCCCAAAAAATCCCCTGAAACTTTTACGGACTTACTACCGGCATTTTGGAGTTTCGAGAAGGGGGGGGGGAATGAAAAATTACAATTATGAAGTATTGAATGACCTAATTATAAAAGTTCAATGAATTACTTTTTTTGCAAAATTAATAACCATAAATTTTCAAACATATAAACTACTACATTTTATGCAAATCTTTTAAATTACCTGAATTAATTCTTTTAAAAAAAATTATCTAATTTCTGCTGCTTTTTTTTTATTTTCTGATGTTTGTGGGCTTGTCTTTCTTTTGTGGTGAACTTCATAATTGCAGGAAGGTTGACTTTTATTTTCCTCATTTACAGTTGAAGAAATTTCCTCGAGAACTGCACATGCAGAGGTAGAAGCAGTTTGCTTTTCTGCTAATGTAGAAGGTTTTTCAGAGACTTTTATAGGTGACTCATCTGAAATACAGACTTTTATAGGTGACTCATCTGAAATACATGTTTTTAAGTCCTCTTGATATGTTTTCCAACTTCTGTTCATATTCAGTAAGAGATCTTTGTGAATTGGATCAGTCATTGGTTTTTTTGAGCCATATTTTTCACATGAGGTTTCTTTAGAAGTCATTAAATCATATTTAATAGTCTGCACTGCATCTAGGGAATCAATCTTAAGAGAGGTTCTATAGTCAGTGACAAGTGTATCCATTAAGTTGAATGCACTTTCCACTAATGGGCCATGGAAGCAGCTAAGGCAGGCTTTGACCAATTTAGCCAATGTAGGATACTTATAATCATTTGTGAAATCATCTTTTAAATTAAAAACTTTAGACCAATATTTATCAATTGTACACTTGACTTGATTTCCACTTTCATCAGATGTGTAGAGCATTTCTTTGGTGATTATCAATATCACTCTGGTATAACCTTATTTCAGCTTCTACTTTTGACTTTTCATTATCACTAAAAATATGGGACATAAAAGATGATAATTTTTCAAAAGCTAATATTGTACTGGTTTTACCTCTTAGCTCTGGATCTAATGCTGTAAAACTAATTAGATATGAATTTTTAAGGGGTAATTTCTGTTTCATATGCTGAAATTTCTAAATGAAATTCTCTTGCATACATAAATAAAAAAATATTTCAATAAGCGAAACGAAAAATTTACACGTGCATCAATAAATGAAACGAAAATTTTACACAGCGAAGAAAAAAAAGTTCTGAAGCGATCAATGACAAATAGCTAATACGGCGAAAAATCCCCCTTCTCTACTTATTGGCGCCACGCCAGTAGAGATAAGACCTTTGAACCCAGAGTCACGTTATCGCACATCTGGTCGAACGAAGTCTCCCCCTTTTTTTTCTGCCGCGCCTACTTGCCGAAAAGAATCCAGAAGAGAATGTCCGAGAACCGGGGGAATGAGTCATAACTCGCAATAAGGAAAGAACAAAAAAGAAGTCCCCCCCCCCTTTTCACGCATTATCACTGCCTTTGGAGAAAGAAAGGAAAAGTTTTCACCACACACACTGACCTTGCGTTTTCTGCTTTCAAAGCAAACAAAATTACCCAGATCAAAATAAATAATTCATTATTATTCCTACTTCCTTTTGAACGACGATCCCCGGAAATTCCGGGGATCGAAGTTCAAAATCCCCGGAATTCCGGGGTTTCCCCGGAGCACAAACACCCCTGCAATACAAAACGACCGAAAGTATAAAGGAGAGAAGATAAGTATTTCGCTTCCCCTTCTTGCGGTCCAGAGTTCGTTTGCAGCGAGGGGAGTACCTATTCCTGTAGTCCAATTACTGCTGAAGAATAAGGGGTTGTATACAAAATTTAATAATATTTTATAATTTCACCTAGATTTTCCACACGATCGGTTTCCTTTTTTTACCGCTGTTTGATAATAATTTATTAATTACGAAAAGACACATTTGATGTTCAAATATATCATTGAAATAGTATATTTGCATATTCATTAAAATCATTGCTGCATCAGAAAATTTAATCATTCAAGAGTTCTCATCTCTTACATCAAATCAGATTCATCTGAATCTTCAAAGAGTATGTTATTAATTTCTTTGAGTTGAAACTTTGCGATAACCCGAGTAAGATATTTTAGTAGCAGGCGAGCAGAAAGCGTAAATTAAACATCTACCCTCACTTTCTGGAGGATTCAATATGTCTCCTCGTGATATTTTATATGCATATTAAGTGTGAATTGAAATGATTTCTATACCATTTAATTTCATCCAAAATATCTTAACAAATACAATGCATTTGCAGATAGACATCTAATGGTAATAATTTTAATATAAAATTAAAAAATAAATATCTTCTTGCACATGCATATTCAATAAGAATTATAATGATTTCTATACCGTTTAATGTCATCGAAATATCTTAATAAATATAGTATATCTGCATATAGATATTTTATGGTAGCTTATAAAAGCTTGATTTTCAAGTCTTATTTTAATAATTCTTCACGCTAATTCGTTATTTATAATATCGGAAATACGGAAAACAGCCAAATTTTCATTAATCTCAATTATTTTATACTTATATTTCTCTGGAAGATTTATTTTCCCCATTTTGAAAAAGAGCAGACGAAAAAGTACGCATAAACCAAACTAAACAACACGTATTGGTTGCAGCAAATACAGCATAGAAAATTCTGTGAGAAAGAAATCTACCAATTAGAGCACAATTTGCGAACTCCTGCAGTTTTGTAAACAAAAACTAGACTCTTCCTCGTCCCTACGAAAAAATTCGTCTTTCAATGGACTCGTCCGTCTCATACACAGCGTGTTGTGATTTAGCCGCTAGTGATGTCTGAATGTCTAGCCGTCTCAGCCGCATTGGGAGTCAGAAGATTAAACTTAATCAATTTTCTAATTTTTAGTTTAATTTAGCCCATATTAACTTCATTCTAAAATATTCTCTTATTTCCTGATCCAATTCCACTTTTATTTAATTAATTCAACAGAAGCTCTGTCAGCAGTTCAACGCTCCGAGTAACTTCTTTCAACCTTTAGACTCACAATACAAATGAATCAGCAACCACTATCACTTCCTTCTTCACGATCAGCATTTTTCATTAAAGGATGAGACAAAACAAAGAAAAAAAAGGAGAGCTTATATTAAAATGAAGAATTGTGAATACAATTTCAAAAAAAAAAAAAAGGAGAGCTTATATTAAAATGAAGAATTGTGAATACAATTTCAAAAAAAAAAAAAAAAAACGAGAGACAGACAATTTTTATTAATATCATAAATTCAAGAATTCATTCATTCACAAGCAAAACAAAAGGAGGGGGGAGGAAACCCCTTCAGAAATTCGCTTTAAAAATACATCTTAAATATTATTATTCAAAATAATCTCATTTAAAAGAAATTAGGTGCACATTCTAATTTTTTAAAATCAATAATTATTTAAACTTAATTATTAGTACTATTGAAAAGTTGTTGCAGTGCACAGCTCAATTAAAAGCATTAGCGAAGAGGAAGAAACTCAATGGGAACTTCAAAATAAATTTCGACGAAAATTTTGCAGCAATTAGAAATTGAACTGAAAGCTCCATCGTCAATAATTGTGACTACGTAATACTGAAAAAAAAAAAAAAAAATCAAAACATCTTTATCAGTGAATGCTGATATCGCCAAAAAATAAGTATAAAATTACTCTCATATTATTACTAAAATTCTGTGTACTTTTTTTTCTTCTATGCATCAATATTTGTAAACAGCATTTTAGTTCATTTAAAAAAATTAATTTTAATACAAAAAATACACTGCCATATTTCCATTCAATTATAATATTTATTCAGAAAAAAATCCTTCATGTGTGTCGCTTTCTTAAAAACTCTAAGTCACACAAATGAAAAGATTTACTTCAAATAAACAAAAGCCCAATCTCTATCGCTTGGCGATATTCAAGACCACGCTTCTGCGCCGGAGCATGCTTTTACCAATATCTAGGATGGCAGCTGTCTGATTATAATCACCAGTCTGTGACTAAATTTGGCGAATTATCGCTTGTGAAAAAAGCTAGACGAACATTTAGCAACGACAGCATATTTCTTGCTTGTTTTACCAACCAGAATTTTTATCTCAAATAAAAATAAAATGGGAATTTAAAAACGGTAAGAAAAAATATATTACCACTCGAGCATTTCAATTGGTAACTTCCGCAGGAACTACAAATCAACAACGTTTTATGAAATCATTTTAGCATAATCGTTGTTTTAATTAGAAAGAATTTTTTGGACTGACAACTATCACAGAAATAATAATGGCGGGTTTCCACTCGGCCAATTATAACACAGTAAGCAGCACATGCGTAGAAAGGGACTGATTTATGTTTGCAACAAGACAGATTCAGACATTTCATGCTTGGCTATAAAGTGCCGTTTTGGCGTCCGTGCATTTTCTTTTTCACTGCATTAAATGATTAAAATGATAGATATTTACACAAAGAAACTTGGTAAAATAAAAGAAAAGATCAACATACCTAAATTTGGAAAATTATAGAAAAGAAATGGCATTTAAGAAGAGGGGGGAAAATTAGCTTCAGAAAGAATAAAAAATGTCAGAATTAATCTATGAAAATATACATTTTTTCACGTCAGAAAAACTGCCAAATTCTACAATCGCATGCGCAGTAAGAAAAAAATACAATACAGCGGCATGTTGTTGCCCAGTCGGGACAATTATACTTGCCATCGACTGAACAGCATTTTACAGTCTTTCTACGCATGGCGCTGTAAAAAAAAAGGCATAAATTTATGCAAGAAATATTGCTTTCATTATAATAATTGAAATCGGATATGACAATAACCAACTTCCGGTAAAATGTTCGAAGACTGCAAAACAATGTATTAGCAAAATCATTTTTTTTTGCTTTGAATTTGTATATTATATATATATATATATATATATATATATATATATAAAGAAATCAAAACATTTAATTTTAAATTCACAGATTTTCATTTTAATAATAGTTTTATAAAAGCGTTGTTTTTAAACCTACTTAAAATTAAAATTTTCAATTTGAGTCTATAAAACGCGTCTATAAGCAAAGCAAATGATAATGATAATAGATACATAATTTTTTTTTTCAATTTATCTGAAGAAACATACGAGATGAATAAACTATTTATAATAAACAAAATAGAACAACGCATTTCTACAATAAAAGGATTTCAGTCTAAAACTTATCCTCATATTTTATATTCATATATAATCATGCCAATATATGTGTAAATATTATTCGTAAAATTTGTTCAATTGTGTCATTCCATTAAGTATTATAGTTTCAAAGCTCTGCGTTGATATCTACATCAGATGTTCCCAAACTTTTTTCTCGTAGACCACTTTCAAAGTTTTACTATTTTTGGTAGACCGCCTGCTGCTACATTTCTACTGTATTCCCAAACCTCCTAAAAAATATCACCCTAAATTGGGGGTGTTAAGAAGAAAAAAAAGTAGCACATCTTCTTGTGTCCTATTTATTAAAATAATACTTGTAGTTATACAAAATTATAAACATTTATTATTACAAACACTTACAACTTGTGAACCCCTGTTTTCTTTTCATGTCTACGTGGACCCCCGTGTGGTCTCCTATGGACCCCTGGGGGTCCACCTGGACCACTTTGGGAACCTATGATCTACATATATAAATAAATTCATCTAAATTTTAACCTTGCATCTTGCTATATTTAAACTGTGGTTATCTTGCTTTCATCAAGATGATGTCGCATTTTAAGCTGTGTGCTCAAAGGCGTGCAGAAGAAAAGATGGGGCATTCACTGTGTTTGTATTAAAACATGAGATATTTTTTAAAATATGAGATTATGATTACATGAGACGATTTCTGGCCAAAAATGTAAATGGAGTCAATAACAAACTATTGAAGTTCCCAGTTTTTTGTTTTTGTTTTTTTTTAACTTCAAAATTATTTTCCCCCCTTTATTGCAATTAACTATTCCAAATCAACAACAGCTACAATCTAGAAAATTGTAAAACTTTTCCGCTATCATTTGGATTAGTTTAGTTATATTAACGTCCTGTTTTAAAGCAACACTAGAACTATTTTGGGACGAATCTCGTAATTTTGAACCGTGGTCAAATGACGAGTCAAATGAGCTGGCTTTTTAAAAAAAATATTTGATGTTTACTGGCCATAATAGCCACAGAGTGAAGACGATCTTGATTTCTTCATGCAAAGCTCTACAGTAATTAATTCGGAAAAGGTTAAAAATAAAGTAGAATAATGAAAATCAAATACCCAAATTACCAAACAAAAACCAATAAAAAGCGTCAACATACTTTTGATTATAGGTTTAATACTAAAAAATTTATAAGATATATTTATAAATAAAACAAAAGGCAGATATTTCAAGACAAGGAATTTAAAGTAAGATAATAAGGCTCTTATCCGCAAAATTTTAAATAATATAACTGAAAAATATGGCATTACAATTTATGGTTATTATTTACAGATTAACGATTTATTCTGTTTCGTTTACCAAGATCTCTTTAAAAGTAATCAATTTTAAAAGATTCATTAGAATTTAATATATTAGAAATAGGAAGAACTTTATTTTTCAAATCAAATACATAATGTTAAAATTATATATACATATTCAACCCAATTATTTTTAAGGCTCTCAAATACAACAAATGTTCTTTTCTATTTTAATAGGATTTATATTTGCAGAACTTTTTCAGATATATTTAAGACATCACGTTTCTATAAAATAATAATTAATACAAGATTAAAGTAAAATAATAAGTATTGTATTACTCACCTCATACAAAGCAGATTTAGTTCTTTTATACAAGTTATAGTATTTTTAATTCCGTCTTGTAACTGCTTCGATTGAAAAGTAACTGTTGTGAAGAACGTTGCCTTAAAGCCTTGGTAACAGCGTGAGATATTTAGCCAATCGGAGATGAGGGGATTGAGTGTTTTTACAACTTCCCTCGGCCATAAATTTTATGAGGGTCAGCCAATTTTAGCCCCCTTTTTAACAGATGTGGGGTATTATCAAGTTACAAGAGCCTGGTAAATGTTTCCAGTGTACAAATAAGAAATTGCCCAATTTGTCTTATGATAGTGTACACAAGTAGCAGCACACGGTCAATGCTTAGGAACAAAGTTCTTAAGAATTTATTCCAGAAAGGCATACATTTTAATGAGGAGGAAGAAAACTATATTTTTTATGTTTATATTTTTCTAACGTTAAATATATACATTAAAGAATATGGACATATCTGAATTACAGAAGTATATACATTTTTAACGTTAAGATACCAAAAAAGCAAAATAAATAAATAATAATAATAAAAGAAAAAAATTGTATCTTCTTTTTTAAAGAAGCAATTCTTATGAATCATGCAGAATGCTTTTAAAATTCTGATGCTGAGGATAAAAAGAGAGAGAGAGAGAAAATAAAAAGGGGCCCCCAATTTTTTTTCCAGGAACGAATAATTCGTGTTCTTGTTCTTAAATTTCTTGAAATTTCATGAAAGAACTTATGATATGAATAATGTAATTATTGAAATGTTTGTATAACTTGCATCGATATATAACGCGTATCTAAATTTAAAAGAGCTAATACTTTAAAATATTTCTTTCTTTAATTGAAATTTTATATGAAGAAAGAAATATTTTATATTAATATTTCTTTAAATAAAATTTTAAGAATGAAAATATTTCTTTGTTTAAATGCAATTCATCGAATTTAATTGCTTAACAAGTTCCTTCATGAAGCTACATATATCTTACAGGGATAAGAAATTTCATAATTGAGATGGAAAGAATGAAAGAATCTAATTCATTTTTTTAAAAAGCAAGCAGGACGAAAAGGTTAAAATGTGCAAGTGCTACTAACTCCAATAATTTGTTTTTATACCTGTTAGTACTTGCTATTAAACTCCTTTTTCAATTACTATTTACTTCTTGATTCTTTTTTTAGAAATTATGTTACATTTAAAAATTAATATATAGAGAAAATATAAAACTGGTGAATTCTTTTTAAGTCATTCGAAAATGAAAATTTTTAAAAAAATACATTTTTAATTTTAAAAATTGTATTTATGTGTTCTCTACTCGTCAAACTATCTTCAAAAACTCGGTAAAAAAAATTGCCAATATTAAAAATATAATCTTGATATAAATACAGTCACTGCGGCTGTATATTTATGTTATAGATCTAAAGAATTGGGCCGAAATAAATCAAACCTTGTATACTTATTATTTAAAAGTAAGAGAGAATACTGTTAACTTTTCAAAGTATGGAAGTTAATCAAATATTCAATTCATTAGAATACATCGAAATTTTATCGTTTTTCTACAGTAACTTCGGAGCAAATTATTCTACAAGTAATGTTTTTATATCATTTTAAAATTCAAACTTCTGCCTTTTCAGTGATGCAGTTTCCTTTCCCTGCAATTTTTCTCTAATTTTCGTCAATTTTCCCCCCAAATTTAAGAAACAATTATGTAAATGCGGACGCTTGTGAAATAAAGAATTTTATTGGCATTTTTTAAAAATAATCTGGTTCAATTGACATTCTGATTTAATTAAAAACATGAGACGCTAAAAGTATTACGTATATTATAATATTTTATAATTACTAACGAAGTATTTTGATTGCGAACAACGTCCGACAGAAAACGGGAATAAACAGAAATCTACAGAACGTTATCAACCCCTCTACATAAGGTCAAGGACGAATATCGCACACTTTTTTTGCTTGAAAGGAGTGTCGGAAACAAACATCCCCTTCCATGAGAGAAGCGTAACCATTTTCCGAATTATTGTTGCAATTCCCACTCCCCCTTCTTTTGTGATCGCAGGGCACGTTCTTTATAGAAGAAAGAAGGATAGAAAGAAATTGTTGAGTCAGCCAACTAAACACGAACAAGACCTCTCTGATTTGCAAGCACTCACATCTGGGAACATGAAATAAGTTATTTTTAAAATATTCTGAAATTTAAACGAATGATGGTTTTATTTAGAATATGTTCAAGTAGAATGTCCCTATAAAAAGAAATGTCTTTGCAATACAAAAAAACAAAATTCTTGGGTATCCATGAATTTGTAAGGGGCCTTAGGCAGTAGCATACTCTACCTATTCGATAATCTGGCCATGTAATCACCAACCTAAAAGAATTTTTAAATAAGGATTGTAACCAAACAATTGCCATTAAAAATATCTTCCGAGTTCGCAGCAGGGACCATATAAAATGTGGAGAATAAAAGGGGATGCGATTGTTTTTTTAAGATGGACGGTGGTGAAAACTGTATAGCTTTAATATCTTGTAAATATTAAAGTTCTTTCGTTTATAAATGTCATCGTAAGATATGTAAAATGCGCTCGTAAAAAAATGAACTATTTAACACGTAATTATATATATATATATGTACATATTTAGATTAAAAAATGGCTACATTTTATTCAAAAGCAGTAAGATATTGAATTTGAGCCGCCTTATTTTTATTTTTAAGTACGCGTTATTGTTAAATACTTTTCGTTTTCAGGGCTTTTGTAAACTAATAATTTCAAAAATCTTAATTTCGCAATTGTGTGCATTGGTTTTTCTCAATATATTATAAATGAATATCATATGAGCAACTTCTTTAATCGTCTTTATATTAAGACACTTCATTCAAAGTGCATTAAACATTCAGAAGTATTTAGAATTATATAATTTTTAATACAATATAACTGTCAGAAGAAAAAGGAAAATTGCACTCACTTTTGCATAATTATATATTGAAAGTAGAATCTAAAAAAAAACTCAGGCACTAACTCATTGAACAAGAAGTGCATACTTAAAAGACTATTTTAGTACATGTGTACATGAGTGTATATATATTTCACTTGCTCACCTGCTATCTTATCGCAGGTACTTCCAAATGTGCAAACGTCACCGGTATCCGTAGGTAATTTCTTAGTAAAAAAAAAAGTTTCAAACGCGATATTTTATTCCCTTGTCGTTTCGTCGGCTTTTCTACCAAATATGATACAAATTATAGGCTCAACACCCGACAATTAAATTAGAAGTCCGATTACCTCTCATTTTAACATCCGCCGCTTCGATTTCTTAGTCGACCGACAAAAAAAATATTCGGCAAAATGCGACCTTTTCACCTCGTCGGATATGCCAAATGTTGAGTACACTACGAGTTGAATATATGATAGTTTCATTTTATGTTTGACAATCTATCGACTGAACTCCATCGTCATCTGTCGCATATATATCTTACTTGACCAATCAAAATTAGTCGGCAAAATATAACATACAATTCACCTGTCATCTTATCGCTTATATTGCCAAATGTAGTGCAAACGCGCTGGAGGCCGTCGCATTAGCCGTCGTCTTAGGTCAAAGGAAGAAAAAAAGCAGTTTGCAAATGAGATCTTATTCACTTTTTCGTTTCGTCGGCTTCTTTGCCAAATATGATGCAAATTATAGGCTGAATATCCAACAATTAAATTAAATGCCAGATTATCTCTCATTTTAATATTCACCCTTTCGATTTCTTAGTCGACCGACAAAAAATAGTCGGCAAAATGCGTCGCTTTTCACCTTATCGGTTATGCGAAATGTTGAGCAACTACGCGTTGAAAGTATGACAGTCCCATCTTATGTTCGTCAGTCAATCCCCCTACTTTGCATTGATTTCTTAATCGACTCACGGAGAATTGTCGGAAAATGTATTCACCAGTAGCCTTGTCAGCTATTTGTCGAACATTGTCATTCTGACAACTTAAATCATTCCTCGGATACTTCGATTATTTATGAAACAGTAATTCTAAGATGAGTTTTAAATTATTATATTCGTTAATACCAAACTGGCCTAAGTTACGAAGCAATAAAGACTTTTGCCGATGAAATTCTCAATTCTTGCCCCCCCCTCTCCTACAGTCACCGCCTCTTGTCTTAGAAATCCCTAATGCGATGCGTAATCAATATCAAGCGATGGCGTGTATACATGCGGATCGCAATATAAATGGTTGCATAATAAATTTTGCGAAAAGATAGTAAAACTGATATTACATTTTATTAGATAAAAAACTATCTATGTACTGTTAAAATTAACTATGTATTGCTTTCACATTTTTTTCCTGTTGTAGGGACAGATTCAACTAACTGCCTTTAGCAGCAAATACTGAAATTTTTCATCTACAATATTTTCCTTCTCGAATCTTTTTAAATTGCCCCCACCATTGGAGCCATTCCTTAATGTTTCTACTAAGTTGTTTTAATTCTACCTCTGGAAGTCTAAATTTCCGATTAGTATTATCAATAGATACTTTTAGAACAGTAAAATCTTGTTTAGGTTTTTCTAACACATTTAATCTCCTATGTAGTTTCATTTTTGTTTCTAAAAATCTATCTTCATAAGTAGTAATTGCGTTGCAAAATAGCTAAAATCTTTGTATCTAAATCGTTGAATTCTTTATACTTTTGTTCTAAAAGAACTATCTGTGTCGCCAAAATATCGGTGTCCTCTAATTTCTTTTCCAAAATTTCAGAAGCTTTATTTAAAGCTCTCGTAAAATTACCCTTCGCAGGAGTTTACCTTTTTAATGCTTTCGACATCCATTTCTAATGATTCTTAAATTCTACTTCTACATGCATCGAATTCTAAATTTATTTACGTCGATTTTGTATATACATAAATCCCGGCAGGGATGCCAGATTTTGGGATTTCTAGACTCGAAATTTAAAAATCTCTCAATGCAACACAGTACAAATGGTTTTGCATAAAAAAAATTGCGGAAAGATAGTAAAAACCGATAAGATTACATTTTTATTAGATAAAAAATCAACAATGAATTGTTGAAAAAAGGCACTGTTTTTGAAAATTTAAAAATTACTAACAAAATTGCATTGTTTTTTTAAAATTTTTTTAAACCTTATCAGCATCGTGTTCTTCCCACAAATCAGTTTCAGCATTTTATCTTGCCGCTATCGTTATCGGGGAATACCCGAAATATAAATGAAGTACAGGGAAATCTCGATATACATTTAAGTCCGGGGAATACCCGAAATACAAATGAAGAACAGGGAAAATCTCAATATACAACAAAGTGAGGGGAATACCAGACGCACTGGGGTGAATAATCGATTCATTTTGTAAAAAGCAATACACTACAAGCGGAATAACTTCTATATCAAAGAATGAAACTTGTTTTGAAATTTACAGCAAGTTTACTGCTATTATAACGAAAACATACTAGTTGAAGACATTAGTATTAGATCTTATGAAAATTTTGAGTCTTTATATCGAATGGTAATTTTTATTTTACACGACGTATAAACATGCCGCCGATCGTACCCAAACAGTGAGATTAGACTGATTGTATAAACGACAAACGCAGTTAACCGATTAATGCTATCAAACAATTTCATCATAATTCGTAATTGCGAAATCGAAACACGAGCTATCTTAAGTTATCATGCAAAAAACAAACAGTTTTCTCATGCAAAACAATTAATAATAGATCATTTACACCGATTACATAGGAAGGGGGAAGAAGCATACCTCCACAGCACAGCATAACGACAAAAATGTTAAATTAACAATTTTAATGGTGTGACAAATGTGATGACAAAAAATACTGAGAGGCATAGCGATAAAAAGAGCAAGACATATCAGAATGACAAAGCGGATTTTAGCTTTTCAATCGGCTGCAATGTAGAAAGTCGCTCTAATGGATCTCTCGAACACCGGTTGTTACATAGAAAGTTGCTTTCCGAAAACTCCTTTAAAACAGGCTCCGACGTAGAAAGTCGTCAGGGCTTTCTCCCTTCACCGTAATAAACGAGGTAGCTTAGCTGCTTATTAATGGTTAATTGGTTAATTGGTTTTTATGGCGCAAGGACCAGGTCTGATCATTCTGCGCCAAACGTTTGTTAAAAAAGGCTTTCGTGTTAAAAATTAAAACATTTTAAGTAGATACAATTAAATATGCTGTAAAATTTGAATATCTTTTAAAAAAGTAAAAATATTTGGATGAGGGTTATCTCCTAAAATGTCATTTAAGTTAAAAACAGTCGCTCCAAAATGAACTTGTCGTTGTGATCTAAAATCTTGGCATTCACATAAAATATGTTTAATCGTTAAAACACAATTGCATTTGTCACAAAGTGGTGCAGGATCAGAGTGCAAAAGATGTTTTTGGGTCAAATAAGTGTGGCCTATTCGAAGTCTCGTGATGATGACATCTTTCTTTCTAGTCAGAATTTTATTTTTGAAACCCTTGACAGATGGCTGTATTTGAAAAAGTTTATTCGTAGTTAGCTTTCCCCATGTAGCTTGCCAGGATTTACTTTGAATTATTTTTATTGCTTGTAATGCATCGGATAATGGAACAAAATTTTCCTTCAACAGGGTTGTGCTTTTTGCTGCCTTGTCAGCTTTTTCATTTCCCAAAATTCCAACATGCCCAGGTATCCAACAGAATTTAATCGTGAAATTATTTTTTAGCGAATGATATATGTGCAAACTATTTAGAACTAAGGGATGACTTTCCGATGACACATTCTTAAAAGCTGCAATGCTACTTTTAGAGTCAGTATATATAATAAATTTAGAGGGGGATGACGTTGCAATTTTTTGAAGGCTTAGATATATTGCATAAAGTTCGGATGTAAAAACAGAACAGAAAGGGTGAAGTCTTTCGGATATTATTACATTACGAAAAACTGCTGCTGAGCCAATATTATTACCGCATTTCGAACCATCTGTATAAACAGGTTGAAAAGAATGATACTGTTGTCTATGTTCATAAAAACATTTCTGAAACATCACGTCTGATGTTGATGGTTTCAGGAAGTGCATAAAATCATCTACAAAACTGAAAGATAACTCCTGCCATGGAGGTGGACCACTAATGTTTACAGCAATCGGGAAGTCTTCAGTTTTGAATGTTCGTAAAATCTCTCCTATACGGAATCCAAAAGTTGGCGTAAAAGACAATCTCTTAGAGAATAACGCTCCGTATATAGGATTAAGAACCTTGTTGCACAGTGGATGGTATTCCACACTTTTAATTTTATAAAAGTAGGATAAACAAAGTCGTTTCCGCCTCAATTCCAAGGAGGGCTCACCACTTATAACTTGTAAACTTTGAATTGGTGATGTTCTAAAAGCTCCTGTAGCTATACGAAGTCCTTGATTATGCACCGAGTCTAACAATTTCAAGGTGGATTTGGCAGCTGAGCCATAAATGGGTGCCCCGTAGTCAAGCTTTGAGCGTATCAGTGATTTATATATCTTCATCAAAGAGGCTCTATCTGCTCCCCAAGAGGTGTTTGAAAGGACTTTTATAATATTTAGTGTTTGAAGGCATTTTCTTTTTAAGTTTTGAATATGAGAGCGAAATGTTAGTTTATTATCTAATATCACGCCCAAAAACTTTTTCTCACTAACTGTGGGAATGACCGACTCATTCAGTCGAAGCTCTGGATCTGCATGAAGGCCACGTCGTTTACAGAAGTGAACACTAACTGTTTTCTGAGGAGAAAAAACAAATCCATTTTTCAAAGCCCAGTCTATCATATTGTTTATGGATGTTTGTAAATGTTTTTGAATGAAATCCAAACTTTCGTTAGCACAATGGATCTGGATGTCATCGACATAAAGTGAAGTATGTACAAATGGTGAGATTTTCGAAACAATCCCATTTATTTTTATGATAAACAGTAAAACACTTAGTACGCTACCCTGAGGAACACCTTCATGCTGAATGAAAGTATCTGATAAAATATCACCAACACGAATTTGAAAGATCCTTGTCCTCAAAAAGTTTTGTACAAAAATTGGTAGATTCCCTTTTAAACCCAAGTTAAATAAATCTTTCAAAATGCCATAACGCCAGGTTCGGTCATAGGCTTCATCCATATCAAAGAAAATAGATATAAGATGTTTTTTGCTTACAAAAGCCTCTCTGATAGCAGTCTCTAGTTTTAGTAAATTATCCAATGTACTTCTCTTTTTGCGAAAACCGCTTTGGAAAGGGGAAATCAAGTTTTTCTCTTCTAAGACATACATCAGTCGGTGACTAACCATACGTTCCATTAGTTTACTGAGGCAACTAGTAAGGGCTATTGGTCTGTAATTAGAGGGATCTTGCCGATCTTTCCCAGGTTTGAGAATAGGAATTATTATTGCTTTTTGCCAGTTGGTTGGGAAGACTCTTTCTATCCAAATTCTGTTAAATAAAGTTAAGAGTACCCACAATGACGAATCACCTAGATGTTTCAACATATCATAATGTATTCTATCAGGTCCCGGTGATGTAGAATGGGATTTTTTTAATGCATTTTTCAATTCATGAAACTTAAAAGTAGTATTATATTCCTCCCCGTATGAAGGTAGAAAATCTAATGCTTGTTTCTCTGTCTGCTTTTTAAAAGCAATAAAATCTTCTGGATAAAATTCTTCACTCGATATATTAGAAAGAGTTTGTCCAATTAGATTAGCAATTTCTTTTGCATTAGAAATTACTCGTCCGTTCAATTTTAAAAAGGATATTTTATCTGTATTTGTGTAACAGCCAAAAATCTTTTTTACTTTGTCCCACATGATTTTAGAAGGTATTTGTCCTTGAATGGAATTGACATACGAATGAAAGGATTGCTCCTGGCTAATGCGTCGGATTCTACGAAATTCAGATTTTGCTTTTTTAAATTTAATGAGATTTTGGGTGGTAGGGTATCTCCTGAAGGTATTCCATGCTTTGTCTAGTGCTCTTTTACAGTTTTCACATTTATCATTCCACCACGGTTTGCATAGCTTTGGTATTTTCCCCGATGTTTTGGGAATACTGATATCTGCTGCTGCAATTATATGCTCGGTTACAAGCTTGACTGCCAAATCAATAGGAGTTTCATCAATCATATCTGGTGTAAGTTGACATATTGAGTTGAACAATGGCCAGTTTGCTTTACTAACATTATATCTCACAGGTCTTTTAGGAAATAAAAAATCACTGTGCATGTACGTCAATACAATAGGAAAGTGATCGCTGTTGTATAAATTTGAGTCCACGGAAAATTTCCAGTAAGGGGCAAGGGAAGGAGAACAAAGTGCAAGATCAATCGTGTGGAATGTTTTGCTAGCTTGGTGAAAGTGAGTAGGATTATTGTCATTAAGTATACAGAGACAATGATCATCAATTAGTTTTTCTATTTGCCTTCCTCTAGTGTTGATATCATCATTATTCCAAATAGGATTATGTCCGTTTAAATCACCTAGGAGAAAAAAAGGTTCTGGCAACTGTTCTATTAATTGATTCAAATGTCGTTGTTCAATATAGTCATTTGGGGGCAGATATAAATAGCAGATTGTTGTTAGAACTTTCAACTGAATTTGGACAGCAATTGCCTGTAAATTTGTGTCTAAAACAACTTCATTACTTGGCAAATGACGTAAAGTTAAAGATGCAACTCCGCCAGATGCTCTAGAATTTTGTTCATTATCCTTTCTTTGAAGGATATAGTTTTTAAGATTGGGAGAGACACGTGGAGTCAAATATGTTTCTTGTATCCCCAAGCAAACAGGTTGATATTTGTTAATAATAGATTTGATATCCTCTTTATGAGCTTGAAAACCGTGGCAATTCCAAGAGACTAAATTAATATTTGTCATTTCGGTTTCCTGAAGAATTTAGATTTAAAAACTTTTGGCTTGGCTGTGCTTACTCTAGCTTCATCGCTCAGGTCCATTTCGCTGAGATATTCATCGGATGGATGAATTTCCAACTCAACATCCTTACTATTTACGTTTATCTTTTCTTTCTGTTCATTTTGGTTTTGAATGGAAAGATTCTTTTTTTTCTTTTTATTTTGTGGAACAATTTTTAAAGTTTTTTGGTTTTTTGTAATGTTTTTTTCTTTAGTTATGGAAGACTTGTTCGATTTTATTATTTCGAGCCAATCTTTCAGTTTGATGGTAATGTATTCCTCATTTGATGGAGAGGGAAAAGGCTTCGCGATTGTTTGCGATGGACAACTGTTTTCTTGAATTTGTATCGGTTCAGTTTGCATGCTTGAACAAGTCGTTCTTTTTAAAGCTGTACTGTATGGGAGATTTTCCTTTGGAGTTCGTTTTTCAACTATTTGCCTAGCTTCTGCAAAAGAGATATTTCTAGAAATTTTAATGGTCTGGATTTCTTTTTCAATCTTCCACTTGGGACAGGATTTAGAATAAGCAGGATGACTACCGTTGCAATTAACACATTTTTGGGGCTTTGTGCATGGAGTGTCATCATAGCCAATTTCAGAACATTGTGGACAGCGAGAGGAAGAAGCGCGGCAGCTAGTTTTTGTATGTCCAAACCTCTGGCATTTAAAACAACGCATCGGGTTTGGCACAAAAGGACGCACATCGCAACTTATAAACCCAGCTGTTATCTTTCTGGGAAGCACATGAGTAGCAAATGTCAAAATAACATGCTTGGTTGGAATTATTTTACCATCTCTTTTTAATGTTATACGGCGTGCACTTGTTACTCTAAATGACTGCAGTTCGGAAACAAATTCTTCATCACTAACCATAGTAAGGTCCATACTAGATATGACACCTCTAGTATAATTCAGAGTTTTATGGCCAGATACTTCTATTGGGGCATCACCAAAATTCTTTATGGCTAGAAGTTGCTCTGACTGTTTCGGCGTCGCAGTCTCTATTAACAAATCTCCAGATCTAAGCTTCTTTACAGATGTGACGTTTCCAGCAGTACTTTGAATATACTTTTGTATCAAAAAAGGTGACATGTTTTTAAGTTTATCGTCTTTACCATGTACAACTAAAAATTTTGGAAGAAATTTCGAAAGCTCAGTTTGTGCAACGTTAATTGACTTGTCGGATTCGGTGTGTGAAGAAAGACCCATGCAAAAAAGACAAAGATTCAGGCCCGACGGCACCGCCCACCACGGAGCCCAACAAGGGATGGTAGCCACCGGCTCTAGACATTTCCAGCCTCGGCGCTTACCATGGCGCTAGCCGGAACCTATACGCTGGGAGTCACCCCCGGGGACAGTGACCACCCTTAACGCCAAGCCCAAGGAGTGACCCCTTCGCTTGATCCCCTTGAGCAGCCCAGTCATGTGCCTAGGATACCGGCCGATTGATACACCGGGGACCGAAATGTACCACCCGTCTAATGGGTCGCCACGCACGGCAAACACGTGGGGTGTTTGGCTGTCCATGAGAAGCAAGAAGCAAACAGAGCGGCGACAGCTTCTCATGGAGAGCCCCCTCGCTTGCCGTCGAGGGAAGGAAAAAATTAAGCAGATAGCAGAAGGCGTAGGGCAGTGGAAACATAAAGGGAGTAAAGATCCCTGGGTACCTCGGGATTGGGACACCCGTACTCACCTATAGTAGGTGAGCCCCTGAGGGGTTAGCTGCTTATTAAAGTCATTTTGTAGTTTTCATTGAACTTGGGTGGTCCCTCCACTAGGGGGAATTAGTTCAAGGGGAAAAGGAAACAACGTTCTTTACAAAAATTCGCACTTTCTGGGTGATAATAAGAACTGTAAATTTCATTATCTGATTTCACTGTAAATTTAATGGTTGTTTGTCACTTTGCTTAATCGCATTTGCACGTTTATATATAAAGGCTTGGCTAACTGACAACGAATGACACATGATAATTAATGTCAGTGTAAGAAAGACTCTTCATATTTCTGATAATGGAATGGAACTTCCATGAAAAAATGCTAACGACCGTATTGATTGCTCTTTTAAAAAAAAATTTTGCTTCTAAAAGTCTGTTGAAAAGAATTACAACTATAACTTTGCCATACCGAACACATTCATAAAAATTATAATTTTGATGCACATAATACAAATTTAATCTAATAAACAATATAATTTTCAAATTTTCTCTATATCTCGCTAATTTAATTTTTAAAATTTGCTTAATTTATTTAATAGAATGAAATAAAATATACAAAAACTTTTTTAAATTCAAGTTTAAATAGATATCAATAATATTTAGTTCTTTTACTTATTTTCAAAATCCTTCCAACAGTACAACTATTCTTTTATATATGTTGCATATTTACTAGGTGACAAACTATGAAAAAATTTATACCAGATGTTAAAGGGGTTAAACATACGAAACAAAAACTGTTTCATACCGTCATCACAGAAAATGATATATTCATGATAAATGAAACAATATGGATGGTTTTTAAGTTCTTAAATTGATTAGTTCTAAGCATGACTTTGTAGATTTACATTTAAATATAAATAAATGTCACTGATTTCTCATTTTCCTTTCTATCAATTAAAAATGAAAATATTAAATTCAATATACAAATTATTCAATATTAAAATATCATTATATAAATTGTGTTGAAAACTTCTACAAACCTATCAATTTCAAAGTTATAAATATTTAAAAAAAATTACAAACAGTTAAATAAAACATCCGATTCATTACAGCTATAAAAAAATAAAATTAATGCAATACTTGTAATTTAATAGTAATCATTCAAGACCCGATTTAAATTTTGTGGGTTCAAAACTAATAAACTAAGAATTCGTATGCAGGTTCGACTCGAATCTTTGCAGATTTTTTTGTTTATTAAATTGCAGCTAATAGTTCCAAAGATTTTAAAAAATATACATGCACTTTAATTTATCCGAATAAATAATTAAGTATTTGCAAAGAAGCAAAAATTAAAAATGGGAGGATCCTTTATATTTCAATTTAAAATATTTTCTTCCTTGATCAACCAAAAATGAAAGTTCTGATTATCAAAGCATATATTACACAACTTATTGTTTTCTATGCACATGATGCTCTATGCAGGTCTTTTCAGAAACGATAGAACATCTTTCAGTTTGCTCTTAAAAATTATTCAATTGCCATAAGTGAGTTATTGAAAGATTTTAATAAATTTTTAGATTAATGACTAATTGAATATATCTATTTTTTAAAAAATTTTCAGAGATCAATACTGGAAACATGCTAATGAATGCATTTTTCAAACAAGTTGCATTCAATTCAATTTTTCTGCAAAATAATAAGTATTCTTATTAAAATAATACTCATATTAATAATATTAAAAATGAGAACTGTTTAATTCTAAATATATATTATATATATATTAATGAGAAAGTATCAAAAATCACTGAAGTTCATTCAAATCTGAAATACATTATTTCATTTTATTCTAAGGTGAAAAATAATCCTTCAGCTATCATTCCAAGTAGTTCCTATCAAAGCGAGTAACAAAAAGTTCTATCCTGAGAATGGTAATTTTTTTTTTTTATTTCAACTAGTTATAATTTTATTCAAATACAAATACTTTAAAAAGAAGGCTAAGATGAAATAGATTTTGTTCAAAATTTACTTAAGCTGGACCTCAAATCATTCCATGAATTTGATAACTAAATCAAAGGGAATATTATCTCACCCAAAAAGTAGCAATAAAAAATAACCAGTCCTTATAAACTGGAACTGAAACAAGTTAGTGCAACCATAAACAATACAGACATATTAAAGGCATCAAAATATTGGCTTCAACAGAACAAAAACTAAGACTATACGTTTTTGTATCACATATGAAGAACAATGAATAAATTTAAATAACACCGTTATTAATTCACACTTTATATGAACTACCAAAGAATATTTTGCTTTATTGAGCTAAAAGAAATTGGCGATACAATTTCAGAAACCATTTTCTTTGATTGAATCAATCGCATAATTTTAAATAAGCTGTGTTTCTACTTAAAAGTATATTTCTCAAAAAACATTCATTTTTTCAAGATAAAAAGACTATAAAAAATTTTAATATTTCATTACTAAAATTATTACTTTTTACACCACTTCATAATACATTATTATTACATTTCATTAAAAAAATACTTTGACGATTTAAATAGGCAAGCTTCCCTTATTTCTGCTATTTTAAAAATATACTTTTAAATCATGCATTTCTAGAACAAATTATTCTTCTTCTTAAGTATCTAGAACCCTTCTTAAGGTACAAAATTGGGCAAGAAATGATGCTTTATTGAAAGCTAACTGCATGGAATGTACTAATCATTCTATTTTACTGACAATTAAGATTTTTTATTCATTTACATGGTTATATCAATGAAACCAAAATTTAAGGCCAGAACATATATCTCATCAAAGAACTCAAATTTAATATTCTAAATAAAATTCTGTATTCTATCTAACACATATTCAAATTTCATACATAAAAATACCCTCTGTAGACATGCATTTTCTTTAATTCTTTGCAATTTTTTTTTCATAAAATATATCGTATAAATCAGAAATAAAAAGACATTTTTTAACATCAACACTCTATTGATTACATGATTAGAATTCATAAGATTTAAAGTACTTGTTAAAGAAACATTCATCATCATAATATAATAAAATAGATTTTTTTTTTTTTTTACCTTAGTCGTGTATTATTTAAAAAAGTATAGAATCCTAAAAAATCTGCAATTCAGCTGCCACAAATCTATATAATACCAATCATACACGATTCTTCATAACATAAGAAATTATATTTCGGAGAAAAAAATAATAACCAAGTTTATTATGTGTCTTACTATTATTATTACTATTTATTTAGATATCAAATTGTTTAGCTTTCTATATAATTGAAGTTCTGGCTCTTTAATTTTTAAATAATTTAAAAGTAAAGTTCAGTAGAATTTAATTTTTAAAGAAATTCATTTATGCATGAATTTTTTTAAATTAAATTCATTTTACATTACCAGGCATTACATTACATATTTAAATATTAAGGCAATTTTACTCTGCTAAAATAATGAATTGGAAGCTATTAAGATTAACATTTTAGTATTTTTATACTTAATACAATAAATATTCATTGTATTAATACTTAGTACAATTAATATTTATTTTAATAACAATAAATATTTATTATAAAATTTGGTATATCTCTAGGTTTTGGTACCTACATTTCAAATATTATTTAACAATCTTTTTTACTGTATTTCAGTTAGTAAAGAAATTAAATGATTTTTTCAATACTTAAAAGTTATTTATGTTCATACAGGCTAAGTAGTACTAAAGGAAAAGTTATATTTCCATCAATGATAATACATTGATATAATTCTCTCTATGTATTCTCTATTCTTCTAATTCTCTTTATGTAATGACCAATTATGGAAGGTGCAAAGCATTCATAAATTAAAATTTCTAATGCATATTAGTTATATCTCACATTTAACATATTTTTGAAAAGTTGTCTATCATTTGTAACATATGGATGTTAAGAGGAAAAACAAATCAGTCATTTTTATTTATAAAAAAATAACTTCCTTTAAAAAAGAACGCCTGTTTAAAATAGATACTCACAAACCGATAGGAGATAAATAAATTTATTTTATTTCTTCTTCTGTTGTTGTTAGTATGAACTATCAATAATTATTTCCGTTTTATTTCCAATATTGATGATAATTTAACATTGCTTGCCTTACATTTAGGAATATATATATGTAATGCATTTTGAATCCTGTCGGCTAAATAATATGTAACATTATTTTGAACAAGATAATGTAAAGCACATAAAAGATAAAGTGATATCTGAAAATATTAGATAAACTTAAAAATTCAACACCACCAAAATAAATATATTAAAATGTATAACATAAAAAACGGTATTCCCACAGAAACTGTCAATTGTCTCTCAATCAGCAAGATTGTCTATTTGGTGAGGAACGTTTCTAAAGAATGCTTGCACAGTGTCCTTTAAACAGCAGAAAGCTCACCTAAATCATCAAACAGGATATAAAATAATGAAATAACATTGAACTTATATAATAATAATTTATATAATATATAATAATACCAATTTATATAATAACAATATATCAATACAGTTCAGATTTTTGTAATCAACACTTGAATCTGAAAATAATACGAGGTTCAAAATACTCTTATTATAAACATTAATACTCAAAATAAATGACATAAAAATGTGTAATTTTAAGAGAAAAACTTTAACCCACTAGTTAGCCAAATAACGGTGCATAGTTAAACCTTGTCCAGTAAGTTCTGGTAGCGGGTGAAACTTAATGACCCAAAATTAGGACATCAAGAAAGAGGACGTAATTCTTACTCTCTTTCTTTACTCCCATCCAGGAATATTTATTTCCTAAGTGGAGAACAACATATCCAAGATCAAAATAGAAATTAATTGTGAGGTTGACCCAATACTCGCATCTGAATAAGACTGCTGTATTTAAATTTATGTTGTGATGAAACCTAGCACAGCATCAAGAAAAGAAAAACTAACTCTTATGAGTGGAGACAACGGGCCAGCCTAGGTTGGAGATTATGTGGAAGAAACATGGGAAATAAAAAGATTTTTTTTTAAATTTAAATTATTATTCATGATTTAATTTAATTTTTCAGGTGGGTAATATGTTCTAAATTTTGATACATGGACAATATCAGTAGCTTTGTTTGTTAATACGTTTGGTTTAGTTACTTCATAATTTACATCTGAAATTTTAGTTACTATTTCATATGGACCTGAAAATACTGGAGATAATTTTCTACAATTTGGATAAATAAATTCCTCACATTATTACAATGCACCAGGTTTGAATGCAGAATCTATAAATCTAACATCATATCTTATTTTATTTTTATCA
Source organism: Argiope bruennichi (assembly GCF_947563725.1). Lineage (NCBI taxonomy): Eukaryota > Metazoa > Arthropoda > Arachnida > Araneae > Araneidae > Argiope > Argiope bruennichi. The sequence goes on from NC_079156.1 coordinate 117,887,687, forward strand.
TAATATTTTATTATATTAACTTTAGCTAATTGACTGGCTTCTTCTACTGGAGGATAGAATTGATTTTGAGTTAAAGAAGGAAGCTAAGGTAAAGTGCCAAATAACAAATATGCAGGAGGAAATTTTGTAACTGAATGGGGTGGTAAATTATATTCATTGATTACTTGTTCTAAAAGTTTAGTCCAAGGAATTTTGGTAGAGGAAGAATTGACCTTATACTTTAATTTAGTTAATAATGACTGGTAAACTTTCACATTTTTTATTACTTTGTGGATGATGTGAAGATGTTAACAGATGCTTGACACTGTAATTTCCGAGGAAATGTTTGAATTCAGATGAGGTAAAAGCACCGTTTCTATCAGTTAATAATTTGGAAGGAACTTGAATTTGAAAAACTTGTTTAATATATTAATATAAGTTTCAGAATTTTCATTTTTGGAAGGAAAAGCCCAAACATATCTAGCTGCATGATCAATTACTATATGAAGAATTTTTTTCTTCTTCTTTTTTTTTGTTGAATTTTATAATTAAATCCACCAGCAATAACAACAGAAAAACATTCAAAAGGATGATCTGTGGGGAGCACAGCCTGAAAAAGGCCAAATCTTTTTTTCTTTTTCTTTTTATTTAATTGACAAATATCACAATGTTTAACAAAAAGTGCAATATCTTGAGTAATATGGGGCCAATAATACTGAGTAGTAATTAAATTTATCATTTTTTGTGTGCCTGGATGCCCAAATTGTTCATGAGCCATTTGAAAAACTTTTCTCCGAAAAGAAAAAGGTATAACTATTTTAAACAAATTTTTCTTTTTAACTACAAGTACATCATTAATATTTTTATATTTAGTATTACCTAAATTGTCTAAATTTTGATAGTGTTTTATCTCTTCCAATAAATGCAAAGAATGTTGGATATACTGAGCAGTAGAATGTCTTGATAACATATCAGCTTCAACATTAGCTGTTCCCTTTAAATATTTAACTTCATAATCAAACATGCTTAATTTTAAAGACCAACAAAATAATCTTCCCCTTAAATTTTTTACATTTTAAAGCCAAACAAGAGCAGCATGATCAGTATGAATTATGAATTTTTTCCCATGTAAATAATAATAAAATTTATCAAGAGTATCTACTATTGCTAAACATTCCAACTCAGTTATACAATAATGTTTTTTCATAAGAGCGTAAAGTTCTTGAATGATAAGATACAGGATGTAATTTACCAGAACAGTCCGCTGTTTTAGGACAGCTTCAACGGCTACCTGAGATGCATCACAAGAAACATGAAGAGGTAAATTAGGGTTATATAGTTGTAACACTGGTTTAGTTATCAATTTATTTTTTAACATCTCAAAAGCTTTTTGACAGTCTTTTGTCCATTTCCATGGTCTGTCTTTTTTAAGAAGATTTAAGGGTTCTCCAATTTTAGCATAAGAATCAATAAATTTATTATAAACATTTACAGAACCAAGAAAACCTTGAAGTTGTTTAACATTTTTCAGAGGTTGTAATTTTTTAATACTTTCAATATTATGATTATCAGGAGAAATGCATCCTTCTTTGACTTCATACCCCAAGAAATTAATTTTATCTTGAGCAAATTACACATTTAGAAAATTTTAATTTTATGTTTTCTTTTTCACACATTTAAAAAATCTGTTTTAAATAATCATAGTGTTCCTCTGATGAGTTAGAGAAGACTACTATGTCAAAGTAGTGACATTCAAAATTTAAAAATTTATGTTTATTTATAATTCTATGAATAGTTCTATTGGGTATTGCAGGTGCATTTTTAAAGCCAAAAGGTTGGACTTGAAATTCATATAAACCTTCAGAAGTTACAAATGCCAATTTATATTTATCTTGTTCATACAAGGATATGTACCAATATTCAGATGCAAAATCCAAAGTTGAAAAAGTTTATCAGTACTTAATTTATATAATAAGGTAAGAGTTTTTCTTTTCTTAATGATGTGACACGCAGCATCACAACATAAATTCAAATACAGCAGTCTTATGGAGATATGAGTAGAGGATCAACCTCACAAATAATTTCTATTTTGATCTTTGATATGTTGTTCTCCACTTAAGAAATAAATATTCATGGATGGAAGTAGAGAAAGAGAGTAAGAATTACGTCCTCTTTCTTGATGTCCTAATTTTGGGTCATTAAGTTTCACCCATTACTAGAACTTACTGGACTAACTATGCACCGCTATTTGACTAACTAGTAGTGGGTTAGTTTCTTTTAAAATTACACATTTTTATGTCATTTATTTTGAGTATTAACGTTTATAATAAGAGTATTTTGAATTTCATATTACTTTCAGATTCAAGTGTTACATACAAAAATCAGAACTATGTTGATATATTGTTATTATAAAAGTTTATATTATTATATATTATATAAATTATTATTATATAAGTTCAATTTGTTATTCCATTATTTGATACACTATTACTGTTTAAAGGACACTGTGTGCAAGCATTCTTTAAAGGCATTCCTCACCAAATAGAGACAATCTTACAGACTGAGAGACAATTAACTGAATTTCTGCAGAAAACTATTTTTTATATTATACATTTTAATATATTTATTTTGTTGTTGTTGAATATTTAAATTTATCTAATATTTTCACAGATATCACTTTATCTTTTTTGTGCTTTAATTAATCTTGTTCAAAATAATGTCTTCAAACCTGCACTCTGCTTCAACCAAAATAATGTTACATATTATTTAGCCGACAGGATTCAAAATTCATTACATACATACATATAATATAAAAGTTGTTCTGTTTTCAAATTATAAAAATTTTTATACAATTATTCTATTTACATTATGATTTCTATATTGGAAGCATTTTCTGCAATCATATTTATCAATTATCTTAAGATCGACATTAGAATACACAAATGGTGTTTGAATTTATAATGTACTAATAATCATATCCTTCAAAAATTCATATTCACTTTGAAAAAAAGGAGACATTTCTTCTTTATATATTTTTTAGATGGATTCATCAGTCTCGCAAACTCCATTTTTAATTTTTGCTACATGCTTCTCGATGTAAATCTTAGCTTCATATGGCTTACAAAAATGTGTAATTTTGGGAAAAATACAGTTGTATCTTGTTTTCAAATGTTCTTTTACTTTTCAGATTTTTCGTTAAAGCAGCATCTGATTGCACTCTTAAAACTGTTACAATATTGATATGTAATTTGCTTTACTTTTGATGATTTGAAAATTATTATTAATATTTAAAGTCATGTCAAAACAAGGGAGAGAAAAAAAGACATCAAACATCAAATCAAGAAGTAAAACTTCTAAGATATTCTGCTCGTTCGAAAAGGGAATTGATCAGTTTTATCATGAGAAAAAGAATATTATTCCATGAGAAATAACCCTTAACCATCACTCATCTCTCATCAAAATGAGAAATAGGCGTTCTCTATAATTCCTTTTAATATTCGCCTAGTTTTCCTGCCAAAAGTAATTAAGTTCCAGCAAATCTACAAAGTGAATGCAAATAGCACAAGTTAATGAGTTAAAAAAGTTCCACTAACCCAAATTTAATATCCAAGCAAAATTTATATTAATTATTATAAAAATTATTAGTAGTATTAAAAGTAGGGAATCTTTCATGTTTACAGCAATCCTTAAGGGTTAATGATTGTAACTATTTCGCAAAAAGATATTTGGCTGATGAAATATTTAAAAAGTGTGTATGAAGTATTATAGTACTTTTATTAAAATAGAAAATCCTTCCATAAATTTAAAATGTTTTTCCTAATTTAAGAAAGGAGAATTATTTATTTATAAATGTAATTTTAACTAATACTTATGCTTTATATACACGTTTCCACCAAGCATTTAATACCTGGTCGAAGCCAAATTCAAAACCTTTGGTTTGAATTTTTCTGTTTATTATTGCTTAGGGTGAACATTGGTAAAAGTGTTTTTAAATTCTTTTTTTATACATTTTTTTCTATAAATGTTTTTATTTAAAGTATCTTGATAAAAGTACCCACTTATAAGATCTCCTCACATTTGAATATTCATTTCACTATATTTCAATACAAACATCGTTTAATGCTGTTTGCACACCTTAATTAATCTTTACCACTTTTTTTTTTGGGGGGGGGGGCAGAAAAAAAACTTTCTTTTATATGCATAAAAAATATTTCCAGCAAATTATATTTTTTAAATGTGTAATTACATATATTTAAAATATATATAAAAATCACCTTCAGACGTTAAGAAGTTTTGCAAAAACATAACGATAAAAATTACATGGTAATAATAAAAACTATTGGAAAAAAGTTATGTATCTGAAACAAAGAAAATGCATTTAATAAAATGGAAAATTATTATAGAAGCATTTATTCCTATTCAACAAAATTCTCAGATGAAGGAAAATATGGAAAATACTGAAAAATGGAACGAAAAAATGGAACTGCACAATTATCTTGCATCGAAACAGTATTAAATAGGAAATAAATGAATTAAAAGCTGATACAATTTTTAGCTATTTGCAGTATCATAACTTAATGTTGTGAGTTCAGAATTTAAGAATGAGAACTGATTTACATCATACTTTAAAAATAAAATGCAAGAAATTACTTCACAATTCAAAGAATTGAATTTTTCAAATTCTTAAAAGTAATGGCATGCATAAGAAATATATTTCAAACTGTTCATTTTGAAATAGATGCAATTAAGAAAGTTCAATTATTCATAAACTTAATTTAGAACATTTAATTTCAGAGGTCACAGAATTATATAAATATTTCTTTTATGTGAATGCCAGGATATACGGTTATTTTTGTTATTTGTCTGGGCACAGCAGGGACATGTATCTGATTGTAAGAACTCAGGGGAAAATGTGGCAAGATTTTTGTGGAAAATCTAGATTAATTATTACTATTTTTTTTCAACGTTTAAATTTGTAAAATATTGATCTTAAATCTGTGATTAAGGAATTTTTTTTATCAAGAAACTTATTTACTTCTTAAAATTAAATGCTAATGAAACAAGGTATTTTCTAAATTTTGGTTTGATTTCAAATACATAATGTCAAAAATCGAAAGGAGAATTTTTTTAAAAAAATTAAGTCACATAAGTTTGGAAATGGCAGAAGTGAGAGTAGGATATGCTTTAAAATACCCTAGTATCAAACGCAATAATTTCCAGGTATTTCCAAAAAAAAGATAACAGCCTCATTAAACTAGTAATGCAACAGTTATTAATCACTTATGCATGGAATAGAACAGTTTAACAGAATGTTTACATTCCATAACGGATTACAGATGGCTACGCGGTTTATTATGAAGCATTTTAAAAACTGACTCAAAAAGAGCTGTTCAATTCTGCATCGAATTAGATAGCCCAGTACGTTATTATAACCTAAGTAATAAAAATTAAATGTCAGCGATAAAATGGCAAAAATAATAATCTGTATCCCTTTTCGATACAAGTTCGAACAAAATGTTTTATTAAAACCATCTTAACAGCAGATATTGAATTTTTTTTCATTCGTTGTACGTACATCGTATAACCCTATTAAACAAATTAAAATCAAGTTATCGATTCCAACGAATTACCTGCTTACATGTCTACATCAAGTTCTCGAAAGAGATTTAGATCAATGCTTAAGGAAAGAAACTTTTTAGCTATCGAAAGACGCCGGCATCCGAAGGTTATTTAAATACGAAATTAGCAGAGTATTTATTTATAAATATTACTTGAATTTTACATAAATATTGATCAATACAAAAACGCACACTAAAAGGATGCAATCAACCTATATTTATGAAGAGCGTTTAAACTGTAACACATTTATTTCCGAGAATGCAGAATATCAACACTAAAACATTCATTTCTTCTGGCCAGTAAGATTTTTAAAAACATGTACATGTAAATTTTACCACATTTTTTTTTAAATGGGGATTCTCCCATTTCACATTCCAAACAATAAAAATTATCATTTCTAAAGAACTGATAAATTTATGTTATCAAATGAAATTATTATTCTAATTATTATTATATGCCAAGGAAGTTTTTAAAAAAACATTTCCAGGTGCATTATGAATGGGGATTTCCCCATTTCACATTCCAAACAATAAAAAGTATCATTTCTGAAGAACTGATAAACTTATGTTTTCAAATGAAATTATTATTCTAATTATTATTATATCCAAAGGAAGTTTAAAAAAGACATTTCCGGGTGCATTACGAATAACTTACAAACCTTTTAGTAATTAAGTCATTAAAACAGAAGCAAAATATTTGCAAACGTTTTCTTCCGATTGTTACAATTCTAACACGGTCATTCTATTAATAGACGTTAGAAAGCAACTCATTCTACGAAAACTGATAAATTTAATAGATCACCAGCTTCTTGTATTCTAGTAAATTTGCGTTTATGTTTTCAAACATAGCATAAGGGTAAGCAATATTTTGTACAAATAAGGAAACATTCCGCATTCAATTACATTTTTTTACATCCATTTAAATATAATGTTTGTAAATCCAGCTGTCGAATTAAATTAATATTTATTAAGCAATTCACAACGCTCAAAATTAACAGAATCATTCACAGATTGTATTTAAACATTTCAAAAAAAATCATTAGAAAATATGTAATTGACTGGCAATAAAGAAATAAAAGTTCACATTCACATTATAATATACAGAGAGCAATAAAACTTTGGTTTTAAAAGTGTATCATTGTTTCAAAATGAAATGATAAGGGTTTCTTTCGATTCTGATATTAAAAACAACAGACACAAAATAAACAAGCTACACTTATGACTGGAGGATATCTTATAGAACACATAGACAAGAATGCAACTGAATAATTAAAAACACACTTACCGAAGGTTGAAAGTATCACACTTTCTGAAATTTTATTTTAATATTAAACGAACGCACTGAACGATAAGCTGCTTTATACGACGACTGGATAACGAGAAAAAAGCTAAAGGGGAACTCCCGCCGAAGAGAGATAAAAAAAAATATATCACTTTCGAACGTGTAATCACGTGTGCCAGCTGTCAATGATTTCCTCGACGCGCATGCGCACGTACACTGCTTACTGAAAATGCGAACCGAAACTAACTGAAGTGTTTGGGTTTGAGGAAGGAAGGCGAATCCAAATCGTTGATAGCGAATGATACAAACGAAAAAATATTGAGCTAGGAAGGAATGGGTGGAATTTGAACCAGCTTTTTTCTTTCGGTTATTTTTAATGTTGAAACACTAGAATGATTAGCATTTATTTTCGGTAAAAGATGCTGAGCATTTAATTTAATATTTTCCTCAACATACTTTTAAGCGGACAGTGAATTAATTCTATTAGGCAATTTTGCGAATTTTTCACTTAAGAGTTATGAAATTTTTTAGGTATATGTATTAAAATATAAATAAGTCAAATTTCTTTTTTAAAAAAAACTGAAACCAAATATTATTTTTAAAAAAAAAAATAAAAGACGTATAATTTTTTTAAAATTTCAAAATATTCCATGCGACTCAATTTTTAATTTTTTCTATTATTTTTCTATATTACCCAATATAACTTTATTTAGAATAAAACTGTGTATGATTTTATAGTTTCAATTATTTGCTAATTTTTTAGAAATTTTTTTTTCCACACTTACTGAATTTTCATAAGAATGTTATGTTTTTCAGAACTAAAATTGACTTTTAAATTAAAAAACTTCGAAACATGAAATGCATTTCCTTATTTTCTTTTAATGTTTAATAGAAATTTGTATTATCTATTCTATTTAATTTTGTCAAAAATTAGGCCGCCTGGAACGTTTCAAAGATATTTAAATCTAATTGTAATATCATTTTGAGAAAAGTAATTAAAATGTGCTTTTTTAATTATGGCCTTTGAAATATTTATTTTATTGAACAATATATCTTATAACACTTAGTTGAATATAAACAGGTATTTTTGGGAGGCAACGATAAAAATAAAATGTCATGTTTCTGTCGATTTGTGCTTGTTTCAAAGCTCACTGTTCCCTTAAGTGAAATGATTTTAATGTTTGCAGCGACCAAACAGGCTATAAATGACTGTTTGTTTCGCCAACTGGCGATAAGCATCAATCATACCTTTGGAGATGAACTTTGCTCTCCAACGGATACGAGTGACTCACTTCCTGACTTCGCCAGCTGGCTTAGGACTTCTGCTTCTTGCTGGTCGATGGAATTACGGCCAATGTATCATGATTTATATTTGTTAATTTAATTTGTAATTAAAATTTATTTTTGTTATTTACAGGGCTGGCAGTTTTCATTAAGTAAAAATGTTTTAATACTTTAAATTAAAGTAAATTTGGCATTGCGTGTTAAACCACGCACCAAACTGGTGACCCGCTACTTTCTTTTTTACTTTTCTAAAATTGGCGAAGTCCAGCCCCAAAATTTCTAAAATACGCTCAAATCAGATTTTGGTGATTGAGCTTTTCAAATACTTTTCGTAATGGATTATTTTGGATTATTGTGCCAAGAGGTAATGCATCAAGGACCAGGTATGTGCTCGAATTTTCTGTTCATTTCTCTGTGATTGGTCAATATTTTATTTCCCCATTATTTTGGCGAAGAAATCGTATTATTTATATTCAGCATTAATTTTCGTGTTATTTTTTGTATTCGAAGTATTAATTTCTTATTACTTTCGTTTTGGCTACCAAGTTTATTATTATGATTCTTAACTCCCAAATTTTTTTAAAAACACGTGTATTTAAATAATCATAAATTTTTCTGATATTCGTAAATATTGTAAAAATTATTAGTTTTCCACAACGAGAAATCAAAAATGCTTAATTCTGAAAACGAAACTGTCAATGCTGACGCTCCGACAGAGTCGCAGGTGTCCCATCTTTCGGTGAAAATACCACCGCTGTGGAGGAACAATATAAAATTATGGTTCATCCAAGTAGAAAGCAATTTTGCTCTAGCAAAAATAACTAATGATCTTACAAAATACAATCATTTGATTGCAACTATTGATCCGGAAACTTTAACAGCGGTAGCTGATATTTTACTCGCACCCCCCGACACCAACAAATATGATGCGTTAAGTTTGAGTTTGATGTTTATGGCACAAGAGCCAGATTTGGCTATGCTGCGCCAAACATATGGTAAAATCAGATAAAAAAGTTTTTAAAAAATTTTAAGCTATATGATGCGTTAAAGACTCGACTTATAGCCGAATTTTTCGCTACGGAAAATGAACAGATCCGTCGACTGCTTTCTGAACTACATTTAGGCGCCGATAAACCATCGCAGTTACTCCGAAAGATGCGCCCCCTCAGGGGCTCATCTACTATAGGTGAGTACGGATGTCCCAATCCAGAGGTACCCAGGGATCTTCACTCGTTTTACGTTTACTCTCCCCTACACCTAGTGCTTTCTGCTTGATCCTTCCATCCCTCGACGGCAAGCGAGGGAGCTCTCCATGAGAAGCTGTCGCCACTCTGTTTGCTTCTTGCTTCTCACGGACAGCCAAAACCCCACGTGTTTGCCGTGCGTGGCGACCCATTTGAAAGATGGGTGGTGCACTGTGGTCCCCTGTGCATCAATCGGCTGGTAGCTAGTCACCTGAGTGGCTAGTCTGCTAGGGATCAAGCGAAGGGGTTACTCCTTGGGTTTGGCGTTAAGGGTGGTCACTGTCCCCGGGGGTAACTCCGAGCGTATAGGTTCCGGCTAGCACCAAGGTAAGCGCCGAGGCTGGGAATGGTCAGAGCCGGTGGCTGCCTTCCCTTGTTGGGCTCCGTGGTGGGCGGTGCCGTCGGGCCTGAATTTGTACCAATGTCGTATGGGCAAACGCAAAGCTGCTCCCTTCAGTGGGCAACAAAATGTTTCTACCCTTCCAACAGTACCTAATTTTCCAACCTTTTTCATTATCAAAAGATCATCTTCTACTAATGATACATTTCATTCAGTCTCTCCGTTTCTTGTTGAAAGAAGTATAACTGGCAATATTGGTGAGGTTAAAAGTACTAAAAAACTTCGATCTGGCGATTTGCTGGTCGAAGTACAATCTCGTAAACAATCTGTACAAATTATGAAATTAAAGTCATTCGAAAATATACCACTTGTTGTTTCTCCACATTCTTCACTGAATTCCTCCAAATGTGTCATTTCCTGTGGGGAGCTATTCAATGAACCGATAGATGAAATAACTAAAGAGTTGAAAGGACAAGGGGTTAGCCATGCACGGCGTATATCTATACGGAGAGATGGCCAGCTCCTAAATACCAAACATCTGGTTCTTACTTTTAGTTTCAACAAATTACCCGAGTACATTAAGGCGGGGTACATGCGCCTGTTGGTTCGACCATATATACCGAATCCGCTTCGTTGTTTTAAGTGCCAACAGTTCGGACATTCAAGAACTTCTTGCCGAGGGACATTAACTTGCGCCCGCTGTGCAGAAGTAGGTCACGATAGTTCGGAATGCATATCTAGGGAGAAATGCTTTAATTGTCAAGGTACACATACTTCCTTTTCTCGAAACTGTCCAGCATGGCAGTTAGAAAAGGAAATAATTAGTACAAAAATTAAAAAACAAATAGCTCAATAGCTCAAATCATGTAAAGTCCTCAGCATTTGAATACTGATCGAAATTAAGAGCAACCCTAAAGTAGATCTATAAATTAGCATTGCATCTTTGAAACAACAACAATTGACTTTTAATGAAGAAAGTGAACCTCTTTTATGAACTTGTATTTAAATTATGCGAATAAAACAATTATAAACGTCAAAATGTCGGAGTTTGCAATTTCGATGAAACTCAATATTTTAGAGTTCCTCGAGATCGAAAACTGAATCATTCCTTTTTATCTTTGAACATAATTTTCCAAAAATACATTGAGTAGACAAAAATTTGGCAAATAGCATTAGCACCAAATTTGTAGATTTCTATCAATTATGGAATAAAAACGCTCGCAGGAATTCTGTCTGTCAATCTGTCCGCGTGTGTGCGAACACACGCGTATAGACATAAAAGTCTATGAGTGAAACAGGAAATGAACTCTTAACATTAGAGCTATAGATATATTACATTTAGGTTCATATCTGTTGGAGGATGGTTTGGTTTGGTTTGTTGTATTTTATTGGCGCAAGAGCCATGTTTTGACTAAACTGCGCCAGTCAAATATCTGTTGGAGGATGACTATCTGTTTGTGTGCATCAGGGAATGTACAATGTTAAAAAGACAACAGGAATGAAAGTATTCTATTATCTAAATATATAAGAAAGTTGAGAGAAGAACACTCCCTTTGGTTAAACCTTATTTTTTGCAACTAATGATTGCATAGAGTTGAATCTTGATCTAGAGTTGAGTTAAAGAAAATTAATTCACATTTTCAACATTTTTTTAAAAAAAAATATAACTTTGCTTTAATATGTAATGATGAATTCTAAATATTCAAAATGCCCTCTTCAATTTTGGAGCAGTCATTAACTTATAAACATATGATAACCTTAAATAATTTTAATGTATTGGAATTGAAAAGAGATGAAATCGTAGCCTATTTCACATATACACAAAATGACTGACTGACAGGCAGACAGATTTTGATTTATTTATTTAATGTTTTATGTTTATTTACAGTTTTTCTGAAGATTATTCACTGCAGCGGTTAGGAAGCTGCGGTGTCATGATGATAAAAGTCTCCGTTTCAAGAACCAAATAATAATGATTTCGAGGCATAATTCCCCTAAGATTCCATCGAATATGTGGGTCTTGTACTTTTGAATGAGTGAGTGAGTATTACACTAGCGCAAGATCCATTCTCTGGATAAACTGCGCCGCAACTAGATGAAAGCTTTAGCGTTACATCTTAAAACTATGTATAAAATATTTACAATTCGATATTAAAAACAACTATAAATTAGGAACAATGATAAGAAGGTATCAACATTTCAAATTTCTTTGATAAAACCAGCTTCTTTTAAATAAAGGAAAATATTAAAATGCGGTTTACGTCCAATTAAAAGGGGAAGACAAGGAACAACTGTATTAAAATACTTAAGACGCAATGAGTCCAGTGTCTGACATTCAATCAATATATGTCGGATAGTCAAACTATCACCACAACGACTACAAGTTGGTGGTGGTTGCTTCAAAAGTATATATTTATGAGTTATGCGAGAGTGTCCAATGCGTAATCTCGTAAGAATAACATCGCATCGACGATTTAGGGAGGAACACCAAAGATCAATAAAAGGTTTGACCTTGTACTTTTGAAATTGGTTGCTATAACCCAATCTTCATACACTAGGGAGACGTAATGTGTCAGCTTCAGCTGCTCTGATTGAAATATGATTACCTTTTCTATTCTCAAATCTGACAAATCAAAGCAAATTTACTGTGTACTTTAAAATAATAGATTTACTTAGAAAGGAAGGATTATTCTATTGTTACTTAGGCTGCTTTTTTGCAACTTTTGATTGAAATGATTATCAGAAAAAAAATGAATTGTCCAAGGGCATGTCTAAATGGCGCTTAGTAGAAAAGATGTGAAATTTGCAGATGCACTCTTGAATGATTAATCATAACAGGAACAAGGGTAATTAACTCATGCTATATAATGGTTTATTTTGAAATCGCATTTGTACTTCGTTCATACAGATCACGTATTTTTGAATCTGAACATATGACAAAATCAACACTCTATCCGGTATCTTATTTTCCAAATTTCCATTCAACACCAACTTGAGAAAGCTCCACTCAAGATGACAAATTTAATTTGGACTACTTCCACATTTTCGGTGGATCTACAAAAAATTCGAATCTCGAACCAGCAGTCTTGCGGTCTTAAACTGAAACTCTGTTCCCAATTCAAATCCAGCTTTATTAATTGATTGCAAAAAAATGATTAGATTCATCAATTTTAAAATTATAATTGAAGCTTACAAACCAAGAAGTTTTTGTGACCTCAAGCTTAATATACGATTCTACTTTTCATACGACAATTTTAATTTCGACTCCTTCCCCAATCTCGGTGTATTTACAGAAGATTCGGATCTCGAACCAACAGTCCTGCGGTCCTAAACTGAAACTCTGTTCCCAACTCAAATCCAGCTTTATTAATTAATTGTAACCAAAAAAAATGATCAGATACATCAATCTTAAAATTATATTTGAAGCTTACAGACCAAGAAGTTTTTGTCACCCCAAGTTTAATATACAACTCTACTTGGAGTCAGGGCCAAAGTTTGAAAAGTCGTTATCTGATTCATTGAAAAGTGCCGTTCGGGGGATGTTAAAGGGGAAAAAAAGAAACTCTCAAACTACATGTTCATATAAAAGGAAGATATTGGAAGTTATTTCCATTTGGTTCTTTGGTTGCATTAATATTCCTTTTTGTGATTGGGTTTGATCTGTGAAACTAAGCGTTGTATGAATATATGAAGTTCGGAGCAGTTGTTAGAAAAAGGCATTTGTTTTAAGTGGAATGGCCTTCTCAAATTTCTGTATGTGATGTTCTAACCTAATGTTTAACAAGAATAATGGCTCTACATAGTGTGGAAAAGACAACAGTAATTTCGACTATCTCTTCAGCATGCGTTGCTTTTTTTCTTTCAAGAGAGGTTAGTATTTACTCGGCATTTAGTCAAAGGATCGCTTGTACAGCCTGAATTTTTCTGAATTCAACTTCATCATGCATCATCAAATTATGGATGTGGTAAGTTTTCCCGTTTTCTGTAGTCTCTTGTCAATAATTTTTTGAAAGTTTATTGTGTCGCTGTTATTGAACATTTAATTTCCTTCATGCCTATGAAGATATTTTATTAATCTTTCATTCTTGTGTCTAAGAGTTCTGAAAGTTTGTTGGGTTGTGTGTTTTGGAATGAAATGCAATTATTTCAGTGCCTTATCAATTAATCTCGTTTTAGTTGCATTTTCATTCCACATTAGAAGCTCTACCTTCGTTATTTTGAGAGGGAAAAATGGTCGTAAGATTTCAAAAATATGAAAATAGATTAACTGTAATTTATTTTCATACTTTAAGTCCTGAATCTTTAAAATATTTATTAGATTAGTTGAAAGTAGAAAATTCTTCCATTAAAAAGTAATAGAAGAAAGCAAATCATAAAAGCGAAATTCTGAAAATAGTTTAAGCAACAGTATCATAAATTACTTAAAAATTAAAAGCATTATGATAATGAATGATTGATTTTTCGATGAATGCATAAAATTTAATTGGCGACTCTTTTGGAGTAGGATTGGATTATCAAATAGGCAGACAATTTCATAAGAGTGAGGATATTTTCGAGATAATCGAATTCTGTGGTTTTATTTGATTCGCAAGACTTTGTATCAGAATGGATTGAAATTATGTAAAAATTGTATTGTACATTTTAATTTTCAGATCTTTATACTCAGAATTCTAAAACACTTTAAAATTCTCTAACCGATCGTTTTCGACAATTTTTTTCAGTTAACAGAATGTTTCATAAATTCAATAAGCCTCACAAACTTTGAGCATTTAGAATGTTTAACAGCTTTAAAATTATTTAAAGTCTAAATTTAATATTTAATGTAAACTTATTTTATATACGACATATAAAATTCTTGATGGATGGATTGTGACGTTTAGTGGCGCAAAAGCCAAACCTGGCCATACTGCGCCAGACATACGGTTAAAATATAAAGACCGTGTTTTTATGTAAAATTATATAAAAGTAGAAACTGATAGATACATGGCAATGTCTTTTAACATAGTGAACAAGATATAAAAAGTGGCAACATAATAAAATGTTAAATAATATTATAAAAACCAATTTCTTTTAAAAATTTAAAAAGATTTTTGTGGGGATGTTCCCCCACAAGCATTTGCATGTGCACTGTTGAAGTATTAAAAAATCTTAAACGATGACGATTAAAATCAGGACACTCAACTAAAAGGTGAAGAACTGTTAAAATCATTTTGCATCTCGTGCAGAATGGGGCTCGATTGCCGAATAAAAGATGTTTATGAGTAAGACGTGTGTGGCCAATGCGGAGTCTAGATAATTTAACATCTAGCTCTTGCACTGGTAAACAAGGCCAGGATGAAAGGATAGGTTTTATATTGTGAAGTTTGTTATTTATTTGAACATTCCATGACTCCTGCCAAAGTGAGTAAAAATGACATTGAATTGCCTTTTTCGCATCACTGACTGGGATGTCTCTCTGAATAAGTAAATACGCACTCTTTGCAGCATTATCCGCGAGTTCATTGCCAATGATTCCGACATGACTCGGAATCCAACAAAATAGTATCTCAAACCCCCTGATTTGGAGAATCCTTAGAAGATCCAGGATTTCCAAGGCAACCGGATGAATCTGATTTTGAGTATTAGAAAGTACTTTCAATGAGCTCATGCTGTCAGTATAGATACAAAATTTACGATCAGAAGAGTGAAATCCTCTTAAGAGCATAAAAAATTGCTAATAATTCAGCAGATAGAACAGAAAGATATTATCTAGACGATAACTGAATGTATCGGTATCAAAAACAATACCGCAACCAACATGATCGTCTGACTTTGAACTATCCGTAAAAACCTTTAAGTGATCTAGATACTGACAGCGATGAGAATTAAACAGATTCTGGTAGATAATAGGGGCAGTATTCTGCTTCTCGAAACTAGAGAAGGGATTTAAAAATGAAAACAGAAATTTTCCAAGGGGGGAAGGAAAAGAGATCAGAGGTCTGTATCACCTTATCATGGAGCTTGGAATCGTGAAGGAGAGATTTAGCTCTCTCGCAAAAGGGGAGAATGTGGGAAGGTCGAGCATTATGAAGTCTCCAAAGACTCACCGGAAATGTCATAGAGGACAAGGGGTGCTTCGGAATAGACAAAGCTCGAAGGTAGTACTGGACAGACAGTTTTTACGTCGTAAATCGAGTGGTAGCCGATGACAGAGAACGTAAAGACTATGCATTGGTGAGGTTCGAAATGCTCCAGAACAAATTCTCAAAGCAGAATGGTGTACAGTATCAAGTCTACGCAAGACTGTAGAACGCGCAGAGCCATACACCATACATCCGTAATCCATACGAGATAAAATCATTGCTTCGTAAATTCGCAGCAAGGAAGTGCGATCTGCTACCCAAGTGGTTCTAGAAAGTACCTTAAGAATGTTTAATGATCTGTCACACTTCTTCCGCAGATGTAAGACATGCGGAAGGAAAGTGAGCTTACGGTCAAATATTATTCCCATAAATTTTATTTCATTGACCACAGGTGTATTCCATTATTCCCAATATGGATTAAAGGATCCAAATGAATGGCTCGTTTTCTGCAAAAGTGAATGCATTGACTTTTCTCAGGAGAAATAGTATGTCCATTTTCATCACACCATCCCACCAGTTTGTTAACTGCAACCTGAAGCTGGCGCTCTATTAAGCGCATGTTGCTTCCTTGGCAGGAGATCTGAAGATCGTCAACATAAAGAGTAGCCTGAATGGATGAGGGTAAAACGTTAAGAATTTGACTGAAATGGCAGATAAAAAGTGTAACACTGAGGATACTTCCCTGTGGAACTCCCTCAGCTTGAATAAAAGGATCGGAATATGATTTACCGACCCGAACACGAAATGTGCGTAACGATAAAGTTTTTTAAAAACATGGGCAAATTTCCTTTGAATCCAAACTTTGTAAGCGTAGAGAGAATGCCGAACCGCCAGGTACGGTCATAGGCCTTTTCTATGTCGAAGAAGATAGAGACTAGATGATTCCGATGGACAAATGCATTGCGAATTTGAGTTTCGAGTAAAACAATATTATCATAAGTCGAGCGCCCTTGGCGAAAACCACTCTGCAGCAGCGGGATGCATTTTTTTCTCTCCAGTTCAAACATAAGACGGGCGTTAACCATGCGCTCAAGTGTCTTGCATAGACAACTTGTGAGTGCGATAGGCCTATAGTGCAGAGGGTTAGACGAGTCCTTACCAGGTTTCAGGATTGGAATCACAATAGCTTCATGCCATTGTGATGGAAACCTCTGTTGAATCCAAATGCGATTTAATAAAATTAGCAGATTGGAAAGAGAAGTGTCCGACAAATGGCGAAGCATATTATATGTGATTCCATAGGACCAGGACTGATATCATGAGTCTTCGACAACGCCGTTAGTAGTTCGTGCATTTTAACTTCCGAATTATACGGAAGGGATTTTCGAGTGAAAAAACGCAACTTTTTCTGTTGTGCACGATTTTTAATTTCTACAAATGAAGGCTTATACGAGTCAACAGCAGAAACCTGTGCAAATGCATATCCCAGAGCATTGGCGACATCTAATGGGGAAGATACACTTCCATTTTCCGTCTCAAGAACAGGAATAGAAAATTCTTTGTAAATTCCATTAGCTGCTTTAACCTTCTTCCAGAGTAGTTTCGGAGAAGTAAAGGCTGTGATGGAAGAGACGAAATTAATCCAAGACTCTCTCTGGCTTTGCCTACGAATACGACGAGCATTAGCTCTGGCACGTTTAAAAACAATTAAGTTTTCTGTTGTGGGATATCTACGGAAAATATTCCACCTATTTTTTTTTTTGTTCTCGGTGACTGTCGCGGCAAGTCTCATTCCACCACGGTCTCGGGAATTTCCTCAGACGTGGGGAGCTTTTGGGGATTGTATTGTTCGCAGCGTCAATTAAGAAGTCAACAACATTTTGTATAGCTTCTGTAATATTAGTTGTTATGACCATATTCTCCGAAATTATTGCTTGTTGCGCGAAAGCAGTCCAGTCTGCCCGCTGGAATAGGAAACGCGGGGGATAGGAAGTCACGCCGCCTCTATAAACGAAGGAGACCATTAAGGGGAAGTGATCACTATCATAGAGATCACTCCCAACTGTAAAATTAAGCAACGGAAACAGATCAGGAGAGCAAATAGCCAGATCCAGATTGTGAAATGTACGTGTGGGTTCATGGAAATATGTTTTCTCGTCATTATTGAGGAGACAGAGAGAGTTATCAGTGATAAACTGTTCAATCTGTCGCCCACGAGAATTTGTGCTTTCTGAACCCCATAAAGTACTATGAGCATTAAAATCGCCAAGAAGCAAGAACGGCTTGGGTAGTTGGTCCACTAGACTATTAAGTTCGTGTTGGTTAATGACAGCATGTGGTGGCAAATATATACTACAAACTGTGACAAGGGTCCGTATATGGACTTGAATAGCCACAGCTTGTAAGGAAGTTTGTAAATTTAAATGAGAGCTCGGGTAGAGGTTAGAAGTTAAGATGCAGACACCACCGGAAGAGTTATTTCTAGTGTCAGCGTCTTTCCGAGCACAGTTATATCCACGGATTTTCACAGCAATGTCATGTTTCAGGAATGTTTCCTGAAAAGCAAAACAAGCAGGATGGAGCTGATTAATAATATGCTTAATGTCAACTTTCGACCGAAGACCACGACAGTTCCAAGAAATGAAAGTGCCCATTAAGCAACTGAAGAATTGAGTTTATTATGGCAAGTGTTATGAAGAGTTGGCGAAACGTCGCAACTCATTTGTAATTCATCCTCCTCGCCAGACGGATGGAGGGAAATGGATGGATGGTTGGTTGGTTTGATTTTTCTGGCACAAGAGCCATGTTTGGCTATGCTGCGCCAAGCTTATGGTAGATAAACAGGTTCATGGTATATAACATATGGTAATACAAGATAAAAGGAGTTAACTTTAAAAACATTGAAAATTTTTAAGGTGAAATTTATAAATGGATAAAATACATTTTGTCAGCCTTCAGAGTGTAAAAAAGGTAAATTAAATACATGTCTAAAAGATCAAATTTTGGGCATAGGAAAAATATAGCAGAAGTAAAAACAATATAGATATAATGGTAAAATACTGTGCTAGAAAACGAGTTTGGGTTTTTTAAAAAAAATTAGTAACAACTCGTTTAAATTAAAGATCAAAAGAAAATAAAAGGATTTCACAAAGCTACAAATTCTTATATTTCGTAGGGATAATATATTTACGTTTTTCTTTAAGTTTGGTAGAGGGTGGAGGACTAAAAACTTGTGGTGGCTCTTCCAAGTCCTGAGACACATCATATTCTAATATATCCCCTTCCGAAGCAGTGGAAGAACTCATCTCTGCATCTGCATCCGATTCTCGAGACTGCTGTACTCTAGTTCCTCCTGAAGATTGAGCACTTATTTTAGTGTTGGCAGAAGGAAGCAACCGAGTTTGAGCCGAAGTGATTGGCTTAGTATTCAATGTCGGTTTCCCATTTGAGACAGTATTTTGTGATACCACTGTTGTGTGAATTTGACGAGGTGAAATAGTATAAAATTTTGAGACTTTCAATATTTGTAACAGGTTTTATTTTAGTCGGAGAGGTCTTTTTAAACTTTTTAACGTTAGTCACAAGTTGAAAATCATTTAGGTCCTGTAAAACAGAAGTATCTTCAGAAACAGATAAAACAGGCGGTGACGGTAGATTTGGCAAGTTACCTTGATTAGATACTATTGCAACGGATTCAGAAGATTTTGAGCTGTTGCAGACTGTGATGTCGGCTAACTCCCATTGAGTAGATATAGTAGCAGATATCTTTTTTACAACAGAAGCATAGGTATTTCCAGGATTAGGCATTTTTGACTTAATGAGCTTGCGGGCTTCCTGATAAGAAATATTGTTTTTTATTTTTGTTGATATTTCTTTTTCCTGTTTCCAGGCAGGACAATTTCGGGAGAAAGATGTGTGGTCACCCTTGCAGTTGACACATTTCTCCTTACCAGTGCAGTTAGTGCTGTCGTGATTGACTTCTGCACAGCGGGCGCATGTCATTGTTCCGCGGCAAGATGATTTTGAATGCCCGAAGCTCTGGCATTGGAAGCACCTTAAAGGATTTGGCACATATGCTCTAACAGATAAGCGCAAATATCCAGCCTTAATATATTCTGGTATAGTAGAGGAATTGAACGTTAATACCAGATGCTTAGTATTCAGGTTGGTTGGTTGGTTTGATTTTATTGGCGCAAGAGCCATATTTGGCTATACTGCGCCAAACATATGGTAGATAAACAGGATCAAGGTGCTATAACGTATGGTAGTATTGTAGTAGCAGGGATTAAAATCTAAAATCACTTTGAAATTTCTCAAACTGAAGTCTAAATGTCAAAATATAGCTTGTTAAAGCCAATTAAATCTATTAAAAATAAGTGCAAATTGTAAAATATTAAGATGCCAAAAAATGTATAAAATCTCAAGTGTGAAGAATAATAAATAAAACAAATATGCAAGCCATGCAGATAAAATGCTAAAACACAAAATTATAACTAGAAAAATTTGAATTTTCAATATACATTTGTTCAATTAAGATTAACAGTTAAAAAATGAAACCTGTCGGGAAAAAAGGAGCGATAAAGCTATATATTTTTGTGTTCTGTGGGAATAATGTATTTCCTCTTTTCGAGTTTTTTAGAGAGTGGGGGAGGCGAGCCCTCCAAATCCTCGGACATATTATATTCAATTATATCCTCTTCAGACGCAGAGGTGGAGCTCATATCAGCATCGGCATCAGATTCTTGAAACTGTACATTCTTTATTTCATCCGAAGGGAAAACAGTTGTAAAATTAGAAGTACCAGGCAAAGGAGTTTTAACAGGGCACACATTAGTAGAAACCTTCATGGTTGAAGCTGCATTTTTAATTACCACAGAATTGGGTATTAAACGAGGGGAGGTGGTGTAAAATTTAGTAATTTTTTTCTACATTAGAAGTAATGTTTTCTTTAACTGGAGGATCTTTTTTAAGTTTTTTCCTATTTGTAACAGTTTGAAAACCTCTTAAATCAGGTAAAGTGGGAGCATCTTCGCAGATTACTGCAGGAGATTCAGTGGAAGAATTCTTAACATTAGTTGATGGAGATGGTTTCGAAGCAGAAGTGCACAGAAGTGTATTTGTGCCAGAAGTTATATCAGCTGGATCCCACTGAGTGGATATGGTTGCGGATAATTTTTGGACGACAGAAGCGTAACTATTTCCAACTTTAGGGAGTTTAGACTTAATAAGTTTACGGGCTTCCTGATAAGATATTTGATTTTTTATCTTTGTTGAAATTATTTCCTTTTCTTGCTTCCAAGAAAAGCAGTTTCGGGAAAAAGAAGCATGATCTTCCTTGCAGTTAACACATTTCTCTGCTTTAGTACAGTTAGTGCTGTCATGGCCGACTTCTGCGCAACGGGCGCATGTCAGTGTCCCGCGGCAAGAAGATTTTGAATGTCCAAAACGTTGGCAATTGAAGCATCTCAAAGGGTTTGGTATATAACTTCTTACAGAAAGACGCATATATCCAGCTTTAATATAATCTGGTAAATTAGAAGAATTGAACGTTAAAACAAGATGCTTTGTGTTTAAAGAGTTTACCATCCCTCCTTACAGTAATACGTCTTACATTGGTCACTCCCTGATCTTTTAGTTTTTCAATAATCTCTTCAATCGAAACATTACACAATTCACCGCATGATACAACTCCTTTGCATGAGTTTAATGATGGGTGAGGATTAACTTCTACGGAAATAGTTGACAATGACTTAATGTTTAAAATTTGTTTGGCTTGTTTGGCATATCCAACTTCACCCAAAAGATCGCCAGATCTGAGTTTCTTAAGATTTCACTTCACCTAGGTTTCCAGTAATACCCTTTTCAACAAGAAAAGGAGACACACCGTGGAATGTTTCTTTAGAGTCTGAAATTCGATGAACAATAAAGAATCGTGGAAAATTGTTTTGAAAAGTTGATGCATTGTTTGAACGTTTAGATTTACCCATATGACACTGTTAAATTTTCAGGCCCGACGGCACCGCCCACCACGGAGCCCAACAAGGGAAGGCAGCCACCGGCTCTGGCCATTCCCAGCCTCGGCGCTTACCCTAGCGCTAGCCGGAACCTATACGCTCGGAGTTACCCCCGGGGACAGTGACCACCCTTAACGCCAAGCCCAAGGAGTAACCCCTTCGCTTGATCCCTAGCAGACTCACCAAATGGTTAGCATACCAGCCGATTGATGCACAGGGGACCACAGTGCACCACCCGTCTTTCTAATGGGTCGCCACGCACGGCCAACACGTGGGGCTTTGGCTGTCCATGAGAAGCAAGAAGCAAACAGAGTGGCGACAACTTCTCATGGAGAGCTCCCTCGCCTGCCGTCGAGGGAAAGAAAAACACAGCAAAAAGCAGAAGGCGTAGGGTAGAATAAGCATAAAGGGAGTCTAGATCCCTGGGTACCTCGGGATTGGGACACCCGTACTCACCTATAGTAGGCGAGCCCCTGAGGGGTGCTTAGTATTCAGGAGCTGGCCATCTCTTCGTATTGTTATACGTCGCACATGGGTCACTCCCTGACTTTTTAGCTTTTGAGTAATTTCCTCTATTGGGACATTGAATAATTCACCACAAGATATAACACCTTTTGATGAATTTAATGATGGATGGGGACTAACTAAGACGGGAATCGTTGAAAAAGTTTTCAGATTTACAATTTGTTTCGCTTGTTTGGGAGAATTAACTTCGACCAGCAGGTCACCAGATCGAAGTTTCTTTGTAGATTTTACCTCGCCAATACTTCCAGATATTGCTTTTTCCACCAAAAAAGGTGACACACCATGAAACGATTCTTTGTTTTCCGATTTTCTTTGAATTAGAAAGAACGTTGGAAAATTTTGTATAGAAGTTGAAGCATTGTGTTGCCCACTGAAGGGAGGACGCTTGGATTTGCCCATATGACATTGATAGAAGTTTCAGGTTCGACTGCACCGCCCACCACGGAGCCCAACAAGGGAAGACAGCCACCGGCTCTGGCCATTCCCAGCCTCGGCGCTTACCTTGGTGCTAGCCGGAACCTATACGCTCGGAGTTACCCCCGGGGACAGTGACCACCCTTAACGCCAAGCCCAAGGAGTAACCCCTTTGCTTGATCCCTAGCAGACTAGCCACTCAGGTGACTAGGTACCAGCCGATTGATACACCGGGGACCACAGTGCACCACCCGTCTTTCTAATGGGTCGCCACGCACGGCCAACACGTGGGGTCTGGCTGTCCATGAGAAGCAAGAAGCAAACAGAGCGGTGACAGCTTCTCATGGTGAGCTCCCTCGCTTGCCGTCGACGGAA
The DNA here is from genome assembly GCF_947563725.1 of Argiope bruennichi. Lineage (NCBI taxonomy): Eukaryota > Metazoa > Arthropoda > Arachnida > Araneae > Araneidae > Argiope > Argiope bruennichi. The sequence goes on from NC_079156.1 coordinate 117,910,824, forward strand.
GGAAAAAATTAAGCAGGTAGCAGAAGGCGTAGGGGAGTGGAAACATAAAGGGAGTATAGATCCCTGGGTACCTCGGGATTGGGACACCCGTACTCACCTATAGTAGGTGAGCCCCTGAGGGGGGAGGGAAATGGAATCGGGACTTTTAGGTGAGCCAAAGATGGACGTTAAGTCCTTATGGACATTACCTTTCGTCGCAAGTCCCAAAGCGACAGAATTTTGTGTTGCAGATTTTTTTTTAACTTCGTTCTTAGTTCTTTTGGTGAGAGTCCCCGTTTGGACAGCTCTTTGTGCTCTTAGCTTTAGCTTTAGTGCTCTTTGAGAATTGGAGTTTGATTTCGATCGGACTGGTTTACTAGTTTATGGTGCACTGGATGCTGTATTTTCAATCTCAGAGTCTGAAGAATTTTTGACATTTGCAGTTTGGGAGTTACATTTCATACAATTTTTACATTTACAGTTTTCACAGAATTGTGTTTTTACAACGGAAGCATAGCTCACACCAAGTTTGGGTGTTTGAGCTAATACTTTTTGTCTCGCCTCAGAATAAGAAATTGATTCTTTAAATTTAATCGAAGTTATTTGCTTTTCAATTTTCCAGCGTTCGCAGGCTCTAGAAAATGATGCGTGGCAGCCTCCGCAGTTCACGCATTTTTCGGGGGCGTTACATTGTTCACTATCGTGGTCTTTTCCTGCACAGCGGGCGCATGTTAGTGTCCCGCGGCAACTAATCTTCGAGTGGCCGAAACGCTGGCATTTGAAACATCTCAAAGGGTTTGGGATATACTGTCGGACCGGAAGTTTAATATATCCAGCATATATAAATTCTGGGATTGTTGGTCTGTGAAATGTAAGGATATAATGCTTTGTGGGAAGGAGTTGTTCATCCCGCCTAATGGAAATTTGGCGTACATGAGTCACTCCTTGGGGTTTCAATTCCGCAGTGATTTCTTCAAGGGGGACATTGAACAATTCACCACATGTGATTACACCCTTGGAAAAATTTAACGATTTAAGAGAGGCAGCGGTTACAGGGATATGAGCTATAGCTTTCATTTTCATTACTTGCTGTGCTTGCTTTTTGTTGGAGACTTCGATCAGCAAGTCACCAGAACGCATTTTACGTGTTGCAGTAACATCACCAATTGTTGCAGAGATAGCCTTCTGCACAAGAAAAGGTGATACAGAATTCAAGGTTTCGTTTTTGTCAAATTCTTTTAAGTATAAAAAAGCGATCAAATTGTGGAAGGTTGGTAAAAAGGTTAGGTACTTTGCGATGCCCACTGAAGGGAGATTTCTTGGAAGAGCCCATGCGATATTATAGATGATTCGGGTCCGACGGCACCGCCCACCACGGAGCCCAACAAGGGATGACAGCCACCGGCTCTAGACGTCTAGCCTCGGCACTTACCATAGTGCTAATCGGTTACCTATACGCTCGGAGTTACCCCCGGGGACAGTGACCACCCTTAACGCCAAGCCCAAGGAGTAACCCCTTCGCTTGATCCCTAGCAGACTAGCCACTCACGTGACTAGGTACCAGCTGATTGATACACCGGGGATCACAGTGCACCACCCGTCTAAAGGGTCGCCACGCACCGCCAACACGTGGGTTTTTTTGGCTGTCCATGAGAAGCAAGAAGCAAACAGAGCGGCGACAGATTCTCATGGAGAGCTCCCTCGCTTGCCGTCGAGGGAAAGAAAAGACAACAGAAAGCAGAAGGCGTAGAGGAGTGCGAACAGAAAGGGAGTATAGATCCCTGGGTACCTCGGGGTTGGGACACCTGTACTCACCTATAGTAGGTGAGCCCCTGAGGGGTGTATGTTTCTGGAACAAGAGCCATGTTTGGCTAAACTGCGCCATTCATGTGGTAAAAAAAAGGTTAAATTTTCTTTAAAATTCAAATATATGAATGGTTAAAATATACTGGAAACAGTAGCAAAATGATACGTATTTAAATGAAAAAATTCAAAAGGTTCAAACACTTGAAAAATTTAAATGCATGGTAAAAATTTAATAGCAGATAAAAATTTAAAAATGTTTGGATGATAGTTCTCCCAATAAATCAGTGAGAGTTAACGGTGATGAGTGAAAAAAATGGTTACGATGAACATTAAAAGTAGGGCATTCGATTAAAATGTGGTTGGTTGGTTAATTGGATTTTTCTGGCGCAAGAGCCATGTTTGGCTATGCTGCGCCAAGCTTATGGTAGATAAATGGTAGATAAACACTATACTGCGCTAGACATATGGTATTAAAAAATGTCAAGTTAAATTATATGTCTGAATTGTACATTACAAATTCCCGTGATAAAATGAAAGACAGATAATGAAATCTATCAGCATTCTTAAAAATGCAAATTATATCCCAGAAAGGAAAATTTTTCAAAAATGTTTAAAGATTAAAATATTCATGAAAACGTGAAAATGCAAATCTCATAATATTAAAACAGACACAATATATTACAAAATCAAGTTAAAAAAATTGTAATCTTTTTATTCGATGCTTTTTAATGTATTTCTTATAAATAGGTGTATTTGAGTTTGAGTTGGATGCTTATGGCGCAAGAGCCAGGTTTGGCTATACTGCGCCAAGCATATGGTAAAATGAGATAAAAAGCTTTAAAAATTTTAATCTAGATGTTAAAATTTTTGTCAAAAGAAATATCAATTATAAAAATATAAATCTTCAGAAAGTATACTAAAGAACTATAAAATTAGATAAGATGTAAAAACCCAATTTCTTTTAAAAATTTAAAAATGTTCTTGTGAGGATATTCTCCTACCAAATCACGAATGTTCAAGTGCAATGTTCCGAAATGATGCAGCCGGTGGCTATTAAAAACAGGACATTCGGTTAAGATATGAACGATGGTAAAATCGACTTGACATGATGTGCAAGTTGGACACCGTTCACCTAACAAAAGGTGTTTATGGGTGAAACGGGTGTGTCCAATGCGAAGTCGTGTCAGTTTGACATCAAGTTCTCTCACTGGGACAATTGGCCATAATGTAATGCGTGATTTAATGAAATGCAATTTATTAGATATTTGGAGGTCCCACGATTCTTGCCATAATGAATGAATATGATGAGAAAGATACTTCTTTGCATCAAGATAGGGAAGCGGTCGTTGTAGATATAATGATGCTTCCTTAGCTGCAACATCTGCTTTCTCATTTCCATTTATGCCAACGTGGCTAGGTAGCCAGCAAAATATTATGTCAAAGCTTTTAGATTGTAGAGTTCGTAGAAGACAAACTATGAATAACTATTGGGTGCGTCATATTATGATGATGACCAAGAGCTTCAAGAGCGCTCATACTATCGGAATAAATACAATTTTTGTTCCTGAAGAGTGGAAATTTTTTCTAGGGCAAACAAAATTGCCATCAATTCGGCCGTTAAAACAGAGTGAGTGTTGTCCAATCGTATACTTAAAATATTTTCAGAAAAGACGATACCACATCCCACATGATGAGCAGTTTTTGATCCATCCGTGAAGACAGCGATGTAATCTGAAAACTTATATCGGTGATAATTAAAAATCTGTTGGAAAATGGAAGGTGAAACTGTAGATTTATCAAAAGTAGAAAATGGATTATGAAATGAAATTTGTGGAATATCCCAAGGTGGGAGGGATATAAAATTAATCGGATGGATTTGGACATTACAAAGATCTGAGTTGGCAAGTAATTGTTTCATCCTCTCGCAAAAAGGAGGGATATTAGAGGGACGAGCATTGTATAATCGGCCAATACCAACAGGAATATTCATGTCCCGCATAGGATGAGTAGTATGACATTGCAGTCTCAAAAAATATTGGACGCACAACTTTTTGCGACGTAGATTTAGCGGCAGTTGGTGACAAACTACATATAAGCTGTGCACAGGCGAAGTTCGAAACGCTCCAGAACAGATCCTGAGAGCAGTATGATGCACAGTATCTAATTGCTTTAGAACACTAGTGCGTGCAGAACCATACACTTCGCACCCATAGTCAATACGGGAGAGTACCATAGATTGATAGATGCGAAGTAGAGATGTTCGGTCTGCTCCCCATGACGTAGTTGAAAGAACTTTCAAAATATTCAGCGATTTCTCACACTTCTTCCGTAAATAATGGATATGAGGAAGGAAAGTGAGTTTACGATCAAATATCAATCCTAAAAAGCGAACCTCATCAACAACTGCTATTCTGATTCCCCGGATGTTAATTACAGGGTCCAGATGAAGGTTTCGTTTCCTACAGAAATGGATACAACAGCTCTTTTCAGGGGAGAGTGTGTGCCCATTTTCATCGCACCAGTCTATGAGCTTGTCAACAGCTTTCTGAAGTTGTCGTTCTATTAAGGCCATACTAGATCCCTGACAAGAGATCTGTAGGTCATCAACATACAATGTGCCAGAGACAGATGATGGTATGACTTGGAGAATTTGACTCAAATGAAGGATAAAAAGGGTGACACTCAATACACTTCCTTGAGGAACACCCTCCTGTTGGATAAAAGAGTTAGATAACGTTTGGTTAATGCGAACACGAAAATTACGAGTTTGTAAGAAATTTTGAATAAAAAGAGGTAGGTTACCCCTAAACCCCATATCAAATAAAATTTTAAGAATACCATAGCGCCAAGTACGGTCATAAGCCTTTTTAATGTCGAAAAATATCGAAACAAGATGGTTTCGGCGGACAAATGCATTGCGTATTTCAGATTCAAGGTGAATAAGATTATCAACTGTGGATCGACCTCGACGAAATCCGCTTTGAAAGGGTGAAATACAACCATTTTTCTCTATTTCATACATGAGCCGTGAATTGACCATACGCTCGAATGTTTTGCAGAAGCAACTAGTCAAAGCGATCGGTCTATAGCTCAGAGGATCTACAGGATCTTTCCCTGGCTTAAGGATCGGAATCACAATCGCCTCTCGCCACTGATCTGGAAACACTTGCTCACTCCAGATTCTGTTAAAGAGATGAAGGAGATAAAAGAGATGATTCATCCAGATGGCGGAGCATGCTGTATGTTATTCCATCAACACCTGGGTTAGTATCACGTGTCCGAGAGAGAGCCTTCTTTAGTTCATACATCCGGAACTCGCAGTTGTATAAAAAGCAACCACGAGTTTCGAATTTTAATTTTAATTGTTCTGCCCGTCTCTTTTTCGTGAGAAAAACTGGATTCCAGAAAGCAGAACTGGAAATATCAGCAAACGTTTGACCCATTATATTCGCAATTTCGAATGGAGAAGAGTAAGAAAGCGACCCAACGCTTAATACAGGAAAAGTAAAATCCTTATATATGCCATTGGCCTCCCGGACTTTCCGCCACACTTGGGCGCTGGATGTAGTAGAAGTAATTGAGGAAACGTATCTTATCCATGAAGCTCTCTGGCTGAGACGTCTGATGCGGCGCGCATTTGCTCTTGCTTTTTTAAATGCAATGAGGTTTTCAGTTGTAGGGTATCTACGAAAGATCCCCCATAATCTCTTTTGGTCCCTATAAGCTTCACGACAAGCGTCGTTCCACCACGGTTTGTGATATTTTCGTGGAAAAGACGAGCGTTTAGGAATTGTAGCATTCGCTGCACCAATGATACAGTCAATAACATTTTGGACCGAATTAGTAATACTAGTGGGAGTGACCATTTCCTCGGTAATCACCGCTTTCCTAGTAAATGTACCCCAGTCTGCCCTCTGGAATATGTAAGTCTGTGGATATTGTTGTGTCGCATTATTCTCATCAGCGTGGGAAACGATCAAGGGAAAGTGATCGCTATTATACAGATCACTTGCTACTATAAAGTTCAGCAAAGGAAAAAGTGCTGGAGTGCAAAGAGCTAAATCAACAGAATGAAATGTACCTGTGGGTTCATGGAAATAGGTTTTCTCGTTATTATTGAGCAGACAGAGACAGTTATCAGAAATTAATTGTTCTATCTGTCGCCCACGAGAATTTGTTCTATCAGAACCCCACAAGGTACTGTGTCCATTGAAGTCGCCAAGCAGTATGAAAGGCACTGGAAGTTGATCTATCAGAACATTAAGATCGTTTTGAGGGATGACATCGTTTGGTGGTAGATAAATACAGCAGACTGTAACTAAGGTTTTGACGTGCACCTGTACAGCCACAGCCTGCAAGGGAGTGTGTAGGTTTAGGATAGTACTGGGATAACTGTTGGAGGTCAAAATGCATACCCCGCCAGAAGATAAGCCAGTAACGTTATCCTTTCGGACACAATTATATCCACGTATCTTCAAGTGAACATTTGACTTCAAGAACGTATCTTGAAGCGCTATGCAAACAGGGTGTGTGGAATTCACGAGAGCTTTGAGGTCTTCAAGTTTTGTCCTAATTCCCCGACAATTCCAAGAAATAAAAGGGGCCATTAAATTGTGGGAGGAGTTGCCAGTGAGTCGAGTTGCTGACTGTTCGCAACCCATCTGGAAATCCTCATCATCCTCTGAAGGATGGATTTTTAACAGCTCAGAATTAGCTGGATTCCCAAATAAAGAAGGCAAGACCAGCTTTCCCTATATCAAGAGCAATTGATCTTCGAGATTTCAACTCTTTTAGGGAAGCACCTGTCCTTGAAAATTTCAAAGTCAAGGACTTTTGGGCTTTTGATATGCCTTTCTTTTTCTTAAAGTTAGACTGTTTTGCTTTTTTTGGACTTGTAATTAAGTCTGAATCGGAATCGGATGATAAAATGGTGACAGGCTTTGTTTGCACCTCAGAGTTTCTGAGAGACTTTGTTACGGAGGCGTAGCTACGACCTTCTGTTGGAGTCTGCGCTAACACCAGTTTTCTGGCTTCCTTAAATGATATATCATTTTTTACCTTCGTGGTTACAATCTCTTTCTCGAGCTTCCATTTGGGACAGGCTCGTGAGTATGAGGTATGCTCTCCCTTGCAATTTGTGCATTTTTCTTTTAATGTGCAATCAGTGCTCTCGTGACCAGCTTGTGCACAACGAGCACATGTAAGTGTGCCGCGACAATTAGCCTTTGAATGGCCAAAACGCTGGCACTTAAAGCATCTCAAGGGATTGGGAATAAATGCCTTCACAGGTAATTTGAGATATCCTGCTTTTATCGATTCTGGTGCTTTATGGGAATTAAATGTCAGAACTAGATGCTTCGTGTCAAGAAGTTTTCCGTCACGTCGAATAGTAATACGACGGACATGCGTCACTCCTTGCGAGCTCAGTTTCTGAGATATTTCCTCCAGTGAAACATTAAACAATTCACCACAGGTTATAACACCTTTGGATGAATTTAGCGTTCGATGCGCACTTACGTTTACTGGTATAGTAGTTAGCGCTTTCAATTTCAGCAGTTGTTGAGCTTGCTTGCGGGAATTCACTTCTACAAGCAAGTCCCCAGAACGCAATTTTCGAATTGAAGAAACTTCTCCAACCGTACTTGAAATAGCCTTTTCCACTAGAAATGGTGAAACTGAATGAAAATTTTCCTCTTCTTTGACTCTTTTAATTACAAAAAATTTTTCAAATTGTTTTTCAAATGAATTTGTTACAATTGGATGCCCACTGAAGGGAGAACGTTTGGATTTGCCCATACGATATTAGAGGTGTTTCAGGCCCGACGGCACCACCCACCACGGAGCCCAACAAGGGATAGCAGCCACCGGCTCTAGACGTCTAGCCTCGGCACTTACCATAGTGCTAATCGGTTACCTATACGCTCGGAGTTACCCCCGGGGACAGTGACCACCCTTAACGCCAAGCCCAAGGAGTAACCCCTTCGCTTGATCCCTAGCAGACTAGCCACTCAGGTGCCTATCTACCAGCCGATTGATGCACAGGGGACCACAGTGCACCACCCGTCTTTCTAGTGGGTCGCCACGCACGGCCAACACGTGGGGTTTTGGCTGTCCATGAGAAGCAAGAAGCAAACAGATCGGCGACAGCTTCTCATGGAGAGCTCCCTCGCCTGCCGTCGAGGGAAGGAAAGACACAGCAGAAAGCAGAAGGCGTAGGGGAGAGTAAACATAAAATGAGTCAAGATCCCTGGGTACTTCGGGATTGGGAGACCCGTACTCACCTATAGTAGGTGAGCCCCTGAGGGGAGGTGTATTTGAAGATTCATTGTAAAATTTTTTAAGATCAACCCATTGAACCGTACATTTTTGGGGACTTTCCAAAAACAGTTTTATCAACTGCGGTGAAATCTGTAGAAGGTTCCGGAGCAGGTGGGGTTTCATCAATTGTTTCGTGAGGGTTGTATTCAATAGCATTATCCGATTCTATTTTGGTTGATTGATTGATTGAGTTTTCTGGCCCAAGAGCCATCTTTGGCCATACTGCGCCAAGCATATGCAACAAGGGAAGGTAGTTACTGGCTCTGGAATTTCGCAGCCTCGGCACTTGACTTAGTGATAGCAGAAACCTATACTCTCAGAAACGTTGACCTCCATTAACGCCAAGTTCCAGTGAAGGACCCTTTCGCTTCATCCTTAGCAGACTAACTGCTCAAATGTCGAGCTACCATCCGATTGATACACAGTTGGTCATAGTGCACCCCCCTTCTAATGGATTGCCACGCATGGCCAACAAGTGGTGTTTTCAGCTGTTCGTGAGAAGCAAGAAACAAATAGAGCGGCGACAGCGTCTCATGGAGAGCTCCTTCGCTTGCCGTCGAGGAAAGAAGGAAATAAAGTTTTCAAAGCAGCAGCTGAGGGGAGGGGAATCTGGGAGACCAGATCATTGGGATACCTCAAGGTCGTGAAGCCCGTCACACATAAAGTATGCTCCTGATGGGGGGGGGGTCACTGCTCAGAGTTGTACTTTAGTTTTTTTCCCCGAATTGTTTCCGAAAGTTTTCTTTCTTCCTAAGAGAAAGCAATGCCACGGCGTGGTGTGCTGGTCTGCCCATCTTTTCAAGCCTGCCCCAACTGACAATGGAGCTGGTACCCCCTCTTGCCTAAGTCGAAAGCCGGGAAAAACTAGGCGCATCCATAATAAGCATCATTAATTAGAATAACAGCGCTTACTTCCCCGAGATGTATGGAGACAAGTAAATTAGCTTTTCTTTGATAAGTTTTCATCGTATTAAATGCAATTGGAATCGATAATGATTCCGCTGCTGGTACACCTGCAAAAACCTTATTACTTTTACTTCCTCTAAATTGCCATGTTTAGTCATCTTGCCGCCAAACCGGCTCGATTGCGAAGGCCAATACCATCATCAGTTCGAAGACTTCACTAAATCATTCAACCTTTAGTGGATACGGGCTGTGTGAACTAAGGGCCGGGACGTAATCAATACGAGCTGATGACTCGGTCTTACTGGGAATTCCTCGTTCATAGAATCAATTACACTTTCCAGTCCCTCGTCGGGGACGGCTTCGGCCCATTTGAACCCCGCATTATCCTGTGAATTCGGACAACCACTTGGACTGCACAATCAGCTCCGACTCTTGAACCAGAAAAGGATGGGGGGAGTTAATCTTTGACTCTAATTTAGCAGAGGGTGAGTGAAATAAATTTGAACCCTTCGTTTCGATAAAAACCTACTGTCATTTTTTTTTAGCGATCATTGTATATGTTTTGATATTTTTGGTGAATTTCATGTTCTTTTAAGGATTTTATATATTCTATACCATCTTTTAGATAATAATGGATTTTATAATGCCATGATTTTACATTGATGAACTTCTGTAGTAGTTTTAGTACTGATTTTTAAGGATTTTTATATTTAGAGTAATGTCTTTTAAATTATAATGGATTTTAAAATCTTATGATTTTATTTCGACGAACTTTTATATTATCTTTAGAGCAGATTTTAAGGTATCCCCATTGTAATATTTTGATTGAGATTACCCACGTTTACTACGTTTTTCGGACTCGACACATATTCTTAATTAGATATCATGGTGGGAGGTCGCTCTAGAGACAAAACGGATGAGCCTAATTCGGCCCCGGGTTCTCAGGGGAAGACTAACCCCAAATCAGGTACGATCCATGATGGAGTGGAGGAGCTTGCCCTCACTCTGGGACCTGGAGACTTTTCACCATCCCTCCATAGAGAAATACTAGACAAATTGGATGATTTCAGTGTCCTTTCGGATGGTCTGATCAGAGATAAAAAGCAATTCGGGAAGGGATTACGAAACGACATAGTGAAGGAGTATTTTAAATTCTTTATTAACAAGATCAAGGAGGTCTACATCGATTTTAAAACGGCAGAGAAAAAGATCATAGAGCTCTCAGATGAAAATTTTAATATTAAAGAATTAACTAACAACAACGAGGCTGCTCTTCTCAAGGCAAAATTTTATCTACTGAATAACGAGAATCAGGAATTGATGGGGAAATTAAAAATAGCCAATGAACACTGTGACAAGCTAATAAAATCGGACTATGGCCCCCAACTAGAGAAAATTCAACAATTATGTGAGGGGTTAAGATCCAAACAGGACGAACAAACTAAAACCTTAGAGGAAGGAATAAAAATAGCCACACCTATGTCCTATGCCCAGGCGGCCTCTATGAGCCCTAAGAGACAACTCCCACAGGAAAGAGAAGGGGTGTTACTAATTAAACCTAAACTGCCCGAGAGAAATAACTATGACGATAATAAAAATATAATTCTCACTGAAATTAAAGAAAGAGACTCGTCCGTCCGAATTAGAAATATTTCCCCCATACATGGAGGCGGCATCAAAATAATTACCGCCACTAGGAATGAATCCGAGTATATCAAAGACCTCCTTGGGAAAGACCAAGCCATTGACAACTCCTTCGACCTAACAACACCCGGACCTCGCTCACCCCAAATTATAATTTACAACATAGAAGGGGAAATAGACGAGGAGGGACTTTATAAGGGATTGTTGGAGAAAAACTTATTCTTGGGGGACTCGGAAAACAAACCTAATTTTAAAATCGAATTCTCCATTCCGGCAAAGAGAAAAGACCAAAAACATTGGGTCCTAACGGTTCCTCCAAAATTATTTCACGACGTAAACACTAAAGGAGGCCTCTACTTCGGTTGGCACAAGATACGTGCCGCCGAATTCTTAAGCGTAAAGCAATGCAGAAACTGTTTGGGCTTCGGCCACACAACTAAATACTGTGATAAGAAGGAGGAACCTCGGTGTGAAAGATGCGGGGATATCAAGAAGGAAGGGCATAAGTGCCAAAAGCAATGTTGCATTAATTGCATTCGATCGAACCAGAGGTTTAGTACCAACTATAGTACCAACCATAATTGCCTCGACAGACGCTGCAGGAGTTACCAAAAACAAAAAGAAATAATGAAGCAACGTACCGACTATGGACAGTAGTCAAATACGAGGAATTCAGATTAACCTAAACCATTGCGAGGCTGCTCACTCTGGGGTCTTTCAGGTCGCTAGGGACCTAGATCTTGATTTTATCGCTGTCCAGGACCCATACTTAATTAAAGGGGAACCTCCCAAATTAAATTTCGGATGTCGGACCTATCTCTCCAACGGCAAGAAGGCCATCATTTATATTTTTAACAAAAATCTTAATGCCTTTTATAAACATAGTACTAAAAACACGGTCGCCGTTGAGCTCCATTTTAATAATTTTATCTTTAATGTTTTTAATTGTTACTTTCCCCCCCATGACGACATCAATGAACTTATTGAAGAGCTCAGCGGCTATAACTTTTTTAATAGTTTTAATCTTGTCGTTGGAGATTTTAATTGTAAAGCCAAAAGGTGGGGCTATGACTCGGACAATATAAGGGGGATCAAAATGACCGAGTTCATAGCCTCAAATAACCTACATATCGGTAATATCCCAAGTTATGGACCGACATTCCAATCTACAACTCACATCGGGTTCCCCGACCTTACATTGATTAGCGCCCCAATTTCGAACTACCTAAATAATTGGGGTGTCCTGGACATAGAGTCCCACAGCGACCACAAATATATTTATTTTAAAATAATCTTCGAAGATATTCCAGAGGCGGATTACTACTTCAAATCAAAATATGGTATTAATAAATTTATTAATTCAGTACGTAAAGAAATTAAAAATTATAACAGGAAATTAAGTAATATAAATAACTATAGAGATATAAACAACTTCACCCAAAACTTCTGTGAATTTATACAAAAATGCGCCTTTAAACAACTAAAAAAGAAACCAAAACAGACGGCCAGGAAATTCCGCTTCTGGAATGAGGACCTCAGAGTGTCGCGAAATAAGGTCAACAAACTTTGTAAAATCTATCGTAATCATATAAAAAACAAATCCACGGATGATCTGATCCTAGTCTCGGGCATTAATTATAGGAAAGAAAGGGCCGCCTATAAAAAACTATTACTGTTCACAAAAAGGGTAGCCTGGGAAAAATTTTGCACAAATTATAATGAAACGTTCGGGTTCCTCTTTAAGCTTGTCTTTAACAAGTCATCGACTGACCCAGAAATAAGAGTGAACCCGAACAACAACCCTAATAATAACTTTGGTGATAAAATTGAATACATAATGAACTATTTTTTCCCGGGCAAATCCCTCGAAGATAATTTAATTTACCGCATTAAACCAGGTGAACATGAGGCTCTCAATATATATGATCTAGAATTAGTTTTTGGGAGCCTCAAAGGCGGCAAAGCCCCGGGACTGGACAGAATTGACTATAGAATGTGGAGAGCAATTTTTAACCTGAACAAAAAATTTTTACTAACATACTTTAACCTACTTTTTAAATACCATTACTTCCCCCAACACTTGAGGAATGCCAGGGTCTTCTTTTTGCCAAAAAATGGCAAAGACCCAGCATTGTGCTCCTCTTATCGGCCAGTGTGCCTACTTCCAACTTTAGGCAAAATTGTCGAGAGGCTGTTCGCGATGAAACTAAATAAATGGCTAGATCACAAAAAAATTCTACACGAACATCAATATGGCTTCCGGGAGGGCCGAAGCTGTGATCTAGCAATATATAAACTAACACAGGTAATTGCCAATAGAGTCCAGGATGAACACTTGGCCCTCCTTTCCCTGGACATAAAATCAGCCTTCGATAATATGAACTGGCCGATACTCTTTCAAATCCTCGAGGATTACGGGGTGCCAAACTTTTACAAGAATTTTTTATATTTTTACTTAAGTGAGAGAAGGGTCTCCTTCGTAAACGATGCCTACAATACGACAAGATGGTGCTATAGGGGCTGCCCCCAGGGATCAGTGATCGCCCCAATTTTATGGAACCTCTATATAAATAAAATACTTTTTCTCAACAACAATGAGGTCTATATTCAAGCTTTTGCCGACGACCTGGCTTTGATTATTGGTGGCCGTACCTCGCATGAACTTCCAAAGAATGTAAATAGAACATTGGCCACCATACATGAGGAATTAATTAAATTAAAACTAAAACTTTCTGTAGACAAAAGCCAGGCGTTGGTATTCCGAAGTAAAGCCTCAAGAATTTTCTCAAAAAGAGGTTCCACTGTTCTACATAAAAAACCCACTTTTAAAATTAATGAAAATACAATAAGGGTTTGCGACAGCCTAAAAATACTGGGTATTAATATCGATAACAAATTATCCTGGACCGCCCATATTTTATCACTAACTGACAAAGCTTTAAGTTTAACTGCCAATTTTAATCGAGTTAGCCGGACCAATTGGAGTGTAGATAAAAAACTAATAAAAACTTGGTACAAAACCGTTATCGAAAAGGCCCTGCTCTATGGTGCAAGTATCTGGGGCGGGGCACTAACAAACCAACAAATAAAAAAGCTACACTCCGTACAAAGAATTTTTCTGGTCCGGTTTTTAAAAGCATACAATACCACCTCCACCAACGTCCTCAACATATTAAGTGGAATCCCCCCCCCCTTCATGTTGTGGCTAAGGCCGAATATATAAAATTCCAGATCTGGGTTGCCAACTCCGACAAATACAACTCACTCATAGGAACAATAGATTTAGACAGACACATAAACATCAAAAATATCCCATCAGAAAATAGAGTCGTCATAATCCCTGAAAAACTAAACAATATCGAATACGAGATATACACCGACGGATCCAAGTTGAACGGTGAAACTGGATTCGCGGTGTGTATCTTTAAAAACAATATAAACATAGAAAACATCAAGATCAAATTAGAAAAATACAACTCAGTTTTTCAGGCGGAACTGGCCGCCATCGATCTTGCGGCCAACTGGGCTGTCAGGCAGAACATTAAAGTTAACATCTTCTCTGACAGCCTATCATCTATTTCCGCCTTGAGGAGTGGCAATACCAGATCAAAATTGGTAAACAAAATTAAACATAACATAATTGAGGCAAAGGGGTTGATCGGCCTCTCGTGGGTTAAGGCCCACGAGGGAAATATAGGAAATGAGTTGGCCGATCAACACGCTAAAGATGCCACAACCAACGGGATTCCCCAAAATATCCCGGCCCCCTACTCATATTTGAAAAGGAAAATTAAAAATGTAATTTTAAATGAGTGGAGACTCTACTGGAATAATTACGAGTCTCCATCAGGGGTCAGGGTAAGAAACTTTTTGGACGTAGTGGATGAAAAATTTTTAATAAACAACAAATTTTTAATCTATTTTATAAGTGGGCATGGTCCTTTCCCGGCCTATCTCCATAGATTTAAATACTTAGGCTCTCCATTGTGCACCTGTGGTCACCTTGGTGACCCAGACCATTATTTATTCCATTGTAGATTTACCTCGGAACACCACATAACTGAACCGGCACCAGAGCACAGGAGGGCCTGGTTTAAAAACATTTCTAGGAATAGGCTGGCTGTCGCAAAGATTATCGAAGCTTTGAAAATCAGTAGAAATATTTGCGATTCACTGACCCGAGCAGGGGGGCTAGATTGAGAGTGTGATGGATTATTCTTAATTATTTTAACTTTTATCATCCTTAGTATTCTATTTTTAACACTTGGACAAATGCCCTCTTTATATAAAACAAATTTGCTGAACTGGGAAGCAAGATTTTAATTTATATTGGTCTTTTGACCGCTATTAAGATACTCCTACATGGGACATTGGCGGAAAGTCAGGGGTTTTTTAGACTTTTCCGATCTCTTAGGAGTTTTTAATTAATTTTTAATATAGAAGGAGATCTATGCGATTTTATTTCTATAGATTTTACTCTCTAAACCAATCACACCTCTTCCCCTAGGCACCATCAATTAAAAAATCTTTTATCATGGCCTTTTAATTAACTCTTAAGTATGGTACCTTTACATTATTGATTGTATCTACCCATCTATCATCATTCCACTCAAATCATCTCTGTATATTTCATACTTCATATTCCATATTTCACACTTTAAAAGATTCTTACTCGCATTGACATCGAACTGCTTTTATAATTTTTAGACTCCTTTTATATTTGGACATTTATTTGTAAATATATCCAAGACCTTTTAGCAACATTTTTACATCATGAACAGCCTATGGTGCCAAGCACATAGGCCCTTAAATTTACAAAGGTTTATTGCTCTCCACCAAACGATGTTTTAAAAACCAATAAGTCCATTTGTCGGTACCACAATATTCACCATCTCACTAAGAAATGAATATATACTCCTGCTATTAACGAGGCCCTCTAGTATATGATCCTATTGTCATCTCTACCTCGCATACACATTTGGGTTCTACGACGGGACCATTAAATCACATCCTTCGGCCGGAATGGAGTTTTTATCTACTTTTTTATCTATTTAATTTTTCAATTTTATATTTGGGATTTTAAAACACTAAACTTTTTAAATTTTAAACCATTTTAAACTTGTAGAAGTACTTCTGGATTTTATGCTTTTATGGATTTTTAATTGTTTTAGTTTTTTCAATTAGGTAATGGTATATAACATTGGGAGTTAAATCTGGACAGAGATTTTAAGTGATGTTCCTCCCCGCTGAGCTGGAATTTTGACTTATACTATTTAAGTTTTGATCCTGGCTTTTTAATGGTTTTAATACCTCTTTAATTGAGTTTTCTTTTTTTTTTCTCTCTTTTTTTTTTTTTTTTTTTTTCCTTAGAAGTTATACAATTTGGATACTTAGATACTTAATACATGTATATTATATTTTGTGTATAAAACTTAGATTTAATTCCTATATCTGTATATGTACTCTTCTTTGCTTGGAGTGATTTGTGTGTGCTTTTGGTTTTGGTGCGCTGTGCTGTCTCTTTCTGTTGTGGGGCCACGCTGGAGGGGTGATGTGCCCTCCCCGCGTACTGATTCCACCTCGTCCCACTCAACAACATTCTTCTAAGTCCATCGGAACACAGGATAGTAAAAACTTTAAAAAAAAATAAGCCCCCCGGCTTGGCTACCACTGCCAGCCGGGGGGCGGGTTGGATTATTTAAGATTATTTAAGATTATATTAATAAATTAATACATTATAAAATAAATAAAACCATATACCATTACTCCGGGGGCCCCATGCTCCTAGTAGACTCGGTCCCCTGCTATACCTGCAACAAAAAGAAACAAAAGATAAAAGAGAGCCAATAAATATTCTTTACCTGGGGTTCCGATGGTGAGATGAAAATGTAATGAGATGAGGTTAAGGGGCGGGTGGATATAATTAAGAACTTAGATGCTAATATAAAATAACAGGTTTCCTACCGTAAACACTTGAAATTGAATGAAACCCTGAAAAGGAATTAAAATGTAGACAATAAATAATAAACATAAAAATAACATATAGCCTAAACTAACGAAACAAAATAGCTTAACTACATCCACATTCATCACATTCATTCACATCCATATTAGTTAATTAGCCCGAAGGGCCTTCCTCCTCCTCCACGGCCCACCTTTTTCTTATAGCTTTATGTTTTAATTAATGAAATACCAATGTGCTCTTGACCAGATGTGGGGCTTTTAAATACTCCCCACAGTTGTGGGTAGAGAACTTGTAATCCTGCTTTTTAATATTATGATGCCAAAATTTTATGTACTTTAAGCACTGCCCCTGTTCTGGGCAATGACTGTACAATTCTTTATGGTTTTTAATAAATCTGATCCGAGGGCTGGGCTGGCCCGTTGTTTCTTGGCGTGCTGGGCTGGATATCATCCCCGTTCCTCCCACTAAAGGTTTAACACCCAACTCGGGTAAACCGGGAGGTACGTGGGCATCAACTTTCCAGTCCCATTCCAGCTCAGCCGTCGTCGAGTGAGGTTGTCTCTGTCGAGAGCTCCGTGCATCCGAAAAATGTCCAAGTTCTTCTTCGTGCTTTTATAGAATTTTATAGTTTTAATTGTTTTTAGCTTTGATATTTTGAATTGCTATAGTAATTAATAGGTTTTAATGTGTAATTGATATTTTTATTGAATATGGAAATGCATATGCTTTAGCGTGGCTCTTCGAGAAGGAGTGGCTGTGCACGCCTTATCAACAGTTATTCTCTGCTATCTTATATATAGAGAATATAGGTAATATCCAAGAGCTAATACAGAAATAGTCAACAAATCTTGTGAATGAAACCCTCTACATTGCCTTTGATTAACGCCTGCTGTGGGTAACGCCCCCCGCCAACGGAGATTCAAGAAGTGGAAATCAAGTTGCTTCGGAGAAAATATACAAGCAAAGACAACAGATAGTTTTGAATCTATTAAACTAGAAATTCAAAAGAATACCTTCCCAAAACCCTGTTTGTGCGATTGCAAACTTGTTTTCAAGATCAACCTATGCTGGAGGCGTATATCCTACATTTGTTGTGATTCTGCCAGTGCTCAACTCCCTTCATCTCCTGTGATATCCACACCTTGCCAGATTCCGGAGACTGACTTGTTATCCACCTAGAGCAACTTCACCAACAACTCTTCGTCGGGGACGGTTTCGGCCAATTTGAACCCTGCATCATCTTGTGAACTCTGACAACCACTTGGACTACACAATCAGTTCTGACTCTTGAACCAGAAAAGGATGAAGAAAGTTAACCTATGACTCTAATTCTGTAAGCAGAGGGTGAGTGAAAAATAAATTTGAACCTTTCGTATTGATAAAACCTATTGTCGTTTTTAGCGATCATTGTATATATTTTAATATCTTTTAAAACTTTATGATTTTTAAGGATTTTATATATTGTGTACTGTCTTTTAGATAATAATGGATTTTAAAATGTTATGATTTTACACCAATGAACTTATGTATTAGTTTTAGTACTGATTTCTAAGGTTTTTTATATATTGTGTAATGTCTTTTGAATAATAATGGATTTTAAAATTTTATGATTTTATATCGACGAATTTATGTATTAGTTTTAGAGCTGATTTTAGTGTGTCCCCATTGTGATATTTTAATTAAGATTACCTACGATTCCCTGATTAGACACATATTTTTAATCAGATATTATGGTGGGAGGTCGCTCCAAAGATAAGACAGATGAGCCTAATTCAGCCCCGGGTTCCCAGGGGAAGACCAACTCTAAATCGGGCACGATTCATGATGGAGTTGAGGAGCTTGCCCTCATTCTGGGACCCGGAGACTTTTCTCCATCCCTCCATAGAGAGATCCTAGACAAACTAGATGATTTCAGTGTCCTTTCGGATGGTCTGATCAGGGACAAAAAACAATTCGGAAAGGGATTGCGAAACGTTATTGTGAAGGAGTATTGTTAATAAAAAATTTAAAAGATTAAGGAGGTCTATATAGATCTTAAAAAGGTAGAGAGAAAAATTATCGAACTTTCAGATGAGAATTTTAATTTTAATGAATTAACTAACAACAATGAGGCTGCTCTACTCAAGGCAAAATTCTATCTGCTCAACAACGAGAACCAAGAATTGATGGGGAAATTGAAAATAGCCAATGAACATTGCGACAAGCTAATGAAAATGGACTATGGCCCCCAATTAGAGAAAATCCAACAATTATGTGAGGGGTTAAGGTCCAAGCAGGAGGAACAAACTAAAATCTTAGAAGAAGGAATAAAAATAGCTACACCTATGTCCTATGCCCAGGCGGTCATAGGACATAGGTCCTATGTCCCACCCCGCATTCTGATTCCACCTCCTCCCATTCAACAACATTCTTTTAAGTCCATCGGAACACAGGATAGTAAAAACCTTAAAAAAAATAAGCCAGCCGGCATGGCTACCACTGCTAGCCGGGGGGCGGGTTGGATTATTTAAGATTATATTAATACATTATAAAATAAACAAAAACCATATACAATTACTCCGAGGTCCCCATGCTCCTAGTCGATCCGGTCCCCTGTCATACCTGCAATAAAAAGAAATAAAAGATAAAAAGAGACAATAAATATTCTTTACCTGGGGTTCCGATGGTGAGATGAAAATGTAATGAGATGAGGTTAGGGGGCGGGTGGATATAAATTAAAAACTTGGATACTAATATAATATAACAGGTTACCTACCATAAACACTTGAAATGGAATGAAACCCTGAAAGGGAATTAAAATGTAGACAATACATAATAAATATAAAAATAATATATAACTAAAACTAACGAAACAAAAATAGCTTAATTACATTCACATTCATTCACACCCATGTTAGTTAATTAGCCCGAAGGGCCTTCCTCCTCCTCCACGGCCCACCTTTACCTTATACCTTTATGTTTGAATTAATAAAATACCAATGTGCTCTTGCCCAGATGTGGGGCTTTTTAAATACTCCCCACAGTTGTGGGTGGAGAACCTGGATTGGATTGGATTGTAAGGTTTAGTGGCGCAAGAGCCATACCTGGCCATACTGCGCCAGACCTATGGTTAAAATATTAAATACTTGTCTTAAATAAAAATGTAAAAGTGGAAACTAATTGACAAAATTACATTGCAATGTCTCGTAACATTATCAACAAGGTGTAAAAAAATGACAATAAGAAGAAATATTAAATAAGATGATAAAAACCAACTGCTTTTAAAAATTTAAAAAGATTTTTATGGGGACGTTCCCCCACTAGCATTTGCATGTCCACTGTTGAAGCATGAAAAAAACTTAGACGGTGATGTTTAAAATTAGGACATTCAACCAAAAGGTGATGAACCGTTAAAATTACTTTGCATCTCGTGCAAAATGGAGCTCTATCTCCGAATAAAAGATGTTTATGTGTAAGACGTGTGTGGCCAATGCGGAGTCTAGATAATTTAACGTCTAGCTCTTGCACTGGTAAACAAGGCCAGGATGAAAGGATAGGTTTTATCGTGTGAAGTTTGTTATTAATTTGATTGTTCCACGACTCCTGCCAGAGTGAGTAAAAATGACGTTGGATTGCACTTTTCGCATCATTAAATGGGATGTCTCTCTGTATAAGCAAAGACGAACTCTTTGCAGCATTATCCGCGAGCTCATTACCAGAGATTCCAACATGACTCGGAATCCAGCAAAATAGTATCTCAAACCCCCTGTTTTCGAGAATCCTTAGAAGATCTAGGATTTCCACGGCAACTGGATGAATCCGATTTTGAATACTGGACAGTATTTTCAATGAGCTCATACTGTCAGTATAGATACAATATTTTCGCTCAGAAGAGAGTGAAATCCTCTGAAGAGCATAAAAAATTGCCAATAATTCAGCAGATAGAACTGAAAGAGATGTGTCTAGGCGGTAACTGAATATATCAGTATCGAAAACAATTCCGCAACCAACATGACCATCTGACTTTGAACCATCCGTAAAAACTTTTAAGTAATCTAGATACTGACAGTGATGAGAATTAAAGAGATTCTGGTAGACAATAGGGGCAGTATTCTGCTTCTCAAAACTAGAGAAGGGATTTAGAAAGGAAAACTGAGGCATATTCCATGGGGGAAAGGAAAAGAGATCAGCAGTCTGTATCATCTTATCATGGAGTTCGGAATCGCGAAGAAGAGATTTAGCTCTCTCGAAAAATGGGAGAATGTGGGAAGGTCGAGCATTATGAAGTCTTCGAAGACTAACCGGAAATGTCATAGAGGACAAGGGGTGCTTTGGAATAGACAAAGCTCGAAGGTAGTACTGGGCAGATACTTTTTTTCGTCTTAAACCAAGTGGTAACTGATGGCAGAGAGCATAAAGACTTTGCATTGGTGAGGTTCGAAATGCACCAGAGCAAATTCGCAAAGCTGAATGGTGTACAGTGTCAAGTCTACGCAAGACCGTAGAACGCGCAGAGCCATACACCATACATCCGTAATCAATACGGGATAAAGTCAATGATTCGTAAATTCGGAGCAAGGAAGTGCGATCTGCTCCCCAAGTGGTTCTGGAAAGAACTTTAAGAATATTTAATGACCTGTCACACTTCTTCCGCAGATGTAGAATATGCGGAAGGAAAGTGAGCTTACGGTCAAATATTATTCCTAGAAATTTTATTTCATTGACCACAGGTATTTCAACATTCCCAATATGGATTGAAGGATCCAAATGAATGGCTCGTCTTCTACAAAAGTGAATGCATTGACTTTTTTCAGGAGAAATGGTATGCCCGTTTTTATCGCACCATCCTACCAGTTTGTTAACGGCAACCTGCAATTGGCGCTCTATTAAGCGCATATTGCTCCCCTGGCAGGATATTTGAAGATCGTCAACATATAACGTAGCTTGAATAGATGAGGGTAAAACATTAAGAATTTGACTAAAATAACTGATAAAAAGTGTAACGCTGAGGATACTTCCCTGTGGAACACCCTCAGCTTGAATAAAAGGATCAGAATATAAATTACCGACCCGAACACGAAATGTGCGCAACGATAAAAAATGTTTTAAAAACATGGGTAAATTTCCCTTAAATCCAAATTTTGATAGTGCAGAGAGAATACCAAACCGCCACGTACGGTCATAGGCCTTTTCAATGTCAAAGAAGACAGAGATCAGATGATTTCGACGGACAAATGCATTGCGAATTTGAGTTTCAAGTAACACAATATTATCAAATGTCGACCTTCCTCTGCGAAAACCACTTTGAAGCAACGGGATGCATTCTTTCCTTTCCAGTTCAAATACAAGACGGGCATTAACCATGCGCTCAAGTGTCTTGCATAGACAACTTGTGAGTGCAATAGGCCTATAGTGAAGAGGGTTAGAGGAGTCCTTACCGGGTTTCAGGATTGGAATCACAATAGCTTCATGCCATTGTGATGGGAACTTCTGTTCAATCCAAATACGATTAAATAAAATTAACAGATTGGAAAGAGAAGTGGCAGACAAATGGCGAAGCATGTTATATGTGATTCCATCTGGACCAGGACTGGTATCATGAGTCTTCGATAAAGCCTTTAGCAATTCGTGCAATTTAAATTCCGAATTGTATGGAAAGGATTTTCGAGTAGAAAAACACAACTTTTTCTGTTGTGTGCGATTCTTAATTTCTACAAATGAAGGCTTATATGAATCATCAGAAGAAACCTGTGCAAATGCATATCCAAGAGCATTGGCGACATCTAATGGGGAAGATACACTTCCATTTTCTGTCTCCAGAACAGGAATAGAAAACTCTTTGTAAATACCATTAGCTGCTTTAACCTTCTTCCAGAGTAGTTTCGAAGAAGTAAAGGCTGTGATGGAAGAGATGAAATGAATCCAGGACTCTCTCTGACTTTGCCTACGGACATGACGAGCATTGGCTCTGGCACGTTTGAAAGCAAGTAAATTCTCTGTTGTGGGATATCTTCTGAAGATATTCCACCGCTTTTTTTGTTCTTGGTGACAGTCGCGGCAAGTTTCATTCCACCACGGTCTCGGGAATTTCCTCGGACGTGGGGAGCTTTTGGGAATGGAATTGTTCGCAGCATCAATTAAGCAGTCAACTACATTTTGTACTGCCTCTGCAATATCAGTCGTTCTGACCATATCTTCCGAAATTCTTGCCAGGTGCATGAAAGCAGTCCAGTCTGCCCGCTTGAATAGGAAACGTGGGGGACAAGAAGTCGCTCCACCTCTATCAGCATAGGAGACCATTAAGGGGAAGTGATCACTATCGTAGAGATCACTCCCAACCGTAAAATTGAGTAACGGAAAGAGGTCGGGAGAGCAAATAGCCAGATCTAGACTGTGAAATGTACGTGTGGGTTCGTGGAAATAGGTTTTCTCGTCATTATTGAGCAGACAGAGAGAGTTATCAGTGATAAATTGTTCAATCTGTCGCCCACGAGAATTTGTGCTTTCCGAACCCCACAAAGTACTATGAGCATTAAAATCGCCAAGAAGCAAGAAAGGTTTGGGTAATCGGTCCACTAAACTATTAAGTTCATGTTGATTGATGACAGTGTGTGGCGGCAAATAAATGTTACAAACTGTGACAAGGGTTCGTAAATGGACTTGAACAGCCACAGCTTGTAGAGAGGTGTGTAAATTTAAATGAGAGCTCGGGTACAGGTTGGACGTTAAGATGCAAACACCACCGGAAGTATTATTTCCAGTATTAGCATCTTTCCGAGCACAGTTGTAACCACGGATTTTCACAGCAATGTCATGTTTCAGGAATGTTTCCTGAAAAGCAAAACAAGCAGGATGGAGCTGATTAATAATATGCTTAATGTCAACAACTTTGGACCGAAGACCACGACAGTTCCAAGAAATGAAAGTGCCCATTAAGTAACTGAAGAATTGAGTTTATTACGGCTAGTGTTATGAAGAGTTGGCGAAACATCGCAACTCATTTGCAATTCATCCTCCTCGTCAGACGGATGGAGGGAAATGGAATCGGGACTTTTAGGTGAGCCAAAGATGGACGTTAAGTCCTTATGGACATTACCTTTCGTCGCAAGTCCCAAAGCGACAGAATTTTGTGTTGCAGATTTTTTCAACTTAGTTCTTAGTTCTTTTGGTGAAAGTCCCCGTTTTGACAGCTTTAGCTTTAGTGCTCTTTGAGAATTGGAGTTTGATTTCGATTTCGATCGGACTGGTTTGCTAGTTTCTGGTGCACTGGATGGTGAATTTTCAATCTCAGAGTCGGAAGAGTTTTTGACAGTTGTAGTTTGGGAGTTATATTTCACACAGTTTGTGCATTGACAGTTTGCACAGAAGGGTGTTTTTACAACGGAAGCGTAACTCACACCAGGTTTGGGTGTTTGAGCTAATACTTTTTTTCTTGCTTCAGGATACGAAATAGATTCTTTAAATTTAATGGAGGTTATTTGTTTTTCAATTTTCCAGCGTTCGCAGACTCGAGAAAACGACGCATGACAGCCTCCACAGTTCACGCATTTTTCGGGGGCGTTACACTGTTCACTATCGTGGTCTTTTCCTGCACAGCGGGCGCATGTTAGAGTCCCGCGGCAATTAATCTTCGAATGGCCGAATCGCTGGCATTTAAAACATCTCAAGGGGTTTGGGATGTACTGTCGGACCGGTAGTTTAATGTATCCAGCATATATGAATTCTGGGATTGTTGGTCTATGAAATGTAAGGATATAATGCTTTGTGGGAAGGAGTTGTTCATCCCGCCTAATGGAAATTTGGCGTACGTGAGTCACTCCTTGGGGTTTCAATTCCGCAGTGATTTCTTCAAGGGGGACATTGAACAATTCACCACAAGTTATTACACCCTTGGAAAAATTTAGAGATGTGTGAGAGGCAGCGGTTACAGGGATGTGAGCTATAGCTTTCATTTTTATTACTTGCTGTGCTTGTTTTTTCGTAGAAACTTCGATCAGCAAGTCACCAGAACGCATTTTCCGTATTGCAGACACTTCGCCAATTGTTGCAGTGATTGCTTTCTGCACTAGAAAAGGTGATACAGAATTAAAATTTTCGTTTTTATCACTGATTCGTTTAAGTATAAAATAACGATCAAAAAGTGGAAGGTTGGTAGAAAGATTAGGTATTTTGCGATGCCCACTGAAGGGAGATTTCCGGGAGGAGCCCATGCGATATTGATAAAATTTCAGGTCCGACGGCACCGCCCACCACGGAGCCCAACAAGGGAAGGCAGCCACCGGCTCTGGCCATTCCCAGCCTCGGCGCTTACCCTAGCGCTAGCCGAAACCTATACGCTCGGAGTTACCCCCGGGGACAGTGACCACCCTTAACGCCAAGCCCAAGGAGTAACCCCTTCGCTTGATCCCTAGCAAACTAACCACTTAGGTGGCTAGTGACCAGCCGATTGATGTACAGGGGACCACAGTACACCACCCGTCTTTCAAATGGGTTGCCACGCACGGCCAACACGTGGGGTTTTGGCTGTCCATGAGAAGCAAGAAGCAAACAGAGCGGCGACAGCTTCTCATGGAGAGCTCCCTCGCTTACCGTCGAGGGAAGGAAAAACACAGCAGATAGCAGAAGGCGTAGGGGAGTGGAAACGTAAAGGGAGTAAAGATCCCTGGGTACCTCGGGATTGGGACACCCGTACTCACCTATAGAAGGTGAGCCCCTGAGGGGGTGGAGAACCTGGAATTCTACTCTTTAATTTTATGCTGCCAATTTTATGTATTTTAAGCACTGACCCTGTTCTGGGCAATGATTGTATAATTCTTGACAGTTTTTAATAAATCTGATCCGAGGGCTGGGCTGGCCCGTGGTTTCTTGGCGTGCTGGGCTGGATTTCATCCCCGTTCCTCCCACTAAAGGTTTAACACTCAACTCGGGTAAACTGGGAGGTACGTGGGCATCAACTTTCCAGTCCCCCATTCCCAGCCCAGCCGCCGTCGAGTGAGGTTGGCTCTTCGACTGCTCTTGGAGAGTGTGAGATTTACAGAGATTTTTTAAAGTTTTATTGGATTTTAATTGAAATTTTTAAATGAATTGCTTATATTTTAATATATGTGTGGTTTTGCTGCATTTTTAATATGGATCACTGATTGTTTACGAGGAATTTCCAGCTTCAATTTTGTGTCGCCCAGCGTGGCTTCAACTTATAATTTGAGGTCTACGCTATTACCCGAGGTGGATTTTATATAGCTGGTTAGATCACTGTGTTTATTTCATTACAATATATTGATGATTTTATTAAATCTGAAAATAATTCCAAAATAAAGCAAAGGGAACAAAACCAACTGTGTGAAACGCCCCCTTGGATTATCAGAGTTCCTGGCCTGGAGAACTTGAATTCTCAACATTTCCACCGAAACATCCCGATTCTCCAGCTGTTTCTGCTTTTCGTGATGAGCGAAGAGTGAATTCGGGTATAATTTCCTACACAAAGAGCACGGAATCTCCTTCAAAACGCACCAAGTATCATCTCACCAGTACAAGGGCATTCCTGAGGTCTGTTTACCCTTTGGAATAGGTTACTTCACTTCCCTGCACGGAGATACTCGCTGTTGCCAGACTACCAGTGTCTACTTCTCATCATACCGGAACCTGATTTCCCGATGCATCTACCAACTATTCGTATGCGCCGGCTATGATCCCGAGATATTGAATCCGGAATTTTTAGCACACATAGTGACCTTCAGTACTTCTTTAAGGCGTGGATGACACTTTGCTGTTCGAATTTAGACTTTTCGTTTAATCGATTGGTGCGGCATTTTGAAAATTATATTGAATCTACAACATAATTTGAGGATCATCAACCTGTTCCTGTGAGTGAGTGATCCGAATTTTAAACTTCTTATTCTCTCATATTTTATTCTTTATTGTGTATTAAGTGTTTTTAAGTATTTTATACAGTTTTTTTATTCTTGATTGTATTTTAATATTGATAGTTTTTAAAAATTTTGGTATTCACTTTGGATCTTATATTTCGAGCTCTATTGGAGTTTCTTAATTTGGGTTAATTCATTGATTTCTACATATTCGTAATTGCTCTTGTGATTTTTATATAATTTATATTGTATACCCTCATTGGGCCCATATTTTTAATTGTATCCCTTAATAGGATGCACAATTCCCCACGCATCTAATTACAAGTGGTTATGGTGGGGGGGGGCCGAAATAAAGATTCGAAATGTGATGATACGGGTGCGGCATCGGGCTCTCAGTCCAGAGCCACAAATAGCAAGCCGGGTGTAATCCACGATGGAGTGGAGGAGCTGGCCCTAACCATTAAAACTTCAGATTTCTCCCCAGATCTTTATAGGGAGATCCTTGATAAATTAGACGAATTTAGTGTACTTTCCGACTCATTAATAAGAGATAAAAAAACAATTCGGTAAGGGCCTTAGGAATGACCTGGTTAAGGTCTTTTTTTAAACCACTAATTGAAAAACTTAATGGTGTATGCCGAATACGATACGGCTAACCATCAGGTCGTAGAATTATCGGCTGAGATTTTTAATTTAAAGGAGCTTCTAACTAATAATGATGCCGCATTCTTAAAGGCCAAATTAAATCTTAATGAAGAATATAATCAAATGAAGGGAAAATTACAGGCCACGCAAGAGCAACTAGATAATCTGATGAAACAAGATCACGTAACTCACTTTGAAAAAATAAATAAACTGTGCGAGGACCTGAAAATTAAGCAGGATGAATGCAAGAAAAAAATAGATGAGGGCCTAAATAAGATTCCTCCACCCACTTTTGCCCAAGTTTTAATGAATAACCCTAAGAAAGTGTCTCAGGAGAGAGAAGGAGTTCTCCTTCTCAAACCGAAACTCCATAAAAACAACGATTATGAAAAAAAAAATCCACAATTTTGAACGAGCTCAGAACAAAAGATCCCTCAGTCCGGGTTAGGAATGTCTCCCCGATTCACGGGGGCGGGGTCAAAATAGTAACAGCTTCAGTGAGGGATGCAGAAATAATTAAAGAAATACTAGTAGCTGACAATCAAGTTGACAACCTATATGAGTTAATTGTCCCTGGGCCTCGCTCTCCCCCCAAGTCATCCTATATAATATAGAGGGGGACATTGAGGAAGAACAACTTAGAACAGGACTCCTAGAAAAAAATTTATTTCCTGGCGATGGCAACAACGAGCCGGTTTTTAAAGTAGATTTCTCCATTCCGGGTAAAAGGAGTAATAATAAACACTGGGTTATCTCTTTGCCTCCAAATACTTTCCATGAAATTAAGAACAAGGGTGGATTGTATTTTGGTTGGCGCAGAGTCCGTACATCCGAATTTATTAGCATAAAACAATGTAAAAATTGCCTTGGATTTGGTCACACAACAAAATACTGTGACCGTAAGGATGAATCCAGATGTGAAGGGTGTGGGGACATTAAGGTTACAGGGGAGACCCACAAATGTAAAAGACAATGTTGTATCAACTGCGTTAAATCAAACCAGAGATTCGGTACCAACTACGGTACAAACCACAATTGCCTCGACAGACGATGCAAATCTTATATGAGACAAAAGGAATTAATGAAACAACGTACCGACTATGGACAGTAGACAAATCCGTGGAATACAAATTAATCTAAATCATTGCGAGGCAGCCTTCTCTGGGGTCTTTCAGGTCGCTATTGACCTGGATTTAGATTTTATAGCTGTCCAGGACCCATATTTAATTAAAGGGGAACCCCCTAAACTTAACTTTGGATGTCGGACCTATGTCTCCAACTACAAAAAAGCAATTACTTATATTTTTAATAGAAATTTAAATACTTTTTATAAATTCAGCACTAAAAATACAGTTGCCGTTGAGCTCCATTTTAAAAATTTCATTTTTAATATTTTTAATTGTTATTTCCCCCCACATGACGATATCGACGAACAAATTAATGAGCTCAGCGGCTATAATTTCTTTAATAGTTTTAATCTAGTCGTTGGACTGCAAAGCAAAAAGATGGGGCTATGACTCGGATAACACAAGGGGGGTTAAAATGACAGAGTTCATGGCCTCTAACAATTTACATCTATGCAACATACCTAGTTATGGTCCGACTTTTCAATCTACAACACATATCGGGTTCCCAGATCTTACACTGATAAGCGCCCCCATTTCAAAATTCTTAAATAATTGGGGAGTCCTGGACACAGAGTCCCATAGCGACCACAGATATATTTATTTTAAAATCACATTTGATGATATTCCGGAGGCGGATTATTATTTTAAAACAAAATATGGTCTTAATAAATTTATTAGAGCAGTCCGACTAAAAATAAAACAAGATTTAAATACTATTAAAAATTATGCAGACCTTAATAACTACACAATTAAACTCTGTGACGATATCCAAAAATGTGCATTTAAAAATTAAAGAAAAAACCAAAACGGACTGCTAGAAAATTCCGCTTCTGCAATAATGACCTCAGAGCTTCAAGAAATAAGGTTAACAAACTTTTTAAAATATATCGTAATCACATCAAAAATAATTCCACAGATGAATTAATTCTGGTCTCGGGCATTAACTACAGAAAAGCGAGAGCCGCCCACAAAAAACTCTTATTGACTACTAAAAGGGAAGCCTGGGAAAATTTTTGTAAAAACTATAATGAAACTTACGGGTTCCTCTTCAAATTGGTTTTTAACAAATCATCTTCCGCAACTGAAATAAGAGTGAACCCAGATAATAATCCCAACAATAACTTACATGTAAAAATAAAATATATAATGGATTATTTCTTCCCAGGCAAATCCCCCGATGATCATTTTCAATACAGAATTCAACACGGCGTACATGAGACTCTCAACGTTAATGACTTAGAAATAGTAATTGGGAGTCTCAAGGGCGGCAAAGCCCCGGGACTAGATAGAATAGACTACAGGATGTGGAGAGCGATTTTTAATTTAGACAAAAAATTTTAAATACATATTTTAATATACTTTTTAAATTTCATTATTTTCCCCATTGCCCCCCAGGGTCTTCTTTTTACTGAAAAATGGTAAAGACCCTGAGCTCTGCTCATCATATCGACCAGTATGCCTGTTACCAACTTTAGGAAAAATTGTCGAAAGGCTATTTGTGAATAAATTAAACACTTGGCTAGATCACAATAAAATTTTACATGAACAACAATATGGCTTCCGGAAGGGCCGAAGCTGTGATCTAGCAATTTATAACTTGACACAAATAGTAACAAGTAGAGTCCAGGATGAACATCTGGCCCTCCTTTCCCTGGACATCAAATCAGCCTTCGACAACATGAATTGGTCGATATTGTTTAATATTCTTGAGGGCTATGGGGTTCCATCCTTTTTTTAAAAACTTCATCTATTTTTATTTAAGTGACCGTAGTGTTTCTTTTAATAATGAAATTTTATCTTTGACTAGATGGTGCTTTAGGGCTGCCCACAGGGTTCAGTGGTCGCACCGGTATTGTGGAACCTCTATATTAATAAAATTTTATCCTATAATACTAATGAAGTACATATTCAGGCCTTCGCAGACGACCTGGCTCTTATTGTTGGTGGCCGTACGTCCCATGATCTACCAAAAAACGTCAATTTAACTTTGGCCACCATACATAACGAACTCCAAAAGCTAAAATTAAACCTATCCGTGGAGAGGAGCCAGGCGATAATTTTTAGAAGTAAATCTTCGAGGGTCTATTCTAAAAGAGGTTCCACTATCTTACACAAAAAACCTACTTTCCGGATAAATAGCAACACTATAAAAATTTGCTACTACCTTAAAATTTTAGGTATTTTAATTGACAACAGACTATCATGGACCGCCCACATATCCTCACTTACTGAGAGGGCCTTAGTTTTAACTTCTAATTTCAATAGAGTCAGCCGGACCAATTGGAGTGTAGACAAGAAATTAATAAAAACGTGGTACAAAACGGTAATTGAAAAGGCCCTGCTATATGGAGCAAGTCTTTGGGGCGGGACCTTAACTCAACATCACATTAAAAAACTACACTCCATACAGAGAATTTTTCTGGTCCGGTTTTTAAAGGTATATAGAACAACCTCCACCAATGTACTTAATATATTAAGCGGAATTCCCCCTTTACATGTTGTGGCCAAAGCTGAACATATTAAATTTCAAATCTGGGTTGCCGCTTCCGAAAAATATAACTCAATAATAGATAATATAAAATTGGTAGTAGTAGTAGTAGTATATGGTTTATTGGCGCAAGAGCCATATTTGGCTATACTGCGCCAAGCATACGGTAAAATCAGATCAGACATTTAAAACAAGACATTTTAAAAACAAGTGAAAGCAATAAAAACCACGTAAAATGCGTCAATACAAATATTAAAAAACCGTCTTAACATAGGACAATGATTAACGTAAATGTAAAATAATCATATAATAAAATACATTTAACATAAACGGAAGAACAAACAGATGAAATAGGTGTTATATATAGTTAATAAAACCAATAGCTCTTAAAAATTTAAAAATATTTGGGTGGCATTTTTCACCCACTAGGTCTTGCAAGTTAAGAGAAGACGAGTAGAAAAAATTATGACGATGAACATTAAAATCGGGACACTCAATTAAAATATGTTTGACACTAAAAGCAATATGACAAGTGGGGCAAATTGGCACCCTTTCACCCAAGATGAGATGACGATGAGTAAAACGGGTGTGTCCTATACGGAGGCGAGTCAATTTCACATCAACCTCCCGTATAGGGTGAACAGGCCATAAACCAACTGTAGGCTTGACGGAATAAAGTTTATTCTCCGTCTTCAAATCCCATGTTAATTGCCATGTTGAATAAATATGTTTAATGAAAAATCTCTTAATGTCGCAATATGGAAGTTTATGGGACAAAAAAGAGTCAGCAGATTTTGCCGCTGAATCGGCTTCTTCATTCCCAGAAATGCCTACGTGACTCGGGATCCAACAAAAAAGGATATGAAAGCCTTCATTTTGTAGGAGACGCCAAGTAAATAGTATTCTAATCGCAATCGG
Source organism: Argiope bruennichi (assembly GCF_947563725.1). Classification (NCBI taxonomy): domain Eukaryota; kingdom Metazoa; phylum Arthropoda; class Arachnida; order Araneae; family Araneidae; genus Argiope; species Argiope bruennichi. The sequence continues at coordinate 117,942,465 of NC_079156.1, forward strand.
ATGCATCCGATTGCTATAGTGCGAGAGTGTCTCCAGAGCACTCAAACTATCGGTATAAATAATGAAGTTACGCTGAGAGGAGGGCGAAATTTTTTCCAGAGCACAGAAAATTGCCATCAACTCAGCAGTGAATACTGAACAGCAATTATGTAAATGATAGTTCATTGTATCAGAAGGAAGAATTATGCCACATCCAACATGGCCATCTGATTTTGAGCCATCCGTAAAAATTGGTATAAAGGAGGTTTGGTTTGGTTTGGTTTGTTTGGTTTAGTGGCGCAAAAGCCATATTTGGCCATGCTGCGCCAAACACATGACTTATCTTGATTTACATTGTTCCAACTAAGACACACACACACATAAGAAAAAATTAAAAAACAAACTCATAGGAGCTTATCAATTCCAATGTCATGTAAAAACAAGAACAAATTTGGATGGGAATTATCTCCCAGCAAGTCTTTTAATTCAATGTTATTTTTGCCAAAATGGTTTCGTCTAAATGTATTAAAACTAGGGCATTGCACCAAAATATGCTTAATGGTTAAAAGACAATGACAGGAGGAACATGTAGGCGCTGGTCCTGAGTTGAGAAGATGTTTGTGCGTTAATCTGGTGTGTCCGATTTTAAGACGATTTAATAAAATTGATTGCCTTCGGCTTAAATTATTATTTTTTGTAGATCTAACCAAGGGCTGAACTTCGTGTAGCTTATTTTTATCTTGCTGGTCCCAAACATTTTGCCATCTTTTCGCAAGCTGATTTTTTATAGCTTGCAAAGCATCATTTAAAGGAACAAAATTTTCAATTAATGCTGTACAACTTCTTGCAGCATTATCTACTCTTTCATTTCCCTGAATTCCCGAGTGCCCAGGAATCCAACAAAAAATTATCTGTATACCCTTCTCTGATAAATAAAGATAATATTCTACACATTTCACCACTATTGGGTGACTTGAAGGAGACACATTTTTGAGAGCTTCGATTGCACTTTTGGAGTCTGTGTATAAAATATTTCTTTTATAACCCTTTTCTGCTATTTTTATCAGAGCCCTGTATATAGCGTAAATTTCCGATGTGAAAACGGAGCAAAAACTGTGCAATTTTTCTGAGAATATCTCATGCCTTAGCATTACAGCCGCACCCACATTGTTAGCAGCTTTGGATCCATCTGTAAAAACAGCTTCATAATTAGAAAATTGTTGTCTGTGAGCGTTAAAAATGGACCGATAAATGAAATTTAATGTTGCCGGCTTACGCCATTTTTCAAAAGCATCAATAAAATTTATAATTGTATTTTTCCATGGAGGAATTTCGTCCGATTTATTTAGGACTGGGAAGTCTTCTATTCCTAGATCTCTGAAAATTTGCCCGATCCTGAAACCAAAAGTGGGAGTGAATGATGATCTCAATGCGAATAATGAACTATAGATGGGATTTATGACTTTATAATGTAATGGATGAGAATCGTCACTTTTTATTCTTAAAAACAAATTAAGTGCTAACATGTTCCGTCGATGTTCTAAAGGAGGCTCGTTGCAAGCAACATTCAAACTCATAACTGGGGAAGTTCTAAATGCACCTATTGACAGTCGGAGACTGATTATGTATAGTATCGAGTGGTCGTAACGTAGATTTCGAGGCAGATCCATAAATAGCACTACCATAATCAATTTTTGAACGTATTAAGGCTCTATAGATCTTGAGTAAGCAGCCGCTTTCTGCCCCGTACCATAAGTTGGAGAGTATTTTCATTATATTCATGGAAAGCGTGCATTTCCTTTCAAGATAATCAATGTGTGGTTTAAAGGTAAGTTTTGAATCCAGAATCATTCCTAAAAACTTTATTTCAGAAACAAAGGGAATCAGTTGGTTATTCAATTTAAGTTTCGGATCTGGGTGCAATCCTCGTCTTCTGCAGAAATGAATTGCAGCAGATTTTTGAGAAGAGATAGTAAAGCCATTAATTTTTCCCCATTCACAAATGTTATTAATCGCTTCTTGTAGCTTTTCCCTATTTAAACCCATGTCTTCACTTGAACAATGTATCTGGAAGTCGTCAACATACAATGATCCCTTAACGCCTGCCGGAAGATTTTTTATAATATTATTGATTTTTATGATAAATAAAATTACACTCAGGACGCTTCCCTGAGGAACGCCTTCGTCTTGATGGAAACTGTCCGACAGAATATTGCCCAATCGAACTTGAAAGTTTCTATTTCTTAAAAAGTTCTCGATAAAAAATGTCAAATTTCCACGGAGGCCGATTCTATATAAGTCCCGCAATATACCATATCTCCAAGTTCTATCGTAAGCCTTTTCCATATCAAACATTATCGAAACTAAATGTTTCTTGCTTACAAAAGCCTCTCTGATTGATGTTTCTAATTGTAAAATGTTGTCCAAAGTGCTCCTGCCTCGACGGAAACCGCTCTGAAAAGGAGATAACCAATTCTTTCTTTCTAGAATATATATTAAACGAGCATTTACCATTCTCTCCAAAATTTTGCATAAACAACAAGTAAGTGCTATGGGCCGGTAGTTGTTTGGATCTTTGGTGTCTTTCCCTGGTTTAGCGATCGGAATTACTATTGCTTTTCTCCACGAATTAGGAAAACAGTTTTTGTGCCAGATTCTATTATATAGTTGCAGGATGTTTTTTAAAGATTGTTCATTAAGATTGTTGATCATATAGAGATGAATATTATCAGGACCAGGAGAAGTAGCCCGAGATTTTTGCAATGCTCTTTTTAGTTCTATAAAACTGAAGTCAGAATTATATTCCTCGTCAGAGTTTGTATTAAAATCTAAATAAATTCTTTCTTCATTTAATTTGTAAAATATAAAATCCTGGGGGTAAGCTGCTTCACTAGACACTTTGGAGAATGCCTCACCCAATGTATTAGCTATTGCCTTAATGTCTGTAATAAGTTGTCCATTTGAATTTAAAAATGTCAAAGGAAATTCATTTTTAAAAAGGCCAGACATCTTTCTGACTTTATCCCATAATAGCTTGGAGCTAATCCGTCCCTTTATAGAATTAACAAATGCCATCCACGTGTTTCTCTGACTTCTCCGTCTGATTAATCTAGCATATGCTTTAGCTTGTTTAAAAACTATAAAATTGTTCGTAGTAGGATAACGTCGAAACCTGTTCCAGGCTTTGGCTTGTTTCCTCTCAGCAATTTTGCAGTCGTCATTCCACCATGGCCTCCAAAGTTTTGGTATCCTCCCAGATGACTTTGGAATTGCCGTATCCGCTGCTGCCAAAATCTTTTCTGTAATGATTTGGATAGCATCATCTATATTTTCCATAACCACCATATCTTGCGTAATAACTGCCTCCTGTGAAAAGAGAGCCCAGTTTGCTTTATCAAAAATGTATTTTCTTGGTTTTTCAGGATAAACGATATCATTACCTTTATATGATAAAATAATGGGAAAATGATCGCTATTATAAAGGTCCTCTGCGACAACAAAATCCCACTTAATTGCTAAAGGTGGAGAGCATAAAACTAGATCTAAAGTATGGAACGTGCGGCTTGGTATATGAAAATATGTGTAAGTTTTATCATTCAATAAACAGAGATCATGGTCTTCCATCAAAGCTTCAACTTGCTGCCCTTTTAAATTAAGATCTGTACTTCCCCAAATCGGGTTGTGTCCATTAAAGTCTCCCATTAGGATAAAAGGTTGAGGGAGTTGATTTATTAAATTATTAAGTTCATTTTGCGCTATGTTATCGTTCGGAGGTAAGTAAATACAACAAATTGTCTGTAAGGAACCTATATGAAGCTGAATTGCCACTGCTTGAATACGGGTATTTAAAGGTATTTCTCTGTACGGGAAGGCTTGGGAAATTAAAAGAGCCACACCACCCGACGCTTTAGAACCCTGGGTGTAATCTTTTCTAACTATATTATAATATTTGATTTTAGTGGACTGGTCTGGTGCAAGAAAAGTTTCTTGTAAACCAAGGCAAACGGGCTGGTATTTGTTTAAAATATTTTTTAAATCTTCCATATGAGAACGGAAACTTTGACAATTCCAACAAAGAATATTATTTGCCGTGTTTTTGCCTTAAGAAGTTATATTTTCTTCCCCGCTTGTCGACATTGCATCATCTTCAGATGGGTGAATCTTAATATCATATCTTTCATCATGGTCTCCATCGTATTTCGTTTGTTTTAATAATTCTTGCTTTGATATTGTGCGCTTTTTTATTGAATCTTTTATTTTATCATCTAGGTTTTTCTTCTGAAATTGTAATCTAGCTTTCCTCATAGCTTTCGTTTCTTTTGAGGTTTTCGGAAGTTTCTTTGGCTGTTCCTTTTTATCAGCTTTGGCAGTTGGTATGCGTGATGAAGAAATTTTGTTTAAACTGTTAGAGGATGATGATCTTCGTTCGTTGTTTAGTTTCAAAGGACTTGATTTACTTTGTTTGTTATTGCTATCTATTGTATATGTGCTTTTGGGACTTCCAGTTACAGATTTAGTTTCAGTGGATACGGAAAAATGGTCTTGTTTATGAGTTTCATGGTGTGTTTGAGTGGATGCTGAAACCATCACTCTTTTCACTGCAGTAGAGTAGGAGATGCCAATTCTAGGAGTTCGCTCCATTACAATTTTTCGGGCTTCTTTAAAAGAGAGGTTTTGTTTGGTTTTGATTGTTTGGATTTCTTTTTCCTGTTTCCAACGAGGGCAAGATTTAGAATACGCTGGATGGTCGTTTTTACAGTTTATACAGGAAGGAACATTTGAGCAAGTTTGACTATCATGGCCAGTCTCGGAGCATCGCGCGCATGTTTGAGTACTACGGCAAGCCTGAATTGTATGTCCAAACCTTTGGCATTTGAAGCAGCGCAAAGGATTTGGAATATAGGGCCGGACAGGACAATTGAGGTATGCTATTTTTACAGATTTAGGTATTGTTGGTAGATTGAAGGTAAGGATGAAATGTTTTGTTGGAATGAGTTTCCCATCTCTTTTTATTTTGATCCTTTTTACTTCGGTAACATTTTGATTCTTCAGTTCATCAAGTATATCATCCTCTGTGTCATTTTGCAGCTCTGATTCTGATATTACACCTTTCGATTGGTTAAGTCTAGCATGGGCAGCAACAATTACGTCATAGTTACAAATTTTTTTCAAGTTCACGATAGATATGGCCTGTTCTTGGGATGAGACTTCTACCAGAAGATTGCCGTTTTTACATTTTTTTAAAGATTTTACTTCGCCAACATTTCCTTTTATTGTTTTATGAATCAAAATTGCTGATACGGCATCAAAAGATCCATCTTTCCTTTTTATTATAAAAAATTTCACATTCTCAAGATACTCCTTTACAGGAGAGGTTGACGGACGCATGTCTCCGTCGGGACCGTTAGTGCGGGAACCCATAATGTGTAAGTGATGTTCATCCCGGTACGCCCCCGCCCACCATGGAGCCCAACAAGGGAAGGTAGTTGCCGGCTCTGGTTTTCTCCAGCCTCAGTACTTACCCCAGGGGTAGCACCGGGATATAGACCTACAGAGACTGCAGGCCTAACCCTCAAGCAGTGGTTTCTCGTTCCCAAAGAAAACGCACCACCAGCCGATTGACAAGAACGGGCTCATTCCTGCCGCCCGACTTACGGAGCAGCGTGGGCCAAAGGGAACGCAAGGGACCCCAGGATTCCATTTTGCCCCTAACGGGTCGCCATGCACGGCCAACACATGGGTTTAGTTTATAACCAAAATCAAAACCAAAACATATTGAAAGGAAATATCAATTTAACTCATCAAAATAGAAGTTAGAAAATAAAAATAAGAGATGGATCGCTAGGGTAACCCGGGGGGTATAAAGGAGGAATAACGACAGCGATGATGAAAAACAGGAATTTGAAAATAATTGGATCATTTGACGATTTATTAAATCCTGAGAAGGGATTCATGTATGAAAATTGTGGTATATCCCAGGGGGAGGGAAACAAAATAAATCTACAGTCTTAATTGTAACATTTGAAAGGCCCGAGTCATGCAAAAGTACTTTTGCTCTCTCACCAAATGGAAGAATGTGAGAGGGACGGGCCTCATATAGTCTGCGAAGACTAACTGGTAGTGTTATATTAGAAATGGGATGACTGGGCAAAGATTTTGTACGGAAATAATAACAGGCAGACAATTTTTTACGCCTTAAATCAAGAGGTAGCTGGTTGCAAATAGAATAGAGGCTCTCAACGGGAGAGGTACGAAATGCTCCGGAACAAATCCTTAAGGCAGAATGGTGAATGGTATCCAAGCGTCGCAGTATAGAAGCACGTGCGGAACCATACACCATACATCCGTAATCCATGCGAGAGAGGATAACGGCTTCGTAAATATGGAGCAGAGATGTCCGATCGGCCCCCCAAGATGTTTTGGAGAGAACCTTTAAAATATTTAAAGATTTCTCGCATTTCTTCCGCAGATTTGAGATATGTGGAAGAAAGGAGAGTTTTCGATCGAAAATTACTCCTAGAAATCGTATTTCATCCACAACTGAGATGGGTGTATTTCGTATTTGAATGACAGGATCTAAATGGATATTTCTTTTCCTGCAGAAATGGACGCATCGGCTCTTCTCCGGAGAGATAGTATGCCCGTTATTATCGCACCAAGCCACTACCTTATTTACTGCATTTTGCAATTGTCTCTCGATTAAATTCATATTGCTCCCTTGACATGAGATCTGCAAATCGTCAACATAAAGTGATCCCTGAACAGTTGAAGGTAAAACAGATAAAACTTGACTAATATGAACAATAAAAAGTGTAACACTGAGGACACTTCCCTGTGGGACTCCCTCAGCTTGAATAAAAGAATCAGAATAAAAGTTGCCTACACGGACTCTGAAAGTCCGATGTGATAAAAAATTCTCCAAGAATATGGGAAGATTTCCCCTAAAACCAAATTTAAAAAGTGTCGAAAGTATGCCATAGCGCCATGCTTGGTCGTATGCCTTCTCAATATCAAAAAATATGGAGACAAGGTGATTCCTCCTAACAAATGTGTTGCGTATCTGGGTTTCCAGGAAAACGAGGTTATCAAATGTAGATCTACCTCTACGGAAACCACTCTGCAACGGGGAGATACATCCCTGTTTCTCCAGTTCATATACAAGCCGTGTATTCACCATGCGCTCAAAGGTCTTACAAAGGCAACTCGTCAGGGCAATTGGTCTGTAGTTCAGAGGATTTGATGGTTCCTTATCAGGTTTTAAGATTGGGATCACAATAGCTTCACGCCATTGTGAAGGATACTTCCGTTCAAGCCATATTCTGTTAAATAATACAAGGAGATTCGAAAGGGAAGTTGTATTCAGATGGCGGAGCATAATATATGTGATCCCATCTGGCCCTGGACTGGTATCATGGGCTTGAGATAAGGCCATTTGCAGTTCAAACATCCTGAATTCACAGTTATAGGGAAAAGAACATCGGTCATTAAAGCGCAGATGCAACCGTTCCGCGGAATTCTTAATCGCCAGAAAAGTAGGACTATACGAATCCGATGCGGAGACCTGTGCAAATGCTTGACCGAGAGCATTGGCCACTTCCGATGGAGAGGAATGCGTCTTATTTCCTGTATTTAAAACAGGAATAGAGGTTTCCCAATATATTCCACTGGCAGCCTTTACTTTCTTCCATAAATGCTTACTGGATGTGGAGGATGTGATAGATGATACGAATTTAATCCAAGATTCCCTCTGACTGCGGCGACGAATTCGACGAGCAAGGGCTTTGGCTCGTTTAAAAGCAACAAGATTTTCTGTTGTCGGGTACCTTCGAAAGATGTTCCATAATCTTTTTTGTTGTTTATGACTATCGCGGCAAGCTTCATTCCACCACGGTCTACGAAATTTTTTCAGACGTGGGGAAGTCTTCGGGATAGTGGCATTTGCGGCGCTTATTATTCTGTCAATGACATGTTGTACTGCTTCTGTGATGTCACAAGTACTGACCATAGTTTCTGTGATATCTGCTAATTGTGTGAATACATCCCAGTCTGCCCGCTTGAATAAGAACCTTGGTGGACAAGTAGTCGCACCACCTCCATCAACGTGGGAGACAATAACTGGGAAGTGATCACTGCCGTAAAGATTATTGCTAACTGTTCGAGTGAGAAATGGCAGCATTTCATGTGTACATATGGCCAGATCAAGACTATGGAAGCTACGTGTGGGTTCGTGGAAGTAAGTTTTCTCGTGACTGTTCAGCAGGCAGAGACAGTTGTTAGCAATAAACTGCTCAATCTGTCGTCCACGAGAGTTTGTATTATCTGAACCCCACAAAGTACTATGTCCATTGAAGTTTCCCAATAAAATGAAAGGTGAAGGAAGCTGGTCTACTAAGTTATCAAGTTCTTGCTGACATATGACATCATGAGGCGGTAAGTAAATGCAGCAGACTGCGACCAACGTTCGTATGTGAACTTGTACAGCCACAGCCTGTAAAGAAGTATGTAAAGCAAGAGGTGTACTAGGATACCAATTTGAAGTAAAGATACAAACACCACCCGAATTGCGAGATCCAGTGTCTGTATCTCTCCGCACACAATTATAGCCTCTTAATTTAAGTGGGATGTTAGGCGTCAAGAAGGTCTCTTGAATACCGAAGCAAATAGGATGAAATTGGTTAAAAATAGATTTGATGTCTTGTATTTTAGACCGAATGCCGCGACAATTCCAAGAAAGAAAGGTACCCATTAAGAAATTCTAGTTGCAGAAGGGGAAATATTGGCAGTGGTTTGTGTTGCTGAAATATCGCAATTCATCCCAAATTCATCCTCATCCTCAGAAGGATGGAGTTTGAGATCAGGACTGTTTTGCATGCCTCCAAAAATTGATGTTAAATCTCTATGAGCTATCCCTTGACTAGCAAGTCCCAAAGCTACAGAGTTTTTAGAAACATTTTTCTTCAGTTTCGAAGATAGGTCTGACTTTGACAGTCCTCGCTTTGCAAGTTTTAATTTTAGGGATTTGTCAGATTTCGATTTTCTTTGCTTTTTTTCTGGCTTTCCAGAGTCAGAAATATTGTTTATGGATTCTTCTGTGTCTGAATCCGACGATTTTTGAGATTTTAATTGTATAGTCTTCCTAGTGCAGTTTCCACAACTGCAGTTTTCACAGAAGCTTTTCTGGACCACGGATGCATAGCTTACACCAGGTAACGGTGTCTGTGCAAGTACTTTCTTTCTTGCTTCAGGGTAAGAAATTTCCTCTTTAATTTTTGTAGTGGTGATCTGTTTTTCAAGTTTCCAGCGTGGACATAACCGAGAGAAAGAAGTATGCTCACCTTTGCAGTTTACGCACTTCTCTGGGGCAGAACATTGTTGGCTTTCATGCCCTTTTTCAGAGCAACGGGCGCAAGTAACAGTTCCGCGGCAATTAGCTTTAGAGTGCCCAAAACGCTGGCACTTGAAACATCTAAGTGGATTTGGGATATATGGTCGGACAGGTAGCTTGATATAACCTGCATATATGAAATCTGGCAGTTTTGGAGACTTAAAAGTGAGGATGTGATGCTTAGTTTCAAGTATTTGTCCTTCTCGCCGGATGGTAATGCGGCGAACTTTTATAACACCTTGTGGTTTTAACTCTTCTTGAATATAATCTAAAGGTAGGTTAAATATTTCCCCGCAAGTAATTACACCTTGAGATGTGTTTAACGATGTGTGAGGGCTGATAGTAACAGGGATCGTGGCGAGAGCTTTCACTTTTTGAATATTCTGGGCTTGCTTTCGAGTACTGACCTCTATAAGCAAGTCACCAGATTTCATTTTTTTAATAGATGCAACTTCCCCAACTGTTGCGGAGATAGATTTCTGCACTAGGAAAGGAGACACTGTGTCAAAAGATTCGTTTTTGTCAGATACACGTTTAATTACAAAATATCGGTCAAAATGTTGTTCAAAATTAGGAAAAATTTGTACTTTTTGACGCCCACTAAAGGGACCACGTTTGGAGGAGCCCATACGACATAGAGAATGATTCGGGTCCGATGGCACCGCCCACCACGGAGCCCAACAAGGGAAGGCAATTACCGGCTCTGGTTATTCCCAGCCTCGGCATCCACCCTAGTGCTAATCGGTACCTATACGCTGGGAGTTACCCCCGGGGACAGTGACCACCCTTAACGCCAAGCCCAAGGAGTAACCCCTTCGCTTGATCCCTAGCAGACTAGCCACTCAGGTGACTAGGTACCAGCCGATTGATACACCGGGGACCACAGTGCACCACCCGTCTTTCTAGTGGGTCGCCACGCACGGCCAACACGTGGGGTTTTGGCTGTCCATGAGAAGCAAGAAGCAAACAGAGCGGCGACAGCTTCTCATGGAGAGCTCCCTCGCTTGCCGTCGAGGGAAAGAACAAAAAGGCGACAGCAGAAGGCGCAGAGGAGAGTAAACCTAAAGGGAGTAAAGATCCCTGGGTACCTCGGGATTGGGACACCCGTACTCACCTAAAGAAGGCGAGCCCCTGAGGGGGTAATATAAAATTGGATCATCACATAAATATTAAAACTCTTCCATCAAATACGAAAATAATTATATTTCCGGAAAAAATTACAAAGCCAGAATATGAGATATACACTGACGGATCCAGGTTAAACGACGAAACGGGATTCGCGGTGTGTATCTTCAAAAACAATTTTAATCTAGAAAACCACAAATTTAAACTCAACCACTATAATTCTGTTTTTCAGGCGGAACTGGCTGCCATAGACTTTGCGGCCAGTTGGGCTGTCAGACATAACGTTAAAGTGAATATTTTTTCTGACAGCCTCTCATCTATATCCACCTTAAGGGGCGGCAACACCAAATCTAAAAACATAAATGAAATTAAATACAATATACTTAAAGCTAAAAATTTGATCGGCCTGTCGTGGGTAAAGGCCCACGACGGAAATATAGGTAATGAATGGGCCGATCAACATGCAAAAGAGGCCACAACAAACGGGACCCCGCATTTTATCCCGGCCCCCTATTCTTTCTTAAAAAGGAAAATTAAAAAATATATGTTAAATGAATGGAGGGAGTATTGGAACAACTATGACTCTCCCTCCGGGGTCAGGGTTCGTAAATATTCGAATATGGTGGAGGAAAATTTTTTTAATAAATAATAAGGGTTTAATTTATTTTCTTAGTGGGCATGGTCCATTCCCAGCCTATTTACATAAATTTAAAATTTTAGACTCTCCGTTGTGCTCATGTGGGCAACTAGGTGATCCCGAACACTATATCTTTCACTGCCCACATACAAAATCATTCCACATTAAAGAACCATCAGACGAGCGCAGGAGGGTCTGGTTCCAAAATGTACACAGAAATAGGCTGGCTGTCGCAAAATTCATTCAGTGTTTTAAAATTAGCAGAACAATATGCGATTCACTGACCCAACATGGAAATGCAGACTGAGCGTGTGACCTTTATTTCTTAAATTTGTATTATTCCTATTTTACACAATTTTATCTTTGACAATAGCCCCTTGTACATTAAGGAAATTTGCTGAAACTGATATTTATTTCTTTTAAACACTCACGTCATATCATCATTTTTATAAAGGATTCCTCATTGATTAACTAACGGGTGGTCAGGGGTTATTTTGTCCACCCGACTTCTTAGGAGTTGCTAACTAGCTTTCTTTCTAAGAAATTCCTAGTCTTATTGATAATTCCATATTTTGCATCTTTTTAACTTCGTTTTAAGATTTTATTGATTGACAGGTCACACCTCTAACACTTGCCACCATTTCTTATTACAGGGCTTTTTAGGTTTTTAATAGTTCTTACACCTTTGAACTTTCACCCTTTTGGGTGTCCTTCATGATGTTTTTAATTGTCATCTTGCATTTATGTATATATCCATACTCATTCTTTTTAATTTTATTTTACTCTCTGGACTAGTTGACTTGGTGATTTTTAAAATTTTATATATCTTGACTATTCTCAGGAAAGACATTTTAATTGAACACTTAATTTTATGCATAGACACACGGAGAATCTTTTAACTTAAAATTTTTAAAGAACTTTTAAAGCCTTGACAATGCTCTCCACCCTGTTTTTATATTACACAACATATTATACTTGCCATAGTTCGGTACAAAACTAGCTATTTTCATTACATTAAGATTACTTATTCGTTAACTGCATCTGTCACTGTCGAGGCCCCTCTGGTGCAACTCAATGGGTCTATAATTCTTCCCACCCACACCTTCACCTCCCTTTAGAGGCTATTACCCCGGAATGGAGCTTTTAACCAAAGTTTAAAGAATTTTAGATTATCAAGCTTTTAATTGTTTTTATGTATTTAAATGGATATTTTAAACTTATTGAATTTTACCATCGAGAGTTTATGTTAAAATTACTTATCCGCGGCTGGGCTGGATTTAATCCAATTGGACTCTGATTGCTGTCCTTTTTAAATTATATGAGTGATTTTTAATATTTTAATTTCTATGTATGTTAATAATGTATGTTGATTTGTGTATTTTTAATTATTTAATTTATGTATAGTTTATTATTTGAGTGTTTTCTGTGTTTTGTAGTGTGTTTTAGTGGTGTGTTGTGTGTGTATTTTGAACTAATTACGGGTGTTTGTTTTGGGCCACGCTGGGGGAGGTTGTGTCCGACCCCACCCTCTGTATTGCTTCTCTCTAACTTACTAACAATTCCTCTAAGTCCATCGGAACACAGGATAATAATAATTTTAAAAAATGTGCCCCCCGTCTTGGCTACCACTGCCAAACGGGGGGCGATGTTGGATTATTCACACAGATTAAATTAGTAAATTAAAGAAAATAATAGAACCTTTACCTACATCTTGGGGGCCCCCGGCTTTCGGATGACTTCTATCTTCATACCTGAAAAATAAAAATAATAGATAAAAATAATTCAAATGTATTAGCTACCTGGGGTTCTGATGGGGTATGAGATGTAATGAGATGAAGTTAGCGGGAGGGTGGAAATAGTCAGTATTAAAATATGATTTAAAAAAAATCAAAATACTACCTCTATATTCCCATCTGAAAACATCAAAAATAATAATATAATATAGCATATTAACTTTTATAAATTATACCTAAAAATAAATCTACATCCTAAAATAAATTCTACAATAATACTATTACGTAATTTTAATCATTCAACCACACACCATGTTAGTTCATGAGCCCGACGGGCCTTCCTCCTCCTCCACGGCCCGGTGTTTATGTTTTAAGTTTTGTGTGTATTTTAAATTGGGTTTATCTTGCCGGGACATGGAAACTATATGGATTACTCCCCACAACTGTGGGTAGAGAAATTGTAATTATCGACTTCTATATGCTAATGATAATTTGTAATTAAAATACTGCCCATGTTCCGGGCAATGTTTGTAAAATTTATTTGATAACAAAATAAATGCTGGTCCCGAGGCTGGTGTGACTCGGAGAATACTTGGCGTGCTGGGCTGGGTTTCATCCCCATGTCTTCCAAATAGGTTTTACACCCAACTCGGGTAAACCGGGTGGCATGTGGGCATCGACTTTCCAGTCCCCAGAATCACCTCGGCAGCCGTCGAGTGAGGTGAGCTCTCGTGAGCTCCTGGATCTCGCTCACCGACAACAGGTTTCCGCTGCCCTAGTGATTACTTTTTACTATGTCTTAATACTTTTTAAGTAGTTTTTAATGCTATTTATGCTTTTATTGCACTTAAAATTTTTATTGGTGTTTCCTGATTTTTGTTGGTGTTGTCTATGAATGCGAACTTTATTTGTGTGCTTTCATTTGTGCTTCTGGTTCATCATTTGCTGAATGCTGAACATACTGAATTTTGAACTTACTAATTACTGGTGTTGTACGTAACGAATATAATTGCAATTGCGACAACCCGAATTAAGCTGGAGACGCCCACCTACAAGTGACGACAGTGACTGAACGTGGGATATGGAATTCACTACATGGATGTATACTGTATGATATACAGATATATTACTTTCAATCAACTGCATTTAATCAAATTCAGTATATCTCACTAGTAAAGAAGCATATATTCAATTAACAACAGCTACAAGCTAACAACAACTTCAAGTAATCAACATCTGCAAGTAAACAACAACTACAAGTAAACAACAACCACTGTCAATAACAAACTACCTGCACGGCTCTTATACTGACGCGTTGTTTAACACCCACTGCATCCTGTGACTCTACCCAACCTGAAGCAAATTTCCATTAAATCCTGTGCAAAGCATCATTAAACTTGCACAAACAATCTTTTACTAACTTGAAAGTGCTTTGGAAATGATTTGCTCTGCTTTCTTCGGATTCCCGAGTGTGTAGTGGCTTTGTTATTGTGCATCCTCTCGTTTAGCGCCTGTTGTTTACCTTCGGAAACGGGGTGACGCCCCCTGGCTGACTTCACTTGGATTCACTTCTGCCGCTGCTGCTGCCAGGTACACTCTGAATTTGAACCTTGCTCGCTTCGGTTGGTTGGTTGGTTTTTTTGGCGCAAGAGCCAATCTTGGCCATACTGCGCCAAGCATATGGTTTTACATTCGGCAAGCTTAAAATGAATCAGTTATAAAATGTACAAAAAAAAGAAGGATAATTAACTAAGCAAACAAGAAAATTTTTGTAGCAATGAGTATATTAAATTTTAAGTAGGAAATGGGCAATGATTCTGTAACAGAAATCAGATGTTAAAATTTAAATATATATATATATATATATATATATACATATATATATAAACAATGAACACGTATTAAATGCACGCATAAAAGCCAATAGCCTTTAAAAAGTTTAAAATATTTGGGTGGTATTTTTCACCCACCATGTTTTGCAAATCCAGAGAAGGTGAATGAAAAAAATATTGACGATGAGAATCAAACACTGGACATTCAATTAAAATGTGTTTCACACTAAAATCAATGTTACATGCAGAACAGATCGGTGCTCTCTCACCGAAAAGGTTTGGTTTGGTTTTGTGGTGTTTTATGGCGCAAAAGCCATATCTGGCCATACTGCGCCAAGCAAAAAGTTAAGTTAAAAAAACACAGTTAAAATAAGAAAGTTCGAAGGTGGAGACAATTTCATATAGCATGACGAAAAGACAATGAAACCATGCATAAAAACTTGAGCAGGAAATAAAATACAGAGAGCATATGATAATATTTTAAAAAGGAATAAATATAAACAGTGCATAAAACATTAAAATACAAGTTGAATGATAGGCTAAATGTTGAATACAAAGATAAAATGTGCTAAATCCGATGTAAAAACCTAATAAAACTCAAAAAGTTAAAAATATTAGGGTGATGTTTTTCACCTACTAAGTCGTGAAGAGTCAATGATATTGAATTAAAAAAGCGAATACGATAGAAGTTAAAATTTGGACACTCAATTAAAATGTGCTTCACACTAAGGCCGACATGACATCGAGAACAAACCGGTGGTCTCTCTCCGAGAAGAAGATGTCGATGCGTAAACCGAGTATGCCCTATGCGAAGGCGTGTCAATTTAACATCAGGGCCACGCATAGGCAAAGCTGGCCACATACAAATAGAAGGCGTAATGACGTGCAGTTTATTATGGGTTTGTTTATCCCATGTCTCTTGCCACAAAAGGAAAATATGTTTTGCAATTGATTTTTGAATATCGCAGTAAGGTAATTCATAATGAAAAAAGGTAGATGCAGTTTTAGCAGCGTGATCGGCCTGTTCATTTCCAACTATTCCAATGTGACTAGGGATCCAACAAAATAAAATGTTAAAGCCCCTATGATGGAGGGTCTGCAAGAGTCCCAAGATCTTAATAGCGAACGGATGAAAGTTAAAATGATGGAGTACTTCTAAAGAACTCATACTATCTGTATAAATACAAAATTGTCGTTGAGAGGAAAGAGAAATCTTTTGTATAGCACATAAAATCGCCAGCAACTCCGCAGATAAAACTGAAAATGATGTATGAATACGGAAACTGTGTATTTCGTCTCCAAAGACGACACTACATCCAACATGTCCGTCCGACTTTGAGCCGTCAGTAAATATTGGAAAATAGGAGGCATACTGTGAACGATGAGAATTAAAAAGTTGTTGGAAAATAGTTGGGGCAGTTGTAGCTTTATTAAATTCAGGGAAACAATTCAAAAAGGAAAACTGAGGAATTTCCCAAGGTGAAAATATTTGAAAATCTATTGGCTCGACATCAGAAAACTGGAGCCCTGAATCATGAAGTACGCTTTTGATTCTCTCACAAAAGGGAAGAATGTGAGATGGGCGAGCATTGTAAACTCTTTTAAGGGAAACAGGAATGGTCATACGAGTTACAGGATGATTTTGGAGAGACTGAGCTCGAAAGTAGTTTGAGTTTGAGTTTTATGTTTATGGCACAAGAGCCAGATTTGGCTATGCTGCGCCAAACATATGGTAAAATGAGATAAAAAAAGTTTTTAAAAATTTTTAAGCTAGGTGTTAAAATTTTTGTCAATAGTAATATCGAGTATTATAAAAATATAAATCTTCAAAAGTTTACTAATGAATTATAAAATTAAATAAGATGTAAAAACCCAATTTCTTTTAAAAATTTAAAATTGTTCGCATGAGGATTTTCTCCCAATAAGTCACGGATGTTCAAATTTGATGTTCCGAAATGATGCAACCGGTTTCTATTAAAAACTGGGCATTCGATTAAAATATGAACGATGGTAAATTCGACTTGACATGATGTGCAAGTTGGACATCGTTCACCAAACAAAAGGTGTTTGTGGGTGAAACGGGTGTGCCCAATGCGAAGTCGTGTCAACTTGACATCAAGTTCTCTCACTGGGATAATTGGCCATAATGTAATGTGTGATTTAATAAAATGTAACTTATTAGATATTTGGAGGTCCCACGATTCTTGCCATAATGAATGAATATGATGAGATAGATACTTCTTCGCATCAAGATAGGGAAGTGGTCGTTGTAAATATACTGATGCTTCCTTAGCTGCAACATCTGCTTTCTCATTTCCATGTATGCCAACGTGGCTAGGTAGCCAGCAAAATATTATATCTATGCTTTTAGATTGTAGAGTTCGTAGAAGACATAAACTATCAACGGCTATTGGATGCGTCATATTATGATGATTACCAATAGCTTCAAGAGCGCTCATACTATCGGAATAAATACAAAATTTTTGTTCTCCAAGAGTGGAAATTTTTTCTAGTGCAAATAAGATTGCCATTAATTCGGCCGTTAAAACAGAGTGAGTATTGTCTAATCGTATACTTAAAATATTTTCAGAAAAGACGATACCACATCCCACATGATGACCAGTTTTCGATCCATCCGTAAAGACAGCAGTGTAATCTGAAAACTTATATCGGTGATAATTAAAAATTTGTTGGAAAATGGAGGGTGAAACTGTAGTTTTATCAAAAGTAGAAAATGGATTATGAAATGAAATTTGTGGAATATCCCAAGGTGGGAGGGATATAAAATTAATCGGATGGATTTGGACATTACAAAGATCTGAGTTGGCAAGTAATTGTTTCATCCTCTCGCAAAAAGGAGGGATATTAGAGGGACGAGCATTGTATAATCGGCCAATGCCAACAGGAATATTCATGTCCCGCATAGGGTGAGTAGTATGACATTTCAGTCTTAAAAAATATTGGACGCACAACTTTTTGCGACGTAGATTTAGCGGCAATTGGTGACAAACGACATATAAGCTGTGCACGGGAGAAGTTCGAAACGCTCCAGAACAGATCCTGAGAGCTGTATGATGCACAGTATCTAATTGCTTTAGAACACTAGTACGTGCAGAACCATACACTTCGCACCCATAATCAATACGCGAGAGTACTACAGACTGATAGATGCGAAGTAGAGATGTTCGGTCCGCACCCCATGATGTAGTTGAAAGAACCTTCAAAATATTAAGTGATTTCTCACACTTCTTCCGCAGATAACGGATATGAGGAAGGAAAGTGAGTTTACGATCAAATATCAGTCCTAAAAACCGAACCTCATCCACAACTGCTATTCTAATTCCCCGAATATTAATTATAGGGTCTAGGTGGAGGCTTCGTTTTCTACAGAAATGGACACAACAGCTCTTTTCAGGGGAGAGTGTGTGCCCATTCTCATCGCACCAATCTATGAGCTTGTCAACAGCTTTCTGAAGTTGCCGTTCTATTAAGGCCATACTAGATCCCTGACAAGAGATCTGTAAGTCATCGACATACAATGTGCCAGAGACAGATGATGGTATGACTTTGAGGATTTGACTCAAATGAAGGATAAAAAGGGTGACACTCAATACACTTCCTTGAGGAACACCCTCCTGTTGGATAAAAGTATTAGATAACGTTTGGTTAAAACGAACACGAAAATTACGAAATTCTAAGAAATATTGAATAAAAACAGGCAGGTTACCCCTAAACCCCATATCAAATAAAATTTTAAGAATACCATAGCGCCATGTACGGTCATAAGCCTTTTTAATGTCAAAAAATATCGAAACAAGATGGTTTCGGCGAACAAACGCATTGCGTATTTGAGATTCAAGGTGAATAAGATTATCAACTGTGGATCGACCTCGACGAAATCCACTCTGAAAGGGTGAAATACAACCTTTTTTCTCTATTTCATACATGAGACGTGAATTGACCATACGCTCGAATGTTTTACATAAGCAACTAGTCAAAGCGATCGGTCTATAGTTCAGAGGATCTACCGGATCTTTCCCTGGCTTCAGGATAGGAATCACAATCGCCTCTCGCCACTGTTCTGGAAACACTTGCTCATTCCAGATTCTGTTAAAGAGGTGAAGGAGATGAAAGAGAGAGGATTCATCCAGATGGCGGAGCATGCTGTATGTTATTCCATCAACACCTGGGCTAGTATCACGTGTCCGAGAAAGAGCCTTCTTTAGTTCATATATCCGGAATGTGCAGTTGTATGAAAAGCAACTGCGAGTTTCGAATTTTAATTTTAGTTGTTCTGCCCGTCTCTTTCTTGAGAAAAGTTGAATTACAGGAAGTAGAACTGGAGATATCAGCAAACGTTTGACCCATGATATTCACAATGTTCAATGGGGAAGAGTAAGAAGACGATCCAACGGTTAATACGGGAAAAGTAAACTCTCTATATATGCCATTGGCCGCCCGGACTTTCCGCCACACTTGGGCGCTGGATGTAGTAGAGGTGATTGAGGAAACGTACCTTATCCATGAAGCTCTTTGGCTTCGACGTCGTATACGGCGCGCATTTGCTCTTGCTTTTTTAAATGCAATGAGGTTTTCAGTTGTAGGGTATCTTCGAAAGATCCCCCATAATCTCTTTTGGTTCCTATAAGCTTCACGACAAGCGTCGTTCCACCACGGTTTGTGATATTTTCGTGGAAAGGATGAGCGCTTAGGAATTGTAGCATTCGCAGCGCCAATGATACAGTCGATAACATTTTGAACCGCATTGGTAATACTAGTAGAAGTAACCATTTCATCAGTAATCACTGCTTTCCTAGTAAATGTACCCCAGTCTGCTCTCTGGAATACGTAAGTCTGTGGATATTGCGTCGCATTGTTCTCATCAGCATGGGATATGATCAAGGGAAAGTGATCGCTATTGTAGAGATCACTTGCCACTGTAATGTTCAGCAAGGGGAAAATTGCAGGAGTGCAAATAGCCAAATCAACAGAATGAAATGTACCTGTGGGTTCATGGAAATGTGTCTTCTCGTTAGTATTGAGCAGACAGAGACAGTTATCAGAAATAAATTGTTCTATCTGTCGCCCGCGAGAATTTGTTCTATCAGAACCCCACATAGTACCATGGCCATTGAAGTCACCTAGCAGTATGAAAGGCACTGGAAGTTGATCAACCAGAATGTTAAGATCATTTTGAGAGATAACATCATTCGGTGGTAGATAAATACAACAGACTGTAACTAAGGTTTTGACGTGCACCTGTACCGCCACAGCCTGCAAGGAAGTGTGTAGGTTTAGGATAGTACTGGGATAACTGTTGGAGGTCAAAATGCATACCCCGCCAGAAGATAAGCCAGTAACGTTATCCTTTCGGACACAATTATATCCACGTAACTTCAAGTGCACATTTGACTTCAAGAACGTTTCTTGAAGAGCTATACACACAGGGTGTGTGGAATTCACGAGAGCTTTAAGGTCTTCCAGCTTTGTCCTAATTCCACGACAATTCCAGGAAATAAAAGAGGCCATTAATGAGTGGGATGGGTACTGTTATCAACGCCAGTGAGAGGAGTTGCCGACTGTTCGCAACCCATGTGGAAATCTTCATCATCCTCTGAAGGATGGATTTTTAATAGCTCAGAATTAGATGGATTCCCAAATAAAGAAGGCAAGTCCTTGGTGGCCAGACCAGCTTTGCCTATCTCAAGAGCAACTGACTTCCGAGATTTCAAATCTTTCAGGGAAGCACCTTTCTTTGAAAATTTCAAAGTCAAGGACTTTTGTGCTTTTGATATGCGTGACCTTTTCTTAAAATCAGATGGTTTTGCCTTTATTGGACTTGAAATTAAGTCAGAATCGGATTCGCTTGATAAAATGGTTACAGGTTTTGTTTGTACCTCACAATTTCTGAGTGATTTTGTTACGGAGGCGTAGCTACGACCTTCTGTTGGAGTCTGCGCTAACACCAGTCGTCTGGCTTCCTGAAATGATATATCTTTTTTTTACCTTAGTTGTAACAATTTCTTTCTCGAGCTTCCATTTGGGGCAGGCTCGTGAGAAAGATGTATGCTCTCCCTTGCAATTTGTGCATTTTTCTTTTAATGTGCAGTCAGTGCTCTCATGACCAGCTTCAGCACAACGAGCACATGTCAGCTTGCCGCGACAATTAGCCTTTGAATGGCCAAAACGCTGGCATTTAAAGCATCTCAAGGGTTGGTTGGTTGGTTAGTTTGGGTTTTTTGGCACAAGGGCCATTCTTGGCCATACTGCGCCATGCTTATGGGGAAAAGTAGAGCCCTGTTGATGATTGGAATTTAGTATAAAATTAAGTATGCTTATGTGTAAACTAATATAAAATAGCTAAAACAGATTAAGACGAAATATGATATTTTTTTTAAAATAATAAAAATGGAAATTATTGAAGTCAAATACATGGTAAAAGGTGTATAGCAATTAAAAATTTAAAAATATTTGGATGATAATTCTCTCCCAGCAATTCTGGGAGAGTAGCATTTGATAGATGAAAAAAATGGTGGCGATGAGATTCAAAAGCTGGGCATTCAATCAAAATATGACCTACTGTCAATTCGGTGACATGAGGAGCACACAGGTGCCCTTTCTCCGAAAAGCAAGTGTTTGTGGGTAATCCTAGTATGTCCAATACGTAGGCGAGACAATTTTACATCAGCCCTACGCATCGGTAAAACGGACCATGTGTCAATAACAGGTTTAACAGAATGCAATTTATTCTGTGTCTGCATATTCCATGTCTCTTGCCACAGAGTAAAAATCCCATTGGTAATAGATTTCTTTACATCACTGTATGGTATTTTGTGATGCAAGAGAAAAGACGCAGTTTTTGCAGCATGATCTGCCTGCTCATTGCCAGCAATTCCCATATGACTGGGAATCCAGCAAAATAAAATATTAAAACCTCTATTTTGAAGAGTTTTCAAAAGTCCCAAGATTTCTATTACAACTGGATTTGTATGGGGATTAAATTGAGAGAGGATTTCCAGAGAACTCATGCTATCTGTATATATACAAAACTGTCTCTCAGGTGAGGATGATATATTCATCAGAGCATGAGAAATTGCCACTAATTCGGCTGACAAAACTGAAAAGGATGTATTGAGACGGAAATTGTTTATGTCGGAATCAAAAACAATTCCGCAACCAACATGCTCGGTTGTTTTTGAACCGTCTGTGAAGACAGGCACAAAGGAAGGATACTGACTGCGATGAGCCCAAAAAATTTGTTGAAAAATCAATGGAGCAGTTGTATCTTTTATGAAACCACTAAAAGGATTCAAAAAGGAAAAATTGGGAATATCCTAAGGTGGAAAAGTTTGGAAATCAACAGTCTGGATTTCAGGAAACTGCAAATTCAAATTTTGAAGTATGCTTTTCACTCTCTCAGAAAAGGGAAGAATGTTAGAAGGACGAGCATCATAAATTCTGCGGAGAGTAGCAGGAAGAGTCGTATTTGCCACAGGATGTTGTGGAAGAGACAGCGTTCGAAAATGATATTGCAGGGAGAGTTTTTTCCTTCGCAGCTCCAAAGGCAACTGATGGCAAATGACATAAAGACTCTCCACTGGCGATGTGCGGAAAGCTCCCGAACAAATCCGCAGAGCAGAGTGATGCACGGTATTTAGTCGACGCAGAACAGTAGATCTGGCTGAGCCATATACGAAACACCCTTAGTCAATCCGAGATAAAATGACAGCCTGGTATATACGAAGTAAGGAGGTGCGATCGGCACCCCAGGAAGTGCGAGAAAGTACCTTGAGGATATTGAGTGATCTCTCACACTTCTTCCGAAGGTATAAAATATGCGGAAGGAAAGTGAGCTTTTTATCAAAATATACACCCAAAAACCGCACTTCATCAACAACTGGAATCAGGCCATTACGTATATAGATTGAAGGATCAGGGTGAAGGTTTCGTTTTCTGAAAAATGCATACATTTACTCTTTTCGGCAGAAAGAGTGTGTCCATTTTTCTCGCACCACTTGTTCAATTTATTAACTGCATTTTGCAGTTGAAGTTCAATTAAACGCATATCACTACCCTCACAAGAGATATGCAGATCGTCAACGTATAAATTTCCCTGCACAGATGGTGGTAAATGATTAAGTATGTCACTAAAATGGATGATAAAAAGCGTAACACTGAGGACGCTCCCTTGTGGAACACCCTCCTCTTGAATAAAATAATTGGAGTAAAAATTGCCGACACGAACTCGGAAAGTTCGAGATGTTAGAAAATTTCGAATAAAAATTGGAAGATTTCCCCTAAAACCCAAGTTAAAAAGTTTCTGAAGAATTCCGTATCGCCATGTACGGTCATACGCCTTTTCTATATCAAAGAAAATGGAGACAAGATGGTTTCTACGTACAAAAGCATTGCGGATGTAGGTTTCCAGTTGGACGATATTATCAATTGGGGAGCGCCCCTTACGGAAACCACTCTGCAAGAGCGGAATACATGTCACTTTCTCCAATTCAAAGATTAAACGGGCGTTGACCATACGTTCAAGTGTCTTGCAAAGAACACTCGTTAAAGCGATAGGCCTGTAGTGCAGAGGATTTTCTGGGTCCTTTCCCGGTTTCAGAACGGGAATCACAAAAGCCTCTTGCCACTGATATGGGAAAGTCTGCTCTTTCCAGATTCTATTAAACAGATACAGGAGACTGGAGAGCGATGATACACTCAAGTGGCGAAGCATACTATAGGTTATTCCATCTGGACCGGGACTAGTATCATGAGCTTGAGACAGTGCCCTTCTTAATTCGGTCATCTGGAAATCGCAATTGTACGGACGAAGCTTCCGAGCTTGGAAATTCAAAGTCATCTGTTCCGCGCGATTCTTAATTGCCACGAAATCAGGGCAATATGATTTCGCAGCGGAGACTTGTGCGAAAGTCTGTCCGAGAATATCAGCGATATCTAATGGAGAAGAATATGTTGCACTACCGGATTTCAGGATAGGAAATGAAAACTCCTGATAAACTCCATTTGCAGCTTTTACCTTATTCCATAGTTGTTTGCTTGGAGTGCGATATGTAATGGAGGAAATATATCTTATCCAGCACTCCCTCTGGCTACGTCGTCGAATACGACGAGCAACGGCTCTGGCTCGTTTAAATGCGACAAGGTTTTCCGTCGTCGGGTACCTTCTGAAGATGTTCCATAATTTTTTCTGCTGTTTGAAACTGTCGTGACATGCTTTATTCCACCAAGGTCTTCGAAATTTTCGTAAACCTGGTGAACTTTGAGGAGTGGATTTTTTAGCGGCGTTAATCAAGACATCAATGATATTTTGCACCGTTTCCGAAATGTCTGTCGTACTGACCATTGCCTGGGTAATATCTGCCAATTTTGTATATACGGACCAGTCTGCTTGCTCGAAAAGGAAATGTTGTGGAGGACGAGTTCCATTATTTCTATCGACTTGGGAAATAATCAAAGGGAAATGATCACTACCATAAAGATCATCTCCGACTTTAAATTTCAGTAATGGCAATAACTCAGGAGAGCAAATGGCCAGATCGATGCTATGGAATGTACGTGTTGGCTCGTGGAAGTATGTTTTTTCTCCGTTATTTAGTAGGCAGAGACAGTTATTAGCAATAAATTGTTCAATCTGTCTCCCTCGAGAGTTCGTATTTTCTGAGCCCCAGAAGGTGCTATGTGCATTGAAATCGCCTATTAATAAATACGGTTTAGGAAGCTGGTCTACTATTTTGTTAAGTTCTTGCTGACTTATGACATCATGTGGTGGCAAGTAGATGCAGCAGACTGTAACCAGTGTTCGAGTATGAATTTGCACAGCCACAGCCTGCAGGGAAGTGTGTAATGGGAGAGGTGTGCTCGGATACAGATTTGATGTTAGAATACAGACTCCTCCCGAACTACGAGATCCAGAGTCTGCATCTTTCCGAACGCAATTATAGCCACGCAGTTTTAACGGCATATTTGGCTTCAAGAAAGTTTCTTGGAAGCCAAAGCAAAAGGGATGAAATGTGTTGATAATTGACTTGATGTCTTGTAGTTTCGTTCTAAGACCACGACAATTCCAAGAAAGGAAGGTACCCATTAAGAAAGCAGTTTGGAAGAAGAAGCTTTAGAAGCATTTGTTTGAATTGCTTCATATTCGCAACTCATCTCCAAATCATCCTCATCACCAGAAGGGTGTAATTTAATATCAGGGCTATTTGGCATGCCAAATATGGACGTTAAGTCCTTATGGACATTACCTTGCGTCGCAAGCCCGAAAGCGACGGAATTTTTTAATGTTGACTTTTTTAATTTTGTAGTAACATCTTGTAATGAATGGCCGCGTTTTGCAAGCTTCAGTGTCAGCGATTTTTGAGCTTTTTTCTTAGATTTCTTTTTTAAAACTGTTGGAGTTGCAGGGGTACTGCTGATGGAATTTTCGGTATCTGAATAAGAGGCTTTACTTGGCTGCTTGGTTTTAGTGGTGTTTTTAACACAGTTTGTGCAAGAGCAGTTTGCACAAAATGTCCTTTGTACAACAGAAGCATATGTTTTGTCAGGAGTAGGATTTTGAGCTATAACCCTCCGCCTAGCTTCAGGGTAAGATAAACTTTCTTTGATTTTTAGACTTATCATCTGTTTTTCAAGTTGCCAACGTGAGCAGGATCGAGAGTACGACATGTGATCGCCACCGCAGTTCACGCACTTTTCTGTTGCGGCGCACTGCTGGCTATCATGACCTTTTTCTGCGCATCGAGCACAAGTGAGTGTCCCGCGGCAGTTTGCCTTTGAATGGCCAAAACGCTGGCAGTTAAAGCATCTGAGGGGGTTAGGGATGTACGGTCTTACTGGTAATTTGATGTAGCCTGCATAGATATGTTCGGGTAGTTTTGGAGATTTAAAGGTTAGGATATGGTGTTTAGTATCAATAATTTCTCCATCACGCCTGATGGTAATTCGGCGGACATGCACAACTCCTTATGATTTTAATTCATCTGTAATATAGTCGATAGGGAGATTCAGAATCTCTCCGCAGGTGATAACACCTTTAGAGGTATTTAATGATGCATGGGGGCTGACACTGATTGAGATCGTTGCAAGTGCTTTCAATTTCTGTATATTCTGGGCTTGCTTTCGAGAATTGACCTCTACTAACAAGTCACCAGATCGCATCTTTTTAATTGATGTTACTTCACCAACAGTTGCGGTGATGGCCTTCTGCACTAAGAATGGCGATACCGTTTCAAATGTTTCATTTTTTTCTGATATACGCTTAACTATAAAAAAACTATCAAAATGATGGTCATAATTTGAAGTAATTGGTACAATGCGACGCCCACTGAAGGGACCACGTTTGGAGGAGCCCATACGATATGATAAAAGATTCGGGTCCGACGGCACCGCCCACCACGGAGCCCAACAAGGGAAGGCAATTACCGGCTCTGGTCATTCCCAACCTCGGCATCCACCCTAGTGCTAATCGGTACCTATACGCTGGGAGTTACCCCCGGGGACAGTGACCACCCTTAACGCCAAGCCCAAGGAGTAACCCCTTCGCTTGATCCCTAGCAGACTAGCCACTCAGGTGACTAGGTACCAGCCGATTGATACACCGGGGACCACAGTGCACCACCCGTCTTTCAAATGGGTCGCCACGCACGGCAAACACGTGGAGTTTTGGCTGGCCATGAGAAGCAAGAAGCAAACAGAGAGGCGACAGCTTCTCATGGAGAGCTCCCTCGCTTGCCGTCGAGGGAAAGAAAAAACAAAGCAGAAAGCAGAAGGCGAAGAGGAGTATAAACATAAAGGGATTATAGATCCCTGGGTACCTCGGGATTGGGACACCCGTACTCACCTAAAGAAAGTGAGCCCCTGAGGGGGCTCGAAAGTAGTACTGCAGTGCAAGTTTCTTTCGGCGTAAAGACAAGGGCATTTGATGACATATGACGTAAAGGCTTTCGACTGGCGATGTGCGGAAAGCCCCTGAACATATTCGGAGGGCGGAATGATGCACAGTATCTAGTCGACGTAGTGCAGTAAGACTGGCAGAGCCATATACTAAACACCCGTAGTCTATCCGAGATAAAATTATGGCTTGATATAGAAGGGTTAAAGACGTACGATCAGCACCCCAAGAGGTACGAGAAAGTACCTTGAGGATATTCAGGGATTTCTCGCACTTTTTCCGAAGGTATGCGATATGCGAAAGGAAAGTGAGCTTCAGATCGAAAAGTATTCCCAGAAATCGTATTTCATTAACGACAGGTATTAAGTCATTGCGTATACGAACTGAGGGGTCAGGGTGAATGCCTCGTTTTCTGCAGAAATGCACACATTTACTCTTTTCGGCAGAAAGAGTGTGCCCATTTTCATCACACCAAGCTACCAGTTTCTTAACTGCATTTTGCAGCTGCCGTTCAATTAAGTGCATATTACAGCCCTGGCAAGAAATCTGAAGATCGTCCACGTATAAATTTCCTTGGACAGTCGGTGGTAATTGATTTAGAATGTCGCTAAAATGCATGATAAAAAGTGTGACACTGAGAACGCTTCCTTGTGGAACGCCCTCAGCTTGGATAAAAGGATCAGAATAAAATTTCCCCATTCGTACCCGAAAAGTACGAGATGATAAAAATTTTTTTATGAAAATTGGAAGGTTTCCTTTAAAACCCAAGTTAAAAAGTTTTCTAAGAATTCCAAAACGCCACGTACGATCATACGCCTTCTCTACATCAAAAAAAATGGAGACAAGATGGTTTCGTCTCACAAAAGCGTTGCGAATATGGCTCTCAAGTTGGACTATATTATCAATAGTGGATCGGCCTTTGCGGAATCCACTTTGCATTAATGGAATGTACGCTCGCTTCTCTAATTCGAAGACTAGTCGGGCATTGACCATACGTTCAAGCGTCTTACAAAGGACACTAGTCAGCGCAATTGGTCTATAATGCAGAGGGTTAGCAGAATCTTTGCCCGGTTTCAGAATGGGAATCACGAGAGCTTTTTGCCACTGGTATGGGAAATTTTGCTCACTCCAGATTCTGTTAAACAGATATAGGAGATTGGAGAGCGATATCTCATCTAAGTGGCGAAGCATATTATAAGTGACTCCATCTGGTCCAGGGCTGGTATCATGAGCTTGGGATAGTGCTTTTCTCAATTCAAACATTTTGAACTCGCAATTATATGGATGTGTGTATGCAGCTTCAAAATTCAAAGATAGTTGTTCTACGAGATTTTTCGTCACTATAAATTCAGGACTATACGATTCGACTGCGGAAATCCGTGCAAATGTCTGTCCAAGAATATTGACAATATCTAATGGAGAGGAGTATGTATTATTCCTGGTTTTTAGTACAGGAAAAGAAAACTCCTGATAAATTCCATTAGCTGCCTTCACTTTTCTCCACAATTGCTGACTTCAGGTTCGAGATGTGATTGAAGAAATATATTTTACCCATGATTCCCTCTGGCTACAGCGACGAATGCGGCGTGCAAGGGCTTTAGCTCTTTTAAAAGCGATCAGGTTCTCTGTGGTTGGGTACCTTCTAAATTTGTTCCAGAGTCTCTTTTGGTTCTTGTAACTATCGCGACAGGCATCGTTCCACCACGGTCTACGGAATTTTCTCGGACGTGGTGAACTTTTAGGAATGGCATAATTAGCGGAATTTATCAAACATTCAGTGACGTTTTGAACTGCTTTCATGATGTCTGGTACATTGACCATACTCTCAGTAATTTTTGCCAATTGAGAAAACTTATGCCAGTCTGCCCGCTGGAATACGAAACGCGGAGGACAATGAGTCGCTTCGCCTCTATCAGCCTGGGAGACAATGATCGGGAAATGATCGCTATTATATAAATTATCACTAACAGTAAAGGTCAATAATGGCAGAAGTTCAGGTGAGCATATTGCCAGATCAAGACTATGGAAGCTACGTGTGGGTTCATGGAAGTATGTTTTATCATCGTTATTAAGCAGACAGAGACAGTTATTAGAAATAAACTGCTCAATCTGCCGCCCACGAGAGTTTGTACTATCCGAACCCCACAACGTGCTATGTGCGTTTAAGTCACCAAGTAAAATAAAAGGTGAAGGAAGCTGGTCCACTAGGTTGTCAAGATCCTGCTGTTGAATGGCATTATGGGGTGGCAAATAGATACTACAGACTGTAACCAGTGTTCGGATGTGAACTTGCACAGCCACAGCCTGTAGAGGTGTATGCAAAGCAAGAGGTGTACTTGGGTAAAGATTTGATGTCAAGATGCAGACACCTCCAGAACTGCGCACTCCAGTGTCTGTATCTTTACGAACACAGTTGTAACCGCGTAACTTTAACGTAATATTAGGTGTCATAAATGTTTCCTGAAAACAAAAACAAACAGGATGAAAGTGGTTGATCATAGTCTTTACATCAAGAAGTTTGGACCGCAAGCCGCGACAATTCCAAGAAAGGAAGGTACCCATTAAGAGAGATGCTTAAGAAAAGAATTATTAAGAGCAACAACAGGAGTTGCAGAAACGTCGCAACTCATTTCAAATTCATTTTCATCCTCCGAAGGATGCAATTTAAGGTCGGGAGTATTTGATATGCCACCGAATACGGATGTTAAATCCTTGTGGGCTATACCCCGAGCCGCAAGTCCTAAAGCGACAGAATTTTTAGAAGAAGATTTTTTCAGTTTCGCAGAGAGTTCTTTCTGCGTTTGACCACGCTTTGCTAATTTTAACTTCAATGACTTTTGTAACTTATTTTTTGAATTAGGTTTAAATGGCATGCCAGTGTCAGATGTGCTGTTAACAGATTGTTCTGTATCAGAATCGGATATATTTTTAGTTATTTTTGAGCGGTTGGCAGTTTTTGTACAATTCGGACACAAACAATTGGCACAAAAGGATTTTTGCAGAGCGGATGCATAGCTCAGACCAGGAGTAGGCGTTTGTACTACAAGTTTTCGCCTAGCTTCAGGATACGAAATGTTTTCTTTGATTTTAAGAGTTATTATTTTCTTTTCAAGTTGCCAACGTTCGCATAATCTAGAGTATGACGCATGACTGCCGCCACAGTTCACGCACTTTTCGGGTGCAGAACATTGCTGGCTATCGTGGTCTTTAGCAGCACAGCGAGCACAAGTGAGTGTCCCGCGGCAATTTGCTTTAGAGTGTCCATAACGCTGACAATTAAAACATCTTAAGGGATTGGGAATATATGGTCTGACAGGTAATTTTATATACCCTGCATAGACAAATTCTGGTAATTTTGGTGATTGGAAAGTTAGAATATGATGTTTGGTTTCAAGAACATTACCATCTCGTCGGATAGTAATGCGTTGTACATGTGTGACACCTTGAGATTTCATTTCAGATGCAATTAAGTCTACAGGAAGATTGAATATTTCCCCACAAGTGATAACACCCTTAGATGTATTTAAAGAGTGGTGGGGGCTGACACTGACAGAAACTGTTGACAAAGCCTTTAATTTTTAAATTTGGTGAGCTTGCTTACGAGTATTGATCTCTACCAGCAAGTCACCAGAACGCATCTTACGGATAGATGTTACCTCACCGATTGTTGCTGTGATCGCTTTCTGTACCAAAAATGGTGACACGCTTTCAAATGTTTCATTTTTTTCCGAAATACGTTTCAATACAAAATATTTATCAAAATGAAAATCCATATAAGAAGACTGAGGAACTAAACGACGCCCACTGAAGGGACCCTTTTTGGGAGGAGCCATACGATATTGAAAAAGATTCGGGCCCGACGGCACCGCCCACCACGGAGCCCAACAAGGGAAGGCAGCCACCGGCTCTGGCCATTCCCAGCCTCGGCGCTCACCTTGGTGCTAGCCGGAACCTATACGCTCGGAGTTACCCCCGGGGACAGTGACCACCCTTAACGCCAAGCCCAAGGAGTAACCCCTTCGCTTGATCCCTAGCAGACTAGCCACTCAGGTGACTAGCTACCAGCCGATTGATGCACAGGGGACCACAGTACACCACCCGTCTTTCAAATGGGTTGCCACGCACGGCCAGCACGTGGGACTTTGGCTGTCCATGAGAGGCAAGTCGCAAACAGAGCGGCGACAGCTTCTCATGGAGAGCTCCCTCGCTTGCCGTCGAGGGAAAGAAAAAATACAGCAAAAAGCAGAAGGCGTAGAGGAGTGCGAACAGAAAGGGAGTAAAGATCCCTGGGTACCTCTGGATTGGGACACCCGTACTCACCTATAGTAGGCGAGCCCCTGAGGGGCTCATCGAAAAGGAGATGACGATGCGTGAATCGAGTATGCCCTATACGAAGGCGAGTCAACTTGACATCAACCTCTCGTATAGGGATTATAGGCCAGAAATCAATTGTAGGTTTGACAAAATGTAACTTATTGTTAGTTTGCATGTCCCATGCCTTCTGCCAAGTTAAGTGGAAATAATTATTGACCGACTTTCTCGCATCATAATATGGAAGGCTATATTTCAGAAAGGATGTAGCCTGTTTAGCAGCAGAATCTGCCTCCTCATTTCCGGAAATACCCACATGACCAGGAACCCAGCAAAATATGACATTGAATCCTCTATTTTGTAAAATTTGCAACGTAGACATAATCCGAATAGCAGTTGGGTGCATCCCTTTATGACAATGTGAGAGTGCCTCCAAAGCACTCCTACTGTCAGTATAGATAATAAAATCACGCTGAGAAGAAGGCGAGATCTCCTGAAGAGCACAGAAAATTGCCACTAACTCAGCCGTGAATACAGAACAGTGGTCGTGTAGGCGATAGCTCAGTGTATCAGATGGAAGTGCGATGCGACAACCGACATGTCCATCCGATTTCGAGCCATCCGTAAAAATTGGAGTGAATGAAGAATACCGACAGCGATGGTAAAGAAAGAGTTGTTGGAAAACCACAGGGGCTGTTGACGATTTGTCAAAACCTGCAAAGGGATTCAGAAAATGAAAATGCGGGATATCCCAAGGCGGAAGGCAAAGTGACTCAGCTGTTTTGATGGTCACGTTTGAAAGGTCCGAGTCCTGCAAGATTAATTTTACTCTCTCATTGAATGGTAGGATATGAGAGGGACGGGCATCGTATAGTCTACGAAGGCCAAAAGGAAGATTCATATTACAAATGGGGTGATTAGGGATAGACTTTGTCCGATAATAATATAAAATAGATAACTTCTGTCGTCGTAAGTGAAGAGGTAGTTCGTGGCAAGTAACATATAGACTCTCTACTGGTGATGTACGGAAAGCTCCGGAGCAGATTCTTAGAGCAGAGTGGTGGATAGTATCCAGTTGCCTCAAAACTGTAGGGCGTGTAGAGCCATAAACCATGCAACCGTAATCAATACGGGAAAGGATTACTGCCTGGTAGATACGGAGTAGGGAGATTCGATCGGCACCCCAAGATGTTTTTGCCAGAACCTTTAAAATATTTAAGGATTTTTCACACTTCTTCCGCAAATATAAGATATGCGGTAGGAAGGTAAGTTTCCGATCGAATATCACTCCTAAAATTCGTATTTCGTTTACCACAGGAATTGGAATATTCTGAATATGAATACACGGATCAAGATGAAGATTTCGTTTTCGGCAAAAATGTACACACCGGCTCTTCTCCGGAGAGATCGTATGCCCGTTTTCCTTACACCAAGAGACCAATTTGTTTACAGCGGCTTGTAACTGCCTTTCAATTAGATTCATATTGCTGCCTTGACACGAAACCTGCAGATCGTCCACATAAAGACTAGCATGCACAGATGAAGGTAAATGGGTTAAAATTTGACTAAGATGAATAATGAAGAGTGTGACACTGAGGACACTCCCCTGCGGAACTCCCTCAGCTTGAATAAAATGATTTGAATAAAAGTTACCTATACGAACTCTAAAAGTGCGATGTGATAAAAAGTTTTGTAAAAATATGGGTAGGTTTCCCCTAAAACCAAAATTATAAAGTGTTAAAAGTATGCCGTAGCGCCATGTGCGGTCGTATGCTTTCTCAATATCGAAGAATATGGAGACAAGGTGGTTCCTCTTAACAAAAGCATTGCGGATCTGGGTTTCCAGTAAAATGAGGTTGTCAGAAGTAGACCGACCTCTACGGAAACCACTCTGCAAAGGTGGAATACATCCTTGTTTCTCCAATTCGTATACGAGACGAGCATTAACCATTCGCTCAAAGGTTTTGCAAAGACAACTAGTCAGCGCAATTGGCCGGTAGTTCAGAGGGTTTGATGGGTCTTTGCCAGATTTTAAGATGGGAATCACAAAAGTTTCCTGCCATTGTGAAGGATACTGGTGCTCAGTCCAGATTCTGTTATATAAGAGTAATAAACTGGAAAGAGAATTTGCATTCAAATGGCGGAGCATGCTATATGTGATCCCATCTGGCCCAGGACTTGTATCATGGGCTTGAGACAAAGCCGATTCCAGTTCCGACATCTTAAATTCGCAGTTGTATGGAAATGTTTCCTGGGTATTAAAGCCTAAATGTACCCGTTCCGCGCGATTCTTAACTGATAAAAAATCAAAACTGTAAGAATCGGTTGCAGAAACTTCTGCAAAGGCTTTGCCTAAAATATTGGCAAAATCTAATGGAGCGGAGTAGGACACATTCCCTGTATTTAAAATAGGGAAGGAATAATCTCTATAAATTCCATTAGCTGCTTTTACTTTTTTCCACAAACGTTTACTGGAAATATAGGATGTGATAGATGATACAAAGCTAATCCAAGATTCCCTCTGACTACGACGGCGAATACGACGAGCAAGGGCTTTGGCTCTTTTAAAAGCGACTAAGTTCTCTGACGTTGGGTAGCGTCTAAATTTGCTCCACAGTCTCTTTTGGTTCTTGTAGCTGTCGCGGCAGGCTTCGTTCCACCACGGTCTACGAAATTTTCTTAGCCGTGGGGAAGTTTTCGGAATAGTGATATTAGCGGCATTCATTATCGTGTCAACGACATTCTGTACGGCTTCCGAAATGTCTACATTATTGATCATGGTTTCATTGATAAAAGCATGATGGGAGAATGTAGTCCAGTTTGCCCGTTGGAATTGAAAACGCGGAGGACAAAAAGTCGCCCCACCGTTATCAGCATGGGAAATTATTAAGGGGAAGTGATCGCTATTGTGCAGATCATCTCCAACTGTCAAATTCAACAACGGTAGTAGTTCAGGAGAACATATGGCTAAATCGAGACAATGGAAGCTACGTGTCGGTTCATGGAAGTAGGTCTTCTCGTCATTATTGAGCAGACAGAGACAGTTATTTGTAATAAACTGTTCGATCTGCCGCCCACGAGAGTTTCCACTATTTGAACCCCACAACGTACTATGGCCGTTGAAATCACCTAGCAGGATAAATGGCGTAGGGAGCTGGTCCACTAATGTATCTAGATCTTGCTGACGTATTATATCATGAGGCGGTAAGTAAATGCAGCAGACTGTGACCAAAGATCGTATATGGACCTGCACAGCCACAGCCTGAAGAGTGGTATGCAAATTGAGAGGTGTGCTCGGATAAAGGTTTGATGTGAAGATGCAGACACCTCCAGAAACATGAGATCCTATGCCTGCATCTTTCCGAACACAGCTATATCCGCGTAATTTGATGGGAATGTTTGGTGTCAAAAGGGTTTCTTGAACACCAATGCAAGCAGGATGAAATTTGTTAAAAATGGACTTTATGTCATTAAGTTTCGAGCGAATGCCGCGACAATTCCAAGAGATGAAAGTACCTATTAATTGATTTTTTTTTAAGGGGAATGAACTGATGCAGTTGTTGGAGTTGCCAGGTCTTCGCAACTCATTTCCAGCTCCGATTCATCCTCTGAAGGATGCAATTTAATATCTGGGCTATGGCTGGCGCCACCAAAGATGGATGCCAGATCCTTATGGACAATTCCCTTCGTCGCTAGCCCTAAAGCAACGGAGTTTTTGGATGCCGATTTTTTCAATTTCACAGGGAGATCTTTTGTTGTAAGACCACGTTTTGCAAGCTTCAATTTCAAAGTCTTATTTGATTTAGTCTTTTGTTTATTTGTTTCTGGTTTTGAAGTTTCAGGTTGGTTGGTTTGATTTTATTGGCGCAAGAGCCATATTTGGCTATACTGCGCCAAACATATGGTAGATATACAAGATCAAGGTGCTATAACGTATGGTGGTATAGTAGTAGCAGGGATTAAAATCTAAAATCACTTTGAAATTTCTCAAACTGAAGTCTAAAAGTCAAAATATAGCTTGTTAAAGCCAATTAAATCTATTAAAATTAAGTGCAAGTTGTAAAATATTAAGATGCCAAAAAATGTCTAAAATCTCAAGTGTGAAGAATTATAAATGAAACAAATATGCAAGCCATGCAGATAAAATGCTAAAACACAAAATTATAACTAGAAAAATTTGAATTTTCAATATACATATGTTCAATTAAGATTAACAGTTAAAAAATGAAACCTGTCGGGAAAAAAGGAGCGATAAAGCTATATATTTTTGTGTTTTGTGGGAATAATGTATTTCCTCTTTTCGAGTTTTTTAGAGAGTGGGGGAGGCGAGCCCTCCAAATCCTCGGACATATTATATTCAATTATATCCTCTTCAGACGCAGAGGTGGAGCTCATATCAGCATCGGCATCAGATTCTTGAAACTGTACATTCTTTATTTCATCCGAAGGGAAAACAGTTGTAAAATTAGAAGTACCAGGTAAAGGAGTTTTAACAGGACAAACATTAGTAGAAACCTTCATGGTTGAAGCTGCATTTTTAATTACCACAGAATTGGGTATTAAACGAGGGGAGGTGGTGTAAAATTTAGTAATTTTTTCTACATTAGAAGTAATGTTATTAGAAGTAATGTTTTCTTTAACTGGAAAATCTTTTTTAAGTTTTTTCCTATTTGTAACAGTTTGAAAACCTCTTAAATCAGGTAAAGTGGGAGCATCTTCGCAGATTACTGCAGGAGATTCAGTGGAAGAATTCTTAACATTAGTTGATGGAGATGGTTTCGAAGCAGAAGTGCATAGAAGTGTATTTGTGCTAGAAGTTATATCAGCTGGATCCCACTGAGTGGATATGGTTGCGGATAATTTTTGGACGACAGAAGCGTAACTATTTCCATCTTTAGGGAGTTTAGACTTAATAAGTTTACGGGCTTCCTGATAAGATATTTGATTTTTTATCTTTGTTGAAATTATTTCCTTTTCTTGTTTCCAAGAAAAGCAGTTTCGGGAAAAAGAAGCATGATCTTCCTTGCAGTTAACACATTTCTCTGCTTTAGTACAGTTAGTGCTGTCATGGCCGACTTCTGCGCAACGGGCGCATGTCAGTGTCCCACGGCAAGAAGATTTTGAATGTCCAAAACGTTGGCAATTGAAGCATCTCAAAGGGTTTGGTATATAAGTTCTTACAGAAAGACGCATATATCCAGCTTTAATATAATCTGGTAAATTAGAAGAATTGAACGTTAAAACAAGATGCTTTGTTTTTAAGAGTTTGCCATCCCTCCTTACAGTAATACGTCTTACATTGGTCACTCCCTGATCTTTTAGTTTTTCAATAATCTCTTCAATCGAAACATTACACAATTCACCACATGATATAACTCCTTTGCATGAGTTTAATGATGGGTGAGGATTAACTTCTACGGAAATAGTTGACAAAGACTTAATGTTTAAAATTTGTTTGGCATATCCAACTTCAACCAAAAGATCGCCAGATCTAAGTTTCTTAATAGATTTCACTTCACCTAGGTTTCCAGTAATACCCTTTTCAACAAGAAAAGGAGACACACTGTGGAATGTTTCTTTAGAGTCTGAAATTCGATGAACAATAAAGAATCGTGGAAAATTGTTTTGAAAAGTTGATGCATTGTTTGAACGTTTAGATTTACCCATATGAGATTGTTAAATTTTCAGGCCCGACGGCACCGCCCACCACGGAGCCCAACAAGGGAAGGCAGCCACCGGCTCTGGCCATTCCCAGCCTCGGCGCTTACCTTGGTGCTAGCCGGAACCTATACGCTCGGAGTTACCCCCGGGGACAGTGACCACCCTTAACGCCAAGCCCAAGGAGTAACCCCTTTGCTTGATCCCTAGCAGACTAGCCACTCAGGTGATTAGGTACCAGCCGATTGATGCACAGGGGACCACAGTACACCACCCGTCTTTCTAATGGGTCGCCACGCACGGCCAACACGTGGGACATTGGCTGTCCATGAGAAGCAAGAAGCAAACAGAGCGGCGACAGCTTCTCATGGAGAGCTCCCTCGCTTGCCGTCGAGGGAAGGAAAAAAAGCAGATAGCAGAAGGCGTAGGAGAGTGGAAACATAAAGGGAGTAAAGATCCCTGGGTACCTCGGGATTGGGACACCCGTACCCACCTATAGTAGGTGAGCCCCTGAGGGGTTGCTCGCTTCGGATCATTGTGCTTGGTTATTCGTCCAACAGGAGCAAACTACTGATCTTCCACTTTTTAGATGCATGGTCCAGCGCTCTAGAGCCAGGTCACACTAGCCCCTTAGGGGCTCACCTACTATAGGTGAGTACGGGTGTCCCAATCCCGAGGTTCCCAGGGATCTTTACTCCCTTCATGCTTACTCTCCTCTACGCCTTCTGCTATTTACTTGATCCTTCCATCCCTCGACGGCAAGCGAGGGAGCTCTCCATGAGAAGCTGTAGCCGCTCTGTTTGCTTCTTGCTTCTCATGGACAGCCAATGTCCCACGTGTTGGCCGTGCGTGGCGACCCATTTGAAAGACGGGTGGTGCACTGTGGTCCCCGGTGTATCAATCGGCTGGTACCTAGTCACCTGAGTGGCTAGTCTGCTAGGGATCAAGCGAAGGGGTTACTCCTTGGGCTTGGCGTTAAGGGTGGTCACTGTCCCCGGGGGTAACTCCGAGCGTATAGGTTCCGGCTAGCACCAAGGTAAGCGCCGAGGCTGGGAATGGCCAGAGCCGGTGGCTGCCTTCCCTTGTTGGGCTCCGTGGTGGGCGGTGCCGTCGGGCCCGAATCATTCACCATATCGCATGGCTCCTCCCAAAAAGGGTCCCTTCAGTGGGCGTCGTATTGTTCCAGTACAAAGTACAACTAACTATTTTGATAGGTTTTTCGTCGTGACACGTAAATCGGAATCGAATGAAACATTTCAGACAGTGTCACCATTTCTGGTCCAAAAAGCCGTAACAGCAACTGTCGGTGAAGTTACTTCAATCAAAAAGATGCGCTCTGGTGACTTGTTAGTAGAGGTGAATTCTCGAAAGCAAGCCCAGCAAATGCAAAAATTAAAAGCTTTGGCTTCAATATCTATATCTGTAAAACCTCATAATTCTTTAAATATGTCTAAAGGTGTTATTACCTGCGGTGAGCTGCTAAATATCCCTGTTGATGAAATTGTACATGAAATGAAATCGCAAGGAGTTGTAGACGTCCGCCGTATCACAATTTGGCGTGATGGACAACGTCTTGAAACGAAGCATCATATTTTAACGTTTAAGACTACAAACTTACCTGAATTTGCTTACGCAGGATACATAAAACTACCAGTGAGGCCTTACATTCCTAACCCACTCAGATGCTTTCAATGCCAGCGCTTTGGCCACTCAAAGGCAAATTGCCGCGGGTCACTCACCTGTGCCCGTTGTGCAGAAAAGGGTCACGACAGTCAGCAGTGTGACTCAAAAGAAAAATGCGTCAACTGCAATGGGGATCATCCATCCTATTCTCGCATTTGCCAACGCTGGAAATTAGAAAAAGAAGTTACAGCACTTAAAATAAAAGAAAATTTATCGTATCCGGAGGCCAGGCGTAGGATTAAAGCTCAGACTCCAACCCCTGGCATCAGTTATGCTTCAATAGTACAAAAAACATTTTGCAAAAATTGTTCCTGTCAAAAATGTGTAGCACTTACAATAAAAACAAAAACCGCGGAAAAAATAACAGATTCTGATGCAGAACAATCTATGAACAGTATTCATGAAACTCCTGCACCACCTAAACCAAAACGGAAATCAAAGTCAAAATCACAAACTTCACTGACGTTAAATCTTGCGAAACGCGGCCTTTCAGGAAAAGATATTCCTATGAAAATTAAGAAATCGACCTTGAAGAATTCCGTCGCATTGGGGTTAGCGACGCAGGGTGTTGCCCACAAGGACTTGACGTCCATATTTGGTGGCATATCCAATAACCCCGATATTAAATTGCACCCATCTGAGGATGAATCGGAACTTGACATGAGTTGCGAAGATCAAGCAACTCCAGCAAATGTTTCCACACACTCTCCTTCAAAAACAGACTCTTAATGGGTACCTTCCTTTCATGGAATTGTCGCGGCCTCCGGTCCAAACTTCCTGACTTAAAATCCATTTTAAACAAATATCATCCTGTTTGCATTGGTGTTAAAGAGACCTTTTTGACACCAAGCATTCCAATTAAATTGCGAGGTTATAATTTTATTCGGAAAGATACAGACACAGGATCTCATAGATCTGGAGGTGTCTGTATCTTCACTTCAAATCTCTATCCGAGCTCACAACTAAATTTGCATACCTCTCTGCAGGCTGTGGCTGTACAAGTTCACGTACGAACATTAGTCAGTCTGTTGCATTTACTTACCGCCTCATGATGTCATCCGTCAGCAAGAACTTGACAATTTAGTGGACCAGCTTCATCCGCCTTTTTTGATATTTGGTGATTTTAACGGACATAATACTTTGTGGGGTTCAAATAGTACAAACTCTCGTGGGAGACAGATTGAGCAGTTTATTGCCAATAACTGTCTCTGTTTACTTAACAACGAAGAGAAAACATACTTTCACGAGCCCACACGAAGCTTCCATACTCTTGATTTGGCCATCTGCTCACCCGAACTTCTGCCGTTGCTAAACTTTAATGTTAGCAACGAATTACATAATAGCGACCACTTTCCTATTATTGTCTCCCATGCTGATAGCGGCGGTGCGACTTATTGTCCTCCGCGTTTTCTATTCCAGCGGGCAGACTGGAAGTCTTTTTCGCGATTAGCAGATATCACCGAGACTATGACCAATATCACAGACATTTCTGAAGCTGTACAGAATGTCACTGACGTTATAATTGGTGCCGCAACTTCCACTATTCCGAAAAGTCCATCACGCTTAAAAATTTTTCGCAGACCGTGGTGGGATGAAGCTTGTCGCGACAGCCACAAACAACAGAAAAAGTTATGGAACTTATTTCGAAGGTATCCTACCACAGAGAACCTTATTGCTTTTAAAAAAGCCAAAGCACTAGCTCGCCGCATACGTCGTCGTAGTCAGAGGGAATCCTGGATAAAATTCATATCCTCTATCACATCTTCTATATCCAGCAAAGTTCTGTGGAGAAAAGTAAAGGCTGCTAATGGTATATATCATAACTCTTCCATTCCTGTTTTATACAGAGGGAATGTGAAGTATTCTGCCCCATTAGACGTAGCCAACATTCTCGGTCAATCATTTGCACAGGTTTCAGCAATTGATTCATATAACCCCGATTTTCTGAGAATTAAGAATCGCGCGGAACGGTTGCCTTTACGTTTTAATGACCGAAATACTTCTCCATATAATTGTGAGTTTCGGATATTTGAGCTAAAAAAAGCATTATCTCATGCCCATGATACCAGTCCTGGTCCTGATGGAATAACATACAATATGCTCCGCCATCTGAATGCAACTTCTCTTTCAAATCTGTTACAATTATTTAATAGAATATGGATAGAACAAAAATACCCTTCACAATGGCGGGACGCTATTGTGATCCCAATCTTAAAACCAGGCAAGGAATCTTCTAATCCTCTGAACTACCGACCAATTGCTCTAACGAGCTGTGTTTGCAAAACTTTTGAGCGCATGGTCAATGCTCGCCTTGTGTATGAACTGGTTGGTTGGTTGGTTGGTTGAGATTTAATGGCGCAAGAGCCATGTTTGGCTAAACTGCGCCAATCAAATGGTAAAAATGGAAAGTTTTTAGAAAATCATGAATAAAAGATCAATCATACAAGTGACAAAAAATCTAAAATATGGAGAACTATATGCATATTAAGATAACAAGATAAAAATTCAAGAAATTGTTAAAAATATTTAATAAAATCAATAAACAAATGATAATGTCAAAACTAGGGATAAAAAAATCATTACAGCCTTTTGACACGATATTTCTTTGAGTACTTGTCATGGACAGTGGTACTAACTGTCTTAGGATGAAATGTTTTAAAATTAACCCAATGAAATGGGCTGTTTTTTAATTTTTCTTTGACAGTAAGATTATCAGTTGATGTATTGGTTTTAAATATTACTGTTGGTTGTTCTTGCAGATCAATAACAGGGGAAGTTTCCTCAATAGTTTCATTTGGGTCAAAGTCAATAGCGTCCTCAGCCACAGACGACCCGATATCATTGTCACTTTTGTTATTACAATTAGCGTCTATCGAAATATGCTCAGAAATCGTAGAAGCTGGGGAATAATCAGTTTTATGTACAGCTTTGGAGTGTTTTGCCACATGTGTTGATGCAGATTTGTTTACTTCCATAGTAGCAGAAGTCGGAACCTGCATAGGCGAGGTTACCCAAAATTTGGATTTTTCTGACATTGAATCCTTTTGGTTTTCAACTGCGGTCTTCAGAGATTTTTTATATTTCTTTTTCTTTGTTACTAACTGAAAATCAGCCGAATCCTGTGAAGCTGACGCAACATCACAGGCCGGAACTGACACACTTTCATTCTGAGTAATACATAGTTTAGTTGAATTAGAATTAGATTGTATGTCGGGGATTGCAGCAGATTTTTCTAAAGCCAAAGAATCATTCAATATATTAAAAGATTTTGACTGCTTAGTTTTTGTCTGAGCTTTGGAAGCATAGCTAGTGCCTGTAGGGGTTTGGGATTTCACAAGTTTCCGAGCTTCGGTGAAAGATATCCGATTTTTTATTTTTGTACTTATTACTTCTTTTTCAAGCAACCACGTTGGGCAATTCCTAGAATACGAGGTGTGTGCACCTTTACAGTTTACACACTTTTCGACAGAGTTGCACT
This sequence comes from Argiope bruennichi, assembly GCF_947563725.1. Classification (NCBI taxonomy): domain Eukaryota; kingdom Metazoa; phylum Arthropoda; class Arachnida; order Araneae; family Araneidae; genus Argiope; species Argiope bruennichi. The sequence goes on from NC_079156.1 coordinate 117,984,194, forward strand.
GCGAACTGTCATGACCAACATCTGCACAACGGGCGCAGGTCAGTGTCCCGCGGCAAGAAGTTTTAGAATGCCCAAAACGTTGGCATTTGAAACAACGCAGTGGACTGGGGATATACGGTCTTACTGGAAGACGCATATAGCCTGCTTTAATGTATTCTGGCAGTTTTGGAAACCCAAATGTCAAAATCAAATGTTTTGTTTTATGGAGTTCGCCATTTCTCCGTACTGATATACGTCTCACATGACTCACCCCCTGGCTTTTCAATTCTTTGAGAATTTCTTCCTCTTCATCATTGAACATTTCTCCGCAGGAGATAACTCCCTTGGAAGAATTTAAAGAAACATGTGGAGAAACGGTGATTTGGATATCACCGAATGACTTCAATTTCATTATATGTTGCGATTGTTTCCGCGACAGAACTTCCACTAGCAAGTCTCCGGAACGAAGCTTCTTGGTGCATTTTACTTCTCCGATATTTCCAGTGATGCTTTTTTCGACTAAGAAAGGAGATACTGTATGAAACGTCTCATTCGTTTTGGAAACTCTTTTTATGATAAAAAATGTTGGAAAGATAGCTGTAATTGAGTTGTTTGAAACGATTTGTTGCCCACTGAAGGGAGCAGATTTGTGTTTGCCCATACGACATTGGTAGAAATTCAGGCCCGACGGCACCGCCCACCACGGAGCCCAACAAGGGAAGGCAGCCACCGGCTCTGGCTATTCCCAGCCTCGGCGCTTACCTTGGTGCTAGCCGGAACCTATACGCTCGGAGTTACCCCCGGGGACAGTGACCACCCTTAACGCCAAGCCCAAGGAGTAACCCCTTCGCTTGATCCCTAGCAGACTAGCCACTCATGCGGCTAGCGACAAGCCGATTGATGCATAGGGGACCACAGTGCACCACCCGTCTGTCAAATGGGTTGCCACGCACGGCCAACACGTGGGGTTTTGGCTGTCCATGAGAAGCAAGAAGCAAACAGAGCGGCGACAGCTTCTAATGGAGAGCTCCCTCGCCTGCCGTCGAGGGAAAGAAAAAATACAGCAAAAAGCAGAAGGCGTAGAGAAGAGTAAACATAAATGGAGTAAAGATCCCTGGGTACCTCGGGATTGGGACACCCGTACTCACCTAAAGAAGGTGAGCCCCTGAGGGGTGTGTATGAACTGGATAAACAAGGATGCATCTCCCCGTTGCAAAGTGGTTTCCGTCGGGGTAGATCTACTTTCGATAACCTTGTATTGCTGGAAACGCAGATACGCAACGCATTTGTCAGAAGAAACCATCTAGTATCCATTTTTTTCGATATCGAAAAAGCGTATGACCGTGCTTGGCGCTTTGGCATACTTTCTACTTTATTTAACTTTGGCTTTAGGGGAAATCTTCCCGTATTTTTACAGAACTTTTTATCACATCGGACCTTCCGAGTTCGTGTTGGGAACTTTTATTCAAACAATTTTATTCAATCTGAGGGGGTTCCACAAGGAAGTGTCCTCAGTGTCACCCTTTTTATTGTCCATCTTAGCCAGATTTTAACTCATTTGCCTTCATCCATACAAGCGAGTCTCTACGTTGATGATCTGCAGATCTCATGTCAAGGAAGCAATATGAATCTTATAGAGCGGCAATTACAAAATGCCGTTAACAAAATAGTATCTTGGTGTAATAACAACGGTCACAGTATCTCACCGGAGAAGAGCCGATGTGTGCACTTCTGCCGAAAGAGAAACATCCACTCAGATCCAATTATTAACATTGGAAATGTACCAATCCCTGTAGTGAATGAAATACGGTTTTTGGGAGTGATTTTCGATCGCAAGTTGACTTTCCTTACGCATATTTTACACCTGCGGAAGAAGTGCGAGAAAACATTAAATATATTGAGAGTGCTCTCCAAAACATCATGGGGTGCTGATCGAACCTCCCTGCTCCGTATCTACCAAGCACTCATCCTTTCCCGAATAGATTATGGTTGCATGGTGTATGGCTCCGCACGTCCTACGGTTTTACGGCGATTAGATACCATTCACCACACTGCTCTACGGATATGCTCCGGAGCATTTCGAACTTCTCCAGTAGAGAGCTTATATGTTATTTGCCACCAGTTGCCACTTCATTTGCGGCGTCAGAAATTGTCTACATTATTTTATTTCCGTGCAAAATCTATCCCAAATCATCCTATTTGTCGCACGGTACTTCCTGTTTCTCTTCGAAGGATTTATGAGTCGTGACCTTCTCATATTCTCCCTTTTTGGGAAAGAGTCAAAAGTTTCCTACATGGTTCGGACCTTTATAGTATTGCCATTAAGTCACTTGACTTTTATTCCTTTCCCCCTTGGGATATCCCGCAATTTTCTTTTCTGAACCCTTTTTTGGGATTCGATAAATCTTCAAATAATCCCGTTATTTTCCAAAAATTGTTTTATCATCATCGCTGTCAGTATTCTTCTTTTACACCAGTTTTTACGGATGGCTCGAAATCAGATGGACATGTTGGTTGTGCAATTATAACTCCATCTGATACACTGAGCTATCGTCTGCACAACAGTAGCTCTGTATTTACGGCTGAGTTAGTAGCAACTTTCTGTGCTCTACAAGAAATCTCCTCTTCTACTCAGCGTAATTTCATCATTTATACTGACAGTATGAGTGCTTTAGAAACACTTTCTAATTATCAGATTCAGATGCACCCAGTTGCAGTCCAAATTTTATTTACATTAACAATCCTACGAAATAAAGGATTTAAAGTCATTTTTTGCTGGGTTCCGGGGCATGTAGGTATTTACGGCAATGAAAGGGCAGATTTTGCTGCTAAAGCTGCATCAACTTTTCTAACACATTCACTTGTCTATTCTGATGCCAAAAGTTCCTTCACTAGTTCGCTCTTTACTAACTGGCAGCAATCATGGGATCTGCAGATCCACAACAAATTACATTCAATTAAACCGACAATTAGTTTGTGGCCTGTCCATCCTATACGAGAGGTTGATGTCAAATTGACTCGCCTCCGTATAGGACATACTCGTTTTACACACAAACATCTCCTTTTTGGCCAGGCAACACCAAAGTGCTCCACATGTCGTGTAGATTTTACCATTAAACATATTTCAATCGAGTGCGCATCTTTTAATTCCTTTCGTTTAAACTTTTTTAAATCATCGTCATTAACTTTACAAGACCTGGTGGGTGAGAAATTCCACCCAAACGTTTTTAAATTTTTAAAAACCATTGGTTTTTATAGTTGTATTTAGCATTTTTTAACTTCTGTTCACATTCGACAATTCATTGTAACGTTCGTTTTGCGAATCAGTATTTCATTTATAAATGCATTAACCTTATATATTTCTGCACTTTCATTTTTCCCATTTTTTGATACATTTGGCTTTTATATCTTAACATGTGTGTTTATATAAATTATTTTTGTTTTTTTACCATCTGCTTGGCGCAGCATAGCCAAACATGGCTCTTGCGCCAAAAAACCCGAACAACCAACCAACCAACCAGGTCACACTAGACCAAATAGTGACCGGAACTTTGTTTGCTACTACTCACAATCGGACCACTTCTTAAACATCTTCGAAAATGGTGAGTCATTTTATCAAAACTCTTACTAAGACTTTTTATCTAATTTTATACATCTCATTGATATTTTAATGATTATGTGTGTTTGTTTTTAATATCATTGCTGCCTTGTCGCTACTTTCGTGAAATTTTATCCATTTTATGTCATTGTCATCTTGTCTCTTTAATTTTATACCTAATTTTACTCATCTTATTGATGTTTTATTGATTTTACTTAAATTTTGACTTATAGAGACTTGGTTGGCCAAAATTTTAAAATATTTTTATATTCATCTTTAACATCCATTTTTAGTAAAATACTTTTAGTAAAATCATGTAATCTTCGGGTGATATCATACTTGATATCCCCGACCCCGGTCCGACTTCACCTAAAAATTCTAGTTTTGACATCCCCTTAGCCGACTTCTCTCTGGGATCATCGAGTTCTGGCCCTAACAGTCCAAACTCTTCTCAAAATAATAACAATGACCTGACCTCTCCTAAATCCCCCGAGTCCAATTTCACTAAAAAGCCCAGAACTAGGGCTAGGGCTCGGGGCAACCATGCCATAGGTTCCCAACATCAGGCGCCTAAAAATAAACAAGCTCCAATAGAACACAAAGAAATACCTGACCCTGATCACCTTACTACCCAGGCCGGCAAAATCGATAGGAGAATACCCAATGTCTTGGAGGCCCTTATTGACAAAATTCCGAATTTAGGGCTTCCCCCCGGCCTAGATGATATCTTAATAAACAAACTAAAGGAATACGAACTTTTCTCCACTGACCTTATTATTAAAAAAAGACGATTCGGGATCAGGGTCAGCAACCAAATAGTATCCGACTACCTTAAATTCTTCATAGACACATTAGAAGGCATGTCCTTGAGCTATAACGTCCTGCAGGGCCAGATCTTCGCCCTCAGAGATCTCAATATCAACTTAGATCCCAATAGCATGAAAGCCAAATTATATCTATTACAAGGAGAGAACTATCGGCTAATGGGTCAAATTAAAACCCTTAAGGAAACACAACCGCTGGAGGACATTAAAGAAACTAAACAACTTCTTAATGAAATGGGGACCCAATTAACAAAAAAACAGGAGGAATGGGACCTAGCTCTCCAGGAAATCAAAAGGCGTCTAGGCGAAGCTCAGTCATACGCAAAAGTCGCTGCAGGTCCTGTTCAACCTCCCCCGGTCCTCAACAAATATACTGAAAGTGTCCTCCTCATTAAACCGAAAATGGCGGACCGGAACAACATGGAAGATAAAGTGAGTGAGTGAGTGAGTGTTTGAGGTTTTATGGCGCAAAAACCAATTTTGGTTATGCTGCGCCAATCAAATGGTAAGAAGCATTGCGAAGATTTCAAAGAAAGTTATTCCGATTAAAAACTAGACAAGATTAAAAATTCTAATCGCAAGCCGTTGCATTAAAAAAGTTTTTAATAAACATTCAAGAAAAAAGTAGAATTTCATTAATTACCGACACTCGAAATAAAGATTACAAACTGTACAAAACTTAAATAAAATGCAACAAACCAATTGTCTGTAGAAATTTAAAAATATTAGAGTGAGGTTTCTCACCCAGTAGATCACGCATGTCTATAGAAATTGCATTAAAAAACCGTAACCGATGATGATTAAAAGCAGGACAATCGATTAAAATATGACGTACACTTAAGACTGTCTGGCATGTCGTACATGTTGGATGTGGTTCACCAAATAAAAGGTGTTTGTGACTGAAGCGGGTATGACCGATGCGGAGCCGAATTAATTTTACATCAAGCCCACGCACAGGGATGGTAGGCCATAAGCGAATCATTGGTTGGATAGAATATAGCTTATTGGAAATCTGCTGATCCCAAGATCGTTGCCACAACATGCTGACATGGCGTGCAAAAAATGTCTTTGCATCGCTATGTGGAAGTTCTCGGTGAAGAAGAGAGCTTGCCGCTTTTGCTGCAGCATCAGCCCTCTCATTTCCCGGTATTCCGACATGGCTCGGAACCCAGCAGAATAGAATTTTGAACCCTTTGTTTTCAAGGGATTGAAGAAAAACCAGGATTTCCAAAGCAACCGGATGCATTAAATAATTAAAATTGGAAAGAGATTCCAAAGCACTCTTGCTGTCAGTGTAGATGCAAAAGGTGCGTGTACAAGAAGTTGAAATCACTTCAAGGGCGTATATTATTGCAACCAATTCAGCAGTCAAAACAGAGAATGATGTGGGTAAATTATAGCTGTATGTCTGAGTAGGTAAAACAACACCACTACCAACATGACTATTAGATTTTGACCCATCAGTAAATACTTCTGTGTACGAATAATACTGGCTGCGATGATCTTTAAAAAGCTTCTGAAAGATAATAGGGGCTGTTGCGGATTTGTCAAATCCCGTAAATGGGTTCAAAAATGAGAAATTTGGAGTATCCCAAGGTGGGAAATAAAAGAAATTAATAGGTTGAATTGTAGTATCAGTAAGTCCCGAATCATTCAGTAGAAGTTTTACTCTCTCACTAAACGGAAGAATGTGAGAGGGCCGTGCATCATATAGTCTCCGAAGACCACTCGGGAGAGACAAGTGACTAACAGGATGTTTCGGAACCGATTGTATTCGGAAATAATATTGTGCTGTTAATTTCTGACGTCGCAGACCTAGAGGCATTTGATTGCAGATAGCATATAAGCTTTCTATGGGTGATGTGCGGAAAGCCCCAGAGCAAATTCTCAGTGCAGAATGATGCACCGTGTCAAGCCTGAGCAGAACAGAAGGGCGTGCAGAACCATACACCATGCACCCGTAATCAATGCGGGATAAAATGACGGCCTGGTAAATTCGGAGAAGTGATGGGCGATCAGCACCCCAAGAAGTATTAGACAAAACTTTTAGGATATTCAAGGATTTTTCACACTTCTTCCGAATATGGAGAACATGTGGAAGGAAAGTGAGCTTCCTATCAAAAATTATTCCCAAAAATCGCACATCATCAACAACGGGAATGGTGTTTCCTCGAATATTAATTACAGGGTCTGGATGCATGTTTCGCTTCCGGCAGAAATGTACACAACGACTCTTTTCTGGAGAAAGAGTGTGCCCGTTCTTTTCACACCAGGAAACTAATTTGTTCACGGCATTCTGCAACTGCCGTTCAATAAAACGCATATTACAGCCTTGAGCTGAAATCTGCAGATCGTCCACATAAAGCGTCCCTTGAACAGATGGAGGAAGCTGACAAATAATTTCACTGAAGTGAGTGATGAATAGTGTGACGCTGAGGACACTTCCTTGAGGTACTCCTTCCGCTTGTATAAAAGGTTCAGAATAAAAATTACCGACACGTACACGAAAAATTCGAGATGTTAAAAAGTTCCGAATAAAAATTGGAAGATTTCCTCTAAAATCCAAATTAAAAAGTTTATGAAGAATACCATAACGCCACGTTCGGTCATAGGCCTTTTCAATGTCGAAAAAGATAGACACAAGGTGGTTCCTGCGAACAAAGGCATTTCGAATTTCTGTTTCCAGAAGGACGATGTTATCAAAAGTTGAGCGTCCTCGTCGGAAGCCACTCTGTAACGGCGAAATATATCCATGTTTCTCCAATTCAAACATTAGTCGGGCATTGACCATACGCTCGAGAGTTTTGCACATACAACTAGTCAGAGCGATTGGCCTATAATTCAGAGGGTTGGCAGGATCTTTTCCGGGTTTAAGGATTGGAATCACTATAGCCTCATGCCATTTTGATGGAAACTTTTGTTCAATCCATATTCTGTTAAACAGTTTTAACAAATTGAACAGTGAGACTTCATCCAGATGGCGAAGCATATTATAAGTGATTCCATCAGGACCTGGGCTAGTATCATGGGTCTGAGACAAAGCTTTTTTTAACTCAAGCAGCCTAAAAGGACTATTATATGCAAGATATCTGCGGGTCGTGAAATTCAAACAATTTTCTTCCGCTCGATTCTTAGTCGCTAGAAATGTAGGACTATAAGAATCAAAAGCGGAGACTTTTTCAAATGCTCGCCCGAGCATATTAGCAACTTCCAGAGGTGAGGAAGATATTACATTTCCTGATTTCAACACAGGAAGTGAAAATTCAGGGTAAATTCCATTGGCTGCTTTGACTTTTCTCCATAATTTTTTACTAGACGTAGAATATGTGATAGATGAAACGTATTTCATCCATGATTCCCTCTGACTAATCCGTCGAATTCGGCGTGCATAAGCTTTAGCTCTCTTAAATGCGACAAGGTTTTCCGTAGTGGGATACCTGCGAAATTTATTCCAAAGATGCTTCTGTTTCTTGTAACTGTCATGGCAAGATTGATTCCACCATGCTCTGCGGAATTTCCGTATACGGGGTGAACACTTAGGGATACTTTTGTTTGCGGCTTTCATAATGCAGTCGACGACGCACTGTACTGCTGTCGAGATATCTGCATTGTTAATCATAGTTTCAGTAATTTTTGCTCGTTGAGTGAAACCAGTCCAATCCGCTCGCTGGAATAGAAATCGAGGTGGACTTTGAATAACACTACCACTATCAGCTTGGGAAACTACAATTGGAAAATGATCACTATCATGCAGATCATTTTTAACTGCAAAATTTAGAACCGGCAAAAGCACTGGCGAACATATGGCAAGATCTAAACTATGGAAAGTACGCGTGGGTTGGTGAAAGTACGTTTTTTCTTCATTATTGAGCAGGCATAGGCAATTATTTGTGATAAACCGTTCGATTTGTAGCCCACGGGAATTTGTACTAACAGAACCCCACAAGGTACTATGGCCATTAAAATCCCCGAGTAAAATAAATGGTGCAGGGAGTTGATCCACTAACTTATCAAGATCTTGCTGTCTGACTGAAGCATTGGGTGGCAAATAAATACAACAAACTGTAACAAGTGTTCGTAGATGCACTTGAACTGCCACAGCCTGTAAATCAGTATGAAGTGTGAGAGGTGTGCTAGGAACGGAATTGGAGGTTAAAATGCAGACGCCCCCAGAATTATGGGATTGGTTATCGGCGTCTTTCCGCACAGTATTGTAACCTCGTAATTTTAGGGGGATATTTGGCCTCAAGAAAGTTTCTTGAAGACAGAAACAAGCAGGATGAAATTCATTCAGAATGGTTCTGATTTCAAATAATTTCGACCGAATGCCACGACAGTTCCAAGACAGGATAAAACCCATTAAGAAAAGTTTGCCGCTTGAGAAGTTGTAGGAACGTTAGTTTGAGTTGATGATAAATCACAACTCATTTTCACATCTTCATCCTCTTCTTCTGATGGATGCAATGCAATGAGGTCGGGACTTTTGGGCCTGCCACCAAAAATGGATGACAAATCCTTATGGACAATGCCCTGACTCGCAAGTCCCAGAGCGACAGAGCTATTCAAAGATGATTTTTTTAAGACTGGTGGTATATCTTTTTCAGAAAGGCCACGTTTGGAAAGCCTCAGTTTCAGAGAATTGTTAGCTTTTGATTTAGGTCTGGATGTATCTTTTTTTCCAGATTCTTCGACATTTGTTATTGAATTCTCAGTATCAGAATCGGATGGGTTTTCGGGGAGTTTGGTTTGACCAGAATTCTTTGCACAATTGGTACAGGAACAATTTATGCAAAATTGTTTTTTTGCAGCTGAAGCATAGGTTAATCCAGGTGTGGGTGTCTGAGCAATGACTTTACGTCTAGCCTCAGGGTATGGTATATCCTCTTTAAATTTCACAGAGACGATTTGTTTCTCCAATATCCATCGTTCGCAAGATCGAGAAAAGGATGAATGATTGCCCTTGCAGTTCACGCATTTTTCTTCAGCGGAGCATTGCTGGCTATCGTGACCTTTCTCTGCACAGCGGGCGCAAGTGAGTGTCCCGCGGCAGTTAGATTTCGAGTGTCCAAATCGTTGACACTGGAAACAGCGGAGAGGATTTGGAATGTATGGTCTTACGGCCAATTTCATATAGCCGACTTTGACGCGTTCTGGCAATTTGGGTCTGTTAAAAGTGAGGATAAAATGTTTAGTCGGAAGAAGTTGCCCATCTCGCCGAATAGATATACGGCGCACATGTGTCACTCCTTCGGGCTTCAATTCATGAGTGATTTTTTCTAATGTATCGTTAAATAATTCGCCGCATGTTATAACACCCTTTGAGGTATTTAGTGTTGTGTGAGGACTAACACTGACAGCAATTGTTGAAAGAGATGTCAATTTGAGTATCTGCTGAGCCTGCTTGCGGGAATTGACCTCCACAAGCAAGTCTCCAGAACGAAGTTTACGTGTTGAAGTGACTGAACCAAGAGCTCCTGAAATGGCCTTTTCAACAAGGAATGGTGACACATTGTGAAATGTTTCATCATTTGTAGATTTACGTTTGATTATGAAAAATTTATCGAAATGTGCGATGAAAGAGTTTACTGACTTTTGTTGCCCACCGAAGGGAGCAGATTTAGGTTTGCCCATATGACATTGCTAAAGATTCGGGCCCGACGGCACCGCCCACCACGGAGCCCAACAAGGGAAGGCAGCCACCGGCTCTGGATATTTCCAACCTCGGTACTTACCCTAGTGCTAATCGGTACCTATACGCTGGGAGCTACCCCCGGGGACAGTGACCACCCTTAACGCCAAGCCCAAGGAGTAGCCCCTTCGCTTGATCCCTAGCTAACTAACCACTCAGGTGGCCAGCAACCAGCCGATTGATACACCGGGGACCACAGTGCATCACCCGTCTAATGGGTCGCCACGCACGGCAAACACGTGAGGGTATTTGCTGTCCATGAGAAGCAAGAAGCAAGAAGCAAACAGAGCGGCGACAGCTTCTCATGGAGAGCTCCCTCGCCTACCCTCGAGGGAAAGAAGAAAAAAGGAGACAGCAGAAGACGTAGTGCAGAATAAAACGTAAAGGGAGTAAAGATCCCTGGGCACCTCGGGATTGGGACACCCGTACTCACCTATAGTAGGTGAGCCCCTGAGGGGTCATGGAAGATAAAGAAAAAATTTTAGACTTTCTTAAAAGAGAGGACCCATCAATAAGGGTTAGAGGGGTTAACCCCATTTTTGGTGGGGGGGATTAAGATCACTTCGGCCAACCCAGAGGAGTCCCTACACATCAAAGAGAAACTTTCGGGGGACTCCAACTTAGCTGAAATCTGGAACTTTATCATTCCAACACGAAAACGTCCTCAGGTAATTCTATATAATTTACCACCTACTGTCACTGAAGAAGACCTGAGGACTGGATTAATAGAAAAAAACCTCTTTCTGGCCGATCCCTCCTCCCAACCCCTCTTCAAAGTTGATTTTTCTATCAACAATAAAAACAAAACATCTAAACACTGGGTCCTCTCTGTCCCCCCCCCAAATTTTTAGGGAAATCAAAGACAAGGGGGGGGGGGACTGTATTACGAATGGACTCGACTGCGTGTGTCCGAATTCTTCAGTGTTAGGCAATGTAAACATTGCCTGGGATTCGGGCACACCACAAAAAATTGTAACAGAAGAGAGGAGCCCCTAACCTGTGATCGGTGTGGGGAATACAATACTCAGGGGAGGGCTCATAAATGTAAAAAGACATGCTGCATCAATTGCGCACATTCGAACGAGCGATTTAACACCAATTATGGCAGCTTGGATCGACGCTGCAAATCCTACATACGACAAAAAGAGACTATAAAAAATAGAACTGATTATGGATATTAAAACTCTCCGTGGGATCCACATTAATCTTAATGATTGTGAGGCAGCACACTCTGCGGTATACCAGATCGCTAGGGATTTAAATCTAGACTTTATCGCGGTCCAGGACCCCCATTTGGTAAAGGGAGAACCACCCAGGGCGCTTTTCGGTTGTCGGACCTTCATCTCCAACGACAAAAAAGCTATTATATATATTTTTAATAAAAATTTAAATGTCTATTTTAAGTTCAACACAAAAGAAGAAGCCACGGCGTCGGGGGAACCGTATCATATCCCAGCGCCCTACTCCTTTTTAAAAAGAAAAATTAAAATATTTATCACGGAGGAGTGGAGTCGATACTGGACTAGTTATGACTCCCCCTCCGGAATTAGGGCCAGGGAATACCTGGATAAGGTGGACGGACGGTTCCTAATAAATAATAGAATCTTAATATATTTTCTTAGTGGGCACGGTCCATTCCCAGCGTATCTTCATCGCTTTAAGAAACTAGGCTCACCACTATGTACTTGCCAAGAATTGGGAGACGCGGACCACTATGTTTTTAATTGCGATTTAACAAGGGACTACCCCCTCATCCGACCTGCGTATCCTCACAAAAGAGCCTGGTTCAACAATCTACTAAGAAATAAGATCGCTGTCGCTAAAATAGCCGAGGCTTTCAGGGTTAGTGCCAGAATCTTTGAGGAGCTGGCCCAATATGGGACACCAGAACGGGACTGATTGCTCTTTTATGATGTCTTTTTAAATGTTTTTAAACTCATTTTTATTCCTCAACCTTTTGAAACCTTTTATCTCATATTAATTTGCAAGTGGTCCTGGATAATTAATTTTAACGCATAAGCGATTCAAAATTATCTCTTTTGAACCCTGTCCTGGGGACCTGGGGATCTTTTATTTTGGAACATCTAATTAGCATATAAGTGCACATCTGATTATTTTAATTATTTTAAATTCTTTCTTTTTAATCAACACATTTTATGTACCTTGACGACAGTCCCGCTCACTCTAAACACCACCACTTATGTTTTTAACTTTTTAACTTGTGAATTTAATGGAGTTTATGAAATTTTTAATACTTTTAAATGTACATAATTTTTTTTTATTTATTTTATTCATCGGAATTTTAATTATTGTTATTAACTCATCGTATTGTTACTTAACTTTATATATTTGGACGTTATCCTTTTACTATTTACACGCCGCTCTCCATTGCCATATAAATGAGGTTATCCATAATCAACAACACATTACCGTATTACTAAAATAGTTCTCGGTATCTGCCTGCTTCGCTCGTTCAACCCTCCCCCGCTCCTCTCAACATTCCCTCCCAAGCTACTTGGGTTCACATCTATTTTAAATAAACTATTTTAAATCAATCTTTTAATAAACATATTTTAAACCATTTGGAATTTTTATTAATTATTTTACCCAAGACACTTTCACAACTTTTATACTTTGACAGATTCTATTTTTACTGCTCTGATGCCAACCATGTCTCACTATTTTGAATAAAATTTTAATTATCATTCATTTTATCATGATGAACCTATGTCTATATTTTATGCATCTTTTACCCGATTGTGACTTTTTGTAAAATTTGTATTTTTACATTTTTTTTTTTGCATCCGCTATCCATTTTAGGTTTTTAACATCTATTTTTACCTAAATCTGACCATATTATCTGTCTTTCACTGATTGTGACTCTTACCCGACTTTGACGTTGTTTTTACTGATTCTGACTTTTACCTGATTACGACATTTTATTTACCCAATGTGTCTTTTACCCGACTTTGACGTTGTGTTCTTGTTGTGTGTTTGTCCTGTGTTATAATGGGTGTGTGTCGGTTTTGGCTTATTATGCTTTGCCTTAATTGGTTATTTAATTTTATATTAGCCTTATTTTAATTTACCAAGTGGCGGCCCTTGGTGGAGTGGATGTGTGGTCACTCATTTCTGACACACCTACGGACTTAGATTATTTTAAAGCGGAACACGGGACTGAAAAATTTCTTAAAAATTTTTCCCGGTCGACCCCAACTGGTCGACCGGGGGTTGGATTAATAACACAAGTAATTTAGTAGATTAAAAAGTCAAAAAACCCCCGCTTACCAAACTCAAGCCCACTCCGGGGCCCCCTGTGCTGCTCGCCTTGCCTACCCTGTAAAATAAGAAAATATTTAGTAAATTTGAAAATCAAACTCAAACTTATAAACTAGGGACTTTGATGATGGGTGAGGTGAGCAATGAGATGAAATTAGTGGGTCTTAACCATTAAATATTATACTTATATTTCTATGAACAACAATAAAAATACAATCTGTGTTCCGCTGTTCTGTATCGCTTGCTATCTTCTTCCAAGGAAATCTAGGGATTAAGCTACAATAATATATTTTATACAAATTAGAAACTATCAAATTATAAAACTACTTCTAGGTTTCGCAGTTAGTCGCGTTCTACGCGGCGAGCACTCCTCCTCCATCCTGGCCCGCACGGTATAAAGCGCCTGGCAGCATGTTTTGTATTGTCCATATTTTCTTTTAATTTTAAATTGTATTTTTAAGGATTTTATATATATATGATTATTATGCTGCTTTCCAACTCCCCTATTGAGGGTTGAGATTGTTAATACCAAGAATCATGCTGTTCTTAATCAGTTAATGTTTTTAATTACTGCCCCTGTTTTGGGCAATGTTTGTAACAACTTTCTTGAGATTTTAATAAATCTGTCCAGATGCTGGGCTGATCCGGCGGGTCTTCCGGCTGCTGGGGCTATTTCTCGCCTCGGAACGTCGTTTCTCGTCTTACACCCAACTCGGGTAGGCTGACGTCTCGTGGGATGGCACTTTCCAGTTCCCCCCCCCCCACTTCCAGCTCAGCCGCCGTCGAGTGAGATTGTCTCGGTCGAGAGCTCCGTGCATCCGGAAAATGTCTAAGTTCTTCTTCGTGCTTTTATAGAATTTTATAGTTTTAATTGTTTTTAGCTTTGATATTTTAAATTACTATAATAATTAATGGGTTTTAATGTGTAATTGATATTTTTATTTAGTACGGAATTGCATATGCTTTAGCGTGGCTCTTCGAGAAAAAGTGGCTGTTCACGCCCTATCAACAGTTCTCTGCTAACTATCTTATATATAGAGAATATAGGTAAATATCCAAGAGCTAATACTGAAATTGTCAACAAATTTTGAGAATGAAACCTCTACATTGCCTATGATTAACGCCTGCTGTAGGTAACGCCCCCCGCCAAAGGAGATTCAAGAAGTGGAAATCAAGTTGCTTCGGAGAAAATATACAAGCAAATACAACAGATAGTTTTGAATCTATTAAACTAGAAATTCAAAAGAATACCTTCCCAAAACCCTGTTTGTGCGATTGCAAACTTGTTTTCAAGTTCAACCTATGCTGGAGGCGTATATCCTACATTTGTTGTGATTCTGCCAGTGCTCAACTCCCTTCATCTCCTGGCCACACCTTGCCAGATTCCGGAGATTGACTTGTTATCTACCTAGAGCCACTTCACCAACAACTCTTCGTCGGGGACGGTTTCGGCCAATTTGAATCCTGCATCATCTTTTGAACTTTGACAACTACCTGGACTACACAATCAGTTCTAGCTCTTGAACCCGAAAATGATGAGGAAAGTTAACCAATGACTCTAATCCTGTAAGCAGAGGGTGAGTGAAAAATAAATTTGAACCTTTCGTATTGATAAAACCTATTGTCGTTTTTAGCGATCATTGTATATATTTTAATATCTTTTAAAACTTTATGATCTTTAAGGATTTTATATATTGTGTACTGTCTTTTAGATAATAATGGTTATGTTATTTCTGATTTTGTGGCACAAGAGCCATATCTGGCTATGCTGCGCCAAACATATGGTTGAAGATAAAAAATATTCAGTGAAGTTCTAAAAAGTTAAAGTAAAATTTGCAAAAACCCAAGAAATGTGGAGATAAAATTGAACAAGTTAAATAAAATGGAAAACACCAATTTCTTTCAAGAAAGTAAAAATATTTGGGTGGGGATGTTCTCCCACCAAGTCACGAATGTTTGATGATGATTTACCGAATAAACGTAATCGATGAGAATTAAAAATTGGACATTCTGATAAAATATGAATGACAGTTAAATTAACATGACACTCATTACAGACTGGGCATCGCTCACCAAATAGAAGATGTTTATGTGTGAGGTGAGTATGGCCAATGCGAAGCCGAGTCAATTTGACGTCCAACTCGCGTATTGGCACAACTGGCCACAGAGTAATGTCAGGTTGAAGAGAATGCAGTTTATTAGAAATCTGCAAATCCCATGATTCTTTCCATAGACAGAAAATACGTCGAGAAATATATTTTTTGAAATCAGTGTATGGAATAGCTCGTTGTAGAGAAGTGGATGCTGTCTTTGCTGCAGCATCGGCAGATTCATTGCCAACAATGCCAACATGGCCAGGTAACCAACAAAATAGAATTTGGTAGTTCCGAGCTTGCAAGTTTCTCCAAAGATGAAGGATATCTACAGCTACTGGATGTGTTTTGGTGTGAGGATGGCTGAGGGCCTCCAGAGCACTCATACTATCAGAATAAATGCAGAATTTGTCGTAAGTAAGGTTTGAAATTTTTTCAAGAGCAATCATAATTGCCATTAGTTCAGCAGTTAAAACTGAACACAGAGTACTCAACTGAAAGCTGCTTGTGTCCTCAGCAATGACGATAGCACAACCTACTTGATAAGCTGTCTTTGAGCCATCCGTAAAAACAGGAATGTGTGTAGAATATTCATTGCGGTGATATAGAAAAAGTTGTTGAAAGACGACAGATGAAGTGGTAGACTTGTCATAAGCGAGAAAAGGGTTAAGATATGATATTTCTGGGATATCCCAGGGGGGCAAAGCATAAGCGGTAGTATTATGAACCTGCAGATTTAAAATTCCTGGATCAGCGAAAGTCCTTGTTATCCTTTCACGAAAAGGTAGGATATTAGAAGGACGTGCATTATATAATCGTCCCAAACCAATAGGTAAATTCACTCGACGAATAGGGTGATTGATAAAAGACTCAATACGGAAAAAATATAGTTCAGAAAATTTTTTTCGTCTCAGATGAAGTGGAAGTTGATGACAAACCACATATAAACTATGAACTGGTGATGTACGAAAGGCTCCAGAACAGATACGCAAAGCACTGTTGTGTACTGTGTCTAAATTTCGGAGAACACTAGAACGAGCTGTACCATATATTTCGCATCCATAATCAATTCTTGATAGAATAACAGACTGATAGATACGAAGTAGAGATGTTCGATCTGCCCCCCATCTGGTAGTCGAGAGGACTTTTAGGATGTTGAGGGATTTTTCACACTTCTTTCGCAAGTGAAGGACATGCGGAAGGAAAGTGAGTTTCCGGTCAAATATGACACCCAAGTTGGTTGGTTCGTTAGGGTTTTTTGGCGCAAGAACCATACTTGATCATGCTGCGCCAAGCAAATGGTAAAATCATATACCAAACTATAAAACCAGACATGATAAAGTATAAAAGAAAAAGTTATCTACATTCAGATTCAAAAATAAATGTTCAAGTACGTACAAGGTTAAAATCTAAATGAAACAGTAGTGCAAAGAACGCATTATAATGAAGCGTTGAGGAAGTCAAGCGTGAACAAAAGTTAAAAGTATTAAATACAGGTGTAAAAGCCAATGGATTTTAAAAATTTAAAAATGTTTGGGTGGAATTTCTCACCCACCAGGTCCTGCAAAGCCAATGACGATGACTTAAAAAAGTTTAAACGAGAGGAATTAAAAGATGGGCATTCGATTAAAATATGATTAATGGTGAAATCTACACGACATGTGGGACATTTAGGTGCCGCCTCGCCAAAAATGAGATGTTTATGCGTATAGCGTGTATGTCCTATACGGAGGCGTGTCAATTTGACATCAACCTCTCGTATAGGGTGAACAGGCCACAAATCAGTCCTTGGGTTTATTGAATGCAATTTGTTGTGGATCTGCAGATCCCAAGATTCTTGCCAAGTAGCAAAAAGTCGGCATACAAATGACCTTTTAGCATCACAATATGGGAGGGCCTGAGACAGAAATGTTGATGCAGATTTGGCTGCAAAATCTGCCCTTTCATTGCCCGAAATACCTGCATGACCCGGAACCCAGCAGAAGAGAATATTAAAGCCCCTGTTTTGTAATAGCTGCCAGATAGATAAAATTTGGATAGCCACTGGATGCATCTGGTTATGAAAATGAGCAAGTGCCTCCAAAGCACTCATACTATCGGTGTATATGATAAAATTACGCTGAGCTGAAGGCGGAATTTCCTGTAGAGCGCAAAAAATTGCCACCAACTCAGCAGTAAAAACAGAACAACAATTGTTTAGACGATAGCTGAGTATATCAGATGGAGTCACAATGGCGCAACCAACATGTTCATTTGATTTTGAGCCATCTGTATATACTGGGATAAAAGAAGAATACTGACAGCGGTGCTCATGAAAAATCTGTTGGAAAATAATAGGACTAGTCGAAATTTTATCAAATCCCAAGAATGGGTTCAGAAAAGAAAAAGGGGGAATATCCCAAGGGGGAAAGGAATACAAATCAAGAGATTTAATGGTAACATTATAAAGATTCGAGTCATTCAGGGAAGTTTTAACTCTCTCTAAAAATGGAAGAATATTTGAGGGTCGGGAATTATAAATTCTTCTTAGACTAACAGGTATTACCGTGCTGCATATGGGATGATTTGAGACGGACTTTGCACGAAAATAATATAACGTAGACAATTTTTTACATCGCAAATAAAGGGGCAATTGGTGGCAAATAACATATAAGCTCTCAACTGGAGAAGTGCGAAAAGCTCCCGAGCAGATCCTGAGAGCAGAATGGTGTACGGTATCAAGTCGCCGCAAAACAGAAGGGCGTGCAGAACCATATACCATACACCCATAGTCTATGCGCGAAAGAATGATGGCTTGGTAGACACGGAGAAGGGAGGTTCGATCGGCACCCCAAGATGTTTTAGAAAGTACTTTCAAGATATTCAAGTTTTTCTCACACCTCTTCCTCAGTTGTAAGATATGAGGAAGGAAAGTGAGTTTACGATCGAAAACTACACCCAAAAAGCGTATTTCAGCCGCAACTGGAATTGCCATGTTTCGTATTAAGATAACAGGATCTGAATGGATATTTCTCTTCCTACAAAAATGAATACATCGACTCTTCTCGGGAGAGATAGTGTGGCCATTGTTATTACACCAATTTACCACTCTATCAACTGCATTTTGCAATTGTCTCTCAATTAAATTCATGTTGCTACCTTGGCATGAGATCTGCAAATCATCAACATAAAGTGTTCCATGAACAGATGAAGGTAAAACAGATAAAACTTTACTGAGATGAACTATAAAAAGTGTTACACTAAGGACACTACCCTGAGGATGGTTGGTTGGTTTGTGAGGTTTACTGGCGCAAAAGCCACATTTGGCCATACTGCGCCAATCAAATGGTAAAATTATAAAAGATATACTGAACCAACAAATGAGTGTTTTAAAAAAGTGTGCAAAGATAAAATTGCATAATTTAAAAGGTTATCTTGGTATCTGAACATTTAAAAACATGAAAATGTGAAACAAAGAAGAACGAACAAGAACACAAAAATGTTCAACACAAATAGAATAATAGAAAAATTATATACAAGTAAAAATGCCAATAGCTCGTAAGAATTTAAAAATATTTGGGTGGTATTTTTCACCCACCAAGTCTTGTAATGTTGAAGACGAGTTAAAAAAACGAGCACGATACGAATTAAAAGCAGGACATTCAATTAAGATATGGTGAACAGTAAAATTAACATGGCATCTGTTGCACATAGGCGCATTTTCCCCGAAAATGAGATGTTTGTGGGTGAAGCGCGTATGCCCTATAACGGAGACAAGTCAATTTAACATCCATCTCGCGTATAGGATGAACAGGCCAAGAAACAACGTCCGTTTTTATAAAATGTAGTTTATTTTGGATCTGCAGATCCCATGACATTTGCCAGTTTGAACAGATGTGGTGATAGATGGACCTTTTAATGTCGCAGAAGGGAATTCCCATGCTTAAAAAATTCGTTGCAGATTTTGCGGCCAAGTCCGCCTTCTCATTCCCCAAGATGCCGACATGACTCGGTACCCAACAGAAAATAATATTTAACCCATCATTTTTTAAAAGTCGCAAGGTGAATAAAATTTTAATGGCAATCGGATGCATCCGAATGTGGTAATGCGATAGTGTATCCAGAGCACTCATGCTATCGGTGTAAATGATAAATTTACGCTGAGTAGAGGATGAAATTTTCTGAATAGCGCAGAAAATTGCTACCAACTCGGCAGTAAAAACTGAGCAGCAATTATGCAGACGGTGGCTAAGTGTATCAGATGGAAGTATGATGCCGCAACCAGCATAACCATCCGATTTTGAGCCATCCGTGAAAATTGGCACAAAGGAGGAATACCGATAGCGATGATATAAAAATAGCTGTTGGAAAACAAAAGGAGAAGTTAATGATTTGTCGAATCCTGTGAAAGGATTCAAGTATGAAAATTGTGGGATATCCCAAGGAGGGAAACTAAGAAAGTCAACAGCTTTAACGCGAACAGTATTAAGCTCCCAGTCATGCAGGAGCAATCTGGCTCTCTCACAAAATGGAAAAATGTGAGAGGGGCGGGCATTATATAGTCGACGGAGACCGACTGGCAAGGAATTATCGCTTAGGGGATGTTTGAGAACAGATTTAGTACGGAAATAAAATAAGGCAGACACTTTCTTTCGTCTTAAACAAAGTGGTAGTTGGTGACACATAACATATAAGCTTTCAACTGGAGACGTACGAAACGCACCAGAGCAAATGCGCAATGCAGAATGATGGACAGTATCCAGTCGCCGCAAAACAGATGAGCGGGCGGAACCATACAACATACATCCATAATCTATCCGGGAGAGAATTATTGCCTGATAAATACGGAGAAGGGAGGTTCGATCGGCCCCCCAAGATGTTTTTGAGAGAACTTTCAAAATATTCAATGATTTCTCACACTTCTTCCGCAAATATAATATATGGGGAAGGAAGGTGAGTTTCCGATCGAGAATCACTCCCAAGAACCGTACTTCGTTCACCACAGGAATCGGAATATTTTTAATTCGAATACAAGGATCCTGGTGAATGTTTCTTTTCCGACAGAAGTGAATGCAATTACTCTTCTCTGGGGAAATAGTGTGACCATTATTATCACACCAAGCTACCAATTTATTTACTGCGTTTTGCAGCTGTCGCTCTATTAGCGTCATGTTACTGCCTTGGCATGAGATCTGCAGATCATCAACATAAAGTGTTCCCTGAACAAATGAAGGCAACTGATTTAAAATTTGGCTTAGATGCACAATAAAAAGAGTAACACTGAGGACACTTCCTTGCGGAACTCCCTCAGCTTGAATAAAATTGTTAGAATAAAAGTTACCAACTCGAACACGAAAAGTACGTTGTGTTAAAAAGTTTTCTAAAAATATGGGCAAGTTACCCCTAAAACCTAAATTAAATAGTGTGGAAAGTATACCATAGCGCCAAGCCCGATCATACGCTTTCTCTATGTCGAAAAATATAGAAACAAGGTGGTTCCTCCTAACAAATGCGTTGCGAATTTGAGTTTCAAGTAATATGAGGTTGTCAAAAGTAGAACGACCTCTACGGAAACCACTTTGCAACGGGGAGATGCAGCCTTGTTTTTCCAATTCGAATATTAGACGAGCATTGACCATGCGCTCGAAGGTCTTACAAAGACAGTTTGTAAGAGCAATCGGTCTGTAGTTTAGAGGGACAGATGGTTCTTTGCCAGGTTTTAAGACAGGAATCACAATAGCTTCTCGCCATTGTGAAGGGTATTTCTGCTCAGTCCATATTCTGTTAAAAAGGAGTAACAGATTGGAAAGGGAAATGGTATTCAAATGGCGAAGCATGTTATACGTGATTCCATCTGGTCCAGGGCTGGTATCATGGACTTCAGACAGAGCCATCTCCAATTCATGCATCCGGAATTCACAGTTATATGGAATGGTTCTTCTAACTTTGAAGCGCAGAGGCAACTGTTCTGCTCGATTCTTAATTGCCAGAAACTGAGGGCTGTAAGAATCAATCGCGGAAACTTGTGCAAACGCTTGGCCGAGAAGGTTAGCAACATCTAATGGGTTCGAATACATCATATTACCGGTTTTTAAAACCGGGATAGAAGTTTCGTGATAGATCCCATTGGCGGCTTTTACTTTTCTCCATAAAAGTTTACAGGAAGTGGATGATGTGATGGATGAAACAAAGTTTATCCAAGATTCCCTCTGGCTACGACGCCGAATGCGACAGGCAAGTGCTTTGGCTCTTTTAAAAGCGATAAAATTCTCAGTCGTAGGGTACCTTCTAAAAAGATTCCATAATTTTTTTTGTTTCTTATGACTGTCGCGACAGGCTTCATTCCACCACGGTCTACGAAATTTTCTTAGCCGTGGGGTGGTTTTAGGAATGGTAGCGTTAGCGGCATTCATTATCGAATCAATGACATTTTGTACTGCTTTCGAAATGTCTACATTACTGACCATAGCCTCATTGATAACTGCTGTTTGGGAAAATGTATTCCAGTCTGCCCGCTGGAATAGAAATCGCGGAGGACAAAGAGTCGCACCGCCGCTATCAGCATGGGAGATAATTAAGGGAAAGTGATCGCTATTGTGCAGATCATCCCCAACAGCCAAATTCAACAACGGTAGCAATTCAGGAGAGCATATGGCCAGGTCAAGACAATGGAAGCTACGTGTGGGCGCATGGAAGTATGTTTTCTCGTCATTATTGAGCAGACAGAGACAGTTGTTAGCAATAAACTGTTCGATCTGCTGCCCACGAGAATTGGTACTTTCCGAGCCCCACAGAGTACTGTGTCCGTTGAAATCGCCAAATAAAATGAAAGGCAAAGGAAGTTGGTCCACTAAATTGTCAAGATCTCGTTGACAAATGACAATACTGGGCGGAAGATAAATACTGCAGACTGTGACCAGTGTTCGTGTTTGAACTTGTACAGCCACAGCCTGAAGAGGAGTATGCAAACTGAGAGGCGTGCTCGGATACAAATTAGATGTGAAGATACAGACACCACCAGAACCATGCGATCCAGTGTCTGCATCTTTCCGAACACAGCTATATCCGCGTAATTTGATTGGAATGTTGGGTGTCAAGAAGGTTTCTTGAACACCGAAACAAACAGGATGAAAAATATTGAAAATTGACTTAATGTCATGAAGTTTGGACCGAAGGCCGCGACAATTCCAAGAAATGAAGGTACCCATTAAGAGAGCGGTTTTGAAGAAGCTTTAGAAGCATTTGTTTGAGTTGCTTCATACTCGCAACTCATCTGCAAGTCATCCTCATCATCAGAAGGGTGTAACTTAATATCAGGGCTATTTGGCATGCCGAATATGGACGTTAAGTCCTTATGGACATTACCTTGCGTCGCAAGCCCGAGAGCGACGGAATTTTTTAATGTTGACTTTTTTAATTTTTGAGGAACGTCTTGTAATGAAAGGCCGCGTTTTGCAAGTTTCAATGTCAGCGAGTTTTTAGCTTTTTTCTTTGATTTCTTTTTTAAAACTGGAGGAGTTTCAGGGGTACTACTAATGGAGTTTTCAGTATCTGAAGTGGAAACTTTTTTGAGTTGCTTGGGTGTCGTGTTGTTTTTAGCACAGTTTGTGCAAGAACAGTTTGCACAAAATGACCTTTGTGCAACGGAAGCATATGTTATGCCAGGAGTAGGAGTTTGAGCTACAATCCTACGCCTAGCTTCAGGATAGGATAAATTTTCTTTGATTTTGAGAGTTATTATTTGTTTTTCAAGCTGCCATCGCGAGCAGGATCGAGAGTAGGACGTGTGATCGCCACCGCAGTTCACGCATTTTTCAGCTGCGGCACACTGCTGGCTATCGTGGCCTTTTTCTGCGCATCGGGCACAAGTGAGTGCACCACGGCAGTTTGTCTTTGAATGGCCAAAGCGCTGGCACTTGAAGCATCTGAGTGGGTTCGGGATATATGGTCTTACGGGTAGTTTGATGTAACCTGCATAGATATATTCTGGTAATTTTGGAGATTTAAATGTTAGGATGTGGTGTTTGGTTTCAATGATTTCTCCATCACGCCTGATGGTAATTCGGCGGACATGTACAACTCCTTGTGATTTTAACTCATTTGTTATATAATCAACAGAGAGATTCAAGATTTCCCCACAAGTGATTACTCCTTTAGAGGTATTTAAGGATGCATGGGGACTGACGCTGATTGGAATAGTTGCAAGGGCTTTCAATTTTTGTATGTTCTGGGCTTGCTTTCGAGAGTTGACCTCTACTATCAAGTCACCAGAACGCATCTTTTTAATTGATGTTACTTCGCCAACTGTTGCGGTGATGGCTTTCTGGACAAGAAATGGTGATACTGTTTCAAAGGTTTCATTATTATCAGAAACTCGTTTGATTATAAAAAAACTGTCGAAATGGTTCTCAAAATTTGAATTGATTGGTACGATGCGACGCCCACTGAAGGGACCACGTTTGGAGGAGCCCATACGATATGATAAGTGATTCGGGTCCGACGGCACCGCCCACCACGGAGCCCAACATGGGAAGGCAATTACCGGCTCTGGTCATTCCCAGCCTCGGCATCCACCCTAGTGCTAATCGGTACCTATACGCTGGGAGTTACCCCCGGGGACAGTGACCACCCTTAACGCCAAGCCCAAGGAGTAACCCCTTCGCTTGATCCCTAGCAAACTAACCACTTAGGTGGCTAGCGACCAGCCGATTGATGTACAGGGGACCACAGTACACCACCCGTCTGTCAAATGGGTTGCCACGCACGGCCAACACGTGGGGTTTTGGCTGTCCATGAGAAGCAAGAAGCAAACAGAGCGGCGACAGCTTCTCATGGAGAGCTCCCTCGCTTGCCGTCGAGGGAAGGAAAAACACAGCAGATAGCAGAAGGCGTAGGGGAGTGGAAACGTAAAGGGAGTATAGATCCCTGGGTACCTCGGGATTGGGACACCCGTACTCACCTATAGTAGGTGAGCCCCTGAGGGGCACTACCCTGAGGAACACCCTCAGTTTGTATAAAATGATTTGAATAAAAATTACCGAATCGAACACGAAATGTACGAAGTGATAAAAAGTTTTGTATAAATACGGGCATGTTTCCTCTAAAACCAAATTCAAAAAGTGTGGATAATATACCATAGCGCCATGCACGGTCGTAGGCTTTCTCAATGTCAAAGAATATGGAGACCAGGTGATTCCTCCTAACAAAGGCATTGCGTATTTCTGTTTCAAGTAAAATGAGGTTATCAAAGGTCGATCTGCCTCTGCGGAAACCGCTTTGCATAGGGGAGATGGAACCCTGTTTCTCCAGTTCATAAATTAAACGAGCATTCACCATACGTTCTAATGTTTTGCACAGGCAGCTCGTAAAAGCGATTGGTCGATAGCTCAGAGGGTTCGATGGATCTTTATCGGGTTTTAAGATTGGAATCACAATTGCTTCCTGCCATTGTGAAGGATATTTTTGCTCATTCCAAATTCTGTTGAATAAAAGTAACAGATTGGAAAGAGAAGTGGTGTTCAAATGGCGAAGCATATTATAGGTGATTCCATCTGGCCCTGGGCTGGTATCATGGGCTTGACATAAAGCCATTTCCAGTTCCGACATCTTGAATTCACAATTGTATGTAAAGTTTCTTCTAGTATTGAAATGCAAATGCAAATGCAACCGCTCCGCGCGATTCCTAATTGCCAGGAAATCAGGATTATAGGAATCAATTGCGGAGACTTGTGCAAATGCTTGGCCGAGAATGTTGACAATCTCTAATGGGTCGGAATGCATCACAGTTCCCGTTTTTAAAACAGGAATTGAGTTTGTTTGAGGTTTTATGGCGCAAGAGCCATGATTTTGACCATACTGCGCCAAACAATAGGTAAAATTATATCATTTAAAACAGTAATCGAATGGAATATGAGAGGCTAAAGAGTATACAAGATTTAAATCAACGGATAAAACTTCATGGACTTTAAAAAAGCAAAAATTTGTACATGAGGTGTCTTATCAAGCAGGGAAGATAATGAAGGGCAGGACTTTTGAAAAAACTGTAAACGCTGAGCATTGAAATTTGGGCATTCTGACAAAATATGTTGAGCAGACATTTGACAATGGCATCGCGAACACAGTGGTGGTTGTTCACCTAACAACAAATGAATATGAGTGAATCGAGTGTGTCCAATTCGTAGTCGCGTTAAGACAGTATCCGCTTTTCTGTTCGCTAATGAGGGCCAGGGTTGCACATGGGGTTTGATAACATGAAGTTTGTTGTTTGTTTCCAGATCCCACTGTCTTTGCCAATTAGAATATAGAAGCTTTTTAATATGTTTCTTTATGTCGTTCACAGGAATATTAGTAGCCATTGAAGTATTCGCCAATTTGGCAGCCTTATCTGCCTCTTCATTGCCCAAAATTCCAACATGGGATGGTACCCAACAGAATAAAATAGTGTAATTACGAGAACTTAGTTTATCAAAAGTATCTAAGATTTTTAATACCAAAGGATGAGGATTACATGATTTTAGAGAATTTAAAACACTGAGAGAATCTGTATAGATGATAAAGTTTTTGTCCCGGCTATTAGAAATTTCTTCTAAAGCATATAAAAGAGCACTTATTTCTGCAGTAAAAACTGAACAGGAGGGGTGAAGTTTAAACGAAGAAACTGTGTGAGGGAACACAACCGCAAAAGAGACATGAGCAGCCGATTTTGACCCGTCTGTAAAAACTGGAATAAAATTTTGATATTGTTGTCTGTGTTCTAAGAAAATTTTTTGAAAGATGATATTTGCTGTATCAGACTTGATAAAAGTTTCAAAAGGATTTAAATATTGTACTTCAGGGATTTTCCAAGGTGGAAAAGTATTTTCTGGTTGAGGAGCTGGATGTAGATACAGTACATTAAGGTCTAAAAGAATATTATGAACTCTCGTAAAAAAGACAGGGATGAATGATTTTCGGGCATCTTGCAAGCGAACTAAAAAGGGGCGAAGTTTAAAATCATAAAATGGATGATTAATGTTCGACTGAATTTTAAAATAATAATTAAGAGATGAAAATTGTCTTCTTAATTCAAGGGCTGGTTCACAGGTTTCAACATACAAGCTTTTAACAGGGGATGTCCTGAAAGCACCTGAACAAAGACGGAGAGCTATGTGATGAATAGGATCCAGTTTTTGCAAAATGCTTTTCCTAGCAGAACCGTATATTGAGGATCCATAATCCAGCTTGGAAAGTACAACGGCCTTGTATATTTTCATCATAGAATTTCTGTCGGCTCCCCATGCTGTAGTTGATAAGACTTTTAAAACGTTTAAAGAGTTTTCACACTTTTTACGTAAAAGTTTTATATGCGACTGAAAGGTGAGTTTTTTATCAAAGATAATGCCCAGAAAGCGAATTTCATTTAAAAATGGTACTGGCTGATCATACAGTTTCAGATCAGGATCAAAATGAAGGTTACGTTTCCGACAGAAGTGCACACCAGCCGTTTTCAATGTTGAGATGGTAAAACCATTAGTGTTCGTCCATTGGGTAATATTATTGATTGCGATCTGCAATTGTCTTTGTATAAAATTCATATGCATCCCTGTACAAGAGATATACAGGTCGTCAACATATAAAAAGCCCTTCACAGAAATTGGAAGTAGTTTTAAAATGTTATTTATTTTCAAAATAAAAAGAGTGACGCTTAAAACGCTGCCTTGGGGAACACCTTCCTCTTGTATAAAAGAATCTGAAAGTTCAGATTCAACCTTAACACGGAATTCTCTAAGATTTAAAAAATTTCGAATAAAAATAGGAAGATTTCCTCTTAGTCCCAGATCATATAAATCTTTTAAAATTCCATATCTCCAAGTCCGGTCGTATGCCTTTTCGATGTCGAAAAATATGGCAACTAAGTGCTTTCTTTGTAAAAATGCGAGGCGAATATCGGATTGGATTGGATTGTGTAGTTTAGTGGCGCAAAAGCCAAACTTGGCCATACTGCGCCAGACATACGGTTAATATATAAAGACCGGGTTTTTATGTAAAATTATATAAAAGTAGAAACTGATGGATAAAATTACATGGCAAGGTCTTAACATAGTGAACAGGATATAAAAAGTGGTAACATAATAAAATGTTAAATATGATAAAAACCAATTTCTTTTAAAAATTTAAAAAGATTTTTGTGGGGATATTCGCCCACAAGCGTTTCCAAGTTCACTGTTGAAGTATTAAAAAATCTTAAACGATGATGATTAAAATGAGGACACTCAACTAAAAGGTGAAGAACCGTTAAAAGCGTTTTGCATCTCGTGCAGAATGGGGCTCGATCGCCGAATAAAAGATGTTTATGAGTAAGACGTGTGTGGCCAATGCGGAGTCTAGATAATTTAACATCTAGCTCTCGCACTGGTAAACAAGGCCAGGATGAAATTATAGGTTTTATATTGCGAAGTTTGTTATTTATTTGAACATTCCATGACTCCTGCCAGAGTGAGTAAAAATGACGTTGAATTGCCTTTTTCGCATCACTGAATGGAATATCTCTGTGAAGAGGTAAAGACGCAGTCTTTGCAGCATTATCCGCGAGTTCATTGCCAATGATTCCGACATGACTCGGGATCCAACAAAAAAGTATCTCAAAACCCCTGATTTGGAGAATCCTTAGAAGACTCAGGATTTCCAAGGCAACCGGATGAATCTGATTTTGAGTATTAGAAAGTACTTTCAATGAGCTCATACTGTCAGTATAGATACAAAATTTTCGCTCAGAAGAGAGTGAAATCCTCTGAAGAGCATAAAAAATCGCTAATAATTCAGCAGATAGAACAGAAAGCAATGTATCTAGACGATAATTGAATGTATCGGTATCAAAAACAATACCGCAACCAACATGATCGTCTGACTTTGAACCATCAGTAAAAACCTTTAGGTAATCTAAATACTGACAGCGATGAGAATAAAACAGATTCTGGTAGACAATAGGGGCAGTATTCTGTTTCCCAAAATTAGAGAAGGGATTTAAAAAGGAAAACTGAGAAATATTCCAAGGGGGGGAGGAAAAGAGATCAGAGGTCTGTATCACCTTATCATGGAGTTTGGAATCGTGAAGGAGAGATTTAGCTCTCTCGCAAAATGGGAGAATATGGGAAGGTCGAGCATTATGAAGTCTCCGAAGACTCACCGGAAATGTCATAGAGGACAAGGGGTGCTTCGGAATAGACAAAGCTCGAAGGTAGTACTGGGCAGACAGTTTTTTACGTCGTAAGCCGAGTGGTAACTGATGACAGAGAACGTAAAGACTATGCATTGGTGAGGTTCGAAATGCACCAGAACAAATTCTCAGAGCAGAATGGTGTACAGTATCAAGTCTACGCAAGACCGTGGAACGCGCAGAGCCATACACCATACATCCGTAATCCATACGAGATAAAGTCATTGCTTCGTATATTCGGAGCAAGGAAGTGCGATCTGCTCCCCAAGTGGTTCTAGAAAGTACCTTAAGAATGTTTAATGATCTGTCACACTTCTTCCGTAGATGTAAGACATGCGGAAGGAAAGTGAGCTTACGGTCAAATATTATTCCCAGAAATTTTATTTCATTGACCACAGGTATTCCATTATTCCCAATATGGATTGAAGGATCCAAATGAATCCCTCGTTTTCTGCAAAAGTGAATGCATTGACTTTTCTCAGGAGAAATGGTATGCCCGTTTTCATCGCACCATCCTACCAGTTTGTTAACGGCAACCTGCAATTGGCGCTCTATTAAGCGCATATTGCTCCCTTGGCAGGAGATCTGAAGATCATCAACATATAACGTAGCTTGAATAGATGAGGGTAAAACATTAAGAATTTGACTAAAATAACTGATAAAAAGTGTAACACTGAGGATACTTCCCTGTGGAACACCCTCAGCTTGAATAAAAGGATCGGAATATAAATTACCGACCCGAACACGAAATGTACGCAATGATAAAAAGTTTTTTAAAAACATGGGCAAATTTCCCTTGAATCCAAATTTTGCAAGCGTAGAGAGAATACCGAACCGCCAGGTCCGGTCATAGGCCTTTTCTATGTCGAAGAAGATAGAGACTAGATGATTCCGACGGACAAATGCATTGCGGATTTGAGTTTCGAGTAAAACAATATTGTCAAAAGTCGAGCGTCCTCGGCGAAAACCACTCTGCAGCAGCGGGATGCATTCTTTCCTCTCCAGTTCAAATATAAGACGTGTGTTGACCATGCGCTCAAGTGTCTTGCATAGACAACTTGTGAGTGCAATAGGCCTGTAGTGCAGAGGGTTAGAGGGATCTTTGCCGGGTTTCAGGATTGGAATCACAATAGCTTCATGCCATTGTGATGGAAACTTCTGTTCAATCCAAATCCGATTAAATAAAATTAAGAGATTGGAAAGAGAAGTAGCAGACAAATGGCGAAGCATGTTATATGTGATTCCATCTGGACCAGGGCTGGTATCATGAGTCTTCGACAAAGCCGTTAGTAGTTCGTGCATTTTAAATTCCGAATTATATGGAAAGCATTTTCGAGTAGAAAAACCCAATGGTTTCTGTTGTGCACGATTTTTAATTTCTACAAAAGAAGGCTTATATGATTCGACAGCAGAAACCTTTGCAAATGCATATCCGAGAGCATTGGCGACATCTAATGGGGAAGATACACTTCCATTTTCCGTCTCAAGAACAGGAATAGAAAATTCTTTATGAATTCCATTTGCCGCCTTAACCTTCTTCCAGAGTAGTTTCGAAGAAGTAAAGGCTGTGATGGAAGAGATGAAATTAATCCAAGATTCTCTCTGGGTTTTTCTACGGATACGACGAGCATTAGCTCTAGCACGTTTAAAAGCAATTAAATTATCTGTTGTGGGATACCTTCTGAAGATATTCCACCGCTTTTTTTGCTCGCGGTGACTGTCGCGGCAAGCTTCATTCCACCACGGTCTCGGGAATTTCCTCGGACGTGGGGAGCTTTTGGGAATGGTATTGTTCGCAGCATCAATTAAGCAGTCAACTACATTTTGTACTGCCTCTGTGATATCAGTCTTTTTGACCATATTCTCCAAAATTATTGCCTGTTGCGAGAAAGCAGTCCAGTCTGCCCGCTGGAATAGGAAACGCGGGGGACAAGAAGTCACGCCGCCTCTATCAACATAGGAGACCATTAAGGGGAAGTGATCACTACCAAAGAGATCATTCCCAACTGTAAAACTGAGCAACGGAAAGAGATCAGGAGAGCAAATAGCCAGATCCAGACTGTGAAATGTACGTGTGGGTTCATGGAAATAGGTTTTCTCGTCATGATTGAGCAGACAGAGAGAGTTATCAGAGATAAATTGTTCAATCTGCCGCCCACGAGAATTTGTACTTTCTGAACCCCACAAAATACTATGAGCATTAAAATCGCCAAGAAGCAAGAACGGCTTGGGTAGTTGGTCCACTAAACTATTAAGTTCGTGTTGGTTAATGACAGCATGTGGTGGCAAATATATACTACAAACTGTGACAAGGGTCCGTATATGTACTTGAATAGCCACAGCTTGTAAGGAAGTTTGTAAATTTAAATGAGAGCTCGGGTAGAGGTTAGAAGTTAAGATGCAAACACCACCAGAAGGATTATTTCCAGTGTTAGCATCTTTCCGAGCACAGTTATAACCACGGATTTTCACAGCAATGTCATGTTTCAGGAATGTTTCCTGAAAAGCAAAACAAGCAGGATGGAGCTGATTAAGAATATGCTTTATGTCAACAACTTTGGGCCGAAGACCACGACAGTTCCAAGAAATGAAAGTTCCCATCAAGTAACTGAAGAATTTAATTTAATATGGCAAGTGTTATGAAGAGTTGGCGAAACATCGCAACTCATTTGCAATTCATCCTCCTCGTCAGACGGATGGAGGGAAATGGAATCGGGACTTTTAGGTGAGCCAAAGATGGACGTTAAGTCCTTATGGACATTACCTTTCGTCGCAAGTCCCAAAGCGACAGAACTTTGTGTTGCAGATTTTTTTAACTTCGTTCTTAGTTCTTTTGGTGAGAGTCCCCGTTTTGACAGCTTTAGCTTTAGTGCTCTTTGAGAATTGGAGTTTGATTTCGATTTCGATCGGACTGGTTTTCTAGTTTCTGGTGCACTGGATGGTGAATTTTCAATCTCAGAATCGGAAGAGTTTTTGACAGTTGTAGTTTGGGAGTTATATTTCACACAGTTTGTGCATTTACAGTTTGCACAAAAGGGTGTTTTTACAACGGAAGCATAACTCACACCAGGTT
Source organism: Argiope bruennichi (assembly GCF_947563725.1). Taxonomy (NCBI): domain Eukaryota; kingdom Metazoa; phylum Arthropoda; class Arachnida; order Araneae; family Araneidae; genus Argiope; species Argiope bruennichi. The sequence goes on from NC_079156.1 coordinate 118,015,903, forward strand.
TGGGTGTTTGAGCCACTACTTTTTGTCTTGCTTCAGAATAAGAAATGGATTCTTTAAATTTTATTGCAGTTATTTGCTTTTCAAGTTTCCAGCGTTCGCAGACTCGAGAAAACGATGCATGACAACCTCCACAGTTCACGCACTTTTCGGTGGCGTTACAATGTTCGCTATCATGGTCTTTTCCCGCACAGCGGGCGCATGTTAGCGTCCCGCGGCAATTTACCTTCGAGTGGCCGAAACGCTGGCATTTAAAGCATCTCAAAGGATTTGGGATGTACTGCCGAACAGGTAGTTTAATATATCCAGCATATATGAATTCTGGAATTGTTGGTCTATGGAATGTAAGGATGTAATGTTTTGTGGGAAGGAGTTGTTCATCCCGCCTAATAGTAATTTGGCGTACATGGGTTACTCCTTGGGGTTTCAGTTCCGCAGTGATCTCCTCAAGGGGAACATTGAACAGTTCGCCACATGTGATTACACCTTTGGAGAAATTTAAAGATGTATGAGAGATAGCGGTTACAGGGATTGTAGCTAAAGCTTTAATTTTCAGTATTTGCTGTGCTTGTTTTTTACTGGAGACTTCTATCATCAAGTCACCGGAACGCATTTTACGTATGGCAGAGACATCACCAATTGTTGCAGTGATTGCCTTCTGCACTAGAAAAGGCGATACAGAATTAAAAGTTTCGTTTTTTTCAGTGATTCGTTTTACTATAAAATAGTGGTCAAATTGTGGAAGGTTAGTAACGATATTAGGTAGTTTGCGATGCCCACTGAAGGGAGATTTCTTAGGAGGAGCCATACGATATTACGGAAGATTCGGGCCCGACGGCACCGCCCACCACGGAGCCCAACAAGGGAAGGCAGCCACCGGCTCTGGCCATTCCCAGCCTCGGCACTTACCTTAGTGCTAATCGGTTACCTATACGCTCGGAGTTACCCCCGGGGACAGTGACCACCCTTAACGCCAAGCCCAAGGAGTAACCCCTTCGCTTGATCCCTAGCAGACTAGCCCCTCGGGTGACCATCTACCAGCCGATTGATGCACAGGGGACCACAATGCACCACCCGTCTTTCAAATGGGTCGCCACGCACGGCCAACACGTGGGACATTGGCTGTCCATGAGAAGCAAGAAGCAAACAGAGTGGCGACAGCTTCTCATGGAGAGCTCCCTCGCTTGCCGTCGAGGGATAGAAGAAAAAAGGAGACAGCAGAAGGCGCAGTGGAGAGTAAACATAAAGGGAGTAAAGATCCCTGGGTACCTCGGGATTGGGACACCCGTACTCACCTATAGTAGGTGAGCCCCTGAGGGGGAGGCGAATATCGGATTCGAGAGCAAGAAGATTATCAAGAGTGCTTCGCCCTCTTCGAAATCCACTCTGCGACAGGTGAAGTAAGTTATTTGTCTCCAGATAAAAAATTAGCCTTCGATTTATCATTTTTTCTAGCAATTTACAAAGACAACAGGTCAAAGCTATGGGTCGATAATTTGATGGATTTGTTGGATCTTTGCCTGGTTTTAGTAAAGGAATTATTATAGCTTGTTGCCAGAAAGTAGGAAAATATTGTTCTTGCCAGATACGGTTATATAGATATAATAAGCTTTTTTTCGACTCTGTTGTTAAGTTTTTTATCATAGCGTAACTAATGTTGTCAGGACCGGGAGAAGAATCATGCACAATGGCAAGACACGATTGGAGTTCTAAAAACGTAAAATCGCTGTTGTAGGGCCGGTTAGTCTGAGAATTAAAATTTAGTTTTTGCTTTTCTGCTTCCTCTTTGTATTTCAAAAACGCAGGAGGATAATTTTTACTGCTGGACGTATGAGCTAATGTTGAAGCTATGGAATTTGCAATATCTTTTGTGGATGATATGGTGTTTCCTTTATCAATTAAGATTGAAACATTCTTAGAATGAGAAGCACCTGAAGCTTTTTTAACTTTATTCCACAAATGATGGCTAGATATTGTTGAAGTGATACCAGAAACAAATTTTTGCCAAGAAATTCTTCTACTACGTCGTTGGATTTTTCTGGATTCTGCTCTAGATTTTTTAAATTTGATAAAATTTTCATTAGAGGGATAACGGCGAAAAATATTCCACGCCTTTTTTTGTTTTTTATATGCTTGTTGGCAATTAGCATCCCACCATGGCTTGTTTTGCTTCCTACGAAGTCCAGATTTCTTTGGAATAGTGTTATCTGCTGCCTCAATTATAATACTGACAATATATTTCAGAGCTTCGTCAATAGTGGAAGATTTAACTATTTCTGAATTGATATTAGCCAGAGAGGTGAATTTTTGCCAGTTCGCTGCATTTAAAACATATTTGGATGGTCGGAAAGAACTAGCTGCATTGTACCTACTGTCGGTCAAAATTAAAGGAAAATGGTCGCTATTATAAAGATCGTTGTCCACAGTTAAACTGAAAAAAGGCAATAAAGACGGAGAGCAAATAGCGAGATCAACAGAATGAAAAGTTCGTGTTGGTAAATGAAAATGCGTTTTTTCGTCAGAATTTAAAATGCATAAATTATGATCTGCAAGAAATTGTTCAATTTGCTTACCACGTGAATTTGATTCAGAGCTTCCCCAAAAAGGACTATGACCATTAAGATCTCCCAAAATAATGAATGGAGAAGGCAATTGGCAAACCAAGTTATTTAGGTCCGTTTGACTGATTTGTTGTTTAGGTGGCAAATAGAGGCTACAGACGGTTATTAAATTTTTCATCTGAATTCGTACAGCTACAGCTTGCAAATTAGTGTTCAGATTTACTTGCATTGATGGAATATCCGTAGCGACAAGAATTGCTACGCCCCCAGAAAATCGGTTTTGAATATTGTGCTTGCTGAAATTTTTGTAATGCCGTATATTCTGCTTGTCGGTTTTAAGGTAGGTTTCCTGGAGTGCAATGCAGGCAGGATGGTATTTGTTTATAATGTCTCTCAATTCTGAAGATTTATTCATATATCCTCGGCAGTTCCAAGAGACGAATGTAGACATAAAGATTAAAAAAAGAGCAAGGGAAAAAGGAGATTGCCTTTAGTAAATAGAAAAGATGAAGGTGAGAGAACATCAACCTTTAGGCTTTTTAAAAAATTTTGATTTAAAATAGTCCGATGAAATATTAGTGGGATCAGAATCCACTCTGTCCTCATCCATATCACTTATGCTGTCATCAGATGGATGAATTTTAAAATGTTCTTCTTTTTCTTCAGTTTTATTTGTTTCTTTTGTTCTGGGTGTCTTTTTGTCTTTGAGCATTTTTTCCTTCATTAAAACTTTTTTTCGTTTTGGCTTTTTAAGAGAAGAGGAAGAAGTTTCTTCCCAAGATTTTTTTATTTCCAGAAGTGCAAGGTAGTCAGTTTTTTTTATAGTTATGGTGTCAGGATCTGCTGGTGCGGATCTGCAGGTGCGGATTGCAGGGGAATTTGTTTCTATATTTTTTAATGGTTCGTTTTGTGAATTGCGTGGTTCTGAAGTTGAAACGGCTGAATTTAACGCTGATGAATATGAGAAATTTGGTTTTGGTGTTCTTTCGCTTACTATTTTGCGTGCTTCTGAAAAGGAAATACCTTTTATTATTTTTATGGTTTGAATTTCTTTTTCTTGTTTGTAGCGTGGGCAAGAACGGAAGTAAGATGGGTGATCGCCTTGACAGTTATAACATTTTGGTGTGGTGGATGTACAGTTTTTACTATTGTGGTCCGGGAGGGAGCATCGAGCGCAAATTTCTTTATCTCCCCTGCAAGCTGTAATAGAATGACCAAATTTTTGGCATTTAAAGCAGCGGAGTGGTTCTGGAATGTATGGTTTAACTGGGCAATTGATATAAGCTATTTTTACTGATTTAGGTAGAACTGGAGTATTGAATGTTAGAATTAAATGTTTAGTAGGCAGATTTTGATTTTTTTTTTTTAATTGTAATCCTGCGAACTGCTATTACTTTTTGATCTTTTAGATTTTCCAACAGGTCCTCTTCAAGATCTCTCTGAAATTCTTTTTCTGATACGACACCTCTGGAGTAGTTAAGAAAACGGTGGGCAGAAACAGTGACATCGATGTCCCCTATCTTTTTTAATTTTGTAATATTTTGTGACTGTTGGTTATTTTTTACTTCAATAAGCAGGCTTCCGTTATTTAACTTTTTGATATTTTGGACTTCGCCGACAACGCCAAGTACAGATTTATGAATCAAAATCGGTGACACAAATTTTAAAGAAGATTTTTCCGAATTAATAACAAAAAATTTTAAAAATGCATTACTGTGTTGAAAAACATTAGTACCCATACGATATAGATAAGATTTCGGGCCCGACGGCATCGCCCACCACGGAGCCCAACAAGGGATGGCAGTTACCGGCTCTGGAAAATCCCAACCTCGGCACTTGCCATAATGCTAGTCGGAACCTATACGCTCGGAGTCACCCCCGGGGACAGTGACCACCCTTAACGCCAAGCCCAAGGAGTGACCCCTTCGCTTGATCCCCTTGAGCAGCCCAGTCATATGTCTAGGATACCGGCCGATTGATACACCGGGGACCGAAATGTACCACCCGTCTAATGGGTCGCCACGCACGGCCAACACGTGGGGTTTTGGCTGTCCATGAGAAGCAAGAAGCAAACAGAGCGGCGACTGCTTCTCAAGGAGAGCTCCCTCGCCTGCCGTCGAGGGAAAGAAAAAATACAGCAAAAAGCAGAAGGCGTAGAGCAGTGCGAACAGAAAGGGAGTAAAGATCCCTGGGCACCTCGGGGTTGGGACACCCGTACTCACCTATAGTAGGTGAGCCCCTGAGAGTTTAAAACAGGAAAGGATGACTCATTGTAGATCCCATTAGCAGCCTTTACCTTTCTCCATAGGGTTCGACTGGAAATATGTGATGTTATAGATGACACAAATGATATCCAGGAATTCCTCTGACTTTGACGCCGAGTGCGACGAGCAAGTGCTTTGGCTCTTTTGAAAGCAATAAGATTTTCTGTTGTTGGATACCTTCTAAATTTATTCCACAGTTTTTTCTGTTGCTTATAACTGTCCCGACAGGCTCCGTTCCACCACGGTCTTCGAAATTTTCGTAGACGTGGGGATGATTTTGGAATAGTGTTGTTAGCGGCGTTCATTATGGTATCAACGACATTTTGTACCGCATCCGTGATGTTTGATGTATTGACCATATCCCGAGTGATTTCTGCCAAATGTGAAAAACCTTTCCAGTCTGCCCGCTGGAATAGGAAACGCGGAGGACAGTTAGTCGCACCGCCGCTATCAGCATGGGAGACAATAACAGGAAAGTGATCGCTGTTATACAAATTTTTGCTAACTGCAAATGTCAGTAATGGCAAGAGTTCAGGTGAGCATATGGCCAGATCAAGAGTATGGAAATTACGTGTGGGTTCGTGGAAGTAGGTTTTCTCATCGTTGTTCAGTAAACAGAGACAGTTATTGGCAATAAACTGCTCGATCTGTCTCCCACGAGAGTTTGTATTATCCGAACCCCACAAAGTACTATGTCCATTGAAGTCGCCAAGTATGATAAATGGTTTAGGAAGCTGGTACACTAAGTTGTCAAGATCTTGTTGACGTATGATATCATGAGGTGGCAAATAAATACTGCAGACTGTGACCAATTTTCTAGTGTGAACTTGCAAAGCCACAGCCTGTAGTGAAGTGTGTAAAGTTAGTGGTGTGCTTGGATATAAATTCGAAGTAAAGATGCAGACTCCTCCAGAACTGTGATGTCCAGTGTCTGCATCTTTTCTAACACAGTTAAAGCCACGCAATTTTATGTGAATGCTGGGTGTCAAGAAAGCTTCTTGAACACCGAAACAGACTGGATGAAATTTGCTAATAATCGACTTGATATCACACAGTTTGGATCTTATGCCGCGACAGTTCCATGAAAGGAAGGTACCCATTAAGAAAGAGGTTTTGAAGATGAAGTTTTAGAATTATTTGATTGAGTTGCCTCATATTCGCAATTCATTTGCAAGTCATCCTCATCGTCAGAAGGGTGTAGTTTAATATCAGGGCTATTTGGCATGCCGAATACGGACGTTAAGTCCTTATGGACATTACCTTGCGTCGCAAGCCCAAAAGCGACGGAATTTTTCAATGTCGATTTTTTCAGTTTTTGAGGAACATCTTGTAATGAGAGGCCACGTTTTGCAAGCTTCAATGTCAGCGATTTTTGAGTTTTTTTCTTTGATTTCTTTTTGAAAACTGTAGGAGTTTCAGGGGTAATACTGATGGAGTTTTCTGTATCTGAAGAAGAAACTTTTCTTAGTTGTTTGGATGTGGTAACGTTTTTAGTACAGTTTGTGCAAGAGCAGTTTGCACAAAATGACCTTTTTATAACAGAAGCATATGTTATGCCAGGAGTAGGAGTTTGAGCTACAATCCTACGCCTAGCTTCAGGATAAGATAGATTTTCTTTGATTTTCAGAGTTATAATCTGTTTTTCAAGCTGCCATCGCGAGCAGGATCGAGAGTAGGACGTGTGATCGCCACCGCAGTTCACGCACTTTTCTGTTGCGGCACACTGCTGGCTGTCATGACCTTTTTCTGCGCATCGGGCACAAGTGAGTGTCCCGCGGCAGTTTGCCTTTGAATGACCAAAGCGCTGGCAGTTAAAGCATCTAAGAGGGTTCGGGATGTATGGTCTTACTGGTAATTTGATGTAGCCTGCATAGATATGTTCTGGTAGTTTTGGAGATTTAAATGTTAGGATGTGGTGTTTAGTTTCTATGATTTCTCCGTCACGCCTGATGGTAATTCGGTGGACATGAACAACTCCTTGTGATTTTAGCTCATCTGTTATGTAGTCAACAGAGAGATTTAGAATTTCTCCACAAGTGATAACACCTTTAGAGGTATTTAATGAAGCATGAGGGCTGACACTGATTGGGATAGTTGCAAGAGCTTTCAATTTTTGTATGATCTGGGCTTGCTTTCGAGAATTGACCTCTACTAACAAGTCACCAGATCGCATCTTTTTAATTGATGTTACTTCACCGACAGTTGCAGTGATGGCCTTCTGCACCAAGAATGGCGATACTGTTTCAAAAGTTTCGTTTTTATCAGACAAACGTTTGACTATGAAAAAACTATCAAAATGGTACTCAAAATTAGAAGTATTTGGAACAATGCGACGCCCACTAAAGGGACCCTTTTTGGGAGGAGCCATGCGATATTGAGAGAAATTCAGGCCCGACGGCACCGCCCACCACGGAGCCCAACAAGGGAAGGCAGCCACCGGCTCTGGCCATTTCCAGCCTCGGCACTTACCTTGGTGCTAGCCGGAACCTATACGCTGGGAGTTACCCCCGGGGACAGTGACCACCCTTAACGCCAAGCCCAAGGAGTAACCCCTTCGCTTGATCCCTAGCAGACTAGCCACTCAGGTGACTAGCTACCAGCCGATTGATGCACAGGGGACCACAGTACACCACCCGTCTGTCAAATGGGTTGCCACGCACGGCCAACACGTGGGACTTTGGCTGTCCATGAGAAGCAAGAAGCAAACAGAGCGGCGACAGCTTTTCATGGAGAGCCCCCTCGCTTGCCGTCGAGGGAAGGAAAAACACAGCAGAAAGCAGAAGACGTAGGGGAGTAGAAACATAAAGGGAGTATAGATCCCTGGGTACCTCGGGATTGGGACACCCGTACCCACCTATAGTAGGTGAGCCCCTGAGGGGAATATGACACCCAAGAAACGTACCTCTTCAACGACTGGAATATCAACACCTCGAATTTGTATCACAGGATCAGGGTGGAGACTCCGTTTCCGACAAAAGTGTACGCAACGGCTCTTCTCAGGGGATAGAGTATGCCCATTCTCGTCACACCATGAAATAAGTTTGTTAACAGCTCTCTGGAGTTGACGCTCTATTAAATTCATGTTAGACCCCTGACAGGAGATTTGTAAATCATCCACATATAATGTTCCACAAACCGATGATGGCAAAACATGAAGGATTTTGCTTATATGAAGAATAAAAAGGGTGACACTCAAAACACTTCCTTGAGGAACACCCTCATTTTGAATAAAATGATGAGAAAATGTATTACCAATACGGACTCGAAATGTCCGAAATTTTAAAAAATTTTGAATAAAAACTGGCAAGTTACCCTTAAAACCAAAATCACCTAAGGCACGGAGAATACCATACCGCCACGTACGATCGTACGCTTTTTCTATATCAAAGAATATAGAAACTAGATGGTTTCTCCGGACAAACGCATTCCGAATCTGAGATTCAAGCATAATTAAGTTGTCACTGGTAGAACGTCCTCGACGGAAACCACTTTGGAAAGGTGAAATATACCCATTTTTCTCCAGTTCATAGAGTAAACGAGCATTTATCATGCGTTCGAGCGTTTTACAAAGACAACTAGTTAAAGCAATTGGCCTATAGTTTGAGGGATTGGTAGGAACCTTCCCAGGTTTAAGGATAGGTATCACAATGGCTTCATACCATTGTTCAGGAAAAATTTGCTCACTCCAGATTCTGTTGAACAAGTTCAGGAGATGCAAAAGTGAGGTTTCGTCTAAATGGCGAAGCATACTGTAGGTAATCCCGTCGACACCTGGGCTAGTGTCTCGAGAATGAGAAAGAGCTTTCCTTAATTCTAACATCTTAAATTTACAGTTATAAGAAAATACCCTGCGGGTTCGATACTTCAATGGCACTTGCTCGGCTTGTCTCTTAACCGCACGAAAAACAGGATTATTAGAAACAGAGCTTGAAACGTCAGCGAAGGTTTCGCCGATAACGTTTGCAATGTCAAGTGGCGAGGAATATGAAGCCGTTTCTGTATTTAAGATGGGGAAAGCGAATTCTTTATACATTCCGTTTGCCGCTTTAACTTTCTTCCATAATTGAGCACTAGATGTACTGGAAGTGATTGTTGATATAAATCTGTGCCAAGATTCTTTTTGACTGCGACGCCGAATTCTACGAGCATTTGCTCTCGCTTTTTTAAATGCTATGAGATTTTCCATGGTAGGATACCTTCGGAAAATACCCCAACGTTTCTTTTGTTCTTTATAAGCATTGCGACATGCATCATTCCACCATGGTTTGCGAAATTTGCGTGAAAGAGGGGTACGCTTTGGAATTGAAGCGTCAGCAGCCTTAATAATACAGTTAGTGACATTTTGAACAGCCTCTCTAATATCGGCAGATGAAATCATTGCCTCTGTGATCAATGCACGCTTAGTAAATGCATCCCAATCTGCTTTTTGGAAAATATATGTTGGTGGGCTTTGCACCAAATTGCTATTATCATCATGAGAGATGATAAGAGGAAAATGGTCGCTATTATGTAAATCACTCTCAACTGCCAAATTCAACAATGGGAGAATTGCCGGAGAGCAAATAGCGAGATCAAGAGAATGGAAAGTACCAGTAGGTTCATGAAAGTACGTCCTTTCGTTATTATTGAGCAGACAGAGACAGTTATCAGAAATGAATTGTTCTATCTGTCGCCCACGGGAATTGGTAGTGTTCGAGCCCCACAAAGTACTATGGCCATTCAAGTCACCTAATAATATGAAAGGTGCTGGAAGCTGATTAACCAAAATATTAAGGTCATTTTGAGAGACAATTTCGTTTGGTGGTAAATATATGCAGCAAACAGTTACCAAGGTTTTCACGTGCACTTGTACAGGTTTGGTTTGGTTTGTGTTGGTTTCTGGCGCAAGAGCCATGCTTGGCTATGCTGCGCCAATCAAATGGTTTATAAAACATTCATTTGTTAAAATACAAAGGTTTATAAAACATTCATTTGTTAAAAACAATATCAGGGGTGTAAAGTTAAAAAAAGAAAAGAAAAATGATGAAACAAACTCGATTAGAATCTTAAAATTTTTAACTATGATTCATAAAAATTCAATGCAAATAAATTATTCATTTCATCTCTCATAATACAAAAGGAGAAAAAAGATGTCAAATGCAAGTAAAAAAGCCAATAGCTTTTAAAAAATTAAAAATATTTAGGTGGTATTTTACACCCACCAGGTCTTGTAATGTCAAAGACGCCGAGGTAAAAAAACGAGCACGATAAGAATCAAAAACTGGGCATTCAATTAAAATATGACGAACAGTAAAATCAACTTTGCAACTGTTGCACATAGGTGTATTTTGGCCAAATATAAGATGCTAATGTGTGAAACGTGTATGTCCTATACGGAGACGAGTCAATTTAACATCCATCTCACGTATAGGATGAACAGGCCAAGAAACAATGTTCGTTTCAACAGAATGCAATTTATTTCTGATCTGCAGGTCCCACGATTTTTGCCAAACAGAAACAAAATGATGATCAATAGACCTTTTGATGTCACAAAAGGGAAGTCCTATACTTAAAAAGGTCGTTGCAGATTTTGCGGTTAAATCTGCCTTCTCATTCCCGAAGATACCAACATGACTCGGAACCCAACAGAAATTTATTTGGAAGCCATCATTTTTCAAAACTCGCAAAGTGAATAAAATTTTAATCGCAACCGGATGCATCCGATTGTGATAATGTGAAAGTGTCTCCAAAGCACTCATGCTATCGGTATAGATGATAAAATGACGCTGACAGGATGATCCAATTTTCTGGAGGGCACAGAAAATTGCTACCAACTCAGCTGTAAAGACGGAGCAGCAATTATGAAGACGGTGGCTCAGTGTATCGGATGGAAGTATGATTCCACAACCGACATAATCATCCGATTTCGAGCCATCCGTGAAAATTGGGGCAAAAGTAGAATACTGATAGCGATGGTATAAAAAGATCTGCTGGAGAACAACAGTAGCTGTTGAGGACTTATCGAATCCAAGAAAAGGATTCAAATAAGAAAATTGCGGGATATCCCAGGGTGGGAAATTAAGGAAATCCACAGCTCTAACACGAGTATCGTTAAGGTCCGAGTCATGAAGGAGTATTTTTGTTCTCTCCAAAAAGGGAAGCATGTTCGAAGGACGGGCATTATACAGTCGACGAAGACCAACTGGCAGTGACAATTGGCCTAAAGGATGTTTGAGAACAGATTTTGTTGAAAATAAAATATGGCAGACAATTTCTTACGCCTTAAACTTAGAGGAAGTTGATGGCATATAACGTATAGGCTTTCAACCGGAGAAGTACGGAATGCCCCTGAACAGATACGCAGAGCAGAATGGTGAATGGTATCCAGTCGCCTCAAAACTGATGGGCAGGCGGAACCATACACCATACAACCATAGTCAATTCGGGAAAGAATTACTGCTTGGTAAATACGGATTAAGGAGGTTCGATCGGCACCCCAAGATGTTTTCGAAAGCACTTTTAAAATGTTCAATGATTTCTCACACTTCTTCCGTAAATATAAGATATGCGGCAGGAAGGTGAGCTTCCGATCAAGAATCACTCCTAAAAACCGTACTTCGTTCACCACAGGGATTTGAGTATTTCGAATATGTATATTCGGATCAAGGTAAAGCTTTCTTTTCCGGCAAAAGTGGACACATCGGCTCTTCTCCGGAGAGATAGTATGCCCATTGTTATCGCACCAAGATACTAATTTATATACGGCAGTTTGTAAATGTTGTTCAATTACATTCATATCGCTATCTTGGCATGATATCTGCAGATCGTCAACATAAAGGCTGGCATGTACAGATGAAGGTAAGCTTGTTAAAATTTGACTAAGATGAGCGATAAAAAGCGTGACACTGAGGACACTTCCCTGCGGAACTCCCTCAGCTTGAATAAAAGAATCGGAATAAAAGTTGCCTACACGAACTCTGAAAGTCCGATGAGATAAAAAGTTCTGTAAAAACACAGGTAGGTTTCCCCTAAAACCACAGTTAAAAAGTGTTGAAAGTATTCCAAAGCGCCAAGCATGGTCATAGGCCTTTTCTATATCAAAAAATATGGAGACAATTTGATTCCTCTTAACAAAAGCGTTACGGATCTGGGTTTCCAGTAAAATGAGATTGTCGAAGGTGGAACGACCTCTCCGGAAACCACTCTGCAACGGGGGAATGCATCCTTGTTTCTCCAATTCAAAGATAAGACGAGCGTTGACCATGCGCTCAAAGGTTTTACAAATGCAACTTGTTAGAGCAATTGGCCTGTAGCTCAGAGGATTTGAAGATTCCTTGCCAGGTTTTAGGATTGGAATCACAATAGCTTCACGCCATTGTGATGGGTACTTCTGCTCCGTCCAGATTCTATTAAATAAAAATAGTAGGTTGGAAAGTGAGTTTTCATTCAAATGGCGAAGCATACTATATGTGATTCCATCCGGCCCAGGACTTGTATCATGGGCTTGAGATAAGGCGGCTTTTAATTCAAACATCCTAAACTCACAGTTGTATGGGTAGGAACTTCGGTCATTAAAATGCAATGATAACCGTTCCGCTGGATTCTTAATTGCCAGAAATTCAGGACTATAAGAATCCATAGCGGAAACCTGTGCGAATGCATGACCAAGAATATTGGCTATGTCTAATGGGAAAGAGTGCATCTCAGTTCCGGTTTTTAAAACAGGGATGGATGATTCACTATAAATCCCATTAGCAGCCTTTACTTTCCTCCATAAATGTTTACTGGAAGTAGAAGATGTGATGGATGATATAAATTTTATCCATGATTCCCTTTGACTACGTCGGCGAATGCGGCGAGCAAGCGCTTTGGCTCTTTTAAAAGCGACAAGATTCTCTGTTGTTGGGTATCGTCTAAAAATATTCCATAGTTTCTTTTGATTCTTATGGCTGTCGTGGCATTCTTTATTCCACCACGGTTTGTAAAACTTCCTTAGACGCGAGGAAGATTTTGGTATGGTGTTATTAGCGGCTTTTATAATTGTTTGAATGACATGTTGAACTGCTTCTGTGATGTCTGGAATACTGACCATAGCCTGTGAGATGTCTGCTGAGTACATAAACATATCCCAGTTTGCTCGATGGAATAAAAAACGTGGAGGACGTAGAGTCTTATTTCCTCCTTGAGCATATGAGACAATAACTGGAAAATGATCACTATTGTATAGATCATTACTGACTGAAAATTTAAGCAACGGCAAGAGTTCAGGAGAACATATGGCCAGATCAAGTGTATGGAAGCTACGTGTGGGTTCATGGAAGTACGTTTTCTGTTCAGTATTGAGCAGACAGAGACAGTTGTTAGAAATAAACTGCTCAATTTTCCGCCCTCGAGAGTTTGTACTTTCTGAACCCCACAATGTACTATGTCCGTTAAAGTCGCCCAGTAAGAGAAATGGTGAGGGAAGCTGGTCTACTAGGTTATCAAGATCTTGCTGACATATAACTGCATGAGGTGGTAAGTAAAGACAGCAGACTGTGACTAATGTCCGTACATGAACTTGTACAGCCACAGCCTGTAGAGATGTATGTAGAGTTAGAGGTGTGCTCGGATAAAGGTTAGAAGTGAAGATACAGACACCTCCAGAAATGCGAGATTCTGTGTCTGCATCTTTCCGCACACAGCTGTATCCGCGTAGTTTAATAGGAATGCTTGGTGTCAAAAAGGTTTCTTGAACACCAAGACAAATGGGATGAAATTTGTTAAAGATGGACTTGATATCAGGAAGTTTGGAACGAATGCCACGACAATTCCATGAAAGGAAAGTACCCATTAAGAGAGTTTTGTATTAGAAGAGAGGTCGCTATCAGTTGTTTGAGTTGGTGAAACATCGCAACTCATTTCTAATTCATCGTCATCCCCTTCAGATGGATGGAGTTCAATGATATCGGGACTTTTGGGTGCGCCACCAAAAATGGATGTTAAATCCTTATGGACGATACCCTGCGTCGCCAGTCCCAGTGCGACGGATTTCTGTGTTTTTGATAATTTTAATTTTGAAGGCAGCTGTATTGACGAAGAGCCACGTTTTGCAAGCTTTAGTTTCAGTGAATTTTGAGATTTTGAATTCGATTTCGATTTAGCAGGTTTGATATTGTCAGGAATATTTTTTGCAGTAGGTTCAGTTTCAGATTCAGAGGTAGGTAGGTAGGTAGTTGGGGTTTTTTGGCGCAAAAGCCAAATTTGGCCATACTGCGCCAAGCATATGGTAGTATATAAAACTTGAGATTGAAATGTAATTTATTTTTAAAGCTTCATCAATTCAATAAAAATATGGATATAAAAGTTTTAAAACCTAATTAGCACAAAAGTAATATTCAGAATTCCAGCGAATGAAATTGCACAAAATCTTATTCAGCAACAAAATTTAAAAATTTAAACACAAATTCAATGGAACTATCAATATAAGAAAATGCCCAAATACATGAAAATAAGAAGCCAATAAAAAGTTGCAAAATAAACAAAGAGTGCAATTGAAAAAGGACAAAGTTTATCTAAGATGACGATTTATCAGATACATGTAAAAAAGCGAATAGCTTTTAAAAAGTTAAAAATATTTGGGTGGTATTTTTCACCCACCAAGTCCTGCATAGTTAGAGACGATGACTGGAAAAACAACTCGCGATGTGATTTAAAATCAGGACATTCAATAAGAATGTGTTTCACAGTAAAATCTATACTGCATGTAGGACACATGGGTTTCCTGTCTCCACAAATGAGATGTTTATGAGTTAGACGTGTATGTCCTATACGGAGGCGGGTCAATTTAACATCCAACCCCCGTACAGGGAGTACAGGCCATAATCCAATGAAAGATTTAATGGTATGCAATTTGTTGTCAACTTGCTCATTCCAGTTTGCCTGCCAAGTGGAGTAAAGATGACAAAGAAAAAACTTCTTCGCATCACAGTAAGGAATATTTTGTGAAAGAAATGAAGAAGCAGCTTTTGCAGAACAGTCTGCTGCCTCATTCCCAGAAATGCCCGAGTGACTCGGTACCCAGCAAAATAAAATATTAAATGTCTCATTTCGAAGAAGGTGTAAAGTATTTAGAATTTCTAAGGCGACAGGATGCATTTGATTGTCAGGATGGGAGAGCGTCTCTAAAGCACTCATACTGTCAGTATAAATAATGAAGCTGCGATAAGTAGACATCGAAATTTCCTGAAGGGCAGAGGAAATTGCCATTAGTTCCGCAGTAAAAACAGAAGAACAGGTATGTAAACGATAGCTCAGTGTACCAGATGGAAGTACAATGCCAAATCCGACATGTCCATCTGATTTCGAGCCATCTGTAAAAACTGGAATGAAAGATGAATACTGACAGCGATGATAGAGAAATATCTGTTGAAAAACCACAGATGCTGTTGTGGATTTATCATATCCAGAAAATGGATTTAAAAAGGAAAATTCTGGCATATCCCATGGGGCAAAACAAAAGACATTTGTAGACATAATTGTTAAATTAAAGTCCGAGTCCTGCAAAAGCTTTTTCATTCTCATACTGAACGGTTGAATGCAGGAGGATCGAGCATCATAAATTCTCCTAAGACTTGCTGGAAGTGTTAATTCTGATATAGGGTGCTTCGAGAGAGACTGCGTTCGGAAGTAATACAAGGCGGCAATTTTTTTACGCCTTAAGTAGAGAGGTAGTTGATAACAAATATTGTATAAACTTTCTATGGGGGATGTTCGAAAGGCACCAGAGCAGATTCTTAATGCAGAATGATGGATAGTATCCAGTCTGCGCAAAACACTAGGACGTGCGGATCCATACACCATGCATCCGTAATCGATACGGGAAAGAATGACTGCCTCGTAAATACGGATTAGGGAGGCTCGATCTGCTCCCCAAGAAGTTCTGGAGAGAACTTTTAAGATGTTCAAGGTTCTCTCGCATTTCCTTCGCAAGTACAAAACATGCGGAATGAAGGTGAGTTTGCGATCAAATACGACCCCCAAAAAACGTATTTCATCAACAACTGGAATAGCATGGCTACGAATATAAATATTAGGTTCCGAGTGAAAATTACGTTTTCTGCAAAAATGGAAGCACCGACTTTTCTCTGGAGAGATGGTGTGCCCATTTTCATCACACCATGTAACTAGTTTGTTGACTGCATTTTGAAGCTGTCTTTCAATTAAATGCATATTACTTCCTTGGCATGAAATCTGGAGATCGTCAACGTATAGGCTTCCATGAACAGTTGATGGTAATTGATTTAAAATTTGACTTATATGAACAATAAAAAGAGTGACACTGAGGACACTTCCCTGAGGAACACCCTCAGATTGAATAAAATTGTTAGAATAAAAGTTCCCCATTCGAACTCTAAAAGTGCGATATGACAAAAAGTTTTTTATAAAAATGGGCAAATTTCCTCTAAAACCGAGATTGAAAAGTGTTAAAAGTATACCATACCGCCATGCACGGTCATAAGCTTTCTCAATATCGAAGAATATGGAGACAAGGTGGTTCCTCCTTACAAATGCGTTGCGAATTTGGGTTTCCAGTAAAACGAGGTTATCAAAAGTAGATCGACCTCGACGGAAACCACTCTGCAACGGGGAGATGCATCCTTGTTTCTCCAATTCGTATACGAGACGTGCATTAATCATCCGCTCAAAAGTCTTGCATAGACAGTTTGTCAGAGCTATTGGTCTGTAGTTCAGAGGGTTTCCTGAATCCTTGCCAGGTTTTAAGATGGGGATCACAATAGCTTCCCGCCATTGTGCAGGGTACGTCTGCTCAATCCAAATTCTGTTAAATAATCTTAACAGGTTGCAAAGGGAAGTTTTACTCAAATGGCGAAGCATGTTGTAAGTGATACCATCAGGTCCCGGGCTTGTATTATGGGCTCGAGACAAGGCTGTTTCCAATTCCGACATCCTAAATTCAGAGTTGTATGGGAAGTTTCTTCTTGCATTAAAACGCAATGGCAACTGTTCCGCGCGATTCTTAATTGCCTTAAATTCTATACTATAAGAAACAATTGCGGAAACTTGTGCAAATGCTTGGCCGAGAATATTGGCAACGTCTAATGGGGATGAATACGATGTACTTCCTGTATTTAAAATAGGAATGGCAGATTCACGATAAATCCCATTAGCGGCCTTGACCTTATTCCACAACATTTTACTTGGAGTCGAAGATGTAATGGACGAGACAAAATTAATCCAGGATTCCCTCTGACTACGACGACGTATACGACGTGCAAGGGCCTTGGCTCTTTTAAAAGCGACTAAGTTCTCCGTCGTTGGGTACCTCCTAAATTTGTTCCAAAGTCTCTTTTGGTTCTTGTAACTATCGCGGCAAGCTTCATTCCACCACGGTCTGCGAAATTTTCTCAGACGTGGGGAACTCTTTGGAATGGTGGCATTTGCGGCATTTATTATGCTATCAACGACATGTTGTACTGCTTCAGTGATGTCGCAAGTATTGATCATGTTCTCTGTGATTTGTGCTAAAAGTTTGAAAGTATACCAGTCTGCCCGCTGGAATAGAAAACGTCGAGGACAAGATGTCATACCGTCTCTATCAGCATGGGAGACCATAACAGGGAAGTGGTCACTATTATAAAGGTCCTCACTTACGGCAAAAGTCAGCAACGGCATGAGCTCAGGAGAACATATGGCCAAATCAATACTGTGAAAGCTGCGTGTGGGCGCATGAAAGTATGTCTTCTCATCATTATTGAGCAGACAGAGACAGTTATTAATAATAAACTGTTCAATCTGCCGCCCACGAGAGTTTGTACTATCTGCACCCCACAATGTACTATGGCCGTTGAAATCACCAAGCAAAATAAAAGGCGAAGGAAGTTGCTCCACTAAATTATCGAGATCCTGTTGAGAAATGGCATCATTGGGCGGTAGATAAATACAGCAGACTGTGACCAAAGCTCGTGTGTGAACTTGCACAGCCACAGCCTGCAGAGTAGTATGCAAAGTGAGAGGTGTGCTTGGATAAAGATTTGAGGTAAAAATACATACACCTCCAGAACCATGATGACCATCATCTGCGTCTTTCCGCACACAGTTGAAACCACGCAATTTGACAGGAATGTCAGATGTCAAAAAGGTTTCCTGAACACCAATGCAGACAGGATGAAATTTGTTAATAATTGTCTTGATGTCAAGTAATTTGGAGCGAAGGCCGCGACAGTTCCATGAAAGGAAAGTACCCATTAAGAGGTTCTTTTGGTTTTAAAGGTATTGGAGACGGTGTTTGAGTGTTGCGAGACATCGCAACTCATTTCTTCATCCTCTTCTTCAGACCCCTCAGGGGCTCACCTACTATAGGTGAGTACGGGTGTCCCAATCCCGAGGTACCCAGGGATCTTTTCTTTTCCCAAGGGGTTTACCGTCTTTGGTAAGTACGGGTGTCGCGTCCCCGGGTTGCCCTAGCGATCCTTCTCTTATTTTTTTTCTTCTAATCTCTATTTCTATATATGAGTTGAGTTGATATTTCAGTTCTATTTTGAGTTGGTTTTTATTATTGGCCTTTGTTTAATACTAAACCCATGTGTTTGCCGTGCATGGCGACCCGTTAGGGGCAAAATGGAATCCTGGGGTCCCTTTGCGTTCCCTTTGGCCCAGGCTGCTCCGTAAGTCGGGCGGCAGGAGTGAGCCCGCTTCTGTCAATCGGCTGGTGGTGTGTATCTTTGGGAACAGGAAAGCACTGCTGTAGGGCTAGGTTTGCATTCTGTGTAAATCTATATCCCGGTGCCACCCCTAAGGTAAGTACCGAGGCTGGAGGTACCCAGAGCCGGCAACTGCCTTCCCTTGTTGGGCTCCGAGGTGGGCGGGGGCGTACCGGGATGAACAATATCTGACTATTATGGGTTCCCGCAATTTCGGTCCCGGCAGAGACGGCTGTCTGCCAACCTCTCCTTTGGAGCAACCTGTGATAACCGCAAAATACTTCATAGTAAAAAAGTTGGAAGGTAATTTAAAAACTGTCTCTCCTATCTTAATTCATAAGACGATACTTGGAATTGTTGGCGACGTTCAATCTATTAAAAAAACTAAACTTGGGGATATTTTAATTGAATTGAAATCAGATAATCAAATTAAATCATTACAGAGCCTTAAATCAATTGGAGAACATGCAGTTACTGTATACCCTCATAAATTTCTTAACCAATCTCGAGGAGTAATATCAGAACTAGAGCTTCAATACGATTCTGAAGAGGAAATTCTTGGATGTCTGAAAGACCAAAATGTTACGTCAGTAAAACGAATAACTATGAAACGGGATGACAAATTAATATCGACTAAACATCTAATATTAACCTTTAATGTACCTATACTACCCAAATCTGTTCATATTGCATACTTAAACTGCCCTGTTAAACCATATATACCTAACCCATTAAGATGTTTTAAATGCCAGAGATTTGGACACTCTATGGGAGCCTGTCGTGGTAAAGAAACATGCGGCCGTTGCTCTGAAATAGGACACGACAGTAAATCTTGTACATCTGCACCAAAATGTAGCAATTGTAAAGAAGATCATCCCTCATATTCTCGTAAATGCCCTCGATGGATAGAAGAAAAAGAAATACAAACAATCAAAGTGACACAAAATATTCCTTTTGCAGAAGCCCGAAAATTAATAAAATCTAGAACGCCCACTGTTGGAGTGTCTTACTCATCAATGCTCAGCTGTTGCCCACATTGCAAAACCAAAATGGTCCAAAAAGAAACCCCATCTAATGCTAATCCAAATCCATTACCAGAAAAATCACCAGTTAAAAACAATAGTGAATCCACAAACTCCAAAACAAAAAGTATCCATGGTAGACCCAACCCTCTAAATATCTCTAAAATAGAAGTGGTAAATGTAGACAATGCTGTCAGTCAGGAAAATATTCAAAGCAGCCCGATGAATACCGTCGATAACTTAGCTCCAAACAAAGCATCTCGCATCCCTACATCAAATAATAAAAAGGTAATGACACCAAAAAAGCCATCTAAGTTTTTTAAAGAAACAAAAGCCATGCGTAAAGCAAGAATGCAGGCTTTTAAAAATAATTTGGACGAGAAGATAAAAGGTTCTGTTAAAAAACGCACGCTTACGAAACAAGATCTCTTAAAAGAGTCGAAAACTGAAGAAGAGGATGATATAAAAATACATCCATCTGATGATGATTTTATGTCTACTGACGGGGAGGAGCAGATATCAAAAATAATTCAAAAAAATAAGACAACAAATGGCAATTAACCTTCTTTCGTGGAATTGTCACGGTGCAAAAGCTCATTCTGATGACATTAAAATGGTTTTAAATGAATATCAGCCCGTTTGTCTCGGCTTACAGGAGACTTATCTCCCTCCTGAAGATTCTTTCAAATTTAAGTATTATAATATTATAAGGAAAGACTATACCCAGGGTGCAAGAGCTTCGGGTGGAGTGGCCTTTTTGGTTTCCCAGGCTTTCCCTCACAAAGAAATCACTCTAAATAGCTGTATCCAAGCAGTTGCAGTGCAAATTCATATCGGGTCTCTATTAACAATATGTTGCCTATACTTGCCCCCAAATGATAAAGTATCTCAACGAGAGCTTGATAATCTCATTGATCAGCTTCCTCGACCATTCTTACTAATGGGTGATTTTAATGCACACAATCCTATTTGGGGAAGTGCAGATTTTAATTTAAAAGGACAACAAGTTGAGGCTTTGCTTGAAGATCATTGTCTTTGTTTGCTTAATAACAAAACTTATACATACTTTCATGTACCTAGCCGCACCTTTCACACTTTGGACTTAATTTTATGTTCTCCATCATTAGCCATAAAATGGAATTTTAGTGTTGCTGATAACCTTCATAACAGTGACCATTTTCCAATTATTGTATCATACAAAGATGATGATATAACTTATCCTGAAAGTACGAAAAGGTACATCTTTAATAAGGCAAACTGGGATCTTTTCTCACAGATGGCTTTCATTTCGGAAGACATTGTGGGAGATGAAAATATTGATGATGTTATTGAAAATATAACTAAAAAAATTTTAGAAGCGGCTGATAAGGCAATACCAAAATCCTCAGGTAAGATTCCAAGACATTGGAAACCTTGGTGGAATAGGGAGTGCAAAATCGCTGATAAAAAGCAGGCAAAAGCATGGAATATATTTAGACGATATCCTACAACGGATAATTTTATAGCCTTTAAATATGCAAAATCAAATGCTCGACGAATAAGACGGAGGAGTAAAAGGGATTCATGGATGTTATTTGTAAACTCCATAAACAACCAAATCAGCTCTAAACAACTCTGGGATAAAGTCAGGAAAGTCTCTGGCTGCAATAAAAATCTCCCTACAACCTTTTTGACTCTGAATGGTCATACAATAACAGATATTAAGGCAATAGCTGACACTTTGGCTGAAACTTTCTCTAAGGTATCCAGTGATACGGTTTATACCGAAAAATTTATATATTATAAAAAAAATGAAGAAAATAATATTTTAAATTTTACTAGCTATAATGACGAAGAATATAATTCTGATTTCAGTTTTACAGAACTGAAAAGGGCTCTACATAAATCTCGAGCTACCTCACCAGGTCCTGATAACATCCATCTAAACATGATTATTCATTTAAATAAATTATCCTTGTTAAATATTTTACGAGCGTATAATAGAATCTGGAAAGAGCATAGATTTCCAGATTCATGGAGACGAGCACTAATTATACCAGTAGCTAAACCAGGTAAGGATCCACAAGATCCAAGTAATTACAGACCGATTGCACTCACCAGTTGTCTGTGCAAAGTTTTGGAAAGGATGGTTAATGCCAGACTGATTAACATACTTGAAACAAAAAATTGGTTATCACCACTCCAAAGCGGTTTCCGTCGTGGTAGAAACACTATAGACAACGTTTTAAAATTAGAAACTGCAGTTAGAGAAGCCTTTGTCAGTAAAAAGCATCTAGTGTCCATTATGTTTGATATGGAGAAGGCCTATGATAGAGTATGGAGATACGGCATAATGAAAGATATACATAAAATAGGTCTCAGAGGAAATTTACCAATTTTTATACAAAACTTTTTAAAAATGAGAAATTTTAGAGTTCGACTAGGTAATGTCTTATCAAACAGTTTTTATCAAAACGAAGGCGTTCCCCAGGGGAGCGTCCTGAGTGTGATCTTATTTATTATAAAAATCAATGATATCATTAAAAATCTCCCATCAAGTGTGCATGGTTCGCTATTCGTGGATGACTTCCAGATACATTGTTCTGGAGAGGATATGAGTTTTATAGAAAAGAAGCTTCAAGATGCCATAAATAAAATACACAGTTGGGGGGAAATGAATGGTTTCACAATATCTCCACAGAAATCAGCTGCAATTCACTTTTGTAAAAGACGTGGAATTCACCCAGATCCTAAACTTAAATTGAACCGCCAGGCAATCCCTTTTGTCACTGAGATTAAATTTTTGGGTGTAATCTTCGACTCTAAACTTACCTTTAAGTGTCATATAAACTATCTAAAAAGAAAATGTACGCTTTCGTTGAATTTATTAAAAATACTCTCTAGCACATCGTTCGGAGCAGAAGAGTCCTGCCTTCTTAAAATATATAGAGCCTTAATTCGATCCAAACTTGATTATGGAAGCACGATATACGGATCTGCAGCGAAATCCACACTGCGGCCCCTTGATACAATACACAATCAAGGTTTACGACTATCAGTGGGTGCTTTTCGAACTACCCCAGTTTTAAGTCTTTATGTTTTGTGTCACGAGCCCCCTTTGGAACTTAGACGTCAGAGGCTTGCACTCAATCTGTTTTTTAAAATAAAAAGTGATGATGCCCATCCACTACATTACAAAGTCATAAATCCAATTTATGGTCCATTATTCTCACTGAGAGCCTCATTTACTCCTACTTTTGGATTTAGAATCGGAAAAATTCTTAGAGATTTAAATATTGATGATTTTCCAGTTCTTAATAAAATCGACGAATTCCCTCCATGGAAAAATACTAATTTAAAATTTATAGATGACTTCGAAAAATGGCAGAAAGCGACAACTCTAAACCTAGTGTATCGGTATATGTTTTATGACCACCGACAACAGTATTCTAGCTATGAACCTGTTTTTACTGACGGATCAAAAGCTGGTAAATTAGTGGGAGCAGCGGTAGTTAACAGAAATAAGATAATTTCTGAGAGGTTGCATGAGTTTTGTTCCGTTTTTACATCTGAAATATATGCAATATATCTGGCCTTAACGAAATTACCAGATAGTAACTATAAGAAAATTATTTTATACACAGACTCAAAAAGCGCCATTGAGGCACTAAGGAATGTTTCGCCGTCAAGCCATCCCTTAGTTGTCAAATGCGTAGAATTTTACTGTTTTTTAATAGGAAAAGGAATAGATATTTTATTTTGTTGGATTCCTGGACATTCAGGAATTGTGGGTAATGAGAGGGCTGATAAAGCGGCAAAAACTCCAGGATTGATGTGCGAAAATTTTGTTCCTCTAAGTGATGCTCTTCAAACGGTAAAAAATGTATTAGAAAAAAAATGGCAGAGTGTATGGAATGAACAAACTCGTAATAAGTTGTTTGAAATTCATTCTTCGGTAAAGTCCTTTAAATATTATAACTTAAACCGGAAAAAATCCGTTATGTTAAATCGACTCAGAACCGGACACACCAGATTGACTCACGAATATTTACTCAACTCAGAACCCCAACCTACATGTTCAGATTGTCATTGCTTTCTATCCATAAAGCATTAACTTGTGGAATGTCCCAGTTTTAACCAATTTAGACGAATCCATTTTGGTAGCAACAATGTAACTCTAAATGACTTGTTGGGTGAGAAACCCAACCAAAATATTTTTTTATTCTTGCAAGATATTGGAATCGAAAAGCAAATCTAAGTTTTAAATTTTGACATCGTTTTTGTGCATTATTTTTTTTTTTTGTAATAAAATAAATGTTGGAATAAATCTTGTGTTTGGCGCAGCATGGCCAAAAATGGCCTTTGCGCCTTAAAACCAAACCAAACCAAACCTCTTCTTCAGACGGATGAAGCGCGATGAGTTCAGGACTTTTGGGTGCTTCACCAAAAATAGATGTCAAGTCCTTTTGGACTATGCCCTGCGTCGCAAGTCCCAAGGCGACGGATTTCTGACCTTTAGTCAATTTCAACTTAGAAGGCAAACTTGTTTTTGAGAGGCCACGTTTAGAAAGCTTCAACTTCAGAGAATTTTGAGATTTTGATTTTCTTAAAGCCTTTTCAGGTCTACGAATTTCTAAAGTGGTGTTGGTGTTTGATCCAGAATCGGAATCCGATGTTTTTGTATTTGTTTTAGAATGGCTAGGATTTTTGAGACAGTTCTGGCACGTACAGTTTACACAAAACGATTTCTGTACGGCGGAGGCATAACTCAAACCGGGAGTCGGTGTTTGAGATAAAATTTTCTTTCTGGCTTCAGGGTAAGATAAGGCTTCTTTTATTTTCACTGTAATTATTTTTTTCTCAAGTGTCCAGCTTTCGCACGATCTAGAAAATGAAGTGTGACTGCCACCACAGTTTACGCACTTCTCAGGTGCGGAACATTGCTGACCATCGTGCCCTTTCTCAGCACAGCGGGCGCAAGTGAGAGTCCCGCGGCAGTTGGCCTTAGAATGGCCGAAACGCTGACACTGAAAACATCTCAACGGGTTAGGGATATAATGTCTCACTGGTAATCTAATGTAGCCTGCATAAATAAATTCTGGTAAACTTGGACTATGGAAAGTGAGTATATAATGTTTAGTGGGGAGGATTTGGCCATCCCGCCGTATAGAGATCTGTTGTACATTGGTGACACCTTGATGTTTTAGTTCTGCAGATATTTCTTCAAGGGGAACATTAAACAATTCCCCGCAGGTTATAACGCCTTTAGAATAATTTAATGACTTGTGTGAACTGACTGTAATGGGAATGGTAGCTAAAGCTTTCAATTTTAATATTTGCTGGGCTTGCCTTTTTGAATTCACTTCAACCAGCAAGTCGCCAGAACGCATTTTTCGGATTGAAGAAACTTCGCCTACGGTTGCTGTGAGTGCCCTCTGTACGAGAAATGGCGACACAGAATTAAAATTTTCATTTTTCTCGGAAACACGCTTGACAACAAAAAAGGAATCGTGATTTGGAATATTTAAGGTATTTGGTACGATACGACGCCCACCGAAGGGACCACGTTTGGAAGAGCCCATACGACATTGAAAGAGATTCGGGCCCGACGGCACCGCCCACCACGGAGCCCAACAAGGGAAGGCAATTACCGGCTCTGGTCATTCGCAGCCTCGGCATCCACCCTAGTGCTAATCGGTACCTATACGCTCGGAGTTACCCCCGGGGACAGTGACCACCCTTAACGCCAAGCCCAAGGAGTAACCCCTTCGCTTGATCCCTAGCAGACTAGCCACTAAGGTGACTAGCTACAAGCCGATTGATGCACAGGGGACCACAGTGCACCACCCGTCTTTCTAGTGGGTTGCCACGCACGGCCAACACGTGGGGTTTTGGCTGTCCATGAGAAGCAAGAAGCAAACAGAGCGGCGACAGCTTCTCATGGAGAGCTCCCTCGCTTGCCGTCGAGGGAAGGAAGAACGACAGTAAACAGCAGAAGGCATAGGGGAGAATAAACCATAAGGGAAGTAAAGATCCCTGGGTACCTCGGGATTGGGACACCCGTACTCACCTATAGTAGGTGAGCCCCTGAGGGGTTCAGATTCAGAGGATTTATCTGTATTTTTGTTTTCGGTGGAGTATTTAACACAATTCTTACAAGAACAATTTGTACAAAAAGATTTTCTTACTACAGATGCATATGTTAAACCAGGTGAGGGTGTTTGAGCTAGAACTTTCTTTCTAGCTTCAGGATAGGATAAATTTTCCTTCGTTTTTATTGCTGTTATTTGTTTTTCTTGTTGCCAACGTTCACAATTTCTAGAAAATGAAGTATGATTACCTCCGCAGTTTACACATTTTTCGGGTGCGCAACACTGCTGGCTATCATGGCCTTTTTCTGCACAACGGGCGCAAGTGAGGGTCCCGCGGCAGTTAGTTTTCGAATGACCGAAACGCTGGCATTGAAAACATCGTAGAGGATTTGGGATATATTGTCGTACGGGTAATTTTATGTATCCTGCGTATAAAAATTCTGGTAGCTTCGGAGTATGAAAAGTAATAATATAATGTTTTGTGGGAAGGAGTTGCCCATCCCTGCGAATATTGATCTGGCGTACATTTGTCACTCCTTGTGGCTTGAGTTCCATAGTTATTTCCTCAAGAGGAACGTTAAACAGCTCTCCACATGTAATTACACCTCTTGAATAGTTAAGTGACATGTGGGAGCTAACAGTGACAGGTATTGTTGCCAAAGCTTTTAATTTTATGATTTGCTGGGCTTGCTTTTTCGAGCAGACTTCCACCAGCAAATCACCTGAACGCATTTTACGGATGGATTCAACTTCACCGACAACAGCTGCAATTGCTTTTTGTACGAGAAAAGGCGAAACATTATTGAATGTTTCTTGCTTATCAGAAACTCTTTTAATGACAAAAAATGTATCGAATGATGGAGGAGATGTGAAATGAATTTGTTTTCGATGCCCACTGAAGGGAGATTTCCGGGAGGAGCCCATGCGATATAGATAAAAATTCAGGTCCGACGGCACCGCCCACCACGGAGCCCAACAAGGGAAGGCAGCCACCGGCTCTGGCCATTCCCAGCCTCGGCGCTTACCTTGGTGCTAATCGGTTGCCTATACGCTCGGAGTTACCCCCGGGGACAGTGACCACCCTTAACGCCAAGCCCAAGGAGTAACCCCTTCGCTTGATCCCTAGCAGACTAGCCACTCAGGTGACTAGCTACCAGCCGATTGATGCACAGGGGACCACAGTGCACCACCCGTCTTTCAAATGGGTCGCCACGCACGGCCAACACGTGGGGCTTTGGCTGTCCATGAGAAGCAAGAAGCAAACAGAGCGGCAACAGCTTCTCATGGAGAGCTCCCTCGCTTGCCGTCGAGGGATGGAAAAGATACAGCAGACAGCAGCAGGTTCAGAGGAGAATAAACGTAAAAAGGAGTATAGATCCCTGGGAACCTCGGGATTGGGACACCCGTACTCACCTATAGTAGGTGAGCCCCTGAGGGGGTGCACTTGTACAGCTACAGCTTGCAAAGGAGTGTGTATGTTAAGAACTGTACTAGGATAAAGGTTGGAGGTCAAAATGCACACTCCACCAGAAAAGAACCTGCCAGTATCATTATCTTTTCTCACACAGTTATAACCACGTAGCTTCAAGTTAACATCCGGCTTCAAGAAAGTTTCTTGAAGCGCAATGCAAACAGGATGAGTAGAATTTATAAGAGCTTTAATGTCCTCAATTTTTGTCCTGATTCCTCGACAATTCCAGGAGAGAAAACTGACCATTAAAAAGTGGGAGGAGGACTATTATCAACACCAGTGAGTGGAGTTGCTGGTTGGTCGCAACTCATTTGGAGATCATCATCTTCCTCATCAGAAGGGTGAATTTTTAGCAGCTCAGAAGTTGAAGGATTACCAAACAGAGTAGGCAAATCCTTAGTTGCAAGGCCTGCTTTGCCCATCTCAAGAGCAACCGATCTACGGGATTTTAAATCCTTAAGAGAAGTACCCTTCTTTGAAATTTTCAATGCCAAGGCCTTCTGTGCCCTAGAGACAGTTCTTCTTTTCTTTAAATCAGTTGCAGCTTTTCCTTTTGTTGGACTAGAAATTAAATCAGAATCTGAATCATTCGATAGGATTATTACAGGGTTTGTTTGTACTTCAGATGTTTTCAGGGATTTTGTTACAGATGCATAGCTACGTCCTTCCATAGGAGTTTGTGCTAGAACCAAGCGTCTTGCTTCAGGAAAAGAAATACCTTTTTTAACTTTGGTTGTAATAATCTCTTTCTCTAGTTTCCATTTGGGGCAGGATCTCGAGAAAGAGGTATGGTCACCCTTGCAATTTATGCATTTTTCTTTAGATGCGCAATCAGTACTTTCATGGCCAGCTACCGCACAACGGGCGCAAGTTTGAGTCCCGCGGCAGTTAGTTTTGGAATGGCCAAAGCGCTGGCAGTTAAAGCATCTTAAGGGATTGGGGATGAAAGGTCTCACAGGTAGTTTCATATAACCTGCCTTTATTGACTCTGGTGCTTTTGGAGAATTGAAAGTGAGGATCAGATGCTTCGTTTCCAGGAGCTTCCCATCTCGTCGAATTTTTATACGGCGAACTTCTGTTACTCCTTGAGACTTCAATTTTTCTATTATTTCCTCCATAGGAACATTCAGCAGTTCTCCGCAGGTTATAACACCTTTGGACGAATTGAGTGATCTATGA
The DNA here is from genome assembly GCF_947563725.1 of Argiope bruennichi. NCBI lineage: Eukaryota > Metazoa > Arthropoda > Arachnida > Araneae > Araneidae > Argiope > Argiope bruennichi. The sequence continues at coordinate 118,044,150 of NC_079156.1, forward strand.
GCACTCACATTTACAGGGATGGTTGCCAATGCTTTAAGTTTTATAAGTTGTTGAGCTTGTTTGCGGGAATTGACTTCCACAAGCAAGTCTCCTGAGCGCAATTTTCGAATCGAGTTAACTTCACCAATAGTACTGGAAATTGCTTTTTCAACTAAAAATGGCGATACCGTATGAAACGTTTGTTTATCAGTCGATATTCTTTGAATAATAAAAAATGAATCAAAATGTTTTTCACGAGATTGCTCCCTTCAGTGGGCATCATTTTGTAACGCAAAGTTTTTTTTGCCCATACGATATTGATGGGGATTCAGGCCCAGCGGCATCGCCCACCACGGAGCCCTACAAGGGATGGCAGTAACTGGCTCTAGATGTTCCTAGCCTCAGCACTTACCATAATGCTAACTGGTACCTATACGCTGGGAGTTACCCCCGGGGACAGTGACCACCCTTAACGCCAAGCCCAAGGAGTAACCCCTTCGCTTGATCCCTAGCAAACTAACCACTCCGGTGGCTAGCGACCAGCCGATTGAGACACTGGTGACCACAGTGCACCACCCGTCTAATGGGTTGCCACGCACGGCAAACACGTTTGGGTATTTACTGTCCATGAGAAGCAGGAAGCAAACAGAGCGGCGACAGCTTCTCATGGAGAGCTCCCTCGCCTACCCTCGAGGGAAAGAAAAAAAAAAGAAGACAGCAGAAGGCGCAGAGGAGGGTAAACCTAAAGGGAGTAAAGATCCCTGGGTACCTCGGGATTGGGACACCCGTACTCACCTGTAGTAGGTGAGCCCCTGAGGGGTTTAGATAATAATGGATTTTAAAATTTTATGATTTTACATCGATGAACTTATGTATTAGTTTTAGAACTGATTTTAGTGTGTCCCCATTGTGATATTTTAATTAAGATTACCTCCGATTCCCTGACTAGATACACATCTTTAATCAGATCTTATGATGGGAGGTCGCTCCAAAGACAAGACGGATGAGCCTAATTCACCCCCGGGTTCCCAGGGGAAGACCAACTCTAAATCGGGCACGATTCATGATGGAGTTGAGGAGCTTGCCCTCACTCTGGGACCCGGAGCCTTTTCTTCATCCCTCCATAGAGAGATCCTAGACAAACTAGATGATTTCAGTGTCCTTTCGGACGGTCTGATGAGGGACAAATAACAATTCGGAAAGGGATTGCGAAATGATATTGTGAAGGAGTATTTTAAATTTTTTATCAACAAGATTAAGGAGGTTTATACCGATTTTAAAAAGGCAGAGAGAAAAATCATCGAACTTTCAGATGAGAATTTTAACTTTAAAGAATTAACTAATAATAATGAGGCTGCCCTACTCAAGGCAAAATTATATTTGCTCAACAACGAGAACCAAGAATTGATGGGAAAATTGAAAATAGCCAAAGAACATTGCGATAAACTAATGAAAATGGACTATGGCCCCCAATTAGACAATAAATATAAAAATGATATATAACTAAAACTAACGAAACAAAAATATCTTAATCATATTCATTCACACCCATGTTAGTTAATTAGCCCGAAGGGCCTTCCTCCTCCTCCACGGCCCACCTTTACCTTTTTACCTTTATGTTTGCAACTAATAAAATACCAATGTGCTCTTGCCCAGATGTGGGGCTTTTTAAATACTCCCCACTGTTGTGGGTGGAGAACCTGTAAGATCATCTATATGCTCTTTAATTTTATGCTGCCAATTTTATGTATTTTAAGCACTGCCCCTGTTCTGGCAATGATTGTATAATTTTTGACAGTTTTTAATAAATCTGATCCGAGGGCTGGGCTGGCCCGTGGTTTCTTGGCGTGCTGGGCTGGATTTCATCCCCGTTCCTCCCACCAAAGGTTTAACACCCAACTCGGGTAAACCGGGAGGTGCGTGGGCATCAACTTTCCAGTCCCTGGTATTTAGAGGAACTGGGTTAGTTCACAAATGCTTGAAGTTATCTTTTATTGAAATAATCAACTAATAACATCCTAAAAGCAGTGTATTGTATTGAAAATTACCTGAAAGTGTTTGTGCTAACAGAAACTGCATCTACCTTTGGTCTACAATCCACGGAGCATTTGTTTTGATACTTTCGAGATCACTTCACATCATTTCACCAGTTTCCTTTCGCCTGCTTCATCTCACCTGCTTCCAAGAACACGGAGTTGCATCTGAGGTCCCACTGGAGCGGGATTCATTTCGTCTCCGGGAACTTTTGGAATTAAAGATAACCGTTAACTGCTACCCACTCGGAGCACTTGGTGTTTCTAATTATTTGATGGACTGGAGATTGGTGAGTTCTATAGAAAAACTTTGAATTGCTTTTCTTTGTATTTTAACAATCAACCAGTTTTCGTTTTATTCAAATTGATTTTAACTTTGATTTTATTTCATGGATCATCTGTGATGGATTTTATTTGTAAATATATAGTGTTTAGTGTCTCTTTTAGTGCGATTTCGTGTTTTATTTGTCACCTGTTTTAACTAATGGTTGACCGTGTTAATAGTGTTAACTTTTAACTTGGGATTGATTTTTATAGTTCATTTGTGGTTGTTTGAAATTTTTTCTTGGTGTAAATATAGTGTAGTTCTTTTATTGGTGTAAATACAGTGTTTTATGATATATATATTTTATTCTTTTTGTGTTCTTGATTGCTTAGTGTTTTTGTGTGTGTTGTGCTGGTCCTGGGGTTTTATTGTAATAGGGTTTTAGAGGTGACGTGGTTGAACTTTTATCTTTTTAAGGTTTTTGTTGTTGTCTTTCTTGATGTCCTATCTCCTCCTCCTGGCCACTTGAGGGTTGGCTCTTGCCTTGTTTTAAAAAATGTCGGATTGTGATTTATCTAGTGAAAAAACGTCTGAATCCACATCTCCATCTGTGATAATAGAGGTAGAAGCGAGTGGGGAGCTATCAGATGATCACAGCGACATTGTCTTCCCATTAACAAGACGTACTCGGGGACGCAACAAAAACGGGGGCAAATAGAGGGGCAGGTCGAACCTAGCGATGGCTCCCAGTCGCGAACTCGCTCCCAACCGAATTACCGCGAGGAAATCGAAGAAATTATATTTGGGCAGTCCTCGCAGCTGAAGACCAGTGGGGGTTTTATAACCGACGCGGTCGAAGAACTACCCACTACAATTCGTGCGCTTGACTTCGATGAAGGATTGGCAGATGAAATTCTAAACAAACTAGAACTATTTAGTAGATATACCGATGCACTGATCACTAATAAAAAGCAATTCGGAAAAAAAATAAGAAACGTAATAACTCAACAGTTTCTACTCTACTTTACTAATACGATAAAATACCTATGTGAAAAAAATAAACTACAATCCGACATCTTTGACCATAAAGAATTACTAAACAATAATGAACCGGCGAGACTAAAAGCTAAATTACATCTGCTAAATAACGAAAATGAAAATTTGAGGGGAAAATTAGCCAGAAATGGAAGCAATGGCCCCTCCTCCGAAATAAAAAATCAAATGGAGACCCTGGGTAAAATATGCGATGAGATCAAAAGAAGACAAGACGAGTGTCAGAAAACATTAGAAGAAATGAAAAAGGGCAATTGCACAAAATCTTACGCCCAAGCAATATCCAGTACCCCGTCCGGCTCAGTAAGACAAATTAAAGAACCGGAGGGTGTGGTTTTAATAAAACCAAAAATGCCGGACAGATCGGATTATAATGCAAACAAAAATACAATTATGTCGACCATTCAGGTTTGGTTTTTTGGCACAAGGGCCATAGATTTGGCCATGCTGCGCCAGACTACGTAAAATTATTTCAAGTTAAAATTTGAAATTCTTTGGTATAGGAGACAGCGTGAAATAAAAATTAATAGTCGACCATTCAGGATTAGGTTATTTCTGATTTTGTGGCACAAGAGCCATATCAGGCTATGCTGCGCCAAACATATGGTTGAAGATAAAAAATATTCAGTGAAGTTCTAAAAAGTTAAAGTAAAATTTGCAAAAACCATGAAATGTGGAGATAAAATTGAACAAGTTAAATAAAATGGAAAACTCCAATTTCTTTCAAGAAAGTAAAAATATTTGGGTGGGGATGTTCTCCCACCAAGTCACGAAGGTTTGAAGATGATTTACCGAATAAACGTAATCGATGAGAATTAAAAATTGGACATTCTGATAAAATATGAATAACAGTTAAATTAACATCACACGCATTACAGACTGGACATCGCTCACCAAATAGAAGATGTTTATGTGTGAGGCGAGTATGGCCAATGCGAAGCCGAGTCAATTTGACCTCCAACTCGCGTACTGGAACTACCGGCCACAAAGTGATGTCAGGCTGAATAGAATGCAGCTTATTAGAAATCTGCAAATCCCATGATTCTTTCCATAAATAAAAAATACGTTGAGAAATATATTTTTTTAAATCTGTGTACGGAATAGCTCGTTGTAGAGAAGTGGATGCTGTCTTTGCTGCAGCATCAGCAGATTCATTGCCAACAATGCCAACATGGCCAGGTAACCAACAAAATAAAATTTGGTAGTTCTGAGCTTGCAAATCTCTCCAAAGATGTAGGATATCTACAGCTAGTGGATGTGTTTTAGTATGAGGATGGCTGAGGGCCTCCAGAGCACTCATACTATCAGAATAAATGCAAAATTTGTGGCAAGTGAGGTTAGAAATTTTTTCAAGAGCAATCATAATTGCCATTAGTTCAGCAGTTAAAACTGAACACAAAGTACTCAACTGAAAGCTGCCTGTGTCCTCAGCAATGACGACAGCACAACCTACTTGATGAGCTGTCTTTGAGCCATCCGTAAAAACAGGAATGTGTGTAAAATATTCATTGCGGTGATATAGAAAAAGTTGTTGAAAGACAACAGATGAAGTGGTAGACTTCTCATAAGCGAGAAAAGGGTTAAGATATGATATTTCTGGGATATCCCAGGGTGGCAAAGCATAAGCGTTAGTATTATGAACCTGCAGATTTAAAATATTTACATCAGCAAAAGCTCCTTTTACCCTTTCACGAAAAGGTAGGATATTAGAAGGACGTGCATTATATAATCGCCCCAGGCCAATGGGTAAATTAATTCTACGAATAGGGTGATTGATAGAGGATTCAATACGGAAAAAATATAGTTCAGATAATTTTTTCCGTCTCAGATGAAGGGGAAGTTGATGACAAATCACATATAAACTATGAACTGGTGATGTACGAAAGGCTCCAGAACAGATACGCAAAGCACTGTTGTGTACTGTGTCTAAATTTCGGAGAACACCAGAACGAGCTGTACCATATATTTCGCATCCATAATCAATTCTCGACAGAATAACAGACTGATAGATACGAAGTAAGGATGTTCGATCTGCCCCCCATCTTGTAGTCGAGAGAACTTTTAGGATGTTGAGGGATTTTTCACACCTCTTTCGCAGATGAAGAACATGCGAAAGGAAAGTGAGTTTCCGGTCAAATATGACTCCTAAGAAACGTACTTCCTCAACGACTGGAATATCAACACCTCGAATTTGTATTACAGGATCAGGATGGAGACTCCGTTTCCGACAAAAGTGTACACAGCGGCTCTTTTCAGGGGAAAGCGTGTGTCCATTCTCATCACACCATGAAATGAGTTTGTTAACAGCCCTCTGAAGTTGTCGCTCTATTAAAACCATATTAGACCCCTGGCAGGAGACTTGTAGATCATCCACATATAGTGTTCCACAAACGGATGATGGTAAAACATGAATAATTTGGCTTATATGGAGAATAAAAAGGGTGACACTCAAAACACTTCCTTGAGGAACACCCTCACTTTGAATAAAATGATGAGAAAATGTATTACCAATACGGACTCGAAATGTCCGAAATTTTAAAAAATTTTGAATAAAAACTGGCAAGTTACCTTTAAAACCAAAATCACCTAAAGTACGGAGGATGCCATACCGCCACGTACGATCGTACGCCTTTTCTATATCGAAGAATATAGAAACTAGATGGTTTCTCCGGACGAATGCATTTCGAATTTGAGATTCAAGCATAACCAAGTTGTCATTGGTAGAACGTCCTCGACGGAAACCACTTTGGAAAGGTGAAATATACCCATTTTTCTCCAGTTCATAGAGTAAACGGGCATTTACCATGCGTTCGAGCGTTTTACAGAGACAACTAGTTAAAGCAATTGGCCTATAGTTTGAGGGATTGGTAGGGGCCTTTCCAGGTTTAAGGATAGGTATCACAATGGCTTCATACCATTGTTCAGGAAAAGTTTGCTCACTCCAGATTCTGTTGAACAGGTTCAGGAGATGCAAAAGAGAGGTTTCGTCTAAATGGCGAAGCATACTGTAGGTAATCCCGTCGACACCTGGGCTAGTATCTCGAGTACGAGAAAGAGCGTTCCTTAATTCCACTATCTTAAAGTTATTGTTATAAGAGAGGACCATGCGGGTTCTAAACTTCAAAGGCACTTGTTCAGCTTGTCTCTTAATCGCACGAAAAGTCGGATTATTAGGAACAGAGCTTGAAACATCAGCGAAGGTTTCTCCAATAACATTTGCAATATCAAGTGGCGAGGAATATGAAGCCGTTTCTGTATTTAAGATGGGGAAAGCGAATTCTTTATAAATTCCGTTTGCCGCTTTAACTTTCTTCCACAACTGTGCACTAGATGTATTGGAAGTGATGGTAGATATAAAACTTTGCCAAGATTCTTTTTGACTGCGGCGCCGAATTCGACGAGCATTTGCTCTTGCTCTTTTAAATGCAACAAGATTTTCCGTGGTAGGATACCTGCGGAAAATACCCCAATATTTTCTTTGTTCCTTATAAGCATTACGACATTCATCATTCCACCATGGTTTGCGAAATTTGCGTGGAAGAGGGGTACGCTTTCGAATTGAAGCATCAGCGGCCTTAATAATGCAATCAGTGACATTTTGGACAGCCTCACTAATATCGGCAGATGAAATCATTTCTTCTGTAATCAATGCTAACTTAGTAAATGTAGCCCAATCTGCTTTTTGGAAAATGTATGTTGGTGGGCTTTGCATCAAATTACTATTATCATCATGAGAGATGACAAGAGGAAAATGATCACTATTATGTAAATCGCTTTCAACTGCCAAATTCAATAATGGGAAAATTGCCGGAGAGCAAATAGCGAGGTCAAGGGAATGGAAAGTACGAGTGGGTTCATGAAAGTATGTCTTTTCGTTGTTATTGAGCAGACAGAGACAGTTATCAGAAATGAATTGTTCTATCTGTCGCCCACGGGAGTTAGTGCTATCCGAACCCCACAAAGTACTATGCCCGTTAAAATCACCAAGCAAAATGAAGGGAGTTGGAAGCTGATCAACCAAAGTATTCAAATCGTCCTGCGAAATAACCCCATTTGGAGGCAAGTAAAGGCAACAGACCGTGACCAAGGATTTGACATGAATCTGCACAGCCACAGCTTGCAAGTTAGTGCGTAGATTAAGGATAGTACTGGGATAAAAGTTGGAGGTTAAAATGCACACTCCACCAGAGAATGATGCACCAGTTTCGTTATCCTTCCTTGCACAATTATAACCTCTTAATTTGAAGTGAATATTTGGTTTCAAAAATGTCTCTTGAAGAGCTACGCAAACAGGATTTGATTTATTAATGAGAGCTTTGATGTCAGCTTTGTCCGAATGCCGCGACAATTCCACGAGAGAAAGGTACCCATTAAGAGAGTTTTTTAGCGTGGGAATTATAAAGGGCGTTAGTTTGAGTTGGCGTTATTTCGCAACTCATTTCAAGGTCATCCTCCTCTTCGTCGGATGGATGGAGAGCAATTGAATCAGGACTTTTGGACAATCCTCCAAAAATAGTAGGTAAATCCTTTTGGACTGTCCCCGTAGTTGCAAGTCCCAGAGCAACCGAATTTCGAATATTGGATTTTTTCAATTTTGATTTAAATTTTTCCGAAATCATTTCTTGTGAAAGGCCGTGTTTCGAAAGCTTTAATTTAAGAGCACGTGGAGGCTTTGGTTTTGGTTTACGTTTCGGTGGATCGTGAGATTCAGGAGCACTGTTTGTGGAAGGTTCTGTATCAGATTCGGATGTTTTTGCGGGAGGAACTTTTTCAGCAACAATCTGCACACAATTTTTGCATGAACAGTTTTTACAATATGATTTTTTAACAGCTGATGCATAGCTGACCCCAGGGGAAGGTGTCTGTGCCTCGATTCTTCTTTTCGCTTCTGGATAAGAAATTTGTTCTTTTGTTTTCAAAGTTATAATTTCTTTTTCCAACCTCCAACGTGGACATGATCTGGAAAAGGAAGTATGTTCGCCATCACAGTTGACGCACTTTTCAGATGAGGTGCACTGCTGGCTATCATGTCCTTTCTCTGCACAACGGGCGCAAGTAAGTGTCCCGCGGCAGGCGATCTTAGAGTGCCCAAAACGTTGGCATTGAAAGCATCTCAGAGGGTTAGGTATAAAAGGACGCACTTTCAATCTCAGATATCCTATTTTAACTACTTCTGGCAAAGTAGGCATTTGGAAGGTAAGAACGAGGTGCTTTGTAGGGAGGAGTTGTCCATCCCGCCGAATTGAGATACGGCGTACATGTATCACTCCTTCAGGTTTTAGGTCATTTGTAATTTCTTCAATTGATGTATGAAATAACTCCCCACATGTAATAACACCTTTAGAAGAATTAAGAGATGTATGCGCGCTTACAGAAATGGGAATTGTAGCCAATGCTTTCAGTTTGAGAATTTGATTAGATTGTTTTCGAGAATTAACTTCCACCAGCAAATCTCCCGAACGAAGTTTGCGAATGGCAGAAACTTCCCCAAGTGTTCCAGAAACGGCTTTTTCTACAAGGAACGGAGAGACCGTGTGAAATGTCTCCTTATTCTCAGAAAGTCTTTTGATGACAAAAAAATGGTCGTAATATTTTTCAGTATTTTTCCGTGTCGTTTGTTGATTTAAGTTTTTAGGCCCCATACGATATGATAAATGATTCGGGTCCGACGGCACCGCCCACCACGGAGCCCAACAAGGGAAGGCAATTACCGGCTCTGGTTATTATCAGCCTCGGCATCCACCCTAGTGCTAATCGGTACCTATACGCTGGGAGCTACCCCCGGGGACAGTGACCACCCTTAACGCCAAGCCCAAGGAGTAGCCCCTTCGCTTGATCCCTAGCAGACTAGCCACTGAGGTGACTAGGTACCAGCCGATTGATACACCGGGGACCACAGTGCACCACCCGTCTTTCAAATGGTCGCCACGCACGGCAAACACGTGGGGTTTTGGCTGTCCATGAGAAGCAAGAAGCAAACAGAGCGGCGACCGCTTCTCATGGAGAGCTCCCTCGCTTACCGTCGAGGGAAGGAAAAACAGCAGAAAGCAGAAGGCGTAGGGGAGTTTGAACATGAAAGGAGTAAAGATCCCTAGGTACCTCGGGATTGGGACACCCGTACTCACCTATAGTAGGTGAGCCCCTGAGGGGCGACCATTCAGGAAAAAGATCCTTCAATAAGGGTACGAGGTATTGGTCAACTACAGGGAGGAGGGGTGAAAATTATAACATCAAACACTGAAAGTGCAAAATACGTTAACAATATCTTGAAAAATACCGATGGTATTGAAAACACTTACGAAATTTTAACACCCGACAAACGCTCCCCCTCAAACAATTTTGTACAACGTTAACAAGGACATCGAGATAGAGGAGCTTGCCAAGGGCCTAATGGAAAAAAACTTATTTCTCTGCAGTCCTGAAAATACCCCCAATTTTAAGATAAACTTTAAAATCCCGGCCAAAGACAGGGAAAAATATCATTGGGTGATCACGGTTTGGTTTGGTTTGGTTTAGTGGCGCAAAAGCCATATTTGGCCATGCTGCGCCAAACACATGACTTATCTTGATTTACATTGTTCCAACTAAGACACACACACACAAGAAAAAATTAAAAAACAAACTCAAAGGAGCTTATCAATTCCAATGTCATGTAAAAACAAAAACAAATTTGGATGGGAATTATCTCCCAGCAAGTCTTTTAATTCAATGTTATTTTTGCCAAAATGGTTTCGTCTAAATGTATTAAAACTAGGGCATTGCACCAAAATATGCTTAATGGTTAAAAGACAATGACAGGAGGAACATGTAGGCGCTGGTCCTGAGTTGAGAAGATGTTTGTGCGTTAATCTGGTGTGTCCGATTTTAAGACGATTTAATAAAATTGATTGCCTTCGGCTTAAATTATTATTTTTTGTAGATCTTACCAAGGGCTGAACTTCGCGTAGCTTATTTTTATCTTGCTGGTCCCAAACATTTTGCCATCTTTTCGCAAGCTGATTTTTTGTAGCTTGCAAAGCATCATTTAAAGGAACAAAATTTTCAATTAATGCTGTACACCTTCTTGCAGCATTATCTACTCTTTCATTTCCCTGAATTCCTGAGTGCCCAGGAATCCAACAAAATATTATCTGTATACCCTTCTCTGATAAATAAAGATAATATTCTACACATTTCACCACTATTGGGTGACTTGAAGGTTTGGTTTGGTTGTTTGAGTTTTATGGCGCAAAAGCCATATCTGGCCATGCTGCGCCAATCAAATGGTAAGAAGCATTTCAAAGATATTTAAAGAGGTTATTCCGATTAAAAAAACTAGGCAAGGTTAAAAATTCCAATCGCAAGCCGATGCATTAAAACGGTATTTAAAAAACATCCATGAAAAAAGTAAAAGTTTATAAATTACTGACACACGAAAAAGATTCCAAATTGGACAAAACTTAAATAAAATGCATCAAACCAATGGTCTGCAGAAATTTAAAAATGTTAGAGTGAGGTTTCTCACCCAGTAATTCAAGCATGTCTATAGACACTGTATTAAAAAATCGTAACCGTTGATTATTAAAAGCAGGACAATCTATTAAAACATGACGTACACTTAAAACTGTATGGCATGTCGTGCATTTTGGACATGGTTCACCAAATAAAAGGTGTTTATGGCTGAATCGTGTATGACCAATGCGGAGCCGAACCAATTTTACATCAAGCCCACGCACTGGAATGGTAGGCCATAAGCGAATCATTGGTTGGAGAGAATGCAGCTTATTAGAAATCTGCTGATCCCAAGATCGTTGCCACAACATGTGAACGTGCCGAGCAAAACATGTCTTTGCATCGCCATGCGGAAGCGCTCGCTCATGAAAAGTGCTTGAGGATTTTGCTGCAGCATCTGCCATTTCATTTCCCTGTATTCCGACATGGCTCGGAACCCAGCAGAATAGAATTTCGAACCCTTTGTTTTCAAGGGATTGAAGAAAAACCAGGATTTCCAAAGCAACCGGATGCATTAAATAATTAAAATTGGAAAGAGATTCCAAAGCACTCTTGCTGTCAGTGTAGATGCAAAAGGTGCGTGTACAAGAAGTTGAAATCGCTTCAAGGGCATGTGTTATTGCAACCAATTCAGCAGTCAAAACAGAGAATGATGTGGGTTGTTGGTTGGTTGGTTGTTTGTTTTATTGGCACAAGAGCCAGGAGAATGATGTGGGCAAACTGTAGCTATATGTCTGAGTAGGTAAAACAACACCACTACCGACATGACTATTAGATTTTGACCCATCAGTGAATACTTCTGTGTACGAATAATACTGGCTGCGATGATCTTGAAAGAGCTTCTGAAAGATAATAGGTGCTGTTGTGGATTTGTCAAATCCCTTAAACGGGTTCAAGAATGAGAAATTTGGAGTATCCCAAGGTGGGAAAGAAAAGTAATTAATAGGTTGAATTGTAGTCTCATGGAGTCCCGAATCATTCAGCAGAATTTTTACTCTCTCACAATAGGGGAAAATGTGAGAGGGGCGTGCATCGTATAGTCTACGAAGACCAACTGGTAGAGACAACTGCCTAACTGGGTGTTTCGGAATCGACTGCACTCTGAAATAATATTGTGCAATTAATTTCCGACGTCGCAGATCTAGAGGCATTTGATTGCAGATGACATATAAGCTTTCTACAGGTGATGTGCGGAAAGCACCAGAGCAAATTCTCAGGGCAGAATGATGCACCGTATCAAGCCTGCGCAAAACTGAAGGGCGTGCAGAACCATATATCATGCAACCGTAATCTATACGGGATAAAATAACGGCTTGGTATATTCGGAGAAGGGATGGGCGATCGGCTCCCCATGAAGTATTTGACAGCACTTTTAGGATATTAAGAGATTTCTCACACTTCTTTCGCAGATATAGAATATGCGGAAGGAAAGTGAGTCTTTTGTCAAAAATCACTCCCAAGAATCGCACGTCATCCTCAACAGGAATGGCGTTTCCTTGAATGTTAATTATAGGATCTGGGTGCATGTTTCGTTTCCGGCAGAAATGTACGCAACGACTCTTTTCTGGAGAAAGAGTGTGCCCATTTCTTTCACACCAGGAAACTAGTTTGTTCACTGCATTCTGCAGTTGCCTTTCAATCAAGTGCATATTACAGCCTTGAGCAGAAATCTGCAAATCGTCAACATATAGTGTCCCTTGAACAGATGGTGGAAGTTGCTGTAGAATTTCGCTAAAGTGAGTTATAAAAAGCGTAACACTGAGGACACTTCCTTGTGGAACACCCTCAGCTTGGATAAAAGGATCGGAATAAAAATTACCGACACGTACACGAAATATCCGAGTAGTCAAAAAATTTTGAATAAAAACAGGGAGGTTTCCTCTAAAATCCAAATTTAAAAGTGTTTGAAGAATACCGTAACGCCACGTACGATCGTAAGCCTTTTCAATATCGAAGAAGATGGAAACAAGATGATTCCTGCGAACAAAGGCATTACGAATTTGTGTCTCCAGAAGAACTATGTTATCAAATGTTGAGCGTCCTCGTCGGAAGCCACTCTGCAACGGTGAGATGTATCCATGTTTCTCTAACTCAAACACTAAGCGGGCATTGACCATACGCTCGAGAGTTTTGCACATACAACTCGTCAAAGCGATTGGTCTGTAGTTCAAAGGGCTGGCAGGATCCTTTCCCGGCTTAAGGATTGGAATCACTATTGCCTCTTGCCATTGTTTAGGGAATTTATGCTCATACCAGATTCGATTAAAAAGTTTTAACAAATTGGATAGCGACACCTCATCTAAATGGCGAAGCATACTGTAAGTGATTCCATCAGGACCAGGGCTAGTTTCATGTGCTTGACGCAAGGCGTTCTTCAGCTCAAACATATTAAAAGCGTTATTGTACGCAAAAGATTTACGTGCAGTAAAATTTAAATTAATTCCTTCAGCTCGCTTTTTGTTCACTTGAAATTTAGGACTGTATGAATTAATAGCTGAAACTTTTTCAAATGCTCGTCCGAGAACATTGGCAACTTCTACAGGTGAGGAATAAATTACATTTCCCGATTTCAACACAGGAAATGAAAATTCCGGATATATTCCATTAGCTGCCTTCACTTTCCTCCATAGTAGTTTGCTAGAGGTAGAGTAAGTGATGGAGGAGACGTATTTAAGCCAGGATTCCCTCTGGCTACGCCGTCGAATGCAGCGAGCATAAGCTTTGGCTCGCTTAAATGCAACAAGATTTTCTGTTGTTGGGTATCTGCGAAATTTGTTCCAAAGCTGTTTTTGTTTCTTATAACTGTCATGACAAGCCTTGTTCCACCACGGTCTGCGGAATTTCCGTAGACGGGGTGAGCTTTTGGGGATACATTTATTTGCAGCTTTCATAATGCAATCGTGGACTATCTGTACTGCTGATGAGATATCTGCTGTGTTAATCATATTTTCAGTAATTTTAGCCAGTTGTGAAAAATCAGTCCAATTCGCATGCTGGAATAGGAAGCGAGGTCGACCTTGAGTCGTACCACCACCATCAGCATGCGATACTATTACAGGAAAATGATCCCTCTCGTGTAAATTGTTTCCAACTGTAAAATTTAGCAACGGAAAAAGCATTGGTGAACATATGGCGAGATCTAAACTGTGAAAGGTACGCGAGGGTTCGTGGAAGTACGTTTTCTCTTCATTATTTAGCAGACAGAGAGCATTATTAGTGATGAACTGCTCAATCTGTCGTCCACGAGAATTTGTGCTATGCGAACCCCACAACGTACTATGGCCATTGAAATCACCAAGTAATATAAATGGGGCTGGAAGTTGCGCTACTAAACTATCAAGGTCTTTTTGACTGATTGAATCATTAGGCGGTAAATAAACACAACAGACTGTAATTAATGTTCGTACATGTACTTGAACCGCCACAGCCTGCAAATTAGTATGAAGTGAGAGAGGTGTGCTGGGAAAAGAATTGGAGGTCCGAATGCAAACGCCTCCAGAATTATGCGAATTACTGTCCGAATCTTTCCGAACAGTATTATAACCCCGCAATTTAAGAGGCATGTTTGATTTCAAGAAAGTTTCTTGAAGACATAAGCAAGTTGGATGAAATTCGTTTAGAATGGTCCTAATTTCATTTAGCTTGGACCGAGTGCCACGACAGTTCCAAGAGAGGAAATGACCCATCAAGAAAACGTTGCATGAGAGGTATTAGGGACATTCGTTTGAGTCGTCGATAAATCGCAACTCATTTGGATTTCATCCTCCTCTTCGGATGGATGAAGTGCGATTAGTTCGGGACTTTTGGGCACGCCACTGAAAATGGACGATAGATCCTTTTGGACTATACCCTGATTCGCAAGTCCCAGAGCGACAGAGTTATTTAAACTTGATGCTTTTATCTTTTGTGAAAGATGTTTTTCGGAAACGCCACGTTTCGAAAGCTTAAGCTTTAGTGATTTATTTGATTTCCGTTTGCGTTGAGCTATTTCAGGTTTTCCAGTTTCAGGAGCACTAGTTACGGACTTTTCAGTATCGGAGTCTGATTTCACAGGCGGCTTACTTTCATCGATATTTTTAACACAATTAGTGCAAGAGCAATTTGCACAAAATTGTTTTTGCAAAACAGAAGCATAAGTTACACCAGGTGTCGGTGTCTGGACATTGACTTTACGCCTAGCTTCAGAGTAAGAGATATTTTCTTTATGTTTAATTGTTAGAATCTGTTTCTCCATCAACCAACGTGGACATGACCTAGAAAATGAAGTGTGATTGCCATTGCAATTCACACATTTTTCTTCAGCGGAACACTGCTGACTTTCGTGGCCTTTCACTGCACACCGGGCGCAAGTGAGAGTCCCTCGGCAGTTGGATTTCGAGTGTCCAAATCGTTGGCACTGAAAGCACCGGAGAGGATTTGGTATGTAAGGCCTCACGGCTAGTCTCATATAGCCCACTTTTACCCGTTCTGGCAATTTAGGTCTATTGAATGTCAAAATAAAGTGTTTTGTGGGAAGGAGTTGCCCATCCCGCCGAATTGTTATACGGCGTACATGCGTCACTCCTTCGGGTTTCAATTCTGCTGTAATTTTGTCCAAGGTGTCGTTATATAGCTCGCCACAGGTTATTACGCCTTTTGAAGAATTAAGCGTCGTATGAGCGCTTACACTAACGGTTAGAGATGCCAATGCCTTCAATTTAATTATTTGTTGAGCTTGCTTGCGGCTACCGACTTCTACAAGTAAGTCACCAGAGCGAAGTTTTCGAGTTGAAACAACTTCTCCAAGTACTCCTGTCATTGCTTTTTCTACTAGAAACGGTGAAACGCTGTTAAATGTTTCGTTGTTTTCAGAAATGCGTTTTACAATAAAGAATTTGTCGAAAGGTTTTTCAAAAAGGTTAACATTCTTTTGTTGCCCACTGAAGGGAGCAAGGTTTTTACGGCCCATACGATATTGATGGGGATTCAGGCCCAGCGGCATCGCCCACCACGGAGCCCTACTCGGGATGGCAGTAACTGGCTCTAGATATCCCTAGCCTCAGCACTTACCATAATGCTAACTGGTACCTATACGCTCGGAGTTACCCACGGGGACAGTGACCACCCTTAACGCCAAGCCCAAGGAGTAACCCCTTCGCTTGATCTCTAGCAGACTAACCACTTACGTGACCATCTACAAGCCGATTGACACACCGGGGACCACAGTGCACCACCCGTCTAATGGGTCGCCACGCACGGCCAACACGTGGGGGTTTGTGGCTGTCCATGAGAAGCAAGAAGCAAACAGAGTGGCGACAGCTTCTCATGGAGAGCTCCCTCGACTACCCTCGAGGGAAAGAAAGAAAAGGAGACAGCAGAAGGCGCAGTGGAGAGTAAACATAAAGGGAGTAAAGATTCCTGGGGACCTCGGGATTGGGACACCCGTACTCACCTAAAGAAGGTGAGCCCCTGAGGGGGGGTGACTTGAAGGAGAAACATTTTTGAGAGCTTCGATTGCACTTTTGGAGTCTGTGTATAAAATATTTCTTTTATAACCCTTTTCTGCTATTTTTATCAGAGCCCTGTATATAGCGTAAATTTCCGATGTGAAAACGGAGCAAAAACTGTGCAATTTTTCTGAGAATATCTCATGCCTTAGCATTACAGCCGCACCCACATTGTTACCAGCTTTGGATCCATCTGTAAAAACAGCTTCATAATTAGAAAATTGTTGTCTGTGAGCGTTAAAAATGGACTGATAAATGAAATTTAATGTTGTCGGCTTACGCCATTTTTCAAAAGCATCAATAAAATTTATAATTGTATTTTTCCATGGAGGAATTTCGTCCGATTTATTTAGGACTGGGAAGTCTTCTATTCCTAGATCTCTGAAAATTTGCCCGATCCTGAAACCAAAAGTGGGAGTGAGGTTGGTTGGTTTGTGCGGTTTATTGGCGCAAGAGCCATATTTGGCCATGCTGCGCCAAGCAAATGGTAAGAAAAAAGGCCAACAACAAAACCAAACACATTAAAAAATATAAAAGCGAAAATGATCAGCATAAAAATGCAGGAAATTACTGTGCGATTATGTTAATGATTTAAATAAAATACTGATGTGATGAAAGTGTTACAAATGAAGCAAAGTAAAAGGTGGAACATGAACAAAAGTCAAAATTACTAAATACAAGAATAAAAGCCAATGGTTTTTAGAAACTTGAAAATATTTGGGTGGTGTGTTTCACCCACCAAGTCTTGTAAAGTCAAGGAGGATGAGGTAAAAAAAACGAACACGATAAGAACTGAAAACAGGACAATCAATTAAAATATGGTGAATAGTAAAATTTACTCGACATCTGTTGCATGAAGGAGCATTTTCGCCAAATATTAAATGTCTGTGGGTGAAACGAGTGTGTCCTATACGGAGACGTGTCAATTTAACATCCATCTCACGTATAGGATGTACAGGCCATAAAATAATGTCAGTTTTCACAGAATGCAACTTATTTTGTATTTGCAGATCCCATGACTTTTGCCAGTCAGAAAAAATTTGACAAGAGATGGACGTTTTGATATCATGAAAGGGTTGGTTGGTTGGTTGTTCGGGTTTTTTGGCGCAAGAGCCATGTTTGGCTATGCTGCGCCAAGCAGATGGTAAAAAAACAAAAATAATTTATATAAACACACATGTTAAGATATAAAAGCCAAATGTATCAAAAAATGGGAAAAATGAAAGTGCAGAAATATATAAGGTTAATGCATTTATAAATGAAATACTGATTCGCAAAACGAACGTTACAATGAATTGTCGAATGTGAACAGAAGTTAAAAAATGCTAAATACAACTATAAAAACCAATGGTTTTTAAAAATTTAAAAACGTTTGGGTGGAATTTCTCACCCACCAGGTCTTGTAAAGTTAATGACGATGATTTAAAAAAGTGTAAACGAAAGGAATTAAAAGATGCGCACTCGATTAAAATATGTTTAATGGTAAAATCTACACGACATGTGGAGCACTTTGGTGTTGCCTGGCCAAAAAGGAGATGTTTGTGTGTAAAACGAGTATGTCCTATACGGAGGCGAGTCAATTTGACATCAACCTCTCGTATAGGATGGACAGGCCACAAACTAATTGTCGGTTTAATTGAATGTAATTTGTTGTGGATCTGCAGATCCCATGATTGCTGCCAGTTAGTAAAGAGCGAACTAGTGAAGGAACTTTTGGCATCAGAATAGACAAGTGAATGTGTTAGAAAAGTTGATGCAGCTTTAGCAGCAAAATCTGCCCTTTCATTGCCGTAAATACCTACATGCCCCGGAACCCAGCAAAAAATGACTTTAAATCCTTTATTTCGTAAGATTGTTAATGTAAATAAAATTTGGACTGCAACTGGGTGCATCTGAGTCTGATAATTAGAAAGTGTTTCTAAAGCACTCATACTGTCAGTATAAATGATGAAATTACGCTGAGTAGAAGAGGAGATTTCTTGTAGAGCACAGAAAATTGCTACTAACTCAGCCGTAAATACAGAGCTACTGTTGTGCAGACGATAGCTCAGTGTATCAGATGGAGTTATAATTGCACAACCAACATGTCCATCTGATTTCGAGCCATCCGTAAAAACTGGTGTAAAAGAAGAATACTGACAGCGATTATGATAAAACAATTTTTGGAAAATAACGGGATTATTTGAAGATTTATCGAATCCCAAAAAAGGGTTCAGAAAAGAAAATTGCGGGATATCCCAAGGGGGAAAGGAATAAAAGTCAAGTGACTTAATGGCAATACTATAAAGGTCCGAACCATGTAGGAAACTTTTGACTCTTTCCCAAAAAGGGAGAATATGAGAAGGTCACGACTCATAAATCCTTCGAAGAGAAACAGGAAGTACCGTGCGACAAATAGGATGATTTGGGATAGATTTTGCACGGAAATAAAATAATGTAGACAATTTCTGACGCCGCAAATGAAGTGGCAACTGGTGGCAAATAACATATAAGCTCTCTACTGGAGAAGTTCGAAATGCTCCGGAGCATATCCGTAGAGCAGTGTGGTGAATGGTATCTAATCGCCGTAAAACCGTAGGACGTGCGGAGCCATACACCATGCAACCATAATCTATTCGGGAAAGGATGAGTGCTTGGTAGATACGGAGCAGGGTTGTTATTGTTGTTATTGTTATTTTGGATTTTGTGGCACAAGAGCCAAATCTGGCTAAGCTGCGCCAAACATATGGTCAAATATAAAAAATATTTAGTGGAGTTATAAAAAGTTAAACTAAAATTTGCAAAACCAAGAAATGTGGAGATAAAATTTTCCTAGTTAAATAAAATGGAAAAAACCAATTTCTTTCAAGAAAGTAAAAATATTTGGATGGGGATGTTCTCCCACCAAGTCACGAATGTTTGAAGATGATGTACCGAATAAATGTAATCGATGAGAATTAAAAATTGTACATTCTGATAAAATATGAGTGACAGTTAAATTAACATCACACGCATTACAGACTGGACATCGCTCACCAAATAGAAGATGTTTATGTGTGAGGCGAGTATGGCCAATGCGAAGCCGAGTCAATTTGACGTCCAACTCGCGTACTGGAACTACGGGCCACAAAGTGATGTCAGGCTGAATAGAATGCAGCTTGAGTTTGTTTGAGGTTTTATGGCGCAAGAGCCATGATTTTGACCATACTGCGCCAAACAATAGGTAAAATTATATCATTTAAACCAGTAATCGAATGGAATATGAGAGGCTAAAAAGTATACAAGATTTAAATCAACGGATAAAACTTTATGGACTTTAAAAAAGCAAAAATTTGGACATGAGGTGTCTTATCAAGCAGGGAAGATAATGAAGGGCAGGACTTTTGAAAAAACTGTAAACGCTGAGCATTGAAATTTGGGCATTCTGACAAAATATGTTGAACAGACATTTGACAATGGCATCGTGAACACAGTGGTGGTTGTTCACCTAACAACAAATGAATATGAGTGAATCGAGTGTGTCCAATTCGTAATCGCGTTAAGACAGTGTCCGCTTTTCTGTTCGCTAATGAGGGCCAGGGTTGCACATGGGGTTTGATAACATGAAGTTTGTTGTTTGTTTCCAGATCCCACTGTCTTTGCCAATTAGAATATAGAAGCTTTTTAATATGTTTCTTTATGTCGTTCACAGGAATATTATAGAATGCAGCTTATTAGAAATCTGCAAATCCCATGATTCTTTCCATAAATAAAAAGTACGTTGAGAAATATATTTTTTTAAATCTCTGTATGGAATAGCTCGTTGTAGAGAAGTGGATGCTGCCTTTGCTGCAGCATCGGCAGATTCATTGCCAAAAATGCCAGCGTGGCCTGGCAACCAACAAAATAAAATTTGGTAATTCCGAGTTTGCAAATTTCTCCAAAGATGTAGGATATCTATAGCTATTGGATGTGTTTTAGTATGAGGATGGCTGAGGGCCTCCAGAGCACTCATACTATCAGAATAAATGCAGAATTTATAGTCACTAAGATTAGAAATTTTTTCAAGAGCAATCATAATTGCCATTAGTTCAGCAGTTAAAACCGAACACAAAGTACTCAATTGAAAACTGCTTGTGTCCTCAGCAATGACGACAGCACAACCCACATGATAAGCTGTCTTTGAGCCATCCGTAAAAACAGGAATGTGCGTAGAGTATTCATTGCGGTGATATAAAAAAAGTTGTTGAAAGACAATAGATGAAGTGGTAGACTTGTCATAGGTGAGAAAAGGGTTAAGATATGATATTTCTGGGACATCCCAGGGTGGCAAAGCAAGAGCAGTAGTATCATGAATCTGCAGATTTAAAATATTTACATCAGCAAAAGCTCTTTTTACCCTTTCACGAAAGGGTAGGATATTAGAAGGACGTGCATTATATAATCGTCCCAGGCCAATGGGTAAATTAATTCTACGAATAGGGTGATTTATAGAAGATTCAATACGGAAAAAATATAGTTCAGATAATTTTTTCCGTCTCAGATAAAGTGGAAGTTGATGACAGATCACATTCAAACTATGAACTGGTGATGTACGAAAAGCTCCAGAACAGATACGTAAAGCACTGTTGTGTACTGTGTCTAAATTTCGGAGAACACCAGAACGAGCTGTACCATATATTTCGCATCCATAATCTATTCTCGACAGAATAACAGACTGATAGATACGAAGTAAAGATGTTCGATCTGCCCCCCATCTTGTAGTCGAGAGAACTTTTAGGATGTTGAGGGATTTTTCACACCTCTTTCGCAGATGAAGAACATGCGAAAGGAAAGTGAGTTTCCGGTCAAATATGACCCCTAAGAAACGTACTTCCTCAACGACTGGAATATCAACACCTCGAATTTGTATTACAGGATCAGGATGGAGACTCCGTTTCCGACAAAAGTGTACACAGCGGCTCTTTTCAGGGGAAAGCGTGTGTCCATTCTCATCACACCATGAAATGTTTGTTAACAGCCCTCTGAAGTTGTCGCTCTATTAAAATCATATTAGACCCCTGGCAGGAGACTTGTAGATCATCCACATATAGTGTTCCACAAACGGATGATGGTAAAACATGAATAATTTGGCTTATATGGAGAATAAAAAGGGTGACACTCAAAACACTTCCTTGAGGAACACCCTCACTTTGAATAAAATGATGAGAAAATGTATTACCAATACGGACTCGAAATGTCCGAAATTTTAAAAAATTTCGAATAAAAACTGGCAAGTTACCTTTAAAACCAAAATCTCCTAAAGTACGGAGGATGCCATACCGCCACGTACGATCGTACGCCTTTTCTATATCGAAGAATATAGAAACTAGATGGTTTCTCCGGACGAATGCATTTCGAATTTGAGATTCAAGCATAACCAAGTTGTCATTGGTAGAACGTCCTCGACGGAAACCACTTTGGAAAGGTGCGATATACCCATTTTTCTCCAGTTCATAGAGTAAACGGGCATTTACCATGCGTTCGAGCGTTTTACAGAGACAACTAGTTAAAGCAATTGGCCTATAGTTTGAGGGATTGGTAGGAACCTTTCCAGGTTTAAGGATAGGTATCACAATGGCTTCATACCATTGTTCAGGAAAAGTTTGCTCACTCCAGATTCTGTTAAACAAGTGCAGGAGGTGCAAAAGAGAGGTTTCGTCTAAATGTCGAAGCATACTGTAGGTAATCCCGTCGACACCTGGGCTAGTATCTCGAGAATGAGAAAGAGCGTTCCTTAATTCCACTATCTTAAAGTTATAGTTATAAGAGAGGACCCTGCGGGTTCTAAACTTCAAAGGCACTTGTTCAGCTTGTCTCTTAATCGCACGAAAAGTCGGATTATTAGGAACAGAGCTTGAAACATCAGCGAAGGTTTCTCCAATAACATTTACAATATCAAGTGGCGAGGAATATGAAGCCGTTTCTGTATTTAAGATGGGGAAAGCGAATTCTTTATAAATTCCGTTTGCCGCTTTAACTTTCTTCCACAACTGTGCACTAGATGTATTGGAAGTGATGGTGGATATAAAACTTTGCCAAGATTCTTTTTGACTGCGGCGCCGAATTCGGCGAGCATTTGCTCTTGCTCTTTTAAATGCAACAAGATTTTCCGTGGTAGGATACCTGCGGAAAATACCCCAACATTTTCTTTGTTCCTTATAAGCAATACGACATTCATCATTCCACCATGGTTTGCGAAATTTGCGTGGAAGAGGGGTACGCTTTGGAATTGAAGCATCAGCGGCCTTAATAATGCAATCAGTGACATTTTGGACAGCCTCACTAATATCGGCAGATGAAATCATTTCTTCTGTAATCAATGCTAACTTAGTAAATGTAGCCCAATCTGCTTTTTGGAAAATGTATGTTGGTGGGCTTTGCACCAAATTACTATTATCATCATGAGAGATGACAAGAGGAAAATGATCACTATTATGTAAATCGCTTTCAACTGCCAAATTCAATAATGGAAAAATTGCCGGAGAGGAAATAGCGAGGTCAAGGGAATGGAAAGTACGAGTGGGTTCATGGAAGTATGTCTTTTCGTTGTTATTGAGCAGACAGAGACAGTTATCAGAAATGAATTGTTCTATCTGTCGCCCACGGGAGTTAGTGCTATCCGAACCCCACAAAGTACTATGCCCGTTAAAATCACCAAGCAAAATGAAAGGAGTTGGAAGCTGATCAACCAAAGTATTCGAATCGTCCTGCGAAATAACCTCATTTGGAGGCAAGTAAAGGCAACAGACCGTGACTAAGGATTTGACATGAATCTGCACAGCCACAGCTTGCAAGTTAGTGCGTAGATTAAGGATAGTACTGGGATAAAAGTTGGAGGTTAAAATGCACACTCCACCAGAGAATGATGCACCAGTTTCGTTATCCTTCCTTGCACAATTATAACCTCTTAATTTGAAGTGAATATTTGGTTTCAAAAATGTCTCTTGAAGAGCTACGCAAACAGGATTTGATTTATTAATGAGAGCTTTGATGTCAGCTTTGTCCGAATGCCGCGACAATTCCACGAGAGAAAGGTACCCATTAAGAAAGTTTTTTAACGTGGGAATTATAAAGGGCGTTAGTTTGAGTTGGCGTTATTTCGCAACTCATTTCAAGGTCATCCTCCTCTTCGTCGGATGGATGGAGAGCAATTGAATCAGGACTTTTGGACAATCCTCCAAAAATAGTAGGTAAATCCTTTTGGACTGTCCCCGTAGTTGCAAGTCCCAGAGCAACCGAATTTCGAATATTGGATTTTTTCAATTTTGATTTAAATTTTTCCGAAATCATTTCTTGTGAAAGGCCGTGTTTCGAAAGCTTTAATTTAAGAGCACGTGGAGGCTTTGGTTTTGGTTTACGTTTCGGTGGTTGTTGTTTTGGATTTTTTTGGCGCAAGGGCCATATCTGGCCATGCTGCGCCAAGCATATGGTTTAAAATCATACTACATAAAAGATAGTTTCATCAATTAAAATATAAAACAGTTTAGTCTCGGTAAAAGAAGGCGAAAATTGAATAGATTAAAATGAACATATAACATTCAGAAATTTAAAATGAGCAATGATGGTTTAAATGTGGAAATAAAAAGTGAAAGTCACAAAGTTATTTTTAGTTGTCAAACAAGCCAAAAAATGAATTAAATGTACGTGAAAAGGCGAATAGCCTTTAAGAATTTGAAAATATTTTGGTGGTACGTCTCCCCCACCAAGTCTGTTAAAGTTAAAGATGAAGATTTAAAAAAACGAATTCTATGTGAGCTAAATGAGCAACATTCTATTAAAATGTGTTTAATACTAAAAACGACCCGACATGTGGGACATATCGGTGCACTGTCTCCAAAAATAAGATACTTATGCGTAAAGCGGGAGTGCCCTATACGGAGACGAGTCAACTTAACATCAAGCTCTCGTATAGGAATCGTAGGCCATAAACCAATGGATGGTTTGACTGAATGCAACTTATTCTCAGTCTGCAGATCCCATTTTCCTTGCCATATTGATAGCAGGCGGGAAAAAATGGCTGTTTTAAAGTCACTATATGGGATGCTTTGACACAGCGAAGTGGAAGCATGTTTTGCAGCGACATCTGCTGCTTCATTTCCAACAATGCCCACGTGACTTGGTACCCAGCTAAATATAATATTAAATCCCTTTTCCTTAAGAGTTCGTAAAAGAGACAATATCTCAATGGCAATCGGATGCATTCGATTATGGTAGTTGGATAATGTCTCCAATGCACTCATGCTATCAGTATAGATTATGAAATTCCCCTGAGTGTTTGGCGAGATCTTCTCTAGAGCACAGAAAATTGCAGTCAACTCAGCAGTAAACACTGAGCAACAATTGTGCAAACGATAGCTCAGTGTCTCGGATGGAAGTATGATGCCACTACCGACATGTGAATCCGATTTTGAACCATCTGTAAAAATTGGTGCAAAAGAAGAATATTGGCAGCGATGATAGTGGAAAAGCTGCTGTAAAACAATTGGCGCAGTTATGTCTTTATTGAAACCAGAAAACGGGTTCAAAAAGGTAAATTTTGGAACATTCCAAGGAGAGAATTGGAGAGAAGGAACTGATTTAATAGTAATATCATTAAGTTCCAAATCGTTCAGAAGCATTTTCATTCTCTCACAAAAAGGGCGTATGTGAATGGTTGGTTGGTTGGTTGAGTGAGTTTTACTGGCGCAAGAGCCAAATTTGGCCATACTGCGCCAAACTTATGGTGGATAAACAGGATCGTGGTTTAAAACATATGGTAATGTACTATAAAAAGTTAAAATTCTAAAAACATTTTAAAATTACAGCGAAATTGAAAAATAGTGAAATTTAAAACCTTTTTTCTTATCTGATTCCAATAGAGAAATTGTCAAATTTAAAAAACTATACAAAATATGCTTAAGAAACAATGTTGGAAAAAATTAAAATATCATTAGAGATGCAAACATATAGATAAAATTCAATATATATACACATTACAAAAGCAAATATAATAAATTTCAAGATGTGAATCTTCTAATGTTGAAAGCAAAAAAACAGCATCGAAAAGACAAAAAAGTAAGGTGCAAGTTCGCTACGAGTTATATTTCGTTGGAATAAGGTTTTTTTTCTTTTCTTTTTTATATTTAATCGGGGGAGGAGGACTTATAGTTTCTGGCGAGTCTTCTAAGTCCTCAGACATACGATATTCCAACATATCCCCATCTGATGCAGTGGAAGAGCTCATTTCCGCATCAGCATCAGATTGACTAGACTGTTGTAAATTTGCTCCTACTAAAGGAAGATTATCTATGGATTGTAGTGCCGTATCAGAAGAAGGTAATTTTATTTCAGCCGTAATTGGCTTATTACATAATTTGGGTTTCACAGTTGGCGCAATTTGCGATGCAACAGTGGTGGGAACTTGGTGAGGTGAGGTAGAGTAAAATTTTGAAATTTTTTCAGCATTGATTAATGATTTTGTTTCCACAGGTGAGGCCTTTTTAAACTTTTTAGTGTGTGTCACTAGTTGAAAACCAGTTAAATCCGGCGAAGCTGAAGTATTGTCACTGATTGGTGCAACAGACACAGGTGAAAGATTTGGCAAATTAACTGGAATAGGAGCTCTTTGAGTAGATTCTAATGGTTTTAAAACCTTACCAGAAGATAGATCATTCAGATCCCACTGAGTGGATATGGTAGCCGACATTTTTTTAACTGCAAAAGCGTAATTTATCCCAGCTGAAGGTGTTTTCAATTTTATGAGTTTGCGAGCTTCCTGATAAGAAATTTTATTTTTGATCTTAGTTGAAATTATTTCTTTCTCCTGTTTCCAAGCATGGCAGTTTCGGGAAAAGGAAGTGTGCTGGTCTTTGCAATTCACACACTTCTCTTCGGCAGTGCAGTTAGTACTGTCATGACCAGATTCTGCACAACGGGCGCATGTTAGAGTCCCGCGGCAAGAAGTTTTAGAATGTCCGAAGCGTTGGCACTTGAAACAACGCAATGGGTTTGGAATATATTCTCGGACAGATAGGCGCATATATCCGGCTTTTATGTGCTCAGGTAATTTAGGAGAATCAAATGTCAATACTAAATGTTTTGTTTTTAGGAGCTGGCCATCCCTTCGTATAGAAATACGCCGTACATGGGTCACTCCCTGATTTTTTAAATCTTTAGTTATATCTTCAACAGAAACATGTAATAACTCTCCGCAGGTATTTGGTATTTGGTATTTTGAGATTTAATGGCGCAAGAGCCAAATATGGCTATACTGCGCCAAACAAATGGTTTTAAAAATGTCACGTATAATTCAATCAGTTTAAATTTATAATTTCTCGTGATAAAAAGAAATACATCCAATAATGAATAGTATCAGCGTTTATAAATATGCCAATTACATCCCGTAAAGAAATTTTTTCCAAAAATGTTAAAAGATTAAAATATCGATGAAATTTAAAAAAAGGTGAAAATGCATCTTCCATAAGATAAAAAAAAGGTACAATAAATTACAAAACGAAGTGAAAAGAAAAAATCATTGCAATCTTTTGATTCGGTGTTTCTTCAAGTATTTGCTATGTATAGGGGTACTTGAAGTTTCACTGTAAAAATTTTTAAGATTAATCCATTTAACTTGGCATTCTTGGGGACTTTGTTTAAAAACAGTTTTATCAACTGTTGTGGAATCGGTAGAAGGTTCCGTAGCAAGTGGTGTTTCGTCAATTGTTTCATGAGGGTTGTATTCTATTGCATTATCCGATTCTATTTCGCTGTCAGTGTTTGGTTTGGGTTTATTTGTGGTCATGAATTCAAGCTCAGGCTTGGCTTCATCCATTTTATCTGCTGATTTAGAATTAATCGAAGAGCTCAAATTTGAGACTGGCATAGGTTGGGAGACTTGTCGAGGTGAAGTCTTCCAGAATTTAGAATATGATATATTTTCAGAATTTTGCTTGTGATCTTTTTTATATTTTTTCTTATAAGTGACAGTTTTAAATTTATTCAGGTCCTGCGACATTTCATTAGATGGAACATGAAGCGTTTCATGTTCATGACCATTTGGCTGGTTAACATTTTTACTATTGAGATCTACTGGCAATGACGTTACAATAGCGGACTCGGGACTATTATCAGTAAGTATATTGTTTCTTTTGTTTTGAATACGATCAGTTGCAGGTGGTTTTTTCATCATAGATGAGTAGCTGGTTCCAGATACAGGAGTTTGTGATTTTACAAGTTTACGAGCTTCGGAGTAAGAAATTTGTTTTTTAATTTTTGTACTAATTATTTCCTTTTCTAACTGCCATGCTGGACAGTTTCGAGAAAAGGAAGTATGTGTACCTTGACAATTAAAGCATTTCTCCCTAGATGTACATTCCGAACTATCGTGACCTACTTCTGCACAGCGGGCGCAAGTTAATGTCCCTCGGCAAGAAGTTCTTGAATGTCCGAACCGTTGGCACTTAAAACAACGAAGCGGATTCGGTATATATGGTCGAACCAACAGGCGCATGTACCCCGCCTTAATGTACTCGGGTAATTTGTTGAAACTAAAAGTAAGAACCAGATGTTTGGTATTTAGGAGCTGGCCATCTCTCCGTATAGATATACGCCGTACATGGCTAACCCCTTGTCCTTTCAACTCTTTAGTTATTGCATCTATCGGTTCATTGAATAGCTCCCCACAGGAAATGACACCTTTGGAGGAATTCAGTGAAGAATGTGGAGAAACAACAACTGGTATATTTTCGAATGATTTTATTTTCATAATTTGTACAGATTGTTTTCGAGATTGTACTTCGACCAGCAAATCGCCAGATCGAAGTTTTTTAGTACTTTTAACCTCACCAATATTGCCAGTTATACATCTTTCAACAAGAAACGGAGAGACAGAATGAAATGTATCATTATTAGCAGATGATCTTTTGATAATGAAAAAGGTTGGAAAATTAGGTACTGTTGGAAAGGTAGAAACATTTTGTTGCCCACTGAAGGGAGCAGCTTTGCGTTTGCCCATACGACATAGGTACAAATTCAGGCCCGACGGCACCGCCCACCACGGAGCCCAACAAGGGAAGGCAGCCACCGGCTCTGACCATTCCCAGCCTCGGCGCTTACCTTGGTGCTAGCCGGTACCTATACGCTCGGAGTTACCCCCGGGGACAGTGACCACCCTTAACGCCAAGCCCAAGGAGTAACCCCTTCGCTTGATCCCTAGCAGACTAACCACTCAGGTGGCTAGCGACCAGCCGATTGATGCACAGGGGACCACAGTACACCACCCGTCTTTCAAATGGGTCGCCACGCACGGCAAACACGTGGGGTTTTGGCTGTCCATGAGAAGCAAGAAGCAAACAGAGCGGCGACAGCTTCTCATGGAGAGCTCCCTCGCTTGCCGTCGAGGGAAGAATGACAGTAAACAGCAGAAGGAATAGGGGAGAATAAACCATAAGGGAAGTAAAGATCCCTGGGAACCTCGGGATTGGGACACCCGTACTCACCTAAAGGAGGTGAGCCCCTGAGGGGAACTCTCCGCAGGATATAAATCCCTTGGAGGAGTTTAATGTCGGGTGGGGACTAACTTGAATAGGAATTGTAGACATATTTGTTAGCATAGCAATTTGTTTGGATTGTTTGGAGGATCCAACTTCAACTAGCAAATCGCCAGATCGAAGCTTCTTTATAGATTTAACCTCACCTACATTACCAGAAATGGCTTTCTCGACAAGAAAAGGGGACACATTATGGAAAGACTCTTTTGCATCAGATACTCTATGAACTAGAAAGAAAGATGGAAAATTGTTAGGTTGTGAAATCGAAATGGTGTTTTTGTTTTGTTTTTTGCCCATACGACATTGATGGGGATTCGGGCCCCGACGGCACCACCCACCATGGAGTCCAACAAGGGAAGGCAGCCACCGGCTCTGGCCATTCCCAGCCTCGGCGCTTACCCTAGCGCTAGCCGGAACCTATACGCTCGGAGTTACCCCCGGGGACAGTGACCACCCTTAACGCCAAGCCCAAGGAGTAACCCCTTCGCTTGATCCCTAGCAGACTAGTAACTCTGGTTGCTAGCTACCGGCCGATTGATACACCGGGGACCACAGTGCACCGCCCGTCTAATGGGTCGCCACGCACGGCCAACACGTGGGGGCATTTGCTGTCCATGAGAAGCAGGAAGCAAACAGAGCGGCGACAGCCTCTCATGGAGAGCTCCCTCGCCTACCCTCGAGGGAAAGAAGAACAAAGGAGACAGCAGAAGGCGCAGTGTAGAGTAAACATAAAGGGAGTAAAGATCCCTGGGAACCTCGGGATTGGGACACCCGTACTCACCTATAGTAGGTGAGCCCCTGAGGGGAGGGCGTATGTGAAAGGGACGCGCATCATAGAGTCTCCGCAGTCCAGCCGATAGTGTCATTTCACCCAATGGATTATTCAAGTTAGCTTGTGCGTGTAGGAAGTATAAAGTAGATATTTTTTTTCGCCTTAAGTCGAGTGGTAACTGGTGGCAGATATTATAGAGGCTTTCTATGGGTGATGTTCGAAAGGCGCCCGAGCAAATTCGCAAAGCCGAATGGTGGATGGTGTCCAGACGTCGTAAAACGCTAGAGCGAGCAGATCCATACACCATACATCCATAGTCAATCCGAGAAAGGATAACAGCCTGGTACACACGGAGGAGGGAAGTTCTATCTGCACCCCAAGTTGTTTTGGAGAGAACCTTCAGAATGTTTAAGGTTTTCTCACATTTCTTTCTCAAAAACTGAATATGTGGAAGGAAAGTTAGTTTATTATCAAAGAAGATCCCTAAAAATTTCATTTCCTCTACGACAGGTATGGTAGTAGTGCGTATATATAGTACAGGGTCCAAGTGAATGTTCCGTTTTCTACAAAAGTGAATGCACCGACATTTCTCAGGTGAGATTTTATATCCGTTTGTATCGCACCAAGCTACTATCTTGTTAATTGCATTCTGTAGCTGACGCTCAATCAAACGCATATTACTTCCTTGGCAAGAGATCTGCAGATCATCTACGTAAAGACTTCCATGAATAGAGGATGGCAAATGATTAAGTATCTGACTAAAATGAATAAAAAGTAACACTGAGGACACTTCCTTGTGGAACACCCTCAGTTTGAATAAAATAATTAGAATAAAAATTACCCAAGCGAACTCGGAACGTTCGGTAAGCTAAAAAATTCATTAAAAAGATGGGCAAGTTTCCTCTAAAACCAAGATTAAAAATCGTAGATAGTATGCCGTATCGCCATGTACGGTCATATGCCTTTTCAATATCAAAGAAAACAGAAACAAGGTGATTCCTCCGGACAAAAGCATTGCAAATTTGGGTCTCCAGTAGGATCAGGTTATCAAAAGTTGATCGTCCTTTTCGGAAACCACTCTGCAACAGGGGAATGCTTCCTTGCTTCTCTAATTCAAACACAAGGCGAGCATTGACCATAAGCTCAAAGGTCTTGCTGAGACAACTCGTAAGAGAAATTGGTCTATAATTCAAAGGGTTTGATGGTTCTTTGCCAGGTTTTAACACTGGAATCACAAAAGCTTCGCACCATTGATGAGGGTATATCTGCTCATTCCAGATTCTATTGAATAAAAATAATAAATTGGAAAGGGAAACTCTATTCAAATGGCGAAGCATGCAATATACGATTCCATCTGGCCCGGGGCTGGTATCACGGGTGCGAGATAACGCTGCGTCCATTTCTGACATTCTAAATTTGCAGTTATATGGAAAAGTTCTCTTGGTATTAAAACGCAAATGCGATCGTTCTGCGCGATTCTTAATTGCCGTAAATTCAGGACTATAAGAATCAATTGCTGAAACTTTCGCGAATGCTTGGCCAAGAATGTTAGCTATGTCCAATGGAGCGGAATGTTTCACTTCTCCTGTATTCAAAACAGGGATGGTAAATTCACGATAAATCCCATTGGCGGCCTTAACTTTGTTCCACAAGGTTTTACTGGAAGTGGAGTATGTTATGGATGAAACAAAAGATGCCCATGATTCCCTTTGACTTTGACGGCGAACTCTGCGAGCAAAGGCTTTGGCTCGTTTAAAAGCAATTAGATTTTTTGTCGTTGGGTACCTTCTAAATATGTTCCAAAGTTTTTTTTTGAGTCTTATAACTGTCGCGACAAGCTTCATTCCACCATGGTCTTCGAAATTTTCTGAGACGTGGGGAACTCTTTGGTATGGTTTCATTAGCGGCGCTCATTATGGTATCAATAACATTTTGCACTGCTTCCGAGATATCCGCAGTTCTGACCATTGACTCTGTAATATTTGCAAGTTCCGAGAAAGCATTCCAGTTCGCTCCCTGGAATATGAAACGAGAGGAACATGGTGTCACCTCATTAATGCCATTTTGTGAAACTATTACAGGAAAGTGATCACTATTATAGAGATCACTTTCGACTGTGAGATTAAGCAAAGGGAGGATCTCAGGAGAACAAATGGCCAGATCAAGATTATGGAAGGTTCTTGTGGGTTCGTGGAAGTACGTTTTCTCGTTATTATTTATCAGACAGAGGCAGTTATTTGATAGGAACTGCTCTATCTGTCGCCCACGAGAGTTTGTGCTATCCGAACCCCACAAGGTACTATGCGCATTGAAATCGCCGAGTAGGATAAAAGGTGAAGGAAGCTGATCCACCAAGTTGTCGAGTTCTTGCTGACTGATGATATCATGAGGCGGAAGATAAATGCAGCAAACTGTGACTAGCGTTCTTGCGTGAACCTGTGCTGCCACAGCTTGCAAGGAAGTATGTAAACTGAGTGGTGTGCTTGGATACAGGTTTGACGTAAATATACAGACACCTCCACAACTGTGAGATCCTGTTTCCACATCTTTTCTAACACAATTAAAGCCACGCAATTTTAAAGGGATGTTTGGTGTCAAGAAAGTTTCTTGGACACAAAAACAGATGGGATGAAATTTGTTAAGAATAGTCTTGATGTCATGAAGTTTGGAACAAATGCCGCGACAATTCCAAGAAAGGAAGGTACCCATTAAGAAATTTTATTGCGAATCGAGGAATTAAGAGCAGTGGTTGGAGTTGCTGAAACTTCACAACTCATGTCAAAGTCAGCTTCATCCTCAGAAGGATGGAGTTTTAAATCGGGACTATTTGATAAGCCTCCAAAAATGGACGTCAAGTCCTTATGGGCTATACCCCTACTAGAAAGTACCAATGCAACAGAATGTTTGGTGCTTGATTTCTTTAACTGCGAAGACAGTTCTTTCTTCGACAGTCCACGTTTTGCAAGCTTTAGTTTAAGAGATTTTACCGGCTTTGTTTTTCGCTTATTTTTGTCTAGTTTTTCAATATCAGGTGTGTTGCCAATCGATTTTTCTGTATCAGAATCAGATGACTGCTTAGGAGAGATCATACGGGTGGTATTTTGAGCACAGTTGGGACATGTACAATTTTCACAAAAGTTTTTCTTTACTATAGATGCATAACTTACGCCAGGGGAGGGTGTTTGTGCAAGAACTTTCTTTCGAGCCTCAGGATATGGAATATTTTCTTTAATTTTAGTTGCTGTAATTTGTTTTTCGATTTTCCAACGTGGGCATAAGCGGGAGAAGGACGTATGTTCGCCTTTACAATTCACGCACTTCTCTGGTGCTGAACAATCCTGGCTCTCATGTCCTTTCTCAGCACAGCGGGCACAAGTGACTGTCCCACGGCAGTTTGCTTTCGAATGCCCAAAACGCTGACATTTAAAGCATCTGAGAGGATTCGGTATGTATGGTCTCACGGGAAGCTTAATGTAACCAGCATATATGTAGTCCGGGAGTTTAGGGGACATAAAAGTAAGTATATGATGTTTAGTCTCAAGAGTTTGTCCATCTCGCCGGATGGTAATACGGCGGACATCTGTGACACCTTGCGATTTTAATTCCTCGGTAATTAAATCTACAGGCAAGTTGAAAATCTCTCCACATGTAATAACACCTTTTGATGTATTTAAAGATGTGTGTGGGTATACCTTGATTGGTATAGTTGCCAAAGCCTTTAACTTTTGTATGTTCTGGGCTTGCTTTCGTGAATTAATCTCAATCAGCAAGTCGCCAGAACGCATCTTGCATATTGACGTCGCATCACCAATTGTAGCACAAATTGCTTTCTGTACCAAAAAAGGGGAAACTGTTTCAAATGTCTCACTTTCAGAAATTCGTTTTATTATAAAAAATCGATCAAAATGTTGGTTAATAGAAAAAGTGTTAGGAACTATGTGACGCCCACTAAAGGGACCCTTCTTGGGAGGAGCCATGCGATATGAAATATGATTCGGGCCCGACGGCACCGCCCACCACGGAGCCCAACAAGGGAAGGCAGCCACCGGCTCTGGCCATTCCCAGCCTCGGCGCTTACCTTGGTGCTAGCCGGTACCTATACGCTCGGAGTTACCCCCGGGGACAGTGACCACCCTTAACGCCAAGCCCAAGGAGTAACCCCTTCGCTTGATCCCTAGCAAACTAACCACTTAGGTGGTTAGCGACCAGCCGATTGATGCACAGGGGACCACAGTACACCACCCGTCTTTCAAATGGGTCGCCACGCACGGCAAACACGTGGGGTTTTGGCTGTCCATGAGAAGCAAGAAGCAAACAGAGCGGCGACAGCTTCTCATGGAGAGCTCCCTCGCTTGCCGTCGAGGGAAAGATAAAAAAGGCAGAAAGCAGAAGGCGAAGAGGAGTATAAACATAAAGGGAGTATAGATCCCTGGGAACCTCGGGATTGGGACACCCGTACTCACCTATAGAAGGTGAGCCCCTGAGGGGTTACGTTTCGGTGGATCGTGAGATTCAGGAGCACTGTTTGTGGAAGGTTCTGTATCAGATTCGGATGTTTTTGCGGGAGGAACTTTTTCAGCAACAATCTGCACACAATTTTTACATGAACAGTTTTTACAATATGATTTTTTAACAGCTGATGCATAGCTGACCCCAGGGGAAGGTGTCTGTGCCTCGATTCTTCTTTTCGCTTCTGGATAAGAAATTTGTTCTTTTGTTTTCAAAGTTATAATTTCTTTTTCCAACCTCCAACGTGGACATGATCTGGAAAAGGAAGTATGTTCGCCATCACAGTTGACGCACTTTTCAGATGAGGTGCACTGCTGGCTATCATGTCCTTTCTCTGCGCAACGGGCGCAAGTAAGTGTCCCGCGGCAGGCGATCTTAGAGTGCCCAAAACGTTGGCATTGAAAGCATCTCAGAGGGTTAGGTATAAAAGGACGCACTTTCAATCTCATATATCCTATTTTAACTACTTCTGGCAAAGTAGGCATTTGGAACGTAAGAACGAGGTGCTTTGTAGGGAGGAGTTGTCCATCCCGCCGAATTGAGATACGGCGTACATGTATCACTCCTTCAGGTTTTAGGTCATTTGTAATTTCTTCAATTGATGTATGAAATAACTCCCCACATGTAATAACACCTTTAGAAGAATTAAGAGATGTATGCGCGCTTACAGAAATGGGAATTGTAGCCAATGCTTTCAGTTTGAGAATTTGATTAGATTGTTTTCGAGAATTAACTTCCACCAACAAATCTCCCGAACGAAGTTTGCGTATGGCAGAAACTTCCCCAAGTGTTCCAGAAACGGCTTTTTCTACAAGGTTGGTTGGTTGGTTGGTTTTTTTGGCGCAAGAGCCAATCTTGGCCATACTGCGCCAAGCATATGGTTTTACATTCGGCAAGCTTAAAATGAATCAGTTATAAAATGTACAAAAAAAAAAAGGATAATTAACTAAGCAAACAAGAAAATTTTTGTAGCAATGAGTATATTAAATTTTAAGTAGGAAATGGGCAATGATTCTGTAAAAGAAATCAGATGTTACAATTTAAATATATACATATATATATAAACAATGAACACGTATTAAATGCACGCATAAAAGCCAATAGCCTTTAAAAAGTTTAAAATATTTGGGTGGTATTTCTCACCCACCATGTCTTGCAAATCCAGAGAAGGTGAATGAAAAAAATATTGACGATGAGAATTAAACACTGGACATTCAATTAAAATGTGTTTCACACTAAAATCAATGTTACATGCAGAACAGATCGGTGCTCTCTCACCGAAAAGGAGATGACGATGCGTGAATCGAGTATGCCCTATACGAAGGCGAGTCAACTTGACATCAACCTCTCGTATAGGGATTATAGGCCAGAAATCAATTGTAGGTTTGACAAAATGTAACTTATTGTTAGTTTGCATGTCCCATGTCTTCTGCCAAGTTAAGTGGAAATAATTATTGACGGACTTTCTCGCATCATAATATGGAAGGCTATATGTCAGAAAGGATGTAGCCTGTTTAGCAGCAGAATCTGCCTCCTCATTTCCGGAAATACCCACATGACCAGGAACCCAGCAAAATATGACATTGAATCCTCTATTTTGTAAAATTTGCAACGTAGACATAATCCGAATAGCAGTTGGGTGCATCCCTTTATGACAATGTGAGAGTGCCTCCAAAGCACTCCTACTGTCAGTATAGATAATAAAATCACGCTGAGAGGAAGGCGAGATCTCCTGAAGAGCACAGAAAATTGCCACTAACTCAGCCGTGAATACAGAACAGTGGTCGTGTAGGCGATAGCTCAGTGTATCAGATGGAAGTGCGATGCCACAACCGACATGTCCATCCGATTTCGAGCCATCCGTAAAAATTGGAGTGAATGAAGAATACCGACAGCGATGGTAAAGAAAGAGTTGTTGGAAAACCACAGGGGCTGTTGACGATTTGTCAAAACCTGCAAAGGGATTCAGAAAATGAAAATGCGGGATATCCCAAGGCGGAAGGCAAAATGACTCAGCTGTTTTAATGGTGACGTTTGAAAGGTCCGAGTCCTGCAAGAGTAATTTTACTCTCTCATTGAATGGTAGGATATGAGAGGGACGGGCATCGTATAGTCTACGAAGGCCAAAAGGAAGATTCATATTACAAATGGGGTGATTAGGGATAGACTTTGTCCGATAATAATATAAAATAGATAACTTCTGTCGTCGTAAGTGAAGAGGTAGTTCGTGGCAAGTAACATACAGACTCTCTACTGGTGATGTACGGAAAGCTCCGGAGCAGATTCTTAGAGCAGAGTGGTGGATAGTATCCAGTTGCCTCAAAACTGTAGGGCGTGTAGAGCCATAAACCATGCAACCGTAATCAATACGGGAAAGGATTACTGCCTGGTAGATACGGAGTAGGGAGGTTCGATCGGCACCCCAAGATGTTTTTGCCAGAACCTTTAAAATATTTAAGGATTTTTCACACTTCTTCCGCAAATATAAGATATGCGGTAGGGTTGGGTTTATGGGTTTATGGGTTTATGAGGTTTAATGGCACAAGAGCCAATCTTGGCTAAACTGCGCCATACATATGGTTAAGAATAAATCATATCCAGCAACAAGAGTAGTATTTAAAAATTAAAACACAAGTTCAATGAAACTATATAAGAAAATGCCTCAAATATGAAAACAAGATACAACTGATAAAAAAATTACAAAGTTAATAAAAAGAGCGCAATTGAAAAAAGGATTAAGTTTATCCAAGATAAATATTTATCATATACACGTAAAAAAGCGAATATCTTTTAAAAAATTAAAAAGTTTTAGGTGGTGTTTTTCACCCACCAAGTCCTGCATAGTTAGAGACGATGATTGGAAAAATAACTCACGATGTGATTTAAAATCTGGACATTCAATAAGAATGTGTTTTACAGTAAAATCAGTACTGCATGTAGGACACATGGGTTTCCTCTCTCCACAAATGAGATATTTATGAGTAAAACGTGTATGTCCTATACGGAGGCGGGTCAATTTAACATCCAACCCCCGTATAGGGAGTACAGGCCATAATCCAGTGAAAGGTTTGATGGTATGTAATTTGTTATGAACCTGTTCATTCCAGTTTGTCTGCCAAGTGGAATAGAGATGAAGAATAAAGAACTTCTTCGCATCACTGTATGGCAGATTTTGTGAAAGAAATGAAGAAGCAGCTTTTGCAGCACAGTCTGCTGCTTCATTTCCCGAAATACCCGAGTGACTCGGTACCCAACAAAATAAAATATTAAATGCCTTATTTCGAAGAAGGCATAAAATGTTCAAAATTTCTAAGGCCACAGGATGCATTTGATTGTCGGGGTGAGAGAGCGTCTCCAAAGCACTCAGACTGTCAGTATAAATAACGAAACTTCGGTTAGTAGATATCGAAATTTCCTGAAGTGCACAGGAAATTGCTATCAGTTCCGCAGTAAAGATAGAAAAACTGGTATGTAAGCGATAGCTCAGTATATCAGATGGAAGTACAATGCCACAACCGACATGCCCATCCGATTTCGAGCCATCTGTAAAAACAGGGATGAAAGATGAATACTGACAGCGATGATAGAAAAACAACTGTTGAAAAACCACAGATGCTGTTGTGGATTTTTCAAATCCCAAAAATGGATTCAAGAAGGAAAATTCTGGCTTATCCCATGGTGGAAAATAGAAGTGATTAATAGAATTAATTGTGGAATTATTAAGGCCCGAGTCTTGCAGAAGCGTTTCTATTCTCACACTGAACGGCGGAATGCAGGAGGAACGAGCATCATAAATTCTCCTAAGACTTGCTGGAAGGGTTAATTCAGATATAGGGTGCTTCGGAAGAGACTGCGTTCGGAAGTAATATAAGGCGGTAATTTTTTTACGCCTTAAATAGAGGGGTAGTTGGTGGCAGATGTTATACAAGCTTTCTATGGGGGATGTTCGAAAGGCACCGGAGCAGATTCTCAATGCAGAATGATGGATAGTGTCCAGTCTGTGCAAAACACTAGGGCGTGCAGATCCATACACTATGCACCCAAAATCAAGACGGATATGCGGTAGGAAGGTAAGTTTCCGATCGAATATCACTCCTAAAATTCGTATTTCGTTTACCACAGGAATTGGAATATTCCGAATATGAATACACGGATCAAGATGAAGATTTCGTTTCCGGCAAAAATGTACACACCGGCTCTTCTCCGGAGAGATCGTATGCCCATTTTCCTTACACCAAGAGACCAATTTGTTTACAGCGGCTTGTAATTGCCTTTCAATTAGATTCATATTGCTGCCTTGACACGAAACCTGCAGATCGTCCACATAAAGACTAGCATGCACAGATGAAGGTAAATGGGTTAAAATTTGACTAAGATGAATAATGAAGAGTGTGACACTGAGGACACTCCCCTGCGGAACTCCCTCAGCTTGAATAAAATGATTTGAATAAAAGTTACCTATACGAACTCTAAAAGTGCGATGTGATAAAAAGTTTTGTAAAAATATGGGTAGGTTTCCCCTAAAACCAAAATTATAAAGTGTTAAAAGTATGCCGTAGCGCCATGTGCGGTCGTATGCCTTCTCAATATCGAAGAATATGGAGACAAGGTGGTTCCTCTTAACAAAAGCATTGCGGATCTGGGTTTCCAGTAAAATGAGGTTGTCAGAAGTAGACCGACCTCTACGGAAACCACTCTGCAAAGGGGGAATACATCCTTGTTTCTCCAATTCGTATACGAGACGAGCATTAACCATTCGCTCAAAGGTTTTGCAAAGACAACTAGTCAGCGCAATTGGCCGGTAGTTCAGAGGGTTTGATGGGTCTTTGCCAGATTTTAAGATGGGAATCACAAAAGCTTCCTGCCATTGTGAAGGATACTTGTGCTCAGTCCAGATTCTGTTATATAAGAGTAATAAACTGGAAAGAGAATTTGCATTCAAATGGCGGAGCATGCTATATGTGATCCCATCTGTTCCAGGACTTGTATCATGGGCTTGAGACAAAGCCGATTCCAGTTCCGACATCTTAAATTCGCAGTTGTATGGAAATGTTTCCTGGGTAGTAAAGCCTAAATGTACCCGTTCCGCGCGATTCTTAACTGATAAAAAATCAAAACTGTAAGAATCGGTTGCGGAAACTTCTGCAAAGGCTTTGCCTAAAATATTGGCAACATCTAATGGAGCGGAGTAGGACACATTCCCTGTATTTAAAATAGGGAAGGAATAATCTCT
The DNA here is from genome assembly GCF_947563725.1 of Argiope bruennichi. NCBI lineage: Eukaryota > Metazoa > Arthropoda > Arachnida > Araneae > Araneidae > Argiope > Argiope bruennichi. The sequence goes on from NC_079156.1 coordinate 118,083,498, forward strand.
ATAAATTCCATTAGCTGCTTTTACTTTTTTCCACAAACGTTTACTGGAAATATAGGATGTGATAGATGATACAAAGCTAATCCAAGATTCCCTCTGACTACGACGGCGAATACGACGAGCAAGGGCTTTGGCTCTTTTAAAAGCGACTAAGTTCTCTGACGTTGGGTAGCGTCTAAATTTGCTCCAAAGTCTCTTTTGGTTCTTGTAGCTGTCGCGGCAGGCTTCGTTCCACCACGGTCTACGAAATTTTCTTAGCCGTGGGGATGTTTTCGGAATAGTGATATTAGCGGCATTCATTATCGTGTCAACGACATTCTGTACGGCTTCCGAAATGTCTACATTATTGATCATGGTTTCATTGATAACAGCATGATGGGAGAATGTAGTCCAGTTTGCCCGTTGGAATTGAAAACGCGGAGGACAAAAAGTCGCCCCACCGTTATCAGCATGGGAGATTATTAAGGGGAAGTGATCGCTATTATGCAGATCATCTCCAACTGTCAAATTCAACAACGGTAGTAGTTCAGGAGAACATATGGCTAAATCGAGACAATGGAAGCTACGTGTCGGTTCATGGAAGTAAGTCTTCTCGTCATTATTGAGCAGACAGAGACAGTTTTTTGTAATAAACTGTTCGATCTGCCGCCCACGAGAGTTTCCACTATTTGAACCCCACAACGTACTATGGCCGTTGAAATCACCTAGCAGGATAAATGGCGTAGGGAGCTGGTCCACTAATGTGTTTAGATCTTGCTGACGTATTATATCATGAGGCGGTAAGTAAATGCAGCAGACTGTGACCAAAGATCGTATATGGACCTGCACAGCCACAGCCTGAATAGACGTATGCAAATTGAGAGGTGCGCTCGGATAAAGGTTTGATGTGAAGATGCAGACACCTCCGGAACCATGAGATCCTATGCCTGCATCTTTCCGAACACAGCTATATCCGCGTAATTTGATGGGAATGTTTGGTGTCAAAAGGGTTTCTTGAACACCAATGCAAGCAGGATGAAATTTGTTAAAAATGGACTTTATGTCAGGAAGTTTCGAGCGAATGCCGCGACAATTCCAAGAGATGAAAGTACCTATTAATTGATTTTTTTTGAAGGGGAATGAACTGATGCAGTTGTTGGAGTTGCCAGGTCTTCGCAACTCATTTCCAGCTCCGATTCATCCTCTGAAGGATGCAATTTAATATCTGGGCTATGGCTAGCGCCACCAAAGATGGACGCCAGATCCTTATGGACAATTCCCTTCGTCGCTAGCCCTAAAGCAACGGAGTTTTTGGATGCCGATTTTTTCAATTTCACAGGGAGATCTTTTGTTGTAAGACCACGTTTTGCAAGCTTCAATTTCAAAGTCTTATTTGATTTAGTCTTTTGTTTATTTGTTTCTGGTTTTGAAGTTTCAGGAGCACTAACTGTAGATTGTTCAGTGTCTGAATCTAATGGTTTGTCTTGTGGTTTCATTTGTGTTTTATGTTTAACGCAATTTGAACACGAACAGTTCGTACAGAAGGGTTTTTGCAAAGCTGCGGCATAACTTAAGTTTTGAGTTGGCGTTTGAACTAAGATCTTTCGTCTTGCTTCGGGATACGGAATGCCTTCTTTTACTTTTAGTTCAGTGATCTGTTTCTCCAGAACCCACCTTTTGCATTCTCTCGAAAAGGATGAGTGTGCGCCATCGCAGTTCACGCACTTTTCCTGTGCGGTACACTGCTGGCTCTCGTGGCCTTTCTCAGCACAGCGGGCGCATGTGACAGTCCCGCGGCAATTAGCTTTCGAGTGGCCGAAACGTTGACACTGAAAACACCTGAGTGGATTTGGAATATAGTGCCTAACTGGTAATTTAATGTACCCAGCGTAGATAAACTCCGGCAATTTAGGAGAGTGAAAAGTTAATATAAGATGCTTGGTATCAAGGAGTTGTCCATCCCGCCGGATAGTTATGCGGCGTACATGCGTTACTCCTTGACTCCGTAATTCATGTGTTATTTCCTCTAGCGGTACGTTAAACAATTCCCCACAGGTAATTACACCTTTAGAGTAATTTAACGACACATGGGGATGAACAGTGATAGGAATTGTTGCTAGTGCTTTTAACTTGATGATTTGTTGGGCTTGTTTCTTAGAAGAAACTTCCACAAGCAAGTCTCCAGAACGCATTTTGCGAATACATAAAACTTCACCGATCGTTGCTGATATCGCCTTTTGAACGAGGAAGGGAGAAACCGAGTTAAACGATTCACTTTTTTCAGATACTCTTTTAATTATAAAATATGTGTCAAAGTTTTGCTGACTAGGTATAAATTTAATTGTTTTCTGTCGCCCACTGAAGGGAGATTTTCGTGAGGAGCCCATACGATATTAAAGATGATTCGGGCCCGACGGCACCGCCCACCATGGAGCCCAACAAGGGAAGGCAGCCACCGGCTCTGGCCATTCCCAGCCTCGGCACTTACCTTAGTGCTAGCCGGAACCTATACGCTCGGAGTTACCCCCGGGGACAGTGACCACCCTTAACGCCAAGCCCAAGGAGTAGCCCCTTCGCTTGATCCCTAGCAGACTAGCCACTCAGGTGACTAGGTACCAGCCGATTGATACACCGGGGACCACAGTGCACCACCCGTCTTTCAAATGGGTCGCCACGCACGGCCAACACGTGGGACATTGGCTGTCCATGAGAAGCAAGAAGCAAACAGAGCGGCGACCGCTTCTCATGGAGAGCTCCCTCGCTTACCGTCGAGGGAAGGTTGGTTGGTTGGTTGGTTTGGGTTTTTTGGCACAAGGGCCATTCTTGGCCATACTGCGCCATGCTTATGGTGAAAAGTAGAGCCCTGTTGATGATTGGAATTTAGTATAAAATTAAGTATGCTTATGTGTAAACTAATATAAAATAGCTAAAACAGATTAAGACGAAATATGACATTTTTTTTAAAATAATAAAAATGGAAATTATTGAAGTCAAATACATGGTAAAAGGTGTATAGCAATTAAAAATTTAAAAATATTTGGATGATAATTCTCTCCCAGCAATTCTGGGAGAGTAGCATTTGATAGATGAAAAAAATGGTGGCGATGAGATTCAAAAGCTGGGCATTTAATCAAAATATGACCTACTGTCAATTCGGTGTGACATGAGGAGCACACAGGTGCCCTTTCTCCGAAAAGCAAGTGTTTGTGGGTAATCCTAGTATGTCCAATACGTAGGCGAGACAATTTTACATCAGCCCTACGCATCGGTAAAACGGGCCATGTGTCAATAACGGGTTTAACAGAATGCAATTTATTCTGTGTCTGCATATTCCATGTCTCTTGCCACAGAGTAAAAATCCCATTGGTAATAGATTTCTTTACATCACTGTATGGTATTTTGTGATGTAAGAGAAAAGACGCAGTTTTTGCAGCATGATCTGCCTGCTCATTGCCAGCAATTCCCATATGACTGGGAATCCAGCAAAATAAAATATTAAAACCTCTATTTTGAAGAGTTTTCAAAAGTCCCAAGATTTCTATTACAACTGGATTTGTATGGGGATTAAATTGAGAGAGGATTTCCAGAGAACTCATGCTATCTGTATATATACAAAACTGTCTCTCAGGTGAGGATGATATATTCATCAGAGCATGAGAAATTGCCACTAATTCGGCTGACAAAACTGAAAAGGATGTATTGAGACGGAAATTGTTTATGTCGGAATCAAAAACAATTCCGCAACCAACATGCTCGGTTGTCTTTGAACCGTCAGTGAAGACAGGCACAAAGGAAGGATACTGACTGCGATGAGCCCAAAAAATTTGTTGAAAAATCACTGGAGCAGTTATATCTTTTATGAAACCACTAAAAGGATTTAAAAATGAAAAATTGGGAATATCCCAAGGTGGAAAAGTTTGGAAATCAGCAGTCTGGATTTCAGGAAACTGCAAATTCAAATTTTGAAGTATGCTTTTCACTCTCTCAGAAAAGGGAAGAATGTTAGAAGGACGAGCATCATAAATTCTGCGGAGAGTAGCAGGAAGAGTCGTATTTGCCACAGGATGTTGTGGAAGAGACAGCGTTCGAAAATGATATTGCAGGGAGAGTTTTTTCCTTCGCAGCTCCAAAGGCAACTGATGGCAAATGACATAAAGACTCTCCACTGGCGATGTGCGGAAAGCTCCCGAACAAATCCGCAGAGCAGAGTGATGCACGGTATTTAGTCGACGCAGAACAGTAGATCTGGCTGAGCCATATACGAAACACCCTTAGTCAATCCGAGATAAAATGACAGCCTGGTATATACGAAGTAAGGAGGTGCGATCGGCACCCCAGGAAGTGCGAGAAAGTACCTTGAGGATATTGAGTGATCTCTCACACTTCTTCCGAAGGTATAAAATATGCGGAAGGAAAGTGAGCTTTTTATCAAAATATACACCCAAAAACCGCACTTCATCAACAACTGGAATCAGGCCATTACGTATATAGATTGATGGATGGATGGATGTGATAATTCTCTGGCGCAAGATCCTTTTCTAGGATATGCTGCACCGAAAACACAGTTCATTTGTCGAGTTTCTATTTAGTTCCTTAAGATCCAACGTAAAAAACTGGTAAAACAGTAGGTAAAAGTACTATAGGTTTGGTTTGGTTTTGTGGTGTTTTATGGCGCAAAAGCCATATCTGGCCATACTGCGCCAAGCAAAAAGTTAAGTTAAAAAAACACAGTTAAAATAAGAAAGTTCAAAGATGGAGACAATTTCATATAGCATGACGAAAAGACAATGAAACCATGCATAAAAACTTGAGCAGGAAATAAAATACAGAGAGCATATGATAATATTTTAAAAAGGAATAATTATAAAAAGTGCATAAAACATTAAAATACAAGTTGAATGATAGGCTAAATGTTGAATACAAAGATAAAATGTGCTAAATCCGATGTAAAAACCTAATAAAACTCAAAAAGTTAAAAATATTAGGGTGATGTTTTTCACCTACTATGTCGTGAAGAGTCAATGATGTTGAATTAAAAAAGCGAATACGATAGGAGTTAAAATTTGGACACTCAATTAAAATGTGCTTCACACTAAGGTCGACATGACATCGAGAACAAACCGGTGGTCTCTCTCCGAGAAGAAGATGTCGATGCGTAAACCGAGTATGCCCTATGCGAAGGCGTGTCAATTTAACATCAGGGCCACGCATAGGCAAAGCTGGCCACATACAAATAGAAGGCTTAATGACGTGCAGTTTATTATGGATTTGTTTATTCCATGTCTCTTGCCACAAAAGGAAAATATGTTTTGCAATTGATTTTTGAATATCGCAGTAAGGTAATTCATAATGAAAAAAGGTAGATGAAGTTTTAGCAGCGTGATCGGCCTGCTCATTTCCAACGATTCCAATGTGACTAGGGACCCAACAAAATAAAATGTCAAAGCCCCTATGATGGAGGGTCTGCAAGAGTCCCAAGATCTTAATAGCGAACGGATGAAAGTTAAAATGATGAAGTACTTCTAAAGAACTCATACTGTCCGTATAAATACAAAATTGTCGTTGAGAGGCAAGAGAAATCTTTTGTATAGCACATAAAATCGCCAGCAACTCCGCAGATAAAACTGAAAATGATGCATGAATACGGAAACTGTATTTCGTCTCCAAAGACGACACTACATCCAACATGTCCGTCCGACTTTGAGCCGTCAGTAAATATTGGAAAATAGGAGGCATACTGTGAACGATGAAAATTAAAAAGTTGTTGGAAAATAATTGGGGCAGTTGTAGCTTTATTAAATTCAGAGAAACAATTCAAAAAGGAAAACTGAGGAATTTCCCAAGGTGAAAATATTTGAAAATCTATTGGCTCGACATCAGAAAACTGGAGCCCTGAATCATGAAGTACGCTTTTGATTCTCTCACAAAAGGGAAGAATGTGAGATGGGCGAGCATTGTAAAATCTTTTAAGGGAAACAGGAATGGTCATGCGAGTTACAGGATGATTTTGAAGAGACTGAGCTCGAAAGTAGTACTGTAGTGCAAGTTTCTTTCGGCGTAAAGACAAGGGCGGTTGGTGACATATGACGTAAAGGCTTTCGGTTGGCGATGTGCGGAAAGCCCCTGAACATATTCGGAGGGCGGAATGATGCACAGTATCTAGCCGACGTAGTGCAGCAAGACTAGCAGAGCCATATACAAAACACCCGTAGTCTATCCGAGATAAAATTATGGCTTGATATAGACGGGTTAAAGACGTACGATCGGCACCCCAAGACGTACGAGAAAGTACCTTGAGGATATTCAGAGATTTCTCGCACTTTTTCCGAAGGTATGTGATATGCGAAAGGAAAGTGAGCTTCAGATCGAAAAGTATTCCCAGAAATCGTATTTCATTAACGACAGGTATTAAGTCATTGCGTATACGAACTGAGGGGTCAGGGTGAATGCCTCGCTTTCTGCAGAAATGCACACATTTACTCTTTTCGGCAGAAAGAGTGTGCCCATTTTCATCACACCAAGCTACCAGTTTCTTAACTGCATTTTGCAGCTGCCGTTCAATTAAGGGCATATTACAGCCCTGGCAAGAAATCTGAAGATCGTCCACGTATAAATTTCCTTGGACAGTCGGTGGTAATTGATTTAGAATGTCGCTAAAATGCATGATAAAAAGTGTGACACTGAGAACGCTTCCTTGTGGAACGCCCTCAGCTTGGATAAAAGGATCAGAATAAAATTTCCCCATGCGTACCCGAAAAGTACGAGATGATAAAAATTTTTTTATAAAAATTGGAAGGTTTCCTTTAAAACCCAAGTTAAAAAGTTTTCTAAGAATTCCAAAACGCCACGTACGATCATACGCCTTCTCTACATCAAAAAAAATGGAGACAAGATGGTTTCGTCTCACAAAAGCGTTGCGAATATGGGTCTCAAGTTGGACTATATTATCAATCGTGGATCGACCTTTGCGGAATCCACTTTGCATTAATGGAATGCAAGATCGCTTCTCTAATTCGAAGACTAGTCGGGCATTGACCATACGTTCAAGCGTCTTACAAAGGACACTAGTTAGCGCAATCGGTCTATAATGCAGAGGGTTAGCAGAATCTTTGCCCGGTTTCAGAATGGGAATCACGAGAGCTTCTTGCCACTGATATGGGAAATTTTGCTCACTCCAGACTCTGTTAAACAGATACAGGAGATTTGAGAGCGATATCTCATCTAAGTGGCGAAGCATATTATAAGTGACTCCATCTGGTCCAGGGCTGGTATCATGAGCTTGGGATAGTGCTTTTCTCAATTCAAACATTTTGAACTCGCAATTATATGGATGTGTATATGCAGCTTGAAAATTCAAAGATAATTGTTCCGCGAGATTTTTTCTCGCTATAAATTCAGGACTATACGATTCAACAGCGGAAATCCGTGCAAATGTCTGTCCAAGAATATTGACAATATCTAATGGAGAGGAGTATGTATTATTCCTGGTTTTTAGTACAGGAAAAGAAAACTCCTGATAAATTCCATTAGCTGCCTTCACTTTTCTCCACAATTGCCGACTTGAGGTTCGAGATGTGATTGAAGAAATATATTTTACCCATGATTCCCTCTGGCTACAGCGACGAATGCGGCGTGCAAGGGCTTTAGCTCTTTTAAAAGCGATCAGGTTCTCTGTGGTTGGGTACCTTCTAAATTTGTTCCAGAGTCTCTTTTGGTTCTTGTAACTATCGCGACAGGCATCGTTCCACCACGGTCTACGGAATTTTCTCGGACGTGGTGAACTTTTAGGAATGGCATAATTAGCGGCATTTATCAAACATTCAGTGACGTTTTGAACTGCTTCTATGATGTCTGGTACATTGACCATACTCTCGGTAATTTTTGCCAATTGAGAAAACTTATGCCAGTCTGCCCGCTGGAATATGAAACGCGGAGGACAATGAGTCGCTTCGCCTCTATCAGCATGGGAGACAATGATCGGAAAATGATCGCTATTATATAAATTATCACTAACAGTAAAGGTCAATAATGGCAGAAGTTCAGGTGAGCATATTGCCAGATCAATACTATGGAAGCTACGTGTGGGTTCATGGAAGTATGTTTTATCATCGTTATTAAGCAGACAGAGGCAATTATTAGAAATAAACTGCTCAATCTGCCGCCCACGAGAGTTTGTACTATCTGAACCCCACAACGTGCTATGTGCATTTAAGTCACCAAGTAAAATAAAAGGTGAAGGAAGCTGGTCCACTAGGTTGTCAAGATCCTGTTGTTGAATAGCATTATGGGGTGGCAGGTAGATACTACAGACTGTAACCAGTGTTCGGGTGTGAACTTGCACAGCCACAGCCTGTAGAGGTGTATGCAAATTAAGAGGTGTACTTGGGTAAAGATTTGATGTCAAGATGCAGACACCACCAGAACTGCGCACTCCAGTGTCTGTGTCTTTACGAACACAGTTGTAACCGCGTAACTTTAACTGAATATTAGATGTCATAAATGTTTCTTGAAAACAAAAACAAACAGGATGAAAGGTGTTGATAATGGTCTTTATATCAAGAAGTTTGGACCGCAAGCCGCGACAATTCCAAGAAAGGAAGGTACCCATTAAGAGAGATGCTTAAAAGAATTATTAGGAGCAACAAACGGAGTTGCAGAAACATCGCAACTCATTTCAAATTCATTTTCATCCTCTGAAGGATGCAGTTTCAGATCGGGAGTATTTAATATGCCACCAAATAAGGATGTTAAATCCTTGTGGGCTTTTCCCCGAGCTGCAAGTCCTAATGCGACAGAATTTTTAGAAGATGATTTTTTCAATTTCGCAGATAGTTCTTTCTGCGTTTGACCACGCTTTGCAAGTTTTAGCTTCAGTGATTTTTGTAACTTATTTTTTGAAATAGGTTTAGTTGGTATGCCAGTGTCAGATGTGCTGTTTACAGATTGTTCTGTATCAGAATCGGATGTCTTTTTAGTTATTTTTGAGCGATTGGTAGTTTTTGTACAATTTGGACACAAACAATTTACACAAAAGGATTTTTGCAGAGCAGATGCATAGCTCAGACCAGGAGTAGGCGTTTGTGGTGAAAGTTTTCGCCTAGCTTCAGGATACGAAATGTTTTCTTTGATTTTAAGAGTTATTATTTTCTTTTCAAGTTGCCAACGTTCGCATAATCTAGAGTATGACGCATGACTGCCGCCACAGTTCACGCACTTTTCGGGTGCAGAACATTGCTGGCTATCGTGGTCTTTAGCAGCACAACGGGCACAAGTCAGTGTCCCGCGGCAATTTGCTTTAGAGTGTCCATAACGCTGACAATTAAAACATCTTAAAGGATTGGGAATGTATGGTCTGACAGGCAATTTTATATACCCTGCATAGACAAATTCTGGTAATTTTGGTGATTTGAAAGTCAGAATATGATGTTTGGTTTCTAGAACATTACCATCTCGTCGGATAGTAATGCGTTGTACATGTGTGACACCTTGGGATTTCATTTCAGCTGTAATTAAATCTACAGGGAGATTAAATATTTCCCCACAAGTGATAACACCCTTCGATATATTTAATGAGTGATGGGGGCTGACACTGACAGGAACTGTTGACAAGGCTTTTAATTTTTGAATTTGGTGAGCTTGCTTACGAGAATTAACCTCTACCAGCAAGTCACCAGAACGCATCTTGCGAATAGATGTTACATCACCGACTGTTGCTGCGATCGCTTTCTGCACCAAAAATGGCGACACGCTTTCAAATGTTTCGTTTTTTTCGGAAATACGTTTCAAGACAAAGTATTTATCAAAATGATTATCTACGTTTGAAGATACAGGTACAAAATGACGCCCACTAAAGGGACCCTTCTTGGGAGGAGCCATACGATATTGAATACGATTCGGGCCCGACGGCACCGCCCACCACGGAGCCCAACAAGGGAAGGCAGCCACCGGCTCTGGCCATTCCCAGCCTCGGCGCTTACCTTGGTGCTAGCCGGAACCTATACGCTCGGAGTTACCCCCGGGGACAGTGACCACCCTTAACGCCAAGCCCAAGGAGTAACCCCTTCGCTTGATCCCTAGCAGACTAGCCACTCAGGTGACTAGGTACCAGCCGATTGATGTACAGGGGACCACAGTACACCACCCGTCTTTCAAATGGGTTGCCACGCACGGCCAACACGTGGGACTTTGGCTGTCCATGAGAAGCAAGAAGCAAACAGAGCGGCGACAGCTTCTCATGGAGAGCTCCCTCGCTTGCCGTCGAGGGATGGAAGGATCAAGTAAATAGCAGAAGGCGTAGAGGAGAGTAAGCATGAAGTGAGTAAAGATCCCTGGGAACCTCGGGATTGGGACACCCGTACTCACCTATAGTAGGTGAGCCCCTGAGGGGGTAAAAGTACTATAATAGTAACTTTAAATTTCATTAAAAATTCCAATTTTCTTTAGGAACGGAAATAAATTTTTATGGGGTCTTTCTCCTATAAGGAAAGACAAGTTAAAATCAGAGGAGTTAAAAAAGTTCATGCGCTCTCTATAAAAATCCGAACATTCAATTAAAATATGACGTGTAGTCAGTGGAACATTGCACGAACCGCACACAGGTGGAGATTCACCGAATAGTAAATGTCTGTGTGTGATACGTGAATGTCCAATACGCAGTCTAGTTAAAATTACATCAAATTTTCTGTTGAAAGTTGAAGTCCATGTCATAATATACGGTTTCACTTCGTGGAGTTTGTTATTTACTTCTTGATTCCAGTCATTTTGCCAAGTCTTCAGCATCCACTTACGTATTGTGTTCTTTATATCAGTGTAATGAAGAGGTTGAGGGCGATATGTAGTAGCAAATTTAGCTGCAGTATCTGCCTGTTCATTTCCTGTTATGCCGACATGCGCTGGTATCCATGAAAATAAAATTGTAAAACCTCTCCTATGCAGATGGGATTGCAAACGCTTGATTTCCCATGTAAGACTATGAGAATTCCTACCACTATTCAAGGATTCCAAAGCACTCAAAGAGTCAGAGTAAATAATGGCTTTTACTGGACTTTTTTCAGAAAGATATTTTAATGATATATACAATGCTGTCAATTCAGAGGTAAAAACAGAGGTGAAATCGTGAAGTTTATAACTTATAATGTCATTCTCACAAACAAAAGCGCAACCAGTATTTGTATCAGATTTAGAGCCATCTGTATAAATGGGTAGATAATCATAAAATAATTGTCTGTGGGAAAAGAAAATAGATTTGAAAATAGAGCTACATATCTCTGCTTTGTATAGATTCTTAAAAGGATTCAGGTAGGTGATGTTATTGCAGATCCAAGGGGGGTTTACAAATGAATCACTATTGCTGACATCAAGAGTCTGAAATTCATCTGGAAGTAATTGGCGAATTCGTAGTCCCAAAGGAGGTATACATGAAGACCGTTTATTGAATAGCCTGTCTGTGCTGTGATCCAAAAAGATTTTCCTCAAAGGGTTATTTTCATTTGATAAAACTCGAAAGTAATAACAAAAGGATAGCATGTGTGTTCTGCGAGTCAAAGATGGCTCAAAATTTTCCACATACAAACTCATTACTGGAGAGGTGCGGAAAGAGCCTGAGCATAGTCTTAAAGCCTGATGGTGAATATAATTAAGCCGTGAAAGGTATGAAAGTCGCGTGGATCCGTAAACGATGCATCCATAATCCAGTTTTGAACGTATGACGCTTCTATATACACGTAGTAAGCAAGTGCGATCAGCGCCCCAAGCAGTGTTTGAAAGAACTCTTAAAATATTTAGAGACTTGAGACATGTCTTCCTCAAATATGTGATATGGGGAAGAAAAGTCAATTTTTTGTCAAAAATTACCCCAAGAAATTTGCATTCATTCTGCATAATTAAAGGTGTGTCTTGAATAAATAATTCCGGATCTGGATGTAACAATCTTCTACAGAAATGAACACCAAAGGTTTTTTGAGCAGAAAACGTGAAACCGTTCTTATTTGTCCAAGCTATCATATTATTGATTGCTGTTTGCAGCTGTCTTTCAATAAATCTCATATCTCTACCAGAACAAGATATCTGAAGATCGTCCACATAAAGTGATCTTTGTATGCAGGAAGGTAAAACTGATAAAATATTATTAATTTTTAAAATAAATAGGGTTACACTTAAAACTGAGCCCTGAGGAACGCCCTCTTCTTGGCAATAAACATCAGAATAAGTATTTCCCAGTCTAACTCTAAAATAACGGTGTTGTAAAAAGTTTTGTATAAACATAGGCAAATGTCCACGAAAATCCAGCTCAAATAGGTCTTTCAAAATCCCATATCGCCATGCTCTATCATAAGCCTTCTCTATGTCGAAAAAAATTGAGACCAGATGGTGGTGTCTGAGAAAGGCTGTACGAATGGCACTTTCTAATAAAATCAGATTATCTGTTGTACAGCGGCCTTTACGGAAACCGCTCTGAAATGGTGAAATACATCCTTTTTTTTCCAAAATATAGGTTAAACGCGCATTTACAATCTTTTCAAGAAGTTTGCACATGCAGCTGGTCAATGCAATTGGACGGTAATTGAGAGAATCTAAAGGATCTTTATAAGGCTTCAATATGGGAATGACGGTGGCATATTTCCATTTTGATGGAAAATAATGCTCTTTCCATATTCTATTAAACATGTATAGAATATTATCAAGAGAGTCATCTGACAGATGCGAGATCATAGAATAAGTGATGCCATCAGGACCTGGTGAAGTTTGCTTAGTTGTGGACAATGATTCACGTAATTCTTCTATGGTCAGATCGACGTTATATGTGAGAATCTTTTTTGTGCGAAATCGAAGGGGAATTTTTTCTGTTGTGTTCTTATATGACAGAAATGGTTCTGTATAGTTTTGTGCTGCGCATACAGATGCAAATGATTCTGCTAAAATATTAGTCATTTCCTGTAAGTCACAAATTTCCCGATCCTTCACTTTTAAATAGGATACAGGATATTCAGAATAAATTCCACACGCCTTTTTTACTAGATTCCACATTTCTGTCACTGATACAGAAGAATTAATATTGGATGTAAGTTTAATCCAGGAATTCCGTTGGGCTTGGCGCCGAGTACGTCTAGCTATAGCTTTAGCTTTTTGAAATAAAATAAAATTTTCCGTAGATGGCCGTCTTCGGAACTTATTCCATGCAATTTGTTGATTCCTGCGCGTTTCTGTGCACTGACTATTCCACCAAGGTTTCCGAAATTTAGGGAAAGCAGTGCCCGATTTCGGAATTGTTTCATCTGCTGCTCTGAGTATTGAAGAGGTCACATTATTGACAACAACATCAAGGTCTGGATGTTCCACCATATCCCTTGATATTTTGGCCCTGCTAGTGAAACTCGTCCAATCAGCTTTATCAAAAATATAACGTTTAGGTCGTTGTGGTACCATGACAGGTATATTAACTTGAGTGAGGAAAATTGGGAAATGATCACTTTCACATAAGTCATTCCCCACTCGAAAAGTGAAAAACGGAGCAATAGGGGCTGAACAGAGAGCAAGATCTAAACAATGGAAAGTTTTACTACCCAAATGAAAGTGGGTATAGTCACCATTATTCAAAAGACAAAGAGAGTGATCAGAAATAAATTCCTCAATTTGTCTTCCACGAGGATTCGTGCTATTACTACCCCAAACAGGACTATGAGCGTTAAAATCACCTATTATTATGAACGGTGCTGGCAATTCAGTAACTAATCTATCAAGTTCATGTTTATCAATGGCGGAATTAGGAGGCAAGTAAAGAGAACAAACTGTAATTAAGCGCGGAATCGCAGTACGAATCGCAACCGCTTGCAGTTGTGTGTGAAGTGGGATTATAGATGTGGGGTGGTCATGCGAGACGAGGAGAGCAACACCTCCCGATGCTCTATCAGAGTTACCATCTCTTCGAATCAAACTATAGCGTTTAATTTTTGCTGGGTCGCTTGATTTTAAGTATGTCTCTTGAAATGCCATGCAGACAGGGTGAAAATTGTTAATAAAGTCCTTGATTTGGTGCAATTTATTGCGAAAGCCACGACAGTTCCATGAAATAAGTGTGGCCATAAAATCAGCGTTTACGTTGAGATTTTTTCTTAACTTTGCCTGCAGTAACATCATCGAGCTGCGTAGAAGGTTCCATATCCATTTCAGAGAGGTCTGAAGAGGATGGATTAATAGATAAAAGTTCATCAGGCGGAAGTTGATTGGTAATACCAGAAGATTTTAATTTTTTTCGGAGTTCTTTCGTCGGTTTGTTATTACTGCATACTTCAGGGTCTGTATGTAGAGCAACAGCTGCAACAGGTGAAGTACAACTGGAACTAGTATCTACAGGAGTTGCAAGCTTAGATGCATAATAGTCAGTTTTAGTTGGAAGTTTTTTCGTCTGTGTTACATTTGCTTTTAAAGGTTGTAATTTTTTGAGAGGAGGGCAAACAATTTTCGTTAATAATTCTTCGGTTTGAGTTGAACCGACATTAGTGTTTTCTGGTTTTGATTTCAAAAGAGAGGAATACGATACACCAGACTTAGGCATTCTATCATTGACTATTTGGCGGGCTTCTTTAAAGGTTATGTTGTTTTTTATTTTAATGGCTAGGATTTCTTTTTCCATTTGCCATTTAGGGCAAAATTTAGAAGATGCTGCATGAGCGCATGCACAGTTAGGGCATTTCAATATTTCTGAATCGCATGTGTTAGTTTCATGATCCAATGAAGAACATTTACCACATACCATTTTACCACGACATGATTGCCGAGAGTGACCATACCTCTGACACTGGTAACATCTCAGAGGATTAGGTATGTATGGACGAATGTTACACCGCAAATATCCAGCACGTATGAATTTTGGTAGAACAGGCGTTTCAAATGTAAGAACAACATGCTTTGTGGGAATTAAACGTCCGTCACGTCGAACATGAATGCGACGAGCGGCGCAGACCCCCTGGGATCGTAATTCTTCCACTAATTCTGTGTCAGAGTGTTGTACAAGAGATTGTTCCGAGACAACCGCCCGTGAGAAATTCAATGTCTTGTGAAGAGATACTTTTATTGGCCATGAACCTAAGGTAGTAAGTTTACTCAGAGTATCTGCTTGCTTTTTTGATTTCGTTTGAATAAGGAGATCGCCAGAACGCATTTTCTTAATATCTGATACTTCACCAATGGTAGATAGAATCAATTTATGTACAAGGAATGGAGAAAGCGCATGAAAAGTTTCATCAGTATGCATAATAAAATAACGAGAATTTGATGTTGCTTCGGTGACGTTTGTGAAAAAGCCCATACAAAGAGGGATTCAAATTCGGGAACCGACGGCACCGCCCACCACGGAGCCCAACTAGGGAAGGCAATTGCTGGCTCTGGGCATTCCCAGCCTCAGTATCCACCCTGGCGCTAGCCGGTACCTATACGCTTAGGGCCACTTCCAGGAACGTCTACCACCCTTAACGCAGAGCCCCAGAAGGTGACCCCTTCGCTTGATCCCCTTGAGCAGACCAGCCAAATGGCTGGGATACCAGCCGATTGATACACCGGGGACCGAAATGTACCACCCGTCTAATGGGTCGCCACGCACGGCATACACGTGGGGATTTTGGCTGTCCATGAGAAGCAAGAAGCAAACAGAGCGGCGACAGCTTCTCATGGAGAGCTCCCTCGCTTGCCGTCGAGGGAAGGAAAAACACAGCAGAAAGCAGAAGGCGTAGGGGAGTGGAAACATAAAGGGAGTATAGATCCCTGGGTACCTCGGGATTGGGACACCCGTACTCACCTATAGTAGGTGAGCCCCTGAGGGGACGTATATAGATTGAAGGATCAGGGTGAAGGTTTCGTTTTCTGAAAAATGCATACATTTACTCTTTTCGGCAGAAAGAGTGTGTCCATTTTTCTCGCACCACTTGTTCAATTTATTAACTGCATTTTGCAGTTGAAGTTCAATTAAACGCATATCACTACCCTCACAAGAGATATGCAGATCGTCAACGTATAAATTTCCCTGCACAGATGGTGGTAAATGATTAAGTATGTCACTAAAATGGATGATAAAAAGCGTAACACTGAGGACGCTCCCTTGTGGAACACCCTCCTCTTGAATAAAATAATTGGAGTAAAAATTGCCGACACGAACTCGGAAAGTTCGAGATGTTAGAAAATTTCGAATAAAAATTGGAAGATTTCCCCTAAAACCCAAGTTAAAAAGTTTCTGAAGAATTCCGTATCGCCATGTACGGTCATACGCCTTTTCTATATCAAAGAAAATGGAGACAAGATGGTTTCTACGTACAAAAGCATTGCGGATGTAGGTTTCCAGTTGGACGATATTATCAATTGGGGAGCGCCCCTTACGGAAACCACTCTGCAAGAGCGGAATACATGTCACTTTCTCCAATTCAAAGATTAAACGGGCGTTGACCATACGTTCAAGTGTCTTGCAAAGAACACTCGTTAAAGCGATAGGCCTGTAGTGCAGAGGATTTTCTGGGTCCTTTCCCGGTTTCAGAACGGGAATCACAAAATCCTCTTGCCACTGATATGGGAAAGTCTGCTCTTTCCAGATTCTATTAAACAGATACAGGAGACTGGAGAGCGATGATACACTCAAGTGGCGAAGCATACTATAGGTTATTCCATCTGGACCGGGACTAGTATCATGAGCTTGAGACAATGCCCTTCTTAATTCGGTCATCTGGAAATCGCAATTGTACGGACGAAGCTTCCGAGCTTGGAAATTCAAAGTCATCTGTTCCGCGCGATTCTTAATTGCCACGAAATCAGGGCAATATGATTTCGCAGCGGAGACTTGTGCGAAAGTATGTCCGAGATTGGATTGGATTGGATTTGTGGGTTTTAATGGCGCAAGAGCCAATTCTGACCATACTGCGCCAAACGTATGGTTAAAATAGATATAAAAAATTATGTATGTAAAATTAAATAATTGTCAAAATGCACTATGATTAAAATGTCGGCATGGGGTTTTTAAAAGAAGTATGTCCGAGAATATCAGCGATATCTAATGGAGAAGAATATGTTGCACTACCGGATTTCAGGATAGGAAATGAAAACTCCTGATAAACTCCATTTGCAGCTTTTACCTTATTCCATAGTTGTTTGCTTGGAGTGCGATATGTAATGGAGGAAATATATCTTATCCAGCACTCCCTCTGGCTACGTCGTCGAATACGACGAGCAACGGCTCTGGCTCGTTTAAATGCGACAAGGTTTTCCGTCGTCGGGTACCTTCTGAAGATGTTCCATAATTTTTTCTGCTGTTTGAAACTGTCGTGACATGCTTTATTCCACCAAGGTCTTCGAAATTTTCGTAAACCTGGTGAACTTTGAGGAATGTATTTTTTAGCGGCGTTAATCAAGACATCAATGATATTTTGCACCGTTTCCGAAATGTCTGTCGTACTGACCATTTCCTGGGTAATATCTGCCAATTTTATATATACGGACCAGTCTGCTTGCTCGAAAAGGAAATGTTGCGGAGGACGAGTTCCATTATTTCTATCGACTTGGGAAATAATCAAAGGGAAATGATCACTACCATAAAGATCATCTCCGACTTTAAATTTCAGTAATGGCAATAACTCAGGAGAGCAAATGGCCAGATCGATGCTACGGAATGTACGTGTTGGCTCGTGGAAGTATGTTTTTTCTCCGTTATTTAGTAGGCAGAGACAGTTATTAGCAATAAATTGTTCAATCTGTCTCCCTCGAGAGTTCGTATTTTCTGAGCCCCAGAAGGTGCTATGTGCATTGAAATCGCCTATTAATAAATACGGTTTAGGAAGCTGGTCTACTATTTTGTTAAGTTCTTGCTGACTTATGACATCATGTGGTGGCAAGTAGATGCAGCAGACTGTAACCAGTGTTCGAGTATGAATTTGCACAGCCACAGCCTGCAGGGAAGTGTGTAATGGGAGAGGTGTGCTCGGATACAGATTTGATGTTAGAATACAGACTCCTCCCGAACTACGAGATCCAGAGTCTGCATCTTTACGAACGCAATTATAGCCACGCAGTTTTAACGGCATATTTGGCTTCAAGAAAGTTTCTTGGAAGCCAAAGCAAAAGGGATGAAATGTGTTGATAATTGACTTGATGTCTTGTAGTTTCGTTCTAAGACCACGACAATTCCAAGAAAGGAAGGTACCCATTAAGAAAGCGGTTTGGAAGAAGAAGCTTTAGAAGCATTTGTTTGAATTGCTTCATATTCGCAACTCATCTCCAAATCATCCTCATCACCAGAAGGGTGTAATTTAATATCAGGGCTATTTGGCATGCCAAATATGGACGTTAAGTCCTTATGGACATTACCTTGCGTCGCAAGCCCGAAAGCGACGGAATTTTTTAATGTTGACTTTTTTAATTTTGTAGTAACATCTTGTAATGAATGGCCGCGTTTTGCAAGCTTCAGTGTCAGCGATTTTTGAGCTTTTTTCTTAGATTTCTTTTTTAAAACTGTTGGAGTTTCAGGGGTACTGCTGATGGAATTTTCGGTATCTGAATAAGAGGCTTTACTTGGCTGCTTGGTTTTAGTGGTGTTTTTAACACAGTTTGTGCAAGAGCAGTTTGCACAAAATGTCCTTTGTACAACAGAAGCATATGTTTTGTCAGGAGTAGGATTTTGAGCTATAACCCTCCGCCTAGCTTCAGGGTAAGATAAACTTTCTTTGATTTTTAGACTTATTATCTGTTTTTCAAGTTGCCAACGTGAGCAGGATCGAGAGTACGACATGTGATCGCCACCGCAGTTCACGCACTTTTCTGTTGCGGCGCACTGCTGGCTATCATGACCTTTTTCTGCGCATCGAGCACAAGTGAGTGTCCCGCGGCAGTTTGCCTTTGAATGGCCAAAACGCTGGCAGTTAAAGCATCTGAGGGGGTTAGGGATGTACGGTCTTACTGGTAATTTGATGTAGCCTGCATAGATATGTTCGGGCAGTTTTGGAGATTTAAAGGTTAGGATATGGTGTTTAGTGTCAATAATTTCTCCATCACGCCTGATGGTAATTCGGCGGACATGCACAACTCCTTGTGATTTTAATTCATCTGTAATATAGTCGATAGGGAGATTCAGAATCTCTCCGCAGGTGATAACACCTTTAGAGGTATTTAATGATGCATGGGGGCTGACACTGATTGGGATCGTTGCAAGTGCTTTCAATTTCTGTATATTCTGGGCTTGCTTTCGAGAATTGACCTCTACTAACAAGTCACCAGATCGCATCTTTTTAATTGATGTTACTTCACCAACAGTTGCGGTGATGGCCTTCTGCACTAAGAATGGCGATACCGTTTCAAATGTTTCATTTTTTTCTGATGTACGCTTAACTATAAAAAATCTATCAAAATGATGGTCATAATTTGAAGTAATTGGTACAATGCGACGCCCACTGAAGGGACCCTTTTTGGGAGGAGCCATGCGATATGGTGAATGATTCGGGCCCGACGGCACCGCCCACCACGGAGCCCAACAAGGGAAGGCAGCCACCGGCTCTGGCCATTCCCAGCCTCGGCGCTTACCTTGGTGCTAGCCGGAACCTATACGCTCGGAGTTACCCCCGGGGACAGTGACCACCCTTAACGCCAAGCCCAAGGAGTAACCCCTTTGCTTGATCCCTAGCAGACTAGCCACTCAGGTGACTAGGTACCAGCCGATTGATACACCGGGGACCACAGTGCACCACCCGTCTTTCAAATGGGTCGCCACGCACGGCCAACACGTGGGACATTGGCTGTCCATGAGAAGCAAGAAGCAAACAGAGCGGCGACCGCTTCTCATGGAGAGCTCCCTCGCTTACCGTCGAGGGAAGGAAAAACAGCAGAAAGCAGAAGGCGTAGGGGAGTTTGAACATGAAAGGAGTAAAGATCCCTAGGTACCTCGGGATTGGGACAACCGTACTCACCTGTAGTAGTAGTAGTAGTATATGGTTTATTGGCGCAAGAGCCATATTTGGCTATACTGCGCCAAGCATACGGTAAAATCAGATCAGACATTTAAAAAAAGACATTTTAAAAACAAGTGAAAGCAATAGAAACCACGTAAAATGTGTCAATACAAATATTAAAAAACCGTCTTAACGTAGGACAATGATTAACGTAAATGTAAAATAATCATATAATAAAATACATTTAACATAAACGGAAGAACAAACAGATGAAATAGGTGTTATATATAGTTAATGAAACCAATAGCTCTTAAAAATTTAAAAATATTTGGGTGGCATTTTTCACCCACTAGGTCTTGCAAGTTAAGAGAAGACGAGTAGAAAAAATTATGACGATGAACATTAAAATCGGGACACTCAATTAAAATATGTTTGACACTAAAAGCAATATGACAAGTGGGGCAAATTGGCACCCTTTCACCCAAGATGAGATGACGATGAGTAAAACGGGTGTGTCCTATACGGAGGCGAGTCAATTTCACATCAACCTCCCGTATAGGGTGAACAGGCCATAAACCAACTGTAGGCTTGACGGAATAAAGTTTATTCTCCGTCTTCAAATCCCATGTTAATTGCCATGTTGAATAAATATGTTTAATGAAAAATCTCTTAATGTCGCAATATGGAAGTTTATGGGACAAAAAAGAGTCAGCAGATTTTGCCACTGAATCGGCTTCTTCATTCCCAGAAATGCCTACGTGACTCGGGATCCAACAAAAAAGGATATGAAAGCCTTCATTTTGTAGGAGACGCCAAGTAAATAGTATTCTAATCGCAATCGGATGCATCCGATTGCTATAGTGCGAGAGTGTCTCCAGAGCACTCAAACTATCGGTATAAATAATGAAGTTACGCTGAGAGGAGGGCGAAATTTTTTCCAGAGCACAGAAAATTGCCATCAACTCAGCAGTGAATACTGAACAGCAATTATGTAAACGATAGTTCATTGTATCAGAAGGAAGAATTATGCCACATTCAACATGGCCATCTGATTTTGAGCCATCCGTAAAAATTGGTATAAAGGAGGAATAACGACAGCGATGATGCAAAAACAGGAATTTGAAAATAATTGGATCATTTGACGATTTATTAAATCCTGAGAAGGGATTCATGTATGAAAATTGTGGTATATCCCAGGGGGGGAAACAAAATAAATCTACAGTCTTAATTGTAACATTTGAAAGGCCCGAGTCATGCAAAAGTACTTTTGCTCTCTCACCAAATGGAAGAATGCGAGAGGGACAGGCCTCATAAAGTCTGCGAAGACTAACTGGTAGTGTTATATTAGAAATGGGATGACTGGGCAAAGATTTTGTACGGAAATAATAACAGGCAGACAATTTTTTACGCCTTAAATCAAGAGGTAGCTGGTTGCAAATAGAATAGAGGCTCTCAACGGGAGAGGTACGAAATGCTCCGGAACAAATCCTTAAGGCAGAATGGTGAATGGTATCCAAGCGTCGCAGTATAGAAGCACGTGCGGAACCATACACCATACATCCGTAATCCATGCGAGAGAGGATAACGGCTTCGTAAATATGGAGCAGAGATGTCCGATCGGACCCCCAAGATGTTTTGGAGAGAACCTTTAAAATATTTAAAGATTTCTCGCATTTCTTCCGCAGATTTGAGATATGTGGAAGAAAGGAGAGTTTTCGATCGAACATTACTCCTAGAAATCGTATTTCATCCACAACTGAGATGGGTGTATTTCGTATTTGAATGACAGGATCTAAATGGATATTTCTTTTCCTGCAGAAATGGACGCATCGGCTCTTCTCCGGAGAGATAGTATGCCCGTTATTATCGCACCAAACCACTACCTTATTTACTGCATTTTGCAATTGTCTCTCGATTAAATTCATATTGCTCCCTTGACATGAGATCTGCAAATCGTCAACATAAAGTGATCCCTGAACAGTTGAAGGTAAAACAGATAAAATTTGACTAAAATGAACAATAAAAAGTGTAACACTGAGGACACTTCCCTGTGGGACTCCCTCAGCTTGAATAAAAGAATCAGAATAAAAGTTGCCTACACGGACTCTGAAAGTTCGATGTGATAAAAAATTCTCCAAGAATATGGGAAGATTTCCCCTAAAACCAAATTTAAAAAGTGTCGAAAGTATGCCATAGCGCCATGCTCGGTCGTATGCCTTCTCAATATCAAAAAATATGGAGACAAGGTGATTCCTCCTAACAAATGTGTTGCGTATCTGGGTTTCCAGGAAAACGAGGTTATCAAATGTAGATCTACCTCTACGGAAACCACTCTGCAACGGGGAGATACATCCCTGTTTCTCCAGTTCATATACAAGCCGTGTATTCACCATGCGCTCAAAGGTCTTACAAAGGCAACTCGTCAGAGCAATTGGTCTGTAGTTCAGAGGATTTGATGGTTCCTTATCAGGTTTTAAGATTGGGATCACAATAGCTTCACGCCATTGTGAAGGATACTTCCGTTCAAGCCATATTCTGTTAAATAATACAAGCAGATTCGAAAGGGAAGTTGTATTCAGATGGCGGAGCATAATATATGTGATCCCATCTGGCCCTGGACTGGTATCATGGGCTTGAGATAAGGCCATTTGCAGTTCAAACATCCTGAATTCACAGTTATAGGGAAAAGAACATCGGTCATTAAAACGCAGATGCAACCGTTCCGTGGAATTCTTAATTGCCAGAAAAGTAGGACTATACGAATCCGATGCGGAGACCTGTGCAAATGCTTGACCGAGAGCATTGGCCACTTCCGATGGAGAGGAATGCGTCTTATTTCCTTTATTTAAAACAGGAATAGAGGTTTCCCAATATATTCCACTGGCAGCCTTTACTTTCTTCCATAAATGCTTACTGGATGTGGAGGATGTGATAGATGATACGAATTTAATCCAAGATTCCCTCTGACTGCGGCGACGAATTCGACGAGCAAGGGCTTTGGCTCGTTTAAAAGCAACAAGATTTTCTGTTGTCGGGTACCTTCGAAAGATGTTCCATAATTTTTTTTGTTGTTTATGACTATCGCGGCAAGCTTCATTCCACCACGGTCTACGAAATTTTTTCAGACGTGGGGAAGTCTTCGGGATAGTGGCATTTGCGGCGCTTATTATTCTGTCAATGACATGTTGTACTGCTTCTGTGATGTCACAAGTATTGACCATAGTTTCTGTGATATCTGCTAATTGTGTGAATACATCCCAGTCTGCCCGCTTGAATAAGAACCTTGGTGGACAAGTAGTCGCACCACCTCCATCAACGTGGGAGACAATAACTGGGAAGTGATCACTGCCGTAAAGATTATTGCTAACTGTTAGAGTGAGAAATGGCAGCAGTTCAGGTGTACATATGGCCAGATCAAGACTATGGAAGCTACGTGTGGGTTCGTGGAAGTAAGTTTTCTCGTGACTGTTCAGCAGGCAGAGACAGTTGTTAGCAATAAACTGCTCAATCTGTCGTCCACGAGAGTTTGTATTATCTGAACCCCACAAAGTACTATGTCCATTGAAGTCTCTCAATAAAATGAAAGGTGAAGGAAGCTGGTCTACTAAGTTATCAAGTTCTTGCTGACATATGACATCATGAGGCGGTAAGTAAATGCAGCAGACTGTGACCAACGTTCGTATGTGAACTTGTACAGCCACAGCCTGTAAAGAAGTATGTAAAGCAAGAGGTGTACTAGGATACAAATTTGAAGTAAAGATACAAACACCACCCGAATTGCGAGATCCAGTGTCTGTATCTCTCCGCACACAATTATAGCCTCTTAATTTAAGTGGGATGTTAGGCGTCAAGAAGGTCTCTTGAACACCGAAGCAAATAGGATGAAATTGGTTAAAAATAGATTTGATGTCTTGTATTTTAGACCGAATGCCGCGACAATTCCAAGAAAGAAAGGTACCCATTAAGAAATTCTAGTTGCAGAAGGGGAAATATTGGCAGTGGTTTGTGTTGCTGAAATATCGCAATTCATCCCAAATTCATCCTCATCCTCAGAAGGATGGAGTTTGAGATCAGGACTGTTTTGCATGCCTCCAAAAATTGATGTTAAATCTCTATGAGCTATCCCTTGACTAGCAAGTCCCAAAGCTACAGAGTTTTTAGAAACATTTTTCTTCAGTTTCGAAGATAGGTCTGACTTTGACAGTCCTCGCTTTGCAAGTTTTAATTTTAGGGATTTGTCAGATTTCGATTTTCTTTGTTTTTTTTCTGGCTTTCCAGAGTCAGAAATATTGTTTATGGATTCTTCTGTGTCTGAATCCGACGATTTTTGAGATTTTAATTGTATAGTCTTCCTAGTGCAGTTTCCACAACTGCAGTTTTCACAGAAGCTTTTCTGGACCACGGATGCATAGCTTACACCAGGTAACGGTGTCTGTGCAAGTACTTTCTTTCTTGCTTCGGGGTAAGAAATTTCCTCTTTAATTTTTGTAGTGGTGATCTGTTTTTCAAGTTTCCAGCGTGGACATAACCGAGAGAAAGAAGTATGCTCACCTTTGCAGTTTACGCACTTCTCTGGTGCAGAACATTGTTGGCTTTCATGCCCTTTTTCAGAGCAACGGGCGCAAGTAACAGTTCCGCGGCAATTAGCTTTAGAGTGCCCAAAACGCTGGCACTTGAAACATCTAAGTGGGTTTGGGATATATGGTCGGACAGGTAGCTTGATATAACCTGCATATATGAAATCTGGCAGTTTTGGAGACTTAAAAGTGAGTTGTTGTTGTTGTGGTTGTTTATTGGCGCAAGAGCCATATTTGGCTATGCTGCGCCACACAAATGGTAAAGTATGAAACTAAAAGATACATATTTTATTAAAATATACAAAACAAATGTACAGAGATAAAAATGACGTCTTAAATACCACGATACAAAATGCAAAATCATAAAAACTTTCAAAAAACAAGGGAAGAAAGTGAAATCTACTAAATCCGATTATAAAAAGAAATGGATTTTAAAAAGTTAAAAATATTCGGGTGGTGTTTTTCGCCCACCAAGTCTCGCATATTTACAGTTGGTTGGTTGGTTGTGTTTGGTTTATTGGCGCAAGAGCCATATCTGGCTATACTGCGCCAATCGAATGGTAAAAGTATAAAATATATTTAAAAAAGAACCATCATTTATTAAATTATAAACATAGATGTGTAAGAATAATAATGCGTGAGTATAACACAAGAAATGATTTTAGCAACTTAAAATTTAAAACAATGATACATGAAAATTTGATGCAATTATAGAATGTACATGAACTTCAAAACAGAATGTTTCTCATAAACAGAAAAAAACTGCTAAATGCAAGTGAAAAAGCCAATAACTCTTAAGAATTTAAAAATGTTTGGGTGGTATTTTGCACCCACCAAGTCTTTCAATGTTGAAGATGATGAATTAAAAAATTGAGCACGATAAACATTATAAACAGGACATTCAATTAAAATATGATGAACAGTAAAATATACTTGACAGCTGCTGCACATAGGCGCATTCTGGCCTAATATAAGATGCTTATGAGTGAAACGTGTATGTCCTATACGGAGACGGGTCAACTTAACATCCATCTCACGTATAGGATGAACAGGCCAAAAAACAATGTTCGTTTCAACAGAATGTAATTTATTTCTGATCTGCAGATCCCATGAATTTTGCCAAATAGAAAAAAAGTGATAATTTATAGACCTTTTGATATCCCAAAAGGGAAGTCTTATATTTAAAAAGCTCGTTGCAGATTTTGCTGTCAAATCTGCTTTCTCATTCCCGAAGATACCGACATGACTCGGAACCCAACAGAAATTTATTTGAAAGCCATCATTTTTCAAAAGACGCAAAGTAAATAAAATTTTAATCGCAACCGGATGCATCCGATTGTGATAGTGTGAAAGGGTCTCCAAAGCACTCATGCTATCGGAATAAATAATAAATTGACGCTCAGAGGACGATCTAATTTTCTGGAGGGCACAGAAAATTGCTACCAACTCAGCAGTAAAGACGGAGCAGCAATTATGAAGACGGTGGCTCAGTGTATCGGATGGAAATATAATTCCACAACCGACATGACCATCTGATTTTGAGCCATCCGTGAAAATTGGGTTAAAAGTAGAATACCAATAGCGATGATATAAAAAGATCTGTTGGAGAACAATAGTAGCTGTTGAGCGTTTATCGAATCCAAGAAAAGGATTCAAATAAGAAAATTGCGGGATATCCCAGGGTGGGAAACTAAGGAAATCCACAGCTCTAACACGAATATCGTTAAGGTCCGAGTCATGAAGGAGTATTTTGGTTCTCTCAAAAAAGGGTAGCATGTTCGAAGGACGGGCATTATACAGTCGGCGAAGACCAACTGGCAATGACAATTGGCCTAAAGGATAATTGAGGACAGATTTTGTTCTAAAATAAAATATGGCAGATAATTTCTTACGCCTTAAACATAGAGGTAGCTGATGACATATGACGTATAAGCTTTCAACCGGAGAAGTACGAAATGCCCCAGAACAAATACGCAATGCAGAGTGGTGAATAGTATCCAGTCGCCGCAGAACTGATGGGCAGGCGGAACCATACACCATACATCCATAATCGATTCGGGAAAGAATTACAGATTGATAAATACGGAGTAAGGAGGTTCGATCGGCACCCCAGGATGTTCTGGAAAGCACCTTCAAAATATTCAAAGACTTCTCACACTTCTTCCGCAAATAAAAGATGTGTGGAAGGAAGGTGAGCTTCCGATCGAGAATCACTCCCAAAAACCGTATTTCGTTCACCACAGGAATTGGAATATTCCGAATATGTATATTCGGATCGAGGTGAAGCTTCCTTTTTCGACAGAAATGGACACAACGGCTCTTCTCCGGAGAAATAGCGTGCCCATTGTCATCGCACCAAGCCACCAGTTTATTTACGGCGGTTTGCAACTGCTGTTCAATCAGATTAATATCACTTCCTTCGCACGAGATCTGCAGATCGTCTACGTAAAGGCTGGCATGTACAGATGAAGGTAAAATTGTTAAAACCTGACTAAAATGGACGATAAAAAGTGTGACACTGAGGACACTTCCCTGTGGAACTCCCTCAGATTGAATAAAAGGATTTGAATAAAAGTTCCCAACACGAACTCTAAAGGTGCGATGTGATAAAAAGTTCCTTAGAAAGATGGGAAGATTTCCCCTAAAGTCAAAGTTAAAAAGAGTTGAAAGTATGCCGTAGCGCCATGTACGGTCATATGCCTTCTCAATATCGAAAAATATGGAGACAAGGTGGTTCCTCCTTACAAATGCGTTGCGAATTTCAGTTTCCAGCAATACGAGGTTGTCAAAAGTAGACCGACCTCGACGGAAACCACTCTGCAACGGAGAGATGCATCCTTGTTTCTCCAATTCGTATATGAGCCGAGCATTGACCATTCGCTCAAAAGTCTTGCAAAGACAACTTGTCAAAGCAATTGGTCGGTAGTTCAGAGGATTAGAAGATTCCTTGGCAGGTTTTAGAATGGGGATCACAATCGCTTCTCGCCATTGTGAAGGGTACTTCTGCTCAGTCCATATTCTGTTGAAAAGCATTAACAGATTGGAAAGGGAAGTGGTATTCAAATGGCGGAGCATATTGTATGTAATCCCATCAGGCCCGGGACTGGAGTCATGGGCATTAGATAATGCTGTTTCCAGCTCAAACATTCTAAACTCACAGTTGTATGGAAAGGTATTTCGTTCGTTAAAGCGCAAAGGCAACCGTTCCGCACGATTCTTAATTGTAAGAAAGTCAGGGTTATAAGAATCAGTAGCGGAAACCTGTGCAAATGTTTGACCCAGAATGTTGGCAACGTCTAATGGGGCAGAATATTTCACATTCCCTCTATTTAAAACAGGAATGGAGGATTCATGATATATTCCATTAGCAGCCTTTACCTTTTTCCATAGAACTTTGCTGGAAGTAGAGGATGTGATTGAGGATATGAATTGAATCCACGATTCCCTCTGACTACGACGCCGTATGCGGCGAGCTAGTGCTTTGGCTTTTTTAAAAGCGACGAGATTCTCTGTTGTAGGGTACCTTCGAAAGATGTTCCATAACTTTTTCTGCTGCTTGTGACTTTCGCTACATGCTTCATTCCACCACGGTCTGCGAAATTTTCTTAAGCGTGGTGAACTCTTTGGAATTGTGGAAGTTGCGGCACATATTATAGTATCAACGACATTTTGAACTGCTTCCGAGATGTCTGATGTATTTACCATTGTCTCTGTGATATATGCCAGTTGAGAGAAAGTGGTCCAATCTGCCCGCTGGAATAAGAAACGCGGAGGACAATAAGTCGCACCGCCGCCATCAGCATGGGAGACTATAATAGGATAGTGATCGCTATTGTATAAATCGTTGCTAACAGCAAAAGTTAGCAACGGCAGAAGTTCAGGAGAACATATGGCTAAATCAAGACTGTGGAAGGTACGTGTGGGCTCGTGAAAATACGTCTTTTCATCATTGTTGAGCAAACATAAACAGTTATTAGAAATGAACTGTTCTATTTGCTGCCCACGAGAATTTGTACTGTTTGAACCCCACAACGTACTGTGGCCATTGAAATCGCCAAGCAGGATAAAAGGCGAAGGAAGCTGGTCCACTAATTGGTCAAGGTCTTGTTGACGAATGACATCATGAGGCGGTAAGTAAATGCAGCAGACTGTGACCAAAGTTTTTACATGAACTTGTACAGCCACAGCCTGTAGAGAGGTGTGTAGGGTAAGAGAATTGCTCGGATATAAATTGGAAGTAAAGATGCAGACCCCTCCAGAACTATGAGCTCCACTGTCTGCATCTTTCCGAACACAATTGTAACCGCGTAATTTAATTGGGAAATTTGGCTTCAAGAAGGTCTCTTGAAGACCAAAACAAACAGGATGAAATCTGTTTATAATAGACTTGATGTCATGAAGTTTGGGCCGAATGCCACGACAATTCCAAGAGAGGAAGGTACCCATTAAGAGAGTGATTTGGGAGGAGAAAGAGAGGAAGCAGTTGTTGGAGTTGCATGATCATCGCAACTCATACCAAGCTCATATTCATCCTCAGACGGATGCAGTTTAATATCGGGGTTATTAAGTGTGTCACCAAAAATGGACTGCAAGTCCTTATGGACAACACCTTGCGTCGCTAACCCCAATGCGACGGAATTTTTTGATGCAGAACTTTTTAGTTTCTTTCGTAGATCTTTTTTCGTTAGGCCACGTTTCGCCAAGTTTAATGTCAGCGAAGTCTGCGATTTGGATTTTCTTCTAATAGTTTTTTGATTATCAGTTTTAGTTTTCAGAGAATGTTCAGTATCGGAATCGGAAGTTTTTTCATTATTTGTTGTTTTATTTGTTGTTTTCCTGGCATATTTTAAACAGTTCTCACAAGAGCAATTCTCACAGAAAGTTTTCTTAACTGCCGAAGCATAACTGACACCAGGAGTTGGGGTTTGTGCCTTAACCCTGCGTCTGGCTTCGGGATAAGATAAGTCTTCCTTGAATTTTATTGTCATAACTTGCTTTTCCAGTGCCCAGCGCGGACAAGATCGAGAATATGAGGGATGATCGCCACCACAGTTTACGCATTTTTCTTCTGCTTTACACTGCTGGCTATCATGCCCTTTTTGTGCACAGCGGGCACAAGTGAGAGACCCGCGGCAATTCATTTTAGAGTGGCCAAAGCGTTGGCACTGAAAGCATCTTAGTGGATTAGGAATATATGGCCTCACCGGTAACTTTATATAGCCTGCATATACGTACTCGGGTAATTTAGGAGTTTGAAAAGTTAACACGTGATGTTTCGTCTCAAGTAGTTGTCCATCACGTCGTATGGAAATTCGACGTACGTGTGTAACACCTTGAGATTTCATTTCGGAAACAATTAACTCTACAGGAAGATTTAGTATTTCGCCGCAGGTAATGACGCCTTTAGAGCTATTAAGTGATTGGTGAGGGGTTACAGAAACTCTTATTGTTGCCAAGGATTTAAGTTTTTGTATCTGTTGAGCTTGCTTTCGAGAAGAAACCTCCACAAGCAAGTCACCAGATCTCATCTTTCGAATCGATGGAACTTCGCCGACTGTAGCATTTATAGCCTTTTGCACAAGAAAAGGAGAGACTGTTTCGAATGTTTCTTTATTTTCGGAAACTCTTTTTAATACAAAATATGCATCAAAATGTTCGTTGTTGTTGAAGGAAATTGGTGCTTTATGACGCCCACTAAAGGGACCCTTCTTGGGAGGAGCCATGCGATATTGAGGAAGATTCGGGCCCGACGGCACCGCCCACCACGGAGCCCAACAAGGGAAGGCAGCCACCGGCTCTGGCCATTCCCAGCCTCGGCACTTACCTTGGTGCTAGCCGGAACCTATACGCTGGGAGTTACCCCCGGGGACAGTGACCACCCTTAACGCCAAGCCCAAGGAGTAACCCCTTTGCTTGATCCCTAGCAGACTAGCCACTCAGGTGACTAGGTACCAGCCGATTGATGCACAGGGGACCACAGTACACCACCCGTCTGTCAAATGGGTTGCCACGCACGGCCAACACGTGGGACTTTGGCTGTCCATGAGAAGCAAGAAGCAAACAGAGCGGCGACAGCTTCTCATGGAGAGCTCCCTCGCTTGCCGTCGAGGGATGGAAGGATCAAGTAAATAGCAGAAGGCGTAGAGGAGAGTAAGCATGAAGGGAGTCAAGATCCCTGGGAACCTCGGGATTGGGACACCCGTACTCACCTATAGTAGGTGAGCCCCTGAGGGGCGCATATTTACAGAGAGCGAATTAAAATAATAATAACGATGATTATTAAATGAACTACATTGAACCAAAATATGTGCAATGCTAAAATCAACATGACATCGAGGACAGACGGGTGGTCTTTCGCCAAAAAGAAGATGACGGTGTGTAAAACGAGTATGTCCTATACGGAGACGAGTCAGTTTCACATCGAACTCTCGTACAGGAATAACAGGCCAGATATCAATGGAAGGTTTAAGGGTATGCAATTTATTATGAATTTGTTTATCCCATTTTTCCTGCCACGTGGTATCAAGACAGCTAACAAGAGTTTTCTTGATATCACAGTAGGGAAGTTCTTGTGTCAGAAAAGAAGAAGCAGATTTCGCAGCAGAGTCTGCCGCTTCGTTGCCAGAAATGCCTACATGACTCGGCACCCAACAAAAGGTAATATTACAACCCTTTTTCTGAGTTTGAGTTTGAGTTTGAATTTTAGTGGCACAAGAGCCAAATCTGGCTAAGCTGCGCCAAACATTGATTAAAAACGTAAAACTATGTATGTAAAATGTTTAAACATACGCGCTACGATACAAGATAAACATGAAACAAATGTTAAACAGCGAAGAAGAAATAAAAAATAGCAAAATATTAAAATTTCAAATAAAATCTAAAGTTCATATAAACATCTAAAATACAAAAACGGCTAAAATATGAAGAAAATTTCCTAAATTTTTGATAAAAATCCAATACGTTTAAGGAAAGCAAACAACTGTAGGTGGGGTCTTTCCCCCAACAGATCCTTCAGGTCTACCTCAGTAGTGCCAAAAAAATATAAACGAAAGGGATTGAAATCAGGACATTTTGTTAAAATATGATCTATCGAGTCTGGTATGGTATGGTATAGTTAAGGTTTTCTGGCACAAGGTCCAATTTAGGACAAGCTGCGCCATCCACAAGGATATTTAAATAGTTCCATTATAAATGTGTAAAATGTGTAAATAAAACAAGGGTACATTGTAAAACGTCAAAAGTTTAGAAGGTCCATGATTTATAATGATTTGGCACAAGAATAAAAATAAAACTCAAATTTTAAATGCTATGAAAGAAACCAATGGCTTTTAAAAAGTCAAATAGTTTTGAGTGAGGTTTCTCACCCACTAGGTCCTGTAAATTTAAAATAGGCGAATGAAAGTGAGTTAAACGATCAGAAGTAAAATTAGGACATTGAGTAAGAATATGTGCAATAGAATTGATCACTCCACAGTTCGTACAATGAGGGACTCGTTCACCAAACAGCAAATGTCTATGCGTATACCTTGTGTGCCCAATGCGTAGACGAATTAATTTTACATCTGCGCATCGGTTTGGTAAAACTGACCACATATTTATTTTTGGTTGAATAACATGTAGTTTGTTATCAACATGTGTGTCCCAAACTTCGTGCCACTTTTTATCGATGTATCGTTTGATATAACTTGATACATCACAAAAGGGAACACGGAAATTGAACGGTTCTGAAGCTGATTTTGCAGCTAGATCTGCAAGCTCATTGCCATGGATTCCAACATGACTCGGTACCCAGCAGAAAATTATTTTGAAGTCTCTATTAGCCAGTATTGATAGTTGCTGCATGATTTGTGCAACAATTGGATGACAAGAATAATCAAAATTTTGTAATTGTTGCAAAACGCTCATGTTGTCGGTGTATAAGCAAAATTTACGACAGTCAGATGAAGAAATGTTTTGCAGTGCACATAAAATAGCAGTTGCCTCTGCCGTATACACTGAGCAATATTTGGGGAGAGTATGGTTATATGTAGAGTTATCTAAAATAACACCGAAACCGACATGATTCATCGTTTTTGAACCATCAGTAAAGATTGCTTTATAGTTATTATACTGGGCACGATGCTCAAGGAATATTCGCTGAAGCGAATGTGCATCAATATGAGATTTTTTGAAACCAATGAATGGGTTTATATGAGAAATGCATGGTGTATTCCAAGGAGGAAAGTAGAAACGGTCAATAGACAATATACTCACGTCAGAAAGTTGTGTGTCTGAAATGAAGGATGTCATGCGTTCATAAAATGGACGGATAGCCGTTGGACGAGCATTATAAATTCGCTCTAAAAATTGACTGAGAGTGGTGTAAATTAAAGGATGATTAGGTGTGGATGAAATTTTAAAATAATATTGCAATGACAATTTCTGGCGACGAAGAGATAATGGAAGTTGATGGCATATCACATATAAGCTTTGCACCGGGGATGTGCGGAAAGCTCCAGAACAAATCCTCAGAGCAGAATGATGGATTGTATCAAGTTTCTTCAAAGCAGTATTGCTGGTAGAGCCATATGCTAAACAACCGTAGTCTATACGAGATAGAATCAGAGCTTCATATACTCGGAGTAATGATGTCCTATCAGCCCCCCAAGATGTGTTGGAGAGAACCTTTAGAATATTTAGCATTTTTTCACATTTCTTTCGTAGAAAGGAGATGTGAGGATGGAAAGAAAGCTTTCGGTCGAAAATTACCCCGAGAAAACGTACTTCTGGTACAACAGGAAGAACTCTATTGCGTATATAAATTTCAGGTTCAGGGTGAAGACTGCGTTTTCTGCAAAAGTGGACGCAACAACTTTTACTTGATGAAACTGTGTATCCATTCTGATCACACCATTTCACAAGACTATTCACAGCAGTCTGCAACTGCCTTTCAATCAGGCTTATGTTTGATCCCTGGCAAGAAATATGCAAATCATCAACGTATAATGTGCCTAAAACTGATGAAGGAAGTATTAAAAGTATTTTAGAAATGTGGATAATAAAAAGAGTAACGCTTAATACGCTACCCTGAGGAACACCTTCCATTTGAATAAAAGAGTCAGATAATGCCGATCCAACACGGACTTTAAAAACACGACAAGATAAGAAATTTTTAATAAAAAGTGGTAATTGACCACGAAACCCAAACTCATAGAGGGTTCGAAGTATCCCATAACGCCAAGTCTGGTCATACGCCTTTTCAATATCTATGAATATGGAAACCAAATGATTTCTCCGCACAAATGCATTACGGATTTCTGTTTCCAACTGTAAAATGTTATCAAGGGTAGATCTACCTTTGCGAAATCCACTTTGATGTAACGGTATGAGTTTTTCCAATTCTAGTTGGTGGATAAGCCGAAAATTAACCATTCTTTCAAATGTTTTACTTAAACAACTAGTAAGTGCAATAGGGCGATAGTTTGAAGGATCCGTCGGATCTTTCCCTGGTTTCAAAACTGGAATGATAATAGCGTCCTGCCATTGAGAAGGAAAAACTCCTTCATTCCAAATTCTATTATAAAGGTGAAGTATATTGTGAAGTGAGGGAACACTCAAGTGGCGAAGCATATGGTATGAAATTTTATAAGGTCCTGGGCTAGTGTTATGAGATTTGGAAAGTGCCCTTTCCAGCTCATGCATGTTGAATTCAGAGTTATACGGGAGAGCATGTCTTACTTTAAAGTTAATTGGCTGTCGCTCAGCACAGCTCTTAATACTTAGAAACGTAGGATTATAGCTGTCTGAGCTAGACACTTTGGAAAATGTTTCAGCAATAATATTAGCTATATCTCTGGGTGATGAGTAAATAGAGGAATTATTCTTTAAAACAGGAAATGTAAATTCTTGATAAATACCGTTAGCAGCCTTTACCTTTTTCCATAAATGCTTGCTAGATATATTAGATTTAATACGAGACACGTATCCAATCCAATATTCCCTCTGACTGCGTCTTCGAACTTTTCGGGCAAATGCCTTTGCACACTTGAATGCAACGAGATTTTCTGTTGTTGGACGCCTTCTAAAAATATTCCATCGTTTACTTTGTGCCTTCTCTGCTTCACTGCAGGCATTATTCCACCAAGGTTTGGAAAGCTTACGAGGTCTTGTAGAACTTTTTGGAATTGCAATATCAGCGGCATATAATATAATATCAGTTATTTGTGTAACAGCCTCGGAGATATCCAAACAATTAACCATTGCTTCAGTGATTGTGGCCAACTGCTGAAAGCTGTCCCAATCTGCCCGTTGGAATAAGTAGACAGATGGTCGTTGTGCCATCCTAACACTATTAGCAAGGGCAATGAAAATTGGAAAGTGGTCACTATTGAGAAGATCTGTTCCAACGGAAAAATTTAAAAGTGGGAGCAATATTGGAGAACATATAGCAAGGTCTAATGAATGAAATGAACGGGTGGGTTCGTGAAAATATGTCTTTTCATCACTATTTAACAGGCAGAGATTATGATCAGATATCAACTGCTCAATTTGCTGGCCACGAGAGTTGGTGTCTTCATTTCCCCATAGAATGCTATGTCCGTTAAAGTCACCGAGCAATATGAAGGGAATAGGAAGTTGATCCACTAAAGAGTTTAAATCTTCTTGTAAAATCACCTCACGTGGAGGGAGGTATACACAGCAAACTGTTATAAGTGTCTTTACGTGAACTTGAATAGCAACAGCCTGCAAATTGGTATGAAGGATAATTGGTGTGCTGGGGTAGAAGTTGGAAGTGAAAATGCAGACACCTCCTGAAACACTAGCATTTAAATTTGTATTTAAATCTTTGCGGACGCAGTTGTACCCTCTAATTTTAGAGATTATTGAAGGTTTTAAATAGGTCTCTTGTAAAGCAAAACAGACAGGCCTGTGTTCATTTAAAAGTGATTTGATTTCGACGGTTTTAGAACGATACCCACGACAATTCCACGAAATGAAACCAGACATGGAAAAATAAACAAAAAAACTAAGGAATGTCTGAAAAAGTTACGCATGGCCGCCTGGAGGCGATTTATTAAGAAAATTATCCATTTCTACATCAGATATATCAGATGCAGATGGACAAATTGCTAAGATAGAGTCTGAAGTAACTGGTATATCAGAAGGATCTGGAGGTTTAGGAGGGACTTCATTGTCAGATGTTTTGGCACTTGGAGGAGATTTTGTTTTCTTTCGTTTCTTCTTAGCGAAACGAGTTAAAGAAAATTCTGAATCTTTAGATTGAGAAACGGGTTGAGAAGATTTTTTGGAAGTAAATGCTGAATTTCGATTGTTTTCAGTTTTTTGTGAGTTATTGCTCTTTACTGATTCAAAAGCTGAATGTTTACAGGAGCAGGTTTTCAATGTATTAATATCTGTAAAGTCGGTCTGAGAACTAGTACATTTCAATGTTGAACTTATGACGGCACTATAAGCAAGGCCAGGTTTGGGTGTTCTGTCTAAAACAAATTTTTTCGCTTCTGCGTATGAAATATTTCTTCTAACTTTCAGACTTTGAATTTCTTTTTCCATTTTCCATTTAGGACAGTCACGGGAATACGCAGGATGGGACCCAGAGCAGTTTAAACATTTGAAGGTCTGTGAGCTACAAACTGAAGTTTCATGATCTTCAGCTGAACATTTCGCACATCGACGGCTGCCACGACAAGTTCCCTGCGAATGTCCAAATCTCTGACATTTAAAACAACGCAGAGGATTTGGTATATATGGTTTAACTTTAGATTGTATATAGCCAGCACGTATAAATTTCGGAAGTTCCGGACTACTGAAAGTTAGAATGACATGTTTAGTTGGAATGAATGAACCATTACGTTTAATTTTTATGCGATGAGCTGCACAAACTTTTTGGGAATGCAATTCCTGAATGAGTTCATTCTCCGAACAATCAAAAAGATCTAAATCGGAGATGACTCCTCGAGAGAAATTCAGTGTCCTGTGAGGAGTTACCTCTACAGGGAAGTCTCCAAGTTGTGTTAATTTCTGCATCGTAGCAATCTGTGTTTTTGATGAGGTCTCAATAAGGAGATCCCCAGACGGAAGTTTTTTGGTAGATTTAACATCACCAATAAATGAAGAAATCAATCTTTGAACTATGAAAGGTGAAACTTTATTAAATGTCTTTGGTGTGTGTAAGATTAGGAATCTAGTATCTTCGGTGATTGGTAAACGTGGCGAAGTGTCTGAAAAACCCATGCAAAAAGGGAAAAAAATTCAAGCCCCGACGGCACCGCCCACCATGGAGCCCAACAAGGGAAGGCAGCCACCGGCTCTGGTTGCCTCCAGCCTCAGCGCTTACCCTGATGCTAGCCAGAACTTATACGCTAAGGGCCACTTCCAGGAACGTCTACCACCCTTAACGCAGAGCCCCAGAAGGTGACCCCTTCGCTTGATCCCCTTGAGCAGACCAGCCAAATGGCTGGGATACCAGCCGATTGATACACCGGGGACCGAAATGTACCACCCGTCTAATGGGTCGCCACGCACGGCATACACGTGGGGTTTTTGGCTGTCCATGAGAAGCAAGAAGCAAACAGAGCGGCGACAGCTTCTCATGGAGAGCTCCCTCGCTTGCCGTCGAGGGAAAGAAAAAACAAAGCAGAAAGCAGAAGGCGCAGAGGAGAGTAAACCTAAAGGGAGTAAAGATCCCTGGGAACCTCGGGGTTGGGACACCCGTACTCACCTATAGTAGGTGAGCCCCTGAGGGGGTATCGAGTCTGGTATTCTGCATGAGGAACATAACGGTGCCGGGTCTCTAAATAACAAATGCTTATGAGTGTAACGAGTATGACCGATTCGAAGGCGAGTCAGCCTCACATCAGCCTGACGAAAAGGTATAGTCGGCCATGTATTAATAATGGGTTTGATGCTGTAAAGTTTGTTGCCTATTTGGCAGCTCCAGGATTCCTGCCACTGAGTATAAATATGTCTTTGCACACATCGGCGGATATCATCATATGGTGTTTCATAATTTAAAGGAGTTGAGGCCAGTCGAGCTATGTTATCTGCCTTCTCGTTGCCATCAATTCCAACGTGACTTGGGATCCAGCAAAAGATTATGTCAAACCCGTTCTTTTCGAGGGAATGGTAGCTGTATAAAATATCCAAAACAATTGGGTGGTAGTGGAAAGAAAGATGTCCCAGTTGTGTTAGAACACTCCTGCTATCACTATAAATACAGAATTTTCGAAACTGACTTCTAGAAATTCGTTGCAAGGCATAAAATATTGCCATTGCTTCGGCACTATAGACGGAAAATGAAGAAGAAAGACTATGGTTGTATGAGGTATTATCAAATATAACACCAAAACCTGTGTGCCCTTCAGTTTTAGAACCATCTGTAAAGACGGCAATATAATCAGAATACTGACTTCGATGGGAGTGGAAAATACTTTGAAAAATGACCGGAGAGGTTTCAGTTTTATTAAAATTTATGAAGGGGTTTATATGTTCCACTGACAGCATTTCCCAAGGGGCTTGATGAAAAACACCTGTCGACAGGACTTGCAATTCCTCCAGTTTCATATCTTTAATCAAAAGTTTCGTGCGGTCAAAGAAAGGACGGGTACATGATGGTCGAGCATTATAAAGCCTGCTGATTGAACAATTGGAAAGCGGTTGTCTCAAAGGATGGTTAGAGTTCGACATTACTTTAAAATAATAAATAAGTGACAATTTCTGACGCCTCAAAATTAGTGGCATTTGGTTACATTCAGCATAAAGGCTCTCAATGGGGGATGTCCGGAAAGCTCCAGAGCATATTCTTAAAGCTGAATGATGAACCATGTCAAGTTTCCGTAAGACAAATTTGCGTGCAGAACCATAAACAATACAGCCATAATCAATGCGAGAAAGTATTACAGCCTGATATATCCTAAGGAGAGACACACGATCCGCGCCCCAAGTCGTGTTTGATAAAACTTTCAAAATATTCAATAGCCTTTCGCACTTTTTACGTAAATAGAGAATGTGCGATGGATGGATGGATGTGATAATTCTCTGGCGCAAGATCCTTTTCTAGGATATGCTGCACCGAAAACACAGTTCATTTGTCGAGTTTCTATTTAGTTCCTTAAGATCCAACGTAAAAAACTGGTAAAACAGTAGGTAAAAGTACTATAATAGTAACTTTAAATTTCATTAAAAATTCCAATTTTCTTTAGGAACGGAAATAAATTTTTATGGGGTCTTTCTCCTATAAGGAAAGACAAGTTAAAATCAGAGGAGTTAAAAAAGTTCATGCGCTCTCTATAAAAATCCGAACATTCAATTAAAATATGACGTGTAGTCAGTGGAACATTGCACGAACCGCACACAGGTGGAGATTCACCGAATAGTAAATGTCTGTGTGTGATACGTGAATGTCCAATACGCAGTCTAGTTAAAATTACATCAAATTTTCTGTTGAAAGTTGAAGTCCATGTCATAATATACGGTTTCACTTCGTGGAGTTTGTTATTTACTTCTCGATTCCAGTCATTTTGCCAAGTCTTCAGCATCCACTTACGTATTGTGTTCTTTATATCAGTGTAATGAAGAGGTTGAGGGCGATATGTAGTAGCAAATTTAGCTGCAGTATCTGCCTGTTCATTTCCTGTTATGCCGACATGCGCTGGTATCCATGAAAATAAAATTGTAAAACCTCTCCTATGCAGATGGGATTGCAAACGCTTGATTTCCCATGTAAGACTATGAGAATTCCTACCACTATTCAAGGATTCCAAAGCACTCAAAGAGTCAGAGTAAATAATGGCTTTTACTGGACTTTTTTCAGAAAGATATTTTAATGATATATACAATGCTGTCAATTCAGAGGTAAAAACAGAGGTGAAATCGTGAAGTTTATAACTTATAATGTCATTCTCACAAACAAAAGCGCAACCAGTATTTGTATCAGATTTAGAGCCATCTGTATAAATGGGTAGATAATCATAAAATAATTGTCTGTGGGAAAAGAAAATAGATTTGAAAATAGAGCTACATATCTCTGCTTTGTATAGATTCTTAAAAGGATTCAGGTAGGTGATGTTATTGCAGATCCAAGGGGGGTTTACAAATGAATCACTATTGCTGACATCAAGAGTCTGAAATTCATCTGGAAGTAATTGGCGAATTCGTAGTCCCAAAGGAGGTATACATGAAGACCGTTTATTGAATAGCCTGTCTGTGCTGTGATCCAAAAAGATTTTCCTCAAAGGGTTATTTTCATTTGATAAAACTCGAAAGTAATAACAAAAGGATAGCATGTGTGTTCTGCGAGTCAAAGATGGCTCAAAATTTTCCACATACAAACTCATTACTGGAGAGGTGCGGAAAGAGCCTGAGCATAGTCTTAAAGCCTGATGGTGAATATAATTAAGCCGTGAAAGGTATGAAAGTCGCGTGGATCCGTAAACGATGCATCCATAATCCAGTTTTGAACGTATGACGCTTCTATATACACGTAGTAAGCAAGTGCGATCAGCGCCCCAAGCAGTGTTTGAAAGAACTCTTAAAATATTTAGAGACTTGAGACATGTCTTCCTCAAATATGTGATATGGGGAAGAAAAGTCAATTTTTTGTCAAAAATTACCCCAAGAAATTTGCATTCATTCTGCATAATTAAAGGTGTGTCTTGAATAAATAATTCCGGATCTGGATGTAACAATCTTCTACAGAAATGAACACCAAAGGTTTTTTGAGCAGAAAACGTGAAACCGTTTTTATTTGTCCAAGCTATCATATTATTGATTGCTGTTTGCAGCTGTCTTTCAATAAATCTCATATCTCTACCAGAACAAGATATCTGAAGATCGTCCACATAAAGTGATCTTTGTATGCAGGAAGGTAAAACTGATAAAATATTATTAATTTTTAAAATAAATAGGGTTACACTTAAAACTGAGCCCTGAGGAACGCCCTCTTCTTGGCAATAAACATCAGAATAAGTATTTCCCAGTCTAACTCTAAAATAACGGTGTTGTAAAAAGTTTTGTATAAACATAGGCAAATGTCCACGAAAATCCAGCTCAAATAGGTCTTTCAAAATCCCATATCGCCATGCTCTATCATAAGCCTTCTCTATGTCGAAAAAAATTGAGACCAGATGGTGGTGTCTGAGAAAGGCTGTACGAATGGCACTTTCTAATAAAATCAGATTATCTGTTGTACAGCGGCCTTTACGGAAACCGCTCTGAAATGGTGAAATACATCCTTTTTTTTCCAAAATATAGGTTAAACGCGCATTTACAATCTTTTCAAGAAGTTTGCACATGCAGCTGGTCAATGCAATTGGACGGTAATTGAGAGAATCTAAAGGATCTTTATAAGGCTTCAATATGGGAATGACGGTGGCATATTTCCATTTTGATGGAAAATAATGCTCTTTCCATATTCTATTAAACATGTATAGAATATTATCAAGAGAGTCATCTGACAGATGCGAGATCATAGAATAAGTGATGCCATCAGGACCTGGTGAAGTTTGCTTAGTTGTGGACAATGATTCACGTAATTCTTCTATGGTCAGATCGACGTTATATGTGAGAATCTTTTTTGTGCGAAATCGAAGGGGAATTTTTTCTGTTGTGTTCTTATATGACAGAAATGGTTCTGTATAGTTTTGTGCTGCGCATACAGATGCAAATGATTCTGCTAAAATATTAGTCATTTCCTGTAAGTCACAAATTTCCCGATCCTTCACTTTTAAATAGGATACAGGATATTCAGAATAAATTCCACACGCCTTTTTTACTAGATTCCACATTTCTGTCACTGATACAGAAGAATTAATATTGGATGTAAGTTTAATCCAGGAATTCCGTTGGGCTTGGCGCCGAGTACGTCTAGCTATAGCTTTAGCTTTTTGAAATAAAATAAAATTTTCCGTAGATGGCCGTCTTCGGAACTTATTCCATGCAATTTGTTGATTCCTGCGCGTTTCTGTGCACTGACTATTCCACCAAGGTTTCCGAAATTTAGGGAAAGCAGTGCCCGATTTCGGAATTGTTTCATCTGCTGCTCTGAGTATTGAAGAGGTCACATTATTGACAACAACATCAAGGTCTGGATGTTCCACCATATCCCTTGATATTTTGGCCCTGCTAGTGAAACTCGTCCAATCAGCTTTATCAAAAATATAACGTTTAGGTCGTTGTGGTACCATGACAGGTATATTAACTTGAGTGAGGAAAATTGGGAAATGATCACTTTCACATAAGTCATTCCCCACTCGAAAAGTGAAAAACGGAGCAATAGGGGCTGAACAGAGAGCAAGATCTAAACAATGGAAAGTTTTACTACCCAAATGAAAGTGGGTATAGTCACCATTATTCAAAAGACAAAGAGAGTGATCAGAAATAAATTCCTCAATTTGTCTTCCACGAGGATTCGTGCTATTACTACCCCAAACAGGACTATGAGCGTTAAAATCACCTATTATTATGAACGGTGCTGGCAATTCAGTAACTAATCTATCAAGTTCATGTTTATCAATGGCGGAATTAGGAGGCAAGTAAAGAGAACAAACTGTAATTAAGCGCGGAATCGCAGTACGAATCGCAACCGCTTGCAGTTGTGTGTGAAGTGGGATTATAGATGTGGGGTGGTCATGCGAGACGAGGAGAGCAACACCTCCCGATGCTCTATCAGAGTTACCATCTCTTCGAATCAAACTATAGCGTTTAATTTTTGCTGGGTCGCTTGATTTTAAGTATGTCTCTTGAAATGCCATGCAGACAGGGTGAAAATTGTTAATAAAGTCCTTGATTTGGTGCAATTTATTGCGAAAGCCACGACAGTTCCATGAAATAAGTGTGGCCATAAAATCAGCGTTTACGTTGAGATTTTTTCTTAACTTTGCCTGCAGTAACATCATCGAGCTGCGTAGAAGGTTCCATATCCATTTCAGAGAGGTCTGAAGAGGATGGATTAATAGATAAAAGTTCATCAGGCGGAAGTTGATTGGTAATACCAGAAGATTTTAATTTTTTTCGGAGTTCTTTCGTCGGTTTGTTATTACTGCATACTTCAGGGTCTGTATGTAGAGCAACAGCTGCAACAGGTGAAGTACAACTGGAACTAGTATCTACAGGAGTTGCAAGCTTAGATGCATAATAGTCAGTTTTAGTTGGAAGTTTTTTCGTCTGTGTTACATTTGCTTTTAAAGGTTGTAATTTTTTGAGAGGAGGGCAAACAATTTTCGTTAATAATTCTTCGGTTTGAGTTGAACCGACATTAGTGTTTTCTGGTTTTGATTTCAAAAGAGAGGAATACGATACACCAGACTTAGGCATTCTATCATTGACTATTTGGCGGGCTTCTTTAAAGGTTATGTTGTTTTTTATTTTAATGGCTAGGATTTCTTTTTCCATTTGCCATTTAGGGCAAAATTTAGAAGATGCTGCATGAGCGCATGCACAGTTAGGGCATTTCAATATTTCTGAATCGCATGTGTTAGTTTCATGATCCAATGAAGAACATTTACCACATACCATTTTACCACGACATGATTGCCGAGAGTGACCATACCTCTGACACTGGTAACATCTCAGAGGATTAGGTATGTATGGACGAATGTTACACCGCAAATATCCAGCACGTATGAATTTTGGTAGAACAGGCGTTTCAAATGTAAGAACAACATGCTTTGTGGGAATTAAACGTCCGTCACGTCGAACATGAATGCGACGAGCGGCGCAGACCCCCTGGGATCGTAATTCTTCCACTAATTCTGTGTCAGAGTGTTGTACAAGAGATTGTTCCGAGACAACCGCCCGTGAGAAATTCAATGTCTTGTGAAGAGATACTTTTATTGGCCATGAACCTAAGGTAGTAAGTTTACTCAGAGTATCTGCTTGCTTTTTTGATTTCGTTTGAATAAGGAGATCGCCAGAACGCATTTTCTTAATATCTGATACTTCACCAATGGTAGATAGAATCAATTTATGTACAAGGAATGGAGAAAGCGCATGAAAAGTTTCATCAGTATGCATAATAAAATAACGAGAATTTGATGTTGCTTCGGTGACGTTTGTGAAAAAGCCCATACAAAGAGGGATTCAAATTCGGGAACCGACGGCACCGCCCACCACGGAGCCCAACTAGGGAAGGCAATTGCTGGCTCTGGGCATTCCCAGCCTCAGTATCCACCCTGGCGCTAGCCGGTACCTATACGCTAAGGGCCACTTCCAGGAACGTCTACCACCCTTAACGCAGAGCCCCAGAAGGTGACCCCTTCGCTTGATCCCCTTGAGCAGACCAGCCAAATGGCTGGGATACCAGCCGATTGATACACCGGGGACCGAAATGTACCACCCGTCTAATGGGTCGCCACGCACGGCATACACGTGGGGATTTTGGCTGTCCATGAGAAGCAAGAAGCAAACAGAGCGGCGACAGCTTCTCATGGAGAGCTCCCTCGCTTGCCATCGAGGGAAGGAAAAACACAGCAGAAAGCAGAAGGCGTAGGGGAGTGGAAACATAAAGGGAGTATAGATCCCTGGGTACCTCGGGATTGGGACACCCGTACTCACCTATAGTAGGTGAGCCCCTGAGGGGAGAGAATGTGCGATAAAAAAGTCAGTTTACTATCTAAAATAACTCCTAGGAAACGAACTTCTTGAACGACTGGAATAGGTTGATTGTGAATATAAAGTTCTGGTTCAGGATGCAAATTCCTTTTTCTGCAAAAATGTACAATACAGCTTTTGCTTGAGGAGATGGTGTGGCCATTTTGTTCGCACCATGAAAGGACACTATTGATAGCAGTTTGAAGTCTTCTCTCGATTTCATTCATGTTCACTCCCTGACAAGATATCTGCAAGTCATCTACGTAGAGACTGCTTTGAATTGATTGAGGCAAACGTAAAAGTACTTTTGAAATGTGAAGGATGAAAAGTGTTACACTCAAAACGCTTCCCTGAGGGACGCCCTCAGATTGAATGAAAGAGTTTGAAAGTATACCACCAACACGGACGTTAAAAGAACGATGAGATAAAAAGTTTCTTATAAAAATTGGTAAATTTCCATAAAATCCATAATCTGATAAAGTACGTAGGATACCGTAACGCCAAGTGCGGTCCTACGCTTTATCAACGTCGAAGAAAACAGAAACTAAATGATATTTTTTGACAAATGCATTACGGATCTGCGTTTCTAAATAAACAATATTGTCTAATGTTGAGCGTCCTCTACGGAATCCGCTCTGATACATTGGTATAAAA
The DNA here is from genome assembly GCF_947563725.1 of Argiope bruennichi. Classification (NCBI taxonomy): domain Eukaryota; kingdom Metazoa; phylum Arthropoda; class Arachnida; order Araneae; family Araneidae; genus Argiope; species Argiope bruennichi. The sequence goes on from NC_079156.1 coordinate 118,128,205, forward strand.
TTATTCATTTCCAGTTCATAAATTAATCTGGAGTTGATCATTCTCTCAAGTGTTTTTGATAGACAGCTTGTAAGTGCTATAGGTCGGTAACTTAGTGGGTCAGCGCTATCTTTCCCAGGTTTTAATATTGGAATAACTATAGCATTTTGCCATTGTCTTGGATAGACATGCTCATTCCAGATTCGGTTAAATAGCAGAAGAACGTTTAAGAGGGAATTTTCGTGTAAATTTTGAAGCATGCAGTATGCTATTCCATCTGGTCCTGGAGATGAATTATGACACTGGGATAGAGCCTTCTGTAATTCGGACATTTTAAACTCACAGTTATAGGGAGCATATTTGTCGCTGTCAAAAGAGACAGGGTACTGTTCAAAGCGTCTCTTAATTTCCTGGAAAACCATAGAGTAAGAATGGGAGTTGGAAATCTCAGCAAAGGTTTCCCCAAGGACATTAGCGATATCTTCTGGGGAAGAGTAAATAGTATTACCACGCTTCAGGATGGGAAATGTGAAATCATTGTGAACACCGTTTGCTGCTCTAACTTTTCGCCACAATTGGGAACTCGATGTTGAGGAGGTTATTGACGAAGCGAATCGTATATACGACTCTCGTTCACTTCGACGACGGATTCTACGAGCATGTGCTTTGGCGCTTTTAAAGGCAATAAAGTTTTGTGTGGTTGGGTATCGACGGAAGATACCCCACATTTTTTTCTGTTTCTTAAGAGCATCATGGCATGCATCGTTCCACCATGGTTTTCGCAATCTGTGTGGCTGGGAAGAGCTTTTAGGTATTGATGCATCAGCAGCAGTAATTATTGCATCAGTGACGTATCGAACTGCGTCATTAATGTCTGAAGATTTGTCCATTTCCTCAGTGATCACAGCGAGTTGTTTGAATGTTTTCCAATCTGCATGCTGGAAAAGGTATTTACGAGGAAATGAACGCACAAACATTGTCAGCATGGGAGACTAAAAGCGGGAAGTGATCGCTATTATGAAGGTCATTTTCAACAATAAAATTCAGTGAGGTCATAAGTGAAGGGGAACAAATAGCCAAGTCCAATGAATGGAATGTGCGTGTTGCCATATGAAAGTAAGTTTTTTCATCCCTATTAAGTAGACAGAGACAGTGATCGGATATAAGTTTCTCGATCTGTCTTCCACGAGAATTAGTTTTATCACTACCCCATAACATACTATGACCATTAAAATCTCCAAACAAAATGAAGGGTGTGGGCAACTGATCAATTAACAAATTTAGTTCTTCCTGATTGATAGATTCATTTGGTGGGAGGTAAATGTTACAAACTGTAATAAGGGTTTTAAAATGGATTTGTATTGCCATAGCCTGCAATGAGGTATGTATTGGAAGAACGGTACTGGGATACAAATTTGAAGTCCATATGCAGACACCTCCAGTTGGGACTGCACCTGTATCTACATCTTTTCTAGTACTTGAGTAACCACGAATTTTTGCTGGATGTGTTGATTTCAAAAGTGTTTCTTGAAGGGCAATAACAGCAGGCTGATAAGAGTTAATTAATATTTTAATATCAGGAATTTTAGAACGAAAACCGCGACAATTCCAGGAAATACCGAGACACTTGAATTTTAAGAATGGAGTTCAGAATTGCCACTGACACCAGCACCTGCATCAGAAATAATAGTAGAATGATCCATTTCAACATCCGATAGATCAGAAGAGGATGTTGTTAACTTTAAAATCTCATTAGAGACTTCCATTTTGGAAGAATCGGGAGGACGTGGAGGATGCTGTAGAGACGGGAATTTCGATTTTTTTCGACTTTTCCCTTTTGCATTTTTTTGTCCTTTGGCAACTGTAATGTATTGTTGCACCTTAGAAAGGGGTTGCTCCGGTGAATTTAAAGCCTTGGCAGATGTGGCTTTATTTTTTACATTTGAAGAGGGAGTTAATGTATTCACTGGACTGATATCATTAAGATCGTACTGTATACCAATTTCTGTTTTTTGTGTGAGAACAGAAGAATACGATAGACCTGGCTTTGGTGTCTGTCCGACAACTAATCTGCGAGCTTCTGCATAAGATATATTTTATTTTACTTTTGTCGCCTGTATTTGTTTTTCAATCAACCATTTTGGGCAAGTTCGATTTGGATTTGGATTTGGATTTCTGGCGCAAGATCCTAATATAGAATATGCTGCGCCGAAACAGTTTAAAATTTTCACAGCAAGATAAAAAGTAGTTTATCGTTACAAAAAGTGTAACTGACAGTGTTCAAACTAGTCAAAAGTTAAGGTAAGAAGGTATTAAAACTATATGTTAAATTTCATGGATGATATCAACATCTTTAATGTACGAAAAAATGTTTGGATGATGCGTCTCACCCAATAAAGAATCTAAGGTAAAATTGTTGGACTTAAAATGCTTGCAACGAAGATCAGTAAAACTTGCGCATTCTATTAAAATGTGACGAATTGTTAAAATATCTCCACAATTAAAACATACTGGTGGTGGCTCGGCAAAAAGTAAAAATCTATGTGTCAAGCGAGTGTGACCAATGCGTAGTCGGGATAAAATTACATCATAGCGCCTGCTTAGTTTTGAAGACCAGTTGGCCAATTGTGGTTTAATAAAATGAAGCTTGTTGTTAGTTTCCATGTCCCATTCATTTTGCCACTGGCGATAGCACCAACGAATAATCGCTGTACGCATATCTTTATAAGAAAGACGTTGGGGCAAGATTACGCTCGCCGACTTAGCTGCTGTGTCTGCGATTTCATTTCCAGAAATGCCCATGTGTGAAGGGATCCAGGAAAGCAAAACTCTAATATTTTTTAAACATAGAAGTCGGTATATCTTCTTCACTTCCTGTAGAAGTGGATGACCAAGAGATGAAGAGTTTAGAGCCTGCAGAACACTCAGAGAATCCGTGTAAATAACAGACTTATGGATATGTTGTTCATCAATATATTTGAGGGCTAAGTAAATAGCGGTTAATTCCGAGGTAAAAACAGTAGAAAAAGGATGAAGTTTATAACTTATAATTCGATGTCCATGAACAAATGCGCAACCCACATGATCAGATGATTTAGAACCATCCGTAAAGATGGGTTCATAAGAACAATAAAATTCACGATGATGTTTAAAAAGTGCAATAAAAACCGAGCTATCAGTGTCTGATTTTCTAAATTGTTTAAAAGGGTCTTCAAAGTGTAATTTGTCCTCCATCCATGGAGCTGTATTTGGACTATCCTCCTCATATATTTGTATATCGCTAAAATCATTTGGCAATATTCTTTGTACACGCAATCCCAAATGAGGTATGTAGGATTTGCGCGAATTAAACAAGCGATCGTTAACGTCATTCCGGATTTTCTCATGAAAAGGATGGCGTTTATTGGATAAAATACGATAGAAATAAAACAATGATAGCTTCATTCTCCTATTTGACAAAGGAGGCTCAAACGCTTCAGCATACAAACTAGCTACTGGTGATGTCCTAAATGCTCCAATGCACAATCGGAGAGCTTGATGGTGAACAACGTTCAAACGTTTAAGGTAAGATTGCCTAGCAGAGCCATAAATAACACATCCGTAATCAATTGTTGATCGAATGATACCTCGGTAAACTCTTAGTAGGCACGTCCGATCAGCACCCCAAGAAGTATTGGATAAAACCCTCAGAATGTTTAATGACTTCAGGCATTTACTCCGCAAATATGTAATGTGCGGAAGGAAAGTCAATCTTTTATCAAAAATAATACCTAAAAATTTGTGCTGATCCTGAATGGAAATTAAATTACCTCTCAAGAACAATTCTGGCTCTGGATGAAGGGGACGTTTGCAGAAGTGCATAGCAACTGTTTTCTGAGGAGAGAACGTGAAACCGTGTTTATTTGACCACTCTACAATGTTATTTATCGCTGTCTGAAGCTGCCTCTCAATGTATCGCATGTCGCGGGCATAACAAGAAATTTGCATATCATCTACATATAGTGTCTTGTTGACAGTTGCTGGTATAACAGATAAAATAGGATTAAGAGCTAAAATAAAGAGTGTCACACTTAATATACAGCCTTGTGGGACACCTTCTTCCTGGCAAAAAACATTGGAATAAGTATTCCCAAGCCGCACTTTAAAATATCTCTGGTGTAAAAAATTTTGAATAAAAAGAGGTAAATGCCCTCTAAACTTAAGGTCGTAAATATTTTTCATGATCCCGTATCTCCATGCTCGATCATATGCTTTATTTATATCAAAAAATACCGATACCAAATGATTCCTTTTTATAAAGGCCGTTCGAATATCCGTTTCCAAGGCCAAAATATTATCAATTGTTGAACGATTCTTCCGAAAACCGCTTTGAAAAGGGGAAATAAATTCATTTTCCTCCAGTATGTGAACGAGGCGTGCGTTTACCATTTTTTCAGAAACCTTACATAAGCAACTGGTCAGGGCTATTGGTCTATAGTTAGATGGCTCTTGTGGATCTTTTCCTGGCTTTGGTACAGGGATTATTATTGCAAATTTCCATTTATCGGGAAACACATGCTCTTTCCAAATTCTGTTATACATGAACAGAAGATTTTGGAGGGATCTGTCAGATAAATGCTGCAGCATTGAATAAGTAATTCCATCCGGCCCCGGTGCTGTCTGTTTTGTGACAGATAATGCTCTGCGCAACTCCGAGATGGTAAAATCAGCATTGTAAGATAAATGCTTTTTTGTTTTAAAGCGTAGTTTGATGTTTTCTTGGTATTTTTTGTGCGTGAGGAAAGGTTCCGTGTAATTACTCGCTGAACATACAGAGGCAAAAGCTTCTGCAAGAGCATCAGCCATTTCCTGAACACTGGAAATAATTTCCCCATTCTTCTTCAGGCAAGAGATGGAACGATCAGGATATATTCCGCATACTTTTCGAATGCTGGTCCACATATATTTGGAAGTTGCATCAGAATTTATGCTCGATACAAATTTAATCCAATAAGTCCTCTGACTTCGTCGCTTAACTCGTCGTGCTATTGATTTGGCCTTTTGAAAAAGAATCAAATGATTCGTTGTTGGTCGCCGCCTAAAGGTGTTCCAGGCCTTCTGAAGATCTTTTTGGGCCTTTGTACAATCTTGGTTCCACCATGGTTTTTTATATTTGATTTTTCCTGATCTCGATTTTGGGATTGTAGCATCTGCAGCTTTTATAATAGTATCAGTTATTAGGTTTACAACGCTATTTAAATCATCATTCTCTACCATATTATGTGTTATCTGTGCCCTTGAGGTAAAGTCTATCCAGTCAGCTTTTTGAAAAATATATCGTGGTAGACGTGGAGTATTTACACCACTTCCAGTTAAATGCTCTAAAAAGATGGGGAAATGGTCGCTATCGAGCAAGTCAGTTCCCACTCTAAAATTAAAGTACGGAGCTAGAGAAGGTGAGCATATAGCGAGATCTAGTGAATGAAAGGTTTTGCTCCTATGATGAAAATATGTTTCTTCTCCATTATTGAGCAGGCATAGTGAATGGTTATTAATAAATTCTTCAATCAGCCGCCCACGAGGATTAACATCTTCACTTCCCCAGAGAGGGCTATGACCATTTAAATCACCAACTAAGATGAAAGGAGATGGTAATTCATCCACTAAGGCATTAAGATCTCTTAATTCTACCGAAATACTAGGTGGCAAGTAAAGACAACATATTGTCGTCAAAGAGGGGTTCAAGACTCGGACAGCAACAGCTTGCAAATTTGTATGTAATGGAATGATAGACGAGGGTGTATTATGGGATACAAGGAGAGCAACACCTCCAGTAGCTCGATCGGATTCATTATCCTTTCGTATAAAGCTATAACGTCTGATTTTCATAGTGTCTGACGGTTTCAAATACGTTTCTTGTAGAGCTATACAAATCGGATGGGTTTCACTAATTAAATCTTTAATATGAGTTGTTTTATTACGGAAACCACGGCAGTTCCAGGAAATAAATTTGGCCATCAAGATTGGGATTTATCTGGAGGTTTTTTCTTTTTTTCCCCACCTGATTGATTTTTAGAGGTAGTAGACCGGTCTAATTCCATATCGGAGAACTCAGAAGACGACGTGTAAGTTTTTAAGAAATCTTCTGCCACAAGGGGTCGATTCAATAATGCTTTCTTTTTTGTTCTTTGTTTTGCATTTACTTTAAACGCTTTAAGAGATGATATCGTGGAGATTTTTGTTTTATTACTGCAATTACGTTTGGCAATTTTATCATTTACAGGATAATTGGATGACATCGAAGGAACAGAGGAGACTGCTGGCAATTTTGTAGTTTGATTTGAAACTGAACTAGTGGGTGGTAATTGAGTTATACGAGAATCGGTTTGAGCACTACTACATGTTAGTGTTGCTTTTAGTATACCAGAGTAAGATGCACCAACTTTTGGAGTTCTATCATTTATTAATTTTCTTGCTTCTGCGAAGGATATATTTTTCCGTATTTTTGTGGATATAACTTCCTTCTCTAGAGTCCATTTAGGGCAAGACTTGGAGAAAGAAGTATGAGACCCAGAGCAATTAACGCACTTCATGGTGTCTGAATGGCAATTATTTATCTCATGTCCAGGTTCAGCACATTTTGCACACATGATCATTTTGCTACGACATGCTTGCTGGGAATGGCCGTACCTTTGGCATTTAAAACACCTAAGAGGGTTAGGTATATATGGTCGAACTCTACAAATTTGGTACCCTGCTTTGATTGACTTAGGAAGAACTGGAGTTTGAAAAGTTAATACGATGTGTTTTGTTGGTATAAGTTGACCGTCACGCCGAATGTTGATACGACGCGCGGCGCATACTTGCTGGTCTGAAAATTCTGTTACAAGATCTCCATCAGATAAGTCGATGAGATCCGGCTCGGAAATGACACCACGTGAAAAGTTTAAAGTTTTATGTAAGGCTGTTTGGACAGGAAAATCTCCTAATTTGGTGAGTTTACTAATAAGAAGAGCTTGTTTCTCGGAAGTCTGCAACAAAAGGTCACCAGAACGTAGTTTTTTAATGTTTTGTACTTCACCAATTGTTGATTGTATTAATTTGTTTACAAGGAAAGGAGAAACTCTATGAAATGTATTTTGAGTACTAATGATCATGAAACGAGAATTAGATGATGCTACAACGACGTTAGAAGAAGAGCCCATATGATATGGATTAAGGTTCGGGCTCGACGGCACCGCCCACCACGGAGCCCAACAAGGGATGGCAGCCACCGGCTCTGGCTCACCCCAGCCTCGGCGCTTACCATGGTGCTGATCGAAACCTATACGCTAGGAGTCACCCCCGGGGACAGTGACCACCCTTAACGCCAAGCCCAAGGAGTGACCCCTTCGCTTGATCCCCTTGAGCAGCCCAGTTAAATGCCTGGGATACCGGCCGATTGATACATTGGAGACCGGAATGTACCACCCGTCTAATGGGACGCCACGCACGGCCAACACGTGGGGTTTTTGGCTGTCCATGAGAAGCAAGAAGCAAACAGAGCGGCGACAGCTTCTCATGGAGAGCTCCCTCGCTTGCCGTCGAGGGAAGGAAGAAAAAGAAGACAGCAGAAGGCGCAGTGGAGAGTAAACATAAAGGGAGTAAAGATCCCTGGGTACCTCGGGATTGGGACACCCGTACTCACCTATAGTAGGTGAGCCCCTGAGGGGTTGGGCAAGTTCGAGTAAAGGCAGGATGTGCAGCCAAGCAGTTACAACATTTTAGGATTTCTGAAGTGCATGCTTTTGAATCATGTCCGATTTCAGCACATTTGGCACATCTAACATTACCTCGACAACTTTGTTGAGAATGGCCGAACCTCTGGCATTTAAAACAGCGCAGAGGGTTTGGAATGTATGGACGCACACTACAATGTAAATAACCAGCCCGTATTGCTTTTGGGAGGTCAGGAGTAGAAAAAGTGAGCACTACATGCTGCGTAGGCACCATGACACCATCTCGTTTGGTGTGGATGCGACGCGCTGCGATAACTTTATAGCAACTAAGTTCCTGCACAAGCTCGTGTTCTGTATTTGCTAAAAGGTCTTTTTCAGAAATTATACCACGAGAGTAGTTTAATGATTTGTGTGGAGATGTTTCTACGGGAAAATCGCCCAGCTTTTTAAGTTTCTTCATGATTGAAATTTGAGTTTTGTTGGCAGCTTCAATGAGAAGATCACCAGAACGAAGTTTTTTAACATCTTTGACTTCACCAATAACGGAAACAATTAATCTTTGTATAAGAAAAGGAGAAATAGAATGAAAGGTCTTAGGCGTGTGAACAATAATGAAACGAGTATCACAAGTAATTGGAAAAAACGAAGAAGGTTTGGAGGAAGAGTGAGTGAGTGAGTGAGTGAGTGAGTGAGTGAGTATTACACTAGCGCAAGATCCATTCTCTGGATAAACTGCGCCGCAACTAGGATTGGATTGGATTGTAGATTTTATTGGCACAAGAGCCTGAAAAGGCCATACTGCGCCATGCATATGGTCAAAAAGAAACAAAAGTATGAAAATCCTAACAGCCGTCAGTAAAAAAGGTTCAAAAATTCAATGATAAAACTCTGGATCAATTCAATGATGCGTCAGGCAAATATGGAGATTCAGATAAAATGGTAAAAACCAATTGCTTTCAAGAATTTAAAAATGTTTTCGTGAGGATTTTCTCCCAATAGCGTTCGCATGTTCAGAGACAAGGAGTTAAAAAAATGTAAACGGTGAGAATTAAAATCAGGACATTCTATTAAAATATGAATAACTGTTAAAATAACTTGGCATTTGGAGCAAAAAGGAGCTCGATCGCCTAAAAAAAGATATTTATGCGTTAAGCGAGTGTGACCAATGCGGAGTCGAGTCAGTTTGACATCGAGCTCACGCACTGGGAGACAAGGCCATGATTTAATAAAGGGTTTTATACAGTGTAATTTATTATTTGTCTGTTGGCTCCATGATTTTTCCCATAGTGAATAAATATGTTTTGTGAAAACATTCTTCGCGTCGGAAGAAGGTATTTCACGTTGCATGAACAAGGTGGCTGTTTTTGCAGCATTGTCCGCCAGTTCATTTCCCGCTATACCAACATGACCTGGAATCCAGCAGAATAATATTTCGTAACCTCTATTTTGGAGTGTCTTTAAAAGACACAAGATTTCCAAGGCAATTGGATGAATTCGAATGTGAAAATGGGAAAGTGTTTCTAAGGAACTCATGCTGTCGGTATAAATACAAAAATTGCGTTCGGAGCAGAGAGAAACTTTCTGTAAAGCATAAAAAATTGCCATCAACTCAGCAGATAGAACAGAAAAGGATGAATACAGAGTGTAACCGAATGTTTCCATGTGGAAAACAATACCACAACCAACATGGTCGTCCGCCTTGGAACCATCCGTGAAAATAGGCAAATACTTTGAATACTGACAGCGATGAGAACAAAAAAGTTTTTGAAAAATAACAGGGGCCGTTGTTGACTTTTCAAAACCATGAAAAGGGTTTATAAAGGAAAACCGAGGGATATCCCAAGGAGGAAATGAAAATAAATCAAGTGTCTGAATACTCATATCACGGAGTTCCGAATCATTTAGGAGTAATTTAACTCTCTCACAAAATGGAAGAATGTTAGAAGGTCGAGCCGTGTATAATCTCCGAAGGCGGATTGGAAGTATCAAGGAGTGTATAGGGTGTTTCGGGACAGACATCACTCGGAGGTAATAGTGTATAGATATTTTTTGGCGCCGTAAATTTAATGGCATTTGGTGAGAGACAATATAAAGACTTTCCACTGGTGAGGTACGAAATGCACCTGAACAAATTCTTAAAGCAGAATGGTGTATGGTATCCAATCTACGTAAAACAGAAGATCTTGCAGAACCATATACCATACAACCATAATCCATGCGTGCTAGAATAACTGATTCATAGATTCGAAGCAAAGATGTTCTGTCTGCTCCCCAAGAGGTTCTTGAAAGTACTTTGAGAATGTTCAATGATCTGTCACACTTCTTCCGCAGATATAAGACATGCGGAAGGAAAGTGAGCTTGCGATCAAATATTACTCCCAAATATTTTATTTCATTAACCACAGGTATTCCAGTATTTTGGATATGGATAATAGGGTCCAAATGGATTCCACGCTTCCTGCAAAAATGCACACATCGACTTTTCTCAGGAGAAATCACATGCCCGTTTTCATCGCACCAATCTACCAGTTTGTTAACTGCAACTTGCAGCTGGCGCTCTATTAAGCGCATATTGCTCCCTTGGCAAGATATCTGAAGGTCATCCACATATAATGTACCTTGGATAGATGGAGGTAAAACGTTAAGAATCTGACTAAAATGGACAATAAAAAGTGTAACACTGAGGATGCTTCCCTGTGGAACACCCTCAGCCTGAATAAAAGGGTTAGAATATAAATTACCAACCCGGACACGAAATGTGCTCAATGATAAAAAGTGTTTTAAAAACATGGGCAAGTTTCCTTTAAAGCCAAAATTTGCAAGTGTAGAGAGAATACCAAACCTCCAGGCGCGATCATACGCCTTTTCTAAATCGAAGAAGACAGAGACCAGATGATTTCGGCAAACAAATGCATTGCGAATTTCGGTTTCAAGTAGGACAATATTATCAAAAGTCGCTCGTCCTCTGCGAAAACCACTTTGCAGCAATGGTATGGATGCTTTTTTCTCTAATTCATATATCAGACGGGCATTAACCATGCGTTCAAGCGTCTTGCATAGGCAACTTGTGAGCGCAATAGGCCTATAGTGCAGAGGGTTAGAAGAGTCTTTGCTGGGTTTCAAGATTGGAATCACAACAGCTTCATGCCATTGTGATGGGAACTTCTGTTCAATCCAAATGCGATTAAATAGAATCAGCAGATTGGAAAGAGAAGTGGTAGACAAATGGCGAAGCATGCTATAAGTGATTCCATCAGGACCATTGCTGGTATCATGAGCCTTCTGTAAAGCTGCCAGTAGTTCGTGCAACCTAAATTCTGTATTGTAAGGAAGCGATTTCCGGGTGAAGAAACACAAAGACTTGCGTTCTACACGTTTCTTAATAGCTATAAATGAAGGCTTCTACGAATTAGTCGCTGAAACCTGTGCAAATGAATGTCCAAGAGTATTCGCGATATCTAAAGGAGAAGATACCAATCCGTTTTCAGTCTTCAGAACAGGAATGGAAAATTCTTGGTAAATTCCATTCGCTGCCTTGACCTTTCTCCAGAGTAGTTTCGGAGAAGTAAAGGCTGTGATAGAAGATATGAACTTAATCCAGGACTCTCTCTGACTTTGCCTACGGACACGACGAGCATTGGCTCTGGCACGTTTGAAAGCAAGTAAATTCTCTGTTGTGGGATATCTGCGGAAAATATTCCACCGCTTTTTTTGTTCTCGGCGACTGTCGCGGCAAGCCTCATTCCACCACGGTCTCGGGAATTTCCTCAAACGTGGGGAGCTTTTGGGGATGGTATTGTTCGCAGCGTCAATCAAACAGTCAACTACATTTTGTACTGCCTCTGTAATATTAGTTGTTCTGACCATATTCTCTGAAATTACTGCCTGTTGCATGAAAGCATTCCAATCAGCCCGCTGGAATAGGAAACGCGGGGGACAAGAAGTCGCGCCGCCTCTATCAGCATAGGAAACCATTAAGGGGAAGTGATCACTATCGTAGAGATCAGTCGCAACTGCAAAACTGAGCAACGGAAAGAGATCGGGAGAGCAAATAGCCAGATCCAGACTGTGAAACGTACGTGTGGGCTCATGGAAATAGGTTTTCTCATCATGATTAAGCAGACAGAGACAGTTATCAGAGATAAACTGTTCAATCTGTCTCCCACGAGAATTTGTATTTTCCGAGCCCCATAAAGTACTATGAGCATTAAAATCACCAAGTAGTACGAAAGGTTTGGGTAGTTGGTCCAATAAATTATTAAGTTCATGTTGGTTGATGATAGCATGTGGAGGCAAGTAAATGCTGCAAACTGTGATAAGGGTCCGTATATGGACTTGAACAGCCACAGCTTGTAAAGAAGTTTGCAAATTTAAATGTGAGCTCGGGTAAAGATTGGAGGTTAAGATGCAAACACCACCGGAAGGATTATTTCCAGTATTAGCATCTTTACGAGCACAGTTATATCCACGGATTTTCATGGGGATGTCGTGCTTCAGGAAAGTTTCCTGAAAAGCAAAACAAGCGGGATGAAACTGGTTAATAATTTGCTTAATACCAAAAAATTTGGACCGAAGGCCACGACAGTTCCAGGAAATGAAAGTTCCCATTAAGTAACAGAAGTATTGAGAATATTGGTGCGAGTCTTATCAAGAGTTGGCGAAACATCGCAACTCATTTGTAATTCATCCTCCTCGTCAGACGGATGAAGGGAAATGGAATCGGGACTTTTAGGTTTGCCAAAAATGGACGTTAAGTCCTTATGAGCATTACCTTGTGTCGCAAGTCCCAAAGCGACAGAATTTTGTGATGTCGATTTTTTCAACTTTGATCTGATGTCTTTTGGTGAGATTCCTCGTTTCGAAAGCTTAAGTTTAAGTGATTTTTGAGAGTTAGAATTCATTTTAGGTCTAGACGATTTGCTAGTTACAGGAGTCGTGTTTGTTTCATTTTCAATTTCAGAATCGGATGACTTTTCAGTATTTTTCGGTTGAGGAGCATATTTTGCACAATTTGTGCAGGAACAATTTACACAGAAGGTTGTTTTAACTATGGAAGCATAGCTCAATCCAGGTTTTGGTGTCTGATTTAAAAATTTTTTCCGAGCTTCAGGATAGCTGATGTCTTCTTTAAATTTAATAGAGGTAATTTCTTTTTCTACTTTCCATCGTTCACAGGACCGAGAGAAAGATGCATGATTCTCACCGCAATTTACACATTTTTCTTCAGCGTTACATTGCTGGCTGTCGTGGCCTTTTTCAGCACAGCGGGCGCATGTTAATGTCCCGCGGCAGTTAGCCCTGGAGTGGCCAAAACGCTGGCATTGAAAACATCTTAGCGGATTAGGGATGTACTGGCGGACAGGCAATTTTATATATCCTGCATAAAGGTATTCAGGTATTTTTGGTCTATGAAAGGTCATTACGTAATGTTTGGTGGGTAGGAGTTGTCCATCCCGCCGAATGGTGATCTGGCGTACATGAGTTACTCCTTGGGGTTTCAGTTCCTCGGAGATCTCCTCTAGAGGAACGTTAAATAATTCCCCACACGTTATTACTCCTTTGGAGAAATTTAGGGATGTATGAGAGCTGACAGTAACGGGAAAGGTGGCTAAGGCTTTAAGTTTCATAACTTGTTGTGCTTGTTTTTTGGAATTGACCTGTACCAGCAAGTCACCAGAACGCATCTTCCGGATAGAAGATACCTCACCAATGGTTGCTGTAATGGCTTTCTGTACGAGGAATGGTGATATAGAATTAAATGTATCATTCTTTTCAGAAACACGTTTGATAACAAAGTAACGGTCAAAATGTGGAAAATTACTTTTGAGATTGAGTTCTTTGTGATGCCCACTGAAGGGAGATTTTCGGGAGGAGCCCATGCGATATCGAATAAGATTCGGGTCCGACGGCACCGCCCACCACGGAGCCCAACAAGGGAAGGCAGCCACCGGCTCTGGCCATTCCCAGCCTCGGCACTTACCTTAGTGCTGGCCGGTACCTATACGCTCGGAGTTACCCCCGGGGACAGTGACCACCCTTAACGCCAAGCCCAAGGAGTAACCCCTTCGCTTGATCCCTAGCAAACTAACCACTTAGGTGGTTAGCGACCAGCCGATTGATGCACAGGGGACCACAGTACACCACCCGTCTTTCAAATGGGTCGCCACGCACGGCAAACACGTGGGGTTTTGGCTGTCCATGAGAAGCAAGAAGCAAACAGAGCGGCGACAGCTTCTCATGGAGAGCTCCCTCGCTTGCCGTCGAGGGAAGGAAAAAATTAAGCAGATAGCAGAAGGCGTAGGGGAGTGGAAACATAAAGGGAGTATAGATCCCTGGGTACCTCGGGATTGGGACACCCGTACTCACCTAAAGAAGGTGAGCCCCTGAGGGGGTGCGCCGCAACTAGATGAAAGCTTTAGCGTTACATCTTAAAACTATGTATAAAATATTTACAATCCGATATTAAAAACAACTATAAATTAGGAATAATGATAAGAAGGTATCAACATTTCAAATTTCTTTGATAAAACCAGCTTCTTTTAAATAAAGGAAAATATTAAAATGTGGTTTACGTCCAATTAAAAGGGGAAGACAAGGAACAACTGTATTAAAATACTTAAGACGCAATGAGTCCAGTGTCTGACATTCAATCAATATATGTCGGATAGTTAAACTATCACCACAACGACTACAAGTTGGTGGTGGTTGCTTCAAAAGTATATATTTATGAGTTATGCGAGAGTGTCCAATGCGTAATCTTGTAAGAATAACATCGCATCGACGATTTAGGGAGGAACACCAAAGATCAATAAAAGGTTTAACTGTGTGTAGTTTGTTTTCTGTCTCGAGATTCCACTGGTTTTGCCAATTTTGGAATAACCATTTACGAATGGAAGAACGTACGTCAGCATAAGGAATGGCTTGTTTGTAGGATTCGTTTGCTGATTTTGCAGCAATATCTACTATTTCATTCCCTTGGATACCTACATGGGAAGGAATCCAACAGAAAAGAATTTCAAAACCATTTTGACATAATTCCTTTAGCAAAATCCTGATATCAGAAATATATGCATGATTGTGCGTCTTTTCAATAAGGGCTTGAAGGGCACTCCAAGAATCGGAATAAATGATCACCTTTCTAAACTTATTCTTAGCAATATATTGTATGGCACGATATATAGCTGTGACCTCCGAGGTAAAAACTGAAGTAAAATCGTGCAATTTCTGACCTACAACTACACTCTCACAAGCAAAAGCATAACCAACATGAGATTCGGCTTTGGAACCATCCGTGTATACAGGAATGTAATCACTATACATAAGTCTGTGAGCAGAAAAAAGTGCTCTAAAAATGAAATCAGGAGTATAGGACTTAAGAAATTTTCGAAATGGATGAAGCAAAACAACATCAAATTGACACCAAGGTGGTACACTAAAAGGACTTTCGTCATGAATTTCAATATTATGGTAACTTTCTGGTAAGAACTTCAAAATACGTGATCCCAGAGGGGGTATACAGGATCTACGGACGTTGAATAGTGGAGATTGACTACAATTTAAAAACATTCTCCTTAAAGGATGAGATCGGTTAGATAAAACACGGAAATAGTAGCAGGCGGACAACATGTTTCGTCTAAAAGACAACGAAGGTTCACATGTTTCAACATATAGACTGCTAATCGGGGATGTTCTAAATGCACCGCAGCATACACGCAGATCTTGATGATGAACGTAATTAAGCCGAGATAAATAAGAATTTCGAGCCGAACCATAAACACAACAGCCGTAATCCAATTTGGAGCGAATAACGCTTCGATATACTTTCAACAAACTAGTGCGATCAGCACCCCAAGCAGTATTTGACAAAACACGAAGGATATTCATCGATCGCAGACATCTGTTCCGTAAATCCATTATATGGGGGAGGAAAGTCAAACGTTTGTCGAATATAACACCTAGGAATGTATGTTGGTCGCATATAGTCAGAGGATTACCGTTCAGTGTTAATTCAGGATCTGGATGTAGTGGCCTTCTACAAAAATGCATACATACAGTTTTTTCAGGAGAAAATGTGAACCCATTGCTTTCAGACCAGGCTACCATGTTGTTAATTGCAATTTGTAATTGCCGTTCTATAAAACGCATATCCCTAGCAGAACAGGAGATCTGCAGGTCGTCAACATAGATGTTTTTATGTACAGTGGATGGAATGACGGATAGAATTTGGTTGATTTTTATAATAAACAGAGTCACGCTCAATACGCTGCCCTGCGGTACTCCCTCTTCTTGGCAATGCGCTTTAGAGAGAGTATTCCCCAAACGGACTCTAAATATCCTATGTGCTAAAAAGTTTTTAATAAAAATAGGTAAATTTCCACGAAAGTTAAAATTAAACAAATCCTTTAAAATTCCAAATCTCCACGCTCTATCGTAAGCTTTTTCAATGTCAAAAAAGACAGACACCAAGTGGTTTCTCCGTACAAAAGTATTTCTTATATCTGTCTCCAAAGCTACAAGATTATCAATAGTGGAGCGTCGCTTCCGGAAACCACTTTGGAAAGCGGATATAAATTCATTTTCCTCTAACACGTGTATCAAGCGTGCATTCACCATTTTCTCAAGAAGTTTGCTCAGACAGCTAGTCAACGCAATAGGCCTGTAATTCATGGGGTTTTGAGGATCTTTATTAGGTTTTGCTATAGGGATTACAATCGCGTTATTCCACTGAATAGGGAAAACATGCTCCCTCCAGATTCTATTAAACATATACAGGATATTTAAGAAAGCATCATGAGAAAGGTGTTTAAGCATAGCATACGTGATTCCATCCGGGCCAGGAGCTGTTTCTTTTGTATTTGATAAAGCATGCTGTAGCTCGGAAAGGGTAAAATCCGAATTATACGGTAGAAATTTATTTGTATTAAAGCGTAGAGTGGTTCGTTCTGATTTACGTTTAATTGAAAGGAAGTTCTCAGTATAATTATTAGAATTGCAAACGGATGCAAAAGATTCTGCAAGAGCATTCGCCATTTCTTGCAAGCTGGTAATTTCTCTGCTGTTTATTTTTAAACAGGAAAGAGAGACTTCAGGGTATATCCCACAAGCTTTCTTGACTCTGATCCACATTTCTTTCGCCGAGACAGAAGACTTAATACTGGATACGAAATTCACCCAACAATCTTTCTGACTACGTCTTCTAATTAGTCGCGCATTACTTTTTGATTCATTATAAGCTTTGAGGTTTCTTGTTGTTGGTTGTCTGAATTTATTCCATGCTCTTTTTTCTCTTTGCCTAGCTTTAGTGCATTCTTGGTTCCACCATGGCTTCCGGTATTTTGGAAAGCAGTTTCCAGATTTTGGAATGGCTGCATCTGCTGCTTCTATTAATGTGTCAGTAATTAGGTGAACTACATCATTTATATCCTCAACCGTTACCATTGCTTTTGTAATATCTGCTAAAACAGAAAAGGACGACCAGTCAGCT
The DNA here is from genome assembly GCF_947563725.1 of Argiope bruennichi. NCBI lineage: Eukaryota > Metazoa > Arthropoda > Arachnida > Araneae > Araneidae > Argiope > Argiope bruennichi. The sequence goes on from NC_079156.1 coordinate 118,145,365, forward strand.
TTTGAGAATAAATAACGAGAGGGGCGTTGCATTAGAAAGCTATTGGAGTAGATGGGCTCTAAGAAAATAGGAAAGTGGTCACTTTCAAAAAGATCATTTCCCACTCTAAAATTAAGTTTCGGTGCTAAAGATGGTGTGCAAATAGCAAGATCCAATGAGTGAAATGTTCTATTTTGCTTATGAAAATATGTAGGTTTCCCATTATTTAAAAGGCAAAGAGAATGAGAGTCAATTAGTTCCTCGATTTGTTTACCACGAGGGTTAACACGCTCACTACCCCAGAGAGGGCTATGGCCATTAAAATCTCCAATTAGGATTAGAGGGGATGGAAGCTCATTTAATAATGCATTGATGTCTCTTTGGTCTATAGGTGCATTTGGTGGTAAATAAATGCTGCATACTGTGATCAGAGAGGGAGCCATTATTCGGACTGCAACTGCCTGTAGGTTTGTGTGTAGAGAAATAACAGACGATGGGCAGTCATGAGAGACTAAGAGGGCAACACCCCCAGATGCTCGATCAGAATTAACGTCCTTTCGAATAAGGCTGTAACGCCGAATTTTTGCAAGATCTGATGGCTTAAGAAAGGTTTCTTGGAGTGCAATGCAGACGGGATGAGTTTCGTTAATGAGATCTTTAATATGAGAAATTTTATTACGAAACCCGTGGCAATTCCAGGAAAATAGAGCTTCCATAAAAATTACCCTTTATCTGGAGGTTTTTTCTTTTTCTTGTTACCTTCTGCAAGATTTTTCTTGAGTGAAGCGGAAGAATCCAACTCCATATCCGAAAATTCGGATGATGACGTGTCAATTTTTAAAAAATCTTCAGCAGCATGAGGCCTTGTTGCAAGTGATTTCAATTTCTTCCTGTTTTTGGCAATTTGTTTTTTTGAAACATCAGAAGTTCGGGGTGCTGATTTTTTAGGAGATAAATTTTCAGCGGTTACAGAAGTTTTTTGAAGCTGAACGCAGGTAGATGGCATGTTAGTAGGCAGTACTGGATTAGTTATTGTGCAGTGACAGTGAGTGATATTTACATCAGTTTGAGAGCAGGATGTATTCTGAATAGATTTAACAGCAGATGAGTAGGAAACACCAACTTTTGGAGTTCTATCGTTCACAATTTTTCGGGCTTCTGGGAAAGTTATATTCTTTTTTATCTTAATGGAAATTATTTCCTTTTCCAAGATCCACTTAGGGCAGGACTTGGAAAATGCAGCATGGGAGCCAGAACAGTTAGCACATTTCAGAATGTCCGATGTGCAAGTATTCATTTCATGGCCAGATTCTGCACATTTACCACAAATATTTTCATTATTTCGACAACTGGTTTGTGAATGCCCATACCTCTGGCATTTAAAACAGCGAAGAGGATTAGGGATGTAAGGTCGAATTTTGCAATTAATATAACCACCTTTGATGGATTTAGGCAAAACCGGCGTTTGAAATGTCAGGACAACATGTTGTGTGGGAACAAGTCTGTCACCTCGTCGAATATTTATGCGACGAGCGGCGCAGACTTTTTGATCTCGTAGTTCTTCCAAAAATTCTGCTTCAGAAACCTTTATGAAATCTGGTTCGGAAAGTACACCACGTGATATATTCATTGTTTTATGGTACGATGTTTCTATTGGGAATGAACCTAGTATTGTCATTTTACTGATCTGTAATGCTTGTTTCTCGGATACCTGCAATAGTAGATCACCAGAGCGCAATTTTTTTATATTTTGAACTTCACCAATAGTAGATAAAATGAGTTTATTAATGAGAAACGGAGAAATGGAATGAAAAGTGTTAGGTGTATGAATGACCATGTAACGAGTTGTAGATTTGGCTTCGACGACGTTAGAAAGAGACCCCATAGGATATAATAGTGATTCGGGTCCGGCGGCATCGCCCACCACGGAGCCCAACAAGGGATGGTAGTTGCCGGCTCTGGAAATTTTCCAACCTCGGCACTTGCCATAATGCTGACCAGAACCTATACGCTGGGAGTCACCCCCGGGGACAGTGACCACCCTTAACGCCAAGCCCAAGGAGTGACCCCTTCGCTTGATCCCCTTGAGCAGCCCAGTCATATGTCTAGGAAACCGGCCGATTGATACACCGGGGACCGAAATGTACCACCCGTCTAATGGGTCGCCACGCACGGCCAACACGTGGGGTTTTTGGCTGTCCATGAGAAGCAAGAAGCAAACAGAGCGGCGACAGCTTCTCATGGAGAGCCCCCTCGCTTGCCGTCGAGGGATGGAAGAGATTCAGCAGAAAGCAGCAGATTCAGGAAAGAATAAACGTAAAGGGAGTCTAGATCCCTGGGTACCTCGGGATTGGGACACCCGTACTCACCTATAGTAGGTGAGCCCCTGAGGGGGTTTGGAGGAAGAGCCCATACAAAGTAGAATAGAAATTCGGGTCCCAACGGCACCGCCCACCACGGAGCCCTACAAGGGAAGGCGATTGCTGGCTCTGGGAATTCCCAACCTCAGTATCCACCCTGATGCTAGCTGGAACCTATACGCTAAGGGCCACTTCCAGGAACGTCTACCACCCTTAACGCAGAGCCCCAGAAGGTGACCCCTTCGCTTGATCCCTAGCAGACTAACCACTCTTGTGGTTAGCTACCGACCGAATTGATACACTGGGGACCAACAGTGCACCACCCGTCTAATGGGTTGCCACGCACGGTCAACACGTGGGGTTTTGGCTGTCCATGAGAAGCAAGAAGCAAACAGAGCGGCGACAGCTTCTCATGGAGAGCTCCCTCGCTTGCCGTCGAGGGATGGAAGGATCAAGCAGAAAGCACTAGACGTAGGGGAGAGTAAACGTAAAATGAGTAAAGATCCCTGGGTACCTCGGGATTGGGACACCCGTACTCACCTATAGTAGGTGAGCCCCTGAGGGGGCCCTTTTTCTGAAGTTGTTGTAAACAGTATAAAATTTTGAAAGCCTCGGGGTGCATTCGATTGTTGTAGTGGGACAGAGTTTCTAAAGCGCTCATGCTGTCTGTATAAATAATTACATTATGCTGAGTAGCAGGTGATATTTCCTGAAGAGCACAGGAAATGGCCACCAACTCAGCGGTATACACAGAGTTATATTTATGAAGCCGATAGCTCAAAGTATGAGACGGAGTGACAATGCCACAACCAACATATTCCTCCGATTTTGAGCCATCTGTAAAAAATGGTAGGTGGGAAGAATACAAACAGCGATGGCTAGAAAATAATTGTTGGAAAACCACAGGCGAAGTCACAGATTTATCAAATTTATAAAATGGGTTCAAGAATGAAAATTGTGGAACATCCCAGGGAGGAATGCAAAAGTAATCAACAGATTTGATGTCAACATTGTTAAGATCTAAGTCATGCAAAAGCATTTTGACTCTCTCGCAAAATGGAAGAACATGATAGGGTCGAGCGTCATAAATTCTTCGAAGACTAGGCGGAAGATCAATTCGACACAAAGGATGGTTCGGCACAGTCTGCACACGGAAAAAATATAATATAGATATTTTTTTCCGTCTTAAATCAAGAGGTAGCTGGTGACAAATATTATACAGACTTTCTACTGGTGAAGTTCTAAAGGCGCCTGAAGAAATTCTTAGAGCACTGTGATGAATGGTATCCAGCCTATATAAAACACTAGGGCGAGCAGATCCATACACCATGCATCCATAATCTAGACGAGAAAGAATGACTGTCTCATAAATACGAAGAAGGGAGGTTCTATCGGCTCCCCATGATGTTTTTGAGAGCACTTTTAAAATGTTTAGAGATTGTTCACATTTCTTCTTCAAGTGTAAAACATGTGGAAGGAAGGTGAGCGTGTGATCGAAAATCACTCCCAAAAGACGCAATTCTTTAGAAACAGGAATAGGAACATTTCGGATATAAATGCTCGGATCAAGGTGAATATTTCTTTTTCTGCAGAAATGGATGCACCGACTTTTATCGGCAGATATAGTGTGTCCATTATTATCGCACCACGTTACCAACTTGTTAACTGCATTTTGCAGCTGTCGCTCAATTAACGACATGTTCTTACCTTGACAGGAAATTTGAAGGTCATCAACATATAAACTTCCATGAACAGATGGTGGCAAGATATTTAAAATCTGACTAAGATGAAGGATGAATAGTGTGACACTGAGGACGCTTCCTTGCGGGACACCCTCAGCCTGGATAAAGTTATCAGAATAAAAATTACTCATGCGAACACGAAACGTTCTACGAGATAAAAAGTTTTTTAAAAATATTGGTAAATTACCTCTAAAACCGAATGTAAAAAGAGTAGAAAGTATGCCATGTCTCCATGTGCGATCATAAGCTTTTTCAATGTCCACAAAGATAGAGACAAGGTGATTTCTTCTAACAAAGGCATTTCGAATTTGGGTTTCCAGAAAGACTAGATTGTCGAAAGTAGATCGTCCTCTACGGAATCCACTTTGCCAGGGGGAAATGCAACCCTGTTCTTCTAATTGAAATACAAGCCGGGTATTAACCATTCGCTCAAAGGTTTTGCAAAGACAATTCGTCAGTGCAATTGGTCGGTAGTTCAAAGGGTCGGATGCATCTTTGCCAGGTTTTAGGATTGGAATCACAATAGCTTCGTGCCATTGTGCAGGGAACTTTTGTTCAGTCCAAATTCTGTTAAATAGAAATAACAGATTGGAACGGGAAGTTGAATTCAAATGGCGAAGCATGTTATATGTGATTCCATCTGGACCGGGACTGGTATTGTGGGTTTTAGATAATGCCGCTTCCAATTCATACAAACGAAAATCACAGTTGTAAGGAGAGGTACTTCGGTCATTAAAATGCAAAGGCATCCGTTCCACGCGATTCTTAATTGCCAGAAAATTAGGTTTGGTTTGGTTTGTGTGTTTTACTGGCGCAAGAGCCATATTTGGCTATACTGCGCCAATCAAATGGTAAAAGTATAAAATTTGTTAAAAAAAAACACCCATTTATTTAATTAACACAGACATATAAAGAAAATTTCGCCTAAAAAAATGATGTGAAAATAGTTATAACATATCAAAATTAAACTTATTCATGAAATTTCGATACAATGATGAAACGTACAAATACATAAAAAGGAATGTTCTACGCAAAAAAGAATGATTAAAAAGTCTAAATACAAGTTAAAAAGCCAATCGCTCTTAAGAATTTAAAAATATTTGGGTGGTATTTTTCACCCACTAAGTCCTGCAATGTTGAAGACAAAGTAAAAAAACGAGCACGGTATGAATTAAAGACAGGACATTCAATTAAGACATGCCGAATAGTAAAATTAACTTTGCAGCTATTGCACATAGGCGCATTTTCCCCAAATACGAGATGTTTGTGGGTAAAGCGCGTATGTCCTATACGGAGACGTGTCAATTTAACATCCATCTCACGTATAGGATGAACAGGCCAAGAAACAATATCCGATTTAATAAAATGCAATTTATTTTCGGTCTGCCGATCCCATGACTTTTGCCAGGTAGAAGAGAAGTGATGGGCAATGAACCTTTTAATATCATAAAAGGGGAGGTCTATGCTCAAAGAAGCCAATGCAGATTTTGCAGCCAAGTCTGCCTTCTCATTTCCCAAGATGCCGACATGACTCGGAACCCAACAGAAAATGACTTGAAATCCATCTTTCTGGAGCAGTCGCAAAGTGAACAAAATCTTAATGGCAATCGGATGTATCCGATTGTGGTAATGCGACAGTGTCTCCAGTGCGCTCATGCTATCAGTGTAAATAATAAATTTACGCTGAGTAAAGGATGAAATTTTCTCAAGTGCGCAGAAAATTGCCACCAACTCAGCAGTAAAAACTGAGCAACAATTATGCAAACGGTGGCTGAGTGTATCAGATGGAAGTATGATGCCGCAACCAGCATAACCATCCGATTTTGAGCCATCCGTGAAAATTGGAACAAAGGAAGAATACCGAAAGCGATGATACAAAAAGAGCTGTTGGAAAACAACTGGAGCAGTTAATGATTTATCGAATCCAGTGAAAGGGTTCAAAAACGAAAATTGCGGTATATCCCAAGGTGAAAAACTAAATGTGTCAACAACTTTAACATGAACAGCGTTAAGGTCCGAGTCATTCAGAAATAATTTAGTTCTCTCACAAAATGGGAGGATGTGAGAGGGACGCGCGCTATAAAGTCGACTAAAACTAACTGGTAATGACATTTGGTTCAAGGGATGGTTCAAAATAGATTTGGTTCGGAAATAAAATAGGGCACACAATTTTTTCCGCCTTAAACAAAGGGGGAGCTGATGGCAAATTACATAAAGGCTTTCAACCGGAGAAGTACGAAATGCTCCAGAACAGATGCGCAATGCAGAGTGGTGAATAGTATCCAGTCGCCTCAGAACTGATGGGCAGGCGGAACCATACACCATGCACCCATAATCGATCCGGGAAAGAATTACAGCATGATAAATACGGAGTAAGGAGGTTCTATCGGCACCCCAGGATGTTCTGGAAAGCACCTTCAAAATATTCAAAGACTTCTCACACTTCTTCCGCAAATAAAAGATGTGTGGAAGGAAGGTGAGCTTCCGATCGAGAATCACTCCCAAAAACCGTATTTCGTTCACCACAGGAATTGGAATATTCCGAATATGTATATTTGGATCGAGGTGAAGCTTTCTTTTCCGACAGAAATGGACACAACGGCTCTTCTCCGGAGAGATAGTGTGCCCATTGTTATCGCACCAGGCCACCAGTTTATTTATGGCGGTTTGCAACTGCTGTTCAATCAGATTAATATCACTTCCTTGGCATGATATCTGCAGATCGTCAACGTAAAGGCTGGCATGTACAGATGAAGGTAAAATTGTTAAAACCTGACTAAGATGGACGATAAAAAGTGTGACACTGAGGACACTTCCCTGAGGGACACCCTCAGCTTGTATAAAATATTTTGAGTAAAAATTCCCAACACGAACTCGAAATGTTCGATAAGATAAAAAGTTAGTTAAAAACATGGGTAGGTTTCCTCTAAAACCAAAGTTAAAAATTGTTGAAAGTATGCCAAAGCGCCAAGCACGGTCATATGCTTTTTCTATATCAAAGAATATGGAGACAAGGTGGTTCCTCTTTACAAAAGCGTTGCGGATCTGCGTTTCCAGTAAAATGAGATTGTCAAAGGTAGAGCGACCTCTACGGAAACCGCTCTGCAGTGGTGGGATACATCCTTGTTTTTCCAGTTCATAGATTAGACGAGCATTGACCATGCGTTCAAAGGTCTTACAAAGGCAGCTCGTCAGAGCAATTGGCCTGTAGTTTAGAGGATTTGATGATTCTTTGCCAGGTTTTAAGATAGGAATCACAATAGCTTCGCACCAATGCATTGGGTATTTCTGCTCTGTCCAGATTCTGTTGAACAGCAACAACAGATTGGAAAGTGAAGTTTTATTCAAATGTCGAAGCATATTATATGTGATTCCATCTGGCCCGGGACTTGTATTGTGGGATTGAGACAAAGCAGTTTCCAATTCAAACTTCCTGAATTTACAGTTGTATGAATGAGTGCTTGGGTCATTAAAGTGCAGAGGCAACCGTTCCGCGGGATTCTTAATTGCCAGAAACTCAGGACTATAAGAATCGATTGCGGACACTTGTGCAAATGCTTGGCCTAGAGTATTGGCTACGTCTAATGGGGCGGAATGCATCTCACTCTCTGTCTTTAATACAGGGATGGATGATTCATTATAAATCCCATTAGCAGCCTTGACCTTTCTCCACAAGCTTTTACTAGAAGTGTTGGATGTTATGGAAGAAACAAATGATATCCATGATTCCCTCTGACTACGTCGTCGAATGCGACGAGCAAGCGCTTTGGCTTTTTTAAAGGCTACAAGATTCTCTGTTGTTGGGTACCTTCGAAATTTGTTCCATAGTCGTTTTTGATTCTTACGACTGTCGCGACAGGCTTCGTTCCACCATGGTCTACGAAATTTTTGAAGACGTGGTGAAGTTTTTGGGATACTCCTGTTTGCAGCATTTATTATGGTTTCAACGACAAGTTGTACAGCTTCCGAAATATCTGCAGTTCGGACCATAGTCTCGGTGATATCTGCTAACTGTGAAAAAGCAATCCAATCTGCCCGCTGAAATAGAAAACGTGGTGGACAATAAGTCGCACCGCCGCTAGCAGCATGGGAGAGGATGATAGGAAAATGATCACTATTGTATAAATGTTTGCTCACTGCGAACGTTAGCAGTGGTAGAAGTTCAGGAGAACATATGGCCAAGTCAAGAGTATGGAAGCTACGTGTGGGTTCGTGAAAATAGGTTTTCTCTTCATTGTTAAGTAAACAGAGACAGTTATTGGCAATAAACTGCTCAATCTGTCTTCCACGAGAGTTTGTATTATCTGAACCCCACAAAGTACTATGTCCGTTGAAATCACCAAGTATAATAAAAGGTGAAGGAAGCTGGTCCACTAGGTTGTCCAGATCTTGCTGACAGATTACATCACTAGGCGGTATGTAAATACAGCAGACTGTAACCAACGTTCGTATGTGAACCTGTACGGCCACAGCCTGAAGAGAAGTATGCAAGCTTAGATGCGTGCTCGGATACATATTTGATGTGAAGACACAGACGCCCCCAGAAGGATAGGATGTTGTGTCTGTATCTTTCCGAATACAATTATAACCGCGCAATTTTATAGGAATATTTGGTGTTAAAAAGGTTTCTTGAACACCAAGACAAACGGGATGAAAGTGGTTGATGATGGACTTGATGTCAGAAAGTTTGGATCGAATGCCGCGACAATTCCAAGAGAGGAAGGTACCCATTAAGAGATTTTTGTAATAGGAGAAAGTTTAAGACTAGTCGTTTGAGTTGACGGAGTATCGCAACTCATGTCTAATTCTTCATCATCCCCTTCAGAAGGATGGAGGGCGATGGTATCGGGACATTTGAATGTATCACCAAAAATGGAAGTTAAATCCTTTTGGACGATACCCTTCGTCGCAAGTCCCAGTGCGACGGAATTTTGTGTTTTTGTTAATTTCATTTTTGAATGCAACTGTGTCGAGGTAAGGCCACGTTTCGCAAGCTTTAGCTTTAAAGAATTTTTGGATTTTGTATTTGATTTAGACCTAACTGGTTTGATATTTTCGGGAGTAGTAGGTTTTACAACAGTATCGGTATCAGAGTCAGAAGATTTATCTGTAGTTTTATTTTGGGTAGTATATTTAGCACAATTGCTGCAAGAACAGTTTGCACAAAAGGGTTTTTTCACAACGGATGCGTATGTTAATCCGGTTGTGGGAGTTTGAGCTAGAACTTTTTTCCTAGCTTCAGGGTAGGATAGGTTTTCTTTAATTTTAATTGATGTTATTTGCTTTTCTAACTGCCAGCGTTCACAATTTCGAGAATATGAAGTATGATTGCCCCCACAGTTTACGCATTTTTCTGGTGCGCAACACTGCTGGCTATCATGGCCCTTTTCTGCACAGCGGGCGCAAGTGAGGGTCCCGCGGCAGTTAGCCTTAGAGTGGCCAAAACGTTGACATTGGAAGCAACGCAGAGGGTTTGGTATGTATGGTCGTACCGGTAGTTTTATGTAGCCTGCATATAAGAATTCGGGCAATTTGGGACTGTGAAAAGTAAGGATGTAATGTTTAGTGGGAAGGAGTTGTCCATCCCGCCGAATATTAATCTGGCGTACATGTGTCACTCCTTGTGGCTTTAATTCCATAGTTATTTCCTCCAGAGGAACGTTAAAAAGTTCTCCACAAGTGATTACACCCTTTGAGTAATTAAGTGATGTGTGAGAATTAACTGTGACTGGAATATTTGCTAAAGCTTTTAATTTTATGATTTGCTGGGCTTGCTTTTTGGAGCAGACTTCTACCAGCAAATCACCTGAACGCATTTTACGTATTGATGAAACCTCGCCGACAACTGCTGCAATGGCTTTTTGCACTAAAAAAGGCGAAACAGAATTAAAAGTATCCTGCTTGTCAGAGACTCGTTTAATAATGAAAAAAGTATCAAACTGATGAGGAGAAGTAAAAAATACATGTTTCTTATGCCCACTGAAGGGAGACTTTTTGGGAGGAGCCATGCGATATTGAAAGTGATTCGGGCCCGACGGCACCGCCCACCACGGAGCCCAACAAGGGAAGGCAGCCACCGGCTCTGGCCATTCCCAGCCTCGGCACTTACCTTAGTGCTAATCGGTTACCTATACGCTCGGAGTTACCCCCGGGGACAGTGACCACCCTTAACGCCAAGCCCAAGGAGTAACCCCTTCGCTTGATCCCTAGCAGACTAGCCACTCAGGTGACTAGCTACCAGCCGATTGATACACCGGGGACCACAGTGCACCACCCGTCTTTCAAATGGGTTGCCACGCACGGCCAACACGTGGGACATTTGCTGTCCATGAGAAGCAAGAAGCAAACAGAGCGGCGACAGCTTCTCATGGAGAGCTCCCTCGCTTGCCGTCGAGGGATAGAAGAAAAAAGGAGACAGCAGAAGGCGCAGTGGAGAGTAAACATAAAGGGAGTAAAGATCCCTGGGAACCTCGGGATTGGGACACCCGTACTCACCTAAAGAAGGTGAGCCCCTGAGGGCGCCAGAAAATTAGGATTATAAGAATCTGTTGCGGAAACTTCTGCAAATGCCTGACCGAGGATATTAACTACATCTAGGGGGGCGGAATGCACCGTGTTTCCTGTTTTTAAAACTGGAATAGAAGATTCGCTGTAAATCCCATTTGCGGCTTTTATCTTTTTCCACAAAAGTTTAGTGGAAGTTGAGGATGTGATTGAGGAAACAAAATTTATCCAAGATTCCCTCTGACTACGACGGCGAATGCGTCGAGCTAAGGCTTTGGCTTTTTTAAAAGCGACAAGATTTTCTGTCGTAGGGTACCTTCTAAAAATGTCCCACCGTTTTTTCTGCTTCTTAAAACTGTCGCGGCAGGCATCATTCCACCAAGGTTTGCGATATTTTATTAAACGCGGTGAGGTTTTTGGTATTGAAGCATTTGCGGCGTGTATTATAATGTCAACAACATTCTGTACTGCTTCCGTGATGTCGGAAGTTTTGACCATTGTCTCTGTTATATTTGCCAGTTGGGAGAATGCAGCCCAGTCTGCCCGCTGAAATAGAAAACGTGGTGGACAGCGAGTCAGAACACCACACTCAGCCTGGGAGACTATTACAGGATAATGATCACTATTGTACAGGTCATCATCGACCTTAAAATTCATCAATGGAAGAAGCTCGGGAGAACAAATGGCCAGGTCAAGACTATGGAAGCTACGTGTGGGTTCGTGGAAGTATGTTTTCTCGTCATTATTTAGAAGACAGATACAGTTATTTGATATGAACTGTTCGATCTGTCTTCCACGAGTATTTGTGCTATCCGAACCCCACAAAGTGCTATGTCCGTTGAAATCACCGAGAATAATGAAAGGTTTTGGAAGTTGGTCCAGTAAGTCGTCAAGATCTTGTTGACGAATGACATCATGAGGTGGCAGATAGATACAGCAGACTGTGACTAACGTTCTTGTATGAACCTGCACAGCCACAGCCTGCAAAGTCGTATGTAAAGTGAGTGGTGTGCTCGGATGAAGATTGGATGTGAAGAGACAGACATCACCAGAACTGTGAGTTCCTGTGTCTGCATCTTTTCGGACACAGTTGTAGCCGCGCAATTTAATAGGAATATTGGCAGTCAGGAATGTTTCTTGGACACAGAAACAGACAGGATGAAATTTGTTGAAAATTGTCTTGATGTCAGAGAGTTTGGATCGAAGGCCGCGACAATTCCATGAAAGGAAGGTACCCATTAAGAAAGTCTTGTAACGGAAGAGGAATTAAATACAATGTTAGGAGGATGCGAAACATCGCAGTTCATTTTCAAATCATCCTCTTCGTCTGATGGGTGAAGTGAGATAAGATCAGGAGTTTTAGGCATGCCTCCAAAAATGGAAGCTAAGTCTTTGTGAACTATGCCCTGATTCGCAAGTCCCAGAGCAACTGAATTTTGCGAAAGGGATTTTTTAAATTTTGATGAAATATCTTTTTCAGCAAGGCCACGCTTGGAAAGCTTTAGCTTTAAAGATTTGTTAGACTTTGCTTTCTGTTTTGGTGTTTTTTGTTTGACAGGTTCGGAGGGACAGGTTGAAGAATTTTCTGTATCAGATTCAGATGCCTTATCAGGAAGTTTTGCATTAGGATTGCGTTTTGAACAATCTGAACATGAACAATTTTTACAAAAGGATTTTTGAGTAGCGGAAGCATAGCTGAGACCAGGTTTCGGAGTTTGGGCTAGAATTTTCCTTCTAGCTTCGGGATAAGAAATATTTTCTTTTATTTTAGTTGTGGTTATTTTTTTCTCTAATTGCCAGCGTTCACATGATCGAGAGAATGATGTATGGTTGCCATTGCAGTTGACACACTTTTCTGGTGCCGAACACTGCTGGCTATCGTGGCCCTTTTCTGCACAGCGGGCGCAAGTAAGAGTCCCGCGGCAGTTGGCCTTCGAATGGCCAAAACGCTGGCATTGAAAGCACCTTAAAGGATTTGGAATATACTGTCTGACAGGTAATTTGATATATCCAGCACATACGTATTCGGGTAATTGAGGTGTGTGAAATGTCAGGATGTAATGTTTTGTGGGGAGGAGCTGTCCATCCCGCCTAACATTTATTTGTTGTACGTTTGTCACTCCTTGGGTTTTTAGTTCCTTAGTTATCTCCTCTAAAGGAACATTAAAAAGTTCCCCACATGTTATTACGCCTTTTGAATAATTCAGAGATGTATGTGGACTAACTGTTATTTTTATGGTAGCTAAAGCTTTAAGTTTGATGATTTGCTGGGCTTGCTTCTTTGAGCAGACTTGAACCAACAAATCACCGGAACGCATTTTTCGGATAGATGATACGTCGCCGACTGTTGCTGCAATTGCCTTCTGAACAAGAAATGGTGAGACTGAATGAAATGAATCTTTTCCATCTGACACACGTTTCAAAACAAAAAAGGAATCAAAATTGTGATTTAGAGTTTTCATTTGAAGATGATGCCCACTGAAGGGAGATTTCCGGGAGGAGCCCATGCGATATTGATAACAATTCAGGTCCGACGGCACCGCCCACCACGGAGCCCAACAAGGGAAGGCAGCCACCGGCTCTGGCCATTCCCAGCCTCGGCGCTTACCTTGGTGCTAGCCGGAACCTATACGCTCGGAGTTACCCCCGGGGACAGTGACCACCCTTAACGCCAAGCCCAAGGAGTAACCCCTTCGCTTGATCCCTAGCAGACTAGCCACTCAGGTGACTAACTACCAGCCGATTGATGCACAGGGGACCACAGTACACCACCCGTCTTTCAAATGGGTCGCCACGCACGGCCAACACGTGGGACATTGGCTGTCCATGAGAAGCAAGAAGCAAACAGAGCGGCGACAGCTTCTCATGGAGAGCTCCTTCGCTTGCCGTCGAGGGAAGGAAAAAACAGCAGAAAGCAGAAGGCGTAGGGGAGTTCGAACATGAAGGGAGCAAAGATCCCTGGGAAATTCGGGATTGGGACACCCGTACTCACCTATAGTAGGCGAGCCCCTGAGGGGCTTAAAAGTGAGGATGTGATGCTTAGTTTCAAGTATTTGTCCTTCTCGCCGGATGGTAATGCGGCGAACTTTTATAACACCTTGTGGTTTTAACTCTTCTTGAATATAATCTAAAGGTAGGTTAAATATTTCCCCGCAAGTAATTACACCTTGAGATGTGTTTAACGATGTGTGAGGGCTGATAGTAACAGGGATCGTGGCGAGAGCTTTCACTTTTTGAATATTCTGGGCTTGCTTTCGAGTACTGACCTCTATAAGCAAGTCACCAGATTTCATTTTTTTAATAGATGCAACTTCCCCAACTGTTGCGGAGATAGATTTCTGCACTAGGAAAGGAGACACTGTGTCAAAAGATTCGTTTTTGTCAGATACACGTTTAATTACAAAATATCGGTCAAAATGTTGTTCAAAATTAGGAGAAATTTGTACTTTTTGACGCCCACTAAAGGGACCACGTTTGGAGGAGCCCATACGACATAGAGAATGATTCGGGTCCGATGGCACCGCCCACCACGGAGCCCAACAAGGGAAGGCAATTACCGGCTCTGGTTATTCCCAGCCTCGGCATCCACCCTAGTGCTAATCGGTACCTATACGCTGGGAGCTACCCCCGGGGACAGTGACCACCCTTAACGCCAAGCCCAAGGAGTAGCCCCTTCGCTTGATCCCTAGCAAACTAACCACTCAGGTGGCTAGCGACCAGCCGATTGATGCACAGGGGACCACAGTACACCACCCGTCTTTCAAATGGGTTGCCACGCACGGCCAACACGTGGGGTTTTGGCTGTCCATGAGAAGCAAGAAGCAAACAGAGCGGCGACAGCTTCTCATGGAGAGCTCCCTCGCTTGCCGTCGAGGGAAAGAACAAAAAGGCGACAGCAGAAGGCGCAGAGGAGAGTAAACCTAAAATGAGTAAAGATCCCTGGGTACTTCGGGATTGGGACACCCGTACTCACCTATAGTAGGTGAGCCCCTGAGGGGCACCTATAGTAGGTGAGCCCCTGAGGGGATCATGAAAGGGAATACCAAAGCTCAAAAATGACGTTGCAGATTTTGCAGCTGAATCTGCTTTTTCATTTCCTTGAATACCTACGTGACTCGGAACCCAACAGAAAATAAACTGGAAGCCTTCATTTTCTAAAAGACGTAAAGTAAATAAAATTCTAATAGCAATCGGATGCATCCGATTGTGGTAGTGTGAAAGGGTCTCTAAAGCACTCATGCTATCGGTATAGATGGCAAATTTACGCTGAGTGGAGGTTGAAATTTTCTGAAGGGCAAAGAAAATAGCCACCAACTCAGCAGTAAATACGGAGCAACAATTGTGTAAACGGTGGCTCAGTGTATCATAAGGAAGAATTATGCCGCAACCAACATGACCTTCTGATTTCGAGCCATCCGTAAAAATTGGCACAAAAGATGAATACCGATAACGATGCAGTAGAAAAAACTGTTGGAAAACAATATGACAGGTTGAAGATTTATCAAATTCTCTGAAAGGATTCAAATAGGTAAATTGAGGAATATCCCAGGGTGGGAAACTAAATGAGTCAACAGCTTTAACATGAACTGTGTCAAGACCCGAGTCACGTAAGAGTATTTTGGTTCTCTCACAAAATGGTAGAATATGAAAAGGACGGGCATTATATAGGCGGCGAAGGCCAACTTGTAGCGATATTTCTCTTAATGGGTGCTTTAGAAGGGATTGTGTTCTGAAATAAAACGTAGCAGATAATTTCTTGCGTCTTAAACAAAGTGGTATCTGATGGCAAATAACGTAGAGGCTTTCTATTGGGGAAGTACGGAACGCCCCAGAGCAAATGCGTAAAGCGGAGTGATGGACGGTATCCAACCGCCGCAAAACAGTTGAGCGGGCGGAGCCATATACCATGCAACCATAATCGATTCGAGAGAGAATTATTGTCTGGTAAATACGAAGAAGCGAGGTTCGATCGGCACCCCAAGATGTTCTGGCAAGCACTTTTAAAATATTCAATAATTTCTCACACTTCTTCCGGAGGTGTAAGATGTGTGGAAGGAAGGTGAGTTTCCGATCGAAAATCACTCCCAGAAAACGTATTTCATTCACAACAGGAATTGGAACACTCTGTATTTTAATGTTAGGATCCTGGTGATGGTTCCTTTTGCGACAGAAATGCACACAGCGACTCTTCTCTGGCGAAATATTGTGTCCATTGCTATTGCACCAAGCCACCAATTTGTCCACAGCATTTTGCATTAATTGCTCTACTACATTCATATCACTACCCTGGCATGATATCTGCAGGTCGTCAACATAAAGGGTTCCATTAACAGATGAAGGCAAATGATTTAAAAGTTGACTGAGATTAACAATAAAAAGTGTGACACTGAGGACACTTCCTTGGGGAACTCCCTCAGCTTGAATAAAATGATTTGAATAAAAGTTCCCTACACGAACGCGAAATGTTCGATGAGATAAAAAGTTCTGTAAAAATATGGGCAAGTTCCCCTAAAACCAAAGTTAAAAAGTGTTGAAAGTGTGCCAAAGCGCCAAGCACGGTCATATGCTTTTTCGATGTCGAAGAATACGGAGACAAGGTGATTCCTCCTGACAAACGCATTGCGGATTTGTGTTTCCAGTAATACGAGATTGTCGAAGGTAGTTCGACCCCTACGGAAACCACTCTGCAATGGGGATATATATCCTTGTTTCTCCAGTTCATATATCAAGCGAGCATTGACCATGCGCTCGAAGGTCTTACAAAGACAACTCGTCAGAGCAATTGGCCTGTAGTTCAGAGGATTTCATGGTTCTCTACCAGGTTTTAAGATGGGAATCACAATAGCTTCGCACCACTGTGTTGGGTATTTTTGCTCCTTCCATATTCTGTTATATAGAAACAGTAGGTTGGTTGGTTTGTGAGGTTTACTGGCGCAAAAGCCACATTTGGCCATACTGCGCCAATCAAATGGTAAAATTATAAAAGATATACTGAACCAACAAATGAGTGTTTTAAAAAAGTGTGCAAACATAAAATTGCATAATTTAAAAGGTTATCTTGGTATCTGAACATTTAAAAACATGAAAATGGGAAAAAAAGAAGAACGAACAAGAACACAAAAATGTTCAACACAAATAGAATAATAGAAAAATTATATACAAGTAAAAATGCCAATAGCTCGTAAGAATTTAAAAATATTTGGGTGGTATTTTTCACCCACCAAGTCTTGTAATGTTGAAGACGAGTTAAAAAAACGAGCACGATACGAATTAAAAGCAGGACATTCAATTAAGATATGGTGAACAGTAAAATTAACATGGCATCTGTTGCACATAGGCGCATTTTCCCCGAAAATGAGATGTTTGTGGGTGAAGCGCGTATGCCCTATACGGAGACGAGTCAATTTAACATCCATCTCGCGTATAGGATGAACAGGCCAAGAAACAACGTCCGTTTTTATAAAATGTAGTTTATTTTGGATCTGCAGATCCCATGACATTTGCCAGTTTGAACAGATGTGGTGATAGATGGACCTTTTAATGTCGCAGATTTGGATTTGGATTTGTGGATTTTATTGGCACAAGAGCCACGATTTTGGCTATGCTGCGCCAAACTGTATTTTTCAGAATTAAAATATAAAGTATATAATTTCAATTATAAAAACAATATGAAAACTTTTGAGAGAGATGAAGAAAACTTAAATATGTGGATAAAAACCTATTGATTTCAAAAATGCAAAAATTTGAGCATGTGGCGTCTTACCAAGTAAGAAAGGTAATGGAGTGTTCGTATTTTGAAAGAAGTGCAAACGTTGAGCATTGAAATTTGGACATTCTGACAATATATGTTGGACAGACATTTGACAGTCACACTGGGAACATAGAGGTGGTTGTTCACCTAGTAACAAGTGGCGATGGGTGAATCTCGTATGTCCAATACGTAAACGGGTTAATACTGTGTCTGCCTTTCGATTAGGTAATGAAGGCCACTGTTGTACATGAGGTTTAATAGCATGTAGCTTATTGTTAGTCTCAAGGTCCCATTGAGCTTGCCATTTGGAATAAAAAAGCCTTTCAGTGTGCTTATTTAAGTCGCTTACAGGAATAGATGTGAACGCTGGAATACTTGCCAATTTAGCAGCCTTGTCTGCCTCTTCATTGCCCAGAATTCCTACATGAGAGGGTACCCAACAGAATAAAATAATAAAATCCCGAGAAGTCAGCTTGTTAAAAATATCTAGAATTTTGAAAACCAAAGGATGATTATGACGACGAAGATAAAATGATTTTAGCGATTGTAACACACCTAGAGAGTCGGTATAAATAATAAACTTTTTTTCTTGTCTCTCTGAAATTTCTTCTAATGCATATAAAACCGCAGTTATTTCTGCCGTAAAAATTGAACAAAAGGAATGAAGTGTAAAAGAAATGACTGTATCTGGTAAGACAACAGCGAAAGAGACATGATTAGATGATTTTGACCCATCGGTATAAATTGGAAGAAAGTCTTTGTATTGCTGTCTGTGTTCAAGGAAAATTTGCTGATATATAACTTCTGTTGTCTCAGATTTGTTAAAAGTGTTGAATGGGTTTAAAAGTTGCATATTAAGATTTTTCCAAGGTGGAAAGTCATTTACCAGCTGTGGAGTAACTTGTAGGTTAAGTAGGTTTTCTGAAAGGAAGTTCTGGACTCTTGTAAAAAATATTGGTGCGGACGACTTTCTAGCCTCTTGCAGTCTAACTAAGTAAGGGCGAAGTTTAAAATCATAAAATGGATGTTTTATGTATGACTGAATTCTAAAATAATACTTTAAAGTCAGCATTCGTCTTCTTACATCAAGGGAAGGTTCGTAACATTCGATATAAAGGCTTTTCACGGGGGATGTCCTAAATGCTCCGGAACAAAGTCTGAGTGCTGTGTGATGAACTGGGTCCAGTTTTTTTAAAACACTTTTTCTGGCAGATCCATAAATTTCGCTGCCGTAATCCAACTTAGAGAGCACCGTGGCTTTATATATTTTAATCAAAGAGTCTCTATCCGCTCCCCAAGCTGTAGATGATAAGACTTTTACGATATTCAAAGATTTTTCGCATTTTTTTCTTAACAATTTTATATGAGGGAGAAAGGTTAGCTTTTTGTCAAAGATTATACCCAAGAACCGGATCTCGTCCAAAAATGGAATGGTTGGTTGGTTGGTTGGTTGGTTAATTTAAGTTTTTTGGCACAAGGGCCATTCTTGGCCATACTGCGCCATACGTATGGTGAAAAGTAGAGCTTTGTTGATGATTGGAATTTAGTATAAAATTAAGTGTGCTTATGTGTAAACTAATATAAAATAGCTAAAACAGATTAAGACGAAATATGACATTTTTTTTAAATAATAAAAATGGAAATTTTTAAAGTCAAATACATGGTAAAAGGTGTATAGCAATTAAAAATTTAAAAATATTTGGATGATAATTCTCTCCCAGCAATTCTGGGAGAGTAGCATTTGATAGATGAAAAAAATGGTGGCGATGAGATTCAAAAGCTGGGCATTCAATCAAAATATGACCAACTGTCAATTCGGTGTGACATGAGGAGCACACAGGTGCCCTTTCTCCGAAAAGCAAGTGTTTGTGTGTAATCCGAGTATGTCCAATACGTAGGCGAGTCAATTTTACATCAGCCCTACGCATCGGTAAAACGGGCCATGTGTCAATAACAGGTTTAACAGAATGCAATTTATTCTGTGTCTGCATATTCCATGTCTCTTGCCACAGAGTAAAAATCCCATTGGTAATAGATTTCTTTACATCACTGTATGGTATTCTGTGATGCAAGAGAAAAGACGCAGTTTTAGCAGCATGATCTGCCTGCTCATTGCCAGCAATTCCCATATGACTGGGAATCCAGCAAAATAAAATATTAAAACCTCTATTTTGAAGAGTTTTCAAAAGTCCCAAGATTTCTATTACAACTGGATTTGTATGAGGATTAAATTGAGAGAGGATTTCCAGAGAACTCATGCTATCTGTATATATACAAAACTGTCTCTGAGGTGAGGATGATATATTCATCAGAGCATGAGAAATTGCCACTAATTCGGCTGACAAAACTGAAAAGGATGTATTGAGACGGAAACTGTTTATGTCGGAATCAAAAACAATTCCGCAACCAACATGCTCAGCTGCCTTTGAACCGTCAGTGAAGACAGGCACAAAAGAAGGATACTGACTGCGATGAGCACAAAAAATTTGTTGAAAAATCACTGGAGCAGTTGTATCTTTTATGAAACCGCTAAAAGGATTTAAAAAGGAAAATTTGGGAATATCCCAAGGTGGAAAGGTTTGGAAATCAACAGTCTGGATTTCAGGAAACTGCAAATCCAAATTTTGAAGTGTGCTTTTCACTCTCTCAGAAAAAGGACGAACGTAAGAAGGGCGAGCATTATAAATTCTGCGGAGAGTAGCAGGAAGAGTTGTATTTGCCACAGGATGTTGTGGAAGAGACAGCGTTCGAAAATGATACTGCATGGAGAGTTTTTTCCTTCGCAGCTCCAAAGGCAACTGATGACAAATGACATAAAGACTCTCCACTGGCGATGTGCGGAAAGCTCCCGAACAAATCCGCAGAGCAGAGTGATGCACGGTATCTAGTCGACGCAGAACAGTAGATCTGGCTGAGCCATATACGAAACACCCGTAGTCAATCCGAGGTTGGTTGGTTGGTTGTTCGGGTTTTTTGGCGCAAGAGCCATGTTTGGCTATGCTGCGCCAAGCAGATGGTAATAAAACAAAATAATTTATATAAACACACATGTTAAGATATAAAAGCCAAATGTGTCAAAAAATGGGAAAAATGAAAGTGCAGAAATATATAAGGTTATGTCATTTATAAATGAAATACTGATTCGCAAAACGAACGTTACAATGAATTGTCGAATGTGAACAGAAGTTAAAAATGCTAAATACAACTATAAAAACCAATGGTTTTTAAAAATTTAAAAACGTTTGGGTGGAATTTCTCACCCACCAAGTCTTGTAAAGTTAATGACGATGATTTAAAAAAGTGTAAACGAAAGGAATTAAAAGATGCGCACTCGATTAAAATATGTTTAATGGTAAAATCTACACGACATGTGGAGCACTTTGGTGTTGCCTG
The DNA here is from genome assembly GCF_947563725.1 of Argiope bruennichi. NCBI lineage: Eukaryota > Metazoa > Arthropoda > Arachnida > Araneae > Araneidae > Argiope > Argiope bruennichi. The sequence goes on from NC_079156.1 coordinate 118,166,094, forward strand.
GCCAAAAAGGAGATGTTTGTGTGTAAAACGAGCATGTCCTATACGGAGGCGAGTCAATTTGACATCAACCTCTCGTATAGGATGGACAGGCCACAAACTAATTGTCGGTTTAATTGAATGTAATTTGTTGTGGATCTGCAGATCCCATGATTGCTGCCAGTTAGTAAAGAGCGAACTAGTGAAGGAACTTTTGGCATCAGAATAGACAAGTGAATGTGTTAGAAAAGTTGATGCAGCTTTAGCAGCAAAATCTGCCCTTTCATTGCCGTAAATACCTACATGCCCCGGAACCCAGCAAAAAATGACTTTAAATCCTTTATTTCGTAGGATTGTTAATGTAAATAAAATTTGGACTGCAACTGGGTGCATCTGAATCTGATAGTTAGAAAGTGTTTCTAAAGCACTCATACTGTCAGTATAAATGATGAAATTACGCTGAGTAGAAGAGGAAATTTCTTGTAGAGCACAGAAAATTGCTACTAACTCAGCCGTAAATACAGAGCTACTGTTGTGCAGACGATAGCTCAGTGTATCAGATGGAGTTATAATTGCACAACCAACATGTCCATCTGATTTCGAGCCATCCGTAAAAACTGGTGTAAAAGAAGAATACTGACAGCGATGATGATAAAACAATTTTTGGAAAATAACAGGATTATTTGAAGATTTATCGAATCCCAAAAAAGGGTTCAGAAAAGAAAATTGCGGGATATCCCAAGGGGGAAAGGAATAAAAGTCAAATGACTTAATGGCAATACTATAAAGGTCCGAACCATGTAGGAAACTTTTGACTCTTTCCCAAAAAGGGAGAATATGAGAAGGTCGCGACTCATAAATCCTTCGAAGAGAAACAGGAAGTACCGTGCGACAAATAGGATGATTTGGGATAGATTTTGTACGGAAATAAAATAATGTAGACAATTTCTGACGCCGCAAATGAAGTGGCAACTGGTGGCAAATAACATATAAGCTCTCTACTGGAGAAGTTCGAAATGCTCCGGAGCATATCCGTAGAGCAGTGTGGTGAATGGTATCTAATCGCCGTAAAACCGTAGGACGTGCGGAGCCATACACCATGCAACCATAATCTATTCGGGAAAGGATGAGTGCTTGGTAGATACGGAGCAGGGAGGTTCGATCAGCACCCCATGATGTTTTGGAGAGCACCCTCAATATATTTAATATTTTCTCGCACTTCTTCCGCAGGTGTAAAATATGCGGAAGGAAAGTCAACTTGCGATCGAAAATCACTCCCAAAAACCGTATTTCATTCACTACAGGGATTGGTACATTTCCAATGTCAATAATTGGATCTGAGTGGATGTTTCTCTTTCGGCAGAAGTGCACACATCGGCTCTTCTCCGGCGAGATACTGTGACCGTTGTTATTACACCAAGATACTATTTTGTTAACGGCATTTTGTAATTGTCGCTCTATAAGATTCATATTGCTTCCTTGGCATGAGATCTGCAGATCATCAACGTAGAGACTCGCTTGTATGGATGAAGGCAAATGAGTTAAAATCCGGCTAAGATGGACAATAAAAAGGGTAACACTGAGGACACTTCCTTGTGGAACCCCCTCAGATTGAATAAAATTATTTGAATAAAAGTTCCCAACACGAACTCTGAAGGTCCGATGTGATAAAAAGTTCTGTAAAAATACGGGAAGATTTCCCCTAAAGCCAAAGTTAAATAAAGTAGAGAGTATGCCAAAGCGCCAAGCACGGTCATACGCTTTTTCGATATCGAAAAAAATGGATACTAGATGGTTTCTTCTGACAAATGCGTTGCGTATCTGCGTTTCCAGCAATACAAGGTTATCGAAAGTAGATCTACCTCGACGGAAACCACTTTGCAACGGGGAGATGCATCCTTGTTTATCCAGTTCATACACAAGGCGAGCATTGACCATGCGCTCAAAAGTTTTGCAAACACAGCTCGTTAGAGCAATTGGTCGGTAGTTCAGAGGATTAGAAGATTCCTTGCCTGGTTTTAAGATTGGGATCACAATAGCGTCCCGCCATTGTGAAGGGTATTTTTGTTCTATCCATATTCTATTAAATAATTGTAACAGATTTGAAAGAGAAGTTGCATTCAGATGGCGGAGCATATTGTATGTTATTCCATCAGGCCCAGGACTGGTATCATGGGCATGAGATAATGCTTTTTTTAGCTCAAATATCCGAAACTCACAATTATATGGAGAAGTATTTCGGTCATTAAAACGTAAAGGCAACCGTTCCGCGCGATTCTTAATTCTCAGAAAATCGGGGTTATATGAATCAATTGCTGAAACTTGTGCAAATGATTGACCGAGAATGTTGGCTACGTCTAATGGGGCAGAATACTTCACATTCCCTCTGTTTAAAACAGGAATGGAAGAGTTATTATATATACCATTAGCAGCCTTTACTTTTCTCCACAGAACTTTGCTGGATATAGAAGATGTGATAGAGGATATGAATTTTATCCAGGATTCCCTCTGACTACGACGACGTATGCGGCGAGCTAGTGCTTTGGCTTTTTTAAAAGCAATAAGGTTCTCTGTGGTAGGATACCTTCGAAATAAGTTCCATAACTTTTTCTGTTGTTTGTGGCTGTCGCGACAAGCTTCATCCCACCACGGTCTGCGAAAAATTCTTACGCGTGATGGACTTTTCGGAATAGTGGAAGTTGCGGCACCAATTATAACGTCAGTGACATTCTGTATAGCTTCAGAAATGTCTGTGATATTGGTCATAGTCTCGGTGATATCTGCTAATCGCGAAAAAGACTCCCAGTCTGCCCGCTGGAATAGAAAACGCGGAGGACAATAAGTCGCCCCGCCGCTATCAGCATGGGAGACAATAATAGGAAAGTGGTCGCTATTATGTAATTCGTTGCTAACATTAAAGTTTAGCAACGGCAGAAGTTCGGGTGAGCAGATGGCCAAATCAAGAGTATGGAAGCTTCGTGTGGGCTCGTGAAAGTATGTTTTCTCTTCGTTGTTAAGTAAACAGAGACAGTTATTGGCAATAAACTGCTCAATCTGTCTCCCACGAGAGTTTGTACTATTTGAACCCCACAAAGTATTATGTCCGTTAAAATCACCGAATATCAAAAAAGGCGGATGAAGCTGGTCCACTAAATTGTCAAGTTCTTGCTGACGGATGACATCATGAGGCGGTAAGTAAATGCAACAGACTGTGACTAATGTTCGTACGTGAACTTGTACAGCCACAGCCTGCAGAGAGGTATGCAAATTTAGTTGTGAGCTCGGATATAGATTTGAAGTGAAGATACAGACACCTCCAGAACTATGAGATCCTGTGTCTGTATCTTTCCGAATACAATTATAACCTCGCAATTTAATTGGGATGCTTGGTGTCAAAAAGGTCTCTTGAACACCAATGCAAACAGGATGATATTTGTTTAAAATGGATTTTATGTCAGGAAGTTTGGACCGGAGGCCGCGACAATTCCATGAGAGGAAGGTACCCATTAAGAGTCTGTTTTTGAAGGAGAGTGTGTGGAAACATTTGCTGGAGTTGCTTGATCTTCGCAACTCATGTCAAGTTCCGATTCATCCTCAGATGGGTGCAATTTAATATCGGGGTTATTGGATATGCCACCAAATATGGACGTCAAGTCCTTGTGGGCAACACCCTGCGTCGCTAACCCCAATGCGACGGAATTCTTCAAGGTCGATTTCTTTAATTTCATAGGAATATCTTTTCCTGAAAGGCCGCGTTTCGCAAGATTTAACGTCAGTGAAGTTTGAGATTTTGACTTTGATTTCCGTTTTGGTTTAGGTGGTGCAGGAGTTTCATGAATACTGTTCATAGATTGTTCTGTATCAGAATCTGTTATTTTTTCCGCGGTTTTTGTTTTTGTTGTAAGTGCTACACATTTTTGACAGGAACAATTTTTGCAAAATGTTTTTTGTACTATTGAAGCATAACTGATGCCAGGGGTTGGAGTCTGAGCTTTAATTCTACGCCTGGCCTCCGGAAACGATAAATTTTCTTTTATTTTAAGTGCTGTAACTTCTTTTTCTAATTTCCAGCGTTGGCAAATGCGAGAATAGGATGGATGATCCCCATTGCAGTTGACGCATTTTTCTTTTGAGTCACACTGCTGACTGTCGTGACCCTTTTCTGCACAACGGGCACAGGTTAGTGACCCGCGGCAATTTGCCTTTGAGTGGCCAAAGCGCTGGCATTGAAAGCATCTGAGTGGGTTAGGAATGTAAGGCCTCACTGGTAGTTTTATGTATCCTGCGTAAGCAAATTCAGGTAAGTTTGGAGTCTTAAACGATAAAATATGATGCTTCGTTTCAAGACGTTGTCCATCACGCCAAATTGTGATACGGCGGACGTCTACAACTCCTTGCGATTTCATTTCATGTATAATTTCCTCAACAGGGATATTTAGCAGCTCACCGCAGGTAATAACACCTTTAGACATATTTAAAGAAGTATGAGGTTTTACAGAAATAGATATTGTAGCCAAAGCCTTTAATTTTTGCATCTGCTGGGCTTGCTTTCGAGAATTAACCTCTACTAACAAGTCACCAGAGCGCATCTTTTTGATTGAAGTAACTTCACCGACAGTTGCTGTAATGGCTTTTTGGACCAGAAATGGCGACACTGTTTGAAATGTTTCATTCGATTCCGATTTACGTGTCACGACGAAAAACCTATCAAAATAGTTAGTTGTATTTTGTACTGGAACAATACGACGCCCACTGAAGGGACCCTTTTTGGGAGGAGCCATGCGATATGGTGAATGATTCAGGCCCGACGGCACCGCCCACCACGGAGCCCAACAAGGGAAGGCAGCCACCGGCTCTGGCCATTCCCAGCCTCGGCACTTACCTTGGTGCTAGCCGGAACCTATACGCTCGGAGTTACCCCCGGGGACAGTGACCACCCTTAACGCCAAGCCCAAGGAGTAACCCCTTTGCTTGATCCCTAGCAGACTAGCCACTCAGGTGACTAGGTACCAGCCGATTGATACACCGGGGACCACAGTGCACCACCCGTCTTTCAAATGGGTCGCCACGCACGGCCAACACGTGGGACATTTGCTGTCCATGAGAAGCAAGAAGCAAACAGAGCGGCGACAGCTTCTCATGGAGAGCTCCCTCGCTTGCCGTCGAGGGAAGGAAAGACATAGCAGACAGCAGAAGGCGGAGAGGAGAGCGAACTGAAAGGGAGTAAAGATCCCTGGGAACCTCGGGATTGGGACACCCGTACTCACCTATAGTAGGCGAGCCCCTGAGGGGTAGTCAATCCGAGATAGAATGACAGCCTGGTATATACGAAGTAAAGAGGTACGATCGGCACCCCAGGAAGTGCGAGAAAGTACCTTGAGGATATTGAGTGATCTCTCACACTTCTTCCGAAGGTATAAAATATGCGGAAGGAAAGTGAGCTTTTTATCAAAATATACACCCAAAAACCGCACTTCATCAACAACTGGAATCAGGCTATTACGTATATAGATTGAAGGATCAGGGTGAAGGTTTCGTTTTCTGCAAAAATGCATACATTTACTCTTTTCGGCAGAAAGAGTGTGTCCATTTTTCTCGCACCACTTGTTCAATTTATTAACTGCATTTTGCAGTTTAAGTTCAATTAAACGCATATCACTACCTTCACAAGAGATATGCAGATCGTCAACGTATAAATTTCCCTGCACAGATGGTGGTAAATGATTAAGTATGTCACTAAAATGGATGATAAAAAGCGTAACACTGAGGACGCTCCCTTGTGGAACACCCTCCTCTTGAATAAAATAATTGGAGTAAAAATTGCCGACACGAACTCGGAAAGTTCGTGAAGTTAGAAAATTTCGAATAAAAATTGGAAGATTTCCCCTAAAACCCAAGTTAAAAAGTTTCTGAAGAATTCCGTATCGCCATGTACGGTCATACGCCTTTTCTATATCAAAGAAAATGGAGACAAGATGGTTTCTACGTACAAAAGCATTGCGGATGTAGGTTTCCAGTTGGACGATATTATCAATTGGGGAGCGCCCCTTACGGAAACCACTCTGTAAGAGCGGAATACATGTCCCTTTCTCCAATTCAAAGATAAAACGGGCGTTGACCATACGTTCAAGTGTCTTGCAAAGAACACTCGTTAAAGCGATAGGCCTGTAGTGCAGAGGATTTTCTGGGTCCTTTCCCGGTTTCAGAACGGGAATCACAAAAGCCTCTTGCCACTGATATGGGAAAGTCTGCTCTTTCCAGATTCTATTAAACAGATACAGGAGACTGGAGAGCGATGATACACTCAAGTGGCGAAGCATACTATAGGTTATTCCATCTGGACCGGGACTAGTATCATGAGCTTGAGACAATGCCCTTCTTAATTCGGTCATCTGGAAATCGCAATTGTACGGACAAAGCTTCCGAGCTTGGAAATTCAAAGTCATCTGTTCCGCGCGATTCTTAATTGCCACGAAATCAGGGCAATATGATTTCGCAGCGGAGACTTGTGCGAAAGTCTGTCCGAGAATATCAGCGATATCAAATGGAGAAGAATATGTTGTACTACCGGATTTCAGGATAGGAAATGAAAACTCCTGATAAACTCCATTTGCAGCTTTTACCTTATTCCATAGTTGTTTGCTTGGAGTGCGATATGTAATTGAGGAAATATATCTCATCCAGCACTCCCTCTGGCTACGTCGTCGAATACGACGAGCAACGGCTCTGGCTCGTTTAAATGCGACAAGGTTTTCCGTCGTCGGGTACCTTCTGAAGACGTTCCATAATTTTTTCTGCTGTTTGAAACTGTCGTGACATGCTTTATTCCACCAAGGTCTTCGAAATTTTCGTAAACCTGGTGAACTTTGAGGAATGGATTTATTAGCGGCGTTAATCAAGACATCAATGATATTTTGCACCGTTTCCGAAATGTCTGTGGTACTGACCATTGCCTGGGTAATATCTGCCAATTTTGTATATACGGACCAGTCTGCTTGCTCGAAAAGGAAATGTTGTGGAGGCCGAGTTCCACTATTTCTATCGACTTGGGAAATAATTAAAGGGAAATGATCACTACCATAAAGATCATCTCCGACTTTAAATTTCAGTAATGGCAATAACTCAGGGGAGCAAATTGCCAGATCGATGCTATGGAATGTACATGTTGGCTCGTGGAAGTATGTTTTTTCTCCGTTATTCAGTAGGCAGAGACAGTTATTAGCAATAAATTGCTCAATCTGTCTCCCTCGAGTGTTCGTATTTTCTGAGCCCCAGAAGATGCTATGTGCATTGAAATCGCCTATTAATAAATACGGTTTAGGAAGCTGGTCTACTATTTTGTTAAGTTCTTGCTGACTTAAGACATCATGTGGTGGCAAGTAGATGCAGCAGACTGTAATCAGTGTTCGAGTATGAATTTGCACAGCCACAGCCTGCAGGGAAGTGTGTAATGGGAGAGGTGTGCTCGGATACAGATTTGATGTTAGAATACAGACTCCTCCCGAACTACGAGATCCAGAATCTGCATCTTTCCGAACGCAATTATAGCCACGCAGTTTTAACGGCATATTTGGCTTCAAGAAAGTTTCTTGGAAGCCAAAGCAAAAGGGATGAAATGTGTTGATAATTGACTTGATGTCTTGTAGTTTCGTTCTAAGACCACGACAATTCCAAGAAAGGAAGGTACCCATTAAGAAAGCGGTTTGGAAGAAGAAGCTTTAGAAGCATTTGTTTGAGTTGCTTCATATTCGCAACTCATCTCCAAATCATCCTCATCACCAGAAGGGTGTAATTTAATATCGGGGCTATTTGGCATGCCAAATATGGACGTTAAGTCCTTATGGACATTACCTTGCGTCGCAAGCCCAAAAGCGACGGAATTTTTTAATGTTGATTTTTTTAATTTTGTAGTAACATCTTGTAATGAATGGCCGCGTTTTGCAAGCTTCAGTGTCAGTGATTTCTGAGCTTTTTTCTTTGATTTCTTTTTTAAAACTGTAGGAGTTTCAGGGGTGCTACTGATGGAATTTTCGGTATCTGAATAAGAGACTTTACTTGGCTGCTTGGTTTTCGTGGTGTTTTTAACACAGTTTGTGCAAGAGCAGTTTGCACAAAATGACCTTTGTACAACAGAAGCATATGTTTTGCCAGGAGTAGGATTTTGAGCTATAACCCTACGCCTAGCTTCAGGGTAGGATAAACTTTCTTTGATTTTTAAAGTTATTATCTGTTTTTCAAGTTGCCAACGTGAACAGGATCGAGAGTACGACGTGTGATCGCCACCGCAGTTCACGCACTTTTCTGTTGCGGCACACTGCTGGCTATCGTGACCTTTTTCTGCGCATCGGGCACAAGTGAGTGTCCCGCGGCAGTTTGCCTTTGAATGGCCAAAGCGCTGGCAGTTGAAACATCTGAGGGGGTTAGGGATGTACGGTCTTACTGGTAATTTGATGTAGCCTGCATAGATATGTTCTGGTAGTTTTGGAGATTTAAAAGTTAGGATATGGTGTTTAGTGTCAACAATTTCTCCATCACGCCTGATGGTAATTCGGCGGACATGTACAACTCCTTGTGATTTTAGTTCATTAGTAATATAGTCAACAGAGAGATTCAGAATTTCTCCACAGGTGATAACACCTTTAGAGGTATTTAATGATGCATGGGGAGTGACACTGATCCGGATAGTTGCAAGTGCTTTCAATTTTTGTATATTCTGAGCTTGCTTTCGAGAATTGACCTCTACTAACAAGTCACCAGATCGCATTTTTTTAATTGATGTTACTTCACCAACAGTTGCGGTGATGGCCTTCTGCACTAAGAATGGCGATACCGTTTCAAATGTTTCGTTGTTTTCTGATAAACGCTTAACTATAAAGAAACTATCAAAATGGTTATCATAATTTGAAGAAATTTGAACGATGCGACGCCCACTGAAGGGACCACGTTTGGAGGAGCCCATACGATATAGAAAATGATTCGGGTCCGACGGCACCGCCCACCACGGAGCCCAACAAGGGAAGGCAATTACCGGCTCTGGTTATTAACAGCCTCGGCATCCACCCTAGTGCTAATCGGTACCTATACGCTGGGAGTTACCCCCGGGGACAGTGACCACCCTTAACGCCAAGCCCAAGGAGTAACCCCTTCGCTTGATCCCTAGCAAACTAACCACTTAGGTGGCTAGCGACCAGCCGATTGATGTACAGGGGACCACAGTACACCACCCGTCTGTCAAATGGGTTGCCACGCACGGCCAACACGTGGGGTTTTGGCTGTCCATGAGAAGCAAGAAGCAAACAGAGCGGCGACAGCTTCTCATGGAGAGCTCCCTCGCTTGCCGTCGAGGGACAGAAAAAAAAAAGGCGACAGCAGAAGGCACAGAGGAGAATAAACCTAAAGGGAGTAAAGATCCCTGGGTACCTCGGGATTGGGACACCCGTACTCACCTAGAGTAGGTGAGCCCCTGAGGGGACCAAAAATGGAATGATTTCCTCATTTAATTTGATTTCTGGGTTAGAGTGTAAATTTCTTTTACGGCAAAAGTGAACACCCGCAGTTTTTGATGTAGAAATATTAAAACCATTATTATTGCACCATTGTGTGATACCATTAACTGCAATCTGCAACTGTCGTTGTATAAAATTCATATTTATCCCCGTACATGAAATGTAGAGGTCGTCAACGTATAAATGGCCCTTCACAGTAGGCGATAGTTGTCTTAAAATACTATTCATTTTTAAAATGAAAAGCGTCACACTTAAAACGCTGCCCTGAGGGACACCTTCCTCTTGGATGAAGAAGTCTGAAAATTCGGACTGCACTTTAACTTGAAATGTCCTGAGTTTCAAGAAATTCCTTATAAAAATAGCCCTCAGGGGCTCACCTACTATAGGTGAGTACGGGTGTCCCAATCCCGAGGTACCCAGGGATTTTTACTCCCTTTACGTTTCCACTCCCCTACGCCTTCTGCTTTTTGCTGTGTTTTTCCTTCCCTCGACGGCAAGCGAGGGAGCTCTCCATGAGAAGCTGTCGCCGCTCTGTTTGCTTCTTGCTTCTCATGGACAGCAAAAAACCCCACGTGTTTGCCGTGCGTGGCGACCCATTAGACGGGTGGTACATTTTGGTCCCCGGTGTATCAATCGGCTTGTATCCCAGCCATTTGACTGGTCTGCTCAAGGGGATCAAGCGAAGGGGCCACCTTCTGGGGCTCTGCGTTAAGGGTGGTAGACGTTCCTGGAAGTGGCTCTCAGCGTATAGGTTCCGGCCAGCACCATGGTAAGCGCCGAGGCTGGGAATGTCTAGAGCCGGTGGCTGCCATCCCTTGTTGGGCTCCGTGGTGGGCGGTGCCGTCGGAACCCGAATTTTTTTCTGACTCTTATGGGTTTTTTTTCTTCCGACACTGAACCGTTTTCTGAAACTGCTCGTTTTGTTATTCTTTCCATTCCTGATGGAAAAATATCTCAATTATCTCCTTTTGCCGTTGAAAAAGCTTTGAAAGGTATTGGCGGTAGTCCAAAATCAGTCAAGAAACTTCGGTCGGGCGACTTATTGATCGAAACAACTTCTGCTCTTCAAACCAAATCCTTTTTGCAAGCAAAATCATTTTTAAATCATCCAGTTTCTGTAACACTTCACCGAACACTTAATTTCTGCCGTGGTGTTATATCTGAAAAGGAACTCTTGAGTTCTCCAGAAAGTGAAATTCTTGATGGCCTTGCCAGCCAAGGTGTAATTGCAGTGAAACGCATTTTTATGAAAAAAGGAAATACTCTGGTTGCCACTAATAGTATTATCTTAACTTTTAATACAACGAAATTACCATCCAGCATTAAAGCAGGCTACTTAAACTGTAAAGTACGCCCTTATATACCCAATCCTATCAGGTGCTATAATTGCCAACGTTTCGGTCATTCCAAGACGGCTTGTAGAGGGACACAGACCTGTTCTAGATGTGCAACTGCTGGCCATCAAGCCAATGAGTGCACTGCAGACCCACAATGTGTAAATTGTAAACAAGCACATCAATCCGACTCTCGAGACTGTCCACAATGGAAATTAGAAAAGAAAATCCAAGAACTTAAAATAAAGAAAAACATATCATACTTTGAAGCAAAAAAGCTGTTGACACCTGAACAAAGACCACTTTCTTATAGCAATGCAGTGAAATCAGTAACTTCCTCAAGTACACTGACTGATGAAAACATTACAAAAATAATTTGCCCCCCGTTATCTAAATTAAAACCGATAGCTAAGAATTTTCCACTCAATAATACTTCTGCATCCATAGAAACTGGAAAATCTAAACCAAACACCAAGCAGAAAGTTGAGACTAAGAAAGCAAACAAAAAATCTGACCAAATAAAACAAACTAAAGAAACAAAAGACAATAAACGAACTAAAATTTTAACAGAGCGTAGAGCCCAAATGAGGTCTTCACCAAAACATTCTTTAACACAGGAAGGCTTCTTAAAAGAACAGAAAAAGATTAAAGACAAAGAATCGGACAGTGATCCTCTCTTCAGTGTTCACTTGTCTGACGAAGAAATGTCCTTTAGTGACTCGAACAAATCGGTCTCCTCTAAGAAATTATAAAGCAGTTTTTATCCTTTCTTCCCCCTCTTTAATGGCAGACTATCTTTCTTGGAATTGTCGTGGGCTAAAAACTAAAATTTCAGACTTAAAAGATCTCATCAATACTTATGCACCAGTTTGTGTCGCTTTACAAGAGACCCATCTGAAACCGGGCGATAACATCAATGTTTCAAACTACACTGCTTATTACAAAAATCATATGAATGATAGAGCTACAGGTGGAGTTTCACTGCTTGTTGCAAGCGGCCACCCGTCCGCTCCGTTGAATTTAAACACAAATTTACAGGCTATTGCTGTTCGAATACATATAAAATCCTTGATAACCGTATGTAATTTATATTTACCTCCTAATGAACACATCAATCAAACCGATTTAAATTGTTTAATTCAACAACTTCCTACTCCGTTTCTTATCATCGGAGATTTTAATGGCCATAGCCTCATTTGGGGAAATTCTGACACCAATGCAAGGGGTTTACAGATTGAAAAGCTTTTACAGGATCACAATCTATGCCTTCTAAATACAGACGAACTAACGTATTTCCACCAGCCTACAAAATCCTTCCATGCAATCGACCTTGCCATTTGTTCTCCATCAATCTTACCGTTTCTTAATCTGACTGTAGACAAGTATCTCCACAACAGTGACCATTTTCCTCTGATTATAACTGATAATAGGCATAACCATCATAATTATTATCAACCATCTAGATATATATTCACAGCAGCTGACTGGAATACATTCTCTGTTCTTTCAAAAATAAGTAAAATTATGGTAAAAAATTATTCTATTGATCAAGCATTAGACTTAATTACCCAAACTATAATCCATTCTGCGAATGCGTCCATCCCGCAGACTAAATGCACTCGGAGGAAGCAAAGTAAACCATGGTGGAATAGTGACTGTCAACAAGCCCGTAAGAAACAGAGGAAAGCATGGAACAACTTTCGAAGATATCCCACAACCGAAAACTTAATTGTATACAAAAGAGCCAAAGCAGAGTCACGACGTATTCAACGATATAGTCGTAGAATGTCGTGGCAAAAATTTGTTTCAACATTAAAAGTTCCTATTTCAAGCCGAGAACTTTGGCAAAAAGTTAAAAAAGCTACAGTCACTCCTTTTTCTAATACTGTGTCAATATTAAATGTTAATAATCAGACTATATCAAATTTAAAAGACATAGCCAATATAATAGCTTCTACTTTAGCAAGTGTATCCTCCAGTGAAAATTATAATCCACAATTTTTAAATTTCAAAAGACTTTCTGAGAACAAAAAATTGAATTTTGAGTCACAATCTGATTTGCCTTACAATAGTAATTTTACATTTCAAGAACTTCAGTTTGCTTTATCAAATGTTCATAAATCTTCTCCTGGCCCAGATAACATCAGCTATGCAATGATTCAGCATTTAACTTACGAATCGCAGAAAAACTTGTTGTATCTCTTTAATCGAATTTGGAAAGAACAATATTTTCCGTCTTCTTGGCAACAGGCAATAATTATTCCTCTCTTAAAGCCCAATAAAGATCCCACGAATCCTTTGAACTATCGCCCAATAGCGTTAACAAACTGTCTGTGCAAACTCTTAGAAAAAATGATTAACCGACGACTTATATACTTTTTGGAAACAAACAAAATTCTTAGTCAGTTCCAAAGTGGCTTTAGAAAGGAAAGATCAACCTTAGACAATATTTTAAGTTTAGAAAACGATATTCGATCTGCTTTTTTACAGAGAAAACACTTGGCGGCCGTCTTTTTTGATATCGAAAAAGCCTACGATCGCACATGGAGATATGGCATCCTGAAAGATCTATACGACTTTAATTTACGAGGAAACCTGCCAATTTTTATTCAAAATTTTTTACGATTGAGACAGTTTAAAGTTAAACTAGGACATGAATTTTCTGATATTTTTACCCAAGAAGAAGGTGTCCCACAGGGCAGTGTTTTAAGTGTCACACTTTTCATTATAAAGATTAATAGCATTTTAAACCAGCTTCCACCATGCGTTAAAGGATACCTTTATGTAGATGACCTATACATTTCTTGTATGGGAAATCATATGTGTTTTATAGAGAGACAACTGCAAACGGCTGTGAACAAAATTAAACAATGGTCAGATCTAAATGGTTTCACTTTCTCAACGGCAAAAACAGCGGGAGTGCATTTTTGTAGGAAGAGAAATCTTCATCCAGACCCTGAAATCATTCTATATGGTCAAAAAATTCCTTTTCTAAATGAAATTCGTTTCTTAGGAATCATTTTCGACAAAAAGCTAACGTTTCAATCCCACCTAACTTTTTTACGAAAAAAATGTGAGAGATCTTTAAATATCTTGAGAGTTCTTTCTAATACATCTTGGGGAGCTGACAGAACTTCATTGCTGAGGATTTATAGAGCTACCATCCTTTCGAAAATAGATTATGGATGCGAAATTTATGGCTCAGCTAGGAAAAGCATACTGAAAAAAATTGACCCTATTCACCATGCAGCTCTTAGAATATGTTCTGGAGCTTTCCGCACCTCTCCAGTTAAAAGCTTATATGTTGAGTGTTACGAACCAGATTTACACCTTAGAAGACAAATGCTTTCTTTACATTATCATTTTAGAATTCAATCTAATCCTTGCCATCCATATTACGATTTTAAACTTCGACCTTTTCTCCTTCGTTTGCAAGAAGCTAGAAAGAATTTTGAACCTATATTTTTAACCAGGGTACGCATTATTTTATCAGAACTGAATATGAACCATCTAGAATTATCACCACAACCATTTAACAGTATCCCCCCATGGAGAATTCCTACCTTTTATTTTCTTAATCCTTTTGAAAACTTTAACAAATCGGACACAACAGATATTGTTTATCAAAAATTATTCCTCGAACACAGGTCTCATTATCAGTCTTTCGTTCCTGTTTACACTGACGGATCTAAGACATCCACACATGCCTCATTTGCTGTTATTTTTCCAGATAAAAAGTCATGTTTTCGGCTTCCTTCGTGTTGTTCCATTTTTACTGCTGAGACTACTGCAGTTTTGCATGCTTTATTAGAAATTTTAAATAGACGTAGTGGAAGCTATATTATTTACATTGATTCCTTAAGTGTTTTACAATCTTTAAAATCACTCCAAAATAATGCTCACCCAAATATTTTAAAGATTTTAGACCTATTTTATAAGATTATCTCTCGTGGTTTTACAGTCCTATTCTGTTGGATACCATCCCATGTGGGAATTTGTGGGAATGAGCAGGCTGATAAGAGTGCCAAATCCGCAACTCATTTTTTAGAAACACCCATACCTGCATGCGATTTGAAGAAACAGGCAAAAATCTGTCTTTACAAAAATTGGCAAATTCAGTGGGATTCGGAAACTCTAAACAAACTTCATACTTGCAAGCCTATCATAGAAAACTGGCCTTCTTTGAATTATCGAAAACATGACACAGTTTTAACTCGTCTGAGAATCGGTCACACTAGATTCACACATAGACATCTGTTATTAAATGATCAATTGCCAACATGCCCACATTGTGACTGTGGAATAACAGTTTATCATATCCTTGTTGAATGCCCTTATTTTAATGCTCAACGCTTATTTTACTTCAAAACAACTACAGTGACTTTGCCCATGTTGCTTGCTAGGGATCCACATGAGAACCTTTTTGTCTTTTTAAAATCTATAGGTTTTTATTCCTTGATTTGAACTTACCATTATGGCTTCGTTTTGACTTTTTGTAATTTATCATCATTTTACCAATGTTCTTTATATCACTTTTATAGAGACTGTTTTTATTCAACTTTGAATTAGAAATAATCTTGTTTGGCGCAGTATAACCTACATATTGGTTCTTGTGCCATAAAACCTCAAACCAAATCAAACCTTATAAAAATAGGTAGGTTTCCTCTTAGTCCATGATCATGCAAATCTTTCAAAATCCCGTATCGCCAGGTCCGATCATATGCCTTTTCGATGTCGAAAAATATGGCGACTAAGTGCTTTCTTTGTAAAAAAGCGAGGCGGATGTCTGTTTCAAGGGCCAGAAGATTATCGGTGGTGCTACGACCCCTCCGAAATCCACTCTGAGATGGATGAAGAATGTTATTGTTTTCCAGGTAATAAATTAGTCTACGATTAATCATCCGCTCAAGTAATTTACAAAGGCAACAGGTTAAAGCAATGGGACGATAGTTTGATGGATTCTGAGGATCTTTTCCTGGTTTCAACAAAGGAATTATTATTGCGTTTCGCCAAATAGTAGGAAAGCAGTGTTCGCGCCAGATACGATTGTAGAAAAGTAATAATGCTTTTTGAGACTCGACTGTTAAATGTTTGATCATGGAGTAGCTAATATTGTCCGGTCCTGGAGAAGAGTTGTGGACACTAGATAAACATGATTGCAATTCCAGAAACGTTAGATCACAGTTGTAGGGCAACGTAGACCGAGAATTAAAGTTTAACACTTGTTTTTCAGCATTCTTTTTGTAATTCAAAATTTGGGAGGGGTAATTTTGGCTGTTAGAAGTATACGCGAAAGTTGAGGCAATGCAATTTGCAATATCTTTTAAGGATGAAATTGTATTTCCTTTATGTACTAAAATAGAAACGGCGTTAGTGTGAGAAACACCTGAAGCTCTTTTTACTTTATTCCACAGAGAACGGCTAGATATTTTAGAGGTGATATTAGAGACAAATTTTCGCCAAGAAATTCTTCGACTGTGTCGTTGTATTTTTCTGGATTCTGCTCTGGTCTTTTTAAAATGGATAAAGTTTTGTGTGGTGGGATATCTTCGAAAAATACTCCAGGCCTTTTTTTGTTTTTTGTATGCCTGTTGGCAATCGGCATTCCACCAAGGCTTGTTTTGTTTTCTTCTACTACCGGACGTTTTTGGGATAGAATTGTCTGCTGCGTCGATTATAGTGTTGACAATATGTTTCAATGCTTCCTCAATAGTTGAAGATTTAATTATATGAGAATTAATATTAGCCAGAGTGGTGAATTTCTGCCATTCTGCTGCATTTAAAACATATTTAGGAGGATGATAGGAACCAGTGATACTGTGTCTATTATCTGTTAAAAGTAAAGGAAAGTGGTCACTATTATATAGATCATTGTCAACCGTTAAATTTAGAAAAGGCAGGAGTGCTGGGGAACAAATTGCCAGATCAATTGAATGGAATGTTCGCGTTGGTAAGTGAAAATGTGTTTTTTCATCTGTATTTAAAAGGCATAAATTATGGTCAACAAGCAGTTGTTCGATTTTTTGACCTCGTGTGTTTGAATTACAGCTACCCCATAAAGTGTTGTGACCGTTAAAGTCTCCCAAAATAATGAACGGAGATGGTAGTTGGGAAATTAAGTTATTCAGATCTGTTTGATTAACTGTTTCATTGGGAGGCAGGTAGAGACTGCAAATGGTGATCAAAGATTGCACATGAACGCGGATTGCCACTGCTTGAAGATTAGTGTTCAGAATCAAAGGTATGGTTGGGATATTACTCGCTGTAAGAATTGCAACGCCACCAGACGCTCTATTTTGCCGATGGTGCTTACTAAAAATTTGGTAATTAGGAATATTATTTTTATCTGTTTTAAGATACGTCTCTTGCAGTGCAATACAGGTTGGTTGATATTTATAAATGAGGTCTCTAAGTTCTGAAGACTTATTCATAAACCCTCTGCAATTCCAGGAAATAAATGCAGCCATTAGTTACAAACCAAAAAAACAGAAAAAGGAGAGACTGTCTGAAGAAGATAACAAAGGGAGCTAAAAGTCACCAGCTTCACTGGTGGACATTTCATCTTCAGATGGATGAACTTTAAAAAGGGAATCACTATCTTCGCCATCATCATTGAAGTTTTTCTTTCGTGAATCTTTTAAAAAATCTTGTCGGGTAGGTGATCGATTTGCAGAAGTATTTAAAATATTTTGATCTCTTTTATTGGCTAATAGGCGAACACGTTTGCTGGATTTAGATTCTTTCAGTTTCTCTTTATCATTTGACTTCTTCATCAATTTTTTATTTTCCCGAGCACTTTTTGTATTATTCTTTACAGGGGATGAATTGTTCTTTGTTAAGGATATATTGGGATTATTTGGAGACTTATTTGGTGCCGTCTTTATATCTAATAAATTGTTTGTAGGAATTGCAGATGCATTTGCTTGCTCCTCACTGCTAATGGTGGGATAAGGTGGATTTGGTTGAATTTCTGGTAAAGGAGTTGAATTAGTAGTTGCCTGCGATACGGCGGAGGATGATGAAGCATTCTCCCAAGACTTTTTAATTGCAAGAAGTTCAAGCCAGTCACTTTTTTTAATTGTTATTAATTCATTAGCAGGAGTATTTGCTGCTGTAGTTGTTTTAAGATTATTTATGGCAGATGTTTGTTGTGATGGGGGGACTGATGGATTTAGTGCAGATGCATAAGAGAGGTTTGGTTTTGGTGTTCTGTCGGTGACTATTTTTCGAGCTTCTGGGAAAGAGAGATTTTTTGTTATTTTAACTGTCAGAATTTCCTTTTCTAATTTATAATGTGGGCATGATCTGGAATACGATGGATGATCACCATCGCAGTTATAGCATTTTGTTTCTGTAGAACTGCAGGTGTTGCTTTCGTGATCTGAACTAGAGCACCGAGCACAAATTTGTTTTCCCCGACAAGCTGTTATTGTGTGGCCAAACTTTTGGCATTTAAAGCAGCGCAGTGGATTAGGTATAAAGTGTTTAACCGGGCAGTTTATATAAGCTATTTTAACGGATTTTGGCAGTATAGGAGTGTCAAATGTAAGAATGAGATGTTTTGTTGGGAGGTTCAGACCATTTCGTTTGATTGTAATTCGGCGGACTGCTATGACTTTTTGGCTTTTCAGACATTCTAGTATATCTTCTTCCAGATCTTTTTGAAATTCGCTTTCGGAAATTACGCCTCTGGAATGATTGAGTGTACGATGTGGAGCAACTTTGACATCTATGTTCCCTATTTTTTCTAGTTTCAATATATTTTCCGATTGTTTTATATTAATCACTTCTATTAAAAGTTTTCCGCTGTTCAGTTTCTTAATTGCTTTTACCTCTCCGACAAAGGCAGAGATACTTTTATGGATTAAAATGGGAGAAATGTTCTTCAAGTTATTGTTTTCAGAAAAAATTACAAAAAATTTTAAAAAAGCATTACTTTGTTGATTAGTAGAAAGACCCATGCGATATGGTGAATGATTCGGGCTCGACGGCACCGCCCACCACGGAGCCCAACAAGGGATGGCAGCCACCGGCTCTAGACATTCCCAGCCTCGGCGCTTACCATGGTGCTGATCGAAACCTATACGCTCGGAGTCACCCCCGGGGACAGTGACCACCCTTAACGCCAAGCCCAAGGAGTGACCCCTTCGCTTGATCCCCTTGAGCAGCCCAGTGAAATGCCTGGGATACCGGCCGATTGATACACCGGAGACCGAAATGTACCACCCGTCTAATGGGTCGCCACGCACGGCAAACACGTGGGGGTATTTGCTGTCCATGAGAAGCAGGAAGCAAACAGAGCGGCGACAGCTTCTCATGGAGAGCTCCCTCGCCTACCCTCGAGGGAAAGAAGAATGACAGCCTAAAGCAGAAGACGGAGGGGAGAGTAAACATAAAGGGAGTATAGATCCCTGGGAACCTCGGGATTGGGACACCCGTACTCACCTATAGTAGGTGAGCCCCTGAGGGGTTTAATGTCGCAGAAGGGAATTCCCATGCTTAAAAAATTCGTTGCAGATTTTGCGGCCAAGTCCGCCTTCTCATTCCCCAAGATGCCGACATGACTCGGTACCCAACAGAAAATAATATTTAACCCATCATTTTTTAAAAGTCGCAAGGTGAATAAAATTTTAATGGCAATCGGATGCATCCGAATGTGGTAATGCGATAGTGTATCCAGAGCACTCATGCTATCGGTGTAAATGATAAATTTACGCTGAGTAGAGGATGAAATTTTCTGAATAGCGCAGAAAATTGCTACCAACTCGGCAGTAAAAACTGAGCAGCAATTATGCAGACGGTGGCTAAGTGTATCAGATGGAAGTATGATGCCGCAACCAGAATAACCATCCGATTTTGAGCCATCCGTGAAAATTGGCACAAAGGAGGAATACCGATAGCGATGATATAAAAATAGCTGTTGGAAAACAAAAGGAGAAGTTAATGATTTGTCGAATCCTGTGAAAGGATTCAAGTATGAAAATTGTGGGATATCCCAAGGAGGAAAACTAAGAAAGTCAACGGCTTTAACGCGAACAGTATTAAGCTCCAAGTCATGCAGGAGCAATCTGGCTCTCTCACAAAATGGAAAAATGTGAGAGGGGCGGGCATTATATAGTCGACGGAGACCGACTGGCAAGGAATTATCGCTTAGGGGATGTTTGAGAACAGATTTAGTACGGAAATAAAATAAGGCAGACACTTTCTTTCGTCTTAAACAAAGTGGTAGTTGGTGACACATAACATATAAGCTTTCAACTGGAGACGTACGAAACGCACCAGAGCAAATGCGCAATGCAGAATGATGGACAGTATCCAGTCGCCGCAAAACAGATGAGCGGGCGGAACCATACAACATACATCCATAATCTATCCGGGAGAGAATTATTGCCTGATAAATACGGAGAAGGGAGGTTCGATCGGCCCCCCAAGATGTTTTTGAGAGAACTTTCAAAATATTCAATGATTTCTCACACTTCTTCCGCAAATATAATATATGGGGAAGGAAGGTGAGTTTCCGATCGAGAATCACTCCCAAGAACCGTACTTCGTTCACCACAGGAATCGGAATATTTTTAATTCGAATACAAGGATCCTGGTGAATGTTTCTTTTCCGACAGAAGTGAATGCAATTACTCTTCTCTGGGGAAATAGTGTGACCATTATTATCACACCAAGCTACCAATTTATTTACTGCGTTTTGCAGTTGTCGCTCTATTAGCGTCATGTTACTGCCTTGGCATGAGATCTGCAGATCATCAACATAAAGTGTTCCCTGAACAAATGAAGGCAACCGATTTAAAATTTGGCTTAGATGCACAATAAAAAGAGTAACACTGAGGACACTTCCTTTCGGAACTCCCTCAGCTTGAATAAAATTGTTAGAATAAAAGTTACCAACTCGAACACGGAAAGTACGTTGTGTTAAAAAGTTTTCTAAAAATATAGGCAAGTTACCCCTAAAACCTAAATTAAATAGTGTGGAAAGTATACCATAGCGCCAAGCCCGATCATACGCTTTCTCTATGTCGAAAAATATAGAAACAAGGTGGTTCCTCCTAACAAATGCGTTGCGAATTTGAGTTTCAAGTAATATGAGGTTGTCAAAAGTAGAACGACCTCTACGGAAACCACTTTGCAACGGGGAGATGCAGCCTTGTTTTTCCAATTCGAATATTAGACGAGCATGGACCATGCGCTCGAAGGTCTTACAAAGACAGTTTGTAAGAGCAATCGGTCTGTAGTTTAGAGGGACAGATGGTTCTTTGCCAGGTTTTAAGACAGGAATCACAATAGCTTCTCGCCATTGTGAAGGGTATTTCTGCTCAGTCCATATTCTGTTAAAAAGGAGTAACAGATTGGAAAGGGAAATTGTATTCAAATGGCGAAGCATGTTATACGTGATTCCATCTGGTCCAGGGCTGGTATCATGGACTTCAGACAGAGCCATCTCCAATTCATGCATCCGGAATTCACAGTTATATGGAATGGTTCTTCGAACTTTGAAGCGCAGAGGCATCTGTTCCGCTCGATTCTTAATTGCCAGAAACTGAGGGCTGTAAGAATCAATCGCGGAAACTTGTGCAAACGCTTGGCCGAGAAGGTTAGCAACATCTAATGGGTTCGAATACATCATATTATCGGTTTTTAAAACCGGGATAGAAGTTTCGTGATAGATCCCATTGGCGGCTTTTACTTTTCTCCATAAAAGTTTACAGGGAGTGGATGATGTGATGGATGAAACAAAGTTTATCCAAGATTCCCTCTGGCTACGACGCCGAATGCGACGGGCAAGTGCTTTGGCTCTTTTAAAAGCGATAAAATTCTCAGTCGTAGGGTACCTTCTAAAAAGATTCCATAATTTTTTTTGTTTCTTATGACTGTCGCGACAGGCTTCATTCCACCACGGTCTACGAAATTTTCTTAGCCGTGGGGTGGTTTTAGGAATGGTGGCGTTAGCGGCATTCATTATCGAATCAATGACATTTTGTACTGCTTTCGAAATGTCTACATTACTGACCATAGCCTCATTGATAACTGCTGTTTGGGAAAATGTATTCCAGTCTGCCCGCTGGAATAGAAATCGCGGAGGACAAAGAGTCGCACCGCCGCTATCAGCATGGGAGATTATTAAGGGAAAGTGATCGCTATTGTGCAGATCATGACCAACAGCCAAATTCAACAACGGTAGCAATTCAGGAGAGCATATAGCCAGGTCAAGACAATGGAAGCTACGTGTGGGCGCATGGAAGTATGTTTTCTCGTCATTATTGAGCAGACAGAGACAGTTGTTAGCAATAAACTGTTCGATCTGCTGCCCACGAGAATTGGTACTTTCCGAGCCCCACAGAGTACCGTGTCCGTTGAAATCGCCAAATAAAATGAAAGGTAAAGGAAGTTGGTCCACTAAATTGTCAAGATCTCGTTGACAAATGACAATACTGGGCGGAAGATAAATACTGCAGACTGTGACCAGTGTTCGTGTTTGAACTTGTACAGCCACAGCCTGAAGAGGAGTATGCAAACTGAGAGGCGTGCTCGGATACAAATTAGATGTGAAGATACAGACACCACCAGAACCATGCGATCCAGTGTCTGCATCTTTCCGAACACAGCTATATCCGCGTAATTTGATTGGAATGTTGGGTGTCAAGAAGGTTTCTTGAGCACCGAAACAAACAGGATGAAAAATATTGAAAATGGACTTAATGTCATGAAGTTTGGACCGAAGGCCGCGACAATTCCAAGAAATGAAGGTACCCATTAAGAGAGCGGTTTTGAAGAAGCTTTAGAAGCATTTGTTTGAGTTGCTTCATACTCGCAACTCATCTGCAAGTCATCCTCATCATCAGAAGGGTGTAACTTAATATCAGGGCTATTTGGCATGCCGAATATGGACGTTAAGTCCTTATGGACATTACCTTGCGTCGCAAGCCCGAGAGCGACGGAATTTTTTAATGTTGACTTTTTCAATTTTTGAGGAACGTCTTGTAATGAAAGGCCGCGTTTTGCAAGTTTCAATGTCAGCGAGTTTTTAGCTTTTTTCTTTGATTTCTTTTTTAAAACTGTAGGAGTTTCAGGGGTACTGCTAATGGAGTTTTCAGTATCTGAAGTGGAAACTTTTTTGAGTTGCTTGGGTGTCGTGTTGTTTTTAGCACAGTTTGTGCAAGAACAGTTTGCACAAAATGACCTTTGTGCAACGGAAGCATATGTTATGCCAGGAGTAGGAGTTTGAGCTACAATCCTACGCCTAGCTTCAGGATAGGATAAATTTTCTTTGATTTTGAGAGTTATTATTTGTTTTTCAAGCTGCCATCGCGAGCAGGATCGAGAGTAGGACGTGTGATCGCCACCGCAGTTCACGCATTTTTCAGCTGCGGCACACTGCTGGCTATCGTGGCCTTTTTCTGCGCATCGGGCACAAGTGAGTGCACCACGGCAGTTTGTCTTTGAATGGCCAAAGCGCTGGCACTTGAAGCATCTGAGTGGGTTCGGGATATATGGTCTTACGGGTAGTTTGATGTAACCTGCATAGATATATTCTGGTAATTTTGGAGATTTAAATGTTAGGATGTGGTGTTTGGTTTCAATGATTTCTCCATCACGCCTGATGGTAATTCGGCGGACATGTACAACTCCTTGTGATTTTAACTCATTTGTTATATAATCAACAGAGAGATTCAAGATTTCCCCACAAGTGATTACTCCTTTAGAGGTATTTAAGGATGCATGGGGACTGACGCTGATTGGAATAGTTGCAAGGGCTTTCAATTTTTGTATGTTCTGGGCTTGCTTTCGAGAGTTGACCTCTACTAACAAGTCACCAGAACGCATCTTTTTAATTGATGTTACTTCGCCAACTGTTGCGGTGACGGCCTTCTGGACAAGAAATGGTGATACTGTTTCAAAGGTTTCATTATTATCAGAAACTCGTTTGATTATAAAAAAACTGTCGAAATGGTTCTCAAAATTTGAATTGATTGGTACGATGCGACGCCCACTGAAGGGACCACGTTTGGAGGAGCCCATACGATATGATAAGTGATTCGGGTCCGACGGCACCGCCCACCACGGAGCCCAACATGGGAAGGCAATTACCGGCTCTGGTCATTCCCAGCCTCGGCATCCACCCTAGTGCTAATCGGTACCTATACGCTGGGAGTTACCCCCGGGGACAGTGACCACCCTTAACGCCAAGCCCAAGGAGTAACCCCTTCGCTTGATCCCTAGCAAACTAACCACTTAGGTGGCTAGCGACCAGCCGATTGATGTACAGGGGACCACAGTACACCACCCGTCTGTCAAATGGGTTGCCACGCACGGCCAACACGTGGGGTTTTGGCTGTCCATGAGAAGCAAGAAGCAAACAGAGCGGCGACAGCTTCTCATGGAGAGCTCCCTCGCTTGCCGTCGAGGGAAGGAAAAACACAGTAGATAGCAGAAGGCGTAGGGGAGTGGAAACGTAAAGGGAGTAAAGAGCCCTGGGTACCTCGGGATTGGGACACCCGTACTCACCTATAGTAGGTGAGCCCCTGAGGGGCATAGAAACAGTAGATTGGAAAGTGAAGTTTTTTTCAGATGACGAAGCATGTTATATGTGATTCCATCTGGACCGGGACTGGTATCATGCGAATTAAATAACGCCAGTTTCCAGTTCATGCATCGTAAATTCACAGTTGTATGAGAAGTTACTTTGATCATTAAAACGCAAAGGCATCTGTTCCGCGAGATTCTTGATTGCCAGAAACCTAGGACTATACGAATCTATTGCGGAAACTTGTGCAAATACTTGACCCAGAATATTGGCAACGTCTAATGGGGCGGAATGTATTTCATTTCCTGTACTTAAAACAGGAATGGAAGATTCACTATATATCCCATTAGCAGCCTTAACTTTCCTCCACACAGTTTTACTGGAAGTATTGGATGTTATTGAGGAAACAAATGATATCCACGATTCTCTCTGATTGCGTCGGCGAATGCGACGAGCAAGCGCTTTGGCTTTCTTAAAAGCAACCAAGTTCTCTGTTGTCGGGTACCTTCTAAATATATTCCACATCTTCTTTTGTTTCCTATGACTGTCGCGGCAGGCTTCATTCCACCACGGTCTGCGATATTTTCTTAGACGTGGGGAAGATTTCGGTATAGTATAGTTAGCGGCGTTCATAATGGTTTCAAGGACTCATTGAACAGTTTCCGAGATGTCTGATGAAGTGACCATAGTTTGAGTGATATCTGCCAACAGTGCGAATTCATCCCAATGTGCTCGCTGGAATATGAAACGAGGATGGTACAGAGTTGTACCATCTCCTTCAGAATACGAGACAATAACTGGAAAGTGATCACTGCCGTAAAGATCATTGCTAACTGTTAAAGTGAAGAATGGTAGCAGTTCAGGTGTACAAATGGCCAGATCTAGACTGTGGAAGCTACGAGTGGGTGCGTGGAAGTAAGTTTTCTCTTCACTATTTAGCAAACAGAGACAGTTATTGGAAATTAACTGCTCAATCTGCCTTCCACGAGAGTTTGTGCTATCTGAACCCCACAAGGTACTGTGCCCATTGAAATCGCCGAGTAAGATGAAAGGTGAAGGAAGCTGGTCCACTAAGTTGTCGAGTTCTTGCTGACAGATGACATCATGAGGCGGTAAATAAATACAGCAGACTGTGACCAATGTTTTTGTGTGAACTTGTACAGCCACAGCCTGTAGAGATGTGCTTAAAGAAAGAGGTGTACTCGGATATGAATTGGATGTAAAGATACAGACACCTCCAGAAGTGCGAGTTCCTGTGTCTGCATCTTTACGAGTACAATTATAACCGCGCAATTTAATTGGAATATTGGGTGTCAAGAAGGTTTCTTGAACACCAAAACAGATTGGATGAAATTTGTTGAAAATGGACTTGATGTCAGGAAGTTTGGACTTAATGCCACGACAATTCCAAGAAAGGAAGGTACCCATTAAGAGAGTCTTTTTGAAGAGGAAAGAGAAGAGGCAGTAGTTGGAGATGTCTGAATTTCGCAATTCATCTCCAAGTCGTCATCATCCTCAGAAGGATGCAATTTTATATCAGGGTTAATATTAGGTGCATCACCAAAGATAGATGATAAGTCCTTATGGACCACACCTTGCGTCGCTAACCCTAAGGCGACGGAATTTTTCGCTTTGGATTTTTTAAATTTTACACTAAGGTCCTTATGCGAAAGGCCGCGCTTCGCAAGCTGCAGTGTCAGCGAATTTTGAGATTTTCGTTTTGATTTCGATTTTGGTTTGACAAGTTGGGAAGTTTCAGGTGAACTCGTTGTAGAATTTTCGGTATCGGTATCTGATTTTTTCTCAAAGTTTTTAGATTTTATGGCAATTTTTTTACAATTATTACAAGTGCAGTTTTCACAAAATGATTTCTTTACAACAGAAGAATAACTAATACCAGGCTTAGGAGTTTGTATTTGTACCTTTCGCCTGGCCTCAGGGTAAGGTATACCTTCTTTTATTTTGACTGTTGTGATCTTTTTTTCCAGTTCCCAACGCGGGCAGGATCGAGAATAAGAGGGATGGCTGCCATCGCAGTTCACGCACTTTTCTTGTTCGGAACACTGCTGGCTCTCATGCCCTTTACCAGCACAACGGGCACAAGTAAGTGACCCGCGGCAATTCGCCTTTGAGTGGCCAAAGCGCTGGCACTGGAAACACCTAAGAGGGTTTGGGATATATGGACGGACTGGTAATCTAATATAGCCGGCATAAGCGTATTCGGGTAATTTTGGTGTCTGAAAAGTCAGAATGTGGTGTTTAGTTTCTATAAGCTGCCCATCTCGCCTTATATTTATGCGGCGAACGTCAATTACACCTTGTGGTTTCATTTCTTTCTTTATTATCTCTACGGGGACATTTAATAGTTCTCCGCAGGTAATAACGCCTTTGGAAGTATTCAGAGATTGATGAGAACTTACTGTGATGGCTATTGTTGCTAAGGCTTTTAGTTTTTGAAGCTGCTGGGCTTGTTTTCGAGAATTCACCTCTACTAACAAGTCACCAGAGCGCATCTTTTTGATAGATGTAACTTCACCGACAGTTGCAGTTACGGCCTTTTGAACTAAAAATGGAGAGACATTTGAAAAGGTTTCATTATTATCCGAAATTCTTTTTAAAACGTAAAAAGAATCAAAGTGGTTACTTGAATTAAAATTTGTTGGAACTTTATGATGCCCACTGAAGGGACCACGTTTGGAGGAGCCCATACGATATGACAATTGATTCGGGCCCGACGGCACCGCCCACCACGGAGCCCAACAAGGGAAGGCAATTACCGGCTCTGGTCATTCCCAGCCTCGGTATCCACCCTAGTGCTAATCGGTACCTATACGCTGGGAGCTACCCCCGGGGACAGTGACCACCCTTAACGCCAAGCCCAAGGAGTAGCCCCTTCGCTTGATCCCTAGCAAACTAACCACTCAGGTGGCTAGCTACCAGCCGATTGATGCACAGGGGACCACAGTGCACCACCCGTCTTTCTAATGGGTCGCCACGCACGGCCAACACGTGGGGTTTTGGCTGTCCATGAGAAGCAAGAAGCAAACAGAGCGGCGACAGCTTCTCATGGAGAGCTCCCTCGCTTACCGTCGAGGGAAGGAAAAACAGCAGAAAGCAGAAGGCGTAGGGGAGTTTGAACATGAAAGGAGTAAAGATCCCTAGGTACCTCGGGATTGGGACACCCGTACTCACCTATAGTAGGTGAGCCCCTGAGGGGAAAGGTGGGAGTGAATGATGATCTCAATGCGAATAATGAACTATAGATGGGATTTATGACTTTATAATGTAATGGATGAGAATCGTCACTTTTTATTCTTAAAAACAAATTAAGTGCTAACATGTTCCGTCGATGTTCTAAAGGAGGCTCGTTGCAAGCAACATTCAAACTCATAACTGGGGAAATTCTAAATGCACCTATTGACAGTCGGAGACTGATTATGTATAGTATCGAGTGGTCGTAACGTAGATTTCGAGGCAGATCCATAAATAGCACTACCATAATCAATTTTTGAACGTATTAAGGCTCTATAGATCTTGAGTAAGCAGCCGCTTTCTGCCCCGTACCATAAGTTGGAGAGTATTTTCATTATATTCATGGAAAGCGTGCATTTCCTTTTAAGATAATCAATGTGTGGTTTAAAGGTAAGTTTTGAATCCAGAATCATTCCTAAAAACTTTATTTCAGAAACAAAGGGAATCAGTTGGTTATTCAATTTAAGTTTCGGATCTGGGTGCAATCCTCGTCTTCTGCAGAAATGAATTGCAGCAGATTTTTGAGAAGAGATAGTAAAGCCATTAATTTTTCCCCATTCACAAATGTTATTAATCGCTTCTTGTAGCTTTTCCCTAATTAAACCCATGTCTTCACTTGAACAATGTATCTGGAAGTCGTCAACATACAATGTCCCTTAACGCCTGCCGGAAGATTTTTTATAATATTATTGATTTTTATGATAAATAAAATTACACTCAGGACGCTTCCCTGAGGAACGCCTTCGTCTTGATGGAAACTGTCCGACAGAATATTGCCCAATCGAACTTGAAAGTTTCTATTTCTTAAAAAGTTCTCGATAAAAAATGTCAAATTTCCACGGAGGCCGATTCTATATAAGTCCCGCAATATACCATATCTCCAAGTTCTATCGTAAGCCTTTTCCATATCAAACATTATCGAAACTAAATGTTTCTTGCTTACAAAAGCCTCTCTGATTGATGTTTCTAATTGTAAAATGTTGTCCAAAGTGCTCCTGCCTCGACGGAAACCGCTCTGAAAAGGAGATAACCAATTCTTTCTTTCTAGAATATATATTAATCGAGCATTTACCATTCTCTCCAAAATTTTGCATAAACAACAAGTAAGTGCTATGGGCCGGTAGTTGTTTGGATCTTTGGTGTCTTTCCCTGGTTTAGCGATCGGAATTACTATTGCTTTTCTCCACGAATTAGGAAAACAGTTTTTGTGCCAGATTCTATTATATAGTTGCAGGATGTTTTTTAAAGATTGTTCATTAAGATTGTTGATCATATAGAGATGAATATTATCAGGACCAGGAGAAGTAGCCCGAGATTTTTGCAATGCTCTTTTTAGTTCTATAAAACTGAAGTCGGAATTATATTCCTCGTGAGAGTTTGTATTAAAATCTAAATAAATTCTTTCTTCATTTAATTTGTAAAATATAAAATCCTGGGGGTAAGCTGCTTCACTAGACACTTTGGAGAATGCCTCACCCAATGTATTAGCTATTGCCTTAATGTCTGTAATAAGTTGTCCATTTGAATTTAAAAATGTCAAAGGAAATTCATTTTTAAAAAGGCCAGACATCTTTCTGACTTTATCCCATAATAGCTTGGAGCTAATCCGTCCCTTTATAGAATTAACAAATGCCATCCACGTGTTTCTCTGACTTCTCCGTCTGATTAATCTAGCATATGCTTTAGCTTGTTTAAAAACTATAAAATTGTTCGTAGTAGGATAACGTCGAAACCTGTTCCAGGCTTTGGCTTGTTTCCTCTCAGCAATTTTGCAGTCGTCATTCCACCATGGCTTCCAAAGTTTTGGTATCTTCCCAGATGACTTTGGAATTGCCGTATCCGCTGCTGCCAAAATCTTTTCTGTAATGATTTGGATAGCATCATCTATATTTTCCATAACCACCATATCTTGTGTAATAACTGCCTCCTGTGAAAAGAGAGCCCAGTTTGCTTTATCAAAAATGTATTTTCTTGGTTTTTCAGGATAAACGATATCATTACCTTTATATGATAAAATAATAGGAAAATGATCGCTATTATAAAGGTCCTCTGCGACAATAAAATCCCACTTAATTGCTAAAGGTGGAGAGCATAAAACTAGATCTAAAGTATGGAACGTGCGGCTTGGTATATGAAAATATGTGTAAGTTTTATCATTCAATAAACAGAGATCATGGTCTTCCATCAAAGCTTCAACTTGCTGCCCTTTTAAATTAAGATCTGTACTTCCCCAAATCGGGTTGTGTCCATTAAAGTCTCCCATTAGGATAAAAGGTTGAGGGAGTTGATTTATTAAATTATTAAGTTCATTTTGCGCTATGTTATCGTTCGGAGGTAAGTAAATACAACAAATTGTTTGTAAGGAACCTATATGAAGCTGAATTGCCACTGCTTGAATACGGGTATTTAAAGGTATTTCTCTGTACGGGAAGGCTTGGGAAATTAAAAGAGCCACACCACCCGACGCTCTAGAACCCTGGGTGTAATCTTTTCTAACTATATTATAATATTTGATTTTAGTGGATTGGTCTGGTGCAAGAAAGGTTTCTTGTAAACCAAGGCAAACGGGCTGGTATTTGTTTAAAATATTTTTTAAATCTTCCATATGAGAACGGAAACTTTGACAATTCCAACAAAGAATATTATTTGCCGTGTTTTTGCCTTAAGAAGTTATATTTTCTTCCCCGCTTGTCGACATTGCATCATCTTCAGATGGGTGAATCTTAATATCATATCTTTCATCATGGTCTCCATCGTATTTCGTTTGTTTTAATAATTCTTGCTTTGATATTGTGCGCTTTTTTATTGAATCTTTTATTTTATCATCTAGGTTTTTCTTCTGAAATTGTAATCTAGCTTTCCTCATAGCTTTCGTTTCTTTTGAGGTTTTCGGAAGTTTCTTTGGCTGTTCCTTTTTATCAGCTTTGGCAGTTGGTATGCGTGATGAAGAAATTTTGTTTAAACTGTTCGAGGATGATGATCTTCGTTCGTTGCTTAATTTCAAAGGACTTGATTGACTTTGTTTGTTATTGCTATCTATTGTAAATGTGCTTTTGGGACTTCCAGTTACAGGTTTAGTTTCAGTGGATACGGAAAAATGGTCTTGTTTATGAGTTTCATGGTGTGTTTGAGTGGATGCTGAAACCATCACTCTTTTCACTGCAGTAGAGTAGGAGATGCCAATTCTAGGAGTTCGCTCCATTACAATTTTTCGGGCTTCTTTAAAAGAGAGGTTTTGTTTGGTTTTGATTGTTTGGATTTCTTTTTCCTGTTTCCAACGAGGGCAAGATTTAGAATACGCTGGATGGTCGTTTTTACAGTTTATACAGGACGGAACATTTGAGCAAGTTTGACTATCATGGCCAGTCTCGGAGCATCGCGCGCATGTTTGAGTACTACGGCAAGCCTGAATTGTATGTCCAAACCTTTGGCATTTGAAGCAGCGCAAAGGATTTGGAATATAGGGCCGGACAGGACAATTGAGGTATGCTATTTTTACAGATTTAGGTATTGTTGGTAGATTGAAGGTAAGGATGAAATGTTTTGTTGGAATGAGTTTCCCATCTCTTTTTATTTTGATCCTTTTTACTTCGGTAACATTTTGATTCTTCAGTTCATCAAGTATATCATCCTCTGTATCATTTTGCAGCTCTGATTCTGATATTACACCTTTCGATTGGTTAAGTCTAGCATGGGCAGCAACAATTACGTCATAGTTACCAATTTTTTTCAAGTTCACGATAGATATGGCCTGTTCTTGGGATGAGACTTCTACCAGAAGATTGCCGTTTTTACATTTTTTTAAAGATTTTACTTCGCCAACATTTCCTTTTATTGTTTTGTGAATCAAAATTGCTGATACGGCATCAAAAGATCCATCTTTCCTTTTTATTATAAAAAATTTCACATTCTCAAGATACTCCTTTACAGGAGAGGTTGACGGACGCATGTCTCCGTCGGGACCGTTAGTGCGGGAACCCATAATGTGTAAGTGATGTTCATCCCGGTACGCCCCCGCCCACCATGGAGCCCAACAAGGGAAGGCAGTTGCCGGCTCTGGTTTTCTCCAGCCTCAGTACTTACCCCAGGGGTAGCACCGGGATATAGACCTACAGAGACTGCAGGCCTAACCCTCAAGCAGTGGTTTCTCGTTCCCAAAGAAAACACACCACCAGCCGATTGACAAGAACGGGCTCATTCCTGCCGCCCGACTTACGGAGCAGCGTGGGCCAAAGGAAACGCAAGGGACCCCAGGATTCCATTTTGCCCCTAACGGGTCGCCATGCACGGCCAACACATGGGTTTAGTTTATAACCAAAATCAAAACCAAAGCACCAAAACATATTGAAAGGAAATATCAATTCAACTCATTAAAATAGAAATTAGAAAATAAAAATAAGAGATGGATCGCTAGGGTAACCCGGGGGCGCGACACCCGTATTTACCAAAGCCGGTAAACCCCCTGGGAAAAGGAAAGATCCCTGGGTACCTCGGGATTGGGACACCCGTACTCACCTAAAGAAGGTGAGCCCCTGAGGGGAGGGTGATCACGGTCCCGCCCAGAATTTTTATGGAAATCAGGGAAAAGGTTGGCCTGTACTTTGGCTGGGAAAGATTAAGGGTGGCTGAATTTATAGGTATCAAACAATGTAAAATATGCATGGGATACGGTCACACCTCTAAAACCTGTACTAGTCCAAATGAAAAGAGGTGTGACAGGTGTGGTAATGTTAAAATTGAAGGCGATAGACATCACTGCCAGGGCATGAGATGCATCAACTGCATCAAACATAACCAACGATTCGGAACTAGTCTGGGCACGGGACACAGCTGCCTAGACAGAAGGTGCTAGAGCTATCTCAAACAAAGAGACATAATACGAAGTAGAACTGACTATGGACAGTAAAACCTTACGCGGTATACAAATAAACCTGAACCATTGAGAGGCTGCTCATACTGGGGTCTTTCAGGTCGCTAGGGACTTAGATTTTGTTGCGGTCCAGGACCCATATCATTTTAAAGGGGAACCCTCTAATTTATATTTCGGTTGTCGGACCTATATCTCCAACGACAAAAATGCAATTATATATGTTTTTAATAAGAATTGAAATGTTTACTACAAATTTAGCACCAAGAATACAGTAGCAATAGAAATCCATTTACAAAAAACAATAATAAATATTATAAACTGCTACTCTCCTTCAAAACGCACCAAGTGTCTTCTTACCAGTGCATGGGCGTTCCTGAGGTCTGTTTATCTTTTGGAATAGGTTAATTCCCTTCCCTGCACGGAGATACTTGCTGTTGCCAGACTACCAGTGTTTACTTCTCATCATACCGGTTGGTTTGTAGGGTTTAATGGCGCAAGGGCCAGGCTTGGCCATGCTGCGCCACACATATGGTTAAAGATGAACATTGAAACTAAAATACACTCGATTTTTAAAAAAGATATCAAAAAATTTCTTTAAAGCGCTTCATGTAAAAAAGCAAGCGTAAAATCTACAATGAACCGAAATATAAATTATGAAATCGAAAGGAAATTTCAATACAATAACATAGCAACTAATAGAGCAACAGAAAACACATTTAAATGTACATAAAAACACTCGTACATGAGAAATGGTAAAAATGTATATAAAACAGATACTATAAACGCATTCAAGATTTTAAAAAGTTAAGAATTTTTAAGCTATGCAAAGAGAAATTGCAAAGCGAAGAATGTTATTTATTTTTATACTTTGTTGGAATAATATATTTAAGTTTAGGTCTTTTTTCCCTAATGGAAGGAGGTGGTGGAGTACAAACATCTTCAGATGTCTCTTCGAGTTCCTCACTCATGTCGTACTCCAGCATGTCCTCTGAAGTACTCGAAATAGTCCTTTCTGTGTCAATTTCAGGGTGCAAGACATTGGTACCTTCTAATGTAGAGACACCCAAATGTTCAAAATTAGATTTATCCCCAATGCCAGGGCTTGCGTCAATTTTTGTCATTTTTTTTATAACAGAAGATTTGGTACCTTGCATCATAGCAGAGTTTGATATTTGGCGGGGTGAAGTTTTCCAGAATTTGGAAAACGATTCTTTTTCTGTTTGGGACTTAGGAGAAACTTGTTGGGATGATTTGTTTTGGTTTGGTTTTAATTTTGGATCCTTCTTGATTTTTTTTTCTTTTTGAACTTGTTTGAAGCCATTGAGATCTGGGGAAGTAGACGCACATTCTGAAACATTCTTCTCCAGATGGGAAATTTTTTCAGCACTTATTTTGGCTGAGAATGCTGTTAGAAAGGATTCAGTAGATCTAGGACACATTTCAGTAGGAATGTAAGATTTTTTAAAGGAAGAAGAATCAGAAGGTAAGTTAACATAGATCATTTGGGTGCTTTTAGTTTCAAGGATACTTTTAGTAGCAGTTGCGTAAGTTAATCCAGAAGTGGTTGCACGAGATTTAACACTTTGCTTAGCTTGAATATAAGATATTCCTTTGGTCACTTTTTCAGACACTACTTCCTTTTCAAACTGCCACGAAGGACATAAGCGCGAAAAGGAAGTATGTTGCCCTTTACAATTAACACACTTTTCCGGTGCGGTACATTCGGAACTTTCATGACCACCTTCCGCACAACGGGCGCATGCAAGAGTCCCGTGGCAGGAAGCTTTGGAATGACCAAATCTCTGGCATTTAAAGCATCGCAAAGGATTTGGGATGTACGGCCTAACGGGTAAATTCATGTATCCAGCTTTAATGAACCCTGGTAATTTTGGCGAATGAAAAGTAAGAATGAGATGCTTTGTATTAAGCAATTGCCCATCCTTTCGTATTGTGATACGTCGAGCATTAGTGACTCCTTGGCTATTCAAATCTTTGGTAATTTGTTCAACAGATGTATTGAACAGTTCTCCACATGAGATAACTCCTTTGGTAAAATTTAGAGTTCTATGTGGAGTAACTGATACTGGAATGCTGCCAATGGATTTTATTTTCATTATCTGCTGAACCTGCTTTTCGGAAGAAACTTCGATAAGCAAATCCCCGGAACGTAATTTTCGAATAGATGATACTGCACCTAATTGACCAGATATACCCTTTTCCACAAAAAAAGGGGAAACAGAATGAAATGTCTGATTTTCAGAAGATATTATCTTCATCACAAAAAATGTATCGAAACGCTTTTCAATCAAGTAATTTTGTTCAAGGTGATGCCCACTGAAGGGAGATTTCTTTTTCTTAACCATGCAAGAAAAACAAAGTAATTCGGGCCCCGACGGCACCACCCACCACGGAGCCCAACAAGGGAAAGCAGCCACCGGCTCTGGGCAACCCCAACCTCGGCACTTACTTTGGTACTAGCCGGGACCTATACGCTCAGAGTCATCTCCAGGAACGTTGACCACCCTTAACGCCAAGCCCCAGAGAATGACCCTTTTGCTTGATCCCTAGCAAACTAACCACTTTGGTAGCTAGTCACCAGCCGATTGATACACTGGGGACCACAGTGCACCGCCCGTCTAATGGGTCGCCACGCACGGCCAACACGTGGGGTTTTGGCTGTCCATGAGAAGGAAGAAGCAAACAGAGCGGCGACAGCTTCTCATGAAATGGCTGTTTTAAAGTCACTATATGGGATGCTTTGACATAGCGAAGTGGAAGCATGTTTTGCAGCGATATCTGCTTCATTTCCAACAATGCCCACGTGACTTGGTACTCAGCTAAATATAATATTAAATCCCTTTTCCTTGAGAGTTCGTAAAAGAGACAATACCTCAATGGCAATCGGATGCATTCGATTATGGTAGTTGGATAATGTCTCCAATGCACTCATGCTATCAGTATAGATTATGAAATTACCCTGAGTGTTTGGCGAGATCTTCTCAAGAGCACAGAAAATTGCAGTCAACTCAGCAGTAAACACTGAGCAACAATTGTGCAAACGATAGCTCAGTGTCTCAGATGGAAGTATGATGCCACTACCGACATGTCCATCCGATTTCGAACCATCTGTAAAAATTGGTGCAAAAGAAGAATATTGGCAGCGATGATAGTGGAAAAGCTGCTGTAAAACAACTGACGCAGTTATGTCTTTATTGAAACCAGAAAACGGGTTCAAAAAGGTAAATTTTGGAACATTCAAAAGGAGAGAATTGGAGAGAGTTCAGTTCATTTCCCGCTATACCAACATGACCTGGATGGTTGGTTGGTTGGTTGGTTTGTGCGGTTTATTGGCGCAAGAGCCATATTTGGCCATGCTGCGCCAAGCAAATGGTAAGAAAAGGCCGACAATAAAACCAAACATTAAAAGATATAAAAGCGAAAGAGATCAGCATGAAAATGCAGGAAATTAATGTGCAATTATGTTAATGATTTCAATAAAATGCTGATGTGATGAAAGTGTTAAAATGAAGCAAAGTATGAACATGAACAAAAGTCAAAATCACTAAATACAAGAATAAAAGCCAATGGTTTTTAAAAACTTGAAAATATTTGGGTGGTGTGTTTCACCCACCAGGTCCTGTAATTTAACAGAAGACGAGTAGAAAAGATTATGTCGATGAACATTAAAATTGGGACATTCGATTAAGATATGTTTAATACTAAAAGCAATATTACAAGTGGTACATATTGGCACCCTTTCACCGACGATGAGGTGACGATGAGTATAGCGAGTATGTCCTATACGGAGGCGAGTCAATTTAACATCATTCTCTCGTATAGGTAAAACAGGCCATAAACCAATTGTGGGTTTTATTGACTGCAGTTTGTTCTGGATCTGCAGATCCCATGATTTTTGCCAAGTTGTAAAGATTTGATAAATAAATAACTTTTTGACGTCACAATATGGGAGGGCCAGAGACAGAGATGTTGATGCAGATTTAGCTGCAACATCAGCTTTTTCATTGCCCGAAATACCCATGCGACTCGGAACCCAGCAGAGAAGAATATTAAATCTCCTGCTTTTTAGTATCCGCAGGTTAAACAAAATTTCAAAAGCCACTGGATGCATATGGTGGTGGAAATGAGCAAGTGTTTCCAATGCACTCATACTGTCAGTATATATGATAACACTACGCTGAGTGGTGAGTGAAATTTCCTGTAGTGCATGAAATATTGCTACCAACTCAGCAGTAAAAACAGAACAAACGTTGTTTAGACGATAGCTGAGTGTATCAGATGGAGTTACAATGGCACAATCAACATATCCATCTGATTTTGAGCCATCTGTAAACACTGGGGTAAAAGAAGAATACTGACAGCGGTGCTGATGAAAAAGTTGTTGGAAAATTACAGGATTCGTTGAAAATTTATCAAACCCCAAGAAAGGGTTCAAAAAGGAAAAATTGGGAATATCCCAAGGAGGAAAAGAATAAAAATCAAGAAATTTAATGGCAACGTTATTAAGGTCCGAATCGTGTAGGGAATTTTTGACTTTCTGACAAAAAGGAAGAATATGATAAGGTCGGGCATCATAAATTCTTTGAAGATTTTCAGGAAAACCCATGCAATGAATGGGATGGTTTGGGACAGATTGTGCACGGAAATAAAACAAAGTAGATAATTTTTGACGCCGCAAACAAAGTGGCAACTGATGACAAATTACATATAGACTCAACTGGAGAGGTGCGGAAAGCACCAGAGCAGATCCTGAGCGCAGAATGATGGACATTATCAAGATGTCTCAAAACAGAAGGGCGGGCAGACCCATAAACCATACAGCCATAATCCACTCGTGAAAGAATGACCGCTTGATATATACGGAGTAAGGAGGTTCGATCGGCTCCCCAGGATGTTTTGGAGAGAACTTTTAAGATATTCAATTTTTTTTCGCATCTTTTCCTCAAGTTTAATATATGTGGAAGGAAAGCGAGTTTACGATCGAACGTCACTCCCAAAAATCTTACTTCAGTCACAACTGGAATTGGTGTATCACGTATCTTTACAACAGGATCTAAATGCATATTTCTCTTCTTACAGAAGTGAACACATTGACTCTTCTCAGGAGAGATAGCGTGACCATTTTTATTACACCAAGTAACCACTTTATTAACTGCATTTTGTAATTGTTGTTCGATTAAATTCATGTTACTACCTTCGCATGAGATCTGCAGATCATCAACATAGAGACTGGCTTGGACAAATGAAGGCAAATAATTTAAAATTTGACTAAGATGCACAATAAAAAGTGTGACGCTGAGGACACTTCCTTGTGGAACACCCTCAGCTTGTATAAAATGATTTGAATAAAAACTACCAATACGAACTCGAAATATACGATGAGATAAAAAGTTCTGTAAGAATATAGGACATGTTTCCTCTAAAACCAAATTTAAAAAGTGTAGAAAGTATGCCATAGCGCCACGCACGGTCATATGCTTTCTCAATATCAAAGAAAATGGAGACAAGGTGGTTTCTCCTGACAAATGCGTTCCGAATTTGGGTTTCCAATAAAATCAGATTATCAAAAGTTGATCTGCCTCTACGGAAACCACTCTGAAACTGGGGTATGCATCCTTGTTTCTCCAATTCGAAGATTAGACGAGCATTGACCATGCGTTCAAAGGTCTTGCAAAGACAATTGGTAAGGGCAATAGGTCTATAGTTCAGAGGGTTTGATGGATCTTTTCCAGGTTTTAGAATTGGAATTACAGTAGCTTCGCTCCATTGTTTAGGGTATTTATGTTCAAACCCTATTCTGTTAAAAAGTAGCAACAAATTAGATAAGGAGGTTTCATTTAAATGGCGAAGCATGCTATAAGTTATTCCATCTGGCCCCGGGCGTGTGTCTCCGGCTTGAGACAGAGCCGTTTTCAATTCAAAAATCCTGAATTCAGAGTTGTATGTTAAAGTATTTCGGTCATTAAAATGCAAAATCAGTCGTTCCGCAAGATTCTTAATTTCCAGAAATTCAGAACTATAGGAATCAATTGCGGAAACTTGTGCGAAAGCATGACCGAGAATATTAGCTACTTCTAATGGGGAGGAATGCACCAAGTTTCCTGTTTTTAAAACAGGAATGGAAGTTTCACTATAAATCCCATTTGCAGCTTTTACCTTTTTCCACAACAGTTTGGTGGAAGTTGAGGATGTGATCGAAGACACAAACTTGATCCAAGATTCCCTCTGACTACGTCTGCGTATGCGTCGAGCTAAGGCTTTGGCTTTCTTAAAAGCCACAAGATTTTCTATCGTAGGGTACCTTCTAAAAATATTCCAGCATTTTTTCTGATTCTTATAACTATCGCGGCAAGCTTCATTCCACCACGGTCTGCGAAATTTTCTCAGACGTGGGGAGGTCTTAGGAATGGTGGCATTTGCGGCACTTATTATGGTGTCAACGACTTGCTGCACAGCTTCCGTGACATCGTAAGTATTGACCATGATCTCGGAGATTTCTGCCAAATGAGAGAAAGTATCCCAGTCTGCTCGCTGGAATAGAAAACGCGGAGGACAAGTAGTCGCACCGCCGCTATCAGCATGCGAGACCATAATGGGAAAGTGATCACTATTGTAAAGGTCTTTGCTTACAGCAAAATTTAGCAATGGCATGAGCTCAGGAGAACATATGGCCAAATCAACACTATGGAAGCTACGTGTGGGTTCATGAAAGTAAGTCTTCTCGTCATTATTAAGGAGACAGAGACAGTTATTAGAAATAAATTGCTCGATCTGTCGCCCACGAGAATTAGTACTTTCTGAACCCCACCAAACACTATGCCCGTTGAAATCGCCTAGTATAATAAGTGGTCTAGGAAGCTGGTCCACTAAATTGTCAAGATGTTGTTGATTAATGACATCATGAGGCGGTAAATATATACTACAGACTGTAACCAGCGTTCGGGTGTGAACTTGCACAGCCACAGCCTGTAGAGGTGTATGCAAAGTAAGAGGTGTACTTGGGTCAAGATTTGATGTCAAGATGCAGACACCTCCAGAACTGCGCACTCCAGTGTCTGTATCTTTACGAACACAGTTGTAGCCGCGTAATTTTAACGGAATATTGGGTGTCATGAATGTTTCCTGAAAACAAAAACAAACAGGATGAAAAGAGTTGACAATAGTCTTTATATCGTGAAGTTTGGAACGCATGCCGCGACAATTCCAAGAAACGAAGGTACCCATTAAGAGAGTTGTTTTGGAGAAGAATTATTAGGAGCAACGACAGAAGTTGCAGAAACGTCGCAACTCATTTCAAATTCATTTTCATCCTCTGAAGGATGCAGTTTCAAATCGGGAGTATTTAATATACCACCAAATACGGATGTTAAATTCTTGTGGACTTTACCCCGAGCCGCAAGTCCTAATGCGACAGAATTTTTGGACGATGATTTTTTCAATTTCGCAGATAGTTCTTTCTGCGTTTGACCACGCTTTGCAAGTTTTAGCTTCAGGGATTTTTGTAGTTTATTTTTTAGATTGGGTTTAACTGGTATGCCAGTGTCAGATGCGCTATTTACGGATTGTTCTGTATCAGAATCGGATGTTCTGTTGGTTATTTTTGTGCGGTTGGCAGTTTTGGTGCAATTCGGACACAAACAATTTACACAAAAGGGTTTTTGTAGAGCAGATGCATAACTCAGACCAGGAGTAGGCGTTTGTGGTGAAAGTTTTCGCCTAGCTTCAGGATATGAAATGTTTTCTTTTATTTTAAGAGTTATTATTTTCTTTTCAAGTTGCCAGCGTTCGCATACTCTAGAATATGATGCATGACTGCCACCACAGTTCACGCACTTTTCGGGTGCAGAACATTGTTGGCTCTCATGGCCTTTAGTAGCACAGCGGGCACAAGTAAGTGTCCCGCGGCAATTTGCTTTAGAGTGACCATAACGTTGACAATTAAAACATCTCAAAGGATTGGGAATATATGGTCTGACAGGTAATTTTATATACCCTGCATAGATGAATTCTGGTAATTTTGGTGTTTTAAAAGTTAGAATATGATGCTTGGTTTCAAGGATATTGCCATCTCGCCGGATAGTAATACGGTGAACATGGGCGACACCTTGAGATTTCAATTCATTTGCAATTAAATCCACAGGGAGGTTAAATATTTCCCCACAAGTGATAACACCTTTCGATATATTTAATGATTGATGGGGACTGACACTGACAGGAATTGTTGACAAATTTTTTAACTTTTGGATTTGGTGAGCTTGCTTACGAGAATTAATCTCTACCAGCAAGTCACCAGAACGCATCTTACGGATTGATGTTACGTCACCAACTGTTGCTGTGATCGCTTTTTGTACTAAAAATGGCGATACGCTTTCGAATGTTTCATTCTTATCAGAAATACGCTTCATTACAAAAAATTTATCAAAATGGTTTTCTAAAATTGGAGACTGAGGAACAAAACGACGCCCACTAAAGGGAACCTTCTTGGGAGGAGCCATGCGATATGAAATATGATTTGGGCCCGACGGCATCGCCCACCACGGAGCCCAACAAGGGATGGCAGCCACCGGCTCTAGACGTCCAGCCTCGGCACTTACCATAGTGCTAATCGGTACCTATACGCTGGGAGTTACCCCCGGGGACAGTGACCACCCTTAACGCCAAGCCCAAAGAGTAACCCCTTCGCTTGATCCCTAGCAAACTAACCACTCACGTGACTAGGTACCAGCCGATTGATACACCGGGGACCACAGTGCACCACCCGTCTTTCAAATGGGTCGCCACGCACGGCTAACACGTGGGGTTTTGGCTGTCCATGAGAAGCAAGAAGCAAACAGGGCGGCGACAGCTTCTCATGGAGAGCTCCCTCGCTTGCCGTCGAGGGAAGGAAAGACACAGCAGAAAGCAGAAGGCGTAGAGGAGAGCGAACTGAAAGGGAGTAAAGATCCCTGGGAACCTCGGGATTGGGACACCCGTACTCACCTAAAGAAGGTGAGCCCCTGAGGGGGAGAATTGGAGAGAAGAAACTGATTTAATAGTAATATAATTAAGCTCCAAATCATTCAGAATTCTTTTCATTCTCTCACAAAAAGGGCGTATGTGAAAGGGACGCGCATCATAGAGTCTCCGCAGTCCAGCCGATAGTGTCATTTCACCCAATCGATTATTCAAGTTAGCTTGTGCGTGTAGGAAGTATAAAGTAGATATTTTTTTACGCCTTAAGTCGAGTGGTAACTGGTGGCAGATATTATAGAGGCTTTCTATGGGTGATGTTCGAAAGGCGCCCGAGCAAATTCGCAAAGCAGAATGGTGGATGGTGTCCAGACGTCGTAAAACGCTAGAGCGAGCAGATCAATACACCATACATCCATAGTCAATGCGAGAAAGGATAACAGCCTGGTACATACGGAGGAGGGAAGTTCTCTCTGCACCCCAAGTTGTTTTGGAGAGAACCTTCAGAATGTTTAAGGTTTTCTCACATTTCTTTCTCAAAAACTGAATATGTGGAAGGAAAGTTAGTTTATTATCAAAGAAGATCCCTAAAAATTTCATTTCCTCTACTACAGGTATGGTAGTAGTGCGTATATATAATACAGGGTCCAAGTAGAAATTGCCTTGGATTTGGTAACACAACAAAATACTGTGATCGTAAGGATGAAACCAGATGTGAAAGGTGTGGGGATATCAGGGCTACAGGGGAGACCCATAAAGGCAAAAGACAATGTTGTATTAATTGTGTTAAATCAAACCAGAGATTTGGTACCAATTACGGTACAAACCACAATTGCCTCGACAGACGATGCAGATCCTATATGAGACAAAAGGAATTAATGAAACAATGTACCGACTATGAACAGTAGACAAATCCGTGGAATACAAATTAACCTAAATCATTGCGAGGCAGCCTTCTCTGGGGTCTTTCAGGTCGCTATGGACCTGGATTTCGATTTTATAGCTGTCCAGGACCCATACTTAATTAAAGAGGAACCCCCTAAACTTAACTTTGGATGTCGGACCTATGTCTCCAACGACAAAAAAGCAATTACTTATATTTTTAATAGAAATTTAAATACCTTTTATAAATTTAGCACCAAAAATACAGTTGCCGTTGAGCTCCATTTTAACAATTTTATTCTTAATATTTTTAATAGCTATTTCCCCCCACATGATGATATTGATGAACAAATTAATGAGCGCAGCGGCTATAATTTCTTTAATAGTTATAATCTGGTCGTTGGTAGGTAGGTATTTTGAGATTTAGTGGCGCAAGAGCCAAATATGGCTATACTGCGCCAAACAAATGGTAAAAATGTATCTAGTACAATTCAGTCATACAATTTAAAATTAAAAATATGATTATATGGAAGACAAATAATGAATAGTAACAGTGGTCTTAAAAATGCAAATTACATCCCAGAAATGAAATTTTCCAAAAATGTCAAAAGGTTAAAATATCAATGAAATTTAAAAAGGTAAAAGTGCAACTCTCATGATAAAAAGACAGGTACAATAAACAAGTACGGAAACAAGTGAAAAAAATCATTGTAACCTTTTTAATCGATGTCTCTTCAAGTATTTCTTGTGAATTGGTGTATTTGAAGGTTGACTAAAATTTTTTTGGGTCAACCCATTCAACCATACTTTTTTGAAGACTTAGTCTAAAAACAGGTTTGTCCACTGTGGTGGAATCGGTAGAATGTTCCGGAGCAGGTGGTGTTTCATCAATTGTTCCATGAGGATTATATACTATTGCATAATCCGATTCTATTTCGCTATCAGTGTTTTGATTGGGTTTATCTGTGGACATAGTTTCAAGCATAGAGTTGGCTTCGTCCATTTTATCATCTATTTTGGATTTAATGGTCGAAGAGCTAAAATTAGCGACTGGCATAGATTTGGAGACTTCTCGAGGTGAAGTCTTCCAGAATTTAGAACTGGATACATTTTCAGAATTTTGCTTGTAGTTTTTACATTTTTTCTTGTATGTAACGGTTTTAAATTCATGAAGGTCCTGTGGCATTTCACTGGAGGGGACATTAGAAGTTTTACATTCATGACCAGTTGGCTGAGAAACAATTTTACTATTTAGAGCAACTGGCAATGACGTTACAACAGTGGATTCGGGAGTATTATCCGTAAGTATGTTGTTTCCATTGTTTTGAGTCAGATCAGTTGCAGATTTTTTTTTTTTTTTTGATCACAGAAGAGTAGCTAGAACCAGAAACAGGAGTTTGAGATTTAACAATTTTACGAGCTTCAGAATAAGAAATCTGTTTTTTAATTTTTGTACTAATTATTTCCTTTTCTAACTGCCATGCTGGACAGTTTCGAGAAAATGAACTGTGTGCACCTTTGCAATTAAAGCATTTTTCCCGTAGATGTGCATTCCGTACTATTGTGACCTGTTTCCGCGCAGCGGGCGCAAGTTAGAGTCCCGCGGCAAGAAGTTCTTGAATGTCCGAACCGTTGCCACTTATAACAACGAAGTGGGTTCGGAATATATGGTCGAACCAACAGACGCATGTACCCTGCCTTAATGTACTCGGGTAATTTGGAAAAATTAAATGTAAGAATCAGATGCTTGGTATTTAGGAGCTGGCCATCCCTCCGTATAGAGATACGCCGTACATGGCTAACCCCTTGTCATTGCAACTCTTTAGTTATTTCTTCTATGGGTACATTGAACAGCTCCCCGCAAGTAATAACACCTCTGGATGGTATGGTAGTATGGTATAGTAGGGTTTTTTGGCACAAGGTCCAATTTAGGACAAGCTGCGCCATTCACAAGGATTTTCAAACAGTTCCGTTATAAAATGTGTAGATAA
Source organism: Argiope bruennichi (assembly GCF_947563725.1). Lineage (NCBI taxonomy): Eukaryota > Metazoa > Arthropoda > Arachnida > Araneae > Araneidae > Argiope > Argiope bruennichi. The sequence continues at coordinate 118,210,406 of NC_079156.1, forward strand.
AAGGAAGATGCATTGTAAAACGTCAAAAGTTGAGAAGATATATGATTTATATAATGATTTGACACAAGAATAAAAATAAATCTCAATTTTAAATACTATGAAAAAAACCAATGGCTTTTAAAAAGTCAAAAAGTTTTGAGTGAGGTTTCTCACCCACCAAGTCCTGTAAATTTAAAAAGGACGAATGAAAGTAAGTTAAACGATCAGAAGTTGGTTGGTTGCTTAAAGTTTTATGGCGCAAGAGCCATATCTGGCCATACTGCGCCAAGTAAAATTTAAAGTAGACTTTATTAATAATTATAAATATCTACAGCACCAGTCTATGATAAAAGTTTCATAAAACAAAAATATATAGCATTTAAAAATGTAAAAAAGAAAACGCAAATAATCATTTAGAAGAAAAAAAGAGTAAAAAGGAAACGAATGATGGAAATTTGTTAAAATCTTAAAGTGATAAGGCAAAAGTAATTTATGAAAACATTAAATGTGATTTAAAAAGCCTGTGGCTCTCAAAAAGTTAAAAATATTTGGGTGGTATTTCTCACCCACCAAGTCCTTCAAAACTACTGATGATGTATGAAAATATTGGAGACGATGTGAATTAAAAGTAGGACATTCAATAAAGATGTGTTTTACACTAAAATCAACATGGCAAGTCGGGCAATTTGGCGCCCTTTCGCCAAAAATTAGGTGCTTGTGCGTGAAACGTGTATGTCCTATACGGAGGCGAGTCAACCTGACATCCACCTCACGTACAGGGAGGACCGGCCACGGGCCAATGTTACTCTTCACTTCATGCAGTTTGTTATGGATCTGCAGATCCCATTTATTTTGCCAGGTAGAACAGATGTAATTAATGAAAGACCGCCTAATATCGTTATAAGGAAGTCCTTGGTTCAAATAAGACAATGCAGATTTTGCAGCAGAATCAGCCATTTCATTTCCATGTATGCCGACATGACTCGGAACCCAACAAAAAATAATTTCAAAATCCTCATTCTGCAAGAGGCGCAAAAGGGATAAAATTTCTATTGCTGTTGGATGCATGTGATTATGATAGTGAGAAAGTGTTTCCAGTGCACTCATGCTATCGGTATATATTATGAATTTTCGATGTGGCAAAGATGAGATCTTTTGTAGAGCGCACAATATAGCAAGCAACTCAGCAGTAAATACTGAACAACAATTATGAACCCGATAGCTCACTATATCAGATGGAAATACTATACCATAACCGACATGACCATCTGATTTCGAGCCATCCGTGAAAATTGGATCAAAAGAGGAATACCGATTGCGATGATAGAAAAATAGCTGTTGGAAGACAACAGGTGCAGTTGAGGATTTATCGAAGCCTTTGAATGGATTCACAAAAGAGAATTTCGGGGCATCCCAAGGTGGAAAAATAAAGGAGTCAACAGTTTTAACACTAACAGCATTGAGGTCCGAGTCACTTATGAGCATTTTGGCTCTCTCACAGAATGGTAGAATGTGAGACGGACGGGCATTATACAATCTACGAACACCACTCGGGAATGTCATTTGACTTAAGGGGTGTTTAAAAATAGATTTTATTTTGAAATAATATGAAACCGAAATTTTCTGGCGTCTTAAATAAAGGGGCAACTGGTGACAGATAACATAAAGGCTTTCAATAGGAGAAGTACGGAACGCACCGGAGCAGATCCTTAAAGCAGAATGGTGTACAGTATCCAGCCGTCGTAAAACAGATGATCGGGCCGAACCATATACCATACACCCGTAGTCAATGCGCGAAAGGATGATTGCATCATAAATACGGAGTAGAGAGGTCCGATCGGCACCCCAGGATGTTCTGGAAAGTACTTTCAAAATATTTAACTTTTTCTCACACTTCATTCGCAAATGTAAAATATGCGGAAGGAAGGTGAGCTTCGAATCGAATATTACTCCTAAAAACCGTATTTCGCTCACCACTGGGATAGGTATATTTCGAATATAAATATTCGGATCCGGATGAATTATTCTCTTCCGGCAGAAGTGAACGCATCTACTCTTCTCAGGCGAGATTGCGTGCCCATTGTTCTTGCACCAAGCTACCACCTTATTTACTGCGTTTTGCAATTGTCGTTCAATGAGATTCATGTTGCTACCTTGACATGAGATCTGCAGATCGTCGACATAAAGAGTTCCATTAATAGATGGAGGCAAATGATTTAAAATCTGGCTCAGATGAATAATAAACAATGTGACACTGAGGACACTTCCTTGTGGAACTCCCTCAGCTTGAATAAAATGATTAGAGTAAAAGTTGCCAATGCGAACACGAAAAGTACGTCTTGATAAAAAGTTTTGTAAAAATATGGGAAGTTACCCCTAAAACCTATATTAAAAAGTGTTGAAAGTATGCCGTAGCGCCATGTACGGTCGTATGCCTTCTCAATGTCGAAAAATATGGAAACTAGGTGGTTCCTCCTCACAAAGGCATTGCGTATTTGGGTTTCCAGTAAAACGAGGTTGTCAAAAGTAGACCGACCTCTCCGGAAACCACTCTGCAACGGGGAGAGGCATCCTTGTTTCTCTAATTCGAAAATTAAACGAGCATTGACCATGCGCTCGAAGGTCTTACAGAGGCAATTTGTAAGAGCAATCGGTCTATAGTTCAGAGGAATTGATGCTTCCTTGCCAGGTTTTAATATTGGGATCACAATAGCTTCGCGCCATTGTGAAGGGTACTTCTGTTCAATCCATATTCTGTTAAATAATAACAACAGATTCGAAAGGGAAGTTGCATTCAAATGGCGGAGCATATTATATGTGATCCCATCTGGCCCGGGACTGGTATCATGAACTTGAGACAAGGCCATTTCCAATTCAATCATCCTGAATTCACAGTTATATGGAAGATTACTTCGGGCATATAAGTGCAAAGGCAACCGTTCCGCGCGATTCTTAATTGCCAGAAATTCAGGGCTGTAAGAATCCGTTGCGGAAACTTGTGCAAACGCATGGCCGAGAATGTTAACAACGTCTAATGGGTTTGAATACACCATATTACTAGTTTTTAAAACAGGAATAGAAGTTTCATTATAGATCCCATTAGCAGCCTTAACCCTTTTCCATAAAAGTTTACTCGAAGTAGAGGATGTGATGGATGAAACAAATTTAATCCACGATTCTCTCTGACTACGACGCCGTATGCGGCGAGCTAGCGCTTTGGCTCTTTTAAAAGCGATCAAATTCTCAGTCGTAGGGTACCTTCTAAAAGTATTCCAGAGTTTCTTTTGGTTCTTATGACTGTCGCGACAAGCTTCATTCCACCACGGCCTACGGAATTTTCTTAGACGTGGGGATGTTTTTGGAATGGCGGTGTTCGCGGCGTTCATTATTGTATCAATGACATTTTGTACTGATTTTGAAATATCTGCATCACTGACCATAGCCTCATTGATAACTGCTAGTTGGGAGAATGTAGTCCAGTCTGCCCGCTGAAACAGAAAACGCGGAGGACAAATAGTCGCACCCCGACCATCAGCGTGGGAGATTATTAGGGGAAAGTGATCGCTATTGTGCAGATCATCTTCAATTCTCAAATTCATCAACGGTAGCAGTTCAGGAGTGCATATGGCTAGGTCAAGACAGTGGAAGCTACGTGTGGGCGTATGGAAGTACGTTTTCTCGTCATTATTGAGCAGACAGAGACAGTTATTAGCAATAAACTGTTCAATCTGCTGCCCTCGAGAGTTTGTACTATCCGAGCCCCATAGAATACTATGTCCATTGAAGTCGCCAAATAAAATGAAGGGTGAGGGAAGTTGGTCTACTAGATTGTCCAGGTCTTGCTGACGGATGACACCGTGTGGCGGTAGATAAATACAACAGACTGTGACCAAAGATCGTATATGGACCTGCACAGCCACAGCCTGAAGAGATGTGTGTAAAATAAGAGGAGTGCTCGGATAAAAATTTGAGGTGAAAATACAGACACCTCCAGAACCATGAGATCCAGTGTCTGTATCTTTCCGAACACAGCTATATCCGCGTAACTTGATGGGAATATTGGGTGTCAAGAAGGTTTCTTGAACACCGAAACAGATAGGATGAAATTTGTTAATAATTGATTTCATGTCATGAAGTTTGGAACGAATGCCGCGACAATTCCAAGAAACGAAGGTACCCATTAAGAGAGAGAGATTTAGATGGGGAGTGTGAGTGAGCAGCTGTAGGAGTTGCCTGATCTTCGCAACTCATAGATAGTGCATCTTCATCCTCAGACGGATGGAGCTTAAAATCAGGGATATTTAGTGTGCCTTTAAAGATAGATGTCAAATCCTTATGGGCTACACCATCTCTTGCTAATCCCAAAGCGACGGAATTCCGAGAAGTAGATTTTTGTAATCTAACAGAAAGATCTTTATGTGATATGCCACGTTTAGCAAGTTTCAATGTCAGTGAGGACTGAGGTTTTTTCTTACGAGTTTTTTTAGATGCTGATAGATCCGGTTTAGGAGATTCTGAAATACTTTGAACTGAATTATCAGAATCAGATTCTGATGTTTTTACTGGTAGTTTTGGTTTTGGAGTTTGCTTTATGCAGTTTTCACAGGAACAATTTGTACAAAATGGTTTTTGGACAACGGAGGCATAGCTAATGCCTGGCGTAGGTGTCTGAATTTGAACTCTACGTCTAGCTTCTGGGTATGTTATGTTTTCTTTTATTTTGATAATAGTGACTTCTTTTTCCAGTTTCCAGCGGGAGCAATTTCGAGAATAAGAGGGATGATCGCCACCACAGTTTACGCACTTTTCTGTTGCGGAGCACTGCTGGCTATCATGCCCTTTATCAGCACAGCGGGCACAAGTAAGTGTCCCGCGGCAATTAATCTTCGAGTGGCCAAAGCGCTGGCATTGGAAACACCTCAATGGATTTGGTATATAATGCCGCACAGGTAACTTAATATAACCGGCATATATAAATTCAGGTAGCTTGGGGCTATGGAAGGTGAGCACATAATGTTTTGTTGGAAGGAGTTGACCATCCCGCCGAATGGCAATCTGGCGAACATGAGTCACTCCTTGAGGTTTCAATTCTGAAGTTATTTCTTCCAGAGAGACATTAAATAATTCTCCGCAAGTTATTACACCTTTGGAGAAGTTTAAGGATGTGTGTGGACTAACAGAAATGGGTATAGAAGCTAGAGCTTTCAGTTTCATGATTTGCTGTGATTGTTTTTTAGAATCGACTTCAATTAATAAGTCACCAGAACGCATTTTTTTAATAGACTGCACCTCACCGACGGTAGCAGACACGGCTTTCTGAACTAAAAAAGGTGAAACGGAGTTAAAAGTATCTTGCTTTTCTGATTTTCGTTTAATTACAAAAAATTTATCAAAATTATCAACATTAGTAAAAGTTTTATTTACTTTACGCCCACTGAAGGGACCACGTTTGGAGGAGCCCATACGATATTAGAAAAGATTCGGGTCCGACGGCACCGCCCACCACGGAGCCCAACAAGGGAAGGCAATTACCGGCTCTGGTCATGCCCAGCCTCGACATCCACCCTAGTGCTAATCGGTACCTATACGCTCGGAGTTACCCCCGGGGACAGTGACCACCCTTAACGCCAAGCCCAAGGAGTAACCCCTTCGCTTGATCCCTAGCAGACTAGCCACTAAGATGACTACCTACCAGCCGATTGATGCACAGGGGACCACAGTGCACCACCCGTCTTTCTAATGGGTCGCCACGCACGGCAAACACGTGGGGTTTTGGCTGTCCATGAGAAGCAAGAAGCAAACAGAGCGGCAACAGCTTCTCATGGAGAGCTCCCTCGCTTGCCGTCGAGGGAAGGAAAAAACCGCAGAAAGCAGAAGACGTAGGGGAGTTTGAACATGAAGGGAGTAAAGATCCCAGGATACCTCGGGATTGGGACACCCGTACTCACCTATAGTAGATGAGCCCCTGAGGGGATAACACCTCTGGAGGAGTTCAATGAAGAATGTGGAGAAACAATGACTGGTATATTTTCCAAGGATTTTAATTTCATAATTTGTACAGATTGTTTACGGGATTGTACTTCGACCAGCAAATCGCCAGATCGAAGTTTTTTAATACTTTTAACTTCATCAATATTGCCAGTTATACCTCTTTCAACAAGAAAGGGAGAGACAGAATGGAATGTATTTTTAGTAGCAGATGCTCTTTTGATAATGAAAAATGTTGGAAAATTAGGTACTGTTTGAAAGGTAGAAACATTTTGTTGCCCACTGAAGGGAGCAGATTTCCGTTTGCCCATACGATACTGAGGAAATTTCAGGCCCGACTGCACCGCCCACCACGGAGCCCAACAAGGGAAGGCAGCCACCGGCTCTGGCCATTCAAAGCCTCGGCGCTTACCTTGGTGCTAGCCGGAACCTATACGCTCGGAGTTACCCCCGGGGACAGTGACCACCCTTAACGCCAAGCCCAAGGAGTAACCCCTTCGCTTGATCCCTAGCAGACTAGCCACTCAGGTGCCTATCTGCCAGCCGATTGATGCACAGGGGACCACAGTGCACCACCCGTCTTTCTAGTGGGTCGCCACGCACGGCCAACACGTGGGGTTTTGGCTGTCCATGAGAAGCAAGAAGCAAACAGATCGGCGACAGCTTCTCATGGAGAGCTCCCTCGCCTGCCGTCGAGGAATGGAAGGATCAAGTAAATAGCAGAAGGCGTAGAGGAGAATAAACTTAAAGGGAGTAAAGATCCCTGGGTACCTCGGGATTGGGACACCCGTACTCACCTATAGTAGGTGAGCCCCTGAGGGGTAATCTAGTCGTTGGAGACTTTAACTGCAAAGCAAAAAGATGGGGCTATGACACGGATAACACAAGGGGGGTTAAAATGACCGCGTTCATAGCTTCCAACAACTTGCATCTTTGCAATATACCGAGCTATGGTCCGACTTTTCAATCCACAACACACATAGGGTTCCCAGATCTCAAACTCTTTAGCGCCCCCATCTCAAAATATTTAAATAATTGGGGAGTCCTGGACACAGAGTCCCATAGCGACCATAAATATATTTTTTTTAAGATCACATTTGAAGATATTCCGGAAGAGGATTACCATTTTAAAACGAAATATGGTCTCAACAAATTTATTAGAGCAGTCCGTCTAAAAATAAAACAATTTAAACAAGATCTAAACAATATCAAAAATTATGCCGACATAAATAATTATACAATTAAACTCTGCGACCATATTCAAAAATGTGCTTTTAAAAAATTAAAGAACAAACCAAAACGGACTGCTAGAAAATTCCGCTTCTGGAATAATGACCTCAGAGCATCAAGAAAATATGGTTAATAAACTGTTTAAAATTTATCGCAATCGTATCAAAAACAATTCCACGGAAGAATTAATTCTGGTCTCGGGCATTAACTACAGAAATGCTGCCTTTCCTGCAGCATCGGCAGATTCATTGCCAAAAATGCCAGCGTGGCCTGGCAACCAACAAATAAAAATTTGGTAATTCCGAGTTTGCAAATTTCTCCAAAGATGTAGGATATCTACAGCTAGTGGATGTGTTTTAGTATGAGGATGGCTGAGGGCCTCCAGAGCACTCATACTATCAGAATAAATGCAGAATTTATGGTCACTAAGATTAGAAATTTTTTCAAGAGCAATCATAATTGCCATTAGTTCAGCAGTTAAAACCGAACACAAAGTACTCAATTGAAAACTCCTTGTGTCCTCAGCAATGACGACAGCACAACCCACATGATAAGCTGTCTTTGAGCCATCCGTAAAAACAGGAATGTGCGTAGAGTATTCATTGCGGTGATTTAGAAAAAGTTGTTGAAAGACAATAGATGAAGTGGTAGACTTGTCATAGGTGAGAAACGGGTTGAGATATGATATTTCTGGGACATCCCAGGGTGGCAAAGCAAGAACAGTAGTATTATGAATCTGCAGATTTAAAATATTTACATCAGCAAAAGCTCTTTTTACCCTTTCACGGAAAGGTAGGATATTAGAAGGACGTGCATTATATAATCGTCCCAGGCCAATGGGTAAATTAATTCTACGAATAGGGTGATTGATAGAGGATTCAATACGGAAAAAAATATAGTTCAGATAATTTTTTCAATCTCAGATAAAATGGAAGTTGATGACAGATCACATTCAAGCTATGAACTGGTGATGTACGAAAAGCTCCAGAACATATACGCAAAGCACTGTTGTGTACTGTGTCTAAATTTCGGAGAACACCAGAACGAGCTGTACCATATATTTCGCATCCATAATCAATTCTCGACAGAATAACAGACTGATAGATATGAAGTAAAGATGTTCGATCTGCCCCCCATCTTGTAGTCGAGAGAACGTTTAGGATGTTGAGGGATTTTTCACACCTCTTTCGCAGATGAAGAACATGCGAAAGGAAAGTGAGTTTCCGGTCAAATATGACCCCTAAGAAACGTACTTCCTCAACGACTGGAATATCAACACCTCAGATTGGATTGGATTGGATTTGTGGGTTTTAATGGCGCAAGAGCCAATTCTGACCATACTGCGCCAAACGTATGGTTAAAATAGATATAAAAAATTATGTATGTAAAATTAAATAAATGTCAAAATGCACTATGATTAAAATGTCGGCATGGGGTTTTTAAAAGAGAACAAGATGTTTAAATTACATGATGATAAAATATTAAATAAAATGGTACACGCCAATAGCTTTTAAAAATTTAAAAATGTTTTGATGGGGGTGTTCCCCTACCAGAATTTGCATTTCTATCGATGAGCTGTTAAAAAATTGTTTCCGATGACATCTAAAATTAGGACACTCGATTAAAACATGAACAATAGTTAAATTTACATGACAATTTGGACAAGTAGGAGTTCTTTCGCCGAATAAAAGGTGTCGATGAGTTAAACGGGTATGGCCAATGCGGAGTCTAGTTAATTTAACATCGTACTCACGCACTGGATGGCAAGGCCAAGGTGAAATTGTGGGTTTTATTGAATGAAGTTTATTTCTAACAAGGTGATTCCATGATTCCTGCCACAGCGTATATAAACGACGCACCAAAGAATTTTTTACATCATTGCTTGGTATATCTCGTTTCAACAGTAAAGATGCTCTCTTTGCTGCATTATCTGCCATCTCATTTTTACCAATTCCGACATGACTCGGAACCCAACAAAACAATATCTCGTAGTCTCTGTTTTTTAGAGTCCTTAACAGACTCAAAATTTCCAGGGAAACAGGATGAATTCGACTACAGAAGTGGGAAAGTGCTTCCAAGGAACTCAAGCTGTCTGTATATATGCAAAATTTTCGTTCAGTAGACAGTGAAATCATCTGAAGGGCATAAAGGATCGCCACTAATTCGGCAGATAAGACCGAGAATGTTGTATCGAGACGGTAGCTCAGTATATTAGTGTCAGAAACAATACCACAACCAACGTGATCGTCTGACTTTGACCCATCTGTGAAAATTTTCAAATAGTCCGAATATTGACTACGATGAGAATCAAAAAGTTTCTGAAAAATTACAGGAGCAGTTGTCGTTTTCTCGAAATCTGAGAATGGATTTAGAAAACGAAATTGAGGAATATCCCATGGTGGAAACGGAAAGAGATCTGTAGTCTGAATCGCTACATCATGAAGTTCCGAATCATGAAGTATTATTTTAACCCTTTCGCAGAATGGTAGAATATTATAGGTTCGAGCAGTATAGAGTCTCCGAAGACTCGCTGGAACAGCTATAGAACACAAGGGGTGCTTCGGAATAGACACAGCTCGAAGATAGTACTGGGCAGCTAATTTTTGGCGTCGTAAACTTAGTGGTAACTGATGACAGGTTACATAAAGGCTCTCCACTGGCGAAGTCCGAAATGCACCCGAACAAATCCTTAAAGCAGAATGGTGTGTAGTGTCTAATCTACGTAAAATGGCAGATCGCGAAGAGCCATACACCACGCATCCGTAATCAATACGTGATAGTGTCACTGCTTGATAAATGCGGAGTAATGAAATGCTATCAGCACCCCAAGATGTCCTAGAAAGTACTTTGAGAATGTTTAAAAACCTGTCACACTTCTTCCGCAGATGTAAGACATGCGGAAGGAAAGTGAGCTTACGGTCAAATATTATTCCCAAAAATTTTACTTCGTTTACTACAGGAATGTTAGCATTCCGGATATGGATTAAAGGATCCAAATGGATGCCACGCTTCCTGCAAAAGTGAACACATCGACTTTTCTCGGGAGAAATCGTATGCCCATTTCCATCACACCAGTCTACTAGCCTGTTAACCGCAACCTGCAGTTGGCGTTCGATTACGCGCATATCGCTCCCTTGGGAAGAGATCTGAAGATCATCCACATATAATGTGCCTTTAACAGATGGTGGTAACACATTAAGAATCTGGCTAAAATGAGTTACGAAAAGCGTCACACTGAGGATACTTCCTTGTGGAACTCCCTCAGCTTGAATAAAACGATCAGAAAAAGAATTTCCAATGCGTACACGAAATGTTCTTAATAAAAAGTTCTTTAAAAACACAGGTAAGTTTCCTTTAAATCCGAAATTTGAAAGAGTATCAAGAATGCCAAAACGCCAAGCACGGTCATAAGCCTTTTCTATGTCGAAGAATATGGAGACCAGATGATTCCGCCGGACGAATGCGTTTCGAATTTGGGTCTCAAGAAGGACGATATTATCCAATGTCGAGCGTCCCTTGCGGAAGCCATTCTGCAATGGCGGAATACATGCTTTTTTCTCCAACTCAAACACAAGACGGGCATTAACCATGCGCTCTAGTGTTTTACATAGACAACTTGTGAGAGCAATTGGCCTATAGTGCAGAGGGTTAGAGGCGTCTTTGCCGGGTTTCAGGATTGGAATCACAATAGCTTCATGCCATTGTGATGGGAACTTCTGTTCATTCCAAATACGGTTAAATAGAAATAACAGGTTGGAAAGAGAAGTGGTAGACAAATGGCGAAGCATGTTATACGTGATTCCATCAGGACCAGGACTGGTATCACGTGCTTTAGACAAGGCCGTCAATAATTCATTCATCCTAAATTCTGAATTGTAAGAGTAGGAGTTTCGGGTAGTGAAACGCAAAGACTTCCGTTCCGCGCGATTCTTAGCCATTATAAAAGCAGGCATGTAATTATCAGCTGCGGAAACCTTTGCAAAGGCTTCTCCGAGAGTATTGGCAACGTCTAATGGAGAAGACATCACCCCATTTCCAGTATTCAAAACTGGGAAGGAGAAATCTTTATATACTCCATTAGCAGCTTTGACTTTTTTCCATAACAATTTGCTGGAAGTAAAGGATGTGATTGAGGAAATAAAGCGACACCAGGACTCCCTCTGGCTACGCCAACGAATTCGACGAGCATTCGCTCTAGCACGTTTGAAGGCAATAAGATTCTCCGATGTAGGGTACCTGCGGAAAATGTTCCACCGTTTCTTTTGTTCCCTGTAACTATCGCGGCAGGCTTCGTTCCACCACGGTCTTCGAAATTTTCGCATACGTGGGGAACTTTTAGGTATAGTATTATTGGCGGCTTTAAGTAAACAGTCGACGACACTTTGTATTGCGTGTGTAATGTCGGCCATGCTGACCATATTCTCAGAAATCACTGCTTGTTGCATGAAAGCAGCCCAATCAGCCCTCTGAAAGACATAACGTGGTGGACATTGCTTGAAATCAGTTTCAGTATAGGAGACTATTAAAGGGAAGTGATCACTATCATGGAGATCACTTCCGACTATAAAATTAAGCAAAGGTAGGATATCAGGAGAGCATATGGCCAAGTCTAAGCTGTGGAAGGTACGTGTGGGCTCATGAAAGTAGGTTTTCTCGTCACTGTTAAGGAGACAGAGACAGTTATCAGATATGAACCGTTCGATCTGTCGCCCGCGAGAATTTGTACTATCAGAGCCCCACAAGATACTGTGGCCGTTAAAATTGCCAAATAACAGAAAAGGCGCGGGAAGCTGGTCCATAAGATTATCTAGATCATGTTGGTTAATCAAATCGTGTGGTGGTAAATAAATGCTACAAACTGTGACTAATTTTCGAGCATGAACTTGCACAGCCACAGCCACAGCCTGCAATGTAGTGTGCAAAGTGAGAACTGTGCTCGGGTATAAGTTAGATGTAAGGATACAAACGCCACCAGTTCCATGGATTGTATCCTTCCGAACACTGTTGTAACCACGTAGTTTGAGAGGAATGTTGGACGACAAGAAGGTTTCTTGGAGTCCAATGCAAATTGGATGAAATTTGTTGATGATATCTTTAATGTCTTGTAGTTAAGAACGAAGGCCGCGACAATTCCATGAAAGGAACGTACCCATTAAGATAATGTTTTAGTAAGGGGATAAATAGAAGTTGTTGGAGTTGCCGGAGCATCGCAACTCATTTTTAACTCATCCTCTTCCTCCGATGGGTGAAGGGAAATAAGTTCAGGACTTTTTAAGGGAGCCCCAAAAATTGACGTTAAGTCCTGTTGGGCAACACCCTTATTTGCTAAACCTAGATCGACAGAGTTTTTAACTGTAGATTTTTTTAATTTTATCGGTAAATCATGTTTTGTTAGACCTCGCTTTGAAAGTCTAAGTGCCAAAGAAGTCTGATTTTGATTTAGATTTACGCCTACGGACGTTAGATGGCTCAGGAATATCATTTAAGTCACATTCAGAATTCGAGGATTGTGCTTGAATGGAAAGTTTTGTTTTTTCGATTTGAACATTTTGATTAACTACAGTTGGGGGATTCCTTTGAACAGCTGATGCATAACTTGAACCTTCTGTAGGAGTTTGAGCTATAATCTTGCGTCTCGCTTCAGGATACGAGATGTTCTCTTTAAATTTGACTGCAACTATTTTCTTCTCTAGTTGCCAACGCGGACAAAGTCGGGAATAAGCAGTGTGGTCTCCATTGCAGTTAATGCACTTTTCAGGTGCAGAACACTGCTGACCATCATGACCCTTTTCTGCACAGCGGGCGCAAGTCAGAGTCCCTCGGCAGTTCATTTTAGAATGACCATAGCGCTGACATTGGAAACAGCGTAGAGGGTTAGGAATATATGGTCGTACAGGTAAATTTATATATCCTGCTTTAATTGATTCAGGTAATTGGGGACTATTGAACGTAAGAACATAGTGCTTTGTATTAAGGAGTTGTCCATCCCGCCGAATGGTAATCTGGCGTACATGAGTCACCCCTTGGAATTTTAATTCTTTCATTATAATTTCGACAGGGACATTGAATAATTCCCCACAAGTTATTACTCCTTTTGAAGAGTTCAAAGACTTATGAGGACTAACGCTTATCGGAATTGTTGCCAAGGCTTTCAATTTCATAATTTTCTGGGATTGCTGACGGGAGCTTACCTCAACAAGCAAATCACCTGATCGAAGTTTGCGAATATTAGTAACTTCAACTGTACTAAGAAATGCTTTGTCTACCAAAAATGGTGACACTGTGTTAAAAGTTTCATTTTCATCAGAAATACGGTGTACAATAAAAAAATGATCGAAATATTTTTCTGTTGATTGGATTTGAACTTTGTGATGATGCCCACTGAAGGGACCCTTTTTGGGAGGAGCCATACGACATTGTGTAAGGTTCGGGCCCGACGGCACCGCCCACCACGGAGCCCAACAAGGGAAGGCAGCCACCGGCTCTGGCCATTCCCAGCCTCGGCGCTTACCTTGGTGCTAGCCGGAACCTATACGCTCGGAGTTACCCCCGGGGACAGTGACCACCCTTAACGCCAAGCCCAAGGAGTAACCCCTTCGCTTGATCCCTAGCAGACTAGCCACTCAGGTGACTAGCTACCAGCCGATTGATGCACAGGGGACCACAGTACACCACCCGTCTTTCAAATGGGTTGCCACGCACGCCAACACGTGGGACTTTGGCTGTCCATGAGAAGCAAGAAGCAAACAGAGCGGCGACAGCTTCTCATGGTGATTGAAGTGATTTGAAGTGAAGATACAGACTCCACCAGAACTGGGAGGTTCTGTGTCTGCATCTTTCCGAACACAATTATAACCGCGTAATTTAATAGAGGTGTTTGGTTTCAAGAAGGTCTCTTGAACACATAAACAAACTGGATTAAATTTATTGAAAATTGTCTTGATGTCTGAGAGTTTGTGACGAATGCCGCGACAATTCCATGAAAAGAAGGTACCCATTACGAGAGTTTTGCAAGATGAGAATGCTTGGAAACAATAGTTTGAGTTGCCGAAACATCGCAACTCATTTCAAAATCCTCATCCCCTTCAGATGGATGGAGGGTGATGAGATCTGGAGTTTTGGGCGGGTTACCGAAAACAGACGTTAGATCTTTGTGGGCTATGCCCTGCTTTGCAAGTTCTAGAGCTACAGAATTGTGGGTTTTAGATTTAAATTTTGCTTTCAGTTTCTAAGATATCATTTCTTGCGAAAGACCGCGTTTAGAAAGTTTTAGCTTTAGAGAACGTAGGGGTTTCGGTTTGCGTTTCCGTTTTCTGGTTTCATGAGTTTCTGGAGCACTGTTTGTAGATGGTTCAGTATCCGAATCAGATGATTTTACCGGGGGTTGTTTTACAAGGGAATCAGGTGTTTGTTTCTCAGTTAAAATCTGAACACAACTTTTACATTTACAGTTTTTGCCAAATGGTTTTTTAGTAATGGATGCATAACTTATGCCCGGGGAAGAAGTTTGCGCAAGGATTTTCCTTTTTGCCTCCGGATATGGGATTTCTTCCTTAGTTTTCACAGTTATGATTTCTTTTTGCAATTTCCAACGTAGACAGGATCTTGAAAATGAAGTGTGCTCGCCATTGCAGTTGACGCACTTTTCGGGTCCCGTACACTGCTGGCTGTCATGTCCCTTCTCTGCACAACGGGCGCATGTGAGTGTCCCGTGGCAGGCCATCTTTGAATGCCCAAAACGTTGGCATTGGTAGAATCTAAGAGGATTTGGAATAAATGGTCGGACAGCAAGACGCATGTAACCAGCTTTAACCTTTTCTGGCAATGTTGGTGTCTGAAAGGTGAGAACAAGATGCTTTGTGGGAAGGAGTTGTCCTGTCTCGCCGAATTGAGATGCGGCGTACATGAATTACGCCTTCAGATTTGAATTCTTTTATAATATCTTCATTGGAAGTATTAAATAACTCCCCACAAGTATTTAAAGATGTGCGAGCGTAACGGATACAGGAATAGTTGCCTAGCTTTCAACTTAAGAATCTGTTGTGCTTGTTGTCGGGAGTTTACTTCAATCAACAAGTCTCCAGAACGAAGTTTGCGAATAGAAGAAACTTCACCAAGTGTACTAACGACGGCCTTTTCAACAAGGAAAGGCGAAAATGTGTGGAATGTTTCTTTACTTTCTGACATTCTTTTGATTATAAAAAAATGATCAAAATATTTTCCATTAATTTTTTTTCGTTCTTTTGTTGCGAAATTTGTTTAGGCCCCATACGATATGAATAGAGTTTCAGGTTCGACGGCACCGCCCACCACGGAGCCCAAGAAGGGAAGGCAGCCACCGGCTCTGGCCATTCCCAGCCTCGGCGCTTACTCTAGCGCTAGCCGGAACCTATACGCTCGGAGTTACCCCCGGGGACAGTGACCACCCTTAAAGCCAAGCCCAAGGAGTAACCCCTTCGCTTGATCCCTAGCAGACTAGTAACTCAGGTTGCTAGCAACGGCCGATTGATACACCGGGGACCACAGTGCACCACCCGTCTAATGGGTCGCCACGCACGGCAAACACGTGGGGGTATTTGCTGTCCATGAGAAGCAGGAAGCAAACAGAGAGGCGACAGCTTCTCATGGAGAGCTCCCTCGCCTACCCTCGAGGGAAAGAAGAAAAAAGGAGACAGTAGATGGCGCAGTGGAGAGTAAACATAAAGGGAGTAAAGATCCCTGGGTACCTCGGGATTGGGACACCCGTCCTCACCTATAGTAGATGAGCCCTTGAGGGGTTCCGCTACTTGCATTACTCGAGCGCAGAAGGACGATTAACTGCGATGTGTACAGGAAGACAGACCGATGACTGCGCAGGTCCATCAAGTACAAGAGACCGGGCATACTCATGGAGGGTTCTGTTCTGCTCAATGATAAAGCGCCTCCACAAGTCTCCAGGGTCACACACGCAGAACTGACCATGTTCAAAAGCGAGCAGCTCAACCATCCACCCTACAGGCCGGACATGACGCCCTTTGATTTTCATGTGTTTGATCCCTTGTAAAAAAGTTCCGAGAGAGAAGCACTTCAACTCGGACGGCGAACTCAAGGACGCTGTGAAGGACTTTGTCTCGTCACAGCCACATGAATTCTGAGAATGAATCCTTCTGTTCATTAATCAATGGAATCGTTGTACTCTGGTCTAGGGTGTATACTTTGAATAAAATCTTCATTTATACCCACAGTGTCGTTTCATATTTTTTCTTTGAACAGCCCTTGTAGTATATAATGTTACTATAAACATCAAGCCTTACTGGGAAATTATTTTTGACTGATTCCTACTCCAGCTCGCTTTTCAAAGTTTACCACAACATCAATGGCAGCAATAAATCAACCAGGATCCGAATTCTCTCATTAAAAACTAAATTTACGATATTAAAGAAAAGGTAGGGATTATACTTCGATTGATCATGGTTGCGTGTACCGGAGTTTGTAAGTTAAGCAGTGCAAACAATATCTAGGTTTCGGATACACGAACGAAATTGTAATAATAGTGAGGAGCCCCAACATGTGATCGTTTTTGGGAATTCAAAACCCAGGGGATATCAAACAAATACAAAAAAATCTGCTGAAGCGAGTGTGCTAGCTCAAACGAACGATTCAACACCATCTATGGAACCAACCACAGCAGCCTTGATAGGCGGTGCAAAAGTTATCATGAACAAAGAGAGATACCAAGAAATCGCACCGATTAAGGACATTAAAACTCTCCATGGGATACACGTTAACCTAAAGCTTTGAGTGGCAGCGCATTCTACAGTTTATCAGATAGCTAACCATCTAAATCTTGACTTCATCGCTGCCCATTAATTTCATTTTATCAAACGGAATCCTCAAGGGTGACTTGATTGTAGGACCTTTTTCTTTAACGACAAAAAATGTTATTATTTACGTTTCTAATAAACATCAAAATATTTATTTTAAGTTCACACTGACCATACGGTGAGTGCTAAAAACTGTTTTAACAATTTCTTCTAAATATTAATTGCTACTTCACAGCCCATCAAAATATCTACAAAAACTCAAAGGAAAGGGAAGATTTTAACTTTTTAAACAGTTTTAACCTTGTTGTTGAATATTTTAAATGCAAAGCTAGACGATGGGGTTATGACTCGGACAGTTATAGGAGCCGACGTTTAACCGAGTTCATATCCTCCAATAGCCTAAATATCTAAATAAAAGAATATGATCCAGTATTCCAGTCCACAACTCATATTGGGTTCCCTGTTTAACTCTTATTACATCTTCTATCGCCCACTACGTCAAACATTGTGGTTTCCCGGACACGTTTCATTTTTCTCTTCAAATTAATTTTCAACAAAAAAATTCTGTCCTTAATGATATCAGAATTAATCCGAACGGTGATCCAAACAGTCGATTCTGTGATAACATCGACTGTATTTCAGATCACTTCTTGCCAGGCAGAATTCAGATGATTCTTTTACATACATTGAAACAACTAATCATCACGAGGCTCTCAGATTTAGATGTTGTACTTGAGAGCCTCAAAGGTGGCAAATCCTTGGGACTCGATAAAAGTCGACTATAGAATGTAGAGAGCGATATAGAGCGTCGACAAAATTTTATGCTTACATTTTTTTATTAAACGCTTTTACTTTTACTATTTTCTGGAATGCCTGTAAGGTGGAAGGTTCTTTTTTACTAAAAAATGGCATGGACCCTGCTCTATGTTCTTCTTGCCAGGCGGTTTGTCTTTTTCTCACTTTGGGAAAAATTGTCGAAAGGCCATTTTTACTTAGATTTAATGTTTTACTCTATTGTCACCAACTCTTACACGAAGAATATGGTTTTAGAGATTGCCGAAGGTGCGATCTAGCCTTGCAAAATTTGATGCCAATTTTATACCTGGGACATTGACAAATTTCAACGCTTGCTGGCATCTATTTTAGAACTGATTCCTGAACTTACTCGGACTTTTTGTGAGGAGAAACAGGCATTTTCTAGACTTCGGTTTTTTTTTTGTGTGTGACTCGTAAACATTTTATCTCCCCCTACTCTGCTGCTGGACATTTTCGTTAGTGCGGCCGGGGAGTCTGATTTTCATTTTAATTGTTCCTTATTGTATTGGATGTTGTACTTAATTTGTGTATATCTTATATTTTAATTCGCCTTTCATATTAAGTTTAGAATTTCTTAAGTATTGATTTTATTATTGTGAGATTTTAGCAATGTGAAATGATAGTTTTAATAGATTGTTTTAATTTTCTAAAATCTTTGGATATTAACTTATTCAGATTTTATCTTGAGTATACTTGTTTAAATGTAAGTCATGGTGGGAAGTAGAGTAAAAGATAGCAACTCTGATAAATTTGAGTAAGTATCTGGGTGACGGAATAAAATTGTAAATAAGCCGGGCACAATACATGGCGGAGTTGGCTTTCACCCTTAAACGTGCCCATTTCTCTCCTTCACTCCACAGAGAGATTTTAGATAAATTAGACGAATATAGTGTCTACTCGGGTGATTTAATGAAAGATCACAGGCAGTTCGGCAAGTGAGAAGTAAACGATATAGTTAATAAAAGTTTTGGAAGTATTCCTTAACAAAATTAAGGATGTATAGGCCGAATTTAAAAAAGTAGACAAAAGATTCAATTTTTGGATGAAAATTTTTACTTTCAAGAACTTCTGTACAACAACGATGCCCTTCTTAAAGCAAAAATATGCCTATGAAATAATGAAAATCGCGAACTAAAGTTTAAACTGAAAGCCACCCAGGTCCAATGCAACATCTTAGCCAAAACTGATCCTGAATCTGAAGGGACCCCATCATCAGGATCAGAAATGTCTCTACAATACATGGTGGAGGTGCTAGAATAACATCGGTCTCTGTTTCTGACACAGAATCTATTCAAGATCTATTAAAAGCGAATTCAGTCATAGAGAGTGCGCTTTCCAACTTATAATCATTGGGTCTAGTTCCCCTCAAATGATTCTATACAATTTTGAGGGGAAGAGTGATGAAGATTCATTGCGAAGTGGACTAATTGAGAAGAACATATTTTTAACTGAAAACAACAGCACTGCAAATTTGAAGATTGACTCCTCCATTCCAGCAAAAACTGAAACACTGGTTACTTTTTATCCCCCCCCACACGTATATTATGAGATTAATAACAAAGGGAGACTATACTTTGGATGGTATATAATTCGTATCCCTGAATTTATTAGTATCCAATATAAATGAAATTGCATGGGGTTTGGTCACACGACCAAACATTGTGACAGCGAAGATGAAACAAAATGAGATATATGTGGGTGTGCAAGATAGCAGGAGGACAAATGCAGATGTCATAAGCAAGGCTGCCTAAATTGCATCAAATCAGATCAGTTGTTTGGAACTAATAATAGCTCCCTCGATGCAAGAGTTATTTAAGACAAAGATTTAATGAAACAACATATCGGCTGTGGATAAGAACCAAATCCGTGGAATACAAATAAATTCAAACCCTGGCTCACTCTGGAGTTTTTCAGGTCTCTAGGGACGCTAATTTCGATTTTATTGCATTAAAAGGCCCTTATTTATTCAAAGAAAAACATCCAAAATAAAAGTTTGGCTGTCGGACCTATTTCTCCAACAAAAACTATTACATATATTTTTTGTTAGGAGGCATAATGTATTTATAAAACTTAGCATCAAAATCACGGTGCCATTGAGGTCTATTTTAATAATTTTATCTTTAATATTTTTACTGCTATTCCTCCCCCCCCCCTCACTACGAGCCAGACAGAGCGGAACAGCATACAGTGTAAGAATACGTAGTCAACTACTTCCAAAATGTACAAAACCGTGGGGTCAGCAAGCAAGGTGTTGCTCACCGTCTTTTCTTCGTCCAAGTTCCGCTACTTGAATTCCTCGAGCTCAGAAGAATCACTAACTCCGATGTGTACAATGAGACATTCCTGCTACTACGCAGGTCCATCAAGAACAAAAGACAGGGGCTACTGATGAAGGGTCTATTCTGCTCCATGATAACGCACGCCCACAATTCTCCAGGGTCACACTGCGGGCCAAATTTGAAAGGGAGCAGCTTGATCATCCTCCCTACAGCCTGGACATTTCGACCTTCCATTTTCATGTGTTTGGTTCCCTCAAAAAACATCTGAAACAGAAGCGCTTCAACTTGGGCTGGAGCTATACGACCGACGGTTTGGGTCTCGTCACAACCACAGGAATTCTGAGAACAATAAATCCTTCGGCATGTTTATCAATGGGATCGTTTTACTCAGGCCTATAGTATATACTTTGAATAAAGTCTTCATTTATACCTTGTGTCGTTTCGTACCTTTTCCTTTGCACACCCCTTGTAGTATATAATTTTATTTTCGACATCAACAGAGAAGACTTGAGGAATGACCTTATTGAGAACTTATTTTTTACTCGATTACTCCTCCAGTCTACTTTTCAAAGTGGACTTCAACATCAATGGCCGCAAATCAACCAGGCACCAGTTACTCTCTTTAAAAACTAAATTATTTTACGAAATTAAAGAAAAGGTGGTGATTATACTTCATGACTGCGGGCACCGGAGTTTGTAAGTTAAGAAGTGCAAACAATATCGATGTTTCGGACACCCAACGGAACTTGTAATGAAAATAAGGTGCCCCAACATGCGATAGTTGTGGGGAATTCAACAACCGGGGAAGATCACACAAACGGAAAAAAAAAAATCTGCTGAAATCCTGCGAAATTCAAAAGGGAGCAACTCGACCAATCGCCCCGAGGCCTATACATGTCGCCGTTCGATTTTCATGTGTTTAGTCCCATGAAAACATTTGAAAAGGAAACGATCAAACTCGGACGGCGAACTCAAGGACGCTGTGAAGGACTGGATCTCGTCACAGCTACAGGAGTTTTGAGAACAAGAAATCCTACGGTTCGTTATCAATGGGAGCGTTGTACTATTGTATACAACATGTACAGTTGTATACAGGTCTATGGTGTATATTTTGAATAAAGTCTTCATTTATACCCACAGTGTCGTTTCGCATTTTTTTCATTTCAGCACCCCTTGTAGTATATAATGTTACTATCAAAATCAAGCCTTACTGAGAACTTATTTTTGACTGATTCCTCCTCTACCCAGTTTTCAAAGTTTTTGCAACATGAATGGCCGCAATAAATCTACCAGGCTCTATGTCCGCTCGTTAAAAACCAAATTAATTTACGATATTAAAGAAAAGGTGAGGATAATACTTCGATTTGTCATGATTGTGTGCATGGGAGTTTGTAAGTGTTAAACAGTGCAAGAACTAACTAGGTATCGGACACACTAACGAAATTGCAATAAAGGTGTGGAGCACTCTTCATTAATGAAAGAAGAACCTCCGAAATTAAATGTTGGCTGTCTGACCTATTTCTCCAACAAAAAAGCAATTATATATATTTTTAAAATGAAGCCTAATGTATTTTTTAAATTTAGCACCAAAAACACAGTTGTCATGGAGCTGTATTTTAATAATTTTATCTTCAATATTTTTACTGCAATCCCCCCCCCCCGCCTCACTACGAGCCAGACAAAGCGGAACAGCATATAGTGTAAGCGTACGTCATCAACTACTTCTAAAATGTACAAAACCATGGGGTCAGCAAGCAAGGTGTTGCTCACCGTCTTTTCTTCGTCCAAGTTCCGCTACTTGAATTCCTCGAGCTCAGAAGAATCATTAACTCCGATGCGTACAATGAGACATTCCTGCTACTACGCAGGTCCATCAAGAACAAAAGACAGAGGCTACTCATAAAGGGTGCTATTCTGCTCCATGATAACGCACGCCCACAATTCTCCAGAGTCACACTGCGGGCCAAATTTAAAAGGGAGCAGCTTGATCATCCTCCCTACAGCCTGGACATTTCAACCTTCCATTTTCATGTGTTTGGTCCCCTCAAAAAACATCTGAAACGGAAGCGCTTCAACTCGGACTGGAGCTTTACGACTGACGGTTTAGGTCTCGTCACAACCACAGGAATTCTGAGAACAATAAATCCTTCGGCATGTTTATCAATGGGATCGTTGTACTCAGGCCTATATTGTATACTTTGAATAAAGTCTTCATTTATACCCTGTGTCGTTTCGTACCTTTTCCTTTGCGCACCCCTTGTAGTATATAATTTTATTTTCGACATCAACAGAGAAGACTTGAGGAATGACGTTATTGAGAACTTATTTTTTACTCGATTACTCCTCCAGTCTACTTTTCAAAGTGGACTTCAACATCAATGGCCACAAATCAACCAGGCACCAGTTACTCTTGTTAAAAACCAAATTATTTTACGAAATTAAAGAAAAGGTGGCGATTATACTTCATGACTGCGTGCACCGGAGTTTAAGTTAAGAAGTGCAAACAATATCGATGTTTCGGACACCCAACGGAACTTGTAATGAAAGTAAGGTGCCCCAACATGTGATAGTTGTGGGGAATTCAACAACCGGGGAAGATCACACAAATGGAAAAAAAATCTGCTGAAGCAAATGTGCTAGTTAAAACGAATGATTCAACACCATCTTCGGAACCCACCATAGCAGCCAAGATAGGTGGTGCAAAAGGTATCATTAACAAAGAGATAACAATTCACAGATTATGAACATTAAAACTCTCCATAGGATACACGTTAAACTAAATCTTTGTGAAGCAGCGCATTCTACAGTTAACCAGATAGTTAAGAATCTAATTCTTGACTTTATGGCTGGCCAGGGTCTTCATTTGATCAAAAAGTGATGATCGAACTTAAAATCTTTAAATTCGGACAGCCCTTACGGTGAGTGCTAAACAATGTTTTAACGATTTCATTTTTAATCTAACTGCTACTTTCGAACCAATTAAAATATCGAGAGAACCTTAAACTAATGGGAAGATTTTAACTTTTTAAACAGTTTTAACCTTGTCGTTGGATATTCTAATTACAAAGCTAGACGATGGGGCTTTAACTGAGACAATTAAAGGGGCCGACGTTTTACCGAGTTCATATCCTCCAATAAACTAAATATGTAAATAAAAGAATATGGTCCGATATTCCAGCCCACAACTTATATTATGTACCCTGTTTAATAATAATTCTAAAAGCACAGCAGGAAATGGACCCCACCATCAGGATCAAAAATGTCTCTACAATACATGGTAGAGGTGTTAAAATAATGTCAGTCTCCGTTTCTGCCACAGAGTACATTAAATATCTATTAAACGCGGATTCATTCATAGAGTGTGCGTTTTCCATCTTGTAGTCGTTGGACCTAGTCCCCCTAGAGTGATTTTATATTTTGAGGGCGAGATTGATGAAGAATCATTGCGAAGAGGACTAATTGAGAAGAACCTATTTTTAACTAAAACGACAACACTTCAAATTTTAAGATTGACTTCTCGATTCCAGCAAAAAAGATAGAACTAAAACACTGCGTACTTTCTGTCCCCCCCCGTGTATATTACGATATTAATAAAAAAGTTGGACTATACTTCGGATAGTACATATCTCCGAATTTATTACTATCAAACAGTGCTGAACTTGCATGGAGTTTGGTCACACGGCCAAATATTGTGACCTCGAAGATGAACAAAGACAAGATAATGTGGAGATGTAAGACAGCAGGGGGACAGAAATAGATGTCAGTAGCAATGCTGCTTAAATTGCATGAAATCAAATTAAATGTTTGGAACTAGTTATGGAACTAATCTTAGCTGCCTCAACAGAAGATGCAGAAGTTATTTAAGACACAAATTTAAGATCCCATTGACCTCTATTCTAATAATTTTATCTTTACATTTTTTACAGCTTTGTTCTCCCCTCCCCCACAACGAGCTAGAGACAAAGCGGGACAACATGCAATGGAAGAATACGTTGTTACCTCCCTCTGAAAATTTAAAGCCATGGCGTCAGCAGGCAAGGTGTTGCTCACCGTCTTTTCCGACGTCCGAGGTCCGATATTTGTTGAATTACTCGAGCTCTGAAGAACCATCAACTCCGATGTGTACAGTGAAACACTGTGGCGAATACGCAGGTATATCAAGAAGAAAAGACCGGGGCTACTCATGGAGGGTGCGGTTTTGCTCATTGAAAACGTGCGTCCACAAGTCTCCAGGGTCACACACGTGGAACTGGCCAATTTCAAAAGGTTCTACCATCCGCTCTGCAGACTTTACATGTCGCCCTTCGATTTTGACGTGTTTTGTCCCCTAAAAACATCTGAAAGGGAAACGCTTCAACTTGGACAGCGAACTCAAAGACGCTATGAAGGACTGGATCTCGTCACAGCCACAGGTATTCTGGTAACAAGGAATCCTACGGTTCGTTAATCAATGGGATCTTTGTACTATTGTATACAACGTGTACTGTTGTTTACAGGCCTATGTTGAATACTTTGAATAAAGTATTCGTTTATAACCACAGTGTCGTTTCGTATTTTTTCATTTGAGCACCCCTTGTAGAACTTATTTTCGACTGATTGATCCTCCACCCGCTTTTCAAAGTTTAGTGCAACATCCATGGCCGCAATAAATCAACCGGGCTCTAGGTCCTCTCGTTAAAAACAAAATTAATTTAGGATATTAAAGAAAAGGTGGGGATAATACTTCGATTTCTCATCGCTGCGTGTATTAAGCACTGCAAACGCTACTTGGTATCGGATACACCAACGAAATCGTAATAAAAGTGAGGAGCCCCCAGTATGTGATCGTTGAGGGGAATTCAACACCCAGGGGAGATCACACAAATGCAAAAAAATTCTGATGAAGCAAGTGTGCTAGTTCAAACGAACGATTCAACACCATCTTTGGAACCAACCATAGCAGCCTTGATAGACGGTGCAAAAGTTTTTAACAAAGAGATACCAAGAAATCGCACCGATAATGGACATTATAATTCTCCATGGGATACATGTTAAGCTAAATCTTTGCGAGGCAGCGCATTCTACAGTTTACCAGATAGCTAATCATTTAAATCTTGACTTCATCACTGGCCAGGACGTTCATTTGATCAAAGGGGAACCCCCAAGGTTGACGTTTGATTGTAGGACCTTTTTCTTTAAGGAAATATATGCTATCATTTATGTTTCTAATAAACATTAATATCTTTATTTTATGTTCAGACCGCCAATACGGTGAGTGCTGAACAGTGTTTTAGCGATTTCATTTTTAATATTAATTGCTACTTCACAACGCATCAAAGTAAAGACAAAACCTTAAAGGAATGGGAAAATTGACTTTTTAAACAGTTTTAACCTTGTAGTTAAATATATATTGTAATTGCAAAGCTAGACGATGGGGCTATAAATCGGACAGTTATAGGGGCCAACGTTTTATCGAGTTTATATTCTCAAATAACCTAAATATCTAAATAAAAGAATATGATATTTCAGCCCAGAACTTATATTAGGTACCCTGATTAATAATAATTCTAAAATAACAGCAGGAAATAGACCTCATCGTCAGGTTCAGAAATATCTCTACAATACATGGTAGAGGTGTTTAAATAATGTCGATCTCTGTTTCTGACGCAGAGTACATTAAAAATCTTTTAAAAGCGTACTCAGTCATAGAGAGTGCGCTTTCCAACTTATAGTCCTTCGATCTAGTCCCACTCCAATGATTCTATATAATTTTGAGGGATTGACTTCTCCATTCCAGCAGAAAAAAAAAGAAATGAAACAATGTGTAATTTCTCTTCTCCCCCCCCCACACGTATATCATGAGATTAATAGGAAAGGGAGACTTTACTTCGGATGGCACATAATTCTTATCCCCGAACTTATTAGTATCAAACAGAACTGAATTTACATGGGGTTTGGTCACACGACCGAATTTTGTGACCGCGAAGAGGAACAAAGACAAGATAAATGTGGAGATGTAAGACAGCAGGAAGACAAACATAGATGTCAGAAGCAATGCTGCTTAAATTGCATCAAATCAAAATGAGATGTTTGGAACTCATTATGGAACTAATCATAGCTACTTCGACAGAAGATGCAGGAGTTATTTAACCCTCCAAGTGGCGGAGACGTTTTTCCGCAAAGCAAGTCCGCTCCAAGACGGGTGGAAATGTTTTATTTCGATCTGTTCAGTTGCTTTTAAGACGGGTGTAAACTGCTTTTTCCTACTTTGAATTGAACCATCTAAAAAGGTGACGATGTGTATTTTCGTCTTTAACGGAGGGGAACGGTAGAGACTTTTTTTGGCAATGATAGATTACTTTATAAGTCAAAACTAGCAGGTGGAAGAAAACATCCTAAAAGCTTTTTTCACTCATAAATTAACTCCTTACCATTAAAAGGATTTAAGTAGGAAGTTTTTCATGCGGTTTTAGGGAACTTAAGGGAAATAAATCTTCTCGCAATTTTATTCATCATTTAGGAACTTTCCTTCATTAACTAAGCCAAGTATTTCTGAACATCTTATGCCATAAAAAGTTACTATCAAACAATCTTAAAATACTTGTAACGCCTTCAAAAAAGTAACAAAAAAAAAAGGAATTTGTTTTGTTTATTTTTAAAATAAATAACTATTTTGCATCAAGACTGTTCCTTCAAGACTTGTTCCTTCTTGACTGTTTGTTAAAATTTGATTTTTTATGCAAGAATGTTATAATTTTTTTTTCATTTCTTTTTTCAAGTACGGCATAACGTCTTGCAAAGAATTTCAGGTTTCATTATCTGAAAATTAAGTTTTTGTTTCAACTTTGAAACACATTAAAATATTAATGCGATTCAAAATTTAATTTAAAAATAATTATGATTTACAAAAGAAAAATATCGGAACTCTGTCCGAGTGTAACATATTATGAGTTTCATATCAGTCTTCATATATATTAATGTATTTTGAGACCTAATAACGGAGATGCGATCCAATATACTTGTTAAATAAGCGTTAATTTTTCTCTGAATTTTTCTTTATAAATGTTCAATGAAA
Source organism: Argiope bruennichi (assembly GCF_947563725.1). Classification (NCBI taxonomy): domain Eukaryota; kingdom Metazoa; phylum Arthropoda; class Arachnida; order Araneae; family Araneidae; genus Argiope; species Argiope bruennichi. The sequence continues at coordinate 118,237,555 of NC_079156.1, forward strand.
AAATTATGATTAGATACAGAAATGTGCGTTTTTAAACGCAGCATTCTTCTTTTGTTCCTTTTTAAAAAAGGCTTGATGCACACTTAATATTAACTTATTTGCCATATTTATTCGTATATATGGTATACAAATATAAAAAAGTGATAAAAATCATTTTTAGGAAAATGGGAATATTAATAGTAAAGAATTAATTACATGTAAGTGTTATATTATTTGTAATTACTATATAAGAAACAGTATACTATGAATTCTTTGAATAATTTTCAGAAAAATAAAGAAAAACAATGGTTAAAAAGGTATTGCAGTGCACTCTTGTGTTGCTTGCAAACATCGCTTAACAAATTTTCTCAAACTTTTGCAACTTATTACATATTAAAAAAAGGCAAAAAGCAATTAATTGAAATTTTGCCTTAAGAATTCTTAATATAAATTTATATTACTGCTTTTGGATTAAAAATTGTAATATATTTATATTACAGTCATACTATTAGATTCAGTTTTTGTATATTCCGAGAATCAAAAAAAAAATCACCAAAATTTAACTAGACGTAAACAGAGGGTCCAAGGTTTATAAAATTTGGCACATAATTACTTCTTGAGCAGTAGATATTCAATAAGGAAAATCTTTTTCAAAATTGTTAATTTATTTATTAAATCTTAATTTAAATTTTAATCAATGGAAAAGGCTCATTGGCAACTTTCGATTCACATTAAAATTCAAAAGATAAACTTTCCAGATACAAAAATTTTGTTTTCAGGACAATCTCTTTAGATTTTATAAACAGGTCAAAATTAATTAAAAACATAATTTGTAACAATACATTCTTATTCAAATGAAATTGAAAAAAATTTTGCTATTTTACTGCGTAGATAAAGTCATACAGCTCAAACAACAGAGATCAAAACAACCCCTACCAATTTTCATGTTCCAATTAATAAAAAATCATAAAACAGAAAAATATATTACCTGAACAAATTACAATACTTAAAAATCAAAATAGAAAGCTTTCAGAAGCGCTCAGGTTATACACAGTGCTGGAATTGTAGCTTTTTTCACCACAGTTCATCGACATGCGGTGCCACAAAACAGGCCACGTCGCTTCGTGGAGAGGTTGTGAGATGTTCCCCAAACCAAAACCAGATACTCCCTCCATCCCCCGTCCCAGCAATGTAAACTCAAATCACAACAGCGCCTACAGATCTAACAGAAGCTCCGCAGATGTCACCTCCAATAAACCTACTCCAACAGCGCAGCAAACCTATAACCTTGACGACTTCCAACAGATAGCGCCACACCTCACCAAAACAAACACCGGCCAAGAAAATCTAGACTTTAACGAACTGATAGAGTTACTCCGAGCACTGATTAACCTGAGAAAAGCCCTGATCGCAAACGCAGCCTTGCACAAAATGTTAAAATCAATATGTAAAATCAATAGTCCTGAGCAAATACTCGAAACTGTTCTTGAAGCAGCTATACCTACAATAAGCAATTAGTTCAACACCTAGTCTAAGGATTGTGTTCTGGAATGCCACCGGCATTAAAACTAGGATAATCGAGCTGCGTGACTTTATAAATAAGCACAGCCCCGATATTATCTTACTGCAAGAAACCCACCTGAGACCTCCCCAAACTATTAAAATAGCCAACTATAAATCGTACTTAAACTATAGACCCAACCAAGAAGCACATAAACCCAGCGGTGGCACGGCCATAGTAATTAAAAATTCACTCCCACACCACGAAATCCCCTCACCCCCAATCATCCATATAGAATCAACTAGTGTCACCCTAAACATTCTTAATTCGGATCCAATAATAATTTCTTCAATTTTCATTCCCCCCTCATCTGACACAAACCAGCTCACTTCGGACCTGAACACTTTAATGCATCTAGGTGATCTATGCATTCTGGGAGGCGATTTTAATGCTCACCACATTAGCTGGGGCTCCAACAAAAACACTAAAAGAGGGAATATTTTAAAGTCCTTTGCGAACTCCGCCGGACTAGAAATTATCGCCCCTCCCATACCCACTCGCTACTGAAACTACACTGCATCTTTCATAGATCTAGCAATAACAAAAAAATTTCTACACCCATACGACATATCCTCGGTCCCGGAACTAAGCTCAGATCACAGCCCAGTTCTATTAAATTTTTACTTTAAAACACCTCAAACACAACAATAAATTAAAAACAAACTGGACTAAATTTAAAACATGCTGTACAACACCGACCTAAAAATTAATGTTAATTCACCAGATGACCTAGACACTCTAATCACAAATTCTATAAACAGAATCACAACTTTCCACGCAAACTCTAAAGAAATTGATCCCAAAAGCCAATATGTAAACAACGAATTAAAAATATTGTTAAATAGAAGAAATAGCGCGCGTCATAAATGGAAAAGAACTAGAGACCCATCTGATAAAAAAGACCTAAACAGATTAAATAGAGCAATAGAAAAAACCAGAAAACGAGTTTCGCAAGAGGACAGGAAAAATAAGCTATTAGCACTTCAACCCAACGATAATTCACTTTGGAACACAGCAAAACACATGAGGAAAACACATACAAAAATCTCCGCCCTTAAAGGCCAGGCCAGGCCAGTACTGCCATTTCAAACACTGATAAAGCCGAAACTTTAGCTGATAGCTTGGAGCAACAATTCACCTTGCACAACACTGACACAGAAAACAAAGTAAACAATACCCTAGAAAACTTTTTAAAAACTCCGGTCAACTCCAAAATAGAGCCTCCAACGCCTATGGAATTTCTCAAGTACATAAATAAATTAAATGTAAAAAAGGCTTCAGGGATAGACGACGGTGTATCAAATAAAATTATCAAAAATTTTCCACTCACCACCAAATTCAAACTGTACTTAAGAATCACACTCGTTTTCAATTTTAAATACTTCCCCTCACCTTGGAAAACTGCTGTCGTGATTCCCATTTTAAAGCCTGGAAAAGATCCTACTGATCCCACCAGCTACAGACCAATATCACTCCTTCCTAATTTCAGCAAAATAACAGAACACTTTATCCTACAAAAACTTCATAAGCACCTGATCAACAATAACATTCTAATCCCCATACAATTCTGCTTTAAACCCAAATTGTCTACTACCCACCAACTCCTTCGAGTCGTTGAATATGTCACCGCAGGCTTCGAAAATAGAGAAAACACGGGAGCGGTTTTCCTCGATGTTCAAAAAGCATTCGATAGAGTGTGGCTGGAAGGACTCATTAATAAATTAATATCTTATAACACTCCTCCTCCTCCTCTCGTAAAATTTCCTCCTTCCTCTTTAACAGAAATATCACAGTACGCGTTAACGCCACACTCTCCAAACTTCGCTCCATAAAATCAGGTGTACCGCATGGAGCTAAATTATCCCCCACCTTATACTCAATATATATTAATGATATACCTCAGAAACAATACCAAACTATGCATTTTCGCAGATGACACTGCTATACCGGCCAAAAACAAACATAAAATTCATCACTCACGCATCAAACAGACACATTCAAGAACTAGAAAGATGGTTCTCAAATCGGAAAATCGCAATAAATGCCTCAAAAACAACAATATTGCTTTTTACAAAGAAAAGGAAAACTACCCAAAACCTAATTATAATTAATAAAGTTGAAATCCCATGGTTTCAGGAAGCTAAATACCTCGGTGCAATATTGGACAAAACCTTAACTTGGAATCCCCATCTTAACTATGTCAAACAAAAATTCCGCGATAACGCCCGTAATTTATATCCCCTTATTGCTTGGAATTCAGAAATGACTAGGGAAAATAAGTTGCTTGTTTATACAGCCATGCTGAGACCTTTCCTAACGTATGCTTGTCTAGTTTTGGCATAAGCAGCAAAATTCAACATAAACATCATAGACTGGTGCCAAAATATAATGCTTAGACAAATAACAAAAGCGAGATGGTTCATGAGAAACGACAAAATAAGACGAGCCATCAATATCCCTTCAATAAAAGAATTCATCAAAAGCATTGCAGAAAAAATTTTTCAAGATATAATCCATATTGATAACGAAGCAATAAAAGAGATAGAAATTTATCAACCAAACAAAAATGGCAAAAGACCAAGACTAATTCTTCTATAACGTAACCAATTTTAACCTAATGCTAAAACTCACAATTCAACTTTCTCATCTCGACCACATTAATGTTAAATAAGTATTAAATTAAAAGTCAATCATAAATTTCCCCCTATCTATCCTTTTACCTTATCGCAATAGCGCAATCAAAGTTCTCATGAGCTATACCGTAATCCTTCATTGGACGAAAACATAGATAATACTCCAACCCCTGCACACCTCCTATACCAAGGCAAGATGCATCTTCGCTCCTCCTCTGGAAATCCACCCGAATTGAATCCGCCTCCTATCAACAATTTTCCACTCAAGCCCCAGACCTCATCTACTCCAGCAAAATTACCAATCCAGAACTCACCATCACTGATCGTGGGTAACAGCGCTTCGCGGTTTCGACATCACAGCATATTTCGTCTACGTCTATTTTAGAGAGTAGAGAAGAAACGAATTGCAGGAACTGTTGGACTGCGCCCATGAGTTCGGAGTCAGAGCAACTACCCCTGGAATGGTCGTGTTGACGAGATAAAGAACCGAGTTTCAAGTAAAACCTCCGATTTTGAATGTTGCATCTCTACTGCATGTGTAAATATCTATTTATTTAACCAAGATTAGTACAAGTTGTTCTTTGTATATATAGGGCTGTAAAATAAAGAATTGTCTGTAAATTCTGCTACCTTATTTGATCAGTCTGGATCAGGACATTACAATTCATAATATTTCCATGGTGACTAGAATCACGAAAAACAAAATCAATCAATCTGAAGCCTGCAGCTGTAGATGACTATAACTGTACAATGGGTGGAGTAAATAAGTCCGATCAGTGTTTATGATACTACCCAGTAGCAAGAAATCAGCAACGGAAATATTACAAAAATATTTTTTCGTTACTTAGTCGGTCAAGCAGTGTGGAACTCGTATATCATTTTCAAAAAGAGTGGAGGAAAGATCAGTCATATTGAATTCCGAATGAAATTAATTGAAAGATTTATTGAAGCAGCAGGTTGCAATCCAATCATTCACTGGGGCTCACTTCCTAAATCTGAGGAAAATGTCATTCGTCTAACAGGAAGACATTTCCCACCTTACGTTGATAAAAGTAATCCAAGACAGAAAAAAAATCAAGGTTATTGTGTGCACATTCAAAATAAATGAAAGTGGCAAACATGTCAGGAGAGAATCTAGATTTGAATGTAAAGACTGTAATGTTGGACTTTGGTACATTTCAAAGCAGGGTGCTGCACATACTGAATCTAACCTGTAGCATTTTTCTTTTCAATTGAAATTTATATATTTTGAAACATGTTTTAAGAATCCCAGTGGAATTATCTATAGTAAGTCCTAATATACCGGGTGTCCCATAAATTTGTAAGTACTTTAAAAATTCATAAAAATTGAATGACTGGGTATATTTGAATGCGGTTTGTGAAACTATAATTCTCATGAAGGGGGATTTTTTGATACAGAAAAAAAATAATTCAAAAATTCTTCAATAGAGGGCGCTGCACACAAGCAAATCAGTGGAAATATGCAAATTAAAGTCTTATGAAAGGCAGAGTGAGCGATTGACACATCATTTCTAAAGGTTTGCATAAGGTTTGTATTAAGATGTTGGCACTGGTGGATAAAGCACTATTGGTAAAGTTGTTTTGTGTCAACAACGAATCAGCCGCTGAAGCCTTACGAAAGTCCAGGACCCAGAAAAGATTGAAGAAAGGTTCAGGTCCGATCACTCCTGCTGGACTTGTTTACCTTGTACGCCGTTTCGAAGAAACTGGAAATTTGTGTCATCGGCAACTCAGTGGTGCACCTCGTTTAACAACAGTCCGTACCCCCGATGTCTCTTCGCAAATGGACACGCTAAAGGAACAATCTACAAGTGCAGTCAGAAGCGCACGAGAGGGGGCACGAATAACTGGTATACCAAAGATTTCGGTGTACCGTATCCTTCATGGTGTATTGCATTTGTACCCATACAAATTACAATCGCTACATCAGCTCTTACCAAATGATACAGCTAAGAGATTGGAATTGTCAAATTGGGCTTGGGCGAAAATTGAAGATGATCCGCGATGGCTGCTGAAAATATTGTGGACAGATGAGGCTCATTTTTCTTTGCTTGGAGCAGTTAATACCCATAACTGTAGAATATGGGCACATGCGAATCCACATGCTTACACTGAGAAGCCACTGCATTCACCACGGGTTACTGTTTGGTGTGGTTTCACTGCATCCATTATTGTAGGTCCTTTTTTCTTTGAAAATCCCTGTAAAAAAGCAGGATGGAAGACATGTTCAGTTAATGGAACAAGTTACTTGGAAATGTTACAGAAGGAAGTGATACCGTCCTTATTGGAACACGATGTCCTTGACACATTGACATTCATGCAAGACGGGGCACCTCCTCACATCGACACCGAAGTGAAGGCATTTTTGAGAAGAACTTTTACTGAAGAACGGATAATCAGCCGTCACTTTACACATGAATGGCCCCCACGCTCACCAGATTTAACACCCCTTGATTTTTGACTATGGGGTTACCTTAAGTCTCGGGTGTACCGCCATAGGCCAACTTCGTTAGTGCAGCTAAAGGAAGCCATTCGTCACGAAATCTCATGCATTCATCCGGATATGCTGTACGATGCAGTTACCAGTGTTGTCTCCCGCTTCCAAACTGTTATTTGTGGTGATGGCGGACACATAGAACAAGTACTGTAGTACTGGTGTGATATGTATGTAAACAATTGCTTGCATGCAAATAGAAGTATTTATCCCGTAGAATTGTATGTTTTGCTTGTGTTTAGCGGTCCGTATCTAACTTTTCTTAACACTCAATAAAATTATGGTTTTCAATTTCGTCACTTAATTAACTCTTTGAAAAACATTCTCAAAAATATGTTTACATTTTCATTAGCACAAATTAAAAGTTTTTTCGTCTCTTTATTTTTAATTTTATTGATGAGAGTCCTTATTCTATTAAATCTTTCAGGAGCCCTTTAAAATAGTTAGAAAACCATTTGAAAAAATGTGACATATGAGATACCTAATATATATATGTCAACTAATTCTAATTCTAAATAATAATTCTCTAAAACTACTTAATAAAATTGAGGCTCCTATTTACGATATCTAAATTTGTTCTCTAAAAAAGTATCTTCTCAAAAAGGGAACTTTTTCGGAGCTATATATATATATATATATATATATATATATATATACTGAAATTCTAATTCTAATTAGGCAAGGCGCAGTGTACGTCGAAACGACCACCCTGCAAGAATAGGAAATTGCTTGGTTTTAAATGTTAGTTTTGGTATAAAATAATATTTCAAGTAATTCGTTTAAGTATAGCACTGTTAAAAAATTTAAGAATAGAAATTTCTTCAAAATCAAATTATTTTATGTATAATGTCATTTGTATAATTATTATATTTGGGATTTACTTATACTTAAATTTTTTTAGAATTTTCGTAGTACCGTGAGAAACATTTGCCACTTTGTATAACAAATCTAATTAGCAATATTAAGTGCTAAATTAATGAAATTTGGAAATTAGCAGTGATATATCTATAAAAGAAAATTTAATAGTAAATAAAAAATATTTGTGATAACGTTCCTGCGAAACAGTTGTTGTTTCACTCAATAAACTATGGAATGTTGAAAACCTAAACAGGTGGAGATTGCCGTATGGGTGTGTAACAAATGGTCTACAGAAGTGAGCACTACTGTAAACGATCTTTAGATAAGAATGTTTATTGACGCCTTTATTACAAATAATAAAAATATATGGAAATCCAGTAGTAAAAGTGCAAATATTTGTTATCCAACTTAGAAACTATATAGTGATAAATCAAATAGTTGAATAGCTAAATTGACAATTTTAGTGTTTATATAACGGACTATTGTGTTATATCCAAGAAAGAACGAATAAACTTATAATTTGTCTAAAGTTACGAAATAAACCAACGTTCCCGGAAAAATTAAGATTATAAATGTAAAAATACTGAAAAATATATAATTTAAATAAAATGCAAGTGCATTTTCATTTTACTGCAGATATGATTTTGGAAATGCGTAATCGGGTTAAGATATATATAAAAAAAGGTTAATCATAAAACCTGCTTATATCTACATAGTCTTTTCAATATGATAACCTAATATGCACAAGTCAAAACGTAACCTTTCATTAAATATTAGCATGATAATTGCTTGCAATACCGTGAATTATATACATAGTGAAAATGCTTTCAAAAGAATTAGGAACTGAATTATTTTTAAATCTTATTGATTAAAATATGTATGACCTCATATAGGAATTTATTCAGAATTTGATTAAAGATAAAAAAAATAAGTTTTACTTTAGAATAAAACAAATAAATCTAGATCCTAGGGCAAAATATCTTGAAATAGATTATTTGCCAAGTTATAACAAGATTTCTTTTAATTTAGAAGAGAATAAAAGTCTGTTTAAGAATGTCAGTGCAATAATAATCAATAGATAGATAAATAAATAAATCGCGAAAGAAAATTAAATTTGAAAGTTACTTAGTTTATTCAAACGTGTTCTGGTTATTACTCAATTTACCATTAATGTTGGTTTATATTCAATTTTCTCTTGGTTTCATTCGGAAATATGTCAATCGCAAATCTTAAGCATTTCTTTCTGAACATCCTATAGATACATTTTAAACTTTTTGCCATTCATAATAAAAGAATGTATTTTTTTTACGTTTATTATGAATAAAATATATCAGAATTAACAGAAAGGTTCATAATCTATCAAAATTAATGTTACCGTAAATTGAGTTTAATAATCTGTGGGAAAAAAATTTCCCATCAATTACAGTCCGCAATAGACAAAAATGTATAATAAAAGAAAATTAAAAAAATCTAATAACGATTGGCTGCTGTCGGGCAAACAATGTTCCCATAAAAAAGTTTATTTTATTTCATGGCGAAAAATTATATTTAAGCTGTTTAATATAAAATATTCAGCCAAAAGAGGCATGGCCAGGATAATTTTTAACATTTTTACGTATTTCACGAAATATTTGCACTATTAGTTGAAATTTTCAGAGAACTGATATAGAATTCCTAAATAATATTGAGCTCAAAACTGTATTATATCATTCATCTTTGTTTAAAGGCATCAGATCCCCTCAGAGGGTATTTCAAATCTTACATACTTCGTAACATTTGAAGCTTATATACTAATCATCATATTCCAAATGTACGAATATGTTTGTATAAGCTTGTCAAAGAATTATTAGATTATATCCATTCTTGCAAGTCATTAAAAACATTACATTTTTTTCTCATTAAATAGACTTTTTAACTTTCAGTTATATGGAAAATTAAGCAATTTCTTACAAAATTTTCAATTTTCCATCCTTTTATTTCAACGCAAAAGTTACCTGAAACTAAATTTCCAGGGAAAAAAAATAAAGCAATTAAGACAAAAATATTATACTCAAATGAATTTTTTCAAATGCATATTAACTTGTAAATTTTGTAGGAAAGATGTAAATTCATAACATCGTTTCCATGCATTTATGTTTCAGAAAAATCATTTCAAATTATAATTATTATAAAATACTAATGAAATTTGTAATGAGGTTTCTCGTAAAAAATATTGAAAAAAAAGGAAGAGGATCATATTTACTGTACGGTCACCCTTGGCGCGATTTTTTTACATTGGCGATAAATCTTTCTATATAGCAACCCCCATCCGACCCGACAAGTAATTGCATTAACCCTATTAGTCAACTGAATGTAGCCGCCATTATTTAATTTTCGTTCGACCACGTTGCTCCCGCGTTCTTTTCGTGAAATTTGTGATGGCTGCTGCATGGGGAATGTCTGAGGCAAGTGCGAGAATGTTTGGTGAGAATGATGTTATGTGGTATGATGAGAATGTTAATTTAAGGTATTTGTATGGATTAGATAAAGGGAAGGAAACGTTTAATTTTGTATGAAAGCTGGTTTGATTGAGAATAAATACGAGTGTTGCAAGTGTGGTAAGGATATGAAATTGTTTGAAAGTCACGATATAAGTGATGGTTTTGAGTGGAGGTGTAAATCTAAGGTGAAAGGACAAATGCATGACGTCAAAAGAAGTGTGAGAAAGGGTTCTTTTTTTTTTTTTAATTGAGTCGAATGACATTGAATGAGATTTTAGTTCAGGTATATTTGTGGGTGACTCAGAGTAAGGTTGATTTTAATATGAAAGAAAGTAAATGGTCTTCTAAGACTGTGTGTGATTATCGTTCCTATTGCCGTGAGGTTTGTGTGGTAGAGATGATTGAAAGTAGTATGCAAGTGGGTGGAAGCGGCGTGACTGTTGAGATAGATGAAAGTAAATTTGGAAAACGTAAATTTAATCGGGGAAAAGACGTGGAAGGTAAATGGGTGTTTGGGGGGGGGGGGGGGTTGAGCGCGAGACGGGTAAATGTTTCATGAAAGTTGTGGATGATAGGACGACTGATTCGTTGTTGAGTGTGATTAATGAGTATATTCTTCAGGGTTCGATAATAATTTCAGACTGCTGGAAGAGCTACGATTGCCTTTCTAATGAAGGCTTCGTGCATCTGAAGGTAAATCATAGTGTGAATTTCAAGGACCCGGATACAGGTGCCCACACTAATACCATAGAAGGAACGTGGGGAGCAGTAAAACGTGCTATACCGGCGAGCAAAGTCAAAACTCAATTAGATTATTATTTAGCCGAATATGTGTGACGGAAAAAGAATAAGCACATGTGCAACAAATTCATGGCATTTATCGACTCTATAATCCGTCTTTACCCTCCTCAAAGAGCCGACAAGGAGCCCGAAGACGCAGCATCGTCATCGAAGTAGAGGCAGAGTGAAGTGGGAGGTAGTGAGGGGGCGAGCGATAGCGGCAAATAGGAGAGAGGTATGTTTATTGTTCATTATTAACGATTTCAGCGATTTGGCCGCCATTTTTTTTTTTTTTTTTTTTTTTTTATGTAGGCAACATTTTCACTACGCTGTTTTCTTTAAATCTCGTTCATACAAGAAATCGCCATTTTGGACTTTTGAAGAGATTTTGAAAAAGTCGCCAAGGGTGGCCGTACAGTAAATTTTTACCAAGAAAGATGTGTTATAATCATTTCAACTATCAAAAATTAGCTAACAGAATTAAAACCACATACGAAAAATATCTTTTAGAACATTTTTCTTTCCTCTGAGGGTGAAGTAATAAAATATAGAAATTAGAATTTGGGGTTAGAGGGATTGGTTTGAAATGAACGAATTGCTAATGAATGAAAAGAACAGAAGGGGGGGAGCGGGGAGACCACCCAGTGATGAGGAGTAGGAGAGATTCTATTTTCCCAGAAATAAGTGGACCTCCCGCAGATGGGAAGGGGGGAAGGGAATTTCGTTTACTTCTTTTTCGAAACACTTCTCACGTGCACACTGATATTTTTTGAAAGGACTCTGTCGGATAGAGAAATATTTGAGACGGTATGCTTAGAATAAATGGGCGCTCGGAGGGTTAAGACAAAGATTTAATGAAACGCCGTACCGGCCATGGACAAGAACCAAATCCGTGGAATACAAATAAATTCAAACCCCTGCTCACTCTGGAGTTTTTCAAGTCTCTAGGGACGTTGATTTTGATTTTATTGCAACACAGGAACCTTTTTTTAATCAAAGGAGAACCTACGAAATTAAATTTTAGCTGTCGGACCTATTTCTCCAATAAACAAACAAGCAATTATATATATTTAACAGGAAGCCCAATGTATTTTTTAAATTCAGCACCAAAAACGCAGTTGCCATTGATCTCTGTTTTGATGATTTTATCTTTAATATTTTTACTGCTACTTCCCCCCTTTACGATGACATCATTGAACTGATTAACGAGCTCAATGGTTTCAACTTTTTAAGAAAAATAGATTTAACCTTGTCGTTGGAGACTAATTGTAAAGATGGGCTTATGACTCGGATAACATGAGGGGGATAAAATTGACCGAGTTCATAGCCTCAAGTAGTCTACATATATGCAATATAGTAAACTACGGCCTCGATTACACATATAGTGTTCCCCGACCTGACATTAACAGCGCTCCAATAGCTTACTGCTTAAATAATTGGGGCGAGGGGGGGGGTCCTGGATACAGAGTCCCATAGTGACCACAAATATATATATTTTTCAATTTAACATTTGAAAATGTTCCAGAGTTGGATTACTTCTATAAATCCAAATATGGAATAAATTCCTGAATGCGGTAAAATCAAAGATAAAAACTTACAAATGACAATTTGAAACTATAGATAGCCACACTGACCTAAACAGTTTTACAAAAAAATTATGCAGTTTTATAAGCAACGTGCATTTAAGGAATTAATGAAAAAAAAACCAAAAGAAACTGCTAGAAAATTCCGCTTCTAACGAAGACCTCAGGCTGCGCCGTAATAAAGTTAAACTTTTCAAAAATTTATCGCAATCACATTAAAAATAATTCTACAGAAGACCTGATCCTAATTTTGGGCATCAACTATAAAAAAAGAAAGAACTGCCTATAAAAACAACTATTACTCATCAAAAGGGAACCCTAGGAGAAATTCTGTACAAATTACAAAGAAACGTGCGGGTTCCTTTTTAAAATTGTTTTTAACAAATCCTCTACAGACACTGAAATAAGAATGGGCCCAAGAATTGATCATATCATGGATTATTTCTTCCAGGGTAAATGCCTCGACAACTCATTCTCTTACACCATTCTAATTTTTGTATATGAGGCTCTCGATATTTGACTTAGAACTCGTCTTCGGGAGCTTCAAAGGCGGCATTGCCCCGCGACAGGACTAGATAGACTATAGTGTTATATCCCACTTCTGACACCAAATGTTACGAAATTTCCGGGGGTTCGTTTGGATAGTGGGAGTTATATGGTGTGGAGAACGCTCAATCAGTAAGCGGCAGTAGAAAATAAAACAACGACGTTTATTTACACGAAGACACACAGGACAGCACAAAGACGTCAACTATATACAGCACAGAAGACGATTATCTTCAGCAGAGACGTGCAGAAACAACAGCATACACAGCAGCATATAACAAGACAGACAGACAGACAGCGCACAGCTTAGTTCAGCACTAGCTTCACTCCGTCGCTGCTCCGCTAGTCCCTGGAAGACCAGATCTTCACCGTCTATTTCCGACTCCACTGGTCCACGACTCAATCCACCGTCGGTTCACAACTACGACGACTCCACTGGTCCACGACCACTCTTCTCTGTCGCTTCCGACTACTCAATTCACCACTGGTTCAGCACTCGACTCACTGTCCGGTCCACGACTCCAATTCACAACGACGACTCTGGTTCACTCTGCTCTGCCGCTTCCGACTTCTCAATTCACCTCCCGGTTCACGACTGCCCGGCAGCTGCGGCTGCTTCCTTTTATAGGTCTCAAGAGGTGGGGCTAGACGCCTCTCAACCAATCAGGAACGTTCGAGGCGTATCTCCGTCCCTACTCGACGGATCAGGAAAATTCTGGATGTTTCGGGTATAATCTATTTTGGCGCCAAAGTCGCCAAATTCGTCGCCAAGTCGCCAAATGGTTGCCAACTTTGTCGCCAAGCTCTGGGATCTCCTATGGAACCGACTATACTGGGAAGCCGCTTCACAGATTCGTAACAATAGGATGTAGAGAGCAGTTTTAACTTGGACAAAGGATTCCTGCCTTCGCTTTAACTTGTATTTTAAATTTCACTGCTTTCTCCAATGCCAGAGGAACGCCAGTCTCTTTTCTTAAAAATGGTAAAGATCCTAGGTTCTGTTCCTCTTACAGACCGGTTTGCCCTCTCCGAACTCTGCAAGATTGTCGAAAGACTTTTCGTACTAAAATTAAATTATTGGCTAGATCACAACAAAATATCACATACTTATCAACATGGCTTCTGAAAGGGCCGAAGCTGTGATCTAGCAATTTAACACAAATTGTATCAAACACAGTCCTGAATGAACATCTGATCCTTTTTTCCCTGAACTTGAAATCAGCTTACGACAATATGAACTGATCGGTACTTTTCCAAATCTTCAAGGGTTATAAGGTACCAATTTTTATAAAAATCTTTTATATTTTTATTTAAGTGAGAGAAGGGTTTCCTTCGTGAATGATGTTTTAACTACGACAAGATGGTGCTACAGGGGCTGCCCTCAGGGCTCAGTATTCGCCCCAATAATGCGGAACCTCTATATTAAAAGAATATTTCATTTGAATACAAGAGAGGTGCGTATTCAAGCCTTTGCCAACGACCTGGTTTTAATTATTAGTGGCCGAACTTCACACGAACATCCGAAAAATGTTAATTCCGTATTGGCCACCATACATAATGAATTAACCAAATTAAAATTATCTTCTGAAAAAAGCCAGGCTTTGATCTTTAGAAGAATCGCTTCAAGAGTATTTTTCCAAGATGGGCTCCACTATTTTCCATATAAAAACCTACTTTTAAAATAAATAATACAATCAAGGTATGGGGCAGCCTACAAATGCTAGTGATTATTATTGACAAACTTTCTTGGACCGCCCTTATTTTAATACATTACCTTGTCGCTTACATCCAATTTTAACAGCAAACCGGACCAATTGGAGTGTAGAAAAGAAAATTATCAAAATCTGGTATAAGACTTATTGAAAATGGACCTCTCTACGGAGTAAGTATTTGAGGCGGTGCCATAACTAAACTACAAATCAGAAAGCAACGCTCCATACAGAGAATTATCCTGGTCCGGTTTTTAAAAGCATACTGCACGACGTCTACCAACGTCTTAAGCGGAATTCTTTCTCTGCATGTTGTGACCAGGACCGGGTTTTTTTAAATTCCAGATTTGGATTGTCGGCTCCAATAAATATAACTGATTAATCAATTTTACTGAATTAGACAAAAATATTAACTGCAAAAGTATTCCCATCAAGAAAAAAAAATAGTTATTCTACCTGAAAAAATACTTGATCCTGAATTTGAGATATACACCGACTGATCAGGGTTGAATGACGAAACTGGATTTGCTGTTAGTATCTTTGACAGTAATAACAACATAGAAAATCATTCAAACTAGCACAATATAATTCAGTATTCCAAGCGGATTTGGCTGCCATCGATTTTGCGGCCAAATGGGCTGACAGTCATAATAGAAATATTAACATCTTCGACAGCATTTCTTCTATTTTCGCTTTAATTAGCGGGGATTCGACATCACAATTAGTCAACGAAGTTGAAAGAAACGTAATTACGGCAAATAACCTAATCGGCCTGTCGTGAGTAAAAGCATACGATGGCACTGCAGGTAGCATGAGGGCCGATCAGCCAGCAAAAGAGGCCAAAACGGGGGGATTGCCCTATTCAATCCTTGTCCCCTCTTTTTTTAAAAAGAAAGCTAAAAAATTTGATGTTAAGTGAATGGAGCGAATATTGAAATAACAATGAATTTCGTTCCTGGGCCAGGATAAGAGAATATTTGGACGTGGTGGATGAAAAATTTTTTCAGTCCCGAAAACTGCACGAGACTTGCGCATTTTCTAGGTATGTTGAATTTTTACCGCCGGTTTTTACCAGATGTTGCCAGTTATCAGTCTTTGCTTCATGAAGCACTTTCAGGCCTAAAAGTTCCCAACCTTTGTCTTGGACTCCTGAACATGAGTCAGCGATCACGAAGTGCAGGGATGTATTGTCTCGTGTAAAACTTATCGCATCCAGCGCCTTATGCCCCTACGAGACTATTCACTGATGCTTGAAACCAGCATGTGGGTGTAGCAATTTCAGCAATTTGCTGATGGCAACTGGAAGCCACTTGCATTTTTTTTCCCAAAAAAACTTTCTCACAGTCAGTCTCAGTGGCCAACTTATGATGAAGCACCTCTCGCTCCCTACAATGCAGTTTAGCATTTTCGTCACATTTTGGAAGCTCAACATTTCACAATTTACACTGATCATAAGTCCTCAACAGAATCTTCATTTCTAATTATTCTTTGGTTGAAAAACTAAATTTAGTGCAATAGAAACTAAGAAACAATAGATAACTGTTACATTACTTAAGCCTACAAACAAATAACATCTAAATATCCTAGGTTACTCGTAGTTAGTCGCGTTTCAAGCGGTGAGCGTACCACCATCCATCATTTTTAAACATCAAGCTATCTTTATCCTTTCTGATGACACTTCAGGTTAAATAGCTCTTGCACCAAAGCCTGATCACCAACGATCCAGTGTTACTATCCTGTCTAGACGACATGCAAAATTTACGGACCATTTCCAAGCCTAACAATTTCTTTCCGCAGGAGGGTGACGTGGCTGCGCAACATTCTTACCACCATTTGTAACAAAATAGTACACGACTACACGAGCATTTTTTCAAGCTGGTTCAGCGGATGTTTTATTAAATAATATTTGGATCATTTCTTTGCGCGACGTCTGCGAGACCGCACTCCCCTTTAGAACTCCAGTATTATACAAAGCTTCACAGATGGATCTAAAACTTGGTCCTCGAAATATCATCCAACCTACTCATCCTCGCTATGAAGCAGAGCTCCAGAGACTTAAATGAAGCAAAAAATAAGTTTAGTGATGAGGATAGATGTACAGAAGGTTTTTTTCGATAAAATTTCGCATTCGATTCTTATATGCATGTTCAAATATAATGAATTATTCTAGCGATAATGTACTTTCAAAAATTTCTAAAATGTATTAATATGCCAAGAGAACTATTTACAGAATTTACAAGCTGATTTTTATACTAGTATTTAACCTGTATGTTTAAAATGCCCTCGATAACCATGCTAAGAATGTTTATACAAGTTTCTGCGTAGAAATGATTCCGATAAAAAAAAGGTCAATTTTACCCATTATCAATTTTTTTTTTTTATTTGTCATATAACTGTTGTATCCTCCTTATATTGTTTTCTATATACCTTTGTATACTGAAAAAATAAGTATGATTTTAAAAGTAAAAAGTAATAAGTTTTTCAGGAATATTATTTGTTGTAACATGTAATTTGAGAAGAAAATGCATGTTCAAACGATTCTTTTCTTCAATGATTTTAGAAAAATTTCTAAAGCATAATTATAAAGGCAAGAAAAATATTTGCAGAGTATATTGCCTAATTTTCATACTAATACTTTCATTAGAAAATTTAATTCGAGTGTAGAGAAAAGGTGGTCTCGTAGACTGCA
The DNA here is from genome assembly GCF_947563725.1 of Argiope bruennichi. Lineage (NCBI taxonomy): Eukaryota > Metazoa > Arthropoda > Arachnida > Araneae > Araneidae > Argiope > Argiope bruennichi. The sequence goes on from NC_079156.1 coordinate 118,254,888, forward strand.
CGTCCCCAAGTAAGTCCTAAATTTTCACCTCTCCAGTAAAAGGGTTAAAAATCTCAGTGGAATTCAAATTTACCTAAAGCGCTCACTCTGCAGTTTACGAGATCGTTAAGAATTTAAACTTAAATTTTATTACTGCACAGGACCCCTGCTTATTGAAAGGGGAAGCTCAGCTGACTTTTTTCCGGGATAGGATCTTTACATCCAACGACAAGGAAGCAATTTATATTATCAATAAAAATCTAAATGTTTAAGTTCAACACTAGCAATACGGTGTGTTTTAAATGCGTTTTAATGACTCCATCATCAATTCCTATTTTCCACCTTATAACAATATAGACCAAAATTCAAAGAGCTCAGAGATTTTAATTTCTTTTATTCTTTAAATCTTGTCAAGCAAGATGATGGGGTTATGACTCGGAGAAACAGGGGCAGACGAATGACCGAGTTCATAGCCTCAAATAATTTAAGCATATGGGATATTGAGGAATATAGTTCTGACATTCCAATCCACCACTCATATCGTGTTCCCCGACTTAACTCTAATTAGTGCCCCTATAGTCCATTATGTTAAAAACTAGGTGGTGGGGTTCTGGACACCGAATCCCATATCGATCACAAACACCGAATCCCATATCGATCACATATTTTTTAAACTAGATATCGCTACCATTCCAGAGGCTGATTTTTATCTAAAAACTAGGTATGGCCCATCAAAACTTTTAAACTCCATTAAAAAAACATTTTAAAGAAAGACTCGGATTAATAAATAACATAACCGAACTTAATATGTTTGTCAATAATTTTATCAACTTTGCACACGAGTCTGGTTCCAGGTCATTGAAAAAGAAACCAATTAAAATGGCTAAAAAATTCAGCTTATGGAATGAAGAATTCGGAGTGTGTAGAAACAAAGTAAAAAAATTATTTGAGATTTATTCCTCTCACTTAAACCTAATTCCACGGAGAACTTCAAAACTAAAAAACTCAGAGATCCTATAAAAAGTTCAGCTTCTGGAACAATAACTTCAGAGTCAGCCGCAGTAGGGTCAACAGGTTATTCAAAATAGATAAAAGACATAAAAGTGACAATTTGGACGATAACCTGCTCGGGAATAGACTATAGAAGAGGGACAGCCACCTATAAAAAACAACTTCTGATCTCGAAGAGGAAGCTGGAAAAAATTCTGTTTCAACAACAATGTCATTCGACTGTCATCTGTTTTAATGTTGAATGTTATATGCTTAAAATTGTAAAACAGAAGAACTGGTTTTCTAGCATTTATTTCTAGTACGATTTCGCCAATTTTTATTTTATATGAAATCGCATGGTCCTTATGTCATCAGTGTTAGCCTATCCTACATGTTGAATCGAAGTGAGCAGTGGACTGTACTTTTGCTTAAACTTCTTTAATTACACTATATACACTCCTTTTGCGGTGAGTAGTTCATATAATACATGGCTGATTGCGGTATTGCATTGCGGTTGGCTTTCTTAAGCCTTACAAACTGAAGTTGTTTACAGCTTCTGTGAGGGCTGGAGAGCCGATGCGGGTCAACGTTCTAATGAACCCCTGAAAGACTCGACCGGAAGGGCGGGTAAAGGGGTTGCCGTAATTTTAAGATTGCCAAGTTTGGCGTTAAGCTACATTGGCGTGAACACTACATGAACACTCAAATTCTGTAAATAATCAAAAATAAAATATAGAAAGCTCCAACCTGAAGAAAAAGACCGAGTTTCTAATTATGTGAATTGAATTTATTTAGTCAATTTTACTCCAATTAATTTCATTACCTTAAGTGCATAGCTAACATAACAATTAGCAAATTATTTCTATTACATAAACCGAATTGAACCGAAAATGAAAAACCGAGAACCGACAAATATTCATATTCTCCTGCATATTACAGTATTCACATATAATTTCTGAAATATCGAATGAAGAATAATTTTGACGTTTCAGATTTCGGCAAAATAAGTATAACGGTGGTCTTTAAAAACTTTCTAGCATATTCTATAACAAAGATGTCATCCCAGTGCATGCCTTGCATGTCAATGGTTTACAAAATATTAATATCTGGTGTGAATTTAGTTTTACCGAATCTTCGTGGGATCCTTGGCGAGAGTTTGGCGATTAATCCCCAATATGCAGTCAAAAGTATCCAAAAATCGAATTTTGGTTTCAGACTTGTTCTTTCAAACCGAATGAAACAAAAATTTCTCATAAAACTACACTTAATGTCACAAAATCATAAAAAAATTTATATTCAAGTCATTGCGCTTTAGAGTTGTCGCGTTTACATGTTTCTGAAAGTACGGATCGACAGATGGCCAATCCCTCGCTGGATTTCACTCAAAATTTGACAGGTGTCTACAAAACAGAAATTACCCCTTTGCACTCGAAAAAGTAATTCGATGCATAATTATTAACCTAATACATAGATTTGTTTATTGCTTTCAAAAATAAAAATATACACAATTGTTTTAAGATGAATTTCTTTGAAAAATTAATCGCCACCTTTTTACTATTCTGTGAGCCCTTTTAACAATCAAAATTGAAAAATAAATAAAACGTTAAAACGATGCACCATCTTAAATTGTGAATGAGAGGAATCATCCGTATGCAAAGGGTTAAATTTATGCACCGAATTTTACCCTTCTAACTGTCTTCCTTTTGTGGTTATTGTGTTAAATTATATTCGAACAACCGGAGAGACAGACTTCCTCTATACATATTTTGCTTAAAGTTTGATAGAAATCTACATATTTGGTTTTAAGCCAGTATACAAAATTTCATCGGTCTAGCTCAAAGCCTTTTTGATTCATCTTTGTTACAGACAGACGAACATTTTCCGAATTCGGAGCGATCCAAATCACAATTTTGAATTTGATGATTACTATACTTCGTATACCAGAAAGTAATATATAAAGGTAAAGTAATAAAAGTAATATATATACGAGAATATATTACGATTTTCGTGTCAAATTATCAGGTGTTATTCAAAGTTATTCGACATTAATGGGTTAATATAATTGATATGTTGGGCGTACAGTTGGCTGTTTGCCGTAAGCATCAATTTATAAAACCTTGAGTTCCAAGTATTTTAAAGCCATTTATCATTTCAGTAGAAATTCAGAAGGGGATCTTATTTCTTTTTCTAGATACGATTTGTTTTATGAGATTTTTCACTCAACAATAGAAGAAAATAAACCAGATTCTTGAAAAAGAATTTCTTAATTAAAGGATACAAAAACAAAACCTTAAAATTCTAAGGACTAAAGAGCTTTCAAGGGAAAAAAAAATAAAAAAAAAAAAAAAAAATCAATGATACTGTAACATATCTGTATCAAATGAAAACACCCGCAAGGAAAAGTAGATAGATTTTTATGTTTGGAGCTAGCAGAAAAAAGGCTGACACAATATTTCCGCAAGTGCTGTTCAAATCTGATGATTATCCGAAATGTTTTCTTTTTGCGAGAGCATCAAGCCATTCGAGAAAAAAATAATCGCCATTGGCGATATCTTTTCCCCCGATTGGTTTTTTTCCCCCCCTTCGACTTTTTTAGAGAAACCAGAAAAATGTTCCAGTATCCGATTTAAAAGGATTTATAATTTGAATATTTCAAGCAAAATTTAAAAATGGTTATCTTATTTTGTTATGAAAGCTTTTTTTTTTATTATTATTCAGAAATTACAAAGAACTAAAGATTTTGAAATTCAAATATGCAGTAAAAGTGTTCGTCTCATTTCCATTACTTTCTTTTTCTTTTAGACTGTATGCATGTTTTACAAAAGATACAAGAAAATAAATTGTTAAATGTATGTACCGAATTTTATATATCTAGATTTCTTTGTTTTGTAATTATCGTTTTATTTTATATGCGGACAGTCGGACTTCCGCTGATTAGATTTTGCTCCAAATTTGATAAAAATCTTTAAATTTGATGTCAAGACCGTTTGCCAAATTTCAATTGTCTAGCTCTAAGCGTTTTGGAGTTATCTTTATCACAAAGAGACAGTTTCTAAAAAAATTGAGTTTAGGGAGACCCAAAAGGTGGAGATTCGTCAAAATCTCGAGTTCTAATTTTTTGACGATTACTATACTTTCTCTATACTATGTATAAGAGTGGTTGAATTTTAAGAAACATCGCTTGATTCAAAAGCTATACTATAATTTTAAATATAACAAAATATCACAACATTTATTAAAACATTGCTTTATATTGAGACATACCCAAAAATAAGCCCAATGTTATTACCTTGATTTTCAACACAGATTTTCAAGATGAAATATTGGTAGCAACAATGTGAATGGCTTGAGTTTTATTTCATTAATTCAATAGTAATAGTATCAAAATACGCTAATACAGTATTAAAATACGTTTAAAATATTAAAATCAATAATTAAAAAGTAAATTATATTGCAAAAAATTTAATTGCATTAAAATATAAATTTTTGAATTTTAAAATGCTGAAATATTTATTTCTAGTTTTAATATTTTCGGAAATTCTGGTGGAAAAGAGCCAAACTTAGTTTTTAACGAAAATTCTAACCAAAATTACGACAAAATAGGTCAGAGATGCACAGTCCAAATCTGTATAGAATGTACCAAATTTTTTAGTTCTAAATCAAATGGATCTGCCTGTAGAGGACGGACAGACACATCTTTATGATAAGTAAAGATGGATAGAACAAAAGGAATGTTTTACAAGAAAGAAAGGAGAAGAAATTACGAGCTTTATAAGGTTTTTCTCTTTATCATAATGCTTTCATAAATATTTAAATCCTCGGAAATTTTAGAAACCGATTATTAAATTCTAAATTAGTTATTTTAGCAATTTCCCACCCTTATCTGAACCTCAGTTTTGAGATCATTAAAAAGCAGTTTTCGGAACATTATGCTAACCATGGTTTGAAGGTAAATGCACATCATCTGCTTAAAGATGCAATTGCGTGCTGAGGTAAAATTGCTGATAAAACAAAAACAGCAACGGAAGAGAACAATATAAGATCGATTCAGATAAATTACATCCAAAGTTAAGTTCTTACCAATTCCAAACAATGAAAAATTTAGAATAAAATTTGTAGAATTTAAATGTGTCGATACAAATATTCTGTTGCAATGACTCAATATATTTACAAGTTAAAAATTCAAAATTGCAATAATTTTGCTTTATTTTAATTTTTGAAATTTCAAATTATATCGACAGTAATGTTTTTTTACCTCAAGTAACTATTTCAATAGAATTTTAATGCTATAAATACAATCTTCTGGCTAAAATCTGCAACATAGCTAAAAAAAAGAAAAAAGAAGTGTAATTTGTTATTGGAAACTTCCAAGTTATTGTGCGAAAACTTTTTTTTTAAGTCACGTGGTATCAATCCAACATCAAAACATGTTCTCGCATGACTCATTTGACAATCTCCAACATTTAGAAAAGCGATGGTTTTTAATCATCTCAAAATCAAATTCTAAATTTTTTGAATCCAGAATTGTTTCGTTAAAAACTAGTTTAAATCGGTTTTAAACAATCACGCGACTATCAGATTAAGCATGCGTCGATATTTGGACAACGATTTTTCTTTATATCCCATTCGAGCTTCAAAATTTTTGCCAGCTAAAAAAAAAAATTTTAAAAAGTCGCCAATAAACCATCAAATGTGACAACTTTTTTTAATCAAATTTCTAATCCTATAAGCGAAAAATTGATACCACAAAAGCAATAAATCGCTAATTTTCTGCGCATGCATTTTGAGGTTCATAACTAATTGGATTAACATGAGGCAAAGAATCGTATTTATAATAGTGGATTGCTTTTCTTGTTAGACTTAGTAGTAGTGAAGCTGAGAAACTGGACCTGGCTACTAATTCTTAACCTCTGAATTTCGATGCAACACTGAAATATGGAGACATTTAACATAAAACTATTGATCGGAGTACAATTTCAACAATACTGACTGACATATTATGCTGTAGTTAAATCACTGGATGTTTTTCTGTGTTTGAAAGACAATAAGAGAATTATTCTTCACTTTGTTATAGATATTTAACATTTTACATCTGAATTTTATATCAACATTCTTACAGTTCGCATTTATTCCAAAGATCATCGTATTCTTTTGGTGTTTTACTTAAAAAGAATTCCTATTCAAATGCTGATTTTTCTTGTGTCTTTATTGTAATATTGATTAGGTATTCATAAAATCGACACCTTCCACAAATGTTGCACAATTTTCAATTCCCAATATTATATATATTTAAAGGATTAAATTACGCTGCTAAAGTAAGGTTTATTTTAACCTTTAAATTATGGCTCAGGGAAATGCGAATTTTATTAATTTTCCAAGAAAAAAGACCAGAAAGGGTCTCCGTCTTCATAAATCGTCTGATAATGTATAACGCCATTAATCTCTTCTTTATTTCAGTCGTTAACAATAAGCCTAATTATATGTATTATGATAAAAAAAAAAGCAACTGCTTAACACGCGTTTAGGAGAAATAGATGAAAAAATATGTTAACAATAGTTGATAATCATAAATAAAATTAAGATGGAAACTAATTGCAAATTGAAACTTTTGATCTATAATTCAGAAGAAAACAAATGGATGAAATAAATTCAGGTTGAAGTTCAGATTAGTGTGCCCTTCGAGGTTGTCGCCAAAATGGCAACCCGACGGATCTCTTCTGGCAACCCTAATACTGTTTTGTTTACTACTTTTTACAATGATTGAGTTGTACTACAACTATTTTATGAAAAATGTTGAATAAAAAAATATCGATTAAAGGTTTTAATTTGGTTCTTTATTATAATTAAAAGTTTTTTTACAACTAATAAGACACTGCAATTTTATTTTTAATGTGAATACGAACAGAGAATATTTATTCTTTTGAAATTTTTGACTATCAGCATGCGCTTTAAAAAATCATCCGAATTCTTACTTAACAAAATCGTCTGCATTCTTACTTTAAAAGTCAGCTGCAATGGAATTCTTCGCAGTTCTCGCAATTATTTTGGTGCTCTAACGGTTGGTTCCCTTGATAATTTGTTATGTCGGCAATTGTGTAAGAATGGATGTCGGGTAAATGTGTTGGATGACTGTATTTCAAACCTCCAGAATGGATGAAGGGCGAGTAGAATTTTTTAAAGAGTTGATGAAGTTAGGAAAGGATGCTTGTTTGAAATTTTGTATGGAGAATGGTTCGATTGCTTTTAAGTGTGTATGTTCGGTGTGTGGTGAGAATATGAAATTGATTTGGATGAGAGAATCGATAGAAAGATCTTTTGTTGCAGAAAGAAAGGATTGAATCAACACTATATTAAAAAGGTCCGTACCAAAGGGTTCCTAGTTCGATAAAAATCATTTGGATTTAGGAATGATTTTATGCATGACGTATATGTAGTTAAACCGAATGAGGCGTGAAAGTATTGTGAATGATTTGAATGTTACAGCAAGAACGGTGATTGAATGGATGAATTTTTGTAGAGGAGTGTGAGAATTCTTCTTTAGCCTTTGATGGGAAAATCGGTGGCATTGTAAAGATTGTTGAAATTGATGAAAGTAAGTTTGGAAAGAGAAAATACAATAGAGGAAAGCGAGTGGAAGGGCAATGGATGTTTGGAGGATTAGTCAGATATACAAATGACTGTTGTTCAGAAGTAGTGCCTGAAAGAAGTGCAGATGTTTTACTTGAAGTTATAAAAAGACGTATTCTTCTGGGCAGCACCATAATTTCAGACTGTTGGGCATCGTATAACTCTCTCGATAATGAAGGCTATCAGCATTTAACTTTGAACCACACAATCTGACGTTCAAAGACCCGGAAGCCTGAAACCACACAAATTCTATCTAGGGACCCTGGAGTGCCATTAAAAGATCTTTACAAGGGACAAACCATTAGCCGGAGAATTCGACTACATGGCAGAGTACAAATGACGTAGACAAAACAACGTCGCGATAACAGAAAAAGTACGCCGATTCTTCAGAGAAATATCCCGATCATACCTTTCCGAGACAACTGATTAAATAAATGAAGTGCATTCATTCTTTAAAATTCCCTCTGAAATCCGTTCCTATAACATCCTTCATTCTTTCTTTTCTATTGATTATGTACTGTTCCTGTTATTCTCATAGTCCTTATGTTCAATGCGCTAGCGAAGCTACTAGGTTCCCGCTCCCTCTGCTAGCGAAGCCGTAGGAAGTTTTTTTTTTAAGTTAAAAAATACAGCCCGGTGTCTTCTACAGATGCCAAAAGCATCGCATGCTCTAACTTTTGCTCTGCACCCAACAGACCGGCTGCGCGGGTCTGAAAAAAATAAATACTTATCAGTAAAAAATAATTATAATGCGGAATGTGGTAACCGTAACTGTTCAGCAGAAGTGTTTACTTTGTTCGCCATCTTTATTATCGATCTGGCATCCTTGGCGCAGCAAGGGTCATACTAAACTTCACTTTTATCTAAATTTATAACCAAGAACAATTTTAGATATATTTTTTGAAAAATATCCTTCTTCATTTCAAATTAGAGGTAATAAAATTCAACTTACAAATTAAGCCCGCAAATAATCATGCTTTGCTGAATTTAACTATAATTAAATATAAATGATTTCTTCAACACCAAACCGTGTAAAATTGTTGTCAAGTTTTGCTATAGAAGATGCACAACTGCCATTACTTAATTATATTATGATGTGTAACATTGAAAATGAATTTCTGGTTACTCTTGCTTAAACACGACATATCAGATAGAAATAGTGAATAATTTATTAAATTAATGTTTTAAAAATTCAAGCCTATAATCATGAGTAAATTATTTAAATGGAAATTTACAACTACTAACAAAAATATCAACAAAATATATCAAACAAAACACATCAACAAAAACTATATTAAACATATAAAAACCAAAACAGATCAAATTCAAAATATTAACAAAAGAAAATCTATTGAAATAATTTTTAACGGATTTGGTGACATTTCTTTAAAAAGCTTTATTTATAGCTGTCCAGGCCGAAAAGTCAAACTTAATTTTTAACAAGAACTAGAAACTGATGAGTACTTTTACAACAATTAATAAAAAACATTCTTATGAATACAGACAGCCAAGACACTATACATGCAAATGGATAAGAAATGACTAATTTTGATCTTTTTTTTTGCAATAGTTTCTTTGCTATTTAATTATTTGACATTTTCAGTTCTGGAAATAATTAAGAATTCACAAATCACTTAAGATGTATATGTATATTTCGATAAATTGCGTGGAGTTCGGTATTTTTGCGAATGACAAATTAAAAACAGATTTCAACCTGCAGATAATTTATTAAAGGAGAAATTAAAAAAAATATCCATGAAACTAAAGTAAATGTATGACCATTTTTCAAGACAATTTTATGATCATCATATTTCAGTTTTAAAAATTTCATTAAAAAAATTCAAATATTATTCTGAGTATGACTATCCTTTTCATAATGCATTCATAATAGAAATGACATTGAAACCAGATATCAATCATAACGCCAAAAAATATTAATAGATGCTAGCACATACCGCAATCTTTCACTGAATATTTTATCAAATATAATGCATAATTTATTTTTCATAATAATGATTTTTTCAGAAACAATTTTTAAAGATTTTTTAAATAAAAATTTAAATTAAATTTTAAGATAGGAATACAATTTAGAATAGGATGCTTAAAACAGAATTTAAAAAAGTAATTTTAGAGAAGAAAAATTAGTATTGTCGCATACTAATTAATATTATACTATTATAATAATTAATAGTTGAAAAACTAATTACTATTATCGTATATCTGCATATACAACAATACAACTTTTAATCAATCGAGTAGGTAAAAACGCAGAATTAAAGAAAACAACTGTTTCTTAAGATGCTTGTTTATGACTTAACAACAAGCTCATCCACGACTGAATAGAATTTTATCTCACTTGGATCCGGATTTTTAAATCAATATAATAGAACTCTTAACGGTAACTGAAGAGTTCGGTTTATCTTTTGGATGCAAATGCAGAAATTGTTTCTCAGTGGAGTTCCCCATATTAAGAAATAGCGCAATAAGTGTCAACTTGGACAACCACAATTAAGATGGTTCGAATGCGAACCAGAATTCTGAAAGATTTCTAACATACGTTTTGAATTCGCAATACATGCATCCTAATCATCTTCCAACTGCCGTTTCCTTAGTTACTTTGCATATCTCTGTAAATGAAATTTTTAAATTGTTGAAATTTTCTGCATAAATTGGAAATGACCGCACAAGAAACTCACCATATATAAAATAATTAAACATTTGAGAAATTTAGGGTTCCTTGATTTTGTACATAAAAACAATGTTTTTATTTGAATAAGATCAAACGGAAAGTGGAAGAAACAGTTCAGACATTAATATTTGATTTATGGAAAAGTTGTGCAATTTTGTTTAAACAAAACGGACGATTACAGTGACAAAATATTCGCTTAATTATCATGATTGGTTGTTAGATTTGAGTTTCTTATTGGGGCATTTTTTAAATAACATTTGAAATTGGGGATATTAATTATATTAATACAGAAGCTAAGCTAAAAGGTATTGCAAACATTCGATAAAATTTTTTTGAAAAAATTTGTGTACATTTTTCTATTACCTAATTACATTTAAGTCACGGATACATAATTTCTAAAATTTCTATGTATTATACATGGAAACAAATAATTTTGCGATTCGTCCAAAATTATTTTTTCAATTATATTTTTAAGCTAAATTACTTGTAAAATTTGATCTTAACCTAAAAATGCTAATGCGCCCTTACTAAAATAAGTTGAATTCAAAATGGAGGAGGTGTAAATTTATATTTTCAATTCAAACACAAAATTTAATTAATATTTTATTCCTGTAATTTATTAACTCTTTGCAGTCGAATGTCTTCTCTTAGCCACCATTTAAGACGGTGCATTTATTTTTTAAAAATTTTAATTGCCAAAAATACCACATAATGTTAAAATGATGTAGATTTATTTTTCAGGGAAACTAAACTTAAAATAGTTGTATGTATTTATTTTTTGGAGCAATAAACAGGTCCATGTATTAAGTGAATAAATATGCATCGAATTACCTTTCCGATTACAAAGGGTTAACTTAGATATCTTAGCTTTCAATCCTATTTAATAAAATTACAGATGTTTATTTTGCATGTTGCATTACTTTTCAAATTAGATTATATAATGGAGTAATAACCAAATTAAAGCTAAATACAATTATCTTTAGAAAATGATCAAAAGTTGGAAACCTGGAGCTTTAAATAAATCGGCGAGATTAAGAGTAATACGCTTGTCCGAAATTCTGAATTTTAAATAGGGAAATAGTCCGTTTCATGTTTATTAAAATTTTAAACATATCTGGAATCAATTCGATAATAGTTTCACATTTAATGTTTAAAATTACATTTATCAAATTCATTCATAGGAAAGGCTGAATTAGAATTTGCGCTAGTCATCACTAAGATTTAAGAGCAAGGTGCTAATGTTTACGAAAAATTAGAATTTTTTGGACACACTTTAGAATTTTCATTTCATAGGAATGTAGTAAAATAATATATTAATGATAAATGATAATGAATGGCATTAACTAATAAATCTTATATTTTTATAAAATATTTGATGATGAATGATATTAGCCAATAAATCTACATTTTTATAAAATATTTCATAATGGAAATTTGTAAATATATCACTTACGTTTCGACCAGTTTACTATTTCCCATACAAGCTGCTTTCCTCCTATCTTGAAATTCTTTAGGTTTCCTGTTCTAGTTCAGCCCCATATTTAAAATGCAAAACAAGTTCGTGATTCTATCAAGAAAATATTTCTTGAAAAGTTTCAATAAGAAATTTCTACTGAAGCTGACAAGAATGGAATAATCAATTCCTTTATCGAGGCCGCGCAGAACGAATAAAGACTAGAGTTTTCCAAGCGTGAGGGTTAAAAGAAAAACTGCTTTCAAAACAAATCAGCTCACCAGCTGGTATAATTCCATTAGTTAGTTAAAATTCGACGTACATTAGAGCAATTCACATTACTTCTTTTAACCAGAGACAGCTCAGCATTTTGAAAACTCAAGGTTTTATGATTTCAAATCACAGAGATCTTTCTTTTTTCTTCGGTCTTGAAGCCAGCTGTTTTAAATTTCGCAAGACTCTTTCAAAAGAGCAAACCTTCTCATACTAAGAAATAATTCCATTTTGAAATTTCTTTTTATCTGCATGATTGATTGATTGATTGATTGTTTGAATTTACACGAGAGTAGATTGGTGCAGATCTCGTTCAGGTCAGTTCAGTTAAGTAATGTTTTGAAATTAAAGCAGGGTTCAAACGCGGTCAATACTGCAAGAACCAGAAGGCCACGCCTACTCCAGGGAGATCACATGACAGCAATGGGACAATGGCAAACAGTAGTCGGGATGAGACAACCATTTGCCATTGCCCCGTTGATGTTCTTAAAGTAGGCGTGGCCTTCCATTGCGAGCAGTAGTTGGCCTTGTGTGAACGTTGTTTTATGCTTGCTATTCGGCCGCCTTATCTCCATTTTTCTTGACTCCTAATTTGAAATGCTGTGTTGAAACGAAGTTTGACAAAAATTACACAAAGAAGGAGATGGTTCAAAACTAAACTTAAAACGACAAAAAGGAAAATTCATGAAAACCATAATAATAAAAAAGAAAAAGAGTACATTTTCTCCAAGGAATTTCAAGGACCAGAAAGTTTCTGAAGAAATTCGATGACAACATTTGGTTTCCTCGCTGCATCTTCATTGAAATCAAAGAACCAAGAGAAAGAGAATGGATCAATTCCTAATCGCTTCCGGAGCTGTTCATGGAAACTTAAATATTATTTTACAATAAAAAAAGAATATGGTCAATATAATTTCATTACAAGCTGGACATGTCAGTGAACTGACCGGTCTAAACTTATGCAGCTGTTCATGGGATGGAAAGGTTGCAGTGCGAAACGTGTGAGTAAGATATATATCTTTCAAATGGGAGGAAAGTTTGATGTTTTCCAAAAGAAAAAGATTAACTATAGTTACTTTCTTTCAATTTATTTAATTCTATCTTAAGAATTTTATTTTTAATGTAAGGAAAATATCTTCAGGAGATCCATTTCACATGTTCAGTAGTTCGCGCTTTCCGAGTTAAATTATCCGTTGGTTCTTTTTTTGGGATACCAGCATGACCTGGGGTCCAAACAAGTCCTAGAAATTTAATTTTATTTTTAAAGAGGGACAAATATTGCTGGATAAGTACAATTAATACTGAGAACATATTATTAATATTCATAAGAGCTTGCAAAACTGATAAGCTCTCTTTGAGTAAGGCATAATTATATATTTCTACACAAGACTGGGAAATCACAAGGAAGGTTCCTAGATTTTTACATATAAAAGCAGATCTCGTAATTTTGAATGGAAAATGAGGATAATACTAGAAATGGCATTTCAACATTCCAAATTCATTGCAACAAATGCAATGATAATTTGTTTGTGGAATAGCAATAGTGCACCAAGACAATCTAAGAAATAGATCTATAATCTGATCGAGTCTCGAACCTCAGATTCTGTAATGGAATTTCGACTGCATCGTCAATGGCGAAATGAGCATTCTTATTAGAAATCCTAGAACTTTTTTCTTCATTATCTAAATATGTTCTGACACATTTAACTGCATATATGATTTAAAGAGTTATGTTATAAATTTTCTCTCAATAAACCTTTAATAATTAATTTTACCAATTATTATGTAACATATTCAATTTTCGCCGTTTACACTTATTTCAATCCACACAGAGAAGCGAAGATCATCTGAGATAATAATTTTCGTTTAATTCTTATCTTTTAAGACATTTGGTACTTAAGAATAGAGAAAAATTCTATAATTAGATGCGCGCGTCTGGAGCATCGTTGTATGTGAAAAAGTCTGTAAAGTACGCTATCAACATACTCATTAAATAGCAATCAATTTCGAATTTGATATTAAATTAGAACATAATGAACTGAACAAAACTTTTATATCATTATAGAATTCATTTTCATATTAATATAGAGAACTATAGGACAAAAATAATCATAAGTGCTTTCTAAAATCGACTTTGTGGCATGGGTGTCACATGGGTGAACTGATTCAAAGTAAATTGATCAAATAGAACGGCTTATTTTAGATTAAAAGACTAAATGTTTAAAACGCATCTATTTGTCTTCCTCGCCCTGATATCACTTAGGAATATTATGAAGTTTGAAGACTTAATAAAATATAATATGATCATATTTTTCTAATACCTATTTCACTTTTTTTATTGAATAGACAAGAAAGTAATTTTTAGCTGTTTAAACTCTAACTTTTCAATGAAGTACATTCATTTACGATGATAGTCACATGATCTTGTTGATCCCGGGTTCGTGAATTTAAAATCACGGGTTCGATACCATATTCCATTGAGGAACTGTTGCAGGGATAATGCAAATTAAAGTGATTGTGGTCAGATGTCTTTTAGCTGTTGTGCCGTGGAGATGGTCCCTGAATTGTGTTCTGTTGAGTAAAAATGGAGTTTTAAATTAATGAGTCAAAACATCGAAAGAAATCACCTCCATGTAGTGGACGAACTTATTGATATCAATGTATATTGTTACGAATTTATAATAATTGCTTCCCTGCTCAATTGTTTTCATGGTAAGGATAACTCTAATGGATTCTCAATAAATACCAGATAGATGATCCCCCATCTTGGCGACAACGTGGCGACCCTTTGGCGACAAAAGTAAAAGTTCTCGAATCTGCTATAATTTTAAGGATGCATCGGTTCGGAGTAAAGATAAAAATGCCATATCATTCTGGAAAAAATTTTCGATGTCACGTCACTAGAGCTATAAAAGCAGAGGCTGACAGACGAGAAGTAGTCAGTTGAGTTGAGCTCAAGTGAGTAGTTGAGCGAAGATTCTTTTTGGAATATTGATCTTCTGTGAGTTCTTTGATTTTGTACTTTTGCGCATGTGTAGAAGCGACTTTCTGTTTATATGATACTATTTACTGCAAGTGCGTTTTTGAGTGTGTTTCGTCATACAGCATTTGTGTATGTTTCGACACATATTAAATGTGCTCCGAAATTTTATATAGAATAAAAATCCTTATTCTTTACTGAGTCTGTTGAACTTATCACAGCACGCAGAATGGATTTGGGATTTTTCCATGCAATATAATTGGGTGTCTGTTTGAAATAATTATTTCATTACATTAAATTTTACCTTTAATTTTATTATTCTTTCATTTTATTTTATATATATATATATAAGTAAGAACTTTGTAAGGAAATTGGAATCCTGCGACAGAAAGCACACGAATCTTCGGAGGGAAAAAAATATTAATTCTAAACTGGAAAACGGCAAACAGTAAACAGTAAAGAAAAATCGACGAGACAAAATATTGGAAAAGATAAAAATCAAATAAATGATGAAAAATCTCTTTTGCAGTCGTTGGGAAACGGAGGAAGCACATTTCCGAAATAAAATCTTATCACAAAGGAATGAATGGAAAAGGATAAATCGGCGACGGTGAAATCGAACTTCGATTATGGTTAGGATATTTTCATTATCGGTTGAAAGGAAATTATTCATTTTATGCTTACAATATACTGAAAAGCACTCAGCCTTCACGAAAATGGAGAGATAAGAATTCCAGGAAATGTTCGATATTCCAAAGTAATTTTGAAAAGATCGAATTTATCATTTATTTGTGCGTTGTATGAAGATTTACAGCCTTTGAATGCTTTAAATTTCGACCAATTATGTTACTATTGTATAGAAGATTTAAATATCTTTGTATACCATAAGCGAAAATATTGTTAATAATATAATAATTTGTCGTTTTGATTATTTGTATTCTTCAATCAATATTCAATATGAAATATATTAAAAGTAATAAAATGTCCAATAATTTTTTAACTATCCTGTTCCTTTTTTCAGACTTTCTGGATCGCAGTGGCTAACAGATTTTGGAAAAGATAAAATAATGATATTGCATGTAATGTTTGCACTTACAACAATTAGATAAATAATTGTTTGCATGTTCTTTAGTTCTAAAACACACACACACACACACACACACTATATATATATATATATGTCCAAATTTTAATATTCAGAATTTGCTATTTTTTCAAAACTCGAACGCTTCATTACCCTTCTTACCTGGTAAGACAAAACAAGCTAAAATTTTTGCATTTTTAAAATCTACAAAAATTTTATGCACTCATTTAAATCTTGTTTGCTTTTAAGCACCCTTACACACTATTCGTTTTTGATTATTGTACATTGATATCATTTTAACCCTGTTTTGACCCAGCATAGTCAAAACCATGGCTCTTGCGCCATAAAAATCTAAACAAATAAAACTACATAAATTTTTACAATCAGAATACAAAGAAAAACACCTTGAAAACTCGCTCTTACTTTTGACTAACATTAATGTTCATATAACGACATTTGCAGTGTTAATTTTCTTTTTATGATTGAAGCTTATTTGGTGCTTTTACATTTTCAGCAAAATAAGCTATTATCTCTACTAATAATAAAGGAGAAAGTTTGTGTATTCGTATTTGTGCGTGTGTGATTATTGGCGTTCTAGTGGAAAGAGCGCTTGACCGAAATCTACCGAATTTGAAATGATATAATTTTTTAAGGGTGGATATGTGCACTTCCATTTATTTTTTAGAATTTCAATTATTATATTATATTATTATATTACATTTAACTAGTATTTCAATCCTTATATTATTTTATTATATTATATTCAATTAGTATTTCAATCATTATATTATCTTATTATATTATATTCAATTAGCATTTTAATCATTATATTATCTTATTATATTTAATTTGTATTTCAATTATAATATTAACATATTATATTATATTCAATCAGTATTTCAATCATTATATTATCTTATTATATTACATTCAATTAGTATTTCAATCATTATATTATCTTATTATATTATATTCAATTAGTATTTTAATTAGAATTTTATTTAGAATTTTAATTAATACAGACGTTTTTCCATGATGCTTCCGAGAATATAATCATACAAAAAAATCTTTTTCACGTTGTTTCAAAATATAAAATGATATCTTTTTAATGACATCAGTTTAAAAACAATGCAAATTTTTCCTACCTTTCTGCAGCTTTAAGAATTTTTTTGACTAATTTTTAATTATAGATCACATTGTTGTCTTTAAATTGAAAGCGTTTTCATTTTTCCATCAAATACATAATTTCATGAAATCAATATTTTGGTTTATATAGCAAACTACTGGGGATATATAAGATAAACTGAATACATTTTCATTCAAAGAATTTTCTGCATTGTGAAATCCTGTCATATTTTATATCCCTTCCATACAATTAAAATATTTTCATCAAGAAAATAGACTTCCATACGTATCACCACGAGGTTTAATTCAGAACATTAGAAAAAAAAATCGCTTTAAAATCTTTAAGTTGATATTTAAGCCCCTTTCAGAAAAAAAAAATTAAAAAAAAATGTTAAAAAAAATTGCTCTAAAGTATTTTATTGTGAATTCAAATCTTTTAGATTTATATTTAGAAAAAAAAATTGAAGCGTATGTTACGGCTATATATAGCGAGTGTATAAGGAAATGCACAGAGCAAATGGAAAGATGTTGGGTAGAATTACTGAACTTTTAATGCCACAATTTGTTTAAAAAGAATTATGCACAAACCTTATAAAGTCACATGATCTGGTTTTTTTCTTCTAATTCTTAAAGCTTGAAATCTCAAAATATCTTTCGGTCAGTAGACATTTAAAAACTTAAAGAAGGGAATGTTTAGTCAGATGTTTACAGAAGGAATTAGTTGCATACTGCTCATGCTTGGATTCAAAAAACCAACCGGACTTTTGCGCATGCGCCAGGATGAGTTTACTTACATAATCAAAATAGGAGTGAAAAGAAAGATGAAAGGAAGAGATGTTTACATTTAACAATAAGGTGAACTAAGATTTTAAATGGACTTAAAAGACGTAGAAACTGCGGATTACTCTTAATATTGTCGTGAAAAGATACGAATTCACAATAATATACTTTACAGTAAATTTTATTTACTGAAAGGGGTCTAAATATCAAGTTACGGTGAACAAAGGAAAGCATTCGTTCTTAAAATTTGGTAATTCACTTTTTCACAAAAATAATAATAATTCTTCATGCTAAAACATTTATTTCTTTTATTTGTTATTGAATTTTTGTTAACATTTTGAGATTAACAACAGTAGATAATCTAGATTAAATTTATGATATAACATAGAATGTTCTTTGTACCACACTTAAAGTTTTTCTTATCAGTCGAACTAGCTCTAGGCGCAATGACACAATTGTGAGTAAAAATAAAAACATTATGGTCAAAAACTATACGACACTTAACATTTTCGTGGTGAAAAAAATCTGAATGAAAAGTTTCTTTAATGGAACAGAAATTAATTTCAAATAATGATGAAGAATTCTGGAAATGCGTCTCACCCTTTAGCGAGGTAAATTCGTCGAAAAGTGATAGTCTCGGGATGCTGAAACAAACAGTAAATATTCTGAGAGATAAAGTGAATTGTTTAAATGTATGCATAAACAACACGGTGAAAATATCCTGTTGCTGCTTATAATATTAATCAGATTTTCAATGTAAATAATTCTGAATATATAAATATAATGCAAGAATTTATTTTAAATTATGCCAAGAACATTCTTTCTTTCATAATATTCAAATATTCTTAAATAAACATATCAATTGATAATATGTATTTATTTTTTCACTTAAATAAAATATTTGAAGCCTTTGTTTTTGATTTCAACTCCTTGTAAATATAGTTATTTCTTTATTGCTTTAGTTGTTAAAAATGTTTAAAATTTACTCAATTGAGTCAAGCAACAATCAATTCAATCTATTTCATTAATTACATCTGTATTTACTAAATAATATTTTAGGTAATAAATCTTTCTCTCGTGCAGTGAGAATTTCTTATATAATTTGTAGACGATTTTCTTTTTCCTTTTCAAACATTTTTTTATGTTAAAAACGAAAAAAAAAAAAGAATGAATTGGATTAAAGGAAATCTTCCACGATTGTTTAGCAAAGAAAACTTTATTTTTGGAACTTCACAAATGATGTGGCACTCCTCTGGAAGTTTGGACAGATTCTGGAATGGATTTATCTTTACCCATCTCATACATTTTGATTCTATACAAAAGATATCCAATGAAATATGAAAAAAAAATATTTTTATGGCATCCCAACTCTATGCAGTTACATATTGCATTAAATCCTTACGGTGACAATATCCACAATACATCTAATTCAAAGAAACATGTTTTTCTCCCTACTGATGTCCATAGACAATTTAATTTATATTTGTTTTTTTTATAGAATTATAAAAAAATATGATATTTATGAAAAAATTATTTGTAAAATCATTTAGTATATATATATATATATATATAAATAAATCGCTTAGTATTATTAACTTTTGAGCATATATATATATATATAATATAACAACATTTAAGGTAAATAATAAAGAGTTTTTTCATTTCATATATTCTGAATCAAAAATATATATTTTATCGAAAATGAAGGCGTCAACGCATATAAAGTTTCTTTATACATTTTACAGCATTTGTTTGGAGTCCAGATGAAAAAAAAATCTTGTATTGAAAGCGATATCTGATTTGCATTTGTTTAAATACAAAACTTTTCAAATAAAATTTATTAAAAATTTACTAGAATGATGACAAAACGAAAACATAAAAAGAATATCTACAGAAAAATATTTTTATAACTGTACTTGCTTATTTTGCATTTTCCACAAAATTCATTTTCTAAAGACAGTAGATCACTTTTGAAGAGCATACAATTATCCTTAAAACATAAGTTTAGAACAAATTTGATTTCAATTCCATTATTTTGCTGCACCAAGTAGGCTTCGAATATGAGGATGATAACCTTCCAATATATTGTTTGGTTTCCTTTTTCCTGGTGAATACAATAATGATGTGGGTACAAGTTACCCTCAATTCGATTAAGGATAATATATTTCTATATTGAGGAATGGCTGCTAGATCCACTGGTGATAGAGTAAAAACGTGCTCACCAGCGCGACATTTCAAATTTTGAGGGGCCTTAGCCATCCGGATCAGATTACTGAAAGGAAATGCCCATTGCAAATATTTCATTATGGTTGCATATTCATTTGTAAGATATCAGTTAAAATTCCCATCAATATTTTTTGAAACTCAAATGTTCGTTTAGTTTCATGGCGTTTAGCCATGACTTTAATACAGAAAATCCTACAAACAGAAGAAA